>NC_069362.1:23047500-33047500 GCF_021730395.1 Mercenaria mercenaria
TAGCCAGTTTTTCCGGGGGCCCCCTTTCCCCCTTGATTTTCTAATGCAAAGACAAAATTTTCAAAGCAGAAATTTGGCCCTAGAGATCACAATTTTTTATTTTTGGTTTTTATTTTTACCCCCTTTTACCCATTGAATTACCAGTTTTCAAAAGAAAGAAATTTTCAAATCCCCAAAAATAAAAGGTTTTTTTTAAGGGACAAGGTTTTTTTAAAAAACCCCCTTTTTTGGGCCCCTACCCGTTTAAAAATAGTACTAAGTAATTTGAAATTTTTTGAAATTTTAAAAAGCGCGATCCAAATACTTATTACTTCTAAAAGTAAATAGATGATACAAACTATGGGCATAAAATTCAGACTTTTGACCAGAAAGTACAAAAAACAGAATAGAAAAATCTTAAATAATGAAAAGGCAGCAGCAATTTAAAAATATGAAGTATAAACGATTTTTGCACAGATTTCTGTTACGCAACCTCGCGAACGTACATAGAAATTGCGGTTAAAAAACAAAAATAATGTTGTTGCATATTTTTAATAAGTTTTGAATGAATCTTTGTACATGTATTTTTTGACACGACACTTTATAATAAGATATTCTTCTCAAAACCATTTTGTAATTCCTTGAGGCAAATAGTCACAGGTGTAAGAAATCCGCTATTATAGTTTGACAACGTTTAACCTGTCAGTTTGTACGGGATATTGCACATTCGCTTAACAAATTAAAAAGAAGCTTTTTTAATTGATTGTTACAACACTAGATCTACTTCTCCAGCACTTAAGTACCGAGGCGGTACGATCAAACAGTGATGTGCAACATGGCGCGAAAACATGACGTAATGCCACGAAAATCTCGGGAGAACTATACAGCTTTGATCTCCACTTCTAATGTCACGCACCGATTGTCACCTAGGCGACGTGAAACAGCTGATCGGCTAGAGTAATTCACAATTCACAGTAAATTTCGGCATCTTTGATCATTTTTATCGCTGTTTGCGACCAAATTAGTGGACTTTTAGCCAAATGTTTTATGCAATTAAGCGGAGGATTAAAAATTCAATGCAATATATACGTAAATCTTTAAAGGTAATTTATATAGGGAATCGATCGGTGCTTCAAGTTCGTATGCGAATATCCGGGATAGCGATTAACCGATATCAATTAAGTGAAGTACTGTAATGTTATTATGAAAAGGACTTAAATGTACTTGATTACAAGTTATCTACAGCAATAATAATATGCAAGGACTTTAATGTACCCAATTAAAAGTCATGTGTTACAATGGTACTATATAAAAGGGCTTTAACATACCTGATACAAGTCATGTACAGCAATGAAAACTTTATGTACCTCATTCAAGTCACCTATAGTAACAATATTATACAAAAGATAACAGAAGGCAGAATTTTGGAATTCCGAAATAAATATTGACATACAGGAATTTTGTTCACTCCGTCATACAAAAATATACCTTGTTCACATTGGCAGGTTGCAACGCCATTCTGTGATGAAACAAACACCATTGTTAAGGCAAGGCAGAGTTAGGCAGGGTCTTCAGGTGTATCACACTGTAACCTGTCCATTCATTCTCACACCTACATGAAGTAACAAAATTATAACCTTGTACATACTTGTTTATATTAAGCTTAAAATATGTTGACACTTCACTTATCTTGTTTGTTCCACTGAATTCAATATTGTTTTTTTATTTCAGTAATATATGGCAGCAAGGAAATCAAACCTGCATTCCTTGCTTCTAAATAGTTCCCTGCAAATAACTGAACACTTGTCCACATGAATAAGGTGGAATAGAATGCTTGAGACATTCATCTTCAGTTATATCATGAAGAAAATAGGATAACGTCTCTAGAATTTAACCGTCTAATTTCAAAAAAGTAAATGTTGTGTTCTACTTACTGTTAGCATGCAAATCACTGTGACAACATACACAGCACATATCTACATTCTACATGGCTTAACACCTGGTACATTCAACAATTATTGCAGGTAAAATGTTTAAAATTCACTGATAATTTCAAAGTCTGCTGTTGTTTAGCAACAATCTGTGTAACCTCGCTTATGTTTCCTTGAAAAATATTTTTGAGTTATTCTGCAATAAACTGACCTTGAACTATGCTGCGCATGCACCATGTTTTGGCTATTCCATTTACACTCTGTGTGTAAAGTTTTCAATAAAAACTAATGTCGTCACCCCTTACATGGGAGGAAATTTCGAAAGCCAAATGCTGCGGTATAGCAAGCATTGTAATTTACGTTTGATGAAAATACACCTCTGATTCTCATCTAACGTTATATTGAAGTAAGTCATGTTAGAACAGAAATAACTAGAGCTATCACTGAAGGGATGAAAGTACCCCACGCACGCACTGACACAGTACATTGCAATTTGATGTAACACAAGATTGCATAATTATGTGGCCTGTATGTATAAAGACTCTATGTATATAGTATAGTAACAAAAAACAAAGTCCCATAACTCTGAGGAATATTTATCTAAAAGAATGTAACATGCACCATGCACAAGTAGGGTTGGTATTGATCACTTGTGTGAAGTTCCATTAAATTGTGTGCAAGGTCGGGAGATTCGGCGAGCACAAGATTGCATATGCAGACTGTATTATATAGTATATTAACAAAAAACAAAGTCCCATATTGTGCAGAATTTTTTTCTGAAAGAACCTAACATGCACCATGCACAACTAGGGTTTTCTACTGATCACTTGTGTTAAGTTTCATTAAATTGTGTGCATGGGCTCAGGAGTTTATGCATGCACAAGATTGCATAGCAGATTGTATGTAATAGTGTAGTAACAAAACGAAATCCTGTAACTCTGCAAAAAACATTTTCTGAAAGAACCTGACGGCACCATGCACAACTAAATGTTGTTACTGATCACTTGTGTAAATTTCATTAAACTGTCAAGGGTGAGGAAGGGTGAGCACATGATTTTGTCTAGTCTATAGTAAAGTAACAAAAAACAAAGTCCCTAACTCTGCAAAATGTTTTTTTGAAAAACCCTAAAAATGCAACAAGCACAACTACGTGTTGTTACTAACACTGCGAAAAAGGGGCAATATGAGGGAAATACGGTCCCGTATTTCGAAAAACGGGAGTATACGGGGTGTAATTTCAAAAAAAGGGCCCCTAAAACTCCCGTATTGGGAACATCAGTTAGGGGAAAGTCCGAATATGTCGCATATGGGGATCCCGTAACCCGAATAACATAAATGTATTTCCCTATATATGCAATAACGAACTTTAAAAAAATCCTAAAAGGGTGTTTATTTCGTGCCTGCTTTAACAAAAGTTTCATTTCGAAAACAAAGGGGGTCTTGAATTTTTTTTTTCCCGTTATTTTTCCGATTTTAGAATATGGGAACACGTAAACAGCCGTATTTTCCAAAAATACGTATATAGGGCCCCCCGTTTTTTTGTCATAACGGACTGTTCACTAAAATACGGGCATAAGGGATTTGTATTTTCAATATACGGGCTTGGGTTTTTTTCCGAACGCATGATAACGAGTATACGACCCGTTTTTTTTGCAAATACGACGTAAAGCATCTAATATAGGGGGCATATGGGACTTGATTTTCTAATATACGGGCTTTTCGGATTTTTCCGAAAACCTGTATACAAATAAGGGATCCCGTCTTTTGTATATACGGGGGCAAAAACAAACGTACTTTGATAAAAGGGGCAGACCCCGTATAGCGGGAAAACCAATAAGGGATCCCGACTTTTTCATATACGGGGAAATACGAAACTGTTTTTTTTACTATCGGGCTAGGGACAGTCCCTATATGCATGGATACGCAAAAAAGGGACCCCGTATTGGTTATATACGATTTTTTTGTTGTTAGGGGGATATACGAACCTTAGTTTTGATATACGGGCCGGTTTTTCCCCCTTTTAGCAAGATTGCAGATAATAAAATTTCCTATTTGTTCACATTTAGCTAAATTTTTGGTTTTCTTATCGGGGAATTCAGGACCAGATTTCTAAAAGATACTTTTACCAACTTTTCTGGGAAAGCATGTAGTATACAAATCCCGTTTTTTTCTTTTTTTGAACATTTTGTAATGGGCACACACGGAAAGACAAAATGAATGTGGGTGATCCCCACAGAAAAAGGTTTTTAAAAAAACAGACAAAGACAGGGTATGAGAAAAAAAAAATTTTGTTAAATTGGGACAGTCAGATTAAACAAACTTTTATTCAACTAAATACTTTTAAAAACATTTTAAAAACTTATGAACTTTTTCTTCTTGTCCAAAAAATAATAAAATTAAAATGTGATAATAAAATAACATCAACTTTTTCTAATTTTTTAAAAATTAAAATTTCTAATTAAAAACTAGCTTTCGCAATTTAATTCTGCCGTTTGACTCAAAAAATAGTTGAGTACACTTCTTTACTTTTGTCTTAATTTTCGTTATTCCCAAAAATGCGATCCGCAAAGGCTTTTTCGATTTCCCTCAAAAAGAGCAGTACACCCCTCCTAAGTCCGAAGATGTATTTTTAAAAAAACCTTTTGGGGTTTCTTTAGGGGGGAACACATATGTACAGTTAAAAAAAAGAAAAAACCCAAAAGGAAAATATTCTTTTCCCTGATCTCAATAAGTAAACTTTTATCTGTTGTACAAATTTTTTTCTGGAACAAAGGGGTCACCCCGGGCTGTTTTCTGCTCTGTAACCAAACTAGTAGAAACTTCACACAAATAATTCCTACGTGAAATAAATAGCCCCCCCCCCTTTTTTCTGTTTCCCCAGTAAACAATCTTTCAACCGGAATAAAAAAAAACACCTTTAAAAGTTATAAAAAATGGACTTTTGAAATTTCATAGATACGAAAAATTATATCCTTTAAAATGATGTGAAAATTAAGACGAATAAAATGACATTTGGCAGGGAGACGACATTTTTAAGTGCAGAACCCCAACTCATTTCGTGTAAAAAAGAAATTAGATATCATTAAACGTCCGTTGATATTAATACAATTTACAGTGTGTTTTTAGATTTTAAGGTTATATAATTTAAAAAACTTTTCCCCAAATTTTTTTAATATAGAATGCGGGGTTTTCATAGTCCCCGCACACGTTCCGGTCAATCCTCACCCATTTTGAGGATTGTCTTCAAACTGACATACAGTAATAACAAAATACGGGGGAGCTTTTTTAAAGAAGTTTTTTTACCTGTCACAAAACCAAAAGCACATAAATGGTGAGGGATCAAAAATTACACTTCCCCATTTTATTCCTACCAAATGCCCAAAACTACACCCAGGGAAATAATTTAAACCAACGCTATGTTAACAAACTATGCAAAATTTTATTTTCCTTAACCTGTCCGCCATTACGCAATCCTCCGGTTAGAATTTTTTCAAAATGCACAAAAAATCTTTGTATAGTTTGGATAAAAATATCAAGGACAAAACCATTCTCGCATACCGGGGTCTCCCGGGTTTCCCCCGGGGTTTTTTGACGAACACGACTGATGAAATGCAAAACAACCGTTTTTAAAGCTTCTTTTTTTATTTAATTTTTCAAAATCTCTTTAACTTTGTGACTGAACAAGTTCTAAACGTAATTTGCCTCCTTTTTAATATTTGTTAAAATCGAAGATTTCCCCAGAATTTCCAATCCGGGGTCAGTATAAAAAATTTCTTAGACAAGTAAAAATTCATCATAAACGCCCATCTCTTTATCATGTTCAAAAAATAAATCAACGTAAACGGGTTTTAAAATTAAAAAAAACCAAGTAACCAACTAAAATGTAATAAATAATATCAGGACAAATAATTTACATTTTTCATATTAGTTTTGCCGAAATTTTCAATAAAAATATGAACATTTATACATGCTAACGTGGTAAAAAAAAGAAGGGTAACTATTTAATTAATGTTTGAAAATACTCGATTTCTTTCCCTAAAAAATGCCCACTTTGTTTCAGAATGTTTGGGGTTTTGGGCACGGCGCATGTCAAATTCGTGCACGAACCGGCCTGGCAAGAGTAACAGAAAAAGGGAACCCATGCAAAGATAGACCTTCCCGCAGATGTTTATTGTTCCAGTTTTTTTTTGGGGGAATAATAGACCCCAGCAAAAAGCTTTAATATTCCTTAAAAATATTCCTTAAATCACGAAATGCTTGACGAAAAAATTTCACAAAAAACATCTACATAAAATATTGAAGGAGGTTCAAAAAAACCAATTTATCAGTTCTCAAGAACCTTTTAAGCGAAGTTGTCACATTAAAACTTAAAATAGGAATCTTTTGTTTTATAAAAATATTAAAAAATTAAAAAAAAAAAGATGGTCCGGGGGCCGGAAACGAACCCTGAGGGGCAATAAAAAATTTTTTTTTTCCCCCGGACCAAAATTTTTAAACGCAAGGGGGGGTTTAGTGTTTAACCTTAAACATCCCTTTTTATCGAAAAAATTTATTAAAAAACATCTAATTCCTTTTTTCCGCAACTTATAGTCTGTCATATCCCTACAAATTAACACCATTAATAACCGTATATCAAAAAAAAATAAATCCCGGCCCAGGGAAAAAACCCAACATAGTGGGTTTTGCGACCACAGGATCGAGACCAGCAGGTCCGGGCATCGGCGGGAACCCGCTTTCGTTTTCAAAACCATTAAAATTTAAAAAACTGTAGCGAACAGCATGGATCCGAGCAAACTGCGCGGGTTGGTCTCGACCATGCTGGTCAAAACAAACTTTTTAGTTTTTCTGCAGGCTTCAATTAAATTTTTTTTCTGTTTTTGGGGAGGACTGGGGGCCAGTCCCTTTTTTCAGTATTCTTTAAACATTGCGTATTTTTTAAATTTATTTTAACCCCAAGACTGCAATTTTACACTAAAAATAAGAAAATTTTAAATTTGTGAAAAGTTTAATCACCCTTTAAATTTCATTGTGATTACAAGATGCCTGGGGAAAAAATACCGGTCATGTTTTTTCAAGTTTGGGTCAAAAAAAAATTTTAAACCCCCCTTTCCATAAAAAATAATAATAAAATACAACAACAAACTTTTTACAAATCGAGAAATTGTATTAATTTGTTTTCCCCCCCTTTATCGGTTTTTAATTTAAAAAGATGTTCTAAAAATTGGTAATGCAAAAGACTATAGTTGAGTATTTTTGGGCACTATAAAAATTTTATACTTTCAGATTAATAAATTTAAATTTTTACATAAAATAAATTTTTGTTTTACCAACCTTTTTTAAAAAATACTTTTTAAAAAAAAATACCATGACAACCGCTACATAACTTACAAAACGTAAGATAAAATAATCTGTAAAGTATTAATTCTCAACTGACACCCCTTTTTCCCCAAGAAAACATTTCTCTCTAACAGAGGCAAAAGGTAATTTTTTTCAAAAGGGGCCATCGAAAAAAAACGTTTTTTGCAGATTAAACCGTACCCAAATTTTTTAAAAAAAAAAGATTGAAATTTTTAACTTATTAAGCTTTTTCCCGAGATTTCCCGTTTTAATCGAATGAAGAAATGCGTGCCCCTTATTATTCTTAAGCTACCTCGGCTACCAGCCTACGAAAAAAACTTCTATCTGGAGTTTTTTTTGCCTTTCAAATTTTAAACCTTTTTTTAACCCCAAGGATTTATCAATGATTTTTTCACGATAATTTTTTATATTTCAAAATTGCAACATACATTTGTGACTGACATCCTTGTAGACATCGAGGAAGAATGAAGAACAAATTAAAGATAAATTTTGAAGAAAGACAATCGAATGAATAAGAAAGAACTATTAAAAGGCTATTCAATTTCTTTTTTAAATTTGGACAAAATTAAACGACCTTTTTTTACGCTTCGAATTTGTTAAAGCAATAAAAAGCAACCTTTTCCGTTAATTTTAAATAAATTTTTGGCGGTTTATCACAAAAAAAATCAGTTTAAAAAAATTTAAAACATTAAATCAAATAAGTCTTACTCGTGACTTCCTTTCCCTCGAAATACAATATAAGATTACGCTGCGTTCACTTTAGCCAATGTTACGCTTCGGGTATGAAAGGCGAAGCGTGCGAAGCGTGTTCCCACTGATTTTATACCAATACTAGCTAAAATCCCAATTAAATTTCGTAATTTTTGGGTTTAATTGGGATTCATCAGTTTTTTGATATTGACAATTTTCAGGGAGAAAAATGTTAGAAATTGTCAGACTGGATTTCCAGCTTAGGGCAGGGCCTTTTACTGATTTAGTTAAAAACAACAATTATTTCAAATTTTAAAGTTTCAGTAAAACGTTCGGAGAAATTATATGTACATTTATTTTCGTGGGATGGGAAATCATGTAAAAGCTTTTAACATTATTTAAGAAAGACCTCATTTAACTTTGCCAATTTTTTTTCGAGCGTTTTCTTAATTTTAAAAAATATTTGTATTTTTTCAATCATCTGTCACCCATCCACTTCCACTTATCATGCTTTAAGTAAAGTAAAGTATTTACGCTCCTGTTTTTTTCTTTTAAACAATTTTTTTCTTTCCTTAAAGTATTTACTTTTTTGTACCCTGTGACGGTAATGTGTCTTTCTTTTTTTCTAGAATATTTTAAATAATTTATTTTTTACAACGGGAATAAAAACTTTTAATAAAGGGGCCATAAATATCACGGGTGCTTTGACAAATAAGTGGAAGTCTGCAAAAAATTTTGGGGGAAAAAGGAGGCCAAAACCGAACCCACTACCCCAAAATATTGGGGCAAACGCTCGGCCGCCCACTACCTGCCATCGAAAGTAAATAACAAAATAAGAAATAATATTAATATTTGTATCGCATTTATGTTTGAATTGAAAATGAATTTAAGGGAAAAATACAAAAAACACATTGGGAGGGCAATACTAAAGGACCCACATCCACGAAAATAAAAAATCGCCCCAGGGGATACTACAGTGGAAATAGGGACAAGGGAAAAATTTTATTTTAACACGGCACCGGTTTGCACAAATTCGCACTGTTAGATACCACGTGCAATGTTGATTAAAAAATTGCACGAATAACTATCTAGCTAACCTCGCATGGATACTACACTTCGCATTGTTTCTACAAAAGGCGAAAGGAAAAATTTCCAACGAAACTAATCGAGATATCAGCCTTTTTTCAAAAACAAGAAACCTACCGAAAAATTTCAGCTACTTAAAAAAAACTTTTTCCTTTTGAAAGACATCCATTTAGAAAAAATTGCAGACTCACTTTTTTTCATTGAACACTAAAAACGGCGCACGGGGTTTGTTATCACATGGGCACATTAAAACTGATAGTTACACCCCGCCGGGGAATTACCCCCAAACGCACGTGGTAGCTAACACGGCCACAGAAAAATAAAATATTTTTCCCATGTCCCCTATCCCCCGTACTAACTAAACAACGCAGAAAAATTCGAAACAAAAATCAACATATGAAAATATTTTTTCCTTAATGATTATAATTAAGTACATTGAAAGAGAAAATTGAAAAAAAGGAAAAAAAAACCTATTTTTTACTCTTTTAATTTTATTAAAAATAATGACTTCGGTAATTATTGCTTTCTTTTTTTTCCAAAAAACAATTAAACACTTTTTGGTTTTTAAAAATTCGACCCACCGGGTGGGTTTCCGGGCGAGTGGTTTAGATCGATGCTTTAAAAAACCCGTTTTCCCATCACATGCGGGTTTTACCTACTCAGAGGTTAAAATTCCCAGGAAGGGAAAAATTTTAACAGGGGCCCGCTCGCCGATAAATATGCACGTTAGGGGACCTGGGGATTCCTCCACCAAGAAAACAAAAATCACTACACCAACGTTAACCCAACAAAACCAAAAAAAAAACCTACTCGGTCGAAAACAGACGATACTTATTAAATCGAACAAAAACGTTTGTTCGAACTTTGGGGGGGGGGGGGGGCGCAGACACATTATATCGATATTTTTCGTCTGTAAAAATATTAGAAATTTATTTCATAAGTAAAGTATCAATACATTCTTTTAAAAATTTTTTCATACAAAAAAAAAAGGGTTATTCCTCTTTTTTTTATAATATTTGCTTTTAGCACAAGCGTTAGAAAGTTTCAGGAAAAGATTAATTTTTTTTGCATTTGATTTTTTACAATGGCGATGACCCGGGTTATTTATCACCAAAAAAAAAGGGATAAAATGATTTAATCCTTTTCTTTTCCAACGGGATTTTGAATAATTTAAAATAAATCGGGAACGCCTAGAAAAGATGGGATTTAATCTCTCGATTTTTAAATTATACCCGTTTTTGGGCCCTAAAGCTTTTTTTATTCAGTCAATTAATTAAACATTTTTTCTTTTAATATTGACATTATTCACTACACGTACAAGTTCGAAACAGCAAAACGTTTTACCTTTAAATGGCCGGAGAATATAATTTTTTACTACACATATTGAGCCTCCCTATTTTTAAAAATAAATTATTTTAAACCCCTATTCCGGGAAAACGGGAAAAAACGGAGTTGTATGCCAAGCAAAACGGGCATAAACCCCTTTTCGAAATATACAAAAAAATTTTAAACCCGTATTCCCGGGAAAAACGGGAAAAAAACGGAGTTGTATACAAGAATAACGGGAAATTTTAAACCCGTATTTTTAAAATATACAAACTAAACATAAACCCCGAAAATCCCAAAAATTTCGGAAAATACGGAGTTGTTACAAAGAATATACGGGGAAAAAAAGTCCCTATTTTAAAAAAATACAATTTTTTAAAACCCTATTTTTGGATATACGGAAATAACGGGGTTTAACCAAACTAACGGGGCATAAGTGCCGTAATTTTTGAAATATACAATTATTAAATCCCTATTTTCCGGCCTAAAAAGGAAAAAACGGGGTTTTTAAAAACGGAAATATAGGAAAAATTTTAAACCCTGATTTTTTGAAAAACAAACTATACATATCCCTAATCCAAAATATAGGGAAATATACGGGGGTTTTAAGAAACAAAAACGGGGCATATCCCCTATTTTCGAAATAAACAAATTATTTAAATCCTAAAATTTCCCGGGAATACGGAAAAAACGGATTGTATACAAAGAATATACGGAAATTTTAATCCCTGTAATTTTTGAAATATACAAACAACTATCCCGATATCCAGAAAATACGGGAAATTCGGGTTGTAATGAACATATACGGAAATACGTCCCGTATTTTCGTATTATGATTTATGTATTCCCTACACCAGACAAACGGAAATAAAACGGTTTTGTTACGATCATAATAACCCTTTTTAGAATTTCCCGTAATTTCAATAATATACGGGTATCGTAACTAAGAATTCCGTATTTATAGTATACGAAATCCGTTTTATTAGAAACGACTTTTAAATATCCAAGCCCCGTACACGCCCGTAAGTTATAGTAGATTTTCCGTATTCTTCCCGTATCTAATACGTAAAGGTAACAAACATCCCGTACACTCCGTTATATTAACTCATTATTACCAGTGTCAATCACTTTTGTAAAGTTTCATTAAATTGTGTCAAGGGATGAGGAGAGTAAC
Source organism: Mercenaria mercenaria (assembly GCF_021730395.1). Lineage (NCBI taxonomy): Eukaryota > Metazoa > Mollusca > Bivalvia > Venerida > Veneridae > Mercenaria > Mercenaria mercenaria. The sequence goes on from NC_069362.1 coordinate 23,059,045, forward strand.
AGGTGCGCACAAGATTGTGTCTACAGACAGACAGACAGAAAGACATACAACCTGAAAACAGTATACCCCCCTTACAACTTTGTTGGTGGGTGTACAATAAGTATCTAAATAAGTTTATGTAGAATAACCCTCGTTTGTCGTTCTTATGCATAGAAATACATAAGGCCTTCGTGATATATTCATACGCATAAGAACTCCAAACCCGGGTTATTCTACGATAACCCTAATTTTGATACTTATTATTTCTTAAATGTAAGTACAATGCTCGAACTCATACAGCTGAAGGAGTAAATCGAAACTGAAGCCCTTAACCAAACTAGAAATGTGTCCATGGGACACAGATGCCCCCACTACATGACATTAAAATGACAATTTTTTCCCAGATCAGGGGCCATAACTCCTACAATACCAAATGAATCCGGACGTGAAACCCCAGGTACACAACTGCACATGCTGATCAACATTCTTGTAAAGTTTTGTGGCTCTATGTCAAATACTTTTGGAGCTACGCACGACACAACATTAAAATGACAAATTTTTAACAAAGTCAGGGGCTATAACTCCAACAAGTCTGAATGAATCCAGATGCGAAACCCCAGGTGCACAACTGCACATGCTGACCAACATTCCTGTAAACTTTGGTGACTCTAGGTCTAATACTTTTGGAGCTATGCGCGACACAACATTAAAATGACCAATTTTTTTACTAAGTCAGGGGCCATAACTCCTACATGACTGGATGAATCCGGATGCGAAACTGCATGTGCACAAATACACATGCTGACCAACATTCCTGTAAAGTTTTGTGACTCTATGTCATATACTTTTGGAGCTAGGCGCGACACAACACTAAAATGATCAATTTTTACAAAGTCAGGGGCCATAACTTCTACACGACTGAATGAATCCGGATGCGAAACCCCAGGTGCACAACTACACATACTGACCAACATTCCTGTAAAGTTTTGTGGCTCTATGTCAAATACTTTTGGAGCTAAGCGCAACACAACATTCTTGGAAGGACGGACGGACGGACAAGGGCAAATCTATATGCCCCCCCAAAGTGGGGCATAAAAAGATAATCACTTACTGAAATACTTACAAGCAAACAAAATTATCCATTTTATCTAGACAAGTGCCATGAAGGCAAGCGAAGACTGACAGGCCATCTAGTTCCTCGAACAATCTGTACCCAGACCAACCATCAGCACAGGTACATGTGTACTTATTGTCCCCATCAATGCAAACACCACCATCAGACATGGATTATCAATACAGTCATCAAGGTTAGTCTTGAAAATAGAATAATGTTTCCAGAAGCAGCATTTTCTGAATTGAAAAAAAATCTAAATTTAAACATCCTACATATATGAAGACAAAACAAAGACATGTAAACTAGTTAACTATTGCTCATCAAAATCTTCAATAAAACTTTCATGGTTCTTTTTCTTTGAAGGTTCATTTAATTTCAATTTTAAACTAGAAGATGCTTTTATAGAAAAGCGCAGTCTCCCCCAGTGCATACTAGTAATAGGCAAGAAGGCAATAGCGTAGCAAAAGTCAAAGAGACAAGGTTGGCTGCAATAGCAATAGTCATGCCTACACTAAGATGACAGAGCCTCCATGTACATTTAAGAAGTTGCAGAGTGAATTGCAAACTAACGCCATAGTTCTTACCGAGTTGCAGAGTGAGTTACAGAATCAATAGTCATGCCTACACTAAGATGGCAGAACCTCCGTTTACATTTAAGAAGTTGCAGAGTGAATTGCAAACTAACGCTATAGTATTTAAGGAGTTGCAGAGTGAGTTACGGAATCAATAGTCATGCCTACACTAAGATGGCAGAGCCTCCATGTACAATTACAAACTAACGCCATACACAACAATGAATAACAAATACTTGTACAGACGTAGGAGTATGAAACCTACTTATATACTGTCCAATAAAAGTAACGCAATACAATGGGTTTAAAAATTAGCATAAATTATCTTCACAAAGCAGTATCCGGTATTTCGGTTGGAATAAAATGCCTATACCCACTATCATATGAAATAGAAGTGGCAAACAACAATGCCTACAGTAAAATAAATCAATATTTGAGACAAAATTATAACACACGAAAAAGGTATCTTTTCTGGCGCATTCATCAAACTGAAAACGAAAGGAATTTTTCACGATATCCGACACAAAATGCTTACTTTTCTTCTCTTTGATTTCTTTGCTGCTTCTTTTTTATGGCAAAACTTATTTTTCTCGTTTGTGTTGTTAAATCTGATGCCATTATTTTGGGCCAGATCAAGTAAAAATAGTAAGTGATAAGGCTTTAAAACTGTGTGCACTTATTTATTATTATCACTATGTAGAACAAGAACCATAACTCTTTCTTGCATTTTGTTAGAATTATGGCCTTTTTCTACTTTACAAAATTGATATTGAATTTCTTTATTAGTTTTAGCTCGACTATTTGAAGAAAATATAGTGTTGTTGGACTTATCAATTCGTTGGCGTCAAAATTTTGTATGTAAGCACTTACTACTTGTGAGAATGAATTGAAACTAAACATACATAATCGTTGCAAGGAGCTTACTTGCATTACACGTGTTCATACTTTTATTTTGCTTTTTTAAAAAATTATGCCCCTTTTTCGACTTAACATTTGGTTAAGTTTTTTATGTAAACTGGTATCACAGTATCAGCTGATGGGAATAGATTAAAACTTCACACAATTTCCACTGTGTTGAGCTGAGTTGCATTGTGCAGGTTACATAACTCTGTTTTTCTTTTATACAAAATTATGTTCCTTTTTCGACATTTATATTCTTTCAACTATCAAGGTTGTTGTATAGTCAAGCGTTGCTGTCCATGACAGTTTTTGTTTTGTTTAGGTTCACTTTCCTGCAATATTATAGCTTTAAAACTTTACAGATTAGTTAATTTTTGTCTTGCATATTATCGTATGTCAGACACTTTTGTTGTTTTTGTGTGTTTGTTTGTTTTTTAAGTGAGTTGTTTTTAAATGGGGCGTGGTCATGGAATAAGTAAAATTAAAAGATATCTAAAACATATTTTATTGACAAGTATAGACAAACTAATAAAAATAAAATATATAAAGGTTTGATAATCGTCTTAAATTTTGAGATATGTGCACTATATTGATTTAACAATTGTAATGTCTGTGGTATTTATATAACACCTTGAAAAGTAACACCATAGACTGGTTATCCCAAGAGACATATTCAACATAACGTTTTGATTCTAATCTTAATGCTACATACTCTCAATGAATATTTCAAAAATTCCTTAGTAAAACTTGTGCCACATTTAAGAAAATGTACCTCGGATAATATTCAAGACATCGGCAAAAATCTTAGCGTTTTCTTAGAAGATTTGTTGTATTTTGACTCACGGATATTTTAATTGTTACAATAAGTCAAACGTTTTCTCCCCATAATCCGGTAAAATGGGGCATCATGCTAGTAAATGCAGGTTTTCTTTTCTATCATCGGATGGAGAGATGTTCTAGTCGAACATATTGTTCAGGTTGAACAGTTTCCTAAAATTCAAAATTGAGACTTAGCACAGAATATGCCGTGAAAATGGTGATCACTGTGGCTGAGAGATTTGGGGATACAAAGTGCGCGCCACTTTTATCGCCTTTGTCATCATTAGCATCCTTTTTATTTCCGTCATTGCAAAGATTATCTGTGCAGCACATGTATTCATTAAGGTTTTCGCCATATTGGTGAAATGACGGTCTGCATAGTCTTTCAGAGCACCCGGCTGTCACTGATGTAACACTCCCGCCTTTTGATTTATGAACCTAAATATATTATATGAGGTAATAAATAGATATCTACATATAATTTGTGTGTTATCTCAATTAGTTCAACAGGAGAAGCATAAAGCTATGTTTGATAGAAAACAGTGTGTCTTAAGTCATTTCAGTGTCTTCCATTTTGGATGTAGATCTATGTGAAGTTGCTACTTACGATCGGAGTAATAATCAGTACCTGTGTAGAATCGAGAAACACTGGACGGGTAACAACTGACCACCGTCATATATTTGGGGGGAAAACACACAAACATACGTACAATATGAATATTATTTACATAAATCCAGTGACCTTCTTGGCCGACTGGCTAAAGTAGCTGACTTCGAACCACTTGCCCCTAACAGATGTTGGTTCGAAACTTAAGATTAACTTATGTTATCGGTGCAGTACATAAAGTACTTTAATCAACAAGAAAATAAAAAATCAAATTATGTCTGTGATACATAATCTAGTAAAGTACTTACTGAGTCACTAAGTTTCACCAGCTGAAGTGCTGAAAATAAAAATAAAGACAAAAGCGTCACAATTATCATTAAAGATGGCAATATAAAATCCTTCATCAGTCTAAGAACATACGGAACGACGTCTTCTTTATTTAAAAAAAAAAGAAACATACCTAGGAAGAAAATTAGGATAAAGCATTTCATCTTTTCAGTCTGTTCTAGATATAACCTAGAGATATTACATTTATTTGAGATTTGCCATCGGAAGTACGTAATTTATCCGTTACATCCCATAGATTGATATATACTGCCCACCAAAAGTTTCTGGACAAGATGAACCGGTTACACTACGCAGCATTCGTTCCAGATAGATCAAGGGAAGATTACTTGGACGTATAATGATTCTAATGTTATTTAAGAGTGATTGAAATTGGAATGATATTAATGTTTCTCTCATTTGCTTAACACTTATACATGTGTAGCTCTTATCTGGCTTTCACTTTCAGGGACCCGCGGCCGCTGACTTGGAATCGCTTACCCTTTATGCACTACTTTGTGTTTTCAATTTTTGGAGAACTTGAGATCTTTGGCCTTCTTTTTCGAAACCCGGATCATACGTAGAATTGTTTTCATGTAAGTAAACTATCCTGCTGGCTTACTGAAGTGTACATGTTTCTACCTAGATGTCCACCAGCGCATTTTATTGGGGCATGAAAGTAACATGCCCAGTTCAGGAGTTATGATCCTTAGAAATATTACAGAATGTGATGATGTAATTTTCCTACAAGGCCTATATAAGCATTGAGCAATATCCCCGCTTGTAGTTTCCCTTTATACAAAAATTAACCTTTCATTATTTGAGAAACACCAGTTTACTGGCTTGTATTGATTTTATCTTTGTGTAAAAGTAGAAACATCAAGTAAAATAGGTTCAGTATTGCTGCAGAGCAATGTATGTACTTGAATAAGTTCCGGAACATACATGTTAATGTGAAGGACAGTTTTCAAGTACCATGTTTATGTTCAGATCTTGCTATTGTCGTATGGGTCATTATTTCCGTTTCTTTAAAACATTGCGCTAATACTTCCTGGTTTTCCCAAATGATTATCATTTAGGAGAAAGGACACTTTGAACATGGCCTCCAACGAAGGAAGGCTCCGCAATCCAACTGTTCTAATAAGAAAGCTCTCTATTCGGTAAATAATGATATGAAATACGTATCTAAAATACACAGGCATCTTGCAAATATGATATGTCATAGTTTCGTTTATTTGACGTTTAGAATGATATTTGAAATCATCAGAGCTTTTGTACATGATTATTGAATAGTAAGTAAAATCTGTATATTATTTTATAAAGCGATTAACAGTTTACTGATATATGCTGTGAATTGTCGAAAAAGACTGCATGAAGGGACCAGGCCATACTTCCGCCGCCTTTAAGTCACTACTTTCAACCTTTGAATTCGAAGCGCGAAGATACGACTGTACGATGGCGAAGCGCGACAGTACGATGGCGATAGTCGCGCTTCACCATCATAGTGTCATCAGCATACTGTCACATTGCACCATCGTACTGTTGCGCTTTACCATCGTACAGTCGCTTTCCTGTTAAGTATGCTCAAACAATTCACTTAGTCAGCATTGCGTCAGACAAAGGTACGTGCTTTGAATTTATTCACTGAAGATTTTGTTTATGTCAAACAATTGCTTTTACTTATTCCTAATACTAAATGTTGATCAGTTCACTAGTACAATGGTGACACTGCGATGGTGAACCACGACACCACGACGGTGAACCGCGACAACGCGAAGTAGTCACCACCATAGTCATGGTGGACTGTCGCACCGTTCTGTTGCGTTTCCCCTACTATCATGTTACCGCCATCGTACTGTCGCGCTTCACCATCGTACCGTCGTACCTTTGCGCTTCGCGTTCATGGGTAGCAGGCGCTGACCCTAACGGAACACCGTACTGAAACGAAAATATGTGACAGTTCTTTGAACGTAGCGACTTTTAAAGGCGGAAGTATGGCCTGATCCCTTCATGCAGACCTTTTCAAGAATTCAAAGCATATATCAGTAAACTAACATATGGCGGACTCACAGAAAAATGATTAAATCAACGTAAAACTTACATATTTTTCAATTTAATAATGTTGCAATTACATCAAAATGTCTACGTTTTGCAATTCTAAGAGACTATAGTATCATATTAAAAACTTTGAACTGTCTGAAAGTGTGACCCCTTTATGCGACCCTTTTCCGGATTCTAATGATAATCATATGTCTTCTGAAGTAGCATAATAAACATGTTTTATCTACAGTTCTTTTTATAAAAAAAACTCTTTCTTTTCATGGTGTGGTGATATTTTTATGGCAGCGTCCTGGTGCCAGCAGAGAGATTTAGATTTGTCTTACATAAGACATAGTATCTCCTACGTAGAACACAATATCTCCTATGTAGGACTTAGTACATAGTTAGGAGATACTAACTCCTACGTAGGAGATATTAAGTCCTACATAGGAAATAGTAAGTCCTACGTAGGAGATAGTATGTCCTATGTAGGAGATACTAAGTCATACGTAGGAGATACTAAGTCCTATGTAAGACAAATTTAAATCTCTGCTGGAACCAGGACGCTGCCATATATTTTGCTCAACAGTAACCGCTGTTGTGTGATTTATTGATAACATAGATACGCATCGGGGAAGGAACTGTCGGCAATAACACGAATTGTTATATATCTAGTTTATTTCAAATTTCTATACTTCTAATTTCTATATATGTAAATTGATTATTGCAACGAAAACACTAACAACTACTTCTATTTTAGCTCGGCAATTTTGAGAATAGGTATATAATTATTGAAAGATATACCACTTCATCTCCTTAACACATTTTAATCAGTGATCGTTATCTTAACTGGTCAGGAAAGGAAGGAAGTAGATAGGCTGACCACATATACATGTACAATGTCTATAAGCTCTAAGCTCGGCTATCGGTCAAACATAAAAAATTATATGCATTTTGTATACTACATGTCTACCTGCAACATATGTTAAGCATGAAGTTAAGATCGTGAGAGTACCGGTTACCTCGTGCATTTGTCCCTCGCTTTCGTATTGGCGCCTTTCTGTCGGGTATGAGCCTAGCATACAAAAAAGTTTATAAACGTTGTCAAGTCAGGGCAGGTAATAGAATGTGTTCAAACTTCGACAATTTTGCTATTTTGTTTAGACCCTAGTTCAAGCCCCTATGACTAAGTTGTGTTCCTTTTACAGTACATGTTTGTCAGGATACTGGTTATATGACCCAGGGAAGTGCCTACGCCTTTAGTATCTTGAACAATGGTTTGGGTCCAATCGCTAAGGTGACTATGTCTTAGACTAGCTGACAAACGATGTAGAATGTTCTTTGTTAAAACGTAGAGCTGGTGAGACCAAATATTTCATATATAGAATTTTCCTCTGGCTACCTTGCCTAAATGATTCGTGTACCAATGATTCGTAAATGATTTCTATTATGAGCTAGACAATTTCAGGGATCAGGCAAATCACTAAATGTTTCAAACTACCAATCTTCAATTAAAAATGATTAGCTCAAACTCCTATAGGCTGGAGACTCTATACTTGACTGGTCTTTTTGTTGAAGTTCCCGTCAGACAATGTCTTTGAATCAACAACATACGAGTCCTATCGCATAGATGCTCGGCCTCTGTCCTCTCAAACTCTATAAGATTGCCCTGACTCCTGGATGCTCAACGCCTATATGCTATCATATGTAGCATTCAACTACCATATAGGCATTATCCCCGACGTCTTGGCTGTACTTCGACAATAATGCTGAACCGTCTATAAGCTGGAACTCTCCTACTATCTCAGTAGATTACCAAACTCTGGGTCTCTGTCTCAGCTTCCCGATGCTCAGCCTATATGCTGTCGTCTATAGCATTCAATTACCTTTAAGGTAAAACTCCTATGCGCTGGCCCTATAGCTCGAAACCTTATCGAAATTCTGCTACTCTTTTTTAGTCTAAGAACTTCCAAAGTCTTCTTTTTAATAATTTATCCGCCCTGACAAGGTAACTGCAAAAGTCTCCTTCTCAAGGTACTGGGATAAATTATTAGTTGAATCCTCGATGTATCTTCTTCGACCGCTGGATACCGAATGAGCTCTCTGTCATCAATCTACCTATTTATTCCCAAGCAGACGTGCTATTTTTAGAACTTGTTTCTGATTGGTCCAAATTTAAACATAACGTTTTACAACGAGTACTTGCTCTATCAAATATTTGATCCCCTTTAACTTTTGTATATGACATAATGTGTGAAGCTGGGACCCAGCTATCCACATAATGAACCCAAATCAGCCATAAATGACCCAAATTCTATTATTAACAGCAATTCAACAATAATTATAGCAATGACAACATGAAAAGGGAGTCAAGCACTATCTGTGCTTATGTGTTACGTTATCAATATATAAAATATACAAATTATTCTGAAAATAGCCCCCCTCTCAAGAAAATACTTTCAAATTTTCTAACACTTAAGGAATAATTTGTGTACAAAACAAAATCTCCTTTTCTTTTTACTATTTCTCGATTTTTACAAATCAGGTGTCATTGCTATCATTAACATACATTCAGTAATATACTTATTAAATTAGTATAAAAGATCAAACATCTCTAAAAGACTCAACATAAAGTATATGATTTCAAGAATATCATACAAAGTTATCTCCTGACCTTTTTTTTTTACTATCGTCATTAATGATATTCATTTATTTCTCTGATTGTAAGAGTAGTTGTCATCTTTTCTGTTGAAATAATAATTGTTATCACCAAAACCTCCTTTTACACGATAGCGTCTGTCAGACCTATGTATAAACCCTTTACCGAGATCATCTCTCATTTCATTTTGTCTCCATGACTTCATATGCTCAGATTTACATGGGCCATGGTCTTTATGACCCCTAACATCTCGTAGGTTAATATCTCTATCATATATACCCTTTCTGTTATGCCAACGTGATCCTCTGTTCATATACTTAATAGATGACCTCTCATGATATCTGTTCAATCCTCTGTCATCAGAATTGTATGACTCTGTTCTGTCATCAGATTGTCTCCAGTTTCTTTCTGTTCTATCATGATGCCTATATTCTTGCAAACCATGTCTACCGTTAATAATCTTTGATGCCAGGTCAGTCTTTACTTTCTGGCATACATCACATGACCGGCAAAACCTTGTTACTTCATTTGTTATGCCGGGCCAGTGAAAACTTGTGCGTATTTCATCCACTGTCTCTTTAACTGATAAGTGTCCCTTGACTTTTGACTTGTGAGCTAATGTCATAACACTTCTCCTGAACTGTGTTGGGACTACTATCTGTTTAACAACTCTGCCCCTTTTCTCCTCAAAGATTCTATATAATACGTTTTTTCTCACTTCATAATGAAACCTGAAACCTCTTTTTGTTTTCAGTTTCGCCTTATCTTTAGCATAAGTCCAAAGTTTCTTTAACGTCTCATCATCTTTCTGAGCAATTTTCATTTGCTCAACATTAAACTTTTGCTTTTTGAATTTGCAAACCTCAGACGGTTTCGAAGATTCTATGTTTATTGCATGCTGGGTTTCCGTCATCCCAATGGCAGCAATGTCTTCGCCGGATGAAAACTGTCTTTCATCTCGGGTTTTCCAGTTTAAGTCTGGCCTATCTGAAACTCCTTTTATATTTCCGATTATCAAATCGCATGTCATGGTCGACAAAACCATTGCCTCAACTTCACCAATAAAATATGGTGTATCAACCTGTATTTTTGATGCAGGTTCTGTCTTTGATCGTCCATAAATCGCAACCATAAGGTGCTTCTTGTCTAACATTTGATTCTCTGATACGAGATCATTCCTGACAGCTGCCAGCTCACACCCTGTATCCCTCAAAAACTGAACTTCTTTATCACCTATATATCCTTTCTTCAGTACTATGTTCCTTTCACCTGTTATTGAATCAATGGTACAGGTGCTTGCTATGACCGAAACGAATTGACCATGTCCTAACATAAGTCGTCCATTTTCTATGTTGTCTTTCACCTTTTGGTCATCTAATGGTACAGCTATGCATGAAGCTGAAATTTTTCTTTCATCCGACTGTCTGTTTTTCTGCGCTTGGCCTTCCTTTCTCCAGTCTGTGGGTGTAGAATTTTGCATTCCATGCCTATTCCTCTGTCTTTCCTCATAGGTTCCCCTACTAGCTAAAGCAGCACCGCTTACTTTCCTCTTGGATAGGTCTCTGCATTCTCGTGCTATATGACCTTCCATATTACATATGAAACATATGGTCTTCTTAAAAGCTGGCTTTTCTCTTTGTGTAGGTTGAACCTCGGTCGAAGGCTGTGGCTCCTTGCTGCATGACAAATTACTTCTATTCATCCGGTTAGATGTGATAGAGCCACCATGAGCTTCAATATATTGTTCTGCCAACTGTGTAATCTCAGCTCGCGACTTTGCAACTCTTTCCTTTAAGAATAAAGCAAGGTCCTTGAAGCAAGTTTGGATGAACTGTTCTCTGATCATAAGATCTTTCAGCATTTCAAACGTATTGTCAACTTTTGCCATCTCTGTCCATCGACTGAAATACCTGTCCAGCCTTGCCATGAACTGAAAAACAGTTTCACCACGCTCTGGCTTGCATTCTCTAAACTTTAATATTTAAACCTTCCTCTGTCAACTGATAACGTTTCAGCACTGCTTTTTTCAATGCAGGGTAGTCATTGGCTTGGTCTGGAGGCATGCTTGTATATACGTCCAGGTCTTTTCCTGTGAGTAATGAGCTGAGGCTCACAGCCCATGTCTCTTCTTTCCATCCCTGGCTTTTTGCAAACCGTTCAAATCGCTCGAGGTATGCATCCATATCATCTTTATTTTCCTCAAACTTCGGTAGCCTTGGCCGCAATGTTTTACTGCTCAAGTGCTCAGCACCTTTATCAGCGCCCAAAGCTCCGGCTTCAGCTTTTATTTTAAGGACTTGCAGCTCATGTTCCTTCAAAGCTAAGTCTTGCTCCTTTAAAGTTCTTTCTTCTTCTTTTAAAGCTCTTTCCTTTTCTAAACGTTCCAACTCAAATAATATTTTCTCTTTCGCCTGTTCTTCCTCATAATGCCGTAATTTCTCGGCCTGTTCAAGCTCAAACAGTCGTTTCTTCTCAGCTTCTTGAGCCTCAAACCTCCTTCTGTCCTCATCTCATCTAAGCATACGTTCCTCACGTTCCGTGTACTCCTTCTCTTTCCTATCCACAAACTCTATGAGCTCTGAACCTGAGAGACCCATACGTTCACCCATCTCAAACCATTTATCGTAGTTCATCTTTAAACTTTAGGCTGGAACTAACTCTAAAATTCAACTATATGTGACTCAGACTACCTTCAGTCACAGCGCCTTCTGGTACACACACCAACAGAACGTTAAAACCACTAGCAGCCTCTGTACCTCCTTGGATATAGATCCCGGACGAGCCCCCAAATAGTCAGGATACTGGTTATATGATCCAGGGAAGTGCCTACGCCTTTAGTATCTTGAACAATGGTTTGGGTCCAATCGCTAAGGTGACTATGTCTTAGACTAGCTGACAAACGATGTAGAATGTTCTTTGTTAAAACGTAGAGCTGGTGAGACCAAATATTTCATATATAGAATTTTCCTCTGGCTACCTTGCCTAAATGATTCGTGTACCAATGATTCGTAAATGATTTCTATTATGAGCTAGACAATTTCAGGGATCAGGCAAATCACTAAATGTTTCAAACTATCAATCTTCAATTAAAAATGATTAGCTCAAACTCCTATAGGCTGGAGACTCTATACTTGACTGGTCTTTTTGTTGAAGTTCCCGTCAGACAATGTCTTTGAATCAACAACATACGAGTCCTATCGCATAGATGCTCGGCCTCTGTCCTCTCAAACTCTATAAGATTGCCCTGACTCCTGGATGCTCAACGCCTATATGCTATCATATGTAGCATTCAACTACCATATAGGTATTATCCCCGATGCCTTGGCTGTACTTCGCCAATAATGCTGAACCGTCTATAAGCTGGAACTCTCCTACTATCTCAGTAGATTACCAAACTCTGGGTCTCTGTCTCAGCTTCCCGATGCTCAGCCTATATGCTGTCGTCTATAGCATTCAATTACCTTTAAGGTAAAACTCCTATGCGCTGGCCCTATAGCTCGAAACCTTATCGAAATTCTGCTACTCTTCTTTAGTCTAAGAACTTCCAAAGTCTTCTTTTTAATAATTTATCCGCCCTGACAGGGTAACTGCAATAGTCTCCTTCTCAAGGTACTTGGATAAATTATTAGTTGAATCCTCGATGTATCTTCTTCAACCGCTGGATACCGAATGAGCTCTCTGTCATCAATCTACCTATTTATACCCAAGCAGACGTGCTATTTTTAGAATTTGTTTCTGATCCAAATTTAAACATAACGTTTTACAACGAGTACTTGCTCTATCAAATATCTGGTTCCCTTTAACTTTTGTATATGACATAATGTGTGAAGCTGGGACCCAGCTATCCACATAATGAACCCAAATCAGCCATAAATGACCCAAATTCTATTATTAACAGCAATTCAACAATAATTATAGCAATGACAACATGAAAAGGGAGTCAAGCACTATCTGTGCTTATGTGTTACGTTATCAATATATTAAATATACAAATTATTCTGACAATGTTTGTGCATATATAAAAGTTGATTTGTGAATTAGACCATATCAAAATATCTTGAATAGCCGTAGGGTCAGGGCATGTCAAGGAAGTTCACTGGGTGGAGTTGAATGCAGCAAATATGTTGATCATGTCTGAAAAGTTTTTTGATATTATCAGTACAGGTACTGGTATCATGCATTGCCCTCATGTCCTTTATACAGTTTTAGAAGATGTACAAGTACTTGATCGGGCCGTATCATAGCAGATGATCGAGTAATGTTCGATCGTAGAATATATGAATATTATGACCATGTCTGAAAGGTCTGAAAGGTATCGCAACCCGGTTCGAGCTCTTGTGACTACGACATATAACCGTATGATTTTAGAAATGGTTTTGTAAGTATGGGTCGTGGCCTCCGTTTGTGACCATGCGCGAGTACGTTTGGTTGCCCTATCGGTCATAGCAGATCCTACATGGAGGTAAAATACAGTAATTTCAGGTGAATTTCTGTTTAATGCCGCCGCCTTAAAGATATTTAACGCGTCTCTTTCACTGAAATAGTTTGTTATCTGATACTGAAATCCTCAATAGATGAATTTGACTATGTCTGATTGTGACGCATGAGAGTTCAATATATAGACACATCTGCCGATTAGGGAAATCAAAATGATTTACTTTGCCTTATTTATGCAAGAACCACTATCATACTAAATAACATTATCTTTATAATGGACCATTTCCTTATTAAAAGTACAAAAACATCGCTGACCCCAAAATCAAAATATAAGACTAAATAAGTAACTGTATTTGTAAATACAGTACTAAAATCACATTCAAATGTTATTTTATAACAGTCATTACTTGAAAAATAACTTCCAGTCTCTTAGTTGTAGTACTCATTTATACTATGCTTATGCGATACCATAAAGCAATTGTCCACATTTTAAATAACGTATATTTATTTTGTGCTGGTATTCCACGGAGATCTGAATAACACATGCTGCGTATGCAAGAACCAATCCGATTTCAAGTGGGGCCATAGGCGGACTTGTTAAGAAGAAAAGCTGTATAGTGCTACCTAAAAAATCACAATCTTTTACAGACTATATGACCATCGATTGCAACGTGTCCGCGAATGTCTGAAAATAAATAGTAAAACACATTTAGGTTGCTTAGAAATGTGCTACAACAATCAAAATACGATAGTGTCTTCCGGTTTGAAAAATTCCACCGTGGTGCAGTGCCCATATGCGTTTTCTTCAATGTCAGAAATCGAAAGAGGGCGGTTCAAATCCAAGAGATGGGGGCAATATTATTGTTGCTGTTATTATTATCTTCGTTATTGTTGTTGTTGTTTTTGTAATTAGTGTACTAAGAAAAGAGAAGAGTTTAATATAAGTCAAAGTCACCTAAATTTTGGGATGAACTGAAAATGTTGGCCATTTTTAGCTCGACCTTTCGAAATGTTTTAAATAGTACATAGCTTTTGTACTCGTCCAGTGTATCGTTCTGATTTGGTTAAGTTTTTTATGTAAACTGGTATCTCAGTAACCACTTGTAAGAATGTATTTAAACTTCACACTCTTCAATTGTGATGATCTGACAGTGAATTCGTTCTATAACTATATTTTGCATTTTAAGTATAAGCAATCTTTGGTTAAGTTTTTGTACAGAAGTTTGTAAATCAGTATCCACTTGTGGTAATGGATTGAAAATTATTCACTGTGATAATCTGACATAATATTGGTCATGTTCCATAACCTTTCTTTCCCTTTTACATTGATTCAGTTAACTTTTGACAAGTTGTCAACTAGTCGAGTGTTGCTGTCTTCTGACAGCTCTTGTGATAAAAAATGAGTTTTCCTGGTTAAGATACCGTGTAGTACTACTTTGTAAACTTGTTAATCATCGTAAGGTAAGTGTGAAAGTCAAAAACTGTAACCATCTGATGCAATTCTGTTGTTATACTCCGATAAAGTTAAAAACTCTGTACAGCTGTTATGAACAGACGATGTCAATAACCATAAGAATTATGGCCCGTTTTTTTTTTTGTACTTAGAAAATTGGTGAAGTTTTCACATTATATTTACCTATATATTTGAACCGCAACATAGTGCATTTGTGACCAGCTTAATCCAGATCAGCTTGCGTATGTATACACAATATCATGATACGTTAAGACAATAATAATATTCGTAGCAACATGAAATTATCGTAAATATTAATTTCAGTCATTAACAAAGACTTCAATTTGCACTGAGGAGTGATTTTCTTTTCTCAAACGCTTTCAACAAATATTTGGCAAGTCTGTATAATAGTTCTATGTTACAAGATGATAGTAATTCTATGAATTTAACCATATTTGGCCTAGTTTTATATCTTTGAGGTATGAACTGGATTCTAATGTCATTACACACCGGACATTCTAACGTAAAATGATACTCGTCTTCTATTGTTCTTAACTGACATAGTGCACATAACTGCTCGTTTCGCGGAATGCCTCTATGCCTACCATATTCAATTTCCAGACAATGTGATGACAGCCTTAGCTTAAGGATAACATGTCCATATTTGAGATTTTCCATAAGCATTAAATATTCTGCCATTTCAAAATTTTGTTTTATTTCGTTAAACAGCATTATACTCGGACTATTACGTTAACATACGCTCCATTCAGCAATAAGCATGTCCAGACATCTTTGTTTAAACACTTTCATAAATACATTGTTATTAACAGAGTGCGGATATAGCCATACTTCCCCAAATCCACTTCACCTTGTAAGCCCAATTTTGCTGTCCGCCTTTCTCAGCATTGACTCATATACAGTCCAGAGAATACAGTTCCGTTGTTCCTTGTTTACTAGTTTCAACCCTACATTTTCTGTTTAATAGTAGCGAGTATCTACTGCGGTTGCGCAGGCTGGTCTAGATCCATGCTGGTCGCAAATGCACTGTGTTGGTTTTCTCATGGAGCGGCTCATTTGTACAAACTGATTTAAAAAACATTTGCAGTAATTTTATGCGCATCGGTCGTTGCAAAGCACCAATAAATATTGAAGACAATACTAGTTCTCAGTACTATATCTTACTTTCCTGATAAATTCTTGATTTTGTTGTAATAGTGTCTTGAATATTTTGGTCATTTTTGTATGAAAAAAAATGCTGTTTTGCAACAGAGTGTATTATGCAAGTTCCAATCTGTGATAAGCATAAAGATAAGTTACAAGTCAGAACAAAGGAAAATGAATGAGCATTAAAATAAAACTATGAGAAATTAAAACTTTGGAGATTTTCAATGAATGAGTAATTACGCATTTAACAAACAAATGACCCTTTTCAAGCATTAAATTGACAGAATGGCCAGATACAACGTTCATTTTACAAACATGGAAGTTAGGAGTTGTCATTTACGGTGAGAATAAATTTGAAATATGGAATAGGTTTTTTTTTTCGGCGTTAGCTGAATAACATGGGTTTTGACCTAGATTTTGTAGTAATCGGGACACGGAACAGGTGCGCGCTGACAAGATTAACCATATATTAAGTCTTAATTTATGGGTGGGTGCTAGGGTATTTATATATATATACAGTCAAACCCGGCTGCAGAACCTCCCTTGGGGACTGAAAAATGCCGGTAATTGTGAAAACATATATTTTCTCAAGACAGGTGACGTGTGACCATAGTAAGCAGGTTATATTTTTTGGAGGCTGTCTACAGTACGGGTCTGACTGCATAAGGGAGTTCATCGGTTCTAAGACAAAGGTGAATGTACCAAGTAATATAGCAAAAACAAAACAAAATTATGTGGGATAAGGCCGTGACTTTATTGTAAATTTTCAAATGAAAATTATGGCATATTGTAAATATATAGCATAGTATATATGAAAATGATGAGAAAATATGAAAGACAAAGCTCCAGCTAAAATGCCTGGAAGCAGCATAGCAGCGCGAAGGTGCAGAAAACTATGAAAATAAGCGCAGAACATATCAGACTTAATAGGAAATTGTAGGTTCTAGTACTTCGCACTAATGAGAAACGAGGCAAAGATGCCCTCACCGATCTCTATGATATAAGATGATAACTATAGATTTCAACGAATGTAATGCATTTTAGATTTTAGTACTAATAAGATTTACAATATGCCATACCGAAATGCACATTACGTGTATTGAGGGCCACTCAACATTTTATGAAAATAAAATTCGCCAAAACGAGGTATGCATTGAATACACGTTTACTCAATAGGTACAGCAGGTCATTGACAAACAGTTAAAGTCTAGAGCTGGAAATTCCCTTTTGCTATGTACCTTAGTTTTTAAGATGTATCAAAATCTATGAAACTCGCTGCACACTTTACATATTGTATATCTTTAAATGTTACAATGTCATTCAGGTACATGTACATATTATCCAATAGTTCGATTACTATAAGCCAGGGTCATCATGAAACCTTTTGCTGAGGTTTCAGTCAAAGTGTATTATCTATTTATTTCGAACGAACATCAGACGAACGGACGGACGGGCGGACGAATAGGAAACCATTAGCCATAAGACTTTCAATTAGAAGAGTCGTACTGTCACTGACTTGTTACGTCATAAACAGAATATGCTTGAACAGTTTCCTGTGACGTCTTCTTTGCATTCATATTATTGAAATTATTATTCATATAATTATTGTTATTATAATTATTATTATTAAAGGTGGTCAATCACATTTAAACAACATTTAATGACATTTTTTACTGTTTGTATATTCTGGTAGAGAATTATTTAAGGAACAAAAAGACCGATTACATAGAGTTAGATTCCTATTTGAAATGTATATTTTATTATTTTTATACAATTTTGTAATTACTCCCCTTTAATATGAAAGTATATAAAAAGCTGAGTATTTCTTTTTATTTCGATACAATGTCTAGTTTTACATTTGCATTTGATAGACATATCAACTATTGAACACTCTGAACCAAAATGCAAGTTTTAAAGCTGTGTGTAGCTTCTGAATTCATTTATTTCCAATCTATCTTGGTAGCGCAACCAAGATAGGCAAAGGGAGGTAATAATAATTTTTCAAAGTTGCGTTTCTAATGAATTCCATCTAAATACATAATTTTTAATGCAAATATTTTACAAATATATTACAATATGTCTAATATTTATACATTTCCTTAGGCAAAGTATGTTTATCAAATTTATACTTATGATAAAATAACTCTATCTTGGTTGGGCAACCAGGATAGGAAAATGAAATTTTAAAAATACCTCCAGTGAAAATCTAATTTGTATTAAGTGTTAAGTGAACATAAATGAGTGTAAATGATCAGATGCTAAAGTTTCGAACAAATTCGTTACAAGGCCAAAATCTGATTATCCACCTTTAACATTATTCTCATAACTGATTCAATTCTGTTTTACAATATTTTCGATATTTCTTGATTATTTCGTTTTCCATATCAATGCATTTTTATAACTTATTCTTTTACATTCAGGCAGTTAAGTAATGCATGCAACGGACCTAGATAAATCGGATCTAATAAAATTAACCAGGTACAGCAGTTACCTTTCAACACAAGGTGCCCCAATAGCTGCCGACCCCGACCATGCCACGCCGCTCCTGTAGCTAAACTGTTTAAAGACATTAGGAGAATAGCCGGTTAACGACATTAGTTTTCTGCAGCCCCTTATACCAGAGATTGACCGTGTTAATGCTGGTGTTACAGTTGCTGACGTAATGGATTATCCGCATCAAAGAGTACAGGCTAGAACAGCGTCTAAAAATAATGTGTATGCATTTCATTAGCGTGTAACAAAATTGATAACCCAAATCCATATTTTAGTCATTAAGAAATACATTTAAAGCTGAATATTGTTCAAAATATAACAATAATCTGTATTAATTTATATAAGTCCTTGTATATGATAATCTTTTGCAGAACGGAACCATGCAAAGTATTAGCAAATTCGGTTCGATTAACTTGGTTCATGGGAAATCACTCGTGGCACTCCCAAGTATAGTGTGGCTTATTCCATTTAGCTCAGAATGTTTGTGTTTTTATTTTTATAGCACCGTTCTCCATAAGTTTCGTTGTTTTGCTGGATTTTATTCTTATGTAAAATAGTCCCAGAAACAGTAACCAGACTTAAGTATGAAAAGCACATCTTACCTTACTTCGAACATGTCCGCATTATATTGTTTAACAGTTCTGAAAGAGCTTTGTAATTTCATTACAATGAATTAATAATATATCTATAAATCCGTGAACTATTTGATTTAAACATGACGCTTTCGTGCTTTAAGAAATATTTCTACGACTTAGAATTGTGACAGTATGTTATTAATTTTCATAAGCATCACTTACCATTTACTGTTATACATTACAACAGTTGAGATCTAGGTTACCCTGCTGATGTATAAAATGAAAATATATCTTACATTTCTTTCGATATCTAACAAACAGCAGCTAACCAATATGTTACATTATGAAAACATCCAATATAGCCTACACGTATCTTTCTTGTCAGCTGTTAATGTTTCATGCCATGGTACGAACCCAACTGGAACGCTCTCTTGCCAGTATAGCTAATCAAGTTAATATAGCCAATTTCGTTCCTGGACATGTAAAAAGCGTAAGCTTACATTACCTTATTACATACCAATTTTCCTATGTGCAGTCTCTACGAACACTTCAACCATCTGACTGAAATACTGTCGAAAACGGCATGGAACCAATTAATTGTATGTCGCTCCTTTCTCATCGGATCTGTTAAGCTGTAACTAGACTATGCAGCATGCTTTTTATCAGTTGAAGCAAGATATTTAAAGTGTAATTTTGACAATTGGTAAGAAACAACCAAATGTATATTTCTATTTGATTTAATGACATAATAGTTTGTAATTTTTTTTTTTTTTTGAAATTATATTAGGCTGCAAAGCAAAATTCTTTGATAAATCCCAGCGATACTAAATCATGTTACAAACTATTTCCGCAACAATGTACGTTAGAAATGCATAAACCTCAATACACCTCGGGTGAAACCAGTACATGCATATTGTACATATGATTAAAGTCCATAAATAATAATGACCGAGAATAATATACAGGAACTAACGTACTGCATTTTTGCGCATGTACATGCAAACAAAAAAAAAAACGCTCGACCACACCCATGTTTTACCTGTGAGTGTTTGTCAGCTCACTATGTCTGATAATTTTATTTGTTTATTTATTTATTTTTTATATAACTAAAATTCACTTCAGACTGATTCAGTCAGTGATTGAATAAAACCAAATAACCAATATCTTGCTGATTGTACGATGAACACGTGTCTCCATTACTTTCCAGAGGACATATTCAAATGCCGTATAAACAGAAAGTTCAGCAATCAAAATTATAAGCGCAGACATCTAAAGAAAATATATAATGTATACTCATCTCAATTGCGAATTCTCAAAACAGTAGCGTTGCAGTTTTCCGTCGTTATCTTCTTTAAATTTTTGTAAACGATCTGTCCTCTACGGATTTCCGATAAAGAATGTACTTGTCACTGCACTAAATTTGCCCATGAAAATCCCGTGGGATTAAAACTTGTCAGACTAGTATTTGGTTGAACACCAGCGGGAAGTTAACAGTAGAACAGTAACAGCAGTATTACTGCTACTACTGCTGGAAGTTATAACAGTAGCAGCAGTATTACTGCTATTACTGTTGTAAAGTTATAGCTGTAACAACAGTATGACTGCTATTACTGTTGGCAGTTTTAGCAACAACAACAATATTACTGATGTTACTACTGGAAGTTATAGCAGTAACAACAGTGGTTGGAAGTTGTGCAAAGTACAACATGAAATAAATGTTATCAATTTATGCATTATTGGCCATCGAAAATTTTTCAAAGCTGTTCTTTTTATAATGTTTTTGTCTTTTTATGTCTCAGTAAACAGGCTTCAAGCCATCTTGCTGCTGTTATTCACAACTTTTATGCAGGCTTTAGGATGCATTTCATGATATCGATATATTGTTGGTATGTTTGTTCAAAATGTCCTACATATTACATTGCCGGCGGATGTTCAGGATACCAATGGCATCATATTTTTTAAAGTCTTTTAATGTCCGAAATAGGCTCAAATCTTTATTACTGCTGTAATTCACAGCGTCCAGTGGGATTTTGGGATGAAATAAAACATGTTGATATACTGCTGGTATGTATGTAAAAGTAACAGTACATTTAACATAGCCAACGGATATTCAGGATGCCGACGGCATACGTTCAAAAAAAGGGCCTCATCGCGAAATTAGAACATGTTTTCATACTCAGTGCTTTATTCTGTACCGAAACGGTGCCCTTAAGCCAATGTTTGGTCATCTTAGGTCTTGTTGGGGTCTTTATAAGATACGAAATGAAATCAGTTTCAGCACTTTATGCATAATATTTCGACAAAAAATAGTAAAATGTCCGGAAAATCTTAAAGTATTTTATAGGCATACGGAAATGGGCTCGAATCCTTGTTACTGCTGTTATTCTCAGCGTCCAAGAGGACTGAGGATGAATCAAACCAGGTGGATATATTGCTGGTACGTATGTCCAAATAAAAGTATATATTTCATTGCCGACGGATATTAATTATACCAACGGCATATGTCCAAGAATACAACATCACGAAATTGGAACATGCTTTGGTGCTCAGTTACTGTTGTTTTCTGCACCGAAACGATGCCCTTAAAACAATATTTGGTCATCTTAAGTCATCATTAGGGCCTTTATGAGATAAAAAATGATTTTCGTTTCAGCAATTTATGCATATGTGCCGACATCGAACAGTGTAATGTGTTGAAAATCGTAATTTCAAGCATTTATCAGGTGTACAAAAATGGGCTCGAATCCTTATTATTGCTGTAAATCACAGCGCCAAGGTGGACTAGAGGATAAATAAATACACGTGGATATATTACTGCTATGTATGTCCAAACGATAGTATATATTTCATTGCCCACGGTGTTTCAGGATGCTGACGTCATACGTCCAAAGAAGACCTCATCACGAAATCGAAACACGATTTGGTGCTCAGTTACTGCTGTATTCTGCGTCGAAACGATGCCCTTAAGCCAATATTTGAACAACTTAGGTCATCGTTGAGACTTTCATAATATATGAAATGAACTTATTTACAGCAATTTATGCAAAATGTGCTGACGAAGAACAGTGAAATGTATTAAAAATCTTGATTTTAGGGTAGAGAACACCAATTGTTTTCCCATAGACCTCCATTATAACATTATGGCGTGTACGGCCTTCCATATATCGAAACATGTATATCCAATCACATTTTTTTCAAGAACTATCTTAGTTCCACCAAAATATCGGACGAAAAACATATGAATAGTGATACTTTATTTAAGTAATATTCGTGTGAATGAGATGACCCCCTGTTTACATCGTTGTCATGGCGGGAGAAATTCATTTGATGAAACTTTTTTTGAATACACATAAAATGTAGCAAATTTTGTCAAAATGTATAATGAAATACTGTAAATGCAGTAAAAATATTCCGTTTTGAAAAAAATAATCACTTCTTGGGTTTGTTTACATGACTGACCAATCAGAACGCAAAGATGCTAGCTTATTCCCAGGTATACACTTACCTCATTCCCAGTAAGTTCCCTGTACTTTTTTGAATTGGTGGTCTCTGACCTTTAAGCAATTTTTAGGTGTCCGAAAATGGGCTCGAATCCTTGTTACTGCTGTAATTCAAAGCGTCCATGAGGACTTGAGGATAAATCAAACTATGTGGATATATTGCTGGTATATATGTCCAAATAAAAGTACATATTGCATTGCCGACCGATTTTCAGTACGCCGACGGCGTACTTCGAAAAAACGCCTTATCACCAAATTGAAACATATTTTGGTGGTGCTTAGATGCTGCTGTATTTTGTGCCGAAAAGATGCATATAGGACACGATTTGGTCTCCTAAGGTCATTGATAAAGTCTCTGTTATATACAAAATAAAATTAGTTTTAGCAGTTTATGCTTTATATTACTGTGAAGAACGTTAAAATATGTTGAAAATCGTAATTTAAAGCATTTTTCAGATGTCCAAAAATGGGCTCGGATCCTTGTTACTGCTGTAATTCACAGCGTCCTGAAGGACTTGAGGATAAATAAAACCATGTGATTATATTGCTTGTGCATTAGTTCAAATGATAGTATATACAACATTGTCGGCGGATTTAAGGAATGCCGACGGCATACGTCTAAAGAAGACCTCATCTGTAATCTGGAACATGTTTATGTGGTCAGTTACTGCTGTATTTTGCGCCTAAACGATCCCCCCGAACCATTGATTAGTCATCTAATGTCATTGTTGAGGCCTTTATGAGATATAAAATGAATTTAGTTTGAGCACTTTATGCAATATGTGCCGACGAAGAACAATGAAATTTGTTGAAAATCTTGATTTTAAGCAATTTTAGGTGTCCGAAAATGGGCTCGAATCCTTGTTTCTGCTGTAATTCACAGCGTCCATGAGGACTTGAGGATGAATCAAACTATGTGGATATATTGCTGGTATGTATGTCCCAATAAAAGTACATATTGCATTGCCGGCGGATTTTCAGGATGCCGACGGCATACATCGAAAAAAACGCATCATCACAAAATTGAAACATGTTTTGGTGCTTAGATTTGGTGTATCAGAACTGCGCCGAAACGATGCACATGAGTCACGATTTGGTCTTCTTAGGTCATTGTTGAAGTCCGTATTATATACTAAATAAAATTAATTTTAGCAGTTTATGCTTTGTATTCCGACGTAGAAGGGCTAAATGTGCTGAAAATCGTAATGTTAAGCATTTTTTTCAGATTTTCAAAAATAGGTTCGAATCCTCGTTATTGCTGTAATTCACAGCATCCTGAAGAAGGATAAATCATAATAATGTATATAATGATAGTTCATATCACATTATGAACTGATAACCTATAAATTTGACAACATCTAGCTAGAGCTAAAGTAATAATTAGGATGAATAATGAATTCTTCTGAAAATGTTATTTGTAAAGTTCGCTTATTCATCAAAAACAGATTTCGCTTTCTTTTTCTTGTTCTAAATACAACTGTACATTGCAACTGACCAAAAACAAAATAGTATGATAAACCGTTCATGACTATAAAAACACTATCGCTAATTTAATTGATTATTAATACCAATTAGCTACTGTGCGTAGTAATGTAGGCCTAATCTTTTATCAATTTTGTGTTTTTACATGATCAAAGGATTAAAATAATAAACTTATGCTTTTATTTAATACTTAAACTGTTTTTGTGCTCATAAATTGCTGAATTCGTTGTACTGCTAAAGTATGTTATAACGCTTTAGTAACAGTAATTAACTTATGGAAATCGCCAAAATTATTTTATAATTTGATATTTAATATATGTCCGAGCGAGAGCTGTTTACAAAAATATTTACAAAAAGTACTTAAAAGCAACTTCATGACAACAAATTATATCTTTCTTTGATCGTATACATTAATAACACAGTACATAACGTTATAAGTATATCGGTTACCAGACCTCTAGACTCCGGGTCCGGTTACTGGACCGCTAGCCACTGCCTTTATATAACGGCGGTCTAGTACGATATTTTTTATAAAGGCATTCTCGTTCAATGCAGCTTTTTGAGAAAGTGTGTTTGCGTATAAGATTATAATATTTGTATCAGTCAGTCATATTGAGTACAATACATAGATGAAATTCAAGCATTTAACCTGAAAATTAGTCATATTTCAATTGATATTTAATCGCGTAAAAAGGACAGAACGGCGGAAAACAGTAAAATCCGTTCCATGCCGTAATTTTCCGGTTCCATGTCGTTTTAACTCGTGTGTGGTTAAAACATCCGAATTTATCGATTAATTAAATTCTATTACTTTAAAATTGATGAAAAAAGGCGACAAATGTGTGTGACGTATTGTTGACATGTTTTTAAGGGATGAATAGACTAAAAAGTATTCATTTTACATGGCATTGATAAAATTGGAAGTACACAACAAGACACGTTTTAAATGTCTGTGCTTTATAGATTCTTGAAGAACATTTAAGAGCTAAATAAATATAAAGAAAAGTAGGATCTTGCTTCTTGTTTATAATTATTAATTCCTCCTTGAAGTTGTGAATTACAGCAATAACAAAGATTCGAGCTCATTTCGGACACCTGAAAAATGCATGAAATTACGATTTTCAACACGTTTCATCGTTCTTCGTCGGCACATATTGCATAAATTGTTTAAACTAAATTCATTTTATATCTCAGCAAGGCCTCAAAAATAAGATGATTAAATATTAGTTTGAGGGCATCGTTTTTTGGGATAGAATACAGAAGTAACTGAGCACCAGAACATATTCCAGCTTAGACATGAAGTCTTCGTTGGACGTATGCTGTCGGCATTCTTCAGATCCGTCGGCAAGGTGAAATGTATTATTATTTCAACATAAGTATAACCAATATATCCACATGGTTTTATTTTTCCCCAAGTCCTCCAGGACGCTGTGAATTACAGCAGTAACAAGGATTCGAGCCCATTTTTAAACATCTGAAAAATGCTTAAAATTACGATTTTCAACATATTTTACCGTTCTCCGCAGAAATATAAAGCATAAACTGCTAAAACTAATTTCATTTTGTATATAACAGAAACTTCATCAATGACCTTAGGAGACCAAATCGTGTCTCATGTGCATGTGTGTTTCGGCGTAGAATACAGCAGCATCTAAGCACCAAAATATGTTCTAATTTTGTGATGAGGTGTGTTTTCGACGTATGCGGTCGTCATCCTGAAAATCGGTCGGCAATACAATATGTACTTTTATTTGGACATTCATACCAGCAATATTTCCACATAGTTTGATTCATCGTCATATCCTTCTGGACGCTGTGGATTACAGCAGTAACAGGGATTCGGGCCCATTTTCGGACACATGAAAAATGCTTGAAATGACGATTTTCAACACATTTCATTGATCTTCGTCGGCACATATTGCATAAATTGCTAAAACTAAATTCATTTTATATCTCATAAAGGTCTCAACAATGACATTAGATGACTAAATAATGGTTTGAGGGGATCGTTTCGACACCAAATACAGCAGAAACTGACCACCAAAACGTGTTCCAAATTACTGATGATGACTTTTTAGAAGTGTGCCGTCGGCATTCTTCAAATCCACCGGCAATGTTGTATATACTATCTTTTGAACATATGCACAAGCAATATATCCACATGGTTTTATTTATCCTCAAGTCCTTCAGAACGCTGTGAATTACAGCAGTAACAAGGATCCGAGCCCATTTTTGAACATCTGAAAAATGCTCAAAATTACGATTTTCAACGGATTTGACCGTTCTTCATAGGAATATAAAGCATAAACTGCTAAAAGCTAATTTTATTTTGTATATAACAGAGACTTCATTAATGCCATTAGGAGACCAAATCGTGTCTCATGTGCATCGTTTCGGCGCAGAATACAGCAGCATCTAGGAAAAAAATATGTTTCAATTTGGTGAGGAGACGTATTTTCCACGTATGCCGTCGGCATCCTGAAAATCGGTCGGCAATCCAATATGTACTTTTATTTGGACGTACATACCAGCAATATATCCGCATAGTTTGATTCATCCTCATGTCCTCCTGGACGCTGTGGACTACAGCAGTAACAAGGATTCGAGCCCATTTTCGGACACTTGAAAAATGCTTGACATTACGATTTTCAATACATTTCATTGTTCTTTGTCGGCACATATTGCATAAACTGCTAAAACTACAATCATATTATATCTCATAAAGGCCTCAACAATGACATTAGATGACTAAATAATTGTTTGAGGGGACTGTTTCGGCGCCAAATACAGCAGTAACTGACCACCAAAACATGTTCCAGATTACAGATGAGATCTTCTTTAGACGTATGCCGTCGGCATTCTTCAAACTTAAACTAATTTTATTTTGTATATAACATAGACTTCATCAATGACCTTAGGAGACCATGTCGTGTCTCATGTGTATTGTTTCGGCGCAGAATACAGCAGCATCTAAGCACCAAAATATGTTTCAATTTTGTGATGGGGCGTTTTTTCGACGTATGCCGTCGGCATCCTGAAAATCGGCCCGCAATGCAATATGTACTTTTATTTGGACATACATACCAGCAATAAATCCACATAGTTTAATTTATCCTTAAGTCCTCATGGACGCTTTGAATTACAGCAGTAACAAGGATTCGAGCCCATTTTCGGACACCTAAAATTGCTTAAATTCAAGATTTTTGACACATTTCACTGTTATTCGTCGGCACATTTTTCATATATTGCTGTAACTAAATTCACTTCATATATTTTGAAAGTCTCAACTAGACTTAAGTTGCCCAAATATAGGCTTCAGGGCATCGTTTCGGCGCAGAATACTGCAGTAACTGAGCACCAAAACGTGTTTCGATTTCGTGATGAGGTCTTCTTTGGACGTATGACGTCAGCATCCTGAAACACCGTGGGCAATGAAATATATACTATCGTTTGAACATGCATAGCAGTAATATATCCACATGTACTTATATATCCTCTAGTCCACCTTGGTGCTGTGATTTACAGCAGTAATAAGGATTCGAGCCCATTTTTGGACACCTGAAAAATGCTTGAAATTACGATTTTCAACACGTTAAACTGTTCGACGTCGGCACATTATGCATAAATTGCTGAAACGAAAACCATCTAATATCTCATAAAGGCCCTAATGATGACTTAAGATGACCAAATGTTGTCTTAAGGGCATTGTTTCGAAGCAGAAAACAGCAGTAACTGACCACTAAAGCATGTTCCAATTTCGTGATGTTGTATTCTTTGGACCTATGCCGTCGGTATAATTTATATCCGTCGGCAATGAAATATATACTTTTATTTGGACATACATACCAGCAATATATCCACCTTGATTGGTTCATCCTCAGTCCTCTTGGACGCTGAGAATAACAGCAGTAACAAGGAATCGAACACATTTCCGAACACCTATAAAATGCTTTAAATCAAGATTTTCCGGACATTGCACCATTCTTTGTCGAAACAATATGCATAAAGTGCTGAAACTGATTTCATTTCGTATCTTATAAAGACCCCAACAATGACCTAAGATGACCAAACATTGGCTTAAGGGCATCGTTTTGGTGCAGAATAAAGCATTAATTGAGTATGAAAAGATTTTCTAATTTCGCGATGAGGCCTTCTTTGGACATATGCCGTCGGCATCCGGAATATCCGTCGGCTATGTTAAATGTACTGTTACTTTTACATACATACCAGCAGTATATCAACATGTTTGATTTGATCCCAAAATCCCACTGGACGCTGTGAATTACAGCAGTAATAAAGATTTGAGCCTATTTCGAACATTAAAAAAATATGACGCCATTGGTATCCTGAACATCCGCCGGCAATGTAATATGTAGTACTTTTTGAACAAATATACCAACAATATATCGATATCGTGAAATGCATCCTAAAGCCTGCATAAATGTTGTGAATAACAGCAGAAGATGGCTTGAAGCCTGTTTCCTGAGACATAAAAAGACAAAAATATTATAAAAAGAACAGCTTTGAAATATTTTCGATGGCCAATAATGCATAAATTGACAAAATTGATATCAAATTGTACTTTGCACAACTTCCAACCACTGTTGTTACTGCTATAACTTTCAATAGTAGCATCAGTAATATTGTTGTTGTTGCTAAAACTGCCAACAGTAACAGCAGTAATACTGTTGTTACTACTATAACTTTACAACAGTAATAGCAGTAATACTGCTGCTACTGTTATAACTTCCAGCAGCAGTAGTAGTAGTAATACTGCTGTTACTGCTATATAACGTTCCGGCAGTAACAGCAGTATTACTGCTATTACTGCTAAAACGTTGTAGCAGTAATAGCAGTAATACTGCTGCTACTGTTATAACTTCCAGCAGTAGTAGTAGTAATACTGCTGTTACTGCTATATAACGTTCCGGAAGTAACAGCAGTATTACTGCTATTACTGCTAAAACGTTGTAGCAGTAATAGCAGTAATACTGCTGCTACTGTTATAACTTCCAGCAGTAGTAGTAGTAATACTGCTGTTACTGCTATATAACGTTCCGGAAGTAACAGCAGTATTACTGCTATTACTGCTATAACGTTGTAGCAGTAATACTGCTGTTACTGCTGTTACTGTTCTACTGCTACTTTCCCGCTGGTTATTTGAACTGATACGACTATAAATACAAATACAGGTGCGGATTTGCAGTGAGGCGTTATGTTAGACAAGACGATACGCACCAAAATTAAAACAATTTATTTCATAAGAGAACATAAATTTACTTAAATGACATTGATTATCAGAAGGCACATATTAAATGGAACATATTTAGTAGTTTTGTTACCCTTATCTAAAATGATATATTCTAATTTAAAGTTTTTAGTAATTTACCACCGCTTGAGATATCGAAAGTAAACTTCTTCCCCCGTTGCGTACCTCGCTTATGGATGAATGAGTTGTGGCTGGTTGTAACTGTAGAGTCACTGTACCCGGTGTCGGGCTGTACACATGCATGGCAAATTCTTGTTCTTCGTGAAAATAAAGCAGAAAATTTAACTATTCTTTGTTATTTTTTCACGAAACGGAGTTATTCCCTACACAATTTGACACCAGGGGTATTTCTGCACTGGAGCCTCGCTCTGGCAAGTGCAGACAATAACAACACCAATGGAGGCCAGTAGGTCAGATGAAAATTTTTAAATTTCATGAAAATAATGACTATGCAAACAACAACAATGTGCAAATTAAACTTAAAATCACTATTCCATCATATATTATGTAAGTATTTACCTATTACTTTACCCAAATAAAAAAGATTTCAACATTTATTGAAGGTATCCCAATCTGCAAATGTTTGATTTTTTGCTTTAAGTTTTTTTATTGTTTTTTTTCTGTTTGTTTTTTTTTTTCTTTTTTAACTGAGAACTTAATCAAGTAATTAGAGTTATGGGGGTCACTACTAGTGATTTAAAAGCTAGGGTTTTATTTTCATGTCAACTGCTTTAGCATTTTCCAGTCCAACTAATTGTACGCTGGTCGACATATTGTGCTAGTGGGTTACTTATGGGGGATTCTGACCCAACACGAAATTATTTCAGAATCAGCCCAGGTCGTCAAATCATTTTGACCTTCTATCACTGAAAGGATACCTCTTGATCATTTAAATTTGCTGCTTAGTTGAAATATTTGCAAATGAATAATGTGTTCATATATGTGCATATTTCAAATCTTTTCAGTCTGTACATTCTGTTTAATTCTGAATTGTTCATACGCCAAACATTATTACCTCTACGCCGTTTGTCTTTTTAAAGACATTTCTTGTTTTTTAATTATGGCGGATATGACGCTCCATAAAACATAAAATAAATCGAAATGAACTTTACACAGAATTTTAATAAGATGTTGTTAACCACTTAAGCTTGACTTCCGTAATATATATAGAACATAGACACTAGAATAGATATTATTGGAATGGATAATTTTTAAGCTAGCGTTATCGATTTTACTTTCTGGTTTATGGTAATGCGTAATACATATAAGGTTATATAGTAGGACGAGATAAACATACAGGTAAACTAGGACGGCAGTCATTAATATATACTAGATCACGCAGGTGAACCGGTTAGCCAAACAGTTTTACAGTGTGGAATAACGCTAATAACATGTAAGTACATTTACATTTAAATATATTTACCATCGTTACATTGATAGATTTATTAAAGTATCTAATTAAATAAAATTATGAGCTATTTAACTGTCCTTGCAAGCCCTATCGTATCTGCCATTAATGCGACATCATCTGCAAACATTAACAAAAATACGACAAAGTTGTATAGGCCTAAAGTCATATATATAAATATTAAAGATATACAATGTCTAACTTTTACTACAATATTTTATATTTAGATATTCACATCAAATGTAGAAAATGATTTTCCTCATCCGATATATTTGAATTTGCTAAATTATTCGGGTACCTACTCGTGTGAGCGATACCGCCCTCGTGTGATTTATGTACATGTAGGTTGTTTAGGGTACGTAAAAAGAATGCCAACGTATGACACATATTTAAGAATGTTGAACATTTTAAAGACAGATTCGTCCGAGGCAATGCATTAATTCGCACTGGTGAAAATATCAGTCCTCAATAATATTGATATGACTATAAAATTTGAAGAAATGTAGTGAAATTCACGTATTTTGACGTTCTGAGACGTATTTTTCTTTGTTCAAAGTTGCGATAACTGAATTTGCCACTCACCTTGGTAGAACTATACATACTCAACTACAAAACATTTGGATCATGTACCTGCAAGTTTTTTTCTGTTGATGAAATTTCAATTATATGCATCCTGTTACTGTTTTTGATGGTACCTCTGACGATAGATGAAAATAAACAAAGATACCTACCCGTTTGCACATGGGTACCGTCCTCGTTATGTCAATGAACATTAATAAAACTCTCCGCAGCGATTGCTTTCACATACGGTACACACTAAATAAACCTAACTGAAGGTAATTGCTTTGAGGATCTGGAAATAAGAACTGGAAATTAATGTGAAACCCGACCTTTAGTAGATCTATTTGATTAGAATTTTAACTTTAAAGATGTAAAGAATGCGAATGGACCGTGTTAGCGGTATTTCAACAATATTAAATCTTCCCTCACACCCACCCACTGTTCTGCGCATTCTATCATTTTGCCGCCTTCTTGAGGTTCTTCTTTTTCTCTTTCAGTCTCATTATGAAAACGACCAAATTTGTCGCACACCGAGCAAAATGCTTATGTTAAGACCTTTTTTTTTCTTTCTGAAAGGGAAAGTTGACCCTCTCTCTGGGCATGTATTCATTTAGGGAGATGCCCCGACTTCATAAATCTGCCTTTTATCGTGTCTTGTAATATTTGCCTCTATTCATAGGCGCACTCTCCTTAATATTAAAGTCGTGCTAATTATGCGACTTAGTTACAAGTGCATACAATATACACTACTGTATAAGTGTCTTACAGGTGACTAACTGATGAAGCAGAAGCAGATATGGAAGTCTGGGTATCAGATTCTATCTCTTTTTATTGTTTGTTCAAACACTCCTCACAGCGATTGTAAACGTTAAATGTACGTCCAGGGAGGAAATCTGTGAGATTCAAGATTTCAAGATTTTATTTATAACTAGGCCCATACGGCACAAGCATTATAATAACAACATTTAACAAAACAAACACTAATACATAAAATAAAACAGTAGTATTACGGTCATAATAGATCTGATACAAATATTTTGTAAGCTAAAAAATAGAAGATGGTGTACATTTAGAATTAACCAGGTTGGAAACATTGTTTTAACTGGCCAACAAATAACTGCCAGTGACAAAAACCTATCCCTACCTAAAAATTTGAAGTATTTTCTGTACAAACAATGCTAACTTAAAAATAAGAATACTATCATTACTTTGAAATAAACGTTGAAATTTACCTCCCTTTCACATTAATAACAAGTTTGTTTCAGCTGATGTTCTTATATGTATTTCCTTGAACAAATCTACTCTGAAGGTTATCTTAACTGTATTAGCATGTCTTTAAGATATATATTTTTAATAAATGATACAAATAAATTGATATTCCAGGTGTCTTGGGGTGTTTTGGGGTGTCTTTGGGTGTCTTGGGGTGAAAAGACCTTCCGGTAGTTCAAGATTCATGCAGGGAAGTTGGCAGTTACTTGCGGAGAACAGGTTTGTACTGGTACAGAATCCAGGAACACAAGTTAGGTTAACTGCCCGCCGTTACATGACTGAAATACTGTTGAAAAACGGCGTTAAACCCAAAACAAACAGACAAACCATTTCTAATTATAATACCTATTGGAAATACCCAAAGCTCACCAAAAACCATGATATAAGGTGTTGACTTTTTAACCTTCAGTAATGTTTTTAAAAATTTAAACTGAAAACTTGCTGACATCACCACATCCCCATACCTCTGATCCATAATAATATTGGTTGAACCACAGACTCAAATAAATGTAACTGTGAATCAATACTAAGCTGCAACTTCCTACATTTTTTCAACAGAGCATACATAGCCTTTGTAGCTTGGTCAACCAAATATATTTTAGTTTTATTGAAGTTACCATTGTAGTTAAATTTAATTCCTAGATATCTGAAGTCATCTACTACTTCAAGTACCGCATTATTATTATAATAAAGCCTAGACTTATTTTGTACTTTTCCACGTTAAAAAAGAACAACCTTAGTTTTATTTGAATTAACTGTAAGTTTCAAAATATAATATTCTGACATACATTTAATGCAGATTGTAAATCATTTTAAGATTCTGCAAATAACACTGTATCATCTGCATAAAGTAACAAAAATAGCTTGAAGAATATTTCTGAAATATCACCGTTAAGCAGGTCCTATACATCGTTTGATAATTCCACTAGTCCTGAACAATAATTAGACATATATGAGACTAAATCATTCTAGAAAACAGAAAATAATGTTGGTGATAAATTTTCACCTTGTCGTACACCAGTTGAGGTAATAAAGAAATTTGATAGACTTTGGCTACTCTTTACACAAAATTTGGCTTTATCATATATTGCATACTATACAGCCTTAAAGACTTTCCTATCAATGCTATGCTGTAGTAATTGATTCCATAAACACATACGATCGACAGAATCAAACGCTTGCTTTCTTGTAATCTACAGTGGCACAATATAAGAGCAGATTGGTTTTTTATACTTTAACTTACTGCCTTTAGATTCATAATCACCATTTGCAATACAGAATTAGCAACAGACTTTCAGACAGTTAAGATGATATTTTGTTAAAGTTTAAATATTTGAAAGTACTTTGAAATAATGTACAAATGGTTACCAAGAATAAGCAAAATTTCTCGTCGCTTTCCTTTTTTCTTTTCATTTCCCACCATTTTAGCTCTGCTTTCAACAGTTGGATGATAAGCAAATTGCTCGGGGCTTGAATTGTTCAACAAACCTGCCAACCTACTAAACTTTATGCCCTCTTTATCTACCTTAATAGACCATCACTTTTTCCAACACCTATCTTGCATGAAAGTTCTATCATAAGTTAAAGTAACGATAAAAATAAAGAAGGAGCTGAATAGTTTCTAGTAAAATGCCGGTCAGTTGTGGTCTGCTACCCTAAAATAGCGCGAATATGCTCCTTTCCGCACAAAAACAACCCTTCTTTCGGTTTCGATCTGCAAAACTTGTATGTGAAGTGTATAAACATATCTCATCTAATTTCATGCATTATGTATTCCAGCAGTAAAAAGGTGTGATTAATGCACTTGTTCTACACGAATTTTCGCACACAAAAATGGTGAAACAAGGATCTGTTTACTACTGACTTCTTTCGACTACTCATACGAAGCACATTTTTGACCGAATTACTGGCTTTATTCCTGAAAACGAAGTTAAACATGGGTCGATCGCAATAAAATATTTGACAAAAATCATAGAATTTCGAAACAAATTTAATTTTGTTTTTGTTGCAAACATTTTGTACCCCATAACAACTTAAATAACAAGACAAAACGTACGGAAGTCGCAATATTCAAATAAAAATACACATAAGAATGTGTCTGTGTAAATAGATCTTGAAAGCGAACATGAAGAAATTATGTTTTAAAGTTTTTCTTCGGATAGGCTGCTTCCAGTAGCTGAGGGTATAAAAAACCAAAGTTTTATCTTCATCCTAGCTGGTCATTGCATATTATCGCTAAATTTTAGAAAAGGGGTCTGCGTCAATGTAATGTTCATTTCAATAACGAGGACGGTATCCGCTGGATTGACAGAAACAACGAGAATGGTACCATGGCACATCGTCAGAGGTATCTTATTTTCTAGACAGTGTCTTCGAAAAAATCGATCTAATTTTACTGTGCTTCAAGTTTTTGTGAAATGAAAGCAATGGCTAATACACAGAATGACTGCTTTTAATTTTCCTAACAAAAAATTCCCAATATAATCCGAAATAATATCATTAATCGTGAAAATATATACAATCGCCTTAAAATATCTTCATTTCCGCGACAAAAAACGTATTATTTCACAGTTATTCAGGTCATATGAGATAGATATTTGACAAGGATATAGTTAAGGTATGATCTTACACATTTAATACTAAAACTTTTCAAATCTTCAGTAAAATACGGAGTAATTACCTGTTATAGGTGTGAATTTCCTGGTCACCAACATGTACATTAATCTCACGAGGGCGGTATCGCTCACACGAGTAGGTACCCGAATAACCAGTGTGTAAATAATTACGTATTTAGCGCTATATTCATAAATAATTACGTATTTAGCGCTATATTCATAATTAAATGTGTCAGTCATTGGTAAAATAACTTCAGTTGGTTTAGTGGTAGTTCTAGTACACACTTTATACTGTGTTCAGTTTTACATGTATACAGCGTGTACTATTTTTAATCTAATGCATGGTACTGTTAATAAACAGAAACTTGTTAATTTTACATTGACTTAAACTATATATGAGCCGTGCCATGAGAAAACCAACATAATGGGTTTGCGACCAGCATGGATCCAGACCAGCCTGCGCATCCGCGCAGTCTGGTCAGGATCCATGCTGTTCGCTAACAGTTTCTCCAATTCCAATAGGCTTTAAAAGCGAACAGCATGGATCCTGACCAGACTGCGCGGGTGCGCAGGCTGGTCTGGATCCATGTTGGTCGCAAACCCACTATGTTGGTTTTCTCATGGACGGCTCATATGTAGTATTTGTTCATGTTTTCAAATATGAAATTTGGGTCAAGTATACCTTTAAAAAATGATATGGTAGCCAGTGTCAGATTATCTAAGATGTACTTGAAGACTTTAAGTATACGAGAAACAGGGTGTCACCCTTAACTCCAGACACTGGCTAGATCAGCGTTCTTACTTTGTGCTACAGACTAGGTTCTAACATAGATACAAATGTCAGAAGTTATTTGAAATGATTAAAGAAGTTGATATTTAGGGGTGTTTTTTATTCTTTCTTTCTTTATAAAAAAAATTTATATGAAGTTCTTACTCCGGTAAAATTGAGAACATTTGCACAAGTTGTAAATACACATTACTATATCTGAGAGAATTTTTTCATAAAAATGCAACTGCGATTGAAAGTCAAATTCATTAATTTACCCTTTCATATCATAGAAAATTACATCAAGGCAAAGTTTATGAATTTCTATAGATCTACAGTGCTGATCGATCTTTCTGTCCTTTTCTTGGTAAATGATATTATGATTTGAAAGTTTTCCACAGTATTAAACCCATATCATTGATGCTCAGCATTACAAAGCGGTTAATTTCATTATATCTTTTCTGTAACTTATTTTTGTGTCTCCACAGTTTCAAGATGTTGAGCTTGATAGGTTCACTGGATCTGACATCACTGGTTCCCACCACGTATCAAGCTTCCACCTCTCTCGTGCTGCAGACGACATTTCTTGTTGGTGCCATTTTTGTTGTCTTCAAATTTATTTATTTCATCAGATACCGTAGGCGCATTGAGAAGATATTCGGCAATCTTCCCGGACCAAAAGAACGCACATGGCTTTATGGGAGTTTTGTTGTTGTAAGTAGAAAGATTATAAGAATCTTTCACAATTTGAAGGTGCGGCTCCCGGGTAACTGTTTTGGCGGTGACTCGGCAAAACAGTTACCTGAGAGCCATGCATTTCCATATGCACCTTCCACTGGTGACAGATTCTTTTCTTGCATGTTGTAGTCTTCAAATTTTAGAAGAAATAAAATAAAACGAATATTTTGTTTTAGAATACATGTTATAAATGTAGCGAATGAATTCATGCATTCTTTCATAAGCTTCAGCACACGAGCCATAGCACTGACAAAAATGGAAAAATGTGTCAAGTGTTTGCGAGAGAACGTGCCTCAATGTAGATGAACGAACCTAATAAAAACTCTACTTAAATATTTTATAAATAAACACTTATTAGAAGCAAGTCATTTTTATAATCACAAAGAAAGGCGCTTTCTATCTAAATTTTGTGGGAATACCATTAAACTTAGTGACATGACCCTTTAAACAAATTCCATTTCCGAAAGGGTATTTATCAAAGCAATATTGCTGGTGGAAATTTCTATATCTGGTACATTTGTTTTTTTTATCAGCAGTATTGAGGTTAGCAAGGGGAACGGTGTTATAAATCAGAACGATATGGGAAAAAAACATGTATCTGAATAATATTTATTTAGTGTAGGTGTTTGTGCATTAATAACCCCGCATTATATTATTATTATTATACCACATTTATATAACACTCTTTTCATACAAAATATGTGCATTCAAAATTGCTTTACAAAGACATTAAAAAACACATACACACAAATATTTATAAATAGGCCTACAATGTAATTACATTGGTATACATTGGTAAAAGATTAAAAGAAATAGAATTAGTAATCTTTATAGTATATCCCGCTTTGTGTCAAAATTACAGAATTCTGAATAGTTTGTTGCAGTTTTTCGGCCTATCATATTTTCAGATGCGAACACTAGATGCGCAAGGAAGGCTTCTAAAATTTCTTGAATGGGGAAACAAATATTCAAAAGAGAAGGGATATGTTCGAGTCTGGGGATCTATGGGTCGCCCAGCGATCATTGCTTGCGATCCCTCCAGTATGAAGAGAATTCTGAAAACTGCAGGTATGTGTAGTATTTAATATAGGACCTGTATAAGATATCCTTTTCGGAATTTGAATATTGACTGAAGCTGCCACTTATATTCTTCTACTACACGTGTATCATCTAGCTGAAATATACTAATATAATACCGAATTTATACCTCTGATGAGCTACCTTACTTTTTCAAAACACAAACTGTCAGTGCTTTCAAAATGTCATGATTTGTAGACGGGTCCTTACGTTGACCATACATTGAAGAAGGCCTATGGCAACAATTTGTACATTGAATTAATAATATATATTTCAGAACCAAAACCTCTTAACCTTACAAGTGGCTACAGAACGTTGAAAGACTGGCTTGGAGACGGATTACTCATTTCCGGTGGCGACAAATGGGCGCGAAACCGCCGTCTGCTCACACCAGCGTTCCATTTCGATATTCTCAAACCGTACATAGACGTTTACAATGACTCGGCAAATGTTTTGATTGTAAGTTTTTGTTCACGTTATCCTATAGTTAAAATAGTTTCGCTATACATGACTCAAAAACAGGGGTCTTGCACATATTCACTCTGTGAAGTTTCTACTATACGTTTCTTTATGTCTAGGAAAGTTAAACGTGTTTTAGCAATTACCTGCAATAAACGCTGGAGGAAGATTGCTGTTTTACCGTGACTTTTTTGCGATTGTTCTTTGCAATTCCATTTAATATAGATATATCATTTTTATTCCCCTTATTTCGAAGACCCGGGAGGCATATACCGGTCGTGTTTAAACTGTCCGCCCGTCACATTTTCTTGTGTACTCAACCCCTACAGTTTTCGTTCAGTTCAAATGAAACTTGGTATAAATCATCACAAGTGGACAAGACAATCTTGTCCGATTATTATCTCGCATTATATTATAACTACATCTGTACCTTGTGTACTCAACTGCTCCTGCAATTGCCCTTCAACTGAAAAGAAACTTGGTATAAATCATCAACATGAAGCGGACATGTGCATATTTTCGGAAACTTTATGTTTGTTTATTATCCCTCACCGAAGGAATTGTCCGTCCGGCTGTTCGTCCGTCCATGCATGCGTCCGTCCGTGCGATTGAAAATGTTTATTATTCTATAAGAATTTTAACAAGAATCACCTAACCTCTTATTAATATATTAGCACATAACTTTGCTCACATGAAGTATTATCCTCCTTGACCCTGTAAAAGCAGAGTTTATCCGTTGAATTGTTTAAAATAGGGATTTTTACTGTATCTTGGTATCATTCATGGATCTCCATAAAACTCTCCATAATTCTAGATCACTATAAGTGGTAGTTCTCGCGCAACTTCGTCAGGATTACTTCCATAACTTTAGAGTTATCGCCTTTTAATTGTTTTACAATCCATAAAATCCCACATAACAAAGTAATCTATAGATGGATATTCATCAAATTTTATCAAATATAAATTACTATAGGGTGGTGGTGCATGCACATCTTTCATGAGACTGTCTTCAGTAACTGCAGAATTATTTCCCTTTAATTGTTTAAAGATTCATAAATACATCTGTAAGTAAAATATCTTTCAAAATATAGTCTCCTAATTCGTAAAATAACGTATTCGGATGACGATATAAATTCACTGACGTTGCTTGTTATTTGCAGAATTTTTCGGTTTTAACTTCACGATATTGATTGATCAATTTAATTTGTTACCTAGGTTCATTACCAGCTCATTCTAAAGATGGTATACTTTTTAGTATAACTTTAATTTTAGATAGTTTTGTTGTTTTGTTACAGGGGAAGTTGGGGAAGTTCGCGGATGAAAAGAAGGAATTTGAAATATTTCAGCAGATCTGTTTATGTACACTTGATATTATCTTGAGATGCGCCTTCTCGTATGACATTGATGTTCAACGAAGCGGGTATATATAATATTGTAAATATATTCATTACCGATTCAGCATATAGATCTATATCATATCGATTGACCGAAGGGAAAGGTTGTGATAATAAAGCTGGATCCATATTCGTTTCCCCCTGTAATTGTTAATCAGGGGAGGTTTTATATTTAACCTTTGCATGAATTAGCCTTCCACAATTACAGATAGCTAGATGCTGAATGCATTACAAGTTTACTATAAACAAAGTATATTCGTAAAATAATTAGACTACGTTTTTAAAGGTTGTGGAATACGGAGCTAGACAGCGCTGTAGGACCATGTTTTCCCCAGATCACATTTTCACATACTTAGAATAAGAACTTACTCTTCGCCCTTTTAATTGATTAAATTAGACATACGTGTTTATCAAAAAAAGCGGGTTAAGAAAAATAAAATAATTTTCAGAGATTCGGATTCGGTGATGCAAAGCATTTTTGGCGTCATCATCATCATCATCATCATATAATTATCATTGTCTCGAGTTCGGGTTCAGACCGACCTTCTACCTTCCGACCGCCAGTCCAGCTCGCGACCTGCTCGTTCACACAGTGGTAAGATGATAGACACACATGCCCGAGTCTCGTGAAAATCTTTTCAGGGATTTAGGAGATATGGAACGAAACAACATTCATAAAATGTCTTTGACCACAGATCAATATGTAATCTTAATATTGATCTGTCAGAGCATGTGCTCTGTACATGGCCTTGTCGCGTGTAAATACTTGTGCTTAGATTAAAAATCCTCATTCCATTACAAAGTTAGAGCACATACCCAAAATCCTAACGTTCCGACAGCTGTGAACGAACTTGTTAAAGTTGACAACGCTCCCGGAAAAGGTATACGTTAGCCTGATTTGATAAAGACCATTATAGCATACGACTTATAGAAATTTCATTTTGTAGTCTATAACCTAGCAATGTGGTCCAGATGTAAAGACACGCGTTTTGGGGTTTAATTACACGTCAATGTTAAAAAGTGAAAAGTGCGATTTCATGTCACATCAAACACCGTCATCGATCACTAAGTTCATAGAAAATATGAAATGTGCGACTGTGCTGCGTGAAAAATGAGATCCCATTCTTCACATTTGTGACGAATAGCATTCTGTTCTTCACACGTGTGAAAAAATGTGATTAGGGAAAACGTATGGTCCTACTTAGTGCCGTGATGTAATAAAAAATGCTTTTGATTAAGCATTGTTTTAAGACTTTGCTTTTTCAGACCGTCGAAGATACAATGTTCTTAAAAAGAGTGTTTAAATCTGTAATTCTACTGAATGTTGCATATCGATTATGAATTGTTCTAGATCATATATGATAATGTATAATACCTTTCAGAGAAACACACCCTTATGTACAAGCAGTGAGCGACTTAGCAATAAACAACTCTCAGCGTCTCAGGTAAAGAGATATTACTTTTTAGCACCTACTTCGGCTATATGTGTGAAACAAGACGGTATAGAAGCAGAACATACTTTTTCATCATGAGATTCTTTATATAAACCACCCCACCGGTCAATAGTCTGTGTCATATGACCTGTCTATAGTCAATACATATGTTTTCAGGGTCAAGTAAAAACCTGAAGAAGAAATTTCCCTGTTGTCCTTTAATACTCGTATAACATTTACTGAATGGCTTGTCGGTCAAAAGTCAAACGTTTTACTCAAAACCCGAAGGTGAGATGAGTGTATAATATATATATATCCTACATATCAGAACATAATGAACCGATGACTTTGAAATATGCATATGCCATCAGATATTGGTTTCTGTTTTCAGAATTTAGAGAGGAGTTTCATTTGTCAGTGATTGTGTGTAAAATAGGAAGCATTTTAAAGACTGTACGCATTTTTACAAATAATGAATGTTTGAATGGTTTTACAGAAACCCACTGCTGGCACCAGATATCCTTTTCTACAGAACGAAAATGGGTAAAAAGTACAAACAGGACTGTGATTTTGTTCATGGCGTAGCAGAAGACATTATCGATAAAAGAAGGCGTGTTCTGGTAAAACTGCATTTTTATTCAATATTTAATCTCGTCAGATCTCGCAATAGTCGGCTTTCGCTTGATATTATGTACACTGGGATCGAATCGGAATTTGAATCAGTGACATTAAGAGATAAAAATAATGAAATACCCTTGTTGGTGTTATTTGTATTAATCCACACATTTCATATAACACATAAATACTTCATGACGTCACCCCTTACCGCTGCGGATTCGTACCCAAGCTGGCCTTAAAATCCTTCATATGATGCTCGTGTATGAAATAATGCCCGGAGTTGTTTCCGGTGTCTTCGCTCGCCGTTATAAACTGCAAACTCGCTACATATTTCTGAAATGAAATCAACACAAATAATAAAACGTAGTATGGCAAAATATCGGTAAGATACAAATTTTACTTTTAATTTTTCCATTCACTTTGTTGTGTTTATCATTTCTTTTGTTCTAAACGGTTACATGCATTCTGTATTTCAGGAGAAGCTTGGAGAGCCCAAGTCTAGAAAGTATCTGGATTTTCTGGACATTTTGCTCACAGCAAAAGACGAAAATGGGACAGGATTGTCAGACATGGATATTAGAAACGAAGTGGATACATTCTTGTTTGAAGGTCAGTCAACTAGAAGACTATTGTATACTCCTAGTGTAGAGATGAAATATTGAACTGATTTTCAAAATGGTTGCGTTTCAGTTTTACATCTTACATTTGCAAATATATCTATTTAGTTTTCAAACTATTTGCATGTAAATTAGAAATTAGGAATAAAGCAGTTACGCGGATGATAGTTTGATAATCATTCTTCGGGGTGGAATTTTATTACACAAATGTATCTCGGCAAATATTGTAAACAGTGTGTTTTCATTTTCTTCTTTAAGGTCACGATACAACAGCGAGCGCCATCTCGTGGATTTTGTATTCCCTAGCAAAACATCCGGAATATCAGGAGAAATGTCAGGAAGAAATTGATGATCTGTTGCAAGGAAGAGAGTCAGACGATATTAAATGGTAAATTTAATTTCTGAAAATGTTTGAAATAGGATCAGCATAGCCCGATTAACGTTTCCGTTGAATCAGTCGGTTAATGTCGAATTCGCAAAGGAACATACTAAGTAGTGTCTTAGAATGATAGAAGAAACTTGTTTTTGAATGTAAAAGGTGTTTTATGTAATTTTCATTAAGACCAAACATTGACTGGTATAAGTTTAAGAGAGATATATTGCCTGACTATTTTGCGATTTTGCTAGTATAATTAGACTCCAAACCTCTAATCAACCCAAATGCTTTTAATACCTAGATGGTAACTTTATAACCAGAAAATTTCCTAAATTGAGTCACGCCTATAAAGAAATCTAATCCATATTACATTGTCAGGTTAATGAGTGTTCTTTTTTAATGAATTCTTTATATTATGTCTGTACCTGTGTACCTAGGTCAGATCTTCCGCATCTAGAATACCTTACTATGTGCATAAAAGAAGGTATGCGGTTGCATTGTCCAGTTGCCATAGTCGCTCGTGTAACAACAAAACCTTTTGATATCGGAGATACAATTGTACCAGCAGGCACAAATGTGCAAGTTAGTATATGCCCTGTTTAAAATTTGTTATGTCTTCTTAAGTGTTTTTTTTTCATTCCTTATACTTTTTGTACCTATTCTATGTTACGTAGGTCTGATCTTCCGCATCTAGAATACCTAACTATGTGCATAAAGGAAGGTATGCGGTTGCATTGTCCAGTTGCCATAGTGGGCCGTGAAACAACAAAACCTTTTGATCTTGGAGATACAGTTGTACCAGCAGGAACCTCAGTTGTAGTTAGTATCTGTCATTTCTGCATTTGATGTATTCAAAACCATTAGGTTGCCATGACGGTAAAATGGTGATTGTTGAAAGGGGCAGACATTATTCACTGTTCGGCAGTTTCAGATTTAATTTGATCTACAGTACGTGAAGCAGAAATGGTTTTATCCTAATACGTGATATATATACAGACGGTTCATCAAAGACATAGTATCTTTAAACTAAACTGAATACTGAGAGTTGCGTATTCAAACTTCTTTGGGGGAAAATGTAAGCTTTAAGTTAGAGCTATGTTTTAAATGATGTATTTGACGGATCAAGGTCAAGGTTTGGCAGGAGCTTATACCCTCACCTTTAGATGAAACTAGCAAAGCTGAGATAACAAACTTTCATTTCCACTCCTGCGGAAACATACCTTACTTTAACGTTGTCTTGCAGATTAACATATGGATGCTACATCACAATGAACACGTGTGGGGACCAGATCATATGGAGTTTAAACCAGAAAGGTTTTCTAAAGATAACGTAACAAAGATGGACCC
Organism: Mercenaria mercenaria; assembly: GCF_021730395.1. Classification (NCBI taxonomy): domain Eukaryota; kingdom Metazoa; phylum Mollusca; class Bivalvia; order Venerida; family Veneridae; genus Mercenaria; species Mercenaria mercenaria. Next base: position 23,103,110 of record NC_069362.1, read on the forward strand.
GTACCAGTTTGTGCCGTTCTCTGGGGGACCACGGTAAGACACCTCTTCATGTATCTTGTCACCTTAAAAAGGACGGTAAACGATGATTTAACGAGAAAAAATATTCTGATCTCCTGCTTCTTATCTCATCTTCATATCAAGACATTCACTGGTACAAACTACATTCCAATTTTTCGCGTACAAGTTTCCGTTGGAGACATTTCTAAAGTGGAAATTTTAAGAAATTCCCCCAGGTGGTACATTGGTCCATTTTAAGGTGAATGTGCACATTTACAGATTCGATGAAAACGGTCAGCCGATCCTTTTATACACTGTATAAACATTTTAGAACAAAAATCGCCTTATTTATGAAGTTGGTGTATACGATCCGGAGACAAACTAAGCATTTATTTAGCAGTTTCTGAGTTAACCGTGCAGAAAGCATTTGAAAACTCTTTGTCATTGAATGCTTCCGTGACGAATATGTGAGAAGTCATTCGTCCCCAACCTCTGATTAATGTGGGAAAGTTGTCAGGTACTTACCGTAAACCGGTCAGGACTGATAATGGTTAGGTATCGTTTGAAACTTGTTTGAAATCAAAATAAAGCAAAATAAGTTGTTTGGCGTTGCGTGAAAAATTATATAGTTATATTTATGTATTAAGTAGTTGAGACCAATTGTGGTGCAGTAGAACTATTTTTGAAAAATATTTTATTACAGGAACTGTATCGGACAGAACTTTGCCATGAATGAAGAGAAAGTAGTTCTCGCAAAACTACTGCATAAGTAAGTTCGAATTGATTTATAAGCCTGTTAGTCTTTTGATAATATTCAATTTAATAATTGCATATGTTAGTACTTTAATGAAATAAAAAATATTGCAAATAAAACTATTAAAAATAGAAAAAAGTGATTCAGACACAATATAATTCTATTCAGTCATTCATCATTGCAAGAAATTATCACTGAGTGCGTGATTTTCTATTCTATTTTCAGTTTCAACTTTAGCCTAAAGCCAGATCATGAGGTGAAGTGGCGTTTGTCAGCTGTTATGCGGGCCCAGGACGGCATCTTGGCGAATGTTGAACGCAGGAAACACTGAGTGTAGTTTCGTCTGAAGTTACTTTGTTCATGGAAGATATTATTTCAGCACTAGATTTAAGCAGATTCATTTTCGTGAAGGGCCAAGTTCAAATTGCAAAGAATTTGAGAACGTATTCTTTAGTGTCATAACACTGTGACTCCATTGTGTTTAAAATACACGTATCTCAATATATGTTGTCTCGATCTCCATAAACATAATTGTACGAATGAAAATAAAAAAAACTAATACTTTTACGAGACGTCGTCGTATATTAAGGAATCACATATTTCGCAGATGGTTCTTTTAACGTGGCAACGCTCATTATATATTCTGCAAATGAAGCCTGAATCTGCGTTATGGCAGATCATCAAAGAACTAATGGAACGCGTTTTAACCTGTGATATGAGAATTATTTAGACAAGCATCGCTTGACAAAACTGTGTATACATTTATAGATTCTGCATTTTACTATACTCAGATTTTCTTTGCATGTGTATGAGTGACGTAGAAAGTAGATGTTATAATTGTAAACTTTTTTTCAAAACAAGAATTTAAAGATATGAAGTCTGTATTATATGTCTTTCATTTTTTTACAGTTATTTTCATGTAATGAATATCGAAATAAATGTTTTAAGTAATGTATATGTGTAATATGGAACAATAAAATGGTACGAATCAAATCTTCTTTTTATATTCATTATTTTATTCATACGATTTTATGAAAATTAAGTTTTGCTTAGTTGTGTGGGCTGTTACCTGCATTTATAATTTCGTTAGCCTAAGATTCCCAATTTCATTACCCTGATATTCCTTATTAATTAGCCAGAGATTACCAGTTTATTAGCCTGAGATTCCCAGCTTTATTTGCATTAATTTCCCAATTTATAAGCCTGAGATTCCCAGTTTATAAGCCTGAGATTCCCAATTTATTAGCCTGAGATTCCCAATTTTATTAGTATGAGATTCACAATTTATTAGCCAAAGATTCCCTGTTTATTAGCCCGAGATTCCCAGTTTATTAGCCCGAGATTCCCTGTTTATTAGCCTGAGATTCCCAGTTTCATCATTCTCGCATACCAGAGCTCTATCGTGGTTCCCCGGATGAACCTCTGGTATACACATTTCGCCGATATTTGGGGTTTGGTTGCATTACAGGTAAAGCGTTTCAGCCAATCAGCGTCGGTTCGCAACAAAATGTAGCGAGCCAATCAAAATCACGAGGTTCCCAGTTTATTGGCCTGAGATTCCCAGTTTCATTTACATGAGATTCCCAATTTCATTAGCCTGAGGGTCTCAATTTTATAGGGAAGATGACGAATAATTGCGCGCTCGACAAAATAGTCTGGTGGTTTTAGTGACAAAAGTGCTCTAGAAATCATTTTATGAGGGCCGGCATGTTAATGCCCGAAGAAAACATATTTGTTAAAGCTTGAACCTTACTGGTTACTTTGATAGCTGTCTCCAAAAATATAACAATGTTTTATGTAAATTAGAGGGGTCAAAAGGTCATGCTATGAAATTCTGATTTTGCAACTTTTTTGTGTAGCTTTTTTTCAATGATTATGTACTGGCAATTTTTCTGAAAAATTGTACCCTAAATGTATTATTAAACTATTTTTAGTCACTTAGAATTGATACAAAGCTAAAACAGAACATGACAAATAGAAACAATGTCTGAAATTAGGGTCAAAGGTCGTGCACTTTATCTATTTACGTTGAGACAATGTCATCTACAGATACTATTAATATGTTATCCAAAAGTGATAAATGGAATTCATTCAAACTTCATACAAAGATTAAAGACATTAAGGAAATGTGCTTTGTACAAGTACAATAAATCTATCTAGCTTACTTTTTGAATTATCTCCCTTTATTAAACTTACATATAACATTTCTTTTCCAAAGAAAAATTCTAAATTTAACCAATCATTTTTGTTGAAATTTCACACAACGATAAAGACCACTGAAAGAAACTGAAGTGTATTAAATGATGAGTCTATCTCGCTCATTTTTTTAAAATTATCTCCCTTTATAGAATGTAGTTGTCTGAACCATATTGTTAAACACTAAATGACATTACTTTCTATTCAGTAGTCTAAATAGTACTTACGTTACTGGCATCAGTTGATCGTTACAAAGCTTTTGTAAAAAGGTTTGTGGTACCCTACCTGCGTAAGGGATTGTTCAATTATAAAGAAAACATATCAGCAGATGGTCACAATCAGTACTATAGACATAAAGAATAATATTTACCATATTATGTATTTGTTTAATCAGACCTCAGCTCGTTGGCACTTACGTTATCATCAATATTTATCATGTACAGCACAACATATGATCTTTGATAGTTAAATATTCCCTTTGTCTGCATATTTAAATGTTTGTATATAATTTAATACAGATATGTTAAGCATTGTTATAGAATCTGGGGTTCCTTTTTGGCTCATCTGACTTTTTGCTCGATTATACGAAGTATAAAGAGAGCTATCCTACTCGACCGGGCGTCGGCGTCTTTCCGCGTCCCAACTTTGGTTAAAGTTTTTGTTTTTTATACTTTCTCTTTTTTCTATTTATCTCTGTAATTACTTAATGGATTTGATCCAAACTCAAAATAGTTATTCCTCATCATCACTCACATCATCTGATTTAAGGTTCATAACTCTGGTACCAATATTTCGTGATTAGACCCCCTTTTCACTTAGATTTTCAGGTTAAAGTTTTGATGCACTTTCACTCTATCTGTGTTATTACTGAATTGATTTAATTCAAACTTAAAATAGTTGTTCAACATCATCACCCTCATCATATGAAGCAAGGTGCATAACTCTGGCACAATTTTGTCATGAATTATTCCCCCTTTTTACTTAGAATTTCAGGTTAAAGTTTTTTAAAGCACTTTCACTCTATCTCTGTTATTGCTGAATGGATCTGATTCAAACTTAAGATAATTGTTCAACATCATCACCCACATCATCACCCACGTCATATGACACAAGGTGCATAACTCTAGTACATTTTTTTTCATGAATTAAGCCCCTTTTACTTAGAATTTAAGGTTAATTTTGATGCATTTTCACTATATCTCAGTTATAATTATGAAATGCATATTTAATTCAAACTTGAAGAAGTTGTTCCACATTATCACCCACATCATATGACACAAGGTGCATACCTTTTGCACCAATCTTTAATGAATTATGCCCCCTTTTTGCTTAGAATATACTTATATATGTTTGATACACTTTATCTTTACCTCTCTGATTACTTAATATTTTTGACTCGGGCTAATGTGCAATATCTTCATCCACCATTGGAATCACTCTTGTGACAGCTCCAGTTTCCTCAGATATGCCAAGTTTTACTATCCAGCATCGAAATAGTCGAGCGCGCTGTCTTCAGTGACAGCTCTTGTTTGAAAATTATTGTCATCACTTGATCGTCATCGGCGTTGGCGTTGCCTGGTTAAGTTTTATGTTTAGGTCAGCTTTTCTCCTAAACTATCAAAGCTTTTACTTTAAAACTTGCAACACTTGTTCACCATTAATAGCTGACTCTGCACAGCAAGAAACGTAACTCCATTATGCTTTTTGCAAGAATTTTAGCCCCTTTTGGATTAAAAATATCAAATTTCTTATTTAAGTTTTATGGTCAGGTTAATTATCTCCTGAACTATCAAAGCTATTGCTTTAAAACTTGCAGCACTTGTTAACCATTAAAAGCTGACTCTGTATAACAAGAAACATAACTCCATCCTGCTTTTTGCAAGAATTATGGCCTCTTTTGAACATAGAAAATATCAGATTTCTTGTTCAAGTTTTGTGTTTAGGTCAGCTTTTCTCCTCAACTATCATAGATATTGCTCTAAAACTTGCAACACTTATTAACGATCAAAGACTGACTCTGTAAAGCAAGAAACATAACTCAACCCTTCTTTTTGCAAGAATTATGACTCCTTTTGGAAAATATCAGATTTCTTGCTTAAAGTTTGCGTTTAGGTCAACTTTTCTCATTAACGGTCAAAGTCATTGCTTTAAAACTTGGACCAGTTATTCGCCGTTTAAAGCTGCAAGTACAGTAACTCTATATTGTTTTTTGCAAGAATTACGACCCCTTTTGAAGTTAAAATATCATGGGCATGACAATATTTCTATTATACAGAGACAAAAAAAATCAGATGAGCATCTGCACCCGTAAGGCAGTCCTCTTGTTTTATTTCAGCATGCTTTCATGGTAATATATGTACCGATACTTATATTTACTTTTGAAACAATGTACTGCATAACACATTTATAATTCGATTTTATTTATATTTGTGAGTTCTTATTACAAGTCGCTTTTACATAATCTTAATGAATAAAATGCCTTCTCCCACAATTTACTGTCTACCACTGAGTACTAGTATATCATGCTTTGTTTAGTGTACCATTTATTTCACCAAAATCTACGTTACATTAACACTTAAGACAATCTGACTAAAGTACATCTCCTATTATGCTACGCATAGGATCTGAGAACGACCTATTCATTGCCTCGTTCTGACGACCCTTTCGCTCGCCAATCAGAGCCTAACTTACAAAATCTTGCAAATCTACCTGTAGCCTTGACTTTTGATATTTACAATTCTTATGTCATAATGTATCAGATAGCCGGTTAGCTCAGTCGGTAAGCCACTTGCTTTGTAAGCGAGGGGTCCCGGATTCGAGCCCAGGAATAATTGCACATTTTTCTTACTCTTTGACAATCGAACAAGTCGTCGGATTGGATAAAATAAAAATAGCAATATTGGAAATCAAAAATATACAGAAGACGAATGTGAATGGGTCGTTCTCAGATCTTCGTTTAGAAGATCAAGTACTTAAGTCCGATTGCACTTAAGATTGACAAACTTTTCAAAGTTACACAATGAGTATTAGGTTACAGTGCTTAGTTAACAAGCATCTTAAAATGACTTTTGAATAATTCTTTATGTAAATTACTTTAAAGTGCATTCTTTCGCCAGCTGCAGCTTATTGGTACATATGTTACTTAGAGTATGTCCTTTATGCATTTAAACTCTCTATTGATAGAGAGTGAGTGGCGCAGAAGTTAGCAGACTGGGCTACAGCGGTCCGGGTTCGATTCAAGGTTGCGGCTGATATCCCGACCAGTGTTACAAATACATATATTGGTTTGCAATTTTTGTTGATATATTCCAACGACGCCACTTAAATATTCACCATTATAAACAATATGACATGTGCAAAGGTCAAGGTCACATGCACCCAAATTAAGTTTCCTTTTTGTTTGAAGATGAAATTACTTCCCTTTTATATCATATGGTATAATAAATATGTTTTTCTTCAGTAAATCAGTTTTAGAACTAATTCAAAAATGAAATTACGATTGGTTCTGATAGATATATAAAACATTCACATAAACGAATTATTTAACAATACTGAATATTGTTCTGTAACCATGAGTTTACAAGTACATGTACATGTTTTAGCGACTCCAACATACAGCCGACATCATCTTTGCATAATACATATATTGGCTTGCAATTTTTGTTGGTATATTCCATCGACGCCACTTAAATATACACCATTATAAACAATATGACATGTGCAAAGGTCAAGGTCACATGCACCCAAATTAAGTTTCTTTTTTGTTTGTAGATGAATTTACTTCCGTTTTATATCATATAGTATAAGAAATATGGTTATAATTCAAAAATGAAATTAGGATTGGTTCTGATAGATATTTAAAAATGCTATTAACAATATTACATTTCCAGAATATGAACACAGACGCAAGTCACAACTTTATTGAAAGAACATTTTTTTGGCAAAGTTTTTCTGTTTTTTGTTTTTGTTTTTTTGTTGTTGTTTTTTTTTTTCAAATATTAACGTAATTGAATGGTTTATTATTAAAACATTGATGTAGTTGATAAATAATACCCTTTTATATGCAATGTTATGCATCTTTTCAGTAGGCAATATGATCATGTTTATTTATACTTCATAGCACTTATTACTGCGACCTTTGGATCTTTAACATATATTTGTGACATTTAAACTGAGAAGCATCTGTATAAACTGACTGCATTAGTTAGATAAAAGAAAATTATCTTAACAAGAAATCAGAAATATTTGGTTAAGCAGTCTCAACCCGAATTAAAACAAGTCAGAGCTGTCCGTAAGACAGCGCACTCGACATTTTCTCATTGCTTGACTCTAAATTAGAGCTTTGCCAGTAAAATCTTTATAAAACTTTAACCAAAAAATCTAAGTTAACAAGAGGCATAACTCTGTAAAAATTCAAATCAGAGTTAGAGAGTTTGTTTCTCCTGGTGTAGACTTTGATAGTAAAAAACTATTTAATGTTTCAAGTCAATAGCTTTGATAGTAACAGAGATATTTGACTTTATCAAAAACTTTAACCAAAATTCTTAGTCAAAAAGGGGCATAACTCCATCAAAATTCAAATCAGAGTTATGGGAATTGTTTCTCCTGGTGTAGACTTTGATAGTAAATAAACATTTTAAGTTTCAAGGCAATAGCTTTGATAGTAACAAATATATTTGACTTAATAAAAATTTTTAACCAACGGCGATGCCGACTCCGATGATGGAGCGAGAGCAATAGCTCTACTTTTTCTTCGAAAAGTCGAGCTAATAAAGCAACGAAATGAAACATTTAAAACTTTACAATATGTCCTGTCGGAAGGTGAACTTCAACATTATTTCATGATAAAATGTATGCAAATATTACATAAAGATTTATTGGGACGTTTTTAATCTGCAAAATAAAAGCTTTCCTAAAATTGTATATAACTAATTAATACTGAACAAAATAGCTAAGTGCCCTTCATATTTATTTGCCAGTATCTTCAAAAAAATAACAAAATACTTTTTTGAAATGTAATGTACACTCAGAACAATATGTAATTGATAAAATGCCGAACTTACAACAAAACCAAAACACGTCTTCAGAAATAATATTCATTCATTTTACGATTTAAACCAATTTTTGACAGGTCACAAAAAGTAAACAAACATGTTAACAATGTGCATGTACATACTAAAAACGAAAACGTATTTTGGGAAGATAATGAAATAACTTCGTTAACTTGCTTTTTCTAAAAACAGCATTCACCATTCGTGTCATATTTAACCATTCGCTAGAAAAAAATGTTAATATGAACAGTTTTTATTCTTACAAATAGTATTCACTTGTTCACTAAAACACAGCTTTTTTACAAGTGGGGTGAGTTAGTAAATTGAATAAAATTTATATGTTGGCGTCACTGAATATTTTTGAAATTTTATTATGTTATTAACAACATTTTGTTCTAAAAGTATGCTAAATTTAAGATTTGTATTTACAGAATTTACAAAGATATTGGAAAATTAGTAAATGCGGTTAGCTATTTTGTTCTGTATATATACCCTGTGACCTTTAACCTTTATATATGAGCATACAATACGTTTTCGGGTGCGAGTCATAATTTATTAATTGGATACAAGTGTATGGTTTACTTAATCCTAATATTGTAAATCAAATCCTGTATAATGAAAAAATATTCATCAATCATTGCATAAGTGCCAAAAATTACGTGAATATATCAGTTTTAATGCATGACCTTTTGACCTCTATAATTTGCATATAGTGGTCATATATTTTTTGGAGACAGTACCCAGATGAACCAGGGATGTTTAAACTTTAATAAAGTCTTTATCTCCAAGCATTAACATTCCGGCCCTCATAACCTTTTATTCAGGGGCTAAAACCACCAGACTAAAATGAAATAAACTTTCCTACCTTACTAGGTTGCCAGGGATACTAGCTGTCATGCAAAGGCTTTATCAAACTTTTTTTCAGCATTAAAGGTACATGGTTTGTTTAAGATGTGAGTCATAGTTAGGGAACTTTGATCTGATGTTATTTGAAGACAACAAAGCGAAAATTTCGTAGGAGTTTGAAAGCATTCGGTTGTTCAATAGCTGTTTCAGTGGGATCTCTGTTCACTTTTATTGTGTCGAGCTGGCAAGTGTGTTTGGCTTCGGGTCTGATCACTCTTACAAGCCACAGGACCACACTCTGACGAAGATTTGGCAGATGGTGTTGACATAAGAAATACTAAAAGCTATATTGCTGCGCATTTTAAAAGGTTTTTGTTTGATACCAGTCCCAAAGATTTATATATTTACACCTATACTTGTTTCTTATTTTTTACACAATATGAAATATTCGTGCAACCAAATAATACAATAGAATAATGACCAATTTTCGTCACATCTGTTTCATATGATTGAGATGTGCCTCATAAAAAACAAGCAAATTCCGCAAAGTTGTTACGTGAATAAGGGTAGTATATTTTGAAAGATATTTTGTTTTCAGATATACACAAGTTATGTACAACAGGACCGTGCAACAGTTTGTTGGTGTCTGTTTTTAACAAAATCAAGGGAAAAAGCCTCTGATCTCTAGTGATGTAAAAGTTTTATAAAGATCCATAAGTGACTTTAAAACAATGAAAGGACAATAACTCTGCAGTTACTGAAGAGATTCTGATGAAAGAATCGCATACATCATCATCCTCTAGTGATCTATATTTGTGTAAAATTTCACGAAGATCCATAAATGGATTACTTTGATATGTGATAATTTATGAATTGTAAAATAATGAAAGGGTACTTCTCTGATTAATGAAGAGATCCTGACGCGATTGTGCATGCACCACTGCCCTACAGTGTTCTATATTTGTGTAGAGTTTCATGAAGATCCATCAACAGATTAATAAGATACAGTCAAAAACCCCTACTTTTTACCAAATCAAGGGTGAAAACTCTGCTTTTACTGGGTAAAGGGGATAGTACTACAGGCCATGTTTCCAAGCGGTTCATGGGAAGAAGTCGCTTAAAGGTGTTTCTGTTGTTAGCTTTATCGACCCCTTAATTAAATGGTCCGGGTATCCCCATTTGATCGAAATTGGGAAAGAATCTTTAATAATGCTACAGACCAATTTGATGAAAATCCATCAAGCGGTTTGAAGAAGTCGTTAAGATGTATTTCTACTTTCTGATCTAGCGGCCCCTATAAAGGGCCAAGCTCCCCCTTCTGAAATTGATTTAAAAAAAGGACATTATAATGATGCTAAGACCACAATCAGGCGGTTCTTGCAAAGTCGTTTAAATGTATTTCTATTTTTAGGCCTAGCATCCGGGACAATGGACCGAGCGCCCCCCATTTGAACACATTTTGGAAGGGACATCATGACGATGCTACAAACCAGGATTAATGAAGCCCCATCAAGCGAAGTCGTTTAAATATATTTCTATTTTTAGCTCTAACGGTCAGTAAAAAGGGCCGATCTCTTACTTTTGATAAAGTTTAGAGGGGAAATTATGATGATATTTCAGACAGTTTAACGAAGATCTATCAGGCGAGAAGTCGTTTAAAAATTTATCTATTTTCAGCTGCAGTGGTCTCTAGTTTGGAGAGGACCTCATAATGATGCTACAGAACAGGTTTGATGAAGATCCATCTTGCAGAAGAAGTCGTAAAAGGTATGTTTTTAGCTTTAGTGGTCCCTAAAAAAGTCCAAGTGCCATAATGTGAGCAAAATTTGGAGAGGGTCTTATAATTATGTCACTGACTAAGTTTTATGAAGATCCATCCAGCGGTTCACGTGAAGAAGTCGTATAAAAGTATTTTTATTTTTAGCTATTGCGACCCCAAAACGGGGCTATACTCTCCCATTTGATCAGAGTTCAGAGAGGACATAAAGTTGTGCAACAAACCAAGTTTGATAAGTTTCAGAAAGCGGTCCGTGAGAGGAAGCCGTTTAAAGATATTTATAGTTTTAGCTGTTGCAGCCCATAAAAAGCGGTCGAGCGCTCCCATATTTTAAAGAGGACCTCATGATTATGCTATAGACCAGAAGTAGTCGATTAAAGGTACTTCTATTTCTTTCTCTAGCAGCTCCTAAAAGGAGCCACGTGACACTATGTAAGTAACATTGAGACAGGACGTTATGCTGATTCTACAGACCAAGTTTAATGGCTACATCTAGCGGTTCAAGAGAAGAGGGAGTTAAAAGGTATTTCTATTTTTAGCTATAACGGCTCTTTAAAAGGGGCTGAGGCCGCCCCCACTCCACCCATTTGAAAAATAATTTGGACAGGATATCATAATGATGGTACAGACCAAGTGAGATGAAGACCCATATAGCGTTGATGAGAAGAAATCATTTAAAGCTATGTAGGACCACATTCGTAACAGATCGCATTTGTAACAGGTTTCGTACGTATGCGATCGCATCCGTAACAGGTAAAATGTGTTACGAATGTGTTCGTCCAACATGGGGGTTGACAATAGAAGCACATATGTATCATGTTGAGTTTTATACTGCAAATGTTCAATCAGTTGGTTGTCATCGCAACATCATTAAATGACTGCCATAAGCACCATCACAAGTTAGCGTCGTCGTCGTCGACTCCAATAACGTCATAAAATTATTTGAGCCGCATCATGAGAAAATGGGCCTTCGGTAACTTTCGAGGCTTTGCAACCAGTGTGGGCCCAGATCAGCCTGTGCATCCGCGCAGTCTGATCATAGCCCACACCGTTCGCTGTTATTTCAAAGAAGGCTTATTCTACCTGAATATGAAGCTTTCTGGCCCTAATTTAGATGCATAAATGTACAGGTCAGCCTTAATATAGAGTTTCCGGAAATTCACGAAAATGTTCGAATGCCAATTTTCCCGTGACTTGGCTCAATTTTTATTATCATTTCTGCATCCACTGCCACTACCACTATTATATGATTACAACTTCAGCTTCTTCTACTATTACCTCGACTAGCTGAAATGTAGACCCACATGCTCAGGTCACTGGTTCGAACCCGGTGGCGACATACATTTGTAGCTATCTTTCGTTATCCAGAGCTGTCTTATGTTGGGTGAGAAACAGGAAATTGCTATGTCCTGGGACAAATTATATACAACTTGTCATGGGCGGAGTCGTTAGCCGTAAGTCTAGGAGGGCCCGACCTTGTGCATGCTGCGAACTTATATCTATTAGATTTTAAGAAAATACACCTTAGTTTTTAAATACCCTCACCCCACTGAGCCCGCTTGTAGGGAAATAGGCCTTCGTTTACTATAATCCCGCCGTGAAATAGCGGAGTATGTGCGTTCATGCACTTATATATAGGTTCTTGTCCTTGGAATAACTTGCCCATGCATTGTCAGATTTTCAAATTTTTTGATACAAATGATCAGCATGGATAGAAGGTTTATTGCGATCATGATCCATGTTGCTATATCCGCCAACATCAAGGTCACAGCTTTGAACTTAGAACTGTTTTGTTATTTTGCTGTAAAATATACGTTTGTGTCCGGATCATAACTCGCTTTAGTCAGATTTCCAAATACTTTGGTATAAATAACAACCATTTATTGACAATCTGTAATGCTCATATTACACATATTACTGCAATCGACTCAATTTGTGGCACCCTGTAGAATGATTTCGATGAATATTACCATTGATCCTACAACGGACCAGTTCAAGATGATGATAATGATTTTGATGATGATGATGATAATGATGATAAAAATGTCAAAAATATTAAAATCAGTACAACAGTATCTTCATGTTAGTAACAAACAACTTTCCAGCTGGAAACAGCACCGATAGGCCAAAATCGCAACAGAATAGAAAAGTTTTATTATGCAATAAACCTGACAAGATTCATGAGCATAGCATCATATACAATTCATAATCTAAAACATGTTATGGCAAGATGTCGCAAAGTACAAATTTGATACAAGTTTCACTGTCTAATTAATATGCATTTATATTGTACAAAAATAGAAAACTGAAAATTAAGACGACAGCTATATGTATATCACAAGCGTACGTCTACATACCTTTACCCTTACCAAAATATCTGGCTTCCGGCGAACGTTGCGGCAAATTTGCCGCAAACGTTTTGGTGAATTTGCCGCAAACTTTCTTTTGGCAAACTTTTACCATGCAAATTAAGTTTGCGGCAACTTTGCCGCAAACAATTTATGCAAATGAATATGCAATTGAAGTTTGCATCAAATTTGCGGCAAACCTAATTTGCATGGTAAAAGTTTGCCGCAAATTCGCCAAAACCTTTTTGGCGAACTTCTGGCAATGTTCTGGCGAGCTTTTGGCAAACTATTTATGCAAATTAGTTTGCGGCGACTTTGCAGCAAACAATTATGCAAATTTGTTTGCCGCATATTTGCTGCAAACTTTTGGCGCTAAAGTAACAGACCTTTTGTTTTTGAAGAACAAAGGATATATTTTCAAGAAAAGTAAGAAAGGTCTATTAAATTAGCAAAATATCATCTGCTAATAATGATTTATCTTTTCTAAATAATTATAAAGAAAAATACAAATGCACGAGATCATTATGATAAAGTATGTCGTTAGTAAATATATTTTATGCTTAAATGGGTTTGAAACTCTTTAAATATTTTAAAGGAACCGTTGTGAAAACTGATAACTGATTTGCAAAAAAAATTCCTCTGTGTGCAAATGTCTTAATAAATTTGCAGATTCACTAAATTATTTATTGCAATCTATTGTATCTAATGGTCTTTAGGTGACACGTGTCTGAAATAAACAAAGGCTAACCGTATAAAAATCATTCTGCTTTTGCGTGCGTAATAAACTTCTCATAATAATAATATAACTGCTTTCAAGCATGATTTAAAGAATTTTCTCTTGTTACAATAGTTTTTAGCAATTAATTACTTGTAATTACAGGAATTTTGTTGAATTGATGTTACTGTATTCGTTTCCAATAATAATAATATTCATATTATCTTATTATTCAAATTTGGAACTATTTATTATCTTATGGGACAGACTTTCTTTTTTGTATGTATCTTAATTGTCATGTATAATCTTTGTGACGCATAGTAATTCTTTTATAACATAGTTATTGTTATATTACGTTTATTTAAGACTTCTTTAATTTGAGACGTGTTTGTCGAGAAAATTTAAGTAATTCTGATATGTGTATTTTTGTATAAATGTTAAATTATAAATTGACTGCATGATTGTGTGTATGTGTGAATGTATATCAGCTGAAGGCCATACTGGAAATAAGTTGTAAAATATATGTATTTGTACACTTAGTATGTCACCTTCAGAAAATAAAGTTATTATTATTATTATTATTATTATTATTATTATTATTATAATGTGAAAACTAACCTTACATCGCAACATTTATCCTAGGAATTAAACACAGTATACTTTGGTGATTTATTCGTCTTTCTGTGGAAGTTTTTGTTTAGTAAAGAAACATAAATAATTCATGTTAATACATCGATGTTCAACTACTGTTTGGCAGTTTGAAAATGGAGCCAAACTCTATGCAGCCAATAAAAACAAAGAAGAAGTCATGTTATACTGTTCTGGCAATCCTCTGACGAACTTTCACATCTGGTCAGATAATTAAAAGATCATATGGCGAATGTTTTGGAGAAGAAAATATGACGTTTTGGTGAACAAAATCATGTGATAAAGTTTCTGGCGATGTTGTGGCAAACTCTTAATTCAGTAAAGTCTGTGGTGAGTTTGCAGCAAAGTCACCGAAACGTTTGCCGAAAGGTCGCCGCTACCGGCGAACTCCTGCAAACATTTATTACTCTGTTCCAAGGGGGTATTCGATCTACTCCTTACCACTGAAACAAAATGGCGGCCAAAACTGAAAATGTAAGTTTTTCTTTTTATCTTTTTTAAGGATTTCTAGACCATTACACATGGCTATCAACCTGCTCCACTGTTATTTCTATCTATCGGTACCTTTCACTTTGGAAACAGTACTGTAATTTGTCTGGAATGCTGGTCATGGGATTTGAATCGATGGAAAATCCTCCGTTTAACATGGGATAAGGAATAGTGCGATTAGCAAAAATGGTCTTTTTTCCTAATTATTCAAACAGCTGTGAGCTAATTTTTTGATTAGAAGTAAAATTTCAATATATATTTCCTTCATGGTTAGTCTGAAGCGGATTAAAAGTCGCAATTTTAAATTACACAGTTTTTTGTCTGATGGTAAGGAACAGTGTACGAAAATAAGAGGATAAGGTGCAGTTCACTTCTTCAAGTGACTTTTTTCTTCACTCTTTTCAGAGACAATCAAGTAAAATTCTGTTAAAATAATATTTTGGTGATTATTTATAACTATCTGTTGCTCAATGTAGTAAGATTTAAAAGGTATCCGCCTGTCTATCAGACACGTATCCCTTGCTCACATTTTACTATCTGTAAATTTCTTTTTAGTATAGGAGGGTCTACACTATGTGCTTTTACATTTGTGTTTTGACAAGTGGTGCTTATGCTTCTAATGTTTCTGGAGTTCCTACTATGTGTTAAAGCATACATGTTAATTTTAGGGGTGAAAGCAGTATCATAAAATATATGTTTATCAACACATCTAGTTCCATAAGTTTTATAAATATACAAATCTAAATCTTAATATTATGATTTGAAAACGCTACTGCTAACATCTTTTTATAAGAAGGACTACACCTTATTTTTCAGAAGCCTTTCTCCTAATGGTATATAATAATTCAAACATTTTAAAAGCTTTTTGGAGGAGTAATACACCCAAAATCACTAAGTAGGCGCATATAGGTCGTAAAATTTTTTTTAAAAATTGAGGTATACAAGTGAGGTGCTTTCGTTTCCAAAATAAAATATACCTAGATTAAACACACAAAAAAATCAACCATAAAAATTTTCTGTGAAGAATGTTATGATACATTAAAAAACATCACCACTTTTTCCTTGAGGGTTTTCAAAATACATACGTGACTACACCTGTTTTTAAAAAAAAAAAACTGTTTTCGGGAACAGTTGCGCGGTTGACTGTGTCGGTATGTTTAGTAGAATAGCTGAAACTATACCAGCATTTTAGCTACATACTGATTATACAAACTGCATTTATTTTTCCGGCTTCCTATATCAAACTAACAAGATGAATTGAAATCATTTTTTTTAAACATTCAGAGTTAACTAAACCAGTTTTTTCTCTTTTTTTTCTATGTAATTTAAACGTAGTACAAACAGTTTTGTCTGAAGGAAAAGTACTGGAATATTTACAGTCATTCTAACAACTTTGAGAACATTCTGTCATATTTTCATCATACATAACACAAAATTGATGAGTATGCTCAAGGTAACGTATGTACCAGTTAAGTAAATTATGTATATACAATGTATTTACCGATACCACTTTTCGTTAATTTAATAAAATCTTTTATATGCCCTTTGAATATGTTTCGATAACATTAAATTTTGTATTACTGTTAATTGGCAATAGTGTATTCTCATCATCATCTCTGATACTGCCCTGAAATTTATGTACGTCCTTAATTTCTAGTATGTTGGTCCAAAACTATAATAAAGAAAATGTTTTAAGATTTTTAATCACTGTCGAGGCAGTTATGCATATCATGTGAATTACAGAAAAGAAGAATAAACAATATCGCGACAACAAATAGCTTTTTTTTTCAAAGCAAATACATACGTTACTGCACAATTACACTGGCATGTAACCTCCTGCTGTACAAAAATAAGAATCTGCGTTATGTAATCGTCAAAATTCTACGGAACAATATAAAATCCATCCTGTACGAATGAATTGAAGCATTAGGATTGATGTAAATGAATAACAGATCAAATGGAACTTGAATTACATTGTCAAATTAACTTTAGAGATAAATAATGACACCCGTTCAAAATTAAACATAATGCGAAAATACTTTTCTATCTATTCATATCCTGTATATTCCGAACAGGATATTCAAATTATTTTATTACTGCATTATGAATGCCACAAAAAAAAGAAATGTTTCTTTATTTGAAATTATACAAACGTTACTATTGGTTACGTATATATCACCCGTACACACTGTATGTTTACTTTTATATACATTAATATATAAATTATGTTATGATTTCATTTGAAAATAATAAGCATAATCTATATTTAAAAAATTATTAGATATAAAACTTTATTACGGAGTGATATTATTCTTTTATCATATCTATAGCATACAATTCTCAAAACTGAATTGGTTTACAATGTGTACGTGATAAAAGGTTATCAGAATTAAAAGTTGGCGACCTAAAAAGCTTGTAAACATAAAACCCTGCGTCACTGTTGACGTATGCTGATGTAGGAGTTAGTTTTAAATATTTCAGTAACGTATGTATCGATCACGTATGTATCATTTCCTTCTTTGATGCTCTTAAAGATTATTCATAGATAGATATTTGTTGCCTAAAGGGTAATCAGCTATCAGATATGACAATGAACTTCGGCACTCCAAAGAAATGAATTAAATTGTGATATTTCTACAGTACGGTGACGGATGTATCAATCTGTTACATACACTTTTGGGTAAGGTTTTCCACGCTGATATGGTATAAAATGTAGCCCGACTTACCAGCATGAATCAGCAAGCATAATAATTATATAATTTACGAACAGACATGTGTAACTGTTTATTCTAGCCAGAAACGGCAGAAACATTATCATATTCTTTGGCATAACGTATGTATCATTATGGTTGAGACATCATTTTAAATGATGACTGATACAAGAGTCCGGAAAATTTGTATCTATGTTTGATTATAAAATAAAATTCATATGTTACTTCATAAAAAATATGTGATTTCGTTGACTACTGGTGCATTTTAACTACAAGAACGTTCATTAAACATAAAATGAGCTGGCGACAGTAACGTATGTATTGTTTATGGTAGTTTGAAGCTTCATAAATTACTAACAGACAAAGGTCACAGTCAAAGATTCGGTATAAAAATCAAACAAGCTTATTGCTATATGACATGGAGACGAATTACTTATCTGTTGATTTGTGAATAAGATATAAACAGTAACATACACATGCGCCTCACTAGTGATTTTGGGTGGATAATTCCTTATGCATTTTTAAATGAAGATCGAATCGAGTCCCCATAATTATAGCCATGTTTATGAAAATGTTTACATTTTTCACTTTTTTCATGCAGGCTCATAACGAGACATCCTACTTGGAAGTCTTTCAAGTGAGATTGGATTACTGTATGTTTTAGCATACAGAGTACAGCATTGTCCTGTTCCGAATGCCTGGTTTATATATTTCAAAAGCACGACAACCAAATACTTATGCGGAAATATCATTCATTTTACCCATGGAAACGCACAGCAACTGAAAATTGCTACACGAATTACAGCAAGATGATCAGTGTTTCACTTTAAATATGCAAATGAGATTGTAAAATATAAAAAGCAATGTACGGTTCTTGGCCATCATGACTAATCATAAAAGTCTACCAAGAGACCTAACTGATTTGTAATTGCCAGAAGAATCGTTGTCGTTTATATTTCGTGAAAAGCTTCTGAAGGGAAATCAAACTTTTGTAGTATATCTTCTGAAGAGGAAATTGGTTGTTTTGTGTACTTAACCAGTGGAAAAATTGGTTACATTTGCTCCCTACCTATTTAGCATTTGAATGGTCAAATATAAGTTCCTATAAAATGTTTGATTGGCCAAATATCTAGGTCAAAAGTGATGTAAGACACCACGTAGAACAGAGAACAACAGTTTTGTTTAATCGACAATCGCTGAAAAAGTCAAGTGTGCTTACCTACTGACATATCTGGTAATATGTTCATTCGGGGATTATGTTACTGTTCTACTCCTCAATCCGACCCCTTTTATTTATTACATGGTAGAGAAATGTCAACTGGTTATCTCAGAAATGATGAAAGAAAAAATGTAAAACCCGTTTGAAAAAAATGCACTGCACCTTATCCTCTAATTTTCGCACACTGTTCCTTACCATCGGACAAAAATTGTGTTTTTTTTGAAAATACGAACTATGATCTGCACAAAACGAACAGTATTAGATAAGTATGTGGAAATATTCCTTCCAATCAGAAAAATAGCTTACAACCTGTAGTATATTAGGTACAAAAGACCATTTTTGCAAATCGCACTATTCCTTATCCAGTGTTTAACGGAAGATTTTTCATCGATTCGAATCTCATGACCAGCATTCCAGACAAATTACAGTACTGTTTCCGAAGTGAAAGGTACTGGTTGATAGAGAAAACAGTGGAGCAGGTTGATAGACATGTGTTTTTGTCTAGATGTCCTTGAAAAAGAAAAAAGTAAGAAAAACTCACATTTTCAGTTTTGGCCGCCATTTTGTTTCGGTGGTAAGGAGAAGATCGAATACCCCCCTTGTGTTCTGGTGAACTAAAATGTTTGCGGCAAATTTACCGCAACTTTGCGGCAAACTTGCCGCAAACTTTTCATTTTGGTAAAGGTAGACCCTATTTGTATTATTTCTTACTTCAAAAGCTTTGTATATATAAATGGATAAATTACGTACATCAGTGATATTATCACTTTTAAGTAACTGTAAAAACTTAAAAAAGCTAGGATGGCGCCAGAAATAATTTCTAATATACTTTTTTCGGAGGCTTAAGAAATCCTGGCATTCTATAACAAAATGATATTCGTCCTCGAGTGCATTACACCTTGTACATTTACGGTCGTCAAAAGGGATACTTTCTGGTTTTCTCCATCTGCCTGTTTCCACTGCAAGTCTGTGAGAGGCTAGTCTTAATCTAGACAGTGCAAACCGAATTTGTTTTATAGTTACAATATCCAGATATTTATTTAATTTGAAGTCAAATATATTTCTATAAAATATAGCTCTACTCGATTCGTCTAAACTTGTCTTGTACGTATATGTCCTTATTTACTTTGTTTCAACTGACGCAGAAAGATGTTGACATCCCCTACTCCCTGTGAAAGCCAGACATCATAATAACCTAACCTTGATAATATATGTTTAACCTGTGAAACCCAATTTATTTTCTCTGGATTTAACTCGACATAACTTTTTAAACAATTATAGACCTGTTTAATATATTTATCTTCATTAGAGTTACAGATTTTCAACCAGTATTTTATAATGTTTAAATTTCTGCCATTCTGGAGATTCATTCTACCCGTATCTCCATAAATGAAAGAGTTCTGGGTTGTGACTTTAACACCAAGTAACCTTTTACAAAAACCTAAGTGTATACGTTCAACTTGTGACCCTTTGTTGAATCCCCATACTTTAGAAGCATAATTAAGTATTGGTAATAGGAGTTTGTCAAAAGATCAAGAGTATGCTTATGTTGTAAGTCTGTAAATTTATATAAGTATTTATTCATTTTAAAAATGGCTTTTAGTGCTTAGCCTGCTAGCATCTTATCTGTCTCATTAAATGACCCGTATGAGCTAAATAACACTCCTAAATACTTAAATTTGCTTACATTTTCAATTCTTTATTTTTGTATATAAATCTTATATTTCTGCTAAGTCTACCCCCTTTTCTAAAAACCATGATTTTTGTTTTCTTTACATTCACTGTTAACTTCCATCTATCACAATACTCAGCTAAAACATCTAAAGACTTTTGTAACCCTTCCGCGCTTTTGGAAAATAAAACGATATCATCTGCGTATAGAAGTAAACAAATCTTTATAGTTCCGATGACAATGCCTTCAATGCCTTTTAATAAAAATACTTCCTCAATATCATTAAGGTACATGCTAAACAGGAAAGGGGACAGGCTCTCACCTTGTCTGACACCTAATGTACTTGCAAAACTTTCGCTTAATGAGTCAAAACTCTTGATCTTTGACTTAACGTTGTTGTACATAGATTTTATAACTTTCAATATATTTCCCCTCACGCCGTATTTAATTAGTTTATACCATAAGATATCCCTTACGACAAAATCAAATGCCTTCTGGAAGTCTACAAAAGCGCAAAAAGGTTTATCGCCCTTATTAATACATAGACTTATTAAAGAATTTAGTATAAATATATTATCAATCGTGCCCATCCCTTTTCGAAAACCAGCTTGAGTCTCAATATAAACAAAATATTTCTCAGCCCAACAATTCAACCTTTCATTTAAAATACGTGTGAATAGTTTTCCTAAAGTGCTAAGTAGTGTAATGCCTCTGTAATTTGCAGGATCATTTTCGTCACCCCCTTTTGGAATTGGAATTATAAACCCTTCAGACCACTTTTCTGGAAAATAACCAATGTTCAAACAGGTATTAAATAAGTTATGAAAATAATGTATTAAAGCATCCGCCCCATGTATGAAAAATTCATTCAGAAATAAGTCTGGGCCTCCACTTGTATTTGGGCGTAATTGTTTGATAGCTTTGCGTATTTCATACATAGTGATTTCCGAATCTAGCTCCACGAACATAACCTGCATTTCCCCATCTAGAAAGCGCTCATTGAAGTACAAAATATCTTCATCTGCCTGGAAAAAAAACGATCTTCGGGATTATTAATTGACTTAAAATATACTGTAAAATTGTCCATACTAATGTTTGGTTTTGAAACACTTTTTGTACACTCTTTTAACAGTTTCCAATATGACTTTGAATTTGATAATTTGATACTCTAGGTTCAATGAGTTTATTTGTATTTTGTTTACGATCATTAAATCTTTTCTGTCTGATGACTTTTTATATTCTGATCTAGATTTAATAAGATTTACTCGATTACTCTCTGT
This sequence comes from Mercenaria mercenaria, assembly GCF_021730395.1. Lineage (NCBI taxonomy): Eukaryota > Metazoa > Mollusca > Bivalvia > Venerida > Veneridae > Mercenaria > Mercenaria mercenaria. The sequence continues at coordinate 23,124,813 of NC_069362.1, forward strand.
TTTATTTAATCTAAACTTATTCAAATTAAAATAGAACTGTCCTCTGTTTAATGCAAACTCGTCGTCATACCAGGGTTTGTGTTCTACATAATTAAATCTATCTGATGATTTCTGTATATTGTTTTTAGTTTCTTTTCTAAATAATGGTGAACAAACGTCGTCCATAATATTAAAAAACTGTAAAATATTACTGTCAATATCTGATGTACTGTTCGTATTAGTCATACCACCAGTTAACACATCAAGTGATGATTTAAATTTGTTTGCATTTAATTTATTCTTATACTCTTTTACTTTACTACCATCCCAACTGTACGTAAATTTAATCCTATCAGAATTTTCTGCCCCTGGAGTTTTTTTTTTATAGATCCAATAATACTTAAGTTAAATGTGATTGCGCAATGATCCGACAGTATATTTGGTTCATGTAATTTGAATGATTCCAATTTGTCCATAATTGTCTGACTACAAATGACGTAATGCACGACACTGCAACCGTTACGCCCGACATGTGTATAATCGCCGACGGCAGCGTCATCGCCTACCCGGCCATTCATAATTCGCAAACCACTTTCTTTACAAAAATCTATAAGGATCTACCACTTCTATAGATACATTTATCTTTAGTTATTCGGGGGAAATAATTTTTATCACAAATATAATCGTCTGGAAGAATATGTACATTTTGATCAAAATCATCATTTTCAACAAAATCGTTTAAACTACCTACTCTGCTGTTTAAATCACCTAACAAAAGAAATATGCAAGCACCTTCAGTTTCGTTAGAAATTTTCACCATATCTGCTAAAATTCAATCATATACACCTATTTCTATGACATTTTCCCGGCTACTACCTTCCGGAACAACATAACACAAGCATACATGTAAATCAGTTTGTGTACATAACAATTCTTTAGAAAAAGTTAACCAGAGAATATCATCACTTTCACTCTTGTATATCGCCAAGCAGAGAGCAAGAGCGAGCGCCAGAGGGCGGGATTTATTGTTGTATTACGCCAAGCCGATGGACAAGGGCGAGATTTATGGTCCTATAGTTATTTTGTCAATTTTTATCTCAATTGTACGGTCCATATTTATAAGATTATGATTTAGCAAATATAAAGTTGTATTTCGCCAAGACGATGGGCAAGAGCAAGCACCAAGGCCCGAGATTTATAGTTGTATTGCGCCAAGCCGATGGGCAAGGACGATATTTATGGGTTCTGTAGTAATTTTGTCAATGTTTATCGCAATTATACTATCTGTATTTATAAGATTATGATATAGCAAGAAATACGTTTTTATGCAAACACATTTATTTCTAAAACATATTATTTTCAACGTATCAGACAATGTCATAAACTGTTTGATATAGGGGTTATCTCTCTTGTTCAGATATTTTCACACATGTATTATTTAGATTTTCAGTTGTATCAATATTTCCAACATAATATCATTTATCTGGGTATCTTTTGAATATTGAATACTTGATTTGCACAATGGCTTCTTATAATCACGCTATGTTCTAAAAGGCCTCGCATATACTATCTATTATGATAACTGAACACAAAATAACACTTGTATCATTTCATAAAGATGTGTATGGGTATTTGTTCTACACTTTATGCAGTCAGTAAATTGGCTGTTTGTTAAATCTTTGTTCAGTGTTCAAGGGCAACTTCAGGCATGCAAAGAGCAAAAGTCATTCAAAATGTTACGTCTGTATACAATTTCTGACATTGACTTTTCTTAACATCATTTGCATGTGTATCAATAATGCATTTCAACAACTTAAGTTTTTCTTGAACATCTCAGTTTTACTAACATCAAGAAATATATGTGTTTTGTACTTTTAGGACATTCTGATATATTTTATGAATATAATGACGGCTATGAAGTCGATATTTACTGTATAGAATGTAAACTGTTCAGTAATAGTGAAGAGGTCGATTTAGGTTTAGAAACGATTAAAAATTATCCGAAGTGTAACATTAGTTGCATCTTACATTAAAAATTATATATATAATCCCTTTCCTTCTTTGTTGTTCGATACATGACAATGCAGACGACAAATCCTAAAATGCATTTATGTACTTGTTCTCCTTTCTTCCCTCGATTTACTTTGATTATGGGATAAATAATTTATTAACGTTTGAGCGTAGCGAATTAGAAAATAAATGCATTTATTCTAGGTTTAAAGTAATCGAGATTTTACTGTATTGAAAAGTTATTAAAATGTTGGTTGCACGATTATTTCGTGCAAATTTCAGTTGGTATATAGCTGAGTTGAATAGTCAGTTTAGACATTCGAGGTGGTCTGCATTGCTTAACACAACACACACTACTTAAATGTATACAAACTGGATCCCATCCCGCCCACCCATTGGACGATTTTTTGAATTTCAATAAAATATTGAAGTCTTGAAAAGATATAAAAGTTAAAACAAATGATAATGATAATAATAAATTGGTCGATATACATGTTGTGCATTTTGTACACGGTTGGAGTGACATTTATTTCAATATTTAAAACGAAATTATACAATAGCCATGCATAAAGGGAGGCAATCAGAACTAGAAAATTCAATAATAGTTTCAATTGAATTTGTATATCAATTAATCATCAAACTCCTGACAAATTTTCAAATATTAGAGAAAACAATTATCAAAAGAAAGAAATTAGGAACTAAAAATAAATTATATGTTTATGTTCATAAAAGTATGACAGCCACGTCATAAACAAATGTATAACGAATTTTAACGTTATTTCGAATATTAACAGTACATAGCACTGCATGGAAGTTTTCCTCATGTATTTTATGATGTGTTTGGTTAAATTGCTCGGCTTAATTGTAAGAGCTGATTTAAGTATGATCAGTACAGTTTTCAACATGATGTTGATTATAATACAGTTTAGTTTATATTTTACAGATTATTCCAAGTGTTGAGGAGTTCTTCTGGATACATTGTCGCCTAGATTTCTCGGGATGGATATGTGTTTTAAATTGATGCATATAGAGAACTGTTCTACAATGGACTGACGTACCACGAATGATACATTTGCCTCGTTTAAAGATCCTTTAAAATAGAAAGTTACTTTTTCTTGTAAGATAGAAAGATAGAGACAGTATTTTACCAAAAGTGCCAAATCGATTTTATCATAGTCTCATTAAGATATAAATACATTGTAAGAATTCAAATGAATTTATATGTACTCGTATATTATAAGTTTAATGAAATGATATGTTCAGAAGACATGCATTTAATGAATGTACATGCTTTTGGCTAGTAATTGAACTTCTATGGACTACATTATCTTCACTGAGGATGATATTTTTCTGCAATAAATTGTGGGTTGGGGCTTGTCAGGCCGCCAGAAGATTGTAGCTGGTCTTGAGACTTGGTATCTTTCTACTTCCCCCTCCCACGACGGAGTTAGGGTTGAGTAGCCGCCTCGCAGCACACTGACTGGGAAAGTATATTCATATATGTGTAGAAAATTAAAGAAAATTGATATGTTATATGATTGAAGTTCAGTTGAACAGGATATAATTATAAAGAAGGTTTATTCAGGTTTTTTTTTTGTATATGTTATGTTTATATATATGTGCAGTTTTCGCTCAGTTAAAACAAAATAATATTAAAGTTCATGCATGATGTGTTGTGTTAAAGCTTGAAATGTGTTAACAATGTCACTTGGATACATGACAATACAGACAACAAATAGAACAACAAATCCTAAAATGCATTTATGTATTTGTTCCCCTTTCTTCACTCGATTTACTTTGATTATGAGATAAATAATTTATTAACGTTTGAGCGTAGCGAATTAGGAAATAAATCTATCTTTATACAAAATAACCTGCATTCTTTCATATGCCCTACTGACAAATAAGCGCTAACGGTACAAAGATAATATCACTCTTATAAAAACGTTAATCCTAATTTCGCGTGGGACAGTTTTTAGTAATGGCATTTTTTATGTCACGTGGTCTAAGTCGGATAGACAACTCGTGCCGTTGCCTACGGGATATATGCAACTCGCTTTGCTCGTTGTATATATCCCGTAGACAACGGCACTCGTTGTCTATCCTATACATTTTGTTAATATTGAATTATGAAGAGGCTAGAACCTTTAGAACCTCCTTTTTTGGTGATTGATGCCATCTTAACAAATATTCTGTTCAAAGTTTTATATGAACATATTTTTAAAAGACATGTTAGAAATTCACGGTTTTATGCTACTGTAGTATTGAAGTATTCTTGCATTAATATTAAGCTACCGTTCATATAGTTACGTATTTTCAGATTTGAAATGACCAAATGAATGTTCAATGACTAATGAGGGCCGAGAGAAATCATTCTATAAATTTTACCATAACTATGTTATATAATGTATAGTATGATGGCTGTAATGATGTTGTTGTTGCTGTTGATGACGATGGTGATGATGGTCTTTACAAGTAGTATAAGAAATGGGGGTTCTGGCGCACTTTGACCTCATTTAACCTTTAGTCTTCAGTTCAAACCAACCAATGCCGACCAATTTAAAAAAAAAACAACAACAAAAAAAAAACAACAGATTTTCATAGTACCTTATGAAAACCTATGGTAAATTATGATTAAACGCTTCTGCCAAATTTTTGCCAAAATCCTGCCAGGAAGGCAGCAAAGTGGCAGTCGCTGCTAACTTGCCAACTTGACAAACTTTTGGCAAACTTTTGGCAGATTATTTTTATTGATAAAATGTAAAGGTATTTAAACTTATTTTGAATTAGTAACTACATTATTAGTCTTATAATTTTAAAAAACATATAATATATACATGAATTTACAGAATAAAATATATTGTTTAAAAGAAAGAAAATTTACTGATAATATAAATCCTCATTATGTTACAGCAAAAAACGGTAGAAAAATGATAATGGCTACCTGTTCATCTTGTGGAAGAAGGAAATCAAGGTTTATTAAAAGTACAGGGGGTAATTTAGATATTCACAAAGCAATGTTACCTTTATTACCTAAGAAAGGTTTAACACTCCCAGGATATAACTATTGTGGGCCAGGAAATCCTTTGGATAATGGACCTTCTGTTAATGAACTAGATGCAGTATGTATGAACCATGATTTTTGCTACGACAGCGGTGTAAAATAAGCAAATGCTTTCCAACTTAAATAATATTAAATCAAAAACATTTGGAGAAAAGATTGCAAAACATTTAGTTGTAAAACCTGCAATTAAAACGAAATACAAACTTGGTCTTGGACAAAAACAAAAGTCAAAAAACGGGAAAAGGGGGTAAATACAAGGTCACTCAAAAAGACCCCCGAAATAACTGCAGAGCCGGTAACTCTGAGCTACCGCTGGAGTGATGAATTAGCAGAAGAATTACATAAACCAATTAAACGAAAATTTACGAAACGAAGAGTGATTGTCCGTGACATTGATGATACGTGGTCTGCTGATTTAGTTGATATGCAAGCTTTTTCAAAATATAATAAAGGTGTAAAGTATTTATTAACCGTTATTGATATATTCAGTAAATATGCTTGGGTTATTCCATTAAAGAATAAAACTGGAGAATCTGTTACTGAAGCATTTGAAAAAATAATTTTAAAAGGTAGAACACCTACAAATTTATGGGTAGATGAAAGAAAAGAATTTTATAATAAAAAGTTTGAATCATTTTTGAATAAAAATAAGATTAACATGTATCATACATTTAATGAGGAAAAGCTGTAGTAATTGAAAGATTTAATAGAAGTTTAAAAAGAATAATGTGGAAATATTTTACAGCAAATAATACTTACACTTATTTAGATAATCTGCAGGATATGGTTGACAAATATAACAAAAGATAACATTCTAGTATAAAAATGACACCGACTGAAGCCAGTAAAAACTTAAATAAAGGTACTGTTTACTTTAATTTGTATGGTAATTTAAAGATACCAAAGAGTAAACCAAAATTTAAAATTGGTGATCGAGTTCGCTTAAAGGTCCATTACTAAGGGAAAGTGAGTTGGCAATTTTTTTCATAGCCAGTGCATAGACTTCTGCAAGACACTAAATAATGAAGATTGGCAGGTCAAAATTTACAGAAGGTCTTTGGAACTCAAAGAAATGTATGTGTATTATGTTGAAATTTCAATGAATCGACAGAATGACCCCCCAGGTCTTTTTAACTTTCTTCATACTTCATAGAAAAATAATTGTACATATACTGCGATTTATTTCGAATTTCTACATACCAACTTTCATTTTCCAATAAAATGAAATAGTTTCTGTGCTATTTAAAAGAAATTAAAATGTTCACTTTCCTTAGTATTGGACCTTTAAGCAAACTTAAACGACACGAAAAAGGATATACACCAAACTGGACAGAGGAAATAGTTATAATTTATGGAATTAATAATACAAATCCCAGAACATACACTATAAAAGATTTAAATGATGAGATAATTCAGGGTTCATTTTATGAGCAAGAACTTTTACCTACTAAACAAGAGGTTTTTAGAATAGAAAAAGTTATTAGACGAGACTATAAGAAAAAACAAGCTATAGTAAAATGGAAAGGTTATAGTGAAAAATTTAATAGTTGGATTCCAGAATCTTCGATTCGTTAAGAAACCTATGGTTTGCTACATTTAGAGAATTAGTAAAAAAATTTTATTTAAAAAATATATTATATAAATGAGTAATAAAAATCTAATTTCTAATAATGGAATAGAAACAATAGATCAATTAATTATTCACTTGACTAAACTTGCTGCTGCTTACAGAAAAAGTTATAAATTTTGTGGAAGAGTAAGTACTGGATTACATATTAAAGCAGGTATTTTTGGTTGCTCAGCTGCATTAGCACTTGTTCCAGCTATTCCTATATTTGTAGCATTTGCTGGCGCTGTTCCATCAGTAATTACTATATTTATTAATAGATTAAAAGTTGAAGACAAAAAAGCTATTTTAAAAGTACATCATCACAAAATAAAACAACTTATAACAAAAGCACGGGTTGGAAAAGTAAATAAAGAAGATTCAAATAAAGTTATTCAGGATATTTTTACAATACTGTTAGAAATACAAAAAGAAAAAGATTATTCAATGCCTCTTGAAATGCATATGAAGGAATTTAAACTTAACGGATATAAAAATAAAAAAGAAGAAGAGTTGTATTAAATTTAGATTGCTGGATTTATTTCTTTACGTGCGTTTTTTAAAGATTTTTTTCTATTAGTATATTATATAGATGGTTAATAGAAAGATAGATAGAATGATTATGCCAAAATTATCTAGCACTTTAGGAGAAATAACAAATCCAGACAAAGATTCATATAAAAAAGTTCTTAAAAGAAGAAATGTTATTAACTCTAAACTTGATAAAATAGTTAGTGAAGAATATAAAAAACATGTAATTGATGAATTAAAAAATGTTATAGATCCATATCTTTTTCAGAAAAAACTATATAAACGTGAATGTGGTTGTTTGATGCTGGAAGAAAATAGTAAAAACTGTGATTGTCCTAAACCAAATAATCACCGAAACAATCCTAAAAAAGTTATTGCAACCGATTGTGATACTAATGAAGAAAAAATATATAGAATCACTTACGCAGCATTTAAAGACCTTGATATTAATTCTGGGTTAATAAAAATGTGCTGTGAAGGGAAAAACAGAGTAAAAAGCGGAATATCAAAAACTAATGGAAAAAGATATAGATTTAAATATTTTATTTCTTCTTAATTTTATGGGTTTTTTTGCTTAACGAATTTTTTTCTAAATATAATATATAGATGGCTGTTAGAGAAATTGAGAAATCTACAAAGCAATATTATAAGAAATTTGAAATTAAAATTACATATAGACAAGATCCGAAAAATCAATTATATTTAACTATAAACGACTCATTTGATATTCTTAAATCCGAACTTAAAACTTTAAAAGGTATAAAAATAAATGTTGTTTAAAAAATAACTCTGCGAAAATGGATAAAACTTATACAATATATAAATAAGCTTATTTTCAATCAAAGGCTTTAGAAATTATTAACACAAACGAATTAGAAAACACTTTACATCAAACTTTTGATGAAATAATAAATAGAATTGGTAATTGGATTTCAGAAGGAAGTGGCTGGAGAATAGAGTCAGTTGATGCTCATTATATAAATAGATATAAATATAATCTATTAGCTGCTTCTAGTTATTTAGAATTGCCAAAACCATTACAGAATCCAAAGAAAGGATTAATAAATATAAAGAATGATGATAATGAATGTTTTAGATGGTGTCATTTGGCTTACAAATTTCCTGTTGAAAAAGATCCTCAAAGAGTTTCAAAATATAAAAAAACATATAGAAAAACTCAATTATAAAGGAATAAAATTTCCTGTTACAATAAATCAAATACCTAAAATAGAAACTCAGAATGATATTTCATTTAATATATTTGGTTATGAAGAACCTACAGGTATTTATCCATTATACATTTCAAAATATCAATATGAAGAACACTGTGACATGTTATTAATCAATAAAGATAAGATAAACCATTATGTTTGGATAAAAGACTTTAATAGATTAATGTTTAACAAAACAAAACATAAAGAAAAAAAAATTTGTAAGTCTTGTTTACACAATTTTTCTCAAGAAAGAATATTAAATGAACAAATTGTTTAGCTATTAATGGTGTTCATGCTGTAAAAATGCCAAAAGAGGGAAGTAAGATTTATTTTAAAAATTATCATAAAGGTTTAGCAGTACCTTTTGTAATTTATGCTGATTTTGAATCAATAACTAAAAAAATATCAACTGCTTTACCATCACCTGAATTTTCATTTACTGAACCATATCAAAAACATATAGATTGTGGTTACGGTTATAAAGTTGTTTGTTGTTTTGATAACAGTTATACTAAACCAACCCAGATTTATAGAGGTCCTAATGCAGTTTATAAGTTTATTGAAAAAATGCTTGAGGAAGAGGAATATTGTAAGGAAATATTTAAAGAACATTTTAACAAAGAATTAAGAATGTCTAAAAAAGATGAAAGTGAATTTAAAAAACAAAAGTTTTGTCATATCTGTGAAAAAGAATATAAGGAAAATGAAACTAAAGTAAGAGACCATTGTCATATAACAGGGAAATTTAGAGGAAGTGCTCATCAAGACTGTAATATTAATTTTAGACTAATACATAAAATTCCTGTTATTTTTCATAATTTAAGAGGATATGATTCCCACTTTATTATGCAACAAATAGGAAAATTCAAAAAAGAAATTGATGTAATTCCTAACAATATGGAAAGATATATGGCATTTATGATAAGTGATTTGATTTTTATAGATAGTTTTCAATTTATGTCTCAATCATTGGATAACTTAGTAAAAAATATTCCAGAATTTAAGTACACATCTCAAGAATTTGATAGTGATAACGTTGAATTATTAAAAACAAAAGGTGTTTATCCATATGATTACATAGGTTCATTTGAAAAATTTAAAGAAACTAAACTACCTCCTAAAGAAGAGTTTTATTCAATTTTAAATGAAACTGAAATTAGTGATGGAGAATATGAACATGCTAAAAATGTTTGGAATAAATTTAAAATTAAAACAATGGGAGAATATCATGATCTATATTTAAAAACTGACGTATTACTTTTAGCGGATACATTCGAAAATTTTAGAAAACTATGTTTGGAATATTGTAAACTTGACCCTTGTCAATACTTCAGTAGTCCTGGTTTAGTTTGGGATGCAATGTTAAAAATGACTGGAATAAATCTGGATTTAATAACTGATATTGATATGTATCTTTTTATTGAAAAGGGACTGAGAGGAGGAATAAGTTATATAGCTAATCGTTACAGCAAAGCAAACAATAAATATATGAAAGATTACAATCCAAAAGAAGAAAGTAAATACATTATGTACCTCGACGCCAATAACCTTTACGGTTGGGCTATGTGTCAACCTTTGCTCTCTGGAAATTTTAAATTTATATCCGAAAAGCAATTCAACACCTTAATTAAAAAAGGTAAAACTAACTTTATAATTGAATGTGATCTTGAATATCCAAAAGAATTACATGATCTTCACAATGATTATCCTTTAGCTCCTGTAAAAATTAAAATACCAGATGAATGGCTTTCGAATTATAGTATAAATATTAAAACAGAATTTGAAATAGGAAAAAGTAATGTAAAAAAATTAGTTCCAACTTTAATGAAAAAAACAAAACTATGTAGTTCATTATAAAAATCTTGAACTATATGCACAATTAGGATTAAAAGTAACAAAAAATACATAGAATATTAACTTTTGACGAACGTCCTTGGTTAAAAGGATATATTGATTTTGATACTCAAAAAAGATCTAAAGCAAAGAATTCTTTTGAAAAAGACTTTTTTAAGTTAATGAACAACAGTGTATCCGGTAAGACGATGGAGAATTTACGTAAAAGAATTAATATTAAATTAACACATGATGAAAATCTTTTATTAAAATATATAGCAAAACAATGGAGGTTTTTTATTATTTGCCTTTCTATTTTAATTACTTTTTCATTTATATTATTAAATATTCCCATTATATTAATTTTTCCAGTTAAATAAAAACACAGTAATTAATTGACTAGATTACCTTAATAAAATCTTATATAACCTGCTGGTTCTATAATAAATCTATCATGTTTAATATCTGGACGAAAATAAAACGTCGCTCCTTTTTTAAAATTAATTTCAATTTTTTTCTTAAAGACCATTGTTGAATTTTTAACCTCAGGTGATATATGCTCACTTCCATTTGTCTGACCATCCCACCATTCAAAAATAAAACGATCTAAATATTTTTCAGAATAATCAATGATAATATTTATTTCAATTATATAATCCCCATCTTCACGAATTGCATGTAAAAATTCAGCTTTTCCAATAAAACTTTTATAATCTGTAATCTTATTAACTCGTATTCCAAATATTGCAAACAAATCTTCCGTCCCCGACACCTTTTGTTGTAACTATTTATCTTCAATATCATATATTATACCATAAATCGTTACATGCAGTTGTCTGCTATTGTAATATTCAAAAGGAAACACTTCACGTTTTACTTTTTCTAGTTCTTCTTCTATTGTTTTATAATTTTCATTAAGTTTAAGAATTACTTCAGCTAAATCATCAACTCGTTTTGTTGTAGCTACATCAGAAGCAGACAAATTGTCAACAACATTCTTTGTTCTAGCTAATCGTGTTTCTTGTTTTAAGAAAACATTTTTTACTTCTGTAATTTTTTCAGCATTAGTAGAAATTGCTTGGGTATTAGTAGAAATTGCTTCAGTATTAGCAGTAATTGATTCTCCTTGTTTAACTGATTTTTCAACTACAAAGCCCAGATTATTTTCAATTTCTTTAATTTTATCATTAAATGCGTTAATATCTTTTTGTAACAGACCTGATAGTTTACTTAAGTCTGCGTACTGTAAACTGTGACGTACATCGATAGTACTTATCCAGCCTCGAAATAGTTTCTTCATATTTTTTATTTTAGAATCAAACTCTTTTTCAAGGTTATCTAATGCTGTGTCATGATCATCACCTCTTTGTGAAGCTGCCTTTTCCAGTTCAGATTTATATTCTGCAAATTTATTTGAAAATGTGTCGAGTAAATCTTGATGCTTTTTTGTAAAGTCAGTGTTAAGTTTATTTACTTCTGTTCTAATTTCTAACTGATACATATTTTGTAACTTTTTCTCAGCTTCAATAATCTTGTCTTTTAGTTCTTCGTGTTTAATCATACTATCTTTTAATTCCATATGTTGCTTGTGTAAAATTTCTATATTGGTTCTAAATACTTTTTTATGTTGTCATCAGTCAAATCAGATTTCTCTTCAACTTCTTTAAGAGAATCAACTATAGCTTTCATTTCTTCTTCAACTTTATCTCGTAATTGAACTATTAATAATGAATTGTTTTTTAAGTCTTTTGTTAATTCTTCAATATTCTTTACTTCTACTTCTAGTGTCTTTTTAATACTTTTATTATCTTCAAGATTATAGTCTTCTATTACACTTTGAATTTTTTTAAACACAACCCGTTTTGAAACTGCATCATTGGGTTTATCTGGATTTCCTAGGTTGATTATTTCATTACCTCCCATATCTAATGCTCTGTTCATTGTGTTATCAAGTTCCTTATTTTTATGAAGATATGAGTCCATGTCCTTTTTAAGCTTTTTAAATTGTTTTCTATTAACATAATCTCTTAAATCAATATCAAATTTAACTTTACTTATACTTTCGGGTTCACTTATTTGTTCTATATTATTAAAACTCCCATTATATTATACCAGTAAAGTTTTTTCTTAATAACGTCCTTGGTTTGTCAACATATAAGAAATCATATTTTTGTTTTGTGGCATTAGTAAAAGAGTTGTAATCTATATTTTGTTCATTACAAATCATATCATTTTCTCTTTTACCTGGACTTTCAAACAAAATATAATGTGAACAGTTAATACGGATATCCTTTGGTGTTTTATAGTAAGACTGACTTAAATAAATAACAGAACAGTTTTTGTGACGTCCTTGAATAAAGTATTTTGTTATTTCATTCTGAACTTTTTTTCTTCACATATAAAATCATCAAATATTACTACTTTTTGTTTATCTGATTCAAGGTCGTTAACATCAATTATTTCATTATAAGCATATTCAAGTATTTCATTTGGATCTACTTTAATTCTTTTTGCAATTTCATTTAAAAAATTAATTAAATCCTGATATTTAGATTGTTCTAGGTTTTTAGCATACAGGTATAATTTATCATAATATATAAGAGGTTTCCGAAGCATATGCATTAGTGTATTTGTTTTTCCTGATCCGGAAGATCCACATATTAACATTCTAAAACATGAATCTGGCATAAAAGGATAAAATTGCTTAAAGTTATTAGATTTATCGTTTTTTGTATCATAATTAGGAATTTCCATTATATAATAATATTACATTATCTTACATTATTTTACATTATCTTACATTATCTTACATTATTATATAAATGCTGGCAAAACTTAAAGAAATGAGAGAAATAAACAACCTAGTTGAACAAAAAGTAAAAGCTAAAAGAGAAGAAATAAAAAGCGAAAAAATCAGAAAAGCTACTGGTCAAAAAATGTATAATGAAATTTATAAAACAATTACAGAAGGAATAGAAAGTCAAAAAAAAGAATTGAGTCAGTTAAAAGCATTACCTGGATTCAAAGAGCAATTAGCGTTACTTCCAAAAAGTTTTGATGATAAAATACAAGAAGTAGAACAACAACAAACATTAGCAAAGTTATTGGAAGAACCACCCCCGGGGGAACTAGAACAACCATTATTACCACCAAAACTGTTACCGCCAGAAAGAATAATAACAAAAGAAGAGTTTGATAAATTATCAAAAGAAGAGATTGATGAATTAACAAAAACCTATGTGCCAGTAGCAAAAACGGAAGACGGATTTATTAGATTCTTATCTAAAGAACATAAGGGTCCGAATTATGATAAGTATCCTGAAGATCATATGGGTTTGGATACGGATGACGATGAAGAAGTTGAAGAATTTCCTGAAGAATTGAAGGGAGATTTAGATATAAATATCAATAAAAATGTATTATCTGAATGGGACTTACCCACATTATCAGAGTTAGCAATAAGCAAAGATAAAAACTATTGGATAAAAACAAAACAAAGAGGTTACCAAGCATTTAAAGAAGTGTACTCGTAATATAAATAAATACAGTGAAGAAAACCCAGATGAAATAATTGAATTTACAGATGCAGAACCTATGACTGCAAGCGAGTATGTTTCGGAGTTAGAATTAGACAAAGAAACCCATAAAAGATACGGTGAACGCTTATCAAAAATGATTAATGACTCAGAAGTATTTTGAAATGGAATAAGATATCACAATCCATATAAAGTTTTACCAAATGGTAGATATGGTAATTTAATTATTAATCTTAATAAACTTTATGGTCAAAACAAATTGATTGCTAAGGATCAAAGAACTGGAAAAGAAGTAATTAACACTAAAGTAGATGATGATTTAATTGATTTGATTAATAAAAGATATAACAATAATAAAAAACATTCAATACTTTCTAGAAAAATATTTAAAGAATTAACAGAAAAATCAGGATTACATAACAATAAAAGATCTATGAAATTTAAAAAAGTAATTAGAGGAGAAGGTTTTAATTCAAATCTTTGTCCATGCAATCCAAAAGAATTGGTTAATGACTTGGAGTTAATCTGTGGTTCAATTGATGCTGGAAATAATAATGAAGAACTAAAAAATGAAGGTATTAGCATAATTGATGAACTATTAAAAATAAATAAATTGTTACCAGAACAACATGAAATGTTATATAAAAATTATTTTTCTTGAATTTAAATTTTAATTATATATAAAATGGAACAAAAAATAGTATTACGTTCTGAAGCTGTTAAAAACGATAATAAAAATACTCCAAGCGATTTTACAGTCAGATTCAGTCGTTCTTTAATTTTAGATAAAAATAAAACTTATGTTGTTGGTTTGGATAGTATTAACACTATGACTTACTCTTGGCATAATATTAGTGATGAATACGATAATAAAAGAATTCGTTATAATAATGGTAAGGACTGGAAAGATATCATATTTCAAAATGGTTCTTACAGTTATACAGATATTAATAATTATATCAGGGAAACACTAATAAGTAATGGTGATTTTGAATTTGATAAATCAGACATTGCTCCAATAAGTTTGGAATTTGATTTAAGTAGTTTTAAGGTTTTGATTTCAATTCATGATAATTTTATATTGGATTTGAGAATGTCAAATTTTCATACATTGCTTGGATTTGAGCAAAAAGCTTTGAGAAATACTGAATGGGGAACTACAACACCAAATATAACTAACTCTGTGGATACAATTAACATTCATTGTGATCTTATTGATAATTCACTCGTTGATGGCAATTTTAGTGACATTATCTATGCTTTAAGTACTGCAGATTTAACAAGAGCTTATCCATTTACAAAAGAACCAAACAGAGTTGGATATTCTGAAATTAATAAAAATATTATCAATTCAATTAGAATATATATTACAGATGTGTTTGGTAGAATAATTAATTTTAATGGGGTTGAAACAAGTTTTACACTAATTTTAAAAGAAATTAATTAAAACTAAAGTTTTAAAACTTTAATTAATTATGAAATTATAAAATTTAGTTTATATAATGTACAAAAAAGTTTATGATAAAAATAAAGGAATATTTATTCATGTTGATGCTCAAACTGGAGAAGAAATTATACATGATAGAACTGTTGGTACAGGTATCTTTGACACTTTAACAAAATTGTTTTCATCTTCTGTTGCATCTGCTGGAAAAAAAAGCCCTGGAAACTGCTGGAAAATCTGCACTTGAAAGTGTAACATAAAAGATTGGAACGGAAGTCGGGAATTTAGCTGCTAATAAAATTACAGAAAAAATTAAAAGTTTCAAAAAACCTGTAACACCTGCTCCTCCGGTCAAGCCTCAGACTCATACTGCTGTTGGTAATTTAATTGCTACGGAATTACAAAAAACAAATTCAAATAATGAGGAGGAGGATATTAATATAAGAATAAATAAAATATTGTCAGGTTCTGGAGCTTCAGCTCAGCGTAAACGTATTAACAGATTAATTTATAAAAAAAAATAATATATAATATACATGTTTAGAACAAAACAATATTGTAAAAGATACGTACTAACTCCTATTCAATTAGATACAGCTTTAATATCCGTCCTGGGAAATAATGTTAAACAACAAAACAGTGGATATCATTTTACAATTAATGATAGAAGTTCATATTTTGATTGGTTTAATGGTTATTTTGAAGTAAGTTTTAAAGTTAATAAACTTGCTAATGGTAATAATTATGGTGGTGATGATCAAATTGCTTTAATTAATAATGCAGCTTCAATAATTGATCAGCTAATAGTTAAACAAAATGGAAAAATTGTCTATGATTGTAATAATTTATACAAGGTAATAAATGTAAAAAAATTAGTGAACTATCTAAGGATTATGCAGAATCAACTGGAATAAACGAATTTATTTATTTAGATAAAAATGCTGTTGCTGAAAGCAGAAAAGACCAAGCTACATATAATAGTGGTTTTGCTTCTAGGAAGTTATCAATCCAGGGTGGTAATGAGGTAAATGCTAAAATTCCGTTAAATAATTATTCATTTTTTCAGGGTTTGGAACAAAA
Organism: Mercenaria mercenaria; assembly: GCF_021730395.1. Lineage (NCBI taxonomy): Eukaryota > Metazoa > Mollusca > Bivalvia > Venerida > Veneridae > Mercenaria > Mercenaria mercenaria. The sequence goes on from NC_069362.1 coordinate 23,141,110, forward strand.
CATGCTACCACCAAGTCAAATACAAATAACATTACAATTAACAAATGATGATGAATTAATTTACAGAGCTAATGCTGCTGATGCAGGTAGGGTAATTGTAACTAAATTAATTTTGTGGGTGGGTTCCACGTTTAATTTTTAATCCATATGGACTTAATTTAATTTCTGAAAGATATATGAAAGCAACAAGTTGGAAATACCTTCGTGAAATGATTTCACAGTCAACCGATACGCAACAGGTTAATACAACTTTTAGAATAACAGCTGGTGTAACAAAACCCGAACATGTGTTTGTTTATTTACAACGACCTGATAAAAGTAATTCATAAGAACATAATCCACATTTATTAGATACATTTAAAGCTAATGCAGCAGATAATGATTGTAGGCTGGAATCTTGCCGTCTTGAAGTTGGTAATGGTATTTTTTATCCAGAAACGAAATACACAAGTATATCAAGAATTTATGATGATGTTCTTAATTATTTTTATAAACAAAATAATAAAACCACTGGAAGTCTCTTAAATAGATTAAATTTTCAAAGTTTGTTTGGATTTATTCATTTTAACTTAGAATTTAAAAAGGGAGGTATAACAGAAGATCCTAAACATATTACATTACACTTACGTTTAAATACGCTTCCCACTGCAAGATATCGTATTTATGCAATTGTACTGTATGAAGAAACAGTTAAAATAAATACTATTGGAAATGAACATGTTATTGTGTAAATAAAATATAAATTAAATATATAATGGTATCAAATTATATTGAATATAAAGTAAACCTAACAGATGGACAAAAGAAAAACTTAGCGAAAGCTTACAATGGCAAAATTCCACATACTTTTAGATTAAAACATGAACAATTACGTGGAAACTTTCCTTTGCTTTTAACAAAAACACAAATTAATCAAAATGAAAAGTCTATTAGAAATAATAAGGGATTAGAAATTACAATTTCAAAAAAACAAATGTCCAGTCAAGGTCAAAATGGAGGATTTTTGGGACCTTTGGCTGGTCTATTAGGTCGAACAGTACTTCCAGTAGCTGCGAAAATAGCTCCAAAAATATGAAGACCGTTAGGCGTCGGAGCTTTGTCAGGACTTGCCAGTACTGGTGTTAGTAAAATACTTGGAAATGGTATGATTTCGGTAGCTAATAATAAGAGAAATACGATATCACACTATCTTACACCTAATCAAAGAAAACAATTAATAGGATCTGGAGTAATTAAATTAACACAAAAACAAAAACAAGACGGCGGGTTCCTAGGTATGCTGGCTGCTAGTCTCGGAATACCTTTGATTACATCCCTATTAAGTGGTAAAGGTATACAAATTGACTCTCAAAGAAGACCTTACAGACGAATTCCTATAGTAAAAAAAAATAAATTTATAAACAAACCTATTTCTAACTTCGAAATCGAACAATGGGTTAAACAATTGAAAATTAAAAACTTTAGGGGTGTATTTAGTAGAAATAATTTACCAAAAACAAAATTAAATAAAGAATGTGGAATTATAAATTTGGACGACTCTGTTGGGCCTGGAACACATTGGGTTTGTTACTTTAATACTTTGTACTTTGACCCATTTGGACTTCCTCCACCAAAAGAAGTAATTAATTACATCACGGATATAAAATGTAATAATATACAATATCAAGACAAAACAAGTGTATTATGCGGTTACTATTGTTTATTTTTCATCAAAATGTTACAAAACAAAGTACCGTTGTATGATTTACTGTATAAAATACTAAAAATTAATAATGTAAAACAAAATGAACAAATAATTTTAAATTACTTTTCAGTATAAAGTTTAAATACCTTTACATTTTATCAATAAAATAATCTGCCAAAAGTTTGCCAAAAGTTTGTCAAGTTGGCAGCGACTGCCACTTTGCTGCCTTCGTGGCAGGATTTTGGCAAAAATTTGGCAGAAGCGTTTAATCATAAATTACTATAGGTTTTCATAAAGTACTATGAAAATCTGTTTTTGTTGTTTTTTAAATTGGTCGGCATTGGTTGGTTTGAACTGAAGACTAACGCTTAAATGAGATCAAAGTGCGCCAGAACCCCATGACAGTAAAGTTGGTAGGCAGTTGGTAGTTGGCAGTTGAACATTCGAATAACCAACTACTTACTAGTTGCCAGTTGGTTATTCAAAATGTATAAGCAAGTCTGATTACCTTTTAAAACATAATGATAAAAATCATTCTAATCCATGTTTTGTTCTTTAATATTAATGATTATCTTCATTTCTTAAAATGCATTCAGCAGTTTCAAAAAGTACCTTGAGAGCCAGTATGTTTCAGAAAAGCTTTTTTACAGTCACAAATGGATAAAATCATTCAATATGACATTTTATATGGTTTTTCATATCAATATCTGACACTTTCAACATAAAGATCAGCCTTGGAAACACTAAGGAGAGCCAGTTGCCAATTCGCGTGCGAATAACCAACTGCCTACTGGTAGGCAGTTGGTTATTCGACATTTTACATACAGTCAGTGTTTTGGTAGAACATGATAAAAAATTTATTCTAACCCTTGTTTTGTTGTTGTTTTATGTTAGTATTTATTCTTTTACATGCATTCAACAATCTCAAAATGCACCAGGAGAGCCAGTTGCCAATTCGCGATATGTTTCAGAAAAGCGAAATTTCAGACACATATGAATAAAATAATTCAATTTTACATATATTTTGTTCTTTCGTATCAATATCCGGCAATTTCAACGTATAGGTCAGTCTTGGAAACACTCAGGAGAGCCAGTTGCCAATTCGCGTGCGAATAACCAACTGCCTACTGGTAGGCAGTTGGTTATTCGGCATTTTACAGACAATCATAGTTTGGGTCGAAAATGATAAAAATATCAATCTAGCCCTTGTTTCGTTCTTTAATGTTAATATTTATTCCTTTAAATGCATTCAACAGTCTCAAAATGCACCAGGTGAGCCAGTTGCCAATTCGCGATATGTATTCGCGATTTTTTCAGACACATATGCATAAAATAATTCAATTTTACATATATTTTGTTCTTTCATATCAATATCCGACACCACTTCCAACGTATAGATCAGTCTTGGAAACACTCAGGAGAGCCAGTTGCCAGTTCGCGTGCGAATAACCAACTGCCTACCAGTAGGCAGTTGGCTATTCAACATTTTTCTGACAGTCATTGTTTTGGTAGAACATGATTAAAAAAATCATTCTAACCCTTGTTTTGTTGTTGTTTTTATGTTAGTATTTATTCTTTTAAATGCATTCAACAGTCTCAAAATGCACCAGGAGGGCCAATTGCCAATTCGCGATATGTTTCAGAAAAGCCGATTTTCAGACACATACGCATAAAATAATTCAATTTTACATATATTTTGTTCTTTCGTATCAATATCCGACACTTTCAACGTATAGGTCAGTCTTGGAAACACTCATGAGAGCCAGTTGCCAATTCGCGTGCGAATAACCAACTGCCTACTGGTAGGCAGTTGGTTATTCGACATTTTACTGACAGTCATTGTTTTGGTAGAACATGATAAAAAAAATCATTCTAACCCTTGTTTTGTTGTTGTTTTATGTTAGTATTTATTCTTTTTAATGCATTCAACAGTCTAAAAATGCACCAGGAGAGCCAGTTGCCAATTCGCGATATGTTTCAGAAAAGCCGATTTTTCAGACACATATGAATAAAATAATTCAATTTTACATATATTTTGTTCTTTCGTATCAATATCCGACACTTTCAACGTATAGGTCAGTCTTGGAAACACTCAGGAGAGCCAGTTGCCAATTCGCGTGCGAATAACCAACTGCCTACTGGTAGGCAGTTGGTTATTCGGCATTTTACAGACAGTCATAGTTTTGGTCGAAACAAAAATCAATCTAGCCCTTCTTTCGTTCTTTATTGTTAATATTTATTGATTTAAATGCATTCGATAATCTCAAAATGCACCAGGAGAGCCAGTTGCCAATTCGCGATATGTTTCAGAAAAGCCGATTTTTCAGACACATACGCATAAAATAATTCAATTTTACATATATTTTGTTCGAAAATGATAAATAATTCATTCTTATCCTTGTTTTGTTCTTTATTGTTAATTTTTATTCCTTTAAATGCATTCAAAAGTCTGAAAATGCACCAGGAGAGCTAGTTGCCAGTTCGCGATATAATTTAGAAAAGCCGATTTTTCAGACACATATGAATAAAATAATTCAATTTTACATATATTTTGTTCTTTCGTATCAATATCCGACACTTTCAACGTATAGGTCAGTCTTGGAAACACTCAGGAGAGCCAGTTGCCAATTCGCGTGCGAATAACCAACTGCCTACTGGTAGGCAGTTGGTTATTCGGCATTTTACAGACAGTCATAGTTTTGGTCGAAAATAATTAAAAATATCAATCTAGTCCTTGTTTCGTTCTTTAATGTTAATATTTATTCCTTTAAATGCATTCGATAGTCTCAAAATGCACCAGAAGAGCCAGTTGCCAATCCGCGATATGTTTCAGAAAAGCCGATTTGTCGGACACATACGCATAAAATAATTCAATTTTACATATATTTTGTTCTTTCCTATCAATATCCGTCACTTCCAACAAATAGGTCAGTCTTGGAAACACTCAGGAGAGCCAGTTGCCAATTCGCGTGCGAATAACCAACTGCCTACTGGTAGGCAGTTGGTTATTCGACATTTTACAGACAGTCATTGTTTTGATAGAACATTATAAAAAATCATTCTAACCCTTGTTTTGTTCTTTTATGTTAGTATTTATTCTTTTAAATGCATTCAACAGTCTCAAAATTCACCAGGAGAGGCAGTTGCCAATTCGAGATTTGTTTTAGAAAAGCCGATTTTTCAGACAAATATGAATAAAATAATTCAATTTTATCAATTTTACATATATTTTGTTCTTTCGTATCAATATCTGACACTTTCAACGTATAGGTCAGTCTTGAAAACACTCAGGAGAGCCAGTTGCCAATTCGCGTGCGAATAACCAACTGCATACTGGTAGGCAGTTGGTCATTCGACATTTTACAGACAGTAATAGTTTGGGTCGAAAATGATAAAAAAAATCAATCTAGTCCTTGTTTCGTTCTTTAATGTTAATATTTATTTCTTTGAATGCATTCAAGAGTCTCAAAATGCACCAGGAGAGCCAGTTGCCAATTCGCGATATGTTTCACAAAAGCCGATTTTTCAGACACATATGCATAAAATATTCAATTTTACATATATTTTGTTCTTTCGTATCAATATCCGACCCTTTTACGTATAGGTTCGTCTTGGAAACACTCAGGAGAGCCTGTTGCCAATTCGCGTATGAATAACCAACTGCCTATTGGTAGGCAGTTGGTTATTCGACATTTTACATACAGTCCGTGTTTTGGTAGAACATGATAAAAATTCATTCTAACCCTTGTTTTGTTCTTTTAATGATAATATTTATTCTTTTAAATAATAAGCAGTCTCAAAATGCACCAAGGGAGCCAGTTGCCAATTCGCGATATGTTTCAGAAAAGCCTTTTTTCAGACACATATGAATAAAATAATTCAATTTTACATATATTTTGTTCTTTCATATCAATATCCGACACTTTCAACGTATAGGTCAGTCTTGGAAACACTCAGGAGAGCCAGTTGCCAATTCGCGTGCGAATAACCCACTGCCTACTGGTAGGCAGTTGGTTATTGAACAATTTACAGACAGTCAGTGTTTAGGTCTGAAATGATAAATAATTCATTCTTATCCCTGTTTTGTTCTTTAATGTTAATTTTTATTCCTTTAAATGCATTCAAAAATATAAAAAATATCTTTTTACGCCTTATGTCTGAAAAAAAAAATGGTTTATGAAACAACAACTTGCTCTCCTGGTCTTGCAAAGACTAGGGAATGTATTTAAACCGATTAATATTTATATTTAATTTTCGACTGAAAAAAATGACTTTCTGAAAATGGTATCAACAATCTTACTGCTACATGTACGCGTCAACATTAAATCGCCCCTATTTAATATACGCACGTATTGTGTGTTCTATTGTGTTCTATATACTGACTAAAGGTTAGGGTTAGGTTTAACATAGGTTTTACCAGTGTACATTCAATGTATGCGTAAACTCAATGCGTGAGATTTAATGCCGACTACAAGTAGGTAATTGTTTTTTTTGCACGCCACAGGCTCTCCTGAATGTTTCCAAATGAAAGTGTCAGATATTGATTTGTACGTATAAACTAAATGTTTAAATGGATATATCTATTAATATTGAATACTTCTATGACTTTCGACCAAAATAGTGAATTTTTGTCAAATGTAAAATAACCAACTGCATACCATTAAATATATTCACACGACAGCAAGTCACCAATGAAAATCCTCGGGAAAACAAAGCTGCAGGTCAAGTTCAATAACACCGTTCATGAGATCGAGTTTCAAGAAGTTTCAAGTCATAAATCAAGCTGGACGAGGAATCTTAGGTCATAAATCAGTTGTGCTAATGGGGATATTACGCATTGGAATTTAAAACAATGTGCAGAGTTCATCAGGGCTGAACATCTGACTGGGGTTAAAATGCCTAAGTTCATTTCAGGACAGGTTCAGAGGCATTGTAAAATTGAAAGATTTTCAGTTAAAGGCCGATCAAACCAGTTGCTCAACCCACGAGAAAATTAACCTTCCAAATCAGAACAAAATGTTGAAAACGAAAAAAGACAACAAAAAAAGATAAATAAACAAAACACTGGTCTTCCTGAAAAAAATGCCGAAAAACAAAATGTTAGTAGAATTTGTAGTCTACATATTGCTAATATCCAGCAATATGTAGACTACAAAAGAGAAAAAGAGTTTTATATTTTTCATTGATTATTAAAAGAACCAGTGCTTTTGTTGTATGTATAGTATATTGTAAACAAATCTGATATGCAACACTCATTTACCTTTCTGTACGTCTGTTTCATTTTTAATTATAATTTAAATGTAATTTAATTCACAAGTTTTTGGTTATTGCTTTGATATTTTCAATAACTAAATAGGCGAGTTGAGGTGTTTCAAATTCATGATTTATATATATTCTACTATATCATAATGAGCCGCGCCATGCGAAAAACAACATAGTGGGTATGCGACCAGCATGGATCCAGACCAGCCTGCGCATCCGCGCAGTCTGGTCAGGGTCCATGCTGTTCGCTAACGGTTTCTCTAATTGCAATAGACTTTGAAAGTGAACAGCTAGCTTGTATCCTGACCAGACTGTGCAGATGCGCAGACTGGTCTGGATCCATGCTGGTCGCAAACACACTATGTTGGTTTTCTCATGGTGCAGCTCATATAACAATGTTTTTGTTTTACACATTCCTTCTAATTATTTCACACACTGTCCAGTGTAATTACCAAAGTTGACCACTGCCGTAATCTATAGTCCCGCTGCTGAGTGTTAATGTCCATTTTATTGACTTGGGAGTAATATTAATGACATGCATCGTCTTAGCAATCTAGGACCTGATATATGATGTGGTAAATGCACTTCCGCATTTGACCTATTTATACAAAGGCATAACTACTCTATATAATGAACAATCCACTACGCATAATGACATAATGATTATATTATCAAATATCCTCTTCATATAATCTAATAACGACCCTATTATACGGCAGCGCAAGCTTCGTATGAGGATTTAGGGACCGTTTTTTTTTTTGTTTTTTGTTGTTTTTTTTTAAAGTATCCGCTTTATATAAAGAAGTACTTAATTTATGTAATGGTATTTGAACGAACTCAATTGGTATATGAAAATGAAAGCTGATAAAAAGCCAACAAGTTTGAATTTTTGTTCGTTCCGCGCGCCAATCCATTAAAAATTAACCGTCTTAGGTCATACTCTTGGCGAAAAACAAAGATTTCAGCACACGTAACATAATCGTTATTGGTGGTTTGGGAGATTTAAGCTTAAAGTGTGAAATTTCCAGCTCCCTTCACAAGGCATGTCTACATTTAGTATTGCATAGTTATAACATAAGGAAGGTACCGAGCAAAACAGTCACGAGAAACATTTCCTTGTATATTACACATAAATAAACAAGATTCAGACCCCTCCCTGCCCCTCCAACAAAAATAAAATCCACATGCAATATATTTATCTAACAACATTAAGTATTGCCACATTATAACAATGTTAATGCTCTTGAACCTTATCTCAATATTATCAAAATATATTAATTCTATTGTCTGTGCATTAGTATCATATTTACATCAGCCAATAAGAAAATAAAATTAAAAGAAAGCAAGTTTTTCAAAAGGCTGCAAACAGGAAAAATGCATTTCTCATTATGTATTTAATCTTAGTTTTGCACTTTATTATGACAAAATAGAATCTGAAAGTACATTCAAATAGTACTATATATATTTCAGATAATAAATAGTATCAAATATCAGTGTTTAATCAGAAAATACAAAACGCATAAGATATATATATCTTATATATATAAACACTTACCTTTCATTTGCGACATTATCCCCGAAACACATTCTAGCTGTAACAATACGTGTTCAGATCAAAATCATCCGGATACAAAAACATCACAAAAACAAAGAAAAACATCAAACAGGGAATGCAACGCACCAAAAGCGTAGCTTCCCCAAAACGAGCCCCCAGCACGCAAACGGGCGCACCACACACACACACACTCCAAGCCCACACATCAGGACAAAACGAACAACACACACACCCAAAGCCAACACACAAGGACAAGACGAACAACAAGCACAGACACACGCACGCACACAAAGCCAACACACAAGGACAAAAACGAACAAACAAAGGAACACAGTGGGGCACCGCCTTGGAACGGTCAGTGGCAAAAACACCACTGGGGAGCTTAAACCGGTTTATGGTGCGCACCCAACCTCACTCTTACCCCCACCATGTTCCAAAGACATGGGACAGTGTAAATAAAAGTAATCCCCTCCAGGTGAATCTCTAACACACGTAATGGAAACAAAAAGGCATGGCATGTAAAACACAAAAATGCTCGTGTATAAATACATAAAAAGCAAACCTTAAGAACCAAAAACGTATGTACTCAATGCCTTTTCAGAAGACAGAGCAACAAGAGAAACACCCTTAAGGACGTATGCTAGAATTTGGTGCGAAAATTTTCCCAATAACAGAATTTCTTCAAACTTTGGATATCGAAGGACAATCATCTAAGAAACAACAAAATGCAATAAAAATCATAGGTCACCGGTATCGAAAGAGAGTTATCTGCCCTTGAAAACGGCATTTCTCCCAAAAATGACGTTTTCAAGGGCAGATAACTCTTTTTCGATACCGGTGACCTATGATTTTTATTGCATATTTTTGTTTCTTAGATGATTGTCCTTCAATATCCAAAGTTCAAAGAAATTCTGTTATTGGGAAAATGTTCGCCCATCTCACATACATGGAATTCTAGCGTACGTCTTTAAGGGCCCGACGAAACAGGTCAGAAGACAAATATCAAAACAGTTCAGTCCTTGTAGGATTTAAAAACTGCTCATCAGAGAGTCCTCCCCCTCTTCCGTCAGACGCAATCAGAGGGAAGCGTAGTGTCCAACTGTAAACTGGTTGAACACTAAACATGCGGTATGTCTCAAAACAGTTGGGTCGTAACCTCTTTTAATAAAACGTTTGATAATCTTTCCAAATACATTTGGAAAATTACCATGACCCAAGATCTTACGAAGTTTGTAAACCACATCCCCATAAAAAACGGGTTTAGAAATACCTTCTCGCAGAAGTGTCTTTAAATTACTACTGAATTTTAAAACTAAATCAGAATTACGATAATAAATTTTAGTAAAATATTTACGCAATTTGTAATAATGGTAGCCTTGCTGAAAAAGTTTACTTGTAATATATTGATTACGTTCATTGAAATGCTTGACATGCCTACACGCTCTGGCAAACCGAATTAATTGAGAAATATATACCCCATAAGATGTAGCCTGAGGTACATCCCCATCCAAATGGGGAAAATTTACAATACAAAAATTAAAATCATCCCTCTTGTCATAAATGTTGGTATGTATAATATTGTCATAAATAGAGAGATGTAAATCTAATAATGAAGCATCAGTATCCGAATTGTTAGTTTTAACTAACTGAAGCTCCCTAGGATAAATAGTACCCACCAAATGACCAAAAAACGGATTATCCATATTAAGAATGTCATCCAGATAGCGTGATGTATTATTAAATGCAGTTATAATATCTGCTTGCGTATCTGGAGAAAGGCTCAACATAAAGTCTCTTTCATAACAATATAAAAACAAATCTGCGACAAGGGGTGCACAATTTGTTCCCATGGGAATACCAACAACTTGTCTAAAAACTGCATTCCCAAACCTGATTTAAATGTTGTTCAATAAAAAGGAAAGGGCTTAACAAACTTCGTCACAGGTCCACATAGTATAATGTTTAATAATATTGCTAGTAAAGAAAGCTTTATCAAAATTGCAAGCGATAATGTAGCATTCTCTCTGGCAAAAGTCTTTTGAATTAAGCAGTTAAATTGTCATTTATTAAGTTTGTGGTAAAGTGGTATACAAAGTAGAAAAATCGTATGTACTGACTGTAGATACCTTGTAATTATTAATTTCAACTTATCCGGATTTCGCCAGAATTTTTAATCGACCAAAATAAGTGTTTACCAGAGTTTTCGTATACTTTATCGCAGTATCTTTCCACGTGGGCTTTTCACAGCAGTTAGACATGATGTGAATAGTTTTGAAATATTTGTAGTTGTACAAGAGCTTGAATTAGCGATAAAGCGAGCTTTATATGGTTGTTTATGCAATTTAGGAATCCAGTACATGGTCGGTAGTTTATTGTTGATCGTCTATACGAACTTTTAAATTAGAAACTTCAGTGATGTGATCAGTAACCAATTTGTTTTCAACAGAAGGACTCAATGTATCAGTTTTTAGTGCTATTTAGTTCGTTTTGTAAAACATTAATATAATGCAGGCGTCAAATGATGATAATATTGTTGGCCGCCTTGTCTGCTGGAACTAAGACATACTTAGAATGAAATTCTTGGATTTCCTTTTCAAATGTCTAAAGTAAACCTGGTTTTGGTGGAAGTAGGTGTACATTAGTTTGATAAAATTTTATTCGAGAATCAACAATGTTAAAAATATTTCGTTTCCAAGACGTTAATGCATTGGGATCAGCGTTCTCACGACGACACCATTAACACAGAAGGTTTCAATGAATTCTGCAATGTGACCACGACAAGCATTAAAATCAATAGTTTGAAGAAATTCTATATTTAGGTCCTTTAAAAATAAATTACGAATACGTTTGTCTTTAATAATATCAAAATTACCAGTGATGACATGACCTGTATCTGAATAGCAAAATTTTGAGTTTTTACATTCGCAGTAAGAAGGAGTATTTGTTTGAACATCTAAGTCGGAAACAATATTATTGTAATTGAAAATACATTTCTTACAGGTGTTTTATTTATAAACAGATAATAGTAACTTCGGAGTTTCTGAAATATTTAGGCACAGAATCAATGACACGTTTATCCCGAAATATACAGGTACATCGATGAAGTCAATACCTTTGTTCATGAAATATATTTTAAGAAAATGTCTCTCATGGTCAGATTGGATGTCAATATGTGGACGGAGAACATGTTGTGTGTAACTTTGAATAAGATATGATACAGTGTAAAACGGATCTGTTTGAATAACATACTGGTCCGCTTCCTCGTCCAGCTTTTTAAGAGACTGTACAGATAAAGATGAAAGACGAGAAAGCATTGAATGTCTACCAGAGTTTGAAAGAATTAAATCGAGGTCAGCAACAGATATATTGACTTAGATTTGCGTTTAACATTACCATTTCGTCTAATTCCATGAGACCTGGATTTACGTTTCCTAATATTTAAATAGAAAAGATATCGATATCAGGGTTTTTAGAGATATTACCTTCCTGATAAATTATTATCATTTAAGCCCAACGGAAACGGTGACTGTAAATTTTAATCCATTTGAATTCTGCTACATGTCTGGCTTTAATTTTAAAACTAGATGTGTAATTAGTATCATATACGATTTGCTCTACTGGTTGCATTGTTACCTGATCAAATGTATGGCCAGATTTACGAAAGTGCTGGTATAAAAATGTAGTAAACTTGTTCCGACTGCATTTTGTATGAATGTTCACGGAAACGAATTTTTAAAGAACGCCCTGTTTGGCCAACATATTGAATACCACTATTGGGTGCGTTTCAAGTCAGTACATATATCATGTGGGACGTATTTCAATCAACGTCAGAATTAAGTACCACATTAAAAGTTCTGCCGTTAACGTTTGAGGTAATTGTAGACCTGTGCGATAAATGATTGCAACAACCGCACCTCTTAGAATTGCATTTGTTAATAGAACGGTACTCTCTGCATCTCTGTGGAAAATTTGTATGTTTAATTTTATATTTTTTCAGTATAGTAGAAGTTAAAGGTGATAGACAAATACGTAGATTATTACGAAAAACAGCTGGATAGTTTAAACTAGTACGTGGAATATAAACTGATTGAACAGAATGTAGCTTAAGTGGAGAAAGACTGATCGATGTGTATGTCTTAAAAATGTACTGTTATCGTTAGGCAGATGAACAGAAGATGCAGAATGTAACCGAAGGGGTGAAAGAATTAATTTCGGTACTCTATTATATATACTCATGAAATGTAATAATTGTAATACCATTCTGTGAAAAGTGGCGTTCGGGTAGATCAATCATCAGTTTCAATTCGTTAAGTGAAAATGTTAAGCGCCAGTTAAAAAGGCACTGGAGGTCCCAGAATACAATAGGACGGGATAACTAGCATGGACCAGAATGTCAGTGAACACAAAACCTTCAACGCGGTATAATCTTGACAGAGGCTGAGAGTTTAGAACGAATAACAATCCCTGAAGGATGAAAATATAACAACATTGATTGAATGTACGGGGAAACCTTTTACGGCCATATCATAATTGTGACGTCCTGTGACCCCATAACTCTACAGGGGTCTGGAATTTTACTGCTATGGTGTAAGTTAATTGTTTCAAAAGTAGGCATGACCCCTAATTAGTTTCTTGTAGTTAGTCAGTTCAAAATTCAAATTTCAAATCGTTGAATTTGAAGCTAATGTTAATTTCATTAACGAGATGTCGAATAACCAACTGCGCACGCGAATTGGCAACTGGCTCTCCTTAATGTTCCCAACACTGGTCTACTTGGTGAAAATGTTTGATATTGATAAAAAAAGATAATAACAATAATTAAAACATTATTGTATGTTTTATGTGTGTAAAAAAAGATTTTCTGAAAAATGTTGCGAATTGGCAACTGGCTCCCTCCATGCCTTCGAAGACTACTGAATGCATATATTTTAATAAACAAAAAAAAATCATGCTTCAAAGACGACATTTTTATCATTTTAGACTGAAAATGGACTTTCTTGAAAATGTCGATTTACTTACTTTCTACCAATAGGCATTTGATAATTCACAAGCGAATTGGCAACTGACATGCAATGGTGTTCCCTAGATCTATCTGCTTGTTGAAAATATTTGATACTGAAAGAATATATGTAAAATTGAATTATTTTATGCACATGTGTCAGAAAAATCGGCTTTTCTGAAACATATCGCGAATTGGCAACTGGGTCTCCTGGTGCATTTTGAGACTGTTGAATGCATTGAAAGGAATAAATATTAACATTAAAGAACGAAACAAGGACTAGATTGATTTTTTTTATCATTTTCGACCAAATATATGACTGTCTGTAAAACGTCGAATAACCAACTGCCTACCAGTAGGCAGTTGTTAATTCGCACGCGAATTGGCAACTGGCTCTACTGAGTGTTTCCAAGACTGACCTTTACGTTGGAAGTGTCGGATATTGATATGAAAGAACAAAATATATGTAAAATTGAATTATTTTATTCATATGTGTCTGAAAACTTGGCTTTTCTGAAACATATCGCGAATTGGCAACTGGCTCTCCTGGGGCATTTTGAGACTGTTGAATGCATTTAAAGGAATAAATATTATCATTAAAGAACAAAACAAGGGTAAAAATGAATTTTTTATCATTTTCGACCAAAACACTGACTGTCTGTAAAATGTCGAATAACCAACTGCCTACCAGTAGGCAGTTGGTTATTCGCACGTGAATTGGTAACTGGCTCTCCTGCGTGTTTCCAAGACGGATCTATACGTTGAAAGTGTCGGATATTGATACGAAAGAACCAAATATATGTAAAATTGAATTATTTTATTCATATGTGTCTGAAAACTTGGCTTTTCTGAAACATATCGTGAACTGGCAACTGGTGCATTTTGACACTGTTGAATGCATTTAAAAGAATAAATACTAACATAAAAGAACAAAACAAGGGTTAGAATGAATTTTTTATCATGTTCTACCAAAACAATGACTGTCAGTAAAATGTCGAATAACCAGTTGGTTATTCGCATGCGAATTGGCAACTGGCTCTCCTGAGTGTTTCCAAGACTGACCTATACGTTGAAAGTGTCAGATATTGATACGGAAGAACCAAATATATGTAAAATTGAATTATTTTATTCTTATGTGTCTGAAAAATCGGCTTTTCTGAAACATATCGCGAATTGGCAACTGGCTCACCTGGTGCATTTTGAGACTGTTGAATGCATTTGAAAGAATAAATACTAACATAAAATAACAAAACAAGGGTTAGAATGAATTTTTGTATCATCTTCTACCAAAACAATGGCTTTTTGTAAAATGTCGAATAACCAACTGCCTAACAGTAGGCAGTTGGTTATTCGCACGCGAATTGGCAACTGGCTCTCCTGAGTGTTTCCAAGACTGACCTATACGTTGGAAATGTCGGATATTGATACAAAAGAACAAAATATATGTAAAATTGAATTATTTTATCCGTATGTGTCTGAAAAATCGGCTTTCTGAAACATATCGCGAATTGGCAACTGGCTCTCCTGGTGCATTTTGAGACTATTGAATGCGTTGAAAGAAATAAATATTAACATTAAAGAACGAAACAAGGACTAGCTTGATATTCTTATTATTATCGACCTAAACAATGACTGTCTGTAAAATGCCGAACAGCCAACTGCCTACCAATAGGCAGATGGTTATTCGCACGCGAATTGGCAACTGGCTCTCCTGAGTGTTTCCAAGACTGACCTATACGTTGAAAGTGTCGGATATTGATACGAAAGAACAAAATATATGTAAAATTGAAATATTTTATTCATTTGTGTCTGAAAAATTGGCTTTTCTGAAACATATCGCGAATTGGCAACACTGGCTCTTCTGGTGCGTTTTGCGACTGTTGAATGCATTTGAAAGAATAAATACTAACATAAAACAACAAAACAAGGGTTAGAATGAATTTTTATCATGTTCTACCAAAACAATGACTGTCAGTAAAATGTCGAATAACCTACTGCCTAACATTAGGCAGTTGGTTATTCGCACGCGAATTGGCAACTGCCTCTCCTGAGTGTTTCCAAGATTGACCTATACGTTGGAAGTGTCTGATATTGATATGAAGGAACAAAATATATGTAAAATTGAATTATTTTATGCATATGTGTCTGAAAAATCGACATTCCTGAAATATATCGCGAATTGGCAACTGGCTCTCCTGGTGCATTTTGAGACTGTTGAATGCATTGCAAGGAATAAATATTAACAATAAAGAACGAAACAAGGACTAGATTTATTTTTTTATCATTTTCGACCCAAACTATTACTGTCTGTAAAATGTCGAATAACCAACTGCCTACCAGTAGGCAGTTGGTTATTCGCACGCGAATTGGCAACTGGCTCTCCTGAGTGTTTCCAAGACTGACCTAAACGTTGAAATTGTCACGTATTGATACAAAAGAACAAAATATATGTAAAATTGAACTATTTTATTGATATGTGTCTGAAAAATCGGCTTTTCTGAAACAATCGCGAATTGGCAACTGGCTCTCCTGGTGCTTTTGAGACTGCTGAATGCATTTAAAGAAATAAATATTATCATTTAAGAACAAAACAAGGGCTAGAATAAATTTTTTATCATGTTCTACCAAAACACTGACTGTATGTAAAATGTCGAATAACCAACTGCCTACCAGTAGGCAGTTGGTTATTCACACGCGAATTGGCAACTGGCTCTCCTGAGTGTTTCCAAGACTGATCTTTACGTTGAAAGTGTCAGATAGTGGTATGAAAGACCATATAAAATGTCATATTGAATGATTTTATCCATTTGTGACTGAATAAAAGAAGCTTTTCTGAATTATATCGCGAATTGGCAACTGGCTCTCCATGTACTTTTTGAGACTGCTGAATGCATTTTAAGAAATGAAGATTAATATTAAAGAACAATACATGGATAAGAATGATTTTTTATCATTAAGTTTTTAATAACCAACTGGTAACTAGTAAGTAGTTGGTTATTCGAATGTTCAACTACCAACTACCAACTGCCTACCAACTTTACTGTCATCAGAACCCCCATTTCTTATACTACTTTTACAAACGAATTTTATTAAGGTATGATGTTGATGATGATGATGATGATGATGGTGGTGGTGATGTGGTGATGATGATCTTTACAAACGAATGTAAACAGATGTTCTTGTCGTCTTCAAATAATTATCTGATTGTTATATCGTATGGCTCAGTGTGAACATATTTTTAAAAGACACAAATTTCACTGTTTTATGCTACTGAATATTTGAAGCATTACCATTTACTTATTTTATGTTTTCCAGTGAATAATAGAGTTTTCTCAGTGAAACAAAAGTGATAATCCACAGTTTTGAAACAGTAGATTATCATTTTTATTTTTCACTGTTTTTGCCGAACTAGTTCCGGTCCTCCGTCGCGATTGAAGTCAAATTGTATACCGAGCGTTATGAGTACCGTCGTTATGACTACGTCATTTGTGTTATGCTTTCTGTTGATCTTTCCCGCGATTATCGACATTTTATAAATTACGCAACAAAAGTAGAGTTTTACACATGAAATAAAAAGAAAATTTGTTTGTTTAAGTGAAATATCAATTTTATTTCACTCGTGAGCACCAAAAAAAAAGTCATTTTCACTCGTGGCTACGCTACTCGAGAAAATATCAGTTTTTGTTGCTCACTTGTGAAATAAATTTGATATTTCACTGAAACAAACAAATATCTTCTATATATTTACTTATTCTAGATTTGAAATGACCAAATGAATATACATAGTTTAATGAGGGCCGAGAGAAATCAATCTTTGAAATTTACCACTTCTATAATTTATATGTTTATTAATGTATGATGTTGATGATGATGATGTGGTGATGATGCTTTTTGCAAACGAATGTAAACAGATGTTTTGCCGATTTCGAAAAATTTATACGTTGTTATGTCGTATGGCTTCAGTGTCATTATCGTACTAGCAGCTAACATACCTGCGTTGACGCTTATGATTTATAAACACATGGTTGTGTGCATACTGTGTGAACTGTGAACGTTTTTAACTATGTTTTTTTTTTTTTTTTTTTTTTTTTTTTTTTTTTTTTTTTGTTATAAGAAGTTTGGCATCAGTTTATTCAGTACTTAACAGACCTGCCAATCTAAACGTGTCAAAGGATTGCACTGAATTTGTTCTGCTTAAAGTATGTACGAAAGTTTGTAAACATGATATATGTACTATCGCTATGAGCATGGCTATGCAAAGTTCGTCATGATGACTATGTTAATAAGATTACTGATTTACATGGCTACTATAGGTACCTCTTTTTGTATAGTTTTCTATATACTGTATGTACGCGATACTTTGAATCTTTTTGCTTCGTCCTGACATAGGTTTTTATTGTAGAACAAGTTGTTTTAAGTTTAAATAATTATGATATAACCCGTGGTATTATGCACAAATAGGTACGCTCTTTTTGAATAGCAGTAAAACTGCAGTATAACTTATACGCCAGTTAAGATACTTTGATCGTTTCTAATATTGCCGCGGATGCTTCTCTGCCGCCTTATGTCAGTAATTGATCAAATTTCTAAAGTGCATTTGATTATAATTCTATGAGAACGTCTTCATTAATAATCAGTTATATTCAGCATTGATTGCGAGCTGTTAACGTAGATGCCACAGTGCCGTTTGCAATGATTCTATTAGAGACTCAGACCTCTAAGTTATTAAACCACTTTTTTCAGTAAATTACTTTTATCAACTCAGGGGGGTGGACGTGTTTTGCATTTTGCTGCTTTACAGGCGAGAAAAATGCTGTTTGCAGTTCAAAATAGCGTTATTTGTTTACTTTTTGACCTAACAGAGGACACATTTTGCAGTAGTAAGTGTGTTTAGTAAATACAAATTTTCAAACGATAACGCCCAGTCGGTGGCCATAAAATTTATCTTCCCTCGGCCTTTGGTTTTACATGTTTATCGTTGTTTGACAAAAAGTTATTGAAGGTACAGTGCCAGCTTATAGTGACAAAATAATCGTAGCCGTGCATGAAAATGTAATTTCTGATCAAAACGAACACTTTACGAGATGTTTATTGATTTGTACATATACATAAATTTAAACATTTATTTAAGATTTTTATCTGCTACTTCTAAAACCTCCCATTGACAAAATATTTTGGTACAAGCAAAATTTTTTGTTTGATGTTGTTGTTTGAATGTTCTACCGATATGTCCTCTTGAACTTTTCAATCCAATATAAAGATTGGCAACTAAAAATATTTAAAAGTGATATATATACCAGAAATATATATGTGTAATTGGTATAATGAAAAATATATAATTTTCTTTGTGTTCAACTAGCGTTTTTCTTGCGCAGAACCTACATAAATCTTGTGGTCCTACCTAGGAACAATTATTAGCCTGTAAATGACACTAATGCGTTCAATCCTTTTAGATCTTACCATGCAGCCAACACGCAACATTGAATTCTTCTTCGGGTGCCAAATTCATCCTCTTTCAGTACATACACAAAGCTATCTGACTAGAGCGACAGAGCGGAGAAAGTCCCAGAAATAATCAAAGGCCTGAATGGCCTGAGTCGGCTAATGATTGATGTACTGACAGTATAGTCTACCAGTTTCAGTTTGTTTTTAGTTTTTTTTTTTCTTAAAATTTCATAACACAGCTCGATATTTACCCAAAATATTATATCCGGATACGATTACACTTTTCTCCAGTTTGAACAATATATTTTACAAATTGTGACGATACGAAGACATTTAGCAGCAATTGGCAGTATCTGACATTGAAGTTTACGGTTAAATTACCTCTTATTTAAATCTTTTCATAAAAAGTTGTTTCGTTTCCCCAAACATAGAACATCACTTTCGATTTCAAAACTACAAGAAAATACAATTTAATGTTTCGCCGATTTGTTTATTTCTCGAAAAATAAGAATTAAAATCATTTTTAATATCTGTAGCAACAAACAAACCAGTAAGAGCTTTTCTTCCGATAATTTATTCGTTTTCTGACTGCAAAATTCATGTGTGTGTGTAAAACCCACGCAAAGTTTATAGAAATCATACGATGCGTGTATACGTTCAATGTGGGAGAATTAAGGCTGATCGGATCGGCTATGTTACCTAACGCATCCAGACGATTCAGATTTTGTTTTTTAAAAAGCATTGTGTGCATTTCTGTAATTTTATATACGTTTAGAAATTATTAGACATGCGTATTTGCATTATTTCTATACGTAATTTACGCTAATACGCATCTTATCTGGAGCCCTGTGGAACTTTTTTTTTTTGTCTTTCGCTGGATGTTACGCAAGCTTTGTAAGCCTGCGCAATTCATAAAATGCACATTTATGCTTAATGAGTTACATTCGAGTATTGCACAATTACAAGTCATAAATATGACAGATTACATCGTATATTGGTCATAGCAAAGGGAATTCACGCAACTTAACTTCATTCTTGCAGTGAACTGTTTGAAGTTTGAGAAATCTAATGGAACTACATCGCTTCACTGTGTTATTTGGTCCATTTAGACTTAGAGAATCGCTGGATAGCAAGGACTCGTCAAAACGATTACATCGTTTAGCCGACTCAAAAATCATTAATGTGCTTAGTGTACAACATCAATACACACGTAGCGCTATTTCATTAGAAGAATCAATGCACACCTCATATCTAGGTAGTCTACTCTAAAGAGCATCTCATTAATCTCAAGTGCTTGACTAGTATTCAAACCCCTGACCTCTGAATTGGAAGTCAAGCGTGTCACAAATATACCCACGTTTCAATGCATTTATTTCACCAACATATTCATTACCAGACTGGATTAAAATATAATAAACGGACTTTTGCTGTAGATTATCAAAATGATGCAAGTTTCAAAATTACAAATCAATTTCACTTAATGTTTCCTTTTAGTTCTCATTCCCATGAATGTTTTTTTTTATCAAACATATTTCCCTTTTTTAGAAGAAATTTGTTTTAGTAACTAAAAAAATCAAATGCGAGTCCATTGCAGGATGAACAATTTTGACATTTCTTTAGAGATGTTGCATTGTACCTTAGTCCGCAATGTAAATTGCAATTTTAGTTAGGTTCTTTCTATATCTTGTACTTAACGGACTCGTGAATATCATTAATATGAACTTTGACCATTAATTGTGACCTTAACCTTGTAACCAGCCATCAAAAACTTGCACGTTGTCTCGATGTAGTGAAAATTCTTTTTAAGTTTCAAGGTCAAAATACACTTGACCTTTGATCGACTGAAAACAAAACCATACAGGATCCTTCCAAAGTGGTGCTTAGTCGAAATGTCAAATTTGAAAGCTAATCCAGTTACACTTTGTAGACATTGTAACTAAAAAATTAAAACCGGAATTTTTAACATTTTGGCTCTAAATATATATTGCTAAGTGCATCAGATAATATATATACAATATTAAAATGATGTGTGTTATTTTTTAAAAGAGATATTTACTCCAAAAACTTTAGTCCCCACAGCATTTTTGGAAATAGGATAGACAACTCCTGAATGACTATCTCATCAAATTTGCTGATATAAAAATAAACTTAGGTATTTTTCCGGGATACCCTCATTAAAGTCTGTTTCTTCATTTCATTCAGACATGGAATGTAAACAAATACAGGAACAACTTAACAGTACAAGGAGATCAAACAACCTATTTTATTTTCCTTCAGGACAGGTACACAGGTCATACTTGTAGTTAATAAACCAAAATGTAAAACAATTAATTAGCTCATCAAAGAAATGAAGACTAGTAACTTCACAATATTTTATTACCTCCCTTCATTACATTTATCATCTACATTCTACATATTTTTTTATGGAGTTACCTCCCTTTATCTCAAATAAGCTTTCTTATATTGCAATTTAATCAGTCAGTATTTTTACCTTAATTTTCAGACAAATAAATTTATATTTTTTTAATCCATGGTAAGATGAAAAGCATAAATTATATTAAAGAATACCATAAAAGCATTTATCACACATGAATGCAAGGTATACACAACAAATAATTTTGAGCCTTGTTGCCAATGACAATGTTGAAAAATATTAAAGCTCAGATGGCATAACAGTGAGATAAAATCTTTTTAAGTTAAGTTAATAATTCCCATATTAACTTATGACTACAAAAATTTAAAGTATGTTGTTATTCCCATTTCAGTCCAACATATCTAAAGAAGTAAATACTACAAAGACTGTATATCAAATTTTTGAAAATAAAATTCCACCAACATATTTTGTTCTTATTTCTTTTATCTTGATTATGTAGTGTACTTATCTGGAATGATGAGATATTTTGAAATGTATATTTCTTTATTCTCCTGGATGGAAAAAAAAAATATATAAACAAAACAACCATTTATACCAACCAAATTGTAAAATACTTAAGTTTCTTTGATGTTAGTAATTATATGTTGAGACATGAAAACAACATAAAATATCAACATAAAATATAACTAAAAAATTGTGGAACATCATATGTAGATTAGATTAGACTGTATTATACAAATATTTATATGAAAATATGTGACAACTCTGGTTAAACAGAATATTAGTTAACTTATGGTAAAATGTTGAACTGCTTTAACATTAATCTACAAGTGATGAATGAGTTCATCTTACCATAACTTTGACATTTAATGTATTATTAAGAAAACTATAACATACAAGAAATGACACACAGACAGTATAAGTTGCTGAATGACTGGGTCAGTCTCCACCACAAATATTATGAAATTTAAAAAGTCCAATTAAATGTGTTTCTTTAAATTAGATTGATCACATTTTAACACTTCTATGAATGCAATTGTTAAATGCTTGCTTCTTACATGCATGCAATAATGGAAATAAAAAATGATTTAACAATATATGTATACAGTCTTGTCATGAACACATTCTGTACAGATGATAATACATAGAAAAGTCAACATATTTATTATATGGGTCCATCTCAGTTTACAGCTGGTGCATGGCTGTCTTGCAGTTGAAATATACATCTTGCAGCACAGTTGGGGTAAATTCCATTTCACATGACAACACACTTGTAGCACTTTTGGAAATACAAATGTAAAACTTTATTACATAAAGAGAATAAAACATGATAGTTTTTAAAACAATTATAACATCATTTTAGACATTTGCAGATATTCTAATCTTAGAAATATATTATCAAGCAGTAAGTCAGGTAACTCTACAAACTGACATTTTGTCTAATTTCAACTTGTCTAAGGAATTTCCTGTTTTAAGCAGCAAGATTGTGTTGCTACTTGGCTTGCTGCTTTATTTAAATTTTACATATACTTAGATCCACTAAATGACAAGTTATTTAATAGGACTGTCTGAAAAGATTGCATATTTTATAACATTCAACGTACATATTCAATAAATTGGTGAAAAAAATAAACAGATAAATCTGATGATGATGTTCACCTATGATCTCACCTAAAAGCTCCAACAACAACCTACAACCTCTGATTAGTATATGATGTAATATATACAAATATTTTAGTTATTTTGAGGTTGTTGTTCTGGAGAAGTAAATTTGATAGTTATATTTCAGCTTAGGGAAATTCTCATGATGTTGTTATAGAGAGGTTTTTGCTTCAGAGTGAGCTACTCTGGAGAGGTTGTACTGTGAAAATTGCTTCAAACTTCCTTTCCTTTAACTGAGCTAAATGAAGAAAAACAGCAAAGGATTTTCCAAATTTAGAATTTCCTTGTTTACAATTTGACATTTAATGTTAGGCAACTATGCAGACATATTTTTATGTGACACAATGCCGCCTTTAACTATCTTATTCCAATGAACACATTGTCAGTCTTGACAAAATCATGTGAAAAAAAGATCACAGTAAAATATTAATCCTAATCATTTTATATATATTGCAAAATCAGCTTTACGGAACTCGTAAGTGACAAAAAAATAAATTCAAATATTGCCTTTGTGATGTGCAGCACTGACCATGTCTTTTTATCACATTAGTTTACCTTATTTATATCTGTTACTTTTGTCATAACTTTTATGTCCCTTCTGCACTAACCATTGTCTTCAAGTTCTGAAATATTGTAAAACATTAATTCACACACATTCAAGGAAATCAACATAAAATCAGTGTCAAAGCATTTGAATATAATTGTTTTAATTATCTTACTACAAAGATACAAATGTACTTCATGTTTTTGCTGACTGATACAATATACTGTATTTCAATATTTATTATCAAAGTACATGTTCATTCTATTTTTGAAATGTTGACATTACAAAGCTATCACACATTTATTACTAAACCATATCTATTATCATTATTTTTAATGGAGATATGTACTTAGTAAATTGAAGGATACACAAAGCTACAGGAAAGAAATGTTTATGCCAGGCTGACATAAAGTCCAGAAGGTTCACATCTTGTCAGGAATGTCAGTCTTATAGCTGTCTTGTACAGTTATTTCAGGAGCAAGAATGTAGCCATACAGCATATAAATGCTTTGAGACCTTTGTTTAACATACAAAAGCATAATACCTCCTGCATTTTTCATAATGGTAACATCTTCTTGGACTGCCACAGGGTAAGACAGGTCAAACAACTGTATATGTACATACTCAAACTTTTCCCTACCAAAACTGAAAATGAAAATTATACAACATTTTTTTCCTTTATTTTTGTACAAAAGATGACCTATGCATTTAATACAGACTTTTTACATTTATTAATCTAAATATATTAAAATTAATAAAATATCTCATAACTCATTGTATGATTAAAATCATAATCATTAATAAACTATATCAAACATGAACCTGAAGTGTTCTAATTTATAAAGCTGCAATTAATATTGAAAAAAATGCAACTATTGTATACAATGTATATTAAAAAAAGTATCATGAACCTGATTATAAAACAGTCTCAGTTCAAATGTAATAACACATGACTGTCAGAAAATCAATGTATGTTGTACTTTAATGATATCATCATGACAAGAATGCCATCAATAAACTTCATATAAAACAAACTATACCATTATGTCAGCCTCTTTCTTGTTATTTCTACAGCTTCCAAAGACAGACTGCAACTACATGTATCAGACACTGTAAGTAAAATATACAAATAATCATTACACAAGTGAAAGTTTCATGTTAAATAAAGGGAGTTAATTAAATGCAATCTGAGAATTTTTGCTAAACATAAAGGGAAGTAATTATCAATAAAATGAATGAAGAAAAATGCATATATAAGGGAGGTAATTTACAACAACTTCAAATGTCAGTATAATGATAGTTGACATTGACAATGACCTGTATCAAGTATGCACAACATAAGAAACAGCAAACACTTGAAAAATGCATTATATTTCCTTGCAATATCAAGAATATTTGACTGTATGTAAGGGTTCTCTACATGCTGTTATACTGAAAAAAACTTTAGTCTAAATATAGCTTAGATCTATTTATATCTTCAAAAAAAGGAAGTCCCAAATTTCCACAGCTATTCACAGGCTGAAAATTTTAGGTACTTATATCAGCAAAGAGGTTGATATCTATACTTTTTAATAACTATCGTCAAAGGTAGGGAAAAACTTACTGGAAAGGCATAAACTTCTGATCTAGTCATTTCAATTCATTTTCAGCTCATTTGCATATAAGAAGAAATTTACAGAATTCCCCCTGTTTCTCTTCATTTTCAAAAAAATCTGTAAGATGGATATAAACCAAAACATTCTCCTATGTGTCAACTATCAGATATATATTTCAACAAAAACTGTCAACTTACCTTGTTTTTAGAAGAAGACAAAATTCCATGGCAACTTCCGCTTCCCCGCAAAACTGTACCGGTGCACACATAAAAAAATCTCAACTGTGATTTTCAAAATAATACAGTCAGACCACAATTATTTCCCTTGAAAATCAAATGCTCTAGATAAATGCCTACACTTTGTTACTTACAGACAATGTTAAAAGACGGACAGATGGGCGGATAATAGCATTCCATATTATGTCCCGTTTTTTTTTTGCAAAATAGGCATGTAAAAATTAGCAAATTATTTTAAGGTATATATTACTTAATATATATAGTCTATATATTTAGAGATTTTTGTCCTATATAAAAGAAATTAATATACGGAGATATCCTTAAAAAAAGCATGGTATAAGTTATGTCCTTGTACGCTGCACTTATCTCAATGTCCTCGGTCATTGTATACTATCAACGTAAATTCCCTACATCAGTTGTAGTGTAATGCCCCGGACAGTAAAACTTACCAAAGGGACATAAGTCAAAACGTAGGGTAATGATTCGTGTGCGTCGCACATTTTCACTTGAAAAAGTATTACGTGAAACGTATCATAAGTGCCATTTTGGTTTCAAATCTAAATCATGAGTTCTAATCGATACGAATATGGACAGATATCAAATATAGGGAGATAATTAAACAAATAAGGAGGAAAGAGTTATGTCTCGTTGTTGAGCTGTCCGTAAGACGGCACGCTCGACTTTTCTTAGTACTTGATTCTGAATTAGATCTTTGTCAATTAAAACGTTTTAAAACATTAAACAAAAAAGAATTAAAAGGGGTATAACTCAAAATCAAATTCAAATCAGAGTAATTGGAATTGTTTCTCCTGGTTAAGTAGTAAATTACTATTTTAAGTTTCAAGTCAAAAGCTTTCAAAGTATGAGAGATAATTGACTTTATCTTAAAATTTAACAAAAAAGTTAAAAATGTGCATAACTGTGTCAAATTTCAAATTAGAGTTATGGAGATTGCTATTCCTTGAAAAGACTTTGGTAGTGAATAACAATTTTCGGTTTCAAGTGAAAAGCTATCACAGTAACAGAGATATTTCACTTTAAATAGAAATATAAACAAAGAAAATTCGAAGTTAAAAACGGGCATAACTAAATTAAATGTTCCTTATCGAAATCAGTCTTTTTTATGGAAATAAAGAATACGTAATTGTTTTTTTTTTTTTAATTTTTTCATACAGTACCTAGAAACATGACATACAACGGCTGCAGATTGGTGTCATCAAAACGTTTTATATGTCTGCTTTCCCAGGCGACAGTAGTTAACTGAACTTCAATATGAGGAATTAAAAATGTAAAATCTTAAGAAATGCATATAGTTTTTTGTTGCTTTCACTAATGTCGGTGAGAATCACATTACATTTAGTATTATCTATATATCACTTTTAAATATTTCTAATCGCCAATCTTTATATTGGATTGAAAAACGTACAGAAGACCTCTCGGTAGAACGATCAAACAACAAAAATGTCGTGTATACAACATCAAACAACAAAATGTTGCTTGTACCAAAATATTTGGCAATAAGAGATTTTAGAAGTAGCAGATAAAAATCTTAAATTAATGTATAAATTTATGTATATGTACAAAGCAATAAACATCCCGTAAAGAGTTCGTTTTGTACAGAAATTGCATTTTCATGCACGGCTACGATTTTTTCGTCACTATCAGCTGGCACTGTACCTTCTACAACTTTTAACAAACAACGATAAACATGTAAAACCAAAGGCCGAGTGAAGATAAATTATAATGCTACCGACTGGGCGTTATCGTTTGAAAATGTGTATTTACTAAACACACTTACTACTGAAAATATGTCCTCTGTTAGGTCGAAAAGTAAACAAATAACGCCATTTTGAACTGCAAACAGCATTTTTCTCGCATGTAAAGCAGCAAAATGCAAAACACCCCCCCCCCCCCCCCCCCCCCCCCCTCCTGCAACTGGAATTAGTTCGGATATTATCAGGTGTTTTGTGTGCCATTCACGATTAAATCCCTTGGTTCTTTACATGTCATGCTTATTCTATTTCTTACTCCCCTTCTTTATCACTGCCTATTCAGTAACTCAGCTTGTCCTGGCTAAGTTTTGCCCACCACTTCTAGCTATAATCTGAAACTAACACTGAAACTGAACTGTTTTATTTGATTTCACGCCTATTTCTACGCAAAACATATTCAATGGCGTTTTACAAATACATAAAAATACGACTAAAATTAAGATATTTTAAATGACATATGACATAAATGAGCATAAATATCATTGTGAATATAGTCTTGCCGTATTCAAAGGATACTAAAGGAATATGTATTACTTGTTTCCATTTGATAATGGTTAGTCGCTCATGGTTTATTGCCGTTACTCCTGGCGGTGTCCTAATGAGACTAGAGACACAAATTGCTACGAATAGCTACTCTCTTCCTGTAAGTTATGTTGGGCATCTTTTCTATGACAGAATTGCATCTTTTTGAATCTCGAATGATTTGCTATAGATGCCCCTCGCAATCTTTGCTTTCGCTGCACATGATTTGGTGTTTGTACTTATTCTATAACACGTTTTCTGTCTTTTCTGTATATTATAATATATTTCATACATCTAGCACAGTATACTATAAACATCACCTCTCACAGAGAGTGCATCCGAATACCTCACTTTACACTACCAATGCTATCTATGTCGGGGATCGTATATGGTGCCTGTTCCAAGTTACTTTTACCTCTGGCTGTACATAATACTTGTGAATGCTGGTGATATTCACAAAACTATAAACCCGCCCGCTTAGCTCAGTAGGTAGAGCGTCGGTATACGGATCGCGGAGTCGCGATTTCGATCCTCGGGTGGGGCGTGTGTTCTCCGTGACTATTTGGTAAACGGCATTGTGTCTGAAATCATTAATCCTTCACCTCTGATTCATGTGGGAAAGTTGGCAGTTACTTGCAGAGAACAGGTTTGTACTGGTACAGAATCCAGGAACACTGGTTAGGTTAACTGCCCGCCGTTACATAACTGAAATACTGTTGAAAAACGGCGTTAAACCCAAAACAAACAAACAAAAATACAGAACCATCTCTCAGTCATTCTTTTAACTGTTCAGTCTCCTCGTATTCTGGTATTACTGATATTGTTAAACTAAGTAAAACTTACCTTTCGTCCATTATAATGGTCAAAGCATCTACAACAAGACCGATGTACTTGCGTCTGAGCTGACCGACTTTGATATTTTAGCTTTCACTGAAACCTGGTTAAATGATTCCGTCTCAAATGATGACCTTCTCATACATTCTTTCCATCTACCGATTCGTAAAGACAGATATGGGGAAGTCATGGCGGAGTGGTGATCTATGTTAAGGTTTGTATACACTTCAAACGTAGATCTGACCTCGAACCCAATCGATTAGAATGCCTTTGGATTGAACTCTCTTTTCGCTACAACAAACGGATACTTTTCGAAACTTTCTACCGTCCCCCAGGTTCGGACTCTGTCTACAACACTCTTTTAGATGGCTCATTTTCTCTTGCTGTCAATACCGGTAATCCTGACATAATTGTAACATATGCTTCTAATATAACAGACACAATTATATCGTTATGTAAAAATCTTATTCCAAACAAAAGCGTTACTATACGTCCTAGAGATGTTTCATGGATGACAAGCGCAATACGACGGAGTATTCAGAGGCCTAATCGTGCATACAGAAAAGCAAACATGTCGGGATCTGAGGAGCACTGGTCTAAATTTCGAAGGATCCGTAATGACACTATACGTTCCATGAAGCAAGCCAAAACCACGTATTACTTAAATCTCGTAGACAACTTTAAAACCTGCATATTCTCTTCAAAAGACTGGTGGAATACACTGAAGCCTTTCATAACTAAAGATTTTTCTGTTTCTATCCCACCCCACCCCCACCCCCATCGATCCAGTCACGAATATGCCAACCACAAGTGACGTAGAAAAGGCTGACCTTCTAAATACGTACTTAGTAAATCAGACTCAGCTAAATGATGACGGTAACACTCTACCGTATCCAACCATTTTTTCAATCGAACGCCAGCTGTCATCTGTGACTCTTACCCCGAATGAAGTTGAGGATGTTCTTAGAAACATGCAAAAAGGCAATTTTTCTGGTCCCGACGGAATTAGTAACCGTATACTGTGCGAGGCTTCTCGGCAACTTTCAGACCCTCTCTGCTGTTTATCTAAATATTTTCTGCATTCCGCTAACGTCCCTCTGTCCTGGAAAGACGCTAACGTGTGTGCTGTTTTTAAAAAAGGCGGCTCCTCTCTCCCAAACAACTATCGGCCTATATCTCTTCTCAGCTGTGTAGAAAAAGTATTTGAAAAGGTTTTATTTTAAGGTATTGGACCCGTAATAGAGTACCTCCTTTTTGAAGAGTATTCAATTTCTACCATAAACCTACTTTGACGCAATTTTCAAGGGTGCGTAAGTTCAAGTCCCACTTGGACCCAATTTTTTTTCCATATTTTCCTTTTTTTTCTAGTAAGTTTTTACTTCTTTAAAGACTTATTAAGGCTGTTTTGTACAAAAGCGGAAAATTTTCATTTTATAAGCGATTTCTTGCTGTTCAATGTGAATTTACCTCTGAATCAGGAGGGGTAGAGTTAGACATCTTTAGAAATAGTGAGTTACATATGGTAAATGTTCTCTATATTGCCTTCATTCTTAAGGTTACATATTGTGGAAGAAATGCAGGTAGATTTTACTTATGCCCCAAGGTTATTTTAGAATGAAGTGAGCTAAATTCAAAACAGACCTACAGGATTCAACTTTAATTTTTTAATGTTAGAGTTAGAATTCTGTCTCATTAAATCTGTTTACTTGAGGCACCCTAGAAAAAGTGATATTTACCGTTTTATTTTGTGTTTTACAATTGTTTGACAAAAGTTTGACGTTTCTTTCATCGAAATTAATGCTGTAATGAATTCTCTGCAAGCATTTTAGATAGTGGCCATCTCATTGAAGTTTGTCTCTATTTGAGCTTGTAGAAATTCCATAAATTATACAAAATTTACAAGAAACGGCACGGTAAAAGTTGTTTAAAATTTGCAACACGGTGCGAAACATGGTCAGCTTTAAGAATACACCAAGCAAATGCCATTTTTAAAATATTACTATTAGGGGTCCAATACCTTAACATATTTACAATCATCTTCATGATACAAATTTTCTCACTCCAGTGCAGTCTGGTTTCTTACCCGGCTATTCCAGTCAGTCACTTGACCTTCCTCTACACTACATTTTGCAAAGCTCTAGATGAAAGGCTTGAGGTAAGGGCTGTCCTTCTTGACATCAGCAAAGCTTTTGACAAAGTTTGGCACAAAGGTCTTCTTGTAAAACTACAAAATGCAGGTATTACTGGTTCTCTATTTGAATGGTTTTCAAATTATCTTCTCAACAGACGCCAACGGATTATCCTTCCTGGAACCTCTCCCACTTGGAAAATTGGTGCTGGTGTCCCCCAAGAATACATTCTTGGGCATCTTCTTTTCTTCATTTTTATTAATGACATTGTAATTGACATTGGCAGTGAGATCAGTTTGTTTGCTGGTGATACAAGCCTTTATATTATTGTGGACCAACCTGAACAGGCAACTCAGTTACTACAGACGGACATTCAGAAAATATCCAGATGGGCCGGTACATGGTTAGTACAGTTCAACCCTGCAAAATCTGAATCTTTACTGTTTTCTTGCAAAGCGAATCAACATTTACACCTACCCCTCTTTATGTCAGGACTCCAAATTCCTGAGGTTTCCTATCATCAATATCTTGGTGTCACTCTGTCAAATGATTGTAAATGGCATCATCATATCAACTACATAACATGTAAGGCTTGGAAAAGGGTTCATGTTATGCTCAAGCTGAAAATGGTCTTAGATCGAAGATCTCTTAAAACGATATACCTTTTCTTTATACGACCGATTTTGGAATATGCAGATGTAATCTGGGACAATTGCACAGGATATGAAAAGGAACAACTTGACAAAATTGAAAATGAGTGTGCCAGAATCCTAACTGGAGCCACCAAGTAAGTATCACTGCACGACTTAAGACAAGAGGTGAATTAGAAAACGCTTGAAGATAGAAGGCGCGATCACAGAATTATTATGTTTTTCAAAATGTGCAGAGGCACCGCCCCTTCTTACCTGATCAGACTCGTCCCGCTAATCGTTAACTCAGTTTCGAACTACAGCCTTCCTAATTCCGGTGATCACCGCTCGGTGACATCTCGCACATCGCAATACTTCAATGCCTTTCTTCCTTTGACTGTACGCGAATGGAACGATCTTTCGGATGACATAAAGAATGCAGCGTCGCTTAGTGAGATAAAGAGGCGTCTAAAGGCCGATCATCGTCAAACTTCCTCCATTATTGTGGAGGTAGAAAAGCACAAATTCTACATGCTAGACGTCGTATGAAATGCAGTGGACTAAACTATCATCTGTTCTTACGAAACCCGCCCGCTTAGCTCAGTAGGTAGAGCGTCGGTCTACGATCGCAGGGTTGTGAGTTCGATCGATCCTCGGGCTGGGCATATGTTCTCCGTGACTATTGTGTCTGAAATCATTAGTCCTCCACCTCTGATTCATGTCGGGAAGTTGGCAGTTACTTGCGGAGAACAGGTTTGTACTGGTACAGAATCCAGGAACACTTGTTAGGTTAACTGCCCGCCGTTACATGACTGAAATACTGTTGAACCCAAAACAAACAAACAAACAAACAAATCTGTTCTTACGAAATATTATGAACTCTCCGCTTTGTCAATGCGGACAACCCGGGACCAGCTCACATTTTTTGCTTGAATGTACTGTATTACCTTCCTCGGCATGTTATGTTAACTTCTGTTGGTAATTTTACCCAGTCTATCACTTTAACATTTTACTTTATGGTGATACTTCTCTGTTTGATACTGACAACATACAAATCTTTACAGCTGTTCAACAATTTATCCTTGGGGGCCATAGATTTACTTGACTTGAGATCTGACCCCAACACTGTTCTGATAAGTTTCTCTCTCCAAACAACATAACTGCTAAGTATATAAAGCTAGGAGTTGTTTGGGGCAGCTGAGTTTTTCCTCTACATTTCTTCTCCTTTCCCTTTTATTCTGTGTGTTCGGGTTAACGTCCTTTTCAACAATCCCTTATGTAGCATTTTATACCGTCACCTTTATTTTGCTAAAATACTCTAAATACCAATAAAGCAATACACTAGTACTTTTATTTCATCTATACCTTCCATCATTTTTGTGCATTTTGTTGTTTTTGTTGTCGTTTCTTTTTTTTTTTTTTTTTTTTTTTTGCTTTTTCCTTTTCATGATAATTAGGCATATGTTACACATTAGTATAACAGCCAGCTATTGTAAGTAATGTAAATACATGTATTATCTTTCCGGTGGTTGACTCGATAAGTATTCCTATACATACGTCAATATCATATTGCTTGAGTTGTTATGTCTGTATGTGTATGATTGTATCTTGTGTAACATTTGCAATAAAATATTCTTAAACTGAAGTCAGTCATACCTTATCACTTAACGGCAATATCCGGTACACGCATCAACACCGTGATAACGACGTTTATCGTTGTGTCGCTGCGACAAAATGACATGACGAAATGGCACAAATCAGCCACCATTAAAGAGTTTTACGTGTTTTGTTAGTTCGTTGTATTTATTTTTACCCCGGTAATTTATAGTTTGGGATTCCAGTTTGTAAATTGATTTAGCTCATTTGGTGTTTACCGTACCTAGCATTGAATTGAAAAGTTTATACTTAGGTATTATCAATATGGTTTATATATTAAACAAACTATAGATTTCAATTTGATTTGAGATTGTCGATTTTTTTTTTTTTTTGTGTGACAATTCAATTTAAACGTCCTTTCTGTAAATAAAGCTCAAAGTTATATTATTTAGTATTATTCAGTTGTTTTCGAAATACTGAGGTGGAAAACTAACTTTATGTACACTTCGTATAACTGCAGCCAGCCCATTACTTAAATTATTTAACGGTCTGCTAACCTTAAAGTGAATCATCACCACATATTGACTGAATGAGACATAGTTATTGTATCATAATTAGAGTTTGAGATGAAGTAGATCAAAAGTATAGATTGAGTTTACTGCACCCATTTTAATTCAAACAAGTACTTGAAAGATCCGAAGGTATTTGTAGACCTGTGTCATTCATCAAAAGACAACTGGAACGAAGATTAAGGTGTTTGAGAGAATTGATGGGTGATTCCAATTACTCAAGATCACGCACGCGCGCACATTGACAAGATGTAGGTTGATCACAAGTTAAGACAGTTGTATACCCACACGTATGATTAGAATTTAGTGCTTGAACATTCAGAGAGGTGATACATATTTGATATTTTTCTTGATCTGTACAAGTGTTAGTTTTTGAATACCTGTGCACTTGAATGGAAATAAAAGTATTTGTTTACCCATAAGATGAATTTGTAAAAGGCTTGTTTAAGCTTCTGATCAGTGAGTGATATATAGTTTGTCATAACTTATCTCATAAACCAGTACAGAATATTTTAAGGAATTGAATGTACTGATGGTAAATAATTTCCTTACTTAGGATATATTGAGACTTAACTTCAAACGGAAGGTATTCCAGAATTTGAAGACCAACCATAAATTGTACCTGAAACGACAAACCATAAAATTCCAGAACACCAGTTTTATTGGAGACAAACGTTTTAAAAGAACTTACTACATATTGTCAAGAGAACTTTGGAACAAAAATTCTTCAAGTAGCTTCTTTGAAAACCCATAAGATCTGTCACATTTAAAGAGAGAGAATTGACAACGTGCAATTGTACGCAGAGCAGAAACAAGCTGAGTAACGTTGAGTCCAAACAAGAAAATAAAAGTAAAATGGTTTGAAACATAACCCTACATGTACTATAGTACAACAAACACATCCAGCCCAGCTTTTGATTTTCGGTTTTAATCCAGCTTCTAGATGCCCATTCATTATCTTTAGTACACATGGTTTGGGAACCAAGTAATTTTCAACATACGTTGATTTTAGTGAAGCCCACGGCTATTTATAAATAGGTTTTATGTTCTTAATAGTTTCATACAGACGAACATAAATAGTTTTCATCTAACTTCGTAAATAGTACCTAAATATAAAGATTTTATCGAAAGTCCACTGCTCCTATCAGGCTATCGTACATCATATGTACCAGTGTGACGTCATAGTTTATAACAAAATGGCGACGGTAATTGTTTAAAATCTCTCTATAAGTCTGTTTTGGGGATCACAAAGAGAACAATAACATTTTATGAATGTTTAGCTCTACGTAATGGATACGTTTTAGAGCGTTTCCCTTTAAGATATTTATCTTACTGGAAAGCAAATTTGCAACATTAATCAAGTTATTTTCCCGAATCAGTTAATATTTTTACGGTAAAGATTTGCCACCGTACATTTTTCAAAAAGCAGTCTACTGAACTATATTTAAACACTGACGTGTTTTTATTTTTAATAAACCAGTTATAAGATTACAAATGTATCTCTTATTTGCGATATTATAAGGGTAAGTTTAATTGATTATTTTAACATTTCTACACTATTCATCATTTTAAAGAATATGATAAAATGTACTAGTCAATAAAAACAATGTAACCCAAATGTCTTTGTAATGTAAAAACAACGTTTAAAAATTTGGTCGTAGATTTGTGTTTATGTTCGATTCTTAATATTATGTTCAATAATCGGACACATATGCGTTTAGTTGATTACATTTCTGTTCGATTTTTGCATACACGTACAAATATAGTACAAATAATTATTTTCATGTTACGTTTGTTCGATGATAAAAACAAAATGTATTTGATTATCGCACGGATTTAAATTGTTTTTAACTATTCATATGCCCCACAGGTGGCAGTAACGTACCTAGGATACAGTATGGGTCCATGAGCCATATGCACTTAAATTTATTACAATTATAATGTTTTCTTAGGGGAAAAAATGACAAAAAAACATTTTGAAAAATGTTCGCTCCTGTGACAATGAGCCATGAGAAAGGTACGTAAGAACAGTTTGACATGTGCATTGCTCCCAGGTCCGTTTTTTTTTTCAAAACAATATTTCCTTATCAATGATTGGCTGTCTTTTGGGCAAAAGAATAATCTTTCGGAAAAAACTTACTTCAAAGCCCAGTTCCAAACCGTTTACGCATCATGAACGAGCAACGGCGTACGAAACGGTAGTGTTTTCTCTGTTCGAATAAATCCCACACATTTTTCGCACCGAAGTCTCCCCCCTAAAACAAACCAAGCACACAGTGCCAGTTTAAAATAACGTTATAACCGTTCATAACAGACTAAACGCAAACTAACAAGACCGAAAATCAAGTTCAATCCTACTTTGTTACTTACAAATTCGCTATTCAACTTTTTCACTTTCGGAAATTACCTTCGCAAGCCATGATTAACGTTGAGGTTATATTGTAGTAAATCGGTTGTAAGCTTCCGTGGTGTAGCCGAAAGAAGTGCCAATATAAAAAATAGTAAATCTTTTTAGGGGCATAGAAGCAAATTTCATTGCAATATATACATAATTTTTGAATTAATTGTTGATTTGGACATTTTTCCTTTAACAGAAATGTTTACTTTAGTGTTGTTTTGGGTATTTACTTGAACCGGAAGTGCAAAAGTGAAAGTAGGTTTTCTGGGAATTTTGCGGAGGAATACTGTGTAAACACAACTAGGATAGATTCAGTCAGCCGGCATTTCACTGCATACTATTCGACACCATCTGTTTTATATATTTTTCTATTGTAGAGAGACAGAACAGACGGTTTCAGAGGAGGTATGGCTGCCATGGCGTGAAAATTTATAAATGTGTTTAAAAAGACTGTATTTATTGTAAACTTTATATAGAGCAAAGAACAAAATTTGGTCTGGATCCATGCTGGTCGCAAACCCACTATGTTGGTTTTCTCATGGCGCGGCTCAAATTTTTTTATTGGTATGTGACCTATAATGCATTTCAGGGTCAGGGGTAAGAGTTCATTTTTCGGCGACGCCGTCTAAATTCGTTTTCGTTACCTATGCCACGTGACTTCAGTTTGCAAATCAAACTGCTTGATAACGCATTATAGATAATTTATCAAAATGGAAGATTTATCCAACACTCTGCCTGATTGGACGAGAGTGTCAATTTCTTTCACTCTGTTGATTGTGCTACGCTGAGTGAAATGTAGACAAAGCGTTTATCCTAATCGACGCTGTTCACAGTTTTAAAGCTAACTTTGGCTCAGTATATTTAGCAAGAATATTAATATATCTCAAAATGATAAGTAAGTTTAATAAATATGATAAAAACATGTTCAAATACCAACATATATCAAATTAAAGAAAGAGCTGAATACGGTCTGCGTATCACATGAATAAGGGTGTGATAAGAGTCTTTTATGTAGAGAAGTGCTTTTTAAAAGATTTTCCTTGTTACAATTGTCGTCTGTATATGAAACGGTTTCTTGCTTTTGTGACTTATTCAGATTGCATATTAAAATGAATACTTGTTTGCTTTGATATATTTGTTATAAATTATTTAACTGATTTATTATATATGAATATTTTTCTTTAGTATGGTATGCAAATATTGAACTCAGTTGAAATCTGTTTCATTATATATATGCTATATAATGACTGAATCTCATTACACTGAAACGAAGGTACGCTGCATACAGTTTATCTATGTGATATGACTACGGTCAAACTTTGCTTATGAAACAGAAATATTAAAATAATAACAATTGTATGTTTTGCTTGACCTTCACTTTTTTATAGGTGTGACGTCATTGTCCAAAGATTCATGAATAGCGAATATGCATTTGTTAAAGCGGGATCAGTTGGCCTATTTTAGAAATAAATAAAAATAATAAATAAAAAAAATCCTTTAATTGATTTTTTCTCATGTATTTTATTTATACAGCGTCTCATGAACAGCTTGGTGGATCTTTGTCATACTTGGTCTGGAGCATCATTATAAGGTCCTCTTCCAAATTTATTTATATAGGAACTTGGGCCCTATTAGGAACCACTATAGCTAAAAGTAGATATGCCTTTCTTCGCATTAACCACTAAAATGTAATGGATTTTTATCAAACTCGATGTGTAACAATATCGTAAGGTCTCCTGCTATTTTGTTACAAATGGGGATAGGGACCAATTTAGCTAAAAATATAAACATGTTTAATGACCTCTTCTCATGAACCGCTTCATGAATCTTCATTAAACTACTGCTGTAATTATTCGTCTAAGGATAAACGAAACAAAATTGCAACCCTACGAAACATTTGCGAAAAATTTAAAGAGAACCATTTAAATTGTTAAAGTGCGGTGTTTAGTTTTGCAATTTGAAAAATGTTACATGAAAGATGAATGTTAGATGAAAAATTCATAAACTTCTTTCCTTATTACAATTCGCCGACTATCATTTTTAAAGATATTTCTTGTTTTCGTCTGCAAAGAGAATTTCTTAAAAATATGGCAGAAAATGATTATTTAACCACATTAAAAGCCAGGCTTGAATCAAAACTTGTATGATATGGGGAAATAGGGTGTTTGAAATGGACCGGTGTTACATGTGGTCAAAAATGGCCAAAATACGGCAAAATTAGGGCAAAATTTCTCTTTGCTGAGAGTTCAAATTATTATTATGTACGCAGAATAGCCTATATGTTGTCAAAAAATATGTACCAGCTTCCAGAAGATAAACATTTATCACATTTGTGTCAATTTTCCTTATATTGAAATGCGGATCACTTGAGACCCGAACCCCAAATTGTAAACAATCAGAGGCAGGCCTGTGTTAGTCATTGTTTGGTCACAGCTGGCAGAATAGAGAGTATCCAGACTGTTTATTTTGGTACATTTCCATATATAGTTTACAATAAATTCTAATATTTACAATATGTACAGATTTTTATAGAACTTTACAGCCCAGTTGGACATGAATATTTTCATACAGCTTTTATTGTGGATTGTACTGTTGAGCACTTTATATTTAGCACATTTTACTTGGAATGCATGTGATCAGAGGGCTGTGGTATTTTCGTAAAGTCTGGTTTAGTGTCGGTGAGGCCTTTAGAATAGTGGACGTCGGCATCAAGTTTATATCGACGTAGTCGTCCGGTGTAACGAGCAGTGATTGCCTACAGTTTTCTTTGTGCTGGCTTCAGTTTCAGACTGTTTTGTTCTGCTTTCATGAAATACTTAATAACTGATTTGCCTTTAGTTAAGCCAGCACCCAGATACTGTGATTTCATTAAGGCAGAACCAGCATAACCATGAGTTAGTTTGTGAATCTGAGAGTGTATGCGGCCAAAACAGTTCCGACTAAAAGCTACAGATTTCGGCAAGCAAGAAACTTATGATCTGTTAACTGCCTCCCATTTCTGAGTTGAGGACATGTGTTTTGTCAGTGTAATTGCTGCTGGGCTTGCAAGACTTGCATGCATGCATACAGGAGAGATGCATCTGAGTTTGTCATTTTCAGTTTGATATTTGATGGCAGATAATTTTTTGCTCTGTTATAGTTGCCAGGACAGACAAGACGGTGCTTAATACAGCTGTCACCACAGTAACCCTTAAAACACATGATAATGGCAAGCATAACATAGTGCATTTTTGTTGTGACAGTGTCTATGTTACTGTTATATATAGTATGTGCCTTCTTTAGTTCTGAAACACACCGGGCCTTTACAGAAAGTGAGAACTTGTTGCGTTTTAGTTTTATTTGTACCGGGGAAACATGTTTTTACTGAAAGGTGTTTTGTTTATTTGCCGCCTCATTGAATTGCTTAAATGTCTGATGTCTTTAAGATGTTCAGCTTTGAGAGTCTGGCCATTGTCAGCGCCACTATGTCCTTAAGAATCACTATCATCAGTGTAAGAGTGAATACTTAGATTTGCACCAATGTCAGCTGTAACCAAGCTGTTCCATCTGTACTCATTGCCAATAGGCTCGGATTCAGAAATGGTGGCCGTACAGTGGCCCCTATGATTAAGTCATACAACTGTTTTTCCCTTGTTTCTTAGCTCGGACGCAATTTTGCATAATTTGCTCTGAACCGAAACACCTATGACCTTTTTGTCACGGGTACTGTTTTCGCACATGGTGGTGGTGATAATAGTGTCGGCTTGAAATGGTGTGTTATCAGAATTAAACAGGGGGTTGTTGTAACACGAATCACCTTCAACAGTTACATATTTTTTATTTTTATGCCCACAGAGTTTGTTTTCAGTTTCAATGTTTTGCCTAATTTCAGTCATATCTTGTTTATTTAAGTCTACCATGGCCTGACCGACTTTGTTAGCTTGATGAACCATACCGGTCATGGCAGGGGTTGTAATATTTGCTAATATCCTAGAAGCACCGGTATTGCTGATAGATATAGTCATTAAGCCTAACTGCAAGCCTATATTTGCTTTAGCTGCCTTTCTACCTCTCTTGTGAGACTCGGCCTGTTCAAATAATCTATAGAATGGACTTGTATAGTTACAGACAGAGAACTTGAGCCGCTCGTACCAGCACAAGCCCCATTTACGAGATGCCGTAGGGTCAATTTCTAAATCACCAACACATGAATTATTGCCTAATCAGTGTTTCTTTATTTCAGAGTTGAACATTTTATTGACCTCAAATGGTCTGTACAGTCTGTTAGTCAAAAGATCAGAGTCATTGTTTGGTCACAGCTGGCAGAATAGAGAGTATCCAGACTGTTTATTTTGGTACATTTCCATATATAGTTTACAATAAATTCTAATATTTACAATATGTACAGATTTTTATAGAACTTTACAGCCCAGTTGGACATGAATATTTTCATACAGCTTTTATTGTGGATTGTACTGTTGAGCACTTTATATTTAGCACATTTTACTTGGAATGCATGTGATCAGAGGGCTGTGGTATTTTCGTAAAGTCTGGTTTAGTGTCGGTGAGGCCTTTAGAATAGTGGACGTCGGCATCAAGTTTATATCGACGTAGTCGTCCGGTGTAACGAGCAGTGATTGCCTACAGTTTTTTTTGTGCTGGCTTCAGTTTCAGACTGTTTTGTTCTGCTTTCATGAAATACTTAATAACTGATTTGCCTTTAGTTAAGCCAGCACCCAGATACTGTGATTTCATTAAGGCAGAACCAGCATAACCATGAGTTAGTTTGTGAATCTGAGAGTGTATGCGGCCAAAACAGTTCCGACTAAAAGCTACAGATTTCGGCAAGCAAGAAACTTATGATCTGTTAACTGCCTCACATTTCTGAGTTGAGGACATGTGTTTTGTCAGTGTAATTGCTGCTGGGCTTGCAAGACTTGCATGCATGCATACAGGAGAGATGCATCTGAGTTTGTCATTTTCAGTTTGATATTTGATGGCAGATAATTTTTGCTCTGTTATAGTTGCCAGGACAGACAAGACGGTGCTTAATACAGCTGTCACCACAGTAACCCTTAAAACACATGATAATGGCAAGCATAACATAGTGCATTTTTGTTGTGACAGTGTCTATGTTACTGTTATATATAGTATGTGCCTTCTTTAGTTCTGAAACACACCGGGCCTTTACAGAAAGTGAGAACTTGTTGCGTTTTAGTTTTATTTGTACCGGGGAAACATGTTTTTACTGAAAGGTGTTTTGTTTATTTGCCGCCCCATTGAATTGCTTAAATGTCTGATGTCTTTAAGATGTTCAGCTTTGAGAGTCTGGCCATTGTCAGCGCCACTATGTCCTTAAGAATCACTATCATCAGTGTAAGAGTGAATACTTAGATTTGCACCAAAGTCAGCTGTAACCAAGCTGTTCCATCTGTACTCATTGCCAATAGGCTCGGATTCAGAAATGGTGGCCGTACAGTGGCCCCTATGATTAAGTCATACAACTGTTTTTCCCTTGTTTCTTAGCTCGGACGCAATTTTGCATAATTTGCTCTAAACCCGAAACACCTATGACCTTTTTGTCACGGGTACTGTTTTCGCACATGGTGGTGGTGATAATAGTGTCGGCTTGAAATGGTGTGTTATCAGAATTAAAAGGGGGTTGTT
Source organism: Mercenaria mercenaria (assembly GCF_021730395.1). Lineage (NCBI taxonomy): Eukaryota > Metazoa > Mollusca > Bivalvia > Venerida > Veneridae > Mercenaria > Mercenaria mercenaria. Next base: position 23,182,561 of record NC_069362.1, read on the forward strand.
GTAACACGAATCACCTTCAACAGTTACATTTTTTTATTTTTATGCCCACAGAGTTTGTTTTCAGTTTCAATGTTTTGCCTAATTTCAGTCATATCTTGTTATTTAAGTCTACCATGGCCTGACCGACTTTGTTAGCTTGATGAACCATACCGGTCATGGCAGGGGTTGTAATATTTGCTAATATCCTAGAAGCACCGTATTGCTGATAGATATAGTCATTAAGCCTAACTGCAAGCCTATATTTGCTTTAGCTGCCTTTCTACCTCTCTTGTGAGACTCGGCCTGTTCAAATAATCTATAGAATGGACTTGTATAGTTACAGACAGAGAACTTGAGCCGCTCGTACCAGCACAAGCCCCATTTACGAGATGCCGTAGGGTCAATTTCTAAATCACCAACACATGAATTATTGCCTAATCAGTGTTTCTTTATTTCAGAGTTGAACATTTTATTGACCTCAAATGGTCTGTACAGTCTGTTAGTCAAAAGATCAGGGTGTACAGTACTAAATTCTGGAGTGGCGTAACTCTGTGTCAAAATTCGGGTCCTTGGTTTAGGCCTAAGTGGTGAAACAGGAGTATCTGTCCCATCAACATCTTGAAAGGTAAGTATATTATTCTGTTCCTTTATTCTAGCATCAAAAACAGACTTGTTAAGCCTAACATATTTTTATTTACATTTTTTGGTGTGTAGTTTAACTTCTTACCTCTTACATGACTTGAACCTTTCTGAAAGCCGTGTTTCTTTGAGACCCTCTGCCGAGCCGTGAGATTTGGCATCTTACACTAGATTTGAACTATGACTTTCACCAAAAGTAGAACGCCTGATAAGTTTTTTCTCTACTTTTTATAAGCCAAATCATTTGAGCAATAACTGTCAGGCTATGCAAAAGTTCAAACTGCTAAATAAAGATTGGTTGGTTCTCTGCTTGTGATAAGCCAATTAGATTTGATTGGTATACCCAGAGGGCAAGCTAAGCAATTATTTTAATCAAGTATATCCCCCCTGTGGGACACCAATTCAAAGAACAAAAGTTGTTAATTAGCCTTTGTTTCATTCAAAACCTAGAAAATATTATCAAAAACAGAAATTTCTTGAAAAAAGTGCTTTTTTCACAAATTCTGACTTTTTTTATTTAAATAGTATTTGAATTTCACACTATCATTCTTTAAAGACATTTTATCACCCAAACAGTTTATTTTCTATTCACTGAAACTGTAATTTGCATAAAAATACTTTTAAATGATGAAAAATTAAAAAAATATAGGTCCTAAATTTTACTTAAAATGAGATTTTTTTCCGAGAGCTCGGCCTTTTACATTACCTTACAGTTTCGCCTCTTAAAATTTTACCGCTTGAATTACGCGCTTCAGATTGACATCATTGATTCAGGATTGAATAGTACTAAAAGGAAAAAGCAATTAGATATACATAAAAAAAGGGTTGATATTGTCTTATAGGTTATATTGCAGTAATGCGGTTGTAAGCTTCCGTGGTGTAGTCGAAAGAAGTGCCAATATAAAAAATGGTAAATCTTTTTGGGGGCATAGAAGCAAATTTCAGTGCAATATATACATAATTTTTGAATTAATTGTTGATTTGGACATATTTCCTTTAACAGAAATGTTTACTTTAGTTTTGTTTTTTTGGTATTTACTTGAACAGGAAGTGCAAAAGTGAAAGTAGGTTTTCTGGGAATTTTGCGGAGGAATACTGTGTGAACACAACCAGGATAGATTCAGTCAGCCGTCATTTCACTGCATACTATTCGACACCCACTGTTTTATATATTTTTCTATTGTAGAGAGACAGAACAGACGGTTTCAGAGGAGGTATGGCTGCCATGGCGTGAAAATTTATAAATGTGTTTAAAAAGACTTATTTATTGTAAACTTTATATAGAGCAATGAACAATTTTTTATTGGTATTTGACAAGACGGTGGTTGTAAAGAACGTTTTCATTGGCTGAGACAGTTTACGTATTTCAAACGTAGCGATAAAATCCAAAGAGTACCCGAATACAAACATGCAGCGATGGCTCACGAAGATTATTTACCAAATTAAAATAAAAAACAACTGGTAAGTAGCTAAGTAGAATTGAACCTTATTTTTAGTCTTGTTAGTTTACATTTAGCATGTTCTGACTGCTTGTAGCACTATTTTTAACTGACATGGTGTACTTGATTTGTTTTAGGGGGGAGACTTCGGTGCAAAAAATGTGTGGGATTTATTCGGACAGAGAAAACACTACCGTTTCGTACGCCGTTGCTCGCTCGTGATGCATAAACGGTTTGGAACTGGGCTTTGAAGTTTTTTTCTGAAAGATTATTCTTTTGCCCAAAAAACGGTCAGTCATTGATAAGGAAATATTGTCTTTGAAAAAAATACGGACCTGGAAGCAATGCACATGTCAAACTGTTCTTACTTACCTTTCCCATGGCTCATTGTCACAGGTGCAATTTTTTTTCAACGTGGCTTTTTGTCATTTTTTTCCTAAGAAAACATTATAATTGTATTAAATTTAGGTGCATATGGCTCATGGACCCATACTGTATCTTAGGCACGTTACTGCCACCTGTGATATGTCCCACACTCGAAGACATATCTGATACATTACTTTATATATGCGTTCAATAATCGAAGACATATTTGGTACAAACTTCTAAATGTGTGTCCAATAATCGAAGACTTATTTAATGCATGCCTGCTATATGTGTTCGATAATCGAAGTCATATTTAATTCATATTGCGATATGTGTTCGCTAGTCGAAAATATCTTTAAAAGACATATGTAGCAGCACTGCATGAATTTTGGGATTAAATAGAAAATTAAATGTAATTTAAATAATATGTAATATTTGATTGCAATTGCATTAAAGTGATTTTAAAGTACATTAAAGTTCAAAATTCACTTTCTGTTTACTTTGTGTTGAATTTTTCATGAAATTCCCATTTCCTTTGCATTTATGATACTCTTAAATATTATGAATTTTTTTATTTAATTGTAATTTTAGGAAAATAAATTTGATGAGTACTTTGAATAGTGGATCTTCATGCATGTACATTTTGAATGCTACCGATTGAATTTCACACAATCTCTATATGAACAAAAATTTCATGCAATTCCAAATTTAATGAAAAGTTAGGAAAATAAATCTGACGATTTATATGAATTTAGTGGAGCTTCTTTTTGCATCATTTTATCCTCCCGAACGGAAAGACCGTACGCACGATCGACACGGAGGTGTCTTATTATATATATTGGGAAATACTCCATTTCAAAAGAAGGACATACCTAGAAATTCCCTGTTCCGAGTGTATTTATGTTGAATTAGTTCTTGAAACTAAAAACATTTTGTTTGCTTTATTCTAAAGACCACCAAATACAGATGTACTTCAACACTAAAAAATTACACTTGGCGGTTGACACTGGCTTTCGTTATATAATAGTTTGTAGGCGACTTAATCTTAACTGTGCAAACCAACATTCAGTGCACAAGATTATTATTATTATTATTATTATTATTATTATTTACCAGATTTTTATAGCGCTCTTTTCATCTATAAAATAAACGTTCAAAAGCGCTGTACAAACTACATATCACAGAATGATATGGACATACAATACAACACACAAAAATATATCAACAATAAAAGGTATTCAGCCTGAATCAGGTTTTACTCTACATTTTAATTGTACTAGATATTTTAAAGAACAAAAAACAATAGGAAACAATTTCCATTGCAAAGCTTGTTTTTCCATGTAAAGTGAGTTTCAATAGACCTTGAAGAAAAAGTGTGTTTTCAATGATCGTTTGAAAGCATCCAAGCTTTTAGCGTCTCTAATGGTAGCCGGAAGAGCAATTCATAACTTCGGTGCAGCTGATAAAAAACTAAGATCACCGTACCTCACAGTATTGTTTTTGAGGTCCACTCAGTCTGCCTACAATTCTCATTTATACAGCACATTGATGAGCCTAAACATTATACTGAGAATTCGTCCTCGTTAATTGATTTAATACTTACATCTAATGCAAATGTACGTGATCCCTTCTTATCACAAGAAATGCGTTATCATTGCCCTACGTACGGATTTTTAAATTTTAAGAATCATTCTAGACCATCTTTCAAAAGACATATTTGGCTGTTTGACAAAGGAAACTATGATCTTCTGCGTCAGAAAGCATCGATGATAAACTGGAGTTCTCTTTAAGATATAAATATTGATATTTCGAATATCACCCATCAAATATTGGAAATTGCATCCCAAGCAGGGCAGTTCTTATACGGCAGAATGAACCATCATGGATTACAACTCATACAAAAAGAAAACAAGTGAATGAAGTATTGCCATGCAATACAAAGTCTCCTACTGGAAGCACCTAATATTCTCTATTGTTATTTATAGTAACAACAAAGGCAGGTCTGATCTTTTTAACCACTCACTTACTTGAAGGATGAAAGGTAGCAAAAATTACACCTCTATTCAAATATGGAGAGCCATCTCTTGTTCCTAACTAGAGACTAATCTCTCTTCTTAGTACAGTTAGTACGGTCTTTGAGAGAATCGTATTTAGACATGTTTTCAACTATCTTCAAGATAACAGTCTTTTCACACCTTTACAATCTGGTTTTGTGCCAAGAGATTCTCGGCGATATATGACCATTTTGTGTCGATTCGCCGTAAAACCCAACTCATTCACTCACTCACTACAACAGTCTTGAAAAATTCCCCGACTAGAATTATAAACATTTTGCCCAAGTAAAAAAAATGTAACAAAAATTATGTCATTGACAAATACATAAAACAATATAAAGTACAGCACAATAAAGAAAATGACAATTATATGCGCAACAAATAAACGGGTAAATCTTATGACAACATATCTATGGAGTTAATTCCGATAACATACTTAATTACTTCGGAAAGAATTTAACTTATAAAGTTACCTCGAATAAAGTCTCATATATATACAACTTGTTTTGTTTTATTGTTTTTTATCCTTTTAATATTATTTTGTTTTGTATTAAACTTGCAGATGTAGAGTCTTTCCATTTAAGTGTTTTAGACTGAGTTGGAACTGTTTTTAGTTTTCATCTTCACTTTCTGATTGTGATCTGGCTTCTGATAGTTTATCACTTTCACATCCGCTATCTTCTATCACATATGCGTTCCAACCCAAAGAATACATACTGTCAAATACATTTGACATCGAGAAAATCCTGTCTATTGGGGGTGTTTGAGTTGATTTCCCCTACGATGTGCCATTGAGCCCATTGACAAATGTAAAAAGCTATCTCTGAGTCCCGTAATGTCTCTGACACATACCGTGTCAGTGTATTCCATCTAAATATTAGATGACATGGATAGAACCTATGTTCATTCCCCACATCTAACATGCACTCGCGTTCTCCGCCTGCATACTGTGGACGGTTTTGGATGACAGAGCTCCCCAATTCGCAACTTAGATGTCCTATCATCCACTCTCTGACGTAATTGTATAATAGTCCAAATATTTCTCGTTTCGAAATAATTTCCTTTGAATTTTTGTTTGTTTTATTATTCTTTTGATAAATTGGTTTGCAAATGCAGAATGAACTGAAACTGAACTTGTAAATGGTGGGCACAGTTTTTAAGGTGCATATCAAGTCTCCTGGGACTCCAGCTTGATTTCCTGTTTCATTGTTCTACACTAATCATGCATTACACATTACATTACACATTTTGTTGTTGTTATTGTTTTCTAGTCTATAGTATCACGTCTATAAAACATTCTACTTTTACAGGGGCACACAGTTAATGACGATATTCTACACATGTTAACCACGGTTCCAGTTTTTGAACAGATTCAATGCTGTCCTATTAATTCACACATTTGGTTGTGTATCAAAACTCTTCCCATCGTTGTTGCCTGATATGATACCAACACTTGGATATAACTTCTTCTTGGTTCCTGTTGGCAGTCTGCATTTCTAGTTCTTCCTTTGGTGGCTCCGGCGTACTCTTCGCATCGGAAACGGTAATGACGTTCACAGAATTCTCTGTCGCCAACATTCTTCCTTGATGAGAACTGTTTCTGTCCACACCTTTAGCCTTCCTAGCTATACACGCTGGGCTTAATTTTCCTAAGTTTTCTTTGCCTTTACAACAGTAACATATTATTATCAAAACGACTGTTATCAGTGCAGTTAGTAATAGTACAGTAATCCAGTTAATTTTGTTATTGTCTTTTCGATCTTTGTTAATTCTCTTTAGGGAATTAATCAGGTGATCCATTGAATTTTGTTTTACAGGTTAGTTCTTTAGGTAAGATCGGTTTTGATATATTTGGGACATCAAATGTAATTTATTCCAGATAGAAAAGTTTTTAATTGATGTATGTCCCAAAACTATCCAATGGACATTTGCTTTATGTATTTGCTTTTGTCATGATAAGAGGATGATAAGCTTACATGAAGTTACTGTAAGCGAAACAATTCATATCTAACCGAAATAATGCAAATGGAGATTTCATTGTTACAACTGTCTTTCGCATTTGTGTTTCATAGCAAACCACCGTTAATCTTAATGAACTTAAAAATGCGATAATCCATATATTTGAGTCAGTATATCTTGCTGCTTGTAGACGGGCGCTTGGACACATTTTAGACAAATTTACTTGAAAGATAGGGCTCTTGATCTTGCAGAAATGCAAAATTTTATTTCTTACATTTTGAAATTTAAGTCTGTTCTATTAATGCATATTTAGTGCGCCCTTGGTTAAAATAGCATTGCTGAAGCGTCTAATGCGTATGTAGCTGTCATTTCTTTCAGGCTATTTCTATTTTCTTTCGAGTCTTGGGTCATGTTTTTGCCAATAAAATAAAGAAACGGCATACTGTGTAGCTCATATTCTTTTTAATTCTCATTTAAATCTAAAAGAGGTATTGCGACAAGTACAAAAATGTCAGATCGATGCATAACTGTGGTGCAAGTCAAATGTTGGTAAAAATGCCATAATTTGGACCTTGAATCATCAGAGAGAATGAGAGTTTTAGGGAGCCGTGACTTGATTTTAAGTAAAAGTCCCTTTTAATTACTAAGATAATTAGACTGGGGGAAAGATGGCCTGAACTGAGTATGTTTAGTTGAAGCTTAAAATTTTCAAGATATGTGAGCTTGAGTAAGCATCATCTCTACGTCTTCAATATAGATATATAGCTTTAAATACACTGTGTTGAAATCTTGAATATCATTTATTCTTGTGTTGAAGTTTTAGCTAATCTATTTATTTTGAGATCCGTTTATCTTAAAACAGAAATTAGTTCATTAAGTGTCTGTCTGATTTATGAAATTTAGCGTCGTGAGATAGTGAGGATGGATATATTTTCCTCTAACACATGAATTGTATCTTTTTGATTTCTTGCCAGCTTTCCCATGTGTTTACGTAGGGACTTCGGATCATCATCTGATGGTACTCCAAAAATGAATTAAAACATTTGAAATGGGAACGATTACCTTTATATTACGTGAAGTTACATGATTTAAGTCAGTAAAGTTATTGAGTACTTTATGATGTATCTCATTGAGATGTCTAATTACATTCTTTATATTTAAAAAGGTCTCGAGGAAGTGCTCTGTCCTAGAAGCATTATTTTACTTTACTACGTCATCTGCTACACAGTTGGCCATTTCTATGTTGTAACTTAACTTGTTTTAAATACATTTCATATTCATTAAAATTCATCCATAAATTTACTAGCCAGTGGGATCGAGTTGTGGTCACATCATAAACTTGAGACATTATGTTATCATCATCTCTTTGGTCTGTCTAGTGAATCTTTTTGAATATCCCATTTGTCAAGTTGGGCAAGTCTTAATGTGTTCTGCATGAACTTTTCTAGTTGAGTTATCTAATTGATTTTTATATTGTATGTCAACGGTGATTTCTTCTCTATAATTCGATAATATGGTTACCTTATACGATCCAGTTTACCCTTCTTTCAAATTGGTATACTTGGCTTGTCTCTTTTTTGCTTTCTTCAGGTTTCTATAGGCAGTAAGGATTGCCCTATGTTGCTCCTGTAAGGCAATTATGAAGTTCAGTCCCTTCGCATTTCCGACGCTGTTTAAGTAAGTTATCTAAAGGCAGTATGACTCCACGGTATATACAGTAAATAGAATGGGGAGAATTTTATAGATTTGCTCACTTTAAATCTAATTACTGCTAGACTCTGGTTCAGATATAAATCCCAGGTTTCAAGTTGACCATCTTTTATTTTCCTACCTATAATATCATTAAGTGCTTTATGAACTCTTTCAATTCTTGAATTTCATTGGGGATGGAACTGTATGCATTAAATATGTTTTGATTTCTGCTAGGGTTTCCTGAACTGCTTTTGCACAGCTTTCTTGACCGTTGTCAGAACTAATTGTAAAGGTGTTCAATATCGGGGGTATATATTTCTTCTATTAGTAGATGTGCTATGTTTTCAGCACTTTTGTCTGGCACTACCCATGCCACAAGGAACCCACTCTAGATATCAATAAATCTTACTATATGCTTATTACCAGACTTTGTTTTAGGGAATGGTCCACTTAGATCGAAAGCAATTGATGCGAATGCAAACGAAGGCACACCTTTTTGTTGAATTGGCGCTTTAATCTTTTAAGGGTCCGTGTTTTACAGTCTACACATTTATTCACATAAATAATTATGTCTCTTAACATATTTAAATGTATGTTTTCTTTATTGTATAAAATGTCTTGTCCACACACATACGACCATTATCATCATAAAACTGTTTAAGTATTTTATCCTTTAGATGCTTCTGTACAAAAAGCCGAAGTCAAGGTTCTTTATATGCATTGGATAAATTATAGACTATGTTATTTAGTTCAATATGCTTGTTCTGAATGCTTTTTGATGGCTTTCCATGTTTAAGGATCATTTTCAGTTCAAATATTTTGCTGTCCTTGTTTCGTTCTTTTTCATGTCAGTTTCACATTTTGGTTTTTGTAATTGGTCCTTCAGAGGTGGCTGGTAATTAACATATTTTGCAGCATTTATTTTGTAAGTTTTATCGCTAAAAAGCATTTCTTTTTGTTCATTTATATTATCTTTAGAGCACACGGTAGGTGAACGTGAAAGCAAATCAGCACAATAATTTTTCGGTCCTTTGATATATTTAATTTTACAGTTATACCAAGCGATACCTAATGCCTACATCGGAATTCTTTTGTTCTGAATAGGTGATTCCTGAAGGTATTTAAGCGGTATGTGTTCGGAAAAAAAGCAATCTCTGCATTATGGAAATAAATATCTAATTTTTTAATGCGTAGTGTATCGCGAATGCCGCCTTCTCTACTGTTAAATACTTTCACTTTGCACTGTTAAGTTTATGCGTAAGATAGTAAATTGGTTTTTCATTATATTTTGGTTTTATCTGTCTGAGACACTTTCATTTCCATCACATTCCTGTGTTAAGCATGCTCCAACACACGCATCACTCGTGTCCACGTAGAGAATGTATGGCTTATTAGGGTTTGGATAAACTAATAATAGTACCATTGTCAACTGATTTTTTAACGTTTGAAAACCGGATTCGCACATTTCGGTCCAATGAAATCGCGGGAACTTTCTGGTCGAATTTATTAATCGTTCTGTTATTTCTTTAAAAAAGGCTAGATTTGTCTTATTATGCCGAATACATGTGTGAAGTTTGAAAGCAAAACATTAAACCCTGCAGTTTTAGAAAAATAACCTTCTTACACGCAAAACTTTTATGACGCCGACATGGACGCCGACGCCGCCTTAAAGGTGACAACAAAATTAATGTTCTTCTATTTGAAAAAATCCAAACAATGGTATATTGTTGTTATTACTTTCTCAATAATGTTAGAATAAAAGTACGTTAAAAATATGTTTTATACAAACAAATTTAAGTAATTAAAAAATTAAAGTTTTCCAGACATGCAAATCAAAAATAAAACATAATGCATTAGACACGGACATACTTTGAAACCGCTACGCGTTTACGCGGACGCCCTGACTCAAGACTTTTAGGTTGAACGAGGCTGTTTCATTTTTCCAGCCCTTCCAGTTTGTGCTAGAGGAATTTTGACTTGGCTCGCTGTAGAGAAAGCCTACTTTTTTGTGAGTAATTATTTTCTTCTTCCTCCCTTTTCTGATAGCCTGAAGGTTCTCCAGCTGGAACGGTTAAACTGCCTTACGTTTACTGGCGTTGAAGTCTTTGACAACTCGATTGATGTCTCTTTAGAGCTCATTATTCAGACTTTGCTTTGATAAAAGGTTCATCTGGCCTTCCTGTAGTTCTATCTTGGGATGTTGGATAAATTAGAGTCTATATGGTTCATAGTAATATGGACTTGATCGCTATCTCTTATTTGCTAATTAACTTCCCGCTTGACATTAGCATCAGCTGGCATGTGGTCTGCCTTTAAAACATTTTTCCGTCATATTGTGCTAATGTTCGCGCAAAGTCATCGTCATATTATTCAATTTCCTTTGTCGTAACAATTCCATATATTCTATATTTGTAGGTCACATCTCTGTGTCTATCCTAGTGAACGTCGTCGTATTCTCCGTCGGGATACACTTTCCGTATACTTTCAGTCTAATATAGTTAACATATGCTAAATTTCTCTTACAGATTTGACATAAGGTTTGTCTTCAAGCTCTGACAATTGCCACAATATTTATTTTAATGCTTTTTCATTTTCATCTTTTTATGTTTTCAAACTTTATTGTTGCCTCTTTATCCTTAGCAAAATCCATGTTATCACTGAGAAAGTTGAAACTAATTACTCCGCTTTTTCTTGCGTTTCCTCTGAGATACCTTCATTTTCATCACAGACTTCGACTTAATATTGTTAACAATGAACTTTATGTTTTGATTTCTTAGCGCTTCAGTACTTTTCTGGTCTCAGCATCAAACAGCCACTACTGTTTTCTCTCTTGTGTCCTTTTTCTTGATCATGGCTGTTTGTTAACCTCATGTCATTCTATATCTCACGTTCTCAGGAAAAAAATATTTAAAATAGTATATGCAAATGAAAATTAAAGTTACAGCGTGTTGAGGTTACAAGACGTTAGTCAACATTGAGCGCGACGTTAGACCCATATGAGCTCTAGTTAAATTAATCAATCTGTTTCAATACCAGTAAATTCATTTACTGTCTAGTACCCAATTAGGTGTAAGTTAAACATTGTATAAGCTGACCACAACCAAAACAAATGTAAGCCTCCGCAGGTCTATTCACAAGTAGTCAAAATATAAATAGTGCTATTTTTCCTTTCCTAGTGCCTTTTCTCTATAGCAATGTGTTAACTTTACTCTACCGCGTTTCAGTATGTATCACTTTGTATTCTATCGAAATCGGCATGTTCTTATCCCATGCTAGGAAAATGTGGCGGCGTAAGAATTTAATGTCTCGAAAAGATAAATTGAAAAAGGCGAAAAGGAGTAGAATTCAGCGGGTTGTATTTAAGGAACTGTAGATTTCTTATATAAAATTTAACACCTGCTTTTCGTTTTGTTTTGTAGCAATATGGTTCTCTATTATGGGAATACATGTCTCTGAAAATCTGATTTGCTAGAAAATGTCGACAAAATGTTATAAAGTAACTGAATTTTATATGAAATAAAGACAGCCGGATTTAGTAGTGTTCAGCCTTTAAGGTAGTTTCGCACGTTTGATAAACCGGAAGTGATAGCGTAACCTCATCTATCCGGAAAACGTAGACTAAAGCCTGGAGTCGACATACGTAAATGAAAATCATTTTATGAATTAACGACAAACCTGTGAAGTTTATTACAATGACACTGTTACTATCTTTTTAAAGTTTAAATATGATTTTAGAATATCTTACACGTTAAATAATTCAAAATAATGTCTTAAAATTAGCGTAAATGCGTGGTTTACTTAGTTTAAACAATATTTTATTTGGAGCAACATACACATAATATGTACAACAAATTTTTACATGTCAAATACATGGATTGGAAAACAAGCTGATAGCTTATGTAAATTCCTTTCCAAATGTGGTTTACTTAAATTATGGTCAAATATCTCAACAATAACCATATTGACCTATACATTTTGTTTCATCACATTACAGGCCGTATGTTTATTTACAACTCTGAGAAGTTTCATTAAAATCTACATTGTAGAACAATTCTATTAGCAAAAATAATATGAAAGTTATGATTTACCTATTGACGCCCGTTGTGAAAATTTGCGTGAGGTCCAATTTTTTCGAATCAGTCTATAAAAAGATCAAAACAAACGACCCTACCTTTTTATTTGCTGAATTTTAGAAGTTTTGAAAAATCAGAGTTTAATGAAATTCTTCATTGTAGAACAAATTTCGATCCAAACGTGCAGAGCCTGGTTGCACTCTTATCAAACCGAGTCTGCTATAAGGTTGCTTATGTATGTTATATGCTTTCAAACGATGTTTTCACAGATTTTATTAACTATCACAACAGCAGATTTTAAGTGCCGTATCACGGCTTTAGAAAGTCCCACCTTATTTGACATGTTGTTATATTTTATAGTTCTTTTAATTCATTAAGTTCATTTATTTTTACTATATTATAATTCCACTTAAACCGGTGCAATAGGGCGTAAGGTGTTGCACTTTCCATCACCTCTAATGTACAGACTCAGTCAAACCGAGCCTGCTATAATGTTGCTTTGTAGCGTTTTATGCTTCCAAATTGTCTTTCCACGTATTTTATTAACTAATACAACAGCAGTCGGCGGCTTTAAAATGTCTCCCATGTTGTTATATTTTCTGGTCCTTTGGGATCATGGAGTACATTCATATTTACTGTTATAGAAATCTGCTGTTAGGCCTGAGGTTTGTTGCAAATTTCAATACCTCTCATGAAAAGACTTAATCAAGCTGAGTCTGCTACTATGTTGCTTGGTTGCGTCCTGTTACGTTCTTTGCTTACAGAGGATCTTTTCACAGATTTTATAACAAATGCGTTTCTTTCTTCCTTAAGGCATCATAACAATGGGTAACACCGTTTCAAAATTCGGGAAAACTGCTCTACAAGTAGCCTGTGTTGCTACGGGTGGAAATTTTGGCATTTCCGATGAAGGACTCCACCTTGGTCCATTGCGCATAAATGAAAAGAGAATTGGTGTTCGTGTCCAACTTGGTCCGGTAAATCTTGGAGTTGCGATTGGTAAAAATGGTGATGGAACTTGGACAACCGATGCAGAAATTGGCCTAGGAATTAAGGACAGAGCAGGTGTAAACATTAAGGCACACTATAACAGCAGTGGTAATTTTACTGTCGAACCAGAGTGTACCCTAAATGTTGGACCGTTACGAGCTCGCACTGGTTTCGAAGTCGACAATAATGGAAACTTTACCTCGATAAATGCCGGGATAGATGGACCAGTAAGAGCCACTATAAGCAAAACAAGACACGATGACAAAACTACCTACGAAGCTGAGGTTGGTACATCCATTGGCGGGATCGCGGAAGGAACGATCGGTGTAAGCTACGAAAGTGAGAGATCTTGGTCAGGCGGCGGAACTATCAATATAAAGAAACCAGGAAAAGGTGATTTCAAAGTTGGTTTTCATGTTGACAAAGGTGGCAATTGGTCTGGGGATGCTAGTTTAGGCATTCAAAGTGGGACAAGCCAAGGGAGAATAAACACAGCATTGAACAAAACTGAGGGTTTCAGTGTTGATTTAGAAGCTGGAATAAAACCGATGGCAAATTTGGATGGAAATATAAAAATAAAATGTGGAGCAAATAGCGACATGAAATTGAATGCTGAAATACAAATAGAAAAACAAACACCTGGCGAGATAGGTGGTATGATAAGAGGTAAATGTGACAGTGATGCAAAGTGGGAAACTGAACTGGAACTGGAAAAACAGAAATCCGGTGAACTGAGCGGGAGAGTTAAAGGTAAACTTGACAGTGATATGAAGTGGGACACGGAGGTAGAACTGGAAAAACAGAAACCCGGCGAACTGAGCGGGAGAGTTCAAGGTAAACTTGACAGTGATATGAAGTGGGAAACAGAAGCAGAACTAGAAAAACAGAAACCCGGCGAACTGAGCGGGAGAGTTCAAGGTAAACTTGATAGTGAATTGAAGTGGGACACGGATGCAGAACTTGAAAAACAGAAACCCGGCGAACTGAGCGGGAGAGTTAAAGGTAAACTTGACAGTGATATGAAGTGGGAAACGGAAGCAGAACTAGAAAAACAGAAACACGGCCAACTGAGCGGGAGAGTTAAAGGTAAACTTGACAGTGATATGAAGTGGGAAACGGAAGCAGAACTAGAAAAACAGAAACCCGGCGAACTGAGCGGGAGAGTTCAAGGTAAACTTGATAGTGATATGAAGTGGGACACGGACGCAGAACTAGAAAAACAGAAACCTGGTGAGCTGAGCGGGAGAGTTCAAGGTAAACTTGACAGTGATATGAAGTGGGAAACGGATGCAGAACTAGAAAAACAGAAACCTGGTGAGCTGAGCGGGAGAGTTAAAGGTAAACTTGACAGTGATATGAAGTGGGAAACGGATGCAGAACTAGAAAAACAGAAACCCGGCGAACTGAGCGGGAGAGTTAAAGGTAAACTTGACAGTGATATGAAGTGGGAAACGGAAGCAGAACTAGAAAAACAGAAACCCGGCGAACTGAGCGGGAGAGTTCAAGGTAAACTTGACAGTGATATGAAGTGGGAAACAGAAGCAGAACTAGAAAAACAGAAACCCGGCGAACTGAGCAGGAGAGTTCAAGGTAAACTTGATAGTGAATTGAAGTGGGACACGGATGCAGAACTTGAAAAACAGAAACCCGGCGAACTGAGCGGGAGAGTTAAAGGTAAACTTGACAGTGATATGAAGTGGGAAACGGAAGCAGAACTAGAAAAACAGAAACACGGCCAACTGAGCGGGAGAGTTAAAGGTAAACTTGACAGTGATATGAAGTGGGAAACGGAAGCAGAACTAGAAAAACAGAAACCCGGCGAACTGAGCGGGAGAGTTCAAGGTAAACTTGATAGTGATATGAAGTGGGACACGGACGCAGAACTAGAAAAACAGAAACCTGGTGAGCTGAGCGGGAGAGTTCAAGGTAAACTTGACAGTGATATGAAGTGGGAAACGGATGCAGAACTAGAAAAACAGAAACCTGGTGAGCTGAGCGGGAGAGTTAAAGGTAAACTTGACAGTGATATGAAGTGGGAAACGGATGCAGAACTAGAAAAACAGAAACCCGGCGAACTGAGTGGGAGAGTTAAAGGTAAACTTGACAGTGATATGAAGTGGGAAACGGAAGCAGAACTAGAAAAACAGAAACCCGGCGAACTGAGCGGAGAGTTCAAGGTAAACTTGACAGTGATATGAAGTGGGAAACGGAAGCAGAACTAGAAAAACAGAAACCCGGCGAACTGAGTGGGAGAGTTCAAGGTAAACTTGACAGTGATATGAAGTGGGACACGGAAGCAGAACTAGAAAAACAGAAACCCGGCGAACTGAGCGGGAGAGTTCAAGGTAAACTTGACAGTGATATGAAGTGGGACACGGAAGCAGAACTAGAAAAACAGAAACCCGGCGAACTGAGCGGGAGAGTTCAAGGTAAACTTGACAGTGATATGAAGTGGGAAACAGAAGCAGAACTAGAAAAACAGAAACCCGGCGAACTGAGCGGGAGAGTTCAAGGTAAACTTGACAGTGATATGAAGTGGGACACGGACGCAGAACTAGAAAAACAGAAACCTGGTGAGCTGAGCGGGAGAGTTCAAGGTAAACTTGACAGTGATATGAAGTGGGAAACGGATGCAGAACTAGAAAAACAGAAACCTGGTGAGCTGAGCGGGAGAGTTAAAGGTAAACTTGACAGTGATATGAAGTGGGAAACGGATGCAGAACTAGAAAAACAGAAACCCGGCGAACTGAGTGGGAGAGTTAAAGGTAAACTTGACAGTGATATGAAGTGGGAAACGGAAGCAGAACTAGAAAAACAGAAACCCGGCGAACTGAGCGGGAGAGTTCAAGGTAAACTTGACAGTGATATGAAGTGGGAAACGGAAGCAGAACTAGAAAAACAGAAACCCGGCGAACTGAGTGGGAGAGTTCAAGGTAAACTTGACAGTGATATGAAGTGGGACACGGAAGCAGAACTAGAAAAACAGAAACCCGGCGAACTGAGCGGGAGAGTTCAAGGTAAACTTGACAGTGATATGAAGTGGGACACGGAAGCAGAACTAGAAAAACAGAAACCCGGCGAACTGAGCGGGAGAGTTCAAGGTAAACTTGACAGTGATATGAAGTGGGAAACAGAAGCAGAACTAGAAAAACAGAAACCCGGCGAACTGAGCGGGAGAGTTCAAGGTAAACTTGACAGTGATATGAAGTGGGACACGGAAGCAGAACTAGAAAAGCAGAAACCCGGCGAACTGAGCGGGAGAGTTAAAGGTAAACTTGACAGTGATATGAAGTGGGTAACGGAAGCAGAACTGGAAAAACAGAAACCCGGCGAACTGAGCGGGAGAGTTAAAGGTAAACTTGACCATGATATGAAGTGGGAAACGGAAGCAGAACTGGAAAAACAGAAACCCGGTGAACTGAGCGGGAGAGTTAAAGGTAAACTTGACAGTGATATGAAGTGGGAAACGGAAGCAGAACTGGAAAAACAGAAACCCGGCGAACTGAGCGGGAGAGTTCAAGGTAAACTTGACAGTGATATGAAGTGGGAAACGGAAGCAGAACTGGAAAAACAGAAACCCGGCGAACTGAGCGGGAGAGTTAAAGGTAAACTTGACAGTGATAAGAAGTGGGACACGGAAGCAGAACTAGAAAAACAGAAACCCGGCGAACTGAGTGGGAGAGTTAAAGGTAAACTTGACAGTGATAAGAAGTGGGACACAGAAGCAGAAATAGAAAAACAGAAACCCGGCGAACTGAGCGGGAGAGTTAAAGGTAAACTTGACAATGATATGAAGTGGGACACGGAAGCAGAACTGGAAAAACAGAAACCCGGCGAACTGAGTGGGAGAGTTCAAGGTAAACTTGACAGTGATATGAAGTGGGAAACGGAAGCAGAACTGGAAAAACAAAAACCCGGCGAACTTAGCGGGAGAGTTAAAGGTAAACTTGACAGTGATATGAAGTGGGAAACGGAAGCAGAACTAGAAAAACAGAAACCCAGCGAACTGAGCGGGAGAGTTAAAGGTAAACTTGACAGTGATATGAAGTGGAAAACGGAAGCAGAACTGGAAAAACAGAAACCCGGCGAACTGAGCGGGAGAGTTAAAGGTAAACTTGACAGTGATATGAAGTGGGAAACGGAAGTAGAAGTAGAAAAACAGAAACCCGGCGAACTGAGCGGGAGAGTTAAAGGTAAACTTGACAGTGATATGAAGTTGGACACTGAACTAGAACTGGAAAAACAGAAACCCGGCGAACTGAGTGGGAGAGTTAAAGGTAAACTTGACAGTGATCTGAGGTGGGAAACGGAAGTAGAAGTGGAGAAACAAGACCGCAGCAAATACTACGGGAGGTTACAGGGTAGACTAAATAGCAGTTTCGACTATGACACCGGAATAGAACTTAAAAAACTGGAATCCAATTATACTAGTGACAGTGACAATGACAATAAATGCGACAATGACAGCGATAGTGAGAATGGCAATGAGAATGAGTGTGACAATGACAATGAGTGTGACAAAGTCAGTGATAGTGACAGTGACGTTGACAATGGGAGTGACAATGACAATGAGTGTGACAATGTCAGTGATAGTGAGAGTGACCATGACAATGAGTGTGATAGTCTCAGTGATAGTGACAGTGACAATGACAATAAGTGTAACAATGATAGCGATGTGAAAATGGATACTTTACAAGAAACAGAAGAGCAGGCAATTTGTATAATGTGTGGTTCAGCGAAATGTCCATTCAACAAAGGGACTATGAAACTGACTATTACAATGGCATCGAAAGCGACGATGAAGGAAGTGACAGTGACAGTGACTGAAAATGTCTTTGAAAGTGTCACTGGAAATAACAATGACTAAAATAAAGCATTTGGTTTGGTAGGGATTTGCTGTTGTTTTAAATGCATAATGGAAATATGTTTCTGATGATATATTTTCTGTAGAAGTCAAATCAATATATGATAATGAAATGTTTGACCCAAAATATCAATTAATTATGGGTAACTATACTAGAATACAGTGATTTTGTTTCTGGCGTCTTTCACTACAAGATAAACCTCACAAATTTTGTTTACATTTAAAAGCAAACACTATATTTTTGAAGAATCATGTTTAATTTGCCGATCCTATTCTGCCGTTCATTTCGCAAGAACTCAGAACTCTTTCGTGCTCGCGTATATTTACCTACACACGTACATTTATAGGTGCTTGCGTTATTATAAGTGCACGTATAGATACGCGTGTACGAATATATGCTTGCATCTACATATTTACGCGTGCAAGTGTAAAAAGTAGACGTGTAATAGATACGGTACGAGTTTTTCTTCAAAAGTGTCCTTTTACAGACGTAAGAAGTCGTTCCGCTAGGACGAACACCAATATTGTCCGAGGCGACGCCGAGGATAAAATTGGTGTTCGTCCTAGCGAAACGGCTTCTTACGTCTGTAAGAGGACACTTTTGAAGAAAAACGAGTAACTGTATCTGACTTATACGACGATAATTGTACAGAATATATTAATGAATGAATAAATACATAAATGAATAGATTTTTTTTTCGAAAGATAAACATAAAATCATTATCGTGTGCCTTTCTAAATATACTATGTCATCTGGTGGTATAACCCGAAATGTTCGTGCATTCAAATTTCAAACGGGTGGCTGTACATGTGTTTGTACATTGGTATACATCACTACATGATATACAAGTTCTAAAAATGACAGACGCTTTTTTGACGAGGAAACGAACGAACAGGACGAAATCCTAGACCTCTTAGTACCATCATTGACTGTTTTCATTGAGGCATCGGAGCTCCGTTGCTGGATGTGTCATTTTGTAATGTAGGTACGATATATTTTATCTGTTTATAAATATTACGTTTCAACAGTTTAATACAGGTTTGTTGTGATTTTAATTTTGGACTTCGTAAAAGGGGTCTATAATATCTGTTAGCAATACACTCGCCTTAATGTTTTAAAAACAGCCTGTTAAACGGAAAAAGGTCACAAGAGAGGAAGTGAGCTATTCAGGCTCACAAAAAGAATGGTTACTAAGCTCATCTGAGGACATAATGCTCTTTAAGGGTCGATGAATGCCTGCTCCGTGTTTATATTGATAACCTTGCTAAATCATTGCGTATCTAACTTGAACACAATACTCAAACTAATATCACCAGACAGAGTGTTATTTATAAACAAATAACAAATTGTTTACTTTTCTGGTGAGAAATTAAAAATATTTAGGGCCTATTATAAATAATATTTGATTAGGTCTAGAAAACAGTCGTTCGTTATCGCTAAATTTTTGGTAATCTGTGTTACTTCAATAAGTTCGGTTATGTTCTTATAAATTTACGTTACACAAGATTATTTGTAATTCTATTGTGCTTGTCTTTGTTAAAACAAGTTTACGCTAGAATGACCTCACGTTAACGTGCGGTGACGTCAAAGTTTTTGTTGCGACCAAAAAGGAGCGCTACTATATCTTATCTATTGTTTTAAATAAAGGACATAGTAGAATCGAAATAATATATAGCAAACCATGTTTTAACACTATTTATACACTCAGGCGGTAATATGTCGTACAAATAAGTTCTGCGCATGATTGACAGGACGGCAACAGTACGATGGTGAAGAACGAAGATACGACGGCAGAGCGCGACAGTACGATGGACTGTCACCATCATACTGTCGCGCTCCACCATTGGACTGTCGTGTCGTGTTATCGTCATCGTACTATCGCGCTTCGTCATCGTACAATCGTACCTTCGCCTTCATAGGGAGCAGTCGCAGGCCTTAACGGAACACCATAGTTTTCACATGGCGCGGCTCACTTAAGGTGATGTCACTTGTTGAATTTCCGGTGAATAACAAAAAACAAAGAATATTCAGTTCTTTCCAAAAACTGTTATATTATGATTCAACCAAATAGTTTCAATTGTCTACCAGAAAGGAACAATTCTTATATCTCAATATTGTGATTTGGTACCTTTATAACAGACAGTAAACTAAAACAATAGACATTCATATGAGACGTGGATGAGCTCATCAAAACAATTTCAAGCACAAATATTAATGCGGAATGTAAAGTAAGTTACACACTACAATATCCGTCCAAGATACTTTCAAAAACAGTGCATTTGCAGAATAGAGAGATAAAAATAATTTTGACAGTTCGTGAAAACTAATGACAAATTTTGACAGGTATATGATGACTCATGACCTAATTATTTTTTTTCTGTTATTTCTAACTTTCAGTTTAATTTTCATAAAATGGGTATTCTTTATTGTAGCTTACAACTCATACATTAAAACAATAAAAGAATATATTGTTACCTCACTGTCGTTTTGTCTATCCATCTCTCGTACGAATTCCTATTGTTTCAGTCATTTGTCAGTAATTAGAGCAACTCACAGTGTTGCAATCATACAAAACACATCCCTTATTTTCACATACCGGTAGATATTGAGGATTTATCTAATGAGCACATGTATTGGAAACACAGTTTGAATACCGACTGTGTATTGTAATAATGCTAAACTATCTCAGCCGTGACGTCTCCTTAATTTTCAATTTGTCAGGTATTGCAGTGCGGTCTAAAGCTATCATTGCCGTTCTGTTTATAAATTGAAATTAATAATTCTTTCTTATGTTGTTTAAAAAGCTTTATTTGCATTGCAATTTTAAATTATTGATACCTTCAACAGAAGAGAGACAAAAATTAATTCATCTTGAAAAGGGACATTCTTACATCAGGCACAGTTTATGTCTTAGTTCACGATTTTCACGTGCAGGTAGTTAACTGATAGAGTGCGTTAATACAGGACACTTCTACTTATAAAGTGTCCGCTTACAACCGTAAGAAGACACTTTTACAATAGCTCTGCTGGGGTATAGTCGTATAAATATATTTACGCGTGCAAAGCAAACTTTCGACCCAAATGGTACACTATATTTATGGAAGCTGTATTTACTATATTTAGATTTACTGACTGTTAACCGTACGTAGGAAGTACATGTGACCGTCAAGTTGTGAAATTTTAAAACATATCGGAATCGACAGACGTGCTAAAATCTTACTTTGATTCAAAGTTTTCGGAATTTAAAAATGACTTTTACAAACAACCAGACCCAGTTACAGTGAAACCTGTATCCATGAAATCTAAAGGAGCACAGGTACAAATAAATTTCAACTGTGAATTGCTGACTTTAGTGAAAAAACTGAACTGTGTTTTGATCACTTTTAGTAACATCTCAAGCCGATAAAGCGAGACAGATCTACCTATCATAAAAATCAATAAAACCAACAATCCAATATCATCGCTACCGGACGGATTCATTGATTTCCGTACGAATTGTTGTTGTTGTAGTAACACGGGGGAAAATCGATAATTAACATCTTTTGGTCATTATCTGATGCATTTACAAGCGGGCAGTTTGCTAAACGATATATTTGAATTGAATTAAGTTTTGATAATTATTAAAGTGAAAATCGGAACAAGTCGAAAATTTATATAATACTTTATTAATTGTCAAATAAAAGTAATATTTAAGAATATGAATATGTTATTTAAAATATTTAGAAATCGTTACATTTTATACATCGAACACATAGATTTACTTTCTTTTTAATACATGAAACATCATGCTAACGTATATCTATGTACAGAAAAGAAATATTTACGCACAAGAAACTGTCTGTAAATAAAATAAATATTTAAGAATATGAATATGTTATCTAAAATATTTAGAAAGCGTATATACATCCTCTATACGCGCTTTCTTTCACATATTATGAACATTAGAATATGAGCTTTTGATTCTAAAATATTTTGAATTGAATTAAGTTTTGATAATTATTAAAGTGAAAATTGGAACAAGTCGAAAATTTATATAATACTTTATTAATTGTCAAATAAAAGTAATATTTAAGAATATGAATATGTTATCTAAAATATTTAGAAAGCATATATACATCCTTTATACGCGCTTTCTTTCACATATTATGAACATTAGAATATGAGCTTTTGATTCTAAAATATTTTCAAAATTCTAACCCACTAACGTTTCAGTCGATTTTCACCGTTAAAGGTAGTAAAAGCAGCAAATTCTCATGTATTTCCATAACATAAAGTTTGTCAGTAATTAAGTTTGAAGCCTTCATAAGAAATATAGTATTTTTTCAAGATATCTAAAAAGTATTTTTGTTGTCGAACGATCTGGAGGCCGGTCGCTTTAAAGAAAAAGAAGTATAAAAATAAGACTAATACTTTTAAAAGGAAATACTTACGATTGGTTCTTCCTTTGCAATCAGTGTAAATCATGATCAGCCTGCACATCCTTGCAGACTGACCATGAACGTCACTGTCTGCCATTCAGCCAGTAACGTTTTGTTATGCACCCTTTTTATAATTAATAGTACTGTCCAAATTGAAAGAAAGACAAGTTCATTATTGTAATTTAGCATGGTAAGGATTAAGTTTCTTATATCGTGCCTTAATAGAAATATCATATTACGTGACTTGAATAAGTGCTGCAAATACTACTACCATAGTATACTTTAACTATAAATATATTGTTACAGGAAAAAACAACAACAACATTAAATAACAATAATTTCATAATTATCTCAATTTTAGAAAAGTAGACTTAACTAAATAATAACTTAGATAGATTATTCGTGAAATTTGAGCCAGGATCTTTACTCAGTAAATATTTACGGAACAACTCTGTTAACGATGTGAATTTTAAATTTGTATTGATTCTTCCTACTGTCATACGATTCATGAAATAAGGGTAAAAGTCGTAAAAACAAATTTCGTGAAAGAAAGGGAAGTGACTATATAAAGTCAGAAGAAAGTGAAAGACATATATTACAACGCAAAAACAATAAAACCTTAAAAATACCTATCACTTTTAGTAAGTGGGGTAACATATCTTTTATGACCCGCCTTGAAACAACACTGACCGGATATTGTTTACCCCTAGGCAATATTGTAATAGACAACAATGAAAGTCAAAGGGTAATTTCAAGATATTTGTTACAATTAAATCAAATAATAGATATCGCATTTTTTAAAACGAATGATTAAAGAATGTACCAAAAACATGCATTAATTTAAGAATACAGATTAATATATACAAAGGAGGTTCGGAAAGAAGCATAATTATCAATTCATCAAGGTTATCTTTCAAATTAAAGTTTGGTCATATTATAAATAATACAAAATGATTTTTTGTTTTTGTTGTTTAAATTTTTTTTAAAAATCCCATATGTAGAAAAAACGATGACTGCGTCGGAGATCTGACCCGGACCGCCGCGGCAATAAAAAAGTCTCTTGATCGTTCGGCAAAAATAATATAGGTATCTGAAAATTAATCAATAAATCATCGTTATATTTCTGAAGAATGCTTTGAAACTTAATTACTGACAGACTATATTTTATGGAAACACATGAGAAATAGTTGCTTTAAGTATATTTTGCGAAGAAAATTAAAAGCATTTGTATATTTAATGCAAATTGAACACTAAATTCTCCATAGCGTTATTTTAAACGACAGCGGATCTAGGTTTCGGCATATTTGAGTTCAACAATTATTATTATTTTTTTATTACTTTTTTATTTTTTTTGTCAATGTGAAGTTGCCTACAATTTATAGGCTCTGAGCTATAACAATTTGTACCGACAAAGTCAGACTAGCAGACGACAATATTTTCCGTAACAGCTTCCGAGTACTTACGGATAACAACGGAAAAAGCCGGAATATTTTAAGAAATGTTCTCTGTACTCACTAAAATGCAAAAAGGACCAAACAAATCATTATAAAATTTAAAACAAATTACACACAACGAAAATTGAATAATTTTTCCACATTTTTAGGGGTATCGAATTTTTGATTTTTTGCGGAAAATATCTCATTTTATCTGTTATATATGAAAAAGTCAGTTTTTTTACCCGTTTCCTACAGAGTCTATATGAACTGAGGTGGGTCTATTTAAAGTCAAAAAGGACCAACCAAATATTAAAATATTTTTTTGAAAAAATATTCATAATATTCGGAATAAATTAAACTTTAATTTGTGGAGTATCGAATTTTTGATTTCCAAATAGAACTTTTTCTATTTAAGTTTAAGTTTTTTTTCCTTCTTTGTTTATATAGGCAAATTTATCGATTTTCCAATAGATCGATGTTACTAAAAGTTGGTAATGGAACTGTGAAGCCAGCGAGATATGTAATCAGCTAACAAAAAAGCTAAACCATCGTAAAACGCTAATACGTGTCGCGGACAAATCTCCAGGAGGCTGGCACACCGTTTCCGGGTACGAGCAGGACGATCTTGCCAGTGACGACGAGGGCAACAAGAAAATCAAGACGGCTGAAAAGGCAGCGTTAACTATCATGAAGGAGAGGAATGAAAAACGAAAGGCAGAAAAAAGAACTTTTTATACGTTTCTTATTCTGTTCTGAACATGCCTACTGCTTCAAACCCGAACGCTCAGAGACCAACGTTCGGATAGGGCTCTTTTCGTCCCTACACATACGATTTCCAAGAGATTCTTCCCGGGACCCAGACCTATGGAGCAGTGTTTTGCCTGCGGTAAATTTTGACACTACCGCTCAACCTGCCCAGACAACTTCTTCAATCAAAAATCCTACACCGAACCCTAAACCGTCACCAGCCCAGCAGCCAGCCAAAGGAAATGCTGAAGCGACAACGCAAGAAGTTAATGATTTCAAAGTTGAGTAATTAGATACACTTTCTTTTTACGAAACATACAGTTATCATAAAAAATACTTTGAAATTCAAGAAAACAAACTTTCAAATAATATATCGGTAAAGGGTAGACTAAAGAAATATTCTAGATCTTGAGATAGGAGCTAACAGTTATATACTAGAAGTTATTAAAACGGATACAATATTCCTTTTATACATACACCAGAAACAAAATTTAAGAAAAAAATAATAAGTCGGCTTAAGATAACACGCCATTCATTTTAGATTCTATGTTAAAGTTATAAGATTCAGGTAGAATTTTAGAGCCTTTAATAGTAAATCCTCTTTCAGTTTCTGTAAATCGGTCAGGCAAAAAAACGGCTTATAATAGATTTGAGGCACGTAAACAAGTATATATGGACAGAAAAAATGCGTTTCGGGGACATAAAGTTAGCTTTATATTATGTAGAAAAAGATGGATTTATGTTCAAGTTTGATTTAACTTCAGGTTATCATCATATAATTATTTCTAGTCACCAAACTTTTTGGGGGTTTTCTGTAAGATACAATAATGCTACCAAATATTTTTTTTTTACTGTTTTTACCTTTTGGTCTATGATCCGCAGGTTTTATTTTCACTAAAGTTTTGAGAGAATTAGTTAATTACTGGAGAACACATGGTATAAAAAATTATTGTGTATTTAGATGATGGCTGGTCAACAAATTCCTCATTTCAGGAAACGTATAGAAATTTTATTTCGTACGTGATTCTTTAAGCAAATCTGGTTTTTTAGCAAACGACGAAAATCAGTTTGGATTCCTGTACAAATTTTGACCTGGCTCGGACACATTTTCAGTCTTCAGTCGGTTTATGTAAAGGTGACGAAAGCACACTGGATAACCGGCTATCCTGACGCCCGCTGGAAATGTAACCCAGCTGTAAATCGGTAGATAAAGTTTTTCATTTATTTCTATTAAAACGAAGCCAATTCTTGCAAATCAACTTGACAGTTTTGTCAAGGAATGACCATGGCTTATATTTACAATTTCTGGGCCAAATACGATCGTTACATTTTGAGATATTCGCTAACAATTTCTTCAGTTTGAAAAAATCGAGCGAAAATCCAAAGTTTTGCGCAAATTGTTTTGTTTATGAACAGCATGTGAAAAATTTTATCATCTGGTTTAATAGATGTGTCCGTCCTTTCGGAACACCTGTGTAAAGTTTCCGGGTTCTACGTTATTCCTGAAAAAGGATATTACCCGTTAAATAAGCATGGTCGAGAAAAAAAAGACTGTCGAAAACGGCCGCTAGTGCTGTCGTTGAACTCGGATGTTAACATTTATAGACTATCCATTAACTCCGATGATTTTGAATACTTTTGTATGTAAAAAGTATTACTGGCAGTGATTTGACGGAAACGTAATTATTTTTTAAAATGGCACTTTCATTTCAAGAGGCTTTAGGACTAAATTCCTTCACACCCGGGCTGAATTTTAACCTAGTTCACGCGTTCTTGCCATTTTTCCGCCATGCGAAAGCCAACCATATATTTTTTGCAGTTACACCGAAGCAATATAGCACATATTGCCATTTTGCCAGCTTTTGATGGTGGAGAAAAACCACTACAGGTGCTTCCGGGCTACTACAGAAAGTAATTTCGCCTCGGGTTTTGCAAGTGCAAATGATTGCTTCTGGTCGTCAGTCCTTTGAATTTCGTTTGAAGAATTCAGTATCTTTAAGGAATCTCAAATGCCCGTTCTTGTTTTGAAAAGTGTTCTTAGCTATACTGCGGTGCTTGATAGGTGTATAATCTTATTTGCTCATACATAATTATTTAATTGCTCCTAATGTAAATCTGCCATTTTGTTTTATTCATAAATACCTTTTCAACAAATACCAGTTTATTCATGGTTGTTGATGTATAGGGGCAAACGATTGAAAACGATTGTTTGAAATCTAAATAAGCAGAACTTTGCAAAATGTCACATGACTGTTAATCAGTTATTTCTTAACATGGCAGCCACATGTAGCTTTAATTAACATATAATCGGAACTCTTCTTTGCTTGTTTACGATCTTACACAGTCAGCTATCAAATAAAACCGCATGAAAATAAAAGTTCTACTATACGACACAATATATTTGAAATTTTGTCTATGCATGTGGGAATTACAAGCCTGACACAAAATACCTATTTATAGCTCTGTGTTAAAGATTTTTTTTTGTTATACTGACATTGGAGGTGGTCATTAATTAATGGGCGTCACTAATACTTGTATCATCGGTAACACATGTTTGAAGTTTAAAAATAAATACTTAAAAATCAGTTCATGCATTTAGAATCAGAGCCCGGATAAGACACTTCGGGCGGACGGACGGACGAAGGGAACAAAGCAACTTCTAGACGCTAAACCAAAAGGACAATGATAATGAAATCAACCAGAACTACTCGACATGGCAATAAGGACCATACATAAGTATATACAAACTGTTTACTGACTGCAAGTATACACATTTTACACAAATGAAAGATGAAAGAAATCGCAAAAACACAGACAGACTAAACAGATACAAAATATACATAAAGAAGAGACACAACGTGGCATATAACATGTCTATAAGACAGTGGTTTTTTTACTTTTATACAGCTGTATTCTCGATAGCCGACAGCTGACTTCAACGACTGCCTATTTCAAATACAGCGGCCGTTTTCGACAGTCTTTTTTTCTCGACCATGCCTATTTAACGGCTAATATACTTTTTCAAGAATAACGTAGAACCCGGAAACGTTACACAGGTGTTCCGGAAGGACACATCGGTTAAACCTGATGATAAAGGTTTCACAGGTTGTTCATAAATAAAACAATTTGCGCAAAACTCTGGACTTTTGCTCGATTTTTAAAACTAAAGAAATTGTTAGCGAATATCTCAAAACATAACGATCGTTTTCGGCCCAGAAATTGTAAATGTAAGCCATGGTCATTCCTTAACAAAACTGTCAAGTTGATTTGCAAGAATTGGCTTCGTTTTAATAGAAATAAATGGAAATCTTTACCTACCGATTTACAGCTGGGTTACATTTCCAGCTGGGTTACAGCTGGCCCCAGCGGGCGTCAGGATAGCCGATTATCCAGTGTGGAAAGACAGGGTAAATAATTTAAAACAAGAGATTTCACCCTTGAAAACAACGGCAAACAGAGTTATTTCCCGTAGACTAGCGAAGTAACCGGCGTGATAGCATCAATGCATTTCGTGCTGGGCAATCTAGCACGTTTAATGACTAGGTTCATTTATAAAAGAGTGAACGGAAGTTACAGTTGGGATTCTGTTCTTGCTATTGCAGATAATGACCCAAAAATGAGGGAATTAGTTTTTTTGGTTAAATAATACAGATTGCCTGAACAAGCGTAATTTATTCCCCATCTCCCAAGACTTGATCTTAGTTTATTCTGACGCCAGTAATATAACCTGTGCCGCGTTTACGCCGTCTTTTCCAGACTAACTGCATTACGAACAAGCAATAGACGGAAAAAGTAAAAAGCTCCACATGGAGAAAATTGAAGTGTATAGAGTAGGGTCTTTGCACATTATTAAAATTTTTAGTTAACAAGCGCGTTCCGTGGTACACAGACAACAAGAACTGTGAAATTATTGTTCAGTCTGAAAGTACCAAGCACGATTTGCAATTCCTGACTTTGTCTACTTTTAATTTTTCCATTTCAAAAGAAATAGGTTTTTTTCCAGTTTTATGAATACCTCGCAAAGAGACTGGGACGTTTCCATTGAGTTTCTTTTTTTTTCACTTTTTTAAATACAAAAATGGGGACCTTTTTCAGTTGATAGATTTGCTAATTACAGCAAAAGAAAAACAGCGCGGTTTAATTCAAAGGTCTGGAATCCAGAATGTGAGACCGTCGATCCTTTATCGACAGACTGGTCCGGCGGAAATAATTGACTGGTACCCCCTATTAATCTAGTTTGTAAAGCAATCATACATCTGATTAAGTGGCATTCAGTAGGCGTACTTGTTGTTCCCAGGTGGCAGTCGGCTGCTTTTTGGCCTTTAATTTTCGAAGATGAAGATTTAACCATTTGTGTTAGTCCTAGAATGTAACAATGAATATAGGAAGTAAAATGAAGAACCGAATCTTTGAGCGTATTCTAAAGTAAAGATACTAATCCCGTCAACTATTTACATTTTCAATTAGTTTAAGTTACCCATGTAAAAAACAGATCCTGTAGTGTAAGCTATATATAGGCGTGTATTTTACGGTTTAAGGTACGTGATGGCATTGACTTAAATCAGGTATTAATTACCAAAATGGCCGGAACGGTAAAATACCACAAGCAGAAAATGGCAATAAAAACCCTTAAACGTTGTATAACTTTTAATTGATACTATACTGAAATGGTAAGTTATATTTATAAATGATTTTGAAACAGATCAACTAAAATAACTTGTTAATGCGTTGCTTTTGAAATAGTGTCTTTGGAGGGGTGAAAGTTGTTAACATTCATTGGTAATATGCTTCTCCAGTGATGACCTTGTGAATTATTACTTGCATCTATGATCGAATGTAGACTCTACTGACTGACGGTTTTCTCAGCTTTCGGATTCCGTAACTTAAGGGAATCGTAGATAATCTGTACTTGTATACAGTACAGTTTCTTGTAGATTTATAAGCACTGTTATTAACTGACGGATTTTAACCATATACGGATTCCGTGACTTACGGAAAATGTAATCTTGCGTATCAAACGTAAAATTTAACCATATAACCGTTCTCATGGATGGAAAGCCGCCAACTAAAGAGTACGCTGTATTTAAAAAACTTTCTTGTTGGTGCCATTTTTGTTGTCTTCAAGTTTATATCTTTCATCAGATATCGTAGGCGCATTGAGAAGATATTCGGCAATCTTCCTGGACCAAAAGAACGCACATGGCTTTATGGGAGTTTTGTTGTTGTAAGTAGAAAGATTATAAGAATCTTTCACAATTTGAAGGTGCGGCTTTCGGGTAATTGTTTTGGCGGTTACTCGGCAAAACAGTTACCTGAGAGCCATGCATTTCCATATGCACCTTCCACTGGTGACAGATTCTTTTCTTGCATGTCGTAGTCTTCAAATATTAGAAGAAATAAAAAAAAACGAATTTTTTTCTTTTAGAAAATATGTTATAAAAGTAGCGAATGAATTCACGCATTCTTTCATAAGCTACAACACACGAGCCATATTACATCACAAGTTTTTTTCCAGCACTGACAAACATGGAAAAATGTGTCAAGTGTTTGCGAGAAAACGTGCCTCAATGTAGATGAACGAACCTAATAAAAAATCTACTTAAATATTTTATAAATAAATATATATATATAATACTTATTAGAATCAAGTCATTTTTATAATCACAAAGAAAGACGCTTTCTATCTAAATTTTGTGGGAATACCATTAAACTTAGTGACATGACCCTTAAAACAAATTCCATTTCCGAAAGGGTATTTATCAAAGCAATGTTGCTGGTGGAAATTTCTATATCTCTGGTACATTTGTTTTTTTTTTTTATCAGCAGTATTGAGGTTAGCAAGGGGAACGGTGTTATCAATCAGAACGATATGGAAAAACATGTATCTGAATAATAATTATTTAGTGCAGGTGTTTGTGCATTAATAACCCCGCATTATATTATTATTATTATACCACATTTATATAACACTCTTTTCATACAAAATATGTGCATTCAAAAGCATTAAAGAACACATACATACAAATATTTATAAATAGGTCTACATGTAAATACATTGGTAAAAGATTAAAAGAAATATAAATAGTAATATTTATAGTTTATCTTTAAATGGGCTCCACTGTGTGCCAAAGTTTCAGAATTCTTAACAGTTTGTTGCAGTTTTTCGGCCTATCATATTTTCAGATGCGAACACTAGATGCGCAAGGAAGGCTTCTAAAATTTCTTGAATGGGGAAACAAATATTCAAAAGAGAAAGGATATGTTCGAGTTTGGGGATCTATGGGACGCCCAGCCATCATTGCCTGCGATCCTTGTCATTATTTTAGTAGTCCTGGTTTGCTTGGGAGGCAATGTTAAAAAATGTCTGGAATTAAGTTAGATTAATAACTGATATTTGTTGTATCTTTTTATGAAATAGGGACTGAGAGGAGGAATAAGTTCTATTTTCAAACAGATACAGTAAAGCAAACAATAAATATATGAATGATTATTATCCTAAACTTGACAGCAAATTACATTATGTACCCGACGCCAATAAACCTTTACGGTTGGGCCATGTGTCAACGTTTACCCTCTAGTAACTTTAAATTTATATCCGAAATACAATTTCAAGAAATTAATTGCAAAAGGTAAACTACTTTATAGTTGAATGTGATCTGAATATCCAAAAGAATTAATACTGTACATAACGATTATCCTTTAGCTCCTGAAAAAATTAAAAATACCAGATCAATGCTTTCCAATTTTAGTAAAAAATATTAAAACAGAATTTGAATAGGAAAAAGTAATGTCCCCCCCCCCCCCCCCCACTAAAAAAATTAGTTTTTCCAACTTTAATGAAAAAAAACAAAATTATTGTTGTTCATTTTAAAATTCTTGAACTATATACAAAATTAGGGTAATGTAACAAAAATCATAGAATAAGAACTTTTGGACCGATAGTCCTTGGGTTAAAAAAGTATATTCGACATTTTTAATACTCAAAAAAGATTAAGCAAAAAATTCATTTGAAAAGGACTTTTTTTAAGTTTGATGAAACAACTCTGTATTCGGTAAGACGATGGAGAATTTACGCAAGGGGTTAATATTTAAATTAACTCATGATGAAAAGCTTTTTATTAATAATATATTGCCAAACTTCATTTGTAGTTAACGATGTTTAACTAGAATTTGTTGGTATACATAGAATAAAAGAAAGCTGTTATTAAACATACCTTGTTTGTTGGAATGTGCATTCAGGATTTATCTAAATATTTAATGTAGGATTTTCAATATAATTACCATGCAAGGAAAAAGTACGGGGTGATTGTAATTTTCTATTCACTGACACTGAGTCATTATGTTTTGAAATTAAATACCAATGATGATATTGAGGATTTTTATAAGGACAAAGATTTATTTGATAATAGTGATTACGATAACAAACTCAAAATTTTATTTCGACAATAATAAAAAAGTAATTGGAAAATTTAAAGATGAAGCCGAGGTATTCCAATCGTTGAATTTGTTGGATTACGTAGTAAAATTTATTCATATTTATTTGAAAATGGAAGTTATGTTAAAAAAGTCAAAGGAATCAAAAAAACTTGTTGTTAGAAAAACAAATGTTCATAAAAATTACAAGATACTTTGTTTAATTCAACCCGATAATCAACACCTTTAAAGTTATCTCGTTCTGATAAGAAATCTTTCCAGCTATGTTATAAATAAAACATCTTTAGCATGTTATGATATAAAAAATTATATATTCTTGCTAATGGTATTGATACATTAGCTTATTCTTAAATTAATTAAAACTTAAATTAAAACTTAAATTAAATCTTAAATTAAAACTTAAATAATAGAACCATAAATTGTGAAAACTGAATATTTTTTAAACTTTTACGAATTAATATAAATACACATATTTATTTTAAATTTCATTAGCATAATTAATAGAATTAGTTTTCATTTTTTCATTATTTTTTACATTATAACTTTGAAGTTTTACAATTTTCTTTATTTTTTAGTTGTAATTTTAGCTTTCCTTTATCTAATTTAATTGCTCAACAAGAATAATTAAATGTCAATTTGTTAATTGTTTTTATTACATTTTGAACTAAACCAGGACTAGCTTTTACAGTTTTCCATTGAAATATTCCACTATCGGTATCTTCGGTATAACATGTTAAGAACATGGAGTTTTTTTTATCAATAGTCTTTCTATTTGTCTTTCTATTTTATTCTTTTTCATTTATATTATTGAATATTCCCATTATATTATTTATCCAGTTAAATAAAAACTAAAGGTTTTAACTTAATAAAAAACTAAAGATTACTCCAAAAAGTATGTTTCCATCATACGATACATATTCATCCGATATGTAGAATCTGATGTAACTATCCGTCAAAGGTAAAATTTATTTTCTGTAGATGATGACACTGTCTATGGATGAATGTCAACATTGTCCCTTGTTTTAGGAATAATCTTTATTGTTTCTTATACATAGATATGGTTTTTGTCCGATCCAATGGTCAAAGGCCTCGGCTACTATATTTAACATTATCGGGTAAAATATACTAAGAAATGATTCAGCATTATCATTCCACCACCTAATATAAAATGTGATATTGGACTTTATGGTTTTTATTCGGTTCCGCTTTAACCGGCCCCCGCTAATAAAATCTTAATATCTATTATATAATTCCGGTTTTTTCGGACACAACACACCTTTAAAGTACATTCGGGTACAGCTAGTTTATATTCTTGGTTTGTGTTTATAATTTTTTTATATCTTCGATAATTCCAGATCCTAATTCAAATGCATTTAAATAGTTCAAACCGGGCCTTATTTTCATATGTTGAATATATCCAGGCACACCGGAACGGTCAATATATTTTTAATTTTTACGTATTCATAATAACCGTATTTAACCTTGGATCTGTTTTCAAAAAAAACTGTTATATTCAAAAGAAACACTTCCACGTTTTTTACTTTTTCTATTCTTTTTCAATTCTTCTTTTATTTTTTTTGTCTTTCTTTTTATGTTAAGAATTCTTCAGCCCTAAATCATCAACTCGTTTTGTTGTGCAACTCAGAAAGCAGTTAGATTGTCAACAACACCCTTTGTTTAGCTAATTGTGTTTTCTTGTTTCAATAAAAAAAAATTTACTTTTGTAATTTCTTCAGCATTAGTAGAAATTTCTTCGCATAGTTGGTAATTTCTCGACCTTTAGTGGTTATTGCTTTAGTAGTAGCAGGTAATTACTTGGGTATTAGCAGTGATTGATTTCTCTTGTTTAGCTGATATTTCAACTACGAGTCTAGATCATTTTTTGTTTTTCACACTTTAGCATTAAATTCCATTATATCTTTTTGTATTAAACCTGTAAGTGTACTTAATTCGCGTACTTTTAATTTGTGACGTGTGTCTAACAGTATAATTAGGTTCGAAAGTTGTTTCTTTAATTTTTTTAGTTGATCATTAATTGTGTTAATTGCTTCAGTTTTAAGTAGTATTTGATTCCTTGTTTAACTGATTTTACAACTACAAGTCCAGATCATTTTATGTTCTTCAACTTTAGCCATTAAAAGCTGCGGTCGTATTTCCTTGTATTTTTTTTTGGAATATATTTAAGCTGCTTACTTTAGTTTGTAGGTTTATTTATTTCTGTTTCTGATTTGTAACTGATACATATTTGTAACTTTTTCTCCGCTTCAATAATCTTGTCTTTTAGTTATTTCATGTGTAATCATCCTATCTTTAATTCTTGAACTTGATTTATTACTTTTCAAAATTGGTTTAAATACTTTCTTTATGTTGTCATCTGTAATCAGATTTCTCTTCAAGGTCTTTTAATAGGAATCAACCATAGCTTTCATTTCTTTTTCAAATTTAATCTTGTAATTTCAACTATTAATAATGAATTCTTTTTAAAAATCTTTTGTTAATTCTTCATTATTCTTTACTTCTGTTTCTCGTGTCTGTTTGTTATACTTTTAAGATCTTCAAGTTATAGTCATCTATTACATTTTGAACTTTTTTATACATAAACAGTCTTGAAACTGC
Source organism: Mercenaria mercenaria (assembly GCF_021730395.1). NCBI lineage: Eukaryota > Metazoa > Mollusca > Bivalvia > Venerida > Veneridae > Mercenaria > Mercenaria mercenaria. Next base: position 23,217,268 of record NC_069362.1, read on the forward strand.
ATCGTTGGCGTTTATCTGGATCTCCTAGGTTTTATATGGTTATTACTCCCATAACTCATGCTCTGTTCATTGTGTTTTCAAAGTTCCTTATTTTCGTGAAGATATGTTCCATGTCCTTTTTAAGCTTTTTGTATTGTTTTTTAGTGCATAATCAACTTTAATCAATATCAAATTTAATTTACTTATACTGTCAGGTTCACTTGATTTGTTATAATTATTAAAAACTCCCATTATATAATTTATTATATATAACCTGTAAAGTTTTTCTTAAAAACTCCTTTGTTTGTCATATATTAAGAAATTCATTATTTTGATTCGTGCATAAGCAAAGATTTGGGTTAATATTTTGTTCATTTCAAATCATATCATTTTATCGTTTACCTGGACTTTCAAATAAAATGTAATGTGAACAGTAATTCGAATATCTTTTGGTGTTTTATAGTAAGATGACTTAAATAAATAACACAACAGTTTTTGTGAACGTCTTGAATAAAGTATTGTGGTATTTCATTTTGAACTTTTTATCTTCAAATACAAAATCATCAAATATTACTATTTTTTGTTGTTTTTCTGATTCAAGATCATTCACATCAATTTTTCATTATTAGAACATTCAAAGTATTCATTTGGATTACTAATTTTTTTTGCAATTTGACTTAAAGTGGTTAATTAAATCTTGATATTGATTGTTTAGGTTTTTAGCGTATAAGTTTTAATTTATCTTTATTATAGAGGTTTTCGGCGTAATGTCATAGTGTATTTGTTTTTCAGAGTCCAGAAGATCCACATATTAACATTCTAAAACTTGAATCCTGGCATTAAAGGGATAAATGTGTTTAAAGTTATGGATTTATCGCTTTTTGTATCATAATTTGGAATTTCCATTTATATATATAATACAGTATTTTACATTTTATCTTACATTATCTTACGATTATTTTACATTATCTTACATTTATCTTACAGTATTATATAAATGCAATCAAAAACTTTATGAAATGAGAAAAAAGAAAAAAGTAGTCGGACAAAAGATGAGAGCTCTTAGAGATGAAATAATGAGAGAAAAAAATTAAGAAAGACTTAAATCGGGATATGTAACTAAAAATTATTAAACCAAGTATGAAGGAATAGAAAGTCAAAAAGAAAAATTATCAAGTCAGTTAAAAGCATTACCTGGAATAAACAACAATTAGCGGTTACTAGGTGATGAAATTGATAAGAATAACAACATATCATGGTTTACCCCAGCCTATTCAAGAACCCGCTGCCATATTTACCGGATCCTCTGAAGTGTTAAAAGTCTTGAAAAAATATTGGCAGATTATAAAAATAAAAATAGAAGGAACAGCTGTAAAACCACCTTTCATATCGTCAGAGATTGGGGAGGATGAACCTGCTGTATGGGTTCCTCAAGTGAATTCGAAATTAGAAGATTATGAGAAAAACGAGGAATAACAGCAGAAAACGTTACCGTGTCAGAGATTAAAATAACAAAAGATGCTCTTTAAAATTCTAAAGAAGAATTGATGAATTAAAAAAAAAACTATACTCTAATGGATTGAAATGGATGACGGATCTGTTAAAGTCTTTCTAAAGAATCTTTAAACAGATTATTAGATCCATTAAACTATTATGATGATGAAAAATCTGAGGAATATATTGGAGAATTGAGAGCAAAACAAATAGAAATTTACAGTTACTTTTTAATAAATGGCATGATTTAAAACGTTTAGATAAAGAAATAATATAATACTCCTCGCAAGAAGTGTTGTTTGACTATTTTCATAGCAAAATCTAAAAATCCTTGATGGATAGAATGAATAGGGAAGAGTAGAGGGTATTCATAGAACATGCATCGGATGAAATAAAAAATTGGGTAATGAATCTGGGCAATAACAGAATGAAAATCACAAGATCTTGATTAAAGCAAAAAGAAAGCAATTATAGCTAAATCGGATAATTTAAGAAAATATAGAGGAAAACTATCGAAATATTCGAAATATTTGGAAATATATGGGAAAAGGATATAAAATATTATAACCCATATAAGTTGCCACCCAAATAGACAATATGGTATTAATTTAATTATAATTTAAATAAACTTTATGGTCAAAACAAATTAATTGCTAAGGATAGAATAACTGGAAAAAGAAGTATTTAACACTAAAGTAAGATAACGATTTTAAATGATTTGATTAATAAAAGATATAACTATTATAAAACTATTCAAGTCATTCAAGAAAAATATTCAAACGAATTAACTGTAAAATCAGGATTACCCATCAATAAAAGATCTATGGAAATTTAAAAAATTTAATTGAGGACAGGGTTTATAACGTTTGTCCATGTAATCCAGAAGATTGGTTAATGGGGGACTTGGAGTTAATTTATGGTTCGATTGATGCTGGAAATAATAATGGAAGAACTAAAAAATGAAGGTATTAGGGTAGTAGACCACTTATTAAAATGAATTCACTCTTACCTGAACAACATGAAATGTTTTGTATAAAAAATTTTTTTCTTGAATATATAAATGGAAACCAAAATACAGTATTAAGTTCTGAAAACAGTTAAGATTGATAACAAAAATACTCCAAGTGATTTTTACATTCAGATTTAGTCGTTCTTTAATTTTAGATAAAAATAAACTTATGTTGTTGGTTTGGATAGATTACACCACTATGACTTACTCTTGCATACTATTTAGTTGATGAATATGGATAATAAAAGAATTCGTTATAATAATGGTAAAGAATGGAAAGATATTATATTTACAAATGGTTCTTACAGTTACACGATATTAATATTATATCAGAGAAAACATTAATAAGTAATGGTGATTATGAATATGATTTAAATCAGACATTGCTCCAATAAGTTTGGAATTTGATTTAAGTAGTTTTAAGATTTTGATGTCATTCATAAAAATTTATGTTGGATTAAGAATGTCAACTTTTCATACATTGCTTGGATGTATAGAAAAAAAAGCATTGGAAATACTGAATGGGGAAGGAAATACAATCAGCAATATAACGAACTCTGTGGATTACAATTTATATTCATTGTGATCTTATGATAATTCCTTGTGGATGGTAATTCAGTGATATTATTATGGCTTTAAGTACTGCAGATTTATCAAGAGCTTATCCTTTTACCAAAAGATCAAACTGAGTCGGATATTCTGAAATTATAAAAATATTATAATTCATAAGAATACATTATTACAGATATATTTGGTAGAATAATTATTTTAATGGGGTTGAACCACGTTTTACATTAATTTTAAAAGATATATGAATTTATAAATTTTAGTTTTTTATAATGTTCAAAAAAGTTTATGACAAAATCATCAAGGATATTTATTTATGTTGAGTGACTCACACAGGAACGAAGAAGAAAACTATACACGGCACAGGTATCTTTGACACTTAACGAAATTGTTTTCAAGTGGTGTTGCATCTTCAATTAGCACAGTGGAAAGGAAAAAAGCTTTTGGAAACAGCAGGAAATGCAGCACTGAAAGTGAGAACCAAAAAAGGTTGGAACAGATAAGTTGGAAAATTTTAGCTGCTAATAAAATTGTTTGAAAAATTTAAAAGATACCATGTCCGCAGTTGGTATTAATTTGCTACGGAATTACAAGAAAAGAATAACAGTAAAAATAATAATGATAAAGAGGAGGATATTATTATAGATTAATACGATTATTGTCAGGATCTGGGACTTCAGCTCAGCGTAAACGTATTAACAGATTATGGTTTTTTTTTAAAAATAAAATATATATATAAATATTATACATGTTTAGAACCAAACAATATTGTGAAAGATACGAACTAACTCCTATTCAATTAGATACAGCTTTAATATCTGTTGGGAAATAATGTTAAGCAACAAAAAAAACGGATATCACTTTACATTTAATGATAGAAGTCATTTTTGATTGGTTTTAATGGTTATTTTGAAAGTAAGTTTTAAGTAAATAACGCTTGCTAATGGTAATAATTATGCTATGGGAGATTCAAATTGCTTTTTTAATTATTAATTGCAGCTTCCATTTTATGTGCACTCAGTTTAGTGGTATAAACAAAATGGAAAAATTGTTTATGATTGTAATAATGTATACAAAGTAGTTAATGTAAAAAATTTAGTTGAACTATCTAATGATTATGGCAGAATAACTGGAAAAATGAATTTATATATTTGATACTCTGCTACTGACTGCTCTGATGATAATAAAGGTTTTGCTTTTAGAAAAGGATTAATTCCAGGGAGGGTAATGAGGTAAATGCTAGATTCATTAAATAATTATTCATTTTTTTAAGGGTTTAGAAACTTAATATTTTACCCTCTCCAAGTCAAATTTCAAATAACACTGCAGCTGACAGTGATGATGAAAATTAATTTTTAGAGCTAATGCTGTGATGATGTTTTAGAGTAATTGTAAACAAAATTAATTCTGTGGGTTTCCACGTTTAATTTTCAATGTAATTTGGACTTAATCTAATTGCTGAAAAGATTTCAAAGCAAGATGGTCATACCTTGGAAAATGATGACGCATTCCAACTGATTCCAACAGATTAATTAACAAACTTTTAGAATAACGTGGTGTAACAAAACCACAAATGTATTTGTTTATTTACACGACCTGATAAAAGTAATTCACAAGGAAACATAAACCACATTTATTAGAATACATTTAGAGTTAATGCCAGCAAATGATAATTGCACTTTAAGTCCTATCGTCTTGAAGTTGGTATGGTGTTTTTTATCCAGAAATAGAATAACAAGTATATTCAAGAATATTGATGAATGTATTAATTATTATTATAAACAAAATAACAAAACTACAGGAAGTCTCTTCTTAATATAGATAAAAAAAAAAACAAATGTCCGTCAAGGTCAAAATGGTGGATTTTAGGAGCTTTGGCTGGTGTTGTTTAGGAAAACAACATTTTTTCCAATGGCAGCAAAAATAGCTCCAAAAATATTAGCCCCTTGAGGCCATCGGAGTCCTCTCTGGGTTAGCCAGTACCGGTGTTAGTAAGTTACTTGGGAATGGTATGATTTCGGTAGCTAATGATAAGAGAAATATGATATCACCATATCTTACACCTAATCAAAGAAAGCAACTAGTAGGGTCTGGAGTGATTAAATTAACACAAAAACAGAGACAAAATGGCGGCTTTTTGGGTATGCTGGCTGCTAGTCTAGAAATACCTTTGATTACATCTTTGTTGAGTGGAAAAGGACATGGTCAGGGTATACAGATTGATTCTCAGAAAAGACCTTACAGACGAATTCCTATAGTAAAAAAAATAAAATTTATAAACAAACCTATTTCTAACTTTGAAATTGAACAATGGGTAAAACAACTTGGTATAATAAACTTTAGGGGTGTATTTAGTAGAAATAATTTACCAAAATCAAAGTTGAATAATGAATGTGGAATTATAAATTCAGACGACTCTGTTGGACCTGGAACACATTGGGTTTGTTACTTTAATACTTTGTACTTTGACCCATTTGGGCTTCCTCCGCCGAAGGAGGTAATTAAGTATATACCAAATGTAAAATACAACAATGTTCAATATCAAGACAAAACAAGTACACTCTGTGGATATTATTGTTTATTTTTCATTAAAATGTTACAAGACAAAGTACCGTTGTATAATTTACTGTATAAAATACTAAAAGTTAATAATGTAAAACAAAATGAACAAACTATTATAAATTATTTTAACTAATAAGGACATGTAAATTTTTCTTCCGGGTTTTAAACTTTGTGCACTTACAAAAAAGAAACAAGAGGTTAAGTGAGGTTAAACTGACCCTGTTTTCGTGGCAGGATTTTGGTAAAAATTTGGTGGAAGTGTTTAATCATATTTTATTATAGGTTTTCATATAGTACTATGAAAACTTGTTTATTTTTTTTGATTGTTTGATTTTATTCTTTTTAGAAGTGGTCAAAAGGTTAAATGGGGTCAAATAACGCCAAAACAAACAATTGTTATACTACTTAGCTAATATATCTGCACAAAGGATAAAAATGTAAGGGCTAATCGGATCGCCTTGACGGCAACCGCGACTTGTGTTAAAGAACTTTGAAAGGAAACCATTCAACTGGACGGATGTATCCGTACCATTGTAAAACAGCGAAATCCATTCTTTTTATCATGGGACCAAAATTAAAAAAGGGTAATGTTTTGTTGATAAAATCCAAAGAAATGGTGTCGAACGCCTTTTCAAAATCTATCATCATTAACAAGGTATTTTATGTTTATCAGTATATTGCATTATATCATATAAAAGACGTGTATTTTCTCCTATAAATCTTCCTTGTACAAATCCTGTTTAATCTCCATCTATTAAAAAATCAAGTACTTTCTTAAGTCTTTTTGCGATGGAGCCAGATGCAAGTTTAAAAACCGTATTCAAAAGTGTAATCGGGCGCCAGTACTTTAAATATTCTTTAGGTTTATTGTCTTTAGGTATACATGTAATAATGCCTTGTTTTTGTGTAACTGAAAATTCGCCCTTATGGAAAGCACAATTTATAGCTCGAACAATAAAATTTCCAATCTGTTTCCAAAAGACTTTAAAAAAAATGATGAAAACCCATCAGATCCTGGGCTTTTATCGTTTTTCATGTTTTTTAATGTATCAGCAACCTCTTCATAAGAAATCAGGCCTTCAAGAGAATCAGACTGCTCCTTGCTCAATTTTGGAATATTGGCATCATTATCTAAAAAGTTATCAATGTTATAGTCATCAGCTATATCAACTTTAGTATATAAACGTTTATAAAATAATTGTGTTTCATTTAAAATTTCCTTTTGGTCATATATCATTGTACCATCATCTCTTTCCAAAAAGGGTATCACTTTATTAGTATAATGGTATTTTTCAAGGTTACAAAAATAATTTGTTTTGATCACGTGATCTCTGCTACCTCTTCCAACTATCAGGTGGAGGACAACAGAAGATCTTCTAAAAACAGAAGACGCATAATCGAACCGCCTCGGTAGCCTAGTAGGTAGAGCGTCCGCTTCGAGTACGGGAGGTCGTGGGTTCGATCCCCGGCCGCGTCATACCAAAGACGTAAAAAATGGTACTAGTAGCTTTCTCGCTTGGCGCTCAGCATTAAGAGGGTAGTGCTAGGACTGGTCAGCCCGGTGTCAGTATAATGTGACTGGTCGGGGTATCATGTCACGTGTCTACGGCGTGATATTCCAGTGAGGCAGCACTATAAAGTTGGGCAATGTGCTCACTGCTACAAGTAGACACTGTCGTTTATATGACTGAAAAATTGTTGAAAAAGACGTTAAACCCGAACACACACACACACACACACACACACACACACACACACACACACACTCATTTAATTTATCGACTCGATGTTCAAATGTGTGTAGAATTGCACCGTATCACATATGTGTCCATTGGACACGGATGTACCCGCTGTGTGTTGTTGGAAGACAGGAATACCAGGACTAAATACACTTTGACAATAGAATATGCATACTGATGTAATTGACTGGAAAAGAAATATTACCCCAGATTGTTATATCACCATTAAGTTTAAATAATTAAAGAATATTACATCATGTTGCTATGCTGAAAGTTTGTACAAAGTTATTTGAAAGCATAAAAAGGTATAGACCAAACAAGAAAAAACGACACAGAATCTTTGACATCTATGTGCACTCTCTATGGTATGGCCAGTGGCACTGGTAGCTGGTTCCACAGTCTGATGGCGGAGGAGTACAGGTTGCAGAGATATGCATTTCGCGTGGTTGCATCTAATATAAGTGACAGTCAACTGGAAGAGCTAGACTACTTTCGGTTTTTTTCCTAGGTTGTGTCATCACAAGTCTGGCGTTGGAACCTCGTTCGTGTAGGCCTGCGAACCGAAGTCTCACGGTAGTCATCTGGCTGGTGTTGCCCTTGTTTTGTAGTCACCAGTGACGAAACGGGCGGCACGGCCGTTGAGTGATGTCCCTCTTAGAATATTATGTTGCCCTTTGATATACAGTTATTATAGTAACATTTTTTACATAAATAATCAAAGGGCAAAATGGTCGGCAACATTGGACTGTCTTTCCCTTTCCTAGCGGGTCAGGCAGAAAACTGTGGGAGGAGCTACATTTTGTTAATCGCATGCAGTAGTTACAAACAATCATTGTAAACACAGGTAGCTTGTAGTAGACAATCTTTTAAAACAAAGAGCGTGCAGCCTACGTGCTGTTTTCATTTGTAAAAGTTTGTGAATATTTTGTTTTCAATTCACTAATTTTCCGTTTTCTTTACGGCTCCACATGCACTTGGTAAGTTTATGTGATATTTCTTTAATATGACATTGTTCTATGAGAAGTAGATTCCCTATCAATGTTTTTATTCCAAAACAGCAAAGCAAAATTTATTCTCATTTGATATATTGTTTGACCAAAAGCTATTTGTTTGTCACCCTACTGCAATAGACTATCGTTAAAAGATGATTCAAATTTACCATTCATATTTCAAAAAGAAGTCTGCTTCAGTGCCATCTTGCTGCTTTTATATCCCTGGGTGTTTAAGCAATTGATTTCAAAACGAACATAAAAATTGACATTATATAACTCCGAGCAATAATATATTACAAGTTTCAAATGACTGCTATTCAAGGTATTCAAAATATAATACAAAATAACAACACCTTCATAGATTTAAAGCATGAGTCTTTCTGTCTGCATGTGACATGTCACGAGATGATTATAAGTGTTTATATATAAATTTGTGTGTAACATGGTAAGTTTCTTAACAATAATTGTGCTAGAAATTGTTTTGTCGAGCTCATTGAAGTTACAAAATAATTTCGTGTTTTAGTTAATTGTTGGTAATGGTTCCTCTTTGATGGGTGAAGAAAAATATTAGTGTGACTCTAAACTTTTTTTGCAAAACAACTGAATATATTTGTTATTTGTCATTCACCGGAAATTAAATACGTGATAAACTTTAAGTGCATCGACACAAATCATATATCAAAGTGTATTAAAGCGAAACCGGTTGTAAACTTTCTTGTTTACTTTTTTGAACGAAACGTCCTATTTATAACACTGTTGAAACTTATTGGGTTCCCATGTGTACGGCAGCTAATGCATATGGCGGCTGATTTCTACCATGTTGGCGGGACACGAAAACTCGACAAATAACGTATTTGTCGATTTTTCGTGTTTTCGCCCGCCAACACGAAAACGTGACAAATATCTGATTTTTAGTGTTTTCGTGTTTTCGCCCCGCTGACACGAAAACACGGAAACACGACAAATGCTGTTCAGACATCTCCAGTAAAACGTAATTATTCTGAAGCCAGTGGCAAAGGGTTTTAGAAGCATTTTTCTTTCTGTTCAAACGAACCGTCAATTCAGAATTTATTTATATTCACTAAAGCTAAGCAGTCATGGATAGATTTATATGACAGTCGGTTTAGTAAATTAGAGTATCAACATTATGAAATACATGTTCTGGGTGATTTCAATATAAATTATTTCCCAACTGCAAAAAAATGATAAATTCAAAAACAAACGATGGGAGATATTCCTTGCAAAATATGGTCTTTCACAGTTAATTGAAACACCTACAAGAATACATAAAACGGGTACTTCTATTATAGATCACATTTATACCACAAGAAGAGATCTCATATCCGATATCGCTGTATATGACTAAGCTATAAGCGATCATTTACCTGTCCCTATTACAAGATCTACAAAAAAGAAGATAATGAAAAGCAATATAAATAGTCATGAAACAATAAGTTACAGGTGTTTCAAAAACTTTAATGTAGACCTTTTTAGAACTGACTTAACAAATTCACATCTAAATGGTATCGAAACTGTACCTAACCCAAATCTGGCGCTAGATGTGTTCAAAAAACAAAATGTATGGTACTGAGCACTAGAGTCAAAATAAAACATACTAAAAAATCTTGAGTTAACTTTAGCCGGTTCGGTCATTGAAAACGTGAAGTGTCAGAAAGTTCTAGGTGTATATATCGATGAAACTCTGTCTTGGCAATCCCACGTTAGTACCGTGGCCAATAAACTAACCTCAAAAATTGCTCTACTTAGAAGAATTGCATTTTTCTTAACAGATGAGATGAAACTATTGTATTACAATGCATATATTATGTCAACCATGGAATATTGTTGCAATGTCTGGGGACTTTGTCACAAATCGGACACTGATAAAATTACATCTTTGCAGAGACGTGCTATAAAAATAATTACAAAATCACAGTGTAGCAACTTTGATGAAGTATTAAGAAATTCAAAACTTCTATCTTTTGAGAACAGGTGCAAATACCATATTTCATTATTAGTGTACAAAATTATGTCCTATATACATTTCAGATTTACTACATTTTGTTCATAATGATCATTACAGTCTGCGCTCAACCGAATATTTTCAAACCTAAAACAAACTACCTGAAACAAACATTTAGCTACAAAGCTGCACACATATGGCATTCACTACCTTCTTACATTAAACTTCATAATAATAATATAACTGCATTCAAGCATGATTTAAAGAATTTTCTCTTGTCACAATAGTTTTTAGCAATTAATTATTGGAATTACAAGAATTTTGTTGAATTGATGTTACTGTATTCGTTTCCAATAATAATAATATTCATATTATCTTATTATTCAAATCTGGAACTATTTATTATTTTATGGGACAGACTCTCTTTTTTGTACATCTTAATTGTCATGTATAATCTTTGTGACGCATGGTAATTCTTTTAAAACATAGTTATTGTTATATTACGTTTATTTAAGACTTCCTTAATTTGAGACGTGTTTGTCGAGAAAATTTAAGTAATTCTGATATGTGTATTTTTGTATAAATGTTCTTCTTCTTCTTCCAATGTAAGGGTAGAAATCCTGACGGAACGTCTAGTACCCTGTGTTAAAACTGTACTGCCCGATAAAACAGCTGGCTATTTACAAATAAAATTATGTACATCTCGCTCGGGAACTACTGCTGCTGGTGATGGAGGGCCCTGACCGCTGCCCTGAAGCTCTCGAGCGTCTGGCAGTTGGTGACGGCGGCCGGCTGTAAGTTCCAGTCCCTGATGGTTCTTGGGAAGAACGAGTTCTTGTAGATGTTAACTGAGGCTGGGATTTGGTAGAATCTGTTGGCACCTCTGGGTCTGGCATCGCTGCGGACAAGGGGGTTCTCTGGCACCTCAACTATACTGTTGCTGATCTTAAACAGCATGGTTATTCTGGCCATGTAGCGACGGTATAGTAGGGATTCCCATCCGAGGTCTTGTATCATCTTAGAAGAACGGCCAGTGTAACTATTGTAGACGAATCTGGCAGCTTTCCTCTGCACCTGTTCCAATGTATGAGCTTCTGTAGCTGTTGCTGGATCCCAGACACTACTGGCGTATTCCAGTCCTGGTCTGATGATGGTGGTGTATGCAGCTGCCTTGACCACGTGGGAACAATCTGTTAGGTTCCGTCTTACGAAGCCGAGTGTACGGTTGCCCTTGGCAGCAGTGTTGTTGATGTGTTTCTTCAACTGGAGATCATCGCTCAGTGTTACGCCTAGATACTTGCTGCTATCTGCAGACTGGAGGGTCTGTCCATGGAGAGCGTACTTGGTCTCAATCCGATGGCGGGGCTCTTGGCAGATACGCAGTACTGTACATTTGGCTGGATGAAACATCATTTGCCAGTCGCTCTCCCACTTCTCTAGGGCCTCAAGGTCCAGTTGGAGGAGGTCAGCATCGTGTTGTTTAATTATAAATTGACTGTATGATTGTGTGTATGTGTGAATGTATATCAGTTGAAGGCCATATTACTGGAAATAAGTTGTATAATATCTGTATTTGTACACTTAGTATGTAACCTTCAGAAAATAAAGTTATTATTATCATTATTACTATTATTATTATTATAAAGCTGCATGAGGAGATTTGAGATTATAAAACAGTACAATAATATGTCAGGTATCTGTTATCGTTTAAAGAATACGAAGTGTATGTATAACAGATCCGGCTCCAGAAATGTCCGCCTGGAAATGTTTGAAATATATGTATAAAATGGTGGCCCCTGCTGCATTTTTAGTCTAAATTTTGAGGTACGGGAGGTGTTAACCGCCTCCTGACAGTGGAGTCACAGGGTCTCTTCCTGGAGAAAAAAAGGTATGAAATGGTGGCCTCTGCTGCATTTTTTTCTGTCCAAAATTTGAGGTACGTGAGGGGGTCATGCCCTCCTTCCTATTTTGGGGGTCAGAGGGTATCTCCACGGACATTTTTGAAATATACGTATGAAATGGTGGCCTCTGGTGCCTTTTTGTGTCTAAATTGTGAGATGATATTATTCCTTTGCCAAAATAGTTGGGTGCAACTTTGATGAGTATAGGTCACTTCTCAGCCGGCCGAATGGGGAGTTGGGGGGATGGGTTGGCACGGCCATCGGGCCCGGTCCTGGATCTGAGCCTGTACAATTAGAAAAAGAATTACGTATACGCGTGGGCCTCAATGAAGTTTAACTTATTCAAATAAGTTCCCTCCTTGATAAGAGTTTTGATCTTATTATTATGATATATATTCTAACAGCTAACCCGCCAGTATCTTTGCTGTAACACTGAGTTATTAAAGTAAAAAAAAAAATATATATATAAACTGTCAAAAACACAGACATATCAGATTTTGGTCATTATTAAAACATGTTATTATTCTAGTAAGAATTTGAGGTGAGGAGTAAAAAGGCAGATGTAATTAGTTTGATATTTGTTGTTCGCCTTTCGATATTTTTTATGTAACAAAAAGGTATTCGGCCAAAATATACATAGAATATAAGTCAATTTTTATTGTTAAACTTATATTCTCAAGTTGTTTTGGCATATGTTTGCGTGCAATTATGTTGTGTTCAGTTCAGTAATTGTTGTGCGCATGTCTAACGGAAGACGCCAAAAACGAAAACAAGAAAACTCGAAAAATAAGATATTTGTCGTGTTTTCGTGTTCTTGTGTCGGCGGGACGAAAACAAGAAAACTCTTTGTCGTGTTTTCGTATCTTCGTGTCGGCGGGGCGAAAAAACAAAAACACGACAGCAAGACAAATAAAGGGCGCCAATACGACATATTCATAACCGCCAACACGAAAACTCGACAAATAAATATGTCGTGACGGCGCCCTCTAAACGTCGCTTTTTCTTGTAGTCATGATTTCAAGTTGTCGTGTTTTCTCACCGCCAACACGCCAACACGAAACGGCAGAAATCAGCCACCATACATGAGTATCTAGAAACTAGGCTGAAGCTCAAAATTAAAAGCTAGGTTGGACGTGTTTTGCACTTTTCTGCTAGTTTGCAGTTTAAGATTTCTTAGCCTTCGTACATACAAGAGGACACATTTTTTTAGTGGTCAGTGTATTATATCATAAAACGATTCTGCACAGTTGGTGGTCACATAGATTATCCTCACCTCACTCGTTTTTATCTTTATTTGTGAAAAAGTTGATGAAGGTACAATGCCAGTTCAAACTGACAAGAAATCGTAAAAATGTATGAAAGTACGATTTCTTTACAAAATTTAGGGGATGTTATTAATTTTGGTCGTGTATTTAACAATATCTTGTAATGAAACATTATATATGCTACTTCTAAAACTCCCCTTGCTATATAATTCGAGTACATGCCATATTTTATTGTTTGTTTTCTTTTGTTAAGTACACGAGATGCCTATTTGAAGTTTACAAACTTATCCATATTATGACCGACTACGGACGCCTGAAACAGGGCGATCTTGATAGCTCACAATGAACATTTGGGCACAGGTGAGTACGACCAAAAAATTCATATCGGATGTCCTATATAAAGTTGGCTCAACATGAAAATAAGAAAAAAAATGACATCGCTCGACATGAAAAAGTGCAAAAACTATGAATGTTGAATGCCGTATGTCCATATAGCTAGATATTAGAATGTAAACATTTGAGAGTAGAGAGAGAATGTCGTATGTCGAGTTAGTACGACGAAATTTAAATGCTCATATTGCGTTTGATTATAGTGTGGCTGCCATATTGTTTGTTGTAACATGAAACTCATGAAATACATTAATTTCTTTTTAAATCTTATTTTAGTTTATTGCAGAAAGGCGGCGTTCATTGTTGTCATCTCACAAATTAACTGACTACAAAGTTCGTTTCTTATTACAAAGAAAACAATAACATTTCATGAATGTTTTATTCTACGCGTGACGGAGTGTTTCCCTGGAACATTAACGAGGCAACTACGTTATTTTCCTGAATCTGTCCATAATTTTGTGGTAAAGATTTGCCACCGTACATCGATAATCTTTAAACACTGACGTGAGATTTTTAAATAAACCAGGTATATAACATACGTGCTATATCTTACGGGTAAGTTAATTTTGATATTAGATTTTTTTAACATTTCTACACTATTCATCATTTTAAGGAATATGATATAAATGTAATAGTCTGTAAAATACATATTACCAGCACCAATAAATCAACGTATAAACAACGTGTATCTTTACATTACGTTCCTGTTTGAAATATATATTGACAAACTAATGACTAATGATTATTTTCAACGACAAAACTTTTAACTTTTCTGCTTGCATGTTTTTGTAAATGTTTAAGCACGTTTTCATAGTTCTGTTAATATAATTGACGTTCCAGACTTTAGTGGCGGTAATTCATAAACAAGCCTAAACTTTAAAGTCTTAAGGCCCACTCGGTCGGGGAGAGCTTGTGTAATAACTCGTTGTTCGTGCGTTCGTCCACACTTTTCTTCAAACGACATCTCCTCTAAATCTAATTGGTGGAACTTGATTTGGGTGTTCCTTGAATGGTCCTCGACGAAATTGCTCAAAAGTTGTTTTTCCTTTCAGAACTTCGGTTGCCATGGCAACAAAAAGAAAATCTTTAAAAATCTTATTCTCAAAACCAATTTGCCGGATTTCAAAGTAATTTGAAAAATGTTCGTTGGGTGTTGTTCAAATTATTCCGATTAATTGGAAAACACGGCCGCTAGAGACATGATCATTTATCCCTACATGTATACAGTTGGGAATTTGAAAATCTAATGTTAAGAAGTTGCTAATGTTTCTTGTTTGACACTCTACCAAAATTGTTTAATTTTTTCAGATTCGTCAAAACATAGCGGTAAGAGGACGTGGTTACTTTTATGTAGAATTATGTAGAAAATTAACTTAAAAATCTTCTTTCCTAAAACTTCAAGGTCTAGAGCTTAGATATTTGGCTTGGAGAATTGTATAGTGGTCCTCTACGAAATTTGTTCAAGTCATGAACTTGGAGTTAACACTGGCCCCACTCTGTGGTTTACTTGTTTTACATGAACTTATATGTTAGAAAAACTTTAAAAATCATGTTATCTAAAACCGTCCTGAGCTTAGATATTTGGCATGTAGCAGTGTTAAGTAGACCTCTAGCAAAGATGTTCAAATTATGCCATGGGGTCAAAGTTGGACCCGCCCAAGGTTTCACTTGTTTTACATAAATTTACTAAAATAATCTTTAACATATCGATAACCTAATTACTTATACACTGTGGCAACGTTAAATGTTGCAACGCCGCTAAATGTCGCAACCACCGTTAAATGTCGCAAGGTTGACGTTAAATGTCGCAACCACCGCTAAATGTCGCAAAATCGTCTGCCGCTAAAGAATGTTTCTCATTGCAGAGTTGGTGCAGCCGTTCTGCGCTTGCGCGGAATTATTATGAAATGGAACGCATGGTAAAAATACTCATTTTTTTGCATGTCCGCACGCATTTAGTGTATAATGTGCATAATATACTGACTAAAGGTTAGGGTTAGAATCACCATGGTTACAAAATATATACATTTAAGGTATTTTTGTTCAAATTTAGTTAATCCGGTATATACCGGAGTCTGTAATATATCACGGGCGCACCAACTCTGTATTTAGTCACAGCCGCCGCTAAATATCGCACCTTTAACGTTAAATGTCGCAAAAATTTGCCCACCGTTATATGCCATTTTTCCCCACCCCTACTACGGATATCTCTTTATTTAAGCATTTTCTAAATGAAATAATTTACAAAATGCAACATGTAAACAATACCATTGAATTTAGCTATATTCCTGAGTTTGAAAAATATGTAATAACATTAATTTTAATGCGATTATTACAGAAAAACGGCGTTTTCCTTTGAAAAATACATGTGCCGCTAGGTGGCGCTTTTCAAAGGAAATGTGGACTCTGAACGATTTTCTTTTTTCTCCAAATGAAAGACAGGAGATGTTAGTACATACAGACCTAATATCAGTCTTATATCTCATACTTCGAAATTTTCGTAGGAACCCCGCGAACCACCTTAACGTTGCCACATACACGACATTGTTAAAATCTTGCATCTGGGGTCAAAATTAGCCCCTCTTGGAGGTAAAACTTTGAAAATATTGTCTAAAATTTCAAACCCTAGAGCTTAGATATTTTGTATGAAGGGTTGTGTAGTGATTCTCTACCGAGGTTGTTCAGATCATGTCACTGGTATCAAGATTGTAGCATCGTCTAGTGTTCGATCAAAGCATGCCCCTTGGGTCAGAACTGGTCCCGCTCATAGGATTCACTTGCTTTACATGGACTTATACACAAACCGCGTTGTTTAAATAATGTCTCTGGGAATTAAATTGCACCTAAACTTTACATTGACGTATACAGGAAAACCTAATTTAAGAATTTTCTCTTCCAACTACTCCAACACTCTTACGGTTAGATATTTGGTTTTTAGCATTGTCTAGTAATCATCTTCAACATTTGTTCAAATCATGTCCATTGGGTCAAAGTTGATCATGTCCTAGGGTCATTTGTTTCAGTTAAGCATACACAGCCGATGTCAATGCTACTATTTACTAAATATAAAGAAACAGTTTCTGACCGATAAGTTTAGTTTGAAAGCAAACTCGGTTTATACCAAGTTTCAAAGTGACACCTAGTGTCTGTGGTCTAGGTCACTGATACTAATAATAGGGTTTTTAAAATTCTTATCTTAAACCACAGACGGGTTTCTCAAGGTATTATAATCTTTTGCACGAGATTAAATTTGATTGGCTTCTAAATTCTGACTTACTTCAACTCGCTCTTTCA
Organism: Mercenaria mercenaria; assembly: GCF_021730395.1. Lineage (NCBI taxonomy): Eukaryota > Metazoa > Mollusca > Bivalvia > Venerida > Veneridae > Mercenaria > Mercenaria mercenaria. Next base: position 23,234,423 of record NC_069362.1, read on the forward strand.
ACTATAATTGGGAAACAACGCATATGAACTCAAAACCATGTTCTATTTACTAGCAAAGCACGTAAAACTAAAATCTATTTCCATTCTAACACGTTCGAATTACACCAGGAAGGGATACTAATCTGGAATAATGCGGTTTTAAATCGGAATAGCCAAAAGTAATTAATTTTGCGAAACGTGTTTTTACACGTTAAAATTTTCTTTGTTTATATAAAAGGAAATCTTAAAAGTGTAAATCGCATCATAACACATACCGTTACTCATAAATTGTACATCGCGGAAAGGATGAAGATAGTGAAAAAGACTCTTATGCTTAAAACATATAATCAGGAATATCAAAATAAATGATACCATTTGCAGCTGATGACTTTCCTTCTTGATTCAAAAGCCACCGTCGTTGGATTATTTTTTGTGCAATGGAATATTTGTTCATAAAATAAGATATTATTCTAACTCAGTTGTCATTTCGAACATTTCGCAGTTTGCCAACGTTTATTAACAAATCATCACCTTCCTGGTGTAATAACTAGCATTGGACATTTTTAAGAAAATAACAGATTAATTTGTTATGCACTTTTTATGTTTCCAATGATTTAAATTTATTTATATTTGTTTCATGTTTAATGCATATTTGAAGCCCTTCCACCTAATACAAGCCTACATACAAAAGCGTTGCAAGATTTTCTACGAAAAAGGGGCATCATTTTGCTACAATGTATGCCAGAGTTATGAAACATTTTTCATGTGAGGTCATCCCATGATGCCAAACACGTATGGAGAGTCTGCAAATACTTGGTCGAGTTATTTCTGAGGAGACATATGCTAACATGCAAAATTGTCACAAAATTTTATTGTCAAAAAAGGGCATAATTTAGATAAAATAAAAGCTAGAATTATGTAACTTGCTGCATGAGGTCATCCGTTACTTAAAGCCAAAGTCATATGTGAAGTTTGAAAGCATTTAGCCTGGTTGTTTTAAGAAATCTGCTTACATGCAAAACTTTTACCTGAAATTCTAAATTAAAATGGGGCATAATTTTGACAAAATAAAATCTGGAGTTATGTAACTTGTCCTGTGAGGTTATCTTATGATGCCGAATACTTGCGGCTTTAAAATGTCTCCCCGCACTTGGACTCAGTGTTGTTATATTTTTTGGTCCTTTGGGATCATGGAGTACATTCATTTTTACTGTTACAGAATTCTTCATAAGCCGGTGCTGTAGGGTATGGGGGTTGTTGCACATTTCATTACCTCTCACGAAAACTGAGTCTGCTGCTATGTTGCTTGGTTGCTTTCTATGCTTCCAGAGGATCTTTTCACAGATTATTAACAAATACGTTTCTTTCTTTCTTAAGGCATCATAATCATGGGTAACACCGTTTCAAAATTAGGGAAAACTGCTTTAGAAGTAGCCTGTGTTGCTACGGGAGGCAATTTTGGCATTTCCGATGAAGGACTCCACATCGGTCCATTGCGCATAAAGGAAAGGAGAATTGGTGTTTGTGTTCAACTTGGTCCAGTAAATATTGGAGTTGCGATTGATAAAAATGGTGATGGAACTTGGACAACCGATGCAAATATTGGCCTAGGAATTAAGGACAGAGCAGGTGTAAACATTAAGGCACACTTTAACAGCAGTGGTAATTTTACTGTCGAACCAGAGTGTACCCTAAATGTTGGACCGTTACGAGCTCGCACAGGTTTCGAGGTCGACAATAATGGAAACTTTACCTCGATAAATGCCGGGATAGATGGGCCAGTAAGAGCCGCGATAAACAGAAAAAGACACGATGACAAAACTACATTCGAAGCTGAAGTTGGTACATCAATTGGTGGGATCGCTGAAGGAACGGTCGGTGTAAGTTATGAAAATGAGAGATCTTGGTCCGGTAGGGGAAATATCAATATAAAGAAACCAGGTAAGGGTTATTTCAAAGTTGGTTGTCATGTTGACAACGGTGGTAATTGGTCTGGGGATGCTAGCTTAGGCATTCAAAGTGGAACAAGCGAAGGGAGAATAAACACAGCATTGAACAAAACTGAAGGTTTCAGTGCTGAATTAGAACTGGAAAAACAGAAACCCGGCGAACTGAGTGGGAGACTGAAAGGTAAACTTGACAGTAATATGAAGTGGGACGCTGAATTAGAAGTAGAAAAGCAGAAACCCGGCGAACTGAGTGGGAGACTGAAAGGTAAACTTGACAGTGATATGAAGTGGGACGCTGAATTAGAACTGGAAAAACAGAAATCCGGCGAACTGAGTGGGAGAGTTAAAGGTAAATTTGACAGTGATATGAAGTGGGACGCTGAATTAGAAGTAGAAAATCAGAAACCCGGCGAACTGAGTGGGAAACTGAAAGGTAAACTTAACAGTGATATAAAGTGGGACGCTGAATTAGAAGTAGAAAAGCAGAAACTTGGCGAACTGAAAGGGAGACTGAAAGGTAAACTTGACAGTGATATGAAGTGGGACGCTGAATTAGAACTGGAAAAACTGAAAACCGGCGAACTGAGTGGGAGAGTTAAAGGTAAACTTGACAGTGATATGAAGTTGGACGCTGAATTACAAGTAGAAAAGCAGAAACCCGGCGAACTGAGTGGGAAACTGAAAGGTAAACTTAACAGTGATTAGAAGTGGGACGCTGAATTAGAAGTAGAAAAGCAGGAACCTGGCGAACTGAGTGGGAGACTGAAAGGTAAACTTGACAGTAATATGAAGTGGGACGCTGAATTAGAAGTAGAAAAGCAGAAACCTGGCGAACTGAGTGGGAGACTGAAAGGTAAACTTGACAGTGATATGAAGTGGGACGCTGAATTAGAACTGGAAAAACAGAAACCTGGCGAACTGAGTTGGAGCATGAAAGGTATACTTGACAGTATGTATGTACTTCATGAACAACTACTAGAGATCAAAATTGAACTCGACGACGTGAAATGTAAACTTGATAGTGGTATGAAGTGGGAAATTTAACTAAAGTATAAATAGAGCTTATATTTATATATTCGATTCTGTGTTCCGCTTTAGAACAATTTTCACAAAATGCTCAACAACGTTTATCAAGATTATTTTGTAATGGTATTTTACTGGTTTAGATAACTTACTCTCCGTATTTCCGAAATGCAAACCATGCATCTTTAAAGAAAAGTTATTACATTAACGTTATTTTAACACGATGAACAGCTGAAAGGCATGTTTATTTTATCTTTGAAATTTGAAATCCCAATGAAAAAGTCAGTTTTGCCAGAAAACATATATACCTACCTCATAGCAAGCAGTAAAGTTCTCAAACAAAATTACTCTTGCTAAATGTTTTCAAAGGAACAACAAAAGTCATCATCTTAAATAAAATATCATCTTTCTAGCTTTTTAAATTTATGTACAAAAACAGCATTTAAATTTTTTAAGAGTTCTATATTCATCACTAACTCTGGAAATCACTTATTTTTGCACACCAGACTAGAGTTTCCGGTGATTTTACCCATGCCTGCAAAATCCATATGACTAATGTTTTTAACCACAACTAACGATGCGTGCATTGCTTATATATTGTTCATGTAAAAGTTGATAAAATTCAAATACCTTAGGAACTGCTCTTTGTCCTTATAGTATATTTCTCGATGGAAAATACACAACGTTACGCTACAAATGATAAAACTTAATTGGAATGTGTTGGTGTGCGTTTTTGAAACATCCTAATGTCATTTCTGTTTACGAGTGACAAGTTCCCTCGCTTTGTTTAAGTACGCTAGGCCTATGTATTCTGGAATGTGTAAAAAATACGGTTTGCAATAAAAATAGTCTACCACTGGTTGTAGATGCAGATAGGAATATCCGGAGCTCGGGTAACTGTTTTGGCGGTATTTCGGCAGAACCTCGTTACCGTCAGAACAGTTACACAGTTACCCTGGACCCGGATATTCCCATCTTCATCTACAACCAGTGACGTCTGACGTTTTGCGAATATGAGCTCGTTTTGATATAATGTTGACGTTTTTGTTTATTCAAAGTTTAACAAAGAATGTGTTTATTAAAAGGAAATATGCAGGAAAAATCTTTGTGGTGAAATATCTACTATCTGAGTAGAACGTGCATGCAGGAAGATCACACAGATGGCTAGGGAGAGGTTTGACGAGTGTCCGGTCGCTTGTAGACGTGATGTTGATGAAAAGGGGATAGGTGCATTTTGTGGCACTCTTTTCTTCCCGATACATTGTTTCTCTATAATCCTTCTTTTTAATGTTACAGTAGTTTTATCTTTATGCTATGTACATTAACCATTATATTATGTAGATTTGTTCATTATATTTTGTTTTTGTTGAGTTTAGAGTCACATTGGTACAACTTAGGCTATATAACGACTTTTCCAGCTTTTAATGATGGACGAAGACCTTAGGTGCCCCTATGGTTATTGTTTAAGGCATGGGCGGGCACCTGGGTAAAACCAACGATCTACCGTGAGCCAGCTGGATGCTTTCCTCACATGAAGAATTCTACAACACTTGCCCGCCCCCACCCCCACATCCCACACCCACGATTCGATTACGTAGATATAACATTATTTGATATATGTAAGTAAACTGAACGTTTTCTAATAAAACTTCGTTTAACAATTAACACGAGTCACACTGCTTGCATCGATTTTTAGGAAATATATTTAGCAAACGAAATAAAAGGAGACTTCAGTGTTTGTCAACAATTTTGAGGACTAAGGACGGTGTCTTGGCTAATATGGAAACAGAAAGCACAGATTATAGTTTCGTTTCTTACATGGAAGGTATTGTTTAGATTCAGATTCATTTTCTTGTGAGCCAGTTTAAATGCAAGAAATCTAAGAACGTTTCCTGCAGTTTCATAATACGGACTCTCTTGTCTAAAATACATACATCTCTTAGTATATTTAGTCTCGAATTATAAAAGGAATGTACGAAATCCTGTTTGGACCATGTCGTATGTCGTCCGTCGCGCTTAGAGGTCGACGCTCGACAATGCGACACGACATCGCGACAATCCGACACGACACACAACAATGCGACGCGACATCGCGACAATGCGACACGACTCACGAAAATAATATCGTAGTGTTTTGTCACAGTGTCGCCTTTCAAAAGCGCGATATTGTCGCGATATCACGTGATATTTGTAACATTGTCTTTTCTTTAATTGTTTTTGTCTTTCGTTGATTATTTTCAGACATTTCTATGTAATCAGTATCGCAATAAATGCATAGTTTGTAGGTGTAACTTGGGACGATACGATGATAAAGATCAAATCGTCTGTTTTTATGTTCATTATATATCATATACGATTTAAGGGCCGACGATTTGATATTCTCTGTGGAGGGGGGTGGGGGAAGTGGGGTGGGGGTGGGGGCTGGGATATTTACGAAGAAAATACATTTCTGACTTTGGATAAAAAATATACTGGCTTCAACATACTGTAAAAGAAATTTTCTGGCATTCTGTTGAATAGCTGAGAGTTACGAAACTGTGGTGTACTGGGTCAATTCGTGAAGATGAAGACTTTAGCGAAGATTTAAAAGACAATTTTAAAAAATTTAGAAGTTTGTACCAGGCACTCAGTATTTGTAAACTCCTTGAACATTTGTATGAGCATATGTATAAACATTTTTACCAAAAAAAAAGAATGGAAGGCCTAGAAACACTATGGAAAACAGCCACTAACAGAGCCATGCACTGCAAAACGGCCACCCACAAGTAGGCCTAGAAGCTGTAGGCTAGATGAAAGATAAGCTTCAAATACACATCATCAAGATACATTTTATAACTATTTACGCATTTCAAAAGTGGGGATAGGGGTGAAGAGGAAGGGGTGAAGACCAATAACATGTAAGACAATTCAAAACACATAAAACGGTACAGACTGTAGTGAATATAATCAACTGCCAATCATGCAGACCCCACATAGGCTCCGCCTACTCTAGTTAATATGCATGGCGCTCTGATAGTAGAAATTAGTTATACTGTACTGTAGTGAGCTTTAGAAATAAATGTATTAAAAACCAGGCTCCAGTTATTATACATATCCCTTCTGTAGGGTCAGTTTATACACAGTGTACTTTATCAGTATATCAGTATCAATGACAGTACACAGACAAAAAGCAAGTTGAAAATAGGGACACCGCCTTGAAATGGTCAAGGAACTTGGAGCTTTAAACGCGTTTGGAGCATACTTCATCTAATCGACCCGATGAACAAATCCATGCTTAGGGATGTCGGTCACACGAAGAAATGGTTTACGACGAGCCTTGGTAACGGATTAAGTGTCACGGCTTTCAGGACGATTTCTGTGTTATTTGCCGTCATTGGAAACGAAAGTAGGTTAGAAATTTATCTCTCTTTTTTCTTTTTTTTTTTTTTTTTTTGACAATATAGTGTTCTTCGGCCTCAAATAAGTGTTTACCATTGAACAGATTATATAAATAGAAAAGTACACCTAATGCCATTTTTTGGCTTTCATGACGACCATTTTTTATATGTCACGGCTTTCTGTTTGTTTTGAACACGACGCTATTGTTATTTCGTTCATGTTTTTATATGAATGACGTCAAATCGCGCGTAGGATATCGTGGAAAGGGCCACCTTCGATCATTCTTGCATAAAAATTACTTTTTTCACTGCATCCGCCAATGTATTAACGTGAGAAAAATCATGTATTAACAAGGCTAATACATGATTTTAATTTATGAAATGCTTTGCCAGGGTCGGACATTTATTCCTACGCAGATGGACATCTGGTTTCTGCGTCTTGTTTCTTCGATAATAACCTCTTTTTTGTAGCATAAAAGATGCAGTCTAATCCACAGTATGTTTTGCTGTATCAGTTATCAACCCCAAACGCACTGCCATCTCCCCTAACAGATCAAACAATGTGCTTACTCGCTTCCACTTTGTTTACACCCTTCTGAACTCAGCGTCTGTTAAATTTTTGTCGATAACCGTGAATGTATTGAATTGCGTGTAACTTGAGCGATTGTTTGTTTTTGGGAATCATATTAATGATATCGGAATGTTTTATCTAATTTCTCACAGATTTCATATAAATCTTGAAAACTTGTCAATTCGTTCGTATTCATCCGTACTCTAAATGTGTTCATACTCAAAGAAACTCGAATGTAAAGTTATTATTCTTGAAATTGTGTTCCTATTTAGCAAATTTTTTAAGTAATATGCAACATTATGGGTAATGCCATATTTGAAATAACGAGAAATAAAAAAATCGTTTAAAAGCCTTTAATAAATGTTTTTGTAGTGTTGTTGTTCCCCGGTTATGGTTATTCAAAACATGTAAATTAAAAATTGTACCGGAATGGTCTTGCGAGCGAGAACGAAAAAAAACACTGTATTATCTCTATATTATTGCGCCAATGTTGTTTATAAATACGAAAATAAACGCGTTTTCCTTTCTATACAAAACATATAGTGAATGTAAATATTTGTTATAACATCATTGAAACATGTAGAATATAAATCATATCTAAAGTATGTGCAGTTACTTTGGATATACATGACATTGAGTAAGTAAAACATTTATATATCAAATTTAATATTTTTCGCGGTTTGCAATTATTTTTTAAAAAGAACTTATACAAGATATTATCTGATATATTATGAAAACATGTTTAAGCAAGGTTTTAGCTGACTAAATATTGCATATATAATACTGGCATATTCAAAATAACTTACCATGTTGCTGAAAGTGCATTTTCTCTAACGTCCTTTTGTAAAGCCGGAACATTAAATTAAACAAGCTCCTAGTATCAGGAACGACAGTGGTAAGTAGTATGAATCCATTCCGACTGTTTTCAAATTTAAGATAAAGAACGGAAGGCACAGTTTCATGGATGTGTGCAGGATAACATGTACTTTTATTTCTGTGGTCCCGACTCATCATCCTTTGGCGAAGTTATATTATAATGACAATTTATCAATAAATTAATTTATTGAAATATAATATATTACATAATATAAATTGAAGTTCTAAAATGACTATGTAGAGAGCAGAGTCTTTACGTTTTAGTTATGTAAGTATATTTTAACAATTCGGGGTTTTATTTCTGTTTATGTAAATAATACGTTATTTCTCCATTTCTTCAGACGCTAATATGTTAGTTACGCCAGGGCCTCTAAATTATACCTACGCAAAAAGCAATTAAAGAATATTTACGTACAGAAAGTAGAAAGGAGATGAATGCCTCAAAATGAAAAGGCATACACAAATTCTTTTTTACTGTGGTTCTGTCTTCTAGTAATGTTGATTACATTTTCATTTTCAGCCATCAAGTAAGTCATTAACATGACTAGCATGTTAGGAAACCTCGACTTAGTGACACCAGTTCCCAGTGTATATCGGGCTTCAATTTTGCTCATATTGCAGACGACAGTTCTTGTTGGCGCTGTTTTTGTTGTCTACAAGATTATCTCTTTCATCAGATATCGAAGGCGCATTGAGAAGATATTCGGCAATCTACCAGGACCAAAAGAACGCACATGGCTTTACGGAAGTTTTCTTGTTGTAAGTTATTTCCGCTTTTATTTTCCCCAAAACATTCGCCTGCATCCGCCGCCAGCCCAGCTACTCTGACTGCGTGTTGACTGGTTAGTAGGACAGAAATTGAACGCCATGAAATTATGCGTCTTAGGTATCAAATTGAACGGAAAAAGTATTTAATCAACAAAACACAAGACTATCATATTTTACCTAACCTTTATAGGTTCAAGACTCGCCAGCATATATGTTTTTCAAGAGAGAAAACCACCCAGCTTAGATGTTCAGGATCGATCATTCTACCTTGTTCTTTTACCTGAAATAATGCCATATCGTGACACTCCGATTTTCACCTGCGATATTCGCACAAATACATTACATGACACAATAAAGACAAAAATATATTTTGTTTGAACCTTGCTAAATTCGAGATTGATATCCGTCTATTTTTATGTTTAGATGAAAACTCTAGATGCACAAGAGAGGCTGTTGAAATTCATTGAATGGGTAAACAAGTATTCCAAAGAGAAAGGTTATATCTGTGTATGGGGCACTATGGGACGACCTTTCATTATTGCTTGTCATCCTTCCAGTATGAAAAGAATCCTCAAAACAGCAGGTATGTTACAATTAAAGTAACATTGTCTTCTTCTATAATTGCTGTTCAATTTTTGGTGATTTGATTCACAATAAAACTCAACAATTTTAAACTTATTTCGCTGCCTTGTAATCAAAACTTGCAAAAATAAACATGTATGGGAAGGAAACACTAAGATACCTTGAAAATACTCGCATTAAACTGATTTCATAAATTATTTTATTTAACAATAAAATGCATTTATGTTGTTGTGTACTACCAAAACTCCACTGCGTAACTCTGTATGGGAAAATGATGACATAACAATTGTTTGAATTGAAAAATGGGCAATTTTTATTTGCCGGATGAAAACATGTTTAAGTAACAACATAAAACTAAGCATATGTTAATGCCATGGAACTGACATACAATCATTATTCCCATATCTGACATTTTTCTGATTCGCAAACTGCAATCTGAAAAGGAGTAGCTTGACAAAAAAAAACTTTTTTTTAAGGAAATTTACAGACATGCTAAGGAAAAAAAGCTGTATTATATATACAAATGTATATTCGATGATTTTCCGCATATGGGTGAGCTCTCCTTTTTAAAGCATGATATTGTGTAGTTTTCGTTTCTGATGAATAAATGTTTTGCTGGAATACGGACTTGTCTTAACGCTAAACAGAATGCATGCTATGTTCTTAATGACAAATTACTTTATGTTAACATTGACAGCACGCTTACTTGGAATATTCATAATAACCTTGTTCTTGAAATTTTTTATTCCTTTTGTACCTTTTGCCACGCATAAAACGCTTGAATCTCTCTTTGGAAAATGCGAAAACGTTTTTATAACCATACATTTTGCCTCATATTTTGACTACTGTTGTGTAATATTGAAAATAGTTCAGCTTAGATTTGTATAGAAGTTGTAAAACGACACTAGCGTATAAAATATTACCTTGAATGTATTGCTTAATAATCTTATATTCTACGTTACAAGAATCGGATCTTGGATATGGCCAAAATATTATACCCCGCAACAAAAGAAACTGTTTACATTGCGGCATATTAGATATTGAAGACGAATATCATGTTCATCTTAATATGCCAATGTTATATTGATAGAAATAATATCTTAACTTCAATTTTATTGAACTGATTACTACAAGTTGTTTATATAATATATATGTATAGGATGATGTACAATGTACAAATCAAGCTAAAACGTATGTATCTATAATTTGGGGAAATTTTGATATGCCTTAGAAGAAATGTTCAATACGTTTCTTAATAAAGATTTTGAAACATAATTTGTTGTATTGTTTTTGCAACCCAGTCCAAATGCGTTAGATTTTAAGAGTTCTCATCATATATACGTCATAGCTCCCGGGTATCTAAAAGATTCACTAACATTTGCGTCTAATATTCATTCTAGAGCACTAAGGTCATCGCCATACATCCAAACTGATTACACATCATGTAGTGATTTTTTCAGAAAAACGTTTCTGTATTCTGGTTCAATTTGGAAGGATTCCCTATGCAAATTCTTTAAAACATTTCAAATCATTATATCTGCAATGAAACAAAGTACGTAGCAGCTAGCATCTGTTGTGATAAATTTTCTCTAATCATGATTGCGTAGATCTATTTAATTTGTAGAGAGCCTCGTGGAAAATTAATTGTTAAAATATGTCATCTCGTAAAAGGGAACCAGTTAAAGTTCGGTTTTGTTTAGAGGGAGTTGTTGGTGGAATGTTTGTTAAATTAAATAAAAAGTTACACGATTACCAAGCAGACTGATTCACTTTAAATTCTAGTTACTACATGTATATGAAACAACACATTAACGTTTTTATGGACATATGCTGTACAAAATACAGAAAATTCTGAAACTCTTGATAAAAGGCAAGTGCCAAAACTCTAATTGCCTTTAAAATTGTTCGGTCTTCAGGGGCAGTTTTTTGTTGATAAATAGAGATTCGGTCTGGAAATATTGTTTCATTTCCGGAATAAAGGGGCTCCTGTTTTCATGTTATTTTCTAATGAAATAAGGCCAAATTTTGGGACCACAAAATCTGTTCAGTTTAAAGAGTGGGGGCTCGGTATTCGGGGGTTCCGGCTTGGAGGTTGTTCATTTATTATTATAATTATTATAACTATTTAGTAGTAACTCCGATTGTTTTTAGAATCAGAGGCTATGAACCTAACAAGCGGCTACACAACGTTGAAGCCATGGCTTGGTGACGGCTTACTCATATCAAGTGGCGACAAGTGGGCTCGCAACCGTCGCCTCCTCACACCAGCGTTCCATTTTGATATCCTCAAACCATACTTAGATGTGTACAACGACTCGACAAATGTTCTGATTGTATGTAACGAAAATACCAATTTCTTTTCCGCAAAACCGCATACTAGTACGTACTATTATTTGAAAACTCCAGAAACTATTTTTATAACATTGTACCTATACGTTAAGTTTCAGTCGGACTATGTGACAAACCTGCTCCAACAAACCACTACAAATGGAAATATATTTGTTCATCTTTTTGCAGGCAACTTGCTGAGTATGTTCGTTATTTTTAATGTATTATTATTTCATAAGGCATTTTGTACACCACTGTATGAAAACTTTAATAGACTCATAATACATGTAGTATTGTACATGTCAGTATTCTTTCATTTGATTTATTTAGTTTTCGTGAACAATTACAGGACAAGTTGGGAACTTTTGCAGACGAGAAGAAAGACTTTGAAATATTTCAACAGATTTGTTTATGTACACTTGATATTATCTTGAGATGTGCCTTCTCGTATGACATTGATGTTCAACGTAGCGGGTATGTACATGTACTTTCCTTACGAATTTGAAGCATATTTGTTCACACTTATCTGAATCTGAATCTTAATCGATTCCATAGTGCAATTAGCACTAAAGTAGATCTATAAGAGTCTTACTTCTAGGCTATATCTCAGGTACGCAGGGAACGTTGGCAGACCCACTTGCGTTCCGTAAATCAGCTGGATGACTTTCTTACATTGATAAATCTATTCCTCAAGCGAGGTTTAGAAATCGCAGTGGTTCGAAGTCGGCGGCATTGACCACACGACTGTGGAGGCCCCCAATAACAATAACAGTAGCGAGCCGTTCAAGCAAGGAAGTTTTAGAAATTTACATTTTCATTACATTTTCTTATGTAAATTCGTTAACGATTATGATATTAAAAATATTATTCGTTTCAGAGAAACACATCCGTATGTACAGGCAGTCAATGATCTGGCAACAAGTAATTCTGAACGTTTAAGGTAATTCAATAGAACAGTCTTTAGCCAATATTTAATGCCACCTGACCAAAATGACAATATCCATATAATACTTTTTACGTATATAACATAAAGACATGACTGTATCAATAACTAAATTTAAGTACCCAAATATTTTCTTATATTTCTTAAATTTAAATGCCATCTACGGTCCGTCTATTGCACAATATCGAAGGAGTTGCCTTAACTGATATATTTAAGCATGTAATAAATTAAATGTACAGACTACTAGATAGTGTATTTTCCAGAGATCCAATTTTAGCACCAGACATCATTTTCTACAGAACTAAGATGGGGAAAAAGTTCAAGCAAGATTGCGACTTTGTCCATAGTGTTGCGGAAGACATTATAAATAACCGCAGACGTTCACTGGTAATACCAACTACAGTCAATCCTGTATATAAGACGTCACTTTAGAGAGTCAAACAATGGTTTTATTTGCTGTTGGTCTTTATTCAATCACAGGCTAAAATATGTTGCAAATGATTCAATCACAGTAAACCTGTGGTCTTCAGAGCAAGGTGGTCACTGTTAACAGGTGGTGTTCGGCACAGGTTTCACTGTACTGTTTGAATAAAGCTGTATATAAAAATTAACTTATATAGGAAACTGCATAATACCATAATAGGCTGCTTAGCTGTACGCTCTTTCTAAGAAATACGATATGATTGTCTGTAGGTAAAATATCTAGCTTTTAGATTTAAACATGATTTTACAATGCACTGAAGTTTGTTGAGCTATGTAATATTATTTTTACTCAATCGAAGAAAAAATGTGAATATATTAACGTTATAATAAAATTTTACAGGAAATTGAGGATGATGTTAGCAACAGAAAATATCTTGACTTTCTAGATATTTTACTGACAGCAAAAGATGAAAATGGTGCTGGTCTGTCAGACATAGATATAAGAAATGAACTGGATACGTTCTTGTTTGAAGGTAAATACCATAATATAAGTATTGGCTAAAGGGTAAACATTAGTGACAAAAAATATTACCCAAATGTCTACCCGTGTAATTACAGTTGAAAGAAGAAGGGATGAAATAAAATGCAACACAAAGTCAATACTGTAGATTTCGGATGTATACATACATGTGTATTTTTTATTTTGTGTCTACAATCCGTGGAAATATCTGTATAAAGTTAACTTTCTTCCTATAAAACACTTTTTTTTTAGAAACCTGCATGATATTTTTCAAGGTCATGACACAACAGCGAGCGCCATCTCGTGGATTTTGTATTCTCTTGCAAAACATCCGGAATACCAGGAGAAATGTCGGAAAGAAATAAACGACCTGTTACAGGGTAGGTAGTCAGACGACATCAAATGGTAACTACATGTACATTGTATGATTTCACCTGATGTATATAACCATGTCTTTGTCATAAAGTTTGTTGTTGTTGCTAACTTGGTAGGGAAACTATCAGAATACCAAGCTAGAAGTCGTGAGTTCGATGCCCGTGCCATACAATGTTCGCCGTGACGATAGACCTAAATTCATAAGTGCCTAATCTATGATCCTGGTTGGGTGTTTTCATGGTGCTTTGGGATCATAGAGTCCATTCAATAGATGTGTAATAGAGTTACGCTTAAGCCGGTGCTAGGGGGCGTGAGATGTGTTGCATATTTCATTACCTCTCATGAACAGACTCAATCAAACCGAGTCTGCTATTATTCTTTTTTGGTTGCATTCTTTGCTTCCAATGGATCTTTTTACAGATTTTATTATTAAGTAAGTAAGTAAGACACTGAATCAGAAATCTGACCGCCGTAATATATATTTTAACTGACATAATGTTCAGAAAAGAAAGGCAGCAAATTGCGACCGTTTGCGATTTGATTTTTATCATTGGCTGTAAAGTCATACGGTTTCTGTAAAAGTTTCCGTTTTCTGACGGTTTTCTACGACCAAGGAAACGTGCGTCATTATTTGTAAATCTGTGTTCTTGAAGGTGAGTAAGTCTTACTCATGCTGTTACTTTGTATTTATCTAGGAACGACTTGCCGCAACTAGAATACCTAAGTATGTGTATAAAGGAAGGCATGAGATTGCACTGTCCAGTAGCTATAGTCGGTCGTGAAACAACAAAACCCTTTGACCTAGGTGACATTACGATTCCACCAGGGACAGGAGTTGCCGTAAGTCACGTTGACCTCAATCCATTTACTACTAAATAAAAACAACACATGTTTAGTATAATTTCAAATGAGATTATGGAAAAACTTGCAATATAATTTTATCCTTGATTTTATGTTAATGGGTGCCTCGGTGGCATGTTGAATGCCTCACTGAGTACTTACAGCGCTTGCACTTATGGAAATAAATGGATTCAGTTTCAGTCTTTGATACAAAAAGTAATTTTGGCCATGGCAAAGTGAACACCTCATTCAAATAAAAAACACTACATATTCGCGCTCATTATTTGAGATCAGTGTTGTATTTACAGAACATACGAACACGTTGTATGTCACAGATTAATAAAGCATATGGATGCTGTATCATAACATGAACATATTGACACCACACCATTTCATTGTTGTATTTTACAGATAAGTATATGGACGCCCTACCATATCATTGTTGTATTTACAGATTAACATAATGAACACCCCACCATACCATTGTTGTATTTTACAGATTAGAATATGGAGGCTACCCATAGTGTTGTTGTATTTTACAGATTAACATATGAACACCCCCTTAGAATTGTTGTACTTTACAGATCATCATATGGACGCGCCCCGAAAATGGATAGGCATAAGTACACTCCACCATAACCATAATATTTCACAGATAAGCATATGGACGCTTAGCCATAGCATTGTTGTATTTTACAGATTAGTATATGAGTTCTCTCCCATAGCGTTTTTATCTTATAGATTAGCCTATGGACTCTCCCCATAGAATTTTCTCTTATATAGTAGCATAACTTTAATGACTCTCCCCATAGCATTGTTTTATCTTACAGAGTAGCAGATCGACTCTCCCCATAGCATGTGTTTTATCTTACAGAGTAACAGATGGACTCTCCCCATAACATTGTTTTATCTTACAGATTAGCATATGGACACTCACCATAGCACTATTTTATCTTACAGATTAGCATATGGACTCTCACCATAACTTTGTTTTATCTTACAGATTAGCATATGGACTCTCATCATAACTTTGTTTTATCTTACAGATTAGCATATGGAGTCTCATCATAACATTGTTTTATCTTACAGATTAGCATATGGACTCTCACCATAGCACTGTACTGTTTTATCTTACAGATTAGCACATGGACTCACATCATAGCACTGTTTTATATTACAGATTAACACATTGACCCTCCATCACAACGAACATGTTTGGGGCAAGGACCATATGGAGTACAAACCAGAGAGATTCACAAAGGATAATGTAGCTAAGATGGACCCCTATCAATTTGTTCCTTTCTCAGGCGGACCGAGGTATTTGGTTATACAGAATGATTCTTTTTTTAAATCTAAATGCATAGCGGTAGATAAACGTTGAGTTTGAAACCGTTATGCTTCTGCTAGACCTATCAGACGATCACTGGAAATTATACTTACCATTCAAAGGAATTGATATAACTTTTGCCGTTACTTCCGACATGCTCTAAAGGACGTCGAACAAATGGCAACGTGAATATCCCGGTAAAAAAACATAAAGACGTTGTACTTACGATCAAATTATATTTAAAATACCCTAAAATACTACAGATAGTTAGCCAAAAAACAATATCCTGATAAAGTTTTGAATATTGCAAAACTCATATCCAGCTATCATGTCCTAAAAGACGGCGGACTAATGACCAAATTTTTGTCCTGGCAAATGTCTTTAGAGAAGACGTACAATTGACCAAAATTGTATCCTGGAAAAACTCCCCAAAAGGCGACGGACTAATTGCCAAATATATGTCCAGGGAAAATGTTCTGAAAGACGACGGACAGTTGGCCATAATCATAACCTGGTAAAATTTCTACAAACGGCGGACTGATTATAAATCTATATCCTGGTAAAATGTTCTAAAAGACAACGGACCATTGGCCAAAATCATAACATGGTAAATGTCCTAGAAGAGGCGGACTAAATACTAAATCTATATCCTGGTTAAAGTCCTAAAAGACGACGGACAATTGGCCCAAATTATACAAGGTATCCTGTTAAAATGTCTTAAAAGACGACAGACTTATTACTTTATTTATATCCTGGTAAACGTTCCTAAAAGACGTAAGACAGTTGGTCAAAGTTATATGCAGTGTAATGCCTTTAAAGACGGTGGACAAATGATAAAATTTATGTCCAGGCAATTGACCAAAATTATATCCTAGAAGAATGTCCTAAAAGACGGCATACTAATTACCAAATTTATGTTCTGGTAAAATGTTCTAAACGGCGGCAGACACAAGTGAAATTCCAAGACTGTTTATAAAGAAACATTTAAGTGTTACAGATAGGAAAAAGTTGTGGCAAATTTGATAATAGTTTTAAATTTATTATCACCCTTTTATGCACCATGAACTGAAATAAAAGACTGAAAGTCTCTCTTAGAAAAGTAATTTCTGTTTTAAGGCATCCGCAGTATTCATAAAATATGTTTCGTTTTCTCTATGGTAATGCACTGTGTATTTTGATTTCGGGTCGTTGTGGAAGTGCTTGGCTAGTGATCTTGAGGACATGTCAGAATATACAATATTTTATGTGATGTGGATAGAATGTTGTCGAATGTCTTATAGTAAAAGAGGTCACATAATAAATCACCTGTATTACCTTTTCAGGAACTCTATCGGACAGAACTTTGCTATGAACGAGGAGAAAGTAGTTCTCGCAAAACTACTGCATGAGAAAGTTCTATATATTTATTTCTCCAGGTCATGAAATCTTAAATAAATGTGTGAAGCACCTTCAGACAACTAAGGGTGACTTGTCGTTCCAAGACAGTCTCTGTTTTCGACCTGTTTCTTATCTATACTTTATTTTATGGTATGTTAGTTTTTGTGTTTAACCCTTGCCAATGTGAAATTTTGATGGGAATTTTGAAATGCTATATATACCGCTTCGGTAGCCTAGTGGTAGAGCGTCCGCTTCGTATGCGGATGGTGAAAGGTTCGATGCCTGGCCGCGTCATACCAAAGAAGCTCAACATTAAAAAGGAAACTGGCTGTAATGGCGATGGATTCCATTAGGAATGGGGCTGTCGTGTCGAAGTAATTTATATTAAGTTATAGAACTTGTTTCACAATCGACCTAATATATGGGAATACACTAAATGCTTTAATGTCTGATACTGCTTTCGGAAAGAAAAAGCAGCTGTATTGCACATACATGTATATAATGTTAGATGTTTAGGGAGTTTACGATGGGGAGGTATGTCTCAACGGCTCTACAGAGTTCCAATTACCGTTCATTATCTATAAATAAACTTTGGTATACCGTAGATTGCTTACCTGCTTAAACTAAACCGGTAACTATTGCCATTACGAATTTTCTTTAAAATGATGCCGATTGTATATATATTTTCAGCTTCAAGTTCAGTCTTACTCCAGGCCATGAAGTTAAATGGCGGCTATCTGCGGTAATGAGAGCTCAAAATGGAATCTCGGCTCGTGTGGAACGCAGAAAATACTGACTATTGTCAGCATCGGAGTTATAAATTACGTATTTGCAATAAATTAAAAGTTACAAACGATATTTTACTGCAAAATATATCTTGACTGTTATTTAATGATAGTTCTTTATCTTTTCTAAACGCTTGAATAAAAAGAATGATAATGCGTCGAACAGTAATACCCTGTCTTATCCTGTGTTTTTTTTAGTCCTGGAATTATGTTAATATACCCTTTCAGGTACTTATTTAGCACTAAACTGCTTGCATCCGTCTGGTAACATTGTTTATTTATTTTCATGTAAAGACTTTCTGGTCTTTTGAATTCATTGAAGATAACATCATTAGTATTTATCGCCTTTATGTAGTCTTCAAATCATAAATCGTTAGCCTATGGCACAACCGGACGGAGAGACGTATGGACAAAGGCAAATTTAAGTGTCCCAAACCAAAACAATGTGGGGCACAGTAAGTAATTTGTAACGGTAAACTGACAGTAAGTGGGGGCACCAGTGTACTATGGATACACATCTAGCTTTTTTCCAGAAAATCCTAATGACAGTATGTATACAGCTCGATTAATCGTTGTAGGTACATTGTATATGTTATGCAAAAATCAAGTACCAAGGAATGGGAAAAAAGATAGAACTTTATGATACGACCAACTAGATCAGACAGTAATAGAAAATGTCGGGATTTAATACGACCTGCCATACGGGGTAGAGGGGTACCAGAAAATCCTGACAAGACAAGACTGTACCCAGACTATCTTCCACATTGAGCTAATAAAGCTGAATTCCACAACAATGTTGAACCCTTTTTAATACTCAGAGTACTACAACCCTGGAGGGATGAAATCCGAAATCCGTGAATCCTTTTTGGTCAATGTTTTCCAGCATTGATTTTCAAAGTATGTTGCCGATCGGATGTAGATCTTCTTAAGAGATGCTTGAGTGAATTTCACCATCTGTTATTGACAGTATAATTCGTCAACTTAGCTCAGTTCTGTTACGGTGCTTACCGTAAAAATAATTTAGCATTAATAATTTCTACTATCTTAGGATCTGATAAAAGCTCGCTTATATAAAACTTTATTTGATAATCATAAACAATGAAATAAAAGTTTAACTTAGTTCTATGTGTAATCAAATTACCGTGGTTGCATATTATTACGGAGTGATACATCACAGATCGAAATTCAATTAGCTATGAATCTTATGCCAGCTCGAAGATCGAAATTCAACTCTCAATTAGTCGACTTTCAATTTCAAGCTACCCTAGAAGCTACCTCTTCCACTAATTTCTTATGATTTCACCATGGCTTACCACTTATTCTTTTCTTGTCGGATAATGATGAATGTGCACACTTTATATTTCAGGTGACGATGCCTTTACTTCTATTTTGAAGCCATTGCTTACTGATTTTCGTGTATGCATATGAATACTGGATTAATCTTGTAGACTAGACTAAATTAAAAACAGTAGTATCTAGATAACAATCTTTGACTTTGCAAAAATCCTCTACTGTTCCTCGTATCATATTTATTTAGGCATATCGATTTGGCTATAGACTCTATCTTCACTTCAAGTAACACTAGAAATCAATATAATATTCCAAGTTAAAACCGAGTGATCAAAGATTACTCTAGCTGTAATAGTACAAATTTTGAAGTTCCGACATTCTAGTGACTTTAAAATTTGTATACGTGTAGCCTTTAGCACAACAAGGCAGTCTGAAAGACAGCTATATCCCCCGCCGCTGTTATGGATAGTGAAATGGTTGATGGTATTAGGTGGAAGCATTGATATTCTTAGTATATTTTATTGTCCATGTATGAAGAAATCAATGAATTTGAAAATACTTCAAGGGGTTTAGGAGATACAGAGCAGGCTCAAACCTTCGACTTTGAGTTGTGACCTTGACCTTGAGCCAACATGTCTGACTCATGAGTTCTGCACATCATCTTGATGAGGTGATCATTTGACCCAAGTTTCATGAAAATCCTTCAAGGGGTTTAGGAGATACAGAGCTCAAACCTTTGACCTCGAGTTGTGACCTTGACCTTGAGTCAACATGGCTGACATATAAGTTCTGCACATCGTCTTGATGAGGTGATCATTTAACTCAAGTTTCATGAAAATCCTTCAAGGGGTTTAGGAGATACAGAGCGGACACGAAATGGAAGGCTCAAACCTATGTGACCTTGCGTTGTGACCTTGACCTTGAGTCAACACGGCTGACACATAAGTTCTGCACATTGCCTTGATGAGGTGATCATTTGACTCAAGTATCATGAAAATCCTTCAAGAGGTTTAGGAGATACAGAGCGGACACGAAACGGAAGGCTCAAACCTTCGACCTTGCGTTGTGACCTTGACCTTGAGTCAACACAGCTGACACACAAGTTCTGCAAATTGTCTTATGAGGTGATCATTTGACTAAAGTATTATGAAAATCCTTCAAGGGGTTTAGGAGATACAGAGCGGACACAAAATGGAAGGCTCAAACCCTAGACCTTGAGTTGTGACCTTGACCTAGAGCCGACATGGCTGACTTGTAAGTTCTGCACATTGTCTTATTGAGGTGATCATTTGATCCAAGTTTCATGAAAATCCTTCAAGGGGTTTAGGAGATACAGAGCGGACACAAAATGGAAGGCTCAAACCTTTGACCTTGCGTTGATACCTTGACCTTGAGCCAACATGGCTGATTCATGTGTTCTGCACATCATCTTGATGAGGTGATCATTTGACCCAAGTTTCATGAAAATCCTTCGAGGGGTTTAGGAGATACGGGGCGGACACAAAATGTTACGGAAGGACGGGAGACGGAAGGACGGACGGATAACATTCCTATTACCCCTACCACTCGTGGCGGGGGATTAAAAACTTATAGCACAGCAACTGAAAAGCCTTGTGGTCAAGTCTTTGACAGTCCATTCAAATGGAAATTGGAAAAAAATCACACAATTTACATAAAAATAAGGATAAAAGGTTAAAATGCCTTGGACAAAATTCAGCCTTTTAGATAAACAAAAAACGTACATATATGTTATCTGACTTCAGACAAGTTATTGTGTACACTGGTGTACTAATACCTCAGCTTGACACTATTTGTATGTTTTACTTCATGTAGTCTTGTTATTTTGTCCCTAATGTTAGATCTTATCTCAGCGGGGAACTATCTACATGGTCGTGTCTAACTAGCTGAAAATAGGGCAAAAGTGAGGTTAGCATTTCCCAAACGTGTTTAGACCCCCAGTCTCCTTAATAAAGGTTCCTGATTATATATATTTAAACTTGCTTTTTTGTTTGTATCGTATGTTACGTTTGACCGCCCAATCTGCCAATACCTTTCTTTTCAACTTCCAACTCAGCATTCCACTTTCTATTACTGTCCAGTGTACCTGCGAATCGTCCATCAAATCTGCTAGCAGTTTTCTTTTCAACTTCTAGCTCAGCATTCCACTTTGTATCGCTGTCCAGTGTGCCTGCCAATTGGCCGCCCAATTTGCCAAGACCTATCTTTTCAACTTCTAGCTCCGCATTCCACTTTGTATCGCTATCAAGTGCGCCTGACAAATGACCGCCAATTCTGCCAAGATCTTTCTTTTCAACGTTTAGCTGAGCATTCAATTCCATTTCTCTATTAACACCACCTTTTACTTCACCATTTAAATTTTCGTTTGACTTCATACCAGCTTCGAAATTAAAGCCTTCATTGTTGTCAAAAGATGCATTTATTCTTCCTTCTCTTGTTTCATTTTGAACTCCTAAACTAATATCCGCAGACATATTACCACTGTTGTCAACATAGCCTCCGAATTTTATACCGTATCGTTCTTTTTTTGTTTCTTTATACCAATATTTCCGCCACCAGACCACGATCCGTCACTGTCAATACTAGAACCCAACGTTCCATCAACAATGTCACCAAGGTATGCACCAATTTTGCAGTCAACAGTATATTTATCGCCGGCACGTCTCTTTGTGCTTATTTCAGCTTTTACCGGACCATCTACACCGGCGTTAATTGATTCAAAATTTCCATCCTGGTCGATTTTGAATCCTGCCTGTGCTTGTTCCGTATTGAGCCTTTGATCCGATTGTAAACTTACCATTACTACTACAGTTTGCCTCGAGTTTTCCTTCAGCTACACCCGGAATACCTATTCCAATATCCGCATCAGCTGACCATTTACCATCATCACGCTTTCCGATTGCTAGTCCTATATTGGCAAGACCCATATTTAACCGAAAACCAATGCGATTTTTCTTAAGATAATAAAAATTTGCTACCATTTGAAAACAACACTAAAGAAGTTTAGTTGAAAGACTTTTGAGACAGGGATGCCAGTTGGATTAGGGCAGTTAAATAAAGGTTTTCAGTGTGTGTGTGTGTGTGTGTATGTGTGTGTGTGTGCGTGTGTGTGTGTATGTGTGTGTGTGAGCGCGCGCGCTGCTGCGGTTTACGTTGTAGGTTAACAGTGTTTAAGAAACGTAGCATTCCCTTTTGAATATTCATCCTTGTTCCACTTTCCCCTTCAAGACCCCCACCCCCCCACCTCCTTCCCCCTTGTTCTTACCCCTACCCCTTCCTGTCCTTTTTTCTATATTTAGCATAAAATTAAAATATACTTGTTGGATTTATGAAGCGACCCGTCTAAAATATTTTTCCGTTACAGCTTCTTTTTGTTGTGGGCCTACTTTGTAGATGAGTGACTCTGAGGCTGTGTTTGTGGTGCTCTGTCTTTCCGAGAAATATACCCTTACCTACTATCTTTTGGTATGAAAAAAGACATTGTTGGATGCACTGTTAGATCTAATTCATCAAACATACAGTTTCTTTCATATTTCTTTCTCAGTCATCAAAAGTGCCTCCTTGCAGAAATGAGTCATCAATATACCCTGTATTAATGTACCTTCTCTTCAGTAGTTCAGCAAAAACACATTTCCTCCAGCGGGATCGACTAAAACAGAGTGTGCCAATTTTCTCTATCAATCTCATGTACTACTAGACAGTAGACCATATGAAGACTTTTTTATGCACGTTTTAGCAGCGAGTCCAGAATTTTAATAATGTTAACACATCTTCAGTCTCTTGATACGTAGCTTTAACAAAACTTGTTAAAATATTATACGAGACGCAATATTTATCTACGTAACATTCTAAACTCGGTTAAGCAAGATTATTTAACCTGAATCGAAGCAGTTATTAAGGTCAATCTCGGTCTTTTGATTTTGTGAAAAACATTTTATAACTGCGCATTACTGCCTGTATATCTCATCAGTGCCATTTGAATACTAATGTAATGACTTAGTAATGTTATTATTTTAAAATCTGTGATAAGTCTCTTATAATTCTGAACGTGACCATACATGTTTTGCCATTGTATATAAAGAGACTAAATTAAACCAAAATGCATAACGTATACCACTATCAAAGATAAGTACTGTGCATATAAAAATGAGCAGAAAATGTAAGCCAGTACAGTTTAAACAGTACACTGAAGGACATGAAGGGTGTGTGCTCGTAAACATGAGTATTCAACACCGTTTTGATAAAAAAAAAATCATTTCCAGTACTGTGTACCGCTGTTCTCCTTTCGTTTGCGTTCCAGTAAACTTTGTGTTGAATAATAACAAATGCATGAATATGTTTGATTGAATCAAATGATTTAGCGGTGTTCTAACGGCTCAGTAGCGAACCGAAACGAATTTTGTACTAGTAGTTATCGTAGAAAAGCGTGCTTGTTGTAAAACGATACAATGTTGAGAAATGAAAAATGGTTTAGAAGACGGCTTTCGACAGCTTTAATTAATGTGATTTCGGTATCCAGTAGAAATAAACAGAAACGGGGACACTGACCAAGTAAATCACGTTTTTCCGAAACATTAGTTGATAAACTCCTGGTTTTATTTTCAAATTACTTGGTAGAATTATTTATAATTATAATTAATTATAAATGTTTTTGTTGTTGTTGTTGTTGTTATATATTATCCAGCGACAGCTTCATAAATAGTTTTATATTTTAACAGCATTGAACCAAGTGGCAGCTTAATGTGTAGTTTTATAGCTGTAATGAATGGTCCAGCGACCCTCTGATGCCTTGCATTGCATTCTTGACGTCTCAGGCTATACTGTCTTTTTCCCAAGGAAGATTTGAGGAGCTCCATGTCTGACGACCACGCCCAATGTACTTCATAGAGCAGAAGTATCTCGAGCATGTGTAAGCTTTACAACATATCTCTAATTTCCCACGTACAGTTATATCATATCGAAGTGTTGCTCCTGGTTGTGGAACACTGCTGGTATCAGAGCTACAGTTTAAACAAAAAATAGAAAAGTGAAATCATCAATACATGAAGAGCTATCTTAAACCCAGCCTCTACAAGATTACATAATACCATGAAGGAAAACTAAACATTTTGCTGGCGGATATGGATTCGGACAGAAACAACACTAGAAATTAAATTGTAGATAATATCAAAGAAGTGTAAAATACATTTATCGTGATTATATTTTACTGATATGTTCAGCAGTTTTCTATAACAGTCAATGTATTATTACGATTTTTTATCCAATTACAATCAGGGTTGCACGCTTGTGCATCAGAGCTTCAACTCAAATAGACATTTCTTACATTTGAAATTTCAGTTATGTATAGGTGTCAGATAATAATTATTCATACAAAATGCAAAATTAATTCTGTGTTTGTAATTTTACTTTTCAAATCAGTAAGGCATAGCTTTATAATGATAAGTAATGCAGTTTTTTAAAGCAGGATTTTCACGAGTGTTCAAAATAATAATTTAAGGTACTCGATCCACAAATAGGTAACATTTCGATGCCTGATGACTCCATGTTGTTTTAGGGTTTTTTGTATCATTTGAAGAATTAGTAATTAGGATAACCATAAATAATATGCACGAATCACTAAAGTCATGTTTTTTGACTGCGAAGTGCTAAATTTTACACTGTAGTAACTGGATTTCTGTTGAAGTATCATTGAAAACTATAAAGTAAAAAAAGAATCTATAACATATTTTGGTAATGTAATTTATATTTGTAAAAGGTTACTTGGTGCTAAAGTCCCAACCCAGAACTCTTTCATTTATGGAGATACGGGTATAATGAATCTTCAAACTGGCAGAAATTTAAACATTATAAAATACTGGTTGAAAATCTGTAACTCAAATGAGGATAAATATATTAAACAGGTCTATAATTGTTTAAAAAGTTATGTCGAGTTAAATCCAGAGAAAAAAAAATGGGTCTCACAGGTTAAACATATATTATCAAGGTTAGGTTATTATGAGGTCTGGCTTTCGCAGGGGGTAGGGGATGTCAACATCTTTCTGCGTCAGTTGAAACAGCGTATTGAGGACAATAACGTACAAGAGTTAAGAACAAGTTTAAATGAATCGAGTAGAGCTATATTTTATAGAAATATATTTGACTTCAAATTTAACGAATATCTGGACATTATAACTATAAAAAAATTCGATTTGCACTGTCCAGATTAAGATTAGCCTCTCATAGACTTGCAGTGGAAACAGGCAGATGGAGAAAACCAGAAAGTATCCCTTATGATGACCGTAAATGTACAAGGTGTAATGCACTTGAGGACGAATACCATTTTGTTATGGAATGTCCTAAGCCTACGAAAACAGTATATCAGAAATTATTTCTGGCGCCATCCTAGCTTTTTTAAGTTTTTACAGTTACTTAAACGTAATGATAATATTAATGATGCACGTTATTTTTCCATTTATATATACAAAGCTTTTGAAGTAAGAAATAATACAAATAGGGTCTAAAGGTATGTAGACGTACTCTTGTGATATACATATAGCTGTTGTCTAAATTTGAACTTTACTTGTTTACTTTCTATTTTTGTACGAAATTTATGCATATCAACACTAACTTATGTTAAAACAACTATTTCAAACACTATTTGATCCAATACATGCTGTCTCTCCCGTTAAAACAATTAATTAGACAGAGAAACTAATATCCAATTTGTACTTTTTGTCATCTTGCTATACAATGTTTTAGATTATGAATTGTACATGATGCTATGCTCATGAATCATTTCGGGTTTATTGCATAATGAAACTATTCTATTCTATATTTTCTTTCTCAGTAGACACGGTAGACAATACACTTTTAAATGATACCAAAATAATAAATTATGAGCTTACCAGGCATCAATTTTTGAAACATTTTAATAGTACTATTATATAGAACTTGCTTATTTGTGGATACCTTAAATCTGAGGACAACTTGCATTGACAATCCTCGGAACTTTAAGTCCTAGAAAAAAGTGAATAACTTTTATGTTCTGTTATGTTCCCTATAATTAAATCTTAAACTTTACATTCGGTTAATCTAAAGAGGTTATGTATATAACTGAATAGTTGAAGTTATAATTACATTGTTAAAGGAGAACACTTTCTAGCACACTTCTCCGTATCGGTTACCTGGCGCCCTGCAAGAAGTCGCTCCTAATGTTTTCTTTTCTGCCGCCAAAACCAACGGAACAATAATTGTAATTAACAACACCAACCATATCTTCGTCATTATTGTAAAAGAACTCTCTGTAAAAAAGACAGTGGCTTATAGAATATTAAAGAACACACTATTGTGCTTTTATCGTCATTACATTAAACATATGCAGATATCAAACACCTATGCAATAAGTTAAACATGCATTTTATATGAAACAGAACAAACAAATACAAAATTCAACAGAGACAATATGAGAGAAACAGAGCCAACAAGAAAACAGGGCCAAATTCTATATTTAACCAGTTGGATTGTTACGTTAGACTGGATCATTAATGATGCAAATTTATCATATCAAAATCTTTATTCAGTATTGCAAAGTGAATAACTGAAATTAGAAGTAAGCAACTGATTTCATATTGCTCTTCACATCGGGTAGTCGTTTCTGCTCGCGGCCCTCGGCATTCGTACTGGCGTAACGATATAATCACAAATGTTATCTTTATAGCAAGTACTTGATCAACAATGGATTAACATTCAAACCTTTATTTCTTTTGCTAAGTTCATATCAATGGCAGTATAATGAATGGCAGTGAAATAAAACTAATATAAAGTCTACGTACATATTTCCAAATTAAATGCGGGAGAGTATTACTACTATAATATATGAGCCGTGCCATGAGAAAACCAACATAGTGGGTTTGCGACCAGCATGGATCCAGACCAGCCTGCGCATCCGCGCAGTCTGGTCAGGATCCATGCTGTTCGCTTTCAAAGCCTATTGCAATTAGAGAAACCGTTAGCGAACAGCATGGATCCTGACCAGACTGCGCGGATGCGCAGGCTGGTCTGGGTCCATGCTGGTCGCAAACCCACTATGTTGGTTTTCTCATGGCACGGCTCATATATATAAATATATAAACAAACGTTGTCAACAACAAGTTTTTTTTCTTTTCTTGTACAATATAATTAATTTAAATTCCATTTTACCACATTTGTTCCCTAATAATATGCTGGTCTAATGTATTGTTTTTCTTAACAGAGAAATGCATTACAATAAAAACTGACATTAACTCGTATTACTTTGACACAGGGTGCAATTTCTATTTTCTAAAACTATTCCACGTTTCATGTTTCTTAAGGTCATCTATGATTTCTTGTCCCAAACTTTACTTCAGAATTTTCTGGGTTTTTTTTTCCAAACGACAATTTCAAATCTGACTGCTTAATTTTGTTGTCTAACTGACACTACTTATTTTAGATAAATAGTACAATTAAATAATGAAAACGTCTGTCAAACCTTACTTAACATTGATTTGTTTCATTTGAAAAAAAAAGAATAAATGTTAAATAAAATGAAAACAAACAGCTTTTGATATCAAACTTTTCTCAAGCCAAACATTAGTTGCAGCAAATTTGTGAGTCGTAAACTTACCTTTTCTTACAGTAATAGTCAATGAAAGCACTTGGCCGGTTCAGATTAACTCAAAATTGTTTGCATCTGTTTATATATCTATCTAAACATGATTTGAAAATGGGGGAAAATATTTGCAAATATAACGTTAAACGGATAAATTGCTATTTTTGTCTGTCAAAATAAGCGTGCACGTTTCCACGCGTATGCGCATGCCCATGTCCTTGAATTCTTATGTTAAACATGTTTAGTGCTGTTAAAGGCTATAAAATGCGCTGTGCGCTGACACGTAGTGTTACGAGAACATTTACTTTTCAGCTTCGTTGCATTTCTTACTTTACATATAATTTTTAAAAAAAGGAAACTTGTTTCCTTGAAAGATCAAAATATCTTTAAACGAGTGATCTCCAAATCCAAAACCAATTATATGATGCCCACGAGTAATATTATGACGTAAAAAGTAAAAAGGCGATTTTCTTTTATTTTTCAAGTCTTTTCGAGACTTTAACAATGTTTTACCAAATTTGTACAAGTATTGGTAAGGCAACTCAACGTTCATATTAGGAAAACATAGATCTATAGATTCCTATTACAATTTGATAAAAAGATGCATATTTTTTATGTTCCTTTAAAAACATTGTAAAAATCTGTCACTTTCATTTTATATTAGTTCTGTACCATTTGAATTATGTTTGTTAATTTCAGACTGAAGTTTTAGGTATAATTCATCATTATATTTTAGTTATTTCACAAAAGTGTTATTAGCAGAAAGGCAATGGATGCATAAAAATGAAGCTCTATAATGCATGCTTAACTGGTGTTTCAGCTTTTAAACAATGTATATTTTCCTTCATGAATATTCTGTATGTAATTAAAAACGTCTGTGGGGCTTTAAATAAATGATTATCATTGTCAGCTACGAAATTTTGTTCCTTTAAAACCGTGGCCATAAAAATTGTCTTTTTGTCTTAAACATACTTTCTTGTTTTTAAGTATTTAGAAGTTTTGTGTTGTTGTTTAAAACGCATTTGGACAATGACAAAGCAAATAATACGTTACCATCGCCAAAACGTGTAAATATACATGGTGGTGTATTGTACATGAAACATGAAAAACTGACACAATAAAGCTCTAATACCTGTGTCGCTTCTCGGTTGTATTAATACTCATCAGGAATATTTTTTCTGCTTTTTCATGTTTTATATTGTCATAAATAACCAATGCGGGCGAGTGAATAAAAAAAATGCATTTGGTCTCTATAATAGCGACATAATTGCTCCTTCTTTTGAGAAGGAACACTTTTATTCGGTAAGTCACACTTGACTGAGCAACTGACCTCGAAAGCTGTTGTCATTACAAGCTGGCCAATCAAACTCCGTGACCTTAGAAATAACCTCTGACGTTAAAATTATTCTTTCCTAATTGAGGCGACCCTCTGACTGAACACGCTCCGCGGATTACATATTACTAAACCCGAGAATGGTTGATTGATTCTTTTATTTCCTCCATTCTTGAAAAGCATAACATATGTACAAACAGATAGACATATATTAGCAAATTTACATGTAAACAACTAAATATTATCGTTACCTTCGAATACAAAACAAACCCCATTGCGACCCTCTAATTACGCGCAATAAATTCACGCATCGAATCGTACACTACATGTGGAAATGGATTGACCGGGTCAATGTCTTATTGCCGTACTTACTCAACTGAAAGTGGTAACGGATTTCCTTTGTTGTTGGATTTAACAATTTTATGTTAAATAACTAGCGTAAATACTTACTTGACATTTTTTGCACTATAAAACAACATAGTTCTTTTTCAAAATTTTAGTGGTTTTTTTTTGTATTTTGGTAAAGAAATAAACGTTCCCTAGGTGCAAAAGGTAACGACCCCAGGGGCGCTATTTAACATGGGTAGTCGACGAAACCTCACCTGGAATGAATGGAACATCTTATTTCCAGCCGAGCCCACGGTAGGCGTCATATTTACCTCCCAGCATCCAGTCTAGACCAATACTGTTGGAAACAGTACCAAGTAAAGTAAATCACCCAGCACTGAACACTAGTCAAGATATCAGCCACAACCGGAATCGATCCGGGTCCGGGAATCGAACCGGGATCGCTGTCGTTGTAGTCCAAACTGCTAATCACTGATTAAACAGGGGCATACGGAATGTCAATAACGTAGAATGGTCTTGTCCTTGTGTCCGATCCTGGGGATCCACACACTGATGACCAATAAATAAAACAGACATTGTAACCAAAATTTACAAGATTATCATTATAAAATTTATATAGATGTGCCCTAGAAGGAACTTTTGCTATGCTTTAACTTGTACTATAACAATAGGTTGTTTGTAACAATTGGACGTCACGTTATGTTATTATGGATGTAGAAATGACGGATAGGCTATGTACCACTAAATTTTCACTTTTTATGACTGCAAAAACACCGGTGTCATTTAATGCTGGCTTTTATTAAATTTCATGCGGATTTCTTTTTGGCATCTTGTAGACAACTTGGGAGAGAACGTTTGTATTTGATGAATAAAAAAAAACTCAATTTTAGAAAGAGAAGTAATTCTAGGTCAAAGCAGTTTCATTTTTTTTCTAGTGGATTTCAACCTTTATTCAACAACATTTATTCATTTATTTTGTTGGGTTTAACGTCGCACCGACACAATTTTAGGTCATATGGCAATTTTCCAGCATTGATGGTGGAGGAAGGCCCCCAGGTGCCCGTCCGTGCATTATTTCATCATGAGCGGATACCTGGGTAGAACCACCGACTTTCCGTAAGCCAGCTGGATGGCTTTCTCACATTAAGAATTTAACGCCCCGAGTGAGGCTCGAACCCACATCGATTAGAGGCAATTGATTTGAAGTTAGCGACCTTAAACACTCGGCCACGAAGGCCCCTTATTCAACAACAGAATCTATAAGAAGATACTTTGGACTCACATAACGGAACGAAGCAAACTGACGGCAGACTCGGTTAGATTACTATTATAGGTAAAGATCTGTGCAGTATATCTGACTTACCCTAGCACGGATGTATGCTGCAATCTATCTGAATTATACAGGCACGTAAAATAGATTCCCTGATTCTACAGGATTTATTGTAAAATACGAGCAATACAACCGCTCGGTCCAAGAAAGGAGCGATTTTTAGCTCGACTATTCATAGAATAGTAGAGCTATTGGACTCGCCCATGCGTCGGCGTCCGCGTCGGCGTCCGCGTCCCGATTTTGGTTAAGGTTTTGTATGTAAGCTGGTATCTCAGTAATCACTTGTTGGAATGGATTGAAACTTCACACACTTATTCACTGTGACAAACTGACTTACATTGCACAGGTTCCATAACTCTTTTTTGCTTTTTTACAAAATTATGCCCCTTCTTCGACTTAGAAATTTTTGGTTAAGGTTTTGTATGTAAGCTGGTATCTCAGTAACCACTTGTGGGAATGGATTGAAACTTCACACACTTATTCACTGTGACAAACTGACTTACATTGCACAGGTTCCATAACTCTTTTTTTGCTTTTTTACAAAATTATGCCCCTTTTTCGACTTAGAAATTTTTGGTTAAGGTTTTGTATGTAAGCTGGTAACTCAGTAACCACTTGTGGGAATGGATTGAAACTTCACACACTTATTTACTGTGATGAACTGACCTACATTGCACAGGTTCCATAACTCTATTTTGCTTTTTTTACAAAATTATGCCCCTTTTTCGACTTAGAAATTTTTGGTTAAGGTTTTGTATGTAAGCTGGTATCTCAGTACTTACTAATGGGAATGGATTGAAACTTCACATACTTGTTCACTGTCATGATCTGACATGCACTAAGCAAGTCCCGTAACTCTACTTTCTTTTTTTCAAAATTATGCCCCTTTTTCGACTTAGCAGTTTTTGGTTAAAATTTTGTATGTAATCTGATATCTCAGTATCCACTAATTGGATTGGATTGAAACTTCACACACATGTTCACTGTCATGATCTAACATGCACTGTGAAGGTCCCATAACTCTACTTTGCATTTTTACAAAATTATGCCCCTTTGACTTAGCAGTTTTTGGTTAAGTTTTTGTATGTAAGCTGGTATCTCAGTATCCACAAATTGGAAAGGATTGAAACTTCACACACCTGTTCACTGTCATGATATGACATGCAGTACAGAGGTTCAATACCTCTACTTTGCATTTTACAAAATTATGCCCCTTTTTCGACTTTTGTATTCATTCAATTGACAAGGCTGTTGAATAGTCGAGCGTTGCTGTCCTCCGACAGCTCTTGTTTATTGTATTATGAGTATCCAACGTAGCAATGAGAAAACGATAGCATAATTCTTTTTGTTTACTAAATTTCCGTTAATGTTCGTTTCAAAAATGTTAAATGTCAGTTCATTAATGTCTATAAAACGGATGCATAAAAACATTCACGTTAGTCCAGTTTGTTCTTCTCTTTAATCAAAATATCTCAAAATTAGGTACATGAACATATACAATTTATCTAACTAAATTATATTAGTAGGTAAATCTACAACAGTATGACAATTTATTAAAATTTACAGAATTAGAAATTTTCTATATGCGGAAATGTCATCAAAATTATGTTATACTCATAATATCTGGATACACTTTTTAAAAAAAAACTAAGTCCTGAAAAAAGTCAACTACGCTGTCCAATTTTTAGTGTCTATTTTTTTTAAGTTTATCAAAATGAATTGTTCAGTCAAATTCTACATAGCAGAAATAATTAAACCTAATGTACAGAACGATATGAAGTCCGTTTTATCATTATCTATTGATACTAATACACCCTAATTGTGAACTTTCCATTACACAAAAAAAAACGTCGAATTGAAGATTGAAAACGGCTGTCTTGCGAGATAAAAGGCGTCAATAGTAATGTCTATTTCACCAATTTCCTCGACCTATTTTTTTTAAATTTCTTTCTTAATTCTTTATGATGACATCAAATCTGCAGACTCTTAACACAGAGGATGTGCTTTTTGTGTGCATTTTGAAATTCATTTTCCAAATATAATTACATCCCATATACATACGACCATATAAATAGATATCGTCTCCCGCGTTATCTAATTTCTAAAATGTCTAAATATATTTTTTCGTATTTTTAGGTAACATTTTATAACATGTCTCTGTAGATAAGTATTTAACAATTTAATGAGATGTCGTAAAACTGTAAAAGACAGCATGGACACCAGTTGTTTTGCATTCCACTTTTGGTGTATCAAGTTTGTGTTCGCCTTCCCATGGAAGAGAGTTGGACTCCAGTGACTGATGTCCACAACCAATATCCTGCATTGTGCAAGATGATGTCCAGCATGCATACACCTTGCAGCATATCTCGGTGCTTACATCCGTAGTTATATGGTACTTAACCGTTTCCCCTGGAGCTCGTTGTACTTTCGTACTAGAACTAGAAAATAGATTGAAATATCAATCAGAAATTTATTTTGTACGTACGGGTAGTTTGAAATAAAAACATCTCTGATAAATGCTCAAAGAGTGTGGAATGATACAACGCAATATTAAGTACAGACATTGAAAGCAATCTGAGTAAAATAACTACAGGTATCTATAACAATTAATGGAACTTGTGTAAAATAGCTTTGAGCTAGCTTTTGTTACAATAATTATATTTATGTACTCATATGCAGAAACGGTATAATGGTCCGTGGGCCAAGGCAAAAAAAATTGAAAGTCGTAACCCAGAAATTAGGCAAAGGTTGAGCTATATCATGATGTTATACTATCATCCAGGAAACATTTAAGGGTGGATGTCGGTCTGAGCAACATGTCAGTAAAATTTAATGTTGATTTTAAAAACGTTGGTGTCTAATGAACACAATTCAGCATTGCATAGGGATAACACTGATTTGGATGTTGAAAAAGAAATTTATGCGACATTGCCTATGATAAATCTTATTTTTTGATGCCTGAAATAATCAATGATTTACTTTGGTTGTCAAATAATGCTACGTTATATATCATATACCGAATAAAATGTAAAAATTAGGGGTTGATGTACTCCACCCACCACATGTGTACATATACTTACGCGGGGAATCTTCTAATCATTTATAAAGGAATAGAACCATCATGTTTACATTAAAAAAACAAAATGAATGAATAATTGACTAAAAAGTCAGACATCTTTGCACCTTAATGTCATTTGGCCAAACCTGTGGTCCGTGTTTTATTTCCGGGCGATTTGCATACTGACAGACCTATTCTTTGCTAGTGGAGTAGAAATGATGAAAGTATTGCAAAAGCTGATGCAACACTTTCAAGGAATTCCCTATAGGAAACATCAATAGGGAAGCCGATCCATCAATATAAGTCTTTATTCAAGATGACAGCTAGTTCAAATTAATCCGAAAATATTATACATATGAGTTAATGCCACCAAAATTTTCATCTATCGATGACTTTATTAGTCTTCTTTGCTTGATTAAGTCTTTTTAGTAGTCATTATGTACGTAGTAATTAAATGACCCAAAATTAAATTTGTTAAACTACCCAAAAATAGGTTATTTAGTTACACAGCCTATTCAAACTAAGATGGCCACCATTTTCCAAATTTCCAAATAACTGCCTTAACTTCGATCAAACATGTACACATGAAAGAGGTATAGTTCTTCAAAAGTCAAAGCTTTAACAGAAATCACCTGATACTGATTTGAACATTTTACAGAGGATTTTACTGCTCACAAACTGACCACATTTAATCGGTTACACGTACAAATATTGACGAACTACTACTGTTTAATAAATATTCAGTATCATAAAAGAAATCAAATAAGTCTCCAAGGGACTGAAATTTGGTTATTCAGATAAATCTAATACAGGTACTGCCCTGTCATTTTCAAACTGGCCGCCCTAAATAAGTTTGCAAACATACATATAGATAAGATTTAAGTAATCATTGCTTTAATAGATGTCATCTGGTTTTTGTTTGAAAACTACGTTACCAATACGAGCTGAGCTTCTTCTCATGTTTTAATCACGTTAGCGCCATTTTCAAAATGCATACCGTAAAAACCGTTACAATAATATAATTTAAATCTTGCTTTTATTTCTTTAAACCTACACATGTTACTCTCAATTTTCATTCAAAGGATTTTCAATGTAGCTACAATGTAATATTAATTTGTATCAAAATGGCTGCCTGATAGATGTTACATATA
This sequence comes from Mercenaria mercenaria, assembly GCF_021730395.1. Taxonomy (NCBI): domain Eukaryota; kingdom Metazoa; phylum Mollusca; class Bivalvia; order Venerida; family Veneridae; genus Mercenaria; species Mercenaria mercenaria. Next base: position 23,269,602 of record NC_069362.1, read on the forward strand.
CATGTGTAACCTAGTAAAATAACGAGAAATGGAGAATCGAACATGTCTTTCTTTTAAAAGTCAGGGGGAAAAGAGCATTGTACAAACATTTGTGTTTTTTAAACATTTGATTTATTAAGTTTATGTTTAAATGCAAATTGCATTTTTCAGTCACAATTCAGCTAAATATTTACGACCTCTTTTTGAAGCCTTAGGACAAAGCCTATCTGATAACACAAACGGAAATGAGCATATACAGTTCTAAACCTAACAAAGCAAGTTATGATATGATACATATATATTGATGTACCTTTTCGTGGTGCTTGAACGTTTTATCTAGTTTGTTTGAAATAGAGATTGTCAGATATATCTCAATGCCAAATCCCTTCAATATCCTTCGACAAAAAACCCCTTTCAATGCGTATGCCTCTGAAATAGTGTCAAACTATTATGACTACATCTATAGTTATGCATTTGCTTGACATTATGAACAGGTAGAGATTCAGAGCTATAAATTGAGCAAGTCCTGGAATCAAGAAGTCGTGTATCGTATCTGTTTGTTGTTTGGTCGTATGAGTAATACTAATTGGGATTGTTGTAATTAATATTTAAAGTAACGTATGTTTCAATCCATTTTAGGATGTAGCTTAATGATATTTCTACGAAATAAAGCACTTAACTAAAGGAGTTTTTACAAACATGTCATCAAGACATCAATGCACCACTGGCGTGTTCTAAACCAATGGTGCAGACTCTATAAGTATATACATATCATATGCATATGTGCATGTATGATGAACTTATTCTGTTACTGATAGCAAAAAGTGACTTCTCGCAACCTCTCACATCAAATGTTAGAGTATACTTCTGTCATATAGTGTATATGGATGTTAAATGTCTCCTTTTGTGTAGTTCTGAAACATACGTTACCGAATTTAGGTAGTTACTAGACTTAATGTTTTAAACACAGTTCCACACCAAGGTAATACGAGATAATCTTTATGTAACAGTTGAAATACATCATCTTTTGAATGAACTAGTTTGTTTGCATTTGTTAATCATTTTAAAAGTAGAATATTGAATTTAAGTAAGAACTCAGAATTGACAATAATGATACCACAACCACAACCACAATATGAACAAGGAGTCTCATCTATGTTTTCGTTAAGGAAATATAAGAGGATTGCGTAGTTCAGTAATTCCGTCATACAGTATAAGTGATATTTGAAAATCATTATGGCCAAAGAAACAGAACTGAAGAAACATGTTTTACCAAAGTTATATTTATTTCACTACCCATGTATGATGTTCTAAAAGTTCAAAATGTGTGGTGTTTATTTACATCAGGAATAACATCAACAACTTTGAACACATAATACATAAACCGAAAATTTCAGTAATGAATACAATCTTAACTTCCATAAATATTAAAACAACGCATTGAAAATATAAAACCCTCTGTCTTACAACCACCAAAGGCAATCCAAACCCAAACACTATCCTAGCTTTAATGATACTTAATATTCTGTGTCATCTTGGTAACGTATGTTTCATAATGTATGTTTCATTTCATCTTTGTAAGGCTGTAAAAACTGACTGAGTAGGTGTTTTGCCATGCCAATAAGCATTTTTATACATAAGCCTGAAATAATAATATACGAAATATGAAATTGAATAGGTGACCTTTTAAACTTAGGTAACGTATATTTTATTCTTAGATACCCTCATGTTCTGTATTTCTATTGAATGAAAGTCAAAAATATTCAGACTGCGCACATACTGTAACCAAGTCTACTGTTAACTATCAATATGCTGTTAGCTATGTTTGAAGCAAAAGCCCTGAAAATTGCTAATCTATGCTATCTTTAAGTGATGCTGAAAGAGGCATCATTGTTTCACTGTAGTTTGTCGACATCCTATGATTAAGAAAAGTAACAGTATTAAGTCCAACAAAATTATAACGGTCATGTGTGCATGTTCAGTAAACATGGTTTATTCAAATTAAAAGCATACAAATGCAATTGTTGGAGTGTTTTCAATGTTGCTAATTCTTCAAGGTGGAAAAATTTGAGTGGCACTGTTACGTAAGTTACATTTTAATGTATCTTTATCAACTAAATATCAAAATTATACAAGTAAGCTTACTTTGACATCTAAAATAGAAGGAAACTATTACCCCAAACCTTTCTGAATGAAACACAAATAGGTTCGATTTATTGAGAAACAGCTTGCGATTTATATGTATTACATTTGTATGCACATTGTCTATAACCTAAGCTGATTGCAAAGTATTATATTTTCACATTAAAATATATAAAATTGTGAATCTTAACACAATTATTTGATGATGTCTTATTAAAAAGTACAGTAATTTTGATAATTTTATGAGTTATTAAAAATGGCGAAAATGTAGCTCGGGTGGGTGGGGTATTTTAACCCCCTAAATTGTGGTAGAAATCGTCAAAATTTGGAATAAATTGTTACAGTGAGCCTTTAATTGATTTAGAACAGTTACATGAGTAAATTGCTAATATCTGAAAGTGAGTATTGAAACAGTCTACTGAAAATTCGTGTGTAACCAATAATACTTTCAAACAGAGAAAATTCCGCAATTTTCATACACATGGTTTACTCAAATGAGCATAATTTTTGTTTGACATACGGTAGAATGCGACATCCGGTCTTAAACAATCCCGGAATGAATGTATTAATGGCTGAAGTAGATGAACCTTTGCCTAATTTCTTGGTTACGAAATCGAAAAACTAGAGGACTTACAGAAACTGGCCCACAGACCATAAGGAATATTGTTTTACCATTATTTTAAAAGTTCATGATCCGTTTTGCCATGTTTACAAGTATGCAAAGATTTGCTTTTTGGCGTTAAGAAACGTTTTCTTACAAATAATCTCACTGTCAATAATTAGAATGTCGATGTCAATAAAACATTTTAACAAATTACTATTATTATTATTATTATTATTATTATTATTATAATTATTACTTCTCAAGCTATTGATAAGGTCGCTGCCTTTGAATCGCTTGCCCCTATTCGCTGTGGGTTCGAAATCTCACTTAAGTTGCAAAATTCTTTTTATGAGAGCTTATGAGAGGCTGGTGGTTCTTCTCTGCATAAAAACAAAAGCAAATTTGATTTGTACCTGTTTGAGTATTCTTTTAAATCATTTCTGTTTTTATTCTTAATATAAATGCAGATCTGATACATACTAGCACGCATCTCCAAAGCTATTTACCGGTGCATGACAACTGGACCCTTCATCAGTTTGTGGTGGCGCTGCCGAAGCAAGAGCAAGAAGAACCATAACAAGCATAACTGACGTCATCATCATCTACCTGTAAATGAATCGGATATTCTCATATGACTGTCATGTTCCTTCTGTAACATTTCTTTTGTAATTTGTATAAACAATTTTATATTAGTATATTTTGTATAAAACAATATGTTACCAACTGATATTGATAGAAGTTATTTTATCACCGGCCTCGTAGCTAAATAGGGAGAGTTCGATACCTTGCCGAGGCATATGTTCTCCGTGATGATTGTGTCTGAAATCATTCGTCCTCCACCTTTGATTTATCTGAATAAGTTGGCAGTTACTTGCAGAGAACAAGTAAGTACTGGTATAGAATACGGCAACCAAACACATAAACAGAAAAATGGTTGTTCTTTCAGTGTGGGGAATCACGTGACCCAAAATGGTACGGAACACGAAATCAACATGGCGGATTTTTGACTTTTTTACCAATTTTCAAAGGTAAGTAAAAACTACAGCATCTATTTCGCTCGTTTTATAGCGCAGTCTATGCGCATTTTAATGCTCTTTCCAGCGATGTATGTGTCTTGTCTACGTTCTATCTAGTTTCTGAGTTACCTTCGAGGTTTTGACCGAAGCGATGATAATTTTCTGTAAAAACGCAATGGTACGATACACGTAATTACACTTTGCACACAAAAATCTATGTAATTTGCAGCATCTCGAACTTGTTTCAATCTGTAACTGTTAGATCTTTATCATAGAGTAACTATGCACAGTGTTTGTTTATGATTTTTCGCGAATTCTTGCGAAAATTCGACACACTATTAAAATGGTACGTGACACTTGCTATGATACGCAACACGTACTAACTGTTGGCAGTCTGATACGCAACACGTGCATGTGCCACCAACGGCGATTTAACTTCAAATTTGCGTCATAATTTATCTATTAACTATTTCAAACGTGGTTTTCAGTTTTTAAGATCGTTCGGAAGCACTGCAATCATTATTTATGTTTAAAAAGGTCAGCACGCTAAGACTTTCATGTTTCAAAATTACAAAAAATTTTCATTTTATTTCAGAATGGGCATTTTTTAATTTGTTTACTTTCTTTTCAGACATGGCCAAACCAAAGAACAAACGGATTTGGGGACCTTGGGAAAAAAAAGTGGATAGAAGCAAACAAAAAACGTCAGTTTAAAGTAATTTTCCCAATTCCCCGAAACCCGTCAAAAAAATCACAGCGGAAAACAAACAAAAAGGCTGCTTCGCCATCTAAACCCCACTGTACAAATCTCCCCAGCAAAAAAAAATAAAGGAATTTGGTAAATTTTTACAAAAAACCCAAAAAAAGGTCTTCAAGATCACTTTTGGACATGTAGAGGAAACAGTGATACCAGAGACAATGTAGAACATTTTTAAAAACACTGAATTACTGTGTGAAGAAATTTTGAAAAAATCACTGTTCGATCGCAAGCAGAAATAAATTCCTGTGAAAAAAAAACAGGTAATTTTTAGTCTTTTAAAGGAACGAGTTCAGAAAGGAGCTCTGTGTATTAAGGGGAGAAGGCTAGGACGAAGAATCTAAAATGTCCGATGAAGTGTGGGCGGGCTTAAAAAGTGCTATGAAGGAAAAAAGAAATAGTTCGTTTCGATTAAATCCCGAAAAAAAAAAGGAAGATGATATAAAAAATTGGAGAAAAGAAAAATTTTTGGAAATTAAATTGTGAAAAGGTGTGAATTTTTACACTAATTAGCGAGGAATTTAATACAAATGGGAAGTGTTTAGATCTGAGTAAAAGAAAAAAACCGGGGGTTTTTAATAGTAATGGTTGGGAAAATTTGAAAATTTCAGTAAAAATGTGAAAACAGTGTGATTAAAATCAGGGGGAAAATTTTTATGAAAAAGGATTTTGCAGGCCCCTAGTGAAACCTTAAAATTTTAAGTTTTTAAAATTTAGAGAAACCCTTTTCCCCCCCCCCTTTTTAATCTTCTGAAAAAAACCTTTAAACGCCAAATGCCTGTAATTTTATCAAAAAAATATATTTTTTTTCCCGACTGCTTGCCGTCCCTTTTTAAAGCAGTAAATGGTTTTATACTGTATTTCCTCCCCACCCCATTTTTAAAGTGTTGTTTTTAGGAGACTGTTGTGTATCTTTCTTTTGAGTTTTTCGAATGCTTTGTTTTCCCCAGAAAAAAATGTGTTTTTTGCGTAGGTTACGACCAGGGGTTTTTCCCATGTTTCGCTAAGGTCCCATGGAGCTGAAGTTGAAAGTTGGGAATGATGTTTACACTTTGGAAAACGTGGACGGGGTTTTGGTGAAGATACGATTTGGGCAAAGTTGTGTGAACTAAAATTTTTAAAAACGGAACCAAACAAAATGGTGATATGTGTGCGTGAAAGTGGTTTACCCAAATTAAGTTAGGTTGTATATAAATCTAAGTTTAATTTAAAAACGTTTGAGATTTTTCAAAATCCCTATTTCTGATATTGGTTTTGGTGGGGGTTCATATTAAATTACTTTTTTTTTTTTTTTTTTCCTAAAATTATTATGTATTTTCAACGGTTTCCCGACAAAATTTAGCCTTTTTATCTTTATTTTTTAAATTTTTTTACTTTTAAAAGGCCTTTTTTTTCCATAGATGGAGTTTTAAAAACCTTTTTATTTTTGTTCGGCCTGCTAGGAGGCCTGCATTTGTGATTAAATTGACTCTGAAGGGGGAATAGAAAGCTCAATGACATTGAGAAAAGAATTTTTTAAGGGCAGTGTTTTCTTTGATTTTTTTTTTTTTTTATTGCTGGAAGCTTTCTGTATAGATTCTGTATAGTAAAGAAAATGAGCTTTGATAGCTTTTTTTTCCCGGGCAATTGAAAAAAAAAGATACGTTCTTTTTTTTTTTTTTTTTCACATGTTTTTTTTGACTAATTTTTTTTTAATTTGTTTTTTTGATTTAAGAAATAACCCAAACTGGGTTTTTTTCAAGTTTTTATCCTGTTTTAAATTTTTAAAAGTTTGGGGTTTATGTTATACCCCACTAAAACCCCGCTTTTTTAAAAAAATGAGAAAATGGGTAATTTGGTTCTTGTGTGGTTTTCAAGCCTTTTCCGCCCAAGTATTAAATTTTTTTAAAGGACAATTTAAACCCCCAAAAAAAAGTCAGTTTTAAATTATTTAAAATTATTTATTAATTGTTTTTCTTTTTTAAAGTATTTATTAAAATCTTTTTACCCCGCTCCTTTTTTAAACACACTTTAACCACAATTAAAAAATTTCTTGGCCCAAAATTTAAAATGTTAAATATTTTTAAAACTGTTTACTACGGTTTTAAAAATAAACTAGAAACAACGTCAAAAGGTGTTTTTGTCCAATTTAAAAACCCTTTAAATAGTAAACCAAAAAAATAAAAACGCGGTAGAGTTTATAAACAATTTTTAGTACCCAAGACGTTTATTTGCTCCCAAAAAAATGCCAGATCATGGGGTTGAAAAACTACCCCCTTGGCCGACCCCTATTTTGTAGCCATTTTCGTTTGTCATCCCCCCAATAAAACAATGTACTTAAAAAATACCCCTTCGCAAAAATGGGGGGGTGGGGGAATTTTTAAACGTGTCCCATCAAAGGCTTTTTTTTGTATGATGTTTTATGTCTCGGGTGTCCATAAGTTAAGTCTGTCGGGGGGGGGTTTTGCAGTTGTTGGCCGGGCCGGGGGGGTAGGTTTTCCGACCCATATACAAATGTTTGTTGTTTTTTTTTTATGTATAAAAAAAAAAAAAACGTTTTCTGTTAAAGGTTTTATGAAAAAAAAATATCGAAACCCTCGACTAAAAAAGTCAGAAGGTTTTGTAAATTTATTTGGTTAATAATTGTTTAAATTTTGATGATGTTATTTGTTTTTAAGTTATGAACCTAGAAATCGGTTCGGCAAAAGTTTTTCAAAAATGTTTAGGGTGATGCCAGCTAGATTGCTTAATTTCGTTTCTTCCCTATTTTTGATCCGCTCAAAAAAGAATAAACCCTCTCCAAAATTGCCAGCCCAAATTTCCAAAAATCTTGTTTTGTTCGGTTCTTTTGTTTTTTTAGTGCACCCAAACCCAAAAAAAACTTCCATCCACGAAACAAAATGCTTTGTTTACTGGGGTTTTTTTTTTTGCCCTTTTTAGAAAAATTTTTTCATTCTTCTTAAATCATCTTCCTCTTACAAACGTGAAAATTTTGACTTTAAAATTTCATATTCCTTCATCAGACATAACGGGGACTACATTGTCTGTCATGCGCTTTCACATTGCAATCGGGGGGTTTTAAAAAGGCTCAAATCGTCTTCTTTGTTTTCGGTGTTTCCCCGAGGGATCTACTTTCCAGATTTTTTTACATTCACTTTTTTCCCTCTAAGGTCCAAAAAGTGATTTTGAAGACTTTAACTTCAACGGGGTTTATTGTATGTTTTTTTTTTTGGAAAAGGGGCAGGTGACCTAAATGATTTTTTTTATTTTTTGTGGAAAAAATTTGTAGGGGTTCAGAGGTTTTTAAAGCAGTCTTTTGTTGTTTTCTGTGGTGATTTCCTGGTGCATTGCGGAAATTTTGAAGTTTTTTGTATTGATATTCTGTTTTGCTTTTTTTATCCATTTCTTTTTCCCAAGTTCGACTCTTTCCCCTTTAGGTTTTGGCCATGTCTGTAGAAGAAAGTTTTTAATTTTAGAAAATAAAAAACCCCGGGCCATTTTTAAAATGGGGTTTTTTTTTTATGTAATTTTGAAAACTGAAGTCTTAGCGTGTGACCTTTTTAAAAATAAAAATGATTGTTGCTTCGAACACTTTAAAAAAAAACCACGTTTAAAATATTAAAAAATTAATTTCCCCAAAATTTAATTGAACCCTTTTTGGGAAGCAATTTTTTTTAATTTTGCCAAAAAGGGTGTTGGTTTTGTCACGTACCCTTCAAAAGTTTGTCGTTTTTTGCAAGAATTCGGAAAAAAAAATAAAGAAAAAACACTTTTTTGGGAGGTTACTATATGAAAAGTTTTTAACAGTTACAGATTGAAAAAAAGTACGAAAAGCTGCAAATTACATAGATTTTTGTGTGCAAAGAGTAAGTCGGTTGTACCTTTGCGTTTTTAAGAAAAATTATATTGGTTGGGGCAAAACCTGGAAGGTAACTCAGAAATGGAAAAGTAGAAAAGACTCATTGCTGGAAAGGCATTAAATGGCATAGATGCGCTATAACAAGAGTAAATAGATGGTGTTGAAATTACCCTTTGAAAATTTGGGTTTTAAAAAAAGTAAAAAAAAAACCGCCATGGGGGAATTTCTGTTCCCTTTTCCTTTTTTGGGTAAAAGTGATTCCCCACACTTTTTTTTTTAAAAAAGTAAATGTTTATTGTAAATAAACAAAACAAGAATATGAATTTGGTTTTATTGGCGTTTTTTTTAAAAAATCATTTTTTAGGCAAGAAAAATTGTTAGATTATGAAATCTTAGTTCAAAATGTTACCTTATTATGGTGAAAACAATAAATATCCACGTGTGCTATGTGTTAAAACTTTTTCCCTTTAGCTTATGACAGTATCGTCCCCCGCTTATATAGACATCTGGACAGGATTCAGACCTCGAAAAGAAATGTTCACAATCAGATACAATGCCAGACTCGTGCAAACGGACGATTAATTTCAACATTTTTACTAAAATAATTTATTAGTATGTTTTCATACTGTACAAAATTGCTGCAATCGTATGCTGCCTCTAGATAATACTGAAATATGTTGTGTGTGTGTTTTTTTTTTTCGACAATTCGTTGATTTAAACTAATATTTACTTATATAATGTTTGGTATGCGTGCAAATATATAAAATGAACTGAATTTAGAGATTCTGATTTTGTTATATTTCATCCTCAAGAAAACCAAATCAATTGTCAACATACGCCACCCAGGTGATTTTATAAACATTTGTCTGTCAGTTTATTTCTGGTGTTGTAGTGTATACTATATACTGGTCATGGTAAGTACAAAACAAAAAGTATTGCAACATTTTCTTAGCTACAAATCTATTGTTCAGCAGACATCACACAAAAATCAATTTTGCAAGAAGCTTAAAAATGTGTGTAGCATAAATAAATGTCTCGCGAATAGTTCTGAATTTACCATATTTCTAGCCAAATTGCGCATCGTCCTTGTTTTGCTGAATTACGCATCTATGCTGTTATTATTTATGTTGTTTACAGTTCTTAGTACCATGTTGTGACTAGTACTCTGTCTTGTTTCCTTAAAACGTGTCCTTCTTACGTTGTTTTCGTTCTTTTTTTTTAAATTTAATTTGAAATGCCAGGTGTCTTTTTGTGGTAAATTGATAACCTAAAGGCAAAACATGCAAGTATTAATGACTGTTGTGTAAAACCAATTAATATTGTATACTTTATTCACATGCTGATAAAGTGTTGCGGCACATGTATTAGAAAATGCTGAAATTAGTTACTGCCACTAGTACAAGTGTGGCATGTGATGAAACAATTTAGATCGTTAATCATACTTTCCATGTTTAAGTTTTCCATTTATGGTTTCTTTTCTCACGTTCACATGTGAAATTAATGAAAACAGTTTTAATTAATGTCTGTTGCCAGTCAGGAACTTTCAAATTCATATTTAGTGCTTACGTTTTTATGTTGAGTTGAATATCCTTTTCTGTCTCAGAGATTACAATTGAAACCTGACATTACCTTCACGGGAGCTGTTGGTCTGTTTTGGAAATAATCAGCTGGAATAGTTCGAATAATTTATATATAACATATGCATGTAAGGTGTCTTTTTTCATTTGTTTTATCTTCATACTTATACGACAACAAAGTTTATTTGCAAATATCGTCAATAGCTTGCCTTTGGTTAATAAACAGGAAAGACATGACGAGAAAGTTGGTTACTTATTCCTTATTCCTTATTCCTTTTTCGAATAAGGAATAAATAACTAGGTACTTTTTGTTACTTATTCCTTATTCAAATGCGAATAAGTAACAGACACATTAACACCAGATAAAGTCTCATCTCCTACAAAAATGTGTTCTGAACACATCTCATATCTATTTCGCCAAGCAATGATAAAAGTCGAATAAGGAATAAGTAACTGGATTCATTTTTGTTACTTATTCCTTATTCAAACGCGAATAAGTAACACACAAATTAATACCATATAAAGTCTCATCTCGTTCACCATTTCTTCAAAATGATTTAATTATTCACTATAAGACCTACAAAACGTGTTGTGAACACATGTCATATCGTTTTCGCCGAGAACTGATATACGTCGAATAAGGAATAAGTAACTGGATTCATTTTGTTACTTATTCCTTATTCAAACGCGAATAAGTAACAGACAAATTAACAACAAAAAAGTCTCATCGCGTTCACTATTTCGTCAACATGATTTAATTACTCACTATAAGACCTATAAAACGTGTTCTGAACACATGCCATGTCTTTTTTCGCCTAGAAATATTAAAAGTCAATTAAGGAATAAGTAACTAGTTTCATTTTGTTACTTATTCCTTATTCCTTATTTAAACGTGAATAAGTAACAGAGAAATAAACACCAGATTAAGTCTCATCACGTTCACCATTTTTTACAATATGTTTTAGTAACACACTTTTCAACTTACAAAACGTGTTCTGAACACATGATATTTTTCTTTCATCAGAAAATTGCAGAAGTCGAATAATTAGAACTGGAAAAGTAAAAGATGAATAAAAAAGATAACACCTCATCTCGTTCATCATTTCTTCAACTTGATTTTATTACTCACTATAACACCTACAAAACGTGTTCTGAACACGTGTCATATCGTTTTCGCCGAGAACTGATATACGTCGAATAAGGAATAAGTAACTGGATTCGTTTTGTTGCTTATTCTTTATTCAAACGCGAATAAGTAACAGACAAATTTACAACAAAATAAAGTGTCTTCGTGTTCACTTTTTCTACAGCATGATTTAATTATTCACTTTAAGACCTACTCACATGTCATATTGTTTTCTCCGAGAAATGAAAAAACTCGAATAAGGAATAAGTAACTGGCGTTATTTTGTTACTTATTCCTTATACAAAAATGAATCCAGTTACTTGTTTCTTATTCGACTTTTATCTTTGCTTGGCGAAATAGATATGAGATGCGTTCAGAACACGTTTTTGTAGGAGATGAGACTTTATCTGGTGTTAATGTGTCTGTTACTTATTCGCATTTGAATAAGGAATAAGTAACAAAAAGTACCTAGTTACTTATTCCTTATTCGAAAAAGGAATAAGGAATAAGTAACCAACTTTCTCGTCATAGGAAAGACATATATTACAACAATGATGTGCGTATACATAACATGGCTTATTCTTGAAATTTAAACAGAGTGAATATATACCATCAAATATTTTAGTCATCAAGATGACAATATAATGTAAGCCTCTTTCGTGTATTTACAAATAAGCATCAAATAATTTTTGCCACGGGATGCGTGACGTGCATTACGCGATGTTACATCACTGTGAATGATTTTAGGTAGTTACAAAATGTAAGAATTAAGCTCATCGGAGGCCCACCAGAGACCCGCATCATATCTTCTTATGCAATTCAGTAGTCTTTACTTACATGTGATCGGCTAGCTTGGTTGGAATCTAATTGCAAGTTATCACAAATAATAGCTCTTTACGTGTAAATATTAATGTATATCTTATTTGTAACGTTGAGAATAAGGTAAATGATTTATAGACAGTCTTACCAAACGTTAAAAAAATATGAAAAAATATATTGGAAGTGGATATTTTACTTCGTATTAACAATACGCCGAGAAAGTTTGGTGAATACTGTCAGCACCTACAGTAAAAGAAAAAAGAAATTTTGTCCCTGCATTGACTTGAAATGTAGTATCATTGGTCAAGTAAGACTAGGTAGTGTTAAGCAATAATAACCAATAAATTAGAAGAAACAATCGAAATGCCCGAGATCAAAATGGTGGAGTTGGGATTATTTTCACCAAATCTTCGTCATTTCACTATAAATGATTTTACTTACGTTGATTCATACAAAATACATTTCATATTTTTTCCAGTCATGTTTTCGATTAAACCTTTGGAAATAAAACAGTTATGTTGGCTAATTTCTGCCATGTCACGTTGACGTGTTGGCGAGGCGAAAAGACGACAACATGAAAACACGAAAACACGAAATCACGACACATTTTACACGAAAACACGACATATTTATTCGCCGAGTTTTCGTGTTGGCGGCTTTGAATATGTCGTGTTGGCGCTCTTTATTTGTCGTGGTATCGTGTTGTCGTGACTTCGCCCCGACGACATGAAAACACGAGAAATACAGTATTATATATTTGTCGAATTTTAATGTTTTCGTTTTGGCCTCTTCCGTTAGACATGCCCACAACAATTACTGAACTGAACACAACCTAACTCCATACAAAAAGTATGTCAAAACAACCAGAAAATATATGTTTAAGGAGAGAGATTGACCTATATTATACGTATATACAACAAAATATGGACTGACGAAAATCGGAAATAAAACTTATTACTTCTGCCTATTTACTATACTATCAGCATGATTTACACTGCTTTATTTAGGTAATACACCTAAGAAATGCAATCAGTACAAAATTATAAGCGAACATGTATCCTGCATTTCTCTGAACTGTAGATGTGTTGTGAACAAAGATGATTTTTGGGCCAATACCTCAGGGATGAGAAAATATATTTCGCTTTTTTTTGACTGAAACTTGGTACTTAAACGAGAAGCAACATCAGTTTGAAACTTTTGATTTAAACCACACTGGTTACAAATTAAGCGTTTCTTTTTGAGAAAAAAAATGTGGTGGTGTTGCAAATCTTAAATGGATCATTTCAATTTGCAGATTCGCAGTGACAACTGTGCTATTGTGATGCCGATGGGTATTATTGAATGTTTTAATTCTGCGGTACCATGGAATTACTTATTATGTCCAAATGATAAAACACAGTTCCAGATTATCTTCTTTATTTTTCTTCGGTGGAGAACCACACAGTCAACAAATAACAATTTTCACACGGTTATCCGTAGTATATAATAATTAGAAAAAAGATTTAAATATTAACAATTCTAGTGTTCTAGTGGAAAACCACGATGTTTCTACTTGGAAATCCAAATCTATTCTTCAAAAATCTGCTGACTTGAAAATATATTCGCTCTCAACATATAATAACTGACCAATGAAAATGACCCTTATTGTGACTGTAATTAACAGTATAAACCGATCAAATTCAAAAAAGCGTACATGGTAATAAAATTACAAGTATTTAAAATATTAACAAGTTTTGACAGCAATCAACACATTATCAGTTAGGAAGTCTTAACATTTAAATTATCCAGACGATCACAAAGATCTTATCATAGATACGTTTGAAGCCTTTAAGCACATTCTGGACTATCAAATACCAAAGTGCATAAATGTGTCAAAGCTGAGACAACAATAAAGTTTTGACATCTGTCATAAAAACAAAGAATTGAAAGAATTGCAACTTATACATAATTAAAAATATTTACATTTTTTTTCGTTGATCTGGTCTTTTACAAAAGTTATTAAATTTCTGTATTGAATCTTCATTGTATACTTTTTTATTCAGATTATTTTTTTACAAAAGAATTATACCGATTTTCAGCTGCACAACACTATCACTGACTTCAATAACTCCCAGGTAGATATGAGCCTGGAACAACATGTTGATTTCAGTTCTCATACTACAGGAGGCATAGCTTGGATCTAGTCATAACTGAGTCACTTAATGGTTTTCATGTAGAGAAATATAAGCCTGGACCATTTTTATCTAATTACTGCGTTGTTAAAGTTCTCCTAGATGCTAGAAAAGAGGCTATTACTAGTAGGAGCCTATAATTTAGAAAATTAAAAAATCTGAAGGAATCTGAATTTTCCGGTGACCTTAGAGCAATAAAAGTCGATTCAGAGAATATCAACAAGTTTGTGAATGAGTTTGAATCGGAAACAGAAGATGTCCTGAATAAGAACGCTCCTCTAAAAGAGAAAACTATAATTTAGAGAGCACCCAAACCGTAGTTCAATGAAAATTTGCAACACTTAAAACAAAACAAGTTCGAAATTCTGAGCGTACATGAAGGCGTTACGGTAAAACAGTTCAGTCTGAGTCGTTTAAAGCAGTAAGAAACGAATACAATTTTGAAATCAAACGTCAAAAAAGAAACACAGTGAAAAGATAGATAACGCTAAAGGGGATTCCAAGACTTCGTATGGATTAGTGTCTGAACTAATTGGTACTAAATCTGAAAATCCATTGCCTCAAGGATAGTCTAATAATTCATTCGTAGAAAAATTTGTAGACTTTTTCATTGCAAAATCTCACAAATACGCCATTCCCTAAATGAATACCAAAACTTTGAACCTCAAATAAGTGATGTACAAACTTAAGACAATTTTAATGAATAGACCCAAGATGAAGTGAAAACACTCATCAGTGAATTGAATACTTTGTCTTTTTTTAGCTAGATATTTTGCCAGCACGTATTCTGAAATCACACGTAGACGAATTTCTCCTTAGTATCACTGGATTGGCGAATCTCTCATTGCAACAAGGTGTTTTTCCTGTGAAATACAAACAAGCTATTATTAGACCTCTGCTAAAAAAGTAACAGGTCTTTACATAGAGCTTTCCAACTATCATCCTGTGAGTAACTTATCATTTCTGTTAAAACTTATTGAGAAAGCTGTTCTCTAAAGATAAAACGAACAGTCTTTTGCCTAAGAACCAGTCTGCATATAATAAATATCACTCCTGTGGATCTGCGCTACTTCGGTTGGTTTATGATCTTCTTAGTGGTATGGAGAAACAGGAAGTCACGGCCCTAATTGCAATTGTGAAATAGATCTTCAATGGGTAGACTCCTACTTAAGGCCTCGCACTTGTAAGGTCAACAATGCATACTCATCAGACCGCCAGATTAAATGCAGTGTGCCAAAAGGCAGTGGCCTTGGTCCATGGCTCTATCTCACCTACGCTGGAACTCTTTTTGATGTCATTCCCAAAGTGCGACACACGACAACTCAACGCGACACACGACATGACACACGACATTCAACATGACACACGACACGACACACGACATTCGACGCGACACACAACACGACACTCTACAATGAACAACGACACTCAATACTGCAATAGTTTTGCTAACACCTAGCGCGACAATGAGAAGTTCAAATGTTAAAATGTCGTTTGTCGTTGTACATTGTCGTCCGTCGCGTTGCAATGTCGTGCGTTGTGACATGTGTCGCGTTCAAAGGGCGACACACGACATTCAATATGGCACTAATCAGATTCCGTAGATTTCGTCTCAAGACAATTTAGTGCGTTTATCAAGACGACTAAGTGCGTTTGTCAAGACGATTTAGAGCATTTATCAATACAATTTAGTGCGTTTATCAAAACGATTAAGAGCATTCATTAAGATGATCACCTGTAGGTACATTTATCAAGACAATTTTAGTCCAATTATGAGGATGATCTAGTGCAGTCATAAAGACAATTTAGGTCGGTTTTTTTTCACGACGATTTAGTGCTTTCATTAAGACGATTTAGTGCGTTTATTAAGACGATCGAGTCTAATTATCAAGACGATTTAGTCCAATCATCAAGACAATTTAGTGCGTTTATCAAGACGACTTAGTATGTTTTTAAAGACAATTGGGGCGTTTATCAGACAATTTAGTGCATTCATCTAGAAAATTTAGTCGAATCATCAAGATGATTGAGTGCAGTCATCATATAGCAAATAAAAACTTTCGTCCCAAATCTGCTTCCGCAGAATCACTAGCGGTCGGAGATCCCGGACGATTCGCAGTTATAATCATTGACTGGATGAATAGAAACAAACTGAAAATGAACACTTCAAAAACAGACTTTTGTACGTTTGGTAGCAGACCTCAATTAAACAAATGTTTTACAAATTCGATTAATATTGCTGGTGATGATATCAAACGTGAAAGCACGATGAGATATCTTGGTGCATTTCTTGATGAAAATTTGACATCATCATGTCCTAGTAAATCGCAAATGCCGTATAACCATGTTGAATTACTTACGAACTAAGAACATCCGAAAATATTTATCCAAAGCAGCCGATGAAATTTTAGTTTAATCTCAATTTATTGCACATTTAGATTGCTGCAATGTCACACTGTATGCGGATATAGTTGACAGTGAAGTGCGTAAGATGCAACGTATTCAAAACATGTGTGCAAAACTTGTCCTTAACAGGAGAAAAGTTGACAGGATCAAACAAGCATTGTATGACTTACATTTGTTGCCGGTGAAAGCAATGACTGAGTTCAAGATACTTTCCTTCATGTATAGCTGTCACGTTGGAAGAGCACCTTTGTATTTAACAGAACTGCTTTTAGGCAAGGTTTGAGAACGTCAGAAAAATCGGAATGTAGTTCCATTCAAGTGAAAGATGTTTCTGTACAATTGGCCCAATACTGTGAAATAAACTGTCGTTAGCAAAACGCAAAAGTAAATTACCTGAAACATTAAAAAAAATCTTAAGACACTGTATTTCAGGGTCTCCATGGCATTGTTTTCATCTTATTGATTATTGTTTTATATGCGATTACAGCAGGTGTTAGTTTTTAATTTTATGTGAGTTTTTTTTTTAAATTTTATCATTATTATTTTAGGGTCAATTAATGTACCATGCCATTGAATATGTCATTGTATAGAAATGTGCATTTAATCAAATAAATCAGTTTCAGTTTCATGAGTACATTCAAATGTTAAAATGTTGTGTGTCGTTGTACATTGTCGTCCGTCGCGTTGAATGTCGTGCGTCGTGTCGTGTGTCGCGTTGATTGTCGTGTGTCACCCTCAATAAATTACTTCGACATACGACAATTTTGCGACATTTGCGCGATATAATGTCGAGTGTCGTTGTACATTATCATGTTTCGCGTTGAATGCCGTGTGCCTCGTTCTTAGTGCGACACACGACAACTCAAAACGACATACGACATGACACAAGACATTCAACATGACACACGACACGACACACGACACAAAGAAAATGGAAATAAGAGATGACTGCAGGGAAGTACTGTGTACTTTATAGTACTTAGTATTTCAAGTGCTATGCTAAGTAAATAGTGTTCAATAAGAGGACCCGTCCGTGTCAATGCAACATTCCCCAGGTGCTTCCATCAATCTATTCAACAGATGAATACGTATGCTCTCGGACAAGGACATAAATTAATCAACACTCGCGTGCTTTTCTCGTGCTTCATCTGCAATACATTCATGATGTATTTTGACAAGGAAAAATATAATTAAACATTTTGACAACTAAGTTTGTTTGAAACGCATTGAGCATGAACACAAATAATAATATCGTAGTTAAATCTACAATAACTATTTGCAAATTCTTTCTTTTCTAAATATTGTTTAAGCTAGATAATGACGGCATGTCGGCATGTCTGTTCACCAGTGGCTGTACACAACAACGTAATAAATTGCATTAACGCAAAGTGCGTGCGTGCGTGTGCGCGTGCGCGCGTGTGTGCGTGTGCGTGTCTGAGCGTGTGCGTGCGCGTGCGTGTCGTTTTATTTACCATATGGGCGAGCATTTTCTAAGTTTTTGTCTTCTAAGTTTTCAAATAAGTTTACAAGTTTACAAGTTTACAAGTTTATTCATATAAATTCCAGAAGGTCTTAGACCCAAGAGGACACGTGATACATTATATGGCGGTATATATAACATAGTTTTACAATGAAATTTGACAAGTATACACAACATACACACACACACACACACGCATATATATATATATATATACACATATACGCTAATTGTAATAAATTTATATGTAAATAGAACTTTGTCAATGACTACGACTGACAATAGCTGCAGAAAATGGCTACTGACAATGATTATATGGCGGTATATGTAACACAATTTTACAAATGAAATTTGACAAATATGAACTACTCTATATCATATCATACTACGCCATTAATTAACATCCAGGACAAAGAAGTATATTATACCATCTCTGATCATGGCACTGACTATTGACAATGACCTGTGGTAATAAAATTTAATACAAATTGCCCATATATCAATGCTAATTATGATACACTTAATATATGTAAATAGATTTTGACAACTACAACGGCTGACAATAGTCACAATAAGAGATGATTGCAGAGAAGTACTGTGTACTTATAGTACTTCTGAAAACTCAAAGTTGAAAAAAGGGTAGGTATTAAATCGATTGCAACTATCTATTAGTCCTTACGGAAGCGCTCACAACCAGCCCTCTTGACACCGTGCGTTCGATCCCCAAGCGAGATATGTGTTTATCAAGACGATTTAGAACGTTTATCAACAAAATGATCAAGTGCGTTTATCAAGACATTTCAGAGCAATCATCAAGTCGATTTACTGCATTCATCGAGACAATTTAGTGCGTTTATCAAGACGATTAAGTGCGTTTGTCAAGACGATTTAGAACATTTATCAAGACGATTTAGTGCGTTTATCAAGACGAATTAAAGCATTAATCAAGATGATTTAGTGCAGTTATCAATACAATTTAGTGTGTTTATCAAAATGATTAAGAACATTATCAAGATGATAACCGGTAAGTATATTTATCAATTATCAAGACAATTTAGTCCAATCATGAGGATGATTTCGTGCAATCATGAAGACAATTTAGCTCGGGTTTTTTTTCACGACGATTTAGTGCGTTCATTAAGATGATTTGGTGCGTTTATTAAGACGATTGAGTCTAATTATCAAGACGATTTAGCCCAATCATCAAGACAATTTAGTGCGTTTATCAATACGATTTAGTGTGTTTATTGGGAAGAGTAGTCTTTCCAAAGTCGCCAAACTGTACGTATACCGACATTGGTGAAATTGTAGTTACAAATGCCGTTACTACTTTTCTCCATACATACGCTATAAAAGTAGTGCAGTACTTCTATGAAATTCAAGGGTCTTAGAATAAACAGATCGATACCATTTATTTAGCATATGCAATAATTGTGAACACTTATAATTTGTAAATAAAAAATATGGCAGGGAATATAAGTTCTTGTAAAGAACTTTGTCTACGCGTTGTACTACTTTACGACGTAAATATTTATTACGTGACCAAGACTAAGAACACATGGTCCCGGTTCAGCGCTACCTTTCTCCATACATGCATCGTAAAAGTAGTTCAATACTCACAAGGAATTGAAAGATATGAGAGTAAACAGATCGATGCAATTTATTTTAGATATGCACTTATCAAATTTCAAATAAAAAATGTGGTTTTGATCGGATACACTTGTTAATTGTTTAAATGTATTGATTTTTGTCTACGCGTCGAACTACTTAAATTACGCGGTAATATTTGTCATGTGATCAAGGCCAACACACGGTAAACTATATTATCCGATAAAAATAAAGTGGTCGGTAGCATCAATCTTTATAACGTGAAAATCACGGATATACATTTTTTTATAAAGTATTTGCAAAACTAGTAGTCACTCATAATTAAAAATGTCATTAGGGCCTTTTTCTTATATATTACTGATATGATGCTTGTCTTGCCAACCCTCGTATGGTATTTTGTTGATATGCTGCTAGTCTGGCCCAATTATTTTCAAGTGCATCTCACTTTTTTGTAAGATTTTTAAAAAAATTGTTATACAGTTTTGTAAGATTTTTTTTAAATTGTTGCACAGTTTAGAAAATAAATATTTTAACATTTTCTCTGTTTATTCTCTTGGTTTTATGCATTGACATCTCACTTTGTAAGATCCTGCCATTATTGTCTGTCGAACCTGCTTTCAGTCTAGTCAGTTTGATTTTCTTAGAACCTTGCCAAAGACATAAACAACCCGTATTGATCTTGGTGTCGAGGTCAAAGCGACCTTAAAGCCTTCGTTTGCTTTTACTGATGATCGGACTTCATACATAGTCATTGGTTCCCTATTAGATCTAGAGTCAAGTCAAAGATTGTAATTTGATTAACCTTTACTAACTTTGGTCAGGGGTTACTTTTTGGTTCAATGAGTTAAAAAAAAAGCATTTAGTGAAATATTGCAAAATGATGGAATTTTTTCTTGCCTGGTTTCTCTACGCTTCCCTATAGTCCTCTCAGGGCTTTGATATTATCAAGACGATTCAGAGCATTTATCAAGACAATTTAGTGCATCCATCTAGAAAATTTAGTCGAATCATCAAGATGTTTGAGTGAAATCATCAGTGAGTTTATTCAAGATGATTTGGTGCGTTTATCAAGACGATTTAGTCAAATTATCAAAATGATTTATTCAAATCATCAAGACAATTTAGTGCGTTCATCAAGACGATTTAGTGCGTCTATCAAGACGATTTAGGGCGTTTATCAAGCCAATTGAGTCCGTTTATCAACAAAATTTGGACGTTCGTCGAGACGATAGCACGAAGACATTTGTAAAATATAGAAAAATATTTGATCGTACAAAACTGAGAGAGAGATTAATTGTATTCCCAACTTAACCATTAGTTGTTGTAACATGCCGCGGCCTAAGAGAACAGGTAAAGACAACCACTTATAATAATAAATTAAATATCTGAATAAACGTCTTTAAGCTTGTGTAATTATTTTAAGCATACCTATAATTAAGGATATCGACAATTTCCTTCCTCATTCCATCCGTTATAGCATTGTGTTATTTAAGACATGTAAACGTTAAATCAATATAAAGTACGCGACATTTTGAAGTCGTTTGCCAAGACACGTTTAAAATGGCAGAAAGTGGTAACTTAAATTCAGCTAAAATCAGTTACGGCAATGCTGTTCCTGGGCGCAAAGAACAAATATTATGCCAGCCGTGTTCAAAAAAGGATTCTGATACAACAGCAGATGTGTTTTGTTCAGAGTGAGACGAATTTCAGTGCAATGAATGTTCAAAGGCACATACAGTTTATGCGTTTATGAAAAATCACAAGTTAGTGAATGCGACAGAAGTGAAATCGAAACAATCTTCTTTTGATATGAAAGGAATGGACAATTGTGAACAACACGGTAAATTATTGGAATTTTTCTATCAAGACGAGAACCAGCTCTGCTGTAGTGCATGTGCTATAGTTGATCATCGGAAATGCCGTAGCGTCTTAGAAGTACAGAAGATTGCCGGGAGGTCCCGTCCTGCTGGTTCCCAGTTAAAGACAAAATTGGAAGAAGTAAAATCAAAGGCGGAGATGATTGTTAAACACACTGAATCATCGAAAGAACAACTCAGTAAAGATATCAAAGCAATATTTGTGGAAATTAAAAAAATGAGAGGTGACATGAATAAAATGTTCGACGACTTGGAAGTGTACGTTACCATGGAAACTGACGCATTTCAGGCTAAAGTAACTAATAAACTTGCAAAGAAACGATCGAGCGGTGAGAAACATATCGCTGATGTTACAAAGTCACTGGAAATTGTTGATGCAGCTTTGCAGAATGGGACACCACCACAGCAGTTTATTGTAGAACAAACCATGACAAAACAGACCAATGAACTGTCCAAGGGCGTTGACAATGAATTTCAAGAATTAGAGGTCGTTATCGCTTCCTTTAAATTTGATGAAACATTAAAGTTGCCACCACTTCCAATCTCTGATTACGTTCCAGGAAAGCTTACATTAAATTACACCCTGCCAGAAGCTAAGAAATATGTTGCACCTGTAGAACCAATTTTTAAAGTAACGAAGATTACTTCAATTAAATTGAAGAAGACTGGAGATGATGTCGATGAACCGTTATACTCAGGACTGGATTTCCTGCCAGATGGTAGACTGGTTGCCATGGATAATAAAAACAAGAAATGTCTGATTTACAATGAGAAGCTTAAGAAAGTAGGATCATATCAGTTATCGTATCATCCACAGAATGTTGTTGCTATATCTGAAGAGGAGGTGGCGATAACAAGAAGTGATCAATACAAGATAGACTTTCTACGTGTCAGTTAATCAAATGAAATAACTTTGAAAAGGACATGTAAAGTTAAGACACAGTATGCATCTATATGTCTGAAAGATGAAAGAAACTTTATTGTTGGAGCTATCGATGACACAAGGCCTGTTCGCATTGTATCAATGTCAGGAGAAGAGAAAGATTTTAGCATCAGCTTTCCCAATAAGAAATATTCTTTAAACGCCAGTGCGTGCAACTATATAAGGAGTACTGAGAAGATTATCCTAACCGATAGGTACGAGCATACTGTTTATATATACGACGTTGCAACCAACACCAGACTTGTTGTCAAGAACGACCAGATCAAAGATCCAATTGGTGTAGCAGTAGGTCCATCCGACAGTGTCATAGTTTGCAGTATGAGAACAAACTCCATTGTACAGCTCTCTCAAACAGGTCAGATCCTATCATCGTTTAAGTTAGATATGGATTATCCACGCAGAGTCTGTATTTCAACGGACAAATCTATTTTTGCTGTCACAAATAACTATGCGGGTAATCTACAGTTACAGTTGTTTAAACTTACCGACTGAGAGTGATGCTTACAAGACACAACGGTTACTACTCAAAACTCAAAATAACGACGTTGGATCATTCTTCACTTTTTGACATAAAAGTAGTTTTGAAATACATGTATTTTCAATTGTTTATATATTTATTGCGTACACTAACACTGAAAAAAATGAACAAATAGCTGGTACGATGTACTACTGTTCGTCATTTTGATGTACAAATGTGTATATAAAGACATTCGTTGTAAAATGTATTTATGCGCAGGCGGTTTGATATTCACATGTGAAAATGTTTAGTTTAAACAACTAATGGAAACAACTAATGGTTAGGTAGTCCAGACTATGATATATATTTCTTTTATATTTCATTTTATATTTCATATCTGGTGAATGGTGAATGGAGCTTGTTTATACTTTATTTCCAATCATTTTTTGTAAGAAAACTTCGAAAATAAAAAGACATTTAACTCCTATGAAATGACATTAAAATAGAATAATAAAAACCACTTTTATACTCAGTGTAGTGGTTAGTCTATATAGTCTTTAGAACAGATTTGATGGTATAATTACACAAAAATCTATATTCAAAACATTGAGTTTATTATATCATTCACACATTTATTGACTTTGTATATTCTGATAAAAACATTGCGTCGCCTGTCAAATACATTTAATTTAAAGTTTTGTTTTTCATTTTAGCTCGACTATTCAAAGAATAAGTAGAGCTATTGGACTCGCCCGTGCGTCGGCGGCCGCGGGCGTGCGCGTCCCGTTTTGGTTAAGTTTTTGTATGTAAGCTAGTATCTCAGTAACCACTTGTGGGAATGGATTGAAACTTCACACACTTGTTCACTGTGATAAACTGACTTACACTGCACAGGTTCCATAACTCTATTTTGCTTTTTTACAAAATTATGCCCCTTTTTCGACTTAAAAAGTTTTGGTTTAGTTTTTGTATGTAAGGTGGTATCTCAGTATCCACTAACGGGAATGGATTGAAACTTCACACACTTGTTCACTGTCATGATCTGACATGCAGTGCATAGGTTCAATAACTGTATTTTGCGTTTTTTACAAAATTATGCCCCTTTTTCAACTTTTTTTGGTTAAGTTTTTGTATGTATAGCTGGTATCTCAGTATCCACTGATCGGAGTGAATTGAAACTTCACACACTGTCTTAAGCTGATAATCACTGTGCATGTTCCATAACCCTGTCTTGCATTTTTACAAAATTATGCCCCTTTTTCAACTTTTGTATCCATTCAATTGACAAGGCTGTTGAATAGTCCAGCGTTGCTGTCCTCCGACAGCTCTTGTTTTCATATGTATCAAATATTGAATTAAACGTTGATTGCCTGTAAGATAATATCACGTATTGAAATATGAACATGTTATGGAAGGCCGGTGCGCCACACTGGCACCAGACCAGAAAGAAAATGCCTCTGTACATGTTATACCCTACCCCTAGGTATTCTATAAGAACCATGGTCATGAACGGGAAAATATACTAACCAATTTCAATCGCGCATTTCATACTTAAAACGCTCAGTTCGGTAAATGTGTACTGTGGATATTGAACAAGTAGTAATTTAACTTCCATTGTGTACTGGTCACTTTTCTTCGTTATTTCTTATCTGAGAGAAACAACGCGTAGTTTATAGTTTTTTCAACGTTACACAAACAACTTAGTTGAACTTCCCTAGTGAAGTTCAGGTCTAGATTTCAAACACATTCCGATTGGTTGATGTGAAAATGTATGTCAGTCGTTGTTTAACTACACGTATACCAATGTATAACTTCAAATTCAAAACCATATATAAGATGAATTTCATTCATCATTTCGAGTTTTATTGTTAAACTGCGAATATTTTGCATTCTGTTTTTGTTTGTTTACATTCCGCCTGACATGTGCACACTGCTGTGACCTCTAGACCGGATGTTCATTAGGGAAGTTCACACAAGTTTTTCTGTAACTTTAACGAAAGCATAAAATATGTGGAGTATCTCTGCAATACAATGTGTTGGTGCACGATGCAAGATAAATTAACGCTTGTTCAATATGCTGTGTTTTACGATTGAAATGGGTTAGTGCATTTTCCCGTTTATGACCATGGTTCTTATAGAATACCTAGGGGTAGGGTATAACATGTACAGAGGCATTTTCTTTCTGGTCTGGTGCACCACTGGTGCCAGTGGTGCGCCATGGTTATTTCCAAAAAGTAAAAGCTGAATAAAACTGGAACTATCAATTCATCACCATCAGCTGTGCTTTAACATCGTTGTAATCTATTGATTTTTCAGTTAAATTTATCAAGTTTAAAGATATCCAATGGGCATCTTTTACTAAAATATTATCTTTAGATACTTACTTCAAATGTATAAATTCCTCATCAGTTGTATTTAGCTTTACTAAATATATAAATTAAGTTTGAATATAGAGCTACATTCATAGTTAAATGTCATGCAGTAATCAGGTTCCCCTCCGTGCATTATCTCATCGGGCACCTGGGTAGAACCACCGACCTTCCGTAAGCCATGGATGGCTTCCTCACATGAAGAATTAAACGCCCCGAGTGAGGCTCGAACCCATGTTGATAAGGGCCAAGTGATTTGAAGTCAGCGACCTTTACCACTCAGCCATGGAGGCCCCGAGATGTTCTATAATTCTGATACCATGTTAAAAGATGTTCGTAGTATCATTGGTGTACATCCAGCGTGTTATATATATATATATAATAGAAAGTTCTTTTGATATACCATTAATATAATTTATCCTTTTAAATATCTAAAACCTTGATTACAAACTCTCACCTAGCTACCACCTTGAAAACAGTGCATTGCTACTGATTGTCTTCATGATGTTTATTGTTTGTAGATATATAGACATAAATCAATATCTAAAATTATGAACAATTACTTCATAGTACTGTATGTAAACATGTAATCAACATGTTTGTGTTTATAAACTGTACTGTTTGTACGGTTTCAGTTTATACATAATATTGAGCCGTGCCATGTGAAAACCAACATAGTGGCTTTGCGACCAGCATGGATCCAGACCAGCCTGCGCATCCGCGCAGTCTGGTCAGGATCCATGCTGTTCGCTAACAGTTTCTCCAATCCCAATAGGCTTTAAAAGCGAACAGCATGGATCCTGACCAGACTGCGCGGATGCGCAGGCTGGTCTGGATCCATGCTGGTCGCACACCCACTATGTTGGTTTTCTCATGGCACGGCTCATATTTATTTTTTTTATACAGTCCATAAAATAAACGTGTTTGTAAACATGGACGGATCTAAACGGAAGGGGAAGAAGCATTTTATAGAAATATTTCGATGGCAAAATACAATACATATCGTAGCCCTGACCAACCTATAAACAGGGCCAGTCTATTTTATAAGTACAACAACACGGTTGACCCATTTACTAATAAACTTTGATAATGTGGCAGTTGACCTCAATACAATCGACACCGTTTGTTTTCCAAAACAGGTAAATCCAATATTTGCTTTACAATAGATCTATGAAGGATTATCTTTGAACACCCCTGGACTTATTGGACTCAACTGCCACATTATCAAAGTTTATTAGTAAACGAGTTGCTCCTCGTTTAAATGGGTCAACAGTGTTGTAGACTGGCCCGGTTTATAGGTTGGTCAGGGCTACGGATATGCGATGCCATTATTTTTGAGCATGGACCCCCTTCAGTTTGGAACCGTCCGTGTTTACAAACACGTTTGTTTATTTTATGAGGAGTATTATATGCCTTACTGTTAAACTGTTTTGTCATTTGTTCATTGGACTTGTTAGTTATTAAAAGAGGAAACAGTGTTACATTGTTAACATGCAAGAGTTTACATTACAGTCATATTTAATGCTGAAATGCTCGAAACTGATCGAGATGTCATATCAATAAAAATAATGACCCAGTTTGGAGAACATTGGATAAGAACTGCTTAAGTTAGAGAGCGGACACTG
This sequence comes from Mercenaria mercenaria, assembly GCF_021730395.1. NCBI lineage: Eukaryota > Metazoa > Mollusca > Bivalvia > Venerida > Veneridae > Mercenaria > Mercenaria mercenaria. The sequence goes on from NC_069362.1 coordinate 23,296,396, forward strand.
CCAAACTTCGCTTTTTTGTGTGTAATTCAGTAAAACTCCAGAGTGACTGAACGGGTATAGCTGGTTATCAAGCTTGGCCGAGATATAATGTCCATCAATATTGTGGATAAGTTTTCTGGTTAATACTGGAACTTCTCAAATTAAAGAGTGGAGACTGTCAATTTTCACGTTTTAGTCATTCAGGCGCCATCATTCCAGAACCTCTGGGACAATCAAGTCATTTATCGATCCTGGCCGAGATATTATTCCCATAAGCTCTGTAACCAAGTTTTGTGAACATTTGGCTGAAGAGATCTGACAACTTTGTGGACGCCACCAGTTGAACCATCCGCCGCGGTTGGTGAATAATACGTTCCGTTTCACAGATGTATAAAAATGAAGACAACTCCGCTAAAACTTTATTGTAGGCTTAGTTGTCTAGGTACTTTTCATGTCCTGCACACCTCTAGGCATGAACAAATCTGCATAGTTACTGCAGATGGATTCGAGTATGATTTGTGATTTGAAAAGAAAAATATGGAAAGATGAAATCAAGAAATACCCTGTGAAAACTGAGGCATTTTTTGCAGTGACGTTTATCAACAGAAAGACGTTTTTGCGAGGGTGGGGGGTAAGCTAAAACTCGCAGAATCTTACAATGTAAAATATGTTGATAAAGCTACTGACGGAAAGAGGACGACTGATTTCTGCTGCCTATATATATATACGTCGGCAAGTGTCTAGAAATATAAAAAAATCACAGGAAACAATTTGATTAATGTTAGATTTATAACTGTGTTATCCTGTATTATAGCTAACATGGATAGATTACTTTTATGCGGCATTGAAATAACACAGATGGGATTACGGTTTGATACATGTCAAAGAATAATCTCGTTTGCCTGGAAAACAACCCTACTCAGCATTTAAATTGTGTTACTGACATTTGTGGCAGTGCCATAGAAATTACCCGTCGTGGAAAATAAAAATTGGTACAAGACCGATAAAAAAACGAGAACATCTGGCTGGTTCCGGTCAACCCGGTCAATACAAACCCGTCAAATAATGTGCATGCTGGTATAGTAATACATGGGCTGGAATTGCTGCAATATGGCCTATCTAGTGTAACCGTGTAAAATGCATGTTAAATAATCTTCATGTTTACGTTTACGAAGAAAAAAAACTAAACAGTCTTTTATCACAGATTAGTTTAAATGGCACACCTGCTCATCAACATGTTTCGCAAAATACACAAAACCAGTTAACTTAAATTTCACAAATAAGCTTTCTGTCTCTCGATCTACCGTACTTAATGCTTAAATGATAAAATTTGTTAAAGGATTAGCTCGGAATTAGTAATTGTGGACACGTACATTACTCTGTTATTGTCAATGTGTCTGTATTAAATTTCAAAGTTGTATCACATACAATGAACATGTTTCATTGTTCAGTATCACATACAATGAAAATGTTTCATTGTTCAGGCATAAGTCCATTGGCTGGCTCTCTAGAAGTTATCATAACTTTAGTCTATATTTATTAGTTCTATTGCGTTTATATCCGAAGCATTTTGAAATGCGTGATTGTTCTTTATATATCTAATTCAATTTCACTGGCCATTTTTAAACACACTGACTCCATCAGGTCTTTTCAGATGCATTGTTTTCTCTGTGTAAGTGGTTACGTTTCCACTCTTCGATTTTCTCTCGCAGTTCTGTGTCCGCAGTCACCATTTCCATGGACAATGGTAAATTAGTAAATGGATCCCTTTGGTCACTGCGGAAGACAAAATAAAACTGTATGTAAGGGAAACGTTACGGTGACCGGTCGCAAAGTAACTGAAAATTTGCTTATTTATATATTTGATACATTTGAAGAACAGATTCAACGTTCTTTGAAAACATTCATATGATGGTTCGACTTCTGGAAACACATAACAGAGAAAAAGTGGTTCGTCTTTATTTCCGTATTTATGTAAATATATCATTTCTAAAACACGTTGGGCCATTAATTATTATGCAAATGTGCCGATTCATCTTAACCACATACATTACAGAAAAATAAAAAATCTGAAACGAGCAATCAATGGAAACCAGGTTTGAACAAAGTCACAAATGTCAAATAATAAGCTTTTAATTCAACAAAAAAACGAAATTAATCACTGGTCAGATAGGAGATGAGCAACAATTTAAATAGTAACTATAACATTTGGAACGAACGCAATAACAGAATATGAATAAATAGAAACAATGAAAACTAATAAATGCACAACGAAGAGTACGAAATAACCTCAGAAAATGCCTAGCGATCACTGCCCTGTCTATACTAGTGTTTGATGTAGGAAGCCTGACCGGATCGACCATCAGTGTCCCCATGATAGGATCGAGGAACTCTTCTGGAGCGTCTGCAATCATCTCCTCCTCACGCTTCTGATCACCTTCTAGTGACTAGAACAAAATTATAAGACTTTAAAAGTTTAACATTCTTGCAAAACTGAATAGAATAAAATTCAATAAATCATACAAACTATACCATTCAATTTCAAATTCATTGTTTTATTCAGCAGTAACCAGAGTTCTGTACAAAAATACTTATTTATGGTTCCAATATAGTCTCGACTATTAATCAGAACACATTACATATCAGATACTATTTTGCTAATATATTACCTGAAGCTTCACTGAAAGTTCTTCAAACCTGCTGATGAACTCTGGTGACACACCAATTTTATTGAGAACAGTCACTGCTTGCGGGAAGAGGTTGTGCGAGAAGGACCTAGACTCGCCCAGAACTGACTTGCAAAACTCGTCATCCTTTCCGAGGTAAACGTAGATATGGGCAATATCAGACACGATCTGTTCCGGTTTAAACTGGTACTCTTTTCTGTCCTTTACTTTATAGTCTCTTTGCTTTGGACCAACCTGTAAAATTAGATGCACAATGTATATTGAAGTTGTAGAAATAGGGTAACAGATAACATGAAAAAATGAAAGCCTTCAAGAACAAAATAACGTCCGTTTGAAATTATATAATGCTGCACATATGCAAATACTACACGTCTTAAGACATTTTTTCTCAGAAATACAAGTCACTGATTAACATCAGGAAAAGTGGTTATGTTAAATGAAGTCTGAAAGGTTTAAGATATATTTTAGCAAAGCATCGTCGTCTAAGATCAAGCAGAAAATGTGGCAAGTATGATTTGTCCCAGTGATCTAGTTTTTTTATCTATTTTAGACAATCCAGTTTTGAAATGACCTACATTTATAGAGACAGACAAATATGCTAAAATAGTTTTATGAATATCAAGCAAAAATATGGCCTCTAAAGTGTTTTCAAAGTTTTTCTATCGTTCGACCTAGTGATCTAGTTATTAAACTCAAGCTTTACCAAGATTTCATTGAGAGAGACAAATATATTGACAAACATTTATGACGATAAGGTAGAAAAATGTGGCGTCTACAATGTTAACAAGGCTTTTTCTATGATTGAATTTTGTGACCCAGTTTTGACCTCCGGAATGCATTTTGAAGATGACCTAGGTTTCGTAAAGATAAAAAATCTGATAGACTTTAATGAAGAATTCAAGCAGAAAATATCAAGGCGTCTAAAATGTTAACAAGGTTTTTCTATGATTTGATCAGTAAGACCTAGTTTATTATCAAATAGATTATTTATAAATTACAAGACGTTTTTGTAAGTTCCCATAAACATAAATGGAAAAGTGACCACACCCTTTGGCGAATCAGAATAACTCGAACAATCTTGATAGTGGGTCACCCAAGGAATGTTTGCGTATTTGAAAATAGGACAAGCAGTTTCTGACAAGAAGATTTTTTAAGTTCCCACTTTATCTATATGTTTTTTTTTTCTTTTTTTGAAGAATCGGAAATAGTGTCAAACAAGAAACATTCCCGTGAAAATCAGTACGAAATTGGACAAACAGTTGCTGACAATAGGATTTTCCAAGTTCCCGCTTTGTACATCCAGGGAAAAGTGATTCCACCCTATAGCGGCCATGTTCATTGACGAATCGAAAACATTTGAATAAATTTACCCAAGAAACATTTTTGACAAATGATTTTGAAATCCGGCAGGTGGTTTCAGAAAAAAAAATCTTAATTATTTTCATTTCCATTGCCATGGCAACCATAATTCTGCATGCAAATTATCTTTGAACATCTTGATAAAGGTCTATCACAAGGATTATCCCGGCCAAATTTCATAAACTTCCGCAGAAGAGGTTGAGGAGATGTCGTTTTGAAGAAGTGTGGACGGACGGACGGTGAGTGATCACAATAGCTCATTCCGAGCACTTCGACCACCAGTGAGATAACAAGGAAAGAAGTCTATTAGGAAAGACCACATTTAAAGAACAGAGCAACCCATAAGGCTATCATATAAAAATTCATAAAATTTCTCTATTATAACACTCACTAAATGTTCTAGGAAGTAGTTGAGCATATCAGCAATTCTATCAACCATCACATGGTGGCAGAAGATCCCTCTTATCTCCCTTGTCAGGATTTCAAGGGTATATATTGTTTCATTCGCCATTATATTCCTGTAATGGCCCATCATACCAAGCCCTCTAAGCCCATTCTCTTTGTCGCGGTATTGCTCTGCGCTTAACTTTCTCCATTCACCACTGTCCCTCTCCATTTCTAGTACCCGGATTTTTTTCATGTGCTATAAACAAGCAGTGTTAAATTAAAACAAAAATAACATTTTTTATTTGGAACAAGGTTTAAATTCAAAATGAATTGCAATGAAAGTATATGAATTTGATCATTCGCACAAAAAGTAGTACAGAACTATTTTCTTACATCAAGAGCCTCATCCAGTAGAAATATGGCATCGTTCACGAGCAAGTTGAAGAACCGCAAGAACAATGGAGGATCTGGGCTGTCTATCGTCGACAGTGCATGCTCCGACAGCCGCTATAATTACACAGGTATACATATTAATTGGCAAAGAAATGAAATCATGCATGGATCTATTCATAAAAAAGTTGAAAATATTTCACATTATCATATTCACCTAATGTGAAATCCTAAATTTTTCAACATTTTTATTTTACATGTAAAGTAAATGTAATTCAAACCTAACTTTCTTTGCAAAATACAAGAAGAATGAGAGCGTATAAAGATGGCATGCATTTTTTATATCCTATTTCATTACTCACCTTCATGGCGTTTTTATGCAGTGGTATTTTCCAAATATATTGTATAACTTTGTGCATGGATTTGCGGTAGTTGAATTTCTTCTCATCGTCTACGTTTTGTCCCGTCATTTCTATACTAACAAATACATACAGCAGAGTCTCCGCAAGATATTTTATCAGAGGGTGTTCATTGATCAGTTTCTCCGCATTTCCGCTAGAAAACACATTTTTTCTCATAATTACAACACAAGAACTACTAGTAAGTATTGAGATAGTATTGTAGAATTGTTTTAATACTTCACATAGACAAAATATGTTTGACAAACTTTACAGGTAACGTTCAATATCGCTGATGTGCGTTTTTATTAGATATGCTTAGTATTTATAAGAAGCTAGGCTACTGAATAAATTTAAAAAATCAGTCCAAGGATAACCCTTTTTTAAAATGGACATTGTTATTTGTTCATAATGTGATACATGTATATTGTACACGATTTACTGAAGAGTACTTTAACCGAAAGATATTGAAACACAGGGTAAGAAAGAAAATATCAGTAATTTTCTTTTAGTCCAACATATTTAACACACTTTGACTTTATCCATCAAGTAAACAGTGAAAATTAATTACTCTGCTGAATCTGACCATGTGCCGTCTTCCTTCATGGATGGCACAATAACCTCCAGAGCTTCAGCCAGCTGTGCTCTTACGTCAGAACTGACCAGTCTATCTGGACGTCCCATATATACCAGTATCAGGGTAATATAATGCTGCAGTTCATCCACGTTGGACTGACATGAAAATATAAATTCAAGGTAACTTGCAACCCGTATAGACAAATTTGCTAGGTCCAATTGCAGATAAAGTTAAACAGAAAACGTTACAACGTTTTCATATAGCAAACAAATACAGATGTATACTTTTGTTCATAAAACATGTTAAACATTATTATCAGTATCTACATGTAAGTCGTACATAAAACAACTGATTTTGGTCTTTAATTGCAACATTGAGCATTCTTGCTGAAAATGAATAAAACACGTATGTAAAAATCAGCTTACGGTTAACAGTGTCACACTTTGGAAAACATCTAGGGGAGTGACGCACTGTGTCAGATTGGTAATTATATACTGTGGTAAGTAAGACAACGATTTTGGCACATTACTATCTAACGGAAGTGTCACTGGTTTGAAGTCCGTGACGTCATCGCACGTTGCAACTTGGACCAGCCATGATGCTGTGGCGATATGAAAGTTAAGGCACATCTTGGTGAGACAGTACTCTGTGATTGCTGTTTTAATATTCAGCCACCAGCAAATTTCTGGAGAGAAAACAGAGTCAGCCGTAAGCAAAAGTAACAAACCATCTAAAACAATATCATCTAATAAACATTATGTATATAAGATGTTTTAAGAATTCTTTAATCCTTCCTTTGAAACTGCAACATTTTGCAAAACTCTTTGCCATCCTTGAACAAAACATGAAATGAAACTGGAACGCACAGTTGATACGTATCTTGGCCTTAAACTTTTGATTAATATTTGGATACTGGATTAAACACAAGGACTGCATATTCATTGATAATATGTTTGATTGAATTTTCAATACATTCAATACCCAGTGGTTAAGGCGTCCGCCTCGGGATCGGGAGGTCGAAGGTTCGAGCCCCATGGGGAGCGTTCGTCCGGGGGGTGTTTGTCATGGGACTCTTTCCGAAAAGGCCGGTTCGTGAGCCGCGAGCTAGTTAAATGAATGGTTACCGACTTCTATCCGCCTGGCGCCTGGCATAGTGGTAGGAGTTGGGAGGTAATTGGTACGCACAATAAAGGTGTCTCATAAGCCAAATTGGCTGGCCCTTTCAATAGGGGTGACACTATAATAAACAAGACCTTTACCTTTACCTTTTTACATGTACAATATTTTTCAAAATAAACAATATGGTTCCTACCTCTGTTGAGTTGCTGCTTCACCAGTTCTATCACACGTTTGGGACATACGTGTTTAATTTCTTCATACATTTTTCGCAACCTAGCTATACCATTATTTAATTTCAACATTTTGAAAACAATACTGTATCCTATATGAAGAGCTTGATGTGTTAAGAAGAAGCACTCGGAAATAAAAGAATAGGTCTCTAGCTGTGGAAGTTTTGTATCTTCAGTATAAGGCACGAATGTATCTTCTTTCTCCAACCCTGTAAACAAAAAAGTACGTTTTGGAAGATATTTGCATCCGTGTAAGATAGAAATAGCTTTCACCAGTGAACATCAGATGCAATATTTCCACACGTTGCGAAACCACGAGCTGAAAATTAAAATCTGGTGTTCATGAGTGAAAGACATTTATATAGCCCTACTTTACTATAAATTTACTTATGTGTAATGTGGAATGGATTTCCTATTATTCATAATCTATATTCTTTCTCGTTCAAGTGAAAAATATAAAATGAAAATCAAACTATTTGTAATAGCTGAAGTTTTAAATATAAGCCACCTTTCGGGTTATGATTAAACATAAAACAGAAACAGCTCTTCTTCCGCAGAATAATTATTCATCATATCAATTCAGCTTTCCGAAAATTGTAAACGCTTGTTGTATCGTTGTCAACCTTGTGATTGAATAAAATCATTGCTTAGAGAATTTTATCATGAGGGCGCAGCCCGAGTGATACAATAATAAGCATTTGGACGAATAACAATGATTTTATCCAAGAGCAAATTACTGCTTCCGATTTATTATTTGGATTCTGACATGATATGTTTTTATCTACATCTTTACACAAAATATTTGCTTGTTCTTTCTGGTTTTCGTTTGCAACGCACCGCTATGACATAATGAGCCGTGCCATGGGAAAACCAACATAGTGGGTGTGCGACCAGCATGGATCCAGACCAGCCTGCGCATCCGCGCAGTCTGGTCAGGCTTCATGCTGTTCGCTAACAGTTTCTCCAATTCCAATAGGCTTTAAAAGCGAACAGCATGGAGCCTGACCAGACTGCGCGGATGCGCAGGCTGGTCTGGATCCATGCTGGTCGCACACCCACTATGTTGGTTTTCCCATGGCACGGCTCATATATCTGTGATGTACAAGCACTGCATGTGTTGCATAATAACTTACATTTTCAGTCTTTTTTGATTAACTGGGAAATAAATCGGTTGGTGTTAATTTCTTACCATTCGGACCGTCAGCGGATGTAATTAGAGTCACGGATTGGTTCTAGCCGTGCCGGGTATTGTAAACAACGTTTGCTGAGCCAGAAAGCTAGGCTTAAGATACAACTTAAGTAATTTGTTAAATTCATTATGTTTTATATAAATATATGAATATGTAGCTATATAAGCGCTTGAACTACAGCATTCTTTTCAAGTTGAGTTTCACCTTTTAAAAAGTAGAATTGTTTATATACCTAATTAAATTTGGTTATAAATAAAAAAAAGAGACCTCTTGCATGGACCCACATAGATTTCCTCTCATCGTCTGATTTTGGATCAGCTCTACAATATGACGGTTTGACCTTCAACATTCTTTCACAGTTTGGTTCGGAAAATGGCCGACACATGTGCAAAAGCACGTGGCACAAGTTGAGGCAAAAACCATCGGAGCAAAATTCTGGACTGAAAACTTCCACTTCGTGTGCAGACCACAAATCTGGTTTAGCTGAAAAGGTATTTCAGTTTCTAACAAAATATTTTAATTAGCACTGTAAATTTAGTAATGACAAAAGTGGTTTACCGCCCCCCTCGCCCCCCTCCCCCCACTCCCTTCCCTCGAAAAAAAAAAACAAAAAACAAACAAACAAACAAAAAAACTTCAGTCATGTCTTTCTTTCCTTAAACACCCCATATACAAGTCATCGTGCACTGGAAAACTAAATGTTGCATGAACATTTTCAAAGTAACTATGTGGTTATGTTTATTTTGCCTCCAAATGTCTACAAATACTGGTGCCCAAGTATGGATGCCTGCCCGTGTGCCCTCTTACCAATATCAAATCACATGTTAAAATTCCAGGATCTATTTATATCTGTTTACCAGAATCTTTTCAATATTTGCCTCCAGTAATGCATAAACCAGTTCAGAAACACATGTCTGAATGTGATACCAGAACATGTATATGACTGAATATTTTTTTTTTTCAAAGTCAAATACACAATTGCACCTACCTCTGTTCGCCTGCAAACATTTTCCAAACCAGTTAAGCACCATATGTCTGAGATCTTCTGATAACCGGACACATGCCATCAAGACATCGTACAAATCACGACAAACATCTCTTAAACTCTGAAATATGAACGATATTATATGAGCCGCACCATGAGAAAACCAACATAGTGCATTTGCGACCAGCATGGATCCAGATCAGCCTGCGCATCCTTCTTGCTGTCCGCTAACTGTTTCTCTAATTGCAATAGGCTTTGAAAGCGAACAGCATGGATCCTGACCAGACTGCGTGGATGCGCAGGCTGGTCTTGATTCATGCTGGTCGCAAATGCAATATGTTGGTTTTCTCATGGTGCGGCTCAATTATGCATTGTCTATTCAGCTGAGAAAGCTATTGAACGAGATGAAACTATGTCTTTGCTGTTGACTTTTTGTTGATGTGAAGACAAGATATTTGTTTCTTATGTAAGTGCATTAAACAAAAACTGAAAAGCGTGATGTTCAAAAACGTTGTTGATTTCTTTATGGTGTAGATCTCTCAAAAGATCTTTCATATTATGCAAATGCATGTAAATGTATCGATATTCTCCTCGGTTGTCAGTATGGCAAAAGCTTTTCTGTAAACGTTCATGTATGCATGAAAGTATAATGAAATCATAGCGAACATTTGAACATACCTGCCACGCAAATATTATAGTCTTGTTAATTTCTTGTTCTGGCATATCAAGTGGGTTATTGAAGAATTCATATGGACCTTTGCTCGTCCTTGGACAAGTGCTCATGCTTAGAACTGACCCTATCAGAGTGACCTCATAACATATTGCTACATCCCAGTCTTTAGGCGCATTAAACTCCATGAACATCTAGGTAAAAGAACAAAAGACTAAAATGATTCATATTATAAAATTACTGGTTAGTTGCAGTTTGTTGTCGATTACGAAAACTTGAAAACCATTCCGAAAACTTGAAAAACATTCTATAAAACGTAAGAGATAAGCTTATTTCAGTCATTAATACAGAAATTTCTTCTCGATAATTCAGTTTGCTCGTATATTTTTACAAAGTGACGGTTAAAATTGTTGTGTTTAACTGATCCAGAAGAAAATACATTCAAACAATATTTTAACAAACCATGTATGAATACAGTTAATCTGCCTTAGCAGCCATCTTGTATTTAAGCAGCAAGTCAGTGAACTCCTCAAATTTAACTTTGGTTATTATTTCGGAATATTTTGAAGCAGCCACCTGCTTAATATAAGTTTGACTGGATACTACATCGTGGTCCTTTAAGCTGAAAATAAGGTAGCGAACCCGTAATGAAAATCGACAAATACGTCTTGTCCGTATCCGATTTCGGTATTCTCCGTGTTTTACGGAAAGCCAAGCGCGTGAAAAGCTGCTTTACGTCCATAGAATGCTGACCTGTCTTTCGGAAAACTGCCGATTATCATTACGGACCCACTACCTTAAATAGATAAGGCGAAGAATTATTCTTACTTGAGCCACTGACGGTCTAATTGTAAAGACTCTAAGAACAAACATATATTGTGACAACTCTGCTGGGTACATAAGCTTTAACTCCGTTTGGAAATGTTGTCGTATACGCTTCAGAACAGGACCAAAGCATTCTCTCAAACACCCTTGTTCTGTTTCCATTGCGGCAAATAGTTTCATCAGGAATTCGTAAATGTTGCTTTCTCTGTCTGAGAAACAGACATTATATGAATTCAGTAAAATAAATAATATGTAGAGATATCCGAATATTACAGCCCCTCAAAGATCTTACAGATTTTATTATTGAGTTAATCAGTGTCTCGTTTCAATAAAAACCGCCTCGGCATCCTAATGATTGAACGTCCGTTTCGAGTGCGGGAGTTAATGGGTTCGATCCATGGCCGCATCATACTAAAGACGTGAAAAATAGTACTAGTAACTTCCTCCGTTGTCGCTCAACATTAAAAAAGTTCTAGGACTGGCCAGTCATTTGTCAGTAAAATGTGACTGGGTGGAGTATCATGTCATGTGTCTACGGCGTGATATTCCAGTAAGAGAACACAAGAAAGCTGGGCATTGTGCCCATTGCTACAAGTTTATATGACTAAAATTGTTGAAAAAGACTCTAAATCCGATCAGTCATGTTTCCAAAAAAAAAAAATAACAATGGCATGCATGTCATCGATCTTTTACTCAAATCAATGCACGAATTGGTCACAGTCCAAGCATTGAACGGCTGCAACTGAGAATGAATTCACCAAAACATTTAAACAACTTGCTCAGGCTAGCTTACACTTAAAATTAAGTAATTACCCAACCAGCCGGACTCGTACTTGTACTTGCACAGGTGAGTACAAAAGGGTTAAATATACAGTCTTTTAGTAATAATACACACGGGCATCCGGAAACAAAATCTCCCTCTTGATATGATCCACGATATGAAATTTACATGTCATAAATAAAACATAATAATAAAATATTCAGACCTCTTCTTTTAAACGGAGAGTTCCTAATTCACCCTGCATCTAAGATGTTAAAAATTTATGAAAAAAATAGCGGTGTATTGGAGATCAAATTAGATAGCGAACACAGCATCTATTAACATACCCAGGCCATTATTAACCAACAGGAAATCCTTGTTGTCAATACAAACATCGATAAATTCCGTATGGATCTGATGGTCCATAAATAATGCTGGTTCTCTAAGACATGTTCTTGCGTTCTCAAAGATTATATCTTCACATTTCGTCATCACTTCATTGAGGCTTTCATACTGGAAAAGAAAAATCAAGACTGATGATTTTACAGAAATGACAATCCCTACACATTTAATTGCCAACAATCTTCAATCCCCAACTAGAAATCTATCAAATATACCAATGGCCAATGTTTTGTGGCGAAATTCATGAAGTCGCTTTATGAAAATAGCCCTTAACCTGCTAAATTTCTCAAACAGGCTGGTCCATCATTCAATTTGGACAGTACCATTATTATTCGAAGGGGTGTTTGCTGAAAATTTACAGACTAATAGCAAACTGTGCAGATCATGATCATACTGCACGGATGTGCAGGCTGATCTCGGTCTGCACTGGTCGCAAAGGCAGGATCACTTGCCGCCAGCAGGCTAAAGGTTAAAATATTTCAAAAATATGGGGTGTTATGGTAGGTAGCAAGTGATAACAAATTACTTGCTAATGTTTTATGTGCCTGACCTTGCTATATTTCCAGCGCGAGCAATTTTGAAAGAAAACTCGCTATTTAATATTTCTGAAATATCACATAAATTTGTAAATTTTAGATATTTGACAGGATATTGATATTTAGAACAGATAAAATAGCATCAATTTTTATTTTGTTCCTTATAACAAAGTGGTTGAGAACAGTTTCGAGACATTTATTACTTTAAAAACTTCTGTGTGAATGGTTGTTAAGGCTTTGAAGACACATAAAAATAGTCAATATATACAATGCATATGAGCAGTGCTTCCGTATATTATTTAAAATGGAACAACTGGATGGATTCCTAACGATAGATTCAAATAGTTGAACATTTCTATGTCAAGCATAGAAAATAAATCGCATACTCATTTTGTGTATAGATAATACCATTGTCTTTTTTTTTTCAATTATATTTTTAAATTTAGCTATTGTGTCCATGTCGAAGATTACCAAGTCGAAATATGCTTATTGATAAGGTGTGCAAAAAGAATACACTGCTTGCTACAGGGTACCTTTTTATCATCCTTGCACCTTTTCCACCTAGAGAAGCTGTGGAATAAATATTTCAGCAAGTTCTTCTCGTCACACGGTCCACCAATAGGCGTTTTCCATCTTGATTTGGTGGCAACAGATTTCACGGTGACGCTGCTCGGGTTTGGCGACATCAGACGTTCGAACACAGCCTTTAAAAATATTATGAAAAACTACTATTCTTTTTGTTGTCATATGGCGATTTTCCATCTTTTTATGGTGAGGGAAGATCCCAGGGTCCCCTTCTAGCATTATCTAATCACGGGCGGGCACCTGGGTAGAACCACCTACCTTCCGTAAGTCAGCATGGTGGCTTCAACACATGAAGAATTCCACATCGGTAAGGGGCAAGTGATTTGACGTCAGCGACCTTAACAGTATAGCCTTATTCACTCGGCCAAAGGGGGCTCAAATTTCACAATTTAATGACTTTACAATTATCAAACATTGGAAAGATTAGGATTTAAAAAAAACAAGAGCTGTCGGAGGACAGCAACGCTCGACTATTCAACAGTCTTGTCAATTGAATGAATATTAAAGTTGAAAAAGGGGCATTATTTTGTAAAATTGCAAAACAGGGTTTACTGAACCTGTACATTGCATATCAGCTCATGACAATGGAAAAGTGTGTGAAGTTTCAATCTATTCCCATTAGTGGGTACTGGGATACCAGCTTATGATACAAAAAAACTTAACCAAAAAACTGCTAAGTCAAAAAGGGGCATAATTTTGTAAAAACGCAAAGTAGAGTTATGAAACCTGTGCACTGCATGTAAGATTATCACAGTGAACAAGTGTGTGAAGTTTCAATCTATTCCCAACAGTGGGTTCTGAGATACAAGCTTACATATAAACCCTTAACCAAACAATTCTTAGTCGAAAAAGGGGCATAATTTTGTAAAAACGCAAAGCAGGGTTATGGAACCTGTGCACTACATATCAGATCATCACAGTGAACAAGTGTGTGAAGTTTCAATCAATTCCCATTAGTGGGTACTGAGATACCAGCTTACATATAAAATCTTAACCAAACATTTCTAAGTCGAAAAAGGGGCATAATTTTGTAAAAAAAAGCAAAATAGAGTTATGGAATATGTGCAATGTAAGTCAGTTTATCACAGGCTGGTTACTGAGATACCAGCTTACATACAAAAACTTAACCAATTCGGGACGCCGACGCCGACGCCGACGCCGACGCATGGGTGAGTCCAATAGTTCTACCTATTCTTAGAATAGTCGAGCTAAAAAGAAACTAAAGCTATTGAGTCTCAATGTCTGGGTACTCAGACCTACATATTTTCAATTCTTAAATCATAATATTAAGATATCTAAATTATTTCCCTGTAAAAAGGAACAACGATTATTTTCAGTGAAAGAAAGATATTAACAGGTATAGTCTTTTCTTTCTGGTGCCTTCTTGTAACCTTTGCTAAAGTTTAACCACTAAAATATATCCTTACTTCTTCCATATTATCTGTAGTCAATAGCGGTTCTTTCTCGACTTTTTTGGCCGTTTCACCGACATACACACACTGATCTGGCAGATCTTCTCCGATTGCTGAACCTAGAAACATATCTGTATTTGTAAAATGTTTGTTTATTTTTATTCATGTTGAATGTTGTTTACAGCACCCTTACCCTGCTAAATTTATATAATGAACTTTTCCATCTTTCAATTGGGCAGTACCATTAACTGTTTAAAGGGGTGCTTACCAAAACGATACTGACAGAATAGCGAACAGTGCAGATCATGATCAGACTGCACGGATGTGCAGGCTGATTATGATCTACACTGGAGGCAAAGGCAGGATCAATCGTATCCAGCATGGTAAGGGTTAACTGTCTATTTTTTATTCTGTCTCTTGGATCTTTAAAAGTGGTTTGTTGATAAGAAAAAATCTTCATTAGATTATAGATAAGCTGAATATAATACGTTTACAGTAACGTTACCCCCTATTTCCTAGTTTCCAAACCAATATTATAACTGATAACATGTAACAAACAGTTTAATTAATCATATATCCTAGGAATATCTTAAAAGTAGACGTGTACAAATATATATATATTGCGGATTTTTTTTCAAATCACTTCCTACTTTTCTCTAAAACTGTAAACAGAAATACGCGAATTTAGTCTGTTCTCTTTTTTTTAAAAAAGGGTTATGCGAAAAGGCATGGATCCAAGTCCCTATAACTCAGAAAAAAGTCCTCAGTATGCTATATGCTATATGCTATACACCATATGAAGAGAAATGTCAAGGGGTTTTTACAAAAAGTGACAGTTTAGCCATCTGACTTTTCTTGCAAATATGAGAGTCCAAGATTGCTGCTAAAATGGCCTCCAAAATTGAGAAAACGCTTTTGTAAAATCATAAATACTGAAATTCCATTATCATCTTGCAATAATTTGTACAGCAGGGAAGTGCAGAAACAAATGAGATTTTTTCATTGCCCTGACATACAGCCTAACCGTTACCCTGTTAAATTTCTATAATGGACTGGTCCATCATTCAATTTGGACAATACCACTTATTATTCGAAGGGGTGTTTACTAAAAATTTACTGACTGAATAGCGAACAGATGTGCAGGCTGATCTTGGTCTGCACTGGTCGCAAAGGCAGAATCACTTGCCGCAAGCTAATGGTTAAAGAACACAACAAATAGAAATTGATATACTCAGCAGTTTTAATATACCATGCACTTACCGGCAGATATAAGGAACACATTTTCTATCAGCGTGTTAGTCGTCGTTGTTGGTAACTGTTGTTGGCTTTTGTCCCGATATAAAATCACGTTGTTGTTATTCTTGCTAGGAGACCCTGTAATACCTGATAGAAAGGAAATACGGTATGAATGAGTACAAATGGAAACTACTATTTAACAATAAAGCAATTCAAATATCTGCAAAGACGAAGACAATTTCTAACCATTGTTTTAAGTGTACATATTTAAAAATTATGATACTGACGCGAAGTTCGAGGCAATTCAGGTGGTTAAAACCAATTAATGATAAAACGAAATCATACTTCTTTTAATATCGATAAAAACTACTTGAATGAACTAAATGATTACCAGTTGTATATCGAGTATTCAATGCCTTTATAGATGACTTGTTCTGTGGTAATTCTGTAAAAATGAAAGTTCATATTTTCGATCATTCCCCTCTCAAACATTTAATTCATAAACCACCCAATACCGGTATCTGTTCTGTATACATGTTTTTGCTAAATTCAATAAAGATTTTGACACAATCTGTTCTATACTTTTGTTTCAGGTGCTATGTGCTTAATTGAAAAATCTGAACTCGAAAGACATTATGTATATATGCTTCTAGTTTATCGCAAGTAATTTTATCTTAATATGGATAAAATGTACAAATGTAAAAATCTTTTTATCATATTATGTTAACTTTTAATGCTGAAACATAAACATTTCATCTTTCATTGCCTAATTCTTGTCAACGCCTAAAGGTTTTATTACACCAGTGTAACATGGTTTTATTTTACTCTCACATGTGACAATCATAGAGCAACATACGTTTATCTGGGGGATTTTCCTGTGTCGCTGGTGGTCTCTGGACTCTAGCTGGCGACCCTCGAGCAGCAGGTGCAGGTTGTGACCCTTTAAAGTAAGATATAGATTCTAGTTAAATTCATGCTAAAAAAGATAAGTTAAGATAATGGCCCTTAAGTCGATAGTACCTAAAGTACTCCCTCTATCTCGATAGTTTCGGTAGTTACAACACTTTTCTTAAATTTCCTCCTAAGTTAAGGACCACTTGAGGTATAAACAAGTACTTCCTATCTACCCCAAGGGAGCAGGACGTGTGAAGTGCCAATCGAGCCGCAATTAAAATGTATTGAAGCACGTGAGCACTATATTTGTCTAAGTAAGTGGATTTATATCATTCTGGATAAAAACAAATACGTGCATAACCAAGTAATCAAGAAAACTTATGCAAATTCAAGTTAATAGAAAATTTCAGCTATCACGAAACTTCCTTATTCACTAAAATTTTTATCATTTGAAAACTTGTATCTGATAAGATAATTGTTGCCGTTTATTTCGTGTTATTATAGTTTTCAAGTATTATTTTGAATTTACATACTTACGGACAGGTATACACACACACGTCTGATATGTATGTAACTTGTGAATATTTGTTAAAAGAAATAATATAAATATCACCCCGTCGTCCATCTCATGCGCGACACACGCACATCGGCTATAGCGCCAACATACAACTTACAATAGCGCCGATTGCACAACTTACTCATGCGCTGACACACACCTTGAACATAGCGCTGATTGCACAACTTACTCATGCGCTGACACACACATTGACCATAGCGACGATTGCACAAGTTACTCATGCGCTGACACACACACTGACAATAGCGTCGATTGCACAACTTACTCATGCGCTGACACACACATTGACCATAGCGTCGATTGCACAACTTACTCATGCGCCGACACACCCAGTGACCATAGCGTCGATTGCACAACTTATTCATGCGCTGTCGCACACACATTGACCGTAGCGTCGATTGCACAACTTTCTCATGCGCTGACACACCTTGACCATAGCACCAATTGCACAGCTAATTCATGCCCCTACATAATACCGCGACCGTTTAAAGGGTAATTTCGACATACTACATCGTACTTTTGACTTACTAATTACCATATATGAACGTATATATATATAGGTCCTGGCCAATATCAGGTATCTTGGGTAGCCCTAGGGAGTCCCATCTGGCGAACAGTCAGTGTTCGCATTAAAATATTACCGTTTCAACCATGATTGAGTCTGAAAGTCTTTTAATCCGGTCTGAACTTTATGGCAGGTCTTTCACGTCAAAATCGTGCAGTTATAGGTCCTTGCTATCGTTGAGAACAAGATCAGCTACCTGGGTTACCTCTAGAGGTGAAACAGTTCACAGATGGTAATCAGGTTGTGTTCGAACTTAAAATATTTCACAATTCTGACCATACCTGGAAGACTTTTAACCTTGGTCGAGTTTCTAAGACCAGACGTTTACCAATACTATACATGAAAATCTAGGTATAGGTCCTGAATACAGTTTAAAACAAAGATTCTGTCATCTGGAGAAGTTCTATATACCAGAGTAGATCATCATAGATGTTCAGTAAGGTAATTTTAAGTATATGCAGTTTGATTTCTGTTTTATTCCTTACATGCTGGTTACCAACAACTACAAAAAAACTTATATGGATGTGTAGGTAGATGTTTAAATGTCTTCTAAGCTCAGACGTTAACGGGGAGTAGCTGTAACAGGCTTATTTAATAACTTTTATCTTACTTTTGACAGACAGAAGAACGTTCAAATATTAAAGAGGAAAGATACTTTAGCTATGTGGTTTTTATTTTGTATCTCTATTTGTAACAAGAGCTGTCCGTAAGACAGCGCGCTCGACTTTTCTCAGTGCTTGACTCTGAAATAGAGCTTTGTCAGTAAATGCTTTATAAAACTTTAAGGCATCGCCACAGTGGTGGCCATTTTACTCAAAATTTTACATGCAAATTTTCATATAAATAAAAGATGACTAAGTGGTAACAAATAAAGTCAATAATTTTATCATAATTGTATTCTAAATATGTGTGTGAACATATGCAAGTAAAAGGATGTGCATTTCACTACCTTATTATGCCCTTTTTCAATATTTTTCTCTGGCCAAAATGACAAAATTTTGCAATTTTACGTGCAGTCAAACTAAATATATATTTAATACATGTAAAAAATAATTACAGCCAATTGTAAAGCAGACCGAGAAGAACAAAGTCTTAGGGATTTATTTTGAAATTTTACCTGGTTACTGAATTATACACAAAAGTCCAAACACCATCAATTTATCTAATTTGTTTTATCTGTTCACACATAATTTACATGTATATAAACAGTGATATTATTATGGTGGACGCACTGGTCGAGAGGGCTTAGACGCTTTCCTACAGAGGTGAAGGCCCCGGATTCGATTCTTGGCTACTCCCATTGCGGTGTGTCCTACCCAGCTGTAAACGGGTACTAGCAAATTGCTGGGGGTAAGGTATAATTGGTTTTAGCTTTTCTTAAAATAGGGTCGCTCAAAAGCTCTATAGAGCTTATGTTCATTGTGTCACAAAGCGACGGTAAATAACATTTACCTTTCCCTTTAAATAGGACTCGACTGTTCAAAGCAAAACTGTGTTATCTCCTTATATAAATCAATATAGTTAGCGTAGTGTTGCATCGAATTGTGTACTGGTTTACCTAGCTAGCCGTGGTCAGTAATGCATGTACAAACAACATTTTAAATTAAATTTACATGGGGTTGTCTTTTTGTGTCTAATGCAAAAATTCCGTAAGAGTTAGTAGTATACATGTTGTAATTCAAAAAGAACTAATTTTTGTCTTCTTTGAAGCTGCTCATTTAGTAGGTATAATCCGTTGGAATAAAGTTCTTTTTACACTACTAAAATATATTTTACCATGACAGTTTCGACAACGGTCTGTTGTCTTCCTCAAAAGTATCGTACTGCGACGATCGGCTATCTTCGACAACGGTCTGTTGTCTTCCTCAGACCGTTGTCGAAACTGTCATGGTAAATTATATTTTAGTAGACTAAATGTAAAAAGAACTTTATTCCAATAAAATTTGTCTTTGTAATATGTGTTGTAATGGAGTTTGACTGCGCGTGAGATTTCAATATTTTGGGGTAAACTTCCGGTCTAAACGAGACTCAAACATTTTACATTCGGCGTATGTACTATAAATCATCATATGCTTCTATGTTGATGATAATTTGACCAACTGTTAAGGCTGTAGTGCAATTTTCAAGAGAAAAATACTCAGCCTGAAAATATGAACTGATATTGAGTTGTGACTGTGGCGATGCCTTAACAAAACAAGACGGCCATAAAGGCCCTGTATCGCTCACCTGACCTATTGACCTAAAGATCATCAAGATTAACATTCTGACCACCAAGTTTCATTAAGATATGGTCATAAATGCGGTCTCTAAAGTGTTAACTAGCTTTTCCTCTGATATGACCCGGTGACCTAGTTTTTGACCCCACATGACCCAGATTCGAACTTGACCTAAAGATCATCAAGAATAATATTCTGACTAAGTTTCATGAAGATAAAGTTAAAAATGTGGCCTCTAGAGTGTTAACAAGCTTTTCCTTTGATTTGACCTAATAACCTAGTTTTTGACCTCACCTGACCCAGATTACCTGACCTATAGATCATCAAGATTAATATTCTGACCAAGTTTCATTAAGATATGGTCATAAATGTGGCCTCTACAGTTTTAACCAGCTTTTCATTTGATTTGACCTGGTGACCTAGTTTTTAATCCTACTTGACCCAGATTCAAACTGGCCCTTGAGACCATCAGGATTAATATTCTGACCAAGATTCATGAAGATATAGTCATAAATGTGGCCTCTACAGTGTTAACAAGCTTTTGCTTTGATTTGACCTGGTGACCCAGTTTTTGACCCAGATGACCCAATATCAAACTCGTCCAAGATTTTATTAAGGGTAACATTCTGACCAAATTTCAATAAGATTGGGCCAAAATTGTGACCTCTAGAGTGTTAACAAGCTTTTCTTTTGATTTGACCTGGTGACCTAGTTTTTTACTCCAGATGACCCAATATCAAACTCCTCCAAGATTTAATTGAGCATAACATTTTGACCAGGTTTCATTAAGATTTGGTCAAAATTGTGACCTCTAGAGTGTTAACAAGCTTTTCCTTTGATTTGACCTGGTGACCTAGTTTTTGACCCAGATGACCCAATATCTAACTCATCCATGATTTTATTGAGGGTAACATTCTGACCAAGTTTCATTAAGATTGGGTCAAAATTGTGACCTCTAGAGTGTTAACAGTCAAATTGTTGACGAACGGACGGACGACGACGGACGACGGACATAGGGCGATCACAAAAGCTCACCTTTGAGCACTTCGTGCTCAGGTGAGTTAAAAAATCTAAGTTAAAAAGGGGCATAACTATGTCAAAATTCAAATCAGAGTTATGGGGATTGTTTCTCCTGGTATAAACTTCGATAGTAAATAACTATTTTAAGTTTCAAGTCAATCTTTGATAGTAACAGAGATATTTGACTTAATCAAAAACTTTAAACAACGCCGAGGCCGGGGCGAGTGCAATAGCTCTACTTTTTCTTCGAATCTTTGTTATTTCTTGATTGTTTTCTTGCGATTTTGCGAATTTTTAAGATAATAAACACTTGTCACCGTTATGCCACCGTAGAAGACAAGTAATGGTTTAATGTGCTGTTATATTCTGTACTTCATACGCTTATGATATATATTGTTACTTTTGAGTGTTATATTTACATACGAAACGATCAAAGAATGGTCGAACAATAAATGAAGCGTACCCGTGCCTTAAAAATGTAACGGTATATATAAGACGCACTGTACTTTTAACTCAAATAAAGGAAGTTTGAAAATTTAACAAGCAATACTTAACAGTGATAATCTATCAGCTTTTCAGCTTTTCTCGATTAATCAATAAACAAATTAAGTTATTGTAAGAATGTTATTTAAAAATCACTAGGGGTGCCGACTTGAAATTCAGCCGTACGATACTTTAACAAAGATTCATTCATCACAGTTCAAACACTAAAAAGCTTTTGAACAGTAGAACAGAACACTGGACAAAACACTTTACCTTTACTTGCCGATGATCCCATTGTTTAACTGCCGTGCAAGGCCTGAAATATTTATAGAGTTTGATGTTAAAATCAATTTGTTCCCTTAACGGCAAAAGGAAATACGGGTTAATAACCTTGTATAAATAAGGTAATAAATATGTAACGGTTCGACATTATAGCAAAACGTTTTCTTTAATTATAGATAGGTCTGTAACTGTATAATGATTTATTGAATGGTTATGAAAAGCAAATAGAATAGCTTCTAAATAGAACTAAAAAAGTTGAAACTTTTTACCAGTGTGTCATTCTTGATGGTAATCAATGTATACAAGGAAAAAATAAATGTAATGTGTTTACTATAGTTAACAACGTGTCGTTCCAGTGAACGACAGTGGTTCAAATTAAAAACGGTAAGCATTTGACCGCGACCTCAACAATCTAACATACACATTGCGAGAGACGGCTGAGAATTTTCTTCCGACAGACTTATTTTGACAAAATACCAAGAATGTGAAAAAACACCTACAATACTGATTTGAAATAAAATGACACTCAGTACTTACCATCAAAACTTTAAACCAACACACTATATTGTCACACGAAAGTAAGTATTATACCATCTCGGATGAAACAAAATAATCCAAAATAAGTTTGGGAAAATTTATTCACTTCAAATACAACTTTACACAAAACACGGTCAATATACGTAATACCCTTCTACAAATTTTAAATACCTGTTTTGGTGACATGTATTAAATAGTCTGTTCTCGTGATATAAATCAACCCGGAATAGAATCGATTAAAACATGTCGTCTGCCAATCAGGAGTACTTTTCCAATACTGATCGAGTTCAACTAACGTAAGATCAATCTTATTATTTCTTATTTTGATCGATTTTGGATAATTTTTTCATTAACGGCTTTAAATGTTTTGTATTACATAGGTCAATATGTACTTTAGATACCGAAAAAAAATGTGTCTAAGTAACATTTAACGCATATTATTGCTAGTCTCATTTTCGTGTCTAAATGGACTAAATTATCTGTTTATTATAACTCAATAAGATATGCAAGTGCGTTTTTCTTTTTTCACGGCAATAAAAAAGAACTTTGTTTCCTAATTATCAACAAAACATGTAACAATAAAGGCCTTGCAAATTATTTTGTGTTCTATTTTCTCAACTGCTATTAAATTACCAGTGTGCTTGGCATAATCACAAATGCATTGTTAATGTAAACCAAAGGTCAGTGGCTTTGACGTAACCATGAGTGGCCTGTAGCCAGACGTATACGTACTAATTTGACATAATTATGAAATGGGCAGACACACAGAAAGAGAACAAGAACGCCGCCTGTGAGTGCCAACGTTCGTCTTGTAAATACTTAAGCCAGGCAATATGCAAAAAAAAAGAGTTATACTTATAGACCCCGACGATCAAGTGACGACAATACCTCGTAGACTTTAAAAAATAAATCAGAAGAGCTGAACACGATGTGTTCAAAAATGCTCGTGTATTATCTGGACAGTATCATAACACAATAAATCACGACGCTTAAAGAGATCGTACGTGCCGTAAGTTCCACACATCGTTTCGGCTTACATTGAACACCCATGGTCTTGACAGATTGTAAAACGTTCGCAGCAGGTGTGTTTATGTGTCGGAGGTGGTGGCTGGTCTATTTTGGTTGCCAAAAACAATTTTATTGGTAATTATAGTAATTAACATATTTACTGCCGTTAATCAGCAGGAAGACGCCGCTTGCAGTAGATTCCACATAGCAGTGTTGGTTAACGTGCATAATCTTGAAAATTACAAGTACATGTAATAAATTCAAGTAAGTAGGTTTCCCGCAAAAAAAATACTAATGTTCTCTGTCAGTCTTGAATACTATAAATGAACGAATATAGTATTTATTTTTAAGTCACTGCGGCATTAACTTCGAAATGCTGAACGGTCCAACCCTAAAATACCAGAGGTTTTGTAATTCCATTCGGCTAGAATCTAATGAAGTTAGATAAACAAACATAGCAGTATTCCCCAACTTTTGTAATTATCATCACAACGAAAGGATTTGAGCCATGCCATGGGAAAACCAACATAGTGGGTATGCGACCAGCATGGATCCAGACCAGCCTGCGCATCCGCGCAGTCTGGTCAGGATCCATGCTGTTCGCTAATAGTTTCTCCAATTCCAATAGGCTTTAAAAGCGAACAGCATGGAGCCTGACCAGACTGCGCGATGCGCAGGCTGGTCTGGATCCATGCTGGTCGCATACCCACTATGTTGGTTTCACATGGCACGGCTCATTTATCTATTTACGAGACCCATGCGTTCTTCAGTTTCTGATATTCACATATCGAACCATAAAAGTAAGCAGGTATCTACTGACCATAGATAACAAAACATCGGACCGGGCATTCTTCAGTTACTGGGTCTCAAGATCACTGACACTGACCTTGACCTAATGACCCAAATGGTTTATCTGCTGTCAACAGATAAGTATTTTAGTTATCAAGTTTGACAATGTTAGGCTAAAGTACTCTCCTCTTAATGGTCGGATTGTTTTTCAATCTCAAATCAATATGACCATGATAGACCTTTAAACTACAGATGCCAGAAACGACTGAGTTCATCAACTGATCGTAGGCACGAGACTATGAAGTTTGGAGACTTTTCCAGTTACTTGTCTGAACCGGTTTTCTTTATAAAGTTCACCGTGACCTCAACCTTTGATCTTGTGACCCCTCAACAACAGGGGTCATCTACTGATCACAGGCAACTGTTACAAGAATATCAGTGCATTCTCCAGTTTTTGGTCTCAAATCACTGTGACCTAGTAGCATTAGGTTAACCACAATATGCCCAATGTGAGTGACCAAACAATTTATGGACAAAGTACGGTAACACATTGATCAACAGCAGCAAAACAAGAGCTGTTTATAAAACACGTATGTCTCAATCATGGCAGACAAGCGGGTATGTAATTGTGTATGCTGTGACCTTGACCTTTGACCAGATGGGGACTCAAAAACAACAGGGATCATCTTCCAACAATTAGCAAGCATCCTATGAAGGCTACAGGTAAAAGTTCTTTTGCAGAAACAATATGGGTAAATTTACTGAACCACAATGCTTAATCTTAAACCTAATATGAAGTTTTTAAGTTTGTAACGTTCTTTAAGTTATAGAGCAGAAACTTTTGTTTGACCATTTTCAGACCCAAGAATCTCCAGTCACTGACCTGAAACCAAATTGTGAAAGATAATGCATGTCACAATTAAATGTTCCAAACGGCTGCCTTTCATTAAACTGGTAATATTCAAATTGACTTTTCGCCAGTATATATTTTTCATTCAACAGTCATCCCTTTCTAAATACGTACATTGTCATTTGGTGATTTTGGAAAGATAAATAACAAGTATTTCTTTTCCTCATTTATTATGAAGATGTATAAATTAATATGGAAGATATATACTTCATTGGAAGAGATTCATAAATAATGATTCAAATATTACAAACTGAATATAAATGTCAATCTTATAAACTAGGCATTCTATATATTGTGTCTATTGTCATACCAACACACATTCAATCATAGATAAATAACGATCACACTTTAGATACAGAGAAACCTGTATACAACAGCCATGCCTGGCAAAGCCAAAATGCTGGTTTACAGGTGGTCTGTATGTACGGGTGATCTGTATTCACAAGTGGTCTTTAGGACAGGGTTATCTGTAGTTGTATTACACATCTATTGATTATATTGTATGTGATACTGGAACACTCCATGGTCAGAATACAATAGGCAAATCAATTACAAAAACACATCTAATAAATACAAAGGGGTCTGAACTGTGCAGGTAAAATCTACAGGGTTTATTGTCAAAGGAAAAGGTAAAGCGAACAATTACACAAAGAAATAAGTGTTTTATATGTTACAAAGACTTTATACATATGTTGTCCTTGACACTGACAGATCTATAGTCCTGGCAGTAATACAGGGCAAACTATATTATCTTGTTATAGCCGCTATGAATCATTTTTTTATAAACTGAACAATTAACTGAATATAAGACAAAATTTTCATTATTACACAGCACTAATGATTTGTTGATTTACATGGCACTGATATTTTTGGTACATCCTTTACATTCAAATATATGTGCATATCATTGTATTTTACAGGTACATTACATTTAACATGAAATAACAGCAAACTATAGATTCAATATGTTTGTGATATTTTTATTTCTGCTATTGTTTTTTCACAGTTCTTCTCAAGAATTTATAACAGGTTTGAATATATAACAGCATTGCTATTTCCAGGTAGCATGATTTCAACAAAACAAATAAGTTTACAGACCAAGTAATCAAGAAATAAAATTGCTTTGGAAAATCCCCAGTCTATAATACATGACATCTGATACACACCCTATTTCAACATGTTTCAATTACCACGTTAGTCTGGTTAGTTAATCATCATGGAAATGAAAGAAATTAAATATTCATGTATTTTGTATAGAATTTGCCTCCAACCGTAACTGTACTTCTAATGTACCTAGAGATCAAGTTACACAAGTAAATAAACAATATAATTATGCTAGCATTTCATGGTCTTACTTAATTTAGCAATTAAAATTCCAAATTTTTATTCATTGAGGAGGCAATTAAGAAGAACCTTAACCTATCTTCAGGTGAAACAGCGCAGAGGTCACCCACTTTTGAAATGCTTTTCATTAAACTTTAAATGTCTTCTATTATATATTAACATAAGCATAAATGTTAAATATTTTTCAATAGGTGTCATTATAGTAATAATAATGTGAAAAGAAACTATTAATTTACAAAGGGTCAGTGTTTAGTAATGCCTCTCTTTTTTCTTTATCCCCTTTAATAACAGAACCATATGGCCGTGAAAACATTTCTTTTGATATTTTTTTCAATAAATCATACTGTATTCACCTTGTTAGCCTGGATGTTTATTAACAATTCAACCTTGACGGTTTCTAGTGAAAACGGATTCCCTTGTGGGCCATAAAGTTAATGTTTGTAATAAATTGACTCTCTTTCCGCACTTTTAATATGCATGTAAAAATATACAGAGAATTTTTTCAAATTTAGAGGAAATATATTTCATAAGATATATGCAATGCATTCTTAAGCAGCTTAAACATGCAAACTTTACCTATAAAATATGGAAGGAACTTCAGCATGGTGACTTTTACATGGTTTTTTTGGGGGGAGGGGGATGGATACAGACAGGTAATCCATTAATAGCTGTTTTAAAGAAGTCCTGAAGTGAGAGAGCACACTGGGAGTCCTGAAGAAATAAACAGTTTTTGGCAAGAAATAAAACACTAAGCTAAAGTAAAACATAGATATCACAGACCTCTTCAATACAACAGTCCTAATATACCAACATATTTTTGTAACTGAATAAAGTAACATATCATTCAATACTAGGTTTCCTCTGTATAATACATTGACAAACTAGAGTAAAATATTTAAAATCTAAGGTCATTGTACCTTGTATTGCACTTCTAGACCTAATATTGGTCAACAGTTTAACCTTACAGTAAAGTGTTATCACGACTTGCTCTACTTATTTCAAACCTCACATCAAATTAATTTTCATTAACTGATGTCTGCCACAGTACCAATAAATAATCAGATGACTCTGCTTAATTATTAATTTTACATGTTTACAGCAGTCATCAAAGGGACTAACTGAACGTGACCATTATAGACAGAAGACCACTATCTCCAGGTTTCCGATGTAGCACATCAATAATGGTTTAATATTTACTAATGCTCACTATGTACATAAGTTTTATTGTTTATAATAATGTACAGATTCTTGTATTTTATTACACACATAACCCCTGTTAAAATCGATACATTACTATCTTATATTTCAATATAAAACCATAAAATATTCAAATGCAGCTGAAGGGAGTGTAATGTTGTAAATGGCATCAATAACAACCTTCAATTTTATAACTTTTATAAGTAGTATTTCATTTATAATTTACATTTAAATGTGGTTCAAACCTACTATTATCGATGCACTAATTATTCAAATTTCTGGTAGTCTAAAGCAAATTTGGAATGCTGCTAACAATAGACTTATTTTAACAATAAATTTAATTGTTATACCACACCTTTTTCAATGTTTTAACTACTAAATATCTAGAACCATACAGTAGGAAAATCTATCGCATCTTGTTAATTTACAACTTGCAAGATTAAGTGACAGTCATATTGCATTCTGCTGACTTTTCTACTGGCCGCATTAGACAGGGTTACACTACATAAAGGGTCATTATATAGTGAATTCCAATAGTCTGACCTAAGGGGGACCATTTATGCAGGGTCACACATTATAAGGTGACCTCTAATTACGGTTAAACTGCATTTGTGCTTGTGCGGTACTACTAGGTATAAATAGACTAGCACTATATCAAAGGACTATGTCACCATGCAAATATCCTTCACTTACACAGCAGGGACTTATAAAACCTTCAATAAGAAATTTCTACACTGATGCTATCAATATTAAGGCAACTATTTCTCCTTGCTGAAAGATGCATTTTGACATGGTAAAGCTAAACATCTCTGGAAACCATTCCACATATACAACACCATGCTGAGAGAAGGTTACATTCTCCAGAAAATGCCTGCACTTTTGTCTCACTAAAATTATAGGTCCATGGATATATTATACAGATTTCTAATTGTATGATTTTATTTTTTCACTGACACTACTGTATCATTTTTCAGGAAAATTTCAATGGAAAAACGTTAGTCTGTCTATGGCACCTTTTTCTCCAACTTCCTGTATATTAATTCCTCATACACAACTGGCACTGCTTTTATCAATTAGCAATGGAAGTCACACCAATCACACTAAAATATTCAAATATACTTTTCAACATGTCCAACATTTCGATACTTCATTTTCACAGTTCACTCATAAATCACTTGAATGTCTCCTTCAACTGCACATGTAAAGTACCAATGTATATATCACTTTCATTTCTTCAACAGGAAGTCATAAAGGGATTTGGTTATGTCTGCCTTTATAACCTTCATGTTAAAAATGGAGCCACTGACGTCTTGGTTTTATTTTTATGATATGCTCAAAATTGGACATTTATAGCACCATAACATATGACTGCCTTTTATCACAAGTATAAAGTTCCTTCATTCCCTCACTTCTTTATATTTTCCCCATCCATGGAAACATTTGGTGAAGTTTCTATGTTCCTTGTATTTCATGGCAAGCAACAATTTCCTTGGCCTGTCTGGTTGTTTGTTCCGTAAATGCTGAATGTATACCTAAAATAACATAAATACAGGTTTCTAAAAGTGAACATGTTTTCACTTACACTTTCATCTACCATTACAATGCTATTTCAAAACCTTCGTAAAATCCCATTCCACCTTCTCATACGTTTGTAAAGATCAAAGGTGACAAATCATCCCTTTTTTTTATATATTTATGGCAAATATCATCAGGTTGCTTTCTGCTCTTTGCATAAAAATGACAGTGCATTGTCAACCTTAAGTTTGAATCAAAGAATCGGTGAAAATGCCTACAGTAATGTTAGAAATCAGGGCTCCGGAAATTTTGAGAACTCAATCGGTCCGAAACGAAACGCTACCCCACCCACCGCATTACCAATATACCATATTTGTAAAACGTGATAATAAGCATGTCATGCATTAAAACTGAGTTACCAGTCAACGCGAGTTACTATACAATGAAGACAGTTATTCAGTGTTATGTGTGATCGTTACTTTGTTTAAATTTTGATGTTTTTCCGTGAAAATACTTGCAAGGATAAAATCACCGAGGCATACACCGTGTATCTAACTAGTCTAAAAGCCAACACACGTGACTTCGGTACCGTATACACGGCAGATAATTTGTGACGTTTCCTCATTCTTTGACGGAATTTTATAAAATACAATGCGTCAAATTGAATTACACGGCACATATTCTCTGCTATACATCCTCAGTATTTTAAGAATACTCTGCCGCGGACCGAATGTGTACGTTATGTGAACGCTGAGATCGAATTTCCCGCATGTGTAGTACCATTTTGTCACGCGGGTTGGCCACGGATATTTCATTTCACTGGTGTTGTACTTCAATAAGCAACTACATTTTATTAAGTTATATGTTCTCTTCTTATGTAAACAAAATTTCGTTTTGAAACGTTTTTTAAAAGACCGATTTGATAAACAGCGCCACTCCGGTTTTCTTTATCATTCGTGTTTGTCAGTCCATTTTTTTTCTTCTTTTTTTTTGTACAGTCGGGTTGCAGACGATTTTCTGCACTTGTTTCAACTGGAGCCCCAACAAATGTATCATGTAATTTTTACAAACAAGTAATTATAAAAATTATATCGGTTTCCCGTGTGATGTCTCATTAAATGCAGTGACCATTTGTTTTTTACCCATGATCAAACATAGCCTTTTGAAATAAACCATCCGTCGGATTCTAAATAAAAGAAGTGGATCCCCGTTGAAAGGATTTGGATCCAGTCAGAAACATTTGGAAACCAGTCAAAAATGTTTAATTCATTGCAGTCGGCTGTCTGCAAACATTAAAGGATGTGCCGCGCGAGCACTGATTGCGTCACGTGCCAATTACGGACCGATTATCAAGGTGACAATCAGACCGTTTGACACGTTTATCGATTATCTGAGGGTGCGACCAACAATTTCCTGCTTGGCAGGTGATCGTGTAATGAGATTTCAGACCGAAATTTATACTTTTTTCCATTTTTACGGGACCGATTTTTTTCGTTTTTTCACTTCACGAATCGGTCTGAAAAGTAAAAAATCGGTCCAAAACCGACAAACCGGCAAATTTCCGAAGCCCTGTTAGAAATCATTTCAATCCAAGTATCATGGCTTATTTAAGATTGCTTAGAGGACATTTAAACACTTTTTTTCTTACCTGTGCACTCTTAAAAGCTAGTTTGATCTCAACATCTGAGGTTTTCCTGCCGACCCACAGAAACACTTGTTGCCCATTGTCAAGAATCATCACATCATCATCAGCTAAATCATCCTGTAAATAGACCAATCATCACCATCATCAACATCTTCACAACCAACATTATCATCAACAGCATCGCCATCATCTTCATCATTAGCACAATAGCACTATCAATCATAAATGTTGAAAACTAGATGTTATAGTTCAGACTATTATTCTCCCTCATTACTAAGTCATTCTTTAAAACCGAGGTGAAAAATGAAGCTCTTGATGTAAAAGATTTCATAACCAGCTACATTTTTGAACAAATGTGTAAATTCTTCGTATGCTTTTAACAGAAAGTCATCTTTTCACTTCATTTCACAGAATTTGGCACAGCCTCCTTACTACCAAAACAGTTACTGACAGCCTATGGCCTGATATTCTGCCTAACAGCTACATTTCCCTACTTCCAGATATTCTGCCTAAACAGCTACCGCTACCCTAAAGCCAGATATTTTACCTAATCAGTCACAGAATTCTAGAGGCAGATATTCTACTTAAACAGTTACCCCTCTGCCTAAACAATTACCAGCACCCAATAACCAGATATCCTTCCTAAACAGTTACCCTTGAGCCAGATATTACAATCATCACCTAAAACTAGCGATAGATTCTCATTACACAAAGTCAGTCAATATCATTATCATAAACATACCGGTATGCTATAGAATCTTCTATATTCATTGAAATACACTAATTCATGTCACTAGTGAACTAGTGTTTTACCAAACTGTATGCCCACAAAATAAAATGATTTTACAGTTAATTAAGTGCCAAGGGAATTTTGGTAGACATTTTGTGCTATGTCAGTATGCAAATACTGTTCTCACAGAGCTTTCAAGGGCAAACAGTTTCAAACTAGAGCTGCTTCTGAGAAAAGCGCATGTCTCCCACAACTGCCTAATCATCTAAATAGTAAGTCAGTCTTTATATACTTAGAGCATATGCACATACAGGACCCCAAAAGGACTCCTATACTACTAGAACGCATGCGCATTTATGGCACCAAAAGGACCCCTATACTACTTTTGAAAGTAGTATAGGAGTCCTTTTGGTGTCAAAAATGCGCAAGAAATCTGAGCATTTTTTTGGAAATTCAAAGGCTATAATTCCGAAGTGCCTGGGCCGATTTGGCTAGTTATCGAACTTGGCCAAGCACTTATTGGCAAACACATTTTGTTCAAGTTTGGTGAAGATCGGATGAGAAATGTTCCACTTAGAGTGCGGACAAGCTTTGTGACGGACAGACAGACAGGAGTAAATCAATATGTCTCCCACACCACTGTGTGGTGGGAGACATAACTAGAAAATGCTTTTGTAAAAAAGCGCATGTCTCCCCCAATGCAAAGTCCTATAGGCAAGAAGTCAATAGGGGTCAGGAGCAAAAGTCAAATAGACACTGATGGTTGGCTGCAATAGGGATCATCTACTTGGCATGTCCAATCATCCCGCTAAATTTCAACACTCTTGGCCTAGTGGTTCTCAAGTCTCTGTTCAGGCTTCTGTGACCTTGACCTTTGATCAAGTGACCTCAAAATAAATAGGGGTCATCTACTCTGCATGTCCAATAATCCTATTAAGTTTCAACATTGTAGGTCAAAAGGTTCTCAAATTATTTCCAAAAAATGATTTTACATGAACAGGCCACTGTGACCTTGACCTTTAATAGACTGACCCCAAAATCAATAGGGGTCATCTACTCTGCATGTTCAATCATCCTATGAAGTTTCAACATTCTGGGTCAAGTGGTTCTCAAGTTATTGATCGGAACTGGTTATCAATGTTCAGGCCCCTGTGACCTTGACCTTTAATGGAGTGACCCCAAAAACAATAGGGGTCATTTACTCTGCATGACCAATCATCCTATGAAGTTTAAACATTCTGGGTTGAGAGGTTCTCAAGTTATTGATGGGAAATGGTTTTCCATGTTCAGGCCCCTGTGGCCTTGATCTTTAACAGAGTGACCCTAAAATCGTTAGGGGTCATCTACTCTGCATGACCAATCATCCTATGAAGTTTCATCATTCTGGGTCAAGTGGTTCTCAAGTTACTGACCGGAAATGGTTTTCAAATGTTCAGGCCCCTGTGACCTTGACCTTTCACAGAGTGACCCCAAAATCGTTAGGGGTCATCTACTCTGCATGACCAATCATCCTATTAAGTTTCAACATTCTGGGTCAAGTGGTTCTCAAGTTACTGACCGGAAATGGTTTTCAATGTTCAGGCCCCTGTGACCTTGACCTTTAATGGAGTGACCCCAAAATCGATAGGAGTCATCTACTTTGCATGTAAAATCACCCTATGAAGTTTCAACATTCTGGGTCAAGTGGTTTTCTAGTTATTGATCGGAAATGGTTTTCCATGTTCAGGCCCCTGTGACCTTGACCTTTGATGGAGTGACCCCAAAATCAATAGGGGTCATCTACTCTTTATGACCAATCATCCTATGAAGTTTCAACATTCTGGGTCAAGGGGTTCTCTAGTTATTGATTGGAAATGGTTTTCAATTTTCAGGCCCCTGTGACCTTGACCTTTGACGGAGTGACCCCCAAAATCAATAGGGGTCATCTACTCTTCATGATCAATCATCCTATGAAGTTTCAACATTCTGGGTCAAGTGGTTCTCTAGTTATTAATCGGAAATGGTTTTCAATGTTCAGGCCCCTGTGACCTTGACCTTTGACAGAGTGACCCCAAAATCAATAGGGGTCATCTACTCTTCATGACCAATCATCCTATGAAGTTTCAACATTCAGGGTCAAGTGGTTCTCAAGTTACTGACCAGAAATGGTTTTCAATGTTCAGGCCCCTGTGACCTTGACCTTTAATGGAGTGACCCCAGAATCGATAGGGGTCATCTACTTTGCATGTACAATCATCCTATGAAGTTTCAACATTCTGGGTCAAGTGGTTCTCTAGTTATTGATCGGAAATGGTTTTCCATGTTCAGGCCCCTGTGACCTTGACCTTTGACAGAGTGACCACAAAATCAATAGGGGTCATCTACTTTTCATGACCAATCATCCTATGAAGTTTCAACATTCTGGGTCAGGTGGTTCTCAAGTTACTGACCTGAAATGGTTTTCAATGTTCGGGCCCCTGTGACCTTGATCTTTAATGGAGTGACCCCAAAATCGATAGGGGTCATCTACTTTGCATGTACACTCATCCTATGAAGTTTCAACATTCTGGGTCAAGTGGTTCTCTAGTTATTGATCGGAAATGGTTTTCCATGTTCAGGCCCCTGTGACCTTGACCTTTGATGGAGTGACCCCAAAATCAATAGGGGTCATCTACTCTTCATGACCAATCATCCTATGAAGTTTCAACATTCTGGGTCAAGTGGTTCTCAAGTTACTGACTGGAAATGGTTTTCAATGTTCGGGCCCCTGTGACCTTGACCTTCAATGGAGTGACCCCAAAATCGATAGGGGTCATCTACTTTGCATGTACAATCATCCTATGAAGTTTCAACATTCTGGGTCAAGTGGTTCTCTAGTTATAGATCGGAAATGGTTTTCCATGTTCTGGCCCCTGTGACCTTGACCTTTGATGGAGTGACCCCAAAATCAATAGGGGTCATCTACTCTTTATGACCAATCATCCTATGAAGTTTCAACATTCTGGGTCAAATGGTTCTCTAGTTATTGATCGGAAATGGTTTTCAATGTTCGGGCCCCTGTGACCTTGACCTTCGACAGAGTGGCCCCAAAAACATTAGGGGTCGTCTACTCCAGCAGCCCTACAACCCTATGAAGTTTGAAGGTTCTAGGTCAAATGGTTCTCCAGTTATTGCTCGGAAATGAAGTGTGACGTACGGACGTACGGAAGGATGGACGGACGGACAGGGCAAAAACAATATGTCTCCTGGGGGAGACATAAATATACTAGCCATTTCATATTTTACCTGGCAAAAGTCTGCACATTTTTCTGAGACAGCGAAGTATCCTTTCTCATTTGAACACCTGAACAGTCTGGCAAAGTTCATGAAAGCTGCATCCTGTATGTACAAATTGTATACAAATATGTAACTACAATGTCAAGTATTAACATTCTGGGCCACAATTTTTAGAACAAATGATACTAAATCTAGGAAGATAAACAGGTATGATATCACATTTGCCTTGTCAGACCAAAGATAATACTGTAATTTTTAAGTTCTTCAGGTGGAGAAAGATCCACTCAGACAATTATTTCTAGTATGGCATGGCATATAGCGAAAAATCCTCTTTAGCTTACAAGCTTGTTTGCTTCATCATATAAAATATTTTGAACTTAACAAAATTTAAACACGCAATGGGAGGCAAGTCATCAATCAGAAAACATAACTGTTTAATCAAAATGGCAACTTAAATTACACTGTAAAAGGAAAGCAGGACAATTCAAACCACAAAATTATTATATTAAAAGTAAACTGAAAAGCCTTATGTCATCCTTCAGTGAAATATTGTATGTATTAAAACAACATTCTTGAATACTGACCTTATCATATGGTTTCCTGCCACCAATGCCGACCCAGAAGAAATTCTCCGGTTCCTCTCCCTCATTGATCATCTGGACTGTGTAGTTATCCTAGAAATATACACAATTTTACCAACATTATATACAGGATATTTGCTGGTTTCAGTGTAAGACTGAAATATCTTTCACTGATTGAACATCAGATTCAATATTTTCACAAGTGGAGAAGTTATGATTGGAAAGTTAAAATCAGTTATTAACACATGAAAAATATAGATAAATATGCATAATTTAGCCTTTATATTTGTCACAATGTAATTTCTTCAGTTTTAAAAAAATTTAAAAAATGAAAAGAAAAACAGCCAAAATATAGCTTTCATTTTTGACTTTTGTCCAGACGCATGCTTCAGTAATTACATTTTCTTCTGATATGTTTTGGGAGTGACAGATTTTACAGGGCCTCGTGCCAGATCTCCCCCAGCCCCCATCCCAGCTATCTTAATCCATCCTTGAATTGGGCTCATGAAACAACACCTGATATTTTCTAAACATTTTAAGGGAAAGATAAACTACCTTGTACATGAGATAGGCAAGTTCCTCAGTCAATGAAGCATCTTCGTGGTCTGCCTTACTTCCACACCATACATATACAACTCCATTCAGATCTTCTGTGTCAAATGGTACCATTAATATATAGCTGAAAAACAAACACGACATTTCAATGTATTTTCTTACCACAAGCTTTGAATTTAACTGAATTATGGGGAAAAATTAGAGAGAGAAAACATAATGACTTGTTCAACAGAGCTCTTTGTTCATGTTGCAGAATGGCTCAAACTTAACAGTCTCGACCATTCAAAAGGCATACCAATTAGCACGCTATAAAATAATTCATTAAGAATTCACTAACAAGGACTTACTTACCAGAAGCAAGAATTCAGTAAAGAAGCATGAGGCCGGATCTGAAAAAAACAAAACATTTTTATTAATGTAAGGTTACTAAAACATTAGAGGGTAATGTCTCCAGACAAACATAAAGCATGAAAAAAAAAAGACAGCAATTGGTATAAGACAACGAAATTGATTGATGTTTAAGTGGACAATTAAATGTGTATGATATTTAAGGAAAGCTAAATGAGCCACACCATGAGAAAACAAACATAGTGCCTTTGCGACCAGCCTGGTCAGGATCCATGCTGTTCGCTTTCAAAGCCTATTGCAATTAGAGAAACCGTTAGCGAACAGCATGGATCCTGACCAGACTGCGCAGATGCACAGGCTGGTCTGGATCCATGCTGGTCACAAAGGCACTATGTTGGTTTTCTCATGGTGTGGCTCAAATTACAAGGGGACTAATGCTTTTGAGAGTTTTCTACATATTTTACTGACTAATTAATTTTTTTTTCTTTACATTTTGAGTTTAGCCCAGTAAACATATGTTGAATAAAGACTGGTCATATAGAACAAACTATGGAAAGGTGTACCGTAATAATATACATTTGCTGAACAGCTTGCTGGTCAATCATCAAAACTAATGTCAAAAGATGATTATTTTGGCTATAAATCATAGACTTACCTACGAACCAATCAATTCTGGAATTCATGCATTCATTGTTTATTCATTAAATTTGTGTCGACACATATATTATGAGTATTGTGGTTGAAGTGTACATGCACTAAACAGCACAACAGAAACCTAGACTATGCATACCTGAATACATCTTGTAGATATAATGCCCCCGTTTGCACGAACTTCAAAGAACTCAACCTGTGCTTTCTTTGGTTCCTGGTTCGGTAGCCTTCTCTTGCCCTTCCTGATCACAAACTTCCGTTTGAAATGAGACATAAATTTCAGATTCTCCTGCTGCTGGTGAGTTCTTACCACCTCTAACTTGTCACCAAATAATCCTTCAAACTTCTTCTGTAAACTGGATGTACATGAAAATAAAGATTTTTTCCTTATTTTGCTTATAATATTCGTATTATACTTTGTTCTAAAGAACTCCCAAGGTAATAGGAACTTTTTAAAATGTTCAAAATATCATAAATTTATTGTCAAAAAGTAATTGTGATAAGGTATTTTCAAGCTGTAAAATTGAGCCATTTTGTACATTAATAAGTTTCAAAATTTCAATTTTAGCTTTATTATTCCTTGTAAAAATGTTAAATTTTGAAAAACTTAATTTTTCCGTTTTGTTGAGCAGAATTTCACAGAGGGATAAATACATTTTTGGCTGTAAATTAATGTTATTAAAAAAGATCTTAAAACTCAAAAAGATCTTAATATCACTCAGGCAGACCTTTAAATGAATAACCAGTACAATCTTTATCTGATCTTGTGTTAAAGCCCAGTCATGGATTTCATGCTCCATACAGTAAGTATATAAAACTAATGAATGATCTCTTGTAACTCATTAAAATATTAAACAAAAGTATCTATAACTTAAAGACTGTAACACTTTATCTTAACAAGATTTAGATGTCACAAAGTAGGGACAGTTTTAACAAAACACTAATATTTCTAGCGTGTAAGATATACCTGAATGTGAAAGTAAGGTAACCCATATTTCCGGCATCACGTCCTTGCCAGAAATAAACAACACATTTAATTTGTTCTTCCGGTGGTTCACCTTCTTCGCCTTCCTCCTCATCTTCCGGTACATCCACTGGTAACCAATAGCGACACATGAATACATAGCAATCCTCGCTGTGAAATATACCTGCAATAAATCAAATATTTTATGTAAGATTCACATACCAAGTACCTGCCTTTCTTATGCAACAGTGGAGATGTTTAAACATTATACATGTCATTCCAATTATATTATCAAACCAGAGTGCTGTCAAATCTAGAATTGCAGATTAATGCATAATTTAATCACCCCAAATCATTATGCAGGTTATCTGAAGACTCACAGCTTTTCATGTTGGAAGACATCAGATGCCCCTGTATGCATAAACACAGACAACAGATGAACCTAGGTAGAACCATCAACCTCCCCACAGCTGTATGGCTTCCTCACATGCTGACACAAGCAGAGCTCAAACTACCATAGGAAAGGCAGAGATTTGAAGCTGACAATGTAACCACATGGGCCAAGGAGGCCCCCAAAACATTTTTGTATCTACAGTAATCTCAGTTTATCATGTCTATGTTAAAGCATATCCTTTTTTCTTTTGGAACAATATGCCAGGATGATGAAACTGCCGAGTTAAGAAAACAGAATGATTGCAAGCAAGTATACCTATTTCATTTTCTGGCAGCCTGACAAACTTCTTGCCTTCCAGGACAAATGCTTCCATCCCATCTAGATCCTCATTCCACTCTTCAATCAACTGTTCCTGTAAAACAACAATATAAACACATCAAACTTGTTTTACAAACTAAAATCTTTACTTAAAAAACACAGACTTTATTCTCGTTACAATTTAAGATCAAATTCAAAATTGAAATTAAGGAAAAAGCAAGAACAATGTTAACATAACTTTTTTAATAAAGAATTTAAGGTTTCACATTAACTGGATTTCACCTACCAGCTTTTACAAATGACATATATGTTATTAAATCATACTTTATTGCTAAGTTCATACTTATTACCAACTCTATTCCTTTTAAAAACTAAACCAAGCACACTCAAAAATATCAAATTAACAGTTCTGACATTGTCAGAGACTCCTTTTGTCATTTAAAGGTAAATTTGCTCAAACAATTTTATATTTCTGGATTTGTCTTGTATACTTATACAGAAAATTCCAATGGGGGAGTAAGAAAATACTCACAGCTTCATCTTTTGGCATTGAAGGCTGTCTGGCCATAAACAATGCTGACAGATCTGTCTTCATCTTGTCTCGTTCCATGATCACTTTCATATCGGCCCCTCTTCTTGTGATTGATTCAGCAGTTCTTGTATAATCTACTGGCAACACGTCATCCCATCCAACAAACTTGGTCTTAAAGATTTGGGGCTCTGTCCCCTCCAGACACCTTGTCACGCTACAGTAGTCTGGGCGCTCTAACATAGCATTCAGTTCTTGTGAAAGTTTCAGAGCAGCAGCTCTTATAAGACGTGTAGATTTTTTACCAATCCAGACAAATACGTCAGTTTTACAGTCAAGGATATAGACTTGTTTTGTGTCTAGTAATTTCTGTCTCAGTTTACTTCCTGGAATCTCCTCTGAAATGGGATATGACACTGCTTGTGAAAATGTTGCCTGAACTACAACAGGATTATTCACACTCATTTTTGTTATTGTGAGACAATCATATTTTGTGAGCAAGAATTTGTGATTTTGGCCAGAAGAGGTCTTCCATGAAGACATGATTTTTTGTATTTCAAACTTTGTAGAAATGCTGAATGGGACTGTTATATGTTTATTGGGATTTGATTTCATGGACTGGGATTTTTACATGTCCATTGATTGTGATTTAGTTTCATGGCTTGAGATAATTATTTGACCATCGGGATTTGATTTCATGGATAGAGTAGTTTTATGTCCATTGGAATTTAATTTCATGGATGGGGTTTGTTATATGTCCACTGGAATTTTATTTCATGGACTGGGATTGTTTTATGTCCACTGGAATTTAATTTCATGGACTGGGATTGTTTTATGTCCACTGGAATTTAATTTCATGGATTGGGTTTGTTATATGTCCATTGGAATTTTTATTTCATAGACTGGGATTGTTTTATGTCCACTGGAATTTTATTTCATGGACTGGGATTGTTTTATGTCCACTGGAATTTAATTTCATGGACTGGGATTGTTTTATGTCCATTGGAATTTAATTTCATGGATTGGGTTTGTTATATGTCCATTGGAATTTAATTTCATGGACTGGGATTGTTTTATGTCCATTGGAATTTTTATTTCATGGACTGGGATTGTTTTATGTCCATTGGAATTTAATTTCATGGACTGGGATTGTTTTATGTTCATTGGAATTTTTATTTCATGGACTGGGATTGTTTTATGTCCATTGGAATTTAATTTCATAAATTGGGATTGTTATGTCCATTGAGATTGATACAATCATGAAATCAACCCCGCGGTAAGCCATTAAAACTGTGCTCGTATTCCAACAGTGCCAGGTAAATTTGCGCATTATTTGTGTTCTCAATTTTACAGTAACAAGTTCTCTTTGACTTCCTTTTTAATAAACTGGTAAGTTAATGGGTCAAATATCCTTAATATTTGGTATACAGCTTAAATACATTTGTTTTTGTCAAAACTGTTAGGACCAATCATGTACAGAAAAGGAAGTCTGTTGACGTAACCATTTCAAATAACCAAAGCTAACCTTGTGGCAGCTCCAGATATCCCATTCCAAGTCCAACCTTGTACAGCCTTGGCTCTGCTGGCTCAAAATCATCTGTTACCCATTCCTGAAAAAATACACTAAATGCTATTATCAAATGTATATCAATTAAACATTTTTAAATCCAGTAATGAAAAGACAAATTAAAACATCTCAGTGATGTTGTGGTAAAATACTTTCAAATCACATGAAAACTTTCTCAGTAATAACCAGACATAAAATAAAACATCCCAGTCATTTTCAAGTTATGACACGTACAATACTGCAGAAAGTCGTCTTTAGCAATGATGAGATCACCTGCACATAAAACTTGAACTATGAGCACAAAATATCCTGCTCTATTCTTACTTTACTGCAGAATAAATTACATATATCATTACAACATAAATTTCTAAAGATGCAAAAATTAAGATCCCTTCCTTAATTGGTGTGATATCCTTTGTAGAATGCACATGAAAGAGATCCCTACCTTAATTGGTGTGACATCCTTTGTAGAATGCATGTTAAAGAGATCTCTACCTTTATTGGTGTGACATCCTTTGTAGAATGCATGTTAAAGACATCCCTACCTTAATTAGTGTGACATCCTTCGTAGAATGCAATTAAGGAGATCCCTACCCTTATTGTAGTGATGTCTTTTGTAGAATGCACATTAAAGAGATCATTATCTTTATTGGTGTAAAATCCTTTGTAGAATGCACAGCAAAGAGATCTCTACCTTAATTGGTGTGAAATCCTTTGTAGAATGCACATTAAAGAGATCTCTAACTTAATTGGTGTGACGTCCTTTGTAGAATGCACATTAAAGAGATCTCTACCTTAATTGGTGTAACGTCCTTTGTAGAATGTAATTAAGGAGATCCCTACCTCTATTGGTGCAACATTCTTTCTAGAATGCATGTTAAAGAGATCCCTACCTTAAATGGTGTGACATCCTTTGTAGAATTCTATTAAGGAGATCCTTACCTTTATTGGTGTAATGTCCTTTGTAGAATGCACGTTAAAGAGATCCCTACCTTGATTGGTGTGACATCCTATGTAGAATGCAATTAAGGAGTTCCCTACCTTTATTGTGCAACATCCCACCTTTATTGTGCAACGTCCTTTGTAGAATGCACATTAAAGAGATCCCTACATTAATTGGTGTGACTTCCTTTGTAGAATGCAATTAAGGAGATCCCTACCTTTATTGGTGTGATATCCTTTACAGAATGCATGTTAAAGAAATCCCTACCTTTTTTGGTGTGACATCCTATGTAGAATGCAATTAAGGAGATCCCTACCTTTATTGGTGTGACATCCTTTGTAGAATGCTATTAAGGAGATCCCTACCTTTACTGGTGGAACGTCCTTTGCAGAATGCATGTTACAAAGATCCCTACCTTAATTGGTGTGACTTCCTTTGTAGAATGCTATTAAGGAGATCCCTACCTTTATTGGTGGAGCGTCCTTTGCAGAATGCATGTTACAGAGATCCCTACCTTAATTGGTGTGACTTCCTATGTAGAATGCTATTAAGGAGATCCCTACCATTACTGGTGGAATGTCCTTTGCAGAATGCATGTTACAGAGATCCCTACCTTAACTGGTGTGACTTCCTTTGTAGAATGCTATTAAGGAGATTCCTACCCTAACTGGTGGAACGTCCTTTGCAGAATGCATGTTACAGAGATCCCTACCTTAATTGGTGTGACATCCTTTGTAGAAAACAAGGAGATCCCTACCTTTATTGTGCAACATCCTTTGTAGAATGCACATTAAAGAGATCCCTACCTTAATTGGTGTGACGTCCTTTGTAGAAAACAATTAAGGAGATCCCTACCTTTATTGTGCAACGTCCTTTGTGGAATGCACATTAAAGAGATCCCTGCCTTAATTGGTGTGACATCCTTTGCA
Source organism: Mercenaria mercenaria (assembly GCF_021730395.1). NCBI lineage: Eukaryota > Metazoa > Mollusca > Bivalvia > Venerida > Veneridae > Mercenaria > Mercenaria mercenaria. Next base: position 23,338,869 of record NC_069362.1, read on the forward strand.
GAAAGCAATTAAGGAGATTCCTTACCTTTATTGGTGTAACATCTTTTGTAGAAAGCATATTAAAGAGATCCCTACCTTAATTGGTGTGACTTCCTTTGTAGAATGCTATTAAGATCCCTACCTTTACTGGTGGAACGTCCTTTGCAGAATGCATGTTACAGAGATCCCTACCTTAATTGGTGTGACTTCCTTTGTAAAATGCTATTAAGGAGATCCCTACCTTTATTGGTGGAACGTCCTTTGCAGAATGCATGTTACAGAGATCCCTACCTTAATTGGTGTGACATCCTTTGTAGAAAACAAGTAAGGAGATCCCTTACCTTTATTGGTGTAACATCTTTTGTAGAAAGCATATTAAAGAGATCCCTACCATAATTGGTGTGACATCCTTTGTAGAAAGCAATTAAGGAGACTACCTTTATTGGTGCAACATCCTTCGTAGAATGTACGTTAAAGAGATCCCTACCTTAATTGGTGTGATGTCCTCTGTAAAATGCAATTAAGGAGATCCCTTACCTTTATTGGTGTAATGGCTTTTGTAGAATGCATATTAAAGAGATCCCTACCTTAACTGGTGTGACGTCCTTTATAGAATGCAATTAAGGAGATCCCTACCTTTATTGGTGTACTGTCCTTTATAGAATGCAATTAAGGAGATTCCTACCTTTATTGGTGTACTGTCCTTTGTAGAACGAACTTTAAAGATATCCCTACCTTTATTGGTGTAATGTCCTTTGTAGAATGCACATTAAGAGCTCTCCAGAATGGCATTTCTTCGGAACCTTGTGTTACTACTTCTATCTCTGACTTACTCTTTCTCTCATTCTTGTTTATTTTCTCTGCTATCAACCTGTATCCAAAGTAATAACATTTTACACTTTTCTGGTGAACTACTGGGAATTATCACTAGAGATATAATGCAAATATCCTCTACTTACCCCACAGTTGATACACAGACTTATTACCACCTACCAAAATGAGTAAACTGACTAGAGTGCAATGTTTTCACTTGTCTCAAAATCTGTTAAAATCTGCATTGTTAAAAATGGTCTTTGGTATAATCTTACAACTAGTGACCCAATTGTTACTTAGATAATCTAGCATCTAACTGGACAAAGATTTCATAGATAAAAACATTCTGACAAAGAAAATCACGTAGGACATTTGGCCTCTTGAGTGTTAACAATATTTTTTCAGGCCTCTGGTAATCCAGTTTTGAACCTGACCTAGATTTCATAGAAATAAACATTCTGACAAAAGATTTATGATGATCAAGTTAAAAATGTGGCCTCTAAAGTGCTGACAAGATCTTGCCATAATTTTAACTAGTGACCTAGTTTCTGACATTATGCAACCTAGTAGATTTGATAAAGACAAACACTATGACAAAGTTTTAAGAAGATCATGAAATGTGGCCTCTAGAGTATAAACAAGGTTTTTCTGTGATTTTACCTATTGACCTTGTTTCTGATCTCATGTAATCCAGTTTTGAACTTGACTTATATTTTTAGAGACATTCTGACATAGTTTCAAAAAGATCAAACAGAAAATGTGGCCCCTAGACTGTTAACAAGTTTTTTCTATGATTTAACCTAGTGTCCTAGTTTTTTACTTCTGGTAACCCAGTTTTTAAATTGAGCTAGACTTAATAGAGACAAACATTTAAGAAGGCAAACAGAAAATGTGGCCTCTACAGTGTTAACAAAGTTTTAGTATGATATGACCATGTGACCTAGTTATGTCCAGTTTTAAATTTATCCTAGATTTCATAGCCACAAACATTTTGACAAAGTTTAATAAAGGTGAGGTAAACAAGAGGGCCATGATGGCAGGCTTTCCAAGCGCTATTTGGCAAAAAAATTAGGGCTAAAATTAGGGATATTTTTGCCAAAAATTAGGGCTGTTTTAGCCAAAAATAAGGGCTAAATTAGGACTTAATGCCCACGGGCAACATCTCGAGCCCGCCCTTTGACCATATTTTTAGTTGTTTTTCATCATCACATGGCATGGGTCGTCCCCGGCTAGGTACATAGTGCGAGACAGTGCAGGTATGGGAGTAAGGCCTTTGTCCATGCTGGTAAGAATGGTGTCTCCCCCTGAAAGGTTATGATATACAGGTATGATATGGTGGCCACTGGTGCATTATTAGATCTAAATGTTCAGCTACTGTAGAGGTATTTCTCTTAATTTAGGGGGATCAGGGGGCTCTCCCCCTTGAATTTTTTTAAAAAGAGGTATGAAATGGTTGGGGGGCTGGTGCATCATTAGGTCTAAACAAGAGGACCATGATGGTCCTGAATCGCTCACCTATCCCCACATGACCCAGTGTTGAACTGAGTATGACGTCGTTATTTCTATTATTTGACATAGTGACCTAGTTTTTGAGCACATGTGACCTAGATATCATCAAGATAAAAAATTCTGACCAATTTTCATGAAGATCCATTAAAAAATATGGCCTCTAGAGAGGTCACAAGCTTTTTCTATTATTTGACCTAATGACCTAGTTTTTGAAGGCACGTGACCCACTTTTAAACTTGATCTAGATATCATCAAGGTGAACATTTTCACCAATTTTCATGAAGATCTCGTGAAAAATATGGCCTCTAGAGAGGTCACAAGGTTTTTCTATTATTTGAAATAATGAACTAGTTTTTGACCGCACATGACCCAGTTACGAATCTGACCTAGATATCATCAAGCCGAACATTCTCACCAGTTTTCATGAAGATCCATTGAGAAATATGGCCTCTAGAGAGGTCACAAGGTTTTTCTATTTTTAGACCTACTGACCTAGTTTTTGACCCCACATGACCCAGTTTCGAACCTGACCTAGATATCATCAAGGTGAACATTCTGACTAATATTCATGAAGATCTCATGAAAAATATGGCCTCTAGAGAGGTCACATGGTTTTTCTATTTTTAGATCTACTGACCTAGTTTTTAACCCCACGTGACCCAGTTTCGAACTTGATCTAGATATCATCAAGGTAAACATTCTGACCAATTTTCCTGAAGATCCATTGAAAAATATGGCCTCTAGAGAGGTCACAATGTTTTTCTATTTTTATACCTACTGACCTAGTTTTTGACCGAACGTGACCCAGTTTCAAATTTGACCTAGATATCATCAAGGTGAACTTTCTGACCAATTTTCATGAAGATCCATTGAGAAATATGGCCTCTAGAGAGGTCACAAGGTTATTCTATTTTTAGACCTACTGACCTAGTTTTTGATCCAACATGACTCAGTATCGAACTTGACCTAGATATCATCAAGGTGAACATTCTGACCAATATTCATGAAGATCTCATGAAAAATATGGCCTCTAGAGAGGTCACAAGGTTTTTCTATTTTTAGATCTACTGACCTAGTTTTTACCCCCACATGACCCAGTTTCGAACTTGATCTAGATATCATCAAGGTGAACATTCTGACCAATTTTCATGAAGATCCATTGAGAAATATGGCCTCTAGAGAGGTCAAAAGGTTTTTCTATTTTTAGACCTAATGACCTAGTTTTTGACCCCACATGACCCAGTTTGGAACTTGACCTAGATATCATCAAGGTGAACATTCTGACCAATATTCATGAAGATCTCATGAAAAATATGGCCTCTAGAGAGGTCACAAGGTTTTTCTATTTTTAGACCTACTGACCTAGTTTTTGACCCCACGTGACCCAGTTTCGAACTTGACCTAGATATCATCAATGTTTGAACATTCTGACCAATTTTCATGAAGATCTTGTGAAATATATGGCCTCTAGAGAGGTCACAAGGTTTTTCTATTTTTAGACCTACTGACCTAGTTTCTGAAGGCACGTGACCCGGTTTCGAACTTGACCTAGATATCATCAAGGTGAACATTCTGACCAACTTTCATAAAGATCCCATGAAAAATGTGACCTCTAGAGTGGTCACAAGCAAAAGTTTACGGACGCACGCACGCACGCACGCACGCACGGACGGACGACGGACACCGCGCGATCACAAAAGCTCACCTTGTCACTTTGTGACAGGTGAGCTAAAAATAAGGGCTAAATTAGGACTTAATGCCCACGGGCAACATCTCGAGCCCGCCCTTTGACCATATTTTTAGTTGTTTTTCATCATCACATGGCATGGGTCGTCCCCGGCTAGGTACATAGTGCGAGACAGTGCAGGTATGGGAGTAAGGCCTTTGTCCATGCTGGGAAGAATGGTGTCTCCCCCTGAAAGGTTATGATATACAGGTATGATATGGTGGCCACTGGTGCATTATTAGGTCTAAATGTTGAGGTACTGGAGAGGTACTTCTCTTAATTTAGGGGGGTCAGGGGGCTGTCCCCCTGGAAAATTTTGAAATACAGGTATGAAATGGTGGGTTCTGGTGTATTTTTTGTTCTAAATGTAGAGGTATACAAAGGAGGGAGTTAGCCCCCTAATTTTAGGGAGGTCAGGGGGCTGCCTTACACCTCTGGACAATTTTGAAATACAGGTATGAAATGCTGGATTGTATTGCATTTTTTGGTCTAAAGTTTGATGTGTGGGAGGGGTATCTCTGTAATTTTAGGGGACTCTCCATCTGGAAAAATTGGAAATACAGGTGTGAAATAGTGGTCTCTGGTGCATTTTTATCTAAATTTTGAGGTACTGGAGGGGTAGTCCCCTCATTTGATGGGGGTCATGGGTTTTCCCCTGGAAATTTTTAAAATAATAGTATGTAATGGTAGCCTCTGGTGCATTCTTTTTTGGCTAAATTTCGAGATATAGTTGGGTGCAACTTAGATGATTATAGGTCACTTCTCAGCTAACTTTAGGAGGGGGGCTGAAGGAACAGAATCATCCTCTGTAAATGAATCTTAACTTCAATAAATTAATTGGTTCCTTATGATATTAATTATGCATGACTTTGTGCAAAAAAAGATAGAAATTACAAAAAAATTAGGGATAATTTAAAAAATAAGGGCTTTTTTAGGAATTTGGCCATTTCTGGGTGTTTTTTTCAGGAATTTTAGGGAGGCCTGAAAAAATTAGGATTTTTTAGGAATTTTATGGCCACTTGAAAGCCTGTGATGGCCCTATATTGCTCACCTGAGTACCATTGTCAAAATGATATATCACGTTTTGACATAGAGCACATAGGCATACACATTAAATATCAATAAGATAAACATTTTCTTGTAACAGTCCCTTTTGACCTAGTCAGGGCCAATTTCCATACCAAGTTTGAGGGTCCTAGGTTCAAATGCTGCATTTTTGTACTAACATGACTATTCCTTACCCTGGAAGACTTAAATAACATTTAAAACCAATCTCATTAGATGCTGCCGATATATCTTCGTTTACATAAAATAAAGGGAGGTAATTTGTCATAAATTCAGTCAAAAGTTATCTACCCTGATTGTCCGAGTCCATCTGATGGAACAAATGACATTTCAAATCAGTATCTTCATTGGTTAATGAGATACACCCATTTTAATTTGAAATAAAGGGAGGTAATTTGACATAAAATCAGTCCATGGCTATCTACCCTGATTGCCTCAGTCCAACTAAAGATAATAATGAAATTTCAAATGAGTTCTATAAATATTTACTGAGATAAATCCATTTTTATTAAAATCAGGGGAGGTAATCAGGCACTGGTATATGCATGTAGAAGATACAAAGTACAAGCCTATACAACAATATATTAGTTAAGTATTCATATCGATAAATGTTCAATCAAGAGTTATCTAATTTGACTATTTCTTACCATGGAAGACATAAATAACATTTCAAACCAATCTCATTAGAAGCTGCTAAGGTGTATTCATTTAGATAAAAAATAAAGGGAGGTAATTTGTCATAAATTCAGTCAATATGTATCTTCACTGATTGTCCAAGTCCATCTGTTGACATAAATGAAATTTCAGATCAGTATCTTCACTAGTTACAGAGATATACCAATTTTAACTTGAAATAAAGGGAGGTAATTTGACATAAAATCAGTCCATAGTTATCTACCCTGATTGTCTCAGTCCAACTAATGACAATAATGAAATTTCAAATAAGTCCTATAAGTACTTACTGATATAAATCCATTTTGATTACAATCAGGGGAGGTAATCAGATATAAAATAACTGGAACCTCTGATTGGATCTGACAGATTCGTCATGGAATCCAAGATTTATTGTTGTTAAAGATATTTTGGAAGTTTGTATCAAATCAAACCATAAATGAAGTCTCTATATGGCTGCAAAAGCCAAAAATAGCAAATTTTGGCCCTTTAAGGGGCCATAACTCTGGAACCCATGAAGGAATCTGGCCAGTTCAAGAAATGAACCAAGATCTTGTGGTGATACAAGTTGTGTGCAACTTTGGTTAAAATCAAATAATAAATGAAGCTGCTATTGTGCAGACAAGGTCAAAATAGCTAATTTTGGCCCTTTCAGGGGCCATAACTCTGGAACCCATAATGAGATCTGCCCAGTTCAAGAAAGGAACCGAGATCTTATGGTGACACAAATTTTGTGCAAGTTTGATTAATGACACACGGACGCACAGACGATGGACGAATGGTGATCACAAAAGCTCACCTTGTTACTATGTGACAGGTGAGCTAAAAATGTAGCCTCTAGTGTGTAAACAAGGTTTACCTATAAACCGACCTAGTGAACTAGTTTTTGACCCCAGATGTCCCAGTAAGATTTTTGTCCAAGTTTTTATTAAAGGAAATACTCCTGACTGAGCTGAGTTTCATTAAGATTGTACTAAAATTGTGACCTCTACAGTAATTTTTTTTAAGAAACATGATGCACTACAAACAATGGAAACAGGGTGGTCACATTAGCTCACCTTGAGCTAAAAAGTAGTCTGCCAAACAAACCGCATAAGGTGAGTCAGCTTTCAATGGTAAACAAGTGTTGCAAGTTTTAAGGCAATAGCTTTGATAGTTTAGGAATTAGATGACCTAAACATAAAACTTAACCTACAAGTCTGATTTTCTAAGTCCTAAAGGGGCCATAATTCTTGCAAAAAGCAGGATGGAGTTATATTTCTTGCTGTACAGAGTCAGCTTTTGATGGTGAACAAGTATTGCAAGTTTTAAAGCAATAGCTTTGATAGTTTAGAAGAAAAGCTGACCTAAACATAAAACTTAACCTGGCAACGCCGACGCCGATCAAGTGATGACAATAACTCATCATTTTTTTTCCAAAAATCAGATGAGCTAAAAATACTGACAATTTTCACCCCAACCATCAACTTGCAGTTTCTAATTAATGAATCAAAGAATAACAAGTGTATACTTTAATTATCAAAACAATGTCCCATACATGTAAGACAATCAAATTTTACAAATCCAGATTATATTTTTAATGAACTATAGTAAATTTTATAATCAGAACTTCAAAGATTGACTCAATATTGCTCACATTATCAATGATACAATGTACTTATTTACCTTGATTTAGTTTTTGTCACACCCCTTGATTTCTTTCCTACCCAGATGTACAGGATCTTTCCAGTGTCAACCAGGTACACAAACCTTGGATCTAGGGATGCCATTGTCACAGGACACTAAAATGTTAAACCACTTCAGAATTCAGTTTAATTTTAATTTACATTTTACCAAAACAGCCAGTAAAAAAATGACATCACAAAAAACTTTGCAAAAATATTTCCGCTACTTCAGTTAACTAATTCCTGGATTCTAAGCCAATTCTGACTTGTTCCCCACAAGTAATTGACAACTTTCACAAATACATAAGAGGTGGAGGTCAGATCACTTATCTATGACACATCATCGTGACAAACATTTCCCTTAGGATCACAATCCCAATCTCGTGATGCACAAATTTGAGCTACTTGGAACCAACAAGAGGACTAAAATTGCTGTAGGTCACTCACCTGAGTTTCACAGCTGGCTTGAAATGTATGTAAAACTACCTTGAAACTGAACCAGCAGTTCCTGACAAGAAGATATTTCCCAATATACATAGAAGAACCACTACACATAAACAATATATGAACAAGAGCTGTCACTAATGGTGACAAATGCCCCCGCAGCGCCTTGACCTTTGACCTGGTGACCTTGACCTTTGACCTGGTAAACCCAAAGTCAATAGGGGTCGTGTACTCTATAAGTACTATTAGCATGTGAAGTTTGAAGGTCCTGGGTGCAGTGGTTCGCAAGTAAAGTGCCTTCATGCAAAAAGTTAACGTTGTGACGAATGAACGAACGAACTAATGAACAAACTAACAAACGGATGGACAGTTGAAAACTAATATGCCTCCCTTTGAAGGGCATAAAAAGTGACTTTACACTCTGTTTCAGACAAACCATATCTAAAAAAAAAATTGTATATGGTGACCAAAGGGACACTTGTTATAGAATGAAACAGCAATTTTAGTTTTAAGCACAGGATAGCACAGAGAGTAATAACAAACTTGTTTTGTTAAAAGTTAGGAAATGGTCTGAACCTGTGTATAATAAGCACCTACAATTATGGGGTGGTATTTTTGGGGAAGGGGATAAAAAAATCTGTGCATAATTAATGTGAATCTACAGTCGCCTCTCCCACTGGCAGGTACATTTTCTAACAAATCTACAAGGCTTGAAAGAGTTTGGTAGAGGGTCACCTAAGAAATATCTTAATAAATTTATCTTGAAACTAGACCACAACACAAAAGGCATTAAAAATTGTCCATACAGTCACAGTGAGAAAACGAGAGCTCTGCCAACTGGCAGCTATTTTTTTTTAACAAATCAAAATAATTTGAAGGAAACTGGAGGAGGGTCATTAAAGGACATCTGTATGAAATTATATCAAGCCAGCAGCTTCTGACAAGATGAATTTCAAAGTTTCCATTATAAACATATAAGAAAAACATGACTGCCCCCTGGCAACCATCTTTTTCAACACAGAGAAATTATTTTAGAATTTGCCTAGTGGTTTCAGAGGAGATTTTTGAAGTTTCATATAGCAATACAGAGAAAACTAGCCTAATCCCTAGCAGCCAAGTTTATAAACAAATCAAAATAATTAGAAGAGATTTGTAGAGGGTCACCAAAGAAACACTGCTGTGGAACTATTTTGAAATTAGACCAGCAGTTTCTAACACTTTCAAAGCTTTTACTTTAGTTACCATTTCAAGAATGATCAAGATTAAAATGAAATGAAAGAGGACCACCTTAGGAACACTCCTGTGAAGTTTGGTTGAAATTGGGTTGTAATTTGTTGGAGGTGGTCTTTTAAGAAATGATAGACAATGGCCTGAAAATAAAGGACATCAAACAATTATAATAGCTCATAATAAGCACTTTATGCTCAAGTGAGCTAAAAAGGAAGAAAAATTAAAACATACCCTCTCCATATGAACTGACTGTACTCCAACAGCTCTATATACCTTTACTTCATATGTCTGAAACATAAGTGTATCATTTCATACAGATTCATTTATTCACATATTAACAGAAATTTTAATAGTTACAAAAATTATAATTAGCAAGTCATACATAACTAGAGGTTGTTTTTATGAAAAACGCATGTCTCCCATCACAAATCATACAGAAATAGTAAAATGCCACAAATAAAGGGCCATAACTCTAGGGAAAATCACTGAACTGAACATTCCAGCGATATATACAACTACACTTGGCAGTAGTAACTCCAGTGAAGTTTCGTGATTCAAACAAGTATGGGAGAAGTGTCACACATAGAAGATTTTGATGATTTTACGCTGAAGATCATTTAATCAGAAAGTAACACTAAAATGCACAACTATGCTTCAGATTTATCATTTGTGAGGTTTGGTGAAATTCAGCCTAGTTGTATACAGCAAGTAGAGTAAACACTGTAAAAATATGACAAAGAAAGGGCCATAACTCTGCTGATAATCATTGAACTGGGACATATTGATGACACTTGTAAATAGGCTTGGCACTGATATCATCTACTGTGAAATCATTTAAATTCGCTGGCATGAAATTTCGTGTAAACATGAAAAAGGACTGTTTCGCGCGCTTTAATTGCCGCATTTTCAATTTATAAATGAAAAAATAAATTAATAGTAATAGCGCGGTCTTAAATTTGCGCATCAGTTCTAGCGCGAAATACGCGAAAATTCGTCCTACGCAAATAAAAATGATTTCACAGTATTAGGTTTGATGGAAATCTTCCCTATTGTGAAAGGGAAGTTGCCAAAATATCATAAAATTTGAAAAAAGGGCTGTTACTCCCCTGGAAACCATTGAACCAGACCAGATTTGACAACATGTATAATAAGACTTGGTACTGATCACTCCTGTAATATTTGGTGGAAATCCAACCACTATATAAGAGAAGTGGCTTAAAACATTATAAAATTTGACAAATCAAGGACCATAACTCTGCAGAACAAGAGGGCCATGACGGCCCTATATCGATGACGGCCCTATATCGCTCACCTGTTATCATTGCACTTGAGGACAAGAAGGTCCTCAGAAAAAATATCTAAGTCCAAAGGACAGTAACAACAAAGGGAAGAAAATAAACCAAAATGAAAAAAAAATTCTTACAAGGTACAGATATGTCAAAATACACCTAAAAATTGGAGGTACCATCCATGTTGTACCACAGAAAAGTGGTCTCGGTTTTTCCCTACGACCAATAATAAAAAAGTTACTAAATATCAGCTATTTATAGTAACGTAAAAGGAAAGTAATTAAAAAAAATTATTGTAAGTGAACAAAAGAAGGATCTGCCAGATAAATCTGTTGATATAAATGAAAATTCAGATCAGTATCTTCATTAATTACGGAGATATACCAATTTTAATTTGAAATAAAGGGAGGTAATCTGACATAAAATCAGTCCATAGTTATCTACCCTGATTGGCTCAGTCCAACTAATAACAATAATGAAATTTCAAATAAGTCCTATAAGTACTTACTGATATAAATCCATTTTGATTACAATCAGGGGAGGTAATCAGATATAAAATAACTCTGAACCTTCACCTGGATCTGATTTGTCATGGAATCCAAGAATTATTGTTGTTGAAGTTATTTTGGAAGTTTGTATCAAATAAAACCATAAATGAAGTCTCTATATGGCTGCAAAAGCCAAAATAGCCGATTTTGGGCCTTTAAGAGGCCATAACTCTGGAACCCATGAAGAAATCTGGCCAGTTCAACAAAGGAACCAAGATCTTGTGGTGATACAAGTTGTGTGCAAGTTTTGTTAAAACTGAATCATAAATGCAGCTACTATTGTGCAGACAAGGTCAAAATAGCTATTTTTGGCCATTTCAGGGGCCATAACTCTGGAACCCATTATGGGATCTGGCTGGTTCTACTAAGGAATCAAGATCTTATGGTGACACAAGTTTTGTGCAAGTTTGATTAAATTCAAATCATAAATGAAGCTGCTATTGTGTAGACAAGGTCAAAATAGCTAATTCTGGCCCTTTCCGGGGCCATAACTCTGGAACCCATAATGGAATCTTGCCAGTTCAAGAAAGGAAGCAAGATCTTATGGTGATACAAGTTGTGTGCAAGTTTGGTTAAAATCAAATCATAAATGAAGCTGCTATTGTGCAGACAAGGTCAAAATAGCTAATTTTGGCCCTTTCAGGGGCCATAACTCCGGAACCCATAATGGGATCTGGCCAGTTCAAGAAAGGAACCGAGATCTTATGGTGATACAAGTTGTGTGCAAGTTTGGTTAAAATCAAATCATAAATGAAACCACTATCATGCAGACAAGAAATTGTTGACGGACGCACGCACGGACAGACGACGGACAAAGGGTGATCACAAAAGCTCACCTTGTCACTATGTGACAGGTGAGCTAAAAACACAGAACTGGAACATGCCCAAGATATGAACAAATAGGTTAGCATAGGTCTCTATTGTGAAGTTTGGTGTATTGTGGACACTAAAATATGTTTGTTGCAGAGAGGTTGCTGCTCTGGAGAGGTTAATTTACTAATTTACAAATAATTCAAATTGGAAAGAATAAAAGGATCTACCATGCCTTACTGCATAAGACAGGGTTTTCAAAACCAGAGGGACAGCAGGGAATGTAAAACAGAGAGCCAACACACAGTCATGTAGCTTATCATTTCCCCTTGGGGAAAGATACCGTAAGATGATCTCCTACCCGAATAACTTTGTCTCTCCAGCTAGGCAGGCAAGAAAATATCTGTATTTGCAGTGAGCTGTCAGCTCCATGAAGGTACCATTTAGACAGGTTATACTGTATTTGCATTTACAGCTTGCAACTATATAAAAGAGGGTTAGAAATCAATGCCATTTTCAGTTCTGAAAATGTCTTTCCACTCAAACATTTTGTACAATTAACACTGACATTCTCAAAAACTGACAATTCTCACCAGTTCTTCCACAGTATAGAATCCACTGGAAGTTCTTCCTCCCTCAATATATGACACACCATTTTCAAATAGATCCAAGAACTCATCTGATTCATCATTCATTTCTTCACGTATGGAGCGGCATTCAGCACCAAGTAAGTTTCTCAAATTGACAGCGTGGATAGCTGAACATGCTTTCTTATCCAACTGAAAGTGTATCAAAACATCATATCATGCAATTTTCTTGTATTCTTTTAGATGTAGATTCATTTTGTGCAATGATTTAATGTACCAAAAGGTAAGTGACCTTGTGAACTTACTTAAGGTCAGCAATAAGTACCTTAAAAGTAATTAGGTTAGTCGTCTGTATTGCAGGTACTTAGCTTAGCTGTGGGTACTAAAAGTACTTAGGTTAGTTGTGGATACCTGAGATATTAAGGTTAATGATGGGTATCTGAAGGTACTTAGCTTAGCTATGGGTATCTGAGGTACTAAGGTTAACTGTTGATATCTGAAGGTACTCAGCTTAACTGTGAGTATATGAAGGTACTGACATTAGCTGTGGGTATTTGAGGGTACTTTGGTTTAGAGACCGTACCATAGCTCTTCGCATACTTTGATTTTTCAAACTAAAGTGATTTTTACAAGAGCACCGGTTACGATAAAAATGTAAACAACGGACTCTGTCTATGAAACTTTGATATGAATGAATGACAGTCGATCTTAGTCATAATACTGATTGACAGTGAATGCTAATGACTCCATGTGTTGCAGAAAGGTATTTAGTTTGTAACTGTAATTTCCCATCAATTGAAATCCTCTCAAAACTGGTAAAATAATTACTTATATTTGGACAAAACTCACCGTCTTTGCCGTTCGACAGCTGCAAAAAGGGCAAATATAAAAGATTCGGTGTAAGTAATATTTCACTGGTACTACCAGTTAGTAAGTTCATACTCTGAACAACACGTCAGAGAAATTACGGCAGATTTGACCGATTATGACGTTGGCAGCATTAGATTATATTTTTGCTTTACACAAAAATTGCCGTTAGGTAACAAAGCGAATACGCCGATAATCCGGAGTTCACCGATTATTGTTCCAGTTCACGCAATGTAATCCAGCAAATAAACTGCATAGCTATTAGCTACTGCTGTTATAGGGAAGTGGTAGAGTGTCTGCCTTAGGTGTGAGAGGTCCTGGGTTCGAGTCCCAGTTAGAGCTTAACTATTTAGATTCTGCTAAAGCATAGTTTTGCTGTTAATAGACTGTTCCAGATGTTCTAAATTTTTAGCACACAGTATCATGGATCAGTATTTAGCAATCCAGATCAAAGTTGAATGTTAAATCAAATGCACCCAATTAGAAAATATGACTATATTATGTCCCTTTGATGTTTATGCTCTCCATGTTCAAGAAGAGTTACATTTCCTTGATCACAAAAGTTTCGTTAACATGATAATATTAAATGCTCATAACAGCACTTCTGGTTAAAATATTGTCTATATTTCTGTTTTTAAGAAATATATGGACATTTGTCTTCATTTCAAAGCTTTTTAACTTCAAACCTATGATTTGAAAAACTTAGGTACTATCTCTATTTGGTTAAGTATGGGTAACTGACAATGTGGGAATTTGACGTTATTTGAGTGTATAGAAGGTACATAGGTTAGCTATGGGTACCTGAAGGTATTTAACTTAATTGTGGGTATTTGAAGCTATTAAGTTTAATTATGTGTATTTGAAGGCACTTAGGTCAATTGTGAGTATCTGAAGGTACTTAGGTAAATTGTGGGTATTTGAAGGTACTAAGGTTAACAGTTGGTATTTGAAGACACTTAGGTTAATTGTGAGTATCTGAAGATACTCAGGTAAATTGTGAGTATCTGAAGGTACTAAGGTTAACAACCTTATGTTAATTGTGGAACTTATTGACAATACATAGGTTAATGGTAATTATTTGACAGTATTAGGTTAATTGTGAGTATTGAAGGTACTACAGTTAGCTATGGGTATCTGAAGGTATTTAGGTTAATTGTGGGCATTTGAAGTTACTTAGGTTAACTGCTGGTATCTGAAAGTACTAAGGTTATTCGGGGTATCTGAGTGATACAAAGGACACAACCTTAGTCTGTAATGATGAAAAAAGGTTTGAACTAAGGGTATCAGTGCTACAGCTAGACATTAATACAGGTGTGCCACCCTTCTTAATTCGACCTTTCAGTTGGATGCTACTGGGCTGTACTGGCCCCGTATCCCTCCAATCATTAAATCAATTAATATGTATAAAAATTAATAAATTGAACTTGTTTGTTTATTATCCGGTGTATTCCAGACATGTGTGATATTGCATATGACATGAAGGATGAAAAAAAAAATTATAACTGGCAGGCTACTTTATGAAAGGGTCTTCAAACACCATGTTGCTAACACTAATTTTCTTGGACTCTGTATTATGCAAATGACATTTAAACATGTTTGTACCAGTAATTTCCTTTCCTTTCTATATACATTTTCCATATTTGTCACCCGTTTTTGCGACCGTGATTTTCGGACATATCTGTCCTTTCTTACAAGATTTTCTACTGCAATCTTAATAATTAATTAATTAAAAGTTTGCATTTAGGAAAAATATGACAACTGTTGCAAAAGCAGCTGTTAGTTTGAAGATTTTTCAACAATAAAACATGCAAAGGCATCAAACCCCACCCACTTTTTGGCAATGTGCAAAATAAGACAAATTAAAATGTGAATTGCTTCTTTTACAATTATTCTAAATGTGATTTTCAAAACTCTTTTTATTAAATGGCAGATGTTTATAAAATAATAATTTTAGAAGTAAACCAAAAATTGATATTTCTAAATAGCTTTTTAAAGGGGGTAGAAAGACTATACATTTTTTTTTTAGTGATATGAGTACTTGGTAGGCCTACAAGAATGTCAATGCTATTTGCTTCACAGCTGTTGGCTGCAAAGTTCTATCGTTTTGGAGAAAGCAGTGACATAGAGAAAAACAAGAGCTGTCACAGGAGACAGCGTGCTCGACTTTCGATGCTGGATAGTGAAACTGGGCACATCTGAGGAAACTAGAGCTGTCACTGTAGTGTTTAATGACTCCAATTGTGGATGAAGATATTGCACAATAGCCTGAGTCTATGTCAAAAATATCAACTTTAAGTAATAAGAGAGGTAAAGATAAAATGTATCAAAACACTATATAAGTATATCCTAAGCAAAAAGGGGCATAATTCATTAAATATTGGTGCCAGAGTTATGCAGCTTGTGTCATATAGTGTGGGTGATGATGTTGAACAACTATTTTAAGTTTGAATCAAATCCATTCAGTAATAACAGAGACAGAGTGAAAGTGCATCAAAACTTTAATCTAAAATTTTAAGTAAAAAGGGGGAATAATTAATGAAAAATTGGTGCCAGAGTTATGCACCTTGCGTCATATGGTGTGGGTGATGATGTTGAACAACTATTTTAAGTTTGAATCAAATCCATTCAGTAATAACAGAGACAGAGTGAAAGTGCATCAAAACTTTAACCTAAAATTCTAAGTAAAACGTGGAAATAATTCATGAAAAATTGGTCCCAGAGTTATGCACCTTGTGTCGTATGATAAGGGTAATGATGCTGAACAATTGTTTAAGTTTGAATCAGATCCATTCATTAATAACAGAGATAGAGTGAAAGTGTATAAAACTTTAACCTGAAATTCTAAGTAAAAAGGGGAATAATTCTTGAAAAATTGTGCCAGAGTTATGCATCTTGTGTCATATGATGTGGGTGATGATGCTGAACAACTATTTCAAGTTTGAATCAAATCCATTCCGTAATAACAGAGGTAGAGTGAAAGTGCACCAAAACTTTAACCTGAAATTCTAAGTAAAAAGGGGGAATAATTCATGAAAAAATGGTGCCAGAGTTATGCACCTTGTGTCAAATGATGTGGGTGATGATGTTGAACAACTATTTTAAGTTTGAATCAAATCCATTCAGTAATAACAGAGATAAAGTGAAAGTGCATCAAAACTTTAACCTGAAAATCTAAGTGAAAAAGGGGGATAATTCATAAAATATTGGTGCCAGAGTTATGGCCCTTATGTCAGATGATGTGGATGATGATGAGGAATAAGTATTTCAAGTTTGAATCAAATCCATCAAGTTTTTACAGAGATAAGTTGAAACAAAAGCACCGCCTTGCGCGTGCTGACGCTCATCTGATTTTTTTTGTGTAATAGAAATATTGTCCTACCCATGATTTTCTTAGTCTAAAAAGGGCCATCATTCTTGCAAAAAGCAGGATAGAGTTATGTTACTTGATGTACAGTGTCCACTTATGATGGTGAAAAACTGTTGCAAGTTTTAAAGCAATAGCTTTGATAGTTTATGAGAAAAGTTGACTTAAACATAATACTCAACCAAGAAAATGATTTTCTAAGTCAAAAAGGGGCAATAATTATTGCAAAAAGCAGGATGGAGTTATGTTGCTTGCTGTACAGGGTCAGCTTATGATGGTGAACAAGTGTTGCAAGTTTCAAAGCAATAGCTTTGATAGTTTAAGAGAAAAAGTTGACCTAAACATAAAACTTAACCAAGAAATCTGATATTTTCTAAGTCCAAAAGGGGCCATAAATCTTGCAAAAAGCAGGATGGAGTTATGTTTCTTGCTGTACAGGGTCAACTTATGATGGTGAACAAGTGTTGCAAGTTTTAAAGCAATAGCTTTGATAGTTTAGGATAAAAGCTGACCTAAACATAAAACTTAACCAAGAAAACTGATTTTCTAAGTCCAAAAGGGGCAATAAATCTTGCAAAAAGCAAGATGGAGTTATGTTTCTTGATGTACAGGGTCTGCTTATGATGGTTAACAAGTATTCCAAGTTTCAAAGCAATAGCTTTGATAGTTTAGGAGAAAAGTTGACCTAAACATAAAACTTAACCAAGAAATCTGATATTTTCTAAGTACAAAAGGGGCCATAAATCTTGCAAAAAGCAAGATGGAGTTATGTTTCTTGCTGTACAGGGTCAGCTTATGATGGTGAACAAGTATTCCAAGTTTCAAAGCAATAGCTTTGATAGTTTAGGAGAAAAGCTGACCTAAACATAAAACTTAACCAGGCAACGCCGACGCCGACGCCGACAACCTCTCAAGTGATGACAATAACTCATCTTTTTTTTTCAAAAAATCAAATGAGCTAAAAAGAGAAAGTGCACCAAAACTTCAACCAAGGTTGGGACGCGAAAGGCACCGATGCCGGGGCGAGTAGGATAGCTCTCCTTATACTTTGTATAGTTGAGCTAAAAAACCTAGTGTGACCCCTGTTACCTCATAAGAAGTTTTTGAAATGTTTGTTACATTTAGATCTAGTGTGCAAGACTAACATTTAATTTCAGTGGTAAGGAGTACTGTTCAGTTCTACCAGTAATCTGTAAAGATATACATACAAAAAACTACAGTGCAGTTTCCTAGCTGTACAACTGGATATGTTGTGGAAAATTATATTCAGCTGTCTCGTATGATAGCTTTAAATAAATCCACTTAAAATTCATTGCTGAAACAAATAGAATCCAATTTATCAGAGTTCAAAACAAAAGTTTTCAACATACTTATCAAATAATAGCACAATAAAAAACATAGGACTTTCTTACAGAAGCTAGAGCGCCAATCCAGAAGTAGATCTGCCAGTTCAGACTGTTTGATTCATCTATATAAGTCTTCAGGATAATGTAACAATCAGCCTCATAGAACTTCCCAATTAGTGCTGAAATAATAAATACATGGTCAAATTTACTGTGGGTATCCACATTAAGTCAAGCCTATTTGCAAGACAAGATGCCCACAGGCAACATGTCGATCCCTCCAGCTGTCACAAGGACTATAAGTTGCACACGACACTCTTAAGTCCACACAAAAATCCTTATCAGTAGAGATAGGTCATAATACACCTCAAAATTGGATGTAACATGCATGTTGTACTACAGAAAAGTGGTCTTAATTTTTCCCTACCACCAGTAATAACTAGATGCCCACGGGCAACATGTCGAGCCCGCCAGCTGTCAAAAGGACTAGGAGTTGCACATGACACCCTGTCTCATTGAGGCAAACATTTATGCCAAATAAAAAATGATTGCAAAAAGTTACAATATAAGTTATTTATAGTAACAATAAAGGGAAGTAAATCTTCAAAAAAAATCTAAGTCCACAAAAAAATCCTTACCAGTAGAGATAGGTCAAAATACACCTCAAAATTGGATGTAACATGCATATTGTACTAAAGAAAAGTGGTCTTGATGACCAGTAACAAAAAATTACAATACAAGAATGCCATGATAGCCCCCTATATCGCTCACCTGTTATCATTGCACTTGAGGACAAGAAGGTCCTCAGAAAAAATATCTAAGTCCAAAGGACAGGAACAACAAAGGGAAGCAAAAGAAAAAAAAAAATCTTACAAGGTACAGATATGTCAAAATACACCTAAAAATTGGAGGTACCATCCATGTTGTACCACAGAAAAGTGGTCTCGGTTTTTCCCTACGACCAATAATAAAAAAGTTACTAAAAACAAGCTATTTATAGTAACGTAAAAGGGAAGTAATTAAAACAAGAGCTGTCTCCATAGGATGACATATGCCCCCGATGGCACTTTGAATGAGTAGTTATGGCCGATGTTAGAGTTTAGGACCTTTGACCTACGGAGCTGGGTCTTGCGCGCGACACGTCGTCTTACTGAGTCACACATTCATGCGTAGTTATTTTAAAATCCATGCATGAATGACAAAGATATGGACCGGACACGCCCATCAATGCACTATCATGAAAAATGACCTTTAACGTCTAAGTGTGACCTTGACCTTTGAGCTACGGACCTGGGTCTTGCGCGTGACACGTCCTCTTACTGTGGTACACATTCATGCCAAGTTATTTGAAAATCCATCCATCGATGACAAAAATATGGAACGGACACGCCCATCCATGCACTATCCTTTAATGTCTAAGTGTGACCTTGACCTTTGAGCTACGGACCTGGGTCTTGCGCGCGACACGTCGTCTTACTGTGGTACACATTCATGCCAAGTTATTTGAAAATCCATCCATCGATGACAAAGATATGGACCGGACACGCCCATCAATGCACTATCATTTAACGTCTAAGTGTGACCTTGACCTTTGAGCTACGGACCTGGGTCTTGCGCGCGACACGTCGTCTTACTGTGGTACACATTCACGCCAAGTTATTTGAAAATCCATCCATCGATGACAAAGATATGGACCGGACACGAAAATTGCGGACAGACTGACAGACCGACAGACGGTTCAAAAACTATATGCCTCCCTTCAGGGGCATAAAAAATGATTGTAAGTTAACAAAAGAAGGATCTGCCAAATAAATCTGTTGACATAAATGAAATTTCAGATCAGTATCTTCATTAATTACGAGATATACCCATTTTAATTTGAAACTTGAGCTATCACTAAAGGTGATGAATGTACCCCCCGCATGCACTGACACAGTACATTGCAATTTGACGCACACAACATTGCATAATTATGTGGACTGTATGTATACAGTATAGTAACATAAAACAAAGTCCCATAACTATGCAGAATATTTATCTAAAAGAATGTAACATGCACCAGGCACATATAGGGTTGGTACTGATCACTTGTGTGAAGTTTCATTAAATTGTGTCAAGGGGATGAGGAGAGATGGTGCGCACAAGATTGTGTCTATGTATATAGTAAAGTAACAAAAAAACAAAGTCCCATAGCTCTGCAATTTTTTTTTCTGAAAGAACCTTACATGCCCCATGCACAACTACTGTTGTTACTGATAACTTGTGTGAAGTTTCATTAAATTGTGTCAAGGGGATGAGGAGAGATGGTGCGCACAAGATTGTGTCTATGTATATAGTATAGTAACAAAAAAAACATAGTCCCATAACTCTGCAAATTTGTTTTCTAAAAGAACCTAACATGCCCCATGCACAACTACTGTTGGTACTGATCACTTGTGTGAAGTTTCATTAAATTGTGTCAAGGGGATGAGGAGAGATGGTGCGCACAAGATTGTGTCTATGTATATAGTATAGTGTTATGCTGTGATTTTTGTGTAAATTTCTTATATTTTATTTTTCATTTATTATTAGTAAAATACTTTGTTTCTGAACTTTGATCTATATTACTTTCTGGCCACAAATATTTTACATTTTTAATATTTCTTAATATTC
This sequence comes from Mercenaria mercenaria, assembly GCF_021730395.1. Taxonomy (NCBI): domain Eukaryota; kingdom Metazoa; phylum Mollusca; class Bivalvia; order Venerida; family Veneridae; genus Mercenaria; species Mercenaria mercenaria. The sequence continues at coordinate 23,359,431 of NC_069362.1, forward strand.
CCACAGTCAGGAATGTAATCTTTTAGAAAAGCACTACTTTGCTAAATTTTTGTAATCACACTAAGAAGTCTCAATATCCTGACATCTGTAGCTAGGTATGAAGCCACTTAACACTTCCCTTACTTTCAAAGGAAGTGATCAAATGTTTGCTGTTTTAGCAAATGTTAAGCTGTATTGTTCTAAAAACATAGGTGATAGTTTGTCTGGCTTGACATGTACAACATCTTAAAGATTTTCACAGTTTTTTTCTACTACTTAACTAAAGATTTAACATCTCCGCCTGATGTAAATTATGTGAAATTTTGCGTTTGGATTGGTCAAGATCCGAGGACCAATGGCCAACGAGAGGAACCCTCAAAAGATCCCTTTTCCAGCAGGCAGACATCATTCTGCCAACTTTCTTATGAAGGAAAATAATAAAATAAAACTTGCTGGAAAAGAGGATTGATCTTTCTTCTATATATTTTCTTAGGTAAGTGAGTTCTTATGTATCTCTTTGAGTTTTTGATATTTGAAAAATAATTAAAATTAGAAGTCAGAATGAAAATTAAATTAAGTTGTTATCTGACATTGCTCTGACCATTTTTGTTAGAAGCAATAGGTGTAAATAAGTTGTTTGTACATAAATTTAAAGTTCCTGATTGAACTTTAAATATCTTGAATTTGGTTAATATGTCATTTCATGGATAGTGAATATATATTTTTCTAGATATCATTTTATGATTTCTTGAGATTTATGTAATAATGGTATGTTAACTTGAAAGTTCCTGAAAGAACTTTATATCTTGAATTTTGACAATATTTCATTATCTATAAGGTAATATTGTTAAGTGAATGATTTGGTACAAAATTACAGTTCAAACATTTGTTAACTAAAGTCTTAATTATCCGTCTCATTTTATATTTTGCTTATTTATAATTAGATCATGAAATAACAAGGGTAACCTTAGTGACTTTGCTTATGCAAATATCATGCAAATTTAATTCTAGAAATCAGTAGTAATTTCTGTTGGATTATATGTATATTCAAAATATGTTTATGTTTATTATCAGACATACATATATTTTAATATGTAGGAGATCATTCTGCCAACTTTCTTATGAAGGAAAATAATAAAATAAAACTTGCTGGAAAAGAGGATTGATCTTTCTTCTATATATTTTCTTAGATTCCCCATTCTACAAAAGTTCCGGAGGTAAAGTTCTCGGCGGAACAATAGTAACAAAAAAACAAAGTCCCATAACTCTGCAAATTTTTTTCTAAAAGAACCTAACATGCCCCATGCACAACTACTGTTGGTACTGATCACTTGTGTGAAGTTTCATTAAATTGTGTCAAGGGGATGAGGAGAGATGGTGCGCACAAGATTGTGTCTATGTATATAGTATAGAAACAAAAAAAACAAAGTCCCATAACTCTGCAAATTCTTTTTCTAAAAGAACTAACATGCCCCATGCACAACTACTGTTGGTACTAATCACTTGTGCCAAGTTTCATTAAATTCTGTCAAGGGGATAAGGAGAGATGGTGCGCATAAGATTGCGTCTACGAACAGATGGACAGACAGACAGACAACCTGAAACCAGTATACCCCCCTTACAACTTTGTTGTCGGGGGGGGGGGGGGGGGGGGGGGGGGTTTACAATAAAGGGAGGTAATTTGACATAAAATCAGTCCATAGTTATCTACCCTGATTGTCTCAGTCCAACTAATGACAACTAGAGCTATCACTAAAGGTGATGAATGTACCCCCCACATGCACTGACACAGTACACTGAATTTGACACACACAAGACTGCATAATTATGTGGACTGTATGTATACAGTATAGTAACAAAAAACAAAGTCCCATAACTATGCAGAATATTTATCTAAAAGAATGTAACATGCACCATGCACAACTAGGATTGGTACTGATCACTAGTGTGAAGTTTCATTAAATTGTGTGTAAGGGTTTGGTAGATTAGGCATGCACAAGATTGCATATGCAGGCTGTATGTACATAGTATGTTAACAAGAAACAAAGTCCCATAACTCTGCAATTTTTGTCGCTGAAAGAACCTAACATGCCCCATGCACAACTACTGTTGTTACTGATCAGTTGTGTGAAGTTTCATTAAATTGTGTCAAGGGGATAAGGAGAGATGGTGCGCACAAGATTGTGTCTATGTATATAGTATAGTAACAAAAAACGAAGTCCCATAACTCTGCAAATTTTTTTTCTGAAAGAACCTAACATGCCCCATGCACAACTACTGTTGTTACTGATCAGTTGTGTGAAGTTTCATTAAATTGTGTCAAGGGGATGAGAAGAGATGGTGCGCACAAGATTGTGTCTATGTATATAGTAAAGTAACAAAAAAACAAAGTCTCATAACTCTGCAATTTTTTTTTCTAAAAGAACCTAACATGCCCCATGCACAACTACTGTTGGTACTGATCACTTGTGTGAAGTTTCATTAAATTGTGTCAAGGGGATGAGGAGAGATGGTGCGCACAAGATTGTGTCTATGTATATAGAATAGTAACAAAAAAACAAAGTCCCATAACTCTGCAAATTTTTTTTCTTAAAGAACCTAACATGCCCCATGCACAACTACTGTTGGTACTGATCACTTGTGTGAAGTTTCATTAAATTCTGTCAAGGGGATAAGGAGAGATGGTGCGCACAAGATTGCGTCTAGGGACAGACGACTAGACAGACAGACAGACAGACGGACAGACAGACAGACAGACAACCTGAAACCAGTATACCGCCCCCCCTTACAACTTTGTTGTTGGGGGGGTACAATAATGAACTTTCAAATAAGTCTTATAAGTACTTACTGATATAAATCCATTTTGATTACAATCAGGGGAGGTAATCAGATATAAAATAACTCTGGAACCTATGAATGGATCTGATTTTGTCATGGAATCCAAGATTTATTGTTGCTGAAGATATTTTGGAAGTTTGTGTCAAATAAAACCATAAATGAAGTCTCTATATGGCTGCAAATGCCAAAATAGCCAATTTTGGACCTTTAAGGGGCCATAACTCTGGAACCCATGAAGGAATCTGGCCAGTTGAAGAAAGGAAGCAAGATCTTGTGGTGATACAAGTTGTGTGCAAGTTTGGTTAAAATCAAATCATAAATGAAGCTGCTATTGTGCAGACAAGGTCAAAATAGCTAATTTTGGCCCTTTCAGGGGCCATAACTCTTGAATCCATTATGGGATCTGGCCGTTTCAAGAAAGGAACCGAGATCTTATGGTGACACAAGTTTTGTGCAAGTTTGATTAAATTCAAATCATAAATGAAGCTGCTATTGTGCAGACAAGGTCAAAATAGCTAATTCTGGCCCTTTCAGGGGCCATAACTCTGGAACCCATAATGGAATCTGACCAGTTCAAGAAAGGAACTGAGATCTTATGGTGATACAAGTTGTGTGACAGTTTAGTAAAAGTCAAATTATAAATAAAGCTGCTAATCTATTGTGCAGACAAGGTCAAAATAGCTAATTTTGGCCCTTTCAGGGGCCATAACTCTGGAACCTGTAATGGGATCTGGCCAGTTCAAGAAAGGAACCGATATGGTGATACAAGTTGTGTGCAAGTTTGGTTAGAATAAAATCATAAATGAAACCACTATCGTGCAGACAAGAAATTGTTGACGCACAGACTGACGACGGACGAAGGGTGATCACAAAAGCTCACCTGTCACATAGCTAAAAAAAATTATAATGCACAGGACTGTACATTCCCAGTCCATTTAATCATTAGTATAAAAAGTAATGTTGAATAATGCATTAAAGTCTCCATTTTCTGCCATCTTTGATTTTGTTGGTACAAATAGCGTGATATAACAGGTACCTACTTGCATTTTACATGGGGTTTGGACACTTAATACTTCTGGTAAGTGTCTACAAAGCTTCAAATAAATTTACCCATAAGTTATGCTCACTTGAACAATTCTGGTAAAGGGTCAAACAAGGAAATTATCAGATTCTGTTGAAATTGGATTAGAACTTTCTCAATATTTTTTTCTAAAAATTTCAGTTATATGTAAACAAGCACGTAGAAGAGCCACTGTATATACATATATGATCATGCCCTCTAGTCTAGTGACCATGTTTCTTTAACAAATCTGCCCCCTCTACATTTAGTCCCTACACTTTTTTATATTCTGTGTGATCTGTGATAACTTCAAGATACTTTTCTCCTAAATCCTACAAAAATTGATGAAAACTGTGGAGCCTGGTCTTGCAACTTGGCTAGTCATGCCCTGAACCCTTATCATGCTGGACACCACTGATTCTGCCTTTGCGACCAGTGCAGATCATGATCAGCCTGCACATCTGTGCAATCTGATATTGACCTGCACTGTTCGCCATTCAGTCAGTATCTTTTTGGTATGCACCCCTTTTTACAGTTAATGGTACTGTCCACATTGAAATATGGACAAGTTCATTATAGAAATTTAGCATGGTAAGGGTTAAATGTGGTTAATCAGATTTTGGTCAAGTAATGGATTTGTTCAAACCCTTAACATCTGAATATTTACATTTAATGTATTTGTATGTTATTTTCTCCTTTAAATCTATTTTCTGCATTGTGTCACTTGATAACACTTTTATTTTGAATGTCTTCTCATAACTGGCACACAACTTTATTTTGCCTTACAGGAAGTATAGAATTAACTCACACTCTTTATGTTTTGCATTAATCATCACCACCTCCGAAGTATTACTGGCTCTTTCTTTCTTTAACTCACCTCCAAAAAGAGGTGGAGCCAGTGGCAGTTGGCTAACTTTTTGTAAAAGTTAGCCAGCAGCCAGTATATTAAGGTACTGCTCAACATAACCAGCTATGATCTAATTTTGAACAGTATCCCCATTCACTTCAAACACAAGAAAATGGCACATATAACAAGCTAAAAAGTAATTAAACTCCTGGGCAAAATAAACTAGAGCTATCACTAAAGGTGATGAATGTACCCCCCGCATGCACTGACACAGTACATTGCAATTTGACGCACACAACATTGCATAATTATGTGGACTGTATGTATATAGACTGCATGTATACAGTATAGTAACAAAAAACAAAGTCCCATAACTATGCAGAATACTTATCTAAGAGATGTAACATGCACCATGCACAACTAGGGTTGGTACTGATCACTTGTGTGAAGTTTCATTAAATTGTGTGTAAGGGTTTGATAGATTAGGCATGCACAAGATTGCATATGCAGACTGTATGTACATAGTATGTTAACAAAAAAACAAAGTCCCATAACTCTGCAATTTTTGTCGCTGAAAGAACCTAACATGCCCCATGCACAACTAATGTTGTTACTGATCACTTGTGTGAAGTTTCATTAAATTGTGTCAAGGGGATGAGGAGAGATGGTGCGCACAAGATTGTGTCTATATATATAGTATAGTAACAAAAAAACAAAGTCCCATAACTCTGCAAATTTTTTTTCTGAAAGAACCTAACATGCCCCATGCACAACTACTGTTGTTACTGATCACTTGTGTGAAGTTTCATTAAACTGTGTTAAGGGGATGAGGAGAGATGGTGCGCACAAGATTGTGTCTATGTATATAGTATAGTAACAAAATAACAAAGTCCCATAACTCTGCAAATTTTTTTTCTAAAAGAACCTAACATGCCCCATGCACAACTACTGTTGGTACTGATCACTTGTGTGAAGTTTCATTAAACTGTGTCAAGGGGATGAGGAGAGATGGTGTGCACAAGATTGTGTCTATGTATATAGTATAGTAACAAAAAAACGAAGTCCCATAACTCTGCAAAAATTTTTTTCTAAAAGAACCTAACATGCCCCATGCACAACTACTGTTGGTACTGATCACTTGTGTGAAGTTTCATTAAATTCTGTCAAGGGGATAAGGAGAGATGGTGCGCACAAGAATGCGTCTACGGACAGACGGCCAGACGGCCAGACAGACAGACAACCTGAAACCAGTATACCCCCCCTTACAACTTTGTTGTCGGGGGGTACAATAAATAATTAATGACAATTATACTCATTTGTAATTTCAATTAAGATATTTTTTTCCTATATTTTTCACAGATCTAGTCTGATTCATATCTAACTTTCAATGACTTGTAACCGTATCTCATGAAGAAACACACAGTACAGTGCATATACTGCGACTTTGGTCTTTTTCATAATTTTCAAGCAAAAACTCTGTTGTACTAGATAGGTCAGAATTAGAATGTTTTTCATGTGGAGAAAAATGCAGGTCATTAGGTCGTGGTGGTCTTCAAGAGTTGAACATAAACCCCTTCAAAGACTTATCTAATACATTTCAGAATCTTTGCAGCAGCTAAGCAGTCATGAGATATCTACTTTCAAGAAACTTCAAAGAACCAAGCAGTGGCAATGTTGGCTTTTGGTCTCTGTATGTACTTCTTTATCATTATGTTTTCATTGCATTTATTTAAAGATGTTATCTTTTCAACATTACACACACGAAGTTACCCCAAATTTCTAAATATTGTTCTACACTGGTGAAGCTGGTACACCCGTGAACACCACACATCCCTATCAAGAATTCTACACTCTTATACTGACGACATGTAAAGCAATGTCACAACTTTCTTTCTTATACTTCAGAAATACTTTGTCAAGAATAATAGACGACATGAGGCAGTTGCTGCTCAGTTATGTAACATAGAACCAGATCACCATGTGCTTGAAGTTGGATTTGGACCTGGGCTTGGTTTGAAAGAAGCTTTCAACAAGGTGACGAGTAAGTCTAAAAGCTGTGGCAAGTGCTAAATTATGTAGATATTTTGTAGAGAGGTAGCTAGACCTTCAGATGATGGAGGCTTCCTCCGAACTGTAAATCACCCAAATACATTATTTACGAACCACACAAGATTCTACCCAGTATTACCATTCTTAGCTGTAGTCTGTAGCACAGTTATGTAATAAAGAACCAAACTGGTTTGAAGTCCATTACTGTCTTTGCTTTATACACTGATTTCGAAAACCAGTCTGAGAAAGAGACATTGATATGGATCAATCACAAAATTAAAGTAAGAAATAACCTGATGCTGGAAGTCTCAGACTTGTCTATAACAAAGAACATTGACATGGTTTAAAAGAAAAGAAAACAAGAGGGTCATGATGACCCTGGATCGCTCACCTGAGTAATATGAGCTACATGTTTCAAATGTCAAACTGATGATTTTTAGAAATTTTTTGGAAAATTTTCCGATGTACAATCAAGTAACCCCTGGGATGGGGCCAATTTTACCCTGGGGGTCATGATTTGAACAGAGTTTGTAGAAGTCTACTAGGCAATGTTACATATCAATTATCTAAGATCTAAGCTTTCTGGTTTATTTTTAGCAAATTTATGAAGAATTCCCTATGTACAATCAAGTAACTCCTTGGGCTAGGTCAATTTGACCCTGGGGGGGGGTCAAGATTTGAACAAATTTTGTAGAGGTCTACTAGGCAATGCAACATGTGAAATATCTAAGCTCTAAGCCTTCTGGTTTATTTTTAGAAAATTTTGAAGATTTTTCTATGTACAATCAAGTAACCCCATGGGGTGGGGTCAATTTGACCCCGGGGTCATGATTTGAATAAATTTTGTAGAAGTCTACTAGGCAATGCTACATGTAAAATATCTAAGACCTAGGCCTTCTGGTTTATTTTTAGAAATTTTTTGAAGATTTTCCTATGTAAAATCAAGTGACCCCGGAGGTCATGATTGAACAAATTTTGTATAGGTCCACTAGGAAATGCTACATGTCAGATATCTAAGCTCTAGGCCTTCTGGTTTATTTTTAGAAAATTTTTGAAGATTTTCCTATGTAAAATCAAGTGACCCCTCGGGTGGGGTCATGATTTGAACAAATTTTGTAGAGGTCCAATAGGCAATGCTACATGTCAAATATCTTAGCTCTAGGCCTTCTGGTCTATTTTTAGAAAATTTTGAAGATTTTTCTATTGTACAATCAAGTAACCCCATCGGGCGGGGTCAATTTGACCCCGGTGGTCATGATTTGAAAAAATTTTGTAGAAGTCTACTAGGCAATGCTACATGTCAAATATCTAAGATCTAGGCCTTCTGGTTTATTCTTACAAAGTTTTTGAAGATTTCCCTATGTAAAATCAAGTGACCCCTGCGGCAGGGTCAATTTTGACCCCGGGGGTCATGATTTGAACAAATTTTGTAGATGTCTAGTAGGCAATGCTACATGTGAAATATCTAAGCTCTAGGCCTTCTGGTTTATTTTTAGAAATTTTTTGAAGATTTTCCTATGTAAAATCAAATGACCCCTAGGGCGGGGTCAATTTTGACCCCGGGGGGTCATGATTTGAACAAATTTTGTAGAGGTCCACTAGGCAATGCTACATGTCAAATATCTAAGCCCTAGGCCTTCTGGTTTATTTTTAGAAAATTTTTGAAGATTTTCCTATGTAAAATCAAGTGACCCCTGGGGCAGGGTCAATTTTGACCCCGGGGTCATGACTTGAATAATTTTAGTAGAGGTCCACTAGACAATGCTACATGTCAAATATCTAAGCCCTAGGGCTTCTGGTTTTTGAGAAGAAGATTTTTAAAGATTTTCCTATGTAAAATCAAGTGACCCCTGGGGCGGGGTAAATTTTGATCCCGGGGTCATGATTTGAACAAATTTGCTAGAGGTTCACTAGGCAATGCTTCATACCAAATATCTAAGCTCTAGGGCTTCTGGTTTTTGAGAAGAAGATTTTTAAAGTTTTTCCTTTCGGTTGCCATGGCAACCAGAGTTCTGCATGGAATTCAATTCTTTGAAAAATTTTAAAAGGGGGCCACCCAAGGATCATTCCTGTGAAGTTTGGTGTAATTCTGCCCAGTGGTTTTCAAGAAGAAGATTTTTTTAGAAAATGTTGACGGACACACGACAGACGACGCACGACGGACATTGAGCGGTCACAATAGCTCACCATGAGCCTTTGGCTCAGGTGAGCTAAAAAGAGGTGGGTATGCAACAGGTGAAAAAAAATAATTTTAGTATTCATTATCTACATTCTTGTGTAGTATCTTGATACAAAAATCTCTTGAGCTCAGAGGAGACAACTAAACATAATCAAAAAGTGGCGTAAAGATATACTTACATAAAACAATGTGAAAAAGTAGTCAAATTTTGATTGACAAAACTACACATACCCGGTACCTATTGACATTTGTTTGAGGTACATGTATCAGTAGTCATCTGTTGGTTTTCACTAGATAATTTGATCAAACTGTCTGTTATTGATGAAGAGTAATCGTTAATCTGACATAATGTATTATTACATCATATATCAACTAGTCTGCTAGGCTATATGAAAACATGGCTATTACCAATGTGCTATATTCATTCTCGACTTAAATTAAAAATTTAACTTAAATTTATTTCCTGGCAAGTATTTTTTTCTTTTCAAATCTCTCGGAGCTAACATTACTAGTCTTGTTAAACTTATTTTTTTCAGCGGGTTCAGGTACTTTTCTTGGAATTGATATCTCACAGAGGAGTTTCAATGTAGCCAACAAAAGCTTAAAACAGGAAATAGGAACTGGAAAGATCAAGCTACATCTCGTTTCAGTGGAGAAGATTCCGTACGACTCGTGTACATTTGACAGCATATTTCACTGTAACTGTTACTATTTTTGGCCCAACATGGATGATGCAGTCCAAGAAATTGCATAGAGTTATTAAACCAGATAAATTAATGGTTACAACCCTATCACTTCCTAGAATGAAACTGATTCAGAAATATGGATTTATGCAATATGGAAATATTGACCCTGAGAGGTATATGACTTCACTGGAAAAAATTGGTTTCAATGACATTGTTATGAAAAAAATTCCAATGGAAGACAAGCAAGTTGACACTATTATTGCTAAAGCAAGGAAATAAAATATATTGGGTTTTTTTTCTCATGTTGAAGAAATGATATATAGCAGAACCATGTTTAAATATATCTAAACATCATGAAGAGGTTATATGACTTCAGAATAATTTCCTGAGGGCATAGCCTAAATGAGCTTTTCTATGTGGCATATAACCGATTCAGAGCATTTAAATATATTAAAACACGGTTCTACTATGCCAGACACCGTTCCAACAGCACATAATCGGCCCTGGAGCGGCCATCCGACCGCCCAGCCGACTGGGCCTGGTACTGTTGGAAAGCGCTTGGTGTGATCTGTCCAACAGTACCGAGACCAGCCCGCTTATATTGTTACAATGTTAAACCACAAGAGGTAACAAGTCCTGTGTGTGTAGACATCTAGTGAGTCATTCTGTGCAACTAGAAATTGATTCAGAGTGTGTGAATTAAGTGTAACACAATTCCGTTTTATCATTACAATTGTGAAATGACTTTTATATACAAAAGTAGATCAAATAAGGTAACATTTTTTTCTTGTCCCTGTATGGTGCCAAATAATATGTTAATGTAATGTCAGTATTACCTCCTTTTAATGAAAATGTTCACGATTTTTTTGTATTAGAATTTCCAATAATAAACAACATCAGATAAGCAAAAATATCCGTATTTTAACTGATTTTCTGTCTTATGTAAATACTGATACACACAATTACATGACTTTACTATAATTCAAAAACCTAGAACAATGCAGTAAGACGTACAAAGATATATGTGTGAATAACACACTTTAAAGGTTATTTGGTTTAATGGACAAACATAATTTAAGGCATAAGGTGACCTCCAAGCCTTAATGGCCAAGGAAGACATGCAGCGCATTTTCCAGACATTATTTCTGGCACAAGAAAGCACCTTGATAGAAGCACCAACCTTTGCAAGACAACTGGATAGCTTCCTCAAATGAAAGAATTCTACATCCTAAATGGGATTTCAAATATACAACAGTGAAGGGCAAGTGGTTCAAGACCACTTTACTACAGAGGCCCCACAAAAACAATTCAAAGTTCTGTTTCAATGCTATCAAATGGTAACAACATATGAAGGACTTACCACCAAAGTTTTCAACAATGTTTTAACAAAATCCAACTCAGGGTTATGGAAAAGTGCTGACAACTCTTTTGATTTCTCTGAATTTCATCAAACGTGCTTAGCCCTATTGGAAATCAGTGTACAGACTTGATACAGATATGCCAAAAAAGTTAAAAGATCCAAGGTGTAAAAATAACTTGTAGTGAGTTCTATCATTCTCAATATCTACAGCAAAGAATTATGATAAAACATGCCACATACCTTCCTCTACTTGATTAGGTAAGAAATTCTCTATCTCCCAACATGCCAAACCTGAAAATAATTACAGAACACTTACAGAACACTAAGTAGTAAGAAAGACAAAAGATGAAAGAAGGTTTTGACAGCCTTTTGTTAATATCAATTCCACCTACAGTAAATCTACCAAGATATCTTTTTATTAAAGTACATTTTGGCTAGGACAATTAAATGCTTACATATAAAATTACCTTTACGTGTCAAAAGAGGCCTATAATTTTTTTGAAAAAAGAATTCATAATGGAAAAACACTATTTCAAAAATTGAAAATCCAACAGAATTAACTAGGGAACTATAAATAATAGCTACTAGAATACTTCAGTGACAATGTTGACCTTGAAAACATTGCCTAATGTTGACTATGTTTCTATAGCAACCACTTACCATACCATCAATCACCAATATGAGGTTATGGTTACCAAAGACAACAGTAAGATTCCAGTGATAGTGTCTGGACAATTACAAAAACACCTATATCTATCACACAGATGCAAGTCTAGCTGTTGAGAAAAACCAAACACAGCATTAACCCTTATCATGCTGGACACGATTGATTCTGCCTTTGCGACCAGTGTAGATCATGATCAGCCTGCACATCTGTGCAGTCTGATCATGATCTGCACTGTTCGCCATTCAGTCAGTATCTTTTTGGTTAGCACCCCTTTTAACAGTTAATGGTAATTTGAAAGATGGACAAGTTCATTATAGAAACTTAGCAGGGTAAGGGTTAAGATCAATACCCCTGCAAAGAGTTAATAACACTGTCAATAAAGTATCCTGTATACCCCATCTTATAAAAAGTGAACTCCTTTTCAGAGCTTTTCCTTTCAAGTACGTACCAGGTATCTGACCAACTTCTTCTTCAAATATTTCACTGTAATTCAGATGGGGTCTTTCCAAGTGTTCATTCCATTTCTTTGGCCTGCAAGTTTATAGGAATGAGATACCTTTCAATATCACAATATTCACAGAAGCTTAAAAAAAAAACCTTTTCAAGTGCATTTTCAGAGATCCCAACAACTATTTTGTTTAATAAATAATCAAGGCCTTCGAGTGGTTTGTCCCCTGATTTAACACAGTTTAGAGTTCAGATGCGCAGGAATTGAACCACATGGGTGTTAGCCCTCGTGGTAAAATATTAAAGCATCTGAGCAATGAACTGTGGTAAATTAGACGATAAACCACAAGAAGACCTTGATAGTTTTCATTCTTACATGTTCATTGAAATATTTTAATAAAAAGTTTGTTGGGTTTCATTTATCCGAGTAGTAAATAACTGGACCCCCTGGGGCAATTTGACATTATAATTGACATCATGATGCTCTCTAACTGGTCCATGCATCAACCGTTGTTTGTTGCAGAATATACAGAGCTTGATCTGCTTTTTTGTTTAACTGGCAACCAAATCAAGTCATGTTAAAATTTGAGTTATTTTTATACACTCTGGGTGGTTTCATTTAGAATTCGGGGGACAGCAGTTTTAATGCTTACTGGCAATACCGAGAGATGTACATGAAGACTTAAGCAACAAACGCATCTGTAGCTCTAGCAGTCTGAGCTTCAGAAATGGCAGGTTTCTCCCTATTAAAACAATTTTTCAGACTGATTTATAAAATTAAACAAGAGCTGTCCGTAAGACAGCGCGTTCCACTCTTTGGCAATTTGACAGTAAAATGAATATATGTCTCTATAAGAGACCTCTACTTTTAAAAGGAAGATACACCAAGGGGCATAATTCTGTGAAGAACACAAATTAGAGTTATTGGGCTTGTTACCACACATGCAGATGATGATGGTAAAGATATATTTTGAGTTTCAAGTCATTATCTTATATAGTACCAAAGTTATGTCCAGAAAACAAAGTTTGTCAAAAAAATTAAGTATGAAAGGGGCATAATCTGGTCAAAAATACAAATCAGAGTTATGGGGATTGTAACCACACATGCAGATGATGATTATAAAGAAATATTTTTAATTTCAAGTCATTATTTTTTAAAGTACCAAAGATATGTCTATAAACAAAGCTTTCGAAAAAATTTAACATGAAAATATTTCCAAGTATAACAACTTGGTGACCTTGACCTTGGGCATAATGGGCCCAGCCCCTACACATACTTTGTTTGTATGCTGGACAATGTTTATGTGAAGATACAGAAAGATATAAGCAATAGTAACAAAGATATGACAGAACAAGAGCTGTCTCCGTAGGATGACACATGCCCCCGATGGCACTTTGAATGAACAGTTATGGCCGATGTTAGAGTTTAGGACCTTTGACCTACTGAGCTGGGTCTTGCGCGCGACACATCGTCTTACTGTGTCACACATTCATGCATAGTTATTTTAAAATCCATGCATGAATGACAAAGATATGGACCGGACATGCCCATCAATGCACTATCATGAAAAATGATCTTTAACGTCTAAGTGTGACCTTGACCTTTGAGCTACGGACCTGGGTCTTGCGTGTGACACATCGTCTTACTGTGGTACACATTCATGCCAAGTTATTTGAAAATCCATCCATCGATGACAAAGATATGGACCGGACACGCCCATCAATGCACTATCCTTTAACATCTAAGTGTGACCTTGACCTTTGAGCTACAAACCTGGGTCTTGCACACTGCACGTCGTCTTACTGTGGTACAAATTCATGCCAAGTAAATTGAAAATCCATCCATCGATGACAAAGATATGGACTGGACACGCCCATTAATGCACTATCCTTTAACGTCTAAGTGTGACCTTGACCTTTGAGCTACGGACCTGGGTCTTGCGCACTGCACGTCATCTTACTGTGGTACAAATTCATGCCAAGTTATTTGAAAATCCATCCATCGATGACAAAGATATGGACCGGACACGCCCATCAATGCACTATCCTTTAACGTCTAAGTGTGACCTTGACCTTTGAGCTACGGACCTGGGTCTTGCGCACTGCACGTCGTCTTACTGTGGTACACATTCATGCCAAGTTATTTGAAAATCCATCCATCGATGACAAAGATATGGACCGGACACGAAAATTGCGGACAGACCGACAGACCGACAGACTGACAGACCGACAGACCGACAGACAGACAGACGGTTCAAAAACTATATGCCTCCCTTCGGGGGCATAAAAACAAAGGTTGCCGAAAAACTTTTAACCAAGAAAGTGACACACCGACGCCGGGGCGAGTAGAATAGCACCCCTAATTCTCCGAATAGTGGAGCTAAAAATACTGTCATAGAAAATCATGTATAACAGAAGAATACAATACAACAGTTCAAACTAAAACTGAAACAGGTAACTCCTTGCTTTTTTTTCCTTTTAAATTCATGACTGCCATGAAATTCAAGTTTTAATAGTTGTTTTTTTTTTTGCAAGAATATTTGCATAGGTACTAACACATATATGATTCTGCATAATCTACAGACCTCAATACTAACTTGCGAAAAGTAGCAAACTTTGTTTTACTTTTAACAAAATATCCTGAATTTTTCAGGACAGGCAGTTACCTCAATTTTTTCAGTTCTTCCTCTTCCTGATGTTCTTTCTCTACACTGTCTTTTTCCTTGGCAACATCTTTCAGTCCAGCAAGAACTTTTTCACTGTCATCTTTGTCTCTACGGCGACGCAGGCGCAACTTACGTGCCACAGGATCCTTAGATGCTACGGGAAGAAATGAGATGTTTTATTTTTTATTGTGTTTGTTTTGTTGGGTTTTAATTTGCACCAAGACTTTTCAGGTCATATTGCAACTTTCCAGCTTTTAATGGAGGATGAAGATCCCAGGTTCTCCACTGAGCTTTTGTTTTAATCACAGGTGGATACTTCTGGCAGAACCACTGACCTTCTACAAGCCTGATGGATGGCTTCCTAACATGATGACCCAAGCTGGTCTTGAACCATAGACAGGACAGAGGTAAGAATTGTTTAAATTTTCCCCCCAAAAAAATCTTAGCTGCAAGTTGTAATTCATCTTTTGCAATATACTTATGATTTTAATAATAATCTTTACTCAGACGTGTTAGTAATCACAGAGGTAAAATCAAGAAAATTAGTCAAGATATAAAAATCATTCTTTTTAACAAATTTTCTGTAAGAAAGAAAATCCAAAGAAGCTAGATTATATATCCTATATCTGCATACAAATGAACCACTAGCCAACACTTACGCTGAGGTGAGGTTGCTGCCTGTGCTGAGGGAGCACCTGCTAACCGTAACTGGTTGTTAAGTGAGAAATCAATATTGTAGAATTCCTTGTCTTTGGTTAATTCTGCAGGTTTAGGTGGCATTACCAGGTCTGGATTGTCCCTAACATCAAGTGTCTACAATAGCAATAATTCATAACACTATTTGATATGCACCATTACTAAATAGTTCAAGCTAACCATAGTTTAAAATGACTGGAAAATGAGAAATATGTGACATTTCTTCACTTCTTTACTTTGTGAACAAAAAATTTTTTCGTATCACTTACAAAATTCTGTAAAAAGTACAAAATCTTTTTCTTCACTATGATGTTTAAAGCTATTTATTCAGTTTGGGTGAAAAAATGTGTATTTTTTAAATATAAGTATCAGTGAGAAATAACAAAAGACATGAAATCTGTAAAAACCCAGTTAGTGTTTACCATACTTTTTTAGCCAACACATGCAAGACATTTTCAACATTTTCCAATATTCATTCATGTGTACAAATATATTTTCAACATTTTCCAATATTTATTCGTGTGTACAAATATATTTTCAGCATTTTCCAATATTTATTCATGTGTACATCATTTTCCAATATTTATTAATGTGTACAAATCCATGGAGAGTAATTAAGGTAGTTCTGCATGTTCGGATCGAAATTTTTTCTACAATATAGAATTTGATTCAACTCCGGTTTTTCAAAACTTCAGAATATAATTAGAAAATTCAGCAAATAAAAAAGATAGGGTCGTGTGCTTGATTTTTTGCTAGACTGATTTGAAAAATTTGGACCTCACGCAATTTTTCATAATGGGAGTCTATGGGAAAATCATTACTTTCATTTAACATTTTCGAAAATAGAAATTGTTCTACAATGTAGATTTTAATGAAACTTTTCACAGTTGTAAAACATATGGCCTATAATGTGGTGAAATAAAATGTATAGGTCCGTGTGCTTATTTTTAAGATATTTGACCATGTGAACTGCACATTTCACGCTAATTTTAAGATATTATTTTGAATTATTTAACGTGTCAGATGTTTAAAAATCATATTTTCACTTTAGAAAGATAGTAACAGTGTCATTGTAATAAATTTACTCACAGGTTGCCATTAATTCATAAAATGATTTTCATTTCCGTACGCCAAATCCAGGCTTTATTCTACGTTTACCGGATAAATGACATTACGCCATCACTTCTGGTTTATCAAACGGGCAGAACTACCTTAAGAGGCTGACCTTATTTGTAGCAGTATATTTTTAACACCCAAGCAACATACCGTAAAGTAACTAAAATTTCTTGGTATAAAACTTTTCTTTGTATAAAGCTTAAGTGGTTTTTGCTGCGGTCATAAAGTACCAGTAAACAGGAAAATAGTCTTTTATTTCATATACAAAGTTTGATGCATTACTTTGTTCTGCTGTCATATAATAAGTGACCCTATATACTTTTCAATTTCCTGACAAAGAATGTTGACAGCAGTCTTGATGATGTCATTATAGGCATAAGATAATGTCATGAAATTCAATAATGCAGCATAAATGCTAAATTTAACAACCTTTTCAACAAATTTCACACACTACATCTTTACTGAGTTAATACGCAGCTCACATCTTATTCTGGGCAAGGGACAAAAAAAACCTTTTTTTGTGTGTATGTTTTTGTTGGGTTTAATGCACCTACACAGTTACAGGCAACAAATAATGATTTCACAGAATTAGATTTTAAAGCAATAATTGGTGCACACTTACCTCCAGCTCTGGTAGAAGATGTAGAATATCAGGCAGGGTTATCAACCTGTTGCTGTTCAGTAAAAGTTTCTTCAACTTTCCACATCTGCAGAATAATTTCAAATTGTCATATCTGAACTGATTACATGTACAATATGGAAGTACTAAATGTTTCAAAGTTACATCTAATTTACATCTTTGTAATTCAAAAGATGTAAAATGAATTGGACATTTTGTCTCAATCTCTAATACACTTTGAAGACTTTTGTTATTTAAAGCACCAACAATTGTCAAATACAAACCACATGCTTTGATTTAAACAGCACTTATGGCCAAATGTACAGGTTGGTGTGCTTAATTTTTCAAAATTAGCCAAATCAATTGGCGTCCTTACATTACTGCATATATTTTGTTATTACTTGGAGAATTGTTTTATATCAAAACCTGTAAGACCTACCTATTGTCAAAATTAATTGTCAGAAAGACAGGTTGACTGTTTAACACCTAATACATGAGAAATAATATATTCTAGGCAACATTTATGCTACCTATGTAATGGCTTCCAGGCATTATTCTACGTTTCTGGATAAATGACATCACGCCATTACTTTTGGTTAATCATACATGCAGAACTACCTTAACTATATATTTAAAGACCTTCTTGAACAAGATTGGTCATACATCCAAAATGCTTTCAGTTTTTCATGAACTGTTTTAACGTTATAACTAGACATCTACCTGCAGAGTACGTAAGGGATCATCTCAGTGTTATTATTTACAGCATTTGACATCTTCAGGGATCATCTCAATATTACTATTAGCAGTACTGAAGATCTCAAGGTTATGTTATTATAAGCAGCACTTGATACCTATCTGTATTATCCTTCAGGGATCATCTCAATGTCATAACTTGCTTCCACCTATCGCAAAGTCCTTTAGGGATCATCTCAATGTCATCACTTGCTTCCACCTACCTGCAAAGTCCTTTAGGGATCATCTCAACATTATTATTTGCATCACATGACACCTACCTACAGAGTCCTTTAGGGATCATCTCAACATTATTATTTGCATCACATGACACCTACCTACAGAGTCCTTCAGGGATCATCTCAATGTTATTATTTGCAACACATGGCACCTACCTGCAGAGTCCTTCAGGGATCATCTCAATGTTATTATTTGCAGCACTGAAGATCTCGAGGTTATGTAGTTTGCCTATACTGGAAGGTACACCCTCAAAGTCTAGCTGGTTTGAGTTAATGTACAACTTCTTTAATGACTGAAGTTTGTGTAGAGAAGCCTGTAAATATGTCAGTGATGATTGTATATCATGAGTTTTCAAGAACTTAAGAACAAGTGCATCTGAACTTGATAAAAATTTAAAATACTCTAAATAAGAAGACATGTATTCTAATTCATGAGGAATCCATCTTACAACTGTATAAAAGATTTGTTTTAATAATATCTTAGTAAGACATACTGGTAGATTCTGTATCTTGTTTCTTGATAGGTTTAGTGACTGAAGATTCACCCATGTATCTGTAATAAAAACAGGTAAACACTAAACAATTTGTTATAAATTACTCAGTGCTCCTACTGACTGTTATAAGCGACATAATGAGCTTATTGTTGACTATAAACCTATTAAACTCAATATGAAGAGAGCTAGAACCTACTGTTTGATCCACCTTTGTTTTCCCTGATTTCTCTTGAACCCTTACCCTGCTAAATTTCTATAATGGACTTGTCTATCTTTCAATTTGGACAGTACCATTAACTGTTAAAAGGGGTGCTTACCAAAAAGATACTGCCAGCAGGCTAAGGGTTAAAAATAAGACAATACCAGTTATTTTATAAACAATTCTAATATGAAGAATCAATGATATTTTTGTTAAAACTCAGCAATATTGGCATCATCAAAATATTATCTGACAACAAACAGATGCCAAGAAAGAGTGCTACTGTATTTGACCTACTATTTTATATAAAAGAGATTGTACTACACTTTATTCATAAACAATGTATCGATTATTAGGCAAGCAGAATAACTCACTATAAGTCTATGAATTCCAAAGTTATTCAACAGGACATGTTTCTTTTTCATTTCTTTTTTTTTGAAATTGTGATTTCTGGTCAGTTTTTAGAATGGAAAAACTACATTTTTGGCCATAAAATTGATTTCACTAGATATTTTAAACTTCAAAAAGATCCTACTACTTCCCATGGAGATCTTTTGAATTATGTATAGTTTATATCTGGCTCTTTCAAAATCAACCTGCAATTCAAAAAACAACCTGGTACAGAACAGATGCGTCAAAACAGTAACTTTGGTACTCAGCTGGCTTTTTTGGAAAACTCAATAATTTGATTTAGGAGGTAGAGACCTCACCTTAACAGGCCTATAACCTTCACCTTTCCAGAATAAGCTTTTGAAAATAATCTTACCTGAAGAAACAACAATATCTCTTACAACTGTTTTCCAATGAAATAAAACTGAGTTTAAAATTACATTAAAACATCAGCACAACTCTTGCTCAAAATCAAGAGAAGTGATCTTGAAAAAGGAAGAAACTCATATATACAAACCAATAAGCAGTGATAGTTCTGAGATCTGGTTGTCTGCTATATTCAAATGCTTCAGAGAACTCAGCTTGTAAAGAGGTTCAGGAACTCGAGGAAGATCATTGTGAGAAAGGTCAATGTCTATAAACAGAATTATATTGGTAAATATATAGATCAAGATAACAAAATATATTAACATTTTATTTGCAGTTGTTCATCATTTCTTTTCATGTCTTTCCATGGTGAATATTCATTTACAATTTATAATAATAATGTCAGAGAACCAAAGAAATTCTTATCTTGTATTCAGAAATGCTCTAGCCAGTATAAGATAGCTTTCACTACCAGCATACCTCTTTTATTCATAACGGAAGTAGGAGAATGTTCACAACTTCTGCAACTCTTTTTCCACTACCATATATCTGTCTAACTTATAACACTACTAGAAGCCATTCAAAAATAATCACAGACAACGTACTTGAAACTTTTTGTAATGACGCACCTCACAATTACTATACTGAAGAAATACCTAAAATTTAGTGAAGTGGATATTATCCTAGGTGATTTTATTAAGCCATTTGATAAAGTTCTGACTTTTAAAAGCAGCCTTGTTCAGCCATAGTGTTTCAAAGTCTGAGGTAGCTTATTAAATATATTATTGTTAAGTAACTAACCTTGAAGGAAATTAAGTGAGTCTAGAGCAGAAGGAAAGTTAGCAAGAGTACGCTGGGTGTTTCTGAGGTGTAACATCTGAAGTGATGTCATGGCTGGCAGCTGACGTAACTGGGCATGGATTAAAGGGTTGTTGTTCAATATCAAAGTTTGAAGACTCGTGAGACGTCGCATCTGTGGCGGTAATGTTTCTGCAATAAAGCAAAACAGAAATCAAATAACTGAGGTACATATGAGATAGGATTTCAGTATATATTACAATCTTGGGGGAGGGGGCAATCATTGCAATGCTGATTGAAGTACTTTAAAAAACATATGTTTTATACTAACAAGAGCTGTCCGTAAGACAGCCAATGCTCGACTTTTCTAATTTTTGTCCCAGAAGTAGGAAAATTACCCTAAATGTTAAAATATCTACAGAGTTTCAATCCAGTATCTGCATTAGTTTTGGAGATAGTAACTTTCATGCAAAACTTTAACCAGGATTTTCCTAGTCCGAAAGGGGGCATAATTTGGCCAAAATGCACGTCAGAGTTATGGGACTTGATGCTATCACCTGGTGTTATAACCTCAAGACACACGTGAAGTTTCAATTCAATATCTGCATTAGTTTTTGTGATAGTAACTTGCATGCAAAACTTTAACCAGGATTTTCTAAGTCCAAAAGGGGGCATAATTTGACCAAAATACATACTTGACTCAGTGCAGTTGGTAATAGACCTAGAAAAATAAAAATTATGTTTCAAAGCTATATGCCTTTAAATGATAGCTAAAATTAAGTTTCAAAGCTATATGCCTTTAAATGATAGCTATACGTACTTGCATGCAAAACTTCAACCAAGGTGTGACTCTGATGCCAGGGTGAGTAGAATAGCTCAGACTATTCTTTGAATAGTCACCATGTATATTGTAAAATATATACAGAATGTTTATGACTAGCAAAACATTCAATTAAAAGATCAGTAAATCGCTGAAAAAAACCCACATCATTTAGCATACAGAACATTCCAAACCTACACTTGCATACCACTGTAATATCAACTTTCTCAATTATTGCACATGAATGCAGTCTACTTTACAGGTTGATGAACTTACCACTTAAATGTAACTATGTAAGATCTAAAACGTTGATAAACTTACCACTAAAGTCTAAATATGTAAGACCTAAAAGGAACACAAACTTACCAAGACTGAATATATACTTACCAAGACTATTATCACTCAAGTCTAAATATGTAAGATCTAGAAGGTTGATAAACATCTGATTGGGTAACATCTCAATACTGTAATATAAACACAAACATTCACATTTATTAAATTAAGTTGATACATCTGAATTTAACCCTTACCATGCTAAATTTCTATAATGGACTGGTCCATCTTCCAATTTGGGCAGTACCATTTATCATCTGAAGGGGTGTTTACTAAAAATTTACTGACTGAATAGCGAACAGTGCAGACCATGATCAGACTGCAAGGATTTGCAGGCTAATCTTGGTCTGCACTGGTCGCAAAGGCAGAATCACTTGCCGCCAGCAAGCTAAGGGTTAAATCTAGCCCAATATACACTTAACAGATAGTGAAATGAGGCTACCATATAAAACATCCTATAACAGTTACCAGTATTAAACCCATACACTATGTAGCACTGAGATAATTACACAGCCATTTCATTTTTCTCAGAAGTTATTTCTTTTTGCTTGTTTTAAGTCACATTGACATGCTTCAGGTCATGTGGAGACCTTCCAGCTTTGATGATGGAGGAAGACACCAGGTGCTCCTCTGGGTATAATTTCAGGCATAGGCAGGGACCTGGGTAGAACCTTTGACTGTTTGTAAGCCAGCTTGTTGGCTTCCTCACTTGAAGACTTTACCATGGCTCAAAAGGGCTAGTCATCTAATGTCACCAACCTTATTAGCTTTGACACACTGAGGCATGCTATTACTCTTACAAATAATTTCTTTTGATCTTAAAGGCATCAAGAAACATGACTGCAACAATTTTACAGACTTCTCTCATTGAAAAATAAAACCTTTTTACAGAGAAAAGGAAAATTAACTTAGCAGCCAAACTTATATACCTTTCATAACAGAGCATTAAAACAATTCAAAAGACTATTATTTCTATATTATGTATGCTATCCACTACTGTATGTTATGTAGAAAACACTTTTTACCAAAATAATCCTATTTGCAAACTGCATAATGGAATTTCTATTACTTATATTACACATTTTTAAGACAACCTTGTAATTATTTACTTACTTGTTATGTCTAAGATTAAGGACAATCACACCTTTGGCATTCTCCAGTTCTGATGGAACTTCATTCAAATTATTGTGACTGAAATCCTAAAATAAACAATCTCAGAATTATTTTAATACAGAAAACAAAATGCTGAACAGCATATCAAACAGAATGGCCAGGCATCTTAAGTCTTAAACAAGAGTGCCAGAATGTCACAATATACGCCCGTCACAGCAAATTTCTTTACTCTAGCACCTGTATTTGCAGATGTAATTTTAATTTTGTGGTTGTTTAGTAATCATTGTAATTCTTTTGTTTTTCTAAGTCCACAAAAAAACTCCTTAACAGGTAGAGATACCTTAAAATACACCTAAAATTAGAAAGTAACAACTATGTTGTACCACAGAAAAGTGGTCTTGGTTTTTCCCTACTGTCAATTATAAAAAAGTTACAATATAAGTTATTTATAGTAACAACTAAGGGAAGTTAATCTTAAAAAAAAATCCAAAAAAAAAAAAAAAAATTCCAAAAAAAAAAATTGTAAGTCCACACAAGAATCCTTACCAGGTAGAGATTGGTCAAAATACACCTCAAAATTGGATGTAACATGCATGTTGTACTACAGAAAAGTGGTCTCGATTTTTTCCTACGTCTAGTAATGAAAAAGTTACAATATCAGCTATTTATAGTAACAACAAAGGGAAGTAATTCTAAAGAAGGGAACTGCGCATGACACTTCGTCTCATGATGGTGTATAATTGTGCCAAGTTACATCAAAATCCCTCTATGCATGAAGAAGAAATGCTTCAAACAGTCATTCTTGTATCTGACCTTTGGCCTCTAAGTGTGACCTTGACCTTAGACCTAGGGACCTGGTTCTTGTGCATGACACTCCGTCTTGTGGTGGTGAACATTTGTGCCAAGTTATATCAAAATCCCTCCATGCATGAAGAAGAAATGCTCCTGACAAAGTTTTCATTCTTGTATCCTTTGACCTCTAAGTGTGACCTTGACCTTAGACCTAGGGACCTGGTTCTTGCGCATGACACTCCGTCTCATGATGATGAACAATTGTGCCAACTTTCATCAAAATCTCTCTATGCATGAAGAAGATATGCTCCGGACAAAGTTTTCATTCTTGTATCCTTTGACCTCTAAGTGTGACCTTGACCTTATACCTAGGGACCTGGTTCTTGCGCATGACACTCCGTCTCATGATGGTGAACAACTGTGCCAAGTTTCATCAAAATCCCTCCATGCATGTAGAAGATATGCTCCGGACAAGGTCTGTGGATGCCGCCCGCCCATCCGCCCACCAGGGGCGTTCCCATAATACGTCCCGTTTTTCAAACGGGCGTATAATAAGAGTAATTAAGTTTACAACATGCATCAAAATGATACTGAAACACATTTAATTTGCCATCAATTTTACAGAATACCTGTTTCTTTAACATCTGACATTGTTCCTAAATGACTATTTGTCAAAGACTGGATAAGTATTTGAAAAAAAAAACACTTTAGAAATACTGCAGTCTGCTCCCTGGCTAAATGGGTATGATACATAAAGACTGCAGACATTTTAGAAGTAATTTTAAGGCCCTCAAATAGCACATTTTCATCTGATGGCTGAACAATGCCTATATCCTGAGCAAAGGGCTATAACAATATGTTCTGCTGGAGTTACATGTACTACCAATGTTAGCATAGTAATGAAGGAAACTCAACTCTGAAGAAGTAGACAGAAAAACCTAGGGACTTAAATATTTCTTCAAGGATACTGGTTATCAGAAGGGATCACATTTTGTACTTGAAATTATTTAACTTACTTATTTCCAAATACAACTAAATAACTGAAAATAAATGCAAAACTAATTTTGAAAAATAGGAGAATTTTTCAAATTAACTTACCACAACAGAAAGATCTTGTAGCTGGAAAATTTTGTCTGAAATGCCTTTGTCTGACAGGTTGTTATGTCGGCAATTCACAGTTCTCAGAGCAGGTAAATTCTCTAGATCCTTACCCAATGTTTCTATATTGTTCTTTATCAAGGACAAGTGTTCCTAAGGAAAATGAGAAAATGCACAGAAATACCAGCTCCTCAATGATTCAAAGGAATGAATAAACCAAAAGTGTATAATTTTACACATTTTGTGTATGATTTTACACATACTGTTTATGATTCTACACATATTATTTTTGTTAAATTGTTAAGAACATTTCTAAACGCAGAGATCAGACTCAACAGTTAATGTTTAAAAAAGACTCCAAAAACTTCAATAAAATAAAGCTACCAGTATATCAATAGAAAGTTTTCCGTTACAAAATGGAATACCTTAGCATGACAATGTCATAATGCTTAAATGTACTTACTAAAATATTTTGCAACATCTTATATGCATTTAAAGCTCAGGCAAGGTACAAATAAGTGAAGCAAGAAATAAACAAGATGATGGCCCTATCCTAAGACGCTAACCTGATCTTGACTGTTCGCCTGTGAACATATGTAAAAAAAAAACCCACTGTATCATGAAAGATAACATCAAGCTGATCATAAGATTAGGTGGCCCCTAAGTGAGACCAAGCATTATCATTTGAACAAGACCATAATAGGATGTTAAAGATAAAGTTTGGTGAAGATCCATCAAGTGGTTCATGAGAAGAAATCAGTCAAAAGGTTTTCCTATTTTTAGTTCTAACGTGCCTAAAAGGGGTCAAGTGGAACCGCTTGAGAGAGGACCTTACAAGAATGCTACAGACCAAGTTTATTGAAGATCCAACAAGTGGTTCATAAGAAGAAGTTGTTTGCAGGATATCTATTTTTAGCTCTGATGGCCACTAAAGTGGTCAAGTGAAATTATTTGAAAGACATCGAGAGTGGGCCTCACAAGGATGCTACAGACCAAGTCTAGAGATAATCCATCAAGTGGTTGCTGAGAAGAAGTCATTTAAAGGTATTTCTATCTTCAGCTCTGACAGCCTTTAAAAGAGGCCAAGCAGAACCATTGAAAGACAACCTCACAAGGATGGTACAGCTCAAGTTTGATGATGATGTATCAAGTGGTTCATGAGAATAAGTTGTAACTGTTGTTTAAATTTTTTTTATTTTTAGTTCTGGTGGCTAGCTGAACCATTTGAACCAACTTGAGAGTGTACCTTGCCTGGATGCCTACTGTCCAGGTTCGATGAAATTCTGACAAACAGTTTCAGGAGAGGATGTTTATGTAAACTGGGTACAATGGATGCCGGACTATCAACCTATATTAAAAGCTCATCCTGAACTTGGTTTCAGATGAGCTAATAAAAGGAATTTCAGTGCAATTGTATTATTAGAGATTTTATAGAAAAAGATGTTTTTCTATCATTTTATATAATCATACCAATTTTTTCAAGCTGCCCATTTCTTTTGGCATCTCTTTAAGGCCAGTCTTGTTCAATTTGAGCCATCTCAGCCCAGTCATATCTGCAACTTGAGGTGGGAACTTGTTATCCTGCAAATATAAATAAAGAAAATTTAAGATAATCCATGTACAGGGTCCTCGCCAGGCTATTATCGCATGTCAGTTGTGACATGCCTTCAGGTTCAACTGTATTTTCGGCATCCCTTACTATTCCCACCATACCTTAATTGCTGAAGCAACATGTCATAAAAGTAACCTAATAAACATGCCAATTAGTCTGATAGTGAACTCAAACGCTACCACGTGCCTCTCGATCTTTGATGTCAGTTACAAGCTATAGTATAAACCAATGATAGCTTTGGATATAGAACATGTGACATATTTTATTGGTACATTTGTTTAGCTCCATCTTCACACCTGATCAGGGCTTAAGCTAGGCTTAGATTTTAGATGTGACTTCTCCCTCAGCTAAGATTAGGGAGAAGTGGAGAGATTTTCGATAGAAGTGGAGAGATTTTTGTGCCAGGATCTGGGACTGGAATTGTATTTCAAAGAAAAGGACTTTATAAATCAAAGAAACAGTCCTTAATCAAAGAAACAGTCTGATGCAAGATTAGAGTCTAACAGAGATAAACATGTTGTTGTATTTTGCATTTTTACAATTTTATCTTAAATTAAAAATACATTTGCATTCTTCTCTGAATGACCAAAATTTGGAAATTGGGGTCGCAAAAATGTGTGACAAATGAAAAAAAGGCAATAAAGATTAGCATTTTTTATGAAATGAAAAGTTATAACTTATTTTCTATGACCAGAGTTATTTTTTAACATTGATTTATGCTTGTTTATGGCAGTTTTTCATTGGAAATCTACAATCATGATTTAAAAATACTTGGAAAATTGACACTTCTTTCGTGATTCCGCTTCTTAAAACATGTATAAATCACTTAATCAGTCCGTGAAACATGATTTTCATTCAGTAACTACCTCGCCAAATTATGACATGTAAGGTGGAGCTAAATAATTCTGCTGATAAAATACATCACACCTTCTACATCCAAAGCTGTATTTGGTTTATCACATGTTTGATAGAGACTTTCAGGGCTAGCGCTGGGTTGAAAAAAGTTTGAGCCAAATTTTTACGCAGCAGACCGAAGAGGCTCGCATGCCCATTCGCGTGCCCACGACAGGGCTTTGGTGGGGTTCACAGGGGGGCTTTGCCCCCTGAAACTTTTGGGCTTTAAGGTATTTCAAATGCTTAGATTGCAGCAGAACACCATTATCCATAAACTTTAAATCATACTAAATGCTTCATAACTGAATAGTCTGTCCTTGTGTAATAATAAGCAAAACAGTGCATCAAGGATAAATTTATTATTAATCATAGTTTATATCATTTCTCAATAAAGTAACAATATAGGCTCGCACGCCAATTTGCGTGGCCACGACAGGGCTTTGGTAGGGTTCACAGGGGGCTTTGCCCCCTTATACTTTTGGGCTATTTCAAATGCTTAGATTGCAGCAGAAAACACCATTATCCACAAATGTTAAATCATATTAAATGCTTCGTAACTGAATGGTCTGTCCTTGTGTAATAATAAGCAAAATAGTGCATCAAGGTTAAATTTATTTTTAACCATAATTTATATCATTTCTCAATGAATTAATAATACTGGGATATTATATACATGTTACTACTGGGACAACTCTTAAGCAATGTTTTTATTTATTAATTTTGAAATAAATCACACAATTTTACAAGTAATCCACAAGCAACCAAGGAAAGTCTATTTTCCATTTTTTAGCTGGATTCTTTCACTTTTCACAGATTTTGCTTTCTTTGCATGAGGTAAACTACCTGATTCAGAACTAAGATTCTCAGCCGTAATGACAAGCAAGAAATTAATTTAAAAACATTTTATTATATACTTTTTGGCATCAATAATGAATTACTCATTTGAAATAATTTTATTTAATTAAACTTTTTTGAACAATAAACATGATAAAGATCAAACTTTAATCTTGTCTTTTGATGAGATAATAAGATGGCCCAATATTTTATTCAATCAAGGAACTTCAATCATGGCATGATTGTGCCACAAACAAACACCTTTGATCCATGTATATTCATTAATCAGTACCAATTTAGCTAAACAAACTGTGAGAGATGCTTTTAATTACCCCAAGGGCACAGGTTTATTGTCACTTGATGGTGACTGTGCCTCTTGTTTATTGTATGTTTGTCACAGTCTGTCTTGGCACTCTTTGGTCCAAAATAACATTATATAAAAATTGACTGGTTTTAGTTCTTAAAGTAGGGTTTTTTTAGAGTTTGAGCCATTTCTGAATTTTCTTGAGCCAAAATTAGCATTTTAAGCATTTTGCTCAAAATGCCCATTCCAGCGCTAGCCCTGACTTTTCACACACAATTTTGATTGGTTCGCTACAATTTTTCCCGAAACGACGCTGATTGGCAGAAATGTTTTACCTGTAATGTAAGTAAAATATAAATGTTGGCGAAATAAGCCAGAGGTTCATCTCTGGAACCATGATAGACCTCTGATATGCAAGAATGAAAAACAGAAAAACTGTTTAGGGTAGCTGAAAGCTGATAAAAAATTCCTGCTGTGAAACAAATTAAAATTATCAAGGCTACAAACTCTAAACCGCGACTTAAAATAAATTCAGTACGAAAATGCAACAAATTGGTTTAAATATAAGTTTTAAAGTTCAATTTCACATATTTTTCTGTACCTTAAAGTCATTTTTTGTCAGATCAATGCCCCGAACGAAAGGCAAAACTCCCGTAGCAGCCATTTTGCTGATAACAAACGAGATATTCCGAATAAACCCGGAAGCAAAAGGTTATTAATAAAACCCGGCCCGGCCCGGCCCGGACCAAACCACGGAAATAGCCGATTCCGATTGTACGGAAACCACCGGAAACTTACGGACGGAAGGCTAATATAATTACGAATGAATGGTGATACCATCATCTTAATCAAGGCAAATTTATGAGTATTTTATTTCATTATTACAGAAACTTACGGACGGAAGGCTAATATAATTACGAATGATATCGTGTCGATATCAACTTACACATTTAGAATTTAGTAAAAAACACTGAACTTTATCATGCCCGCGAGGAACTTCTTTGATGAATGGGTTAAGACTGCGTGTTCTTTCTGGTTGCAAAAACGTCTTAATATAATTCGTAAACTTGTGCACAGGAAGTCGTTATACATTATATATATAGCGTTGTTTTGACGAGCCTTCTAATTATTTCCCGAAATTTTGTATCGTTATCATTATATACTATTTTATAATCACGTATGTCCAAAAAGTTGTTATCTTTCGAAGAAAGGAATTCCTCTCGGGCCTCAAAGAATTTTTGTTTCACCTGTGCATTTCTAAAGCCTAAATAATTCTTTGTGTCCGGTAACATGCCTAAAAATAGGTAGTAAATAGGCAGATTTTTTAAATACTTTTTTGTTCAATAAGACTTTACGGAAATTATTTTTATGTTAAAAAAAATGAATACGAATAATTTCTAATATCACTGACACTTTTTTAAAGAATAGAATGAGCAGTTTTTTAAAACTTTTTATTAAAAAGTTTTTAAAAAATCTCAAAGACCATAAAACATTTAGGGTCATCTGGAACAACTGATACGTATTAGACCCTCCTGGGGTCATGTAAAAAATTTAGGATAGGTCGGGATACCGATTACGCACGAAGAATGCAGCGTTGAATATTGAAAAGTTTTACACACGGTATCCCATATTTTCAAAATATTCCTGTATAAATATATAGAAACATACTGAGATAGGTTTGTTCACGCAATATTCTGAGTATCTCTGGAACTTTGTCGACTGAATTGATGTACGATGAAAGTCACAAATTGAATATATTGTGGTACATTGCAGTTTGTGGCATAGTCTTTGCACTTTCGATAACCGATTTCGTATTCGGCAGGTTGCTATGATGTTTTAACATTGTTTTTTTCAAGTTTGCAAGTAATCTCTGAATAAACTGACTAACTTAAGTTATATTCAAATTAGTTCAAAACTATATAGAGTAGAATCGAGATACAAATTTTACCTTTTTTCATTTTTGTACAGATGTCTCGTAATCCGGAGGTCGCGGGGTTGAATCCTGTCAGGGATTTTGACCGTGACTCCAGCAATCCTTTCTTTCGGTGTGAGTACTGGTTAGTTTCCAGGAAGCAGTCATCGAGTGTATTTGACATTAGTTGGTGAACCAAAACTCGACGCGAAAAAAGAAATCTTTTAAATGGGAACAAAATTACCATTTAACTGCACTCAATATATAGAACGATTCACACTGTTTCGTGAAAAAGACCAAGTAACTTGTTAAGGTTCGTTTTGATATTTACCAATGCTCTATACTTTCAGATTATGCAATTAGATGCTTCAAGATTAAACTTCAATGGTTAGACATATCTTTCAAAACTTAGCAATTTATTTAGGTTGATTTGATATATTATTGTATACAGAATGCCCTTTCAGTCAGTTTGCTAGTGCTCAGCATTTTTGATACATAACAACAGAAGAATCGTTTGAGCCCGCTAATCATAATTTACAAATAAGTCTGGAAAAAAGCAAAATAAAACTTTGTATGGATGTTGTTTCTTCAAATCTGACAAATTTCTTCATTAAGATTTTTTGTAAATTTATCAGTATCACAGTGTACTGCAGACGATTTACTCTAACATTGCTTACTTTACTATAGTCACGTGACCACACCGGAAGTGAACTGTACTTGGATCTATATTGAGCAGCTTTAATGCTGTCGCATTCTGAGACCCTACGTTTTGTGAATTTTTCATTGGTAGAACCAAACCTATTGTAATTATGCAAATTAAAATGTTGCTCTTTTTTATATACAGAGTAGTTGCACGATAGTTTGCAGTTTTTTACCAGAGATCTGAGTGTAATTCTCCAGCTAAAATGGTTTGTTAAACTGCCCATGTGTGGCCAAATCCATAAAGCATCTCAGAAAAGTTTTAACCTTACACATGTTTTCAACTTTACGGTAAAGAAAGTGTAATGAGCGGGTTTTTCCAAAAAACAAGTTGTATCCTTCATAACTTGTTTAAATAATAGTAAAAGTTGATCTTCACCCGATAAAAGGGCCCGCCCGCTTAGCTCAGTAGGTAAGAGGGATCCTCGGGCGGGGCGTATGTTCTACGTGACTATTTGATAAACGACATTGTGTCTGAAATCATTAGTCCTCCACCACTGATAATTCGAGTGGGGAAGTTGGCAGTTACTTGGGGAGAACAGGTTTGTACTGGTACAGAATCCAGGAACACTTGAAAGGTTAACTGCCCGCCGTTACATGACTGAAATACTGTTGAAAAACGGCGTTAAACCCAAAAACAAACAAATCACCCGATAAAACATTGTATTGAAAAGGTAAAATTCGTACTTCTTACGCAAATCGCGTCGAGAAATCACATTTTAGCCCTCAACCCTAAATATATAATAGTTGTGACGTTTCTGTTTTTACGGAGATTAATTTATTTTTGGAGTTGTCCAATATATCCAAACGGTAATTATGTTTCATTTGGTGTAACAGGCCCATTGAAACCTATATGTTTTCAAATGGAATGGCTAAGTAGTGTGTGTTTTTTTTTACAAATACAATTATGATAAAAAAAAATTGAATTGTAATATGAGCGAAAGATAAACAGGGGTCTCCTTCGTTTTCGCGGTATTGTCTTAATTTTCTCCTACCCTATTTTCACGCGTAGGTATTGCACCCTCAATTTTTACATATACAAATGCTTGTATCTGAGGGAAAAATAAGTTAATCACCAAAAAAAAGTTTACAACAGCATAAATTTCATTTTAATTATATTCTTATTTTGTTAGCCATTTTCGATTTCTTTCCGATCTTTATTGTTACAAGGTGTATACCTGAATACATGTTACACACAAAAGCGGCGTTATGAAAAACATAATATAGTACTTCTTATTAAACATTTTACTGATCGTTCGCCGCTCAGTATGTATCTTTTATTTTCTGAAAATGTTCCTGAAATGTTTTTGAATGAAATACAATTATAAAATGACTACCAGGTTCATTTTCATGCTGCAGTGCTAGAAAAATTTTGACTGTGCATATCAAAGTCCCGACCCACTTAAAAGTCAGAATTAGCCGGGAAGAATTATTTCCTGTTGTGGCTTTGTAGGATTTTAAGCCCATTTTCGTCAACATTTTATTATACATTTACATTTTGAATACTAAACTCTTTCTCTACAGTAACTTACAATTGTCGCATTGAAAAATATTAGTCACGGATAGAGTTATTTCGAGGGATCACCCTCTCAGGAATACATTATTTATTTTATTATACCGGAAAATAAATGAAATGGTTTATTTAACGTTAAAAAAGTTATTACTTACCAAATAATGAAGACAAAATTAAGGAGGCTTTACTAGTAAGCATTTAGATTGTCGCGACTTTGCTGTATAAAAAGACTTTTTGATAAGTATAGTCTTGAGGTTACATATCGCTGTATTTATTGGCATACTTCAACAAAATCAGCAGCGGTAACATTCTGAAAACGGCGATAACTACGGAACATATAATGAGAGCACTCATTTTCTTAGTAGTTAGTAGTTAGTTAATTTCCAATCCGATGGTGATAGTTTCAGTTTAATATTTGAAAAAAAATTGTTTTCAAAATGTTGCATGTAGAACAAATCATTCAAAAGCAGAAAAGAAAAATAGGCCGGGTTTACACATCTATGAACACAAGATAAAGTAATTTAATCCTATGTATAAATTAGCGCATCGTCTTGTAATCAGTACGAAAGTATCGATCTCTCATAGGGGGACATGAAAATGTAATATCGCATGCGCAGAAAAACAAAATAGCGTTGTTGCGCATGGGATATAAGAATAATTATTTTTATCATTAAATCAATATTTATAGTCCTTTCCATTTTTCTAGATGCAGTCAAATGTTCAACGATAAAAAGTCGGAGAGTATTTTCTCGAAGGCGGAGTCAAACACACATATTGACCTCCAGCTGTGACGCCCACACGTTATTACGTTAAAACAGTGCGACGTCGTATACAATTAACTCGAATTTCAAAGATGACCTAAGGCTGCAGACATTTGTATCTAATGTTTATACTTATGAGTAGGCTGGATTTAATAATAAAACAATTGTCGCCTTTTATGTGTGATCGATATGTGGATTTATCGACCTGTATACCGATATCAAGTCGATAAATTCGCCCGAGGTTGATATTGCTTTTATCAGGCCGATAAATCCACATATGAGCCACGCCATGAGAAAACCAACATTGTCTATTGCGATTACAGAAACCGTTAGCAAACAGCATGGATCCTGACCAGACTGTGCAGATGTTGGTTTTCACATGGCGCGGCTCATATCGACCTCACCAAAAGGCAATTATTGTATAATATGATTAGTTGCGCAGAAGTTGAAAATAACGATTTTGCGCACGAGATATAAAAACACTTGTAAATATGATATATTATTCAAGTTAAACTAGTGGGAAAATTGCATTGGACATTGTGTGGGGTATAATAATTTAACATCTGAATTGCACACATTTGTAATCCATTTTAAAAACAAAAAAGTTACCATCGTGTGAATAGTTGTATAAGCATAAGCTGAAAAAGTTCGTAGTCCGACCAGACCGGGTTTTTTTTTAATTCTGTGTTAAAAAGATATGCTAGTATTATTTCAAATATAAAAGAAAGAGAAATAAAAAAAATAAATAATCTAAAAATAAAAATAACGTTAGCAGTAAATTGTTAAAACATGAAAGTTCATTGCTATCACTACCCTCCCATTTATCCATATTAGATATTTACCGGTTTTTTTATTGTTTTGTTTTAAACAGACTGAGCGCTGAGCGGGCATGTTTCGAGGGGTGGGGTGGGGGGGGGGGAGGGGGGAGGGGGTGCGGGGTCCGGGTCGAAACTTTGCGACCGCTCTTTCATATTTTATACTACAGTTTATTCATTTCTACAACTTACTGTAACTCCAGGTATCATGATACATATCACCCGTTTTTGTTTAAAGCTAAATCATATGATTTATCATTTGAGCAACATTTTATGATATTTTTTTCAGTTTTCTTGTATTTCAGGAACAAAGACCTATTACACAGAGTTATAGCTCTTCTGGAAATGTTTACTTTGACACTTTTTATGAAATTTTGTAATTGCCTCCCTTTAATATGAAAAAATGTAAAAAGTGGACTATTTTTTTAGCTTTAGATATAATTTATAGTTTTATATTCAAATTTGAATACCTCAACAACCTGAAACAAATGGCAAGTATGAAATCAGCGCATAGCTTCGAAGTTCATCTATTTTCGATCTGTCTTGGTTGCGCAACCGAGATAGGCAAAAGGAGTATAATAATAATTTCATAAACTTATATTTCTAGTTAATTTTCGCAAAATGTGTACTTATCAATGCAAATCTTTGACAAACTTAATATAAGAGTGTTTATATTTATATGTTCCCTAAGGCAAGATATTTCTATTAAATTAATACTTAATATGCTAAAACGCTATCTTGGTCGGGCAAACAAATTTTATAAATACTTCCAGTGCACGTTATAGACCCCTTCGTCGTACTACACAACATAGTGTCACATCTTTAGGTGTGAAATAACGACGTTCCATTAACTAGCCTGTAAAGTTCTGTTGAAAGTATTCCTGCAAACTGCTATATCGTGTCTGTCCGGTACACAAAATGACACATCGCCGTGACTGCCGAACGTATTACTTCTTTGATTGAGTGTGATTCAAATATCTTGTTATTTTAGGTCTTTGCTTATATTAAGTGCAATACTTCATCAAACATACGTATCATCAATATTAAATACTTTGCTTCTACTTTTGTAATAATGAAATAAAATACTCATAAATTTGCCTTGATTAAGATGACGGTATCACCATTCAATCGTAATTATATTAGCCTTCCGTCCGTAAGTTTCCGGTGGTTTCCGTACAATCAGAATCGGCTATTTCCGTGGTTTGGTCCGGGCCGGGCCGGGCCGGGTTTTATTAACAACCGAAGCAAAATTGACTAATTTATTATCGGAATGCAACAGACGGTTTGCTTGTGGTGGATGGATGAATTGATGTTTACTTTGAAGTTAATCATTTTAAGTTCTTCAGTTACGAACTCTTATAAAATACTATGATTAACAATAGTAAAAACAGTTAAAGGGGGATGTTCATTTCCCAGGGAAACATATTAGCACTCCAGCATGTCAGTAATTAATAGTCATCTGCAAACTGGATACTCAGTTAGTGGTCAGCCAGATATATTTATCTTGCATATTAATTACCATCACATGTGTTTTATGGTTTGGCTTGATGTTATCAGTCCTTTCTTTTTTCAAGATAAAAAGATAAAAAGAGATTAAGGAAACGATGATTTTTGCTGCTGTAGTATTATTGGTTGCGGGTTTATCCCGCTACCAAAGTTAAAGTGTATTTCTGACAATCATAGCATCTTTATTTGATTCCGAATCACATCCAAAGGATGTTCATGTGCTACACAAAATAGCCCCATTCATGAAAAATGCGGATGAATTATCAATGAACAAGCAGTTCTTATTCAACCTGTATCCACTCGCACTGGCCATTTAGATTATATAAGATCTATCAATGATAAGGTATTCCAGCCCATGGTTACATCACAAGCTGGGTCAGACAGAGTTCATCTTAGATATGAGGCACATTAAATTTGTATTTGTTTCTCATTCATGTATATTCATAGAGTGGCATTTAAACAGAAAATAAATCTACCAAAAACCCGCAACCATCAGACATTTCAAGGCTTTGATTTTCTTTGCAATGCCATTCTTGCTTTGACGTCATGTAGTCACAGTTAGTAAACTTTAATTTGTCAATAGTATATAACTACTGAAACAAAATGCAAGTACCAAGTTGGTTAAAGTTCAATTTATTATGGATGCATTTAATAAAAAATAGCATGATGTAATCAATGATTAATTATATCAAATAATTATGAACTTTTACTGTATGTATACGCTGGTTGATATCAAATCATAAATGTTATGTGCGCTGTCTGCAAATGTTCCGTATATACCATATTTTTAGTTGAATCAAAATATCGTACTAGATCATAAGTCGGCTTATACTTTTGAGGATGAGAATGGGCGGCTCAAACCTTGAACTGGAATCACGCTGACTGGTAGGCATTTGATTCCGTGTTCATGTTAATAATACAATACTATTTGGTATTCGTTTTTACAATATTATGACGGCAAATTTTGTATCGTTTCTTATGAATTTTATTTCAGAATAAATTTGCAGTATAAAATCCATAGAATGAATTCAATACATTGTACACTCAAAGTGATGTGTTGGTATGAAACCTGGCCTGGGATTACAACAAAAATTACTCTCACTCAACACTCGAATTTCAAATATACAAAATGCGCTATTGCAAATGTAGAAAGACCTATGGAAATGATATAAGTGTACTGAAAATAAATGTTGGTACCTTTTTGCTTTGTTTACTAGTCATGAGGTGTCTAGATGTAATTATTCAAACTAAGAGCCACATTTTGCACTCAACAATCACATATTCTTGCTCTCAAAATAGTGTATTATGCACCTCAAAAGAGGTAATTTCACATTCTATTCTTGTAGCTGTATTAATATTACAGGATTACATGTACTAGATTATTAATGACAACTTCGTAGGTCAATTTGGAATTTTCAAAACTGGGTATTGATTGAAAAAAAAAAGAATAAACTATCAAATAAATAATAATGAGAACAAACTATTTCTGATAAAAACCTTAGTATTCGTCTCTGTAGAAATTGTTCTTGAAATCCACAAAATAAAATGGAAACATCTCACATATTAGTGAACAGTTTGGTCCTTGATCCCATGCCTTCTGGCTGGGTACATACTGGCTACTTTGACAATTACCAGTTAGTATATCAATGTACTTTTGTTGTTCATCGCAAATATATAGTATACATGTATAGTACATATTCCTGACTGAGAAATAATCACAGCAAGCCAGATGGTCAAGCCGGAAATGGATGGTCATGTTTGCGTCCAGTAATCACTGGGTAATAAAACAAATGAAACGGAGATTCTTAATAACCTGACAATTAGCTACATGCTATGACCACCTACCGCTACCAACATTCCCCTTTAAACAGAAACTTGGTACTTCAATGACTAAGTAATACCTCGCTAAATTAGATCAATGTCTTCATTTTGCAAAATTTTGAGTAGGAAAAATGATCTACAAGAAGGTTTCATCAACAATAATTACAAAATTTTAGAAGTCAGAAGCTTTAGATTTCACAGTATTTAAATGTTCTTATTAATTGTAAAGGTTACCCGATAATAAGTCCATATCGTTATTAAGACCATTTTCTAAAAGAATCGTATTTGATCTCGTTAGCAGGTTTGTACTGTAATTTCATTAACAGTTGAATGGCTGGCTCACCTCCAAAATTATTATGCACATGTATGGTATTATCGATTCATTGCCTTATTTGCTCGTAAGTAATGTGTTGATCAACCGTGAATTAAAAACAAGAACAAGTTCGATATTGGTATTGTTAAACTAGATCTCTTATAGACTTTCATACTAAATTATATGGATTTCAGTTTCAAAT
The DNA here is from genome assembly GCF_021730395.1 of Mercenaria mercenaria. Lineage (NCBI taxonomy): Eukaryota > Metazoa > Mollusca > Bivalvia > Venerida > Veneridae > Mercenaria > Mercenaria mercenaria. The sequence goes on from NC_069362.1 coordinate 23,397,200, forward strand.
GTAGTGTCGTAACTTTTTGTCTGAAAGCCGATTGTATCTTAAACACTTTAGTATGGCAACGTATATAACAGAGTTAGTTAAACTGACTGGACAAGAAGCGGAAGTAATATGTTCGAATGAAATGTATGAACCAATAAATGCGCTTTTGATTGATTATGTGAAACAATATACATGTGTAAGACACTTGAATATGGCAGTGTGTGACATCTCTGACTTTATGTCAAACAAAGCAGCACAACTCGGTATAAGCCTGGGGAAGAATTACTTCAATGGAGAATTTATTTCAGTTGGTAGTCACGGGGAAGGTTTGGGACTTCTGTCAAATGACAGAGACACGATTTGCATCAACAATAAGTGCAGTATTGTTTTACCAGATCAGAATACTGAACCAACAGAAGATGATCTACTTATAGATATTGCTAATTGTCATCCAGGATACTGCAGACTTAAATTGCACCGGTTGAATAGACGAAATGTTGATACTTTCGGGAATGAGGTAAAACAGATTGGAAGAGAATGGTATTTAAAATCTTCCTGCATAGCCAATAGATTTAAACATGGAAATGAGCTTTATGATCAGTGGGAAACCCATGGACCAGCGCTTTCAGATGATACAGCTGGGCAAGATTTTGTACTAGCCTTAAAGTGTCGTAGTTCTGAGTCTCTAATGGAAGACTATCTTTCTCGGGAAAGAGCTTGGCCAGACAAAGAAGTTCTGCAACTTATGAAGAAAAGCGTTTCATTCACTGTCGTAACTGCGGTCCATCACAAAAGTATAGATACAACTATTGAATATAGATTTTCATATGCACAAGCTGAACGATTTCTGATAAGAAAATTGAATGCTAATCAGTTTGCTGTCTATGTTTTCCTGAAACAAATAAAACCATCTTTAGAGATCGGCGTCTTTAACACTGATGTTATTCGATCGTATTATATCAAAACAATTTTACTTTGGGTTTGTGAAAGTATACCAGAGTCTGAATGGAATGAACAATATTTTATTAGAAATTGCATTTGGTGTTTAAAAATCTTAAATCTTTGTTATAAATATGGCATTTTACCAAGCGTTTTTGTTCCTCAAAACAATCTTCTAGATCAGTTTGACAAACAAACTCTTGCAGAGGCACATTCTGTGATAAATTCCTATACTGGAGCGGACATTTTCCTGAATAATATTCTTGGAAGTTTATGCGGTGGTAGTTACGAACAATTCGAACATATTTTCCAGAGCATGCGCACTAGATTCACTGAAGCTACACTACGTTATACTTTTAAGCAAAACAATACCTCCTCATATCCTTTAGACAACATAAGATTTATGATCGAGTGTGAAACTCTTTCTCACATTGTTGTCGAAAGGAACTTAAATGACCCGGAAATTCAAGTCCCAGTTATACTTGAAATGATAGAAAACTTACACATTTTGCTGAAAGACTATCCAGTGGAGTACCAGAATTGTATAAAGACACTATTTAAGAGATATCTAGGAGACTGTGTACATACGTTTAGCAAGTCACTCAGGACGTACCATGCAAAATGTCTAACGTTATTTAAGGAAAGTGTAGATCTGTGTATGCCAGTGTCAATGAGAAACGACCAGGGTGTTTCTGGGACTATACATATTTCACTTTTTCATTATCTAAATAGAGATCTCCTCAAAGCCCGTGAAGCACTTTTCTCAGTAGAACAGATCATTATGCGATCAGATATTTTATCTGACATGTTTTATGCCACAGATTTCACCACCAGGGAACAATTGGCAGCAGACCCTTTTTTACTTGGTTTATTTCCTAATCCTGCACATCATAAAAAACAGGTTTTCTTTTGTCTAAAGATTAAATACCTTGCTATAGCGATGTACATCATGTCTAAATGTAGAAGCATAACTAGAAGGAAAGCCATTCAATTCAAGAAGAAATCAATGTCGTATATAGCGTGTCTGCGAAGAACTCATCCTGATGCTCAGTATCAAGAAACCACGGAGGTACTTTTGAAAGCGCTCAGTAACTTCAGAATTTCTTTGGATTTTAAGTAGTTGCAATAGATATAGGGAAAACACAATTTGAGAAAAGTGATATGTTTTTTGTCAACTGGTATGAAAAGTAACCTTTTGGAAAATATTAATTTAAATCATTTTTAATCTATAATGAAATCCTTTGGAAGCGCCGGTTTAAGCGGAACGCTGTTAAAGAGGTATTGAATTGATTCAATGACCCAATAGAACCATGTAGAAAATATAACAACACTGAATCCAAGTACTAGGAGACCTTTTTTAGCCGCCACACAGAACAATTAGATTGCTGCTACGAGAGTTAATAATATAAGAGGATCCTTTGATCCTCTAGAGGCATAGAAATCAACCAAGCACAGCGATATAGCAGACTCTGTTTCAGAGGTGATGGAAAGTGCAGCTCCACCCCACCCCACCTCCCACCCCCGGCAATAAAATGAGTTCTTTTATCATCGAAGAAAGGTGTTTGCTTATGGATCTTTTCACGGCTTTGTCAATAAATACCCTCCGAAAATAATTAGAAAAAAAACATGATTTCATACATACCAAGACATTTAGAAATGTATATGCGTATTATAATTGTTTCTTGATAATTATGGATAACCTGTCATGAACATGATGAACAGACGAATAATCGCAGATTTCAGCTAATATCCAGAGAATACCTAGCAGAATATAATATTTTATACCATCTGCCGCAGAACTTGAGTACACACATTTAGTTTATTGCTTTTTGCAATTTGTGTTGTTGTTGTTTTTTATTTTACTGAATGCATGGTTTACGCTTTGATTTTCCTTGTTATAGTTCATTAAAAACTTCTGTCACATAATGTTTCTTGTAACTATTTGTTGCAATCATCTAAATATTGTTCCCAACACTGAACTTTCCCACATTTATAAAAGGTAACCAGGGATACATTGATCATAATTCGAAAGCTCTCCCGTCTTAATATGCTAATGGGCCAGTGAATCTTAGATAAAGATAATGGTGTAGTATATATAGAACTCAGGCTTTCCCTATTTAGCCAACGTAAAATGCTAATAGGCTACTTAATCTAGGATAAAGATAATGGGCATATGAAATACTCAGATGCAATTGCAAACATGGAATGAACAAGTACGTGAGTGGTCACGTATGAATGACATGAAAATGACCGTTATGTGATTGTAACAGTCAGTTTTTGTTTCATTTTCCCGTTTGATTTTTGATATTTTATTGCTTGTATAATTTCTTAGTATTGTTTGACTTTACACGTACCATTAACTATGTGATAGCTCCGAATTCGTCTTACTTCTAATATAAACTCGGGCAAAACGTATTTGCGAGAGCCAACTGCTGTGGACCAAGAGCTGGCCAGCCAGATACGAAGAAAAAGCCAGACTGATATCATTCTACTAGATTTCTGCAAAATTTTTGACATAGCTTCTTCTCCATAAATTGCAAAATTACAGAATCAAGTATATATATCCAATTGTCAAACCATGAAAAGAATCCTCCTACCCACCCACACACACACACAAATCGTAAATTGAAGGTTATTCTGGACGATGTCAACTCGATGGCATCGGTAATGTCCAGTGTTCCTCAGGATACAGCGCTTGTTCGTCTTTTGTTCCTCGAATTAATGACTTTACTAAGTGCGCTATTTTGTCTGACATTAGGCTCAGGCCTTCCTTTCAAAATCTGTAAGAAGATCATTTGGAAACAAAGAACGCAATCAAACAAAGTGATAGCAGACCCTTACGCACTCTTGTGGAATTCTTCATTACCATACGGACTTCATGATCCCAAATTACCAGAAATAATAACAAGTCCAGGTACGGAGCGAATTTTTCGGCACACAACGAATAAATCATACAGACGTGATATTTTAATGCATCATCAAAATATACGCAAAAATGCAAGTTCAAAGGAAAAAACTATAGACGACTAAGACAAAACAAGCAAAGAAAGGGACACAAAGTTGCACCACCTTGGAGTTGTCAGTGCCAAGAACATCTTGAACACGAGATGAGTATAAGTAAACAAAAACTATAAGATCATTTGTAGCGAGTAAGATAAGGAACAAAAAATGGCAAAGATGTTCCCCTTTGTGAAGAAAGCACCAAATTTTGCATGAAATTACTTTAAGGTATCCCAAATCCTACAAGAGGAGGAGACACGCTATATCTGCCCTGGAACCTCCTTTTAAATCAATTTTAAAAAAGGGAGGTAAAAATGTCTTGAAAAAAATATTTTTTCCTTTAAAGTGAACTTTATCTATAAAGTAATGTTTCATATGATCTAAACACGGATAACATATTACTAGCATAGACAAACAACCATTTGGTATTGACAAATATACAAAGTTTACTACAAAACACTCTTATTCCTCATTATACATACTTAAAAGGGAGGTAATCAGATTTTTTGTATGTTTAATTTCAAAACTGCGTGTGAAAAGATGTTTCTTATGAAGAAAGCATGAAAGTTTGTATTTAAGTATTATAAAGTAGTCTGGATCAGAAATGGACTACATATACGATCAGCTGGCTTGAATAGACCAAAACATGAGGCCCCAAAGGGGAACTACCTTTAATTTATTTCAATGAAATATATCTAGAACAATTTCAAAAATGTTAATTCATTACCTTAACCAGTTATAACCCTTGACACAAAATTGATTCAATTACATTTTATACACATTCAGTATACATAACTCAGGAAAACAATAAAATCACAATTTAAGGGCAAATTAATTTTTTTCAATCGTTAAAATATCAGATTGCTGAACTAAACTTAAGTAAAGAAACAGAATTCATGGATATTACGTATAAAATGTAAAAAGTAAAACATATTCACATGTTTAGGTCCACCTACATATCTGTGAAGTTTCCACTTTTTCTATTTTATTAGGCAATAGATTTATATATAAAAAAAAGAGAGGCCCTTCAATGGATCATTTTAGTATGTACATAACAGTATAATTATGACATAATCATGTTTTCAAATCTAATGACTTATCCAAAGACCCATAAAATAAAGAAACTTATAATTACACCCATTCAATAGATATCAAAGAATTGTAACAAGTTTCCCAGTACTCCTCTAATACATTTGTTTGACAAATTTATATTTCTTATACATGAATGTGTTATAACACAGAAGTGCACATAGTAATGAAAGTCAAGTGTCTTTACCGGTCAGTCCAGATTCAACATAATTAAGCAATGCAAGAGCCACAGTTAAGGTATACAGACACTAAATAGAAAACTGGCGTGGAAAAAAATCATGGTAGTCACAAAATGGCGCATTCAAAGAGTCCTCCTTCTTTGCTCTGTCTTTGCTTTTTTCCTTCCTTTTTTACATTTTTTTTGCTGAAATCACATAACTTGTAAGCTTGTGAACTTGCATAACAGATCAATCCATGACATATAGGAAGCATTTTCGCAATAATATGATGGCATGACAGATTTGTTATGGAAATGTAGGTCATACAATTTGGGGTATCATTTTAGTTGATATTGTAGTTGGTTTGTTTGACTGAAGTACATGACCCCCAATTTTCTTTTGTTGTTTTTTTTCAACACTGACAATATTCTTTATGAAAATGTAAAAATGTAAGCTACATACATTTAAAATGGGTCATGTTCTGTGCTGAAGCTATATGAAATTGTCAATTATATCTAGAATAAAGAAGGTCAGCTATTAAGTATGTTCATACCTTAATGTCTCTACCTAAACATGGCTTCATATATAAATATTAGAAATGTGAACATCAGGTAATTTACATGTTTTCATGCTGTCTATTTCCTTAAGGAACTAGAATTTTATCTGGCACCATTTACTGTCTTACAGCTTGATACCTTTGTTTATAACATGACCATGTATTGTTCTAAAAGTTTGAAGTCACAACATGCGGTGCACAAACTGGTATGCGACATGGTACACATTTGTTTGCCGCAGATGCATAAAAACAAAACCACAAAGGGATAATGTTACGAGCAACCAACACTGATACACACTGTTAATTCCTATAGTAAAAATTGCTAGTTGTTAGCTGTAGCTTCATTTGGCCGTTCCAAACAGTTCTGGTACCTGCTGACTAATTCCGAAGTAATCAGTCTTTTTGCGAAAAACAAGGACAAAATTCTAACAGGAAAAGACACATCAAAGAACGTAGACGTGAAGCTAACATCTTTATAATGCATTATCTGGTTGTGATACTGTCTCAATACGTTTGCAAGGCAAAGGATATCTTTACTTATGGTTAGGCCGTGTTAAAAGATTCAAGAAGCGCACATGACAATTGGAAGGATAGGTTGTTCTATCATGCAAAGAAATATAAAAATGAAGCCAGAGTATATATTTTCTTTAAGCAATTAATTAGACGTATTGAAAGCAACCCGCTGAGAGATGTTCATGTATGTAGCAAAAACATTGTATCAAGCAGGTTGTAGACAGAAATTTATAGCATACATTGACATTGCTAATCCTGTCAACTGGAAATGGTCAAGAAAACCGGTACTTGGCTTTAATTATGTAATACACTTCATAATTAGCTGCTATAAGTTGGAGGAAACTCATCAATGTAACTACAAGAATACATACAAAGGCAGATATAAATCAAGCCAATCCTGTGTACTCAGACGTTTTGAAGACATGTGTGCTAGAGAGTGAAATACTGGCAAATTTATTACAGTTTTAGGTAAATATTGAAAGGATTGTTAGGCCTAAAATCAAAAGTTGTTTGTTTAGGCTATCTTGATTGTTACTTTTCTTTCAACTTTTGTAAGTACACGAAAAATGCTTGGGACATTATCCTAAACAAGTAGTTATTCTAGGACTTATAATTGCGCTACTGAGAGGTTTCCTAACACAGTATTGGACAAAGAGCACATATCAGCTATGATTATAACTAGGACGGCCTGTAACAGCCATTTTACTCGTGCTGAATGAGCTCCATCGGCTATACCGGAATGCAGAGTATACTCAACTCTGACCCAACTTCTGAATGATCATTTCTTTATCAGATACATGATATCATTATATCGGCCGATTCGGAACCTAAGACAGAAAATACACTATTTCGTTAATTGTCAAGAGGCTTAATTAATATGCATGATAACTGTAGCTCAGTATATTTTAAGGAGACAAGTTGTTTATAAACTGATCGATTAATCTTTACCTTCAAAAATTTGCATTTAACTCTATTTGGTATGACTTTCTTTATTTCTGTATCATATTTTCATCTTAAACACTTTTTATATGTAACTATTTGCGTTCTTGGGGTGTCTGCAGTAAATCACTGCACTGTAGAAATGTTTATAGTTATAAGCTCTGTGGAGGGGTTCAGTGAGAGTGACTGTCTAGTGGCAAAGGTGTTGTCAGATCAATAGGAAGGTCGTTGGTTTAAAACCGTACAAAGGTTAATCTGTCATAAAATACCAGTGCTATTTTCAAGACAGCAGAATTTAGATTGATCCTAAAACTTGAAATCTTAATCTAATTCAAAATAAATTAGTATCATTGAATATAGTATAAATTAGCAATAATAAATACAACAATACATTTAATTCACATTCCATTTTCTTTTGTTGTAAAGAAAGCATTAGGATGATCGTATGCTTTAGCTTGAAGTCATTAATTGTCTTGAAAAACATGTATTAAATTATGTTTTGTATAATACGATTTACATACCCCATGTACAGTATAAGTACTGTAAAATCGATTATATGAATTACATTATGTACATATATGTGAACTTGTTTTATAAAATACCCTTAATGAACCTCAGAGTGTAAAGAATGTTTAAATAATATTTTGATATAATTTAATACTAAAATTAGTTTTGTTTACCTGAGTGATATAATATTCACACTTAAAAATAAAGTCATCCTGAAAATAAAATTTTTAAACAATTTCCCCCTTTTAGGGCCTCATCTATGTCATTTGTCAGTGTCATATATATTAAATGTGTATAATATGTAACTAAATAAATATTATGTCAATAGTAGTTACTTATTTAGGTTATAAATTAACTTTTTGGACATTGCTTTCAAAAATATATGATTAAATAAATAAAATCTAGGTCCCTTTTTGGGGCCTCATTTTAAGCTTATTGAGGTTAGCGAACTACGTGTCTCCTCCTTTTTTTGGATTCAGCATACTTTAAAATAGTTACATACAAAGTTTGGTGCTTTCTTCACAAAAGGAATCATCTTTTTCCTATAACCTACTCACTATTGGAAGCATAGAACGCACTGAAGCAAAATAATGGCAAACTTGGTTTGACTGAGAGTGTTCATGAAAGGTAATGACATGTGCAACACATCTCACGCACCCAAGTACCAGTTTAAAGGGACTGTACTCCAGATTTTGGCTGAAATAATATTTCTTTGAAATTGAAGTTTGGTCATATTATAAACATAAGATCATTAGTTGTTTCTAAATTCTTAAAAATGCAAAGTCAAGAGAAAATGTCCGAGTAGGGAATCGAATCGGGACCGCCTCGGTAATAAAACTTTCCTATCTTCTTGACCAAAACACAACGGAGGAATTCGTATACTTATCGGGTGTTAGATAAAAAGCAGTTTATCTCCGGTATCCCGTTACAAGCGTTGTTTCAGCTTTAAGTGAAAACAACTAATTCTCACGTGTTTCCATAACATATATATCTGTAACTAAAATTAAAAGCCTTCTTAAGAAATGTAGCAATAATTTCCTGATGTACCTGAAAAACTGAAACTTCTCTATAAAATAAATTAACATGGATTTTTTTTGGTCTGACACTTTCCTGCATTAAATAGTTTGATATTATTTTTCATACTCTCAGTTCAATCCTTTAAGGTGAATATTTAGAAGTGATACCAGTAATATAAGGAATTCCCATGCATCTTACTTTCCCATTATTTCTTCTTGCATTATGATTGGCTTGCCTAAATCTATTACTTGCGAAGTTATACTCTTTGATGACCCAGCAGTAGGCTAAGCTATCAAACACTATCTGAATGTTGCATTCTTCACCTGGATGCTCAGATATTGGAACGCTGGAGAGCAACGTGAGAAATGGAGTCCACCAACCCAAGCACGCATTTAATGTTGTGTTACATTGCCAAAGTCTTCAATCTGTGAATGATGCTAAAAATACCTTTAAGTCAATTTTTCTTCGAATATTTTCTGGAATAACCAAATCAATAACAATAATTGTACATCTAACAGAATTCTTTGTTTCTGTAAACGTAATTCTAGATATACGTAATTCTCTCTCAAAACAACAATGGTTCACACCAGCCACACTCTAGCAAAATCCCTATTTCAGTATGCCCCTTTGCCGTAAGCCCGTATACACAACATAACATCACTAAAAAAAAATAGAAAAGAAAAAATGAAAAGAGGAACAGTTTTATAGATGGATAACACATTCTTTCCCTTATAAAAGTAAAACTGCATGGCGTCAACGGATTTTGTAGTTTTTGGAAGAAGCGCTTAAAAAATCAATTGGATAGTCACTGATTTAGAATCAGAGTTTTAAAGAATTAATTATTTAGGAAACACTTCTTACAATCATGTAAAGCTGATATAACAACTTCGTTGGACTTTGAAAAACACTGAAAATAGATGATAGTGTGCCAGGATGGTGATTTAATGGACTCGTAACTATATATAACGTATTATGCCCAAACATTGAAAAGCAGTATTTAAAGGCAGAATCGCCGTTCATGTTCTGTTTAGTACCAACAAATCGACACTTGAGATATGTCATAAAAAGTGTAATGTTCCACTTATTTTATAAACCCTTGGAAAGGACCACTACACAGTGTAGCTATGACTACAGACCTTGTCCAGTTTTAGCTGGCTGCATTGCATATCATTGATTTACACTGAATTAAAATTAACACAATCCGCGTTTATTTTCTGTATCTGTATATACGACGCAGGACCACTTGAGGGTGAATACTTACTGTCTCACTTTTATTCTCGCTACTGCACTGTATCAATTTTTGCTATCTCCGGCCAGGTACAGGTAGGAGTCTCCGTTACAGCTCGTCCATTCAGTTTTTGTCAATTATTAGACTTGTCCAAAAGACAAACTCCATTATTTCGAGAGGTTATTTCCAATAATTTGTCTTTATAGTTCAGTTTGATGTGGTTTTAGCTTTCCGTTGCATATCCTTTGTTTCAATACTTTTCCTACTCTGTAAGAGTGGAGTTTTCTAAGACACATAACTTAGGTTGTTTTCATCGGTTCAACTTAAATTGTTTCCTTGGCACCATAAATGACCACACCTTATCAGAAATGCATTCGTCTTATTTTGGTTTGAAACGAGGCTGAATTTTCTCGACGTTGGATTGGTTAATTTCGAACATCATTTTAGGAGCGGCAAAGAAGAAACAACAGAAAAAAAAGAAATATTAACTTGTAAACTATTAGATAATACTTTATTATCACTGATCTTATAGTTTCGTTATATATGATGTATTCCTTAACATATATAGTTTAAGTTAAATGTTTATCCAGGTTGATTAATTTCCGACAAAAGGAGACGTCACGAAAATTCGTTACATTTTGTAAGATAAAAATCGTGGACATCCTGGTACTTTTTTCTCTTCGTGATTGACTTGTCTCCTAGTTATTTGGACGATAAATATGCATATTAGTTAAGACATTTTTTCTCGCCTACTCAGAATTTTGTTATTGTTACAGATGCCGACATGTTCAGACTTGCAACAAGAAAAAAATATAATTAACCTTTGGAAGTGTCATTGTCTACTCCGAAAGTATCTCCCCCCGCTCCTCGCCCCACCCCTTTAAGACTTCGCGCTAGTCAAAATTATTCGATGTTTAGATTGTTTTATAATCCTATCCAGTTCCGTTAAGATTTATTTAAAGTCGGCAAGATAGCAAACAAGTACGCCTTACTCATTTGGCTTATTGGGATGACTTATTTTATGATCTGATATTTTATAGTTGTCATCCCTTTAAGCCATACCCGTATCTGCATTTTACTGTTAGCAAAACAAAGACTTTAAAAGATCCCAAAAAGTCGTAATATACTGGTCAGACTTACTTGCTTTAATGAATTAAACATTAATATTAATGTAGAAACTTCATATGGGTTGAATTTAATCTATAATTTTAAATAAGAGACTTAAATCTTCGAAAATATGATGTGACTGGTGGGAGGAGATATCTGTCAACGAGGCAAGTTTATGTTTTAATGTCAAGATAAATTCATTATCAGAGATGTAATCATTACAAATACTTTGTACATGTACCAGAAAACATTCCCAACAGAAATATGCAGAATAAGTTTGGATGTGACGGAGACATCGACAGTCGAAAGTTATCAAGCTGTCCCAAAATGTTGTATTATTTGGACTAGTACAACATAAGCTCATGTGAGTTTTTGAACCGAATACGTTGCACTTTCACTGGTGACTGTCATGTAAATAGCCGCCTCTGATACTGGTATATAGCGCTGAACAGGGCTCAGATTTAACTTTTTTGACCACTTGCAAACTTTATCAAGTAGCTTTTTTTCTTACTTGCTATATCTGAAAATCTACTTGCAAGTTTAGACTTTCAATTAAGAATGTTACAATATCCTTAAAAATCGTGTTAGAACATTAATATTGTTTGCAGGGTTTTCCATTCACGCACAATTTTGTGCGTGCACACTGATTTTCAAAATGATTAGAACTGAACGCGTCAACTTAACTACCGGCTGAACCTACGGCGACGTGAATTTTCGTACCCAGTATTGTAAGTAAGTACCGATTTACGCTCAAAAGAAACCAAAACCGAATCTGCAAACATTAACAAAAACGTGGCAAATTTCGACTATTATTTGTACTCGCAAAAAAATTTGTGTGACGTTTTTATCTACTCACATTCTGTGAAGTCTACTAGCGAGCGCAAAATTTGAGCCCAGCTGAACAGTTTCTTTGAAGGAGACACTGCTAGATTCTGTCCAAACTAGCAATCAAAATGTCAGTACTATGCTCCAAGACTAAGGCTTTGAGGAACTCATGCATCAGAATGGAATTCCAAGACTATGACTTCTTATCTGGTTGCACATTTTTCAAACCCTGCGACAACCTTAAATTATAGTCACAAGGTTTTTCAAGCTGCAGTTAAAAATTATTACCTAAACCTAAAATACTTTAAAGAAGCTGCAAAAGTTTTGTTTGATTCTATGTGTTTAGCATGGCTATATTTTGAATATAAGACAATGATTGTGGTTAAAAAATGAAATACATTATTTTCTGCTGGACTGCCAATGCATGCGCAAATTTGCTAGATGCACTTGGTCAAATATTTCTTGATACTTCAATGTTTCTTCGCTATATATTGAGGGTTTACCTAGGGTGAAGTAATAAATTGTGGAAAATATTAACTTATGAAATAGGGCTAATGAATGGAATAACATGGTTCGCACAGGTCATGAAAAGTCCTTGAAAACTACTTGAATTTTATAACAGTCAGAAACTACTTGAAAACTACTTGAATTTAGGAAAAAACGTACAAAAGATGGCAAAAAGTCCTTAAATTCGTCGGGTGTGAAGTGAAAACGGACAAACGTTATAAACGGACCAAAATAAACTAAAAAAGCGACGAAAAAAAAACAACCGTTACCGCCATTAGGGCCTGTCACGGAGTCGGCGATAGTACGGTGCGGTACTGTACTTTACGGGTTTTATGCTCTTTCAAGTAATTTTCACTGTGTAATTTATCCGCGATGCGTTGAAGGTAAATCTTGTGTTACATTGTTTAATTTTGTCCTAAATTGGATTTAAATTGGTTATTTCATGTCTCAGCAACAGTGACATTGCGCCCATTTTAGTCCTTGAAAATGGAGGAAACCTACTTGAAAACTCCTTGAAAACTACTTGAATTTTTTTTGGGAAGGTCTGTATGAACCATGAATAATATAATGGGAGATTTACCAGCCACTAGTCATACAGAGCAGGTAGTGGAAACATTTTACACCCCTGGCAAAGTAAATTATAAAATTTCTGGAGTCTGAATATTAGCATTTTTATTAGAAATTTATACAGCAGATAATTCAACCCATCTATTATTTACTATAAAATTAACTGGAAAAAAATCAACTGATATTTTTTGACGGCCTTGGTAGCCTAGTGGTAGAGCACTGGCTTTGAGTTAGGGAGGTTGTGGGTTCGATCCTTGGCCACATCATACCAAAGATGTGAAAAATGCTTCTATAGCTTCCTTACTTGGTGCTCAGCACTAATAAGATAGTACTAGGACTTGTCAGTCGGGTGTTAGTATCATGTCACATGTCTATGGTGTGATATTCCAGTGAGGCAACACAATAAAATTGGGCATGTACTGACTGCTTCAAGTAGACACCATCGTTTATATGACTGAAAAAATGTTGAAAAAGACACTAATTCTTAACCAGACACACATAATACACACACTCACAATAGACTATATTATATATATTTTTTGTCAGTACATGATTGATGTTGAAACATACTGGTTTTTCAGGGCTAGTGATGGACGACTATGTAAAGATAGAAAAAATTGGCGAAGGTGAGTTTAAGTTATTATTAACTTATTTGTCTCAGATATTGAATCTTTTGCTTTTATGCATTGCCATAGGCAATCATAATAATCAAAGCCTTAAACTTTGGAAGGTCATTACATAACAGGATTTGGCGGCATACTACTTAAAAAACTGTATACCAGTCCTGACCCTAGGATGGATTTTATTACTGTCAGAAGAGAATTTTAAGCATGTTTTGGTGAAATCTGTTAAAAATCATTGAAAATTGGATTTATAGCTGCTATATTCAAATGTTTATGGCAATGTCTCCATGCAGTAAAAGTAGAAAGGAAAAAATGCCTTTCTGTCTACCGTAGTTTTTTTTTGTCAAGTAACCCTAAACAGTAAACACAGGTATTACTCTTTCGGGGCTAGAGTAACAAAGTTAAAAAATGCAATAGTGATTAATTAATACTTAAGTTTCTCTGGGTAGTGTTGTTTATGTAGACTTTTGTTTTATAACACAGGCACATATGGTGTTGTATACAAGGGCAAGAACAAAAAGACAAATAAATCTGTGGCATTGAAAAAAATACGTCTTGAAAGTGAAGATGAGGGAGTACCATCAACGGCGATACGGGAAATCTCATTGCTGAAGGAGCTACAGCACCCAAACATTGTGTGGTAATGTTAATCTTCGTCTTCAGTATGCAAGGGTGGCAGGCATATCTTTCTCATTTAGAATGGATTTTGCAAAATTGTATTTTTCAGTTCCTGAAGTAAATTTTATTCTGCATGAAAAATTCAGTGTTTCTGTGATAGAATTTGTTTTTATTTGATCAGGAGTTTAACTACAAAATAATGCAGATTTTAATTTCTTTGAATGTTAGACATGAAATTATTAAGTTAATAACACTATATTTAATATTTGTATTTATATCACATAGATCTAGATTCTAAACAAAATTTAATGTGTTAAAATCACAATAATGCTTTACAGCTTGGAAGATGTGTTGATGCAGGAGAACAAGTTATACCTTGTGTTTGAGTTTCTGTCTATGGACCTGAAAAAATACATGGATACCATTCCAAGTGGACAGTACATGGACAAAATGCTTGTCAAGGTAAGTCATTTTTGTCAAGCCCCCTCGCTGAAGCGAAGACATAGTTGTCCAAATGGCTGTTCGGTGTATGTGCGTCCGGATTTGTTTGTCCGGACCATAACTTTGACATGCATGGAGCAATCTCGTTTATATTTGGCATGAATGTTAACCTCAGTGAGACGGAGTGTCATGCGCAAACCACAGGTTCCTATCTCAAAGGTCAAGGTCACACTTGGAGGTCAAAGGTTAAATTCAGGCGGGCTAGACATGTTGCCCGTGGGCATCTAGTATTTCAAAAGTTGATTTATAAAAGAGACAATTTCAAAATTCTGCCTTAATGTCAGAGCAATCATAAATTATTGTATCAGAATCTACAAGTAAGACTAGTAAGCAGACAAGTTTAAAATAAAAATATTGACTGATATCAGTTTTTTTTAAGTTGAGTGATACTGTTTCTTTTGAATATCATCAGGGCCTTTTCCTTCATTTTCAATTATTTCTTGTATCAGTATACCAAAAGTCAGTATAAGAAATTAAAACCTGTGCTTTTTGAACGATACAATAATGTGCTAAAGCTATCATTAAAAAGCATTTGTTTGCGGTAACATGACTTACAGGTCTATGAAAATAATTCCCTACCTACCTACTCACACAAAAAACTTGGAACTTTGGTCATGCAAACTGCAAAACAAAATTTTAATTACAGCTTAATTTAGGGAACAGGAATTTTTTCATATTGAAATGGTGTGGTCGCATAATTGCAGCAGATGTAATCAGTTTAATAATGCTTATAAATCAAGAAGTGGAAAATTATTTCCCCCTGTTAGATAGGATTGGAAGATAACAATATGAAAACCAATATTGGAACTGAAAATTTGTTTCTTTGGAGTTCATTTGTGCTGTTTGGGTGTCACCTTTTTGAAAAGGACCCTCCACGAGTTGCCTTGCATCCGAAATTGTGAATTGACAAGTATTGAGGTTCTCTTTTTCCACTGTAGATAAGATTCTGCCAAAAATTAGTTGCTGGTTCAGGTTGTTACGTTGTTTTGTGGTCCTTAACCTAATGGGCAGTCAGTATAATGTTGTCAGGTCAAGAAAAGTTTTAAATTCTGCTGATGAATGATTTGTTTCGTAATTAACAATATTTATTTTACATTTTCAGAGTTACACATATCAGATTACTCAGGGAATATTATTCTGCCATCAGCGTCGTGTTTTACACCGTGATCTCAAACCACAAAATCTGCTCATAGACAATAATGGAGTGATAAAACTGGCAGATTTTGGTCTCGCCAGAGCATTTGGTATTCCAGTCAGAGTATACACACACGAGGTATGCTAGTTAACAATTTATACTGTCATTTAAGTAGCATAATTTGATAAACCTCGACAATTTTAAGAATAGACTAATTATTTTAGAACACCTTATACAGAACTCCAATCATGTTTACTTGGAAATTCAGTGAAAGGTGTTTTACTGTTCTGTCATTTGAAATGTGGACCTGTTTCGGTACAACTGCAGAGAAAATGCAAAACATACTGTAGGTCAGAAATTTGATCTCTAAGGAATAGTTTCTCAGTGATTCATATAAAAAAGCAATATAGCTTTTCCATGAAAGTTCTTCATTACTTTAGGTGACAGGGATATATGATTTGTACAGAATCAAAGAGAACAGAACTGTTGGGAAACTGTTCACCAAAATACTGGTCTTCAGTGTTCCATTCTTCCCACTGTATCATTGAAAGTCTGGCACTTTTTCCGAAATGAAAATGTTTTCTAATGTGTATTTCAGGTTGTTACGCTGTGGTACAGAGCTCCAGAAATTCTTCTAGGTTCACAGAGATATTCCACACCAGTGGACATGTGGAGCGTGGGGTGTATTTTTGCTGAAATGGTCACCAAACGGCCACTTTTCCATGGTGATTCAGAAATTGACCAACTGTTCAGAATATTCAGGTTAGTACTGCTTTTATGGTAAGTTTTTGTCGATTTATGAAGGATTATTGGTTCTCGGTGTGTATCTGCCAATGCCTAAAATAATGGTTAAAGATGCCTTCCTCCACCAGTAAACATTGATAATGTACACATTAACTGCCACCAGTAAAAAAATTGAAACCGGTAATTTACACATTAACTTAATCTGCTGGCTTGACTTGACCATCAAAATGTTAGAAGCAAAACTCTACACAAATTTTGGACCTGTAATACCGATACTGATTTCAAGCTTATTTGAGGCTTCTCATAGAAGTTTTATCACCTACCCCAATCCCATCCATCAACAAATGTTTCCCATGAGACAACTTGTCATGCACAACATCCAGCCCCTTAGCTCAGAGATCAAGGTCAAGCTGGGAGGTCAAAAGTCGATGGGGATTTCTCTGCACAGTCCATAAGATATAGATGTTAGGTTACAAAAAATGGACCCAGATATTACATATCAGATACCACTTTCATTCAGGTGAAGCAGTAGGGGGTGGGGGCATGGACTTTTTCAAAAGTAGTCTTTTGTTTGATATTTAATTTTAAGAACTGCCTGCCCACTTAGCACAGTAGAGAGAGCGCAGATCTACAGATGGCGGGGTTGTGAGTCCAGTCCTCCAGCGAGGTGTATGTTTTGATAATGGACATTGTGTCTGAAGTCATTCGTCCCCCATCTATGATTCATATGGAGAAAGTTGGCAGTGACTTTCAGAGTACAGGTTTGTACTGGTACTGAATCCAGGAACACTGGTCAGGTTCACTGTCCACTGTAACATAACTAAAATACTGCTGAAAAAGGGCGATAAGCCCAAATTTAATATTAGAAAATATGAAGTCATCAGACAGATTCATATAGATGGAGAACAAAAATGTTTGTGTGAATATTAATGTATGTTGGATTTAAAGTACTTGACATTATAAGTCAGAACAGTATGGATATTAATGCCTGTAAAAAGCATATAATCACTTAGTGGAAGGGTTTTTTTTGTGTAACATTGGGCTGTTAGCTAAAATAGCAGATATACATTGTACATATGCATAACTTTTATATTTAGCCAAGTCTGATGCATTTGATGAGGATTAAAACCTTTAACAGTCCAGGATAGTATTGAATATTAAGTATTCCTTGAGGTAATATTTTCTAGATTTGCCTTACCTATATAATCATTACAGTGGTCATGAAGCGTTTTCTTTTCAAGTTTGTAAATCATATATGTCGGGTGCCTCTGTGGCAGAGTGGTTAAGGTTGCTGACTTCAGATCACTTGCCCCCCACAGATGTGGGTTTGAGCCTCACTAAGTGCATTGAAATCTTCATGTGAGGAAGCCATCCAGCTGGCTTACAGAAGATCAGTGGTTCTACCCAGGTGCCCACCCATGATGAATAATGTAGAGAGGCTCCTGGGGTCTTCTTCGACCATCAAAGCTGGAAAGTCACCATATGACCTGTAATTGTGTTGGTGCGATGTTATCCCCAACAAGAAAAAAATGATATATGTTTTACCACATTTAATAGAAGTTATTTTCACCCTGTTATATCTTGCAGAACATTGACGACACCCACAGAGGAGACCTGGCCAGGAGTCACCAGTTTACCGGACTATAAACCTACATTTCCTTGTTGGAAGACCAATCAATTACAGGGCAGTGTAAAACAGCTCGACAGTCAAGGTCTTGATCTCTTACAGGTATTGAAATACTGAAATGATTATGTGAAATGTGGAAAAAAAAGTTATTAAATGACTGCAGCTTATGAAATTTCTTTGCTGCTTTTTAGATAGAGACAACGTGCACTGAATAATGTTCTGAAGTGAAAAGGTTTGTGAGGGCCAGTGGTATCAATAATACTTTTCAGATCTGTTTGTTAAATAAATTTTGTTGATAAATTATGGTTCTTACAATATATTTGTAGATAACCCATTTATTGGTTTATTTCAGCAAATGTTAATATACGACCCTGCTCTGAGATTATCTGCAAGAGAAGCTTTGAATCACCCATACTTTGCCAATCTCGACAAATCTGCTTTACCAGCTAGATCATAACACTATCAGAAACCAGCATGTCATGATCTTTTACTGCTGAAAAACTGAGAATGCCATTTATTTTGGTCAGGTAAAACAAAACAGGATAAACTGGCTGTAAATCTGGATACATTTTCACCTGTGTGCTAAAATTAAACTTGTTGTACAACTTCAACACCATTTTTCATGTGATGTGCTTTCCAAATGTACTTTGTTCTGTCTGACATTTGTGGCATTTTAATACCAGAAGTTTAACCTATTGCTATTAAAGACTACAGCATTTTTGGAATCATTTTAGAACTGATTTAGTAAATTACTATCAATATTGGGAACCTCATTGAGTATTTGTAAATCTTTTTAAATGTCCACAGCACAAAGTCATATTAGTATCAATGCCAGACAAATTTATTAGAGGCAGAAAAGGCATTTGAACTTGAACACTTAATCAGATTTTCTTATAAATGGTTTATTTTCATACAATGCCTTTTTGTCATGTCTTTTAATGTGACTGTAATGTGTGTTGATACCTCGATAATGCTAATGGACCAAAACGCCACCAGTAATCATGTGTTCAAATTGTCTCAGATTTTGTTGTGAGTTTCCTGTGTTCAGCTCTATGATATTGTGATATATGTTTTGATTCAAGAACGTTTCATAACCCTGTGAGAAGTTTTTTTCCCTAAGATATGGACATGGCCACATATGTATGAGTGTGTAGAAAATTTTATTTATTTTAATGCTAAAATACAATGCATTAAAAATAATTACAGGATCCCCCAGTCTATTTTTCTTCTGTAGTTGCTGACTGCAATACATATATATGAAAGCTTAGAGGAAGTTTTAATTTAAAGCTCAAAGATATATTTAAACTTAAAAATATCTCAAAATCTTGCATAATTGTCCAACTCTGGGTGATTTGTTTTACAACATGCTCAAACTGAAAAAGATAAATGTAGAGCCAATATGAAACTAATACACTGCAAATTTAGTTATTTTATTTTTTGTGATGAATAAATGTGTATGTGATTATTAAGCTATAGCTACTGTTGCATCTGATGGTTGTATAATATCAAAGTGTATGTATCTTTTGTTTGTTATATTAACTGTCACTCTTTAACTCTGCTCTGTACAAATCTCTTCTATTTCCTCTCATACTGTACATTGTGTATTTAATGATGAAAGAAATAGAACACACAAACACAATAGTTTTGTTTTTGTGATTATTTTTCACATAAATGCGGGCTTCAGTAATGTTGCAGTATTTATAGAATTGTCATTATAGAATCAGGTAAAATCCTAGAAAGGATAGGTTTATAACAGGGTTCGCACAGGCTTGAAAAGTACTTGAAAATGAAGGGCAGTCTTGAAAAGTCCTCGAAAACAAAATTTGTCTTGAAAATTGCCCAAAGACCTTGAAAAGTACTTGAATTTCTTATTTTCTCGTATGCTAGACAATTAAAATCTCCCTGAAAATCAAAAGTAAATCTTTTAGAGTAAAATCGGCAAGTTTCGAGCAATCGACAGCTGCGAAAACGCCGTAATAAAAAAGGTAGAATGTGTTCGGGACGAAAGCGAAGTTTGGGTACGAATGTTTCGTACTTTCTGTTAGCATTGTCTCCCCTGACTAAAATGGGATTTTGATATATCTTGGCACAAATGTTTACCACTACGAGGCGGAGTGTCATGCGCAAGAACCAGGTCAAGGTCAAAGGATGCAAGAATAAAAACCTTGTCCGGAGCATTTCTTCATGCACAGAGGGATTTTGATAATTTATAACTTGGCACTAATGTTCACCACCACGAAACGGAGTGTCATGCACAGGATCCAGGTCACTAGGCCTAAGGTCACGGTCACACTTAGAGGCCAAAGGTCAGAATGACAAGAATGACTTTGTCCGAAGCATTTCTCCTTCATGCATGGAGGGATTTTGATGTAAGTTGGCACAATTATACACCATCATGAGACGAAGTGTAATGCGCAGTTCCCTTCTTTAGAATTACTTCCCTTTGTTGTTACTTTAAATAGCTTTTATTGTAACTTTTCCATTACTAGTCGTAGGGAAAAATCGAGACCACTTTTCTGTAGTACAACATGCTTGCTACATCCAATTATGAGGTGCACAAATGTTCACCACCACGAGGCGGAGTGTCATGCGCAAGAACCAGGTCCCTAGGTCAAAGGTCACACTTAAGAGGCCAAAGGTCAGATACAAGAATGACTTTGTCCGAAGCATTTCTTCTTCATGCATGGAGGGATTTTGATGTAACTTGGCACAATTATACACCATCATGAGAGGAAGTGTCATGCGCAGTTCCCTTCTTTAGAATTACTTCCCTTTGTTGTTACTATAAATAGCTTATATTGTAACTTTTTCATTACTAGTCGTAGGGAAAAATCGAGACCACTTTTCTGTAGTACAACATGCTTGCTACATCCAATTATGAGGTGTATTTTGACCAATCTCTACCTGGTAAAGATTTTTGTGTGGACTTGTAATTTTTTTTTGGATTTTTTTTTTTTTTATCTTCCTTTAGTTGTTACTATAAATAACTTATATTGTAACTTTTTTATAATTGACCGAAGGGAAAAAACAAGACCACTTTTCTGTGGTACAACATAGATGCTACTTTCAAATTTTAGGTGTATTTCAATGTATCTCTACCTGGTAAGGAGTTTTTTTGTGGACTTAGAAAAACAAATGACTTACAATGATTACTAAACAACCACAAAATTAAAATTCCATTTGCAAATACAGGTGCTAGAGTAAAGAAATTTGCTGTGACGGGCGTATATTGTGACATTCTTGCACTCTTGTTATAATTGACCGTAGGGAAAAAACAAGACCACTTTTCTGTGGTACAACATAGATATTACTCTCCAGTTTTAGGTGTATTTTATTATATATAAGGTATCTCTACCTAGTAAGGAGTTTTTTGTGGACTTTAAAAAACAAAAGACTTACAATGATTACTAAACAACCACAAAATTAACATTCCATTTGCAAATACAGCTGCTAGAGTAAAGAAATTTGCTTTGACGGGCATATATTGTGACATTCTGGCACTCTTGTTCCCTGTTAGCTTTCCATTCCTTCTTTTTACAGTAGCCATATAGAAAACATCTTAGCTATACTGTTCATGAAAATTAATAAAATTTAGCAGTAAACCAACTCACTACTGACTCATTCTTTCTTCCACATCTTAAAACCCCTGATGCGGACCACATCCTTCAATTATAATATGCCTGGCAGGGGGATTAGCCATGTCTGACATGGCTCTTGTTAATCTTGTGCCAGTAAGGGATATAATTATAGTGTGTCTGTCTGGAGCTATATCTGAGATATAATTTGCAGTATTCTAATTAAATACAGCAGAAAAATTAAATGCTACAGGGACATGCTGCCCTCCCCGGATTTATGGCCATTAGAGTTTGTATATTTGGTGTTTTCATTCCAATTTCCATATGTCTGGAGAGATATCTTACACTGAAAGATTCAAGTAAAACTAGAACTGCTTTTAAGAAAAGCGCATGTCTCCCACAACTGCCTTATAAGCTGTATAGTAAGTCTTATATACTGTTTACTCACAGAAAATATACCTTGGATAGTGTTGGAGTAAGCAGTCTATCAGTACTTCAAGGGCCATAATTCCGAAGAGCCTGGGCCGATTTGGCTAGTTATCGAACCTGGCCGAGAACTTATGGTCAAACACATTTTGTTTAAGTTTAGTGAAGATCGGATGAGAAATATTTGACTTACAGCGCGGACAAGATTTGTGACAGACACACACACACGAATAAATCAGTATGTCTCCCCCCACCACTGTTTGGTCGGAGACATAACAATGTAGGATTGTGAATTGCTATAAGGCAATGTGGCCCACCTAGTTTCAGTCATACTGCTCAAGGAAGACCAGATTTATGGTCCTTTTGGATTTATAATATTTACACTCCAAAGAGAATAACCTCTAGTATTAAAGCAGCCACACAAAGGAGTGACACCACAAGTTTGCTGAAGGCAGCCGACTTGTCAAGACAGGCAGTTGCTTAAAACAGATGACTGGAAAGACTAGTTCAAGTAGTTATATAAAGTTTATGCCATTTTCTACCTGTCTGGAGCCATATCTAAGACTTGGTTTGAAGTATATCAGTGAAACTTGGTTCAAACGTCACCTGATATAGGGAAGTATGGCCCTTTAACTTTCATTGAGATTGCTCTATGAATATACGGTTTATGATCCATAGTATATATATAGTTTTTGTTCAGTTCGAAGCTACATAGACATTGTAAGAACCATTTCAACAAAACCTGTTAGAAATCGTAACTGCTTTAAAAGGAAATTAAAGCTCAGCAAATTTCAGTCATACTGAAGAAGGAAATGGCAACGACCCTTGGTACTTGTATATGTAGGGTTAATATTCCTTCTCTATCCACCTGGAGCAAAATCTATGATTTTTAGAATTTCGACATAATCTGGTAGAAATGTTAAGTGCTTTAAGGAAATGCTGCTCTGAGAGTTTCAGTGAGACTGCTCGAAGAATACAGTACCTATACAGAGCATTTCTTTGTAAATGCCATTTTTGGTCCATTTTTACTATCTATAAGATATTACAACTGATGTTAGTACATTTGTGGCTTTCTTGGCAGTTGAAGTATGCCATCGTGTTACATGGGGTAAATGTTGCTGTTACCAAAAGTAGAACAAGAACTGTTTGATGGCATGCTCGACTATTCTCAAGCTTGTCAATAAAAGGGATTTTCTACCTAAGAACAGGAATATTGTCCATGTTCGTATAAGTTATGGGACTTGATGCTGTGATTTTGTTCAACTGCCCCAAACATCTGTGTGAAGTTTCAACCAAGTACCTGCATTAGTTTTAGAGATAATTTCTCGTGCAAAACATTAATCTGCATTTTCAAGGTTCCAAAGTTATGTTATGGAGCATGCATCTTTCAACATATTTTATCTTAACGACTTGTGCATTTCAATTCAGTATCTGCACTGACTTTAGAGAGGCAAACTTGTATGCAAAACTTCAATCCAAGAATGGGAATATATTTGTTCAAGTTCATGAAGAGTTATTGGACTTGATGCTGTAACCTGTTAATACCTGAAAGACGAGTATGTTTTGCTGGATGAGTAGAATAGCTATCACAATTCTTTAAATAGTAGAGCTATAAATGTTGAGAGTGTCTTCTGTACAAAATATAGATAAAATTAGTCATGACCATAGAGCCATTAAGCTGCTGACTTTCACCTTCAATGCTAAAGAATAATTCAGTGAAGAACCATTTCAACTAATGCAAGGATGCTACAGACTAATGTACTTTCATCTACATGTAGTGGTTAATGAAACAAACATGGTGTTATCCTGGATTTTCTGTAATTTGACTTTCAAATTTGCCATAGGTTTCATTAATACCTATGGTTCAGGTTAGCTTACAGAACAGAAAACAGAGTCTCAGACTATAAAATGCATGGTTTATATGAAAATTTGAACAAGTAACTATCAAGCATCCAGTTGTCTTCTAGCTTTTAATAAGGAACGTCTTTTTTTGTCCTCCAGTCTTCGTCTATTAGCTGCTTCCTCCCTGAAAATATTTTCAATGCATTTATACTGGAGTAGTTTGTTTTTGTTACACCTGGAGTCACAATAACACAATTTAGGTCATATAGCAATATCTCTATTTTTAATGGTGAAAGAAGACCCCAGTTGTCCGTCTGGGCATTATTTCAGGCATGGGTGGGCACATGGGTAGAACCACCGCACTCCTGTAAACCAGCTACATGGCTTCAACACATGCAGAATAACAAGGTTTGGAACCCACATAGGTAAAAAAAAAAAAAAAAAAGGTGAGTGACAATAATTTCAAAGTCAAGGCCACATAAACATGAGTGATATAAACATTGAAAATGAAAATGCACAGCTTTGTTTAATGCTGATCACAAAGATGGAAAAGAATAGGTTTATGCACCTGACATTTTTGCTATCAATCACTGAAAAATTTGGAAGCATAGGTAAGTTTTAATAATGGGAGTTACTGGTAAAATCAATACCCAATTTACATTAATCTACAAAGACAAGAGGGTCATGATGACCCTGGATCGCTCACCTGAGTAATATGAGCTACATGTTTCAAATGTCAAACTGATGATAAAATATTAAGAAAGTCAGTAGGTCACATTCATGGTCAGTGAAATTCAGTTTTACGAGGCTGTATCTTAAAAAACAAGGAAGTAGGTCAGTAGGTCAAGGTCACAATCAAGTGACATCATATTACTTGGGGTCATCAGGTAATTATAATTAAATAGTCTTGGAAATAGGATCAGATGATTTTTTTAAGTATTTTTCCTATATAACTCACATAATAAGTGACCCAAGGACGGGGCCTCTTTTAACCCCAGGGGCATAATTTGAACAATTTTGGTAGAGGACTACTAGACTATGCATCATACCAAATATCAAAAGCCTAGGTTATATGGTTTCTGACAAGAAGATTTTTACAGCTTTTTTCTATATAAGTCTATATAAAACTTGGGACCCCCAGGGCAGGGCCTCTTTTCACCCAGGGGTACAATTTGAACAATTTTGGTTGAGGACCATAAGATAATGCTACAAACCAAATATCAAAGGTCTAAGAGTTGTGGTTTCAGACAAGATTTTTAAACTTTTTTCCCTATATAAGTCTATGTAAAACTTGCGACCCCCGGGGCTGGGCCATATTTGACCCTAGGGGGATAATTTGAACAATCTTGGTAGAGGACCACTAGATGATGCTACATACCAAATATCAAAGCCCTAGGCCATGTGGTTTTGTACAAGAAGATTTTCAAAGTTTTCCCTATATAAGTCTATATAAACCATGTGATCCCCGGGGCAGGGCCATATTTGACCCTAGGGGGATAATTTGAATAATCTTGGTAGAGGACCACTAGATGATGCTACATACCAAATATCAAAGCCCTAGGCCATGTGGTTTTGTACAAGAAGATTTTCAAAGTTTTCCCTATATAAGTCTATATAAACCATGTGATCCCCGGGGCAGGGCCATATTTGACCCTAGGGGGATAATTTGAATAATCTTGGTAGAGGACCACTAGATGATGCTACATACCAAATATCAAAGCCCTAGGCCATGTGGTTTTGTACAAGAAGATTTTCAAAGTTTTCCCTATATAACTATATAAACCATGTGACCCCCGTGGCGGGGCCATATTTGACCCTAGGGGGATAATTTGAACAATCTTGGTAGAAGACCACTAGATGATGCTACATACCAAATATCAATGCTCTAGGCAATGTGGTTTTGTACAAGAAGATTTTCAAAGTTTTCCCTATATAAGTCTATATAAACCATGTGACCCCCGGGGCGGGGCCATATTTGACCCTAGGGGGATAATTTGAATAATTTTTGTAGATGACCACTAGATGATGCTACACACCAAATATCAAAGCCCTAGGCCCTGTGGTTTTGGACAAGAAGATTTTTAAAGTTTTTCCTTTCGGTTGCCATGGCAACGAGAGTTCTGCATGGAATTCAATTTTTTGAACAATTTTAAAAGGGGGCCACCTAAGGATCATTCCTGTGAAATTTGGTGTAATTCTGCCCAGTGGTTTTCAAGAAGAAGATTTTTTTAGGAAATGTTGACGGACGGACACCGCACGACGGACGCCGGACATTGAGCGGTCACTAAAAATGTGTACTGCTTTAATTCATACCTTTCCTTTATAATGGCTTTTTGTTCTGGAGTGAGTTCTTTTGGGAGGACAGATGCTTGGAAAATCATGTGTCTAATTTTGTCTAAACAATCTGCCTGATTCAGTATCTGTTTACGAGTCTTCTCTGATCGCACCACAAAGTCTCCATCCTTCGTTACCCGATTCTGTTGCTGTAAGTACATTATCCTGTTAAAACACCTGATGTGCAGTCTGATCAAGATTTGCATTGTTTGGCATTCAGTCAGTATCTTTTGGTAAGCACTGCTTTTAACAGTTAATGGTACAGTCCAAATTGAAAGACAAGTTCATTATAGAAATTTAGCAAGGTAAGGGTTAACAAATCTCTGTTCCTATCTGTTAAAGATACAGCCAAACCTATCTATAAAGACCACCCTTGGGAGAGACAAAATGTCGTGTCTGGCAGGTGGTCTTTATTCGCAGGTTAAAATACACGGTGAATGTTAAAATAGGATACAAACTAAGCAGTCTTTTGGATTCAGATGATCTCCATTGAGATGTCGTCTTTAATATTGGTTTGACAGTGCTGACAATTTTAATTCAACCATACAATTATGTAATTAAAAAGAGGGAAGGCATACACATATCGCACTGTCTGATGGATAGTTTGTCCATCCAACACTTAAAGTGTTCAGATGAAATATTTGAATGACTCACTGATATTGATATTTTACTTTTACTACTGTGTAATTACTGACTTTTTCTGCTTTAGAAAGAAGGCAGATAGTAAAGGCACTGTCTGTCAAACTATCTGTTCCAAACACTTACTCAGCTATAACTATTTAATAATCTTAACTTAATAGAAACGTTACGCACAATGAGAGTGTAGCATGCTGGAGTCAGATCTGTACCATTTTTTTCAAGCTTACTATAAAGGTACGATGGAGTGAATACAAAATCTGTCAAAGATTTTTTTATGTAAGATATTAAATTGTGCATAACTCCCTTACTGGTAACAATGTGAAAGCAAAACATTTTACTTCAATGTGCTAAAAACACATGTATATTACCTGTTCTTTCAACTTTGGTTTAATCCACTCTGGAATCCATGAGGCTTTGTCTATATTAAATCGCACTTCTACCTTCGTGTTGACTGCAACATAACAGAAAACAGGTCATAATGATGTACACTTGATAATATTACTATGTAACCTGTTACCATGTATTTTGAAATAAATGATCAACTTCAAATTTGTTTTACTGCTCAATACATTGAACTGAAATAAATTTGTGAATCCAAAAATAACAATTCTTATAAACCTCAGGGTAGACAACTTCAAGTATTCTCATTAACAGTTTAGATTTTAATGAATACTAATGACTTACAAGGGTGCCACAGTTACAAAATATGCCCGTCGAGGGCTTGTTAAGTTGTCAGTCTTGTATCTGACCTTTGACCTAGGGACATGGTTCTTGCGTATGCCACTCCGTCTCATGATGGTGAACAAGTGTGCCAAGTTACATCAAAATCCCTCCATGCATGAAGAAGAAATGCTCCAGGCAAAGTTTTCATTTGTACATCCTTTGACATTTAAGTGTTACCTCTTTGACCTAGGGACCTGGTTCTTGCTCAAGACACTCCGTCTCATGATGGTGAACAATTATACCAAGTTATATCAAAACCCCTCTATGCATGAAGAAGAAATGCTCTGGACAAAGTCATTCTTGAATTTGACCCTTGGCCTCTAAGTGTGACCTTGACCTTAGACCTAGGGACCTGGTTCTTGTGCATGACACTCCATCTCATAACGGTGAATATATCAAATTCCCTCCATGCATGAAGAAGAAATACTCTGGACAAAGTTTGTAGATGCCGCCCATCTGCCCGCCCGCCTGCCAAGGGCGTTCCCATTATACATCCTGTCTTGCAAGTTACATCAAATCAGGTGGGGAAGACGAGAGCTTTTTATCGAGTAATCGGGAAGTTACCAAATATCGGCCTCTGTTACAGATGAAAAGTCCTTCAGGCTTACCTTTGTTAACATTCTGTCCTCCAGCCCCACTTGACAGGCAATACTGAAACTGTAGTTCATCTGAAAATAGTATAAATTGTGAGAAACACAACTTCTAGAAGTTTTCCATGAAGTATTTAGGCAACTGAATGTCATGCAAATTAATTCCATTCTGGTCTTAAACTTCAACTTGTAATGATAGTACTACAATTAAGAGATTTCATCTATTATTTATGTCAAATATTCATAATGTTTCAGAAGGAAAAAAATTCTAACATTCCATACAAAATATTACATGAGAAAGTTCTACAAAGAAACAGAATATTCAGACTGACCTAATGGTATAACTCCTGAAAATCTTTCTTTATCTGACACTTGACTAGTTACATCTGCTCCCTATAAAACAAAGTCATTCAAGTAAACAAACTCGGAACTCATTCCAACCATCACCATTCTGTCTATATCAGTTCAATTAATTTGATAAAGGGCAACAAGTACTTTAAGCTATGGTGGCTATAAATGCAGACAAATGAAAACATTTGAAAACAAGAGCTGTCAGAGGAAAGCAACTCTTTCAAAAGCCACAGTAAATTGAATGAATATAAAAGTCGAAAATGGGGCACAATTTGCAAAAATGGGAAACAGAGTTATAAAACTTTTACAGTGCATGTCAGCAAGTATGTGAAGCTTCAATCAATTCACATAAGTAGCTACTGAGATACCAGCTCACATGTAAAACTAAAAAGTAAACCAAAATTGTTAAGTCCAAAAAGGGGCATTATTTTGTAACAAGAGGGCCATGAAGGCCCTGTATTGCTCACCTGACCTATTGATCTAAAGATCATCAAGATTAACATTCTGACCAAGTTTCATTAAGATATGGTCATAAATGTGGCCTCTAAAGTGTAAAATAGCTTTTGCTTTGATTTGACCCGGTCACCTAGTTTTTGATCCTACATGACCCAGATTCGAACTTGACCTGAAGATCATCAATATTAACATTCTGACTAAGTTTCATGAAGACACAGTCATAAATGTGGCATCTAGAGTGTTAATAAGCTTTTCCTTTGATTTGACCTAGTGACCTAGTTTTTGACCCCACCTGACACTGATTTGAAACTGACCTATAGATAACCAAAATTAACACACAGACCAAGTTTCATTAAGATACGATCATTAATGTGGCCTCTACAGTGTAAACTAGCTTTTCCTTTGATTTGACCTGGTGACCTAGTTTTTGATCCTATATGACCCAGATTCAAGCTGGACCTTGAGATCATTAAGATTAACATTTTGACCAAGTTTCATGAAGATTTTGACAGTCATAAATGTGGCCTCTAGAATGTTAACAAGCTTTTCCTTTGTTTTGTCCTAGTGACCTAGTTTTTGGCCCAACCTGATCCTGATTCAAACTGAACCTTGAGATCATTAAGATTAACATTTTGACCAGGTTTCATGAAGATTCAGTCATAAATGTGGCCTCTAGAGTGTTAACAAGCTTTTCGTTTGTTTTGACCTAGTGACCTAGTTTTTGGCCCCACCTGACCCAGATTTGAACTTGACCTATAGATCAACAAGATTAACATTCTGACCAAGTTTCATGAAGATACAGTCATAAATCTGGCCTCTACAGTGTTAACAAGCTTTTCCTTTGATGTGACCTAGTTTTTGACCCCCGCTGACCAAATATCAAAATCGTCCAAGATTTTATTGAGGGTAACATTCTGACTAAGTTTCATTAAGATTGGGCCAAAATTGTGACCTCTAGAGTGTTATCAAGCTTTTCCTTTGATTTGACCTAGTGACCTAGTTTTTGACCCCATCTGACACAGATTTGAACTTGATCTATAGATAATCAAGATTAACATACAGACCAAATTTCATTAAGATATGGTCATAAATGTGGCCTCTGTTACCATTTCAATATGTTTAAAAAATCTCCCATATACTATCAATGCTTAGAAATACTAAACACAATTTTCGTGTCCAAGGAATAGGAGAATAGATCCCAGCTCTTGATGTTGCGCAGTCAAATTTACTACACAGAGCCGGGACACAGACCATATCGTTAGCAGTTAAAATAAAAATACTTGTTAAGAAAGTCAACCGCCTCGATGGCCAAGATAGTACAGACGCTGGTTCTGAACATTCATTTTTGGGCAGGGCCCCTGAGGTTTGCTCCGCGCTTTGGGAATTTTTTTTTTTTCAATATAATATTTTCATTTTCTTTTTAACAATATATTCTCAAGATAAAAAAAAAAAATCATGCAGAAATTAAAAAAAAAAAAGAAAAAAAAAGACTGCCCACAGCGAGGAATGAACTTGCAGTCCTGCCCAAAAATAAGCTCACAAAACCAACGTCTGTACTCTCTCAGCCATCGCAGCAATTGATGACATGAGCGGGTATTTTTATTCATAATTTTAACATGTCCAAAACATTGCAGAATGATACTTATTTCACTTGGGTATTGATTACATTTTACTCGGACTTTATCATAGACTCCCTGTGTAAAATCTCAAACTTTTAACTAAAATAATGGTATTAAATCGATATAATATTTCAACGAAACTTCAAAGTTTTTTTGTTTGTAGCATCATATGGGGCATGTGCAGTGAAAAGTCTTAATTTGATTTCTAAAATAGTGTGATATTTATTTCTAAAGTCACTATATGTTCATTGTAAATATATTTTGTTATACCCAAGTGGAAACTGGCAGGTACTCGAAAATGCAGCTCTCTGATTGGTCAATTAGAACCCCTAATATACTGTGATGTCATGATAAAGTTATGAATTAATTATAACCACCAACGATATCGTCTGTGTCCCGGCTCTGTGTAGTAAATTTGACTGCGCAATATCAAGCTGGGATCCATTCTCCTATTCCTTGGACAAGTTATTTTGTGTTGAAAATGCTCGGAGTAAGTTGTCTTGTGTTTTTTTAGCATTGATAGAATATCGGAATTTTTTAAACATGCTGAAATGGTAACAGAAGCTTGGATGATCGAGACATGTGCTCAGTTTGTTTTAAAAAACAAGAGTTAAGAACCGGACACCTGTTAACATTTGACTTCAAAGTGTGACCCTGACCTTGAGGTAGGGGCTGGGTCTTGCGCATGACACATTGTCACATTATGGTAACCATTTACATAAATTTCATGGATGGCAGAGTTATGGACTGGACACGAAACAGAGCCTGGCCTGTTAAATTTTGACCTCTACGTGTGACCTTGACTTTGAGGCTAGGAGTCTGGGCCTTACACATGACATGTTGCCTCATTATAGTGAACATTTATGACAATTTATTTCAAAATTACGGATGTCAGAGTTACAGCCTGGACAAGAATTCACATGGATGGAAGGACAGTGCGATTTTAGTATGCCCACCTTTGGGCGCATAAAAAAAGCACATCATCCATCTCCTCAGTAGCACTGTTACATATATTATGCGTTGATGGGGTATATTATCACACAGTTTTAACAAAATCGTAAACATCCAAATTATTTGATAACCGAATAATGCGTCACTTTTATCTAACCTTGCCATTTTTTTCTTGTTCACTTTTTGGATACAAAGTTTCTAACGATATTTTACTTCTATATCCCGATGATAACGATCTGTGAATAGTATTTTCTAAAACTATCTGAGTTCTCAAAAGTGTCTTGCAAGCACAGGGGAACATTTTTGACAGACACCGGAAACACAACATGTGCGAATATCTTGGTTCCTATTTCTAAACATTTTTAAATGAAGCCGGAAGACAGCAAAATTTTGATAGGATTGCCTTTGTTTCTATCATATCTTTTCATTATATGTGAACCAAGTGGTAGCGTGGCCGAGCGGTCTAAGGCGCTGGTTTAAGGCACCAGTCTCTTCGGAGGCGTGGGTTCGAATCCCACCGCTGCCAAAATGTTTTTTCTTTTACATGTTCTTTTATTTAGACTTTTTTCATCAGAGGACATTACAACTCAAACTACTTTAATTTGTGACAAAGTTTTCTTGCTAGAAACTCGATTGATACTGTGTATAACATACATGTTATTATTTAATATGAAAGATTAATGGTATTTTTAGATATTACCATAGAGTACTAAAATTACTGAAATTCTCTCGAATGTTATTAAATGCTACATGTGTGTTGAATAAATTGGCTTTGTTTAAAGAGCCTTTTAAATTTTTAATTAATGATCAAATGAATAATATTCTCTTTCAACAGTTTGGTGTCATGCTCTTTTCTTTAGCCTACCTTAATTTAAATTACAGTGTATGTATGATATTGTATGAGACAATTAACTGTAAATATAAGTAGAGATATGTTCTGTTCTGTTACTTTGATTCTGTGATTATAGTACTGTTTTAATTACGTTTGATGTGCGAGCACAAACACAGATTCTAGCACCAAACTGCTATTGTTGTCACTTTTGGGGGGTACTTAAACAGAATAGAAAATGTATGTTAACAGAGAGATTCTCGCGCTATCTTGCTGTTAAAACGCGTGAACATAATATTACGACCCCAAAACGGATAATTCGATTATCATTATTCTAAAGGAAATGACGTCAACGTACAAAAAAAAACTCAGATATTCCTGCGCATTTCATGGAAATTTAATGACGCTAAGGGACTATGTATTCATTTATTAGTGTTTTTGTTTTTCGTGTTTTATGCTAGAATAGCGTTGGCGCATGTTCATTTCGTGTTACAACACCTTCAGAATCCCTTGGGATACGTAGATGTTATAACACGAAAAACCATGCGTTTTAATATCCGGCCTACATTCTAACATGGCTACATTTGATTTCCAGTTAAACAAAGAAAGAATGCAAGCTCTTTATATACTGCGATAAACAACGGTTGACGTGAGACCGGTTAGAGAGCATTATGCGTTAATTATGACGTCAAATTGCAACATGACGTTTAATACATTACTCCTCGGGTAAATGTGGTCCAGCATAATATTTATTAACATATGTCAATAAGCATGTCAGAATGAGAACAATCAATCAAGACCTTCTTGTGTTTTATAGTCTAATTTACCACGGTTCATCGTTCAGATGCTTCATTATTTAACCACTCGGGCTAACGCCCTCGTGGTTCAATTCCTACGCATCTGAACTCTGAGCCGTGGTCACAGTAAATTAGACGATAACCCACTCGAATGCCTTGATTATATTTGTTAATTATACTTGCCGCCGAAGTAATCTTATCGCTTACGTGCTGTTAAAACACCCTTTTTACATATGCTCGTTCCGTGGAAAAGCGTAAACGTAGTACGGCCCAAAAACGGATGATTCAAAAGGAAATGACGTCAACATAAAACAACTCAGATATTCCCGCGCATTTCATGGAAATTTAATGACGTTGAATGTATTCATCAGTTTTTACGCGTTTTATGCTAGAACAGCGTCACTGCATGTTCATTTCGTTCATCATTAGAATCCCTCAGGATCCATCACACGAAAAACATGCGTTATCCCTACAAAACAAACCGTGAAGAATTCTCACCCCAAGTGAGGTGTCGAACCAACATCTGGGCATTGCTAAGTAAATGCGAAATCAGCGGCCTAAACAACTCGACCATGTAGACACTAGTAGCCACTCAGCCTCGGAAGCCACTGTAACCACTCAGTCACGAAAGCCATTGTTATCACTCGGCCACCAAGTCCCTGTAACCACTCAGCCACAGAAGCCACTGAAACTACTCGGCCACGGAGGCCCTTGAAACCACTAAGCCACGGAGGCCCCTGTAATCGAATAGCCAAGAAGGCCCTTGCAACTACTGAGGCAGCTGTGACCACTCAGCCACGCAGACCCCTGTAAATACTCAGCCACGAAGGCCACTGTAACACCTCAGCTTCGGAGGCCACTGTAGCAACTCAGCCATTGAGGCCCTTGTAATCACAAAGCCAGGGAGGCCGCTGTAAATTCTCGGCCGTGAAATCCCTGTTACCACTCAGCCACGGAGGCCACTGAAACGATTTGGCCAAGAAGGCCCTTGTAACCACTCAGAGACGGAGGCCCTGTTATCGCAAAGCCGAGAAGCCCTTTGTAACTATTCAGCCACTCAGGCAGCTGTGACCACTCAGCCACGCAAGCCCCTGTAAATACTCAGCCACGAAGGCCACTGTTATCACTCAACAATGCCGGCCACTGTCACCACTCAGCTACGGAAGCAAATGTAACCACTCAACCACGGAAGCCCCTGTAACCATGAAGGCTCTTGTAACCTTTCGGCCATGGGGGCCACTGTTACAACTCAACCACGGAAACCACTGTTACGACTGAACCATTGATGCCACTGTAACACTTCAGCCACGGAGGCCATTGTAACAACTCAGCCATGGAGGCCCTTGTAACCATTCAGCCACGGACGTCAATGTCAACACTCAGTCACGGACGCCGCTGTAACCACACAGCAATAGGGGGCATTGTAAACACTCAGCCATGGAAGCCAAGGTGGCCCTTGTAACCACAAGTCACGGAGGCCCTTGTAACCACACAACCACAGACCCCTTGTAACCACTCAGCCACGGAAGCCACTGAAACTACTCGGCCACGTAGGCCCTTGAAATCACTCAGACACGGAGGCCCATGTAATCGCAAAGCCTATAAGTCCATTGTAACCACTCAGCCACTGAGGCAGCTGTGACCTCTCAGCCACGTAAGACCCCCCACCCCCCACCCGCCGAGAATTTGTGTTTGAGAAATATTTCAAACTTCTGCCAACACTACGTAAATTCAAGTGTCTGGTTCATAAATTGCCAGTAGAAAAATGAAGATTTTTTTAAAATATTGTTAGAGGACTAAGAATCTGTCATTGATGTAACAACAACTTGTTAAGTGATGTATTGCATAATCTCTTCAACTGTGCTTCGCTTACTTTAATGATTTTTAATGTTTCTTGCACAAAAAGGCAGAACTGAAGAAAAAACTCGAGGAAATATTATTTATAATTTCAAGGAAGATATGACTATACATGTATAATTCTCAAGGTCACAACCCAATTCCCGATGTTTCTCATTTTTTTTCCTCATAAGCAGGATTTAAAGCAAATAAAGGCGATATTCGCAACTGTATCATTAAAGGCGTCAGATGTCCCCCAACTAGCCCACGGTACATAATGTTTTGTTGATTTCATTTTTTTTTTCACGCATAGTATCGGCAGAAAACCACATACATATGATATTTTATAATATTTGTGTCTAATAGCATTTTGCCTTTTCCAAGTACATTTGTAATTGTATCACACTGAGTAGAAAAAAAGTTCATCTACTTCAATTCCGTCAACACAACTAGCACCGGACGTCGCGTATATTCTCAGCGGGCATATTGAATTACGCATTCACCACTCGTAGGGTTGTGGTAGGTACTACAATGGACAAGTGGTGCATTTGTTGAAATATTCTTGTAATTGTTGTGTACGGCATACTGTTGTTCCATTTCATACAATCTGAGTTATATAATGCAGTAGTACCTACATCATGGAAACCCGTAGCTCTACATCAGATTTGAAACTGAAACCAGGACGTAGGCCTACACGAACAGTATGGTTATATGTTCCGGTCGTAGCGGTTCGAATCATGTCGAAAATGTTCCAGGTGTGATCAAAACAGAAACATATTTTAAGTTCGATTACTACCAGGCCGCCGTCGATGCAAAAGCTACTCAGTGTACCCGATAACAGCCTTAAACGGAAGGTTCCACACGCTAAAGAGGCCCGAACCGGGTCGAAAACATGGTCAAAATACATGGTGATATTTTTTAAAGTACTTTCACTAGCCGGTCATCTTCTATGGCCCTTTAGTGCTATCCAATTCAGGGTCTATACATGTACGTCCATATATGATATTTAGTATGCTGACATTTTGAGATACTATGTTGAAGTTTCAAGTAACTAGATAAACACAGCTAACCGTAACTGAGCAATCAAAATACCAGAATATGCCCATGTCAAAGTATATTAACTTAATATGCTACTATTATGACAATGTATTTGATTCTAAAGAAATAAAAGTTGCTTTGTCTTAAAGTATGCTAAT
Source organism: Mercenaria mercenaria (assembly GCF_021730395.1). Taxonomy (NCBI): domain Eukaryota; kingdom Metazoa; phylum Mollusca; class Bivalvia; order Venerida; family Veneridae; genus Mercenaria; species Mercenaria mercenaria. Next base: position 23,433,543 of record NC_069362.1, read on the forward strand.
CAAATGAGAGTTCATATGCTAGTTTTATATTGTGATTATGCTGTCAGCTGTGTAAGAAAAACGACTTTGCACGTGTTGCGAAAGAAACATCTCTACACGCGGCGAACCGCGCCGTTTCACAATCAGCTTACAACGACGGATGAAGTCACTGGATTGAATGTTGAAACTGGAAAATCTGTGTTTTATGAACAATATGGACATCACGTTAGAATAAGAAGAAACTATCTATGATTCGCTCCTAAACTTTCGAAGTCTTTAGGATATGTGCATGACCTTCACCGGAACAAATGCCGTGCAGTAGCAGGACGTGAAGCCGTGAAGCGGATATTACCGTAACAAGTTCCTGAAATAACCGTTCTCTTCATCGGAATTTTCGTTTATAGACCATTGATTTTATTATACAAAATTTTCTTGCTCAAATATTCTCCATTTAGTAACAGATCCGCTCCTCTTATCTCAATTCTTGAATAGTCTGATGAAAGGGCATCAGTTTGTCAGTATGCATAAATATTTAAACGATCCTTTAGACATTTTGTGTGTATGTTGTGCTCAGTATATCCATTCTGACTCCTATTTTCCAAGAATAGTAATTTCAATACAGTATGTCCAAGATATAATTTGGCAAGACACGTGCACCGTAGATGTAGGTGTACATCCAAAAGCAGATCCATTAGACAAAATATATATCTGTTATCATTGAAACGCAAGAAAATCATTCAGTGATTAGCGCGTTTCAATTGTTGAACAATTTTTTAAACACTAAGAAAATTATTAAGTTAGCCAAATTATAAATATAGATCTAGTTTTAAATAAAAATCATCATAAACGTCTACGTGTTTACATAGACTTAGCAGTAGAAATCTAGTTGAAAAGATATCGAACAAAATATTCTACTTTTCCCATAACGCTAGCCGAACCTCAATTGTCTTCTTAACGGTTCGCGCGTCGTTAATAAAGTACTGCGCGCAAGTACTTTACGCGGGAGTTTCATTTCGTTTTGCAAAGAAAGACAAGAAAAGCGTGTGAAGTAACAATGGCGGCTAAAGAAGGAACAATGGCTGCGGCAGCCAAGAAACCGAAACCTAAGCCAACACATCCAACATACCTAGAAATGGCAAAAGATGCGATTGCTTCGCTGAATGAAAAGAAAGGTTCATCCGTTCCAGCAATACAGTCGTACATCGCTGGAAAATACACTATCGATGCGGACACTGTGAAAACACATTTGAAACCCGCGCTTGCTAAAGGCTTGGAAAATGGCACATTTGTAAGACCCAAGAACTCGGATGCGAAGGGCTACACGGGCAGATTCAAAGTTGACAAAGCGAAGGCAAATGAGGAAGAGAAGGCAAAGAAACAAAAACTCAAAGATAAGCTGGCAAAAGAAAAGGTACGTTTTCAAATTAACTACCTCGTGAACTTGCAGTCAGTTATTTTTCAGTATTTCAATGCATAAATGATAAACCAATCTTTCCGAGATGAGCGTTTCTTGAAAACCACTATCTTGAAGGTCAAAGTCACGTGGGCAATTCAGGTCTGCTGTCTAGGCTATTGGTAGCATGCACGTAACCGTTTTATTGTTGAAATACATTAGTTCAGTCACATAAACAAAGATACCTTTCTCAATGGTCAAAGGTTACGCCACCTGGTGCATCTGGCATACGCCCACTAAAAAATCTGGTGGATGTAAATTTTTGGCTCGGTTTCCTTGCAAAACAAGATGGTTTCTGATATATAAAGCTGCTATAGAAGAGCTGGGAAAATCTTGAGCTGTCAAATCAAATTGCTTTTGGCTTGACTACTCGAAAAATAAGTAAAGCTATCCTACTCACCATAACGTCTGTCAGCGTCACACCTTGCAGGCCCAGATCCAGGGCCGGGCCGAGGGAGCTGTGCTCCCCCAGTTGACTGAGAAGTGACCTTTACTCGACAAATTTGCACCAGACTATTTTGGCAAAGAAATATTTTCCCAAAATTTAGACCCAAAACGCATCACAGCTAGGCCACCATTTCATACCTATACTTTAAAATTTTCCAGGGGGTCAACCACTTGACCCCTCCCCCCCTAAAATAAGGGGAGTACCGCTTCAGTACCTCAAAATTTAGTCCAAAAATGCACCAGAGGCCACCATTTCATACTTGTATTTCAAAGTTTTCCAGTTGGGAGAACCCTGACCCCCTGAAATGACAGGATACACCCTCCCTAGGCTACACCCTCCCATACATCAAAATTTGGACAAAAAAATGCACTAGAGCCCAGCATTTCATACCCGTATTTCAAGGGGGAGAACCCCCAACCCCCCTAAAATGAGGGGAGTACTCTGCTATATGCACCTCGTTTGTGACCCCTTTGTTCTAAACCAGTGCCGGTCAAGATTTTAGCTAGACTGTTTGAAGAATAAGTAGAGCTATCCTACTCACCACGGCGTCGGCGTCACACCTTGGTTAAGTTTTTCGTACCAGTCCACTTTTTGACAAAGTCTTTTGAGATAAAGCTTCGAAACTTTTAACACTTGTTTACCATCAGCATGGCCAGTTATACGCAGGAGCACATAACTCCATCAAGAATTTTGGCTGAATTATGGCCCTTTTTGACTTGGAAATCTTGGTTAAGTTTTTCGTACCAGTTCATATTTTGGCAAAGTCTTTTGAGATAAAGCTTTGAAACTTTCAACACTTGTTTACCATTACCATGACCAGTTATAGGCAAATGTACATAACTCCATCAAGGATTTTGACTGAATTATGGCCCCTTTCTACTTAGACATCTTGGTTAAGTTTTTCGTACCAGTTCATATTTTGTGTAAAGTGTTTGACATATGGCTTTGAAACTTTTATCACTTATTCATTATAATAGTCTTTATCTATACAATACAATACAATACAATAAGTTTTATTTCAAGTCGGCAAGACACAAACATGAAACATAAGCTCTAATGAGCTTTTTAACCGACCATTAACAAATATATATGAAGTCAACAAGAATATAAATAGCTGTAAAAGAAAATGTTATATATCTAAAAAGCACACAAATTAAGCACATCTAAAGCTGTGGAAAAGCTGCTGATCCTGACCATAGGCCTAAAAACTTCTATAAGAACCTCATGTAAATAAAAAACTGAATTAGCAAAACGAGCACAAAAGTGCGACAGAAAAGAAAAATGGTTTTAAAAAATCAATTATCCCCTCAAATCAGATTTGAAAGGAACTGATCAGCAACTTTCTCACAGAGAGCAAACACATTGAATATAATATTAAGGAACATGGTTAAACAATCAGTGAAATCATATAAAACAATGCGACACATATAAAAACAGAAAGAATATTATGAGGACATGCAATAAGTTACCATGCGTAAAATAAGTGTAATTGCTGACTGCAAAGTTGCTCTAACTATCACAAAAGCAAGCACAATACAAAAATAATAAGCACAAAATGATATGCAAAACTATTACAAAAGCAAACACTAAGCTCAGAGTAATAAACACAAATCATATGCAAATGAAACAAGCAAAAGGAGAAACAAACTAAAAATAAAGCATACTAAGGCACAGGACAACACTTAATATTATTTAGGTATACGCACCTGTGCTGTGATTAAATTAGAAAAGGAAAAAAATAATTTAGTTTGATGAGGAGTTACAGGCAATACAATTAGTTTTGACCATTCCAACAAGACATAACCCAGTAGGCATTTGACGTCGGTTAGACGTCGGACCCCGACGTCGGATTAACGTTGGATTTTGGTTGGATTTGCAAACCGTTTAGACGTCGGATCCTGACGTTGGCTAGACGTCGCAATCCGACCATTTTCCAACCTAAATCTAACCACTTTTCAATCAAAATCTGACAAAATTTTAAACGTAATTTGCAATCAAACAAGTAATCAACACATGTATTTTATCATCTTTATTTCATATTATGGCAACGTAAGTCTAAAACAATAAGTCCAAAAAGTAATGCAGTAATTGAAACTTTCAAGTTTCGTCATTTTTGTATGATTCTTCAACTCCGCCAACATTTCCACCTGAAATGTATAAAATTTGACAGTTTCATTATTTAACATATACAAATAATACTAGTGCTATTACGAAGAGCATAATTAATAAGGGCATGTTCTAATCTCTGGCCTGGCCTGGCCCGATGAGCCCAATTTGCGACTGAGCCGGGCCAGGCCAGGCCAGGCCATAGATTTCAATTTCGTGAAAGTGATTTCTATAGCATCTTTAAAATCTGACTTTTGGAATAAGTTTGGATATTTCAGACATTATATAAATACATTCTGAACTCCCACTCTGTAAAATTATACACCTGGGAATAAGCCTGTAGCTAACATAACTATTATGTCTAATTTAAAGGTGATGCCTGATTAATTGTTATGACTATTATCAGGGGATCTCCACCTCAATTGACCCTTGACTGGTGGTTTGGTTTTCCCCAAATTGAATAACCTAACTAATTTTATTATTTTGTCTATTGAGGATTATTTAGTATTGTCCGAAGTTATTGAACTAGCACTCAAGAATATATTTTGTATGCTTCCGTAAAAAAAAAATTGTGCCCAAACATAAACAAAAATATAAATATTGAAAACCAAATAAAACATAAACATTTCTTTACTGCCAGGTCGTACATGCAGATAAAGTTGTGCTGACAAAACGTTCAGCTACCAATCTCGGGACTGTAAGTTCGAAACACCTGTTTGACCATTTTCATTATCATTTTCTTTAAATTTCCTCTGTAAACTTAGAATGCAGGAAAATTATCACTTATCGTGATTTATTGTTCATTTATTGAAGAAAATACACAAGTATTTGACATTCTTCTACATACAAGTTATTACCATAAAATGTTGTAAGAATAAAACCAGTATCAATAAAATGACATTATATTGATTGAATGAAAACAATCTGAATTGAAATCGAACCCACGGTAACATGTGTGAAAGTCGGAGAACTTACCACTACGCCACTGTGCCATTGGTAAACTTTGCATGTTATTTTGGTCAATTTAGATATTTTCAGGTTACAAATATGATGTAAAATAAAGAGTGGCACCTGTCAATACGAACGGACAACAACTTTCAATTTCTAAAATAATGCTACCTCCGTTCTAGAACCTGGGATAGTATGGTGCGGGGAAGCGATATATAAATTTTGTAGTTTAGGTTATACACATACTGAATATTTTTGTAAGATTGTTTTTATATTGATCTAAGTATGTGGGGAAAAAATCATACAAAGTCTTGTGAAACTGGCTCAAGAGCATCTTTTAGCATAAAATATATCACTTAGAAATAACATAAACACAATGCACCATTAGTTTTTTTTTGTGCAAGAAAAATATCAGTAATCTAAAATGCCAACACCCTGACAATGAGTTAGAGGTCCCACAATTAATGAATATTATTTTCATTACTCTTCCATAAATTGAACATCAGCTTAACTAAACCAAACACATTAAAAGTTCAACTGAACAGTTAAAAGGTCAGCTAGGGATAGTGGGGACACAACCTGTAATTACAATCCCAAAGAGATGTGTTATGTAAATATTCAGTTATATTGCAGCAGGTAAACTTATCAGTGAAATTAGCCATTCGTTTTAAAACCAAGTGTTAAAGTTGACTTTAAATAATTTGATTACAGAAAAAATGGGACGTTATCATTTAGTTACACCATTTTCTTCAGTGCAAATCTGTATTTCAAATAAGATGAATGACGGCTAATTAATGATTCTCCAGAGGACTGGTTGACATGCAGCAAGTAAAACAATGCAGGTTAATACTGCCTGCTATTGTAATTGTATATTTAGATTTTATGCCATTCATTTCTCTATGTATAATAAAATCTGGCCAGGCCGGGCCGGGCCAGGCCAGGCCAGAGATTAGAACATGCCCATTAATAAGTGTCAAACAAATATGTAATATTTTAAATTCTATGAAAAAAATATTCTATAACTTCCTAAAATGTAATTAAATGAAATTGCTTTTTAAAGTAACAAACAAAAATAAGTCTTTTTTTTTTTTTTAAATACGGAATATATATCAGTATAACTTTTAAAATAAGTATAATTTTTAAAAATCTGTTACTCACGTTGCGGATCCTTCCCTTTGTGTAAAGTATTTATAAACTTGCTCTATCTTATCCCAATAAATATCAAATTACAGGAAGACTGTGTAAACCGATGCAGGCTTATCTCGCAAATGTGTGACTAATAGACAACATGTGTAGAAGAGAAGATCTATGTGAATTTAGAATAATTTATACATGTGTATAGAATGCATTTTTATCTTGAACAGTTTAAAGTTCGTGAAAAAATCCGTCTCCGAAAATAGACAATCTCATGCGATATTGTAACATAATTAATATAATGTTTGTTGTAAGAATGAACTATTATTAATAAGCGCATGTCCAGGCCTTTATGAAAACAAGTTAATATCTTTAAACTATACTAGCAAAATTATACCAGTTAGTTTTATAACTAAAAACATTTATCAGACTTTCTATCCAACCTAATTCCAACGTCTTCTAGACGTCTAAGTCTGACGTCTATTAGACGTCGTGGATATGACGTTGGTTAGACGTTGGATTCAGGTCGCCGACGTCGCGATCAAAATCCAACGTCGGTACAACGTCAGGTGTTTAATGGGAAGAGATTTAAATTGATTAAAGTTTGAACAAGTTCTGTAGCTTTCCGGTAGTGAGTTCCACAGCACAGGGGCAGCATACCTAAATGAATTCTTACCAAATTTAGTTGTTTTCACTCTAGGGATTTCTAAAATGTTCGTGTATCTGAAATTATATTTGGATTTTCTTTTTTGTACTAATTCTGATAAAACTGAAGGTGCCAAGTTATTTAATATTCTGAAAGTTTCAGTTGCCATAGTTTTCATTCTTCTGATGTGTAAGCTTGGTAAATTAACTATAGCAAGTAGGGAAGAGTACATAAGTTAACTCTATCATCTTTTTTGGCTGAATTACAGCCCTTTTTGGACTTGGAAATCTGTTCTGTTTTCATACAAGTCTATGTTTTGTCAAAACTATTTGACATTATATCTTTTAAACTTTGAACACTGGTTTATCATTATGATTTCCATCTGTAGGCAAGAGTACATAACTCTGACAACTATTTTGGCTGAATTATGGCCCTTTTTTGACTTTGAAATTGGTTCACACATTGCCATTTAGTGCAAGACTTATTGAAATCCACAAATACTGGAACATTGTTTGTCTATTTTTTTTTTCTTTTGTCTGATTATCTATGTTAATATTTTGACCCCATTCTTCAATCAATTCTTCGAATAGTCGAGCGCGCTGTTATCAGACAGCTCTTGTTCATACCAGTCCACATTTTGACAAAACCTATTGAGATAAAGCTTTGAAACTTTCAACACTTGTGTACCATCACCATGTCCAGTTTTAGGCAAGAGTAGGCCTACATGACTCCATCTAGGATTTTGGCTGAATTATGGCCCCTTTTAACTTATAAAACTTCGGTAAGTTTTTCCTTCTAGTTCGTATTTTGTGTAAACTGACATGGCTTTGAAACTTTTATCACTTATTATAATGATCTCTACCTGCAGGCAAGTGTACATAACTCTGTCAACTATTTCGACTGAATTATGGCCCTTTTTGGAATTTTCGTACAAATCCAGGTTTTGTCAAAACTATTTTACTTGACTGGCTTTGAAACTTTAAACACTTGTTTTTCGTTGTGATTTCTATTTTGGCAGAATTATGTCCCTTTTTGGACAAATCAGTTTTATACCAACTGTCAATATTTTACCTAACCTGTTTGTCAAATGGCTTTGAAACTTTGGCTGCTTGTTTACCATCAAAGTTTACATATGTAGGCAAGACTATATAACTAGGACATGGGCTTTAGCTCATTTATGGCTCTTTTTATACGCCCAAAGGGACGTATTATGTTATGATGCTGGTGTCCATCTGTCTGCCCGTAAACAATTTCATGTCCGCTCTGTAACTCTTGAACTGCTTCAAGGATTTAAAAGAAACTTGGCACAAATGTTCATCACATCAAGACGATGTGCAGAGCGCATGTTTCCGATGGCTCGCTTCAAGGTCAAGGTCACATAAGGGGTCAAAGGTCATACCTGAACACCTTGAAGGATTTTTAAGAAATTTGATGCAAACGTTCATTACATCAAGACAGCCTGCAGAGTGCATGTTCTAGATGGCTCGCGTCAAGGTTACACTTTGGGGTCAAAGGTCATAACTGAACCCCCTTTAAGGATTTCGAAGAAACTTTACACAGATTTTCACAACATCGAGGACTATGCACAGTGCATGTTTTGGGTGACTCGCTTCGAGGTCAAAGTCGCACTTAGAGGTCAAAGATCATATGACTTTGTTTAGTGCCCGCTCTGCAACTCTTGATTGAAGGATTTTTAAGAAAATAAATGGCACAAATGTTCACCACATCCAGACAATATGCAGAGCGCATGTTTTGGATGGCTCATGTCAAGGTCAGTTAGCTGTCAAAGGTCATACCTTCAGGCGTATATTGCTCCGCATTCAAAGCGGTGCTCTTGTTTGACATAGAAATTAGTTAAGTTTCGCATTCCATTCCATATTTCGTCTGTTTGGCTTTGAACACTTCCTTACCATCATGGTCACACATTGCCATATAGTGCAAGACTTATCCAAATTCACAAATACAGGTGCATTGTTTGTCTTGTCTATTTTTAGCTGACCTGAGCACTTCAAGGTGAGCTTTTGTGATCACCTGTGTCCCTCGTCAACAATTTGACTGTTAACATTCTTGAGGTCACAATTTTGGCCTAATAATGAAACTTGGTCAGAATGTTACCCTCAATAAAATCTTGGACATGATCGATATTGGGTCATCCAGGGTCAAAAACTAGGTCACCAGGTCAAATCAAAAGAAAAGCTTGTTAACAAGCAAGAGGCCACATTTATGACTGTATCTTCATGAAACTTTGCCAGAATGTTAATCTTGATGATCTTTAGGTAAAGTTTAAATGTGGGTCATGTAGGATCAAAAACTAGGTCACCAGGTCAAATCAAAGGAAAAGCTTGTTAACACACAAGAGGCCACATTTATGATAAGATCTTAATGAAACTTTGTCAGAATGTCAATCTTGATGATCTTTAGGACAAGTTCGAATCTGAGTCATGTGGGTCAAAAACTAGGTCACCAGGTCAAATCAAAGGAAAAGCTAGTTAACACTCTAAAGGCCACATTTATGACAAGATCTTAATGAAACTTGGAATGTTAATCTTTATGATCTTTAGGTCAGGTTCAAGTCTGGGTCAGGTGGGTTTAAAATCTAGGTCACCAGGTCAAATCAAAGAAAAAGCTTCTTAACACTAGAGGGCACATTTATGACTGTATCTTCATAAAACTTGGTCAGAATATTAATCTTGATGATCTTTAGGTCAAGTTCGAATCTGGGTCATGTTGAATGTGACTACTTTTTATGCCCCCAAAGGGAGGCATATTAGTTTTCAACTGTCCGTTTGTTCGATAGTCACAACGTTAACCTTTTGCATGAAGGCACTTCACTTGCGAACCACTGCACCCAGGACCTTCAAACTTGAGTACACGACCCCTATTGACTTTGGGGTCACCAGGTCAAGGTCACAGGGGCCAACGTTAACTTTTTGCATGAAGGCACTTTACTCGGGAACCACTGCACCCAGGGCCTACAAACTTCCACTTGCTAATAGTACTCATTGAGTACATGATCCCTACCGACTTTTGGGTTACCAGGTCAAACGTCAAGGTCACAGGGGCCAACGTTAACTTTTTGCATGAAGGCACTTTACTCGTAAACCACTGCACCCAGGACCTTCAAACTTCACTTGCTGATAGTGCTCACTGAGTACATGACCCCTACTGACTTTGGGATCAAAGGTCAAGGTCACAGGGGCCAACATTAACTTTCTGCATGAAGGCACTTTACTCGCAAACCACTGCACCAAGGACCTTCAGACTTCACATGCTGATAGTACTCATTGAGTACATGACCCCTACTGACATTGGAGTCACCAGGTCAAAGGTCAAGATCACAGGGGCCAATGTTAACTTTTTGCATGAAGGCACTTTACTCCCGAACCACTGCACTCAGGACCTTCGAACTTCACATGCTGATAGTACTCATTGAGTACACGACCCCTACTGACTTTGGAGTCGAAGGTAAAGGTCACAGGGACCAACGTTAACTTTCTGCATGAAGGCACTTTACTCGCGAACCACTGCACCAAGGACCTTCAAACTTCACATGCTGATAGTACTCATTGAGTACACGACCCCTACTGACTTTGGAGTTGAAGGTAAAGGTCACAGGGACCAACGTTAACTTTCTGCATGAAGGCACTTTACTCGCGAACCACTGCACCAAGGACCTTCAAACTTCACATGCTGATAGTACTCATTGAGTACACGACCCCTACTGACTTTGGAGTCACCAGGTCAAGGTCACAGGGGCCAATGTTAACTTTTTGCATGAAGGCACTTTACTCGCAAACCACTGCACCAAGGACCTTCAAACTTCACATGCTAATAGTACTTACTGAGTACACGACCCCTATTGACTGGGGTCAAGGTCACCAGGTCAAAGGTCAAGGCGCTGTGGGGGCATTTGTCACCATTAGTGACAGCGCCTGTTTGTTTTTAGTTCACCTGAGCACAAAGTGCTCAAAGGTGAGCTTTTGTGATCGCCCTGTGTCCGTCCGTCTGTCATCAACAATTTGACTGTTAACACTCTAGAAGTCACAATTTTGGCCCAGTCTTAATGAAACTTGGTCAGAATGTTACCCTAAATAAAATCTTGGACGAGTTTGATATTGGGTCATCTAGGGTCAAAAACTAGGTTACAAGGTCAAATCAAAGGAAAAGCTTGTTAACACTCGAGGTCACAATTTTGGCCCAATCATAATGAAATTTGGTCAGAATGTTACCCTCAACAAAACAATAAAATCTTGGACAAGAACGATATTGGGTCATCTGGGTTTAAAAACTAGGTCACCAGGTCAATTCAAAGATAAAGCTTGTTAACACTCTAGAGGTCACAATTACGGCCCAATCTTAATGAAACTTGGTCAGAATGTTATCCAAAATAAAATCTTTGATGACTTGGATATTGGGTCATCTGGGGTCAAAAACTAGGTCACCGGGTCAAATCAAAGGAAAAGCTTGTTAACTCTCTAGAGGTCACAATTTCGGCCCAATCTTAATGAAGCTTTATCAGAATCTTACCTTTAATAAAATCTTGGACAAGTTCGATATTGCGTCATCTGGGGTCAAAAACTAGGCCACCAGGTCAAATCAAAGGAAAAGCTTGTTAACACTGTAGAGGCCACATTTGACTGTATCTTATGAAACATGGTCAGAATGTTAGTCATGATGATTTCAAAGTCCATTTTGAATCTGGGTCATGTAGGGTCAAAAACTAGGTCACCAGGTCTAATCAAAGGAAAAGCTAGTTAACACTCTAAAGGTCACATTTATGACTATCTTATGAAACTTGGTCAGAATGCTAATCTTGATGATCCATAGGTCAAGTTCGAATCTGAGTCATGTGGGGTCAAAAACTAGGTCACCAGGTCAAATCAAAGGAAAAGTTAGTTAACACTTTAAAGGCCACATTTATGACCATATCTTAATGAAACTATCTTGGATGATCTTTAGGTAAATAGGTCAGGTGAGCGATACAGGGCCTTCATGGCCCTCTTGTTTAAGATGCAGCCTTGAAATTTGGATGACATGTACAGTTTTACACAACAATCTTGAAACTGACTTTCAGTGACCATTATTTTGACCTACTGACCTACTTTCTTGTTTTTTAAGATACAGCCTTGAAATTTGGATGACATGTGTACATGTGTAGTTTTGCAGACTGATCTTAAAACTGAATTTCAGTGACAATAAATGTGACCTACTGACCTACTTGTTTTTCAAGATACAGCCTTGAAATTTGGATGACATGTACAGTTTTGCATACCGATCATTTTAGCATCAGTTTTACATTTGAAACATGTAGCTCAAATTACTCATGTGAGCGATCCAGGGTCGTCATGATCCTCATGTTCTTTTTTCTGAAAATCTGATGATATTTTGACCCAGACTTCCATCATTTCTTTGAATAGTCCTGAACAAAGTCCAGGCTACTATCTGAAAAGGGTGAGAACATAATTATTATGTATGTTAGTTTGATAGCTCTTGTCATCCCTATACTTTCATCACATGTCAGTTGTACATATATGCATCACTTCTGCAAATTGCAGAAGACTGCTACAAAGACTGTTGTTAGAAAGACAGGAACAAAGAAGTCGCCAGCAAAGAAAAAAGCTGATGACAAGGCAAAAAAGAAGGTAACTAAGAAGACTGTTACAGCCAAAAAGTCACCTGTAAAGAAAACGGTGACAGAAAAGAAACCAAAGGCAGCCAAGGTTAGCATTTCAAAGTTTTCAGTTCGTATTCAAAGAAATTTTCTTATACAGAACTTTCTGAAGACATACATGTAGTTACAAATCAAAACACCACATTCTGTAGACGAACAATCTGGTAGCAAACAACATCTAATTTCAGCTCACCTTAACCAAAGTTTCAAAGTGAGCTATTGTGATACCTGTGTCTGTGTAACATTTCTATTGTTAACAACTTAAGAGGTCATTTCTTTAGTCTTAAGGAAATTTGGTCAGTGCCTTTCACAGTAAAATCTTGGGAGAGGTTTGAAGCTGAGTCATTTTGGTTTAAATACGAGGTCACTAGGTCAAAATATAGAAAAGTATAATCAGGGGGAAAAGATCCCTTGGAAGCATAGAATGCAACCATGCAAAATAATCGCATATTGGTTTGACCGAGTCTGTCAGAGTTAGGAACATGGTTATCTAATGGATCATGAACTAGGTCACTAAGTTAAATTGTGGAAAAAAAACTTGTTCACACTTTGAAGGACATATTTTCTACCTGAAGTATCTGAAACTTGGTCAGATTGGAATGGCTCTATTTATGTACTTTAAAGTAATTTTCTTTTTGAGTGTAATATATTTTTATGCATCCGAAAATTGGCATATTAGAATCTCACTGTCCATCCTTTTGTGTGTGCGTGCGTCCATGTAAGCTGAAGTTCGAAACTGAATTCTTGCGTCAAAAAGTAGTTCGTTTTGTCAAATAAACCTGGTTAGTTAGCACATAAGGTAATTTTTCTACACGATCTTTATAAATCTTTGCCAGAATGATTGCCTATCTGAATGCTAGATTAAGTTTGAAGAAATCAGGCTAGTGTTGCAGGACCTTTGTGGCCCTGAGACTTCCTAAAGTTATCACCTGTTTGAAAGATTTCCATCTCTCGCTCGAGGACTTAAACAGCATGCTTTATCTTGTAGTCTGCTGTTGAAACAAAAATTGGATAGGCAACCGCATAACTGTTAACATTGATAAAAATAGATGTTCATAATGTATGAAAACTGTAATTTTTCAGTGGAACAGCTTCTATAATATTAATACAGAGGTTGTTTTTCCAGGCAACATTAAAAACTCCAAAGAAAACGGCGAAAAGTTTGAAGGCTGTGAAAAAGACCAAAACGCCAGCTTCAGGGACCAAGAGCAAGAAGTGAAATACATGAAGTTGAAAGACATTTCCAGACTGTGATTTGATTTGTTTGTAGTTAGAATTGAAGTCCTTAGGTGCTATGTTTTGTCAGTAGTGCATAATTATTTTATAACCAGTGGTGTTAATTGTTTGAATGTGTTAAACATTTAAGGTAATTTAGTAAATGCCCAATCATTTTTTTTCAAGATGACGCATAGACTGCTTTCATTGTACAATTATCATAAATTTCATTCTTGTAAATTCTGATTACAACCATGTTTGTGCTAATTTAATTTTTAAATGATACTAGATGTAGAATTTTTAAAATTGAGACACTTAACAGGTGCTTGAGGTTGCACTGTAATACATTTGTTTTTACCAATAAAATTTGTTTTAAATTCAATATTTGTGAGTATTTTGCCTTTTTAGCTTGACTATACGAAGTATGAAGAGCTGTCCTACTCAACCCGGAGTCTGCATCCTATTGACCACTTTTATGAAATATCTCCCCTTTTTACTTAGAATTTAAGGTTAATTTACATTCATTTTCACTGTATCTCTGCTATTACAGAAAGGATTTGATTCAAACTTAAAATAGATGTTCCTCATCATCACTCACATCATATGACACAAGGTCCATAACTCTGGCACCAATTTTTCATGAGTAATTTCCCCCTTTTTACTTAGAATTTAAGGTTAATTTTATGCATTTTTACTATATCTCTTAATACAGAAAGGGGTTGATTCAAACGTAAAATAGTTCTGCATCATAACCCACATCATTTGACAAAAGGGCTGTAACTCTGGCACCAAAATTTGATTAATTATTCCCCTATTTACTTGAAATTTCAGTTTAAAGTTTCAACAAATTTCAACACTGGGACATTATTGCAAATGCGTCAATATTTTAAGTATCCTTTGTACAGGACAGTACGGCAGAACATGTAATGGTCAGGCAGAATGTTGGTAAAGATGTTGCTTTATCAAATATTTCTGTGTTTTGATGATATACTCCTAAATCATAAGAGGAAATGAACAAAACCTGATGGATAGCCATTGGAGAAAAATATTCACTTTTTATGCCCCCGAAGGGAGGCATATTAGTTTTCAACTGTCCGTCCGTTAGTTCGTTTGTTCGTTAGTCACAACGTTAACTTTTTGCGTGAAGGCACTTTACTCGCGAACCACTGCACCCAGGACCTTCAAACTTCACATGCTGATAGTACTTATTGAGTACACCACCCCTACTGACTTTGGGGTCACCAGGTCAAAGTCACAAGGGCCAACGTTAACTTTTTTGCATGAAGGCACTTTACTCGCGAACCACTGCATCCAGGACCTTCAAACTTTACATGCTGATAGTACTTTATGAGTACCAACCCTACTGACTTTGGGGTCACCAGGTCAAAGGTCAAGGTCACAGGGGCCAACGTTAACTTTTTGCATGAAGGCACTTTACTCGCGAACCACTTCTCCCAGGACCTTCAAACTTCACATGCTGATAATACTTATTGAATACACCACCCCTACTGACTTTGGGGTCAAAGGTCAAGGTGATGCGGGGGCATTTGTCACCATTAGTGACAGCTCTTGTTTTGGCATAACTTTAAAAAAACTAAATAGGAGTAGAGGTTAGTATTTTATTCCCAGACAAATACTTGCAACATTTAGAAATTCTTTAACATTCTCAAAGCCATTTCTGAAAGTAGTGTAATATAGAAATAATGATACTTTTTAGCTTCGCTAAACAAAGTAAAGGTGAGCTATCCTTCTTGCCCTTGCATGGATACCAACATCCCATGTTCATGGCTTGGTTAAAGTTCTGAAGCACTTCCATTCTATCTCTAGTTATTACTGAATGGATTTGTTTTGAAATAGATGTTCCACATAATCAACCAAATCATACAACACAATGCCCAGAACTCTTGCACCAATATATTGTGAATTGTGCGCTCTTTTTAAAAAAATTCAGGTTAAAACAGTTGTCCCGTAAGATCACCCATATCATATGACACAAGATTTATTATTGAATGGATTTGATTCAAACTTTAGTTGTTCCATAACATCACCCACATCCTATAACACAAGGTCCATTACTAGAGAAATTATCCATGAATTGTCCCCTTTTTTATGCCCTCTTCCTGCCGACTGGTTTCCGCCCAATAACTTTAGAACCACTTTACCCAGAACATTCAAACCTGGTAGCATGATTGCTCTTATGAAGTAGACAACCCCTATAGTTTTTGAGGTCAAAGGGCAGTGTCACTAGTTTTGAACCTTGAAAAACAGTTTCTGCCCAATAACTTTGAGAACCATTAGACCCAGAATATTTGAATTTGGTAGCATAATTCGGACTTGTGAAAGAGATAAATCATAAAGGTTTTGGGGTCAATAGGTCAAAGGTAAATATCACATGGGCTGCAACCTTGGAAATGGTTTCCGCTCAATAAATTGAGACCTACAACCTTGAAACTTGATAGCATGATTGGGCATTTGAAGTAGATGACACCTATTGTTTTTTGGGGTCAGTAAGTCGAAAAACCTTGAAAACCATTTCTGCTTAATAATTTGAGAACCACTTGACCTAGTATCATCTAACTTGACAGCATGATTGGGCCGATGAAGTAGATGACCCCCAATGTTTTTTGGGGGTTAGTAGGTCAAGATTATAGCGATCACTGGACTGACAATGGGACAAACCATTATGGGGGGTGGAGCATACATGTTTTACAAACTGCTCTTATACTTAGAATTTCTGGTTAATGTTTTGTTATTACTGAATTACTACATTAATAAAATCTGTAAGAAAATTCTCTGGAAGCATGGAATGCAACCAAGCAAAATAATAGTAGACTGGGTTTGTTAATTATATCCATAAGAGGTACATGTATTGGAAAATGCAACACCCCTCGCGCCCCCTAGCGCCGGCTTAAGTTGAATTCTATTCCATAGATATTGAATGGACTCCATGATCCCAAAGGACCAGAAAATATAACACTAAATCAAAGTACAATTAAAATAGTTATTCCACATCATCACCAGCATTAAATATGACAAGGTCCATGAAGTGAAGATTTGCACTTTTTTTTTTTCCGAGATCGAATGGAAGGCATGCAAACTACCCAATTTGTCTTATAATTTCAGAAATTTCACACCAGAAATGTTTTACTTCCTCTGCAGGGGTATTAATCACCCAAGAGATAGCTCTAGTTTCCTCAGATACTGTAAAATCACTGTTACTGTGTGTCAGAAGAAAGCCATACTTGCATACTGACAAACAGCTATGTAATTAAATCCCCTTATAAGTTATTTTTCAGCATATAAGACTACCGGTATAACTATATTCCTCACAGCAAAATGGTGGCATGTTGTCAACTGGCAGCAGATGCGTTACTCAATTACTGAGATGTACCTGCCACCATGTTGGGGAATATCACTGTATCTCTTGCGACAGCTTCTAACAAAATTTGATAATTTTACTATCAGCTTATCATGCTATGGTGCTGGTACAGCAGATAGACAAATAGAAACATGTATAGCTCTACTTGTTCATTTGAAGTAATTAAACAAGTACTGCAGTATGGTGTTACCACATCTTGATATACTGCAAAATGAAGTATTTGATAATAACTATCCCTACTTTTAAAGGTAAAATGAATCAGAATTTCATGTTTGTTAGGATTAGATTTTGTTGATCAGCTATGAAATGCACTGAAATTAGTCTCCGGCAGATATTAATGATTTCATGGTATGCCCTATCTGCTGTCCACCATTAAGAGCATCACACACACCGCCTCCCAACGGTTTATCCACTAAGGACTATTACTGTGTTTAGGTATTCAAGAGGTTAAAGATAAAACTGAAGGTAATAAAATATCATTTTTGTCATGAGCATAATTCTATCTAACCAGAGAAACTTCTTCAAACAAGATCTTTAAAATGGTTTGAGAAAAAACAAAACGCCCCAACAAATATGTAAAACCAGCCTTATAGTGCTGAATCTTCCTATAAAATTGGGCTGAAATTAAACCAGTTTCTGAGCAGTAAGATCTCCCAGCATATAGTGAGGAACATGAACAAATTTCTTGTTCCAACTTGTATATTATGTTTTCTATAAAATTACCGAGATCCCATAAGCCTAATTATGTTTACTACACAATTTTACTGCAGTGTAAAAAGTGCTAATCTTAGGTGCTAAGGTTAAGGTTGGCCAGTCGTTAATTTATAACTGATGCTTTGCCTCAACCTTGAAACTTGCATGTTCTTTGATGTACAGTTCTCTTTTGGAATGCCTTAGAAAAACAAGAGGACCATGATGGTCCTGAATCGCTCACCTGTTCCCACATGAACTGAGTATGACGTTGTTTTTTCTATTATTTGACATAGTGACCTAGTTTTTGAGCTCATGTGACCTAGTTCTGAACTTGACCTAGATATCATCAAGATAAAAATTCTGACCAATTTTCATGAAGATCCATTGAGAAATATGGCCTCTAGAGAGGTCACAAGGTTTTTCTATTATTATTTGACATAATGACCTAGTTTTTGAAGGCATTTGACCCAGTTTTGTATTTGACCTAGATATCATCGAGGTGAACATTCTCACCAATTTTCATGAAGATCTCATGAAAAATATGGCCTCCAGAGAGGTCACAAGGTTTTTCTATTTTTAGACCTACTGACCTAGTTTTTGACCGCACATGACCCAGTTTCGAATTTGACCTAGATATCATCAAGATGAACATTCTCACCATTTTTCATGAAGATCCATTGAAAAATATGGCCTCTAGTGAGGTCAAAAGGTTTTTCTATGTTTAGACCTAGTGACCTAGTTTTTGACCGGAGTTGACCCGGTTTCAAACTTGACCAAGATATCATTAAGATAAACATTCAGACCAACTTTCATACAGATCCCATGAAAAAATACGGCCTCTAGAGAGGTCACAAGGTTTTTCTATTATTTGAGCTACTGACCTAGTTTTTGACCGCATGTGACCCAGTTTCAAACTTGACCTAGATATCATCAAGATGAACATTCTGACCAATTTTCATGCAGATCCCATGAAAAATATGGCCTCTACAGAGGTCGCAAGGTTTTTCTATTATTTGACCTACTGACCTAGTTTTTGACCGCACATGACCCAGGTTTGAACTTGACCTAGATATCATCAAGATGAACATTCTGACCAATTTTCATGCAGCTCCCCTGAAAAATAGGAGCTCTAGAGAGGTCACAAGGTTTTTCTATTTGACCTAATGACCTAGTTTTGGACCGCACGTGACCCAGTTTCAAACTTGATCTAGATATCATCAAGGTGAACATTCTGACCAATTTTCATGAAGATCCATTGAAATATATGGCCTCTAGGGAGGTCACAAGGATTTTCTATTTTTAGACCTACTGACCTAGTTTTGGACCGCACATAAACCAGTTTCGAATTTGACTTTGATATTATCAAGATGAAAATTCTGACCAATTTTCATGCAGATGCCATGAAAAATATGGCCTCTACAGAGGTCACAAGGTTTTTCTATTATTTGACCTACTGACCTAGTTTTGGACTGGACGTGACCCAGTTTAGAACTTGACCTAGATATTACTAAGATGAACATTCTGACCAATTTTCATGCAGATCCCATGAAAAATACGGCCTCGACAGAGGTCACAAGGTTTTTCTATTACTTGACCTACTGACCTAGTTTTGGACCGGACATAACCCAGTTTCGAACTTGACCTTGATATCATCAAGGTGAACATTCTGACCAATTTTCATGAAGATCCTTTGAAAAATATGGCCTCTAGAGAGGTCCCAAGGATTTTCTACTATTTGACCTACTGACCTAGTTTTTCACCGCATGTGACCCAGTTTCGAACTTGACCTAGATATCATCAAGATGAACATTCTCATCAACTTTCATAAAGGTCCCACGAAAAATGTGACCTCTAGAGTGGTCACAAGCAAAAGTTTACGCACGGACGACGGACGCTGCGCGATCACAAAAGCTCACCTTGTCACTATGTGACAGGTGAGCTAACAAGTGAATGAAGTATTGCCATGCAATACAAAGTCCCCTACTGGAAGACACCTAATTTTCTCTACTGAAGTATAACATAATGAACTGATATCTGTCAATGATGTATAAACAATATTGTACTATATATACAATATGTTATAACAACACACTTGGATTAAAATGTGCATATATAAAAACCCACAGTTTTCATATTGAATTTTTTTGGTCGATTATAAAAAGTTATCATATAAGTTATTTATAGTAACAACAAAAGGAAATAATCCTAAAAAAAAAAAGTAATAAGAAATCTATATAATATAAGCACAAGAAACTCTTTACCAGGTAGAAAAAGGTCAAAATACACCTAAAAATTGGATGTAACATGCATGTTGTACCACAGAAAAGTGGTCTTGATTTTTAGCTCGACTATACGAAGTATAAGGAGAGCTATCCTACTCGACCCGGCGTCTGCGTTGGCGTCTCTCCGCGTCCCCACCTTGGTTAAAGTTTTTTTAACACTTTCTCTTTTTTCAACTTATCTCTGTAATTACCTGATGGATTTGATTCGAACTTGAAATACTTATTCCTCATCACAATCCACATCATCTGACATAAGGGCCATAACTCTGGCATCAATATTTCATGAATTATCCCCCCTTTTCACTTAGATTTTCAGGTTAAAGTTTTGATGCACTTTCACTCTATCTCTGTTATTACTGAATGGATTTGATTCAAACTTAAAATAGTTGTTCAACATCATCACCCACATCATATGACACAAGGTGCATAACTCTGGCACCATTTTTTCATGAATTATTCCCCCTTTTTACTTAGAATTTCAGGTTAAAGTTTTGGTGCACTTTCACCCTACCTCTGTTATTACTGAATGGATTTGATTCAAACTTAAAATAGTTGTTCAGCATCATTACCCACATCATATGACACAAGATGCTTAACTCTGGCACAATTTTTCATGAATTATTCCCCTTTTTACTTAGAATTTCAGGTTAAAGTTTTGATGCACTTTCACTCTATCTCTGTTATTACTGAATGGATTTGATTCAAACTTAAAATAGTTGTTCAACATCATCACCCACACCATATGACGCAAGGTGCATAACTCTGGCACCTATGTTTCATTAATTATTCCGCCTTTTTACTTAGAATTTTAGGTTAAAGTTTTGATGCACTTTCACTCTGTCTCTGTTATTACTGAATGGATTTGATTCAAACTTAAAATAGTTGTTCAACATCATCACCCACACCATATGACACAAGGTGCATAACTCTGGCACCAATATTTAATGAATTATGCCTCTTTTTGCTTAGGATATACTTATATAGTGTTTTGATACATTTTATCTTTACCTCTCTTATTACTTTAAGTTGATATTTTCATGCTTCCGAGGGGAGGCATATAGTTTTTGAACCGTATGTCGGTCTGTCCGCATTTTTCGTGTCCGGTCCATATCTTTGTCATCGATGGATGAATTTTCAAATAACTTGGCATGAATGTGTACCACAGTAAGACAACATGTCGCGCGCAAGACCCAGGTCCGTAGCTCAAAGGTCAAGGTCACACTTAGACATTAAAGGATAGTGCATTGATGGGCGTGTCCGGTCCATATCTTTGTCATCGATGGATGGATTTTCAAATAACTTGGCACGAATGTGTACCACAGTAAGACGACGTGTCGTGCGCAAGACCTAGGTCCGTAACTCAAAGGTCAAGGTCACACTTAGACATTAAAGGATAGTGCATTGATGGGCGTGTCCGGTCCATATCTTTGTCATCTATGGATGGATTTGCAAATAACTTGGCACGAATATGTACCACAGTAAGACGACGTGTCATGCACAAGACCCAGGTCTGTAGCTCAAAGGTCAAGGTCACACTTAGACATTAAAGGATAGTGCATGGATGGGCGTGTCCGGTCCATATCTTTGTCATCGATGGATGGATTTTCAAATAACTTGGCATGAATGTGTACCACAGTAAGACGACGTGTCGCGCGCAAGACCCAGGTCCGTAGCTCAAAGGTCAAGGTCACACTTAAACGTTAAAGGTCATTTTTCATGATAGTGCATTGATGGGCGTGTCCGGTCCATATTTTTGTCATTCATGCATGGATTTTAAAATAACTACGCATGAATGTGTGACACAGTAAGATGACGTGTCGCGCACAAGACCCAGCTCCGTAGGTCAAAGGTCCTAAACTCTAACATCGGCCATAACTATTCATTTAAAGTGCCATCGGGGGCATGTGTCATCCTATGGAGACAGCTCTTGTTTACCTAGACTCAGGCTATTGTGCAATATCTTCATCCACAATTGGAGTCATTAAACACTCCAGTGACAGCTCTAGTTTCCTCAGATGTGCCCAGTTTCACTATCCAGCATCGAAATAGTCGAGCGCGCTGTCTCCTGTGACAGCTCTTGTTCTCTATGGCCAGTAATAAAAAAGTTACAATAGGAGAGATCGCCGTGACGTCACACATTAACACCTGTTTATCTGGTGGTTGGCAAAACAAATGTTTTTACATCGTTTATGTATGGGATCGGAGTTTTCAATTTTTAATAACTTTTTCGCTCATTTATGGATTTTAAAATTTCAAGAAGTTTTGAAATGCTCACAATTTTCATATTTTCTCATTTAAATATCTTTTTAAAATGAATAACCATTTTAAATGACATATGATTTTAATAGCGGCGTAGCGATGCTCCAAACTTTTAGAAAAAACACTGTAAGTTAAGCATTAATAATAAATCCATTTTATTTTGAATTGCTTGTTTTATATACTTTCCATTGATCAAAAAATTATTGATATCATTTTTGTTTTAAGAAAGTTTAAGCCATTAGAAAAACATCACTGTTTACAAACAAGAGGGCCATAATGGCCCTATATCACTCACCTGTCATCATTGCACTTAAGGACAAGAAGGTCAAAAAATCATAATCAAGATCAATCAAAACAATCATGAGAAAATATAGTTGAAATTTTCTTAAAGGTACAGATATGTCAAAATGCACCTATAAATTGGAGGTACAATCCATGTTGTACCACAGGAAAGTGGTCTCTGTTTTTCCCTACGGCCAATAATAAAAAAGTTACTAAATAAGCTATTTATAGTAACATAAAAGGGAAGTAATTAAAAAAAATTATTGTAAGTGAACAAAAGATGGATCTACCAAATAAAAACAAAGAGCACTGAAATGCATCACAAATGCAGAGCAATATACACACAAAACAAAGTCATATGTCCTTTGACCCCTAAGTGTAACCTTGACCTTGAAGTGAGCCATCCCAAACATTTGCTCTGCACATCGTTCTGATGAGGTGAACATTTGTGTCCGGTTTCTTTGAAATCCTTCAAGGGGTTCAAGAGTTACAGAGCGGAAGGAAAATTGCTAACCAACAGACAGACGGACACCGAGGCGATAACATAATACATCTCTGAGGGCGTATAAAAAGGAATCGAGATCTTATGGTGATACAAGTTGTGTGCAAGTTTGGTTAAAATCAAATCATAAATGAAGCTGCTATTGTGCAGACAAAGTCAAAATAGCTAATTTTGGCCCTTTCAGGGGCCATAACTCTGGAACCCATTACAGGTTCTGGTCAGTTCAAGAAAGGAAAAAAGATCTTATGGTGACAAGTTTTTGTCCAAGTTTGATTACATTCAAATCATAAATGAAGCTGCTATTGTGCAGACAAGGTCAAAATAGCTAATTCTGGTCCTATCAGGGGCCATAACTCTGGAACCCATTATGGAATCTGGCCAGTTCAAGAAAGGAATCAAGATCTTGTGGTGAAAGTTGTGTGCAAGTTTGGTTAAAATCAAATCATAAATGAAGCTGCATTTGCGCAGACAAGGTCAAAATAGCTAATTTTGGCCCCTTCAGGGGCCATAACTCTAAAACCCATTATGGGATCTGGCCGGTTCAAAAAAGGAACCGAGATCTTATAGTGACACAAGTTTTGTGCAAGTTTGATTTAATTCAAATCACAAATGAAGCTGCTATTGTGCAGGCAAGGTCAAAATAGCTAATTTTGGCCCTTTCAGGGGCCATAACTCTGGAACCCATAATGGGATCTGGCCAGTTCAAGAAAGGAACCAAGATCTTATGATGATACAAGTTGTATGCAAGTTTGGTAAAAATCAAATCATAAATAAAACTGCTATTATGCAGACGTCAAAATAATTTTGGCCCTTTCAGGGGCCATAACTCTGGAACCCATAATGGGATCTGGCCAGTTTAAGAAAGGAAACTAAGATCTTATGGTGATACAAGTTTTGTGCAAGTTTGGTAAAAACCAAATCATAAATAAAGCTGCTATTGTGCAGACAAGGTCAAAATAACCAATTTTGGCCCTTTCAGAGGCCATAACTCTGGAACCCATAATGGGATCTGGCCAGTTCAAGAAAGGAACCAAGATCTTATGGTGATACAAGTTGTATGCAAGTTTGGTTAAAATAAAATCATAAATGAAACCACTATCGTGCAGACAAGAAATTGTGGACGGACGAAGGGCGATCACAATAGCTCACCCTGTCACTGTGACAGGTGAGCTAAAAAAACATGGACACTCGGCGTCTGCCCACCCAATATTGCCCTATCTGTTCTAAAAATAGAAAATACAAGGGATTTGTATACAAACACGATCTCTCCTATATAATCTATTTATAGTAACAACAAAGGGACTTAATTCTAAAAATGAGGGTGCCTCATGGTAGTGAACATTTTGGTCCAAGTTACATCAAAATGCCATCATGTATGAAGAAGAAATTCTCCGGACAAAGTCATTCTTGTATCTGACCTTTGGTCTCTAAGTGTGACATTGACATTAGACCTTGGGACCTGGTTCTTGCACATGACAATCCGTCTTATTTAGGTGAACATTTGTGCCAAGTTACATCAAAATCCCTCCATGCAAGAAGAAGACATGCTCCAGACAAAGTCATTCTTGTATCTGACCTTTGGTCTCTAAGTGTGACCTTGACATTAGACCTCGGGCCCGGGTTTTGAGCATGACATTGTCTCATCCAGGGGAATATTTGTGCCAGCTGATAATTAAATCCTGTTTTGCATGGCAAAGTTATAGACCAGACAGGAAAAAAAACCTATTGACATTTGATCTCAGTGTGACCTTGACCTTTAAGCTAGGGTCCTGGATGTTGCGCATGACACGTCGTCTCATCATGGGGAACATTTATGCCAAGTAATATTGTAATCCCTTGATGGATGACAAGAGTTCTGGAAAAAAAACCTTATTGACCTTTGACCTCAAATTATGACCTTGACCTTTGAGCTAAGGGTCCAGGTTTTGCGCACGACAAGTTGTCTCATCATGGGGAACATTTGTGCCAAGTAATACTAAAATCCCTTCATGGATGGCAGAGTTATGGACCGGACAGGAAAACAACTCTGTTGACCTTTGACCCCCAATTGTCACCTTAACCTTTGAGCTAGGGGTCTGGGATTTGCACATGACACGTCATCTGATCATGGGGAACACTTGTGCCATGTGATATTAAAATCCCTTAATGAATGTCAGAGTTATGGACCGGACACGTAACAGACCCTGTTCATGCTATGTTAACATTGGACTGCTAAGTGTGACCTCAACCTTTGAGCTAGGGGTCTGAATGTTGTGCATGACACATTGTCTTATTATGAGGTAGCTTTGCCAGTAAAAAAAAAAAAATCCAAGTTAAAAAGGGGCATTACTCTGTTAAAATTCAAATTATAGTTATGAGAATTGTGTCTCCTGGTGTAGACTTTGATAGTAAATAACTATTTTGAGTTTCAAGTCAAAAGCTTTAATAGTAACAGAGATATTTGACTTTATCAAAAATTTTAACAAACAAGAGGGCCATGAAGGCCCTGTATCACTCACCTGACCTACTGACCTAAAGATCATCAAGATTAACATTCTGACCAAGTTTCATAAAGATATGGTCATAAATGTGATCTCTAAAGTGTTAACTAGCTTTTCCTTTGATTTGACCCGGTGCCCTAGTTTTTGACCCCACATGACCCAGATTCGAACATGACCTAAAGATCATCAAGATTAACATTCTGACCATGTTTCATGAAGATAAAATCATAAATGTGGCCTCTAGAGTGTTAACAAGCTTTTCCCTTGATTTGACCTAGTAACCTAGTTTTTGACCCCACCTGACCCAGATTTGAACTTGACCTATAGATTATCAAGATTAACATTCTTACCAAGTTTCATTAAGATATGGTCATAAATGTGGCCTCTACATTGTTAACTAGCTTTTCCTTTGATTTGACCTGGTGACCTAGTTTTTGATCCTATATGACCCAGATTCAAACTGGACCTTGAGACCATCAAGATTAACATTCTGACCAAGATTCATAAAGATACAGTCATAAATGTGGCCTCTACAGTGTTAAAAAGCTTTTCCTTTGATCTGACCTGGTGACCTAGTTTTTGACCCCAGATAACCCAATATTAAATTCGTCCAAGATTTTATTGAGGATAACATTCTGACCAAGTTCCATTAAGATTGGGCCAAAATTGTGACCTCTAGAGTGTTAACAAGCTTTTCCTTTGATTTGACCTGGTGACCTAGTTTTTGACCCCAGATGACCCAATATCGAACTCGTCCAAGATTTTATTGAGGGTAACATTCTGACCAAGTTTCATTAAGATTGGGTCAAAATTGTGACCTTTAGATTGTTAACAAGCTTTTCCTTTGATTTGACCTAGTGACCTAGTTTTTGACCCCAGATGACCCAATATCGAACTCGTCCAAGATTTTATTGAGGATAACATTCTAAATTTCATTAAGATTGGGCCAAAATTGTGACCTCTAGAGTGTTAACAAGCTTTTCCTTTGATTTGACCTGGTGACCTAGTTTTGGAACCCAGATGACCCAATATCGAACTCGTCCAAGATTTTATTGAGAGTAATATTTTGACCAAGTTTCATTAAGATTGGGCCAAAATTGTGACCTCTAGAATGTTAACAAGCTTTTCCTTTGATTTGACCTGGTGACCTAGTTTTTGACCCCAGATGACCCAATATCGAACTCGTCCAAGATTTTATTGAGAGTAACATCCTGACAAAGTTTCATTAAGATTGGGCCAAAATTGTGACCTCTAGAGTGTTAACAAGCTTTTCCTTTGATTTGACCTGGTGACCTAGTTTTTGATCCCAGATGACCCAATATCGAACTCGTCCAAGATTTTATTGAGGGTAACTTCTGACCAAGTTTCATTATGATTGGGCCAAAATTGTGACCTCTAGTGTTAACAAGCTTTTCCTTTGATTTGACCTGTTGACCTAGTTTTTGATCCCAGATGACCCAATATCGAACTCGTCCAAGATTTTATTGAGGGTAACATTCTGACCAAGTTTCATCAAGATTTGGCCAAAATTGTAACCTCTAGTGTTAACAGTCAAATTGTTGACGAAGGAAGGACGGACGACGGACACAGGGCAATCACAAAAGCTCACCTTTGAGCACTTTGTGCTCAGAAGAGCTAAAAAATCTAAGTTAAAAGGGGCATAATTCTGTCAAAATTCAAATCAGAGTTATGGGGATTATTTCTCCTGGTCAAGACTTTGATGATAAATAGTATTTTAAGTTTCAAGTCAAAAGCTTTGATAGTAACAGAGATATTTGACTTTATCAAAAACTTTAACTAAAAATTCTAAGATAAAAAGGGGCATAATTCTGTCAAAATTCAAACCAGAGTTATAGGAATTGTGTCTCCTGGTGTAGATTTTGAAAGTAAATAACTATTTTGAGTTTCAAGTCAAGAGCTTTAATAGTAACAGATATTTGAGTATACCAAAAATTTTAACAAAATTTCTAATTTAAAAAGGGGCATAATTCTGTGAAAATTCAAACCAGAGTTAAGGAGATTGTTTCTCCTGGTGTAGACTTTGATAGTAAATAACTGTTTTAAGTTTCAAGTCAATAGCTTTGATAGTAACAGAGATATTTGACTTTATCAAAAACTTTAACCAACGGCGACGCCGACGCCGGAGCGAGTGCAATAGCTCTGCATTTTCTTCGAAAAGTAGAGCTAAAAACCCTGTTGACCTTTGACCTCCAATTGTGACCTTGACCTTTGAGCTAGTGGCCTGAGTTTTGCGCATGACATGCCATCTTATCATGGGGAACATTTTTGCCAAGTAATATTAAAATCCCTTCATGGATGACAGAGTTATGGACCGGACACGAAATTGCTGAGGGATGAAATGACGGAAAAGCGGATTCCTATAGTCCCCGAAACTGGTTTTCAACCAGTAGGGGACTAATAATAGCTAGAATGGAAAACTGCTCGGAAATGGTTTACTTTGCTGACTGGTGTCTCGTTCTTGGTCAATGGCAGTCACACAGCATGATATATCAAGATCCCTCTTGACAACACTTTACAAACACAAAAATCTTTCCTGAGAATTGGCATTTTAAAGAAGAGAAAAAGAGGAGAACATGGAAGAAATTTTATTATCTTATCTAAAATTGCAATAAATAGCAATCAGTGTATGTACATCAAAGAGTCTGTATGAAATTCAGATTTAAATTACTGGTACATCTGAAAGTATATATCATGTCAGAAACGTATCAAGTCAAATTTAATATTCTAAAAAGTTTGTTTTTCAGTACTGGATAAGCTAATATCTAGACAGTCAAACTCTCCAGTATAATAAATAAACTCTTGCAACATACAACAAGCTAACTTTCTCTTTAAGAACACATTCTATAATCACTTCATTTTTCACCTCTTGCTTGTTCAAATTTAAATATCATTGTTGCCAGTTCTCTGTAACAATGTGTGTTAGCCGTAACAGTGTTTTGGCACAAAGCACATCCTGTATGAAATATCCAAAGCAAATTCAACATAATTTGTCTCACCGCAAATCAGAAATTTGAAAGTGATGCACTCTTTAAAGGCTAGGTGATATAAAGCAAATACACTATAAAGAATAAAACAAATAGCTGTGCAGCAACAGTATTAAAATCTATGGAAATAAATAAAATGATAGATGTCAGACTGTTTGTGAAAAAAGTTTTGTGCGACGAAAGTGTGTTGACTTGTACAAAATTTATAAAGGTAAATGATCCGATAGTACTCAGAACTCTACAAAACAAATAAATCTTTACTCGACAATCTTGTCTAAAATAATGTCTAGAATAGATTTCTCCATCACTATTTAAACAATCTAGCAATCTAATTCAAATACCATAAATAACTAAAATTTTCACAGTAAATATGTCTTCAACCAAAAATGCTTTAGATGCCGCCCTAAAACAGCCAACGAAAACACATGCACCTGTTTCCAGTATAAGTATATGGACTTTTTATGCAATTCGCATTAAGTTGTATTTTAAGCAATAAAACCACTAGAAAGTTATTTTAAAATTTTGAATAATTAGCTCTGTCTTATAAGCCATCTAGACACATATTGTGTACAAAACAAGTCAAATACAGTAATGACACATTTTATCAACAGTTTTTATATTTACAAAAACATTCAAAAAGCTTTTCATGATTTAGTCCAAAATGTAAAGATTCTTGTGAAATATCAAATGTCAGATCTTTATAACTTGAAATAATAATTAAAAAAATAGCACTAGTATTAAATACTAGAACCGACTCCACTAAATGCATTTAGATATTTATCAGATATTTATGTGACTATATTCTACAATTTAATACCACTTATTTAAAACAGTTAAAATATTTAATACTTGTTTTAAGCTCTACATGTATCTGCTATAATGCTGTATCATATCTAACACCTTGTGTCCAGTAACAACAATTAGGCACTGCCTTTAGTATCTAAAAATAAAATATGAGCCGTGCCATGAGAAAACCAACATAGTGGGTTTGCGACCAGCATGGATCCAGACCAGCCTGCGCATCCGCGCAGTCTGGTCTGGATCCATGCTGTTCGCTAACAGTTTCTATAACTGTAATAGGCTTTGAAAGCGAACAGCATGGATCATGACCAGACTGCGCGGATGCGCAGGCTGGTCTGGATCCTTGCTGGTCGCATACCCACTATGTTGGTTTTCTCATGGCGCGGCTCAATATTATCTATTTTTTTACACCCTAACCTCTAAATCTCCAGATTATGCAAAAATAACTTACAGAACAGAACATACAAGCAGTTTAAGCAGAAACTTTAAATAACTTGAAGGAAGCATTCTAAACAGTAGAAAGTTCACAGATACTCACTCACACAATAAATCCCTGATCACTTTCTAGTAACTACTCACACTATCTTTAACAATAACACAGGCAAAAGCCCCTTGGAGGTCTTTTTTTCTTATGAAACCGGTTTTATCATTCTGATCACATATAACGGTTACAACTGGGACAATACATTAATGTTACATGGCCATATGTTACACAACAAATTCATGTACAGATTTTATAAATGAGAAGAAGATTGGATGACAGTGCCATTTCAACAAAGCAACAATAAACACTGTTAACGAGGCAATAAAAATATCAATAAGACTAAATAATTGACACAATTATTTCCTTCCTGAAGTCACAATACTTATTATTATCACTCGGATGTGTATTCATTTTGATGAGCAAAGAAATCCCTTAGTAGTAAGTCTAAAAAACATTAAAATCAATCCATATCAAAGAATTTGCTCTATAGGAAAGCTAACGAAATTGCTAAAACTTTCCTGTTTTTCAGTGAAAACTGTTTCTTGTGTCCATATTATGTACAACTGAAACTTTCTGCTTTAGATGATATCAAATTGAACTAAGTGAATCCATTCAGTCTACGAAAATGTACATATATTGAATCTAAAGGGATTCCATTTCCTTCTTTCAGTTAAAATCTAGTCTGTTTTTTTTTTTCAATCTAGTTCATCTGCATGGCATGCTTCATGAATTCGGCAAACTCCCACAAGTGCTTGCTCTTGTTTCCTGTAGCAGTAGCGGCTGATGGGTAGCGGCCAATATATCTGCAAATAACAAATACTTTCAGGATGTATTTTCATGTATTTCTCACAAATATGTTTTGTTTTGGGTTTAACGCCGTTTTTCAACAGTATTTCAGTCATGTAATGGCGGGCAGTTAATCTAACCAGTGTTCCTGGATTCTGTACCAGTACAAACCTGTTCTATGCAGACACAATGTCGTTTATCAAATAGTCACGGAGAACATAAGCCCCGCCCGAGGATCGAACTCACGACCCCGCGATCCATAGACCAACGCTCTACCTACTGAGCTAAGAGGGCGGGCTTCTCACAAATATGATCTTAATGTTAGACCACATCTACAATTACTGTATTTTCTCTTCTACCTGTGACCAACTCCATTTGCAACCTTGAAACTGTCGTGAATGTAAAAAGAGGTACTATCTTTTTATCAAATTTGAGGTACTTTTTGTTGAACAACTAAAAATGGCAATGAAATTCAATATAGTTTACTTAAATTTGATTGATTCCATAATACCAGTTCTACTATTTATCTGAATAGATTGTCATCACATGGACATTACTGGCATACTTTTAAATATCTTAGAAAGGAAACTCTTTTTATTCAAATCAAATGATATTCATCTATTTCATTATTAAAACTTATTTTGAACAAAATGTCTCCAACAATCAGCAGATCATTGTCCTAGGCTTTAATGGCTTCCATCATATTGTAAAAAGAGTTCAACATGAAAGTACTTGAACACTTGCAGAGACACTATTCAAACTTAAAACCAGATTTTGTGAATGTACAAAATCCAATTCCAAGCATTGTTTATGTTACTTCTCATAAAATATTATCTTACTCTATTTTCTTGTTTGCCATTTTTTCCATAGCCATATCAGTTGATGCTATTTTCTTCAACACTGTACGCATACGAGGTTCTACATAGAACCAAGCTCCCATATTCTTGTGTTCTTCCTGTACCCAGGCTAGTCTTGCCTTCGGGTACTTCAATATCTCAGCCTTGACAAGGTCAAATGGAAATGGAGAAATCTGAAACATTACAATAAAACAAAGCTATAAAAGATGATCTGATGCTTAAACAAATCACTACAGAGTCCACCTTCTGTAAAGTACCAGTACTGGTGGTTCCGGAAAAGGTGCAGTTTTGACGTTAGTGATGTTCACATCCCTTACCTCGAGGTTGATTAGCAGAAATATTATCAACCAAAACAACTGTTTTAAGAAAATGTGTATGACTCCACTGTTATATATTGCTGAATTCATCTCTTCAAAAAATCTTGAAGAAAAACACGCTAATTTGAAATAATATTAAATAATGAATTTATATTATTTTCTAATTTTAGCCACTCCCTTTATTAAGCCAAATATACTGTTTTTTCTAAAAGTACAATGTGTATTTTTCTCCAAATATTGTAACATTGAGAAAGCCTTGAAAAAAACCTGCAGACTGAATTATTGTTTAACTTTGACTGTACTACCTGTTCAATTCTGGCAATAGCAATTTTGTCAACAAGGTCCAACTTTTCTCTCTCCTTTACTAGCTCATAGTACACCTTTCCGGAACAGAAGATCAACTTCTTTACTGCAGCGGGGTTCTCAGAGGGCATGCCTGTCTCTGGGTACAACCGGACAAAACCTGTTCCTTCAACCATCTCATCAAAGTTTGATCTAGCCTCCGGCAAACGTAACAAACTCTTTGGTGTCACCAGGACAAGCTGAAAAAATCAAAGATTGTTATGCTGTTCAAAATCGAACTTTCTACTTCTTTTAAAAAGTCTAAATCACACAAGTGAATTTTATGAAACACAACTTTCAAATCTTTCTATCCTCAAAAATCTTTCAAACAAGCATTTAACTTTCATTATCATTCTACAGTTCAGAAATAAATATCAAGTGTAAAATTCTTGGCAAAATAAGAATGAATTCATCTCAAGATTATGAAATGATGTACATGTTTTAAAATACAATGTTGAGATACTAGAGTAACATAAACCACTTACTGGTTTTCTGAATGGTAAGGCAATCTGTCTACGTAGAGCATGGAAGTAGTTGGCGGGAGTTGTCAGATTTCCTACAAACCAGTTGATCTCATGCAGCTGCTGAATCTCAAAGTCCTCACTCTCTTTCTACAATAGTAATACAATCATCATTTCAGGAAAGTCACTGGACTCAAAACGCGTCTCCCAAAAACAAAACAAATGAGTATGATCTCATTACCTTCATTATACACCTACAGCAGTTATATTAGGTTACAGTCAAACCTGTCTTTAAAGACCACACTTTGGAAATGAAATAAGTGGTCTTTGCTGACAGGTGGTCTCTTAACATACACATTTTCCATATTAATACTGGAACATGAGGAGAAAACAGTGACCTTAGAAATGTGGCACTGGAAATGGTCTGTAGCACAGGTTTGACTGTATCTAACATTTTCCTGTACAATACAGTGATATACTTTGACAAGTATCCATTTGTAAAACATACCTGATGCGCCAACAGGAAAGTCCATTACCTTTTCCAGATATTAATGAGTCCAAATATATCTATTACTGTATAACATAAATACTCTAATTATTCTATGCTGAGTTTGTCGTTATGATGAAAAACCAGACATAGATTCCATCTATATCTAGAAGTCAATCATGAAATTTTAAACAGAAAGAACATTTGTTGAGCTTTTCTTGATGTTGAATTGCATGTGGATATTTATCACTCAATGGTTTTTATTGTTTGTTATCATAGGAATTGGAATAAAATAAAGTTGTCCAATATAGAATATATTGTACCCAGTATAAAATGCATTTGACTATCACATGCTATAAAGGTGAACTGCTTATAGGATGACTAAAACAGGTATATAATAATCATCTTTACTCCTCATTCTATTTCAACAGAAGAAAAGGTGATACCCATTTTATTATTTTAACTACTTCTTTGCCATTGTAATCTGATGAAATCAAAACTTTTAGTATCTTGTCATCAATTTCTTGTTTTGATTTGTGTTCACTAGTTTATTTTTATTCAATAATTTAACTCAGTTGCACTAATCTGATAAGCTTAATGATTTAACACTACAGTCGCTAGCTGCTTACCATAGTAACTTCTTGAGCACCACACATTTCATAACCCTTTTCATTAACATAGCACAATAACTTCTTGAGCACCACACACTTTAATACCTCCTTTATCAACTTCACACAATAACTTCTTGAGCACCACACTTCATTGCCTCCTTTATCAACTTTACATAATAACTTCTTGAACACCACACACTTCATTACCTTCTTTATCAACTTCACACAATAACTTCTTGAGCACCACACACTTCATTGCCTCCTTTATCAACTTCACACAATAACTTCTTGAACATCACACACTCCATTGCCTCTTTTATCAACTTCACACAATCACTCCTTAAGCACCACACACTTCACTACTTCCTTTATCAACTTCACACAATAACTTCTTGAACACCACACACTTCATTACCTTCTTTATCAACTTCACACAATAACTTCTTGAACACTACGCACTTCATTTACTCCTTTATCAACTTCACACAACAACTTCTTTAGCACCACAAACTTCATTGCCTTCTTTATCAACACCACACACTTCATTACCTTGTTCATCAACTTCACAAAATAACTGCTTCAGCACCACAATTGTGTATGCATGGGTATCATGATGCATGGCTGCAACATTGTTATCAATACATGTTTTATATGTGATATACAGTGGATTTCTGATATTTGAATAACCTATTTGTCAGGATAAAATATTCAAATAACAGGAGTATTCCAATATTAGAACGCTAAATTTTCAAATTGTAAATGCAAAAGTTGTTGGTTGCAGACAGTTATCAATTCTAATGATATGGTATGATAATGTTATTAAGTCTGAAAAAAAAATCTGATACCTGTTGGTGTCTTGGTTAAAAACTAATCCATTATTTAGTTACAATTAACTGATTTTAGCTCACCTGAGCCAAACGCTCAGGATGAGCTATTGTGATCGCTCACCATCCGGCATCCGTTTGTATGTCCATCCATCCACACTTTCTTAAAACAACATCTCCTCCTAAACCACCAAACCAATTTTGATGAAACTTGACAGGGATGATCCTTGGATGGTCTTTTTTAAAAATTGTTCAAAGAATTGAATTCCGTTCAGAACTCTGGTTGCCATGGCAACCGAAACAAAAAACTTTAAAAATCTTCTTGTCCAAAACCACAAGGCCTAGGGCTTTGATATTAGGTATGTAGCATCATCTAGAGGGCCTCTACTAAGATTGTTCAAATTATCCCCCTAGGGTCAAATATGGCCCCGCCCCGGGGTCACATGGTTTATATAGACTTATAATGGAAAAAACTTCTTGTCCAAAACCATAAGGCCTATGGCTTTGATATTTAGTATGTAGCATCATCTAGTGGGCCTCTACAAAGATTGCTCAAATTATTCCCCTTGGATAAAAAATGGCCCTGTCCTGGGGGGTCACATTGTTTCTATAGACTTATACAGGGAAAAACTTTGAAAAATCTTCTTGTCAAAAACAAAAGGGCCTAGGGCTTTGATATTTGGTATGTAGCATCATATAGTGGGCCTCTACCAAGATTGTTCAAATGATCCCCCTAGGCTGAACTAGAGTATACCTTCCACCTTTACTTAACTCTCTAAAAAGTTCAGGTAAAACATAACATCTTCCATCTGATAAAAAAGTGTAACATATTTCTTCATGCAAATGTTTGGTAAAAGTTTGTTATAATAACCCAGTATGCCATTTCCATAGTTCACTTTTCATCATTAACATAACCTGAACCATAACATTTACTGTCCTTATGGGTGTATAAGCCTAACAGAATTTAATAACTAAAAAAATATGACCTATTTTCTTGATCATAACCTGGATCATCAGTTTCACTAGTTAGGCACTATGTTAACTTCCCTATCACTACAGCCACTAACTGATACCACTTTCAGGAATAAGGTCATTAATTTGGTCAAAAATATGCTTAAATTGCATAATCAAAAGAAGTTCAAAGCAAATGGGTCCTTACTTTTCTAGTTCAGTGTATTGTGTGTAGACAAGAACAGTGCTTTAATCAAACTTGTTCACTGCTTTAACACATCCTGCTGGAAATAAGACTCTTCAAGTTTAAGTTCTTGTGATGGCAAAGCTGCTTTGCAGATTGAAACTGAAATAGGAGTTTAATGTGCAAAAGAAAGGCAGCGCATCTCTTTTAGGGTATCACACCACTACTGACTGGCATTTCACTCAGAACTATTTAACTCCTATTTTCTTTCTAGTCATTTTTACTTCAGTTTTGGAAAGAATTTTCCTGATAATTAGGTGTAAGGCAAGGAGATGGTCATGAAGTATAAGCAGGACTCCTGTGGTACAAAAGCAGCATCTAACAAAGTAAAACATTCAGTAGAGAAGCATTTCCTCAAGGTAAATGATTAATGTACCATATCAATCAAATATTCAAGTATAAAGAATTCTAGTAAACAAACCTGAAAAAGAAAAGACAAAAAGCTTCAACATGTCAAATTTCTAACATTTCTTGAAGCCGTAAAGCCTGGAAAAGTAGAAGGCTCTTATAACTGTGTAACAGAAAGTTGGTACCCATAACACAGTTGGGAAAATATCTCATGCAATAAAGGATTAAAGCAACTATGTATCAGTTTTTACCTTGTTACTTCCAGTATTGTCATATTTCTGAAACGTTATCTAGCCCTTAGTATATTATTTTATCCAGCAAATTGCAATATCAAAACAGCATCTAAGTGTTTACTGTAATGTTTTGAATAAGTATGTATAGTTCAAACAATAGGCAGAATTGCTTCAAATCAATCACAATGCTAAGTGCTAGAGCTAAGCAGGGATATCACAACATATAAACAAGAGGACCATGATGGTCCTGAATCGCTCACCTATCCCCACATGACCCAGTGTTTAACCGAGTATGACGTCGTTATTTCTATTATTTGACATAGTGACCTAGTTTTTGAGCACATGTGACCTAGATATCATCAAGATAAAAAATTCTGACCAATTTTCATGAAGATCCATTGAAAAATATGGCCTATAGAGAGGTCACAAAGTTTTTCTATTATTTGACCTAATGACCTAGTTTTTGAAGGCACGTGACCCACTTTTAAACATGACCTAGATATCATCAAGATGAACATTCTCACCAATTTTCATGAAGATCTCATGAAAAATATGGCCTCTAGAGAGGTCACAAGGTTTTTCTATTTTTCAACCTACTGACCTAGTTTTTGACCACACATGACCCAGTTACGAACCTGACCTAGATATCATCAAGCTGAACATTCTCACTAATTTTCATGAAGATCCATTGAGAAATATGGCCTCTAGAGAGGTCACAAGGTTTTTCTATTTTTAGACCTACTGACCTAGTTTTGGACCCCACGTGACCCAGTTTTGAACTTGACCTAGATATCATCAAGGCGAACATTCTGACCAATATTCATGAAGATCTCATGAAAAATATGGCCTCTAGAGAGGTCACAAGGTTTTTCTATTTTTAGACCTACTGACCTAGTTTTTGACCGCACGTGACCCAGTTTCGAACTTGACCTAGATATCATCAAGGTAAACATTCTGACCAATTTTCATGAAGATCCCTTGAGAAATATGGCCTCTAGAGAGGTCACAAGGTTTTTCTATTTTTAGACCTACTGACCTAGTTTTTGACCGCACATGACCCAGTTTCGAACTTGACCTAGATATCGTCAAGGTGAACATTCTGACCAATTTTCATGAAGATCCATTGAGAAATATGGCCTCTAGAGAGGTCACAAGGTTTTTCTATTTTTAGACCTACTGACCTAGTTTTTGACCCCACGTGACCCAGTTTCGAACCTGACCTAGATATCATCAAGGTGAACATTCTGACCAATATTCATGAAGATCTCATGAAAAATATGGCTTCTAGAGAGGTCACAAGGTTTTTCTATTTTTAGAACTACTGACCTAGGTTTTAACCCAACGTGACCCAGTTTCGAACTCGACCTAGATATCATCAAGGTGAACATTCTGACCAACTTTCATGAAGATCCATTGAGAAATATGGCCTCTAGAGAGGTCACAAGGTTTTTCTATTTTTAGACCTACTGACCTAGTTTTTGACCCCACGTGACCCAGTTTCGAACTTGACCTAGATATCATCAAGGTAAACATTCTGACCAACATTCATGAAGATCTCATGAAAAATATGGCCTCTAGAGAGGTCACAAGGTTTTTCTATTTTTAGACCTACTGACCTAGTTTTTGACCCCACGTGACCCAGTTTCGAACCTGACCTAGATATCATCAAGGTGAACATTCTTACCAATTTTCATGAAGATCTCATAAAAAATATGGCCTCTAGAGAGGTCACAAGGTTTTTCTATTTTTAGACCTACTGACCTAGTTTTTGACCGCACGTGACCCAGTTTCGAACTTGACCTAGAATTTACCAAGATGAACATTCTGACCCATTTTCATAAAGATCCCATGAAAAATGTGACCTCCAGAGTGGTCACAAGCAAAAGTTTACGCACGCAAGCACGACGGACGCCACGCGATCACAAAAGCTCACCTTGTCACTTTGTGACAGGTGAGCTAAAAATAAATGATGGTCAAAGCAGACCAATTCTATTACACACAGTTGTTCTAACTCTTTTCTCTCTCCTCTTTTTAAACCCTTTTAAAGCATACATAAATCTCTGAACAGTCTTAGGTTGAAGGAACTAAAAGGGCACATCAAAAATAGTGCAAAACTTTCTATCGCATAGGTATAATGCAAATATCACAATCATACAACTGCTACACCAAAGTCCTTTAACACTGACTTAGTGAACCAGACAATAAAATCAAGGGAGGTAAGTATCACTGTCAGGATGTACTAGACACATTAAACATGCAGCACAGCATAAATACTACCCATTTAGCAGTAGGTCTGCGACAATAAGTATGCTACTAATATTACAACATTTTGCGGTTATATAATGCTAGTATTTAATTTCTTGCTATACACCATTGCAGAATTTGAGCAAGAGAAATTTGCACAGTTAACTAGTCTGGACTCACACATCATATCATCGCATGTCTTTTTTAAATGTTATGTTTTAAAGAAGAAACTAACATACATACAGAAATATACAGCCATGGCCGCAGCTATATGCTGAGGCATTAAAGCTGTTTTAAGCATGAAAGATTTAGTTTAGCAGTCCATGTGTATATGCAGATATAAGCATCATTTTATGTGTATAGAAGAACCCCTATCTCATTGTAGCGTATTACCTTTTTGCAATCTGACAGCATCTAACAATAGGTAACAAATATATGTACCATCTTTTAAAATATGTTATAAGTAAAATAATGACGTATTTGAGACTCCTTCAAGTGACAATAATAATGTAAAAACATCCTTTGCAAATAGGTATGGGCATTCCTCAAATGGTAAACAGAGTTTCTATTTAGAGAACAGCAAGGGCTGCTGGAAGGACAGTGCCATGGACTATTCAAAGATGTTTGCAATAGGGAGGTGAAAATGACAGAAAAACTGAATGAAAGCAAAAAATTGGACTATTTTAGTTTTCTTTTCAAATGTGTACAGGGAAGGGGTTGCAATGTAGACATGGAGGTGTACTTTCTTTGTTTTTGTTGGGTTTAATTTCGCAGCAACACAATTATAGTCATATGGTGACTTTCCAGCTTTGATGGTGAAGACCCCAGGTGCTTCATCATGTATTCCACCAACAGCGGGCACCTGAGTAGAACCACCGACCTTCCATAACCCAGCTGGATGGCTTCTTTACATGAGGCCTGAATCTACATCGGTGAGGGGCAAGTGATTTGAAGTCAGCGACCTCGGAAGCCCCTTGGAGGTGTACTCAGAAACAATAATGTGGGGATCGTGGGGGAATACAAAGGATAGTAAGAAACAATATGAGATATAGAGTATGTGTAAAAAAATTTTTTTTTAAATTGGTAGTGGTTGGAAAATGTCAGGGAGAGTTGGAGGAAATGAGGGAAACTTAAAAACGCCATATTAAGTTAGTGAGGAGAATGTAAAGAAAATGGCTCGAGGACAGTAAAAGAGGGGGGGGGGTGGGGGGGGGGTGTAAAGGGAGGGAGTGTAGTTAAGAAAATATAGTGAAATTGAGAAGCTTGCCATAAAACTTTAATCTGAATGCAACAGTGATGCAAACACCTGATTGAGTACAATAACTATCTTTCTTTTTCCAATAGTCAAGCTAAATACTGTGGAAGATGTTAAAATGTTCCCATAGCAACTGCAAACAACT
This sequence comes from Mercenaria mercenaria, assembly GCF_021730395.1. Taxonomy (NCBI): domain Eukaryota; kingdom Metazoa; phylum Mollusca; class Bivalvia; order Venerida; family Veneridae; genus Mercenaria; species Mercenaria mercenaria. The sequence goes on from NC_069362.1 coordinate 23,473,415, forward strand.
TACCTGCCTGACAATACTGCTTTATGAAGTATTTGGAGCTGGTTTTTAAGGGAGGTCAGAGGTTTATTTCTTTTATATTTTCATAAAAATCTGTTTACAACTGGCAGATCTGAAGCCTTTGTACCATCTAAATAACAGTCACTTAATACTTTTATACAGTATTCTTGTGGATTAAACAACTGAAATACAAATGTTTTTTTGGGGGGTTAGGGGTTGTTTTTTTCTAAAAATAAATGTCAGCAGTTTTCCTTCTCATACAAAGGTTCTAGCTGACAAAATGCCAGTTTTGTTCAACACAAATGAAAAGATATTGTTAAGTCATTGTATAAACAATGTTTAATTTCCTATGAACCTGTCTGTGGACACAAAGTATAAAAATGTGTAAACATGTACCAGACACTTACCGGAAAATGGTCAGGGTCATCATTACTCATTTGCAAGAACCGTTCCAGTCGTGCACTCGAATGCTCTGGACCCTGTAAGGTAAACATACATACCTCTAAAATTTCTGAATTGCATGTAAGCCTAATAGAAAAACAAGATAAATAACCTATCTCATTCTATTTTCAACAAATTCAAAGATTTCAAGATGTTCTGCTGTTCATAAAACAAATTTATTTCAGCTTATGAAAAATTTCCCTTGCCAGATCATTTTTTTAAATCTTCAAACAATTTTACAATTAAAATGCCAAGAATATTCTGAGATATATCCGATGCCTCAGTCACATTTGAGCTGCAATTACCCATAACTATGTTTGTCAACCAAGTGTAATCTTTCTCTGGTTGTCAGCTTTTGTCTGCGGTGTCAGCCTAGCAGTCACTCAATTTGACCTGTCTCCACTGATAGAGCAACTGGCTGCAAGACTACAAGGGACATGTACTATCCCCAAAGTCTACCTACTGGTTATGCAACTGGTTACAACTAGTCCAAACTGGTTGCTTCAATAGTTGTGCAACTGTTAGAAAAAAGGAGACTCCCACAGACTACTGAAGACCACTCAAGACTTTTGGCACAACAATTTCCAAACTGCTGACGGCCTAGCTGTGACAATCTAAGACCAGCTACAATGGATATGGCTGCAGACAGATTTACAATATAAATGAAAACATCTCCATAACCAAATTCGGATGTGTAACTACTCAAGACAAACCAGGACTTGCGGCAGTGCCTCAAAAAAATTGGCAGCCAAATATATAATGTTTTAGGATTTTGAGTTTTTTTTAGTTTTACCTGTAAGTTACTTCAACACAAAATTAACTCACAACAAACAAATCTGTTATACAAGAGGACCATGATGGTCCTGAATCGCTCACCTGTACCCACATGAACTGGGTATGACGTCATTTTTTCTATTATTTGACATAGTGACCTAGTTTTAGAGCTCATGTGAACTAGTTCTGAACTTGACCTAGATATCATCAAGATAAAAATTCTGACCAATTTTCGTGAAGATCCATTGAAAAATATGGCCTATAGAGAGGTCACAAGGTTTTTCTATTATTTGAAATAATGAACTAGTTTTTGAAGGCATATGACCCAGTTTTGTATTTGACCTAGATATCATCAAGGTGAACATTCTCACCAATTTTCATGAAGATCCATTGAAAAATAGTGACCTAGTTTTTGACCGCAGTTGACCCAGTTTCAAACTTGACCTTGATATCATCAAGATGAACATTCAGACCAACTTTCATAAAGATCCCATGAAAAATATGGCCTCTAGAGAGGTCACAAGTTTTTTCTATTATTTGACCTACTGACCTAGTTTTTGAAAACATGTGACCCAGTTTCAATCTTTACCTAGATATTATCAAGATGAACATTCTGACCAATTTTCATGCAGATCCCATGAAAAATCTGGCCTCTACAGAGGTCACAAGGTTTTTCTATTATCTGACCTACTGACCTAGTTTTTGATTGCACGTAATCCAGTTTCGAACTTGACTAAGATATCATCCAGATGAACATTCTGACCAATTTTCATGCAGATCCCATGAAAAATATGACCTCTAGAGAGGTCACAAGGTATTTCTATTATTTGACCTACTGACCTAGTTTTTGACCGCACGTGACCCAGTTTCAAAATTGACCTAGATATCATCAAGGTGAACATTCTCACCAATTTTCATGAAGATCCATTGAAAAATATGGCCTCTAGGGAGGTCACAAGGATTTTCTATTTTTAGACCTACTGAACTAGTTTTGGAACGCAGTTGACCCAGTTTCGAACTTGACCTATATATCACCAAGGTGAACATTCTGACCAATTTTCATGCAGATCCCATGAAATATATGGCCTCTACAGAGGTCACAAGGTTTTTCTATTATTTGACCTAGTGACCTAGTTTTTTAAGGCACGTAACCCAGTTTCGAACTTGACTTAGATATCATCCAGATGAACATTCTGACCAATTTTCATTTCATGCAGATCCCATGAAAAATATGACCTCTAGAGAGGTAACAAGGATTTTCTATTATTTGACCTACTGACCTAGTTTTTGACCGCAGTCGACCCAGTTCCAAACTTGACCTAGATATCATGAAGATAAACATCCTGACCAATTTTCATGCAGATCCCATGAAAAATACGGCCTCTACAGAGGTCACAAGGTTTTTCTAATATTTGACCTACTGACCTAGTTTTGGACCGGACGTGACCCAGTTTTAAACTTGACCTAGATATCATCAAGATGAACATTCTGACTAATTTTCATGCAGATCCCATGAAAAATATGACCTCTAGAGAGGTCATAAGGATTTACTATTATTTGACCTACTGACCTAGTTTTTGACCGCAGTTGACCCAGTTTCGAACTTGACCTAGATACAATCAAGATGAACATTCTGATCAATTTTCATGAAGATCCATTGAAAAATCTGGCCTCTAGAGAGGTCACAAGGTTTTTCTATTTTTAGACCTACTGACCTAGTTTTTGACCGCACATGACCCAGTTTCAAACTTGACCTAGATATCATCAAGGTGAACATTCTGACCAACTTTCATAAAAATCCCATGAAAAATGTGACCTCTAGAGTGGTCACAAGCAAAAAGTTTACGCACGGACACACGGACGACGGACGCTGCGCGATCACAAAAGCTCACCTTGTCACTTTGTGACAGGTGAGCTAAAAAAGAAATACATACCATTCCCTCGTAACCATGGGGAAGAAGAAGAACAATTCCATTCTGCCGGACCCACTTGGCTTGTCCACTACTGATAAACTGGTCTATAACACATTGTGCTGTGTTAGCAAAGTCTCCAAACTGTGCCTCCCACAGAATCAGAGAATTGGGGTTGGTCAATGCATACCCTAACTCAAATCCTGAAATTGTACAACATCATCTAAAACTTATTATTCTGTTTTCAAATTCTTTCAAAAGTTGTCAGTTACATAAACGTTCTGTGAACCTATTTACTCTGACATTCCATTTCATCAACAGTGCTACATAACTGACTATATTTACATTCTTCCTATTTGTTCCAGGAAAAATGATGTTCATTTTGCATGAATCATACAAGGAGAGGAGCTTAAATTACAATAATGTCACTTTATGTGCTGCTGTTTTGAGTGTAGTCAGTTCGTAGTCCCGATGTGGTGAACATCTGTGTCAAGTTTCTTTGAAATCTTTCAAGGGGTCAAAGACTTACAGAACGGACACGAAATTGCTAATGGACGAACGGACACCGGGGGTATAACATAATACGTCCCTTCAGGCGTACAAAAAGAACTTGTTCATAGACAGAAAGAAAATACCATGTAGATTTTTTTTTTAGTTCTTGCCAAACGAACAACAGAATATGACCGGCAAATTAACCAGAATTTGCCGATCACTTTCTGTTGTTCATTTCACATAAACTTCAAAAAGAAAACCTTTCATTTTTCAATAAACTGACACAGAGAAAACAACACATGAAGTATGTTTATTCAATTTCATTTGACAATGTCAATTCATTTAAAGCAAATGTCTTGATGATATCTTGTTTTCTCTCTTTGAAATTTCTATCTGATATAATACACATTCTACTATCAAAAATATTCACTTGAATGTCAACAGAGTGGGAAGAAGTTAAACATCAGCATTTATTCACACTAAGCATTGTATTAATTATTACAATGTTAAGTTGAGTAAAAGTGAACTAAACTTACTTACCTAACACACCATATTCGGACAGGGAGCTGTTCACTACTGTATAGGGTGCCTGGCCTTTGTACAAGTGATTCAAGCACACGTGTGTGTCCTTGTCTACAACTTGATTATGTAACACATGGTGACGATGGCTGAAAAAGAAAACTATTGATTTCTTTCAGATGAACATTTAGTATATGTTCATCATTTCATGTTGTTATAGAAAAGCTTTCTGTAAGTTTCATGAAACAAGATGGCAAAAGTAGCATATATACAGCTCGGGTTATGAGTCAATCCACTGAATAGACTGAAAGTGACTCATGTGAGGATTTTTTAAACATACCGGTAATTTGGTGAAGATCTCCAAGCACTTTATGAGACAGGGTTCTCATTTCTCCATCAATTACTCAAAATAAAGATATTTTAGGTTATTTATAAGTAACACTTTCTCTGTAATCTCCAAACTTTTAAATCGTTTATCTATTCTTACCTGAAAGTGCCTCTCTCTACATCCTGTCCACTAAGACGTACATGTATGCCCTCTTTTAACAATGAACCAAAAGCAAGGGCCTCACCAAGAGCCCAATCTGCAGTTCTCTCATTAATCATCTGCATGTGACTCTTTAAGATTCTCTTCAAACCTGAAATTTTCATGAAACTCAAGTACGCTATGAATTTAAAGTTTTCCTTTGATGGCTCTTTTGATTTTGCAATAGTATTTAAATTAATATATACCATACCAGTGTTCACTGATTCTTTTTCAATATTACCAAGTTTCCTGCAAATAACCAACAGCTTCCTAACATGAATCTGAGGAAGAGACCAATGATTTTGGCGACAATGTCTTTTCCCCAGATCAAAACAGCAGAATATTCACCTGCCCTCTGGATCAAACTTGCTGCCTTTGAATGGCAGCCACATGCTACCTCTAAGGGCCTTAATGAACAAATTCTGTATACAGTACAAGTGAAACTGTGATTTATCTTGTACATTAACAATTTATTATATTGTTTTATATCAGTCATTTCTTACCAGAAGTGTTTTAAAGTTTCTACTATGCCACAGGGTGAGAAAAATGTGCAGCCAGACTAGGACTCGAACCCGGGGCCTGGGAATACCGTTCAGATGCTCTACTGACTAAGCTACGCAGCCACCTACATACTTTCTCCCTGTTTTAATATTCAAGTTCTATACAGTGACAACTATAACGTATAACAAAAATTTACAACACCACTAAGCTACCATGTTTTTGATGAATCTGTATTTTTTTTTGAAAAATTTTAGTATAGGGTCACCAAGAAATGAAACTACATTTCATCAATTTCTGTCAAACTATTTCCGAGGCGATGTTGTTTGAAGAAAAGTGTGGACAATGGATGGTGAATGATCACAGTAGTGCACTTTGTGCTCAGGTGAGCCAACAAGAGCTGTCAGATGACAGCAACACTCCACTACCTTGTCATTAAAGAGAGTTAACTGATTTAATATAAAAGTTGAAAAAGGGGCATAATTTTGTAAAAATGCTGAACAGAGTTAGAACCTGAAAAATACACGCATGCTCATCACAGAGAACAAGACTGAGTGTGTGAAGTTTCAATCTATTCCCATTAGTGGGTACTGGGACACCAGCTTACATACAAAAACTAAACAAAAAATTGCTAAGTTGAAAAAGGGACTCCTGGTAAAAAAGCAAATTAAGAGTTATGGAACCTGTGCACTGCATATCATATCATCACAGTGAACAAGTTTGTGAAGTTTCCATCCACTCTCATACATCTTACAACAGAAACTTTACTAAAAATTGTTGAGTGGAAAAAAGGGTATAATTTTGTAAAAAAGCAAAACTGAGTTATGGAACCTGTGCAATGCAAGTCAGTTCATCAAAATAAGTGTGTGCTGCTTAAATCCATTCCCACCAGTGGTTACAGAAATACCAGCTTACATACAAAAAGTTTTAACCAAATCTGGATGCTAAAACCGACAAATGGGAAAGTGCGTTAGCTCTATTCATTCTTCAAATAGTCAAGCTAAAAAGTTATGTTAATAACATGTGATATCCTTGCTAACACACCTGAACTCACCTGTTAAAAACACCATTTGAAAACGACAATAACAGCAGTTTCATGCTAGAATGCACTTTAACCACTGAAAACCTCCCTAACTGCTGTTTTCTTACCTCCATGTATAACGAAGTCCCCAGGTGGCGGAGAGCTGAATACAGTTCCCACATGATTCAGTATCTCCTCTTTGACTCCAGTCTTAGGTAGCACCATAGCTTCACGGTTGTCAAAGAAACCTTCCCAAGGTGAGTCCAGCCAGTCCTTATTTGAGACAGAGATTTCCTTCTTTGCCAGCATGTATGCTTCCTCACAGATCTTGTCATACTTGTTCACCTCTTCCTATATTCATACCAAATCACAAAATGATTTTAAGAACTATTTTGTTGTTGCTTGTGGATTGGGTTTTATGTAACAACAACGCAATTCAGGTCAAAATGCATATTTTCCAGATTAAATGGTGGAGGAAAACCCCAGTTGCCTCTATGGGCATTATTTCATGCATGTCGCACACCTTGGTAGAAGGCTTTACTTTCCACAAGGTGGCCTAGGTGAAAGTGATTTTCTGTCAGCAGCTTAAACCCTCTTGGCAGCAAAGGTCTCCTGATTTTAAGAATTAAAACACAATCAAAACAGATTAAACTTCTTAAAGAAGGTTGTAATTGATAAACTAAAATTTAAGTAACTTACTTCAATGCAAGCAATAAACAAGAACTATTTAAAGATATTCTTAAAGAGCAATAAAATGATCGATAAGACAAACTAGATGCCCACGGGCAACATGTTGAGCCCGCCCTTTGACCAATAACTGTGACCTTGACCTTTGAGATAGAGTCAGTCTCATTGAGTTAAACATTCATGCAAAATATAAACAAGATTCCTCAATGCATGTCAAATTTACCGGCCAGATAAGATCTGACATGACCTTTGACCTCCAACTGTGACCTTGTCCTTTGAGATAGGAACTTCGGGTTTGCACACGACACTCTGTCTCACTGAGGTTAACATTCATGCCAAATATAAACAAGATTGCTCCATGCATGTCAAAGTTATGGTCCGGACAAACAAATCCAGACAGACGGATGCACATACATCGAACAGCCACTTGGACAACTATGTCATCGCATCCGCAAGCGGGCTCGACAAAAACAAAGTCAGACAAATAAAATCCCATTTCGAAACTACTTTTCATAATCTGCAGACATAACCCATAGATGAAGCGGATAATACCACTAGCATTTCAGAAATGCAAGACAACTTAACAACCACTGAGTAAACAAGGCTTTCTCACAAGAATAACAATTAAAATTCTCCTGTTACATATACCAGAAATGACTCCTATTTTAAAACATCCGCTTTCAAAGTAAATCATAATTAAATCTACATACCTAAGATTATTGAAGTCTGCTACTTACATTAAACAAATATCATCAAGGATTGTCTCATAGACAAAGTTTATTGCTTATGATATAAATATATACAGCTTTGTTTCCACAAACCTCATATTCTTGTTGAGTAACTGTGCCACTTGCCATCAACTTCTCAGAGAACTGAGCTAACACAGTTGGGGTTTTAGCAATCTGCTTGTACATAAGTGGCTGTGTAAACATTGGCTCATCTATCTCATTGTGACCATTTCTTCTGTACGAGACCTGCATTTACACAGTCAATCAACCAAATCATTTATACATGACTTTATACACAACGTTAGGAGTATAGAAGTATTATTACATGATTAATATAAAAAGCCAGTCCAGTCTGTGCTATTAACTAGCCAATAGTTCAACACAGGTTTGCAGGGGTAAAGTATACAAGAGGGCCACTGTGGTGCTAAGTTGCACACCTGACCTCGACTGTTTAACACTGAATATATGTTTGACACACTGAATCATGAATTGTACTGACTGTGTTTAGCATTAATTAGTGGCCCCATTTGCACAAATTTGGGAGAAGAACTTACAATGTTGATACCATCATAGAATATGTAACTTAAACACAAACTAGCTGATTTTTTAATTTTTTTTTGATAATTATCTTACCAAATCAATGACAACATCTTTTCCGAAAGTGGCTCTCCATTCTGCAGCGACCTTTGACACATACGAGACAGCTAGAGGGTCATCGGCATTCACATGGAAGATTGGAGCATTTACCACCCTTGCTACATCTGTACAGTATGGAGAAGACCTGGAAGACCTAGGATCTGTTGTGAAGCCAATCTGAAATTATATATATATATGCATGTATTGATGTGAATCCAAAGCAATCTGGTGTTTTGAAGTGGGCTCTAAAGTGCCCTAATATAGACAGTGAGAGGTATATTAAAGTTTCTGAATATATAACTGATGAATTAAACTTAAGTCTTAGTTGTCCCAGAAATACTTGAAAGGCTGTTGTTTTTTGATGGTCCTTACTGTGGACACATACCCAACTAGCCTCACCTTATCATCTGGAAACCGTTCAACTGTTCAGGGTCACTGTGACCTTGACCTTTGACTTACTGATCTCAAAATCAATAGGGTTCATCTGCTGGTTATGACCAACCTCCCTATCAACTTTCATGATCCTAGGCCCAAGCATTCTTGAGTTATCATCTGGAAACGGATTGGTCTACATACCGACCGACATCTGCAAAACAATTTACCCCAACTTCTTTGAAGGGGGCATAATTAAGACTAGAGATTGGACATGTACCTGGTTATTGGCAACAATGTGCACTGTACCATGTGTGGTATAGGCTGGGAGGTCACTCAAGTGCATCGTCTCATACACCACTCCCTGTCCTGAGAATGCTGCATCTCCGTGTAGTAATATGCTCATCACCTGCAACAAATGTGTACAACACACTTACCAACAAGCAGCATATGAATTGGAAATTTTCGTCCTAAGTTTAATTTTTTTATGATTAAAAAAGTTACTTGAAGTACAATTTTCATTACTAATCAGCTTTTTTTTTTAGGTTTCAAATACAATTAAGAACATTTTTAACAGTGTAAAACTTTTAACTTTGTGGTAGGGCAGTATCTAGATTTTATCTCTGTGAAATAGATACATATATCAGTGAAGAAAGTTTCTGCAAATCATGTATCTAGATGACTTACCTTTTTACCATCTGTGTCACCCCTGTAGAACTGTTCAGCTCGTGTTTTACCCTGCACCACTGGGTTTACTGCTTCAAGATGAGAAGGATTGGCTACCACGGCAATCTTGATCTGTTTATTTGTTACACGATTCAGCCTCTCTACTGACATACCTAGATGGTACTTCACATCACCAGATCCCTCATCTTCCGCCTTCAATTTTGAATCAAACTGACAGAAAATCTTCTCTAGTGGTTTGCGACATACATTGGCCAACACATTCAGTCTACCCCTGAAAAAAGATAACAATTTTTTTTTTTAAAGCCTGTATCTAGGCAATCAAAAATTATAAAATGGAAAGGTCTTTATATCAAAACGTGAAAGAACAGCATTACAATTAAGGGTTACCGTTGTCTTTCCCTTATAAATACGAGTTTCCTATACAGTCTAACCTGTACTAACGGTCACCTCCGATCAGCGGTCACCTCCGTTCAGCGGCCATTTTATGACGCCCCCGACGGATTTTCCTCTATTTTATCACTTTATTCAGCGGCCACCTGCCGTCCGCGGCCAGCGGCCACCGAAATTGCCTCCCGACCGCCGTATTTGACCCCTTTTTCAGCGGCCATTTTCTTCCAAAACCAATTATTTTTAGGCAATAATCGCCGAAGATACCCGATTTTGAGAAGCACGTGGTTGCTAAGTTTCGCGGGACTTCACCACAAGAACGACAAAATGACATGAGCTTCTCAATTAAAACTGATAACCAAAGGTAATCCCTTTTGTTATGATCAAATGGCCATAATTATCGGTAATTAGCGTGTCACCTCGTGTCAATTTTGTTGTTCACAGTTTGAACCTCGGTTAACGATAATACTCGATAACTAATTAGTAGCATAATATTTGTGATTTTTTTATACTTCTGTCATCAAAATACTATTAAATTTATACGAAATTAACTGTGTTTGAAAAAAAAAAAATAAACCTCTCTATCTTTTACGGAACGTAACGGCAATCTTAGATTTAGCATAGACAATAAGCGCCGAGAGTAGCTTCCCTTACCAAAATGGCGAAAATTGTAAACAAACTTGTTTTAAAGTTGGAAAATTGTCTGTAACAATTTTTGTAGTAAAAAAAACACGCCGGAGTTTTAGATTGCTAAGAAGACCATTCGTATTGCGAAGGCAAATGCACGTCATTGTATCCTGGTAAAATAATAATGGAAAACCCAAAAAGAAACGGGCCTAAAGGCTATAGACTGGTCAGAAGTCTGAAAAATACATATACTGGCTGCACCTCCGGTCAGCGGTCACCTGGCTTTAGCGGCCAAATTGTCTGCTTCCCTTGGCTGGCTGCTTAAGACAGGTTAGACTGTACATTTTCAATAGGTGTTGGATGTGCTTTATATGTGTTCAATAAAGACAGATTGTTTTACCTATGTGGCATGCCTATTACAAAGCTTTCCACACCCAGTGCACTGGAGCTGTCTATCACTGTTTTCATTGATGGAATGAGCACCTCGCAGCCTTCCAGGCCAAATCTTTTCTCTGATGACCATTTTCTTGCAAGAAATTCTTCAAACCTGAAAGTGTAGAACAGCTATTGTTTCAGCTATGATGATATTCAAAAGGTGTAGAATTTTAAAACTATTCACATGAGTTTAACAGAAGATCTATCAGGACCAGACAAAGCAACATAGGAAAATAATAGCAGTCCTGGTTAGAATGAGTCTGTTCATGAGAGACAATGAAACGTCTTGCAAGGTGTCTTAATATAATTATTTGTTCAGAAAAAAAGCAAAGCAGCACTAAATGTACAATTCAACAGTTCATTGGTCCACTATTCTATATTTGTATATGTATAGCGGTAATAGATCAACTGAATAATCTTTCATCCACAGTGTATAAGGTGCCAAATGTGTGGTGCCAAATACTGACGTGTTATGAAAGGTTTTACATGTGTACAAATGCCAAGAATAAGCAGGAGTCCATTATAAACAAGAGCTGTCGGAGGACAGCAACGCTCGACTATTCAACAGCCTTGTCGATTGAATGAATACGAGTCGAAAAAGGGACATAATTTAGTAAAAAAGCAAAATAGGGTTATGGAACCTGCGTAGTGCTTATCAGTTCATGACTGTGGACAAGTGTGTGAAGTTTCAATCCATTCCCATTAGTGGGTACTGAGATACCAGCTTACATATAAGAATTTAACCCTAAACTCCTAAGTTGAAAAAGGGGCGTAATTTTTGTAAAATGCGAAGTTGAGTTATTGACCCTTTGCACTGCATGTCATATCATGACAGTGGACAAGAGTGTGAAGTTTCAATCCTTTCCCATTAGTGGATACTGAGATACCAGCTTACATACAAAACGTTAACCAAAAAATTCTAAATCGAAAAAGGGGCATAATTTTGTAAAAAAGCAAAATAGAGTAATGGAAGCTGTGCAATGTAAGTCAGTTTATCACAGTAAATAAGTGTGTGAAGTTTCAATCCATTCCCACAAGCGGTTACTGAGATACCAGCTTACAAACAAAACCTTAACCAAAAATTTCTAAGTCAAAAAGGGGCATAATTTTGTAAAAAAAGCAAAATAGAGTTATGGAACCTGTGCAATGTAAGTCAGTTTATCACAGTGAATAAGTGTTTGAAGTTTCAATCAATTCCCACAAGTGGTTGCTGAGATACCAGCTTACATACAAAAACTCAACCAAATCGGGACGCGGACGCCGATGCCGACGCATGGACGAGTCCAATAGCTCTACTATTCTATGAATAGTCAAGCTAAAAATTAAATGTATTGATTTTATCCCTTTCATGCAAACAGTAATTTAATTTCAAAACATTCGACTATATACTGGTGTTTATATTTCCTCTAAATTATACTGAAAACTTACTCTGACAAGTTATTGTCTAATTTTAGAGATTATGAGAAAACATTAACAAGAGGACCATGATGGTCCTGAATCGCTCACCTCTTTCCACATGACCCAGTTTTCAGTATGACGTCGTTTTTTCTATTATTTGACATAGTGACCTAGTTTTTGAGCTCATGTGACCCAGTTTTGTACTTGACCTAGATATTATCAAGATAAAAATTCTGACCAATTTTCATGAAGATCCTTTGATTTGTTTGTTTGTTTGTTTTGGGTTTAACGCCGTTTTTCAACAGTATTTCAGTCATGTAACGGCGGGCAGTTAACCTAACCAGTGTTCCTGGATTCTGTACCAGTACAAACCTGTTCTCCGCAAGTAACTGCCAACTTCCCCACATGAATCAGAGGTGGAGGACTAATGATATCAGACACAATGTCGTTTATCAAATAGTCACGAAGAACATACGCCCCGCCCGAGGATCGAACTCGCGACCCCGAGATCCGTAGACCAACGCTCTTACCTATTGAGGAAGATCCTTTGAAAAATATGGTCTCTAGAGAGGTCAAAAGATTTTAATAATTTTAGACCTGCTGACCTAGTTTTTGACCACAGTTGACCCAGTTTCAAACTTGACCTAGATATCATCAAGATGAACATTCAGACCAACTTTCATACAGATCCCATGAAAAGTATGGCCTCTAGAGAGGTCACAAGGTTTCTTTATTATTTGACCTACTTACCTAGTTTTTATGGCATGTGACCCAGTTTCAAACTTGACCTAGATATCATCAAGGTGAACATTCTGACCAATTTTTATGGAGATCCATTCACAAGTATGGTCTCTAGAGAGGTCACAAGGTTTTTCTATTTTTAGACCTAATGACCTAGTTTTTGACCGCACATGATCCTGTTTCGAACTTGACCTAGATATCATCAAGATGAACATTCAGACCAATTTTCATACAGATCCCATGAAAAATATGGCCTTTAGAGAGGTCACAATGTTTTCCTATTATTTGACCTACTGACCTAGTTTTTGAAGGCACGTGACCCACTTTCAAATTTGACCTAGATATCATCAAGATGAACATTCAGACCAACTTTCATTCAGATCCCATGAAAAATATGGCCTCTAGAAAGGTCACAAGGTTTTTCTATTATTTGACCTACTGACCTAGTTTTTGATGGCACGTGACCCAGTTTCGAACTTGACCTAGATATTATCAAGGTGAACATTCTGACCAATTTTCATGAAGATCTTGTGAAATATATGGCCTCTAGAGAGGTCACAAGGTTTTTCTATTTTTTGACCTACTGATCTAGTTTTTGACGGCACGTGACCCAGTTTCGAACCTGACCTAGATATCATCAAGATGAACATTCTGACCAAGTTTCATGAAGATCTTGTGAAATATATGGCCTCTAGAGAGGTCACAAGGTTTTTCTATTTTTAGACCTACTGACCTAGTTTTTTGATGGCACATGACCCAGTTTCGAACCTGACCTAGATATCATCAAGATGAACATTCTGACCAACTTGCATAAAGATCCCATGAAAAATGTGACCTCTAGAGTGGTCACAAGCAAAAGTTTACGGACGCACCACGGACGGAGGCACGCACAGACGACGGACACCGGGGGATCACAAAAGTGACAAGGTGAGCTAAAAAACACTGTTAAAGACTATGATAATTCTATAACTGCCCATCATTTAAACAGGTAATCTTTTCAAAGTATTTAACCAAGCCTAACAAATACATGACAGCATGGCTCTTGTGTGATGTATACATGTAGAAAAAGGTCAAAGTTCAACAACCAGAAGCAAACACTTGACAATAGCCAGACAATAGATCAGCATCACTGTCTTCTCAAAATTCCCCTGTTCCAGGGAGCTTAAAATATTCATAGAATATAAATCTCAGTGGAAATTATCCCTGTGTTTCTTGTGCCGATGTTTGAGAACATGGCTAAACTAACATCTCTATCAGTAATTTGCTATATTCAGTTTAGATAAAACTTTTTTTTTTTTTCACAGTATGTATTTTGAAGCAAATCATCCTAACTCATTTCTCAAATACCATGTTTAGCTATACCCTCCATTTTTACCTTCATTCAAAAATATTCACCTCTGAAGTATTTCTTCACTATTCCTGGAAGCAGTTCAGCTCAGACAATTATATCTGTTGTCATAAATTTTATCTTTTACGCAATAAAAGCATGTTATTTTTTGACTATGATGTGCCAAGGTATTGTCTGCAGTAAGAGATTTGCATGGACATGTAACAAAAGGATTTCCAATAATCCAGCAGCCTGCCAGCTCCGCTGCAATTTGCAGTTAACATTATAATGTCTTTGCTCAGTGAAGTTTTCTCTGGTATAAATGATTTATCTAGCTAAACAGCTCTGATTAAATAGCTCTTGTCAAGAAATGTCATCAGATGATGGATTAAAGAAAGAAAGTAAAAAAAAAAACTGGCTTAAATTTCCATCTGCTAAAAGCTTTCACATAAGCTAAGAATACACTTTCTCAATTCCATTATTTATTGCTAGATAATCATGCAAAGTTTGGATGAAATTTGGCAGTTGTAAGCTATGACAATAGCATAACATATACATTTTGACAATAGCAAAGGTCAGGGATTTTACTAAGGATTCTTTGAATATACAGCATCAGGATCCTCCATCAATCATGTTGATACATGCCTGAAAAAGGCAGTCTGAAAGACAGCTAAATCCCCCGCCACTGCTATGGATAGTGAAAGGGTAAAACCTTTGATTTTAGCTGTGACCTTGAACTGACATGGCTGACTCATGAATTCTGCACAACGTCTTGATGAGGTGATCATTTGACCAAAGTTTCATGAAAATCCTTCATGGGGTTTAGGAGACACAGAGCTGAAACCTTTGACCTTGAGTTGTGACCTTGACCTTGAGTTGACATGGCTGACTCATGAGTTCTTGGTGAGGTGATCATTTGACCCAAGTTTGATGAAAATCCTTCAAGGGGTTAAGGAGATACAGAGTGGACACCAAATGGAAGGCTCAAACCTTTGACCCTTAGCTGTGACCTTGACCTTGAGCTGGCATGGTTGACTCATAATTTCTGCACATCGTTTTGATGAGGTAATCATTTGACCTAAGTTTTATAAAATTCCTTCAAGGGGTTTAGGAGATATAGAGCGGACACAAAATGGAAGGCTCAAACCTTTGACCTTCAGTTGTGACCTTGACCTTGAGCCGACATAGCTGACTCCTAAGTTCTGCACATCGCCTTGGTGTGGTGATCGTTTAACCCAAGTTTGATGAAAATCCTTCAAGGGGTTTAGGAGATATAGAGCAGACACAAAATGGAAGGTTCAAACCTTTGACCCTAAGTTGTGACCTTGACCTTGAGCCGGCATGACTGACTCATGGGTTCTGCACATCGTCTTGATGAGGTGATCATTTGACCCAAGTTTTATAAAATTCCTTCAAGGGGTTTAGGAGATAATTATAGAGCGGACACAAAATGGCAGGCTCAAACCTTTGACCTTGAGTTGTGACCTTGACCTTGAACCGACAAGGCTGACTCATGGGTTTTGCACATCGTCTTGATGAGGTGATCATTTGACCCAAGTTTCATGAAAATCCTTCAAGGGGTTTAGGAGATATGGACCGGACACGATTTTGTTATGGACGGAAGGACGGACGCAGACCATTCCTATAATCCCTCCGCCACGGCGGGGGATTAAAAACAACAGAGCTACCTCTTTCCAAGGTATATGGTAAATTGCTCTGTTGCAGCTTCCTAACTAGTACATTTCACGACAAGAAAACGCCAACAAAAGTGCGTGTCATCATATTTTTGCCATTTGCATAGACATTGTATCAATTGTCGGGGAATGGTAGGCGATGTTGATTTGATTTAACTCGACAGACAACTTAAAGCTTAAAACAGGCAAGCTAAAGCTCTCTTTTGTTTTGCATTTCAGCCTACTTATAAATGCCATCTCTGGCATCTCAGTAAGGTCAGAGAAAAGAGGTTTTAGATTCTTATTTCTAATTTGAACAAGGCAGTCTGAAAGACAGCTAAATCTCCCGCCACTGCTATGGATAGTGAAAGGGTAAAACCTTTGATTTTAGCTGTGACCTTGACCTTAAACTGACATGGCTGACTCATGAATTCTGCATAACGTCTTGATGAAGTGATCATTTGACCAAAGTTTCATGAAAATCCTTCAAGGGGTTTAGGAGATACAGAGCTGAAACCTTTGACCTTCAGTTGTGACCTTGACCTTGAGTTGACATGGCTGACTCATGAGTTCTTGATGAGGTGATCATTTGACCCAAGTTTGATGAAAATCCTTCAAGGGGTTAAGGAGATACAGAGTGGACACCAAATGGAAGGCTCAAACCTTCGACCCTTAGTTGTGACCTTGACCTTGAGCTGGCATGGTTGACTCATAATTTCTGCACATCGTTCTGATGAGGTAATCATTTGACCCAAGTTTTATAAAATTCCTTCAAGGGGTTTAGGAGATATAGAGCGGACACGAAATGGAAGGCTCAAACCTTTGACCTTCAGTTGTGACCTTGACCTTGAGCCAACATGGCTGACTCATAAGTTCTGCACATTGCCTTGATAAGGTGATCGTTTAACCCAAGTTTGATGAAAATCCTTCAAGGGGTTTAGGAGATATAGAGCAGACACAAAATGGAAGGTTCAAACCTTTGACCCTAAGTTGTGACCTTGACCTTGAGCCGGCATGACTGACTCATGGGTTCTGCACATTGTCTTGATGAGATGATCATTTGACCCAAGTTTTATAAAATTCCTTCAAGGGGTTTAAGAGATATAGAGCGGACACGAAATGGAAGGCTCAAACCTTTGACCTTCAGTTGTGACCTTGACCTTGAGCCAACATGGCTGACTCAAAAGTTCTGCACATTGCCTTGATAAGGTGATCGTTTAACCCAAGTTTGATGAAAATCCCTCAAGGGGTTTAGGAGATATAGAGCAGACACAAAATGGAAGGTTCAAACCTTTGACCCTAAGTTGTGACCTTGACCTTGAGCCGGCATGACTGACTCATGGGTTCTGCACATTGTCTTGATGAGGTGATCATTTGACCCAAGTTTTATAAAATTCCTTCAAGGGGTTTAAGAGATATAGAGCGGACACAAAATGGAAGGTTCAAACCTTTGACCTTGAGTTGTGACCTTGACCTTGAGCCGGCATGGCTGACTCATGGGTTCTGCACATCGTCTTGATGAGGTGATCATTTGACCCAAGTTTTATAAAATTCCTTCAAGGGGTTAAAGGAGATATAGAGAGGACACAAAATGGCAGGCTCAAACCTTTGACCTTGAGTTGTGACCTTGATCTTGAACCGACAAGGCTGATTCATGGGTTCTGCAAATCATCTTGATGAGGTGATCATTTGACCCAAGTTTCACGAAAATCCTTCAAGAGGTTTAGGAGATATGGACCGGACACGATTTTGTTACGGACGGAAGGAGGGATGGAAAGACGGACGGACGGACGGAAGGACGGACGAAGACCATTGCTATAATCCCTCCGCCACGGCGGGGAATTAACAATTACATTAGAAAATCTTACCCTGATACTGTATGCCAAATATCATGGCTCTAGCTATTTTGGATTCAGAGAAGAAGATATTCAAAGTTTCTTTTAGATTAGCCTATATTACACACATGTCACACACATCGGGCATGGCCATTTTTGAACATAGAGCAGTAATTTAAACATTTACTGTAGACACTCAAACCTTGATTTCACACACAGTATATCAAGGCTCTAGCTATAAGCGTAAGCTTCTTATATACAAGGCTATAGTAAGTACATGTCACACACAGGGTGTGGCCACTTTTTACCCTTGGGTGATAATTTGAACAATTAGGAGAGATTCAAACCCTTATATCGCACATAAAAATCTCAAGCTAGTTATTATGGCTTTAAAGTAGAAGATTTTCCAAGTTTCTTATATAAAGCATGTAGTATATACATGTCACACCCTGGGGTGTGGCCATTTTTCACCTTAGGGCAATAATTTGAACAATTATCAAACCCTGTTAGCACATGCCAAATATCAAGATCCAGCTATTACCGATTTCAAGAAGAAGATTTTCGAAGTTTTTTTATGGAAGCATATAGTATATACATCTGACACTCATGGACGTCACCATTTCTGATCCTAGGGCAATAAATTGACCAGTTATGGTATAGCGTCAAACCCTGATATCACAATCCAAATATCAAGGCTCTAGCTATAATCTCTTCAGAGAAGATTTTTTGATAGTTGAAAACCTTTAACCATAGTGACCTGTATGTTCAATGAACTGGAACCATTTGAACAACTTTTAAAGAGGGCTGCCCAGAGATCATTTGTGTAGTTCAGTGGTTTTGGAGATGTCATTAAAAAATCTGTTGACAATTATCAGGCCAGCAGTTTCATAA
The DNA here is from genome assembly GCF_021730395.1 of Mercenaria mercenaria. Lineage (NCBI taxonomy): Eukaryota > Metazoa > Mollusca > Bivalvia > Venerida > Veneridae > Mercenaria > Mercenaria mercenaria. The sequence goes on from NC_069362.1 coordinate 23,492,017, forward strand.
AAGAAGATTTTTACAGTTTCAACTATATACATATGGGGAAATATGACCATGCTCTCAGCCATGTTTTTTTTGACAAATCAGGATAATTGAACAATCTTGGTTTACATAAGAAACATTTGTGTGAAATTATCTAACAAGAGGGCCAAGATGGCCCCAGATAGTTCACCTAAGTAATGCTGCTTGCATGAACAGTGTTGTAGAACAGTGAACAGTGTTGTAGATGGTGTTAAAGATTACGGGGTAACAGAACCTATCTATTTCTTCTATGTTTATTTTCAAATGATCTGCATTTGTAGGTTGGAACTTTCACCCTCACATAACTCTTGAGATCTTATGACTCCTCGACCAATTGTAAGACCGACATACCAATGACATCTTATGCCCAGAGCATGTGTTACCTGGAACATTCGCCACTAAATACCTCTAGATCTAATGACCTGAGCAATTTTAGTTTGAAAATTCACCCAGACATTTCTACGACATCTAAAGACCTGAGCAACTGTAAGCTTGAACATTCACCCTGACATACCTCTGAGATCTAATGACCCGAGCAAGTGTGAGGCGTTTCTCCTCATCATTGAACTCCAGTACCCCTGGTGTCTCAAACTTCTGTTTAATCCAGTCAGTCTGCTCTCTGTTGTTGATAAACATAAACTCTACACCAATATGGTTGCAGTATATTGTCTGAAAATCACAATAGTTTTTCTTTCATCTTACTGTTTACTTCACAAAAACGTACTGACATCTTTCAACTGTTTGATTACAAGAGCAAAAATAAAAAATTACTTTTAGGGACTTCAGCTTTATATGACAAGAAGCAACATAGCTTTCTGACTGAGAAGCATTGGTAACTTTCATTTTAACTAGACTTTTAACTTTTCTAAACAAACGGCAAAAGTGAGGTCTGGCAACTTTTTACGAAAAAATATAATGGATCAATATGTAGCATTACAATACAAGTCATTTCATTACAACTGTGATCTAATCCCACTTTCAGGGGCCTCCATGGCCGAGTCGTTAAGGTCACTGATTCAGGATTACTTGCCCCTCACCTACGATGGATAGAGCCTCACTCTTGACACTGAATTCTCCATGTGAGGAAGCCATCAAACTAACTTACTGAAGGTCGGTGGTACTACTCTGGTGCCCACTCCTGATGAAATATTGCGAAGAGGAGCACCTGAGGTCTTGCTCCACAACTGGGCCAGCAGTTTCAAATAAGATTTATGAAATTTCCACTATATACATATTGGGAAAGTGGCCATGTTTTTAAATGAATCAAAATAATTTAAATAATCTTAGTAGAGGGTCACACAAGGACCATTTATGTAAAATTATTTCAAAACCAGGCCAGCAATTCCATACTAGAAGATTTTTAAAGTTTCCACAGTAAACATATAGGGAAAAGTGATCATTTCACCCAAGTTTCATGAAAATCTTTCAAGGGGTTTATGAGATACAGAGCAGACACTAAATGGAAAGCTCAAACCTTTGACCTGGAGTTGTAACCTTGACCTTCAACAAACATGACCAACTCATGAGTTCTGCACATCTTCTTGATTAGGTGATCATTTGACCAAAGTTTCATAAAAATCCTTAAAGGGGTTAAAGAAATACAGAGCAGACACAAAACGGAAGGCTAACATTTTGACCTCGAGTTGTGACCTTGAGTCAACATGGTTGACTCATGAGTTCTGCACATCATCCTATGAGGTGATCATTTGACCGAAGTTTCATGAAAATCCTTAAAGGGGTTAAAGAAATACAGAGCGGACACAAAATGGAAGACTCAAACCTTTTGACTTTGAGTTGTGACCTTGACCTTGAGCCGACATGGCTGACTCATGAGTTCTTCACATTGTCTCGATGAGATGATCATTTGACCAAAGTTTCATGAAAATCCTTCAAGAGGTTTAAGTTATATTGAGCGGTCACATTTTTTACGGATGGAAGGAAGGACGGCAGGAGACCATCCCTATAACCTATATCAATGTCTTACCTTCAACCTATTGATAATTTCTTTTAAAGGCAATGACTGTTCTGAGCCGCCAATGTAAGTGGTCTCTGGTAGTCTGAATACTCGATTCAGATCTGTCTCATCTGTAAGTATATCAAATATCTCTGCAGTTTACTGTAAACACATCAAACACCTGCGCAGTTTGTACAATATAATGAAAATACATCAAACATCCTGTGCAATGTAATATAAATACATCAAACACCCATGCAGTGTAATGTAAAAACATCAAATATCTGTGCAGTTAAATTTTTATCTACCAGTATAGAAACTTCATACAAATGCCAATTTCTTTAATCCAACAGCCTGATTTTTTAGACTCTGTACCTTTTACAAACTTAAAAATATGCATCAAAATATGTTAATGATATTATGTCATCATTTTTTAAACAATTACATCAACCAGTTATAAATGGAAAACAGTCTCCACAAAATATCATATATATAAAACATATAATGTAAAAACTAAATATTTTTGTTCATGTTTTGTTAGGTAGTACTATCCGTTAATGTATGTATATGACTACAATGCATTCAGTTACTGTAAACCAGAATTACAGTGTAAACCAGAATTACAGAAGAAAATCAACGGTACTTGATGACAAAATATACCAAACATTTTTTGTCTTTACATTTCCATTCAGAACATATTTAAGGTTAATCATGGTGAAAGCCTGAAGCTTATCTGAATCTTAAATTCCTGAGGAAAAAAAAAGAATAATATGCTCTCATATGATGAGGCAGGCAGTTTTGGCAACAGCAGAGTGTCACAAATGGACAATCTAAATAATTATAGTATAATTATGTGACAAAGAAAAATCACTGATAATATTTTTATGCTAACAGGTATTGTAACTGTAACAGTAAGATATCAAGTGCAACTTTTAAAGATAATATACAATTACTGTCTTTTGGTGAGGTCGATATGTGGATTTATCCGGTCAATAAATCCACATATTGACCGAACCTAAAAGGCAACAATTGTTTTATTACTAAATCCAGCCTAATTAAATAAGTATAAAAATTGACTACAAGTATCTGCAGCCTTTGGTCATTTTTCACAGTAAATTGTGTACGACATCGCATTGTTTTGACGTCAAACCATGATGACGTCACAGCTGGAGGTCAATACATATTTCTGGCTCCACCTTCAAGTCAATACGGCTTTTTATCATTGATCATGTGACTACATCTAAACCAATGGAAAGGACTATATATATAGATTTAATAATAATTATGTTCTACATTCTATGTTAGAGATTATACACAGATACACATTAAAGGTTAGATCAGTTGTAGAACCAAAGTAACTGAACATTTCTGATTATCCTGACTGCCATATGATACAGAAACTAAACACAAATTTTACATTTGAATACAATAACTAAACAGACAGTACAAGCACAAACATGTGACAGACATACACATAATCAAGCTCCCATACAGAGTTGTCCTTCCATTCCTGTTTCAGAAGCATTCAATCCTCCCAAATTTGTTCAAGAATCTTGAAAAAAGATTATACTTTAAATTGCAGCTTTTTCTGAAGAACATTCACCTCATTAATGGCCTGTCCAATATTCAGTCCTAGATCATTATGACCTTGACCTTTGACCTACTGACCCCTCAAATAAATAAACGGGGTCATCTACTAACCACAGGCAATTGTCCTATTAAGTTTATGGACTGTAAGCCAAAAATATTCTCTAGTTATTGATCAAAAACCATTTACACTCTCAGTCAATGTGACATTGACCTTTCACCTACTGACCCATACGATAATAATATCAGGGGTCATCTACTGACCACAATCAATTACCCTATGAAGTCTGACAATAGCAGGCCAAAGTTTTCTTTATAATATCGATTGAAAATAATTTAGTCTTGAGATCACTTTGACCTAAACATTTGACCTACTGACATCCAAAATGATACGGGTCAGCTACTGACCACAATCATCATATGAAGTTTGATGACTGTAGGCCTAAGTCTTCTTTAGACTTTTTCAGTCTCCAGGTCACTGTAACCTTAACCTTTGACTTACTAGCCCTTATAATAACAGCGTCAGTTATGGATTGGTCTGCTATTTTTATCTTGAATCTAGTCAGTAAAAGATAATGAAGTTTGTAACACAACGTTATTTGTTGTTTAAATTTTAAGGCGATACACATTTTTTGTAGACAGTGACAGGTCAAAAAGAAATGTATATCAGTTTTGTTTGCAAGACATAAAACAATACAAGAAACAACTCTGTGAATGAGATGAACAGCAATTTACAACAAAAATTTAACTATACAAGAGACAACTTGAATCAGAAGAATCAACTAGAGCTATCACCAAGATTTACTCCAAACCCTATCTGCACAGAATGTTATGACTTACTGTCACTCTTCAATTTTTTAAGCTAAAGCTGTACAAAATGTGCAGTTACACACAACAGTAAATCCAGATACTAACTGCATAATCAAATAGAAAAGAATTTATGATTTAAATAAAATGCATATTAATGAGTAAATTACTCTATACTCAACAAAATTTTAGCATATTAGAATACAGTAAAATTACATGATTTTGTTTTTTAATCATCATTACAACTATTACCAACATAAGCATCCCTGAAGTAGTGCCTGCATAGACATGATAAATACCATGTACTAATCAATGTTAAGTGAAGAAAACACTTTTTTTGAACCGGACTCCAAGCAAACAAAAAACAGTACCTGAAAATGAAATGAGAGCTCCACAAAGTGGGGCAATATACACGTGAAGTTTAAGACCAGAGGAGAAGAAAGTAAAATCTAAAGAATTTTTTTGGGTGGTATTTATGTTGTAGGTGGGATAGTGTAAGAAATGTGGCAGTGCGTTGGGGTATTTGCGCGGCAGCAGTGACAGAATACTACCCCGCAAGCTTGTAAAGGTTCATTTTCTTTATTGGAAGGTGAAAGGTTGAGGGTGAGGGTTGGGTAGTAATGTGGATTGCTGCATTTTGCAATTCATCTCATCAACACCCACCTTTATTCCAAGTCTGAAGTCAGTATCTTGAATAGTTTTGAAGTTATTTTCAAGCACACACAAACTTATTTTCATTGCAGAACATCTTATCTTGAGCGCACAACAGCTTGTCTCAAATGCACAAAATCTTATTACGATTAACAAATATTCTCAAGGGCATGACATCTTTCTCGAGCACACAACGTGACATTGTTATCTCAAGCTCACAATATATTATGTCCAGCGCTCTAGAGAAATTCATAAGTTTCAAGTCGAGTCAAAAGATATTTAAATGTAACAAAGGCCTCCGGTCCAAAATACACTACATAATATATAGTAAGTGGTTGAAATCAAATAGTTGTGATCCTACAAAATATATACATATACTTGTTTGTGTCCTAACCATACCACTGTAGTCACTGAACATTTCTGTTAAATCAAAAAATCATGATCACTCTTTGTAAACGGCCACCAAGGGAACACTTCTGTGAAATTATTTCAAAATCGAACCAGTGGTTTAGGAGATTGCATTTGAATATTTTTCTATTTAGAGCTCTGGTGGCCACGGTTTGCAGCATTTCAAAATACTATAAACACTCTTGGCTAATGGCCACCAAAGCAACATTTCTGTTTATTATTTGTCTTATTTTAAAATGGGACCAACAGCTTTTGACAGAAAGATTTTTTAAAGTTCCGATCTATGGAAATCTTTTTGAAAAATCAGAATTTTTATCGAACCTCAGATAGAGCGTCATCAAAAAACATTCCTGTGAAATTATTTCAAAACTGAGCCAGCAGTTTCTGACATGCAGATTTAATTTTCCCATTATAAACTTTCACGGATAATTCTTATACCATGTCCCTAATGGTCATACTTTTTTGACAAATCAAATAGAATATTCTTGTTAAATATTTCATAATCGGACCAGTAGTTCGAGAGGAGATGTCTTTCGAAGATTTTGCTATTTTTAGCTCTGCCAACCAGAGTGGAACTGTTTGAACTACTCTGAACAAGACCACCCAAGAAAAACCAAGGTCAAGTTACATTAAATCCAATTAATAGTTGCAGAAGAGATGTTGTCTGAAGGAAACATTGATGGATGTAAGGCCATGTGCTGGACATTGAGTGACCAGAATAGTATAATGTTGTGTTCTAGAAAGCCACAAGTACACACTGCACACTGTTAATAAAGTGCAAAGAATTTGACCAGATACACATACATTTGTACACTAAAAACATAGTGCAAAAATAAGTCAATAATGTCATTTTCAATCTACAGTTCATAAAACAAACAAACGTGTTTGTAAACATGGATGGATCCAAATGGAAGGGGAAGAAGCATTAAATTTTATAGAAATATTTCGATGGCAAAATACAATACATATCCGTAGCCCTGTCCAGCCTATAAACCGGGCCGATCTATTTTATAAGTGCAACAACACAGTTGACCCATTTAAACGAGCTGTACTGTAATTGGAGGTACATGACTCACCTTTTGTTTGATCACAGGGTTTGACATTTTTTGCTTCTTTATTTTGCAAGTATACAGAGGGCGGCCAACATGACTTTCTGGTATCATACACATAGGAAAAATCGCTCCATTTCGATAAAATTTCTGCTTATTATTTCAGTTTATCAGTTACTCACATGAGAACGAACTTTACCTTTAGACCTTGTAAGTTTTAATATCTTACAATTTGAAACTTGCAATGCAAATTATTTACTTCTCTGTTGTTTATCAAACATAACACTCATAGTAACAATTATAGATTGATACTTTACGGGGTTTTTTAAAACCTGGTTAGAAATTGTAAATTGAGCCGTGCCATGAGAAAACCAACATAGTGGGTTTGCGACCAGCATGGATACAGACCAGCCTGCGCATCCGCGCAGTCTGGTCAGGATCCATGCTGTTCGCTTTTAAAGCCTATTGGAATTGGAGAAACTGTTAGCGAACAGCATGGATCCTGACCAGACTGCGCGGATGCGCAGGCTGTTCTGGATCCATGCTGGTCGCAAACCCACTATGTTGGTTTTCTCATGGCACGGCTCAATTATTCTCTTTTTTTTATTACAAAGTTCACTCTTATCCTTTCAGAACCTATAATGTATTCATGCATAATTACAAATTTGACACTTTCACACTGTTTGTTGCCCAGTAAACATTTTAAGTTGTAAGGAAATCATATGCATCACTGAAGGGGTTTTCCCCGTGTGTATGGTACCGAACTGTCAAAAGGGTTGGCAAACCTGTATACATCATTCTCCAGGGAGGCCACAGGGAACTTACTGAATTTTTTAATTTTATTACTCAAAAGGACTGAAATACTATTAAGTCTAAAAGCAAAACAACAGAAATGTTTGTTATGAAATAGGTGGATCAAACTGTATTCTACTCTGATAATTATGTAAAAATACAGAACCATTTCAATCACATTTCAATCACTTTGAAAAGTCTACTACACCTTTGAATTACAATTTTAAACAGGTGCTTTTCGTTAAACACTTTATGTAGTTGGAACACCTCCTAGAATACTTTGTCAAACAATACCAAGAAATATAACTAGCATCTTCTTATAAACTAAAGAAAACCAAATAAGTATCACAAATTAAAGCTAGCAAACTAAAAGCCCTCCAGAAAGATCCCATCAACCAGAACAACTGAAAAGTCCAAAGCAATTAGTGTATCAAATTACAGTAAAACTTGAATAAAATTGTCCAGTTTCAAAATCTTCAGTCACTACAACTCACTCTCAATCAAATTTCCTAACCAAAATGTTTCTTAAGCCAGTCCTTGGGAATGTAAGGGGTGTTACTCATTTCATAATGTCTCATAAACAGACTCTATCAAACCAACTCAGATAACATTATTCTTGAATGCATTCTATGCTTCCAAAAGATCTTCCTAAAGATTTTAATTGTAATGATGATATATGAAATTTTTGAAACATTTTTTCTCTCATACTGATAAAAAGGATTTTGGCATAAATACTAATAAAAAGGAATTTGGTAACTGACTGCATATTTTACAAGTTCCTTATATTTCCTATATCCAAGTTTTACTGTAACGTGCATAATATATACAATGTTAAGCTGCAAATATACTTAAAAGCTAGGTTTAAGTTTCCAATCAAAAAGGCCAATAGATATTTAAGTCTGCCAAAAGTGATCGCTTCTTAACTACACTTTTCAAAAGCATGGTGTAAAATTGACTATTTTCTTTTTCAACCACATCCTGATTGATAGTTTTGAAAAAAACATCTTATCAAATGAAAAAGCATTACTTTTTGCACCACTGCCTGTGGAATGAATTGGCCATGAAATATGTTGTCAAATTATACAGTTCAAATGTATGACAGTGATTGTTGCTTTTTTACTTAGTATAATATCAATTTTTTTTAATGTGAAGTGAGAAATAAAAACTTGATAGATCTCTTCTGGCAAACTCAAACATCTTCCAGTTCCAGTGGAGATAATCCTTGAGGAAAAGTCCAAAGAACCATCTGCCTATCTTACCAATAACATGGCCGTGCCCTATATAGGAAAGAAAGTCTCACATATCATCTATACAAAGTATAAGTAGCTTAAAGTATTGTAAGCTTAATGAAAATGCATTAAACAGCCACTGACAGGCAAGCCCAACAAACCCTGTATTTGCTAACATACACTATAAGTAAAGCCATTCAAAATAAGCTAATGAAATAATTTCTTGCATATCCAACAGGGTTTTCCGGTGTTTTCACCGGTGCTGGAAAACTCTATCTTACACTCCTGCGGTGTAAGATGACTTGTGCTGTAACTGATGTATAACAAATTACATCTATGTAGAAGATTTATGAAATAACATAAAATGGAATAAAATACCATTATAGTTCCTCTATGTTCCTTGCAGTATATTTCTTGATTCAAAAAGCGTTACTTTATGAAAAATACATAATCTTACACTGCAAGTGTTAAAATAAAACCAGATCTAAACACTGTTATTTGTCTATGAAACATCATGCCGTCTTTCCTTTTTGCGGATAATAATTTCTTGTGCATTGTTTAAAAACGTTGCTGTAAGTAAAATAATGCTATAAAGTAATTAAGTTATTTATCTGATTTCATTTTTACCATTATTTGTTAAATATGGTATGCAAGAAAAAGATTCTATAACTGGTTGTAGGTGCAGGTGGAAATATCCAGCTCGAGGTACTGTTTACATGGAAACCCAGCAGAGCCTCGTTACCACTTAAACTGCTACCCTTGAGCCAGATAATCTCATCTGCCACTACAACCAGTGAAAGATTCTTATAATATTAGCCAGTGGTGAGCATAGTATGCATATTCAAATTCTTGTTTATATTCAGTGCAGAAACAATACAATAGTATTCTTTTTTTATCACATACAGGTATTCAATAAAAACACTGTTAGTAGTGATGTCACAATCAAAAACTCCACCCCTAGAGGGTCATAAATAGAAAGTCACACTTATGGGATCAAACTCAAATAAACATTTTGGCAAGCATTATGAAGCATGCTCTACTTTTGACTAGCCTATGTGCCGATGTGTTGATAAAAACTCTGACTTGTCTATAAAAATACATGCAGTAGATAAGTACATTTTGCTATGTCCTGGTCACCTAATTCTTTGGCTGATATAAGTGTTTATCTGATTCATGAATACCACATGTGATTGAATTATTATTTGGGACAAATATGAAACAAGATTTCAAAATATTATTGTAACACATCCAGAGCCAGAGGTTAAAAACAATGTTTGATCTTGTGAAAAACTTAGCCTTCACCTAAGCAAAACCTGATGTAGTGAATTACTGACTTTTAAAACAGAATTACATTCCTTAATAGGCAATCAAACAGAAGTGCCCGATGCAGTGTCTGTGACCTCAGCTCTAGGAGTTCCATTTGCTTGGTACTGACTAGTTTATACATTTACATTGTATGTGAGCTAATGGTCTAACTGATAAAGCTAATGTGTAACAACACTGAAAAATATTACATCTGTTTGTTATCTGGAGGTTGTTGTTACCAAGAAGTTAATTTCATGAAAATTTTATCTACTGAGGACAAAAATTATATATATGTAGTGGGTTGTTTGCTTCTTAAGAATGAAGTTAACAGAGGCATTTTTTTTATGACAGATGAACAGTTGAAATAAGTTTCTCAGACATCTTTTGTGTACATAATAAAGACTTTTTTCCCTTTATTTCACTACTTAAAAGTATTTTTTACTTTATCACAACAAGAAAGTTTTAGTAGAGAACTGGGCACGCTTTTACGCCAAAGTTTTTCAATTCTGTCCATTGTAATAGGACAATTCAACCTGGTACACAATAACCGAATAATTCATCATAACATTATAATCATATTACAAAATTTGAATTAATTATGCGTAACTAAATTACAATACAAAAGTGAAAATGTAAAGTCAAATTTTAACAGATTAATCCCACTAAATAATAATATAATGTTCTTTCACTGTTGAGCAATAGGCTAATGTTACAATACAATAGACTTGGCATTAATATGTCAACATGCTCAACAAAGAAACATTTTTGAGATTATAATCTTCAGTCATCAATAATTCAGTTAGAAATTCTTCTCACTAATTCTAAAAAGTACTGATTTAGTTTTTGTTTATCAACAATTTTATGAAAAAATCATTTTTAAACTAAAAGAAAAATTGCCACTTCCATAATGCAGCTAAATGGTAAGATATGGACACACACACAAAATTTTTGATAAAATTTGAAAATGTTCATAATGCAAAAATTTAATGCTTTAATTGTTGCCTAAGTTTTTTTCTATTTCCTTCTTAACATAAAAGCAAGCTATTTTCATATCTTACTTTTTATTACAAAATACTTTAACATTTTTTTATTACATAACATTTTAACATTTTTCATATAAAATGTCTTTTTTTCTTTAGCAGAGAAATTGGTAATAAATATCAAAACATTTCTACATTAATAAAAAGGAAAAACTATTTCTATAAGGTAGAAATGAAGAAAAAGGAAACTTTGAAGAACTGATTCATTCAGCGTCAAGCGCAATATGAAATACATGACATGCTGATCAACCTATATATGCACACATCTTAATATTTATATCATTCCAGCACCTCGATAGAACCATTGGGCAATTGGGCTCTTATTCATCCAAGTGAAAGATCAGTGAAAACAATGCAGTCAGAACAGTCAAGTAGCTATTTTGATCAGCACAGAGGAAAGTACATCTTAAATTTACTTAATAAATCATCAGTTCTCGTACATTTATCAAAATGCTTCGCATTCTCATTATGTCTCAGCTGGTTGTTCAGTGTCGTAAAATGCACAGAAAATTGCACAAAACCTATTGCAGTCAATTATACAGTAATACTAACATAAGCCTACAAGGTAACTGCCTATTTTCAAATATCTATTTATAGCATCAAATCATGAATTCCTACTTTATTACTTTGCACCTATTCACGGAAATGGGTGGCGATTTTTGTGAAATTTCGAAATGAGTTCAAGCTTTAACAAGGATGGGCATTTTTCGACAAATCTTCCTGATAGACAAGGACTAAGTTACAAGATAAACTTCACTCCTATCCAATCACATGCAAACAAGATAAATTATTTTTGTTATTAACGATTTAGTTACATTAAAACATTAATTTTGATCTTTTTTCTCATGAAGATCACTAAGGCCTAAAAAAAAAAATTCTTTGTTTCCAGTAACATGCTCAAAAAAATGAGGGTAGGTAGGTCGGAATTTTTTTTTTTTTTGAATTTTTTTTTATTAAGGGAGACTTTTCGGAAATTATTTTTGTGTAAAAAAATTATTACAAATAAGGGGGTTATGCCTTTAGAGCATCGGTAAGTTGATTTCTAACATCACTGACCATGTTTAAAGCATAAAAAGTGCAGTTTTATAACTCTTTGTCAAAAAGTTGAAAAAATTATATTCCAAGGCCATAAAAACATTTAGGGTCGGGCCAAAAATTTAGGGTAGGTCGGGATACCGAAAACAATTTTTTTTTTACGCCTAAGAGATACATATTTTCAGAAGAAATGTAGAAATGAACAAATTTGAAGTATGGAATGATATAAGTTATTAAAACTGAATAGGAAAAACTAGTACATATGAAATTATTCATAAAACAAAAATTGTAACAATGTGCGGTAAAACAATATTAGACTGTGATGCAGCAAAAGATAAGAAATTAGAAGCCAAGCCACACAAGATCACGAACAATGCACAGGCACGTGTAAAGGAATGTATAGCTTACCAAATGTGCTGGGTTCGAGATTTTCCATCGAGGGTTTATTGATACCTAAGGGATCTAAGTCCGCAGAGTGGTGGCCGCGTAACTATACAGAGAGAAATATGTAACAAGAAAATATTATAAAATTATGTAATACAACTTCCTGTATGTCCCTTCTACCAGCTGAGACAGTAGGTATGTGATATATACATGAATATAAGTGGTATAATAATGTAATCATATCGAAGTGAAAATGCTGCTTTTTCGCATAGATAATGTCCGAATACAGTGCAGAGAAGTCGCAAGATGCAGTGCCATTAAGTCTGTAAGAACAAAATCCATGAAAGTTAAAGCTGTAAAAAATGCTGTTAGTTGCTGAAAAAGAAAGCAAGAATATCTAAGTGTTCTACTTTTTGAACAGCCTCATATAAGCTTGTCATATCAGCCTGTCTTAAAGCGTCATAAAACGATACACGATAGTATATATTAAATGAAGTTTTATTCACCTTATTTACATTGTTACTGTTACATAAACATAGACATGATGAGGACTAACATTAATTTTCACTTTCCTGAACTGTATATGCACCTGATGTTAGTTACCATGCACTGCAAATCCTACCTACATGGAACTTTTAGAAAAACCCACAGGGAAATTACCTAACTATAGGGGGAAATCAGGTAAACCTTTGGCAACTACTTTTCTAAGACAGGAAACAAACAAACAAACAAACTTCAAAACAAAACATCAAAAACAAAACAAATAGAACATAGACCTTCTGTTGTTTAGTTGCCATGACGACAAACCGCCCAGACCCCTCGTCAGCTTACCTAGTGAGTAGCTCCCAAGAACAAGTTCTGATGGTATAGCAGAGTCCAAATCAGCGTCAAGTATTCCCAGGGGGTCTAAAGACGCTATATTGTGGCCTCGTGTCTATAAAGAAGATTTTTCTTTATAAAACCTGTACCTTATCACATAACAAACATCATTTACCAAAATTCTTTAATCACTACAGTGGCTGATTGGATTTCTTTTCCTTCCTCAAGTTACAAATTTCAGCTCTAAATTGGATAAAGTTATAGTTAGAAATCATATCCAAAAGGTTCATCAAATACAATGTCAGAGGCAATAAGAGGGTATAAACTGAAAAGAAATCCAAGGAAATCGGTGGAACCGATGGATGCTCCCCCAAAGGAGCTTTGTAAAGGGTTCACATACAAGTAGCTGATAATTTGGTATTAATTTTACAAACATTTGTGTCAAGAGATACATAGGTCTAATGCTAGAGGCACTTTCTTTAATTATGGAAAACATCATTGTGCCAGCAAAGTGATTTTAGTAAGTCCTACATATGACTTACTAACTCATATGTACAATTTACTTACTCATACATAATGACTTAGTAACCCTTACATATCGCTTATTAACTCATACACAGAGCTCCAGATAAGATGCGTATTTGCGTAAATACGTTTTGAAATTTACAAAAAACGCATTTAAAATCAAACCTACGCGTACTGATACGCATTGAAAAAACGGGATACGTATTTTACTCGATTTAAGTGCGTAATCCAATTTTATCATAAATCAAGCACATCCTTTTTGTAATCGAGTACAACAAACAAAATGGTGTCTCATAAAAAAGCAAACGCAAACGATATCGTAAAATAATGCCATTTTCTTCTTCAAGTATATTAGTGTGTGACAGGAGATGACTCGGACAATGCCTATCGCTAAGCATGTGATCTATGATATATAATGGGTAACTGTTGAAAAAGCCGAAGCACATACATGCTGGTGTTTCTGAAAACAACATTGACAGTCAAAGTGTCACTGGCTGTTGATATATCGCAGTGGTCAGTAACTGAAATTAAGATGTAATGTATGCAGTAAACTAAATCTTAAAACTATTTGAATGAAGGCTCAAAAATATTCAGGAAAACAGCATTGGTCAACAAAGGCACTTCAGCGGAGCACATGAATATCAGAAAATTATAAATACAAACAGTTATTATTATTACCCTTTTAAATGATTTCGAATTCTGAAAAACCATTTAGAATTCTAAAATACCCTTTTGAAAAAACATCTAGGAGTAAAATACCATTTGAAAAAAAAACTAGGGGGTAAAATACCCTTTAACCTAAAATCTTATCTGGAGCTCTGTCATACATATGACTTACTATCTCCTATGTAAGACTTACTACCTCATATATTCACAACTGACTACACATACATATGACTCCTGCATTCACCTAAGTAACTCATACATATGACTTAGTAACTCCTTTGCTTGACTAAGTAACTCATATCTTACTAGCTCATATATATGACTTCCTTACTCAATTTAAGACCTGCTAATTACACACTCATATGTAAGACTAATTAACTCATACATATTACTGTGTCATACACAGGAGTTACATAGTCATGCAGAGTTATTTAGTCCTAATAAGAAGTTATTTTGTCATAAATATAAGTTGTAAGTCTAAAGTAGGAGGTAACAAGTCATATGTATGAGTAAGAGAGTCATACGTATGAGTAATTAAGTCATAGGTACGAATGAGTAAGTGTTAAAACAAATCTCTCTACTGGCATCAGAATATTTCCGAATTTAACTATGATACTGAACATTCCAATATTTACTCCTGATAAGCCTGAATGATGCATATTAAGACAGTGATAAACTAGAATTGTGCCTATAGGCCACTGATGCTCCCTCATACTGCACAATCCTCTAAATAGCTGTTTTGAGTACAGACCATCTTCACATGAAGGATATTCAACTAAAAGTTTGAAGCACATTGTATTCAGGTAAGGTTGAGCAACTTTGAATCCATTCCTTCAAAAAGTTTATGAGGAGTTGAACACACCAAATTTTTTCACTATGACCCATTTTGTGAAATTAAAAAAGGGCCATAATTCTAGAAAAAATAGCCACAAAAAAAGTCCATGATTTATGGTCAGCTTCATTTCAAAGTCCTCAATTTTGTAGAATTTTCAAGCACATCCTTTTACTAGTGCTTGAGGAGTTAGATACACAAGATTTTTCTCTATATTCTACATAGCAAAACTATCAAAGAGACATAATTGCGGTAAAATAGGCACAGCAGAAGATTCTTCTTTTATGGTCATCTGCACATCATTCTTGTTCATCTGTGAAAGTTTGAAGCAAATCAGGCAAATAGTGTTGGAAAAGTTGGACACACAAGATTTTTCTCTATATTCTATGTAGCAAAACTATCAAAGGGCAATAACTTCTGTATAAATAGTCACAGAAAAAGTTCCTTTCTTTAAGGGCATCTGCATATCAAGCTTGTTCATCTGTGAAAGTTTGAAGCAAATCTGGCTAATAGTGTTGGAGGAGTTGGACACCCAAGATTTAGGGACGGATGGACAGCAGAAAAGCTATATGCCCCCACATAAATGTGGGAGCATAAACAGCATGAAGATGAGAAGGATTAAGGTTCTTGCACTCACTGCATATCCTCTGATTCTATCTTAAAGATTAAAGTAAACTTTAGACCAGATGGACAAAGCAGTGAGTTATTATGCTCTTCTGAAAAATTCCCGAGAGCATAAAAACAAGTAAAACAAGCAAACATGACAAGATCAAAACTGTACATAAACTAAAACAAAATTATAAAACAAAAGATACGTACATACACAAAATCATTTTTTTTCTGACTGTAAACTATCTCCTTGATAACTGTTACAAATGAATTACAAATTTAATTGCAACACTGGAAGCCTTGTTAAAATTTAAGTCACAATTTCGATCTTTTCAAGTAAGAATATTTTGCAACCAGAAACAGCACAGGATAAAATGCCATGCTATGGTGAAATCATGCCACTTATTTCCCCGTGGGTATTATCGTTTTTAATGGCAACAAAAGAGACATTCATTCCAGAGTCTAGGTCAAACTGATGTTTAAATTATGAGCAGCTTGGCGATTTGCACCACTGTAAAATAATAGCCCACCTGTATATTTAATATTTCTTTTTACACATTACAATGAAACAGTGACAATAAGTATGTCTCTTGTATCCAGTTATTTGCTTCTATTTGATTAGTGTTCTAATTTTACAGAAACTAAAAGAGCTGTCACTAATGGTGACAAATGCCCCTGCAGCGCCTGGACCTTTGACCTGGTGACCTTGACCTTTGACCTGGTGACCAAAAGTCTATAGGGGTAGTGTACTCAATAAGTACTATCAGCATGTGAAGTTTGAAGGTCCTGGGTGCAGTGGTTCGCGAGTAAAGTGCCTTTATGCAAAAAGTTAACATTGGCCCCTGTGACTTTGACCTTTGACCCCAAAGTCAATAGGGGTCGTGTACTCAGTAAGTACTATCAGCATGTGAAGTTTGAAGGTCCTGGGTGCAGTGGTTCGCGAGTAAAGTGCCTTCATGCAAAAAGTTAACATTGGCCCCTGTGACCTTGACCTTTGACCTGGTGACCCAAAAGTCAGTAGGTGTCGTGTATTCAATAAGTACCATCAGCAGGTGAAGTTTGAAGGTCCTGGGTGCAGTGGTTCGCGAGTAAAGTGCCTTCATGCAAAAAGTTAACATTGGCCCCTGTGACCTTGACCTTTGACCTGGTGACCCCAAAGTCAGTAGGTGTCGTGTACTCAGTAAGTGCTATCAGGAGGTGAAGTTTGAAGGTCCTGGGTGCAGTGGTTCGCGAGTAAAGTGCCTTCATGCAAAAAGTTAACGTGACGAACGAACTAACGAACGGATGGACAGTTGAAAACTAATATGCCTCCCTTCAGGGGCATAAAAAGCATACAAGCTGAGAAGTAATTTGTTATATGAGCTGCACCATGAGAAAACCAACACAGTGCATTTGCGACCAGCAGGGATCCAGACCAGCCTGCGCGGATCAGGATCCATGCTGTTCGCTAACGGTTTCTCTAATTGCAGTAGGCTTTGAAAGTTAACAACGTGGATCCTGACCAGACTGCACGGGTGCGCTGGCTGGTCTGGATCCATGCAGGTTGCAACTGCAATATGATAATTTTCTCATGGCGCGGCTCATGTTTTTGCTGAGTAAAGTTGACAGCAGAAGCACAGGTGTACTTTGAAGTCCGTAACCAACTTTTTACCCATTTTACAGAACTTGGAACTATAAAATTACAAACATAGCCTTTAAAATAGGTCTTTCAATGGAAAAGAGTTTCTTTTTTCCCTTCAATTTATTTTAGACATAACTGGCTTGACCCCACTGTACAACTGTTGTAACAATCATCTATTAATTTACACACTTAAGGTAGTTATGCATGTTTTGATTTCAGATGTCACAGTCAACCCCTATGAATGGGGCACAACAACAGCTCTACTTTCTGAATAGGAGTTGTCCATGAAACAAAGCACTCATCTATTGAACAATTTCTAACTTGAACAAAAGTCATTACTTTCATAAGGTCAGGCAATATTTATGAACCCAAGCTTTATTATTACAACTTGAAAAATCTATTACAACACATGCAAAACGTCAACCAAATGTTCTGAAGTTAAATAAGCGCCATAAATTTAATTACTTTTATCAAAGAGTTCTCAAGGCAGCTTGCAATAAACAGGTGTTTTGGGGATTTTTTTTTGGAGTGGAGGGGGGCAAATTTCAGGAAATTCTTTTGTTAGTCAGAAATTGTAATTAAAATGTAAGAATAAAGGGATTCAGTGAGTTCTAGGCCATGTTTATTACTAAAACAAGAGCCATAATGGCCTTAAGTTGCTCTACTGACCACAACTATTTCACCTTGAATATATGTATAACACACTGTATCATGAATAGTAATAATTGTGTTTATTATAAAAAAAAAACTTAAAGCAAATGGAATGCCCCCATACAAACAAATATGAGAGAGGACCTTAAAATGATGCTACAGACGAAGTTTGATGAAGATGCATCATGCTGTTCATGAGAAATAAGTGTTTAAAGGTTTCTTTATTTTAAGCATAAGCAGCCCTTAATAGGGGCCAAGTGCCTCCATTTAAACAAAATTGCAAGAGGATCTTATAATGATGCTACAGACCAACTTTGACAAAGATCTATTAAGCTATTAATGAGAAGAAGTTATTTAAAAAGCCTTTTCTTTTTTTTTTCATTGTAGAGGCCCCTAAATAGGTTCAAGTGCCCCAATTTCAACAATATTGAGAATCAAGATTGCCAGGATACTACAGACCAAGCTTGGTATACATGCTAACGACAGATCATTCACCTGTACTACAAATAGCTCACCCTGAACAAAGTAAAGATGAGCTAAAAAACACACAGTCTGTAAAATATGCAGAAAAGCTCTTTAAGTGTTAGAAATTTGGTAGACAAAAAGTTTTGATTCTACTATACATATTACATTCATTAAGTGTCAATGTAAATATTATACTGATTTTGGATCTTAGAAGTGTTCAACATATTCTCAGAGTTTAGATGTTCTCCCTTTTAATATAATGTAGTTGAAATTCAATCCAGGATTTGCTCTCAATGCTCTATTCGAACCTGAATGTAATGGAAACTATGTCAATAGTAAAATGTGTTACAACAATACAAGGTTACTGATAAGGACTGTTAGAATTCAATGGTCTTTCTCCTGGTACAATTAGACCATGTCACAATGAACTTCTAATTATCTGAAATACACACAAATCTTGTCTAAAACTGTAATGCAATGACTTCTTGGTTTTCATCTCCCTGGCATACAAAAAGCAGTTATGTACATGCAGCAATTAGGAAAGGAGAGGGTGTGGCAATACATTTATTAATCTCACTTCCTTCCAACCAAAGGATTAACATTTTAGCAGAACTGCTTAAAAGCTGCAGAAGAAAAAACACTGGTAATAAACAGCATGTAAGCATATAAAAGGTATAAATGTTCAAGGAATTACTCTGCTCACTTTAATGTCCATAAAAGATTAATTATGTAATAATCACAGTATATTAATATGCATACATGCATATTCACGCCTGGTGATCCAAAATTATGCATTAATAGTTAAGTTCATAGATAAAATATTGGCACTTTTTTCTAAAACAGAACAATGTAATAGTCAGCAAAGTCAGGCAATGTTAATCTGACACATTACATTCTAAAAATTAAAAATTTGTCACAAGTCATTTTTCAATGACATATCAAACATATTTTAAAAGTACTTTATGTCATGTGTTTGGAGACAAAACCATACTAATCATCTCACAGACCAATATTCAACGGGGTTTTTTTTTTCACAAGTATCGATAAAGTGATGTAAAGTTTAGGTAATTGCACTCTGCATCATTCATTTTTCCTGCTGACGTCAAGCTCATTACTTCCACGAGTTTTACAGTGATAAATCTAAGACAGTTTAAGCTGCCATTCCATATATAGAAGCTTTTACTTGATCAATGTTTATCTATTGACAAGCCTACAGCATACATCAGATGATGGTATGTATTAATATTCACCTAAATTTAATATATTCCTCAATTTATCTACTAACATTCACCACTCAGTGTGTTCTGTGCAATTTGCATAGTTCTGCACTTGCAAAAGTTTGTTGATTTTTTTAATATAAAATCTGTTCAATTACTGTGAACTATTCTATTTTCTTGAGAGACTGTTCATGATGACAATAAACTGTAAATTTATATCCCTAAAAACCAATGAATACCAGTTTTTTAAATTTATCTTTAAAACTGAAATCCATGCATTCATATCACGTTTCTCCCGAAACTAAAAAATTTTATGTTGATATCACTGACCGGTCCCACAAATGGGTGTACTGCTTACGAAGGTAACTTGCTAAAAATAGTTTGAAGGCAATTACAAATATTTTCTCAAGATGCGGAAAAAACTCTTATCAATTATTTACTTAAATTTCTTCAAAACTAATATTATTACAAGAAAGGTGAATGTAATTCTGGATGTGTCATGGAGCATGCTTTTGTTTCTGCTGGGTTTAACACCACACCAACACCATTATATGTTATATGGTGCCTTCCAGCTTTTACTAAGACCATTAATTCAGGCACAGACCGGCACCTGGTTAGAACCACCGACCTTCTGTACACCAACTGGATGGCTCTCACTTGAAAGAATTCTACACCCCAAGAAAGGTTTCGGACCCATTGCCAATGAAAAGGAAATAAATTCAGTCAACAACCTTTACTACCTAAGAAAACAGTGCCCTCACAGAGCATGTAGATATATGTTTTTTTGCGTGCATACACCGACTGAATCAAATTATCTAAGCTGTATCTTTTAATACAAAATTTTCTTGTGATCACCTATGATAATCTTCTAGCTGTTGCAAAACAAACTAATAATCTGGCAAGAGTCCATATACAGTGTATGCTAGTTAAGTAAAGTGTGCCAGTTACCGAACAGTTTTCTATATTAAGATTTCCTTCACATACATCTTTTGATCACAATTGCTTACTTCCTAAAAATGATTAACAACATATTTTCAACAACTCAGACAAAAAGAGATTTACAAAGAGATCAAAATCTGTCCACACCATTTAATTCTTCGCATTTCTTGAACTGCATGAATTTCTCCTCATACTTACTGACATCAATAAAGGTTGACTTTTGAGACATGACTGTCATGAAATAGGTTCATATGCTTTGTTAAGTTTAAATTAACATATTTGAACCACTCTCGAGTCCATTTCCTGGATAGCCTGTACTGATGTCTTATAAGAAAGAATGGATGTGACCCCCAGTGAGGATCAAACGCATGACCTCTGTGTTGAACCTGACATCTTCAAAAATGCTTCAAAATATGCTTGACTACATGTAGTTACAATTTGCCGCACAATTTTAAGTACATGAATTTAGCTTACAATATTTTACTAATGATTATTCCTTTACATAACTTTTTCATGATTGCTTTAACTTGCTATGTGAAATATTGTACAAAGATATAAAATAAATGGTTTAAGATTTGTAACATGGACCTACAAAATGTACAGTTTTACAATGATTTCTATAAAAAGAAACAGCACGCTACAAAAAAATTCACAAATTCATTTCATCAGTAACTGAATTGTACAAGAATGAAGATCTTATAACATTAAGTCCATAAATATAAACATCTTAAAATGGTATTCGAAAGCTGACAATGCAAAAAATGGGCATGGAAAATGGCAAAACATAGACGTTCAAAAAGTGCCAAATGGTACAACATCTTAAACTTAATGTTTTCTAACCACATAAATGTCTTATATTATATCTTCAAACATCAAGTTTCAACACGTAACAAAACTACCATAATTGCTTAAAAAAACATATGCCTTGCACAACTAATGCGACAATAATTTTGCAACCATTCAGCAGGTTTAAGTACATAAATTTTACACTTTTCTAACATTCTATTTTAATCAGTTTTCTGCAAATTTAAAAAAGGAAGTAATAATGATTTTTCATTTCTGAAAATATTACTAATAAACCTATACATGCAATGTATAATGTGTTTAGACAGAATCATTGCAGCATGAACAGTCACATAAGATTCTCATTTCACATCCCTCATTTGATAAAATTGTTAATTCCTTGAACTTAGACAGAAACACAAAATGCAGACCAAAAAGGTTAAAGAATAACAAACCCCACCCTTAAATTCAGATTACTGACTTTTAAAATTCATTTTAATATTTATTGCTTTTGTTAGTAAAACAACAGAACCTTCTTAGCAGACCTCTGGTAATTACAAGCCACTTGGATACTTCCCATAATGACTAAATGTTCAATTTAAACTCAGCATGACCCATTGTTGACCTCCCACTGGCATGTTATACAGAGTTGACTGTATTTTAAGAAAGTCCAACTGTTGACACATACAGCTGCATGTGGATGTAGTTTCAAGGAAATAAGTCATAAATTATAAATACTTTTGAAATTATTACCTTCTGGCAAGAAAGTTTCTAACTTACAATTTGTAAATTTACCTTCCTCTCTATTACTATTAATCTACAAAAATTACAATTTTATATGAGTGATAGATTTGAACAGAACAACAATGTAAGTTTAGACTAATATTTCATATAAATTTAAGAAACAGCAAGCCCCGTAAAGAATCCGATTATTTCTGTAAGACAAATGAATCTTATTATTAGTCTTAACTGTTCTGTATGGTCAGTTGAGTTGACTGCTTGACAATGAATATGTGTACCGTGTCATTGGGTAATAAGGCCAAGGAGGGCGTACGTACGTAGGCAGTGCCGGGAGTGCACCTTGAAACTGTCGGAAAGTAGGCAACCCATGACTGTAAATTTCAATAAGTTCAACCGTCGCAAATCATAGTTCATGAATACAAACTGTTCACAAATAATACTGAATGAAGTCAACTTCCGCTAGTTTTATACAAAATGATTTTACTTATAATGACATGGTGGTTGCTACCATTACACAAAAGAATAATAAATTTCTTGAAAAATTCTACTAAATATTGATGTCTAATACAGTTTTAATGTCAGAAAAGAATATAACACATGCTACCAAGAATGTCCCATTTTCAATTATATGTTGATTCCCTTGAAATGAAACAGGCATAACTAAAGAACTTAAAGTGATGATGCAACTCTCACCACACTCTCAATGGTTACATGTTTATGACAACATTCAGTTCAAATCATTTTTCATGCATGCAAAACCTGTTAAAAGTGAATAAAAGGCCATAATTCATGAAAATTTCAATGTCAAATCATGCACCTATTTGTTATTTCATTAGCGTGATGACATAGTAAACAGGGTTGCTGTCCAATTTTTGGAGAAGTCACTTCTCCTCAAGCTGATTAGGGAGAAGTGAGGAGACTTTAGGGAAATGGAAGAACTTTTCCTCTGGCAATAAAGTTTGATGATTTGAAAGTGTGCTTACTTTTCTTGATAAAATAATTATTGATGTAAACCCATTCTTTTTAGTGAGATCATTTCCCATACAGTGTAATGTTTCTAAAAATTTAGAAAAAAGTGTTTCAAAATTCAGGCTTTTTCTGTAATGTAACCCCGAATTTGGTTTAATGTTTGTATGAGTTTTATTATTAACACGAGTCATCACCGAGAATGTAGTATCCACTCGATCAAACTGAAAGTAAACTGTGGTAAATCCTAGAGAATAATATTCAAATAATTCATCGATGAAGTCAATTAAACATAGTTAATACTTAAATCGTTCATTTATACAAGTATAACAAATAATAAGTGACCATAATTCAATTATCGCATGGTTAATTCACAAGTTTCTTTAAAAAAACTTGCTTTTTGCACTCAAACATGTAACAATTAAAAACGAAGTGTCAAATGATGTAAACCGACGCTAATTGCTAAACACAACAACGAGTGTATCGGATAATTGATTCGCTTTCACCTTCGGAAATTCTCGCATACCTGATAGTAGCGGAGCTAAATTATTCCCGGACGTGTGTTGTGATTCGGCCTCTCGAAGCACCCGTGCAAATTGTCAACGGGACCGGTAGCACTCATTTGATGTGCGAAATCAAAGAAAGTCGGGCGACTTGCATTCGCTTGAGTTAATTTGAGCGAAGTATTGAATCTATGCGCCTATTTCGTCAAGTCGCCATCGCGAGAGCCCTGAGTACAACTATTTCAAGATTGAAACTAATCCCTTTTGTAACATTTGAGATAGACTGAATGTGCATCAAAACGTTAAACAGAAATTCAAAGTAAACACAGGGCATAATCCATAAAATATCTGAGCCTGAGTTATGAACCTTGTGTCATGTAATGTCTGTTATGATATATGAAAATTTCTTTGTTTTTAAATCAAATCCATTTAGTTATAACAGAGATACATGTAAGACTGAAAATGCATCAAAACTTTAAATTAAAATGGAATTCTAAAGAAAAAGGCAACACTGTTAAGCCTGATATTTATGGACATGCCCCCTCAATGACTAATATTTCAGTCAATTCAAATTAAAAGCTTCATACAAGTAAAAGTTACTGCACAAACAGAATCAGACATGACCTCTGACCACTAAATGTAATTAACCTTGACCTTTGAGATAGGGACCAATGTCCCAAGGCAATACTCTAGTTTCACTGAGATAACTATTTCTGTCAAAAGCAAAAAAAAAAGGTTCCTTCATTGCAGGTCCAACTTATGGCCTAGACAAGATCTTATGACGTTTGAACACCCAGTATGACCTTGACCTATGATAGGGGCTTTGGGTTTGCGTATGTCACCATAGTCTTTATCTCATAAAGGTAAGCATTTATGCGGAAAAAATATATATATATGAATAATATGACTGCTCCAGGCAACAGCTCTAAAATGACCTCTGACCCCCAAGTGTGCACTTGACCATTAAAACTTGGACCTTGGGTTTCGTTCAACACTTCATCTCACTGAAACAAAATATTTATGCCAAATAAACAAGACTATTCCATGCATGTCAAAGTTATGGTAGACAAGCTCTAAAATTACCTTTGACACCTCCTAAGTGACCTTGACCATTAAAGTCATACACATCATGCAAAAGTACACTTAAAAACAAAAGTTATGACTTCATTCTAGGGTTGAAGAGTGAACTCCTAACAACTTTGAATAAAATCAGCATTCAAACGTAAATATCCTAAATCTTTGATGTAGATAACTCTACTGTCTACATATGAGAAATAAGTATTTTATGCAAATAAAACTGCAGGATGTCTTATCTATATTGCAATCTGTATTATATTTGTTATCCATTAAGTGTGTTTTCTACCAGACATGTATTTCTCCATGATAAGTGAGTGAGTGAGTGTGTTGATCGACACAAAATGGTCATATATCGCCTCACTGTCACTGATGTTCTATTTATGTTTTAATATGCATGCTCTGTGTGCTAGGTCACTTGGTAATTAGCATTTCTAACATCACAGCATCAAAACATTCCACCTCACTAAGGGTAACATTTATACCAAATATCAAATGACTGCTCCATATTTCTGAACAAAATCAGACAGCTGTATGAATACAAATATCAAACAGCCATTCTGACCACTATGTCAAGCTTAACTGAAACCCGCTTGAAAAAATTACATCATCCATCAAGTATTTATGAGAGATGTATGGTCATGGTGTCATATGATGTGCGTGATAATGAGGAACAACTATTTTAACTCTGAAGCAAATCAAGCAATAAAGAGATAAGATGAAAAGTACATCAAAATATAATTCTAACACGATCCGCAGCAGTTGCTATATAAACATATAGCGAAATTGCCTATACATGAATCTACGATAAAATATAGCTGTTCCATTCCACCCTACTAAATACTCGACTTTTCCAATGCTAAGTAATACATGTAGTAATAAAAAGTACATCAAATTTTCTGAAACAAACAATTTCTAACTGGTGAATTTATTTGTTTATATTTTTACCGTAAGAAAATGTTTCAGGCAGTCTAGACAGTACCGTTAAGTTTCAACTTTAACATCAATGCATCTATATCCGGCAGTGTGCGTAGTTTACAATTTCTTCGTTGAAGGCACCACAAATTTATGTCAACTAGATTCTACTCTGACAGTAAATAAATTATAATTCATGTTCCCATCTCCTAGACTCAAGTGTTACGTGTTTATATGCTGCAATGTTCTGGTGTGTATGTTTCAGTGCCATCATGTAGGTGACGTGTACTATTTTTAGAAACTGCATAGATAAATTTACTTCTGATTTCTATATCCGACCTTAGATGTTATTGAAAATAACTGTTGATTTTCACAGCAGTAACTACTTAATACTTTAATTAAAATTTACTAAATATCGGAAAATTCCATTTCATGCAACGCTTTCCATTCGTGGGGAGGATTTTATAATAGCATATTGCCAGCCAAATGACATATCAAGCTAAAAGTAGTGCTGTAAAATGAGAAGAATTTGCGTGGTTAGAATCAAAATAAAAATATGTTCCAATAATTTTATAAGTTAAAATATGGGCAGTCGTTTGGATGCGAATATTACATCACTCGTCCTACGCACTCGTGATTTAATTATTACGCATCCGAACTCCTGCCCATATTTTATTAACTGATAAAATATAGGTACATATTTATTATTTCTTAAACAAGCTGTGGATGTGGACATTAAACCAATATCA
This sequence comes from Mercenaria mercenaria, assembly GCF_021730395.1. Taxonomy (NCBI): domain Eukaryota; kingdom Metazoa; phylum Mollusca; class Bivalvia; order Venerida; family Veneridae; genus Mercenaria; species Mercenaria mercenaria. The sequence goes on from NC_069362.1 coordinate 23,518,348, forward strand.
GTATGATAGCTCTCCATATACTTTGTACAGTCAAGCTAAAAACATGTATTGAGCACAAACTAATACTCAGTATTGGAATGGCATCAAACACAAATGTAATAAAAGAAGATATCAAATGTCTCTTATAAGTTAATTAAGTCTGTTCCAAAACCAAATGTGTTCTGAAATACCAAGTAATTCTTTAAACAAATTTTGATATTTAATAATGCAAACAAATAAAAATGAGTGCATCATGTTAATGTCATTAGAAGAAAAAATGGGTCCGTACATGTAGGGACTCTTTTGCTGATCTATTGTAGTATTTATCATTTATGTGTACATGTATTTCTCCAACTTAGTTCTGTTATTATTATAAGTTGCCCTTTTTATGTAATCCAGCAAAATATATTAAAACAAAGAGGGCCATGAAGGCCCTGTATCACTCACCTGACTTATTGACCTAAAGATCATCAAGATTAACATTCTGACCAAGTTTCATTAAGATATGGTCATAAATGTGGCCTCTAGAGTGTAAACTAGTTTTTGCTTTAATTTGACCTAGTGACCTAGTTTTTAACCCCACATGACCCAGATTCGAACCTGAACTAAAGATCATCAAGTTAAACATTCTGACCAAGTTTCATGAAGATAGAGTCATAAATGTGGCCTCTAGAGTGTTAACAAGCTTTTCCTTTGATTTGACCTGGTGACCTAGTTTTTGACCCCACCTGACCCAGATTTAGAACTGACCTAAAGATCATCCAGATAAACATTCTCACAAAGTTTCATTAAGATATGGTCATAAATGTGGCTTATAGAGTGTTAAATAGCTTTTTCTTTGATTTGACCTGTTGACCTAGTTTTTGACCCCACCTGACCTAGATTTGAACTTGATCTAAAGATCATCAAGGTTAACATTCTGACTAAGTTTCATTAATATATATCATAAATTCTGACCAAGTTTCATAGAGATATTATCATCAATGCGGCCTCAAAGAGTGTTAAGCGTTAAATTTGATTTGAGTCAGTTGACCTGGTGACCTAGTTTTTGACCCCACCTGTCCCAGATTTAAACTTGACATAAAGATCATCAAGATTAACATTCTAAGTTTCATTAAGATATGGACATGAATGTGGCCTCTAGAGTGTTAGGTAGTTTTTCCTTTCATTTGACCTGGCAGGGTTTTCCCTCGGGTTTTTTTATGGGATCATCAAGATCCCATGGCTGCTCAATTTAAGGGTCTAATAATTTTTGGCGTCCACAAATTATTGATCTTGAAAATTGGACATTATTACTAGAACAAAAATTTATCCTAAAACCCCGAATAAACTTTATCTTTAATTTAGATACACTGATCAGTATTGTCGTTAATGGACTCTGGGTAAATGGTAAATGAATGGATGAGCTTCTCATCCAGACTGATACAAAAGTGTGTACAGTCTTTTTGTAGATCAACATTGCCAGTTAAATTGACGCAATTAAGTGTCAACTCCTGTCATTTATGTTGTTCACCAGTTTATCTTAAGATAAATGATAATACTCGATCCTTAAATTAGGGCATCTACAATTTTTGTGGGATTGTATTAATTTTTCAATCAAAACTTTGAAATTGAATGAAATTAAATTTTGTGTTAATAAAAAATAAACTATTCGCCTTTTACGAAGTAACGCAAATCTTATGATATAAGCGGTGTCAGTTTTTCGCGAAAGATTAGTTTTCCCTTTACCAAAATGGCGACATCGTAACAAAATTGTTTGAAGTTGAAAATCACTTACTGTATAATGAGCACCACTATTCGGGGAATGTCCTGTTACAAAAATCTGCGCATTTTACATGGTTCTGCGCAAAGGAACTCAGTGAAAGGAGTTACGGACCGATTTTGCGGGCAGTGGACTCGCTGAGCACTACAAAATGCGAGTCCAGAGCAGTCAAAGCGCGTCAGGACGCAAAACTCGTCCGGGGGAAAAAACCCACTTGGTACCTAGTTTTGACCCACTGCCGCAATTTGAAATTTGCTAAGAACATCAAGATTAACTTCTAATCAGTTCATTAAGATATGGCATAAATGTGCTCTCTATGACCCGTTAACTAGCTTTTCATGTTGATGCCTGTGCAACCTAGTTATTATCCCACTTGACCCAGATTCAATACTTTACCTTAATCATCAAATAACCTTCTGACAAGTTTCATGATAGATACATCATCAATGTGACCTGAGTGTTGGTTAAAAGCTTTTTCTTACATTTGACCTGGTGACCTATGTTTTTGACCCAGATGACCCAATATTAAAATTGTACAATATTTTATTGAGAGTAACATTCTGACCAAGTTTAATAAATATTGGACCAAAATTGTGACCTCTAGAGTGTTAACATGCTTTTCCTTTGATTTGACCTGGTGACCTAGTTTTTGACCCCAGATGACCCAATATCAAACTTGTCCAAAATTTTATTGAGGGTAACATTCTGACCAAGTTTCATTAAGACTGGGCCAGAATTGTGACCTCTAGAGTGTTAAAAGTCAAACTGTTGATGACAGACGGACGACAGACACAGGGCAATCACAAAAGCTCACCTTGAGCACTTTGTGCTCAGGTGAACTAAAAAGGGTTTGTCAAATCACCATACTACTTCCTGCCTTGTCAATTAACAAGTTTTTAGCCAGCTACAAATTTATGTATGAAAAAAATAGCCAGCTGTGTTTGATCCTAATTATTTCCCTCAAAATTTCAGTCTGTGTATCTTTTACCAAATTATTCCAGAATACAATAATGGTATTGAAGTTAATAATCCAACTTAATGTAACAAGTGACAAGAAAAACATATTCAAACTTTCTGTTACAAGAAAATTCTTGTTTGTTTACACAATGCACGTTGTGACACTCACTTTGTGGACACTATTAGGATCAGTTTGCCAGGCATTGTACATCTCTTCAACATACACTGAGGAGCTTCCACTGAGGAAAGGCTCTGCTGCTGCCAGTGTCGCATAGTTTCTCCCACTTTTCTTTGAGCTTGCTTGAGAAGAACAAGTACGACACGCCAACTTGTACCCCTCTACTACACTTGGTCGCGCACATATCCATAAAGTTTTTAACCGAAACATATTTGTTTAAAACGTTCTTATAAAATGAAAATGTCTTCTGCTATGACACAGACGCCAGTGATAATGTTGAGCCAGTGTGCCAAACTAAATGTAACTTATCACCACTTGTAATTCATACAAGTGACCTTGTCCTTCACTCAATCAAATAACCTTCCAACTAGGACTAACAGCTGTTCAATACTTAAAACAATCTGTCCGTTGACGTGAGTTGACTTTGGGAAATAAATTAAGTTAGATTTCTCCCCAACTACTGTCCTTGAATGTTAATTCTGGCGATAAACTGGCAAACATCTGGGAAATTCCCACCTTGAGTCTTGACTTTCTGTGTTTGCGAAAATGGCGTCAATTCTGAAATGAAAACAATCGAGCCGTAAGTCATGTAATCTAGAATTCAGAGGACCGTTACAGATTTATTTAAATCTTTATTTCAAAATGAATTGAAATAAATCAGCAGCGTGCGAATATGCAAAGTAAAATGATGATAGTTTACCTAAAATTAATCTGTGTTGTGCTGTTGTGAATCAATGGTGGTGAAATATGACGTCACACCGGTAAAATATTTGTAACGTAAAATTTGATTGGGTAAGAACGGGAGCACCCTTTCGATATACTTGTTCCCTGCGATCATTAATGACCAGGAACCAGATTAGGTACAATTTTCAAAGGTTAAACACTACCAAATCAGGCTATTTACACGTTATTGCCACATTTTCCAGGACATTTGATTTTCAGAAACTTACATGTATACCAATAAGAATGATTACAGAAGCAGTGTTTACCATATACTGGTTCGAGTCATAAATTAGGCCACCTTTTGCGGTTTTTCATAAATATTTCTTTCTTTATACAATTGATTTGTACAAAATTTCTACCATATGTGCTTTAATACAAGCAACATTGATTGTTATCATTACCGGTCGTTTACAGTATGGTAAACAATAAAACAGCGCTTAAAATAACGGACAGGTTTAGCCTCCACATTTTACCTTCTAGAGGTTGCAAATATTCGGCCACTTTTTAAACATAAAGTTGATTATATTTTCAACATTGTCTTGGAAATAAAGCCATGCTACAGCCAAAATCATTTTTTTTCCAACAAACTGCAATCATTTTTCAATAGCATACCTCGTGGGAAATATTTGCCATCACAGATTTAAAAAGCGCCTGTCATCCTCTTACAGCAGTGCTCATGAGGTAGTTTAATTTTTACGTCACTGTTTATCACACATTCTAGCACAAAACTGCTGTCCTTGTCACATTTTGGGGGCGTTTTAACAGGAGAGTTAAGAGATTCTCGCGCTCACGTGCTGTTATATCACCTTTTTATATATGCGCGTTCCGTGGCAAAGCATAAACGTATTACGGCTCCGAAATGGATAACTCAAAAGGAAATGACGTCAACGTGAAAAAACAACGTAGACATGGCAATTCAACGTTGAGGGACTATATACTCATTTACTTTGTTTTAAACGTGTTTTATGCTAGTTAGCGCATGTTCTTTTCGTGTTATAAAGTTTAGATTTCAATTAACCCTTGCCGGGCCTCAGCATAAACTAGCGCGTGCGATGACGACACGCCACCCGCGAGACAAAATATTTGCTATTTGGAGTACACAACTTTAGGGAAGGACAACTTTTTTTCTACTCACCTCAACTTGTTGTTTTTTGCCGACTTTTTGCTCACGCAAGTGGCTCGAAAAAAAGCTTTAAAGCGGGTGGCCGAATATTTACGACCTGACCGAATTTACGACTCGAACCAGTATGAGAAATACCCGAAACTGGCAATTCCTAGAACAAGACCGTTGAAAAACTCCTTTGACTGTTTGCTACAAAAATAATTGTGAAATGTTTATATATAGATCACCATCACCTCACCCCAATCAGGAACCTAAACTACACATTATACTACTCAAATTCTTTCTTTCCAAAAAAACGTCTGTGGAATATCCTTCTAAACAATATACAGCCCAACACCAGCCTTAGCCTATTTGCTGAGTGACATGCTACTTTACACCTTAAAAATTAACCACAACACTTAAGTCTTTTTACTCTTTTAAGTTTTAACCTTTTACTTCGTGACATCTTCCTCACTTTAACAGCTGTTCACATGACTTAAACTTTTGCCGTTTAATCAGCATTGATTATGCATGTAGATGTAAATGTATAATTAAAAGAAATGATTTGTTAGCTTTCACATAAGAACTTTTATCCCGTCAAAATGGTCATCTTCGAAAATTAAACTCCCCTGGATTGAGGTCAACCTAAAACGATTATATAGGAGACGGGATAAAGCATAGAGAAAATACAAAATCAAGAAATTAAATAATTTCTAGGATCAGTACCTCAGGTTAAAACATCTCTGTAAGAAAGAAACCAAAATGGCTTACAGTGCTAGGGGGCGTGAGCAGTGTTGCATTTTCCATTACTGCTCATAAACAGACTCAGTCAAACCGAGTCTGCAATTTTCACTGTTTGCCTTGTTTTCGGTGCTTCCGAGGGATATACTTTCCAGATTTTATTAACAAAAAATATTTAGAAGACATACTGGAAGTGAACACTGGCGATCACGAAGTACAAGAACAGTCAAAACCTAACACCAAGAAGCTCTATTCCCTCCTCAAGTATTCACAGCAAGACACCTTTGGCACTGATTCACTCAAACAAACACAACAAATTACACACTGCAGACACTGACAAAGCCACAGTACTCAATAAACAATTCCAGTCTGTCTTTATCTCTAAATCTCCACTCTCTCTTAAGTCTCTGCCTGAAATGAAGGTACAGGATCTTGAGGATACATGTAAAGAGATTCCACAGCCACTGTTTAGTCCCCATTATCCAATGCCTGATATTGATATATCTACAAATGGCGTAGAGAAACTCCTTAAAGACCTTGACCCCCACAAGGCTGCAGGTCCGGATCAAATAAGACCAATAGTACTAAACATACCTTCAAAGAAAGTGTCCCTATCGTCTCTCAGTTATTCAGAAAGTCACTGCAGACTTGTACAATTCCAGATATCTGGAAAATTGCAAATGTAGCTCCTGTTTTTTAAAAAGGCTCAAGGGCAGATCCAGCTAATTACCGCCCAATCTCTCTTACCTGTATCTTGTGCAAAATCCTGAAACACATTGTCTCATCCAGTATAGCAAAACACTTTACTCAGTCAAATATGTTCTATGGTTTGCAGCATGGTTTCCGAGAAAAGAGGTAATGTCAAACCCAGCTCCTTATGTTAGTAGATGATATCCTGCAGCCTGTGAACGAGAGGAGTCTAGTCGACCTCATATTACTTGACTTCTCCAAGGCGTTCGATATGGTCAACCATGAAAAGCTACTCTATAAGCTGCAATGGATCAAAAGTTTTCTAGACAACAGGTCACAGTCCGTAGTTGTAAATGGGTCCAAGTCCAGTAAAATCCCAGTCTCCTCTGGAGTTCCACAGGGTTCGGTCCTAGGACCCCCCTATTTCTTATCTACATAAACGATATTCCTGACTGTGTTCACTCTTCTAAAGTCCGGCTCTTTGCTGACGATAGAGCTATCTATCTCTCTCTGACAGTAGTATCTCACTCTGGTCTTCTACATGTACAGCACGACCTGTACCAACTGGAACAATGGAAATCCAAACGGGACATGAAATTCAATCCATCCAAATGCCAAATCATCCAAATCACAAAAAGAAAAACAGCGATCCCCACAAAATACATCCTGCACAATACAATTCTCGAAACAGTATTATCAGCAAAGTATCTTGGCATCATTCTCTTAAATGATCTAACATGGAAAAATCACTTAGAAAATATCACCACAAAAAGCAAATCAAACACTAGGCTTCCATCAAAGTGCACTCAGAAGGGCTAAAGTCAACAGCATACATGACACTTGTAAGGCCTCAACTGGAGTACTGCTCTTCAGTCTGGGCCCCATACACTGGAACTCTCATAGACCAACTGGAGGCCGTACAGCGTAGAGCTGCCCGCTGGATCAAACACGAATGCCGAGGGTTTCAGACATGTTGGCTTCCCTTCAGTGGAGACACCTTGACCTTCGCAGAACAACGCCTGGCCATGTTCCACAACATCTTGAACAACAGGTACCCATCTCTCTTCCAGACTACCTAGTCCCTGTCCCTGTCTCTAGATCTTCACGTTCATGTCATTCCTTAGCATTCAAATATATCCAGACCTAAACAGATTATCATAAATTCTCATTTTTCCCTAGAACCGTTGTCCACTGAAATGTATTGCCATCGGACGTAGTCACCTTGTCTGGCCCTGAGTTCAGTCTGGCCATAAGCCAGATTGAACATATCTCTCCATAATATACCTGCTCTGTTTTTTATCTGTTTTTAACCAACCTTCCTTCAATCTTTTATCATCTTTTTATTTCTTACCTTACTAATTTCTTGTCGGTTGACGCGCGTCAAGTCTAGATCCCCAGCAGGGGTTTGACTAATTGGAAGATAGATAGAATGCTACGTTTCGTTTACTACAAACCATAAATTTACTTTCAGTGTCAAACACACAACAGCATTTCTAAATCTATATAAAAAGCAAACCTTACGAACCAAACACGCACTTTAACTCAAAGAGAGCATCAATATCAACAGTTAAAGACCAGACGAAACAAGCAAGAAGACAATAATCAAAACATCTTAGTCCTGGTGGGATTAAAGAACTGCATGTAACAAAGTCCTCCTCCACCTCTTCCGTCAGGCAGAAAAACGAAGTGCACAAATCACCAAACATCCACTTGATCTCATAACAGTTTGGTCTTAAAGGCCTGGATCTTAGCAGTGGGAAAATTCATTTCTGTCTTTGTTAACAAAGTTGGGGGATAATGACTTTCACAGTATGGTTTCCAATAAAGATGGGTTATTGTTAACTGGAAAGTCAACCAACCCTTTAACTATATAAGTGACAGTGTATTTTATTACCATTTTTATTGATAAGATATATGATAGTTTAAAAACGTATATCTGCATTTTTGGCACCTTTTATTTATATGTATCTATCCATATATTACAAATTTTGCCAGATTTTAGAAAGAAAACGTTTTGTTTAATTTGTCGAGTTCGATATGTTGTTGCTTTTTTAGTTAACAACTTTAAACTTATGAATATAAAAATGAATCATTTTTGTCAATTTTATTCAGATTAAATTTAAATCAGAATATAGTGAACATTTGTTTGAGATGTGCACACATTCAAATTTGATCTTTAAGAGATACATATCTAGATTTTTATTTTACGTCTTTCTGAATATTGTAAAGAAAAAATGTATAAGATTAATACTCATGTACATTTCAATGTAATAAAATAAAGCATGAAAAAGGTGTTTATACAACTTTTTATTGAAATTTAAAATTCACTGTAGAAGAAACACAGTGATTTAATTTCATCCCGTTTTATGTTGTATCTACTAACAGTTATTGCACATTTAAAATAATCTATTATTTTTTTTTGTAATATAAAGGTAAGATCATTTTTTTTTATTACGTTATTGGCAGACACAATCAATAAAAACAAATAAATGACTTTCACTATACCTGTGGTTTAACGGAAAAAAGAAACATTTGCAAAAGAAAATACTAATTGTTTGGCATGTAATGAAGCTCGGCATTTTTATCTAAAAATAAATTCAACAAATACACATTGTGGAGAAGCGATCAGGTATGTGAAGCGTCGTGGTTTCTTTTCGATTACATATTTATTAATTCTGACAATAAACCATAGAGACAAGTAATAGGCATCCCTATTGGGACTAACTGTGCCCAGCTCACCGCTGATTTACTTTTATACTGTTAAGGACAATAGTTTATGCTCTGTTTGACCACTGAGACACAGTTTGACAGTATTAAAGCTTTTAATGAAACCTCGAGGTACTTAGTACCTTTTAGTCTGTTCCACTGATCTGTCTAGCAATACAGGTAATACATATGTAGTATAAACACGCGGAAGAGTCTAAGTACCTTGATGGTATTTTAGATATGGACAACCTATATTTTTCACAAATGATAAAACCAATTTACTAAAAAGAATTAAAACTTAACAAAGTTAATATCTCAGATTTAGAAGCATCAATTTGGGACTTACATTTAACAATTGTGGATAGTAAGTTCGTAACAAAAATATATGATAAAGGAGACGAGTTCAAAATTTCCCTCCACATGGACAAAGATGTTCCTTTCCTTGAGCAAAATCATAACTGTGTCTATATATCACAACGTACCCGGTTTGCAAGAGCTTGCTCAAACTCAAATGATTTTAGTCATATAAATCTTCATATAACCAAACGTTATTACAACAGGGTTACACATATCCTATACTTAGGAAGGCTTTCCTAAAGCTAGGCGATTGGCCCCTCTACAGTTATTCGTTTTTCCTATTTAATTGTTTAATAAAGTGTAAGAATCCGTGATGCTTTTCTCCTAAATCCAGCAAGAACGGACGGATTATCATTATTTAGATTAAATGTAAACTGATGGTTGGATAAATACCATGGCTAAATTTATAGCCTATTTGTTCTTCTCAGAAATATGTTACTGTAAACATATGTCAAATTTTGACCTAGATTTTTAAATAAACGTTTTTACGTAATTAGTAAATTCCAAATCACAACAGTACACTTTGAACCTATGGATTTGATGAAATTCAAATTATTATAAACTCTGTTTAGTTGAAAATGGAACATCGGTCAATCTTTTCATTTTCAGCATGTTAATTTCATATCAGGTTTGTGATGTAACTAATGGCACCACAATAACAGATGTCGTGGAATCAAGAAGTACATTACAATTTCTTGTATTTTGCCATATTTGTATTGTTTATGTTAATGGCCAAAGGCAAATAACTTGCCGATTTGCTTAATGAAAAACTGAAACTGATTAACCTCGATAGTTTTCAAATTTTCTCAGCCAAACAAGCAAAATATGTATGATTTTATCAGTAAAATGAATATACAACAAAATGATGAAAAGCTTTGCATCATGTTTTTGCGGATTGATATTGCACCGCTAATGTAGGCAAAATCTCTAGCACATTTCTCAATATAAATTTGATAATCTATTAATGCACACTTACAAAATACTATCCTTTGTCAGGATAAGATCATATTCTATCCCTTGAAGATTGTAATATTTGCCGCAAAATTGTTTAATCCCACAGATTGCATTACTTGCCACATAGAGACCAGTATCCAGTTGCATTCATTTTGTGTGTTTTATTTGTTATTTTTGGGTTACCTTATTACAATTGTCATGGCTCAAGGAATATACGTACAGATGATATCACTGGTATGTTTTATTGAACTGAACTGATAATTAAATAATGTGTCCGATTTTCATTCAAATCTGTCAAAATTTGGCAGAGATATAAACAAAAACACAGGTGTGGAGTTAGAAAAGCTGTTGAGTATAATACCCAAGTTTTCTTTACATTTACTTTCAGATTCAACCCATATTTGATAGATAGTCGGGTTTTACTCCAGTTTATTATTGGACTACTTCTTTTATGGGTTGAATGCTCCGTTCAGATAAAAAAAAGAGTACTTTTGATTAGATAACCATCGCATTTCTCCACATTCAACTATTGGCGAAATGGCGAAAATATTATAAAACACTATTATTTTGCTTGAAATGGGCATAGAGATTTTTGTTTTAATTTTACTGTATGTGGCTGTAATTTTGACAGTTTAGTGTAAAAGGATCAGGTAGTATTTACCGATGCTATTCAACTTCTGTATCAAACAAAAGTGACATGAACAATCTATCTCTTATATCTCTGTTCGACAAGCTATAGTTAATGTTACATGGAGTAATGATTCATAATTGTAATATGGATAGTATATGACAACACTATGAAGTCCTTTTTTCCACCCTTTAATTCGTAAAATTTAGTTCATTCACACCTGCAATGCGCACGATGACGAAGGGAGATAATCATACGTTAAAAAAGCGAAATATCGATTTCCCCATTCCACCGAATGGAATAGTCCAGATACAGCAGCTGGCGCATTACTACGGAAAATGTCAAATTGGTAAGGATGTTATTTGTCTGTCGCCGATTTTTGTGTCATTGCTTTGTTACATTCTTACACTATGTTGTAATATGGAGTAAAATGTTATATTTTTAATGAATATTTTGTTATACCATATTAAAATATTAATCGTTGTTAATTGGATGAATAATTGATTCACCGGCGTTTTCTGAACTTGAAGGTAAAATGTGGCTTGATAATATTTCGATCGATTGGAACTTGTTGTTCATTGTCTTCTCATAGACTGTCAGAAGGAAATTATATAGATTTTTTATAATTTGCACACCTTTTTTGTAAACAAGACTGTCAAGAGGTTAGAACAAATGTATAGAGTTGCAAATACATCAAATTGGTATCTTGCATGCTTGTCGAACAATTTAACATCAATACTTGTGGAAATAGTAAAATATTCTGTCAACTTGTAGGAATTTCAGCCTTGTTTCCAAATTGGTGTTTCGTTAATTGCGTGAGAAATTTAGATAGGTTTTGCTACATTTCTTAGTGGTCATTCTACTTAGATCAGGAAGGTCTAATACGGGGAGTAGAAACTCCGTATAAATCAATACATTTATCTGTATTATGCTGTCGTCCATACCTGTAAATCTTGACCAGTCGTTAGTGATCGATATTTTGTTTTCGCCACTATCGATTAGCGTGTAATTAGCATATTACCTCATGTTAATCATGGAGCTATAACACTTATTGTTCAAAGGGTTTACCAGTCACATGTTAAGTGGCGATAATTAGATGATCAGAGATTGATCTAAAGGGATTCTGAAGCAAAAACAGCATGCGACTGCATGTGGTGATATGCTTAATTATTATGAATTAACTCAAGCTCACTTCCCTGAAGAAATATTTTACCACGTAACTTCAAACCTTTATCAAAGGGCCGGTTTTTGTTGGATTTGAATTACAAAAAAGGAAAATAACAGAAAGCTGACACTTTTCTTAATCTTGTAGAGCCATAATTATAATTATCGCATAGTGCTGCAATTTTCCTTTGATCTTTGCAGCATGTTATACATAGTAACACACATTATTACTACAAAACTGTGCTGATATCTTACAAAACTGTTGCGATATATATCAACACGGAAATCTCTATGGAGTTTCATAAGAAAAAAAGTGTTCCGATATATATCAGCGCAGTAAAACTGTTCCGATATATATCGGAACACTTTTTCTCTAGTGAGGTCCTATCAAGGGAGTATAATTTTTTCCTTTCAAAGAAAAGATGATTTTAGCTCCAATTTACAGTTCACAGAGAAAGAATTGTCACAAACACCTACATTTATAAAGTAAAAGAATAAATAAACTAGAATATTTCAAAAACTTGATAGTTATTGCCAAATTCAGAAATACATGAAATATATGAAATTCTGAGATTTCTCAAATGTTTCTTTTCTTTGATTTTTTTTACAAACAAAACAACAAGTTTTACAATATGTCTGGCCAATGAAATGCAAATATTTAAAACCAATGCAGAAATTTGTTGGGTACTTTTATCTGGGGAACACATTTTCTAAAACAGAAGTTTTAGTGTTTCAGTCAGCGAGGCGCAGAAAGGGAATCAAAATAGTAAAAATAATAATAAACAAATTTAAATGAAAATAATATATAAATTTTAATGATAAACTATGCGATAAAACAGTTATAATATGTAGTGCTCGTGTGTTACCAGGATATATCAGAGCTAGGGGTACATCTCGTTATTTTTCTCTTCACATATCTGTCTCGGCCTACCGGCCTCGACGATATGTACAGAGAAAAATACCCTCGATGTACCCCTAGCTCTGATATATCCTGGTAACACACTCTCACACATACTATAACTATTACTTATTGTTTATAATGTCAGATTTCTACATACAGAAACAAACATTCTTCTTGAACGTAGGGAATGTTTCAAACGAAATTGTTGTTTAAACTCCAAAAATTAGTTTAATAAATTTAATCTTAAAACTGATGTGTGAAAAATACAATGTATTTACATTAAAATAACAATATTTTTTTAAAAAGGCCGACAACGAAGTTACATTTAGTATTCCGAACTTTTAGATAAAACTGCAGAAAATCATCTAGGTTTAACATTCATTTAAATGGTGAAGAAAAGAGCAATATCATAAACAAATATTTTAAGGCAACAGTTTACAGTTTTGACTTGCTATTTTCATTAAAATATGTCCTAATTTTTTTGTTCTAAATACTCTGAATCAACAAGGCAAATATCATGTAAAAAACGACATCTTTCTCTCTGGGTAAGACAAGTCTAGATTTAGCCATTTTCACAGGGCGAAAAGTAACATTAATGTAGATATTTTCCATTTAAAAACAGATGCAGGCAATAATTTAATGGCAGAACTTTTGTTTTCAACAAAAAATTCAACAAATGCTTTCCCAGATTTTCACTGAAAGGACGAGTTAAACTGTAAGGCGTAAGTGTTTGAGTAATAGCAGAATAACCTACGGCATACGCTTCGATTGGACGACAGCATAAGATAAGATAAATGCCGGTTTCCAGTCCCCGTATCAGTTGTTCCAGCTTAGATCTAATACGACATCAGTTCTAAAATAACGGCATAATTTCACAGATTTATATTTTAGTCTGTGGATAGGGGTATCGGCCAGTACATGCATACTGCTTAATGACCATTTGTATCATGGCATTTTATATTTATGATACAAGGCTGTAATTTTTTCTGCCTTTATATTATTTTTTATTTCTAACACGATCCGCAGCAATTGCTGTATAAACATATAGCGAAATCACCTATACATGAGTCTACGATAAAATATGGTTGGCTATCTATCTGTCTATCTATTTATACTGCAGCGCTCCTCTCTGCGAGTATTATGTGCAGCTGCGCGCCTGTACAAGAAGTTAAAAGTAGATTGGATAGAAGGATAAAAGTAATACACGGTGTGTATTGCAGTATAAATACAGTTGATAGTGTTAAAAACAAGAAGGATTTACAGATAAAAGCAGTTTAAAAACAGGTCTATCATGGTAAGCATTGTGTACAAGTTTGGTCACACCCTGTTTAAACTGATTCAAGGTGGGGGCTTGCACAAGTACTGGAAGGGCATTCCAAAGTACTATGGTGGCTGGGAAGAAAGAGTACTTATAGTAATTACAGGGAGTGAGGATCTGAGTAAAGGAGTGGGGATGCATATGTCTTGTTAGACGGGATGGGGGGCTGACATAGGGGGGGAGTGGCACAGCAACCAGACCATTCACTATCTTGTAGAACATAAGGAGGCGTGAATCAGATCTCCTATCATCAAGGGTACGCCATCTCAGCTGACCTAGCATGTTTGTGACACTGCTGTAAGGCAGGGGTTCCATTTGACCCGGGACCCCGGGTCCGGACCTGGGAGATTTTCAAAAGACGCTCAAAGGACCCGGCAAGATACTTGCCTGTGCGTCCTTCAGGACCCGGAGGCATTTACCTTTGATAATCCTTTCTCTTATCATTCATTTCCTTCAGTAAAACTATTTCCACGATAGACACGTGTATTCCAAAATAAACACTCGCGGTCATGCCCTCCTGCAGTTGATCTTCTGCTAAATCCCGTCCTTTCTCCTGTAGACATGCCTCGCTGATTTTTTTATCAGCAAGTTACGTCACGGCTAGTGCACATAGGTAAGAAGAATCAATGAAGTGTTGAAATTAATTGATAAAGAGTATTGATCCTGTGTACTGTCAAAAAAGGCGCCAGTTATTAAATTATCGTAAGCAGCTGATTACCGAGCATGTGAAAAGTGCCCTGCAAGATTTTTTCATGCCAACTTTAAATTAGACCAGTGATCATACCGTAATTTCAACAAGGAACTTCACAAATTTTGATGAATTTTGAAAGCAAAAATAAGTTTTGAATGTCCGTTCACGAGTCTAATTACACCCGATGTCATATGCAACAACAACAACATATTTCCAAAGTTCATAAAAAGAAATTACTTTCAATGCAGTTTTTAATGATAAGTAGCATCATTATTTGAGGAACTATCTCTGATTTAGCTTAGTTGGCCAAGTAAACTGAGCAAAAACTACTTTCGAATGACATTCCGAAAGTGTACCAGTATCCGGATAGTACATTTTGGATACATTTTTATAGAGTGTTATAGCACTGTTCTGTTATTAAAAATTAAATGAAATATAGAAGAAAAACCTAATCAAAATAACATGAATTTTGATAAATATTAGTTAACATTATGAGACTATATGACCTGAAACTGACATTTTTATTATGCTGTAACATGATCTTGGGTTTATTGTTTTCTTAGGTAAAGATCTACGTATTACTAAATAAAAAAATATAGTCAATTATATGGACGTGTTGGGACAGGACTCCTGTATTTTGGAAAAGGACCCTTCAAAATTTGGCCCCAAGGGTCCTGGGACTCTTGGGTTTTCAGGTCTAGTGGAACCCCTGCTGTAAGGGGAGTAGTCATGATTTACCCATCGCGCTGCCCTCCGCTGAATCATTTCGATCTGGTGGATGTTTTGTTGGGTGTAAGGGTTCCAAACACAGCTAGCATATTCTAGCTGTGGCCTGACTAGTGATTTATAAGCTACTTCTCGAACTTTTGGGTTCTTGCATGGGATGTTTCGTTTAATGAAGTTTAGTGTTCGGGTAGCTTTGGACGTGACTAAATTGATGTGTTTATTCCAATTTAGATCTGAGGATATAGTGACCCCAAGGTACTTTGCATCAGGAACTGTTTCCAAGACTTGGCCATGGAGTGTGTACTTTGATTTAAAAGGGTTTTTTTACCTTGTTATGTTCATAACAGTGCATTTTGAGGGGTTGAACTCCATGTCCCACTTACTTTCCCAGGCTGGCTGTTACATTTCACCCCCCTATGATTGTGGCATAAGAGATTCTACTTCTTTTCCATTACATACGAATTATTTCAGGTCCAAACGGTTGAAAACAGCATTTCAAAAACATAAATATGATAAAAAGTCATACTGACCTATGTGTAGGACCGTAAAACTCGTTCTGATCTCTACGAGCGAATTCAGTTAGCTCAATTATGATTCAGCGGTGACGTCATAAATGTATGACATAAAGTATGACGTCATAATGATGTGGCGTCATATAAAAGTTAAGCTCGTCACTCGTAACACAGGGTCAACTTGCCTAATTTGATGATTCTGTTCATAAATAGTTTGCGAGCTGTTAGATTACTAATTTATAAATACTTCTCAAAATTCTGATAAAAAAGAAACAAATATCTATACGTTCCATTAGCTATGCAACACTTTCTATCCATAGGGGGTAAATTGTAACAGCATATGACCCGAATGACGTATTATGCTGAAAATGTAGTACTGTAAAATGCGAATTATTTGCGTTGTTAGAAACGAAATAATAAATATTTTCCAATAATTTTATCAATTAATAAAACATGGGCAGGAGTTTGGATGCGAATAATTAAATCACTCGTGCTATGCACTCGTGATTTAGTTACTACGCATCCAAACTCCTGCCCATATTTTATTAACTGATAAAATATAGGAACATATTTATTATTTCTTAAGTATGCTATTGCTAGGACAGTGTAGTCTAATGCTTATAATGAAAAATTGTGTATTAACTCTTTGCCTGTGTAAATTTGAACTTGTCCCTTTCACGTTCGGTGACTAAATGTATGTTGTATGTTGAATAGATCGAGTTTAGAATGAGTAAATACTGTTAATCCATACTGTATTATAATCATAGGCATCCTTAACTGCAAAAAAATGTTTACTGCAGTTTCAGTTTCAAATGATTACAGCACATACTAGTATAAAGTACCATTTTGGGAACATGCTGTTTTCAAGGGCAGATAACTCTTTTTCAGTACTGGTGACCCATGACTTTTATTGCATATCTTTGTTTCTTAGATGATTGTCCTTCAATATCCAAAGTTTGAAGAAATTCTATTAATGGGAAAAATTTCGCCCATCTAATATACAGAGTCTCGAGGGAACGCCTTTAAACGGCATTTTAAAGTCTGTTTAATAATTAATTTCTCATGCCTTTTATAATTAACTTTTAACAATGAAAATTTAATGGGCTAAAATAACTGACATACAGTTGCTGCAGAAAGTCTCATGTCGTAATGCGCCATGTCACAGTGTATTATGCATAGTGCTATATTGTAATCTTCTTGGTGCTTGCTTGTTATTGCCAAATTGTATTAATTTGCAACTGAAATTGAAGATAACATATTTCTGCAGTCGAAAGTGAAATCATGTCAATTGAAATAAAAAGATTTTGCTCATATGATTAATTAATCATTCCAAACTATTCAATATGACTCAAGCCAAATACAAGAAGTTGCCAACTACGAAAAGGACAAGAGAATTACCATTTTGGTTTTAGACACATATAAACCCCCCCCCCCCCACACACACACAGAGGCACATGTAAGTTTGCTGCAATGTATTAAAAATACAATAAGCCATGATACAATCATCATAAAGCAGTATGCTTATACCGGCAGATATCCCCTTCTATAACTTTTTTTTTCCGTCTATAAAAGGGGCCGTTTATAGGCTTCCCTTCAGAAAATTTCTTTTAAATCATGTAGTTTTCCCCAAAATTGACTTTTCATCAGGTTTTTTATTCCCTTTTGCCCAAATACCGAGCTATTTTTTCCCCAAAATCACAGGCCTGGGCCCCTTCCCCCACCTGATAAAAAAAACCTGTATAATAGCCTGAAATATAATTATTTTACCAGTTAGTATAATTTTGTTTGATTACTGTCCTATTTGTCCACTTCACAGCACAGAACAGTACCAACAGCTGCTGATGTTTTCATAAACCATCAGTATCTGTTTTAGTCTTGTGAGAGAAATGTTAATGCTAGCAAGAAATTTGAACCTCACTAGATCAGAGAAATAAAAGTTACTGTGCATGAAAATTTAACAGTTTACAAAATATGTATATTATTCTATGAATTGATTGTCAGTATACTGATATTTGCCTTGAAATCTGGAAAAGGCCATGAACAGGGGGCAGGACGTGTAAAGTATCCATAGGTGGTTTAAGCGAGAAAAATGTGTTTTTCGGTGCAAAATGGCGGAAAAGCGTTTACATGTGTCACAGAAATTTTAAATTTCTTTGGAGTAAGTGTGTTTTTCTTGATTTATATCCATAACGCGTACGTCCATGTTGTGGCAAGATTACTTGTCTATCATCGACTTTCAACCCGGGGCCAATGATTTTCGATGTAAAAAACTTATTGAAAAACAGTGGTGAGACACGGCCGTCGAAACCTTTCCAAACTCACTTTATGATTGCTTTTCTCACACAAATCTTGTAGTTTTCACCTCAGTAACGTTGTTGATCGTTGAATTATCATTTATGCTCCATTTGTTATACTAAAAGCGGGCGCTATCATTTGTGCTCCATTTGTTATACTAAAAGCGGGCGCTAAAGTCCCTCACGCCCGATTTTTTTAGTATAAGCCAGTTTTGTTATCTTTCGGGTTGGTTTAAGACAATTTTGTATCTACTCGGGAATGTCCTTACAATCCGAATGAAGGTTATAATATTTTTCGTAATGTTCTGTGAATGTAAATACCATAATCACCGATGGATACTTTACACGTCCTACCGCCTGATGAAGGGGCTACACTTATGGACTGTGCAATGCCTTTTTGAAAGAACTGTTGTTTTAATGCATTAGCAATGATGTTCCAGCACTGAAATTTCAGGTAACTAGGTTTAACATCATTCTCAGCAGTTTTGAATTTTCAGCTCACCTGTTACAAAGTGACAAGGTGAGCTTTTGCGATCGCGCAGCGTCCGTCGTCCGTGCGTGCGTCAGTCCGTAAACTTTTGCTTTTGACCACTCTAGAGGTCACATTTTTAGTGGGATCTTTATGAAAGTTGGTCAGAATGTTCATCTTGATGATATCTAGGTCAAGTTCGAAACTGGGTCACGTGCCATCAAAAACTAGGTCAGTAGGTCTAAAAATAGAAAAACCTTGTGACCTCTCTAGAGGCCAAATACTTCACAAGATCTTCATGAAAATTGGTCAGAATGTTCACCTTGATGATATCTAGGTCAAGTTCGAAACTGGGTCACGTGCTGACAAAAACTAGGTCATTAGGTCTAAAAATAGAAAAACCTTGTGACCTCTCTAGAGGCCATAGATTTCACAAGATCTTCATGAAAATTGGTCAGAACGTTCACCTTGATGATATCTAGGTCAAATTCGAAACTGGGTCACGTGCCATCAAAAATTAGGTCAGTAGGTCAAATTATAGAAAAACCTCGTGACCTCTCTAAAGGCCATATTTTTCATGGGATCTGTATGAAAGTTGGTCTGAATGTTCATCTTGATGATATCTAGGTCAAATTTGAAACTGGGTCACGTGCAATCAAAAACTAGGTCAGTAGGTCAAATAATAGAAAAACCTTATGACCTCTCTAAAGGCCATATTTTTCATGGGATCTGTATGAAATTTGGTCTGAATGTTCATCTTGATGATATCTAGGTCAAGTTTGAAACAAGGTCATGTGCGATCAAAAACTAGGTCAGTAGGTCTAAAAATAGAAAAACCTTGTGACCTCTCTAGAGGCCATACTTGTGAATGGATCTCCATAAAAATTGGTCAGAATGTTCATCTTGATGATATCTAGGTCAAGTTCGAAAGTGGGTCACGTGCTTTCAAAAAGGAGGTCAGTAGGTCAAATAATGAAAAAACCTTGTGACCTCTCTAGAGGCCATATTTTTCATGGGATCTGTATGAAAGTTGGTCTGAATGTTCATCTTGATGATATCTAGGTCAGGTTTGAAACTGGGTCAACTGCGGTCAAAAACTAGGTCAGTAGGTCTAAAATTATTAAAATCTTTTGACCTCTCTAGAGGCCTTATTTTTCAATGGATCTTCATGAAAATTGATCTGAATGTTCACCTTGATGATATCTAGGTCAGTTTCAAAACTGGGTCACGTGCGGTCAAAAACTAGGCCAGTAGGTATAAAAATAGAAAAACCTTGTGACCTCTCTAGAGGCCATATTTTTCATGAGATCTTCATGAAAATTAGTGAGAATGTTCACCTTGATGATATCTAGGTAAAGTTCAAAACAGGGTCACGTACCTTCGAAAACTAGGTCAATAGGTCAAATAATAGAAAAACCTTGTGACCTCTACAGACCATATTTTTCAATGGATCTTCATGAAAATTGGTCAGAATTTTTATCTTGATAATATCTAGGTCAAGTTCAAAACTGGGTCACATGAGCTTAAAAACTAGGTCACTATGTTAAATAATACAAAAAAATGACGTCATACTCAAAACTGGGTCATGTGGGAAGAGGTGAGCGATTCAGGACCATCATGGTCCTCTTGTTTTATTTTTAGTTCTGTGCGATTGGCAATTTTATTTAAGTGGTATTTTAAGTATCTAGTGGCACAGAATAGTATGAGATAGTATGTTTAAACATGAACTGGACATTTAAAATGTTTGTAAAGACAATGTTTTTCTTCTCAAGAATTGTGAGAAGTTCATTTTGCAATTCATGTTCTCTTTTTTTGCGAATGAATCATGTTGATTTCTTAATAGTCATTATGTTAAGTTCTTTACAAAGATTTAATTGCAGATGGCAATCCGTCAAAAATTGCATAATGACGACTCATGGAAAAAATGGTTAATCAAAGAAAAACTTAGTTATTTTTCAATTTTTGGGCTCAGACAATGTTGCAAGTACATAAAAATGAACATGTTTTACACTTTTAAGTCTGGAATTCTGACCTTTTCCGGACTCGAAGGCATATGATGTATCAGTTAAATGACAGTTATTTGGTAGCATTATAAACATGTTTATTTGCTGTTTAATTTTCATATTTAGCAACTGTATCTTTCTGTAGTTTGGTGATGTTCAGGTCTGATATCCTTTCCGCGGCAGTAACACAGTAAAACATATTAACATCTGATGGCCCTTTCACGCTTCCGTAAAATAACATTTATTACACAAATTTTATTTTGAAAATATTTCTGAAATGTTTATATCTGCAGCTCTCAAATACGGAAATATCTGACATCCAAGGCATATACTGACACTTTTAGACAACTTTGAACAATTTGATGAAGTTACAAAAATCTCCATATACCCTAGCTTGCTCTATTACAGACCCCTGTGGGATTTTTGTTTATTCGAGTGCAAATATTTTTTCGTAGGTGAAAAGCTGACATGTTGCGCTAAAGCCCAGGTGTTTTCAATTCGTTAGAAAGTGCTGAAAATGACGCCCCATTAGCAAAACAAAAGAAGTCCATGCGCATACATTTAGATGGGGTGTCCCCTGCGCGTGAACACTGACTATAGACTAATGCAAATGCAACTTTCGTTTTCAAGTTTAGCCTGTGTACTTTCATTTTCTTTACTTCCGGAAAAAGCTGAAGGTTGTCTGACATCTTTTTCTGTGTTTTCAAAAACATACGTATGCCTAGCAAGATTATATAATGTGTCAGCTGTCCTAAGGATATGAAAAAGTGGCTGATACTGTAGAACGAGATTTCTTTTATGGATAACGCTGAGATTTTGATTTTGTAAATGTATTTGAATGATCATACTTAGTTTAGCTATTGCTCCTTAACATGCCAGTCTCATACCAGTATTTAATATACTCAGCAGGAAGTAGTTCTAACTTTTAAATGCAATTGTTATATTTGTGATTTATATTTCAGATTCATATGTGATATAATGGTGTTATAATTTGGTGTACACACCACCGAGCTGAACTATGACAATGCTGCCATTTACAGTCTTAGCGCTTATTGCCCTGTTGTTTGATGCACCACACGTGCACTGCAGACCGAGGGAGAAGGTTTGTATACTAGGATTTTCTCTATGTACAAAAATTGTTTCTTGCGGATTGTCAGAGGGATGCCTGGAAATATATGCAAGTTTACAGGTCTTAGGATTAGATTTATTAGGTTAATTTTTACCCTGCTAAATTTCTATAATGAACTCATCCATCTTTCAGTTTGGACAGTGCCATTAACTGTTAAAAGGGGTGCTTACCTGAAAGATACTGACTGAATGGCAAACAGTGCAGATCTTGAACAGACTGCACATATGTGCAGGCTGATCATGATCTACACTAGTCGCAAAGGCAGAATCAATAGTGTTTAGCATGATAAAGGTTAAACCTGATTTGTGGATTCATACTCTCATTGACTTGAAAAATGTTGGTCACATGTTCAAGTCTGATTGGTATTATGTGGATTTTGACAATAGTCTGCAGTAATGGCCAAATTTTAACAAGCAATCCTCACCAGGTTTTTGCTCTAAAGTACAGTGTATATATATATATATGATACTAAGTAGATTGTCAAGAAAATTCATGAAGAAGAAAGAAATTTCAAACATTTGCAGGTACATCACGCCTGCAATAACTGCAAGTGTGATATTGACAATTTTGAACCTGGGTATTTGAGATCGCTTTCAAATACGCTCCATCGATCAACTTGAAATTTGTACATTTTCTGCAAATCTTTGCTGTCTGTTTTGGTAGGGTTTGTTATTCAGACGAATAATACATAGCATGGATATAGGGTTAATTAAATACTTCATGGACTATTTCATGGTTAAAAGAAGCAAAAAATTATCTCAGTTTAAGAATTTTAAATAGAAAAAGTGGACAAACTTGCAGATAAAGCAGGCAATACTTACCAGTAATAGATTTAATTTTGATGAATATCATGTCTGCAATAACTTCCGCTGAAGAGTATTGTTGATCCTTTCAGGTATTACTGTGACAAAAACAGTTTGGGAGCAGATATGATATGTCATCCCAAATATCTTGATATTGTAATAATATGTGTAATAAATATTAAACAGGGTTTCCACTGGCCCCAATTTTTTTCCGCCACAAAATATCGAAGTCAACGACACGTAGGGGGAGGGGCGTCCAGTTGGTGTATTCTCCAACACACTGTGCATGTTGCAACAATTTGTCATTTTTACAGTTTTTCATTATTTGATTGTAAAACTATTATTGGGGGATTGGGGATGGGGTAGGGGGCTGTCCCCTTGGAAATTTTTGAAATGCATGAAATGAAGGCCTTTTGTGCATTATGTTCAAAATTTTGAGATAATGGAGAGGTTAGTACCCTTTTGATGAGGGGGTGGGGGTCAGGGGGCTTTCCCCCTGGAACATTCTGAAATACAGGCATGAAATGGTGGCCTCTGGTGCATTTTAAGGTCCAAAATTTTGAGGTAAAGGATGGGTTAGTATCCTCTTTATGAGTGTGGGGGAGTTGGGGGGGGGGGGAGGGGGTCAGACGGTTTTCCCTCTGGAAAAATGATAAAATAGAGGTATGGAATGGTGGCCTCTGGTGTGTTTCTTGGTCTAAATTTTGAGAAAATATTATTATTATTCCTTTGCCAAAATAGCAGGGTACTTCTCAGCAAAAATTAAAAAATACATTTGCATAGGTAGGTCTTCTCTGAATGACCAAAATTAATCGGAAATTGGGGTCGCGAAAATGTGTGACAAACAAAAAAAAGGCAATCAAGACTAGCATTATTTATAAAATGAAAATTTATAACTTATTTTCTATGGCCAGAGCTAATTTTTACCATTGATTTCTGCTTGTTTATCGCAGTTTTTCATTGGAATTTGCCAAAATCAATCTACGATCATGATTTAAAAATTATTGGAATTTATCGCGGATGTCCCGTCAGTCGTTCATTCCGAAGTTTTGCTACAGAATATAACTTAGAAATGGCTACTTTGACACTACTTTCGTGATTCCGCTTGTTAAAACATGTATAAATCAGCTGTAAGTGTCTTGTAATTCAGGCTGTGAAACATGACTCATTTGTTTACTACCACGCCAGCGATGACACATGTAAAGGCGGAGCTTAATAATTTTGCCGATAAAATACGTCACGCGTTCTACATCCAAAGCTGTCACTGGTTTATCGCATGTTTAAATTAACGTCAAAGATCGAGAGGCACGTGGCAGCTTGTGTAATTGATGCCGAATCGCTAATCCCTAGCTTGGTGACACGCTGTGTATTGTGTATCATGAACGGAAACGCCCGCGGGTAATATTGATTTTTTAGGCAAGACAGAGAGTACTTAAGACAGAGAAATACACATTATAAAAAATACATTTACAGCAAAAACTTTTTTCGCCAATTTTTTATTTTTTTCGCCATTGGCGACTTTGGCGGATTGCAGCGGAAACCCTGATTAAAACACAACATCTGTAGAGTAGCATGGAGCTCAGGTTTATTTGGAATGAAAATAGTTTTGTCTCTAGGGAGACCCTTGCTCCTCAGAGGTGCTGTTCACAGAGATCTTGCTGTTGTTTGTTCACAGAGGTCATGCTGTATGTTCACAGAGGTCATGCTGTTTGTTTACAGAGGTCATGCTGTATGTTCACAGAGGTCATGCTGTTTGTTCACAGAGGTCATGCTGTTGTTTGTTCACAAATGTCATGCTCTCATAATATGTTCTTCGGTTCATCCGTGTTAGATCATGATAAACAGTAACTGTTCTTGTTTGAATCTTCCACTTTACTGCTCAGCTTTGTGTATTCTTAGCTTGTATTCATGTGTCCTGAACATAAATCATCTTCTGTGAACTTCACAAGGCCAAAATTAGACAATAAAATGTCTTTAGAAGGCAGTAAGAGCAATAAAGTCTGTCTTTATGACCCAAACAGTTCTAAGGAAGGATTGATTAGAGGCCAGGAGTGAATAATTTACAAAAATCTTGGACTGATAAAACTTTTTTTTGAGGCAAATGTGTGTGATTAACTCCAAGAAAATAGTACTTACTTTGTACAAAATTACGTTGTCTATTTCCTAATCTCTGTGCTCCATGAATTATTTACTTTGTTAAATTGTCCACGATCAGTTCTTGTTTTCTACGGATCCCCACAGGACTCCGACAGGAGGAAATATTTCATCTAGAAGAGGAGATATATTTTAAGGTCTGGGATTTTTCAGGATTGGTGTTGTGGTAATTCAGCTGGAAATAAACATTTCTGAATTAAAATGTAATTATATCTTGTTTAGTAAGTGAGAAAACTTTTAAAAAAAGAAGTGTAGGTCCATGTCTTTTATCAGAAGTCCTGTAGTACTCAATCTGCCTGTCCATCTGTCTATGTCCAGTTGCCTTTTTCAAGGGCCATAATTTAGTAATCGCTATTCAGATTTAAATTTAGACTTGGTAGAGTTTTGAGTTATCTCTTTAAAAAGTCCTCAGTGATAACCCCCCCCCCCCCCCTCGACACACATACACCTCTTATGGTAATAAGGGTAGAAGATTGTTACTGTTACTAAAGATATGAGGTTCTTTTTTTTTCGTTTTGCCAAAGGCATTGTGACTTGGATCATTTCATAGGATATCTTTTACTGACCAGTACAAATGAAATTATTTGTGCTGTGCCCATATGAACTACCTGGTGCCTAAATGTGATATTTGATGGGAGACTTTGAATCAGGACTGTCTGGATGATTTCCATATTGATGAGTTTAGCCACTGTCATTAAAGTTTCACCAGTTTGTCTATCATGTTAATACTGCAGTTCTGATTCCTCCTGAAAATGAGTCAGGCAAATGTGTCACTCCTGAGAAATGGGAGGTAGTGTTTGGAATACTAATGTTTTGGTTACAAGAACATTTTCAGATAGTATCACATGATTCAGATGAAAAGCGATTGAAGCATGCCCTTTTGTCTCCGTATATTGGAAATAATTTGATATTTTGCATGCAATAATATTTCAAAGTCCCAGAGAAGACAAATGTAACAGAGCTGATATTTTATACAGAATACATTTACATAAAGAATTATGTCTCCCACCACACAGTGGTGTGGGAGACATATTGGTTTACTCCAGTCTGTGTGTGTGTCTGTGTGTCTGTCTGTCACAAAGCCTGTCCGCATTCTAAGTCAAACATTTCTTATCCGATCTTCACCAAACTTAAACAAAATGTGTTTGACTATAAGACCTCGACCAAGTTCGATAACTAGCCAAATCAGTCCAGGCATATTGGAGTTACGGCCCTTGAATTACCAAAAATCGGCCTTATTACACTTGTCCGCACTCTAAGTCGAATATTTCTCATGGGATCATCACCAAACTTGAACAGTATGTGTTTGACTATGAGACCTTGGCCAAGTTCGATAACTAGCCAAATCTGTCCAGGCAATTTGGAGTTACGGCCCTTGAATTATCGAAAAAATCAGCCTTTTTATTTTTGTCCGCACTTAAAGTTGAACATTTCTCATCAGATCTTCACCAAACTTGATCAGAATGTGTTTGACCATGAGATCTCAGCCAAGTTCGATAACTAGCCAAATCGGTCCAGGCATTTTGGAGTTATGGCCCTTGAATTACCGAAAAATCGGCATTTTTGCTTTTGTCCGCACTCTAAGTCCAACATTCCTCATCCGATCTTCACCATATTTGACCATAAGACCTCGAACAAGTTCGAAAATGAGCCAAATCGATCCAGGCATTTTGGAGTTCTGGCCCTTGAATTGTAGTGAGTAAACAGTATATAAAGACTGACCTGCTATTTAGATGATTCAGGCAGTTGTGGGAGACATTCGCTTTTCTCAAAAGCAGCTCTAGTTTTAACTTGTTTTTCAAAATTAAAGCATCTGCATTGTTAGAATCCTGAATATAGAAATCTTAACAGAATTTTCACACCAAAGTTTAAGGAACTCTTAGATACTTTATGTCTGAGGTTTTAGTTGGTTGTTATTAGACCTCCTCTGGTTAAAAACAAGTTTTAGGCCTATAGGATTGCACATTTTCCATCCATCATTCGATTTGCTATTTTGTCCATCAGTCTGTTAGCCACACATAATGTGATCTGCCAGCTGTCAAGAAATTTTGATATTACTTTGCACAAATGTCTCCCATAATGAAATGATGTATCATGCACAATAGGCCAGTAACTCAAAGGTCAAGGACACACTTGGAGATCAAAATTTGATCAAATGTTTCATTAAGATTTTTTTTTTTTCTCTTTTTACTCTGGCACCAGTCTAAAATGAAATGTTTTTGAAAATATCTTTGTTATATGTTTTATTATTATTTATGTGTTATATAAATACACTGGGACCCCGCTATAACGCTGTCGTCGGGGTCCAAGGTTCGAGACCTGCGGATCTAGCGGGGTTAAATTTATAACGCGGGTTGATCGTATCAGCGGTATACGCAATACCCCACCCACCGGTAACGTATTTTGGACGCAGTTTTATGTTAATAAGAAATAAGAATCGTATAAACGGGACATTTATTTACCTTAAATGCTACTGAAAAATACATTAAAAGAATTATAATGCTGTGTCATCTTCTCATTTTGTCGTGATTATAAAAGAAAATTGGATTTGTGTATCCCGGAAGTAAACATATATAACATTGTGTGAGGAGTGCGCAGTCGTGAGAATTACATATGCACTGCAATTGCACTGGAGTTTATGTAACTAAAAGAGAAAAAACGCGGACAGTCTTAAAAAAATTAATTGTGAATAGATCTATATGAAGGAAATCGATAAATAAGATAGAAAATTTTTAAATCACTGTTGTTGATATACGACATTAAAAAGGGAGCACATTCTCAGTAAGGCTTTCAGTGCGTCGAATCTTCGTTATTTCCGATGAATTGAGTGTGATGATTACGAAAAACGGCTGCAGTTTATAACAAAATTCAATTTTTTATTCACTCAAGTGATCATGTCATCTGCTGAATTGGTGCAAACTTAAACGGTTTGATAGTTGACTGACCAATGTTACACGCTTGTTATGCAAACAATCTAATTTTGACACGGTACTGATTGCCTAATTGTTACATATCTACATGTATTGAAACTTTAACAAAGGCGATACGCAAACAAGTAAGCTAGCAGATGGTTATTAATTTTTGTGACAGTTGTCATGTAAAAGTGTTAAAGTATTAATCCCCAGTGATAACGTGGTTCCCGCCGAAACGAGAGGACGAGCCTAATTCATGATAACTGGTGAAATAACCATTCATAATGCTTGCACATTACTTGACAAGTAAATATTAGTATTTCTTTCATTTCAAATACCCACTAAGTATATGGCAACATAGCTCAGTTGGGTAAAATGCAGATAATAATTGGGTGTAAGCAAATCGTTTTGTAGGTTCGAATCCTCACGAGGGTTGTTTTTTTTTCAGATTTTTTTCCTATTTGTTTTCATTTTTGCTTCCGTATTTTTGTTTCTTTCTTGGTGGTTTGTTGTCGAGCACGCCATTTTCGGTGTATGTGCGTGCGTGCGTGCGTCCGATTTTGTCCGAACCATAACTTTGACATGCATGGACCAATCTTGTTTCATATTTCATATTTCGCATTAATGTTTAACTCAATGAGAATACGTGTCATGCGCAAACCCCATATTTCTATCTAAAAGGTCAAATTAAAGATTGTCCGTAGCATTTCTCCTTCATGCATGGTAGGATTTTGATGTAACTTGGCACGAATGTTCACCATTATAAGACGGAGTGTCATGCGTAAGAAGCAGGTCCCTAGGTCCAAGGTCTAGGTCACACTTAGAGGTCAAAGATGCTGGTGGGCTTGACATTCTGTCCGTGGGCATACTTGTATTTTTATATATGTCTTTATATAATACACTGGTATGTTCATTATTTGCATGACTTTGTGCATGCATTTAATCAATATCTTCTTTGTTATGTAATAAACTATTCTGATCTGCCATCTCGCCTTTAGATACCTCTGTCGTGTTGTCACAGAGCTCATGAAGGAATCTTAATTTTTATGCAAAAGTGAAATGAAAATTAAAAAAAATATTAAATGTTGATGCTGAGTTTCGAACCAACACGGCAAAAAAATCTGTTGAAAATGGACTGTATGCTTTACCACTGAGCTAATTCGTAACTGGTACAAAACCTGGAAATATTTAGATTGTAACATAATAGGGAAATGTTGAAATCCCTATGTTCCATTTTAATCTATTTATAGTCATGTTTGTAAATATCAAGTTATCGTTGGGTCATAGTACACAGGTATTTGTAGTTTTAACGCTGGTTATGATCAAATTAAGTAACATCCGCGGATTTTTTTTTTTTTTTTTTTTTTTTTTTTTTTTTTCCCTCTAAAATTTGGGCGCCAAGGCCATACAGCGTTATACCGAGGACCGCGGTATATCTAGTAGCGTTATAATGGGTTTCGAGTGTAGATGTTAAAGGAATTAACAGTTGCATGTCCTCAAGATACTGCCTTGACAGATGTCGGGTCACTAGGTTTTTTCTGCAGTTGAAATAATTAATCACTTTCCGATAGGGGACTCTGTAGACTGTATTGCATAGCAATTCTGCATTCACTTGCAGTGACAATTTTTATCAAGACTAAATTATGTTACTCCATAAACTCACATGCATAGTGAAATCTCATCCTTAGCAGGTCCTGTTCATGGAATATTCTGAATATGGAACTGTGCCATGACACAACATGAAGGTCATAATTCTACTGTCAGAATCAATCTTTTCAAATTGAAATGAGAATGGTTGATATCAAGTGTATCATGGGAAATTATGTGTATAGTTTTAATGCGTCCAATCCATACATTCAGCCATTATCCATCTAGCTCAGCCATTCAGTAATCCATTTTTCCATCTACGATTTAGCTTCACTTCTGGTGCACTTAGCTTTTGCGAAATCTGTCTGAATACGTCATGTGTTAACATATTTTCAGTTACTTTCTTGCTGAAATACATCGCACCTTCAAAAATTATGAAACTTTGCCTGCTGGCAGCAAGTGTTTGTGACCAGTGCAGACCAAGATCTTGCAGGCTGATTCCATGGTCTGCACTTTTGTTTTTGAAATTCGCCTTTTTCAGGTCCTGGTTATTCAATTTTTTAAGGTTTTGAAATTTTTCCCCTTTTTAGAATAATAAATGTAAAAATTGAAGAAAACAGTTCTGAAATAGTTAGTTAGGATTAAGAGATAAATGAGGCTACAATAATGGAACCAATGTAATAATATGTACCCTAGTTCACGTCAAAAAACTAGTTGATTAACGATCGAATAAACCTAGGTTTTTCGAATGTAAACAAGGTTTTTGAATATAACCTATATGTTCGATCGAAAAAATTTAGGAAATGCCTTTGAACCATAGTCACGCTGTTAAAATCAGGTCACGATTTGAACCCAGTTGCACTTTGTAAACCATAGTTCACATTTCAAAAACTAGGTTAACAAGCGTGAACCGGTTTTTACGATGTAAACATAGAAATAAACATCGGTAAAAAAAATAGGTAACGACCGAAACTCATAGTTCAATCGCGAAACCTAGTTTACGAAATGTAAACCAGGTTACGGTTGATAAAATTAGGTTATCGAAACAACAATGAATTTCCGGCGTAAACATTAATTACGTCTATAAACCCTATGGTTATAACGACCGAACCTATAGTTCTTCGAGGGAAACCTAGTTTACGAACGTGAACCTGGTTTACGAGCGTAATTAGGTTTAATACGTTTCGAAAAACCCAGGTTTACGAACTATAACCAGTTTTTCACAATACAAACCTATTGTTTTTCTTTTAAGCGAAACAGGTAACTTTCATAAACCAGTTCAAACTTTAAAACCGAGGTTTTCACCCTTTTTAACCCAAGGTTTAAGGGTCGTAAACATGGGTAATTAAACGACCGAAATTCAAATAGGTACAATTCGAGAAACCTAGTTTATCGAACGTAAACCATGGTTTACAGTTGATATACTAGGATTATGAAATCAACTATCAATTTCGACCGTAAACCTATGTTTACGGTCGTGAACCTAAATTTACGAGCGTGAACCTAGGTTTATGGCCGTGAACTACAGTTACCTCGAAAAACCAGTTTATCGTTTTGAACAATATGGAAACCCAAATTGCCCAATAATTACTGAACATAGCAGGGCTGAAAAACTGGATTAAGTTTGATAAACTATTTTTTTTCGAAGTATAACTGGGTTTTTTTCAAATACTAACCTTTTTTTCAGCGAAAAAAATGGATAACGGGAACCAAGTTCAACCCGTTAATGTAGGTTCACGTTTTGAAAACCCCATTATGGCGAAAAACATAGGTTCATGTTCGTAAACTATGGTTTACGAGCGTAAACCCGGGTTTTTAAGGTAAAATAGGTATGATCATAAACATGGGAAAACACCAAAATCATAGTTAAATTGAGAAACCCTAGTTATAAAACGAAACCATGGTTTACATTTGAATAAAGGTTATAAAATCAACAATGATTTCGGGGGGAACAGGGGTTTCCGCCGAACTATTTTTAGGGACGGAACTTGGGTTTACGACGTGAACTTGTTTAATTCGATAAACCAGGTTTTTCAAACAAAAACCGGGTTTTAAAAAAAAACCATTTTTCAAGCAAAAACGAGGAAAAACGTCATAAACCATATTTAAAAAATTGTAAACGAGGTTCACCTTTGAAACCCCAATTTAGGGTCGAAACATAGGATAACGACCGAAATTCAAGTTCAACGAGAAACCTAGTTTACGAACGAAACCATGGTTTACAATTGATATCTAGGATTAGAAACAACTATCAATTTCGACCGAAACCTATTTTTACGGTCTAAACCTAATTTACGAGCGTGAACCTGGGTTTTTATGCGGGAAATACATTTTTCCTTCGTAAACCCTGTTTTCGTTTGTAAAAAAATGGAAGCCAATGTCCAATAATTACGGAACCTATTCACGGCTGAAAAATAGGATTAAAAGATTTATAAACTATGTTTTTCGAATGTAAATAGGTTTTTCGAAACTAACCATATTTTCGAGCGAAAAAATGGAAAACGCCGTGAACATAAATTTACACTCGTTAATGTAGGTTCACGATTTAAAACCCCCTTCAGGTCGTAAACAAGGTCATGTTCGTAAACTATGGGTTTCGAGCGTGAACCGGGTTTTTTGAGGTAAACATAGGATAAGATCAAACATGGGATAACGACCAAACTCATATTCAAATTTAGAAACCCCAGTTTACAAAGTAAACCCTGGTTTACAGTTTATAATTAGGATTATAGAATCAACAAGAATTTTGGGCGTGAACAGGGTTACCGCCAAGAAACCTAGTTTTTCGGACTGAACTTGGGTTTTCGAGCGTGAATTAGGTTACATTCGATAAACCAGGGTTTTTCAAACAAAAACCAGGTTTTTCAAAACAAACCTTTTTTTCAAGCAAAAGGGAAACGCAAAAAACCAAGTTCAAACTTGTAAAAGGGGTTTACCTTTGTAACCCAAGTTTACGGCGTAAACCAAAAGGAAACGACCCAAATTCATAGTTAACGAGAAACCAGTTTATCGAACGTAAAACCCGGTTTACAAAAATTTATTAAGGGTTAGAAATCAACTTTTAATTTCGACCGTAAACCTATGTTTTTGGTCGGAACCTATTTTTACAGCGTGAACCCAGGTTTTTTTGCCGTGAACTACAGTTTACCTTCGTAAAACCATGTTTATCGATTTGTAACAATATGGCAAGCCAATTGTCCAATAATTACGTGAACACTAGTTCACGGCTGAAAAACTAGGATTAACGATTGATAAACTATGTTTTTCGAATGTATAACTAGGTTTTTCGAATACTAACCTATATTTTCGAGCGAAAACATAGGATAACGCCGTGAACCATAGTTCACACTCGTTAATGTAGGTTCACGATTGAAAACCCCAGTTCATGGTCGTAAACATAGGTTCATGTTCGTAAACTATGGTTTACGAGCGTGAACCGGGGTTTATTAGGTAAACATTAAGGATAATGATCATAAACAGGGATAACGACCGAAACTCTAGTTTCAATTGAGAAACATAGTTTATCAAACGTAAACCATGGTTTACAGGTTATAGGATTATAGAATACAATGAATTTCGGATGAACATGGTTACCGATGAACCTATGTTTACGGACGTGAACTGTTTACGACGTGAACCATAGTTTTACTTGAACCTATTTTTCAACGTAACCTATTTTAACGAACATATTGGTTTACGAGCTGAAAAATTTGGTTTACGTCGATAAAACAGATTTTTCAACGTAAAAACCTTTGTTCAAATACTAACCTATTCTTCGAGCAAACATAGGATAAACTCATAAACCATAGTTTTCATGCCGTAAAACTTGGTTCACGCGTAAACCTATGTTTCGGTCGTTAAACACTAGGATAACGACGGTTATAGTTCAATCGAAAAACCTAGTTTATTGAACTAAAACCTGGTTTCACAGCGAAACTAGTTTATGCCAGGTATCTGATGTTTTTCACTCAAATACAGGTATAATTGATAAAACCTAGTTTATTTTTCGAAAAATAGTACCGATCGTTATACCTAAATTTTTGACGTCGAACCGGTTCACGGAATTATTGGACAATTGCTTGCCCATATACGTATAAAGCTGATAACATTACACCTGGCCAGGGAGATCAAGGTCACTTGTTACTAGAAATAAATGAAACCAAGATTTGGATACTCCAATATTTGCCTATATGGGGAAAGGTCACGTTCTTTTCTGAAATTTGCTGAACTGCTTTCTTTTAAAAACTCTTGTTAGCTCACTGAGCAATGCTCAGGTATTTTTCTGACGCTCGATGTCCGGCGTCTGTCGTCGTCTGTCTCTGTCGTCTGTCTGTCTGTCTGTCAACATTTAGCTTGTGTATGCGATAGAGGCTGTATTTTTCAACTGATCTTCATGAAACTTGGTCAGAATAAATACCTTGATGAAATCTAGGCCGAGTTCGAAAATGAGTCATCTGGGGTCAAAAACTAGGTCACTAGGTCAAATCAAAGAAAAACCTTGTGTATGCGATAGAGGCTGTATTTTTCAATTGATCTTCATGAATTTTGGTCAGAATGATAACCTTGATGAAATCTAGGCCGAGTTCGAAAATGGGTCATCTCGGGTCAAAAACTAGGTCACTAGGTCAAATCAAAGAAAAACCTTGTGTATGCGATAGAGGCTGTATTTTCAACTGATCTTCATGAATATTGGTCAGAATGATTGCCTTGATGAAATCTAGGCCGAGTTCGAAAATGGGTTATCTCGGGTCAAAAACTAGGTCACTAGGTCAAATCAAAGAAAAACCTTGTGTATGCGATAGAGGCTGTATTTTTAGCTCACCTGAGCAATGCTCAGGTGAGTTTTTCTGATCGCTCGATGTCCGGCGTCCGTCGTCCGTCGTCTGTCGTCTGTCGTCTGTCGTCTGTCGTCTGTCAACATTTAGCTTGTGTATGCGATAGAGGCTGTATTTTTCAATTAATCTTCATGAATATTGGTCAGAATGATATCCTTGATGAAATCTAGGCCGAGTTCGAAAATGGGTCATCTCGGGTCAAAAACTAGGTCACTAGGTCAAATCAAAGAAAAACCTTGTTTATCGATAGAGGCTGTATTTTTCTTTAATCTTCATGAATATTGGTCAAATGATAACTTGATGAAATCTAGGCCGAGTTCGAAATGGGTCATCTCGGGTCAAAAACTAGGTCACTAGGTCAAATCAAAGAAAAACCTTGTGTATGCGATAGAGGTGGTATTTTTCAGTTAATCTTCATAAATATTGGTCAGAGTGATAACCTTGATGAAATCTAAGCCGAGTTCGAAAATGGGTCATGTCGGGTCAAAAACTAGGTCACTAGGTCAAATCAAAGAAAACTTGTGTATGCGATAGAGGCTGTATTTTTCAATTCTTCTTCATGAATATTGGTCAGAATGATAACCTTGATGAAATCTAGGCGAGTTCGAAAATGGGTCATCTTGGGTCAAAACTAGGTCACTAGGTCAAATCAAAGAAAAACCTTGTGTATGCGATAGAGGCTGTATTTTTCATTTGATCTTCATGAATTTTGGTCAGAAAGATTGCCTTGATGAAATCTAGGCCGAGTTCGAAAATGGGTCATCTCGGGTCAAAAACTAGGTCACTAGGTCAAATCAAAGAAAAACCTTGTGTATGCGATAGAGGCGGTTTTTTTCAATTGATCTTCATGAATTTTGGTCAGAATGATTACCTTGATGAAATCTAGGCCGAGTTCGAAAATGGGTCATCTGGGGTCAAAAACTAGGTCACTAGGTCATATCACGTAAAAACCTTGTGTATGCGATAGAGGCTGTATTTTTCAATTGATCTTCATGAATTTTGGTCAGAATGATTGCCTTGATGAAATTTAGACCAAGTTCGAAAATGGGTCATCTGGGGTCAAAAACTAGGTCACTAGGTCAAATCAAAGAAAAACCTTGTGTATGCAATAGAGGCTGTATTTTTCAACTGATCTTCATGAAATTTAGCCAGATGATTACCTTGATAAAAATCTAGGCTGATTTCGAAAATGGGTCATCTGGGGTCAAAAACTAGGTCACTAGGTCAAATCGAAGAAAAACAATTGTGTATGCAATAGAGGATGTTATTTTCAAACTGATCTTCATGAAATTTGGTCAGAGTGATTACCTTGATGAAAACTAGGTCGGTTTTGAATATGGTTATCTGAGGTCAAAAACTAGGTCACTAGTCAAATTAAAGAAAAATCTTGTGTATGCGATAGTAGACTGTTTTTTTTCAGTTGATATTTATGAAATTTGGTCAGGTTGATTGCCTTAATGAAATCTAGGTCGAATTTGAATATGAGTCATCTGAGGTCAAAAACTAGTCACTTGGTCAAATCAAAGAAAAAACTTCTGTATGTGATAGAGGCTGTATTTTTCAGTTGATCTTCAGAATTTTGGTCAGAATGATTGCCTTGATAAAATCTAGGTCGAGTTTGAACATGGGTCATCTAGGGTCAAAAACTAGGTCATATCTAAGAAAATGCTTGTTTTATCGCAAGAGACCAATTTTTTGGTCCAATCTTAATGAAAATTGGTCAGAATATTTGTTTCCATGAAATCACTAGGTCAAACATGTTTTACACTGTTATGGAGTGTTTCTTAGGTGAGCGACCTAGGGCCATCTTGGCCCTCTTGTTCAATTATTCTTCATGAATATTGGTCAGAATGATAATCTTGATGAAATCTAGGCCGAGTTTGAAAATGGGTCATCTCGGTTTAAAAACTAGGTCACTAGGTCAAATCAAGGAAAAACCTTGTGTATGCGATAGAGGCTGTACTTTTCAATTGATCTTCATGAATATGGTCAGAATGATTGCCTTGATGAAATCTAGGCCGAGTTCGAAAAGGGGTCATCCTCGGGTCAAAAACTAGGTCACTAGGTCAAATCAAAGAAAACCCTTGTGTATGCGATAGAGGCGGTATTTTTCAATTGATCTTCATGAATTTTGGTCAGAATGATTACCTTGATGAAATCTAGGCCAAGTTCGAAAATGGGTCATCTCGGGTCAAAAACTAGGTCACTAGGTCAAATCAAGGAAAAACCTTGTGTATGCGATAGAGGCTGTATTTTTCAACTGATCTTCATGAAATTTAGCCAGAATGATTACCTTGAAAAAATCTAGGCCGAGTTCGAAAATGGGTCATCTTGGGTCAAAAACTGGGTCACTAGGTCAAATCGAAGAAAAACATTGTGTATGCAATAGAGGATGTAGTTTTCAATTGATCTTCATGAAATTTGGTCAGAGTGATTGCCTTGATGAAATCTAGTCGAATTTGAATATGGGTTATCTGAGGTCAAAACTAGTCACTAGGTCAAAATAAAAGCAAAAATCTTGTGTATGCGATAGAGACTGTTTTTTTTCAATTGAATTTTATGAAACTTGGTCAGGATGATTGCCTTAATGAAATCTAGGTCGAATTTGAATATGGGTCATCTGAGGTCAAAAACTAGGTCACTTGGTCAAATCAAAGAAAAAACTTGTGTATGTGATAGAGGCTGTATTTTTCAATTGATCTTTATGAATTTTGGTCAGAATGATTGCCTTGATAAAATCTAGGTCGAGTTTGAACATGGGTCATCTAGGGTCAAAAACTAGGTCATATCTAAGAAAATGCTTGTTTTTTATCGCAAGAGACCAATTTTTTGGTCCAATCTTAATGAAAATTGGTCAGAATATTTGTTTCCATGAAATCACTAGGTCAAACATGTTTTACACTGTTATGGTGTGTTTCTTAGGTGAGCGACCTAGGGCCATCTTGGCCCTCTTGTTTTTATGTGTGTTTGGAGGTGAGACAGTTTTTTATGCCCCCGAAGGGAGGCATATAGTTTTTGAACCGTCTGTCCGTCTGTTGGTCTGTCGGTCTGTCAGTCTGTCAGTCTGTCCGCAATTTTCGTGTCCGGTCCATATCTTTGTCATCGATGGATGGATTTTCAAATAACTTGGCATGAATGTGTACCACAGTAAGACGACGTGTCGCGCGCAAGACACAGGTCCGTAGCTCAAAGGTCAAGGTCACACTTGGACATTAAAGGTTTGTGCATTGATGGCGTGTCCGGTCCATTTCTTGTCACGTTTGGAGGGATTTACAAATAACTTGGCATATGTGCCCCCGGTAAGACGCGTGTCGCGGCAAGCCCGGGCCCGTAGCTCAAAGGCCCAATTTCACACTTAGACTTTAAAAAGATAGTCATTGATGGGCGGTCCGGCCCCATATTTTTTTGTCACAATGGATAGATTTTCAAAAAATTGGCCCATGAATGTGCCCACAGTAAGACGACATGTCGGGGCAAGACCCAGGTCCGTAGTTAAAAAGGTAAAAGGTCACACTTAATTTAAAAAGGGGATAGGCATTGTTTGGGCGGCCGGGTCCAATCTTTTCCCCCCAAACCATGGTGGTTTTTTCAAATAATTTTGGCATGAATGTGTCCCACAGAAAGATGACGGTCGCCCCAAAGGCCCACTCCTAGGTCAAAGGTCTAAACCTAACTTTGGGCCATAACAAACCCCTTCAAAGTCCCATCGGGGGCTTTATTAAACCTTTATGGGACAGCTTTGGGTTTCAAAAACCCTTTTTTTGCTTTTTTTTCCCAATTTGGAAAGGTGTTTAATTTTTGATTGACTTTTTTATGAAAATGATCCTTTTTTCATTTTAAAAAATTTTTTTGAAAACAAAAATTTTTTAATTTTTGTTTCATTTGAAAAATGAAAGAAACCCTTCCTAACTTTTAATGAAATTTTCCCCCCAACTGGAAATAAAAAATATCTGTAATTCTTAAGTTATGTGGGATAAAATTTGCAGGAGGATCCCAATCGATTTTGTAAGAATTCGTCATAATAGTAAGAAGCTTACAATGAAATTTCCTTTTTGAAATTTTTTCATTCCTGAAAAAATAAAAAGTTACAGACTTTTGATTTTTGTGTTTTTCTTTTAACACGCTAAAATAACTTGTTTTGGGAAGGAAATGCTTTGAAAAACATCATAACCCGGGTAATTCTGGCAACTTTAAAAAAATCCCCTAAATTTTTTAAAAAAAATGCCCACATATAAAAAGTTGGCTGCTTTTTTTAAAGTTCGTTTCATTTTTTTTAATGTTTTTAAATTCCCCTTTTTAAAAAGTTAAAGAATTTAAAATTTTGTCTTTTACCTACGCTTTTTTAAAATTATTTCTATAAAAATTTGAATCAAAAAACTTTTGCTCAAACACTGGACTGATGTCAGTAAAAAAGCTTGCTCCCGAGACTTGCAGATTTCTGTATCTTGCTTTTTTGGGCGTTTAAAAGAGTTCTCTACCTTTGCCTTTTAAAGTTTTCCCCCCGGGTTTATTTTACATTTTCCCAAATTTTGGGGCTTTTTTGAAGAAAGCTCCTCAATATTTTCCAGAGTTTGTCTACCTTACATTTTGAAATTTGTTTCTTTTACAAAAAGGTTTTCTACCTTAAAATGTAAAGTTCTTACCTTGCTTTTGAAGCTTGTTTTTTAAATATTTTTTTGCCTTTTGAAACTTGCTTTTTAAATTATTTTTTGTTCCCTTTTTGGAGCTTCTTTGAAACCAACAAAAAATTAAATTTGGTTAGTCTGTGATATAGGGTGTGACCAAAACCTTTTGGGGGCCCAAAGAAAAGTTCAGTTTTTGAAATTTTCAGGTTTTTGGGGAAGTCAGATTTTGATTTGGACAAGTATGTAGCATACCATAAGCTTTGTTATACACCCGGGGGGACGTATTTGCGGACCCCGGTGTCTGTCTGCCCGGGTCCGTTCGTCTTTTTAGAATTTTTTCCACTCGAAACCCTTTTGAACCCCTTAAAGGGTTTTCAAAAAAAATTTGACAAAAATTGTTTACCACAAAAGATGAAAATTCAGAGTGATTTTTTTGGGGGCTCGCTTCAACCGGGGTACATTTGGGGGTAAAAGGGGTCTTGTTTTGTTTCGGTTGTTTGTAACTTTAAAAACTGTTTAAAGGTTTTTAAAGAAACTTGGCCCCCAAAGTTCAACCCCAAAAACTTTTGTGCAGAGCACATTTTTTTCGAAGGCTGGCTTAAAAGCCCAAAAGAACCAACTTGGGGCCCAAAGGTCTTACCTTGGGGTGAAATTTTGCTTTTAAATTGTAGTGACAGTTAAAGTTTTCTGATTTTTTTTGAAAAAAAAATTTTTTCTTTAAATTTTTTTTTTTTTTTTAAAAATATTTTAAAAATTTTATAAAGGGGTTTTTAAAAGTTAAAAGATCCCGGTTGGTTGATTTTTTTAAAGGGGTTTTTTTTTCTTTTTTTTACTTACCGGGGCCAATCCGGGGCCTTTTGGGGGAAAGTGTTTTATTAATCCTTTTATTTTTAAGGGGGGTTTTGGGAAATTTTTTAAAATGGGCAGGTTAAAACCCCAATGACTAAAATTTACTGTTAAAAAAATTTTAAACCCAAAACAAACAAACAAACATGCAGTTTTTTAGAAGAAAAAATTTGTTTTGAAATAAATCAAGTTTTTAAAGGTTTAATTTTGTTTTTCAAAATTTTTCGAAGTTCGGTATTTAAAGAAAGGATTTTTTAAAATAAAAAGGGGGAAAAACGGGGGACCGAGAAAATCGTCAATTTTTTTTGGGGGGGCCGGGTATTAGGAGATCCACTGTATCAAAAATTTTTAATTTTGGTGTAACGGGAATTTAAATTAAGCAAACAAATTTTTATTGGGACAGAATAAATGCTTTTAACCTTGTGGCCCTTGTTTTTTTCTTGAAAACAGTTAGTCATTTTTCCCAATTTTAGGAAAATCTTTTTGGAAAACCAATGCAGACTTTGATTTAAAAAAAATCTAAATTTGGGACTGTTTTTTCCTCATTTTGTATTTTCTTTTTAATTTAAACCCAAAGGAAAAATATTTAACAAACTGATTCAAGGACTGTTGAAAAGAAACAGCCTTTTTTTAGAAAAATTTTACTAAATTGGGGGCCTTGCTTTTGATAAATTTGTTTGTTTTTTTTCCATTTAAAATTTGGGGGAATAGCCCTTTGGGATTTTTCCCCATAATAGGAATAAAATAAAAAATAAATTGATTTTGGCCAATTAAGTTTGTTTTGGGGCCCAAAAAACCCATGATTAAATTCTTCATTATCTGTATTCTTTCAAATGAAAGTACCCAAAAGGGCAATATTTTCCATTTCGTTATTGATTTCATTGGGGGGCAGTTTTAATTTCGGGGCTGTATTTTAAATTTTTGGGAGGGAATTTGTAAACCATAAAGATTAAGCCTTGGTCAGAAAAAAGGTTATATTGTTGTTTCGGGACTAAAGTCCTTTGCTTGAAGGGTTTTGTTTGATGATGAGAGGGGGGGTTGTTTGGGCATAAAAGAGGAAGTATGTGACAATAAAATACAATCAGGTGCCTGTTTATTGAGGAAAAACGTATTGCGCTTTGGTCAATTGTTAATGTCCTAGTTGTCCGAAGTTGACTGCTCCAATAATAGAGCAATGAATTTGCCTGAACGTCATTGATTCTTTCATACGTATATAGAATTATTGCACTGAGTCCAAAAAATCCAGCTATTACCCCTTTTTAAAAAATGAATTTTTGGGTAAAAAGGGTGAAATTTTGGTTTTCACCCCTAATTTAAACCCTGTTTTTTTGGGG
This sequence comes from Mercenaria mercenaria, assembly GCF_021730395.1. NCBI lineage: Eukaryota > Metazoa > Mollusca > Bivalvia > Venerida > Veneridae > Mercenaria > Mercenaria mercenaria. The sequence continues at coordinate 23,559,428 of NC_069362.1, forward strand.
AAAGGATTTTTTAATTTTTTAAAGAAAAATTTGGGGAAAAGCAAATATATTAACTTTCGTTTATTTTTTCCCTATGGACATTTTTACAGAAATTTGATTATACCCAAGTGTCAGTTGTTTAATAATGTTCCCCCTTCTTTTTTTCCCTTGAATTGATTTTGTAAAATATATTATTCCCTTTGGGTTTTTTTTCCTTTTAAAAAACCCGGGTCCTTGGATTTTCAAAAACCCACAAGAAGGAAGCGAGAAGAATATCAAGAGAAATGCATTTCATTTTTTTCATTTTTATTGATTTTTGCCCAACGTGATCTTAAATTGGTTTAAATTAGGGATAAATAAAAGATCATTAAAAAAAGAAGTCTGAAATTTTATGTTAAAGGGGGGTTTAAATGGGTTTTTGGTTGATAGGGTAATTATGGATTTGTTTAAAATTTTAAAAAATGATTATTCATAAAAATGATTACATAGGGTCTGAAAGGGGCCCAAATTTTTTTTGTGGGGTGGGGGGGGGGGTTGGGAAGTAAAATAAAGGTCACAATCACCTTATCAAAAAAATTTTTTCCCCACTTAAAAAAGGGAACCTTTTTTTACTTTTTTGGGATTGTGACTTTTGGTAAATTAAAATGATCCGTTTTTTTAGGGGTAAAATTTCAAATCCCGGGGTCACAGTGACCTAATACTAAAAAAACATTTTTTCCTCTTGAAACCAAAGAACCTTTTTTGCATGTTTTGTTGAACTTCGAGAATGTTTTGGCCTGGGGCATAGATGACCTCTATTTTTTAAAGGGTCAATATTTAAGGGCCCCAATTATTTAAAAACTGAAAGGTTTCTGTTTTAAATCCCTTAAGGGAACCTATCATTATTACGGGATAATTCCCTGGGGTCGGAAACAGTATTAAAGGGTTAAAAGCCCGGGTTTAAAAGTCCCCTAAAAGAAAAAAAGCATACATTTTTTAAACAAACAATCTTATTGCTATTCCGTAAATTTAAATCAAAATTTAAATTTAACATAATTTTCTTTTTTTTTTTCCCCTGCCCGCTGTCCGTCCGATTTTTTCATTTCAAAACGGGGAAAAACCCTTTTCCCCTTTAGAACTTAAAAAATTTATAATTGGGGGGTTTTGGGGAAATGGGACAAAACCCCTATTGTTTTGGGTTTTCAACAAACCCAAAAGGCCCAAGTCCCCAGGGCCCCCTGAACAGGGGAAAACCCCCTTTTCCGCCCCAATAATTTTAAACCCACTTAAACCCAGGAATTTTGAAACCCCTTTAAAAATGGGAAGGTTTTTTGAAACTTGCAGATAAATTTTTGACCTTTTTTATTTTTAATTTTGGGGCCCACCCCTAATTAAAAGGGTAAAAAGGGCCAAACAGGGGCATTGAACAATTTCCCCCTATCCCAATAACTTGGGGGAACCCCCCTTAAACCCAGGAAGTTTGAAATTTTCCCTTTGGAATATTTGGGAACCCCAAGTAGAAGACCCCTATTGTTTTTGGGGTCCTTTGTTGAAGGTAAAGGGTCCGGGGGGCCCTGAACAGGGAAAAATTTTTTTTCCCGGGTCAAAAAACTTGAGAACCCCCTTGCCCGGGTTGTTAAAAATTCCTAGGTTTTTGGGGACATGCAGAGTGGGATGCCCAAATTTTTTTTGGGGGGCACTCTTTTAAAGGTCAAGGCCCGCAGGGGAAAAACCCACAAAAATTCATTTGGGTAAATAACTTAAAACCCATTTAAACCTAAAACCTTAAAAACAAGAATTACAGAGAGATCCCCTATTGTTTTTAGGGGGTCACTCCGCCCAAAGGTCAAGGTTACGGGGGGGCTAAAACATAGAAAATTTTCCATTCAAAAACTTGAAAAACCACTTAAACCCGAATGTTAAAATGGACATGAAAGAGTAGATGCCCCCAAATTAAATTTTGGGGTCACCCCGTTTAAAGTCAAGGTCACGGGGGCCTTAAAATAGGAAAACCTTTCCCAAATTTCATAACTTAGAACCAAAAGGGCCCCCAAAATTTGAAATTAGAGGGATGATTAAAACATGCCAAGTGATGATCCCAAATTGCACCCAACCATCAGTGCCCTCTTTGACTTTTGCTGATGTCCCCTTTTGATTTTTGCTTTCCCCTTCAGGGGGAAAAATTTCCTTTTTTCAAAACATCTTTATTTTTTTTAAAATTAAAAATTATGCAAAAAATTTTTTTAAAAAAACCCCGTTTTTAATTTAGTTAAAAATATGTTTGAACCAATTTTTACAAATTGCCATTTTCCGTTTTGAAAAATACAGACTTTTTATTTTATAAAAAAAGGGTTTTTAAAATTTTCAGAAAGTTTTTTGCTCAGTTTTATATTTTCTTATTTAAATTTTTCAGACTAAGTACGCTTGGGGCTCCAAAAAAGGCCCCTGTTTGACAAAAATTTCTCAGTTTGAGTTTGCTTTCAAAGAAATCTTTGATCCAAAGCTTTCCCGTGGGGCTGTGGTTTTACAAAAAATATTTCCCGGGAAAATGATATTTTATTTGTTTTTTTTTATATTTACAATACTGGGAAATCTTGATTTTTTTTTTTTCCCCAAAAGGAAAAAATAAGGGTATAAAAATTTATCGAAACCCAAATTTAAATTTTTCTCGGGGGCCCAAAAAACCCTGATTTTATTTTATTTCAAGTATATTAAAGTACCCAGAGAAATTTTTCTTTTTTTTGTTATTGGGTTTCATTTGGAACAGTTAGTAATATGGCTGTGTTTGGGAAATATTTGAACGGCTTTGTCAACCCTGAATTTTTAAACCAGGCAAATAAAAGGGTTTTCATGTGTTTTTTAATGGAAAAAAGATTCTCCTCCCCTTTTAAGGGGTAATTGGATGGCGCCAAAAATGAATTTTTGTTTTACGTATAGATAATAAAATACAAAAATTATTTTCATCTCCGTTTATTTTGGCTGTTTAAGTGTATATACTAGTTATCAAGAATTAACTGTTTTTTGTAATTGAGCCTTTTAAAACTTAAGATCCAAAATTCTGTTTAAAATCGAAAACACTCACTCACTTCTTGTAAATGTATGAAATTTTTTGGGTATTAGTAAGGGGAAAATTTTGGGGGCCCCGCCTTTTTTTTAATGGAAACCGTATTGTTGGCAAAAATATTAAACTACTTTTAGAAAAAATTTTTTCTTTAAAACAAATGGTATTTAAATTTTTTTTTTAATTTTTAAGAAAATTTACCCGAAACCTTTGAAAAATTTTGCCGTTTGTGATTGGAATTTTTCTCCCTTACTTTTTTTCTTGAATTTATTTTTGTAGAATTATAACCCCTTTGGGAATTTTTTTTTTTTAAATACTTGGGTAACCAGAATTGGGTGAAGGAAGGAAAATTAGAAAAAAGGGAAACTCAATTTTTTGCATTTTTCATTGATTTTTTACCAACTTGATTTCTCTACATCTATTCTACATGTATAGGTTTATTATGGATGAATGAATGAAAATGTCATTAGTCATATTCAAGTCAATAAGTCTGCATGGCAAATTAATGCCTGATCCCATGAGTGAATTGTCTGACCTCTTCCATGTAGGCAAATATTTGTAGGATGTTCTGATATCAATTTTTTCTGTGCATATTTAAGAAATAATATGCTTTCCAAATACTGAGTTGTTGTTGATAAAATCATTATTTGGAGTTCAGATCTATGCGAAGGAATTATATATCACGAGGGCTCGGTCCGAGTGATGTAATATTAAGCATCCTAACATCAAACAATGATTTTATTTAAGAGAAAATCACTGTTTGGGATATATAATAATTCAATTATAACACAATATCGAGAATTGCTATCTTCATCCTTGGCAGCATTCACCAGATATTTGCCTGCTTTTTGTGGTTTTCTTTTCCAGCACACTGCTATGACATTTGACGCTATTGACATAATAATTTTGACATTCAAACTATGATTTTGTTGCATGATAATACACAGTATATTTATAAGTGCAACTTTGGAATTCTATGATTTAAAATTGTTATACTTCCACAGACTAGATTTTCTGGGAAATATACACTCAGCAGCAATCTTACAGTTGGTTGGTCAGTCCATTTTGATAAATTCTTGATGCACACTTTACCAGTGAGGCCAGAGTTTTTTTATTTTTCGTTTTACGGGAGCGCCGGTCCTAAATATTGCAAAAGTGGAATAAAATTAAAATTCATTTTCCCGAATTTTATTTTATTTTTTCCGCCGGTCTGTTGTTTACAGCCCCAAAGAAAATAAAATTAGTGTATTTTCACCTGGACGTAATTTCACAGGAAGGGAGTTTAACGCGTGCAAAATATCGTGTTTTGCCGAACATTTGTCGGCATTAACAGGGTGTAAAATTCCACTCGCCTGCTTGCATCGGCGAGTTAAGTCTGAGTAGGACGAGTGGACCTCGCTGTGTACTCGACCGATCGGGCGAGTGGTTTGTTTACGTCCTTACTTTACCAAAATTCAGAAATTACATCTACAAAACGTCAACAAACTTTGAGATGGTTCAGTCGCTACCTGGATTGACTGGAATTTACCCGCGAATCGTAAAGATATCAAAACGTCATGCCGGTAATTTTCCATTCCACAAGCACGTGTGACCTATCGTAACATCTAATTTACATTGACACGTACACAAAAACCGTGTGTAGTGCATTCATTTTTTTAATATTTTCGCTTCAAGTTTTCAACACCCCTTGAGAAATAATACTTTTTGAATTCTATAATGATTTTAATAAGATATCGACAGAAATGTAGGCAAAATTCTATAAAAACGGTCGAATTTTCAGATAATCATTTGTAAAAATTCAAACAGCGCGATCTTAGTTACTTATTTCTTTCTAAAAGTAAATAAATGATGAATACTAAGGGCTTAAAATTCAGACTTTTGACCAGAAAGTACAAAAAACAGAATAAAAAAATCTTAAATAATGAAAGAGCGGCTGCGATTACAATACATGGAGTAAGACGATTTTTGGCAAACAGATTTCTGTTAGTGCGGCAGAATAGGTTACGTGACCTCGTGAACGTAAGTAGAAATGCGATTTTAAAATAAAGCAATGTGATGTCACTGCGGTTTTTAATAAGTTTTAAATGAATCTTTGTACATGTATTTTTTGACCAACAATTTAAAAGTTTTTTCTTGTCAAACAATAATGTAAATTCCTTGAGGGCAAATAGGTCACAGAGGTAGGATATCCACTATAGTAACTATCGTTTGAGACATTTACCTTTTATACGGGATATAGCACATTCGCTTTTGATAACAAATTAAAGAAGAAATTTTTTATTGATTTCTATTTCTCAGCAATTTTAAGAACCGATGCGGTACGATCAGACAGTGATATGTCACATGGCGCGAAAACATGACGTAATGTCATGACAATCTCGAGCAAAAATACCGCTTTGATCTCCGCTTCAGATGTCAAGATACTGACACACTTCTTTTAGCTCTTAGAGGGGGTGAAAATTGATCATGAAAACAAGGTCAACATTACTTAGTTTATCACTGAATTACCGATAATCTTTAACGTTTTTTTTTTCTCTCTTTCATACACGGGTGGATGGACGATGATTGTGTCCAAATTTTTTTAGACACTTTTCAAACTATATATTTTTCGGGAAATAATAATATTGTACATAATAATCCTTTCATAAAAGTGACAGTAATAAAAGTATTAAATTGTCTAAAGATTGTCTTACTCACATTTTGTTTTCAATAGATTCAACTTACAAGTTTGCCATAGAAAGGTAATACAATATCAAAGGTGCTTTGACATTAAATTTTATTCAAAACATTAGTTGTTTGCAGAACAAATAAATGTTTGTAACAGCAGATTTTTTTTACATTTTTATTTCAATGGTGACCCCTCACACTTTACACAGGCTTGGGACTGTCTGGCATAAAGCAGCTGGTAGTGTTGGCAAAATCTCAGACAGATGGTCCATTTCTTTTGTAACTTCAATAGAATTCATAAGTGTATAAAGAGTAATAAAGAATACTTTTTATTGGAGACAATATTTTGACAAAAAGTGATGCAACTTCAGTACTTGAACTTAGTGAAGTATAAAAAAGGTGCAAATTACAGAAGCAACTTCAGTACTTGAACTAAGTGTATTATAAAAAGGTGCAAATTACAGAGTTAAATGAGGTAAATTTTCAGATTACTTTTTGCTAGATTATCTTTCGTTTTTCATCACTGAAAAAAAAATCTTGCCCTCTGCACTGTGACTGTTATTCAAAGTTATTAAATACTTTATTTTGCTGATAAAATCCAGTATATTATGAGCTGGCATAAACTGTTAAGTTAGCTGGTTAAAGATGATATTGGTGAAAGATACAATAAGTAAATATTATGTATAAAAAGCAGAGGTTAAAACAGATGAAGATGCAAGCAAACCAAACCACCAAAACTACTACACTACTAGGCCACTTTATACCAGACGTGTTTTTGTCTCTACTTGCTGTCACTGAAATTTACTGTGGCTGTTGTAACAGATAAAATAATTTTTGTCTTCCACTTAAATTAAGTAAAACAAGCTTTCTGAATTTAAAAGACTTGCCAGTGTGAGTTACAGTGCCTGAAGCAGTTTATTCACAAGCATGCATGAAAATTTTATTCAATGTTCATCCTGTATAAATGGCTTTTATAGTCTTAAAACATAACAATACATCACAATATAAATACAGGACACAAACACAAGTAAACAAAACTTGAAACGAAAGTTAATCAAAATAACAAAAATCTTAAAAAATTCTATTTTATTTTTATTTTTTCCGGATGCTCACTTTAAAGCTTTTTTTTTTTTTTTTATTCCCTCCTCCCCTTGTTTCTTTTTTTCAAAAATTTTCCCTAAAACGAAAGGGAAAAAAAAAAATTTTTGGCCCTAAAAATTTTAAATACACTTGATAAAAACAGAAGTTTTTTTAATACTAAAGATTTTTAAAGGGTCAGTTAAAAATTTTAGGGGGTCTTTCCCCTTGGATGAACTAGCGTTTTTTAGTTTTAGGGGTTGTTTGAGTTTCGCCCTTTTATATGCAAACTACCATTTCATTGAAAGTTCATACATTGTGTCATCATGAAGTGTAAATGTGCATATCATTTTTTCTTATTTTAGAAAAAATTTTGCAGAGTTAAAAGCACTTAAACCTTAACAAAATGTGCCTGCGGGAAATTATTGTCAAATTTTTTTTGGGCCCTTTATTTTGAAATTCTTTACACAAGCTCAAGCTGTAGTGAAATTGGGGTGATACTTTTTTACCCCAAAGGGACTATTATGTTAAAACCCCCCCGGTGTCATCTGTCCATCCTTTAGAAAATTTCGTGCCCACTCTGTAACCCCTTTAAACCCTTGAAGGATTTAAAAGAAATTTGGACACAAATTTTCCCCACATGGGGGGCAGTGCAGAGCGCTTGTTTCAGATGACTACTTCAGGTAAATTTTTCACGGGCGCAAAGGTCATATGAGTGTGTTTCGTGTCTGTCTGAAATTTCTTGAACTGTTTTGAATAATTTAAAAAACTTGGCACAAATTTTTCACCACACAAGACAAATCAAGGTTTTGTTTCAGATGCTAGCTTAAAGGTAAAGGCCCCACACTTAGGGTGAAAGGCCCATATATGATTTGCTTTGTCCGCTCTGAAACCCCCTTAAACCCTGTTTTAAGGATTTAAAAGAAAACATGGCACAAATGTTCCCCCACTGGGGGAACGTGCAGAGCACATTTTTGGGAGACTGTTTAAAGGTAAAGGGTCACACATAGAGGAAAAGGTTATATGATTTTGGGTTTGAGTAAAATTCTCTGCATTGCAGTGCTCTTGTTTTTTTTTGGAGTTTCCCTTTTTAGCTCCCCGAGCAAGGGCTCAGGTGAGATTTTTGATCGCTCGAGGCCCGGCGCCCGGGCTGTGTCTGTCAACATTTAGCTTGTGTATGAAAATAAAAGACGGGTTTTTTTTCAAAAATCTTCTTTAATTTGGTCAGAATGATAACCTTGATGAAATCTGGGCCGGGTTCAAAAAGGGGTTCATTCAGGTAAAAAACAGGTCACTAGGTCAAATAAAAGAAAAAACCTTGTGTTATGCGATATGGGCTGTTTTTTTCATTTAAATCTTCATGAATATTGGTCAAATGATAATGTGAAAAAATTTCAAGGCCGATTTCCAAAAAGGGGTCATTCGGGTAAAAAAACTGGGTTCACTGGGTTAAAATCAAAAAAAAAATTTGTGTATCCGATAGAGGCGGTTTTTTCAATTAATCTTCATGAATATTGGTCAGAATGTAACCTTGATGAAATTAGGAAAAAAGTTCGAAAATGGGCCCTTCCGGTCAAAATAGGTCACTAGGTAAAATTTCAAAAAAAAACCCTTGTGTATGTGTTTAGGGGCTGTATTTTTAAATTTCCCTTTTTCATGAAAATTTGTAGAATGAAAAACCTTTGATGAAATCTAGGCAAATTTCAAAAATGGTCATTTCGGGGTCAAAAACTAGGTCACTGGGTTCAAATCAAAAAAAAACCCTTGTGAAAGCGTTTAGGGGACTGTATTTTTTTTTGATTTTCATAAATTTTTGGGGTTCCAAAAATGTTTTTACCTTGATGAAATCTAGGCCGAGTTCGAAAATGGTTCATCTTGGGTCAAAAACTGGGTCACAAGATCAAATCAAAAAAAAAACCTTGTGTATGCCCAATAGGGGCGTTTTTTTTCCAACTTTTTCTTCATGAAATTTAGCCAAAAATGATTATTGATAAAATCTGGGGCCGAGTTCGAAAATGGGCTTCTGGGGTAAAAAAAACAGGGTAAATTTTTTTTAAAATTTAAAAAAAAACCCCCCGGGGAAAAAAAAACATTGGGGTAGGCAATAAAAGGGATTTATTTTTCAATGACCTTCATGAAATTTGGCCCGGGAGTGATTCCCTTGATGAAATCTAGGTCGTTTTTGGGAATAGGGGTTTTATCGAGGTCAAAAACTAGGTCACTAGGTAAAATTAAAAGAAAAATCTTGTGTATGCGTGAGTTTTTTTTTAAATTGATTTTTTATAAATTTTGGGTCATTTTAATTTGCCTTAATGAAATCTGGGTTTCAAATTTTGAATAGGGGTCTCTGAGGTAAAAAAACTGGGTTTCACTTGGTCAATAAAAAGAAAAAAATTTTTGTATCCGATAAGGCTGTTTTTTTATTTGATATTCATAAATTTTGGTCAAAAATGATTCCCTTTGAAAAATTCTAGGTCGAGTTTTTTGAACATGGGTCATCTGGGTTTTAAAAAAACCTAGGTCATATCTAAGAAAATGTTTGGGTTTTATCCCCAAGAAAACCAAATTTTTTTGGGTTCAATTTTAAATGAAAATTGGTCAGAAAAATTTGTTTCCATGAAATCCAAGGTCAACATTTTTTTTACCGTTATGGGGGTTTTTCTTGGGTGAGCGCCCCTAGGGCATTTTTGGCCCTTTGTTTTTTCTCTTAAAATAAAATTTTTGGGTTTTATTTCCCCTTTTTTTTTACTAAAAATAGCTTATTTTAAAAACCTTTTTATTTTTGGCCCGTGGGGAAAAACGAGACCACTTTTCAGTGGCAACAGAATGATAAAAACCAAATTTTTTGGATGAAATTTTGACAAAAACTTTACCTGGTAAAAAATTTTTTAGGGGATTATTTTTTTTTTGTAATTTTTTTTTTTTTTGGGTTGTTCTGCCCTTTTTGGGTTTCAAATTTCAAGTTTCTTTAAATTTTGCCCCCACCCTTTCCGAGGGAAACCCCCTTTGGGCATAAACCCCCCCGTTGTTTTAATAAAGGGGTTTTCTTCAAATATAAAACAATATTTTAAGATATTGTGGGATTGAATATATTTTGGGGGCAGTTGAGGCATTCCCGCGTTTTTCCCCCTTTGGGTGGGACAAAACTTTTTTTCCCTTTTGCGAAAGAGGTATATTTTGGGCAGTGTTTTTTAATCCTTTCAGTGTAGCTCTATTGGTATTAATTTTAATTTATATAAAAATTCACTGTTGGAATTGTATAAAAAATAATCTTTTAAAAAAAGTCACCATCTAGAGAGTGTTTGGCCTTTTTGTTATTGAATAAAGTGAAAACCCTAAGTCCCATGATGCTTATAATACATTGGGGTAAGTAAAAATTTTTAAATTCAGAAAATTTTCCCAAATTTTTTTCTAGCGGGAAAAATTATTCGGGTTAAAGGGAAAATATAAAAAGGTTTTATGATAAAAGGGCAGATAAATTTTTATTCCCCCAATCGATTGGAATACGAGATTGTTTTTGCATGAGATTTCATTTAAATGGACAGTGGGGAAATTATGAAAATTTAATGATTTTTGCGGACGGCATTTTTGGCAGACAGGATGGGCTGATTTTTCCCTATTTTTTTAAAGATAAATTTTTTTGTTGGGGTTTTAAAGCAAAAATTTAAACTGGGAATTGCTTAAAAATATTGAATAAGAGGGGTAAATCACAGAAAAGGTCTTTTTGTTAGAAATTAATAACAGTAAGGTTTTAAAGTTGTATATCTATAAAAGTCTTTTTAGGGGAACAGGGGGAACCCATTTTCCGTTAATTAAAAAGATAAATTTTTTCCTTTTTCCCAAGGGTGTTGTATATACTGCTGTTTTTGTTTTATTTTTCCAAAACCAAGTTTGGGGTATGTTTTTTCAGTACAGTGTTTCAGCTTCACGTCTGGTCCATGGGGCGAAAGGGGTTCAAGTTAAAAAACCAAATTTTAAGATCAACACTTTTAATGCCTCTTTTTGGGTTCACCCCCCCTTTTTTTAAAATTCAATGGTTAAGTCCCTTTGCTTTGTCAATGCTAAAGTAAAAGAAAAAGCCCTATAAATAAATTTTTTTTTCCAGGAAGAGCTTGACAGTCATGAATTCCAACAAAAAGGAAGTCTATGAAAGGGAATGCAAAACCCATTTTTGGAAAAACTTTCCCTCAAGCTGTAAATTTGAAAAGTAAAAAAAAAAAATTTCATAAATTTTTTGATCTTTTAAAAACAAATTTGGTAACCCATCCAGATTAAGGGCTCTTTTTAAGTTTTAAAAATAGTTTTGTTACCTTGCACACAAGGGTATGTTTATTAACTCAAGTAATTAAAAAACATCTTGATCCTTTTGTTTGAAATTTTGTCACTGGCATAAATTTGTGTGAAGAGTGAGACGCTTTTTTAAATTATTTAAAAAAAACAACCCTTTGGGGTTTTTTTACATAGTTTTAATTCCCCGCCCTTTTTACTTCATTTGCTATTCTGAAAAGTTAATCATACCCCCGAATACATTTTGTACCATATTTTTATTTTGAATATGAAACCCGTTTAAAAAAACTCTGAAATATAAACAAATTCTGCAAAAACACTTGTAAAATTAAAGGAAAAAAATATTGGAAAAATTTCTTGTGTGAATCATTCTTTAAATCAGTTCCAAATTGATCAATATTTGACCCGGCATTTCCTTTGTCATAGAATGAGTTTTTTTTTGATCAATCAAACAATGCTTCAAATTGATCTTTTGAAATAGGGAAAATTTATTGGTAAAATCCCCCCCCCAAAACCCAAAAGAATTGAACGGGTTTTTTAGAACTGTTAAGGTCAAATATTGAACTGAGAAAAACAGCTAAAATCTTATGTGTTAACATGCGTGTGCCTTTTGTTACATGTATAAGAACTTCAAAAAAGGCTTGAAATATAAATAATTCATCTCCAGAACTATATTTATTTTTACCCTTTTATTACCCAGTCAATGACAACATGATTGCTGGCAAGGAAATTTAAACCTTTTTCATGGGGCCCGTAGAATAAAGTAAATTTTTCGGGAATATTAAATTTGTAAAAAACGTTTTTGACTTGCCCCCTTTTCTGTAACCCCTTAATCCCAATTTTTTCATTTTTCTTTTAGAAAAATTTTCATTTGTTGAGAAGGGGTGAAAATGATCTTTCCCAAAATTTATGTTAAATTCAATAACAGGAAAAATGTGTATTTTTTTTTAAAAAATTATTCATCGCAAAAAAAACCCCGGGAAAAGAGATACATATATGTAAGCAAAGTGTTTTAAATACCCCCGTCTTGTCATGTGTTCAAAGTTTGCAAATGTGTACAAATCCCTGCTAAGGTTTTTTTTTGATAAATTAGTACTGATATCCCTGGCATTTTGGGTTCTATATTTTTCCCTTTTGGTAACAACAAGTTAACTTAATGTAAATTTCACAATTTCTGTATTTCTCCCAAAAAAGTCTTCCTACCTACATCCATATTGAAGGCCAGGCACCGTAATACAAGAAATTAGCTGCGGCTTTTAACGAGAGACAGCCATTGGATAAGCATATACTCAAGGGAGCCAGAGAAAGTATTAAACAAGAAAACTTTGTATCGATTTTGTTTAAAAGGATATAATACCCTTAAACCATTGGGGTTTTATGCTGAAAAGCGCCATTTGTAACTTTCTTGAAACAATACCCAATAGAGAAATAATGCAACATATCTTACTGTTAGAAGCAACATTTTCAAATTATATGATTGCTTTTTTCATACCGGAGTTATAAGCAACTTACAGGGAACTATTGATTCCGTTTTCAAGATAATATGAGTCAGAATAGAGAACAACGTTAAAGTGTTGTTGATTGTTGTAATATTTTGAGGAAATGGGCTTAACAGAATCAGTTAGATATAATTTCTCTTGCTGGTTTCTGGTATGAAGATGATTAACAAAGAGACTATGTCATTAAGTCAGAAGATTAACCCTTAGCCTGCTGGCGGCAGATGATTCTGCCTTTGCAACCAGTGCAGACCAAGATCAGCCTGCACATCCGTGCAGTCTGATCATGGTCTGCACTGTTTGCTATTCAGTCAGTAAATTTTCAGTGCAAACCCCTTTGAATAATAAATGGTATGGTCCAAATTGAAAGATGGACCAGTCCATTATAGAAATACAGCAGGGTAAGGGTTAACCATCATTTGCATTGTCTGCTTGCATGTTAAAATATGTTGGTTTTTGCTCATCTACATTCAGCTCCTTTCCGGTTTCTGAAAATTCATGCAGTTATATAAACTACAGTCAATCTTCATTGACTTTGACTCTGATAATTTGAAACAGCTATTCATTCGAACTTGCCATCAGGTCCCAGCAAATTCCCCTGATAATGTATATTTTTCAATTGGCTGGAACTGCTGATAAGTCGTACAAAGGCGGCCGGTCCCGTCGACTTCTAGCAAATGAAGTTCCACTGTAACATCACTTAGACCATGGAACAGATCTTTGACACTCGAGGAGAGAAGCAGAACAAATATATTTGTTATAAACTAGGGGACATAAGTTCAAGCCATTGCTTGAAAATTATCTACAGTCTTTCCAGTGAGACTTTTAAATCATATTATTGTATGGATGATCTAGCTTCATCATGGAAAATAACATTAAAAACTTGGGGGCCTGCATGGTCGAATGGTTAAGTTTGCTGACTTTAAATCACTTGCCCCTCACCAATGGTGGTTCGAGCCTTGCTCAGTGTTGAATTCTAGATGTAAGGAAACCTTCCAGCTGACTTATGGAAGGTTGTTACTTCTACCCTGATGCCTGCCTGTGATGAAAAAATGCATGGAAGGGCACCTGGGGTCTTCCTCCACCATTAAAATAATTGTGTTGGTATGACATTAAACCCAACAAACAAACAAAAGTTATTATTAACATGGAAACTTGGATCTTGAGGAAATTCTTAAGAAAATGTGGGAGTACAAGAAAAAACTGATATTTTATTCATCTGTGTTAGAACTGGAGAAGGATTAAAAAGCTTAATGCTTTTGATTAAATTCACAGTATAAATTTTTAGCTCATCTGATTTTTTGAAAAAAAATGATGAGTTATTGTCATCACTTGAGCGGTTGTCGGCGTCGGCGTCGGCGTTGCCTGGTTAAGTTTTATGTTTAGATCAGCTTTTCTCCTAAACTATCAAAGCTATTGCTTTGAAACTTGGAATACTTGTTCACCATCATAAGCTGACCCTGTATAAGCAAGAAACATAACTCCATCTTGCTTTTTGCAAGATTTATGGCCCCTTTTGTACTTAGAAAATATCAGATTTCTTGGTTAAGTTTTATGTTTAGGTCAACTTTTCTCCTAAACTATCAAAGCTTTTGCTTTGAAACTTGGAATACTTGTTCACCATCATAAGCAGACCCTGTACATCAAGAAACATAACTCCATCTTGCTTTTTGCAAGAATTATTGCCCCTTTTGGACTTAGAAAATCAGTTTTCTTGTTAAGTTTTATGTTTAGGTCAGCTTTTATCCTAAACTATCAAAGCTATTCCTTTAAAACTTGCAACACTTGTTCACCATGATAAGCTGACCCGTACAGCAAGAAACATAAACTCCATCCTGCTTTTTGCAAGATTTATGGCCCCTTTTGACTTAGAAAATATCAGATTTCTTGGTTAAGTTTTATGTTAGGTCAACTTTTTCTCTTAAACTATCAAAGCTATTGCTTTTAAACTTGCAACTCTTGTTCACCATCATAAGCTGACCCTGTACAGCAAGCAACATAACTCCATCTGCTTTTTGCAATAATTATTGCCCCTTTGGACTTAGAAAAATCATTTTCTTGGTTGAATATTATGTTTAAGTCAACTTTTCTCATAAACTATCAAAGCTACTGCTTTAAAACTTGCAACAGTTTTTCACCATCATAAGTGGACACTGTACATTAAGAAACATAACTCTATCCTGCTTTTTGCAAGAGTGATGGCCCTTTTTAGACTTAGAAAATCATGGGTAGGACAATATTTCTATTATACAAAAAAAATCAGATGAGCGTCAGCACCCGCAAGGCGGTGCTCTTTTTTATAGACAGCATTAGTCACTGTGCAAGGAGTGGATAGCTACAGGTAGTAATCGTTGGTGGCCTGTCTTTATGATGCAAACAAATCGGAAATAGAAAAATAAGTATATTGTAGAGATTTCTTGTATTTCCGAACATGCAGAATTGAATGTTTTCCCTACAAGACAAATAATGGGAGAAAATATCAGCTTTCTTTGTATTTTGTGAAATACACAATGTAGTTGTCAAGTTCTTTTCTTGTTTTTTTTCCCGATCCAGACAATCTTCTGTTTTCTTCTGCTTCTGGGATTTAAATATCGAACATTGTTTTGTTATAATTGGGATAAAAATGAGATACTGCTTCAATGTGGTGTGGTTAACACCAAATACAACAAAACATTAATTATTGACAGAAATGGTAGATTTGCAGGAAACTTTCATTTTCTCTCTAAAGCGATGAATATTTTATTAGATTCTAATGGTTTGTTGACATATGATGTTAATTTGCATTATACCTGGTAGTCAGTGAAATTGAGATACCTTTTGTGTATTTTGTGTTAGCTTTATATTCCCAGTGGTACAGGGTTAGATCTATTGATGGTGATATATCAAATTTCAAGAAAATGTACATTGACAAGTTTCCTTTTTATAATAGTACTCTTGATTTATAATCAATATGTAAAGCATTAATTTGTCAATTTTTTTTATACTAAATACATCTCAGTATGTATGATTTTCTGTGCACTGTCTTATATTCTCCTACTGTTGTCTTGAATATTCCTATTTACTCCTACTGTTGTCTTTACTCCTACTGTTGTCTTGAATATTCCTATTTACTCCTACTGTTGTCTTGAATATTCCTATTTACTCCTACTGTTGTCTTAAATATTCATACTTACTCCTACTGTTTCCATGTACACTCTCAGTCTCAATACACATTACTGTCTCAGTTTTTCTTTTAATCTTTGCAGTTTCAGTTGATATACTAAACAGTTTCCATGTACAGTTTCCAGTTTCTCTCTACCTTAGTTTCAGTTTCTCTCTACCTTAGTTTCACTTTCAGTCTGCAGTTTCAGTTGATTTATTGTACATTTTCCATGTACAGTTTCAGTTGCTGTTTCAGTTTCTCTTGCTATCTCAGTGCAGATTCAGTTGTCTTTTTACTGATAATTCAAGGTATTTCTACAGCAACTTGTATCTCTGGTATGCCATATTTTGCAACCTTGTTATGGTTTAAAACAGCTGCTCACATCCTAGTTCCTTAACCATAAGGTAATATGTAAGATGTATTTTGTGTATTATGACTGTGGCATTGGCAAAAATAAAAAGAGAACATAAGATTTGAATTCTTAAGAAAGAAAGACAATCTTCTTTCCAGACTAAAACAGACTGCTTGAAGGAAGATGTTACATTTAAGTAGAAAAATGGTCAGACCTGTAAAAGGAAATTCTTGATTAAAATTATTCATATGTGGAAAATGTTTGCCTTAAGGCTTTTCAATTACAATTTATGTCTGACCAAAGCAAATAAAGCAGTCAAATGTTTCTATTTTTCTCTTGAATTCCAATAAAAAGACTTTCATTCACATAACTGACAAAAAGATTGGGTTCAAATTAATCCTGTAGCCACTCTCTGTCTAATTTACCAAACAGAGTCTTCTAAACAAATTGAATTTGTCCGCTCTGGAATTGCATTGCCTGCTGATATTAGAATGGTTGTTTATGTGTGTTAAATCATAGGTTTCCCCAGGATATCTCCATAATATTTATTTATTTACTTTTCTATATACCAAGGAATGATTTCTATAAATCAGAAGAAGACACATTTGATTAAGCTGAGATGTTAACTTTCTTCACAGCAGTTTCATGTATTTATGTATAGTTTCCTTCATTTGAGTACATGAATATAATTATAATGTTTCAAAAACCAGATTTTCAAAAAACTATTTATTAGATTGGTGAAGCGGGCAAGCGTGTGGTAGGGTGATGTCGACTTTTGGTTTCGGCTTAAAATAACTTGAGTTAAGAAACTTGATATAAAAGTTGCTTGCATAGAATGAGTATGAAGATCAAGGTCACTGTTACTTAATATAGAAAAATTACTTTAGTTTGAATTGATGTATTCAAATTAAATTTGGCCCATAGGTAGCTATTAGAAAAACCAAGGTTGGGAATTTAAATGAGTTAAGTGAGGTCAAGTTCAAGGTCAGCATAACTTAATTAATCTGCATACTTAGAAAATTCCATGGTGGCACAGTGGTCTTGAGCTATCGGCTAATGTACCTTTTGTAATATGGAACAGATGTGTCGTGGTTCAAATCCAGGTTCGGGCCTTACTTATTTTTGTGATTAAATAAGTCATCTTGATGCCATAGGATCAAGCTCAAGGTAACAGTGCCGAAAAAAAGATTTTTTTTTCACTGTGATCAATAAAAAAGTGGCCTCCATTAGGACACTTATATGAAGAACCAGCTATCATAATTTGGGTCACTGTTATTAAAAATAGAAAAAATGGTTTCTTTCGGGTACACTTATTGTCAGCAAACTTTGCGTGTAGATTGCTTTTATCAAACTCACCAGTGGGGAATATGTCTTCGTCATTATGGAAGTTGATGGAAAAAGGTGATAAGTAATATCCAAAGTATATTGTGCTGGTCATTATGTGAACAAAAATTGAACATTTTTATCAGTCAAATTTTCAGCATGTTTGATGCAATTTTCTACTGTCCTTGACCTATGAAACCATTTCAAGTTCTTTCTAGGAATCAAAGAATAAAAGATAAAGTGACAGTCAGTAGTAATCTTTCAGAGTTGTTTAATCATTAATTGCATTTATATTTTCAGAATCATGGAGGACTTTATGATGAGTGGAAGACTGTTCCATTTGTTGACAACCCAGAGCACACAGGAGATATGTTTGGTGAATATAACAATAAATTAGGTAAACCTGACAATACTAACAAACTGCATGATAAATACCAACAGCTTTATGAGAAATATAACCAAGAAAAGGGTAGAGTAATTGGTGATGGGAATTACAGTGATACGGCTAATGAAACAGTTGAACATAATGATAAAGACATTAAACCAGTTGAAGGTGGACTTGAAGATATGACAAGTGAGTGGACAACAAGCGAGGTCAAAAAAGAGAGAAAACATAGGAGAAATAGAGAAAATAGAAAATCGTACAGGCATCATAAATCAGTGAAGAAAGATTTATCTGAAGATGAAAAGGAATTACAAAGAGAAAAAAGGAAAAGCAAAAATAAAGACACAAGCAAAGTAGAGAATAATGATATAGATGGAATTGATATAAATAAATTCTACAAAGAACATCCTGACTTTAAAAAAAACGTTGCAACAATTTCAGACAATGTTAAGGATACAGAGGTTAGCCCAAGTACGACAGACATTTATGAAACTAGTGAATCACCAGTAGATAATGTAGGAAAGAAGGTTGTCACTGAAGATAGCAGTAGTGAAGATGATGCTGACCAAAAAGATGCAGATGATATTGATGAAGATGATGATCATGATGATAGAGAAGAATCCAACAAAGAGAGTGAATCTGAGGATGACAGCAGTGAGGAGTTTAATGATTATTATGATTACTATGATGAAGATGGTGATAGCAGTTACAGCAGCAGTGAAGAAAGAGCTGAACAGGAAATGCTGAACCAGACACCACATGACTGGTTCAAACAGTATGACAGAATGTATGGTGATCAACCAGCACAAACTGAGACACAGTCTGAAGATACTGATGATGATAACAAGGCTAAAAATATGAAGGACAGCAAGCATGTTGACAAGAATAAATTTGTAACAGATAAAGGCAGTATACCAAAGACAGATGTAGAACCCAGTACAAGTCCTAATCCACCCACACCAAAGAAAGATATTAAATCAACAGTAACCCAGCCGGCTTATCCTCAGTGGAAGGAACGAGTAGAAACATGGAACTTGATAGAATCGAAACCAGTTGGTAGGTGGTGAAAATTTGGTGTTTGGTTAATTTTATATTTTCACTGCTTCTTACTTGATTTAGTTGGATTTGGGCTGATTATATATTAACATTGGTGTTTTGGTTTAACTAATACAAGTAGAGTAGAGAAATATTTTAACATATGTATGAAAGGTTATTATATGGTGATTATATTTGATACAGATGAATAAAATATCCAGTAATCAACAATAAGAAATATTAGACATCTTATCAAATTTGGCTGAATTGTTTGACTTGTCAGTTTTATCTTTGTTTTGGTATTTTTGCATTTCACAGAAACCATTTGAAAATGCATTAAAAATTATTTGGTTGACAACTGCTTTAAGCAAGATCTGTAACTAGTTTTCTGCATTGATTAATTAAGTCACCTTTGTTGTGTGTGATTTTCTTTTAAATGAACTCCAGGGAGTAATCGAAAGAGTATAATGGAACAAAGGATCCTTGTTTTTGTAAAGAATGTCAAAGGGATTTCAAAACATTCCTTACTTTTTACAGCAGTATTTAAGCTGTGTTTCCTTTGGATGTTTTTCATGTGAGTACATTCAAGTTTTTATATTTCAGAGTCCTGCAATGTGGATGAGGACTGTGCCTCAGGACGTATGTGTAAGTTTGGACTGTGTCTCTGTGGACAGCCTGACTACTGTGAAGGTCATTACAAACCAGTCTGTGGATCTGATGGTAGACTGTATCCCAGTCATTGTGAACTACACAGGACAGCCTGTGTACTTGGTGTGCATATTAGACTGGATCATGAATCAAATTGTGAGATAAAAGGTAAGACTGAAGAAGAAACTGTAAACTGATATGTGGATCTTACAGTAGAGTCACATACAATACATTCAGAGTAAAGTGAGAACAGTTTTAAACAAATTTAAATTGATTGCCCAGTCATAACCTTTAGACTAACTGGGGAAGGATAGTAGAATAGCTTGTATACAGTACTGGTAATATTTCAAACTGTGGGGCAGGGAAGTGTTTATGTAGCTGTTTATCACCTCATTGATTGTAAGCTGCTATCTCCCTCCTACATCTAGCAATGTCTTAATAGAAATTAATGAAGTCTGGACAGGATGCACCTTTAATTAAATTACCAGAAGTTTTTCTTATTGACTGGAGCTTTAGTTTGCATGTCTGGGTACCATTGATGAGGCTTACCACAGACAAAGTCAACATGCAAATGTTCCATTACTTGTGTCTCAAAATGGTAATGTAAATACTCTGTCTATGAATCTATTTTCAGCTGTTTTGAAATGTCTTCTTGGTAACCAAGGTTGGATCTAGAGTTATAAAGGGGGTTCTGATGCACATGCCTCCTCAGAAATATTTTGTCAAGTTTATCTTAAATGATGTGATCTAACATATATTTGAGCAAGTAATTAGATAAATGATGAAATGGATGTTTTATGTGATTTAAAATCAAACCTGTGTAGTGCCTACGTAGAACATAGAGTATCTTTTATTTGATCTTAACCGTACTTTTGCACAATATCAAGTCCGGCTCATCAACCCTTATGTTTGGACCAGTATCACTGGTCTTGAGATAGTAAACATTATGAAAAGTGTCTGCTAAATAACTAGAGTGTCTCTTTCTTTGATCTCGGCCATAATATTAAATATGTTTTGCTATAATCATGCTGTGTAACCAACTAGTTCAGACCAGTTCTTCGGAGTTATACTCTTTAATTATTCACATTTGCTAATGTTGACAATGTTTAAAGTCAGTTGAAGACAGGCATATACTGTGACTTTGACACTCTTGTTCTTTATTAAGTTATGTTAGAAAATTCCCTGAGAAAAGGCATTTTTTAGCTCACCTGTCACAAAGTGACAAGGTGAGCTTTTGTGATCGCGTGGTGTCCGTCGTCCGTCCGTCCGTGCGTCCGTCCGTAAACTTTTGCTCGTGACCACTCTAGAGGTCACATTTTTCATGGGATCTTTATGAAAGTTGGTCAGAATGTTCATCTTGATGATATCTAGGTCAAGTTCGAAACTGGGTCACGTGCCGTCAAAAACTAGGTCAGTAGGTCTAAAAATAGAAAAACCTTGTGACCTCTCTAGAGGCCATAATTTTCAATGGATCTTCATGAAAATTGGTCAGAATGTTCATCTTGATGATATCTAGGTCAAGTTCGAAACTGGGTCATGTGGGGTCAAAAACTAGGTCAGTAGGTCTAAAAATAGAAAAACCTTGTAACCTCTCTAGAGGCCATATTTCTTAATGGATCTTCATGAAAATTGGTGAGAATGTTCAGCTTGATGATGTCTAGGTCAGGTTCGAAACTGGGTCATGTGCGGTCAAAAACTAGGTCAGTAGGTCGAAAAATAGAAAAACCTTGTGACCTCTCTAGAGGCCATATTTTTCACGGGATCTTCATGAAAATTGGTGAGAATGTTCACCTTGATGATATCTAGGTCAAGTTTAAAAGTGGGTCATGTGCCTTCAAAAACTAGGTCATTAGGTCAAATAATAGAAAAACCTTGTGACCTCTCTAGAGGCCATATTTTTCAATGAATCTTCATGAATATTGGTCAGAATTTTTTATCTTGATGATATCTAGGTCACATGTGCTCAAAAACTAGGTCACTATGTCAAATAATAGAAATAACGACGTCATACTCAAAACTGGATCATGTGGGAAGAGGTGAGCGATTCAGGACCATCATGGTCCTCTTGTTCTTGACTTGTTTTCGTGAATAATAGTTTAAATGAAGTGTTCAGCTTTCATTCAAAGTTGTAGCCATGTCTCGAAGAAATTCATTGAGCTAAATTGATTCAATTTTCTTGAGGCAGACCTTTTTTCATTTAATTTGGTGCGGAGCAACTTCTTCATTTAATTTTCACAGATCTTTAAGTCAGTAAATCTGGCTGCCATTAAAGATCTATGATTTTCTTTAATAGATACTGGCATGTTTACAAAAATCCAAAGTCACGATTTTAGTGTCTATGGTTGACTGTGCAAACAGTTAAATCCAATTATCCAAAAATAGATCAATTTCCGCTTCCTCATTTCATAACTTCCATGGAAAATTGCTGTTTAGATAAAAATGCAAGAAAGTATTGTTTCAATAAAACGTCTTAATGCAATGCAGTCATGAAAATAAACATTTGTCTTTCACATTTTACTAATTTTCAGGATAAAGAGTAACTAGATTGGTGCAGTTATATTGTTTTAAAAGAAATATATGGGCTATTGGTAATAATATATCACTTTAAAACATAGCTTTATGTTAGATAGATACTGATTTAGAAACATGTAATTAGGAAGGTTGATAAATAAATCATGGAGATTTTTATTAGAGAAAGATGTATATTGATTCAGAACGATGTTTATTGGTAAGTTTCGTCTCAAAATGTAAGATATATAGCTTTCTTGGAAGAATGAATAGTTTTATAGATTCTGATGTTTTGAGATGATATGAGCTTTTTACAAGTTAAGCATTGTAAATAAAATCTGAAAAGTAGATCCCTCGGAAGCACCGAGAACAAGGCAGACAGTGAAAATTGCAGACTCGGTTTGATTGAGTCTGTTCATGAGCAGTAATGGAAAATGCAACACTGCCCACGCCCCCTAGCACCGGCTTAAGCAGTATTCAGTCTTCAAATCTAAATGAGTTGAAATAAGCCATATGGCTAGCCCAGAATGACTCCGGCACTGATTATAAGTTTGAACCCTAAAGAAAGGAGAAAAACTTTTCTTGGCAACTTGATCAATGAAAATGAAAAAGTTAGCATGCTGTTTTTTGAAGTTCAAGGATGCTAGTAGGCTTACTGACAATAGTATCACACCAGGAATTGAACTACTTAGAGAAAAATAATGCTTAGTAATAATATAATAGAATGAATAGCAGAAGCATTGAGTGTGCTCTTATCTATATTGTCAGGAAGAAATGTTGTTCATATTTGATGAGTTATGTCCAAATCTGAAACACTCGACATAAACAAATGTGACTTGTTGCTTACAGAAACACCTTGTGTAGTCAAAAATATGTTACAGTAACCCTGCCAGATATATTTTACATACAGGGTGTAGCATAGGAATTGTGCTATGTACTTAAAAAACTCCAGACTGCTGTGTTTGAGGAATTGATGACCAGGGGTGATTTGTTTCCATCAATAGTATGAGGCAGCGAGTACCAGAAAGATGCCAGTTGGTGTTAGTTGTGTTTCAGACTGATGACAAATTACAGTCTCTGGTGGACTGGGAACAAATCTGTACGGTTTTATATCACAATATTGTCAGACATTTCTATAACATCACATTTTATGGATCCACCAGATAAATATTACTCCCATGTGGATGTCATAAAATGGCAACAAGACTTATCTTCTGTATGTACTTCTAGACATAAAAGTTATTGTCGATAGGGACAATTTGATGTACAGTATAGCTTCCGAAAACCACTCACCCTCAGGACAAGAAGAAAAATCTGTTGTTTTTTTTAAGTCTCAAGGAATGATTTGGACAAGTACAACTGCATTCTACAAGCCATTCTTTGTGATTTAGAGCAAGATACACTTGCAAATTAATTTAACTTTACCAGTAGGGACAGTTCAATTTAACAATATTCGGATAGTGTCTCAGTCATTTTAATTACAAAAATGATGGAGATTTTGTAAAATGCCATGATTTTAAATGGTTCAGTATGTTTTTACTTATTAAGTTGAGACAGTTTGTGAAACTGTTTGACCAACCATTGTCAGATGTTAAATCTTCATGCTGGCTTATAAATTTCTAAACTTAAATGCATGCATTTAATGATACTGCAACTAAAATTAAAAGTTCATGAAGATGTTTGAAGTAAACATCAAAATTTAAAACATAATCATTTCTTAAATGAAAAATTATTATGATCCTTCAATTGACAGGTTGTGTTCTAATGTGTGTCATATGATTGGTCAACATTATTTAGTAAACACTGGAATTGTACATGAATTTTTTCCAGAAACACAGATTTGTATTTGAGCAAATATCTATTTGTTTGTAATGTGCGAATTTTGGAAGTAAAATTGTATAGAAATAAGTAAATTTCAAAAATTTGTTTAGTGTTCGGAATTTAGAAGTTCTGGTACTTGGAAGTCTATATTAAAAATAGAGAGAGAAAATTAAGCACCAAGAGAATCAACTGATGTTCAGAAGTTCCCAGTTTTTGGAAGGTCTTGTTTTCAGAAGTTCCACTGTATTTTCATTTTGATTGAGAACTTTTTGTTGTGCTATACAGCTGTTAACATTTATCTAACAACCTTTTTTCTTTCACACATAATACGGCAAATTATATTTCACCTTTTTTATCCACTTTAGTCCATAGTTAGATAAATTCAGTAAGAGAGATTTTGCTAAGATAAACCATGCAAAGAAAGTAGTTCTTTCATCTTAGATATTTGCGTGTGCTTTAATTGATTTTCCATGTCAGACGATGAGGATGTGATTTTGTTATGAGGTTTTACTTGTTTAGGGGAGTAGGTGGTGATGTTAATTTCCTTATTGTACAGTCATGCAGAAGCTCGGGCTATTTTCACTACTCTCAGGCTGGTTCACTGGAACGTACTGTACAGTAAACATTCTAGTTTTGATGAGTCTAAATATTAATTAGAATGTCCCATAATTTTTAGAGGTGAATTGCAGTAAAAGGGTGTAAGAAATAATAACCGGTCAAGGTGAGTAATGTCTGTTGTTTTCAGCCTAATTCACCTGGAACATTTTGGACGCTATTCAGCTATACAGTTGGGTTTCAAAGTTTAAAAAGAGACATGTACATATTCTGTAATGAAACAAATTAAGAAATTAACAAATTTATTTGATACACATACATAAAATCTGAACCCCCACGTAGTTCATGTCAGAAACCCTAGATTTCCATTATCTAAATCATTTGAATTACTCAAAATCGCAAAAAATCACATTATCTGCTCTCTGAATCCGATGTTCACTAAGCTATGTCACATTGTCTACGAGCATATTATCATGGCCAGGTTCTGTAACCATTGGCATTGTTACAGTGTCTCAGGAGTTGTAGTCCTTGCATTACCGAAAATAGAAAAAAATGACACTGTCCAGTCTGGAACTTGAGTAGTTCTTTTCAAATGTTAACCAGACTTGGTTACAATGTTTATGGGCATAATATTTTGAACAAGTTTGATGAGGAGGCGGATACTCAAACTCAGTCTTGGAGTGGCACTTGAATTACTGAAAACTGTGAAAATTGACAGTGTCTACTTAAACCATTTAAACAGTTCTTATCCAGTGTTCACCAAACTTAGTCAGAATGTTTGTGGGTATATTAGCTGGACCAAGTCCTCTAACTAGTTAGATAGTTTTTGTCACTCTGCAGTTATTGCCCGTGAATTAGTGGAAATCGGGCATATATTGGAAGAGTTTAGCACTCTTGCTATTTTGTGTGTTATATTTTAAACTAAAGATTTTATTTCTAAATGGTGATCAGTGATTTTACTAGCATCTTTGTGCTCTACAGTACCAACAAACGATGGGTCAAATTTGAACTCCTTGTAACATAGCAAAAATATAGCAAAAATGGTATGATCTGAATATAGCCAAATTAGTTTGTTGCCGGAACAATTTTAGACGGCTTGATATTGTAAAATCAAGTGTATTGAACAGACTGTAAAAAGTCTTTCTGCATGTGAACAAGAGACATGATTATTGTTGAATCCAGCAAAATTGAATAAGAAAACTGAAGTTCCCTTGATCTAAATAAATTTGAGAGATGGAAAAATGAGATTGGTCATGTTCTGATAGTCTTTGAAATGTCTGGTTAATGTAATTTTTATTGATTTGAGGCCACTCATTGATTGTTCAGGGTTTGATTGGAAGAGATCCTGAATGACTTTAATTGAAAAATATTGGATAAAAACATGATAGTTGGCTTCTTTAAAGGTAATTTTGATTAAAAGAACTCCAAAACAACCATACAGAATGGAAAATGTTACTGAATTTTCTTGCTTGTGAGGGCACAAGGTTAGATTAATGCTTTGAAAATGGGTTAAGAAATAATATTAGGTGTATGAACAGCAAATAATTGTTCATTTCCTTGATTGTAAACCTTACTTGTTAGCTTAGTGCATAGAATACAGAGAAAGGAAGGCAAAGAATACGTTTTCTTGCATACCAGACAGGGTTTTTGGTCATTTCACTATTGGCAAACTAAATTAAAGTGCATACAGAACATTGACTGTTTGCATCTGCTTCATTGTCTCTTGTAAAATAACCTTTTATTTCTGTGGAAGGGATTTGAAATAATTAGCTGATAACCACCTTTTGACAGAAATTTGTTTGTACCTACAAAAAGTAGTTGTCGTTATTCCAACATAGACAAACAGTCTGAAGCATTTGATGTTCGCAAGATAAATCTGTAGGCTGAGCATATAAAATGAAGATACAGCATCAGTTGCATTTTTGGTTGCGGGTTTATCCCTCTACCAAAGTTAAAGCGTATTTCTGACTATCATAGCATCTTTGTTTTATTCCGAATCACATCCAAAGGATGTTTATGTGCTTCACAAAATAGTCCCATTCATGAACAGTGTGGATGAATTATCAATGAACAAGCAGTTCTTATTCAGCCTGTATCCACTCACACTGACCATTTAGATTATATAAGATCTATCAATGATTAGGTATTCCAGCCCATAGTTACATCACAAGCTGGGTCAGGCAGAGTTCATCGTAGATATGAGGCACATTAAACTTGTATTTGTTTCTCATTCATGTATATTCATAGACTGGCATTTAAACAGAAAACAAATCTACCAAAAACCCTCAACCATCAGACATTTCAAGGCTTTGATTTGAGTTTGGGGTCAAGATTGTTGTTACAAATATAGAAAAATGGTTTTGAGCAATAATTTAGTAAGGAATGAGAGATTGTAAGCAAACTTGGTATAATAAGTAGCTTTCTTGGAAACTATTTTGGTTGCAGCTTTGGTCAAGATCTGTGACAGTTTTACAAAAAAAGAATGGGGAGGGTGGGGGGGAAGATTAGTAGCTTAAAGGAATGCATAATAAAACTTTACACCAAACTTGGTACTCAGGTAACTTACAAACAGATAAAAGTTCAGTTGCATTTTGGTTTGCTTGGGAATATAAGAAAGAAACAAAAAGTTACGGAATAGAATGACTTGTGGTTATATGTAAGATATCTTGGGTAGTTTAAATTGCATGTGAAAGCTACCCAGTCGAAATTGACGGTTTATTATCATGGTAATACATGGTTTACCATGGTAGTTCATCGTCATGGGACAATGGTTTACCACGGTTGACCATGGCTGTGGTAATTGGAACCACGGTCATAAAACATGGTCGTAGACCACAGACAACCATGGTCAACCGTGGTGATTACTGACTATCAAAAACTGTATAAATATGAATTTGAAAGGGTTGTGAAAATACATGACAATTGCAGTCTATATCTATTTTTGCAAGCCAGTCATTTATTTGTCATGAAATTGCTTAGATGACAGACTGAAAGTTTACCTTTGAATCTGTCTATAAATGCAGGAAAACTATTCTATAACTAGGAAAACCTTTGGAGCCAAAATGCAGTCAGGCGTCTTTGGTGCATTGTAAAACTTGATAAGTGCTAAAATTACTAATATGACCATGGTAGTCCATGGTCAACCATGGTTGAAAAAAGTTGACCACGGTAGACGTAGACCATGGTCAAACTGTTGATCATCTTTTCTGACCATGGCCAATCTTATCTCACCATGGCCGACAGTGGTCCTGACCATGTTCAACCATGGCCATCATTTCGTTTGGGTATTGGCTCTACTCTCTTTAAAGAGCTCGATGTATTGCCACAGGGTAAGAAAATGGGCACTCTGTCTGGGGCTCCTTCCCAGGAGCTCTCGCTTACAGGGCTACAGTATATTCCTTAAATGGATGCAAAATGTATTTTGAACAACAGTAACAAAAATTTGCCAGTGAAATGGTTTTAAATGACAGACGATGTTCTTTGAAGAAAATATCTTGGAATATCTGCAACCTAAAAATTGATCAGGCTCCATGATACGATGTGTCATAAATATCAAATCATTGCATTACTTGATTTAATTTTACTTTATTTACCCAAAATGCAAATAAATGGAATGAAAACGGGAAACTATTTCCACTGAATGACGATACTCAGAGCTATAAATATTGATCAGATTTCCTAGACTAAAATTATTCCTTTAAAAAGCAAATTAACACGAATCGTCTTGCAAAACAAAGTGCTAACCAAGCCTTCAAGATATGGAGGAAAATGCTACATTACATGCATTCTGGCAATGAAAACATGGGTTTTCAGCTATCTTGTACTTGCTCTGTTTTGAAAAACTGACTGACATCTTTTAGCAAGGTTTTCTAAGAAAGTATTTAAATAGTTGAAGTAAATTGTTAAAGAATTATGACTAGTATGGCAATTGACTCAAGCCTTTTATGTCCTCTGAGAGGGAGAAGTTTGGACTTCCAGTCCCGATGTCACAAGTTTGATTTTCAAGCATTTGCCACACAATTTCTAACTACAAAGTTGATGCTTACACCATAGTCCTCATCTGATTAGGAGATTATTGGTACATGACTACTGTTTGTAACTGAAAATGTTTTGTAAAACAGCTCCATCAAGCTATATATGTATGTTCAGCATTATTGACTGCTTTATGTACCGTTTGTATTGGAAATAATGTCTTTGTCTATCGTCAGGGAGAAATTTCTTGAATATTTTATGACAAGGTGAAATGCAGCTTGCAGAAGCACTCTGTAGTTATGTTGTCATAGATATAGCAATTTTTCTGATGTTTGTAGAAAGTAAACAACTGCATTCTGCATTTTAATAGAAAAATGAATTCTGGGACACTTTCGATGTAGGTGGGTAGTGTAAGTTTAGCGGAAGTTAGGTTGACCACAAGACAATTAGTCCAAAGGTGATGGTTTTCTCCCTAACTACCGTAGATACCCATGTATAATGCGCAGTTTTTTGACCCCCGGGACCACCCCTTAATCGTGGGTGCGCATAATACACAGGTATAGACAATTTTCCAACTTCAAAACAAGTTTGTTACCGATGTTCGCCATTTTGGTAAAGGGAAACTACTCCCCGCACTTACTGTCACCGCTAAAATCTAAGATTGCCGTTATGTTCTGTAAAAGATCAAATGGTTTATTTTTCTTTCAAACAAAATTAATTATGTCTCCCCCAGGAGACATATTGTTTTTGCCCTGTCACACTTCATTTCCGAGCAATAACTGGAGAACCATTTGACCTAGAACCTTCAAACTTCATAGAGTTGTAGGGCTGCTGGAGTAGACGACCCCTATTGTTTTTGGGGTCACTCCGTCAAAGGTCAAGGTCACAGGGGCCTGAACATTGAAAACCATTTCCGATCAATAACTAGAGAACCACTTGACCCAGAATGTTGAAACTTAATAGGATGATTGGTCATGAAGAGTAGATGACCCCTATTGATTTTGGGATCACTCCGTCAAAGGTCAAGGTCACAGGGGCCTGAACATTGAAAACCATTTCCGATCAGTAACTAGAGAACCACTTGACCCAGAATGTTGAAACTTCATAGGATGATTAGCCATGAAGAGTAGATGACCCGTATTGATTTTGGGGTCACTCCGTCAAAGGTCAAGGTCACAGGGGCCTGAACATTGAAAACCATTTCCGATAAATAACTAGAGAACCACTTGACCCAGGATGTTGAAACTTCATAGGATGATTGTACATGCAAAGTAGATGACCCCTATCGATTTTGGGGTCACTCGATTAAAGGTCAAGGTCACAGGGGCCTGAACATTGAAAACCATTTCCGGTCAGTAACTTGAGAACCACTTGACCCAGAATGTTGAAACTTAATAGGATGATTGGTCATGCAGAGTAGATGACCCCTATTGTTTTTGGGGTCACTCCGTTAAAGGTCAAGGTCACAGGGGCCTGAACATTTATAACCAGTTCCGATCAATAACTTGAGAACCACTTGACCCAGAATGTTGGAACTTCATAGGATGATTGAACATGCAGAGTAGATGACCCCTATTGACTTTGGGGTCAGTCTATTAAAGGTCAAGGTCACAGTGGCCTGTTCATGTAAAATCATTTTTTGGAAATAACTTGAGAACCACTTGACCTAGAATGTTGAAACTTAATAGGATGATTGGACATGCAGAGTAGATGACCCCTATTTATTTTTAGGTCACTTGATCAAAGGTCAAGGTCACAGGAGCCTGAACAGTGACTTGAGAACCACTAGGCCAAGAGTGTTGAAATTTAGCGGGATGACTGGACATGCCAAGTAGATGATCCCTATTGCAGCCAACCATCAGTGTCTCTTTGACTTTCACTCCTGACCCCTTTTGACTTCTTGCCTATAGGACTTTGCATTGGGGGAGACATGCGCTTTTTTACAAAAGCATTTTCTAGTTTCATATAAATTTAAAAGTATTTTGATGGAAGAAATGTTAATAAATCACAAAAATTATGATACTAATGAAAGATCCAGAATTATTTTTAACCGAGATCAAACTGTGAACAACATAATTGACACAAGGTGACACATTAATTGCCGGTAATTACTGGCTATTTGATCATGACAAAAAGACTATCACACCTTTTGTTATTGGTTTGAATTGAGAAGCTCATGTCATTTTGAAAGATACCATTCCAAAATATTGAATCAGCTGTTGTTTATTTAGAGTGTATATCAAAATCCCCTCCACTGAAAAATGATTGGGTGTTACAAAATCACCTTCATACTTTTGCAGCGGATATCATAATCCCCTCTGTGATTTTCATTATAGATATATAGATATCAGTGCTCCAAATTAAATTATGTTTGCTAAAGGCATTGTATTTACGTGCTTTATGCAATAGACTTTTAAATTGTGTATAGTTGTATTTGAACTTGATGAAATAAGTAAAAATCACAGAGGGGATTATGATATCCCCTGCAAAAGTATGAAGGGGATTTTGTAACACTCTGTCATTTTTCAGTGGAGGGGATTTTGATCAAAGGGATTTTGATTGTCTCCCGTTTATTTATTCAAAATAGTTAATTAAAAAGGTAAAACAACAGATAAAACAATATTTTACTGGTTTTATTTTCGAGAAAACAAAAATCGATAGTACTGCGAAACCGAGGATGCGCTCCACCGCGGAGATAAAATTTATTACCAGTGTCGATGTAAACCCTTTTGTTTTCCATCCACCTCAAAATTGACCAAAAATGTTTTTTTCCCAGGATTTTGGGCCAAAATCGGGGGTGCGCATTATACACGGGTGCGCATTATACATGGGTATTTATGGTACTTACGTTGAACAAGTTGGCACTGGTACAGAATTCCAGATCCATCAGAAATACGTTATAAGATATATCAAACAAACAGAGCAAAATGATATGATTTATGTTCAGAACATACTGTTGACTGTAATGTTTGTCAAGCTTTTATTACATCATTTCTTAATTACTTTTCTCATCAGTCTCTTGTGACTCGACAACAAACCGGTGCATTATATACTGGTTTTATATCACATCTATTTTCTGACTATTGTCCAAATTTTCTGTGGCTTCAGAGATGAAACATCCTGCTTGATGGAACCATCAGACAAATTTCCCTCCCTCGTGGCTGCCATAAAACGGCAACAGGACTTATCTTCTGTATGTACATCTAGACATAAAAGTGATTTGTTCAGCAGGGACAATTTGTTGTAAATCTAGTCTTATTTCGAATGCAGGCTTTTTAGACTGCAAGACAACCAATAATTTCAAATGTCTACCTACTTCCAAAGAAACAAAATTTACATTGTAATATGAAGATAAACCTACTCTGAGACAAATATATATTTGACATGCAGACAGATATTGTTATCATAATGTAAATTGCAATGTTATCTTGAAAACTTGCTTTTTATTGTTCTAGGTAGACTCTAATAAACCACTTTTGGCTCACTCTTGAACAGCAACTGTCTTCCTTCTTTCAACAAGTTTAGTGTTAACACATTGCAAAATATTCTTTGCAATTCTTTGAATGTATATTTTCTAGGGCTGGGACAATTTCAAAATTTTGAAACTGGTTAATTGTTTGTATGAAATTGATTCGAACCAGTTTATCAGATGCCATATTGAAAATGCTGTTTTCTTTCCTGACGACCGTATCAAGGTACTAACTGACTTTATTGTTTGCAAACAGTGTGATAATTAGAGTGTATATCAAAATCCCTTTGATCAAAATCCCCTCCACTGAAAAATGACTGGGTGTTACAAAATCCCCTTCACACATTTGCAAGGGGTATCATAATCCCCTCTGTGATTAACATTATAGATATATAGATATTAGTGCTACAAATTATATTATGTTTGCTAAAGGCATTTTATTTACATGCTTTATGCAATAGACTTTTAAGTTGTATATAGTTGTATTTGAACTTGATGAAATAAGTAAAAATCACAGAGGGGATTATGATACCCCCTGCAAAAGTATGAAGGGGATTTTGTAACACCCTGTCATTTTTCAGTGGAGGGGATTTTGATCAAGGGGATTTTGATTGTCTCCCTGATAATTAATAAGTCATACTTTGGTGTATTTTATTTTAAATATATCACAACACTATTGATTATGTTGATAATTAAGTTTTAGCGGGGGGGGGGGGGGGGATACATACAGTATTATACATTTTATTAGGAGTGTAGGGTGTTTATTGTTTGAGAGCAATTAGCGGTTTTGCAAAATTAAAACTGGTTTCACCTAGTAATTGAATCGGATCCAATTAACCGAGTAATCGTCCTAGTACTAATATTGTCCCAAGAATTTGTTCCAGCTCCGTTACCAGATACATGTTTATCATCCTTCCATTACCTGGAACATCTAGATAATATTATGTATGTCATAACAAACTTTGTGCGAAAATACATTTCTTTAAAAAAAATTATGTTCCCCACAAAAATAACGCTGACATGACTATATTTTGGCCAAATTATGCCCCCTTTTGGACTTAGAAAATCATGGTTAAAGTTTTGCATTCAAGTTACTATCTCTTCAAAACTAATTCTGATATTGCATTGAAACTCTATAGATATTTTAACATTTAGGGTAACTATTCCTAATTCTTGGACAATAATTTGAATAGTCGAGCATTGACTGTCTTACGGACAGCTCTTGTTTCATTATTACATTTTAGTTATGGAAATTGATTTTAGTATAATCATATGTTGATGATAAAATAAAATAAAACTTGGACTCGGGAGATGGGAGATAGTTGCTGCTGGTGGTTTGGATTGTTTCAGACAGTTTGATTTTTTTAAAATTAAGTGTATTTGGAAGATCCAATAAAGATGACTGCTGAATCAGCAAAAATTGTAGAAAGAATGGAAAGATGGGGAAAATAAGATTGGTCATGTTCTGATCCTCTCTGAAATGTCTGGTTAATGTAATGTTGATTGATTAGAGGCCAGTCATTGATAGTTTAGGTTTGATTTGAAAAGAGTCTGCCGGGCAGTAATTGAAAAAACAAGGATTAAAGATAATTAATGGGACAAATCTAAAGGTAATTTACTTACAAATATAGAAAATAGATGCAAAACATGCTGAATATACCTATACAGGTAATTTTTAGCTTGTCTGATTTTAGAAAAAAATCTACGAGGTATTGTCGTCACTTGATCATCGGCATTGGTTAAAATTTGTTTAGGTCCCCATTTTCTCAGAAACTGTAAGAGTTACAGCTTTGAAACTTTGCATACTTGTTTTTCTTTCTTATAGGCCAAGAACCATAACTCTGATTTACATTTTATCAGAATTATGACCCTTTTTGTACTTAGAAAGAGAGTTTCTTGGTTAAAATTTTTGTTCAGGTCCACCTTTTCTCAAAAACTGTAAGAGCTGCAGCTTTGAAACTTTGCACACTTGTTTATCATCATCAGATGACTATGTAGGCCAAGAACCATAACCCTAACCTGCATTTTGTCAGAATTACGGCCGTTTATGTACTTAGACTTTGAGTTTCTTGGTTATAATTATGTCCCCCATCACACAGTGGTGTGGGAGACTTATTGATTAATCCTGTCTGTCTGTCACAAAGCTTGTCCGCACTCTAAGTCGAACATTTCTCATCCGATCTTCACCAAACTTGAACAAAATGTGTTTGACCATAAGACCTCGGCCAAGTTCGATAACTAGCCAAATCGGCCCAGGGTCTTCGGAATTATGGCCCTTGACAATAATTACTGAATCACCTAGACTCATAAAAATGCTGAAGTATTCATTCTCAAACATGCACCAAAAACCATTCATCTTGTCCGCACTCTAAGTCGAACATTTCTTATCCGATCTTCACCAGACTTGAACAAAATGTGTTTGCCAATAAGTCCTCAGCCAAGTTCGATAACTAGCCAAATCGGCCCAGGCTCTTCAGAATTATGGCCCTTGGCCATAATTACTGAATCACCTAGACTCATAAAAATGCTGAACCATTCATTCTAAAACATGCTCCAAAAACCATTTATCCTAATCACCTAGACACATAAAAATACTGAACCATTCATCCTAAAACTTGCTCCAAAAATTACTGAATTTTTTTTTATTATTCAGATGATTACGCAGTTGTGGGAGACATGCGCTTTTCTCAAAAGCAGCTCTAGTTTTTATAGGTCCGCCTTTTCTCAAAAGCTATAAGAGGTACAGCTTTGAAACTTTGCACACTTGTTTATCATCATTAGTTGACTATATGGGTCAAGAACCATAACTCTGATATGCATTTTGTCAAAATTATAGCCCTTTTTGTACTTAGAAAATCTGAACTATAACTATTTTCTTACATATTGTCCAGCAGACGAGCGATGGCACTCGTAGGCGGTGCTCTTGTTCTGTTTCAGTGTGAACTTGTTAGCTGCTAGTTAGGCATTTACTACTTAATTGTTGATGAAAATATTCCTTTGTACTGTCAGTTAATTTGTCTTCATGTTGAGAAGTTATGACTGACTTTCTTGGAAATGCTACATTATGATAGATTAAGGACACAGGTTTTTATTCCCCTGTTAAGAAAGCTTAGGAAGGAGTATACAGAGTCACTATTTCTGTCTGTCCATCCATCTGTCTGTCTGTCTGTGCACCTGTGTTAACTCTTGAAAAAGGATGGTGGATTCATTTCAGTTTTGGTACCTATGTATTTATTTATAAGATACAGGTTCTGTATGATTTGGTAACAATCCACTAATTTTTGGCAAAATTATGGTCCCTTTTAAACTTAAAATTGAGCATAAGGTCATTGTCCTTTCTATAACTTGTGGAAGGATGAAAAGATGTAATTAACTTTTGATAGGCAGATAGATGATTAAAAGGTGCAGGTTAAGTTTAATTTCTTATACATTCCATCAAATAATGGCAGAGTTATGATCCCGTTTTGACTATGAATTTGGTTTATAGGTATATATAGAGACCATGCTTGATTTCTGTTTTACAATCCACTATTTTTTGACAGAGATATGTCCCTTTTTCAACTTGAAATATGAAAATTTGGTTGTCTGTTCAGTAACTCTTGATTGATTATTATAATACCTCAATAAAACTGTTACATCATCAGAATGAGCCGTGCCATGAGAAAACCAACATAGTGGGTTTGTGACCAGCATGGATCCAGACCAGCCTGCGCATCCGCGCAGTCTGGTCAGGATCCATGCTGTTCGCTATCAGTTTCTCTAATTACAATAGACTTTGAAAGCGAACAGCATGGATCCTGACCAGACTGCGCAGATGCGCAGGCTGGTCTGGATCCATGCTGGTCGCAAACCCACTATGTAGGTTTTCTCATGGCACGGCTCAGATAATTCTACATAGGACATTTTACAGCATTCAGGAAGACAGTGCACTGCCAAAAAAAACCCTAACAATTCTAGTTTTGAGCATGCAAAATTAAATTATTACTAAGTGAATCTCACAATTTTGTTTTAAGTCTCTGAGTACTTTAAATGTACTAATTAAATTTTGCCAGTATAAATTTAGTGGAGAACAACAGCTATTAAACTAAGAAAATATTATTTTCTAAGAATATCTTAGAAATTCTGTGGCTCTAAAATCGATTAGCTTCTAAAGCGAGATCGTAAAATTTAATATGAAGTTACGTCTTTGGTTACATTCAACTTCACTTTATGTATCTCCAAATGCACATGAGATAGGAGTGAAATGGAAGCTGTTATTACTGCTTGTCTTTGTTCAGTGCCATAAATAGTATTCATAAGACTGTTCATATTTAGAGATAATACCTTTTTTTTCTTGGCAAATCAATATAAATTATTCTGCTAATATAAGGTCATGGAATGTGGGGACGTGATATTTTGAATTTTAGATTGAATTTTTTAATTTAGTTTATTTTCTCCTCTTATTTAGTGAATTTTCATTTTGGAGTTTGTATACTTCATAAGACAATTGTTATTCATAATATTCTATCAAGATTGTCCAGAAAAAAGTAGGAAAGGTGTAAAATACATTATAAAGAACAATGGGCTAAGACCGAAGTATTGAAAACCTATATATTGTAATAAGAATTGGCCACTGAGAGGCAAGAGAATGTGGACCTTAAAATAAGACCATTTAATGTTAATTAATATTGACTTTCTCTTAAAAAAAATCATGATAGAATTTATTGAAAATTTCTATACTTGCTGAAAATGAATCCGAATTGAAAGATTTTGGTAAGGTATAAAAGACATTTAATTGTGAAATATCAGGTCAGTGTATAATTGGGAATAATTTCCCGCTAAAAGGAATTTATTGTAGACACACCAGAATGTATGTTTGATTGATTTACAACATATTTTATACTCACATAATATTAGTTGCATTTTTTTTATGTTAAACAGTTGATGGACCGTTGGTTACAGATAAGAAATCAGACATTGATGCCAGCCAAACATCCAGTGCTGTTGATCTAGACACTGAAGAGAGAAAAGAAACAACAACAATAGCTACAACATCAGAAGCAGCAGATGAAAACCAAAATGTTATGCTTTACAAACTTTCAGAACAAAGTATTGATACCAGATTGAAACCAGTGTATGATCATCTCAAATCTATTGAAGATGTAACAGAGAAAAATAAAGTAGATGTGGCTATTGGTGGTGACAGTACAAATGATATATCTGAAGATGTTAACATCTTAATGAACCAACAAGGAAGTAATGAAGACAGTTCTGTTGAACATGATGATGATGATGATGACAGTGATGATGATGATGATAATGAGGATGAGGACGATCATAGTTTAGAAGATAATTACACATACGATAGAAAATATGACTTTGATGCAGACTATGACACATCAGAAGATGATTATGATGATGATGATGATGATGATGATGATGATGATGATGATGATTATGACTCTGATGAGGATGAAGATGATGATGAAGATTATGATGAAGAGAGTAATGAAGAATCTGAAGAATCATCTGAGACGACTGAACAAAGCCTGGTACCGTTATTTTGTACACCAGACCTCTATCAGAAGTTTAAAGCAGATGTGTTGGAGTACCACTGTATCTATTTTGGTGAAGAGCACTGTGATAGACAGACACAGGAAGGTAAGAAATAAAAATGTTGTTAATTGAAATGAGTGTTTTTCTAGACTGTAGTTTGTAGCAGATTACCTTTGGAAAATTATATAGAGTTTTAAGTAGCCATACAGCAAGTTTGCTTGAAACATAGGTATAACAAAAGGTTATTCTGCAAAAATGGTCTTTTTACTTACCTGCAGTTAAATCATGGTGAGCTGTTAGTTATGGTGGATGGTCTTGCATCCATTATTCATCATCTTGCATCAGCTTTTATAGTTAAACATCATCTCTGAATCTAGTGGTCAGATTTACACTAATCTGGTCTACAGCATTCTGACATAGATCTTTCTCAAATATGGTCAAATGGTGCCACTTGAGCCCTGCTTGTAGCCGCCATAGTGAAAAAAAATCACTGATGGATCTTCATAAGACTTTATAGCATCATTGTATACACCTCTTTCCAACCTTTTAGAATGGTTCCACTTGACCCATTAAGAGGCCATTAAAGCTAAAAATAGAAAAAACCTTCAGTCAGTCATGAACCGCGTTATGGATATTCTCAAAATTTAGTATGTAGTATCACTTGTTTTGACGTCTTTTTAAGTTTGTCAGAATGGTTCCACATGTCCCCCTTCAAGGTCTCACGGAGCTATAAATGGAAAAACCTTTAAACAACTCTTTATGAACCACTTGATGGATCTTCAGCAGACCTGGTCTGTAGCATTCTTGTATGGACCTTGCTGAAGTTTGTTCAAGTGGTATTGTTTTACTGCAGTTCAAGACCCTCAGAAGTACAAATTTTAAGAAAAATCTTTTAATATTTTCTTTTCATGACTGCTGGATAGATGTGCACCAGACTTGTTCAGAACCATATGAGCCGTGCCATGAGAAAACCAACATAGCGGATTTGCGACCAGCATGGATCCAGACCAGCCTGCACATCCGCGCAGTCTGGTCAGGATCCATGCTGTTTGCTAACAGTTTCTCCAATTCCAATAGGCTTTAAAAGCGAACAGCATGGAGCCTGACCAGACTGCGTGGATGCGCAGGCTGGTCTGGATCCATGCTGGTCGCAAACCCACTATGTTGGTTTTCTCATGGCACGGCTCATATAATGGTTTGTACAAACTGCCTTTTATTGCCTAGGTCACATCTATCATATATTGGGATGAATGTTTTCATACTACACAAAATTGTTGCATTTCATTATACATGTAAGGTGTATAATTACATAATTTAAAGGTCAGAATGTCAGTAGAGTGACTTTAGAACCACCATAGCCATATCTCACAAATGTATGAAATTTTCATCAATGATATATTTTTTTCACAAACAGAAAAACAGAAACTTGCTGCTGTGATGTTTAATGACTTCGACAAAGATTTTAGCAACCATGTTGAAAAAGAGGAACTATGGGAAATGCAGTTGCTGGAACATATGGATGAAATATCGTCACTGTGTTCTCTGCTCGACATCGTAACCTTTGACGAACTGGGAGAGAGGGATGGGAAGCTCACTATTGATGAATTTATACAAGCTTTTGGTGAGAACGATTTTCTCGGATTAGGTTCTGCGTAATTTGGCGATACCGCCCTAGAGACTAGAAATAATGTATCTAGATATATTAAAATGTCATCAAACACAAATCTGTCATTTACTAATGGAGTACAGTTGTGCTCTGTTAAATGTTATAAGTAAGATTCAGTGCAGAGGGAGTAGGATTAGCACACATTTTGACATTTCCAATACTAAATATATAATTTATAAATCACAAGTGACCAAAAGGAATAAATTCATCTAAATATTCATATTGCAATGAAAGTAAGCATACTAGTAAATTATTATTCTGACATTACGTTATGATATATAATTCATAAAATATTTTTTAACATCCTAAAAAGAAAGACTAATCACTTTGAGAGATGAATAAATACACATTTTTACATAAAAATTTACAAATAAATTAAAATTTCAATAGTTAACGATGTAAATATTATATTGAATATTGCAGTTATAAAAAATATTTGCTGTAGTGAAAGAATCGTACATTTGTTGAAGGTGCATGTGGATATATCTTCCTTGAGAGTAACTATTTAGGCAGTAACGAGGCTCTGCCGAGTTACCACGATACAGTTACCTGAGAGCCAGGTATTTCAATCTGAACCTTCCAACTCATGAAAGATTCTTTTTCTTGCATACCATATTCTTCAGTAGACAGAAGAAATGAAATAAAACAAAATTAATACTGTAAATACTTTCCTGTTAAGCACTATTTTATCATAATAGCATATGAATTTACGCATTTATTCATAAATTACAGTGCGTGAGTCATCTTACACGCCAGGGTATCAGACAGGTTTTTTCCATTTTTTTTTTTACATTTTCAAATGCTATAATATAATATGTGAGCAAAACATACAAAATTGTAAGGACTGTACCACATTTCTGTTATATAATAATTTTCCCCTACATACATGGCAAGCCTTCATTGCATCCTGTAACAAGGTTGAATCCTAGTTAGAACATGCTTGCAGTTTGCAGTTGAAAGCAGTTCCATTTAATCCTATCGATTTCAATATAGAAATACAACTTTGTGGAGGATTTTCCATTATTTGCCAATTGAAACTGATTGAATAATTGATTGTCTTATTTGGAGAACTATAAACCAAATTGAAACTGGAATTCAATAATAAATTTCTTTAATAGAAGATTGCTGATATTGATGTTTGTATCGTATTACTTCATGGATTTTGTCTTTCTATAATGTTAGAGGTTTGAAGGACATTTTTACCTAGCTGGAACACTTGTGTAGCAATGCATAATATGAAAACTAAGTGCAGTGCTCTTTTTATTCTTTCTGGTCTATATCACAGCTCACCTACATGGAAAGTAGTTCTACAATACTTTCTTATTTTTTCAGTGTATTCATATTGTCTGAATTGATAGAAATATAAAACTAATAACTATGCCTTAGTCCTTTGTCTAAAGACACTTTCCATTATTAATTTTATGCCCCCCTTCAAAGAAGGAGGGGTATATTGTTTTGCAGATGCCGGTCAGTCGGTATGTAGACCAATAAGTTTCCAGATGATAACTCAAGAACGTTTGGGCCTAGGATCAGGAAAGTTGATAGGGAGACTGGTCATAACCAGCAGATGACCCCTATTGATTTGGAGATTAGTAGGTCAAAGGTCAAGGTCACAGTGACCCGGAACAATTAAACGGTTTCCAGATGATAACTCAAGAATGCTTTGGCCTAGGATCATGAAAGTTGACAGGGAGGTTGATCATGACCAGCAGATGACCCCTATTGATTTTAAGGTCAGTAGGTCAAAGGTCAAGGTCACAGTGACCCTGAACCATTAAAAGGTTCCTGGATGATAACTCAATGCTTGGGCCTAGGATCATGAAAATTGAAAGGGAGGTTGGTCATTTCCAGCAGATGACCCCTATTGATTTTGAGGTCAGTAGGTCAAAGGTCATGGTCGCATTGACCCGGAACAGTTAAACGGTTTCCGGACGATAAATTAAGAATGCTTGGGCCTAGGACAACAAAACTTGATAGGGAGGTTGATCATGATCAGCAGATGACCCCTATTGATGTTGAAGTCAGTAGGTCAGAGGTCAAGGTCAAAGTGACCTGGAACAGTTAAATGGTTTTTGGATGTTAACTCAAGAACGCTTGGGCCTAGGATCATGAAAGTTGATATGATGGTCAGTCATGACCAGCAGATAACCCTTATTGATTTTGAGTTCAGTAGGCCAGAAGTCCAGGTCACAGTGACCCTGAACAGTTATACAATTCCAGACAATCACTTGAGAACGCTTGAGCCTAGGTTCACGAAATTTAATAGGGAGGTTGGTCATGACCAGCAGATGACCTCTGTATATTTAAGGTCAATAGGTCAAAGGTCAAGGTCACATTTACCCAGAACACTAGAACTTTTGTGTACAGTGACCAAATAATTTCTGTTCCTTGTGCAATTACTGAATGCATCAAGGGGAGCATTTTGTGTTCTACGAGCTCTTGTTTAAATTTTTCGTCTTTTGAGGCTGAAGACCGATTAGTAAGACCCTGTTTTTAAAATCAAGGTCATGTTTTGCAGTTTGAGTTTAATATTATTTGTCTGTCAGTTTTTGCAAGGATAGTCTAAGAATAAAAAAGGCAAGGGAGACATTGACTTTTTTCTGCTGTCTGCTCACATATAGCTTACCCAACCAAAACAGATGGCTGCATTTTATCAAACTTGGTATAAGAAATAATTTCCTAGCCAGATTATACATTGCATAAATGAGTTTTTGCTCTCTATTCTATGGCTACAAAGTAAGGTACATCCAGGTGATTAACAGACATCGCTTGCATGTAAGTGTACATTTCAAAGAAACAGATAACGAACTTGTCACACAGAGGTCAGCTGCGTTTTGCTGTGACTCATGTTTGATGAATTGTTATTTGATAATGAGTAATGTTTTACCTAGTTTGATCAATATTAGTTACTCATCATATGCTTTGGACTTAGTTTAAAGCTAACTTTTCATTGAGGGGTGCATCAGGATGATATATACCTATCAGGTAGTAATCTTCCCTCAATTGCAAAAGTAGGGGATATCTTTGGGTTATTCAAATGACTGTGTTCAGTAATGACTCCAGTGAAATTCTATTCATAATTGAAAAACTCAAAAAGATTTTTAAAAATGCAGTTAGCAAAACAAGTTTAGCATTTTAATATTCCTGCTCTGGCACAATGACTTATTTCAAACTTGGACATTTTGTACTCAAAAATTTGTGTTCCCCAGTTAGCTAGATTTATATTTATGGCAATTATAAAGCTTTGGTAGATTTATATTCATGGCAGTGATAAAGCTTGGCTAGATTTATATTCATGGCAGTGATAAAGCTTGGCTAGATTTATATTCATGGCAATGATAAAACTCGGCTTGATTTATATTCCTGGCAGTGATAAAGCTTGGCTAGATTTGTATTCGTGGGAATGATAAAGCTTGGCTAGATTTATATTCATGGCAGTGATAAAGCTTGGGCTATATTTATATTCTAGGTAATGATAAAGCTTGGCTAGATTTATATTCATGGCAATGATAAAGCTTGGCTAGATTTATATTCTTGGCAATGATAAAGCTTGGCTAGATTTATATTCATGGGAATGATAAAGCTTGGCTAGATTTATATTCATGGCAGTGATAAAGCTTTGCTAGATTTATATTCGTGGCAGTGATAAAGCTAAGCTAGATTTATATTCATGGCAATGATAAAGATTGACTAGATTTATATTCATGGCAATGATAAAGCTTGGCTAGATTTGTATTCATGGCAATGATAAAGATTGACTAGATTTATATTCATGGCAATGATAAAGCTTTGCTAGATTTATATTCGTGGCAATGATAAAGCTTGGCTAGATTTATATTCATGGCAATGATAAAGCTTGGCTAGATTTATATTCATGGCAGTGATAAAGCTTGGGCTATATTTATATTCGTGGTAATGATAAAGCTTGGCTAGATTTATATTCATGGCAATGATAAAGCTTGGCTAGATTTATATTCGTGGGAATGATAAAGCTTGGCTAGATTTATATTCATGGCAGTGATAAAGCTTGGGCTATATTTATATTCTAGGTGATGATAAAGCTTGGCTAGATTTATATTCATGGCAATGATAAAGCTTGGCTAGATTTATATTCTTGGCAATGATAAAGCTTGGCTAGATTTATATTCATGGGAATGATAAAGCTTGGCTAGATTTATATTCATGGCAGTGATAAAGCTTTGCTAGATTTATATTCATGGCAGTGATAAAGCTAAGCTAGATTTGTATTCATGGCA
Organism: Mercenaria mercenaria; assembly: GCF_021730395.1. Lineage (NCBI taxonomy): Eukaryota > Metazoa > Mollusca > Bivalvia > Venerida > Veneridae > Mercenaria > Mercenaria mercenaria. The sequence continues at coordinate 23,602,641 of NC_069362.1, forward strand.
ATGATAAAGATTGACTAGATTTATATTCATGGCAATGATAAAGCTTGGCTAGATTTGTATTCATGGCAATGATAAAGATTGACTAGATTTATATTCATGGCAATGATAAAGCTTTGCTAGATTTATATTCGTGGCAATGATAAAGCTTGGCTAGATTTATATTCATGGCAATGATAAAGCTCTGCTAGATTTATATTCATGGCAGTGATAAAGCTTTGCTAGATTTATATTCGTGGCAGTGATAAAGCTTGGCTAGATTTATATTCATGGCAGTGATAAGGCTTGGCTAGATTTTATATTCATGGCAATGATAAAGATTGACTAGATTTATATTCATTGCAGTGATATCGCCCAAGAACAAACACTGGCTCAAGCCTGGTCCACATGATGACAGCTAATATTGACTGAACAATAATGTTATGATCCTTTGTAACATATATATGGTACTTTATTTCAAATATATCAAACCACAGATATGTGATACATTAAAACATATCTATAGTACCTTGTTACAGATGTACCATACATTATTGCAGATATACCATTCATTATTACAGATATACCAAACATTATTACAGATATGCCATACATTATTGCAGATATGCCATACATTATTGAAGATATACCATACATTATTGCAGATATACCGTACATTATTGCGGATATACCATACATTATTGCGGATATACCATACATTAATGCAGATCTACCATACATTATTACAGATATGCCATACATTATTGCAGATATGCCATACATTGTTGAAGATATACCATACATTATTGCAGATATGCCATACATTATTACAGATATACCATAGATTATTGCAGATATACCATACATTATTGCAGATATACCATACATTAATACAGATCTACCATACATTATTGCAGATATACCAGACCTTTTGGAGCATAAGATTGAGATTGTTCCATTGTTAGCTACAGTTGGTAATGGACTTGAAGTGAAATGTGACATCACAGAATCTTCTGACATTGTCTGGAGGAGAAATGACATTGATCTTAGCCTTATTGACTTCCCGGGTATTTCGGTAAGGTCTAGTTACATATATTACAAGTAGTTAACATAAACTTTACAGAATTGGCTAGTTCTATGTAAAGCGTAGACAGGTGTTGAAGGTAACACCTAGGATTTAAACAAAAGCAAGTGAGGGAAACAGAGTTGTCATTTTGAAACTCAAGTTTATATTTGGTCTCTTTACTACATTTGCCTAAATAATGTGGTAAAGGTGTTCTCGAGATTAGGTAAATAACTAACTTCTTGTCTGTAGGACAGATTTAGACATAGGGAAATACTTTCATCTCGGAGATTAACTACAAATTTTGTTGTCTGCATGAAGATAAATTATGTGACATCTCTGAGAAAATATAGGAAAATGTTCTTATCTATTTGTGTAATAGATTCACTTCAGTGGGATCAAGTGTTAAAATCACTGACTATTGCAATTGTCTGAAAGAGAAATAATGTAGATTCACAAGTCATTGACCACCAAGGGAATTGGGAAAGAAATCTCGATATGAGGACATGTCTGTATTATAGGTTTTCAGATAGAAATGTGACATCTTTGACATTGTCACGTTGTCTGGGAGTGGAATAAGTAGCTCTTATAAGGAATGGAAATCTGTAGTTAATCAGAACTGGAATTGCCAGCCGAGCTTACATAGAAATACTCTTTTTAGCTCGACTATTCGAAGAATAGGGGAGCTATCCTACTCGCCCCTGCGTCGGCGTGAGTGTGAGCGTTAGCGTCACACAAATGTTAAAGTTTGTGTGCCACCCCAAATATTTTCAAAGTCCATTGAGATATTGCTTTCATATTTTGCATACTTGTTTACCATCATGACCCCAGTCTGTAAAAAGGAGGAGGGAACTCTATCAAGCATTTTGACTGAATTATGGGCCCTTTTCAACTTAGAATAAATGTTAAAGTTTGCGTACCACCCAAAATATTTTCAAAGTCCATTGAGATATTGCTTTCATACTTGTTAACCATCATGACCCCATTCAGTAAAAAGGAGGAGGCAACTCTATCAAGCATTTTGACTGAATTATGGCCCCTTTTCGACTTAGAATAAATGTTAAAGTTTGCGTACCACCCATATTTTCCAAGTCCATTGAGATACTGCTTTCATATTTTGCATACTTGTTTACCATCATGACCCCAGTCTGTAAAAAGGAGGAGGCAACTCTATCAAGCATTTTGACTGAATTATGGCTCCTTTTTGACTTAGAATATGCTTATTATAATGTTAAAGTTTTACTCATTGTTTATATTATACTATCAAGCACTGAGAATAGTCGAGCGCGCTGTCCACTGACAGCTCTTGTTAAGAATAGTCCCAGTTTATGTAAACCATTTTATGGAATGATTATTATACTCGGGCATCCCAATTATAGCAAGCTGTTCCTTGATCTGTATTATCTTAGTCTCAGAGAAATTATAAGAATATATTTTGTGTTCTAAAAGGAAAGTCTGAACCTATCTATGTTATAAGCTTGTGGAAAACTGGTGAAAAAGTTATAAGAAAGACTTCATTTCGATGAATTTTAAGTTGATGTTTGTTTTACTTTGGCCACCCTGAAATCAATGGAAGCATTCTGTGTACATTCCCAATTTTTGTAACAGATTGCAGACATGAAGTAAGTTTTCCATAAACCTAAAACCTTGTCTCTTAACAGTCAGACATGTTAAGCTACATTGATAATTGTTATTCTGTCTGAGGGAAAGCGTCTTGCAGGATTAATACTAATTGATTGGCTTAGAAGGTTATTTTCTTTTCTATTTTCTATTTTATAGGGCTATTGTTTGATTACCTGTCATATTTCTTGGTAAAGAGTTAAAGCTGCCATGATTTCTCCCAAATATGGCAGTAAAAAGCTCATCGGAAATTGTTAAAGTCAGAAATTGTCTAAGACCATATTGATTTTCAGTGAAAATCTTACACCATTTTTAGCTCACCTGAGCAAGAAGTGCTTGAGGCAAGATATTGTGACCACTCACATTCTGTCCCTCCATCCACACTTTTCTTCAGTTGCACCTAACTTTGTCAGTAGCATCCTGGCATGGTCCTCTATCAGGTTTATTCAAATGTTTCAGTGTGGCCCCTTTTTTGGCCCCTTTAAGGGGCTCCCGGAGCTAACAATAGAAAAACCTTTAAAATACTTCTTACCATGAACCACTCAATGGATCTTCATCTAACCTGGTCTATAGCATCATTATATTAAGGTCCTCTCCGAAGATTGTTCAAATGGGGGTACCAGACCCCTTTTAGGGGCCAGTGGAGCTAAAAATAGAAATGATTTTAAACAACATCTTTTCATGAATTGCTTGATGAATCTTCATCAAACTTGGTCTATAGCATCATTATAGGGTCCTCTCCCAAGATTGTTCAAAAGGGGCACCTGGACCAAAGAGCTGAAAAATAGAAATACCTTTAAACCAAATCTCATGAACCGCTGGATGGATCTTCATCAGACTTGATATCTAGCATCATTAAAAGGTCTTCTCCCAAATTTATCAGAATGGGGACACTTGACCCCCTTTAGGGGTTGCTTGATTTAAAAATAGAAATATCTAAAAATAGAAATATCTTTTAATGACTACCTCTAATGAACCACTTTATGTACCTTCATCAACCTTGGTCTGTAGCATCATTGTAAGGTCCCGTCCTAATTTTGTTCAGATGGATGCTTAAACAAGCTGCTGGGGTTAAAAAATAGAAACCTTCAAAGAACTTCTTCTAATGTACTGCTTGATGGATCGTCATAAACAAACTTGGTCTGTAGCATCATTGTAAGTTCTGCTCCAAAATTTATTCAAATGGGGGCACCGAGGCCACTAGTGTTAAAAAAGAAATATGTTTAAAGAAATTTCTTCTCATGAACAGCTTTATGTATCTTCACTAAACTTTGAAGGTCCTCTCCCAAATTTGTTCTGATTGAGACACTTGGCTCCATTTAGGGGCTGCTAGCAATGAAAATAGAAATACTTTTAAATGACTTCTACTCATGAACCATTGATGGATCTTCATCAAATTTGATATGTATCATCATTATAAGGTCCCTCCCAAACTTGTTGAAATTAGGGAGCTTGGCCCCTATTAGGGACCACTGGAACTAAAAATAGACATACCATTAAATGACTTCTTCTCATGAACTGATTGATGGATCTTCAGCAGACTTTGTCTGTAGCATTATTTATAGGTCCTTTCCAATCTTATGCAAATGAGGGCACTTTAAAGGGACCTTCCAAAATACTTTTAGCCTGCTCCAAGTGTCTGTGTGTGCTTTTTCCACCAAATTTAAAGACCTGAGAAGCATATTGTGTTTGAACTGTTTGTCAGATTAATTTATGTACCTCTGGAACTTCTGAAACTTGGAAGATATTATTGTCCTGTTCCAGAGTTGCACTCTTTCTAGCCTTATACTCTGATGAGCAATCTTAACATTTAATTCATTTTATTGTATAAAGCCTTCCTTTTAAGATTTTATGTAAATACTTGTACCATTTGACATGAAATATAAGTAAAGGAACATTTTAAGTCTGAAGTTGAGACTAAAGAAAATCCAAATATTTAATTTGTCTCGAGCTTTATTATAGAAAATAATTATGTTTTGATTTTTGGTTTAAGTCTGATTTAAACTTCCAAGAAAACTTACTAAAATCCACATAATCCTTACTGAAATTTAACAAAACCATAGCTATTATATTATTATATATATAATGTGTTTGCAGGTGCTAGGAGATGGGAGCCTGTACCTGGAAACTGTTGGATTTCATCATGTAGGTAACTTGAGCTGCCATGACAGACAGAAACCCTCCATCAAACAGGTACACGAGCTCACTGTGCAAAGTAAGTATCAAGTTTCAAAAAGATTATCAATGCTGCTATTACATTTTTGGTAAAAACAAGATAATATTTATTTAATGATCTACAGATTAATGCTGGAGTCAGTGAAAACAACTTTTTTGAATGGAGAAAAGCATTTCAGTTATGGTTTAACCCTTATCATGCTGGACATGATTGATTCTGCCTTTGCAACCAGTGTAGATCGTGATCAGCCTGCACATCTGTGCAGTCTGATCATGATCTGTACTGGTCGCCATTCAGTCAGTATATTTTTGGTAAACACCCCTTTTACCAGTTACCGGTAATGGTACTGTCCAAATTGGAAGATGGACAAGTTCATTATAGAAATTTAGCAGGGGAAGGGTTTAAAAGAAATTGAGAACTGATTATCTCGTCTTAGTCTAAATTGTGTGTGAAGTACATTAAGAATGGGCAACTTGCAAGTTACACTGTAAAGATGTTACGGCTGAATAACAAAAAAGCGTGTAAGACTGAAAAATCAGTGGAATAAAGAATTGGAAAACAATTTTATAACCATTATTTCTATTTTTTATGGGATCCATTTTGTTCACAGTAAACAAGTGATAGAATTTTGAGATATATCATTTTAGAGCCACCACATGTGCTGATCCACCTTGAGAAGCATGACACAGTTCAGGGTATAAATTTCGACATACGCTGCCACGCAGAAGGCTACCCTAAACCAACAGTGACTTGGATGTTTGAGGACCAACCTGTAAAACAAGGTGCTAAATACCATATACAAAGCTGTAAGTACATACATTATGTAGATGTTAAAGAAACAGTTGGAAATTTTGAATGCTGGTATTACATACTGATTAATATTATTTACACAGCACTTTTTCATGATTTTCATCTAAATTTGCCAGAAACAATGTGTTTCATACTTTGCAGTCTTTAGTGATCGCCCTGTGTCCGGCAGCGTCAGTCGTGAACAGTTTGACTGTTAACACTCTAGAGGTCACAATTTTGGCCCAAACTTAATGAAACTTGGTCGGAATGTTACCCTCAATACAATCTTGGACGAGTTCGATATTGGGTCATCTGGGGTCAAAAACTAGGTGACCAGGTCAAATCAAAGGAAAAGTTTGTTAACACTCTAGAGGTCACAATTTTGGCCCAATCTTAATGAAACTTGGTCAGAATGTTACCCTTAATAAAATCTTGGACGAGTTTGATATTGGGTCATCTGGGGTCAAAAACTAGGTCACCGGGTCAAATCGAAGGAAAAGCTTGTTAACACTCTAGAGGTCACATTTTTGGCCCAATCTTAATGAAACTTGGTCAGAATGTTACCTTCAATAAAATCTTGGACGAGTTCGATATTTGGTCATCTGGGATCAAAAACCAGGTCACCAGGTCAGATCAAAGGAAAAGCTTGTTAACACTCTAGAGGTCACAATTTTGGCCCAATCTTAATGAAACTTGGTCCGAATGTTGCCCTCAAAAAAGTCTTCCACGAGTTTGATATTGGGTCATCCAGGGTCAAAAACTAGGTCACCAGGTCAAATCAAAGGAAAAGCTTGTTAACACTGTAGAGCTAGATTTATGACTGTATCTTCATGAAACTTAATCAGAATGTTAATCTTTATGATCTCAAGGTCCAGTTTGAATCTGGATCATGTAGGGTCAAAAACTAGGTCACCAGGTCACATCTAAGGAAAAGCTAGTTAACACTATAGAGGCCACATTTATGACCATATCTTAATCTTTAAGTCCAGTTCAAATCTGGGTCAGGTGGGGTCAAAAACTAAGTCACTAGGTCAAATCAAAGGAAAAGCTTGTTAACACTCTAGAGCATTTATGACTGTATCTTCACGAAACTTAGTCAGAATGTTAATCTTGGTGATCTTTGGGCCAAGTTCGAATCTGGGTCATGTCTGGTCAAAAACTAGGTCACTGGGTCAAATCAAAGGAAAAGCTATTTAACACTTTAGAGGCCACATTTATGACCATATCTTAATGAAACTTGTTCAGAATGTTAATCTTGATGATTTTAGGTCAATAGGTCAGGTGAGCGATACAGGGCCTTCATGGCCCTCTTGTTAATAAATATTCTTATGATACACGCTTTTCATAATTATTAGCTCATCTGATTTTTTGAGAAAAAAATGATGAGTTATTGTCATCACTTGAGCGGTTATCGGCGTCGGAGTTGCCTGGTTAAGTTTTATGTTTAGGTCAGCTTTTCTCCTAAACTATCAAAGTTATTGCTTTGAAACTTGGAATACTTGTTCACCATCATAAGCTGACCCTGTATAGCAAGAAACATAACTCCATCTTGCTTTTTGCAAGATTTATGGCCCCTTTTGTACTTAGAAAATATCAGATTTCTTGGTTAAGTTTTATGTTTAGGTCAACTTTTCTCCTAAACTATCAGAGCTATTGCTTTGAAACTTAGAATACTTGTTCACCATCATAAGCAGACCCTGTACATCAAGAAACATAACTCCATCTTGCTTTTTGCAAGATTTATTGCCCCTTTTGGACTTAGAAAATCAGTTTTCTTGGTTAAGTTTTATGTTTAGGTCAGCTTTTATCCTAAACTGTCAAAGCTATTGCTTTACAACTTGCAACACTTGTTCACCATCATAAGTTGACCCTGTACAGGAAGAAACATAACTCCATCCTGCTTTTTGCAAGATTTATGGCCCCTTTTGGACTTAGAAAATATCAGATTTCTTGGTTAAGTTTTATGTTTAGGTCAACTTTTTCTCTTAAACTATCAAAGCTATTGCTTTGAAACTTGCAACACTTGTTCACCATCATAAGCTGACCCTGTACAGCAAGCAACATAAACTCCATCCTGCTTTTTGCAATAATTATTGCCCCTTTTGGACTTAGAACGTCATTTTCTTGGTTGAGTATTATGTTTAAGTCAACTTTTCTCATAAACTATCAAAGCTATTGCTTTAAAACTTGCAACAGTTTTTCACCATCATAAGTGGACACTGTACATCAAGAAACATAACTCTGTCCTGCTTTTTGCAAGAATGATGGCCCTTTTTAGACTTAGAAAATCATGGGTAGGACAATATTTTTATTACACAAAAAAAATCAGATGAGCGTCAGCACCCGCAAGGCGGTGCTCTTGTAGTTTTAATCTGATTTTGTTTGAGTAATTTACAGCACAGTAAAATGTGTGTAATTTCCAGTACAGTAAAACGAAAAAGATAACAGGATAAAAGACATACTTACACATTTAATTATAATGGAAACAATGCTTTTGAGGTAAAACCTAAAGTCAGACCCTCTTTCCCTGTAAATCAGTGTATATGTCATGTTTTAGTTGACAACACACTGACAGTACAGGACCCTGACTACGTGAAGGATACTGGTGTGTATAAATGTCACGCTAGGAATACAGCCGGAGAGAGTGAGGCAACTGCTACAGTCACCGTACATAGTCTAAATGATACCGAATACAACTGTAAGTTTACTTTACTAATCATGACAGGGTACAGGATACAGAGATACATAAAGTCTGGACAGGACTAGACTGCAAACGAACTGTCATAATTCCAGTAAAAGTAATTTTCAAGACATGATGGTGGCATACCCTAATTAAACAGAAAAACAAAAACAAAAAGTGTGAACAACCATTCAAATACACTGGTTTCTTAGTTAAACAAAGAAGGAAATCGAGCTTTGTTTATTCTGTGGCGTCCTGTTCTTTACTATATGATGAATGAAGATCAGTACTGTTTTGTACGTTGCACATTTCTATGAGCTTGTCAAAATGAAATACCTCTTTGTTATTTAACACCAGTCTGATATAGCATGGTTTATTGTTCCAGTGTTGGGAAATTTGTTCATCTGAACTCAGATATCTGACAATAAAACACATGAAGGTTTTGATTATTTAAAAGATTATTGTATTGAAAAGTCACTCAACTGATATTTAAATCGTTAAAAGTTGATAATACGTCCATTCTAAATACATGTTACTTCAAATATTTATTAATCTGCATTTTCTTTTTGTTATTTATAGATAAGAGTCTGTCTGAAGAGAGTTTTATCATATTCCATGACAATGGCTACACGCTGCATGAACCAAAAGAATGTGTCACCCAGCGCCACGTGTTACCAGAGTTTGGCAACTTCTTTTTTATACCAGACGAGCTTGATGCTGCACCTTCCCTTTGCGAGGCCGGGATCCCATGTGTTTGGGGCGGGGCTGTAAATGTGAGAGATACATTTGTGTATGTGACCCAGCCTCGTGAAAATAGGGTGGTTGTGATAGATGTTGAAGATACGTTCAATCCAAACCAGGTAGATATTAGTATTATTGGCATGAAAATGGTAGAATGAAAAAGTAACAAGAATTTTTATTGTTTTAGGAGACACACTGGTGCTGGGGTAGGACCTCTCCTTAAATGAAGGTTTTGTGCCTGACACCTGACTGGTGCAGATTATGTTGATAGCCTTGAAATTCATGTTAAAAAGGAAAGAATTGAGATCTTTGAAATACTAAATGATTTACCATGGCTGGCAGGAATACTAGATCCAGACTTTAAAATAAAATGACTTTGGGCAGAAAGTTTGCTTTTTAACAGTTTGATTTTAGTGGCAGATATTGAACCATATTGCTTGCTGGGATATTATTATAGAATACCAAGAACTCGGTAAAAGGTATATGTTCTCACCAAGTTTCTGACAAGTTCTACACGATAATCAAATGTGGTGCATGATCAGTTCTAGTATTGGACATAGTGTCTAAGGGGCAATCTTCATTTTTTCCTGCAGGAGAATTATTGTTTTTGCCCTGTCCATCCGTCCTTCTGTCATACTTCATTTCCAACCAATAACTGGAGAACCGTTTGACCTAGAACCTTCAAACTTCATAGGGTGGCAGGGCTTATGGAGTAGACGACCCCTGTTGTTTCAGGGGTCATTCCATGAAAGATCAAGCCGGCCCACTTAGCTGAGTAGGGAGAGTGCAGATAACGTGACGATTTGATTAAAGACATTGTGTCATGATGATTTGATAAAAGACATTGTGTCTGAAATCATTCGTCCTCCACCTCTGATTCATGTGGGGAAGTTTTCAGTTACTTGCGGAGAACAGGTTTATACAAGTACAGAATCCTGGAACACTGGTTAGGTTAACTGCCCACCGTTACATAATTGAAATACTGTTGAAAAATAGCGTTAAACCCAAAACAAACAAACCAACCATCAAAGGTCAAGGTCACAGGGTCTGAACATGGAAAACCATTTCTGATCAATAACTATAGAACCACCTAAGCCAGAATGTTGAAACTTCATAGGGTGATTGGACATGCAGAGTAGATAAATCCTATTGATTTTGGGGTCTCTATATCAAAGGTCAAGGTCACAGCAGCCAGAACATGGAAATCTATTTCCAGTCAGTAACTTGAGAACCATTTGATTTAGAATCTTCAAACTTCATAGGGTGATAGGACTTACAGAATAGGTGACACGTAATGTTTTTGGGGTCACTCAATCAAAGGTCAAGGTCACAGGAGCCATCCGTTCGTCACACTTCATTTTTATGCCCCCGGCATCTACTGATGCGGAAGGCATATAGTGATTGTCCTGTTCGTCCGTCCATACGTACGAGGTTAACCAAATGGGACCGTTTCGTCTAGCATCAATACCCCTTACTAGAATGAGTTGATACTAATGCAGATGTAACCTGTGACCATTCCTCATCTTCAGACATAACCTGACCTCAGTTTGACCTTGAACTTGACCTCGTTTTGGACTTAGTTTGCTTTGTATCGACAAGGATGCCACCGGGGGCATCAAGCACTTATTGAATGCAGCTCCTTGTAAATAACTGGAAAACCATTTGACCTAGAACCTTCAAACTTCATAGGGTGATAGGACTTACAGAGGATCCTTATTATTTTTGGGGTTACTGGATCAAAGGTCAAGGTCACAGGGGCCTGAACATGGAAAATTGTTTCTGATCAGTAACTTGAGAACCACTTGACCCAGAATGTTGAAACTTCATAGGATGATTGGACATGCCAAGTAGATGATGACTATTGTAGCCAACCGTCAGTGTCTCTTTGACTTCCGCTCCTGTCCCCTATTGACTTCTTGTCTATTACAACTGAGCATTGGGGAGACTGCGCTTTTCTACAAAAGCATCTTCTAGTTGAACTTGTGTAAGCATAAAAGTGTATATGTTCACTGGGTATTACAGGTGATATTCACAGACCATATGCCTGTATCTCTCCACTACATCGCTCACCTGGATGAGGTCTGGGTCCTGTGTTGGAATGGAGAGGATGATAATGGATCTAAGACTGTGATCATCATCAGGAATGCCAGTCAGAGGACACAACACCATTCCATACATACACAACCTATTGGAAACAGGTTTGATCAGGTATGATACAACCCCATGCCATACATACACAACCTATAGGAAACTGGTTTGAACAGGTATGACACAACCCCATGCCATACATATGCAGCCTTGCACAACACCATTCCATATATAAACTTCCTATAGGAAACAGGTTTGATCAGGTATGACACACTATGCCATACATACACAACTTTACACAACATCATTCCATACATAGACAGCCTACAGGAAACAGTTTGATCAGTTATGACACAACAACATGCTATACATACACAGCTTATAGGAAACAGGTTCGATCATGAATGACACAACCTTACGCCATACATTCACAGCCTATAGGAAACAGGTTTGATCAGGTATGACAAAACCTTATGCCATACATTCACAGCCTATAGAAAACAGGCTTAATCAGGTATGACAGAACACCATGCCATACATACACAGACTATAGGAAACATGTTTGATCAGGTGTTACACAACACTGTTCCATACATACACAATGTATGACCTAAAGGAAACATGTTTGACCCTAAGCTATACATACACAGCCTTACACAACACCATTCCATATATACACATCCTATAGGAAACAGGTTTGATCAAGTATGACACCCTATGCTATACATACGCAACTTTACACATCGTTCCATATATGCACAGCCTATAGGAAACAGTTTGATCAGGTATGACACAACAACATGCCATACATACACAGCCTTTGAGACACTACAATATGTCATACATACAAAACCTGTATGAAACAGTTTGATCAGGTATGCCATAACAACATTCCATACATACACAGGCTATAGGAAACAAGTTAAATCAGGTATAACACAACCTTATGTCGTACATACAAAACCAATAGGAATCGGGTTTGATCAGGTATGACACAACCTTATGCCATACATACAGAGCCTATAGGAAACATGTTTGATCAGGTCTGACACAACAACATGCTATACATAACCAGCCTATAGGAAACATGTTTGATCAGGTATGACACAACAACATGCTATACATACACAGCCTATAGGAGACATGTGTGATCAGGTATGACACAGCCTTATGCCATACATACACAGCCTATAGGAAACATGTTTGATCAAGTATGACAAAACCTTATGCCATACATTCACAGCCTATAGGAAACAGACTTAATCAGGTATGACAGAACACCATGCCATACATACACAGACTATAGGAAACAGGTTTGATCAAGTATGACACCCTATGCTATACATACACAACTTTACACATCATTCCATACATGCAATGCCTACAGAAAACAGTTTGATCAGGTATGACACAACAACATGCCATACATACACAGCCTTGGAGACAGTACAATATGTCATACATACAAAACCTATATGAAACAGTTTGATCAGGTATGACATAAGAACATTCCATACATACACAGGCTATAGGAAACAAGTTCAATCAGGTATAACACAACCTTATGTCATACATACAAAACCAGTAGGAAACAGGTTTGATCAGGTATGACACAACCTTATGCCGTACATACACAGCCTTTAGGAAACATGTTTGATCAGGTCTGACACAACCTTATGCCATACATACACAGTCCATAGGAAACATGTTTGATCAGGTATGACACAACCTTATGTCATACATACAAAACCAGTAGGAAACAGGTTTGATCAGGTATGACACAACCTTATGTCATACATACACAGCCTTTAGGAAACATGTTTGATCAGGTCTGACACAACCTTATGCCATACATACACAGTCCATAGGAAACATGTTTGATCAGGTCTGACACAACCTTATGCCATACATACACAGTCCATAGGAAACATGTTTGATCAGGTATGACACAACCTTATGTCATACATACACAGCCTTTAGGAAACATGTTTGATCAGGTCTGACACAACCTTATGCCATACATACACAGTCCATAGGAAACATGTTTGATCAGGTATGACACAACCTTATGTCATACATACAAAACCAGTAGGAAACAGGTTTGATCAGGTATGACACAACCTTATGCCGTACATACACAGCCTTTAGGAAACATGTTTGATCAGGTCTGACACAACCTTATGCCATACATACACAGTCCATAGGAAACATGTTTGATCAGGTCTGACACAACCTTATGCCATACATACACAGTCCATAGGAAACATGTTTGATCAGGTCTGACACAACCTGATGCCATACATTCACAGTCCATAGGAAACATGTTTGATCAGGTCTGACACAACCTGATGCCATACATACACAGCCTATAGGAAACATGTTTGATCAGGTATGACACAATCTTATGCCGTACATTCACAGCCTATAGGAAACATGTTTGATCAGGTCTGACACAACCGTATGCCATACATACACAGCCTATAGGAAACATGTTTGATCAGGTATGACACAACACTATGCCATACATACACAGCCTATAGGAGACAGGTTTGATCAGGAATGACACAACCTTATGCCATACATACACAGCCTATAGGAAATATGTTTGATCAGGTATGACACAGTCTTATGCCATACATACACAGCCTATAGGAAACATGTTTGATCAGGTTTGACAGAACATCATGCCATACATACACAGACTATAGGAAACCTGTTTGATCAGGTATGACACAACACTATGTCATACATACACAATGTATGACCTATTATAGGACACAACTCCATGCCATAAATACATGACCTAAAGGCAGCATGTTTGATCAGGTATGACACAACTCCATGCCATATATACATGACCTAAAGGCAACATGTTTGATCAGGTATTACACAACTCCATGCCATATATACATGACCTATAGGAAACATGTTTGATCAGGTATGACACAACACCATGCCATATATACATGACCTAAAGGCAACATGTTTGATCAGGTATGACACAACTCCATGCCATATATACATGACCTTTAGGAAACGTGTTTGATCAGGTATGACACAACTCCATGAAATATATACATGACCTATAGGAAACATGTTTGATCAGGTATGACACAACCTTATGCCAGTTATACATGGCTTATAGGAAACAGGACACAACACCATGCTAGTTATACACATTTCACACATGCACAAGCTTTAAAAATCAGATATGACACAACAACATGCCATACTTGCACACCCTGTAGGAAACAGATTTGATCAGACCAAACATGCAAGTTTCTGTTGTATGTATTGGCATAGTTATAGGTATGCCTAACATTCAAAATCATTTAATCAGCTGTTTTAATTCAACTATCTGATGCACCCCACCCTGCATATTGAGTTATGTGGAATTGACAAAAAAATTTATAAGATGTAAGATTATAGCAGAGTCTGAGATAGTGATTGCAAAGTTCATGAGCTAATTGTATACATGTCAGATAATCTTATACAAATTGTTTATCAGTTATCATCATAAAAGACAGAATACTGCTTCAGTATGAAAGATCTTTACATTGTCAAGGATGGAAGATCTGTATGTTGAAATTTGATCATTTATCCATGAAAATATACTTTTCAGGTGCAGGATGTATTCCTACCGACTGACAGTGAGTTGCACCATCCATACAAGTTTGGTTACACAGTACACAATGGTCAGCAAGGTCTGTTCAAGGTCAGTCTGGAAGAGAAGAAATATACCCGAGCTGTAGACTTCACCAAGTATGATTGTGTACCACAATCAGTCGCCTTTGTACCCCTAGGTGAGTCTGTGACACTTTTACATTATTTTTACTTTGCTGCCAAGTTTGGTTGGATAGTTTATAGTCATATAGGAACACTTTCCTCGACATGTACTTCAAAATATTAACAGCTTTAACAGATACTACTACATTCTACATATTGAGGCCCGCATGGAAGATCGGGAAACCGAATGTGTTAGCCTCGTTAAATAAAGACATTACTTACTTATTCTATAAAAGTTGATATTTCATGAATATTAATGTATTAATTCTGTTTCACTTCTTAGCAGGTAGATAGTTTTTTTTACAAATTTTGCATTTCAAATGAATAACTAGAATGCCGTGAAGATTTTTATCAGTTTGGAAGTTTTTCCCTTTAGCAACTTGATTCCTTCATTAGGTTGCAGAATGGTGATTTATGTAGCACTCTTATACAGCTCTACATCTACATCTATTCTTGCAGTTAGGCAAGGCAGTTTCATTTGCATTTATAACATTTTTCATGTCACACTGGATTTATATTTTATGTCAGACATCTCTGCTCTGTCTGTATTGTTTAATATTTCTTTGTTGCTTGCAACAGGAGGACATTCCCTTATTCAGTGTGTAAAGAAAACTTCATACAGCACCACCACAAATATTCTGACCCTTGACTACATCACTGATAAGGTCATTGACAACATCACATTGTCAGCTGTGCCGTATGTATCTCCTGATGTCAGCAGTGTCATCTTTGTCGAGAAGGAAACTGGCAAAATTATGGTACATCATATCACTGAAAATGGTGAGTCTGATATAAACATTTATGAATGTTTACAATTAACTCCAGAAATTTAGAAAAAAAGTTCAGATGTTTCACTCTGACAACCCACGCTCTTATGGAGTTTTGTAATAAGCATGGTATCTCATTGAAAAAACAACAGATGTGTTATGGACAAGTTATGATTTAGAAGCTTTTCCTGAAAGTGAAAAGTCACAGTATCTTAGTACTAGTAGTTACAAACTGATTAAGATAACATCATTTAATCCAGCAAAATTAAGGAAACAAATGGCTTGTGGTAGAGTTGATGAAAGTAAAGTTTTCATTTATGTATTCTAGGGGAGATAATCCACCAATTTGATGTGACAGTTGGCTCATCAGTAGGTCAGGTGACCTTGCACAAGGCTAGATATAGCCATGGTTACGACATTTATCTTGCATCCACACAGTATCCACACATATATGCCGTCAGTTTGGAAAATGGAAAAGTTGACACTATAAAGGGTGAGTTTTGATTATAACATTATGTAGAATTTTAATTATGTAAACTGACATAACTCTGTTTATCCTTAAAAGTAAATCAGTTTTTATCTAGTGATCAATAAATATGCATAATAACTTTGCCAGGTTTGGTAAACATTGGGATTGTTCCAGTGGAGTTGAGGGCCTTGAATTATTAAGAATTGCAAAAATTGATAGTGTCTGCTCTCTAACTTGAGCAGTTCTTATCAAAGTTCACCAGACTTGGTCACAATGTTTGTGGGCATAATATCTTGTGCAAGTTTGATAATCAGCAGGATCCTTGAAATCTTTCTGGAGTTCTGGCCCTTGAATTACTTAAAATAGCGGATACCGACAGTGTCCACTTGAAAGAGTGAACAGTTCATAACCAGTGTTCACCAAACTTAGAATGTTTATTGGCATATTATCTTCACCAAGCTTTAGATAGACTTAATCAGTATTGAATTACGGCCCTTGAATTAGTTGAAATTGAGAACATTGAGAATTTGTCTGCACAGTAAGTTGAGTATTTTAAAAGTAAAAAAAATCTTGCTTTGATGGGTGTAATTCATGACAGTTTGCCACTCTTGATTTGTTTTGTCCCGTTATTGT
This sequence comes from Mercenaria mercenaria, assembly GCF_021730395.1. Classification (NCBI taxonomy): domain Eukaryota; kingdom Metazoa; phylum Mollusca; class Bivalvia; order Venerida; family Veneridae; genus Mercenaria; species Mercenaria mercenaria. Next base: position 23,619,429 of record NC_069362.1, read on the forward strand.
ATCCTATTATACTTGTCTCGAACATAACTGGAAAAACTATTCAAGGGATTCAGTTGACATTTCACACTTTTGTTCTAACATCGGTCTTGTTCACAACTTGTACAAGCCTGCCAGCTTAGCTCAGTAGGGAGAGCATTGGTCTGCACATCGCGGGGTCGCGAGTTCGATCCCTGGGAGGGACTTATGTTCTTCGTGACAATTTGATAAAAGACATTGTGTCTGAAATAATTCATCCTCCACCTCTCATAATTCATGTGGAGAAGTTGGCAGTTACTTGCGGAGAACAGGTTTGTACTGGTAAAGAATCCAGGAACACTGGTAAGGTTAACCGCCCGCCGTTACATGACTGAAGTACTGTTGAAAAAGGCGTTAAACCAAAAACAAAACAAACATAACTTGTACAAGCCATATTTTTGCCAAAATGTCTTCCCATTGTCTTCTGCTCCTGTAGGCTAGTAGACAGCAATTATACATTGAACTTTTTTTTGATTTTGCGGTGTCCTTCGAGTTATAATGACAATTCTGCTTTTTTTGTGGAGTCGTGAAATACATTTGCTTATTTTATGAAGTGCATACTTGAAACAAAACCACAATAAAAAAAAATTTAAAGAAAATTTTGCAAAGATTATTTGTAAGAGGAAGAATTGAGCTTTTAAAAAGATCAGTTGTATTGCCTTTGTTTACTGGTTTCACAATTACAAGATGTTTATTTCATTTTTGGTTTTCAGACATAGGAGAGCCAGACTCTGGGATGTATCTACCATGGTTCCAGAAAGGCCGGCCCCTTGTAACTGGGGACATGTTCAGCGACTTCCTAGGGACAACGGCCATGTCATCAATGTTAATACTGAGTGGGAGACACCACAATACACAGTGTGAATTCAAAAACCTGGAGAATCCAGCTGTGGTTGCATACACACACCTTATGTCATAGGACCAACAGGGGAGATTACACCATTGTAGTAGACCATTGGAAGGGGAGATAACAAAGGATGTCAACTGTCTCAGAATATACTAACAGCAAAACATTTTTATATTACTTTGAATGAAAATAAGTGAGTAATTGAAAAGCAATAGTTTTGCAACTGGCTTTTAAAGATAATTAAACAGCTTTGAAGTGTTTTTAGATATATTTTCTTATTTAGAATTAGATTTATGTTGATGTTTTTCATCCCACCTTGTTGATGGTCATGCAGTGATGGTGAATATTCTGAAGCTTAAATGGGCAAAATGTTCTGAAGTGAGAAACTGGATTTTGTTCCAACATTGTTTTTACAATATTCATTTATATGATTTTTAAGTGAATTTATACATTTAACTGGTAATTTTATGGTGAAAAATATTGAATATACAGTACACTGGTAAGGACTAAATGGGTGAAATTTAGTTAAAAGCATTGAAAGAGCATGTAATGAAAAAGGAAATTTGTTCATTTTCCATGTAGGAATAAAATATATTTTAATCATGACTTGACTGACAGATTTTGCATATTGAAAATATTACAGGTAGAAGATATCTAGATCTTACACTGAAGCATACAGATATCCTCTGTATATCTTTTGCAGTAACAAATTGATGAATAAAAAGACACTAAAATCTGTATGCATGTAAAAAAAGAACAAGTTACTGTAATATGTATAACTTTTGTTGTTACGAGGCACAGTTTTTAATGGTACAACTGTTATATATGGTATCCGGGAAGGCACAGACTGCATATAAAATTTGACAAAATAAAAGACTGATGTCTGCAAAATGTTAATACATGCATGGGCATTAATAATTCAGCTTGTCTTATTGAACTTAAACTTTTGTCTACAGTATGCCTTTAAGCTCTTGATATATAAAGTTGAAAAGTTCCAGAATATAGAGTGTGAACCTGGTATGTATATTGATATCTCATATATTGAAGGGTACATAATGATCCAGTTTGTGTGTGTAAATTCTCTCACCTGTAGATGTAGTGTATTTGAAGTCGTGTATTTTCGTGTATTTAAAGGCTCGCATATTGGCTATGGAATAGTACATTTATTCATTCATATGTTTTGTATAGTTTGTGTCCCCTCCCATATAGTAGAATTACCAGTGTGTACTCTCTTGTGTAACCATTTTGTGTTGAAAAATGCCTTATTGATTATAACCATTTAGTGTATTCACTATTAATGGACTGTTGCAAGTCTGTATATGGGATATCATATATGCATATTTGGTAGATTACACATGTATTGATATAACTTACATTGTGTATTTTTCATCAGCCACCAAGTTTTTTAAATGCTGCTGAAAGTGTTGTTTGTGTTTCTATTGCATTTATGTAGAATTAAGAATTATACCATAAAAAAATATGTTCCGTAAGGCAAAGTTGAATAAAACAATGGTTTTGGTAACTTCTAAAACTTAAATAATAACAGCACCTTTTTGCATCTTCCATGCAGCATATACACATTATTTCATATTTAAAGATAAGAATCATACTTTTGGAAATGTTACCTGCAGAAACTCAGCTGGCATGATGGGGGATTTTTCAAAGACAATGTACATTTGAGAAGAGCTTTACTGACTTTTGTTGGGCATGAAAACAGAGAAGAATAATGTTGCTTAAGTGAATCATTGAAATATAACTGTATATATCTGGTAATTTCACGGTGAAAAAATATCAAATATATTTTTCACTGGTGTTGAGCTGCAGAAGAGGTAAATGTTGGTTAAAACCACTGAAAGGACATGTAATTTGTTTATTTTGCATGTAAGATCACAATATCTTCCTTTGTGAATACTAGATATTACCTTTTTGTGAGTGGCATAGCCCCTTGTGAAAATATCACATCTGGTGTTTACTTGATGAAAGATATTTCTGTCTTGTTAAGAAACAAATATTCTTAAGGTATGCAAGATGTTGTAGATTAATAAAAAAACAACAACATTAAAATTAATGCAGTTTTCAAAAGTGCTTGCTGTAGGTAATTGTGAAGTGTACTTGTAGTTTTTATTTGTAATCGTTACATTTATACTGAAAACTGAAAGTTGGTGTAAATTCAGGATTGTTCTAGTCAGTAAATCCTGTTTACATATTGTAGCTTTAAGCTGTTTGATTAATTCAACCCAGTGTAACCAACATACTTCGAAATTATGCATATAATTTCAGAATAACACCAACTACAGCATATTTTTTGTAACTTATTGTTACCTTTTTAATGAATCCAAAATTTAAAATTCATGTAACATAAAGTCAATTAAATTGCATTTCTGCTGGGTGACAGATCATTGAATAGGTAAATATGATTTTAATTACTTGTAGATTAAAGAAAGAAAAACAGAAAAATGGTAAAACCATAAAAATATACTCTAGTTCATCCGTTTGTATAAAATGTTGTTTTTCTTTTATTTCCATTTTTATGTACTTATGTATATATGTTAATGTCTGTTGCAAACAGCTTGTTCAAAAAGGTGTACATTTTTACATGAATTGTTGCAATATATACTTTGATCTGTATTAAGTTTTACAATCTACATTAAGTTCCGTCTTTCAGACTCTACCTGTTGGTGTCATTCCTTGCTAGAACACCTGTTTTGTACTGTTGTTTTATTTTCTATTGTTTATATTTTTTACCTCTTAGTCCCCCATAATGATTGCATTCATGTCTTTTCTACTTAAGTAATTAACTAATGAGATCCTTGTATAACAGTGATGTTGTCATTTATAATAACAATCTAATTTACTCTTTTTATATAAGGTTGTAATAATTTTTTAAAGAAAAAGTCCTAAAAACATTTTTTGTTTTGTTTTCTTAATTTCAGATACGTTGCCTGACTGAAAGTATGATCATTATATGTTTAATATGTTATGATTGATGAATGGAATTTTATTATTTTATTATTACGTTTTAAGGTACATTAAATATAGTGCTAGAGGAGTGTGCATTAATGACCATTATATCCTATTAGCTTTAAATATTCTTTGAAAATAAGTCTTTTGGAAAACTAAATGATTGTTTTTGACCGATTGGTTACAAGCTTGCTGTGTGTTTTAACCTTACAGTGTTTATAGCCATATATTAATGTTGTGAAGTAGATATTGTTGGTTGTATAACATTTTGTCGTTTATTATCGATTTCATACAGCTTTTTGACAGTGATACATGATAGGTTTAAGTTGATGTAAATGTCTGAAGGTTGAATGTTTCTGAAATGTCACATACTAATCCTTGCATTCATTTATATTTAGGTCATAATTCAGGGTCTGTTGGAGCAGAGGTTGAGAGCTTAAATTTCATGTTGCTGGACCATAGCTCTTGAACATGGTAGCCAAAGTTTTGGCAGTAATAAATGGAATTACAGCAAATCAAGCAATTGACACTTTCAAGTTTCTAAGAATGTTAATCCCACCAAGATCTGACAGATATATTTTATTGAATCACAAAATATGATTTTTATCAAGATGATATTTATAAATGCAAGACTTTTAGACTGTATAGAGTTGATGCTAGTGTTTAAGCTGTTATTAAGTATTCGTCAGCTTGTTTGGTTAGCTGTTGGCACAATTACTGCAGCAGTTGATGGGCTAGAAGAGTTCTTTCTTTAAAAAGGTAAAAAATAATTTGCTTTATAATAAATTGGCACCCATTGTAGTCATTACAAGCTCTCATGTATATGTTCAACCATTGTTATTTGTGTGAGTAACCTACTGTACTTTATGTGACAAGCAGTCAGTGTAACATGAATTTTCTCAGACAATCTAAAGAGATAATGTGCAGAACATGAAACTGTTATATTATAGCGAAACAGGTTAAATTAAAACTTTTAATACAACAAATGTTATGTACATGTAAAACAAGTTTGTTTACAAGAATATCACTTTATGTGGTGAATATGACTCTCTGTGGACCACCATGTGACTGGCTTCTGACTAATGAGATAAGCGGATTATTCAAGTCATAAAATCGCAGGATTTATGTTTATCTGTCTGAAATGCCATTTAATTCTGCACACCAACCATGAAGCTGAAAATCTCTTGTAAACATCTCATTAACTGTCAGATTTTTCACATTAAGTTTCTGCAAGATGTGGCATATTACATTTTGCTTAAGTCATCAACATTTCAAATGAGAAAATTAGACTGTGGAAATTTCACTTTTGTTTTTTACATGGGTTGAAATGGAGTTTACATAATGATTAAAGACAATTTTAAGATTTTTTTTCTCCAGAGTGTCAGTAGAGCCAGTGTTGTTTGATGAGAAACAGCAGGCTAGAAATGTTTAGAGAACTGGAAGTCACACTTCTGTCAAGGTACAAGATGTCTATTTTAATTTAAGAAGTGTGCATACACTAAAGGCAGATAGTAATGTAGAAGTTTGGTATTACATTATGTGCTGTAATATTAAAGGGAGTTGTTCAATATAATTACTTTTGATTGTAAGAATTCCTGCGTGTCTTGTTTGTATTGATAATCATGCAATTCATTCCATTACAATATTCCATTTTATTGTGAGCTTTTTTGTTATCTTTGGTCATTGCTTTTAATAAAATGGCCTAAATAAAACTGTCTTGTTTTATTCCTGTTTATAAAATGTTTAGCATTGTCCCTGAATACGAAAAACCATTTAAACCTCTTCAAATTTCATCATGGTCCTACTTTTACCTCGTAGATGCGAAAATTCAGGTTGTATAGAACTAAATCTTCTTATAGGCCCGATTTGAAAAAAACCGACTTATGTGATGGCAAATGCATCTGTCCATCATAATTTGTAGCCCGAGTGTTACTTTATAACCATTAAAGGTATTGCCTTTAAAATTGACATGTAGGTAGATGGCAATGAGATGATGTGGAGAGCATTTGAAGTGGCTCTGTAAGTCAAAGGTCAAAGTCACAAATTGAGCTCAAAGGTAAAATATGTCCATCATATTTTGTGTCAGGAGCATAACTAAATAACCATGGAAGAAATTGACTTCAAACTTGGCGTGTAGGTAGGTGGCATTGAGATGATATGCAAGCACATGAACTGTGTCTGTAGGCCAAAGGTCAAGGTCACAAATTAGCTCAAAGGTCAAATATGTCCATCATATTCTGTGTCCAGGGCAGAACTTATTTACAATTCAAGGTATTGACTTCAGACTTGGCATGTTGGTAGACAGTGATAAGATAATGTGCAGAGAACATGAATCCGGTCTGTAGGTTTAAGGTCATGGACACAATTCGAGCTCGGAGGTCAAATATGTCCGCCATATTTATTGTCCGGAGCATAACTTATTAACCATTCAAGGTATTGACTTCTAACATGGGATGTAGGTAGGTGGTGATGAGATGATGTGCAGAGTGCATAAATGAGGGTGGTAGATCAAAGGTCAAATCTGCCCATCACATTTTGAGCATAACTTAAAAAATATTGTAGGTATTTATTTGAAACTTGGAATAGAGGCAGGTGGTGACAATCTACAGTACACCCCTCCCTGCAAAAAAAGAAATTCATTTAGTTTCTTGCCCTTTAGTTTTCAGTCACCACTGCACACACCTCACCTCAAAATAATACATCATACATAAACTAATGACCTTGACTGAGTGGTTTGTGACATGTAATTTTTATTATACGCCCGTCTCTGAAAGAGCGGGGCGTGTTATGTGAACACCTGTGGCGGGCGGGTGGTCGGCGTCCAAAAGCATGTCCGCACTCTTAAGTCCAACAGTTTTCATCAGATCTTCACCAAACTTGGTGACAATGTTTGTGGGCATAATATCTTGACCAAGTTCGATACCAGCAAAATCGCCCCAGGCACTCTCGTGTTGTGGCCCTTGAATTACTCAAAATCTGCAAATTTAGCCTTGTCCGCTCTCATAAGTTGAACAGTTTTCATCCGATTTTCCACAAACTTGGTGATGTTTGTGGGCATAATATCTCGGCCAAGTTCGATAACCAGAAAAATTGCCCTAGGCAGTCTAGGATTATGGCCCTTGAATTACTCGAAAAACTGCAAATTAAGCCTTGTCTGCTCTCTAAGTCAAACTGTTTTCATCCGATCTTCACTAAACTTGCTGACAATGTTTGTGGGCATAATATCTCGGCCAAGTTCGATAACCAGCCAAATCACCCCAGGCACTCTTGGATTGCGGCCCTCAAATTAGGCCAAGTTTGATGACAGGCGTATTTTGTGACAGTCTGCTACTCTTGTTGCAATTTACCCAGATCAATTTGTTCAGTTCAGTTCAGTTGTTTGTTGACACAATCGTTTCCAAACATGCCTATAAATAACATTCTCAGCATTGCCTTGGGAAATTTTAACATTTACAGCTTTGCAAACAGTAATGTCTAGTTAAATGCAGGATTGTAGGAATAAAAGTTTGGGCAAACTGTCATATTTAATTAATCCACAGCTTTGCAACTGTTTGTTCGAACTACAACTGAAATTTAGTTGTCTTTTTTTATGCCCCTGAAGGTGGGTATATCAAAATCGCACTGTCTGTCCGTCCGTGCCTGCATTCGAGCAAATGACTGATACCTTAGGTGGTAGGAAGTGTGGCCTAGGACAATAGGAATCCTTTGTATTCATTCCGTAACCACTTAAGTCTTTTGTCCCTTATGTGGTCATTCTATTGTTTTCAATGAATGACCACCTTGTATGGGTGTCCGTGTAAGTTCTTGTTTGGGCTGTAACATTGCCATCCATAAATGGATTTTGAAATTACTTGGCAAAAATGTTCACCATTATGAGACGATGTGTCATGCGCAAGACCCAGATGCCTAGCTCAAAGGTCAAGGTCATTTAGAAGTTGAAGGTTAACAAATGTCCGGTTCATAACTTTGCCATTCATAAAGGGATTTTGAAATCACTTGGCATAAATGTTTCCCATAATGAGACAATGTGTCATGCGCAAGAGCCAGACCCCTAGCTATAAGATCAAGGTCACACTTAGAAATTAAAGGTTAACATGGTCTGTTTCTTGTCCGGTCCATAACTCTGCTATCAATGAAGAGATTTTAAAATTAGTTGTCACAAATGTTCGCTATAATGAGATGAAATGTCATGCGCAAGACTCAGAACCTAGCTCCAAGGTCAAGGTCACACTTAGAAGTCAAAGGTTAACATGGTATTTTCTTATTTGGTCCATAACTCTGCTATTTATCAAGGGAGACACAATTGTTACCCATATTGAGGTGTGTCATGCTTATGACCCGGGTCTCTCAGGTCAAGGTCACAAATGATTCATACCTAAACTATTCTGGCATATTTTGTGCAGACAAATGTAGCATTTTCGGGCATGCTTCGGGGGCATTTGTCACAAATAGCAACAGCTCTTGTTTTTACATGGAATGGGTAACAGTAAAATTTGAAACGTCTGACTTCACAAAGTTTCCAAAATGTTTAACAACTTCTCGGTGTTTAAAATTAGAAACATTTTCATCCGCTTTATTAGAAGTTTTTCACTCACTTTTTACACCAACGTCCTGATAGTATGCACAGGTTCACAAGAAAACTATATTTTTTAAAGCTATAGGGCAAAAAAAATACTGTTATAAGATTTGTCAGTGACTGTATAGATATGGGATAACACTGTTTAGGTAATCCATATATGGTGAGAAGCTCAAGCCTCATATGGATTTCTGAGATTACATACATCCTTTATTTGGTTACCTTTATTTCACTTTTTTAGTGATAAACCCAACAACGCAAACAAGAGATCACAGAGAGATCTTGGCGCCACCGTTGAGCCGTTTTTGAATGTTCCAGATTTCAAGACTAGCTCAAGGTCAAAATCAAGGTCAAAGTTCATTTCAGTACACAGAACTGTGCATGTGGTCCATGCATGTAGTCTAAATTTGAAAGCTGTTGCTTGAAAAAGTGAAAGTAGGTCCCTAGATCAATTACAAGGTCAAAGTTTATTTCGGTACACAAAACTAGAGATCTACATGTGCTTCAAATTTGAAGGCTGTAGCTTCAGAAATGTGAAGGTAGGTGCTAGGTAAAAATCAAGTTCAAATTTCAATTCAGAACACAAAGCTATGCATGTGGTCCAAATATGAAGCCTGTAGCTTGAGAAATATGAAAGTTGGTCTCTAGGTCAATCTCATGGTCAAATTTCATTCGGAACACAAAACCATGCATGTGGTCCAAATTTGAAGGCTGTAGCTTGAGAAATGTGAAAGTAGGTCACTAGGGAAAATCGAGGTCGAATTTCATTTCAGAACACAAAACTGCATGTGGTTCAAATTTGAAGTCTGTACCTTCAGAAATGTGAAAGTAGGTCACTAGGTCAATGTCAAGGTCAAAGTTTATTTCACAAACCTATGCATGTGGTCCAAATTTGAAGGCTGTAGCTACAGAAATGTGAGTAAGTCACTAGGTCAAGATCAAGGTCAAAGTTCATTTCGGTACACAAAACTATGCAAGTGGTCCAAATTTGAAGGCTGAAGCCTGAGAAATGTGAAAGTAGGTCTTTAGGTCAAAATCAAGGTCAAATTTCATTTTGGAACATAAAACTATGCATGTGGTTCAAATTTGAAGCCTGTACCTTCAAAAATGTGAAAGTAGGTCACTAGGTCAATGTCAAGGTCAAAGTTTATTTCGGTACACAAACCTATGCATATGGTCCAAATTTGAAGGCTGTAGCTACAGAAATATGAAAGTAGGTCACTAGGTCAAGATCAAAGTCAACTCATGTCAAGATTCATCTAGCCACTCGAAACTATACACGTGGTCCAAATTTAAATGTGGGTTATGGACAAGAAGATTTTTAAAGTTTTTCCCTATACAAGTCTATATCAACCATATGACCCTAGGGGGATAATTTGAACAAACTTGGTAGAGAACCACTAGATGATGCTACATTACAGAATTTCGAAGCCCTTGGCTTTGTGGTTTTGGACAAGAAGATTTTCAAAGTTTTTCCCTATATAAGTCTATGTAAACCATGTGACCCCCAGGGCTGGGCCATATTTAACCCTAGGGGAATACTTTGAACAATCTTAGTAGAGGACCACTAGATGATGTCAAAATATGATACAAAATATCAAAGCCCTAGGCCCTGTGGTTTTGGACAAGATGATTTTAAAAGTTTTTCCCTATATAAGTCTTTATGAACCGTGTGACCCCCGGGGTGGGGCCATATTTGACCCTAGGGAAATAATTTGAACAATCTTGGTAGAGGACCACTAGATAATGCTACATACCAAATATCAAAGCCCTGTGGTTTTGGACAAGATTTTCAAAGTTTTTCCCTATATAAATCTATCTAAATTATAAAAATAAAGGGCCGTAGCTCACTCAAAAATTGTTGAACCAGTCTGATTTTCAGGGGGACACAACTAAGGTACCAATACATCATTCTGACAAAGTTTGGTCAACATCCCCCAGTAGTTTCTGAGGAGATGCGATAATGAGAAATTGTTAACGTAAGGACCACGGACGCAGAGTGATTTGAGTAGCCCACCATCTGATGATGGTGGGCTAAAAATGTGGCAGCTAGTTTGTTTATATTAAAATCCATATCTCGCATTTACTAACCAAGTTTGGAATATATTTGGTCAGCTTGTGACATATCTTCGCCTATGGAAATACTAGAAACTTGCAGGAGGCCAGATAGTGGAAAATCTTTGCAAAATACATTGAAATCATATACTTCCTTGGTCATGTAATTTCACTGTTTTTGTCAAAATGGGCATATCATGAGGATGTGAATTGTGCATATTGAACTCTGAACATAAAATGATAAGGAATTTTACTGCTTCGTTAGAATTAAATTTCATGGACGAAATGCACAAAATTAATAATTTCACAGTACAAGACCTTGTGTATGGCCATACTGTTCCTATAACGGCTTCAAAGGTGACAAGGTAACATGCAAACAATATCATCATTCCACATCTTTATTTACTAAATATATCAGAAACAAGAACAACAATTTTGGAATGTCTTTAACATAAATAACATGGTTAATAATTGCACACAACTCGCATGAAACATTACCAATTGCATTTAGCATGGTATTTTCAAGTCGTCCTCTGTAAATAGTTTGATGTATCTTGTAAGCAAAGTCCTATTAAGACCAAAGATTCCTTCTTTATCATTCTGTCTCTCAAACTGGAGATAAATCAGAAAATCGGTAAAGGAAAACAACTGGAAAAAACATTGGTAAAATTTTGATTTAACACATCAAAATATTTACAAGGATGACCTTATGGCACCATATACATGACTCACATTTAAATAAAATCTAAGTAGGTTTTTCTGTACAAACATTTTGAACTATTTACAAACAACAGCAATGACAATATTTACTATACGAGTGAAAATGATTTGTGTCACTATGTGATTATACTGGCGACTTTCTATCGCTAAAAAATGCCAAGATTCTGCATTATTACCAGAACTGGTCTCAGATCCTTGATGAAAACAACAACAACTGTCAACAAACGGTGCAAAGCTTCCTGCTAGGCCATCAAAAATTAGGAAAATCAAGACATTGCTGGGTCATAAATTCATGTTAACTGCATATGTTTTCATAAATTTGAGTCGGGTCCTCTGATGTGAATTATGAAAGGTGATAAAATAGTTTGAAATTTGAAACAGTTATTTTAGGTAAAACATTATCATAAGTATTTGTTTAATTTGGAAGGGACAAAAATGTGTCAGCCTTCGCCTCAAACATCTTAATGAATTGTAAAAATGAACACAATATTTCTCTATCTAATTAACGTTTACCCTGCTAAATTTCAAAAATGGACTGTTCTATCATTCAATTTGGGCAATGCCTTTAACTATTCGAAGGGGTGTTCACCAAAAAATTACAGACTGAATAGCGAACAGTGCAGACCATGATCAGCCTGCACGGAAGTGCAGGCTGATCTTGGTCTACACTGGTCACAAAGGCAGAATCACTTGCCGGCAGCAGGCTAAAGGTTAAACAGTTTTGAGTATATATATTCCATACCACAAATTTGCATGCTCCATAGACTGCAAAAGCCAATAACTTGGACTGAGTGAATAAAATACACATACAGTATTTCATGATGATACTTCTGAGTTCTGGACCTTGTGTCAAGAAATGATACAATGATCACTGAACAGGAATAAAATTCAATTATGGACTTGCTGGTGAACAAAAGGCTTTTCTAAAGCAATCCTAACAATTTCTGCTTTTATTAATCAAATTCAGAAATAACAAGTATAGATACTTAGACAAGAAGTGAATGCTATTGCCACGCAATGAAAAGTTGCCTACTGGAAGATTACTAATTATCTGGCCTGCAGCATAACCTAATGATCTGCTACCAGCCTATGATGTTTATACAAGATAGTGCTATACTGTATATACCATAAAATAACATTTAAATTTGTGTATCTGAAAAAATACACTTGCTAATTGCTTTTAACATTTATTAATGTAAAAAACATGTCTTTAACAAAATTTCATTTTTAAATTTTTGGGAAAATAATAAAAAATGTAATAAAATACTACAATACTGGCTAGTAATTCAGAAAAAAATACCCAGACAGTTGTTTTAATTTGGTTTGTATGACACATCATGTTATGTTGAATGTCAAGTTAGTTAAATATCCATATATGGATGAAAATGTTACAGACTGGATAAGAAATATATGGTAACCAAAAATCTTTGGAAAAAAAAAAAAAGCTATTTGACCTTTGAGCTAGCAGCCATTGTTTTTACACAATTTTAAGTGATTAACATACATCACTTGCAAGTTGTGTGTGCAGCAAAACTTACCTTTCATTTCTTGTTGTGTGTAAAGCAAAACATATCGTAAGGTTCGAAAAGATAATATATTCCATAGAAAAACAAAAACAATAGACCTCCGCCATGAGAAAACCAACATAGTGGGTTTGCGACCAGCATGGATCCAGACCAGCCTGCGCATTCGCGCAGTCTGATCAGGATCTATGCTGTTCGCTTTCAAAGCCTATTGTAATTAGAGAAACCGTTAGCGAACAGCATGGATCCTGACCAGACTGCGCGGATGCACAGGCTGGTCTGGATCCATGCTGGTCGCAAACCCACTATGTTGGTTTTCTCATGGCACGGCTCAATTTATAAAATGTGCAAATAACCCAACTTCAAGAAATTGAAAAACAAAATGGTAACATAAATTTAATATCAAATAAAATGAATATCATTATAAAACCAGAATATCAACTTCAAACATCAACAATAGTTTATGTATCAATATCTGACTTGCAAATATAGGAATACAGAATATTTGTACTGAACAATATAAAAACTGATATAAAAGACAGAAAAGTATGTGTTTTTGGCAATCATGTCATACAAAAGGTCCAATTATATACAAGATGAAAAATCGGGACAGAATAAACCCTGAAAAAAACTTACAACTTTAACCCATCCAAGCCACTTCCTTTCTTTAGGCTTAAAATACATGTAAACCAACTATGTACAATGAGAACAATATCAAAATGATTCATGATAAATGATTGTCACACAACTAACAAATATGATACAAACATTGAATAAAGTGGTAATATTGTACCCCTTTTAAATACAGGAGAAAGCAGTATTTTTACTTTCTCATTAGATCAGAGACTGCAAGTCAACTTTTTTTCTGCAATTTGACAAAACTGAATCGTTCATAGGCAATGTTCACCTTTACCCTGTTCAACATGTATTTGCCAACAAAGAAATTGCTGCCTATATTTAATATCTTTTTGCTTGTAAAAATACTTATAAAGCATAAAGTTCTAAAATGATTTCATCTCCCAGTTTGGTACAAACTGTGTATTTAACCTAACATAGAGAAACAACAAAGAGAACACCAGTGTTGAACAAGAAAATGCTATGCAAGATACCGACTATATTAAAAATACAAAAAGCACTTCAATTACATGTTTCAGTCATCAGTTAACACCAAATTTTAACAAAATACCATTTATTAAATGAGCCATGCCATGGGAAAACCAACATAGTGGGTATGCGACCAGCATGGATCCAGACCAGCCTGCACATCCGCGCAGTCTGGTCAGGATCCATGCTGTTCGCTAACAGTTTCTCCAATTCCAATAGGCTTTAAAAGCGAACAGCATGGAGCCTGACCAGACTGCGCGGATGCGCAGGCTGGTCTGGATCCATGCTGGTCGCATACCCACTATGTTGGTTTTCTCATGGCACGGCTCAAAAATGTGTAATTGTTTCTGGTAATTCAATGATCTTTTTCTTTTACAGCATCAGACAGACCTTGGCAGTGTGAAACACTTGTTTGAAAATATAAAATGTATTGAAATTACCGTAATCAGAAGCGTATGTAACTTTTAACTGAAAATTAATCTTAATTCTGACTAAACACATACATTTGCAAATCAGAAATATTTTTATGAAAAGTACTAAATTACCACAGTATCCAACTATAACAGTAACAACTCATTATATACAGCAATAAAATTACATACATTCAATATAGTAATATCATATCCATAAATCGGGTCATATATGTACACCATACAAGATATAAGTGTTATAGACGAAGAAAGACTAAAATATGACACATGATATGTTTCAAAATGACATGAACACTGGATGTTCTCCACCCAAAGAATAGAAACCTGATGCATGTTATTGACATAAGAAATGAACACTGAAACCAAGCACACTGATTGTGTCCCAAGATATGTCTTTGGTTATTGCCTGATTTTAATTTATATATTTTCTACAGGAATGGCAGAACCCCTATAAAACATATAAAACAGGAGGTTCTAAGGAATAAACATTTCTGTCAGATGTAAATAGCCTTTTATGATGACATGAATTCAAAACCAATTCGGTGAGGGGCACGAGATTGAAAGTCAGCGACCTAAACTACTTAGCTGCAGAGGCCTTAAAATGACCCGTCAGTATAAACACTAAATAAGTACTAACTGGAATCGTCAGATACTGTTTATAAAGGACAGAAGTACTACTAAAGCAAGCCATAATAAGGTTAGATTGAATGAAATATCGAGTTCTGGCAACTTAAATGCTTCTTGCATACTATCTATCCAACACTATTCCAACATGTTTTCTCATCTTATTACTTCCCTCTATAATAAATTACCACCAACATTTATTTTTTATGCCTCTGTACAAGAATTATTACCACTTCTACCACACCTTCGATGATGCAAATATCTTTCTCCAGAATGATCATGTAACATCTGATATGACGACATTTTAATTTTCAAGCAGTTAAATGTAATATCAAGACACAGTCCTTATTATCAGGTAAGCTGCTATTACTTTGATCATTTTTTCCTCAACAATTACCCCCTGTGAAATACTTTCCACCTAAATGTATATTTAGGTCTGTAAGCTAGGTCACACTTTATCTTCACTGGCAAGAAAACTTAACATAGGACAGAATTTCCAGCACTTCATTAGAAATAACTATCATTTGTTTGTCCACTACTATTACTGTTATTTTCAACTTCTCTCCACTGAGGTCTTGGGATTTGGATGTTTCCAAGTGCAGATGGGGCAGACTGTGCTGACCTGGTACTCCTTCCCTCAAATCGCATTGGGTTCATGACGAGAGCAAACGCTCTGAAACTTGAGCGGAGATCACTACGATGTACAGGGAAGTAACTCTCACCATTCTTGTTCAGCTGTCTGTAATGTACAAACACAAGATGTTTCTCTTAAAGAAATATCATTTAAAACACTCAGGTAAAAATATTACTTTGAGTGATTGTATGTAGTGATACACATAAATCAGGACAAGCCAGCTGACCCCTCTCTCCTCCCTGAGTTGATCACCTGAGGATGACTGTCTGACCTTCAATATATAAATTCAGTATAAATCTATATGGACAAGACAAGCTTCATTAAGATAAATTCAAAAATGTGGTTTCTAATCTTTTTTATACTATTTCATCCTGTGATTGGAAACTAAATAGTCTACCTCCCGACTGATTGACAATTAGAAAATTTTAGCCTCTGTTCACTGAAGGAAAGGCATAAAAATACAGACTGAGTATAAACTTGTTACCTTCTGAAACACAGGAAGATACAGGCAACAATGACAAGGAGAGCAGCCACACATGTTACCCCTATACCAGCTACTGCACCGGTGCCCAGACCAGGATCTGAAATATACATTTGGAAGATGCAGGTAAAAATTACAAGGAGAGCAGTCACCAATATTATTATATCAGCTACTGAAGCTGTTAAATCAAAGTGACATTTCCACAATTTTCAGATTATAATTATTCAAGTCTTTAAAATCAATCTATTTCCCATCATCATAAACAAATACAAAGTGGGAAAGATCAACAGAACCTGCTTACCAGTTTCCTGTTCACATCGTAACCCTTTATAACCCTCAAGGCAACGGCACTTTGGATTTCCTTCTGTATCTTTACTACAAACACCATTCTCACATACACCTTCACAGTTGTCTAAAAAATATTGGATATTCAATCAGTGTAAGCATACTGTAAGAACTATTTAAGAAATATTAAACAATTAAAAAAAGTATAGATGAAAAACACTAAATCAGACAACTTTACATCTGGATTTCACAGCAACAGAAATCTCGGATAAAACCAATATTGAAGACCTGAGGTTTGGCCTATTTGCTATTATATCTTTAAACAAGAGGACCATGATGGTCCTGAATCGCTCACCTCTTCCCACATGATCCAGTTTTGAGTATGATGTCGTTTTTTCTATTATTTGACACAGTGACCTAGTTTTTGAGCTCATGTGACCCAGTTTTGAACTTGACCTAGATATTATCAAGATAAAAATTCTGACCAATTTTCATGAAGATCCATTGAAAACTATGGTCTCTAGAGAGGTCACAAGGTTTTTCTATTATTTGACCTATTGACCTAGTTTTTTAAGGCACGTGACCCAGTTTCAAACTTGACCTAGATATCATCAAGGTGAACATTCTGACCAATTTTCATGAAGATCCATTCAAGGGTATGGCCTCTAGAGAGGTCACAAGGTTTTTCTATTTTAAGACCTACTGACCTAGTTTTTGATCGCAGTTGACCCAGTTTCAAACTTGACCTAGATATCATCAAGATAAACATTCAGACCAATTTTCATACAGATCCCATGAAAATTATGGCCTCTAGAGAGGTCACAACGTTTTTTCATTATTTGACCTACTGACCTACTTTCTGATGGCACGTGACCCACTTTCGAACTTGACCTAGATATCATCAAGATGAATCAGACAACTTTATACAGATCCTAAATATGCTTTAGAGGGTCACAGTTTCTATTATTTGACTAGACCTTGTTTGATGCATGTGACCAGTTTCGAACTTGACCTAGATATCATCAGGTAACGTTCTGACAATTCAGAAGTCTTTGAATATATGGCTTAGATAGGTCACAAGGTTTTTCTATTTTTAGACCTAATGACCTAGTTTTTTAATGGGACGTGACCAGTTTCGAACTTGACCTAGATATCATCAAGGTGAACATTCTGACCAATTTCATGAAGATCTTGAAATATATGGCCTCTAGAGAGGTCACAAGGTTTTTCTATTTTTAGACCTACTGACCTAGTTTTGACGCACGTGACCCAGTTTCAAACTTGACCTAGATATCATCAAGATGAACATTCAGACCACTTCATACAGATCCCATGAAAAATATGGCCTTTAGAGAGGTCACAAGGTTTTTCTATTATTTGACCTACTGACCTAGTTTTTGACAGCATGTGACCCACTTTCGAACTTGACCTAGATATCATAAAGATGAACATTCAGACCAACTTTCATACAGATCCCATGAAAAATATGGCCTCTAGAGAGGTCACAAGGTTTTTCTATTATTTGACCTACTGACCTAGTTTTTGATGGCACGTGACCCACTTTCGAACTTGACCTAGATATAATCAAGGTGAACATTCTGACTAATTTTCATGTAGATCTCATGAAATATATGGCCTCTAGAGAGGTCACAAGGTTTTTCTATTTTTAGACCTACTGACCTAGTTTTTGATGGCAAGTGACCCAGTTTCGAACTTGACCTAGATATCATCAAGATGAACATTCAGACCAACTTTCATACAGATCCCATGAAAAATATGGCCTTTAGAGAGGTCACAAGGTTTCTCTATTATTTGACCTACTGACCTAGTTTTTGATGGCATGTGACCCAGTTTCGAACTTGACCTAGATATCATCAAGGTGAACGTTCTGACCAATTTTCATGAAGATCTTTTGAAATATATGGCCTCTAGAGAGGTCACAAGGTTTTTCTATTTTTAGACCTAATGACCTAGTTTTTTAATGGCACGTGACCCAGTTTCGAACTTGACCTAGATATCATCAAGGTGAACATTCTGACCAATTTTCATGAAGATCTTGTGAAATATATGGCCTCTAGAGAGGTCACAAGGTTTTTCTATTTTTAGACCTACTGACCTAGTTTTTGACGGCACGTGACCCAGTTTCAAACTTGACCTAGATATCATCAAGATGAACATTCTGACCAACTTTCATAAAGATCCCACAAAAAATGTGACCTCCAGAGTGGTCACAAGCAAAAGTTTACGGTTGCACGCACGCACGCACGCACGACGGACGACAGACGCCGCGCGATCACAAAAGCTCACCTTGTCACTTTGTGACAGGTGAGCTAAAAAATCCTTATGTAACCTTTTCCCTTTAAAATAACGTACACCATAAAAGTAACACTACTTCTTGCAGGCTTTCCTGATGAGAGTGAGTAACTTACGCATTCTGTGGTAAAAATTTTTCCACATGATGTCATGTACATAATATTAGTTGTGGTTCCATAAAAAAATCATCATAAATACATCTTTGTGATGTACGCATAATGGTGTAATATCTTACCGACACAAACCCCATTCTGGAAAGTGGATCCGCTACAGCACTGGCAAGTGTAAGATGGATCTATGCCTGAACACACTCCTTTGACCTCCCCGCATCCATGTAAGCCAAGGTCACAAGGGTCAAATTCTGTTTCCATGGTGATACACTCTGACCTGGATACTGACCCCTCTCTAGATGTTGTCTCACCAAAACTGCACCTGAAGTTTACAAAAAAAGCATATCAAAGTAATTCATCTAATTTCCTAAATATAAAGTAAGTTCATTTAATTTTCTAATTTTTTTTTTCACTCTAGCACTTTGACCATTTCTTCAAGATGCAGCATCATGTATGCAATATCATTCAAACTCGTATCAAAATTTATAGAGACAATAATTATATGACACACGAAATTAATTTTCAGGGGAAATAAATCTGTCAAAGCTTTTTCAAAACTGGAGAATGTTCATGGTACATATTTTAGTCCTTAGAATCTGGTTTGATGAAACAGAATGGGGACAATTATACCATATGACTATCAAGTAAATGAGTCCAAGGCAGTAAAATGTGAAAAATTGCTGAAGGTTGAATGCCACTAAAAGGGATTTTATAATTTATTTATCTTTTTAAAGCCCCTATGGTTAGAAATGGGCATACATGTTCTAAGGATTACCATTTATGTTCACCCCCCAAAAAATGGTAATTTTGAATGGAAATACAGCTAGATCTGAGAATACCATATAAACTAAGAAAACAACAAGATTTGTGGTCTGTAGTATTCCTTACCCTGTTTGGTTTTCTGAGCTTACCCTGTATAAAATAAGAAAAATATCACTCAAGACATAAAAACTGGAAACAAAACTTCCTCTGAGAAGAGGTAACCAAACACATTTAATCAACACTAAATACCTTGTACAACAGTCTCTGTCTTCAATGTTCTGGTAAGTTCCAAAGGGACATAACTGGCATGTGTTGCTGTCAGTTCTTCTTTCACCTGTCTTGCATTTTACTGAAATTGGTTGATAATATAAGTTTTATCCCTTTAAATATTTACTGTGATTAAAACTACTACCACAGCAAAAGACAGGCACAGTGGGCATGTAAAATATATTTACCTGCATGGAATTCTCATTTTTTATTTGGCAAGCAGTTGAAACATTAAAATAAACTGGTGCTAAAAATTCCTTCACTTCCGTGCTAATACTGTAACATTTGAATTGTATCTTGCTGGAACAAAGACAGCAATAAAGGCTGTATACTGGTATGTTCATATAGTTACTTACCAAGTGAACAATCTTGTGAATTCTTGGCTCCTGTGGACTGTGTAGTGTAGCCATAGGGACATGGCTGACATGTGACATCTGACCTATCATCTTTGTACATGCCTACTGGACAGGGGACACAACTCCCATCAACTGACATCTCCATACCCAAAATATTGCACGTAACTGTATAAAAGGGCAAGAATTTTCAGAACATAAAAGCAATCTAAAATTCTAAGTAAGAAGGGGTGTAATTCATTAAAAGAGCCAGAGTTATGGACCTTGTGTCAAATGGTCTGGTTGATGATATGGAACAAGTGTTTCAAGATTGAATCAAACCCATTCACTGATAAAAGATACAGGGTAAAAGTGCACCAGAACTTTAACCTAAAATCCTACAATTCTAAGTAAAAAGTGTGGGGGGAGGGGGAGGGTTAGTTCATGTAATATTTTTGCAAGAGTTATGGCCCTTGTGCCAAATGACGTGGGGTGATGATGAGGACCAACTATTTTAAGTTTGAAGGAAATCTATCATATAATTACAGAAATAAAGAGAAAATGCATCAACACTTCAACCAAGGTGCGGATGTAAGTAAGTAAAGTCTTTATTTACAGAGGGTTGCCCAGTTAGCATAGATGTAGATCGGATGTGGATGCCAATGCTTGGTTGAGCAGGATAGGTTGAGCAGGATAGCTCTCAATATACTTTGTACAGTCAAGCTTAAGATCTGCCAAAATATTTATATCTGTTTTCTTTTTAAACACCTTTAACATCTTTTCTTCACCATACTGAAAACTTGTTTGCCAAGTATGCTACCTAATCACAAAGTCATTACTTATGTTTTAACTTACTTACTTACTTTAACAAAAACAAAAAAAATCCTAAAATAATAACAATTTTCAAAGTTTGGTATTCTTAAAGAGCGCATCTGACAGAGTGAACTAGAGTTGTCACAGGAGTGACGAATTATACCCCCACAATATGGCCTTGTCACAGACCTAAGCCAATGTCAAACTGAACTTGCTTGACCTTTGACCTACTGACCTCAAAATCAATACAGGTCATCTGCTGGTCATGATCAACCTTCCTGTTAAGTTTCATAATCCTCGGTCCAAGCATTCTCAAGTTATTGTCCGGAAAAGGTTTAAATGTTCTGGGTCACTGGACCTTTGACCTTTGGAACTGAAAATAAATAGGGGTCATCTGCTGGTCATGACCAATCTCCCTATTAAGTTTCGTGATCCTAGTCCAAAGTGTTCTGAAATTATTGTATGAAAACTGTTTAAAATGTTCTAGGTCACTTTGACCTTGACCAGTGACCTACTGACTTAAAATTATAAGGGGTCATCAAAAAATTATGATCCTAGACCCAAGCTTTCTCAAGTTATCATCCAGAAACCATTTAACTGTTCAGTCACTGTGACCTTGACCTTTGACCTACTGACCTCAAAGTTGAACTTGACCTGTATTTTATGATGTTACACCTGTGTATTAAAAGTTATGATCCTAGGCCCAAGCGTTCTCAAGTTATCATCGGAAACCGTTTTACTGTTCAAGGTAACTGTGACCTTGACCGACTGACCCCAAAGTCGAACTTGACCTGTATTTTCTGATGTTACACCTGTGAACCAAAAATTACTTAAATCAGTCAATCCTTTCATGGGTTATCAACCATGAAAACCAACGCACCGATAGACCGACCAACCGAAAACTCACTCCTATATACCCTCCCCCCTCCCAAACTTCGTTTTGTGGGGGTATAATAATATCCAAATGACAGTGCCCTAGCAAATATTCTGATGTGTGTCTAATAGTATACATGTATATAAATTACTCACAATCACAATGGTCTATTGATGTAGCCGGACTACTTTGTGTAGTGTGACCCAATGGGCAAGGTTTGCAAGAAGTAGACCCGGGCTGATCCTGGTAGAAGCCCACTTCACACACCTCACACTCTGTATTCAGGAGGTAATAGCCAGGCTCACAAATATCTGCAAGACAAGAAAAATTTATGATCATCAGTTAATCTGCATCTCCTGGAGATTGTAACTAAAAGCTACTGTAAAAAGATCCATAATTATCGTCTTAATTTTCACGCGTCTTTCTTTATTCTTGCATCAGGAAATTGAAATTCTGCTTGAATAATGATACATACATGTAGTTGCAAGAATTAGTTAAACCTCACGTTGTCGCACTGTCACTTGGGGTCAAATTTCTGGACAATTGATCTATATAATTCTTCCTGGGTATTATGCATCAATACACCAAAACAAATTTCTAATGACAGTCCCTGCCTTTTTTAATGGTGTACAGAAATTTTCATCCACGGTGCTATAGAAAGAAACAAGTGAATGAAGTATTGCCATGCAATACAAAGTCCCCTACTGGAAGGCACCTAATTTTTTCTACTGCAGTATAACATAATGAACTGATATCTGTCAATGATGTATAAACAATATTGTACTACATATACAATATGTTATAACATTATAACAACACACTTGGATTAAAATGTGCATATATAAAAACCCACAGTTGTTTTCATATTGAATTTTTTTGGCTGATTATAAAAATGTTATCATGTAAGTTATTTATAGTAACAACAAAGGGAAATTAATCTTTAAAAAAAAAAAAAAAAAAAAAAAAAAAAAAAAATTAATAATATAAGTCCACAAGAAACTCTTTACCAGGTAGAGATAGGTCAAAATACACCTAAAAATTGGATGTAACATGCATGCTGTACCACAGAAAAGTGGTCTCGATTTTTCTCTACTGCCAGTAATAAAAAAGTTACAATAAAATCTATTTATAGTAACAACAAAGGGATGTAATTCTAAAAACAAGGGTGCCTCATGGTGGTGAACATTTGGTCCAAGTTACATCAAAATCCCTCCATGCATGAAGAAGAAATGTTCCATACAAAGTCATTCTTGAATTTGACCTTTGACTTCTAAATATGACCTTGACCTTAGACCTAGGGACCTGGTTCTTGCGCATGACATGTTGTCTCATCCAGGGGAATATTTGTGCCAACTGATATCTAAATCCTGCTTTGCATGACAAAGTTATAGACCGGACAGGAAAAAAATCCTCTTGACCTTTGATCTCAAAGTGTGACCTTGACCTTTAAGCTAGGGTACTGGGTGTTGCGCATGACATGTCGTCTCATCATGGGAAACATTTGTGCCAAGTAATATTAAAATCCCTTCATGGATGGCAGAGTTATGGACGGGACAGGAAAAAAACTCTGTTGACCTTTGACCCCCAATTGTGACCTTGACCTTTGAGCTAGGGGTCCGGGATTTGCGCATGACACGTCGTCTCATCATGGGGAACACTTGTGCTAAGTAATATTAAAATCCCTTAATGAATGTCAGAGTTATGGACCGGACACGAAACAGACCCTGTTCATGCTATGTTAACATTTGACTGCTAAGTGTGACCTTGACCTTTGAGCTAGGGGTCTGAAAGTTGTGCATGACATATCGTCTTATTATGAGGTACATTTGTGCCAAGTAATATTAAAATCCCTTCATAGATGGGAGAGTTATGGACCGGACAGGAAAAAACCTTGTTGACCTTTGACCTCCAATTGTGACCTTGACCTTTAAGCTAGGGGTCCAGGTTTTGCGCATGACACGTCATCTCCTCATGGGGAACATTTGTGCCAAGTAATATTAAAATCTCTTCATGGATGGGAGAGTTATGGACCGGACAGGAAAAAAGCCCTGTTGACCTTTGACCTCCAATTGTGACCTTGACCTTTGAGCTAGGGGTCCGGGATTTGCGCACGACACATCATCTCATCATGGGGAACATTTGTGCCAAGTAATACTAAAATCCCTTCAAGGATGGGAGAGTTGTGGACCGGACAGGAAAAAAGCTCTGTTGACCTTTGACCTCCTATTGTGGCCTTGACCTTTGAGCTAGGGGTCTGGGTTTTGCGCATGACACGTCGTCTCATCATGGGGAACATTTGTGCTAAGTAATATTAAAATCCCTTCATGGATGACAGAGTTATGGACCGGACACGAAATTGCGGACGGACAGAATGACGGAATGACAGAATGACGGAATGACGGAATGACGGAAAAGAGCATTCCTATAGTCCCCAAAACTGGTTTTCAACCAGTAGGGGACTAATAACCCCTAACACTGGGCGACACTACAAGGTTTTACTAATTCTCTCAACTATGTATCATTATTTAAACAAAATTTTAATTTCCAGATGTAATAATTAAGAAAGATGTGAAAATTAAGACCATAATTATCACCCTAAAAACCTCACAAGGATTGTTAAATCTCACATGTATATATCTTTTGAGGTGAGAATTGAAGTGGCATAACAGGATTCCGTAGAAATCCACAAGAATTACTTCCCACAAAATAGCAGATTTCATAGTATATTTCCTTACAATAATGTATCTAAAACATATGTACCCTTTCATGACACAAAAGTATTTATAAATTCTTGTGTACATTAAAATATAAATTTTTGAACAACAAATCTTATAATAACTTTTAATTGGTAAACATTTTCAATTCGAAATCTTACAGTAACACTGTTTTCCTGCAACAGAACCAGCTGTTAAAGTAGTCTTCCCTAGATCACATGACCTGCATGTTGTCTGCTTCTCTTGATCACTGTAACTTCCTTGTGGACACTGTTCACACAGACCAGCTGTGGAATTATGGAAATATCCGAGGCCACAGTTCACTGAAATCAGTAAGTTGACATAATACCAGTTTACTATGCCCATAAATTGCGAAACTGTATTTTTCATCACTGTGTAATATGAAGTGTAAAGGACAGGTTAAAAATTTGATAAGTTGAAAGATTTCACTGCTTAATTTTAGATGCAACAATTTCAAATCCAGATGAAATACACTCATATCTACAGTCGTCTCTCATATATCTACAGTTGTCTCTCAAATATCTACAGTTGCCTCATACATCTACAGTTGCCTCTCATATATCTGCAGTTGCCTCATATATCTACAGTTGCCTCATATATCTGCAGTTGCCTTATCAACAGTTGTGGCTCTTATATCTACAGTTGCCTTATCAACAGTTGTCTCTCATATATCTACAGTTGCCTTATCAACAGTTGTCTTTCATATATCTACAGTTGCCTCATATATCTGCAGTTGCCTTATCAACAGTTGTCTCTCATATATCTACAGTTGCCTTATCAACAGTTGTCTCTCATATATCTACAGTTGACTTATCAACAGTTGTCTCTCATATATCTACAGTTGTCTCTCACATATCTACAGTTGCCTCATACATCTACAGTTGCCTCATATATCTACAGTTGCCTCATACATCTACAATTGCCTTATACATCTACAGTTGCCTCATATATCTACAGTTGCCTCATACATCTATAGTTGCCTTATACATCTACAGTTGCCTCATATATCTACAGTTGCCTCATACATCTACAGTTGCATTATCAACAGTTGTCTCTCATATATCTACAGTTGCCTCATATATCTACAGTTGCCTCATATATCTACAGTTGCCTCATATATCAACAGTTGTCTCCCATATATGTACAGTTGTCTCCCATATATCTACAGTTGTCTCTCATATATCAACAGTTGCCTCTCATATATCAACAGTTGTCTCTCATATATCAACAGTTGTCTCTCCTATATCTACAGGTGCCTCTCATATATCTACAGCTGTCTCTCATATCTCAACAGTTGTCTCTCATATATCAACAGTTGCCTCTCATATATCTACAGCTGTCTCTCATATATCTACAGTTGTCTCTCATATATATCTACAGGTGCCTCTCATATATCTACAGCTGTCTCTCATATATCAACAGTTGTCTCTCATATCTCTACTGTGGCCTCTCATGTATCTACAGTTGTCTCTCATGTATCTACAGGTGTCTCTCATATATCTTGTTGCCTCACATAAATCTACAGCTGTCTCTCATATATCTACAGTTGTCTCTCATATCTCTACTGTGGCCTCTCATATATCTACAGTTGTCTCTCATATATCTACAGGTGCCTCTCATATATCTACAGGTGCCTCTCATATATCAACAGTTGCCTCTCCTATATCTACAGTTGCTTCTCCTATATCTACAGCTGTCTCTCATATATCTACAGTTGTCTCTCATATATCTACAGGTGCCTCTCATATATCTACAGTTGTCTCTCATATATCAACAGCTGTCTCTCATATATCTACAGTTGTCTCTCATATATCTACAGGTGCCTCTCATATATCTACAGTTGCCTCTCATATATCTACAGGTGCCTCTCATATATCTACAGTTGTCTCTCATATCTCTACTGTGGCCTCTCATATATCTACAGTTGTCTCTCATATATCTACAGGTGCCTCTCATATATCTACAGTTGTCTCTCATACATCAACAGGTGCCTCTCATATATCTACAGTTGGCTCTCATATATCTACAGTTGTCTCTCCTATATCTACAGTTGCCTCTCATATATCTACAGTTGCCTCTCATATATCTACAGTTGCCTCTCCTATATCTACAGGTGCCTCTCACATATCTACAGTTGTCTCTCATATCTCTACTGTGGCCTCTCATATATCTACAGCTGTCTCTCATATATCTACAGTTTTCACTCATCTATCTACATCTGTCTCTCATACCTACAGTTGCCCCTCACATATATATACATCTGTCTCTCATGCATGAACAGCATTTTATACATTCAATATTGAAAACCTTTAAACATTTTTAAGAACATTTACATATTTATTAGATATCTAGGCAACTTACCACATCTTCCGTTACTAAGGACCTGCCCCATGTCACATGATTGTTCTGTGGTTACAGATAAATCAACTGTTTCATACTCTCCAAGTCCGGACTTTAATGAATTCTCAAACTGACCAATTACAGCAGAAGAATTCTCAGGTGTTATGCTGGTTAAGAAAAAAGATAAAAAAGTAAATAATACCAATCTTGATCAAAAACTGAAAAACTGCAAGCTTTTTTTTAAACCGTTTTCTTTCTAAAATAACTGATCTTTAATGGAGACCTAAGGGTACTCAGATGCTTCTGTTTTTCCCTATACCAGTTCCAGTTATTAGGCTATTATTGTTTTGTTCATGATGAATGTAACAATTTACTAAAAGTTTCTTACACTAAATTTTATTAAATATTCATCTGTTGTGGCTGAAGCAGGACTGTCATAAAGTACTGTCTGCATTTGTCAATGCATGTCGCATGATACTTATTCATTTATGTTTACAGAAATTCTAAGTCTCAATGTAACATACTCATTGTTTCTGATCCTGAATGTCACGTTAAACTGGACAGGATTTACAGATCTCTTTATGATGTCATTCAAGAAGAAAGTCTACATTAATACTTTCTGTGTGCAGTCTTTATTTGGGGCATAAGCCAGAATCGAAGAATTGGCCACTAATAAGTCGGCAAGGCCAATTTTAGCAGATTTGAACACACTGGTCCCATCAATTGTAAAAAGCCGTCAAATTTCATCAAAGGATCATCAAAACCTTAAAGCAATAAAATACAGTATCTATATTCCCACTCATTTATGTTGGCTTGATTATAAAGAAAGCTTAAATGTAACTTTACTCTCTCTCTCTCTCTCCATCATTTGGGAAATAAAACATGACAATTTCTACATGTGGAGAAGTTGTGACTCAGCTGGTTAGAAATTATAAGCACCTCCGGACTGAGAAGAATAGTCCTTTCCTTTCCTTTGTTGTACCTTAACAGTTTTAGTTTGTAGATTTTTTACTGTGACTTGAGGCCAGTAACATAAAAGCCAAATATTTTTAAACTTCATCATATTGTATCAAGCACATGACTAAGTTATGCATACAAAAAAAAACCATAACCAAATAGCCATCACTGTAGGGATAACGCATGTTTTTTTGTGTTATAACATCGCAGACCCCCGAGGAATTGGTTGGTACCCGAGCCCGTAGGGATTACCGAGGGATTCTGAAGATGTTGTAACACGGAAAAAACATGCGCTAAAGCTTTCTAGCATAAAACACAAAAAAACCAAGTAAATGAATACATTGTCCCTATACGTCATTAAACTTCCATGAAATGCGCAGTAAAGTATACATAAATTTTTCAATTGACGTAATTTCCTTTTTGAATTATCCGTTTGGGCCGTAATATGTTTTACGCTTTGCCACGGAACGCGAAATATATGAAAAGAGTTATAACAGTGTGTGAGCCCCAAGAATCTCTCTGTTAACACATTTTTGCTCTCCTGTTAAAACACCCCCCAAAAAAGGGGACAATAACAGCAATTTTATGCTAGAATATCATATGTAAATTTTTATGAATATCAACTTGTAGATTAAACTCTCTCATTAATATGTCAAAGATTTAAACACTAACCAGCACAAGGTGGAAATGTAAAATATTTTCCTCTAGGTGGATCCATAAACCAATTTGCATGTATATAGACTGGCTGCTTCCCCTCCGCAAACATTACCCATCTAAACACCAAACAGTACATTTCATCCATAATCCCCTACCGGTCACATGACAAATCTCCATAGAGAGGTGCTAAAGGTTCCGTACATGTCTGAGCTATTAAATGTAAAATAGAATTTTTTTTTTTCAAATACTATAAAAATCATTATTAAAATTTGTGGTAGACTAATGTTGCAGATGTCTTCTTTGTGTCAAAGCCTGAAATCTACACCAATGAAAAACTAGGCACTACATTTTTATACTGCAGAATCATGCCCCCTGCATGTATGACCAAAGATGTTGTTTTCTGAGGTTTTAATTTTAAAGGGTGAAGGTCATATTAGGGTCAAGGTCATCTATACAGAGATCATTCTGTAGGTCTTGCCACAAGGTTTGTTGATGTGGTGCATGAACAAAATTTTGTATCATTTATGTGGGCTGTAAGACCAAAGAATGATGTTGTTTACTAAGGTTTAAAGTTTGAAGGTGAAGGTCAAATGAGGACGAGGTTAAAGGGTTATAAATATATAAATTGGTCTGTAGGTTTTGCCACAGGGATTGTTGAGTCTGATATGAACTAAAATCAGGTCAATAATATGGGCTTTAAGCAATCTGGTTTGTATGGAGGGATGAAGGTCAAGGTCATCTATTTATAGGTCAGTTTGTAGATCTTGCCATGATGTTTTTTAATTTGTGAGTATGAACTAAATTGAGTCATTTATGAGGGCTGAAAAAACAAAACTGTTAGGTTTTAAGTTTGAAGGTGAAGGTCATATGAGGGTCAAGGTCACTTATATATAGGTCAATTTGTTGTCTTGCCAGAAGATTTTTTGAATGAGAGAATGAACTAAATTGGGTCATTTATGAGGGCTTTAGGGCCAAACATGTTGTTTTTTAAAGGGATTTAAGTTTGAAGATGAAGCTCATATGAGAGTCAAGGTCATCTATATATAGGTCAGTTATTAGGTCTTGCCACAAAGGATTGTTGGGGTGGAGTCTGAACTAAGTTGGGTCATTAATGTGAGCTGTAAAAAATTTGTGGATGGACTCATGGACAAACAGACAGTTCAATCTCTTATATGCCTGGGGGCATAATAAAATACCTTCCAAATTTGAAATCCTTAATTTCATATCCCCACAAAATAAATTGTTCTTGTCAAAAATAATCAAATTGTCCACTCACAAAATTTAAAAACTATATGTGTTTTTTGGGAAAAATTTAGACCACATGTCTCCTCATGCATTAGTACTGCTGATGTAGGGGTTTTTTTAAAAGAAAAAAAGAACTTGGATGTAAAATATTTACTGAAGTCATAACGTAATAAGGGGAAATTTATATAATAAGCAAGATAGAGTTGTGGTTCCAATTAATGTAGACCTTAACCATACCGGTATCTCCTTCGCTTTTTAGCAGAAAAGAAATAATGTCAGTACTTACGTGTGACTATAACTCTGAAGTTGCACGAAGCGAATTGGACTGGGGCATCAAATGCTGTATAGTAACTGGATATTCACCAAAAGTGAAAATCTGCCCTGAAAAGTGTTTGCAAAAATATTTTCAGCAAGTTTATTTCAATTTTTTCAATTTTAACTTCAAACAATACACCAATTAATGGCAATATAACTGCACATTTGCCACCATTGGGATTAAGAATTGGTACATGAATTCAAGGACATAGGGGGCATTTTTCAGTAAAAAAATCCCAATAATAGAATTTGTTCAAACTTTGTATATGAACACTGTTAGAAACAGAATTATGAAAAAAATGGAAGGTCACCATGCTTTTCAGAGTATCTGTCCTTAAATTTATGCAAATTTGAAGAAAAGTCCAGTTTTAAGGGCAGGTAACTCCTAAACAACCACAGTGACCTATGATTGTTTTTGCATTTTTCTGTTTGAAAACAGGAAAATGTGTTCATATACAAAGTTGAACAAATTCTATTTTTGGGGAAATTTTTTTTCCCCTCATCTCTCATACAGAAACTGCAGCGAGTGTCTTTGAAACATTGAAATGGTAAGAACTGTAGCTCATACTCTCTTTAAACAAATCAGAATCCCAGAACAGGCGACTGTACATAGCTACAGTATGACTTAACAAGAAGAGAATCTCAGGTAGCATCAGTTTAGTAGTAACTTTACCTGGTTGATGAGTCTGTCTTATATCTACCACCCCAACATTATCCTTGAACTGTGGATCGGGCCCAGCTGACCTCTGTGGAAAGGTCATCACCAAACATCACTTCTACAAAGGTCATCGACAGAAACACAACTTCAGGAGCAGTCTTATCTGTATAATTTATAGGAAAAATTCTCAGTACAAAAGGGTTTTGTGCTTTTTTCTTTGAGTTGGCAAAATATATAAACTAATAAGTTTTAAAAAAATTTAAATTTAAAAATAATATGGATATAAGTTAGTTAGATGTCTTGAAACATCACCCCCTCATTTTCCCCGCATGTTGCAAAACATCATAAACATCTTTTCAATGTAAAGTTTACAAAATTTTGATATTACATATTTTTTTAAAATTTAATCCCCGTAATCACAAAATTTGAATTAGCAATGCTGTTATTTTACTTATGTGCAAATTCATCAAAACAAACCTGATGAAACACTTGCAGTCTGCTGCTGAAGAATGAGGACAATCGTCTCAGGACAGGAGCTTGGTGTGATAGCAACCTCATGCTGCCTTGCACATGTTCAAAACTCTACCCAGCTGACAACATCTCCTTGGTTACTGTTACATTTATAAATGTCAAGGTCATCTATGACTTTACTGTAAAAAACTGACCCCTGTCACTGCCCTTCAATAGAACCTCCTCCATTCCCAGTGATTACCCTGATCTGAAAAAGAAACTTCATACTTGACCATCGAACTTCAATTTCTGTTGTTCTGGCTTTGTGTTCACATTCATGGTGTTACAACAATCATAATTTTGAAAAAAAATTATCTTATACTAGTGCTCAATTTTTTTGTGTGCAGAAATTAATATTTTGATAATGAAAAAGCAAATTATACCTTTCTGATCAGAACAAAACATCTTATCCTCTATCTACAATGCGAAATATTTTAAATGTTTTTTTTTTTTCTGAACAATGTTTGCAGCATACATATTTTAATAATTTACCTGCTTATCTATTTCCCGAAACCCTAGCCCTTGCTTTTATGTATAAGTACAGCATCGATGTAGACAGCCCCACTCCCGTTGGCTGTTCCTGACCATTGCACACACCTGATGCCATGATTGGGGCGGATATACCAAGACTGACTACATGTTTGACTGCACCTTCAGCTGGCCCGAAAAATCAAACAGTCTGTCTTTCTTTATCGACAGTAAAAATTTGTTCACTGAAAGTTGATTCAATAACAAAAAAACTTACATATTCAAACAAAAGTAACATATGGAATAAAATTTCAGTTTATAATAAATACAGGATGATACATTAAATTACTCGTCAGTAAGTTTTTAAAAGAATATACAAATCAAAAATAAACAAAATTGCTTTTTAAAAACATATGATTCCACCATGACCTTTTGGAGGCTATGCATAAGTGTTTTTGTATGCTGTAACCTTGACCTTTGACTAACTGACCTCAAAGTAGCTGTGACCCCTACTGTCTCAGAAAGACACCTATGAAGTTTTAAGATCAAAGGCCCAAGCATTCTCCCGATCTTGATTGAAATTTAATTTTCAGTCTCAAGGTCACTGGTAACTTGACCTTTGACTCACAAGACAATAGGGGTTATCTACTACTTAACCACAAAAAATTATCATAGGAAGTTTGACAACTGTAGAAATAAGAGTTCTTTAGTTTAGTTAATAAGCAGGAACCATTTTGAAATTTTAAGTTCATTGAGACCATGAATTTTGACCAATTGACCTTTTAAAACAATATGGGACTTCTACTGGCCACAAACAATCATCCTATAAGTACAAATGTAGGAGATATATGGTTCTCTAGTTACTGAGCAGAAAAAAATTTTCTGTCTCTAGGTCACCTTGACCTACTGGCCCCTTAAAAACAGGCTTCCTGTAACGACATCAAAAAATTATCCTAGAAAACTGGCCCCTGTAAAGGGCCCAAAACATTCTGTGATCATTATTCTGTCTACCAACCGACCTACTGACCCAAAAGATAACAGATAACAGATAATGGCAAACAAAAGCTGCACTATTGTGACAAAAGCCCCCAAGCATGCCCAAGAATGCTACAGTTGTATGCGCAAAAAAATCACACATTCATTTCATGACCTTTACCTTGACTTAAGAGGCCTAGGTCATAAGCGTGACACACCTTCTCAATATGGTTAACATTTGTGTCAAATTTTTTTTAAATCCCTGATAAATGGCAGAGTTATGGACCAGACAAAAACAATTTTGGGCTTTTTAAGTTTGACCTTGACCTTGGAGCTAGGGTCTGGGTCTTGTGCATGACACCTCATCTCATTTTAGGAAACATTTATGCCACGTAATTTCAAAATCCCTTCATCAATGGCAATGTTATGGCTGGGCAAGAAACAGAACATGTTAAACCTTTAACCTCTAAGTGTGACCTTTGGCCTTAGAGCTAGGGCTCTGGATCTTGCGCATGACACGTTGTCTCATTATAAGAAACATTTATGCCAAGTAATTTCAAAATCCTTGATGAATGGCAGAGTTATGGACTGGACACAAAATAGTCCCCTGTTAACCTTTGATTCTATGCGTGACTTGACTTTGGAGCTAGGGGTCTGGGTCTCATGCATGCAACGTTGTCTCTTTATGGTAAAAATTTATGCCAGGTTATTTCAAAATCCCTGCATGGATGGCAGAGTTATGGACTGGAGACGAAACGACCTTTTTTAACCTTTGACCTCTGTGACCTTGACCCTTGGAGCTAGGGTCTTGGGTTTTCGCATGACATGTCCTCTCATTATGGTGAACATTTATGCCAAGTATTTCAAAATCCTTTATGGATGGAAGATTACAGCCCAGACGAAATTTACTGGACTCACGCATGCATGATGGACGGGGGGTTTTAATCGGGGGCATAAAAAATATACCACTCTTCTTCCAAGGGTTTGGGGGGCATAAAATATTTATATTAATGACCTGTGATCTTGATGTGCAATATAATCTGATTAGCTTGCACAATTTTAAACCAGCAGCATAAAGTCATTGCTGACAATTGTTC
The DNA here is from genome assembly GCF_021730395.1 of Mercenaria mercenaria. Lineage (NCBI taxonomy): Eukaryota > Metazoa > Mollusca > Bivalvia > Venerida > Veneridae > Mercenaria > Mercenaria mercenaria. Next base: position 23,653,113 of record NC_069362.1, read on the forward strand.
CGACACCAAATCTGTACTGCAGGAAACTGTTTTCTCTTTTCTTAGCATAATGTCAAAGTCTGGTGAGTTCTCTACAAAAAGAATATAACATCAGTTTCTAAAACTAAGACTTGTGTATCAATCATATACTGTTTATGTAAAATTTCATAAAAATAAAATACCTTGATAGTTGCTCTGTGCTTTATATAGCACACATTTCTTGATTCAAAGCAAGAGCTATTTTTCAACACGTGTCCCCTATGGTGGCCAGTCCCAATTTCAGTGCTGAGGTCACTATGACCTTGCCCTTCAACCTACTTATCCCCAGAAACGGTCATCAACTGACCATAGGCTATCATCCATTGAAGTATAAAGGCAGTAAAACTACAGGGTTCTTAAGTTATTAAATGGAAACTATTTTCAGTCTTAAGGTCCGTTTGATCAAGATGTTTGACCTATTGACCCACACAACAATAGGGGTCATCTACTGACCAAAGGCAATCATCCTATGAAGTTTGATGAATGTAGGCCAGGGAGTCCATTAGTTATTAATTGTAAACCTTTTTCAGTCTCAAGGTCCTTGTGACCTTAACCTTTGGCCTACTGACCCCCATTTACTCATTTACAACCCAAAGACAATAACAGCTAATGAAGTTTGATGGCTGTAGGCTACATTGTTCTTCAGTTATTTTTCAGTCTCCAGGTCATGGTGACCTTGACTTTTGATCTACTGACCCTAAAACAATAGGGTCATTTACTAACCGCAGGCAATCACCCTATGAAGTTTGAAGACTGTAGGCAAAAGAGTTATTCAGTTATTGTCCAGAAACCAACTTTCAGCTCAAGGTCACAATGACCTTGACCTTTGGCCCCACAAGAATAGGGATCACCTACTTACAACTCATATAAGCTACACAGGTTCAGACTCCCTAACAACTATCCGAATTTCATTTGGAAGTCTTGGATTAATCTGTAAAGAATTTTATTGAAAACCTATATTTGGAACTATCTGAAAACCAAAGTTTGTTTACTTTAAGTCAATGATGAAGACTGAAAAAACCCTGTTATTTGAACAACAGAAATGGAAGATGGTCATCTGTTTTACTTAGATATTAATCAATAGATAAATATTGAGCAGTACCTTTCTGACATCTTGGTCCATAAAATCTTGGTAAACACTGGCAGAGAACTTTTGAACCTGCTTCTACACACTTCCCACCATTCTTACACACGGTGTCATTGCACTGAGCCTCACTTTCATCACATATATCACCAAGGTAACCTGGCAAACAGTGACAGGTGAAGGTCAGACCTGCAGCTGTACATTTACCTCCATTCAAGCAAGGATCAGATGCACAAGGATTGACCTCTGTCTCACAATTTTTAGAAGTGTAACCTGTAAAATATAATTTTTTATAACTGAAAAGTTTTTAACAGCTTCAAATTTAAGAAGTATAAGTGATCTGAAACCAGCGAGTTGTATAAAAATATGCCTTTAGATAATTACACTGTGCAATACACTATTATAACAAGAGCTCGTAGAACATGAAATGCCCCCCTTGATGCATTCAGTAATTGCACTGGAAAAGAAATTATTTGGTCATTGTACACAAAAGTTCTACAGTTCTGGGTAAATGTAACCTTGACCTCTGACCTATTGACCTTAAAATATACAGAGGTAATTTGCTGGTCATGATTAACCTCCCTATTAAGTTTCATGATCCTAGGCCCAAGCGTTCTTGAGTTATCATGCGAAAACGGTTTAACTGTTCTGGGTCAGTGTGACTTTGACCTACTGACCTCAACATCAATAAGGGTCATCTGCTGATCATGATCAACCTCCCTATCAAGTTTCATTATCCTAGGCCCAAGCCTTTTACAAGTTATCATCCGGAAACTGTTTAACTGTTCCGGGTCACTGTGGCCTTGACCTCTGACCTACTGATCTCAAAATCAATAGGGGTCATCTACTGGTCATGACCAACCTCTCTATCAACTTTTATGATCCTAGGCCGAAGTGTTCTCGAGTTATCATTCAGAAACCGTTTAATTGTTCGGGGTCACTGTGACCTTGACCTCTGACCTACTGACCTTAAAATCAATATGGGTCATCTGCTAGTCATGACCAACCTTTCTGTCAAAGTTCATGATCCTAGGCCAAAGCATTCTTGAGTCATCATCCGGAAACCGTTTAACTGTTCTGTGTCACTGTGACCTCGACCTTTGACCTATTGACCTATAAATCAATAGGGGTCATCTGCTGGTCATGACCAACCTTCCTGTCAATTTTCATGATCCTAGGCCCAAGCGTTCTTGAGTTACCATCTGGAAACCGTTTAACTATTCTGGGTCACTGTGACCTCGACCTTTGACCTATTGACCTCAAAAGCAAAAGGGGTCATCTGCTGGTCAGGACCAATTTTCCTGTCAATATTCATGATCCTAGACTTAAGCTTTCTTGAGTTATCATCCGAAAACCATTTAACTGTTCTGGGTCACTGTGACCTCGACCTTTGACCTACTGACCTCAAAAGCAATAGGGGTCATCTGCTGGTCAGGACCAATTTTCCTGTCAATTTTCATGATCCTAGACTTAAGAGCTCTTGAGTTATCATCCAGAAACCGTTTAATTGTTCTGGGTCACTGTGACCTTGACCTTTGACCTACTGATCTCAAAATCAAAAGGGGTCATCTGCTGGTTATGAGCAATATCTCTATCAACTTTCATAATTCTATGCCCAAGCGTTCTTGAGTTATCATCCGGAAACAGATTGGTCTACATACCGACTGACTGACCGACATCTGCAAAACAATATACCCCTCCTTCTTCGAAGGGGGGCATAATTAACTTTAATGTACCTGATTACAAATAATCTATAGAAAAGGACTTTAATGAACTAGGTTACAAGTCATTTGTAGCAATGTTTTATATGAAAGGATTTTAATATTGTACCTAATTATAAGTCATCTGTAGCAATGATATTATATGGAAGGACTTTAATGTACCTGATTAAAAGTCATCCGTAGCAATGATATCATATGAAAAGACTTAATGTACCTGATAATAAGTCATCTATAGTAATGATATCATATGAAAAGACTTTAATGTACCTGATTATAAGTCTTTTATAGCAATGATATCATATGAATGGGCTTTAATGTACCTGATTATAAGTCACTTGTAGCAATGATATCATATGAAAAGACTATCATATGAATGGACTTTAATGTACCTGATTATAAGTCATCTATAGCAATGATATCATATGAAAAGACTTTAATGTACCTGATTATAAGTCATCTGTAGCAATGATATCGTATGAAAATACTTTAATGTACCAAAAGAGCTATAAAAATAAATAGATTGGCAACTTGAAAGGCATATAGAGCAAATCTCGCCAACCTCCCGTGACAAAAAAACGAGATCTCGTTTACCGGAAGTGGTGCTTTCTCCACGCGCCATTTTGTATGCGAAAGCAATTATTCATCGGTAAAATAATTCTTATTATTTTATTAAGAAATAATAATGTTTATTTTGGCGCATCAAGCTTGGTGTGTATCCAAGGTTACCAATCTAAGTTTGGTATTTGGATACACTCGGCTTTTTCCGTACCAGTAATCATTAGTGTGTGACCACTGGTCATTTGATTGTCGGCACGTGTACAACCAACAGAAAATGTAATGGTTTCAAAATATATCTGCCAACATTGTAATTTTGCTTCAAGTATAATGTTCAGCTTGGTCTGGCATTTGTACAAAACGCTTTAAATTATCGTGAAACGGGATACTGGAGGCGGAAACGAGGATTTCAAAGGTAATTTCAACCTCGCAAATTTGGTTTGTTTTTACTCGTAAAATCACAATTGAGGTTCTGAAAATGGCATGGCACCAAGAAATAACATCGTTATGATTATCAAAGCTGTATAAAACATACATTTGATGTAAAAGTTCAGTGTGACTGTCCGGTAAACTTCGGAAATTGATGATGAACGTTGTTTCGTATTTTTCAGGGGACTTATTTTCTCGGGGGTCGTAAGCAATTTATTACATTGGTGACACATTCATTCAGTAGAGTTATTCTACATGCAACAATTTAGACAAAATGCATACTCTTAAATGTAAATGTCCGTGCCCGAGAAAGTGTGCTAAGTTGTCGTTCAAGTCGAGTTGTCCGAATATGTCTATCCGAAAACGTGCATGTCAGATAAACATGCGAAGTCTCGTTGGTAAATGCCTGTTGGAAAAATGTAGATTATTGTTCTTAGGAGTGATAGGCATGGGTTATATCATTAGATAAGTATGTTATTATCTATCTAAAGTAAATGTAGTATCGATTAAAAGTTGTTTTGGCTCAACAATTGTTGTTCACTGCAGTGTATTACAAAAACCACAGCCACAGGAAAGATAACTCGCACACGCTTGTTATAACTTACATACAAGCCAAGATATAACCTAAATATTTTAACATGGTGTAAATTTAATACACTAACTTAACAGTGTAATTGCCAGGCAAGTATGGATTTAAATTTCATTTAAGTAATTGTTAGTGGTATACTCTTTCTCCAGGCAGAAAGAATGTTAATATGGATATACAGTATATTAAAGTAACAAACAGTTGTTATTGTTGATAATATGGGGGCCAATCACAGTTCTCTGCCTAAGGTCAGAAGGTACAACAAATGTCAGCATTGAAGTTTATAATTTACTGTATGGCATTTTAATCTATTAGACATCCTGCATATCCTAGGCCTTTAGTAAAATCCATGTGATAGAGAATTTAACGGCTTATACTAATATAATTTCACATGAGCCACGTCATGCAAAAAGGGACATTATAGTATTTTGATGACACTTCTACATTATTGCATACCGGTACTTGATAAGTACATGCATTTCTTTACATAAAATAGGAATTTCAGATGTCGACTTAAATCATATAGGGGAGATCGAGATTGTAATGTAGCACAAGTCATCAATAGATCACAATATCTTAAGGAATATAGAATGCGATGATGCTTTGATCGTTATTTGTTCCGTGACATAAACATGGAGGAGCAAGCATTTTGAAGGAGTGTTCAATTAAAAGTTTTTGAAAAGATTAGAGAAGATATATAAAAAAAAAAAAAAGGTTGAACGAAGTACTTGTCTGAAATGAGGCACCATAATATTTCATGAATTCGCTCAAATTTAAAAAGGCGCACCGCAATGTTGAAACGTCCAAGTGACGTCATTTATATAAAACAACATCAATTATATTAGGGACCTTTTTAGCTTGACACAGCTCATATAATTTAATTTTGTATGTGTTAATTTAATGCTGTAGATAAATTTTATTTGAAGTCAGGAATTGTACACTTAAATCATTGTAATCGGTCTTTAGGAAGTAGGGATGGTAGTTGCATACACGCAGTAATTATGTCTGCATTAATAGATATTTAGCATGATACTTGTTTCTTTGGTAGATATTTTAGAGCTACAGTGCATATAATATTCTGACTGCCAAGTTGGATGGCATGGTTTTAAACTTTAATGAAGTAGCTGTCCAGGTCAATTTTCATATTTATAAATAAAAGCAGGAAAAAGCTGAAATGTTTTGCACAGTGAAGTTTGAAAAGACTTTCCAAATTGTTTGTCATGTTACAAATTAGCTTAATATACATGTAGCTGCAATTCATGTAAACGGGATAATAAAGTATTAACAAATTTGCTTACTGAGGAAACAAACTCTTCATGACCGCACATAAAAACACTGGAAATGGGTTGCACTTGATTGGACAGAAAAGTGGGATAACATTAATTATGGTTGCATATATTCCAGCTGAAATATTTAAAGAAAAAGATGTTTTCATTCAGAAAGGTATGTTAAATTGGCAAACTATGTTTGGCTTTAAAACAGTTGCATTAAGGTAATAAACACTATATGGGAATAAGTCGGCTGCAGTTTAAATAATGATATATAATTTTTGAAAAAAGGTAAGCTTTAAGGGAGATGGAGGAAACCAGAAAATTTATTAATCTAATGTTGCAAACATATAAAATCTCAATCTGTGTACCAATTTAAATATTCGAAATATGATTAAAATCATATTCTTGGCAAGGGTAATTAGTCCCAAACAGATTAGACCAGTAGTTCGGGAAACCAATTTTAGCATTTAATATACATATTTTGGCGGCAATAATCATTCTAGTCTACAAATAAAAATATTTGTTAGCATAAACAAGAGTAAGGCTCGAAATGCTAATGTTTTAAGTGTGGCAATCATGTGAGTTTTCATGACAAATTCTGTAAATGTTTTCGATATTTTCAATTTGTCTTTTATGCTATGAGTCCGTAATTGTTTATAATAATAAAAAAAAAAAACCCAAAACAAACAAACAAAAAAAAAAAAAAAAAAAAACAAAAAAACAACAGACCTTTCATATTTCAGTTGTGTTAGAAAAATAAATAAATGAATTAGGGCAACAATCTTAATATAGCATAGTAGTGACAGGTCAGATCTTGAAGTCTGCATTATGGTTTTACTATTTAAACACAAACTGCTTCACCATCAGTGGTAAATATATAAAATGGATTTGACTAAAGAGCATTAATTAACAGGAATTATTGAATCATTGCCTTCCTTAAATTTTAACTGTTTGCATGAAAAAGGACCAGTAACAGAAAATTACAACAGAAATGGAGCGCAAGAAATATTCAAGGCCTAATTTGTGCGGTAGACAATTTATATTTTCAGTCAGTACATCCATAATGTATCATTGTAAAAAAAAAAAAAAAAAAAAAAAAAGGGGTATAATGAGAATATATACAGTTAGTACAGGTTCAAGTAAATGGGCAACATAACTGACTTCACCCTAACGGCAGGTTCAAGTAAATGGGCAAAATAACTAACTTTACCCTAACGGTAAAAAACCTGATAACCTGATAATGTGCGGTAAAAGATGTAATAGTCATCGTCGTATGAAATACACTGTATATTAGTATGTCTTGAAGATAAGTTGTCAAGGACTACAGGTTTCTAAGACAACTTAAATTAGGCTTGTAGAAGAGGTCATCAGAATTTTGGGGGAATAAATTTTTCAAATTTATTGTGGCGGAAAATTCTATGACTGGGCGAGCAGGCAGGCGCATGTTCTTGTGGGATAAGTCAGAGTTAATGATACAATCTTTTGATGGTTGTTCGTTGTTGTTATAGTGATGTATTCCACTAGGTCGGTTGACAGTATATAGAACCATTGGTTGCTTGTCTGTTGTTAAAGTGATGCTAACCGCTAGCTCTGTTGACACTTTAGTGTGTTAACCGCTAGGTCAGTTAAATTGTGTTAACCGCTAGGTTGGTTAAAGTGTGTTAACCGCTAGGTCGGTTTAAAGTGTGTTAACAGCTAGGTCGGTCAAAGTGTGTTAACCGCTAAGTCGGTTAAAGTCTGTTAACCGCTATGTCGATTTAAAGTCTGTTAACCGCTAGGTCGTCTGTTAACAGCTAGGTCAGTTTTCAGTGTGTTACCGCTATGTTGGTTAGCAGATAGGTCCGTTTACAGTGTGAACTAGGTTTTGCCCATTACTACGTAGCGTAATTCCTAGTTTCACAAACCCGCAGTCCGCAGTTGCTATTTAAGTCAATTTATTGATGAAAACATGCGCTTGCTTGCTCGTCAGTCAGTGGGCCTGATATCACGCGGCCTTTTCTGCCACTAATTTATACTACTGATAATTTGATATACAATATTGTTTGATATCTTTGGCATAACTTGTTTGTATAGAAGTGTTGACCTGGAATAAAGTGCTATTGCTTGTATGCTGTTGTTAGTTATTGCCTTGAGAAGTCCTAAAATAATTCTTATTATTTTATTAAGAAATAATAATGTTTATTTTGGCGCATCAAGCTTGGTGTGTATCCAAGGTTACCAATCTAAGTTTGGTATTTGGATACACTCGGCTTTTTCCGTACCAGTAATCATTAGTGTGTGACCACTGGTCATTCGATTGTCGGCACGTGTACAACCAACAGAAAATGTAATGGTTTCAAAATCCCACCCACCACACCCATTTAGGTGCCATGCCGTTTAGGTGCCATGTTGTTAATGATACATGTCAGTGAATATCTAGTATGTCACCATTTGTTACTTATAATATATATATATATATATAAAAAAGATGCAGAATTGATCTATTCTAAATGGTTCTGGATTACTGACGTTTTGCAGGTACTGTATAGATGGAGCATATATACTCAAGTTGTTAAGTTTCACAGAGAACAGTTATACAAGTTTGTTTTTTGTGGTGTAGCTGGTACATGTATGGTGACATTTTTTGCTACTTACAATTTTATCCATGTGTTTTGTAGTATACTGCTGGTGGAGTTTTATATATTTGCAGGCTGTCGATGCAGTAAAGGGAGGAACATTGAGTACAGACAGTAAATAAAAACGAACAATATACTGAGCACAAATGGTATACCAAGCAAAAATGGAACAAGTACAAACAATATTTGAAGTCATAATGTGACATCAGTCGAACATGTATATACATACAAGCCAGATTAACTAAGCGACCCAGTCAAGTGGACTGTATAATTCGAATTTATCCAAGGCCTTCGTGGAATAGAAACTTGAATGTAATGAAGTTTAGAAAGGAGAATGTCTTTAACTATAAACAGCTACAAATGTTACAATAATGGTTTTAACATGAACATTTAAGTACCTTATGAGGAGTCATTTGATCAGTTACCTTCTGATGAGTCATTTGATCAGAAAGCAGGAAGATTCACAAACGCTGGAATATTTAAACTTGCGTACAAATTGGACTTGCTTTGTCTACTGGCCGGCCTTGTCACAGGCAAACAGTAATTTCCTGTAACAAAACTAGGAGACATGCAAACCGGGAATCAGCTGCGGTGGCACACTTAGCAAGACATAAGCTTAGAATGTCACGACAGGACAGCGAATAAGATGAACAGTATTACAATAGCAAGTGGATAATTATAAATATACTCTCTTGTAGTTATATACATTACTTTAAGACAATTAAGTGTAATTAGTGCTTAAATGCAACACTAATATATAGAACAGAAAACACTAAATTTAAATATACGTAACAGAAACACTTAAGCCTGGAAGCACGTTTGTTCAAATGTAGTTTTATCAACAGACTGGGGCAAATTGAAACTAAAAAGCGGCCAGCTCCTTTAACATCGAAGAATATTATTCAATGGATGTCTCAGCAATAGTCTGAACAGGAACACAAAGTACTTTTTCAGCAGAGTGAAAGATATATTCCATGATTCATTTCAGAAATGTTCAGTTGCAATGATACTTTTTCTTGTGTGTAAATTAGCCATTGTTGTTTTTACATGTTGAAACTTGCATAAATAGTGCAATGAACTTGGATCGATATGAAATTTGAACAGTCATTGTTTTGTAAATACAATTGATGTACTTTTGTTGTTATATAAATTGTATAGTCATCCAGGTCATGTAATCCAAAGCTTTCCCATTCTTTTCTCTCAAAGAGTTTTTAGGGTTTTAGTGCGCGGATTACAAATAACACTTGTACATAATTTTACCATGTTTAGTCTCTGTTCATTGCACTATTTACTGTTATGCCACAAAGAACTAAGTTGTTTATAATGCTTTTTTCGGATTCGTGTCTTTCACTTCACCGTCTATGTTATGTATCTAGGATGAATTTTTTACATCATGTTAGAGGACCATATGTTAGACGGGCTAGAGCCAGTTATGTTATCCTTATCCTATTTTTAAACAAGAGGACCATGATGGTCCTGAATCGCTCACCTCTTCCCACATGATCCAGTTTTGAGTATGACGTCGTTTTTTCTATTATTTGACATAGTGACCTAGTTTTTGAGCTCATGTGACCCAGTTTTGAACTTGACCTAGATATTATAAAGATAAAAATGCTGACCAATTTTCATGAAGATCCATTGAAAAATATGGTCTCTAGAGAGGTCACAAGGTTTTTCTATTATTTGACCTACTGACCTAGTTTTTTAAGGCACGTGACCCAGTTTCAAACTTGACCTAGATATCATCAAGGTGAACATTCTGACCAATTTTCATGAAGATCCATTCAAGGGTATGGCCTCTAGAAAGGTCACAAGGTTTTTCTATTTCAAGACCTACTGACCTAGTTTTTGATCCCAGTTGACCCAGTTTCAAACTTGACCTAGATATCATCAAGATAAACATTCAGACCAACTTTCATACAGATCCCATGAAAAATATGGCCTTTAGAGAGGTCACAACGTTTTTTCATTATTTGACCTACTGACCTACTTTTTGAAGGCACGTGACCCACTTTCGAACTTGACTTAGATATCATCAAGGTGAACATTCTGACCAATTTTTATGAATATCCATTCACAAGTATGGCCTCTAAAGAGGTCACAAGGTTTTTCTATTTTTAGGCCTACTGACCTAGTTTTTGACCGCACATGACCCTGTTTCGAATTTGACCTAGATATCATCAAAATGAACATTCAGACCAACTTTCATGAAGATCCATTGAAAAATATGGCCTTTAGAGAGGTCACAAGGTTTTTCTATTATTTGACCTACTGACCTAGTTTTTGACGGCACGTGACCCACTTTCAAATTTGACCTAGATATCATCAAGATGAACATTCAGACCAACTTTCATACAGATCCCATGGAAAATATGGCCTCTAGTTAGGTCACAAGGTTTCTCTATTATTTGACCTACTGACCTAGTTTTTGATGGCACGTGACCCACTTTCCAACTTGACTTAGATATCATCAAGGTGAACATAATGACAAATTTTCATGAAGATTTCATGAAATATATGGCCTCTAGAGAGGTCACAAGGTTTTTCTATTTTTAGACCTACTGACCTAGTTTTTGACCGCACGTGACCCAGTTTCGAACTTGACCTAGATATCATCAGGATGACCATTCAGACCAACTTTCACACAGATCCCATGAAAAATATGGCCTTTAGAGAGGTCACAAGGTTTTTGTATTATTTGACCTACTGACCTAGTTTTTGATGGCACGTGACCCAGTTTCGAACTTGACCTAGATATCATCAAGGTGAACGTTCTGACCAATTTTCATGAAGATCTTGTGAAATATATGGCCTCTAGAAAGGTCACAAGGTTTTTCTATTTTTAGACCTACTGACCTAGTTTTTGATGGCACGTGACCCACTTTCGAACTTGACCTAGATATCATCAAGGTGAACGTTCTGACCAATTTTCATGAAGATCTTGTGAAATATATGGCCTCTAGAAAGGTCACAAGGTTTTTCTATTTTTAGACCTACTGACCTAGTTTTTGATGGCACGTGACCCAGTTTCGAACTTGACCTAGAAATCATCAAGATGAACATTCAGACCAACTTTCATACAGATCCCATGAAAAATATGGCCTTTAGAGAGGGCACAAGGTTTTTCTATTATTTGACCTACTGACCTAGTTTTTGAAGGCACGTGACCCAGTTTCGAACTTGACCTAGATATCATCAAGGTGAACGTTCTGACCAACTTTCATGAAGATCTTGTGAAATATATGGCCTCTAGAGAGGTCACAAGGTTTTTCTATTTTTAGACCTTCTGACCTAGTTTTTGACCGCACGTGACCCAGTTTCTAACTTGACCTAGATATCATCAAGATGAACATTCTGACCAATTTTTATGAAGATCCATTGAAAATTATGGCCTCTAGAGAGGTCACAAGGTTTTTCTATTTTTAGACCTACTGACCTAGTTTTTGACGGCACGTGACCCAGTTTCGAACTTGACCTAGATATCATCAAGATGAACATTCTGACCAACTTTCATAAAGATCCCATGAAAAATGTGACCTCTAGAGTGGTCACAAGCAAAAGTTTATGGACGGACGCACGCACGGACGGACGGACGGACGGACGACGGACACCGCGCGATCACAAAAGCTCACCTTGTCACTTTGTGACAGGTGAGCTAAAAAGGAAAGTTACTATTTGAATATGAAATCAATCTCAGATTTACTCTTTTTGTGGAAAAATACATTATGAAGTTTCTGTTCAGTTATGATTGGAAACATTTCTTAGGATTCTGTCCTTGCCTCTGAATGTACAGTATTTAGTAGAAAACGAAAACATATAAATGCAATGATTTAATAACCTATTATATACTTTAATTTATAGGATTCTGTCGCGTTGATGAGGATCTCCAACTGACATCGAGTAAGCATGTGTATTAACATCACATATCCAATTCAAGTCTAAATTTATTTCAGTGATATGTGAAATCTTGTAGATTTAAGTTTACTATACTACAGGTGACTATGGTCGCAATGCTCCTTGTTTTTGGTAACTTGGGTGGCTGTGGTCACAATCTCCTTAGGTAGTTTAGGTTTTTCGTCTACATGCTAAATTTGCCCGAGTTACATTAACTTTGTCTAAATCAGTTTAATATTTGAGTGAATAAGGCAGTTTTTGCAGTGATAATTGAGATCTTGTAGATTTCAACTTGCTATACTACGGGTGACTAAGGTCACAATGCTCCTTAGGTAGTTTGGGTTATCATCTACACACTTAATTTATCCTAACTGCTTTTGCCTATATCCAATAAACATTTTAGTTAATGTGTTATTCTCATAATATAACTAAATGGGGATAATGTTTCAACACACTGGTTGGTTCCCTGTAGCAGTAGTGATGTAAGCTACTAGGGCAGTTGAAAGTGTAACAACTGTTTTTACGGTTGTATGTTGTTGTTATAGTGATGTATTCCACTAGGTCGGTTGACAGTATATCGAACCATTGGTTGCTTGTCTGTTGTTAAAGTGATGCTAACCGCTAGCTCTGTTGACACTTTAGTGTGTTAACCGCTAGGTCAGTTAAATTGTGTTAACCGCTAGGTCGGTTAAAGTGTGTTAACCGCTAGGTCGGTTTAAAGTGTGTTAACAGCTAGGTCGGTCAAAGTGTGTTAACCGCTAAGTCGGTTAAAGTCTGTTAACCGCTATGTCGATTTAAAGTCTGTTAACCGCTAGGTCGTCTGTTAACAGCTAGGTCAGTTTTCAGTGTGTTACCGCTATGTTGGTTAGCGGATAGGTCCGTTTACAGTGTGAACTAGGTTTTGCCCATTACTACGTAGCGTAATTCCTAGTTTCACAAGCCCGCAGTCCGCAGTTGCTATTTAAGTCAATTTATTGATGAAAACATGCGCTTGCTTGCTCGTCAGTCAGTGGGTCTGATATCACGCGGCCTTTTCTGCCACTAATTTATAGTACTGATAATTTTATATACAATATTGTTTGATATCTTTGGCATAACTTGTTTGTATAGAAGTGTTGACCTGGAATAAAGTGCTATTGCTTGTATGCTGTTGTTAGTTATTGCCTTGAGAAGTCCTAAAATAATTATCACCGTATGACCACGCTTCTTTCGATGGCAAAAAAAACGTGTACTTCGTGTCTTAAGACCATTTCAAATTGAACTAATATTGTTTTAGAAGCTAACATGTATTTTAAATGTAGTTTTAAAGGTACAAATTGTAACGCCATGCTCGCCGATGTTTGTTTTTAGTAAGATAACGCCGAATCACGCTCTGACACGAGCTCACGCGAGATTACAGCCAGTTGCCATTCTGTGTATTTTATACTTCTTTGATATACCTGATTATAAGTCATCTGTAGCAATGATATCATATTAAAAGACTTTAATGTACCTGATTATAAGTCATCTACAGCAATGATATCATATGAAAAGACTTTAATGTACCTGATTATAAGTCATCTATAGCAATGATATCATATGAAAAGATTTTAATGTACCTGATTATAAGTCATCTATAGCAATGATATCATATGAATGGACTTTAATGTACCTGATTATAAGTCATCTGTGGCAATGATATCATATGAAAAGACTTTAATATACCTGATTATAAGTCATCTATAGCAATGATATCATATGAATGGACTTTAATGTACCTGATTATAAGTCATCTATAGCAATGATATCACATGAAAAAACTTTAATGTACCTGATTATAAGTCATTTGTAGCAATGATATAATATGAATGGACTTTAATGTACCTGATTATAAATCATCTATAGCAATGATATCATATGAAAAGACTTTAATATACCTGATTATAAGTCATCTATAGCAATGATATCATATGAAAAGACTTTAATATACCTGATTATAAGTCATCTATAGCAATGATATCATATGAATGGACTTTAATGTACCTGATTATAAGTCATCTGTGGCAATGATATCATATGAAAAGACTTTAATATACCTGATTATAAGTCATCTATAGCAATGATATCATATGAATGGACTTTAATGTACCTGATTATAAGTCATCTATAGCAATGATATCATATGAAAAAACTTTAATGTACCTGATTATAAGTCATTTGTAGCAATGATATAATATGAATGGACTTTAATGTACCTGATTATAAATCATCTATAGCAATGATATCATATAAAAAGATTTTAATGTACCTGCTTATAAGTCATCTATAGCAATGATATCGTATGAAAAGACTTTAATGTACCTGACTATAAGTCATTTGTAGCAATGATATCATAGGAATGGACTTTAATGTACCTGATTATAAGTCATCTGTAGCAATGATATCATATGAAAAGACTTAAATGTAGCTGATTATAAGTCATCTGTAGCAATGATATTATATGAAAAGACTTTAATGTACCTGATTATAAGTCATGTAAGTACAGTGGAGTCCACTTATTTGCATACCCAATTTGTCAAAGCAAAATATGCGAATAACCGAGCTATTAGTTTATCCGAATATATGTACATGGCATCTGTTTCGGTATGCTTCGGCTGCTCTGAAGCAACAGTTATTACTATGAATCAATACGGCAACATTAATTGGAAAATGTGTCACTAATGGAGTGATTAATCATACCTGTGTATGTTTTAAACAAATAAAGCTGTAAACGACAATATTTTTTATTTACCACTGACTGGAATTTACCCGCGAATCGTACAGATATCAAAATGCCAAGCCGGTAATTTTCCATTCCACAAGCACGTGCGACCTATCGTAATGCCTAACTTACAATGCCGTTACTTTTGTTCATCGACACGTATACAAAAAACGCGCGTCACACATTCATTTTTTTTATTTTATCGCTTCAGATTTTCAACACCGATTGAGAAGTAATATAGTTTGAATTCTATAACGATTTAAAAAAGGTTTTAACAGAAATGTTGGCAAAATTCTGTAAAAACGGTCGATTTTTCATAAAAGTACTTGCAAAATTTCAAACAGCGCGATCCTAAATACTTATTACCTTCTAAAAGAAAATAGATGATACAAACTATGGGCATAAAATTCAGACTTTTGACCAGAAAGTACAAAGAACAGAATAGAAAAATCTTAAATAATGAAAGGCAGCAGCAATTTAAAAATATGAAGTATAACGATTTTTGCACAGATTTCTGTTATGCGACCTCGCGAACGTACATAGAAATTGCGGTTAAAAAACAAAAATAATGTTGTTGCGTATTTTTAATAAGTTTTGAATGAATCTTTGTACATGTATTTTTTGACACGACACTTTATAATAAGATATTCTTCTCAAACCATTTTGTAATTTCCTTGAGAGCAAATAGGTCACAGGTGTAAGAAATCTGCTATTATAGTTTGACACGTTTACCTGTCAGTTTGTACGGGATATTGCACATTCGCTTTAACAAATTAAAAAGAAGCTTTTTTATTGATTGTTACAACACTAGATCTACTTCTCAGCACTTAAGTACCGAGGCGGTACGATCAAACAGTGATGTGCAACATGGCGCGAAAACATGACGTAATGCCACGAAAATCTCTGGGAAACTATACAGCTTTGATCTCCACTTCTAATGTCACGCACCGATTGTCACCTAGGCGACGTGAAACAGCTGATCGGCTAGAGTAATTCACAATTCACAGTAAATTTTCGGCATCTTTTGATCATTTTTATCGCTGTTCGCGACCAAATTAGTGGACTTTTAGCCAAATGTTTTATGCAATTAAGCCGGACGGATTAAAAATTTAATGCAATTATACGTAAATCTTTAAAGGTAATTATATAGGGATCGATCGGTGCTTCAAGTTCGTATGCGAATATCCGGGATATGCTATTAACCGATATGCAATTAAGTTGAACGTACTGTAATGTTATTATGTGAAAGGACTTAAATGTACTTGATTACAAGTTATCTACAGCAATAATATATACAAGAACTTTAATGTACCCAATCAAAAGTCATGTGTTACAATGGTACTATATAAAAGGGCTTTAACATACCTGATTACAAGTCATGTACAGCAATGAAAACTTTTATGTACCTCATTGCAAGTCACCTATAGTAACAATATTATACAAAAGATAACAGAAGGCAGAATTTTGGAATTCAGAAATAAATATTGACATACAGGAATTTTTGTTCACTCCGTCATACAAAAATATACCTTGTTCACATTGGCAGGTTGCAACGCCATTCTGTGATGAACAAACACCATTGTTAAGGCAAGGCAGAGTTAGGCAGGGGTCTTCAGGTGTATCACACTGTATACCTGTCCATTCATTCTCACACCTACAGGAAGTAACAAAATTATAACCTTGTACATACTTGTTTATATTAAGCTTAAAATATGTTGACACTTCACTTATCTTGTTTGTTCCACTGAATTCAATATTGTTTTTTTATTTCAGTAATATATGGCAGCAAGGAAATCAAACCTGCATTCCTTGTCTTCTAAATAGTTCCCTGCAAATAACTGAACACTTGTCCACATGAATAAGGTGGAATGACTTGAGACATTTCATCTTCAGTTATTATCATGAAGAAAATAGGATAACGTCTCTAGAATTTAACCGTCTAATTTCAAAAATGTAAATGTTGTGTTCTATTTACTGTTCTTTTTTGAGAGCATGCAAATGACTGTGACAACATACACAGCACATATCTACATTCTACATGGCTTAACACCTGGTACATTCAACAATTATTGCAGGTAAAATGTTTAAAATTCACTGATAATTTCAAAGTCTACTGTTGTTTAGCAACAATCTGTGTAACCTCGCTTACGTTTCCTTGAAAAATATTTTTGAGTTATTCCGCAATAAACTGACCTTGAACTATGCTGCGCATGCACCATGTTTTGGCTATTCCATTTACACTCTGTGTGTAAAGTTTTCAATAAAAACTAATGTCGTCACCCCTTACATGGGAGGAAATTTCGAAAGCCAAATGCTGCGGTATAGCAAGCAGTTGTAATTTACGTTTGATGAAAATACACCTCTGATTCTCATCTAACGTTATTTGAAGTAAGTCATGTTAGAACTGAAATAACTAGAGCTATCACTGAAGGTGATGAAAGTACCCCACGCACGCACTGACACAGTACATTGCAATTTGATGTACACAAGATTGCATAATTATGTGGCCTGTATGTATAAAGACTCTATGTATATAGTATAGTAACAAAAAACAAAGTCCCATAACTCTGAGGAATATTTATCTAAAAGAATGTAACATGCACCATGCACAAGTAGGGTTGGTATTGATCACTTGTGTGAAGTTCCATTAAATTGTGTGCAAGGGTTCGGGAGATTCGGCGAGCACAAGATTGCATATGCAGACTGTATGTATATAGTATATTAACAAAAAACAAAGTCCCATAATTGTGCAGAATTTTTTTCTGAAAGAACCTAACATGCACCATGCACAACTAGGGTTTCTACTGATCACTTGTGTTAAGTTTCATTAAATTGTGTGCATGGGCTCAGGAGTTTATGCATGCACAAGATTGCATATGCAGATTGTATGTATATAGTGTAGTAACAAAAACGAAGTCCTGTAACTCTGCAAAAAACATTTTCTGAAAGAACCTGACGTGCACCATGCACAACTACTGTTGTTACTGATCACTTGTGTAAAGTTTCATTAAACTGTCAAGGGGATGAGGAAAGTTGGTGAGCACAAGATTGTGTCTATGTCTATAGTAAAGTAACAAAAAACAAAGTCCCATAACTCTGCAAAATGTTTTTCTGAAAGAACCTAACATGCATCATGCACAACTACTGTTGTTACTAATCACTTTTGTAAAGTTTCATTAAATTGTGTCAAGGGGATGAGGAGAGTAACAGGTGCGCACAAGATTGTGTCTACAGACAGACAGACAGAAAGACATACAACCTGAAAACAGTATACCCCCCTTACAACTTTGTTGGTGGGGTGTACAATAAGTATCTAAATAAGGTTTATTGTAGAATAACCCTCGTTTGTCGTTCTTATGCATAGAAATACATAAGGCCTTCGTGATATATTCATACGCATAAGAATCCAAACCCGGGTTATTCTACGATAACCCTAATTTTGATACTTATTAATTCTTAAATGTAAGTACAATGCTCGAACTCATACAGCTGAAGGAGTAAATCGAAATTGAAGCCCTTAACCAAACTAGAAATGTGTCCATGGGACACAGATGCCCCCACTACATGACATTAAAATGACAATTTTTTCCCAGATCAGGGGCCATAACTCCTACAATACCAAATGAATCAGGACGTGAAACCCCAGGTACACAACTGCACATGCTGACCAATATTCCTGTAAACTTTGGTGACTAGGTCAAATACTTTTGGAGCTATGCGCAACACAACATTAAAATGACCAATTTTTAGCTAAGTCAGGGGCTGTAACTCCTACAAGACTGAATGAATCCGGACGCAAAACCCCAGGGGCACAACTGCACATGCTGACCAACATTCCTGTAAACTTTGGTGACTCTATGTCTAATACTTTTGGAGCTATGCGCGACACAACATTAAAATGACCAATTTTTCACTAAGTCAGGGGCCATAACTCCTACATGTCTGGATGAATCCGGATGCGAAACTGCAAGTGCACAACTACACATGCTGACCAACATTCCTGTAAAGTTTTGTGACTCTACGTCATACATTTTTGGAGCTAGGCGCGACACAACACTAAAATGACCAATTTTTACCAAGTCAGGGGCCATAACTTCTACATGACTGAATGAATCCGGACGCGAAACCCCAGGTGCATAACTACACATGCTGATCAACATTCCTGTAAAGTTTTGTGGCTCTATGTCAAATACTTTTGGAGCTACGCACGACACAACATTAAAATGACAAATTTTTAACAAAGTCAGGGGCTATAACTCCAACAAGTCTGAATGAATCCAGATGCGAAACCCCAGGTGCACAACTGCACATGCTGACCAACATTCCTGTAAACTTTGGTGACTCTAGGTCTAATACTTTTGGAGCTATGCGCGACACAACATTAAAATGACCTATTTTTTTACTAAGTCAGGGGCCATAACTCCTACATGACTGGATGAATCCGGATGCGAAACTGCATGTGCACAACTACACATGCTGACCAACATTCCTGTAAAGTTTTGTGATTCTATGTCATATACTTTTGGAGCTAGGCGCGACACAACACTAAAATGACCTATTTTTTTACAAAGTCAGGGGCCATAACTTCTACATGACTGAATGAATCCGGATGCGAAACCCCAGGTGCACAACTACACATGCTGACCAACATTCCTGTAAAGTTTTGTGGCTCTATGTCAAATACTTTTGGAGCTAAGCGCAACACAACATTCTTGGAAGGACGGACGGATGGACAAGGGCAAATCTATATGCCCCCCCAAAGTGGGGGCATAAAAAGATAAATCACTTACTGAAATACTTACAAGCAAACAAAATTATCCATTTTATCTAGACAAGTGCCATGAAGGCAAGGCGAAGACTGACAGGCATCTAGTTCCTCGGAACATCTGTACCCAGACCAACCATCAGCACAGGTACATGTGTACTTATTGTCCCCATCAATGCAAACACCACCATTCAGACATGGATTATCAATACAGTCATCAAGGTTAGTCTTGAAAATAGAATAATGTTTCAGAAGCAGCATTTTTCTGAATTGAAAAAAAATCTAAATTTAAACATCCTACATATATGAAGACAAAACAAAGACATGTAAACTAGTTAACTATTTGCTCATCAAAATCTTCAGATAAAACTTTCATGGTTCTTTTTCTTTGAAGGTTCAATTTTAATTTCAATTTTAAACTAGAAGATGCTTTTATAGAAAAGCGCACGTCTCCCCCAGTGCATACTAGTAATAGGCAAGAAGTCAATAGCGTAGCAAAAGTCAAAGAGACAAGGTTGGCTGCAATAGGGATCATCTACTTGACATGTCCAATCACCCCACTAAGTTTCAACATTTGGGCCTAGTAGTTCTCAAGCTATCGATTGGAAACAGTTTTCCATGTTCTGGGCCCCTGTGACCTTGACCTCTGATCGAGTGACCCCAAATTAATAGGGGTCATCTACTTTACATGTCCAATCATCCTATGAAGTTTCAACTTTTTGGGTCAAATGGTTCTGAAGTTATTGATCCAAATCGATTTCCCATCTTCAGGCCCCCTTGACCTTGATCTTTGATCTAGTAACCCCAAAAATAATAGTGATAATCTACTCTGTAAGCCATATCACCCTGATTGAAGATTGAAGGTTCTATGTCAAATGGTTCTCCAGTTATTGATTGAAAAATGAAGTGTGACAGATGGATGGCCCCTGTGACACTGACCTTTGATGAAGTGACCCCAAAAACAGAGGTCATCTACTAAGTCCTATCAACCTATGAAGTCTGAAGGTTCTAGGTCAAAAGGTTCTCAAGTTACTGATCGGAAATGGATTTCCATGTTCTGGTTCAGATATTTTTTTTACAATGTAGAATTTGATTAAACCCTGATTCTTTAAAACTTCAGAATATACTTCCAGTTTATCGAATGTGCAGAACTACCTTCAGCATACTGTTTTGGGAACATAAGTCCAAGGCTATAGTAGATTTCAACAAAATCACTAACATCAAATATATATACAAAGTTCTAAATATTTTACATGTTCAGCATTTCCCATGAATATATAATTACCTTGCATGTTTCACCAGCAAAGCCTTGTGCACAATCACATGTGAAACTGTTTCCATGATTACTGCAGGTGCCCCCATTATCACATGGTTCTGCCTCGCATTGATCAACCTCCTTGTCACATGTTTGTCCTAAAATAAACATTTTCATATTGATGACCATCTAATACTAGTGGATAGAGAGAAAACGTGGAATGCTGCATGACAAACTGTAGGAATTTAAAAAAGAAAGGTTTCCATCTAATGTATAACCTCGACGACAAAGAAATTTATTACTTATGAATATTCATAAAGAAAGGAGAGCCATAAGCTGACCACAAATATAAATCAGTAAATCAACACATGGTATATTTGACACCTTTAAACTTTGGCTAACTTTAAATTTTCCCTACTATATTATATCAGTTAAAAGTTTCAGGTAAAGCATATACTATACCATTCTAAAGCTATGTAAGCAGTTCTTACCTTTCCAACCTACATGACACATACATCTATAATCGTTGCCCTCATCTACACATTCTAATGTGTTGTTATGGTTACATGGGTTGCTATGGCAATAATGGATAATCTCTTCTTCACAAACTTCACCAGTAAAACCTAAAAAATATTGTATAGGAGGAAAATTTCAAACTGCTGTCCAAGCATTAATAAAATCTGAAAGTGAGCCCACCTCTATTTCAAGTGACCTTGACCTCAAAGACAGAAACCTACAATTTCAAATGATATAAAGTAGTTCAATAAAATGAAAACTATCTAAAGAAATCATTGTATATTATTTAATTCCTGCTGCTACTACTGAGTAAAAATCTGACATTATGTTTTCCAAACACAGACATACCTGGACGACACTGACAGGTAATTCCATTATTGCTCTGAAAACAGTAACCATGGTTACTGCAAAGATTTTCATCACAGTGCAACTCTACTGAACAATCATTACCAGTGTAACTTGTCTGAAATAAAAACATGCCTTACAATTCATTGTTTCCACATATAAACATTAAAGATATTAAATATGCTCATTTCCAACTATCGTATATGAAATTTACCAGAAAAGTATCACTACATCAAGGCTAGAAATTACTACAAATGTTTAGAATTATTTAATCATTAAATTCAAAACAAATTCATATCTTATTTTCTAAGAAAAATTTATTTTCAGAGAAGAAAGATGTTTGTACTACTTACATTACAGATACAAAGAGTATTTGTTTCATTACTGTATACACATACTCCATTATTGCTACATAATTCACTGTCACATCCAGTCTTCTTCTGTTCACAAAATTCCCCTTCAAAATCTTTAAAAAAAAAGGAAAATTCCCAATAAGAATATAAGCCATAAGTCTAATATAATTTCATGTAACAGTCTTTACTAGGACCAAAGAAATGTAAACTCCTATTCAAGGTAAAATAAAAAATATTAGCATTATGAAAAGGACCCTGACTCCTCATATTCAAGGTCTAGAAATAGTTTGACTTCTAAATGAACTGGACGCAATCTTAATATATTTAAACTCTAAACCTAACAAAATATTTTACTTCCATACATGACCAGGTTTTTCTGTAGCACATTTAAATAGATTAAATCATACGAAGATTTCAAACAGAACTACATGTTAAAGCTTGTACAGTAATATAAATTACCTTTTGTACATAAACAAGTAAATCCATTCTCTTGTTCTTCACACTGCCCGCCATTTAAACAGTTGCTATGGTTACAGTAACTTAACTTCTTTTCACAGTTGTCTCCAAAATATCCAGTGTCCTTTTCATCAAATAAAAACTAATTTTTAAATAATTAATTTCAGGATATTAACTCATAGAATCAGTATATCTTAACCATTCAAACAAGATGTTTCTCAGGAATATTGAGACATTCCATTATAACCTTTACTCTGCTAAATTTCTAAAATGGACTTGTCTATCAGTACCATCTATTATTCGAACGGGTGTCCACTGAAAATTTGCTGACTGAATAGCGAACAGCTAGGGCAGACCATGATCAGCCTGCACGTATGCGCAGGCTGATCCTGGTCTGCTCTAGTCGCAAAGGCAGAATCCCTTGCTGCCAACAGGCTAAATGTAAATAACAATTTTGAAGTTTTCATTAAAAAATAATAATCATTTCTGACCTATAAAATGCTTCTATTTGTAACAGAAACTTGAAACAAGAGGATTTTCAGACAATATCAATAGTGAAATGGGCTAAACATTTTTAATATGTATTACAAGCTTTTAAAAACAGAGAAGACAAGAAGACAATTTTTATAGTAAAATCAAAGTGTAATGGTCTACTTACTGTACAGTTGCAAACAGATGAGCCTATCATATCAACACATACACCTCCATTTTGACATGTAATCCCTGCACAGTCATCTATATTCTGTGAGCAACTTAAATAGAAAATATAGCACTATGCAAATGACAACCATAACAACAACCCTTTTATAAATAGAGCATGAAGGTTGTAAGATACATCTATCAAATAAACTTGACAGTCATTTCAGCACTGAGCAGTGGCAAACTAAGGCATGAAGTAATAAAGAGCTACAAGTGTTAAAATAGGGTTATTATAATAGTAGCTTGATCTGGGATACAGTATACGGCTTGAGTTGATTTTGCCAGGTCAGATCTCACAAGGAGCGTATGTGCCGAGTGCGATCCATCCTTGCAAAATCCACGAGAGCTGAATACAAAATCCCAAATCTAGCTACTGTTGTAATGACCCTTTTATTATACACCTCCACCTTTTTGTTTGCTTATTTATAATCAAATTTTTTTGTTTGCTTATTTATAATCAAACTATATCTTTAATGTTTGTTGGTGTTTAAATGAAATGAGTGCTATTTTTGTGAGCACTATTTATATAACTGTGTCAGCTCATGCATATTCAATGAAAGTAGTCTGGCAACATACAATACAAAAGGTACAATATGGGTTTTTTTCTGCTGATCATATTTACTTGTGAAATACAATCCAAACCTCTGACAGAGTTTATATTGGTATATAAAAATTCTTGCTACATGCCATTCCAGAACATTTTGAAAATAGATCTTGTTACAACTTCTGTTGATGTCAAACAAAAAGGCCAACTATCTGGTATACTATATTCCATCTTAGACTGACAAAAAAAACTGCAGCTCATGTTACACAACCAAGACCTCAAAACATACAATTATACTGAACTGACAAACTAGGATAGTTTATACTCAGTAACAAAACAGGCTACTATAAAACATTTCTTGTTACCTGTCCCCTGTAAATCCTGCATAACAATAGCATATAGATCTACCATCTGTCTGGTTATACACACAGTTGCCATAGTCACAAGGGCCATCTGTACAGGGGTCAACTGGTAGCTCACACTGGTCACCTGTGTAACCTAAGTAATAAAGATAGTTACCATAGAGTCAAGGGTCAAGGCACAAGGATTGCCTGGCAGTTCACACTGGTCACCTGCGTAACCTAAGTAAAACAGACAGTTACCATAGAGACAATAGTCATGACACAGGTTCAGACTCTCTGGCAGTTAACACTGGTCTCCTGCATAAGCTAGATAATAGACCGAGTTACCATAGTGACAAGGGTAATTGCACAATGATTGTCAACTCACATTTTGCTAACACAACTTGACAAAAAAACCATAAGAATTGCTATAAAATGTAACATTCTACTGTAACTCATTTTATGATGGAAAAGGTTTTTGTTGACTTCAGGCACAGTCATACAGTGGTTATTACTGTAAGATTTCTTGCTCTTTCTTATTTTTTGATTGACAGAGTAAAGTACTGAATATATACCAGAGATATATTTCTTGAAAAACAAATCACCTAAAAATCCTTTAAGAAATAGATTTTACCTTCTGTACACTGACAATAGTAGGAGTCCCCCATTTCAGAACATTTCCCAGAATGTTGGCATGGTGACCTTGAGCACATTCCTTCTACACAATTTTTCTCTGTAAAATTCACAATGTATTTACATGTCATCACATAAGTGCAAAAAGTGGACAACTGCATTGACTTATGGTAGTTCTGCACATCTGATAAACCGGAAGTGACGAGTAACGTCATTTACCCGTAAAACGGAGAATAAAACCTGGATTCCTCATACAGAAATGAGAATCATTTTATGAATTAATGGTGACTTGTGACTACAACAGCAACATTACTATTTTTCTAAAATTAAAATATGATATTAAAACATCTGACATGTTAAATAATTCAGAACTAGAAAATGCTTTTGTAAAAAAGCGCATGTCTCCCCCAATGCAAAGTCCTATAGGCAAGAAGTCAATAGGGGTCAGGAGCAAAAATCAAAGCGACACTGACGGTTTGCTGCAATAGGGATCATCTACTTGGCATGTCCAGTCATCCCGCTAAATTTCAACACTCTTGGCCTAGTGGTTCTCAAGTCACTGTTCAGGATCCTGTGACCTTGACCTTTGATCAAGTGACCTCAAAATAAATAGGGGTCATCTACTCTGCATGTCCAATCATCCTATTAAGTTTCAACATTGTAGGTCAAGTGGTTCTCAAGTTATTTCCAAAAAATGATTTTACATGAACAGGCCACAGTGACCTTGACCATTAACAGACTGACCACAAAATCAATAGGGGTCATCTACTCTGCATGTTCAATCATCCTATGAAGTTTCAACATTCTGGGTCAAGTGGTTCTCAAGTTATTGATCAGAACTGGTTATCAATGTTCAGGCCCCTGTGACCTTGACCTTTAACGGAGTGACTCCAAAAACAATAGGGGTCATTTACTCTGCATGAACAATCATCCTATGAAGTTTCAACATTTTGAGTCGAGAGGTTCTCAAGTTATTGCTTGGAAATGGTTTTCCATGTTCAGGCCCCTGTGGCCTTGACCTGTAACAGAGTGACCCTAAAATCGCTAGGGGTCATCTACTCTGCATGACCAATCATCCTATGAAGTTTCATCATTCTGGGTCAAGTGGTTCTCAAGTTACTGACCGGAAATGGTTTTCAATGTTCGGGCCCCTGTGACCTTGACCTTTCACAGAGTGACCCTAAAATCGTTAGGGGTCATCTACTCTGCATGACCAATCATCATATAAAGTTTCAACATTCTGGGTCAAGTGGCTCTCAAGTTATTGACCGGAAATGGTTTTCAATGTTCAGGCCCCTGTGACCTTGACCTTTGACGGAGTGACCCCAAAATCGATAGGGGTCATCTACTTTGCATGTACAATCATCCTATGAAGTTTCTACATTCATGGTCAAGTGGTTCTCAAGTTATTGATCGGAAATGGTTTTCAATGTTCAGGCCCTGTGACCTTGACCTTTGACGGAGTGACCCCAAAATCAATAGGGGTCATCTACTCTTCATGACCAATCATCCTATGAAGTTTCAACATTCTGGGTCAAGTGGTTCTCTAGTTATTGATCGGAAATGGTTTTCAATGTTCAGGCCCCTGTGACCTTGACCTTTGACGGAGTGACCCCAAAATCAATAGAGGTCATCTACTCTTCATGACCAATCATCCTATGAAGTTTCAACATTCTGGGTCAAGTGGTTCTCTAGTTATTGATCGGAAATGGTTTTCAATGTTCAGGCCCCTGTGACCTTGACCTTTGACGGAGTGACCCCAAAATCAATAGGGGTCATCTACTCTTCATGACCAATCATCCTATGAAGTTTCAACATTCTGGGTCAAGTGGTTCTCTAGTTATTGATCGGAAATGGTTTTCAATGTTCAGGCCCCTGTGACCTTGACCTTTGACGGAGTGACCCCAAAAACAATAGGGGTCGTCTACTCCAGCAGCCCGACAACCCTTTGAAGTTTGAAGGTTCTAGGTCAAATGGTTCTCCAGTTATTGCTCGGAAATGAAGTGTGACGTACGGACGGACGGATGGAAGGACGGACGGACGGACAGGACAAAAACAATATGTCTCCTGGGGGAGACATAATACTGTCTTAAAATTAGTGTGAAATGTGTTGTTTACTTTAATCATGGTCAAATATCTAAAAGAAATACGCATAAGGACCTATACATTTTATTTCACCACATTATAGGCTATATGTTTATTTATAACTGTGAGAAATTTCATTAAAATCTACATTGTAGAAAAATTTCTATTCGCAAAAAATATTATGAGAGTAATGATTTTCCCACAGACTCCCATTAGGAACAAGAGCTGTCCGTAAGACAGTCAATTTGTTAGTTTGTTTTTGGTTTAATGCCGTTTTTCAACAGTATTTCAGTCATGTAAGGGCTGGCAGTTAACCTAAAACCAGTGTTCCTGGATTATGTACATGTACAAACCTGTTCTCCACAAGTAACTGCCAACTTTCCCACATCGAGGGCTTAGAGCGAAACTGGTCTATCTGCTTCTATTTCTATATACACTTAGACTAGTTTCGCTCTGAGCCCTCGACATGAATTATCAGAGGTGGAGGATGAATGATTACAGATACAATGTCTTATCAAATCGTCACAGAGAAATATGCTCCCCCCCCCCCCCCCCCCCCCCCCCCTACACGCTCTCCCTACTGAGCTAAGCGGACATGCTCGACTATTCGAATTATTGTCCAAGAAGCAGGAAAATATTACCCTAAATGTTAAAATATCTACAGAGTTTCGATCCAGTATCTGCATTAGTTTTGGAGATAGTAACTTGCACTTAAAACTTTAACCAGAATTTTCTAAGTCTAAAATGGGACTTGACCCAGTGAGGTTGGTAATTGATTCTGAATAAGAAAAAATAAGTTTCAAATCTATATGCCTTTTAGTAATAGCTGTATGTACTTGCATGCAAAACTTTAACCAGGATATTCTAAGTCCAAAAGGGGGCAAAATTTGGCTGAAATGCAGGTCAGAGTTATGGGACTTGATGCTATCAACTAGTTCTATTACCCCAAAGACACATGTGAAGTTTCAATTCTATATCTGCATTAGTTCTGGAGATAATAACTTGCATGTAAAACTTTAACCAGGATTTTGTAAGTCCAAAAGGGAGCAATATGCTCAAAATACATGTCAAGTTATGGAACTTGACCCAGTGAGATTGGTAATTGACCTAGAAAAAGAAAAAAAATAAGTTTCAAAGCTATATGCCTTTAAATGATAGCTGTATGTACCTGCATGCAAAACTTTAACCAAGGTGTGACGCCGACGCCAGGGTGAGTAGAATAGCTAGACTATTCTTTGAATAGTCAAACTAAAAATTGCATGAGTTCCAAATTTTTCAAATCAGTCTAGCAAAAAATCAAGCACACAACCATATCTTTTTTATTTGCTGAATTTTCTAATTATATTCTGAAGTTTTGAAAAGTCAGACTTTTAATCAAATTCTACATTGCAGAAAAATGTTTGATCCGAAAATGCAGAACTACCTTAGAGAAGAACTTACTAGTTTTTTGCCCTAAAGAAACTGTGTATTAAAAAGATAAGTAACAAAGTAACTTTCAACATGATACATATACTAAAATAACTGGCATTCTAGATGATTTGAATTCCTTACAAATTATGTGCAACATCATATGGAGATTTCCCACCAGTTAAACTCCAACCCTTATTTCAAGTATAGACTGGCACCTTGGTAGGGCACATACATCTATCAAAGATTATAAACACTAACTACTATTTTTGTCCCACCAATGTCCTAGTAATACTCACTAAAAACAAAGAAAAACAGCCAACATAAAATCTGGGTCAGCTATTAACATAAAGAAAAGCTGAGTAATTTAAACTCACCACTACAATCTTCTGAAGACTTTGTCCCACTACTTAAGGTACATTGTCCCGCTGGACAGTGCTGACAGCTGGTTGCAGAGTCATCAGACTGGTATGTGTTTTTTGGACATGAATAGCATGGAACCAAACCAGAAGTTGAGGAATAACCTGGACTACAAACGTCTGAAAGGGGAAAAAATGTTAGATGCACAGTATTAATAGGTGTCAAACTGGTCATAAACTTTGCTCTTTCTAACAAAAATCTGCCATTAAATGTTAAAATAAAACAATTCCCAGTCTGCCTAAACACCAAATTATTAGCTTTACAATTCAGAATGTTGAAGTCTAGAGCAGAACTTAAACAGTTTTGTTATGTGGAAACTGAAATGATTAGAACCCTGGAATTAAGGTTTAAAACATAATATACAGGAGGCAAAATTAAAATTACAGTTACATTAACCAATAATCCAGATAGAAAGGTAAACTTTTTTTTCAACCTTTACAGTCAGACTGGTTCCTGGAATACTGATGTTCTGTTGATGTGCTTTCAGGGCACAACATACAAGCAGTCTGTATCATGTTGTCACGGTAACTTCCAGCAGCACATGGCAAACATACATCTTTCCTTGCTTCCATTCCAAGGGGACATGGCCCTTTAAAAGATAATGCAACTTAGTTTTTGATAATAGTTAGTACCTGTAGAGATAGGTCAAAATACACCTCAAAATTGGATGTAACATGCATACTGTACTTCAGAAAAGTGGTCTTGATTTTTCCCTACGACCAGTAATAAAAAAGTTACAACATAAGCTATTTATAGTAACAACAAAGGGAAGTAATTCTAGGTTCTGGCGCATGACACTCCATCACATGGTTGTGAACATTTGTGCCAAGTTACATCAAAATCCCTCCATGCATGAAGAAGAAATGCTCCGGACAAAGTCATTATTGAATTTAATCTTTGACCTTCAAGTGTGACCTTGATAGGAACCAACAGTTTGCACATGACACTCCGTTTCACTGAGGTTAACATTCAAGCCAAACATAAACGAGATTGCTCCATGCATGTCAAAGTTATGGCCTGGACAAACAAATCTGGACGGATGGACACACGGGCGCACGCACATACACCAAACAGCCGTTTGGACAACTATGTCTTCGCTTCTGCAAGCGGGCTCAACAAAAACAGGAGCATGCCTGCTGTAGGTCCTCCTTTACAATAAATGACATGAATCATAATCTCTGTTAATTAACACACTGGTGGAGAGAGAATGATGCAATGTGCCTATTAAGATTGAGAACAATAGCTTAAAGCATTTTAAAGTTACCGAGATGAAACAAAATTGACCTTTGAACAAATGATCTCAAAATCAGTGGGGGTCATCCACTGGCTACAGGCAATGTGCCTGATAAGAATGAGGACTGTCAGTGAAGGGGTTCTAAAGTTAGTGAGCAGAAATGTTTTCTTTACTTATAGTCACTGTGACCTTGACTTTTGACCTACAAACCTCAAAACTAATACAGGCCATGTACTGCCCATGGGCAATGCATTTGCTAAGTCAGAATATCATAGGTCAAAAATTCTCAAGATGTTGAGCAGAAATTATTTTTGTATAACCAGTCATTGTGATCTTGACCTCTGCCCACTCACCTCAAAACCAAGAAGTATCATCCACTGCCCATGGGCATTAAATCTGCAAAGTTGGAGGATCTTAGAGACAGGAGTTCTCATACTGAACAGAAATGGTTTTTGTACTAATAGTGGCATCAAAATCAATAGGGTCATGCACTGTCAACAGGCAATGTCTGCCAAGTTTGAGGAATTGTACTAACAGTCATTTTGACCTTGACCTTTGACCCGCTAATCTCAAATCAACAGGGGCCATTAACAGCCAATGAACAATGTGCCTGCTAAATTTGCAAATTGTCAGACCATTCTCAAGATTTTGCACAGAAAAGGGTCACTGTGACCTTGATGCTTGACCTACTGGTCTCAAAATTAAAAGGTATTATCTAATGCCCATAAGCAATAGTTATATCATGTTTGAGGATCACAAGTCAAAGCATTCTTCAGTTACTGAGTTAAAATGAAGTTGCTACCTGACCTAATATAAACAGGCAACTTGTGCCATCACACAGTATGTCCCTTTGGAAGTAAAAAAAAGAAACACTTCTTTTTTTCCAAACAGATGACTATCACAGTTAACTTACCTCTCAAGAGCAACAACCCCAGTACTAAAATCAAATTGTACTCTTTCCTGCAGCATTTACTCTACAGAAATTGCACTATATTCATTTAGTAACAAGAACAACTAGAGCTGTCACAGGAGTGATGAATTATACCCCCACAATATGGCCTTGGCACAGAAGTAAGTCAATGTCAAAGTTGAACCTCAAAATCAAGCACTCTCAAGTTATCATCCAGAAAGGATTTAACTGTTCCGGGTCACTGTGACCGTAATCTTTGACCTACTGACCTAAAAATCAATAGAGTCATGTGCTGGTCATGACTAACCTCCCTATCATTTTTCATAATCCTAAGACCAAGTGTTCTTAAGTTGTCTTCTGGAAATGGTTTAACTGTTCCAGGTCACTTTGACCTCAAAATCAATAGGAGTCATCTGCTGGCAATGACCAACCTCCCTATCAACTTTCACGATCCTAGACCCAAGCGTTCTCAAGTTATCATCCAGAAACCGTTTAACTGTTCCAGGTCATTTTGACCTTGACCCACTCACCACAAAGTCAAACTTGGGAGTATCCACTTTTCCATCTGACCTGTATACTATGATGTTACCCCTGTGTACCAAAATTTATGATCCTAGGCTCAAACATTCTCAAGTTGTTATCCGAAAATCGTTTTAACTGTTCTGGGTCATTGTAACCTTGACATTTGACCTACTGACCTCAAGTTGCACTTGACCTGTATTTTATGATGTTATACCTGAATACCAAAATTTATGATCCTTGGCCCAAGCATTCTCAAGTTATTATCCGGAAACCCTTTAACTGTTAAGGGTCATTGTGACCTTGACCTTTGACCTACTGACCATAAAGTCGAACTTGACCTGTATTATCTAAATCTGTCAAGCCTTTCATGAGTTATTGTCTGGAAGCCATGAAAACCAATGGACAGACCAATGGATTGACCGCAAGCTCACTCATTTTGTGGGGGTATAGAAAAATTGTTCACTACTTTAAAGAACAAAAACAAAACTCACAACAGAGATCAGCAGCTTTTTCATCATCTGACCTGACAAGTGTTGGTGGACACATGTGGTCCACTGTGTTTTTGTGTAGAGTAGGTTTTGTGAGTTTAGCAGACTTGTTACAGTTGTTAATCAACTCCAAGTTATCCAAGATTTTCAGGTCTAGGTCTACCACATTTGGACAGGTATCTTGTGATGACTGCCTTTTTCCAGTTAAATTGAACACGGCAACAACTAGCACCTAAATATAAAATAAGAGATCTTAACTGTGTCTAAACTACGTTTATTTGATCATATATTATACAATTACAGACACCTGTATCTATCAATATGTAGTTCTGATGACTGATGACCAAGTCCTTAGTCAGTGGTCTTTCAGGCAGAAATCTGGCATAAAACAAGACTACTGGTATGTGAAATAATTATGTTTCTATTCTTTCTATCAAATGTTTGAATCAGTTCTTTAAAAGCATTTATGATTGAGTGCTCTAAAAGCAACTAACGTTTCACTGTATTTATGACAATACTCAATGAGCATTTTTTTTATTTTACAGGTTTGATTTTTTTTGCTTCATATTGAAGCTGATCAAATCTTGATTTCAGTCTAATTCAAACAGCCGTATCAGTTTTACAAATAAACACATTTATGACTATGCCAGGAATTTTATCTTTGAATAAAGATTACTTTAAACTTGAATTTTGAGACAATTACCAGAATTCAGCATTGCCATTGGTCAATTCCAGATTGTTTTTCATAAATAACCAATCAGATGCTGGAGTTTTAAGGCTGGTCTCAAGTTCAGTTTTATATCCCTGGACCTCGGTATACTGAATTATTACTCTTTCATACTTAACAATTAAACTCTGCTTGCAACAAAAATGGAATTTTGTACTTAAAAATCTATAGATAAGAATGTGGTAAATTTGACCTGAAAATTACACAAGATAAAGATATACAAAAAAGATGTTAACAAATGGAATAGCTCTACTAACCTCGCTATTAGTGTTTCTGGACAATGCGCCAGCCACTGATACACTAGCACCATTGCTTTCTAGAACTTTCTTCAGAGCGCCCTCTAAAGCAGATGTAAACTCACAATCACATCCGATACCAACACACAGGTCTGTCACTAGAGTCCAGGTCACATTGTATTTCCAAATAGGACACTCACTGTAACCTTATAATATAGAACAAAACACATTACATGAAGAAAATATGTGAAAGAATTTTTCTGTTTGGTTTAACATCACACTGACACAATCACAGGCCATATGGGGACTTTCCAGCTTTTGACGGTAGAGGATGACCTCAAGGTGCCCCTCTGGCATGTGGATAGAACCACCAATCTTCCACAAGCCAGCTTGATGACTTTCTCACCTGAAGAACTATACACCCCAAGCAAGGCTCAAACCCACATCGGTGAGGGGCAAGTGATTTGAAGTCAGCAACCTTAACCACAAACAACACTGTACATAGCAAGATTATATCATATTGCAAGAAGAATCTTGAATGATGTGTATAGTTGTCAGTTAACACAATATCAATAACAATTACATAGCTGAAACTTGATTGTTTAATTATAAATACCCTTAAAACCCTAAAAATAAAACAAATTCTATGATTATGTAAGACAGTTCTCAAACAAACAAATGCAGATATAAAGACATTGGAAAGTAGACCATGCATTAGACAGCAACATGTCAAATATTCCCCAACATTTACCTTCAAGGACACAGTCTGGTATATAATCTGAGGGTGTCCACGTCCCATTTCCCCTGCAGGTATATTCATTCGAAGGTTGTACCACAAACACAGAGTTATCTTTGCATTGTGCAGAACACACTTCCAGTGCATCCCGCTGTTTACACTGCAGCTGAACATTTGACGGCTCTAGAAGTTTTGGGCAGCCAGTTTCTACTGATAAATGTAATAAAACAGTACAATGTTTAATCACCATCTCAGACATTAAACAGATTATATTAATAACGAAATGTAATAACAATTTGCAGGAAGAATTCCTTTCTATATATTGCTTATAAGCCTTTCCCCTAGGTTCAGGTTCCTTCCCCTCTCAGTAAAAAAAAACACACAAACAAATGTAACAACTGCACAAATAAACTTTTTATATCACAATGTACAACTACATCTTATATATCAGAAGAATGCACAACTGTACCTTAGATACAGCAAAGGTATGGAACTGTAAAAAATACACAATATAAAACAGGACTGACAATACCGGTAATCCATTAACACAGTGAAATTATTAAATTTTGTGGGGAACTAATGCTTGTGGATTTCAACCCACAAATTTTGATCCCATCAAAGCAGTTTAATTCCCATTCATTTTTTTTTTTTATGATCAAAAAGCAAAATCAAAAAAAAATTGATATCCTTACAAAATAGTAGTTTTGGCAAAACCTCATTTGACCTTTGTACTGGTTTTCCAGAGCATGCCAAATCATAAGTGATTTAAAAAAAAGCTTCAACTTTTCTACACAATCAAGCTACCAAATATAAATCTCTATGAACATAAGCTTACCATCCCCCTTCAATTTCTTCAAACAATTCTGATAATGCATCCATAAACAATTTATTTACTCAATGAAAATATTATATCTTTGTGATGTTGTAAAATTAGGCAAATGTGGTGCATTTTTTTTTTCTGACTATGTAAAATGAGCAGAGATTTCACCTGTTACATGAACAGTTATTTTGCAGGTTGCAGAATTCTCCATACTGTCTTCAGCAGTCACTGTTATTATTGTATCCTGAAACAAGAGTGTCAAAATTTAGCAATATACGCCAATCACAGCAAATTACTTTAGACTTTTAAATTATTCTGCTTAACCCTTACCCTACTAAATTTCTTTAATGAACTTGTCCATCTTTCAATTTGAACAGTACCATTAACTGTTAAAAGGGGTGATTACCAAAAAGATACTGACTGAATAGCAAACTTTGCAGATCATGAGCTACACTGATCGCAAAGGCAGAATCAATCGTGTCTAGCATGATAAGGGTTAATGAGCAGACTAGCTGTCAATTTTTCCAATTCTGACTTATTCAAGGGCACTAACTCCAGAGCATTAAAGACAATCCAACTGGTTACTGAACTTGACAAATATTATATGCCCATAAACATTCTAAATTAAGTGAACACTGGATAAGATCTGCTGAAGGTATTAAGTGGACACTGTCAAAGTTTCTGCAATTTTAAATTCAAGGGCCAAAACTCTGGAGTAACTCAGAGTATCCAGCTGGTTATCATACAGATATTATACCAACAAACAAGGTGACCTAGTTTAGTGAACATATGGAAAAAGACTTACATATATTAGAGAGATGACAATGTCTATATTTCACAACTGTTAGTAACTAAAGTGCCACAACTCAAGAGCAAATGGACAATCTGGATGTTTATTGAACTTAGACAAGATATTAAGCCCATAAACATTATACAAAAGTTATGTGAGAACTGCATAGGAATAGCACAAGTTAAGAGAGAGGACACAGTCAATATTTGCAATTTTGAGTAATTCAAGAGCTGTAACTCCAGAAAAACTAGGAGGATCCAACTAGTTTTCAAACTTGGCCAAGGTATTATGGCGATATAAAATTGCAACCAAGTTCAGTGAACACTGGATAAGAACTTCTCAAGTTTGGGTGTAGATACTGCCAGTTTTGGCAATTTTTTGTTATTCAAGGGCCACAACTCTAAAGACACTTAGAGAATCTAGCTGGTTATTAAACTTTGCAGATATATTATGTAAATAAACATTGCGATATAGTTTGTTGCTCTAAAGAGGATGTACTGAGGTTGTTACTCTACATAGATTGTTGTTATAGAGAGGCTGGTGCTCTACAGGGGTTAAATGTACTCAGAATATCATGTAATTTAGAAAATATTTGCTTTTGCTTGAAAATATTTGCTTCGCAGTAGTGTAGATAACAGAGGTTAGACTGTATTGCTACTTAAGACTTGATCTCCTTCGGTATAACCAAATATAAACATATCAACATACCTCATACACAAAGTAAGGCTGTGTAATGTTCGGCTCGACTGTAATGACAGGTTCAATACCAGAGTTGTCTGTAGCAACAGGTATATCTATAATAACTGGTATAGGTAACACTGAACCAGACACTTCCTTTGGTGTTTTGGGACAATCAACAAACACTGGACTTTCCACATCTGATACAAAAAACAAAAAGAAATGTCAAACAAAAACTCTATAAAACAAAACCAATCTGACTTTGTGCCTGCAACACAAAAATTGTTCTATGAATTCTGCAATGTGCTTCCAGTTACATTTTTCACAAAAAAAAACTAGTTGCTTTTGAACAAGAGCTGGTAGAACACGAAATGCCCCCTTGATGTATTCAGTAATGGCACAAGGAACAGAAATTATTTGGTCACTGTACACAACAGCTCTACTGTTCTGGGTAAATGTGACCTTGACCTTTGACCTACTGAGCACAAAATCAATAGGGGTTATCTGCTCCCTATCAACTTTCATGATCCTAGGCCCTAGCATTCTCATGTAATTGTCTGGAAACGGTTTAACTTTTCCATGTCACTGTGACCTTGACCTTCAGCCTGTTCTTAAAATCAATAGCTCATCTGCTGGTCATGACCAACCTCTCTTTTAATTTTCATGATCCTAGGTCTAAGCATTCTTGAGTTTTCATCCAGACACCGTCAATAGGGTGATCTGCTAGTCATGATCAACCTCCCTATCAACTTTCATGATCCTAGGCCCTAGCATTCTCAAGTAATCGTTTGGAAACAGTTTAACTGTTCCAGGTCACTGTGACCTTGACCTTTGACCTACTGACCTAAAAAATCTACTGTCAAGACCAACCAAAATTAATAAGGGTCATCTGCTAATCAATTACCCTATCAAGTTACGTGATCCTAGGCCCAAGCGACCTCAAGTTATCATCAAGAAATGGTTTAACTGTTCTTGGTCACTGTAACCTTAACCTTTGACCTAATGACCTCAAAATCAATAGGGGTCATCTGCTGGTCATGGTAAACCTCCCTATCACCTTTCATGGAACTAGGCCCAAGTGTCTCGAGTTTTCATCCAGAAATCATTTAACTGTTCCGGGTCACTGTGACCTTGACCTTCGACCTAATGACCTCAAAATCAATAGGTATCATCTGCTGGTTATGATCAACCTCCCTATCAGCTTTCATGATCCTAGGCCGAAGTGTTCTTGAATTATCATCCAGAAACGGATTGGTCTACATACGGACAGACAGACTGACCGACTGATCGACATCTGCAAAAACAATTTACCCCTCCTTCTTTGAAGGGGGGCATAAAAAGCTGATGCACAAGGTTACATACAATCTGAGCATTAGAAGATTTCATGGTAGCATGTAGTGTGGTCATAAATACCTTTACATTAGATATTCTGCAAAATTATTAGAAAAAAATGTACGAGGAATGGTGGTAAAGAAATACAACTAATCTTAGCATCTGTCCATCTTTTAATTTAGACAAAAGATTGGAACACAACCATTAAGACTCACATTTTAAAAAAAATGTAGTTATATTCAGTACAAATTTCACCAGAATGAAACAGTAAATTACTTTGTTATGTAAATTTAATTAGGGTACTGTCATACCCACTAGAAATAAAAAAAAAATTTCATTGTTGTTTTGATGGCTGTACAATTGTAGATGAGCTTCATAATTAGCAACAAGAAGAGGAACTACGTAATTGTTATCTCTATAAGTCTTCTTACAATTTTATCTATAGAACTGTCCGTATGTTCATAAAGAATTATGATATGGTTTTTAAATTAGTTATCTCCTAGTAAAGAAAGACAGGAAAACCTGAACAAGAGCTTTCACTGGAAAAATCTTTGGAATGAAAAAAAAAACAACAACAACAGAAATAAATAAATGACCTGAGAAGAAATCTGCTAATTTATTTTGACTTTCATAATGTTAAGATACTTATACTGACAATACGTAAACACAAATTAATGCAGGAAATAATTTTAACAAGTGACCGAGTACTGCAGTGGCAATAAAGAAGTCCCCTACCAGTTGAAAACTTTCAACAGTGACCTTGACTTTTGACCAACAAGCATACATCATGTGCTGACACATTGTCTCATCATGGGGAGCATTTCTGTGTAGCACTAAGATAATCCATCAATGCATGTAAAAGTTATGGAGCAGAAACAATATTTACTTGACCTTTAATAGTGACCTTGACCTTTGACCTACAAGCAAAAGTCATGTAGGTGCATAATCTACATTGACATCCCCCTAGTCATATACCTAGTTTTACAAACCTAGCTTTTTGAGTAATTGCAGGATCCAGATTTGCTGACAGACACACGGAAGGATGGACGGACAGACGGACTCAGGGCATTTCAATAGTCCCCTCCAGTATTCCACTGATAGGGACTAAAAACACATCGTCTCAATATCTTTTGCCTATATTCCAAGTTTCAAGTCAATACCATTAAAACTTTATAAATTATGCTCTGGACACAACATATCATGGGCAGATTTGACCTTGCTGTAACCTTGCCCTTTGAACTACCACCCTGGTTCAAGCACACTGCACATCATCACACTGCCACCTACCTACATCTCAAATCTAAGTCAATACCTTGAATGGTTAATAAGTTATATTCAGGACACGAAATGCAACATACAGATTTGACCTTTGAGCCTACACACTCAGGACCTGTGCATTGTATATCATCTCATTGCCACCTGCCAAGTTTGAAGTCAATACCTTGCATGCTTATTTAATTATGCTCCAGAAACAGAATATGATGGCTAATTTTGACCTTTAAGCTCAATTTGTGACCTTGACCTTTAACTTACAGAGCCGGTTCTAGTGCTCTGCACATAATCTCATCGCCATCTACCTATATGCCAAGTTTAAAGTCAATATCTTTAATGGTTACAAAGTTGTGCTCAAGACACAAATTATGGCGGACAGATGCATGCCCATCACATAATATGACCATTTTATACGGGCGTATAAAAATCAATTAGTAAAAAAAACAAGAGCTGTCACTAATGGTGACAAATGCCCCTGCAGCACCTTGACCTTTGATCTGGTGACCCCAAAGTCAGTAGGGGTCGTGTACTCAGTAAGTTCTATTAGCATGTGAAGTTTGAAGGTCCTGGGTGCAGTGGTTCGCGAGTAAAGTGCCTTCATGCAAAAAGTTAACATTAGCCCCTGTGACCTTTGACCTGGTGACCCCAAAGTCAGTAGGGGTTGTGTACTCAATAAGTACTATCAGCATGTGATGTTTGAAGGTCCTGGGTGCAGTGGTTCGCGAGTAAAGTGCCTTCATGCAAAAAGTTAACATTGGCCCTTGTGACCGTGACCTTTGACCTGGTGATCCCAAAGTCAGTAGGGGTCATGTACTCAATAAGTACTATCAGCACGTGAAGTCTGAAGGTCCTGGGTGCAGTGGTTCGCAAGTAAAGTGCCTTCATGCAAAAAGTTAATATTGGCCTGTGACCTTGACCTTTGACCTGGTGACCCCAAGTCAGTAGGGTTTGTGTACACAATAAGTACTATCAGCACGTGAAGTTTGAAGGTCCTGGGTGCAGTGGTTTGCGAGTAAAGTGCCTTCATGCAAAAAGTTAACATTGGTCACTGTGACCTTGACCTTTGACCCCAAAGTCAGTAGGAGTCATGTACTATATACTATAATAGGTACTATCAGCAAGTGAAGTTTGAAGGTCCTGGGTGCAGTGGTTCACGAGTAAAGTGCCTTCATGCAAAAAGTTAACGCTGTGACGAACTAACGAACTTACGAACAGACAGACAGTTAAAACTAATATGCCTCCCTTTGGGGGCATAAAAATGTTTTACAAACTAAACATAATTTGCAAAATACAGACAAAGCTGTATTTCTTTTCGAACACCTCTTTTTTCCATTAGAAATCCTCCAATACCTTAGAACAAGCGATAAAATATACACTCTAGTAATACCTATACATTTTGGTACAGTTCCATTCCATTTCCCTGATGACATTTCCTGGAATACTGATCGCTTCTTCCGAACTTCCCCACTATGATACCTATTTACATCTCTGGAGGCTCTGAAGCTTTTATCTTCATTATCCTGCTTGATATCCCATCTTCTCTCTTCTGCTGCATGTCCGATGCTAACATCAGCTGCCCTTTTCTTTCGACCTTTACCGTTATTGCCTTTGCCAAAGTCGAGAAACTCGACATCTTTGTTACATCTTGACTCATTACAGCAGTAGTAACAGCGAGCATTGTTTGATGAAGAGTCACACGGTGCTGAATCCATGTTACTTTTACAAGCCTCTCTGGACTGACAGCTTTTAGAGATATTCTTGACCTGTTTTCCTGAATAAATCACTTCTGTCTGGCATACAGGCTGGAAAGCATTACAAAAATACATACCTTAGTACAGATAGAATATAACAATCATTGGCTGTAAATGTAGATGTACATGTATACAATAATCTTCTAATGTTTTATGATTCTAGGTCAAACATTTTTGAGACATTATATGAAGCAAACTTTCATATCCTTTATGCATATTTTTGACCCAATCTAAGGTCATAACTCTTGACTGACTGAGTGAGATCCCAAACAAAACACCAGAAGAACAACTTCATTTACTGAATGATAATCCTATAAGGCTAATTGACTCTTCAAGCTAATTTCTGACTTGGCCAAGGTCCATAACTCTGGTCTAGCTGAGTGAAATCTCAAACAAAACCCCAGGTGCACAATTTCACATGCAAATCAACAATCCTATGAAGTTTCACGACTTTAGGTCACATACTTTTTGAGAGTTAGATGACATAAATTCAGATGGAAGGACAGACAGATGGACAGACAAGCACAAATCTATGTGCCCACTAACCTCCCCAAATTCTAGGGGGCACAAAAATGTAGTTAGTCTGTTGCTATAAACAGCATGAGAGTCATTAGGGGTCATAGATGGTTTCCTTCAGCATGAGAAAAATCCCAGCAAACGCTTGTCTAGTGTGCAAGAAAAGTATTTCTGTTAAGTTCACCTTTTAGGAACATAATATGGTGACAAACAAAATAGCTAAAAAAAGTTAAGCATAAAACAATATTATTATAATAATTTCAAACAAGTGAATGAAGTATTGCCATGCAATACAAAGTCCCCTACTGGAAGGCACCTAATTTTTTCTACTGCAGTATAACATGATGAACTGATATCTGTCAATGATGTATAAACAATTTTGTACTACATATACAATATGTTATAACATTATAACAACACACTTGGATTAAAATGTGCATATATAAAAACCCACAGTTGTTTTCATATTGAATTTTTTGGGCTGATTATAAAAATGTTATCATGTAAGTTATTTATAGTAACAACAAAGGGAAATTAATCTTTAAAAAAAAAAAAAAAAAAAAAAAAAAAAAAAAATAATAATAATAATAATAACATAAGTCCACAAGAAACTTTTTACCAGGTAGAGATAGGTCAAAATACACCTAAAAATTTGATGTAACATGCATG
Organism: Mercenaria mercenaria; assembly: GCF_021730395.1. Lineage (NCBI taxonomy): Eukaryota > Metazoa > Mollusca > Bivalvia > Venerida > Veneridae > Mercenaria > Mercenaria mercenaria. The sequence goes on from NC_069362.1 coordinate 23,694,526, forward strand.
CTGTACCACAGAAAAGTGGTCTCGATTTTTCTCTACCGCCAGTAATAAAAAAGTTACAATAAAATCTATTTATAGTAACAACAAAGGGATGTAATTCTAAAAACAAGGGTGCCTCATGGTGTTGAACATTTGGTCCAAGTTACATCAAAATCCCTCCATGCATGAAGAAGAAATGTCCGTACAAAGTCATTCTTGAATTTGACCTTTGACCTCTAAATATGACCTTGACCTTAGAGCTAGGGACCTGGTTCTTGCGCATGACATGTTGTCTCATCCAGGGGAATATTTGTGCCAACTGATATCTAAATCCTGCTTTGCATGACAAAGTTATAGACCGGACAGGAAAAAAATCCTCTTGACCTTTGATCTCAAAGTGTGACCTTGACCTTTAAGCTAGGGTACTGGGTTTGCGCATGACACATCGTCTCATCATGGGAAACATTTGTGCCAAGTAATATTAAAATCCCTTCATGGATGGCAGAGTTATGGACGGGACAGGAAAAAAACTCTGTTGACCTTTGACACCCAATTGTGACCTTGACCTTTGAGCTAGGGGTCCGGGATTTGCGCATGACACGTCGTCTCATCATGGGGAACACTTGTGCTAAGTGATATTAAAATCCCTTAATGAATGTCAGAGTTATGGACCGGACACGAAACAGACCCTGTTCATGCTATGTTAACATTTGACTGCTAAGTGTGACCTTGACCTTTGAGCTAGGGGTCTGAAAGTTGTGCATAACACATCGTCTTATTATGAGGTACATTTGTGCCAAGTAATATTAAAATCCCTTCATAGATGGGAGAGTTATGGACCGGACAGGAAAAAAGCCTTGTTGACCTTTGACCTCCAATTGTGACCTTGACCTTTAAGTTAGGGGTCCAGGTTTTGCGCATGACACGTCGTCTCCTCATGGGGAACATTTGTGCCAAGTAATATTAAAATCTCTTCATGGATGGGAGAGTTATGGACCGAACAGGAAAAAAGCCCTGTTGACCTTTGACCTCCAATTGTGACCTTGACCTTTGAGCTAGGGGTCCGGGATTTGTGCATGACACATCATCTCATCATGGGGAACATTTGTGCCAAGTAATACTAAAGTTCCTTCAAAGATGGGAGAGTTGTGGACCGGACAGGAAAAAAGCCCTGTTGACCTTTGACCTCCATTGTGACCTTGACCTTTGAGCTACGAGTCCGGGTTTTGCGCATGACACGTCGTCTCATCATGGGGAACATTTGTGCCAAGTAATATTAAAATCCCTTCATGGATGACAGAGTTATGGACCGGACACGAAATTGCGGACGGACGGAATGACGGAATGACGGAATGACAGAATGACGGAAAGACGGAATGACGGAAAGACGGAATGACGGAATGACGGAAAGACGGAATGACAGAATGACGGAAAAGAGCATTCCTATAGTCCCCAAAACTGGTTTTCAACCAGTAGGGGACTAATAAAACAGGGAATTACTTTGACATTGGTGAGAGAGTATATTTCAACAAGAGGGTCATGATGACCCTATATTGCTCACTTGTTAAACTCGGCCCTGGATTTGTCAAGATAAACATTCTGACCAAGTTTCATGAAGATAGGGTCATAAATGTGGCCTCTACAGTGTTAAGAAGATTTTCCTTTGATTTGAGTGGTGACCTAGGTTTTGACCCCACATGACCCAGTTTCAAATTTGGTCTAGAAATCATCAAGATAAATATTCTGACCAAGTTTCGTGAAGATAGGATCATAAATGTGACCTCTAGGATGTTAACAAGCTTTTACTTTAATTTGATTTGGTGACCTAGATTTTGACCCCACATGATCCAGTTTCAAACTTGGCCTATAGATCATCAAGATAAACATTCGGTATCAAATCAAAGCATAAATGAAACCTCTATATAGCTTGAAAGGGCCAAAATAGAAAATTTACGTGACAGTTGAGACATCAGAGCGCCTTTATAACTAATTTTCTGCCCTACAGTTCTACCTGCCCAACAGTTTTACCTACCTAATAGTGTAATGCCTTACAGTTCTAAGTGACTTACAGTCATATCTGCCAAACAATTCTTTTTGCCAAACAGTTCTACCTGCAAACAGTTCTCTCATGCCATAAGTTCTATCTGCCAAACATTTCTACCCACCGAAGAGTTATATCTGCCAAACAGTTTTACCTGCAAATAGTTCTACCTGCCAAACAGCTTTATCTGCAAACATTCTACCTACCTAACAGTTCTATCTGTAAAACACTTTTATCTGCAAACAGTTCTATCTGCCAAACAGTTTCACCTGCAAATCAGTTCTACATGCCTAACAGTTTTACATGCCAAACAGTTTCATCTGCAAATAGTTCTATCTGCCAAACAGTTCTATCTGAACAAGAGATCACAGAGAGATCTTGGCGCCCACCACTGAGCCATTTTTGAATGTTCCAAATTTCAAGACTAGCTCAAGGTCAAAATCAAGCTCAAATTTCATTTCGGTACACAACACAGTGCATGTGGTTCAAATTTGAAAACTGTGGCTTGAGAAATGTGAAAGAAGGTCACTAGATCAATTTCAAGGTCAAAGTTCATTTCGGTAGACAGAACTATGCATGTCCTTCAAATTTGGAGGCTGTAGCTTGAGAAATGTGAAAGTAGGTACTAGGTAAAATTCAATGTCAAATTTCAATTCAGAACACAAAAATATGCATGTGGTCCAAATCTGAAGTCTGTACCTTCAAAACTGTGAAAGTAGGTCACTAGGTCAACCTCAAGATCAAAGTTCATTTCGGTACACAAAACTATGCATGTGGTCCAAGTTTGAAGGCTGTAGCTTGAGAAATGTGAAAGTAGGTCATTAGGTCAAAATCAAGGTCGAATTTCATTTCGGAACACAAAACTATGCATGTGGTCCAAATCTGAAGCCTCTACCTTCAAAAATGTGAAAGTAGGTCATTAGGTCAATGTCAAGGTCAAAGTTTGTTTCAGTACATAAACCTTTGCATGTGGTCCAAATTTTAAGGCTGTAGCTACAGAAATGTGAAAGTAGGTCACTAGGTCAAAATCAAGGTCAAATTTCATTTCTGTACACAACATAGTGCATGTGGTCCAAATTTGAAAGCTGTAGCTTGAAAAATTTGAAAGAAGGTCACGAGATCAATTTCAAGGTCAAAGTTCATTTTGGTAGACAGAACTATGCATGTACTTCAAATCTGGAGGCTGTAGCTTGAGAAATGTGAAAGTAGGTACTAGGTAAAAATCAATGTCAAATTTCAATTCAGACCACAAAAATATGCATGTGGTCCAAATTTGAAGTCTGTAGCTTCAAAAATGTGAAAGTAGGTCACTAGGTCAACCTCAAGATCAAAGTTCATTTCGGTTCACAAAACTATGCATGTGGTCCAAGTTTGAAGGCTGTAGCTTGAAAAATGTGAAAGTAGGTCATTAGGTCAAAATCAAGGTCGAATTTCATTTCGGACCTCAAAACTATGCATGTGGTCCAAATTTGAAGCCTCTACCTTCAACGAGATCACAGAGTGATCTTGGCGCCAACCATTGAGCCATTTCTGATTGTTCCAAATTTCAAGACTAGCTCCAGGTCAAATTTCATTTCAGTACACATCACTATGCATGTGGTCTATGCATGTGGTCCAAATTTGAAAGCTGTAGCTTGAGAAATGTGAAAGAAGGTCACAAAATCAATTTCAAGGTCAAAGTTCATTTCAGTATACACAACTATGCATGTGCTTCAAATCTGGAGGCTGCAGCTTGAGAAATGTGAAAGTAGGTACTAGGTAAAAGTCAATGTCAAATTTCAATTCAGAACACAAAAATATGCATGTGGTCCAAATTTGAAGCCTGTAGCTTCAGAAATGTGAAAGTAGGTCACTAGGTCATTCTGAAGATCAAAGTTCATTTCGGTACACAAAACCATGCATGTGGTCCAAATTTGAAGGCTGTAGCTTGAGAAATCTGAAAGTAGGTCACTAGGTCAAAATCAAGGTCAAATTTCATTTCGAAAACACAAAACTATGCATGTAGTCCAAATTTGAAGCCTGTACCTTCAAAAATGTGAAAGTAGGTCACTAGGTCAATGTCAAGGTCAAAGTTTTTTCAGTACACAAAACTATGCAAGTGGTCAAAATTTGAAGGCTGTAGCTTGAGAAATGTGAAAGTAGGTCACTAGGCCAAAATAACGGTGAAATTTCATTTCGGAACATAAAATTATGCATGTGGTCCAAATTTGAAGCCTGTACCTTCAAAAATGTGAAAATAGGTCACTAGGTCAATGTCAAGGTCAAAGTTTTTTCGGTACACAAAACTATGCATGTGGTCCAAATTTGAAGGATGTAGCTCGAGAAATGTGAAAGTAGGTCACTAGGTCAAAATCAATGTCAAATTCATTTCAGAACATGGAACTATGCATATGGTCCAAATTTGAAGCCTGTACCTTCAAAAATGTGAAAGTAGGTCACTAGGTCAATGTCAAGGTCAAAGTTTTTTCCGGTGCACAAAACTATGCATGTGGTCCAAATTTGAAGGCTGTAGTTACAGAAATGTGAAAGTAGGTCACTGGGTCAAATTTAAGGTCAACTCATGTCAAGGTTCATCTTGCCACTCAAAAATATACATGTGGTCCAAATTTGAATGTTGTAGTTATTGACAAGAAGATTTTAAAAGCTGCTTTTCCCTATATAAATCTATATGAACCATGTGACCCTTGAGGCGGGGCCATATTTCACCCTAGGGATATAATTTGAACAAACTTAGTAGAGAACCACTAGATGATGCTACATTACAAATATCAAAGCCCTAGGTCCTGTGGTTTGGACAAGAAGATTTTCAAAGTTTTTCGCTATACAAGTCTATGGAAACCATATGACCCCCAGGGCGGGGCCATATTTGACCCTAGGGGGATAATTTGAACAATCTTAGTTGAAAACACTAGATGATGTCACATACAAAATATCAAAGCCCTAGGCCCTGTGGTTTTGGACAAGAGGTTTTTCAAAGTTTGTCCCTATATAAGTTTATATAAACCATGTAACCCCCGGGGCGGGGCCATATTTGACTCCAAGGAAATAATTTGAATCATCTTGGTAGAGGACCACTAGATGATGCTTCATACCAAATATCAAAGCCCTAGGCTCTGTGGTTTTGGACAAGAAGATTTTCAAAGCTTTTCCCTATATAAATCTATGTAAATTATAGAAATAAACAAAGGGCCATAACTCACTCATAAATGGTTGAACCAGTCTGATTTTCAGGGGAACACAACTAGGGTACCAATACATAATTTTGACAAAGTTTGGTCAAAATCCCCCTAGTAGTTTCTGAGGAGATGGGATAACGAGAAATTGTTAACAGACGGATGGACCACGGACGCAGAGTGATTTAAATAGCCCATCATCTGATGATGGTGGGCTAAAAATATGCACATGGTCCAAATTTGAAGCCTGTAGCTTGAGAAATGTGAAAGAAGGTCACTAGGTCAATCTCAAGATCAAAGTTCATTTCGGTACACAAAACTATTCATGTGGTCCAAATTTTAAGGCTGTAGATTGAGAAATGTGAAAGTAGGTCACTAGGTCAAAATCAAGGTCAAATTTCATTTCGGAACACAAAACTATGCATGTGGTCCAATTTAAAGTCTCTACCTTCAACAAGAGATCACAGAGTGATCTTGGCGCCCACCAATGTGCCATTTTTTAGTGTTCCAAATTTCAAGACTTATTGACTAGCTCAAGGTCAAATTTTATTTCCGTACACAACACTGTGCATGTGGTCCAAATTCAAAAGCTGTAGCTTGAGAAATGTGAAAGTAGGTCACTAGATCAATTTCAAGGACAAAGTTCTTTGTACACAAAACTATGCATGTGCATCAAGTTTGAAGGCTGTAGTTTGAGAAATTTGAAAGTAGGTCACTAGGTCAATCTTAAGGTCAAAGTTTATTTCGGTAAACAAAATTATGCAAGTGGTCCAAATTTGAAGGCTGTAGCTTGAGAAGTGTAAAAGTAGGTCACTAGATCAAAATTAAGGTCAAATTTCACTTCAGAACACAAATCTATGCATGTGGTCCAAATCTAAAGCCTGTACCTTCAAAAATGTGAAAGTAGGTCACTAGGTCAATGTCAAGGTCAAAGTTTGTTTTGGTACACAAAACCATGCATGTGGGACAAATTTGAAGGCTGTGGCTTGAGAAATGTGAAAGTAGGTCACTAGGTCAAAATCAAGGTCAAATTTTATTTCGGAATACAGAACTATGCATTGGTCCAAATTTGAAGCCTGTACCTTCAAAAATGTGAAAGTAGGTCACTAGGTCAATGTAAAGGTCAAAGTTTGTTTCGGTTCACAAAACCATGCATGTGGTCCAAATTTGAAGGTTGTAGCTTGAGAAATGTGAAAGTAGGTCACTGGGTCAAAATCAAGGTCAAATTTCATTTCGAAACACGAAACTATGCATGTGGTCCAAATTTGAAGCCTGTAGCTTCAAAAATGTGAAAGTAGGTCACTAGGTCAATGTCAAGGTCAAAGTTTTTTTCAGTGCACAAAACTATGCGTGTGGTCCAAATTTGAAGGTTGTAGCTACAGAAATGTGAAAGTAGGTCACTAGGTCAAAATCAAGGTCAACTCATGTCAGTGTTCATCTTGCCACTCAAAACTATATATTGTGGTCCAAATTTGAATGTTGTAGGTTACTGACAAGAAGATTTTAAAAGATTTTCCCTATGTAAGTCTATATGAACACTGTGACCTCCGGGGCGGGGCCATATTTCACCCTAGGGGGATAATTTGAACAAACTCGGTAGAGAACCACGAAATGATGCTACATAACAAATATCAAAGCCCTAGGCTTTGTGGTTTGGACAAGAAGATTTCAAAGATTTTCCCTCTATAAGTCTATGTAAACCATGTGACCCCCAGGGCGGGGCCACATTTGACCCTAGGGGGATAATTTGAACAATCTTAGTAGAAGACTACTAGATGATGTCACATACAAACTATCAAAGCCCTAGGTCCTGTGGTTTTGGACAAGAGGTTTTTCAAAGATTTTCCCTCTATAAGTCTATGTAAACCATGTGACCCCCAGGGCGGGGCCACATTTGATCCTAGGGGGATAATTTGAACAATCTTAGTAGAAGACTACTAGATGATGTCACATACAAACTATCAAAGCCCTAGGTCCTGTGGTTTTGGACAAGAGGTTTTTCGAAGTTTTTCCCTATATAAGTCTATATAAAATATGTGAACCCCAGGGCGGGGCCATATTTGACCCTAGGGGGATAATTTGAACAATCTTAATAGAAGACCACTAGATGATGTCACATGCAAAGTATCAAAGCCCTAGGCCCTGTGGTTTTGGACAAGAGGTTTTCAAAGTTTTTTCCTATATAAGTCTATATAAACCATGTGACACCAGGCGGGGCCATATTTGACCCCTGGGATATAATTTGAATCAGCTTGGTAGAGGACCACTAGATGATGCTTCATACCAAATATCAAAGCCCTAAGCCCTGTGGTTTTGGACAAGAAAATTTTCAAAAAATTTCCCTATATAAATCTATGTAAATTATAAAAATAAACAAAGGGCCATAGCTCACTCATAAATTGTTGAACCAGTGTGATTTTCAGGGGGACACAACTAGGGTACCAATACATCATTCTGAAAAAGTTTGGTCAAAATCCCCCCAGTAGTTTCTGAGGAGATGCGATAACGAGAAATTGTTAATGGATGGACGGACAGAATGACGGACGCAGAGTGATTTGAATAGCCCACCATCTAATGATGGTGGGCTAAAAACAGTTCTACCTGCCAAACAGTTATATCTGCCAAACAGTTCTACCTGCCTAACAGCTCTACCTGCAAAACAGTTCTACCTGCGCAACAGTTCTACCTGCCAATCAGTTCTATCTTCCAAACATTTTATCTGCCAAACAGTTTTACCTGCTAAACAGTTCTATCTGCCTAATAGTTTTATCTGCCAAATGGTTCTACCTGCCAAATAATTCTATCTGCCAAACAGTCTTACCTGCAAAATAGTTCTACTTGCCTAACAGTACTATCTGCCGAACAGTTCTACCTGCGTAACAGTTCTATCTACCAAACTGTTATATCAGCCTAATAGTTCTATCTGCCAAAAGGTTCTATATGCCAAACAATTCTATTTGCCAAACAGTTCTACCTGCAAAATAATTCAGTTATATCTGCCAAACAGTTCTAACCACAAAACAGTTTTACATTGCAAACAATTCCACTTGCCAAAAAGTTCTATCTGCACAACAGTTCTACCTGCGGAACAGTTCTATCTGCCAAACAGTTTTATCTGCAAACAGTTCTACCTGCCAAACAGTTCTATCTGCCAATCAGTCCTACCTGCCTAACAGTTTAATCTGCCAAACAGTTCTATCTGACAAACAATTCTATCTGCCAAACATTTCTACCTAACAGTTTTACCTGGCAAACTGGTCTACCTGCAAACAATTCTAGCTGCAAAACAGTTCTATCTGCCAAACAGTTTTACCTGCAAACAGTTCTATCTGTCAAACAGTTCTTCAAGATAATGTTTAAACAAGAGCTCGTAGAACACAAAATGGCCCCCTTGATGCATTCAGTAATTGCACAAGGAATAGAAATTATTTGGTCATTGTGCACAAAAGTTCTACTGTTCTTGGTCAAAGTGACCTTGACCTTTCACCTATTGACCTCAAAATCAATAGCGGTTATTTGCTGATCATGATAAACCTTCCTATTAAGTTTCGTGATCCTAGGCCCAAGCATTCTCAGGTTATCATCTGGACACATTTTAACTGTTCTGGGTCACTGTGACTTTGACCTTTGACCTACTGACCTCAAAATCAATAGGTAGCTGGTCAACAGGGGTCATCTGCTGGTCATGACCAACCTCCCTATCAAATTTCATGATCCTAGGCCAAAAGGTTCTTGCGTTATCATCCAGAAACTTTTTAACTGTTCCTGGTCACTGTGACTTTGACCTTCTATCTACTGACTTCAAAATCAATCAGGGTCATTTGCTGGTCATGACCAACCTCCCCATCAACTTCCATGATCCTAGACCCAAGCATTCTTGAGTTATCATCCAAAAATTGTTTAACTGTTCTGGGCCACAGTGACCTTGACCTTTGACCTACTGACCTAAATCAATAGTAGTCATCTGTTGGTCATGATCAACCACCCTATCAACTTCCATTATCCTAAGCCTAAGCATTCTTGAGTTATCACTGAAAACTGTTTCACTGTTCTGGGTAACTGTGACCTTGACCTCAAAATCAATAGGGGTCATCTGCTGGTCATGACCAACTACCCTTTCAACTTTCATGATCCTAGGCCCAAGCATTCTTGAGCTATCATCCGGAAACCGTTTAACTGTTCTGGGTCACAGTGACCTTGACCTTTGACCTCAAAATCAATAGGGGTCATCTGCTGGTCAAGATCAACCACCCTATCAACTTTCATGATCCTAGGTCCAAGCGTTCTTTAGTTATCATCCGGAAACCGTTTAACTGTTCTGGGTCACAGTGACCTTGACCTTTGACCCACTGGCCTCAAAATCAATAGAGATCATCTGCTGGTTATGACAAACCATCCTTTAAACTTTCATGATCCTAGGCCAAAGCGTTCTTGAGTTATCATCCGGAAATGGATTGGTCTACATACCGACCGACAGACATCTGCAAAACAATATACCCCTCCTTTTCCAAAGGGGGGCATAATTACCCCTGTATGACATACAAAACATTGTGTGGGCTTTGTGCAAAATATTGTAACTGTATATAAATAAAGAAAAAGATACAATAGTTTTGCACTAAGCCTAATTTTGTCTTGATACTTAACATAGTGATAGTATGGAACACTGAATCTCATTCATTGTATTTATCAAGTGAAGATGTTGATCTTATACCATACATATTTATTTTGCAAAGTCATGTGATATGCCTTCATACTACAGCCAGACTAGATGAGATGAATATTTACTTACATCCTCATGTTTATAACAGTTCTCAAATGTTGTATTACAGTAATGGTTAGTGGAACTTCTGTTGCAAGTATAACATTCCAGCTTCTGTACTGGGGTGGGCATCATTGTTGTGGTTGTTGTTGTTGTTTCTGATGAAGCTGTAATATTTAGTCTGTTTAGAAAAATAATTTCTTAAGGAGGAAAAAAGAGGGTCTTTAAGGAATGATAAATAAAGCAGAGGTAAAGTAACAAACTTGACCTTTGCCCTACCACCCTGGTTCATGCACTCTACACATCATCTCATCATCACCTACCTACATCCCAAGTTTGAAGTCAATACCTTAAATGGTTAATATGTTATGCCCCAGACACGAAATAAACTGATAAATTATATCTTTGAGCTCAATTTGTGACCTTAACCACTACAGACCTGGTGCAAGTGCTCTACACATCTGTCTCATTGCCACCTACCTAAATGCCAAGTTTGAAGTAAATAGCTTGCATGGTTATTTAGTTATGCTCTGGACACAAAATATGATGGACAATTTTGACCTTTGAGCTCAATTTGTGACCTTGACCTTTGGTCTACAGAGCCAGTTCAAGCACACTGCACATCATCTCATTGCCATCTACATATAAGCCAAGTTTAAAGTAAAAATCTTTAATGGTTATAAAGTTATGCTCTGGAAAGACAGACGGACAGACGCACACGCCATCCCATAATATGTCCCACTTTTCCAAAACGGGCATATAGAAATATATAGATGTAACACAAAATGCATTTTTCAAGTAAGGGTTCAACTGAACAGCAGGTGAGCTGAATGTAGTCATGAGCTAACATTGTCTAAAATGAAATATGCAGTCAAGAATGTAGTCAGAAGGCAGTGTTGCAGGGAAACATGTGCACTGACAGAGTAGCTTGTCAATGTTGTCATTCTAGAATGTAGAAGGCAAGTGAAAATGACTAAATTAAGCGGTGCAAAAATACTGGTGTACACGAGGTGATACATGGAGTAACACTGTAAGCACTGATAATACTGATACACTGTCACTTCAACTTCTAGAAATACAATGATAGGTATAGTGCGTTTTATTTGACCTGGCGGGGCTGAGTTAACCTCTGCCTTATGCAAATAATGGTAATCTCAAAACACAAGCAAAATAGGCAGAGCTACAGTGGTTACAATGTAAGGTAGATGACCAGTGAATAAGAAATCAGGTTGTCAAATATATTACATGCCCTTCACAATAATGCAGTGGACCATCGCGAAACCACACCCTGCCAGGTCAATTAAAATGGACTATAGTATAGGAGAATTAATGAAACTTATAGATATTTCCTAATAACTAGTAAAACTTGTATCCAAGTAGTACACCACAAGGACTGAAATATAGATGACACATGATAATCTGATTTTACCCTGTTTTGCTATATTCCAATAACAGTAACTGAACTTTTACAATTGTGATAAAATCATTTTACTATTCTTTTGTAATTATTGTATATAAATACTGAAGTAAAATCACTTGTTTAGTTAAAGTTGTAAACCTTCAATTTATATTAAGTCAAAGTTGTAATCTTCAATTTACATTTAGTCTCAGATGTAAACCTGAAATTTAGGTTTACCCAAAATTTAGGTTAAGACAAAGCTGTAAACCTGAAATTAAAATTAAGTCAAAGCTGAAAACCTTAAACTTAAGTTGAGTCAAAGCTGTCTAAGCTGTAAACTTAAATTTAAGTTTAGTCAAAGCTGTGAACCAGATATTTACGTTAAGTCTAAAAAAGATATGTATGTTTAGTCAAAACTGTAAACCTTAAATTTAGAAATTTATATTCAGTCTAAGTTGTAAACCTGAAATTTAAATTCAGATGCAGCTTAAAATGTGAAATGTATGTTAAGTCTAAGCTGTAAACCTGATATCTGCATGTAGTCTAAGTAACCTGAAATCTTATACTTAGTATAAGCTGTAAGCATGAAATTTACATTAAGTTCAAGCTGTAAACCTGAAATTTAAACTTAATTTAAGCTGTAAACCTTAAATTTATGTTTAGTCTAAGCTGTAAACCTTAAATTTATGTTAAGTCTAAGCTGTAAACCTTAAATTTATGATAAGTCTAAGCTGTAAACCTGAAATTTATGTTTAGTCTGTGCTGTACACCTTAAGTTTACACCAGGTCTAAGCTGTGCACTTTAAGTTTACATCAAGTCTAAGCTGTGCGCTTTAAGTTTACATCCAAGTCTAAGCTGTACACCTGATACTTTTGTTTTCAATTGGTACTTGGTGCAGTTAGGTAATAATCTCTAATTTTCTATTATTTTGTGTTAGTGCTATAAACACTTTTGTGAAGATCTATTATTACAACTAATATTTGATAACTGTTAAAGCTGATAAACACTGGTTACCTATTTATGTTGGATACTACGTTTGGTTAAACAGTTCATGAAAAGATGTTTCTACCTTTCGCTCTGGTGGCCCCTAAATTGGGTCAAGCAGAAACATTTTAATAAAATAAGAAAAGTCTATACAAGGATGCTAAAGAATACGTTTGGTGAAGATACATCAACCAGTTCCTGACAGTTACTCAATGTTTTCTTATCATTTTAGCTCTGGCAGCCTCTTAAAGGATTACAGCCTAACACAATAGCTTACCCTGAACCTTTGCTTAAGGTGAGCTAAAAATGATTTGGGTTGGGTATATTTTCCCTTTTAAATTTCAGCTATTTATGGTCTCAATTTTTAACTTACTTTTAGACTTTTTCTTGTAAATAGATTGTTACAAGACTTTCAGAATACCTAATTTAGAATAAAAGAAAACATTGTCATTTAATATTTCAAAGAAAATCTAAATCTTTTTGTAACTGTGATTTTTGCAAGGTTTTTAAATCAGGTAAAATACATTTTTGACAATAAATTAAGTTATTAAAGATTTCTAAACCCTTAGCCTGCTGGCGGCAAGCGATTTTGCCTTTGCGACCAGTGCAGACCATGATCAGCCTGGTTTTAAAGCACAACACTCAAGTGACTGTACAGTACTAAACAAGGGATTGCACAAATTATAACTCTTTGAGAACATAAAGTACACTAAAGACTTTAGGCAAATGTTTGCTGCATTTTTTTGCTCCTTCATTTCGCAAAACACAAAAGCTTGTGGTTCTTAAGCACAACACTCAAAAGACTACAATACTACACAAGGGTTTGCATGAATGAGAACACCACTGACAACACTTAGCATTTTTTGTTATACTTTTTATAATCCTGCTTTTTCAACTGACAGACATCAAAACTTCCTCTTTCTACAGTCATGCTTGGACAAATTACTACTGTTATACCTGAAGTCTCCAGTTTTGTTGATGTGGTTTCAGTTGATGTCATCATTTCTTTTGTAGTTAAAACTTGCTCACAAATACCACTCAAGCCTTTTGTCCATCCCTCCATACATCCAATTGTCATACTGTATGATTTCAATTTTATGTCCAGAGTAGAAACTGGCTGACATTCAATACTTTGTGAGTTTTGTTTTGCAGTTTGAAGCTCAGTCATTCTAAGAAGGCAGACAGCAAGTTCAAGGTCCTTGTAATTAAGAAGGGTGGTAGCACACACGCCCATCTGGCCAAGGCTGACAGTATGTCCAGTAACTGTTGCCATGGAGACAACAGATATAAACTCCAGCTGATGAAAAAAAAACATTCAAGACTTTCAACATGGTATTCTTTAAGTCAAACAACTACATAAAAATACAAACCTCAAATAAGCATTAACCACCTAATTCAGCATTTATGTCAGGTAATGTCATCTATAAATCTTCAAAATTTGCAGAAAATGAATTTACCAATATTTATTTGCATTTATTCCTCCTTACACTAGTGTGGGGAATCACAAGATCAAAATAATCTCTAAATCAAAGTGATATTTTGAAGAACTTGTTAAATGTCCTATTATGGTAAGACATGAAATTTAACATATGGCAAGTGAATGTTGTTCAGTAATTTAATATGCAGTTAAAAATGATGACGGATTTCTTGTAATTTCAAACACTTACGAAAATAATAGTCACAGTTCCTTAAGTATTCCAAATAATCAGAAGGTGATTGTGATTGAAACCTATGTAATTTTAACAAGCATCTATCTTGCCATAAGATAGGCTATAGCCTGTTCCCCTATATTCTCATGGTACTAGTGACACTAAATACAGTAAGCAAGCAAATGAAACTAGAGCTATCACTAAAGGTGATGAATGTACCCCCCGCATGCACTGACACTGTACATTGCAATTTGACGCACACAAGATTGCATAATTATGTGGACTGTATGTATATAGACTGTATGTATACAGTACAGTAACAAAAAACAAAGTCCCATAACTATGCAGAATATTTATCTAAAAGAATGTAAATTGCACCATGCACAACTAGGGTTGGTACTGATCACTTGTGTGAAGTTTCATTAAATTGTGTGTAAGGGTTTGGTAGATTAGGCACGCACAAGATTGCATATGCAGACTGTATGTACATAGTATGTTAACAAGAAACAAAGTCCCATAACTCTGCAATTTTTGTCGATGAAAGAACCTAACATGCCCCATGCACAACTACTGTTGTTACTGATCACTTGTGTGAAGTTTCATTAAATTGTGTCAAGGGATGAGGAGAGATGGTGCGCACAAGATTGTGTCTATGTATATAGTATAGTAACAAAAAAAACAAAGTCCCATAACTCTGGAAATTTTTTTCTGAAAGAACTTAACATGCCCCATGCACAACTAGTGTTGTTACTGATCACTTGTGTGAAGTTTCATTAAATTGTGTCAAGGGGATGAGGAGAGATGGTGCGCACAAGATTGTGTCTATGTATATAGTATAGTAACAAAAAAACAAAGTCCCATAACTCTGCAAATTTTTTTTCTAAAAGAACCTAACATGCCCCATGCACAATTACTGTTGGTACTGATCACTTGTGTGAAGTTTCATTAAATTCTGTCAAGGGGATAAGGAGAGATGGTGCGCACAAGATTGCGTCTACGGACAGACGGCCAGACGGACAGACAGACAGACAACCTGAAACCAGTATACCCCCCCTTACAACTTTGTTGTCGGGGGGTACAACTAGAAAATGCTTCTGTAAAAAAGTGCATGTCTCCCCCAATGCGAAGTCCTATAGGCAAGAAGTCAATAGGGGTCAGGAGCGAAAGTCAAAGAGACACTGATGGTTGGCTGCAATAGGAATCATCTACTTGGCATGTCCAGTCATCCCGCTAAATTTCAACACTCTTGACCTAGTGGTTCTCAAGTCACTGTTCAGGCTCCTGTGACCTTGACCTTTGATCAACTGACCTCAAAATAAATAGGGGTCATCTACACTGCATGTCCAATCATCCTATTAAGTTTCAACATTCTAGGTCAAGTGGTTCTCAAGTTATTTTCCAGAAATGATTTTACATGACCAGGCCCCTGTGACCTTGACCTTTAACAAACTAACCCCAAAATCAATAGGGGTCATCTACTCTGCATGTTCAATCATCCTATGAAGTTTCAACATTCTGGGTCAAGTGGTTTTCAAGTTACTGATCGGAAATTGTTTTCCATGTTCAGGCTCCTGAGACCTTGACCTTTAACAGAGTGACCCCAAAAATCAATAGGGGTCATTTACTATGCATGAACAATCATCCTATGAAGTTTCAACATTCTGCTCAAGTTATTGATTGGAAACGGTTTTCCATGTTCAGGCCCCTGTGACCTTGACCTTTAACGGAGTGACCCCAAAATCGTTAGGGGTCATCTACTCTGCATGACCAATCATCCTATTAAGTTTCAACATTCTGGGTCAAATGGTTCTCAAGTTACTGACCGGAAATGCTTTTTAATGTTCAGGCCCCTGTGACCTTGACACTTAACAGAGTGACGCCAAAATCGATAGGGTCATCGACTGTGCATGACCAATCATCCTATGAAGTTTCAACATTCTGGGTCAAGTGGTTCTCTAGTTATTGATCGGAAATGGTTTTCAATGTTCAGGCCCCTGTGACCTTGACCTTTAATGGAATGACCCCAAAATCGATAGGGGTCATCTACTTTGCATGTACAATCATCCTATGAAGTTTCAACATTCTGGGTCAAGTGATTCTCAAGTTATTGATCATAAATGGTTTTCCATGTTCAGGCCCCTGTGAACTTGACCTTTGATGGAGTGACCCCAAAAACAATAGGGATCATCTACTCTTCATGATTAATCATCCTATGAAGTTTCAACATTCTGGGTCAAGTGCTTCACTAGTTATTGATCGGAAATGATTTTCAATGTTCAGGCCCCTGTGACCTTGACCTTTGACAGAGTGACCCCAAAATCAATAGGGGTCATCTACTCTTCATGACCAATTATCCTATGAAGTTTCAATATTCTGGGTCAAGTGGTTCACTAGTTATTGATTGGAAATGTTTTTCAATGTCCAGGCCCCTGTGACCTTGACCTTTGACGGAGTGACCCCAAAAACAATAGGGGTCATCTACTCTTCATGACCAATCATCCTATGAAGTTTCAACATCCTGGGTCAAGTGGTTCTCTAGTTATTGATCGAAAATGGTTTTCAATGTTCAGGCCCCTGTGACCTTGACCTTTGATGGAGTGACCCCAAAAACAATAGGGGTCATCTACTCCAGCAGCCCTACAACCCTATGAAGTTTGAAGGTTCTAGGTCAAATGGTTCTCCAGTTATTGCTCGGAAATGAAGTGTGACGTACAGACGGAAGGACAGACAGGGCAAAAACAATATGTCTCCCCCAGAGGAGGGGAGACATAAATATAACAGTTATTTTGTTTTTAAACTAATTTAAAATAATTCATTATCTATCAAAACATACAAGTTTTGACACAAAATGTAATTAAAATACTCCCGACAATCACGTGTCAACATGTACACTTTCTATCATTTTGATTTTTTATGTCCTTGGTATTTTCGCGTTAAAGATGTTGTTGTTGTAGTTGTAGAATTATTGTTAGGTTACATACCATGATATCTGTTTATCTCTGATACACTAAGGAATTCTGTGTCTGTTTGTAAAAATAACAGTTTAATTACAACAATATTGGTAAAATTATGTGAAATGTTCCGCACCCAGTACTTAACAATTGACTCATTTTGACAGCGTGTACACCTGAAAGAGCTGTCCCTTCTCAGAACCCTGACCTTTGAACCTTTGTATATGACCACTAAAATTAGTCCATTTCGGAAATTATGGTACCAAGGCGGGAATTAAAGGGAAGCGGGGCATTGTGGGATCATCGTTCATCCGAATTGGGCCTATTTATAACAGACGACATAAACAAAACATTGGCAAAAACGATGTTAACAAGTGAAAAATACAGGATTTGGGTTTAATTGATAGAAATTTAAGATTTTGAACTATTTTGAAAGTTAACTCACCAAAATTCTATGCATTCTGGATAAACTGATTAAAATTTGAATTGAAAATGAAAGTAGGTTGTTTGTAAACAATGTCAAGATGGCGCTGCAGTGCAAAACGGAAATAACGCGAAATTACCAATGACGCGAGAATACCGCGGACAACTATATTTTTTTTTTAATTTAGAGCATAACTTGCTTCAATGTTATCCCACTTTACTCGTAAACTTACTTTGGTCAAGAGATTATTTTTGATCATGTGATTCCCCCCAGTGTACACAATATGTACGATAGATAAACCTAACACAGTATGAATCAAGTCGATTTTTAATGTTATAATTTGTGAAGTAGAAATACTTTAAAAACATTAAATGGAAAATCAATTTTTTATAATCAATTAACAAACCTTTGTTTGTGAGAAAGCCTTTACTGTAAAGTTGAATTTAAGGTAGATGCCATTGCATTTTTCTTTCCAGTCCTTTTGACTGTTGATATACAGCTCTCTTTCTGCTTCAGTATCTTTTAGCCTTTCATTATATCCTTCAATGCAGACATCATTTGGTGTTTCAATGTCCATCTTTTCCTTCCACCAAAGTTTCATCTGCTCCTTAGAATAATCTAGATTAGGCTCTGGTTGAATTTCTTCCTCTGAAAGTCTTGGGGTGCATTCAAAAAATGGATATTCTGTTGTCGTAACTGGTTCAGTCTTGGTGGCGGTAGAAGTTTCACTTGTTGAGGAGGCTGAAGTTGAATCTGTAGTTGAGGAAATATCAAAAGCAGAAATAGATTTTGTTTTCTGAAATGACTGTATTACAGAATCGGTTGAGCTGAATAGAGGGTTCATTGTTGAACCTGTAGGTTCTTTTGGAGCAAACATATTTGAAACTGTAGATAAAGTATCATGCAACATATGGGTCATGGAAGAAGAGGTATTACTGTTAGATGTAGACGGAGAAGGTAATGGTGTAGATACTTCAACTGAACTGTACCATGAGCTATTTGTTGATACTGTAGCAGGGTCTTCCAAAGCAGGTTCATATGAAAGTTCAGGTGAGGCAGCATGCAATACAGGGGGCAAGGAGGATGAAGCGTTAATGTTAAATGCAGACAATGATATTGTAGATGCTTGGGTAGTCACTTCTGAAGGAAAGGTGATTGTTGTAGAAACTGGCGTGGAAACATCTGCAGATAAAGATGTTAATGCTGCTGCACCTGTCTGATTAACCAACTCAAATATACGTGTAATGTTTGCACCATGTGTTTCTGTATCAATCTCTTTTCCAGTTGCTGCAGTTGTAGTAGTGCCCATTACTCTTGTAGATGTTTGCATATCTATATCATAAGCTTGTGATGTTAATGTTTCTACGCTACTGGTTAGATATTCTATACTGTCAGATGAAGATATATCTGAAGCAGTGAAACTATGTTGCGAAGAATTAATAATGTCCAATAAAGTAGTAGAAGATAAAGATGGTGAACCTGAAATTGGCAATAATGAAGTAGTAAGATCAGGTATAGGAGAGGAAGTTTGTGAAGAAGTTGTTGCCAAAGAAGAAACCAGTTTTGAAGAGATAGAAGTAAATCCTGATGTAGATTCTGAAATTAATGTAACACCTGTAAAATTATTCATTAATAATCTGGTATCTAAAATATTCAGAATCATACAAACAAAGTAACTAAACTGAAAAACATTTTATCAAGCTTGAAAAAGAATTTACTGCCCGAAGCTATAAATTTTCAACATTTATATATAACCATCTGATTTAAAGAAAACTATGGCAAGAATTGAGCAAAAAGAACGTAGATTTCATATTTAATCATAAAAAGAAGAAATAGCATTTCAAATCTATCATAAATACGATGTATAGCTAACTGTAAAAATTTCAGAATGTTGTCTTGAAAATTTAATTATTTTTGTAACAGCCTCTTTGCTCATAATACCTGAAACCTTTGACGTCTTAGTTGTTGTTGTATCTGCTGAAGTTGTTTTTGAAGTTGGTGTTGTTGTGGTTGTATCTGTTGAGGTCTGTGCTGCTGTTGCTGTGGTTTCCACTGAGGTTGTTGTTTTATCAGCAGAGGTTGGTGCTGCTGTTGTTGTGTTTGGTGATGACAGAGTAAGTGTAGTGTCCGGTGTTAAAGCTTTTGTTGTTGAAACTGTTTTACTTTCTGTAGACACACTTGGTGAAGTCTCACTCACAACTGAAAATGTTGTATCTACTTCTGCTGTAGTGGTGTTCTGTACTTTTGTGCTCTGAGTAGGAGTACTCTCTGTTGATTGTGTGGTATACTCTGTTGCTTTTGATGATGGAATACCTGAGGACTTGGTTGTATTTGTAGTTGCAGCCTCTGTGGTTTTTGCAGTTGATGATTTTGATGTTTGTTCAGTTGGTTGTTCTGTACTGCTTCTTTTTGTGGTTGATTCTGTTTGATGAGTATCAATGCTGGTTTCTGTTGTTTGTTGTTTCCCTGTTGTCTCGGTTGGTTCTGTCGGCTGAGTTTTCTCTGCTGGCTCTGACGGCTGTGTTGTCACTGTGCTTTCTGTTGACTGTATAGTTTTTGTGTTTTCTGTCGGCTGTGTTGTCTCTGTGGATTCTGTCACTGCTGTTGATGTCTGCTTTGTAGTCACTGTGCTTTCTGTTGAATGAGTAGTTGATGTGCTTTCAACTGGTTTTGTTGTTTCTGTTGGTTGTGTCTTCACTGTGGTTTCCGTTGGCTGTGTAGTCACTGTGCTTTCTGTTGACTGTGTAGACGTTGTGCTTTTTGTTGGCTGTGTATGTTCTGTACTTTCTATTGGTTGTGTAACAAGAGTGGTTTCTGTTGATTGTGTAATCATGGTACTTTTTGTTGGCTGTGTAGTTGTTGTGTTTTCTTTTTGTTGTGTAGACTCTGTGATTTCTGTTGACTTCGTAGTCACAGTACTATCTGTTGACTGTGATGTCACTGTGCTTACCATTAGTTGTGTTGTCTTTCTAACTTCTGTTGGTTTAGTAGTTGTTGTAGTTTCTGTTGGTGTGGTAGTTGTTGTGGTTACTTTTGGTGTAGTAGTTGTTGTGGTTCCTTTTGGTGTAGTAGTTGTCGTTGTTACTTTTGGTGTTGTGGTTACTGTTGGTGTAGTAGTTGTTGTGGTTACTGTTGGTGTAGTAGTTGTTGTAGTTTCTTCTGGTGTAGTAGTTGTTGTGGTTACTGTTGGTGTAGTAGTTGTTGTGGTTACTGTTGGTGTAGTAGTTGTTGTGGTTCCTTTTGGTGTAGTAGTTGTTGTTGTTACTTTTGGTGTTGTAGTGTTGTGGTTACTGTTTGTGTAGTAGTTGTTGTGGTTACTCTTGGTGTAGTAGTTGTTGTGGTTCCTTTTGGTGTAGTAGTTGTTGTGGTTACTTTTGGTGTAGTAGTTGTTGTGGTTACTTTTGGTGTAGTAGTAGTTGTTGTGGTTCCTTTTGGTGTAGTAGTTGTTGTGGTTACTTTTGGTGTAGTAGTTGTTGTTGTTACTTTTGGTGTAGTAGTTGTTGTTGTTACTGTTGGTGTAGTAGTTGTTGTGGTTACTCTTGGTGTAGTAGTATTGGTACCCTTTGTAGGGGTAGTGTCTTCTTTTGTACTGGACTCTTCTGTGAAACCTTTGGTTGTGGCAGCTGTTTCAGAAATAGTAGACAGTGTGCTTGATGTAGTGCTTGTAGGTTCAGAAGTAGGATGGCTACTTGACTGTGTAGCAGATGAAGATTCTGTAAGCAAAGTTTGAGTAGTTTTTGAAGGTGTACCACTGGTTTCTTTAGAAGATTCTGTACTTCTGGTAGTAGTAGCTGGTGTGGTTTGTACAGTCTGATCACTTGTGCTGGAAGAGGTCACATGTGTAGATTCTGTTGTGACTGATGATGCGGTTGTCAATGTCTTGATAGTTGTAGAGGGTGATGAAGTCATAGTACTTATTGATACTGAAGGCCTTGTTGAAGGGACAGTTGAACCATCTGTACTTGGAGTTTTAGCAGATGTTGTTGTTTGAATAGAAGAAGAAGATACAGTCAACAAAGATGTTGTTTCTGTTGTCCCAATAGAAGAAACTGTTACAACAGATGGTATAGTTGGTGTCGTTGTTGTCACAACTACTGGAGTCGTTACAGTTGTTGGGACTACAGGTGTAGGAATAATCTCACAATCTCCACAGAACATACATTCTCCAGATGGTTCATGATACTGGAAACCATGACGACATACAGCAAAGGATGCTGGATAGTGGAAGTTGTCTGGTTCAAATGTTAAAGTTGGACAGTCTGGACGAAATGACTCTGCCATTTTGTTAACGCTTAATTTGAAGCTTTTGTTGAAAACCTCTTGAACCCTCTTGGAGCAAAGTTGAACATTATGGAAAGCTGTTGAAAAGTCATACAGGAAAAATGGGATCCTGATTCCAATCTGAAATGAAATTCAATGCATGTCATACATACTACAGTGTTGAAGTTAATGTTAAAACCATGTATTACAATACCCTTAAATAAGACTGATCTTTGTACTGCGGTCAATTTAATGAACTTGCCATACTGCAAGCATATATAGTCATATAGTGGCTAACCTAGCAAGATCCTATTCAATAAAATGATCTCTTTTTGTTTTCTTTATTTGTAGGAGTAATATAAGCTAAATAAATCATAGACCTTTCTCTTGTAATAACACTAATATCCCTATAAATGCAGGTAAAAAACAAGGTATTTTTGCATGTTTTACGCTATCATTATGCCATCATTATAGAAATCATTATGACACAGTGATGTTCAATACAAGAAACAGATCATCTGTAAATATCTTTTACATCAATTTTGAAGAATTTATGTTTGAAAAGTCAATTTTTGAGTAAATTTTAGAAGTAAAAAATCAAGTAAATCTCACTTTTCCATAGCACAACTTCAACTGGAATTCTTCCATTTTAGTCAACCAATCAGTACAAATGGTGAACACTTTTATTAAAAGACAGGACCAACCATATCCAAATGATCTTTTGTGTTTACAGACAGAAATGACATTCTTTAAAAAGAATTGCAAGGTATTTCTAACCTGTTTGTCACTGATCGTCATTGATCCAGAAGTGTCAGATGCTGCAATATTTGGAGTTTCTGGACACCGGTTTATAAGGTCAAGGTCATTTACAATATGCTGTGTCATGTTTTTCATTTGTTCTCTAAGAGCATACAAGCACTCCAATCTCACTGATCCTGGTGTTGACAGTAATACCTTGACTATTACCATGGAAACAGGACCTAAATTTTTTTTATAAAAGAAAAAGACATTAATCTGCTGTTAACAAGTATTTAGCAAATCTAAAACTAAATTATGTCTTAAGTCCACAAAATCAGTGCTCAGCTAAGACTATGTTAACATATATTTGAACAAAAACATTTATAAAGCTATTATGTTTGTTAAAGTAACAGTGTAGATGTCAGACATACAAACACTTAAGATTATATATCTGGTAAGCAAGCACACTTCAACACACTGTACACAAGCCTGAATGTTATCTAACACAAGAATGTACCAATCTACCAAAGGCAAAACTTCCTGTCCGTTGATGTTCTTTTTGTATATAGAATGAATTGGGTTTATGAAGAATATTTTCTCCTAGCCTGATGGTAGTAACATTATCTAAGCTTAAGGTTCCAGGTAAATAAAATTTGAATATGATTGCCAACTTGAAATTAATTCTAATTCGCAAATGCTTTAGACAATGCATATGAGTTTATCAAATTTCTAAATCACAATTTTTATGGGTCATTATATAAATATCAATTTAGAAGTATACAAAATTAGTAAAAGCAGCTAAACTAAAATTAGATACCTGGATATTGAGTGAAACTAGATGGTAGATACTGAGCCTTTTTACTACATCTACAGTTAATCTTTCTAGCTTTTCCTGGTAAAGACCATGTATATGTTGGCTTTACTTCATCTGTTACATCAAATTCTGTCTTTTCTTGCACATATTTAGTATCTGTAGTCCTGACGATGCTAGCATCTATGACACCAAATTCTGTCTTTTCTTGCACACTGTTGGTATCTTTAGTTCTGACAGTGCTAGCATCTATGACACCAAAGTCTGTTTTTTCTTGCACATTATTGGTATCTGTAGTTCTGACAGTGCTAACATCTATGACACTAAATTCTGTCTTTTCTTGCACACTGCTGGTATCTGTAGTTCTGACAGTGCTAGCATCTATGACACCAAATCTGTCTTTTCTTGCACACTGTTGCATCTGTAGTTCTGACATTGCTAGCATCTATACACAAATCTGTCTTTCTGTACACTGTTGTATCTGTATTCTGCGTGCAGCATTTTGACACCAAGTCCTGTTTTCTGAATATGTCATTACTGGTTCTGTAATGCAGCATCTTAAACCAAATTCGTTTTCTGGCACATGTTTCGGCATCCGTACCTGACAGTACTAGCATCTGTGACATCAAATTCCGTCTTTTCTGGCACATATTTGGTATCTGTAACTCTGACAGTGCTAGCATCTGTGACATCAAATTCCATCTTTTCTGGCACATATTTGGTATCTGTAACTCTGACAGTGCTAGCATCTGTGACACAAAATTCCGTCTTTTCTGGCACATATTTGGTATCTGCAACTCCGACAGTGCTAGCATCTGTGACATCAAATTCTGTCTTTTCTGGCACATATTTGGTATCTGTACTTCTGACAGTGCTAATATCTATGACACCAAGTTCTGTCTTTTCTGGCACATGTTCAGTATAAGTAGTCTTGACAGTGCTAGCATCTGTGGCACCTAATTCTGTCTTATCTGTTACACTTTTGGTATCTGTAGTTCTGACTGCTGTAGCATCTTCAACACCAAATTCCATCTTATCTGATATATTTTTGCTATCTGAAGTTCTGGCAGTGCTAGCAACTGTGAATTCTGTCTTATCTGAAACACTTACAATTTCTATAGGTACATATCTCTCATATTTGGCACGTTGTTCACCTAAAGTGTTGTTATCATATAATGATCTTGGCACTGGCATATCAGTCTCAGTTATTACACTGCGAGTTTGAGATAAACCTTTTCTATATTCTGTTTGTTCACTGTGAGCATTAGAGGCATTTATTTCAGTATACGCTGATGTATTGTCAGATTGTAAGGTGGTTATTTTAGAGGCTGCATGTATACTGTAGGACTGTGAAGCACTTATTTTAGTAGCTGCAGGTAAACTGTAAGGCTGTGAAGCACTTATATTAGTAGCTTCAGGTAAACTGTAGGGCTGTGTGGCACTTATTCCAGAGGCTGCAGGTACGCTGTACATTTGTGTAGCACTTATTCCAAAAGCTGCTTGTATATCATAGGAATGTGTGGCACTTATCCAAGGAGCTGCAGGTACACTATAAGACTGTGAGGCACTTATTCCAGTAGCTGCAGGTATACTATAGGACTGTGAGGCACTTATTCCAGTAGCTGCAGGTACACTGTACAACTGTGTGGCACTTATTCCAGTAGCTGCAGGTACACTGTAGTACTGTGCGGCACTTCTTCCACCAGCTGCTGGTACACTGTTGTACTGTGTTACACTTCTTCCACTAGCTTCAGGTACACTGTAGTACTGTGTGACACTTTTACTAGCTTCAGGTACACTGTAGTACTGTGTGACACTTCTACTAGCTTCAGGTACACTGTCGTACTGTGCGGCACTTCTTCCACTTGCTGACGGTACACTATAGGACCTTATGGCACTTATTCCAGTAGCTACAGGTATAATATAAGACTGTGTGGCACTTACTCCACTAGATGTAGGTACACTGTAGGACTCAGTGGCACTTATTTCAGTGGCTACAGGTACACTGTAGGACTGTGTGGCATTTCTTCTAGTAGCTGTAGGTACACTGTAGGACTGTGCGGCACTTACTCCACTATGTGTAGGTACACTGTAGGAATGTGTGGCACTTATTCCAGTAGCTGCAGGTACACTGTATGACTTGGAGGCACTTATTTCAGCAGCTGCAAGTACACTATAGGACTGTGAGGCACTTATTCCAGTGTCTACAGGTACACTGTAGGACTCGGAAGCACTTATTTCAGTGGCTGCAGTTATTTTGTGGGACTGGGAAGCTCTTATTCTAATACCTTCTTGCATACTGTGGGAATCAGAGGCATTAGGATCAGTTGAAGGTAATGCACTGTAAGACTGAGAAGCACTCATTGCTGTAAAATTATTAAGAGTTTTAGAAGTATGTTTATTTTTAGCTTTATATGAACCATCAGTCTGGAATGTGCTTCTTTCGGCGGTGGCTGATGCAACAATAATTTGAAATTTTCTTTTTCCAGTAGCTGATGGTGCAGTACGAGTCTGAAAAACACTAATTCCAGTATATGTTGGTGTACTGTGTATATGAAAGCCTCTCATTCCAGTATCTATTGGTGCACTATGAATTTGTGATGCACTTCTTTCAGTATATGTTTGTGCACTTTGGCTTTTAGAGGCACTTATTCCAGTAACTTCTTGTGAACCAACAGTTAGAGATGCACTTATTCCAGTAACTTCTGATGTGCTATGGATATGAGAAGCACTTATTCCAGTATCTGTTGGTGCACTAAGGATATAAAAGATTTTCAACCCATTATCTGTTTGTACACTAAGGTTAATAAAGGCACTTATTTCAGTATCTGTATGTACAATGGGAATATGAGAGGCATTTATTCCAGTATCAACTTGTGTAATGTAAGTTTGAGAAAAACTTTTTCCAGTACCTGTTTCTGCACTAAGGGTTTGTAAGGCACTTATTCTAGAATCAACAAGTGTACTGAGGTTCTGAGAAACATGTATTCGAGTATATTTTGATGTACTATGGGTCTGAGAGGAAATCCTTCCAGTATCTTTTTGTGTACCGAGGATTAGAGAGGCACTTACTCCAGTACAGTCTGTCGGTGTATGTGAGAAGCACTTACTCCAGTATCTGTCGGTGTACTGTTGACATCAGAGGCACTTATTCCAGTAACTTCTGATGTATTGAAGATAAGAGAAGCACTTATTTCAGTATCTGTAGGTGTACTGCTGATATGAAATGCATTTATTCCAGTGACTTCTGTTACACTGTAGGCCCTAAAAGCACTTATTCCAGTATCCACTGGTGTACTATTGATATAAGAGGCATTTATTCCTGTAACTTCTGATGTACTTTGGATCTGAGAAGCACTTATTCCAGTAACTTCTGATGTGCTATGGATATGTGAAGCACTTATTCCAGCACTGTTGGTATATGTGACTCTGAAAGCACTTATTTCAGTACTATGTTGTACTGTGATCTTGAACACTTATTCGTACGTTGTGTATGTGACTCTGAAAAGCACTCATTCCAGTATCCATTGTTTATGTAGTACTATTGATGTGAGTGAAGGAAGGCATTTATTCCTGTAACTTTATGTACTGTGATGGCACTATCCCGTATCTGCTGTGTACTGTGAATTGAAGCACTTAGTTCCAGTACACTTTCGTGGTGTATATGATTTGAGGCACTTGTTCAATATGTGGTGTATTGTGTAGAGGCACTTTTCCAGTACCTGTTGGTGATACTATGTATTTGTGAGGACACTACAGTTCCATACGTGTTGGTGTACATTATGTATTTGTGAGGCACTATTCCAGACCTGAGTAATTTTGAGATGCCTTACTAACTATTGTATAGATTGTGAAAGCACTATTAACTGCTATGCGTGCTGCAGATAACCTTTTGTATTGATTAGCATACTAGTTTGATGATATTTTGAGGCACTATTCAGTAACCTGTTGGTGTATTGAGTCTGATGTACTAATTCGTACAGCTGGATTAATTGAAGCTACCAGCACCTGTTGGTGTACTATGTATTTGTGAGGCACTATTCTAAATACTGTCTGGTGTACTATGTATTTGTGAGGCACTCAGTCCACTAATACCTGTTGGTGTACTATGTATTTGTGAGGCACTCAGTCCAGTACCTGTTGGTGTACTATGTATTTGTGAGGCACTAATTCCAATCCTGTTGGTGTACTATGTATTTGTGAGGCACTTTCAATATTTAATGATGGACATCAGTCATACTTTGGGTTTGTATTTGTCACTCAGTCCAGTACCTGTTGGTGTACCGAGTGTTTGAGAGGCACTCCCAAAAACTTTTGATGAAGTGTGGTTTTGGTAAGCGCTTATTCCAGAATCTGTATGTGAACTGAGTGTCCGAGAAACATCTGATGTATTGTAGGTTTTAGATGCACTAACTGCTTGTGTACTGATATTTTGAAAGGCACTCACTCCAGCAACTTTTGTCGTTATTGGGTTTATTGGTGAACCAATTCCTGTAGCTGTTCCTGGGGCATTCATTTCAGTAATTTCTGATGAACTAAGGATGCGTGAGGCACTTACCCTATTAACATCTGGTATACTGTGCGTTTGTGAGGCACTAATTCCAGGAACTGCTGGTGTACTGTCAGTTTCAGTATGAGTTTGTGGGGCTATGTATTCAGTCTTTGTGTGTTCATGCTTGGTCATACTCCTTATGTTTTCAACTGATACTACACTTGGAACAGCTGTTGTTGTTTTAATTTCTGGCTGCTGACGTATAATACTGGCATTTTCATTCTGTACACTGTTAATCAAGTCTAATGTTTCATCAGCAGTCCTTGAATCTATTTCTGTACCTGATTTTATCATGTTTGAGACTGCTGTGTACTTTTCAGAATTATCAAAAAACACTGACAGTTCAGTCTTATCCTTTGAAGCTTCAATTGCTTTATCTTCATACTTTCCAGATACTTCAAGTTTTGGATGTAATTTTGTAGCTGAAAGAGCTTTTCCAAATATAGATGTTTCCAAAACCTTCATGCTGGAAAAAGATACATCTGTTAACATCTTCAAATTGACATCTACTGAAGGAATTGATAATTTGTTTGTTGACCACTGAAATGAAGGTTGTAGTAAGTCAACAACATCCTGTTTATCATACTTTACTTGAGATGGTCTAATGGACTTTTCTATAATTTTTTGTTTAGGGAACAGAGATGATACTGTTAATGATGAGTAAAGTACACCTGTTGATAAAAATTGTGATGGTGATGATGGATATTGCACCATTGCTGACAATGATGGCATTGATGAATGATACAGCAAAACTGTTGACAATGATGGTGATGATGATAATGTTGATGATGGGTATGGTACAGAAGCTAACAATGATGGTAAATATGGTACTTTAGTTAATAAAAGGGATGATGATGTTGATGACACACGAAGTACAGTTGCTGACAATGGAGGAGATGATGTAATTGATGACAATGTATACAATACACTTGATGACAATGATGCTGGGAATTTATACAGTTCAGCTGTGTACAATGGTAATAATGTTGTATCTGATGATATGTATGGTATGCCTCTTAACAACAGTGATGTAGATAATGCTGATGTTGATGACAGCGGTGATGATGATGATCTTATTGCTGATGTATAAACAGAGGTTGTTGAAAATGATGATAATGTTGAAAATAATGGCTGTGATGATAATATTGATGGATACAATATCTTTTTGAACAATGACAGTGATACCGATATCGCTACAGACTGATAGAGTATGGTTGCTGACCCTGGTAGTAATGTAGACAATCTAGGGGTTAGATCTGAAGATACTGTTGGATATGCTGTTGGATATAACAGTGACATGAATGATGTTGATAAAGAATACATACTGGCTGTTGACAATGACAGTGATGCTTCTCTTTCTGATACTGATTTTAATGACAATTTTTTCCTTGTTGAAGGTAACACTGAGACATAGGGTGGTACCGATGAGAATGTTATGGTTAGTAAAACTGGGGATAACAATACATTTGTAAACAATGTTCCAGTTGTTATTTCAACTGAAGAAATACTTCCTCCTGATTCTTTTGCAGTCATCAAGTTATTTCTATAATTCAGGGGATCTGAATCACTTCTCACTGCAATATCACCTAAGTTCTTCTTTACATCTTTTAATTTTCTTTCTGCTACACTTATTTGTGAAATATCAGTTTTGCTTTCTGTATCTGTAATTATGTCTCCTCCTATACATTTAGAATTATCTTCATGTCCAGTTAAACAGTCTATTTCAGTAACAACAGTGTCATAAATGGAAGCATTAGGCAAGAAAGTATTAAGTTCCAGGTTAGGATAGATATCTAAGATGTTATAGATTTTAGTTGCAAGAAGCACAATGTCTTTGAACACGTTAGTAGCCGTAACTGAAAACAGAGGGGTAGACATACATATACATGCATACATGCAGACAAACACAAGAGTAAAAGCATAGAAAACACACACTACATAGAACAGTAATGGTAAGTCATAAATTATAAAAATTCTATATAATCTAAGTGAAATTAGTTAAAATATCAATGTTACAAAATAACAGCTTACTTTCTGAGTACTTATAACCTCCAGGTTATCATATTGTTTTAGCAAGAAATATACTGAAAGACAAAATGCTTGCTACAAATACATTTCTTCTTTAGTAGGGTGCACAGGTCTTACCTTTTGTATTGTGTACACAGGAAGTGAGACCATCAAGAGTTACCATTTCACCCTCAGAACACAATGATACAGGCTCATGCACAAAAATAGTCCCATAGTTCTTTGGAATCTGAAAATGATATGTCAGTCAGATAAGAAAGCACTGTTGTAGGAAGAACAAGAGCTGTCTCCATAGGATGACATATGCCCCCGATGGCACTTTGAATGAGTAGTTATGGCCGATGTTAGAGTTTAGGACCTTTGACCTACGGAGCTGGGTCTTGCGCGCGACACGTCGTCTTACTGTGTCACACATTCATGCGTAGTTATTTTAAAATCCATGCATGAATGACAAAGATATGGACCAGACACGCCCATCAATGCACTATCATGAAAAATGACCTTTAACATCTAAGTGTGACCTTGACCTTTGAGCTATGGACCTGGGTCTTGCGCGCGACACGTCGTCTTACTGTGGTACACATTCATGCCAAGTTATTTGAAAATCCATCCATGGTTGACAAAGATATGGACCGGACACGCCCATCAATGCACTATCCTTTAAAGTCTAAGTGTGACCTTGACCTTTGAGCTACGGACCTGGGTCTTGCGCACAACACGTTGTCTTACTGTGGTACACATTCAAGCCAAGTTATTTGAAAATCTATCCATCGATGACAAAGATATGGACCGGACACGCCCATCAATGCACTATCCTTTAATGTCTAAGTGTAACCTTGAACTTTGAGCTACGGACCTGGGTCTTGCGCGCGACACGTCATCTTACTGTGGTACATATTAATGCCAAGTTATTTGAAAATCCATCCATCGATGACAAAGATATGGACCGGACACGAAAATTGCGGACAGACTGACAGACGGACAGACGGTTCAAAAACTATATGCCTCCCTTCGGGGGCATAAAAAGGTTGGCTCTTGTTTACATTAGTCAGTTTTTAACCAGCTGTCAATCAAGAAATGTTGAAAAGAAAGGACATCTAGAGCCTTCATATACAGCTAATAGTGACTGATACAAAGTTTATCATCATTAATCAATTATTATGTACCACTACCTAAGAATCAAATTAAAAGCTTGAATTTCAATGTTCAAAGGGCAGTATTGTTGAGTTGGATGGGTAAGAAACAGGCTCAAAAATCCCATTTAAGGAAGGACCTGGGTCTAGATATGAGACTTTGATTTTACATTCTGGACTTTCATTATTGAGGTCACTGTGACCTTAACCTTTGACCTCCCAAGCAATAGGGGTCATCTACTGACAACAGGAAATCATCCTATGAATTTTGATGACTGTGGGGCCAAAGTTTTATTCAGTCACTGAGCCAAAGATGTTCTCATTCTCAAGGTTGCTGTGACATCAACCTTTGTCCTACTGACCCCTAAAACAATATGGGGTCACCTAATGACCATAAACACCCACCCCATGTAGTTCAATGACTGTAGGCAAAATGATGGTAGTTATTGAACAGAAACCTTTCAGCTCTGGAGGTCACTGTCACCTTGACCTCTGGTCTTTCGACCCCAAAAACAAAATGGGTCATCTAATGACCATTGTCAATCATACTATAAAGTTTGACTATTGTGAGACCAAAAACTCAAAAATCAAATGGTCTACTGACAGGCAGACAGACCAATAATAAGCAAAATAATATACCCTGTCTTCTTCAAAGGGGGCATAATAAAATAATAATAATGTACAATTACTTCTGGGCATTCATTGCTGCTCTGCAATTTAAACTGATTACCATCTCCTTTAAACCATTCACCAATACTTCGCAGGCATGAGTCTTTCATAGGTGTTGATAAGTTACCAGAAGACACTACTAGAGTCTTGTTTATACTTATCTGCAAGCATAGAATATGAAGAAAAGTTACGATCTATCATTTAAAGTGATACATTCTACTCAAACAATAAACACTATAATCAAAATGAGTTTACGGCACAGATCATTAATTATATAAGGTGATTACTTCAGACTGCAAAATGAAACAGTATGTATCAAAGGAAATTTGAGAGAACTTACATTCTTAGAATCACTGTCAATTCTAACTCCAGCTTCCTGAATCTTTATATCATTTGGTGTGAGGTACTGACAACTCTCTATGAGTTTGTTTTTCACTTTCTCTTGGTCCAGCCAAACATACACTTTATGGCTGTAATGTAGTGAACAGTTCTGCAGGTGCTGAGCAGATGACACTTGCAAGGTTACAGTCAAGGTCACATGATGTATTGGCAGGTTGACATTTGGTAAATATTTCTCACTAGCAGATACTTGGCAGGTCAAAGGGTATGGATCTGGAATATAATTCATGTGCTTTTCAAACTTTTTCCACAGTTCAAATGCTGGAAACTATATAATAATGATTAGCTGTTCCTAGCCAAAATAGAATAACGTAAGTTGCATTTAAAGATAACCTCCCTTTGAAAAGTAACGGTCCTTTTTGCTAATAATTTCAAAACAATGTTCAAAATTTCTCCTTTGTAAATCCAAAGTAAACTAGAAAATGCTTTTGTAAAAAAGCGCATGTCTCCCCCAATGCAAAGTCCTGTAGGCAAGAAGTCAATAGGGGTCAGGAGCGAAAGTCAAAGAGACACTGATGGTTGGCTGCAATAGGGATCATCTACTTGGCATGTCCAGTCATCCCGCTAAATTTCAACACTCTTGGCCTAGTGGTTCTCAAGTCACTGTTCAGGCTCCTGTGACCTTGACCTTTGATCAAGTTACCTCAAAATAAATAGGGGTCATCTACTCTGCATGTCCAATCATCCTATTAAGTTTCAACATTGTAGGTCAAGTGGTTCTCAAGTTATTTCCAAAAAATGATTTTACATGAACAGGCCACTGTGACCTTGACCTTTAATAGACTGACCCCAAAATCAATATGGGGTCATCTACTCTGCATGTTCAATCATCCTATGAAGTTTCAACATTCTGGGTCAAGTGGTTCTCAAGTTATTGATCGGAAATGGTTATCAATGTTCAGGCCTCTGTGACCTTGACCTTTAACGGAGTGACCCCAAAAACAAAAGGGGTAATTTACTCTGCATGAACAATCATCCTATGAAGTTTCAACATTCTGGGTCGAGAGGTTCTCAAGTTATTGATTGGAAATGGTTTTCCATGTTCAGGCCCCTGTGGCCTTGACCTTTAACAGAGTGACTCTAAAATCGTTAGGGGTCATCTACTCTGCATGACCATTCATCCTATGAAGTTTCATCATTCTGGGTCAAGTGGTTCTCAAGTTACTGACCGGAAATGGTTTTCAATGTTCAGGCTCCTGTGACCTTGACCTTTCACAGAGTGACCCCAAAATCGTTAGGGGTCATCTACTCTACATGACCAATCATCCTATTTAGTTTCAACATTCTGGGTCAAGTGGTTCTCAAGTTACTGACCGGAAATGGTTTTCAATGTTCAGGCCCCTGTGACCTTGACCTTTAATGGAGTGACCCCAAAAACAATAGGGGTCATCTACTTTACATGTACAATCATCCTATGAAGTTTCAACATTCTGGGTCAAGTGGTTCTCTAGTTATTGATCGGAAATGGTTTTCCATGTTCAGGCCCCTGTGACCTTGACCTTTGATGGAGTGACCCAAAAATCAATAGGGGTCATTTACTCTGCATGACCAATCATCCTATGAAGTTTCAACATTCTGGGTCAAGTGGTTCTCTAGTTATTGATCGGAAATGGTTTTCAATGTTCAGGCCCCTGTGACCTTGACCTTTGACGGAGTGACCCAAAAATCAATAGGGGTCACCTACTCTTCATGACCAATCATCCTATGAAGTTTCAACATTCTGGGTCAAGTGGTTCTCTAGTTATTGATCGGAAAAGGTTTTCAATGTTCAGGCCCCTGTGACCTTGACCTTTAATGGAGTGACCCCAAAAACAATAGGGGTCATCTACTTTACATGTACAATCATCCTATGAAGTTTCAACATTCTGGGTCAAGTGGTTCTCTAGTTATTGATCGGAAATGGTTTTCCATGTTCAGGCCCCTGTGACCTTGACCTTTGATGGAGTGACCCAAAAATCAATAGGGGTCATTTACTCTGCATGACCAATCATCCTATGAAGTTTCAACATTCTGGGTCAAGTGGTTCTCTAGTTATTGATCGGAAATGGTTTTCAATGTTCAGGCCCCTGTGACCTTGACCTTTGACGGAGTGACCCAAAAATCAATAGGGGTCACCTACTCTTCATGACCAATCATCCTATGAAGTTTCAACATTCTGGGTCAAGTGGTTCTCTAGTTATTGATCGGAAAAGGTTTTCAATGTTCAGGCCCCTGTGACCTTGACCTTTAATGGAGTGACCCCAAAAACAATAGGGGTCATCTACTTTACATGTACAATCATCCTATGAAGTTTCAACATTCTGGGTCAAGTGGTTCTCTAGTTATTGATCGGAAGTGGTTTTCCATGTTCAGGCCCCTGTGACCTTAACCTTTAATGGAGTGACCCCAAAATCAATAGGGGTCATCTACTCTTCATGACCAATCATCCTATGAAGTTTCAACATTGTGGGTCAAGTGGTTCTCTAGTTATTGATCGGAAATGGTTTTCAATGTTCAGGCCCCTGTGACCTTGACCTTTGACAGAGTGACCCCAAAAATAATAGGGGTCGTCTACTCCAGCAGCCCTACAACCCTATGAAGTTTGAAGGTTCTAGGTCAAATGGTTCTCCAGTTATTGCTCGGAAATGAAGTGTGACGTACGTACGGACGGACGGACAGACGGACGGACAGGGCAAAAACAATATGTCTCCTGGGGGAGACATAATAAAATTTCTGCAAGAGCAAATACATAAAGCTCTGTTACCAGTAATTTTATATCCATTCTTGTTGCATGTGAAAGTCACCAGAGAGCTGTTGAAGTACACTCGTGGCTCTGTTACCATGGTAACATACTCTGACATCACTGGTGTTGAGCATGTCTCAGCTGAAGACAGAGGTAAGAATGTCACATGTATTAGCAGGTGAAGGTAAAAATAAAGCCAGTGTCAAATAGATTAGTGGGTTATGGACAAAATAAGTTAATGTCATGCAGATTAGTAGGTGAAGTCAAAATAAGACAATGTCAAGTACATAAATGGGTGAAGGTCAAAATAAAGCCAGTGTCAAATACACTAGTGGGTTACAGACAAAATAAGTTAATGTCATACAGATTAGTAGGTGTAGGTCAAAAAAAGACAATGTCAAGTACATCAGTGGGTGAAGGTCAAAAAAGCCAGTGTCAAATAGATTAGGTGGACGGATAGCTCAGTGGTTTGCACACTGACCTTCCAATCCTGAGGTCGGGGGTTCGATCCCCGGCAGCTACTCGGGAATTTTCAGAAACGCTTTTCAGTGTTTCCCACCTAACTAGAGGTGAACTGGTCAGTAACCCAGGCAATCCTTGCTATACACTGGGCACGTTAAAGAACCAGGCTGTCTATTCACAACGAGCTAGGCTAAGTTAGCCGGACAAGCCTGTATCCGATTTCTGATCTCTCTGTGGTGGGGGCTTTGTCTCACTCTGTCCCTCTGGTCAGATCGCTCTGTGTCTGTACTAGTAGAGGATGAGTTATGCACCCTGTGTGGCTGCATTTGAACTATGTAAAGCGCCTCTGAACGTGAAATTGATCATGAAAAGGGCGCTATATAAATCTGGTATAATAATAATAATAGCGGGTTATGGACAAAATAAATTAATGTCATACAGATTAGTAGGTTAAGGTCAAAATAAGACAAAGTCAAGTACATCAGTGGGTGAAGGTCAAAATAAAACCAGTGTCAAACAGATCAGTGGGTTATGGACAAAATACGTTAATGTCACACAGATTAGTAGGTGAAGGTCAAAATAAGACAATGCCAAGTACATCAGTTGGTCAAGGTCAAAATAAAACGGTCAAAATAAAACTAATTCCATTTAGATTTGTTGGTGAAGCTTAATAGTGTATGGTTTGTTATGTTTTACAATGACTGCATTAAGACAAATAAAACAATACAGAACTAGAGCTATCACTAAAGGTGATGAATGTACCCCCCGCACATACTGACACAGTATATTGCAATCTGACGCACAAAAGACTGCATAATTATGTGGACTGTATGCATACAGTACAGTAACAAAAAACAAAGTCCCATAACTCTGCAGAATATTTATCTAAGAGAACATAACATGCACCATGCACTACTAGGGTTGGTACTGATCACTTGTGTGAAGTTTCATTAACTTGCATGCAAGGGTTCGGAAGATTAGGGCACACAAGATTGCATATGCAGACTGTATAAACATAGTATGTTAACAAAAAACGAAGTCCCATAACTCAGCAGAATATTTATCTAAAAGAACGTAACATGCACCATGCACAACTAGGGTTGGTACTGATCACTTTTGTGAAGTTTCATTAAATTGTGTGCAAGGGTTCGGAAGATTAGATGTGCACAAGGTTGCATGTGCAGACTGTATGTACAGTCGACACTGTATTAAGAGACCACCCAAGAGACTGCTAAGAAGTGGTCTCTTAATAGAATGGTCTCTTAATGAATTTCAGTCAGATGAAAAGGAAAGTTATTTTTAATTGTTAATGTAACTGTATTTATTTTGAACAGACATGTATGGTTTCAAAATCCACAAACCGTGAAAATTATGGCAAGCTTGTTTGTCAGTTTGATTGATACAAAGGTTAATTGCATTCAGTCACGTGCGAAACGTACTCACTAATTACACAGATGAAGAAATGCCCGGTAGAATTTTGGTACCCGGTCGCTTAATGGATACTTTTGTCGAATATTTAACCTGTCGGGACTACATTAATGTGGTCGCTAGTCGTTTAATAAAAAAGTCGTTTAATGGAATGAATTTATATACTGGAAACGTTCTGGAGGGATTTTGACTGGTCGTTTAATATAAAAATCGCTTAATAGAGGTGGTCGCAAGTACGATGTCAACTGTACATAGTATGTTAACAAAAAACAAAGTCCCGTAACTCTGCAATTTTTTTTTTTCTGAAAGAACTTAACATGCCCCATGCACAACTACTGTTGTTACTGATCACTTGTGTGAAGTTTCATTAAATTGTGTCAAGGGGATGAGGAGAGATGGTGTGCACAAGATTGTGTCTATGTATATAGTATAGTAACAAAAAACCAGTCCCGTAACTCTGCATTTTTTTTCTGAAAGAACCTAACATGCCCCATGCACAACTAGTGTTGATACTGATCACTTGTGTGAAGTTTCATTAAATTGTGTCAAGGGGATGAGGAGAGTTGGTGCGCACAAGATTCTGTCTACAGACGGACAGACAGACAACCTGAAACCAGTATACCCGCCTGTCAGGGGGTATAAAAGCACAATATGAAATCTGCATATTAACATTGCTCATACAAACAGTTAAACTGTGCAATTTTCTGCAAAAATTAAGTCACTATATCAATATACAAAAAGTAGCTTATGTATTTTCTTTATATATATATATATATATCAATATACAAAAAGTAGCTTATGTATTTTCTTTATATATATACATATAGACTTCTAAAATTTTCATTGTGTTGTATTGTATTGTATTGCTAATGCTGGAATAGAAAAATAGGTCTAGGATAATGTGTACTACATTGTATTGACTTGTCTTGGTTTGTATTGCTGCTTTCAAGAAATCATTTTATTTTATTAACAAGAGCTGTTAGGAAAACACATACGCACCCATGATAGCCTGTCACAGGCAAGTGGGTATGAAATTTGCATGTTGTGACCTTGACCTCTGACCAAATGACATCAAAAGAGCAACAGGGGTCATCTACTGACAACAGGCAATCATCCTATGAAGATTGACAGGCAAAGTCTTCTTTCATTATTGAGCAGAAACTGCTTTCAGTCTTGCGGTCATTGCTAGTGTGAACCGCACCCCTCCCCCCCACCCCCACTTACCTTTGACCTACTGACCCATAGAAAAGAGGGGGGTCATATTGATCAAAGGCAATCATCCTGTGAAGTTAAAATCTGTAGGCCAAAGCTTTCTTTAGTTCTTTAGTTACTGAGCAGAAGCCCTTTTCTATCTCAAATCACTGTGACCTTGCCATTTGACCAACTGACACCATCTACTGACCACAGGCACTCACCCTATGAACTTTGAACATTGTGAGACCAAATATTCTCTAGTTATTGACAGGAAAACAAATGGTGTAAAAACAGACACATAGACAGTCAATGAGCAAAACAATATACCCCTCTCTTCTTTCAAGGGTAGGGGTGTGGCATAAATATACTCACCAACACACATAATTATATTTGGACTCCAAAGTCCTGAGGCAAGGCAGGTTCTAACATCCAGCTCAGCAACCAGTCTGTATCCAGGTTTACACTGATAGACTGCTACACTGTTGTAAGTAGTTTTTCTGAATGTCTGTTTCCCATTTGGTACTCCAGGAGGCATGCCACAGTCTACGGCTGTAACAAGAAACATATTATTTTAAACACTTATGTCAATTTTGAAGTTAAATCTAATAATTAATTTTGTGGGGCATAACTTGTTTTAGAGTATTTCAATCATACTATGGCATTCAGAAATACACATTTCTATTGGGGAAATAAGTTGAAACAAGAGGCCAAAATGGGCCTAAGTCACACACTTGAACAGGACCGTGACCTTTAAACCTTGCCTCTGGCCAAGTTTGATGAAGATATATGAAATAGTTCATCAAAAGTTATCTTAAAGTTTTTCTTTTTTTCTCTGACAGCCCCTGAAAGCAGCCTAGCATCTGAATAAATGTGAGAAGGCCCATACAAGAGTGCTAAAAACCAAGTTTGATTTTTAAACAAGAAATCATAAAAAATCTACTTTTGGCCCAAGCAGCCCTACAAGGGGCCAAATATTAACATCTGATCAAACTTGAGAGATGACCATATGAAGATGCTAGAAGAGCAAGTTTTGTTATGACTGATCATGCAGTTCATGTAAAGCACTAAATTACAGTTTATTTATTTTTTCTGGCACCAAGCTAAACCATCTGAATAAATTTGTGACATAACTTTACATGGACGCTTTAGACAAGTTTAATGAAAATCCATCAAGTGATTCATGAGAAACAAGTAGCTGCGTTCAATAAACGCTTGATGCCCCCAGTGGCATCCTTGTCGATACAAAGCAACCTAAGTCCAAAACGAGGTCAAGTTCAAGGTCAAGGTCAAACTGAGGTCAGGTGATGTCTGAAGATGAGGTATGGTCACAGGTTACATCTGCATTAGTATCAAGTCATTCTAGTTAGGGGTATTGATGCTAGACGAAACAGTCCCATTTGGTTAACCTCGTACAGATGGACGGACGAACAGACAGACAGGACAATCACTATATGCCTCCCACATCAGTAGATGCCGGGGGCATAAAAATTATTGAAAAGGGTTCTCAATTTTGAACTGTGGCAACGATGTCCCCTAAAATGAACAAAAATGAACAATAAAAAAATTTGGGAGAGGATCTTAAAAGGATGATACAGAACATGTTTGATTGTTTGATAATGATTCATCTATGAGAAGAGGTTGTTTAAAAGTGTTTTGCTTTCGCAGCCAATAAAGGGCCAAGCAGATACATTTGAACACTCTTTAGAAAGGACTATACATGGGTGCTACAGAACGAGTTTGGTGTAATTCTGATCAGCTGTTTCAGAGAGGAAGATGTTTATGTAAATTGTCAATTATGCATGATTGACGCTGGATCATCCACCTAAACTAATAGCTCAACCTAAACCTTTGTCTAAGTCTAACAGTCAAAACAAATCAAAACATTCTGCAAGAATTTAAGGTGGTCAAAGTCATTTGTATATTTACTATGATGTAAAATTTTCAAAGAAAGAAACACACTATAAGATTTTACCTTGACAAGATGGCTGCTTTCCACTCCACTGAGGACTTTCATCCACCAGGTGGCAGTATCTGTGCTGGCTGCCATGGAGGATGTAACCATGGTTACATGAAAACTTTACAAAAGATCCAAGTTGTCTTTCACCTGTATATTCTATCAAACCATTTCCTAACTCTGGAACTTCATCACACTGGACCTCTTTCAAAGAACAAGAAGACAAAAGATCAAATAAGAAGCTCATTTACAGCTAAAAACCTTTTGAATAAAGCAGCACAATTTTTTTACACTTTTTCTTCTAAATTTTTATCATATCTCGTTTCAACATGCTCTTTAAGAAATATCTCTCATAACTGTTGTTGTCCAAATAAACTCTGCTTTTACTCGGTCAAAGGCGATATCATTATGTGATTCTTGGTAATTCTACTTTAAAAACTTTTTGAATTATAAGCATTTTCTATTTCGGTAGAACACACACACGCATGGATGGATAAAGCCAAAACAATATTCCTTCATCTTCGACAGGGGAATACAAGTTGGTATATACTTAGTTATGAAAAAACTAGAATAATTCAGAGTAAAGCAGCATTTACCTGTACACATAGTGACATTTTCATCCCAATTCCCATCTTCCTGGCAATGTAAGAATGCCGGACCATTGAGGACTGTGTTACTAGGACACTTTATATATACCGATGTCGGGTACAAATAACTGCCGTCCGGTATTGGTGTTGTTGAATAGAACAATGTTGCATTATCAACTTGGAGAGCAGGACACAGGACTGAAACCACATTCACATTTTTTAACATTGTATCTTTCAGGCTAAGTGCAATTTTTTCAACTTCATTTAGGGTATGTAATGGTGGGCAGTTAATATGGCCAGAGTTCATAGTACTTACCTGTTCTCAAGTAACTGCCAACTTCTCCACATGAATCAGACGTGAAGGACAAACGATTTCAGACAAAATATAGTATTCTAATAAAATCATCACAAAAACAAATGCCTTGTTAGGGTATCAAACTCATGATAATATGCAGATCTGTGCATTCCCTACTGAGCTAAGCAGTCAGGAACATCTAACAAAGTTAACAGTCAAAACATATATCATTGCAGCAGAATCTATCATCTCCATCATTATAAGTCAGTATTCATCCCAAAGTCCACTTTTAACATCTATTACTGTGAAATCATTATTATTCGTGGGGGATTAATTTTCGTGGATTTCGTGGTTGAGCTCAACCACGAATTTAAGTCCCAACGAACAAATTATGCCCATGATAATTTTTTATTGTACGCGAAGTCGCCAAAATCGACACCAAAGCCGTCCGATCTGATCCATAGTTGTATTCATGCGGCAGTACTAACCTGCAGCTTTCGTGTAGTTTATGGAATCTCCATCAACGATAAACATAAGTATGCGTGGAAACAAAACCGACTATTTCATTTAGAAATGTACCCGTGGTTTGTTTATGACATGTTTGCTGAAGTGAAAGTAGATACTAAATAAAGAAGTTTGACGTAGCGTCACATGCCAACTACACTATAATACGGCTGTTATATGATTTTTTACGGCCCCGCTATGCAATGTTTATACACTAGCCTTTATTTTAATGACATGTAGTAAAATACTATGACTTTGGAACTATTAAATATTACATATTAATTGTAAGATTTGTATCCGATGCATCTAATTCAGATTACACATTTCTCGGCAGAAAATAACA
This sequence comes from Mercenaria mercenaria, assembly GCF_021730395.1. Lineage (NCBI taxonomy): Eukaryota > Metazoa > Mollusca > Bivalvia > Venerida > Veneridae > Mercenaria > Mercenaria mercenaria. Next base: position 23,735,959 of record NC_069362.1, read on the forward strand.
CATGCACAAGTTCAACAGCTTGTAATTTTAGATGCAGACGTGCATTCCTTTTGCCAAAAAAAAAAACGTTGGACCAGTTTATACTAGTTAATGTAAGAATTATTATGATTATACTAGCACTACATTATTTAAATCTTTAATAGTATGTTTTAATTTGCGGTAAAATAAGTAGTTCTTGTTTAAAACACGATCAAATGATCACCTTTATATTTGTTTCGATTATGAATGCTAATTGTTCAAGGTGCTACGGTTTTGACACTTTTTAATTGGCGCCGACTTTTCTCATTGAATACTTCACAGTTCTAAAAAGTTTTACAAATTAGGGTTCGTATAATTATAGATAACGCAGTCGTTAATTGGCACATGATCACTCGCTAATCTCCCGCGGTGTTGATTGCAAATTCGGTAACCATGGTAGCGCTGTTTGACACGTGTAGGTTTTTCACATGTAAGGACAGAAGTACTAGTTGATCTATTCCTGTGGAATTTATGATTTCTTTTTGATTTTTTTTTTTTTCAAAAATTGAAAATCCACGAATTTACGTCCCCACGAAACAGCCGTTTTGGTCAAAACCACGAAATTTCGTGCCGGCGAAATTAAATGATTTCACAGTATCAAGGACGAGCCATTACTACCCATGTACTGCTAACACATTACCATACAGTTTATGCCCTGCTTTTTAGTTAGTTTCAAGCATTCTAATATTGTGATGTGCCCAGGACTAGTACTCTGACATTGATCTGGCAATTTCAGGATTAGACCCTGTATCTAATGTTGCCTCTTTGGGTTAAGGGCAGTATTATTGTTATGTAATGGCAGGCAATTTACCTAACCAATGTTCCTGGATTCTTTACCAGTACTAACCTGTTCTCAACACTAAAATAAATGCCGACTACTCAAAATAAACGAGATAACTGACAAATGATTTCTGACATAATGCCTTCTATCAAAATGTCATCCTTGCCTCATTCAAAGATCAAACTTACAAATTATTGATCTACACTTTGCCTACAAAGCAAAGCAGGCTGGCGTCCACTGACAGAATTAGAACATGTAGACTACATTGACAATATTATAAAACTGTGTTGGGAGACCGATTCCAAACTTCAGCATCCCACTCACTGATTTAACCTTTAGCCTGCTAAATTTCTAAAATGGACTGGTCCATCATTCAGTTTGGGCAAAACCATTTTGTTATTCAAGGGGGTGTTTACTGTCAATGTACTAACTGAACAGCATACAGTGCAGACCATGATCTGCACTGGTCACAAAGGCAGATACACTTGCAGGCTAAAGGTTAAACCTAAACACCTCACTAAGCATGACCAAATTTGGGAACTAGTACACAATAACAGACTGATTTGTTCCAGTCAATGTACTGCTGGTACCCATAAAATGATTTTTGGAATAACTGTTCAAGATATATGCTATTCTTGCTTGAATGGATCAGTCACCAAAGCATGACTTCTGGGGTACCAGTACATAAACATCAGCTTGTATTGTTGGTACCCAGCTTCATTATATACTATTAAGTACATACTCACCATAGCATGATTTCTGTGGTACCAGCACGCGATCATCCACCACTGTTAGGTTGTCTGTGTATTGCCGGTACCCGTCTCTACATATACAAATATAACTTCCTGCAGTGTTTTCACAATCATGTTCACAACTTCCATTATCTTCTCGACATTCATTTATGTCTGAAATAAAATTTGCTTAAATTATTATCAGTTTTATTGTTTGTAACATGAAACAAGAGGGCCAGACTGTCACAATATAAGCCTGTTAGAGCAATTACTTTTGACGTTTAACCCTAAGCCTGCTAAATTTCTAAAATGGACTGGTCCATTGATCAATTTGGGCAATACCATTTATTATTCAAAGGGGTGTTCACGGAAAATTTACTGACTGAATAGCGAATAGCACAGACCATGATCAGCCTGCACGGATGTGCAGACTGATCTTGGTCTGCACTGGTCGCAAAAGCAGAATCACTTGCCGCCAGCAGGCTAAAGGTTAAGAAACTACTTATTTTGAGCAAAGAAGTTGTCAATCTCTAAATTTTGAGTAATTCAAGGGCCATAGCTCTGGAGGTTCTTACTGGTTGGTAATTAAACTGGACCTATATGTATTATTGAGATACCCATTCTCATTTTGGTTGAAAACAAAGAAAACATTCTCCAGTAACTGAGCAAACACTGTCAATTCTAATTTTGATTAATTCAAGGGACACAACTTTGGAGATACTAATCAGTTTTGGTCTCCAAGTTTTAATTCTGTATAAATTTGGTGTAGTTCCAAGAAAGATACTCTAGTAATAGAGTGGACGCTGAATTTTTGCAATTTTGAGTAATTTTGGCTGTAACTTGGTCCATAAACATTCTAAGTTTGGTGAATAATAGATAAGAATTGCTCAAGGTAAGAGAATGGACACTGTCAATTTTTGAAACTTTAAGTCATTCAAGGTCTATAACACATGAATGACTTGGACTATCTGGCTAGTTATCGAAACTGGCCGACATATTATGCCTACATACATTCTGACAAAGTTTGGTGAACATTGGATATAGGAACTATTACACTGTCAATTTTCTCCTTTAATCTGTACAATGAACAAAAAAGTATTATTAACAGCGAAATGTGCTATAGGTTTAACCAAAGAACCATGGCAGACCTCTGGTATGGAAAACCTCTGATAATAGTTTAATTTGACCTTGATAAGACTCCTACCACTCAATGTCAGACCAATATTGAAAATAGAACTTTAACATACCTTCGCACGAATATTCTGATGCTTCAGTATGCTGGTACCCAGTTGCACAGGTGCACCAGAAGGAACCAGCTGTGTTAACACATGTATGTTCAGTACCACATATCTTCTCTATGGTAACACACTCATCCACATCTGTAGAAATACAAATTATGTTTCTGGTAATACAGAGACTACTTCTGAAAAAGTGCATGCCCCCATACAGCTTCATTTGAATGTAAATGGTTACTGATATGTAATATCTGGGTAAATGTTTAGTCAAATTTTTATAACCTGTATGTTATAGACAGGATAGGAAAATAAAACCCTATTCACCTTTGACATGAAAGTGTGACCTTGATCCCTCAGCTAGGAATCTTGGTTTTAGGCAAAAGTACTAAAATCCCTTGATGAATGGCAGAGTTATGGAGTGCATAGGAAAAATAACTGACTGACCTTTGACCTCGGAGTCTGACCTTGACCTGCGCGTGTCAAATTGTCTCATCATTGGGAACATTTATTTCAAGTAATATTAAAGTCATTTGATGAATGACAGGAGTTATGGGCCAGAAGGAAAAACCCTACTGACCTTTGACCTCTGAGTGTGACCTTGACCTTTAAGCTAGGGGTCTGAATGTTGATCATGACAAGTCATCTTATTATGGGATACATTTGAGCCATGCCTTATTAGAATCCCTTCAAGAATGACAGTTATGGAATGGACATTGAAAATACACTACTGACGTATGACCTCCAAGAGTGACCCTGACCTTTGAGTTGGGGTTCTGGGTTTGCACATAACACATCATCTGATTATAGAGAATATTTGTGCCAAGTAATATCAAAATCCCTTGATGGATGGTTGAGTTACAGACAAGACAATGAAAAAGCCCTGTTGACCTTTGACTTCCATGTGTGACCTTGATCTTTGAGATAGGGGTCTTTGTCTTGCACATAACAAATTGTCTTATGGGAACAAATTGAAGCTATCTAATCATTGACCTCCAAGGGTGACCTTGATGTTGAACCTAGTGACCTGGGTTGCACATTCATCTTTATGAGGTAAATATTTCACTCTAGTTTTATGAAAATCTTCTAAGTGGTTTAGAAGAGATGGAGTGGACACAAAGTTAAACTGTCTGATCTTTGACCTCCAAATATGACCCTGAGTTTGGACCTAGTGACCTGGGTTTGCCCTCTGCATTTTTCTTGATAAGGTAAATACTTGATGCTAGTTTTATGAAAATGTTCCAAGCAGTTTAGAAGATATGAAGAAGACATTCATCACAGTAAGCTACCGAACTCCCACTCTCCTAAGTGTAATGACCAAACGTTTTCTAACCTCTAATCTTTACATAAGTGTCAGTAGGATCTATACACTTCGATGTCTGTGGCAACTTCAATCTACAGGCAAGAGGTAATACCTCAGAACAGAAACTGTATTCTCCATTCTTTTTGCAAGTGTTCTTATTCCACTATCACATCTGCTTATGCTTAATGGATGAAAAAAACAAAACTTTTTTTTCCAAGCAAGTAACATTACCATCTCACCTATACATTCAGGGATGGAAGCATTATATTCTCCACTTTCTGTACAAGTGATGATATCTACAGACCCTGAGGATAACTGGTAGCCATCATTACAAATCACAGTAACATTTCCACCAACATGGACTGGTTCCTGCCTGGACACAGAACCGTGTACAATCTTCAACTCAGGACACATTGTCTCTGAAAATAGTTTATTATTACTTCTTTATTCCACATAAACAGTGAAACTGACTGCAGCACATACCAGGGCCAATTTTAAATGTCTGTAGCTTACAGTTTCTTGAAAAATATTGTCAATCTGAATAAAATTGAAAGAAAATGGGGATCATGTTTGATACAAAAAAATATTTTAAAACAAACAAGTACACTGCAAAATCAGCTCAAAAATGAGATCCCAAACTGCAGTTGTGGTGTAAGTCCCAAGCTTCCTTGACCACTTCTGTATTACAGCAACCTCACTTAAATGTCAAGCATTGACCTTTCATATGATTTCTGTAAAAAATGCAGTGAATGTAAGGAAAAATGCTAAACAGAGCAAACAATATTAAAACTATATAAATCTGCCAATACAGGAATATCCATTTTTATGCAATTTCCTTATTTAGTGTTTGCATACCTATTGAGGTTAATACAGCAAACACCACCAGACATCTCAATATATATCTGCTATACAGAGGCTGCTGTTCATAAAAGCTTTATCTACCATACTATTTTCCTTCAAATGAGGATTTGGGTCTCAAGAGCTTATGTTATAACAAATTTTACTGTATTAAGAAACTTCCATCTTCTTGCACAATGTTTTTCAGTAAAGTTTTGTAAGATGCATTTTTCTCCACTTGCATTCTGAAGTATATTTTTACAGCTTCTGAGCTTTTTAAATCTTCAGATGCAGATTACAGACTGATCAACCTAACATTAAAAGTCACAACACAATTACCATTATCCGGAACACACTTCGGAAGGTCATGTGACCACCTGCCAACAGCAATACATTCTGCAGAAGTAAAACCAACCAATCGGTAACCAGGATCACATGCAAAACGAACCCTTTCATTTACACTGTTGTAATATGGTGCGAATGTCCTTCCATGTTCAAGGGGAAGTAACTTTGGACAGAGAATGTCTGAAAATAAAAAACATAAACAAATCATAAAACAAGGATTTCAGTTTTGTGCTTAGGTCACATTAAAACTCTAATTTACAATTAAAAATCTTAATTTATAGTGTTGTTTCCCAAATACTTAACCTTTACCATGCTGGACACAATTGGTTCCGTGCAGTCTGATCATGATCTGCACTGTTCGCTTTTCAGCCAGTATATTTTTGGTAAGCACCCTTTTTAACACCCACTCAAATAAGTTTAACTGTTAATGGTACTGTCCAAACTGGAAGATGGACAAGTTCATTACAGAAATTTAGCAGGGTAAGGGTAAATAGGTGATCACACAAAATATTCTATTAGCAAACTCTCATATTATCAACGTTTATTTGTTGTATCTTTGCCAAAAGCACACAGATATGACAACTAAAGCATTAAGTTGGAACTCAGTGACTCACACTCTTCTAACATCAAGTCTACCAATAGAATGATGTCAATATTTTAGATCCTTCATTATTTCCTTTAAGTCCTCAATCTCCCACTCATGTGGGGAAGTTGTGAGTTGTCTGGTGATAAGAAGTATGGAATTCAGTGGCACTGGTTAGAGTATGTGAAGCAAAAAGTTAAAAGCCATATCAAACAAATTCAACAAAGAATCCTGACATTCATAGACAATATTTCACATACCTTCACATACAGGTAAGTCAGTCCAGCCATGTGTGCTACATGTGACGCTTCTATTACCAACAAGCTCGTACCCTGGATTACATATATAAGAAGCCACACCACTGAAATAACGACTCGTTAAGTTCTGAAGCTTGCCATTTTTCAACATCCTTGGAGGACCACAATAAATATCTGCAAGAAAAATGCATAAAAATCAGTACATAACTTACTTCTAAAGACACAAAGATTAATACTGCATACTTCTGGTTCTGTAAAAAGTATTCTGAAGCAGCCTCAATTTGTTTCCTTTAAAACAAAGAACCTCAAAAGTGCGACATTATCATGCAAAAAAAATCATTGCTTTTACATCATAGTAAATCATTGTTCATTATATAATTCTTCACATATTTACTACAAACAACAACATAATTCAGCAATAAAACCGCTATAATGCTATTTCTTAATTATAATATGCACTTCCATTTACAAGTGGTGATAGCTCAGCCCAAAAACCTTCATAAAACACAGTATCTTTACTGTGAATTGTCAAACTAAGCACTTATTCAAACTAGAGCTGCTTTTGAGAAAAAGCGTATGTCTCCCACAAGTTCAAAACTGCCTAATCATCTAGGTTGGCATTTCTTCTTCATTATGTTTCTGAGTCAACCATGCACCAATACCTGTATCACTGGCATCAGTATTTTCGGTAATTCAAGGGTCATAATTCTGAAGTCCCTAGGACGATTGGGCTAGTTATCGAACTTGGCCGAGGACTTATTGGCAAATACATTTTGTTCAAGTTTGGTGACGATCGGATGAGAACTGTTCGACACAGACAGGAGTAAATCAATATGTCTCCCACACCACTGTGGTGTGGGAGACATAATTAACAAGAGGGCTTGAATAGTCCTGAAAGCCATCTCTGTGGGAATGAATGCTCTGCTTTTCCCAGGATAGCAAGACAGTGAGACACTCACAAACAAGCCAAACACCAAAGTCTTTGAGTATATTTTTCATCTTTTCTGAGACTGAACATATATCATCATTGTGTAATTGTGTGCATTTACATTTACAAGCTGGTTCAATATATATCAAAAGTACACATTCTTAGAAACCATCAACCTGGTGCCCATAGCACCGCCAAATGCATATCTTTGCTGGGAACTAATCATAAGGTACCCAATCATAACAACACTTACATTTACAAGTAGGCATGGCTGATCCCCAAAGCCCACCCATATCACAGTATCTTTGCTGGGAACCAACCAACTGGTACCCAGTATCACAGTCATACGTAACTGAGGATCCATATGAAGTATGATTGGATGAAACACTAAGATTATCAGGTAATTCACCATTGTCATGACAATCTGAAAATATACCAATTCAAGGGTTGAACTATAGTAAAACATTGATCAATCAAGGCTGTAAAGATGTGAGAAAAATGCTTTAGGCATAAAAAAAATTTGTTTCCAGTATCCCGACCTATCTTAAATTTCTGACCTGACCCTAAATGTTTTTATGGCCTTTTTTAACAAGAAGTTACAAAACTGCACTTTTTACGCTTTAAACATGGTCAGTGATGTTAGAAATCAACTTATTGATGCTCTAAAGGCATAACCCCCTTATTTTTATTCATTTTTAACACAAAAATAATTTCTGAAAAGTCCCTCTTACTGAAAAAAAAAAACATTTACCCACCTACCTAATTTTTTTAGCATGTTACCGGAAACAAACATTTTTTTGTTAGGCCTAAACAGTTATACATGGCTTCAAGCATCCAAATATTAAAAATGAAAGGAATACAGCAGGGGAACATAATATTATATAATAGCTTAAGTGAGCCTAGGTACTTGATCTGTCCTTGTTTCACTTTATTGTATCTGCAGATGTAGGGATTTTTCTAGAGCGGAATAGCAGGGCGCAGCGCCCTGCTCTTTTTTAGCGCCACCCTTCTGCCCGGTATCGCCGCCCTTTTTCCTTTCTTCAGCGCCCCTTTGCCCTTTTAGCACCGCCCCTTTGACCATTAACTAAGTATTTCTAAACGAACTGCCCTTCAATCATCTGTCAAAATATCATCCCAAATAATTGTCAATCGATATGCAGTTATGACATGCACCGACTATACACAGGTGCTGTGTATTTGCCCAAGGCATGTATGCAGTAACGGTATGCAGACAATGACCAACCGAATCGTAACAAACAGCAATTAAAGCAAACTGCAAAACAGAATAAACAAGAGTGCCAGAATGTCACAATATACGCCCGTCACAGCAAATTTCTTTACTCTGGCTGCTGTATTGCAAATGAATTTTAATTTTGTGGTTGTTTAGTAATCATTGTAAGTCTTTTGTTTTCCTAAGTCCACAAAAAAATTCCTTACCAGGTAGAGAGACCTTAAAATACACCTAAAATTTGAAAGTAACATCTATGTTGTACCACAGAAAAGTGGTCTTGGTTTTTCCCTATTGTCAATTATAAAAAAGTTACAATATAAGTTATTTATAGTAACAACTAAGGGAAGTTACTCTTTAAAAAAAAAATAAATAAATAAAAAAAAAAAAAAAAAAAAAAATAACTGAGGTCAGACAAAACACCTTAAGTAAAAAATAATTCTTCATTCAGGAAATCTGTGTAACCGAATGACAGTATAATAGTGTATCATGGAAATCTGTGTAACCAAAGGGCAATATAATAATTTTCATGAAAAATAATGGAAATCTGTGTAGCCAAACAACACTTTAATAATCAATCAAGACTATGTTACGTAACTTACCAAATGAAAAAGAAACAGTCCATCCTAATCCTGATAAGCTGGGGTCACTTACAAAGTGGATTATAAACTGTCCACTAGCCACTGATACTGACCAAGGATCAAGATGGCCACTTGCATTCTTGAGCAATGATTCTGCAGACATTTCTATACCTTTGTAAACCTAGAAATAAAATATCAAGTATGTTGTTATACAGGTCCAGAATATGTGATATTTCAACACTGGAAATAATCTTGCTTTCTACAAGTTTCTTGCATTTCTGTTGGTCAAAAGATGTCACAATGTCATCCAGACAAGATATATTCCAAATCTGCTTAATAATTCTCTGGCATGAATTTGATTAAAACAACATGGCTGCCACATTCCTTCAATGTAGTCGAATCAAGACGGACTATTATAGCTGCAGATATGGATATCTTTTCTTAGAGTAAATTTAGTGTTTCACTGCCATTTTTGCCCAGTTATATAACTTTTGTATCTGAAAATAGCCGTAAGAGGCTGAAGTAGAAGAACAGTATCTCTGTATGTCTTGAAGTTGTGTTTATAAGCTCATTCTCAGTTAAGTTAAGAATTTAACTTACTCTTTACTTGGCATTTTGTTGAAAGATCATTTAGCCTACATGCATGATAAAAGATTTTACAAGAAATAGGATGAAAGCAAAAAACGTTTTGGACATTTCTGACATCGTGAAATCTGATGATTTTCAAAACTTGGCAAAAGGATAGAACATAACTTTTTATGTGTTTCTGAATAGAACCAGTTCATAACCTGTGAAAATAAGCTTTTGTGTTTTGTGATTTGGTCAAAATACAGTTTACTGGGCATTTTATGGCGGGTGTTAATCAACTATAAACAAAGCATGTCATTAATAAAACAAAATATGAGATTCCAGTCTGCACAATGAGTAGCTTTGTTAGTTTACAAAATGTCTTGAATATACTATTTAAACTGACCATCCAGGTTTGAGTTATCCCATATACTTATAAAGGCTTGCATGAAATTAAGATATGATAATATAGTTACTTGAACTAGATCGTAGTTAAGTTCCGTATCAAATTTATCAAACAACAGTGTTGTCTCCTTGGAACCAGCATCTAGCTTAGATATGGTACAATATAGCTTTGGTGGATACTCGTGCCTGGCTGTGAATCCAGGGGAACTGATTCTACCAAAACCTGCATGAACTCTTATATCACAACCTAGATGACAAAAAGAAAATGACAAAGAATCGAATACAACTTGTTGGGTTTTTAGTCATCCTTTGGTCATAAGGCACTTCCCAGATGACAAGATTCTACATCCCAAATGGATTCTGAACAAAAAGTAGTAAGATAAAGATACAATTAAGTAAAAAGAATAATACGTGTTAACTCTAAGCCCGTTGGCGGCAAGTGATTTTGCCTTTGTGACCAGTGCAGATAAGACATGCTGGCTGACCATTGTCTGCAATGTCTGTTATTCAGTCAGTACATTTTCAGTGAACACCCCTTTGAATAACCAATGCTGCCGCCAAAATTAAATGAAGGACCCCACAATGGTGTCAGTATTCAATATACATGTATACCATATTTCATTTATACAGTATAAAACAGAATTTCATAGTATATGCATTATTCTGCTAAGTTGAACAGCAAATAAATTCAATAATTATTGCATTAAATTCTATTAAACTTAATGCCTCGGTCAGTGTTTTATCACTATTATTTCATAGCAAATTCTACAATTTTACCTTTTTGATATGTAATATTGAAACCCTTCTTTGTGTCCTTGAGATCAGTATTGAGCTGTATATATGAATACTCTCCAGTAGTGAAGAGTATTTCTAATATATCATCACCTCCATTGTAGAGAGCAATTAACTCTTCATCTGGCCCTCTCCCATCATAAATCTTGAGTGTATCACCATTACCCAATTCCAAATCAATTATCTGAAACAATAATTATGTAACATTAAATTATACTTAAAACGAACTATTATCAACATGAAAATATGAATTGCCTTAAAGCAGTAATTGCACTGAAATAAAGAGAGAAAATATAAACTGCCAATTAAGTTTGAAGATTATAGGTAAAAGCATTCCGAAGTTAATGCGCAGAATCGATCTTGCAAACAGACAGATGGATTATAAGGATCTTATATGACTGTCTGTGTAAGACAGGGTTTTCCCAAACCCGGAGGACAGCGTACATAAAAAAAGCTTGCTTGAGCTCAGTTCTGCATTCCACACTGTCCCTCGGGGGATGGGAAAACATCTGCCTTACTCAGGCAGTCAGGTAAGATCTTTTTTCTTGCCTACAGTTAATATCATTGCAATAATTTTAAAGATATTGTAAATTAAAAATAGTTCATACACTATGCCATAATATGACATCAAATTATGACGTCGATATGCGCACATGTTGTTTTTCTTTTCCCTAGGGAAAAGATAAGGTGATCTTCTACTCAGAAAACCTTGTCTTTCCCTGTTATATTTGTATGTAAGAAAACAAATACCATCACACAATACATACATCTGAACATTTAGTACTACCATGACCATGACCTTTGACTGTGTAATCTCAGTATCGAGAGGGGTCCATGATAAAATCCTTTTAGTACTACTATTTTTGTAGTAGCTATTATCTTGATCTTTGACCATTAACCTCAAAATCAATATGGGTCATGTAAGCAATATGCCTTTCAAATTTGAGGATCACAGGTCATGTAATTTTCAAAATATTAAGCAGAAATGGTTTTTGAACAAGCACAGTGATCGTAACCTTTAACACACTGACCTCAAAATCAATAGGGTCATTCAATGGCCATGTGCTACATGTCTGACAAGTTTGAGGATCGTAGGTCTGAAGGTACTTTAGATGCTGACTTGAAATGGTTTTTACTAAGTCACTGTAACCTTGACCTTTAACTCACTGATCTCAGAATTAATAGGGGTCATCCACAACCCATGAGCAATGTGCCTGGTAAGTTTGAAGGTCTTAGGTCAAGGTATTTTCAAGACATTCTGGGTAAACAGTTAGAGGATGAACAGTCAATGTGACCTTGCCCTTTTTATCCTCTGACCTCAGAATCAATAGGGGTCATCCCCTGCATGTGAGCAATGTGCAAATCAAGTTTAAGGATGAAATCATTTTTATGTTATTGAGAGGAAAATAAATTGCTAGAGGCCAGACGGAGACCAGCCCTATCCCATAGTGTCCTTTCTGGCATACAAAAACAAATAGCTTTCCATAAAACAAAGCAAACTCAAAGGAAATGTATGATTTGTAACTGTGACCTGGATCTTTGAGCTAGAAGGCTGAATCTTGTGTGTGGCAATTTACATTTTGTGGACTTTTTGGCTTAGTCAACTGAATATCCATTCTTGCTAAAGAAAGTTTTAGACAAAACATAAAAACAACTTAAAATGTTTGACATCAGTGTGAACTTGACCTTTAAGCTATGAGTAGTACATGTAGCACACTGCCTGCTTATGGTAAACATTATTTGAATATCCATGTGTGCATGGGGAAATAAGACAGATTTATAGAAACAATGCAAACCTACTGTGGACTAATAAATAAGACATTTTTCTTTACCTGAAGTCCAATGATATCTCCTTCTGCCCTGATTGTCCATGCAGCCTGAATGTTGCCCATGTAGTTGTCTGGATAGCTAGGGGAGGTAATAAATTTTGGCATATCCTCAGCAACTAGATTTCTATTGTATCCAGCATCCACTGAAAATAGTAATTATTTAATTAATTATGCTTTTTTTCAGTCTGTACAGCAGAAAAAATATTGAGGGCATCTACCACTAACGAATGAGATGTTTTACTGAAAATACCAGTTTTCAAAAGTAACAGGTGTTTACAAAACATGTGACCCCCGCCCCCTCGATCCCCATGTTGGCCTGTCAGACACCCCTAAAAGGGGCTGAGTAGATTTCTTTTTGTCCTTGGCTACACCTGTCACTCATGGAATCAGAAGGATATTTAAAAAAACTATAAGCATCCCAGGTCTTAGACACTTAGAGTATAAAAAGCATTTTCAAAAAAAAAATGTATGAAATCCCTCAAAAAAAACTGAAACAAGGGTGCAGAATGTCACAATATACGCCCGTCACAGCAAATTTGTTTACACTAGCACCTGTATTTGCAAATGGAATTTTAATTTTCTAGTTGTTTACAATGTTGTTTTTTTTAGAAATTATTGTAATTCTTTTATTTTTCTAAGTCCACAAAAAAAATCCTTACCAGGTAGAGATACCTTAAAATACACCCAAAATTTGAAAGTAATATCAATGTTGTACCACAGAAAAGTGGTCTTGGTTTTTCCCTACGGTCAATTATAAAAAAGTTACAACGTAAGTTATTTATAGTAACAACTAAGGGAAGTTAATCTTTAAAGAGAAAAAAAAAAAAAAAAAAAAAAAAAATCGAAAAAAAAAAATTACAAGTCCACACAAAAATCCTTACCAGGTAGAGATAGCTCAAAATACACCTCAGAATTTGGTTGTAACATGCAATTGTACTACAGAAAAGTGGTTCGATTTTTCCTACGGACTTGTAATTGAAAATAAAATACAATAATAATGCATTTACATGTTACAGCTAGGAGTAGGTTGAAGGATTAGGGACTGTGAATGACACTTCCGTACCTTGATTTAAATTGTCCAGTTAATCAAAATCCATAAAATGCCAGGGAAGTTTGAAGGTTTTAGTCAAGTATTTTCGCTTTCTGAACATTAAGTAAACTTTAATGTGACCTTGCCTTTAACCGATGATCATAGGGGTCTATCCCGCATGACATGTCATCAAGTTAAGGATGAACATTTTATGTTTGAGAGATAAATTCAGAGCATGACGAGAAGCAAATGCCTCCTGGCAAAATAATCAATGTTCCATTAACTCTAAGTGTGATTGATTAACCTGGGACCTGGATTCTTGGCTAGAACTCGTCTTGTGTGTGGAATTTACATTTTGTCTTTGCTTACTCAACTTATATCCATGCAAAGAAAGTTTTAGGACAAAAGTTTTCATCTTAATCTTTGACCATCAAGTGTGACTTGACCTTAGACTAGATGTTTGGACACTAGCCACTCTCTTATGGTAAACAACTGTGCCAGTGTACATCAAATCAGTTTCATGAGAAAGAATGCAACCTCGGACAAATAATTATGACATTTTTCTTCCTGTATCCAATGTGACCCTCCTAGTGTGACTTGACCATGCAGCCTGGGCCCTGTTTTGCGCTGGAATCGCTATGAGAGTAATAATTTTGGCCATACTTCTCATCAAACTAGATTCTATTGATCCGAGCATCCACGAACAAAGTAATTCATTAATTTGACTTTGCTTACAGGTATGACTTACCTTAGAATAGGATGTTTTACGAACATACCGTTTCAAAGAGGGTTGACAAACTGTGCCCCCGTCCTCGATCCCCATGATTGTGATCAGAATCCCGAAAGGGTCTGTGGATCGCCGCACACCTGCCCAAACCGCATACCTTAACGCCAGGGCTGATCCTTAGAGTATACAGCCATTTTCAAAAGGATGTTATAAAAATCATAAGATGGAATTTGACATCTGAATAATTTTAAAATGATTTAACCACTGAAAATATGAAATTACATTAAATGTACTTGTTAAATGATTAAAGAAAGGGGGATAATCCATCAGGGCTTGATTGAATGTAATGATTTCCTTTGTCTTGTTCACTATACATTTGAGTCAAAAACAAAGAGGATGCATAAAAAGTTACATTGTTAATTTCACACAACATCCAATCAATAAATGCAAAACTAGAGTGCTTGAGATATATGTTTATAAAGTTTAATTGAGTCTATATGTATGGGTGTGAAGGACAACTTGTCACTCCGTCTGTCAGTCAGAATGTCACTTTACACATTCATTAAATCACAACATTTAGAAAATTGACATTACAAGGTGGCTGTATGTTTACTTTAAAATTTCAATTTCTCTAAACATCTCTACAGACACAGATAAAAAATGTAACTTTCATTCATCTATGGAATTTTCCTCATATCATCCAGAAACATGCTTATGTGTGCTAAGTATAGGTTATAGATCATTTATTGACCTTTAATGAAAGTCATGAGAAGGTAAATACTTGATTTATAACCTATATATAAGCAAGTAAAGCTGCAGGTAATCCTATTCAAATTATTTCTGTACTAATTACACATACTTTACTAATAATGCAAGTGAATTTTCTGACTGACATGTAAAAAAACTAGTGCACAATTTTGAGGCCCTACATGCAAGCACAAAATCAGTGATGGTTACAGTAATGCACTGATTATTTAATTGCTGTTGCTAAAACTGATTATAGACAAATATTTTTATTAAACTGATCTAGGCTGGCTTAAAAAAAAAAGATTTATCTCCAGTGTGGTTTACTTTAGTAAGTTAATGTATGTCAATGGGTGAATTGTCATGATTTTCCAGTTGTGTAACATCATTACTGATGTATGATGCATCGATGTCTTTAACAGGTACTAAACATTAGGAATACACGGCTGATTAAACATAATATGAGCCATGTCATGAGAAAACCAACATAGTGGCTTTGCGACCAGCATGGATCCAGACCAGCCTGCACATCCGCGCAGTCTGGTCAGGATCCATGCTGTTCACTTTCAAAGCCTATTTCATTTAGAGAAACTGTTAGCGAACAGCACAGATCCTGACCAGACTGCGCGGATGCGCAGGCTGGTATGGATCCATGCTGGTCGCAAAGCCACTATGTTGGTTTTCTCATGGCACGGTTCATATTTATTTATTTATTTATACCGATGAACACATTAATAATTTCTACAATGGCCTGTCAGTATGATTTAAAATGTGAATATAGGAGAGATCGCCCTGACCTCACGCATTAACACCTGTTTATCTGGTGGTTGGCAAAACAAATGTATGGGATCGGAATTTTTAATTTAATAACTCTTTCGCTCATTTATGGATTTTAAAAATTCAAAAAGTTTTGAAATGCTTACGATTTTCATATTTTCTCATTAAAATATCTTTTTGAAATGAATGACCATTTTAAATGACATATGATTTTAATAGTGGTGTAGCGATGCTCCAAACTTTTAGAAAAAACACTGTAAGTTAAGCGTTCATAATAAAGCCATTTTATTTCGAAATGATAATTAAAAGTAATCAATAAATTGCTTGTTTTATATCCTTTCCATTGATCAAAAAATTATTGATATCATTTGTGTTTTAAGAAAGTTTAAGCCGTTAGAAAAACATCACTGTTTACAAAAAAACATGGACGCTCGGCATCTGCCCACCCAAACTTTGTCTTATCAGTTCTAAAAATAGAAAATACAAGGGATTTGTATACAAACACGATCTCTCCTATTGTCTTGATGAGAAAATTGTTCATTCGTATGAAATAATAAATCTGATTTCCTAAATGCTTGGTACTTTAGTACCTGACATAATATCATGACATACTAACAAGATATCTGCAAAGTTTAAAGAATAAAGAAAAATATTTTGTCTGTATATAGAGGGGGTGGAGAGGGGGAAGGGGTGGGGGTGGGGGAGTTGACTTGAACTCAAGTGTTGTTCTTTGGGATCATGGAGTACACATATTTTTACTGTAAAAGAATTCAACTTATGCCTGAGCTAGGGAGCGTGTTGCAAATTTCATAAGCTCTCATGAACAGACTCAATCAAACCGCACTCTGCACATCATCACATCACCACCTACCTATAGACTATTTAACTGTACCTCTAATTTTCTTATAATAATTCTGTTACATATTATCTAATTTTGTTAGTCGAAAGGGAAAGGGCCGCCTTGTGAGGACAAGGAAATCAAGTAAAAGAATTGGGAATAAATTACATAGATCACCAGAACCATGAAATCCTTGAAAATTAGTTGTCCACCAATCTCATTAACATTTTTCTGATGTAAGACCAGCTTCTTTATACTACATGGCAAAAACAGCTTATTAAATTTTAACTAAACATAAGGCTTAATTCTCAAAACATAAAGTTACAAATTTAATAGCACTAAACTTTTTTCTACATAACATTTAAAATACCCATGTTTAACACCCACAGTTACAAATTACCTATCACCGCATGACCCCAAATAAATTAAGATAAATTTTTTTTAAAAATTGAAGGCAATCTCACCTGGAGCCTGGGTGTGTGTAAACATACAAAACTAATGGAGTAATTATAATGTGGTTACAAGTTAATTTACTTTTACCTACAGACTATACATCAATGTAGAAACTTTGAGGAGCATGCATCTTTGCAGAGTGCTGAAGTCATGTGGATAAAACCTTGTATAATTTATAACAGTACTTCGAAGTTTTAATCAAACCTGTCATACACCACTGTATAACCTTGTAGTTGAGGGGTTAAAGCACTATCTTTTTTGGAAATTTATTCATTTTGCCTCCCTCATACAGCAAATGAAGTCCATAATAAAATTATCCTTATTTTTTGTATATGCATTAACTGTAGGGATGGAGAAAAACAAAATTATTCCTATCTCAGAAAATAAAGAGATTGTTAATGCTTTCTCCTTGTGCACTTAAAAAAAACAACGTTGCAGATTGAACAAAGGCAATATGATCATTGTTGGTATGTTAAGGAGATGATATACTGGTATCTTGTGGGAATAATGTCCCCTGTATCAGTTAAGTTCTAGAAAATATATCATGAATGTCATTTTTTTTAAACAAAGAAGAATATTCATTTCAGTGGTACCTCTTTGAGATGCTACTTTGGTTGTGATAAAAATTAGACACAAAATTAAGTAATCAATTAAATGTTTTTGTGGTTTTACTTTAGATCCTTCCAACCATTTTTTTTTTACAGATTTTATTTGATATTTTAATGCAAACTATTTGAAAAGGGAGCTAACCCTTCTCTGGAGTGCTGAGCTTTACAAGCTTTAATGTCTATGATGATTATAAGTTTCCTGGTATTTACTGGTTAGAACCAAATACCTGTAAAATGACAGCAAGTTATTCGGCAACATCAACAGTAGTCAAGATTGATTAAGACTTAACTGTTTCCAACAGGTAATATGTTACTTTAAATGAGAACTTAACACTTCCTTAGTACAAAAAATGTAATTAATGACCTTCTCTTTTAAGTGTTTTGCTTTTGTGTGCTTTTCCATCAGCAAAACAAAAGAAAGTTCTGCAAATGAAGCATGACATAATCTCACAAGTATCAAACTGCTTTCTATTGCTTACACTCTCCTTCATTACAGGAAATATTGTTTTAATACTTTGTTTTTAAGCATAAAACACTTTTAACTAGAGTAGGAAATATTGTTTTAATACTTTGTTTTTAAGCATAAAACACTTTTAACTACAGACTGCTTTTAGTCAGGTCTCCCCATACCTCTTCATTCAATTGTGAATTGATCTGCAATATCCAGCCATATCACATAGACATTTTGTGATAAAAGTTACAATATCCAGCCATATCACAGACATTTTGTGATACAAGTTACAATATCCAGCCATATCATATAGACATTTTGTGATACAAGTTAGTACTTCTGGAAGCAGAAAGGGAAATGAGAAATTGAATACAACCATGTAACTAATTAATATCAATATTAAACAAAAGGCTTGAAAAGCTGTTTGTAAAACACATATGCTCCACATGATGACCTCTCACAGCAGATTATATACTATGGTATTAAATATACTGTCACCTTGACATTGGCAAGCCATTTTTTTTTCTTTTTCATTCAACGGGAATACAAAACTAGCCTAGTCTCAAATGTTTAACAAGAGCTGTTTGTAAAACATGTATGCCCTCATAATTGGTTGTCCCATTACAGCACGGTGATCACTAAGACCTTGGCCTTTGACCTACTAACCCTCAAAACAATAAAGGTCATCGACTTCATAAGCCAAATTATGCTATTAAGTTTGAAGACACTATGTCAAGTAGTTCTCAAGTTATTGAGTGGAAACCATTTTCAAGGTTCATGACACTGTACCTTGACCTTTGACTTACTGACCCCAAAAACAATAGGGGTCTTCTAATTCATTAAGCCCAATCATGCTATCAAGTTTGAAAGTTCTTTCTCAAGTGATTTTTAAGTTACCATGCAAAAATAGTTTTCAATGTTCAGGTCCCTGTGACCTTGACCTTTGACCAATTACCCCCAAAAACAATAAAGGTCATCTACTTTATACGCCCAATCATGCTATCAAGTTTAAAGTTTCTGGGTAGAGTGGTTCTCAAGTTATTGAGGGGAATACAGTTTCCAATGTTAAGGCCCCTATGACCTTGACCTTTGACCCCAAAAACAATAGGGGTTATCTACTTCATAAGCCTAATCATGCTTTTAAGTTTAAAAGTTCTAGGTTGAGTGGTTCTAAGTGCTTGAGCGGAAACCGTTTTGAAAGTAAGTTCCTTTGACCTTGACCTTTGAAACTCTGAACATAAAAACAATACTAGGAATCATCTATTTCATAGACAAATAGCGGTAAGTCATTTATAAACAAAAGGAATAGTAAAGGAGATGATATGGACCCCTGTGGAACATGTCATGTATTCAGGCATTCTAAATGATACGTACAAGATGTTGGAACAAGTCGGAAACAATGCATACTGATACTATTTCACTTTGATTATTTACATTGTACTCAGAAGTTACGATAGACTCATAATTTCACAAAGTTCAAGCCATTGTTGAATCAGTATAATATTTAAGTCATGATGTCATGTTAAAATATGCATTTCCATTTGCAGACATATATTATGCATTGTCATATCATGATATTTTTATGCCTGTAAGTAAACATTTAAAATGCTTCCATCTCTTTTGTTGTACAGTGTAGACTTTCATTTTACATATTTGGTACATGAAGTATATTAATTTTAACCTGTGTAACTCAGACCAAGTTCTTGCACACCATACCTATAATCCAGACTATTTTAATATGTGAAGGTGTGTGTGCAATAATGGCAAATTCTGTCGACACTTCGGCTATTGCAATGTACTTTTTTGAGAAATAACGAATGGAAACAGAAAAATAGCACTCAGGTCCTTTACACAGATAATTCATCTTTATACGTCTGATGATAATTAATACTCGAAACAAAAATTTTCCACTGCAGTCTTTGAACTGAACTAAGAAAACAGTACTTGATGTTTTTAACATATTGTCCCATTAGAATAGAGTTTGTTTTACAGCAGCTACGAAATTCCTCAGAAATTATATCAGGTACCCCACCCACCTCTACTCTTCATTCCAAAATCCCATGGCCCTTAAAGGATTTTACAAAGTGATAGAGACACGGTGGCGATACCTTGGGTATGCAGGGGTGCCAAATTTAACCTTTTTTCATGGTAACTTTATTAATACTTAACCAATTTAAATGAAATAAAGACGAGTGCCCGCCCATACGAAAACTACAGCCTCGGTTGTAGGGCTTGGTCATCTGGGTTTTCATATTTTGTGTGAAAAGTGCAATGGCGCATTCTGATGAAACAAATCCAACTGTTTGTACTTTTAAAAAAAAATACGAAACTCGTGTGCCCAAGCCTAACCATCGAGGCTGTAGTTTTCTTATGAGCAGGCACTCGTCCTTATTTCGTTTAAATTGGTTAAGTATTAACAAAGTTATCATGAAAAAAATATAAATTTTGCACCCCTGCATACCCAAGGTATCGCCACCATGAGAGATAAATCTATGAGACTCCTGGTAACAAAGACAGAATGAGAGTATACTTCCTTCCTACTGGCTGGACAATTGTAAGACTGAATTCTAAATAAACTAATCAAATGCCGAAGATTTCGAGACAGGCCAAGGTATATTTGTACCCATGTGTAGTTCTTTAAATTCCATTTGACAGTATCTTCATTTCGAGGAACAACAGTTTCATGAAAACAAGGAAATATGGTAAGTTCAAAAACAAGATTAAGTGCCCATTGCATCTGTGGTTTATCTTTTGAGTGTTGCACTAGACATGCATTCAATCTTGTGACCCTACTTTAAACTCAAACAATTTTTAAAGCCACTTTCAATGACTCTACTTAATGGTTTGTCAGTTTTTCTTTATGGGATTCTCAATCACAAAGATGTGCATGTTAAGAAGCTCTGAAAAATATCTCCCTGAACCTAGAAATGTGTCAACAGGCCATGGATGCCCCTGCAAGTATGAGTCTTATGAGCAACAGCACTGGGACAATAGAACACCTATACAGGAGTTATGGTTGAAGTTTGTACCAAGTTTTCTGAACTGAAGTATGACCTTGACCTTTCAGCAAGGAGATTTAGTCTTGACAAACCTTAATATGATGGATGTTTGTGCTAAGTTATTTGCTTATATGGTTGTTAACCTTTAGCCTGCTGCCGGCAAGTGATCCTGCCTTTGCGACCAGTGCAGACCAAGATCAGCCTGCACATCCGTGCAGTCTGATCATGGTCTGCACTGTTCGCTATTCAGTCAGTAAATTTTCAGTGAACACCCCTTCGAATAATAAATGGTATTGCCCAAATTTAATGATGGACCAGTCCATTATAGAAATTTAGCAGGCTAAGGGTTAAGTGTGCCAGATGTAGCACTTATACATGTGACTCATGTTGAAATGTTGTAACTGTAGGAGGAGGAACTGGGGCTAAAATTCATGACCCCTGTTCTTTGCTCTAACTGACTGTTCCAAGAAGGGTCATAATACATACAAGTGACTACTACTGCAGACATCTGAAGTCTAAATTCATATACTGTGTCCATATAAAATCAGACCAGATCTGTACAGATCTCTTGCAAATCCTCCCAATTAATCTGTTTTTAAACATATGGTTGGAATCAGTGCCATCTAATAAACAATTTATCCTGCACATAATTTCCTGTCAGAAACAGAATCAAACATGCCCTATTGCATTAAATTCTAAGTGCAGTGAGCCATTAGTTATATTTCACACATAATATGACAGCAGCCAGGATTATGGCAGGCCCCACCCAGTGCATGGAAATGCCAATGCTGTGCAGATTTTTTTATAAAAAATAGTATTCCCCTGCTGTATTTGTCCAAATAAACAAACTTGTTATGTTAATTTCAAAATTATGCAACATCCTGGCACAGGAAACCAACTCCTTTAAAAATACAAATTTCAACTATGTCAAATAATGAAACTAGCTTATGACAAAAATATTTCTACCCATTTTGAAATTCTTCTGACTTGCACGACAGACCACTCACATTTGAGCCGTGCCATGAGAAAACCAACATAGTGGGTTTACGACCAGCATGGATCCAGACCAGCCTGCGCATCCGCGCAGTCTGGTCAGGATCCATGCTGTTCGCTTTCATTGCCTATTGCAATTAGAGAACCTGTTAGTGAACAGCATGGATCCTGACCAGACTGCGCGGATGCGCAGGCTGGTCTGGATCCATGCTGGTCGCAAACCCACTATGTTTGTTTTCTCATGGCGCGGCTCATTTATAAATCCACATTATTGTCATTATCAGAACTAAGCCGACTTGTCTTGTTCTACAGTAAAAAGAAATGTGCAGTATCTGAAGAGATACCATGTGGCAAAACACTAAAACATACAATTAACATAAATATACCTGGTTCCCAAACAGCCTGAAAGCCAGTGTTCTCGATACTGTGATCAGACGTAAAGGTAATTAACAGAAAGTTTGTGGTAGATGTGATGGGACTTGGTATCACACTGCCCGTGTTGACAGCTATAATTTCCTCCTCTGACGTTGGTCCATCTTGTACGGTCAATGTGTCATAGTCATCTTCAAGGTCAAATATATTAAACTGTAAAAAGAAAACAGTTAAACTGTACTAAATATGCTGTATCTGACATGTTAAAACATAACAAGAGTTTTCAGCAAGCAATGAAGATGAAAACAGTATAGGCCATTTCATATGCAACAACCAGAATCAAAAACAAACAAATGCCCTTTTTTGTTCACTTTCACAAAAACATATGAGCTGCGCCATGGGAAAACTAACATAGTGGGTTTGTGACCAGCATGGATCCAGACCAGCCTGCGCATCCGCGCAGTCTGGTCAGGATCCATGCTGTTCGCTTTCAAAGCCTATTGCAGTTAGAGAAACCGTTAGCAAACAGCATGGATCCTGACCAGACTGCGCGGATGCGCAGGCTGGTCTGGATCCTTGCTGGTCGCAAAGCCACTATGTTGGTTTTCTCATGGTGTGGCTCATATAAATATGGGTGATAATCTGTTACTGGTTTGATAGGTGCCAAAGTCAACATTAGATAATGAAATTGGTACATGTGATCCATCAAAAGGGAAAGGAATTTTGAAAATACTGCAAACTTGTTTAGGAAATGCAAGAGGGTGCTTTACCAGTTTTTATCAATTCTTTTGCAGTAGCAAAGAAAAATCTATCATCTATCAAAAAGGTGACCTGTTCCAACCAATTCTGGTTTAGTATTTTAATTCTTGCATGTCGGTTAACTATTCCATTCCATTTCAGCATAAATGTGAAGTATAGCCAAATGATTATAATGTATTCTAATTTTTTCAGTTTGGTT
This sequence comes from Mercenaria mercenaria, assembly GCF_021730395.1. Taxonomy (NCBI): domain Eukaryota; kingdom Metazoa; phylum Mollusca; class Bivalvia; order Venerida; family Veneridae; genus Mercenaria; species Mercenaria mercenaria. The sequence goes on from NC_069362.1 coordinate 23,759,326, forward strand.
TTGTTTTCTGTTCAGAGTATATGTGAAATGGCCTGTCATTATAATGTTTTAATCGTTTCGGTTCAGGTTAAATTCTGGTTCGGTGTAAATATGGAATGGCCTTTAAAGAAGTGCTGGAAGGTAGGCTTTGCATGTTCTGTCAATCAGACTAACACTACATGATGCCAACATTATAATACTGAGAAGACTAACACTGCATGATGCCAACATTATAATACTGAGAAGACTAACACTACATGATGCCAACATTATAATACTGAGAAGACTAACACTGCATGATGCCAACATTATAATACTGAGAAGACTAACACTGCATGATGCCAACATTATAATACTGAGAAGACTAACACTGCATGATGCCAACATTATAATACTGAGAAGACTAACACTACATGATGCCAACATTATAATACTGAGAAGACTAACACTACATGATGCCAACATTATAATACTGAGAAGACTAACACTAGTACATAATAAATGAACAAACAATTCTATATCCTGTTTCTATTTCATGGGAAATGCTTTTATGCAGGTAAAAATAAATACTTCAGGATTGTCATTTTGCTTGTCCAAATCTGTATAACCTTATGGTAATATGGCCATTATAAATGTGTCTGTAAAATGTTAATTACTGCTTTATTTACATTTTGTAACTCAAATGTGACATTCAAAAACTTTCTGATCTAATACTGTGAAATTACGAATATTTATGGCAGACTTCATTTTCACCGATTTTACTGATGAACAATTGCAGTCCCTATGAAATGGCTGTTTTGGCCAAAATCTTGCTTTGGCCAATACCTTTTAACTTCATGCCCAGGCGTAATCATGGGATTATCACTTGCTCACATAACCTAAAAAAATATATATGAAGGTGTAAAATGTTGGATTCCCACACTACTAGTCAACAGTACAAATCTTGCAGGCAGCAGACTTCAGTTTTTTAGAGAAACAACAGAAAACACATCTATCAGATGTCTTTCAAATTCAGCTTAGGGTGTTATACACTTAAATGACTTTACATTATATTTGGTACAATCTAGGGGCATAAGTACCTTTAGGAAGTAGATAACAATGTGCAAACACTTGAAGCTTTATTAAATTCAAGTGTTATAACTGTATTACATCATAAAATTTAATTGATAATTATTCCTTGTATTACATAAAGAAATGCATTTTGATACAGACATGAACAGAATCAAAACAAACAATTTGCTAAACAATATGCATCGCAAGATTTATGATCCACAGTCTGCATTCATGTTGAATCAGTACATGATCTGTGGCATGTGTTCCCACTGAATCTGTTCATAATCTGTGGCTTGTGTTCCGGCTGAATCTGTACATGATCTATAGCTTGTGTTCTGACTGAATCAGTACATGATCTATAGCTTGTGTTCCGACTGAATCTGTACATGATCTGTAGCTTGTGTTCCCACTGAATCAGTACACGATCTATAGCTTGTGTTCTCACTGAATCTGTACATGATCTATAGCTTGTGTTCCGGCTGAATCTGTACATGATCTATAGCTTGTGTTCCCACTGAATCAGTACATGATCTATAGCTTGTGTTCCCACTGAATCTGTACATGATCTATAGCTTGTGTTCTGACTGAATCTGTACATGATCTATAGCTTGTGTTCCCACTGAATCTGTACATGATCTATAGCTTGTGTTCCGACTGAATCTGTACATGATCTATAGCTTGTGTTCCCACTGAATCAGTACATGATCAAAGGTCTGTATTCCCAATGAACCTGTATATGATCCATAGTCTGTGTTCATGTTGAATTCTGTACATGATCCATGGGCTGTATTCATACTGATCTGCACATGATCTATGGTCTGTGTTCAAATTGTGTGTGTGTGTGTGTTCGGGTTTAACGTCTTTTTCAACAATTTTTCAGTCATATAAACGACAGTGTCTACTTGTAGCAGTAAGAATAATGCCCAACTTTATAGTGCTGCCTCACTAGAATATCACGCTGTAGACACGTGGCATGATACCCCACCCAGTCACATTATACTGACACCGGGCTGACCAGTCCTAGCACTATCCCCTTAATGTTGAGCGCCAAGCGAGGAAGCTGCTAGTACCAATTTTATACGTCTTTAGTATGACGCAGCCGGGGATCGAACCCACGACCTCCCGCACTCAAAGCTGACGCTCTGCCACTAGGCTACAAATTGAGTATGTACATTATCCATGGTCAGCATTCACATTGAATCTGTACATGATCCTTTGTCTAAGTTCATACTAAATCTGTATATGATCCAAGGTTGGTATTAAAACTGATCCTGTGCATGATTCATGGCTAGTGTTCACACTGAATCTGTACATGATCTATGGCAGGGTGTTCACACTGAATCTGTGCATGATTCATGGCCAGTGTTCTGCCGAGGGTCAAAAATGGTGGGGACAAATGTCCCCTTGGTATAAAAAATGTGGGACATTTTTTAAAATCTTAGAGACAACAATTTTTGACCAAGTGTCATTAAAAAAACCATAACTTTGCTCTTCATCCCTGTTTTATCTTTTAAATCACTAACAAAATTTCCTTTCCATTTTTTTTTTTTGCCCAATTTTCTATTATTTTCTATTAACAATCTTTGTGGCTTGACGTGCACGAAAGTGTCTATGACCCTGTAAAGGGTTATAGACAGTAACGGAAGATAGATAGAATAAATAAATCAGTAAGATTTTGTAATTGGTACTCTTTTAATCAACCCTCCAGAAATTTGGAGTCACTTTTCTATTTGGCTGCATCCTAATTTTCTGCACCCTTCGTGGTTTAATTTTGTGAGGTATTTTCAGTTTTGGAGGAATGGTCAACAGATTTTAAGCAGTAAACAGACACACTTTCAATTTTACCCGCTGAGACCGTGGATGTAGAATGGTAAACAACATCAGGGTTTGTGTGGTCTATGTGGATTTTTTATGAAGCCATATGAAGTCCTAGGCCATTCATCATTTGACTGAATGTTTTTCTTGTCTGAAGATACAGAAACGTAGCTTAAAAGTGTTCATTGTTTCTTCGCTGGCGTTTTTGCGGAAAACTCAATTCGGATGCAAAAATAAAGAAAAAAACAAAAACAATTCGTACTTGGTTCCAGTCGTCCCACATATACATTCGTCCCCAAAATTTTCATAATGCGACAAATGACACTTCTAGACCAATTTTAGTGCGGCATTTGTAATTTTTACGCGAGATTCCCCCGATATTGTGGCCTTTGCAGAACCCTGCATGGCTAGAGTTCACACTGGTTCTGTACATATTCCATGGTCTGTGATCACATTCAATCTAGTGTTGTATGAATTCAAATTCATAACATACAGTTAATTCCAGGTATTTTTGAAAAACAGATGTAAATATGGACAAGAAACGCAATAAATCAAATTTTCTTGTGAAGAATATCAAGATCACTTGCATATAACAACAGTTTCATTGATAACCTATGGTGTGCTGCAATATAGTTTCCAGTTAAGCTGAAGAAGAAAAAAAATAACTAAAAAAGTCAGACAGCAAATACAGTCAAACCTGCCTTAGAGGTCACCTGTATTCTTAAGTAGCCAGGCAGCAAAGGTCCCAAACTGACATTGTTCAGTATCAATGAAAATTAGATGTATCACGCTTTTCAAATATTTTTGTTTTTCAGATAAATAAATACACTGAAATAATGTATTTTTTATATTTTGATCATATACTAGTAATCTTTATAAGAGTATTAGTTTTATGTTATATGACAGTCACCCTATATGCAAAACGAAGACTTACAAACAAACAAAAATGCCATAGATTTATGTAATTTTAAAAGAGCCTTGCCATGAGAAAACCAACATAGTGGCTTTGCAACCAGCATGGATCCAGGATCCATGCTGGTCGCAAAGCCAGGATGTTGGTTTTCTCATGACACGGCTCAAAATATGATGACTTAAATCATGAATAATTCAATTATTCTATACTATTCCCTAAGTATACTATACTTACAAACTTTAAACTATAAATTGATTACAAAATGACAAAGAAGTCAATTAATGTTTTAAACATTTCTTACTAATAACAAAAGGCATACCAATTAAATTCAATAGTGTTTTGCTTTATGGGTTTAAAACTGATGCCAGCTACTTTTTTGCATAAAAAGTATTTAAATTTCTTGAAAAGAGTTATATCACTGAAAATATCTCTGGTGCCGATATGGATATGAGAAAAGTATAAGTAAAGATAAACATATAGATTGGAAATAAGTAATGAAAATGTGTTAAATGCATAAAGTAAAGATATGTAAATATAAATGCTAAAAGAAAGAAATAAAACAAGAAAACGCTTTTGTAAAAGTGCCCCCTCCCCCATCCCATAATGCTTCTTTGAATGGAAGAGGCAACGGATACCTAATATCTGGATAAATGTTTGGCCAAATTTTCTTATACCTGTATGTTATTGACCGGACAGGGGAAAATCCGTATTGACTGTTGACGTCAGTGTGATCTTAATCTTTGAGCTAGGGGTCTGGGTGTTGTGCAAGACAATTTGTCTCATTCTGGGGAACAATTATGCGAAGAAATATTAAATTCCCTTAATGGATGGCAGAGTTATGGACAGCACAGGAAAAACCCTATTGAAACTTTACCTCCAAGTGTGACCTTGACCTCTGAGTTAGAGATCCTGGTGTTGTGCATGACACATCACCTAATTGGGAACATTTGTGTCAAGTAATATTAAAATCCTATGATGGATGAAAGAGTTACGGTGTAACAGCCCAGTTTTTCCCCCAGTCAGTTCTTTCCCCGGGGAAAAAACTGACTAGTCAATTCTTTCCCCCAGGGAAAAAACTGACTAGTCAGTTTCTTCCCCCCCTAGTCAGTTTTTTCCCCCCTTGGAATAAGTTTTCTGATAGGGAAAGAAACTGACTAGTTAGTCAGATTTTTCCCCAGGGAAAAAACTGACTAGTCAGTTCTTTCCCCCTAGTCAAGTTTTCCCTAAAAGTACTGGATTCTTTCGGTATTGTTATTTGGGATACAAGTGTCTATTCATTTTCCATTTAAATTTCAGATGAAACAAGTATTGTTTTTCATTTGAATAAACCTATATGTTTCTTCTTTTGTAACTTTAATCAATGTTTTTTTTAATTTGTCAAATCAATTTTTTAACTTCTGTTTGATTGCCATTACTATTTAATATCTGTCAGGTGCGGGGAAGAAATTGACTGGTCAGTTCTTTCCCCCTTGCATATAATTGACCTATCAGGTGGGGGAAAAAATTGACAAGTCAGTTCTTTCCCCCCAAGCCAGTACTTGACCTGTCAGGTGGGGGAAGAAATTGGCCGGTCGGTTCTTTCCCCCCTAGCCAGTACTTAACCTGTCGGGTGGGGAGAAGAAATTGACCGGTCAGTTCTTTCCCTCCTAGCATATACTTGACCTATCAGGTGGGGGAAGAAATTGACCAGTCAGTTCTTTCCCCCCTAGCATATATTTCACCTATCAGGTGGGGGAAGAAACTGACCAGTCAATTCTTTCCCCCCTAGCATATAGGTGGGGGGAAGAAATTGACTAGTCAGTTCTTCCACCCCCCCCCCCCTTCATATACTTGACCTATCAGGTTGGGGATGAAATTGACTGGTCAGTTCTTTCCCCCCTAGCCAGTACTTGACCTGTCGGGTGGGGAGAAGAAATTGACCGGTCAGTTCTTTCCCCCCTTGCATATACTTGACTATCAGGTGGGGGAAGAAATTGACTGGTCAGTTCTTTCCCCCCTAGCCAGTACTTGACCTGTCGGGTGGGGAGAAGAAATTGACCGGTCAGTTCTTTCTCCCCTAGCATTATACTTAAACTGTCAGGTGGGGGAAAAATTGACTGGTCAGTTCTTTCTCCCCTAGCATTATACTTAAACTGTCAGGTGGGGGAAGAAATTGACTAGTCAGTTCTTTCCCCCAACCCGTACTTGACCTGTCAGGTGGGGGAAGAAATTGGCCTGTCAGTTCTTTCCCCCCAGCCAGTACTTCACCTGTTGAATGGGGAGAAGAAATTGACCAGTCAGTTCCTTCCCCCCTAGCCAGTAGTTGCTCTGTTAGGTGGGGGAAGAAATTGACCAGTCAGTTCTTTCCCCACTAGCATATACTTGACCTGTCAGGTGGGGGAAGAAATTGACTAGTCAGTTCTTTCCCCCCTAGCCAGTAATTGACCTGTCACGTAGGGGAAGAAATTGACTTAAGTCAGTTTTTTCCCCCCTATATATAGATAGTACTGGACCTGTGGTGTGGGGAGAAGAAATTGACCAGTCAGTTCTTTCCCCCTTGCATATACTTGACCTATCAGTTGGGGGAAGAAATTGACCAGTCAGTTCTTTCCCCACTAGCTAGTATTTGACCTGTCGAATGGGGAGAAGAAATTGACCAGTCAGTTCTTTCCCCCCTAGCATATATTTCACCTATCAGGTGGGGGAAGAAATTGACCAGTCAGTTCTTTCCCCCCTAGCATATAGGTTGGGGAAGAAACTGACTAGTCAGTTCTTTCCCCCTTGCATATACTTAACCTATCAGGTGAGGGAGAAATTGACCGGTCAGTTCTTTCTCCCCTATATATAGGTAGTACTGGACCTGTGGTGTGGGGAGAAGAAATTGACTGGTCAGTTCTTTCCCCCCTAGCCAGTACTTGACCTGTCGAATGGGGAGAAGAAATTGACCAGTCAGTTCTTTCCCCCATCATATACTTGACCTGTCAGGTGGGGGAAGAAATTGACCGGTCAGTTCTTTCTCCCCTAGCATTATACTTAAACTGTCAGGTGGGGGAAGAAATTGACTAGTCAGTTCTTTCCCGCCTTGCATATACTTGACCTATCAGGTGGAGGAAGAAATTGACCAGTCAGTTCTTTCCCCCCTAGCATATAGGTGGGGAAGAAATTGACTAGTCAGTTCTTTCCCCCATATCAGGTGGGGGAAGAAATTGACCGATCAGTTCTTTCTCCCCTATATATAGATAGTACTGGACCTGTGGTGTGAAGAGAAGAAATTGGGGGGAAATAACTAACTTGTCAATTTTTTCTCCCTCCTGATAGGTCAAGTACTGGCTAGAGGGGAAAGAACTGACTGGTCAAATTCATTTCCCCACCCGACAGGTCAAGTACTGGCTAGGGGGGAAAGAACAGACTGGTTAATTTCTCTCCCCCCCCCCCCACTGACAGGTCAAGTACTTGCTGGGCGGAAAGAACTGACCAGTCAATTTCTTCTCCTAACTAACAGAAGCAAGTACTGGCTAGTGGGGAAAGAACTGACCGGTCAATTTCTTCTCCCCACCCGACAGGTCAAGTACTGGTTAGGGGGAAAAGAACTGACCAGACATTTTCTTCGCCCACCTAACAGAGCAAGTACTGGCTAGAGATGGAAGAAACAGTCAGTTCTTTATAGCAAGTACTGGCTAGAGGGGAAAGGACTGACTAGTCAATTTCTTCCCCCACCTGACAGGTCAAGTATATGATAGGGGGGAAAGAACTGACCGGTCAATTTCTTTTTCCCACCTGAAAGGTCAAGTTCTGGCTAGGGGGGGAAAGAACTGACTGGTCAAATTCTTCTCCCCACCCGGCAGGTCAAGGACTGGCTAGGGGGGAAAGAACTGACTGGTCAATTTCTTCCCCCACCTGACAAAGCAAGTACTGGCTAGTGGGGAAAGAACTGACTGGTCAATTTTTTCCCCCACCTGACAGGTCAAGTACTGGCTAGGGGGGAAATAACTAACTTGTCATTTTTTTTTCCCTCTTGATAGGTCAAGTACTGGCTAGGGGGGAAAGAACTGACTGGTTAAATTCTCCCCCCCCCCCTTTGGCAGGTCAAGTACCTGCTGGTGGGGGGGGGGGGGGGAAAGAACAGACCGGTCAATTTCTTCCCCCACCTGACAGGTCAAGTATATGATAGGGGGGAAAGAACTGACTGGTCAATTTCTTTTTCCCACCTGAAAGGTCAAGTTCTGGCTAGGGGGGAAAGAACTGACTGGTCAAATTCTTCTCCCCACCCGACAGGTCAAGAACTGGCTAGGGGGGAAATAACTGACTGGTCAATTTCTTCCCCCACCTGACAAAGCAAGTACTTGCTAGGGGGGAAAGAACTGACCAGTCAATTTCTTCCCTCACCTGACAGGTCAAGTATATGATAGTGGAGAAAGAACTGACCGGTCAATTTCTTTTTCCCACCTGAAAAGTCAAGTTCTGGCTAGGGGGGAAAGAACTGACTGGTCAAATTCTTCTCCCCACCCGACAGGTCAAGAACTGGCTAGGGGGGAAATAACTGACTGGTCAATTTCTTCCCCCACCTGACAAAGCAAGTACTGGCTAGGGGGGAAAGAACTGACCGGTCAATTTCTTCCCCCACCTGACAGGTCAAGTATATGATAGGGGGGAAAGAACTGACTGGTCAATTTCTTTTTCCCACCTGAAAGGTCAAGTTCTGGCTAGGGGGGAAAGAACTGACTGGTCAAATTCTTCTCCCCTGCCGACAGGTCAAGAACTGGCTAGGGGGGAAAGAACTGACTGGTCAATTTCTTCCCCCACCTGGCAAAGCAAGTACTGGCTAGTGGGGAAAGAACTGACTGGTCAATTTTCCCCCAACCTGACAGGTCAAGTACTGGCTAGGGGGGAAATAACTAACTTGTCAATTTTTTCTCCCTTCTGATAGGTCAAGTACTGGCTAGGGGGGAAAGAACTGACTGGTTAAATTCTTCCCCCCCCCCCCCCCCGGCAGGTCAAGTACTTGCTGGGGGGGAAAGAACTGACCTGTCAATTTCTTCTCCCACCTAACAGAGAAAGTACTGGCTAGCGGGGAAAGTACTGACCGGTCAATTTCTTCTCCCCACCCGACAGGTCAAGTACTGGCTAGGGGGGAAAGAACTGACCAGACATTTTCTTCGCCCACGTAACAGAGCAAGTACTGGCTAGAGGGGGAAGAAACTGACCAGTCAGTTCTTTCTAGCAAGTACTGCCTAGAAGGGAACGAACTGACCTGTTAATTTCTTCCCCCACCTGACAAAGCAAGTACTGGCTAGGGGGGAAAGAACTGACTGGTCAATTTCTTCTCCCCATTCGACAGGTCAAGAACTGGCTGGGAGGAAAGAACTGATTAGTCAGTCTTCCCCCACCTGACAGGTCAAGCACTGGCTAGGGGGAAAAGAACTGACTGGTCAATTTCTTCTTCCCACACGACAGGTCAAGAACTGGCTAGGGGGGAATGAACTGACCGGTCAATTTCTTCCCCCACCTGACAAAGCAAGTACTGGCTAGTGGGGAAAGAACTGACTGGTCAAATTCATTTCCCCACCCGACAGGTCAAGTACTGGCTAGGGGGGAAAGAACTGACCAGTCAATTTCTTCCCCCACCTCACAGAGGAAGTACTGGCTAGCGGGGAAAGAACTGACCGGTCAATTTCTTCTTCCCACCTGAAAGGTCAAGTTCTGGCTAGGGGGGAAAGAACTGACCGGTCAATTTCTTCCCCCACCTGACAGGTCAAGTACTGGCTAGGGGAGAAAGAACTGACTAGTCAGTTTCTTCCCCCACCTGACAGGCCAAGCACTGGCTAGGGGGGAAAGAACTGACTGGTCAGTTTCTTCTCCCCACCCGACAGGGCAAGAACTGGCTAGGGGGGAAAGAACTGACCGGTCAATTTCTTCCCCCACCTGACAAAGCAAGTACTGGCTAGTGGGGAAAGAACTGCCCAGTCAATTTCTTCGCCCCATTCGACAGGTCAAGAACTGGCTGGGGGGAAAGAACTGATTAGTCAGTTTCTTCCCCCACCTGACAGGTCAAGCACTGGCTAGGGGGAAAAGAACTGACTGGTCAATTTCTCCTTCCCACACGACAGGTCAAGAACTGGCTAGGGGGGAATGAACTGACCAGTCAATTTCTTCCCCGACCTGACAAAGCAAGTACTGGCTAGTGGGGAAAGAACTGACTGGTCAAATTCATTTCCCCACCCGACAGGTCAAGTACTGGCTAGGGGGGAAAGAACTGACCAGTCAATTTCTTCCCCCACCTCACAGAGGAAGTACAGGCTAGGGGGAAAAGAACTGACTGGTCAATTTACTTCCCCCATCTTACTGGTCAAGAACTGGCTACGTGGGAAAAGGACTGAACAACAGTAATTTCCTTACCTTAGAAGAAATTGAAACAGGAAAAATGCAAATAAAAAAATACAACAGAAATTAAAATAAGTTCATTTAAAAACATTTCTTTGATTTACACAAAATATGAAACATGTTTCTTATTTCATATGCAATTTAACTGAAAACCGACTATCGGAAATGAAAAAAAGGCTTGTTAAGAATAACCAAGAATAACCAGTTCCAATTCACTAACAGCGGAAATAACTGACTATAGCCAGGAAAATTAATGAAGTGGGGAAAGAATTGACTAGTTAGTTTTTCCCCCCATAAGAATGATCAAGAGTAACCAGTTGCGATTGGGGGGAAAAAATTGACTAGGGGGGGAAAGAACTGACCAGTCAGTTTCTTCCCCGGGGAAAAAACTGACTAGTCAATTCTTTCCCCCGGGGAAGAAACTAACTAGTCAGTTTTTTCCCCGGGGAAAAACCTGACTGGGGAAAAAACTGACCGTTACAACGGGCTGCACAGGAAAACAACCTATTAATGTTTGAGCTCTCCAGTGATACCTTATCCTTTGGGCTAGGGGTCTGGGTTTTGCACACAATAGATCATCTTATTATGGGGTACATTTTGTGCCATGTAACATCAGAATCCCCTCAAGGATGACAAAGATATGGACTGGACAGGAAAAAAACACTTCTGACAGGGGGAGGAGGGCATACAAAATATTACAGTAACTTGGCTTACTGTCATTGTACAGTTCACAATGCTAGACAAAGTAACTTTCATATTACATGTGGAGTGGGGGAGGGGAAGGATAGGGGCTATAAGGATACTAAACAACATCACCAAGAAACATAGAGTATTTTTTCAGCGGGAAACAGAAGAGAGGGACTTCCCAAACTAGTGGTCTGGTGACAGTGTTGCCAAGAAATGCACAATAGCACAAATTAAACTGCCCATAATTCATAAATACATACTGTATCAAGCTGACTGGTACATATTGGATTCCACAGTAGTTTCTGAACAAAGCCAGAAAAGTCAGTTTTATTTCAAAGTTTGGCTGGAAACTTTAGCTTAGCACAACATAATGACTGATAACATTTGATAGCTGACAAACTGCACAGTAACTGCAGGAAACTGTAGGATATAAAATCTTATCACATATATCATCCTGATAATACTTTCAAGATACTGTTCTTCTCCACCTTCTCCACACTTTCTAACAGATTGTTCTAATATTCAGTAAAAGCCATTGAAGCAAATTTAATACAAGTGTTTATTTCTTTATAGGAGTCTAAGAAATATCTAAGAGTGCAAATTCTTTTGTTGACTTCTGTCCTCAGATCAAGTCTCCTGCTTCACTGATTGAGGAAAAAAACAGGAATTCCATCATTATTGGTTAGGGAATATGCTAAGATGTGAGAATGACTGGTTGGGGAATACCCTAAGATCCAACATCACCAATGGGAAACATTCTACAATCCAGTTAAGACACTAGGATCCAATATCAGTAGACTAGGAAGGTGTAAGGATCCAAAATCACTGTTTTGGGCAAAGCTCAGGATCCCATATCATTGCTTGGCAAAGACCATAAGATTTGACAGTATGGTTTGCAGGAGACCCTAGGATTTGCAGAATGTCCTAATATTCAAAATCACCGGCTGTGGAAGACCAAATTTAAGGAGTCCCTGTATTTTACAACTTTGACTGAGGAATACCCTAGAATACAATATCACTTGATTTGAAGATACCTTAGGATAAATATAACTGGTTGGGGAATACCTTAGAATCCATCATCTCTGTCTACAGAAGACCTCAGGATCCAACATAATTGAGTGGGGAAAACTATGTCATTGATGTGTAATTTTTTTTTTAATAAAACATACATTAAAACCAACACTGGTTCAGTAATCATCATACTGGCAAATTCATTTATTATATTTATTATTAATTTCATAAATGTTGGTCTGTGAAAGTCCATAATTTCAGCTTGGGATTATTCCACACTTTTTGAAATAGTGTTTATATTTTGTTCCACTCAGACTGAAAAGACAGCAACTGTATAAAAACAGTGTTATACCGTGTTCACACTAGCAGATCGGTTTTATTTTTATCAGGCACTAATTGGCTATAATTGGTATTTGACATTTAAAACCCATCAAAATATAATCTAGTTTGCGTCCACACTAGGCAAAGAAATGTGGTTTAAATATATACAAGCAATGTTGGAAGTAAACAAATATTTTGCAATAAGCAAAAAAGGTTACAAAGAAGGAGGATGACAGAAACAAGAAGGAGTCATCAATGTTTAAACTTTTGTGTTCATCTAAAAAATTCTGTTCATTCCATCTATGGTCAATTTTGAGCATCAGCATGACTCCATATTGCAATTTAATGTTTTTGCTTCATCAACACTCCAATTACTTTTGCCAGCCATAGCACCAATTGTTTGATACAAAAGAGAAACGCATGGTATTCTTCAGCCAAAAGGTAAGATCTGGGGACTTGGGATTGTAAAACCAGTTATAACTCACATTTGCGTTCACACTTGTAAAATAATGTAGTATTACTTTTTAATATAGTATTAAAACCACCTCCCGAGGTGGTTTTAATGCTACATTACAGAAACCACTTGACCTTTACATAATTCACGTTTTACACCACATATAGTGTGGACGCAAACGAGTTTAAAAAATAAACCCAAGTTAATGTAGGATTAAAAGCGTAGTCTGAACGCGGTATAAGTTCTGTATATTTAGGATAAGGAAATACTAATTAACATCAGTTCATATTATCAGGATTACATGTGACATTTATATGCCAATTAGCATAATATGTAAATTGGTTACTTAGGCCAGTATTTTTTAATTATTAGTTTTACCGATTTTTTTGGAAAAAAGATAGGGTCGGCGGCGGGAAAAAAATTTAAAAAAAAATCCTCGATTGTAAAGTATTTTTGCAAAATCTCGACCTAAACTGAAACTACTAATAAGACAACACTCTTACCAAATTATTTGACGATTATTGAATCAAACTTGTGAAACAAGTTGGCGGATAAAAGTTAAAGACAGTCGTTATAGTTTTATTTTTCTCACTTTTAATTTTCTTTGATTTACAGTACGTCCAAAATGAAAAGTCACAATGGACACCCAGCGTGTCCAGACACGGTGCTCGCCAACCACGCTGTTTCGCCGTGAAATCGCGGTGAATCGCAGTTTTCAAGATTGTTTTAAAATATGCTATTTTCCATTTTATTTTATCCAAAAATGAAAGGAAATATATATATGTATGATAACATTAAATAACATCGTAATTTTTCAGTTTCAATGTTCGTCTGCTAGTTGATTTTGGAGACTTTTCGTATTTTGCAGGTAGAGCACTTGACAAGAAGCGTACACGATGAGACTGTGCTTAATAAACAATAAAACCTGTGAATTCAGTTGTTTTATTTAGAGTTCACTTTTCAGTTTTGTATGTTCGTTGCAAACTTCTTTTGTTATACTAACAAAAATTTTAATACGATAACGTTATTTAACACTCTAACAATTAATCTTCGTTCACAGTTTGCATGGAATTTGATAATTATTTAAGAGGTAAGTTACCAGTTAAAATCAATAATTTTTAAATAACTTGTTAATTTGTTACGAATTTATTTGCTAATGTAACTATCAAAAAGAATTTTGAAATATAATTTTAGTACAATATAGAATATCAGAATTAAAAGTTTTTGCTCAGGAAACAGTGGTATACACTTTTATATCAACAAAGCAATCATCCATTTAAACATTTTGATGCATGTCTACATGTCTGAAATATTCATTAATAAACATTAATCGAATTCTATCACATGACATGTCGAATTTCAAGAAACTATTAATGTGTAACATACATCTGTATTAAAAATATAAATTTTATCTTTTTTTCAGGGCAAGAAAAAAGCTGTACACGAGCCTTGGAAGCAAGAACTTACAATTTAATGTTTGTTTTGTTAATAACATAATTTTATTAGCATTAAATGTCATAATATATCTATAGCATCATATAATACAAAGACCTGTTTATTGATAGTGCTAACAGATTATTTTGTGTTCATCATATAAATTATATAATTCATATATGGCAAAAATTGTTTATTCTCCATTCTGTATTATTTTCGGCAAAATTAAGATATTTGCATATTTGTAAAAAAAACATATCAAGGGTTCAACGCAACAAGGGCGTATCTACATATAATTATTATATGTAGATACGCCCTTATTGCGTTGAACCCTCGATATGTGATCTTTTTCATAAAGTTTGGTCTGTGTAATAGGCTAAGGGGAACAGCAGCAAAATATAAATACAATACACTGTTTTGTTTTAACAACTGAAGGTATATTTGTCACATAATATCTGTGATTATCACATGACGGTTTATAGAATATGTATGCCTGTCTGTCTGTATTTTATATAAATAAACTTCAATTGTTGGTATCGTTTAAATCTATGTACATCTTCTGAATAAGAAATAAAGAAATAAAATTAAATGGAAGCATTATATTTTTTATGAGAACGCAACATAACAAATGTTTTTCTGTCTATTGCAAAGCATTCTTGGCTTTTTTTTGTTTAAATTGTTTGTGCATCCTAATAAATGTTATATTCCGTTAAATTTTGTATAGAATAAAAGGGAAATAAAAAAGATATAGAAGGCCTTTTCTGCTCCTTCCCTCCTCTGGTGTTCTGCTGTAATTTTCACTCTTGTTGAAAGTTTCTTCCCGTAAGCATAGATAACAACTATTTTACGCTTTCATTATTTATTATACACCATGTGGAAATAATACATATTTATAAGTGGCTTTAAAACATCCTTTAGTGAACGGTCCCGCACGACGGCCAAAAATCTAGAAGTATGTGATTATCACTGTTTGAAAATAAACTTCTTTTTATACAGTTATTTGAAATCAAAAGCATTATCAAAACTACTCATATAGTCCAAACACGACGGTCTAGCTGAACGTGCCTCACGTATGACTAGCTTAAGTACCGTGCGGGACCGTATTACTAGCCACTAACTCGTCATGCTCCGAAACTTTACTTCTTGTTTCTTTCTAATTTTATGTACTAGTAGTTTGTGAC
This sequence comes from Mercenaria mercenaria, assembly GCF_021730395.1. Classification (NCBI taxonomy): domain Eukaryota; kingdom Metazoa; phylum Mollusca; class Bivalvia; order Venerida; family Veneridae; genus Mercenaria; species Mercenaria mercenaria. The sequence continues at coordinate 23,774,534 of NC_069362.1, forward strand.
TGTACCTGAAATAGAAAACAATAATTGCTTCGTTACATTTCATTTATCCCTTAATTCATTGTAAACATTCCGTTAATAATAATACGGTACCGTAATCGTAGCCACTGCCTTACGATAATAAATCAGTGCAAAATAAAAATAAACGGGGCTACAAGTAAAAATGAAATTGATTTAAATATCGAACAACTTTTACGAGTTTAAGTTAATATTAACTGTTTTGAAACTGCAAATAAGTTTTTGCTCGAAAACAGTCAAAAATTTAATTACTCTTTATTGATAACAAACGTATGGGCCGTATTGAACGGGCACCGACAAATTATTATCTAATTAGCACTTATTAACTAACATGAACTTATTAATTATAAGTAACTTACCAAATAGTTTTGCAACATGTGAAAATGGGCAAACATGCTAAACGAAAGAAAGAATTAGGCAGTTTAATTGCAACGGAGGTGAGTAAAACATTTATTCCAACATGTAATGTTAGTAGTAATTGTTAGTGGACGTTTCAACAATTTTACATAGAATTATAAACATAAACAAAAGGAAACTAAAAGGTTTATAATTACACATCTTATAAGCTTAAATTGGTATTTACCTGAAAACAGAAAACAAAATATGGGAGCAAAAATTATCTTTCTACAATGAAAAACGGGGTTAATTTAATTAGACGTTATATAGACAGAGAATCACCGCGATTGCACACCGCGACACAACGTGTCCGCCGATCGCTGGGCGCGGATAAACGGACACGGTGTTCGTATCGATGTGCTTTTTGTTGCATGAAAATTTGACATCTCATTTTGGACGTACTGTTGGTATAAAAGCCGCACGTTTAACGTTCAGGTACCGTTTTAATTATGGTCAGTTGGCGGATCACTCGTGTGTGCATCATATTTTGACACTTCGATTTTTTTCTGAAATCTTTTTTTTTTTTTTTTTCACTTTCCCAAATTTTAGGGTCGGCGGGTCGGTAAAACTAAAGATAAAAAAATACTGGCCTTATTATACAAAACACAAACAACTTGTGACAAGTCTGAAGTTTTTCAACAACATGATTTCACAAAAACTTAGCATGTAACAATAGAGATATCTTATATAAAACTATAATAAACTATTTAAAGAAATGCCGGTGGCAGCTAGCTCTCTTCTCGTACATTAAACAAAGAAAGTTGTGCCATTTTTTTTATAACAATAGGTCTGGTATGGTATGAGTTGGTCCTCACTAGATTTATTATGCAAAAGTTGCATTTAGAAGTCAACATTTTAATGTGTCAAAATGCAAAGTAATAACAAATGAAATCTTGGTTACAAATCTTCGTTACAGACCTACAAATAAATTTACTAGTGAACTGTGTCACTGTCCTAGTTAAATACACACAGTCATAAAAATCTAACTCTGGGTTTCTGCCACTTGATATCACTTGTTTGCTCTGTGCGACTTCTTTGCAAATGTCTTTAAAAAGGCAATATTTTTAAATATCCATTATTTCAATAAATTATTTAAGGCCAAAAGATTTTCACCACGTTTTATAATTTTGAGCTCCACTATTCGGAGAATAGTGGGGTTATTAACTACTCGCCCCGGCGTCGGTGTGACCTTTCTTGGTTAAAGTTTTTCGGCAAACTTTGTTTTTTAGCTGTCATATCTTTCTTACTATTGCTTATATCTTACTGTAACTTCACATAAACATTGTCCAGTATACAAACAATGTATGTGTAGGGACTGGGTCCATTATACCCAAGGTCAAGGTCACCAAGGTGTTATACTTAGGTTATTTTCAAGGTTAAAGTTTTACGAACAGCTCTTGTTACCTGATATTTTATCTATTTTTATAATGAAATAGGTATGCCAACACATTTTTCATCGATCTGCAGATCAAATTCACAAAATAGCCTGGCAAGTGCTGAACTTTTAATTTTTTTTTATTTACAGGTCTGTAGCCTGCTGTGTCTCAGGCTTTATTGAAAAACATAATTATGCAAAAATGTAATTTTTTATGTTAACCTTCAATGCATTTAGTCTTTAATTCAAACTATCATATCAATAATACAAACTGTGCTAAATCATTAACCTTTATATTTCTGTTTCCTTGACAAGTAATTATGTACTAAAGGTATTTGTCCCAGTGAGTGAAAAACAATTTGGTATCCAGTTAGGTCATGCAATAGACCAATTTTTTTTCAATAACAAAACAAGATATCATTTCTACTTGCTTAGACCATGAAATTTCGCTCTAATAAGGAAGTTATTACAGTGAAATCTAAGTTATCAGTTTATCGTCCTACTTTATTACATGTATATATTGTGTCAAATGAGTCATAAAATATCAGGATATTCCTGAGGTGCGACGTTACTTTATGTTATATGCTTTAACATTTATTACATTTTCTTTCTTTTATCTTTTCATGCAGTCTTATTTTTTTTTTCTGATATCTATTCATTTGATATAAAAAATCTTAAATTCTCTGTTCCACAAGGTCTTGTATGTCATTTATATCCCACTACATTACCTTTAGTTTGACTTTCTTCCCCACAGGGCCTTGTATTCTCCACTGGCAAGTGACATGGGGAGGGTACTTGCCATCTACCTGTGGAGACTGGAATGTATAAGTTGGTGCTGCAACTTCTCCTCCACAAACTGCAAAATAGAGCAACTTTTGAACTACATGTATTTAGAATAGGGGAGAAAAGAAAATAATGGAAATATTCAACACTGGTATTAAAGTTTATTGTTTGCAATACATCATCTCATCAATGTAAGCTTTTGTAAAAAAATAACTTAAAATTAGTCATATGTCATTGTTACATACTAGGGATGTTAAGTTTAGAAAAGATCAAACAGCACTTGTACATGAATGCATCCACATACACAGGCCAACCCTCATGACAAGTAACATCAAGGTTGCCCGGTCTTATGTAACAAGATGGTCACAAGGCTCTAGGCTGCTCACTCGAGTTCCACAACTGAAACAAGTTACAAATCTGGTAGAAAGTGATACAAAAAACATTTCTGCCAAATACTTTAACCTTTAACCTGCTGGCAGCAATTGATTCTGCCTTTGCGACTTTGCAGTCTGATCATGGTCTGCACTGTTCGCTATTCTGTCAGTAAATTGTCAGTGAATAGCTCTTCGAATAATAAATGGTACTGCCCAAACTGAATGATGGACCAGTCCATTTTAGAAATATAGCAGGGTAAAGGTTAAAAACAGCCTGTAAAAATGAAGTAATCCATATGGAAACAGATATAGGGATAACTAGTCTTGTCCTTTGGTGGGCAAACAATTTTGGTAGATGGTCAAACAATAAAAATACCTGTGAAATGATTTTTTAATTGGACAATCAGTATTTTCCCTATTTTATCTTCTTTCAGGCAACACAGTATAGGTTATATGGCGCCAAACAGGACTACAAATTTTGGTTTCACATCTCATTTACATCGAAATAAAAACATGAGGCATGGAATCAAAAAGTTTCAGACAAGATTTTTCAAACTTTCACTATTGCCATACAATGAAAACCTCTTCACCCCTTGGTTGTCATGTTCATAGCTATTGATGACAACTTGAATAAATTTGGTAAAAGATTTTCTTAGGCACACTTGTGAGAAATTCTACTGAAATCCAGCCAAAGTTTCGGAATTTTGACTTACTGTTGCTATGAAAACCAGAGTCCTGCATGAAATGCTATTAAAAGGGGTCCATGCAAGTATCTGATTCCTGTGAGGTTTAAAGTGGTGATCTAGGAAATATTTGATGTTTGAAGTTACTGTTGATGTACAATGGCCAATGCACAAAGGATGATGGGTAAAGCTCACCTTGAGCAATTTGTGCTCAGATGAGCTAAAAAGTTTCCACATTCTGACAGGTTGTTTGATTACGACAACAAAGCCTACAATTTTACAAATATGTCCAAGGTAAAAAATTGTTTCTTTTTCTTTGAAATCTTGATTTATAATAATACACTGTCAGTCAGCTGTAATGCACAACTGGCTGATTTTATGACAAATCACCCAAAATGATGAAAGAGTATCAGTATGTTTTTATTGTGTTTTAACAAATTACAACTAATCTTGAATGTACACAGAACTACATCTACATTAACTTACGTGTGGTTTAAACAGTGAAAAAATAGCTGAACCTATAGAGACAGAAGCTAATTCTGGTGGAGGACCTCTACAAAATCATACATGCCAAATATCTAAGCTCTAGGCCTCGAGTTTTTTTTAGATATTTTCTGACATGTCTGTGTAAAATAAGTGACCCACTCATGGGCAGGGCCAATTTTGACCCTGGGGGCAGGATTTAAATGAACTTGGTAGAGGACCACTACATGATGTCACATACCAAATATCTAAGCTCTAGCTCTTGTACCTGGTTTAAAGATATTTTCCTATATAAATAATTGACTCCGGAGTCAGAATTTCACAACAGACTTCAGGATCAACTACCAAAGATCTAAGCTCTGGGTCTTCCAGCTTTGCAAAGTGTTTCTTATGGGGTCATGTTGTTTTAGTCAATCAGAACCATCTGAACAAATTAAAGAGAGCCCAGGATGCTTCTGGCTAGGGCTGTCATTGACTGGGTCTAGGCATATCGACGATACCGATATATCAGAAGACAAATATTGACGATACATCGATATATCGATTATTAAGTTAGATTAACAATTTATCTGTTCATATGCATACTATATACCTTCCTGTAAATGCTATGTTTAGTTTTACTGCCTACTTTTCATATTACTGTTTGATTGTGTTGTACTTGTATTTACGAAATAAACTAAATAAATAAAAATTAATAAAATCTTTCATTTTTATTTTGCCTTCACTTCTCTTTTGCATTTATCCAAATTTACAACTTTATGAACTTAAGTTGTTTTTGAGGGTCTGAGTGTTTATCTGGATAGTTTTTTCTCTCTGTAAAATATCGATTTTTGAAAATAGGAATCGATAATTGATCGACAAAAAAATATCGTTGATACATCGATATCGTTTCTATCAATGACAGTCCTACTTCTGGCCAACACTGCTGAAGTCTCATCAAGCAGGTCATGAAAAGACGTTATAACTGAAGCAAATTGTAGACAATGGAAAGATGGACAGACAGATGGATAAACAAGAGTGCAAGAATGTCACAATATATGCCCATTAGAGCAAATTTCTTTACTCTAGCACCTGTATTTGCAAATGGAATTTTAATTTTGTGGTTGTTTAGTAATAACTAAGTGTTTTGCTTTTCTAAGTCCACAAAAAAACTCCTTACCAGGTAGAGATACCTTAAAATACACCTAAAATTGGAAAGTAACATCTATGTTGTACCACAGAAAAGTGGTCTTGGTTTTTCCCTACGGTCAATTATAAAAAAGTTACAATATAAGTTATTTATAGTAACAACTAAGGGAAGTTAATCTTAAAAAAAAAAAAAAAAAAAAAAAAAAAAAAAATTGTAAGTCCTCACAAAAATCTTTACCAGGTAGAGACTGGTCAAAATACACCTCAAAATTGGATGTAGCATGCATGTTGTACTACAGAAAAGTGGTCTCGATTTTTCCCTACGACTAGTAATGAACAAGAGTGCAAGAATGTCACAATATACGCCCGTCACAGCAAATTTCTTTACTCTAGCACCTGTATTTGCAAATGGAATTTTAACTTTGTGGTTGTTTAGTAATAACTAAGTGTTTTGTTTTTCTAAGTCCACAAAAAAACTCCTTACCAGGTAGAGATACCTTAAAATACACCTAAAATTGGAAAGTAACATCTATGTTGTACCACAGAAAAGTGGTCTTGGTTTTTCCCTACGGTCAATTATAAAAAAGTTACAATATAAGTTATTTATAGTAACAACTAAGGGAAGTTAATCTTAAAAAAAAAAAAAAAAAAAAAAAAAATTGTAAGTCCTCACAAAAAATTGTAAGTCCTCACAAAAATCTTTACCAGGTAGAGACTGGTCAAAATACACCTCAAAATTGGATGTAGCATGCATATTGTACTACAGAAAAGTGGTCTCGATTTTTCCCTATGACTAGTAATGAAAAAGTTACAATATAAGCTATTTATAGTAACAACAAAGGGAAGTGATTCGAAAGAAGGGAACTGCGCATGACACTTCATCTCATGATGGTGTATAATTGTGTCAAGTTACATCAAAATCCCTCCGTGCATGAAGAAGAAATGCTTCGGACAAAGTCATTCTTGTATCTGACCTTTGGCCTCTAAGTGTGACCTTGACCTTAGACCTAGGGACCTGGTTCTTGCGCATGACACTACGTCTCGTGGTGGTGAACATTTGTGCCAAGTTATATCAAAATCCCTCTATGCATGAAGAAGACATGCTCCGGACAAGGTTTTCATTCTTGTATCCTTTGACCTCTAAGTGTGACCTTGACCTTAGACCTAGAGACCTGGTTCTTGCGCATGACACTCCGCCTCATGGTGGTGAACATTTGTGCCAACTTATATCAAAATCCCTCTATGCATGAAGAAGAAATGCTCCGGACAAAGTTTTCATTCTTGTATCCTTTGACCTCTAAGTGTGACCTTGACCTTAGACCTAGGGACCTGGTTCTTGCGCATGACACTCCTTTTTATGATGATGAACAATTGTGCCAACTTTCATCAAAATCCCTCTATGCATGAAGAAGATATGCTCCGGACAAAGTCATTCTTGAATTTGACCTTTGACCTCTAAGTGTGACCTTGACCTTAGATCTAGGGACCTGGTTCTTGCGCAAGACACTCCGTCTCATGATGGTGAACAACTGTGCCAAGTTTCATCAAAATCCCTTCATGCATGTAGAAGATATGCTCCGGACAAGGTCTGTGGACGCCGCCCGCCCACCAGGGGCGTTCCCATAATACGTCCCGTTTTTCAAACGGGCGTATAAAAGTTACAAAATAAGCTATTTATAGTAACAACAAAGGGAAGTAATTCTAAAGAAGGGAACTGTGCATGACACTTCGTCTCATGATGGTGTATAATTGTGTCAAGTTACATCAAAATCCCTCCATGCATGAAGAAGTAATGCTTCGGACAAAGTCATTCTTGTATCTGACCTTTGGCCTCTAAGTGTGACCTTGACCTTAGACCTAGGGACCTGGTTCTTGCGCATGACACTCCGTCTCGTGGTGGTGAACATTTGTGCCAAGTTATATCAAAATCCCTCTATGCATGAAGAAGAAATGCTCCGGACAAGGTTTTCATTCTTGTATCCTTTGACCTCTAAGTGTGACCTTGACCTTAGACCTAGAGACCTGGTTCTTGCGCATGACACTCCGCCTCATGGTGGTGAACATTTGTGCCAAGTTATATCAAAATCCCTTAATGCATGAAGACGAAATGCTCCGGACAAAGTTTTCATTCTTGTATCCTTTGACCTCTAAGTGTGACCTTGACCTTAGACCTAGGGACCTGGTTCTTGCGCATGACACTCCTTCTCATGATGATGAACAATTGTGCCAACTTTCATCAAAATCCCTCTATGCATGAAGATATGCTCCGGACAAAGTCATTCTTGAATTTGACCTTTGACCTCTAAGTGTGACCTTGACCTTAGACCTAGGGATCTGGTTCTTGCGCATGACACTCCGTCTCATGATGGTGAACAACTGTGCCAAGTTTCATCAAAATCCCTTCATGCATGTAGAAGATATGCTCCGGACAAGGTCTGTGGACGCCGCCCGCCCGCAAGGGGCGTTCCCATAATACGTCCCATTTTTCAAACAGGCGTATAAAAATGGAGGAACAACCATGAGCATTATAAGCTCAAGTGCACTAAATATAATTTGTCTAAGGCTTGAAAATGTAGATGTAATATAATGAGGTGCATTTTGGGGAGTTAAGTCATGGGAAAACCTAAGTTATCATTATTATTTTTAGATAAATTCTGTTGGAGGTCACCAAGTTATATGCAAATTCACTACATACAGATTTTATGATTAATGTAAACAAGAGCTCGTCGAACACGAAATGCCCCCCTTGATGCATTCAGTAATTGCACAAGGAACAGAAATTATATGCTCACTGTAAACAAAAGTTCTACCATTCTGGTTTAATGTGACCTTGACCTTTAACCTAATAACCTAACAAGAGATTACAGAGTAATCTTGGCGCCATCCACTGTTCCAAATTTCAAGACTAGCTCAAGGTCAAATTTCATTTCGGTACAAAACAATGTGTATGTAGTCCAAATGTGAAAGCTGTGGCTTGAGAAAAGTGAAAGCAGGTCACAAGATCAATTTCAAGGTCAAAGTTCATTTCGGTAGACAGAACTATGCATGTGCTTCAAATTTGGAGGCTGTAGCTTGAGAAATGTTAATGTAGGTAATAGGTAAAAATCAATGTCAAATTTCAATTCAGAACACAAAAATATGCCTGCGGTCCAAATTTGAAGGCTGTAGCTTGAGAAATGTGAAAGTAGGTCACTAGGTCAAAATCAAGGTCAAATTTTACTTAGGAATACAAAACTATGCAAGTGGTCCAAATTTGAAGCCTGTACCTTCAGAAATGTGAAAGTAGGTCACTAGGTCAATCTCAAGATCAAAATTCATTTCAGTACACAAAACTATGCTTGTGGTCAAATTTGAAGGATGTAGCTTGAGAAATGTGAAAGTAGGTCACTAGGTCAAAATCAAGGTCAAATTTTATTTTGGAACAAAAAACTATGCATGTGGTCCAAATCTGAAGCCTGTACCTTCAAAAATGTGAAAGTAGGTCACTAGGTCAAGATTAAGGTCAACTCATGTCAAGGTTCATCTTGCCACTTAAAACTATACATGTGGTCCAAATTTGAATGATGTAAGTTATGGACATGAAGATTCTAAGTTTTTCCCTATATAAGTCTATATGAACCATATGACCCCTGGGGCGGGGACATATTTGACCCTAGAGGGATAATTTGAACAAACTTGGTAGAGAACCACTAAATGATGCTACATTACAAAATATCAAAGCCATAGTCTTTGTGGTTTGGACAAGATTTTCAAAGTTTTTTCCCTATATAAGTCTATGTAAACCATGTGACCCCCAGGACGGAGCCATATTTGACCCTAGGGGAATAATTTGAATAATCTTAGTAGAGAACCACTAGATAATGTCATATACAAAATATCAAAGCCCTAGGCCCTGTGGTTTTGGACAGGAGGTTTTTCAATTTTTTTCCCCTATATAAGTCTATATAAACTATGTGACCCCCAGGGTGGGGCCATATTTGACCCCAGGGAAATAATCTGAACAACTGTGGTAGAGGATCACTAGATTTTGCTACACACCAAATATTAAAGCCCTAGGCCCTATGGTTTTGGACAAGAAGATCAAAAACCGTTTAACTGTTCCTGGCCAATGCGACCTTGACCTTTGACTTAATGACCTCAAAATCAATAGGGGTCATCTGCTGGTCATGACCAACCTCCCTATCAACTTTCGTGACCTTAGGCCTAAGCATTCTTGAGTTATCATCCGGAAACCGTTGTTCAGGGTCACTGTGACCTTGACCTTTAATATACTGACCTCAAAATCAATAGGGGTCATCTGCCGGTCATTACCAACCTCCCTATCAACTTTCATTATCCTAGGCCCAAGTGTTCTTGAGTAATCATCCGGAAACCGTTTTACTGTTCAGGGTCACTGTGACCTTGACCTTTAATATACTGACCTCAAAATCTATAGGGGTCATCTGCCGGTCATTACCAACCTCCCTATCAACTTTCATTATCCTAGGCCCAAGTGTTCTTGAGTTATCATCCGGAAACCGTTTTACTATTCAGGGTCACTGTGACCTTGACCTTTGACATACAGACCTCAATATCAATAGGGGTCATCTGCTGGTGATGACCAACCTCCCTATCAACTTTCATGATCCTAGGCCCAAGCGTTCTTGAGTTATCATCCGGAAACGGATTGGTCTACATTCCGACCAACAGACCGACCGACCGACATCTGCAAAACAATATACCCCTCCTTCTTCGAAGGGGGGCATAATAACTAACAAATGTTGAAACTTTTGACATGAAATTTAGATTTCAATTTCACCTATATGAATCAGGAATCGTGTTCCTGAGATTCTGAAGCATGAAAACATCTTATAAACAGTCCTTGAAGAAAACATCTGGTATAAAATAAACATTCCAAATCAAACAGGGACAGTTCTACAAAAATTCTTCTGATGGCTGGAACAAAATTTTGGTACTTTAGAGGCCATGCTGTATTCAAAGGTAGCTTTTAGCTGAAATGGTACAGAAAGGTTTAACAGGAGTTATTGTTAGTATTCTGGTATTGGAAAAACAAATCCCTTTTCGTACAAAAAAAAAATTGACCAGAAAATTCCTTTCTGAAGGGTATAGGTACCAGAACAAGAAAGCTGTCTAGTGCCCTACAGGTTGAGATAAACCATACCCTGGCCATGAATAATATCAGTACTGCTCAGACCATTTGTGCCATTTTAAGACCTGCTCTACAATGCTACATTACCTCCATCACAGTTTAGTTCATCACTATTATCCTCGCAGTCACGATGTCTGTCACATCTCCATGACGATGGGACACATTTACCATTCATGCAGCGGAATTCATCTCTAACACATGCTTTCACTTCACATACAAATAATAATATTTTATCACATTTTTCCAGTTTCCAACGGAATTTTCCAAAAGTTTTCGATGTTGTCATGGAAACACAGAGGTCAAGGTCATTCTCTGTAGGTTGTCCTATCTCCCATATCCCATCATGCAATTTCCCTTGGCTTCCATCATCCCCAAAAAACACACCATTTTTTCTTTGAAAACCTACAAAAATATTAATTTTATCAATTTCAATTAAATTTACAGTAATTTATTATCAAAATCATAGAATATAAACACTTAGTACTTTTTGATTAACGCAATGTTACATAATTTTTGTCACATTTAACCCCTTATATTGATAATATACATAATGTATGTACATAAAAAGCATAGACACAGCTTAGTCATGTGTATATGTAGAGGACCTATATAACTGTTTCATACAAAAATCTGATGTTTTTATTGCAAACGATAATCAGGGTTTGATTATTTTTATTACTAGACTTTCAAGAAACATTAAAAATTTTCATCAATCAGATTTTCTTGCAGTTTCTGGAAAATTTACTGGGTATTTTCTTGAAGGAAATTATCAAAAAAAAAAAGAGTTTGCATGTTAAAGGTCATATGCAAGATAAGTGATCTTTAGTAAAATGGTAATAACTCAGAAAACAATCTCTTCATGTTCAAAATCACATCGTAATATAACAAAAACCATATACCTTTAGTTAGTAAAAAAATAATAGTAATAGTTGTACATATTCTGTAGATAAAACAAATAATTTTTAGAAAATATTCTCAGATTGGTTAATTTTCACTTTGGCATTAACTTACCTTGTTAACTATCAAAGTATCTGAAAAATCCTAACTTTTCATCTGAGAAATCCTTAGTAACTTATTCATCACAATCAAAGTACCTAAGAAATCCTAACTTGCTAATCACATTATCCGTGGAATGCTTATTTGTATATCAAATAAAGTACCCAAGGAATCCTAATTTGTACATCAAATAAAGTACACGAGAAATCCTAATTTGTACATCAAATCAAAGTGCTTGAAGTATTTTAACTAAGTATCTGAGGTACTTTAACTTGTTCACCACTGAGGGTGTATTGTGACAAGTCTGTTATTATTTTGTTTGGTTGCATTCTAAGCTTCAAAAGGATTCTCTTATATATTTTATTGACTATCACAACAGCAATCTTTAAGTGCCATGTGGTGGCTGTAAAAGGACTCCCTGTACTTGGATTCAGTGTTGTTACATTTTTGGTCCTTTGGGAAAATGGAGTCCATTCAATATCTCTATAACAGAATTTCCCTAAAGCGGAGGCAAGTGGGAGTGAGGGATGTTGCACTTTCCATTACCTTTTATAAGAAGACTTAATCAAACCTAGTCTGCTATTATTTTTCTTGGTTGCATAATGCTTTCAAAAGGATATTAACAGATTTTATTACCTAGCCATATATCTGTAGCAGAGGGGTCATGTTGTTGTACTGCTTCTCCAATGACCTTGTTCTTGTTCAGACTTTCAATATGTACAAGATGTCCACCAAAACTGAAATTTAAAGATTTCAAAATTTATTTATACAAAGTCTCAGATCCAATTACCCCAAATTAGTTATAAACTTGAATGGTGATGATATACATATTGTTAGCCATGAAAGCTGAAGTCACCTGCTCATTCTTAGCAGAAGATCCCATACTCATGGAAATGACAGTGTGAGTAATTAACAGAAGTAATTAACACATGAGGTAGATCTAAAGAGCATGCAAGTGAACAACCATAAAAATTCACTCAAAATCATATTAACCCTTACCCTGCTAAATTTCTAAAATGAACTCATCCATCTTTCAATTTGGACAGTACCGTTAACTGTTAAAAGGGATGTTAACTGTTAAAAAGGATGCTTACCAAAAAATGCTGACTGAATGGCGAACAGTGCAGATCATGATCAGACTGCACGGATCTGTGCCGTCTGATCATGATCTGCACTGTTCGCAAATGCAGAACCAGTCGAGTACAGCATGATCAGGGTTAACTGATTTCAATGGGTTAAATGTCAATTTCCATTTCATATACACATTTGTTAGTCTGTTATAATCACGCCAGTGTTCCTGAGTCCATATAGAACAAAATCAGAGTAAACAGTGTTCCTGGAATCCCTATATATCAGTGCCACAGACTATTAATCACACCAGTGTTCCTGGAGTCTACATAGGTCATTGCTGTAGTCTATCAATCACATCAGTGCTTATGGAATCCATATAGATCATTGTTATAGACCACTAATCACACCAGTGTTTCTGGAGTCCATATAGATCATTATCACAGTAAAATCATCATAAAAGTCTTCCTGGAATCCATATAGATCATTGTCACAGACTATTAATCACACTATTTTTCTGGAGTCCATATAACAGATCATTATCACATACTATTAATCACACTAGTGTTCCTTGAATCCACATAGATCATTATCACTAGTAAATCATTAAATCATACCAGTGCTCCCTGAAACCATTTTAACAGTCTACTTAAGACAGTGTTTTAATCATACCAGTGTTCCTTGAACTGATATCAGGGTTTTTTCTGGCTAATTTGGGAACATAGCCTAAACCCCTAAAATTGGGAATTTTGACGTGTAAATATTCCAAATTGGGAAATATTTAGTCCCATAGGATATAGTAAGGATGTGTTTATTATAAGCACTTTCTCATACACTTGTTTCACATTGTACAACCTCTTTAGCATATTTCCATTACAAAATTGTCCATAATTTGGTCATTTTTTTGTGCAATTTTGATGAAATTTTTTTCTGAATGTAGATTGGGAATTTTTGCACTCATTTTTGGAAAAATACATACTTTTTGGCATTGGGAATATAGCCGAATAACGGCTATAAAAAAGGCCGAAAAAAAACCCTGAATATAGACCATTGTCACAGTGTTTTAATCCCACCAGTGTTCCTTGAATTGTTACAGACCATTGTCATAGTCTATTTATCACACCAGTATTCCTGGAGTTCATATTGGCATTATCACAGTCTATTAATCACACCAGTGCTCCCTGAATCATTATATACCATTGTCACAGTCTGTTAATCACACCAGTGTTTCTTGAATCATGACAGATCATTGTCACAGTCTGTTGATCGCACCAGTGTTCCTTGAATCATTATAGACCATTGCCACAGTCTATTAACCACACCAGCGTTCCTTGAATCATGATAGACCATTGTCACAGTCTATTAATCAAATATGCATTTCTTGTATCATGACAGACCATCGTCACAGTCTATTAATCACACCAGTGTTTCCTGAATCATGATAGACCATTGTCATAGTCTATTAATCACACAAGTGTTCCTTGAATCATTATAGACCATTGTCACAGTCTATTAATCACACCAGTGTTCCTTGAATAATTATAGACCATTGTCACAGTCTATTAATCACACCAGTGTTCCTTGAACTGATATAGACCATTATCACAGTGTTTTAATCACACCAGTGTTCCTTGAATCATTATAGACCATTGTCACAGTCTATTAACCACACCAGTGTTCCTTGAATCATGATAGACCATTGTCACAGTCTAATAATCACATCAGCGTTCCTTGAATCATGACAGACCATTGTCACAGTCTATTAATTGCACCAGTGTTCCTTGAATCATTATAGACCATTGTCACAGTCTATTAATCACACCAGCGTTCCTTGAATCATGATAGACCACTAGTGTTCCTGGAGTTCATATTGTCATTATCACAGTCTATTAATCACATCAGTGTTTCTTGAATCATTATAGACCATTGTCACAGTCTATTAATCACACCAGTGTTTCTTGAATCATGATAAACCATTGTTACAGTTTATTAATCACACCAGTGTTTATGGATTCCATACATATCATTTTTACACTTCTTTTAATCACCACAGTGTTCTTGGAGTCCATATACATATTGTCACAGTTAACTAATGACACCAGTGTTTCTGGATTCAATACAGGTAATTGTTACAGGCTACTACTCATACCAGTGTTCTTGGATTCCATACCAATATTTACTTATACTTTTTTAACTTACAACTCCCCCACATGAATCAGGGGTAAAAAAATAACCCTTAGCCTGCTGACGGCAAGTGATTCTGCCTTTGTGACCAGTGCAGACAAGATCAGCCTGCGCATCCATGCAGTCTTATCATAGTCTGCACTGTTAGCCATTCAGTCGGTATCTTTTTGGAAAGCACACCTTTTAACATTTAATGGTACTGTCCAAATTGAAAGATGGACAAGCTCATTATAGAAATTTAGCATATGAGTTAATGACTTGTCTTCACACGTTTTTTTTTCTGTGAAAATTGTCACAGACAACATTGCCTCCCTCTCACATCTGACTCATTTCCTCTTGATGCTTTGGCCAATGAGCTGACCTGGTGGATTTATTGTTATCTCTAAAATATTTTAGAAGGTCCAGTTACATTGGTATTTTCAAGTCTATTGTAATATATAAAACTTCTAACACAAGGATATTTTGTGATGCAAGTAGAGGTCAGTAGATGCAAAAAGCAGTATGACAAAAATTTCATTATTCTTAAAAAGTAACCAAGCCACCTGGATATTCAAGATCTGTTTCAATTAGCCAATGTCACTGTTTCATTTATTAAAGCTGACATGCAAACTTTTACAATCATTGACTATTAACTCAAGACATGTTCTCTAATTTTAAGTTTGCTATAATCACCACTAAAATTGAAGGCTGATTTCATTTTTCCCAATTTGAATATTACAAAATTGAATGCATTGATGTATTGAATGCCTGATAAAACCTGCTTCATTTTCTTTATGGCATTAGTTTTTTACATTCGTGATATTTATTTCTCAAGTAATTCAATCACATAAATAGTTGTGTCTTATTACCCTTTTGAGGCGTTCCTTCTCAACCAAATGTCGAAACAAGCCTAATATTACCTCAATACACTTTAGTCTAGCTCAATTAAAATATACGGTTTCAAGCGATGAATCAAATAGGTTATAGTGAATAATCTTCAATTTCGGAAACAAAAAATATCTTAACACAGAAAGTGTTGATGTTTTCTTTATCAGAAAATAAAAATAAACTGACCAGTAGTACTACAACTTTAGTATAGAGATAATTTTTACAAACTGAAATTTGGCTTGTCATTTTGATCTACTAAAATATGACAATACTGAAGCAATATCGGTAGTGTTTTTTCATCAGTGATCGCCAAGAAGTACATGTATTTATATATAATATCATTGAGAAGTATATTTCACATGGCCAGACATCACTGAGAAGAACACTTCAGATGGCTAGATTTCAATGGATTTATACTTCTTACAGCGAGAAATCACTGAGAAGTACATTACACACTGCCAAATATCACTAAAAAGTATATTTCAGATGCTCAGATATCACTGAGAAGTATATTTTACACTGCCAGACATCAATGAGAAGAGCATTTCACAATGCCAGATATCACTGAGAAGAACATTTCACAATGCCAGATATCACTGAGAAGTACATTATATACTGCCAAATATCATTAAGAAGTATATTTTACATGCTCAGATATCACTGAGAAGTATATTTTATACAGCGAGATATCGAAGAAAGTACATTTCATACTGCCAGATACCACTGAGAACTAAATTTTACATGGCTAGGTTTCACTGAGACCTTTATTTCAAATGTTGAGATATCACCAAGAAGTACATTTCACATGGTCAGATATCACTGAGAAGTATATTTCACATTGTCAGCTAACTCTGAGAAGTATATTTCACATGGTCAGATATCACTGAGAAGTCTATTTCACATGGTCAGATATCACCAAGAAGTACATTTCACATGGTCAGCTATCATAGAGAAGTCTATTTCACATGGTCAGATATCAATGAGAAGTCTATTTCACATGGTCAGATATCACTAAAAAGTATATTTCATAACACCAGATATCAATGAGTAGCTTTTTTCCATGTCCTGATATCACTGAGAAATCTTCAACTTCATTTTCAGGCTAAAACAATTCAGGTAAAATCAAGATAATTATCTTGATTTAATTAAAGTTTAAGTGGTAAGTCACGAAATTCCTTCAGAAATTTCAATACCAATGTATTAACAATCATTAACAGTATCATTCAGTAGATAAAGGAACTTTAACAATTTCATCAATTTAAGCTTTTCACAAAATAAGTTGGCTTTTTTTCCTGGGCATTCAGATATTGCTATACATGTTGCCAAATCCACAGGTTGGTTCTATTATTGATGGCAGCACCAGCTTGTAGACTGAGAAACATAAATTGTTTTTCAGTATACACTGTATCATATATCTGCTTTAATTAAATTCTAAATTTTGCAATATTGGTATCAAAGTGCAGGTAACATTTTATTTTATTCTGAAAACTAAAATATTACAATATTGCATTGGCCTTAAATAAACATTAATTACTTTGTTATCATATTCTTAAAGGACTTCAAAAGATAAATTACTTTTGTTTAACAATCAATTTCATGCATTCTGGTTTGTAAATAATTACATAACTGATATATACTCTCCTATCTTTCACACCTAACCTTAAAACAATGTTTACATTTAACACTTGCTATCAATCATAAAAGCATGAAAGCTCTATTTTTATTTCTTAATTATTCGATGAACAATTGTGTTACAGTCAGTATGTCACATAAAAGCTACATGTTTTTTTGTGGTTTAAAGATGGGCCTGTACACTCCACAACTCTGGGTCCAAGTACTAGGTCCAAGGTTTAAAACTGAGTCTCAGATTTCAACCTTGTCATTGGTCAGTTTGTGCTCAGAAACAATGAGTCAGATGACAAAGTTCTGAGACTAGCCCAAGTGTGGGTTTTGTCATAAAATGCTGGTTGGCCAATATTGTTAAGACTCAGTATGAGAATGACCCAGTTTTAAACTTTACCAATATAAATTCAAAGACCAACAGTCGGACTAAGTGTATGTGAATTAGGCACTGAACACGTAGCTGCTGCAGTTTTTTAAGATTTAGTAATTTAACTAGTAGCTGACTTTTTATTCCCACTTGACCCGGTATCTTATAACTTGACCTAATTTTCATAAGTCTAGCAAAGTTTCGGATATACCATTAATAAGGTATTTCTATTATTTGACCCAGTGACCTAGTTTTTTACTCCCATATGACCCACTTTCATCCTTGACCTAGCTTTAATCAATACAAATAAATTGATTAAGTTTCATAAATATCTTCTCTATAGTGTTAATAATATTAACAATAGAGGTTAAGTTTTTTTTTATATTTTTCATAAGTAAGTTTCATACTTATCCTAGATTTCATAAAGACAAAAAAAATTCTTATAAAGCTCTATGTATCAGGGGTGTAAAAAAAATTTTCACACCACTCGCCCTGCAGGACTAGTAGCCAGTAACATCTACTCGCCCTTAGTGAACAGCCACTCGCCCTAATAATTGACACATTTAATACTGTCACTTTTATGAAATGAGTATTGTGTACAATAGTATTATTTCCCGAAAAATATGTATTTTGAAAAGTGTCTAAAAAATTTGGACACAACAATCATCGTCCATCCACCCGTGTTGAAAGAGAGGGGAAAAAGCGTTAAAGATTATCGGTAATTATTCAGTTGATAAACTAAGTAATTGACCTTGTTTTCATGATCAGTTTACACCCACTCAAAGAGCTAAAAGAAGTGTGTCAGTATCTTGACATCTGAAGTGGAGATCAAAGCGGTATTTTTGCTCGAGATTGTCATGGCATTACATCATGTTTTCGCGCCATGTGACACATCACTGTCTGATCGTACCGCATCAGTTCTTAAAATTGCTGAGAAATAGAAATTAATAAAAAGTTTCTTCTTTAATTTGTTATCAAAAGCGAATGTGCTATATCCCGTATAAAAGGTAAATGTCTCAAACGATAGTTACTATAGTGGATATCCTACCTCTGTGACCTATTTGCCCTCGAGGAATTTACATTATTGTTTGACAAACAAAAATTTAGATTGTTGGTCAAAAATACATGTACAAAGATTCATTTAAAACTTATTAAAAACCGCAATGACATCACATTGCTTTATTTTAAAATCGCGTTTCTATTTACGTTCACGAGGTCACGTAACCTATTCTGCCGCACTAACAGAAATCTGTTTGCCAAAAATCATTTCACTCCATGTATTATAATTGCTGCCGCTTTGTCATTATTTAAGATTTTTTATTCTGTTTTTTGTTCTTTCTGGTCAAAAGTCTGAATTTTATGCCCAGAGTATTCATCATTTATTTACTTTTAGAAAGAAATAAGTAACTAAGATCGCGCTGTTTGAATTTTTACAAATGATTATATGAAAATTCGACCATTTTTATAGAATTTTGCCTACATTTCTGTCGATATCTTATTAAAATCATTATAGAACTCAAATAGTATTATTTCTCAAAAGGTGTTGAAAACTTGAAGCGAAAATGTTAAAAAATGAATGCACTACGCACGGTTTTTGTGTACGTGTCGATATAAATTAGACATTTAATACGATAGGTCGCACGTGCGTGTGGAATGGAAAATTACCGGCATGACGTTTTGATATCTTTACGATTCGCGGGTTAATTCCAGTCAATCCAGGTAGCGCCTGGACCATCTCAAAGTTTGTTGACATTTTGGAGTTGTAATTTCTGAATTCTGGTAAGTAAGGACATAAAAAACCACTCGCCCAGTCGGTCGAGTATACAGCGAGGTCCACTCGTCCTACTCAGACATTAACTCGCCAATGCGAGCAGGCGAGTGGAATTTTACACCCCTGTGTATACGATTTAAAATTGACCTCTTCAGAGTTGACAATGTTGTTCTAATCCCAAATGACCCAGTTTGAACTTGACCTAGCTTTAATCAAGACAAACAGTCTGATCAAATTAAAGGTGCTGATCAAGTTGAAAAAGTGGCCTCAAGTGTGTTAACAAGTTTCTTCTGTGCTTTTATCTGATGTCCTAATTTTGATTCCAAATGATCATACAATGATACAGTTTTAAAGCTGACCTACATTTTGTAAATAGCTTGACAAAGTTTATGTAGATCAGGAAGAAAATGTGGCCTTTACAGTGTTGGTTTGGCCTAGTTAGCAACTTTTTTACCCTAGATGACCCAGTATTAAATTCCTCAAAGATTTTATTGATTTTCCTTCAGATTGAGCAAAAATTATGACCTCTAGAGGGTAAATCTTTCGACATGTAAACATGCCTGTGACAGACACAAGGCAATCACAATGGTTCACTTTCATCACACAGTGTTCAGGTGAACTAAGTATCATTTTCGATGCAGAATTCTAGAACACTAACAGAAAAAAAGTTAAAACAGTATGTTTTACAATACCCTCTTTTTACTTTTGAACGATTTTATAGACCATTCTGGTAGCTGATCTACACAACATGACTTCTTGCCGGAGACTGTGCAGTAAACTTACATTTCAACAACTGGTGATATTTCAGGTGATATTTCAGGCTAGGAATGTTCATGGAAACGTGAGCTTACCTTCGACAAACAGTAGATGCTTCAGAAAATGTAGCTTTGTCTTTGTTAACCTTGAAACAACTGGCATCAAACTTTGTCCAACCTACAGAAAGGTCAAAGAGATGTAACTTATGACTGTACAATGTATATAAATGGCATAATTTTGAATATCATTCACACATCATGAAACAAGGCTGTCAGTTGACAGCGCACTCGACTATACTCAGTGCTTGATAGTATAATATAAGCTATGAGTAAAACTTTAACATTAAAATAAGCATATTCTAAGTCGAAAAGGGGCCATAATTCAGTCAAAATGCTTGATAGAGTTGTCTCCTACAGTTTACAGACTGGGTCATGATGGTAAACAAGTATGCAAAATATGAAAGCAATATCTCAATGGACTTCGAAAATATTTGGGGTGGTACGCAAACTTTAACATTTGTGTGATGCTCACGCTGACGCCGGGGCGAGTAGGATAGCTCCCCTATTCTTCGAATAGTTCAGCTAAGAAAGAATGAAAACTAGAAATGTGTCCATGGGACACAGATGCCCCCACTACATGACAAAGGACACAGTTCAAACAAGTGAATGAAGTATTGCCATGCAATACAAAGTCCCCTACTGGAAGGCACCTAATTTTCTCTACTGCAGTATAACATAATGAACTGATATCTGTCAATGATGTATAAACAATATTGTACTACATATACAATATGTTATAACAACACACTTGGATTAAAATGTGCATATATAAAAACCCACAGTTGTTTTCATATTGAATTTTTTTGGCTGATTATAAAAATGTTATCATGTAAGTTATTTATAGTAACAACAAAGGGAAATTAATCTTTAAAAAAAAAAAAAATCTATATAATATAAGTCCACAAGAAACTCTTTACCAGGTAGAGATAGGTCAAAATACACCTAAAAATTGGATGTAACATGCATGCTGTACCACAGAAAAGTGGTCTCGATTTTTCTCTACCGCCAGTAATAAAAAAGTTACAATAAAATCTATTTATAGTAACAACAAAGGGACGTAATTCTAAAAACAAGGGTGCCTCATGGTGGTGAACATTTGTTCCAAGTTACATCAAAATCCCTCCATGCATGAAGAAGAAATGTTCCGTACAAAGTCATTCTTGAATTTGACCTTTGACCTCTAAATATGACCTTGACCTTAGACCTAGGGACCTGGTTCTTGCGCATGACATGTTGTCTCATCCAGGGGAATATTTGTGCACACTGATATCTAAATCCTGCTTTGCATGACAAAGTTATAGACAGGAAAAAAATCCTCTTGACCTTTGATCTCAAAGTGTGACCTTGACCTTTAAGCTAGGGTACTGGGTGTTGCACACGACACGTCGTCTCATCATGGGAAACATTTGTGCCAAGTAATATTAAAATCCCTTCATGGATGGCACAGTTATGGACGGGACAGGAAAAAAACTCTGTTGACCTTTGACCCCCAATTGTGACCTTGACCTTTGAGCTAGGGATCCGGGATTTGCGCATGACACGTCGTCTCATCATGGGGAACACTTGTGCTAAGTGATATTAAAATCCCTTAATGAATGTCAGAGTTATGGACCGGACACGAAACAGACCCTGTTCATGCTATGTTAACATTTGACTGCTTAGTGTGACCTTGACCTTTGAGCTAGGGGTCTGAAAGTTGTGCAAGACACATCGTCTTATTATGAGGTACATTTCTGCCAAGTAATATTAAAATCCCTTCATAGATGGGAGAGTTACGGACCGGACAGGAAAAAAGCCTTGTTGACCTTTGACCTCCAATTGTGACCTTGACCTTTAAGCTAGGGGTCCAGGTTTTGCGCATGACACGTCGTCTCCTCATGGGGAACATTTGTGCCAAGTAATATTAAAATCTCTTCATGGATGGGAGAGTTATGGACCGGACAGGAAAAAAGCCCTGTTGACCTTTGACCTCCAATTGTGACCTTGACCTTTGAGCTAGGGGTCCGGGATTTGCGCATGACACATTATCTCATCATGGGGAACATTTGTGCCAAGTAATATTAAAATCCCTTCATGGATGACAGAGTTATGGACCGGACACGAAATTGCGGACAGACGGACGGACGGACAGACGGACGGACGGACAGACGGACGGACAGACAGACAGACAGACGGACGGACAGACGGACGGACGGAATGACGGAAAAGTGCATTCCTATAGTCCCCGAAACTGGTTTTCAACCAGTAGGGGACTAATAAATAAGTCCGGGGCCATAACTCCTACATGACTGAATGAATCCGGAAGCTAAACCCCAGGTGCACAACTGCACATGCTGACCAACATTCCTGTAAATTTTGGTGACTCTAGGTCAAATACTTTTGGAGCAATCTGTGACACAACATTAAAATGACCAATTTTTTACTAAGTCAGGGGCCAAAACTCCTACATGACTGAATGAATCTGGATGTGAAACCTTAGGTGCACAACTACACATGCTGACCAACATTCCTGTAAAGTTTTGTGACTCTAGGTCAAATACTTTTGGAGCTAGGCACGACACATTTTCGGAAGGACGGACAAACAAGAGCAAATCTATATGCATGGTTCATACAGGACTTGGCAAAAAAAATTCAAGGACTTTTCAAGGACTTTTTATGGATTTTCAAGGACTATTTTAATCGCTTTAAATCTTAAATTACAAAACCATTTAGGCTCTTCATAAGGCATTATGACAGAAGAAAAGTTACAGAACAGTTTTATTTTCCATAAGCTACAATAGCATATCTTAACCTTTATGAGATCTTCAATGGGATTACCTTTTATGAGCTATATTTGCCTGTATACATACTTAGTACATGTTTCTTATAAGTCTTTCAAGCTCTCAAGACTAGTTTTCAATTTGTCCTCAAGGGACTTCACTTCTTGTTTTCGCGTGTGATTTCAACGCACTTTCTCCCATAGTTCCGACATCAATGAGTTTATCACATACACTTATGCTTGTCTGACTTAAACTCCTTTAACCACGATGAATAATCATCCTGTGTAAGCCATTTACTGGCGAAACTACATTTATTTTTTGGGCCTCTCATTGTTGTTGTTGATAAGTCACGCTACAATGACCTTGCGCATAATATTTTAACGTTGTGAAAATCGCTATTCCGTATCTAACTTCCGTACCGAAACGGTGTTCAACTAGCGTTCCCTCCGTGGGTGTGCATGTATTTTTATTTTACACCACTTTTTCGCTCGTTTTGACTTATTTATTATTTATTTTTTGTATTTTTCCCCCTACAATACGATTGCACCCCCGTTTTTAGCAAAATTTAAGGACTTTTCTACCTTTTTTTTCAAAATTCAAGTACTTTTTCAGGGGATTTTTGGAAGAAAAAAATCAAGGACTTTTCAAGGACTTAGGATCAAATTCAAGGACTTTCAAGGACCTGTGCGAACCATGATATGCCCCCCCCCCCCACCCCAAAGTGGGGGCATAAAATATCTGAATATTAATCATGCCAATATCATTTAATATTCCCTCTTACTTAAATGTGAATCATAAACCTTGGAAATATTTCTATCAGAGGAGGCGGACCTGTAGTCCGAAGGTCCAGTACATAAGTGAAAGTACCTGTCCATTAACATGAAAGTGAAACCTAAAACCCTTACCCTATGACTTCACATTTCAATTTTGTCTGCTGTGAAGGTTGACTTTTGGACCAATGTACCTTCAGGCTGACCCTAAGGCTTTCGGACTACTGAGACGATCTGCAATGAATATTCACTTTCAGACTAGATAGTAGTGTGCTTCAGACTAGTGGGACTAAGGAATACTTGGTGGAAATCTTCAAAAAGTGACTCTGTTCTCTATGGCATATTATGTTCCAAATGACTGCGGGTGTAGGGTACAACTTACCTTGTGGGCAGTTTAACCATGGCACATTCTGTTGATAAAGGTGCAGCTCAAATTCATAGTCTGGAAACGTCTGAAAATATTTAAGATTTTCCTTTTACAGATTTAAATGTATTCTTTATCATGAACTGTGTCTGATATGGTTTTAACATTATTTCAGATACAATACAGCAGTTTATTAACTGAACCAATGTTCTTATAGATCCTCTACCAGTGCTGACATTGGTTTTCTTCTTGGCATGAAGCAGTGACTGGGCAAAAATGACTTCAGATGGTAGAACTCTGTAAGTGTCACAGAACATGTATGCCTCCCTAGAGAGCATCAAACTCATGACCTCTTGGTTCAGTCATCTGGTCTACCTACTGAGCCTACTGTGTGAATTTTAGCTGTGACAATTTGCATTCTGTCAGTATCACAGGGAACATGCTCCTACCTCGAGCCTGCTCAGTTCAATCTTTTGCTTTACTTATTGAACATAAGTATCCCAGATTGTAGAAAAAAAAGAACATTTTGCTATTATGTATACTGTGAAATCATTAATATTTGTGGGGGATTAAATTTTGTGGATTTCCTGGTTGAGTCAATCCACGAAATTTAATCCCAACGAACAAGTGGAATTCCCATTCATTTTATGTTCAAAAGTTGAAATCCACGAATTCATATCCCCACGAATTTGCCATTCTGACCTAAACCACGAAATTTCATGCCCACGAAATTAAATGATTTTACAGTATGTATCAAAATAAGATGTGTGGTCTTTGTGTTACTCACATTTCTTAGTATAATGTTAGGTTGAACATGAAACAGGTGATGAATGAATGGCCTACAGTAAACACTACATCAAACATGTGGCTTGCAATAGTCCCCATACTGGTGGCCTACTAGTAAATCTTTCAAGGAAGATACATTAAAGTTGATAAATAATTGTTTTAACTTTACTGTGCATAGCCAGAAACAAAATATATATAAATGGGAATGCCCATTATTTACCACATTGTACCGTTTTACCATTTCAGGTGATTGCAGTTAGTGTTTTTCCAGTGACTTAGGAATGGCACAAAAGGCCTCGACAATTGAGAAAAAATGCGACAAAATTGGGAATTGTTAATTTAAAACAAGAGTGCCAGAATGTCACAATATACGCCCGTCACAGCAAATTTCTTTACTCTAGCACCTGTATTTCCAAATGGAATTTAAATTTTGTGGTTGTTTAGTAATCATTGTAAGTCTTTTGTTTTTCTAAGTCCACAAAAAAACTCTTACCAGGTAGAGATACCTTAAAATACACCTAAAATTTGAAAGTAACATCTATGTTGTACCACAGAAAAGTGGTCTTGTTTTTTCCCTACGGTCAATTATAAAAAAGTTACTATATAAGTTATTTATAGTAACAACTAAGGGAAGGTAATCTTAAAAAATTGTAAGTCCGCACAAAAATCTTTACCAGGTAGAGATTGGTCAAAATACACCTCATAATTGGATGAAGCATGCATGTTGTACTACAGAAAAGTGGTCTCGATTTTTCCCTACGACTAGTAATGAAAAAGTTACAATATAAGCTATTTATAGTAACAACATAGGGAAGTAAATCTAAAGGGAACTGCGCATGACACTTCGTCTCATGATGGTGTATAATTGTGCCAAGTTACATCAAAATCCCTCAATGCATGAAGAAGAAATGCTTCGGACAGTCATTCTTGTATTTGACCTTTTGGCCTCTAAGTGTGACCTTGACCTTCTACGTAGGGACCTGGTTCTTGCGCATGACACTCCGTCTTGTGGTGGTGAACATTTGTGCCAAGTTATATCAAAATCCCTCCATGCATGAAGAAGAAATGCTCCGGACAAAGTTTTCATTCTTGTATCCTTTGACCTCTAAGTGTGACCTTGACCTTAGACCTAGGGACCTGGTTCTTGCGCATGACACTCCGTCTCATGATGATGAACAATTGTGCCAACTTTCATCAAAATCCCTCTATGCATGAAGAAGATATGCTCCGGACAAAGTTTTCATTCTTGTATCCTTTGACCTCTAAGTGTGACCTTGACCTTAGACCTAGGGACCTGGTTCTTGCGCATGACACTCCGTCTCATGATGATAAACAATTGTGCCAACTTTCATCAAAATCCCTCCATGCATGTAGAAGATATGCTCCGGACAAAGTCATACTTGAATTTGACCTTTGACCTCTAAGTGTGACCTTGACCTTAGACCTAGGGACCTGGTTCTTGCGCATGACACTCCGTCTCATGATGGTGAACAACTGTGCCAAGTTTCATCAAAATCCCTCCATGCATGTAGAAGATATGCTCCGGACAAGGTCTCTGGACGCCGCCCGCCCGCCCGCCCGCCCATCCGCCCGCCAGGGGCGTTCCCATAATACGTCCCGTTTTTCAAACGGGCGTATAAAAAAGTTATATTTTTTATCAAAATTTTATATTACAGAAAAAGTTACTGTGTTAAGTTAGCATATTCTATTATTTTCAAATGTTTAAGGTTTCATGTTGAAAACATCCAACAGTTAGGATATAAATATTTTAAATTTCAAACCATATTTCAAGAACTGTTTGAATATTTAAAACAATGCAAATAGTTTCCATCTGTTGCTGAAAAAATATTAACTAATAATTTTTTTTTTTCATACACAGAATGAGATCTATATTTTGCTGCTTACATCAAGCTAAAATAAAAACTTAATGTATTAAAAAACAGATCTCATTAAAGTAAGATACAGTTCTGTAGTTGCTTTGATCTACAAGGTACCTACCCATCATTATACCACAGCTCTGATACCAATCCCTATATATAATTACTCATGCAGGATCTAAGGACATGCTCCCTATGTGAAACTTAAAAAGCATCAAAATACATCAAAATAACGGTGATAGATGCAAGAAGCATTTAATCTGCAAATGATAAAGAAAGAATAAATGTCAATATGTAACTAATAGAAAGTTAGAGTAGACTTTCTGCTGGGTTATAAAAAAGTACTTGAAAGAAACAACATATCTCTATGACTTGGCATTTCCTATAGTAGATACAAAAAAATGCTAGAAAATGGTACACCAACTGTGTTTCTGTTTCTTCAAGTATAATGCAAACTGATGGCAGGAGGTTTTTTCACAGTATCCAGATATATCCACCCAAGATATTTGGGATTCCCTCATCAGGGAAGCTACAGGATACACAGAAACTAGAATTTTAATGGTTTGTAATTAGAAGACATTTGAGCCGCACCATGAGAAAACCAACATAGTGCATTTGTGACCAGCATGGATCTAGACCAGCTGCGCATCCGCACAGTCTGGTCAGGATCCTTGCTGGTAGCTAACGGTTTCCCTAATTGCAATGTTCAAGCTTTGAAAGCGAACAGCATGCATTTGATCCTAACTGGATCCATGTTGGTGGCAAATGCACTATGTTGGTTTTCTCATGGTGCGGCTCATTTGGAAAATGTTCTCGTGCTGAATTTAATCAATGTTTTTATCTACACTTCACATTTTAAAGACTGAATGTAGATTTTATTTTCTTTCATTGATAAAATTTGATATTTCACTACAATTAGCATGATTAAAAGTCCAAACAAAAATATTTCAGTTTTTTAAGGTCTTGGTAAAAATGTTTTTATAACTTATCTAAGTTTATTTTATAACTTTCCTCCGAAGTTTGGTCGAAATATTTGTTTTACATGAAATTTTAGCACCTGCACATGTGTAAAATTGTTGTGTTTTTTGTGAGTTATACAAGTTGCTACCTTTTATTGATTAATTGACTGACTTATTTATTGATTGACTGAGCCATTGCTTGTTTAAAATAATGTATATGTAATGTAAAAACAACTCCTAAGACCTGGTAGATATAAAAGTACTTTCAATTTCTTCCATCAATTCAGATTTTTGACAAATAATCAAACAGATGCTACTGTATTCAACCAAAATACTAATGACAAACACATTACAGCAAATTCCTTGAAATATTCTTTGAAAGCAATATTTTTAGCTTCTTAGAATTTTCACTCTTTTAATTTTGATGCAATTTGTACTAATCCTGCATTTTTTCAAAGTGTTTTTTTTTAAGTCCAGCGAAAGCATGCAGTAGATACTAGAAACTCTAGCAAACACAATCATAATGCAGCATGATAGTGGGATGGCACAGATTTTCTGTTTTCAATTAGTCAGATGTTCAGACTTTTCTGTGACTCTGTTTTCATTGTATTTTTTGGTCTGTGTGCAGAATATATAAGAGAAATGATTAAAAAAAAAGATTAACTGGTTGGTAGCCAGACTATGTATTTTTATATTTGACTCATCCTGCAGGATATGTATTACAGCAAGTTCCATCTACTTGAATGTACAGGCGAACAGGTGGATTTGTCAAGCCCTTTACCAGAAAGACTGAACATGTCTATCATGGTTCACTAAAAAATTCTTTTCTCTTTTGTCACTTGTGACTTATTACTCTGCTAAGTTTCTAAAATGGACTACTCTATCTTTCAATTTGGACATTACCATTTATAGTTCATAGGGGTATTCACTGAAGATTTACTGACTAAACAGGGAACAGTACAGATCTTGATCAGAATGCACTGATGTGCAGGCTGATCTTCATCTGCACTGGTCGCAACGGCAGATATAATTGCCGCTAGTATGCTAAGAGTTAAAAATGAATTTAAAGGGATAAACCTTCAGATTATATTAAAGTTATTGCAGTTTAGAAAGTACTTTCATTTGTTAGTTACTGAAAATTTAAAGCAAAGAATTTCATGGAGGTCTTGAATTTGTATACCTATGGAAACACAGGTACATAACATAAACTATACAAGTAAAATATTAATTTAAATGAATGTAAAACAGAAGGAATTGAAATGTACTTCATATTAAACTTCTATTAAAGAAATTGACTTCAAATATATATAAATGTTACTTATTTTTTGATGTTTGCTATTTTACTTAATATGTTTTTATTTTATACTAATTTATTTTAGGTTGATTGTGAAACAAGTTCTACAACTTATATGAATCACTCTCGACACCTCATTCCTGATGGAATCCATTGCCACGAGGGTATGACAGAAGAGGCCAGTTTTCCCTTTTAATGCTGGACCAAACAAGGGTGCTACTGGTACCAGTTTTCATGTCTTTGGTACAACGCGGCTGGGGATCAAACCCACAACCTCCCACACTCGAATTGGTCGCTCTACCAATCAGGGCGGTTAATTGTAATTGTTATCTGTAGATGCATGCCCCTATAAATCAGACTACTTGTATCACTTCCTCAAAAGATAGCGAGTCTCTTATTAACAAATTATTTGATGTAATAATCATATATTTTTTGAACATGGTGTTTTGAAAATGCCAAACAAAATATATAATCATCATAAATCTATTTTGTGATAGACCTCTGGCCTATGTTTCAAACATCAAAGATAACATTGATGTATTTTCTTATCAATCTAAAAAAAAACATCATATGTTAAACTCATCTACTGGTATTGTTTGGCAAAATGCTTGTACTACTGGGTGTGAGTGCAAAATGAGTGATGGATAAGAACCTAGGTTTTCCTGGATACAACATTGCTTGGTTGGGTGGTGTAACCAATTTTAACTGCTTTGCAATATGTTTGTTTAGTCAAGGAAGTCAAGTCTTAGATCCCAAAACACAAAAGTTAATTGCTCCAGAGGTTTTATGATAATGTTAAATGCAGACTGAAAAAGAATTATTTCATGTTTTTTGGTACAACAATATCTCCACACAATTATGAGAATATTTGATACTTGCAGCTCGTGTCTATATATTCATCATTATAAATGCTAAATTTACTTTATGCCCTACATTAATCCTTAAACTGCTACATTTTTATAATGAATTTGTCTATCTTTCAATTTGGACAGTACCATTAACTGTTAAAAGGAGTGCTTACCAAAAAGATACTGACCAAATCATCTATGGCAAACAGCACAGATCATGATCAGACTGCCAGATGGGCTGGTCTGCACTGGTCGCAAAGGCAGAATCACTTGCCGCAAGCAGGCTAATGGTTAATTGTAAATCTTTTACAGGTTTTAATGAAACTTGGCATATGTAGTGTATGCATCAACAAAGAGCTATGCCAAGTCAGGCTTTTTCCAGCAATTAGGGAATGCCATCAATCCTGATTGAACTGAGAAAATGTCGCTGGAAATCTTACTGGAAAAATGGAAACATTCTATATAAAGATTTTTTTGATATTTAAAATTGTAACTATCAGTATTGTTCACTTTATCCAAATACACAAGGAAGCTTAAAAATTGTAATAAAACTATTGTAAAACAGCAAAAAAAAACAAACAAAAAAGTTAAACAACCTTTTGGGAATTTTTTATTCAGAATTGAGGACCTACTTTTTCCAGAAGGTAGCTGTGTATGTGAAAAAATGCACTGGAACAACACTCATTGTAAACAAAGTTAAGGCTATTTAAATTTTTTAAATGTTTAAATTTCTCATTCACTTTCTTCTCGTTGACAAATAATGGACCCAGCGTTTTTCATTATAATTTATACTAGTATGCATAATTAATCACAGTGATATCATTTCCTACTGAGACTTTTTTTCCTAACTAACAACAGACACATCATTTATAGCAGTAAATAATGTCAACAATTATCTTTGTTTACTTACAACTATTTGTCCATAGTTGGTGTGAAATTTTATCATTTCTTCATTTCTTTTAAATGTTTATCTGACACTGAGAAATAAAAGGATTGAAAATCAGTGTTAAATACTTGTTAAAAAAAAAAACAATGGAAATAAAAAAAATAATAAAAATAGGTTTGCAACATTTTAGGTCACTTTCACAAATCACACTACTCAACCATCTTAACTTTATCCAAATTAATTATTACCTGACGCTTTAGTATATTAAATATAATAACATTTAAGCACAATTTTAAATTGAACATGAAAAAATATCTTTATTTTCATTATAACATAGCAATATTGGATCATGCTGCCATATTATTTCTATGACCCCATAGAAAGGGGATTAATTGCCTTGTGAAATAATTCCACAGGCATCCAGTCCCTTCTGAAAATTGTGTTTAAATATACTGATATACGGTCTTGCTCTACACTTTTTAAACCTATTATATAA
This sequence comes from Mercenaria mercenaria, assembly GCF_021730395.1. Lineage (NCBI taxonomy): Eukaryota > Metazoa > Mollusca > Bivalvia > Venerida > Veneridae > Mercenaria > Mercenaria mercenaria. Next base: position 23,805,650 of record NC_069362.1, read on the forward strand.
ATTTTACATATCAGACTTAAATAAGTCTGATATGTAAAATTTATATAATATGTTTAAATATTCTTTCATTAAAACATGTCATCTTTAAATATCCTGGACATATATTCTTGACATATTGTGTGGTGCAAAAATGATATAGCAGAATGGTGTTAGGCATCCACACTGGATTCAAACACTTTGAAACAATTGCTGCCTGTGGAGCAAAATTCTCTAGGCATCTTCAAACTCCTAAATTATTCCATGGGACATGCAAACTCTTTGCCATTTTTAATACTATTACCAAAGTCACCTTCATGTCACGTCAACCTACTACTTGATGCCACACAAATTATCGATACATGCACCAAGAAATAGTGTTTTCCTACTTTGTCAAAACGTTTCCTGTAAAAATACACATTTATGATGGGTCAAAATTTAGCATTTTTTTTAAGTTTTGAGTATATATGTTCGTGAGGTTTAATATTCGCGAAATGGTAAAAATGGTATCATACTTGAATTTGAGTTATACAAATGGTGAATTTTTGCCTGACGATTAATTTTTGCGAGATGTAGGATCTCATGAATATAGCGAAAATTAAACCCTCGCGAAAATTTCTGCTTTTACAGTATATAAAAGACATATTATTAGATTACCAAAGTAATATGCAACAAAATACACATTTTAGCTATGCTCTGTGAATTAATTCAGCCATGCATTACCTTTTCATTGTGTTCAAATGTATCAAAACATGGTTCTCCTATATTTTATTTCTTAAATAAATAAAACTGTTTCATATACTAATTCATATACTATTAATGGATCGCGATAATTTTATTTTAAAGGTACTTGGTAACATCCAAAAACCGGTAAAGCAGGTGTATTTTCCGATAACTGGTGTTAATTGGTATACAGTAGTATTCTTATCTCTAAATACCACAATTTATTCCATAACAGATTTGTAGTCTAGTGGACAGTGTGTCGGACCTGTATTCTTTTTATGTTTGTATGGTGTAGGTTCGAGCCCATCTTTTTAAATGATTTTTACTTATAACTTCTATTTTTGCAGGTCTTCTTTACATCGTCTTTTGTGTTTATTTTTTTTCTTTCATACCTTTTTATTTCTTTGTTGATAAAATGCTCACAAATAGTTTTACCTGTATTCCTTCTCCAGGTAAAAAACATGCCGCAAAAATAAAAAAAAGTAGCTCGTCCTGTATTCCAACCAGCACCATAAGCTTACGAATCATACGTGTTAACCACTAGACCACACCGCTATGTATACATCGGTTTTGCGATATAAGATATTTGTCATGTAATGTGTCCACCTGATTCCCTATTTCATTGTTATGGGTTGATCCGGTATTAGGCCACAGTTATCGCGTTTTGTTAATACTTCCAGGTTTTCTGGCTTTGAGGGGATGGGGTGGGTCCACTGGGAGGGAACATGATCAAAACTCAACAAAATTAAGTAATATTTTTGATAAATATATTACACTTCAGTAGAAAATGGTTCAAAAATGCACACCGCCTTTAATGTCCCTATGATGTATCAAGTTCATGCCGCAATATATAAAAATCCATTTGTATACATTCTTTTTTTTTTAAATTTAAATGGGGGTGGTGGGGTACATATTTTTCTGAGTCTCTGAGTTTGGTCCTAAATCACTCATTGTACATTGAAGCACGGAACAATGTCACACCAATTTATCAACCGGCCCTTGTCAATGGTCAAAACGCCAATATTTGGAGGTTCCAACGCCCTAGTGGAACTAATCCGACGTATACAGTTTGTGACGGTCAAACTGTATATGTCAGAAATTAAAAAGCAGCCACTCAGCGACAGTAAGCGTGTCTACCAACGCTCCAGAAATCTGGTTCGTTTTTTTATATAATCATCATTTAAACAATTTCATAAGTTCATAGATTTTAGTTGCTGTACCTGTACATTCACAATCAAATTTATAACTCGAATCAGAGCTACTGACATTACGATGTGCAGCCACCGTAGCATCTCTCAAACAAGAGTGATTTCCCTTGTTTTAGAAAAAAGGGCGGGAACTATTGAGGCCCCGACTGCGGAGAATAAAACCATATGACTCGTGCTTTGGCAATGAAAAACATTCCCACCCTCTCTCAATGATAAAATCGATTTAAAATAAGCTATGGATTGATATTTAAGACAGAATATGCATACTGAATTGCCGTATGGCGTCTTTTATTTTATATTTAAATATATTTTTAAGATGTTGCTGTTAATCCGGAACAACTGTTCCTGAGTTGATATAAAAAAGAATGGTTTATCCACGAACTCGATCAAAGCAGATTGTATCGAGAGAACAAGCTAAGATACAAAAGTCAGCAAATAATACTATCACAAAGAAGTATATTTTCATCAACATCCAGTCGTTGATTACTGTTTGTCTGAAGTGGTTTGTCAATACAAGTTTCCTGTTTCATGTAAAACAATTATTGTAATTGCATCTTTATGCGGGCGTGGTTGTAATAACTAATGTTATTTCGTTCAGTGCTGTAGAGTTGCTGGTGCAGATCGTGTTTATTGATGGATTCTGGCACAAATCCCTGGTATTTAATACGATACTTCAGGAAAAAAATTTAATTATCTCACGTGTTTTCAATTAATTTTTATCCTAAATGATACCTAAATATTGTTTCGCACTGTAATGCACCAAGAATATAATCATTTCGTGCGAGATATAAAAGTTCCCCCTGCAGTGAAATGTAACACAGGAACTCTTAATTAAAACTATTAAAAAAGGTCTTTGCAGCTTTTACAATAGCGTCAGATAATTTTACTTTTTTAGCTAGGAAAGGAAAAAGTGTTGTTGCAGATAGTTATGCATTAGATCCATACCCTATATTCAAGCGATTTACTTCATCGTGATTTAGTGGTTGATTAGCAGTTTTCAAAGACCCTGTTAAGACAAAAACGGTACGAACCAGAGCTGTTGCGCACATCAGGACAACACAGAGGAACTTTGCTGTCATCGAGTGCACCATTGGCCAAGGTTCGAACATTACACACTGTCACATCATATCATGTCTAATTCCAGTGTCAGGTATCCTCCATTGTGACTGATATCAGCACGAGTAGCACATCACGACATTTTTAATTTTGTATATAATTAACACTATATTTTTTAACCTCGTTCTCAAGTAACTATTAACTCCAATGAATAATCTTTAATCATGATGCAAGTCTTGAATAACTTCCCTGGTTATAAATACTCCAAACTCTTCGCATAAAAAACAAATACTCTAAACATCATTACAGCCTCTTAAATCCAAAACTAGTGCACCTATCTCAGCGTTCATAACCAATCAATTTTTACATCCGATAACCATCGAAATTTCACTACATTTCAAACCGCGCGTGAACAGGCTCTTACGTTCACGGGTACATTTTGATATGCTATATATTTCATGTATGTATATTTGAAGTATTTATGTCCGCTTTTTAGATGTCACGGTCTATAAATAACAAGTGAAGGTGCCTGACGCGCGGTTGGTTGAAGTAAATAAATAATTGTAACAACTTAAATCCGCAAATTGATGCAAGTAACGTTTAACGATAATAGAATTAATGATACGCGTGCAGATTATCGTAAAATGTTATGTCCATGAAAGTTCACTGTACTTGCATTGCATTTTCAGATGTAGTGGCGCGTTAAAAACGGTTTAAGTTTCATACTTTAACAATGGTTTACATTATGTATTGTAAAGGTAGACAAATGTATTCAAATTTTGCTTTAAAAACGCCCATATTAATTCACGGTCTTTTTAAACAGTTTTAAGTCGAGCACAAAAGACGCTGACAGTTTCAATTAGTCACTTTAAAGTAAATTGTTACACATGTAAAATCGCTTTTCTTTGTATTTCCTATATCATCTGTTTTAAATTGACAAAAGAATCTTTAAAATATACTCCTGTTATATTGCATAGTGTCCGAAAAACAAAATCGATTTGAGAGTAAAGACAAGGATTATACGACTTTTGATTCGGGCGAGAGTAAATGAAATCGATTTGCTGGCATCATATTAATCGTACGGGAACAGGACGCGACATTCTTTGAAATGATCAAGTTCCGCAGCTGTATTCCAAGAGAAAGAAATGCGGGGCGTGGTTGGTGTTTTGTCTATCAACAGACCAATTTACAGATTATTTACTGATGCTACAAGTATTTTCGAACAGGCTTGGAGCTAAACACTCTCAGGTGAGAGCAGAGCTGCAATGTTATAGGCTTGATATATATCATTCATCCTCAATAAACGTTCAAGTACTTGAAAATAATTGTTAATGGTTAAGCAATATAGACAACGCCTTTCCTTACGAGAGATTAAGCTGCAGATGTTGAGAAAAAACGTTCAAAGTAATGTGAAATTGTGAAGTTTAACTAGTAAGAAGGGAAACAACTCCGATACATTACAACAAATTTGGAGAAAGGATTACTCCCGTAAACAGGTTTCCTGAGGATAAGATTACAAGATACAAAGTAAATTGTGGTTATATTAGACAAATGCATTTCCGTTCGCCTACAGGTACATCTGTCAGTCGTGTCCGCTCTGTATGTTCTTAACTGGTGGCATCAGTTAACCTCAAGTCGACCTTCTGCGCGCGCAACCTAAGGCAACAGGTCTAAGGTCAAGGTCATAGTCGGAGGTTAAAGGTCAAATAGCGTGACCTCGTATACGCTCCATATTCTCTTAACCACTAGGAAGATTTTCATTAAGCTAGCAGCAATTTCAAAGAGCAGGGCTGGTAACACATTTCACTAGGTTTAAGGTAAAGATTACACCTACAAGTCAATTGTCAGATAGTTTAAATTCCCTCGAATGGTCAAGGGGTTGATGCCACCTTACGTGTAAAGTTTGGACAAATTATATGACCTTGAATATGAAAGTTGGAAGATGCCAGTTTAAAGATGTGACCTTAGATGGAAAGGCAGATAATGTGACCTTGAATTAGAAAGTTGGAAGATATAACATTGAATGTGAATGTTGGAAGCTATGACCTTGGATGTGGAAGTTGGAAGATGTGACCTTAATTAGATGGAAAGGTGGACAATGTGAAATGGGATGGACAAGTTGATGTCACCTTAATTAATGACAGTTTGACAATATGACCTTGAATGTAAAAGGTCGAAGATGTCAAAGTTAGAAGATGTGACATTGGATGGAAAGGTGGACAATGTAACCTTAAATGTGAAAGCCAGAAGAGATGTGACCTTGGATGTCAAAGTTTGAAGATGTTACCTATAATGAAAGGCGAACAATGTGACCTTAGATATTAAAGTCGGAAGATGTGACCTTGGACAAAAAAGGTGGACACTGTGATGTTGAATGCAAAAGTTGGCCGATGTGACCTTGAAAGTGAAAGTTTGAAAATTTGACTGTTGGAGTGGAAGATGTAACCTTGGATGGAAAGGTGGACAATGTGATGTGACCTAGGCTGGGAATGTAGATGGTGAAACAGTGGACAGAAAAATGGACAATATGACATTGAGTCGACAAATATGTGATATATTACCTTGATTGAACAATGTGACCTTGGATGGATAAGTGGACATTTTTGTCTTTGAATGGAGTCACAGATGAGATGTTACATTTAATTTATACATAAAATTACCTCAATCAGAAGCAAGGAAGTTTAATGAAAAATAATTATTTAAAAGATTCTTGAAAAGGGTTCCCTTAAAACCCTTACAAGTGCCACACTATGTGCAATTTTCTACATAAAAAAGGAAATGTGTATTAAGACATTGTTTATAACCCCAACTCCTAGATCTCCTGCTGGGATGATGCCAAAGCAAGACTAGATAAACAATTCAACACCTTTATTTCTTTGTAACTTAAACATCATGTAACATTTAAAAGTGGTAATATAAATTATACAAAAGTGATAAAATCAACAAAAATGCCACTAAAACAATATGCCATAAAATAACAAATATGGGTGTATCTTAAAACATCTGTGTCATGCTGACTTTAATAACAATCATAAATTTATATCTGATACAAAGAGCAAAATAAAGGATAAACAATTTATGTTCTATTTAAACTGCACTGCATTTACCTTCTGAATTAGACTGCCATAGACAGCAGGGAGTTTACATAATCATTTGAAGTACACCTGTAACAATTGCAATGATTAGAAAATTGAAACATAAAGTGGACGAAATCAGTGAAGTTCATTTGCAGGAAGTTTGTCGGAAATAACTGGGTCTTTTTACAAGTTTTTCCTTATCATAACCACCTGTCAGGTCAGGCATTACATTTTTAGTCAGTTTTTGGACTAGACACATATAATCTTCAAAATAATATGATAGCCGCTGCTACGGAAAAATTTGCTCAATTAAAAAACAACTTCTTTCCATTTCTTTAATAACCGTAGAGTTACAAAAGGAAAAACTATGAAGTCAGTGAAAAAATCTAAGGCTTTTATTTAGCTCATTCTTAAATTTTTGTCAAGCACTTTAAAATCCTACATTTATTTATTCTGCATCATGACAAATTTCAGGAACAAATATTTTAAGCTTAGATCATATACATTTGGTATTTTAATACCAAGATAGAGTGGAAGTGCATAAAAGTTTAACATGAAATTCAAAGCCAAAAGGGGGACATAGTTCATGAAATATATGAATCAGAGGACAGTCTTTAAGTCATGTGATGTCCGAGGTTATAAATGACAACTGTTTTAATTAAAATCTGTTAAGTTATACCAGAGATAGATTGAAAAGGTACCACAACTTTAAACCTGAAATTCTAAGTTAGGAGCCATAATTTAAAAAATATTGGTGCCTGAGTTATGGACCTTGTGGCATATCATGTGGTTCATATCATGAACATATCAGTTCAAATCAAATCCATTCAGTAATAACAAAGACATAGTGAAATTGCATCAAAATTAACCTGAAATTTAAGTATAAAGGGTGCATAATTAACAAAATATTAGTTTCAGAGGAATTAGGGACAACATGGACCATGGGACAACCCGGACCATGGTTTAGGATGACCTGGACCATAATTTTCAAAGTTCTAGACCACATTTTACTTCAAAAGGGGGCATAAAAATTAAGGACTTAAAACACAAGGCAAGGAAGTGCATTATTTTCTCAGATTTGTTCCTAGACCCATTAGTGTACCAGGTTTTTACCATATTGTAAATATAAATCTGCATTAAAACTACGTGAGACACCAAATTGTTTGGAGAAAATTCAATATACAAAAGTTACTGTAGAAGCAGTAGAATAACATATTTCTTCAAAACCTTACAAAAAGTTTACCAGTAAAAGAGTATTATATTTCAATAATAAACAAGAAGCTACGTTCAATAAATGCTTGATGGGGCGGTGGCATCCTTGTCGATAAAAATGCAACCTAAGTCCAAAACAAGGTCAAGTTCAAGGTCAAAATGAGGTCAGGTGATGTGTGAAGATGAGGAATGGTCACAGGTTACATCTGCATTAGTATCAAATCATTCTAGTAAGGGGTATTGATACTAGACGAAACGGTCCCATTTGGTTAACCAAGAGATGGCCCATATAAAGCAACCTAAGTCCAAAATGAGGTCAAGGTCAAACTGAGATCAGGTGATGTGTGAAGATGAGGAATGGTCACAGGTTACATCTGCATTAGTATTAAGTCATTCTAGTAAGGGGTATTTATGCCAGATGAAACGGTCCCATTTGGTTAACCTCATACGGATGGACTAACGAACGAACGGACGGACAGGACAATCACTATATACCTCCCGGATCAGTAGATGCCGGGGGCAAAAAAAAACATGCATTCCCTTCTACAGTAAAATGGCAGAGAAGGTAAGGTCTTATAGTATGCTTTACAATGTTAGCAGGCTGAATGTATAAACAATTACACAAAATTCAGCTCCCTTGTCAACACTTTCCTTTCTACAAACTCTATAAACAATGGCTGTACCAAACTATATATATATTTTCTTAGATAAATAAGTACTAATTCAAAATTGGCACATGTGCATGTTAAAATTTAATGTGAACAAAAAGAATCTATAAAAAAAACCCTTTAAAAATAGAATCAGGAATCTTAACTCTGACACAACCGTAGCAAGCCATAAAATTTTGATCATGACAAAGAAACATCAGGTATATAAAGCAAAGATAAAAGATGATAAAATGAGCAGATAAAACATAAGAATAACAGGCATGTAATATAAAAAGAGCTATCTAACGACAGCATGCTTGACTAAATGAAACTCTTCAACATAATAATAGCTTTTTTCAGTAGAAAAGGGGGCATAATTTTGTAAACTGTAAATTTGATTTATAGAACCTGGCTCAAAATGGTAATTCTTTAATGCCAAAGACTAATGAAGAGAATGGAAGCATTTAGAACAATAGTTCCTAAGAAGCCCACTTAAATGCGCTTCATACTAATGATGTATATCAAGTTTTATTTAAATTGGACAGATATTGTAGGAGCATCCGAGTACCGGTACACAAGGTACATATATTAACATATTCCAAAAAGTGGCAAAACTCAAAAATTAATAACAGAACCTGAAAGTCACAATAACATGTTCTTTTCATCATGCTGTTGTACACCAAGTGTCATTTGAACTAGATGAAAACTGTAAGAGTTTCTTACAGATGGATGGATGGACAAAAACACTTTAAGCCTCCTGGGTTTTTGGGGCTATTTTGGGGTGCATAAATAGCCTTTTCTAAATACAGTACTGTGAAACCTCTCCAGAGCAGTCAGAAAAAAAAGAATACTAAAATACATTTTCCTAGAAGTTGTTCCTATTAAAAAAAATATCTACTGGTTTGAGTCATAAATTCGGCCAGGTCGTAAATATTCGGCCACCCACTTTAAAGCTTTCTTTGGAGCCAGATGCTTTAGAACGCATCTGTGTCATCACAAGCACTTGCGTTAGCAACAAAGTCAGCAAAAAACAACAAGTTGAGGTGAAGACAAAAAAGTTGTCCATACCTTAAGTTGTGTGCTCTAAACAGCAAATATTTTGTCTCATGGGTCGCGTGACGTTATTGCACACGCTCGATTATGCTGAGGCCCAAGGGATTCTGAAGTTGTTATAACAGGAAAAGAACATGCGCTTACGCTATTCTAGCATAAAATGCATAAAAAAACAGGTAAATGAACGTCATTAAATTTCCACGAAATGCGCGGTAAAGTCTACGTTGTTTTTTCACGCTGACGTCATTTCCTTTTGAATTATCCGTTTTGGGGTCGTAATACGTTTACGCTTTGCCACGGAACACGCATATGTAACTAGAGCTATCACTAAAGGTGCCATAACTCTGCAATTTTTTTTCTGAAAGAACCTAACATGCCCCATGCACAACTACTGTTGGTACTGATCACTTGTGTGAAGTTTCATTAAATTGTGTGAAGTTTCATTAAATTGTGTCAAGGGGATGAGGAGAGATGGTGCGCACAAGATTGCGTCTACGGACAGACGTTCCTACATATGGATACTTATGTGGCTACTCTTTTGTTCTCTCTATTGTTCTTTTAGCCACGTAAAAGAAAAATAGCCACATAATAGCCTTACGGAATGAATGACATCAAAGAGAAAGTACAGTTACCTATTGTTCCTATAGCCACCTAAGTATGCAAATGTGAGCTCGGACAGACAGACGGACGGATGGACAGACAGACAACCTGAAACCAATTTAACCCCCCATTACAACTTTGTTGTCGGGGGGTACAAAAAGGTGTTATAACAGCACGTGAGCACGAGAATCTCTCTGTTAAGACATGCTTTCTCTCCTGTTAAAACACCCCCGAAAAGTAACAATAACAGCAGTTTTATTCTTGAATGTGTAATAAACAGTGACGTAAATATTAAACTACATCATGCGGGTGTGAGAAGGATGACAGGCGCTTTTTAAATCTCTGTTGGCAGATATTTCCCACGAGGTATGCTATTGAAAATTGACTGCAGTTTGTTGAAAAAAGAACGATTTTGGGTGTAGCATCGATTTATTTCCAAGACAATGTTGAAAATATAATCAACTTTATGTTTAAAAGTGGACGAATATTTACAACCTCTAGAAGGTAAAATGTGGAGGCTAAACCTGTCCATTATTTTAAGCGCGGTTTTATTGTTTACCATATTGTAAACAGCTGTTAATGATAACAATCAATGCTGCTTGATTTATAGCACATATATTAGAAATTTTGTACAAATCCGTTGTATAAAGAAAGAAATATTATGAAAAACCGCAAAAAGTGGTCGAATTTATGACTCGAACCAGTAAGGAGATGGAAAAAGTCTGTCTCTGAAGAAAGGTGTCCTTCACAGAAGCTACACCTTACATATACATGTAACTGTAATCGATCTATATTAGTAATGTGTTCATAAACTTCAAGGATAACCCTTCAAAGCTGAAGTGATATAAAAGATTCTTCTGTTTGTCATAGAATGAAACAGTAAATTTGTATGTAAGCATTAGACAAAATCTTATCAAGCCTGCAACCAGAACAGAAAATGTATGGGTCAAATGCTTCCTTTACATAAACTACTAAAGTTAAATTTTTTTGTAGTCTGAAAGTTATGAATCAAAAGCTGAGAAGCAAAAGTATGTTTATGTGATGTACATTTACATGCATAACAAAACAATTACAGCACCAATAACACCTATAAAGCTCTATCAATTTTCTAATTTTAAAATGTATCAAAAATACATTGTAAAGTGGTTATAGGCCTGATCATCAATTCTGACTAATTGATAACAGAAAAGCTTTTCTTTTGTTCTTGAACTTGCTTTTACTTAACACACTTAATGGTTACTAATGCCAAGACAGTGTTAAATGACTAAAATTTTACATAATATAAAACTTTACTTAATTTCTCACATTTAGTCTCCTACTTAGGTGGAATACAGAAAGAAGCATTTAAACCAGTGCAAATGATTTGTGTCAGTAATAGACTATGTTAAAAACTCTAGTAAAAACAGGCACTAATCAAGTTATCACAGCAAGCCGAGCTCTAATTTCAGAAACATCTGTAACCCTGGATTTTCTATTTGTTCTATTGCTTTCTTTGTCATTTCACTGCCTTTCTCTAGAGAGTAATACTGCTTCAGCTCCTCCGCATACTGTATCCACACACAATTAGCACATCCACTCATACAACAATCCACAGGAGGTTCTGGTGGGGGTCCCTTCCCAGGTATAATATCCACATGTGTGGGAGTTGGTATAGAAGGTATAACACTATCTAAAGCTGGTTTTATATGCTCGTCTGAGTCTGAATCAGTATCATGATTATCATCTTTGATTGCTGCTGTATTTTTGAAAGAGCTGCTTAAATTTCTATGAGCTGTTTTCTGGTTTATATATACACTGAGGTATGAGTATGAGGTAAAATGAGATAATATACTTTGATTTGCTGTTTTCCCTGACAACCTAGATAATATCATCTTCATCACTGAGTATGAATCGAAATGTTTTTCACCCCTTTTTTTGCACAGTATATGATATCTTCTAGTAGAATTCTTTACTTGTCTGAAGCATGTGTCAGCAGCTGTAAGCCCGGGACATCCATTGTCGACTGAATGTCTGGCAATACGAAAGAAAAGTAATCGATCTGGGGCAGACACACACCGCATCATAAACAAACATCTAGCCATTGGCCATCTGAAATGAAATCAGTACATTTAGAAATGCATTTGAAATTCACGTTGCAATGCCATAATTTCACATTTAAAAAGGAAAAACCTCATCTACTTGTTCAATTTTAAGATCTAAGTTTCAGGTTCAATATTTATAGTTTACTAGCTTTGTTTCAAGAAATACGCATAAGTTCTGCAGCGGAATTTGATTAACCTAGAAATTGCTTTTGTAAAAAAGTGCATGTCTCCCCAAATGCAAAGTCCTATAGGCAAGAAGTCAATAGGAGTCAGGAGCGAAAGTCAAAGAGACACTGATGGTTGGCTGCAATAGGGATCATCTACTTGGCATGTCCAGTCATCCTGCTAAGTTTCAACACTCTTGGCCTAGTGGTTCTCAAGTCACTGTTCAGGCTCCTGTGACCTCGACCTTTGATCAAGTGACCCCAAAATAAAAAGGGGTCATCTACTCTGCATGTCCAATCATCCTATTAAGTTTCAACATTCTAGGTCAAGTGGTTCTCAAGTTATTTTCCAGAAATGATTTTACATGACCAAGCCCCTGTGACCTTGACCTTTAATAGACTGACCCAAAAATCAATACGGGTCATCTACTCTGCATGTTCAATCATCCTATGAAGTTTCAACATTCTGGGTCAAGTGGTTCTTAAGTTATTGATCGGAAATTGTTTTCCATGTTCAGGCTCCTGTGACCTTGACCTTTAACAGAGTGACCCCAAAATCAATAGGGGTCATCTACTCTGCATGTTCAATCATCCTATGAAGTTAAAAACATTCTGGGTCAAGAGGTTCTCAAGTTATTGATCGGAAATGGTTATCAATATTCAGGCCCCTGTGAACTTGACCTTTAAAGGAGTGACCCCAAAAACAAATAGGGGTCATTTACTCTGCAGGAACAATCACCCTATGAAGTTTCAACATTCTGGTTCGAGAGGTTCTCAAGTTATTGATTGGAAACGGTTTTCGATGTTCAGGCCCCTGTGACCTTGACCTTTAACAGAGTGACCCCAAAATCGATAGGGGTCATCTACTCTGCATGACCAATCATCCAATGAAGTCTCAATATTCTGGGTCAAGTGGTTCTCAAGTTACTGACCAGAAATGGTTTTCAATGTTCAGGCCCCTGTGACCTTGACCTTCAACAGAGTGACCCCAAAATCAATAGGGGTCATCTACTTTGCATGACCAATCATCCAATGAAGTTTCAACATTCTTGGTCAAGTCGTTCTCAAGTTATTGATTGGAAATGGTTTTCCATGTTCAGGCTCCTGTGACCTTGACCTTTAACAGAGTGACCCCAAAATCGATAGGGGTCATCTACTCTGCATGTTCAATCATCCTATGAAGTTAAAAACATTCTGGGTCAAGAGGTTCTCAAGTTATTGATCGGAAATGGTTATCAATATTCAGGCCCCTGTGACCTTGACCTTTAAAGGAATGACACCAAAAACAAATAGGGGTCATTTACTCTGCAGGAACAATCACCCTATGAAGTTTCAACATTCTGGTTCGAGAGGTTCTCAAGTTATTGATTGGAAACGGTTTTTGATGTTCAGGCCCCTGTGACCTTTACCTTTAACAGAGTGACCCCAAAATCGATAGGGGTCATCTACTCTGCATGACCAATCATCCTATGAAGTCTCAATATTCTGGGTCAAGTGGTTCTCAAGTTACTGACCAGAAATGGTTTTCAATGTTCAGGCCCCTGTGACCTTGACCTTCAACAGAGTGACCCCAAAATCAATAGGGGTCATCTACTTTGCATGACCAATCATCCAATGAAGTTTCAACATTCTTGGTCAAGTCGTTCTCAAGTTATTGATCGGAAATGGTTTTCCATGTTCAGGCCCCTGTGACCTTGACCTTCAATGGAGTGACCCCAAAATCAATAGGGGTCATCTACTTTGCATGACCAATCATCCAATGAAGTTTCAACATTCTGGGTCAAGTCGTTCTCAAGTTATTGATCGGAAATGGTTTTCCATGTTCAGGCCCCTGTGACCTTGACCTTCAATGGAGTGACCCCAAAATCAATAGGGGTCATCTACTTTGCATGAACAATCATCCTATGAAGTTTCAACATTCTGGGTCAAGTTGTTCTCGAGTTATTGATTGGAAATGGTTTTCCATGTTCAAGCCCCTGTGACCTTGACCTCTGACAGAGTGACCCCAAAAACAATAGGGGTTGTCTCCTCCATAAGTCCTACCAACCTATGAAGTTTGAAGGTTCTAGGTCAAATGGTTCTCCAGTTATTGCTGGGAAATGAAGTGTGACGTATGTATGGATGGACAGGGCAAAAACAATATGTCTCCCCCAGAAGGGGGGAGACATAATAACTGAGATATAGTGAAAATTCAACAAAATTAACCTTAAATTCTAAGTAAAAGGGGACATAATTCATGAAAACTTGGTGTCAGAGTTGTGCACCTTATGTCACATGATGTGGGTGATAAGGTGCAACATCTATTTTAAGTTTGAATCAAATCCATTTAGTAACTAGAAAATGCTTTTGTAAAAAAGGGCATGTCTCCCCAAATGCAAAGTCCTATAGGCAAGAAGTCAATAGGGGTCAGGAGCGAAAGTCAAAGAGACACTGATGGTTGGCTGCAATAGGGATCATCTACTTGGCATGTCCAGTCATCCCGCTGAAGTTCAACACTCTTGGCCTAGTGGTTCTCAAGTCACTGTTCAGGCTCCTGTGACCTCGACCTTTGATCAAGTGACCTCAAAATAAATAGGGGTCATCTACTCTGCATGTCCAATCATCCTATTAAGTTTCAACATTCTAGGTCAAGTGGTTCTCAAGTTATTTCCAAAAAATGATTTTACATGAACATGCCACTGTGACCTTGACCTTTAATAGACTGACCCCAAAATCAATAGGGGTCATCTACTTTGCATGTTCAATCATCCTATGAAGTTTTCAACATTCTGGGTCAAGTGGTTCTCAAGTTATTGATCGGAACTGGTTATCAATGTTCAGGCCCCTGTGAACTTGACCTTTAACTGAGTGACCCCAAAACCAACAGGGGTCATTTACTCTGCATGAACAATCATCCTATGAAGTTTCAACATTCTGGGTCGAGAGGTTTTCAAGTTATTGATTGGAAATGGTTTTCAATGTTCAGGCCCCTGTGACCTTGACCTTTCACAGAGTGACCCCAAAATCGTTAGGGGTCATCTACTCTGCATGACCAATCATCCTATGAAGTCTCAATAATCTGGGTCAAGTGGTTCTCAAGTAACTGACCGGAAATGGTTTTCAATGTTCAGGCCCCTGTGACCTTGACCTTTGATGGAGTGACCCCAAAATCAATAGGGGTCATCTACTCTTCATGACCAATCATCCTATGAAGTTTCAACAATCGTGGTCAAGTGGTTCTCTAGTTATTGATCGGAAATGGTTTTCAATGTTCAGGCCCCTGTGATCTTGACCTTTGAAGGAGTGACCCCAAAATCAATAAGGGTCATCGACGCTTCATGATCAATCATCCTATGAAGTTCAACATTCTGGGTCAAGTGGTTCTCAAGTTATTGATCGGAAATGGTTTTCAATGTTCAGGCCCCTGTGACCTTGACCTTTGACAGAGTGACCCCAAAATCAATAGGGGTCATCTACTCTTCATGACCAATCGTCCTATGAAGTTTCAACATTCTGGGTCAAGTGGTTCTCTAATTATTGATCGGAAATGGTTTTCAATATTCAGGCCCCTGTGACCTTGACCTTTGACGGAGTGACCCCAAAAACAATAGGGGTCGTCTACTCCAGCAGCCCTACAACCCTATGAAGTTTGAAGGTTCTAGGTCAAATGGTTCTCCAGTTATTGCTCGGAAATGAAGTGTGACGTATGGACGGACGGACAGGGCAAAAACAATATGTCTCCTGGGGGAGACATAATAACTGAGATAATAGATTTCGCGATGCGACCCGAAATCACCTTATACACACTTTGGAGCCACCTTTGGAACCACTTTTAAGTAATCCTATGATAAAGTCCAAGTATATGCTATTGTTTGCGCATGTGCAATCCTTTTTGGCGCAAATTGCCATTTTGTAAATTATCTTCCCTTTGCAAGGAGTTGTCCGCCATCTTGAAAATCAGGCGATCGTCTAGGTAGGTCGGTGTCGATGTAAACATTACCCTGTATGGATTATCCTATGTAATCCGTACTCCACCCACTTGTTTTTTATAGGTGAAGGGTCCAAATTCGACCCCTTATGGGGACCAGCAGTCCAAACCGGGTGTGGTTCTAGACACTAGGGTGTCATACCGGAGGATCCACTGGAGGGTTTTCTCCTGGCCCGTCTCATTTCAGGTAGACTCCTTGGTCCCTTTCCCTATGTTGAAGCTCAAAACCTAACTTTTTTATTGTTGGTCCAATTTTGAAAATTCCAACGGATTTCCACAGTAACATGTGTCAGTAAGACACTTTTTTGCAGTCCTTTTTAGGGTAGGCTCAAGATGTTCTCAAGTTATTGATCGGAAATGATTATCAATATTCAGGCCCCTGTGACCTTGACCTTTAATGGAGTGACAATAGGGGTCGTATACTCTGCATGAACAATCATCCTATGAAGTTTCAACATTCTGGGTCAAGAGGTTCTCAAGTTACTGACTGGAAATGGTTTTCAATGTTCAGGCCCCTGTGACCTTGACCTTTCACAGAGTGACCCCAAAATTGCTAGGGGTCATCTACTCCGTATGACCAATCATCCTATGAAGTTTCAACATTCTGGGTCAAGTGGTTCTCAAGTTACTGACTGGAAATGGTTTTCAATGTTCAGGCCCCTGTGACCTTGACCTTTAACAGAGTGACCCCAAAATCAATAGGGGTCATCTACTTTGCATGTACAATCATCCTATGAAGTTTAAACATTCTGGGTCAAGTGGTACTCAAGTTATTGATCGGAAATGGTTTTCAATGTTCAGGCCCCTATTACCTTGACCTTTGACGGAGTGACCCCAAAAACAATAAGGGTCATCTACTCTGCATGACCAATTGTCCTAAGAAGTTTCAACATTCTGGGTCAAGTGGTTCTTTAGTTATTGATCGGAAATGGTTTTCAATGTTCAGGCCCCTGTGACCTTCACCTTTGACAGAGTGACCCCAAAAACAATAGGGATCGTCTACTCCAGCAGCCCTACAACCCTATGAAGTTTGAAGGTTCTAGATCAAATGGTTCTCCAGTTATTGATCGGAAATGAAGTGTGACGTACGTACGGACGGACAAGGCAAAAACAATATGTCTCCCCCAGGGAGAGACATAAATATTGTACATGCACAGCCGCAAGGGACAACTATTTACATATAAAAGACTTAAAGTCTCTCTTTGTACACAGTTTAAAAAACTGTTAAAAGTCTGGCATTTAGAATGTGTTGATATTTCCTAGAACAGCCTTAAAACCCTCTAGCAATAAGTTGATTTATGGCACATTGAGGCAGGCAGTTCCAAAGGACAACAGTGGTGCTGGTAGGCAGATTTGTTACAGGAGATTTGGTTGTACTGTTGGTTGTGGATTCTGGCTGATCTTGATTGCTGTAGAGGAAAATCAAGAAAAATGTTGACAAGATTATGCCTAATTTTGTACAACATGGTTACTCTGGACATATTGCATCTGTGCTGAAGTGTATCCCACTGGAGTTCATGGAGCATATTTGAGACTGAACTTGTTGTCCTGTAGGCTGTCGCTTTAGCACTTGGTGGACTAAAGCAGATATTCCTGCGGATGAATGCCACGGTGGAGTTGGCCTTTTTGGTGATGTTATTTATATGGGTTTTCCAAAGGAGGTCAGGTGTAATGGTGACTCCAAGATATTTAGCACCTTCTGTAGGTTTCAGCCGTGTTCCATGAATGTTGTATGTGAAGTCAAATGGATTTTGTTTGCTGGTTATAGCTTCACACTTGTTAGGATTAAATGACACGTGCCACTCATGTTCCCAGTCTTGAAAACAATAGACTGTGTTGGGAGTTGTTTGGCGTCTTCCTGGCTCCTGATCTGTCTGTACATTAGACAGTCATCTGCAAAAAGGCGGACTGTTGATCTGACTCTCGAAGGCAAGTCGTTTATGTATGTATGAAAGAGAAGCGGGCCAAGTACACTGCATTGTGGGACACCAGATAAGACAGAAGAGACTTCTGAACTAGCACCATCAAGGACAACTTGCTGTGTTCAACAGTGCAGGAAATTGGAGATCCAAGAATAAATGCTGCTCCTGACTCTAGTGATCTAGCTTCTACAGGAGGCAGTGATGATTAATCTTATCAAATGCCTTACTTAAATCTAGAAGAATAGCATTTCTTTGCTGGTTTCTGTCAACGCCTTTAGCTAGGTCATTTAGAGGTCTAGGAAGTGGTATATTTACAGATTATCTGTAAATTTACAGATTTTTCGATCTATAAATTCAAAGATTGTGTGTATGAAAACTGATACTGTTCATACTGTTGTAAAGGCCACATATGAATTAAATCCATATAAACGTAACGTTTCTGACAGCCCTTTTCTTTTGTGTTCTCACAAATCCTTTCGTCAGCAGCAACTTTCGTATACATGTTGCATTCTTCACACACGTTTTATTCATATAAACTTATAGTCATCATAATGTCACAACATCATTGATAACAACTAGCCTAAATTTTATGGAAAGACCCACTCAATGGTTGTTTAAACGCCAGGGGTTTTTTTTATACTATAGCAGAGGCCGAATATCGGCCTCGTCCCCCAGCCGAGGATTTCCCCCACAGCCAAGGATTTCCCCTACCGCAGTCGAAATTCCCCTACGTCTGAAATTCCCCCCTCCAAAATCGTAAACAAAGCAATGGAGATTACTCCCAGCGATTCTCCCGACCGAATATCGGACCCGTTCACAATTGCAGACGGTCTTTCACAATTTTCAATGGGTGTGGAAACCTTTAGAAATAGTAGAAAATGTTTGAAGAGCGTTCAGTGGACCCGAGGTTCCGGTTTTGACCAGCGAAAATCGATAAAAACTCGTATCTGACCGCACATAATATGCCGTGGGCGTCTGCTTGTCTCGCGGTAATACTCTTTGATGCGTAACGAGTTCGAAAGCTCTGCCCCTTGTCAATCAAAATCCCAGTGAACTTCATACTGTTTGTCGACACCAGCGTAAGTATGACAGTAGGCGGAGCGTCGTATGTTAATTAGCTACTGACAGATGTCAATCACGCCACGCGCCGACTGACACGTGGTTATCATCAGTATGTAATATAGATGATTGATAAACAATGCAGCGTCAGATTATTGTGTTTGTACCTCTTGTTAATTAGCGGTAACAGCTTATGCTGTATTGTGTAATATGTGTTGTTAATTTAAAGTAATTATTTTATGTGCTTGATTCGATTAAATAAGCCGGTCGGCCGTTACGCAAATTTATTATCTTTGCCGAGGTATTTTGCTAGAGCAAAATAAAATATAAATGTTTTAAGTAATCAGATATTATAAGTATGGAATAGTTCTGGTGAAAAGATGAAATTTAAAACGGGTATTTTATCAAGAATTTTTAATGTTTTGCTTTCGTTTTTTCATATTTGTCACACGTTTTCGCGATCGTGATTTTCGGACTTTTTTATCCTTTCTTACAAGATTTTCTAGTACAATTGAAATAAAAAGCCAACAAAAGTATGCATTTAATAATAATATGATGACTCTTGCAAAAGCAACTCTTATTTTAAAGCATTTTTTGTGAATAAAAGCATGTGACCTTTAAATATTCAATGATTTGAGCATTTCAACTCTCCCCACCCACCTTGTTACAATGATAAGTGAACATTAGTGCAAGTCCATCTATTGCTAAGTGACAGTGTGTATAGTTGCTAAAAGTTGCAAGAATATGTAATAAAAACATAGTTTAAAGTGTTTATTATGCATAATTGTAAATTCCCCGAGTGAAAAAATTCCCCAAAACTGCTCGTCGCGCGCTATTTTCTTCCCCCAGTGACAGGCTGGGGCCTCTTCCCCCAGTCGTAAAAAAAACCCCTGAACGCAATTTAAATGCATTTACTGAGGGTGCTGACACTTCATTATCAGGTAATTCATTCCATGTTTCGATTACTCTCTGACTGAAAACCTTCTTCTCAGTTCAGAGTTAGACTTTCTCTTATATAACTTATAACTGTTACCCCTAGTTCTGTTCTGACCTACCAAGGAGAAAAACTTTTCGCTGTTAATTTTGTTGTAACCATGGAGGACCTTGAACACCTGTATCATGTCTCCCCTAAGCCTTCTATATTCCAGAATATAGGTAAGCCCAACAGCCTCAATCTTTCGCTATATTCCATGTTGCCTAAATCTGCTATAAGCCTAGTTGCCCTTCTCTGGACATTCTTTATTCAAGGGTTCAACGCAATAAGGGCGTATCTACATATAATAATTAGAGGGTTCAACGCAATAAGGGCATATCTACATATAATAATTATATGCAGATACGCCCTTACTGCATTGGACCCTTGTATTGCAATCAGATCTATCTTCAATCTTGGATTCCATACTACAGATGCATATTTCAAATGTGGCCTAATTAGTGCCTCATACAGGGACAGAAACATATCTGTATCCGTATATGTAAAAGTCCTGAAAATGAGACCCAAATTCCTGTTTGCCTAATTCACATTTTCATTGATTAGGGCTGGGACGATTTCAAAATTTTGAAACCGGTTAATAGTTTGTATGAAATCGAATCGAACCAGTTAATCGGCCACCATATTGAACATGCTGTTTTCTTTCCTCACGACCGTATCAAAGTACTTCATCAGGAACTTACAGACTTTATCGTTTGCAAGCAATGTGTTAATTAATAAGACATATTTTGGTGTATCTTATTTAAAATATATCACGACAGGCAAATCAGACTATTGATGATGTTGATGTTTTTTTAGCGGAAATAAGAAGTGTATACATGCATTAATACAAATTTTAGTAGGATGGTTATTGTTTGAGAGCGATAGTGGTTTTGCAAAATTGTAATCGGTTTCAGTTAGTAATCGAATCGGATCCGATTAATCGAGTAATCGTCCCAGCCCTACCATTGATATGAATAGAAAACTTCATATCTGCATCGAAAACAACTCCAAGATCTTTCTCACTATGTACCTGACTGATTTCAGTAATCTGATTGTGACTACTTTTCATATAAAAGGTGTTGGTAATTTCCCTTTTCCCAAAGTGCAAATGCTTGCACTTCTTACTGTTAAATACCATTTGCCATTTTTGAGCCCATTCACATGCACTAAACACACTATATTGGAGTACTAACTCTTGTGCAGAGTTAGAATATAGTTTTGTATCATCAGCAAATAATTTGGTCACACTTTTCATTACGTCTGGCAAATCATTTATGAAGAATAAGAACAATACAGGCCCTAAGACACTACCCTGGGTACCCCACTTACAACTTTTTTCCAGGAACTCATTGACCCATTTACCATAACTCTTTGCTGTCTATTGCTAAGAAAATCTTTTATCCAAGCAAACACCTTTCCTCTTATACCATAACCCCAGATCTTTTTAAGAAGGCGTTGATGAGGCACCTTGTCAAATGCAGCCCTAAAATCCATATAAATAACATCAACATCTTCACCTTTATCTAATTTGTCTGACCAGTCCTCTATACATTCAAGAAGTTGGGTCACACAGGAGTAGCCCCGCCTGAAACCGTGTTGATCATCCTTCCATTCAATGGGCAATTTCTCTTCACTTAAAGGCCTACCTTCCGTACCCGGGGGAAATGGTTATCACCTTAGCATGATCCATAATATTTTCTAATTATCACCTGATTATCAAGTTATTAATTGTAGCTTATGATAAGCAGAACTCTAGTATACATTATCAAAAACAAAAACATATGGCCTTTGCCTACAAACCACCACTATCAGATATCTAATTACAACAGGAGGTCCATCATGGCCAAATGATTTTATTTTTTGTACAAAACATGGGTGAGTAAGGTGAATAATCATAAAATCATAAAATAGTGTCAATGAAATAGTAAGGATTAGACTGAGTAAATAATTCCAAAATCAAAGGGATGTCCTTGTAACAGTTGTGACACATATGAGTTCTTACAGAATGAAATTAAAAGTAAGTACATTATGTAGGCACTCGTATACAATGTTCAAGAGAACTGTCCTGTGTATCTACTTCAGTTCTTCCAAACACAAATAAGTGTGGCCACATTAATGAAGCCACACTAATTTTTTGGTGGCTGCTTGCTGCCACCAGTGTCAAAAAGAATACTCCGTTTGAAAAATCTTGTCAGTTCTTAAGACCATCCTAACAACACAACCAAAAATAGTTCCAAGCTTTCTAGGTAAATGATTATCTACACAACGTGCATAATTTGAAAAGCTACAATATATGCCTTAATACCATTTTTAATGTAAATTCGGCGACTGAAATCAATACAAACTGAGGTAAACGTTTTAATTAAAACAACAACGTGTATGAATACAAATATGCAAATTTATGGTCACGTGAATAAACGATGACCTCATGTCACCTGAACTGGAGCGATGATATTGATTAGCTATTGCACAGTACTGCCTAGAGGTCACGTAGCTTATAACGTTGAAAAAGGTAGCTTATGTATATAGAAACCTAGCCTGGGAATCCAGACTGACAATTCAAAAATGTTTCCTAACCGCAGTGTCACATGTATAACTTCCGAAATTTAAGGCTTTATTTGATAAAGAACAATGACTTCTGATAGCAATAATCCGCGGCTAAAAATAGAAACGGAATTTCAACGGAAAAGTTTCCAAACATTTCCGGTCCATAGACAATACCAGTTTGTACTGCTGGTAGCTTTTCCAGCAAGTTGTAATACTTTTCAAATATGTCAGAACAAACTTAAATTTCGTCATAGCTATCGAATTGTAAGATATTATATTAATGCAACCCTAGTGATCTAAGAATGTTACTGAATTTTCGACTGCATTGTCTCGTTTTCGTTTCAAGCACGCAAAAATATGACCGCATGTTGATTAGGCTATTTATAGAAAAATCGATAATCAGCAGTGAGGCGTTGATACTGCCAATTAACACTAACTAGCGCAAATTTAGTGTGATGATTTATGAACAGAACAGTACTTTATTGATATAACTTGAACATGTACAGTTCATCGTTATATCAAGAACAAAATATACTAAAACATGCTTACAATACGAGAGTGAACAAAAATGAAAGAACATTCAGTTAAAATTCATTCGATATTGTTTGCAGTGTGACCTGCCTGAGAATCAAAGACATGTATGTTTTCTAAATAACATTCCCTCACGGATAATCTTCCTTCGGCAAATGTACAATATAAGATACTATATGTATGCATAGATACACATGTATTCGGTATAATTTCGTCTGACAAAACACGAATTATCAACGTGGAAACTCACAGGTCGCCCAAGATGAGAAGTGTTTCAAGCTCGCTTTGACTAAGTGGTGCTACTGTATCACGATTTCATCAACTTGTAAGCCCATGAAAGTGGGCGCAGCGATGATACTAATACTCGCCTTTTTGAAAAGACAATGTGTCAGACTGTAGCAAGTCGTCGGATAACAGATTTGACCAACTAACAATTGAATTGTTTCAAGACAGATTCTGCTCACTTCAGCTAAATTCATTCGAGTCGCACCATGAGAAAAACAACATAGTGCATTTGTGACCAGCATGGGCCCAAATTAAACTGCGGATCCATACACCACTCTGGGCAGAATCCTTCTGTTCGCTAACGCACTATGCTGGTTTTCTCATGGTGCGTCTCAGTATATCTGGATACAAATATATGTATAAAAAGTAAAACGGTTTCGTTTCGCCAGTTTCATATTTTCGACGTTTTTCTCGGTCTGACTAAAGTTGTAAGTTTGTCTGACTTAATGTCCAGCATTTTTGCCAAGGAGTGATAATTAATGCACCTCTAAAATACACTAGCTGCAGAGCTGACATTCTGAGGTGCATCTGTGGTGCATGTTTGTGTTGTTTTCTTTCACAAAAGTCTCAAGAAAACCACAGCTATCTGATACGGACTAAGTCAGTGTGTATAATAATTCATGACAGACACTGCCCAAAAGCTTTAAAAAGAAATCTTATAAGCTGAATGATTTGAAGAAAAGCTTATATTATTTATTCATAGTAAAACATTTTCGAAGTAATTTATGTTGTCGTTTTCCTCACAAATAATCAAAACTATTCGTTAAAGACTGAATCAGTGTGTATGTAAACAATGACTGGCAGTGAAAAATGATTAATTTTGAAACCAAAGCCGAATATTAAAAAAATGCAAAAAAAGTTCTTATAGTTTATATTAACAATTCCTCAGCTGTCACTTTCTTTGTAATATTTTAAACATTGATTAGCAGCCACCATCAGCGCTTTGAGCGCTTTGATTTTATCCGAACTGTTCGATAACTTATTTTTCCAAGAAAAAAGAACCACTTGCCAGAGTTTCCAGCATTTAACATTGTCAAATGAAAATACAGATGCATACTATACTTTAGCAGTGCATTTCTTAGTTATGAAAAGCATGTATTGACATTTATATCAGATAATAAATATGTTGCTATATTTTATCAGTGAATAAAATATAGGCAGAGATCGGACGCATAGTAATTAAATCATGAGTAAATAGTACGTAGCACGAGTGATTTAATAAATCGCATCCAAACGATTGCCTATATTTTATTCTCTGATAAAATATATGAGCATGTTTATTATTTCGATTCTAAAACATTTTTTTTTTGAAATATCCTGAATTATGCTGAACGCATCATTTCATTGTAATTTCATACATTTAAGATTTCGAAGTCACTACATTAATATTTTGGCGTGAAAAAAACTTTCCCAAGTGTACATAAAATAAGGATTTGTAAGAATGAGAAATAGAACATTTTTTCTGAATGCTAGATCAAATGTGAGAGCTAGGGTAACCACATTAACAAATTCTGGACATTAGGCGAATACTGATGTTTTAACAAAGATACGGTATATCTTTTTGTTATGTTGTTTTATTTTAGCAAATTGTTTAGTGTTGAATACACATGTGAATGCAATGTGGTTCAAAGTTATATTCAACTATCACCGGCTGAGAACAGGGCCCATGCGACAAAATTTTCAAAACTGTGTTAAATTGTGCTTTTGGCAAAATTAGGTTTCAACAATATTTCCTGAAATTTTAAAGAGATACTGACTTTAAAAATGTCATTTTAGAATCTATTTTATCGGTAAATAAAATATGGCAAATCGTTTGGATGCAATTTATTATTTTTTATCTTAAACTTATTTATTTTATTTATTTATATCAGTTATTTATATCAGTTGTAGAGTTAAGTTCTTACAAATCATTATATAAACTACTCTCGATAACTGCTTCCTGGAGTTCTGACAAGTACTCGTGCCGAAAGAATGGATTGTGAAGGTCGCGGTCAAATTCCGCAGACGAGATTCGAACCTGCGACCTATGAGTTAGTAAATATTCTCCTCAGCAAAACTGATATCGGATCGATGCATTCTTTAATCATTCTAGTTGTGAATCCCATCTGGTCCGCTTTTTTGGGATTTAATTTGTGTATATGTTTTTTAACATCGTCCTTGCATATGATGATTTCTTCTAAAATTGTATGGTAGGGTCTATCCTCAAAATTTGGAATGTTATTTACATCTTCATCTGTAAAAACAGAACAAAATTGTTTATTCAGTATTCTGGCTCTCTCACCATCCTCCTGGACAAATTTACCATACTCATCTTTTAATGAGCCAACTGTTAAATTAGTTTTTGTATTTTGCCTCACATACTTCCAAAACACTTTATAGAGTCATCTTTGGTCTTAGTAGCCAGTTTGTTTTCATAATTGTATCTACACCTTTTTAACTCATAATTAACTTTATTCCTGGCTTCTTTATATTGATCATAAGTTATACTGTTTTTACAGTTCTGATATCTATGCCATTTCTTTCTTTTATTCTTAACTGCATTCAATGCTGTAACATCTACCAAAGGATTTCTTTTCACATGGGATACAGCTCTTATCACTGGTATATTCTTCAAAACATTTATTCTCAAAACCGCAACTTGAAATTAACTGGTTTATTTACAGTATGCATAAATTAAGGTCATTTGTGAGTTTCAGCCATTTTTGTTGACTCTGAGTTAAAAGTTTTTGGCATTTCCGAAAAATCAAAGTAAACAGAAATGACTGAAAGTTACAACTGACCTTTATTTATGCATACCATAAGTATATAAATTAATTTCAAGCTGCATCTTGAGTCTAAATATGACGAACAGTTTTCAAACACCTGATCTGTAAATTTATAGATTAAAAATCTGTAAATATACCACTTTCCTAGACCTGATTTATAGTAAGAATAAGGTGGGAGGCTTATATGGCGGCCGTCATAGAACGCCAAGAAGAAGAAGACGGCGGCCGTAAAAAGTCTCCCCGTACATTCAATCAGGGCTGTTATATTTCGATCTTCTCAGATCCTTCAGCATGAATTTTATGTTGTGTTACTGGTACTGTTTAGTTTCTCAACATGACCATTTCGGCCTGGGTAGTTCCAATACTCCCGCTTTCATAGCCCTGGGTATTGTTTAATCACCACTTGGATATGGTGCCTGCTTTTTAATTTTGTCTTTTGACAGTTCCTGTGATACGCAGGCTCCATTACCTCAGATTCCCTTCCTAAATTCCAGTTTGTTTATTTCTGCCCATTGTTGTCTCGTCTGGGGCAAACCATTTACTTTATCTGGGGACCAAACGCCGCTCTTCATGGAATTACACGCCTCAACACGTGTATCCTTGAAGGTTCCATGTTCACCGCTGTTTGAATACATCTGCAGAGGTCTCTAAATTGTTTTTGTACTTTAAGCATGTGTAAATGTTGAGTTCTGCTCATCCCGGGGCTAGAGGGCGTGGCTGGTAGCATGCATTCATCCACTACCGTCCATGAACAGGCTCAATCAACCCGAGCCTGCAACATTTTCATTTTTTGTCGTGTTGAGCGACCTGTGAAGTTTTCACATTTCTCTATTTTATGCTTCTGGAATAAGGTACTTTACCATTTAGGGAAGATCATTTATGTGGGAGAAACTTATTGAGTGCAGTCTTTTAAGAATCATTTACTTAATCCAATGTGATGTCAGTGAATGGATGACGAGCTGCTGAAGTTTATCAGTTTAGTGTGATCAACCTTGTCAGATGCTGATCAGGCCCTATGCACTAGCTAAGCAGGTCATTATGTAGCTAAAAATATTTAGCGCAGGGATATTGTTATTACTGTTACGCATCCGTCAATCATTAAAAAAAAAGTGACATTTAAGACTAAAGGTCTATGTATATATATACATATCATATATGGACACGTAAGTCAAGGTAACCGGCTTTAATAATCTTTGTTATAAAGGATCATTATATTAGTTAAATAAATTATATTTTTGTGACTTATTATAAACTATTTGTGATTTACCTGTTTATTTTGCCGTATTTACGCACTTGTATTATATCGGCTGATATTTTGCTATATTATCAATAGATGATCAAAGTATCGTTATCGTCATCGGCATGTTTAAATGGCAAGTTTATGAATTAAATGTAGAATTTTTAATGAATTTTTGTAGTTTGTTATAAATTGAACAAAAAAAACAAACATTTTTGATACATGATTTCAATTGTTGGCAATCCGTTAGAATAAGGTCTTTGATCTGTACATGTAATTATCTTTTACATTTCACATTTATCAAGCTACCTTAGAATAGAGCTCATATGTTCAAACAATTAGAACCAACCAAGATCATTGACTTATAGACAAATCTGCGAAGAAATTAGCTGGTAATTAGTTAATTCATTAAAGACGCACATAGAAGTGGGAAAGCGATGATCATTTAAAATTTTCACTTAAAAAAGGCACATGAAATGATCAAACGCCGTTGTGTTCAGTAGAGTCGCATAATTTAATGTACGATGATACTCTTTGTTTTGCCTTTTTTTAACTGTTCGTTTTTTTTTTTTTTAAGAATGAATCACTGTATCAAGTACGTTTTAACATAACAAAATGTCCGCCAATATGATATGAGTGTGTAAATATGGCAAAATAAACAGGTAAACACAAATAATAAATCACAAGAAATGTACTTTATTTACCTTATATAATCAGGGCTTCCATTAAGCGGCGTCCCAGCGTAAAATACGCCAGAAATTATGGTCCGTACGCCTATACACAATGTTAGAGGCGTACAAAGGACTTCCGATATTTTCAAAGGACAACAAAATCAATACACCTTGATGTAACTTTACTAGAATGACGTGATTAGCTCCGCCCCATAACTAATCAAAGCGGTTTAACACTTGATGATTGACAGCCTCGTAAAAACTGCCGGCAGTGTTTGAAGTGTGTGACAGTGTGAAAGCATCGTATTTGATAGAGAATGTCTGTAAATGTAAACCGTTATCCAGATCAGCTGACATGTTTAGAAGGCATTAATTACCGACAACAAAAGGCTTGGATTAAATTGGTGAAACAAGCTCCTAAGTCAGAAGACAAAGTAACTTAATTGTGGAAAATATATCAATAATTTCAGCACAAAAACCTCAGCAAGTAACTATATTCTTTTAGCAAATGACATTTAATATCCAGTTTAAATTAATACATTTTTTCCGATCGGTAATAAATTTGCTACTTACTGTGGATTTTCATAAATGATAAATCCTTCTTTTACAGTATTTTTTGAGAGAAAAAAAACACACATTCAATTTGTCTCCATTAAAAACTGATATGTCTGACACATTTCAACCAGCACATGGCAGCTAGACATGAAAAGGAGTGTCGGCAAAATTTTCCTTTATTGATTTTCTTTGATGTGGGACGAAAGTTAACTGGTTGTGTATTGCAAGGTGAATGACGTAATTTGACATAATTCTACTCCAAGTATTTTCGTTTTGTAGCTGAACAACAGTAAGTTACTAAGTCTGATGATGATGATGGTGATGATGATGGTATTGAAGGTCACTGTACAAAGTGATACTATGTAGGACTCCAAGAAAATTTAAGAGGGACTCCAAAATCTGAATGTTAGGCAGTCCTAACTCCATGAAATTGAATCCTAATGGAAGCCCTGTATAATGATCCTTATTATCCTTTATAGATACAGTATCGATATATTAAAGCTGGCCACATTTACTTACATGTTCATATACGATATGTAAATATAGAGCCGGCTACCTAGACCTTTAGTCTAGGCAGCCGGAACAGGCTACGTAGACTAAAAGTCTAGGTAGCCGGAACCGGCTACCTAGCCACTGACTTAAAAGTTATGGTAGCCAGAACGCTAGCAAGACATTTCGACCCCAAGACATTTCAACCCCAACTCCTTGGACATTTCGACCCCATTCAATGATATGCCTGAAAATCATCTAAGAATGCCGTCATTATTATAATTAAGCTTTAATTTAAACTGAATTGAGCAATTTCAAAATGTAGTAACGCTTAATTACCTATTAAAATATTTAAAAAATACGATTATTTTCGCGATAGTAAGATTTTTTTCTTACGAAAATAAGCCATATTTGTCTAAATTTCTTTATTTTCTAAAATTCTTTTCTTAATTTCTTAAAGACTATATTAGTACATGCCTTCATATGAAAAATGAGTGATTTTTATCTCACAATAACGAAATAATCATCAATTATAAATTATTTAAAAAAAAAAAAAGATTTTTAAATCATGGGCCGATTTCGCTGATTTTAATTATGAAAATAACTTTAATAAAGTCAAACCTTTAATACCTCTTTATATATTTATTTATTTTATTTTTTTATTTATTTATGTTTTTGTGGGGGTGAAAGATTTTTTATTTTTTTTTGGTGAAAGATATAATTGCATTTCATTTTTATGGGATTCAACCAAATATAAATGATTATAATCTAACTCAAAGAAGTTTAAGATGTCACCATCTTCATTATATTGATATTTAAAATCATAATCAGAAAAACGTGATCTTTTGATTGGATTATCACACCTTGATTAATTGTTTGTTGATATGGTCAGCACGTGTATATTTATCTGCAGTGCGCATTGCAATTAACAATCAATTAAGCGATTGTGGTGACATCGGGTATTTAGAAACATGTGTCAACATTATCTTTAATTTGGGCGAAAATGTAAAGAAAACAATAGGAAATTAAACAACATATTGCTTATTTTCGCTTTTTTTGCACAGTATTTGCTTTACAGAATACAGAATATGATTTTTGTTATTTACAAACTGCTCTTTTCTTTTCTATGAATGACATTCCTTCCAGTTGTAAAATATCAAACACGAAATCCCCCTTACTGCAAAATATAAGAATATGTGAGTACTGTTCTGTTAAAAACAGGGAAAAAATTATTATCATATTTCATATCTGTAAGGAAAATGTAGCAGCCGTATTACTTTTTTCTATATTAAATATTTTAGCAAATACACGTGATTTAAAGTATGATTTTAACAAACCGGAATCCACCTTAAAACCGGGAT
The DNA here is from genome assembly GCF_021730395.1 of Mercenaria mercenaria. Classification (NCBI taxonomy): domain Eukaryota; kingdom Metazoa; phylum Mollusca; class Bivalvia; order Venerida; family Veneridae; genus Mercenaria; species Mercenaria mercenaria. The sequence continues at coordinate 23,835,809 of NC_069362.1, forward strand.
ACACCGGAATACATTTTCCATAACCGGAATACACCTGTTTTTTTGTAAGTTAAAGGTATTTTTAAGTTTTTTTAAAAATAATTCAATCATATATATCATAAATGAATAAAATACGAATTTCGTATATATCATAAATGAATAAAATACGAAAGGAAAATAAAATAAGTTCACGCAAAATGACTTTATACGAGACTGAAATTCGGCGACCGCGCGGGAAGTTTCCATTACCAAAATACAGCCTTATTTTATTAATAAAAAGTTATTTTTTGTAGGGTTTCCATGTCCTAAAATTTTGTATGTACACAGGCATTTCTTTAATAAATCGTATTTTTAGGGTTTATGATAGAATTCAATCATATCTCAAATAAATAAATTTACAAAAGGAAAATAAAATGCGCAAAGCATTTTTATACGAAGCTGAAAATTTGTTGAGCGCACGGGAAATTTGCGCACTCGTGGATGAACCACGATCGCCATAATTTTGTTAGCTTTTAAATTAAATAAAAGCTTATCATATTCAACTGCACTTACCTTGTTTGACATTATTTGTCACATGTCACTTGTGTGTGCTTACAAATATACTGATTAATTGATGTAATCAATAGGTGTGATAATCCAATCAAACTCTATCAGGACTAATCAGAGGCATGTGTTTGTTACGCCGCATATATTCAAAGGACATTAATTGTGCTTTGGCAATAAATGCAGTAAAATAAATGCAGTAAACGTTTTTATATTCATATATAAACATGATATAATTCTTTTAAAAACTGATTTTTCATAATATATTTTCTTCTTAAATTATCAAATTAAACATGAAGAAATAATTCAATTAGTTCCAATAATAAACATACGGCCGGTCCTTTCCGGTCAGCACGGTTTATTCACTTACTTGTATTTTGTGTATGATTTATTTAAAAATAGAATATTTAGGTTATTAATAAAACCCGGCCCGGCCCAAACCACGGAAATAGCCGATTCCGATTGTACGGAAACCACCGGAAATTTACGGACGGAAGGCTAATATTAATACGAATGATGATACCGTCATCTTAATGAAGGCAAATTTATGTATATTTTATTTTATTATTACAAAAGTAGAAGCAAAGTATCTAATATTGATGATACGTATGTTTGATGAAGTATTGCACTTGACATAAGCAAAGACCTAAAATAACAAGATATTTGAATCACATTCAATCAAAGAAGTAATACGTTCGGCAGTCGGTACCGTACAGACACGAGATAGCGGTTTGCAGGATACTTCAACAGAACTGGACAGGCTAGTTAATGGTGCGTCGTTATTTCACACCTAACGATGTGACACTAGGTTGTGTAGTACGGCGAAAGGGTCTATACTGTGCACTGGAAGTATTTATAAAATTTGGTTGCCCGACCAAGATAGCGTTTTAGCATATTAAGTATTAATATAAAAATATATTGCCTTAGGGAACATATGAATATAAACACTCTGATTTTAAGGTTGTCAAAGATTTGCATTGATAAGTACACATTTTGCGAAAATTAATTAGAAATGTAAGTTTATGAAATTATTATTATACTCCTTTTTCCTATCGCGGACCAAGATAGATCGAAAATAGATGAACTTCGAAGCTATGCGCTGTTTTCATACTTGCCATTTGTTTCAGGTTGTTGAAGTATTCAAATTGGAATATAAAACTATAAATGATATCAAAAGCTAAAAAAATAGTCCACTTTTTACATTTTTTCATATTAAAAGGAGACAATTACAAAATTTCATAAAAAGTATCAAAGTAAACATTTCCAGAAGAGGTATAACTCTATGTTATAGGTCTTTGTTCCTGAAAAACAAGAATACTGAAAAAAATATAAAATGTTGCTCAAATGATAAATCATATGATTTAGCTTTAAACAAAACCGGGTGATATGTATGGAGATGATACCCGGAGTTACAGTAAGTTGTAGAAATGAATGAACTGGAGTATAGAATATGAAAGATCGGTCGCAAAGTTTCAAACCCGACCCCCCCCCCCCCACCCCCACACACACCGAAACATGCCCGCTCAGTCTGTTTAAAACACAACAATAAAAAAAACTAGAGCTGTCGGAGGACAGCACTGCTTGACTATTCAACAGCCTTGTCAATTGAATGAATACAAAAGTTGAAAAAGGGGCATAATTTTGTAAAATGCAAAGTAGAGGTATTGAACCTCTGTATTGCATGTCATATCATGACAGTGAACAAGTGTGTGAAGTTTCAATCCTTTCCAATTTGTGGATACTGAGATACCAGCTTACATACAAAAACTTAACAAAAAACTGCTAAGTCAAAGGGGCATAATTTTGTAAAAATGCCAAGTAGAGTTATGGGACCTTCACAGTGCATGTTAGATCATGACAGTGAACAAGTGTGTGAAGTTTCAATCCATTCCAATTAGTGGATACTGAGATATCAGATTATATACAAAAATTTAACCAAAAACTGCTTTGTCGAAAAAGGGGCATAATTTTGAAAAAAAAGAGAGTAGAGTTATGGGACTTGCTTAGTGCATGTCAGATCATGATAGTGAACAAGTATGTGAAGTTTCAATCCATTCCCATTAGTAAGTACTGAGATACCAGCTTACATACAAAACCTTAACCAAAAATTTCTAAGTCGAAAAAGGGGCATAATTTTGTAAAAAAGCAAAATAGAGTTATGGAACCTGTGCAATGTAGATCAGTTCATCACAGTGAATAAGTGTGTGAAGTTTCAATCCATTCCCACAAGTGGTTACTGAGTTACCAGCTTACATACAAAACCTTAACCAAAAATTTCTAAGTCGAAAAAGGGGCATAATTTTGTAAAAAAGCAAAATAGAGTTATGGAACCTGTGCAATGTAAGTCAGTTTGTCACAGTGAATAAGTGTGTGAAGTTTCAATCCATTCCCAAAAGTGGTTACTGAGATACCAGCTTACATACAAAACCTTAACCAAAATCGGGACGCGGACGCGGACGCCGACGCATGGGCGAGTGCAATAGCTCACTATTCTATGAATAGTCGAGCTAAAAAACGGTAAATATCTAATATCATATTGTAATATGGAAATGGGAGGGTAGTGATAGCCGCTGAATGAACTTTCGCGTTTTAACAATTTACTGCTAACGTTTTTGTTTTGTTTTAGATTATTTAATTTTTGATTTCTTTCTTTTATAATTGAAATAATACTAGCATATCTTTTTAACACAGAATTAAAAAGAAAACCCGGTCTGGTCGGACTACGAACTATTTCAGCCTATGCTTATACAACTATTCACATAATGTTAACTTTTTTGTTTTTAAAATGAACATTTTAAAGCATGGATTACAAATGTGTGCAATTCAAATGTTAAAGTATTATACCCCACACAATGTCCAATGCAATTTTCCCATTAGTTTAACTTGAATAAAATAATCTTATTTACAAGCGTTTTTATATCTCGTGCGCAAAATCGTTATTTTCAATTTCTGCGCATGTGATATTATACAATAATTGCCTTTTGGTGAGGTCGATATGAGCCGCGCCATGAGAAAACCAACATCCACGCAGTCTGGTCAGGATCCATGCTGTTTGCTAACGGTTTCTCTAATCGCAATAGACAATGTTGGTTTTCTCATGGCGTGGCTCATATGTGGATTTATCGGCCTGATAAAAGCAATATCAACCTCGGGCGAATTTATCGACTTGATATCGCTTTAACAGGTCGATAAATCCACATATCTACCACACATAAAAGGCGACAATTGTTTTATTATCAAATCCAGCCTACTCATAAGTATAAACATTAGATACAAATGTCTGCAGCCTTAGGTCATCTTTCGTGGGTAATTGTATACGACGTCGCATTGTTTTAACGTAATAACGTGTGGACGTCACAGCTGGAGGTCAATACGTGTGTTTGGCTCCGCCTTCGAGAAAATACGACTTTTTATCGTTGAACATGTGACTACATCTAGAACAATGGAAAGGACTATAAATATAGATTTAATGATAAAAAACAATAATTTCATATCACATGCGCAACAACGCTATTTTGTTTTTCTGCGCATGTGATATTACATTTTCATGTCTCCCTATGTGAAATCGATACTTTCGTACAGATTAAAAGACGATGCATTATATTATTATTATTATTTATACATAGGATTAAATTACTTTATCTTGTGTTCATACATGTGTGAACCCGGCCTATTTTTCTTTTCTGCTTTTGAATGATTTGTTCTACATGCAACATTTTGAAAACAATTTTTAATTAGATATTAAACTGAAACTATCACCATCAGATTGGAAATTAACTAACTACTAAATACTAAGAAAATTAGTGCTCTCATTATATGTTCCGTAGTTATTGCCGTTTTTCGAATGTTATTGCTGCTGATTTTGTTGAAGTATGCCCATAAATACAGCGTTATGTAACCTCAAGACTATATCTATCAAAAAGTATTTTTATACAGCAAAGTCGCGACAATTTCTAAGTGCTTACTAGTAAAGTCTCCTTAATTCTGTCTTCATTATTTGGTAAGTAATAACTTTTTTAATGTTAAATAAATAATTTCATTAATTTTTCGGTTGAATAAAATAAATAATGTATTCCTGAGAGGGTGGTCCCTCGAAATAACTCTATCCGTGACTAATATTTTTCAAGGCGACAATTGTAAGTTACTGTAGAGAAAGAGTTTAGTATTTAAAATGTAAATGTATAATAAAATGTCGACGAAAATGGGCTTAAAATCCTAAAAGGTCACAACAGGAAATAATTCTTCCCGGCTAATTCTGACTTTTAAGTTGGTCGGGACTTTGATATGCACAGTCATTCCTAGCACCGCAGCATGAAAATGAACCTGGTAGTCATTTTATAATTTTATTTCATCCAAAAACATTTCAGGAACATTTTCAGAAAATAAAAGATACATACTGAGTGGCGAACGATCAGTAAAATGTTTAATAAGAAGTACTATATTATGTTTTTCATTATGCCGCTTTTGTGTGTAACATGTATTCAGGTATACACGCGTAACAATAAAGATTGGAAAGAAATCGAAAATGGCTAATAAAATAAGAATATAATTAAAATGAAATTTATGCTGTTGTAAACTTTTTTTTGGTGATTAACTTATTTTTCCCTTAGATACAAGCATCTGTATGTAAAAATTGAGTGTGCAATAGCTGCGCATGAAAATAGGGTAAGAGAAAATTAAGACAATACCGCGAAATCGAAGAAGGAGACCCCTGTTTATTTTTCGCTCATATTACAATTCATCTTTTTATCATAACTGTATTTGTGAAAAAAGAACACACTACTTTGTCATTCCGTTTGAAAACATATAGGTTTCAATGGGCCTGTTATACCAAATGAAACATAATTACTTTTTGGATATAATGGACAACCCAAAAAATAAATTAATCTCCGTAAAAACAGAAACGTCACAACTATATATATTTAGGGTTGACTGCGTAAATGTGATTTCTCTACGCGATTTGCGTAAGAAGTACGAATTTTATCTTATCAATACAATGTAATCACGCCATGTACCCGGATAATCTTAACTCTGTTCGGCGACCCTAACTCAGTGCCAACATGGCGGATGTAAAGCCGATACAACTTTGTTTTCTGTGTAATTACGATGTATAAAGGAATGTTTCTGTTGTTATATCTATCTCCATTGATCAAGTGTATATTTATTTCAAAATATATCATGTTAAATATATCAACCTTTGTGTATTCAGGTGGAAAAACGACGAACAAGGCAACTTTTTTAATGAAAACTTTTACAAAAAATCTTTAAAAATACTTCTATGCTTTTGATGCCTCGACTATTTTGTTGTTTGAAACCAAAGATATACTGCTTTATAGGCCTCTTAACACTATGTTGTTAACCCACTACATGTTGACACAATACATGTTCAAATGTACTGACAGCGAGAAAAGGGATAAAAACCTAACTTTGATTTGATAAAAACCGAACTCAGTTTACATGAAGAATGGATAAAAACCTAACTTACACGAAATTGTGTGACGGATAAACACCTAACTGACTAGTATTCTATAGAAATGAATGAGTTGACATGTACATGGTCTGATTATTGTAAACATTACTTTATAAGCGGTATTGTCTTCAAACTTTGTCATTAATTTTAAGATCTTACATGTATGCCCACTACAGTCAAATATTTTTTCATAATTTTAATATTATGCAAATAGCAATGTTTGGAAAAATCTGGATAAACCCTAAAAAGTAACTCAGTATAAAAGTCATAATTATTAATATATTTACATAAGAAATTATTTAATACCACCGATGTTCGAAGTTCTGTAGTTCCCAACCCTATCTCCCTCTCTCTCTCTCTCTCACACACACACACACGCACACGCACACGCACACGCACACACACACACACACACATTCTCTCTCTCTCTGTTTCAGAAGAATTGTGTTTGTTTCAAATCTTGTATATCGTATAGTGTAAGAGATTTTTATAGAGGTACTAATGGAATATTTTTGATGTTGTTTAAATGGGATTAGATTTATGATTAATTATTAAATATGATATTTTTCAGACGGTAAATAGGGAATAAAAGTGTGTGTGGTGTGGTGGAGTGTGGGAGTGATGCATGGACTGACGGGACAGGGGTGTGGATATCCTTACATTTTTCACTTGTCCATGGACACTTAAAATCCACTTGTCCTTTTTTAGTTTTAGTTACAGAATGCTATATGCTGATGATGCAAATATTTTTCTTCAGCTACTTTAAGTAGTTCTTATGTTCCCTTTAGAATGTATATGGTTTCTTCTTTTATGCTGTTTTTTTTAATGCATGTTGTAAAATGTGACTCTTCTTATTTTTGTGTAGTGTCAGCTATTTTTTTATGTTGCTTTAAATATGCTAAATCTGTATGTGGTAAATTACTTTTTCGTTTTATTTGCTAGTACATATGTGCTATTTTGTTTTAATGCGCTGTAACATGTATGTGATAATTTGTGATTTGTTTCTATCTACTTGGAGCCAGATGCTTTATTTGCTTTAATGTGCTTTAACATATTTGCATTTCATTACAGCTGTTTTACTTATGTTGAGCTTATTTACATGTGTTTGTCGAAAAATAGCTTTAAGCTAGCGTTATATGTTTATACTTTTCCGACGTTAAATAAATGTTCTTGTATCTAAATCTTCTCTGATATTTTATCATAGTCACCGAGTTACAGTGTGCGCGAGACCTAGTCAAATCAAAGCCTTGAGATGTCTGGTGGTTGCGGGTTTTGCTAGGTTTATTTTCATTTTAAATGCCAATCTATAAATATACATGTATAAGAAACAAATACTAATAAGCCTTGATCTAAGATAAACTCTGCCTGACCTTACATGAACAGCTGGAAGTCAGTGATGTAACCATGGGCTGGAATACCTTATCATTGACAAATCTTATATAATCTAAATGACCAGTGTGAATGGATAGAGGATGAATAAGAAATGCTTGATCATTGATAATTCATCCGCATTGTTCATGAATGGGACTACTTTGTGTAGCACATGAACAAATTCCTTAGTTGTGATTTGGAATCAAATAAAGATGCTTCATGATTGTCAGAAATACACTTAACTTTGTTTGCGGGATAAACCCGCAACCAAAAACCCATTATCTTTATCACCTCCATACACTTGAAGCAACACAATCTAAATGATATTTTATGTTTTCTCATTTTATACCTGAAAACGTTATGCTTGTCCGCGGACACACAGAATGAAAAATGCACTTGTCCGCCGGCAAAAAATCACGAGTCGAATAAGTTGGACATAGGAATCCCACATCCCTGCAGGGGTGGATAGATCAAAGAACTTCGAGCATCAGCAGTCCATAAAAAAGCACAGACGAACAGCAGTTTTCGTTTGGTTAGGTGTTTATCCATTCTAAGTTCGTATTTATCCAGCGCTGTGTCCTATACCAGTTAGGAATTATCCGCAAATTTAAACCCACCTCATAATCAATACAATTTTTAAGCTATAAAAATCGATTTCAAACTTTGATACTGTTAAACATTGTCAAAGAGATATTTATGGAACTAATACATTTAATAAGTAAGGTCTTACTGCAATTTCTGGTACTTTAAAACAGTTAGAAACATAAAACATGTTCATTTTGAAGACTTTTTTGAGTACATTTTAATGAATTCCAGCCACATAATGTGACATCAAGTTCGATTGAAATATTTAATACACAAAACATGTTATCAATACAGGATATTATGACTATCAAAAGTTTTACGCTAACATTGCATACTCACATAAAAACACGAAAAAAGACAAGGAAATTAACCACATACATCGTCTTTCTGTCAGCCATGTTGGCACTGAGTTAGGGTCGCTGAACAGAGTTAGGATTATCCGGGTACATGGCGTGGTAATATCGGGTGAAGATCAACTTTTACTATTATTTAACAAGTTATGAAGGATGCAATTTGTTTTTGGAAAATCCCGCTCATTACACTTTCTTTACCGTAAAGTTGAAAAAAAAATTGTAAGGTTAAAACTTTTCTGAGATGCTTTATGGATTTGGCCACACATATGCAGTTTGATAAACCAATTATAGCTGAAGAATTACACTCAGATCTTTCGTAAAAAACTGCAAACTATCGTACTCAGTATATACAAAAGAAGAGCAACAGTTTTATTTGCATAATTACAATAGGTTTGGTTCTACCAATGAAAAACTCACAAAACGTAAGGTCTCGAATGCGACAGCATTAAAACTGCTCAATATAGATCCAAGTACAGATCACTTCCGGTGTGGTCACGTGACCATAGTAAAGTAAGCAATGTTAGAATAAAACGTCTGCAGTACACTGTGATATTGATAAATTTACATACAAAAAAATATTAATGAAGAAATTTGTGAGATTTGAAGAAACAACATCCATTCAAAGTTTTCTTTTTCTTTTTCCAGACTTATTTGTAAATTATGATTAGCGGGCTCAAACGATTCTTCTGTTGTTATGTGTCAAAAATGCCGAGCACTAGCAAACTGACTGAAAGGGTATTCTGTATACAATAATATATCAAATCAACCTAAATAAATTGCGAAGTTTTGCCATTGAAGTTTAATCTTGAAGTATCTAAATGCATAATCTGAAAGTGTAGAGCATTGGCAAATATCCAAACGAACTTTAACAAGTTTTTACTTGGTCTTTTTTTCACGAAACATTGTGAATCGTTCTATATATTGAGTGCAGTTAAATGATAATTTTGTTCCCATTTAAAAGATTTGTTTTTCGCGTCGAGTTTTGGTTCACCAACTAATGTGAAATACACTCGATGACTGCTTCCTGGACACTAACCAGTACTCGCACCGAAAGAAGGGACTGTTGGAGTCACGGTCAAAATCCGCTGACAGGATTCGACCCCGCGACCTCCAGATTACGAGACATCAGTGTACAAAAATGAAAAAAAAAAGTAAACTTTGTATCTCGATTCTACTCTATATAGTTTTGAACTAATTTCAATATAACTTAAGTAAGTCAGTTTATTCAGAGATTACTTGCAAACTTGAAAAAAAAAAGATGTTAAAACATCATAGCAACCTGCCGAATATGAAATTGAATATTGAAAGTACAAAGACTATGCCAAAAACTGCAATGTACCACAATATATTCAATGTGTGACGTTCATCGTACGTCAATTCAGTCGACTAAGTTCAAGAGATACTCGGAATACTGCGTGAACAAACCTATCTCAGCATTTGTTTCTATATATTTATACAGGAATATTTTAAAAATATGGGGTACCGTGTGTAAAACTTTTCAATATTCAACGCTGCATTTTTCGTGCGTAATCGGTATCCCGACCTATCCTAAATTTTTTACATGACCCTAAATGTTTTATGGTCTTTGAGATTTTTTAAAAACTTTTTAATAAAAAGTGCTCATTCTATTCTTTAAAAATTGTCAGTGATATTAGAAATTATTCGTATTCATTTTCTTCCTTTTTTTTTTTTACATAAAAATAATTTCTGTAAAGTCTCATTGAACAAAAAAGTATATAAAAAAAACCTGCCTATTTACTACCTATTTTTAGGCATGTTACCGGACACAAGGAATTATTTAGGCTTTGGGAATGCACAGGTGAAACAAAAACTCTTTGAGGCCCGAGAGGAATTCCTTTCTTCAAAATATAACAATTTTTTTGGACAAAACGTGATTATAAAATAGTATATAATGATAACGATACAAAATATCGGGAACTAATTAGAAGGCTCGTCAAAACAACGCTATGTATAACGACTTCCTGTGTACAAGTTTACAAATTATATCAAGACGTTTTTGCAACCAGAAAGAACACAGTCTTAACCCATTCATCAAAGAAGTTCCTCGCGGGCATCATAAAGTTCAGTGTTTTTTTTTTTTTACTAAATTCTAAATATGTAAGTTGATATCGGCACGATATCATTCGTAATTATATTAGCCTTCCGTCCGTAAGTTTCCGGTGGTTTCCGTATGATCGGTATCGGCTATTTCCGTGGTTTGGGCCGGGCCAGGCCGGGCCGGGTTTTATTAATAACCGAATATTTATATAGATCTATATATTCATATTTTGTAAAATATGCAAAACGGAAGAAAAATAAAATGAAAACATACAACTATTTCTGAGGGGTCGTAATGTCTTTGGGTCGAAATGTCTTTGGGGTCGAATTGTCCAAGAAAATTAAATTTTGGGATTGAAATGTCTTGGGATTGAAATTTCTTGGGGTCGAAATGTCTTGGGGTCGAAACGTCCAAGATTCGCCAGAACTAAGTCATTATGCTTCATAATGTTCGAAACCAACTGTCAACATGTTCTCCATACAGGCGTTACATGTTGGTCTGAGGTGCTCGCCTTGTTCTTTAGACCTTCTACATCTGAGGAAACAATAACTGCTAAATATGCCCATGTTTGACAAGGTACGAATTAATTTGAGTACGAATTGATATTATCTCATCTACTTTTGGTAAGTAGGCCTACCAAAAGTAGGCCTGTGTAAAAAAAAAAACCTGTAACATTTCATTTAATATAGACTTAAGATAGTCTCAGTTACCTAACATTTCGACGAAGCACAAACTGATTTCAAACTCGCTGATGTTCTTGAAAACTGAAAGTAGAATATTTGATGACGTCACGAATCTTTGTGCTCGTATGTTTTTCACACCGGAAGTAAATTTTAGAAAAGAAAACAAACCCATGTGAGAGAAGCAAAATGGGTAAACTTGGCAAACCACAGAAGAGCAAGAAGCACAAGAAAATGAAAACAACATTTGACAGCAAAGCAGATAAGTAAGGAAAAATTAACATTTTCCAAACTTTGGCCAAAGCCCAAGGAGATAACTTGTCTATATCGATAATTGTTTCCATTGTGGGAAAGTAAGAACTTTCCTAAATCCTTATCTTCTGGCAAAAATAACCGCTAATATTGTACACGGTCTTTATATTGGTTAATCTCGCCAGCCCCCCCTGACCCTATTTACGGAAATACCGGAAAAAGGGATAAAATTTATCCATAATGTCGATATGGTCAATCTTTGGTGGCACCTGAAACTAAGAAAATAATGTAAGATGGTTAGGTTTTTCAGTGACTTATTAAAATTATACTGTTTCCTCTCACAAATGAAACAGATGTTTTCATCAACATTATTTCTTGTACACTGGCGTGAGAATTGGTAGCCCAATAAATAACCATAACATATTGTGCAATTTTACCTTCAAACTTTATTTTTTAGGAAGTGGCTATTCTCAATATTGACATTATAGGATAAATCCCGTTTTCCGGTATTAACCACCAATAAACGCCCGTTCCCGGTTTTATGGTGAGGGGGGTAATGGCCATTACGCTACATGGCGGTAGTGTTTAGATTATTCCTTTTTCAAGTTTTAAACAAAGAAAATTAATAAAAAAGTATTGCAGATTATCAATTAACATTGTTGTAATTAAGATGTAGCAAATATATCCTCAAAGTTTACTTTATTTTTGAAATTTTATCTTTTATTCTACATTGCTGCTTCCGTGGCTGAATACCAAAGGTGTGAAATTATCCGCATTTTTCAAGGTAAACAGATTATTTTTTTTAAAAAAATGTTGCCGAGGACGTAGAATAGTATTTCAATTGTGAGAAAGTCAGAACTTTCCTAAATCTTTATCTTCTTGCAAAAATAATCGCTAATATTGTACACAGTCTTTATATCGGTTAATCTCGCCAGCCCCCCTGACCCTGTTTACGGAAATACCGGAAAACGGGATTTATCCTTAATGTCGATATGGTTAATTAATGGGTCTGGTAACTGAGAGGTTCAGTAATTAATCCATATGCATGTACTACTATGTGTATAAAGATATTCCTCGAAAAATAAAAAACAATGTCAGACTAATTGTCGTACCCTTACAAAACTGTTATATTAAAAATTGCTGTAAACACTTGTTGCGGTCATGCCACGATCCATTCGAATATCACCCAAACATGCAGCAAACACTTTTGATAAAATAGATACAATTATTGTTTGGTGTTAACTTTTCAAATGGAAATTAGATTTGCTGTAAACAAGTTGCCGCAAACTTCCTGTGAACAAGTTTCTGCGATCAGGCCACATTTAAAAAAGTTTGGGGTGCAGCATTTTAAGTGGGTAGGTAGGGGGACAGCAAACAAACATATTTTTAATTTTGGCCTCATCCTGCGAACTAGTTGCTGCAATCATCCCATGAACTAGTAGCTGTGACTATGCATCCCAATGTTTTTTCTTCACACTGCTTATAAGTTGTATATATGACTATAAATCTGTCATTAGTCAGTTTTACCTTTATATTTTTATTTAATATTAAATATATGAAGCTAAAATTGTCATTTTTATATTTCCTTTTAGATAATTTGATTTTGCTCTGCAAAAGTTTTAAGCATCTATTTCATTTTCAAATTTCCTCATGTTTATCCAGACATATGTGTATAGATAGTTAGATACTTAGAAATAAATTTTCTAACTTACTACAAGTAAAAATATTTTCCTGTCATCCTCTAAGAACAACAAAATATCTGTAATACTAATACATACAGATTTCCCTCTAAACATGTCCAAAATATCCAGTTGTAAATAACTTATCAGACTCATACTGTGACCTTACAGGTAATGCTACAAATTAAATTAATTAATCTACAATTACCTGCTCTTATCAAAGCTTTTCACGAACAGTTTACCAAAGGCAAGGGTTACAATCTTCTAAGTTCTAGCAAATAAACCATGATCATTGGTCTTCCTGCAAATATCCTGGGAACTAGTATCAAATTTATCGCGGCATGATTTGCGGGTAGCAGCAAATATCCCACTAAAACCTGCGAATAGATATGTCCGGTTATTGGACCCCTAGCCACTGCCTATTTTTTATGATAACTTGCATTTTTTTCTGATATTCATTGCATGCTAGGCTTACATTTTACGGAGAAGTCACTTCTCCCTTAGCTAAGATATGGAGATGTGGAGAAGTTTTATGGAGAATTGGAGAGATATTAGGGAAACATGGAGATGTTTTTAGAGCAATGGCATGTAAATCGAATAAAAGGAGCTATTTATATAATTTCCTGTCTTTGTTTAAGTGTATTAATTTAGAGTAAAAGACAAATTTACTGAAAATAGAAGTGAATCTGTTTCCTTATCCTTGTGATTTCCTAATGACCTCTCATTTAACACTCATATTAACAAAATCTGCACAACAGCAAACAGAACACTTTGTTTAATAAAATGTAACATCCATGCCTCAGGTAAAATAGTCAACCTCAGTCTGGTCACACTACACTACACTTACAGGGTAAGGAAAGCCTGACAACAAGTTAATTCTTTATCACCGTGTCCAACGTATACGTCGCATTTACGGCGGATACGCTACATAAACGGTGTATTGTACGCTCAATTACCAGTATATCCTGTTGATTTTGTCAACATTCTGTATGGTGAGGTAAGAAACACTACTTATTTTCATTGAAGTTCAACGTGTTTAAAGAAGCGATATATTCAGTACGAGCTGCAGATCATTTACGCTCCCCATGGTAATGTGATTTTGGCCAGTAATTCTTTAGTTTCTTCATAAATTTGAGTAAACTGACGCGTGAAGTCGGTTTCGAACTCGGACGTTCACTTTCAGGTTCATTTTCTGTCTCTTAAAATCATTCTGTTAACTTTTCACCTGTTTAACGCGAGAATAGTATAACAAGTTACAAATAAAAATATATATCATGGCGTAAATTCATGTTATAGGGGAGCTTTATGCCAAATTTAGCGATGTACGCCCTATAAAACGGCGCGTCTACAGAAGTACGCCACATAAAAAGGCCGTTAAATTTATAGCAGCTGATTACATATGTCTTCACTCGCATCTATTTTTCATTTTATTTACATTTTTAACATATATAATTATGTCTCCCCCAGGAGACATATTGTTTTTGCCCTGTCCGTCCGTCCGTACGTCACACTTCATTTCCGAGCAATAACTGGAGAACCATTTGACCTAAAACCTTCAAACTTCATAGGGTTGTAGGGCTGCTGGAGTAGACGACCCCTATTGTTTTTGGGGTCACTCCATCAAAGGTCAAGGTCACAGGGGCCCGAACATTGAAAACCATTTCCGATCAATAACTAGAGAACCACTTGACCCAGAGTGTTGAAACTTCATAGGATGATTGGTCATGAAGAGTAGATGACCCCTATTGATTTTGGGGTCACTCTGTCAAAGGTCAAGGTCACAGGGGCCTCAACATTGAAAACCATTTCCGATCAATAACTAGAGAACCACTTGACCCAGAATGTTGAAACTTCATAGGATGATTGTACATGCAAAGTAGATGACCCTATCGATTTTGGGGTCACTCCCTTAAAGGTCAAGGTTACAGGGGCTCGAACATTGAAAACCATTTCCGGTTAGTAACTTGAGAACCACTTGACCCAGAATGTTGAAACTTCATAGGATGATTTGTCATGAAAAGTAGATGACCCCTATTGATTTTGGGGTCACTCTGTCAAAGGTCAAGGTACAGGGGCCTCAACATGAAAACCATTTCCGATCAATAACTAGAGAACCACTTGACCAGAATGTTGAAACTTCATAGGATGATTGTACATGCAGAGTAGATGACCCTATCGATTTTGGGGTCACTCCAATTAAAGGTCAAGGTCACAGGGGCCCGAACATTGAAAACCATTTCCGGTCAGTAACTTGAGAACCACTTGACCAGAATGTTGAAACTTCATAGGATGATTGGTCATGCAGAGTAGATGACCCCTATTGATTTTGGGGTCACTCTGTCAAAGGTCAAGGTCACAGGGGCCTCAACATGGAAAACCATTTCCGATCAATAACTAGAGAACCACTTGACCCAGAATGTTTTAAACTTCATAGGATGATTGTAATGCAGAGTAGATGGGCCCTATTGATTTTGGGGTACTCCATTAAGGTCAAGGTCACAGGGGCTGAACATTGAAAACCATTTCCGGTCAGTAACTTGAGAACCACTTGACCAGAATGTTGAAACTTCATAGGATGATTGGTCATGAAGAGTAGATGACCCCTATTGATTTTGGGGTCACTCTGTGAAGGTCAAGGTCACAGGGGCCTGAACATTGAAAACCATTTCTGATCAATAACTAGAGAACCATTGACCAGAATGTTGAAACTTCATAGGATGATTGTACATGCAAAGTAGATGACCCCTATCGATTTTGGGGTCACTCATTAAAGGTCAAGGTCACAGGGGCCTGAACATTGAAAACCATTTCGGTCAGTAACTTGAGAACCACTTGACCCCGAATGTTGAAACTTAATAGGATGATTGGTCATGCAGAGTAGATGACCCCTTACGATTTTGGGGTCACTCTGTGAAAGGTCAAGGTCACAGGGGCCTGAACATTGAAAACCATTTCGGTCAGTAACTAGAGAACCATTTGACCCGAATGATGAAATTTCATAGGATGATTGGTCATACAGAGTAGATGACCCTAATGATTTTAGGGTCACTCTGTTAAAGGTCAAAGGCCACGGGCCTGAACATGGAAAACCATTTCTATCAGTAACTTGAGAACCTCTCGACCCAGAATGTTGAAAACTTCTTTTGATGATTGTTCATGCAGAGTAAATGACCCTATTGTTTTGGGGTCACTCCGTTAAAGGTCAAGGTCACAGGGGCCTGAACATTGATAACCAGTACCGATCAATACTTGAGAACCACTCAACCAGAAAGTTGAAATTCATAGGATGATTGAACATGCAGAGTAGATGACCCCTATTAATTTTGGGGTCAGTCTATTAAAGGTCAGGCCACAGTGGCCTGTTCATGTAAAATCATTTTTGGAAATAACTTGAGAACCACTTGACTACAATGTTGAAACTTAATAGGATGATTGGACTTGCAGAGTAGATGACCCCTATTTATTTTGAGATCACTTGATCAAAGGTCAAGGTCACAGAAGCCTGAACAGTGACTTGAGAACCACTAGGCCAAGAGTGTTGAAATTTAGGGGGATGATTGGACATGCCAAGTAGATGATCCCTATTGCAACCAACCATCAGTGTCTCTTTGACTTTTGCTCCTGACCCCTATTGACTTCTTGCCTATAGGACTTTGCATTGGGGGAGACATGCGCTTTTTTACAAAAGCATTTTCTAGTTGGCTTTGGAATTACATAATATAACAGTAATATTAATTATTTGGAAGATAAAATAAACATGCTTGTTATGTATAAACAGTACGGTATAGAATTGCCCGTTAAAGGTTTTACCTGGTAATCATGAATATTCCATATATTTTTTGTAAATTTTTCTTCGGTGTCTGAACCCAAACAATTAAAAACTGAAAATGTATTTCACAAGTAAACACAGTGTTGAATATACAGGTAGCAGTGCGGACAAAACGTTTCTCGCTTCTAATTTCGCAGTTGTGTTTTTGGTGCTTACATCTGACCATATCTCTTTTTCAAATTTCATCTGCAGACTTAACAGGAAAGAAAATTCTCATTTAAAGGGAGGTTGAATGTGCCATTTTTCATATTTTGCCCTTTTTCTCAAGCGCTTTTTCAGTTTATCATTAAAGAAAGACTATTTTTACATGAAAAAACCATTTCCTTTAAAAAAAAAAGAAAATGTAACAACAGGGGATATAATTTTTATTTTAAAAGAATACGCTAGTGAAACATGGCCTGTAAAACCCGAAACAACCTCTAAAAACACTTATCTAACATAGGGAAAGCATCAAAAAAAACACATGGCATTTAAACCCTTTTTCGTTTTTCCTTTTTTAAACAAAAACTAAAAATGCGAATTTTATAATATTCATAGTCGATGTATCTACATTTTAAACGAACGTCAAAAAAAAAAGGGGGTATTACGTCAAAAATTATTTAAAAGGGGCCCCCAAAATCGGTATTTCAAACACAGTTCGTTGTCCTTTTTTTTTCCCAATGACTGGGGCTTTCCAAAGAAATGATTTGAAAAATGGCGCGATTAAAAATTTGAAAAATGACGTTTTAAGCTCTTAAATAAAATGGGGTCATCCTGGAAACTACCACCCAAATGGAAACATTCAACACCGTTCTCCCCCTACTTACCGAAAACTAAATAACCCTCTTTTCCCTTTTTATTTCCTGAATGAATAAAAACTTGTATTAAAGAAAAAACCGGTAGAAGAAACTGGGGGATTTTTCTTTTAAAGTATCTTAAAAAAAAATGAATGACAGTTTTTATATCATAAAAATTTCCCCCAGAAAATAAAATAGCTGCCCATGCAAAAACCCAACATAGTTGCGTTCCCAAACCAGCATGGATCCAAAAACCAGCTTGCGTATCCACGCAGCCTGGTCAGGTCCATCCCTTTTCGTTTTCAAAGCCTATTAAATTTAAAGAAAACCTTTAGCGAATAGAAAGGGAATCTTGACCGGGAAAGGGGCCCTTTTCGCAGGCGGGCCCTTACCCAAAGCTGCTTTACCAAAAAAAATTTTCCCTTTTTTTTTAAATATAAAATTCAGCTATTTCAACAATTTTTTAAACAGTTTCTAGATTTTCACTCCGCCCTTTTTGACCTTTTTTCCAAAAGGGAATCCATACATTTTGAAAACAGAAAAAAAAAGGGGGTATTGAAAAGTAATCAGTAAAAATACAATCAACTTAAGAAAGGGTACCCTCATGTTTCCGCATTTTCAGAAAGCAGTTCGCAGAATAAAAAACCCTACACAAAAAAACCAACTCGAAAATAGCAAAATATTAGCAAAAAAAGTGTCTATTTTATGCCCTTTATTTCCACGAGTAAAATAATGCCCATTTGGCCCCCGATTTACCGCGAAAAAGCGTAAAAAAGGGAAAAATAAGGATCTATTTAAAAAGGATTCTTTCGGGTACACCACGGAAAAAACATTTTGACGAAAAAACTGCAGTATAACCTGCAAACCGCAAAGCCACTATTTTGGGTTTTTTCCATGGCGCACCAAATCTACAATAGAAAAAAATTTTAAAAATTCGAAAAAAAAATTACATGTCCCTGAAAAAAATTTCTTAGAAAAAAATCGGGGTTCGAGTTTTCACCGGGGTAAATTTCTTCATGTGGGGGAAGCCATCCCCCGGGCTTAGGGAAAGGTCGGGGGTTTTCTACCCAGGGGGCCCGCTCGTGATAAAAAAAATGCTTTGGAGGGGGGCACCGGGGTTTTCCTTCCTCCACCTTTAAAAGCTGGAAAGTCCTATATGAAAAATCAGTTCGGTGCGACTTTTAAATCCAACAAAAAAATTTTAGAAAAAAATTTAAATGCCGAAAAAATGGCCCCACCCAGAAAATTTTAAAACCAAGGGTATGAGCGTAGAAAACCATTTAACCCCATCATGTAATTTTTTTTTCTAAAAATTTGTAACTATTTTCAGGATACGTTTCTTTAGTAACTAACGTAAACGCCGAAAAAAAAAAAAAAAAAAAAAAAAAAAAAAAGAAAAAAAAAAAAAAAAAAAAAATTATTGAAAACCCTGACTAAAAATTTATTAACACATATCTTATTGTGAATGAGCTCAACAAACACAGTAATTTCATATTTTAGTCAGGTTTATTTGATAACACCCCGTTTTTTTAAAATTAATTTTTTAAAACAAAAAAAATTTGCTGGGGAATTTTCATAGTACGCAGTGGGGGGTTTAAAATATTTTTTCCCAAAATTCCTTAAAAATAATGAAAAGTAACTTTTTGCATTTCAATAAAGGTACGGCCTTTTTTGTGGCGTACTTCTGGGGACGAGCCCGTTTTATAGGGCGTACATCGCAAATTTTTTTGGCATAAAGCTCCCCTAAAACAAAAAAATTTACGCCATGATATTTTTTTTTTCCCTTTGTAACTTTTTTATACTTTTCTCGCTTTAAACGGGTGAAAATTAATAAAATGATTTTAAGAACAAAAAATAAACCTAAAAGTGAACGACCCAGTTCGAAACCGACTTTACACCTAAAGGTTTAAACTCAAAAGTTGAAGTAATTTAGAAAATTTAACGGCCCAAAAACCCAAATTACCAGGGGTTAAGCGGAATGTCGCAGCCCCGTACTGAATAAAACGTTTCCCTTTAAAAAAGTTGAACTCCAATGAAAAAAAGTATGTTTTTTTACCTCAAAAAACAAAAATTTTGACAAAAAAAACAGGAAATGCCGGTAAGGACTACAATAAAACCGTTTATGTACGTACCCGGCCGTAAAGGGCGAGTATACTTTTAAACACGGTGTTTAAAAAAAGTAAATTCCTCAATTTTTTTCCCAAACATTTGAAAAAATTTTTTAAAATCGAACCACAAATTGAAAAAGATATGGCATTTGAAATTTAAAAAAATTGCTGATCAGGACTCGGAGGCACCGGGTTTTAGTGTGTTTTCCGTCATTTACACACTGCTGAATTCTGAAATTAGCAAAAAAACCTTTTTAAAATTTCCCATGTAATAATTTTTCACATATTTCTTGATGAAAGGTGTAAAACATAAAATTCCTTTCATTAACCCTGGAAAAGAAATTTTAAATTTTTTTTAACAGAAATAAAAAAAACCAGATAAAATGTGTATAAAAAAAATTTGATAAATCTGAAAATTTTGTTTTTTGGGGTTAAAGGAAAAAAAATGGCCCCCAAATTTTTGACCAAGTTTTTAAATTGCCATAACTTTCCCTTTTTTAAAACTTTTAAAATTTTGGGAAAATTCTTTCACTTCTTTAAAGATTAAGAAAACCCATTTGATGGAATAAACAGCTAATCCCCATATGATGCTCAGACATGAAAAGTTCTCTCATTTTTTGGGTTTTTTGGGAGAAAAAAAAACCGATTAAAAATTAATAATGATCGATCAATCGATCCCCTTTTAATTATCCTACCTTTGTTTTTTTAAAAAATTTTTCTCACAAAAAAATTTAAATAAAAGCTCCCAGTGCTAAGGCACTTAAAAAAAAAAACCCATAAAAGCTTTTTACAGCCCTTTTTTAAATGCCCCTTGTCCTAAAATTAAAGTAAAATGTCAACAACAGAAAAAATTCCCATTGATCAAAAAGAAAAAGTCCCCCCTTTATTAAATTTCTTCTATGAAAAGGGGTGAAAAAGGGAAAAACATAGTAGACCTTCAATTTTTGTCATTACAGTATTTAACGTACCTTGTTTTTTACAGAGTAAGACATAAACCCTTTTCCTGTACAGAGATATAGAAACTACCTTGTTTTGTACAGAGATATAGATCTAAACCCTTTTCCCATACAGAGATATAACAACCTTGTCTGAAAAGAGATATAGATCTACCCTTTTCTGTACAGAGATATAGATCTACCTTGTCTATACAGAGATATAGACATACCTTGTCTGTACAGAGATATAGACCTACCTTGTCTATACAAAGATAAAAGACATACCTTGTCTGTACAAGATAAAAAACATACCTTGTCTGTACAGAGAAAATAGACCTTTCCTTGTCTATCCCGAGATATGACATACCTTTTTCTGTACAAAAGATAAAGATCTACCTTTTCTGAAACAATGATCTATGTTGTTTAAAAGAGATATAGACCTACCTTGTCTATACAGAGATATAGACGTACCTTGTCTGTACAGAGATATAGACATACCTTGTCTGTAGCAATGATCTATGTTGTTTTCAGGAAAAGACCTACTTTTTCAAAAGAGAATAGACGACCTTTTCTGTAAAAGGATATAGCCCTTTCCTTGTCTGTAGCAATGATCCCATGTTTTTACCCGAGATATAACCTACCTTGTCCAAAACAAAATAGAAAATTACCTTTTTTGAACAGAGATATAGACATACCTTTTCCCGTAGCAAGACTTTTGTTGTTTTAAAAGAGATATAGACCTACCTTTTTCTATACAGAGAAACAGACCTACCTTGTCTGTAGCAATGATCTATGTTGTTACAGAGATATAGACCTACATTGTCTGTAGTAATGATCTATGTTGTTACAGAGATCATACAGACTACCTTGTCTGTAGTAATGATTTTTTTTTTGTTTTCAGAATCATCCCTATCTACCTTGTCTGTAGTAAAGATTTAAGTTGTTAAAAGAGATCATACAGAACTACCCTTTTCGTATTTAAAGAAATTTTTTTTTACAAGATAAAGATCCCACATTGTCCCTTTTAGGGAAAAATTTTAAAGTTGTTACAGAAAATGACATCCCTGTCTGAGCAATGACTATGTTGTTTTCAGAGAAAATATACCCCACATTTTCCCGAGTAATGATTTAAGGTTTTTACAGAGATATAAACCTACCTTGTTTTGTACAGAGATGAGACATACCTTTCTTTCCCAAAGATCATTTTGTTACAGAGATATAGACCTACCTTGTCCCGTACAAGACTATGTTTTTTACAGAGAAAAAGAAATACCTTGTCTTTTAGAATGATCTATTTTTTTTACAGAGACATACAAAATCCCACATTGTCTGTAGAAGATCTGTGTTGTTAAAAGAATTATACCTTTTCATTGTCTGTATTAAGATCTATGTTTTAACCCGAGATATACAGAAACACCTTGTAAATTTTGGGAAAGATCTATGTTTTACAGAGAACAAACAGATCTACCTTGTCTGTATAATGACTAGTTTTTACAGAGATCATACAAAATCTACCTTGTCTTAGTAATGATTTATGTTGTTACAGAGATCATACAGATCTACTTTGTCTGTAGTAATGATTTATGTTGTTACAGAGATATAGATCTACATTGTCTGTAGTAATGATTTATCTTGTTACAGAGATATAGACCTACATTGTCTGTAGAAATGATTTATCTTGTTACAGAGGGTAAGACCTACCTTGTCCCCGTAGCAATGATTTATCTTGTTTTCCGAAAATATGACCTACAATTTTTTCCAGCAAAGATTTAGTTGTTAAAAGACATAAGACCTAAACTGTCTGTAGTAAAAAAATTTATGTTGTAACCGGATACCCGATCTACCTTGTCTGTAGTAAAGATTTTTTGTTTTTTTTCAGAGATTTCAAAAATCTACTTTCTCTGTATAAAGATTTATGTTTTTTTACAGAGATACCCGATCTAACCTTTTCTTAGTAAAGATTTATGTTGTTACAGAGATACAGATCACATTTTCTGTAGTAATTTTTTGGGGGTTTTTACAGAGAAATAACCTACCCTTTTCTGATAAAAGATTTTTTTGTACAGAGATTAAAAGATCTATTTTCTGTAGTAATAAATTTTTTGTTTTTTACGAGATACAGAACTTTTTGTTGGGATAAAGATTTATGTTTTACAAAGAAAAAAGACTACCTTTTCTGTAGTAAAGATTTAAAGCAGATCAAACCCTTTTCTGGGAGCAATGATTTAAAGTTGGACAGAAAATACATCTACCTTGTCCCGTTGCAATCATTATTTATTAAAAGAGATACAGATCTAACCTTGTCTGTAGCAAAAAGATCTATGTTGTTTCAGAGATTCAGATCTACCTTTTCTGTACAATGGTCTAAGTTGTTACAGAGATTTCAGATCTACCTGGGCGTAGAAAGATTTATGGGTTTTTACAGAGAATTTGATCTACCTTGTCTCTAGCAATGAAATTTTTTTGTTAACCCGAGTATAGACCTACCTTGTCTCTACAAGAATTATATTGTTTACAGAGTATAAAATTTTACCTTGTCTGTAGTAATATCTTCTTTTTTACAGATAAAAAAACCTACATTGCTGAGTAATGATTTATGTTGTTAACAGAGATATAGATCTAAAACCCTTGGCGTAGTAAAGATCTATTTTGTTTCAGAGATACAATCTTTCCTTGTCTGTAGAATGAAATTTTTGTTGTTAAAAGAGATCATACGATCTACCTTTTCTGTAGCAATATCTATGTTTTTTTACAAAGATACGATCTTTCCTTGCTTACAATGATTTTTTGTTTTTACAGAGATATAGACCTACCCTTGGGCTGTAGTAATGTTTATGGTTTTTACAGAGATATAGACCTACCTTGTCTGTAGTAAAATTTATGTTGTTACAGAGATAAAAGAACCCCCTTTTCTGTAGTAGAGATTTTTGTTGTTTTCAAGACATCATACCCGAACTTTCCTTTTCTGTAGTAAAAATTTTTTGTTTTTAAAAGAGATATAGACCCCACATTGTCTGTAGTAATGATTTTTTTTTGGGTTTCAGAGATATCAGAACTACCTTGTCTGGGAGCAATTTATCTATGTTTTACAGAGATACAGATCTACCCCTTTTCCCCGTAGCAGTGTTTATTTGTTAAAGAGATAAGACCTACAAGTCTGATAATGATCTGTGTTTTTAAAGAGTACAGAACTGCCCTTTTCCCGGAAAAATGAATTATGTTTTACAGAGATCATACAGATCTACCTTTTCTGAAAACAATGATCTATGTTTTTTTACAGAGAAATAGATTTTTCCTTGTCTTTTACAAAGATTTAAAGTTGTTACCGAGATATAGACCTAAAAATTTTCCCGTAGTATTTAAATTTTTGTTGGGTTTCAAGATAAAAAGACTTCTTGTCGTAGTAAAATTTTTTTTGTTTCAGAAAATACAGATCTACCTTGTCTGTTTGTAAAGATTTATGTTGTTACAGAGAAAAAAGATCTATAGACCTACATTGTCTGTAGTAATGATTTATGTTGTTACAGAGATACAGATCTACCTTGTCTGTAGTAATGATTTATGTTGTTTCAGAGATACAGACCTACCTTTTCCCGAATTTAAAGACTTATGTTGTTTTCAGAGATACAGATCTTTATTTTTTAGTAAAGGTATGTTGTTAAAAGGATATTTTAACCCCACATTGTCCCCGTATTTAAAGATCTAAAAAGTTTTTAGAGATACAGATCTACCTTGTCCCGAATAAAGATTTATGTTTTTTACAGAAATATAGACCTTCAATTTTCTGTAGTAAAGATTTATGTTGTACAAAAGATCATACAGATCTAAAACCCTTTTCTGTATAAAGATTTATGTTTTTTACAGAAATATAGACCTACAAATTTTCTGTAGTAATGTTTAAAGTTTTTTACAGAGATTTTTAAAAACCCGATCTACCTTGTCTGTAGTAATGACTATGTTTTACAGAGATACAGATCTACCTTGTCTGACAAAGATTTTTTTTTAAGAAAATAAAGACCTACATTGCTGTATAAAAAACTAAGTTGTTTTCAGAGAAAAAGATCTACCTTGTCTGTAGTAAAAGGGTTTTTTTTTGTTTCAGAGATATAGACCTACATTGTTTTTGTATAATGAAAAATTTTTGTTGTTAAAAGAATCATACAGATCTACCTTTTCTGAGTAAAAAATTTATGTTGTTACAAGTATAGACCTACCTTGTCTGTAAAAAAAGATCAAAGTTGTTAAAAGAGAACCCGATCCCTTGTCCCGGGAGTAAAAATTTATGTTTTACAGAGATAAAGGGCTACCTTGTCCCGAAACAATGATTTTTTGTTAAAAGAATAAAACCTACATTGGCTGTAGCAATTTATTTTTTGTTGTTTTCCGAGATATAGACCCACATTGTCTGTAGTAATGATCTATGGGTTTTTACAGAGAAAAAGATCTAAACCCTTTTCTGTAGTAAAGATTTATGTTGAAAAAAGAAATAGACCAAAATTGCTTAAAAAATTATTTTTGTTTTTAAAAAAAGGGTACAGATCAAACCCTTTTTTTTAAGTAATGATTTAGTTGTTACAAAAGATACAGATCTAAACCTTTTCGTACAGAGATATAGAACCCACCTTTTTTGTATTTTAAAAAGTAAATTTTTTAAAGAGATATAGACTACCTTGTCTGTACAGAGATAGAGATCTACCTTGTCGTAGTAAAGATTTTGTTGTTACAGAGATAGACCCACCTTGTCGTAGCAATGATCTTGTTGTTACGGAAGGGTACAGAACAAACCTTTGGGTGTAGTGGGAAAATTTTATGTTGTTACAAAAGATCCCGATCTTCCTTGCTTTAGTAAAGAATTTTTGTTGTTTTCAGAGATATAACCTACATTGTCTTTTAGTAATGATCTATGTTGTTACAAAAAACAGATCTACCCTTTTTTGTGTAAAGATTTATGTTTTTACAAAAGATAAGACCTACATTGTCTGTATAATAATTTAAAGTTTTACAGGATACAGATCTACCTTGTCTGTATAAAACGGGGTTTTGTTGTTTCGAAATATAGATCTACCCCTTTTCGTAAAGAGATAGAGGGTCTACCTTTTCTGTAAATAAAGAATTTTTGTTGTTACAGAGATTAGACCACCTTGTCTGTACAAATTTATCTATGTTTTTTACAGAGATACAATCTACCTTGTCTGTGTAAGGGGTAAAAAAAAATTGTTTGTTTCCGGTATTTCCCCAAACCCACCCTAAAAAATTTGGGGGCCCGGGCCTAAATGTTTTAAAGGCCTTGGGGAATAATTTTTTTAACTTTTTAACAAAAAATTGCCAAAAATGCAAATTTTTTTGCTTAAAACATGGTCAGTGATTTAGAAATCAAAATTCCCCATGCTCTAAAGGGCATAACCCCCCTATATGTATTTATTTTTTTTAAAAAAAAAAAAATTTCCCAAAAGTCTCCCTTTAAAAAAAAAAAAATTTTCCCAAAAAAAAAAAATTTTTTCCCACCTACCTACCCTAAATTTTTTTTAGCATGTTACCGGAAACAAAGAATTTTTTTTTTAGGCCTAAAGATTTATGTTGTTACAGAGATATAGACCTACATTGTCTGTAGTAATGATCTATGTTGTTACAGAGATACAGATCTACCTTGTCTGTAGTAAAGATTTATGTTGTTACAGAGATATAGACCTACATTGTCTGTAGTAATGATTTATGTTGTTACAGAGATACAGATCTACCTTGTCTGTAGTAAAGATTTATGTTGTTACAGAGATATAGACCTACATTGTCTGTAGTAATGATCTATGTTGTTAATGAAATAGATCTACCTTGTCTGTAGCAATGATCTAAAATTTTTACAGAGAACAGATCTAAACCCTTTTCTGAAAAAAATTTATGTTTTTTCAGAGATATAGACCTACATTGTCCTGTAGCAATTTATCTATTTTGTTACTAGATATAGATCTACCTTGTCTGTAGCAATGATCTATGTTGTTACAGAGATACAGATCTACCTTGTCTGTAGTAAAGATTTATGTTGAAACAGAGATATAGACCTACATTGTCTGTACTAATGATTTATGTTGTAACAAAGATACAGATCTACCTTGTCTGTAGTAATGATTTATGTTGTTACAAAAGATACAGAACTACCTTTTCCTTTCAGAAATAGACCCTACCCTTTTCTGTAGTAAAGATGTATTTGTTAACCCGAGGGTAAGATCAAACCTTTTCACAGAGATAAGAATTTTACCTTGTCTGTAGTAAAGAAATTTTTGTTTTTTACAGAGAAATAGACCTAAACCCTTTTCCCGTATAAAAAATTTAAAGTTGTTACAGAGGGTACAATCTACCTGTCTGTAGTAAAAAATTTTTTTTGTTACAGAGATATAGACCTACAAATTTCTGTAGTAATGATCTAAAAAGTTGTTTTCAGGATACAGATCTACCTTTTCTGTAAATAAAGATTTTGTTGTTTTTTGAGAATAGACCTACATTTTCTGTAAAATGATCATTTTTGTTAAAAGAGATTTCAGATCTACCCTTTTTTGTAGTAAAGATTTTTTGTTGTTTTCCGAGATATAGACCTTTCATTGGGGGGGGGGGGGGGGGGGGGGGGGGGGGGCTGTAGTAAAAAATTTATGGGTTTTTTACAGAGATACAAACGACCTTTTTCTGTAGTAAAGAGTAAATTTTTTTTACCCGAGATATAGATCTACCTTGTCTGTAAAAGAGATAAGATCTACCTTGTCTGTAGTAAAGAAATTTTTGTTACAGAGATTAAAACCCCACCTTGTTCCGTAGCAATGACTAAGGTTTTACAGAGAAACGATCTACCTTGTCTGTAGTAAGGCGTAAAAAAAAAATTGTTTTTTTCCGGATCCCGACCTACCCAAATATTTGGCCCGGACCTAAATGTTTTTTTTGGCCCTTTGGGGAAAAATTTTTTTTTTAACTTTTTAACAAAAATTTCCAAACTGCACTTTTTTTCTTAAAACATGGTCCAGTGTGTTAGAAACAACTTTTCCCGAAGGGTCTAAAGACATAACCCCCCTATATGATTCAAATTTTTTTACAAAAAATAATTTCCGAAAAGTCCCCCCCTGAAAAAAAAAAAAATTCCAAAAAAGAAAATTTTTCCGGGCCTAAACCCACCCTAATTTTTTTTTAGCATGTTAAAGGAAAACAAAGAAATTTTTTTTTTTTGGCCTTTAAAAATTTATGGGTTTTTACAGAGATATAGACCTATAAAGTCCGTAGTAAAAGACAAAGTTTTTTTCAGAGATAAAAGATCCCACTTGCTGTAGCAATGAAACTATTTTTTTTACAGAGATACAGATCTACCTTGTTTGTAGTAAAGAATTTTTTTTGTTTTCAGAGATTTTAACCCAAAATTGTCCCGTACAATGATTTTATGTTTTTTTACTGAAAATTTGATCTACCTTGCCCGAAACAATGATCTATGTTTTTACAAAGCTACAGAAATTTCCTGTCTTTATTTAAAGATTTATGTTGTTTCAGAGAAAACAGACCTACCTTTTCTGTATAAAAAATTTATGTTGTTAAAAGATAAGATCTACCTTGTCTGTATAAAGATTTTTGTTGTTTCAGAATATAGACCTCATTTTCGTAGTAATGATCTATTTTTTACGAGATATAGATCTACCCTTTTCTGTAGCAATGAACTATGTTGGGTTTCAGAGATACAGATCTACCTTGTCTTTATAAGATTTTGGTTTTTTAAAAAGTTATAGACCCACATTTTTCTTACAATGATTTTAAAAGTTGTTACTGAGGAAAAAGAACCAAACCCTTTTCTTTGCAATATCTTTTGTTGTTACAGAGCACAGATCTACCCCGTTGTAGTAATGATTTATTTTTGTTAAAAGAGGGTACAGACCTACCTTGTCTGTAGTAAAGAGTATTTGTTACAGAATATAACCTACCTTGTCTGGTTTAAAAGGGTTTATGTTTTTACAGAGATAAAGACCAACCTTGTCTGTACAGAGATATAAACCCCAAACCCTTTCTTTTAGTAAAAGTTTTATGTTGTTACAGAATACAGATCTACCAATGGGGAAAATAGGAGTAAAATTTTATAACCCTTTCCCGTAAATGAAAGGGCCTAGAAAAGACAAGCTGTTCCAAAAACTGAAGGACAATTTTAAAGAGCAAGTCTGACATACAAAAACCTGACAAGAAATGGAAGAAGAAAAATAAAAAAGGAAAGTTTAAAAAGGCAGCAGGTACTTATATTATAATTGTGTGCAATTTCATTTTGCCTGCTAAACAATAAAGACTGGATAAATGTTATTGTTATCCCCCCTTCAAAGAAAAGGGGGTATAATTTTTTTGCAGATGTCGGTCGGGGCGGTCTGTATGTAGACCCAAACCGTTTTTGGGGTGATAACTCAAAACACTTGGGCCAGGATTTAGGGAAAATTTTAAAAGGGGGGTTGGTCCCTAACCAGCAATGACCCTTATTGATTTTGAGATCAGTAGGTCAAAGGGCCAAAGGGCACAGTGACCCGGGAAAAAATTTTAAACCGGGGTTCCAAATGATAACTCAAGAACGTTGGGGTTAGGAAAACTGAATGTTGATAGCGAGGTTATCCTGACCCCGCAGATGACCCCCCTTTTTAAATTTTTAAAGGGCAGTAAAGGTTTTTAAAGGGGCCCAAAGACCCGGGAAAAGGGAAAAAGAATTCCAGATGATAACCCCAAGATTCTTTGGGGTAAAACATGAAAGTTGATAGGGAGGATGGTCATAACCAGCGGATAACCCCTATTGATTTTGAGATCAGTAGGTGGAAGGTCAAGGTCACAGTGACCAGGAACAGTTAAACCGTTTCTGGATGATAACTTGAGAATGCTTGGGCCTAGGATCACAAAACTTGATAAGGAGGTTGATCATGATCAGCAAATGATCCCTATTGATTTTGAGGTCAGTAGGTCAAAGGTTAAGGTCACAGTGACCCGGAACAGTTAAACGGTTTCTGAATGATAATTTGAGAACGCTTGGGTCTAGGATCATTAAACTTAATAGGGATGTTGATCATGACCAGCAGATGACCCTATTAATTTTGAGGTCGATAGGTCAAAGATCAAGGTCACAGTGACCCAGAACAGTAGAACTTTTGTGTACAGTGACCAAATAATTTCTGTTCCTTGTGCAATTACTAAATGCATCAAGGGGGGCATTTCGTGTTTTACGAACTCTTGTTGGTGTTGGTTTTATGGTACAATACTTTACAATAAAGATATTTAAATTTAAAATGATTTATATTGTAGGTTGTCAAAAGGATAAAAAAGCTAAGGTATAGAAAAGCAAGGTTAAGCATGCCATACCAAGACAGTGAAGTAGAAATAGCATATGTTCACTTCTGATATAACAAAATTGTATGTGTGCTCGTTTATGTATCTTGGTATCTAAGGAATGTGTTAATATTTGCAGAAAGCACATTTAAGATGGAGAGAGGAGTATCTAAACCAATGGCACCTATACCAAAATTTGTCCAAGGCAAACGTGAAAAAGACAAAGATTTTATACGACGTATAGAACTTGAAACACATAGGGTTATCATGAAAACACAGATGGAAGAGAAGTATCAGGTAATATTTATTGTTTGCTCTGTTTAAAGCTCCATTTGCATTTGTAAAGGTAAATTTTAGAAAATCAGGTCCTAATTACATGTCATTTTAAACAAAAAAATATTGATGATGACCAGTTATTTACTGTAACTAGCAAACTATTACCAGAATATTTTTACTGACAGAACATATTAATTACATTTTGTTTTTGTCAACAGTCAAGTTAACAGTATTTGTTTTACAGTCCAATGATCTTTTTGAAAATGTTATAATGTTATTACAGGTTAAATTATTATATTGAACTGTAAGTAGACCGCATAAGATTATAGGATTAGTGAATATACTGATGCACATAAAGAAACATTATGCACCCCTAAGTTTTGTTAATGGAAACGCCTTACTATCTGGTAAATGACTTTTGTGGGAAAGGTCAGTTTTAAAGTAGATACCGGTAATAGGTTGGAAAAATGGACTTAATATGTACACAATCAAAGTGGTTTAACTTAATGTAATGATCATTATAACTATTTAGATAATTTTTTGTACATGTATGAAGTTTGAATGCTATTTAAAATTATTTCCAAACCTTTATAAATACTTGAAAACTTTTAGGTACATTTTTAATAAATCACTGGTCAATAGTTTGTGCTATATATACATATTTATGACATGACTGTTAAAATACTTTTGTTCGTTAAAACATAAGGTGAGACAACATAAACTTTGTCTCAGAGAAGTTGTCAGACCCCATGTCTTCAGACTCTGGCGGATTGTTAGACAAAATTCCTCAACCTTACTTAAAGGGGACAAAAAATGAGCGACAATGAAGCAGGGGGCAGGGGAATTGTATTGAGGGGTTTGTTTAGATACTTAGTGATGGAAAATAGTGCTTATCAGCCTTCAACTTAAAATAACATGTATATGTCTTACAGATGGAGATTCCAGATGGCAGTAGTAACATAGCAAGTTCTCAAGGCAAAAAGAAGCCAAGTGAAAGAAAGAGAGAGTAAGCAAATGTTAATATGACCTACCTTTAGTACTTTATTACAAATTGATTATTAGCTCACCTGAGCCAAAGGCTCATGGTGAGCTTTTGTGACTGCTCAATGTCCATCGTCAGTGGTGCATCGTCCGTCCATCAACAATTTCTAAAATAATCTTCTTCAAAACCACTGGGCAGATTTACACCAAACGTCTTAGGTGACCCCCTTTCAAAATTATTCAAAGAATTGAATTCCACACAGAACTCTGGTTGTCATGGCAACTGAAAGGAAAAACTTAAAAAAATCTTCTTGTCCAAAACCGCAAGGCGTAGAGCCTTGATGTTTGGCATTTGACATCATCCAATCATCTAATCTATCAAGATTGTTCAAATTATGCCCCTGGGGTGAAAAGAGGCCCCGTCCTGGGGGTCTCGAGTTTTACATAGACTTATATAGGAAACAACTTTAAAAATCTTCTTGTCTGAAACTGCCAAGTGGTCCTCTACTGAGATTATTCAAATTATGCCCCTGAGGTGAAAAGAGGCCCCACCCAGGAGGTTCCAAGTTTTAAATAGACATATATAGGAAAAAACTTAAAAATCTTTTTGTCTGAAACCAAAATACCTAGGCCTTTGATATTTGGTACGTAGCATTGTCTTGTGGTTTTCTACCAAGATTGTTCAAATTATTACCCTGGGGTGAAAAGAGGCCCCACCCCGGGGGTCCCAGTTTTACATCGACTTTGTATAGGAAAAAACTTTAAAAATCTTCTTGTCTGAAACTGCAAGGCCTAGGCTTTTGATATTTTGTATGTTGCATTGCCAAGTGGTCCTCTGCCAAGATTATTCAAATTATGCCCCTGAGGTGAAAAGAGGCCCCACCCAGGAGGTTCCAAGTTTTAAATAGACTTATATAGGCAAAAACTTAAAAATCTTCTTGTCTGAAAGTTCAAGGCCTAGGCCTTTGATATTTGATATGTAGCATTGCCTAGTGGTTCTCTAACAAGATTGTTCAAATTATGCCCCTGGGGTGAAAAGAGGCCCCGTCCCGGGGGTCACTTGTTATATGAGTTATATAGGAAAAAATACTTCAAAAATTATCTGATCATATTTCCTAGACTGTTTAATTATAATTACCTGATGACCCCAAGTAATTAGGAGTCACTTGACTGTGACCTGACCTACTTACCTACTTTCTTGTTTTTAAAGATACAGCCTTGAAATTTGGATGACATATACAGTTTTGCACACCGATTTTAAAACTGACTTTCAGTGACTATGAATGTGACCTACTGACCTACTTTCTTAATATTTTAGCATCAGCTTGACATTTGAAACATGTAGCTCATATTACTCAGGTGAGCGATCCAGGGTTATACTGACCCTCTTGTTTTTAGCTCACCTGTCACATAGTGACAAGGTGAGCTTTTGTGATCGCGCAGCGTCCATCGTCCGTGCGTCAGTCCGTGCGTGCGTGCGTGCGTAAACTTTTGCTTGTGACCACTCTAGAGGTCACATTTTTCATGGGATCTTAATGAAAGTTGGTCAGAATGTTCACCTTGATGATAGCTAGGTCAAGTTCGAAACTGGGTTACATGCGGTCAAAAACTAGGTCAGAAGGTCTAAAAATAGAAAAACCTTGTGACCTCTCTAGAGGCCATATTTTTCGAAGGATCTTCATGAAAATTGGTGAGAATGTTCACCTTGATGATATCTAGGTCAAGTTCGAAACTGGGTCAACTGCGGTCAAAAACTAGGTCAGTAGATCAAATAATAGAAAATCCTTGTGACCTCTCTAGAGGTTATATTTTTCATGGGATCTGCATGAAAATCGGTCAGAATGTTCATCTTGATGATATCTAGGTCAGATTCGAAACTGGGTCACGTCCGGTCCAAAACTAGGTCAGTAGGTCAAATAATAGAAAAACCTTGTGACCTCTGTAGAGGCCGTATTTTTCATGGGATCTGCATGACAATTGATCAGAATGTTCATCTTGATGATATCTAGGTCAAGTTTGAAACTGGGTCAACTGCGGTCAAAAACTAGGTCAGTAGGTCAAATAAAAGAAAATCCTAGTGACCTCTCTAGAGGTCATATTTTTCATGAGATCTGCATGAAAATTGGTCAGAATGTTCATCTTGATGATATCTAGGTCAGCTTTGAAACTGGGCCACGTCCGGTCAAAAAATAGGTCAGTAGGTCAAATAATAGAAAATCCTTGTGACCTCTCTAGAGGTCATATTTTTCATTGGATCTGCATGAAAATTGATCAGAATGTTCGTCTTGATGATATCTAGGTCAAGTTCGAAACTGGGTCATGTCCGGTCCAAAACTAGGTCAGTAGGTCAAATAATAGAAAAACCTTTTGACCTCTCTAGAGGTCATATTTTTCATTGGATCTGCATGAAAATTGGTCAGAATGTTCATCTTGATAATATCTAGGTCAAGATTGAAACTGGGTCACATGCGGTCAAAAACTAGGTCAGTAGGTCAAATAATAGAAAAACATTTTGACCACTCTAGAGGCCATATTTTTCATGGGATCTGTATGACCGTTGGTCTGAATGTTCATCTTGATGATGTCTAGGTCAAGTTTGAAACCGGGTCAACTGCGGTCAAAAAATAGGTCACTAGGTCTAAACATAGAAAAACCTTTTGACCTCTCTAGAGGCCATATTTTTGAATGGATCTTATTGAAAATTTGTGAGAATGTTCACCTTGATGATATCTAGGTCAAGTTCGAAACTAGGTCATGTGCGGTCAAAAACTAGGTCAGTAGGTCTAAAAATAGAAAAACCTTGTGACCTCTCTGGAGGCCATATTTTTCATGAGATCTTCATGAAAATTACTGAGAATGTTCACCTTGATGATATCTAGGTCAAGTACAGAACTGGGTCACATGCCTTTAAAAACTAGGTCATTATGTAAAATAATAGCAAAACCTTGTGACATCTCTAGAGGCCATATTTTTCAACGGATCTTCATAAAAATTGGTCAGAATTTTTATCTTGATGATATCTAGGTCAAGTTCAGAACTAGGTCACATGAGCTCAAAACTAGGTCACTATGTCAAATAATAGAAAAAACAACGTCACACTCAGTTCATGTGGAGACAGGTGAGCGATTCAGGACCATCATGGTCCTCTTGTTTTATAAAGTAGGCTGTTAAACTCTGTATTCACTATTCTGTTTTGATGATGTGACTGAAACTTTCAGAACACTTTTATGGATATGCTACTTGATCACATAAATCACCTATATATGCTTCAAATAATGGCCTTCTAGGAAACAAAATAGCAGATGCTTCGATGTAATTGTATGAATTACAGGAAAGATAAAGAAAGGAAAAAGAAAAAAGTGCAAGCCATGAAAGAAAAGAAACAAGAAAAAGCCGGAGACTTTTCTGCGTTCAAAGGTAATGCACTTCATTTCATTTAAATTAAGTGCACTCTTATTACTGCACTTGCGTTTTAAGTATTGTGTCATCCTTTATCGCTCTGTGTTAGGTATGTATTATATCTGTAACTAAGTTTATGAGCAGGACTAACTGGATATGCAGCCTTATACTCTCATTTCTTATACATGTAGCAAAATCTTGGTACAACTCATTCAGGCAAACCAAAAGAAGTTTTTGCATAAGGTTATAAGTACTATTATATGTACATATTCAAACGAAGAAGTTATACAGTTGAAGTATATGTACATACAATGTATTGTGTTCTGTAAGAAGTCATTAATTTTGAATGAATTAACTTGACAGTTTCCAAATTGAAGCATACTTATTTCTTTGTATGTTTTATAAATTTTTGTTACTTTAGATGATGTTGCTTTTGGTGAGGTTGCCATGGCTCCCCCATCTATAACAGCCAAACCCAGAAAAGCAAATATGGACAGTGACAAACCAAGGGTAAGTACAGTGAGGAATGGATGCAAGAACATTCGTGTTTTGTGATATTATCAAATTAAAGATTTTAATGGTTACCCTTTCAAGTTAAAATACATCAGCTGATCAAAACAGTTACTTTGATGGGTATACTTACATTAACCTGTTTTCCAGAAATAACTGAAAAGTTCCCCTTCAATAAGGATAGAGAGAGAATGATTTACAGTTATTGTTTTCAGTCAGTCAGCTCTAACAAAGTTTGCCTTGCCCTGAATTTGAACCGATCACCCCCTCTAATTGTAAATCTTGTAATTTACCTATTGAGCTTACCAGTGGATCCAGACATAACTACTTATTGCAGATTACATTATGTGCCTTATTCTAAGTAAATAATTTTACTGTATATTGGGTAATATTTGGTTTTAT
This sequence comes from Mercenaria mercenaria, assembly GCF_021730395.1. Classification (NCBI taxonomy): domain Eukaryota; kingdom Metazoa; phylum Mollusca; class Bivalvia; order Venerida; family Veneridae; genus Mercenaria; species Mercenaria mercenaria. The sequence goes on from NC_069362.1 coordinate 23,871,311, forward strand.
TTTCCCTACTCATTGGGAATAGAGCAACATTAAATTCAAAACAGTTATAAGATATTTACTGCATTAAATCCTGAAGTACAAACAACATTAGAGTGCAAATTATTGCCGATATTAACATGTCTTTTGTCTATCCATTTGGGAAATATAAGTGGCACAAAATATATCCAGTAGTGAACTCAGTGAAAAACTTCTTCCTCCATTGTGCCACCTCAACTGATAATTTTGGATTTGCTAGTGTTAGTGGTGTTCTCCAACCAGTAATTTTGCCAAAAGAGAGGTGGTATATTGTTTTGCTCATTTTCTGCCAATTGGTCAAGTCTGTTGGTAGACCATTTAGTTTCTGATCGTTAACCACAAAATGTTTGTCCTCCGAATGGCCCAATTTTGATTCCTTATATTATTCTTATTATTTTGAGGGTCAAACATCAACATTGCAGTGACCTTGACACTGAAAACATTTTTGCTCAATAACTAAAGAACACTTTGGCCTGCATTCATCAGACTTCATTGACTGATTGTCTGTGATCAGCATATGATCCTTACTGTGTCATAGGTTAATGGGCAAGGTCAAATGATCACAGGACTGAAAATGGGGCTGGCCTTCCTGGGGCATGAGAGATGGTATACTAGTATATGTTCTACAAACAGCTCTTGTTTTGGATTTGCTTTTGTAACAGTAATAGCCATATATTTCTTTGTTTTACAGCCAGGAAAACGTTCACTTCTTCTGAAAGAAATGATGGATGCAGGAGGCAAATCTAAGGCCCTGTCAACTGAACAATCAGATGCTATAGTTAGGATCAGACCTAAATCTCAGGCACAGCGTCAGGCGGGACAGACAGTAAAACGGAAATATTTATCGCCAGTGCAGAAACAGATAACAGACTTTCAGAGACAAAAAGCAATAGATTTATACAGAGAAATGAAAGACCAAAAATTGAAAGCGCCTAGATGAAACATAAGATGTTAATATTTGATCATGTTTATAAAATACAGCTCTGTTTGTCAAAAAACAGAAGTCAGTATTTTTGTTTTGATTGATCTTATAGGCTGTCTTGGTGAAAGAAAATCTTAAAAAATTCAGTGCCCTTTTTTGTCTTTAAGGCATTAAGTGCTCTTACATGACAGAAAGAGAAGCTTTACATATAAGTTCAGCTATTTAAACTAGCTGCTGTTGCAAGTGTTGGTAAAATAATAAAGTTTTAAATTACTCTGGCTGGTTTGTTGTATATTCCTCTGCTTGATAAATAATTCAGATGCTTTGCAAACAAGGAAGAGTTTCATGGAAGACTTCCTGTTTAGAGAAAATCTTGTCACTGTGAAATGCAGTATTTTGTTTTAATAAAATTATGTGATATAGTGAAATGGTACTGGAATAACTTACAAAATGTCTTGCCTAAAATCAAGGAAACAAAGTCTAAATGTAAGAGGTTGGTATTACACCATCAGTATGCAGTATTCTAGAATTCTATTTTGGCCAATTTTGGCAGCTTATGACTTAACATACTGTGTACAGTGTACTTCAAAAGCCAACTGATTTGACCCATTGTGAAAGGTTAACTTAAAATTAAAGTCGGTATTATTTAAAATCCAAGAAATTGTCACTTACTTCTCTAAACTCTTTATAAATAATTTTCAATGTGAAAATGGTGTAGAAACCAATGACTTATAAAGCCAAAATAATCAAAACTTTACTATCTGTATCAAAATGGAAATATAACAAAATTCACTTGTACAGATGGTCAAAAAAGCCACAGGAAAGTTCCAAATTTGTAATGTGGTGTACAAAAGCCCTGAATTACGCCCCACTTTTAAGAAGAGTGAATATGTTATTTTGTTCAGTTGGTCAGTAGGATCGTCCATCCATCAGTAGATACTTTGGTTTTGATTTATAACTAGAGAATGCAGTTTGCCTATAGTAGCCAGATTTCATAAAATGATGCCTATGGTTATACTATACACACTAGAATGATTGCTATGGTTTATACTATACATACTAAATGATTGCCTATAGTTATACTATACACACTATAATGATTGCCTATGGTTATACTATACACACTATAATGATTGCCTATGGTTATACTATACACACTATAATGATTGCCTATGGTTATACTACACACTGTAATGATTGCCTATGGTTATACTATACATACTATAATGATTGCCTATGGTTATACTATACACACTATAATGATTGCCTATGGTTATACTATACACACTATAATGATTGCCTATGGTTATACTATACACACTATAATGATTGCCTATGGTTATGCTATACATACTATAATGATTGCCTATGGTTATGCTTTACATACTATAATGATTGCCTATGGTTATACTATTCTTACTATAGCCTATGGTCATTAGTGAATGCAAAAATGTACTTCCTTGGAAGATCAACAAATGATCTATAGCTTAAATATTTAAAACTGTACTTAATCGTTAGCAACCCCAACAAAATAAATAATCTATAAATAAAGGATGACCATATTCCCATGACAACTCTAAACATGCAGGATATATTCCAAGTCGTGGAAGTACAAAAAAAAGCAACAACAACATTTAAACAACTTTATCTCATGAAATTCTTGATAGGTCTTAGCTAAACTTGGCCTGTAGCTTCTTTGGATTAACAAAATTTTATCTAAATGTTTCGGCTTGACTGCATGTAGGGACACCAGAGCTCATGAACCACTTGATATGCCAAACTTGTAGCTCCCTAAGTTGAACCTCACTCGGGTTCCCCTACATGTTCAAATGGTTATGCATTTTGTGGCCATTGCAGCAAACAAATAGAAAAAGCTTTTAAAGGATTGCTTAAAGCATGTTCACAAACCTTGGTCAGAAGCAAGGTTAAAAGATCAGGTTCCTCCTTAGGTGTATAACTTGAGCCCATCTGGGCCTTTGTATGTAGCATGTTCATCATGAAGTAACTGCCCATCAGAACTTGAGTCACACAACACAACTACAATTTTGGGTTTCATATTATAATAAAAGAATGTTCTAATTTGACTTTGAATAGTTTTCTTGCACAAGACATAATCCAAACTTTTAACTCACCGGCATTCCAAGGACTATGTTGAATGCAGTGCTTGTCAGTCAGAACATCGTTCTGTACATCAAGATTTCCTTCAAACAACTACTGATTGAAATTTACTAAATTTTGCTGGCTGTTTTCTCTTGCAGGAAGAATTAAATAATGGCCTTGCTGGTATATGTGAAGGGGCCCTTTATCTACTCACTTCCTTCAAACATCTTCCTGTCAAGAACTACCAGATGTTAGTGTTCTATACTTGTTGGGAAGTTTGACTGGAACCAGATGGAGATGTTCTATAAGAACTGTAAAGAGCTTTTGCTTGAACCAAATGGGAGTGTTTTATACTTGGGAAGTTTGGCTAGAACCAGATGGAAGTGTTCTACTATACTTGTAGGGATTAGTCTGATTGGATACATTCTCTTTGATAGTGATATATAACTACAACTGATGGCCCCATCCTGTAGGAGGACAAGGGAACAGTACTAGTAATTTCCTTTACACATCTCAAGAAACTTCTTGATGGAACTCAACCAACTTTAAAATTCAGTAGGAAGCACCAAGTTGTGAAGATTAAAAATTATACAAATGATGGTGTGGGAAGCCCTTAATGTGTAATAAGGATTTTTATGCCCCCAAAGGGAGGCATATTCGGGGGCATATAGTTTTTGAACCGTCTGTCAGTTTGTCGGTCTGTCAGTCTGTCCCCAATTTTTGTGTCCGGTCCATATCTTTGTCATCCATGGATGGATTTTCAAATAACTTGGCATGAATGTGTACCACAGTAAGAGGACATGCCGCGCAAGACTCAGGTCCGTAGCTCAAAGGTCAAGGTCACACTTAGACGTTAAAGGGTAGTGCATTGATGGGCGTGTCCCGTCCATATCTTTGTCATCCATGGATGGATTTTCAAATAACTTGGCATGAATGTGTACCACAGTAAGACAACGTGTCGTGCGCAAGACTCAGGTCCGTAGCTCAAAGGTCAAGGTCACACTTAGACGTTAAAGGGTAGTGCATTGATGGGCGTGTCCGGTCCATATCTTTGTCATCCATGGATGGATTTTCAAATAACTTGGCATGAATGTGTACCACAGTAAGACGACGTGTCGCGCGCAAGACTCAGGTCCATAGCTCAAAGGTCAAGGTCACACTTAGACGTTAAAGGGTAGTGCATTGATGGGCGTGTTCGGTCCATATCTTTGTCATCCATGGATGGATTTTCAAATTACTTGGCATGAATGTGTACCACAGTAAGACGACGTGTCGCGCGCAAGACTCAGGTCCGTAGCTCAAAGGTCAAGGTCACACTTAGACGTTAAAGGGTAGTGCATTGATGGGCTTGTCCGGTCCATATCTTTGTCATCCATGGATGGATTTTCAAATAACTTGGCATGAATGTGTACCACAGTAAGACGACGTGCCGCGCAAGACTCAGGTCCGTAGCTCAAAGGTCAAGGTCACACTTAGACGTTAAATGGTAGTGCATTGATGGGCGTGTCCGGTACATATCTTTGTCATCCATGGATGGATTTTCAAATAACTTGGCATGAATGTGTACCACAGTAAGACAACGTGTCGCGCGCAAGACTCAGGTCCGTAGCTCAAAGGTCAAGGTCACACTTAGACGTTAAAGGGTAGTGCATTGATGGGGGTGTCCGGTACATATCTTTGTCATCCATGGATGGATTTTCAAATAACTTGGTATGAATGTGTACCACAGTAAGACGACGTGTCGCGCGCAAGACTCAGGTCCGTAGCTCAAAGGTCAAGGTCACACTTAGACGTTAAAGGGTAGTGCATTGATGGGCGTGTCCGGTCCATATCTTTGTCATCCATGGATGGATTTTCAAATAACTTGACATGAATGTGTACCACAGTAAGACGACGTGTCGCGCGCAAGACTCAGGTCCGTAGCTCAAAGGTCAAGGTCACACTTAGACGTTAAAGGGTAGTGCATTGATGGGCGTGTCCGGTACATATCTTTGTCATCCATGGATGGATTTTCAAATAACTTGGCATGAATGTGTACCACAGTAAGACGACGTGTCGCGCGCAAGACCCAGGTCCGTAGCTCAAAGGTCAAGGTCACACTTAGACGTTAAAGGGTAGTGCATTGATGGGTGTGTCCGGTCCATATCTTTGTCATCCATGGATGGATTTTCAAATAACTTGGCATGAATGTGTACCACAGTAAGACGACGTGTCACGCGCAAGACCCAGGTCCGTAGCTCAAAGGTCAAGGTCACACTTAGGTCATTTTTCATGATAGTGCATTGATGGGCGTGTCCGATCCATATCTTTGTCATTCATGCATGGATTTTAAAATAACTACGCATGAATGTGTGGCACAGTAAAACGACGTGTCGCGCGCAAGACCCAGCTCCATAGGTCAAAGGTCCTAAACTCTAACATCGGCCATAACTATTCATTCAAAGTGCCATCGGGGGCATGTGTCATCCTATGGAGACAGCTCTTGTTCTTCAAATAATTTTTTCATCAGAATACATGCAGATGTTCAACCTTTGGCTGGAAGCCTCTTTTGGTAGGAATTAAAAATTGCACAGGTGATGGCCTCCTCCTTAGGGGCAAGGAATGGGCCCTTAAGTAACAAAAAATCATTCAAATGACTTCTGTAGTGCAACAGAGCAACAGATAAGCTTTCACAGTTAAAGGTGGTCAATCACATTTAATCAACATTTAATGACATTTTTTACTTTTTGTATATTCTGGTAGAGAATTATTTAAGGAACAAAAAGACCGATTACATAGAGTTAGATTCCTATTTGAAATGTATATTTTATTAATTTTATAAAATTTTGTAATTACTCCCCTTTAATATGAAAGTATATAAAAAGCTGGGTATTTCTTTCTATTTCGATACAATGTCTAGTTTTACATTTGCTTTGATAGACATATCAACTATTGAACAATCTGAACCAAAATGCAAGTTTAAAAGCTGTGTGTAGCTTCTGAATTCATTTATTTCCAATCTATCTTGGTTGCGCAACCAAGATAGGCAAAGGGAGGTAATAATAATTTTTCAAACTTGCGTTTCTAATGAATTCCATCTAAATACATAATTTTTAATGCAAATATTTTACAAATATATTACAATATGTCTAATATTTATACATTTCCTTAGGCAAAGTATGTTTATCAAATTTATACTTATGATAAAATAACTCTGTCTTGGTTGGGCAACCAGGATAGGAAAATGAAATTTTAAAAATACCTCCAGTGAAAATCTAATTTGTATTAAGTGTTAAGTGAACATAAATGAGTGTAAATGATCAGATGCTAAAGTTTCGAACAAATCCGTTACATGGCCAAAACCTGATTATCCACCTTTAATGGGGGTATTACCCTGTCATTTTGGTTTGAATTGCATAATGGCTAAACCAAACTGGGTATTTTAAAACATGTTCCTGCATCATTTTTATTTCAGTTGTATATTATATTTCAGTTCAAATTTATATCAACTGGTTAATTTGCAGCATTAATAAATTGTAACGAACATGGCAACATTTCGAGGAAATGCATCATAGACAAATATTCTGCCCAAAATATTTTATATTCCACCTGCTAAAAATATTTTGTCTTTTTTATATTTTGGTGTATAGTTTGATTTTAACATTTGAGAGTTCAATTTATAGACTGGTCTGCCAATTTACCTTGCTTTATGTTGGTAAGAACAACTATCATACAGAATAACACTACCTAGATAAAGGACCATATTTCATTATCATATTAAAGTACATAAACATCGCTGGCCTCAAAATCGAACTATAGATGTTGTATTTTTTGCCAAATCATTATATTAAGTAAACAATTTTTAGAAACTAGTGAGATGTAAAGCCTGTTACTTAGTTAATGGTCTAAACTGTTTTGAGCTTTTAACAGGCAATAACATGTGCATTAGCCAAAGATATCCATGTTCACCACCATTTGGCTTTAACTGTTTTATAAGACTGCTGATTAGTTATCAATTTTATTCACTTACTAGCAGTATAGTTCACACTGCTTGTCCTCCTTACATCTGTCCATCTTAATTACAGGAGAAGGGGCCTTCATGGCCACATGGTTAAGATCGCTGACTTCATATCACTTGCTCCTCACTGAGAGTTCAAGCTTCACTTGGGGCGTTGAATTCCTCATGTGAGGAAGCCATCCAGCTGGCTTGTGAAAGGTTGGTGGTTCTAACCAGGTGCCCTCTCGTGATGAAATAATGCTTGGAGGGGCACTTGGGGTCTTCCTCAACCATCAAAGCAGAAAGTTGCCATAAGACCATAATTGTGTCGGTGCGATGTTAAACCCAACAAATAGATAATTACAGGAGATGCAAAAACACTTGCATGATCTCAGTGCTGTAGACTTAAGTCTGTTTGATTTTTGGTCCCAAGATTAGTGCTTATACAAACACGTGAAATCAAACATTGCAATTTTTTATCTACATAATTATTATAATTATACATTATTATATTCATTATGATAATCTTAATTGTGTATTTCACAAATTTTGTTTCAAATTTATGCAAATACACAGTTGTTGCTCTTGTGCATTATTACTCTTTAATTCTGTAGGTAGCATCCATAAGTTGTACTGTGGTAATGATTTTATACAATTGATGGCGACAGGGTGAACCCTCAAGGGATAAGACATTAAAGACCACTAATGTCTAATTAGGATTTTCTTTAAGTTTAAAATAGACATGTGAGGGATGCAAATGCATTGTATAACATATCCTTATCATTTTGGCCTAGTTAAAGTTGATTGATAATGCTACTGTAGTTGTTAATTTGTTTGCTACAAGTTTTGGATTCCATAGTGTTGACCTGTCAGACAAAAAAATATCTCTTACAAGATGCATGACCTCTACCTTCTTTGATATCCTTTTGTGGTTTATAGGTCATTTAAGAACATAAGGCTAGTAATCCTTTTTAAAATGGGCCTGGCTATGTGTTACAACTCTCAGGAGATTGCTAATTTTATATAGAATATATAGCAACTTTATTTACTACTGTATGCCCAATAACAACAACATTAGCCAAAATTGAAATTTGTCCAGATATATGTATAATTGGGCTAATTTGGTCAGATTTTGGTAGAAAATGAGCATTTCATTGCAATTTGCTGTAAAAATTGCTAAAAAAATCACATTTTAACTATTTTGGGTGTATTTTTTTTAAAAAAATGCATATTCATGCAGAGCCTAAGTATTACCCATTCATAGCTATCAGAGTTGGAAGTATATATAGTTAACAGAGTTTATGTGTTATTTGCTTGCAAATTTGAGTACAAAGTAGAAGAACAAGGCAAAAATAAGCTCCAACTAGGAGAAATGGTTAAAAGTTATGCTGCCACAACTAGTTTGCTTAAAGGGCCAAAATTTGCTATTTTTGGCTTTATGAACACGATAGAGACCACATTTTGTAATCAACTTCAATCAAACTTGCACACAACTTGTATTGGCATAATATCTTGGTTCCTTTCGAAAACTGGCCTGTTCCCATCATGGGTTCCAGAGTTATGGCCCCTTAAAGGGCCAAAATTTGCTATTTTGGCTTTTGCGGCCAAATAGAGACTTCATTTATGGTTTGATTTGATACAAACTTGCAAAATATCTTCAACAACAATAAATCTTGGATTCCATTATAAATCTGTCAGATCCAATCATTACGGCCCTGATAGAGCCCTGAAAGAGCCAAAATTTGTTAATTTTTACCTTGAGAACATGACAGAAGTGACATTTTATATTTGATTTTAACTACACTTACACACAACTTAAGTCACAATAAGATCTCAGTTCCTTTCAAAAACCGGCAAGATTCCATCATGGGTTCTGGAGTTACTGACTCTGAAAGGGGCAAAATTTTCTAGTTTGGCCCTTTCAACCATATAGAGGTTTCATTTATGCTTTAATTTGATACAAACTTGCATAGAATGATTATATTGATGATTTCTAGGCCTGGATCAAAACTGGATCATGTCGGGTCAAAAACTAGGTCATCAGGTCAAATCAAAAGAAAAGCTTGTTAACAACCTAGAGGCCACATTTATTACCCTATCTTCACGAAACTTGGTCAGATTGTTTATCCTGATTATTCCCAGGCTAAATTTGAAACTGGGTCATATGGGGTCAAAAACTAGGTCACCCGGTCAAATCAAAGGAAAAGCTTGTTAACACTCTTGTTCATTTGATGTCCATGAAACTTGGTCAAAATGTTTCTGTGCATGAAATATCAGATGAATTTTTTATCTGGGTGATGTAGGGTCAAAAACTAAGTCACCAGGTTAAATCAAAGAATAAGCTTATTTACACTCAAGAAGCCACGTTTTTTGGTCCAATCTTAATGAAAACTGGTCAGAATATTAGTCTTCATGAAATCACTAGGTAAAACATGTTTACACTGTTATAGGGTGTTACTCAGGTGAGCGACTTAGGGCCATCTTGGCCCTCTTGTTTCTCAGTTAAAGTGACATTTTCATGTGAGCCAGGTCCTGTTTTTGTAATTGTGGACCTATACCTGACATTTTGGTAGCTTTTTCAAGGAGATCTTTTGCTTTTAAAAAAAATGTAAACAAACCTAATTACACATGTGTTCATACCCATATTTTAGCTGTCAATTTGGAAGATATTCCATAGTGATGACTTGTCAGACTAAACATCTCTCTTATAAGATACATGACCCCTTCTTGTCTTGATGTATTTTGTGGTTTATAAGTCATTTAAAAACATAAGGCTAGTAATCCTTTTTAAAATGGGCCTGATTATGTGTTATAGCTCTCAGAATATTGCTTATTTTATATAGAACATATAGCAAATTTGTTTATTACTGTATAACCTTTAGTGCAAAATAGTGGTATCTAACCTAGATGATCTGGTGCAAAACCTCGTAGTCGTAAATATTTTGACAAATCGAAGCATCCCGAATACAGATGTTTGTACTTCCTGTATAAAACCAAAATTAAAATATTTTGAAATTCTCTCAAATTACTAATTGTCATCTACAAATTAGAGAAAAAGTACAAAGCTATGTCTTGGGGAGGACAGCGGCCACAGCAATACGTACGTAATTTCGTTTAATTCATTGAAGACAGAACGAAAGTTGAGCTACCCAAATTTTATGCCTTTTCAACAGGTCCCAGAAAAGTCAAAAATTAGCTGTCTAGCTATATATAGCTAGAAATATCTATAAAACCAATAACAATTGTTCATAATATGTGAGTATCAAATATAAAATAGTTATTATCCCATTCAAGTGGTTTATGAGACAAAAGACAATCGCAAAGAATGGAGATCTATGCAGTTTCACGTTGCGAATTTCTGCGATCAGTCATTTAATATGAAATTAGGTGCTACCTAAAAAGCAGAGCTCCCATGAAAAATCATCAGTGCCCGTTAAAAATTAAAGGAGTGGTGCTGGAATTATCAGGAATTATGGATTCGTTTAGGAAGTTTATGTTCTTTAGATCTATTAAAATTATTAATAATAATTCATGAATTCTGAATGCATGTTTTAGACTACATCAAGATTAATTCTTGACATGTGAAAACTCCACAAATATTCTGTATATAATCAAAAGAAAGTTCGGTATAGATTAACATCTGCACCAAGATAAAGAAAAAAACATATTTGAATAATTTCTGTTATTCTTATTACAACGTACTGCATCAACAATTTTACATAACTTATTATCGTACTGGAAATCAGTCACAAAATGATAATTGCTCAAATTGAAAAGCTTGAACTTTGAAAATTTCAAACCTAACAGAATCTCATTAGGCCAATAGCCAAAGGAATTCTGTGTCTTTGCGTGTGAATGTTGGGCAATGAGGACTTAATGTAAAAAGTTAATGTTCCAGTTCCAAAGTTAATAGAAATTAGAATTTACGTAATCCTGGAAATGGCTATTGTAATTCTTTTAAGTGTCATTATTGTCAAATTTTGGTTCTTTTTGGAAGGAAGAATGTGTCCAACTTTCAGTCAAAAATACTGCTATAACAGACGCCTGGTATGAGAAAATTACAATCATTTCCATGACTGTACAAAGCTGGTTTTAAACCCAAAAGTGGTGTTAATCTTTTAGCACTATAGAATAGGGATGGTAGTAAGAACCTTTTTGATGTTTGTTCATAATTCATCGCCAATTTTTTTTTTTTTTTTTTTTTTTTCATAAACTCTGGTCAGTGATTTTAAAGCTAATGGATGAAATATATGCGAACGAGGAGAAGAGCATTATTTGCTTTTCACAGTTTAATGCCTGTATATTTTGATCCTAAAGCTTTTCTTTTTTTAAGTTATGTCTACTGCCTGCTACACAGGTACTACAGTGGAACCTGACATCAAAACTAACACATGTTGAATTTCACATGAATGACTTTAGTCATACAATATTTTCAAAACTCACAATAATACAAAAAAATTAAATAAAAATTAAAAAAAAAAAGCCTGGTCCAGGCGAGGTTCGATCTCACGACCTCTGAATTACAACGCGAACTCGCTAACCACTACACCATTGTGGAGTTATGACGTCAAAAGACAAACATAAGTATATATAATAAAGTTCAGTAATGGCAGCGTGACGAAAGTCATTTCGAAATGAAAATATTGTGTTTTATTTCTTTTTTTTTTCGTAGAAAATGTATTTAGCACTTATTTCTTATTATCAAACGCTCATCTGCATTTTTATTCAATATTCAAAGCAGTAAGCGAGACGCTTTTGTCAACTGTAAACAGTAAGCGTCTACTGACGTGTTTACTGATTAATTACTATGTGCATAGTGTACTTGAAAAAATCCGAACAACACCGATTCCAAAAAGTACCACGAATTTTCAGCTCGATAGTATACACAGTTAGATATCTCTGTTCATCTTCTTTTTCATACGTCTAACCGTAATGCGACGCTGTCGGCGCCGCTTTGCGGCGCCGGTAGCTCTGCTATAAATTTGTCATATACACGATGATTATCACAAGTGAAAAATTCAGTGATGATTTATCGCAAAATACTGCCGCAGTTATTGAAAATGTGACTACAAAGATCTTGGTTTTGTGTCATTGTCTTTCATCTTACAAACCTTTTGGACGTGATTATGACCATTTTGCATCTTATTTTGACATATTTTGCCTTATTGGTATTGGCTTTATAGCTACTTCTAGCTATATATAGCTAGATTTAGCTATATAGCTAATAGCACACTCCCGTATGCAGGGCCTCCGCTGTCGATCGCCAATGTCGCCATTTGCGATAATTTTAAGAATTTGGCCCTAAATTTTTCAAACTGGCGAAAATAAGTGGCGCATAGTTTTTTTTCTCGTCATTTGTTTTTTTTCCGTAGTGATATAAGCGGCCCAATAATTGGTTCCCGATACACGTGTTTACCTAGGCGCTGGTAGTGAATAAAATCGATAACCAATCTAGGCGGTGTAATTTGACAATTCGACTGTTGAAGTTGGTTGACACTTTGAGAATATAATTGCGTAATAATGTGTGAACTGATGGTTAATCAGTAATCAAAACATCTGCCAGCTTGTATGTTTGAACTCTGCCGAGAATTCACCAAAATTAAGGCCGATCACGGTGTACTTTATGTGTTGTGATTTTTACAAAATAGATCGACATGTTTGTGGCATGCAGTTGTATGACTGACGAATTTTTAATAAGTACGAAAGATACATTTAATTTGTTACTTTTTGCAAATATATTAGATAATTTTGTAATTCCTCAGTTTTCATAAAAGATTTTAACGATGAATCCGAAAACAAAAACACAACAGCCTCAATTTGTATCCTGGACCTGGTTAATTAATTTCTTTGAAATGTTCAGAAACTGGAAGATATCACTTGCTACCATGGCTTCTTAAAAATCATCAGATGAGTGTTCAACTCGACCTTCTAAAATAGAAAAAATTCCGAATTTTCCTTTCCGAAAATAAATGAGTCCTGGAATATTGGTAATTCATGGATAGATATGATTCTTAAACTAAGGAAATGATTTGTGTCATTTGTATCCAACTACAAATTGAATTTACTTCTACAATGAACTAATACATCTTCAAAAGAAATTATTTACTATATTTTATTTTTCTATGCACAATCTGACAGCCAAATAAGAAAAATAAAAGAGGCTCAGAACTTTGGCTCAAAAATGACACTAAAATGGCTCCAACTTTTTCAAATTGGCGAAAAGGTTGGTGACAAGTATGAAAAACCCAGAGGAGGCCCTGCGTATGTAAGGATCTGTGACGTCACCGATAAGGTCTGCTATCTAAAAATAGCATAGGACTCAATTTGCGGACAATCAGTGCATTCATTGTACAATAAGCATAAGTAAACCATAGATTTTGCATTTGATTTGTTATTTTTGATAAGGTTTCTAGCCTACACATCAGAAACAAATGTTTATTTCCACTTCTAATTTCAATAAACTAGCCGAGAAACTATTTATTTTACATCCATGTTAGAAATATCATACCACTTTTTCATCAGTGTATGAAAGGATAATGTTAATGAATAGATGATGTTATTTTGTCATTCTGTTCATTTTGTGACACATCCAGTTTTAAAAAAAGAATATTTAGAAAAAATAAAATAACTCTAAAAATGTATTAGGCCTTTATACCAAATGGAAAGCGTTAATATTTAGAACAAAAATGTATTTACAGAACAGAAAAAATCCAAATTGTTCTGCTTGGTTACCGTCATACATTAAAATTATATTTTTGTAAAAAAAAATCTTCCGTAAGTGTTTATAAATTTAATAGATCCACTTGTGAATGTAAAAAGAAATCTTATGATCCCATAATATAAATTTATTGAAATTTCGAAATATGATGAACAATGTGTATATATTAAAGTAAACTGTCATACATATTGTTATTTTCGGCCACATATTCAGTTATTCGTTGAAACAATTAACACCTCTGTGATATACATATGTTGTGTTTTATTACAAATGACCACTTAGTGTGACATGTAGATATCTGACTTTTGGTAGTAATATTTAGATGTTATCTAATAAAACATGTTGCTGATCTAATGCAACACCATTGTTTTCTACCAAACCATGCATATGTGTATTTTTAATAAGGAAATGTTTGACGGACACCGACCACAGCTGACATCAGGGATCATCATCCAGTTTGCGTTTTGTGTTATGTGAATCAGTTGTTTAAAATAAAGTACATGCAGTTATTGTAGTTATGATTTTAATTGTGCTGATACATTCTTTGAAAGATATGAATCAAAATGATTTAGCATTAAAAGTTTCAACCACAAGTGCCCTTCGGTGTGTTGCATTTGAAAATATTGTTCTTCTGATGCAAAATTTTAATAGTATTATTGCAGAATATGGGGTTAATGTGCATGTAACATACTTTTAAACAGTGCTCTTTTCTTTTGCTTAGTCGGACCGTTTTGTATCGCCTTGTTAAAATTATATGTCTGTATGTTTGGTAAATTCCTTACATTTCCAATATTTTTCTTTAATTAGTTATTGTTTCATCTCTTTTATTTATTCTGTTAACAAGTGCGACAATTTTATACAGGTAGCATGTTACTTCAAAGTTTACTGAGATAGTTCATGATTCGTTATATATCGAAAACGCTCCATTGTCCGCAATGCGCAAATTGCATTATGGTATAACTTCTGTATGTTCTATTTATAGAACACGGGAGTGTGCTATTTGTGACTTTTCTGGGACCTGTTTCATAGTGACTTAGTGAGTAGAGCTAATTAGATTATTTCGATTAAAAGACATTTTTTTCCCCGATTCCGAGCGAGATATCTGGTATCTAAATTGACTCGAAGGTCTTGCATGTAGGTTCTTCATGCCAGTAGAATTTTCATATTGGTTGTCTGAGGATGCATTGGTGCATATGGTGGAGAGGGCTAAGGCGCTTTCATATATATGGAGGTGAAGGCCCCAGGTTCGATTCCTGGCTACTCCATTGTGGTGTGTCCTTGAGAAAGGCATCTAGACATTTTCAGGTATTGACAACAGTAGAAACAGAGACTAATAGATGATATCGCTCACATTGACAGTGAATTAAAACAAAAGAATTATGGTATAAAGAATTGTTCATACAGGGCTTTTCATCAGGAAATTGGGAAGAGGCCTTGGCCTTTAAAATTGGGAAATTTATGCGAAATAATTGCTAGTAAATAATTGCCCATTTTGGGAAAAATAATCAACTGGAAGTAAACACTGAAAGACGAATTAAATTTATCTCCCCTAAAACGGACTAAAAATTTTAAAAAGTAAACAAAATCCTAACCATCTGTTGGCATGAATTGGGGAAATCTTTACCTTGCATTTTGAGAAGGAAGTGTCTAGCCGTCCGGTAACCAGACGCCTAGCCTGCGTTCTAGTTGTCCGGTTACCAGATGGCTAGCAAATCCTCAGGGGATTTTCTAGTTGTCCGGTAATTGATTTCTTAATGAATCCGTAATTATTTTATAGTTTTAAATGTTATTTACTTAAGATATCGATACTTACCTGATTTTTCAGTCGATTAAGCGCAAGAGATCGTGTTTGTTTACAAATCCGTTGATACTCTATTTTTAGAAATGATTAAACATTGATCGCCGAACGTCCATATTTTATTTTGTAAAAAGTGATGTTTTTCTAACGGCCTAAACTTTAATTCTTAAAACACAAATTTATAAATATTTTTGGAAGAATGGAAAGCTTACAAAAAAGCAATTCATTAATTAATTTTGATATAATTATTTCGAAATAAAATGGATTAATTATGAATGCTTAACTACTGTTTTTCTAAAAGTGTTGAACATCACATTACCGCTTTTGAAATTAGACATCATTTAAAATAGTTATTCATTAAAAATATTTGAATATTAAAATATGAAAATTGAAAGCATTTCAAAACTGTTTTAATTTTGAAAATCCAGTGAAAAAGTTGTTAAAATTTAAAAGTTTTGATCCCATAAAAGCCTCCAGATAATAATAATGACGTCACGTTGATCTCACCATTATTAAGTTCGACAAACTTCCATTTTATCGGCTGAATAATGCAGTGATTTATTGTAAATCTTTAGAGTATGTATTTACACAAAAGTTTGTTTGCAGATAAGTATCGATTTCTTAAGTAAATAACCTTAAATCTATATATTATAATCATGACTTATTCATTAGGAAATCTATTACTGGACGGCTAGAAAATCGCCAGAGGATTTTCTAGCCGTCCGGTTACAGACGACTAGAACGCAGGCTAGGCGTCCGGTTACCGGACGGCTAGACACTTCCTTTTGAGAAATATCTCTGCCACAGTTGGAAAAAAACTAGTATATCTTTGGATTGGGAAGTGGCCTTATACAGGCCTCTATTATATAAGGATGAAAAGCCCTGTTATAGTATTCAAGGGCAAGGAGAGTATTCAAAATAATTTGATGGTCAGATTGTTAGCTCACCAGAGCACAAAGTGCTCAGGGTGAGCTATTGTGATTGCTTACCGTCCGTCGTCCGTCCGTCCGTCCACACTTTCCTTTAAACAACATCTCCTCCTAAACCAACAGGCCAATTTTGATGAAACTTCACAGGGATGTTCCTTGGATGGTCTTCTTTAAAAATTATTCAAAGAATTGAATTCCATGCAGAACTCTGGTTGCCATGGCAACAGAAAGGAAAAACTTTAAAAATCCTCTTCTCAAAAACCAGAAGCCCTAGAGCTTAGATATTTGGTGTGAAGCATTGCCTAGTGGACCTCTACCAAATTTGTTAAAATCATGACCCCGGGGTCAAAAATGACCCCGCCCTAGGGGTCACTTGATTTTACATAGGAAAATCTTAAAAAATCTTCTTCTCAAAAACCAGAAGACCTAGAGCTTAGATATTTGACATGTAGCATTGCCTAGAGGACCTCTACTAAAGTTGTTCAAATCATGACCCGGGGTCAAAATTGACCCCGCCCAGGGGTCACTTGATTTTACATAAGAAAATCTTCATAAATTTTCTAAAAATAAACAGAAGGCCTGGAGCTTAGATATTTCACGTGTAGCATTGCCTAGTGGACCTCTACAAAATTTGTTCAAATCATGACCCCCAGGGTCAAAATTGACCCGGCCCCAGAGGTCACTTGATTTTACACAGGAAAATCTTCCAAAATTTTCTAAAAATAAACCAGAAGGCCTAGATCTTAGATATTTAAGATGTAGCATTGCGTAGTAGACTTCTACAAAATTTGTTCAAGCGTGACCTCCGGGATCAAATTGACCCCACCCAATGGGGTTACTTGATTGTACATAGAAAAATCTTCAAATTTTTCTAAAAATAAACCAGAAGGCCTACAGCATAGATATTTGACATGCAGCATTGCCTAATGGACCTCTACAAAATCTGTTCAAATCTTGACCCCTGGGGTCAATTTTGACCCCAGCCCAAGAGTCACTTGATTTTACATAGGAAAATCTTCAAAATTTTTCTAAAAATAAACCAGAAGGCCTACAGCTTAGATATTTCACGTGTAGCATTGCCTAGTGGACCTCTACAAAATCTGTTCAAATCATGAGCCCCGGAGTCAAAATTGACCCCGTCCCAGGGGTCACTTGATTTTACATAGGAAAATCTTCAAAAATTTTCTAAAAATAAACCAAAAGGCCTAGATCTTAGATATTTGACATGTAGCATTGCCTAGTAGACTTCTACAAAAAAATTCAAATCTGGACCCCCAGGGTCAAATTTACCCAGCCCCAGGGGTTACTGGATTGTATATAGGGAAATCTTCATAAATTTGCTAAAAATAAACCAGAAGGCCTAGATCTTAGATATTTGATATGTTACATTGCCTAGTAGACTTCTACAAACTTTGTTCCATTCATGACCCCCCGGGGTAAACTTGGCCCCGCCCCAGGGGTTACTTGATTGTACATCAGAAAATCTTCCAAAAAAATTCTAAAAATCATCAGTTTGACATTTGAAACATGTAGCTCATATTACTCTGGTGAGTGATCCAGGGTCATCATGACCCTCTTATTTTATATTTGTGATGGACAATCTCACAGAATCCCCATTTGATACATGTAAGTTTCCTTTAAATTTATCTCATATTCACATCAAAATCAGCATTTAAACCCCAATCAGGGTCATTGGAAATTTCCTCCACTATATTGGTCTATCTTGTGTTTGACGTGAATGGAGATATTGCCCATAAGAAAAAGAACTCAGTATTTTCTAGAATCGTGTCTAATTTGTTGGACTAGCAAGGAGAGGAGCACAGAGACTGCTTTAACCACATCCCACCCCACAAGTCCTGGCTGCTAAAGCTTGGAGATTGTTCTACATCGCAACTGCACTCAGAAAAGATGAAAGCTCATAGTTTTGGTTTTTTTGCCCGTGGAATGCATGTGACATGATTCTGGGCCTGTAAGGGGATGGCTATTAGCCCATGGACTTTTGTAAAACACAAGTTTAGTATGAAAATATAGCATGCTTTAACCAAGTGGACTGCTGAACATTAAATTATTTCAGTTTTTTGTATATTATATAAAGTGTCTGGGTTTGGGTTTTGCATCTTCTTGCCTCTTGATTTGTCTGTACATTACACAGTCATCTGTAAAGAGGTGGACTGTTGATTGACTCTATAACTGCGATTGTTGGTGTATGTAAAGAAGAGATGACTAACCTTACAAAAGGCCGTATCAGAGTTTAGAAGAATACTGGAAGCATCTGTTTGTTGATTTTTGCTGAAGCCTTTTGCTATGTCATTAATGGTGAGAATAAGTTTTCCAGTCTGACAGATTGTACATGTACTTGACCCTGGTCAACAGATAGTTTAAAGAATTTAGCAAGCTCTAAGTTACAGTTTTAGCTTGCCTTTTTAAAGTATACCAGTAGGTAGTCTACAGGCCTTGGATTTTTTAGAATGGTCCTGATTTTAGGTTTTCAGCTGTATGAATTTCCTTATATAATTTGATTTAAAAAAAGAAAATTTCAGGCTTAAAAAGGTACATTTTCAGGCTTTTGTTTTTCGATTGAATCCCAGGCTTGGGTAGAGCTATCAAAACCACTCATCAGATAAAGACTATGGCCATCCTTAAATTCAGAAAATTATCTTGACAGATGAAATAATAGTTTATACACTTCTGTATTATAGGGAGGTTATGGAGCACCTCAAGGTTACCAGCAGCCTGGTGCACCACCAAGTAACCAACTTTACGGTCAGCAAGGTCAGGGCGGGTATGGTCAGCAACCTCCACCACAAGGTTACAGACCACCAGGGCAATATGGTCAGCCTGGACAATATGGCCAGCCTCAGCAAGGACCCCCTGGTCAGTATGGAGCACCAGGTCAGCCTCCTAGGGGACAGTATGGTCAAGCACCACCACCTGGACAGTACGGTGCTCCAGGAGGGCAGTATGGTGCTCCGAGTGCACCCCCAGGTCAGGGGTATGGCGGACAACCTCCAGCATATGGTCAGCAACAACAATACGGTGGGTATCAACAGCCAGGGTATGGTCAGCAAGGAATGGGTGGATTTGGAGGACAGCAAGCCCCTCCTCCTGGTGTTGGTCAAGAACTCTGGGGATGGTTTCAGGTAACCATCATGTTGCTTTTTGTATTTGCTCATTTAAACTAGAAAATTTGTCATACAACATCCTTAACTAATTTTATTGAAGCCTTGTATAGATTTTCATTACACTAACTGATCTGTTGTACCCTTTAGCAACCATTGATTTGTTCAAATGGAAAAATAGTAGGTGTCCCTAAGAATGAGTTCACCAGTGCATTAAGTTTCAAAGTTGTATAATACTTTGTCATGTTTTTGTCCAGTTGAAATTATTATTAAGTTTTGATTGATACGTTAGTCACGTTAGAAGTTTGTCTTGAGAAATTCTCTGGTAAACTTTAAGCATGCTTTTGCTACATAGCAAACAGAAAATGTCAATGTTCATAAGCAGTAATACCCCAGGGTCATTCAGCACATTCTTTGGAAAGGCATAAGATAAACAAGGTTTTGGCATAGATCATTTCATCTGGTAGATACTGTACGGAGAGTCACTGAATACATTTTGTATATAATTCAGGCAGTAGATGCAGACAGAAGTGGCAAAATAACAGCAGACGAATTAAGACAGGCATTACACAATGGTAACTGGACTGCCTTCAATCCCGAGACATGCAGACTGATGATAGGCATGTTTGACAAAGACAGGTAAATATGTGGCATGAGACTGCCAGCATGGACCTCCATGGCTGAGTGGTTAATTAAGGTCACTGACTGAATCATTTGGACCTCATCCTGACCAGATCACTTGCCCCTCACTGAAACCTCGCTTGGGGTGTAGAATTCTTCATTTGAGAAAGTCATCCAGATGGCTTCCAGAAGGTCGGTGGTTCCAACTAGGTGCCTGCCAATGCCTGAAATAATGCCAAGATAGGAACCTAGAGTTTTTCTGCACCAATTGCCATAAGGAAATTTTGCTGTGACTTTATACCGAACAGAAAATACCCGGTAATAAACTGCCTGCAATTCTTGCGCTTAAAAAACATGTCAATTTATCACTTCCTTTCGTTTATCTTTAACTTCCTGCATACTAGTTAGATAGAAGGAGCAATAGATTAGTAGCAAGATTTTGGTGAATTCCTCAGCAAAGCAGTGTTTTCCATGACAGTTGACTAAAGGCATTGTAAGTTAATGATCTTCAGCCTCTGTCAAGTGGGGATGTTGCCTGTTACTTGCAGAAATTGATATAGTCCTGTTGAAAAGATCCAGTTCCAGTTTGTTTACTGTAAAAGGACATATTTTTGCTGGGTCAAAATTTATCAAATTTGACGAGTATTTTCGCGGTGAAATTGTAAAAAAAGTTACCTGGCTTGTTTCGGCTTCTTAATAAGTCGTTATCTGTAAAAGTTACACATCGTAAAGCATTACCTATTGACAAGTATGATCAACAGCAAATGTCTATTGATCTATGATACTAGTACCTTAAAGATCTATCACTATTAATTGTATGGATGTCTTAACACCTATTTACATGTAAACATGGACATCTCTATACTTGTAACAATTACAATTGTAGAATCACGGCTTTACATGTAATCTACATCCTTGAGCATAGATGTTAATGTTTGTTTAATTAAACACACTCCAAACACAAAAGTTATTATATAGGTTCTAAATTAAACATATATGTGGTTCTATTTGTCTTTAAATGAAAGTATCTCATGCTTGTTACGGAAAACACAGAACATATCAGATTTTTGTAAAATTGACAGTTTCCATTTGATATGTTAATGAAGGTTTGTGTAATGAAGAGATTTTCTTGATTTGCATTATACTAATGGTTAATATTTGGCAGATACAGCGAAAAATTCAACCCGCACAAAAATTTATACTTTTACAGTATTAACTGAAAAAATAGTAATAAACATTTAAATGCAATGCAGTAAAAACGAAGGTTTTGTGTGACATTTACCTTGAAACAAAAAAACTGGTTTCCAGTCAGTAAGTTCACCAGTGGTCAAACTTTATAGAAAAATTTGACCCTTATTGCTTTAGGGATTATTAAATCCAAAGTCAATGTCACAGAGATTGAAAACTGTTTTTTATGAATCAGTGAATGAACTATCAAATTTAAAGCGATGATTGCCTGTGGTCATTAGATGATCCGTATTGTTTTGGGTGTCTTTATTTAAAGGGCAAGGTCAAAGTGACCTTGAGACTGAAAATGGTTCTGATCACAAGGTAGAAAATGATTGGGCCCAGGGCCATCAAACTTATGGTAGGTTCTATAGCTGGAGAATGCTTGATACTGTTTTCTCTAGGTAAAGTCAAAAGGTCAAGGTCACAGCATACATGAGGCTGAAAATTACACACCCAGTAACCTGTTGGGTGGAGGGGTGCACATGTGTTTTACAAATACCTCTTTCTGTATTTACCATAACCACTGCATACGATCTGTAAACACACAGAATGTTTTATTTTTATATTTTTTTTTTTACATAACCCTTTGTTTATCTTTCAGGAGTGGAACAATAGATATACATGAATTTTCAGCATTATGGAAATATATCCAGGATTGGAAAAGTTGTTTTGACAGGTGAGTTAGTAGAAATAAAAATATCGTACGGAAATTACCTACATAATGTAGTAGAAAAGATACAGTAAGATGGCACAAACTTTTGTAGTATTAGTCATAACTGCTATTTTATGTTTATGTGTACTTGATAATGATGTTGCATTCATTTCTGTAATTTAAAAGATTAGAATTATTGTATTTGTTGATTTTGATATCATTTTCAGGATCTAAGCAACCACCAAATCCAAGATAGATAATAATGATTAAATGATGACTTAATTTACAAGGTAGCCAGTTATACGCAGGCAGAAAACTTTTGTAACTTTAAAAGATACACAAAAACTGGGTACTATGATTTTTTAAGACAATGGGAAGTGAAAGGAGGGCGGGCAGGGGAGACTTGCATTTGTTTTTGTCTGTATACCAGTATGGCTGGATGTCCATGGGAGGAAAGTAACACTTTACTGTTCAAAAGTCTTGCCGCAGAAAAGTTAAAATAATGAAAACAGACAAATTAGTACAAAATGGGCAACCATTTTAAAAACTTACACCTTTTATAGTACTTGAGATAAGAAATTACGCAAAAAAGGGCATAACTTTGTGAAATACAAAATGTGGCGAAACTTGCATCTGGGAACTGGGTATTTCATGTCATAACATCACAGTGAACAAGTGTGTTAAGTTTCAGTCTGTTCTTACAAATGGTTACTGAGATACCAGCATACAAAAAAAAACCTTAATAAAAAATTGCTTAGTAGAAAAAAGGAGTTGTATGTCAGGTTATGATAGTGAACAAGTGCATAAAGTTAACCTATTCCGACTGGTGGTTACTGAGATACAAGCTTACATTTATAATTTAACTCGATAAAAGGGCACAACTTTGTAAAATGATTAATGAAACCTGTGCAGTGCATATCAGGGCATCACTGTGAACAAGTGTGTAAAGTTTCAATCCATCCCTACTGGTAGTTACTGAGGTACAAGCTTACATACAAAACCTTAAGCAGTTTGGATACCAACACAAATGCCGACAAATAGATGACTGCAGTAGCCCTACCTATTCTTTGAATAGTCCAGCTAATTAATCATAAATAATGCATGTCATACAAATAAGAAATGATTTAGTATCTAGATTACATGTATGTATGGTAAAACAAAAGATGAAAAAGAATGTTTCTTTGGTAAGGAGAAAATGTTTCAAAAATCTCCCTTCAGTGTATTTTGCAGTGTCCCCTTTTGTAATAAATTGTTAATGAAACAATATATAATATGAGTAGAATGACAAATTATCAGAAGTTTAACATACTTTCAGATTTGATACAGATCGTTCTGGAACCATCGACGCAAGAGAACTCACTACAGCATTCCAGACTTTTGGATATAATTTGTAAGTACATGCTAGTACAGAATTCTACATAAATTTGCATTTTGAGTATCTATTCAGTTCATTAATCTCACAAAATTAGTATTTTTATTTTGGTGAAATGGCAGAAAAGTATCATCTTTGAGAAGCGAGTATTTTCATCATCTTGTATACAGTATACATCATCATCGTCATGTCTTACGATGAAACTATGCAATGGTATGTTAGCGTTATTAGTGCATTTTGAGTAGGGAAGGTTTTTTGGGGGGCAATCATTATAGTGCTGGGCAGTATAAATGTTAAATGCCTTGTTCTTGAGGGAGCAACTGATAACTAACCATTGTTTCAGTCTTAACTCTTGATAGTGCAAAATCAGTACATCATGTTAATTCCTTTTAAGATTTAGTGGCTTCATAAATGTTTGGTTTAAACAGGCATTTTTATGAGTATGAAAAATAATTTTAAAACTGTTATCATTTTCAGATCTCCACAGTTTTGTGATCTTGTGATACGAGTATTTGACCGTAAAGGTGCCAGAAACATACAGTTTGATGATTTTATCCAAGCGTGCGTGATGCTGAAAACTTTAACAGATAAGTTCAGAGCAAAAGACCACCAGCAGAATGGGACTGTCAGAATCAGTTATGAAGAGGTATTGTACATTATTACATACTCGTTTCTATTCCCTGTTAAGTTACAATGGTACCGGAAACGTCAATATTTTTCCATACTCTTGACTTCTGAATATCATATCTGGTGCGCGGCGTAATTTAATGTGTGTCGTTGAATTAATTCTTTTATTTAATTCTTTATTGTCCATCTTATTCATGCTTTTTAACAAATTCATGATATTTACACATAACATTTTTACATGTACATACGTATGTAATAAAAAGGTTATTATCTTTGCATCGGGAAATATGCACTCGTTCTTTAGCGGAAGAATATTGTGCTAAAGTCGCGCAATATTTCCACTGCAGAACTAGTGCATATTGCCCGATATGAAGCTAATAACCTATAATAATATAATCATTTACCTTTATAAAACTTAGAATTTTACTCTTGTTGAAACTCATGGGCATTTTTAACATGTTACATAAAGACTTGATCTTTTCAAAGGATCATTCCATGCTGCATTTGTATTTGGTTTAGTTTCATTAAAAGAGCACTTAGTTGGATGTAAAGATCAAATTGTGTGCCTGGTTAAAATAACCAACCTTCTATTATAAATAGGTAGAACAGTTTAAATTTGTCAGAAAGCAATTGTTTTTGGTTATAACTCATAAGTCAGGTTATATATACGCCCCCTAAATAAAACACAGAATAGAACCAAAAAAACTAAACGTTCTCTCGAAAAGTTATGCAATGGTTAATTCATTTTGAGTCTTCTGGATACTATGTCTCATTGGTTCTACTTTGATTGTTTATTCGACCATTGCTGCCACTCAAGCAAATAGGTTTGCATACTAGCAACTGTTAATAGCTAGTATGCCTTTGACCATGACTGCCTGGGGTCTTTCCGATATTGCTATCTCATCACATTTATTTCACTGAACTGCCCCATTGCCTTTGTTCATGGTCGCCTTGGCTTTTGAACTGTGAAAGACTATCTCCCTTTTGCCAAAATATTTGATAATTATTATTTTCATGTTTTTATCATAAATGGATGTTGCAAGTTGTCAAAAAATAAATTTGTCTCTAACCCTTTGTTGTTCTTTTTAAAATGGGTTTTATCATATTCTGGCCATTTTTTGTTTAAAATTGTCTTGCAAGTTACATTATTGTTCAAAGCACTTTTAAATTACATGTACCTGATAAACAAAAACAAAGTTAAGTGTTTGGTTGTACTTTTTTTGCAGTTTTTAGAAATGGTTTTGGACACTACATTAATTCAGGGAGCTACGTAGTAAAATGAAATTAGATGTTGTATTAACGTAAGACTGTGATTTGGTGGCACGAGTTAACGGCGCATGATGACTTGTACGATTCATTCTCCCTTACAGTTCATGGACATGGCGCTGGACATCAAAGTTTGAGAGCAAGATATATGGCTGTCGTTTGGATCATTTTTGTATCACTCATGTGGATCTGTGTTAGTTGTGGATGTAAATAATCAAGAATGTCTTTACTGCTATCAAAATGTTGATGTTGAAGAATAACCAAACTGCTCATAACAAATGAAATTTGTGTGTGTCTGGTAAATGGATGTTGTAGTTATTGTATCTTGGAGTTTTGTATTTAAACTTGTTTTTATGTGTTACGCAAGTATGGTTGACAACACTAATTCTGCAACTATGTTATTTATTCTCCAACGAAATTTAAGTGTTAATTTCATACTGGACCAACTTTCAATTTTAATCTTGGGCTTTCTTAAAGACGTTAGTACTACTGATATTTTTGTAACTGTTTTGTTGGCGGAAAATCTTACTTAGTGTTCACTTTTACAGCTATGGCAACTTTCACTCAAAATAAATATTTGAGGCCATTATATTTGACCACTGTTAAGAATAAGAATAGCCTTGTTATTTATACACAGTGGGTATTGGGCCTTAGAAGTATATATAGTGATAAAGTTTGAAGTTCTTATAATGCAGCCTTTCTCTAGGCATGGGAAAAGAATGTATACTAATACAGTAGCGATAGTACAGTAGTTCTTTAAGAAATTAGCAGGAATCATTGTAAATTTTAACATCTTATTTACCACTTACCATACGATAAAATTAATAGTGCCATTTCTTGTTAGGATTAGCTTCATTGTAAAACAAGTTCCTAGCTTTATCTGTCTGGGGTTGTGCCTATATAAATATATATATATATATTTCATGTTCGTATAAAGAATCTAATATGAATTTTTTGTTTTTTAAAAATCTTTCCTAGTGGCTTTTTGAAAACAAAACTTGTCTTTGAGTATTTTGGTAACTTTGTGTTCTTTTTTTTCTGGTTAAATATGTGAACAAGTTTTTTTCATTTCATATTTAATTTCGTTGTACCCTGGCATAACGAGTTTTAGGGGAGTGTATTACAGTCTCTTTGTCCATCACTCCTTCACTCGTCCTGAAGTATTTACTGTCTGATCCGCCTTTTCCATAACAGGGTTTTGCCTTCATTTCTCTTTAAATATAAGACAGTACCATTGATACCATACAGTATTCTAAAGACCTCCAAGCATTGTAATAGGAACTTCTTAAATTTTCAAAATATCTCTACTAGTTTTGAATTTATCATCAGAAAACGATGTTTCCACAAAAAAGCAGTTGGGCAAAGTGTTTGAGAAAAATACTGAGAACTGATGGCAAATGCTTTGTGAGGAGGAAAGCACTCATTTTGTTGTCTTCGACATACTTTACTTTATGAGAATCTGTTAAGTAATAAGGAAAATATAGGCACAGGGTTACCTAAATCATGACGTTTTCTCCATGTGTACGGTATCCAAGTCACTTGGGTAGATATTCTAAAATTTTTAAAATAATCCCACCACCATCATCGGAGACCTTTAGAATGACTAAGTTTACATCTGGATCTTTCAAAATACAGTTGCAATTTATAGAAAACTTTGTTACGAATTAAATGGACCAAACAGTAATTTAATAACTAACCAGTTTTTGGACTTTCTGGGAGGACATGTTAAGCATATGACTCATAACTATCTATAATTGTTTCAGTATTGCCTCCCTTTTTAGTTAATAGCTATTCGAAAAAGAGCTATTGTACTAGCCCATTCTTCAGTGTTTGTGTCCACGTCCAGATTTGGTTAAGTTTCTGTTTGTAAGCTAGTATCTCAATAACAACTTGTTGGAATGAATTGAACCTTCACACACTATTCACTGTGATGAACTGACTTGCAGTGGACAGGTTCCATAACTCTGTTTTGCTTTTTTACAAAATTAGGCCTCATTGTTTAAATTTTTGTATGTAAGCTGGTATCTCCTCAGTTCTTACTAATGGGAATGGATTGAAACTTCACACACTTGTCCATTGTGGTGTGTGTGTGGGGGGGGGGGGGGGGGGGGGGGGAGTATGAAACACCTTCAGTAATAGCACTAGTAAGATTGGTACCTTGCAGTGATAATTTGCAATCTTTTTGAGATTTATGTCTTTAAATTATCAAATATATAATAAATGTGCTATTTGAATGCAAAGTGCTTTGTGAATATTTACATTGATCTATTTTTATTTTGTTTGCATTTGTATCATTATGTGTAAACAATGAAATACTTGCTAAATTATGAAATAAAGTTGTAGGTTGGGAACAATAATTTTCGTACATTTTTTCATGTAATAGTCAACCTGTTTGTATGCTGATGTATTAATTGAAGAAGGCAATATCACTGATTGATGGTGTATGATTTAATTGACATTTTTCTACTCCATTCTGCCATCTAGCATTTAAAACCTAAAATTTAGGCAACTAGTAAAAATAATATTATACACCAAGTGATTTTAACATAAAGTGCTTTTTGACCTCGTCATTTTGAACTTTTTTTACTTCATTTACATTGTCGTATACATTATTTTATACATATGTTCTGTATAATTAATTGTAAACAATCGAGCTACTTGCTATATTAAGAAATAAAGATTTATACTGAAATCCTATTTTCTATGTTTTCCATGTAGTGTTTCTTCTGTGCATTAGTGTGACAAAAATGTGCAACTTGAGTTGAAAAGCCAACAGATGGTACTTCATGTAAATTTCCCATTTTCATGTTACGTTGATGCTAAGCTGTATGGCCATTGCAAAGTATGACTTTTTAAATCACTGCAAGAGTTTTCTACTTTGATGTGGGTAAGATGTGGGCAATTCATGAAGCTTTTGTCAGAAATCTAGGTCAGCTTTGAAACTATGTTATCTGTAGCCAAAACTTAGATCATGGAAACTTAGTTAAAACTCTCCAGCCATATTTTCTAAATGATTTTTGAAAAGCGTGATCTAAAAGTTTGTCATGATATTTGGGTATCTAAAAGCTTAGTCACTTGGTCAAAATATTGAAAAATTTGTTGACACTTTAGAGGGTTACTATTTTCATCCAATTCAAATGAAGCAGTTACTGTGGTACACACTGTGCATATTGTGTTACCCTCTACTAACTTCTTTCAAATAATTTTTTCTTTAATAAACATGTCTGCCAGGGGAAAGCTTCAAAAATCTTCCCCTCACAAACTGTTGCCTGACTGAGATTTCACAACAATTTTCCTTGAGAACACTTGAGGCCATATTTTCTACTATGCGTAATACCTACTCATAATGTTTATCTTTATGAAGTGAAGGTCAAGATCTAAACTGTGTCATCTCGGTCCCATGTGGTTCTAGGACAATAACCTGTATATGACAAAAATTGGAGCCACAACTTATCATTGCATGATTTTAAGAGGTGGGTTTCAGGGTCTGAACAAGTGGTTTTGTTGTATCTCTATGATTCCAGCAGGTGTGAAGGTTTTGATTCCACCCCTCCTATTTTTATTATCCCCTGCCGAAGGCTGGGGGATATAGTTTAGGCTTTGTCCGTCTGTCCAGAGCCACATCTAGGAAGTGGTTTGGAATATTTAAATAAAACTTCATATACATGTTCACCACTATAGGGAAATGCGGCACGTCAAGTTTCAGTCAGAGTTATGTCCCTTGGTGTTAACTATATATGGTACTATAAATATTGCTATTTCTGCTTCATAACTTGTGACATATTTGACCTAAACTATGAAACTTAAATTGAATTTAGATCTCCATAATGTGGTAGTGCACACACAATTTTGTCAGTATCTCTTTAGTTATTGCCCTTTAATTGTTTAAAAATCCTCATATTTGTACATAACAAACTAACCAATTAGTAGAATTTCATTAAACTTCTTTCATTTTTTCCATGAACATTTATTATTAACACTTAAAGTTGTGTACCCACACCCAGTCACCCCCATCACCCTGGTCACACCCCCTCCCCAACTTTGACTGGAGCATTTCTTCTTTATGCATGGAGGGATTTTGATGTAACTTGGCACAAATGTTCACCATCATGACACGGAGTGGCCTGTGCAAGAACTAGATCTAAGGTCAAGATCACACTTGGAGGTCAAAGGTCAAATTTAAGAATGACTGTCGGGAGCATTTCTTCTTCAGGCATGGAGGCATTTTGATGTAACTTAGTACAAAATTTATGTTCACCACCATGTGATGGAGTGTCATGCGCAAGAACCTGGTCCCTAGGTCTAAGGGCAAGGTCACACTTAGAGGCCAAAGGTTGGATACAAGAATGACTGTCTGGACCCTTTCTTCTTCATGCATGGAGGAATTTTGATGTAACTTGGCACAAATGTTCACCACCATGACATGGAGTGTCATGCGCAAGAACCTGGTCCCTAGGTCTAAGGGCAAAGTCACACTTGGAGGCCAAAGGTTGGATACAAGAATGACTGTCCGGACCATTTCTTCTTCATGCATGGTGGGATTTTGATGTAACTTGGCATAGGTCTAAGGGCAAGGTCACACTTGGAGGCCAAAGGTTGGATACAAGAATGACTGTCCGGACCATTTCTTCTTCATGCATGGAGGGATTTTGATGTAACTTGGCATAAATGTTCAGCACCATGAGGTACCCTTGTTAGCTCACCTGAGCCAAAGGCTCATGGTGAGCTTTTGTGACCGCTCAATGTCCGTCGTGTGTCTTGTGTCATGTTTCGTGCGTCCGTCAACATTTTCTAAAAAAAATCTTCTTGGAAACCATTGGGCAGAATTACACCAAACTTCACAGGAATGATCCTTGGGTGACCCCCTTTCAAAAGTGTTCAAAGAATTGAATTCAATGCAGAACTCTGGTTGCCATGGCAACCAAAAGGAAAAACTTTAAAAATCTTCTTGTCCAAAACCGCAAGGTGTAGAGCCTTGAAATTTGGCATGTGACATTATCTAATGGTCCTCTATGAAGATTGTTCAAATTGTGCCCCTGGGTTGAAAAGAGGCCCTGTGCCGGGGGGTCCAAAGTTTACATAGACTTGAATAGGAAAAAACTTTGAAAATCTTCTTGTCTGAAACAAAGAGCTATAAAAATAAATAGATCGGTAACTTGAAAGGCATATAGAGCAAATCTCGCCAACATCCCGTAATAACGGAACGAGATCTCATTTACCGGAAGTGGCGCTTTCTCCGAGTGCCATTTTGTATGCTAAAGCAATTAATCATCGGTAAAATAAATATCGCCGGATGACCACGCTTCTTTTGGTGGCAAGAAACGTGTATTTTGTGTCTTAAGACTATTTCACATTAAACTTATGTTGTTTTAGAAGCTAACATGTATTTTAAATGTAGTTTTAAAGGTACAAATTGTAACTCCATGCTCGCCGATGTTTGTTTTTACTAAGATAACGCCGATTCACGCTCTGACACGAGATCACGTGAGATTACAGCCAGTTGCCATTCTGTGTATTTTATACTTCTTTGTCTGAAACCGCAAGACCTAGGCCTTTGATATTTGGTATGAAGCATTGCCTTGTGGTCCTCTACGAAGATTTTTCAAATTATGCCCCTGGGTTGAATAGAGGCCCTGCCTCGGTGGGGGGGGGGGGTCTTAAGTTTTACATAGACTTATATAGGAAAAAACTTTAAAAATCTTCTTGCCTGAAACTGCAAGGCCTAGGCTTTTGATATTTGGTATGTTTCATTGCCTTGTGGTCCTCTACCAAAATTGTTCAAATTATGCCCCTGGGGTGAAAAGAGGCCCTGCCCTGGGGGTCCCAAATTTAACATAGACTTAATAGGGGAAAAAAATCTTCTTTTCTGAAAGTTTAAGGCCTAGGCCTTTGATATTTGGTATATAGCATTGCCTAGTAGATCTCTAGCAAGATTGTTTAAATTATGCCCCTGGGATGAAAAGAGGCCCCGCCCTGGGGGTCACTTGTTATATGAGTTATATAGGAAAAATTACTTCAAAAATTATCAGATCATATTTTCAAGACTGTTTAATTATAATTACCTGATGACCCCAAGTGATAAGGGTCACCTAACTATGACCTTGACCTACTGACCTACTTTCTTGTTTTTTAAGATACAGCCTTGAAATTTGGATGACGTACAGTTTTGCACACCAATCTTAAAACTGACTTTCAGTGACCATAAATGTGACCTACTGACCTACTTTCTTAATATTTTAGCATCAATTTGGCTTTTGAAACATGTAGCTCATATTACTCAGGTGAGCGATCCAGGGTCATCATGACCCTCTTGTTTTTAGAATTACTTCCCGATAAAATGTTTTATTCCCTTAAGTGACTGTTATCTTTTTGTAGGCATACGTTCTATGATCAGTTTCATCCTATCTGTGGCCTTTTATACAGAAACAGTCTGCTTTCAATTTGCTTGGTTGCGTTCAATGCGTACCAAAGATGTTCTCATAAATTTAATTAACTGTACAACAGCAGTCTTTAGTGCCGTGTGGCGGCTGTAAAATGTCTCCCCATACTTGACTCAGTAATAGTAATATTTTTTTATCCTTTTGGATTGTGGAGTACATTCCATTTTACTATAACAGAATTCCGCTTAAGCTGACACGTGAGGGGAATTGCATATTTCATTACCTCTCATGAATAGACCCAAACAAAATGCTTCTGCTATTTTTATGCTCTCTGAAAGGGGGAGGGGCATATATGGCGCCACTTGGTCCGTCCGTCCCTCAGTTCGTCCCTCCGTTCATCCGTCCCGCAATTCTTGTCTGGAGTGTTTCTCAGCAATAATTGGCTGGAACTGAGTGAAACTTCATAGGAAGCTTCACTACCAACAGGAAATGCACATATTGTCTTTATGTTCCGAAAGGGTGATTTTTCATTGAGTTATTGCCCATTGAGTATTCTACATTAGTATACTAAAGCGCTATGTCTTGTTCGAAGTATTCCTTAGCAATTCAGCGAAACTTTATAGGAAGCTTCACTCCCAAGAGAAGATGAGCATCTTACCCTTTTTCTGGTCGGGTAATTTTTCACTGAGTTATTACCCTTCGATTATTCAACATTAGTATCCTTGTCCCATGTATTTCTCATCAGTCTTTTGAATGATTTTTTGCCGAGTTATTGCCCTTCGATAAGTTAGTGTACTACAGCACCATTTCTTGTCCGGAGCATTTCTCAGCAACCACTCGCTTTATTTCAGCAAAACATCATAGGAATTAGCTTTTCTTCTAAGAGGAGAAGTGCATACTGTCTTCATGTTTTGTTCTGATGACTTTTCCCTGAGTTTTTAGCTCACCTGTCACGAAGTGACAAGGTGAGCTATTGTGACCGCTTGATGTCCGTCTTGCTTAGTGCGTCATCCGTCATCAGTAAAAAATTTCTATAGCTAGAATGTGTCTGTAGGACACAGGGTGTGCCCCCCACTGGTACATTTGTCACAAATAAGGGGAAATAATTCAAATGTTTGCAGTCTTAATGGGGTATAGCCTCAAAAAAAATATGACAAGGATTCATTATTCTATACCATAAACTTTTTGAGCTATGAGCATCACAAACAAAAAATCCACTATTTTGGCTATTTCATGGGCCATAACTCTGTAATAAATGCTAAAATTCTCAAGAAGAATGCCAAGTGTGCAAGGTCACATTATGATAAAGACTCAAGAAATGTTTCATGAATTTACATTAAATACTTTCTGAGTGAGGCACATAATTAGGTGAAAATGTGCATTTTTTGACTATATCAGGGCCCATAACTCTGGAAATAGGGGGCGGACCCAGATGAAAAATAATAGGTGCGCATGTTCATATCATGATAAAGACTCATGCAAGGTTTCATCAATTTATATCAAATACTTCCTGAGCTATGCGTGTCACAAGGTGAAAATGTGCATTTTTGACTATTTCAGGGGCCATAACTCTAGAAATAGGGTGCGGACCCAGATTAAAAATAGGAGATGTGCAAGTTCATATCATGATTAAGACTCATGCAAGGTTTCATGAATCTATATCAAATACTTTTTGAGCTAGGCATGACACAAGCTGAAAATGTGCATTTTTGACTATTTCAGGGGCCATAACTCTAAAAATAAGGGGCGGACCCAAATGAAAAATAGGAGGTGCGTAACTTCATATCATGATAAAGACTCCTGCAAGGTTTCATCTATTTATATCAAATACTTTTTGAGTTAGGCGTGTCACAAGGTGAAAATGTGCATTTTTGTCTATTTCAGGGGCCATAACTCTAAAAATAGGGGGCGGAGCCACACGAAAAATAGAAGGTGCGCAAGTTCATATCATGATAAAGACTCATGCAGGTTTCATCAATTTATATCAAATACTTTTTGAGCTAGGCGTGTCACAAGGTGAAAATGTGCATTTTTGACTATTTCAGGGGCCATAACTCTAAAATTAGGGGGCGGAGCCAGACGAAAAATAGAAGATGCACAAGTTCATATCATGATAAAGACTCGCGCAAGGTTTCATCAATTTATATCAAATATTTTTTGAGCTAGGCGCATCACGAACTTCGGACGGACAGACGAGCAAATCTATATGCCCCCACCACTCAATAGGGGTGGGGGGGGGGGGGGGGGGGGGGGGGCACAGAAATCTTCTTCTTGAAAACCACTGGGCAGAATTACACCAAACTTCACAGGAATGATCCTTGGGTGGCCCCTTTTCAAAATTATCCAAAGAATTGAATTCCATGCAGAAAGGAAAAACTTTAAAAATCTTCTTGTCCAAAACCACAGGGCCTAGGGCTTTGATATCTGTTGTGTAGCATCATCTAGTGGTCCTCTACCAAATTTTTTTCCAAATTATCCCCCTAGGGTCAATATGGCCCCACCCCAGGGGTCATATGGTTTATATAGACTTATTGTAGGGAAAACTTTGAAAATCTTCTTGTACAAAACCACATGGCCTAGGGCTTTGATATTTGGTATGTAGCATCATCTAGTGGTCCTCTACCAAGATTGTTCAAATTATCCCCCTAGGGTCGAAAATGGCCCCGCCCCGGGGGTCACATGGTTTATATAAACTTATATAGGGAAAACTTTGAAAATCTTCTTGTACAAAACCACATGGCCTAGGGCTTTGATATTTGGTATATAGCATTATCTAGTGGTCCTCTACCAAGATTGTTCAAATTATCCCCCTAGGGTCAAATATGGCCCCGCCCCGGGGGTCCCAAGTTTTACATAGACATATAGGAAAAAAAGTTTAAAAATTTTCTTGTCTGAAATCACAACACTTAGACCTTTGATATTTGGTTTGTAGCATTGTCTTATGGTCCTCAACCAAAATTGTTCAAACTGTACCCCTTGGGTGAGAAGAGGCCCTGCCCTGGGGGTCCCAAGTTTTATATAGACTTGTATAGGAAAAGGCTTTAAAAATCTTCTTGTCTGAAACCATACGACCTAGGCTTTTGATATTTGGTATGATGCATTGTCTAGTAGTCCTCTACCAAAATTATTCAAATTATGCCCCTGGGGTTAAAAGAGGCCCCGCCCTGGGGTCACTTAGTTATTATGTGATATATAGGAAAAATACTTAAAAAATCATCTGATCCTATTTCCAAGACTGTTTAATTATAATTACCTGATGACCCCAAGTAATATGATGTCACTTGACTGTGACCTTGACCTACTGACCTACTTTCTTGTTTTATAAGATACAGCCTTGAAATTTTGATGACATACACAGTTTTGCACACAAATCGTAAAACTGAATTTCATTGACCATGAATGTGACCTACTGACTTTCTTAATATGTTATCATCAGTTTGACATTTGAAACATGTAGCTCATATTACTCAGGTGAGCGATCCAGGGTCATCATGACCCTCTTATTTTGCTTTTTGACTATTCAACACTAGTAAACTATTGCGCCATCTTAAATGTCCCGGGTATTTCTCAGAAATCTGGAATTCAGCAAAGGTATTCATAGGTAGCTTCACGTGTATATTTTCTTCGTGTTCCTGTTGGGTAATTTGTCATCGAGCTATTACCTTTTGATTTTTCAAATAAGCCAACATAGCATGTACACTGTAAATGTACTTCTACATATTACTCTCTGACTGGCTGACGTTGTTATCAATGATATGTTTCTCCGCAGAACGTGTAACTTTTCAATTCGACCTATTGTTTCTGTATTTGCATATCTTAGTAATATTGAATTTATGTTGTTGTTTTTTCATCGTGGGAATGAAATTATGCTATAACATACTTTCATTTATCCAAATTTGAAGTCATGTGTCAGAAATATAGCCATTACATGATTTTGGTATTACACTAGTGTAATACATTTTTGAAGTTTTTTTTAAGTATAAAAACAAGGATAAATGCCCAACAGTAAAAGCCATGTTCCAAAAACACAGCCTCATCAAACAGCAACCCAGCACGCGGACGTGCACACGACTCACACACACTCACACAAAGCTAACACGAGGACAAAACGAACAAATAAAGGAACACAGTGGGCACCGCCTTGAAACAGTCAGTGGCAAAAACACCACTGGGGAGCTTTAACCGGTTTATGGTGCACCTAACCTAACTCTTACACCCACCATGTCCCAAAGTCACAGGACAGTTTAAATAAAAGTAATCCCCGCCAGGTGAATCCCTAACACACGCAATGGCAACAGAAAGCATAAGCAATGTTAGTCAGATTGACTTGGTCTATAATAGGTAAAGAAAGAAGAACTTGTGACGATTCAGTAGGAAAAGCTAACATGTTATAAAGAATATTACATTTGTGTCTTTCCATATTGATTTAAACTCATTGAATGAAATTGATAAAATGCTCGACAGAGAGACGCATGTTTTCATTTTATTCAACTTATTAAATAAATTAAATATGAAAAGGCACTTGTATAATATCCTCTATTAAATTGCATTAGAGTGATTAGCATTTTTTTGACGTACCCCCCCCCCCCCCCCCCCCACCCCCCAAAAAAACAAACAAACAAACAAAACAAAAAAACAACAGCGTTTGTTAAAATGGTATTCTCTATATTGAATTTATCAAACTCGTTGAATAAACATATGGAAAACAGTCATGTAATATATCCTCTATATACTGATGCTTGTCAATGAATGAGACTATAATAAACAATAAAACAATTATTCTATTTCATTGATATAACAAGTTTGATTAATTTATATCACATAAATACTGAAAAGGTTTTAAATGTTCAATGTCATTAAAAGCGATCTCGCTGTAAAAAGAACACGCATAACTTCGGCTAAAGTGTGTCCCCATTAAATGCAAAACATTGAAATTCCAAAAATTTCAAAACCAGTTATTAAGGGGTAATAAATTACATCTTTTACTGTCCATTGTCATGCAGAGCGCTTGAGTGCCCCAAAATATTCCCAAGTCGTCAATAGTCGGTTATTTGGCAAGGTTTAGACAATTTTGACTCCTTTCTCACTTTCAACTCATAAATTAAAATGCATAATAAAGATAAACATTTTGATGTTTGAAACAGCCATACCCAGGACATAATTTACCCATCCATACATGCACTGCAGTACTGTTTCGTTTTTGGAAAGCTACATCCGTGACACATGGCTATTCAGTCTATTGAATTTGTATCCTTGTTTTACAGTGACTCTATAAAAAGGAATCTTTTTTATATCTTAGATGACGCTTAACGTATATGTTATGCACTTTATTTTTCATAAAACTTAGATAAATAAGTCTGATTTTTAATCGTTTCCCACGTACGTTAAATAAGTTTTGGGGTAATTATTTTTGTGCGAACATCCAGTTTCCAAAAGCTGATTTTGGCAGGAAGAGCCTATACCGGCTTTACAACAAATCATTTGATATTAGCATGTTCGTATGTGTTTTATTTCCAGTGTTTTTTTTTCTAATTCCTTTCGTCTCCATTTAAGATTAGCAACAGCTGATGTTCATGATTATGATCAATATAGTCCAGTTTTGTATTTTAATTTGATATGTATCTAATATTGGCTGCTTGTAAATGTATCACATTCATTCAAATTTGCTACTTCATTAAGTTAATTCTACTTTGTAATTTTTTTTAAGTCATAAAAGAAATGATCAATAGTCCAGTTTTGTATTTCAATTTGATATAACTGTATGTATCTAATACCGACTGCTTGGTAAAGGTATCCGATTTCATTCAAATTTCAAATTAGCTATTTCATTGTCGTACATTACTTTAGTTCTATTTTGTTATTTTTTTTTTTTTGAAGTCAAACAAAATAAGCTCTTAGTTACGAAATAAAATTTGCTTGCTAAGCGGATGTTTTATGTCATCTTTAATTTAGTATAGCACTGAAAATTATTTTCAACTTTAGATGAAGACATGCGTCAGTCTACGCGGAAATATGGCTGTACTGTAGTGTCATCGTGAGTCTATGATATTCTGGAAATTATTTTCTGTTTTGATCAGTACAAACTTGTCAAATCTGTTCAATGTAAATGCCGCTCAATCTATGAATGTGTGAATAAGGAGGGATTATATCCTTTTTATTGTTCACAAATTTTGGCTTGAGGGCAGAGACGTTACAATACAATACAATACAATAAGTTTTATTTTGAGTCGGCAAGAAGGCAACATTACAAAACATAAGCTCTGAAGAGCTTTTGAACCGACTATACAACAAATTAAAACAAGTTTAACAAAGTTATAAAAGAGCTACAAAAGAGAAATTATTAAGCACACTAATTTAAATAGAACTAGATGAGCATGTGTAATAATACAAGTGTTAAAATATGTGTTGAAGCTGCTGATCTAGACACTGCTGTCTAAAAACTGCCATAAGAAAGGAAAATAAGATCTGCAATACAAAAAAAACACACAAAAGTGTATGCTTAAGA
This sequence comes from Mercenaria mercenaria, assembly GCF_021730395.1. Taxonomy (NCBI): domain Eukaryota; kingdom Metazoa; phylum Mollusca; class Bivalvia; order Venerida; family Veneridae; genus Mercenaria; species Mercenaria mercenaria. Next base: position 23,909,541 of record NC_069362.1, read on the forward strand.
AATGGTGATAAAAACTGTATCCCCCCAAATCAGATCTGGAAAGAACTGATCAGCAACTTCCTCACAATAGCAAATGACAAACAACATGAAAGAGAGCATGTCACATATACAGACAGTGTACAATATGATAATAAGCACAGAAGCTTACAAGCAAGCAGATAGCACATACTAAGCAATCAGCCAAACAAGGTAAGCAGAGGCGATAGCATATTATTAAATTACAAAAAAACATGGCAAACTCAAGACATAATAATAGGCAAAAACAAAAGGAAAAGCAAAATAAAACATCAAAACAGACTAATCAAAGCAACTCAGGAAGGAATTGAGGAAAAAGCTGGTCTGCGGGACCCACCAGCAGAAAGCCCCAGGCATTATTTACATGCAACGCATTTACAACTGTTGCGTCCCAGAAACCAAGTTGGTTTTTAAACCGATTAAAATCTATTAGCTACCTGAAGCTTTCTGGTAGCGAGTTCCACAGAACTGGTGCTGCATAACGGAACGAATTCTTACCATATGTTATTGTCTTAACTTGAGGGACCTGTAGAATATTGGAATACATGAAGTTATACTTTAAATATTTTTTCACTACTAAATCTGACAGAACTGTAGGGGCCATATTATTTAAAATTTTAAAAGTTTCATTTGCGAAAATGGAAAAGAGAGTAGGCGACAATGTGCAGCCTTGCGTCAAGCCGGTGGCACAATCGAACCAGTTAGTCATTTTCTGATTTATTCTGACACATGAGGTAGAACTGGTGTAAATATTTTTTATGGAATTGTACATTTTCCCGTCTATATTGTGCATAAGTAACTTGTATAAAAGCATATCTCTGTCAATATAATCAAAACAGCGCTTTAGGTCGATGTACGCTGCAAATACCGATTTATTATTACGCACAATACTGTTTAGTGTAAACACATGGTCCTCACATGATCTATTGGTTCGAAACCCATTTTGCTCATCTGCCAAAATATTGCCATCATCTAAGAATGTATTTAACCGTTTGTTGAGAAATGCACTATATAGTTTACTAATGCAACATAGAAGGCTAATTCCACGGTAATGCATTGGTACTCGTGTGTCCGATTCAGGATCCTTAAGGATTGGACATACTATCGCTTTTCTCCAAACAGATGGTATAAGGGTATATAGTAAAAAACAAGTTGAAACAATTGCTGCAAAACAGTGATTATTATGGGATACTTAACAATATTCACGCATTCTTCAACTGTGATATTCGCATTAAGTTCCTGGTTTGGCTCTGTATGTATCACATATACAGACTACCCGGATTTAACTGGATGAAACAACGGAAATAGTTTAGAAAATTTATGTCGGTTATACAAAAGCAATGTCTTATTTACTATATATATCTCTTTTATGCCCCGTCTTTCAGATATTAGTTTTTGTTCAACATTCTTGAACTTACTTGGAAAAAAGAAAAAGAAAAAGAAATTAAAGTATTTATGATCAACTACATTTATTCACGTTTTTATTAAATCTATAACCCTCCGACTTCTTCACGACATTGTCATTTTCTTAAGCGATTTCCCCAAAGGAATGATTCAGTATCCTGTATGACATTACTGAAGATGCGTTGCCCGCCCGAAACGTTAATACTGCGGGAGTGGTTAGAAAAGTATTGATTCTTTGCAACCAATAGATATATTTCTGTTGCTCAATCTATTTTATTCTGTCAGAAGCTTAAGTTATTGGTATAGAATATATCTCTTCGAAATGCTGCTACAGGCTGAATAAGATGTATCAATTGACAGTATATTTTGTGCTATTTTTATGTCAGTCAAATTATAGAGTGATCGTAAAAGGAAATGGTGAGTACAAAATTTGCTGCTTTTAAAATTTGCTAATTAACTGTCTTGTAAAAAAAACTCATACTGTTTAAAATCGTACGAATATATTATTGAAAAGATGAAAACACTCAAGTCCAATGTATGTGCTTTCATTAACAACACAGGTGTGCTCTGCTAATAAGACTAATTGTTAGAAATAAAACTATCAAAAGATAATTTCTGATGCCATGCAATAAAACAAGAATTAAAATGCTTGCCGGTAAATACTTAAAACAATTGGTCCCCAGCCTTTTGGACCTAGGGCAATAATTTTCACCGCGCATAAAATTATTCAGGAATGATTCCTGCATTTACTGGCAAAATATCTGAATACTATTTCTTTTCGGAAACCAGGGGCGGATAATAATTGGCGCTTTTTGATTAAGAAATATGCGGTTCAGCGTGCGGGCGTTATAATCACACGGCTGATGTTATACCAATACGACGCATAAGATTATTTGGGAATTTACTGGCATAAAACATTGGAATATTTAGGTGCGTGGCAACTCAGGGATGCGCGTTAAAGCATCCTATTTTGAAAAACATGGGAATTTTAATGGAAAAGGAATAATGTCTTTCCTTTTATAATACTTTAAAAATGTTTCTGTACATCTTATTTAAATATAATGTTATTATGTTGGATTGATATGAATATTATGTTGGATTGATATGAATTTTTAAAATTCAGGGGCGGATAATGATGGGTGATTACATATTAAAATCACACGGTCTAGGGTATGTATTTTATATTAACACCGCGGGCGGTGTGAAAGGTTCAGAAAAATGAGTTTGAAGGTGTGGTCGCTATAATTACACGCGCGGCATAAGACCGCTATAATTACACACGCGGTATAAATGATATATCTTTTTATATAGAAATGATTTCTGCATCTGCTGGAAAACAAATTATAATACAAAAAGTCGTGGTATAACCGTTTTAAACACACGGGCAGTGTGAAGTTTAGACATACGAGGGGCGTTCAATATGTAATGTTATTCCGTATGTAGTTCTGTAACCGCTGGTTATTTTTAGATGCGGTTTTCGGCACATTGTAGAGCAATCTATTGGCAACACAATGCTATATAAATTATAAAAATCGGCAGGTTCAAAGTAAAAATATAGTCAGTTTAGTGAGGTGTACTCAGGTATACTGGACCATAATTATAATTTAGGTTTGTCCTGGGCATCCAGAGTCTCAGAAAAATAGAATAACTGGTAAAATCACAACATTCTATCATTTTTCTACGAGGTACAGCAATTTGTGATGAGTTTGCGTTTTTTTTAAACTATTTATTGCATTTTTAATTTTACAACACAACTAAAAAATGTAAACTCGAGGTTGATTCCATCTGGAATGGGTGTTGAGAGCGATTAATCAACGTTATAAGAACTAGTTTCGCAATCGAGAATTAAGGTACTAGTATCAACTTAAAATACAAGAATTTTTTAAACGATGATTATCGCGCCTGACAAAATTGCAGAGGCTTATTGTATTCACCTAATCATTTTCGAGTAAAAATATACACACTCAATCTAAAACTGTTATAAACTTTTTTATTGTAGTTTTAATATGTTTTTGTGAAGATCATGATTAGTTTTATCTGTTTAAACCGAAAACTGAACTATAGTTCTAGTTGCTGAATAGTAGAATCAAGGAATTGCATATTACAATCTCAATATTTTGGACATAAAATTGTCCAGTATACCCGAGTACACCTCTCTCAAATGATTATGTTTTTACTTTGAATCTACCGATTTTTATAATTTATATAGCACTGTGTTGCCAATAAATTGCTCTATAATGTGCCGAAAACCGCATCTAAAAATAACCTGCGGTTACGGAACTACATACGGAATAACATTACATATTGAACACCCCTCGTATATACTTGTATGGTACATATCAATATCTAAAAATAACTTTCTGCATATCCTAGTACAAAATATTTGAGTATTCAGGCGCATAGCAACATATAACTGCATCTTCAAACAACATATATCAAAGAAAATCAAGTTAGATCTATACATAAAATTTCAGGGTATGACAATTATAATCATATCATGTGAATTTTATACATAAATAATTGTATGCTACATATAAATATTCATAAATGAGTTCTGTATCTACTGATAAAGAGAGAATAACAGGCTATTGTCTTTTGATATCAATGTTATCAAGTTTCAAGTTTCAAATTATTGACAATCAGCATAGTACATGCCTTTGGTCATATATAAACAAAACATGAATGGCAAAGACAGACATACATAAATAAATCAACATATAAACAATAAATCAAGTAATTTACATGACATTATAATGCAAATTTCAAGAAACAGTCATATTATTTCTTAAATTAAAAGCATCTTTAATATATTTTGCTGAGTTGTATAATCTTTTCTTATTCTGGGTTGACATAAAACAATTAAATATATTCATACAAGGCCATGGTGCATAACAATGATGTTTATTTCTCAGACATCTATACTTGTCTAAATTGGTAGAATTTGTTTCATGATTCACAATAAATTAATCCGTGTAAAAAAATATTAATTTCATATCAGATAGAGGATCTGGTATACTATTTTCGTACTGATTATACATGTGAAATGGAGCAACAGTCCGACATGCGTCGATAAATATTTCTGGTAAAATCAGGCAATCCCTCGTATCATAAAATTACATATGAACGAAATTTCTAAATGTTTAAAACATGTTTAAGTACCTATTTTCACGAAATTCAACCATCAACTGACCGCATACTAGCTTTTTTTACAAAGCTAAGTTAGCATTTTGCATTAGACTGAGAAGATAAGTAACAGAAAAGACATATATTCTTCAAGCTTTGAATCTGAATTTTGAAACCATCAATAGTAATAACAAATGGGTAGTACAAAGTGGATATATTGTCCATAAGTATTGACCTGACCCTCAATAGAGAAATAACTACTGCGTAAGTATTCTTTATGATTTAAAAATATCGCATGTGCAAGTAGCTGCGGGGACAAAAGGATTAGCCATCAATGTTGGAGTTGTGGGTGTAGTCCTCAGTCTAACGTCTTTTGTTTTCTTTTTTTTTCTTTTACAAATTTCACTCCAAATGTTACAAGACGGAAAATTAATACACTTATCTATTTATTCTTTATGGTTCATTTATTGAAAGAAATATGCTTGTATTCAAGATATTTTGTAGTAAGTGTCGAATAAAATCTTTAAAGGTATCTTACATAAAAAGACAAATTACTCCCGAAAATAGATACTACAAGAGAAAACAATTAGAATTCGTGAAAATCTTTGCAAAAGACATTGTAAGAATAAAAGCAAATACGACAACACTTCATTATATTGAATTTAAAAAATGGTCTGCGGTAATTTCGTACCCGTGGTAACGTGCGTGGAAGTCAGACGGTTAACTGTAAAGGTTATTTGTGTAATTATAGATCTTTTCAGGATACAATATTGCGTAAAGTAACGAAAACGTCCGAAAATATTAGCGAAGATTGATGAGTGTCGGGTTAAATACTTACGGACAATTGTACAAGATATAACTTTTGTTAAAGGGGTTTCCTTTCACTAGTACATGGCATCTGAAGTTGAGATCGAATATATCGTGAAAGTGTCTTATAATAAACACATCTCGTTTTTAACACGAACGTGAGTTGTGTAGATTGAAACACATTCTTTTTTACTCTAACGCCATATAGCACAAACCATGTGGGGGTGAGGGTAAAGTTATGTTATATTGCGAAAAATTAAAGTCGGTGACCCCAAAGTATTTAAGTGTCTACTAGACGTACACACATTGCGAAACAACATACCAAAATTATACGTTTTTTTTTATCGAGCCGATTTTTAATAAACTGAATTTTAAGGCAAAATTTTTAGCAAAACTTGATGTGATTTTTTCCGTTCGGACGTCACAAAATCGTCACTGACGTCCTTAGCGTCAATTTAATTTCACTAATTTTGTACCATTGAGTAGTATTTTCTAAATGCAAAGTAAACATTATCTTGTATTTTTCATTGATATGACATTCAGAGCGCAGGAAAGGAAAAATGCCGAAAACACTCGGAACTGGGTGTTGCACGAAAACTTACGTCAGGGGCCATGTATCTGACACAATAGCAAAAAACAACAATATGGCGAAAAAATAAAACCGGAACTCAATCGCATATATCCTGAATTTTGTACAGCATAAATTTCAGGACAATATTCGGCAAAAAACTTTGGGGCGCATTCCACCTTAAGTACTATTGTCTGTGCGATAAAAGACAGACATAATAAAGAAAATTACTAACTTTAGTTAGATTACATAATCTGTTTCAAAAAAAGTCGTGCAACATTAAAACTGGACCCTGTAATAAAATTCAATCTGGAAGGAAACTGATTTGAAAACTAGCCCGTCAATATGGGAGGAGCTTAATTTTGATATCCGGTCAATGACCTGATATCAAAAATAAATATCAGGCAAGTGATATCAGGCACTTCGCATAGTAGTTGCTTGATAAAAATATTTGTATATTCAGTCGTGTAGCAAAACAGGGTTGTACCTTGATATAACATATTTTAAATAAAAAATTACAGTCTATTACAATAAACTATTTTGGTATTCATTTGCGCAGCAACACTGATGTGAACAGCATATTTTAAAGAAACTCAAATTATCTACAAAACGTTTGGGTGTGAACCTTATAATCACACAATGTGAATTTTGTTTTTTGTTGGATTTAACGTCACATCGACACAATTATGATAGGCATATGGGGCGCACGTTATTTCAAGCCTTTGAGATGGAGGAATAAGCTATCAAGGTGCGCCTACCGTCGGCATTATTTTGCATGGCACGGGCACCTGTAGAAATCATACCGAACCTCATCTAATTGGGCTAGCTGGAGGTATCTTCCTACACATGAATGAATTTCAAAATCCGGGCGTGAGTTAGGCTTGTAGGGCAATATTCCAGTACGAGACTAACAACTCGACACCTGATGTTGGAAATTTTGACATTTTAGGCTAGACCTTTGTAATATAAGAATATTCGAACATACTCTTCTAGAATTTAGGACGTTTTTAGTACCAACAGGAGGTATGCTTAAAACAAATAATTAAATACAAATCGAAATATATAAAAAAGTTAGGGGTATTGCCGTTAGAATTAAATACAACGGCTGTGTGAATTTAGACATTAATGTAGGCCTATATACGGGTATGGTACGTGTAACTATTCAGACATGAACCTCGCATGTGTTGGTATAAATATTTTGGGTATTCAGGCGCATAGCAACACAGAGGTTCGCTTTAGATTATCATATCTGTAAGAAAATCTGTTACTTTTATACTACTGCTGTTATACGAGAATCACTCGATTACGGGAGTGATCGTTATAAAAACGGAGGGTATGGATTTTCAACATTTATACCAATATTACTGCGTCTACTGTGTATAAAAATTTGGTCCTGTCCGTTAGACTCGATAAGGTGTGGCGTTTGTTTTCCATGATGATTTGATATAAGAAATTGTGTCTGAAATCATTCATCTTTCCCTGTGATGCATGTGGAGAAGTCGGCAGTTACTTGTGGAGAATAGTTGACAATCGGCCATTACATAAATGAGACGACATCAACCAATACTAAACAAACAATTAATGTAGTATTCAGGTGTGAAACTCTGTGAGGCATCTTTAAAAATATTTTTTTTTAAGAACATGTTTATGTTTAATAAACTGCATGGGTTTAAACTGAATGGGAGTTAAATGGAAAAGCATAAGAAAAGATCTTTTCTAAAACTTTCAACATGTATTTTATGTAAATAAATCAACAAATTATAGAACATATAATGTTGCAAACATACAAATATAATACGAACGGTAATAGTGTATAATGTATAATAACGTAGTCTTCCCTTGTCTTTCCTAATGAATTAACTCAACAAAGAATAAACATTTCTAAAGTGTACCATGTCGGTACAAATTCTAAAATCACATGTGCATATATCTACACTTAGCATGTACATTTATGCATCGAGCATATATGAATTTCGCGCATAAAAATAAACGTTGATCATCGCAGTACGTGCTTAACATTTATTGTATAGCTTGAAAATGGCTACCTCCATGTTTAGTCATTTTTTTTTTGTGAATTTCAAACTGGCATATCTTTTTCAGAATTTAGATAGGTCGATTTAAAATTCGTTTGCTGACGATGGCTTTCAGTTAAAACCAACCTATTATTAGCCATTTGTCTTCCCATTGAAAGACAAATTTATTGAGAAAGGCTGAAGATTTCAATTTCGTTGAACTATTCATTCATTCTTTTGCATTCAGCGCCGAACAGCCGATGTTACAAAGTGTGCATTATACACTTCGTTTTAATTCGTCTTCAATGCTCATTTATAGAAAATGAGCCAAAGGCAATATCTACTTCATCGCCAATACGAACATGACTCGCAGCTATAATAGTGATTATATCTTTTGCAATGATGGAAAATTAATTGGAACCGTTCGAAAATTAATTTCATAAATTTATATTAAGTGTTTTTATGGCAATATCAACAGTAAAACGCTAAAGGTGCACGTATATCACCTGACAATTGTGATAAATATGCACCTAGGATGAGTGCAATCATTATTTCAAAGACTTGCATTTAGTTTTATCTAAATTAGTTGCTATGTGAAATTGTTAAGAGAAAATTGGATAGTTGACACGGTATCAGATATGAGATGGGATGGTTGGAAGCTAAACTGTTTAGAACATTTGAGAACTGTTTCAGACAGTCATTAGTTCATTTAATTGATAGCTGTTTTTCTGAAAAAACAAACAAACCCCACCAAAGACAAAGATCCCAGAGGGGCAATGCAGTTTCCTAAGAACGTAACTAATTACAAAATATAGACAGACTGGTATAATAAGACGACAATGACAATACAAACACAAGAACACAATGAGGTACCGAATTGCAAACGGTCAGCGGCAAAACTCCATTGGGAAGTTTAAAGCGGGTAATGGTGTGCACCAGTCCTTAAGCTTAACCGACGTACCATGTTCCAAAGGTACAGGTCATTTTTAAACATTTATCACTGCCAGGCGATTCCCTAATACACGCAATGGTACAACAAGGCAATATATGTAAAACATAAAAATACCCATGTTAACAATTATAAATAAATAACCTATGAACCAAATACGAATTTACTCGATGCCTTTGCTGAAGGTGTAACAACAAGAAAAAATGAATCAGTCATCATGAACCAAAAACGAATTTACTCGATGCTTTTGCTGACCTGAAGTGAAACAACTAGGAAAATACGATTCAGTCATCAAGTTATCTTCTTTTGCAAAACGGTTCTGCTGCAACCACAAATTAACTTTGAAATTCTAGCAAAATGAAAAGAAAATCCTACAAAAAAGCTCTTACGGATAAGACATTTCAAACAGTACATATGTTACCATTATTCTCCGCGCCCATATGCGCGGAGTATTTGTGATGGCCTTTTGTCAGTGCAAAGTATGTCGTAAATGACGATATTGTCCTTTCGATTTGCAAAATTTAAAATTTTCGTTTTTAATGTCTGGCCTGGCCCATAATAATGGCATCAACTTTAAAAACACAAGAAAATAAGTTTCATAAGACAGATGAGAAATCAAAGAGCAGAAAAGAAAGCATTTTTTGTCGGATATCACTTGGAAAATTCCTTTCCTTTTCGGTTTGATGAATGAGCTAGAAAGATATTTTTTTTCAGTGTGTTGCAATAAATTTGCGTAATGATATTGGCAGTAGCTGGCAAATGTTTCGCGCAAATAACCAATCTGCGCGTTTCGTAATCGCGCAGCGCGATTAACCAATTTGTGATTTAAGACTTCCGACAAAATTTCATAAGAGGTCCTTTCATATAAAATTGTTTAATGATACAAATGAAAAAAAAAAAAAAAAAAAAAAAAAAAAAAAAAACAGACATGCTTGAAGGAGTGAATTGTCCGAGCCGTTGTGTTTTAAGTGTACATTTCTTTAAATAATAAAAAGGTATATTTATATATCCATATATTTATGCAGTTATTTGAAGAAGATATTTATGTCCTTGGTAATTTACGTACTATTTCTTTAAAAGTCGTTTATAGAGTTACTTATCGTCACCCCAGGTGTATGTTATAATTAAATAATAATATTATTATTCTTAACTTTTTAATGCTTTTGTAGTTTAACATTTAAAAACTGAAATTGTAACTTTCACAAGCACACGAATAAAATATCAAATCCTGACATGTATTCTAAGTATTTTTCATAACATTTTGTTAATACCAAGGACGTTATTTACGTCCTTAATCTTAATTTTGTATGACATTATAGTTCAAGATTAAATTATGCCAATTGGTAATCTAAATAGCCACATTGGTTTTTCCTTTCAAACTTTGAGTTTCACGCCTCTTTGTCCAACATTCATGTAACCCCATCAGACTGTCTGTTTGCCTAGTGTCTACAACAAAGTCACCAGCATCGTTATATCACCCCCTGTTCTATCAGTATTACATGTACATACACTGCTTTGTTTGGCGCGGAGTTTCCTTTTGCTGCATCTTGCAGTAACTTTCGTAGTTGTACCTTGATTATTTGAGTAAGAAAATTGCAAAACTTAAGAATTTTATCTATCAGCACAGCTTTCGTGTACCAAAACTATATAACTTCAGAATTTTTGCAGTTGATTATTTTTAATATATATCATAAATTTGGTTTGATTCATCCATAATGCCCATTCATTGAAATTAAGTCAATAACAAAACTATTTATGCAACATTTGACATTTTCTACGAATGCATCGAGGTTTAAGAATAAATATAAAAGATGATAATAAAATCATGCCTAGTGTTGCAATGACGAAAAGCTATTTAAAACTGTAAACTGATCAATTCGATAAATCTCATGTTTATGTTATATATATACTGAAAAGTTAATAATAAAACTTGGAAACTTGGATTTCTTGTCTTTCTAATGTAAAACGTATATTCTCTGATAATTTTCGTATACAACAGGAACAAGTACAATCATTACTTCAAAAATGATCTTTGAGTTTTATCTAGATTTATTTGATATTTTCAGCTATTTCGAGAAAATTGGAATATTTACATAGTTACCGTGTCAGATGTAGGACGGATGTGTTCTTTAATGCTTAACTTCTTTGAGAACTGCTTGCAAACAATCATACGTCAATTTAATTGATATCATGCTGAAAAAAAATTGGAAACGAAAAAGTCCCAAAATATTTACAGATCACCTGAGATATTGTGATCACTCTTTAAGACTTATAAGATTCTTCCTTTCAGTGTAGGTGCATATAGGAAATCCGCTTGAAAAAATATTCCAGCTCCAACCAACATATAGAGTAAGCTTATTATGTAATTATTAAATTTATTAGCAATTTAAAAGCAAAAATATGGCTTTCAGAGTATTGTATATTTTTTTTTATCTGACCTGGAGCCAATTTTTTTTCATTGACTTGGGAGCCACATTTTGTTTCAATTTATTAAGGCTAGAATATTTTTTTTTCAAGCAAATCCAAAGGAAGACTTTAAAGATAAATCCCAGTTCTCCCTTACCCACCCACTCCACAAAAATATCAAATGGTCGGCCGCTAAAAACATTTTTTTTCAAGAGTGTCCATTGATCGCAAATACCATATTTGCCCTAGTTAACAAATGTGATGTAAAGACTATATTACCGGTGTGATCAGGCACCCATTTTTACATACACAGCGCTTATCTTCCTAAGCAATTTCAGGATCCCTATTACTGTCAGGTGATAAGTCCTCTGACAACAAAAGTGGTATGGGGCCACCCGACTTGGATGTTCCAGGTGTACATTACAGACACAGATTGTTGAAAATTCACTGAAGGCCTTTCAGATTAAGTGGCACTGGTGTTACATTGATCTTTTTTCGGCTTAAGAAAATAGGACATAACATCTCGCAACATTTTTTATGAAGATTTCCTTTAGGTTTGACTACTGCCTTAATGGTAGGCCTATATTGAAAACAAGTACCTACCCGAACCCCAGGGATAGGATGACTGTTTGCTCTTGTGGGGACTGGTTTGTCTTAGGATAAAATAACTGACTTAGCAGTCTGAGAATCTATGATAGCTTTTCTGCCAAAAGGATAGATTCCAGTTCTATAAAATGCAGAATAAGATTTTCTGTTGAAAGAGCTTTCAAATAAGAGACTTTTTATCTCGTATCTTGTGATGTTCTTCATGAAATTCACCGCGTGTGAACTCTTCATCAGGTTGATAGCTACATTTAAATACTCCAGGTCAGATGTGAAACTATGTCATTTATGAAGTTGAAAACTAGGTCACTTGGCCACATTATTGTATAGTTTTTCACTGATGTCAGTGTTTTATTGATCTTATTACGTACGTAAAAGAAACATAATTGATAGTTATATTTATTTTTCCATTTAAAGACTGTCTTACCGCGGAAAACAATGTCACTCTTTTGCTTAATGTATCCTTGCGCAGAAATACTAATACCATCTACTGATGGATAGATGCAAGGGCAAGGCAAGGGGGTAATGTGATTGTCTTGTTCCGTTGGACTGATTCGCTCGAGTCGATTGTGCAAAGACTTGTTCATTATTGTTATACTTTCTGGTCTTTTGGAGTCATGGAGTCTATTCCTCTCTGACTGATGCTAGCTGAAAGTGAGGATTGTTGCACATTTTATTAAGTCGCATGAACAGACTCATACAAACTGAGCCTGTTATTGTTTAGCTTAATTGAGTTCTTTTAACAACTTTTTCACAATCCAATAAAGCCATGTAGCTCTTCAGAGTAGCAAGGCCATGTAAATATTTTCTAATAAAACAACGAATTAATGCAGAGCAAAGATAGAAATAAACAAAAATTACTAAACATTCATTAGTTTTCAATATACGAATGATTATGTCATGGATAGCGCATGAATAATATGTCACATTGACTCTAGTAATATTTCATATCGACTCATGTAATACGGTGTCCGAGTTTTACAATGTAAAATACGGAAAATTAATCTTAATGAGGAATGACAGTATTTTAGAAAAAAAAACAACATATAAATAAATTTCTAATTGATAAAAAGAACAAAAAATACAAACGAATAGCCACATTCTCAGAACACAGTCTTCCCGAAACAAAACCCTACCACTATGTATATACTGGTGCTTAAAGGCTCTGCATACGTACGGAAATACAAAGACAAAAGAAATAAGACATCAATGCCAAAACAAACAAAAGAAGAAGAAAAAAGTGTTCTGTTATTATTCTGTATACTATTTTCAAAATCGGTCTCTTTGCTGTATTATTCAATATTGTTATCAACGGTTAAAAATCTATACGTTTATTTGATTTTAAGAAAGCGCATTTTAATCCCCGTATACTGCAATCGGAGATGTCATCTTTTGTACCTCTGCCGTAATCTTTGATTAGAAAATGACCATTAGTGACTAAAATCAGTAATTCAAAAATATCTAGTTTTGTAACGTACATTTTGATTTGCTGTTTCATCTAAAAATGTAGCTCCAGCGAGCGATTCCACCATGTATATCCATAAACACCAGCATGCGCAAATAACAGATTATTCGCGCAAAATATAACACTAGAATGCGCAAATAAATGGCGAAAATCGCCGCTGAAGGACCGCACGGTGAGTAAACTGGCCAATATCTTTTGTGCTAAACAGAGTGGAAACAATTTAAAACGTGCATACGGCTGCGAAGACATTCTGCTTCAATCGGAAAAAAGTCGATTCTCTAGAAAATCATTGGTTTTCAAGATCATTCGTTAGGCGGATTTAATGTTTCGTTGGTATTCATTGATGCAGTAATGCATATTTTACCTCATTTTATAGGTAGCCGGGTAGCTAATTTCATGAGTCAAAGGACTTGTGACATTTAATAATGAAAGGGAATAGATTAGATGCGTTTCGTGCACTTTTTATGAGGTAACACCGAGATATGTGGCATGAAGGATCAGCGTAACATCAAAAATGGGATTTTTGAGTCTCAAACCATTGAATCTTTACGGAATATGTGCATCAAAATTCGGTATTGTAGTGGTTTTAACTTGCGTTAACCCTATGTTTGAGGTTCCTTCATTCATATAAAGAACGACTGCCATATTTTACATGCCATTTTGGATGGTGTAATTTATTACCATTGTTGTGTCAGGCTACGGCGTCGTACCTAGGAGGCATATGACGAACATTTCGATCACAATGAAACTTATTTTGACCAGTTACCGCTTTCTCGCGAAAAGGCAGCTGCTATCGTCGTTTACGGTAATATCGTATGACAAGGATGTTTAGTAGGAAAGATGGCGAACCAGATTCACAATTTAGTATATTTAACAGGATTTCCGCAATGCGGGACAATATATACCCGTAGAGTTCTACATCAGAGAAGGAGGATGTATCATTCAAAACACAAATGTTTTGGGTTCGGGTTCGGAATTTTTGTGTGATGGCAGTGATGGAATACTTAGAATAGATTAAAAGGGGGGAGGGTAAGAGGGGGTTATTGTGTGTGTGGTAGGGGAGAGAAGATTTAATGTGGATTGTTGCCCTCCTCAAATTGTCTCATCACCACACATCTATATTTCAAGTATATAGTCAAAACCTTGAATAGAGTTGATGCTGTGCTCCGGACACAAACTACAAAGAACAGCTTTGACATTTGACCTCTTTTCGGGACAATGACCATTGACCTAGTAAGCAAGTGCATGCGCTCAAATACAATATCGCAAGAATATAAAAGTAATTGTTTTGGATGTGGATGGGGAAGTAATGTAGATTGTTGTAGTCCTCAAATCAACTCGTCGTGGGTTCGATCCCTGGTCGCGTCATACCAAAGGCGTGAAAAATGGTACCAGTAGCTCCCTTGCTTGGTGTTCCTTCAAAATCGACCTAAAATAAATTATGTATAAACTAAATCACCTCGTCATTAAACACTTCTATTCTAAGCTTTAAATCAGCACCATGAATAGCTTTGAAGTTATGCTCAAACAGACACAAAATACAAAGGACACATTTGAACTCCTCCGTTTGTGACCTTCTTTGTCCTACCAACTAAGTCAGTGCGTTCTGCACATCGTCTCATTGTCACCTACCTATATGACAAGTTTGAAGTCATACTTGAATCGTTATTAAGTTATGCTTTGGACACAACATATGACAGACAGATTTGACTTTGCTGTGACCTTAACCTTTGACCTACCGACCTGGTTTAAAAACTCTGCAAATTGTCTTATCACCACCTACCTATATGCCTATACTGATGTAAATATCTTGAATGGTCATTAAGTTATGCTCTGGACACGAAATGCGAAAGACAAATTTAACCTTTAAGATTCATTTATGACTTTACCTTTAACATACCGACCTGGTTCTTTGGCTCTGCACATCGTCTCATCGCCACCTACGACACGAAACATGATGGACAAAATGACATTTGAGCTCCATTTGTGACCTTGACCTTTGATGTTATGACCCAGTTCATGATCATTGCACATTTTCTCATCGCCACCTACCTGTATGCCAAGTTTAAAGTAAATATCTTGAACGGTTATTGAGTTATGCTCCTGACACGAAATATGGTGGACAGACAGAAAGAGGGACAGACGCACGCGCCATATCACAAAATGTTCGTTTTCCTAAAATTAGCGAATAATAAAGTATAACAAATTTCACGTTCATCTGGGATAAATACCACGAATCAATCATAGCCATAACTTGCTTCTCGCTGAATGTAACAACTGTGATCCGATAAAATTAACACAGCGGACCAACAATGTTTGGACAGAACCGTTAATGTGTAACCGCATCTTTACTTTCTGTATAATGTTATGACCTCAAGCTATGAAATCAATCTTTTGCAACTGAACTTTGATGTCTATCAAGTATACCAAAAAATGGTCGAAGTATTCTGCAACCTATTCTTCAAGCTATTTTGATGACACAGGTTATTTGCTTTTCCAAATGCACACGGCTTATCAAATTAAGGATGGTTTAAAGCTTAAGCAGCCACGGTATGAGAGGTTGCTACAAAGAACGCAACTCCGTTGGTGTAGGTGTCTAAATTTTAAACAAAATTATGTTGTTGTTGTTGTTTTTTTGTGGGTTTAACGTCGCACAGATACAGTTATAGGTCATATGGCGGCTTTTCAGCTTTGATGGTGGAGGAAAACCACATGTGCCCCTCCGTGCATTATTAGTCCCCTACTGGTTGAAAACCAGTTTCGGGGACTATAAGAATACGCTTTTCCGTCCGACATTCCGTCATTCCGTCCGTCCGTCCACAATTTCGTGTCCAGTCCATAACTCTGTCATTCATTAAGGGATTTTAATATTACTTGGCACAAATGTTCCCCATGATGAGACGACGTTTCATGCACAAAACCCGGACCCCTAGCTGAAAGGTCAATGTCACAATTGGAGGTCAAAGGTCAACAGGTTTTTTTTCCTGGCCGGTCCAGAACTCATCCATCAAGGGATTACAATATTACTTGGTATAAATGTTCCCCACGATGTGATGACGTGTCATGCGCAAAACCCAGAACCCTAGCTTAAAGGTCAAGGTCACACTTTGAGATCATATGTCAATAGGTTCTTTTCCTGTCCGGTCTATAACTTTGTCATGCAAAACAGGATTTAAATATCAGTCGGTACAAATATTCTCCTGGATGAGACAATGTGTCATTCGTAAAACCCGGGCCCTTAGTTGAAGGTCAAGGTCACACTTGGAAGTCAAAAGTCAAAATGGCTTTTTTCCTGTCCAGTCTGTAACTCAACAATTCTTAAAGGGATTTTAATATTACTTGGCACAAATGTTTACCACCATGAGTCGGAGTGTCATGCGCAAGAACAAGGTCCCTAGGTCTAAGGTCTAGGTCACACTTAGAGGCCAAATGTCAGATACAAGAATACCTTTGTCCGGAGCATTTCTTCTTCATGCATGGAGGGATTTTGATGTAAGTTGGCACAAATGTTGACCACCATGAGACGGATTGTCATGCGCAAGAACCAGGTCCCTAGACCTAAGGTCAAGGTCACACTTAGAGGTCAAAAATCAAATGCAAGAATGATTTTGTCCGGAGCATTTCTTCTTCATGCATGGAGGGATTTTGATGTTACTTGGCATAAATGTTCACCACCATGAGGCACCCTTTGTTTTTAGAATTACTTCCCTTTGTTATTACTATAAATAGCTTATATTGTAACTTTCTTGTTACTGGCCGTAGGGAAAAATCGAGACCACTTTTCTGTCGTACAACATGCATGTTACATCCAATGTTTACCTATCTCTACCTGGTGGACTTGTATTATATAGATTTTTTTTTAGGATTCACTTCCCTTTATTGTTACTATAAATAACTTATATTATAACTTTTTCATAATTGGCCAAAAAAATTCCATATGAAAATACAGGTGCTAGTGTAAAGAAATTTGCGATGACGGGCATATATTGTGACATTCTGGCATTCTTGTTTATATTTATAGATGTTATGAAACAATCAACAACTGTAGGTTTTTGTATATGCAAATTTTAATCCAAGTGTTTTGTTATAACATATTGTATATATAGTACAATATTGTTTATACATCATTGACAGATATCAGTTCATTATGTTATACTGCAGTAGAGAAAATTAGGTGCCTTCCAGTATTTAGTATTTTTGAAAAGAGTTACTGACAAAACACAAGAGAAAATTACACATTTTAATGAATTAGCGGGGAAAATATTTGCAACTGTACTTGATGAGAATATGATTATAGGAAGTTAAAGCCACTACTATACCGAATATTGATGTCAATAATCCGTAAAGAATCAATATTTTAATACTAAAAATCACATTTTTGTTGTAAGCAGCTGGATAAAAGTAAACAACGAAAGGATTTGTTAGTGTGTTTGTGGGCAGGAAATATTATACTCAGTTAATGTCTTCGTCATACGCCTCATTGGAACGACGTCATAGCCTGACACAACAATGGTAATAAATTATACCATCCCTAATGACATCTAAAATACGGCAATTGTACTTTATATGAATGAAGGAACCTGAAACATAGGTTAAACGCAAGATAAAACCACTACTATACCGAATTATGATCCCAATATCCCGTAAAGATTCAATGGTTTGACACTCAAAAATCCCGTTTGTTGGTGTTACGCTGATCCTTCATGCACATATCTCGGTGTTGCCTCAGAAAAAATGCCTGAAACGCATTTAATCTATTCTCGTTCATTATTAAATGTCACAAGTCCTTTGACTCCAGACTACCTATAAAATGTGGTAAAATATGCATTACTGTATCAATGAGCCCCACTGGGGTCAAGACCATGATTTCTCATATGACACCGGTACTGGTTTTCCAAGAACCAGGAAGCGGACTCGAGAGTGGTTACAATAAGCTTGAAGCTTTCATCACAATCGAGCTTAAACAAATTAGTATAAACGCATTCAAAACGGTTCCCAGATCGTCATTCTCACGAATGATCTTGAAAACCACTGATTTTCTAGAGAATCGACTTATTTCCGATCGAAGCAGAATGTCTTTGCAGCCGTATGCACATATTTAATTGTTTCCACTCTGTTTAGCACAAAAGATATTGGCCAGTTTACTCATCGTGTGGTCCTTCAGCGGCGATTTCCGCCATTTATTTGCGCATTCTAGTGTTATATTTTGCGCGAATGATCTGTTATTTGCGCATGCTGGTGTTACTGGATATACACGGTGAATTCTTAAATTACAAGGTAACCGTATAAATTTCCACGCTAAGGCCACACCAAATTGACTACTTGGTCAATGGATTCCCCTCACCATTTCTTTCAAAATAAAAAAAAATATTTATTTTTTTATGAAAATCAGCTTCGCTCCCATCAATTTTTGCAGACTGATTTCAAAATTTCAGAGCGGGCCTTTTTTTCCCTGTTTTGGGACAGGGATTCATAAAATTTAATACTTTAAGTCATAATTATCCATTAAAGCACAAGGAGAACATGATTCAGCCTCTGTATTTGTCTCAACAATTGCAACAGTATGCAAAATTGATGGCTGATATGACAGTAAGATCGTGTAAATAAAGGGGGGCGGGGGGTCCCATTTAGGTGTCTGCGCAAAATGTTTTTTGATTTTATTTATACTTTGTGGTAATATACCTACATGTATTAAGTTTCATTAACAAGTGTTACTGTTACCAATTTTGACTTACTTTTATAGATATTCACATTTAAAGTGGGTGGGGTAATCTGACATGTGACCAGCCACATACAACATATAATGTGAATGTCCATTGCATAGTTATTTTATCATGAAAGTTTCAGGTAAAAAGTTAGAACCATTTTTAAAAAATAACAGAAATTGTGTTCCTGGCTGGTCACATGTCAGATTACCCCACCCACTTTAAATGTGAATATCTATAAAAGTAAGTCAAAACTGGTAACAGTAACACTTGTTAATGAAACTTAATACATGTAGGTATATTACTACAAAGTATAAATAAAATCAAAAACATTTTGCGCAGACACATAACTGGGACCCCCCTCCCCCCACCCCCTTGGAAAAACGTCATTAGGAAGAGTATTCGCGAGTCAGTTTCTTCTCAAGAACAGAACAGAACAGAACAGAATGTTTCATTCCAGACTTATACACAAGTACATCGTCTTGTCTACATACAATATAAATAGTAATCATAATCACGTGAATATGTACAGGGCAAATGAATATATACAACAAAACACAAAGAACACACACATTGAACTGTTGCTGAGGCTGAACAATTATCTATGTATACTCTATTGGGAATTAAAAATTGCGTTTCTTAATGACATAGCTTCTTTGATATATTTGGTTATATTTATCAAGACCGTTCTGTTTTGACTCTTAAGTAATTCGATAAATTTACACACAGACGGTTTAACATAATAATATTTTTTTCAAGTATTTTTTACGTATATCTTGAAAACATGGACATACACATACGAAATGATATTCATCCTCTAAATCTAAAAGGTTACAACATTGACAAACTTCTCTGTTCGTGTGGAATGTTATTACTTGCATATCTTTCAGTTTGTATTCTAAGGGGGTGCGCAGATACTCTCAATCGACAAAAATAAACTCTATAATTTCGTGGTAATATATCAAGATAGTTCTCATAGCAAAGAACAGATTTATAATGATTATAGTTACTAAGTACTGTACTTCGATCCAATGTACCAGCCCATTCTTGCTTGAAAGTATCTACAACTCTACATTTAAAAACATTAGGAAACAATTTGGGGTCAACAAAGTAATCTTCATTAAAAACATCTGAGAAACCATAGTCATTTAACAACTTTTTGACGTTTGATACCCAGTTTTTATTTTCTCTGTTACAATCATTTAAACCTTCTTTATACAAAGTTGCTAAAATAATGTTTTTGGAATTTCTAACTTTACACCAATATTTAATAATTTTAACATAACGAGATACATACAACGGGTATCGACCAAGCTCACCGTAAACAGCTGCTGAGCATGTATTTATTCTAACATTTAATAATCTTTTACAAAATTTCAGATGTATTCTTTCCAATTCCTTAGACTTAGTATAACCCCATATTTCAGATCCGTATCCTAAAATAGAGCCGACAAAAGCATCGAATAACTGGCATAAAGTCTTTGGTTTTAAGTTGAACTTTTTACAATTAAAAAATAACGTATTTAATGCTTTTAACGCTTTACCTTTCAAATACTCTTGATTTAATGCAAAATTGCCTGTATAATTAAAAACAGTACTAAGGTAGTTAAAATCGTTCACAACATCTAGGTTATGGCCATCATAGGTCCAGTGTTCTGCGGGTAATAATCGCCCACGCGTACGAAAAACTATTACTTTTGTTTTCGTCGTATTAACCTTTAATCCCCAAGTGTTACAGTATATATGTAAAAGATCCAAATGATTTTGTAGTTCAGAAGGAGACTTGCCTAAAATGGCCATATCATCAGCAAAAAGCAACATAACTAAAACAATATCATCGAATGAAAGACCAGCGTCCATATTACTTTGTAAATAAAGTTCTAAGTCCTCTACGAAGAGAGAGAATAAAATTGGGGAGATTACCTCCCCTTGTCTTAATCCAACAGCATAGTGAAAATAATCAGAATAACTAGAAAAAGATTTCACACAAGATTTAACTTTTGATACATATTCCGCATAATTCTAAGTAATTTTCCTTGTATACCAATTTTGTACAATTTCATCCACAAGGCATTTCTATATATGCTATCAAAACACTTCATCATATCGACAAAAACAACATACAACCGTTTATTTTCATTGAGATATTTTTGTATTAAAGACATAAGCAAGATGAACATCAACATCTCATTATTTAAAACAGTGTCATCAAATAATAATTGGTGATAAGAACAAAAGTTTTGCCACGATCTTTTAAATACACAATTGCCCATCAAAATTATATTGGATTTGAGTGAATTTCAATTTCAGCAATTTTTAAACATTTTGAGACCAAAAATTGGGGGGAAAATGTGGTAAAAATTGAACAAGTCAGTTGTCTAGACTGTTTGTGCACTTTTAGGACAAAGATAGTAAGGGCAATGGAACTACATGCATGTGTTTGTGTAATATAATCGGACATTAATTTTGTAAAATACATGCTTTTCAGCTTATTTAGGGTTCAAGCCTTTGACATTTGCACATTCACCTTATCCAAAAGTTATTTAGTGACAGTGGCATAAAATATTACATGCTTGTCCTGCTGTTTACCCTCCTTACTTGTAAGAAATAAAGTATTGTTGATATGGAATACTATAAGTATTTTGCTTCTATCAGCTATTGTAAAATGAATGGAGAAGGGGTACGCACATGGAACTTAATTAGGGCAAAAGAATCCTAAACAGCTTACAAACTCTCAATCCAAGAAAACATGTATTAAAGGCTAATTTTTTTATTATTTTCAAGTAGAGTTGAAATACAAGAATATTATTTTACTGTTTATGAATCCTTTTTTTTTCTGATTTGTTTAATGGATATCATCAGACCTATTTTTCAAAAAGAAACTGAACATGGTAATGCATTTATTGTTATGACCTTCATAAACATAAGTATGTCTTTCCTTATCTGCCAAAGTTAACTGTTGAAACAAACAATAACAGAAACTGTTAAATTAGTCATTGAATTTACTTGTAAGTGAATTGTGCCATCAATGGATGATATGGATTTCCTGGCATCTGGCGAAATTGCATTGAAAGTTGACAGACACTATATAGATCATGGGTACCTAATGTACAGGTGAGGTGACTGCAGTGTTTTCCATGTACTATATATAATGATTTCTGTTATACACTACATGAGAGTAACAGCTTTCTTATCCTTATGTAGTGAGATAAAATCTTAAGAGAAACCCTTTGTATATGTGGCTAGGACACTGGTTTGTGTAGGATACAAACTAAGCCCACACATTAGTTCTATACACTAGGCATAATAAAGAACCTAGGACTCTGTTCGCTAGAAATATGGTTAAATTGCCAGATTTTCTTGTATCATATCCACCTGCTGTCCTTTCAACTTGTTTACATCTCAAAATGTTTGTAAATATTACAATGTAGGGCGTCCCGGTAAACATTAAGATATATTGGAGTCAAGTTTTGACTGGCTGTCATGTATTTTTGGGGCATATTGTCATTAAAACTTCAGTATTTAAGGATCTTTGCTTCTTTTATGTATTTTCAAGCCTTTTTTGGTATGCTTTGGCAGTGCTTGTTGATTATTTAGACAAGGTTTTTTTCTTCTTCAAATCAGGTGAAGATGTTAATTGAGGTTTGTCCATCTAAACGAACAAGGTTTACAATACTGAAATTAAACAATCTGTGTTTTATATTGTTTTGTAAAAATATTTAATATAAAATTATTATATTAAGATTTGTAAGTCCAAAAAAACCTACAAAAGTATATTTAGCTCATAAATAGTATCAAAATAAGCAAACTTCTGGTTTTTCTCATTAAGAATATTATTCAAATAACGTGATTTATTATTAATTAAGATTGTTGTTTATGTTTGTATTATTTATATAATTTCTCTTTTATCAACTTCATTTTTTTTCCAGATGTCATTAATAACAGATTAATAAAGTGACCCATTTTAAGATGACTGATTTTTGTTACAGCTTTTATTTCTGTTTCGATAAGGACTGCCTTACTATTGCCAACTATCAAATGCTTACAATTAAATACTTGATTAAAGCATTCTGGTACTTCAATCACGCATTTAAAGGTAATTATTTTAGGTCATTACCTATTAGAAATAAATTTTGTCATGAGACTACACCCTAATTATAAATCTAAAAAAAAAAACATTAGTGCCATCCACAATTGTTTTATTACTTGCGACTGAAGATTAATACGATATATACTTAAAGTAGATGTAAGAGTACATTTGGTAGTCATATGGTTAGGAGATTGTCCTAGAAGCCCGGGTAGTTTGTACCTAGAAAATGTCTCTATTTCGCCAACCCCCCTCCACATTTTATGCGTAAAATATCTAGATTTGAGTATTGTTTAGCTCACCTGAGCCAAAACTCATGGTGAGCTTTTGTGACCGCTCGGTGTCCGTCGTCCGTCGTGCGACGTGCGTCGTCCGTCGTGCGTCCGTCAACAATTTCTAAAAAAAATTTCTTCAAAACCACTGGGCAGATTCACACTAAAAACTTCATAGGAATAATCCTAGGGTAGCCCCCTTTCAAAATTATTCAAAGAATTGAATTCCACACAGAACTCTGGTTGCCATGGCAACCGAAAGGAAAAACGTAAAAAATCTTCTTGTCCAAAATCACAAGGCATAGAGCCTCGGTATTTGGCGTGTGACATTACCTAAAGGTCCTCTATCAAAAATTTTCAAATTTTGCCCCTGGGATGAAAAGAGGCCCCGTTAAGGGGGTCCCAAGTTTAACATAGACTTATATAGGAAAAAACTTTAAAAATCCATAAATCTAGGCCTTTGATATTTGGTATGTAGCATTGCCTTGTGGTCTTCTACTAAGACTGTTCAAATTATTACCCTAGGGTGAAAAGAGGCCTCGCCCCGGGGATCCAAAGTTTTACATAGACTTACATAGAAAAAAACTTTTAAAAATCTTCTTGTCCTAAAGTTCAAGGCCTAGACTTTTGATATTTGGCCTGTAGCATTGCCTAGTGGTTCTCTAACAATAGTATTCAAATAATGCCCCTTGGGTGAAATGAGGCCCCACCCCGGGGTCACTTATTTTTTCATATGAGTTAAATAGAAAAAATACTTCAAAAATTATCTGATCATATTTTCTAGACTGTTTAATTATAATTACCTGATGACCCCACTTAATTAGGGGTCATTTGACTGTGACCTTGGCCTACTGACCTACTTTCTTGTTTTTAAGATACAGCCTTGAAATTTGGATGACATATACAGATTGCACACCGATCTTAAAACTGACTTTCAGTGACCATGAATGTGACCTACTGACCTACATTCTTAATATTTTAGCATCAGTTGGACATTTGAAACATGTAGCTCATATACTCAGGTGAGCGATCCAGGGTCAACATGACCCTCTTGTTTTATTTTAGTTACCTGTTTAAACGCGTTATCGTTTTACATAAAGTCTTGAAAAAATGATAACAAAGTATTTATACGCAATAAATTAGATCTATTTTTATTCATCTCATACTTAATATCAGCGCCGACATAGTTATATGAATTGATACAGACTTCCAATGTGGGACCATCTTTCAGTATTAAAAAGTTTACCACCTCTTTTAAAAGCCAATACTTTCCTTTTAGTGTATCGCGTGCAACGTCAGTATATTTTGAAAACCTAAAAAATAAAGGATATGAGTGTTGTTAGTTTTGGCAGTTTTAATTTGCATTTTGATGTTTCATAAATGCGTGGACACGTTAATTACGCCCATGTTTGTCGTAGCCAAATGAAACATTTCATTTTCTCACTTATCGGACAGCAAAATCTCTATTTTTAGAAATGCTTGAAATTCTTATCTCACATGGGTTATCCCACACTCCTGTGACGGACTACTTCATGCACTGAATATACATATTCTTTATGTAAAATAGTTTTATGTAAAATAATTAAAAATCAGGCACCTTTATCTTTTCTCTCCGTTCCTTATAGTGTATTTCTCGATTCAAAATTCATTACTTTATGATAAGAACGTACCGTTACGCTACAAACGATAAAACTAAAGCGGAACTTTGTTATTGTGCGTCACTGAAATGCCACGACGTCACTTCTGCTTACGGACGTCAATTTCCCGCGTTTTAAATAGTTTCATATTTTCATGCTTGTTTTTATTGTTTCTGTTGTGGTAAGTGAGAAATAGAATCCATCATTGGTGTTCGGTGAAGATCGGAAATCCCAACCCTCGGGCGCACCGCTCAAGTCTTAAACTCGGCACAGCCTCGTTTAAGACTTGAGCGGTGCGCCCTCGGGTTGGGATTTTCTGATCTTAACCGAAGACCAATGACAGATTCTCTATGTATTTATATACAAGATAAAATATGCTTGTTTATTTATTCACTGATGGAAAATCTAATTACTGTACGAAGTACATCGTCTTAAACTATCCCTAAAAGCTATAAAGTAGGTTATAAAAAGTTTTAAATCTCAGTTGTGAAAAGAAACAAGATACATTACATGTTTATAACACATCTTTTAGGACTTGGTTTAGTAACTACTTAATGCAGTACATTGAAACAGTCACCACTCAGTTTTCTATAAATTCTTCATTTAGATGGCTGTACTGGCCTGACGTGCTACAATGGAGGCATAGTGAGCAATGAAAATGACACCTGTAAGTGTCTTTGTGCTGATGGATTCTCCGGAC
This sequence comes from Mercenaria mercenaria, assembly GCF_021730395.1. Classification (NCBI taxonomy): domain Eukaryota; kingdom Metazoa; phylum Mollusca; class Bivalvia; order Venerida; family Veneridae; genus Mercenaria; species Mercenaria mercenaria. The sequence goes on from NC_069362.1 coordinate 23,935,294, forward strand.
TTCTTTGTGAATACAGTAAGTTCAGTTACATTGAAAGAATGATCTTTCAGACTACTCGTGAACAGTCAAAAAGTTGTATAATCTCTTTAACTGAGCTATATTTATCCTTAATTATTAACGACTCGATTTCCTATTAAACAAGGAAGACTGAAACTGTATGTTATTATGGCAAAAAAATCAAACGTCATAGTGGTGCGCTCGAAAAGAACACCACTTAAAACAGGCAAATATTTGGTGGATGTCGTCAAGGATGTAGATAATAGTCCTTGATAACGTGTTAGAATCCTTGATAACGTGTTAGAATGTTATAATCCTTGATGACGTGTTAGAATCCTTGATAACGTGTTAGAATCGGAATATATCTCAACAGTGATTTTCTCCTGAATAAAATCATTGTTTGTCGCTGTTGTTTAACATAATCGAAAACAAGTGAATGAAGTATTGCCATGCAATACAAAGTCCCCTACTGGAAGGCACCTAATTTTCTCTACTGCAGTATAACATAATGAACTGATATCTGTCAATGATATATAAACAATATTGTACTATATATACAATATAATATAACAAAGCACTTGGATTAAAATTTGCATATATAAAAACGTACAGTTGTTTTCATTTGGATTTCTTTTTGGTCGATTATACAAAAAATTATCATAAAAGTTATTTATAGTAACAACAAAGTGAAATAAACCCTAAAAAAAATCTATAAAATTTAAGTCCACAAGAAACTCTTTACCAGGTAGAGATAGATCAAAATACACCTAAAATTTGGATGTACCGTACATGTTGTACCACAGAAAAGTGGTCTCAATTTTTCCCTACGGCCAGTAATAAAAAAGTTACAATATAATCTATTTATAGTAACAACAAAGGGACATAATTCCAAAAAAAGTGTGCCTCATAGTGGTGAACATTTCTACCAAGTTACATCAAAATCCCTCCATGCATGAAGAAGAAATGCTCCGGACAAACTCATTCTTGAATTTGACCTTTAACCTCTAAGTATGACCTTGACCTTAGACCTAGGGACCTGGTTCTGGCGTGTGACAATTCGTCTCATGGTGGTGAACATTTGTGCCAAGTTACATTACAATCCCTCAATGCATAAAGAAGAAATGCTCCAGACAAAGTCATTCTTGAATTTGACCTTTGACCTCTAAGTATGACCTTGACCTTAGACCTAGAGCCGGGGCTTTGCGCACAATATGTTGTCTCATCCAGGGAAATGTTTGTGCCAACTGATATTTAAATCCTGTTTTGCATGACAAAGTTATAGACCGGACAGGAAAAAAATCTTATTGACCTTTGATCTCAAAGTGTGACATTGACCTTTAAGCTAGGGTTCTGGGTGTTGCGCATGACACATCGTCTCATCATGGGAAACATTTATGCCAAGTAATATTGTAATCCTTTGATGGATGACAAAGTTCTGGACTGCACAGGAAAAAAACCCTATTGACCTTTGGCCTCCAATTGTTACCTTGACCTTTGAGCTAGGGGTCCGGGTTTTGCGCATGACATGTTGCCTCATAATGGGGAACATTTTTGCCTAGTAATATCAAAATCCCTTCATGGATGACAGAGTTATAGACCGGACAGGAAACAGACCCTGTTCATGCCATGTTAACATTTGACTGCTAAGTGTGACCTTGACCTTTGAGCTAGGGGTCTGAAAGTTGTGCACGACACATCGTCTTATTATGAGGTACAATTATGCCAACTGATATTAAAATCCCTTCATAGATGGGAGAGTTATGGACTGGACAGGAAAAAAGCCCTGTTGACCTTTGACCTCAAATTGTGACCTTGACCTTTGAGCTAGGGATGCGGGTTTCCCGCACGACACATCGCCTCATCATGGGGAACATTTTTGCCAAGTAATATTAAAATCCCTTCATGGATGAAAGAGTTATGGACCGGACACGAAACAGACCCTGTTCATGCCATGTTAACATTTGACTGCTAAGTGTGACCTTGACCTTTGAGCTAGGGGTCTGAAAGTTGTGCATGACACATCATCTTATTATGAGGTACAATTGTGCCATGTGATATTAAAATCCCTTCATGGATGGGAGAGTTATGGACCGGACAGGAAAAAAGCCCTGTTTCTCGTTGTTTACAAACCAAAATCAATCTTGTCGTAATACCGACACGTGGAGACGGACCATGCCTAAAAGTACAGGATTTGCGGCCTTCCTAGTAAGTAATACGTACTGCATAGCCGTATTAAAGCATCATGCTTGTATTCTGCATCCGTTGGTTTGTGGTTAAGTTCTTGATATTGTATTTTCCAGTCGACTTCAAACCCCATCGTGTTTGTATGTTTTTTTTGTTTTCTTTTCCGCTTTCAAAACATTTCAGTAACTTTAATTAGTTTATTATGAAAGTATATGTCTCTATATTTTTTTACAAATTGATAAGGGTAATGAACAGTTTGCAAAATCTAAATGGTGATGTTTTGATTTTTAATCGACTGTTTATAACATCGACATATTTTCAAATATAATATGTATTAGATATCTAAAACACAAGCCGTGTTCATGGTGTTATTTGTGTAACGGAAATTATTTTTTAACTTGACGAAATCTTATGATAAATAAGCAGGTCTTACTAAAGACGTAAAGGTTTGTAAAAGAAATGAAAAAAAGAGAGTCTTTTATCAGATGATATTCAAATTATGCAAGGATCTATCTTTAATGTATTGTAAATATTAAAAATCAGTCATTTAATATGTATTGTATATAGTCTCAATTTGCTGACTTTTCCAACCTAAGGAGTCTTATTTTAGATGGGCAATTTTTTGGAATGACATTTAGTCTTATTTTGGAGATTGTATGTCTAAACATATTCTATATTACCAAAGTTGCGCACTATTCAGATCAGTGATAACGAAGTTATGAGGAGAGTATCAAAACTGTTGGTACACCCTAAGTACAGACATGAACTTGCTGAAAATCGTTAACAAGTAGTAATAAACTTTGTCTTCATTTCATAAGTTACATTGAATTATTGATTATTTTCAAAGCACTCAAGAAGATTGCCATACACCATCCGTAGAAAATGACAATTTAAATCAACGACTTTTGTCGGTCATCGTTTATTAATTTGATACATTTAGAAATAATGTTATCGTTATTTACTGTCTCTGAGATATGCTGAATCAAACAGTAGCTTAAATACACAGTGCAGTTTTTTTATAATGCATCCACGTATTTGTTTTTATGTAAACATTAAAGTTAAACTCGAATGCCCTTTTCAGATTTAGAACAAAGCGAATGGCCTAGTGGTCCATACTGGCTTTTGATGTCACAGGACGGTTGCCCAGAGACGAAGAAGCATGGATGGGAAAGGGGTTATATCAGGCTCACAACAAAGGAACCGTTCAAAGAAAAATTTGGCTTTGACAGCAGCTACACAAATATGTCCATTGCATTTAAGCCAAATATGTTACAAATAAATTTTTGTTACAAATCTTTTGATCAGAATAGCACTAAACCATGGCCCAATTCGTACTTTGCTATTTTCGGGGAGCAGTATAATTGTCCTACAGGTAATGATTGTTGCGAATTTAACGTTTTTTATTTGATATTTTAGTAATTCCCTATTGATTTGAAACCAGGCTCAAGGACTGTTGGTATGCACTTGTCCTTCCGTCAATTTAAAGTACAAAGAAAACATAGGTCATTGTTCTTGTACTGGCGATAACTGCCATACATGTACATAGATGGATTTTCAAATAACTTGTCACAACTACCTACCATAACAAGGTGATGCTACCAAAACAAAAACCCCAAATTCAAAGATCAAAGTCATGCTTAGATGTAAAATATTTAAGGTCATAATCATTTCACAAAAGAACAAGTATCTAGTAAAGACAATAAATCGAACGCAGGAAAAGCCACAGTCAAAGAAACAACTCCTCATTGGAATAAGGACACGTGTAAATGTGTACACGTGCATTCAACAATAAAAAACATGAAAAAAAAAACCCAAATAGATACAAATATACCAGCAGAAGGAACAATTGACTACGCAGTCTACTAGTCTATTTCCTTGATATTATTACATAATATAGCCTTATTCCACTCTTACTGGGTCTATTTCTTACAGTATGTCCGTTTTGTACAATAAAAGTGATGATGTGTTATACATAATTATGCCCATAACAAAGTTGTACCTGAATATTTCATTGAATATTAAAAATAGTTTACAATAAAAACTCTACTACGTTAGTAATATAGTTTCATGTGCATGTATACTGTTTCTGTATTTAAATAATCTTTTCTAATCACACACAGAATTTCGTTACGAATATTCTATGGCTATTAGTTTACCGCCACTTTTGAATGTGATGATGGATGGTTACATTCCAGCCGCACGATGGAAAGGAGATACAGAATCGTCTAATTCAGGTTTGATGAACGTTTTGTATTTATTATAAAGAATAAATGCACTATGAATCATGAAGACATATATAAATTAATAACTTTTTAAACATTTCAAAGGCAACGTCCAAAGGACGCAGCATCTTAAACCGCAAGGCTACATAGACAGTTGGCTAACTGGGAAAAGAGGCCTGGTTAACAAATCCGTAGGCATTTTTCAGTACTATATGATATATACTTCAAAACGTTTACTATTGTTTCTTCTATTCAACCAGGGTAGATACTAGGCTCAAAAATCCATTTTAAAGTTTTTGTGAGGACCCAAAAGGGGACAATTAGTTATTTCCTCCATTTTACGGGAAATTAAAGAAAGTTTTCATTTTATCATAATTTGATGACATGTGTATCTGTTTGAGATTAAATGTATTGTAATATGAATTAACATGTTCATCACATTAAATATTTTGGAAATTGAGGCCCCTACAGGGTTTTAAAAAAATTATTTTGAAATTTTAGATAGGTAACGCATAATTTATAAGTATATTTTTTACACTATTTTTGAAATCTCCACGATAGTAAGGTTGGGTATTTAAGGTTCAGGTGAGTAGCAGGCATTCTACTACACAAAATAACAAAAAAGGCATCACTATGGGGACATCATGTTTATTTGTAGAATAATTAATAAGAAAATTTTAGAGCTCAACGAAATTTTTTGGTAAATTGCCTTTTTATATATGTTGTAAACCATAAAATGTACCAGAATATTTTCTTCAGCAGTTAAATATTTGTTCTTAGGTAGTTATTTTTACCAAAGAAAAACTATTTTGAGGCTCCAAACGGGTTTAAATTACTTACATTTCATGATCATTTAGATTAACAAGTAGTTAACAGTTAACAGAATCATTGCCGAAATATGTTTAGTATATAATGATTTATGATTCACCATTTTATACGTATTTGGGTATTCTCATCGCTTTAATAGGGTGTAAGTGGACCTTTAACTAATATGCCATAGTATAAATATTGTTCCAAGACCAGATTAATCTTAAATGTGTGCCCTCCTGATATAGCAAGTCTATATTCATGAGCAATGTCACCTATACCAGTTTCTTTATTCATCTGATTGTTATTTAGTGAAACTCTTGTAACATTTCATTGGAATATACCCCAGGCAGCAATCAGATCACTTGATTCAGCTAGTCAGAGAGACAAGTCAACGTCATTTCTAACCAATTTGGTATCAGGGGAGCGGTTGTCAAGTATTTAGGTTTCTGCTGCTCAACCTGGAAGTCAGCGTTTCATGTACCACTGATTTTAAAACCGCATCTCACATGAAACCAGTACTCCAGTAAATGTCACAATGACACTGCACAGCTGATAATTACATTTTATTATTGTAAGCATTTCATTACCTGAAAAGGATCACGTAGCGCCTATTTTCGCAACCAGGTACGTTTTTGGCAGGTGGAGTTTATGAAATAACCGCAAAGGGGGCTAGAAAATTCTAATATTTTCAAAAATGATGTAAGCAGCAATATGCTTCATTTAGTGTTGTACATACTTTGCCATCACGTCTTTTATTCGCACTGTTATACAACTCTGAAAAATTGGAAGGATTAGGAGGAAGATTTACTACACTTTTTACTGGTTTAATTCCCAAGTGGTGTTTTCCAAATCTGTGCTCCAATTTGTTCCTTTGTGTGTCTGCTACTTTCTCGTTGTATATATATTTTACTTTGTTCATGTATATTAGGTGTATTGTTAATCATGTACACATCCATACAATCACTGACATGGGGTTTTTGTTTGAGGGGGAGGTTCTTTCTTCGAACGTAGCTTTTCTTAATGAATATTCGTTCTTGCCTCATGCTCTGAAAATACTCTAAAAAAGTAAAAATGTAACATCCATTCTTTAGGACAGTCTAAGCATGACCTTTGCTACATGAGCATATGGTGCCTGTATTGTAATTCATTTAACTACCACCTTAGAAACTCGTATTAATTACATTTCGATATACAGAAATTCGATCATCAGTAAGGAATACCAAATATCTGTAAAAGTCTTGATACTGATTAATAAATTGACCAAAATTTTAAGTTTGATAAGTTTGAAGTTTTTTACGTTGCAAAACACTTTTGTGTGTGATGTTGACGCGATTACAAACATTTACGTGTAATGTCATACGAGGTTTTCTATATTGCAGTATACATCTGGTGACTCTACCATTTCATAACAACTGAATGTCAATTGGTCTTGTGGCGTACCACTGCTTCAACAAAATATTTTTGAAAAAAGCCTGTTCTGGCAATGGATAAAAGCCGATAACAATTTCAATAACAATAGCTGTCCGTCCAAAAGACAGTGCGCTTGACTATTCAACAACTTCAAATTTTAACAAGGACCCTGACTGGGCAAGACTTACAAAATTATGTTTCAGACTATTACAATTTAATACAAATTAAAGTTTTATTCTGGTATTGACAGCAACTTGCATTCAAAACTTCAAGCAAATTTTCTAAGTCAAATAAAGGCCATATTTTTAAAATAAATTTAACCAAGAGTTCTTTAAATTGGTTATATAAGTGGACATATTGTGTGATTTCAGTCGTTACTAAGACATAACTAGACTGGCATCAGTCGTTAGTGTCTTTTAACAGTAAATCTCTCTACCGTAAAATCCTTTTTATCGCAAAACATAAACATAATTTTTCATCTTGGATATTTCCTGTGGTTTGATGACTGGAAGCACTGTGTCAAGTTTTAATACCTGTACTTACTGAAATAAAGCTTGTTATTTAGGTACACGCTAAACTTTTACCAAATCTTCTAGGTTGAAAAAGGACCGTAATTTGTATTAAATTCAGCCAAAATTTATGTAACTGTTTTATTTCAATAGGTTAGATGACACAAAAGCCTTATATAAAGTTTTAATCCAACACATACATTGGGTGCTAAGATATGAACTTACATGCCAAACTTATCCAAGGTGAGGATGTCAACAAAGGCGACACCAACACCAGAGTGAACAGAATAGCTCTCACTATTCGAATGCACTGGAATTTTGAAAAGTTCGGCAATTTTATATGTGTATCAATGTACATCAAATATCTACACACAAATTTTGCAAAAATGAAATAGTTGCCAAAAAGTGATATTGAGTTTTTACTTTTTTGAGTGTATATATCGGTTCAGTATTCCATATTTGGGCAAGTTGACTATATTTGTCTCAATAGTTAGTATCATTAAACCGATATTTTACGCACTCTAATTGTAGTAACAATTAAATGAAAATAAGGAAAATGAAATGCAGTATAGTAACATGTATTTGTAATATATTGGCTCTACTCTTCCTTGAAATTCTCAGAGTTACTTATTCTATGATATTTCTCACATCATGAATGCGTTTTGCGAAAGTCTCGGTTTTAGTGTTCACTGACCTCAAAAGAAAGTGATGCTGCGATAATAAAAACAATAAAATTACTTTACACAATAAGTTTTAGTACAGTTAATGTTTTATTATAAGACTGCGTGAGTATAACCAATTTATTAAATGTTACATTGATGGCAAAATGATATGCAACATATCCGGTTAAAAATGTTCATTTTGAGTGTATCTCCCTTTGGGACCTCATGAATTATATATGAAAATTCAAAGAAAATGAATGAGTCTTAGTTTTCTATATGCAATGGATATTATAGAGGATAAACATTAATTTCTTAATTGCATGTTAATACGAATGTAACGTAAATTTTAACATAGGGGATACGTCAGATCATCATGTAAATGTCGTCTGATGGTGAACCCCCCAATTTAGGGCATCTAAGTCCCTTAAATTAAATTATGTAGATGCATTGTTCCACTCTATTATATATTTAAATCAGATTAACGTTAATATGTAATTTAAACAACATTTTACTTTCATAATTATTTTTTATCACGTGCCCCCCTTTTGGGGCTTCACGAAAACTTGATTAGGGACATTTGAGCCTGGTATCTACCCTGATTGAATTCCATTTACCCCCAACGAACATTTTGATGTATGCTACGATATTGTACTAAAAGTACCTACGGATTTTTTACTCGGGGCTTTCGCCAACTGTCTAACAGAAGTAATGTATGAATAGGTACGTGAATACATAGACGTGAAAGAAACGTACAAATGAAATCGCCTTGTAACGGTCAGGGGCAAAGTTTAAAACGTTATTTGTGCTTAATCCTCACTGTTTATCCCCAACATTGGGAAATAATAAATGAATGGACACTCTTGCCAGTCTGTATGTAAATTTTTATATATAATCGTTATAAAATATTTCAACCGTTTTGCCCTTTATAACTAGTCAATAGTCAGTTTTCGCATTAAAATTTCCAGACTGACTGGGTAAGGTCTCTGACTTCAAATGACTTGCGCCTCACCACTGTGATTAGAAACCTCGCTTGGGTTGTACATGTTTTTTTCCATGTGGTGAAGCAGTCCAGCAAGCTTTCTAGAAAGTCGCAATATGTCCTATAACTGTGTCGACGTGGCATTAAACCCAGAAAAATCTTAATTTTGCAAACAATGAGCTTGCAAAATTTCCAAAACACTATGCCAGACAATAATACGACAACACTATGTCGAAACTGTCGGGAATGGAACTACGAGCCTCGCGTAAATTTTCAGGAATGCAACTATATACACTAATTTAATGGCAATGGCGGGCCTGAAGTGGTCATTAACACGATTAATCTTAATCTGCACGAGCACTTAGCCCAGGTGCCTATAGGCTTAGGAGTAGTAATGACCACGTAAGAAACGCCACTTGAACACAATAGCAAGTACTCGATCGTCATATAAAACCTTGACTTTAACGAATTTTTCTATGGCGTTGACATAGAGTAAATGATGTCACTTATTCAGGCGGCCCAATTATCAGTTATTGTCCCTTTTCCGGTAATTCTACTTAGGTTTCTGTATTCTGTTCTATGCAATTTTGATTCTATTTATAATAATAATAATAATAATAATGATAATAATAATAATACATAATTCATTCCGTCCGGAAACATGACTGCATTTCTGCAGTTATTATCGTCGCTAGTTCTAAACGTAAAAAAGTTTTGAACCATATCAGTATATAATTAGCAAAACAATAATGTTTTTATCATAACAATGTTTTTATATATTTTATCTAATCGTATAAGAATAACCTTTCGTCTTTGGCTAATATTTTTATTGTCAGCATATGAAAATAAAACATATTCATGAAAAAACCTAAAACTTTTATTTTCATTTTAGGGTAAGTATTCATATTGATTGTATTTTAAATGTACTACTTTGTATGTTAAGAAGTAGTATTCATAGTGTATTTCAAATATACAACTGTATACGTTTAGAGATACAATTCACATTGTGCCTACATGAAAGAAGTGGAAATGAGGCGTTCAAATTACCAACGTTGACAGAAAGTCCGATCTTATTAATGAAGGTAACGTCATTGTTAATATATTTCAACTTACGAACATATCTGGGAATAACATTTCAGTTTTGAAAACATTTTACTTGAATCTACTGATTTTTTAGTTTTATAATTACTAGTACTATTTCTGACTAACATTCGAAAACAGTGTAAGTATTGGAAGTTAGTTTCTTTGGAGAAAATTTTGTCATAGAAAAAGGGTGATATGACTTTAAGCGGTAAAAGTCCAGTTATGTGTAATTTTAGTTATTGTGGCTTTGCGAACAAATTACGACAGTGCAATTGTTTTCATTTCTTGCTACTCCGTAATCTCACAAAGCGTGTGGCTGCTAGGCGACATGCAGTGTGTGAATTAATCTCAAACATATCTGATTTATCCTACCGTTAGGAGGCAACTTTGAGCACCAACATGAAATCTCAGATATACCGGACTTATCCTGCAGCTGCAATGCGGCATTGAGCATCAACATGAAATCTCAGATATACCTGATATATTCCGCAGCTACAAGGCAGCATCCAGCAGCAACATGAAATCTCAGATATACCCGACTTATCCTGCAGCTACAATGCAACATTTAGCACCAACATGACATCTCAGATATACCCGACTTATCCTGCAGCTACAATGCAACATTTAGCACCAACATGACATCTCAGATATACCGGACTTATCCTGCAGCTACAATGCAACATTTAGCACCAACATGACATCTCAGATATACCCGACTTATCCTGCAGCTACAATGCAACATTTAGTACCAACATGACATCTCAGATATACCCGACTTATCCTGCAGCTACAATGCAACATTTAGCACCAACATGAAATCTCAAATATACCCGACTTATCCTGCAGCTACAATGCAACATTTAGCACCAACATGAAATCTCAGATACACCCGACTTGTCCTGCAGCTACAATGCAACATTTAGCACCAACATGAAATCTCACATATTCCTGACTTATCCTGCAGCTACAATGCAACATTTAGCACCAACATGAAATCTCAGATATACCTGACTTGTCCTGCAGCTACAATGCAACATTTAGCCCCAACATGAAATCTCAGATATACCCGACTTATCCTGCAGCTACAAGGCAGCATCCAGCAGCAACATGACATCTCAGATATAACGGACTCTGTGAATTATCCGGCTGAATAACGCACGTTAACTCCTTTGCTTTACAAGGATTTAACTTAAACACGAGTTCAACATAACCGTGGCATGGTCTCCCATACAGAATTATAATTCTATTATTTCCTCTTCTTGTTGCTGTCTTCATGAACCTTAACTAAGTAAAAAAATAAAAACGAAATAAAACACTAAATTAACGGAAACGATATTTACAGCTGGGACTATAACAATCTAACTTGATTTGATTACACCATCGATGTGGCAGCCATTTTGTTTTAAAGGCCAAGGAATGCCTGACAATAAGTTAATTTTAAATGAAAGCCATCCTCAAGCCTTTTATAACTTTAAAATCGGACCGCTATTGAAAAAGATATGGAAATTTGAAACGACTGATCATGGAGGCAGCCATTTTAGTGTGTTTGTGACGTCATTTACACACTGCTGAATTCTTTATTTAGCAAATAACCTTTTAAATAGATTAATTTCATATCTTTCTTGGGTGTAAGATGTAAAACATTATAACTGGAAAAGGTAGAGAAATTATTTTACAGACATAAGTTAATACAGTTCAAATACGTATCTAAAAATTCAATAAATCCGCCATTTTGTTTTTTTTTGTTGCCATGGAAACAAAATGGCCGCCATTTTGATCAAATATTTAAATGCTCATAACTTTCTCATTTTTAAGGCGATTTTGAAAATTCTTTCACTTCTTTAAATGATTTAAGAAACCCTAGCAGATGAAATTAACATTAGAACAATATTGCCTTTCACTTTAATCAAAATGCATATCGGAAAATTACTAGCAGGATATAGAATATATGCTGTCTGCACATGACGTCAATTGACCAATAGAAATACAAGACACTTGTAGGAGGCGAGATAATATACATTGCCAAGAAGTTGTGATAGATGATGTGTTATAGCTCCATGGCAATGCCAACATGCAATCTCAGAAATACCTGCTGCTAGTAGGCAATAAAAAAACCAACGTACAATCTCAGATTCTAGTATAAAATTGAGCTAAAACACATGGATCTATCACACCTCCCTAGATATACCTGCTGCTGCTAGGCGCTATATAGCACCAATATGAAATCTAAAGTACACCTGCAGCTATAAGGCAACACACTGCACCAACATGTAATCTTAGGTATACATGCTGCTACAAGACAACACACAGCACCAGTATGTGGCCTGCTACAAGCAACACACAGTACCAACATGTAATTTCAGATATACCTGCTGCTACAAGACAACGCAAAGCAGCAACATGTATTTGTTCCTTCTCTTATGGTTAACATTTCACACTTGACTGAGCAGATTATGGATACAAGGGTACTGTCAAAGGAATCCGATTAACAGTAGGGCGCCGCCATCTTTGACTCATGTATACTCATTGCAAATAGCTTCTATGCCAATGTGTGTTCATAGGACTTTACGTAAATCTATTGTGAAATGCAAGTTATTAGCAGCAGGCTGATAAGAAACAATAATTCGTATAGTGTTAACCCGTGCAATAAATATTTGATACTGTAAATATAGAGATTATTATAATGAATATGCATGATCTAAAAATAGGCTCCCGTGAAATAATCAGGTAATGGAATAGTCGCTGGTCACGTGATGTTTTAAAGCAAACGCTGAATTTCAGCTTTGCATATGATTCCTTTCATTTTAACCTGTCTAAATATTTTTCTTGCGTTTCGTAAATGCATATATGTAATATATTCAGGTGCTCGCATGTGTTAGTCACGTGACGAGGGAGGGATACACAAACTTCGGAAGATTTTAATATTGCGCTCAAATGAGCATAAAGTAACCAAACAGATTTTCATCATTGTCAAATTGAACAGCTGTAACATGATGCTAAAACAGATTAAAAAAACAAGAGGGTCATGATGACCCTGGATCGCTCACCTGAGTAATATGAGCTACATGTTTCAAATGTCAAACTGATGCTAAAATATTAAGAAAGTAGGTCAGTAGGTCACATTCATGGTCACTGAAAGTCAGTTTTAAGATCGGTGTGCAAAACTGCATATGTCATCCAAACTTCAAGGCTGTATCTTAAAAAACAAGAAAGTAGGTCAGTAGGTCAAGGTCACAGTCAAGTGTCCCCTAATTACTTGGGGTCATCAGGTTATTATAATTAAACAGTCTAGGAAATATGATCAGATAATTTTTGAAGTATTTTTTCCTATATAACTCATATAAAAACTAAGTGACCCCAGGGCGGGGCTTTAAATGGACCCCGAGTCATGATTACAACAATCTTAGTAAAGGACCACTAAACATGACAACATGTAAAATATCTAAGCTCTGTGCATCTCTATTTCAGAGAAGAACATTTTTTTAATGTTTTTCCTATAGAACCCAATATAGATTTAAGGGACCACGGGGCGGGACCAGTATTGACCCTTGGATCATAACTTGAACAATCTTGGTAAAAGTCCACTAGAAAATGCCACATACCAACTATCTAAGCTCTAGGTCTTCAGGTTTCAGAGAAGAAGATTTTTGAAATTTACAATATAGGCATTGAGGGAAAATAAGCCCCGCCACCTGGTGGCCATGTTTTTTATCAAAAAAGAACGGCTTAAATAATTTTGGTACAGGGTGACCTAGAAATCATTTCTACAAAATATTTTTGAAATCTGGCGAACAGTTTCTGAAAAGAATATTTTTTAAAGAATTTTCCTTTCGGTTGCTATGGCAACTAGAGATCTGAAAAGATTTTAATTCTTTGGGCAATTTTGAAAGGGGACCATCCAAGAATCATTCCTGTGAAGTTTGGTGTAAATCTGCCATGTAGTTTTGAAGAAGAAGATCTTTTTAGAAATTGTTGACGGACTGACGACGGACGACGGACACCAAGCGGTCACAAAAGTTCACATTGAGCCTTTGGCTCAGGTGAGCTAAAAACAAGAAAGTAGGTCAGTAGGTCAAGATCACAGCCTAGGAAATATGATCAGATAGTTTTGCCTATATAACTCACATTAAAACCAAGTGACCCCGGGGCGGGGCTTTTAATGGACCCTGGACCATGATTTGAACAATCTTGGTGAAGGACCACTAGACAATGCCACATGTAAAATATCTAAGCTATGTGTCTCGCGGTTTCAGAGAAGTTTTTTTCATGATTTTCCTATAGAACGCTATATAAAATCTAGGGACCCGGGATGGGGACCAATATACCGTAGCCATATTGGGAAAAGCAGCCCCACCCCCTTGCGGCCATGTTTTTTTTTTTATCGAAATAGAACAACTTGAGCAATTTTGGTACAGGGTCACCAAGAGATCATTTTTAAAAAATATATTTGAAATCTTCTAGTAGTTTCCGAGGAAAAGATATTTAAAGATTTTCCTTTCGGTTGCCATGGCAACCCAAGTTCTGCATGGATTTCAATTCTATGGGCAATTCTGAAAGGGGGCCATCTAAAGAACCACTACACAATCCCACATGTAAAATATCTAAGCTCTGTGTCAACCTCTGTATTAGTTTGTGAGAGCTAGTGAAACCTTACTTGACCTGTTGCTATTAGGCGTCTGTTGATGCGTTTTTTCTTCGTTTCATCGTGTTGTACAGCATCCTGAACCAATGTACGATTGTACACCAGCAGATGGTATGACTCACATTGAGGAGATATTTCCATTGGAAGTTTCATTTATAGATGGGAGAGGATCCAGGAGAGCCAGTCTTACACTATGTTACTACATTCCGATCAAAACAGGTTCTTTTTGATCCGTTCTGTTTTAAGAAATTACTTATGTAACATAACTAAAATACAAGAAAATTAATTCTGATATACTTGTTTCTGTTAAAACACGCATACGCTAAAATGTTTTTGTTGCGACCAAGAAAGAGCGCTACTATGTTTTATCTACTGTTTTACATTAAGGGCATATTAGAATCAAAATAATGTATAGCAAAATCGTGTTTTACCTAAATTAATATGTACACTCAAAATCGGTTATACGTCGCCAGAATAATTCACTCGGGCTACGCCCTCGTGAAATTATTCCGCGGACGTAAAACCTCTTTCCGTGTATCAATAACTTTAAAACACGGTTTCTATACATTATTTCTTAAATATTATTGCATTAGTATACATAATACCTTCCATGAAAATGGTACATAGCGTTTGGTGATTTTTTATTCATTAAAATTTATGTTTGTACGTTATTTGGTAAAAATGAAAATGAGTAAGATGTTTTATTCTATTTAGTGACTTACATCTTTCAAGTCATATGGAATGTAATTAGTTCTGTTTAATATGTTTAGAGATTTCAAAGCCCTTTCCAAAAATGTAGAAGCTTTTATACTTTTTAAATTTAAGAAAATGCTACAAAACCTATGAAGATTTCAAAACAAGAAAAAGTCGGAAAGACTTATACGCCACCGTAATCTGTTTTGACAGGCTTCATCCTTTATTTCAGAATCATTTCCTCTGGACATCGAAGTAATTGACAAAGGTTAGTGTGTCACATTTTATTTCAGATTTATTTCCTCTGGATGTCGAAGAAATTTACATAGGTTAGTGTGTCACATTTTATTCTAGAGTCATTTTCTCTGGACATCGAAGCAATTGACAAAGGTCAGTGTGTCACATTTTATTTCAGAATCATTTCCTCTGGATATCGAAGAAATTTACGTAGGTTAGTGTGTCGCATTTTATTCTAGAGTCATTTGACAAAGGTTAGTGTGTCACATTTTATTTCAGAATCATTTCCTCTGGACATCGAAGCAATTGACAAAGGTTAGTTTGTCACATTTTATTTCAGAATTATTTCCTCTGGATGTCGAAGAAATTTTCATAGGTTAGTGTGTTGCATTTTATTCTAGAGTCATTTCCTCTGGACATCGAAGCAATTGACAAAGGTTAGTGTGTCACATTTTATTTCAGAATTATTTCCTCTGGATGTCGGAGAAATTTACATAGGTTAGTGTGTCGCATTTTCAATCCCCCGCCATGGCGGAGGGATTATGGGAATGGTCTGCGTCCGTCCTTCCGTCCGTCCTCCCGTCTTTCAGTCCTTCCGTCCGTAACAAAATCGTGTCCGGTCCATATCTCCTAAACCCCTTGAAGGATTTTCATGAAACTTGGGTCAAATGATCACCTCATCAAGACGATGTGCAGAACGCATGAGTCAGCCTTGTCGGTTCAAGGTCAAGGTCACAACTCAAGGTCAAAGGTTTGAGCCTGCCATTTTGTGTCCGCTCTATATCTCCTAAACCCCTTGAAGGAATTTCATCAAACTTGGGTCAAATGATCACCTCATCAAGGCGATGTGCAGAACTTATGAGTCAGCCATGTCGTCTCAAGGTCAAGGTCACAACTGAAGTTCAAATGTTTGAGCCTTCCATTTCGTGTCCGCTCTATATCTCCTAAACCCCTTGAAGGAATTTTATAAAACTTGGGTTAAATGATTACCTCATCAGAACAATGTGCAGAAATTATGAGTCAACCATGCCAGCTCAAGGTCAAGGTCACAACTAAGGGTCGAAGGTTTGAGCCTTCCATTTGGTGTCCACTCTGTATCTCCTTAACCCCTTGAAGGATTTTCATCAGAATCATTTCCTCTGGACATCGAAGCAATTGACAAAGGTTAGTTTGTCACATTTTATTTCAGAATTATTTCCTCTGGATGTCGAAGAAATTTACATAGGTTAGTGTGTTGCATTTTATTCTAGAGTCATTTCCTCTGGACATCGAAGTAATTGACAAAGGTTAGTGTGTCACATTTTATTTCAGAATTATTTCCTCTGAATGTCGAAGAAATTTACATAGGTTAGTGTGTCGCATTTTATTCTAGAGTCATTTCCTCTGGACATCGAAGCAATTGACAAAGGTTAGTGTGTCACATTTTATTTCAGAATTATTTCCTCTGGATGCCGAAGAAATTTACATAGGTTAGTGTGTGGCATTTTATTCTAGAGTCATTTCCTCTGGACATCGAAGCAATTGACAAAGGTTAGTGTGTCACATTTTATTTCAGAATTATTTCCTCTGGATGCCGAAGAAATTTACATAGGTTAGTGTGTGGCATTTTATTCTAGAGTCATTTCCTCTGGATCTCGAAGCAATTAGACACAGGTAAGTGTGTCACATTTTATTTCAGTCATTTTCCACATGAAAATACTTTTAAATAAATAACAATTCTACACTAATTCTATACCAATAAAATACGTATCAGTATAGAATTATAGTGTTTGACTGGTGCAGCATTTAGTACTGTATTCAATAAGATTTTCATTACACTTGAAAGTATCAGATTGGTGCAGCATTTAGTACTGTATTCAATAAGATTTTCATTACACTTGAAAGTATCAGACTGGTGCAGCATTTAGTACTGTATTCAATAAGATTTTCATTACACTTGAAAGTATCAGACTGGTGCAGCATTTAGTACTGTATTCAATAAGATTTTCATTACACTTGAAAGTACCAGATTGATGCTGCACTGAAAATTATTTTATCTGAAAAGTGCAAAATTGAGTATCACGGTCACATTTATTTCCGGTTATTTCTGTTATATTATTTATGGTCTTCTGTAACTAAAGAGTTGCTAGGGTTCCATGACTTAGTACATGCAAGATTTGAATCACTCACACATAGGTTGTGTAAGGATTATGGTGTCATGTAGTAAACATGTAAATGGAACTTTATCAGTGATCAAATTTAAGGGAAAAAGCATTATATCTAAGGAAGGTAAATTTGATTATTAAATGTTTTTATTAAAACAAACATTTTGAATTTTGCGGTTTAGTACACTGACTTATTCTTATGTATTCAAAGCTATTTCTATTTTAAAATCTGTAAACAACGACAAAAAAACAACAGTGCACCTTTTTCTATAGAATTTAAGTTTGCATTTGTTTGGAAGACTTTTGACGTTAGTAAAAAGTTTAAATTAGTCCGGAATTCATTGGCCCTCTTCTGAGGAGATGCGATAAAAACTGATCGAAACTGCGTAAATTTTTGAATCTATTTTTCTAAGGTTGACCAATTGCAACATATAAAATGCTGGATTTTCTCACAACATAAAGTTTTTTTTTCGTAAATACTTTGATGAAGTAATGCTGTTGAAATGCACGAACAGATATTTCCATACAAAAAGTGACATACAAGGTTTTCGAAGAACAGCGACAATGTCTTAAACTGTAAAATGCGTTGGAAAAAGGTACAAATATTTGGCTTTTCCCTAAATATTCAGGCTAGAATTATAACAAATAGTAGCTGAATTAATATTTTACCTTGCAATTATGGCTTTCTATAAAATGTACAAAATTAGTTTTCATCTGTTTTGATCCAGTATTAGTATTTTATTGAATAGCATAGAATAAGTATTTTATTTCCCGAAGTACAGCATTAGCTTATATTTAGACTCCTTAAACACACAGATGAAGTATAGAATTGATATTTTCTTGTAGTATCTTTTTGATGTTTTATTAGTATTGCATTAGCTCATTTAAATGATAATTTTGCACTATTCTTTACTAATGAAATGCTGTACAGAATTAGTATTTATAATTATAACGTCTTGTTTGCCAATTGTTCATGTAGGTTCCTCTAGATCCCGAAACAGTTGAACCAGGTAAGTTTTTTTTTCGTTTGCTTTAACGTCGCACCGACACAATTATAGGTCCGATATGGCGACTTTCCAGCTTTGATAGTGGAGAAAGACCCCGGATGCCCCTCCGAGCATCATTTCATCACGGGTGGGCACCTGGTAGAACCACCGACCTTCCGTAAGCCAGCTGGATGGCTTCCTCGCATGAAGAATTCAACGCCCCGAGTGAGGCTCGAACCCACATCGGAGAGGGGCAAATGATTCAAAGTCAGAGACCTTACCCACTCGGCCACGGAGGCCACTGAACCAGGTAAGTGTGTGCAAATACTGTACATAGTATTGTTTAGAACAGAAAATGTGATAAAGGCAAAATATAGATGAGCAGCGGCATTAGAACACATGCACCAGTAAATGCAGATATCACAATCTCCTTTCCGTCCAAACAAGTCGACGGAAGCAATTATGTTTTGTAATTATTAAAGTATCTTTAAAATATTAATACTGACAGATTTATATACGTACCTGAATTGTAATCACCCATGCGCTGAGGTCCATCCAGTATTTTACATATTGGGCCATTTGAGGCTTACTTAAACATGACCAATGAAGAACATTGTGACTTTAAAGCATTGATATTAAACATGCATGAACCGACGGTTTTATCTATTACACTGCGTTTGATAACATTTGTTATATAACTATGAGATACTTTGCGGAACCTTATGGCCGTTATACGCATACTTTTCTTTTAATTCACGATTGACTTTTTATCGTGTTTCTTTGACACTGGTTAGCCCAATACTATTAGTTGTGTTAACACATGTACAGAATATTAAAATAGCATACACGAGTACCAATTTCAAAACGACTGTGACAAAATTAAGGTTCGTGTAAGTGCATGTGCCTTGAAAACTTGCGCATCTTATTCCCATCTGACATTGTTTGGAAAAAAAAACCGAACATCACCGATTCCATTATTCTACGCGGCGCAGAGTATTTGTAATGGCTTTTTGTGAGTACAATGTATGTCGTAAATGAAGATTTTGTCCTTTCGATTTGCAAATTTCAAATTTTTAGTTTTGATGAGCATGTTTTTGTTCATACAATATAAAACACGTGAATATGCATTCCTCAAGCACATATTGATGGCTTATCAATATTATTTTAAATGTAAGCGTATCCAAATATTTTGTTCAGTGTGTTGCAATAATTACCGTTTGCGTAATAATACTGGAAGTAGCTGCGCAAATGTTACGCGCAAAAAATCAGTCTGCGCATTTTGAAAATCGCGCAGCGCAAATAACCGATTTGCGATTAGCGCAACGACTGGAAAATCGGGCAACCTTACTCACATTTGTTAAACGCGCAAGATAGCGTTGAGCGTTTAGTTAATCAGTTTGCACTATAGACTTACCGATTTTATCTTCCGACAAAATTTCATAAGAGGGCCTGTCATATAAAATTGTTTAATGATAAAAATAACAAAAAAAATCAGACATGCTTGAATGTGTGAGTTGTCCGAGCCGTTCTGCTTTACGTGTACGTTACATTGAATAATAAAAAAGGGAATTCATATATTTGTGCAGTTATTTGAAGAAGATACTAACATCCTTGGTAATTTTCCTACTATTTATTATATATATACATACGCTGCTTTGTTTGGCGCGGAGTTTCCTTTTGATGCATCTTGCAACAACTTTCGTACTTGTAAGTCACGATTTTTCACTTTCACATGCCAGACCGTAATACGACGCTGACGGAGACGCAACCCTGCTGTTATATACCATAACAGTTTAATTACCTAAGAACGGTTATGTACGCATAAGGTTATCTGACATAATTTATATTGATACCATGATCGTAACAATATGAATGTATTTACATTATGATTTTTCTTTCTATTATTTTCTCTTATCGTCATTTTTCGAATTCGTTAAATCAAACTTTATCTACATCATTAAATGACTGTTGTTGAATTTTCAGAATGCAAAGGCATAAATCAGAGAATAGTTAAAAGCGAACCTGGAGAGTGCGACTGGGCTAACTCTGTTGAGTTTTTCAGAAGTATGTATTAGTCTTACGATACTTATGCATAAATATGCAATAATAAATAGATAATAAAATTAAAAAATACTTCTTATTTATAATTTATAGTTTCTGAAATATTGAGATATTCTGATGAAATATTATCCGTATTTTTTTGACTTTATTTGTACAACTTTTACAATGAAACTCATTTTCTGGGGTTTCGCTGCAGTGAAACATGACTTCTGTATTTCCATTGCATGGTTTCCCGAAACTATTTAAGCACCCCTGGGCAATGACTTCGGTTTCATCTGAAGGAGAAAAGTGCTTGTGGATAGTGAAGAAAGCTTTTTTTCTATCTTGTAAATGTAACATATAACACTTACCGCGACCGTTACCTGCCCCAACAGTATATTTCCCTATATGAGTATGCGTTTGACGTTACGTGCACTTTTAGGTAAAATGTTTTTAAGTGAGGACCATCTCTATGACATTTATTTTATTGTATAACTAAAAGTTCCTTTCCTTGTAATACGAAATTAAAAATAAGAAATTTCATCGTGCATCATTTACAAAAAAAAGATAAATATTTTGAAAATTGCATATATGTGGCGGGTCAAGATGGCGAGTACCAGATATCAGTTTACATTTTATTGCAATCGTAAGTAAATTATATACAAATGGTTAACGCGGAAATTAATTTGAAGTTTGCAATTTTTACCTCACTACTACATAAAATTGAAACTGTCAGAAATAGGTAAGAGTCTTTAACATGTGGAAACGAATTCAAAATACGCAACAACCTAATATCTGATCATACACAATATATTTTCTCCAGTAAATATGCAGAACATAACTTGTTATTCCTTTTATCATTCTTGAAAATAATGAAATTTTGTTCTAACTTTTAAAAAGGTCACTAGCTTTAACCCAAAATTTCTAAATTTCTAAATTCTTGACAAGCATTGCTAAGATACTTTGTTATATAATTTCTTTGTAAAAGAAAGTATGGTGTACAAAATTTATCTGTATTATGTTTTGACGTTTCCATTTTTTGGTGTACGGAAGTATTGAAAAAAAATATAACAAGTTTTTGGTTATTCTATCTACTGGCATGTAACAAATGGTACCAACAAGGATACATGCTAATATATAGGCCTAAGGTTACCTAAGGGTAACTCATGCGATGTCAGATTTAAGCATACATGGGTTGTCTCCTATAACATAACACGATAGGAACTATCAACTAGATATATCAAAACACACACACGCACACACACACACGCACACATACACAGAGAGAGAGAGAGAGAGAGAGAGGAGAGAGAGAGAGAGAGAGAGAGAGAGCTAATATCGTTTTAGAAGGGGAGCTGGTGATCGTATAAGCTTGTATCTTAACAGAAGGGGAGATGTATAGAAAACCCACCAAGATTAAATCGTATAATCGTATTAGAAGGAGAGTTAGAGTATAGAAAACACACAAAGCTGATATCGTTTTAGAAGGGGAGCTGCTGTAGAGAAAACCCCCCAAGCTTACGAACGAAGTGGAGCTGGTGCATAGAAGACCAAGAAGAAGAGTTGTTTTATAGTAAACTCAATAAGATTATGACGTATAAGAAGGGGAGCTAGTGCATAAACATCTCTCATGTTCTTCTTGCAAATACTGTGCATTTCCTGTGATGAAACTACTGTCTTTAAAGAACACAATTTCGAAGATACTTGTATATATGGTGATTTACTATACTTGAAATTGCCGACAAGATTTCAGGTTGGGTGCGCACCATAAACCGGTTTAAGCTCCCCAGTGGTGGTTTTGCCACTGACCGTTCCAAGGCGGTGCCCCACTGTGTTCCTTTATTTGTTCGTTTTGTCCTGGTGTGTCTGCTTTGTGTGAGAGTGTGTGTTGGTGTGTTTGTTTTGAGTGAAAGTGTGTGTGTATGTTGGTCGTGTGCGCGTCCGCGTGCTTGGTTGGCGTTTGGGGAGGCTGCGTTTTTGGAACGTGGCATTCCCTGTTTGATATTTATCCTCGTTTTTTAGGTTATATCAAAACAGAATATTGATAACAACTACATTTACAAATCTACCTGTCCATTACATAAACGTACTTCCGTAACACTGATACTTTCATTTGTAAAAATTAAAATAAACATTGCTGAAACTACGTTCCCCTAGTCACTGGACTTTATTTGCAAATGCATCAAAACAAAATATGTAACAGTTCTTTAAATGGGGAATTTTAAATGCTGAAACTGAAATGTATTATGTTTCAAAGTCATTTTCAGAAATGAAATTTTATGAGAGTACTGTTTTATATGTTGTTCAATTTTCATGTATAACAACCCTTTCTTTCTATGATTTGGTGTTGTTTGAAATTTCTTTTTAAAAATGTGCGGCTAACCGTTAACTCAGCACAGGTTGTCATTTATATATGTTCGAATATTAGGTGTTGATCACAATGGAATATTAGCACTAAATGTCTCTCTACAAAGGCGGATTCTAAAATGTTCTACATTTTCTGTAAAAAAAATCATATATATACTTGACAAGCACCCTCTGGAACCCTGCCAGGTGAGATTATTTGCATTTATATAAATTACCTAAAGAAATCATTTATTGATAACTTATCATAAGCAATAATAATAAAATCTAAGATTCTTTGGAAGCAGTGATCGCAACGAAGCAAAGTAATAGCAGGCTAGCTAACTGAGTCTGTTTATAGAATATGCAACACTAATCACGCCCTCTAGCACCGAGCAGTAATCTATTATAAAGACAAAGTCAATACGAAAGCCTAGCGTCAAACTGTAAAAGGGTTGAACACCAAATGTGTGGTGTTTTCAAAATAGCTTGGTCATAACCTGTTTTACTAAAACATTTTATAATGTTACCAAATTCAATGACCCAGAGTCTTACAAAGTAAATTAAAATCAGGTTTAATATAAACCCTAGACGTGTCCATTAATAACTACAAAAATTCAAAACTGAATCTGAATAATGACAGTAGAATTTATTAGAATAACGATAGCTCTGTCTGCTGAAGACGTAATAGTAATATAATGGTTACGTTCATTGAAGAGTTCGGCTTGACCACACTCTCTTTCGAATCTTATTAATTGAGAAATAAATATCCCATAGATGATGTTTGAATACATACGCATTTAAATAGAAAAGTATTTACAACACTAATGTCAAAATCACCTCTCTTATCATGAATTGTTGTACATAAGTATTATTATATATAGAGAGATGCGAATCCAAAATGATGCTTTTAGCTTTATTTATCTTGAACTCCCATGGAGCATACCGGATTGTCCGTATTACAAGTATCAACCAGATACTATGGTGTGCTGTAATATCTAATGCAGTAGTAAAAAAGGCTCAACACAAAGAGTCTTTCAAAACAATACGAATACAAACCTGCTGAAAGGGATAAGTATTGTTGAATGCAGTAGTGGAGTATGTTTTCAGATCTAGAAAAATGCTCCACATAAAACCCTTTCATAAAACTACAATAACGAATCTGCGATAAATGGTACAAAATTATTTCCCGTGGGAAAACAATTACCTTTCGGAAAAGGTCATTCAGGGCTTGAAAGAAATAAAGCAATCTCCCTTGCAAATATTTATCTTAGTTTGTCTTTTATTATTGTATGTAGTAAAGTGGTATATAAAACAGAGACATCATACGTTCTGATTTAGGAAACCGAGGCTAGAGGGCATGGTGGGTAACATGCATTTTCACTACCGTCCGTAAACAGGCTCAATCGAACCGAGCCAACAGGCTCAATCGAACCGAGCCTGCATCATTTTCATTTTGTCGTGTTGGGCGACCTTTGGAGTTTCAACTTTTTCAATTTATTATTACAGCAGCGTTGTTTGTGCCTTGTGACGGCCGTATAAAGTTTCCCCATGCATTCAATCAAAGCTGTTATATCCCGATCATTTAAGATCGTTCAACATGGCACTTATATTGTATTAGTGTCTTCAGCTTGAACATTTTGGCATGAATGGTCCCATTACTCCCGCTTTCATAACTTTGGGTGTTGTTTAATCACCCCTTGGATATGGTGCCTGCTTTTGGCAGTTTCTGTGAAATGCTGCCTCAATAACCTCCAATCCCCTGTCTAAACTCCAGCTTGCCCAACCGAACGTTTAAAGAAATATAACACAAACCTTAAAACACTTTTAAAATTTGGTCTTACACACCTCGGATACTACGGGATGTAAAAAACTACGGAAAATTAAGAAGATGCTTATTTTAATCTAATATTATGTTAGAAAGTTTACCAAAAAAGTATATAATGCCAAAATCATAAAGCACAGTGCAGGTCTTCTACAGATAGCCGCTACGCTTTTCTGTTTGATGGTGCGATGACTAATAAAGTGTAAGACTCCGTGATGCTGTTTATTTGCAATGGTTTTTGTTAGTAATGTTAAAGCCTTATTTATTTATTAACACTGTCTTTTCTAACTTGTTGGAAATAGGGTAGGATGGGAGGTTGGCATGCCCCAAACGTTTTAAACCCCAGGTTACTGACCGTTCAAAGGCGGTGCCCCTATTTTTAACGTATTTTTCGTCCGTTTCGTATTATATGTAATGTTTATTGTCTTGCATGTTGGTGGTGTTACTTTCTTTATTCACCCTCCCGGCACCTCCCACCCCCAAATTTAACGCTACCTCTCCTCTTTACTATTACCCATCACACACAGGCTGGAGCTCCCGACTAGGGTTTGGCAACCGGTGCCTCAATGTGTTCCTTTGTTTTCTCGTTTTGTCCTACTTGTATGTATGTGTGTGTATGTGTGTGCGTGCGTGTGTGTGTGTGTGTGTGTGCGCGCGCGCGCATGTGAGTGTTAGTCTTGTGCGCATCCATCTTTACACTGCTTTGGTTTGTGGTCTATTGAGGCTGCGGTTCTGTAGCGTGGTCTTCCCTGTTGAATATTCATCCTTGTTTTTCCTTCCCCCAGCACCCTATCCCTTTCTCTACCCTATTCCCATTTTTGTGTCTTGCATATAAAAATATCTACCTGTTATTGGATTTTGAAGCAACCCATCAACTATATCTCTCCACTACAGTGTGTGTTTGTGATGGGCCTACCTTGCGATGGATGGCTCTGGCAGTGTTTGCTGTGCTCTGTGCTTCCGGGAAATCTACTCTTACCTTTTATTTTTTCTGTGTTGATATTACTTGCAAATAGTAATAAACGAAACCTCATATTTACATGTGTGTCTTTGTAATTTCAGTTAAGTTCGAGTTACATACGTGTGTATGTGATCCTGAAGTATTACAAATTTATTGGCTGTACTGTACAGTAATAGTTCTAATAGCAGAACGTGTTTAATAGTTATTTCCGTCCACCATGTCGTACATAAAGAAATAAAATTGATTTACTTGTATACGTTATTTATTGGCTTGTGTTCTGGAAGACTAAATTACTTGTAACGGTATAGAAATATTTAAAGTGATATTTAAAGTTCTTTAAAACATTTATATTTATATTTACATTTATAAGCTTTAATTCTAGTTTTAATAACTTGTTGACTATAAATTTTGATTTCAATTTTACAGATATTAGAGACTGTCCCGTTGATTCGCGGGTTTACATAGATTTGCTGCAAACGTCATTAGTGTCTGGGATACTATTTAAGCTTGAAACATACTACTACGGTTTAACCTTTGAATCTGTCGGTACGATTGTTTCTTACTATAAAAGTAAAGTATGGTAAAGTAAAGTGTTTGTTTATTATAGTGTCACTCCTACTGAAATGGCCAGCCATACTGGCTTATGAGAAACCTTCATACATTGAACAGCATTACTTCCCGATTCCTATTTTTCATTTCAGGCATCAGGCATGTAGGCAATCGGTAACCATTATTTAACTAGCTGGCGACTCACCAACCGGTCTCTCTTCAGAAATTGGACCCGCCTCTGACAGGGCTCGAACCTTCGACCTCCCGATTGCGGGGCAGGGGCCTTATCCACTAGGCCCCCGCAGCTTAGGCCCTCGCAGCTTCGAGTATTGTTTAGAGGTATTTATCATGTATTTTGATTAATGAGTGCACCTAATAGTTTTTATTTAAGTGACCCTTACGTTACTGACAAGTTGATCACTCATATATTTGTTCCTAATAGCGTTTCTATTTTTTCCAGTTGACCTTTTATTAGACTCTGCAACAGAAGTATATGTAAGCAACGGACGATGGAATGAGACAGGTGTAGTTCCGGAACGTTGTTCATACTCACATGTATCTTATAGCAGAACCAATAGAAACGAGTTATTTATCTACAAATGCTCCAGGTAAAAATTTTAACTGTTGTTCTTTTCGGAGCATGAAAAGTGATGACGCTTTTATATAACTGATTATGACATTTCCTATTTTCGCTCTGCTTACAGTAAGATTTTGGTGAACTAAAGGAGTACGAGAAGAAGGATCTACATGTAACTGTTTTGTTCTGAGAAAATGCATAAGATATTTTATGTCTTATATGTAATCCAAAAACAATATTTAAAACTACTTTGCTGCAAAACAAAAAGGCCCTTCTTAATACAAATATCGCAAATTGTGAGAAAACACAGAATTTCCCCAACATTTGAAGTTTTTTCAGTTTTAGAATAAATATTTGTTTCTCAACCAGCTATTCTCTGCGAATTTTACAATTTACCAGAGTAATTAAAACATTTCTACGAGCGAAACATTTGAAGGAGTCCTGTAGCAGTATATTATTAAGTAGAAATAATGTCAGAGTATTATGTATTTCATAAATATTTAAAAAGTTCTAACGCCCCTCGATAGTTTAGCAATATCGTATTATTACCAATAGCATATTTATAATATTTAAAAGATAAAAGAATACATGCAAATGTGTAAAATTTACAAACGAGCGAAATTTGTTACTAGAGAGAAAAATTATGACAACAAATTTGATCATGACAATGCAAAACCAATATCTGCACTTCTGTAGCCTTATAATGATTTGATAATGTAAAAACATTCATGCGTATTATTGTGACTTTTTAAAAGTTGGTAAATGTGGCAAGATGTATTAAATGATATAATTCATTTACTCGAATGTAAAATATTCATTTACTCGTATGTAAAAGTGTGGTATGTTATTACAAAACACTTAAAAATTGCATAAATGTTCGATTAGTAATATGAAAAGCATTGCCAAGACGGTAGTGTGCACATGGGGTGCGGGAGGAGGGTGGTGTAGGTGTTCTTGGTTTAAAGTTGAGTTGAGTGTATCATGATAACCTATTAGTGCCGTTGGTTCTATTGGTTAAATTAAAACATGTTCAACCTCCAAAAATATATCCAGAGGGCTAATTGCAAAGATTCTTCTATTGAATGCGTAACGCCGCGGTAGCCTAGTGGTATAGCGCCCGCTTTGAGTGTGGGAGGTCGTGGATTCACTCCATGACAGCGTCATACAAAACATGATAAATGGTAGTAGCAGCTTCCTCCTTTGATGCACAGCATTGAGGGTAGTTCTAATAGACTTATCATCTCTGTGTCAGTTTAGTATGACTGGTTGGGGTATCATGTCACGCGTCTACAACATGATAACACCTTGGCATTGTGCTCACTGCTACAAATATACACCTTCTTAAATAATATATTATTGAAAAATTAATGATAATATTTTTAAAGGTCAGTTGATATTTAGTTTCATTCATTTTAGAAAGTCTTTAAAGAAATCACATTTCAAATACCGTTAGAAGTTTTATTTTGTTTGCAATCTTATTGGTCCTCCGAACGTACTTAAACATTATTAGCTCTATAAAAAAACAGTGCCAGTCAAAATAAGATCCAGGTTATTTACCTTTAATTCTCCTATTGTATGAAATTATTCTGGTATTAGAGATGAAAGGTTAGGGTAAATTTCCTGGAAGTCCAGAGCAACAAAACACAACCATGGAGTCATGCATCGCAAAGTAGGCCCACAAGAAAAGAAGCTGCAACGGAAAAATATTGTAGACGGGTTGCTTCAAAATTCCAACAACAGGTACATTATAAATGTATGCAAAATACAGAAAATGGGAGTTGGGTGATAAGGGGTAAATAAAAGGGCCGTATGTTGGGGGAAGGTGGAGCAAGGATGAACATTAAACAGGGAAAGTCACGTTCCTTAAACGCAGCATTCCTACAGACACGCACGTACAAAAGACAAACACACACATACACAGATAAACAGTGAAGGAAGAAAAAACATCACTGTTGGGTACCACCCATGAAAATCGCGCATAGATACATATACACATGCACACATAAGCAGGAAAAAACAACAGTCGGGCACCGCCTAAGGACGGCCGGTGTAATGAAGTATTTCGACCCCCCTAGAATAACGACCCCCCGGTCATTATTCTATAGAAAATGTGACTCCTTTCCTGTAAAATATTGACTCCCCTTATAAAAAACTGACTCCCTTTGAAAACTCTATAGAATAACGACCCCCCGGTCGTAGACAGAAATGCAGATAGAGGAAACCCATTGGATGTTTTTCTTTTATATATATATATATATATATATATATATATATATATATATATATATATATATATATATATATATATATTCCTCAACCAAAATACTAGGGAGGTATTTTGTTTTTACATCTGTCGTCCGTTTATCTCTCCGTGGCAGCGTATTTAAATCCGTATTCAACGTGAGATAAAATGTGACATTGGGTGTATTTCTGTTGATCCTTCTAAAATGCTTACTGCCTTCTTTTGTTCTTTGTGCTTTCACTCTAAAGTTGGTCATTTGGGATAAAAAAAGTTCATTTCGATATCAATCAAAGGCAAGCCATCAGATTAAAATGAGATTGAAACTCTGGACAAAATGCCATTAAAATTTGATTAATATTTCTCATTACGATAAAAGCAAAAACTGCAAAATATCAATAAGTTTGATGTTTAGGTTATTTTTTTTAATAATATTACTGTTCTCGATTGCCCTACAATCATTTCCTGTCATTGAGGTTGATATTGCTAATGTGTCTATAATCTTAAAATGTTTTCTGAACTAGAAATAAATGCAGGAGGTTCTTTTTGATCTTGATAATAAGTTATCCGAGTGATCAACAGTTGCTTTAGCTTTATAAGATACTTTCTTAAGTAGCGCTCTTGGCAGACTAAGAGTTATCAGAACTTACATTATATAAAGTCAGGAAGTTAGAAGAAATGTTGTGTGAAATATTTATACTTGAATATGTCCGTCAAATATGTCAAATAAACTTCGTACTCAAAACATAATATTAGACTAATTTACCCGAAGACCCCACGCAAAACCCTGAAGCGCTCTCCCAAAGCTTTCTCTGTCTCATGCAAAACCTGTATTGCAAAGTCATACCGTTTATATCAGAGCTGATTAATGTTTTTAGCCAACCTGTCACGTCAACCTGTCACGTGGTGACAAGGTGAACTTTTGTTATCGTCCTTCGTCCGACGTCCGTCCGTCCGTCCGTCCATAATTTCTTGTGAACACGATAGAGACCACATTTTGCACTCAATTTTAATCAAACTTGCACACAACATGTATTGGCATAATATCTCCGTTCCTTCCGAAACTTGGCTTGATCCCAACATGGGTTCCAGAGTTATTGCCACTACAGGGAAAATTTGCTATTTCGGTTTTGTGAACACGGTAGAGGCCACATTTTGCAATCCATTTTAATCGTACTTGCACACAAGTTGCATTTGTATGTCATAGTAATTGGTAATCAAAATGGCCACATTGGTTTTTCCTTTCAAAATGTTAAGTTTCACGCCTCTTTGTCCAACATTGATGAAACCCTATCATACTGTTTGTTTGCCTAGGGTCTACAAGAAAGACACCAACATCGTTATGTTACCTTCTAATCTATCAGTACTACATGCACTGCTTTTTATGCGCGGAGTTTCCTTTTGTTGCATCTTGCAGCAATATTCGTACTTGTATTATAGTTAAATACCAGGTTAAGCGGGAAAGGAAATAAACACATTAATCAAACCGAGCTGTTAATTTGTTTGATTGCATTCTTTGCTCCCAGAGGATCTTCATACAGATTTTATTTGTTATATCTTTACAGACGGATGGAATTTTAAAGATTGACGTTGTTGATGAGACACTCTTATGTTGTTTTTGTGTCTTGAAATACAATAATCTGTCATATCCGGGTACAATTCTTGACTTGATATGGATGACAACGATTTAGAGGTCAAGGTGATGTGTAGAATAGGACCAAAAAGTTCCTTTTTGCCCCTTGTTGAAGACTGTCTGGTCTGTGGTATGACAAAATTGACATAGATACAAATCTAATTAAAGAACCAAAGTTTGTGACGAAACGGCATCACATGATAGAGTCAGTTGTACATAGGAAGCAATAGTCTACGAATTGCAGTTGGACGAACAAGGAAAAGTCATGTCCTACCGTTAAAACAGATATTAACGTTTAACTGAGTTAATTTCGTACCTGTTGATAACTGTTATACTCACAGGTACTCTGCGCCTGATCATTTAGAGTATCATTTTATCAAAAACTTTTAAACTTATTGCTAAACCCTAACTTATTGCTCATCTTGGTTGGACCAGTATTTTCCAAATCACCGAAGAGAAATCAAGCAACCATCATTTTCATAGATTATAATGAAAAGTAGTGGATATTTGCAAGATAAGAAATTGTAAGCATTTCCTTGCAGTATATCAATTTTAGATTTTTTCTGCAAAGAAATTTAATATTTTAGTGTTTTTATTTCCACTACAGGAAGTAATTATAATTTGAAATAAGTTTTAGGGGTATTAGGGGCATTTACATGAAAACAACATTTTATTACGGTAAGACAAAATAGGAGTACACACTATTAAATATGATGCACATATTTTAGGTGAGGGACAATATGGCACTGCAAACTATCAAATGTATGACTGATGCTTAGTTGTTCTTAAGCATGTTAGAATGTCTTTATACGCTTTGAAACCAAAATGCGAAATTCGCAGAAGAGGTAAAAATGTTACAAAATATAAAAGTGGAAATTCCACAGATTGCTCAACAGGACAAAAGCGAAAATGTTGCAGGCTCGGTTTGAGCCTGTTCATGGACGGAAATAGAAATGCATGCTACCATCCAGGCCCTCTAGCCCGGGTTGAGCAGAACTCAACATTTAAACATGTTACACGTACAAAAATCAATTCAGAATCATCGACATATGTGTTCATAAACAGCATTTTACAAAAAAGCATGTTACGGATTGTGTGGATCAAACAGTATTATCAACGAGGATAAACAGGCTTTTAATAAGGATAGAGACTAAAACATGGAGGGACCGAGTTGTTAACGCCCCTGACACTGAATGACCTGGCTCTCATCACGTGTGGGTAGAGACCTCGCTGGTAGTGTGGAATATTTAATGTGAGAAAGCCATCAAGCTGGCTTACTTTTAACAGTTCCACTTATGGCTTCCTCCACCACAACCACAATAAAATAGGACGCCATTTGACCACTAAATGGGAACTTGAATGTAATGATTTGCTAATATTATAGTGGTTGCCCATGTTTCACGGGCGTATATAATATTACGTTTGCTATGTTTTAGTGAAGGAATAAGGTCAGTAATTCGGTCGAAAATGTGCTTCCGTGGTGTAGTCGAAAGAAGTCCATAATAAATAGATCCTAATTTTTCCATTTTCTGCGCAAATTCGTGTAGAACGAGTGCTTTAATCACACTTTTTTGCTACTAGAATACATTCTGCATGAAATGAGACGGTTTTCATGTTCATACAACCCACATGGCAAGTTTTGCAGATCGAACCGGAAGTAGGTGTTTATTGCGCGGAGGAGAGCAAATATGTGCCATTTTTAGGGTAGCAGACCACAACTGACTGGCATTTCACTAGGAACTATTCAACCCCCTATTTTCTTTTCATTTTTTCATTAATTTGTGATAGAACTTTCATGAAAAATTGGTGTAGGAAAAAGTGATGTGCTCTAAAGATACGTAAAGACGACATGAAGTTGTCGTTTTTTATATGAAACAAAGAAGGATTTGAATTACTGACCCTTAACCTGAATACAATTAATCATATATTGCATGTTAATAGTCCCTCTACGTAAACCATATATTGGTGGATACCTGGATAGCTAAACAAGAATATGAAAAAATAGACTCGACTATTTATCATGTCTCCCGAATAGATGGGGAAGAGACATTCTTTTTGCCTTTGCCGTCTGTCTGTCCGTCTGTCCGCATTAAGCTTGTCCGGCTTTCACAGGTCAAATCGCTGGTCGGATTTCGCAGGAGTGATCAGTACCAAGCCTTGTTGTGCACTTGCCGACACATTTGCTTGGCTGTACATAATGGCTACCAGATCTAAAAGTATACATAGGGGGAGACATATGCTTTTGTTACAAAAAATATCTGTCTCCCTAACA
The DNA here is from genome assembly GCF_021730395.1 of Mercenaria mercenaria. Taxonomy (NCBI): domain Eukaryota; kingdom Metazoa; phylum Mollusca; class Bivalvia; order Venerida; family Veneridae; genus Mercenaria; species Mercenaria mercenaria. The sequence goes on from NC_069362.1 coordinate 23,968,291, forward strand.
TATAAACAAATGACATACAAAAGAAAATCAATGGCAAGTTCAAAGTAGGCAGATACTGGATTTATTTTTTTCCTGGTTCAAATTAAACATTTTCTAGAATTGACTTGTTGTGTAATAGTATTTGGTCTCCCCATATTATCGTGATCAATACCAAATATTCTTAAATAATAAATTGGACTGTTTTAATGTAATAATCCAGTAATCACAGGTACAGGTGTTAAGTACCGATGCATATCGATTAAACACGTTTTTTTGCCATGTGAATTAATCAAATGACGGTACATCTTGCATAAAAATAACATACAAAAGAGAAATAAACTTTTAAGAAAAAAATCAAGTCTAAAATTGTTTTTAAAAAAATCAAGTACTACTATATATCTGTATAGGAAAAAATGTTTCGTGTTTGTAATCGTAACATTTTATATTATTGTTCTCACATAAACCACCATAGCATATATATGTTTTTTTTTCACTGGCTTTGAAAGAGAATGGTCTGTTGCGTACATTTTAATAGAGCTTTCTATTTTTCAGAGATATTGAAGGGCGGTTTATAACAGTGCGGATCAGAAATCATACCGCTATTAACACACTTATTGAAAATATATATCATCAAATTATGTTTAAACTACTTGTGTACGGGATGTCCTGTAGTAATCGAGCAGGTAAAAATCACAAATATTTTCGTACCTTCAAAACTGTTACATATAAGTAATTGGGAACAAATTCAAGGGGATACTTCAGGCTGTTTTCTGATTACAAATCTCTTGTTTCTCAAAATAAATGACGTGACCAGTTTCTCAAAATAAATGACGTGACCAGCTGCATGGCTCATTACTGTAAGACTCGTCTGTCAACTTAGTGATTATAACAAAATGTATATTGTTCTTCTTAACCATGGACAATATTAAGAGACAAAGTCATACGAATTGTCTGTTTACATGTAGAATTGATTACTCCTTGTACAACGGAACTTGGGATGGAGACATTTGCAATTCAGGATTTTCAAGTTACAGCTTCTACCAGTGATGACAATCGTCCTCCAGCTTACGCGAGACCAGGCCTCAACGGTTGGGTGGCATCCACATCTGAGGATGAGCCTTTTATTCAGGTATCATTCATTATCGATTGAAATTCGGAATGCAAAGATATTTCTGTCTAGATTGTTTGATGATATAAACTAACTATTACCCCTTGAAAAAGGCTACTTCATATATATAAGTTTTTATTAAAATACTGAATCTAAGTACGTGCGTTCAAATATCTGTTTACGATACGTTATAAAATATGCAATACTTCTGAAGCATCTGCTGAAGCAGATCTCTATTATAAAGAAATATTGAATTAACCCAACGGTCCCAAAGAACCCTAATATTTAACAATTCTGAGTCATGGTACATGGTGACTTTCTGCGGTCACCATGCGACACTAACGCTGCTGATGTGATCGTTTGGAAGCATAGAACGCAGCGAGGCAAATTCTAGCAGACACAGTTTGATAAGGTGATAATGTGTATTTATGAGAGGTAATGCTATTTACAAAATACTTCACACACCCTAGCCCCGTTTAAAGTGGAACAATGGTAGAAAATAATATTACACTTTAAGTCAAAGTAGATTTACGGCACTAAAAGACTTCTGCTGTGTCACTTAGTAACATTACAAATCCAAAGCTGGCATCCATTTATTCTAGACTAGTTCAGCCTTTTAGTTTTGCCTATCTATTCTGAATTGGTTGTATTGTTTGTAATCCCTCTGCTGAACATCTTAAAGAAATGTTATGACGTACGTTTTGATGTATATAAACGCCTTCAGAAGTGCTTGCAAAAAGTGCCCGTCAGGAACAAGGATGTGCATAACCTGCCACATATAGATTGATTTAAAAGACAAAAAACACACAGTTTAATCAACAGCTAGATGGAATATCTTTACTTACCCTTTACATTTACAAAGATTTGCCATGTGATTTGTCTTGCGTCTATTTCCCCTAACGTGTAGAGTTTGTTTATTTTATTTCATATGCCATACTTCTTTTACGGCAGCAATTAATTAGCATATAGATAGTTTCCTTATCAGTTATATTTACAGAATGAGACTGTTTCAATATATCAACGAGGGGAACATATGTTTAAACAAATTTTCATTATTCTGATTCTCGGCTAAATGTCACTGTATATTAACATGGGAGCACATTTATACCACAGGATGAAGTATTTCTTTTACAGGAAAACATCTAAATGTATTAACTATAGAAGTAATTTTGATTCCTTGGATAACCAGCAAATATAACTGATGCATTGTACGGTTACACATTTTTTAGGTTGATCTATTGGCTATTACCTTGGTAAACGGTATAGTAGTATACAACTGGCAAGAACCTGTAAAAGAAGACGACGAATTTATCTGGACGTTTAGACCAAGAGGTTCCAAATCGTTTAAATTTAAATATGGAACAATGGTACACAATCTAGTGGACTACAGCAATACGGTATGTTAGTTCAGAAGTTGCTATATTAAATAATTATACATGTATATGTTTCCAATAATTAATGATCATACAGGTTAGAACCGTTCTTTTCCTACAGGATCCACATCTCAACTTTGTTAGCAGTTTTACAAAATTGTGCCCCTTTTTTGACTTTGATATGCATTCAGTTGACAAGCCTGTTTAATAGTCGAGCGTTGCTGAAAACTTTTAATTCTCTTGTAAATATGCTATTGGCTCTAAGAATTAGTCAAGTCATAAACATGTAATATTCAGTGAGATTTGTAAGAATCTTGTTCAACATGTAAATGTATACCAGTCTCGGTAGCCTAGTAGTTCAGCATAATGCAGGTCGACATGCCAGATGAGTATATATTGTTACAGAAACTATCTTCTTTACAGTTTAATATAAAACCTGGAAATTGACTTTTAACATCGAAACGTTGGATATCATGAGAAATGAGGCATTGAGTGTGATCTTTATGAATTGTAGCAATTGTTTCGCAATTGAAAAAAAAATGATATGAATTAAATAAACCAGTTGGAACAATTTGAAACCATTTAGGTGAAAACTCAGTCTGAGTTCACAGTTTATTTGTTTGGTTGCAAAGTGCTTATACGCTACATCATTAAAGAATAAGGCAAATATGTAAGCAGATTGCAAGTAAAAGAATTGTAAGGTGGCACCTTATTTTGTTTGAATACATTATCATTCAGGTTTAACTATTATAAAAAGAGATGCAACGAATAGCAAATTTGGTGTTGGTAAGAAGGTATTAAATGTCTCCGCTACTATTTCCTATGTAACAACAAGAGCCATGTTAGACATGGCCAATCCCCCCGCCGGGCATATTATAATTGAAGGCTAAAGTTCCTGGCAAGTTAGTGTCTGAAAGTATTAATTTTGGGGAAAGCTTTGAGGAACCATTTAGTTGTGGTCCGCATCAGGGGTTTTAAAGATGTGAAAGAAAGAATAAGTCAGTGGTGAGGTGGTTTACTGCTAAATTTTATTAATTTTCATGAACAGTATAGCTATGATGTTTTTCTATATGGCTACTGTAAAAAGAAGGAATGGAAAGCTAACAGGGAACACGAGTGCCAGAATGTCACAATATATGCCCGTCACAGCAAATTTCTTTACTCTAGCAGCTGTATTTGCAAATGGAATTATAATTTTGTGGTTGTTTAGTAATCATTGTAAGTCTTTTGTTTTTCTAAGTCCACAAAAAACTCCTTACCAGGTAGAGATATCTTAAAATACACGTAAAATTGGAAAGTGACATCCATGTTGTGTTGTACCACAGAAAAGTGGTTTTGTTTTTTTCCTACGGTCAATAATAAAAAAGTTACAATATAAGTTATTTATAGTAACAACTAAGGGGAGTTAATCTTAAAAAAAAAAAAAAAAATTCAAGTCCACAAAAAAATCTTTACCAGGTAGAGATTGGTCAAAATACACCTCAAAATTGGATGAAGCATGCATGTTGTACTACAGAAAAGTTGTCTCGATTTTTCCCTACGACTAGTAATGAAAAAGTTACAATAAAAGCTATTTTAAGTAACAACAAAGGGAGGTAATTCTAAAGAAGGGAACTGCGCATGACACTTCGTCTCATGATGGTGTATAATTGTGCCAAGTTATATCAAAATTCCTCCATGCATGAAGAAGAAATGCTTCGGACAATGTCATTCTTGTATCTGACCTTTGGCCTCTCAGTGTGACCTTGACCTTAGACCTAGGGACCTGGATCTTGCGCATGACATTCTGTCTCGTGGTGGTGAACATTTGTGCCAAGTTATATCAAAATCCCTCTATGCATGAAGAAGAAATGCTCCGGACAATGTGTTTTAAGAAAATATGATAAAGGGGAATAACTAAAAAAAAATAGGCAAGGTAGAGTTATTGTTCTTGCACACTGCACTTCCTCCCAATGTGTTCTATCAGTGTATGAAGTTTGAAAAAAATCCCTCCAGTACTTTTGGAGTTATGCTCCGGACAAAATTTTTTAAGAAAATAAGATAAGGGGAATAACTCAAAAAATAGGCAAGGTAGAGTTATTGTTCTTGCACACTGCACTTCCTCCCAATGTGTTCTATCAGTGTATGAAGTCTGAAGAAAATCCCTCCAGTACTTTTGGAGTTATGCTCCGGACAAAATTTTTTAAGAAAATAAGATAAAGGGTAATAACTCAAAAAATAGGCAAGGTAGAGTTATTGTTCTTGCACACTGCACTTCCTCCGCATGTGTTCTATCAGTGTATGAAGTTTGAAGAAAATCCCTTCAGTACTTTTGGAGTTATGCTCCGGACAAAGATCGTTGCGGACGGACGCTTTATAGCTTATTTTATCAGCATTTCTAGCCTTTAACTTCCTGCCACACTACCCTTGTCTTGAAAGTCTGCCTTTAGGCAATCAAAAATACCAAATAAGATATGGAGGTCTTGTGACTGAGGCACGTGATGAAAACGCTGATATTGCGTAAGCAGACATCAGGAAATACCTACTTTCACTTTAATTTTACCAAACAGCGGCTTCGACTCAACCTTTGAAGCACATAACGTAGCTTACAATCATCCGAAGGCATTCCTGTTTACAATCAAGCATCAATAAAGCTTATATCTGGCATGAAAAAGTCCTTTACTATTCGAGAATATTGCACTATATATTGATACAGACTACATTCGAGGACCACGAAAGCATATCCGGCGAATTACTACCTTCATGCCTAACGCTGTGACATATTACTTAGAGAAGAGACGCTTTCGCCCGTAGTTATATAAAGCGTAGTTATATAAATTCACTGATAAACGATTAAAGATTTTTCGTTTTATTGTTCAGATACTGGTCGGACTTTCGAATATCGAAAGAATAATCAAAGCTTTGAACAATTTAGTTACGAAGCGTTTCTCGAATACAGTGCATTCGCGATGCTACGAATCGCAATTTAACGAAACACCGGTATACTACGAAAAGGTGCTGTGGTCCCGGCTGCTTTCCTTCTTATTTCTATGTAACAAAGTCACGGTTTTACGAAAATGCAATTTTACGAAAAATGCGTTCCTACGAATGTATTGTTATGCCTTTAATGCCTGTTTTCAACTTGTTTTAATTGCGATTTTACGAATGTATCGTCTAAGTTTTCACACTTTCCATAACGGCGTGAAAATACTTCAGGGTGAAAAGTGTCACTATCTTTTAGCTGGGCGTAAACAGTGATTAAAGTGTGAAAACTTAGTAATTAAATGAAACACATAGGCTGTACACTATGACACAAGTTAGTGATTAATGTTTTCTCCTATATCTATCCAATCGGATGGCATACAAGTCACACTTGCTTCGATATCCATACGTCTCAAACAACAACTGCATAAAGAAAATAAAACAATATTTTAAGCCTGATCGTCTGTATATTGTTTTATTATACCAAACAATTCAGTAAAGAGTAACTGAGGGTATCGGAATATGCAATTGCGATTTGTTTTCTTGTGCAACAATGTATAGCGAAATTTCCTATGCTACGCTCGAACGAAAATGAGATATTACGAAAAAAACGGCAGGTCCCTTGGCTTTTCGTAGGATCGCGATTGTACTGTATTTATTGACAAATCTTATTCATGTCCTCACGTTCGATTTATGTATGCATGTTTTATTTCAGGAATTCTATATTGATATGACTAAGGCACTAAGCAAACCTCAGAGATTCTTTTTCTATAATTTTTTCCTGGCACGATATGTGAGAGTATATCCGAAATCGTTTTCGCAAGAACTTGCCCCTGGAATAAAATTCGAAATCTTAGGATGCAGAAAATTTGGTAAGCTGTTTTGAATTTATTTGGGACTCATTTATGTAATTTTACTATATCATTGTGACAACTTTTTAAGAGTCTACACGTCTACCAATCGCAATTCTAATACAAGTTAAAGATCATATACGCGTCTTAATAAATGTTTCTATATATATGTATTTCGTTAACACAATACTGCGTAATACTATTATATGACAACATTACTCGTCCACGTTGCTAGAGAGACTAAAATAAATTGAGGTATTGCCATACAACATACCATAAATCCTTCACACAACTGATGATACAGTTTCTAATTATCATATCCCAAGTTAGACTTTAAGCCGTCATTACCATTCTATCTTTAACTTTGTTTTGTACTCTGTCGGGAAGCCCAATGATTTCCTTAAGCACTGGGATAGTATTACTAGAGTTAGCAATCAGAAAAACCGATGTTCCAGTTCCGTGCCATTGTATGATTCATCACAGAAAATGGGGGTATTTGTGACCAAATGACGGTATTTTTTGCTGTATCTTAAGAATATCGCTTCTTGCTCCGAACAGTAAGTGGGACAGAAGCCTCCAGTGCGTCAGAAGCCTCCAGTCTAGCCACTGACACTTGTTCATTGTATTTTAATGCCATTTATGTAAAAAACACTTAATGACGGTTTGGCGAGAGAATGCCGTTTTATGGAATTTCAAATATAAAAATGCGTATTTCCTGAAAGAAGCAAATCTTTCTTCCTTTTTTATTTGATTGATTCAAATATAAAAATATTTGAAAGTATCAAAATAAGTATGATTATCTCAAAGAGAAACCTATGCACAGTTTTTGTTTGCTAAAATGGAAGGGGCCTTGGGGTGCGGGGTGAATTGCACGATTTAAAAAGGAGAATATAACTTAATGTGAAGTCAGTTTTAGGTAAATTTGCATAGTCTGAAAGACATTTTCATAGTAAAGAGGCCAATAAACGACACATTCTAAAGAAAAAAAGATATTAGCTCGTGTTTAATATTTCCTATCTTATATTCTCAAAACAGTTTCTGATTTGTACCTAAGTAACAATTTTATCATTATGTATCTGCCTTAACACCCTGCTAAATTTCTGTAATGTCAATGTTTCAAGTTTGACAGTACCATTTACTATTAACTGGTGATAAAGGCAGAATAATTCGTGTCCAGCATAGTAACGGTCTGAAGTAGTTCCTTCAGATCACTTCGGACGTTATACCGATATCAAAACTATCCGTTTTTAGTAAGTTATATATTCTTTGTCTCCTTCTTGGCCCTAGAAGATGGTGTTAAATGCCTCTCGTATTTGACTGACGTGAAATAAATATATTTTGACCTTGAATGGTCGCCGGAAGGCATGGTCACTTTTCCCTAAAGGCATATTAAAATCTTAATTCCAGAAACTGCAAGCCTGAATTTAAAATATTTCCACAATAATGATCCATTGAGACCCACACTAAGAATGCTCATATTATTATCATTTGTAAGTTACGTGGATGTCAGAGAGAGTAGGCAATTTTCCTTAAATATAAATAGCAGTAAATTTTAAGATCTTCTAATAAGAAAGTACGTGTCCCATTTAAAATTCACATATCATCTATGTGTGATCCATTACTGAGACTGAGTTGTCATAAACATGGCTGACAGAGGGCTTTGTCACTTTTCCCTGAATGTATATTTTTGTATATATTTAACTGCTGGTCCGAATTTAGAATAATTTCATATGAATGATTTTTGGTGACTCTCTACTATTCTGATTCGACATAAAGAGATAACACGTAGCGGATTTGAAAATTAGTACCATGTGACCTATACTAGTTTATTGTAATTCTTTTTAATCGTCTTGATTTAGAGCATGCCGTTTTAAACTGTGCAAGCACGAATTTCTCAACTAATCTTGTCTGTGTTCACCTTTAAATGCATTCTAAGCCACATCAATATAGGTATTTAAAAGTCCACTTTCGCAAACGGGATTTTTGCAGACAGTTCTGACTGGTGATTCAAACTAAGACGGTTCACACCCATGTAAAGCACTTCAAGTTTAGTTTTGAAACTTAATTAATGTCTGTGATAATAAATTGGGGAATTACAACTTTTCAAATAGCTACAATATGTTTTACACTCCCACTAACGAGGCCATTACATGTTGTAGTCACTTTTACCTATTTGTGCATAAAAATCTTGTCAAAAAATAGTTTTTCTGAATGTTTCTGAGTATTTTCACACAAATGATCATTGAGTGACCACCCTCTAGCAAAACTTTCGGATTGTTCTGATTCGTAAAAAGCACGACTGTCAGGGAGCGAAGTCACATTTTTTCTGTTGGGCAACTTTTTACCATATGTGTTCATATCATTTTGAGTCGTCAAAGACATGTCCAATGGAAAGTGTTGTTCCTTTTTCCTATATGAATATACTTTTTGGAAAATTTAAAAACCGCTTATAAATTTACTCAACATAAATGGTCCTTCATGAGAAATTTCGTTTCAAGGTATTTCCATTTTTATTACCGATTGCGTTATGAATGTACCGAGCAAAACCTTATACAGTGAAATCATCAATATTCATGGGGTGCTAATTTTCGTGGATTTCTTGGTTTATTTAACCCACGGAATTTAATGCCAACGAACAAGTAAAAGCCCCATTCATTTTATGTTCAAAAGTTGAAATCCACGAATTTATATTCCCACGAAATTGCTGTTTTGACCGAAACCACGAAATTTCATGCCCACGAAATTAAGAGATTCTACAGTAAACAAAATTGAGATGGTCTATACGATTATATAGAACAAATTTAGTGAAGAAGTCGTTTAAAATTTGCTATTTTATCTCTATAATAGCTTATAAAATGAACCAATCGGTACCTTTAGAACACAATTGAGAGAGGTTAATGTCAAAATGCTCAGACCAAGTTTGGTAATTTCGGAGATGTTTAAATATTGACACATTTTTTCAGTACACAGGACCATTTACTTGTTGTTTTTTCTCTAGATAACTTTAAAATTTTGAAATTAAGTCCAAACGACGATTGTAAATTTGGAAAAACAGTTGATGATAACGGTACGCCTACATGATAAGTATATGGAATTTATAGGTAAATAATTTATTCGGTGACTTCGCACACTAGCAGATTTTATTGGATGAGGTCTTAAATGGAATAAATTCGAGGCGGCATCACTACTTTAACAAACGGGGTTTGAGCAGATTTTGACATGATTTTGAATTAGGACAACGATAAAAAACAAGATATAACAAATAGGCCAAAAACGTTACTTTTCCCCTAAATCTGTGTACAGCTATTGTAAGTGGTATTTGGATTAAATTAATTCGATTTATATTCAGATTTTTTTTCAACTGGTTTTAGATGCATAGGGCTTTCAGTATCAACTGCTTTCGTTTTGATAATAATTGTGAGTTTTTTAACGATTTAAGTTTGGTCGATATGTAGTTCATAAAGTAGACTGTCGGGAACTTTTTTTTCTAATTGCACAGTTTTTAAAAATCATATCAATTTCGATACCATGTATTAACTGGTTTATGATTTTCACCAAGGCAGTATTCATTGCCGTTAAGGTTGGTTGCATAAATGTTAAAGTCTTAACGATAAGTTACATAAACTTTTTCAGGAGTACCCTCTCTCTCATGTAGGGATTCCGCAACAAAGGAGCTAGTAAACACAGCGCAAATGTACATTCCTTCGTACAGTTTGTCAGAGACGACTACTGCGTGTGATGTCAAGTGTATGAATAACCTTTCCAGATGTTTTGGATTCTATTACATTAAGAGTGATTCAAATCTTCTCTCCTGCAAAATGATTTTTTATCATAACGTGTCTAGATTCAAGAAAATTCAAGAAACTATAGTCAATGGAACGATGTCTATATGCTGGGACAGTAAGTTAATATTTCTTATTGTTGAAATCATATCATAATAAAGCTTCTGTCACGTTCTCAGCAATTCAAGTTTCGGTACGTGCATCTAATTTTTATTCCTTTATAGAAAGCGGAATAATTTGCAGTTATACCTGATGTTGTACTCTTCTCTTTTTCCCATCGTTGTTCTTTGCTTTATTAATTTTTCGCAACGTGAGGGATAAACTAAATTGATAAACAAAGTTTCACACTGACTAAAGTGTACGCTTGATATGAAATAATAACATATATTATGATACATGAGTCTTTGATTTTTTTTTGTGCTGAATATTAAACATTACTATGTTTATAGCATGTTTAAGCTGATATCGTCTTAAATGCTTTTTAACATTTTACATGCGATTTCGAGATAAAGAAAACGGCCATAGCTTTTATTTCGGTCATAGTCCGTCTGAAAAATTAATGGAAAGATTGAAGGTGTTCTTGTTTTTTCCTAGTCAGATTGTTAAAAATATTTAGCAGTTTTATTGAACAAGTTTGCCACATTTTAATATTTTAATCCTTAAAAAAAATAGAAAAGAAAACAACATCTTTGTTTTGTTCATGATTATAGTGTGCTGATTACCAATGGAGCAATAAAATGTGTTCAGACATAGCTTACTGTAATGAATATGAAACAGAAAGGAATCACTTCAGTACGTGATGAAACAAAAAAAAAAAAAAAAAAAAAAGAAACGTAAATTTGGTTTAGTAGGTTAAATGAATAAAAAGGATATTCTGATATTCAGATATGTTTTAGGTTAAAAACGTGGTAAGGATGATTTTTTTCATAGATATACTGTGATATGACAAACGTTACACAATATTAAAGAGAAGTTAAAAGTTTCGTTTAGTTCCATTTATCTTTCTGTTTTAAACTGTCCACAATATGCATCAAATTTTCTAATAATTTTCTATAATGTTTTGCAGACGCCTATGATGTACATTATCCACGATGGGATATACTAGTCCCACAACGCCAGTATGGACCAAATGTGTTGCACATACCCCCACCAGCCTCTTTATTTATCAGCAACACTGAAGAAGTGCTATCAAGTCCTGGATACCCATTTAACTACCCTGTAAATATTTTGTTTACATGGAAGTTAGAGGTGCAAAAAGGATGGCTTCAAGTCATATTTACAGATATTCACTTTAAGACGGAACAAGTAAGATGTTTATTATCTTTTATCAAACTTTCACACTTATTTTTTCATAGACCATTGTTGGTCATTTCATTACCTCTCATGATCAGACTTAGTTAATATGTTATTTGCGGACTATGCTTCTATTGGGATCTTCTCAAAATCACAACAGTGGTCTAAACGAACCGTGTTTTACTCTAAAATGTAGTCAGTGCTGTGATATTTTCTGCTCCGTCACTGTAATTGATTTCCGCTTAAGCACGTTAGGAGTGAGGCGTGTTGGACATTTCAATACCTGTCATGAATAGACTCATTTACTTTCAAAGGATCTTTCAAAATTTCCGTTAACTATCACAAAAACTGTTTTGAGTGCCGTGTGGTGGCTGTAACAAGACTTACCGTACTTGGAGTCAGTGTTATATTTTCTAGTCCTTTTTGAGGATGGAGCATATTCATTTTTACTGTAAAAAAATCCGTTTAAACGATGCTAGGGGCTTGATGGATATTACATATTTCCAGATTATTTAGGGGTAATTCAATAGACATTAGAAGATACGGACTATAGGTATGATAAGCTAAAGCACATAATGCTAACTGAAGAATATAAAAGGCATATTGGCAGCGAGGTTAAACTTTCTTGGATGAAAAATAGAAGGTGTTAGATTGGTTCACGATTATACTTAATCGCATAAAATTTCCTTCAACAAACAAAAAGGTTATCAACAAAATATTCTCTTTTTTACAAAATATTTCTTATTTATCAATTGGTAATAACGTTATTACAAGAAATTCTAAAAAAAATGGGCAAAGGAAGATGATGAGGTAAAACCTACAGGTTTTATCTCTCTTAGATCTAAACCCGTTTCGTACTGTTATTAGTACTATTATAGAGGTCAAGGACACCAGTTTTGATTCTATCATGCAGGATTATGAGTTATTTATATCTGATGGTTCTGTATCACTTATTGGATATATACTGGTTATTATACTCGGTCTACCCCTACAAAAACCTTACGTGAAGCCGGAGGGAGGTGTCCTGCCTTTTTTTCTGAGAAGATTCTAGTACAAATGAATTTATTTCAGGGGGTGGACGATGGCTGTGTTTCTGAACCTCTCCATAATATTTATTTAACCTTAGATTTAGTTACTGGTCATGGCACTGTGGATAGACCTGATTTACCATTTACAAGTGTTCATTTGCTGTTAAGAAAGGACCCAGCTGATTTAAGGTATTGGTTAATCCACTTGTAAGTGACTCACCTTGTTTGGTTGAAAAACCTGATACAGTTGAGCAGGAAATATTTACCGTTTGTGTGCATTTACCTGTGAGAGTGAGTGAGTGAGTGAGTTGGGTTTTACGGCGAACCAACACAAATTAGTCATATATCGCCGAGAAGAAGTCATATTGCAAACGCCAACTGTAAAGCATAAACATTGATGTAAAAATGTAAAGCATACCTAAAACATCCATGTAAAAATGTAAAGAACACTATGAATAATGTAAAACATATCTACAAGCATCCATGTAAAAATGTAAAGCATATCTAAAAACAGTAATGTAAAAATGTATGTACGTGTGTGTTAAAATATCAGCTGCAAACATAATAATATTGCAAGATGTAAACAAAAATAAGAAGTGTTAGATCTTTTGATATGTTGCTGCTTTAAAAACGATAAAATATCTCCGACTGAAACGTTGTCAGATAACTCTTTCAAATATTGAACGTCATAATATGTACTGCGTTGTGTAGCAAAGTCCACACAGTCGATTAAAATGTGTTTAATAGTTAGCGGTGTTTGACATGTTACACATTCGGGTTGATTTTCTTTATTCAAAAGGTAAGAGTGAGTCAAGCAGGTATGGCCTATTCGACAGCGAGAAAGAACAATTTCCTCCCTGCGAACAGATCTGTTCCCTTGGTGCCATTCCCCTAGAGTAGGTTTGATATCTTGAAGTTTATTGAATGAAGCACGGTTCCATGACGACTGCCATTTAGATAAAATTTATTTGTTTATATTGGGCCTAAAATCGGTATGTGGTAATTTCAAATTAGATTGTGATAATAAAAGGGATTTCTTTGCTGCAATATCAGCATCCTCGTTTCCATGAATACCATCATAACTAGGAATTCAACAAAATATGATAAACATTTTTAAAGATAGTTCATGAAACCTGAGAAGAATATTTTGAATGAATGGGTTTTCCATATTTCGGTTATGAATTGACTGTAAAACAGAAAGCGAGTCGCAAAAGATAATAAATTTTTCTGCACTATTTCTTGATATAAAAATTAGGGCTAAATCAATAGCTTTGGCCTCGGCTGAAAATCTTGTTGCATTATTTGGCAAACGTAATTTTGATTGATGAAGGAGGCTGACATCAGCACAGCCAACCTTTGATTCATCTTTTGAACCGTCTGTGTAAATTGCAAAATAGTCCTTGTAAGTTGATTTGATTTCATGATATTTGGACTTGAATATTTCAGGGTTTGTTTCATACTTTCTAAAATCAGTTTTCAAATCGAAAAGAACTGTAGGGGTTTGAAGGGTCCATGGTGGTGTATCTGGAATTGAATTTTCTTTAATACCATCGAATTCAGAGTCAGTTTCACTCATAGAAGATTGTATGCGAACTCCAAACGGTTTGATTCGTTTTGTTTCTTGAGTCAAACATAGATTTGTCTGATACCATTATCACCGAAATATTATATTCTGAGACAGATAAGTCTGTTTCTTTAAATCTGGTCGTTCTACAAACAGACTCAGACAACTTTTCTGATCATTCTCTTTTCAATAACCAATGTTATAACTCGCTGTCAAGGGTACAGAGTACTCAGGAGCAGCATAATGATCCTGAAATCTAATTATATTTCAAAGGTGATAAAAATCCTGACAGGTCTCTGGCTGCTATTTGTTGAATAAAAGATTTAAATGGGCAAATAACGGTCATCTAATGTCAATTCTGATGATGAATAGACACTTATTTACCACATTGTGGTCTAATAGTTTTATAGTCAGAAATTTCTCATGAAACGTCCATGGCAGATCATTATGGTGTAAACAAAACATACCATAAAATCTTAAAAGATTTCTACGGGTCATATGTAAGATCAAATGTGTTCGAACTGTAAATGTATAGGTGTTTCGTACATGTAAAATGATAGACAAACCTTATTTGAAAATACCACAGGCACATCTTCAGCAAATACTGTCATTTCATGAACCTTTCAGTAGAATTTTAATAGACTGCTGGTCCCATGCCTAAAACTATAAAAGAGAACCAGTGTCTTTTGACGAGCTTTTGTGGTTTAAATAAATTTCTCGAAGCTATTCCTTTAATAAACATAAAGGTCAAATCCATTGTTAAGACCTTAATTAAATTTTTCACTTTTGTTAGTCTCCCAAAATCTGCACAGCCAGACCAAGGCTCTTATTTTATGACTTAAGTATTTCAACAATTTTTACTTAACTAAGGCATAAAATATTACAAATATTCAGCCTATCATCCTCAAAATCGATGTGCCTTCAAACATTATCGCATATTGTTTTGATAAAGAGAAGACCTGAATGAAGGTATACATTTGTCATGGATTCTTACGAGAATTACTAGGCTTCGGTTCATTTGAATTTGTATTTCCTCCTCACACTGTCCATGAACTCACCTGAAGGAATAGAATAAAACTTTGTATTTTACTACATAATATAAATGAAATACACCTAATATATGAAAAAGAAACTGAGTGCTGCAAAGTATCATATTTTCAATGATGAAACATTTACTAATAAAATCCATAAAAGATCCTTTGAAAGCAAAGAATGCAACCAAGAAGAATAATAGCAGACTCCGTCTGATTGAGTCTTTTTATGAAAGGTATTAATGAAATACTGCAACACCTCTCATGCCCCCTAGCACAGGCTTAAGCGGAACTATATTACACATATGTTGAATGGACTCCATGATCCCAAAGGACTAGAAAATATAACAACACTGGATCCAAGTACGGGGAGACTTTTTACAGCATCCACAGCGCACTTAAAGATTGTTGTTGTGATAGTTAATAAAATCTGTGAAAAGATCATTTGAAAGCAAAGAATGCAACCAAGATGAATAATAGCAGACTTGGCTTGACTGAGTTTGTTTGAAATATTGCAACACCTCTCGCGCCCCCTAGCACCGGCTTAAGCGGATCTCTATTACACATATGTAGTTTACATATATGAATGCACACCATGATCCCAACAACATAAATAGCATCCAGTTTAATAAAGTGCGAAGCACTTGCTTCTAATCTCGGATAGAGCATCTGGTATAACATTATCTTTGCCCGTGAGATGTTGAATGTCCAAGCTATACTCTAGCCGTCTCATGCGGAATCATATTAAAGCATAATTCTATTGCATCCATATTGAATGGATTCCATGATTCAAAATGACCAGAAAACACCTTCACTTTGATTTGAATGACTATTAAGTCTTTAGAGAATACTGCTAAAAGTAAATCTCCAGATTTAGATTTAACAGAATCGTTTCGAATGTAAACGACTCAGTTTATGAAAATAATTAAAATTCCGGACGAATATTGAAATAGAAACTAACAAAAAAACTTGCATAAAATTACTGCACCTCATAAAGCTTTAGCAACAAATATATGCTTATTTACAGAATCAAGCTGATGAACGGATAATCGACTATTGTGAAGAAGGAATTTACCTTTCCTACAATAACATGATGTTTAAAGACATCATCCTGTATTGGAGGAAAATCGACAAGTCATATAATGGATTGAAGACTAATGTTGCTTTTGGTAGCAAAGAAGCAATGATTATATTCAGGTCATGTGCAGCATCATATGATCAGCATGAGAATGTAGTAGGATTCCGAGCAAGGTTTAGAAGTAAAGGTAAGTTTTATTTGACTCAAACGGACGCCTGCTTTTGCAAATACTATGCTTTGATGTCTAATATACTACCGACGGGAAGAGCAAAATAATTCTTCAGGATTAACCTCACGTCTGAGAAACACACTGAATCCTACCATTTACGCACGCACGCAAGCGCACACACACGCACGCACGCGCACGCACACGCACACGCGCACACGCATACGCACGAACACACATACGCACACACACACACACACACACACACACACACACACATGCAAGAACAGCACATTTCATACAAAACACAATAAAAAGGAACTTATAGATTTGTACTGCAACAGTGTAATATGAGCATTTTAATTTATAGACAGCATTGACAGAGGAAGGCAGAAACAAAAAAGGAAAACTGAAAGGAAACTTAAGATCTCCATTTAAGTAAACTCAATGGAAACTAAAAATTTATAAGAATCGTTAATAACATAAACACTCCTCTCCCTGTTTTCATATATTTAAAAATGCTGTAAAGTCATTGACAGTATTTGACGGATCAGATTATATGTGCTTCACTTAGGCATAGGAAATAGAGAGCAATATAATTGCACCTTTACTAATCCTACCAGGTGTTCTGTATTACAAAAGTGGATCTATTGTGACATTTTGATACAAGCAAAACTGTATTATCTGCACTATTATTTACCTACTGGTACTTCGTTTTATTATTGGCTTGTTAAAAGTTAATTTTTTACCATATGTAAGTTGACAGAATCATAGGAACCATGTCTTAAGGGGTAAATCAAACACAAATAAATAAATCCTTAATGATTTTGTTGTACAAAAAAGTATGATATTGTGTCTTAAACAGTTTTCATTTTCCACTCAATTGTGTAATTGCAAGGGAAGTAAACTAATAGATCTCTACTTATAAGTGCTAGCCCAAGGCAAGAGTTGTCATTCTTTGTGGATCACAACTTTAAATTAAAAATTAAAACTTCTGTTATTAATATTAACAAAACTATCATAAACTTCACATTTGTGAAATCATTTTTGGTTATTTCAAGGACTTGGAAATTAATTTCTAGACTTTATTTAATGTAATTCTATCATAGAAAATTTTAGGGCCTATCTCTACTTCACTATAGTTGTATCTGTATTTTGATAATTTGATATGGAAGAAAGAGCTCGTGATCGGCTAAGCCACTGTCCTTTAAAATATAAGAGGAAAGGCACCATTCTGCATACACTGTTATCAATAATTCATATTATTATTCAACAATTAGATATTCGATACGATATTTGGTAAATTAAACAAAATAATATAACCAGATTGATCTAATACCAAACTTAATTGTAAATAAAACATAGTAAATATGGGATTCAAGCATTTTGACTGAGCGAATACGAAGAAGTAACTTCCGTTAGATATTAAAATTACGCAATTTTGTTTTACATTAAAATTATACAGATGCAATAGTTTCCATAATTTTTGGTGTAAAATGTCATTTAATAGATTCATTACATAACAAAATAGGACTCGGAGCGGACGTACGATATCGATCTTTGTAAATAATTCTTTTTGCTTGCAAAGAAACTCTCGTCATAAATATTTTTTTTTTCCCGGAAAAAATGCGTAAAATGCAAAACTCAGATTAGTCATAATAATAACACGTATTCGAAATTTTGTTTGGTTGCACTGTTTATGCAATCACATGATAGGAAAATAATGCATAATTGGAATTATACATGAAGCATCTAGTAAATACAGAATGAGAGTAAAACGAGGTTCGGTGTGTCTTGATTAACACTTATGTTCACAATTGTCTCCTTATCTACAATTTGCGAAGACATTTAAAGCAGTTCTTATCACAGCTCAACATCACTAAAGAAAATAAATATTGTAAGATTCACTGATTGCTCATTTTATCGAGGCATCATAATATCCCAAAAACAATTCACACGTATCGAAACACAAAAGTAGCATTTTACTGATTGAAAAATGATGCTTCCGAAAATCGGCGTTCGATTAATAGTATTATCTTTATCTGAGTGTGCATAACGACTGTAAAGTAACACTCAGAGTTCTTACGGTGTTCTAGCCAGTATTCGAAAATTGAAAATGTTATATTTTTCATTTAAGTGATTTCACTTTGACCTAGTTATTGTCTTATGACAGTCGTACTGACCCAAGGCACTGTTTACTTTATTAATATGAAATAAAGCACAGTCACAATCAGGAATTGATCCAACTTCAATTCGTCCCATAAGATTTGAAAAGAACTGTCTAATGACGGCACAGGTCGAAGTACACATTTTCAAGTCGACAGTAAATATCTCATTCGGTATATCGCATGTTACCGTAGAGGGATCGATACCAATTTTCGTCGCATCGCTCAGGATCAATTTCCTGTTAATCTAAAGGTAGATTTGGGATAAAATCAACACTGTCCATAGTTGGCGTTGCGGTTCGGACTGGTTATGTGGACGCTTATTAGGCACAAGGAAAAAGCGTATTCTGCAAAAAAAAAAAAAATCCGAAGTCGGACAATCTTTGCACCTGCCGGAAGTGCACATTTTTTAATTTGATAGTATTATTACATTCAGTATATCGCATGTTACCGTAGAGGGATCGATCCCTCACGACGAAAATCGGTAGGATCGAGTCCCTAATAAAATTAACATCTACCGAATGCCGCTCTATCTGTCAGTGCATTACTGTGACATGACAAGACCTAACTTACATTTCAGTAAACCAAAGAATACCGAGATAACGATCCTGTAATAATTTTACATATTTTCAGAATTTCCATCATGTTTTAGCAATGATGTACGTTTATGTGTACTTGACAACCGCACAATAGAAATAACTTCGAATACATTTTTGGATATACCACAGGACAGCAGTGTAAGGTGGGACATACGCGTGTATGGTCATTTCATGGTCACGCGTATAACATTTATCAAGTTGGAAGTCAGCTGTTTCTCGGGTTTGTATCTTTATAGTTTATACCATTTTCTTTAAACAGATCTATAATCTAAGCCTATGCAAAGGGATCCGTGGATGGAATGTGTTAAATAACATTCGTAAGCGTATCTATATACTTATGACTAGTCCAGGGAAGAGACAATCTGCCACACATTAAATGTTTTACACATACTATAACCCCAATGATTAATTTGCATAGCAACGATTGAACAAGTGTAGATGTTCAAGACGAAAAAGTTAATATTTCATGTAATTCAAACATTTCATTCTTTTTTAATATGTTCTTAAATTTATCAATTTTGAAAAACCCACAACATTGAAAGATTAGTTTGATATTTTACTAGATAAAATGTTTCCTAAATATATAATTCACGGGGGTGATTTATGCTTCCAAGTTGAAAACTTAAAGAACAAACAACCCCTGTGGGACACATTGAAGCTACAGATTGCATATAACTAACCGCATACTATATTTCAGAAGAACTCCATTGAAGAGTTGGTATACAGCATCTACTGAGATTACTTAAATATTCTTGAAGATATCATTTGATGGCATACATATTTTTGTTGTTGTTTTTTTTTTTAAATCTTATTTCACTTGGTGATATTCAGAATCTGTCTATAGAAAACCTCCTTTTCAGAACGCTCTGTATTTTTTCTTTGTAAAATTGCTTTCATATTTCAAAAGTATATGGGTTTCTTGAAACTAACCAAAGCTACTATTGATAAATCTCAGTAGGTTACGGTCAAGAGTTTTTTTACTTTAATTCTTTAATTTAAACAGTATAGGTGAATTTCCGAAAAGATGCTGTTGACTATTTATATGATTTATTGTTCCTTTTTCTATTTCGAGTATATAGAAATGTTTTAAGCTTAAAAATAACATAAATCGGAACTTTATTACATTTTATATTTACATAATTAAATATGAATGAACGGTTAAAATATACTACTTCGTTTATTTTAAACAGGCTGCTTACTTATTCATTCTTCAACTTTCTACAGTTTTTATATGATTTTACAGGTTCTGAATTAAAATTAACAATCGGCAACAAGAGATTTTGCAATAAAGATATATCCATACTCCCACATGAGCATAGGACAGGCCGTCTGTCTTTCAGTATAATATTTAATGTGAACATCAGTTGTATTCATCAGGAAATGCAAGAGGGCTTTAACCTGACATACCAACATCTCAAGGTTAACGAGTCGATTCTTTCAATGACACCCTATAAACCAGGTATACATTCTTAAATTATAATCCTATTTTTTTTCCTGTTATATGTCCTGTAAACACATATATTACCCATTTTCTGTCCAGTTTGCCAGGAACCTACATATTGTAAGAATTACTTACAATCTCTTTCAGTATGTGTACCAGTTGAAGGGTCTTTTCAAAGCTGCACGAACAGGCTACAACAGATCAATTAATTCTTCAATTTCAAAATTCATCACTTACAAAATTACATTCTTCTAAACAAAACACTTATGTTATTGACAAAGATTTTTTTTATATTTTTCAAACAGTGTTGTTATATTTTTTGGGTCATTTTGTATCATGGAGTACATTCAATTTAATTTCAATAATAGAATTCCGCTTAAGCCGTATTGGGACGTGAGGGTGGGGGTGGGGGTGGGGCGGGGTTTGCACGATTCATTACCTCTTATGAACACACTCGATCAAGCCGAGTCTGCAGTTATGTTGCTTGGTTGCATTCTAAGCTTCCAAAGGATTTTTTGCACCGATTTTATTAACTATCACAACAGTAGTTTTTAAGTGCCGTGTGGCGGCTGTAAAAACATTCCTCGTATGTGGACTCAGTGTTGTTATTTATTCTGGTCGTTTCGGTTCATGGAGTATATTCATTTTACAATGATAGAATTCCGGACGTGAGGGGTGTTGCACATTTCATTACCTCTCATGAATAGATTCAATCAAATCGAGTCTGCTATTATGTTGCTTAGTTGCATTATGTGCTTCCAAAGGATCTTTT
The DNA here is from genome assembly GCF_021730395.1 of Mercenaria mercenaria. Lineage (NCBI taxonomy): Eukaryota > Metazoa > Mollusca > Bivalvia > Venerida > Veneridae > Mercenaria > Mercenaria mercenaria. The sequence continues at coordinate 23,989,482 of NC_069362.1, forward strand.
CACATGTCTTATTTACTGTTAAAAGTCAGGGGATTAAGCCATTTCTGACCTTACTTACTCACTACCTTCCCCATGTATTCCCCTTGTTTTATGAAATTATGTCAAAATTTCAGATTTTTCGAAAGTCACTACTTACGAAATTACGTTCTTACGAAACAACTCTTACTCAAAATAGGATACAATGCGAAAATCGTTAAGCACAGTGCGTGTTTGTTGATTGACTCTTCTACAGTTAATTGCTCCACTTTTCAATTTGATGGTGCTATGACTAATAAACTGTAAAACTTCTTAATGCTTTTCTCCTAGATCCCATTAAACCAGAAGGAAGGAGTGGAATTTTGTCTGACAGCTTGCTAAGTCGTGCCTTAAAAGTTAGGCTCTTGGTGCTCTGACTTCAGTACATTGGTGTAAATATACCTTGGACTCACCCGAATTTTATGTTTTACTTAAAATGATCTGGGATTCTAACACTAATGTTAGAGCCTTTCTCAGCGGGGTGTGATTTTATTAACATTGTCTTGTCTAACTTGTTGAAAATAGAGTGAGTGCTAGGTTCTCTTACCCTAAACGCCTTTAAAGCCCTAGTTACCTTTATATAGGTTACTGGCCGTTCCAAGGCGGTGCCCCTATTTGCAATATATTTTCAGAAAAAATTTCCTCTGATTGATGGTAAATAGTGATGAATGTTGAGTGAAAGACCTTCAATAAATGTAATTTTGTAAGTGGCGAAATTTGAAATTTTTTTATCATGGATCATTGAACAAGGGTAATCTACGGGGAAGATAGAAGGTAGGAAATTTGGCCAGCTCCTGGCAGTTCACCACAGTTTCGTAGTAAGAACTATTTCGTAAGAATTCAATTTTATCAGTTACGAAATTGAAAATATGAAGTTTTATCGGGGGTAATAAATCAATGGGAGAATACGTGGTAGATAGGAGGTAGTAAGAAATGATAGGAGCTAAGTCCCCGTCCTTGTAACAGTAAGAATAACCTTGTAATAATGTAATTTTGTAAGTGGCGAAAATTGAAAAATATGAAATTTTATCATGGATCAGGAAACAAGGGGAATATATGGGGGCTACAATGAGACAGTAAGAGATGAAGGGGCTTACTACGGCCTTGCAACAGTTTGAATAAGTTTGTAATTGATCGATTATTGCTCACACTAAAGCAATTTCAAAACAGGGTGAGTTAATGTGGCGCATGTCTCCGTAGAATCCAAATACTAAGTCTGGAATTGGTTACCAATTCAAACCGTGACGAATGGGCGTTTACAACTAGCCATTAATTTTCAGTTGCAATGTCCATTGTAAGTAATTCTTAAAAGTTAAAGCATAGCAAAAAGTTCCTTTTAGTGATCTAATGATCATCTTGTAAAATTTCGGTTGCAATATCTGTTTTAAATATTAGTCATCAGGGTGTGGAACCCCCTGAGATTTCTAGAATGTGTTTCTTATCATGCAAAAAGAGTACGAGTTGTCCGAATTTCATTGCTTCAAATACAGAAAGTAGGTCAGTAGGTCATGGTAAAGGTCAGTGAATGTCAGACTCACTTGAAGAACCTTCCTTCTAGTTTGAGAGTCCTAGACCCAAGCTATGAAGAAATATAAGGTTTTTTTGGTGCTAAAGGTCACGATGACCTTGACCTACTGGTCAAGAACAACCTCGCTACTAAGTTTGAAGGTCCTAGCCCCAAGCATTGTTGAGTTATCAAGCGTTTTGGTACAAAAGGGCATGGTGACATTGACCATGACCTTTTACCGCAGGGTCATCTACTTCTCAGGACCAACCTTTCTACTAAGTTTGAGCGACATAATCATAAGCATTGCAGAGTTATATGCTCTTTTGGTATTAAAGGTTACAGTGACTTTTATCTTTGATTTCGAGGTAATCTACTCTTCAGGTCCAACGCTAACCTCCCTATTAGTTAGAGAGTCCTAGACCCAAGCATGGCGAGTTAATTGGGCATTTTGCTCTACGTTAAACAAGTGATCCCCGGGCAGGTCCTCTTTTCACCTAATTTGAACAATCTTCTTAGAGGACCACTTGACAATGCAACACACCAAATATCAAAGGCCTAGGCCTTGCTGTTTCCGACAAGATTTTTAACGTTTTTTTCCCCTATATAATATATAAGTCTATGTTAAACTTGTGACCCCCAGGCGGGACCACTTTTCACCCCAGAGGCAAAATTTGAACAATCTTGGTAGATAGAGGACCACTAGGCAATGTTACATACCAAATATCAAAGGCCTAGGCCTTGTACTTTCAGACAAGAAGACTTTTAAAGTTTATTTCCTTATATAAGTCTATGTAAAACTTGGGACCCGTGGGCAGTTTCTCTTTCTACCCCAGGAGCATAATTTAAACAAAGATAGTTGAGGACATCATTGCAATGTCACATACCAAGTATCAAATGCCTAGGCCTTGTAGTTCGAGACAAGAAGATTTTTAAAGTTTTCAGTTTAAAAATGTATTTTAGCTCCTATGACCTAGTTGTGCAATGGACCGACTTCTAGTATCTCTTTGAAAAGTTAACATTTCGTACTCAATACGGATACTCTACGACAGAGTTATTGAGGAGGTTGTTTTGATATTCGGTTACTGGAACCCTATGGGTTTATTTTCACATAATGACCATGCATTCACAGGTAACGACGTATGTTAACCTTCGTGACAAGTAAGATGTTTGGCATGCTTCAGCAACGCCACTTTTTCATCCTCGGAACGCGTTGAGCCAAAGAGTCGCCTCAAAATCGGAAAGAATAATGTCAACGTCAGATGTTATTTCTAAGGTCACGGAGTTTTAATTGACCAGCTTGTAATGAAAACAGTTTTTGCGATCAGTTTCTCAGTCAAGTGTGACTTATCAATTCTAATGTTCGGAACGACAATATGTGGGCTTCTGTTGAACTGAACAAAAAATGAGACATATCTTTCTTGTGGACAAAAATAGATGCCTAATATGAATGATTTTAATAAGTATATTTAATTTATAACAGCTACCATCGATCTCTTTAGATCATCTATTTCTAATACGAATGTGGTGTGCGTTGTAGCAATAATGGTACAACTGGTTCAATCATTGCCTGATGGCTTTATTCTGAAGTCCACTGTAAACCTAGATGTGCATTTACAACCAGAATGCGCATCACAATCGGTATTTGTTATCGTATACACGATAAATTACTTCACCTTCAAAACATGTGAATGTATCTCAATAACATGTTATTTGGCATAGTGGCATAGTGTGATAATACCACTAGAGCAACAGCTATTTGTGTGTTTTTATTTCCAGAAAGGTATATAGTAAGAAGTATGTGTTCTTTATACACTTACATTTATGGTTACTACAGGGATCTTACATGTCTGCATGTGAAAGACAGATTTTGCAAGCGTACCTAGTTGGGAAAGTATAAACTGCCAGGGACAGATTTTCATGTCTTTCATATGGGAATATTCTTGTCTAAAATACCTTGTACTTTTAATGATGTCGCTGTAGTGAACAATGCATAATGTGTAGAAAAATGCAAATATATTTTCATCGAGATTTATTTATTGTGATAGCCTATAAAACGATCTAACACCTGCATATGAATGACGTCAAATATGTTCTATTTCAACAAACCAAATGTTTCGTAACAAATGACATTCTTATGGTTTCAAATCGAACAGGAAACCTAACAATTCATGGTATGAATGTTAAATTTATCCTGTTAGGTAGTTAAACGAATACTGTGATTGCCCTTTTCTTTTTATTTTCCAGATTTACTGTCCGACCGTATGTATGATATGGCAACAGAAGGTACGTAAATTTCTTACTTTAACATTTATGACAAATTTGGTGTCTTTTATTTAATCTACATGACATCAACTTATGTTGTTTTCTTTTGAAATATACATACCCAGTTAAGTTTTGGGCTAGTAAAAACGTTTCTATGGTACTTCAACTTCTGATGTTACGAAAAAAAAAAAAACATATGATAATCTGAAAAGGATAACAATACTAGCTAATAAAAGATAAGAAGTAAGGGTAGATTTCTCGGAAGCACAGAACACCAAAAACACAGCCACAGAGCCAGGCATTTGCATAGTGGGCCCACAACAAGAAGAAGCTGTAATGGAAAAATATTTCAGACGGGTTGCTTCAAACATCCAACAAGTACATATTAATTTATGCTAAATATAGATGGAGGAGGAACCCGAAGGGGAAAGTTGAACAAGGACGAATATACAAAGGGAATGCCGGATTCCTTAATAACAGTCACACTTCAACGTACACCACGATGGCGCAGACACTCGTGTACCAAAGATAAACATACAACCACGACTAACTGAATAACATAGAAAAACGAACGAGCAACACATAAGGAAACAGTAGGGCACCGTTATAGACTCGCAAGCATACAAACGCGCACACACAAGTAGAAAAAAAACAATCGTGTACCGTTGTAGGACACAAAGGGGAGCCACGAAAACTTCGTTTTTGTTGTGTTGAGCGACCTGTGGAGTTTCCACTTTTTCTATTTTACTCAAAGTAAAGGGCTTACAACAAATAAGAAAATATACGCAACAGACAATACAAGACAGACAAAACAACCAGTTGAAAATAGGGGCACCACCTTGGAACGGTCAGTAATCTATATAAAGGAAACTGGGGGTTTAAACGCGTTTTTGGCATGCCAACCTCGCACTTACCCTATTCCCAACAAGTTAGACAAGACAATGCTAATAAATTGCCAACAACAAACAAGACTTCATACGCAACACCATATACGAGATGGACAGTTAATAAAATGCCAACAACAAACAAAATAACACACCCAATATAAAACACTAGAGACCGAAAATAAATTGAAAATTGGGGCTCCGGCTTGGAACGGTCAGTAACCTATATAAAGGAAACTAGGGGTTTAAACGCGTTAAGGGCATCCAAACCTTGCACTTACCTATCTTCAACAAGTTAGACAACACAATGTAAATAAAATCCCCGCTGAGAAAGGCTCTAACATTAGTGCAAATATAACAGATAAATAAAGCAAAACATAAAATTAAGGTAAATCTAAGGTATAATTACACCAAAGTACTCAACAACTTGCCTAAAGTGCGAAACTTTCATATTTGAGTATTCATGCGTCGGTATGGATGGTCAGGCAAAACTTTAAAGACGCTCGCTGTAGTTTCGTTTTTTTTCCCAATAATAGATTTTGATGAAATGTTCTGTATTGCAAGATCATGGTATGATGTATTGATAAATGAAACAACAAGAGCTGTCTCCATAGGATGACATATGCCCCCGATGGCACTTTGAATGAGTAGTTGTGGCCGATGTTAGAGTTTAGGACCTTTGACCTACGGAGCTGGGTCTTGCGCGCGACACGTGGTCTTACTGTGTCACACATTCATGCGTAGTTATTTTAAAATCCATGCATGAATGACAAAGATATGGACTGGACACGCCCATCAATGCACTATCATGAAAAATGACCTTTAAAGTCTAAGTGTGACCTTGACCTTTGAGCTACGGACCTGGGTCTTGCGCGCGACATATCGTCTTACTGTGGTACACATTCATGCCAAGTTATTTGAAAATCTATCCATCGATGACAAAGATATGGACCGGACACGCCCATCAATGCACTATCCTTTAATGTCTAAGTGTGACCTTGACTTTTGAGCTACGGACCTGGGTCTTGCGCGCGACACGTCGTCTTACTGTGGTACACATTCATGCCAAGTTATTTGAAAATCCATCCATCGATGACAAAGATATGGACAGGACACGCCCATCAATGCACTATCCTTTAATGTCTAAGTGTGACCTTGACCTTTGAGCTACGGAGCTGGGTCTTGCGCGCGACACGTCGTCTTACTGTGGTACACATTCATGCCAAGTTATTTGAAAATCCATCCATCGATGACAAAGATATGGACCGGACACGAAAATTGCGGACAGACTGACAGACCGACAGACTGACAGACAGACAGACGGTTCAAAAACTATATGCCTCCCTTCGGGGGCGTAGAAATACAAGGTCACCAGAACTGTTTCAACTTTATTTGCCCCTAGATATGATGCTATTTTTAACATATTTCAAAATTTCCATACTCCCTAAATATATTTAAGTAAAGTACAATAACAAGGATAAATTTGATATCTAATCATTTTTATAACGGAAAACAATATATCTAGTGGAAACATGCTCAGAGAAATCAGAAGAAATTGATTATGTAAAAAAAGGAATAAGTGTTCAGCCGACCCAAGGGGTATTTCCCCCTATTTTTGTCGATCTTAGGTTTGATTATGTCTACCTAATCTAAATCAAAAAGAAAATTAATAGGTCACTATATGCGATTTGGCTTAAATCAAATTACAACGAGGTGGGGTGTGGAGGGCATTTATACAGCGCAGGTTGGTACGAAATACGTAATCAATTTTTATTTCAAACAAGGGCATACATTCAGTCAAACTCTTGACAGCATTCTGTATTTGTCCACAGCTTAAGGCAATGATTGTTAACAAGAGAATCAAATGGCTCTAGGTCGCTCATCTGAGGAACATCTGGAATAAACTCGCTGAAAGTGTGACTGAAGAAACTGTTGTTTTTTTCTGTATTTCAATAGGAAGAAATCATTTCGGCTGCTGCATCCTTTGCCTTTAACATATTGATCTTAAAAGAAATAGGGGTTATCTACTCCATTTAGCCAATCACCCCACTATGTATTAAGAGTGTAGGTTAAAGGTTTCTCGACGAATGCTACGGAAACTCTTTCAGTGTTTGAGCAAGTGACCTAGAGATACGAGGGGAGGTCAAAAAGTTCGTAGAACTCGGGGTTTATAATAGAGATAGGCTGATGGTTTTGATATTATTTTCAATATAATCCCCCTTTATTTCAACGCACTTGCCCCACTTTTCTTTTAAGCAGTCTATGCTTTTAAAATAAAAGTCCGCCGTTCGGTCCTCAAAACATGCCTCTGTGGCAACCTTCAGTTCATCATCATCTCGAAATCTCGTTCCACGCAAGTGCGACTTTAAATTTCGAAACAGATAATAATCACTTGGGTCTGGACTGTAGGAGGGTGATTCAATAGTTCGAACTTGCACTCACGAATTGCCGCTTATGCAAGTCTTGACTTGTGCACAGGGGCATTGTCATGCAGAAGCAGTACACCAGTGGCTAGCTTCCCCCATCCTTTTTTTTATAGCAGCCCTTATCTGTTTGATAAGATCTGCATAGTAGGCCCCAGTGATTGCACTACCAACAGGTATTAATATATCCCCTTTTGAGTCCCAAAATACAGTGGCCATTACTTTGCCAGCTGATGGTTGAGTACGAAATTTCTTAGGTGGGGCTGAGCCAGGGCGCTTCCATTGCATTGATTCTTTTCTAGTGTCTGGATCCAAAGGTGAATTCATGTTTCATCTCCTGTTACGAGACGAGTGTGGAAGTCTTCTGGATTGACATTGTAAATTTCGAGAAGCTCTCGATTTGATTCACCCTTTGCTGACGATCCTGCATGTTCAGGTTTCGGGGGACCCATCTTGCAGATATCTTTGACATCCCCAGATGTTCATGAATTATAGTGCAAACACTTAATGGGAAATGCCACACTCTCTAGCAAGTTCATCGACTTTTATTCGACGATCATTCATTACAAGACCCTCAACACGATCAATCATCTCCTTACTGATGGCATCAGAACGCCAACCTGACCGTAGGTCATCCTCCAAAGAGCTTTGACCACGTTTAAATTCTGTTGACCACTTTGCCACTGTGGAATACTGCGGACTACTATCACTATACACATCAGCCATGCGGCGATGAATTTCTCTGGCATTTAATTCCTCTTTAGTGAGGAACTTAATTACAGCTCTAAACTCCAAATTTAGATTTTCCATCTTTGGCTATGAGTCAGGTTATTCAACTGCCAATCAAGAGTGAAAATTGTCGGTGTTGACTGAAAGACTGTTATCACTCAACTAACAATTGCGTATACTGCGCAAAGATGAAAAAATGAGTTTTGATTTGTATCAATATATACTTTGTTATACGAACTTATTGACCTTACCTCGTATGTATACATTGATATCATGGTATGTAAGCATACTATGTATTTTCACGCTTACGAACGTATGGTGTAACTGTTCATTATCACATTCATCAGTGGTTCGACATTATCCCGAGGCGAACACCTGATTTATGTGGTTGTTATGAAAACCAAGATTTATTTCAAGCAATTAATGTTTACCAATGGATATTTTCTAAATTTGACCAGCCAGATTAAAAATTGCCGGCAACGAACAAAGACTGACTTCGAGGAATAAAAATTTACTACTCTAATCGGTTATTAAGGACCTTACCTCAAAAAATGAAATTATTCCTAAAATTTTGAAATAATACTAAAATTGACGCGAGTACGCTTTCATGTCGATTTTTATGGGTTCGGGATAATAATCAGGATTCAACCATGGAACCACTGTAAACCTCTTTAATGCCAAATTATAAATACTCGTTAATTTCGTAGACCTTCCATCTGTATGTGGTATCGGGAGTTTATAAAAAGTGGTCTTCTTAACAAGAAATAAATTGTCATGACACCTTTAAGCTTTGTCGCATTATTGAATATCCATACCAACTTTCTCTATGATGAACGACCATGTATTGGTATGACTGTAGTCTATGTAAGTATCGACTATAACTGATCAACTATCTAAAGTCTAGTAATGGTTTTAAAAGTTACAGCAAATAAAATCAAGGTTTTAGAAAGTTTATTATATGTTGTCATATATTTGCGAAATTACTGAAAATAACATGAAGCGCAATTTCGGTATATAAATCTTACACACCCTTTCCGTTGGAGTTTAGAAGCGAATCACTAATCACTCAGCGTAATTAATTTCACAGATCGTAAATGTTTTACTGTGATGAACATAATAATCAAGAATGTTAATGACCAACCACAGTATCACTGTATTTTATAGTTTAAGGATGCTACTATAACTTGCGTGAGCAAATTGAGAGTTGCAAACTGACAGTGGCATATATTAGGCCAAGACAAATTGTTTAATGTCTAAACATTTAAGTGAATTAAAGTAGAAGTATGTACAGTACAATGTATTTTGTTAAGGTTAAGGACAGACCATTTGATATTCTTGTGGGGGTCGGGGATCGAGGAGGGTGAGGTAAGAGGTGTCTGGAGTTTTTAAAAAAATAAAAACTTGCTTCGGATGTGCTTGAAAAAATAGTCTGGCTTCAACATACCGAGAAATATTCTGGCCCCAAATATCACTGAAAAATCTAGTTTCAAGACAGATTTAAGCATGATTTCCATTAATATCCTCCATTATATATTTTTTACTTTAAATTTCTTTCAAATTTGATATTTATCCTTACATAATATGGTGAGTATATAAATCATAACTTTACACCCTTTGTTCAATTTTAAGGAAAAACGAAGAACAGCATTTCCATCCATGTTTAATTCTTGACACGGCTGAAGAAGAGTGCAAGATTGTTTTGAAAGTAAAAAAGCTGTAGCCATTGGTATAATTTTGACTACAGTATAATGCATTCATAATCTTAATGACCTATACAATGTACATAGGCATAGAAGCAGGGCATAGGGTGGAGCACCATCTTTTAAAGACATCTCTATATACATACATTTGTAAATATATGCATTTGTTTCTTACTGGTAAGACCGTACCTATTGTTTTATTTAAAAATCTCACTAGAATTCACGCTTTGTCCTTTATGATAGACAAAGCATCTATGGTATCACTTGCTACAAGGCTTACACACACTACTCAAAAAAGTGTATGTGTGTTCGGGTTTAACGTCTTTTTCAACAATTTTTCAGTCATATAAATGACGGTGTCTATTTGTAGCAGTGAGCACAATGCCCAATTTTATAGTGCTGCCTCACTGGAATAGCACATCGTAGACACGTGGCATGATACCCCACCCAGTCACATTATACTGACACCGGGCTGACAAGTCCTAGCACTAACCTCTTAATGCTGAGCGCCAAGCGAGGAAGCTACTAGTACCATTTTTTACGTCTTCCAAAATGGAAAAAGAACGTCGTTCAAAATAATGAAACATTTACGGGGAAGTACACCCGTAAAACCACTTCCTGTATCAATGTTACATCACTTTCTCAAACAGACAAGTACAGCAAAACGTAAACAATATATTTATAACTTTAAATACCCTTTAATGCAAATTTTTTGATAAGCTTTAATGTAAATTTTTAGTTCAGAATATAACTTTTCTCAAAGCTAATCAGATTGCAGCATTAAGCATTTAAGCTATTTAAATTCTCCACACGTTACTCACCCTGGCTCCCAAATTTCGAAACCGCGCCTACTCCTATGGTATACTACAGGTACTGCGTAATACTGCGTCTCTCATCAAAGTGGCGAGTATACATTAATTCAGATCTCAGGTTATTTAAAAAGTCAGTGTTTATAATACCTATCGTACCGGTTACGGAAGTCCAAGAGACACCAGATTACGAACCGGTTGTCTGATGTCTTAGTTCTGCAGTACCTAGAATTTAATAGATTTACACCGAGAACTGTATAAATTTTACTAAAACTTTGGCTCTACCCATGCACTCTCAGAAAAGACTGCTGAAGCTAGTTTTGAACTATTTTGCGTATTGTATATGAGTGTAGTCAAAAGTAGGAGCTATCATTTAGATTAAACTGATTCTTTTTTCGAAGTTTATCACTTTAATAACGTGCTTATTTTTATAACAACTATTACAACAGTATAAATATCAACCAGTATAACATGATATACTGAGAAAAAAGAATACGTCTTCGGTTTACCTACTGAAAAATACTGGCCTTCAAGTTTTGACAGAAACGATATTCTGACTGTCAAAATAATTCTGGCTCCGAGGCAAATTCCAATCCATCTTATAGTATAGCTTTGTTATATCTGTATTATCAGAGTAATTTTTATAAAGTTTATATGGGGAGGTCTCTAACTTATGGTGGGTCTTCAAACAGTTATCATTATACAATGTTTGCTTCACGTTTACAGAAAGCAAAATAGAATTAACTGAAAATAATGTCATCGGCAGAAATTGTTCAATGTGACTTGAAGGGATTTTAGTATCTGAATGCTATATGTTCTGTGACTTTTGTCAAAAAATAAGGAACAGTACAAGGAACTTTAGTCATAAACGCATTAGCCTGACAGGTAAACATTTCAGACAAGGACTAAAGTAAATCTAACAAGGACGGGGATAAAACTGGAAATGGTAACTCAGATCTCAGCTGGATTTGCAGTGTCCAAAATGGCACACAGCAGAGACTGAAGTTAAAAGTTTTATGTTTATACTACTTAATAAACTGCGAAAGATTTTTTCCAGTATGACTTCCAAAATGACTACCAATTTTCGGAAGTAGCATTATGTTCATATGATCCAATTAATCCAGTTTTATTAATGTGTGCAACTGCTGTTATAATAATCTAAGAGATACATTTTACTGTTTACCTGTCTGTTTTGCAGACGTCAGGTTTTCAAATCAACTACAAATTGTTTTAATTAAGGCTGTTTGTTCGTAACTACGCAGCAAAAATGATAAAATATAAAATTTTAATATGGGCTTGACGATTGCATTGATCAAGCAACATAATCGTAGCATAAAATAATAACAGTTGACTTGGTAGACGAAGACCAGTAGATATCAAAAATAACGAATTTATATGTTTAAACTTCAAATGATATGGATAAAATATTGTAATCAGTCCATATGCAAAGATTCTCTTCTAGCTTGCTTAACCCCTTTTTATTTCCTGTTTATTATACGCAAAATTGTGATTATTTTTAAACAAGTTAACGGGTGCCTTTCTTTGAATAGAAATTGTAAATAGACTATTAGTTTAACATAAAAAGAACTGCGACAATATTTGGTCATATAGTTTTGATGACTGAATGAATAATGATTTAACCTAAACCGGAACCCATTATTTTTACTGTGTCATTGGAGGTCCCATGTGCACCGCCGTATGCATACATCCGTGTGTGTCTTTAAATTAAATTTCGATACTTGAATACTTGTAACATGTATAAATGTTCTGCTCAGCCCGGGGCTTAAGGTCGTGGAAAATAGCTTGTGTTTCCATACCGTCCATGAACGGACTCATTCGTGTAGATAAAGAGCGCATTGCAAAAACTAAAAACGTGTGCGGATATCACTATTCATATACTTGAAACATCATTTTCATTAGTTTAATTACAAAAGCAATCAAACTACATTGTTACCTTTCTATTACATATTTCTATTAATTCTACGTAGCTTTTTCAGTTTAAATTATAAGGTTTTATCTATTCTAAATATTTCTGTCGCAATCTGACGAAATATTTCCGAAAATACATCTTGCCAAAACGGTTACTGGAGAAATATCTTTAAACAGATGCAAACGCAACTACAACACCGTTGGCTAAGTCTCGTGAACCTTCTTTCTAAATGCTGTATAATAGGTTTGATTTATCTGTAAATCAGTATCACTATATCATGCATACTAAGACACTGAATGTCTATGGCAGGTTATAACTGTCGAGTCGAATCTTATGATAAATGATAATTTTTTGTTGGCTTTAACTTCACACCTACACAATTATAGATCATATGGCGACTTTCCAGCTTTGATGATGGAGGAAGACCCCAGGTGTCCCTTCGTGCATTATTTCATCACGAGCGCGCACCTGGGTAGAACTACCGACCTTCCGCAAGCCGGCTGGATGGCTTCCTCACATGATGAATTTAACGCCACGAGTAAGGCTAGAACCCATATCGATGAGGGGCAAGTGATTTGAAGTCAGCGACCTTAACCACTCAGTCACGGAGGCCCCAAATGATACATAGAGTAGCTGAATATCATTGGACATCCGTTCTGTAATGCTGCACCAGGGACAACAGAAAGTCCGATAGCTAATAAGATTTGTTATCCACTATTATTAAAGTGGTCCATTTATGACTTTAGTCCAAACTGTAAGAGCATTGGTCTACGGATCGCGGGGTCGTGAGTTCGATCCTCGGGCGGGGCGTGTGTTCTCCGTGACTATTTGATAAACGACATTGTGTCTGAAATCATTAGTCCTCCACCTCTGATTCATGTGGGGAAGTTGGCAGTTACTTGCGGAGAACAGGTTTGTACTGGTACAGAATCCAGGAACACTGGTTAGGTTAACTGCCCGCCGTTACATGACTGTAATACTGTTGAAAAACGGCGTTAAACCCAAAACAAACAAACAAATTTAGTCCAAACTACCACCCTATATCGAAGTAAAGAAAAACTTAATACCGTATATGGATATTGATAAAAGTTTTTTTTTTTTTTTTTTTTTTTTTTTTTTTTTTTTTTTTTTTTGCAAAACTAGTAAGCTCTTCTGAAAGCATAGAATAAAAGTGAAATAGCTGATTGCAGTCAAAGTTTTACTGAGTTTGTTTATGAGACGTAAAGTGTGGTGTATTAATTATGCCTCTAGCACCTGGTTACACGGAACTAAATTATGGCAGGCGATTGAATGGTTACGTTCTCTGATTTAAAGGGATCTATTTTAAAGATTTATTTCAAAAATATTGTATGAAATTGGCTTCAGTTTAGGATTATCCTAAGTTTTCAATAACATGTAGATCTATTCATTGTCTTTCATTTCAGATGTTTAACAGTATAAAATGAACAAAACGTCACTCATATTTTATATAAATATTGACAATCCTTTCGATGGTTTTGGAGTCCAAAGGAATTTTTTACAAATATATCCTCATGCTTTCTGCAAATTTACTTTAAGTTGGTATAAGCTTGAGTTTAAAGTTTGAAAATAAATAGCTGAAATGCACCTGCTCGTATGTAATAATTAAAAAAAGTGTAAAATTATGTGTAAAAACCAAAATGAAATTAGGTAAAATGTCTATCGAGAAACTGTTAATAGGTAATGAATCTCATCCCCTTCTTTGAAAGAAATATTCAATGCATAACTTAGCGAGATATGAAATGTATTTTCAAATGTTACACCCTATGACTTTTGCAGCAATTCATTACATGTATGTGTGCCTATTAAGGCAAGAGTCGCATAAATAATTTCAGAAGTCTTATTCTTGTGGATTATCAAAACTGGTATATAATAATTTCTTCAATCTTCATAGACCAATCAGTCTGCTTATAACTCGAATTATTTTCTACTGGTAAAATGAATTTGATTTTGCGCCAACTGATGAGTTAAACATTTCTTGCAGTATGTTCGTCGAAATATCTTAAATGCTACACAATTATCGAGTCATCCGACCTGGCATTTAACTGGGATGGAGCAGAATCACTGTGTACCCGCCTCGATATGATGCTTGTGAGTTTAACGTCAAAAGAGGAAATGGACTTTTTAAAGATTTTTGCTTCATTCGAAGTCAAGGCTGAACCAATAGCGTTATATATCGGTTCGTATGTTATGATTTATTGTCTAATTATAAAGCGACTAACTCACACATCGTGGTGTCAGATTTTAAAAAATCAAACCTTTGCTGTATTCACCTATACGTTGCATGTTTGATGTATTTTTCATCAAATTCTGTTGAAAATCGTTGTTTTTGTAATATATTTAAGATAAAAAACATTCGCCTACAATTTCTATTAAGGGTTTTTCGGTTTATAAAAAACAAACAGTGATTATCAGTAGAGCGCACTAATACATGTATCGCACACTAGTGTGACGTTTTGAAATATTCTTGCATAAAAACTACTTTTTGCCCTGGATCCGCCCATGTATTAACGGGAGAAAAATCGTGTGCAAACAAGGCAATTCACGTGCTGTTAATACCCGATATTTATTTTTGAAATGCTTTCCCAGGGACGCATATGTATTTCCGCGCAGATTGACATCTGGTACCTGCGTCTTGTTTCTTTCATAAAAACCTCTAATTGAAGCATAAAAGATGGAATCTGAACCATAGAATGTTTTGCTGTATCAGTTACCAACGCCAAATGCGCTGCCACCAACAATGTCCGTGCTCGCTTTTTCCCTTGTTTACTCCCCCTTTAGAACTCAGCGTCGATTCAGATTTTGTAGACAACCATGAATGTTGAAGAATCGCGTGTAACTTGTGCGAATGCTTGTTTTTAGGAATCATATTTATGATTTTTGTGAGAATCAGTCGGTATCTTTTTTCAAATTTCTGGAAGAATTTATTTAACAGCTTGAAAGCTTGTCATTACGCACGTACTCATCCGTACTCGAAATGTGTTCGTACTCAAAATAACTCGAATGGAAATTTATTATTCTTGAAATCGTGCTACTGTTTACCAAATGTTGAAGTTATTTTTGGTAATTTCATGTTTGTAATAACGAGAGATAAAAAATCGTGTAAAAATCTTCAGTATGTGCTTTTAGTTATGTTGTATATTTTTGGACCCTGGTTATGGATATTCAAAACATGTTTACCGTTTCCAAGAACAACAGAATGGTAATTAAAAAATGTACCGGAATCGTAAAGTCATCACATATGAAAACAATACATTTCGTCGTCGTGTAATGTTTTTTTATGCAAGAATAGCGACAATACACTATCTATTTAAGTTCATGCATGCGAAACGAACGACAGAATAAGATCGGCAAATCCATGAGTCGCGTTTGTGATTCATGTTCAATTTGCCGATCCTATTCTGTCGTTCATTTCGCATGAATACTGAAAAAAATTATTTTCGCTGTGCATACGAAATGAACGTCACAATTTCCAACTGAAAAGAATAGGGCGAATGTAGAGCTAAATATTAAAGAGTGGCAAAATATGTTTAGAATATTCAAGGTACACAAACTGTTATCAAATCATGTTACATGTTTACATTTTAAACAAAATCTTTTCTTTTCAGGACTTCATAGGTTTGTAGACGCCGAAGAAGTATACTTTGAGCAATGGATTGATGGCCGGCCACTTACATTCACAGCCTGGTCTGTATTATTGTTTATTTGTTTGATATTTGTATGTTCATACACCCTTCGAAGACCATGACCGAAGGAGGTATGCAGTAACATGGAAGCCAGTCGTACCTTTGGTGCTAATATTTCTCGTGCTTAGTAAATTCTTATTGTAAGACCGTATATATTAGCATTTAGATAAAATCTCAACGAAGAAAGTAATTTGTTCAATAGAAATAACCCAGGAAGTTTCAAATCAGCTCGTCCTTTAAATGAATTAAAGGGATTTCTTCGTCGTTTTCTTGTAAAATAGACGAGAGACGGCTTTTAAACTTTGTATACTCGTTTATCAATATTATGAAAGTAAGTAAGGTAATGAACCATGAATGTTAAAATAGTGACATTTCCTGTAGTTAGAAATTAACATTTCTCCAATCAAAGTATTTATTTAGTTCTACATTTCTTGATTATTTTAAGATATGAAGTAACGTTTTGCAAATGTTTATTTATTTATTTATTTATTTATCTATTTATTTATTGTTAAATAGATATATCAAGAACCATAAATGTTCCCTACAGTATCAGATATTTGGCCCTTGTAGTACATAATGTCAAGTTCCCCAGTGCAATATTGTATACAGGATTAAGTTTTGCCATTTTATGTTACAGTAGAGATTAGGCTTGCGACCCATTTCTTTTGGTGCTCTAAAACAAAATTTTACTACACGTATCTGGTACATTTTGTTTGAATGCTTCATAATGTTGAAAGTTAACTATTAGTTGATAATTCATATGTTAGGTTGTTAATGGCGTTGTCATGTTGTTTTTCAGAATATGTAGAATATCAGAACTTTGCTTATTATAACAGAGAGCAAATGTATGATAGTTGCATCGTCAGTAAAATTTTATGTATATTGCAAGTTCCAAAATATCTGCATTATTCGTGTAAGTTCGATATTTAGTCTGCTAATCAAAACTTTTAAGAACAATTCCCACAGTGTAAGAATGCATACAAAAACTACTAATTTTATATGAATTTATTGTCGAATTATATTTGTCTTAGGAACACCTAATAACATTTAAATAGTATTTATTACTATTTACGGGGTACTTACATCTAGAGTTTAGATATTGAGAGGACATACAATTATGTTAACATTTAAAAAGGGATGAGACCAGGTATATACATTTATTCAGTAAGCGAATCCAGTCAACATTCAATCATTAGTATAGTTCATCAAAGATGCATAAATAAGAGTTAATAATGTTTCTGTTTCTATCAATAAGTTGTGCGACATGCATTATTAGGAAGAAATATCAGAATAAGAAGATTTTATAGTATATAAAAGATCGCAAAGAAGGCCCACAACAAAAAAAGAAGCTGTAACGGAAAAATATTGTAGACGGGTTGCTTCAAAAATCAAACAAGTACATTTTCATTATATGCAAAATACAGAAAAAAGGGGGGAAGGGGTAAGGGGTAGAAAAAAGGGGGGTCGGGTGTTGGGGGGAAGTGGAGCAAGGATGAATATTCAAAAGGGAAAGCCACGTTCCTTAAACGCAGTAACCCTACAACGTAAACCACTGCAGCGCAGACACCCATATACAAAAGACAAACACACACACACGCACACACAGACACAGACACACACACAAACTAACATACACACAGATAAAACAACAGACAAGTAAGATAAAACAACACTGTGGGGCACCGCTCAAGACACACGCACGCAGGCACACACACACACACACGCACACACGCACGCACGCACGCACACACACACAAGCGGGAAAAAAACAGTCGGGCACCGCCCAAGGACGGCGGGCTGCCAAAATTATGGTGGGTACGATAACTTACTCATAGTAAAAGGAGAGGGGGTGCAAATGCAAGGGAGCGCAAATGCAAGGGGAACGGATGGGAGGGGGCGATGGGGGGTAGTGAGGAGAAAGAGGAAAGAAACGCCAACAACAAACGAGACAACATACGCGAAAAAAAAAAAACGAGACGGACAGAAGCAGGTTGAAAATAGGGGCACCGCCTTGGAACGGTCAGTAACCTATATAAAGGAAACTGGGGGTTTAAACGAGTTTAGGGCATGCCAACCTCGCACTTACCCTATTTTCAACAAGTTAGATTAGACAGTTTAAATAAATCGAGAAAGGCTGTAACATTAGTGACAAAATACCAGATCATAACAAGTAATACATAAAATTATGGTCAACCTAAGGTATAATTACACCAATGTATAAACCTTGTGGATATTATGGTACTACTGCGAAATAAAATCTTTGAGAGACATAGAAACAACCAACCAAAACAAGTGAAGACCCGGTTTGCTTGAGTCTGTTTATGAGAAGTTATGATATAAATCTAATATTGTATTACCTCTGCAAGTATTGTTTTTTCCTGTTGTATATGAATACTTAACAAATTACGGTAATCTATTTCTTTGAAGGATTTTTATTTCTAAACGCATAGTGTTCTTTGTAAATCATATGTAGTCCGTAATGCTGGACATAAGATGTAGTTGTTTTACTTAGTCGCCTGTATATAAATCGATATCTGTCATGTTTAATAGGCATACTTGTACAAAATACAGACACTGTGTATATTATATTAACTATAATTGTGATATATTGAATGACCAGCTCAGACTATATATTTTTGTCCTAGATGTCTATATGCAAAAACTAAGCAGCAGGCATTAAAAGTTGCAATAAAATTGTCAGTGTTTTAGTGTGGAATATTTTATGCACATTTACATAGGGATTTTCTGTTGAGTATCCTCGATTTGACGCTTACCACACAGTATACAGGGGTTAGTACGTTTTTGAGATGACAGTCTTACGTAAATTGAACAATTAACCGTTGATTTTTGTACTTTCGTCATCTTGGTACTCTATTCACCTTGTTGAACATGTGTTTTGTTTTAGAGGTTATTTATTTACTTACTGAATGTGTATAAAATATAGGATTTGGGATGGAATTGTAATAATGTAAAAATATCATGCTGGATTTTACGATAGGTGTACAATTCCGACATTGCCCTTTCATTGTAATACAGTATAATATAGGTCACATCTAATGTTAGTGAAATGATCCATTCTGATAAAGAATAATTCAAAGAACTTGTTTTCAGTCTCTGAACAACATTAGTATCCAGTAACATAACCTTCCACGGAATTAATAGAATAACAATAAATTTAAACGCATATACAAATGTAATATTGGAGGAATTATATGACTTAAGCCAATACATCTGTCTATACATTGAATGTAAACAGTGTGTTATGTTTTAACACAGCTGTTCATCATTTAAAACTAAGTAAGTAAGAAAGGTCCACTTGTTTAGAATTCTTATTTAGTAATAACATTGTAACTTGGTTACAACATCTGTGAGGGAGTTTGTAAGACAATAACTATGTAAATGCCTAATGTCTAGCCTATATCAGACGTGCGTTCGCAGCCGCCAGCGATGTTCTTGTTATAATCATTTTTAGAGTTATTATCTTTGATTTTAGGGAAAACGGCCGACCGGAAGACATACTCCAGAAAACATGCACGATAATGTTATGTAATACCTTTTATAGCCTGAGGACGGCTTGTACATGGAAAACTGTTTCGTGTAAGGAAAGAATTACTGATTTTGCCGTCTGCGAACGTCCTTTTCTAAACGAAACAATCACATACAGTGAGTGTATAATTTTCATATAATTCAAAACATTGAAACATGTTGCTACTCTTTACTATGTATTTAACGTATACTTGGACTAAGTTTTATTATATTTTTGGTTCTTTATTTTTAAGTCCTTCAAATAACCAAACGTTCATTTTATGAAAGGTTTGTTTATATCAAAAACAGAGTTTTTGGGTTTGATAGCCTTTCATAAAACGAACTATTATCTTTTCGCCCTTGTTAGACGAGTCAAGCAGTAAATGTATGGTACAAGATGAATGTCTATACTGTATAATGTCTAAACAAACTGTTGACACACCAACGATCTTTAATTTTATTGTCAAGTAGAGACTTACCCTAAGCCTTTCTTTACACAAGGGAAACAATCCGTTTATATAGTGAAATTGTTGAGTGAACACCGTTTCTTAATCCTAATCCTGCCCATGTTATATCAGTGCAAAGGAAAAGTAACCTATCTATGATAAATGTCATGTATGATTACACAGTTATGCATCTAACAGTCTTGAAATTGATTTCTTCGATTTTCTCATATTTCTAGATATTTTTCCCATACTTTGACGCATATGTATGGGTAGTTGAGATTGTTCTCTTTCCAGCAGTAGCCTTTTCAAAATATTTCACCTTGTGAAATTCTGGGTTCTGGTCTGTTTGTTGACAAATTTCACCACAAAAAATGTCCTACTTTCCCCAGGGCAATCAATTATTTGATCTTTACATAGTTTTGTATTCAGGTTGCTAATCCATGTGGCAAGTATGCATGCTTTTTTCATGATTAGAGGTAAAAACTGCATAGTTTGCATGAGGTTCTAGGTCAATAGTCACCTAAGCCTATCATAAAGTCTTTGCGGAGTTGTCTCCATTTTTTTCCAAATATTTCATCCGGGATCATTTTTTTCAGCTCAAATAACTCTTTTTCAGGAAATGATATTTTAATAATTTTTTCAGTCCTTGTATTTTGATGCAGTTAACTTCACATACATCTAATATAGATAGCTCCTACTTGAAGTTTGTTTTTTCAGTTACAATGCCTATGTCAAGTATCAAAAGAAAATTAAACATTTTATAGTGTATCTACTTTTATGGTTTTATTTGAAATTTTATGCTTCATAGGTTCGGAGTGTTGATTTATATAAATTGATTTTATTACATATCATGAGATAATTCCATCTAACAGCCCAGCACCTCTGTGAAGTAATTTCAATACAAAAAAAAAGAAAATATAGTGGACCTTCTTCTAAGAAACTGGAGATGGAATTTTGATGTTACTGAATGCATTAATGTGAAGGTTATAACTTCTCGTAACATTACAATGTACCTGTAGTGCCTGTATCAGGCAATTTATCATTCAATCGAAGAGTACTCGGACAGTTCAAAAGACTATGTAAAATGAGTTAGGTAGACTGTTTGATATATCAATCATCCTGATATCTACGAGTATAAATAGAATCAAGTACTGTTAATGTTTCAACTGTTTAGGTTAAATGTACATATATTTTTGCAGTGTATTTACAGCTTGGATTTTCCATTACTGCTCATGAACAGACTCAATCAAACCGAGTCTGCAATTTTCACTGTCTGCCTTGTTCTCGGTGCTTCCGAGGGATCTACTTTTCAGATTTTATTTACTTCACAACAGCGGGTGTTAAGTGCTGTGTGGCGGCTGTAAAATGTCGCCCCGACTTCATCTCAGTGTTGCTATATTTTCTGGTCCTTCGGGATCATTGATTTCAATTCATTTAGATTTGAAGATTGAATACTGCTTAAGCCGGTGCTAGGGGGCGTGGGCAGTGTTGCATTTTCCATTACTGCTCATGAACAGACTCATTCAAACCGAGTCTGCAATTTTCACTGTCTGCCTTGTTCTCGGTGCTTCCGAGGGATCTACTTTTCAGATTTTATTAATTTACCAGAACAAGGGCGTAAAGTTCACTGGTTTCAAGGCCTTACTAACGTTTGTTATCTTTCTACAAAAATACGATAAATACTTTTGTATTACATCACTGTTATAGAAATCATTCATTTTATGAATTTACTTTTGTCGATTTTATGTTTTTAAAGTTAGAAAATTATAATGATGTGTAATAAATTTCGAAATACTACAGGGTATATTAATAAGTTAATGCAATTGTATGTTTTTTCACATGATCATAGTAGTGTTAATGCGGTTCCTGTAGGTCTGTAAGAGATTCACATGGCGGGAAGAAATTTTATTTTGAACTCCTGGTGCTTTAGACACTGATATTTTCAACTCGGTGTGTCTTACTGATTTCGTTCGTCGTGAATTTTTGGATCTTTCTGTAACCTCTATGTGATTATAATTGCCTTCGTTTCAATTAATGCTTAAAAGTGGTCAATCACTGTGCACGTGTATGTATATGTTTTTACATTATACATACCTTTATATGAAATGCTATATGGGCGGCTTTATTCTTCAAATGTGACTTTTTTTCGGACTTTTGTCCTTAATTTTGAAATTATAGAATGAAGTCTATAGACTGATGCCAGTTAGGAGTCTACAGGCCTCAGTCCTGGTGGATCACTTTGCTCATATGGTACATGAATCTGTTCATTCACAAATCTTCATATAAGACTTCTTGACATGTTTCATTTATTGAATATTTGCAGAGTCAAATGTAACGTTTGATATAAAGAGAATCGAGCCTGAACAAGACGCTGATGGATATTTGGAAATATTGACATCATGTTCCTGCGACACTTCAGATATGTATGTTAGGTGGTACTACAGAATAGTGAGTGTTTTACCCCTCTATATATTTTTAATACATGTATAAATTGCAGTTGACATCAGTTCATCGTTTCACGCAAAATAAATAAAATGAATAATCTGGCTGTTAAACATTTACAATTTTAAGTAAAAGACTAGTAACTGTATCAAAGATCTGAAATGGCAGTCATGGAAATGGCAATACAAGCTTTGCACTACATCAGGGTATATCCTCATTTACTAGGCGGAATTGTAAATTTATTAAATGTTTGCGTTATAGAAATCAATTTGTGGTTTGTGTAAAAACTATAGAAAAAATCTATCTTCGGCTATAAAGTAGCAAAATGGATGTCAATTTGGCCCCACTTCGTCATTCCTTAGTCATGGTTTTTAGCTGAAACAACATATATATTATAGTAAGACTATCTTATATTTATTACAAGTAATTAAGTAAAATGGATCAATGACCTTGAACCAAGCAAACCAAAATGCAAATGAACTTTGCTCACTGTGCAAGATAACTAATTACCAAAACTAGTGAAACATTTTATGTCTAATTCCTAATTGGTGTTACTATACAAACATACTTAAAGCATTTTTGGTACCGCTGCCCTAGATCTAAACAAAGTCAAACCAAAATACAACGGAATTAAAGCTACATCTTATAGAACATTTTGTCACAAGTTTTCATTTTTAATTCAATTATTGATTGAAAACCTTGACTCACGTTACCAAAAGGTAACCAAAACATTGGTTTGCTAGAGTTTTTGCTAGCCTGATTAAAAAAATATTTCACACAAGTTTTCATAATGGGAGTCTATTGACAAATCACAATTTGTCAACACTTTCGCAAATAGAATTTTATCTACAATGTAATTTTAATGAAATTTCTCACAGTCGTAAATAAACAATATAATCCCGTAATATTGTGAAATAATTATGTATAGGTCCGTGTGCTTAATTTTGAGATATTTGTCTATGATTAAAGAGATCCGCGCTTTTCAAGCTGATTTAGACATTATTTTGGAATTATTAACGTGTCAGATGTTTTAATAACATATTTTAACTTTAAAAAGTTAGTAACGTTGTCGTTGTAATAACTTTACTCATTGGTTGCCATTAGTTAATGAAATGATCTATTTCCGTTGACCGAATCCAGGCTTTATTCTACGTTTCCGGATAAATGTCGCTACGTCATTACTTTCAATTAATTAACGTGCATTTTGCCATGTTTTTTCTATGTCTTATATATGACTCCGTACGAACCCGACATTAAGGAGGTAGGTTACCTTGTTACAAGGGTAAATTCAAATTAGTTGAAACGCAGCATTATTTTGCATTTCGTGTAATATGAAGTTTTAACTGCTACAATTTCAATTTCGTTTGTCTCTGTCCCTTCAAGTTCAATTTTAATCCAGGTTTGAAGAACATGACCCTCCAAAGATATTTCATATTGAAAGAAGAAGGAAAATACGGATATTTAACACTTTTCATTGTATTTTAGTTTTATTGATATCCGTAGAAGTCTGCATAATTGATAATTTTACTAGCATGCACATTAGCTTTCTAATATAAGCTTAAAATGTATATGTCGCGGAGCTCGTGTTTCCATGGTAACGCATTTTCTCTCATTTTTAAACAACTATGTATAAAAATAGGGGTTTTCGACGGCTTCAGTGCCATTCTGTTAATGACCAACATGGAATATTTGGGTAATATTATTAGCAAAATACCAAGCACTTTATATGGTACCCTATTTTTCTTAAAGTTTAAAGTAACCATGGCAACAGAGATGTTTAAAATAGCTTATATCTTGCTTTTTGTCGTAATTTCTTATAAAAAAATATTGAATAAAATTATCTTTCTAGTTGATTTAGCTTTAAAACATAATTTCTAACGTAAGTAATATTTTCTAGTTATTTGCATTTATACAAACAAATTTCACAGCTTAGAATACTTACGGCAGTACCCCTCGTCTGGCATTTTTCATGGAAAAATCGTTAAGCATGCTGCTAATATTCTCATAGATATTGTTGAAATGAAAAAAAAAGCCGAAGCTGTGTTTCTTAAATAGACCAGTGTCAACGCTTTTGAATTTTACATTTAGATACATAGGTCACGGGCTTCGTTTCCATGGTAACATCAATTCAATTCAAGAAACCACAATTTTCTACTGAAATTTGAACAATTTTAGATCTTACTTTTAGTAAATAAGTAACAAATTATCAACGGAACCTGAAAAATAGGTATTACAAATCAAACTGCGAGATCTTTTATTTGAAAATGGCCGTAACAAGTAACCTTTACCCAACTATATTCCAAATAACATTGGTTACCATTATCCATTTTCTTACATTCCGCATAACATTTCGTTATAACTACATAAAAGAAGCAAAGTATTGATTATTATTCAGAGCAAAAGACTCATAAAAAATATTTCAGCAAATAATGGTTATTTAGAAATAGTTAAAATAAAGAAAATGCACAGAATTACGTACTTTCAAAATAAAAGCTATTAACTTTGCGCGGTAACTGTCACGTAACGTCATGACGTCAATGACGTCATTTTAAGACAACATTGTTTTGAAGCGTTTCTGCGGCAATTTATTCATTTTTTCTGCATTATTAAACCATAAAGCATCGGATCGAAGACAGGTTCATGATTTTTTTTCAGAAGAATGAATATACAAACACATTTAGTTTGTCGTAAACGTCGTCGTAAATCGTCACGTTAGCTTCCGGTTGGACATGCGCACATACAAATATGAAGGTAACCTACCTCCTTAAGTACAAAAACTGCAAAATTATATACTGAGTATACACGTTAAATACAAAAGACTATCTTATATTCCTCAAGTAATCTGACTGAACCTTGTAAGGCCGCTTTCCTGTAAAACAGTTATTATTTCTACCGTATTTTATTGACATTCATCAAACCATGCCTGAGATATAACTCCATACGGAAATAAAATAGAATAAAACTCGACAGAAAGAAGAGGTCCTATCTTAGAAAGAAGATCTAAGGGGAACAAATCTGAATTGAAAGAAAATTAAACAGGCCCTTCGTCCAACAACTGATCAGGCAGATAATATTTGACCTTTATTCGTTTAAAACTCTCTGCCATTGATATAGTATGCACACTTTTCGCATGCTTTATACTTGACAGTTATTTTACGTCTTACTAAGGTTTGTTGTAGAAAGTTTAGTAGTGCATCAAAGTTAGAAATAAATAAATTTCTTTCAAGAACTGTTACGTCTTTAAGAATCATTACTGCATTTATTACTGTTTTACTGTTAGCCGAGGGTACTTATTTGCTCTCAGTGAAGATAACTTGGCTTACACAAATTTGATATGCGAGTATTTACCTATTTAATTATAGATCACAACACACTAAATAGCTGCTCTTCTTTATTCTATATAAAATTGACATATTTCAAATGGCTACAGCACACATCAGGACCCATTTAATATATTTTCTTGAGGAACAGTGCTGAATAAATATCAAAAGAAATGTGGGTTTCATGTTTGATGCAAGAAAAATATTTTCAGTCAAACACGCAGGACTATTTGAATCCGCCATTATGCGACTGCCATGTTTTCGCGCCTTTTTCCTATTTAGTGTCTGTATGCCTAATTAATAATAATCATGTCACCTTGTTGTTCGAAAAAGTATTTTACATCTACATCTACATGATACTTCCAACAATCGTTAACGATTATGACTGGAAGGCGCTTGTCTGGGCAGTGTTAAAAATGAGAAAACTCATTAGGTGCAAAGAATAAAAATTACTACAGGTGCTAAGTTAAAAAACATAGTGAAGGAAGTTACTGCAGATGTACAGTGGCCAGCCGCTCAGCAAATATGTTGAGGCTGGGGCTGGACTGTACATATTGGGGAAGGCCATTCCATAGTCTGATTGTACGGGGGAAGAAGGAATTCATGTGGTATTGAGTACGTGACTGTGGAATTAGGTAGTTCAGGTTTCTGGTCGGAGTTAGATGGTTATGGTCGACGCATACATGATTTGTTCGGATTTTGTAAAAATAGATGAGAGAAGATTGTATGCGCCGTTGTTCTAAAGTTTGCCAGTTTAGGGTGTTAATCATCTGGGTTACACTGCTTGTATAGTTATAGTCGTTAAAGATAAACCGTGCAGCTGATCTTTGCACTTTTTCGACTTTGTATGAGAGGGACTTTTGCCAGGGGTGCCAGATGGATGAGCAATACTCGAGTTGTGGACGGACATAGGTGTTATAGGCTTTCTCTTTGACCTTTTTGTTTGTTGTCTGAACATTTCTTTTGATGAATTTAAGAGAGTTGTTTGCTTTAGAGGAAATAGTATTAATATGTTCAGACCAGTTTAAGTCTTTAGTTAGTGTAACACCTAAGTATTTAGCGGTATCGGTAGATTTCAGTTCCTTGTCATGCAGGGTGTAAGGAAACATGACAGGGTTTCGTTTGCGAGTAATTCTCAGCACCTCACACTTGTCTGGATTGAATTCCATTGACCAGTCCTGTTCCCACTTTTCAAGGGCGTACAAATCTTTTTGTAGTGTTTGGGCATCAGATGAGGACTTGACTGTAAGGTATACTATGGTATCATCTGCAAACAGTCTTGCCTTACTTCTAATAGAATCTGGTAGGTCATTAATGTAAGCCAGAATACTAGAATTAATTAATTAATTAATTAATAGAATTATATAAATAATATCCCTTTTCCACTTAATCATTAAATACATATTAATGTTTCATTTCGATTACTTTGTATGGATATTTTTCTTTGGATCACCAGAAAGTGGTTCGGTGTACATTGTCTTTATTCCTCACATCGTCCACCGTCTTGGTCGGTCGTATTCTTGTTTTGACTTCTTTCAAGAATGTGGGTCGGTTGACCCCTTTAAGGGCCGACAAGAGCTGAAAAAGAGTAGTCGTTTGGCGACTTCTTATTATCCGACGTGAGAGATCTTCACACAAATCTGCCCGCTACATTCTTGTATAGTGTATGAACCTCCCTGAAGTTTTGTACAGATGGTTCAGCTTGACCCTTAAGCATGTAGGAACAAAATTTTTCTAACGTGAAGAATTTTTTCATGCTCTTTGAGCTTGAAGAACATTAGTTTCCAAGAAAGAGAAGAAAAAACACAGGTCACCGAACTTGTTTTAATTTCATAGGGCATTTTCTTCACTCACTGTTTAAGGCATTTCTGAAACTTTGTAAAATTGAAAAAATGGTGGTACTTTATAAAACATAGGATATCCCACTTAATGTTATAGGGATTTCATGTCTTACAGGTTAATATGAATACAAGGTGGTGTCAGTATTATATAAGCATAAATGTCACTTACAAATCTCTTTCATTTTTACATGTTAACATAATTACCCCACTCACTTTATTTTCAGTGGAAAAAAATATATTTAAATCTACAAAAAAATCTGACGTTAATTCTGACGTTAAGATTTTCAAAATATTTTGCAGCTTTAATGACACACAAAAATACTTCAAAATGGAAAGCAAAAAAAGTTATGGCCGCCATGCATCTAAGAGATTTATCAAAAAAAAAAAACTGTTAAAAACTGGTGAATTTTGATATTTTTGTTCTTTTTGTCTTAATTTATATTTTCTAGATTGAAAACTTTTATTTTTATTATAGCTTATTATTACATGTATCAGTCAGAAAAATGTCAAAAGCAAACCTGATCTACTTTAAACAATACTTGATATTACCTACCCCTATCCTATTGTAAATCTTACGTCAATTTTTGGCAAATGCCAGCCAAAAATATGGGTGATTTTTTTCGCAAAAAGTAGAACCTATTTCGTTAAATGGTACATTTTAGCCATATTTTAATTATCTAGCATTAATTTTTGGCGAAACCTTTTTAGAAAGCAATATTCGAAGAAGCATTTTTCAAAATGGCGGATAGCCTGAAAAAAAAAACGCCCGTACATCCTTAAATAAACTTTTAGCGACCTCTTGTTATGAGCTACGTTATAGATCTTCTTAAAGTTTGTCTGCAACATTCTTATAGGTTGTATGGACCTCTCTCATGTTTGAGATGGTTCATCTTGGCTACTTTAAGGCTCTGCAAGAATTAAAAAAGCAAACAATTAAATGATTCCTTCGTATAAACGACTTGATTTATTCCGACAAAATTTGATATGTAACCTCTTTTAAGCTGATCGCATGGTTTCTCTAGACCCGTTATAGGGACCACCAAAGCTAATTGTAGAAAACGGCTTCTTCTAACGAACTTCAAGAATTGTCGTTCGTGATATAGTATTAATAAAATATATTCAATAATAAACCTAGTTCTTGTTTTATCAAATACTTTTCTTCCAGGAAAATCAAGACTTCGTATTGAAAGAGAAGATTCAACCTGGTTTCTTCCTCAGTCATAATCGATGTAAAACTGCGTGCATAACTAACGATACATCTACTCTTGTCACTGGATTTTACTACAATAGATTGCAAGATGGAATAAATGTAACAATATGGGCTGAAGTTGCGCATAAACATTATCCAAATCTGATGAAAACCGTAAACTTTACAAATATATATAGGATACTTGGTGAGAATTTACTACTGATCCAAAACGTTCATTTGATATAAGTATGTATCATATCGGGTTAGCTTGTTCAGATTACACAAGAATAATAATATAAAAATTATAGCACGTAATAACTTTGTTTAGAGAGAATAACATATTTGGCTATAGCCAGTCTAACCTATGGTTATCTAATATAATTATAATGTTAAAATTAATCCAAAATAAGTAACATAGACAGTAAAGTGAAAGACATAAAGTAATGTTTTGTGTACAAAATCATGTTTATTGGTATTACCAGTATGTAACACAATGAAAACAGTTTAAATTTCTAGACAATATCAGAAGATAAAATTATGTACAAGTGGCTATAGAATAAATTTTATTTGTAATCCGCGAAACAAAACCCTAAAAGCTCTGAGTTTAGTGCGGGAAACACAGGCACGGGTCCAGTGTATACTTTTGGGTTAAATATAATTTATTTCACACAAATATACTTTATATATGTTAGTCAAAAGAAAAAAAAATCGATGACAAAAAATCCGGTCATAGTATCATTTACATTGAAAGAAATAAGTAAACGGACAAACATGATGTCAGAACCCTTCCCCCTGAGGCTATCTGATTGTCATGTCTGTATCAAATTATATCTGTTGAGATAAGTGAATAAGTGTTTAGTGACATCTCTATAAATATCTTCGAAGTGGAAGACAGTACAGATAGTACAAACAAAGTAGTGTTTTTAGTGAGGTATTGTTGTATTGGGTGATTTTATTTTATTTCATAGAAATTGTGGAGCAACAACTGTGTATAGTTCGACCAAAGCTATCACTTGGACTGAGAATACATTATTTATACTAAATTGACACTACAATTGTTGCCGTATCTGCTCAAAACGTAATGCCAGAACTGTTCTTATTTATTCTGATTTACTAAATTACTTCCTGTATGTAATAACTATACACTTTTCAATAACTCCACATGAATATAGTAAAAGAAATTTCGCATTATAGATACTCGTACGAGCGAACAGTCGAGAAACCTGTCTTCTTTGTTTGAGTGCGGTAATGGTGAAATGATTTCAGTGTTAGCAAGATGCAATAGCTACGTTGAATGTTCAAATGCTCAAGATGAGCAGGGGTGCAACGGTAAGTCATTTGCAACAACACTTTGATAACAGCATTTTTTACCATTGTATTTATTCTGCTAAATTTATTGAATATTGCTTAAATAAAATAAACAATTTTAAACTGAATATTCGCGCCTAGATACACTGAGTCGAATTTTCAGTCCTTTTTGTCAGTAACTTCTTCACCACATTTAATAGTGGAAATGATTTATCATGTTTTATGACATTAAATGCATTGTTACGGGCGTCTGGCTTTCTATATAAAAATGAATTTAGACACTACCCTGTGTACACATACGCTAACAACTATCCCAGCAATTACAATGCAGTTTTTGCTGAAAGTATTTTATGAGGCACAGTGAAGAGAAAATTCGTTTGTTTTTTCATTAATTGATCCGATAAATATAATACAAAAATAAATATAAAGACAGCATATTATTGGATAGACATTAAGTAAGAAATACATGGCAGATCTAAATGCAGAGAATGAACAACGTCTTTGAAGACCAATCTTGTTTTTCAGCTACTTGCGGAAATGACGAGTTTGCGTGTACTGATGGAAAATGCATTCATGTCTCGCAGTTATGTGATTACAAATCCGACTGTTCAGACTCCTCCGACGAGTACTGTGGTAATTACTTATCAATTTTAGCATGCTTTGACTGGTCGAGTGCGTTACACGCTTTGGACAGCAGAAAGTAACGATAATTACTGAACAAGTGATATTGACTACCCCACTAAAAATGTATAAATGGACAATGAAAATGTTTACATTAAAACAATTTATCTAGATGTCACTAACTAGATGTAAACAGCTACGCTAACTTAGAATAAAATACCCCGTCTTATTGCGGAATGAATTGTACATTAAGACCATTTTCTAAGCGCGATATTATCACAGCGACAGAAAGTAAATGTTTAAAATGAAGTATCGTACAATAGTGATGCACTACAAAGAAATTTATCATTTCTTATAAAAAAGTGGTTTGGTGAGCAAGGTCCATTCATAAAGTAAACGTTTGTGAATCTTGTCCTTTTACTGTTTTTCCGTTAAGCACCGAAAATTATGTACTCCATAAGGCTCCGTGCTAACGCCTGATCACAACTACGCACAGACACCTTTATGTGAAAGACATGCTGAAATCTACATTTTATGTTGTCAATTATTTTGTGACAGCAACTGTTTCTAAAAATAAAATTGACACATCTGACTTTAATGTGTATTGCCCTCGTCCGGATTTTCAGGTAAAAGTTGTTATTTCTTTTTCAAGATAAATGCTTCTGAAGACAGCTTAATCATTTTCAATGGGCGTTTCTTTCTTCAACAAGTGTAAATCTTTGGTAAAACTTCACAAAATGGTTGTAAAAACAACAACTAGAATTTAGATATGTACCTTTAGAAATTACAGTTTAACAATTCACTTCAAAAACAAAAATATATATCAATCGGAAGAATTGAAATACATTCAGAAATTCATTCAAAGGGGATTTTTTCACGCTGGTTTTTTAGAGTATCCTGTGTGTTACGATGAAACCGACTTCCAGTGCGAAAGCGGGACCTGCATACAAGCCTATAAAAGATGCAATGTCTATGAAGACTGTCCAGATGGAAGTGATGAAATAAACTGTGGTAAGTAACATATACAGGAAGTTTCGTATATTATATGTAATGATTTTTTATTATCTTAAAAAATCGTGTAAAACTGATAATGAAACCAGAAAATGTTTGTCAAAACTAAACCAAAGGACAGAGATCCGATTGGAATACCCACGTTCTATAAAGCAATTATTCCAAGACATCAGAAAAAACTTTTCTTGAGACGCGGCTTCACCTATTTGATCTTTTAATTATTGTTACAATTAATTTAATTGTAATCATTGTTTTTATGTAGATTTACCTTAACCATTCCAGATACATGCAATAATGAGACGACATTTCAGTGTCTGGATAAAACATGCATTCTAAAACGTCATGTGTGTGATAAATATAACGACTGTCCGGACGGATCAGACGAAGAAAATTGTGCTAAAATCATATTTAAAACATGCGACGATGTTTGGGAATATGGAAATACTGAATCCGGCTTATATACAATAGGTTTGATTGAGATATTTTGATACATTCAAGTTCTTAGAATAATACTGTATCGTGTATTGAAGTTCCTTTCTACCAAAATAAGAACAGAAATTTAAAGACCGGATTTCGTATTGTGCGAAAGCCCATCGTACCTACAGTTAGTCGCAGCAATGGTTTTAGACTTATTTTAGCCTGATAACAAGTACAGATTAGCACATTTCAGTACTTCTTAAAGTGCACGTGTTTCTTATAAGAGATAGCAAAACAAAATATTCGAGGAATTGTCAGAAAAGCTGTCTCTCTGTGCAATATTTAGCTTTCATGTCAGTTTTTGTCCTTCGTTTGAAGAAAAAGAAGTGTATGTATTTTCTGAACAATCTGAGCTATCCATAATTTCATTATATACTTCGTTCATATAAATTCGAATCGTCTCTGTGTACCTGTATATGTTAAATCTGGTGCATCAGGGCAACGAAATGTTGCATAGGTACTCTTATGAACAGGTTCAGTCAAACTGTGTATGCTTTTATGTTATAAGAAACAAAAGTCTTAAGTTCCATGTGGCCGCAGTTAGTTTTCTGCTTCAACTGATGCTAGAAATAATGAGGGGTGATGTATATTTCGTTCAGTTCTTTTAAGATATATAATACTTGATTTAATTAATTGTTTATGCTTCAGTATGTCGACCCAAACTTTCCCATACCCGTACATTGATTGCAAAATATTAAGTAATCTCTATATACCTCACTTCATTACTGCTTTTTAACTATATCCCATTTCTTAAGAGAGAGAGAGAGAGAGAGAGAGAGAGAGAGAGAGAGAGAGAAGAGAGAGAGAGGAATAGAAAAATGCAGTCCTTCCGTCTTGAGGTCCGTCCGTCATTTTTTACTAGATAAAGTAATAGGTGCTAATAAGAGGAAGTGATGAATATAACTTTAATGCTTTTTAATTTACTGCCGTTTTCTACAGATTGCACGGATGATTTCTTTGCGACTGATGGGAATATGAAATGTCTTACAGGTTACATTCTACCAATTCAATTCCTTATTTATTTCATATTAATAACAAAACATTCAGACCTCATTTTCAGCACTTTAGAGCATTTCAATGATATGAAAACCATATATGGTCATTTAGTATAACATGTCTTCTTATCAAAAATAGAAAAATGTTGACATTTTATGTTGTATATAAGAAAAATAATCTGTTCTGAGAAACATCACCCTCTAAAAATGCCCCCATGAAAACAGCCGTTTAGCAATTACGCGTACAATGTAGGTAGACATTTTTCGCAAAGAATAAAACTTATTCCAAGAAATTTACAATGAAACTTGTCTAGATCTATTCTCAATACTATAAGCAATAAACATAAGCCAAAAATTTAACTGTCACCTCCTCATGTCACTCATTATACCAGATTTCATCCATAGCATGGAACTACATTTTGGACTACTTCACATGTAACACTGAGTAGTCACTTCCGGTTTGGTGTAATCCGTCCAAAACTACAGGTTGCACGGGAGGAACGAAAGGACCACAATTATCCTATATTTTTCTTAAGTTTTCTCCCTTTTTCGGCGTGCCGTATTAAGCACGATTTTATGACCTCGTATGATCTTATGCCGCTCTGAGTCATGTGTGACACTGAGTGAAATGACAACGCGTTCGTCATCTATAACCTCTATAAGTACTGCACCATCGGGTTGTATGCGTACCACTTGAACAGGTGTGCGTAACCAAATATTCATCTGCTCATCCGGACATATTTTTGTTTTGTTAAGTTTTCTTGTTAAGTTATTCTGTTTTGTTAAGTTTCCTTTCCTTAAGTTTTGTTTTTACAAAAAGGTTATTTGTTTTATACAGTCATTAACTCTTATCCTGCATTACAGCAACAATTTCTAACCAGTGCAAGTCATTACTAACCTGCAAAAACATGTCCGATACTGTTACTTTTAAATTAATCTTTCCGGTGAAAACAGTACTGTACATATTCTGAATGATAGACAAATTTGATAATAAACTGAAGTAGGGTAAGGGTTCATGTTGCTTCCAACAATTCCAGAAATAAAGTATAGAACGTATTTCAATATTGTTTGCTTACTGTTACCATCTTTTAAGCACCAAAGGCTCAAAGCGAGTTTTTGTGATTGTTTGGTGTCCGTCGTGTGTCCCTCCACAATTTCTAAACACAGTCTTCTTCAGAACTACTGTCCTCATTTATACAAAACTTCACAGAGGCCCCTTTCAACATTGCCAAAAGATTTAAAATACAGGTTTCTGCCCATATATAACTCGTGCTTCAGTTACATCACGCCGACCATCTTTTTTAAAGATATTTCTTGTTAAACGTTATTTTCATGCATTTGTATAGACAATAATTTTACAACTTCTTTTAAATCGTCTTGTTTACAGATTATCAAAGTATCTAAAAGTGTTGATATAAAAGCATTTCAATAACTTTGCCTCATTTTTAGGTTCAGAAAACAAGGATCCACATGTGCATACTTTCTTACAAAACTTCTTCACCAACGAGAAATCTACCATTTGATAAGAATCGCGTGGTCTTCATCAACATGACTGGACGCTTTGAAAAAATCCAATGCAATATTAGTTACAGACAAAACCTAGCTATTTTAGAATTTGAACTGTCTATCATTTTCCCATTTTTGCAGATGGTACGGAAGCCTGGTGTGAATTTAACAAGGGCTCTACAAAGATGACATTTCTGCACCCAGACTGGGAATGCAATGATAGAATGTATTCTAGATCAGTAAGATGTGCATATTTTCTTCTTTCTCAAATTTTCTAAAACCCTATCATTACACCAATGATAACACAATACGTAATTGTTCAATTTTCCGATATCATTGTCCTGGACTGCCAAAAATTTACCCTATTGTAATCGAACAAACTGCATGTTCTATGTTGACAAAAATCCAAGTTATAAACCTTTTAAGTTGCTCATGGTGTTCATTTGTTCAACTGATTTTAATATTTACTTGAATTTTGTCTATTGAATATATTTCCATTGAGTGTTCAACGAAACATCGCTCACTTCAAATATGCATACATAATCTCGGTTAGAGCGGTTTGTAGGATTGGCTAAACTTTTATAAATAATCAGTTCTATATTTATTTAGCATGGAAAGTACATTTTAGGTACGAATCATGATTATGCTGAAAAAAAGCTTAATAAAGTGCTGACTATGCAAAGTCTGCATTAGGTCTACCACCGACCAAACATTAAGGACAAATTAATGCTTTACAATATCGCTTTCAACGAATGTGATACGTTGATCTGATCGTGCAGGAAAACGCATATCATGATCATAATAAACGGAAATAGGTAGTCTTTCAGTAAATATTATCAACATTTCTGTCTCTGACATCTCAATGTAATATAAACATGTCTGCTTATCTTTGACAATGATAGTGTCATTCTTTATTTTTTTTTTTTCATTTTCTCGAAGTTATGCAGTAGTTTCGACCAAGAAGTGTTTGGTTATATTTCTGTATGTTAGCTGATATTTCAATATTAAATCACTAATGAAAATTATTTATATGTGTAAATTATTTTCACAGTTTTAAGATTTCTTACTTTTAAACCCGTTGAAGGAAAGATTGATTTAAATAGATGAGATACTCCATCTCGATCTTCTATTGAGCAATACCCCAGTCACACATACGGCGCGGATAGCTACGTCTGGCTACGGACAGAAACGTAGTAAACCGTATCGATCCGTACCTGAGCCGTACCTCAGAGTAGTCATTCGTATTAATCCGTACCAAAACGTGGTCAAAATGTTTTCAAAACTTATTCCAAACTTGCAAGTTTCTCCAACTTTTGAACATGCACAAAAGTTTGAGCGAACCGTGGCCATTTGAGCGTGACTTTAGTCCGACATGGCTGAAACGTACTTAAACGTAGTTATCCGTGCTGTTACATACCTCGCCGTAGCTGAACGTAGTTATCCGAGGCTGCTCGTACTTAAGCGTAGTTCAACGTAGTTTACAGCAGACCCGTCCGTGCGCTAATTCAACGTAGTACCTCGTAGCTATCCGTACTTATTCGCGTCCTGTATTGTTTTGTTTGTTTCCTGTTTCTCACCATTTTCCCGTACTAAGACGTACTGCTCCGTAGTTATACACCCACAGACTAATCCTATCCGCACCGTACCTCAACGCACGGACATATCCGTATGTGTAACTGTAGCTTAATGTACAATTTTAATTTTTAACTTAAATTCATCTTTCCTTTCTCGCACTTGTATAGAATTTTATATATTGAATATAAAGCAGTTCTGTAAAGCAGTTCAATCAAAGATTTCGTTTTAGTGTGAATGACATTAAGAGATAATTCTAGTTAAAGGTCATAGTGGTCTTCAGTCTGATACTAATGTAACAGTTTCCATTTGGGCATACAGAGATAGACCTTAAAATGATGAAATATTGAGGTTAGCTGGTAATCCGTATTGTTTGTTTCAGTAGATGGTATGAAAAGTTTATATCCAGGTAATTAAGAGAGAACCATTAGGCCATCACAGGGATAATCTTTTTTGTTTACAAACAGCTTCTGTTTTGTAATATTCGTTTGAATAATCATTATTATTTTGACTCTTCCTAGTTTGGGGGTTATAGAGATGGAATATTGCTACACCCACGAACACATATAAAAGATGCGGGAAATTCAGGTTACTTGTGTACACAAAAGGTATGTATTTTGTAATCTACTCTTAGCTCCAATATGTCCATTTATTAGCTGATTTAATGATAAAGCTATTGAAAAATATTGTTTGATTAAAAGAAATTTGATATGCCAATCATCTTACAATTTCTATTTATTTCAGTTGAATAATATACTAAGTTTCATTGTTTATGTTTTATTTTTCATTTTGTGGTATTTTAGAAAGAAATCAGTTTTTGTACGCATGTTTTGAAAAAAAATCTGGACGAATGGTGTGATGGTGTATGTGTCCGTCTGTCCGGTCGTCATATTTCGCGCCCAGCACGTGATTTAGCATAGTGCAACAATCCAAATTATTCAACTCATTCCAAACCCCACATAAATTTTCCTCTTCAAACATAAAATTCTGGTATAGTATTGTGCCCTAGTATCCCTTTAGCACCTACACATTCCTCTCCCCTTTCTCCCTTTCCACACACACACGCGCGCGTACGGACACACTGTAACGTAGCACGTTGTACCTGAAGGTTTCTCTTGAAACACAACACATTACAACAGTTCTAACATTTATTTTCTACGAAGAGCAATGCACAGTAACTTATAAATGTTCAGTCTAATTTCATGAATATAATCAATGTTCAATAAGTCTTTTTAAACAGTTCTGTTTACTGATCTATTTAACAACATTTCTTAATTATAAATATATTTCAAACTAGCTCTTAACAAAGCTTATTAAGTTTCAGCTCATGGGAGCGGGACGACATGTCCCTTGCCCGTACCTGGGCACCTTTCCTCTGATCACAGAGTGTATCGAGTTTATAAAGGATTATACAGGAAAACACAGCAGACACATTATCTAGTTTCCCGATCACTTAAGGATACGTACAAGTTCAACAAGCCTTAAGCTACTGAAGATTGTCAAATCTTGTCTGACTTGTCAATTTCTGAAATGTACAGTTTTCATCTTCTATAATTTTTAAAATCTTAAACTTCTGAAAGAAATACCCGAAATAAAATACAAAACACCTGAGCATTACACTACAATACGCACGCACACACACACGCACGTGCACAAGCACACGCACACACAATTTCTTTAAGTTTACTTCCTCCTTCTCCGATCTAAAACTTTGCACGTATATTGCACCACCTTGCAGAGATTTTGTTATATAAAGCCGGTGCTAGGGAGCATGAGGGGTGTTGCACATTTCAATACCTCTAATAAACAGTCATTCTACTTTCATTTTGTTTTCTATGTTCAAGAGGATCTTATAATATATTCTATTTCGAATTGCACAATATATTCGGTACAGAATGACCGCTAAATTTCCAAAACATCGTATTTATATAGTCACTAACGAATATCGGTATTTTAACAAAACAATATACTTTATTTGTCAAAGATAGTTATAAGATATAAAACACTTTTCTTTAGGTATCTAAAATCTATAAACCATTTGAGCGAGTAGCCAGAGAAATCGACGGCATGTATAATGAAACCACAGATACAGTACCATTGGAAATAAATTATATTTATCGGCCTGTTTTATGGAGCGAAAGAATGTAAGTAGACAGTTTCCTTGTTGTGTTTTGTAAAGTATTTCATCAACACATTTATTGGTCATATGGCGACTTTCCAGCTTTTGATGGTGGAGGAAGGCCCCGCCTGACTTTCTGACGGGTACCTAGGTGGAACCCCCGTCCTTCCGTAACTAGCTTGATGTTTTCCTTATATGAAAGAATTCTACATCTTTTAAAAGCGTTGTTTCAGCCCCATGTAGTGGTTAATTCAAGTGATTCGGAGTCAGCGACCTTAACCACTCGGTAACGGAGGCACCCAGCAGACAATTATAAGTATATATAGATTGAACAAAAATATTCTCCATGTAACTTTTACAGCCATTTTTGGCATTATTTAGAATACTTAAAGCTATGTAGGAATGAGATGTGTATATCGGGATCATGGAGTCCATTTAACATGTGTGTAATAGAATTCCGCTTAAGTCGGTAATAGGGAGCGTGAGAGGTGTTGCACATTTCATTACCTCTCATGAACAGCCTTAATCAAACAGAGTCTGCTATTATTCTAATAGGTGCATTCTTTGCTTCCAAGGATCTTTCTACAGATTTTATCATTTATGTATAGTCACATTAAATCCCAAGATACGATCAAAATTAAAAGGCTCATTTTGTTGTAACCATTACGCATCTTCGAGCACGTCATCATACTTCATGATACTGTATTTTTTCTAGCAGTAAATTGCAATGACTGAAGGTTGAGTCCATTGCTTAATTTTCTGCACGGTTTTCACTTGTATTGATTTTGGGTATGGATGGGAAATTGTCGATACTCTGGGATGCTTCCAGATTTCTGTGACTCTATAAAAAGAATAAAAATCTTGTCAGCTCCCAATAACATTTATTTTTCTACGAAGCCAGAGGTTTTTTTGTTGTTGTTGTTGTTTTTTTAATACAAACATTCATATAAATCGCATACATAACATCAAACATACATTCAACCAATGCTCTATAAACTTTAGAAAATGATAAATAATTCACTAAGCCTACATACTAACTCTTTAATGAACTAGAAAATCATACTCTAAGTTTCTCAACCAATAATTGTAATATAAACAAATAAAAATCGTACCATACTGGTTAGTTCAGTAACATTAAACTTGCACAGGGCGCCTTTTAATATTTGGACGTTCAACATGTCCCTGTGTCAAGTTTAATCGAATGTCAGCCATTTGCATAGCACAGATTACAACTTTATTTTATTGAAGTGTAATGTAGGAAAACTCTCAAACACGTGAAACATTGGTTTACCGTAACTAAAACTGCACCACCAATCACTTCCCCGACGCATTTCACAGAAACTTCTAGCGTAATTTATTGAAATATCACGAACAATACAACACCGAATAAATATATAGAATCAATTATACATGCTTAAACGAAAACAAATACGTTTAGCCTACGACACTTGTAAAAAATCTGCGGCCATTATTTAACGCATGGGTACCACCGAACGCATATGGACCAGCCTTTTAAACTGCTTTGATAGCGACTTTACAACTAATTTAAGTAACTTTTAATAAAATTACAACCAGTAAATGCTGATTACACCCATCGATTATAAACATATGCATACTACATAGACAATACGTTAGTAACGGGCCGCATTTTTTTTCAAATCTGACCGTGATAATATTTTTTCGTCTAAAATAAATCTTTATAATAAAGAAGATTTGACAGTTCGTGTTGTGTTGTGAAAGTGAATGGATGTAAATTTCATTTTCAAAGTGCGGACTGATCTTCAATATCTTCAGTAAGACAGTATGTTCAATGGATGTATAAATTAGGTTTCTCTGTCCGTTGTTGGTATTTAGCTATCGCTTGCAAGTCACTTCTACCGTGAACTTGTAAAACCTTCCGCAAGAACTTTTGCGGAAAGCTCTACCGGGAAATTCATACTTTCGATAAAACGTCGGACTATATGAAATGTCAAAATCGTAAAATATTGAAGTCCGACGTTTATTCATAGAACTACGTACTGGTTTCTTTCATTTAATCGACACTCGGCCAACATACTGCCTACTCTAGATTTGTTTCTTAAATACATCGAAATCCCTAAAAAGTTATATTATCGATTTTATTCAGTTATTTAATTTCATTGATACATCTAAATTTGGGGGCCTCCGTGGCCGAGTGGTTAAGGTCGCTGACTTCAAATCACTTGCCCCTCATCGATGTGGGTTCGAGCCTCACTCGGGGCGTTGAATTCTTCATGTGAGGAAGCCATCCAGCTGGCTTACGGAAGGTCGGTGGTTCTACCTAGGTGCCTGCTCGTGATGAAATAATGCACGGAGGGGCACCTGGGGTCTTCCTCCACCATTAAAGCTGGAAAGTCGCCATATGACCTATCATGTGTCGGTGCGACGTTAAATCCAAAAAAAAAAAAAAAAAAAAAAAAAAAACATCTAAATTTGTTTTCCTATGAAGAGTACTCACGGCCTAGAATATTATCAAAATAGACCGAAAGATACAAATTAAGCGACAAGTTCTTAATGAAAGTACACTTTAAGAGATCAAGAAATTAGAGTACTCCTCAATAAGTTTCTTTTCTCTATGTGAATAATAACATATATTTTACGGAATTACAAGTTTAATCGTCCGTAATGTAGCGTATTTAGTTAATTGGTTACTTACAACAGAAATAACACTGTCTTTGTGAATGGTGATCATAAAGTTTTGGAGTGTAATTTTTACAGTCCACAACATGCTTTTAAACACGTGCATTACAGTGTGATATATATATTTACATTTGATGCATAATATGTATCGCCTGTATGATTAATACTGGGTAAAATACACTAGTTATTATTATAATAATGTTATATTATAATTAATATCTTTACAG
This sequence comes from Mercenaria mercenaria, assembly GCF_021730395.1. Lineage (NCBI taxonomy): Eukaryota > Metazoa > Mollusca > Bivalvia > Venerida > Veneridae > Mercenaria > Mercenaria mercenaria. The sequence goes on from NC_069362.1 coordinate 24,030,702, forward strand.
GTTGTTTAATGATTTAGAGATTTCACCTGGTCAGGAATTCGGTGTCGAAGATATGAGTGTGATTTCACGGGCAGTAGACTTTAGTAAATTTACATATCAGCTGGGCAACATTGTTTGCGTGAAAGGTAAGCAATAGCTTCACCGACATTGTTTGTGATTTTAACACATTTCTCGGCGATGTTTTCGTCTTTATTTTATTTTGCTGGTTTAAGATAAAAGTATATAAACTTAACAAACATTCTAACTGGTGAACTTTGCAGTTTAAAATATTCATTTAAGGAGATGCATTATTCTTCATGTATATTACATTTCGAGGGGTGAATGCAAAAGCAGACTAAGTTCTTCTTTATTTATATACACTTAGACCTCTTACGCATTCACTCTTCAAATTGTTAACAGTGTTTGTAGTTTGTTATTGAAATTATAATTCTATTTTCAGTTTCAGTTAAAGTCTTATTTCTAATAACAGTTATCGCTTATTATTTGAAAACTGTAAATTGTCCATAAAATAACATGGTGGTTGTGTAATGAAACAGGACTCCGTTTAAATAAATAGGAAAATATAACATTTAAGTACAACACAGTGTGGAAATTCATACTGTGTATATCAGAATGCTTTTTGAAATACTTGCCTTCTATACTGAAATAATTTAAATTTTCAGTTGATGTACCACAAGATCAGCATGTTAAAATAAATGCTTTTTTCTATCAACTCACGCTGTACTAAAATATTTATTTGATTACTGAGAAGATTATTGTTTATTTTTTATCTAGGTAATAAGGACTGTTTATACTTCTAATTATGTAGTAATGTCTTAGATAATTTACATGAAATTACTAAAAAGGTACTAAAAACTGCTGCTGTTTCTTAATCAACCAGTGTCCTCCTTAATAGCATATGTGAATAAAATTCACATCCGCCAGAGATTCGTCGTAATCACAAAAGTTCAACTGGGTAACCATAGTAAACCTCTGCTATGCGAAAATGGGCGAGGAGTATTGTATCATAGAAAACCTCTGCTTTGCGAAAATGGGCGAGGTATATTGTATCATAGTAAACCTCTGCTCTGCGAAAATGGGCGAGGTATATTGTATCATAGTAAACCTCTGCTCTGCGAAAATGGGCGAGGTATATTGTATCATAGTAAACCTCTGCTTTGCGAAAATGGGCGAGGTATATTGTATCATGTAAAAACTCTGCTCTGCGAAAATGGGCGAGGTATATTGTATCTTAGTAAACCTCTGCTCTGCGAAAATGGGCGAGGTATATTGTATCATAGTAAACCTCTGCTCTGCGAAAATGGGCGAGGTATATTGTATCATAGTAAACCTCTGGTATGCGAAAATGGGCGAGGTATATTGTCTCATAGTAATCCTCTGCTCTGCGAAAATGGGCGAGGTATATTGTATCATAGTAAACCTCTGCTCTGCGAAAATGGGCGAGGTATATTGTATCATAGTAAGCCTCTGATCTGCGAAAATGGGCGAGGTATATTGTGTCATAGTAATCCTCTGCTCTGCGAAAATGGGCGAGGTATATTGTATCATAGTAAACCTCTGCTCTGCGAAAATGGGCGAGGTATATTGTATCATAGTAAGCCTCTGATCTGCGAAAATGGGCGAGGTATATTGTATCATAGTAAACCTCTGCGAAAATGGCCGAGGTATATTGTATCATAGTAAACCTCTGCTCTGCGAAAATGGGCGAGGTATATTGTCTCATAGTAAACCTCTGCTCTGCGAAAATGGGCGAGGTATATTGTGTCATAGTAAACCTCTGGTTTGCGAAAATGGGCGAGGTGTATCATAGTTTATACAAAATGAGTAGTAATGTAAAATAAGGGTTTTGGGCCAGTCTGACCTCACTTAACCTCTTGTTTCTATTTTATAAGTGCACCTTAACCCTACCATAAACTTATAATACTAACTCGGTACACCTGTACCCTCAAAATCTTTTAAATCTTTAGTTAAACCGAATGAAAACCTCTGATTTAACTAAAGATGATTTAAAATGAAGAAAACATATGTCTTTATTTAAAAATTGTTTCCACTTAAAAACTTTAAACACTACACCGAGAGATAAAATGTAGAATAGGTTTGGCCTAATATAACATATAGGAAGTAAAATATAGTGTGGTTGAATTTAGACCACATTTATTTTCTGTTTAAATCACCCTTCTACTTCCTTGTTTTGTAATCCTTCTACATAGATAAAACAACTGTTAAAGACATTAGAAATGACACAAAATGTACACAGTACAAATAAATACATTAATAATTATCCATGAAACAAGAAAATTTCAAACTAAAAATAACATAGACCGGGAAAACCAAATGCTAAATATAACAAATATAACAAGGTCAGGTTTTTACAAATCTATCTCCCTTTAATAATTGAAATGAAAAAAAACAAGTAATATCTCCCTTTGATAACTGAAATTCATACAAATTAATTTAATAAATATTGGAAGAATAAAATTACTTTAGGAGTTGTTATTATTTAAAAGCAAAAAGTAATTGAATAAATTATAACACATAAAAAATAAAATTATGATAATTTCAAAACCATAACATTATTATAATAAAGAATATACGATATATAAGAACGGTTTCAACTTTTATATCATTGAGTCGAGTTGTGTTACGCTTTTTTCCGGAAGTTAATCCGACGTTTCCTTGTCTGTTTAAAGGTAGCTTGCAGTATGGTTTGTGTACTGGGTCGTCTTGTCTGTTAACGGTTACAGCCTGCTGTTATGACATTGACTGGTTGTGCACATAAAGAATTCTTCCGTCAATGTCGTGATAGCACTGAATTGCCTTACTTCGTTCTTGTCTCTAGTTTCGAAGGTTTCGGGAGGCAACGAACAATGGGGTTGAAGGTGATTCTGGCTGCAAAACCGGGCAGGTTTGATGATTTAGGAAAAACCAGCTGTATAGTGAGCCTACAGATGAGGTCTCTTAGGAAAGACTAATGGTTCACCCCGGCGTCGGGTGTGCACGTAATAAATTCTACCTGGCACCGGGGTTAAAATAAGTGTACGCAACACGGCTTTTGCATTTTTTTAATAAATATTGTTCAACCATGCATAGTCGAATGGTTTCAGTTGTTTATACAACATTTACCAACATAGTTCTTTAATGTTATACGACATAAACCGCGTTAAGGTATTAGAGCATTTAAGTATTATCATTATTCTGTGTTAATCACAATTTTAGGAGGGTGTAGGTTCGAGTCCTACCGGAACCCATTTTTTAGTAAAAATGCTTTTTTAATAATTTTAGATACATATAATATAAATGAATCAAAAACAAATATATTGTGTAAAAGAAAGGAAATTTACTGATAGTATAAATCCTCAATATGTTACAACAAAAAATGGTAGACTTATGTTAAGAGTTCAGTGTGCATCCTGTGGTAATATAAAAACACAATTTGTTAAACGCTCTGGAGGTGCAATTGATATTCATAAAGCAATGTTACCTTTATTTCCTAAGAAAGGTCTGCTTTTACCAGGCGGCTTCCGCTATTGTGGGCCTGGAAACGCTTTAGATAATGGACAACCCATAAATGAACTAGATGCAGTATGTAGGGACCATGATATCTGTTATAGTTCAGAAGTAAGTAAACAAAAATGCGATAAGCAAATGCTTTCCGACTTAAATAACACTAAATCAAAAACATTTGGGGAAAAGATTGCAAAACATTTAGTTGTGAAACCTATAATTAAAACGAAATACTAACTTGGGCTGGGACAAAAGTCAAAACACGGGAAAAGGGGGTAGAGTATACCCCCGGAATAATGTGGAGCGATAAATTAGCAGAAGAATTAAAAGAAAATTTAGGAAACGAAGAGTGATTGTTTATGACATTGATGATACTTGGACTGCCGATTTAGTTGATATGCAAGCTTTTTCAAAATATAATAAAGGAGTAAAGTACTTGTTAACCGTTATTGATATATTCAGAAAATATGCTTGGGTTATTCCATTAAAGAATAAAACTGGAGAATCTGTTACTGAAGCATTTGAAAAAATAATTTCTGAAGATAGAATTCAGGAGCGAAAGTCCCCGAAGACTGCAAGGATTCCAACAAATTTATGGGTAGATGAAGGAAAAGAATTTTATAATAAAACGTTTGAATCATTTTTAAATAAATATAAGATTAATATGTACCATACATTTAATGAAGGAAAGGCTGTAGTTATTGAAAGATTTAATAGAAGTTTAAAAAGAATAATGTGGAAATATTTTACAGTAAATAATACTTATACTTATTTAGATAAGTTGCAGGATATGGTTGATAAATATAACAAAACAAAACATTCTAGTATAAAAATGACACCAACCGAAGCCAGTAAAAACTTAAATAAAGGTACTGTTTACTTTAATTTATATGGTAATTTAAAGATACCAAAGAGTAAAGCAAAATATAAAATTGGTGATCGAGTTCGCTTAAGTAAACTTAAAAGACATTTTGAAAAAAGATATACACCAAACTGGACAGAGGAGATATGTATAATTTATAAAATTAATAATACAAATCCCAGAACATACACTATAAAAGATTTAAATGATGAAATAATTCAGGGTTCATTTTATGAACAAGAACTTTTACCTACTACACAAGAGGTTTTTAGAATAGAAAAAGTTATCAGACGAGACTATAAGAAAAAACAAGCTTTAGTAAAATGGAAAGGTTACAATGAAAAATTTAATAGTTGGGTGCCATTTAGTGAATTGGAAGAAATTTAAATTGAAAAATATTAATATTAAATATATAAATGAGTAATAAAAATCTATTTTCTAATAATAATAAAACAACTTATAACAAAAGCACGGATCGGAAAAGTAAATAATGAAGATCCAAATAAAGTTATTCAGGATATTTTTACAATACTATTAGAAATGCAGAAAGAAAAAAATCATTCAACACCTATTGAAATGCATATGAAGGAGTTTAAACTTAACGGATATAAAAGCAAAACAGAAGAAGAGTTGTATTAAAGATTATTAAAGATTTTTTCTATAAGTATTTTATATAAATGAGAAAAATTATATCAGTTGAAGGTAATATTGCATGAGGAAAAAGTACGTTTTTAGATATTATTAAAGAATATAATCCTAATTTTAATATAATTCCAGAACCAATTCAAGAATGGCAAAATGTTATGAACCCAAGCGGAAATTCATATAACCTTTTTGAACTTGCTGCTCAAGAACCTTCCAAATATTTATTTCCTTTTCAGCTAACAACTTTAAACAGTCATATAAAAATGTAATCTTCTGCTAAACAGTTTGATGGTGTTTTTGTCCTTGAACGTTGTTACTTAACTAACAGTAACGTTTTTACAAAACAACATCACGACAACGGCGTTATAAATGACTCCGAGTGGGCAGTATACAATCTTTTCTTAACTGATCATATTATAAAATCATACGGAAAAAACCCAATTGATGGATTTGTTTATGTTAAAACCGACCCAGAAATATGTTTTAAAAGACTCCAAAAAAGAAACAGAACGGAAGAAAACAGAGTTGGTTTAGATTATTTAGAAAAACTACACAAATTACACGAAGAATGGTTAAACAGAATGTCTCAAGAAGGTATTAAAATTTTAACAGTTGATAACAATTTAGAAAAAATGACTTTAAAATCTTATTCAAAAGATATAGATAATATAAACAAATTTCTCAAATCAATATAATTGCTTTAGGTGTGTTTTTAAAGATTTTTTTCTATAAGTATATTATATATAGATGGTTAATAGAAAGGTAGATAGAATGATTATGCCAAAATTATCTAGCACTTTAGGAGAAATAATGAATCCTGACAAAAATTCATATAAAAAGTTCTTAAAAGAAGAAATGTTATTAAATCAAAACTTGATCAAATAGTTAGCGATGAATATAAAAATCATGTCATTGATAAATTACAAAATGTTATAGATCCTTATCTTTTAAAAAATAATTTATTTGAATGGGATTGTGGTTGTCTATTAACTGAAGAAGAAAATGCTGAAAGATTATGTGATTGTCCCAGACCAAGTAATATTCGAAACAATCCTAAAAAAGTTATTGCAACCAGTTATGATACTAAAGAAGAAAAAAACATATAAAAGCACTTATGCATCCAAAGACCTTGATATTAATTCAGGGTTAATAACAATGTGCTGCAAAGGAAAAAACCAAGTTAAAAGTGGAATATCAAAAACCAGCGGAAAAAGATATAAATTTAAATATTTTAGTTCTTCTTAAACTTTATTTATTTTATTATTTTTTAATCCTTTTTTCCTTAGTGATTATTTTTCTAAATATAATATATAGATGGAAATTGAGAGATCTACAAAACAGTATTATAAGAAATTTGAATTTAAAATTTCATATAGACGAGATCCAAAGAATCAATTATATTTAACTATAAACGACTCTTATGAAATACTTAAATCTGAACATAAAACTTTAAAAGGTATAAAAATAAACGTTGTTTTAAAAATAACTTTTGCAAAAATGGATAAAACTGATACAATATATAAATCAGCTTATTTTCAGTCAAAAGCTTTAGAAATTATTAACACAAATGAAATAAAAAAAAACTTTACGTCAAGCTTTTGATGAAATAATAAATAGAATTGGTAACTGGATTTCAGAAGGAAGTTGCTGGAGAATGAGTCAGTTGATGCTCATTATATAAATAGATATAAGTATAATCCATTGGCTGCTTCAAGTTATTTAGAGTTACCAAAACCATTACAACATCCAATGAAAGGATTAATAAATATAAAGAATGATGATAACGAATGCTTTAGATGGTGTCATTTAGCTTATAAATTTCCTGTAACAAAACATTCTGAAAGAGTTTCAAATTATAAAAAACATATAAACGATCTTGATTATACTGGAATTAAATTTCCTGTTACATTAAATCAAATAACTAAAATTGAAGTTTTAAATGATATATCATTTAATATATTTGGTTATGAAGAACCTACGGGAATTTATCCATTGTACATATCAAAATATCAATACGAAGAACACTGTGATATGTTATTAATTAATAAAGATAAGATAAATGGCGACTGTAAATCCTCAGAGACCCCAGTCCATCATTATGTTTGGATAAAAGACTTTAATAGATAAATGTTTCAAAAAACAAAATGTAAAAATAAAAAAAAACATTTTTGCAAATCATGTTTACAAAATTTTTCACAAGAAAAAATATTAAATGAACATATTCCAAACTGTTTAGCTATTAATGGTACTCGAGGTGTAAAAATGTCAAAAGAGGGAAGTAAAGTACAATTTAAAAATTATCATAAAGGTTTAGCAGTACCTTTTGTAATTTATGCTGATTTTGAATCAATAACTAAAAAAGTTTTAACTGCTTTACCGTCAACTGAATCTTCATTTACTGAACCATATCAAAATCATATAGATTGTGGTTACGGCTATAAAGTTGTTTGTTGTTATGATAACAGTTATACTAAACCAACCCAGATTTATAGAGGCCCTAATGCAGTTTATAAATTTATTGAAAAAATGCTTGAGGAAGAGGAATATTGTAAAGAAATATTTAAAGAGCACTTTAACAAAGAACTAAGAATGTCTAAAAAAGATGAAAGTTAATTTAAAAAACAAAAGTTTTGTCATATCTGTGAAAAAGAATATATAGAAGATTCAATCAAAGTAAGAGACCACTGCCATATAACAGGAAAATTCAGAGGAAGTGCTCACTCAGAATGTAATATTAATTTTAGACTTACACACAAAATGCCTGTTATTTTTCATAATTTAAGAGGTTATGACGGTCATTTTATTATGCAACAAATAGGAAAATTTAAAAAAGAAATTAATGTTATTCCTAACAATATGGAAAGATATATGGCATTTATGATAAGTGATTTAATTTTTATTGATTCATTCCAATTTATGTCTCAATCACTGGATAACTGAGTAAAACATATTCCAGAATTTAAATATTTATCTCAAGAATTTGATAAAAATATAGAATTATTAAAAACAAAAGGCGTTTATCCATATGATTACATGGATTCATTTAAAAAATTCAAAGAAACAAAATTACCTCCTAAAAATGAGTTTTATTCAATTTTAAATGAAACACGCATATCTGACAATGAATATGAACATGCTAAAATATTTGGAAGAAATTTAAAATTAAAACAATATCACGATCTATATTTAAAAACTGATGTATTACTTTTAGCTGATGTAGTCGAAAAGTTTAGAAAATTATGTACTACAAATTAGACCCTTGTTATTATTTTAGTAGTCCTGGTTTAGCTTGGGATGCAATGTTAAAAATGACTGGAATTAAATTAGATTTAATAACTGATACTGATATGTATCTTTTTATTGAAAAGGGACTGAGAGGAGGAATAAGTTATATTTCAAACAGATACAGTAAAGCAAACAATAAATATATGAAAGATTATGATCCTAAATTAGAATCTAAATACATTATGTACCTCGACGCCAATAATCTTTATGGTTGGGCCATGTGTCGACCTTTGCCCTCTGATAACTTTAAATTTATATCCGAAAAACAATTCAAGAAATTAATTGCAAAAGGTAAAACTAACTTTATAGTTGAATGTTATCTTGAATATCCAAAAAAATTACATACTGTACATAATGATTATCCTTTAGCTCCTGAAAAAATTAAAATACCAGATCAATGGCTTTCCAATTATAGTAAAATATTAAAACAGAATTTGAAATAGGAAAAAGGAGTGTAAAAAAATTAGTTCCAACTTTAATGAAAAAACAAAATTATGTAGTTCATTATACAAATCTTGAACTATATGCACAATTAGGGTTAAAAGTAACAAAAATACACAAAATATTAACTTTTGACGAAAGTCCTTGGTTAAAAAAGGATATTGATTTTAATACTCAAAAAAGATCTAAAGCAAAAAATTCATTTGAAAAAGACTTTTTTAAGTTGATGAACAATTCTGTATTCGGTAAGACGATGGAGAATTTACGCTAAATTAACTCATGATGAAAACTTTTTATTAAAATATATAGCCAAACCTTCATTTGTTAGTTCAACGATGTTTAACAAGAATTTGTTTGGTATTCATAGAATAAAAGAAAGCTTGTTATTAAACAGACCTTGTTATGTTGGAATGTGCATTCTAGATTTATCAAAATATTTAATGTATGATTTTCATTATAATTACATCAAGGAAAAGTACGAGGATTCAGCAAAGCTTTTATTCACTGACACTGATCCATTATGTTATGAAATAAAAACAAAAGATACATATGAGGATTTTTATAAGGACAAAGATTTATTTGATAATAGTGATTACGATAACAACTCAAAATTTTATTTCGACAATAATAAAAAAGTAATTGGAAAGTTTAAAGACGAAGCCGCAGGTATTCCAATCGTTGAATTTGTTGGATTACGTAGTAAAATGTATTCATATTTATTAGAAAATGAAGTTAATGTTAAAAAATGTAAAGGAATTAAAAAACTTGTTGTTAAGAAAACAAAAGTTCATAAAAATTACAAAGATACTTTGTTTAATTCAACTCAAAGTAATCACACCTTTAAAGTTATTCGTTCTGATAAGCATAATCTTTCCAGCTATGTTATAAATAAAACATCTTTATCATGTTATGATGATAAAAGATATATTCTTGATAATGGTATTGATACATTAGCTTATTCTTAAATTAATTAAAACTTAAATTAAAACTTAAATTATAGAACCATAAATTGTTAACTGAATATTCTTAACATTTAAAGAATTAATATAAATAACATCATTCATTTTAAATTCATTAGCATAATTAATAGAAATAGATTCGTTTTTTTCTGTTTGTTTTTGCATTTTAACTTTGAAGAATTACATTTTCTTTATTTTTTAGTTGTAATTTAACTTCTCCTTTACCTAAGTAAATTGCATCAACAAGAATAATTAAAATGCAGTTTTGTTTAGTTGTTACATTATTACAATTTTGAACTAAACCAGGACTAGCATTTACAGTTTTCCATTGAAATAATCCGCTATCGGTATTTTCGGTATAACATGTTAAGAACAGTGGAGGTTTTCTTATTAATTGTCTTTCTATTTTATTTACTATTTCATTTATATTATTGAATATTCCCATTATATTAATTATTCCAGTTAAATAAAAACTTAAGTTTTAACTTTAATAAAAACTAAAGATTAACTCAAAAGTCTGTCTTCATCATAAAATACATATTCATCCGATATGTAGAATCTGATGTAACTATTCGTCAAAAGCGTAAAATTTATTTCTGTAGATGATGAACTGTCATAAGGATGAATGTCAAACATTGTCCCTTTTTTTAGATAAACTTAAATTTTTTTCTTATACATAGATATTGTTGTGTCCGATCCAATGCCAAAGTCCTCGGCTGCTATATTTACACTATTACTGATAAACATACTAAGAAATGAATCAAAACTATCATTCCACCACCTAAATATAAAATACGATATTGGGCTTTTCCTTATTTCATCTTTAAACTCGGCCCCCGCTAATAAAAACTTAATATCTATTATATAAATTATATAAATTCCGGTTTTTTCGACTAAAAACACACCTTTTAAAAGTACATCTGGTAACAGCTAGTTTATATTCTTGGTTTGTGTTTATAAAATCTTTATAATCTACGATGATTCCAGATCCTAATTCAAATGCATTTAAATAGTTCAGACCGGCCATATTTTCATATGTTGAATATATCCAGGCACCCCGACGGTCAAAATACTTTTTCATTCTTATGTATTCATAAAAACCGTATTTAAACCCTGGATCTCTTTCATAAAAACTGTTATATTCAAAAAGAAACACTTCGCGTTTTACTTTTTCTATTTCTTTTTCCAATTCTTCTTTTATTTTTTGTCTTTCTTTTTAAGTTTAAGAATTACTTCAGCTAAATCATCAACTCGTTTTGTTGTAGCAACTTCAGAAGCAGACAAATTGTCAACTGTATTCTTTGTTCTAGCTAATTGTGTTTCCTGTTTTAAGAAAACATTTTTTACTTTTGTAATTTCTTCAGCATTAGTAGAAATTGCTTGGGTATTAGTGGTTATTGCTTTAGTATTAGCAGTAATTACCTCTCCTTGTTTAACTGATTTTTCAACTACAGAGTCCAGATCATTTATTATTTTTTTAATTTTATCATTAAATTCATTAATATCTTTTTGAAATAAACCTGTAAGTGTACTTAATTCCGCGTACTTTAAATTGTGACGTGTGTCAACAGTACTAATTAAGGTTCGAAGTTGTTTCTTTAAATTTTTTAGCTGATCATTAATTGTGTTAATTGCTTCAGTATTAGCAGTAATTGATTCTCCTTGTTTAACTGATTTTTCAACTACAAAGTCCAGTTCATTTTTATGTTCTTCAACTTTAGCATTAAGCTGCGTCATATCTTCTTGTAATTTTTTTGTAATATTATTTAAGTCTGCATACTTTAAATTGTGACATGTGTCAACAGTACTAATCCAAATTCGAATTTGTTTTTTAAAGTCATCTATTTTAGAATTAAGCTCTTTTTTAAGGTTATCTTATGCTGTGTCATGGTCATCACCTCTTTGTGAAGCTGCCTTTTCCAATTCAGATTTATATTCTGTAAGTTTATTTGAAATAAATTCTAACAAATCTTGGTGTCTTTTTTTTTTCAGTTTCAGTATTTAGTTTATTTATTTCTGTTTTGATTTCTAACTGATACATATTTTGTAACTTTTTTTCAGCTTCAATAATCTTGTCTTTTAGTTCTTCATGTTTAATCATACTATCTTTTAATTCTTGAACTTGATTGTATAACTTTTCAAAATTGGCTCTAAATACTTTTTTTATGTTGTCATCTGTCAAATCAGATTTCTCTTCAAATTCTTTAATAGAATCAACCATAGCTTTCATTTCTTTTTCAGTTTTATCTTGTAATTCAACTATTCATAATGAATTCTTTTTAAAATCTTTTGTTAATTCTTCAATATTCTTTACTTCTGCTTCTAGTGTCTGTTTTATACTTTTGATATCTTCAAGATTATAGTTATCTATTACACTTTGAACTTTTTTATACATAAACCGTCTTGAAACTGCATCGTTGGGTTTATCTGGATTTCCTAGGTTTATAAGGTTATTACCTCCCATATCTAATGCTCTGTTCATTGTGTTATCAAGTTCCTTATTTCTGTGAAGATATGATTCCATGTCCTTTTAAGCTTTTTGTATTGTTTTAGTAGTATAATCACTTAAATCAATATCAAATTTAACTTTACTTATACTGTCAGGTTCACTTATTTGTTCTATATTATTAAAAACTCCCATTATATATTACCAGAAAAGTTTTTTCTAAAAATCTTCCTTGGTTTGTCAATATATAAGAAATCATATTTTTGATTTGTTGCATTAACAAAAGATTTAGGGTTAATATTTTGTTCATTACAAATCATATCATTTTCTCGTTTACCTGGACTTTCAAATAAAATATAATGTGAACAGTTAATACGGATATCTTTGTGTTTTATAGTAAGACTGACTTAAATAAATAACACAACAGTTTTTGTGACGTCCTTGAATAAAGTATTTTGTTATTTCATTTTGAACCTTTTTATCTTCACATACAAAATCATCAAATATTACTACTTCTTGTTTTTCTCATTCAAGATTCTCACAAGGTTCAGTTTGGTTGGAATCAGCTGAATATTCAAGTATTTCATTTGGATCTACATTATTTTTTTTTGCAATTTGGCTTAAGTGGTTAATTAAATCTTGATATTTAGATTGTTCTAAGTTTTGAGCATATAGGTATAATTTATCATAATATATAAGAGGTTTTCGAAGTATATGCATTAGCGTATTTGTTTTTCCAGATCCGGAATATCCGCATATTAACATTCTAAAACATGAATCTGGCATAAAAGGATAATGTTGTTTAAAGTTATTGGATTTATCACTTTTTGTATCATAATTTGGAATTTCCATTTATATATAATAATACATTATCTTACATTATTTTACATTATCTTACATTATCTTACATTATTATATAAATGCAATCAAAACTGAATGAAATAAGAATAAGAAAAAACTTAGTCGGGCAAAAGATGAGAGCTCTTAGAGAAGAAATAATGAGAGAAAAAATTAAGAAAGCTACAAATCGGGATATGTACACTGAAATTTATAAACCAATTACTGAAGGAATAGAAAGTCAAAAAGAAAAATTATCAAGTCAGTTAAAAGCATTACCTGGAATAAAACAACAATTAGCGTTACTAGGTGATGAAATGAAAGACAGACAAACATATCAGGGTTTACCACAGATATTCCAAGAACCAATACGATTATTACCGCCGAAAGATCATATGGGTTTGGATGATGAAGATGATGAGTTAGAAGACACTAAAGAATCTCTTGAAGAATCAGAAGAATTGGGAGCAAGACCAAAAGAAAAGAAAATACCTACAGTAGATTTAGATGCTTCTCTGGATAATAATGTTATAGAAAAATATCAATATTACAAACCGTCTGAAATGTTTGACCTTTTAAATGCAAATGTACTTGATCCTAATAAAATAGATAAAGACGATCTTAAAGGTATAATAGATGAGGTTAATGAAGATATTAAAAAATTAAATGGTCCAATAACAAGCAAATCAAGATCAAAAGATCCAAATAAACAAAAAGAAGCAGAAGAATTAAAACATGAACAAGGTGAATTATTGAAGTACAAAGGTCGGTTGATGGGTATTCTTGATATGGCTCCTACATATGGACAAGGAATAAAACATCACAATCCATATAAAGTTTCACCAAAAGACAATATGGTAATTTAATTATTAACTTAAATAAACTTTATGGTAAAAAAAATTAATTGCTAAGAATCAAAGAACTGGTAAAGAAGTAATTAACACTGAAGTAGATAATGATTTGATTGATTTAATTGATAAAAGATATAACAATAATAAAAACATACAATTCATTAAGAAAAATATTTAAAGAAATAACAGAAAAGTCAGGATTACCTTTCAATAAAAGATCTATGAAATTTAAAAAAGTAATTAGAGGACAAGGGTATGACGTTTGTCCGTGTAATCCGAAAGAATTGGTTAATGACTTGGAGTTAATTTGTGGTTCGATTGATACTGGAAATAATAATGAAGAACTAAAAAATGAAGGTATTAAAATAATTGATGAGTTATTAAAAATGAATTCACTCTTACCAGAAAAACATGAAATGTTTTATAAAAAATATTTTTCTTGAATATATAAATGGAACAAAAAATAGCGTTACGTTCTGAAACAGTTAAAAACGATAATAAAAATATTCCGAGTGATTTTACAATCAGATTTGGTCGTTCCTTAGTTTTAGATAAAAATAAAACTTATGTTGTTGGTTTGGATAGTATTAACACTGACCTACTCTTGGCATAATATTAGTGATGAATATGATAATAAAAGAATTCGTTTTAATAATGGTAAAGAATGGAAAGATATTATATTTACAAATGGTTCTTACAGTTACACAGATATTAATAATTATATCAGAGAAACATTAATAAGTAATGGTGATTATGAATTTGATAAATCAGACATTGCTCCAATAAGTTTGGAATTTGATTTAAGTAGTTTTAAGGTTTTGATTTCAATCCATGATAATTTTATGTTGGATTTAAGAATGTCAAATTTTCATACATTGCTTGGATTTGAGAAAAAAGCATTGAGAAATACTGAATGGGGAACTACAACACCAGATATAACTAACTCTGTGGATACAATTTATATTCATTGTGATCTTATTGATAATTCACTTGTTGATGGTAATTTCAGTGATATTATCTATGCTTTAAGTACTGCAGATTTAACAAGAGCTTATCCTTTTACAAAAGAACCAAACAGAGTTGGATATTCTGGAATTAATAAAAATATTATAAATTCAATAAGAATATGTATTACAGATATATTTGGTAGAATAATCAATTTTAATGAGGTTGAAACAAGTTTTACACTAATATTAAAAGAAATTAATTAATTATGAAATTATAAATTTTAGTTTTATATAATGTACAAGAAAGTTTATGATAAAAATAAAGGAATGTTTATTTATGTTGATTCTCACACGGGAGAAGAAATTATACGTGGTACAGGTATCTTTGACACTTTGACGAAATTGTTTTCAAATGGAGTTGCATCTTCAATTAGCACAGCTGGAAAAAAAGCATTAGAAACAGCAGGAAAAGCAGCACTTGAAAGTGGAACAAAAAAGGTTGGAACGGAAGTTGGAAATTTAGCTGCTGATAAAATTGTTGAAAAATTTAAAAAGAAACCTTCTCCGGCAGTTGGTAATTTAATTGCTAAGGAATTACAAGAAAAGAATAACAATAAAAATAATAATGATAAAGAGGAGGATATTGATATAAGATTAAATAAATTCTTGTCAGGATCTGGGACTTTAGCTCGACAAAAACGTATTAACAGATTTATTTTTAAAAGATAAAATAATATATAATATATACATGTTTAAAACAAAACAAAATTGTAAAAGATATGAATTAACTCCTATTCAATTAGATACAGCTTTAATATCTGTCTTGGGAAATAATGTTAAGCAACAAAAAAACGGATATCACTTTACAATTAATGATAGAAGCTCATATTTTGATTGGTTTTATGCTTATTTTGAAGTAAGTTTTAAAGTAAATAAGCTTGCTAACGGTAATAATTATGCTGATGGAGATCAAATTGTTTTAATTAATAATGCAGCTTCACTAATTGATCAGTTAGTGGTTAAACAAAATGGAAAAATTGTATATGATTGTAATAATTTATACAAAGTAATAAATGTAAAGTGTTTGGTTGAACTATCCGAAGATTATGTAAAATCAACTGGAACAAATGAGTTTATTCATTTAGATACTACTGCTACTGCTGCTACTGATGATAATAAAGGTTTTGCTTTTAGAAAAGAATTAATCCAGGGAGGTAATGAGGTAAATGCTAAAATTCCATTAAATAATTATTCATTTTTCCAGGGTTTAGAAACTAATATTTTACCTCCAAGTCAAATTCAAATAACACCGCAGCTGACAGATGATGATGAATTAATTTTTTAGAGCTAATGCTGCTGATGCTGGCAGAGTAATTGTAACAAAATTAATTCTATGGGTTCCACGTTTAATTGTCAATGAATTTGGACTTAATTTCATTTATGAAAGACATACAAAAGCAAGATGGTCATACCTTCGGGAAATGATGACGCAATCAACTGATACACAACAGATTAATACAACTTTTAGAATAACGGCTGGTGTAACAAAACCACAACATGTATTTGTTTTTTTACAACGACCTGATAAAAGTAATTCACAAGAACATAATCCACATTTATTAGATACATTTAAAGTTAATGCAGCAAATGAAAATTACACTTTGAGCTCTTGTCGTCTTGAAGTTGGTAATGGTGTTTTTTATCCAGAAACAGAATACACAAGTATATCAAGAATATATGACGATGTAATTAATTATTATTATAAACAAAATAACAAAACTACTGGAAGTCTTTTAAATAGACATAATTTTCGAAAATTGTTTGGATTTGTTCATTTTAGCTTGGAATATAAAAAGGAAGTAATAACAGAAGATCCTAAGCAAATTACATTAACAGTTAAGTTAAATACACTTCCCACTGCAAGATATCGTGTTTACGCAATTGTATTATATGAGGAAACAGTTGAAATAAATACTATTGGAAATGAACTTGTTATTGTTTAAATAAAATAAATTTTAAATATATAATGTCATCAAATTATATTGAATATAAAATTAATCTTACAGATGGACAAAAGAAAAATTTAGCACAAGCTTATAATAATAGAATTCCACATACTTTTAGATTAAAACATGAACAATTACGTGGAAACTTCCCTTTACTTCTAACAAAAACACAAATTAATCAAATTGAAAAGTCTACTAGAAATAACAAGGGATTAGAAATTACAATTTCTAAAAAACAAATGTCCAGTCAAGGTCAAAATGGTGGATTTTTAGGAGCTTTGGCTGGTTTGTTAGGAAAAACAATTCTTCCAATGGCAGCAAAAATAGCTCTAAAAATATTAGCCCCTCTAGGCATTGGAGCCCTTTCTGGACTGGCCAGTACTGGTGTTAGTAAAATACTTGGAAATGGTATGATTTCAGTAGCTAATGATAAGAGAAATATAATATCACCATATCTTACACCTAATCAAAGAAAGCAACTAGTAGGATCTGGAGTGATTAAATTAACACACAAATTAACAAAAACAGAAACAAAATAGCGTTTTTTAGGCATGTTGGCTGCTAGTCTAGGAATACCTTTGATTACATCTTTGTTAAGTGGTAAGGGACATGGCCAGGGTATACAGATTGATTCTCAGAGGAGACCTTACAGACGAATTCCTATAGTAAAAAAAAATAAAAAAAATTATAAACAAACCAATTTCTAACTTTGAAATTGAACAATGGGTAAAACAATTAAAAATTAAAAACTTTAGGGGTGTATTTAGTAGAAACAATTTACTAAAATTAAAAGTAAAGGACGAGTGTGGAATAATCAATTTAGATGACTTTGCTGGACCTTGAACACATTGGGTTTGTTACTTAAATAATATGTATTTTGATCCATTTGGGCTTCCTCCGCCGAAAGAAGTAATTAAGTATATACCAAATGTAAAATACAATAATGTTCAATATCAAGACAAAACAAGTACACTCTTTGGATATTATTGTTTATTTTTCATTAAAATGTTACAAGACAAAGTACCTTTGTATAATTTATTGTATAAAATACTAAAAGTTAACAATCAAAGAGTAAATGAACAAACTATTATAAATTATTTTAATTAATAAGGACAAAACTATTGTAAATTGTTTTTAGTGTAGAGTTTAAATATAGAATCCCTGATTCTCTTAAAGTTTCCTTCTGGTTTTTTCATTTTTAAATATATGCTTTCTTCATTTTAAATCATCTTTAGTTAAATCAGAGGTTTTCATTCGGTTAAACTAAAGATTTAAAAGATTTTGAGGGTACAGGTGAACCGAGTTAGTATTATAAGTTTATGGTAGGGTTAAGGTGCACTTATAAAATAGAAACAAGAGGTTAAGTGAGGTCAGATTGGCCCAAAACCCTTATTTTACATTACTACTAAAATGAAAAGCGGGCCTCAGAAGTTTGATAGCAATCACAAGCAAGATACCTTCAGTAGGATTTTGAAAATACTATAAGAGAACCACGTATTAATAAATTAACTTAAATTGACTTTTAAATAGAGAATGACTGTATTAATGGCTTTTCCGTAAATTAGGACCAGTTAAAAATTCTTTAATATTTAAAAAAAAAAAGTAATTTAAGTATAATGTTTTTGCTAAAAAACAATATACATAATTCTGTACCTTTATATCAGTATCTTTATATTCCGCATCATTTTCCTACTTCTTATAATGTATCACCCGCCCGCTTAGCTCAGTAGGGAGAGCGTTGGTCTACGAATCGCGGGGTCGCGAGTTCGATCCTCGGGCGTGGCGTGTGTTCTCCGTGACAATTTGATAAAAGACATTGTGTCTGAAATCATTCGTCCTCCACCTCAGATAATTCATATGGGGATGTTGGCAGTTTACTTGCGGAGAACAGGTTTGTACTGGTACAGAATCCAGGAACACTTGTTAGGTTAACTGCCTGCCGTTATATAACTGAAATACTGTTGAAAAACGGCGTTAAACCCAAAACAAACAAACAAATCTTACAATGTATCAGTTTTCCTATCCTTCAAATCAATTTTAACAGCTGAAATATTTCTAAAAATCCGTTCCTTTTATACATGTACCGATATGTTTGTATAAATGTCGTCAAAAACAAAGTAGACTTTTCCAGCATATAATCGTTACACTTTGCGACCTTTGCTTCAGAATGGCGGGCGTCGCAAGAATTTGAATGTTGTTACTTCTGTAGATACAAATAATTATATAGATCTAATAATGCAAATATCTTGAATAAATTGCGAAGGTAGCTATTAAATGTTTTAAATAATTATCTATGTTTCCAACTATGAGTAGGGAACGGCATTTTTAATTAATCTTTGCTGTGTTTTTTTTAATCCGTAGATACATTTCGCACTAATAGAAGACTGTCTTGCGGTGACGATTTTCAGTCATTTCCCACTGAGAAGATGTGCATTTACGATTTAGACAAACATGGAAACTTAGAAGATTGCAGATCAATGGGACACCTGTCAAATTGCGGTTGTACCGTGCTTATTAATTATAAAATTTTGCGAAATGTATGATTTTGTGAGCTCGCCACAAAAATTTAGTCGTCACTTACGGCGATTCGGTGTATGTGCGTGCGTCCGTCCGTCCGTTCGTGCGTCCGTCCGAATTTGTTTACCTAAATGAGAAAGCGTGTCATGCGCAAAGCCCATGTTCCTACCTCAAAGGTTAAGGTCACACTTGACGTCTGGCGGGCTCGACATTCTGCACGTTGGCATACTTGTTCATTGTAATATTTTAAGTTTAATTGGACTTTCTTTCCTGTTCCTGTAATGATTTATGCTGTTAATTTAAATTAATGTATATTTGCATACTTTCATTTGTTTTAATTACAGAATCACATGTATGTGATGCCGGATATTTCAAATGTCCGAATAGTTTCTGCATTCCACAAAAACTTGTTTGTGATGGTATAAAACAATGCCAGAACAATGAAGATGAAAATGGGTGTAATTGTAAGTTTGGCTTATTGTATTTCCTTTCTATCTGTAAAATCATGGAGTAAGACTTTAACTCGTCATTTTCATCGTCCCCCGAAGGCGGAGCGATATAGTTTTGGAGTTGACCGTCTTTTCTCCCATTCGTCCACCCAGAGCAATATGTAAGATTTCAGTAAAAACATAGTAGAAATGTTAGTTTCATATAAAGAGAAATGCGACCCTACAATTTTCAGTAGAATTGCTTGAGAGAGACAAGACTTATTGCCCTTTTACGTCTATATGCATTACATAAATAGTATGATATTCAACATTCCGTCTGTCAAAAAGTCCTTTGTCAGACATGCCATGTGGAAATGCAAGTCAGCATCTTTCGGTCCGATTGCCTGAGGACGGAAATATTTATGGCCTATTTTACATTTTATATACATGTATTATATAATGCTTGCATACAATTTCCCGTCTATCCGGTTTTATTTCTCTGACATGGTTGGAAAGATTTCAGCAAAAAATATTAATTGCTGTAGGAAAAATACAACGTTGCAAGTTTCAGACAGATTACTTGAAAAGAACAATATCGATGCACATTTCTTTCCGCCTTTCTGTTTCTTTGTTTATTACATCGTTCCGTCCGTCCAAAGTCCAATCTCAGATATGATTTAAGGATTTCAGTAAAACATGGTATGCGGAAATTCGGGTCGCAAGTTTCAGTTAGATTGCCTGTGCTTTGATATATGTAGTACTTACATAGTTTTTGTATTCAATTTTCCATCCGTCCGGTGCCATAACTAAGCCATGCTTAAGTAGCTACTGCTAGTATACGAAAAATGGCCCTGCAAAATTAAGCTTGAAAGCCAGATGAAGACAAGATTTATAAACCTATGTATTGATAAAGTACAATTAAGTGTTTTTATTCTGTTTTTCTGTCCGTCCGGGGACATTTCAAGAATGGTTTAGAGTATTCCAATAAAGCATACTGTATATTAATGTTAACTGTTAATTACTGTTACTTGAAAATGAGGCCCTAAAACTTTCCGTGAAATTGTCTGAAAAACACTGAGTCCTGTTTGTCAGGATACGAGTTGTATGACCCAGGGAAGTGCTTACGCCTTTATTATCTTGAACAATGAAATGAGTCCTATCGCTAAGGTGACTATGCCTTAGACTAGATGACAAACGAAGTAGAATGTCCTTTGTTAAAACGTATAGCTGCTGAGACCAAATATCTCGTATATAAAATTTTCCTCTGGCTACCTTGCCTAAATGATTTATACCCTAACAGACGTGCTATTTATATAACTTGTTTCTGATTGGCCCAGATTTATACATATTTATAACGAGTACTTGCTCTATCAAACATCTGGCTCCCTTTAATTATTGTATATGACATAATGTGTGATGCTGGGATCCAGCTATCGACATAATGAACCCAAATCAGGCACAAATGACCCAAATCCTATTATTAACAGCAATTCAACAATACTTATAACAAAGAAAGCATGAAAAAGGAGTCAAGCACTATCAGTGCTTGTGTGTTACGTTAGCAATACATCTGATATACAAATTTTCTGGCAGTAGCCCCCTTCTCAAGAAAATATTTTCAGTTTTTCAAACACTTAAGGAATAATTTGTATACAAAACCTCTTATCTTTTTACTATTTCTCAATCTTTACAGATAATGTACAAATATACCACTGTTATCAATATCATACATTCAGTCATACAATGCTCAAATTAGTTTCAAACATTAAAAATCGTAAACGACTCAACATAAAGTATATGATTTCAGAAGTATCATAAAACAGGCATCTCCTATCCCTTCTATTTTGTTATTATCATGTGATCTTCACTTGTTTGCCTCATCTTTTCTGTTGACATAATAATTGCTCTCACCAAAACCTCCTTTTCCATGATAACACCTATTAGACCTGCATATAAACTCTTTTCCGAGATCATCTCTCATGTCATTTTGTCTCCATGACTTCTTATGCTCAGAACCACGGTCTTTATAGCTTATATAATCTTGTCTGTAAATATCTCTATCTATACCCTTTCTGTTATGACAACGTGATCCTCTGTTCATGAACTTCATAAATGACCTCTCATGATTTCGGTCACATCCTCTATCAATATAATTGTGTGACTCTGCTCGACATCAGTTTGTCTCCAGTTTCCCTCTGTTCTATCTGGGTATCTGTATTTTTGCGAACCACTTCTAGCGTTATTACATTTTGATGCCAAGTCAGTCTCAACTTTCTGGCATACATCACATGACCGGCAAAACCTTGTAACTTCATTTATTATGCCTGGCCAGTGAAAACTCGTTCGTATTTCATCAACTGTCTCTTTAGCTGATAAGTGTCCCCTAACTTTTGACGTATGAGCTAATAACATAACACTTCTCCTGAATTGCGTTGGGACTACTACTTGTTTAGCACCTCTTCCCTTCTTCTCCTCGAAGATTCTATATAAAACTTTTTCCCTCACTTCATAATGAAACCTGAAACCTCCTTTTGTTTTCAGTTTCGCCTTATCTTTAGCATAAGTCCAAAGTTTCTTTAACGTCTCATCATCTTTCTGAGCAATTTTCATTTGCTCTTTGACATAGCAAACCTCAAACGGTTCCGTAATTTCTACATTTATTGCATGCTGGGTTTACGTCATCCAAGTTGCAGCAATAATCTTCGCCGGATGAAGACTGCCTTTCATCTCGGGTTTTCCAGTTTATGTCTGGCTTATCTGAAACTCCTTTTATATTACCGATTATCAAATCGAATATCATGTTCGGCACAACCATTGCCTCAATTGCACCTGTAAAATATGGTGTATCAGCCCCATGTGGTTCGGGGACGATCTGTGTATGAAAAGAATTGGAACCACTGCCTTACCCTTGCATGATCGTAAGAGGCGACTAATAGGGTCTTTACACTTGGTTTTGCTGTATCTCACTCTGTGAATCCAGCAGGTATGCAAATTTTGATTCCATACCTCATGTTTTTATTTCGATGTAAATGAGATGTGAAACCAAAATTTGTAGTCCTGTTTGGCGCCATATAACCTATACTGTGTTGGTGCGCCGTAAAACCCAAATAAATAAATAAATAAACAACCTGTATCTTTGCTGCAGGAACTGTCCTTGAACGTCCATCAGTCGCAATCATAAAATACGTCTTATCCAACATTTGATTCTCTGATACAAGATCTTTCCTGACAGCCGCAAACTCACACCCTGTATCTCTCAAAACCTTAACTTCTTTATCACCTATATACCCTTTCTTCAATACCAAGTTCCTTTCACCGTTTGTTGAATTAATGGTACAGGTGCTTGCTATAAACGAAATTGATTTTCCATTTGCTAGCATAAGCCGTCCATCTTCTATGTTGTCTTTTAAACTTTGATCATCTAATGATACTGCTATAACTGAGGCTGCAACTTTTCTGTAATCAGACTGTCTGTCTTGTAAAATATATTGGCATTCCTTTCTCCAGTCTGTAGCGGTAGAATCTTGCATTACATGCCTATTTCTCTGTCTTTCCTCATAGGATCCCCTATTAGCTAAACCACCACCGCTTATTTTTCTCTTGGATAGGTCTCTGCATTCTCTAGCTATATGACCTTCCTTGTTGCATATAAAACATACAGACTTTTTAAAAGCTGGCCTTTCTCTTTGTGTAGGCTGAGACACTGGCTGAACCTCGGTCGAAGGCTGTGGCTATTTGTTGCATGACAAATAACTTTTAATCATCCGGTTAGATGTGATAGATCCACCATGTGCTTTAATATATTGTTCTGCCAACTGCGTAACCTCAGCTCTCGACTTTGAGACTCTTTCTTTCTTGGAACAAGTTTGGATGAACTGTTCTCTGATCATAAGGTCTTTCAGCGTTTCAAACGTATTGTCAACTTCAGTGATCTCTGTCCATCGACTGAAATACCTGTCCAGCCTTGCTATGAACTGAAAAACAATTTCATCACACTGTGGTTTACTTCCCTGATTACTGATAACGCTTCAGAACTGCTTTCTTCAATGCAGGGTAGTCATTCGTTTGGTCTGGAGGCATGCATGTATATACCTTTTCCTGTTAATAATGAGCTGAGGCTCACAGCTCACGTCTCTTCTTTCAATCCCTGTTTTTTTGCAAACCGCTCAAATCGTTCGAGGTATGCATCTATATCATCTTTATTTTTAGCTCACCTGAGCACTAAGTGCTCAAAGGTGACTTTTGTGATCGTCCTGTGTCCGTAGTCCGTCGCCGTGCGTCCGTCCGTCGTCAACAATTTGACTGTTAACACTTTAGAGGCCACAATTTTGGCCCAATCTTAATGAAACTTGGTCAGAATGTTACCCTCAATAAAATCTTGCAGGAGATTGATATTGGGTCATCTGGGGTCAAAAACTAGGTCACTAGGTCAAATCAAAGGAAAAGCTTGTTAACACTTTAGTGGCCACATTTATGACCATATCTTAATGAAACTTGGTCGGAATGTTAAACTTGATGATCTTTAGATCAAGTTTAAATCTGGGTCAGGTGGGTTTAAAAACTAGGTGACTAGGTCACATCAAAGGAAAAGTTTGTTAACATTCTAGAGGCCACATTTATGGCTGTATCTTCCTGGATCTTAATCAGAATGTTGTTCTTGATGATCTTTAGGTCAAGTTTGAATCTGGGTCATGTAGGGGCAAAAACTAGGTCACCGGGTCAAATTAGAGGAAAAGCTAGTTAACACTTTAGAGGCTACATTTATGACCATATCTTAATGAAACTTGGTCAGAATATTGATCTTGATGATATTTAGGTTAGTAGGTCTAGTGAGCGATACAGGGCCTTCATGGCCCTCTTGTTAATATTTCCAACTCCTGTACTTTCATAGCTCCTTCGTCTTTCAAATGTTCAATTGCAATAATCGTTTCTTCTCAGCCTGTTCAATCTCGTACAATCGTTTCTTCTCGGGTTCTTGAGCCACAAACCCACGTTGTTCATCATCATAACGCCGCCTTTCCTCATCTCGTCTCAACATACGTTCCTCACGTTCAGTATATTCCTTCTCTTTCCTATCCACAAACTATGAGCTCTGAACCTGACAGGCCCATACGTTCACCCATCTCAAACCATTTATCGTAGTTCATCATAAGCTTGAACCTGTCTGGAACTCAACTATAGGTAGTTCAGGAACCGCTTGAATACTCTGTCCGTTGGTACATCGGCACAAACGTTATAACCACTAGTCTCTGTACCTGCTTGGATATAGATCCAGGACGAGCCCCCAAATTGTCCGGATACGAGTTATATGACCCAGGGAAGTGCCTACGCCTGTGTCTTCTTCAAATCTGGATACTGAATAACTCTCTGTCATCCATCTACCTATTTATACCCTAGCAGAAGTGCTATTTATAGAACTTGTTTCTGATTGGTCCAGATTTATGCATAGTATTTTACAACGAGTACTTGCTCTGTCAAATATCTGGTTCCCTTTAACTATTGTATATGACATAATGTGGGATGCTGGGATCCAGCTATCGACATAATGAACCCAAATCAGGGGCACAAATGACCCAGATCCTACTATTAACAGCAATTCAACAATAATTATAACAAAATTACCATGAAAAAGGAGTCAAGCACTATCTGTGATTATGTGTTACGTTAGCAATACATCAAATATACAAATTATTCTGATACTGTTTACTACAGTCTAACCTGCATTAGGCAGCCAGTCAAGGGATGCAGCCAAACTGGCTGCTTAAGCCATGTGACCGCTGATTTGAGGGGCTGTCACTGTCAGTATATGTACATGCATATATTTTCAATCAGGACTTTAGCCAATTTCTTTTTCGTTTTACTCTTATCATTTTACCAAGATACATTGACGTGCCCTCACAATATGAATGGTCTTCTTAGTAATAAACAACTCGGGTGTGTATCTTACAACAAAAAACATGATTTTTCAACTTCAAATCAAGTTTTGTTTACGATTTCGACATTTTGGTAAAGGGAAACTACTCTCCGCGCTTGTTGTCCACGCTAAATTATAAGACTGTCGTTACATTCCGTAAAAGATCGAGCGGTTTATATTTCTTTCAAACAAAATTAATTTCATATAAATCTAATAGTATTTTGATGAAAGAAATATAAAAAAAATCACATATATCATGATTCTAAGTAAAGATCGGGTATTATCTTTAACCGAGGTCAAACTGCGAGCAACAAAACTGACACGAGGTAACACGCTAATTTCCGATAATTACTGGCCATTTGACCGTTACAATTTTTTTTTGTTATCGTACAGAAGTATAAATGTTATATCATCAATATTTAAACCACTACTGGGATTGTCCTGTAAAAATAACTCTAGGTCATCTACAAATAATGAAAAACAAAAACAGGGGAGAGAACTTCGCCCTGTTTTAAGCCTACAGCACATTCAAAATACTCTGAGTAAAAGTTACATCCCTTTATACATACTTGACTTGAGCATACATACTTCTAACAATTCTCAGCATTTTCCCATCAATGCCGGATTTGTATAATTTTAGCCAGAGGCCATTCAAATACACACTAGCAAAGGCGCACGTTTCATGTCCACCATAGCACAGTACTGTACAGTCTACCCTTTTTATTCAAAACCTTATGAATAATAGCATTTAGTACAAAGATAGCATCTACAGTTGACCGACCCTTTCGAAAACCGAATTGAGCATCGCTCAAAATATCGTTATTTTCAGTCCAATCATTTATTCTTTTATTTAAGACACTTACAAAATTTTTTGATAAACAGCTCACCAGAGTTTTACCATTGTAATTACTAGCTTCACAAGGATCATTCTTTTTAAAAACAGGTACAATTACTCCCTTTTACCATTGGACGAGAAAATGACCAGAATTGAGAATTGCATTAAACAAATCACTCAAGTGAGACGACAAAATATCAAAACTTGCAATAAAATATTCATTTATCAAATTATCAATTCCATGTGCCTTGTTAGATTTTTTAAAAACTAATGCAACTCTTCTATTGTAATAGGACGATCTAATTCTTCAAAATCTGCAGTCAAACGCTATCAAAATTGGTCTTTAGCAAATGATTCTGCCTCTTCATTAATCACGTTTGTTACGTCATTTGTGTAGGGCCCTAAAAGTAGCTATAAAAAAAAATGTAACAGATATAGAGCTGCCAGTATATTTTTTCTTTTTCTTACGAAAAAAAATCCAAAAACCTTTTGGTTTTGAGTGCCTTAAACGTTTTAAATTTTTTTAATTTTATCAAGTCATATTTCCTCTTTTTTTTACGAACTAGCTTTTTATTATAACGTTCAAATACTGTTGAGTTACATAAGTGACGTCTGTTTGCTGATATGTTGTTCGGCGCCAAAAAAAAAAATCCAGTGTAATTTTTGCTATTCAATCGCAATATTACAAATTATTGTAAAACATGCAGTGGTCCGAACAGTTTTCTTAGTAACCTACTTGGATGCATGATAAGGTTTGAAAAAAGTTAAAGTATACCATTAAGCAAATATGAAGTAACTCGAGTGAAAACATGATAAAAATATATGGAATTTTAAGAAAGATATTGGCATATTCCGGTTAATTCTGGATCACCCCTCGTTTTGAAGCATGGTCGGGATTAAGAGCGAGTCCTGGTCTGTTTATCGGTTTAAAATCCCGAGTGATTGTTTGGCCACTAACCGTTCCAAGGCGGCGCCCCACTGCACTCCTTTATTCGTTCGTTCGTGTTGTTATCTATATATATTACAGTGTATATGTTATGTTTATCATATACATCCAGAATACTGCTATAGGGTTTCAGTTTAATGGGGCTGTATTCTTGGACTTTTTTTTTTTTTTTTGCGGTGCACATTTTTTTGTACAATTGATCTTTGTTGGCTACAAAGAAGGATGTCATGGTACTGACATGAACAAGGCAATCATGTAGATTACTATAGTACTTAACTCTCATTTTATATTAGTTATGGTCACTGCAATACATATTATATATTTAAGTTGAAATGCTAGGTATGATGATAAATAATCAAGAGATTACTTCATGCAAATCATTATCATTTGCAATTCCATCACTTACTCTATCTTTTAATCAGTACTATAAACTAATTAATATTTTTCGGAGTAGATTTCTTTTTATTGAAATCAAATCTGTTGTTTAAACAGGGTGTAATAAGCCAAGAGGGGTATTTTTTTTGCTGGAACAGGAAAGAAAAAAGTTATAGGAACAAAAGAAATGCGGTCTGTGTTTAGATTCGCCTCTCAGTTTTATCCCGCAAGCAATAAAGTGGTCTTGTTTGAGACTCTCACTGATAAGGTAACTATCTTTGAGTTTCATAATTTGTTTTTCGGATACAAAGAACCATAAAAGCGTTGTACATTGTGATTAACTAACCTGTGTTTGCCTGACTCTGATTACCACACTGTTACTGTCAAATATTTTGCACATGTCTCGATTTGATTGCAAGTTATGCAAAGATGAAGGTGAAGCTACGTATATTCTGCAATAATCAACGATTGACGCGCAGACACAATACAGCGTTATGGCGTAGGTCTTATTGTGGCTTCCCTTACAGAAGCAAGCCTCTGTGGCGTACATGCTGCGTATAAATTTGCTGTGTATATGCCGCGAACACAGTAGTACGCCAGAGGAGTACATTTTACATACACCGCATGCCGCGTACATGCCGCGTACTATTTCGACGAGTACACAGCATGTACGCAGGAGGTCACTAGTACACTTCAAGTACGCAGCACAGACTCTGAAAATTTAAGGAGTACACTGCATGTATGCAGGAGGGACTTGTACAAGAAAATAGTACACTGCATGTACACTACAGATACTTTGAAATTTGTGCAGTACACTTCATATACGCGGGAAAGACTTGTACAATTTCTTTTGGCATTTATACTTAGTTTTTTTTTTATAAGTTAAAGTCTGGAGTAAACTTCATATACGTGGGAGGGACTTGTTCATTTTCTTTTGGTGTTTATACTTTGAATTTTTTTAGGTAAAAGTCTGAAGTACACTTCATGCAGGAAGGATTTGTACATTTTTTTTTTTTGGAAGCAAGAACTTGATTTCCGAGTAACTTTTATCTTAATACCGTAAGGAATTAACATTATCACAGCAGTTTCGCCACAAGAGTACACAGCATGTATGCAGCAGGAGTACACAGCATGTACGCCACAGGACTCGGGCCAGGAGTACACAGCATGTACGCTGCAGGGGTAGTACACCGCAGGCTCATTTGCATGTGAAAAGTGTATGTGCTGCGTACATGCTGCGTACTATTTCCCGCATACTAAATTCCTCCAGCGTACATCCTGTGTACTATGTAGTCCACAGCATGTATGCAGCAAGTAGTATGCGGCAGAGCTCATTTGCATGTCAAAAGTGTACTACAAACGTACTATCGGTGTATGTGCGGTGTATATCCTGCATACTATTTAAAGCCCTTGATTTCAGTACACTTCATGTACGCATCATATACGCTGTATGTACACAGCAAGAGTACGCAGCGGGCCCTTTTTTTCTGTAAGGGTTATTGTTAAATTTACCACAATT
This sequence comes from Mercenaria mercenaria, assembly GCF_021730395.1. Lineage (NCBI taxonomy): Eukaryota > Metazoa > Mollusca > Bivalvia > Venerida > Veneridae > Mercenaria > Mercenaria mercenaria. Next base: position 24,060,019 of record NC_069362.1, read on the forward strand.
CATCGTTTAGAGTCTTACTTCAGTTCCTGCATATATGAACTCTGAACCGTGATAAGTCTGACGATAAGCCACTTGAATGCCTTATAAAGATCATTCGCCCAAGCATCTTAAAACATTAATAGTATTTCGTAACTTTCAAACAATATATTTCTAGTGACTGTGAATAACGCACTGATTTTGTTCAATGTTAAACTAGTTTATACTCTTTTTTCAGAATTCCGATGACACAAAAGCAATAAAAGCACATGTTTATCATGCCGTTAACTCAAAGACGGTCATTCGTTGTGATTTGGAATCAGAGGAAGATAAAAGTTTGTGTTTAGCAAATATTTCTAAGCTTGTCAACGTGACTGATCAATTTAAAGGTCTCATCTGGTTGCAGCCTAAGTTGACAAAGTTCCAAAGGAATATTGATCAGACTCCATTCCCAGATTTGTTTAGTTCTTTCGAAAAGCTCTGGAGGCTTACAATAGACCCGCTTGAACGAGATCCATTGACAGTAATTCACAATGATATTACAGAAGTAAGAATACGCAACTACAAAATGCTGCGAACGATTGGCCCTGGAGCATTTCGGGAGTTCTGTGCAGGTAAAGTAGCGCCCAGGTGAAGTTCTATTAAGTAATACCCATTTCAAGAAAAGATATGTTTATTTGAACGTTAATTAAATTAAGTTATGTCAATGTCATGGTAAAGTGGTAAGGTGGTAAAGAAAGGCCCTTTATTGACCGTGTGTTGAAGTTAAATTAAAGTAATGTGAAAACACCAAGACGCACTAAAATATTTGTAAAAGACGTTAAACATTCAAAGTGTATAGGTACTTTTGCAGGCACTAATAGTCCTGCAAAAACAAATGGAAGGAAAATCACTGTTGATTCCACAGAAGTCAATCATAGTGTAATGCTGCGTGTGTTACGTTAAGTTTCTGTGGGGAATTTTAGCTCAAAGTCAGTTTCCTTTTTTATCAGTTATTATTTATTTGGCTCAAATCCACTTAAATTTAGGGAATTAGCAAAATCCAGATTCTGTTTCTTCTTTTATTCAAATTTCAACAACAATATATGGATGTCCACATAACAACAACAATTTCTAAACACACGACAACATTAATAAAAACTTTGTAATTATCTAGTCGGATATCTCGACATGAAACACAGAAGTATATGTCCTTATTTCGTAGGTAAAAATCTTCTGTCCTCTGTTATCATTGGCTTTTTATGAGGTTAATGACAACAATAAAATTAACTAATGAGATTGCAGGACACATACATGTCCCCTAGCAACAAATCTCGGATACCGCGATATCTAGCGAGATTTCATGTGATTCCACGTGACCAGGGACCTTTGTCTGCGTGTCAAAAGATTATTATCTTACTAAACAGATATAAAGATTATGTAATAAAATGCAATAAGTCTGTTAACGGACATTTAAAAGCAATTACTTTGACACTGCAAGATCTTTCAACAATAGCTTAGTCAAAACTTTCCGACCCTGTGCATAGGTGGTAGTTGTGGTACCGCGTAGTGGAGGCTCAATGACTCGAACGTCTCTAACACCGGCTGACTTCAAAACACCAACAAGATGCATCAAGTGATCAAATACTCTCTCAGGGCTCTTCCCTCCAAGGTCCAAATCGTTACCACCTAAATGCACAACAACCAAATCGGGAACGCCGTGCCGTAAAATCGCGTTGATCCAGAAGCTGTTAACTTGGGCTATCTGTAACCCGCCTTTGCAAACCCATAACGGTGTATGCTCAGCCAAATCAGACCGACCGGTCAGTGATAAGCGTGAATCGCGTAAGCGTCTAACAAACGAGTCCCCAAAAATAACAATACCAGGCATGATTAACTGTTATATCAGATATAAACAGAAAACCCCTATTACTTCTTATTTTATATTTTCCGATATATCTCGGGGCACTTGCACGCACCTGCTTTTCAAACAACCAATGAAAATCGAATGACCAGAACAAAGTGATAAGTAGGTCAATCCGTTTATCAGCCAAACCTGATGATTATTTTATTTTTTCTTAACGAGTAATAACATGCGAACGACCAAACTTCTCCGACCTCCTTGGTGCGTGCACGTCGCGGAGAGGGCACATATGGCGCTAACTGGGTCAGCGCCCTAACTAGGTCAACGCTTGATCTAGTTAGCGTCACATGACTAAAACCAGGGAGTGTGGCCATAAAAGGGGGATCGTCTAGTCTGCTTGCCATCGTGTTGGACCTCTTTTCTACAACCGGGGTGCCGGGTCTGGTTGATCCCGGCCAACTCGATGCCGGATTACCATCTCTGAGGGATCTTCCGGTTTTGATACATTGCCGGAAAACTTCAGCTGGTTCATCGACGAGGCTGATGTTGGTTCGGAACCCCCGACTCGATGCCGGATTACCATCTCTGGGGGTTGCCTAATTCCGTGCTTACTCCAGCTGGTTCATCGACAAGGTGGGACCTCGGGGCCAGGCTTCCAGATGCGACACTTCGGGCAAGACAGTTAGTGGAGGCGACGTACAACGTGGTGGCGAGAAACTTTAGACTGGAGATCAGACCGCTTAAAATGTAGACGAAATAACAACGATGTCAACAACACTTAAGAAGAATCATACAATAGATGTCACAGAAACACGACGACACATAACTATGAAGACATATAACTACGATGCAATATAATTGATGTTCTATAACGGGAGTGAAGAAAAGACGATGTGACGAAGGAGGAGGGAATAATTGCAGAAACAGTCGCCCATATGGTATTAACCGGTGGCGACTATAAATAAACTCAACAACAACACAAAAGAACGACCAAAGTGGCCATTATCCCTCAAAAATAAATAATACAATTATAACCAAGACAATATAAGGAAGATTTCCCTATTTCTGAACGATTTGGGTGGCCCTTAAAAGGGCCGTTTTATTTTGTTGTAGGCATTCCACTATACAACATGATGGCGACAACAGAATCTCTGTTCTTCACCACTATACCTGTCAACAGCCCTTAGGAAGAAACATGGACATATGAGTCCATGATCTCCCTGTGTTAACAAAACACCATTAACTGACCTAACAATCCTCATGCCATAAGAAATCATGGCATGAGTATTTAGGTACACTAAAATGGTAGAGCTGGCCCGCAGACCTGCTCTGGCTGTTGGTGCAGATGCAGCGTGCACATGCTGTCTCCCCATAAGGCGAAGTCCATCCCGTTGGATTATCGCCCAAGCACGATTGTCGGTTCCATGAATCATGGTGGGGGGATGAACAACTTCCATCGTGGGGCAAACCGGCATGGAATGCCCCTGAACCGCCCTTACTTGGAGAAACGGACGGGCCCGTAACTCCAACCGTCCTTTCTTATCGTCTCTAACAATCTTGTATAAATCAGATGGCTGAAGTCCTCTGAAGCGGGGTAAACGAGTGATGTGGTCGAAAGCCACGAAGCCCTCAGTATCAATAATCAACCCCTCGGCTTTTCCGGTATGGCGCAATAACTTCACTAGAGCCCGATCCATGGTTTATCAAAAAGATAATGAATACATGAACAAAAATATCATTATATACCGTGCCGCCAAATTGAGTAACTACTGCCAATTAGACCAGAACAATGAAGGTGCAAAAAATTTTTTCACACCTGATATATCACAAAAACGAATATAACGAAGAAAAAAGGGTATCAGTTTAGCTAAATTAGCTTTAAGAATCACTATTTATTAAGTGATTCCAGTAGAAAAACATACAAACAACGAATATTTGAAATATTAGTGGAATCAACCAATTACTAAAAGCAATAATGACCGATAAAATGATACCCAGATTCATTTCCATTGTTTACATTTTCATACCGAACACGGCAGATGAAAGGAGATCTCTGATTGGACGAGAGCTATTGTCTCCTCTGTCGTGATTGGTCAATTTACTATCCGTTTTTCAGCTTAAGCTAAAAGCACTAAACAGTAGGATCATACGATGCTAAGTATTATTGGAATTCTCTTTTCTTAGCTAAATTATGTATATATTAATAATTGGAAGTAAAGATAATATTGTAGACATGATAAAATATGCATCCAAATAACTTTAATATAACTCTAAGGCCAAATTTTACACCCATATGGCAACATGTATAACAGAAACATAGTCTTTGTGTTTTCGGATTTCGACAAAGGCTAATTCTGATTATACCAATTTCAGCTGACCGAACTTTAATTATATTAAGAATAGGCAACCTTATGTCACAGAAATGTACTTCGAACAATGAACATAAGGAAGAAAAGGAGGTATCAGTTTGGCTAAATTAGCCGTAAGAATCACTATTTAGTAAGTGATCCTAGTAGAAAAACACATAGACTACGATTATTTGAATTATCGGTAGAATAAGGCAAAACTAAAACCAATAGTGACCGACAAAATGATACCCAATTTTAGACACCAATCTAGTTTCATTGTTTACATTATCGTACCGAAAGCGGCATATGAAAGGAGTATTCTCATTGGATGAGAGCTCTAGTGTCTTATGTCGTGATTGGTAAATTTACTATCCGATTTTAGGCCTAAGCTCAACGCATAAGTGTACTGTACACAGTAGTATCATACTGTATAGATTTTAGATTCTCTTTTCTTAACTTTAATATTAATAATTAGAAGTAAAGATAGTACTGGTGGAATGGTCAAGTATGCATCCAACTGAAGGACAGGTCCCACATAATAGCCAACAGCCTATCATACCCTTAGCCTATCATAATATATATATGAGCTGGATGTTGGATGCATACCAAGGATGATACAAAGCAAGGGCCCAAAGGACTAAAGGCTTCCCCACCCTCAAATAATGGCAATAACACCCACCTAGCCTAGTATCATCCGACCAAATTCCTATTTTTTGATTGCCTAATCATCAAAACCATTCAATAATAAGAAAACATGCATTTATCTAATAATATGAAAAGTGCAGAAAGTTTTTAAATACATGAAAATGGACCGTTATGATGCCATACAACAAATATTCACTTTTTACTGTAAGTCTACAAAAAAAATGCACCTAACGAAATGAAGAAAATGGCATACCGGTTTAGCATAACCAGACACAGATAATAATACTTACAGGACTTATTCGATAAGAAAGTCCTCTCACATTGTGGAAAGAAAATATTGATGGAATTGATCAATATACTACAACAAAAAACGCGATCAAAGTAACAAGTATATTTTATCAGATTGTTTACATTTTCAAGCCGAACACGGCAAATGAGAGAAGAGCGCTGATTGGCTTAGAGCTCTTGTCATCTCTGTCGCGATTTGTAGAATTACTATCCGGTTTCTGGCCTTAGCTAAACTGTTTTCAGAACTCCAAAAGAAAACTGAAAACAGAATAAAAAGATTTTAACCAATCAGCGTTGGCCTGCCAAAACCGTGGTTCGGCTGAAAAATGTAAACAAACAGAAGTTTTTCAATAAATTTAGGACTTTGCTGTCTCTGTCAGACTTATAAATATAGTTTTAAATATAAAATATGTCTTAATAATTAATATAGTATAAATTGGGGAAAACAAAATGCCTTGACACACTATATGAGGTACATGAAAGAAGACACACATAAAAATGAAGAGGTGAAATAAGTTAGTCTTTTCTTCTAACTATAGTTTTTATCATAAATGTATGGGATTAAGTTCCCATCTTATTCACAGTCCACTGGAGGTCACTTTGACCTACTTTAGACTGTGAATTATGGTACACACTCTACACGTAGCCTATAAAATGTTGTTATATAATTGAAGCTATGCTCGCCCATATGGTCTTAACCGGTGGCGAGGGTAAACAAGCTCAACACACACACACAAAAGATTAAATCAAATATTTATCATAATATAAGTAATACACCAAGTAAGGTCAAGTGTGCATCTGGCTGAAAGACAGGTCTGTTAATATGCCACAGAACCCCAAGCATATCGCCCAGACCAAAAATTCCTAACAAATAAAGAACTATGGTCGTCTCCTTATGAGCTGGAGGCCAGATGCATATGATGGGAGGTACAATACATGGTTTCCATATGTCTGCAGGGCAACCCAAATAAAGTAAAAATGGCAACAAAAACCAACCATGTGGCGTACCTCCCGACCAGAATACTTGATATAATTTATAATGTCTGTCTGCACCGAGTAATTACTATATTTCTTACACTAAAATAAAAACAGGTAAAGCAGATGTTCAGTCAGTAGAAGGACAAAACCGAAAAGTGCCACAGTGATACCCTGGCCCATTTCTTTAAAAAACCCAATTATGAGCTGGATACTGACTGTACATTATAGATGATATGAAACTGGGCTCCCACCGTGCACTGTTTGCTCCCTCTAAGGTACAATGAAAAAAAAAGGCACTCATAACAAATACCCAGTGGAATATCATCTTGCCAAACCTATGTTGTAAATACCTTAATTTAATAACAATTTAATGCAAAGAAGACACACAGTACTGAAGCAATAGCAGGAACCAATCAAATTAAGGCAGTAATTTTTTCAGCCAATCAAAAGACAGTAGCAGAATATTACAGAAATTAGGTCATCAAACGATATTTCGACGCTTTTTGTAACAAAAAGAAGAAAATGCATGTCTGTTACCAACAAAGCAAACAATGTAGAACAATAGTAAGAGCAATTTAAGTAAGATAAATACTCTGGTATTGCAAAAATCAAAAATGGAGCCTATATAACAGCATTTATGAAATATATAGCTTTCCAAACACAGCCGGTCGTTACAAATTTTTGGCCAAACTGCAACGCAAAGAAGAAAAATGACAGGCAATATAGAAAAAGTGCAGGTGCTACAATCGGTTTATACACTATAACTATTTGGGAATAGCCCTGATACTACAAAAACATATGACATAATGAAAATAAAGGAAAATCTACCATCCAGTGCTAGTTTAGAAATAGGCTCCTATTGACTTCAGAACAAAAAACAAACACAATTAAATTTTTGTTTCAAGCTCAGTACTTGTGTTGTCTTCGGTTTTTTCATATCTTGTAAATACATATTAGCATATTTTAAGTAATTATATACATATATATATTAAAAAAAAAAAAAAAAAATAAAAAAAAATAAAAAATCTTTCTACTTTTGGCAACTTTTTTAGTAAAATCTTTTTCTCATTTGGCATACAATTTAGACCATTTTCCAAATTCAAAAATGAGTGGCTCCGAAAGGGACGTGTGGTGTGTTCTACAAGTGGCAAGAACAGTCGCTCCAGCCGTGGCCAGAGATGGAACCTCATCAATCAACGACCCAAGCCTTAAAAGAGAAGGTACGCTCAACGTGCTTCTCTTAGAGGGGAGGGTGAAGACCGGTTGACACAGCACAGACCGAAGACAAGGGGCTCCATCAACGAATACGACAGGAGTGGCTACAAGATGCGTTAGCTTTTCCTGGGTGGCATGGATTTGCGGGAGACTCCAGTGGTCCGAAAAACAGCTCGGCTCGCCTTCGCCTTCTCCTTCTCCTACTATATTGTCTACGCTAGGAACGCGTGACTGGTCCGGTCCGAGAGCTTGCACTCCCAAAAAACAGACTGTAACATCCTGACTGGAGTACGTTTAGGTCTCATTGGCCGCTGTACTTATAGTCTCAATTTGGCTACTAAATTTTGCTTACTGACCGAAACCCTCTGGGAATTGCAGAGTGGTACTCAATACCCCTACATTAGAACCAAAACATACTTTAAGAACATGAAAAGGGGCATGTTCGCGGTCTATACTCTACGGGGCATTTATATGCTTCATTGTGTCTGAAAGGGCGGATGGACCGTAATTAAACTTTAATAACTGAACTGAACTGCAAGATTTTATCAATCTAGTATGAAATAAAACATTTCTATAGTAACAGCATGTAATTTTTTGTTCTTTTAAGATTATTCACAAAATTCGAGTTTTTACATATACAAATATTTTTGAACATTTTGAAACAAATTATTTGACCGTTGTTTAACACTAATTTAGTCACTGCATGACAATATGACCGATGTACACCGTTTATATATTTCTTATGTATCCTGAATAATTTTAACACGGTTGTATTTTCTAATTATATCCTTGCAAAAGGTCACTTTATATTTCTAGTATACATATTTCAGAGTCATTACCTGTAGAATGTATGGAAGGTTATAGATGCAGTTATAGCCGTGTTTGCATCCCCCTGTCGCAACTTTGTGATGATAAAACCGACTGCCCACATAGTGATGACGAACGCATGTGTGACTTTGAATGTCCGATTAATTGCACTTGCAGTGGATATGCCGTAGAATGCAGAAAAACATCTTACAACGTTATGACTCAAGTGTCTTATACAGCACGCAAAATTGACATAAGTTACTCAGCATACTCATACGGAACACTGACATTACAGAAAAACCTACCCTTCCTAGCAAACCTAAATGCATCTCATTGCAATATCGTAAAAATAGGAGATTTTGGGAAATCTGTCAACATTATAAACCTTGACATTAGCTATAATCGCATCTCAAAAATACAGGCAAATACTTTTGTACTTTTGAAACGACTAAAAAAACTAAGTTTAGAGGGAAACTTTCTTTTAGCGATGCTCGAGTCAAATAGTTTTGCTGGTATAAAAATTACAGAATTAGAAATAAAACACACAAGGCTTACCGTATTATTGCCGCGAACATTTGCAGGACTTAACCTAAAAAAATTGGATATATCATACAATAGAATCAAAATAGTAAATGGGTTTGCCTTTGAAAACCTAAATGTGGAACATTTGTTGATAAGTGAAAAGTTCATTTCAATGTTTGACAGTAATTTATTTACTGGAATTGGCAACCTCAAATTACTGAAAACACCTGCGTACAAGTTTTGTTGCATTAAACCTTTCAATTTTCCACAGGAAAATTGTTTTCCACAGCAAGATGAGTTTTCATCATGCGATGATCTGATGAAAAGTAGAACACTTCAAGCTCTCCTTTGGACGATCGGTCTTCTATCACTGCTTGGAAATATTTTGTCAGTGGTTTATCGAATTATATATGACAGAAAACGCTTGAAATTAGGCTATGGAATCTTCGTTACCAACCTAGCTGTGGCAGATTTCCTAATGGGAGTTTATCTCATGATGATTGCAGCGGCTGATGCCATGTATAGAGACAGGTATGCTTCTTATTGCAAAACGAAACAATGACGGAAAACAAGCACAAGTATAAGAGTATAAGCATATTAGATTCTTTCAATTGTTGTAGGTTCATGTGGGTATATCTGGCTCGAGGGTTACTGCTGAGGTTCTGCTGATAATAAGGCGCTGTCGAGTAGAATAATTTTACAAAAACCTTTTCGGAATTTGAAGATTTTACGTAATGCGATTTTTGTCTAGGTTTCTTCTTGCACAGTAAGTACATGTACTTACCAAGACTGTATGGCCTTTGTATATATGAGCCGTGCCATGAGAAAACCAACATAGTGGGTTTGCGACCAGCAAGGATCCAGACCAGCCTGCGCATCCGCGCAGTCTGGTCAGGATCCATGCTGTTCGCTAACAGTTTCTCCAATTCCAATAGGCTTTAAAAGCGAACAGCATGGAGCCTGACCAGACTGTGCGGATGCGCAGGCTGGTCTGGATCCATGCTGGTCGCACACCCACTATGTTGGTTTTCTTATGGCACGGCTCATATCACAATTTAACGTTAACGTGTAATATCGGCATATATTTCAAGTATATATGGAAAAGCAATGTAACTGTGTTTGATGCGGCCATAATTGAAAATATAAGACTCGGTAAATACGAAAATATAGGATAAATTATCTAAATACTTTTCAGATAGTTCGTATCTGGAATTTATCTTTCAGTGTGTACCTGTTAGAATTTTAAAATAACGATGTAGTTCGTAATAGTAACTCATTTATACATAACTTTTATAAATTAGGTATATCGAAGTTGATGAGTATTGGAGAAACAGCGTTTGGTGCAAGATGGCCGGATTCCTTTCTACAGTATCTTCAGAAATGAGCGTTATGTTGATTTGCTGCATTACGATCGACAGAATCCTAGTAATAAAATATCCATTTGGAACAATAAGGTTTAAACCACTCTCTGCTACTGTTGCAGGTATATGTTGTTGGGTTCTTGCTAGTTTTGTTGCTGTATTGCCTCTGTCTGGGATTGAATACTTTGGAAACGCATTTTACGGGAGATCAGCGGTTTGTCTTGCACTCCCTCTAACACGACAAAAAACACCAGGATGGCAGTACTCTATCGTTGTTTTCATCGGCTTGAATTTCATATTGTTCTTACTTATTGCCATGGGTCAACTTCTAATTTACGGCGAGATTAAGAAGCATGCGGCCCTAAAGAGGAAAATGAACGTAGCGAGGAGTAACGACTTGACTGTAGCGAGGAATCTCCTTCTCCTGGTTCTCACAGATTTCATGTGTTGGTTTCCAATTGGTTGTATGGGTAAGGAGATTAACACAATTTGCTTTTTAACATTGGGTTTTAAGAGAATTTAAATTATGACTTGCAACTTGAGATTAATGATTCTTTTTTATTACCATAACAGACATTGTACAAACTGTGTACAGCTTTTGTCAGTTAGGGAGATAGTAAATACTAGACACAAAGCATTTTACGTCTGTATAACACTTTACCGTCGTGTTAGTTATTTCATTTTGATTCAGAAGGACTGCTTATTTACAGACTAGTTAAGTTACAAAAAAAATATTCTGAATTAAGTTTTAAAGATTCTGAAACCGTTTAGAATCGATTAGCTAATAGTCCGTATTAAAATTCTGTTAATCTTTTTTTTTCTAAAGGTTTTGGAACGTGGATTTCTTGGTTGAAAAAAAAATCCTTCTTTTTATTGCAGTTTCTGATCTAACATTAATTAAAAGTAAACTCCTTGATGTAAGCTCACAGGAAAGCTAACATGTGATACGTAAAGAAACAAAAGCTTTAACATTTCTATTTATCATAATCTTTAGTGCCATGTTGTATTTTACATTTCTTATTTTAGATAGCAAATCAGTTTTCTTTGCTCTATAACCAGAGAAAGAATCTTAATCTTCTTTAAGTAGAAAAGAGGCAAAAATGTTCAGAAACAAGTATTTTGTTCCCAATTGCAGCTTGAACTAGTCAAAGAACATTTTTGCATGCCATATTCAACATGATGCTAAAATAAAATCAAACGAATAATTATCTTTGAAGCATGCTTTTCGTCCAGAAACTTCATTAAGATGGAGTTATCAAGAACCTGTGAAAATACCGAGAACTGCACTATTTGTTGTCATCACACTATTTATCCGAACGTAATGACTGTTCCTGATCCATGACCTTATCATCTGTTTGAAGCAAAGAAATATGAATTGTTTAATAGCTCTTTGTTTGAAGACAGTCCTTTGACCCTCAGCCTGTTTTTTCCTTTTTCAAATTTATTCATAAAACAGCATGTTTATTGACAAAGTCCACAATATTACATCAAATGAAGTTCACAATATAACATACAAATGTGTAAGATTAGTAATATAGAAGATGTTTATATGTTTCAAACAAAATGATAAGCATTACATATAATTTCTTTGGCAATAGTATTCTAATGCATTCAGAAATTTATTAAGAAATAGTAACTTATAATCTTTATTTCTTGACAAATATTTAACCACAGTTAATATATCAGTGTGCAATATTTCGATCATATTAATAAATTTCTTTCTTCGTTCGCTGAAGAGATACGTCTTGTAAATACGGTATGTTATTATACTGAGTAAAATATTAATATCCTGGTATTCTTTATAATCAATTTTGTAACCAATTACTATGTTATTCATAGTTTTCACCGATTTATTTAAACCACACTTACTAAGTGCTTCATGAACGATCTTCCAGAAATCTGATAAATAACTGCAATTGATAAAGAAATGACAACTGTCTTCAATGCAATTACAATGATAGCAGTTCGGACTATCTATTATTTTCCAAGTAAAAAGATTCAAGTTTGTAGCAACAATACGATGAATCAATTTGTATTTTAGCTGTTTTATTTTATTGTCAGGAATGATTTTGTTTCTAAAGTAGTAAAATGCATTCCAATTTATTTGATGACCAATTTGTGTTTCCCAATACCTATGAATATACGGTGATTCAATTTTCTTGCTAACAAGTACCATATACATATCCTTATTGGTAACGTCAGTAAAATGTTTCCTTTTTACATCAGGGAAGGTTAAATTTGTTCTAACTTTAGTCAAATAAGAGTCTTTTGATTTTAAAATTATTTTCCATTCCTTAGGAATTGCGTTTTTCAGTATATTTATTTCTGATATCCAGTTATTTTTTACCTTGAGACTATTGAGTATTTCAGCTTTCTCTGACAATAAATCATTAACAAAAAGTATATTAGAATCTATCCACTTGTTGAATATAATACATTTTCCTTTATGCTTAATGAAGCTATTACCCCATATTAACTGTTGTCTTATTTTATCAATATTGTTGTGGAGAGATCTGTTGAACTCTGTCCATATTTGTAGTACATTTTTATAAAAGGCAGGTAATACAAGTTCTGACTGTGGTAGTGATTTAACCCTTACCCTGCTATATTTCTATAATGGACTGGTCCATCTTTCAATTTGGACAGTACCACTTATTACTCAAAGGGGTTTTCATTGAAAATTTACTGACTGAATAGCGAACAGTGCAGACCATGATCAGACTGCACGGATCTGCAGGCTGATCTTGGTCTGCACTGGTCGCAAAGACAGAATCATCTGCCGCCAGCAGGCTAAGGGTTAATAGAATCTAAATTCATCCTAAATACTAAGAAATTCCTTCCATATTGATTTAGGAAAAAAGAAGGGATAACCTTCCAATTCGCGTTTTCAGCAGAAGTTAAATTTTTTACTCATTTAATTTTCATTGTTTTAGAAAAAGAATCAATATCTACCATATCAAGGCCTCCATCACTTTTATGGCTGATTGTAATTGAACGTCTAATTTTATCATTTTTACCATTCCAGAAAAACCTAAAAAATATGGCGTTAATCTGGTTATAATGATATCTTTAGGTACTTCTAAATTTTGCAATAAGTATGTGAACTTTGGTAAAGCTAAAGATTTCAGTACAAGAATTTTCCCATAAAATGTTAAATTTCTTTTGCTCCAGTTTGAGAGAAGTTTTTGGCATTGCTGAAATTTTTCATTCCAGTTAAGGTTATTACATTCGTCTTTTTTGTTACCAAAGTACATTCCCAAAGCTTTCACATAATTTTTTGTAAAATTTATATTATAAATATTTGTGCATGTATTTTTCTTCTGATTTCCATAGACCTTCTGTTTTTCTTTTATTTAATTTCAAACCTGAATATTTGCCAGATTCTTCAATCTCAGCGATTGCAATAGGAATTTCATTGTGATTTTTTAGAAAAAGGGTGGTATCATCCACTAGTTGTGTCAATTTTATTTGGTTAGATACATCAGTTTTTACAGTTATTCCATTGTCTTGGTTTGATCGTATTTTTATTGCCAAAGCGAGAATCATACCCTTAGACCAACGAGCCTAGACCTTGGCCCTCAGCCTTAGCCATTGACCTAACATTTAATTAATATGACCATTCTATAATAAATAACTAGGCCATTGTGGAATTCCACGTTATCGACAACAATATCATACCAAAGTTGGCATTTACATTTTAGGGATAATGGCTTTACGTGGAAGCTACGTGCCAGCTGAAGTGTATGCATGGACGGCTGTCTTAATATTGCCCATCAACTCGGCTTTAAATCCATTTTTGTACACATTTTCGACTGTTCTTGGAAAAAAGGTAGGATGATCAAGACACAGTCAGCATTACATCTGTAAGTTTCTGTATTTACATATGATAGTACTACTACAATTTAACATTTAATTCCCGATACATCCTAATATACTAGTGTTGAAGTAAATTTATGCACCCAGATCTTCTTAAGTATCAAATATTTTCCTGTACCTAAAGTTTGTCACTTCAGCCGTTGCACAAGTCATGAGCATATACTTAAACCGAAGTATTGATTACATAAGCATTCTAAAAAGGCAAAAACAAATGAAACTCTCTTCAACTCCCGTGAATTTTGCTTACCTAAGAGCAAATTCACGATGACATTACTCAGTGCATACTGTTACGGAAAAGATAGAAAAGAAGCCAACAACAACCTTTTAAATACTAATCTGTTTCATTTAAGAAACAATTATGAAACAAAATTTCCAGATTGCCACAATATAATACCATCACAGCAAATTATAAATTACACTAGTGGCACTATTTGTAAATGGAAAGTAAAAAAAAAAAAACGTGGAATTTTAAGTCCCCCGCCATTTTTCTTTTTACAAACTGACCAAGAAAAAATAATTGTACTGAAATATTTGGAGGATGTTTCTTGGTTGAAAGTGTGAAGAAATAGAAAAGAAAGTAATGAAAAGGTTTAATGTTCATAGGCCTATACACTGAAGTATTTTATTATTTCATAATAAAGTTTATAATTTGTTGATATTACTTAGTACTCTGGTCAAATACCTCTGACCAGAGACCATTATGAGTTTCATGTCGAAATAACCGATTTGAATATAAATGACTACCAAATGATTTAAATTCTTGTAATTTTCAATAATAAAAGAGCCCAAACTGTGAAGACACTGGCGTAAAGTAACCCTTACAGAAGCAAGCCTCTGTGGTGTACAAGCTGCGTATTTGCTGTGTATATGCCGCGAACACAGTAGTACGCCAGATGAGTACATTTTATATACACCGCATGCCGCGTACATGCCGCGTACTATTTCGACGAGTACACAGCATGTACGCAGGAGGTCACTAGTACACTTCAAGTACGCAGCACAGACTCTGAAAATTTAAGGAGTACACTGCATGTACGCAGGAGGGACTTGTACAAGAAAATAGTACACTGCATGTACACCGCAGATACTTCAAAATTTATAACACTTCTATTTAGTTGCATTAAAGTTGTTTCCCCTTGATGCAGTTACGCCATTTTCTTCAGATGTTTACCAAATTACATGCTACAAAAATTGATTTATTTCATTGAAAGTGGATGAAGAAAAGCATACTAATTTATTTGATAACATCAATCTACATTATTTTGGTAAGGGTAAATACTTATTGATGCATGTCACTTATCTTTTTTCTGTTTTTTTCTGTCAAATGATCAGCATTTGCATAAGAAAGTTGGTGGGGTAAGGAATTTACATTATCACAGCAGTTTCGCCACAAGAGTACACAGCATGTATGCAGCAGGAGTACACAGCATGTACGCCGCAGGACTCGGGCCAGGAGTACACAGAATGTACGCCGCAGGAGTACACAGCATGTACGCTGCAGGGGTAGAACACCGCAGGCTCATTTGCATGTGAAAAGTGTATGTGCCGCGTACATGCTGCGTACTATTTCCCGCACACTAAATCCGTCCAGCGTACATCCTGTGTACTATGTAGTTCACAGCATGTACGCAGCAAGTAGTACGCGGCAGAGCTCATTTGCATGTCAAAAGTGTACTACAAACGTACTATCGGTGTATGTGCGGTGTATATCCTGCGTACTATTTAAAGCCCTTGATTTCAGTACACATCATGTACGCATCATATACGCTGTATGTACACAGCAAGAGTACGCAGCAGGCCTTTTTCTTCTGTAAGGGAACTGCCGAACTTGACCTATATGTTACAGGAAGACATATTCTGTTTAAGTCTGGTAGAATTCAAAGAAAAAGTAGTATAGTTATCAAGCAGAAATGTAAATTTTGAGTGTTTCTACTGGCCATTACTCTAACTTATACAGCCATGCATCTTTTACACAAGTATGGTTGACATCAAAGAAAAATTGCACCAATTATCGAGCAGACACTGTGGGCGGTAGCAAATTATAACAAATTCAAGGCCCATATATCTCTGGAGATACTGCTTTTCGAAGATGGCCTGGATGTTATGTATACTTTGTCCGCTTCCTGAGAAAACAACAACAGATTTTTTTGTACCGATTGCCCAGGGACGCTTTGAGCATTGCAGCTGTGAAGGGGATTGGTTTTGGGAGGGGGTATTTCTTGAACGGGGTCCGGGGTGGCCCCGAAAAATTTTTACATTTAGATAAGGAAAATGTAGACCGTGTGTTTTGTTCATAGGAGATAACTCCTGAGGCTATTCAAATTTTGAATAATTACGTCCCTTTTCTTCCAAAAACATACGATAATCAGAGCCAAGGCTGATGAAGTCAGACTGTAGAAAAGAATTATTTTTTCTAAAGGCAAAAAGATTATCTAGTCGGTAACCAGATTAGAGAAAATGGTGCAGTCTGTCGACTTCTTGGACTGCTCAGTAGCCGTTGAACATACTTTCCCCCCACTTGTCACCCCTACTTACAGTTTGCTATGATGTCTGTACATGCCAGATACGGACAATGTCTTGCCAGGGTGGAATCAGTAATGTCTAAGTAGGGGATCAAGCACAAGACCCTGACTTAAAGAAGTAATCCTATCCTTATGCCATTTTAGTCATTAAATGGCATTATAAAAGTAAAACGCAATTCACTGTTTTCTTTATGAAATAAGCACTAATTATATACCCGAATATGATCGCTTTGGAATTGTAAAATTGCGAGGCTGATTGGCCTTTTCCATTGTAACTCTTGTTACTGTAACTTAATCTGTAAAATCTATGAGGATTTTTTTTTTACATTTGATGCATTGAATTTAATTGTTATGGTTTTTGTTTTGTTTTGTTTTGTTTTTGATATTTCAAACAAGATGTTTAGGTGTCAAAAATATTTAATTAAATATATTTTATGCAAAGACATTTGCGATTGTGTTTTAATCATGATTTTAACCTTTATTGGCAGAATTTCAGACACAACATTGATTGCAACTGGGCAGTGAGCAATTAAATATGATTAACTTTCATTAATTAATGTATCGCCTATAATCCGAGTCGGCAGGGCTTGAAAATACAGTGACTTTAGTCCTTGCGAATTACCGATTTTGTGTACAATACCTTGTCACCAAGGTGATCTAGCAAGGTGTCAGCGATATGACAAGATTCTATGTACATATCAGTCGCCGATGCATTACATGATAAAATGACAATTGGCAAGGGAAGACCGCTGTATTTATTCTCAATTATATTTTCTAGCGTTTAAAAAAATATGAGTTCGACATTTCGCCGTTCCTTGAAATACTGGGGCGGCGGGTGCCGCCCCTGCCGTCCCAACCCCTACACCCTTGTTGCCATTAACTGCATTTAGCGAATATAATATATTTGTCAATAAGCCAGTCTAACATATAATAAGATGATCGTCTCAACTTGAAAATGCAATGCAATTATTTTTGAATTTCGTAGATGTAACATTGATGGTAAAAATTAAATGTAAAATATGAATTAAAATTACTTCAACGTACAGTTCAACAGCTGTAATCCATGCGAAATATGTAACACATACATTGCTACTTTAACGTATCCAAGAGAACTTTCGAAATTATTCTTAGAAAACTTGAATTGAAATCGCAGGAGCGTAATTTTGATTTAGATAAAATTGTCTTAAATCCTTTTCTTACACAAGTAAAACTTCAATATTTTTTAAAAGTAAAATCGTAAAAGATATCAAATCAGAAAAGGGTGTCTACATAATTTTTATACACAATTAAATTCTTCAAAAGTAATCGTACTAAAGGTTAGTTCTGTGAGTTTCTTTATTATTCAAAAGATTCTAATATTGGAACAGAAATCTCTAGAATGAAAATGAATACTGAAAAACAGAATTTGTCAAACTGATATGCATAGCAATTTACGTCGCACGGTCAGATAAAAGAACTTAATTTAATTAAAGTATCAAACTTAATTTAATTAAAGTATCAAACTGTGACTTAGTTCTTTTACTGTGATATTTAACCCTTATCCTGCTAAATTTCTAAAATGAACTTGTCTGTCTTTCAATTTGGACAGTACCATTAACTGTAAAAAGGGATGCTTACCAAAAATATACTGTCTGAATGGCGAACAGTGCAGATCATGATCAGACTGCATGGATGTGCAGGCTGATCATGATCTACATTAGTCTCAAAGGCAGACTCAATCGTGTCCAGCATAATAAGGGTTAAGATGTTTACACATCTATTATTTATTTCCTTTAAGACATGTGATTATTTCTACGGCTTTTCTTGAATTGATTCATATTTGATTTTATAAGAATATAGTCAACATTACGGGCACTAAAATGACATCATGAATAAGATATTCATGGTTTAATACTGTACTGTTATCAGTAACTGAAGAAACCCTTTATTTTTTTATTCAGAACTTCAATCCAGATGTGGAAGAACAAGATCGCAGTGACCTAAGCAAAGGTATACACTGGTTTATGAGACACACGCAATTAATAATTATGTATGCACATTTTAAGTATCAAGCCAATAGTTTTATTTGAAAAATAAAAATCTCTTTGATTTCTTTATCTCTTAATTTTACAAAATTGTCTTTAATACCATTCTCTAAGTGTTTTAATTTTCTCTTAAATTTTCAGATATAGCGCTAGCAGTGACAGGCATACTACCATACTTCAGTATGCGGCCTTGCAGAAGACATGCTTTAGGCAAACAGCTGGAAGGTGAGAGAATGGCGAACCGTGAAAAATTCTGTGTAGTGAATCACCTGGTGCGATGTATCGACTGCCTGCACTCCAATGAATTAGTTTTAAGAAAGATAACAGTGGATAGCATTTTCGTTCGTTTGCAGTTACCTAGCAATGTAAGTAAAAGAGTATGTATGTTTACATATAGTTTATACCCCGATTACTGCAAAGGTATTGGTCTTTACATTCGTTTCCTTACCAATCAAAATAATATACGGTAATTTTATACACATTCTTTTTCATTCATCTAAGGACTTTCGTTTTTGCCCAGATTTCACACTCGAATGATATGATCATGTATTTAGAATCAATATCATGTCATGACTGGTGACCTTGTTTTTGACCCCATCTGACCCAGATTTGAACCTGACTTATGGATCATCAAGATTAACACTCTGACCAAGTTTCATTAAGATATGGTCATAAATGTGGCCTCTAGAGTATTAACTAGCTTTTCCTTTGATTTGACCTAGTGACCTAGTTTTTGACCCTACATGACCCAGGTTCAAAACGGACATTGAAATCATCAAGATAACATTCTGACCAAGTTTCATGAAGATACAGTCATAAATGTGACCTCTACAGTGTTAACAAGCTTTTCCTTTGATTTGACCTGGTGTCCTAGTTTTTGACCCCGGATGACCCAATATCAAACTCCTCCAAGATTTTATTTAGGATAACATTCTGACCAAGTTTCATTAAGATTGGGCCAAAAATTGTGACCTCTAGAGAGTTAACAAGCTTTTCCTTTGATCTGACCTGGTGACCTAGTTTTTGACCCCAGATGACCCAATATCAGACTCGCCAAGATTTTATTGAGGGTAACATTCTGAGCAAGTTTCATTAAGATTGAGCCAAATTGTGACCTCTAGAGTGTTAACAAGCTTTTCCTTTGATTTGACCTAGTGACCTAGTTTTTGACCCCAGATGACCCAATATCAAACTCCTCCAAGATTTTATTGAGGGTAACATTCTGACCAAGCTTCATTAAGATCGGGCCAAAATTGTGACCTCTAGAGTGTTAACAGTCAAATTGTTGACGACGGACGGACGGACGATGATGGACGACGGACACAAGGTGATCACAAAGGCTCACCTTTGAGCACTTTGTGCTCAGGTGAGCTAAAAAGTAAAAGACTTTTGTTGGTCTGAGATAAAGCTCTGGTAGTCCTAGATCTTTCGTGCGCGTTGCACAGCTCAAAAAGTGGAAACGAGCCAGCCAACTAGCGCCCGCGATTTACTACAAATTAAATTATAGCGCCCGCGATTTACTACAAATTAAATTAAGTGTCAGATTTTAACACGAAATTCTAACGTCTTTTTTTTGTACTTAAGCAATTGAGCCGTGCCTTGAGAAAACCAACATAGTGGTTTTTCGACCAGCATGGATCCAGACCAGCCTGCGCATCTGCGCACTCTGATCAGGATCCATGCTGTTCGCAAACAGTTTCTCTAATTGCAATAGACTTTGAAAGCGAACAGCACGGATCCAGATCAGACAGAAACGCACAGCTCAAAAAGTGGAAACGAGCCAACCAACTAGCGCCCGTGATTTACTACAAATTAAATTACGTGTCAGATTTTAACACGAAATTCTAACGTCTTTTTTTTGTACTTAAGCAATTGAGCCATGCCATTAGAAAACCAACATAGTGGCTTTTCGATCAGGATCCATGCTGTTCGCAAACGGTTTTTCTAATTGCAATAGACTTTGAAAGCGAACAGCACGGATCCTGATCAGACAGAAACGCACTATGTACATGCAGATATAGTTGTGCCGACAAAACGTTCAGCTACCAATCTCGGGACTGTGAGTTCGAGACACCTGTTTGACCATTTTCATTATCATTCTTTTTTAAATTTCATCTGTAAACTTAGCATGCAGGAAAATTGTCACTTTTCATGATTTATTGTTCATTTATTGAAAGAAATACACAAGTATTTGACATTCTTCTACATACTGGGTACAAGTTATTACCATAAAATGTTGTAAGAATAAAAACAGTATCGATAAAATGACTTTGTATTGATTTAATGGAAACAATCTGAATTGAAATCGAACCCACGGTAACATGCGTGGAAGTCGGAGAACTTATCACTACGCCCCTGTGCCATTGCTAAACTATGCATGTTGTTTTGGTCAATTTAGATATTTTCAGGTTACAAATATGGTGTAAAATAAAGAAAACGCCCGAAAATATTGGCGAGGATTAATGAGTGGCACCTGTCAATACTAACGGACAACAACTTTCAATTTATAAAATAATGCGACCCGCCCGCTTAGCTCAGTAGGTAAAAGCGTTGGTCTACGGATCGCGGGGTCGTGAGTTTGATCCTCGGGCGGGGCGTATGTTCTCCGTGACTATTTGATAAACGATATTGTGTCTGAAATCATTAGTCCTCCACCTCTGATTCATGTGGGGAAGTTGGCAGTTACTTGCGGAGAACAGGTTTGTATTTGTACAGAATCCAGAAACACTGGTTAGGCCCGCTGTAACATGACTGAAATACTGTTGAAAAATGGCGTTACACCCAAAACAAACAAACAAAAAAATAAAATAATGCTATCTCTGTTCTAGGATCGATCTGGGATAGTATGATGCAGGGAAGCGATAAATAAATTTTGGAGTTTAGGTTATACAAATACTGAATATTTTTGTAGACTGTTTTTATATTGATCTAAGTATGTGGAAAAAAAATCCTACACATTTTGTGAAACAGGCTCAAGAGCATCTTTTAGCTTAAATATATCACTTAGAAATAACATAACATTTTCTTCAGTGCAAATCTGTATTTCAAATAAGGTGAATGACGGCTAATTAATGATTCTCCAGAGGACTGGTTTCTCATTTTGTTTGACCTGCAGCAAGTAAACAGTACAGGTTAATACTGCCTATTACTGTAATTGTATATTTAGATTTTATGCCATTCATTTCTCTATGTACAATAAAATCTGGCCTAGCCTGGCCCGACCCAGTCGAAAATTGGGCTCATCGGGCCAGGCCAGAGGCCAGAGATTGGAACATGCCCAGTCAAGTGTGACTTACCGAATTAAAATGTTCCTTCTCTTGTTCTGAAGAGAAGGAACAATAATACACAGTCTCCAAGTGAAACCAATCAATTTTCTCGATAATAATAAAAAAAAATGCAAAAAATGAACAGTATATAAAAAGTGAGGGTCGACAATGTTAATTTGTGACAAAAGTATTTTTTGAATTTATCAAGTCTTTTAGAAATCTGGCCCGTATATTCACAAATCAAGCTCTAAACGCAGTGACCGTGTTTTGGGAAGGGTCAAAATATCTTGAAAATTTTTGTCAGAGGGTGAAGTAAATAACATTTTGGTGTCTTTCATTGAAATTTAGCAAGTAGTTTGTAGAAAAGCAACCGCTTCGAGTGCGGGACGGGGGTTTACCCTTACAGAAGCAAGCCTCTGTGGGGTACATGCTGCGTATTTGCTATGTATATGCTGCGAACACAGTAGTACGCCAGAGGAGTACATTTTACATACACCGCATGCCGCGTACATGCCGCGTACTATTTCGACGAGTACACAGCATGTACGCAGGAGGTCACTGGTACACTTCAAGTACGCAGCACAGACTCTGAAAATTTAAGGAGTACACTGCATGTACGCAGGAGGGACTTGTACAAGAAATTAGTACACTGCATGTACACCGCAGATACTTTGAAATTTGTGCAGTACACTTCATATACGCGGGAAAGACTTGTACAATTTCTTTTGGCATTTATACTCAGTTTTTTTTTATAAGTTAAAGTCTGAAGTAAACTTCATATACACGGGAGGGACTTGTTCATTTTCTTTTGGTGTTTATACTTCGATTTTTTTTAGGTAAAAGTCTGAAGTACACTTCATGCAGGAAGGATTTGTACATTTTTTTTTTTTTGGAAGCAAGAACTTGATTTCCGAGTAACTTTTATCTTAATAGCATAGAATAGTTCAGATTACCGGTATTCTGAACAATGAAAATTTGCCATTTACTATTTGCAATGTTCATTTGTGAAGCTTACATCTTAGTGATTTCTGAGCTGCACCTTGCATGCAGTGTAAAAATATATTCTTTTTCATTTTGAATTAATCCTGGAGCTTTCTAACTTGGATAATTGAAAAGCCTTATTTGAACTTCGTTGCATTACATTTTGTAATACATGAAATAATTACCAAGATAATGCCTCAACAGCGCCCGAATGAGAGGAATTAATATCTCTCACTGTTATTTGAATATTCTTAAGCAAAACACCATTCTATCATGTTTTATAAAGGCTTTAATGCTCATTATGTTAACTCATTAAGGCCTCATCAGATTAAAAAGTTGTTTATTGGATTTGCCGCTCGTATATTTTCAGAACGTTTTTGGCTAATTGCGCTCGCCCCATTGGAAAAAATCAATCCAAAATTTTTTGGTGCGCTACTTTTTACGGACGTAAAAGTGCATAAATGCTTATATAATTCCAGTCCTAGATTGTTCTCAGATGGATTTTAATCAAAATAAATACATACTACGCACACATCGTCTATAATAAATCATAACACTTATATTTAGTTGCATTAAAGTTGTTTCCCCTTGATGCAGTTACGCCATTTTCTTCAAATGTTTACCAAATTACATGCTACAAAATTGATTTATTTCATTGAAAAGTGGATGAAGAAAAGCATACTAATTTATTTGATAACATCAATCTACATTATTTTGGTAAGGGTAAATACTTACTGATGCATGTCACTTATCTTTTTTCTGTTTTTTTTTCTGTCCAAATGATCAGCATTTGCATACAAAAGTTGGTGGGGTAAGGAATTTACATTATCACAGCAGTTTCGCCACAAGAGTACACAGCATGTATGCAGCAGGAGTACACAGCATGTACGCCGCAGAACTCGGGCCAGGAGTACACAGCATGTACGCCGCAGGGGTAGTACACCGCAGGCTCAATTGCAAAGTGTATGTGCCGCGTACATGCTGCGTACTATTTCCCGCATACTAAATTCCTCCAGCGTACATCCTGTGTACTATGTAGTCCACAGCATGTACGCAGCAAGTAGTACGCGGCAGAGCTCATTTGCATGTCAAAAGTGTACTACAAACGTACTATCGGTGTATGTGCGGTGTATATCCTGCGTACTATTTTAAAGCCCTTGATTTCAGTACACATCATGTACGCATCATATACGCTGTATGTACACAGCCAGAGTACGAGGCAGGCCTTTTTCTTCTGTAAGGGTAGGGCAGGGTAATGGGTTCGCTGTCTGGCGTTTACCGAAAGACGAAAAAAATAGAACCATAAGCTCAATGAAATTTACTGAACTCTCAGCATTAAAAACCAAACTGGCTTCTCCTCTCATACGCTCTTAGCAAAAGTTACCATCGGGAAGGAGGTGCAGAAATAAACTAATAAAGGTTGAAATCTATGTAAATAGATAAATTTTAACCAATTGTTTGTTACGGAGAAATATACTTACACTTTACATGTGTAGGAAAGGTCGCCACATCTTCACGTTGTTATACTTTTGAAGAATAAAAACTGTTAATCAACTAAGTTAATCTGACAATATTTGAGCTGTATAATTGCATTTTGTATCAACTACAATCATTAACGCGATCTTTGTTTTTCCAGAAAGTTGCTGGGATACAGGTTGAGCAGCCTAGTGTGTGTAAGAACAAAACAGAACGTGCAGAAAATATGTATCAGCTTGCTGTCCTAGTGAGACAACTTTTCCCAGAGTTGTGAAAATGGACTTTTTTCCCTTTTCGTCACATATATTTTTA
Source organism: Mercenaria mercenaria (assembly GCF_021730395.1). Classification (NCBI taxonomy): domain Eukaryota; kingdom Metazoa; phylum Mollusca; class Bivalvia; order Venerida; family Veneridae; genus Mercenaria; species Mercenaria mercenaria. The sequence goes on from NC_069362.1 coordinate 24,084,459, forward strand.
GGATATATTATTGTATTTTATAAAATAATTATTTTAATGACCAATATATAATTCACATAGAAAGAATGGTGCATTTTTCGGGGTTTCATTATTATTATTATTTCAATTTGACATTTTTCAAAATAAATTAGCGGCGGAATTCAGCGAAACTTCAAAGGAAACTTCTATTCTAGAATCAAATTTTATCTTCATTTTCTGGCTGGATAATTTTTTCACTGAGTTATTGCCCTTTGATAATTCGATACGAGTATACTATAGTACCATTTCTTGTCTGGAATATTTCTCAGCAACAACCCTTTGCGTTTGAAATTCTATGAAACTTCATAGGAGGACATGCGCATATCATCTTCATGTTTCGGTCAAATGGATTTTCACCGAGTCAGTACTCTTTGATTGTTCAACATTAGTACACGCTTTTCCTCGAATTTAGCGAAAATTCATTTTAAGCTTTCCTTCAAAGTGGCTAGGCATATTATCTTTGTGATTAGGTCGGTTGATTATTCACTGAGTAATTCTCTTTGATTATTTAACACGAGTATACTATAGTACATTTCAAGTACATTTATAGTACAGATCAATTTAAACTAGCTAAAATAACTCCAATATTCAAAAAAGGGTCTAAATCAGAAAAAGAAAACTATCGCCCAATATCAGTTTTGCCTGTATTATCAAAGGTCATTGAACGTCATGTCAGTGACAGTTTGAAAGCCTACCTTGAAAGCAATAAGTTTTTATATGAATATCAATCAGGATTTAGAAGTCATCATTCCTGTGAAACAGCCCTTACATCTATAGCTGATAAATGGATAAATGCTATTAACAATGGACAGCTAGTTGGTACAATATTCTTAGACTTGTCTAAAGCATTCGACCTAGTCAACCATTCGGTACTGCTACAAAAACTAAAAATATATAACTTTAGTCAAGAATCACTAGATTGGTTTAAATCATATTTAAGTAATAGATTTCAAAAAGTATGTATTTCTGGAAAAATATCTGAATCAAAGCCAATAATGTCTGGTTACCCTCAAGGCTCTGTGCTTGGCCCTCTACTTTTTATTTTATATATTAATGATCTGCCCCAACATCTGAAAGACTGTTTCACTGATATTTTTGCAGATGATACAACCTTAACTGTTGTTGGAAACACCAAACAAGAAATCAGTTCTGAATTACAGTCTGTACTCTTTAAAATTGAGGACTGGTGCAAGCATAATTATATGACAGCTAATGTACAAAAAACCAAAGCAATGTTTATCTCATCAAGAGGAACTAATAAAGATACTTTGAACCCATCGCCTCTTACATTCAACAATGAAACTGTCGAATATACAGAATCAGAAAAACTGTTAGGTGTACATGTCAGTAATAACTTAAGCTGGAAAGATCATATTGATAACACACTAAAGAAATGCAATTCCTTACTTTATCTTTTACAACGAATAAAATGCTACCTAGATATTCCCCAGAGAAAACTTTTCTTTAATGCTTATATTTTACCCCACTTGGATTATTGCTGCACGATTTGGGGTAATTGCAACAGGGATTCAATGGAAAAAATTACAAAATTTCAAAAAAGAGCAGCTCGAATCATCCTTGATAAATGTTTTGATTTTCCATCTGAAGATTTGTTTAAAGAGCTGAACTGGATGAAATTCAATGAACGACTGCATTATAAGAAAGCAATTTTAGTCTTTAAATCAATTAACAATCTCAGTCCATCCTATCTTCAAAGTAAATTTAAATTTGTACATAATCCTTACATTAATTTAAGATCAGAATCAAATAAATGTCTTGAAGTACCTAAACCAAACTTAGAACTGTACAGAAAATCCCTTGAATACTCGGGACCAAAAATCTGGAACACATTACCTCTTGAAGTAAAAAATTCTAACAGTCTTGAGCAGTTCAAAAGATCCTATTTAACAAACTGGAAAATGAACAACATAACATATGCTTAGAATGTTGTAATCATGCTATTGTCAAATTTGTATTTGAAATCTATTTGTAAATATTGTACATAATTTTGAGGCCCACTTGGAAGATTGGGCATGCCTAATAGTGTTGCCTCAATAAATAAAGTCATTATTATTACATTTCTTGTACAGAGTATTTCGCAGCAACTGCTCGCTTGAATTAAGCGAAACTTCCAAGGAAGCTTCATTTCGAATAGGATATATGCCGGTTATCTTTTTTCCAGCCGTATAATTTTTCACTTAGTTATTCTCATTTTAATGTTCAACATTTGTAAATATCGCGTCATCCTTATCCGAAGTTTGTCTTTGCAACCACTGAAAACTTGATACGAAGTTGCTTCACACGAAAATCGATATGTGCATATCTTGTGTGTGCTTTTTTTTTTCAATACTTCTAGCTGGAGTTCTAAGAAACTTCTTTGGTAGCTTCACTACTATTTTTTTTTCATAAAATTTATTTACGATAGTTACATTTTATAATTTACAATTTAAAATGACAGAGCTGTAAAGCGGCTCTGCAACCTGCTTCTCAAAAGAAAGAAGGTAGTCAAAAAGGAAGCAAGGTGATGGAAAGATCTTTGAATCTAAGAATAATCTTTGAATTAGAATAAACGAAAATATAAAGTCCTAATTGTAATATATAACACGAATATCGCTATATATATTACCTGATTTATCACTATTAGAACACTGAATGAGTTAAATATAAAACATTAATATACACATTGCCTTAAGGTAGTTCTGCACGTTTGAATTGAATTATTTTCTACAATGTAGAATTTGATTAAACTCTGATTTTTCAAAACTTTAGAATATACCTAGAAAATTCAGCAAATAAAAAAGATAGGGTCGTGTGCTTGATTTTTTGCTAGACTGATTTGAAAAAATTAGACCTCACACAATTTTTCATAATGGAAGTCTATGGGAAAATCATAATTTTCATAACATTTTTGCAAACAGAAATTTTTCTACAATGTAGAATTTAATGAAACTTCCCACAGTTTTAAATAAGCATATGGCCTATAATGTGGTGAAATAAAATGTATAGGTCCGTGTGCTTAATTTTGAGATATTTGACCATGATTAAAGTAAGCCGCACTTTTCATGCTAATTTTATGACATTATTTTGAAGTTTTAATGTTTCAGATGTTTTAATATCATATTTTAACTTTAGAAAGACAGTAACAGTGCCATTGTAATAAATTTACTCATATGTTACTATTAATCTATAAAATGATTTTCATTTCTGTACGCCGAATCAAGGCTTTATTCCACGTTTTCCGGATAAATGACGTTACGCCATCACTTCCGGTTTATCAAACGTGCAGAACTACCTTAAGGGCTTAACAAATACAAATTGAAATCTATATTAAGTGAGGAGCAGGTTTGTTTGTATTAGTAAGGAAAATTATTGGAGTTGTATGATTTCTAGTACAAAAGGAAAAAAAGGGAAAAACTAAGACAATGAATTTTGCTTTTGTGCTTTTTAGATGTAATATTCATACTTTGTATTTGATTATTGATTTTATTGTCCTTTAATTTTAACTTTTACTTACTTTAGTGTAAAAATGTAAAACATATTTTGCCTAATAAATGTTATAAAAATCAGACCTATCATATTATTGTTGTTCATTATTTGCATTAACAACTATGCATCTAGTTGAAACAAAGTTTTTAAAAAAGTTCTAATTACCTCCCTTTTCCTGTCATGGTTGCACAAAAAAATTGGAAATAAATGAATTCAGAAGTCACAAGCAGTTTTAAAACTTGCATAGTGGTTCAGACTGTTGAAATATCCCAGTATCTATAAATTGCAAATGTAAAACTGATTAAAGGAGGATAACTACAAAACTTTAAAAATGTCAACTAAGTAGACATTTGTAACTTAGACCTAACACTACGTGATAGGCTTTTTATTCCCTTTATAAATCTCTAATTATATATATGAAAATTGAAAAATGTTGCTTAAATGTGATTTACCACCTTTAAAAATGTTGATTTATTCTGGTTTCCACAGTCACTATGTCAATTAATAGAAAAGTTCGACAGTCCGTATTTTTCACTCGTTGGATGATTCATTTTTATGAAATCAATGTTAACTGCAAAACTGGGTTCTCTGCAATGAAGTAAGGCGAACTGTGTAAGTTCTAAGAAACAGGTTATCAATACTCTTGAAACCATATTTTGTCATCATGAAACTTTTTGTGTCCCTCTAGTTTCATACTTAAATATTTTATTCAATGCCAAACAGTTCCCAGGTAAACTACCTATGGTCATCATAGATTCTTTGAAAAATACCTATTTTATGGCTTTAAAATAGAAACTCACTACTGTAACAGCATATACAGTGAAACATGTTTTAAGAGACCACTTAAGACAGAGCAAAAAGTGGTCTCATAAGACAGATGGTCTTTTAAAGAGAATTCCTATAGTTTTTTTTCCTTTTCATAGAATTTTTTCAAATTGACATAATATGATTGGAAAAGTGCTAAAAACAATGAACAAATAAAAACAATGGGTCACCAGGCTTGTTTTTTGTGAAAATTTGTTTTGAACACACCCACTGTTGCTGAAACTGCCAGCAATTTTTCAAGATTTTCTGCTTTTTAGCTCACCTGTCACATAGTGACAAGGTGAGCTTTTGTGATCACCCGTCGTCAGTCCGTGCGTCTCGTGCGTCCGTCAACAATTTCTTGTCTGCACGATAGTGGTTTTATTTATGATTTTATTTTAACCAAACTTGCACACAACTTGTATCACCATAAGATCTCGGTTCCTTTCTTGAACTGGCCAGATCCCATTATGGGTTCCAGAGATATGGCCCCTGAAAGGGCCAAAATCAGCTATTTTGGCCTTGTCTGCACAATAGCAGCTTTTATCAAACTTGCACACAACTTGTATCCCCATAAAATCTTGGTTCCTTTCTTGAACTGGCTAGATTCCTTTATGGGTTCCAGAGTTATGGCCCCTGAAAGGACCAGAATGGGCTATTTTGACCTTGTCTGCACAATAGCAGCTTCATTTATGATTTTATTTTAACCAATCTTGCACACAACCTGTATCACTATAAGATCTTGGTTCCTTTCTTGAACTGGCTAGATTCCATTATGGGTTCCAGAGTTATGGCCCCTGAAAGGCCCAAAATTAGCTATTTTGACCTTGTCTGCACAATAGCAGCTTCATTTATGATTTGATTTTAATCAAACTTGCACACAACTTGTATCACCACAAGATCTTGGTTCCTTTCTTGAACTGGCCAGATTCCATCATGGGTTCCAGAGTTATGGCCCCTTTAATGTCCAAAATTGGCTATTTTGGCTTTCGCAGCCATATAGAGACTTCATTTATGGTCTGATTTGAAACAAACTTCCAAAATATCTTCAACAACAATAAATTTTGGATTCCATGACAAATCAGATCCAATTGTAGGTTCCAGAGTTATTTTATATCTTATTACCTCCCCTTATTGTAATCTAAATTGATTTATATCTGTAAGTACCTATAGGACTTATCTGAAATTTAATTATTGTCATTAGTTGGACTGAGCCAATCAGGGTAGATAACTATGGACTGATTTTATGTCAAATTACCTCCCTTTGTTTCAAATTAAAGTGGGAATATCTCCGTAACTAATGAAGATACTAATCTGAAATTTCATTTATGTCAACAGATTTATTTGGCAGATCATTTTTTCGTTCACATTCAATAATTTTCTTTTTAATAACTTCCCTTTTACGTTACTACAAATAGCTTATTAGTAACTTTTTTTATTATTGGCCATAGGGAAAAACCGAGACCACTTTTCTGTGGTACAACATGGATGGTACCTCTAATTTTTAGGTGTATTTTGACATATCTGTACCTTGTAGGATTTTTTTTCTTTTTGGTTAAATTTCTTTCCTTTGTTGTTTCTGTCCTTTAGACTTAGATATTTTTTTCTGAGGACCTTCTTGTCCTCAAGTGCAATGACAACAGGTGAGCGATATAGGGCCATCATGGCCCTCTTGTTTATAAATCCCAACCAAAATATACATCAAGACAGCACAATAAAGTTTATTCTTTTTCACAGATTTTATTATTTACTTATTTGATATCATAGTCATATTTGTAATACTATATCCTTACAATAATGGGTACAAATGAAAAAAAAAAGCTTGTTTCATATTCACTTTTGTGAATTTTTTTTCAACGAAAAATACCCATAGTGAAGAATATTTTTTTAAATTTTGAAAGAACTGTTTCATAGATTTTTTTCCTGTTTTTCTTGTGTATAAATAATTGTATTGTAAGCATAAAAAAGGCTAAAAATGTATGGGTCGCCAGGCTAAATTTTATGTTAAGACCGCTTGAATACAACACCTGTTCGGACGAAAAATGGCGCTAACCTGACCAATTTGATTACATGTATATCTGCTAGAAGTTAAAAAAAAGTTTTAAAAATTCTTAATTCTTTCTATAATTGAATAAAAAATAATCTGAAAGGTGATATTGTATTATCAGTACTAGGTCAACTGTCTTACATAATATGAACAACACTGTCTTTGTACTAAAATGCGATGTGAAAACACAACCACAAAAATGGCAAGATACCTGTCAGGCATGATACTTGTCAATACAACATAAACCAGTATCAACATTTGATTACTGATAAAACTTATCAAAAATGTTATTTCATTCAAGATTCCTCATATTTAAGATTGTCTGTCACATGTTTCAACAAATATTGACTTCTCTTCAGTTTTCCATAGAAAGTGTCGGCTGCGCAGAAAGATGCGCATAAAAAACTATAGGAATTCCCTTTAATACAGGTTAAATCTGTATGAAATGCACTATAGAGGGACCTTAAATTAATGATCTTATAACACAGGTTTTTGCTTGATACAGGTTGTCTCTTAAACATGTGTAATAATGGATCATTTTATTTCAGACCAATATTTAAACTTACAAACAAGCAACACCAAAGTGTTTTAAACAAAATGCATACTGTTATTTACAAAGTACAAATAAATGTACTAATTGTTAAGTGGAAGAAAAGGCCATATGATATCAATCCCAAGCAAGAAGCGCTTCGATCATAAACACCCAAATGACCAAAGAGCATTGTGACCATAAGTACCAAGGAGCATATGACCAAGGATGATAATGATCACAGAGACACCCAATTTATCACATAGCATTGTGACCATAGCCACCCATGTCACCAAGGAGCATTGTGATTATGGCCATGAAAGTTACCAAGGAGCACAGTGATCACAGCCACTTAAGTTACCAAGAGCATTGTGTCCATTGCCCACAAAGTTACCAAGTAGCACTGTGATAATAACCACTTAAGTCACCAAAGAGCATTGTGCCCATGACCCAGACAATTAACAAGGAGCACTGTGGTCATAGCCACTTAAATTACCAATGACCATTGTGGCCATGACCCAGAACGTTACCAAGGAGCACTGAGCATAGCCACCTAAATTGCAAAGAAACATTGTGGCCAAGGCCACTAACGTTACCAAGGGACACTGATCACAGCCACCGAAGTTAAAAAGAACCATTGTGGCCATGGCCACCAAAAGTACCCTGAAGCAATGTGACCATTGTCATTCATGTCAACAAGGAGCATTGTAATCATTGCCACGAATGTTACTAAGTGATCCCAAGTTCACAAGAAGCATTGTGACCATAGTCATGCAAGTGAGCAAGGAGCATTGTGATCATAGTCATGCAAGTGAGCAAGGAGCATTGTGACCATAGTCATGCAAGTTCACAAGGAGCATTGTGACCATAGTCATGCAAGTGAGCAAGGAGCATTGTGACCATAGTCATGCAAGTTCACAAGAAGCACTGTGACCATAGTCATGCAAGTTCAAAAGGAGCATTGTGACCATAGTCATGCAAGTTCACAAGAAGCACTGTGACCATAGTCATGCAAGTTCACAAGAAGCACTGTGACCATAGTCATGCAAGTGAGCAAGGAGCATTGTGACCATAGTCATGCAAGTTCACAAGGAGCATTGTGACCATAGTCATGCAAGTTCACAAGGAGCATTGTGACCATAGTCATGCAAGTTCACAAGGAGCATTGTGACCATAGTCATGCAAGTGAGCAAGGAGCATTGTGACCATAGTCATGCAAGTTCACAAGGAGCATTGTGACCATAGTCATGCAAGTTCACAAGGAGCATTGTGACCATAGTCATGCAAGTTCGCAAGAAGCATTGTGACCATAGTCATGCAAGTTCGCAAGGAGCATTGTGACCATAGTCATGCAAGTTCGCAAGAAGCATTGTGACCATAGTCATGCAAGTTAGCAAGGAGCATTGTGATCATAGTCATGCAAGTTCGCAAGGAGCATTGTGATCATAGTCATGCAAGTTCGCAAGGAGCATTGTGATCATAGTCATGCAAGTTCGCAAGGAGCATTGTGATCATAGTCATGCAAGTTCGCAAGGAGCATTGTGATCATAGTCATGCAAGTTCGCAAGGAGCATTGTGACCATAGTCATGCAAGTTCACAAGGAGCATTGTGACCATAGTCATGCAAGTTCACAAGGAGCATTGTGACCATAGTCATGCCAGTTCACAAGGAGCATTGTGACCATAGTCATGCGAGTTCACAAAGAGCATTGTGACCATAGTCATGCGAGTTCACAAGAAGCATTGTGACCATAGTCATGCGAGTTCACAAGGAGCATTGTGACCATAGTCATGCGAGTTCACAAGAAGCATTGTGACCATAGTCATGCGAGTTCACAAGGAGCATTGTGATCATAGTCATGCAAGTTCGCAAGGAGCATTGTGATCATAGTCATGCAAGTTCGCAAGGAGCATTGTGATCATAGTCATGCAAGTTCGCAAGGAGCATTGTGATCATAGTCATGCAAGTTCGCAAGGAGCATTGTGATCATAGTCATGCAAGTGAGCAAGGAGCATTGTGATCATAGTCATGCAAGTGAGCAAGGAGCATTGTGACCATAGTCATGCAAGTGAGCAAGGAGCATTGTGACCATAGTCATGCAAGTTCACAAGGAGAATTGTGACCATAGTCATGCAAGTTCACAAGGAGCATTGTGACCATAGTCATGCGAGTTCACAAGAAGCATTGTGATCATAGTCATGCGAGTTCACAAGGAGCATTGTGATCATAGTCATGCGAGTTCACAAGGAGCATTGTGACCATAGTCATGCGAGTTCACAAGGAGCATTGTGATCATAGTCATGCAAGTTCACAAGGAGCATTGTGATCATAGTCATGCAAGTTCACAAGGAGCATTGTGACCATAGTGATGCAAGTGAGCAAGGAGCATTGTGACCATAGTCATGCAAGTGAGCAAGGAGCATTGTGATCATAGTCATGCAAGTGAGCAAGGAGCATTGTGACCATAGTCATGCAAGTTCACAAGGAGCATTGTGACCATAGTCATGCAAGTTCACAAGGAGCATTGTGACCATAGTCATGCAAGTGAGCAAGGAGCATTGTGATCATAGTCATGCAAGTTCACAAGGAGCATTGTGACCATAGTCATGCAAGTTCACAAGGAGCATTGTGACCATAGTCATGCAAGTTAACAAGGAGCATTGTGATCATAGTCATGCAAGTTCACAAGGAGCATTGTGACCATAGTCATGCAAGTGAGCAAGGAGCATTGTGACCATAGTCATGCAAGTGAGCAAGGAGCATTGTGACCATAGTCATGCAAGTTCACAAGGAGCATTGTGACCATAGTCATGCAAGTTCACAAGGAGCATTGTGACCATAGTCATGCAGGTGAGCAAGGAGCATTGTGACCATAGTCATGCAGGTGAGCAAGGAGCATTGTGACCATAGTCATGCAGGTGAGCAAGGAGCATTGTGACCATAGTCATGCAAGTGAGCAAGGAGCATTGTGACCATAGTCATGCAAGTGAGCAAGGAGCATTGTGACCATAGTCATGCAAGTGAGCAAGGAGCATTGTGACCATAGTCATGCAAGTTCACAAGGAGCATTGTGACCATAGTCATGCAAGTGAGCAAGGAGCATTGTGACCATAGTCATGCAAGTTCACAAGGAGCATTGTGACCATAGTCATGCAAGTTCACAAGGAGCATTGTGACCATAGTCATGCAAGTGAGCAAGGAGCATTGTGACTATAGTCATGCAAGTTCACAAGAAGCATTGTGACCATAGTCATGCGAGTTCACAAGGAGCATTGTGATCATAGTCATGCGAGTTCACAAGAAGCATTGTGACCATAGTCATGCGAGTTCACAAGGAGCATTGTGATCATAGTCATGCAAGTTCACAAGGAGCATTGTGATCATAGTCATGCGAGTTCACAAGAAGCATTGTGACCATAGTCATGCGAGTTCACAAGGAGCATTGTGATCATAGTCATGCAAGTTCACAAGGAGCATTGTGATCATAGTCATGCAAGTTCACAAGGAGCATTGTGACCATAGTGATGCAAGTGAGCAAGGAGCATTGTGATCATAGTCATGCAAGTTCACAAGGAGCATTGTGACCATAGTCATGCAAGTTCACAAGGAGCATTGTGACCATAGTCATGCAAGTTCACAAGGAGCATTGTGACCATAGTCATGCAAGTGAGCAAGGAGCATTGTGACCATAGTCATGCAAGTTCACAAGGAGCATTGTGACCATAGTCATGCAAGTTAACAAGGAGCATTGTGACCATAGTCATGCAAGTTCACAAGGAGCATTGTGATCATAGTCATGCAAGTTCACAAGGAGCATTGTGACCATAGTCATGCAAGTGAGCAAGACCATAGTCATGCAAGTGAGCAAGGAGCATTGTGACCATAGTCGTGCAAGTTCACAAGGAGCATTGTGACCATAGTCGTGCAAGTTCACAAGGAGCATTGTGACCATAGTCATGCAAGTTCACAAGGAGCATTGTGACCATAGTCATGCAAGTTCAGAAGGAGCATTGTGATCATAGTCATGCAAGTTCAGAAGGAGCATTGTGACCATAGTCATGCAAGTGAGCAAGGAGCATTGTGACCATAGTCATGCAAGTGAGCAAGGAGCATTGTGACCATAGTCATGCAAGTGAGCAAGGAGCATTGTGACCATAGTCATGCAAGTGAGCAAGGAGCATTGTGACCATAGTCATGCAAGTGAGCAAGGAGCATTGTGACCATAGTCATGCAAGTGAGCAAAGAGCATTGTGACCATAGTCATGCAAGTGAGCAAGGAGCATTGTGATCATAGTCATGCAAGTGAGCAAGGAGCATTGTGACCATAGTCATGCAAGTGAGCAAGGAGCATTGTGATCATAGTCATGCAAGTGAGCAAGGAGCATTGTGACCATAGTCATGCAAGTGAGCAAGGAGCATTGTGACCATAGTCATGCAAGTGAGCAAGGAGCATTGTGACCATAGTCATGCAAGTGAGCAAGGAGCATTGTGACCACAGTCATGCAAGTGAGCAAGGAGCATTGTGACCATAGTCATGCAAGTGAGCAAGGAGCATTGTGACCACAGTCATGCAAGTTCACAAGGAGCATTGTGACCATAGTCATGCAAGTGAGCAAGGAGCATTGTGACCATAGTCATGCAAGTGAGCAAGGAGCATTGTGACCACAGTCATGCAAGTTCACAAGAAGCATTGTGACCATAGTCATGCAAGTGAGCAAGGAGCATTGTGACCATAGTCATGCAAGTTCACAAGAAGCATTGTGACCATAGTCATGCAAGTGAGCAAGGAGCATTGTGACCATAGTCATGCAAGTTCACAAGGAGCATTGTGATCATAGTCATGCAAGTTCACAAGGAGCATTGTGACCATAGTCATGCAAGTTCACAAGGAGCATTGTGACCATAGTCATGCAAGTTCACAAGGAGCATTGTGACCATAGTCATGCAAGTTCACAAGGAGCATTGTGACCATAGTCATGCAAGTGAGCAAGGAGCATTGTGACCATAGTCATGCAAGTGAGCAAGGAGCATTGTGACCATAGTCATGCAAGTGAGCAAGGAGCATTGTGACCATAGTCATGCAAGTTCACAAGGAGCATTGTGACCATAGTCATGCAAGTTCACAAGGAGCATTGTGACCATAGTCATGCAAGTGAGCAAGGAGCATTGTGATCATAGTCATGCAAGTGAGCAAGGAGCATTGTGATCATAGACACCTAAGTTACCAAGAAGCATTGTGAGGATGAACACCAAAGTTACCAGGGTACACTCTGGCCAACAGTTACAACAAGGGCATTGTAACCATAGCCATCCAAGTCACCAAACAGCATTGTGACCAAAAGACACACAATTTACCAAGAAGCAATGTTTTCTTAGACACCTCATGAGATCTTTTTTCACATTTTACAGCTGTTCAAATGATTTGCCCCTCTGCAATACAATCATATTGATTGTGCAGAGTATTCCGTAGATGTAGATGACCACAGCCATATCGGCTACCAAAGTGCATTGTGATTATATAGCAACCAAAGTTATCCAGGTACATTGTGTCCATAGCTACCAAAGTTGACAGTAAGCACTGGGATCACAGCCACCTAAGTTATCAAGGAGCAATGTGACCATAGGCACCAGAGTTACCAAGAAGTGTTGTGATCATTGGCAGAAAGTTTCCAAGGAGCATGTTGACCATAGCCACCAAAGTTAAAAAGGAGTATTGTGATCATAGACACCAAAGTTACTAAGAAGCATTCTGATCATAGCCACCAGTCGCCAAGGAGCATTGTGACCATATTCATTCAGGTCAACCAGGAGTATTGTGATCATGGCCACGCAAGCTACAAAGGAGCACTGTGATCACAGCAACCCAAGTTACCAATGAGCATTATGAACATAGCCAACCAAGCTACCGAGGAATATTGTGATCATAGCTACCAAAGTTACTAAGGAGCACTGTGATTACAGACACCTAAGTTACCGATAAGCATTATGACCATAGCCAATCAAGCTACCAAGGAATATTGTGATCATTGCTCCCAAAGTTACCAAGGATCACTGTGATTACAGACACTAGTTACCAAGGAACACTGTGATCACAGGCAACCAAGTTACTAAGGAGCATTCTAATCATAACCAGCAAATTACCATGGAGCATTATGATCATGAACACTCAAGTTACCAAGGAGCAGTGTGACCATAGACACAAACCTACCTCGCAGCATTATAATCATAGTGACCAAGGACCACTTCGATCATAAACACCCAAGTTATGAGGTGCTCTTTGACCATAGTCATTATTAAAGTTATCAAGGTGCATTTTGACACTAGCCACCACAGTTACCAAGATGCACTATAATAAATATTTTATACTGAGTCAAGGGCCATTAATCTGGTCTGAGTGAAATCTCTAACAAAACCCTAGGTGCACAACTTCACATGCTGTTCTATAATCCTGGGTCAAATACTTTTTGAGATACATGCAATACAAACTTAGACCCTTTTTAATGCATATTTTTGACTCAGTCAAAGGCCATAACTCTGGTCCGGCTCTGTAAGATCCAAACTAGAACATCAGGTTCACAGCTTTCCATGTTGAATATTCTGTGAGGTATGATGACTCTAGGTCAATATACAAAAATATTTGACAACATTAGCAGTGGAATTTCCTAATATTAGATCCAGCATCTTAAAACTTTGCAGGACATCTTTAATTTTTACAATTCTTTTATTGCAGGACTGTTAATAAAATTCATCAGGAAACCCGACTGTTCAAAAAGCTCTCGCACTTTTGAGGTATGTGTTGTGTTGAATAACACGTCTGGGAAATTGAGAACAACAGACAGGGCAAAATTATTACAATAAAATATCATTTAATTACAAGAATATAAATGTTTACAAAAAGGTGCATGTACAAAATGACTGTTTTACAAGTTTGCTACGAGTATAGTTTGATTGTTGATTTAATCCATGGAATAAATTCTGTAACTCTAGTGTAAACCCCTGGAGCATTAGCCTCGGCACAGCCAGCACCCCAGGATGTGGCTCCCATCACAGTGTAACGTCCATTAATATCACAGACAAGAGGTCCACCTGAATCACCAGCACATGAGTCGATACCACCTGCTAAGTACCCTGCACACACCATCTTGTCTGTAATATCTTTGTACAATATCTGACAGGTGTCATCACCGATGATCGGAACTCTTGCAGATTTCAGCAGGTTCTGATATCCTGCATATAAATATAGACATTCACATATCTGAGTAATTAGCATAAAACATAACTGCTGTAAATATAAAGAGCACTTTTTTGGACAAACCTTGCTTGAAACCCATTTAACCTTTAGCCTGCTAAATTCCTACAATGGACTGGTCCATCATTCAATTTGGACAGTACCATTTATCATTTGAAGGCGTGTTTATTGAAAATTTACTGACTAAATAGCTAACAGTGCAGACCATGATCAGACTGCATGGATGTGCTGGCTGATCTTGGTCTGCACTGGTTGCAAAGGCAGAAGCACTTGCTGCCGGCAGGCTAAAGGTCAAATATTTCTGAAGATTGCAATACTTATCACAGCTGAATGCTAATATGATATGCCCAGTCAGCTTCAATGTTGGAAGAAACCTGAGATCTAGTGGTAATGAACATTTTATCAAAGTTCTTTTAGGTTTATTAGATGTAAACTGTAGCATCCACACATGAAGAAACCTATAAATATTTGTCTCACTGAAGGGTCACAACTGTTGTGAAATATTAGAAATCTACATAAACTTGTCTGAAATCTATTCACCACATAAACCTTGTGTCATTTTAAAGGGATTAGAAAAGAATATTAATCTTGACTGTGTTTACAATTCGAAGGAAAGACATATTTTGAAGAATTTTATGTGAGCTATAACTGAAGCAATCTCCTTGCCCAATATTTAATCTATTCAAGATTTTTTATGATGACCGCTATGAAAATTTGACCTCTAACGTTAAGGTGAAATATGGCAGTTTTGATGAAATTAACAGAGTAAATTTGATGTCAGCAATTACTAAACTTCTATTTTATGACCACATATTCATTCCCTATATGTTTCATCAAGTAACTATACGACCTATATTTGGGTCAGTCTGATGTCAAACCAAGAAAAAGT
The DNA here is from genome assembly GCF_021730395.1 of Mercenaria mercenaria. NCBI lineage: Eukaryota > Metazoa > Mollusca > Bivalvia > Venerida > Veneridae > Mercenaria > Mercenaria mercenaria. The sequence goes on from NC_069362.1 coordinate 24,099,482, forward strand.
TACACCAGCCATCATGAGATTTTCAGATTTCATGTAATCATACCAACAGATAAGCAATATTTATATTCCCTAAAGAGATATATGAAAAGACAAGCAACAAACAACATCAAGCAATATCTATGTTTTCCATAGAGAAGTATAAACAATAAACATCTATATTCTCCACAGATATGTGTAAAAACTTAATACTGAAATAAAACATAATATGTACCAGATTCAGTTTTTCCCCAGCCAGATACATGACATTTCTGACCATCCACATACTCTGTTGTCTGCTCTGGTAGGCATGCCGGCTGCACGTGATCATTGAACTTTATACCAGCTCCATCTTTTTGTTTTATCTTCAGTAATGCTATATCATAGTCATAGGTGCTCTCTACAAAATGATTATTTATCAAATGATTTTCTTTATACTGAATACAAACTTTTACAAACTTTTCAGCAAAAAAGTATGTTTCAACTCATTTGTTTTAGCCTGATTGTCAAGAAAGCTTCTTTGAATTACCCTATAGATTTTGAAAAATAAGTACTGAATCCTATGAAGAGAGTGGAATCCTCCCTAGAAAACTTCAAGATTAAGAGGCACAAATAACACGGCTATCTGTTTTACTTTTTATTCCGTGACAACAGGGACAGTTTACTGCTACCTGATAAGTCAAATTATTATATACATAATCATGTTTAATTTCTGTTTTCTTACAACAGGATCCAAGTCCTCTATATTTTTCAAACTGATGTGCAAATTTGATTTTGGGTGTATCATGATTTTAATGTGTATCATCATTATGAAATCTCCACTTACAGACCTATTTTCAATTTTACTCCGGTTTAACAACAAAGTTGTATCAATTATATAAAAATGACAAGTGTACACCACTGATACCTACAGTAGTTTGGTGAAATTCTAATTAAGGCTGTTGGGAGGAGCTGACCAGAAAGAAATATATGTAACAGACAGATCTATGGACTTGGGTAAAAAAGAAATGAGCCGTGCCATGAGAAAACCAACATAGTGGGTTTGTGACCAGCATGGATCCAGACCAGCCTGCGCATCCGCGCAGTCTGGTCAGGATCCATGCTGTTCGCTTTCAAAGCCTATTACAACTGGAGAAACTGTTAGCGAACAGCATGGATCCTGACCAGACTGCGCGGATGCGCAGGCTGGTCTGGATCCATGCTGGTCGCAAAGCCACTATGTTGATTTTCTCATGGCATGGCTCAAATTTCATCTGTCTTGAAGGGGGAAATATTCTTTTACAAGATTTTGCTTTCAGAAACTCTAAATCTCAAATGTGTTTGTCTCAAAATTCAAATCAATTACTGTAAAGTTCAGACATCCAACCAAAACCTCAATTTGACACACCATAATTTTACTTCTGTCTATGAAAACCAATCAAATTCCTATTTAGTAGCTCCCTGGTTGGTCAAATTATTACATACATATTTTAAATCTTTGTTTCAAATTTCATCTGTACTTGGCATTTTATATGATTATCATATTGCTGTTGACTTAGAGGATGTTTATGCCTAAACATGTATCATAAGCATTAAAAATAATGTACACAAGTACCATCATAGAGTCTGTGATTGATCAGATATTCTAGCTCAAACTCCTGCTCGAAGTCATCCTCCACTTTGTTATCATGGTCTCCAGTCCTCACCACTATATGACCCTTACTTAAATCCCTGAAATAATATATATCTATAACTATACATACATGAACGCAAGATAAACAGCATCAACAGTACTTAACTTGATGTGGTAAACTTAGAAATAAAGATATTCTGTTAATAACAATGTGCCATCACACAATCATGCTCCTTCAGATATTTTCTATTTTTATATACACCTACAAATCAGTGGAAGTTTTAAGCTATCTGCCTCTCAATAAAAAGACTACATTGAAGTACGCACTTTTCAGAGAACATACATACAGACAGGCAAAGGAAAATCCACATTTACAACTATTTTGGGTAGAAAAAAGGAAGCAAATTGATTATATTGGACAGTAAGACAGAAATATCACAATTTACTTACTTAATCATTATGGTGGAAAAGGTACTTCCACTTATAATTATTATGTATCTATTTGTAAAAACATAGAAATTTCTACTTACAGACTATAAAAAAAAAAAGCTCATCTGTGATTATTACATTACTCATATATAAGACCATCCTACTAATCAATCTATTCACACTTGAAAATATCCTTAAGCCACATCATAAGATATCTAGATATCTGAGAAAAAGTTCTCTACAATAAAATAAGAAAATACTCACGAGAAACAGTGAGCAGCACTGAGTATCCAATGTTCACTGAGTATTGTTCCTCCGCACCAGTGGCCATATATCCCCATGGACACCAGTCTCCGCACACCCACTTGCCACGGGTAAAAGCCTTTTGCTGCTGTAAATCCACCAATTATACGTTCAAATTTAGGGGGTGAATCAAGTTCACGTTCCCCTGGACCTCCAGGTTCCTCTCGCTTCTTTCTGGACTGTGATTCTAATGGACGTAGACCTAGAGCAAGTATTGTAATCAAACTGTTATGACTACTCAATCCACTATGAGAGAAAAGAAGCAGATTCATTTATATGGTCTTGGTTGAAAAATCAAACACAGTACAAATAATACACATGGTTTTTGTAACTTTTAACATTTAAACTACTGTGAAATCATTTAAATTCGCTGGCATGAAATTTTGCGCAAACGTGAAAAAGGACTGTTTCGCACGGGCTTTAAGGTAGTTCTGCACGTTTGAATCGAAACATTTTCTACAATGTAGAATTTGATTAAACTCCAATTTTTCAAAACTTCAGAATATACCTAGAAATTTCAGCAAATAAAAAAGATAGGGTCGTGTGCTTGATTTTTTGCTAGACTGATTTGAAAAATTTTGACCTCACGCAATATTTCATAATGGGAGTCTATGGGAAAATCATAACTTTCATAACATTTTCGCGAATAGATTTTTTTGTACAATGTAGATTTTGATGAAACTTCTCACAGTTGTAAATAAACACATGGCCTATTATTTGGTGAAATAAAACGTATAGGTCCGTGTGCTTATTTTTGAGATATTTGACCATGATTAAAGAGAACCGGACATTTCACGTTGATTTTAAGACATTATTTTTAATATTTTAATGTACCATATGTTTTAATATCATATTTTGACTTTAGAAATATAGCAAAAGTGCCATTGTAATAAATTTACGCACAGGTTTCGATTTATTTATAAACTGATTTTCATTTCCGTACACCGAACCCAGGCTTTATTCTACGTTTTCCGGATAAATGATGTTACGCCATCACTTCCGGTTTTTCAAACGTGCAGAACTACCTTAATTCGTGCATTTTCAATTTATAAATGAAAAAGATGAATTGAAAAATAATAAATAGCGTGGTCTTAAATTCGCGCATCGGTTCTAGCGCAAAATACGCGAAAATTCGTCCTACGCAAATAAAAATAATTTCACATTAGTAAGTAACATGCAAAAATAACTTCCTCTCTGGTCAAGGACACACTAATAGTTCAGACATGTGAAGATTCTCTCCACTACTAGAAACAGGTAGACCATTTTCACCTGATATATAACTGTAAACATTTTTAATGTTTTCTAAAATGCTTAAAGCAACAGAAGCACAAAAATGTACTTAAAAACATAACTGTTCCTGAAGCGCTCATGCCTGTGACTTTAACCTTGTCAGTACATAACAAACTTTTACAAGAGACATAATTTCTCATAAAGCTTAACAGAAAAATGGACATCTTTTAAGTATCATTACTAATGTGACTAACTCTTTGTTCTCTATCCCTCTTTAACCTATGTAAGAGAAATTTTAAACAAATGTGTAAACTAACCGTTTCACTAAAACGCATTTTGTCGTCAACTCAAAAGACAAGATAAAATTCATAAGCAGAAAAATAATAGAAATTTTATTCCTGAACATAATTTTCATAAACTAAGTTTGCCAATTTCATTCTTATTAAAAATTCAACTCTGACATGACAAGAAAAATCACATGTAACAAAGTTTATGCATACCACAGGTAACGCCACTCAACACATCAGAACTGCCAGTATCAACCTCACCATTATCATCTTCCCCACTATAACATTTAACGCCAGCATCTTCCCCATGTGCGCAGTTGCTGGTACCCCATCCAGCATGCCTGCATGCTAACAGTGATGTTTCTGTACCGAGACATTCAACATCGTCAAGCATAACCTTCAATCTGTCACTACCTGGACCATAGTAAGCTTCTACACGAGCTATACCAAAACTGAAATAAAAGAATCATCTTTTATTGTGCTGCTTATATTTGAAGCATCATCATCATTATATGAGCCGTGTCATGAGAAAACCAACATAGTGGGTTTGCGACCAGCATGGATCCAGACCAGCCTGCGCATCCGCACAGTCTGGTCAGGATCCATACTGTTCGCTTTCAAAGCCTATTGCAATTAAAGAAACCTTTAGCGAACAGCATGGATCCTGACCAGACTGCGCGGATGCGAAGGCTGGTCAGGATCCATGCTGGTCGCAAACCCACTATGTTGGTTTTCTCATGGCACGGCTCATAAAAACATTTACTAGGTTTTATCTAAACAGAGTAGGCACTGGTAAATAGTAAGATTTATAACACAGCTACATGGAAAAGGCCATTCCAATGAAGAAATATGTAAATGGTAATATTTCTAATAACACCTTCAAATTAACCTTAGCCTGCTGGCGGCATGTGTTTCTACTTTGCGACCGGTGCAGATCAAGACCGTGCAGGCTGGTCATGGTCTGCACTGTTTGCTATTAAGTCTGTAAATTTTCAGTGAACTCCCCTTCGAATAATAAATAGTACTGCCCAAATTGAATGATGGACCAGTCCAATTTAGAAATTTAGCAGGGTAAGGGTTAAACACTAACCTGTATCCTAACATCTTACAGACAACAGTAGCATCATTGTCATCCCAGCTATCATCACACACAGTTCCACGCTCACCATTATTATCCACCTCAACACGACCTTCTCCTTCCACTAAACCATCTTCTAAATAAATCTTTACTGAGCCTCCTGGAACTGTAAAGAAATAAATTATGTAACATATGAACTGAACATGCATCAATGACTTAAATATATAGGTTTTGTTAAACTAGCTTCACATTAAAAATTTCTTTGCGGGCAAAATATAACTTTGAACAAAACTTTAAAGTGTTGTGCTTGAGCAAACAACAACAACATCCTTAGAATGATCACTGTCTGTGTTGGATTTCTATTTGTACTTTTGTGTTTAAGCTGACAACAACAGCATTCTTTTAATAATTACCACCACTTACTGTGTTGGGGTTTTTGTTTGTCGTGTTGTCATAACAACAATAAGCATCCCTTTATGATCACTGACACTTACTTTGTTGAGTACCTGTATGTGGTGTTGTATTTAAGCTGACATCAGCATCCTGAGAATGATCACTATAACCTACCATGATTGTTGTATTCCAGTTTACAGTGGCAAGTTTCAACAGAGAATACAAACATTTTTCAGACTGATAACTATCACTCACCTTGTGGTGTTCCAGGTTGTGGTGGTGTGTTTTCAAGTGCAGATGACACCAGCATCTTCCGTCTGATAACAATAACTTCTGTTTGTGGTACTGGTGTAATGTGTATGAACAACAACATCTTCCGAATTACAAAAATAACATACCTTTTAAAGATTTTTTTCAGAGATGTATTTCAGCACATAACAACATCATCTAGTAACTTACTTTGTGGTGTTTCTGTTTGTGGTGGTGTGTTTGAGCAGATAACACCAGCATCTTCAGAATGGCTACAATCAGTCACTCCCCAGTTGCTCATTCTACAGTTTGACAAAGACATCTCTGTGCCTATGCATTCCACATCATCTAACCATATTGCCCCAGTCCCTTCACCATATGTTCCCCCACTCACAGCTTCTCCATATCTGTAAAAATGTGAATATATACAGCTGAACTTCGTTAATTCGAACTCTACGGGACCAGCAAAATTTGTTGAAGTGATCGGTTGTTCGAGTTATCGAACAAAATTCATTATACAGGGATATTTCCGGGACCTGATGAGTTCGAGAGAAGGGTGGTGTACAAATTATCAGAGTTTGAGTTAACTAAGTTTGACTGTATGTCAAATGCTAATTTTTTCTCAGCTTTACATATTATGTGATTTGGGTATTATGTGAGGTAGCATGAGTATTTTTGTTCCAATTCAGCACCCATCGCATATATATTAGATGTGATCAGATCTTAAAAGATTATTTCAGACATTAACACTGCTTGGAATTATATACATTCCAGCCAGCCCTATAAGGCTGTCTATTTAATTACGCATGATTCACAATCTTTAAACAGCAACAAGAATAATGCAAAAATATTTAACAAGAGGTCCATGATAGCTGTATATTGTTAAATAGAGTTCCATACCTCAAACATTTATAACAAGAAACATTTTAGCCAAATTACTTTGATTAATGGCATGTAGATTTTACAGAATACTTTGGAAATTTTTATGGTGCCATATTCGGAAAAGCCCGCCCACTTAGCTCAGTAGGTAGAGCGTTGGTCTACGGATCGCGGGGTCGTGAGTTCGATCCTCGGGCGGGGCGTATGTTCTCCGTGACTGTTTGATAAACAACATTGTGTCTGAAATCATTTGTCCTCTACCTCTTATTCATGTGGGGAAGTTGGCAGTTACTTGTGGAGAACAGGTTTGTACTGGTACAGAATCCAGGAACACTGGTTAGGTTAACTGCCCGCCGTTACATGACTGAAATACTGTTGAAAAACAGCGTTAAACCCAAAACAAATAAATAAATAAATATATATTGGGAAAAACTAGACCTATACCCAGCATCCAGGTTGTTTGACAAATGAACATGGCTCAATAATTTTAGTGGAGGATCACCCAACAAGACTTTTTTCTGTTTTAGTACTGACAGGCAGATTTCTAACAAAAGGATTTTTAAAATTTCCATTATATACATGTATGGAAAAGTGGCAATGCCATGTTGTTTCATAAATTTTATTAATGTGAACAATCTTGGTAAAGGACCAACCAAGGAACATTTGTGTGTGAAATGTTTCTTATGAACAAAATTCTGACTGGACTTGCTTGAAAAAAATAATCTTGCTTCAGATGGCATAGGGTTTTTCCAAATCCTTCAGCACAATTTTACCTGAGTGATAGTAAGAGATTTGATTCAACTGAAATGAACTGAAGCTTTTACACTCTTTTAATAAAAGTTTTAGATTGTATCACGTATGTACATCCGCATCTCTGGAAAAAAGTCTTGCTGCTATCCTGTCATCTTGTCCCTTTCCAACAATAAATTTTCAGATAAACAACCTATACACACCTGTAACCAACCATTCTGCAGACGACAGCTGCATCATTGTTATCCCAAGAATCATCACAAATGGTTCCCCTCAACCCATTTCTCACAAGTTCAACACGACCGGAACCAGTCACGGGCCCGTTTACTATTTCGAGCGCCGCAGCTGTAAAATATATCACCACAAACAGACCTTACTCTACTGGAATATATATAGATATAGATGAAAATCTAGATTCTAACTGATTCACGCCATTAAAAACACTTCAACACAATAGGAAATTAAAAGACACAAACTAGGTAATTAGGTAAATTTCCAAACTGGAATACAGTGGAACCTGCCTTATCAGCCATTTGTATTAAGCAACCACTCACCTAACTTCCAAACTGATGTTTTATTCTAATTATAAGTTGTCTTATGCAGCCACCTGCCTGAAGCGGCCAAACTTTGTTGTCCACTGATTGACTGCTTAAGACAAGTTTTACTGAAATTATGACTTTGACTAGACATTAAGGGTTACAAGTTTTCTCCACATTGTCCTTTACTAACTATAAGACTCTTGAAAAACAGCAATGAATAAATACTCTTTTAAAATTTTATTCAACTTGGATTAACAAGAGCACCACCTGCAGATGCCATCGCTCATCTGCAAGTACTGGACAATATGTATGAAAAGAGCAATAGTTCAGATTTTCAGTATAAAAAAGGCCATAATTCTGACAAAATGCAGGTTTTGCAGATCAAATGAGCTAAAAATAATACAATTTCCAATATATTATGTCCAGTAAAGCAGACCCTCGGTTTCTATCAGAAGATTGAAACCACTTCCTAATTATTTGGCTAAAGACTCATGTGCTCTTGGTAATCATCTTCAATATATACATGGCTTGAACAAACTTGGTAGGGGGCTATTACCTAATGCTACATGTGGAATATCATTTATCTGAGCCTAGAACTTTAGCAGAAAAACATTTTTTAAAGTTTTCATTATCTATATAAAACACAGTCCCTTCTGGTAGTTCAAATTTTAGCCCTAGTGACCCAGTTTAACACATTTCATAGGAAGCTACTATTCAATGCCATGACTTGTATAAACTGTTTAAATTCAAAGATATACATGTATATTTCTGGCGAAGAGTTTCAAGTTCAGAAACTAATAAGCCCTATCCCATAGAATCTATGATGACTTTAGGGCTATGATTTGAACAAACTCCAGAATTTAGCTTCACATAAAGATATCTGGCTGTGAATTGGAGAAGCAACAGAAATTTGAATGCATCTGAAATTACATAACTGAAGACAAATTGTGATCACAATAAGTAACATGTTGCAATCTGATGAGGTACGAAAGGACTTACATCTACAGTCAGATTCACCATCTCCATTCTCATCCTCGCACTGTGGGTTACAATGACATGTGCCGTCACATACCTGGCTTGCTTCTATACACAGCCCATTACCACAGCTATACTGGCTGCTAGCACAAGCTGAAATGTACATGTTTAATCTGAAACAACAGAAATTTGTTTATTTGAAGCTTGAATTAATTAATGATCTTTTCTTATTTTATTAAGTTCCTGATGAACACAATTTGCAACATCAACTACTAGTTAAATCCAACTTTATTTTCACTATTGCATTCTTTCTGTTAGTTCAAGATAAAAGAGATTACCCCTTACCATGCTGGACACGACTGATTCTGCTTTTGTGACCAGTGTAGATCATGTTCAGCCTGCACATCCATGCAGTCTGATCATGATCTGCACTGTTTGCCATTCAAACAGCATATTTTAGGTTAGCACCCCTTTTAACAGTTAATGGTACTGTCAAAACTGAAAGCTGGACAAGTTCAATATAGAAATTCAGCAGGGTAAGGGTTAAACCAGGGCACATATAACCTTTCTATATCATAACCAAAATGAATATGCATACAATGAAAAGATTCATTGCATAAAACATTGGCAAGCTGACAGACTTCCAGTACAGAAAAACCTATTACTGCACATACTGTAGAAACAGCTAGAGCAGTTCAACTGTATAAATTAGTTACACCGTAGCTCTTTGAATCTGGCTCAACATGGAGGAATCTGTTAGAAATAATCTTAATGTTTAATACATCAACTAGCTCTATTGTCAATCTAAAATATTACGTTTTGTTTTGATTTCTATACAAAAACAATAATGTAATTGCTGTGACATTATCAAAATTCATGGGGGGTCTACTTTTTGTGAATTTCTTACTTGGGCAATCAACAATATTAGATCACAACAAATAAATAAAGTCCCTGTTCCCTTTATCTCCAAAAGCTATTTTGGCCAAAATCACAAAATTTTAAGCCCATAGATTTAAATGATTTCATAATAATCAAAAGATGGTTAAATTTCATCAGAATGGGATACCTTTCTGTGCTTGACATACAACTCCAGCCACTTCAAATGATCTACAATCATTGACCTTCCAGCCATTGTGTTTACATTCACTTATAGAGTCTTCTATACCAGTACAGTCCACTTCATCCAACAGGAAGTTACCATTTCCACTCCCATATTTAGAATGTCCTGTTGCCATGGCAGTAGCACTGAAATAGGTTTAAAGAAATACTTTGTTAATATTCAATATTCATGCTCATAAAAATTAACTGCAGATCAACAATTTTAGTTACTCTCAGTAACTTTATAATTGTCTAAATAATCTGTCTAATTAATGTGGTAATGTATGAAACATTTTTTTGCCCCAAATTTAATACAAACAAACAAACAAACAAACAAATCTTTATTGTGATTTAGGCCTCCGGCCCATACACCATCAATCATATACATTATATACATATATACAAACATAACATTTACATACAACAACTCTTATAAGGAATAATGAAGTAAATATTAACTATTTATATCACTCATGTCATAAAAAGCATTTGTTTTGAGAAAGAGGTTTGTACATAATTTCTAACTTTTTAAAGCTTCAATACATGCCTGTCCATGTATCTTGCCGAAACGAAATAAAGAAAAGACATGGACAGAATAGATTAATATCTGTACCTTTGTTACTATGCCCAACTATCAGCCTTGTCAAGGCAAGACCAATATCTTGGCTATAATGAAAGTAATGCTTTTCCATAAAATAAAACTTATACAAAATATAAATACAATAGTTATGGCATATGTAAAACATACAACACAAAATTTAAACTATCTCTATCTCAGACAGCCTTAACTTTAAAGCATTATATATATAAACTGCAGTATTTTTAATAATATTTTCATTTTTGGAAGCCAACAAAATATTAAATTTATGAACATTTGGATTTTCATAGAATTTTTTTGGTATGTATTTTTTTCTCGAAGTGTTTTATACAAAGGACATACTAATATAAAATGACATTCATTTTCAACAACATTTTTGCAATAAAAACAAAATCTCCTGTCTCTGTCTATACCAAAATAACGACCTTGTTCAATCATTAGCGGATGTGAGGATATTTTCAAAGTACTGAAAGCATATCTATATTTCTTAATATCTAATATATCAAGATAAGGTTCATACATAAAGGTTGTTTTAAAGTGCCTATAAAAGATCAACTTGGCATTATTATTACATTCTTCCGACCATTCTTGTAAATATTGATCTTTTAATCGCTGCACATACTGGCATACAAATAATTCAGGGTTCTGACAATTCTGATTTTCCCAAATATACCCAAATCCATTTCTGTATAAATTTAATCTTACATTCGTTACCCAATTTTGGTAACCAATACTATCATAATAATATAACATCTGATAACATTTCTTAACATATCTATAATCAGGCATATTTATTATCCTGAGCCAATACCTTATACAACGTTTTGATGCTATAACATGCATAGGATATCTTTCACAATCACCAGCAACAGCTGCATTACAAGATTTAAGAGGAACTGACATAAACCGTTTACAAGCATACATTTGTACCTTTTCAATTTCATACATATAATCTAAACCCCATATTTCAGATCCATATAACAATATTGGGGCTATTTTAGCATCAAACAACTTAAAAAATGTAGTTTTCGTCATAGGCATTAAATGATTCAAAGATGATAAAAGAGACACTAAGATCCTTTTTGCTTTACAAGCCATATGATCAGACATTTTATACATAGAAAGTTTACTGCTAAAAAATAAACCTACATAACAAAAACCGTTAACTACTTGGATTTTCTCCCCATTATATAACCATTTTTCATGTCTTGATAGATGCCCACCATTCTTAAAGACAATTATTTTTGTTTTCTTTAATATTTACACACATTTTCCATTCATGACAATAATTAGATAGTATATTTAACTGTTGTTGCAGACCATTTACTGTATCAGCAGTTAAAGCAACATCATCAGCAAACAGTAACATTAAGATCTGAATCATATCTGGAGTTAATTGTATACCAGAGAGGCCACTTTCATCCATAGCAACATATAATTCATTTATAAATAATGAAAAAAGAACAGGGCTTAAATTACAGCCTTGACGTAGCCCAATAGGGCAGTCAAATATGTCACTACACACAGTTCTGTTTCTTACACAGGCCTTAACTGAGTTACATATACTTTTTATAGAATCTAGAAGGTGTCCTTTGACACCATATTTTGACAAGACAGAGAACATTTTTGGCCTATCTACACTATCAAATGCTTTTTTAAAGTCAATAAAAGCAACATATAACTTTCTTCCTTTTCTACATAATATGTCATAGCTTTAATCATCTAGAAATACCAGAATAAACAACACTGACATTGATTGCTTCTACAACAACAGATTACAAGTACACCAGTACAAATAACAAAGGTAGTGGATGGTAATAACAATCAGCAGACGTATTTTCTGTATGTGAAGTAGGCATTCTCTGTTTTTTCAACTGAAAACCATGTGTACATTGAGCTACATTTTCATTTAAAGACTGCTGAATTACCTAATGTGAATATGTAATTGCACAGTAATTGCTGAGTGTTACTACAGGTCCATTACCTTTGAAGAAATCTTTATGTGGTAAGAACAGCTGCAATCTGAAGTACTAAAGGCATCTAGAAACACACACAGTTTAGTAGTCTTTCCTCAAGACAGAAATATACACAGCACAATTTATTATTCTGTTAAACATTTAAACTAGAAAAACATTCTGCATACCCACGGGCAGAATGTCGAGCCCGCCAGCTGTCTAAAAAAGTAACAATTATTATACTATTTGGCGGTGTCAGAACTGATTTACACTAGCACCTGTATTTGCATATGAAATTTTTTGACCAATTACCAAAAAAAAATCTATATAAGTCCACAAAAACTCCTTACCAGGTAGAGATAGGTCAAAATACACCTTAAAACTGGATTTAACATGCATGTTGTACCACGGCCAGTAATAAAAAAGTTACAATATAAGCTATTTATAGTAACAACAAAGGGAAGTAATTCTTAAAACAAGGTTGCCTCATGGTGTTGAACGTATGTGCCAAGTTACATCAAATCCCCTTATGCATGAAGAAGACATGCTCCAGACAATGTCGTTCTTGTATCTGACCTTAGGCCTCTAAGCGTGACCTTGACCCTATATAGACATAGGGACCTGGTTCTTGTGCATGACACTCCCGCTCATAAAGGTGAAGATTCATACCAAGTAAAATCAAAATCCAACCATGCATGAAGAAGAAATGCTCCGAACAAGCTTCAATTTGACATTTGACCTCCAACTGTGACCTTGACCTTTGCGATAGGAACATGAGATTTGTGCATGACACTCCTTCCCATTGAGGTAAACATTCATGCCAAATATAAACAAATTTGTTCCATGCATGTCAAAGTTATGGTCCGGGCAAACTTCAATTTGACATTTGACCTCCAACTGTGACCTTGACCTTTGAGATAGGAACATGGGGTTTGCGCATGACATGCCTTCTCATTGAGGTAAACATTCATGCCAAATATAAACAAGACTGGTCAATGCATGTCAAACTTATGGTCCGCACAAAATCGGACGGGCGCACAGACGCATATACACCAACCCGCCAAAAGTGACGACTATATCGAGCTCACTGCAAGCGGGCTCGACGAAAACAATGGAGATCTAAATAACAGAATACTGACTGCCCTAATTCTTACACAAATTCTGAAATGTTTATTTTTACCGTTTGCATCTAACCACACTCCTTGTATCAAGGCATGCCAAAAACTGCCCCATTACCTCTTATATTTGGGAACATCTTACAGTGCTACCTTACCTATTGTATCAGAGCATGATTAACACTGCCACCCTACCCCTTGTATTGGAGCACATCTAACACTGCTGCCTTATCTCTTGTATCCAAGCTAGTCAAATATTACCACCTTACCCTGTTTCTGAGCACATTTAATACTGCCACCTTCCCCCATGTATCCAAGCATGTCTAACCCTGCCGCCTAGCCCCTTGTCTCCAAGCATGCCAAACACTGCCTCCTAGTCCCTTGTCTCAGAGCATGTCTAACACTGCTGCCTAGCCCCTTGTCTCTGAGAGCATGTCTAACACTGCTGCCTAGCCCCTTGTTTCTGAGAGCCTGTCTAACACTGCCTAGCCCCTTATTTCTGAGAGCATGTCTAACACTGCTGCCTAGCCCCTTGTCTCTGACAGCATGTCTAACACTGCTGCCTAGCCCCTTGTCTCTGAGAGCCTGTCTAACACTGCCTAGCCCCTTGTCTCTGAGAGCATGTCTAACACTGCTGCCTAACCCCTTGTTTCTGAGAGCCTGTCTAACACTGCCTAGCCCGTTGTCTCTGAGAGCTTGTCTAACACTGCTGCCTAGCCCCTTGTCTCTGAGAGCATGTCTATCACTGCTGCCTAGCCCCTTGTCTCTGAGAGCATGTCTAACACTGCTGCCTAGCCCGTTGTCTCTGAAAGCGTGTCTAATACTGCCTCCTAGCCCCTTGTTTCTGAGAGCATGTCTAACACTGCTGCCTAGCCCCTTGTCTCTGAGAGCATGTCTAACACTGCTGCCTAGCCCCTTGTCTCTGAGAGCATGTCTAACACTGCTGCCTAGACCCTAGTCTCTGGGAGCATGTCTAACACTGCTGCCTAGCCCCTTGTCTCTGAGAGCATGTCTAACACTGCTGCCTAGACCCTAGTCTCTGGGAGCATGTCTAACACTGCTGCCTAGCCCCGTGTCTCTGAGAGCATGTCTAACACTGCTGCCTAGCCCCTTGTCTCTGAGAGCATGTCTAACACTGCTGCCTAGCCCCTTGTCTCTGAGAGAATGTCTAACACTGCTGTCTAGCCCCTTGTCTCTGAGCATGTCTAGCACTGCCGCCTAGCCCCTTGTCTCCAAGCATGCCAAACACTGCCTCCTAGCCCCTTGTCTCAGAGCATGTCTAACACTGATGCCTAGCCCCTTGTCTCTGAGAGCATGTCTAACACTGCTGCCTAGCCCCTTGTTTCTGAGAGCCTGTCTAACACTGCCTAGCCCCTCATTTCTGAGAGCATGTCTAACACTGCTGCCTAACCCCTTGTCTCTGATAGCATGTCTAACACTGCTGCCTAGCCCCTTGTCTCTGAGAGCATGTCTAACACTGCTGCCTAGCCCCTTGTCTCTGAGAGCATGTCTAACATTGCTGCCTAACCCCTTATTTCTGAGAGCCTGTCTAACACTGCTGCCTAGCCCCTTGTCTCTGAGAGCTTGTCTAACACTGCTGCCTAGCCCCTTGTCTCTGAGAGCATGTCTAACACTGCTGCCTAGCCCCTTGTCTCTGAGGGCATGTCTAACACTGCTGCCTAGCCCCTTGTCTCTGAGAGCATGTCTAACACTGCTGCCTAGCCCGTTGTCTCTGAAAGCATGTCTAATACTGCCTCCTAGCCCCTTGTTTCTGAGAGCATGTCTAACACTGCTGCCTAGCCCCTTGTCTCTGAGAGCATGTCTAACACTGCTGCCTAGCCCCTTGTCTCTGAGAGCTTGTCTAACACTGCTGCCTAGCCCCTTGTCTCTGAGAGCATGTCTAACACTGCTGCCTAGACCCTAGTCTCTGGGAGCATGTCTAACACTGCTGCCTAGCCCCTTGTCTCTGAGAGCATGTCTAACACTGCTGCCTAGACCCTAGTCTCTGGGAGCATGTCTAACACTGCTGCCTAGCCCGTGTCTCTGAGAGCATGTCTAACACTGCTGCCTAGCCCCTTGTCTCTGAGAGCATGTCTAACACTGCTGCCTAGCCCCTTGTCTCTGAGAGAATGTCTAACACTGCTGTCTAGCCCCTTGTCTCTGAGCATGTCTAGCACTGCCGCCTAGCCCCTTGTCTCCAAGCATGCCAAACACTGCCTCCTAGCCCCTTGTCTCAGAGCATGTCTAACACTGATGCCTAGCCCCTTGTCCCTGAGAGCATGTCTAACACTGCTGCCTAGCCCCTTGTTTCTGAGAGCCTGTCTAACACTGCCTAGCCCCTCATTTTTGAGAGCATGTCTAACACTGCTGCCTAACCCCTTGTCTCTGATAGCATGTCTAACACTGCTGCCTAGCCCCTTGTCTCTGAGAGCATGTCTAACACTGCTGCCTAGCCCCTTGTCTCTGAGAGCATGTCTAACATTGCTGCCTAACCCCTTATTTCTGACAGCCTGTCTAACACTGCTGCCTAGCCCCTTGTCTCTGAGAGCTTGTCTAACACTGCTGCCTAGCCCCTTGTCTCTGAGAGCATGTCTAACACTGCTGCCTAGCCCCTTGTCTCTGAGGGCATGTCTAACACTGCTGCCTAGCCCCTTGTCTCTGAGAGCATGTCTAACACTGCTGCCTAGCCCGTTGTCTCTGAAAGCATGTCTAATACTGCCTCCTAGCCCCTTGTTTCTGAGAGCATGTCTAACACTGCTGCCTAGCCCCTTGTCTCTGAGAGCATGTCTAACACTGCTGCCTAGCCCCTTGTCTCTGAGAGCTTGTCTAACACTGCTGCCTAGCCCCTTGTCTCTGAGAGCATGTCTAACACTGCTGCCTAGACCCTAGTCTCTGGGAGCATGTCTAACACTGCTGCCTAGCCCCTTGTCTCTGAGAAAATGTCTAACACTGCTGTCTAGCCCCTTGTCTCTGAGCATGTCTAGCACTACTGCTTTACCTCTTTATCCAAGCAAGTCAAATACTGCCACCTTACCCTGTTTCTGAGCATGTCTAACACTACCACCTTACCCCTTGTATCCAAGCATGTCTAATACTGCCACCTTACCTCTTGTATCCAAGCATGTCTAACACTGCCGCCTAGCCCCTTATCTCTGAGCATGTCTAGCACTACAGCCTTACTTCTTTAATCAAACATGTCTAACAATGCCACCTTATCCCTTGTTCCTGAGCACAACTAACACTGCTGCCTTATCTTTAGTATCTGAGCACAACTAACACTGCTGTCTTATCCCTAGTATCTAAGCACAACTAACACTGCTGTCTTACACTCTGTATCTGAGCACAACTAACACTGCTGCCTTATCCCTAGTATCTAAGCACAACTAACACTGCTGTCTTACACTCTGTATTTGAGCATTACTAACATTGCTGCCTTATCCCTAGTATCTAAGCACAACTAACACTGCTGTCTTATCCCTAGTATCTGAGCACAACTAAAACTGCTGCCTTATCCCTAGTATCTGAGCACAACTAACACTGCTCCCTTATCTTTAGTATCTGAGCACAACTAACACTGCTGCCTTATCCTTAGTATCTGAGCACAACTAACACTGCTGCCTTATCCCTAGTATCTAAGACCTCATCGATGTGGGTTCAAGCCTCACTCGGGGCGTTGAATTCTTCATGTGAGGAAGCCATCCAGCTGGCTTACGGTAGGTCGGTGGTTCTACCCAGGTGCCTGCTCGTGACGAAATAATGCGTGGAGGGGCACCTGGGGTCTTCCTCCACCATTAAAGCTGGAAAGTCGCCATATGACCTATCATGTGTCGGTGCGACGATAAATCCAACAAAAAAAAAAAAAAAAAAAAGAGTATCTAAACAGTGCTGTCTTACACTCTGTATCTGAGCACAACTAACACTGCTGCCTTATCCCTAGTATCTGAGCACAACTAACACTGCTGCCTTATCCCTAGTATCTGAGCACAACTAACACTGCTGCCTTATCCCTAGTATCTGAGCACAACTAACACTGCTGCCTTATCCCTAGTATCTAAGCACAACTAACACTGCTGTCTTACACTCTGTATCTGAGCACAACTAACATTGCTGCCTTATCCCTAGTATCTAAGCACAACTAACACTGCTGTCTTATCCCTAGTATCTGAGCACAACTAACACTGCTGCCTTATCCCTAGTATCTAAGCACAACTAACACTGCTGTCTTATCCCTAGTATCTGAGCACAACTTACACTGCTGCCTCATCTCTAGTATCTGAGCACAACTAACACTGCTGTCTTATCCCTGGTATCTGAGCACAGCTAACACTGCTGCCTTATCCCTAGTATCTGAGCACAACTAACACTGCTGCCTTATCCCTAGTATCTGAGCATAACTAACACTGCTGTCTTATCCCTAGTATCTAAGCACAACTAACACTGCTGTCTTACACTCTGTATCTGAGCACAACTAACACTGCTGTCTTACATTCTGTATCTGAGCACAACTAACACTGCTGTCTTACACTCTGTATCTGAGCACAACAAACACTGCTGCCTTATCCCTAGTATCTGAGCACAGCTAACACTGCTGTCTTATCCCTAGTATCTGAGCACAACTAACACTGCTGTCTTACACTCTGTATCTGAGCACAACTAACACTGCTGCCTTATCCCTAGTATCTGAGCACAGCTAACACTGCTGTCTTATCCCTAGTATCTGAGCACAACTAACACTGCTTCCTTATCCCTAGTATCTGCGCATAACTAACACTGCTGCCTTATCCCTAGTATCTGAGCATAACTAACACTGCTGTCTTACACTCTGTATCTGAGCACAACTAACACTGCTGCCTTATCCCTAGTATCTGAGCACAGCTAACACTGCTGTCTTATCCCTAGTATCTGAGCACAACTAACACTGCTTCCTTATCCCTAGTATCTGAGCATAACTAACACTGCTGTCTTACAGTCTGTATCTGAGCACAACTAACACTGCTGCCTTATCCCTAGTATCTGAGCACAGCTAACACTGCTGTCTTATCCCTAGTATCTCAGCATAACTAACACTGCTGCCTTATCCCTAGTATCTGAGCATACCTAACACTGCTGTCTTACACTCTGTATCTGAGCACAACTAACACTGCTGCCTTATCCCTAGTATCTGAGCACAGCTAACACTGCTGTCTTATCCCTAGTATCTGAGCACAACTAACACTGCTTCCTTATCCCTAGTATCTGCGCATAACTAACACTGCTGCCTTATCCCTAGTATCTGAGCATAACTAACACTGCTGTCTTACACTCTGTATCTGAGCGCAACTAACACTGCTGCCTTATCCCTAGTATCTGAGCACAGCTAACACTGCTGTCTTATCGCTAGTATCTGAGCATAACTAACACTGCTGCCTTATCCCTAGTATCTGAGCATAACTAACACTGCTGCCTTATCCCTAGTATCTGAGCATAACTAACACTGCTGCCTTATCCCTAGTATCTGAGCACAACTAACACTGCTGCCTTATCCCTAGTATCTCAGCATAACTAACACTGCTGCCTTATCCCTAGTATCTGAGCATAACTAACACTGCTGCCTTATCCTTAGTATCTGAGCATAACTAACACTGCTGCCTTAACCCTAGTATCTGAGCACAGCTAACACTGCTGCCTTATCCCTAGTATCTGAGCACAGCTAACACTGCTGTCTTACATTCTGTATATGAGCACAACTAACACTGCTGCCTTATCTATTGTATATGAGCGTAATAATAAAATCTGTAAAAAGATCCTTTGGAAACAAAGGAAGCAACCAAGCAGACTAATAGCAGACTCGATTTGACTGAGTCTGTTCACAAGAGGTAACGAAGTACATGTATGCAACACCTCTCACACCACCTAGCACCGGCTTAAGTGGAACTCTATTACAAATCAACTAAATGGACTCCATGATCCCAAAGGACCAGAAAATATAACAACCCTGCTACCTTACCCCTTTTATCTCTCCTGCCTTAACCATTGAATCCGAGCCCAACTAACACTGCTACCTTACCCCTAGACTCCAAGCCAAATTAATTCCACTAACTGACCCCTTGAATCCAAGCCCAACTAACAAAGTAACACTGCTGCTTTACCCATTGAATCCAAATCCGACTAACACTGTTGCCTTACCCCTTAAATCCAAACATAACTAATGCTGCCGCCTTACCCATTGAATCAAAGCACAACTAGCATTGTTGCCTTACTCCTTAAATCCAAGATCAACTAACACTGCTGCCTTACCCCTTGAATCCAAGCCCAACTAACATTGCTGCCTTACCCCTTGTATCCAAGCCCAACTAAAACTGCTGCCTTACCCCTTGTATCCAAGACCAACTAAAACTGCTGCCTTACCCCTTGTATCCAAGCCCAACTAACACTGCTGCCTTACCCCTTGTATTCAAGCCCAACTAAAACTGCTGCCTTATCCCTTGTATTCAAGACCAACTAAACCTGCTGCCTTATCTCTTGAATCCAAGCCCAACTAATGCTGCTGCCTTACCCCTTGTATTCAAGCCCAACTAAAACTGCTGCCCTTACTCCTTGTATCCAAGCCCAACTAACACTGCTGCCTCACCCCTTGTATCCAAGCCCAACTAATGCTGCTGCCTTACCCCTTGTATTCAAGCCCAACTAACACTGCTGCCTTACCCCTAGAATCCAAGTCCAACTAACACTGCTACCTTACCCCTTGTATCCAAGCCCAACTAACATTGCTGCCTTACCCCTCGTATGCAAGCCCAACTATTACTGCTGCCTTACCCCTTGTATCCAAGCCCAACTTACACTGCTGCCTTACCCTTTGTATCCAAGTCCAACTAACACTGCTGCTTTACCCCTTGCATTCAAGCCCAACTAAAACTGCTGCCTTACCCCTTGTATCCAAGCCAAACTAACACTGTTGCCTTACCCTTGTATCCAAGCACAACTAACACTGCTGCCTTACCCCTTGTATTCAAGCCCAACTAACACTGCTGCCTTACCCCTTGTATGCAAGCCCAACTAACACTGCTGCCTTACCCTTGTATCCAAGCCCAACTAACACTGCTGCCTTACCCCTTGTATTCAAGCCCAATTAAATTGCTGCATTACCCCTTGTATCCAAGCCCAACTAACACTGCTGCCTTACCCCTTGTATTCAAGCCCAATTAAAACTGCTGCCTTACCCCTTGTATCCAAGCCCAACTAACACTGCTGCCTTACCCCTTGTATCCAAGCCCAACTAACACTGCTGCCTTACCCCTTGTATTCAAGCCCAATTAAATTGCTGCATTACCCCTTGTATCCAAGCCCAACTAACACTGCTGCCTTACCCTTGTATTCAAGCCAATAAAACTGCTGCCTTACCCCTTGTATCCAAGCCCAACTAACACTGCTGCCTTACCCTTGTATCCAAGCCCAACTAACACTGCTGCCTTACCCCTTGTATCCAAGCCCAACTAACACTGCTGCCTTACCCTTGTATCCAAGCCCAATTAAAACTGTTGCCCTATCCTTGTATCCAAGCAAAACTAACACTGTTGCCTTATCCTTGTATCCAAGCCAAACTAACACTGTTGCCTTACCCTTGTATCCAAGCGCAACTAACACTGCTGCCTTACCCCTTGTATCCAAACACAACTAACACTGCTGCCTTACCCCTTGTGTTCAAGCCCAACTAAAACTGCTGCCTTACCCCTAGAATCCAAGATCAACCCCTTGTATTCAAGCCCAATTAAAACTGCTGCATTACCCCTTGTATCCAAGCCCAACTAACACTGCTGCCTTACCCCTTGTATTCAAGCCCAATTAACACTGCTGCCTTACCCCTTGTATCCAAGCCCAACTAACACTGCTGCCTTACCCCTTGTATCCAAGCCCAACTAACACTGCTGCCTTACCCCTTGTATCCAAGCCCAACTAACACTGCTGCCTTACCCTTGTATCCAAGCCCAATTAAAAGTGCTGCCTTATCCTTGTATCCAAGCCAAACTAACACTGTTGCCTTATCCTTGTATCCAAGCCAAACTAACACTGTTGCCTTATCCTTGTATCTAAGCCAAACTAACACTGTTGCCTTACCCTTGTATCCAAGCGCAACTAACACTGCTGCCTTACCCCTTGTATCCAAACGCAACTAACACTGCTGCCTTACCCTTGTATCCAAGCCCAACTAAAACTGCTGCCTTACCCCTAGAATCCAAGATCAACTAGCACTGCTGCCTTACCCCTTGTATTCAAGCCCAACTAACACTGCTGCCTTACCCCTTGTATCCAAGCGGAACTAACACTGCTGCCTTACCCCTTGTATCCAAGCGCAACTAACACTGCTGCCTTACCCCTTATATTAAAGCCCAACTAACACTGCTGCCTTACCCTTGTATCCAAGCCCAACTAAAACTGCTGCCTTACACCTAGAATCCAAGCGCAACTAACACTGCTGCCTTACCCCTTGTATCCAAGTGCAACTAACACTGCTGCCTTACCACTAGAATCCAAGCCCAACTAACACTGCTGCCTTACCCTAGAATCCAAGCCAACTAACACTATTGCCTTACCCTTGAATCCATGCCCAACTAACACTGCTGCCTTACCCCTTGTATCCAAGCATGTTACAGATAACTGTGGCATCTTTGTTGTCCCAATTATCATCACAGATAACACCCCATTCTCCAAGATATTTCACCTCTACACGACCTGCCTGCTCCTCTTCACCTACAAGTCTCACCTCAACATTATCCTTAGATCCTTGAATTAAAAAAGAAATGTTTGTCAAATCATTCTATTTAAATAATATTACGTTAATGTAAGTAAAAACATTACATGGATAAATATGTTGACAACATTCGATATGTCAAACCATCGTAGTAAACAATAAAAGTATAACTGCAATGGTTGTCATTCTAAAGCTGCAATAATAGAAAAGTAGATGAAATTTGCTTATTTAACCCTTCTTGCTCAAAACGTTCATATGTTTTAAATTTATATCAAATTAAAATGTATTTAAGTTTAAAACTTAAACATGTTCAAATTTTTTATTCTTACTGCATTCCTCTGTGTCTAGCAGTTCATCACTGAGATCATTACAGTCATCATGCTGGTTACATACAAGAGTATGGTCAATACATCTCCCATTGTCACAGGTAAACATACCCTCACATTCTGTAATACAACAACTAAAGTATAGTCAATACATCTTCCACTGTCACAGGTAAACATACCCTCACATTCTGTAATACAACAACTAAAGTATAGTCAATACATCTTCCACTGTCACAGGTAAACATACCCTCACATTCTGTAATACAACAACTAAAGTATAGTCAATACATCTTCCACTGTCACAGGTAAACATACCCTCACATTCTGTAATACAGCAACTAAAGTATAGTCAATACATCTCCCACTGTCACAGGTAAACATACCCTCACATTCTGTAATACAGCAACTAAAGTATAGTCAATACATCTCCCATTGTCACAGGTAAACATACCCTCACATTCTGTAATACAACAACTAAAGTATAGTCAATACATCTCCCATTGTCACAGGTAAACATACCCTCACATTCTGTAATACAACAACTAAAGTATAGCCGATACATCTTCCATTGTCACAGGTAAACATACCCTCACATTCTGTAATACAACAACAAAAGTATAGTCGATACATCTCCCATTGTCACAGGTAAACATACCCTCACATTCTGTAATACAACAACAAACGTATAGTCAATACATCTCCCATTGTCACAGGTAAACATACCCTCACATTCTGTAATACAACAACAAAAGTATAGTCAATACATCTCCCATTGTCACAGGTAAACATACCCTCACATTCTGTAATACAACAACTAAAGTATAGTCAAAACATCTTCCATTGTCACAGGTAAACATACCCTCGCATTCTGTAATACAACAACTAAAGTATAGTCAATACATCTCCCATTGTCACAGGTAAACATACCCTCACATTCTGTAATACAACAACTAAAGTATAGTCAATGCATCTCCCATTGTCACAGGTAAACATACCCTCACATTCTGTAATACAGCAACTAAAGTACAGTCAAGGCATCTCCCATTGTCACAGGTAAACATACCCTCACATTCTGTAATACAACAACAAAAGTATAGTCAATACATCTCCCATTGTCACAGGTAAACACACACTCTGTAATACAACAACAAAAATTTAGTCAATACATCTCCCATTGTCACAGGTAAACACACATTCTGTAATACAACAACAAAAGTATAATCAATGCATTTCCCATTGTCACAGGTAAACACACATTCTGTTATACAACAACTTAAGTACAATCAATGCATCTCCCATTGTCAAAGGTAAACACACATTCTGTAATTCAACAACAAAAGTATAATCAATGCATTTCCCATTGTCACAGGTAAACACACATTCTGTTATACAACAACTTTAGTACAATCAATGCATCTCCCACTGTCACAGGTAAACATACCCTCGCATTCTGTAATACAGCAACTAAAGTATAGTCAATACATCTCCCATTGTCACAGGTAAACATACCCTCGCATTCTGTAATACAGCAACTAAAGTATAGTCAATACATCTCCCATTGTCACAGGTAAACATACCCTCGCATTCTGTAATACAGCAACTAAAGTATAGTCAATATATCTACCACTGTCACAGGTAAACATACCCTCACATTCTGTAATACAGCAACTAAAGTATAGTCAATACATCTCCCATTGTCACAGGTAAACATACCCTCGCATTCTGTAATACAGCAACTAAAGTATAGTCAATATATCTCCCATTGTCACAGGTAAACATACCCTCACATTCTGTAATACTACAACTAAAGTATATTCAATACAATCTCGAGCATCATAGGTAAACATACCCTAACATTATGTAATACAAAAATACTTCCTTTTGTCACATAAAAAGAAACAATATTAAATAAACTAACCTCTTTGTGAGACCAGTTCATACACAAATGACTTGTATTTCCAAATGAAGGGCACTACAGTGGTCTCTGTGTTAACATCTGATAACTGACAGCTACGATCTTCAGGTTCAAACGCAAACGAACGACATACATACGATATTCTTGACAAGCACAGCTTAGCACACTAAAAGACAAGAAAAAGTTCTACTGAGTAGTGGCAGATTCGTCTGTTTTGATCAATTACAATTGTTTCTGGTTACTCTGTCACACTGTCTATAGCGTTTATGTTTACAGTGTGGAATATGAACATAAAATGGGGTTAATGGAACCGAACCATATGAACAAACATGAGAGAAACCCTTACAAGGAAGGATGCTACAGAAAAAATTTAATGATGATCTATTGAGTGGTTGATGGGGAAAAATATTGTTGAAAGTTTTTTTCTATTTTTAGCTCTGGCAAATCCTAAAATTGTCCAAGTAGAACAATTTGAACACATTTGAGAGCTCTCCCTGTGAGGATGCTCCTAACCCAGTCTTGTGAAGATCCATGATGTGCCTAGTAAGAAGAAACTGTTTTAAAGGTTTTTCTGTTTTTCTGGTAACCTTTTGAAGGGGCCAGAGAAGAACAATTTGAACCAAGTTTAGAGAGGTTTGTGCAAAGATGCTACAGACCAAGATTATTGATGATCCATCATTCGATTCATTAGTGAAAGTTCTTAACAATAAAAAACAGATACTAGACAACAGACAACAATTACAAATACTCACATTTTTAACTTCCACTTGCATTAGCAAAGTTAATATTCTTATAGCCAAGCTGTAAATTCAAGGTTAGCATTGGTGAAGTACATAGTGGCAACAGTTTGCCTTGGACATGGTGCACTGGAACCATGTCCATACCTTCTCTATAGAGATATTTCAGCAATTTTTCAGCTTTTGTTCAAGTACAGAAACCATAAATTTGTTATACTAAGAAACCATTTTATTGGGCATGTACGATAACTTCATGGTTCTGGGAAAAACTGCTATTTTGTGGGGGATATAAGTTCATTGATTTCAACTGTTGATGACAAAATGAGTGTAAATTTTATTTGTTCAAGAAGATTTATTTTGTGGTTTGACTAAACAAAGAAAATTAGCCCCTCACAAATATAAACAATTTCAAAGTAAATAAACTTCACAGTTACAGGTAAATTACCATTTTTCAGTTTTACAGTGTGCATATATGTTACTCACAGTTTCATTTGATGAGCCCATGAATGTCTCCTTAACATGGTTACTAAGTATGCCTCTATTTGCTGTCATATCAAACTGAGATATTTTGTAATCTGAAATATAAACAATATTTTTGGCATAAACATATTAGAAAACTTTTTTGAAACTTTTAAAATCTCTTTACAAAGTACACGTTGCATACAATATATAATCTTACATGTGAAAATCACATGTATTATTTGATAATGTGACAGACTTACATGGTTCCTTTTTTCTTTGCATTTTCAAATAAAAAAAATTGCAATAATTCAAATTTTCAGATCCTCTTCTAAAGACAAACATGTTATACTCTTAAATGATTTGAACTCAAATAAATATAAATAGAATTTTTTATACTGTGCCAAAATAAACAGAAATAACTGGGCAGCCTAGGAAAGAACAAGGGCTTCTAAGGACAGCAACGCTCCATTATTCACTAGTCTTGTCAGTTGAATGAATAGAAAAGATGAAAAAATGGTACAATTTTGCAAAAAAAGCAAAACAAAGTTATGAAACCTGTGCAGTGCATGTCAGATCATCACAGTGAACAAGTGTTTTAAGTTTCAATCCATTCCCATAAGTGGATACTGAGACACCAGCTTACATACAAAAACTTAACCCAAAATTGCTAAGTTGAAAATTTATTTATTTATTTGTGTTTTACGGCGCACCAATACAGTAGAAAAAGGGGCATACATTGTAATTTGTAAAAATGCAAAGTATAGTTATGGAACCTATGCAATATAAGTCAATTTATGACAGTGAATAAGTCTGTGAAGTTTCAATCCATTCCCACAAGTGATTACAGAGATACCAGCTCGCATACAAAACTTAACCAAATCGGGACGTGGTCACTTATGTAGACACAGATACCAAAGCATAGGTGAGTCCATTCACTCCACTTCTTCTTCAAATAGTTGAGCTTAAAATACAAAGGCTGCATACAGGAGCTACAGCTGGCTGTGGCTCAGTAGAGACATCAATAGCTTGAAGTTTGCACTGAAACAGTTTGTAACAAGAGTGCCAGACTGTCAAGAAATACGCCTGTCATCAAACTTGGCCTCATTCAATGGCCATAATCCAGGAGTGCCTGGGGCAATTTGGTTATTGAACTTAGCCTAGATATTATGCCCACAAACATTGTCAGCAAGTTTGGTGAAGATCAGATGAAAACTGTTCGACTTAGAGAGTGGACAAGGCTAAATTCGCAGTTTTTCAAGTAATTCAAGGGCTGTAATCCAAGAGGTTGATTTAGGTTGTTATTGAACTTGGCCGAGATATTATGCCCACAAACATTGTCAGCAAGTTTGGTGAAGATTGGATGAAAACTGTTCGACTTACAGAGCGGACATGCTTTGGACACTGGCCGCTTGCCTGCCACTTTCAGAGATGGGCGAATAAAAATTAGCTTATTTTGCCACTCTGCCATCCTGATCTTGACCTTGGTTTAAAGGAATAAAGACAATGCTAACAAGCTGCTGATAATGGTGGTAATATACAAGGCTTTTCAAATCAATGTAATTTAAAATGCAGTTTTGAAAAGTTACAGCTGAAAGAAATAATAGCAAAAGCTGGACATTTATTTTAAAGAATAAGTTGTTGTTACTGATATCAAGTACACAGTAGTCGGAATGCAGTAGTTTTTTGTTCTAAATTTGGGTTATGCCTGTAGCATACACTCCCTTCGTGTGTAATGTTTGCTTCAAGTGACTCTGTATGCTACCCTGTTTCACATTAAGTTTCCTATCAATTGTGTGTACATGATAGCTGACAGTCTTGTCTCAATTCAAATACAGTGCTCATGGTGCTGGTGCTCATGGAATAACATGTATCACCTCAGAGTGAAATAACACATAAAACTTAACAAGGCTTGCCACTTTGTTGAAAAAATTAAATTCCCTGACATTTCCCTGACTAAACCATACTTTTCACTGACTAATACCACATATTTTTTTCGGCCTCCTCATCCCCTACAGCCATCCAATCCACACTTTTATATTTATTTTGTTTCAGATATAACTGTCTGCTCTGGAGGCAATGGTTGCAAGGCCTTTCAGTCTTCAAAATTTCAATGTTAACATATAACAAAATTGATTCAAACACATTTAAATTATGTTTATAAACAATTACACCAAAATGTGTTTGGAAATACTTATAAATACTGCTTGAAGACTGCCATAGCCACTGAACATTTTAAACATTGACCCAGAATTTCATTTTTCCTTGACTTTTCTAAAATTTCATTTTTCACTGATCATAATCAATATATCCCTGAAAATTCACTGACCTTGACAAAACAAAAAGTTTCCCTGACTTTTGAAGGTAAGTGGCAACCCTGTTAACAATTAAACTTAAACAATAAAATCTTATATTTGTTAACAGAACAAGAAAAAAGAAAATTGCCAAATAGTATTTACCACAATCGGCTTCATCCTCCGCATAATCACAATCATGCTCATGATCACAATGCCACTGTTCACTAATACACCTACAATACAAAGACCATACTCATGATCGCAATGCCACTGTTCACTAATACACATACAAAACAAAGACCATACTCATGATCGCAATGCCACTGTTCACTAATACAACTACAAAACAAAGACCATACTCATGATCACAATGCCACTGTTCACTAATACACCTACAAAACAAAGACCATGCTCATGATCACAATGTCACTGTTCACTAATACACCTACAAAACAAAGACCATACACCTAAAAAACAAGAGCGCCGCCATGCGGGGCAATATACGCCCGAAGGCTTACATCATGGGATTGGAGCAAAATTTTAAGAACTTGACTGTTGTAGCCCCAAAGGACTGGAACAACAAAAGGAAAACTTCAAAAAACAAATCTAAGTCCACAAAAAAAAAAATCAAAGTCTACAAAAAAATCCTTATCAGGTATAGGTATGTAAAAATACACATTAAAATTGGAGGTACCATCCATGTTGTACCACAGAAAAGTGGTCTCGGTTTTTCCCTACGGCCAATAATAAAAAAGTTTCAAAATAAGCTATTTATAGTAATATAAAAGGGAAGTAATTCAAAAATTTTTTTTATTGTAAGTACAAAAAAGAGATATGCCAAATAAAAACACGACCACTGCAATGCAGAGCAATATACACAAAGCAAAGTCATAATGACCTTTGACCTCCTAAGTGTACCTTACCTGAAGCGAGTCATCTGGAACATGCACTCTGCACATCGTTACAAAGTGGTGAACATTTCTCGCAAGATCTTTGAAATCCTTCAGCCAGTTCAAGAGCTTACAGAGCGGACACGAAACAAATGACATCCTTTTGACCCTAAGTGTGACCTTGACCTTGAAGCAAGTCATCGAACATGCGCTCTGCACGTCCTCTTGGTGTGGTGAACATTTGTGTCAAGTTCTTTGAATCTTCAAGGGTTCCAGAGTTACAGAGTCGGACACGAAACAAACTGATATGACCTTGACTCCTAAGTGGACCTTGACCTTAAAGTGAGACATACAAAACATGCTGTCTGCACATCGCACTCGGTGTGGTGAACATTTGGTAAAGTTTACTTGAAATCCTTCAAGGGTTCAATTACAGAGCGGACACGAAATTGCTAAACGACAGACGGACAGACGGACACCAGCGTCATAACATAATACGTCCCTTCGGGCGTATAACAAAGACCATGCTCATGATCACAATGCCACTGTTCACTAATACACCTAAAAAACAAAGACCATGCTCATGATCACAATGCCACTGTTCACTAATACACCTAAAAACAAAGACCATACTCATGATCACAATGCCACTGTTCACTAATTCACCTACAAAACAAAGTTTATACTCATGATCACAATGCCCCTGTTCACTAATACATCTACAAAACAAAGACCATGCTCATGATTACAATGCCACTGTTCACTAATACACCTACAAAACAAAGACCATACTCATGATCACAATGTCACTGTTCACCAATACATCTACAAAACAAAGTTTATACTCATGATCACAATGCCACTTTTCACTAATACACCTACAAAACAAAGACCATACTCATGATCACCATGCCACTGTTCACTAATACACCTACAAAACAAAGACCATACTCATGATCACCATGCCACTATTCACTAATACAACAAAGTTCATACTTAATATGATCACCATGCCACTGTTCACTAATACACCTAAAACACGAAGTTCATACTCATAATTACAATACCACAGTTCACATTACATTATATTGAAGATCTCCTAAATTGATAATATTTCAAATTATATTTATTAGTTTTTGATAAATCATCAAACCAATTTTGATGGGGGTATTTTCAACAGCAAAATTTTTTCATTACAGAAACAACTATAGAGCTGTCACAGGAGTGACGAATTATACCCCCACTTTACAGCCTGTCACAGATAAGCCAAATGTCAAGCTCAAAATCAAGAGTCATCTGCTGGTCATGATCACTCCTATAAGTTCATGATCCAGGCCCAAGCATTCAAATAATGGTTTAACTGTCTGGTCACTGTGACCTGACTTTGACCTACAGACTCAAAATCATAGATATCATCTGTGTCATGACACCCCTATCACTTCATGATCCTAGCCAAAGCGTTCTCAGTTATCATTGGAAATGGTTTACTGTTCCGGGTCATTGTGACCTTGACCTTTGACCTAATGATTTTGAAGTCAAACCTGACCTGTATTTTATGAAGTTACACCTGTTTACCAAATATTAATTAAATCTGTCAAGCCTTTCATGAGTTATTGTCCGGAAACCATGAAACCAACGACATACAGACCGACTGACTGACAAACCGACCAACAAGCTCACTACTATAGTTCATTGCTAATCTTTTTTTTATATATATTTTTCTTGTCAAGACAGACACATTTTTCTCTATAAAACATATACAGAAGCATTGTGTCAAGTGTTTACTGATGTTGAATTGTATGTTGATATGTTTATCGGTTAACCCTAATCCTTTTATCCTTATGCTAACATGCAGACTCAAACAAAATTTGTTGCATCATTCAATATGGATCAGATTAATCCAAAATTGAAATATATCAAACTGTCAAAAGGTATAAATGCAAATCCATGACTTAATGAGGAAAACAGGCATACGATAAATTGTTATAATACACAAACACTTTGGCAACAATGGAATAATCCCAAGTGTTTCATCAGTGTTCCATTGTATAATGACAATAACACTTACTTCACACTCTGTGCACAGTAGAACTTGTTGTCAGGACATTCTGGGGCACCTGAAATTGTACATTAAATTCTGTTCAATGTAATTCTATTTTTGTATCTGTTAATACACAGTGCATAGTGCGGCTTAATCAATATGAATTTGATTTGTACGTTTTAAACTACTCTAAATGCTGCAATGAAAGACAGTGTTTGAGGCACCTTAAGGGGAAATTATTTAAAGTAGTCCACTGACTGCATAAAATTTTAAAAAAGATAGATAAACAGTTTAAAGTTTTGCAACAGTTAATTTCTTACTTGTGGTTGTAACTACAGGTGCTCTTGTTGTCATGGGAACCTGCTCAACATCTTGGTCCTGACACCGAGGGACAGGACAAAACCCAAACGTTCCCTCATTGTTGACATAGCACCAAGGTCTCACATCACCATCCGGGTTCCGACAATAATTGTGACCTTCAAGACCCTGTAATATATGATAATCTAGGAATATGCCTGCTACTTATAAGCAACTGCGTGTCAATAGTAGGTATTTTTCCAGTCAAGCAAAGGCCATAACTCTGAGAACTGATATACTCTACTTACTGTATATCTGCCAATTATGTACTGATTATTCAGAGTGTCAACATACCATGAATAAACAGTTTATGACATGATCTTCAACAAAACTTATCAATGTTGAAAAATTCTGACATCCTAACAATGCCCCCAAAATAATCTGGTGTAATGTAACTGTTTGGGCAGCATACTTCTGACATATCAATACTGCTCCCACCCCCTCCGAAAAAAAAAAGAGCTAAATCTAGTGTACTGTTACTTTTCAGACAACAAAGTTTTGACATTCTGCCAAAATAAGCTAAATCTATTGTAATATTACTGTTTGGGCAGCAAGACACCAAATCTGTCTGGCAGCCCATTTTGAAGGGACAAAATGACCATCACTAATTTCCATGTACATTCAAAAATCAAGAATATCACCTTGATGCAAGACAGACTAACAATATTGACAGAAAGCCCTACTGCTTTCTTTCTTTTTGGGAATCCATTGTCAACTCTTAAGGCTACTCAAAACCTGAATTTTCAAAAATAGCATTCTTTAACAGTTTTGTTTATTTTAGCAAAAAAGCATACATTTAAAAGTTACATATTACAGGTTGAACATATGTGTTACCTATCAAGTATCACTTACTTACCTTATCTGGAAATTTTTCTGGGGTGTGTTTCTTAGAGTCTGACCACTTGATACACTCTGTACCCTTTTCCGTGTTGGCTTGGGTTCCTCGATACTCAGTTCCAGTATCTCTGTAACATTCTACAGGTAAAATAACAATCTGCATATAACACTACAGGTAAAATAATAATCTGTATACAAAACTACAGGTAAAATAGCAATCTGCATATAACACTACATGTAAAATAACAATCTATATATAACACTAAAGGTAAAATAACAATCTGTATATACCGGTAACACTAGTACTCGGGTAAATAATAATCTGTATACAAAACTACAGGTAAAATAACAATCTGCATATAACACTACAGGTAAAATAAAATCTGTACACAACACTACAGGTAAAATAACAATCTGTATATAAAACTAAAGGTAAAATAACAATTGTATATAACACTACAGGTAAAATAATAATCTGTATAAAACACTACAGGTAAAATAACAACCTGAATACAACACAACAAGTAAAATAACAATCTGAATACATGATGTATTCCACAACAGGTAATATCACAATACCACTACATGTAAAATAACAATCTGTATACACAAATACAGGTAAAATAAAAGTCTGAATATACCACTATTAAAATGAAAAATAACAATATGGGTACAATAACAATCTGAACACTAACTATTCAAGGAATACTTCTCTCAGAACATAAAAATAACTTCTTTTCAAAGATCTATGAAGTAGAACAGATCTGAAATTCTCACAGGAGCTAGAGTGAAATCCTCCTAATACTTGCGACAACCATATAAGACCTCATTTACCAAGGATGGCACATTCTTTGCTATTTATTTAAAAGCCTAGGAGTTTAATGTATTGATCACAGTGGTACATGATTCCATGAGAAAATAGACAGTTTCAATTGTTATTTATTTTTTCTTTTCTTTTATTTTATATAAGCAACTGTACATGTTTTCATTAAAATAAACAGAAATTTTAAAATCAAAGAAGGGTCATTAAATCAAATGGTTTATCATATGTACTCATACAGCAGAAGATATTTTTCTTTCTAAGTAAGGTGGACTGTATAGGGCAAGTAGCTTTTATCTTGAACTTAAACTGACGTCATCAAACAGTAAGTTTGACTAACCTTCAGCAGAACTTACAGGCAACCTGCCTTCTACTTCTGTTTCCTCCTTTGGTCGTTCGCAGAGGTACCGGAAACCGTTCCGCATTCTTCTTTTCTTTCGAAGGCAGACATCATCAGACCAATATAAATATCCAACATTTACCTCCCCTACTGACTTATCCGGATGATCAAATGAATTTTTCAAAAACAGGCATTTCTCAGACTTTTTTCCACTTGGTTCTGCTTTTTTATTTCCTGGGAGCCAACCTAGAAATTTCATACATATACTTCTATTATTTCATGCTCGCCCTCGAACGTTTTATTATGTCCTAAGATATAAATGAACATTTTCATACAAATAGCATTGAAACTTCTATCTCAGATTCCTTAATTCAGATAGCAGTAATTTCAAATATTGTAACAGGCAAAAACCATCATAAAAACAGCCATGTATCAATAGAAATTGACTCGTTTATGTAAATTTGTCTACCTTTTAGATCATCTCCTCCAGAGTAAATTCATTGAGGCAAAGATGTTTTTATTGGAAAACTACCTAACAAAAGTTTATCCCATTCCAGTCACTGCTATTGTTATTTTAATATTATCTAGATTTCATTATCTTACAAAATTAAAATCCTTGTATACTACAATACATGAGACACCTTTAACAGAAAAAACTGTTGGGTTTAAGGGCAAATACATTTATAGGAAACAATCTTAAAAGTGACCAACATAATGACTGACCAAAAATCTTCAATTTAATGTAGCTGCAAGTGTGATGCACAAATGACATACCAGGGAACCATTTGAAATAATCTATAGACACTTGTACAATACTCTCATAACTACTGCTGCTCGATGTACGACCACTGTGACGCGGTGCTCTAGAATCTCCTTTAGGCCTTGAACCATGCCTTCTAGAGGATCTTTTTCTTCTGTAGTTGTCTGACAATGACCTTTCAACCTTTTCCCACATCCAAGTCTTTCCTTTCTTGATACCTCCAATTACAATAGGCTCTAGGAAAAAAGAAACGAACCAGTAAGAACAAAAGGTTAAAACAAGAGCACCGTCTCCAGGTACCAATGCTCCTCGAAATATGTATGGCAATATGCAAGGATAGGGTCATTTTCTTTGTTAATAAAAAGGATGATATTCCAACAAAATGCAAGAGAGAGAGAGAGAGAGAGAGAGAGAAACGGCTCTTGACCTACTTATGGTAGCCACCTAATGATGACAAACATGCCTGTGTACAAAATTTAAACAAGAGCACCGCCTTGCGGGTGCTGACGCTCATCTGATTTTTTTTTTGTGTAATAGAAATATTGTCCTACCCATGATTTTCTAAGTCTAAAAAGGGCCATCATTCTTGCAAAAAGCAGGATAGAGTTATGTTTCTTGATGTACAGTGTCCACTTATGATGGTGAAAAACTGTTGCAAGTTTTAAAGCAATAGCTTTGATAGTTTATGAGAAAAGTTGACTTAAACATAATACTCAACCAAGAAAATGATTTTCTAAGTCCAAAAGGGGCAATAATTATTGCAAAAAGCAGGATGGAGTTATGTTGCGTGCTGTACAGGGTCAGCTTATGATGGTGAACAAGTGTTGCAAGTTTCAAAGCAATAGCTTTGATAGTTTAAGAGAAAAAGTTGACCTAAACATAAAACTTAACCAAGAAATCTGATATTTTCGAAGTCCAAAAGGGGCCATAAATCTTGCAAAAAGCAGGACGGAGTTATGCTTCTTGCTGTACAGGGTCAACTTATGATGGTGAACAAGTGTTGCAAGTTTTAAAGCAATAGCTTTGATAGTTTAGGATAAAAGCTGACCTAAACATAAAACTTAACCAAGAAAACTGATTTTCTAAGTCCAAAAGGGGCAATAAATCCTGCAAAAAGCAAGATGGAGTTATGGTTCTTGATGTACAGGGTCAGCTTATGATGGTGAACAAGTATTCCAAGTTTCAAAGCAATAGCTTTGATAGTTTAGGAGAAAAGTTGACCTAAACATAAAACTTAACCAAGAAATCTGATATTTTCTAAGCACAAAAGGGGCCATAAATCTTGCAAAAAGCAAGATGGAGTTATGTTTCTTGCTATACAGGGTCAGCTTATGATGGTGAACAAGTATTCCAAGTTTCAAAGCAATAGCTTTGATAGTTTAGGAGAAAAGCTGACCTAAACATAAAACTTAACCAGGCAACGCCGACGCAGACGCCGATGCCGACGCCGACACCGATGCCGACGCCGACGCCGACAACCGCTCAAGTGATGACAATAACTCATCATTTTTTTTCAAAAAATCAGATGAGCTAAAAACTATAGCTCTAAAAGTGGAACTGACCAAGAACTCCCAAAGTTCTAAGTATGAAAAGCGCCATAATTATGACAAAATGCAAACCAGTTATGGTTCTACATCTACATGGTACTCCCAACAGTCAATAACTGACTATGACTGGGAGGCGACTGTCTGGGGGACACTTTGTTGATAGAGCCGCTATTGGATACACAAAATTAGTGTGCAATATTAAAATCAGTACTACTATATTACAAGTTAGTGGTTAAAAGATGATAAAAACATTCATTTTAGGTTAGAACATCAGTACTTCCAGGCTACTCCTGAACTCGTTTAGAGTAGCACTGGATTTTACATTATATGGTAGGGTGTTCCAAAGTCTAATTGTTCTAGGAAAAAATGAATTCATGTGATACTGTGTACGAGAGAAAGGAACATGAAAGTTAAGGTTCCTAGATTCTATTAGGTACTTGTGGTCTACACAGACAATTGCGTGATAGATTTTATACAACATAATTTGGGATGTGAAATTTCTCCTTGTTTCTTAAGTTTGCCATTTTAGTACAGATAACATTTCAGTGACACTTGATCTAAAGTCATAGTTGTTGAGAACGTATCTAGCTGCAGCCCTCTGCTAAGGAAGGGAATCTCCGCCAGGACATGCATGCTGCTAAATGACATTGCTATGTTATTTACTTACATATGCATTCTGCAACATTGCAACTGCATTTTAGGGAATTTCCGCCAGGACATGCATGCTGCTAAATGACATTGCTATGTTATTTACTTACATATGCATTCTGCAACATTGCAACTGCATTTTAGGGAATTTCCACCAGGACATGCATGCTGCTAAATGACATTGCTATGTTATTTACTTACATATGCATTCTGCAACATTGCAACTGCATTTTAGGGAATTTCCGCCAGGACATGCATGCTGCTAAATGACATTGCTATGTTATTTACTTACATATGCATTCTGCAACATTGCAACTGCATTTTAGGGAATTTCCGCCAGGACATGCATGCTGCTAAATGACAAATGCATGTTGCCTTGTGTTATTCGTTTTAAATTAAATGCAACATCCATGCGTCTTTGTGTAACCTTCCATCCGTTGGTGGCACAAACCTTGCATCTTTCGTCACTGCATGTATGTAAAACACATATTCCTGCGTGTAAATGGCAAATACATCCATTCTGTGGCATATTAAAATGTTTATATGAACAAGTTCTAAGTGTTTTGTACGTTTTACTTTCTGAAATTGATTAAATCGTTCCTCCATTATAAAAAAACTAACACATGCATGTTAACATTTAGTTGTTACCCGTTGTTTTTTTTTTTTCATATATAGGTCCCTGTTGTAGACCTTTTCTATGTAGGTCCCTACTTTAAATTCATGGATTCTTAGTATTGCAATGATTGAAATTTATGCAAGGCGAAAACAGTGCTAAGTAAGCACTAAGCAGCAAGAAGTTAATCAAATGCGACTTTAACATTTGTAATATGAAATTCGTAGAAAGCTGGGAATCAGAATTTCTGGCAGTTTCCATAAAATCAGTGAACCATGAACGGTGTTAAAAGTACTCATAATTTCCAGCTGTCCAGGGACGTAATTTCCACCGAAAACAACACAAGTATACACTGGTAAGTTTAGACTCTCTCACCGTTTAACCCACGGAAACTACCGAACACGAGAGTGGTCTCCCATGTATACTTATTTGCGCTAAAATTTTTGCTTTTTGTTGGTTCCCTGTAATATTGTAATGCACTACCGTGCTTAAATTTTTGTTATACTGCAAGTTTAAATATTTATTAAAGCCATGTGTTTTTGTATATCATTTTTGCCGGGAAACTGTAATATAAACAAGAACCAAGTGGTTGCAAGCATCACTAATGTTAAATCCAAAAAGCAGTAACAATCAAGTTATGAAAATTTCGGAATATTCACAAGTCACAACGTTGTTAATAGCTCGTTACATTCAATAGCAACAATGTCAAATACGCGTAAGAAAACATAGAAGACAGTTAGTATTAGCATGAGTATACATTTCAATATTGCAGTAAGCAAACAAAAAGGTTGAACGCACTTGTCAATTACATGCAAGAATAACCGATATTCATGAAAGGACTGTTTTCTTAACATTAAGAAGCATTAAAATTGAATTTCTTGTAAGGCAAATGTAAGAAACTAAAATGCAGTTGCAATGTTGCAGAACGCATATGTAAGTAAATAACATAGCAATGTCATTTAGCAGCATGCATGTCCTGGCGGAGATTCCCTTCCATACTATGCACTCTTTCAATTTCACATGTTAGATTTTTTTGCCATGGATGCCAAACAGTTGAGCAATATTCCAGTTGGGGGCGAACATACGTTTTATAAGCAGTTTCTTTAATTTTGATATTTTTTGTCTGAACATATCTTTTTATGTATTTTAGGGTATTGTTTGCCTTGTTTGATACATTTTGTATGTGAGGTTTCCAACTAAAGTCCTCACTGATGGTTACACCTAAGTACTTAGCATGTTTGGTAGTTTTTAATTCATGGTTATGTAACTTATAGGGAAAAGTGGTGGTTTTTCTTGCCAATCATATCCAACAAAAGATTATAAACTTATGTACAAAATTTCAAAGCTATAGCTCTTACCATGTTCAAGAGTGGACTTAAAATTTTAACCCCAAAATTCCGGCTTAATATGTAAAATAAAGGCCATATTTCTGTCAAAATAAGGCAAACTTTATGGCTCTTGGCAAGCATAAACACCTAATGATGCTAAGTAAGTGTACAAATACTCAAAACCAACACTCCTATAGTATTCAAGAAAAGTGGACCTAAGCAAAAAATACATTCTAAGTACATAAAGGGCCATAATTTAGACAAAATGCAAAGGAGAGTTATGCTTCTTGGCCTACTTTCTAGTCTAATGTCTAATAATAAAAAGGTGTAAAGCTATAGAGCTCTTACTGTTCTTAAGAAAAGATAAACCTAAACAGAAGTCTTGACCAAAGCCGACACTGGCAATCATGTGACAACAAGACCACCTGGATTTTTTTCAAAAAGACAAGACAAACTATAAGTAAGTAACAAACTTCAAACAACATAACACTGCCCTTCTATGACTTGTTTTTTTCTAGACCATGATGATTTCATTTCAGCAACTCATGTGAATATTAATCCGCTATGCTATTAGCTACGAGTTACAATGTTTTTGCTGATTATGGGGTTAGGTCATACTAACATATCTGTAGGTCATATGGTGACATACCAGCCTTTTGAGAATGAAGGAATAAATTCAAAGTCAGTAACCATAACCACATAGCAACCCAGATTTTTGTTTTTGTTGGGTGTATCATCACATCAACATATTCATAGGTGATATGACAACTTTCCAGCTCTTTATGGTGGAGAAAGACCCCAGGTACACCTCAGAGCATTATTTCAGGCAGGGGCAAGCACCGGTAGAACCTATGACCTTCAGCAACCCGGCTGGAATTCCTCAATCCGTGCAGGGTTATAAAGCCACAGTATTGAGAGCAAGTGATTGAATACCAGCAACCCAACCACTTGGCCACAGACACCCCTTATTCAGCAACCAAGGTTCCCCTTTGAATAAATAACTATATTGTGTAAAATGCCAAAGCAACAGTATACTAAATTTCTGACAACTTTTATAATACAATTATCTGTGTATTATGTAGCCACTTTTGAATATTTGCCTTTTATTGATACTTACAGTAAATTTATCTAACATCAGAAATACCCTTTTTAGAATAACTGGAAAACCTCTAATTTATTTAAACAGAAATGATATCATGACTTACTTGAAGGTATACTTGACTTATTTCTGTACTAACTAAACTTTAGCTAACCCCCACCTGGAGTATTAACAAACAATGATGACAGGAAATGGTTTTCAGTCTCTGTTTCAATATTTACAAGATGGCCGCCTATGTTGGCACATTTGCTGACAGCAAACTTCTTCTGTGTTGTTGGGATCTTGGACAGGAAATAACAACTTTCACTTCCTGCTATCCACCCTTCTGGGCAACCTAACAATGAAAAAAATAAAAAAATTGGCAGGCATATATTTTTTTATAACTTTTGTCCGAATACAAAATTAATTGTACAGATTTAGCATAAGAACTCATCCCTTATAGAAGCAAGCCTCTGTGGCGTACATGCTGCGTATTTGCTGTGTATATGCCGCGAACACAGTAGTACGCCAGAGGAGTACATTTTACATACACCGCATGCCGCGTACATGCCGCGTACTATTTCGACGAGTACACAGCATGTATGCAGGAGGTCACTAGTACACTTCAAGTACGCAGCACAGACCCTGAAAATTTAAGGAGTACACTGCATGTACGCAGGAGGGACTTGTACAAGAAAATAGTACACTGCATGTACACCGCAGATACTTTGAAATTTGTGCAGTACACTTCATATACGCGGGAAAGACTTGTACAATTTCTTTTGGCATTTATACTTAGTTTTTTTTTATAAGTTAAAGTCTGAAGTAAACTTCATATACGCGGGAGGGACTTGTTCATTTTCTTTTGGTGTTTATACTTTGAATTTTTTTAGGTAAAAGTCTGAAGTACACTTCATGCAGGAAGGATTTGTACATTTTTTTTTTTTTTTTTTTTTGGAAGCAAGAACTTGATTTCCGAGTAACTTTTATCTTAATAGCATAGAAAAGTTCAGATTACCGGTATTCTGAACAATGAAAATTTGCCAAACTATTTGCAATGTTCATTTTTGAAGCTTACATCTTAGTGATTTCTGAGCTGCACCTTGCATGCAGTGTAAAAATATATTTTCATTTTGAATTAATGATGGAGCTTTCTAACTTGGATAATTGAAAAGCCTTATTTGAACTTCATTGCATTACATTTTGTAATACATGAAATAATTACCAAGATAATGCCTCAACAGCGCCCGAATGAGAAGAATTAATAGCTCTCACTGTTATTTGAATACTCTTAAGCAAAACACCATTCTATCATGTTTTATA
Source organism: Mercenaria mercenaria (assembly GCF_021730395.1). Classification (NCBI taxonomy): domain Eukaryota; kingdom Metazoa; phylum Mollusca; class Bivalvia; order Venerida; family Veneridae; genus Mercenaria; species Mercenaria mercenaria. The sequence goes on from NC_069362.1 coordinate 24,139,992, forward strand.
AAGGCTTTAATGCTCATTATGTTAACTCATTACGGCCTCGCCAGATTAAAAAGTTGTTCATCGGATTTGTCGCTTGTATATTTTCAGAACGTTTTTGGCTAATTGCGCTCGCCCCATTGGAAAAAATCAATCCAAAATTTTTTGGTGTGCTACTTTTTACGGACGTAAAAGTGTGTAAATGCTTATATAATTCCAGTCCTAGATTGTTCTCAGATGGATTTTAATCAAAATAAATACATACTACGCACACATCGTCTATAATAAATCATAACACTTATATTTAGCTGCATTAAAGTTGTTTCCCCTTGATGCAGTTACGCCATTTTCTTCAAATGTTTACCAAATTACATGCTACAAAAATTGATTTATTGCATTGAAAAGTGGATGAAGAAAAGCATACTAATTTATTTGATAACATCAATCTACATTATTTTGGTAAGGGTAAATACTTATTGATGCATGTCACTTATGTTTTTTCTGGATTTTTTTCTGTCCAAATGATCAGCATTTGCATACAAAAGTTGGTGGGGTAAGGAATTTACATTATCACAGCAGTTTCGCCACAAGAGTACACAGCATGTATGCAGCAGGAGTACACAGCATGTACGCCGCAAGACTCAGGCCAGGAGTACACAGCATGTACGCCGCAGGGGTAGTACACCGCAGGCTCATTTGCATGTGAAAAGTGTATGTGCCGCGTACATGCTGCGTATTTCCCGCATACTAAATTCCTTCAGCGTACATCATGTGTACTATGTAGTCCACAGCATGTACGCAGCAAGTAGTACGTGGCAGAGCTCATTTGCATGTCAAAAGTGTACTACAAACGTACTATCGGTGTATGTGCGGTGTATATCCTGCGTACTATTTAAAGCCCTTGATTTCAGTACACATCATGTACACATCATATACGCTGTATGTACACAGCAAGAGTATGCAGCAGGCCTTTTTCTTCTGTAAGGGATCAGAGCCCTTGAGTTTGAACAAATAATAAGCACTCAAGACTGTCTTATTAGCCTGAAAAAGCTATGTGTGTTTTATGAATAAGACATTAAAATTCACTTAAAGCATTTAATAATTTCAAGAAGATTAAACAATAAACTCACTTCACAGTTTAATTTGATATTAAGTTATTACAATTTTTTCCTTGACAAAATTTCAAAATTCATTTTCATATTATGTTCCATGTCAGTTTCAAGTGGGATACAACTGCTATAATAATCAGAACATAAGCATATAATTATGACCCCCAGAAAGAATCATTTGTTCCTATATCTGTACTGTGAACTCACTTAATTTCATATTCACACAATTTCATGTTTGGCCAAAACATCAGATACTATTTCATGGGGATATAAATGTGATTTTTGAGCTTTGAACATAAAATGAATAGGAATTATTGCTTTGTTGGGATCCTAATTCCACAGAAGTTAGTCTGTCATGAAGATAAATGATTTCACAGTATTAGTTATGTGAAATATAGAAGAGTGTATGTTCAATGTAAATTTAATGAAGACTGCTAAAAAATGAGGCTTTCAATTTCTTAACCTTTACCCTGCTAAATTTCCAAAAAAGACTGATCTATCGTTCTATTTGGGCAGTACCATTCATTACTCGAAGGGGTGTTCACAGAAAATTTACTGACCGAATAGCAAATAGTGCAGACCATGATCAGCTTGCATGGACTGGATGCAAAGGCAAAATCACTTGCCATCAGCAAACTAAAGGTTAACAGTAAAATTGTTGACCAGCAGGTGAAAGAGGACACATGACAATACATTAAGGGTGATCACAATCACTCCATGTTTAGACGAGTTGAAGAAAAAAACACAAGAGTATGATTGGTCATTGTACCTGTGTTTGACTGACACACAACACCAGCCGCTTCGAGTGTAATACAGTTACTGGGATACTCGTAATTACAGGTGAGAATGTTTTGTTCCAGACCATTACATCCGACATCATCCATGAGAATATCAGTTCCGTTCCATGATCCTTCTCCAAACTCTGCTGAAACTGTTACTTTTTCTGCACCACTGTCAGAAATAACTTGATATGGTAACTGTTACTTATATTTATATGCAAAAGTGCTGACAGGGATGTTTTCATAAATTTTTATCAGACAAGAAGACATTTTGATAACTATCTAAATTGAGGATTCATTTGATTAATTTATGTTTGCTTAACTGTGTGGGAAGCACACAAAAATATCAAAGGAAAGCGGGTTGTTCAAATTCCCGAAGTTCAGGTTGGGTAGTTAACCCCAAAACCAGCACACCTCGGTTCCCAGATATTTAATGCAATTTGTTTCCAGGATAATATAAATTATTTCTTTAAAATAATTTCATTTATTCCTCGAGACTTAAAATGTTTGTTAGTTGCTAAGGATTCGGGATTAATCGGCCTTTATTATTCAGTTGAACTGGTTCTCGTTTTATCAATACAGTACTGATGTGCATGTTCAGCGAGCCGAGAACACAGCCAGTTGCTCGATATAAAAGCAAAAAGCCCGTGCAGATTTCTCACATTGCGTCTGAAAGGGCGAATAGACCGTTACTATACACTGACTGACAGAATCTACAGTTCCTCTACATGTCGTTCAGTAAAGATAAACTTAAAGTAATCTTAAATTGAGATACCGCATGAACGTGTTAGACCTAAATGACAAGGCCGGGAAAGGAAGGACGAAGGTCACAGGCAAAATGTAAGAGCAAAATCGTCAACAACAGGAATATCACCATAGGACGAGAGGAGAGGAACAAAAGGCCGGCCAGGAACGAGATGCTGAATCAGATACCTCCACATGACCTTGGAGCACGAGGGACCGGTAATTGTGCAAACGATATCGAGAAGGAAGAAACAGACAGTTACAAGATAATGCTGGTGCGTGTATTACTAATATTATTGATTTTGAAGTATTTTATATGGTTCGGGTATTTCACAAGACTATATCATGGTTAGAGGTAAAATTTCAAGGAGGGTGTGGCGGTGTAAGTGTATAGGTCATCTATACTAGACTCGTCTGTATGGTCAGCATGTCTAATATTGAACAAAAAGTTACAGTCTGTGGGAAGATGCGCATATTAAATCATACCTTCTGTTAGTCTTACCAGTATCTTATTGGTGGCACATCTGCTTTCCTCCCTTGAACAGATTTTCAGAGACGAATATATCAATTTGGCATTATTGCCGGTCAAAGGTGGCATTTAGTTTTCAAAATGTTTTTTGTAAGAAAGACATTTTAGACTGTCTACCGACAGTCAGGCTGAAAACACTCGGGCAAGATTAATTCTATATGCAGTGGTCGAAAGCGTTCATTATTTATGCGGCAACATATTTAACCAATCGGTGATAAAGTTCAGAAAATGCTTTGTTACATGTACAAGTTTTAGCATGGCGTGTGCACGGTGGGCAGTTTCAGTTGCGTCGGGTGATATCGCCCGCATCCTGGTCTTAAAACATAACAGACTTGTGGTGGCGATGTGTGCAGGTTAATGACGCAGCGGAAACGGTTTGGGCGAGTACACGTCACTGCATGTGCAATTACTTCATTAATATTCAAATTTTCCATATAAAGCACATACTTCGCTCCACATTTGGGAGTGTCCTGCAGTCATTATAACTTTTCAGTGAAGTATCAAAACCCACATCCCGGGATAATTTGCAAGTAGAACATTTCAGAGACATTTAAGGGGTCAAGATTGGGGTCGCGCCCGGAGATGAAGTTTAAATGAAATTTCGTCTCAGAGCTAAAAAAAAGAAAAAAAAAAAAAAAAAAAAAAAAATATCGATATAGTTAACTTAGCAAATTCACCGGTCAAAGTAGACGATATTGACCCAAAATAACAGCTGTTAAATTTCTAAAATAGGTCAAGATCTAGGTCAAGGGACTTGTCATCAAAAAACGCAAAACGCATACCATTTAGTACGTTTAATAGTCTTCTCTGCTAACACAAACACTTGACTGACACAGAAAGTTTTTATTTTGATACAACACTTCCTTTTGAGGAATGGATAACATTGCAAAATTTGCTAGGATTTAAAGATACGCCACAAAATACCTGTATTCTTTTGTATTTCCATGACGGTACTAATAAACTTTGATAATGTGGCAGTTGACCTGAATACAATCGACACTGTTTATTGTCCAATACAGGTAAATCCAATAATTGCTTTGCAATAGATCTATGGCGGATTATCTTTGAACATCCCTGGACTTACTGGACTCAACTGCCACATTATCAAAGTTTATTAGTAGTTTTACATGATTTGCATGAAAAGATTGAAGTATACAAGTATTTAGTAACAAGTTGACGGTGACATAGATTAGGCCAAAACAAGGTATTTAATGACTTAATACTATATTTAATCAATGTAACAATATGTACAGAAATTAATGTATTAAGTTAAATTTCGAACACATTTGGTTTCTTCAGTGTAAAGTAGTCATTCTATGCTATGCTCTTAAAACTATGATGATAAGAGATTGATTGAATAAGTTTTTGCATATGAAGCTGTAAAACTCATTTATTTAGGAAGGGCCTTAATTATCCATCATGGCTGTATATTACTTGTAATTTAAGAATGATTTTCATGAAGTTTCCGTGGTTAAAAAAAAAAAAAAAAAAAAAAAAATGGTTACTAGGTCTGGTGGGCATTTAAGAATTTTGTGTTGAAATCAAACATGAAATCAGGCAAACAGCAGAACTATCTAGACGATTTTACTGGAGGGGGTTTTTTGCGGCTTAAAATGTATTTAAGGATTTGATAGCAGTTGGCAAACGAAAGAACAAAGCAATAATGATTGAAATTTTGGGGTTCAGAGCTTGATTTGTAGACCTACAGATGGTGATCCGAATTCTGACCACTACACTTCAGAAAGTAAATTAAAAAAAAAAACAAACAAAAAAAAACATTGAATGTTTCACAGAATAATTTTTATTCAGGACTGCAGGTGTATGTGGATTGTTTCGTCTCTGCTTCATCCGACTCATTCTGTTGATTTAGCAAGCCTATCACCACATAAGGGTTGAGATTTGTTTAGATTTAACAATACTAGGATTCTTGCGATATTACAGTTGGTATACCCGTTTTTTTTCAGGACTATTTTTGGATTACCAATCAGGTAAACAGTTGTTTTTTCTGCAAATGCTTGGGGTGAAGGTTTGGATTAAAGGTCATTGGTGTCACGCAAACTGTTGCCTGACACGTGGCATAAATGTGGCATAACTTCCGATAGAATTGTTCTAGAACTATTATATTATTCCCCATTTATCTGGGGTACCGACTTGTCGAATAAAGAAATCAAATTCAGTGGCGATTATGTTGGTGCCTTCATATAAATATTTTTACTCAAAACCAATCACGTGCCTGGTCGTTTTAATGGCATTTGAAATGGCCTGCTTCGCCTTCGAATTGAAAAGTTCAAGACATTCTTATTTAGAACAAAGAAGTATAAATACACATTTTATTTTATTGGTCGGAAATCTCTACCGATTCTCTGATATAATGTGTAGCACTGCTTTTAAAAGCATTTGAAATATTTCGACAATTATAACCGGTAAAAGTATAGCCTATACTTAGTGAAATCATGTTTATTCATGACGTATGGTTTAGTGTAAGGGTTCTTATCAAAGTTTAGCATTATTTTTCATTAGTTTTTATATGAGAGTGTTTTCAGTAATCTATTAAAGGGTTGTCATACCGAATCAAATTCATTTTTGCGGCGGCAGATATAAACCTGTTTTATTGCAGATTTATTATAACTACGAATAAAGGATGTTTACAGTTGTTTTCATATTAGCCTATTTTGGCAGGCCACCTATTTAGATTAATTAAGTGTACTGGTAGATTCAAGCGTCGGTGGGATCCGGTATTTAGAGAAGAGGCTGACCTGTCTTTTACGGACAGTATTTGGTTATACGTTTAATAAATTCTAAGACAAATCAGAAAGGGGATTTTATTTTGTTGAAAATACACCACGAAACCAGTGTAGCTTGCCCATAATTCAATTAATTTAACACGATTCTATGAAATATTAAGATAGTATTTTCTTATGGGCAATATCCCCCGAGTCAAACATTCAAAAGACCAAATAGTTCAAGCAATTTCTGAGAAAATGTTCATCGCTACCGAGGCTTTACATGCTAGAGGTTTAAATTTATGACAATTATTTCACAATTTGGACACAAATTCAAATAAAACTTGTGTGTGCCAAAAGTTGATACAATTCTTCATTGATTTAGGTAAACTATTAAACAATATCCGAAATTACGAATTTCTGGTGATTTGAAACTATGTATGTACTTTTACCATGTATACACGCAAATAAAACAAATAACTTTTCATGACTACTACATGACTACTTACTGTGATTCAGAAGTTCTGACGTCATAAATAACCTAACATCGAACTATTTTGTTAAGATCTAGTTTGCCCAAGATTTTTACGGTTAAACCAAATCACACTATAATGTGTTATGCCACAGCAACTTTTTTCCCGGTAAAATGTTGTTCAGATTTATGCTATTAGGGATAAGTGCATCAATATGTTTAATTAGTTTGTCCTGTACGTACTGATCATTCGTATTAGAAATATTACAGTATCTTTCGGTAACACCGCATGATATTTTCGACTCCAGCGATTGGCTGGCCGTGTGGATTGAATGTTTACCTATATTTTATGCGTTCGCTATAATTTCTTTCGTGCAGATTCATTGCATTTTACTTGAGATTTGCCGCGGTCACAGAGATGCTTTAATTCGGGTGTGGTCCGTGTGCTGGGTGCCGTCTGCGTTTTTTTTAGGGGTCATCGCATTGCGTGTTGTCTCATGCTTGCGCCTGGTCTCCATTCGCTTGAAGATAGAGCGGTCAAAAACATGCCAACTTAACTTTTCAATGTTTTTCTCAGATCTATTGATGCATTTACCTTAGCAGATGTAGAATATATTAATTTAGAAATCAAGTATTTTAAGTCATTTGTTCGTCATAATGTGTTATATGATCTTAAAACATTTAACAGTATAACAATGAGATAAATAAAAGACAAAGAATGGTACATGTTCTTATTTTATGTCGAGTAATATGGAATAATATAAATTATTTCTTTAAAATAATTTCATTTATTCCTCGAGACTTAAAATGTTTGTTAGTTGCTAAGGATTCGGGATTAATCGGCCTTTATTATTCAGTTGAACTGGTTCTCGTTTTATCAATACAGTACTGATGTGCATGTTCAGCGAGCCGAGAACACAGCCAGTTGTTTGATATAAAAGCAAAAAGCCCCTGCAGATTTCTCACATTGCGTCTGAAAGGGCAAATAGACCGTTATTATACACTGACTGACAGAATCTACAGTTCTTCTACATGTCGTTCAGTAAAGATAAACTTACCCTCCCGCCACACCCCTAAAGTTGCTAATGCAGTAGTTTTTTATGGTTAACTTAGTTTTTTGGTGAAAGACCTGACATTCTGGAGAAATTTGTGTCAGATTTGCTGCGTTTTGTATTATACTTTCAGGGTACAGATTTCTTATATGGCATTTATTGAAGATGTCAGTGAGCTGTTAGTGCAACGTACACTGTGAAGTCTCCGATATCCCAATCATAATCATACTCAAAGAAGTTACGAATGAATGTTCTGTGATAGAAGCCAAGTCGAAGGAACTTCAAAGTACCGTAGATACTTCCTGGAAATTAACTTTTGGATAGTTCCCGATTTATGGTATTCAGGTGTATTGTGTTGATAAATAACAGCATTCATTAGAATGTTTTTAACTGGAACTGTGTGCTTTTTTAGGATATCGGAAATTAAATTAATGTTTAAGACATTTTCTGTAAAAGAATATATAGGAAAGAAATTACATGAACTTGTGTATTACTTTAGCTTAGGTATTTTCATTTATATCTTAGCTTCTAGATAAAAGATAAGGCTCACTGGCAGTTATTTATGTGTTTTGTAATTTTTATGAATCGGTAATTATACCTTAAATGTTAGGACTGTCGCTCAAATAATGTTGAATTGAGGGGATCAGGCGAGATATCGAGTTAATTAGATTGCTAAACAATAACCGGTTGGGTGTATGTTTTGTGGCGATTTATACGGTAGACGCCGAACTATAGATATATCTATGCGTTTGGTGTGATGAATTTTATTCGAACAGTTCAGTGTAATTAGCGTTGTCGTCTGTCAGTTATGGACACGGTCCGCTCAGTTTGGTGAAGCTATGTTTGCCTTTATCGGGCCTATCACAAGGGCATTATTGTCTTAAACAGTGCACCAAAGGTTGTTCATTGCAAAAGATGCACCTTGCTATTTAAGGTTGGTTGACCTGAAGTTGCTTCGGGTCACTAGGATTTCGTCCTTATAGTACTGGCGAGTCCTAGATTGCATTGCGTTGCGTTGCGTTGCTTGCTTGTGAAGTGGTTGTAGTGCACCACTATAGGTTCTGGTGATGCCTAGTTTGCTTTGCTTTTTTGCGTAGTGAAGCTTCTATAGTGAATAATTACAGTATTGGCAAAACCTAGGTTGTGTCTGTAATGTATCACTATGGTACTGGTGAGGCCCAAGTTGCATTCGGTTGTCCGTAGTGCTTCACTATAGTGTTGGTAATGCCTATGTTGCGTTGTTTCTTGCGATATGAAGTGTCTGTAATGCATCACAATGGTACTGGTGAGGCCCTGGTTGCATTCCGTTGTCTGTAATGCTTCACTATAATGTTGTGTGGTGCCTATGTTGCGTTGCTTCTTGCAAGGTGAAGTGTGTCCCGGGGTGCATCAGTTGGTGTTTTGTGTGGTAGGCCCGGTCAGTCCGTATTTTAGTTTTACTAGCTGAAGAATTGGGCTGTCTCATGAATATTTAACGCGTGCCGTTTTCGTGGACAATAATGCCAATATTGTCGTTCTTGTTTTAGCACAGACATATATCAGACAGCTTTCTAGCACTGAGTGTTTGGGAGCAGCTCTTGACTTGCTTCGTGGCATCGTTTTGGTGCGGAGCCGTGGTGAGCTGAGGTCTGCTGTCACACATTCGGGTGTGGTCCGTGTGCTGGGTGCCGTCTGCGGTTTTTAGGGGTCATCGCATTGCGTGTTGTCTCATGCTTGCACCTGGTCTCCTCTCGCTTGAAGATAGAGCGGCCAAAAACATGCCAACTTAACTTTTCAATGTTTTTCTCAGATCTATTGATACATTTACCTTAGCAGATGTAGAATATATTAATTTAGATATCAAGTATTTTAAGTCATTTGTTCCTCATAATGTGTTATATGATCTTAAAACATTTAACAGTATAACAATGAGATAAATAAAAGACAAAGAATGGTACATGTTCTTATTTTATGTCGAGTAATATGGAATAAATGGTAGTCACATAAACATCAAAAGGGCAGTGTTTTGTAATTCCACTGGAAAAAGGGAAGAAAGTTCCCTGAAATTTAATTCAATATGTTTCCGGGATAAAAGGTAGTCAAATAAGCATCAAAAGGGCAGTGTTTTGTAATTCCACTGGAAAAAGGGAAGAAAGTTCCCTGATATTTAATGCAATTTGTTTCTGGGATAAAAGGCAGTCACATAAACATCAAAAGGGCAGTGTTTTGTAATTCAATTGGAAAAAGGGAAGAAAGTTCCCCAAAATTTAATTCAATATTTTTCCAGGATAAAAGGTAGTCAAATAAGCATCAAAAGGGCAGTGCTTTTTAACTCCACTGGCAAAAGGGAACATAAATTATCTATTACTTAAGTTTTAGAGTAAATGAAGGAAAATATCAGCCAGTAAAACAAGATATTCAAAAACAACTTACCCACTGAATCCTAGCTGCCTGCATGCAACATCTGCATCATCGATTTCCCAGGCATCATCACATACTATACCCCACTTATTTCGCACAAAGACTTCTATATTTCCAGAAGTAAATGTTCTGTTTTCACCTCCAAGTCTGAAGATACATGAAAATGAATCATCATGTTTATGTCATTTATTTCCAAATTATCTTGGAATATAATTTCTATGCAAGTTACTACCATAATTGTGCTTTTTTTTCCATCCAAAATAGAACTAGAAATTGCTTTTGTAAAAAAGCGCATGTCTCCCCAAATGCAAAGTCCAATAGGCAAGAAGTCAATAGGGGTCAGGAGCGAAAGTCAAAGAGACACTGATGGTTGGCTGCAATAGGGATCATCTACTTGGCATGTCCAGTCATCCCGCTAAATTTCAACACTCTTGGCCTAGTGGTTCTCAAGTCACTGTTCAGGCTCCTGTGACCTTGACCTTTGATCAAGTGACCTCAAAATAAATAGGGGTCATCTTCTCTGCATGTCCAATCATCCTATTAAGTTTCAACATTCTAGGTCAAGTGGTTCTCAAGTTATTTCCAAAAAATGATTTTACATGACTAGGCCCCTGTGACCTTGACCTTTAATAGATTGACCCCAAAATCAATAGGGGTCATCTACTCTGCATGTTCAATCATCCTATGAAGTTTCAACATTCTGGGTCAAGTGGTTCTCAAGTTATTGATCGGAACTGGTTATCAATGTTCAGGCTCCTGTGACCTTGACCTTTAACGGAGTGACCCCAAAAACAATAGGGGTCATTTACTCTGCATGAACAATCATCTTATGAAGTTTCAACATTCTGGGTCGAGAGGTTCTCAAGTTATTGATTGGAAATGGTTTTCCATGTTCAGGCCCCTGTGACCTTGACCTCTAACAGAGTGACCCCAATATCATTAGGGGTTATCTCCTTGTATGTACAATCATCCTATGAAGTTTCAACATTCTGGGTCAAGTGGTACTCAAGTTACTGATTGGAAATGGTTTTCAATGTTCAGGCCCCTGTGACCTTGACCTTTAATGGACTGACCCTAAAATCAATAGGGGTCATCTACTTTGCATGTACAATCATCCTATGAAGTTTCAACATTCTGGATCAAACGGTTCTCTAATTATTGATCGGAAATTGTTTTCAATGTTCAGGCCCCTGTGACCTTGACCTTTGACAGAGTGACCCCATAATCAATAGGGGTCATCTACTCTTCATGACCAATCATTCTATGAAGTTTCAACATTCTGGGTCAAGTGGTTCTCTAGTTATTGATCAGAAATGGTTTTCAATGTTCAGGCCCCTGTGACCTTGACCTTTGACAGAGTGACCCCAAAATCAATAGGGGTCAACTACTCTTCATGATCAATCATCCTATTAAGTTTCAACATTCTGGGTCAAGTGGTTCTCTAGTTATTGATCAGAAATGGTACTGAGTTCTGACCCCTGTGACCTTGACCTTTGACGGAGTGACCCCAAAATCAATAGGGGTTATCTACTCTTCATGACCAATCATCCTATGAAGTTTCAACATTCTGGGTCAAGTGGTTCTCTAGTTATTGATCGGAAATGGTTTTCAATGTTCAGGCCCCGGTGACCTTGACCTTTGACGGAGTGACCCCAAAATCAATAGGGGTCATCTACTCTTCATGACAAATCATCCTATGAAGTTTCAACATTCTGGGTCAAGTGGTTCTCTAGTTATTGATCAGAAATGGTTTTCAATGTTCAGACCCCTGTGACCTTGACCTGTGACGGAGTGACCCCAAAATCAATAGGGGTCATCTACTCTTCATAACCAATCATCATATGAAGTTTCAACATTCTGGGTCAAGTGGTTCTCTAGTTATTGATCGAAAATGGTTTTCAATGTTCAGGCCCCTGTGACCTTGACCTTTGACGGAGTGACCCCAAAATCAATAGGGGTCATCTACTCTTCATGATCAATCATCCTATGAAGTTCAACATTCTCTGTCAAGTGGCTCTCTAGTTAATGATCGGAAATGGTTTTCAATGTTCAGGCCCCTGTGACCTTGACCTTTAACGGACTGGCCCTTAAATCAATAGGGGTCATCTACTTTGCATGTACAATCATCCTATGAAGTTTCAACATTCTGGATCAAACGGTTCTCTAATTATTGATCGGAAATCGTTTTCAATGTTCAGGCCCCTGTGACCTTGACCTTTGACGGAGTGACCCCAAAATCGATAGGGGTCATCTACTCTTCATGACCAATCATTCTATGAAGTTTCAACATTCTGGGTCAAGTGGTTCTCTAGTTATTGATCGGAAATGGTTTTCAATGTTCAGGCCCCTGTGACCTTGACCTTTGACAGAGTGACCCCAAAATCAATAGGGGTCATCTACTCTTCATGATCAATCATCTATTAAGTTTCAACATTCTGGGTCAAGTGGTTCTCTAGTTATTGATCAGAAATGTACTGAGTTCTGACCCTGTGACCTTGACCTTTGACGGAGTGACCCAAAATCAATAGGGGTTATTACTCTTCATGACAATCATCCTATGAAGTTTCAACATTCTGGGTCAAGGGGTCTCTAGTTATGATCGGAAAGGTTTTCAATGTTCAGGCCCCGGTGACCTTGACCTTTGACGGAATGACCCAAAATCAATAGGGGTCATTATCTTCATGACAATCATCCTATGAAGTTTCACATTTCTGGTCAAGTGGTTCTTAGTTATTGATCAGAAATGGTTTTCAATGTTCAGACCCTGTACCTGACCTGTGCGGAGTTACCCCAAAATCAATAGGGTCATTACTCTTCATGACCATCATCATATGAAGTTTCAACATTCTGGGTCAAGTGGTTCTCTAGTTATTGATCGAAATGGTTTTCAATGTTCAGGCCCCTGTGACCTTGACCTTTGACGGAGTGACCCCAAAATCAATAGGGGTCATCTACTCTTCATGATCAATCATCCTATGAAGTTTCAACATTCTCGGTCAGGTGGCTCTCTAGTTATTGATCGGAAATGGTTTTCAATGTTCAGGCCCCTGTGACCTTGACCTTTGACTGAGTGACCCCAAAATCAATAGGGGTCATCTACTCTTCATGATCAATCATCCTATGAAGTTTCAACATTCTGGGTCAAGTGGTTCTCTAGTTATTGATCGGAAATAGTTTTCAATGTTCAGGCCCTTGTGACCTTGACCTTTGATGGAGTGACCCCAAAAACAATAAGGGTCATCTATTCCAACAGCCCTACAAGCCTATGAAGTTTGAAGGTTCTAGGTCAAATGGTTCTCCAGTTATTGCTCGGAAATAAAGTGTGACGTACGGACGGACAGGGCAAAAACAATACGTCTCCCCCAGAGGGGGAGAGACATAATTTCAGTATATTCTCCTTCAATCAAAATTGTCTGCAGGAAATCTTTTCTGCACTGAAAGTTCTTATTTAAGTGCCTGTCAGTATAATTGTTCAATGGGAGAATGCAAGCCTCAGTTTCCAGGGCCAATATTTTATTATATCAGTCAGGTTGCTGCATTTGTAATTTTACCTTTACCCTGCTAAATTTCTATAATGAACTTGTCCATCTTTCAATTTAGACAGTACCATTAACTGTTTAAAAGCGGTGCTTACTAAAAAGATACTGACTGAATGGCCAACAGTGCAGATCTTGGTCAGACTGCATGGCTGTGCAGGCTGATCATGATCTACACTTGTCGCAAAGGCTGAATCAGTCATGTTTAGCATGGTATGGGTTAAAGTTCAGTGCCATACCATAGTGATCTGGTGAGGTTCCAGGGCTATGTTCTTCCATGTTACAGAAACAGATCAGTATTTCTGGATGCCTGTGAACAAAAGGCAGAAAAAAACAGAAATTTCTTTCAGTAGAGATACACATTGTATTTACCTTATTCTTTGCCCACTGACTGGAGGTAAATATACAGTTGCTGACCTGCCTCGGTTTTCATTTTTACCTCTACCACGCTTATCATTGTCTCGTCTGTGTCCACCTCCCTGTAGCAGATAGAACAAAGCATCAGTTCATACTCTATGCAGTTACAGTCATACAAACGATATGATAATGCATGCCAAACCTTTTATAAAGCATCAAAATAATATAGTATGTTTTCAACTTATAATTCAACAACTTTTATAAGAATAAGTCTACAGCAAATTGAAGTATACATCCTAGATTAGGTTTAACAGTAAAAAAAAGTAGTTCATCAAAAACTATAATCAAGAGTTGTCTAATGATGCTATCACCTAGTTCAATAACACTGAAGACACAATCATGTGAAGTTTCAATTCAATATCTGCATTAGTTTTGGAGATAGTAGCTTGCATGCAAAACTTTAAGGTGGTTCTGCACGTTCGGGTCAAAATTTTTTCTACAATGAAGGATTTGATTAAATCCTGAATTAATATATCTAAGACAAGAAATGTGGAAATTCCACGAAAACCAGCTTTTCAAACTTTGCATCATGCCAACAGTTTCTTTAAAACAAGAGGACCATGATGGTCCTGAATCGCTCACCTGTCCCCACATGACCCAGTTTTGAACTGAGTATGACGTCGTTTTTTCTATTATTTGACATAGTGACCTAGTTTTTGAGCTCATGTGATCCAGTTTTGAGCCTGACCTAGATATCATCAAAATAAAAATTCTGACCAATGTTCATGAAGATCCATTGAAAAATATGGCCTCTAGAGAGGTTTTATTATTTGACACACTGACCTAGTTATTGACGGCACGTGACCCTGTTTCAAATTTGACCTAGATATCATCAAGGTGAACATTCTGACCAATTTTCATGAAGATCTATTCAAAAGTATGGCCTCTAGAGAGGTCACAAGGTTTTTCTATTTTTAGACCTACTGACCTAGTTTTTGACCGCACGTGACCCAGTTTCAAATATGACCTAGATATCATCAAGATGAACATTCAGACCAACTTTCATACAGATCCGATGAAAAATTTGGTCTCTAGAGAGGTCACAAGGTTTTTTTATTATTTGACCTACTGACCTAGTTATTGATGGCATCTGACCCAGTTTCGAACCAGACCTAGATATCATCAAGGTGAACATTCTGACCAATTTTCATGAAGATCCATTCGAAAGTATGGCCTCAAGAGAGGTCACAAGGTTTTTCTATTTTTAGACCTACTGACCTAGTTTTTGACCACAGTTGACCCAGTTTCAAAACTGACCTAGATATCATCAAGATAAACATTCAGACTAACTTTCATACAGGTTAGTGACCACCAATTGTTTTCCCATAGACTTACATTGTAACATTATGGCGTGTACAGCCTTCCATACATCGAAACATGTATATCTAATTACAAGTTTTTCAAGAACTATCTTAGTTCTACCAAAATATCGGACGAAAAACATATGAATAGAGATACTTTATTTAAGTAATTTTCGTGTGAATGAGATGACTCCCTGTTTACATCATTGACATGGCGGGAGAAATTGGTTTGATAAAACTTTTTTTCAATACACATAAAATGTAGCATATTTTGTCAAAATGTGTAATAAAATACTGTAAATGCGGTGAAAAAATATCAATTTTGAAAAAATAATCACTTCCTGGGTTTGTTTACATGACTGACCAATCAGAACGCACAGACGTTACCTTATTCCCAGGTATACACTTACCTCATTCCCAATAAGTTCCCTGTACTTTTTTGAATTGGTGGTCTCTGACCTACAGATCCCGTGAAAAATATGGCCTCTAGAGAGGTCACAAGTTTTTTTTTTATTACCGGTATCTAAACTACTGACCTAGTTATTGACGGCACATGACCCAGTGTCAAATTTGAACTAGATATCATCAAAATAAACATTCAGATCAACTTTCATACAGATCCCATGAAAAATATGGCCTCTAGAGAGGTCACAAGTTTTTCTTTATTATTTGACCTACTGACCTACTTATTGATGGCATGTGACCCACTTTCGAATTTGACCTAGATATCATCAAAGTAAACATTCTGACCAATTTTCATGAAGATCCATTCATAAGTATGGCCTCTAGAGAGGTCACAAGGTTTTTCTATTTTTAGACCTACTGACCTAGTTTTTGACCACAGTTGACTAAGTTTCAAACTTGACCTAGATATCATCAAGATAAACATTCAGACCAACTTTCATACAGATCCAATGAAAAATATGGTCTCTAGAGAGGTCACAAGGTTTTTCTGTTATTTTACCTACTGACCTAGTTTTTGACGGCACGTGACCCAGTTTCGAACTTGACCTAGATATCATCAAGGTGAACATTCTGACCAATTTTCATGAAGATCCTGTGAAAAATGTGACCTCTAGAGTGGTCACAAGCAAAAGTTTATGCACGGACTGACGGACGGACGGACGATGGACGCTGCACGATCACAAAAGCTCACCTTGTCACTTTGTGACAGGTGAGCTAAAAATGGTCATGTTCTATTACAAGCCTACATATCCGACTGCATCCCATCATGCCATTCAAAAGTACAGGTATAAGAAAAGTACATGTATCCTTGCCCTATTTAATTTAGGATTCTTTGATAAAAGCTACCTAAACACAAATTTTGCTGACAACATGCACCTTAAGTCGCGCAATATTTCCACTGAAGAACGAGTGCATATTTCCCGATACAAAGCTTATAACCTATAATATGCAATTTGAAAATAATTGTTGTATACACGTATGTTTTGCATGGGCCGGTGGCCTTAGAGCAAATAAAATTTGTCATTGTCATCACCAAAGGAAAAAGAAAAAAAATTCTGGATCTCAGTTAGATTTGAACCAACACCCTTCCGCTTCACTGCACAAAAATCTATGTTTTATTTCGAATAATACTATTATGACCCCATTTTTCTATTTTTAGTTACTCTGACCTTGACACTGATCCAAGTGACCACAAATACATTCCCAACCTTTGTGTTTGATAAAAGCTATCTACCCATCAAGTATACTGACAATAAGTGTACCAAACTGATGATATTGAGTGGTAGCAATTTTTATATTTTTGGTTACAGTGACCCCAAATATCATTGAAATAAGCTTGCAGTACACAAATTTTGGAGGCAGTTTGTTAGTTCAAACTAAAATTATAAAGTGGAAACCAACTTTTTAATGATCACATTGAGAAAAAAAAAAAATTTTTTTTTTTTTAGTAAATGTGACCTTGACCTTGACCAAATGGCATTAAAATGTCCTTTTTATTACCCCCGCAAAAAAAAAAAAAAAAAAAAGGGATTTTTTTTTTGACCTGTGTGACTTGAACCGAGGCCCTTTCCCTTCCGTTCAACTGACTAAAAATTAGCTTTTGCCTTAATGCTCTAGACCACTGCGCCACCGTTGAAATATTTAAGTGTGAAGATTAAAAAAGGTATCCTGACCTTAAACCCATATACAGTCCCAACCTAGGATTTTTCTATAAGCTCCTGATTATATGGCTATAGGCAGGTTTAATAGCAATACAATATTTCAATGCAAACTATACAGTTATTGAGTCAAAACCATTTTTTCTATTTTTAGCAACTGTGACCTTGACCTTAAATCTAGTGACCTCATATGCAAACCCACACTCCATCTCTACGAAGCAGGGGCCGATCCAGGATTTTTTTCCAGTGTGGGTCGAGATGGGGGAAGGTGCGGGAAGGGGTGCCCCCTTCTTGCTGGTGGAAGTATGGGACCTCCCCAAGATAATTTTTGTTTCTCAGGGTGAACAGAGAGCAAATTTTGAGTAAAAAACAACAAGAATCTGAATCCCATCAAAAATGTGAGCATCACTTCATAAATAAGAAATACAATATTATTTTACAAATTTTAGGGTACGGATGAACCATGATGAAAAATTTATACCATATTAAATCAACATGAGATATAGGGGTGAACCATTCTTAGACAAGTTCATTCATCCTTGAACTGAATTTACAATGCACCGCATGTTGTCTGGATACTCCGTGCCGCAGTACGTTATGACTTTCGACTGTGAGAGTGCAGCAAATTCATTTATTCTTGAATTCATTTTACAAAAATAAACACAGCAAGTATTGTTTGGACTCAGAGTGCCCGCAGCAGCAGTCCCTTACAGAAGCAAGCCTCTGTGGCGTACATGCTGTGTATTTGCTGTGTATATGCCGCGAACACAGTAGTACGCCAGAGGAGTACATTTTACATACACCGCATGCCGCGTACATGCCGCGTACTATTTCGACGAGTACACAGCATGTACGCAGGAGGTCACTAGTACACTTCAAGTACGCAGCACAGACTCTGAAAATTTAAGGAGTACACTGCATGTACGCAGGAGGGACTTGTACAAGAAAATAGTACACTGCATGTACACCGCAGATACTTTGAAATTTGTGCAGTACACTTCATATACGCGGGAAAGACTTGTACAATTTCTTTTGGCATTTATACTCAGTTTTTTTTTTATAAGTTAAAGTCTGAAGTAAACTTCATATACGCGGGAGGGACTTGTTCATTTTCCTTTGGTGTTTATACTTCGAATGTTTTTAGGTTAAAGTCTGAAGTACACTTCATGCAGGAAGGATTTGTACATTTTTTTTTTTTTTTTGGAAGCAAGAACTTGATTTCCGAGTAACTTTTATCTTAATAGCATAGAATAGTTCAGATTACCGGTATTCTGAACAATGAAAATTTGCCATTTACTATTTGCAATGTTCATTTGTGAAGCTTACATCTTAGTGATTTCTGAGCTGCACCTTGCATGCAGTGTAAAAATATATTCTTTTTCATTTTGAATTAATCCTGGAGCTTTCTAACTTGGATAATTGAAAAGCCTTATTTGAACTTCGTTGCATTACATTTTGTAATACATGAAATAATTACCAAGATAATGCCTCAACAGCGCCCGAATGAGAAGAATTAATAGCTCTCACTGTTATTTGAATACTCTTAAGCAAAACACCATTCTATCATGTTTTATAAAGGCTTTTTTAATGCTCATTATGTTAACTCATTAAGGCCTCACCAGATTAAAAAGTTGTTCATCGGATTTGCCGCTCGTATATTTTCAGAACGTTTTTGACTAATTGGGCTCGCACCATTGGAAAAAATCAATCCAAAATTTTTTGGTGCGCTATTTTTTACGGACGTAAAAGTGTATAAATGCTTATATAATTCCAGTCCTAGATTGTTCTCAGATGGATTTTAATCAAAATAAATACATACTACGCACACATCGTCTATAATAAATCATAACACTTATATTTAGTTGCATTAAAGTTGTTTCCCCTTGATGCAGTTACACAATTTTCTTCAAATGTTTACCAAATTACATGCTACAAAAATTTATTTATTTCATTGAAAAGTGGATGAAGAAAAGCATACTAATTTATTTGATAACATCAATCTACATTATTTTGGTAAGGGTAAATACTTATTGATGCATGTCACTTATCTTTTTTCTGTTTTTTTCTGTCCAAATGATCAGCATTTGCATACAAAAGTTGGTGGGGTAAGGAATTTACATTATCACAACAGTTTCGCCACAAGAGTACACAGCATGTATGCAGCAGGAGTACACAGCATGTACGCCGCAGGACTCGGGCCCGGAGTACACAGCATGTACGCCGCAGGGGTAGTACACCGCAGGCTCATTTGCATGTGAAAAGTGTATGTGCCGCGTACATGTTGCATACTATTTCCCGCATACTAAATTCCTCCAGCGTACATCCTGTGTACTATGTAGTCCACAGCATGTACGCAGCAGAGCTCATTTGCATGTCAAAAGTGTACTACAAACATACTATCGGTGTATGTGTGGTGTATATCCTGCGTACTATTTAAAGCCCTTGATTTCAGTACACATCATGTACACATCATATACGCTGTATGTACACAGCAAGAGTACGCAGCAGGCCTTTTTCTTCTGTAAGGGGTATGTTAACACATATGATTTTTGAATTGTTTGTTCAACTGTGAGAGTGCAGCTTTAAAAGTTTTCACCATTAATATTGAAAATTCTAGGGGTGTGTGTGTGTGGCTGGATCAACCCGTAACAACTTACCTATATACAAAGTTTCAATTGAATCGGTTGCTCCTAACTCAAGTTCTTGCTCCAGGATAACGACATTTAGCACTCTAATAACAATTTTTTTTGAAAACTTGGTTGAAAATTCAGCAAATAAAAAAGCTAAGGTTGTTCGATATTTTGCTAGACTGGTTCAAAAAACTTAAACCTCACACATAATGGGAGTCTATGGAAAAAACACAAGTTTGATAACATTTTGTGCAAACAGAATTTTTTCTACAATGTACATTTTACTGTAATATGGTGAAATATGTGCTTGATTCTAAGATATTTGTCCATGATTAAAGAGATCTACGCATTTCAAGCTGGTTTTAAGACATTTTTAAAAATTATTTAATATGTCAGATGTTTTCAGATCATATTTCAGTTTTAGAAAGATAGTAACGTTCCTGTTTACTCACTGGTTGCCATTAATTCATTAAATGATTTCCATTTCAATGACATTATGCTATTACTTCTGGTTTACCAATGTGCATGCAGAACTATCTTAACCAGGATTTTTTAAGTCCAAAAGGGGGGCATAGTTTGGCAAAAATACATGTCAGATATATGGGACTTGACCCAATGAAGTTGGTAATTGACCTAGAAAACAAAGAAGTAAGTTTTAAAGCTACCTATATGCCTTTAAATGATAGATATACACACTTGCATGCAAAACTTTAACCAATCTCAAGGTGACGCTGAAGCCGGGTAAGTAGAATAGCTTGGACTATTGAGCTAAAAACATAACACATTAAATAAAGTATAGAAACAACAGCTGTCTCCATAGGACCACACATGCCCCCAATGGCACTTTGAATGAATAGTTATGGCCGATGTTAGAGTTTAGGACCTTTGACCTACGGACCTGGGTCTTGCGCGTGACACGTCGTCTTACTGTGGTACACATTCATGCCCAATAATTTTAAAATCCATGCATGAATGACAAAGATATGGACCGGACACGCCCATCAATGCACTATCATGAAATATGACCTTTAACGTCTAAGTGTGACCTTGACCTTTGAGCTACGGACCTGGGTCTTGCGCACGACATGTCGTCTTACTGTGGTACACATTCATGCCAAGTTATTTGAAAATCCATCCATGGCTGACAAAGATTGACCGGACACGAATGCACTATCATGAAAAATGACCTTTAACGTCTAAGTGTGACCTTGACCTTTGAGCTACAGACCTGGGTCTTGCGCGCGACACGTCGTCTTACTGTGGTACACATTCATGCCAAGTTATTTGAAAATCCATCCATTGATGACAAAGATATGGACCTGATACGAATGCAATATCATGAAAAATGACCTTTAACGTCTAAGTGTGACCTGACCTTTGAGCTACGGACCTGGGTCTTGCGCGCGACACGTCGTCTTACTGTGGTACACATTCATGCCAAGTTACTTGAAAATCCATCCATCTATGACAAAGATATGGACTGCACACGAAAATTGCGGACAGACTGACAGACCGACAGACGGTTCAAAAACTATATGCCTCCCTTTGGGGGCATAAAAAAAGAAGTTGTGTTATTTTATAGACTCACCTTCTTTGCATCTAACTCTGTTGTAAACACTGTCAGTAGAATTGCAAAAATCCAAACCCTGGAATAATGCATGATGCTGTCTGATACCAAATACCTTATATAACACCCTGCTTTTGTTGTATCGTACTATATTTCAAGTCAAAACATTTCCAGTCCAAACATTTTGGTAACATTAAAAAGTATAAAACTATTGTGTTGTCCGACAAACAGTGAAAAATAAACTTTGACCGCCACTTCTATATGACACTTAATAGGAAGACGGAAACTGGCCTAACAAGAGCTCTGACTGTTTTGGTAATTTTTTGTTATCTATCCACTTATCAACAGGTTCTGTTAAGTGTATAAAGTAACACATACACTAAGAGGCTTAAGTCCTGAAAACAACACAAGGGTTTTAAGTCATACTGACACATATTTTGTTAAATAACAGCTTACCAGATTTTATTGTGGAGGAAGACCCCAGGTATCCCTCCAGGCACTTTTGCAAGTACAGGCCACCAGCTGGTAAAACCAATGGCCTATTATAAGACTGGTCATAAGCGCAACACACCTCAGTATGGTTAACATTTATGTCAAATTATTTTCAAATCCCTTGATAAATGGCAGAGTTATGGACCAGATAAGAAACAGACCATGTAAATCTTTCTAAGTGTGACCTTGACCTTGGAGCTAGGGGTCTGGGTCATGCGCAGGACATGTCATCTCATTATAGGGAACATTTTATGCCAAGTAATTTTAAAATCCCTTCATCAATGGCAGAGTTATGGAGACCATGTTAAGCTTTAACTTCTATGTATGACCTTGACCTTAGTGCTAGGGGTCTGGATCTTGTGCACGACACATCGTCTCATTATTGGGCACATTTATGCCAAATAACTAAGAAATCCCTTGACGAATGGCAGAGCTATGAACTGTACACGAAACAGACCCTGTTAACCTTTCACTTCTAAGTGTGACCTTTACCCTGGAGCTAGAGGTCTGGGTCTTTTGGCATGATACATCATCTCATTATGGTAAACATTTATACCAAGGAATTTCAAAATCCCCTCATGGATGGCAGAGTTATGGACCTGACACGAAACAGACCCTGTTAATCTTTGACCGCTAAGTGTGACCTTGACCTTTGAGCTAGGAGTCTGGGTCTTGCACAAAACATGTCATCTCATTATGTGAACATTTATGCCAAGTTATTTAAAAATCCCGCTATGGATGGCAGTGTTACAGCCCGGAAAAGAATTTACACAGATGCACGCACACACACACGGAAGGACAGTGCCATTTAATAATAACTTTATTTCTTAAAAATATGTCAAATACAGATACCATACTACTATTTCACATACACATCTTAACTGCTGACCTATATGGTAACAAACTTTCTATCAAACTTAATGAGTACAAAAATTACATCTTGTTTAAAATATATATATATATTTGTTTGTTTCAAGTGTAAGACTAAAAATATTTCACCGAATGAATACCGTATGTTGCACCACTCATGAAAATATAAATTTTGGTGTTTACGAGTGAAATACACATAGATCTTACACTGAAACAAATTTCTTTTAATTTTTTCCGAGCAACGTCACATCGCGGAGTTAGAACAAGAATGTCTTAAGCATGTGTAAGTGTCAATTGTATATAACTACATACAAACATAAAGATACACACTCCAATGTAATAAAATGTAAGAAATCAGTAAACTTCATACATATATTTGACAATATTTCAGCACAGATATCATGATTTCAAGAGATGATGTCTTGATGGCTTCTATATTTATACGTACTTAGAACATGCTTTGAAACAGTGAAAATATCAATTTTATTCCACTGATATATTTCAGTATTTCACTGAAAAGCAAAAAACAAAACAAACAGAATCACCGTATATATTCACTTTTTATTTTCACTTACTGACATATATGAAAATGCTTTCTCAATTTAAAAACATGACAAATCCCGTAGCCTACTGCTCTGAAAAACTTGTCAACAAAGTAACTTTTTAGTAAATTCAGTTCTGCAGTATGTACCTGAAATTATAATTCTATCATTAAAACAAGAGGGCCCTAGATCACTCACCACTGTTACACTTGATATGCTTGAACAGTTTTCGAAAATTATGAATGGAAAATCTGTGAAATTATTTTGAAGTCTAACTATGGCCTTCGTGATATATTCTTACGCATAAGAACTCAAACACAGGTTAGTCTTCGATGCATATCATTTTGTTTAGTTCCCCAATTATAAGCAGCTGTTCAAACTTTTGTACAGATAGATAGGACAAATCTATGATTCTCTAAAATTATGGGGAGATATTTTATAAAGATACTGCACATCATCTCTAAACAAAATACTTTGATCATCTCAAGCTTAAAAATCTATTACACAATTATAAGCCTGCAATAATGCTGTACTATGAGAGCAGATCTGTACTAACTCATTTACTTAATCTGCATTATGACAGATTTCATATCCCCCTCGACTTACTGATCACTAATTGCTTCTAGGTCAAGGGTTTGTCATAATAATCTCTGTCCTATTAAGCATGTGACCAATCTTTCCCACACATTTTGTTTTCCAATCCTTAAGACAGATCTCAAATTACTCTATACAAAATACTACAATCTCTTTAGCTATTACAAATAACGATTTATTACAGAAATATTAAAAACACATCATGGAGAATGTACATGCATGAAAGTTTAAGATAAGTGTAGCTTATATGCTGCTTTGCCTGTAAATGTGTTTTATTGCTGTGTGTTTTTCTAACTTGACAGTCTACTAGTTTTGTTTAATCAACAGATACTGTATAAATATTTTATAGATTTTAGATTGCCATTCTGAGCAGAGTTATAAGAGACAACTAGAGATGCTTTTTAGAAAAGCGCATGTCTCCCACAACTGCCTCTATGAAAAATGTCTAGCTTCTCTAGATGGTTTAGACGAGTGGATCCAATTAGATGGTCTGGACGAGTAGATCCAATTAGTAATTCAAGGGCCATAATTCAAAAGTGCCCGGGCGGATTTGGCTAGATATCGAACTTGGCTGAGGTCTAATGGTCTAACACATTTTGATTAAGTTTGGTGAAGATCGGATGAGAAATGTTCGACTTAGAGAGTGAACAAGAGTAAAAAGACTGATTTTTCTTTTATTCAAGGGCCGTAACTCCAAAATGCCTTGACCGAATTGGCTAGTTATCGAACCTGGCTGAGGTCTCATGATAAACACAATTTGTTCAAGTTTGGTGAAGATCAGATGAGAAATGTTTGACTTAGAGTGTGGACAAGAGTAAAAAGGCCG
The DNA here is from genome assembly GCF_021730395.1 of Mercenaria mercenaria. Taxonomy (NCBI): domain Eukaryota; kingdom Metazoa; phylum Mollusca; class Bivalvia; order Venerida; family Veneridae; genus Mercenaria; species Mercenaria mercenaria. Next base: position 24,164,674 of record NC_069362.1, read on the forward strand.
ATTTTTCGGTAATTCAAAGGCCATAACACCAAAATGCCTAGACCGATTTCGCTAGTTATCAAACTTGGCTGAGGTTTCATGGTCAAACACATTTTGTTCAAGTTTGGTGAAGATTGGATGAGAAATGTTTGACTTAGAGTGCGGACAAGAGTAAAAAGGCCAATTTTTGGTAATTCAAGGGCCATAACTCCAATATGCCTGAACTGATTTGGCTAGTTATCGAATTTGGCTGAGGTCTTATTGTCAGACACATTTTGTTTAAGTTTGGTGAAAATAGGATGAGAAATGTTCGACTTAGAGTGTGGACAAGCTTTGTGACAGACAAACAGACACACACACAGACTGGAGTAAATCAATATGTCTCCCACACCACAAAATAATTATTATGATATCATAGACATAATTCACCTACATTGACAAACATAGGTAAGTGTTTTAAAAACTAAAAGGAAAACCTCACCGCTAATCAGTTAAAAAGAAGAAATGTCTTAAAATACTGATAATAAAGTGAATTTATAAATGGGTGTTACTACTCTAGACAAGAGGGCCAAGATGGCCCTAGGTCACTCACCTGAGAAACACACTATAACAGTGTAAACATGTTTGACCTAGTGATTCCATGGAAACAAATATTCTGACCAATTTTCATTAATAATGGACCAAAAATGTGGTCTCTGAAGTGTAAACAATTATTTCCTTCAATTTGACCTAGTGACCTAGTTTTTAACCCAGATGACCCTATTCAAACTTCAGATTTCATCAAGGCAATCATTCTGACCAAAATTCATGAAGATCAATTGAAAAATACAGCCTCTATCGCATACACAAGGTTTTTCTTTGATTTGGCCTAGTGACCTAGTTTTTGATCCCAGATGACCCATTTTCGAACTTGGCCTACATTTCATCAAGGTTATCATTCTGACGAAATTTCATGAAGATCAGTTGAAAAGTACAGCCTCTATCACAAACACAAGGTTTTTCTTTGATTTGACCTTGTGACCTAGTTTTTGAACCCAGATGACCCATTTTCAAATTTGGCCTTGATTTCATCAAGGTTATCATTCTAACCAAAATTCATGAAGATCAGTTGAAAAATACAGCCTCTATCACATACACAAGGTTTTTCTGTGATTTGACCTAATGACCTAGATTTTGAACCCAGATGACCTGTTTTCAAACTTGGCCTAGATTTCATCAAGGTTATCATTCTGACAAAATTTCATGAAGATCAGTTGAAAAATACAGCCTCTATCACATACACAAGCTAAATGCTGACAGACAGACGATAGACATTGAGCAATCACAATAACTCACCTGAGAAAACAGGTATAAAACAATATTTTTCTATATATGTTCTTAATTGATCATAAATTAATGATTATTAAAAGAATTTTAGAAGTGATCTAGATAAAACAGATAAAAGAGGGCCAAGGTGGCCCTAGGTCGCTCACATGAGAAATACACCATAACAGTGTAAACATGTTTGACCTAGTGATTTCATGGAAACAAATATTCTGATCAATTTTCATTAAGATTGGACCAAAAATGTGGTCTCAAGTGTAAACAAGTATTTTCTTCAATTTGACCTAGTGACCTAGTTTTTGAGCCAAGATGATCTACATTCGAACTTATCCTAGATTTGATCAAGGCAATCATTCTGACTAAATTTCATCTACCTCAATTGAAAAATACAGCCTCTATCGCATACAAAACATTTTTCTTTGATTTGTCCTAGCGACCTAGTTTTTGACCCCAGATGACCCATATTCAAACTTGACCTTAATTTCATCAAGGCTATCATTTTGACCAAAATTTCATGAAGATCAATTGAAAAATACAGTCTCTATTGCATACACAATTTTTTTCTTTGATTTGACCTAGTGTCCTAGTTTTTTGACCACAGATGACCAATATTCTAATTTGACCTAGATTTCATTAAGGCAATCATTCTGACTAAATTTTATGAATATCCAGTGTAAAATGTAGCCCCTATTGTGTACACAAAATTTTTCTTTATATTTATCGGTTGACCTAGTTTTTGACCCTAGATGACCCATATTCAAACTCCACCTAGATTTCATCCAGACAAACACTTCTGATCAAATTTCATGAAGGTCCAGGGTAAAATGAAGCCCCTATTGCAAACACAAGGTTTTACTTTGATTTGATCTAGTGACCTAGTTTTTGATCCCAGATGACCCATATTCGAACCTGACCTAGATTTCATCAAGGTTATCATTCTGACAAAATTTCATGAAGATCAGTTGAAAAATACAGCCTCTATCACATATGCAAGGTTTTTCTTTGATTTGACCTAGTGACCTAGTTTTTTGACCCCAGATGACCCATTTTAGAACTTTGCCTAGACTTCATCAAGGTAATCATTCTGACCAAAATTCACGAAGATCAATTGAAAAATACAGCCTCTATCGCATACACAAGGTTTTTGTGTGATTTGACCTAGTGACTTAGTTTTTGACCCAAGATGACCCATTTTCGAACTTAGCCTAGATTTTATCAAGGTTATCATTCTTATAAAATTTCATGAAGATCAGTTGAAAAATACAGCCTCTATCACATACACAAGGTTTTTCTTTGATTTGACCTAGTGACCTAGTTTTTGACCCCAGATGACCCATTCTAAAACTTTGCCTAGATTTCATCAAGGTAATCATTCTGACCAAAATTCATGAAGATCAATTGAAAACTACAGCCTCTATCGCATACACAAGGTTTTTCTGTGATTTGACCTAGTGACCTAGTTTTTGACCCAAGATGATCAGGACCGGCCCGCTTAGCTCAGTAGGTAGAGCGTCGGTCTACGGATCGTGGGGTCGCGAGTTCGATCCTCGGGCTGGGCGTGTGTTCTCCGTGACTATTTGATAAACGACATTGTGTCTGAAATCATTAGTCCTCCACCTCTGATTCATGTGGGGAAGTTGGCAGTTACTTGCGGAGAATAGGTTTGAACTGGTACAGAATCCAGGAACACTGGTTAGGTTAACTGCCCGCCGTTACATAACTGAAATACTGTTGAAAAACGGCGTAAAACCCAAAACAAAACAAACAAACAAACAAGATGATCAATTTTTGAACTTAGCCTAGATTTTATCAAGGTTATCATTCTGACAAAATTTCATGAAGATCAGTTGAAAAATACAGCCTCTATCGAATACACAAGCTAAATGTTGACAGACGCCACACGACAGACGTCAGGCAGACAGACAGACAGACACCGGACATCGAGCGATCACAATAACTCACCTGAGCAGGTGAGCTAAAAAAAAACCTCCTACTGCTACCCATGGAGACTTTTAGAGTGATGTATATAAGGTGTTTGACTCTTGGGACAAGAGCTGTCAGATAAGACCTTTTCAATGTTTGGTAGTGAAATTGTGCATATCTGCAGATATTAGAGCTATCACTATAGTGATAAATATTCCCTAATGTGGATGATGATGCTGGAAATCAGTTTGAGTGCAACCCATTTGGTAATAACTGAGATAAAGTGAAAGTTTATTAAAAACTTAAACCTGACAAAAGAATTATAACAGGGTCATGTATAAAAAGAGTGACCAAGTGAATGTGCAATAAAACTAACCTGACAAGTAAACAAGAGCTGTCTGTTGACAGCACGCGCCACTATTTCGGAGAATTGATTGAAGTATGGGGTCAAAATATTACCAGAGATTTTCAGATAAAAGAAGACAAATAGATAAAACAATGTACCTGTATTTTTGGACTTGGGTAAGTCTTGCACTATGTGGCAATGTGTGACAATGATGGTAAGCAAGTGTTCAAAGTTTCAAAACCATATATCAAACAGTTTAGACAAAAATGGAATGGTATGCAAATCTCAACTAATTTCTATGTCAAAAAAGGGCCATAACTGAGCTAAAGTCCTACTTACGTAGTCTTGCCTACATATGTAGAATATGATGGTAAACAAGTGGTCAAAGTTTCAAAGCCATATGACAAAGAGGTTATGGACTGGTATGAAACATTTAACTGATTTTCAAGTTCAAAAGGACCATAATTCAGCCAAAATAGTTAATTATGTACTCTTGCCTTCAAAGGGAGATCATGACAATAAACAAGTGTTAAAAGTTTCAAAGCCACATTTCAAATACTTTTGACAAAATGTTGACTTGTATGAAAACTGAACTAACTGAAATGTCTAAAAAGGGCCATAATTCTGCCAAAATACTTGACAGAGTTATATACTGTTGCCTATAGGTAGAGACTAATATAATAAACAAGTGTTTAAAGTTTCAAAGCCACATGTCAAACAGTTTTTACAAGACATGGACTTGTATGAAATCTGCACCAATTTCCAAGTCCAAAAGGGCCATAATTCAGTTGACAGCATTAGTACTCTTGCCTACAGGTAGAGACTGTTATCATAAACAAGTGTTCCATGTTTGAAGTAAATATCTTTGATGGTGTACAAGATATTACCATTTCATAAAAACTTCAACCAACACCGACCCAAATGTGAGCAGTAATTAGCTCTCCATATTCTTCAAATAGTCAAGCTTAAAGGTGGGGTAGGGGGCAGAATTCATGATATATTGGCGCCAGAGTTATGAACCTTGTGTCATATGATGTGGATGACGAATTGGAACATCTATTGTAAGCTTGAAGCAAATCTGTTGGGTAACAGCGATAAGTGAAAGTGCATCAAAACTTCAACCAAGGAGTGGATGCATAATCAACACCAGATCGAGTACGATAGCTCTCTATATTATACTTTGTATGTCGATCTAAAAGATTAAAAAAGAGATTCATGTATATTTTTACAGAACTTGTGAATAAAACAGAAGACAAAATTCTAGCGTTTCTTAAATACTCTGATGTCTAAACATTAAAGTGTTTAACTTATATAAACATTCTAAGCAATCAGCTGTTTTCTATGCGACTACCGTAATTCAGGTTTTTCATCCACTGCCACCAACCCCAGCATACATAAATGACTACTTGCCTTGAATGCAGGAATTGTAGACTTACAGAAGGTAAGATACAAAAGCAGAACTGTCTAATGACAGCATAACAACAGCTACCTGAAAGATTTATCACAGTACATCAGCATTCCTCAATTAAAGTCACAATTCAACTATGCTGTGTAACAACAATCCCTCGAGCACTGATGTAGTCCCTTGCCTTTTTTATTCCGATAACTGGTAACCCTTGGTAACTTGAGCATTTTACTTTTCCTCTTGTGACACTTTGAATGATTGGAGTTTTACTTTGTCTGTAAAATCCTTTTTAACTTTCACAATACCGCAAAAAAAAAGACCCAACAAATATCTGACACGCAGATGCTCCACTAAAGTAAACTACCAGTGTATTCTCTATGTCCTGCACTTTCATTTTGGTAAGAACCAGTTTTTTGGGTTATATCGTTTATTCATATTATTTAGGACTGTTCTGTATGGGTTTTCATTAATTCTCTCATGAACATTTGGTGGTGTTAAACGTCTTTGTATTTCTGGATGTAACATGCCCAAATTGACAATCATCATAGTAATTCCCGATGTACACCAATACCATGTTACTGCCTGTAATGCAAAATAAATTCTGTGAAATAATTTATATTCACGGTGACTAACATTTGTGGAATTCATAGTTGTGTTGATTTATGAAATGATGAAATGAAATCCCAATAAACAAATGAAATTCCAAATCATTTGAGCCACACCATGAGAAAACCAACATAGTGTGTTTGCAACCAGCATGGATCCAGACCACCTGTGCATCTTTGCAGTCTAGTCAGGATTCATGCTGTTTGATAATGATTTCTCTAATTGCAATAGGCTTTGAAAGCGAACAGCATGGATCCTGTCCAGACTGAGCAGATGCATTACGTTGGTTTTCTCATGGCACGGCTCATTCTATCTTCAAAGTTTGTCTAAAATATTTGAAAAGTGGCTATCAACCAAAGGTACATAAAAAAATATTTTCAGAAAGAGGTTCACTGTGGTTTCTTGGTTTAACTTTTGGCACATTTCGTCCCTATCTTTAGAAAGTTTATATTACAGGTTAGAGGTTTCTGCCAATTATTCTTTACAAACCAATAAAAATCAACACAGAGAGCCTGGCCACATCCATTTAAATATCAATGATTGAACTACAATGGAAAACAGTTATTTCTAAAGGTAAAACTGTAAATATCCAGTTTGAGTAGTAAATATCTTATCCCTTATCACACTGGACATGATTGATTCTGCCTTTGCGACCAGTGTAGATCATGATCAACCTGCACATCTGTGCAAATAAACATATAACTATTTTAGGCCATTGAATAAAATTTGAAAGCCGACCATATAATGATGCCAAAGACTAAGTTTGACGGAGGTCAATCAAGCAGTTCATGTTAAGAAGTCATTTAAATGTATTTTTTTTGCTCCAGTGGTTCCTAAAAGGGCCCAAGTGCCCCCATTTGAACAAATTTGGGAGAGAACCTTATAATGATGATACAGACCAAGTTTGATCAAGCTGTTCATGAGAAGAAGTTGTTAAAAGGTTTTTCTATTTTTAGCTCTAGTGGCCCCTAAAAGAGGCCATATAACCCCATTTGAACACACTTGATAGAGGACCTCACCAGGATGCTATAGACCAAATCTGGTTTTATTTCAGAGAGAAGATATTTAAGTAACTAGAAATGTGTCCACGGGACACTGATGCCCCCACTACACGACAAAGGACACAGATCAACTTTGGAAAAACAATATGTTGTTATTTAAACAAGAGGACCATGATGGTCCTGAATCGCTCACCTCTTCCCACATGACCCAGTTTTGAGTATGACGTCGTTTTTTCTATTATTTGACATAGTGACTTAGTTTTGAACTTGACCTAGGTATTATCAAGATAAAAATTCTGACCAATTTTCATGAAGATCCATTGAAAAATATGGTCTCTAGAAAGGTCACAAGGTTTTTCTATTATTTGACCTATTGACCTAGTTTTTGAAGGTACGTGACCCTGTTTTGAACTTTATCTAGATATCATCAAGGTGAACATTCTCACTAATTTTCATGAAGATCTCATGAAAAATATGGCCTCTAGAGAGGTCACAAGGTTTTTCTATTTTTATACCTACTGGCCTAGTTTTTGACCGCACGTGACCCGGTTTCGAAACTGACCTAGATATCATCAAGGTGAACATTCAGATCAATTTTCATGAAGATCCATTGAAAAATATGACCTCTAGAGAGGTCAAAAGATTTTAATAATTTTAGACCTACTGACCTAGTTTTTTACTGCATGTGACCCAGTTTCAAACTTGACCTAGATATCATCAAGATGAACATTCAGACCAACTTGCATACAGATCCCATGAAAAGTATGGCCTCTAGAGAGGTCACAAGGTCTTTTATATTATTTGACCTACTGACCTAGTTTTTTAAGGCACATGACCCAGTTTCAAACTTGACCTAGATATCATCAAGGTGAACATTCTGACCAATTTTCATGAAGATCCATTCACAAGTATGGCCTCTAGAGAGGTCACAAGGTTTTTCTATTTTTAGACCTACTGACCTAGTTTTTGACCCAGTTTTGAACCTGACTTAGATATCATCAAGATGAACATTCAGACCAATTTTCATACAGATCCCATGAAAAATATGGCCTTTAGAGGTCACAAGGTTTTTCTATTATTTGACCTACTGACCTAGTTTTTGAAGGCACGTGACTCTGTTTCGAACTTGACCTAGATATCATCAAGATGAACACTCAGACCAACTTTCATACAGATCCCATGATAAATATGGCCTCTAGAGAGGTCACAAGGTTTTTCTATTATTTGACCTACTGACCTAGTTTTTGATGGCACATGACCCACTTTCGAACTTGACCTAGATATCATCAAGATGAACATTCAGACCAATTTTCATGAAGATCTCATGAAATATATGGCCTCTAGAGAGGTCACAAGGTTTTTCTATTTTTAGACCTACTGACCTAGTTTTTGACTGCACGTGACCCAGTTTCAAACTTGACCTAGATATCATCAAGATGAACACTCAGACCAACTTTCATACAGATCCCATTAAAAATATGGCCTTTAGAGAGGTCACAAGGTTTTTCTATTATTTGACCTACTGACCTAGTTTTTGATAGCACGTGACCCAGTTTCGAACTTGACCTAGATATCATCAAGGTGAACGTTCTGACCAATTTTCATGAAGATCTTGTGAAATATATGGCATCTAGAGAGGTCACAAGGTTTTTCTATTTTTAGACCTACTGACCTAGTTTTTGATGGCACATGACCCAGTTTCGAACTTGACCTAGATATCATCAAGATGAACATTCTGACCAATTTTCATGAAGATCTTGTGAAATATATGGCCTCTAGAGAGGTCACAAGGTTTTTCTATTTTAAGACCTACTGACCTAGTTTTTGAAGGCACGTGACCCAGTTTCGAACATGACCTAGATATCATCAAGATGAACATTCTGACCAACTTTCATAAAGATCCCATGAAAAATGTGACCTCTAGAGTGGTCACAAGCAAAAGTTTACGGACGGCCGCACGCACGGACGCACTGACGCACGGACGGACAACGGACACTGCGCGATCACAAAAGCTCACCTTGTCACTTTGTGACAGGTGAGCTAAAAACAAGAGGGACAAAATGGCCCTATATCGCTCACCTGTTATCATTGCACTTAAGGACAAGAAGGTCAAAAAATCATAATCAAGATCAATCAAAAGAATTATGAGAAAATATAGTTGAAATTTTATTAAAGTTACTTCAAATAAAATTATTTTCAAATCAGGCCAGTAGTTTCATGCCCAAAGGATTACGTCAGAGAAGGATAGGAGCAAAATTTTGACTGATGAAGCCCAAAGGAAAGGAACAACAAAGGGAAGAAATTAAAAATAAATCTAAGTCCTCAGAAAAAATATCTAAGTCCAAAGGACAGGAACAACAAAGGGAAGAATTTAACAAAAAAGAAAAGAAAATTTCTTACAACGTACAGATATGTCAAAATACACCTAAAAATTGGAGGTACCATCCTGTTGTACCACAGAAAAGTGGTCTCGGTTTTTCCCTACGGCCAATAATAAAAAAGTTACTAAATAAGCTATTTATTGTAACATAAAAGGGAAGTGATTGAAAAAAATTATTGTAAGTCAACAAAAGAAGGATCTGCCAAATAAAAACAAGAGCACTGCAATCAAAGCAAATGCAGAGCAATATTCACACAAAACAAAGTCATATGACCTTTGACCCCCAAGTGTGACCTTGACCTTGAAGTGAGCCATCCGAAATATGCGCTCTGCACGTCGTTTTGATGAGGTGAACATTTGTGTCAGGTTTCTTCGAAATCCTTCAAGGGATTCAAGAGTTACAGAGTGGAAGGGAAATTGCTAACCAACAGACATACAGACAGATGGACACTGAGGCGATAACATAATATGTCCCTTCGGGCGTATAAAAAGGAATCGCGATCTTATTGTGATACAAGTTGTATGCAAGTTTGGTTAAAATCAAATCATAAATGAAGCTGCTATTGTGCAGACAAGGTCAAAAAAGCTAATTTTGGCCCTTTCAGGGGCCATAACTCTGGAATCCATTATGGGATCTGGTAGGTTCAAGAAAGAAACCAAGATCTTATGGTGATACAAGTTGTGTGCAAGTTTGGTTAAAATAAAATCATAAATGAAACCACTATCGTGCAGACAAGAAATTGTTGACGCACAAAAATAGCAAATTCTGGCCCTTTAAGGGGCAATAACTCTAGAACCCATGATGGGATCTGGCCAGTTTTTGAAATGAAGTGAGATATCATGCCAATATAAGTTTTGTACAAGTCTGATCAAAATTGCTTGCAAAATATGGTCTCTATCTTGGTCAAATCAAATTGTGGACATACGGACGACGGACGAAGGGTGATCACAAAAGCTCACTCTGTCACTACGTGACAGATGAGCTAAAAATGCAAAAAATAACCATACATAATGTACAAGTAATTCATCAAGTGACAGTCTCTTTCCCTGTTTCCTAACGCTAGCTTTTGCTTTCAAAGCGACTCTTTCAAGTTCACCAAGTTACTGTCTCTTTTTAACTAAGTCAGGGGCCATAGCTCCTACACGACTGAATGAATCCGGACGCTAAAACCCCAGGTGCACAACTGCACATGCTGACCAACATTCCTGTAAACTTTGGAGACTCTAGGTCAAAATTAATACTTTTGGAGCTATGCGCGACCCAACATTAAAATGACCAATTTTTTACTAAGTCAGGGGCTATAACTCCTACAAGACTTAAAGAACCTGGACGTGAAATCCCAGGTGCACAACTACACATGCTGACCAACATTACCGTAAAGTTTTGTGACTCTATGTCAAATTCCTTTGGAGCTAGGGGCGACACAATACTAAAATGACCAATTTTTAACTAAGTCAGGGGCTATAACTCCTACAACTGAATGAATCCAGACGCAAAACCCCAGGTGCACAACTGCACATGCTGACCAACATTCCTGTAAACTTTGGTGACTCTAGGTCAAATACTTTTGGAGCTATGCGCGACACAACATTAAAATGACCAATTTTTTACCAAGTCAGGGGCCATAACTCCTACACGACTGAATGAATCCGTACGCGAAACCCCAGGTGCACAACTACAAATGCTGACCAACATTCCTGTAAAGTTTTGTGACTCTACGTCAAATACTTTTGGAGCTAGGCGTGACACAACATTCTCGGAAGGAAGGACGGACAGATGGACGGACAACGCCATTTCAATACCCCCCTCCCGATTTCATCGGCGGGGGATAACAAGAGCTGTTTGTAAGACTGCAAATGCTTGACTATTTGAATCATTGTCCAAGCAGCAGGAATATTACCCTTAATGTTAAAATATCTATAGAGTTTCAATCTAGTATCTGCATTAGTTTTGGATGTAAAACTTTTACCAAATGTTTTAAGTTCAAAAGGGGACATAATTTGTCCAAAATGCATGTCAGAGTGATGGAACTTGATGCAATCAACTAGTTTTATAACCCAGAAGGCACATGTAAAGTTTCATTTTAATACCTGACTTTGTTTTGCAGACTGTAACCTGCATGCAAAACTTAACCAGGATTTTCAAAGTTAAAATGGGGACATAATTTGTCCAAAATACATGTCAGAGTAATGCAACTTGATGCAAACAACTAGTTTTATAACCCTGAAGGAACATTTTAAGTTTCAATTCTATATCTGCATTAGTTTTGTTGACAGTAACTTGCATGTAAAACTTCATCCAGGATTCTCTAAGTCAATAAGGGGGAATAACTTGGCCAAAATACATGTCAGAGTTATGGGACTTGACCCAGTGAGGTTGGTAATTAACTAGAAAAAGCAACAAGAGAGCCATGAAGGCCCTGTATTGCTTACCTGACCTATTGACCTAAAGATCATCTAGATTAACATTCTGACCAAGTTTCATTACGATATGGTCATAAATGTGGTCTCTAAAGTGTTAACTAGTTTTTCCTTTGATCTGACCCAGACCCCACTGAGATTCGAACATGACCTAAAGATCATGACTAACATTCTGACTAAGTTTCAGGAAGATACAGTCATAAATGTGGTTTCTAAAGTGTTAACAAGCTGTTCCTTTGATCTGACCTTGTGCCTAGTTTTTGATCCCACCTGACCCAAATTTGATCTAAAGATCATCAAGATTAACAATCTGACCAAGTTTCATAGAAATATTGTCATAAATATGGCCTAGAGTGTTAACAAGCTTTTCCATCGATTTGACCTTGTGACCTAGTTTTTGACCCCAGATGACCAAGTATCAAATTCATGCAAGATTTTATTGAGAGTAACATTCTGACCAAGTTTCATTAAGATTGGGCCAAAATTGTGACCTCAAGAGTGATAACAGTCAAATTGTTGACAATGGATGATGATGATGGTTGATGGACACAGGGCGATTACAAACTTCGTGCTTATGTGAGCTAAAAATTTTCCAGTCCACACAATAATCCTTAACAGGTAGCAATAGGTAAAAATTGGGTGTAAAATACTACGGAAAAGTGGTCACGATTTTTCCCAGCGGCCAGTAATATACAAGTTACAATAAAGCTATTTATAGTAACAACAAAAGCAAAGTAATGCTTAATTAGGGACCTTGTTCTTGTGCATGACACTCTGTCTCATGATGGTGAACAACTGTGTTAAGTTACATGAAAATTCCTCCAAGCATGAAGAAGAAATGATCTGGAACAAGAGCCCCCACAGCGCCTTGACCTTTGACCTGGTGACCTTGACCTTTGACCTGGTGACTCCAAAGTCAATAGGGGTCGTGTACTCAATAAGTACTATTAGCATGTGAAGTTTGAAGGTCCTGGGTGCAGTGGTTCATGAGTAAAGTGCCTCCATGCAAAACGTTCACATTGGTCCCTGTGACCTTGACCTTTGACCTGGTGACCCCAAAGTCAGTAGGGGTCGTGTACTCAATAAGTACCATCTGCAAGTGAAGTTTGAAGGTCCTGGGTGTAGTGGTTCACGAGTAAAGTGCCCTTATGCAAAAAGTTAACATTGGCCCCTGTGACTTTGACCTTTGACCTGGTGACCCCAATGTCAGTAGAAGTCATGTACTCAATAAGTTCTATCAGCATGTGAAGTTTGAAGGTCCTGGGTGCAGTGGTTCGCGAGTAAAGTGCCTTCATGCAAAAAGTTAACATTGTGACTAACGTACAGACGGACAGTTGAAAACTAATATGCCTCCCTTCTGGGGGCATAAAAAGTAATTCTTGTATCTGACCTTTGACCTTCGGGCCTAGGTCTTGTGCAAGACACATCGTCTCATTATGGGGAACATTTGTACCAAGTAATTTCAAAATCCCTTGATAAATGGTAGAGTTATGGAACTGGACACGAAACAGACCCTGTTAACCTTTGACCTCTAAGTGTGACTTGACCTTAGAGCTAGGGATCTGGGTCTTGTGCATGTTATGTCGTCTCATTATGGTGATCATTTATGCCAAGTTATTTCAAAATCCCTTCATGGAAGGAAGAGTTATTGAGCGGACACGAAACGGACACTGTAAACCTTTGACCTCTAAGTTTGACCTTGACCTTGGAGCTAGAAGTCTGAGTCTTGAACATGACACCACATTTCATTATGGTAAACATTTATGCCAAGTTATTTCAAAATCTCTTCATGGATGGCAGAGCTATGGACAGGACATGAAATGTGACGGACGGAAGGACAGAAGGACAAACAGATGGAAGGATGGATGGAAGGAGGGACACAGCCTATTTCTATGTCCACCTTTTCTTCTTCGAAAAAGGCAGGGGACAAATAGCACAGAAATGATATGGGGAGTGATTTTGTTTAAATTTTTAATGCCTAAGATTTCAATCTATACAATTCAGGTACTGTACAACAAAACAAGACAAACTTACTGCTGGCAAATTCCAGAATATGTATACAGTACAAATACACCAGCCACGGACGAAGAAGTTCAAACCCTTAACAGAAAATGAGTTCTGAATAGCATCTAAACTCTTCTTTCCATAGTTTTCCTGTGATAACACACTCAGCTGAAATACATGAAAATCAGAAAGTAATGTCAAAATATACTTCGTGATATTTACAGATGTCTTACAAAGTCAGTAAGTTGGCTTATTACACGGTTTTCCGTGAATTTATGAAAAATTCGAGTGAAATATAATTGTTATTTTCACATGAAGGCCTTGTATAGTTTATTTGACCTTGCTATTACCCCAGATCAACCAGTTTCTTATTTGAGCCAGATCTGAGAATCAGACTTAAAACTTTGATAAATATGAGTGCAAGTGTGCACACAGTTTTTGACCATGATTGTTTGGACAGAAAATCTGTACCAGTTAAAATGTAATCAAGAGGGCCATGTTGGCCCTATATTGCTCACTTGAGCTTAATTGCTTTCTTGGACAAATTTCTTTGCTAAAGCTTCAAAAACAAAAAGCACTAGGTGAGAAGGTCATGGTAAACATTCTCCAAGTTAAGTACTGAAATCTGTAAAAAAAATATACAGGTGGTCCAAATCTCTTTGCTGTAGCTTCAAAAACAAGAAAGTAGGTCAGTAGGTCAGGGTTAAAAATATTTTAGATCAGTACTGAAATCTGTATCAAAAGTTCTACATGTGGTCCAAATTTCCATGCTGTATCTTCAAAAAAAAAAGAAGTAGGTTAGAAGGTCAAGTTGAGTATTGAAATCTGTATAAAAAATTATTCAGGTGGTCGAAATGTCTATACTGTCATTTCAGAAATGAAAAAGTAGAGTCAGTAGGTCATGATTAAGACTATTCAAGATGAGTACTGAAATCTGTGTCAAACATTTCACATGTGGTCCAAATCTTTTTGTTGTAGCTTCAAAAGCAAGAAAGTAGGTCAATAGTTCAGGGCTAAGAACATTAAAGATGAGTATTGAAATCTTCATCGAAAGTTATTGACATGGTCCAAATTTCTATGCTGTTCTGATCATTGAGCAAAACTGTATGTGTCATCCAAATTTCAAGGCTGTATCTTAAACAAGAGGGTCATGATGACCCTAAATTGCTCACCTGAGTAATATGAGTCACATGTTTCATACGGCAAACTGATCCTATAATATTAAGAAAGTAGGTCAGTAGGTCACATTCAAGGTCATGAAGATTGGTATGCAAAACTGTACATGTCATCCAAATTTCAAGGCTGTATTTCAAAAAAAACAAGGAAGTAGGTCAGTCGGTCAAGGTTACAGTAAGGTGACATTTAACCACTTGGGTTCAACAGGTAAATATAATTAACAGTCTAGGAAATATTATCTGATAATTTTGGAAGTATTTTTTCCTATACAACTCATATAAAAAGTGACCACCAGGGTGGGGCCTCTTTTCACCCCAGGGGCATAATTTGAACAACCCTGTTAGAGGTTCTCTAGGCAATGATACATACCAAATATCAAAGGCCTAGGCCTTGAACTTTCAGACAAGAAGATTTTTATTTTTTTCCCTACATAAGTCTATGTTAAACTTGGGACCTCCAGGGCAGGGCCTCTTTTCATCCCAGGGGGATAATTTGAATAATTTTGGTAAAGGACCAGAAGGCTATGCAACAAACCAAATATCAAAAGCCTAGGCCTTGCAGTTTCAGACAAGAAAATTTTTAAAGTTTTCTCCTATATAAGTCTATGTAAAACTTGGGACCCCCGATGCGGGGCCTCTCATCACCCCAGGGGCAGAATCTGAACATCACAGAGGACCACAATGCAATGCTACATACAAAATATCAAATGCCTAGGTCTTGTAGTTTGAGATAAGAAGATTTTTAAAGTTTTTTTCTATTTAAGTCTACCTGAAACCTGTGATCCCTGGGGCGGGGCCTCTTTTCACCCCAGGGGCATAATTTGAACAATTTTGGTAGAGGACCACAAGGCAATGCTACATACCAAATATCAAAGGTCTAGGTCTTGTGGTTTTAGACAAGAAGATTTTTAAAGTTTTTTCCTATATGAGCCTATGTAAAACCTGTGATCCCCGGGGTGGGGCCTCTTTTCACCTCAGGGGCACAATTTGAATAATCTTGATAGAAGATCATAAGTTGGTGTCACATGCCAAATATCAAGGCTCTATGTCTTTCGGTTTTGGACAAGAAGATTTTTAAAGTTTTTCCGTGGCAACCAGAGTTCTGCATGGAATTAAATTCTTTGAACAATTTTGAAAGGGGACCACCCAAGGATAATTCCTGTGAAGTTTGGTGTAATTCTGCTAAGTGGTTTTCAAGAAGATTTTTTTAGGAAATGTTGATGGACGGATGACGCAAGACGGACGCCGGACATTGAGCGGTCACGAAAGCTCACCATGATACAGCCTCTATCGCATACACAAGGATTTTCTTTGATTTAACCTAGTGACCTACTTTTTGAGACCAGATGACCCATTTTCGAACTCAGCCTAGGTTTCATCAAGGTTATCATTCTGACCAAATTCATGAAGACTAATTGAACAAGGAGCTGCATTCAATAAACGCTTGATGCCCCCAGTAGCATCCTTGTCGATACAAAGCAACCTCAAAGTCCGAAACGAGGTCAAGCTCAAACTGACGTCAGGTGATGTTTGAAGATGAGGAATTGTCACAGGTTACATCTGTATTAGTATGAATTCATTCTTGTAAGCGGTATTGATATTAGACGAAACGGTCCCATTTGGTTAACCAAGAGATGGCCCATATAAAGCAACCTAAGTCCAAAATGAGGTCAAGGTGAAGGTCAAACTGAGGTCAGGTGATGTCTGAAGATGAGGAATGGTCACAGGTTACATCTGCATTAGTATCAAGTCATTCTAGTACTGGGTATTGATGCTAGGCGAAACGGTCCCATTTGGTTAACCTCGTACAGACGGACGGAGGAACGAACGGACGGACGGACAGGACAATCATTATATGCCTCCCGCATCAGTAGATGCCAGTGGCATAAAAATACAGACTCTATCGCACACAAGGTTTTACTTTGATTTGACCTAGTGACCTAGTTTTTGAGCCCAGATGACCCATTTTCGAAATCGGCCTACATTTTATCAAGGTTATCATTCTGACCAAAATTCATGAAGATTAATTGAACAAGAGGGCCAAGATGGCCCTAGGTCACTCACCTAAGAAACACACCATAACAGTGTAAAACATGTTTGACCTAGTGATTTCATGGAAACAAATATTCTGACCAATTTTCATTAAGATTGGACCAAAAAATTGGTCTCTTGCGATAAAACAAGCATTTTCTTAGATATGACCTAGTTTTTAACCCTAGATGACCCATGTTCAAACTCGACCTAGATTTTATCAAGGCAATCATTCTGACCAAAATTCATGAAGATCAATTGAAAAATACAGCCTCTATCACATACACAAGTTTTTTCTTTGATTTGACCAAGTGACCTAGTTTTTGACCTCAGATGACCCATATTCAAATTCGACCTAGATTTCATTAAGGCAATCATCCTGACCAAATTTCATAACAAAATATAGCTCACAGGTTATCATTGCACTTGAGGACAAGAAGGTCCTCAGAAAAAATATCTAAGTCCAAAGGACAGGAACAACAAAGTAAGAAATTTAACCAAACAGAAAAACAAAATTCTTACAAGGTACAGAAATGTCAAAATACACCTAAAAATTGGAAGTACCATCCATGTTGTACCACAGAAAAGTGGTCTCGGGTTTTCCCTATGGCCAATAATAAACAAGAGGACCATGATGGTCCTGAATCGCTCACCTCTTCCCACAGGACCAAGTTTTGAGTATGACATCGTTTTTTCTATTATTTGACATAGTGACCTAGTTTTTGAGCTCATGTGACCCAGTTTTAAATTTGACCTAGATATTATCAAGATAAAAACTCTGACCAATTTTCAAGAAGATCCATTGAAAAATATGGTCTCTAGAGAGGTCACAAGGTTTTTCTATTATTTGACCTATTGACCTAGTTTTCGAAGGTACATGACCTTGTTTTGAATTTACCTAGATATTATCAAGGTGAACATTCTCACTAATTTTCATGAAGATCTCATGAAAAATATGGCCTCTAGAGAGGTCACAAGGTTTTTCTATTTTTATACCTACTGGCCTAGTTTTTGACCGCATGTGACCCAGTTTCGAAACTGACCTAGATATCATCAAGGTGAACATTCAGATCAATTTTCATGAAGATCCATTGAAAAATATGGCCTTTAGAGAGGTCAAAAGATTTTAATAATTTTAGACCTACTGACCTAGTTTTTGACTGCAGTTGACCCAGTTTCAAACTTGACCTAGATATCATCAAGATGAACATTCAGACCAAATTTCATACAGATCCCATGAAAAGTATGGCCTCTAGAGAGGTCACAAGGTTTTTTTATTATTTGACCTACTGACCTAGTTGTTTAAGGTACGTGACCCAGTTTCAAACTTGACCTAGATATTATCAAGGTGAACATTCTGACCAATTTTTATGGAGATCCATTCACAAGTATGGCCTCTAGAGAGGTCACAAGGTTTTTCTATTTTTAGACCTACTGACCTAGTTTTTGACCGCACATGACCCTGTTTCGAACTTGACCTAGATATCATCAAGATGAACATTCAGACCAACTTTCATACAGATCCCATGAAATATATGGCCTTTAGAGAGGTCACAAGGTTTTTCTATTATTTGACCTACTGATAGCCCGGCTTATAAATCATTCGATCTTGCACTTTTTAGTAGAGACAAGCCATGAACATAAAATGATTGAAGGTTATGTCAAATAGAAATCTGGATATGGAACACTGACTTTTCGCACCTTTACTTGTCAGGGGCAGACAACTCATATAAAGGATATTTTCAGCAAATTTCTTTTTGTATCGTCATATTTCGCTCAATTTTTAATAAAACTTAAAGATTTTTTGGATTTAAATGTTTTGTGTTAATACCTTTCTATTTATAGTATTAAAAGCGGGTTTACTCTCAAGTTTATTCATGCGCAACGACATCCGTTATTTTGATAAAAATGCTCTTACTAGTTATATTTTTAATGAATCCTGACAAAATTGTTATATAATTTATCTTTATAGGAATGCAAAATTGAAATAATGTAAATAAATAATATATTTCAGAAAAAGACAAAAATATTCATTGTGGTTTATAAACAGCTATCGGTCCTTCTTTTTTTTATCAAAATTACCGTAAAATGTTTGTAATATAATATTAATTTTTCAATACAAAACCCTTAAAACAACACCTATTACACTTTTGTGACATTATCCGCGATCGAATATATCATTTTTCTGAAAAAAAAAATAGTTAACGCAATTAAAAGGGAGGTAATCGGTAAATGGAAATAGATTTTGCATATTTGTTGTATTACCGTGATTAATGTGTTATGATATTGGTTAGTTACAAGTATCCAGGCACTTATGTATTTAGATTAAAATGTTCCTGGTCTCAAAAAGAATAATTGAGTGGAATCATTCATGGCGATTTATCATTAAATAGATTGCACATTCTGACATAGCTGGATTTGGTTGCAAGTTAAACAAAGACGAAAGTAGTCAATCTCTGTATACTTAAGAAATAAAGATTAATATCATGGAGGAGTAGCTCGAGTGATATAATAATACTCATCAGAACGACAAACAATGAAGAGCAAATCACTAAATTAGATATATTATTTCGATTCTAATACGTTACGAAGGACTTTAAAGTACATCCTTGACGACATCCATCAAATGCTAGTATTTGCCTATTTTCTGTTTTGTGTTGATTTCTTTTCCTGCGCGACTGACGTAATAATTGTGACGTCAGGAAAATGTATTGATATATAAGAGTACACAATAATCAGCTAGGTAAATGAATTCGGCTGTGTTATAATGTGCGATAAACAACGGTTGACGCGCGGACCGGTAAGACAGCATTATGAAGTCCATTATGAAGTCAAATGGTAGCATGACGTTCGGTTTATTACTACTTGGATAAATGAAGCCCAGCAAAATTTCATCATAAAATTTCAATGACCGTGTAATAGTAAAAACAAAGAAGGCCGTCGAGTGGTTTTTCACCTGATTTATCACGGTTCAGAGCTCAGATGCGCAGAAATTGAACCAAAATGTTTTTAATATATCTACTTAAAATGCGATATTTTTAACAACGTGATTTATATAAAGACATGACTGTGATATTTTAAGTGAAATGTTCCTGTAAATCTAACAAAGCTGTTTTACTCTTTGTAACGGCATGATATGTGTATCATTCTGTATATTTTTGCAAACTAACGTAATAAAAGATATACTCAAATGAACAGTACTAAGTCGCGATTTATTTCTTACGTTAATCAAA
The DNA here is from genome assembly GCF_021730395.1 of Mercenaria mercenaria. Classification (NCBI taxonomy): domain Eukaryota; kingdom Metazoa; phylum Mollusca; class Bivalvia; order Venerida; family Veneridae; genus Mercenaria; species Mercenaria mercenaria. Next base: position 24,184,501 of record NC_069362.1, read on the forward strand.
CTGTATCTATATCTGACATATGAATATTTTTAGATTGAAAGAAAATTGACATCAGAACATAATATAATCACACAAAGCATGAAAAAAGTCTTACAGAGTTATTATTGACCTATCATCCTAAAGGTCTATGGCCATAATGTAAAATAAGAATCAGCTAAATATATTCTTGTTTTAAATGTTAAATGTTTCTAACGCATCATTGCAGTACATACCAAAATGGAAACTTCTAATTTGCTGTTTATATCATATATTGTATTAATAAGTACAATTTTTATTTGTCTTTCTTTAATATTATTTACACTGATTCAGTTTTGTATTACTTTAACTGTTTTTATAGATAAACTTTTCAACTTACGGCATATATTTATACTAGCATGCATCATCATGAAAGTGTCTTAGACGAATGTCCAGTGCAAACACAAAAGAATGACGACGCGACGTTTGTAAGCAATCGTACATCCAAACGTTCTGATACTTGTAGCCCCGTTTTGGAAAGCCAATTAACTTCGGTAGAACTATTTATTTCATTTCATTTCATCAAGGAGGATGAGTACCCCCTCTCTCTCCCCCTCTCCCCCTTCCCTTCCCCCCCCCCCCCCACCCCTACACACACACAATACACCTATCTGGATCAACTTGCAAACGTTTTAAATGACTACAATAAAATATGAGCTAGATACTTTAATAAATATATTAAGTTTTTTACATGGGTTGAGGCATTAATGTGAATAAAAGTATTTGATATGGGAAGTTTCAATTAGCTGTAATTTTGACATTTTACTAACAATATACTTTTCTAAATGAGTAAACATATGTGCATGTAGTAATTTGAAAGGTATTTGAATAAAAAGTCTTAGTTACGCTAGAAGATTTGGTAAGTGCATGTTGTCATACAGTTTACAGCTGTATGCAACATCGCGGTACAAATGAAATCTCTCTGACATATCCCTACAAATATTCTTTAAGGGAATATTTCTTCTTTCAGATATATATACGTTCCTTGCTTTTTAACAATTGGGAAAGAGTCTGATTTTCTTAGTATTTTATATGCCATCCCTTAGCCTATCTCTGTTGCGAAATAGTCACGAAATTAACCACTCTACATTATTCTTCATGCATGTTATATCAAGTAATATATCAATGCAAAAGTATAGAAAAGAATTCAAATTCGAATTAAGATCTACGTATGAATTGTTTTAACATAAATACGAGGTTTAGTTCATATCCACAAGAAAGAAATAAACAACATTTAGAATGAGCAAAATATGAGGCATCTCTCCCGTATGTGTGGACAAGTTTAAAATGACCCGAAAAGGCATTTATAGTCGGAAGAATTCTAAAGCGATATAATCTAATTATGAACACATGTTTCCTCTTTTTTGTAACACTCTTCTATAATATGTTTGTCTTTGGTTGAAAACAGGATGTAAAGTTTACGCAAAATGATACGTCGTTTTAGATGATTTATCCCTGTTCATACAAATTATTTCAAAAGTAACCTTTCTTTGATATTTCTTAAAATACTGTAACTTTGAGAAGCTCTACATGGCCCAGTTGTTTTGTCACCAGATTATAAGAAATTTCGAAAAGGGCGATAAAATTTTATACGTTGCTGAACATGATCAAATTATTTTTACGAATTCAATAGTTCTAATGATGACGTCATAAAACAGTTTGTCCAGGCTTTCATGGTTGACTGATTCGAGTGTTCCATATCCAGAACTTATCTTCTGGTATTGTTCTTTAAGATATGTATTATCTTAAGTCTCTACTAAAATGTGCAAGGTTCGGCAATATTTTAGGATTTATAAGCCGGGCTATGACCTAGTTTTTGAAGGCATGTGACCCACTTTCGAAACTGACCTAGATATCATCAAGATGAACATTCAGACCACCTTTCATACAGATCCCATAAAAATATGGCCTCTAGAGAGGTCACAAGGTCTTTCTATTATTTGACCTACTGACCTAGTTTTTGATGGCACGTGACCCACTTTCGAACTTGACCTAGACATCATCAAGGTGAACATTCTGACCAATTTTTATGAAGATCTCATGAAATATATGGCCTCTAGAGAGGTCACAAGGTTTTTCTATTATTAGACCTACTGACCTAGCTTTTGACCGCACGTGACCCAGTTTCGAATTTGACCTAGATATCATCACGATGAACATTCAGACCAACTTTCATACAGATCCCATGAAAAATGTGGCCTTTAGAGAGGTCACAAGGTTTTTCTATTATTTGACCTACTGACCTAGTTTTTGACGGCACGTGAGCCAGTTTCGAACTTGACCTAGATATCATCAAGATGAACGTTCTGACCAATTTTCATGAAGATCTTGTGAAATATTTGGCCTCTAGAGAGGTCACAAGGTTTTTCTATTTTTAGACCTACTGACCTAGTTTTTGATGGCATGTGACCCAGTTTCGAACTTGACCTAGATATCATCAAGATGAACATTCTGACCAATTTTCATGAAGATCTTGTGAAATATATGGCCTCTAGAGAGGTCACAAGGTTTTTCTATTTTTAGACCTACTGACCTAGTTTTTGAAGGCACGTGACCCAATTTCGAACTTGACCTAGATATCATCAAGATGAACATTCTGACCAACTTTCATAAAGATCCCATGAAAAATGTGACGTCTAGAGTGGTCACAACCAAAAGTTTACGGACGCACGCACGGACGACGGACACCGCGCGATCACAAAAGCTCACCTTGTCACTTTGTGACAGGTGAGCTAAAAAGTTACTAAAAATAAGCTATTTATAGTAACGTAAAAGGGAAGTAATCAAAAAGAAAATTATTGTAAGTGAACAAAAGAAAGATCTGCCAAATAAATCTGTTGACATAAATGAAATTTCAGATTAGTATCTCCATTAGTTACGGAGATATACCCATTTTAATTTGAAATAAAGGGAGGTAATTTGATATAAAATCAGTCCATAGTTATCTACCCTGATTGGCTCAGTCCAACTCATGACAATAATGAAATTTCAAATAAGTCCTATAAATACTTACTGATATAAATCCATTTTGATTACAATCAGGGGAGGTAATCAGATATAAAATAACTCTGGAAACTACGACTGGACCTGATTTGTCATGGAATCTACTCTTCATGGCCAATCATCCTATGAAGTTTCAACATTCTGGGTCAAGTGGTTCTCTAGTTATTGATCGGAAATGGTTTTCAATGTTCAGGCCCCTGTGACCTTGACCTTTGACGGAGTGACCCCAAAATCAATAGGGGTCATCTACTCTTCATGGCCAATCATCCTACGAAGTTTCAACATTCTGGGTCAAGTGGTTCTCCAGTTATTGATTGGAAATGGTTTTCAATGTTCAGGCCCCTGTGACCTTGACCTTTGACGGAGTGACCCCAAAATCAAAAGGGGTCGTTTACTACAGCAGCCCTACAACCCTATGAAGTTTGAAGGTTCTAGGTCAAATGGTTCTCCAGTTATTGCTCGGAAATGAAGTGTGACGTATGGACGGATGGACGGAAGGACGGACGGACGGACGGACAGGGCAAAAACAATATGTCTCCTGGGGGAGACATAATAAAACCATAAATGAAGTCTCTATATGGCTGCAAAAGCCAAAATAGCCAATTTTGGACCTTTAAGAGGCCATAACTCTGGAACCCATGATGGAATCTGGCCAGTTGAAGAAAGGAACCAAGATCTTGTGGTGATACAAGTTGTGTGCAAGTTTGGTTAAAATCAAATCATAAATGAAGTCACTATTGTGCAGACAAGGTCAAAATAGCTCATTTTGGTCCTTTCAGGGGCCATAACTCTGGAACCCATTAGGGGATCTGGCCGGTTCAACAAAGGAACTGAGATCTTATTGCAACACAAGTTTTGTGCAAGTTTGATTAAATTTAAATCATAAATGAAGCTGCTATTGCGCAGAAAAGGTCAAAATAGCTAATTCTGGCCCTTTCAGGGGCCATAACTCTCAAACCCATAATAGAATCTAGCCAGATAAGAAAGGAGCCAAGATCTTATAGCGATACAAGTTGTGTGCAAGTTTGGTTAAAATAAAATCATAAATGAAGCTGCTATTGTGTAGACAAGGTCAAAATAGCTAATTCTGGCCCTTTCAGGGGCCATAACTCTGGAACCCATAATGGAATCTGGCCAGTTCAAGAAAGGAACCAAGATCTTATGGTGATACAAGTTGTGTGCCAGTTTGGTAAAAATCAAATCAAAAATAAAGCTGCTATTGTGCAGAAAAGGTCAAAATAGCTGATTTTGGCCCTTTCAGGGGCCATAACTCTGGAACCCATAATGGGATCTGGCCAGTCCAAGAAAGGAACCGAGATCCTATGGTGATACAAGTTGTGTGCAAGTTTGGTTAAAATAAAATCATAAATGAAACCACTATCGTGCAGACAAGAAATTGTTGACGACGGACGAAAGGGTGATCACAAAAGCTCACCTTGTCACTATGTGACAGGTGAGCTAAAAATCAATTGAAAAAAAAAACAGTCTCTATCGCATACACAAGATTTTTCTTTAATTTGACCTAGTGACCTAGTTTTTGAACTCAGATAACCCATATTCAAACTGGACCTAGATTTCATCAAGGCAATCACTCTGACCAAATTTCATGAAGATCAATTGAAAAATACATCCTCTATTGCATACACAATGTTTTTCTTCGATTTGACCTAGTGACCTAGTTTTTCATCCCAGATGACCCATTTTCGAACTCGGCCTAGATTTTATCAAGGTAATCATTCTGGCTAAATTTCATGAAGATCAGTTGAAAAATACAGCCTCTATTGCATACACAAGGTTTTTCTTTGATTTGACCTAGTGACCTAGTTTTTGACCCCAGATGACCCATTTTCGAACTTGGTCTAAATTTCATCAAGGTAATCATTCTGACCAAAATTCATGAAGATCAATTGAAAAATACAGCCTCTATCGCATACACAAGGTTTTTCCTTGATTTGACCTAGTGACCTAGTTTTTGAACCCAGATGACCAGTTTTCGAACCCGGCCTAGATTTCATCAAGGTTATCATTCTGACCAAAATTCATGAAGATCAATTGAAAAATACATCCTCTATCGCATACACAAGGTTTTTCTTTGATTTGACCTAGTGACCTAGTTTTTGACCCCAGATGACCCATTTTTGAACTCGGCCTAGATTTCATCAAGGTTATCATTTTGACCAATATTCATGAAGAATAATTGAAAAATACAGCCTCTATCGCATACACAAGGTTTTTCTTTGATTTGACCTAGTGATCTAGTTTTTGACCCCAGATGACCCATTTTCGAACTCGGCCTAGATTTCATCAAAGCAATCATTCTGACCAATATTCATGAAGATCAATTGAAAAATACAGCCTCTATCGCATACACAAGGTTTTTCTTTGATTTGACCTAGTGACCTAGTTTTTGATCCGAGATGACCCATTTTCGAACCTGGCCTAGATTTCATCAAGGTTATCATTCTGACCAAAATTCATGAAGATCAATTGAAAAATACAGCCTCTATCGCATACACAAGGTTTTTGTTTGATTTGACCTAGTTTTTGATCCGAGATGACCCATTTTCGAACTCGGCCTAGATTTCATCAAGGTAATCATTCTGACCAAATTTCATGAAGTTCAGTTGAAAAATACAGCCTCTATCGCATACACAAGCTAAATGTTGACGGACAGACAGACAGACAGACGCCGGACATCGAGCGATCAGAAAAACTCACCTGAGCATGGTCAGGTGAGCTAAAAATACAGCCTCTATGGTATACACAAGGTTTTTCTTTGATTTGACCTAGTGACCTTTTTTTTTACCCCAGATGACCTATTTTCAAACTCAGCCTAGACTTTATCAAGGCAATCATTCTGACCAAATTTCATGAAGATCAATTGAAAAATACAGCCTCTATCGCATACACAAGCTAAATGTTGACAGACGTCAGACAGAAAGACGCCGGACATTGAGTGATCAGAAAAACTCACCTAAGCATTGCTCAGGTGAGCTAAAAACTTACCTACATGTCTATGTAAAACTTGGGACCCCTGGGGCAGGGCCTCTTTTCACCCCAGGGACATAATTTGTAAAATTATGGTAGGGGACCACTAGGCAATGAAACATACCAAATATCAAAAGCCTAGGCCTTGCAATTTCAGGCAAGAAGATTTGTAAAGTTTTTCCTATATAAGTCTATGTAAAACTTGGGACACCCTGGGTGGGGCCTCTTTTCACCTCGGGGCATAACTTGAACAATCTTGGTAAAGGACCACTAGGCAATGCTACAAACCAAATATCAAAAGCCTAGGCCTTGCAGTTTCAGACAAAAAGATTTTTAAAGTTTTTCCTATATAAGTCTATGTAAACCTTATTACCCCTGAGACAGGGCCTCTTTTCACCCTAGGGGCATAATTTGAACAATCTTAATAGAGGACCTAAGGCAATGCTACATACCAAGTATCAAAGGTCTAGGTCTTGTGGTTTCAGACAAGAAGATTTTTAAAGTTTTTTCCTACATAAGTCTATATAAACCATCTGATCCCTAGGGCGAGGCCATATTTGACCCAAGGGGGATAAAATTTGAACAATCTTGGTAAAGGACCACTATTTGATGCTACATTCCAAATATCAAAGCCCTAGGCCCTGTGGTTTTGGACAAGAATATTTTAAAGTTTTTCCAACAGAATTCTATGTGGAGTTCAATTCTTTGAACAATTTTGAAAGGGGGCCATCCAAGGATCATTCATGTGAAGTTTCATCAAAATTGAACTAGTGGTTTAGGAGGAAATGTTGTTTAAAGGAAAGTGTGAACAGACGGACACTGGACGGTGAGCGATCACAACAGCTCAACCTGAGCCTTTGGCCTTTGGCTCAGGTGAGCTAGAAATGAACAGGGATACTCACCTCTATAGTCGCTAGAAAGCTTAAACTAGTAAGAACAGGTAGTATATGATATGGATCTGCTTCAAATAAATTCTGAAACCAAAGTATTCCTCCAGTCTGCATATCCGGACATAAAGCACCTAGAAGAAAGGGTATAAAGTAACCAGTAACACTATTCGGCGATTTGACAGTAAAATGAACATATGTCTCAAAAAGAGACCTCTATTTTAAAAGGAAGATATTCCAAGGGGCATAATTCTGTCAAAAACACCAATTAGAGTCATTGGGATTGCTACCACACATGCAGATGATGATGGTAAAGATATATTTTGAGTTTCAAGTCATTATCTTATATAGTACCAAAGTTACGTCCAGAAAACGAAGTTTGTCAAAAAATTTAAGTACGAAAGGGGCCAAATTATGCCCCCTTTTGGATATAGAAAATCCTGGTTAAAGAATAATGCAGATATTGAATTTATAGTTCACATATGTCTTCAGACTTATAAAACTACTAGTGATAGCATAAAGTCATGTAACTCTCACATGCATTTTCGCCAAAATTATGAGTCCCAAACTTTGACATGTATTTAGAGCAAATTATGCCCATTTTGAACTGGTTAAATGTTTGCATGCAAGTTACTAAGTGCAAATATTTAATTGAAACTTCACACATTTCTTTGGGTTTATAAAACTAGGTCATAGCATTAAGTCCCATAACGCTGACATGTATTTTGCAAAAATTTGTCCCATTTTGAACTTCAAAACTTCTGCTTAAAGTTTTGCATGCAAGTTACTATCTCCAAAACTAATGCAGATACTGGATTGAAACTCTATAGATATTTTAACATTTATGTTACTATTCCTGCTTCTTGGACAACTATTTGATTAGTCAAGCATTGGCTGTCTTACAGACTGTTCTTGTTTTATATTGAGCTTGACATCTATAGAAAGACTGATCATTTTCATTTTGTACATACATTAGCTGCTGTTTCATATTATGCTCATGGCAGTCATATAACTTTTTGCTTGGAATTATTTTTGTGTTAACTTTTTTCGAAAGCTTGGTGATAGACAAATCTTTGGTACTTTAAAAGATAATGACTTGAAATTTAAAATATTTCTTTACAATCGTCATCTGCACGTGTGGTTACAATCCCCATAACTCTAATTGTATTCTTTGACAGAATTATGCCCCTTTCATACTTAAAGTTTTTTGGAAATCTACGCTTTTTGATATTACTTTAGTACAATATAAGATAAAGACTTGAAACTTAAAATGTATCTTTATCATCATCATCTGCATTTGTGATAACAATCCCTTTAACTCTAATTTGTATTTTTGACCAAATTATGCCCTTTTTAAAGTTTAAACCGCAAATATGTATTTTAAATCAAAGGAACCTGTGATGGATCTTGGATTATCTGCCCTTGAAAATCAGAAAATATTAAACAAGAGCTATCCATAAGACAGCCAAGCTCGACAATTCAAAATATTGTCCCAGAAGCAGGAAAATATTACCCAAAATGTTAAATATAAAAAGAGTTTTAAGTTCAAAAGGGGACATAATTTGACCAAAATGCATATCAGAGTTATGGGACTTGGTGCTATCAAACAGTTTTATAACCCCGAAGTCAAGATAAAAATCCAATTTTTCAAGGGCATATAATTCAAAGTTAAGGAAAGGAAACTGTGCATTTTAATTTATATTTCTGTTATAGTCATCATTTTCATTCATTATACAAAGTTTTAAGAAATTCTGTCCATGTGAAAGACCAGGACTTTGAGGTATCATTCCGTCATGTTCATAGTCAAAGACAATTGCCACAGTGTCTATATTGACATGGGGCAAAATTTTCATACAGACAGAATTTCTTCTTTTAATTGTGTTTACTGACAGAGAAACAAATCAAAAATAGAAATATAAAATAAAGCAAATCATAAGTACCCCGCCTTGGTCATGAATTGTCTGCCCTTGAAAGTTGGAAAATACTGGAAAAATCTACTTTCAAGGGCAGATAATTCAATATCAAGCATCGGTACCTATGAATTTTAATACATATTTCAGTTTTAAACTTGATTCTCAGTACACAAAGTTTAAAGCAATTCTGTCCACTGGAAAATTTTTGCCTATATACATAATTATAGGAAACTGTCAGATGTGTCTTTAAGTTTGAATCAAAGCCCTTCTGAAATAACTGATATAGTGAAAATGCATTAAAATTTACCTTCAATTTCTAAGTGAAAAGGGGACTTAATTCATGAAAAATTGGTGCAACAGTTATGGACCTTGTGTCATATGATGAGAGTGATGATGTGGAACAACTATTTTAAGTTTGAATTAAATCCATTCAGTAATAACTGAGATAAAGTGAAAGTGCACCAAATCTTTAACCTGAAATTCTAAGTAAAAAGGGGAGATAAGTTAACTCATAAAATAATGGTGAGTTATGACCCTTGTGCCATATGATGTGGCTGATGATGAGGAACAACTATTTAAAGTTTGAAGCAAATCCATCAAGTAATAAGAAAGACAAAGAGAAAGAGCAGCAAGTGCTGATGTAGAAAGACGCCGAGGTCGGGTCAAGAAGGATAGTTCTGCATACTTTATAGTAGAGCTAAAAACTAATTGCGTGGAATAATTTTAAAATCAGGCCAACGGATTCAGACAAGAGCGTATCCATGGAAAAGTGACAAAACTGGAATAATTTGAACAATCTTTGTAGAAAGTCACACAAGGACAATGTTTGTAAAATTATTTTAACTAGAATGTGTCTGTAGGTCACAGGGTGTGCCCCCCACTGGTACATTTGTCACAAATAATGGGCAATAATTCAAATGTTTGCAGTCTTAATGGGGTATAGCCTCAACAAACATTTTATGAAAAGATTCATTATTCTAGGCCATATACTTTTTGAGCTATGAGCATCACAAACAAAAAATCCACTATTCTGGCTATTTCAAGGGTCATATCTCTGTAATAAGCGCCAAGATTCTCAAGAAGAATGCCAAGTTTGCAAGGACACATCATGATAAACATTCAAGCAAAATTCCATGAATATACATCAAATACTTTTTGAGCTAGGCACATAAGGTGAAATTCATTCTTTTTTTTTTGCTTTTTCAGGGGCCATAACTATAAAAATAGGAGGTGGAGCCAGCCAAAAAATACGAGGTGTGCAAGTTTATATCATGATAAAGACTTATGCAAGTTTTCAACCATTTATATTTAATACCTTTTGAGCTAGGTGCGTCACAAGGTGAAAATATGCATTTTTGACTATTTCAGGGGCCATAACTCTGAAAATAGGGGGCGGACCAAAATGAAGAATAGGAGGTGTGCAAGTTCATATCATGATTAAGACTCATGCAAGGTTTCAGGAATCTATATTAAATATTTTTTTAAGCTAGGCGTGTCACAATGTGAAAATGTGCATTTTTGACTATTTCAGCGGCCATAACTCTGAAAATAGGGGGGGAAAGCCAGACGAAAAATAGGAGGTGCCCAAATTTATATCGTGATAAAGACTCATGCAAGTTTTCATCAATTTATATTAAATAAATTTTGAGCTAGGCACGTCACAAGGTGAAAATGTGCAGTTTTGACTATTTCAGGGGCCATAACACTGAAAATAGGGGGCGGACCCAAATGAAAAATAGGAGGTGTGCAAGTTCATATCATGATTAAGACTCATGCAAGGTTTCATGAATCTATATCAATTACTTTTTGAGCTAGGCATGTCACAAGGTGAAAATGTGCATTTTTGACTATTTCAGGGGCCATAACTCTGAAAATAGGGGGTGGAGCCACACGAAAAATAGGTGCCCAAGTTCATATCATGATAAAGACTCATGCAAGGTTTCATCAATTTATATCAAATACTTTTTGAGCTAGGTGCGTCATGAACTTCGGACAAGACCAAATCTATATGCCCCCACCACTCATTGGGGGGCAAAAAAAGTAACTATGCCCCCTGGCAGCCATGTTTTTGAAACAATCTATGTAAAGGGTTACATAAGGACGATTTGTGTGAATTTTCAAATTATTCCAAAAAGAGATCAGTTGTTTAGAAGGATATGTTGTTTAAAGATTTTACTATTTTCAGCTCTGGTGGCCACTATGTGCAATCAAGCCCGAGCATTTAAATAACTTTGGAAGCGGACCACACAGGGAACATCAAGGCCAAGTTTCATCAACTTCAATCAAATAGCTTTAGAGGAGATGTTGTTTGAAGAAAAGTGTGGATGAATTGATGGATGCCAGATGGATGCTGGATGGTGAGCTATCACAATAGCTCATCGCGAGCACTTGGAGCTAAGGTGAGCTAAAACATAAAATTGGTCAAGAGCCCCCATTTGAATAAAGTTGAGAAGTCCTTCCAAGGATATTAACAAAACAAGAGGGTCATGAAAGCCCTGTATTGCTCACCTGACCTATTGACCAAAAGATCATATAGATTAACATTCTGACCAAGTTTCATTAAGACATGGTCATAAATGTGGCCTCTAGAGTGTTAACTAGCTTTTCCTCTGATTTGACCTGGTGACCTAGTTTTTGATCCTACATGACCCAGATTCAAACTGGATTTTGAGATCATCATGATTAACATTCTGACCAAGTTTCATGAAGATACAGTCATAACTAGAAGATACTTTTGTAAAAAAGCGCATGTCTCCCCCAATGTAAAGTCGTATAGGCAAGAAGTCAATAAGGGACAGGAGCGAAAATCAAAGAGACACTGATGGTTGGCTGCAATAAGGATCATCTACTTGGCATGTCCAGTCATCCCGCTAAGTTTCAACACTCTTGGCCTATTGGTTCTCAAGTCACTGTTCAGGCTCCTGTGACCTTGACCTTTGATCAAGTGACCCCAAAGTAAATAGGGGTCATCTAATCTGCATGTCCAATCATCCTACTAAGTTTCAACATTCTAGGTCAAGTGGTTCTCAAGTTATTTTCCGGAAATGATTTAACATGACCAGGCCCCTGTGACCTTGACCTTTAACAGGCTGACCCAAAAATCAATAGGGGTCATCTACTCTGCATGATCAATCATCCTATGAAGTTTCAACATTCTGGATCAAAAGGTTCTCAAGTCATTGATCGGAAATGGTTATCAATGTTCAGGCCCCTGTGACCTTGACCTTTAATGGAGTGACATCAAAAACAATAGAGGTCATTTACTCTGCATGACCAATCATCCTATGAAGTTTCAACATTCTGGGTCGAGTGGTTCTCAAGTTACTGACCGGAAACGGTTTTCCATATTCAGGCCCGTGACCTTGACCTTTAACAGAGTGACCCCAAAATTAACTGTGGTCATTTACTCTGCATGTCAAATTATCCTATGAAGTTTTAACATTCTAGGTCAAGAGGTTCTCAAGTTATTTATCAGAAACGGTTTTCAATGTTCAGGCCCCTGTGACCTTGACCTTTAACAGAGTGACCCCAAAATCAATAGGGGTCATCTACTCTGCATGACCAATCATCCTATTAAGTTTCAACATTCGGGGTCAAGTGGTTCTCAAGTTACTTAGCAGAAATGGTTTTCAATGTTCAGGCCCCTGTGACCTTGACCTTTAACAGAGTGACCCCAAAATCAATAGGGGTCATCTACTTTGCATGTACAATCATCCTATGAAGTTTAAACATTCTGGGTCAGGTGGTACTTAAGTTATTGATCGGAAATGGTTTTCAATGTTCAGACCCCTGTGACCTTGACATTTGATGGAGTGACCCCAAAAACTATAAGGGTCACTCCAGGACCTTTAACAGAGTGACCCCAAAATCAATAGGGGTCATCTGCCTAAAGGTCCAATCATCCTATGAAGTTTCAACATTCTGGGTCAAGTGGCTCTCTAGTTATTGATCGGAAATGGTTTTCAATGTTCAGGCCCCTGTGACCTTGACATTTGATGGAGTGACCCCAAAAACTATAAGGGTCACTCCAGCAGCCCTACAACCCTATGAAGTTTGAAGGTTCTAGATCAAATGGTTCTCAAGTTATTGATTGGAAATGAAGTGTGATGTACGTACGGACGGACAGGGCAAAAACAATATGTCTCCGGGAAGACATAAATATGGCCTCTACAGTGTTAACATGCTTTTCCTTTGTTTTGACCTGGTGACCTAGTTTTTGACCCCAGATAAACCAATATCAAACTCATGCAAGATTTTATAAAGCGTAACATTCTGACCACTTCTTTCTTCTCCACAGCATCCAGTAAATCATTTAATAGACGTAACAATGCTGATTCGCAAGATGGTTTTTCCTGTAAGCAGATTGGTTTTTTGGTAGAAGATTGTGTTTGTTTACATGATCACTAAGCCTGAACAGGGCTGCTTTTTCAATTAATTTTGACAGAAACGATAGGTTACTAACAGGCCTGTAGTTTGCGAATTCAAGTTCCAGTCCCATTTTCTTCAACAAAGGTCTTACAATTGCCTGTTTCCATTTTGTTTGAAAGATGCCGTCGCGCAACGGCAAATTAACCAATTTGGTAATAACAGGCAACAGCTCATCTAAGTATGATTTTAGCACTTTTGTTGGTAGAATATCAAGTTTGCATGATTTTCGTCTGTAGTTGGTTTATAAGTTTTCCTACTTCTTCCTCGCTCAGATCTTTAAAACTGTCAAAACAAGGAATATCTTTTTCACATGGTTGAAAATTATCGAAATGTTTCAACAATTCTCGAATTTTTTCGATTTTATTCATGAAATGATCTGCAAATTTCTCAGCCAGTGTGCTGTCATGTCCAGTTGGCATATGGTTCTCTGACCTAGTGCCTGTTGTCTCAGATACAAATCTATAAAGCTTTTTCGAGTCACCTTTTGCATTTAGAACTTTTTCATTCAGAGATGATTTTTTCTCATGTTTGATTTCTTCTTCATAGTTTTTACGTGCTGTTTTGAAGGCTTCATGCAGATGTGACTGTCTATGTTTCTTCCACAAACGTTCAGATTTGCGAGCCACTCTTTTAAGGTGAAGGAGTTTTTCTGTGAACCAGGGTTTTGGAGCGCGACAGATGATTGTTTTTTCTATAGAAGTTTAATTAGGATTGGGCCAAAATTGTGACCTCTAGAGTGTTTTCCTTTGATTTGACCTGGTGACCTAGTTTTGACCCCAGATGACCCAATATCGAACTTGTCTAAGATTTTATTGAGGGTAACATTCTGACCAAGTTTCATTAAGATTGGGCCAAAATTGTGACATCTAGAGTGTTAATAAGCCTTTCCTTTGATTTGACCTCGTGACCTAGTGTTTGACCCCAGATGACCCAATATCGACCTCGTCCAAGATTTTATTGAGAGTAACATTCTGACCAAGTTTCATTTAGATTGGGCCAAAATTGTGACCTCTAGAGTGTTAACAGGCTTTTCCTTTGATTTGACCTGGTGACCTAGTTTTGACCCAAGGTGACCCAATATCGACCTCGTCTAAGATTTTATTGAGGGTAACATTCTGACCAAGTTTCATTAAGATTGGACCAAAATTGTGACCTCTAGAGTGTTAACAGTCAAATTGTTGACGATGGACGACTGACAATGACGGACACAGGGCGATCACAAAAGCTCACCTCTGAGCACTTTGTGCTTAAGTGAGCTAAAAACAAGAAAGTAGGTCAGTAGGTCAAGGTAACAGTAAAGTGACACTTAATCACTTGGGTACAACAGGTAAATATAATTAAACAGTCTAGGAAATATGATCTGATAATGTTTGAAATATTTTTTCCTATATAACTCATACAAGAAGTGACGACCAGGGAAAGGCCTCTTTTCACCCTACCGGCATAATTTGAACAATCCTGTTAGAGGTCCACTAGGCAATGATACTTACCAAATATCAAAGACCTAGCCCTTTAACTTTTAGACAAGGAGATTTTTTTTTTCCTATATAAGTCTTTGTTAAACTTGGGACCCCCGAGGCAGGGCCTCTTTTCATCCCAGAGGGATAATTTTTTGGTAAAGGACCACAAGGCAATGCAACAAACCAAATATCAAAAGCCTAGTCCTTGCAGTTTCAGACATGAAATTTTTTAAAGTTTTCCCCTATATAAGTCTATGTAAAACTTAGGACCCCTAATGCGGGGCCTATTTTCATCCCAGGGGCACAATTTAAACAATCTTCATAGAGGACCACAAGGCAATGCTACATACAAAATATCAAAGACCTAGGTCTTGTAATTAAAAACAAAAAGATCTTTAAAGTTTTTTCCTATATAAGTCTATGTAAAACTTGATGCCCCGCACCACCCAGGGTAATAATTTGAACAATTTTGGTACAGGACCACAAAGCAATGCTACATACCAAATATCAAAGATCTAGGTCTTGTGGTTTTAGAAAAGAACATTTTTAAAAAAAATTCCTATATAAGTCTATGTAAAACCTGTGATCCCGGGGGGGGGGGTCCTTTTCACCCCAGGAGTACAATTTGAACAATCTTGACAGAGGACCATAAGATGATGTCACATGCCAAATATCAAGGCTCTATGTCTTGCGGTTTTGGACAAGAAGATTTTTAAAGTTTTTTCTTTTGGTTGCCATGGCAACCAGAGTTCTGCATGGAATTAAATTCTTTGAAAAATTTTGAAAGGGGACCACCCAAGGACCATTCCTGTAAAGTCTGGTAAAATTCTGCCCAGTGGTTTTCAAGCAGAAGATTTTTTAAAGAAAATATTAACACACAACGGACATTGTTTGGTCACAAAAGCTCACCATGAACCTTTGGCTCTGGTGAGCTAATAAGAAGAGGGCCATGATGGCCCTATATCGCTCACCTAGGTACCATTGCTGTTAATGATAAGATCAAGTTTTGACATAGATCACCTAGGCATACACTTTAAATATCATCAGGATAAATATTTTCTTGTAACAGTCCCTTTTGACCTATGGATACCATACTAGTCATAGCTAATCTCCATACCAAGTTTGTCTCAAATGCTGCATTTTTGTACTAGCATAACTATTCCTTACCCTGGAAGACTTAAATAACATTTAAAACCAATCTCATTAGATGCTGATGAGGTGTATTCATTTACATAAAATAAAGGGGGGTAATTTGTCATAAAGTCAGTCAAAAGTTATCTACCCTGATTGTCCAAGTCCATCTGATGGCATAAATGACATTTCAAATCAGTATCTTCATTGGTTACTGAGATACACCCATTTTAATTTGAAACAAAGGGAGGTAATTTGACATAAAATCTGTTCTTAGTTATCTACCCTGATTGTCCAACTAATAACAATAATGAAATTTCAAATGAGTACTTACAAGTATTTACTGATACAAATTCATTTTGATTAAAGTCAGGGGAGGTTATCAGATATAAAATAACTCCAGAACCTATGTTTGGATCTGACAGATTCAATATGTAATCCAAAATTTATTGTTGTTGAAGATTTTTTGCAAGTTTGTATAAAATCAAACCATAAATGAAGTCTCTATATGACTGAACAAGCCAAAAAATAGCAAATTGTGGCCCTTTAAGGGGCCATAACTCTGGAACCCATGATGGGATCTGGCCAGTTTTCGAAATGAACCGAGATATTATGCCGATACAAGTTGTGTGCAAGTTGATTAAAGTTGATTGCAAAATGTGGTCTCTATCATGTTCACAAGCCAAAAATGGCAAATTTTGGCCCTTGAAGGGGCCATAACTCTGGAACCTATGATGGGATCTGCCCAGTTTTCGAAAGGAACCAAGATATTATGCCAATAAAAGTTGTGTGCAAGTTTGATTAAAGGTAACTGCAAAATGTGGTCTTTATCGTGTTCATAAGCCAAAAATAGCAAATTTTGGCCCTTTAAGGGGCAATAACTCTGGAACCCATAATTGGATTTGGCCACTTTTCGAAAGGAACTGAGATATGATCACAAAAGTTCACCCTGTCATTACATGACTGGTGAGCTAAAAACACTCACCTTTGTTGATGTTCTTCTATCGCTACATGCACTAGCTCGGAAGTTGCGACAGAGTGATTTATTGTATACCTCTGAAAGAGGTAGCTCTGTTGTTTTCCAGGCATGTATATGGTCAACAAAAGAACATTGTGAAATTACACTGTAAGTGGCCCAACAGTTTATAACAATATATTTCAAGGTCCTGACAATATACATTTAGGGAAATGTGACCACAAGCCCTAGTAGCCAGGTTTTCATCATTTCAAGTAACCAAAGATTTTTGTGAAATTATTTCAAAATCAGACTAGCTGTTAAAATGTTGTTGCAAGATTTCTTATTTTTAGCTCTGGTAGTCCCTATGCGCTGCCAAGCTGAACCATGAGTCCTCGAACGATTCTAAAGAGGACAATCAATCTAAGCATAATCAAAGCCAAATTTCATCATTATTCGGTTTACAGGGAAATACTGTTTAAAGAAAATAGCTAACTGACAGACAGAAGACAGACAGACAGGGAGTGGTAACAGAAGCTTATCCTAAATTTATAAATGTCTGAACTTACCAATGTCAGCCAGATGTGGAACTTGAGCACCAGAGAGACCTCGTATTGCTAAACTGTTGGCAATCCAAAATGGCAATGGACTTGCACCGTAGATAAGTATAGCATAAGCATTAATTTTATGCTCCTCATATAATCTTTTCTGTTGGTATTTCATCTGTAACATACAAATACATGCCTTTAGTATTTAAGATACAACTGTACCTGGTATTACTTTTTCAGAATTAAATTATTTGATAAGTAACAGCAAACAAGACAATGATTCAATGCTTAGCAATGAAGGAAGTGCCTATGTGAACGTACCTCTAGAATCTTATTCAAAGTTTAAAAAGGCCACAAAATTCTGACAATCTGCAAGACTTTGTGAGGGTTATGATTCTTGGCCTACTTACTCATCTAATGATGTAAAGTGTAAAAAGTTTCGAAGCACCAGTTTTTGGTTGCAGGTTTACCCTGCTTCGAAAGTAATGAGACTCTGACAATCATATAGCATATTTATTTTACTTAAACAAACCAAAAGGATGTCCATGTACTACACAAAATAGTCCCATTCATGAAAAGTGCATTTCCAATAATCAAGCTGTACTAACCTGAATCCATTTACACTGACCATTTAGATTATAAAAGACCTATCAATAATAAGGTATTCCAGCCCATGCTTCCATCATTGATTTACAACTTGCAATATTGATTAGTTTATGTAAGGTCAGGCAGAGTTCATCTTAGCTATGAGGCAATTTGTATTTGTTTCTTCTACATGTATATTTATAGTCTGTGTTCAGACATAGGAGATAACTATTCAAATTTTGTGTAATTTTGTCCCTTGTCTTGTCAAAACAAAGAAGGACTGATGAGGTCAGATTTTTCTACAGAATTATTTTTTTATAAAAAAAAGATTATCTAGTTGGTAGCAAGACTAGTATATTTATTAGATTGGCGTTTTTGCCTTGATGCCAATAAAGTGTAACCAACAGATCAGGTATACTCTAGTACAATTTCTTGTCCGTAGTATTCCCCAGAAACCACTTTGCTGGAATTCCCCAATAGGAGATGCATATATTATCTTCATGTTTCGTTCAGATTGGGTTACTGCAATTTGATTACTCAACATGAGTAAATTATAGCGCTATTATCATCAGTGAATTTCACTTTAGTTCTTTTAATATGTTATAAATAATGCATATTTTGGGGGAGCATCCATCGATTTGGCTGATATGTTCTTGTTTCATAAAGTTACATTTTGTACAGGTGACATGACATTTTCAATACACAAAATGTAAATGCTTTTTGCTTTATCCTAGCTGTAAATGAATGACACTGAGTTGCCATTAAATAGAAAATTCGCAACCACCAGACGTCTCAATGCTTTGATTATATTTTTCAAGAAACAGTGGACCTTAACAAGAGCTGTCCCTAAGACAGTGCGCTCGACTTTTCTCAGTGCTTAATTCAAAATTAGAGCTTTGCTAGTAAAAACTTTATATAACTTAAAACAAATATTCCAAGTTAAAAGGGGCATAACTCTGAAATATTCAAATAAAAGTTATGGGGTTGTTTCTGAAGTGAACGCTTTGATAGTTAATAACTGTTTTAAGTTTCAAGTCAACAGCTTTGATAGTAACAGAGATATTTGACTTTATCAGAAACTTAAACCAAAAAATTCTAAGTCAAAAAGGGGCATAATTCTATCAATTTTTATATCAGAGTTATGGGGATTGTTTCTCCTGATGCAGACTTTGATAATAAATAACTTTTTTAAGTTTCAGGTCAATAGCTTTGATAGTAACAGAGATATTTGACTTGATCAAAAACTTTAACTGAAAATTCTAAGTTAAAAAGGGACATAACTCCATGAAAATTCAAATCAGAGTTACGGGCATTGTTTCTCCTGGTGTAGACTTTGACAGTAGATAACTATTTTAAGTTTCAAGTCAATAGCTTTGACAGTAACAGAGATATTTGACTTTATCAAAAACTTTAACCAAAAATTCTATGTTAAAAAGGGGCATAACTCTGTCAAAATTCAAATCAGAGTTATGGGCATTGTTTCTCCTGGTGTAGACTTTGATAGTTGATAACTGTTTTAAGTTTCAAGTCAATATCTTTGAAAGTAACAGAGATATTTGACTTTATCAAACAGTCCCTCATCATCATAAATAGCAAGGACTTGTACTGAACAAGAGTTTGTGTCTGGTAGAGTACATTATGTGGGCTCCTGCCTCACTTGTTGTTTCCAGCCAAATGTGAACAAATAAAGATAAACACATTAGAAAATTAACCGATGACTGCAGAAAAACATTCACCAGGCCGTATTTACCCATCACTTCTGCAACGAATCCTCCACCACCGCGGCGTTTGAACCACCGTTTTCTGTGAAATCTATGGCCAGTGTGCTTTCTTGGCACTTATCCAAATTTATGTTTCTCAGAAATTCTCTGTGAAATTATCAAAGGCCTGAATGGCCTGAGTCGGCTAATGATTGATGTACTGACAGTATAGTCTACCAGTTTCAGTTTGTTTTTAGTTTTTTTCTTAAAATTTCATAACACAGCTCGATATTTACCCAAAATATTATATCCGGATACGATTACACTTTTCTCCAGTTTTCTCCAGTTTGAACAATATATTTTACAAATTGTGATGATACGAAGACATTTAGCAGCAATTGGCAATATCTGACATTGAAGTTTATGGTTAAATTACCTCTTATTTAAATCTTTTCATAAAAAAGTTGTTTCGTTTCGTGAAAGCAGCCAAACATAGACGATCTACTTTCGATTTCAAAAACTACAAGAAAATACAATTTAATGTTTCGCCGATTTGTTTATTTCTCGAAAAATAAGAATTAAAATCATTTTTAATATCAGTAGTAACTAAACAAACCAGAAAGAGCTTCTTCTTCCGATAATTTATCCGTTTACTGACTGCAAAATTCAACCCACGCAAAGTTTATAAAAATCATACGATGCGTGTTTACGTTCAATGTGGGAGAATTAAGGCTGATCGGCTATGTTACCTAACACATCCAGACGATTCAGATTTTGTTTTTAAAAAAGCATTGTGTGCGTTTCTGTAATTTTATATACCTTTTTATACGCTTAGAAATTATTAGACATGCGTATTTGCATTATTTCTATACGTAATTTACGCTAATACGCATCTTATCTGGAGCCCTGTGGAACTATTTTTTGTCTTTCGCTGTAAGCCTGCGCAATTCTTAAAATGCACATTTATGCTTAATAAGTTACATTCGAGTATTGCACAATTACAAGTCATAAATATGACAGATTACATCGTATATTGGTCATAGCAAAGGGAATTGACACAACTTAACTTCATTCATGCAGTGAACTGTTTGAAGTTTGAGAAATCTAATGGAACTACATCCCTTCACTGTGTTATTTGGTCCATTTAGAGAATCGTTGGATAGCAAGGACTCGTCAAAAGGCTTTCAGCCTTTAGCCGACTCAAAAAGGCTCAATGAATGCATGAAACTGCCTCGTAATAAAAACAAGAGCTGTCTCCATAGGATGACATATGCCCCCGATGGCACTTTGAATGAGTAGTTATGGCCGATGTTAGAGTTTAGGACCTTTGACCTACGGAGCTGGGTCTTGCGCGCGACACGTCGTCTTACTGTGCCACACATTCATGCATAGTTATTTTAAAATCCATGCATGAATGACAAAGATATGGACCGGACACGCCCATCAATGCACTATCATGAAAAATGACCTTTAACGTCTAAGTGTGACCTTGACCTTTGGGCTACGGACCTGGGTCTTGCGCGCGACACGTCGTCTTACTGTGGTACACATTCATGCCAAGTTATTTGAAAATCCATCCATGGTTGACAAAGATATGGACCGGACACGCCCATCAATGCACTATCCTTTAATGTCTAAGTGTGACCTTGACCTTTGAGCTACGGACCTGGGTTTTGTGCGCGACACGTCGTCTTACTGTGGTACACATTCATGCCAAGTTATTTGAAAATCCATCCATCGATGACAAAGATATGGACCGGACACGCCCATCAATGCACTATCCTTTAATGTCTAAGTGTGACCTTGACCTTTGAGCTACGGACCTGGGTCTTGCGCGAGACACGTCGTCTTACTGTGGTACACATTCATGCCAAGTTATTTGAAAATCCATCCATCGATGACAAAGATATGGACCGGACACGCCCATCAATGCACTGTCCTTTAATGTCTAAGTGTGACCTTGACCTTTGAGCTACGGACCTGGGTCTTGCGCGCGACACATCATCTTACTGTGGTACACATTCATGCCAAGTTATTTGAAAATCCATCCATCGATAACAAAGATATGGACCGGACACGAAAATTGCGGACAGACAGACTGACAGACGGACAGACGGTTCAAAAACTATATGCCTCCCTTCGGGGGCATAAAAAAAACTGTCCTCACAGGTGCTAGACACATAATGCAATATTTTACTTAAAATGCTTATCTATGTATATCTTTATATACATATATAGGCCTATTAAGTAAAATATTTGATTATGTGTCTAACACCTGTCTCTCTCTTCTCATGGCTCCCTAAATACTGAGGTCAGCGAAAAGGAAAGTACACTTTGAAAGGTGACGGTAAAATGACACACTTTTAAGACTGGTTTGCCTATTGTTTTGAACACTATGGATCAGTGACTTTGGTGTTATTGAATCAGTCTAAAATCTCACATGCACATGTTTATATAAACATTTGCCTCCGGGTACGATTGAATGATTGTTTGCCAAATGTGAGGTGGTGAGATAATTTGTCTTAGGCTTGTATCTCACGATAAACAATGGGATTATTGACAAATATTAAAATTATATTTGAAAACTAGAGTATTGATATTTGATATCAAGTTTCAAGATAGCCTGCTGGGCATGCTCTGAAAAAAAATTAGTAGCTCGACAGAATTTGCTGGTAGCCCCAGACTCCAGACATGGGCTTTCTGAAACCCTGCATTGAAATTGAGAAACTTGCAACAAAACACTATTCTGAAAAAGCAATGACATCAATGATGGCTTTAACATTAGCACAGAAGCTCAGGATGGAGTACAATCAAGCAATTGCAATGAAAATTGTGGTTAACCTTACATTTTTTGTAAACAATTTCTTTCTCTCTTTTTCGTTCAGATGCTTGTATTTTCCGCTGTTAAACTTTTTCAACTCTTTTTTCTGTAAAGCTGGCAGCAGGTTTTCATTAACATGGCTGTTTGCATACATTTGTTCAGCAGTTTTTTTCTTCAAAAACCATGCAAGAGCTGCTCGGTATGGCATTGTACATAACACTGAAAAATCAATTAAGAATCCCTGTGAAACAATTAGTACTGAAGAAAGAAAAAGTAACCAGAAGGTCATTGACCCTAAAGCGCTCACCTGTGTACAAGGCTCCAAGTGTGTTTGTATATCATAATGGTACAAGTACAGAGTTATGTTTCTTCTATGTTACCCTATATTTAGAGATGGTACCTTAAAATTCAAATTGCATCTGATATTACATTCTGTTGAAAACTTAATACCAGAGTACCTCAATTATATAATGGTTTAACTTTCATACTTCATTTTTCATGCTGAAAGGCAATATTTAATCTGAAAAATTTGTACCTACTTGGAAAAGTGAAGCCAGTAACAGATAACTATTCTAGGACTATTTAGTTATGTGAACAAAGTATGCATAGATTCGGATGAGTTTCCCAAAAATATAGTTTACTTCAAGATCTATGAATAATCATTCAAACAAAATAGTTTAGCGTTATCTTTCATTTTCAAACAAAATAATTCAAAGACAATTTTTTTATTCATTACTGCCGATAATTTACAGGTACGGTATGATCATAGGAAAGAAAACATTATTTGTGAGAAAAAATATAAATAGACTTTAAGAGTTTTACCACATTGAATCCCTCAACATTTTAAAAAATCTGTTTGCCCAAAATAATCAAGGCCTCAAAATGTATGAGTTAAAAGTAGAGCAATATAAAAATATATATTCTATCTGATGGTCATGAAAAAACCATGCCAAAAACTGTGCCGAAAGAAGTTATTTCACTTTTTATGACACACACCTTGTGTTTACAAATGTACCTAATTTGCATATTGACCTAGGCATGTGGAATCGCATTTACCTTGTGGAATCTGCCTCTACGGAAACTTCTGTTAATATAATGCAGACGTTTTTTAGTAGCAATAAAATGGTTGTGTTAGTTAAAAAGAAATGACAATCACCTTTCTTTAGCTAATCAACAAAAACAAGAGGGTCATGATGACCCTGGATCGCTCACCAGAGTAATATGTTTCAAATGTCAAACTGATGATTTTTAGAAATTTTTTGGAAAATTTTCCGATGTACAATCAAGTAACCCCTGGGGCGGGGCCAATTTTACCCCGGGGGTCATGATTTGAACAAATTTGTAAAAGTCGACTAGGCAATGTTACATATCCAATATCTAAGATCTAGGCCTTCTGGTTTATTTTTAAGCAAATTTATGAAGATTTCCCTATGTACAATAAAGTAACCCCTGGGGCTGGGTCAATTTGACCCTGGGGGGTCATGATTTGAACAAATTTTGTAGAGGTCCACTAGGCAATGCTACATGTCGAATATCTAAGCTCTAGGCCTTCTGGTTTATTTTTAGAAAATATTGAAGATTTTTCTATGTACAATCAAGTAACAATTTGACCCCGGGGGTCATGATTTGAAGAAATTTTGTAGAGGTCTACTAGGCAATGCTACTTGTCAAATATCTAAGATCTAGGCCTTCTGGTTTATTTTTAGAAATTTTTTGAAGATTTTCCTATGTAAAATCAAGTGACCCCTGGGGCGGGGTCAATTTTGACCCCGGGGGTCATGATTTGAACAACTTTAGTAGAGGTCCACTAGGCAATGCTACATGTCAAATATCTAAGGTCTAGGGCTTCTGGTTTTCGAGAAGAAGATTTTTTAAGATTTTTCTATGTAAAATCAAGTAACCCCTGGGGCAGGGTCAATTTGGATCCCGGGGGTCTGATTTGAACAAATTTTGTAGAGGTCCACTAGGCAATGCTTCACACCAAATATCTAAGCTCTACGGCTTCTGGTTTTTTAGAAGAAGATTTTTAAAGTTTTTCCTTTCGGTTGCCATGGCAACCAGAGTTCTGCATGGAATTCAATTCTTTGAACAATTTTTAGAGAAGACCATCCAAGGAACATCCCTGTGAAGTCTCATCAAAATTGGCCTGTTGGTTTAGGAGGAGATGTTGTTTAAAGGAAAGTGTGGACGGACGGACGATGGACTGACGGACGGACGGACGGACGGACGGCCGGACGCCGGACGGTGAGCGATCACAATAGCTCACCCTGAGCACTATGTGCTCTGGTGAGCTAAAAAAACAACGAAGCCAATGCTTCTGTCAAAAATCCCTGTATTTACTGTACGGTGCTATGTCAAATATTGCTAGTGCAAGATAAGCGATATGAACTTCAGTTTTGCACCTGGATTGTTGTTGTTGCATTGAATGCGTAGCCTTAGGTACCATCTCTACTATATCATATATATATATATTATGTCACACACATTTTTGAAACTAGGGCAATAATTTGAAGCATTACTGTTGATAGTTCAACTATGATATCACATGCCAAATATCAAGGCTCTTGAGCTATTATTGATTCAAAGAAGAAGATTTTCACAGCCTATAGTATTGTACATGTCACAAAGGAGGTGTGGTCATTTTTGACCTTATGGCAACAATTTGGACAATAGCAGGGAGTCAAACCCTTATATCACATGCCAATTATCAAAGCTCTAGATATCAAAGCTCAATATCAGACAGTCACTTGAATTATTTGTTCATAAAATCATTATTCATAGAGCGAGATACAAAGTACATGCATGTTTTACCGACACATGCGGGTACCAAAGACCTAATTAATATTCACAATTTTAATGTCACATGAAAGCTGATCGGTCGATCTTTCAGTAGGAGTTTGAATTTTTAATGTGGGCCGACCTTTATATAGTTCGGCGAAAATTTGATTAAAATCACAACGCAGGGAAATTATTTTTCCGAAAGTCTTCATACATAACTGAAAAATTCAATATTTATTTTTAATTTGATACCAACAGGGTTTTTTCTAGCTAATTTGGGAACATAGCCTATACCCCCAAAACTGGGAATTTTGACACGTAAATGTTCCAGATTGGGAAATATTTAGTCCCATAGAATATAGTAAGGATGTGTTTAAGCACTTTCTCGTACACTTATTTCACATTGTACAACCTCTTTAACAGACTTCCATTACAAAATTGTCCATAATTTGGTCAGTTTTTGTGCAATTTTGATGAAATTTTTTTCAGAATGTAGATTGGGAATTTTTGCACTCATTTTGGGAAAAGGACATACTTTTTGGGATTGGGAATATAGCCGAATAACGGCTATAAAAACGGCCGAAAAATAACCCTGACCAAAAATATGTTTCGGAACCTATTCTAAGTATACCGCATTTTGATTTGAAAAGTATGACCCTTGACCCGAATCACGTGAATGCTGTCAAAATTGCAGCCGATTTAATTTTCCAAATAGCAGTATCAATAAAAGGCTTCGTCTTGAACACATACAACGTACAAAAGGGTCATGATGACCCTGGATCACTTACCTGAGTAATATGAGCTACATGTTTCAAATGTCAAACTGATGATTTTTTGAAATTTTTTGGAAGATTTTCCGATCTACAATCAAGTAACCCCTGGGATGGGGCCAATTTTACCCTGGGGGTCATGATTTGAACAAATTTTGTAGAAGTCTACTAGGCAATGCTACATGTCAAATATCTAAGATCTAGATCTAGGCCTTCTGGTTTATTTTTAGAAATTTTTTGAAGAGTTTCCTATGTAAAATCAAGTGACCCCTCGGTCAGGGTCAATTTTGACCCCGGGGGTCATGATTTGAACAAATTTTGTAGAGGTCCACTAGGCAATGCGACATGTGAAATATCTAAGCTCTGGGCCTTCTGGTTTATTTTTAGAAATTTGTTGAAGATTTTCCTATGTAAAATCAAGTGACCCCTGGGGCGGGATCAATTTTGACCCCGGGGGTCATGATTTGAACAATTTTAGTAGAGGTCCACTAGGCAATGCTACATGTCAAATATCTAAGCTCTAGGGCTTCTGGTTTTTGAGAAGAAGATTTTTTAAGATTTTCCTATGTAAAATCAAGTGACCCCTGGGGCGGGGTCAATTTTGACCCCGGGGTCATGATTTGAACAAAATTGGTAGAGGTCTATTAGGCAATGCTTCACACCAAATATCTAAGCTCTAGGGCTTCTGGTTTTTGAGAAGAAGATTTTTAAAGTTTTTCCTTTCAGTTGCCATGGCAACCAGAGTTCTGCATGGAATTCAATTCTTTGAACAATTTTGAAAGAAGGCCACCCAAGGATCATTCCTGTGAAGTTTGGTGTAATTCTGCTTAGTGGTTTTCAAGAAGAAGATTTTTTTAGAAAATGTTGACGGATGGACGACGGACGACGCACGACGGACATTGAGCGGTCACAAAAGCTCACCATGAGCCTTTGGCCACTGGTACATTTGTCACAAATAAGGAGAAATAATTCAAATGTTTGCAGTCTTAATGGGGTATAGCCTCAACAAACATTTTATGAAAAGGATTCATTATTCTAGGCCATATACTTTTTGAGCTAAGAATCACAAACAAAAAATCCACTATTTTGGCTATTCCAAGAGCCGTAACTTTGTAATAAATGCTAAGATTCTCAGGAAGAATGCCAAGTGTGCAAGGACACATCATGATAATGATCCAAGCAAGGTTTCATAAATTTACATCAAATTCTTTTTGAGCTAGACACATAATTAGGTGAAAATGGGCATTTTTGACTATTTCAGGGGCCATAACTCAGAAAATAGGGGGCGGAGCCAGATGAAAAATAGGAGGTGCGCGAGTTCATATCATGATAAAGACTCATGCAAGGTTTCTTCAATTTATATCAATTACTTTTTGAGCTAGGCACGTCACAAGGTGAATATGTGCATTTTTGACTATTTCAGGGGCCATAACTCAGAAAATAGGGGGTGGAGCCAGACAAAAAATAGGAGGTGCGCAAATTCATATCATGATTAAGACTCATGCAAGGTTTCATAAATCTATATCAAACACTTTTTGAGTTAGGCGCGTCACAAGGTGAAAATGAGCATTTTTGACTATTTCAGGGGCCATAACTCTGAAAATAGGGGGAGGAGCCAGATGAAAAATAGGAGGTGCCCAAGTTCATATCATGATAAAGACTCATGCAAGGTTTCATCAATTTATATCAAATACTTTTCAAGCTAGGCGCGTCACGAACTTCAGACGGACGGACGGACAAGGACGGACGGACGGATGCACGGACAAGACCAAATCTATATGCCCCCACCACTCATGGGGGGGGGCACAATAAAAATAATTATTTGCATCTGTATTATCACATAATTTATGTTATGTTGTTGTCACAAGTTTCTTGTGACCACTTTCATTATCAAGGGGTTTGAACATTCGGATAAAATGATTCGGATAATTGGCAAGCTGTGTATCATGTTCAGATATTCATGTGTAATATACATATTATATTATTTTTGAGACATCCGTATGTCTGCTGTTGGTATCATTGTTGAACATGAAAATGGTTTTTGAAATAAATCATTTACATTATTAATATCATTTTTTAGGCTATAGATTGTGAAATTTTGACCATTCTGTAAGTTTCTGGGACTGACTTGCTTGCTGAACGATGTATATCAGTTTTTACAATATATCAAATGGTGTGTCTCTTGAACATAAAAGTTATTGTGGCACTAAGAATTTGACTAAAAATCAGTTGTGTACTGATTTTTAGTCAAATTCTTAGTGCCACAATAACTTCTGAAGTTCGTGACGCGCCTAGCTTGAAAAGTATTTGATATAAATTGATGAAACCTTGCATGAGTCTTTATCATGATATGAACTTGGGCACCTCCTATTTTTCATCTGGCTCCTCCCCCTATTTTCAGAGTTATGGCCCCTGAAATAGTCAAAAATGCTCATTTTCACCTTGTGATGCGCCTAACTCAAAAAGTGTTTGATATAGATTTATGAAACCTTGCATGAGTCTTAATCATGATATGAATTTGCGCACCTCCTATTTTTTGTCTGGCTCCACCCCCTATTTTCTGAGTTATGGCCCCTGAAATAGTCAAAAATGCACATATTCACCTTGTGACGTGCCTAGCTCAAAAAGTAATTGATATAAATTGAAGAAACCTTGCATGAGTCTTTATCATGATATGAACTCGCGCACCTCCTATTTTTCATCTGGCTCCGCCCCCTATTTTCTGAGTTATGGCCCCTGAAATAGTCAAAAATGCCCATTTTCACCTAATTATGTGTCTAGCTCAAAAAGAATTTGATGTAAATTTATGAAACCTTGCTTGGATCATTATCATGATGTGTCCTTGCACACTTGGCATTCTTCCTGAGAATCTTAGCATTTATTACAAAGTTACGGCTCTTGGAATAGCCAAAATAGTGGATTTTTTGTTTGTGATTCTTAGCTCAAAAAGTATATGGCCTAGAATAATGAATCCTTTTCATAAAATGTTTGTTGAGGCTATACCCCATTAAGACTGCAAACATTTGAATTATTTCTCCTTATTTGTGACAAATGTACCAGTGGCCAAAGGCTCATGGTTAGCTTTTGTGACCGCTCAATGTCCGTCGTGCGTCGTCCGTCGTCCATCCGTCAACATTTTCTAAAAAAATCTTCTTCTTGAAAACCACTAAGCAGAATTACACCAAACTTCACAGGAATGATCCTTGGGTGGCCTTCTTTCAAAATTGTTCAAAGAATTGAATTCCATGCAGAACTCTGGTTGCCATGGCAACTGAAAGGAAAAACCAGAAGCCCTAGAGCTTAGATATTTGGTGTGAAGCATTGCCTAATAGACCTCTACCAATTTTGTTCAAATCATGACCCCGGGGTCAAAATTGACCCCGCCCCAGGGGTCACTTGATTTTACATAGGAAAATCTTAAAAAATCTTCTTCTCAAAAACCAGAAGCCCTAGAGCTTAGATATTTGACATGTAGCATTGCCTAGTGGACCTCTACTAAAATTGTTCAAATCATGACCCCCGGGGTCAAAATTGATCCCGCCCCAGGGGTCACTTGATTTTACATAGGAAAATCTTCAACAAATTTCTAAAAATAAACCAGAAGGCCCAGAGCTTAGATATTTCACATGTCGCATTGCCTAGTGGACCTCTACAAAATTTGTTCAAATCATGACCCCCGGGGTCAAAATTGACCCTGACCGAGGGGTCACTTGATTTTACATAGGAAACTCTTCAAAAAATTTCTAAAAATAAACCAGAAGGCCTAGATCTAGATCTTAGATAATTGACATGTAGCATTGCCTAGTAGACTTCTACAAAATTTGTTCAAATCATGACCCAACCGCCCCCCCCCCCCCCCCCCCTTCAGTCAAATTGACCCCGCCCCATGGGGTTACTTGATTTGATTGTCATAGAAAAATCTTCAAAATTTTCTAAAAATAAACCAGAAGGTCTAGAGGTTAAATATTTGACATGTAGCATTGCCTAGTGGACCTCTACAAAATTTGTTCAAATCATGACCCCGCCCCAGGCGTCACTTGATTTTACATAGGAAAATCTTCAAAAAATTTCTAAAAATAAACCAGAAGGCCTAGAGCTTAGATATTTGACATGTAGCATTGCCTAGTGGACTTCTACAAAACATTTTCAAATCATGACACCTGGTGTCAAATTGACCCCGACCCATGGGGTTACTTGACTGTACATAGAAAAATGTTCAAAATTTTCTAAAAATAAACCAAAGGCCTAGAGCTTAGATATTTCACATGTAGCATTGCCTAGAGGACCTCTACAAAATTTGTTCAAATTTTGACCCCCAGGGTCAAATTGTCCCAGCCCCAGGGGTTACTTGATTGTACATAGGGAAATCTTCATAAATTTGATAAAAATAAACCAGAAGGCCTAGATCTTAGATATTTGATATGTAACATTGCCTAGTAGACTTCTACAAACTTTTTTCAAATCATGACCCCCAGGGTAAAATTGGCCCCACCCCAGGGGTTACTTGATTGTAGATCAGAAAATCTTCCAAAAAATTTCAAAAAATCATCAGTTTGACATTTGAAACATGTAGCTCATATTACTCAGGTGAGTGATCCAGGGTCATCATGACCCTTTTGTACGTTGTATGTGTTCAAGACGAAGCCTTTTATCGATACTGCTATTTGGAAAATTAAATCGGCTGCAATTTTGACAGCATTCACGTGATTCGGGTCAAGGGTCATACTTTTCAAATCAAAATGCGGTATACTTAGAATAGGTTCCGAAACATATTTTTGGTCAGGGTTATTTTTCGGCCGTTTTTATAGCCGTTATTCGGCTATATTCCCAATCCCAAAAAGTATGTCCTTTTCCCAAGGACACTAATTCTGATAAGTATGGTAGAGAGTAAAACTTATATCACATGCCAAACATCAGTTGTTTTTTTTGGTGGGGGGGGAGGGGAGGGGTGTTTAACATTACACCAACACAGTTTAAGGTCATACGGCGACTTTCCAGCTTTGATGGTGGAGGAAGACCCCAGGTGCCCCTCCATGCATTATTTCATCACAAGTGGGCACCTGGGTAGAACCACCGAGCTCTAGAGATCTAGAGAAAAGGATTTTTAAAGTCTGATAACTGTAAACCTATTTTTGACTTAAAAAATGAACCGGAACCATTTAAACAACTTAGAAAGAGGGCTACCAAGAGATCATTTGTGTAAAATTTCATCAAAATCCATTCAGTGGTTTTTGAGGAGATATTGTTTAAAGAAATTATTTATGAAAAGTGACCAGCCCTCTGGTGGCCATGTTTTTTATGAATCGGAAAAAAATATTTGTATCAGGTCAAACAATAACCAACTGTGTAAAATTATTTTAAAATCAGGCCAGCAATTTCAAGCAAGATTTTTGAAGTTTCTACTTTATACATACATGTACATATACTGGCTGCCCTTTCTATCAGCGGTCACCTGGCTTAAGCAGCCAGTTTGGCTGCATCCCTTGGCTGACTGCCTAATGCAGGTTAGACTGTATAGGAAAAAGTGACCACGCACTCTGGCGGCCATGTTTGTTGACAAATCAAAATAATTTAAACAATCTTGGTAGAAAGTCACACAAGGACCATATGCGTAAAATTATTTTAAAATTGGGCCAGCAGTTTCATACAAGATTTTTGTAATTTCCACTATATACATATATGGAAAAGTGACTCTCTGGTAGCCATGTTTTTGATGAATCGGTATAATTTGAACAATCTTGGTAGAGGGTGACACAAGGACCATTTGCAGAAAAAATAATTCTAAATTTGGGTCAACAGCTTCACACAACAAAGTTTCAACTATATACATATAGGGAAAAGTGGCCATGCTCCATGGTGGCCATGTTTTTTTATGACAAATTGGTAAAATTTGAACAATCTTGGTACAGGGTCACTAAAGGACCATTTGTGTAAAATTATTTTAAAATCGGACCATAGGTTTAGGAGGATAAGTCGTTCGAAGTTTTTTCTATTTTTAGCTTTGGCTGCCCCTACGTGCAACCAAGCTGAACCGTTTGAACAATATTTGTAGAGGACCACCTAAGGAACTTCATGGCCAAGTTTCATCAAAATCCATTCAGTTGTTTTGGAGGAGATGTTGTTTAAACACAAATATTGATGACAGACGACTTCACACAAGATCATCATTTTGACCAAGATTCATAAAGATAGGGTCCTAAATGTGTCCTCTGGAGTGTTATCAAGCTTTTCCTTTGATTTGACCAGATGACCTAGTTTTTTAGCCTACATGACCCAGATTCCATCTTGACCCTGAGGTAATCAAGACAAACATTCTAACCAATTCTCATGAGTTTCAAACATGAACTATGGACTTTAGAGTGCTGACATGATTTTCCTTTGACCTGGCCAAGTGACCTTATTTTTAAACCCACATGACCCAGTTTCGAACTGTCCTAGAGATCATCAAGTCAAACATTCTGACAAAGTTTCATAAAGATTAAGTCACAACTGCGACCTCTAGAGTGCTCAAAAGTTTTTCCTTTGATTTTACTGACTGACGTAGTTTTTGACCCAACCTGACCCAGATTCAAACCTATATAGAGATTATCAAGACAAGCATTCTGACAAAGTTTCATAAAGATTGAGTCATACCTGTGGCCTCTGGAGTGTTCACAAGGCTTTCCTTAAATTTGACAGGATGACCTAGTTTTTGACCCTACATGACCCAGATTCCAACTTGACCTAGATGTCACCAAGACAAACATTCTGACCAATTCTCAAAAGTTTCAAACTTAAATTGCAGTCTCCAAAGTGTTAACAAGATTTTCCTTTGATCTGACCTAGTGACCTAGTTTTTGACTCCACATGACCCAGATACAAATTTGACCCAGAGAACATCAAGATTAACATTTTGACAAATTCTCAAAAGTTTCAAACTTAAATTGTGGTCTCCAGAGTGTTCACAAGCTTTTCCTTTGATCTGGCCTAGTGGCCTAGATTTTGATCCAACATGGCCCAGTTTTGAACTTGGTATAGAGATTATCAAAACAAACATTCTGACCAAAGTTTCATTGAATTGGGCCACAGCTGTGGCCTCTAGAGTGTTCACAAGGCAAATGTTGACGCACATCGGACAATGACCGGTCACAACAGCTCACCTTGAGCATTTTGTTTAAATGTGGTAAACTTTAAATCTCCCAAAAAGTCTAATATTACTGTATGACAGATGGAAATATGTATCTGAAAAACAAGCATTGTAGCTCTTCACATTCAGCACTATGTTAACAAGATAAACTTACCAATAGTTGCACACCAATTCAAGCCAGACATACTTTTGACAAAGAGAAACTGGTATTCCAAGCCTTGTATAAGCAAATAGAACAAGTTATATTCAATGTGTCTTTTACTCTCTGCCAGATACAATGGACTACCAGGGCTCTTCTGTAACTGTAGCCCTGACCTAGGACTCTGAAAAAAGCAAAAAAATAATTCCATTAAACATTGAAAGAAAAACATTTATTACAAGATCAAGATATACATACAAGTAAATGAATTCTTGGTATCTTCATCTTAAACAAGACATTTTGACTGACAGTTTGCTCATATAGCTAGACTACCTGAAAACTCTCTACAACTTCTTCAGGAACCGATAGTGTAGGCATATTTAACCAAGGAAAACTACATTACTTAAGGTTTCAACAAATTATGTTTGTTTGTTTGTTTTGGGTTTAACGCCGTTTTTCAACAGTATTTCAGTCATGTAACGGTGGGCAGTTAACCTAACCAGTATTCCTGGATTCTGAACCAGTACAAACCTGTTCTCCACAGGTAACTGCCAACTTCGCCACATGATTAATCAGAGGTGGAGGACTTATGATTTCAGACACAATGTCGTTTATCAAATAGTCACGGAGAACATACGCCTCACCCGAGGATCGAACTCGCGACCATGAGATCCGTAGACCAATGCTCTTACCTACTGAACTAAGCGGGCGGGCTACAAATTATGTAGTGATCCCATTTGTTAACAGGCATAGCAAACTCTTAAACCAAATCATATTTACTAATGAAAAGAAGACACGAAGAAAAAGATAGTGTGGATACCGCATTTAGGGTGAAATAATAAGAATGAGTGCAGTAAAAAAAGACAAGAGGGCCAAGACAGCCCTTGGTCACTCACCTGAGTAACACACCATAACAGTGTAAACATGTTTTACCTAGTGATTTCATGGAGACAAATATTCTGAGCAATTTTCAAGATTGGGCCAAAATGTGGCCTCTTGATTGTACACAAGCATTGTTTTAACTTGATCTAGTGACCTATTTTTTACCCCACATGACCCGATTCAAACTTGTCCAAGATTTCATGAAAACAAACATTCTGTCAAAACTTCCAGAAGATTGGAGCAAAAAAGTGGCATCTAGAATGTATACAAGCTTTTCCTTTGATTTGACCAAGTGACCTAGTTTTTGACCCCACATGACCCAGATTTAAAATCATTCAAGACTTTATGATAACAAACATTCTGACCAAGTTTCATAAAGATAGAATCAACAAGTTTATATTTAGGTCATGTGGGGTAAAAAATTAGGTCACTAGGTCAAATCAAAGAAAATGCTTGTTTACACTCAAGATGCCACGTTTTTTGGTCCAATCTTACTGACAATTGGTCATAATAATTGAACAAGAGGGCCATGATGGCCCTATATCGCTCACCTGTTATCATTGCACTTGAGGACAAGAAGGTCCTCAGAAAAAATATCTAAGTCCAAAGCACAGGAACAACAAAGGGAAGAAATTTAACCAAAAAGAAAAAATATCTTAAAAGGTACAGATATGTCAAAATACACCAAAAAAATGGAGGCACCATCCATGTTGTACCACAGAAAAGTGGTCTCGGTTTTTCCCTACAGCCAATAATAAAAAAGTTACTCAAAATAAGCTATTTATAGTAACGTAAAAGAAAAGTAATTAAAAAGAAAATTATTGTAAGTGAACAAAAGAAGGATCTGCCAAATAAATCTGTTGACATAAATGAAATTTCAGATCAATATCTTCGTTAGTTACGGAGATATACCCATTTTAATTTGAAATAAAGGGAGGTAATTTGACATAAAATCAGTCCATAGTTATCTACCCTGATTGGCTCAGTCCAGCTAATGACAATAATGAAATTTCAAATAAGTCCTATAAGTACTTACTGATATAAATCCATTCTGATTACAATCAGGGGAGGTAATCAGATATAAAATAACTCTGGAACCTATGATTGGATCTGATTTGTCATGGAATCCAAGATTTATTGTTGTTGAAGATATTTTGGAAGTTTGTATTAAATAAAACCATAAATGAAGTCTCTATATGGCTGCAAAAGCCAAAATAGCCAATTCTGGATCTTTAGGGGGCCATAACTCTGGAACCCATGAAGGAATCTCGCAAGTTCAAGAAAGGAACCAAGATCTTGTGGTGATACAAGTTGTGTGCAAGTTTGGTTAAAATCAAATCATAAATGAAGCTGCTATTGTGCAGACAAGGTCAAAATAGCTAAGTTTGGCCCTTTCAGGGGCCATAACTCTGAAACCCATAATGGGATCTGGCCGGTTCAACAAAGGAACTGAGATCTTATGGCGACACAAGTTTTTTGCAAGTTTGATTACATTCAAATTATAAATGAAGCTGCTATTGTGCAGACAAGGTCAAAATAGCTAATTTTGGCCCTTTCAGGGGCCATAACTCTGGAACCCATAACGGAATCTCGCCAGTTCAAGAAAGGAACCAAGATCTTATAGTGATACAAGTTGTGTGCAAGTTTGGTTAAATTCAAATCATAAATGAAGCTGCTATTGTGCAGACAAGGTCAAAATAGCTAATTTTGGCCCTTTCAGGGGCCATAACTCTGGAACCCATAATGGAATCTGGCCAGTTCAAGAAAGGAACCAAGATCTGATGGTGATACAAGTTGTGTGCCAGTTTTGGTAAAACTCAAATCATAAATAAAGCTGCTATTGTGCAGACAAGGTCAAAATAGCTAATTTTGGCCCTTTCAGGGGCCATAACTCTGGAACCCATAATGGGATCTGGCCAGTTCAAGAAAGGAACCGAAATCTTATGGTGATACAAGTTGTGTGCAAGTTTGGTTAAAATAAAATCATAAATGAAACCAGTATCGTGCAGACAAGAAATTGTTGACGGACGGACGCACGGACTGACGACGGACGAAGGGTGATCACAAAAGCTCACTTTGTCACTATGTGACAGGTGAGCTAAAAGTATGCCCCCCATTCTGAACAAGTTTTATGAAGATAGAACAAACAAGAGCTTTCAGTGGACAGCACGCTCAACTATTCTCAGTGCTTGATAGTATAATATAAGCTATGAGTAAAACATTAACATTACAATAAGCATATTCTTAGTCGAAAAGGGGCCATAGTTCAGTCAAAATGCTTGATAGAGTTGCCTTCTCCTTTTTAAAGACTGGGGTCATGATGGTAAACAAGTATGCAAAATATGAAAGCAATATCTCAATGGACTTTGAAAATATTTGGGGTGGTACGCAAACTTTAACATTATTCTAAGACGAAAAGGGGCCATAATTCAGTCAAAATGCTTGATAGAGTTGTCTCCTCCTTTTTACAGACTGGGGTCATGATGGTAAACAAGTATGCAAAATATGAAAGCAATATCTTGATGGACTTATGCAAATTTTAACATTTCTGTGACGCTCACGCTCACGCTAACGCTCATGCCGGGGTGAGTAGGATAGCTCCCCTATTCTTCGAATAGTCAAGCTAAAAAATTAATGTGCCCCCTACAGCGTAAACAAGCTTATTCTTTGATTTCAAGTCAAAGCATGAATGAAACCTCTATATGCCTGAAAGGGCTAACATAGAACATTTTTCCCCTTTAAGGGCAGTAAGTCTAGAACCAATGACAGAAGCTGGTTTTCGAAAGGAACCAATATTATTGTGTATGTATATAAAGTAGCTGTATGGCTGCAAAAGCCAAAGTAGCAATTTTTGGCCCTTTAAGGAGCCATAACTCTAGAATCCATGATGGGATCTGCCCAGTTTTCAAAAGAACTGAGATATTATTCCAGTACAAGTGGTGTGCAGGTTTAATATAAATCAATTGCAAAATGTGGTCTCGATCATGTTCACAAGCCAAAAATAGCAAATTATGGTCCTTTAAGGAGCCATAACTCTAGAACCCATGATGGGATCTGACCAACTTTCGAGAGGAACCAAGATATGCCAATACAAGTGGTGTGCAAGTTTAACTAACATCAACTGCAAAATGCGGTCTCGATCATGTTCACAAGCCAAAAATAGCAAATTTTAGCTGTTTAAGGGGCCGTAATTCTGAAACTCAAGATGGAGCCTGGCCAGTTTTCAAAAGAAACCGAGATATAATGCCAATACAAGTTGTGTGCAAGTTTAATTAAAATCAATTGCAAAATGTAGTCTTGATCATGTTCACAAGCCAAAATTAGCAAATTTTGGCTGTTTAAGTGGCCGTAATTC
This sequence comes from Mercenaria mercenaria, assembly GCF_021730395.1. Lineage (NCBI taxonomy): Eukaryota > Metazoa > Mollusca > Bivalvia > Venerida > Veneridae > Mercenaria > Mercenaria mercenaria. Next base: position 24,221,985 of record NC_069362.1, read on the forward strand.
TGAAACTGATGATGGAACCTGGCCAGTTTCCGAAAGAAACTGAGATATAATGCCAATACAAGTTATGTGCAAGTTTAATTAGAATCAGTTGCAAGATATGGTCTCTATTGTGGTAAATTAAGGGGCTATAATAAATGATGGAATCCATGACGGGATATGGCCAGTATTCGAAGGAACTGAGATATTATGCCAATATAAGTTGCGTGCAAGTTCTATCAAAATTTATTGCAAAATGTGGCCTCTATCGTGTTCACAAGAAATTGTGGCCAGACACAGGACAAATGGTGATCACAAAAGCTCACCCTGTCACTATGTGACAGGTGAGCTAAAAAACAGCCAGACTCACTGACAAGCCTGAGTATTTCCTCCTATTGACGTCATCTGTGTTTATGTGCTGTAGGGTTAAACTGGATCTTTGCCAAGTTTTTGACAAACAAGATGAAAGCCTATGAAATGAAGTTTTAATATGTCTGCCATGATACAACATTTTCACAACAAGCAAGTATTACTGTCCTTTTCAAACACCTGAAAATATAAATTTGAGCATGTTATTATTAGGGATGGGAACGAATACTGAAAATCAATATACGAATATTCGGTTTGCCATATTCAAATATATTTATCTGTTAAAATATCTATAGAGCTTCAATCCAGTATCTGCATTTGCTTTGGAGATCATAGTAACTTGCATGCAAAACTTTAACCAGAAGTTTTAAGTTCTAAAGGGGTCATAATTTGACCAAAATGCATGTCAGGAACATGGGATACAATCAAATAGTTTTATAACCCCAAAGGCACATGTGAAGTTTCAATTTAATATCTGCATTTGTCCTGCAGATAGTAACTTGCAAGCAAAACTTTAACCAGAATTTTCTAAGTCCAAAAGGGGGCATAATTTGCCAAAAATACATGTCAGAATTACGTAACTTGACCCAGTGAGGTTGGTAATTGATCTAGAAAAACAAAAAAATAAGTTTCAAATCTATATGCCTTTAAGTAATAGCTGTATGCACTTGCACACAAAACTTTAACCAGGATTTTCTAAGTCCAAAAGGGGGCATAATTTGGCCAAAATGCAGGTCAGAGATATGGGACTTGATGCTGTTAACTAGTTTTATAACCCCAAAGACACATGTGAAGTTTCAATTCAATATCTGCATTAGTTTAGTAGATAGTAACTTATGTAAAATTGTTGCTATGTACAGTATGTTTCAATATAAATAAATGAAGAAATTATGCAAACACTTTTCTCTTCATCTTGGTGCAGATGTATATCTATATCGATTACCATACTTTCTTTTGTATAGGTTCACATCTGGAGGTTTAATTTTAATGCAGTCTAAGACATAACAAGCATGTATTGCATTCAGAAATTATGGATTATTAATAATGTTTGACTATTATTTCAAAATAATAAACACTTCACTAATGAGTGACGTCATCAGGCAATCTCGCTATTATTTTTTTTGGCAAACTTTGGTTTTATCTGCTGAATAATGCAGTGATTTATTCAAGACAGTTAAAAGTAAATCTTTAATATGTATTCACACAAAACTGTGTTTGCAAATTAGTATCAATATCTTTAGTAAATAACAGGTATCATTGCATCATTAGGAAATCTATTACCGGATGGCTAGAAATTCCCCTGAGGCTAGAACACAGGCTAGGCATCCAGTTACCAGATGGCTAGACACTTCCATATTTTTTTTTCTAACTGTGTTGTTGACCCATGGAATAAATTACCCCAAAGCATGGTCTCAGCACCGTTCTTGAGCAGTTTTAGGAAGAGATCCACACCTGATGGCGAAGTGGATTATCCGGAAACTTTACTTTTACTTTTCCGGATTATCCACTTCGCCATCAGGTGTGGTTCTAAATTTCACCATCCTTTGGGGTAATCTATTCCATGGGCCAACAACATGATTAGCAAAAAAAATATTTCCTTACATCAGTTCTTGTATGTTTCTTTTCAAGTTTCAGATCATGCCCTCTAGTTTGGACATTCTGGCTTAATGTAAAGAATTTTTTAATTAGGGACAACCCGGACCATGGGACAACCTGGACCAGACAACCCGGACCACATTAGGGACAGCCCGGACCATGTTGGGGGACAACCTGGACCACGTTTTAGGACGACCCGGACCATTGTTTTTGAACTATTTACTTCGAAACATATGTTATTTTGATGTCTTAGTATTACCAGCAGAGTCATAGATGAACAATATTCATTGTCAATAAACTTAGGTTATCTATAAAAGTTACGCTTGACGTATATCATGGACAACCTATATAGACCACCATTCAATATGTATTTATATTGATGTTTTAGATTCCTTTTTTGTGATCTTATTTTTTAAAGTGTGTCTTTATTAACCATATTTAATTGCTCACTGAAGTTGATCAAGGTGCTATCTAGTAGTTACCAGTTTGTTTCTGTTGAAATTTCTTGTATTATGCTATGTCTTGTTTATGTTAATGGCCAAAGGAAAATAACTTGTCGATTTGCTTAAGAAAAAACTGGGGGAAAAAATCCTGCTAAAACCCAATTCTATAGGCCTTTTCATGTGTTTAAAGGTGCGACAAGCGTGTCTTTGATCATAATTTAATTCAATCACTGGTGCTCTATGTTAGCGATATGAACAAGGTGATAATTCAATTATCACCTTTGTTGAATTTAGTGATATTAACGAGGTGATTGTTCAATCATGGAACTTTATTCATTGATGTGCATTATTGTGACTTTTTTAAAGATGGTTATAATTATTTTCCCATTTTGTCAAGAAGAACAAGAGATCAATTTATTCAACATTGGCATACTATTCCCATTTTCGTATTAAGATAAAATTGTTTAGCATAAAAATATATTTGATAAATATACTTTGTCTTAAGAATATTATGAACATAATAACTCTTGTATTATACTTTCCAAAAACCTTATTAACAACTAAATGTTTAGCTGAAATTCATTACAAACGCATGTTTCTTGTTAGTGAGAAAAATGACAAAAAAAATGTACTTTTAATGTGACTGACTACCTCTAAAAATATGATGTACTTGTGAAGTTAATACATTTATATCTGAATTAATACATTTATATGTTAGCGTAGTTTTTCTGAATGTATGCTTTATACTTTACTGACAAAATAGCTAGCTAATGATGGGTGAGCCGTTTTATTCATCAAGTAATTAAAAATTGAAAGACGTAAAATAACAAGAGGGCCATGATGGCCCTATATCGCTCACTTGAGTTAAGTTGCTTGCTTGAACAAATATTTTTGCAAATTTATGAAGATTTCTCTATGTACAATCAAGTAACCCCTGGGGCTGGGTCAATTTGACCCTGGGGGGGGGGGTCAAGATTTGAAATTTTTTTGTAGAGGTTTACTAGGCAATGCTACATGTCAAATATCTAAGCTCTAGGCCTTCTGGTTTATTCTTAGAAAATTTTGAAGATTTTTCTATGTACAATCAAGTAACCCCTTGGGGCGGGGTCAATTTGACCCCGGGGGTCATGATTTGAGAAATTTTGTAGAAGTCTACTAGGCAATGCTACAAGTCAAATATCTAAGATCTAGGATTTCTGGTTTATTTTTAGATTTTTTTTTTAAGATTTTCCTATGTAAAATCAAGTGACCCCTAGGGCGGGGTCAATTTTGACCCCCGGGTTATGATTTGAACAACTTTAGTAGAGGTCCACTAAGGCAATGCTACATGTCAAATACCTAAGCTCTAGGGCTTCAGTTTTTGGGAAGATTTTTTAATATTTTCCTATGTAAAATCAAGTGACCCCTGGGGCGGGGGCGATTTTGACCCCAGGGGTCATGGTTTGAAAAATTTTTTGTAGAGGTCCACTAGGCAATGCTTCACACCAAATATCTAAGCTCTAGGGCTTCTGGTTTTTAAAAAGAAGATTTTTAAAGTTTTTCCTTTGGGTTGCCATGGCAAACAGAGTTCTATATGGAATTCAATTCTTTGAACAATTTTGAAAGGGGGCCACCCAAGGATCATTCCTGCGAAGTTTGGTGTAATTCTGCGCAGTGGTTTTCAAGAAGATTTTTTTACAAATTGTTGATGGATGACGCACAACAGACATCAAGCGGTCACAATAGCTCACCTTGTCACTTCGTGACAGGTGAGCTAAAAACATAAAAGATACAAGAGGACCATGATGGTCCTGAATCGCTCACCTCTTCCCACATGACCCAGTTTTGAGTATGAAGTCGTTTTTTCTATTATTTGACATAGTGACCTAGTTTTTGAGCTCATGTGACCCAGTTTTGAACTTGACTTAGATATTATCAAGATAAAAATTCTGACCAATTTTCAAGAAGATCCATTGAAAAATATGGTCTCTAGAGAGGTCACAAGGTTTTTCTATTATTTGACCTATTGACCTAGTTTTCGAAGGTACGTGACCCTGTTTTGAATTTTACCTAGATATCATCAAGGTGAACATTCTCACTAATTTTCATGAAGATCTCATGACAAATATGGCCTCTAGAGAGGTCACAAGGTTTTTCTATTTTTATACCTACTGGCCTAGTTTTTGACCGCACGTGACCCAGTTTCGAAATTGACCTAGATATCATCAAGGAGAACATTCAGATCAATTTTCATGAAGATCCATTGAAAAATATGGCCTCTAGAGAGGTCAAAAGATTTTTCTAATTTTAGACCTACTGACCTAGTTTTTGACCGCAGTTGACCCAGTTTCAAATTTGACCTAGATATCATCAAGATGAACATTCAGACCAACTTTCATACAGATCCCATGAAAAGTATGGCCTCCAGAGAGGTCACAAGGTTTTTTTATTATTTGACCTACTGACCTAGTTTTTTAAGGCACGTGACCCAGTTTCAAACTTGATCTTGTTATCATCAAGGTGAACATTCTGACCAATTTTTATGGAGATCCATTCACAAGTATGGCCTCTAGAGAGGTCACAAGGTTTTTCTATTTTTAGATCTACTGACCTAGTTTTTGACCGCATGTGACCCAGTTTCGAACTAGACCTAGATATCATCAAGTTGAACATTCTGACTAAATTTCATGCAGATCCCATGACAAATATGACCTCTAGAGAGGTCACAAGCTTTTTCTATTATTTGACCTAATGACCTAGTTTTGGACCGCACGTGACCCAGTTTCAAATCTGACTCTGGTATCATCAAGATGAACATTCTGACCAATTTTCATGAAGATCCATTGAAAAATATGGCCTCTAGGGAGGTCACAAGGATTTTCTATTTTTAGACCTACTGACCTAGTTTTGGACTGCAGTTGACCCAGTTTCGAACTTGACCTAGATATCATCAAGATGAACACTCTGACCAATTTTCATGAAGATCTCATGAAATATATGGCGTCTAGAGAGGTCACAAGGTTTTTCTATTTTTAGACCTACTGACCTAGTTTGTGACTGCACGTGACCCAGTTTCGAACTTGACCTAGATATCATCAAGATGAACACTCAGACCAACTTTCATACAGATTCCATGAAAAATATGGCCTTTAGAGAGGTCACAAGGTTTTTCTATTATCTGACCTATTGACCTAGTTTTTGAAGGCACGTGACCCAGTTTCGAACTTGACCTAGTTATCATCAAGGTGAACGTTCTGACCAATTTTCATGAAGATCCCATGAAATATATGGCCTCTAGAGAGGTCACAAGGTTTTTCTATTTTTAGACCTACTGACCTAGTTTTTGATGGCACGTGACCCAGTTTCGAACTTGACCTAGATATCATCAAGTTGAACTTTCTGACCAATTTTCATGAAGATCTTCTGAAATATATGGCCTCTAGAGAGGTCACAAGGTTTTTCTATTTTTAGACCTACTGACCTAGTTTTTGACAGCACGTGACCCAGTTTCGAACTTGACCTAGATATCATCAAGATGAACATTCTGACCAACTTTCATAAAGATCCCATGAAAAATGTGACCTCTAGAGTGGTCACAAGCAAAAGTTTACGGACGCACGCACGGACGCACGGACGCACTGACGCACGGACGGACGACGGACGACGGACGCCGCGCGATCACAAAAGCTCACCTTGTCACTTTGTGACAGGTGAGCTAATAAAAAGAAATGAAAAGAATGTTTGTCAAAATTCAGTGATTTTTTTACTTTTTTTGGCAACAGCCCATGTCTTTTCAATTGGGAATTTTTAGCGCGATAAACTTCAAAATTGGGAAAAATTAACAAACCTTAATAGAGAAATCATTTTGAAAAGTTTTATTCTAAGGTAAATTTATTTCATTCAAATATGCATGAGGTTGAACAGACAGGTTATTTTCTGATGTCACAGGATCTGATGGCTCAGATAGCTTAGGGTCACCATGAGCTTCTGTTGATTTCTGAGGGTCATTTTGTGGGGACTCAGATTTCCTGGACAGATCACTTTGCTTTTCTGACGTTTGATTTGAATTTACCGGTAATTTCTCTTTAACTTTTACCAAAAGATGTTCGAATGTCCGGAGTACCGATGGCGTGTTTAAGTTTTATTTTCTTACTATAATATTTGGAATTATGCGACATTTTTCAATAATTTAGGTAATTTTCTAACATTTCTTTCCCCCGACTCATTTTGACGCATGAAAAAGCGTGTAGTGACTGTGATGAAAGTCATACTAAATGCTGTACTATGCTGTGACCCGTTTTATGTAAACAACGCGCTTCGAGTTGGCAACAAAATTCTGCGAATAAACCATAATTAGATGTCGGAATTTTTTATGATTATTTGCATTGTTTTAGTTCAATTTTCACAAGAAATCAATTTAATTGGGAAAAATCATCTCGTTTTTGGGAATTTTTAAGCATTTTTTAAAAATTTTGACCATTTTTGTCAATTGGGAAGACACCGAATTTCGGAGTCAAATCGGCGCAAAAGAAATCACTGAAATTAATATCTTTCACTTTACTCGTGAACAAGACTACTTTAGGTGAGTCTTAAACTGAAGCAAACAATTTTGCTGTATTTTTATTTGATTTTTTCGTCATGTAAATATAAGTAGGTCATTTCTACACCTACATTTCTGCAAACATTTGAAATAAGATGTGCATAGTACACTTTTCATCAAAAACAATATTCTTCAATCAATTTAAGATCAATAGGACTGCCGACATTCAATAATAAATTAAATTGTTTTCATAGGTATTTAAACACATTCAATAATTTTGATTAAAGACATGTCATAGATCACCAGTAAACCAAACTTAATTGTAATCACACTAAGGACAAGACCGCCCACATGACTGTTATAAAACAGCATATTTCAATAGTGCCAGAGAAGGGTGTCATGCCTATTGTTTTAGTCATTTAATTGGCCTTAAATGCGATAATTTCTATTCCTATCATAAAATAATTTCAGTTTTCGATTCAAGATGGTAGTTTTATGTTGTTGTGGACAGCAATAAGAAAACCATTTCAGCTCATTTGTGGTGATTTGGAATAGGCGAGTATGACCCGGATCAAGCACAGTATACCAGTCTGATCAATTACAGAAATCTGTTACAAACAATGTTTTGTTTCCAATTTCTTTTCACGCTATTTTGATTGTGATATATTTTTCCAGCATTTATGATGAAATTTATATTTCAAATATAAACTTGACAAAGTTAAACGATAAAAAATTAAAAGGAAAGGGAAAGTTTGCTGTAATGCATAGTGTAAACGATACAAATTTTGTCGCTAGCAAGACATTTCTACCCCAAGACATTTCAACCCCAAGAGACAATTCGACCCCAAGACATTTCAACCCCAACTCCTTGGACATTTCGACCCCATTCAAAGATATGCCTGAAAACATCTAAGAATGACGTCATTATTATAATTAAGCTGGTTGAAAGGACGCTCGCTACAGTTTCGTAAATTTTTTCTCAATAATAGATTTTGATGAAATGTTTTGTATTAAAAGGTCATGTTATGATGTATTGAAAAATGAATAAAAATACTAGGTCACCAGCTTTGTTTCAATTTAATTTGCCCCTAGATGGTGCTATTTTAAACATTTTTCAAAATTTCTATAATCCTAAAATATATTTCAGTAAAGTACAATAATCAGCATAAATTTGATTATCAGCGCCGTAGCTACACTAAGGCAAACTAAAATTTGAGGAGCCAAAAAAAAAAAAAGAGTAAAAAGTAGGCCTATCACACTGATGAAAAATTCAGTTATAAAAGTTCAAAAAAGTATATTAATAACACTAGAATATATAAGAATATTATTTGCCTCATTACATCATTGAGGCAAGGTGAGGCAGAAATCCTAGCGGTCATATTGATAGCCTTGTAAAGCCCGGATCAAGGGCCGGGCCGAGCACCCCTCACCCCCTAAACTGACTCATCAAAGTTGCACCCAATTAATTATTATTATTATCAATTTTTTTGAAAATAACCAAAAACACACAAGAGGCCACTATTTCATACCAATATTTCAAAATTTTAGAGGGGAAGAGCCCCCTGACCCCACTTAAATGAGGGGGGAACCCATATAGTATCTCAAAATTTAGACCAAAAATTCACCAGAGGCCACCGTTTCGTACCTGTATTTCAAAATTTTCCAGAGCCCCAACTAAAATGAGAGGGAATGCCCCAATACCTTAAAATACAGACCAAACAAATGCACCAGAGGCCACCATTTCATACCTGTATTTCATTTTTTTTCCAGGATGAGAGCCCCCTGACCCCCTAAAATGAGGGGCTTTCCCTTAAAGTGTCTCAAAATTTAGACCAAAAATGCACCATAGGCTACCATTTCGTATCTGTATTTCAAAATTTTCCAGGAAGAGAGCCCCCTTGACCCAACTAAAATGAGGGGGGAACCCCTCCCCAAACCTTAAAATTCAGACAAAAAAATGCACCAGAGGCCACCATTTCATACCTGTATTTCAATTTTTTTCCAGGCACCATAGGCCACTACTTCGTATCTGTATTTCAAAATTCCCAGGAACAGAGCCGCCTGACCCCCCTAAAAATGAGGAGGTTACCCCCTTCAGTACCTCAAATATCAAAAAAGCTTCAGAGGCCATCATTTTATACCTATATTTCAAACTTTTCTAGGGGGACACCCCTGATCCCCCCTAACATGGAAAGAGCCCCCTCCCATACCTAACCCATCTCGGGCTTTAAACTAATAAACTACTAGTAAACTGATGTTGTTGTATGTCTTTCAGGGGTCATGCTGTTGATCGCCACTTGAGCCATTTGCGACAAAAAATTAAATGTGGCTCCGAAATTTTCTAATTGGCAAAAATGGCCCGAAGCTATGCCTGTCTGCAAAACTACGAATATTTACAGTTTTACGAACCAAAAGGTGTGAAAAATCGATAATCTGTGTAGACACAACATCCGTTATTGAAAGGGAGGGAGCCATAAAGCAATAAAACATAGGTATTTTATCAAATATTTAACTCTAACTTACGTTTTCTGAATTTGTCACCCGTTTTCGCGACCATGATTTTCGGATATTTCTGTCATTTCTGACGAGATTTTTTAGTGCAATCTTTATAAAAAGCCAATAAAAAGTCTACATTTAAGAAAAATATGACAACTGTTGCAAAAGGAGCTCTTATTTTAAAGTATTTTTCGAGAATACACAGGGGTGTAAAATTCTTTTTTACACCACTCGCCCTGCAGGACTAGTAGCTAGTAAGATTTACTCGCCCTTAGTGAACAGTCACTCGCCCTAATAATTGACATTTTTAATACTGTCACATTTTATGAAAGGAGTATTATGTACAACAAGCAAATTTCAAATTCAACACATAACTCTTACACTACGTTTCCTTTTTGATTTCATTTTTGTTACTCTTAAATTTCCTTTTCACACCAGACATTTTTCTTTTTCTTTCACTAATTTTGTCATCTCCACCATCAAGTTGCTCTCAATAATAACTGCATTGATAGTAATAATAATCAAAGTCTAACCCCTACCGTAGTTTCCCAAAGTGTCAGGAAAGTATTAAATATTAGTTATTTTCATTTTCTCGAGACTTATTTCCCGAAAAATAATTATTTTGAAAAGTGTCCTAAAAAATATGGACACAATAGTCATCATCCGCCTACCCATCTTGAAAGCGAAAAAGAAGTTGACAATCATCGGTAATTATTCTGTTGATAAACTAAGTAATTGTCCTTGTTTTCATCATCAATTAACATCCTCTCAGAGCTAAAAGAAATGTGTCGGTATCATGACATCTAAAGTGGAGATCAAAGCGGTATTGTTGTACGAGATTGTCATGGCATTGCGTCACAGTTACAGTTTTCGCACCATGTGACACATCGATGTCTGATCGAACCGCCTCGATTCTTTAAATTGATGAGAAATCAATGAAAAAGTTTCTTCCTTAATTTGTTATTAAAAGCGAATGTGCAATATCGCGTATAAACTGACAAGTAAATGTCTCAAACGATAATAGTGGAAATCCTACCTCTGTGACCTATTTGCCTTCAAGGAATTTACATTATAGTTTGAGAAGAATATTTTATCAAAAAGTACATGTACAAAGATTCATTTAAAACTTATTAAAAACCGCAACATCATTTTGTTTTATTTTAAAATCAAATTTCTATTTACGTTCACGAGGTCACGTAACCTATTCCGCCGCACTAACAGAAACCTTTTTACCAAAAAAATCGTTTTACTCTATGTATTTAAATTACTGCCGCTTTTTCATTATTTAAGATTTTTTTATTCTGTTTTTTTTTGTTATTTCTGGTCAAAAGTCTGAATTTTATGCCCATAGTATGTATCACTTATTTTCTCTTAGAAAGAAATAAGTAATTAATATCGCGCTGTTTGAAATTTAACAAATGATTATATGAAAATTCGACTGTTTTTTTACAAATTTTTTTTTAAATTTTCTTTTTTGACATCTTTATTTTCAATGTGATATTCAGATTTTTTTTATTAAATGGCAGAATGATGTTTATAAAAATGATAATTTTAGAAATTAACACAAATTTATTTTCCAAATAGCTTTTTAAAGGGTTACTAAGAAATATGTAATAACTACATTAATTTCTTGAGTAGTTTGAGTACTTTGGTACATATAATGTAGTCCTACATGAACGTCAATGCTATGCTTTCGCCGTTGTTGGCCTCATAATTTCATCTTCGGAAAAAGCAGTGGCTCAGAGAAAAAAATTCCCAGTGTGACCCCTGGTCTTTACTGATGGTTTTCTGATTTTATTGCCTTTCAATTACGAAAATGACTGTAACAACCATATTAGACTAGGATAAATCCCCAATTATCCTTGTTATCAATTTTTTTTTCTTAAAATATGAAAGTAACTATGATTAATTTGGCTAAAAGGACAATTTTTACTGTGATATAATACAGTCTGAGAGTGCTCCAAAACAAATTCCGGCGGGCGGGGGAGGGGGGGGGGTATGCCAACGGACCCCCTAAATTGCCTCGGTTGAAATTTGTGTCTGGCTACGGCACTGATTATCTAAGCATTATATAAAACAATATATCTATTTGAAACATCTCAGAGAAGTCAAAAGAACACGATTTTGTAAAGAAAGGAATACTTGTTCAGCAGACCCAAGGGCTATTTTTGCATATTTTTGATAGTTTTAAGTTGTTACTTCTGCTATTTTATCGAGTTTCACATAATAGAATTTAATCAAACTCTGCACATACCTTTGGTTATATCTACCTAATCTAAAACAAAAAGAAAATTGATAGGTCACCATATTAGATTTCGCTTAAATCAAATTACAATGAGGTGGGGTGTGGCGGGCATTTATACAACGCAGGTTGGTACGAAATACTCTTTCAGTTTTTGAGCAAATGACTTAGAAATATATATAAATATATAATTATCAAATGGCAGATTTCTTAATAAGCGGATTTTAAGGTGTTTCTGCAGCATTTTGATGGCAGAGAACGATGAAAGTTTCCGCCCTTTTTTTTTTAACAAAACTATAGTTTAAGAATGTACGGTACAGGATTAGAAAAAGCTGTGACTCAATGCTGATTTTGAGCGCTGGTATTTCTCAAGGGGTCGAAATGTCTTTGGGTTCGAATTGTCCAAGAAAATTAAATTTTGGGGTTGAAATGTCTTGGGCCTTTGGGGTCGAAATGTCTTGGGGTCGAAACGTCCAAGATTCATTTTGTCCACCCCCATCCACAAAAAAAGTAGCCTCCCTCTACCTTATGACGATATTTCAGAGATTCCTAAATAAAGTGGAAAAAACGTATGTATTTAAACAAATATGGTTTTTAGATGTAATAAATACCAAAGCCTGACGTCTTGCATATCTTTCCTTTCACAAGGGCGCAGCCATGTTTTCATCAGGGTGGTCGAACGCTTGGACAACTGTTTCCGGTTAATTTGACATTTGGCGGGAACAGCTGTCAGATGCAACCTGACACTATCCTTGAATATTCAGTAAGGTTTGTTTAATAAACGGTCGACGAAAAATTAGAAATACTAACAATTTGTTTTTCTTTTTGATTGTAAATATAAATATTTTTGGTAAGATAAGTGAAAGAGCCTTTAAGAGGATAGGTTGAACTTGATCTTTATACCCTTACAAAACGAAAATTTGGGGGTGGGAGGGTGTATAGGAGTGAGCTTGTTAGTCGGTCTGGCTGTCTGTCGGTCCTTTGTTTTACATGGTTTCTGGACAACAACTCATTAAAGTCTTGACAGTTTTAAATAATTTTTGGTACATGGGTGTAACAAAATACAGAGACTTTGAGGTCAAAGGTCAAGGTCACAGTGACCCGAAAATGTTAAACGGTTTCAGGATGATAACTCGAGAAGGCTTCGGTCAAGGATCATGAAAGTTGATAGGGAGGTTGGTGATGACTAGCAGGTGACCCCTTTTGATTTTGAGGTCATTAGGTTGAAGATCAAGGTCACAGTGATCCAGAACAATTAAACCATTTCCAGATGATTACTTGAGAACATTTTGGCTGAGGATCGTGAAACTTTATAGGGATGTTGATCATGAACATCAGATGACCCCTATTGATTTTGAGGTCAAAGGTCAAGGACGGAGTGACATGGAACAGTTGAACTGTTTCCGGATGTTTACTTGAGAACACTTAGCCTAAGGATCATAAAATTTGATAGGGAGGTATGCACTGGAGGTATGTCATGGCCAACAGCTGACCCTTATTGATTTTAAGGTGAAAGGTCAAGGTCACATTGACCCGGAACAATTAAACCGAATTGGACAACTAATTGTACGTGAGCCACGATATTGTGATAATTTTTGCATAGGTCAATACCTTTCCTCCACATACAATATAGAAAGAACCTTTTCTGTGTTGAGCCTTACGCGATGATTCTGGGCGGCGATTTTTAAATCGCATTTTAACTATTAAAACACAAAAATATTAGTGAAATTTTAAGATACCTGGATAGAATATCCATTTTTTCCTTCCATTCAGTTGATGTTTATGTGAAAAAAGGCAAAACACGAGTTTGTCACTGTTACAAACAAGACACCCTAAAGTTTACACAAATTTTACATTCTCCAATTCATGTCACGTGATTGATGATGACCAACCGCACGTGTACTGAGTGTAATGGCGGACGTGTAAATACAGTGAGGTAGCCAAAATGAAACATATAGTGTTTACGCTTTATTAACATGTTTTACTGTTATGTTTAAACAATAAAATGATTCAGTTTTATTAGCTCACCTGTCACATAGTGACAAGGTGAGCTTTTGTGATCACCCTTCGTCAGTCGTCCGTCGTCTGTGCATCCGTGCGTCAACAATGTTTTGTCTGTCTCGGTTCCTTTCTTGAACAGGCCAGATCCCATTATGGGTTTCAGAGTTATGGCCCCTGAAAGGGCCAAAATTAGCTATTTTGACCTTGTCTGCACAATAGCAGCTTTATTTATAATTTGATTTTTACCAAACTGGCACACAACTTGTATCACAATAATATCTTGGTTCCTTTCTTGAACTGGCCAGATTCCTTTATGGGTTCCAGAGTTATGGCCCCTAAAGGGCCAGAATATTTTGACCTTGTCTGCACAGTAGCAGCTTCATTTATGATTTTATTTTAACCAAACTTGCACACAGCTTGTATCACAATAAGATCTTGGTTCCTTTCTTGAACTGTTGAGATTCCTTTATGGGTTCTAGAGTTATAGCCTCTGAAAGGGCCAAAATTAGCTATTTTGACCTTGTCTGCACAATAGCAGCTTCATTTATGATTGAATTTAATCAAACTTGTACAAAACTTGTGTCACCATAAGATCTCAGTTCATTCTTGAACCAGCTAGATCCCATAATGGGTTCCAGAGTTACGGCCCCTGAAAGGGCCAGAATTAGCTATTTTGACCTTGTCTGCACAATAGCAGCTTTATTTATGATTTGATTTTTACCAAACTTGCACACAACTTGTATCACCATAAGATCTTGGTTCCTTTCTTGAACTGGCCAAATTCCTCATGGGTTCCAGAGTTATGGCCCCTTAAAGGTCCAAAATTGGCTATTTTGGCTTTTGCAGCCATATAAAGACTTCATTTATGGTTTTATTTGATAAAAACTTCCAAAATATCTTCAACAACAATAAATCTTAGATTCCATGACAAATCAGATCCAATCGTAGGTTCCAGAGTTATTTTATATCTGATTACCTCCCCTGATTGTAATCAGAATGGATTTATATCAGTAAGAACTTATAGGACTTATTTGAAATTTCATAATTGTCATTAGTTGGACTGAGACAATCAGGGTAGATAACTATGGACTGATTTTATGTAAAATTACCTCCCTTTATTTCAAATTAAAATGGGTATATCTCCGTAACTAATGGAGATACTGATCTGAAATTTCATTTATGTCAACAGATTTATTTGGCAGAGCCTTCTTTTGTTCACTTACAATATTTTTATGTCTCCCACCACACAGTGGTGTGGGAGACGTATTGATTTACTCCAGTCTGTCTGTGTGTGTGTCTGTCACAAAGCTTGTCCGCACTCTTAAGTCGAACATTTCTCATCCGATTTTCACCAAACCTAAACAAAATGCGTCTGACCATAAGACCTCGGCCAAGTTCGATAACTAGCCAAATCGGTCCAGGCGTCTTAGAGTTATGGCCCTTGAATTACCAAAAATCGGTCTTTTTACTCTTTTCCGCACTCTAATTCGAATATTTCTCATCCAATCTTCACCAAACTTAAACAAAATGTGTTTGACCATGAGACCTCGGCCAAGTTCGATAACTAGCCAAATCGGTCCAGGCATTTTGAAGTTACAGCCCTTGAATTATCGAAAAATCGGCCTTTTTACTCATGTCCGCACTCTTAGTCAAACATTTCTCATCCGATCTTCACCAAACTTGAACAAAATGTGTTTGACCATGAGACCTCAGCCAAGTTCGATAACTAGCCAAATCGGTCCAGGCATTTTGGAGTTACGGCCCTTGAATTATCGAAAAATCGGCCTTTTTACTCTTGTCGGCACTCTAAGTCGAACATTTCTCATCCGATCTTCACCAAACTTGAACAAAATGTGTTTGACCATGAGACCTCGGCCAAGTTCGATAACTAGCCAAGTCGGTCCAGGCATTTTAGAGTTACGGCCCTTGAATTATCGAAAAAATCGGCCTTTTATTCTTGTCCGCTCTCTAAGTCAAACATTTCTCATCCGATGTTCACCAAACTTGAACAAGATGTGTTTGGCCATAAGACCTTACCCAGGTTCGATAACTAGCCAAATCCGCCCAGGCACTTTTGATTTATGGCCCTTGAATTACTGATTAGATCCACTCATCCAGACCATCTAATTGGATCCACTCGTCTAAAACATCTAGAGAAACTAACATTTTTCATAGGGGCAGTTGTGGGAGACATGCGCTTTTTAGCTCACCTGTCACAAAGTGACAAGGTGAGGTTTTGTGATCGCGTGGCGTCCGTCGTCCGGCCGTGCGTGCGTAAACTTTTGCTTGTGACCACTCTGGAGGTCACATTTTTCATGGGATCTTTATGAAAGTTGGTCAGAATGTTCATCTTGATGATATCTAGGTCAAGTTCGAAACTGGGTCATGTGCGGTTAAAAACTAGGTCAGTAGGTCTAAAAATAGAAAAACCTTGTGACCTCTCTAGAGGCCATATTTTTCATGAGATCTTCATGAAAATTGGTCAGAATGTTCCCTTGATCTTCATTAATCAGGGGCTAGGTCAAAGTTTGAAAACTGTGATCCATCATGGCTGAGTCAAATAACTAGGTCAGTAGCCCGTCTTAAAAATAGAAAAACCTTGTGACCTCTCTAGAGGCCCTATTTCTCAAAAGATCTTCATGAAAATTGGTCAGAATGTTCACCATGATGATATTTAGGTCAGGTTTGAAACTGGGTCACGTGCGGTCAAAAACTAGGTCAGTAGGTCTAAAAATAGAAAAACTTTGTGACCTCCCTAGAGGCCATATTTTCCATGGGATCTTTATGAAGATTAGTCCGAATGTTCACCTTGATGATATCTAGGTCAAGTTCGAAACTGGGTCACGTGCAATCAATAACTAGGTCAGTAGATCTAAATATAGAAAAACCTTGTGACCTCTCTAGAGGCCA
This sequence comes from Mercenaria mercenaria, assembly GCF_021730395.1. Lineage (NCBI taxonomy): Eukaryota > Metazoa > Mollusca > Bivalvia > Venerida > Veneridae > Mercenaria > Mercenaria mercenaria. The sequence goes on from NC_069362.1 coordinate 24,238,537, forward strand.
TGTTTTTCAAGAGATCTTCATGAAAATTGATCTGAATGTTCATCTTGATGATATCTAGGTCAGGTTCGAAACTGGGTCACGTGCGGTCAAAAACTAAGTCAGTAGGTCTAAAAATAGAAAAACCTTGTGACATCTCTAGAGGCCATATTTCTCAATGGATCTTCATGAAAATTGGTGAGAGTGTTCAGCTTGATGATATCTAGGTCAAGTTCGTAACTGGGTCATTTGCACTCAAAAACTAGGTCAGTAGGTCGAAAAATAGAAAAACCTTGTGACCTCTCTAGAGGCCATATTTTTCATGAGATCTTTCATGAAAATTCGTGAGAATGTTCATGTTGATGATATCTAGGTCAAGTTCAAAAGTGGGTCACGTGCCTTCAAAAACTTGGTCATTAGGTCATATAATAGAAAAACCTTGTGACCTCTCTAGAGGTCATATTTTTCAATGGATCTTCGTGAAAATTGGTCAGAATTTTTTATCTTGATGATATCTAGGTCACTTGTGCTCAAAAACTAGGTCACTATGTCAAATAATAGAAATAACGACGTCATACTCAGTTCAACACTGGGTCATGTGGGGATAGGTGAGTGATTCAGGACCATCATGGTCCTCTTGTTTCAAAAGCATCTTTAGTTTGTTTTTAATTTTCCATCAATTTTTATAATCAACATTTGAAGTTTTTTACCCTCACCCGGTCACCCACACTGCCCACCATAAAAAGCATTCATTTTCTGTTAAAATGATTTTGACTAATGAAATTATTTGCTTCTTAGTAACATCCTTAACTTTCTGCCAGGTATATTTTTTGCCATTTCTCACCACAAACCCTTTCGGCGGGGAATACCAATTCATTAAATTTGCTTGTAGAGGCTGCATCAAGGACAAACATAGGTATGCGTAGGTATGCGTCAGAACAAAGCGACAATTTCATTCAGACGTTTACCTGTGGATTGTTTACAACATGCTTGTCAAAGTAAAAGTAGATACTTAAAATTGAAGTTTGACGTAGCATCACGTGTCAAAGAATAGGAGCTATCATACTCGCCCTAAGCCCGCCCGCTTAGCTCAGTAGGTAGAGCGTTTGGTCTACGGATCACTAGGGTCGTGAGTTCGATCCTCGGGCGGGGCGTCTGTTCTCTGTGTCTATTTGATAAACGACATTGTGTCTGAAATCATTAGTCCTCCACCTCTGATTCATGTGGGGAAGTTGGCAGTTACTTGCAGAGAACAGGTTTGTACTGGTACAGAATCCAGGAACACTGGTTAGGTTAACTGCCTGCCGTTACATGACTGAAATACTGTTGAAAAATGGCGTTAAACCCAAAACAAAAAGAAAACAAAAACAAAAAAAATCATACTCATGTAACACAATGATAGCTCGCAGGTCAGTTTTCAGTTAATTAATCATTGTGTTTATTTTATCTGTTATTGATTTTGGTAGATAATCCTGATAATTCTTACAAATGATACGCATTCTGTTTACATGCGTAGGTCATTGTTGGTATTTACTACTCAAGCAAATTTCGTAACATCGGAGTGTTTTATCCATTACGTTTTGGCCTGAATGACTTTGTTTACTATTATTACCGATCAGATATAGCGAAATTCTCAAAAGAAATTGATTTGGTCAGCCTTAATTACTTTATTTTTGTTTTCGATGGAATTTTCATTAATTGGCCAGAAATATTAATTACTTTGTTTACCTGTTCAGCATATTGTTGTTGTTTACAATTTATTAAAAATGAATCTCCGTTGAATGTTTTATCTATTAGATTTGACCCTAATTATTTTGTTTGATTCAGTAACAGTCATTTATTTACGAAAATACACAATGGTGATTGATTCCACATCTGTCGTTTACTATTATATGAGTACATAATGGACGTTTTGATTGACATGTTTTGAAATTGCTTCGAAAATTTTGAAATACTTGTAAACATGTTATTGCGTCGTAGTTCGTAAAAAAGGTATAAATACTCGGAGAATTAAGAGAAGAGAGGAGAATGGGGAGAGGAGGACTGAGTCAAGAAAAGAGAGGACGGTGTTAAGGAGAGAGAGACAGAATCAGGAAGTTAGAAATGCTTTACAAAAATGGGATCGGATAATTGGAGTTCAGATCGGTTCAGATCAGCTCGGTTAAGTTCAATTTTGTGATTGGATAGAGCGGGTTAAAATAAATGTGGAAGTTTTAGAACTGACTATTATGTTATAGAACTTTTTGACTTAAGAATACAAATTAATTAAAAGTTTGACGCGGGAAAATACTATTTAAAAAGCTGATGTATTTATACCTGAATTTGACTATTAGTATAGTTGATGTCTGTATAACCTTGTAAATAAACCCGAGTGTGAAAAACTGCTGACTTTCTCAATCTATGCAACCAGTGTGGTGTTACACTCACCCTGGCGTTGGTGTGAGCGTCACACAGATGTTAAAGTTTGCGTACCACCCCAAATATTTTCAAAGTCCATTGAGATATTGCTTTGATATTTTGCATACTTGTTTACCATCATGACCCCAGTCTGTAAAAAGGAGGAGGCAACTCTATCAAGCATTTTGACTGAATTATGGCCCATGTATAACACAATATACGGTTTTCCTTATTTATCAAGGTCAAGTTATTATTGGAAAAAATGGGCGGATCTTAAAAACAACGACGAATTTGATTGGTCATATCGGTCTCTCGCTAATAATTATACAGTGATTACGGGTTCCCATCAGATGTTACTTACATTTCTCACCTTTTGCAATCGAGAATTAAGTGTCAACACGTTCTCATAATTAATCGGCGGCAGTGTTTGATGTAAACACATGATTTAATATGGACATAGTTAAATTTTAGCGGTCGCTTAACCAAAAAAGGTCAGTCAATTTTGCCGAAAATCAGCGGTCGCTGGTCGCGTTAGACAAAAGTCGTTTAGCACAAATATTTTAATAGTAAAATTGTTCGGGGGGAATTCAAAGTGGTCGTTAAAGACAAACGGTCGTTGAGGACACGTGGATGCACCCACAATATTGACTGTACTTAAGTAGGATTTTTAAAAAAAAAATCTTCTTGTCTGAAAGTTCAAGGCCTAGGCCTATGCCTTTGATACTTGGTATGTAGCATCGCCTAGTGGTTCTCTAACAAGAATGTTCAAATTATGCCCCAGGGTTGAAAAGAGGAGTTGCCCCAGAGGTCACTTGTTATACGAGTTATATAGGAAAAAATACTTTGAAGATTTTTTGATGATATTTCCTAGGCTGTTTTATTATAATTACCTGATGACCCAAGTAATTATGGGTCACTTGACTTTGACTTTGACCTACTGAACTACTTTTTTGTTTTTAGCTCACCTGTCACAAAGTGACAAGGTGAGCTTTTGTGATCGCGCGGCGTCCGTCGTCCGTCCGTGCGTCCGTAAACTTTTGCTTGTGACCACTCTAGAGGTCACATTTTTCATGGGATCTTTATGAAAATTGGTCAGAATGTTCACCTTGATGATATCTAGGTCAAGTTCGAAACTGGGTCAAGTGCCATCAAAAACTAGGTCAGTAGTTCTAAAAATAGAAAAACCTTGTGACCTCTCTAGAGGCCATATATTTCACAAGATCTTCATGAAAATTGGTCAGAATGTTCACCTTGATGATATCTAGGTCAAGTTCGAAACTGGGTCACATGGGGTCAAAAACTAGGTCAGTAGGTCTAAAAATAGAAAAACCTTGTGACCTCTCTAGAGGCCATATTTTTTATGAGATCTTCATGAATATTGGTCAGAATGTTCACCTTGATGATATCTAGGTCAAGTTCGAAACTGGGTCACGTGGGGTCAAAAACTAGGTCAGTAGGTCTAAAAATAGAAAAACCTTGTGACCTCTCTAGAGGCCATATTTTTCATGAGATCTTCATGAATATTGGTCAGAATGTTCACCTTGATGATATCTAGGTCAAGTTCGAAACTGGGTCACGTGGGGGTAAAAACTAGGTCAGTAGATCTAAAAATAGAAAAACCTTGTGACCTCTCTAGAGGCCATATTTTTCAATGGATCTTCATGAAAATTGGTCAGAATGTTCACCTTGATGATATCTAGATCAGGTTTGAAACTGGGTCACGTGGGGTTAAAAACTAGGTCAGTAGATCTAAAAATAGAAAAACCTTGTGACCTCTCTAGAGGCCATATTTTTCATGAGATCTTCATGAATATTGGTCAGAAGGTTCATCTTGATGATATCTAGGTCAGGTTTGAAACTGGGTCACGTGGGGTCAAAAACTAGGTCAGTAGGTCTAAAAATAGAAAAACCTTGTGACCTCTCTAGAGGCCATATTTCTCTATGGATCTTCATGAAAATTGGTGAGAATGTTCACCTTGATGATATCTAAGTTTAAAAGTGGGTCACGTGCCTTCAAAAACTAGGTCATTAGGTCAAATAATAGAAAAACCTTGTGACCTCTCTAGAGGCCATATTTTTCAATGGATCTTCATGAAAATTGGTCAGAATTTTTTATCTTGATGATATCTATGTCACATGTGCTGAAAAACTAGGTCACTTTGTCAAATAATAGAAATAAAGACGTCATGCTCAGTTCAACACTGGGTCATGTGGGGATAGGTGAGCGATTCAGGACCATCATGGTCCTCTTGTTTAAGATAGAGCCTTGAAATATGGATGACAAATACAGTTTTGCACACCGATCTTAAACTGACTTCAGTGGCCATGAATGTGACCTAGTGACCTACTTTTTTTATATTTTAGCATCAGTTTGACATTTGAAACATGTAGCTCACATTACTCAGGTGAGCGATCTAGGGTCATCATGACCCTCTTGTTTCATGATTCTAAACCATTTATATTTTATCAATCGTGTGCAAAAACACTTTTAGTAACATAAAATCGGTAAATCTATTATAGTTTTTTTTTTTATTTGCAATACAAAAACTAGTCCTTGTTTGAAACCCGACCAAATGATCAATGTGATGAACTTAATATTGGTTTCGATTATGAATGCTAATTGTGCAAGACTGTATCCCAAGTGCTACAGTTTTGACACTTTTTAATTGGGCCGACTTTTCTTACTGAATATTTCACAGTTTCAATAAGTTTTGCAAATTAGGGGTCATATAATTATAGATGACGCAGTCATTAATTGGCACATGATAATTCGCTAATCTCCCGTGGGGTAGATTGCAAACTCAGTAACCATGGTAGCGCTGTTTGACATGTGTAGGTTTCACATGTTAGAACAAAACAATATACTAGATGTATTCCTGTGGAAATTATGGGAAAATTTTTTTTTTTCAGAAATTGAAAATCCACGAATATATGTCTCCCATGAAACAGCCATTTTGGCCAAAACCACGAAATTTCGTGCCGGCGAAATTTAATGATTTCACGGTCTATCTGTAGCTCTGCACTGGGAAAATTAACATAATATATTACAGCTTATATTCCCACTTAATTCAACAGTTGTCGCTCATAGTGTTGATCATAACCAGGAGGTGACCCCTATAGATTTTAAGATCAGTAGGTCAAAGGTCAAGGTTACAGTGACCCGAAACAGTCAAACCTTTTTTTGGACAATAACTTGACAACGCTTGGGCCTATGATCATGAAAGAAGGTTGATCATGAAAAGCAGATGACCTCTATTGATTTTGAGGTCAGTAGGTCAAAGGTCAAGGTCACAGTGATCTGGAATAGTTAAACCGTTACTGGACACTAACTTTAAAATGCTTAGGTCTATGATCACGAAACCTAATAAGGAGGTTGATCATGACCAGCAGATGACCCCTATTGACATTGAGGTCAGTAGGTCGAAGGTCAAAGTCATGTTGACACAGAACAGAAGAGCTCTTTTTTTCCAAATAACTAGAAAATGCTTTGGTTTAAGATCATATTTGATACAGAGGTCTCTTATGACTGGCAAAATGACAAATAATCATTGATTTGAGATCGGTATGTCAAATGTCCAGTGCATAGTGACCAAATAATTTCTGTTCCTTGTGCAGTTACTGAATGCATCAAGGGGGACATTTTGTGTTCTACATGCATGCTCTTGTTTGGTTATGAGTAGTCCCAAGGCTGTCTTTAGCAACCGTTATAGTTAGGGGCATAACATGTTTCATCTTCATTAAGCCAATATCAGGGAAATACGGAAATGTTCATTTTGTGAAGTGGATGCTATTAGTCACCTACTGGAGGAACACTGAAGGGGACTTTATAGGAATGCCCTCCATCTGTCTGTCCATCAATCTATATATCCATCTGTCCATCCGCAAATCAGATCCTACAATGCCACAAAAAGTATTCAGGTTCATAAGACTGTGTGTGAGGGCAGTATGTAGATTATGCACATACATGACTTATGCTTGTAGGTCAAAGGTCAAGGTCACTATTGAAGGTCAATTAAAAATTGTTTCTGCTCTGTACCTTTCATTTGCATTGATTGGATGGTCAAGGTCGCTGTTAGGAGCCTTCTGTAGTGCCACTGCATACTGGATCACTTGTTATTGTGTTATATGTGTGAAGTAGCCCAAAATATCAACCTCTGTTATACAGAAGAAAATCCCTGGTGGAGATGAAAAAAATATATAAAAAAACTGTCTTTATTATAAACCTTAAGCTGTCATAATTGATCCACAAAGCATTTCTCTTTTCAGGATGTTGACAGAGAGACAGTAAGAAGCATTAACATGAACAGATATCAGAAAGCACAGGGGCTACCTAGTTTTAATACAGGGCAGTTTTCAAACAATCTTCATAACCCACAGAAAAGGCACTTCCATCAAAACTATGGACAATACCAAGTAAAGCATATGTTTGGAAAGCAGCAAGCCCTAGAAAATTCCACTCGGACAAGGTCAAGTCAGTGGTCTGGAGTACAAAATTATAACCAGAACTTGTCGTGTCTATGGTCTGGGAAAAGGAATTTCACTGGAAGTAATTTAAACCAACAGTTTCAGAACCAGACATTTAATTTAAACAGCATACAAAACAGATACCCAAGAATGAATAGAAGCAATGGAAGGTACAATATTCTCAACAGTGTTGGAAATTGTAACCAAATCAGTCATGGGCAGAGACTAAATTCAGAACAGTTGGCTTATGACAGGAATGAAGTCATGAAAAATATTTATCGTGTTAAAGGTGTTAGTAGTGCTAGACACATTAATCAACAGCAGCATTTTCATCAACATCTTAGTAGAAAATGTGCTGGTAATATCAATACGGGAAGTCATTGTAAAAAAGACTTTAGTATGATGCATAGTTATTCTGCACAGAACAAAGCAAACTGCCCAGAAGCCAAAATGCATGTAGACACTCGAATGAATGTATGGAAGAGAAACTTCAGCCAACTCAAGGGTGACCTGAATTACCAGAAGGATAAAGAACAAAATACTGAACAAGATACACCAGAAACTCCTTGTGTATTTGTGACTGTAAGTTGTGCAGAACAAAAAGAAGGTGGAGATAGTGAAACAAAGCAGTGTACTTTGAAGATTCCTGAACAGATTGGATTGAAAAATGCAGAATGTATAGATGAAGCCAAACCGCTTGGATTGAATGATCCTACTGATGATGTTTCTACTACCACTAAATTCCAAGATGTGAAAAGGCAGACGATTCCCAATGATCAAAGCAACAAGGCTGAAGAAAATCAGGAACAAGAGAACAATACATTAGGCATTAATACCTGCACAGCAAAGAAAACTTTAACCAGTCAGGTGTGTCAAACATCTGTTGAACCAACAATTAATCAAACAGTTAAATGCCAACAGAATGATGAAAAGAAAACAACAGCCAAAGATTTGGTGAATGAATACTTCAGACACAGTATTTCACCTGACAGTTCTGTTAGTTCATTAAGTGAGCAAGTGGAAATAAGAAGAAACAATGGAAATGGTAATCACACAACACCTGATGAATCTGACATTAATCAAAGCTGTGATAAGAAAAAAATGGACTTGTCTCAGACAAGATTGTGTAGGAACATTACAAAAAAAGGTGAAAATGTGGGTAGGAAAACAAAGACAACAAAAGACAGTGATCAACAAAGTCCTGGGAATAAGTTACCTAAGTTTATACCTAGTGAACAAAACAAGAAGAAGAAAAAAGGTGAATCAGTCATGCCTTTGTTACCAAGCAGGCAAAAGTCTGACAGAATGGATTCAGAATTGTTTTCAAGAATGACTAAAACATTGAAAGACAATGAAAAGTACAGTGATCTGAAATTAAAGCCAAATTTGGAGAAGAAGGCTGTTACTGAAAGTAACCAAAACCACAACAAACCTTCTAAAATGAAGACAGATCAAAACAGAATTGAAAATACAAGGAAGGGTTTGGTAAATAGTGGAAAACCTGAGATAAATCAATTTAAATTCAAACAAAATGATACAAGTCTAAAGAACAGACCTGGTAGAACAAAATTAGAAGGGAAAGAAAAAAGTGCAGTTGAAAGCAATCAGTTGTTGACCAGGAGTATAGACAGTGGTAGAATTGAAAGAGATGGTGGAGCAAAATTTAAAGACTGTAATAAGTACAATGATTCAGATGTCAAGCTTTATGAAACAGACAAAGAAAATCAAACTGTAGATAGTACAAAATATGAAAAGAAGACTCTGATAGGCAAAGTAACTGATCAATATACTGTCAGTAGTGATACAGATAGGAATGCTGACATTGAAAAAGAGGAAGGAAATTTATTTGACAGAATAAATCAGCTGATTGATAAGGCTATTCAAGGAAAAGAGGTAGTTAAATCTAACACTGGTGGGAAACCTGAGAGATTACCTTTTAGCCCAAACCAATGCGTAAATAGACAAGACAGTTTGAAAATGGTGAAGTTTAATGATGATGTTATATCTGTTGATGGAAATGGGAAAATAAGCAGAAAGAAAATTGAAGATTCCAAACCATACCGTCTAGCCATTAGTTTGTTTGAAAAGAAAAGGAAAATGATGAAATCCAAACGGAAGGACCATTCAAAGTCTAGGATAAACTTGAAGCAGAAACTTGCATTGGAAAGTAAAGAACTGATTAAACTAGAAAAAAATTTATCCAAGTTGAAAGGATTCAAAATTCCAAAACAACATAAACATGAAAATGATGTAGAGAATTTGGCAGTCCTCCATGAAGTTTCTGGGAAGAACAGTTTAGAAAATTCTGCTGATTTAAAATCAAGTAAATTAGTTATACAAAAGAGAAATACAAGCACAGAGACTATAAGTAGTGCTAGAGAATCTAAAATTGAAAAAGTGTCTGTAAAAGAAGGTAGAAAGAAATCTGCTAAAGGAAACATTGGACATGTTGATACACTAAAGAAAGGAGCCTTGTGCAAACAGAAAAAGATGTCAGATTTAAATGGAAGTTTTGAAAAAGAGCTAAAAAAATTGGAAAATGCCTTACAGACAGAATGTATGACAGACCAGTCCTTGCCAGATTTAAAGGAAGTCTTTGATGAAGAGGTTCTTGAAAGTCCATCAGATCTTAAAGGTAAGAAAGAGGGGAATAAAAATGAACTGAAAGGATTTCAAAATAGTTACCAATTAGAGACTAAATGGCAAAATAATTTAACTACAAATTGTTGGCAAAGAAAGGGGCATGGGAAAAATAGAACTACATTATCAGAAAATTATGGGAAAGAAAAAAATAAAAGTCAGAAGCAACAAAGGACTAAATTCAAGAGAATAAAAATAATCTATGATTCAGATGAAGGTAGTCCCGAAGTTCCTACTGTAGTTTCTAAATCTAACCAAAAATCTAGGCTATCAGCAGATGATGTGAAACGAGCACTTGGGGCATTCTCATATAAAGGAGAGGCTTCGGAAAATACTAAGAATTTAAGGGAAAGAAGTATAAAGCACTGCAATGAAAATAGTTTATTTAAGGAAATTAAATCAGAAATAGAACTAGATGAAGTTAAGATGGAAAACAAAGCTATGAAACTAACATTTTCGGAAATATCAAGAGATGATCTGAAAGGTTTGCATTCAGAAATCTCAGGGTCAGCAATTCATAATGATATTGGTGGAAAGAAGGTTAAAGAAAGTAAAAATATTGAAAAAATTAAGAAGAAAAATAAACTGAATAGAGAAGAAGGTATGGTGCTATTTATAGATACACATACAGAAACAGAGAGGAGTACAGAGGTAGATGTACAGAGAGAAAATGGTATTGCAAAAGAGAAAAGAAAAGAAAGCAATAAAGCAGAAAATGGTGCTTTAGAACATCATAAATATGAATGTGACAGAAATATTGAAAAGAAAAAAGGTAAAAAAACATTTGAAACAGTAAATTTAAAAGGAGGGATTGATTCAAAATTACCGAGTCTTGCAAAAGAAGATCTTGCCAACAAGATGACTCACCGTACTTGTAATGCTGTAAAGAATACCACTATTCTTGTGAAGGATGAAAACATTTCTGAAAAATCAAATCTTATCAATGCATTAAACAGTAAACAACAAAACGAAACAGACAAGTTGAATACATGTAAATTTGTTTATCAAGATAAAGTGCCATTTACTAAGAAAGAAGCACTTGAAAGTAGGAGATCTTCAACGCCGGTTAAAATTGTGAAACAGTCGTTAAATGTCAAAAGTGAAACTGGTGGTTTAAAAGCTAAAACAAAAGTTAGCAATTCATACAGCAAAAAAGCTTCAGAGGAAAGAGATGTGTGCACAAGAAAAGTCAACTTGCTTGAAAAGAAATCTTTGGGATATACAGCCCCAGATATTCAAAGAAAAAGTTTGGCTTTAATGAACGTTTCTCCATTGAACAATGATAAAAGTTGGTCAGTTGGAAGGGCAAGGAATGATAATGATGAACAAGTTAAGAATAATAAAAATAAACATTTGAAATCTGTGTCAGATATAGTGGCACAGAAGTTGAGTGAATTGAAAGAAAAAGCAGATGAACTAATGTGTAAAAATGTGAATCAAGACTTGGCCCTAAAATCACTTCACACAACTAATGTAAACCACAATTACTGTAACAGGTCACGGTTAGATGGTGATAGAGTGACAAGTCATCTTTTTAGACCAGACAAAACAAAAATGTCTGAAAGTAGTTATTCAAGAAGGGATGATGTATTTAAGTTAAAAAAACAAACGGGAGAGAAGGAATTGGCAAGACATGAAGTAGTTGGTTTCCCAATCACTGTTATTAACACACGTACACCAACTGTTCAGAGTGTTGAAAACGAGGAGGAAATGACAAGCAGTGAACAAGTGAAGCAGGATACATTTTTCCCTCCTGTTCAGTATTATAAAGACTATTCATTGCCAGAGCATAATAAGTGTTCATATAACATGAAAATCAGTGACAGAACTGCTCTATATGCTGCAAATTTGCCAGATTTGGAGTCTTTCAGTAGGGACAAACAACAGAGAACGTCTGAAGTGCCACCACAGTCTAATGGAGCTTTGATGAAATCAGTTTATGGTGAGAAGGCTGGTACTTTAAGAAATGATCCATTGAATGTCACTGCCTTGCAGCAGCCACGAAAGTTGAATTTATCTTGGGAGGATATCTTCCCTGTACCAAACTACTATTTCAGAATGAAAAATGTTTTGGCAGATCTTAACATAAATGAAGAGGAAACGCAAGCAATTGTTAATGTTACAGATACCGCTAGCAAGACTGGGTCTTTAAACCAAAATGTAAGTGATGCAGGTGACAGGTCAGGGGCTGCTAGTTATAAGCACAGCAGAGTTATGGCTGATGTAGGACAAACATACACACCTATGTCACACAGTTCACAACAAACATATCTCACAGATAGTTCTTGTCAGCTGGCAGAAGGACCATACATAGCATATCCTTTAGGAAAGGTCTCTTCAGATTTGAATGAACATGTTGGTAATGTTCAGTATCCAGAACAGCCAGTGCCACATGGCTCACAAAGAGGAGATAACTTTATGCAAATGGTACCTGTTCACTATAACTCTCCAAACCAAGCAGGGATTTTAACAAACTATAATGGACCTTCACAGACACATAATTATCAGCAAGGCTCCTATCCATGTCAAAGTACACAAGATGTGGTCGATTACAACCATGGTATGCCATCCAGTTGTGACAACAGGTTGCTCCATGTTTCCAGAGAAGACCAGTCAATCAGAAATAGTTCATTTATTTCTCCATTTTCAAGTAGACCTCAAAAGGAAGAATTTCTGGATAAGAATGCATTATCTTCAAATTATGGGCAGATGCCATGTGACCAACAGTCAACGGGATGGAACCCTAAAATTCCGCTAATGGATGTTTCATTTGATGAGAACCATGCAAATGCAACTTCTGTTTACATGCAAAGTGTGATAGTCCAACACAAAACCATTAACAGATTTAACTGTGAAAATTATAGCAGGAAAAGTAATGCTAGAGAAGGTAGGGAAGGCACATGGCCTGTCCAGAGATGTCAAAATGAAACGCATCTCGACAGACATCCAGCTTTCTGTGGAAATCCAGTGTTTCCCGCAAATGTGGTAGTATCAGAAAACAGTTCATTAGCCAGAGACACAGGAATAAATAAAGAACATCAATTTGAAGTGCCAGAGAATGTAAGGAAACCTGTACAAGACATAAATAACAAGTTGAATGATAAATATGAAACTGAAAGCAGAAATTCACCCATTTTGTTGGTTGATTCAAGAAAGGTTTCTGGTAGTAAAATGCAGTCTAGTGTTTCAAGAAATGAAACCACAAAGAGCCCACAGACAGTGATCAGAAACCCTTATTCTGAATGTTCAAAGAATGAAAATGAACAGTTACAGGTTAGTGATACGCAAGAGAATCAAACAAATGGTTGTTCAAGCATTTTATTAAATGAGGGCGAAGCTCCAAAACTTAGTAATGGATCTGCTTTGAGCAGTCATGAAATAGGAAAAGAAATTATTCTTGATGAAAGCACAGGACAATTTAAAAGTGTAAAAATTGCTCATGGAATTTTTCATTCACCAGAAACCAAGGCTGAAAGTGTTTTCAAAGTACTAGAAACACCAGAAAATCAACCTGCCAGCAGCAACAGCACACTAGGCACTTGTTTTACTTCAAATGCTACCCTTTCAAATTGTAAAGTAGACCCAAAGGTAAAAGGAAGAATGAAATATCCATTGGTAATGCTGTCTCCTTTGAAAATGACAAAAGAACTGGAAGACATGATAGATGATTGTATTGCTAAGAACAGTTCAATGTTTGATTCCTCTTCTTTGCCAATATTTCATTCTCCATTATGGTCGATTGAGACTCCATCCATCTCGCCCAGGAACACACCAATACTTGCATTGTCTAGTTTATCACCACCTGTGCTCTCACCATGTGGATTACCAAAGCTAAGTGATGGGATTCTCAACGAAAAACAAGACAGTGGAATAAGTAAACAGACAATCAGTACAAAAAAACAAATGAAGAAGAAAAGAGAAACCAGGTCCAAGGTGCTGAAAAGCATCCTTCCATCAAGACAGTATGATAGAGAAAAAACCTTATTTGAAACAGCAGAAATGTTTCTTGGAGAAGACTTTCCAAACAAGTCCACAAGAAAACGAAAGGGAACAGAAAATGTAAAGAAAAACAAGAAAGCAAAACCAGGCAGGGAAAAGCAGTCGAGTGAACATGAGGACATCCCATGTGAAATATTCAAGAAATTAGAGAAATTTGAAGAACCATCTAAACACTTTGAGAGTTCTCTCAAAGGAAAAGATATAGATAACAAAGGTACCATCAAATCTCATAAAGTTAACCCTGTAAAGGACAACTTTTCTATTGATAATGACCAAAGGCAACTGAATGCACAAAATTTCAAAGAATGTGAAGTAAATGATATAGTTAAGAAAACAAAGATATCACCAGAAATGAAAACCGAAGAAGAATTACCATTGCTTCAAAGATTACTTGAGAAAACTCTTCAACAGACAAAAAACCCAACTGTACTCGAAGAAAAAGACACAGTAATAGAGGAGACAAAAGACAAATCTGAAGACACAACTGGTGGGAAGGAAGGTAATTTACATTTTGATGTAGTCAAAGATTCAAAGGAATCATTGTTAACAAAAAAAATTAAAATGAAGTCTGGAAGTTGTAAAAAAAGTTTAAAAAGTAACAAATATGGAATAAGTGATACTGTGTCTGATATGGGGAAAGTGTGTGACTTGAGGAAGGAGAATGTACTTGATGGAAAAAGTAGTGCAATACAGGAGAACAATGTAAAATATTTCAAAGAATCCAAACTGCCAAACCAAGTTGCAAAACTTGAATCTGGCATCTCAGAGCGGGCTGATACACAATTCGAAAGTGAGAATGGAGACAAGATTGCAAATAAAGAGTTAGCATCTGATTTAGAACAGACATCAACAAAGTCTTCTGAAAATAACCATGACAGAAGTATAGTCATTGCAAAAAAGGATGGGCAGTGGATTCTAAGTACATCTAAAAAGAAAAGAGGAAAATCAAAGAACACAAACCGACTGCAAAAGGATAAGGAAGTCAGCCAGAAAACTAGTGCTGATTTAGAAAAAGTGCAGTGCACTGAAGACGAAGCTGAAATGAAAGGTACTGAAAGTGTTGATAAAGGAAATCAAGTTGATAATTTGCCCAAAATACATGGTACTGAAATTACTAATAACAATTACATTGAACATTGTGACTCTATTGAAGATTCTGGTGGTCATGGAAATGACAAGAAAGAGGAACAAGAGTTCAAGAAAAAAGGAACTAAAAGGAAAAAGCAAAAGTTGATGGAAAATGACTGCAAAGCCAATCAACTGGAGTCTGAGAATATGAATATTAGTACAGATAAAACAGATCATGAAACACAAAGTAAAAGTCAGTGGTGCCAGAATTCGAAAGTGAATACAGTAGTAGACACAGAAACTGATAAGTTAGAAGGTAAAATAGATGAAGAAAATACAACAACAGTAAATGTTCTTTGTAAAAGACCTAGAACTTGCAAGGTGAAACGTAAATCAAGTACAGCAGAAAATAATGTTTCTGTCAAGAAGAAACAGGCCACTGTTAAGAATCTAAAAGTGAGCAAGGAGGATGAAAAAGGTCATTGTATGGAAATTGAGACTGGCAAATCAAATAGTGATAACTTACAAATGCATAAAAACATTGGAACTGCAGACAAGAAAAATAAACTTGCAGGTGAAAGTAGTAACATGCAAAATAATTTGCCAATTTTCTCACCTAAAATAAGTATTCATAGTAAGAAATCAAAGAAGAAGAATTGCAGGAAGGACAGCAGAGGAGCACTAGAAAAGACAAGTCTAGATTCTACTTCATCAGCTGATCATATGAAAAAGGATGCTAATAAAATCATTGAAAATAAAACCAGTACAACCAGCACAAAGAAGAAAGCCTTGAAGCGCAAAAAAATGGTGTCAGATCATCTAAAGAAATTCAGTGGTAAGGCTGTACCAGTGAAAAAGAGAGCCATGTTAGAAGGAAAAAAGTTTGGTGAGAAAGTTGATGGTGAACCAGAATGCGGAATATGTGATGAGAGGTTTACATCTAAGGACTTGCTGAATGCACATACATTAATCCGCCATCCATACAGGTGTTTTTGGTGCAAGGTGGATTTTGACAGCAAGGTAAATAGTATCCGTATTTTCTTTTAACAGTGTAGTAGAATGTATTCAATTCTTGGATCTTGGGTAACAGTGAAATCAGAAGCAGTAAGCAGTCAACAGGTTTAAATGTTGTCCTCTATCTCGAGAGAGAATAATTTTGACTTGTCACAAAACAGCTGCAAAATAATTGTTTTTTACCTGTTTATCTTATGAAGATGACTTTGGTTAAGTTCTTAAAGAAACTGACAAATTTTGCCATTTTGATTGTCTAGATAAAAAGTTGATTAAGACTTGGTCAGCATCAGGTAATGTAATTTTTTGAAGATTTCTACTGTGCATTTGTCAATTTAAAGGTGCTGACTTCCAGATTTTGGCTAAAAATATCCTTTCTTTAAAACTGAAGATCGGTCATGTTATGAACATTAGAATATGGGTTTTTGTTTCTAAACTTATCTTAAAAAAGCAAAATCAAGGGGAAAAAGATGATGCCCAAGTCAGGAGGAATATGTCCTTAATGATTGTTAAGTACAGATATTTACAATTAAAGCAGTTGACCGTCAGTATAGTTTTATAAATGCTTTTCAATGAAAAAATTAAAAACAACTAGTTCTGGTGTATTTCCATAACATATAGTCTGTAATTAATTAAATTTCAAAGCTTTCTTAAGAAATAGAGCATAAATTTCCTGATACCTTTTCTCTGTCATAAGATCTGGAGGCCCATGCCTTTAACAGTTATAATCATAGAGAGTAGCAGTATTAACTGTTAACTATATCTTGGTATGTGAGTTGTGAATCCAATTGTCAGTTCATAAAAAAATAAGAAAAATAAAGTAAGAAATTGTTGGAAACTTGCATTTTTGTATAAAAGTATTCTAGTATAAATATCTCATTAAATTTTGGATATTGTTACTGTCTTAGATGGACAGTTTTCAATTACTAAATGTCATTTAGGATTAGATAATTTGTTTTTGGCTTTCTATCCTATAAGACATCCAGTCTTCCTAGACTAGGTTTGTTTATGTCAGCATTTTCATTGTCTCCTTTCAGGGGCACTCATTTGGGGCATATGTGCTTTACAAACAATGCTTGTTTGATTTTGTTAATAAAATACAATTATGTGCAATTTCTTATAAATTTAGTCATCACCATTTTTGTCTTCAAGATAGAACCTTTCATCACAAAATGTCTTTGTGACATTATAGACTAAGCTGGACATTGCATATCATTAAATGAAGCGGTATGGGGAAACATTTGCTTTTACTAAAAGCAACCTCTAGTCTATCACAAAGTCAACATGTCTATAGGATTATATTTATATGTTGGTTAATTTCAGGAAGCAAGCAAAGAACATTATTTTAGCCATATGAAGGCAACGTATGAGTGTTACACGTGCAATATGAAATACGGAAATCCTTCCACATACAAACTGCATTTGAAGTCACGTAGACATAGGGGTATGTTGGAGAAAAGCAAAGAGGTTCAAACTGGAGGTAAGAATTGTGTCTCCCACTACATTTGGGAGATGTTTTGATTTTGTGCTGTCTGTCCCACTGCCTGTCTGTTCATTTGTCATAACAAGTTTGTAAAGTCTACTCCTTTGAAACTTATGTTTGGATGTTGACTTACCATTGTTGAAAGGTTTGGTACTAAAGCTAGTTTTGCTTATTAGCATTTTCCAGTTGATTGAACTTTGGCAAAGTTATGGCCAGTAAATGTCATTTTGTTCAAGATAAAATTTGTCCCTGCTTCTTTTTTGCTACTAAAACTAAAGGATTTATTAGTACAAAGCCTATTTGCACATATTTAACAGGTTTCTTGGTTGATTGAATTTTGTTAGAAAAAGTAGGCTTTTGAACAGACTGGCTATATTTCAATATGTTGACTCTCTAGTACCATCATGTCTTTACCAGTCCTATTCATATTTACACAATTTTTAGCTCTTCTGATTTTTTGAAAAAAAAATGAGTTATTGTCATCACTTGATCGGCGTCGGCGTTGCCTGGTTAAGTTTTATGTTTAGGTCAGCTTTTCTCATAAACTATCAAAGCTAGTGCTTTAAAACTTTGAACACTTGTTCACCATCATAAGCTGACCCTGTACAACAAGAAACATAACTCTGTCCTGCTTTTTGCAAGAATTATAGCCACTTTTGAACTTGGAAAATATCAGATTTATTGGTTAAGTTTTATGTTTAGGTAAACTTTTCTCCTAAACGATCAAAGCTATTACTTTGAAACTTGCAACTGTTGTTCACCATCATAAGCTGACTCTGTACATCAAGAAACATAACTCCATCCTGCTTTTTGCAAGAATTATGGCCCTTTTTGGACTTAGAAAATCATGGGTAGGACAATTTTTCTATTATACAAAAAAATCAGATGAGCGTCAGCACCCACAAGGTGGTGCTCTTGTTGTATATTTGTACTGGACAAAACAGTTATCTTGTCATTTGCTACTTTGCAGATTTGTTGAAAATTACTTTTCGAAGATGAAAGGTACATTTAGTGAAAATCAACTTTCAGGTGATATATCAAAAGTGGGTGAATACCAGTTCAGGGTGAGCTATTAGTGTTGGTGGATGGTCCAGCATCCGTCATTTATGTCCACATTTTACATTAACAACATCCATCTTGAAACGACTGGTCAGAAATATACCAAACATGATGTATAGCATCTTGGTTAGATCCCCTCAGTTTTGTTCAAATGGTTCTGTTTTACAACTTTAGGAGCCACTTAGTAGAGCTAGAAATAGAAATACCTTTAAACGATTTCTTTGCATGAACTGCTTGATGGATCTTATCAAACTCATTATAAGGTCCTCTGCCAATTTTTTTTTTTCGAATGGAGATACTTGGCCCCTTTAAGGGGCTGCTAGAGCTAAAAGTAGAAATATCTTTTAGCAAGCTCCATTGATCTTCATCAGACATGGTTTGTAACATTACTTTAAGGTCTTCTGTCAAGTTTGTTCAAATTGGTGTGCTTGGTCCCTTTTAGGGGCCTCTAGAAGGAAAAACAGGAATACATTTAAACAATATTTTTCATGAACCATTTGTTGGATCTTCATCCATCTTAATTGATCAGTGGTATCGTTATAATTTCCTCTCCAAAAATTGTTCAAGTGGGGGCAGCCTTAATAGAGCTAAAAATAGGAACACCTTTAAATGACTTCTCACGAACCAGTTATTAGCTGTTCATCAGTCATGGTCTGTAGCATCATTGTTAGGTTCTTTCAGTATATTCAAATGGGGGCACTCGACCCATATATGGGACCTCTAGAAATAAAATAAGAAATATCTTTCAACAACTTCTCATGAACTGCATGATGGATTTACATCAAACTTTGCAGCATTATTTATATATTCCTTTCCAAGTTTTATTCAACTGGGGCCACAAGAGATAAAGATGGAAAGACATTTAAACAACTCTTTTTCATGAACCAGTATCTTCAAAGGTCATCTCCCTAATATGTTCTGGCCCCTTTAGGGTCAGCTAGAGCTAAAAATAGAAATACCATGAAAAACTTTTTCTTGTGAACTGCTCCATGGATCCTTATAAAACTTGGTCTGTAGCATTATTATAAGGTCTTTTTCCATATTTGTTAAATAGGGGTGTTTGGCCCCTTTTAGGGGCTGCTTGAGCTGAGAATAGAGATGGGCCATTTTATATCGTAAGACTTAGTGACAGAAGATCGAAATCGAGATAACAAAATATTCATGAAGAACATTCTTTGACCTTCAAAATTTAAAAATTTGGAGAAATTATTTTCATTATTTCAGGACTTACAAAGCACGGAAGTAAGTCAGCATAAGCCGCACAAATCATGTGTATCACTAACTGGAATATTTAGAAATGGTTTAAAATAAGTTTACTAAAAATAACTTATATTTTTAGCTCACCTGTCACAAAGTGACAAGGTGAGCTTTTCTGATCGCGCGGTGTCAGTCGTCCGTCCGTAAACTTTTGCTTGTGACCACTCTAGAGGTCACATTTTTCATGGGATCTTTATGAAAGTTGGTCAGAATGTTCATCTTGAGATATCTAGGTCAAGTTCAAAACTGGGTCATGTGCCATCAAAAACTAGGTCAGTAGGTCTAAAAATAGAAAAACCTTGTGACCTCTCTAGAGGCCATATATTTCAAAGATCTTCATGAAAATTGGTCAGAATGTTCATCTTGAGGATATCTAGATCAAGTTTGAAACTGGGTCACGTGCCGTCAAAAACTAGGTCAGTAGGTCTAAAAATAGAAAAACCTTGTGACCTCTCTGGAGGCCATATATTTCACAAGATCTTCATGAAAATTGGTCAGAACGTTCACCTTGATGATATCTATGTCAAGTTCGAAACTAGGTCATGTGCCTTCAAAAACTAGGTCAGTAGGTCAAATAATAGAAAAACCTTGTGACCTCTCTAAAGGCCATATTTTTCATGGGATCTGTATGAAAGTTGGTCTGAATGTTCATCTTGATGATATCTAGGTCAAGTTCGAAACTGGGTCACATGCGGTGAAAAACTAGGTCAGTAGGTCTAAAAATAGAAAAACCTTGTGACCTCTCTAGAGGCCATATATTTCATGAGATCTTCATGAAAATTAGTCAGAATGTTCACCTTGATGATATCTAGATCAAGTTTGAAACTGGGTCACGTGCCGTCAAAAACTAGGTCAGTAGGTCAAATAATAGAAAAACCTTGTGACCTCTCTAGAGGCCATATTTTTCATGGGATCTGTATGCAAGTTGGTCTGAATGTTCATCTTGATGATATCTAGGTCAAGTTCGAAAGTTGGTTACGTGCCTTCAAAAACTAGGTCAGTAGGTCAAATAATAGAAAAACCTTGTGACCTCTCTAAAGGCCATATTTTTCATGGGATCTGTATGAAAATTGGTCTGAATGTTCATCTTGATGATATCTAGGTCAGGTTTGAAACAGGGTCATGTGTGGTGAAAAACTAGGTCAGTAGGTCTAAAAATAGAAAAACCTTGTGACCTCTCTAGAGGCCATACTTTTGAATGGATCTCCATAAAAATTGGTCAGAATGTTCACCTTGATGATATCTAGGTCAAGTTTGAAACTGGGTCACGTGCCTTCAAAAACTAGGTCAGTAGGTCAAATAATAAAAAAACCTTGTGACCTCTCTAGAGGCCATACTTTTCATGGGATCTGTATGAAAGTTGGTCTGAATGTTCATCTTGATGATATCTAGGTCAAATTTGAAACTGGGTCAACTGCGGTCAAAAACTAGGTCAGTAGGTCTAAAATTATTAAAATCTTTTGACCTCTCTAGAGGCCATATTTTTGAATGGATCTTCATGAAAATTGATCTGAATGTTCACCTTGATAATATCTAGGTCACTTTTGAAACTGGGTCATGTGCGGTCAAAAACTAGGCCAGTAGGTATAAAAATAGAAAAACCTTGTGACCTCTCTAGAGGCCATATTTTTCATGAGATCTTCATGAAAATTAGTGAGAATGTTCACCTTGATGATATCTAGGTAAAGTTCAAAACAGGGTCACATACCTTCGAAAACTAGGTCAATAGGTCAAATAACAGAAAAACCTTGTGACCTCTTTAGAGACCATATTTTTCAATGGATCTTCATGAAAATTGGTCAGAATTTTTATCTTGATAATATCTAGGTCAAGTTCAAAACTAGGTCACATGAGCTCAAAAACTAGGTCACTATGTGAAATAATAGAAAAAATGATGTCATACTCAAAACTGGGTCATGTGGGAAGAGGTGAGCGATTCAGGACCATCATGGTCCTCTTGTTGATTTTATCACAGGCCTTTTATCTATACACTTATATTCTCATGGTCCACAGGTGCTTTTGAATTTTAGTTGCTATGACAACACAGATTGCACTTATTTGTAAAATATGATAGCATTTGTTTTGCCTTAGAGAAATGAATTACAATAAACACATTTCTGTATACCTATAAATACACAAGTATAACTTTATTTTGATAAAACAGCAATTAAACACACCAACAACGGCTTCTATCACAGTTTTGCCAGACCGCTATATTTCAGATGCTCATTATACAGTTTATTTTTAGCAAACTAAATCTCTATATGGATATAGCATAACTCAGATATAGCGAACACCGTTTGTGACCCTGACAAGTTTCTTATAGTATTACACAGGTTTTATTGTAACAGAAACATTTTAAAGTTTTGCTTTGATCATCTTGTATTCAGCTTTTTCAAACAGTACTTCAGTTATAGACAGCATTCAGGTAACCCTGCATGCATGAAGTTCCAGGATTCTTTACCAGTATTAATCCATTCCCTCTAATGAAAAACAATTACCTTATAGGTTTAAGATGAAGAAAGAATTACCTCTTACACTTAATATCACAGATAACATACACCTTACCCTTGGTGTCAGTCATAATCTACCAGCTTATATTAGGTCCAGGAGGCGGGGGGATCTATTGGTCACAAGGTCGAGAGGTTGATCCATGAGTGAGTCATATCAAGGGGGGTGAATTGGAAAATGGTCTAAGTGCATATAAATAAAGAAGCACTAAGACTTCTTTTGCATTCACCCCTTGATAAGTTCGCCGTGAGATTTATTCAAGGACATTGTGTTCCTCATTTCATCCTCCAGGTAAATAGATATTGGCACAGAATCCAGAAACACTGGAGAAGTTTACTGCCAGCTGCCACATAAGTGAAGTACAGTCAAAGAATGGTGCTCAGTACAAAAAATATTTAGTCCTACAGCCCACATAAGTGACACATTTTAATCAATACTCACACTTAATAAACCTTGTGGTAAGACCTACAAACTTATCTATATATAGTTTACCTTGGCCTTCATATGATCTTTAAATTAAAAAAATGATAATAATTTTACATACTTTCATATGTTACCAGTGGCTGGGAAATCTTGAAATTACAAACAAAGATGTGAAAAATGTAACTAGTAACTTCCTAGCTTAGCATAAAGATGGTCAGCCTGGTGTTAGTATAATGTGACTTGTGGGGTATCACATCACATGTCTTCAGCTTGATATTTCAGTGATCTAGCACTATAAAGTTTGGTGTTGTGCTAGGTGCTACAATTAGATGCCGTTGTTTGTATGACTGAAAAAAAAAACTGTTGAAAAAGACGTTAAACCTGAGCATTCACACACATGAATTAGGTTCATTATAAATGAGTAAAAGATCATGATGGGACATAGAAATGTGTTCCATATAACCAAGCTTTCACTGTATCCGTGTTTGTTATATCCATATATATTTCATATAAAATATATAGGGGAAGAATTAAGTGCCTTATAGCCAAGATACCAGATAACCAAGTTTGCAATATGCAAGTTTTGCTGTATTTCAGGCCAACCTTCAACAGTTGAAAATAGTGCACCAGGTTCCTCAGTATCTGATCAGATTGGCAAAAATCCATCTCTGCTCGGGAATGACGGGAATGAGAATTTTGTTGTACAAATAGAAAATGTCGAAAAACCTGTAGACCAGTGGTTGCCTGCAGATACAGTTGCACAGTTTTACTCGTCTCTTCAGCAGACCAGCCAAATGTCATGGTGTGATTTCAGTATTTCAAACAACAATGTAGAGTTACATTATAATCAGACGGGTTATAACACTCAAAGCTGTGAAAATGGACCTTTTCCTTGGATTGATATAAGCTCAGATTTGGCCAATCAAAATTCAACTGTTCCTAATCAAGATGGTCATCAGAATACTAGTATTAATAATTATTTGTCAGATGTCACACAAGTTGTGCCAGAACAGCAGTTTGGCTTGCCGGCTACAAATGAAAATATAATGGGCTTTGACCCAAGACTTTTCGATCCGCAATCTGCAAATGAAAGTGTGATGGACAATAGTTCAGTGTTTGTTGAAAATGGAAAGGTGTACACTAAACTGACAGATGTGAAACCACCAGAGGGTCTCAGTCAACCAGTGTCTTGTAACAGTGGGTATACAGAAATGTCTGATGAAGATGTTGTGGATACAGAACAACACTTAGAAACTTCAACACTGTGTAGAATTGCAAATTCATTTTCACTGTCCCCTTTCATAGACAAATGAAAGTTATTATTTAACTTTTTGATTTAGCTTACGTCTTGACATACGAAACAGAAGTTTGTGTTAGTTAAGATAAACAAATGTTTGGTTGTGTATATTTTATTTATATGATTGTTAACTGTTTCTGTTATTGCTGGTTAGCGAGTATTTTGGTAATTTGATTTTGAGTTTTGCTCTACTTCCTATGTTGATAGGTTTGGTAGAATAAATCATGATATAATCTGAAGTATAGGAACCGCACAGTATTAAGGCATTTTGAAATGTGAACAAACAAAATCATAAAATTAAGTCAGTACACTATGTTTATGATGCAGTCGGTGATTCCTTGTTGGCCTAGTGGATATGGTATTTAGAGGTTAATACAAGCCAGAGCCTGGCTGGGAGGTGAAAATCAGCCATTGAATAATGGCCATTGTGAATGCAGGGTGGATTATCACCTACCGGCCCGGCTCTGGCGTGTATTATTGTTTTTAATACATATGTCTGGTTGCATTACTCAAGGGGAATAATTACAACTCATGACGCTAGTTTTGAGTGATTAATCATAAAATTTTCACTGAGAAGAAACCTGCAACTTTGTCGAAGTTTTGAAATTGTGTGGTGCGAATCATTTTCTTTTACACCACATATGGTACACCGTTGAAAATCTGAATTCTAGCTCGATGTAAATATGTGCATGTCCTGTTTTATTAAAACCCAAGCATTGTATTCTGTGATAGACAACAGTTTAACGTGTAGAACAGTGACAGACCATTACTACGTTCAATAACGACTCCAATGTCTGCTCAGGTGCCATGTTGAAAGCACGCTGACCATGATGACGTTTTATGTAGCCATTGGTTTCATGCGCCGTGTTTACCGGGCAGATTATGATTATGAGTTTTTGGCCTGGGCCGATAAGTGATAATCAGTGCGTGAAAGCAATAACCTGCTGAAAATACATTCATTTTTGTTACTATATATAGTAACATATGTATTAACATCTAATACTTTTACATCGGGAGTTTGATTCCCCGACATGTAAAAATTATGGGGTTTTTTTAAACGTGGTTATTCAGTACGATTCAACGAAGAGAACACAAGAAAGTTAATCTAGTTCTAACTTGTTCACTAACTTGTATATGTTACTATTAACACGTAATTATGTTTAAATACGCTCCACCTTTAATATGATCTAAAAAAAATTTAAGCTTTCCTGTAATATTGTTAAAGCTCAGTGGCTTAGTTTTATAAATTTTATAACAATCTGACATTTCACTTCAATAAAAGCATTGCCCAGTGATAATATCAGTATTGATTGAGTTAAAGATATTATAAATATTACCAATCATATAGGAAAAGAAGAAACAAAACAATGAATTAGAGAAACCAGAGAAAAACAAACTTGCACAAATCATGTAATGCAAAAAAAGAAAATTGTTTAACGATGCAAGGTTAGAACTGTCAAAACTATCACTACAAAATGATTACATGTCCATCCATCCACTGAAGAAACTGCGCAATCAAGCCACAAACTGGGGCGGACATATGTTTTTGCCCTGTCCATCACACTTCATTTCTGCTCCTGTCCCCTATTGACTTCTTGTCTATACAACTATGTATTGGGGGGAAACATGCGCTTTTCTACAAAAGCATCTTCTAGTTTATGTTGTATATCTTTTATTTTAAATGAGAATGTTACTGATTTACATATTGCTGTTGATTTACATATTGATAAAAATTAAAACGCCGTAATACTGTGCAGTACTTATACATACACATAACGTTTTCATTATATTGTTGTATATATCATTGCTTTACAATATTGTTGATCCAAATTATGCAAGGATTACCAGATTTTTTTTGTGCTCCCCCAAATGTTTTAGGCGTGGCAGGGATAGAGCACTTTGAGTTGCCCTCGTCTGTCTGTCTATCTGTCTGAATTTGTGTGTGCATATCTCAAAAACTATTTGACATGGTTCATCAGACCTCACAGGATTATTGTTTAGCATTTGAAGTTGTGCATCTCTTGTTTTAATTGGGATTGCACACTGCCAGACCGGAAATATGGCCCTTGACTTGGTCAAAAATACACACTAAAAGGGTCTAAAAGTTTGTGTTGCATGTATCTCAAAAAAAAAAAAAATTGACCTATAATTATGAAACATTACAGGAATATTATTCAGCATGTGAAGTTTAGCACCTGGGGTTTTGTTAGTGATTTCATTTAGCCATACCAGAGTTATGGCTCTAGCCTTGGTCAAAGTTTGCATAAAAGGGCATACAAATTTGTGTCACACATATCTTTAAACATATTTGACTAGGATCATGACACATAATAGGAAAATAGTTCAAGATTTCAGTCGGTCAAACCAGAGTTATGGCCCATAATTGTCAAAAATATGCATAAAGGGCATGCAAGTTCGTGTAGCATGTATCTGGAAAAAGTATTTGACTTTTAGTCATAAAACAGAATTGTTATATAGCAATTAAGTTTGCTTACCTGTTCTGTTTAAGATTTCTCTCATCAAGACCAGAGTTATGGTTCTTGACTTAATGAAGAAAACACATAAAGTTGTAAGAAACTTGTGTTGCATATATCACCTAGTGGCATATATCACCTAGTCATGAAACAATGATGGAATATTTTGAATATTACTCAGCATGTGAATTTAGCTTTTTTGGATTTCACTCTGCAAGACTTGAGTTATGGCCCTTGACTTTTCAAAAATATACATTGAGAGGATCAAAGTTGTTTCCCTGTGTATCTCAAAATATATTTGACCCAGAGTTCTAAAACATCAGAGGATTGTTATATAGCATTTGAAGATGTGCACCTGGTGTTTTGTTTAGGATTTTTCAGCCAGACCAGAACTTTAGTCCTTGAGTTAGTGAAAAATACACAAGTGCTTAAAAGTTTGTGTTGCATATACAGTACGTTACTTAATTGCATATCGGTTAATCGCATATCCCGGATATTCGCATACGAACTTGAAGCACCGATCGATCCCTATATAATTACCTTTAAAGTATTTCGCATAATTGCATTGATTTTTTAATCCGTCCCGCTTAATTGCATAAAACATTTGGCTAAAAGTCCACTAATTTGGTCGCAAACAGCGATAAAAATGATCAAAAGATGCCGAAAATTTACTGTGAATTACTCTAGCCGATCAGCTGTTTCACGTCGCCTAGGTGACAATTGGTGCATGACATTAGAAGTGGAGATCAAAGCTGTATAGTTTCCCCGAGATTTTCGTGGCATTACGTCATGTTTTCGCGCCATGTTGCACATCACTGTTTGATCGTACCGCCTCGGTTCTTAAGTGCTGAGAAGTAGATCTAGTGTTGTAACAATCAATAACAAACAAATTCTTTTTAATTTGTTAAAGCGAATGTGCAATATCCCATATAAACTGACAGGTAAATGTGTCAAACTATAATAGCGGATTTCTTACCCCTGTGACCTATTTGCCCTCAAGGAAATTACAAAATGGTTTGAAAAGATTATCTTATTATAAAGTGTCGTGTCAAAAAATATATGTACAAAGATTCAGTCAAAAGTTATTAAAAATATGCAACAACATTATTGTTTTTGTTTTTTAACCGCATTTTCTATGTACGTACACGAGGTCGCGTAACAGAAATCTGTGCAAAAATCGTTTTACTTCATATTTTTAAATTGCTGCTGCCTTTTCATTATTTAAGATTTTTCTATTCTGTTTTTTGTACTTTCTGGTCAAAAGTCTGAATTTTATGCCCATAATTTGTATCATCTATTTACTTTTAGAAAGTAATAAGTATTTAGGATCGCGCTGTTTGAAATTTTGCAAGTAATTTTATGAAAATTCGACCGTTTTTATAGAATTTTGCCAACATTTCTGTTAAAACGTTTTTTAAATCATTATAGAATTCAAACTATATTACTTCTCAATTGGTGTTGAAAATCTGAAGCGATAAAATAAAAAAATGAATGCGTGACGCGCATTTTTTGTATACTTGTCGATAAACAAAAGTAACGGCGTTGTAAGTTAGGCATTACGATAGGTCGCACATGCTCGTGGAATGGAAAATTACCGGCATGGCGTTTTGATATCTGTACGATTCGCGGGTAAATTCCAGTCAGTGGTAAATAAAAAATATTGTCGTTTACAACTTTATTTGTTTAAAACATAGTTACACAGGTATGATTAATCACTCCACACATTTTCTAATTAATGTTGCCGTATTGATTCAAAGTAATAACCTTTGCTCCTAGAGCAGCCGAAGCATACCGAAACAGATGCCATATACGTATATTCGGATAAACGAATAGCCCAGTTATTCGCATATTTTGCTTTGACAAATTGGGTATGCAAATAAGCGGACTCCACTGTATTTTCAAAGCTAATTCACCTTGAGTCATGAAACCATGTATAATGACGGAAGGTGGGATGTCCTATGGACACACATCTAGTTTTTTTTTTTCCAAATAATTGAAGATTATTTTTTAGCTCACCTGAGCACAAAGTTCTCAAAGGTGAGCTTTTGTGATCGCCCTGTGTTCGTCATCAACAATTTGACTGTTAACACTCTAAAGGTCACATTTTTGGCCCAATCTTATCGAAACTTGGTCAGAATGTTACCCTCAATAAAATCTTGGATGAGTTTGATATTGGGTCATCTGGGGTCAAAAACTAGGTCACCAGGTCAAATCAAAGGAAAAGCTTGTTAACACTAGAGATTACAATTTTGGCCCAATCTTAATGAAACTTGGTCAGAATGTTACCCTAATTAAAATCTTGGACGAGCTCTATATCGGGTCATTTGGGGTCAAAAACTAGGTCACCAGGTCAAATCAAAGGAAAAGCTTGTTAACACTCTAGAGGTCACATTTTTGACCCAATCTTAATGAAACTTGGTCAGAATGTTACCCTTAATAAATCTTGGATGAATTTGATATTGGGTCATCCGGGGTCAAAAGCTAGGTCATCAGGTCAAATTAAAGGAAAAGCTTGTTAACACTAGAGATCACAATTTTGGCCCAATCTTAATGAAACTTTGTCAGAATGTTACCCTCAATAAAATCTTGGAAGAGTTCGATATTGGGTCATCTGGGGTCAAAAACTAGGTCATCAGGTCAAATCAAAGGAAAAGCTTGTTAACACTCTAGAGGTCACAATTTTGGTCCAATCTTAATGAAACTTGGTCAAAATGTTATCCTCATTAAAGTCTTAGATGAATTTGATACTGGGTCATCTGGGGTCAAAAACTAGGTCACCAGGTCAGTTCAAAGAAAAAGCTAGTTTACACTGTAGAGGCCACATTTATGACCATATCTTAATGAAACTTGGTCTGTATGTTAATCTTGATTATTTATAAATCAAGTTCAAATCTGTGTCAGGTGGGGACAAAAACTAGGCCACTAGGTCAAATCAAAGAAAAAGCTTGTTAACACTCTAGATGCTAAATTTATGACTGTATCTTCATGAAACTTAGTCAGAATGTTATTCTTGATGATCTTTAGGTCAAGTTCCAATCTGGGTCATGTAGGGTCAAAAACTAGGTCACTGGGTCAAATCAAAGGAAAAGCTATTTAACATTTTAGAGGCCACATTTATGACCATATCTTATAAAACATGTTCAGAATGTTAATCTTGATGATCTTTAGGTCAATAGGTCAGGTGAGCGATACAGGGCCTTCATGGCCATCTTGTTTTAGTCAAAGGCTAAGATCACCAACTTTGTGGGTGAAAAACAGTTTAAAAATGGCTACAAACTATGTTGATTTATACAGTGACATAGGTAATTGTTCAACATGGCACATGCATTCATATCTCAACATCTGTTATCCTTCAAATACACAATCACATTTATACTTGATATATGTTGTTGTTTAAGATCATAATCACATTTATACCTGATATAGGTTGTTGTTCAAGATCATAATCACATTTATACCTGATACAGGTTGTTGTTCATGATCATAATCACATTGATACCTGATACAGGTTGTTGTTCAAGATCATAATCACATTGATACCTGATATAGGTTGTTTTTCAAGATCATAATCATGTTTATACTTGATATTATTCACCTTTTATATGCCCGTTTGAAAAACAGGACGTATTCTGGGAACGGCCCGCCAGGGGTGGGCAGGGGGCGGCGTCCACAAACTTTGTCCAGAGCATATCTTCTTCCTGCATAGAGGGATTTTGATGAAACTTGGCACAATTGTTCACCATCATGAGACGAAGTGTCTTGTGCAAGAACCAGGTCCTAGGTCTAAAGTCAAGGTCACACTTAGAGGTCAAAGGCCAAATTCAAGAATGACTGTCTGTAGCATATCTTCTTCATGCATGGAGGAATTTTGATATAACTTGGCACAATTGTTCACCATCATGAGATGGAGTGTCATGCGCAAGAACCAGGTCTAAGGTCAAGGTCACACTTAGAGGTCAAAGGTCAGATGCAAGAATGACTGTCTGGAGCATATCTTCTTCATGCATGGAGGGATTTTGATGTAACACTTTGCACAATTGTTTACCATCATGAGACGGAGTGTCATGCGCAAGAACCAGGTCCCAAGGTCTAAGATCAAGGTCACACTTTGAGGTCAAAGGATACAAGAATGAAAACTTTGTCCGGAGCATTTCTTCTTCATGCATGGAGAGATCTTGATATTACTTGGCACAAATGTTCACCACCATGAGATGGAGTGTCATACGCAAGAACCAGGTCCCTAGGGCTAAGGTCAAGGTCACACTTAGAGGTCAAAGGTCAGATACAATAATGACTTTGTCTGGAGCATTTCTTCTTCATGCATGGAGGGATTTTGATGTAACTTGGCACAATTGTACACCATCATGAGACAGAGTGTCATGTGCAGGTCCCTTCGTGGAATTTCTTCCCTTTGTTGTTACTATAAATAGCTTATTTTGTAACTTTTTCATTACTAGTCGTAGGGAAAAATCAAGACCACTTTTCTGTAGTACAACATGCATGTTACAGTTTGACTGGAATTTATTGAAATTATGTAGGAAGCTTTACTCTCAATAGGAGATGGGCATATTTTATTTTCTCCATATTCTAATAGGATTATTTTTCATTGAATTATTGCCGTTAATTGTTCAATACTAGTAAACTATAATGCCGTCCTGGTTTTGAGAATTTCTTGAAGAACTCTGCTTTTCAATAATCATGATACTTAGGCGAACATCCATTGGTTTTACCAATATTTTCTTGTTTTTGTTGGTTCTAGTCAATATTTTACATCTGTTTGTTGAGGTATTTTGTTGTATTTATATATATTTTAGATCAAAGTTTTACGGTATATTCTTAAAATAGTTGTTATTTTAATACATACTCAATTGTTTTGATTTATGCAGTTTGGTTGACCAAAAACTGTGCTGCCATTAAGTGCTAATTGTTGGTAGGTTTTAATTAAGTTACAATATTTGTATTGTTACCAGACCATCCTGTCTCTCCATGATAAATTTCCAACATAATAATCATATATATTATCTTTAAATCATTGATTATTTTTGTAGTTTTCTCCAAGTATGCATACAAGGAGTATAATGAATGTTAAAGAAAGTTATGATTTTATTCAGTCAAAGTCATTGGCTAAGACCATAAAATTGTTCAACTTCAGTGTTGCTGAAAGTTTGGTCTGTATTTCCAAGAATTGGTATTTAGAATTTCACCTATATTATTAGTTGATACAGGTTTTGTTATGGCTGGGTCTAAAGATAACTGGTCTGGTGACAAAACATTCAAAATGAATTGCTGTCTCGCCAGATATTTTCTGTCAGTGAACTCTGCTATTACAGTCGAATTAATATATGAAAAATGCAGATAAGACATTTGCTTCAAAATGACTGGTAGTATTATCCCCTGCCAAAGGAGGTGGGATATTGTTTTGGTGTTGTCCGTGTATTAATTAGTACACATGTAGTATTATTCCCTATGACCCAGAAAAGCAGAAATAACCCCCTTGATTTGGTAAAAAAATGATTTTTAACTGTATCTTAGTAACCTACTGGTGGACCTTCATGAAACTTTACACAAATGTAGAAGCAGGATTGATGGTTCTTAAAGAAATTTGAAAGAAATGTACATCACTACAGGGCAGTGATGCATGCATATCGTTCATCAGGATCTCTTCAGTCATTGCAGAGTTATTGCCCTGACATAAATTTCCACAAAACAGAGTAATCCATCGATGAATTTTCATGAAATTAAATACAAATATAGATCTTTTCCCCATGATTTTGTAAAAAAAAATAAGCAACAAACCATTGCACGATCATTGGGTACATAACTTTTGTATGTCTGGAAATCTAAAATATCTTTCAAAATATAGTCCCCTCATTCACAAATCAACCTATTTTGTGATACAAATTCACTGAATTTGCTTGTCTGATATTTGATTCGTAACCGTTTTAAATGAACATTGATTCAAAAGTAACATTTTTGCCAAAATTAGCGCTTTATGTGAAGTTATGAAATTCCAAATCTTAAGTATTTAATTTCTTCATGTATCCTCAGACTTTGTTTCATTGCACACAGAAGAGTATATACTTTATGAACACTTGAATAAATAATTCATAAACAAAAGTTGCTTTCACCAGAAAAAACTGCTATGGTAAAGTCTTTTTGAAAAAGAAATGTGGAAGGTATGACTTTTAATAAGTTTTTAAAGGTAGATGCCTAGGAACAGAGAGACCATTACACAACTGAATCTTTCTTTTGGTGGTTTAGACTTACAGCAGTGGGGGCACCAAAAACCTTGTTATACAAAACAACAGCCTGATGTAGTGTGATACCAGACTTGTCATCCTTGGACCCAGCTTATACTCTATGTATTCCATGTATGGTCTCCTGCTAGAACAACTTTCGAAACTGCTATTCTTTCCTTAGAATTATAAATGTGGATCTCATATTTGTTTTGATTTTTTGGCTGTTTTAAGGGAGACAAAGTACTTGGAAGGTTTTTGGAAATAGGACAGTCACATACTTATTGTCTGTTATCATGTTGGATGTTGATAGAAGTTGAATGTATTGACATTTGAGCCGTGCCATGAGAAAATCAACATAGTGGGTTTGCGACCAGCATGGATCCAGACCAGCCTGCACATCCGCGCAGTCTGGTCAGGCTCCATGCTGTTCGCTTTTAAAGCCTATTGGAATTGGAGAAACTGTTAGCGAACAGCATGGAGCCTGACCAGACTGCGCGGATGCGCAGGCTGGTCTGGATCCATGCTGGTCGCAAAGCCACTATGTTGGTTTTCTCATGGCACGGCTCATTTATCTGTTTTCAATTACATTTATCTTTTGTTATATTCCTATAAAAAATGCAGAATGAATGCACTTTAAAAATGTCAAAACTATTTCTTATAATGTTCTTGCATTGTTTCTTCTTCTGTTTGATCCATGTTGTCTGTAATAAGATTTTTTTTTCCATAATTTCCCTTTATTTATAAGATAGTTCTGTTTAACATTCCAAAGAACTCCAAAAGTGGTAATATGAACATGTTAATTTTCAAGAAATCTTTATGAGTTTTGAATTTATTGTCCAAAAACTGTTTTGCTGGAGTCTTCTCTAGTGTAAATTTCAATCGTATTTTGGCATTTTAAAATTCAGTGTAGATTGTATTTGGGAACGGATTGATATAACACTGTCAGGACATCTTGAAACAAAGGCAGTACGTCTTATATGAAAATTTTTTGTAAACTTTACTGTTTTTTAATTAAGATTTTGCAGTGGGCAAAATACATTTTTTTGGTCATAAAATTTTTATTGATAAAGATATTTGAAACATCCTACTACCTACTTAAGAGATCATAAGATTGGTGTAGAGTTTATATCTGGATCTTTCAGAATGAAGCCACCATTCATGAAAAAGCATGTTACGGATCGGGTGGATCAAACAGTTGTCATTGTACTAACTTTCAGATTTCACTCAGGAAAGTGATTTTTATTTCAGCTTCAGCATACATTGAAGAATATGCATTATATTTTAAGCTCAATGGAACTTTTGTTTAGGGTGAGCTGTTAGTAATAGTATAGATGGATGTTTCATCGTCAACATTTTTTAGTAAAACATCTCAGGAACTACTGGTCAGAATTACAGCAAACTTCGTCAATAGCATCTTGTCATGGAAACTTCTTTGTTCAGAAGGTTCTTTCTGCCTGACCCAGTTTGGAACATTCTCATGAATATCTTGATGGATTTCTCTAAACTTGGTCAGTAGCATTCTTATTTGGACCACTCTAAACTTTGTTCCTGATATGGGTTGCCAAAGCTAATATAGAAAAAAAATTAAACAACTTCACATGAACTACTTGGCAGATCTTCACTAAACTTGGTCTATAGTATTCTTGTATGTACCCCCCAACTTTGTTCAAATGGTTCTGCTTTAACCCTTGAAGGGGCCCCCAGAACTAATAGTAGATAAACATTGAAACAACTTCTCATGAACTGCTTGATAGATTGTAGCTAAATTTAGTTGTCCTTGTATGGACCTACTTCAAATTGCAAATCATTCCGAATAACCTGTTTTAGGGAACACCATTAGAAAAGACTTTTAAGCTCTGCTCTTTATGATTGATGGATTATAGAATGGATCTTTTCCACCTAAGCTGTGGTATTTTTATATGGAACTCTGAAATTTGTTCACATGGATCTGAGTATCCACTTTTAGAGAATGCCTACTTGAGCTATATAGAAAAAAACCCTTTGGGCAACTTCTTCTCATGAACCACTTGATGGATATTCACAAACTTCATAAATAACATCCTTGTATGGATCTTTTTCAAGTTTTTTCAAATGGTTTTGCCAGAGCTGAAATAGAAAAGCCTTTGAATGACTAAGGTATCCTTGCATTGAACACTCATGTTTGCTCAAATGGTTTCTCTTAACCCCTTCTTGGAGCTCCTTAAGCTAAAAATATGTAATACTTTAAACAACTTTATGAACTAATGATGGATCTTCACCAAACTTGGTCTGTATCGTCCTTGCTATTCATAAGTTTTTCAGCAGTTTTACTTGACTGCACATAGAGCTTCAAAAGAAAGTCCTTGGCAGGTATACACTTAACTTGGTCAGAAACATTTAATTTTTTCTTTCTAGTCGGACTCATTTTCATACTGAACAACATTTATGCCTTCAGTAATGCCGTGTTTTATGATATATATGTAAAGTCAAAAGGTCAAGGTCAGGTGAGCATCTTTAGTGCCACTGTGGCCATCAAGGATTTTTGTTGCATTGTTTGAATATTTATTTTTAAGATGTTGATAATATATTTTGTTGTGATTTTGTTACTTGTTTTGTAAAAATGTGGTAGACACCCATTAATATAAAAAATAAATATAATAAAACAGAGAGCTGTTCTGATAAAAATGTTATTGTTTTCCATTTTACTGTCCTTTCATACAGGATTACTGAAAATATATCGCCATTGCGTGAGATGGGGCTAATTTCAATGCCCTAATTAATCCACAAAATTTAATCCCGACAAAGTTGCAATTCATTTTATGTTCAAAAAGTTAAA
Source organism: Mercenaria mercenaria (assembly GCF_021730395.1). NCBI lineage: Eukaryota > Metazoa > Mollusca > Bivalvia > Venerida > Veneridae > Mercenaria > Mercenaria mercenaria. Next base: position 24,273,650 of record NC_069362.1, read on the forward strand.
ACATTAAAACTGGCATATCTTGGTGTATTGTAATATATATTTCTCAAAATTTGACACAGATTATGAAAGAATAACAAAAAAAATTAATTTACACGTCTGTATCAATATTTCCACAAGTATTTCATTGACGTTAATTGTACATCAGACATTTTAAAAGTTCTATACAAATTCATGTGTAACTTTGTAGGTAGAAATATTACACATTATTCTTCAGAATACAGGATTTTTGTGAATGCTGGTGCATTAGAAAAATTGCTATAGTGTTAGTAAAGTGTGGAAAATACTATAGGTTTGTGGAAAAATTTGTTTTGTACACCTCAGTTTGGCTGGTAAGTAACTACCGGGGCCATTTTGTAAATCAATGTATCCATCAGGGCACAAAGGGTTAAAAATCATGGTTTATGCTCCATTCAACATGATTTGTCTTTGCTCAATCCAAGTTTAGTAGCATTTTCAATAGCATTTCTGTCTCTTGAATCAAAACCAGAACTTTCCTGATTTCTGCAAGTATCTGACAACTTGCCCAAATGAATCTGGAGGACAAGTGACATAGATCAGTATACTGTCTTCCTTCAAACTTATTGCGATAATCACACCACTGGAGGATGGTACACTGTGATAAGAGAATGTTATTCTGATAACTGCCTACTCACCAAAGGGCGATTCTTGGTGATAACCTCCACCTCCCCAAAAATGGAACTCTTGTGATAACCTCCACCTCCCCAAAAATGGAACTCTTGTGATAACCTCCACCTCCCCAAAAATGGAACTCTTGTGATAACCTCCACCTCACCAAAAATGGAACTCTTGTGATAACCTCCACCTCCCCAAAAATGGAACTCTTGTGATAACCTCCACCTCCCCAAAAATGGAACTCTTGTGATAACCTCCACCTCCCCAAAAATGGAACTCTTGTGATAACCTCCACCTCACCACAGGATGGTTCTCTGTGATAATCTCCACCTTACCAGGGGATGGGGTTAGGTGATTACCTCCAGCTTGCAAAAGATGGTACTCTGTGATAGCCTCCAACTTATGGCAGGATGGTACACTTGGATAACCTCCACCTTGCCAGAGAATGGTACCCTTTGATGATGTCCACCAGAGGACATCCATCTCTCCATATTATTTGGGGAGACGGTAGGTAAACAGTTAATGTCACGGTGAACTTGAGACTAAATACAGTTTCCTATCAGTAACTTGAGAGTGCTTTAGCCTATATTGGACAAAATTCATAAGATTATTGCCTTTAGTCACAAGGTGACATACTCTTTTGGGTCAGTAGGTGAAAGGTAAAGGTCAAATTGACTGAGATTGTAAGCAGTTTCCAAATGCTTTGGTCGGCAACTGTCAAACTTGGTGGGATGATTGTGGTCAAAGATAACCCGTATAATTTTAGAGGGAAGAAGGCCAAAAGTCAAGGTTACAGTGACCTTAAAACTAGAAATGGTAGAAAAGGCTTTTACTTGCAGCCCAAAGTGAATTACTGAAAAATGAGGTATTCTCTGTGGCTGAGCAATTATACTTTCCGAAATCAGATTAATTTGTCCCGCACGCTAATTTGAAACCTTGGGGTGTAGAATTCTTTTATATGAGGAAGCAGTCCAGCTGGTTTACAGGTCTGAGGTTCTACCCAGGATTCTGCTTTGCCTGAAAGGGCACCTCAGATCTTCAGCCGACATAAAAAGCTGGAAAGTCATCGTACGAGTTGTAATTGTGCAGGTGTGGCATTAAACTCAACAAAAAAAATGAATAAAGGTTTTTACTGGACTGTCTAACATACGATCTCTGTTGTTTCAGTGTAAGTTTGTCAAAGGTCAATGTCACTGACCTTGGAAGTAAAATCCAGAAGCTAGAGAAAGCTTGGACCATCAAATTTTATAGCATGATTTTCTCTGGTCTGTAGACTACTTTCATTTAAATGGTCAAAGGTCAATATTACAGCATACCCGAGGCTTAAAAGGGTTTAGGATATATAACTTGAGAATGCTATGGCCTATGGCCATCACACTTATAGTGCACATTTTGACTGTGGTCAGTAGATGACTCCTACTGTTCTTTGGGTCATTAGGTTCAAGGATGCAGACTACAACTCGATTTCCTCCAACAGGCCATCATCAGTGAAGGCTTATATGTTTTACAAATGGCTCTTTTTATAGATAATTTAATCAAGATAAATAAAGACAAAGTCAATCTCAATTCCAATGGTGAAGACTTCACCCTTTAATATTTCTTAAGTAAGTACAAAAATTCACACACAAAAAATGCCAACAAGGCAGTTTCATCAAATGTGAACCATGTAGTATATGATACATTTTCAGTTGACTTTTTAAGATGCATAAACAATATAGTATCTGGTTTGGAGAACATTGGGAAAGACAGCAACATTGTCATTAACATCAGCAGTAAAAGGTGTGCAACAACAGCAGCAGACTTAATCAAAGGACAAGTCGTGTGTATAAAACTTCTGTTTAACAGAAATTATTTATTGCCTCAGCTTAGCACAAAATGTTTTTTTTAATGAAGATAATATTATTTTTAAGGAGAAAAGCTTATTTATTGAGTCAAAAAACTGTTCAGTGATCAAAAAAAAATGTGTGAATGAAATATTAAATATTTTGTGCAATTCTATTTAATTTGGCAAACATACAATGCTGTGAAATACAGTTATACATCAATTATACACAAACAACAGCAAAATATCACCTGTTTTATACAAAAATTATCTCATTTACAAAATTATGTAATATATAAATTATTTTCAGGTATACAGGTATCAGCAGTTTTATATAACATTATCACATACATGTAAAGCCACATTTAACAATTCTATTACTCGAGGACCTAAAAATTCATTTTAAATAACAATTATCCATTTCAATTAATATACAATTATTGCCTTTTGGTGAAGTCAATATGTGGATATATCGACCTGATAAAAGCGATATCGACCGAGGGACACATATCAACAGAACTTAAAAGGCAACAATTGTTTTATTATTAAATCCAGCCTACTCATAAGTATAAACATTAAATACAAATATCTACAGGCTTTGGTCATTTTTCGTGGTAAATTGTGTACAATGTCTGTGGGAGGTTAGTATGTGTTTTTGGCTCCGCCTTCAAGTCAATACAAATTTTTTATCATTGATCATGTGACTACATCTAGGCCAATGGAAAGGACTGTAAATATAGATTTAATAATGAAACAAAATCTTTTCAAGCCAGACAGCATTGTAAGGCTACCTTAATAAATATCAGAATAATGGTTTACATACAAACCAAATATGTTACACTGAGGCATTTTTTAGTTCTTCATTACAAAAATGCACATAAGATACATGTTGTCATTAAAATATGAATACAAATAATGCTGTTGTACAAAAATATGTCACTCTAGAATAAAAATGTTTTGGAATGTAGAAAATGGTTGTTCTTCCTTATAACAAGAAATCTATCAAAAATGATTTATATTTTTCATCACCAACAGTTTTCCTACATAATACAAGGACTGATGATATTATAAATATAGAAGGTCAAGACAACTATTTGTAAAAATCAAATATATTTTATGGCATTCCAAGAAAACAACCTACCTGGTACACTACATTAATTTAGGCATTGCATCAATTTAAGTTTGTGTTACTACAAACTCACGCTTCTTAGGGTTTGTTCTTCTTGCAATAATCCTGCTGAATATTCATGATTGTTTTAAATTCACTTCTTGCTCTTTATATGAATATTAGTTAAAATAAAAGCATTGTAAATCAATCCCAATTTATCACTTTCATACTTCATGTACATTACATTATCTAAGGCAACAATTTAACAAAAGATCAATATCTGATGCAGCATAAATATATGGTATTTTAAAAATGTAAGTTACCGTCAATTTGCAATGATAATTTTAAGACACGTTTTTATTAAGGCTAACAATAATGGGTAAAGGCCAACTAAATATTGTCTTATATAAGCAATTATAGACATAAAATACATGCATGCAAGAGGTATATAGTATAACAATGAATTTACAATGAAAACTATATAACAATACAATAAATGATGTTAACTTTCAACTATACAGAAAGACATTCGATAACTGGTTAAATCTTAACAATTAATAATTAACATTTTTGTAGAACAGTTATTTTATACATTTTTCGAAAACTTTACACTTGTTTATTACAAAACAGCATTACCTACCTGTGGTTTCAAATAACCAGCATTTATTTTCTGCAATAAATCAACTTTAAAACATTTAAAATTATTTATTAAATTTCGTTCTTCAAAAGTGCAGTTTTTGTTCTTGATAAATCATTTTAAATTACAATTTAGAAATTTTATAACCATGGAAACATTTAGATTTTGATCTCATACTTACTTGAACTATTGACTGGTTATATCTCACATTAATTTGATATGGTGATTTGATAGACACCAGCAATATTTGCTTTGTTAAGAATTCTTGCATCAGAGCTGGTTATACTTCTTGGGGTTTTATTGTTTAAAATTTCCTAGTTGCTCTGTTTTCAAAATATTTGCGGAAGAACACCATCATGAATATCATCCCATCTACAATACTGGTATCATATTCAAATGTGCTCCAGATGGAATGTTTAAGAATTATAAATGCATAAAAAATGTAATATAGCTTACAATTTGGGGCTATAACACCTTGATTTTATTATGATGGTTTATTGACAAAGTTGTGTCTGCCTGTCACTCACTCTATGGAAGAAGATCTAAGTACATATTGGAAGAAGATCTAAGTACATATACACAAAAATATATATAATTTTGTGACAAAGAAAACATAAAATAATGTAACAAAAGAAATAAAATTTACATAAAATAAAAATGTGGATCACAGCCTTAGCTTCTGATGAGTTGGTTCAGACTGAATATATTCTTCTCTTACAGTGCCAGTTTACTTCCCATCTAGTCTAGGATTCCAAAATACTTTGACAAAATATCAATTTGAAAATCTTTTTTGTTTTTAAAATAGGATCCCCGAAAGCATTGAGCTTAGCAAAAGACTTAGTTGCTGCATTTGTCTGAAGTATATTGACAGTATATATATTACTTGGTTTTCAGTTTAAAAAATTGGCTATATTCACCCATTTTCAGTCTTCATTTACAAATTAACCTCTCCAAAATATTCCAGCTAATTTATAAATGTCCATGTCGGATTTCTGCCTTTTGTAATAGGTAGATATTATTCCATATTAACAAGAGTCAAAATTCCAGGAATTATGTATTTTTCACTTTTCATTGGAAAGGATGCACAATTACACATGCTGAAATTGATATTCAGTTCTTCATTGACCAACAGGTGTGTGAAAGAACTGTCAGAGAGAAATATACATCCGAACAAATCAAATCAAACATAATAATAAACCTATGAATCTAGATGTTACAGTGTAATTTACCTATCTATACTAATAAATGGACATTGGATGAAATAAAGCTACTAATGCAGTTTAAAATACTCAAAAGTCCCGTAACAAAAGCTTCTATTCCATATGGCAACAACAGACTTTAAAAAAATAATTTGTGTCATTTTCAAGAACTGACTGGTTTTACTGGACAGCTGTGCATAACTGCATAAATGGAGGATATTTCTGAGTAATTTGTCAAACAGCAATTTATTGTACAGCACAATATTAATATACAGAAATATGTACAGTTTTTCTCATAAATGTAGGACTCTGTGGCAGTGCAGATTTCTATAAATGTTAAGCAGATTATAGAGTATAATTTTTTTTTCTTGCATATTCTTGGTTCATGTAATACTGTTGAATACAATTTATAAATATGAGCCGTGCCATGGGAAAACCAACATAGTGGGTGTGCGACCAGCATGGATCCAGACCAGCCTGCGCATCCGCGCAGTCTGGTCAGGCTCCATGCTGTTCGCTTTTAAAGCCTATTGGAATTGGAGAAACTGTTAGCGAACAGCATGGATCCTGACCAGACTGCGCGGATGCGCAGGCCAGTCTGGATCCATGCTGGTCGCACACCCACTATGTTGGTTTTCCCATGGCACGGCTCATATATTGTTACAAAGTTTATTTTCATAGATTTTATGTATATATAGGATATAGACATATTAAGTAAAAATGGGTACGTTAAATAAATTATGCACCACAGACATCATGTCCTGTATGTCAGAGACAGACTAATAACTTCAATAACATTCTAATTTGAACTGTTGCTATGGTTACCTGGATATGAAGTATTAGGATTTCTTAATCATAAATAATCCACATCAGAACTTGAACAGCAAAAAATTCACTTTATTTTGGTGTCATTAAAACTACACCAAAATATAAAAATACCCCCTTGCTTGAGTTTCTGACATTCTGACCTTTCTCAATGCAGTTTTTACAATATATCCACACAAATGCTGAAATTTGGTATACAGTATAATTTATTTTGATAAGAAAATATAAGGATGGTAAATATATTCAGCAGGGACAGAGAAATGAAAGTCATATGGTACAAACAAACTCCTGTCACTTGCACGTTTAAAACAACTGCATTGATGAATGCACATAGTGTCAATTAGAACATAAACTAGGTTGTCTTGCATCGTTAGAAGGTTAAACAGGTGATTGATCTGTAGTTGGTTGGATTCACACTCCTGAAAACAGAAAACAAGACAAACTGAAATTTCACAGATTCTTTATTCAAACTTACCAATTTTGAAAAAATCTTTCTTAATTTACACATTAAAAATGTAGAATAATTAGGCAAGAAAAAAATACCATGTCCAAAATGACTTGAATTTATTATCATATAAGTAAATCACATCTTACCTTACTGCTTACAATTTTCATCACTATATTAAAAAATTATAGTACCCGGTAAACAAGAACCATGAAACTATAGTGTTAATATATAATTATTAAAATTTAATCAAATGATCAGATAATCAAGCCTTCATGTTGTATATCATCTGATAAACCATGGTCAAGAGTTAAGATATGCAGGAATTAAACGAGAGGTTAAATATCCGAGCACCTGAATGATGAACAAATATTTTTGGTAAACCAAATGATAAACCACAAGGTCTCTAACAAACTGATAACACCTATGCTAAACTTTATCCATCAGTGTGGCAAAGAATATGATGTCACGCTGCTATTATGTCATAATTGATGTGGTCTGAGCATCAACCATTGTTTATTGAAGAAAATAAAATGCTTGACATACTTTTGATAGTACTTTGTCAACTGACAAAAAAATCAAGCCAGGGATAACACATGTTTTCTTATGTTGTAACATCTTCAGAATTCTGTGTGATTAACTGGTGTCTGAGCCTGTTAGGGAGACGGCAACAAAAATCCACTTTCTGCAGATGGTATAACAAGCAATCAACATGTGTTAACACTAGTCTAGCATAAAACATTGAAGAAGCTAAATAAAATGAGTCTTATGTCAGTTTTAGTGTTCATTTCCTTTTAGACTTGTATAATAGAGGGCTCTTATACCTTAAAATTTTGCCATGGAGTAGGCACATATAACAAGAGCTGTGGAAGGGTAGCAATGCTTGACTATTCAAAAGCATTTTCACAAAAAAGTTGAATTAATGAATATAGAAGTCAAAAAAGAGGAATGATTTTTTAAAAGTACTGAGATTCCAGCTGACGTTCAAAAACTTTACCAAACAGGGGCATAATTTTGTAAAAATGCCAAGTACAGGCATGGAACCTGTGCACTGCATGTCAGATCATCATGATGAACAATCGTGTGAAGTTTCAATCCATTACTAAGAGTGATTACTCAGACCAGTTAAAAATAAAAACTTTGGATTCAAAAGCTGGCACAGATGCCAGAGAATGGGTCCAAAAGCTCTACCTGTTCTTCAAATATTCAAGTTTAAAATGTGTGTGAACAGCAAATGATCTTATTAAAACACATTTCATCCTATCTCATTTACCCTTAGAAAACAACTATGACAGCAATTTTATGCTAGAATCAAACATACATGAGTTCTCAGTGCTTTACTCTGAATCAGAACTTTGCCAGTAAAAACTTTATGTAACTTTAACCAAAAAATTCTAAGTTAAAAAGGGACATAACTCTGTCATAATTCAACAAGAGTTATGGGGATTATTTCACTGGTGTAACTTTATGTAAATAACATTTAATTCAAATAAACAGCTTTTGAAATAACAGAGATATTTGGATTATCAAAACTTTAACAGATTAAGAGTAATTGTTTGGGCTAGTGCATATTCTTTTCTGTAAATGTCGAACTTAAAATAGCTTTCAAGTATTCAACAGTGTAAAAGATATAGACATCTTTAAGTAAAAATGGTCAGTTAAAAAAGTTGGAGGACCAGCAACGTCTCGTCCTATTTAAGACAGCTAATAGCTTAATAATCTAATTCGAACTGTGCTAATGGTTAACCGTAATGGAGTTATGGATTGCTTAGTCTAATCACATCATGACAGAAAAAGTTACTAAGTTCTAAAACCTACATCCAAATATAAAATACCCTGCTGAGTTACATGACAATCTAATCTTCCCAATCATTTCTACAATACCCAACAACAAATGCGAATTGGTATACAATAATTATTGATAAAAAAATAAGATGGAGTTATCAGCAGACAGTGAAATGATAAGTCATATAGTACAAAAAACTCTGTGCACTTTGCACTTACACACACTGCATTGATGAATCACACAGTGTAATAGAACAAAACTACTTGCACCGTAAAGTAACGGGACTGATCGTAGTGGTGGATCACACCCGACGAAACAGACAACGAAATTGTCCAGATTCATCAAACTTACATTTATGAAAAATCTAGTTACTAAAAAATGTAAATGAAAGCAAAAAAATACCATGCGACATGCTTGATTGATGTCAGATAAGTAATGAACATGTGTGTTAAATTTCATCACAATTAACATTAAGTATACAAGAGCATAACAGCTTAATGACATAAACTTAACAAATGTCATAATCAAACTCATGTGGCATAATTTGAAAACAGTCAAAGAGTTAAGGAATTGCAAATAACGAGAGTAAAATATTACCCCTAGTGAACAAATTGTTGGTAAACCCAAATTAAACCACAAGTGGTTCTCAACAACGTTTACATACAAAACTTTAACCATCAGTGTGGCAAGAATATGGATGCACGCTGCAATGTCATACGATGGGCGAGCCCATAACCTTGTTATTAGAAAAAATCGCTGACATAAAAACTTTTCACACAAAAAATCAAGCAGGATAAACCCTTGTTTCTATGTTGTAAGACTATAAATTTGTAATATAACAGTTAAGATTTAGAACTCAACAAAACCCCACTACTCAGATGTATAACAGCAACCCAACATAGTAATATTTAAGTCCTTGAATGAAGCATTAATAAAGATTTGATGAAATATGATCATTCCTTTAAATGAAAAGAGCGTCTATACGTTAAAATGCCTGGAGTAGGCACATTAACAAGAGCTATGGGATGAGGTAGGAACTGCTTGACTACAGAAGCATTCTTCCCGAACAACGTTGATTACTGTACAAATCAAAGAGTAATATTTTTAAAACAATCCAGCTGACGCAAAACTATACCAGACACGGCCATCAATATTATGTAAAAATGCCAATTTACACGCATGGACCTTGACCTGATGTACATCTGAGTACTGCGCGTGAAGTTTTCAATCATATACAATGATACTCAGACCAGTTAAATTAAAAACATTGGTTACAAAGTATGGCCCACACGCCAGAAATGCCAAAGCTCTACCTTTTAAATATTCGTAAGTGTGACCTGATCTTGATTAAAACCTTTCATGCCTACTCGTCTTACTTGAAAACAACTATGCCAAGTTATTTGAAATCCATACATGTTACACAAGTTGTACCGATAGACGCCATCAAAACTTATACTTCCATTTAAGTTAAAGGGACTAACTCTGTAATCAAACCGACCTTGGGTTATGCCCGGCCGTCGTCTTATGTGAATAACATTTATAGCAATAAATTTGAAATCATATTCGATTACAAAATTAATGACGGACATGCCCATGCAATGACTCTACTTTTCTTCGAAATGTCGAGCTTGACCTTGACTCGGACAGGAAATAGCCAATGTTATCTACTACTTGTGTACAATTAAAAATTCAATGCAAGTTAATTAAAACCCATCTGTTTACAAGATATGACCGAAACAATAAAATTAGGTATAAACTTACAAAACCCCAAAACTCGACAACCGAGTATGAACACCAACAAGATTAAGTGCCTTCAAATAACTATACTCCCTAAAAGGGCATATATAAAAAATGAAAATCTGCTTAGAAATTATACAGAAAACTACATTCAATTTTTATATACATAGACTTTTAGCATAACCATTATGTCTAGGAATTTCCAGAAAATTAACTCTTCCTTTATCGTTACCCCAAAAATAGGATTTTTGCAACTCGGTTTGAAATCAAAGTCTGAAAGGCAAGAATTTAACTAACTTGCAAGTTACCTTAATGTTAAAATATAAAGTTCTATTTAATTGCCTAAAACACAAAGTCACAAAGACAGACAGACTGACAAACGACACAAGGTACCAGTATCACTGAGTGGCAATCTTGTACAGGTTGTGTATCTTATCTGGCACTAATCTGTAATACATCAACTTCTTACTTAACTATCCCACATTAAACTAACATAGGTATATTGCAATTGTACTTGAGGAGATGGGTTGACAGAGAGGTGACATCTACATTTTTGTTGCCATAAAAGTTTACAGATTTCAGGAAAAACAGATCATTTAATTTTACAGGACTTTTTTTTGTATTTTTATAAATACATGTAGACAAATAAATAAATAATTTTTATATCAGACACGAGTGGGCCATTTATAAAAGTCAAAATTAGCATCATGTAAAAATAACCTGTTACTTGGCAGCAATAAGTAAGTGCCTACATATGATCTAATAAAGTTGTTCTGATCACCTTCAATTCATCAAAAATTTTGTATGAAGCAAAAATATTTTGATTTGTATTGTACCTCAAAACAATGTCCTATGGGTCTCTATCAAGCAAGTCGATGTAAAGTTATGTTGGTATCTGATATAAATGGCACGTTATATGAAATGAATTATGCAAATTAATCAGCATATATGCATTGCCTGCTTCTTTTTTAATGCAGCTTATGACTTTAAGCAATGAATTGTATAAATTATGCAACAAATGAAGAATAAATATTTGAAACATATAGATGAAGCAAAAACGGCGGGAACAAGCAGTTACCATAGCAACCGTCTCATGCGTATACCAACTCACCCTTAACTCTCTCATACTCGACCTGTCAGGGCTTTTGCTTGCACAGCTTTTAAAATATCGGCCTGGTGTCTAATCACCATAATAAAATAAAGCGTAAGTTATTTTCAACATCAAGCTAAGCTAGGAGTAATTTCAAATGAAAAACTTGTATTGCTTTGTGATGAACTTTCAGGTATTTTGTATGAAATACTGATCCAACCCATTACTTCATAATTTTGGTAACAGGAAAATCCTGTCATTGAATTTCAATTTCCTTCATATTGTACACAAACTGAAAAGTTCACCAACTAAGAATTTGTTTTTTTAATAAAAATGCTTTAACAATAAATCAATCTAGTTTGATATCTAAGATTGGGGTAGATATATATTATGCAATACAGAATAGCATATCAATGAGAAAATATAAAGAAATATCACAAAATCTGTATGAAAAATGTATAATAGGGGACAAAGTAAAAATAAATAAAATTATAAAGGCAGTTTGATATTGTTTGATACATATCTACATACACTCTTCATGAAATGAAAAATGTATTTTTGGAAACGATTATGTCATATTTTATCTAATGCCGTTATTGAACAGATCTTATGTCACATGTTATTCTAAAATTCTTATTTTCTAAAGACGATGGAATGCAAAAATCTAAAAAAATTATGTTTGGTTCTTGTGTTTGATTTTTATAAAATGATGTCTCATAGAGATAACACATGTTTCTCTGCTACAAAACAAAGTACAATGAGCACATGTATATGTGACTTATAATTGAAAAAGTTCCAAGAATATGCTAATGAATCAAACAATATAAAATTTCATGCAATAATCACCCACTGCAGCAGCTAGCTAAAAGCTTTTAAGCTTTTCACGTGGTATACTTTGCAAAAAAAAACATCAGCATCAAAATAACTATTGCAGTCAAAGAAAATATCTGTATCGTAAACTAGCATGCTTAATAAACACAAATTCACTTCAAATTTCAATTCTGATAATGTAAAGCTCTTTCACGGAGTTATTGGCAGCACTGATTTCAAAATATCAAGTGCATCTATTTCTATTGGTATAAGTGTACACTGAAACAATTATATCTCTAAACAGTGCATAGATAAAAGTAGTCAAATACATGGTGCTGAAATATACTGAAAATAAAAATGGTTGTGATGCTGCATTGTATTCAAGCTTTCTCCATAATTAAACTGAAACGATAACAATAAATTGAACTGAAATATTATGTACGTACTTCATAACATTTTGGTTGATTATAGACGTCATTGGCTTGCTCTTTGGTCCCTGGGATGGCATAAAAGTCTTTCCGCTTTTGTTCACTATATTGACTGAACGGACGACCTTCACCTTGTAAGGATCTGCTGAGTGACTTGGGTAAGGATCAAAAGTACCAATCTTTGCACCTCCAGGCTAGAAAGCAATATGATACATTAACTTATTTTTAAGTGAAAGATTTGATACATTTATTTACTTTAATTAAGTGAGACAATACATTTTTGTATTTATTAGCCTAACTGAAAAAAAAACAACAAAACAAACTGTATCCATTAACATGACAGTTTGTTAACAAGGGCTCTTTATAAAAATACATATTCCCGATATGATGGCATGTTAGAGGCTGCGAACTGGGTATGTAATTTTGTATGCTGTGACCTTGACCTTTGACCAAATGATGTCAAGTACAGGCAACCATCTCATGAAGACAGCGGTCACAGGCTCAAGTATTTTCCAGTAATTTATCAGAAATTGCCTTCAATCTCAAGGTTACTGTGACCTTAAACTTTGAGGTAATGACACCAAAATTACAGGAGTTATCTCATGACAACAGGCAATCATTCTATGAAATTTGAAAGCCATATGGATCAGAAAACATCTCAATTTCAAGTTCACTGTGACTTTCAATCTGTTGACTCTCAAACCATCAGAGATCATCTGTGACCACTGGCAATAGTTCTATGAAATTAAAAAGCAATGTATTAGGCATAAGTGTTTTTTAGTTGTTTGGCAGAAATTGTTTGTGAAATGGCTACGACATTGTTCCTTTAAATGCAATGTACCACCATAATCACTGACTTTGTTGAAGGTAAATTTTCAAAAACCTTTCATCTTTTTTGAAATATCCAAGACTGCACATACAGTGTGGTATTACATCAAGGTAAATGTATTATCAAGTTTGACAATCATATAAAACTGGCTTCCCTGAAAATAGGAGTTAAATAGACATGTTCAAACTACTTGGAATGTAACAGTTTCAATCAAGATTCAGAAATATGACACTGTCCCTGACAAGCTTTCAGGAATGTCAACAATTTATTAAACTTATAACAAACAATTTTATTTACCTGTGTTGATTGCAAACATGTATTTTAAAAGTTGTAAGTTTTATTCAAAACCTACTGAAACTATTTGTATAACACTACCGTTAGACTAATGAGTCAAAGTTGTCTAATGACCTATAATTGTGTCAATGTGATGTTAAACCCAACAAAAACAAAAAGACTAGTGAGTCAGACTTAAGGTCTTATGTCATAAGTAAGTTCTACCTGCAAGACCATCTTATAGCAAAAATAAATATTTTCCTTACCTTTTTACCAGGAGAACTAGGCTTGAATGGTTTAGAGTCATCTTTTCTTGAAGCTATGCCAGCAGAAGAACTGCGCTTTGGTAACTTGTCTGAATTGTATGGGTTTACATCAAAATACGCTCTTGGATGCATGTTGAGTTTGAATGCCCCTCCTTTAGTTGCATTTTTGTGTGAAGCTATTTCTTTCTGCACATATGAAAAGAATAGTTTAAGGATACTTTTCACATGAAAATGAAGTATCTTTTTACATGAATAATATAAATATATAGATGCAATTAAAATACATGTTTATCCTAAACTAATATTTCCTTATATTTACATGTATTCTGCATTATTAAATCATATGATTAATAGAGATACATTGGAACTGGGAACTAAAATCCAAAGTGTTTTTTTTTTTTTTTTTTTATAACTTCTAACCGTGTGTTTAGACCATCACTACAACATATTATTAATATTGAATGTCAGAGTATGTCACTCACTTGTGGTGTCTTCTAGTTGGAAACAACACATCAAATTTAGTTCTCTCTTTTTCTATCATTTATTTTCTTTGAATCTAAAGTTTATTTTAACAAGCATTTATCAAGTTAGTTAAGTGCTCCTTAAACTCCTCTGTCTTTATTTTGTGATTTTTTCACATTCACATGTCGAGTCCAGGAAAAAAACAAGAGCTGTCACAGGAGACAGTTAGCTCCACTATTTTGATGCTGGATAGTGAAAAAGGCACATCTGAGAAAGCTGGAGCAATCACTGGAGTGTTTAATAACCCCAATGTGGATGATGACATTGGACAATAGTCTAAGTCTGAGTCAGATGTATTTAGAAATATCACATATAGAGTGAAAGTGTAACAAAACATTTACTTAGTACAAAAGCAACATAATTCATAGAATATTCCTGTAAGTGTAATGCATCCTCTGTCATATCAAGTGGCACAACTATTTTAAATTTGCATGAAATCAAGATAGAGCAAAAGTCCATCACAAAGTCAACATTAAATTCTAAGTAAACAGGGGGCATAATTCAAATATTGGTGCTACAGTTATGGCCCTTGTGGCACACAATATGGGTATTGATGTGTAACAACCATTTCAATTTTTTACCAAATTCATTCAACATGGTGAAAAAGCATCAAAATTAAACTGAAATTCCAAAGAAAAGAGCATTATTCATAAAATATTTCTGCTAGAGTTATGGACTTTTTTTCAAATGATGAAGGTGATAATGCAGGAGAGCTATTTTAAGTCTGAATAAAATCCATAAGGTAAGATATAGTTAATGTGCATCAAAAGTAAAAAGGGGGCACTGTTCATGAAATATTGGCACAAGAGTTATCACTCTTGTATCATTACGGTGTGTGTGATAATCAGGAACAACTATTTTAAATTTGAATCAAATCCATTCTGTGATAAGACATATATACTGAAATGCATCAAAATCAACCTGAAAGTCTAAGTAAGAAGAGGGCATAATTCATGAAAAATTGGTGCCAAAGTTATGGACCTTGTGTCGTATGATCTGGGCAATGATGTGAAAGAACTATTTTAAGTTCGAATTAAATCCATTTAATAATAACAGAAATGGAGTTAAAGTGCATTATTTTATGTTTTTCGGTGGTTTATCGAAATATAACGGTGAATTATATCCTGATAAACTCACTGGCCACTCAGTGAAAATTATCAAATCTGATACCCGGATTAACGTCAAAAAGTTTACCGAGCGTACTGAAAGCCGGAAACAATATGACGATGACGTCGTTAAAATGACGTCATCTTTGCGATGCTTCCTGGTAAAATTTCCCGCAAATTTCGACATTTTATTGAAATAAACACAACAAAAGTAAAGTTTTAGACATAAAATAAACAGAAAAATTGTTGGCACCGATGTAATATCACGGTAATTTCACTCGTGAACACCAACAGTTGTTATTTTCACTCGTGGCTGCGCCACTCGTGAAAATATCACTTTTGGTGCCCACTCGGTGAAATTATAACGTGATATTACACCGAAACCAACAATTATCCTCTATATAAAACTTTAACCAGTAAAATAATTTGTGAAAAACTGCTGTGAAAGTTATGGACCTTGTCTGATATGAAGTCAGTAATGATGAGGAATATATAATATTTCAAGTCTGAAGCAAATCCATAAAGAAATAACAGAAATAAAGCGAAAGTGCATCAAACTTGCACCAAGGTGTGGACGGGGATGCATACACAAAGGTAAGTGGGACAGCTCTCCATATACTGCGTATAGTTGAGTAAAAAGCCTTAACACAGATACCAATATTAACACAGGTACTAATACTAAGGCCTAAATGGCTCCAACGAACAAACTGCTATGGCTAGAACAGGTGCACACATTCTGGTATTTTTGTTCAGTCTTGTCAATTTGTTACCTTCATTTATCAAATATGAAAAACAAACTATTACAGATATATGCAAGCTTTTTTTTTTCAAAAGATTTTCAATTATCATCTACAAAATATACCACAAACCATATTGTTTTGTATGATTTGGTCTTATTTTGATTTGTTTGCCTGCTAAGACAGAGAAGTTTGCAAGATGAAGAGGATGTGGGTATCAAACCTTTGCAAGTTCCCGTGCCCGCTCATATCGATCACTCTGGTACGGAGGGTATGAGCCAATTGTTACACCAACAAAGCTGTTAATAAGACATATAAGCCAAACTCAGAAACACAAACTCAAACAATCACACAGCTCTAGCACAGATGGCTTACAAGTATTAAACTAAAACAATAAATTAACTGTACTGTTAAATTTTATACTGATTTTCATACATTTTGCGGCTTAGTTAATCCATGAAATCATGAAATTGAATTCCAATGAACAAATAGCCATTTTGCTCCGCCGCCCCCCCCCCCCCCCCCCCACACAACAAAAAAGGAAATTTCGCTGCCAAGAAAATACATGATTTTACAGTAAATAACTAATAATAGATTTAGCGTATTAAAACATGTAACAGGTTATAAATGTCCTCATTACCAAAATTCTTCTTTTTTTATCAAATTCTCCCTTTACAGTTTTAGCAGACCTGTGGTCAAGTTTTATTCATTTTTAAGTTTGAAGAAAGGTTTCCAAATTGTAAGCCACCTTTTGAATCTACTGAATAAAAAGTTAACAATAAACAATCAGCCATGTTAAGGTGCTGAAACAAATAAACAAATTCCCAGTATAGTGTGAACCCAATGCTACTTACAAGTTAAAACCGTTTGCAATGTCACAAATTAATGTGGTTTGTCATGGAGATTTTTTTTTCTTTCTTAAGTTGAACACTTGGTAGGCAAAATATGTTTTAGAATAATTGCCTGTTTTGTTGATTGAATGACACAGATATTTATATATTTTAACACTATTTATGGAACTAATCTTTTGGCTGAGTTTATGACTGAACTTAAATTTGACTGCTAAGAACAGTGTTCTAAATAATTCCAGGGCAATTTTCTATTTGTTGTCAAAGGAATAGCACAGCACATTATTCTGCTCTGGTACATTGTGTACCTAGCTCTACTGAGAGCTCTATCTAGATTAGGGCCTTAGTGGATAGGAATCATGACCTGTTATCCTATGTCGTAAATATTTACCAAAGTGATGTGTTGGGAGAATGGACTGTTGCACACTAAAATAACACAGTTGTGCCCTGAGACCTGTGGTATATTTCTATTTCGTTCAGAATGGACAGAAAAATACTATCAGTTTTCACATTAGTACAGCAAAGGGTGTTTAAAAACAAACTGTTAGAAAATA
The DNA here is from genome assembly GCF_021730395.1 of Mercenaria mercenaria. Classification (NCBI taxonomy): domain Eukaryota; kingdom Metazoa; phylum Mollusca; class Bivalvia; order Venerida; family Veneridae; genus Mercenaria; species Mercenaria mercenaria. Next base: position 24,291,305 of record NC_069362.1, read on the forward strand.
TGCCGCCACTATTCTTTCAATATACTATTTTCAACCACATAAATATATAATAAAACTGCTAAATTTCTCCAGTTCTAGGTTGTCCTCTTCAAGACATTTAATTAAATACAAAATGTTATGACTTATTATTCTTATCTGGCAATAAAGTAAAGGATTATTTTCTACAGCTTAGCATTTCAGAAATTATGAAATCCTGCAGCCAGACAATTTTGAGAGAAATACTTAATATTTTAGAGCTCTAGGTAAATGTTGATATGTGGAAGAATATGGTATATTCAATTAATGCAACCAACTAGCCTGTGCAGCAACAGCAACACAATGAGCCACACCATGAGAAAACCAACATAGTGCATTTGCGACCAACATGGATGCAGACCAGACTGCGCAGAATCTATGCTGTTTGCTTTCAAAGCCTATTGCAATTAGAGAAACCGTTAGCGGACAAAATGGATCCTGACCAGACTGCGCAGATGCGCAGGCTGGTCTGGATCCATGCTGGTCGCAAATGCACTTTGTTAGTTTTCTCATAGCGCGGCTGAAATAGTTATAAATGTTAACAAAAACAGTGTTATGAACATGTTAAGTGGTCAAACAAGCATCAGATGATGTAGTTGAACACCAACCCTATTTAATTCTCTGTGCATATCATAGGAGTCACCCTGATATTGGGGGTACTTTCCTATGGTCACTGCTACATAGCTGAAATCCAAAAAATTTTAAGCATAATCATGTTGAAGCAATATTATACAATTAGTGCAGTTATATACACAGTCTGCTTTGTTTTCATTAGTTTATAATTTGAACTTACAAAATGTGTAGCATAGAAACTTTTCTCAAATGTAGAGAAATATTAAATTCTGTTTGTTCCAGCATAAGATCTAAAAATCTCTCAACAAGTAAACATCATCAGATTTGATATTTCATTGAGTAGCAAAGCAACAAGAGAAAGCATTTTAAAAAATCTGAAGACACTTTGATTTCATGTCATTTTAATAGTATTGCAAATGTTACTAATGCAATTTTCATGATATCACATTGTTTATATTGGAAAAGTTGTGTAATATAAGATTTTTTATTTATATTTAGATATGATATGAAAGGCACATTAAAAATGTGCTCTTGTTAGAATTCAAGACAATTCTAGATCTGTACTGCATTCTATCTGGTATTCTACCTTTTTGACCGTTATCATTATTTATTTCTTAATCATTACAGCTTGGCAAATATTTCTGAACCTAATTCAGGCACAGTAACTCTGACACTCTGAAGTAAGTTCAATTTTGGTGAAATTCATGTACCAATTTCAACTTTAGTTTATCTTAGGAAGGCCTGAATTTTGTAAATGTTAGATAAAATACATAAATACATACCCAAAGCCTGTTCCTCTTTTACCAGGATTTGTTATAACATTTTTACCAGAAGCTTTCTTGTCCTTTCCAGCTTTACTCACAGGGCTAAAGGCTGAAATTGGACCGCTCAGAGTTCCATAGTGATTTCCAAGCCCTGACCTGCAGTATGTCAAAAGATTAGATACATGTATGTTAAAAATAACTCATTTCAAGAACATTTATCTTCAAGTATATGACGTTTCATTCTTGACTACATGTGAAACACCACACAAACATTTAGTCAGATTAATGTTCCTTTTTTCATTTGGTCTTTTAAAAGAAGAAGACTTAGATTGAATTAATAAATCAAGTTATTATTCTATTTTATGAGGGCTAAGCATGGAAGTATTGTATCTTGTTATAATTTATATACAGTTACAATAGTTTCGCATTTATCCCTTAGAGCCATAAGTTATACAATTTATGATGGAACTAGTTTCCAAAGAAGACAAGATATCAGAAGTTAATTCATCAATTTTATAATAAAGGACAAAGTTCACTTAAGCCTTATATGGCCTATGCAATTTTGAAAATTTTCAAATTGGCTGTAATTTGCAAGAACTATATATTTTTTTGCTACCAAAATGTCTATCTACTATAAGTAATTTGGTTTTTATAAATAAATTTATTATTTTGTTCACAACATGTCAATGAATATTGCTGAAATCACAGAATTTTGGGAAAACTGGCAATTTTTACCATATTTAGGTCATATGACATATGGGAATGTTTTTAGTTGTGAGCACACTCAAGGACCACAAAAATATTTTGACCATTGTTCCACCTTATTTCACAGAATTTATGGTTATTTTTTTATTGTGGTCGACAATTGTGCTCATAGCAAAAATTTCAGATATGTTTGAAAATTAGATTAAAATCTGAAGGCTTACCATACCCATAATGTTAAAATTATTTTCAGGTATGTCCGATATTTTCTTCTAAAATGAATTTATTGTAAAATATTTTGTGCAGTTTGATAAAACAATACTACTTGATGAAAGAAAACATGTTCTTTACTAAATTTACAGACTTTCTGTTTTTAGGCCATTTTGGTGCAAAAGTGAACCTTCTCCTTTTACATTTATTTACATTTGTTTTTCTCCACTACTAGGTAAAAATGCTTTTCCAATATTTTTCTGTGCTTCTTTTAATCTGGATTGTCTTCGTATTTTGATGGGATCACTGAATGCTTCTCCTTCCAGGATTCTGCCAAATTTATCTTGAAAATAGCCTGTCTGTAATGCTGATCGTGTTTTGCTGCCGCCTGGCAGCATCTGTTTCCCCTTTGTTGCTGTTTCATTGAACTGAACTGAAATATGATATCTATGTGTGAAGTAACATTCCTTAAGATATATATTATTTTTAAGCTATTGTTAATGAACAGGTGACAGCTGTATTGCTGTCTATGAACTTCCAGTGCCATCTTGATAAGCTGAATGAGAATGGCTGAAAGTGCATGCAAGTGCTCATTTACGTCTTACATAGTTCATTTGACCAATTAATGGCTCATTTGGCTCATGTATACATGTTTATATGTTTCATTTTTACACAAATTCTGGTTCAAATGAATCAACCTGGTCCAAATGAGCCATGTCTAATACCATATTAGGCATATCCCAGACTCACCAGTTTCGACGCACATAACAAGCAACATGGCCGCGCTTTTTCATTCAGTAACATACGTAACTCTATTAGATGTTGCATGTGCACTAACCTTTTATGCATTGAATCATACCAATAACATCTTATTCTAAACAACTGACTGCCAGAAATCAAAAGGTAAACAACAACTAGTGTGGTCGGCCATACTTTTTTCTAACACACCTATTTCGACGCATCTTACATGATACTTGTAACGAAGCTTTTGATTGGCTTAAATAATTGTGCAATCACTGTAAGTAATGTGCTACACCATAACTGTCATGGATGCTGGAATAAAACTTGACACAAAAGCAGATGCAGGTAGATAATCAATATTAAGGCCAAATGATATAAATAAATCTGAAAACATTTTAACATTCATGAACATAAGGGGCTAAGAACATAAATAATCACTCTGCTTTTTTAATACACAAGGTCTGATGTTTTTTCTTTCATTTTTCTGGACTGCAGTGTTTACTGAGGAATTTGGCACATTTTGTTTTATACAAAACTTTAGATGAACACAGTGTTCGCAGCCTACTTGACATGAGAAAAAAAATGAAGTGTGTAGTAATGATCGCATTGATATTTAATGCATACACCTTCCAAAACAGTGCATAAAATGAGTGCGACTACATATGTCACATGGCAGTGATGAGACTTTGATAGCACCAAAGTCGGCTGCAGACGAACAACAAAATTTCCAGTAACTTTTTTAATCTAAGCTTCCACAGGGACATTTTTAAAATGGATGAAAATTTGCATTAGTAGAAACATTAAAAATCATGTATAGGGTAAATGTAAGTTGATAAATATCTTCAAATTCTGAACTTTCCAACTTTTTTTATCGGTAAAAGTAACCATGATGTTTTTTGTCATTACACCGAGTGACTACGTCATCGGAAACCCCAAGTTAATCGAGAACGAGGTCAAAACAAAAATGGCATCGAAACAGGTGTGCGTAAAATTACGTGGTGCGATGATATTTATACAATTATGAAGACCTTATACACGTTCTACATTATCATATTGAAAGACTTTAGATACTGACCATGTCCTGGCCTCTTATATTTATCATTTATGGTTACATATCCCATTTCTTGGAATAAACCCACTCTGTCCATGTCGGCTTTTCCACCTTTTTCACCCATTTTGGCTGTTTATTATTTTGAAGAACCAAAACCAAAGCTGTTTGCTACTCTCCTATCAACAGATTTACATTTACAGTTGCGTTTGTCTTTGCACCGCAAATATCAGTCTACACCTAATCAGTTTATTTAATTCAACTACATTGGTAAACTGATCTAGATTTCAATTTATTTCCAAAAATATATCCGCTTTCCGGTTTTGTTGAAACAATCGCTATGGTGATTCCCACAAACCAAGCGGAAACGGAAATTCAATTTTACCAATGTTAACAGAACATAACCGAATAATTTATTTCCCGCGAGAACAACTTTTATCAATAATTCGGCTGTAACATATAATCGGACAGTTTCAAAATTAACTGTTCGGATCAAAATTCAATCAGGTTATCTATTTTCTTCTTCCACAGTTCTGATACTGGTTGAATATGTCAATATTTATCTTGTTTTAGGTGGTGAATATTTTTCTCGATCCTGCATTAACAAAGAGGAAGGTGTCTGTATTTTGCAATTTTGGCCCAATTTTTCAGCTGTTCAGTAACCTGCATAACTATCTATCCATCTTTTTATACTTCCGAACTAATCCGACGTATATAGTTTATCAGCGGTGGCTGCAAATGTCGTAAATTAAAAAGCAGCCACTCGGCGACAGTAAGCTTGTCTAGCTTGCATAACGTGATAACAATAAAGATGGTACTTTCACTTTGAAAGACTGCTCCATTTTGCATTTTGTATACATATTTAGAAATACTCACTTTATAACATGATATCAAATTAAAACCCAATTGTTATATCTTAAGGCGCTAATATGTATGTCAGTATTACGCGACGTCTTTTAAGGTACTTCCGCAAATTGAAATTAGAAATTCATGTGAAAAATCAGAATCCTCGAAACAGCCTTCGAAATGCAAGGACACAAAAAATATACGATAAAACTTGAAAAGAAATATCTGTAGGTAAACTTGCGAGCATGAAAGTTACGTTGAACCCTATATCCACAGTGCTTTGGCAGAAAATGAGTGAACATTTTTGGTGCAAAATTTTAGTATCGTATGCATCCTAAATTGGTATAAAATATTTATTTTCAAATCAAAGAAATGCCAAAATAGTGCATACGAGCACTATTTTCCCAAGAAAATGTCGTTAAACATTCTAAGGCACAAAACACGTGCACAGTTTTTCTAAAATATTACGCTGCCATGTTTATTTCAAGAAATAAAATATATGATTGTTCTTTTACCTCAGATTTCCTTACTGAAATATATATGCCTCCTTATCCATGGTTAGAGATATCCATTTAGTATAGTTTTGCACTGTCCGATCTCCTTAATCTGTTACCGATCCTTTACATTTAAAGAATAAACGCAATGTGTAAAGCTACATTTTCGCTTTACACACCTCTCTCGGACAAGAAAGCCGTTTCACTTAAAATTTGTAAGCATCCGCTGACAAAATATTGATGAAAGATTGGAACTTTTTCTAAAATAAAGTTCAATTTCAATCATTTTCAAAAACTGTAAACATTGCACATTGTGTTGAATTTATAAATAAAACAAAAATCTCCCAAATAAGCCATTTTAGAACTTTTCCGGGAACTATACGTTTCAGCCGAACAACGCATTTCAAGATGACACAAAACTGATTTCTCTTTGTAAACAATGTCAAAGTTCACCTGAGGAACATTGCTGGAACAGTAAAAGTTCTTACTTGTTTCAGTTTTACGTCCTGTAGAAAATAATCAACTTTCAACTTTAAATGCATATATGTTATGATTATTCCAATATAAAAAACCGTCTGATCTTTTCCGTGAGAAATAAAACGAAGCAAATTTAACTATTTGTTTACACTTCAACCATGTGAAATTAAAGGCATGTACTATCACGAGACTTCCGTGCATTTTGAACCTCGTGGTGAATAAAATAAATTAACTTTAAAGTATGGTGTCTCAGCTGAGCCAGTTATTTGTAACGTTAATTTCAGAGAACATACAATAAAGAAGTGTTTATGAGATTATGCATATGTATGAATATTTACTAGTTTACTTTATATTAACGACGATAGAAAACAAGTGTGCACTCGGCAAATAGCAAGTCTATTATTTTCAGGTGTACTAAACACTCACCCAATGTTCGTAATTTTCAGTTAAAGAACTCATTATCATTGGTTCCGTAGACAGTCTTAGTACTGGACCGCTGCTTCCGCTGTCAACACCGCAGTAACCACTAATGTAAAGTCAGAGTCCATTTCTATGCCGGAATTTCAATACACATTTATTTTAGGGATAATACACGTTTTTTGTGTGTGCGTGTGTGTGTGTATTAACGTCTGCAGAAGACCGCGGAGTTGTTTCAGACCGAGACCGAGGGTCGCTATTGTTGCATAAAGATATATTTCACGACGATTTATGTATTGTTTTCATATGTGATGACATGACGAGTCCGGTACATTTTTTTACTTACCATTCCAGTTGTTCTTAGAAACGGTAAGCATGTTTTAAATATCCGTATCCAGGGCCCGGAAATAAACAACACTATCAAAAGCACATCCTGAAGGTTTTTAAGCGATTTTTTTTTATCTCTCATTATTACAATATAAAATTACCGATAATTGTTCATATCAGTTCACAGTTTGGTGGACTCGATCACAATTTCAAGAATAATAACTTTACATTCGAGTTATATTGGAGTACGGATGAGTACGAACGTAGTGTCATGTTTCCAAGCTGTTTATATAATTTCTTCGAGAAAAACATACTGACTGATACTTATCAAAATCATAAATATAATACCTAAAAACAAAGAATCACACACTCGTCAGGTAAACACGCAATTCTTTAAAATTCACGGTTGTCTACAAAATCTGAATTGACGCAGAGTTAAAAGGGGAGGGGGGGGGGGGGGGGGAGTATTTGGCGTTAGTTACTGATACAGTAAAACATTCTATGGTTTAGATTGCATATTTAATGCTTCAAGTAGAGGTTTTTATGAAAGAAATAACGCAGATACTAGATGTCAATATGCACAGAATTACATATACGTCCCTGGGAAAGCATTTCTAAAAATAAAATTAACAGCACGTGAATTAATTGACTTGTTTGCACACGAATACATGGGCGGATCCAGTGAAAAAAAAGTAGTTTTATGCAAGAATATCAGTTTAAATCTATGAAAGTGTGAAAAATCATCAGGTTATCTACAATTGTATACAAATTGTAATACCTCCTAACATATTTGGCTGCACATTTTTTTCTGCGATTTATTACATGCTGCATTAATTCTTATATTGTTTAAAAAGGTCGAAAGATCAAAACTGACTGGTTTACGACGTATGAAACATTTAAAGAATCACTAAACACATCGAACTTGTCCTGACCAGTATGCGGAAATTAGAGTACTGTGGCCAAATGTTTCAAGATTGTCTAAAAATATTTGCATATATCGTGATAACGCAAATATTTCGATTGTTTTTATAACTTATAAATATACAATCACGTATGTGTGAGAAAGTTACGTTAAGTAATTTCGGTAGTTACCACAGGAAGTGCCGAAAATTCCATTTCCACCAAATTTTCCCTGAGATAAGCAGCGCGATAGTACATGAATTCCATAATAGTAAATTAAAATTTTCTTATACTAGCACAATCCTTGAAAAGAATTTTGGATCGCTGCAAATCTTGTTCACATTAAGTCTGAGACTTCTCTTACAATTTTAGGCAGTTTGGTACACCATACATAGAAAAATCATTGTCCACACATTGCACTACTTTTATGTATGCTGAAAATAGCAATATGTACAGATTTATTTTCGTTTTAATACATGAGGTGGTCAGATTTGAAAACAGATTTTGTACTAAGTTTATTTCTATTCGGTAAGACAATTCTCCTATGCACTTATTGAAACTTTGAACTAACTTTTGCCATTCATGAATTTTTAATAAAGTATTTTGAAAGGATTTATAAATCTAACCAAAAATTTGGAAAAATACAGGTAAAATATCTTCTTTGTTTATTTCCAAATTTAAGTTTTACTTTTTATACATCTACTTTTACTTCAGGTCTTGCAAACTGAGCTGTTTTTGTACTCTGGAACAGCTGCATTTGAAAGCTTTTGTTCATTATATTTTCACACCTCAAATGAAGGTCACTCTAAATTCAAGATGGCGGAAGTACCTTAACGTCACGTCTTTGTATAAACATGTCAACGTCATAATCCGTTTTGTATGTTTTGATATTATTATGTCTCCCCCCCTCTGGGGGAGACATATTGTTTTTGCCCTGTCCATCCGTCCGTACGTCACTCTTCATTTCCGAGCAGTAACTGGAGAACCATTTGGCTGCACATAATACTCGCAGAGAGGAGCGCTGCAGTATAAATAGATAGATAGCCTAGAACCTTCAAACTTCATAGGGTTGTAGGGCTGCTGGAGTAGACGACCCCTATTGTTTTTGGGGTCACTCCGTCAAAGGTCAAGGTCACAGGGGCCTGAACATTGAAAACCATTTCCGATCAATAACTAGAGAACCACTTGACCCAGAATGTTGAAACTTAATAGATGATTGGTCATGAAGAGTAGATGACCCCTACTGTTTTTGGGGTCACTCCGTCAAAGGTCAAGGTCACAGGAGCCTGAACATTGAAAACCATTTCCGATCAATAAGTAGAGAACCACTTGACCCAGAATGTTGAAACTTCATAGGATGATTGGTCATGAAGAGTAGATGACCCCTATTGTGTTTGGGGTCACTCCGTCAAAGGTCAAGGTCACAGGGTCCTGAATATTGAAAACCATTTCCGATCAATAACTTGAGTACCACTTGACCCAGAATGTTGAAACTTCATAGGATGATTGTTCATGCAGAATAAATGACCCATATTGTTTTTTTTTGGGCCACTCTGTTAAAGGTCAAGGTCACAGGGGCCTGAACATTGATAACCATTTCCGATCAATAACTTCAGAACCTCTTGATCCAGAATGTTGAAACTTCATAGGATGATTGAACATGCAGAGTAGATGACCCCTATCGATTTTGGGGTCACTCTGTTAAAGGTCAAGGTCACAGGAGCCTGAACATGGAAAACAATTTCTGATCAATAACTTGAGAACCACTTGACCCAGAATGTTGAAACTTCATAGGATTATTGAACATGCAGAGTAGATGATCCCTGATTTTGGGGTCAGTCTATTGAAGGTCAAGGTCACAGGGGCCTGGTCATGTAAAATCATTTCTGGAGAATAACTTGAGAACCACTTGACCTAGAATGTTGAAACTTAATAGGATGATTGGACATGCAGAGTAGATGACCCCTATTTATTTTGAGGTCACTTGATCAAAGGTCAAGGTCACAGGAGCCTGAACAGTGACTTGAGAACCACTAGGCCAATAGTGTTGAAATTCAGCGGGATGACTGGACATGCCAAGTAGATGATCCCTATTGCAGCCAACCATCAGTGTCTCTTTAACTTTCGCTCCTGACCCCTATTGACTTCTTGCCTATAGGACTTTGCATTGGGGGAGACATGTGCTTTTTTACAAAAGCAATTTCTAGTTATTATTAAATCTCAGAAGCGTTAGCTGCTCTTGTTTTGAGTCTTAACATTGGCGACGAGGATAAACGGAAATAAATTGAAGAAATAGCTATAGATAAGAAGTAAACATAGAGATAAACTGTAGATAATCATCGGAGAATAGTTTATTATCAAGGAAGACAGAAATTGCCGAGGAAATAGAGGATAATTGTTGGTTTCGGTGTAATATCACGTTATAATTTCACCGAGTGGGCACCAAAAGTGATATTTTCACGAGTGGCGCAGCCACGAGTGAAAATAACAACTTTTGGTGTTCACGAGTGAAATTACCGTGATATAACATCGATACCAACAATTTTTCTGTTTATTTTATGTCTAAAACTCTACTTTTGTTGTGTTTATTTCAATAAAATGTCGAAATTTGCGGGAAATTTTATCAGGAAGCATCGCAAAGATGACGTCATTTTAACGACGTCATCGTCATATTGTTTCCGGCTTTCAGTACGCTCGGTAAACTTTTTGACGTTAATCCGGGTATCAAATTTGATAATTTTCACTGAGTGGCCAGTGAGTTTATCAGGATATAATTCACCGTTATATTTCGATAAACCACCGAAAAACATAAAATAATATAGAATAATACCGAGAAAACAGATTATTGTCGAGAAGATACCAGATTATTGTCCCAGATAAATGTCGAGAAGATATTAGGTTATTATCAAGAATACTTAGATTATTGTCTCAAGAAAGAGGAGAATGGAAGATCGTATTACAATTGTGACGGAAAACAGAAATTTGAGAACATTGCCGTTCATTCCTGACAGCGATCAACTTTCCACGGGAAAACAATGGGAAGAATGGTTAGAAGGAATAGAAAGAGAATTTAGATTTTTCAAGATTACGGAGCCACAGGACAGAAAGGACGCTTTGATTATCTACGGAGGAAAAGAAATTGCAAGACTGGGGAAAAGTTTAACAAATCCCGATGACGGCGAAGGGCAGCAACTGAATGAATACGAAAAACTGAAAGAGAAATTAAGTAATTATTATGTGCCAAAGAAGAATAAACATTATTCACAGTGATTTTTTTTACTTTTTTTGGCAACAGCCCATGCCTTTTCAATTGGGAATTTTTAGCGCGATAAACTTCAAAATTGGGAAAAATTAACAAATCTCAATAAAGAAATCATTTTGAAAAGTTTTATTTTAAGGTAAATTTATTTCATTGAAATATGCACTGAGGTTGAACAGACAGGTTATTTTCTGATGTCACAGGATCTGATGGCTCAGATAGCTTAGGGTCACCATGAGCTTCTGTTGATTTCTGAGGGTCATTTTGTGGGGACTCAGATTTCTTGGACAGATCACTTCGCTTTTCTGACGTTTAATTTGACTTTAATTTCTCTTTAACTTTACCAAAAGATGTTCGAATGTCCGGAGTACCGATGGCGTGTTTAAGTTTTATTTTCTTATTCTAATATTTGGAATTATGCGACATTTTTCGATAATTTAGGTAATGTCCTAACAATTTTTTTTTTCTGACTCATTTTGACGCATGAAAAAGCGTTTAGCGACCGTGATGAAAGTCATACTAAATGCCGTGACCCGTTTTATGTAAACAACGCGCTTCGAGTTGGCAACAAAATTCTGCATATAAACAAAGAGCTATAAAGATAAATAGACAATAATTAATGTCGGAATTTTTATGATTATTTGCATCATTTTAGTTCAACTTTCACAAGAAATCAATCTAATTGGGAAAAATCATCTCGTTTTTGGGAATTTTTAAGCATTTTTTGGGAATTTTGACCATTTTTAGCTCACATGTCACACAGTGACAGTGTGAGCTTTTGTGATCACGCGTCGTCCGTCGTCCGTGCGTGCGTCCGTGCGTAAACTTTTGCTTGTGACCACTCTAGAGGTCACATTTTTCATGGGATCTTTATGAAAGTTGGTCAGAATGTTCATCTTGATGATATCTAGGTCAAGTTCGAAACTGGGTCGCATGTGGTCAAAAACTAGGTCAGTAGGTCTAAAAATAGAAAAACCTTGTGACCTCTCTAGAGGCCATATTTTTCAATGAATCTTCATGAAAGTTAGTCAGAATGTTTACCTTGATGATATTTAGGTCAAGTTCGAAACTGGGTCACGTGCCATCAAAAACTAGGTCAGTAGGTCAAATAATAGAAAAACCTTGTGACCTCTCTAGAGGCCATATTTTTCATGGGATCTGTATGAAAGTTGGTCTGATTGTTCATCTTGATGATATCTGTGTCAAGTTCGAAACTGGGTCACGTTCTGTCCAAAACTAGGTCAGTAGGTCTAAAAATAGAAAAACCTTGTGACCTCTGTAGAGGCCATATTTTTCATGGATCTTCATGAAAATTGGTCAGAATGTTCATCTTGATGATATCTAGGCCAAGTTCGAAACTGGGGCACGTGCGGTCCAAAACTAGGTCATTAGGTCTAAAAATAGAAAAACCTTGTGACCTCCCTAGAGGCCATATTTTTCAATGGATCTTCATGAAAATTGGTCAGAATGTTCATCTTGATGATATCTAGGCCATGTTCGAAAGTGGGTCACGTGAGTTAAAAAACTAGGTCATTACGTCTAAAAATAGAAAAACCTTGTGACCTCCCTAGAGGCCATATTTTTCAATGGATCTTCATGAAAATTGGTCAGAATGTTCATCTTGATGATATCTTGGTCAAGTTCGAAAGTGGGTCACGTGCGGCCAAAATCTAGGTCAGTAGGTCTAAAAATGGAAAAACCTTGTGACCTCCCTAGAGGCCATATTTTTAAATGGATATTCATGAAAATTAGTCAGAATGTTCATCTTGATGATATCTAGGTCAAGTTCGAAACTGGGTTACATGCGGTCCCAAAAATAGGTCATTAGGTCTAAAAATAGAAAAACCTTGTGACCTCTCTAGAGGCCATATTTTTCCAATGGATCTTCATGAAAGTTGGTCTGAATGTTCACCTTGATGATATCTAGGTCAGTTTCGAAAGAGGGTCACATGCAGTCAAAAACTAGGTCATTAGGTCTAAAAATAGAAAAACCTTGTGACCTCTCTAGAGGCCTTATTTTTGAATGGATCTTCATGAAAATTAGTCAGAATGTTCACCTTGATGATATCTTGGTCAAGTTGGAAAGTGGATGACGTGTGGTCAAAAGCTAGGTCATTAGGTCTTAAAATAGAAAAACCTTGTGACCTCTCTAGAGGCCATACTTTTCATGAGATCTTCATGAAAATTGGTCAGAATGTTCACCTTGATGATATCTAGGTCAAGTTTGACACTGGGTCACATGCCTTTAAAAACTAGGTCATTAGGTCAGATAATAGAAAAACCTTGTGACCTCTCTAGAGGTCATATTTTTCAATGGATCTTCATGAAACTTGGTCAGAATTTTTATCTCAATATCTAGGTCAATTTCAAAACTGGGTCACATGAGCTCAAATACTAGGTCACTATGTCAAATAATAGAAAAAAACGACGTCATACTCAGTTCAAAACTGGGTCATGTGGGGACAGGTGAGCGATTCAGGACCATCATGGTCCTCTTGTTGTCTATTGGGAAGACGCCGAATTTCGGAGTCAAATCGGCGCAAAAAAAATCAGTGATTCAAGATACATATTTCTGACGATGGGACCGATACATGGAGAAACAACAACCGCATATGCCGCCAGATTGCATGAGAAAGCACACGGATGTGAATTTCCGAATGAAGATGATAGAATATTATTGGAGCATATCATTCAAACAACGGACAATCAGTCGCTTATCAAGAAAACAATCAACCGGAAATGGTCTTTAAATGACATGTTACAAGAAGTACACCAATTAGAAGATACTTCAATACAAGTAAATGACATGAAAGAGAACTATGAACGCCGAGATATTGCGAAAATCAACCGACGATCAGACCAACAGAGAAACTACAGATCAAAAGAGATAGACATTTCTCAAAATGATAGAGAATATAAGAAATCCTGCACATACTGCGGAAATTTTCATTCGAACCGACGACGTGAAGAGTGTCGCGCATACGGTAAGCAATGCAACAAGTGTTTAAGGTGGAATCATTTTGCAGCTGTTTGTAAAAGTACAATGCAGCAGAAGATTCATACGCGTGAATATAGCGAGGACCGGAATACTAGGCGTGATAGACGTGGCAAACGACAGCCAGGACAGGCACGAGATGTAAGAAGGACAGAAGGCGATTCAGAGAATGAATGTAGTGAATACGGAAGTGAATCGAGTTCCGATGACGAATTCTTCCAAAATGCAGTGAACCATTTACAGAACATCAGGAATGTTCAAATACGGAAGATAAGTGACCATTCGAAACCGGTTCCAGTTATGTTAAACAATGTACACGTGGAAGTTGAACCAGACAGTGGTGCTGATGTGAACGTCATGGACGAATATCAATACAGAGCATACCGACACAGAACACACGAAAATACATATCTGACTGAAAGTAAATTGAAACGAAATACATTACAAAACTCTTTACCTGTCAAAGGAGAATTCACAACCACCGTGCGTAACCGGACACGAGGAGTACAAACGAAGTTTATTGTTATCGAAGGTAGAATCAACTCACCACCGTTGCTGGGAAAGAAGACATTGATTGAATTAGGCATGCTGCAGATAAAGCTCGACGGAACCTTGAAAGAGCTTAACGACATGAGAATTAGAGAAGACAGCATAAAAAGTGTATTAGACAATAAAATGAAGCAAACAGCGAAAGGAGTCAGTCCTTTCAGTGCACAGTTGAGACGCAAAGTCAGAGAAAAGCTAGGCACCACACCAACAAACATCGATGCCCAAGAAATGGAACAACATATCACAACGACTGATCAACGCTACAAACATAAATGGTCAGAAAACAGACGACGTTCCAGAGACAGCCATCATAAGATCCAACATGGTGATACCGTGTTTCTACGACAGCAGAAGACGAATAAATGGTCCACAGCATATGAGAGTGAACCATATACAGTCGAATACCGTTACCTCGATATTCAAGGGACTGTAAAAATTACATCGATGTAACGATATCGACTAACTGAGACTAATTTGTACTTGTGTCGGACGTCTATATTGTCATTAAATCCAATGCTTTTTTTTCAGAGGGCTTGAAAGGGGAAAGAAATAATATAAAACATAAATACGATTTTAATTTTATATACAAATAAAACATCTAATTAAATACATACATAGCAGGGATATAAATTAGCAGGGGCCCAGTAGCCCATGGCCCCAAATTTTTGGCTGGGCCCCTAAATTGTTGGAGAAAATTCCTATATACCTAATGTTAAATATTTACTTTTTACAGTCTGGGCCCCTAAATAGAAATAGCTAGTTTATATCCCTGCATAGAACTTTTATTTTTATCAAAATATACATTAATTTTAAACATTAAATTTTTATTCCTTCCCTAAACAAGTCTGAATGCAGCGGTAACGTTCCTAGTTGGTTAGTCATTTTGACTGTGTTTAAATAACGAGTCATTTTGACTGTGTTTAAATAACGAAACTTTGTCAATTAAATATTTTTACTCAGTCCTAAATGGCAGATTTTACTCAGTCAAACAGAAAATCGTTCATCCAAATTAGTTGTTATATTTGAAAACAGCTTTTCTGCTTGCACGGTGTTTTATAACGCTAATTATTGGGAATTAAATGCAAACTTCCTGACATTTAAATTGGATTAAAGATTAAATAACAAACAAAGCATACTTACAAACTAACTTGAATATGATTCATACACTGCCGGACAACAATAGGTTGATTTTCGCACCTTACAAATAACATAGATATTTTTGACAAGCTGTGATATCGACGAATCAAGGTGTAAAAACAGTACAGGTAAGTTGATGGGACTGAAAAATCTCATCGAGCTAAACAAAATATCGAGCTAATCATATCGAGGTAATGATAAATAATTACATTAAGATAAATAGGGAAAAATCGGGACTGACTCAAACACATCGTGCTAACCGGAGTATCGAGCTAACCGATATCGAGGTAACGATATTCAACTGTATTGTGATCAGGGTCGATGGTTCGAGTATTGCAGCATGCCGTTCCAGCGATGGCAGAGAGGTTTACCGAGACGCTACACATTATAAAGTGGCAAACAATTTTCCGGCAAACCCAGGTTCCGACGGTTGGCGGGAACGTATATTGGAGAGAACGAGGTCACATGACGCACGAGGAAATGCTAATCAGACGGATCGTACACGAGAGAGGAGGGCACGTGATGTACGGGGAAATAATAAACAGACGGATGTACCTAGGCGTGAGCTGATAGTGAGCAGACGACTGATTCCACAGAGGAACAGACAATTACCAGTAAGATATCGGAACTAAACACTTATGATAGTAAGACATGTGTGAAACTTTTAAAAAAAAGAAGTTTGAATTAAGAAACGCAAGTGATAATTATGGTAACACTAAAACAATTGTGAATAGCAGTTAAATGAAATGTGAATAGACGCTCTGCAGGTGACACCATGTGAGTTAAGGTTTTAAGATTAGTGCAGAAGTTTTAAATTTTTAATTCACGTAAACTGGATTTCAATTTTAGTTAAATTAGGTAACTTTTATATTTGTTAATCATTTCATTATTTCATTATTTCTTAATTCTTGTTATTTCTAATTTTGTGACTTTTTAAAGAAATGGAGAGATGTTATATCTTAAGGCACTAATATGTACGTCAGTATTACGCGACGTCTTTTAACGTTACGTCTTTGTATAAACATGTCAACGTCATATCCGTTTTGTATGTTTTGATATTATTATTATTAAATCTCAGAAGCATTAGCTGCTTGTTTTGAGTCTTAGCACCAATCATGTATCATGGTAATGTTTAGTTTAGCCTTACTCATTTGGCTTATCGGGATGACTTCTTTTACGATCTGATATTTTATAGTTGTCATCCCTCTATGACTTACTCGTATCTGCATTTTACTGTTAAGAAAAGACATTAAAAATCCAAAAAGTCATAATATACTGGTCAGACTTATTTGCTTTAATAAATTAAACGTTGCCTATCTGACTAGTCATACGGATTCTTTCTTTTTATACGCCCGTTTGAAAAACGGGACGTATTATGGGAACGCCCCTGGCGGGCGGCGTCCACAGACCTTGTCCGGAGCATGTCTTCTACATGCATGGAGGGATTTTGATGAAACTTGGCACAGTTGTTCACCATCATGAGACGGAGTGTCATGCACAAGAACCAGGTCCCTAGGTCTAAGTTCAAAGTCACACTTAGGGGTCAAAGGTCAAATTCAAGAATGACTTTGTCCGGAGCATATCTTCTTCATGCATGGAGGGATTTTGATGAAAGTTGGCACAATTGTTCATCACCATGAGACGGAGTGTCATGCGCAAAATCCAGGTCCCTAGGTCTAAGGTCAAGGTCACACTTAGAGGCCAAAGGATACAAGAATGAAAAATTCAAGAATGACTTTGTACGGAGCATATCTTCTTCATGCATGGAAGGATTTTGATGTAGCTTGGCACAGTTGTTCACCATAATGAGAAGGAATGTCATGCGCAAGAACTAGGTCCCTAGGTCTAAGGTCAAGGTCACACTTAGATGTCAAAGGATACAAGAATGAAAACTTTGTCCGGAGCATATCTTCTTCATGCATGAAAGGACTTTGATGTAGCTTGGCACAATTGTTTACCATCATGAGATGGAGTGTCATGCGCAAGAACCAGGTCCCTAGGGGTAATGTCAAGGTCACACTTAGAGGTCAAGGATACAAGAATGAAAACTTTTTTGTCCGGAGCATTTCTTCTTCATGCATTGAGGGATTTTGATACAACTTGGCACAAATGTTCACAAGCATGAGACGGAGTGTCTTGCGCAAGAACCAGGTCCCTAGGTCTAAGGTCAAGGTCACACTTAGAGGCCAAAGGTCAGATACAAGAATGACTTTGTCCGGAGCATTTCTTCTTCATGCATGGAGGGATTTTGATGTAACTTGGCACAATTGTACACCATCATGAAACGGAGTCTCATGCACTGGTCCCTTCTTTTGAATTACTTCCCTTTGCTGTTACTATAAATAGCTTATATTGTAACCAGGCCTTTTTTTTTCATCAATTTGGGAATGCCACCGATACCAGTGGAATTGGGAAAATGCTCTCGGAAATTGTCTTAATTCGGACAATTTGCAAATTACTAAAATGTACATAAATGTGTTTTGTGTGAAATATTAATGAATTGCATTTTAGTATTAAATTGTTCAACAGTATTATAATTTACATAAATATACATACAAGTTAGCAAAACTATCTTAAAACAGCAAAAACCCTAAAAGGTATAATCATTTGGGAATTTTATATTCAACTTTGGGAAAAAAACATACTTTTTTGCATTGGGATTAGCGCCTTTTACCGGAGGTAGATTTATAGGGGGAAAAAAGCCCTGGTAACTTTTTCATTACAAGTCGTAGGGAAAAATCAAGACCACTTTTCTGTAGTACAACATGCATGTTACATCCAATTCTGAGGTGTATTTTGAGCTATCTCTACCTGGTAAGGATTTTTGTATGGACTTGTAATTTTTTTTTTTTTTGGATTTTTTTTTTTTTTTTTTTTTTTTCTCTTTAAAGATTAACTTCCCTTAGTTGTTACTATAAATAACTTACATTGTAACTTTTTAGCTCATCTGATTTTTTGAAAAAAAATGATGAGTTATTGTCATCACTTGAGCGGTTGTCGGCGTCGGCGTTGCCTGGTTAAGTTTTATGTTTAGGTCAGCTTTTCTCCTAAACTATCAAAGCTATTGCTTTGAAACTTGGAATACTTGTTCACCATCATAAGCTGACCCTGTATAGCAAGAAACATAACTCCATCTTGCTTTTTGCAAGATTTATGGCCCCTTTTGTACTTAGAAAATATCAGATTTCTTGGTTAAGTTTTATGTTTAGGTCAACTTTTCTCCCAAACTATCAAAGCTATTGCTTTGAAACTTGGAATACTTGTTCACCATCATAAGCAGACCCTGTACATCAAGAAACATAACTCCATTTTGCTTTTTGCAAGATTTATTGCCCCTTTTGGACTTAGAAAATCAGTTTTCTTGGTTAAGTTTTATGTTTAGGTCAGCTTTTATCCTAAACTATCAAAGCTATTGCTTTAAAACTTGCAACACTTGTTCACCATCATAAGCTGACCCTGTACAGCAAGAAACATAACTCTGTCCTGCTTTTTGCAAGATTTATGGCCCCTTTTGGACTTAGAAAATATCAGATTTCTTGGTTAAGTTTTATGTTTAGGTCAACTTTTTCTCTTAAACTATCAAAGCTATTGCTTTGAAACTTGCAACACTTCTTCACCATCATAAGCTGACCCTGTACAGCAAGCAGTGTAACTCCATCCTGCTTTTTGCAATAATTATTGCCCTTTTTGGACTTAGAAAATCATTTTCTTGGTTGAGTATTATGTTTAAGTCAACTTTTCTCATAAACTATCAAAGCTATTGCTTTAAAACTTGCAACAGTTTTTCACCATCATAAGTGGACACTGAACATCAAGAAACATAACTCTATCCTGCTTTTTGCAAGAATGATGGCCCTTTTTAGACTTAGAAAATCATGGGTAGGACAATATTTCTATTACACAAAAAAAATCAGATGAGCGTCAGCACCCGCAAGGCGGTGCTCTTGTTTATAATTGACCGTAGGGAAAAACCAAGACCACTTTTCTGTGGTACAACATTGATGTTACTTTCAAATTTTGGGTGTATTTTAAGGTATCTCTACCTGGTAAGGATTTTTTTTTGTGGACTTAAAAAAATAAAAGAATTACAATAATTTCTAAAAAAAACAAACATTGTAAACAACTAGAAAATTAAAATTCCATTTGCAAATACAGGTGCTAGTGTAAAGAAATTTGCTGTGACAGGCCTATATTGTGACATTCTGGCACTCTTGTTTCTGCATAAATTGTTCTTTCTGATATTTTCAGTTTGGCTTTCAGTTTTGACAGTAAGCCTGATGGTTTTGCTCTTGTTATAAAAAGTAACAAAGGTAGCGATAACAAAGGACTTTTTAATTTTAAAAAAATATAAGCATAGAGTCACTGGACATATGCTCGCCCAGGCACATGCTCGCCCACTTTTTATTTTGATGCCAGATTGTGTAATAAAGATGCAAACTTTTATCACATGTGTTGTTTATTTTTTGTACCCATTGTGTCCCACTTTCTGTCCTCACTTTTGAAGAGTTTCCGGTTCCGGTCAAGGTCGATAGCAGACGAAAATAAAAGTGAAAGTGAAACCAAAATTGAAAGTGGCCAAAAAGAAACATGACTTAAAATAAATATTTTCAAAAACACTGGTTAAAAGCTGTTGCAAAACTAGAGGTTACACATAGTATGAACTTTTTATGCTGTTTATTTTCAAACTATCAGACCAAATAATGATTTTATATCAGCAAATATTCGTCGACTCCGGGCTGTCAAAATTGTTTTCGAAATGCTGCTTCCTGGGCAAAAACAATTACAGACAATTTTAACGTCATCTTTCACATCTAGTTTATTTAAATGTAATTAAAACTATGTTGTTGATGCAATTTTGTGATTCGTCTGCGTCCTACCTATAAATTCTAGGCAAGAATGCTGCATCATTAGTTTTTACAGTATAAATATGTTTTGATACCTTCTATTGTATAACTATCATGCTTTTTGTGGAAGTGAATATGTTTTTAGCTCACCTGAGCAATGCTCAGGTGAGTTTTTCTGATCGCTCGATGTCCGGCGTCTGTCGTCTGTCGTCCGTCGTCTGTCAACATTTAGCTTGTGTATGCGATAGAGGCTGTATTTTTCAATTAATCTTCATGAATATTGGTCAGAATGATAACCTTGATGAAATCTAGGCCGAGTTCGAAAATGGGTCATCTCGGGTCAAAAACTAGGTCACTAGGTCAAATCAAAGAAAAACCTTGTGTATGCGATAGAGGCTGTATTTTTCATTTAATCTTCATGAATATTGGTCAGAATGATAACTTTGATGAAATCTAGGCCGAGTTCGAAAATGGGTCATCTTGGGTCAAAAACTAGGTCACTAGGTCAAATCAAAGAAAAACCTTGTGTATGCGATAGAGGTGGTATTTTTCAATTAATCTTCATGAATATTGGTCAGAATGATAACCTTGATGAAATCTAAGCCGAGTTCGAAAATGGGTCATCTCGGGTCAAAAACTAGGTCACTAGGTCAAATCAAAGAAAAACATTGTGTATGCGATAGAGGCTGTATTTTTCAATTCTTCTTCATGAATAATGGTCAGAATGATAACCTTGATGAAATCTAGGCCGAGTTCGAAAATGGGTCATCTCGGGTCAAAAACTAGGTCACTAGGTCAAATCAAAGAAAAACCTTGTGTATGCGATAGAGGCTGTATTTTTCAATTGATCTTCATGAATTTTGGTCAGAATGATTGCCTTGATGAAATCTAGGCCGAGTTCGAAAATGGGTCATCTCGGGTCAAAAACTAGGTCACTAGGTCAAATCAAAGAAAAACCTTGTGTATGCGATAGAGGCGGAATTTTTCAATTGATCTTCATGAATTTTGGTCAGAATGATTACCTTGATGAAATCTAGGCCGAGTTCGAAAATGGGTCATCTGGGGTCAAAAACTAGGTCACTAGGTCATATCACGTAAAAACCTTGTGTATGCGATAGAGGCTGTATTTTTCAATTGATCTTCATGAATTTTGGTCAGAATGATTGCCTTGATGAAATTTAGACCAAGTTCGAAAATGGGTCATCTGGGGTAAAAAACTAGGTCAATAGGTCAAATCAAAGAAAAACCTTGTGTATGCAATAGAGGCTGTATTTTTCAACTGATCTTCATGAAATTTAGCCAGAATGATTACCTTGATAAAATCTAGGCTGATTTCGAAAATGGGTCATCTGGGGTCTAAAACTAGGTCACTAGGTCAAATCGAAGAAAAACATTGTGTATGCAATAGAAGATGTATTTTTCAATTGATCATCATGATATGTGGTCAGAGTGATTGCCTTGAATGAAAACTAGGTCGGTTTTGAATATGGGTTATCTGAGGTCAAAAACTAGGTCACTAGGGTCAAATTAAAGAAAAATCATGTGTATGCGATAGAGAACTGTTTTTTTTCAGTTGATTTTTCTGAATGTTGGTCAGTGGATTGCCTTAATGAAATCTAGTCAAATTTGAATTGGGTCCTCTGAGGACAAAAACTAGGTCACTTTGGTCAAATCAAAGAAAAACTTCTGTTGTGATAGTAGGCTGTATTTTTTCACTGATCTTCATGAAATTTACCAGAATGAATTACCCTTTGATAAATCTAGGCTGATTTCGAAAATGGGCATCTGGGTCCTAAAACTAGGTCAACTAGGTCAAATCGAAGAAAAACATAGTGTTAAGCAATAAGGATGAATTTTCAATTGATCTTCATGAAATTTTGTCAAGTGATTGCCTTGATGAAAACTAGGTCGGTTTTGAATATGGTTATCTGAGGTCCAAAAACTAGGTCACTAGGTCCAAATCAAAGAAAAACCTTGTGTATGCGATAGAGGGGTAATTGTTTCAATTAATCTACATGATAATGGCAGATGATAACATGATGAAATCTAAGCCGAGTTCGAAAATGTGACATCTAGGGTAAAAAACAGGTCAGTTACTAGGTCAAATCAAAGAAAAACCTTGTTTATGATGATAGAGGCTGTATTTTTCAATTCTTCTTCATGAAAATGGTACAGAATGATAACCTTGAGAAATCAGGCCGTGTTCTGAAAAATGGGTCCATCTCGATCAAAAACTAGTCACTAGGTCAAATCAAAGAAAACCTTGTGTATAGCATAAGGCTGTATTTTCAATTGATTCTTCATGAATTTTTGTCAGAATGAAGCCTTGATAAAATCTAGGCAGATTTCGAAATAATGGGTCATCTCGGGTCCAAAACTAGGCACTAGGTCAAATCAAAGAAAAACCGTGTGTATGACGATAGAGGCGGAATTTTTCAATTGATCTTCATCATGAATTTTGGTCAGAATGATTACCTTGATAAATCTACCGAGTTCGAAAATGGTCCATCTGGGGTCAAAAACAGTCACAGGTCATATCACAATGTAAAAACCTTGTGTATGCATAGAGTGTGTATTATTCATTTGAGCTCATGAATTTGGTCAAATGAATTGCCTTATAATTTAGACCAAGTTCGAAAATGTCATCTGGGGTAAAAAACTAGGTTCAATAGGTCAAATCAAAGAAAAAACCTTGTGTATGGCAATAGAAGGCCTGTATTTTTCAACTGATCTTCATGAAATTTACCGGAAGGAACCTTGATAAAATCAGGCTGATTTCGAAATGGGTCATCCTGGGTCTAAAACCTAGTCACTAGTCAAATAGAAGAAAAACATTGTGTATGCAAAGAGGATGTATTTTTTTTTTTCAGTTGATCTTCATGAAATTGGTCAATGATTGCCTTGATGAAAACTAGGCGTTTTGAATATGGGTTTTATCAGAAGTCAAAAACTAGGTCACTAGTCTAATTAATTAAAAATCTTGTTATGCGATAGAGACCTGTTTTTTTTTTTCAGTTGATATTTTATGAATTTGGTCAGGTTTGAATGCCTAATGAAATCTAGTTCGAATTGAATATGGGTCATCTGAGTGCAAAAACTAGGTCACTTGTTCAAGATCAAAGATAAAAAACTTTCTGTATGTGATAGAAAGGCTGTATTTTTTCACTGAATCTCAGAAATTTAGCCATAATGATTACCTTGAAATAAAATCAAGCTGATTTCGAAAATGGGGTCCTCTGGGTCCTGAAAACTAGTCTCTAGTCAAATCGAAGAAAAACATTGTGTATGCCAATAGAGGATGTAATTTTTCCATTGATCTTCATGAAATTTGGCCAGAGTGATTCCTTGATGAAAACTAGGTCGGTTTTGAATATGGGTTAACTGAGGTCAAAACTAGGTCACTAGGTCAAATTAAAGAAAAATTCATGTGTATGCGATAGAAACTCTTTTTTCAGTTGAATTTATGAATTTTGGGTCAGAATATGCTTGATAAAATCTCAGGTCGAGTTTGAACATGGTCATCTAGGCAAAAACTAGTCATAGCTAATAAAATAGCTTGTTTATCCAAGAGACCAATTTTTTGGTCCAATTCTTAATGAAAAATTGTCTAATAATTTTTGTTTCCTGAAATCACTAGGTCAAACAATGTTTTACACTGTTATGAGTTTTCTAGGAGCGACCTAGCATCTTGGCCCTCTTGTTGAAATACTGATAGATTAACTTAAATGTTTATCATGTCATTTGATACATAAATGGTTTTCTTTAAAATAAACCACTGGCCGAGCTTGGTCATGTCCACCTGAAAAAACGATGATAACATATAGGTGTTATGCCCGATTTCAAGTCCCCATGTAAGTTTTACTATATATTGGTTCATCTTAAGGCAAGCCTGGTAGAAGTAAACGAGGCAAAGAAATTTATATATAGTATTCAATAAAATATTGCAATTTTTAATGCCTTTTCTGGGCGAGGACTGGGTCCAGTCATCTATGATACATAAAATGAAGGTTTTGTCAAAGGAAAGCAGCGAATACTGTAATATAAATAGACGCTAAATGGCAAAAAAAAAATTTTTTTTTTCAAAAATGAATGAAATTTTATCTTTTTTATTAGGTCACGTGAGCTTTTGTGATCGCGCATCGTCCGTCCATGCGTCCATCCGTGTGTGCGTAGAGGCCATATTTTCCAATGGATCTTCATGAAAATTAATCAGAATTTTTATCTTGATGATATTTAGATCAAGTTCAAAACTGGGTTACATGAGCTCAAAAACTAGGTCACTATGTCACTACTCATCAGTTTCGTTCATAGGTCATTTTAGGCGCTGGAGAACTTAGTTTTCAGTAGAATATATCATGGCAGTCAAGTGAAGAATCATTCAGTTTAAAATAAAGAATACACATTAAGTTATATACATTGAAAACACATCAGAGTGTATCACAATAAATAATGTCTCACTAAAGGTTCAATAGAACAAAATTTTCAAGGAATGAAACAGTTTGCCTGAATAGTATTTATTTAGATAAGAATCTGTAACTCTCCATGTTATGATCATAAAACACCAATAATAATTTTTTTCCAAATAAAACAAGGCAAAAATGGTGGGGGTACACTACATGTATAGAAAACGTGGAACTATATTAAATAAAGTGTCATGCGCTGATGCTATAACTCAATCATAGTATGCTTACTTAAAATCATTTTATAACATTATTTTCAATAAAGAATAATTTTAATACATTATATCCCGCTTGTCACAATGTCAAATAATAAAAAAACAGTCCATAACCAGTTAAAACTGGTCATGTGGGACAGGTGACGTTCAGACCCATCATGGCCTCTTGTTTTATCTGTAACTTTTTTTATTTCTGCCAATTGTTTTCATGGTGGTATCAAAATAATGCTTAACATTTGCTGAACTTTACATAATCAAATTTATATTAGTAAGCAAACTCACATGAAGTGAGGCCTGAAAGGGGTATGTAAAATGGGGACTGTACGAACGTTGACTGATGATAAATTAGACCACTTTGTCATTTACAAAATTTTTCTCATAATCCTGCTATCCTAAACACTGACTATTTCAATTCTTTTAAATCCCATTATTGTCAAATGACACTCTTTTAAGACAAATTGTGGTCCACTAATACAGCTGTGGTAAAACTCTTGTATGTGAGAATGACAAACAACCATTTACATGTAAAATTCTTATTTCAAATCCATTCTAAAAAGTTCTTGACCAGAATTTTATCTATAACACAAACACTCCTGGTCGAAATTCAAGAAATCAAGTTTAATTTACCTAACTCCTTACAGTCTGGAGTGTTTTTCAGCTCACCAGTCACAAAGTGACAAGGTGAGCTTTTGTGATCGCGTGGCGTCCATGCGTAAACTTTTGCTTGTTACCACTCTAGAGGTCACATTTTTCATGGGATCTTTATGAAAGTTGGTCAGAATGTTCATCTTGATAATATCTAGGTCAGTTTTGAACTGGGCCACGTGCTTTCCAAAACTAGGTCAGTAGGTCTAAAAAATAAAAAAACCTTGCAACCTCTCTACAGCCATATTTTTTCAATGGATCTTCATGAAATTTAGGTCAAAAGTTCATCTTGATGATATCTATTCAAGTTTGAAACGGTCCACGGTGCTGTCCAAACAGTCATTAGGTCTAAAAATAGAAAAACCTTGTGACCTCCCTAGGGGCATATATTTCAATGGACCTTTATGAAAATTGGTCAGAATGTTAACCTGATAATATCTAGGGTCAAGTTCGAAGAGTGGGTCAAGAGCGTCAAAAACTAGGTCAGTAGGTCTAAAAATTAAAACCTGTACCTCCTAGAGGCCATATTTTTAAATGATCTTCATGAAAATTTAGTCAAAACGTTTCACCTTGATATCTAGTCAATTTCAAAACTGGGTCACATGTGGTCAAAAACTAGTCTTTAGGTCTAAAAATAGAAAACAAATACCTTGTGACCTCTCTAGAGCTTATTTTTCAATTATCTTCATTAAAATTGGCAGAATGTTCACCTTGACGATATCTATGAAATCGAAAGTGGATGACGTGTGGTCCAAAGAGCTAGGTCATAGTCTAAAAATAGAAAAACCGTTGTGACCTCCCAATAGCCTATATTTTCAATGATCTTCAAGAAAATTGGTCAGAATGCTTACATTGATATATCTAGTCAAGTTCGAAACTGGGTCACGTGCGTCAAAAACTAGGTCAGTGGTCTAAAAAATAAATAACCGTGTGGACCTCCCTAAGGCCATATTTTTAAATGGATCTCATGAAAATTAAGTCAGAATGTCCAACTTGATGATATCGGAGGTCAAGTTTTAAAACTGGTCACGTCCTGTCCAAAACTAGATCATAGGTCTAAAAATAGAAAATATTGTGATCGCTCTAGAGGCCATATTTTTCAATGGATCTTCATGAAAATTAGTCAGAATGGTCACCTTGATGATATCTAGGTCGAGTTCGAAACTGGGTCACGTACAGTCCAAAACTAGGTATTAGGTCTTAAAATAGAAAAACCTTGTGAACCTCTCTAAGGCCAATATATTTCCATGGATCTTCCATGATAGTTTGGTCTGAATGTTCACTTTAATGATATTCTAGGTCCAAGTATGAAAGTGGTCACATGTGTACAAAATCTAGGTCATTAGGTCTATAAAAATAAAAAACCTTGTGACCTCTCTAGAGGCCTTATTTTTCACTGGACCTTCATGATAATTGGTACAGAATTCATACTTGATGAGATCTTAGTCCAAGTTCGAAATGGATGACGTGGTCAAAATCTAGTCATAGGTCCTAAAAATAGTAAAACCTTGTGGACCTCGCCTAGAGCCATACTTTTCATAGAGATCTTCATAAATGGGTCAGAATGTTCACCTTGATGATATCAAGGTCAAGTTTTCAAACTGGTCATGTGCCTTAAAAAACAGGTTCATTATGTCAATTAATAGAAAAACCTTGTGACCTACCTCTAAAGCCATACTTCTCCGTGAGATCTTCATGAAAATGGTGAGAATGTTTCACAGTTTGATGGTATCTAGGTCAAGTTTTCGAAACTGGGTCAAGGCCTTCAAACCTTGGTCATTAGGTAAAATAAATAGAAAAAAAACCTTCTGGACCTCTCTAGAGGCCCTTATTATTCAATGGAGCTTCATGAAACTTGTCACCAATTGTTCTCCATTAGTGACTTGTTTCCAGTGTAGAACTCTAGTTACTGTAGTTTTACGTTTTGAGACAGTAGTTGCAACGTATTGTTAAAGATTTGAAAGAGGGGAGATAAGCAATATCATCTAATTGCTTTTCCTCCGCGACTTTATTCAAAATTTCAAGGCAGAATATTGGTTAACTATACACATTATTGATTTCTGTTCCAATAATTGCAAAAATTGTGATAAATATCAATAAAAAAAAAATAAAATTGGGCCTAAGCAAAAAAAAAACAAACATATTTTAAGCATCTTATGAGATTCGAACTCAGACCTCGCGCATGGAAAACATGTACGCTATCCACTGGACCACAATGAATTGTGACGCAATATGGTGATAAAATTATGTATAAAATAAATTTTGTTAGGACAGTGTTCTAAATTTGTTTCAGTTCACATTTTTGAAATTATTGGCTTTTCTTCTAATAAAAAAAGAATAAATTAGCGATGATTTGTTTTATGCAAACACTGCTGTAATGTAAGCCTATACATATTCAATATTGGAAACAAAAAGTGGACCGCTGACTCATCCATAAACTCGTTTCATGAAGAAACCCGAAAAAAACGCTGATTTTCCATTAATCCCGCAAATTTTCAACTCGATAGTATAATCTGTTGTGAAAAGGCACGCGGATGGTCATAAACAATTTTATTTATCAAATGTCGTCACTTCAAATTTAATTGCGCAAACTGCACGACAGCAGTTCCGGAATTATGGTAAAAACAAAACAACAACAACGAAAACGTGAAGGTATAGAACTATTCTCAGTTGAACGTATATAGGTTTACTTTGACATATAGCACGTACACATTACTATAGACGAAAAAACCCTTCGGTTTTCCTGTATTAATGAAGTAACTAAAAATGAGTTTAATTTAATTCATATTTTTAAATAAGAGACTTAAATCTTTGAAAATATGATATGAAAGGTGTGAGGAGATGCCTACCCTGACACCTGTTTCAATAAACACTGCAGATGACACTAAATTGCAGAAACAAAACACAAAATATGTACCTTCATAAAATGTCAGCGAGGGCAGTTTATGCGTAATGTAAATAAATCCATTATCAGATATTAATCGGTTTACAAATACTTTGTACATGTACCAGGGAAACGTTCACCAATGGATGTCATTGGATTTCCTAACTGAAATAAGAAAAGATTTGGACTTGACGAGTACTGCGACAGTCAAAAGGTATCATGCTGTCCCTGATCTGTTTTATTATTTGGACTATGTTTAGTCCAAATAATAGGACGTTTTGGGACCACTTGATAACTTTTGACTGTTGCTGTCCTGTCAGAGGGATTACAACTATAGAATAACCCTTACAGAAGAAAAGGCCCTGCCGGCTTATCGGCGGGACATACTTCTATTTGACGCTACATATGTGTACTGAAATCAAGGCTTAAAATAGTATGCAGATATACAACGCAC
The DNA here is from genome assembly GCF_021730395.1 of Mercenaria mercenaria. NCBI lineage: Eukaryota > Metazoa > Mollusca > Bivalvia > Venerida > Veneridae > Mercenaria > Mercenaria mercenaria. The sequence continues at coordinate 24,320,261 of NC_069362.1, forward strand.
AACACAGATAGTACGTTTGTAGTACAACTTTTGACAGCAAATGAGCTCAGCCGCGTACTACTTGCTGCGTACAGCTGTGGACTACATAATACTCATGATGTACGCTGGAGTGGAGACTAGTGAGGCGGAAAGTGAAACACCAGAAATAGTACACAGCATTATGCGGCACATACAACTTTTCTCATGCGAAATGAGCCTGCTGTGTACTATACCCCTGCGGCCGTACATGCTGTTACTCCGCTGCATAATGCTGTATACTCCTGTGCTACATGCTGTGTTCTTTTGTGGCAAAACGGCTGTGATAATAAATTCCTACCCCACTTAACTCCGTATCAAACTAGCTTTTGACAGAAAAAAACAGAAAACATTAAGTGACATGCATCATTAAGTATTTACCCTTACCAAATATGTAGATTGATGTGATCAATAAAGTATATCTTTTCTTCATCCACTTTTCAATGAAAATAAATCGATTTGTTTGTGCCATGTATTTTGGTAAACATTGAAAAAATGGCGTAACGGCATCAAGGGAAACAACTTTAATGCAACGAAATATAATGTTATGATTTATTAGAGACGAGTTCGAGTATTGTATTTATTTTGATTAAAATTCAATCTGAGAACAATATAGGACCGGAATTATATAAGCAGTTTATTCACTTTTACGTCCAAAAAATCGCGCACCCAAATAATTTGAATTGATTTTTCCAATGCGAGCGCAATTAGCCAAAAACATTCTGAAAATATACAGCCAAACCCGATGAACACTTTAATTTGGTGAGGCCTTAATGAGTTAACATAATGACCATTATACCTTTATAAAACATGATAAATGGTATTTGCTTAAGAGTATTCAAATAACATGAGAGCTATTAATTCTTCTCATTCGGCGCTGTTGAGGCATTATCTTGGTAATTATCACTTTCCTGTATTACAAAATGTAATGCTTTGAAGTTCAAATAAGGCTTTTTAATTATCTCCAATTTAGAAAGGCTCCAGATTTATTCAAAGAAAAAGAATATATTTTTTACACTGCATGCTAGGCAGCTCAGAATTCACGAAGATTAACTTCATAAATGAAAAAAAAAAAAACATAATTTGCAAAATAGTTTGGCAAATTTTCATTGTTCAGAAGTAATCTGAACTATTCTAGCATTAAGATAAAAGTTACTCGGAAATTCCCAGTTCTTGCTTCCAAAAAAAAAAATGTACAAATCGCTCCTGCAAGAAGTGTACTTCAAACTTTACCTAAAAAAATTCAAAGTATAAACCACCAAAAGAAATGAACAAGTCCCTCCCGCGTATATGAAGTTTTACTTCAACTTTAACTTATATAAAAAAAAACAAAGTAAGAAATAGAGGCTTAGAGCAACTGTCTATCTGCTTCTATTTCTATATACATATAGACCATTTCGCCTAAGGCCTCGTTAATGCCAAAAGAATTTGTACAAGTCTTTTCCCGATTTTTTATTTTTTTTTTTATATGAATGTACTGCACAAATTTCAAAGTATCTGCAGTGGTACTTGCATGTACTATTTTTTTTGTACAAGTCCCCTCCTGCGTACTTAAGTGTACTATGACCTCCTCGTACATGCAGTGTAGCTCATGCGAAATAGTAACGCACAATGTACGCGTGCATGCGGTGTATTAAAATGTACCCTCTGCGTACACTGTGTCGAGGCACTATACACAGAAAAAAATACAATTACGCCACATTACGCCACAGAAGGCTTGCTTCTGTAAGGGAATAGATCATAAAATAAGTCATCCCAATGAGCCAAATAAGTAAGGCTAGGTATTGTTTGTCCTTATTTGGCAGTAAATATATTTCCTATTATATTCAGTGAGCAGTAGTTATAAAAATCAGGAATAAAAGTTGCGCGAGCAGAACAAGGCTCTGCATAAAAACTACATATATTTTAAGTATATTTCGCAAATTGAAGTTTAATAGAAATTCATGTGAAAAATTAGAATGCTCGAAACAGCTTGGGGAATGCAAGGACACAAAAAATAAATCATAGAAGTTGAAATGATTTATCTGTAGGTAAATTTGCAAGTATGAAAGCTACGCTGAACCCTATCTCCACAGTGCATTGAAAGAAAATGAATGAAAATTTTCGGTGCAGAATTTTGGTATCGTATGCAAACTCAGACTGCTACAAAGTATGTATTTTCAAATCAAAGAAATTCAAAAATAATGCATACAAGTGTTACTTTTTCAAGAAAATGTTAAATATTCTAATGTGCAAAACACGTGAACAGTTCTGCCCACTCTGCAATGTACTGATATCAACAGAAACATTTATAGTCCCCTACTGGTGAAACCACTTCGGGAACTATAGGAATGCGCTTTTCTGCATTCCTTCCTTCTCGTCCCAAATTTCTGTCCGGTACCATAACTCTTCATCCATAAAGGGATTTTTAATATTACTTGGCACAAATGTTCCCCATTAATAGTGACTGTCATGCGCAAGACTGATCCCCTACCTCAAGGCCCAAGGTCACAATAGAATCAACAGGGCTTTTCTCCTGTCCCGGCTCCATAACTCTGCCTCCATGAAGGATTTTATGATTACTGTGGACAAATGTACCTCATAATAAGACGATGTGTCTTGCCCAACTTTCAGAACCCTGGCTCTAACGTCAGTCCTACTTAGCAGTCAAATGTTAGCATCCATTGAAGGGATGCTTCGTGTGCCGTCCATATCTCTTCATTCATAAAAGATTTTAATATCACTAGCACTAATGTTACCCATGAAAATGACGTGGTAATGCACAAACCCGATACTAGCTCAAATGTCAAGTCACAATTGGATGTCAAGGTCAAACAGGGCTATTTTTTTTCCTGTCCGTCCATAATCTGCCACTATGATGGATTTAATATTACTTTGGCACAAATGTTCCCCATGATGAACGACATTCGTGACAAACACCCATAACCCTGCTTAAAAGTCAAGGTCACACACTGAGATCAAAGGTCATAGATTTGTTTCCGTTCCTCTATACTTTGGCATTCTAGCTGATTTAAATATCATTTGGCCAAATATTTCCCAGAGAACATGTCGTGCACAAAAACCCGGGCCCTAAGTCTAAGGTCAAGTCACATTTAGAGACAAAATGTCAGATACAATAAATGACTTTGTAAGAGCATTTCTTCTTAATATGCTGGAGGATGTTGTGAAACATGCACAATGTTCACCACTCATGGAGACGGATTAGGCCATGCGAAAGAACCAGGTCCTCTAGTTTAAGTCAAGGTCGATACTTCAGGTCAAAGTTAAATTTAAGATACGCCCAGAGCATTTCTTCCTCCATGCATGAGGGATTTTGATTAAGTCTTGGCACAAAGTTCATTGTCCATGAGGCTCCCATTAGTTAAGAATTACTCCCCTTTGTTGTTACTAAAATAATTATATTGTTACTTTTTTATTACTGCCGTAGGGAAAAATCGAGACCACATTTCTGTGTACAAAAAGCATGTTACATTGAATTTTTAGATGTATTTGACATATCTCTAGAGTTTTTTGTGTGACTGTAATATATTTTTTTCTATAGATATAATATAATTTACTAATTTTCCCTTAGTTGTTACTAATATATAACTATATGATAATTTTTCATAATTGGCCAAAAAACATCCAATGAAAAACAACTATAGGTTTTTATTAAGCCAGTTTTAAATCCAAATGTTTGTTATAACAGATTGTATGATATAGACAATAGTGTTTATACATCATTGACATATATCTATTCATTATGATAAACTGCAGTAGAAACAATAAGGCTTTCCAGTAGGGGACTTTGTATTGCATGGCAATACTTCATTCACTTGTTTTTCAAACAATGTCAGTGCTTTGTATTGAGATAGTAGGTCTTTGAATCACCAGTCCAGAATATTTTACACTTATGGTTAGAGACCACTAATTGTTTTCCAATAGATTTCCATTATAACATTATGGTGTGTACAGTTTGTTTATTGACAAAGAAAAATAACAGTTTGTACTAATAAACATTGAATAATGTGCAGTTGCCTCAATACATCGACACCTGTTATATTCAAATACAGTTAATCCAATATTTGCTTTTAATAGATCTATGCGGATTTCCTTGAAAACCCTGGACTAGGGACTGAACTCCACATCTCAAAGTTTATTAGTACTAATAAACTTTGGATAAATGTGGCAGTTGACCGCAATACAATCAACACTGTATTATTTACCAATATAGGTAAATCCAATATTCTTTACAATAGATATAGACGATTATCCTGGTACACCCCTGGACTTATTGGACTCAGCGCCACAGTAGCAAGTTTATAGTACGCTTCAGTACGCAAAACTGGTTTAATTAGTATTAAATATAACAGCAGAGGCGAATTGAACCAAATCATTTGTTTGTATAAACCATCACCAAACAACCATAATGAATCAAAGTTTTAGTTAATCAAACTGGTACGGTGCCCCTAAATTGACATGATACACACTTTTTTCGCAATTAGTAAGTGAACTTTAATCCCCGTCGATAAATCGGGAGGGGTATTGTGAAAGGCTTTGTCAGTCCGTCCTACCGTCCGTCCGCAGCATTTCTCAGTATCTACTTGGTAGAATTTCATGAACTTGAAATAAACATGATACCAACATACTGCCGTTGCTGCCCGTCAAGTTATTTAGCTCACCTGTCACAAAGTGACAAGGGGAGCTTTTGTGATCGTGTGCTCCGCTCCGTCGTCCACGTCCGTACCGTCGTGCGTGCGTCGTCGTAAACTTATGCTTGTGACCACTTAGAGGTCACATTTTTTCATGATCTTTATGAAAGTTGGGTCAGAATGTTCCATCTTTGATGATAATAGTCAAGTTTCGAAACTGGGTCCACGTGCGCAAAAACTAGGCCAGTAGGTCTAAAATAGAAAAACACCGTTGTGACCTTCTCTAAGGGCCATATTTTTCATGAGATCTTCATGAAAATTGTGAGATGTTCACCTTGATGATTCTAGGGTCAATTCGAACTGTCACGTGGGTCCAAAAACTAGGTTCAGTATGTCTAAAATAGAAAAACCGTTGTGACCTCTCTAGAAGCCATATATTCTCAATGGATCTCCATGAAATTAGTCAGAATGTTCACCTTGAAGATAAACTACTAGGTCAATTCGAAACGCAGGTCACGTGCGTCAAAACAGGTCAGTAGACGAAAAATTAAAAACCTTTGCCTCTCCTAGAGGCCATATTCTCAATGGATCTTCCATGAGAAATTGGTCAGAATTTCACCTTGAGATATCAGGTCAAGTTTTCGAAAAACTGGGTCATTGGGTCAAAAACTAGGTCAGTAGGTTAAAAATTAAAAGCCTTGTCTACTCTTTAGAGGGCCATATTTCCTCAATGATCTTCATGAAAATTGGTCAGAAGTTCACCTTGATGAATATATAGCCAGGTTCGAAACTGGGTCAACTGTGCGGTCAGAAACTAGTCAGTAGACCTAAAAAATAAAAAACCTTGTGACCGTCTCTAGAGGCCATATTTCTCAATGGATCGTTCATGAAAATTGTGGAATGTTTCACCTTGATGATATCTAGGTTTTAAATTTGAAGACTGGTTACTATGCGGTCAAAACAGGTCAGTAGGTCGAAAATAGAAAAAACCTTGTGACCACCTAAGGCATATTTCATGATATCTCAGGAAAATTGGTGAGAATTTCACCTTGATGATTTCTAGGTCAATTCAAAGGTGGGGTACGTGCCGTCAAAAACCTAGGTCATTAGGTCAAATAATAAAAATCCTTGTGACCTCTCTATAGTCTATTTTCAAATGGATCTTCATGAAATGTCAAATTTTTTATCTTGATGATATCTAGGGCACATTGCTCAAAAGCTTGTCACTATGTCAAATAATAGAAATAACGACTCGAACTCATTCAACACTGGGTCATTGGGATAGTGAGCGATTTCAGGACATCATGGTCCTCTTGTTGTTGTGATTGGTCATTTTCCCTCAGAAGTTAGTTGCCCGTTGATTTAATAAAAACTGTTCGTCTGCAGCATTTCCTCAGTAAACAAACAGGTAGATTTCATCAAATTTGAAATAGACAGAATCCAAGATACTGTGCTGAGGCAGGCAAGTTTTTTTATTGTGTTCAATATCCGTCAAGTATGCTCCCTGATTTAATGTAAAATGTCCCGTCTGCAGCCATTTCTCTTAACTACAGTAAAATTTCATCAAACTTGAAACAGACATGAACCAAGATACTGCGACGATGCCCTCAAAGTTTTTTTTCGATTGGTCTATTTTCCATATATTATTGCCCTGTAATTTGTTTACAAAGTCACAGATCTAACATAACAAACCAACCATTCGAAAATTTCATTAAACTTCACTTTCATTCTTTCCCATGAACATTTTATTATAAAACATGTGATGTGTGTACCTACACATGGTCACCACCTTACCTTTGGTCCACCCCCCCCCCCGCCCCCAGTTTTTTTTTTTTTTTTTTTTTCATTTTTAGCTCATCTGATTTTTGAAAAAAAATGATGAGTTATTGTCATCACTTGAGCGTTTTGTCGGCTCGTGTCTGCGTCAGCGTTTGCCTGGTTAAGTTTTATGTTTAGGTCCAGCTTTTCTCCTAAACTATCAAAGCTATTGCTTTGAAACTGGAATACTTGTTCACAACATTATAAGCTGACCCTGTAAAGCAAGAAACATAACTCCATTTGCTTTTTTTCAAGATTGAAGCCCCTTTGTACTTAGAAATATCAGAATATGCTTGGTTAAGTTTTATGTTAATGTCAACTTTCTCCAAACTATCAAAGCAATTTGCTTTGAACTTGGAATACTGTTTTCACCATCATAAGCAGACCCTGTACATCAAGAAACATAACTCCAGCATTGCTTTGCAAGAAATTATTCCCTTTTGACTTAGAAAACATCAGTTTTCTGTGGTTAAGTTTATCTGTTTAGGTGCACTTTTATCCTAAACTATCAAAGCATTGCCCTTTAAAACTGGAAGTACTTTTCACCATCATAAGCAGAGACCCTGTATAGAAAGAACATAACCTCTGTAACTCCATCTTGCTGTTTTGGCAAGATTTATGGCCCCTTTGTACTTAGAATATATTCAATTTCTTGGATAAGTTTTATGATTAGGTCAAATTTTCTCCATAAACTATCAAAGCTAATTGGCTTTGAAACTTTGAATACTGTTCACCATCATAAGCAACCCTGTACATCAAGAAACATAACTCCATCATGCTTTGCAAGAATATTGCCCATTTTGGACTTAGAAAATCAGTTTTTTTGGTTAAGTTTTTTTTAGGTCACTTTTCCCCTTTAAACTATCAAGCTATTGCAAAACTTCAACACTTGTTCACCATCGAACTGACCCGACGCAAGAAACGAAACCCATCCTGTTTTTTTGCAAGATTAAAAAGCCCCTTTTTGGGACTTAAAAAATAAAATTTTCTTGTTAAGTTTTTGTTTAGTCAACTTTTTTTCTTAAACATCAAAGCTTTTTGCTTTGAAACTTGCAACACTTTTTCCCCCATCAAACTGACCCGAACACAAGAAACATAACTCCATCCTGTTTTTTGCAAAAATATTCCCCTTTTGGACTTAAAAAAACATTTCTTGGTTGAGATTTTTAATTTAATCAACTTTTCTCAAAAACTACAAAGATTTTGCTTTAAAACTTGCAACATTTTTTTCACCTCAATGGACACTGTACATCAAAAAACATAACTCTTTCCTCTTTTGCAAAATGAGGCCCTTTTTAGACTTAAAAAAAAAAATCAGGGTTGGACAAATTTCTTTTATAAAAAAAAAAAATCAGATGAGCGGACACCCCAAAGGCGGCTCTTTTTCTTTTTCTATCAAATTTAAATCAACATGTAAACTGTTGATCCCCCCCCCCCCCCCCCCCCCCCCAAAAAAACCATTCTTTTTTCTTTTAATTGATTTTGACTAATGAAATTTATTTGCTTTTTGGTACTTTCTTAATTTTTTTGCGAATTTTTTTTTTTGGCCTTTTCCCAACTCTGACCCTTTCGGCGGGGTTCCAATTCATCGATTTGCTTGTTTTATTTTTTTTAAAAAACGAAAAAAAAAAAGAAAACCCGTAAACGGTACTTCCACACCCCCTTATTTTCTAATTTAAAAAAAAAAAATTCTAAAAAAAAACAATACTGTTTTAATTTTTTGTTGCAGGTGGCTGAGGAAGAAGGAATATATTGAAGTTTCCCTTTTTGCTACAACAACACCTTGTTACGCAAAAAAGATCCTGTACGTGAAACGCTCCTTTGATTTTTGAAGAAATATTTAAAAACTAAAAAACATATTTTGACTTTGTGCTTCTTAGGTATTTTTAACCACGAAAACAAACCATCTCGGAAAAATTACAGGGTTCATGCACTTCAAAAGAAATTACTGTCTAGGAATAAACCTTTCATTTAAATTTTCTCAGTGATCTCAAAAAATTTTGAGCACTGTCATTCCCCATGCGAATTATGGGGATCCAAATTTGAACATATTATACCATTTTCCTATCATGGTACCAGGGACGCCCCCACAGGTCAAGGTAATCTGGTTCTTTTGATCTTTTACTATGCGGTATGTAAACTTTTTGGGGGAAAAAACGACTTCCTAGACAAAATTCAGGTAAGTCCATTGCTGTTCCAAAAAGGGAACACGAAACTTGCCATGTATGGCCTTGGTGCTATTCGTGATGAACGGATGCATAGAATGTTTTTACATAAAAATGTGACAATGCTTAGGCCAAAGGAAGACAAAGAAAAAGGGTTTTTAATTGTTTGGAACATCAAAAAAATCAAACATGGAAAACAACCACATACCGGAACAATTTCTCGATGATTTTCTAGCCCTGATTCTTTGGGGCCATGAACACGAGTGTAGAATAGATGCTGAATGGAATGGAATACAGAATTTCTATGTAACCCAGCCAGGAAGCAGTGTAGCAACCTCATTAAGGGGGGTGAAACTGTCCAAAGTTTGGGCTGCTAAAAATCAAAAAAAGTTTTTCCGATTCAAAATTAACGGAGACTGTGCCATTTTACATGGGGATGTTATCCGAGTAAAACCCAGCTGACCCAATATCATGACATTGCAAAGAAAAGGGAGGCATTTTCCCAAAAAAGTAGAAAGTCCCTAAAAAAAGCGGGTAGGGAACAAGTTTTGTTAAGGTAATTGCGCTCTTTGAAATTGCTCATTTAAAATGAAATTAGGTCCATTAACAAAATTTTTTTAGAAGTCTTTTTCATGTGTATCATTTTAGTTCTATTATTTCGCTCGTTTTGAAAAAAAAAAACAACCTATTTTTTTGTGGCGTATGTCCATCCTTCACAATTCTTGTCTGGAGCATAACTTTATAACCATTAAAGATATTTTGTTTGTTTGTTTGTTTTGGGTTTAACGCCGTTTTTTCAACAGTATTTCAGTCATGTAACTTTTGCATTTCCCCTAACCCATGTTCCTGGATTCTGACCATACAAACCTGTTCCCCCAAACTTCCCCCACATAATCAAGGGGGGACTAATGATTTCAACACAATGTCGTTTACAAATAGTCATGGAGAACATACGCCCCGTTCGAGGATCGAACTCGCGATCCGTAGACCGACGCTCTACCTACTGAGCTAAGCGGGCGGGTGCCATTAAAGATATTGACTTTAAACTTAATTATAGGTAGATGACAATGTGCAGAGCACTTGAATCGGCTCTGTAGGCCGAAGGTCAAGGTCACAAATTGAGCAAAAATATCAAAACTGTCCATCATATTTTGTGGCAGAGCATAAAAAAATCATTAATTTTTTTGCTTCGTCCTCCTCTGAAATAACCCTTTGGGCGTACATTGCCCCGCTTTGCGAAGCTCTTGTTAAAAATTACAAACAAAGCTCGTTGAAATTCAAACCACTAACACGGGCTTAAAAGTTGCATATCTTGTCCATGTAGTTCCATACTAAACATTGCTATTAATGATACAGTTTGTCCAGACATACATTTTAAGTTCAAATTGTCAAAGTTAGGTGAGGGACTCGGCCATGATGGCTCTCTTATAATGCCCTTTAAAGTGTCAGTTTATGCTTGTATTATTTTAGCTCGAGAACAAAGGGGAACAAAAAAAAAACCAGACAAACCTTTTTTGGGAAAGATTGCTACAGTGGGGGGTTAAAACTTTCTCCACTAGGGAGAGCCTTTTTAAATAATGTAGAAAAGGGTTTAAGGTTTTTAGTTACATTTAACTTTTTTTGAAGGGGGTGACACACAATGAACTCGAAAATCCTTGAAAGTGAGTAAAACCCGAAAAAAACTTTAAAGTACAAGTTTTTTGCCTAAATGTGATAGGAAAAAGTTTCGTGAATTTCATGTGAAAAGAATAGAATACAATAAAAAAAGATTTAAAAAACCAGAAAAAAATGAAGATAATTTGTAAGAAAATACAGTGTTTGGTCCATATTGATCCTGGTATGCACACTGATCAGTATCAGTCATAAATGGCAATCTATGACCACATTTTATTCCAGTTTACACAGAGTGCAAGAAAAAAGGAAAAGGTTGTTTGGACTAAGATCGAAAAATGTAGTCCAAGAAAAGTAGTCCGTGAAAATGTGTTTGAAAAGTTCTTTAATTTTGTCTCAGCTGTTTGTATGAAAACAGATACACATAGGGAGCGTTTGGGTTTTTCATCATGCATTTAAAAATCATATGAAACTTTCCACTTTGATAATGAGAGGGCCACAGTTCCCCCCTGTGCTTTTTTTCATGACAGTTGGGGACCGGGGTAAAACCCCTGACTTTCTTTACCACTGGAGGTTTAAAAATTTAAAGCCGGATTGAGGGTCGAACCCATATCGGGAAGGGGCAAGTGATTCAAATTGGGACCTTAACCACCGGCCAGGAGGCCCCAAATGTTACAAAGAAAAGAAAATTAAAAATGAACATAGCTGAAGCTTTTGATGTTTATACCAAGTTCGTTTTTACCACCGTCACAAAGGGCAAGGTGAGCTTTTTTTGACGGCGGGGGTCCGTCGTCCGCCCCCCGTCCTCGTCCGCCGAAACTTTTGCTTTTGGGCCCCCCAGAGTCACATTTTTTATGGATTTTAGAAATTTGGGCAGAATGTTCATCTTTAGAACTAGGTCAAGTTCAAAGGTCACGGCAATCAAAAACTAGTCGTAGGGCTAAAAAAGAAAAAAACCTTTTGACTCCTGAGGCCATATATTTCACAAGATTCATGAAAATTTTCCAAAAGTTCACCTTGAGATATCTGGGCAAGTTCGAAACGGTCCTGGGGTCAAAAACTAGGTCAGTAGGTCTAAAATAAAAAACATTGTGACCCCTCAGAGGCCATATTTTTCATGGGTTTCAGAATATGGTCAAAATGTTTTTATCTTTATGAATCTAAAGGTCAAAATTCGAAACTGGGTCACTGGGTCAAAAACTAGGTCATTAGGGCTAAAAATAAAAAAAACCTTGACCTTTTTTCAAGGCCATATTTTTTCAAAGCATCTTCATGAAAAATGGCAGAATGTTCATCTTTATATATTTAATTTTAATTGAAACGGTCACGGGGGTTAAAAAATAGGTCAGTAGACTAAAAATACAAAAACCTTTGAACCCTCTAGAGGCCATATTTTTCCATGAGATTTTTTCATGAATATTGGGGAGAAATTTCACCTTGAATGATATTAGGCCAGGGCGAAAACGGGTCATGTGGGGTCAAAAAAATAGGTCAGTAACAAAAATGAAAAACCTGTACCCCCTTTTAGTCCAAAAATTTTTAAAAAGGGTTTCGAAATTTTGGGCGAATTACCTTATGAATCTAGGCCAGGTTCGAAACGGGGCATGTGGGGTCAAAAAATAGGTCAGTAATCTAAAAATAAAAAACCTTGTGACCTCTCTTGGGCCAAATTTTTGAAAGGGTCTTCAGAAAATTGGGCTGAAGTTTCAACTTGATGATACAGGGCAAGTTCGAAATGGTCATGTGCGGGCAAAACTAGGGAGTAGGTCTAAAAAAGGAAAAACCCTTTTGACCTCTCTAGAGGGGGAATTTTTCAAAGGGGTCTTCATGAAAATTTGGGCAGAATGTTTACCTTGAAGATATCTAGGTCAAGTTCGAAACGGGTCACGTGGGTTAAAAACTAGGTCATAGATCTAAAAATAGAAAAACCTTGGACCTCTCTAAGCCATATTTTTCATGAGATCTTCTGAATTTGGGGAGAAAGTTCTCTTGATAATCTAAGTCAGATTCGAACTGGTCCGTGGGGGCAAAAACTAGGGCAGTAGGGCTAAAAAAAGAAAAAACCTTGTGACCTCTCTAGGGCCATATTTTTCCAATGGATCTTCATGAAAATTGGGGAGAATGTTCAGCTTGAGATTCTAGGGCAGGGTTCGAAAGGGGCTGTGCGTCAAAAAATAGGGCAGTATCGAAAAAAAGAAAAACCTTGTGACCCTCTAAGGCCAATTTTTCACGAGATCTCATGAAAATTGGGAGAAGTTCACCTTGAGATATCTAGGTCAAGTTTAAAATGGGTCACTGCCTTCAAAAACAGTCATTATCAAAAATAGAAAAACTTTGACCTCTCTAGAGGCCAATTTTTCAAAGGGTCTTCATGAAATTGGTCAGAATTTTTTATCTATGTACTAGGTCACATGTCTCAAAAAAAAGGTCACATGTCAAAAAAAAAAATAACTTTTTCATACTCATTAACACTGGCATGGGGATAGGTAGCGATTCAGCCATCATGGTCCTCTTTTTTAGCAAAAAAGAGGGTTTTTTTATCAATGTAAAAGGGCTGCCCTAGTTTTTTTTGCGGACTTTTTGCCAGGGTTTTTTTGCCCATTTTAAGGATTGGGCCCCTAAAAGGAAAGTTTAAAAAAAAGGCATTTTTTGGTATATTCTTAAAAAATTTACCATGCTTTGCACTGTTTGCAAATTTTAAACAACTTTACTGCTGTTTTTTGTAAATTTTGTATAATTTAAAGGAATTTCCTCAAACTCAGTAGAACAAATTTTAATGTGATGGCCACAACTAAAAGTTTGCAAGAATTTATTACAGCTTTAATTTTTTATAAAAGAAAAACAAACATTGTTAAACACAAAAAAAATTTAAATACATTTTTTTAGGGTGCCTTAAGTAACAGATTTTTTGAACAGAATTTTTAACTCTAACAATGGAAAAATAAGATCGAATCCTGTGGGTCTGTTTTGAATTTTTCTCCTTCATTCAAAAATAACTTTTGGGCAGAAGTAAAAAACCCACCTCATTTTTTCCCAATATGAATCTAAAGAATGAAGGCAAAATAGAGAAATTTTCCCCCAAATAACTCAGTATTTTTAAAAATTCTATGTCACCCCTCTGATTTAGAGGAAATTCACTTTTAACAGCAAGAAATGGCTTATAATATGAAAATTTTCCACTTTTGTACAATACATCCATAATAAGTCTTGAAAGAAGTAAAAACTTTCTAGAAAAAAGGAAACTATGGAAAAACAAATTTTGGTCCCAGTGGGGCTTGAACCTATGCCCCTCTGAAAATTGCAGTCAAAGTAGGTTTATGGTAGGAATTTAATACTCTTCAAAAAGGTGGTACTCTATTACGGGTCCAATACCTTAATAATGCTATTGTTTGATTAAGCCTAAATTGGCATTAAATAAATTCAGTTCTGTGTCAAATTTATGGTATTTCAGATTTGGTCAGAAGTTTGTTGACAGAGTTGCCAATCCAAAAGACATGATCTACTTTATGAAGAAGAAGGCTACAGCAACTAAGAAGGAAGAAGTGAATCAAGGTGTCTTTACTGTAAAATCATTTAATTTTGTAGGCTTAAAATTTTGTAGTTTCTGCAGAAATGACAATTTTTTGGAGATATGAATTCAAGGATTTCAACTTGAAGATACTAAGTGTTAAGAAAATTTGTCAGAAATTGGTAATGATGGTACATGAGTTTTTAGCTTGTCAGGCTCTTCAAAAAAAGGCTTGTTCACCATGATCTGACATGCATTGCACTGGTTCCATAACCCTGTTTGTCTTTTTACCAAGTTACATCCCTTTGCCACTGTGGAAGGTAAAAGTGGAAATACATTTGTATACCATGTATAAACTGATACCTGAAGGTATTTGTTGTTTTCGCAAGGGATGAAACTCCCAAATATTAGTGAAAATAAAGTTCTTGCAAATAGTGAAAGTTTTACAATAGTTTCATGATCTGTGTATTTCAGACCTGGAAGAGTTGGATGAGATCAAAGTACAGGAGTCTGATACTGCCAGAGTGGAAGACATGGTTAAGGAATACTTCAGTAAGGCTGATGACGTATGTAATCATTTTGGGCTTACTAAATGCAGTTTGCTATTCTGTCTGTTTGAAATGATTAGAAAGTCAAGGAAAGAGTCTCTAACCCTACAGTTTGATTCACCTTTTCCACAAAAAGTTTTTTATACCCCCTGCAAAGAAGTGGGGGTATATTGCTTTGCACCTGTTGGTGGTGTCAGTCGGTCAGTAGAGGGAACGGTTTCCTCCCATTAACTTGAGAACCACATGACCCTGAACATTCTTGATGATTGGACTTGTGAAGTGATGACCCTTTATTGTTTTTGGGGTCAAGGTCACAGAGGCCTGAACATTAAAAAAAGCGTTTCCACGCAATAACTTGAGAATCAGTTTACCAAGAACAGTCAAACTTATTAGCATGATTGGGCTTTTGAAGTAGGTGACCCCTAATGATTTTTGGGGTCAATAGGTCAAGGTCACAGAGGCCTGAACTTTGAAAACCGTTTTCTCACTGCTTGACCAAGAATCTTCAAACTAGAAGGAATGACTGGGCTTATGTCATGTAGTATATGACCCGTACTGTTTTGGGGTCAGTAATTTAAAGGTCAAGGTCACATGGACCTGAACATTGAAAACTTTTTCTGCAAAGTAACTTGAGAAGCATTGACCCAGAACCTTCAAACTTGGTAGCATGATTGGGCTTATGAAGTAGATGATCCCTATCTTATTCTTGTGAATGGCTTGATGGATTTTCACCTAACTTGGTCTGTAGCATCCAAACTTGTTTAAATGAATGCACCCGGTCCCTGTTTAGGGGCCACTAGAGCTGAATATAGAAATGCCTTTTAAACAACTCATTAACTGCTTGTTGCAGATAACCGTTATAAAGAGACCTTCGAAAATGCCCTCAGCCAGCTCCAGTGGTCTGTGTATTTTTTCCACCCAGTTTTAAAGACCTAAGAAATACATTTTTGAACAGCTTGCCTACTGTCACACTGATTTATGTTATCAGCTTCTGCTGCCACTAGAACCTATACTGTGTTGGTGCGCCCTAAAACCCAAATAAATAAATAAATAACTAGGACTTTTAACACCTGGACCATTGTATCGTCCTTTTCCACAGTTGCAGACTGTCAAGCCTGTTTAAGCTTTGAAACTCAGGTGAGCGATCTCGGCTATCATGGCCCTGGTGTTTTCCAGTTTTAGAAAATACTGCATTCATTATTGCGGGTCCATATTGTTGGTTCCCATTATAGAAGAGAAAAAGCCAGTCAGTGTTGTGACCAAAGGAAGTAATTGAAACATGCGCAGTTGGTATTGGTTCATGTTTAAAGATATGTAAACATTTACGAAATTCTGTAAGCATGGGAGCCTTACAGATAGGTTTTTACTTTACTACCAGTAACTACCTATGAATTTTGTAGTGATACAGTATACTTGTACTATAGAGGGAGTTTATTTCTGTTGCAGAAATTGAAGCTTCAAGTGTTAACAGAGAAAGGTATAGGTGATGCTGTGAAAGAATTTGTAGACAAGGAAGAGAAAGATGCCATTACAGAACTTGTGTCATACCAACTTGAGAAAACACAGGTTTGCTATGATATTGATGTTCTTTTTGTAGTGTGTTAAGTTTTTGATTAAGCCAAATAATGAAATTGTATAATAAACTGAAGATGTAAAGTTCTGCATTGACCAGTAATTTGTGATCAACATTTGAGAAATGGCCTCGGTGGAAAATTATTTGAATAATTCTGTACTCTTGGATTGGATCTTATGGCCAAGGAGGAAGTTTAGTAGGCCTGTAGTTTTTCAAAGTTGAAAACCTGGTTAATAGATTGACAGTGTTGTTGGGCAGGCAGATGGGTGGCATCACATTTTTCGATTGCATTCAACAACTTAAGTTTGGTTGCATAAAGTTAGACCATGGTTGGGCTTTGGAGTCAAAGTCACCGTTATTAAAATAGAAAAAGTTTCTGCTCAGTAAATTAGTTTGGATTGATATATGATCATTCAACTTGGCATATAGGTAGCTTATAGAAAAACTAAGGTTTGATTGCATATTGGATCAGGGATGGGGGGGGGGGGGGAGGGTTCAGGTTTCAAGATCAGGGTAACTTATTTAATCCACATACTTAGAAGATTCCACGGTAGCACAATGGGCTCAGGTGTTGGTCTATTGTACCTTTTTTATGCCCCCGAAGGGAGGCATATTAGTTTTCAACTGTCCGTCCGTTTGTTAGTTCATTAGTTCATCACAACGTTAACTTTTTGCATGAAGGCACTTTACTCGCGAACCACTGCAACCAGGACCTTCAAACTTCACATGCTGATAGTACTTATTGAGTACACGACCCCTACTGACTTTAGGGTCACCAGGTCAAAGGCATACATGCCATAATTTTTCAGAACGTTTCCGGGATTCTGAGTTAAAATTTTCGGGATTTTTACCTTTTTTCCGGGACATACATCGTGACATTGGTATTCATCTGTTTCATGCAAAAATATCGTAATATTACATGTAGTTTTGCGAGATAAACATTGTTCACTCGCTTACAATGTTTTAATTTGCTGCAAATGTCGTCTAGCTTTCCAAGGGAGGTAAATACATGTACGGGTAATACACATCTATAGTTCGGCACGTGAATTTATTGCGTTCCAGAGGTGAACAGAATTAGGAGTCTTACTATATACGAAGAATCAACCTGGTCATCGTGATTTAGATTCTAGCTAATTTGGTATCATTCTAAAGTTTAAACATTTATCTAATAATTAAATTGAATTCTTAAAGGAATAAAATATATCCTGTAAATAAAATCGCCAATATAAAATATTTGGAGTCGGGTCAATTTCCATGGGTCAGTCGGCAAAGGCATTCAATATTTTAATTTAGAATATGTGTGACAATCGATCTTGATCTTAAATTATTACAACCTTTTAAAATGATTATCGTTTAATTGACTGTTTTCAGTAATCTCTTCCATAAAGGCTACATGTAGCTTTACCGCCAATGTGCTAAAAACAAAGAGATTTACGACTATTGTTCCTAATTTAAGTACCATAAAACAGTTATTGATTGCATAATCCTGTCAGTTCTTAATCAGGGTCATCATAATAACTGACTGTAACTTAATCAGTGTCATCAAAAGATCGTCGCGTGATCAAAGCGGACTTAATCAACACGTGTCACGCTCGAGGGCATGAAACTGATTAGGAATAAACAGTGTGACACGGGGACTGTTTATTGTGTAAAATTCAACAACTTACAGACAAAAAACAAGTTTTTTGGGGGATTATTTTTATTTGTTCCTGTATTTTTATTTTTCCGGGACATTTCAAGACTGTCTGGGACACGGGGACGAGTATGTAATTTCTGGGACTATCCCGGACAATCCGGGACGTATCACATGTATGTCAAAGGTCAAGGTCACAGGGGCCAATGTTAACTTTTTGCATGAAGGCATTTTACTTGCGAACCACTGCACCCAGGACCTTCAAACTTCACATGCCGATAGTACTTATTGAGTACACAAACCCTACTGACTTTGGGGTCACCAGGTCAAAGGTCAAGGTCACAGGGGCCAATGTTAACTTTTTGCATGAAGGCACTTTACTCGCAAACCACTGCACCCAGGACCTTCAAACTTCACATGCTAATAGTACTTATTGAGTACACGACCCCTATTGACTTTGGGGTCGCCAGGTCAAAAGTCAAGGTGCTGCGGGGTCTTTTGTCACCATTAGTGACAGCTCTTGTTGAAAGTAGAAATTTTGGAGGATAGTGAACCAGTAGTGATTCTAATACCAGACGGTATTTCAACTAGCTTTGTGTTGTATTTGGGGTCGCTGTTACCAAAAACAGAACATTGATTTCTGCCTAATAACTCTAATTAGGAATGAGATATTGCGATGAAACTTTGTATGTAGGTAGCTTCATATAACAGAAAGCTTGGGGATTGTTTTTGTGGCCACTAGGGTCAAAATCACTGTTAGGTCAAGGCAATTGTTGCTGAAAATCAGAAATGTTTGAAAACAGGTCCATGCCTTGTTATTTCTTTTAAATGTTTTGTCAGGGATATTTGAAGAAGAGAAGTACAAATGAAGATGTGATTGATGAAGAAGTACAGCGTTACAAAGAACAGCGGCAGAAAAGGAAAGAAGAAGACCAGGAAATACAGGAAGCAATCAAGCGTGCACATGTCAAACGACCGAAAGAGGACGTTACCATTGATAGTGACACTGAAATGAATGGACATGATCTTGATTCAGACGAGAGTGATATGTCTTCTTCAACCAGAGGTCGTGGAAGAGGTCGAGGGTCACGCGCACGTGGTGGACGTGGCTCTAGAGGTGCGAGAGGCGAGAGTTCAAGTGCACGAGGATCTCGAGGTAAAAGAGGCGGTAGAAGTAAGGCTCCAGTGATTGAGGACAGTCAGAGGTCAATTATGGATTCCTTTTCATCCTCAGGCAGAGCTGGAAGTAGCAGGGTGTCGAACAAAAGTCATGTTATGTAAGTATAATATAGTATGTGCATGGATTTCAGGGTTAGGGTTTATATACATTGCATGATTTCCAGGCTAAAATTTTGTCCAGATTATCAGGTATCCCTGCAGCAGTGGCTATAGTATCACTGTGTATTCTTAGGCTGGTGAAGTTGAAATCAGAATTTCAGCAATCAGATAGTGAAAATGACAGAGTGTAACATAGTGGGTTAGAGGCATAAACTACATGTATACATAATATTTGCTAATGTAATTAGCATAGTAATTGATGTAGCATTTATTTGAAACAAAAGATCGTTTTATGACCAACAATAAATAGAGCTTATTTTCCCTGATTAAAATCTGCATCAAAAACATGCTCAGATGTTGTCAACTGTAAATAATGATTTCAGTTACTATAGTCTTAGTGAGTATTAGTCTTTGTCATTCTTGGATTTTACAGATTTTCCAAGCATAATCATACTTGCTTAAAGTACATAGTTTAAAAATAAATACATTTGATGCTTAGATAAGTTATTTTCTCTTTTGTCAGGGTACTTTGTGTACTTAGATTGTGTGTTGCTTTTATCAAACTACATTGTGTTTATAGATCTGACTCTGACTCTGATGATGCAGTAATTGTGCCAGATGAGTCAAGTGATGATGACCCGTTCTCCATGCCAAGTTCTGCACGCAAGTCCCAGTCTTCAACCCGTAAATCCCAGCCAGCAACCAAAAGAGCTCCGGCAAATAGCAAAACTGGGAAGAGAGGAGGTGTGCTATATGACTCAGGATCCGATGATGATTTGACACCTGTTAGGAAGAAAAGAAGATGAAATTAAAGTTTTAGATAAGAATTGAACATCTAGTTTAGCAGCAAAGAACACATTTGTCTTAGTTCTCTATGGCAGCATGTCATCTTGTGAACAGTTAGGTTATGAAAACAATGACAATCTGATTTCTAGCTTTTGAAGTTTTGTTTCCTTTTCATGCCCATTTTTCTTAGGTAAAAGCAGTATTAAATGATACACTGATACACATTTTTTTTTTTTTTTTTTTTGGATTGAATAAATTTGATTCATACAAATAATTCATATGAATAGGTATTAAGTTTTAAATGAAAATTGATTTTGTAAGTGGATGCTTAATTATGTAGTTAAACCAATTACTGAATATTAAATGTTAATGTGTCTGCACAAAGTTCAGATTGCTTGCATATAAAGAGAATTACTTCTGTAAATATGATACGATTTTTATAGGTGTTATTGATTGTAATTCTTGCTGACCTTATTTTGTTTTATATGCAGGTCCTTCATGGGTATTTCTTTGAAGTATGAACCTTGTTGCTTACCTAAAATGACAGAAAAAAGCAGCTGTTATTATGCCCTTCGAAGAAGGAGGGGTATATTGTTTTGCAGATGTCGGTCGGTTGGTATGTAGACCAATCCGTTTCCGGATGATAACTCGGGAACACTTGAGCCTAGGATCATGAAAGTTGATAGGATGGTTGGTAATAACCAGCAGATGACCCCTATCGATTTTGAGTTCAGTAGGTCAAAGGCCAAGGTCGCAGTGACCCAGAACAGTTAAAAGGTTTCCGGATGTTAACACAAGAACGCTTGGGCCTAGGATCATGAAAGTTGATAGGGTGGTTGATCATGACCAGCAGATGACCCCTTTTGATTTTGAAATCGGTAGGTCAATAGTCAAGGTCACATTGACCCGAAACAGTTCAATAGTTTCCAGACAATAACTCAAGAACATTTGGGCCTAGGGCCGTGAAAGTTGAGAGGGACGTTGGTCATGACCAGCAGATGACCCCTATCAATTTTGGGGTCAGTAGGTCAAAAGTCATGGTCACAGTGACCAGGAACAGTTTAATGGTTTCCGGATGGTAACTCAAGAACGCTTGGGCCTAGGATCACGAAAGTTGTTAGGGAGGTTGCTCATGACCAGCAGATGACCTCTACCAATTTTGAGGTCAGTAGACCAAAAGTCAAGGGCACAGTGACCCGGAACAGTATAGCCGTTTCCAGACGATAATTTGAGAACACTTGGGCCTAGGGTCACAAAACTTCATACGGAGGTTGCATGACCAGCAGATGACCCCTATTGATTTTGAGGTCAGTAGGTCAAAGGTCAAGGTCACACTGACTTGGAACAGTTAAAATGTGTCTGGACGATTGGGCCTAGGGTCATGAAACCTAATAAGGAGGTTTATCATGACCAGCAGATGACCCCTATTGATTGAGGTCAACAGGTCAAAGGCCAAGGTCACTTTGACCAAAACAGTAGAACTTTTGTGCACAGTGACCAAGTAATTTCTGTTCCTTGTGCATTGACTGAATGCATCAAAGGGGGCATTTCGTGTTCTACAAGCTCTTGTTATTTGTAATCTTGAAACTGGTGGATGATTGATAAATCTTGAACTTGTATTAAAATAACCCGTACAATCTTTTCAAACAAGCTGCTGATCACCTGCATTACATAGTAACAAAATTGTACAGAACAGAATTCTGAAACTTTGTTAGTACTCGAAAACATGCTCGATAACTGGTTACTGGCACCCTGCAATCTTATGTTATTATGAATATCCAAACAAAAATTGTGGCCTTCAGCAGTTAATGGCACTAGCATTCTTGCTCCCCATTTAGTTGTGCCAATATCCACTAATGACATGGCATTGCCCTTTGGTAAGTTTACAGAAATGATTAATCTGAGGGAAAATAATTTTACAAAAAATATGAGAATGGTTGTTTATGAAAATAGTAATTTCAGCATTATTACATAGTGAACAGTGACTTGTTTTTATGTTGTAAAAACTTATACAATTTCTTGCTGTTTTTAAACAATGAAATAGTTGGACTTTGTTCAAGGAATTTACGTTTTTCCTTTGCATTATGCATGTGCATAATAACATGTTGATGATTGTTACAGAATTGAATTAAGTGCTTATTGAAATAAAAATCAAAATATCTCTTCCTTGCTACCTTTGTTATAGATTTGAGTCTTATTTAAACACTGCAAAACTATACACCAGTTATTATGCCCCATTCAGAGAAGGAGGGGTATATTGTTTGCAGATGTCGGTCGGTTAGTTTGTAGACCAATCGGTTTCTGGATGATAACTCAAGAAAGCTTGGGCCTAGGATCATGAAAGTTGATAGGGAGACTGATCATGGCCAGCAGATATCCCCTATTGATTTTGAGGTCATAGGTCAAATTCACAGTGACCTAGAACAGTTAAACTGTTTCCGGACAATAACTTGAGAAAGCTTGGGCTTTGGATCACGGCATGACCAGCAGATGACCCCTATTGATTTTGGGATCAGTAGGTCAAAGGTCAAGGTCACAGTGACCAGGAACAGTTGAGCCATTTCCGGACGACAACTCGAGAACGCTTGGGCTTAGGATCACGAAACTTAGAGGTTGATCATGACCAGCAGATGACCCATATTGATTTTGAGATCAGTAGGTCAGAGTTCAAGGTCACAGTGACCCGGAAAGGTTAATCCATTACCGGACGATAGCTTGAGAGGGAGGTTGATTATGACCAGCAGATGACCCGTATTGTATTTAAGGTCAAGGTCACATTGACCTAGAACAGTAGAACTTTTTATACACCTGTTTCTGAAAGTGAGGGGCATATTATGTGAACACCCGTGGCGGGCGGTCGGCATCCAAAAGCATGTCCGCTCTAAGTCGAACAGTTTTCATCCGATCTTCATCAGACTTGGTGACAATGTTTGTGGGCATAATATCTCGGCCAAGGTCGATAATCAGCAAAATCGCCCAAGGCACTCTTGAGTTATGGCCATTGAATTACTCGAAATCTGCAAATTTAGCGTTGTACGTCCTCTTAGTCATTCCCGCCCGCTTAGCTCAGTAGTTAAGAGTGTTGGTCTACAGATCATGGGGTTCGGGCGTATGTTCTCCATGACTATTTGATAAACGACATTGTGTCTGAAATCATTAGTCCTCCACTTCTGATTCATGTGGGAAAGTTGGCAGTTACTTGCGGGGAACAGGTTTGTATTGGTACAGAATCCAGGAACACTGGTTAGGTTAAGTGCCAGCTGTTACATGACTGAAATGCTGTTGAGAAACGGCGTTAAACCCAAAACAAACAAATCCTCTTAGTCAAACAGTTTTCATCCGATCTTACCAAACTTTGTGACAATGTTTGTGGGCATAGGATCTGGGCCAAGTTCATTAACCAGCCAAATAGCCCAAGGCTTTCTTGGATTATGGCCCTTGAATTTACTCAAAATCTACGAATTTAGCCTTGTTCGCTCTCAGTCGAACAGTTTTCATCTGATCTTCACCAAACTTGCAGATAATGTTTATGGGTATAATATCTTGGCCAAGTTCAATAACCAGCAAAATCGCCGAAGGCACACTGGATTGTGGCCCTTGAATTACCTGAAATCTTTTTACGGTACATAACTGAATATTTAGACAGGCGTATTGGGGGGAGGGGATTTCGTGTTCTACAAGCTCTTGTTACTTTATACTTCAAGCAAATAGGAATAGCTACCGGTACATCTAATGTGTGGGAACAAATTGAAACTTCACACATTTGTTCAGTGATGATTTCACATGCAGTGCACATATTCCATAGTTGCATTTTTTTATAGCTCACCTGTCACATAGTGACAAGGTGAGCTTTTGTGATCACCCGTCGTCAGTCCATCCGTCCGTCAACAATTTCTTGTCTGCACGATAGTGGTTTCATTTATGAATTTATTTTAACCAAACTTGCACACAACTTGTATCACCATAAGATCTCGGTTCCTTTCTTGAACTGGCCAGATCCCATTATGGGTTCCAGAGTTATGCCCCCTAAAAGGGCCAATATTAGCTATTTTGACCTTGTCTGCACAATAGCAGCTTTATTTAGGATTTGATTTTTACCAAACTGGCACACAACTTGTATCACCATAAGGTCTTGGTTCCTTTTTTGAACTGGCCAGATTCCCTTATGGGTTCCAGAGTTATGGCCCCTGAAAGGGCCAGAATTAGCTATTTTGACCTTGTCTGCACAATAGCAGCTTCATTTATGATTTGATTTTAACCAAACTTGCACACAACTTGTATCACCATAAGATCTTGGTTCCTTTCTTGAACTGGCCAGATTCCATTATGGGTTCCAGAGTTATGGCCCCTGAAAGGGCCAAAATTAGCTATTTTGAACTTGTCTGCACAATAGCAGCTTCATTTATGATTTGAATTTAATCAAACTTGCACAAAACTGGTGTCACCATAAGATTTTGATTCCTTAGTTGAACCGGCCAGATCCCGTAATGGGTTCCAGAGTTATGGCCCCTAAAAGGGCCAAAATTAGCTATTTTGACCTTGTCTGCACAATAGCAGCTTCATTTATGATTCGATTTTAACCAAATTTGCACACAACTTGTATCACCACAAGGTCTTGATTCCTTTCTTGAACTGGCCAGATTTCTTCATGGGTTCCAGAGTTATGGCCCCTTAAAGGTCCAAAATTGGCTATTTTGGCTTTTGCAGCCATATAGAGACTTCATTTATGGTTTTATATGATACAAACTTCCAAAATAACTTCAACAACAATAATTCTTGGATTCCATGACAAATCAGATCCAAGCGTAGGTTTAGAGTTATTTTATATCTGATTACCTCCCCTGATTGTAATCAAAATGGATTTATATCAGTAAATACTTTTAGGACTTATTTGAAATTTCATTACTGTCATTAGTTGGACTGAGTCAATCAGGGTAGATAACTATGGACTGATTTTATGTCAAATTACTTCCCTTTATTTCAAATTAGAATGGGTATATCTCCGTGACTAATGAAGATACTGATCTGAAATTTCATTTATGTCAACAGATTTATTTGGCAGATCCTTCTTTTGTTCACTTACAATAATTTTTTTTTTAAATTACTTCCCTTTTACGTTACTATAAAGAGCTTATTTTTAGTAACTGTTTTATTATTGGCCGTAGGGAAAAACTGAGACCACTTTTCTGTGGTACAACATGGATGGTACCTCCAATTTTTTTAGGTGTATTTTGACATGTCTGTACCTTGTAAGAATTTTTTTTCTTTTTGTTAGATTCCTTCCCTTTGCTGTTACAGTCCTTTGGACTTAGATATTTTTTTCTGAGGACCTGCTTCTCCTCAAGTGCAATGATAACAGGTGAGCGATATAGGGCCATCATGGCCCTCTTGTTTACAAAATCATGCCTATTTTGAGCTCACCTGTGCACATAGTGCTCTGAGTGAGCTATTGTGATCGCTTACCATCTGCCTGTCCACTCATTTCTTCAGATGACATCTCTGATGGTCAGTAGCATTCTGGCATGGTTTTCTTTTGAGATTGTTCAGATGTTTCAGCTTGGCCGCTTTTAGGTCAGAGACCACCAATTCAAGAAAGTACAGGGAACTTACTGGGAATGAGGTAAGTGTGTACCTGGGAATAAGGTAACGTCTGTGCGTTCTGATTGGTCAGTCATGTAAACAAACCCTGGAAGTGATTATTTTTTCAAAATTGATATTTTTTCACTGCATTTAAAGTATTTTATACATTTTGACAAAATTTGCTACATTTTATGTGTATTGAAAAAATTTTTTATCAAACAAATTTCTCCCGCCATGTCAATGATGTAAACAGGGGGTCATCTCATTCACACGAAAATTACTTAAATAAAGTATCACCATATGTTTTTTGTCCGATATTTTGGTAGAGCTAAGATAGTTTTTGAAAAACTTGTAATTAGATATACATGTTTCGATGTATGGAAGGCCGTACACGCCATAATGTTACAATGTAAGTCTATGGGAAAACAATTGGTGGTCTCTAACCTGTAGGGGATGCCAGTGCTAAAACTTGGTCTGTAGCTTCAGTTTAAAGTCCTCTCCCAAATTTGTTCAAATAGGGACACTTAAAAAATGCCTTGAACAACTTCTCATAAACTGCTAGATGGATCTTTATCAGACTTGATCTTTAGCGTCCTTATAAGGTCCTCTCTCACTTTTTGTTCAGTTGGGAGTGCTTGCTGGAGCTAAACGATGGAAAACTTTTAATTGGTATTTAGCATCATTTTAAGGTCCTCTCCCAACTTTGGCTCCTTTTAGGGGCCACTAGAGCTAAAAATAGAAATACCTTGAACAACTTCTAATGGACAGTATATGACAAGGAAATGTTTTTGGCAGAAGTCACCTTTAGTTTTATCACAGCACAGTCTGCATCTCTGATTGATATAAGGAAGTTTTCATAATTTTAAAGTATTCTAAAACTGGTTTTTCTCATTTTTTGTCCAGATATTATTTTTTGAACTGTCCAAAGCACAGCAGTTTCCTTCTTCATAGTATCACTTCAAAAGAAAGATACCAGTGAGAGGGATTGCAGTACACAAGAACCATCACTGTCTTGAATAGTATTCAGATTACCTTTCTGTACTTAACTTTTCCTTTATTAGCTCACCTGTCACATAGTGACAAGGTGAGCTTTTGTGATCACCCTTCATCCGTTGTCCGTCGTCTGTGCGTCCGTGTGTCAACAATTTCTTGTCTGCACGATAGTGGTTTCATTGATGATTTTATTTTAACCAAACTTGCACACAACTTGTATCACCATAAGATCTCGGTTCCTTTCTTGAACTTGTGAGATTCCTTTATGGGTTCTAGAGTTATGGCCCCTGAAAGGGCCAAAATTAGCTATTTTGACCTTGTCTGTACAATAGCAGCTTCATTTATGATTTTTAATTTAATCAAACTTGCACACAACTTGTATCACCACAAGGTCCTTGGTCCTCTTTTTGAACTGGCCAAATTTCATCATGGGTTCCAGAGTTATGGCCATTTAAAGGTCCAAAATTGGCTATTTTGGCTTTTTCAGCCATATAGAGACTTCATTTATGGTTTTATTTGAAAAATAAAATATCTTCAACAACAATAAATCTTAGATTCCATGACAAATCAGATCCAATCGTAGGTTCCAGAGTTATTTTATATCTGATTACCTCCCCTGATTGTAATCAAAATGGATTTATATCAGTAAGTACTTATAGGACTTATTTGAAATTTCATTATTGTCATTAGTTGGACTGAGACAATCAGGGTAGATAACTATGGACTGATTTTATGTCGAATTACCTCCCTTTATTAATCCCCCGCTGCGGAGGGAGTATAGGAATGGTCTGCATCCGTCCGTCCTTCCGTCCGTAACAAAATCGTGTCCGTTCTATATCTCCTAAACGCCTTGAAGGATTTTCATGAAACTTGGGTCAAATGATCACCTCATCAAGACGATGTACAGAACCCATGAGTCAGCCTTGTCGGTTCAAGGTCAAGGTCACAACTCGAGGTCAAAGGTTTGAGCCTGCCTTTTTGTGTCCGCTCCATATCTCATAAACCCCTTGAAGGAATTTTATAGAACTTGGGTCAAATGATCACCTCATCAAGACGATGTGCAGAACCCATGAGTCAGCCATGCCGGCTCAAGGTCAAGGTCACAACTTGGGGTCAAAGGTTTTGAGCCTTCCATTTTGTGTCCGCTCTATATCTTCTAAACTCCTTGAAGGATTTTCATGAAACTTGGGTCAAATGATCACCTCAGCAAGACGATGTGCAGAACTCATGGGTCAGCCTTGTCGGCTCAAGGTCAAGGTCACAGCTCAAGGTCAAAGGTTTGAGCCTTCCATTTTGTGTCCGCTCTATATCTCCTAAACTCCTTGAAGGATTTTCATCAAACTTGGGTCAAACGATCACCTCATCAAGACATGTGCAGAACTTATGAGTCAGCCATGTCGGCTCAAGGTCAAGGTCACAACTGAAGGTCAAAGGTTTGAGCCTTCCATTTCGTGTCCGCTCTATATCTCCTAAACCCCTTGAAGGAATTTTATAAAACTTGGGTAAAATGATTACCTCATCAAAACAATGTGCAGAAATTATGAGTCAACCATGCCAGCTCAAGGTCAAGGTCACAACTAAGGGTCGAAGGTTTGAGCCTTCCATTTTGTGTCCACTCTGTATCTCCTAAACCCCTTGAAGGATTTTCATCAAACTTGGGTCAAATGATCACCTCATCAAGAACTCATGAGTCAGCCATGTCAACTCAAGGTCAAGGACACAACTGAAGGTCAAAGGTTTCAGCTCTGTATCTCCTAAACCCCTTGAAGGATTTTCATGAAACTTGGGTCAAATGATCACCTCATCAAGACGTTGTGCAGAATTCATGAGTCAGCCATGTCAGTTCAAGGACAAGGTCACAGCTAAAATCAAAGGTTTACCCTTTCACTATCCATAGCAGTGGCGGGGGATTTAGCTGTCTTTCAGACTGCCTTGTTTCAAATTCAAATGGGTATATCTCTGTAACTAATGAAGATACTGATCTGAAATTTCATTTATGTCAACAGATTTATTTGGCAGAGCCTTCTTTTGTTCACTTACAATATTTTTTTTTAATTACTTCCCTTTTACGTTACTATAAATAGCTTATTTTTAGTAACTTTTTTATTATTGGCCGTAGGGAAAAACTGAGACCACTTTTCTGTGGTACAACATGGATGGTACCTCCAATTTTTAGGTGCATTTTGACATATCTGTACCTTGTAAGAATTGTTTTTTCTTTTTGGTTAAATTTCTTCCCTTTGTTGTTCCTGTCCTTTGGACTTAAATACTTTTACTGAGGACCTTCTTGTCCTCAAGTGCAATGATAACAGGTGAGCGATATAGGGCCATCATGGCCCTCTTGTCTTAAATAGTTGTTGAAATATCTCACTTTTTGTACCCCTGAAAGCAAAGTTTAGAGCTATATATTGGAGTTCAGGGTCAGTTGGTTGGCTGGCCATATAGTCAGTCTGCCAGTGAAACTTTGTATATGTATATGTGATCAACATGACATGAAAATGTTGGATTACATGACGGAGAAGAGTATGTGTGTGTTTGGGTAGTGCCAGTCACCTGGCATGTATTCTTATTTAACTTCATATATAAACAGCATGAAGTGTACATATGTGTAACATAGTTTTTCTAGGGTAGACAGAGGTGGAGTGTAACGTATCAATGGGCTAACCAGAGAGTATGTTGGAAGCACAGGTACTGTAGAATGTCACAAGGGAGATGGTCAAATATCTTCGACATATCCATCAGGGCAGAGCCTACCTCCACTCTATCAGTAGCATCATTCTCTCCTGAAGGCACAGAGTAACAGATCAAAAGGGAGGTAACGTTTTTTATGCGCCCAAAGGCACCGTATTGTGTTATATCCCTGTTGTCTGTCTGTCCGTTAGCAATTTCTTGTACACTCTTGAGCCCCTTAAAGGATTTCAAAGAAACTTCGCACAAAGTGTTCACCACATCAGGATGATGTGCAGAGGGCATGTTCTGGATGGCTCACTTCAATGTCAAGATCACAGGGGTCAAAGGTCATACAAGTGTGTTTTGTGTCCGTTCTATAACTCTTGACCCCCTTGAAAGAATTCATCAAGACGACATTCAGAGCGCATGTTCTGGATGGCTTCAAGGTCAAGGTCACACTTTTGGGTCAATAGTGTGTTTCGTGTCCACTCCGTAACTGCTTGAAGGATTGTAAAGAAACGTGGCATAAATGTTCACCACATTGAAACTACGTGCAGAGCTCATATTCTGGATGTCACTTCAAGGTCAAGGTCACATTTAGGGGTCAAAGGTCATGGCTCAGTAACTCCTGAACCCCTTGGAAGAACGAAGAAGACACAAATCTTCACCACATCGAGACGATGTGCAGAGCATATGTTCTGAATGGCTAGCTACAAGGTCAAGGTCATACTTAGGGGTCAAAGGTCATACCTTCGGGTGTGTATTTAGGTGCTCTTGTGTTGTTGTTTTTTTTCAATGACTTTAGCTTGACCATTAAAAGAATAAGGAGAGCTATTCTACTCACCATGGTGTTGGTGTCACACATGATGAGCTTTTGTCACCGCTCAGAATCCGTCGTGTGTCGCCCGTCTGTCAACATTTTCTTTAAAAAAATCTTGAAAACCACTGAGCAGAATTACACCAAACTTCATCAGAATGATCCTTGGGTGGCCTCCTTTAAAAATTATTCAAAGAATTGAATTCCATGCAGAACTCCGGTTGCCATGGCAACCAGAAGGAAAAACTAAAAATCTTCTTGTCCAAAACTACATGGCCTAGGGCTTTGATATCTGGTGTGTAGCATCATCTAGTGGTCCTCTACCAAAATTGTTCAAATTATCCCCCTAGGGTCAGATATGGCCCTGTCCCGGGGGTCACATGGTTTATATAGACTTATATAGGGAAAACTTTGAAAATCTTCTTGTACAAAACCACACGGCCTAGGGCTTTGATATCTGGTATGTAGCATCATCTAGTGGTCCTCTACCAAGATAGTTTAAATTATCCCCCTAGGGTCAAATATGACCCCGCCCCGGGGTCCCAACTTTAACATAGACTTGTATAGGAAAAGAAGTTTAAAAATCTTCTTGTCTGATACCACAACACTTAGACCTTTGATATTTGGTTTGTAGCATTGTCTTATGGTCCTCAACCAAAATTCAAAATTGTTCAAATTGTACCCCTGGGATGAAAAGAGGCCCTGCCCTGGGGGTCCCAAGTTTTATATAGATTTACATAGGAAAAAACTTTAAAAATCTTTTTGTCTGAAACCATACAGCCTAAGGCTTTTGATATTTGGTATGATGCATTGTATAGTAGTCCTCTACCAAAATTGTTCAAATTATGCCCCTGGGGTTAAAAGAGGCCCCGCCCTGGAGTCACTTAGTTATTATGTGAGTTATATAGGAAAAAATACTTAAAAAATCATCTGATCCTATTTCCAAGACTGTTTAATTATAATTACCTGATAACCCCAAGTAATATGTTGTCACTTGACTGTGACCTTGACCTACTGACCAACTTTCTTCTTTTTTAAGATACAGCCTTGAACTTTTGATGACATAAACAGTTCTGCACACCAGTCGTAAAACTGAATTTCATTGACCATGAATGTGACCTAATGACTTTCATAATAATATATCATCAGTTTGACATTTGAAACGTAGCTCATATTACTCAGGTGAGCGATCCAGAGTCATCATGACCCTCTTGTTTTTATCAGTCGACATTTTGATAAAACCTTTTGAAATATAGCTTTGAAACTTTCAACAATCAACAATTGTACAATCACCATGTCCAGTTTTGGGCAAGAGTACATAAATCCTTCAAATGCCTTTTTAGCTCACCTAAGCCAAAGGCTCAGGGTGAGCTATTGTGATCACTCACCATCCGGCCATCCACACTTTCCTTTAAAGAACATCCTAAACCACCAGTTCAATTTTGATGAAACTTCACAGGAATGATCCTTGGATGGCCCCCTTTCAAAATTGTTCAAAGAAGTGAATTCCACACAGAACTCTGGTTGCCATGGCAATGGAAAGGAAAAACTTTAAAAATCTCCTTGTCAAAAAACCAAAGGGCCTAGGGCTTTGATATTTGGTATGTAGCATCATATAGTGATCCTCTACCAAGATTGTTCAAATTATCCCCCTAGGGCCAAATATGGCCCCGCCCCAGGGTCACATGGTTTATATAGACTTATATAGGAAAAAACTTTAAAAATCTTCTTGTCTGAAACCACA
Organism: Mercenaria mercenaria; assembly: GCF_021730395.1. Classification (NCBI taxonomy): domain Eukaryota; kingdom Metazoa; phylum Mollusca; class Bivalvia; order Venerida; family Veneridae; genus Mercenaria; species Mercenaria mercenaria. Next base: position 24,351,631 of record NC_069362.1, read on the forward strand.
ATACCTAGGCCTTTGATATTTGGTGTGTAGCATTGCCTTATGGTCCTCTACTAAGATTGTTCAAATTATGCCCCTAGAGTGAAAACAGGCCCCGCCCTGGGGGTACCAAGTTTTACATAGACTTATATAGGAAAAACTTAAAAAATCTTTTTTCTGAAACTGTAAGGCCTAGGCTTTTGATATTTGGTATCTAACATTGCCTAGTGGTCCTTTACCAAGATTATTCAAATAATGCCCCTGAGGTGAAAAGAGGCCCCACCCAAGGGGTCCCAAGTTTTACATAGACTTATATAGGAAAAAACTTTAAAAATCTTCTTGCCTGAAACTGCAAGGCCTAGGCTTTTGATATTTGGTACGTAGCATTGCCCAGTGGTTCTCTAACAAGATTGTTCATATTATGCCCCTGTGGTGAAAAGAGGCCCCACCCTAGGGGTCACTTGTATATGAGTTTTATAGGAAAAAATACTTCAAAAATTATCTGATCATATTTTCCTATACTGTTTAATTATAATTACCTGATGACACCAAGTAATTAGGGGTCACTTGACTGTTACCTTGACCTGCTGATCACCTTTTTTGTTTTTTCAGATACAGCCTTGAAATTTGGATGACATATACAGTTTTGCACACCGATCTTAACAGCATAGAAATTTAGACCACGTCAATAACTTTTGATAAAGATTTCAATACTCATCTTTAATGTTCTTAGCCCTGACCTACTGACCTACTTTCTTGTTTTTGAAGCTTTAGCAAAATGGTTTGGACCACATGTATGATAATAATGTTTGATACAGATTTCAATACTTGTCATGAATAGTCTTAATCATGACCTACTGGCCTACTTTTTTCATTTTTGAAGTTACAGTATAGAAATTTGGACGACCTGTATAATTTTTAGCTCGACTATTCGAGAATAAGTAGAGCTATACTACTCACCATGGCGTTTGCATCGGCGTCACACCTTGGTTAAGTTTTTCGTACCAGTCCACATTTTGACAAAGTCTTTTGAGATAAAGCTTTGAAACTTTCAACACTTGTTTACCATCACCATGTTCAGTTATAGGCAAGAAGGTCAGAGACCACCAATTCAAAAAAGTACAGGGAACTTACTGGAAATGATGTAAGTGGGAATAAGGTAATGTCTGTGCGTTCTGATTGGTCAGTCATGTAAACAAACCCAGGAAGTGATTATTTTTTCAAATTGATATTTTTTCACTGCATTTACAGTATTTTATTATCACGGTGAGGATGCGTACACCGGATATTGCCACCAAGTGATAAGGTATTTTCCGAAAACGTGATTATTTTTCGTCAACAAGGTAAGTAAAATCCCGATTTACTATTGTATTATACTACTACAGAAGAAAAGATCATTACTTTTCATAACTAGATACTATGTATATGCTTTCACAAGCGTAAAATGGGTCAATCTTAGGTAGAAATGCTAAAATTTTTGATAAAATGACAAGTTTATCATTTGATAAATGCATGCCGTAAAAACATTTGTCCCGATACCATAACCTAATTTGCATTGTGGGGAAAATCTGAATCGTACGTTCTATTTAGTCACATACAAAGGAAAAATGTGCAAAATTTCAGCTTTGTAAATGTTCAAATTACGGAGAAATTGGTGATAAATGAGCGTCGATGGTGTACTGTGTATTGAGTTTTCAAAGTAATATTTGTACTGTGTATTGCAGTTTGGTGTACTGAGTATTGATATTGAAAAATGTGCATGTTTTCAGCATTTATGGTCATAAGATAGACGAGGCATGTAATTCCATTGGCCTAAATGATGGAATGTCTTTTTCTGTTTGCAGATGAAATTAGACTTCACAGCGAAAATATCAAGCACCAGTTTGAAGACTGTTATTACAACTTACAATTACAGCGATATGCCAATATTACTCCGAGAAACTGTCTAAAGACTAGCCACTGCCGAGTAAAGACCCAGCCACAAGTTCAGCCGTGAATTTAAGTTTTATAATAATGGAACACAGGATATGATGACAAGTGTGGAAAAGGTCTCACTTTATAAGAAGAGCAAACATGAAAATATGTTATCCTTTCGCTTTCATACTACAAAGAGACATAAACCTTGGTCAATAGACGACCTTTATCGATTATGGTGTCAATAGTTCAAAGGTCAATATGGTAGGGGCGTTGAACTTTTAAAGTTGTTCCTCCTCAATAACCCTAGACACATTTAACGCAAAACTTTCGAACTAGTTTCACTTGAAATTTTCTTAAATAATATAATCAAAGCTATTTATATTGGTTATATGCATTGTTCTGAAAAGTAATTAGCTCACCACTTGCTTCATACGAAACAAAATGGGAGTCATATGCACTGAGCAATTTGTGTTAAATGTAGGAGGAATCAGTGCCATGTGTTATTCTTGAAGGTATTTTGCACACTTCATTTGCAAGATATATGTCATTTCTATGCAAACAATTCGTTATCACTTTTATGTGACCAACTTCCCTGTTGACCAAAATTGTATATTTATTGTCAAGGTCAACTTCGAACTATAAAAAAGATCGGGAACTCACTTGAAGATCATTTCGATTTTTTCATGTATACAAACTGTTGAATGTCAAATGTTTATGATCTTTGGTTTAAACATATATTTATTCCCAAAAATATACATAACTATATTTATATACTAACATTACAAGTACAGTTGGTGGAAAGGATTAGAACGAAAAACAAATCTTATAGAGTTCTTCTACCATCTTATTATTATCTTTGCTATTTTATGAATTTGTGTTTACGTTTCAAGTTTGTTTAATAAATATTTCAATGTACATGACTTTTTTACTTTATCAAAGTAAAACATTACTTTTACAATATTACCTGGTGGTAAAATAAATCTGTCACAACGGAACCTATTTCAGTATCAATGCCCAATCTTATGTGGAAGTAATGTACACTCATCACATTTATGCAGTAACTAGCTGCTTCTTTTAATGTCAATAAGTATTTGTCTGTCTTGCTTTTCTCTTTCCTCTTAATTTAGCGTCAGAAACGCGGTCTCTGTTATGCAAGAAGTTGTGTAACTGTAAAATCAGTGGAAGAGTTATAAGCCTGCTCTTCAAAACAACTTGTAGTCTTCACTAAACCTCGTATTAACCAAGTTGTCGATGAAAACATTTTGCGACGTCAAGAAATATAGGAAACTATAAAATCGAAGAAAACATTTCTTGGCAACTAAACTGATTAAAGGCTATTTATTCATTCATCTATTTTGTCACATTCTTCATAGACTGTATAACAATACTCCCTGAAAACCCTGGCTATGGAATTGCACTCTGTGTAACATTGAAAGTTCCATGTACACCGCCGTGTATGTGTCTCTAGATTATATTTTTGTACTGGTAGCATGTGTAAATGGTGAGTTCTGCTAGATGGCGAGGTAGGTAGCATACATTTCCACTGCCGTCAATGAACAGGCTACTCACCATTTGTACAAATCAAAGGTTTCTTTCTGTTGCAAATTGGTCCCTTTTATGAACGGGTTCCTTTTTGAAACAAGTATGTTGATATTTTCTGAATCAACAGTGTTTTCTGCTTTTTTTTCTCTGCATATGTCTGGTGCAATCTTGTAATTTACTTTTTTGCCGTTTTGGACGTTAGTGTACTATAATAGTCTCATCATTTGGGTGGTGTTCAACAGAATGACATACAATGGCCTTAAATTCGTTCGTCCAGCCAGCCATAAACACACATAAACAAGTTGAATCTGCAAGGAAAAAATCACAATATAGTATTTATTAGTAGGGCTGGACTTTCTGCTAGATATTGACAGTAAGTCTTAGTGACATCCCAATGCAAAATTATAGAAAAATACCTTTGTTTTTTAGATCATTCGTGTAAAATCAACTTAAAATCAATGCTCAATGGAAGAATAAAATATATATATATATTTACAACTGCTAAACGTAACAAAACATATTACCCGCTGTTGCACTATGGTGACTGAGAGTAACGTTTAGAGCTTATTACATGAATTACAACAGAGTAAACGCTATAAAAATCAATGTAAAACATCACGTATCTTCAGGGCTAAAATTACTGTTTTGTACTTTGGAAAGGAAATGATAATGTACATTTTGTAAGATTAATTCTATAAAACTCAGCGATAATGTAAACAATACACAGTACAGTAAAATTTGATACAAGTCAATACTCAGTACATATATTTGCAATACACAGTACACCATCGACGCTCATTTATCATCGATTTCTCCGTCATTTGAACATTTACAAAGCTGAAATTTTGCATGTATTTTCTTTGTATGTAACTAAATAAATCATACGATTCAGAATTTTTATCACAAGACAATAAGTGACGATACCGGGAGAAATGTGTCCCCGACCTGCATTTATCAGATGATAAAGATGCCATTTTATCACAAATTTTAGCATTTCCTCATAAGATTGACTAATTTTACGCTTGTGAAAGCATATACACAGTATCTAGTTATTAAAAACAATACTCTTTTCTTCTGTAGAAGTATAATACAATAGGAAATAGGTGTTTTACTTACCTTGTTGACGAAAAATAAACACGTTTTCGGAAAAATACCTTATCATTAAATGGCAATATCCAGTGTACGCATCCTCACCGTGATTATACATTTTGACAAAATTTGCTACATTTTATGTGTATTGAAAAAAAGTTTTATCAAACGAATTTCTCCCGCCATGTCAATGATGTAAACAGGGGGTCATCTCATTCACACGAAAATTGCTTAAATAAAGTATCACTATTCATATGTTTTTCATCCGATATTTTGTTAGAACTAAGATAGTTCTTGAAAAATTTGCGATTTGATATACATGTCTCGATGTATGGAAGGCCGTACACGTCATAATGTTACAATGTTAGTCTATGGGAAAAAAATTGGTGGTCTGTAACCAAGAGTACATAACTCCATCAAGGATTCTGGCTGCATTATGGCCCCTTTTGATTTAGAAATCTTGGTTAAGTTTTTCGTACCAGTTCATACTTTGTGTAAAGTGTTTGACATATGGCTTTGAAACTTTTATCTCTTGTTCAGTATAATAGTCTCTATCTGTAGGCAAGAGTACATAATTCTGTCAACTATTTTGGCTGAATTATGGCTCTTTTTATACCCCCACCAAACATGTTTGAGGGGGGTATATAGGAGTCAGTTTTGTCGCGTCCCGTCCCGTCCCGTCCCGTCGCGTCCCGAAATCTATTATCTCAGTTATTACCAAATGGATTTGATTCAAACTTAAAATACATGTTCCACCTTATCACCCACATCATGTGCCCACATCATGTGACACAAGGTGCATAACTCTGACACCAAGTTTTCATGAATTATGTCCCTTTTTACTTAGAATTTAAGGTTGATTTTGATGTATTTTCACTTTATCTCAGTTACTACTGAATGGATTTGATTCAAACTTAAAATAGATGTTCCACCTCATCACCCACATCATGTGCCCACATCATGTGACACAAGGTGCATAACTCTGACACCAAGTTTTCATGAATTATGTCCCCTTTTACTTAGAATTTAAGGTTAATTTTGTTGTATTTTCACTATATCTCAGTTATTACTAAATAGATTTGATTTAAACTTAAAATAGTTGTTCCGCCTCATCACCCAGATGATGTGACATAAGGTGCTTAACTCTGACATAAATTTTTATGAATTATGTCCCCTTTTACTATAAATTTAAGGTTGATTTTTATGTATTTTCACTATATCTCAATTATTACAAAATGGATTTGATTCAAACTTAAAATAGATGTTACACCTAATCACCCACATCATGTGACACAAGGTGCATAACTCTGACACCAATTTTTAATGAATTATGCCCTTTTTTACTTAGAATTTAAGGTTAATTTTGATGTATTTTCACTATATCTCAATTACTACTGAATGGATTTGATTCAGACTTAAAATAGATGTTCCACCTGATCACCCACATCATGTGACACAAGGTGCATAACTCTGACACTATTTTTCTTGAATTGTGTCCCCTTTTACCTAGAATTTAAGGTTAATTTTGATGTATTTTCACTATGTCTCATTCTGATTGGCTTAGAGCCAAAGGGAAGTAACCTTTTTTTAACCTTTGTACTGAGTTTTTTCCCCTTAAATTCCAGGAATTAGTCTATTTTTAGAAATCCTTTTTTTAGATTTTCAGTATTTTAGGTATTTTTCTAACTTTTTTATTATAAGTCCTATGTAAAAAGTAAAAACATTTTTCCGTGGTAACATGGGTCGGTAAGACACTTTTTTGTATTCACTTTTAGTGTATCTCTAATATTAGAGATTTAATATATTTACTAGTATTACTATACTAGTATTATACTAGTATTACTTTTATGTGGAAGCCCAGGATGAAGTACTCCAAAGTATTTTTAAGATTCCTTATGGTTGCCATTCTTCTGTGACAAGACCGTATGGTGGGGGTATGAGTCACTCCTGTGACAGTTCTAGTTGGACTTGGAAATTGGTTCTGTTTTCGTACAAGTCCACGTTTTGTCAAAACTATTTGACATATGGCTTTTAAACTTTGAACACTTGCTTATCATCATGATTTCCATATGTAGGCAAGAGTGCATAACTCTGACAACTATTTTGGCTGAATTATGACCCTTTTTAGACTGGAAATCAGTTAAATTTTTCATACCAGTTCATATTTTGCCTAACCTGTTTGTCATATGACTTTGAAACTTTGACCACTTGTTTACCATCATAGTCTACATTATGTAGGCAAGACTTCATAACTAGGCCAAGGACTTTAATTCAGTTTAGCCCTTTTTTCTGACATAGAAATAAGTTAAGTTTCGCATACGATTCCATATTTTGTCTGAACTGTTTGATATATGACTTTGAAAATTTTAACACTTCATTACCATCATGGTCACACATTGCCATTTAGTGCAAGACTTATCCAAATCCACAAATGCAGAAATATTGTTTGTCTAATCTATGTTTTTCTTTTGTCTGAAAATCTGTGGTAATATCTTGACCCCATTCTTCAAATAGTCGAGCACGCTGTCATCCGACAGCTCTTGTTTTATACAGATTTCAATACTCATCTTGAATAGTCTTAATCTTGACCTTCTGACCTACTTTCTTGTTTTTGAAGATACAGCATGGAAATTTGGACCACATGTAGAACTTTTGATACAGATTTCAATACTCATCTTAAATATTAACCTGGACCTACTGACCTACTTTCTTGTTTTGAAGCTACAGCAAAGGGATTGGACCACCTGTATAATTTTTTTAACAGATTTCAGGACTTATCTTGAAGAATCTTTACCATGACCTTCTCACCTAGTTCTCTTTATTTTTGAAGCTTTAGCAAAGAAATTTGTTCAAGCAAGCAATTAAACTCAGGTGAGTGATATAGGGCCATCGTGGCCCTCTTGTTTTTCGTATACATTGTGTCTTTCAAACTTCAAAATCTCCGCTTAAACAGCAATTCTGACATATAGTTTTGAAGGATGATTGGAAAGATTGATAAATGTAATGGATAAAGAAATTATCTTTGTTTTGCAATATTTCTAAAGAAATGCGGCTGTAAACTTTATAATTGCCAAAATTAGCGTAAAGTTTAACATTTAACTTCTCAGTTTCCCCTTGAATTGGCATCTTTTCAGGATTTTAAATCGGCTTTTGAAGCTTCATTTATTACATGATAAGGCAAGTTATGTAATTTTACCAAATATTTGTTTTTATAGACCAAACTGAGGAGTTTACCAACGCCACTAATGTTTTCAAATCATTGTATCATGAACATATCCGGTTACTTAGTGTGTGCAAACTATTTCTTTATTGGAGAGAGTGAACATAACTTTGGAAATGTTTTTGAATTTACAGTATTTGATTTTGAAATGTGTGGTCATTGTTCTTTCCTACTGATGTGTTTGGGCTTCCTCTAGCGAAGTTTAGCCTGTTCAGGTTAAAATACAAATAGAAAGAATTTATAACTAGAGTAAGTGATTTCATACCAGTTTTCAGCTACTTTACAAATACTTCTTGCATGTAGCTTTCTAATGTTTGAGAGATTTGTAAATAGTCATTGGCACTAAGACTTGAGATATTTTTGTTAAGGATTTGGATTACAATGTACTTCTACAGAGTCCTTACCTGTATTACTGGCTATTTAACAAAAAAAAAATGCTGAATATTTCTGCAAGTTTGACTTTTTTTTTTAATCTAAAATGATTTTATCAGTTTCAATGAACACATCACAAATTCCTCATTAATGTCAAAGTTGAAACTAAACTTTTAAAAATGTTCAGGTATGTTTTGCATTTAACCACTGCAAGTAATTTTGTTAAATAATCACTGAAAATGTACATGCACTAAAAGATTATTTTGTGAATAGAGACAAATATGTCAGGATACCTGTAACATGGAACTTTTGAAAGGTTTGAAAAGTTTTGAAAGTAGATACAGAGTTATTTTGTTTCAATGTACTTAAGTTCCTGGTTGTTGTAGTTAACTCGTCTAGGGTAATACTGCCTTATCAAGGTACTGGGTTATATTTCTTTCCTTTCATATTGAAAGGAAGTTAAATAATTTTATAAAAATTGTTATATTTTTTGTTTGTGAAAAAGTGCTTTTCTCTAAATTTCAGGAGTCATAATTAATTCCGAAATTATTATAACAACATATTTTGTTACATGATAGTGTGACTGAAGCCAACATGATAGCCTTGTTGTCTACTTGCCTACATTAGAGTGTTTATCACCTTTACCTATATGTGCTAAAATTTTAAATATGCCAAAAATTCATGTAATCCCTGTTGTTCATACCCTATAAGAAAAACTGCTAGGCCTTTAATTGATACAAATACATAGAGGTAAAACAGAACATTTTTTTTTTCTGGAAGAGAACGAGGAAGTCAATGTAAAAACTGAAATAAAATCAACACAAGATTATCTCTTGCATGTTTCAAGGTATGTGGATTTTCTTTAAATATTTTATTTTTACATGTAAATTGTTCAAATTAACCAGATTGAAAAGTTCATCAAGCATTAAATGGCTTGCAAAGTTTTTTTTTAAGTTAGTAACTTGCAGTATAGAGACTAATTAAGGTATGAAAGTCTTATTTTTTTTAAATATATAAAACTTCCCTATTTTCAATTAAAATGCCTTGAATCGTTGTTGATAACAAATATGTATAAAAAAAATAAGAAGATATTCGGTAAATATTTTAAATATTTTAAAATTGGAAATTTTCAATGAATAGTGATAATTTCTTGATAATACATTTTTGTCAATTGTGTTAAAGCAGTTTGACTAAAATTGTAATAATATATAATTGCTATCAATTACTGTATTTTATGGGCATGACTAGATACCGGAAAGGGCCCTTTCCGTGATATTTGATCGGAAAGGGCCTATAACATGATCGGAAAGGGCCTGCCATATGTTTATTATTGGAATTTATTTAACTATTTCTTCATATTTCATTATGACATAATGAAAGAAAATAAATTACGAAAAAAAGTTATCAATTTTTTATTTTTAAATGAATTATTATTCATTTATCAAATCAAAAAGAAAAGAACAATACGAAAAAAAATTATATCAATTTTTCATTTTTAAATTATTGACAATATACGTGTCAGTACATAAACCGCGCTGATCGGAAAGGGCTAAACATGATCGGAAAGGGCCTGCTATATGTTTAATTGTTTATTATTGGAAATTATTTCTTTCTTTCTTCATATTTCATTTATCAAATCAAAAAGGAAAGAACTTTAGAAAAAAATAACATTTTTTTTATTTTTAAATGAATTATTGACAATATACGCGTCAGTACATAAACCGCGCTGATCGGAAAGGGCTTAACGTGATCGGAAAGGGCATATCACATGTTTTTTATTAGAAATTATAGAATTATTTCTTCATATTTCATTTTGGCATAAGAAAGAAAATAGATTAAGAAATATGTATATTATAGATTTTAAATGAATTAAAGACAAAAAACCTATAATGCATAAAAGCGCTGATCGGAAAGGGCCTTACTTGATCGGAAAGGACATGTCTTGTGTTTCCTATAATAAACAATACAACAGATAAAAAGGTTTAAAATTTATTATATAAATATTTCTCATCTTAATAAATAGGCAATGTAACACAAGTGAAGTATAGTATAAATTATCACATAATCAAACAAAGCAGAGAATATGACAAATTCATTAAACTTTTTCAAAATTCAAATACATTTAATGTGTGAATATTCTTGCAATATACTTTTAAAGTTTATTGCTCATCGTTCTGTTAAAAGTACCTTATAATTGTTATTAACGAACGGACAGGTTATTCATGTGTCACCTATCAATCAACAAGTTGAGTAACAAGCATTGTTTGAAGAAAGCAATTAAAGTCAATAAAGGCTATTATCTGTCCAAAAGGCAAAGTGTATAAAAATATTGTTATATATATATATTTGTCACATGGAACTTGTGTGTGCTTACAAATATACTGATTAATTGATATAATCAATAGGTGTGATAATCCAATCAAACTTTATCAGAACTAATCAGAGGCACGTGTTTGTTACACTGCATATATTCAAAGGCCGATCCTTTCCGATCAGCGTGGTTTATGTACTGACATGTGTTTTGTTATCAAAGAAATAATAAATACATGTATTTATTAATTGACTCAATAACAAAATTTAATGTAATATCATAGTTTTGATAGTTTCTACTGACACCAGAACTTTTAAAATTTATGTACAGTTTGCTATCTTGCTGACTTTAAATAAATCTTATCTTATCTTGAATGATTATCTTAGTTTGTTAGTTTGCTACATGTTAAATTATTTTTTATTCTAATATGCTTGTCTCTGTTAAAACACACTTGCGCTAGAATTACGTCATGTTAACATATGGTGACATCATGTTTTTGTTGCAACGAAGACAGAGCGCTACTATATTTTATCTACTGTTTTAGATTAAAGGGCCGACTTGGCTATAAATTAGTTTCCAGAGTCTTGTGGTTTTTCCTGACATTAATGCCCATTTTATCAAAATGTTTATCGCATTTCAATGATCAGCCATTACCAGGTACACACTAAGGCAATAATGCTGGACATGGTTGCTCACTGACCATCTGGGTTCCTCTCAGAGAATATGTTCATGCTCCAGTGTTGAATTGCACTTGTGATAGAGAAAAAATATTCATTTAAATGTTATGTGCAATGATATATATTATATAGCAGTAATTTGATAATTTACAGTTCAATCACTGTGAATCATTTGTAGTACAATCACTGGGTCTGGGAACTAAAACCCACATTACTTAGTACTTGAGTTTCTGTTTTTCTGAAATATATCTTTCATCGTTTTCATCATTGGGGTTAGTTTTTTATGAAATACGAACTAAGATCTATTGTATTTCAAAGTAATTAAATGTGATATTAGTAATTTATTTACATAAATATGAGACAATTATTGATTTACAGTCAATTCGTCCCCTAGTCTACTCGTCTCCAAGTCAACTCGTCCCCTATTTGGTCATTTCGTCCCATCGGTGATTTCAAATTGGTCATTTCGACACCCTTTTGAGGTGACAGTTCATTACTATCTATGTGCATGAATGTGATGAAAGAAATTTATTTAAATAAATATAAGACAACTAGGGACAGTGTTGGTCAACGGATCACGGGGTCGACAGTTCAATCCCCGGGCAGGGCGTATGGTTTCCGTGACGATTTGATAAAAGGCATTGTGTCTGAAGTCATTCGTCCTCCACCTCTGATAATTCATGTCGAGAAGTTGGCAGTTACTTGCGGAGAGCAGGTTTGTACCGGTACAGAATCCAGGATCACTTGTTAGGTTAACTGCCCGCCGTTACATGACTGAAATACTGTTGAAAAACGGCATTAGACCCAAAACAAACAAATAAATTAACACAAATATGAATGTGATAATAGTCAGGGCTTTCCCCTATAAATCTACAACCCCCCCCCCCCCACCGATAAAAAGAGGTACTTCCAAACTGTCTTTATTCCAGATTCCAAAATGAGTGTTACCTTTTTTTTCTTGCTCTTTTAAAATAGTTTTGATAAAGTTTATGTATATTTTGGTTACCAAAGGAACAGTTATGCTGTTTAACAATTACTGAAATGCTTTATGCAATCTATTAATACTTGACACAAAAATATTTTTATAGATTTTGAAATTTGAAAATATTCCTACAAGAGCATTATCTTAATTCCACTGGTTTTGGTGGTATTTCCAAAATGATGAAGAAAAGGCCAGATAGTAATTTATTTACATAAATATAAATATCTGCGCATATGATAAGAATAGTATACAATAAATTTACATTATATGTAACAATAAATGTATTTACAATAAATTACATATCAAATATTCCCAATGATATGGATTTACTTCATGGAAAGATGATATCAATATGCATGTATAATGCATAATAATATACTCTAAAAATATAATAAGCCTAATCAATTAGGACAAGTGAATGGGTAACGACATGGAAATAGTAATAAACCTACACTATTGTAGTTTATTTTGTGTTATAAGTAGTTGCATTACTTCATGTTTCTTTAGTGTGACACAAATACCGTAATGTCATAATAATGTCAGTGCTGAATAGTTTGATTTGTGTATTTTTATCTTTTTTTGTGAATATTTTTATAGATTCAGAGTTCAACTTTTGTTTCCTCTCAGAAATATTTATACAGCATACATGCTTGGTGTTAAATTTTAACACCTGATTCTGAAACTGACCGAATTAATTGCTCTCTTGCAATTCATGCTGGGCGTAATGGCCATTAAATTTCCATGTTATAGCTGTAAGCAGATAACTGATAAAAGTTGCCTGGAGAACCAAGTCAGCCCTTTAAGGACATAATTATTATAATTGAAATAATTTATAGCAAAACCATTTTTTAACACTTTTATACACTCGGGTGGTAAAACGTCATATAAATAATTTCACTCTGGCTGCGCCCTCATAAAATTATTACACACAACATATAACCACCCATCGTGCATAAATAGTGTTTAAACATTCTTTTGCTATAAATTATTTCTAAAGTGAGACTGAAATGTCAAATAAATTAGCTCTGTGTAAAAGAATTCATAAAGTTGATTTTTTTTTCTTTGATTACTGTGCATTTTAACATTTATTTTAGGTTAAATTTTATATTATGAACATAATGCTAATATTATGCTGTAAATGCATTTTAGGTGCTCATATTGACCAAACTGGAAAACAACAATAGGAAGGTCATCATTTTAAAACCATTACATATACCATGAGATATTGGAGATACAATATTTAACAGATCTTTTGAAATACTTGGTGCATTGAAAATTATATATGAATTTGTACTGTGTGCCCACCTGTCACGAAGTGACAAGGTGAGCTATTGTGACCGCTTGATGTGCGTCGTCCGTCAACAATTTCTAAAAAAATCTTCTTGAAAACCACTGGGCAGAATTACACCAAACTTCACAAGAATGATCCTTGGGTGGCCCCCTTTCAAAATTATTCAAAGAATTAAATTCCATGCAGAACTGTGGTTGCCATGGCAACCGAAAGGAAAAACTTTAAAAATCTTCTTGTCCAAAACCACATGGCCTAGGGCTTTGATATCTGGTGTGTAGCATCATCTAGTAGTCCTCTACCAAAGTTGTTCAAATTATCCCCCTAGGGTCAAATATGGCCCCGCCCCGGGATAACATGGTTTATATAGTCTTATATAGGGAAAACTTTGAAAATCTTATTGTACAAAACCACATGGCCTAGGGCTTTGATATTTGGTATGTAGCATCATCTAGTGGTCCTCTACCAAGATTGTTCAAATTATCCCCCTAGGGTTAAATATGGCCCCTCCCCGGGGGTCACATTGTTTATATAGACTTATATAAGGAAAACTTGAAAAATCTTCTTGTACAAAACCACATGTTCTAGGGCTTTGATATCTGGTATGTCTAAGCATCATCTAGTGGTCCTCTACCAAGATTGTTCAAATTATCTCCCTAGGGTCAAATATGACCCCGCCCCAGGGGTCACAAGTTTTACATAGACCTATTTAGGAAAAAAAGTTTAAAAATCTTCTTGTCTGAAACCACAACACTTAGACCTTTGATATTTGGTTTGTAGCATTGTCTTATGGTCCTCAACCAAAATTGTTCTAATTGTACCCCTTGGGTGAAAAGAGGTCCTGCCCTGGGGGTCCCAAGTTTTATATAGACTTATATAGGAAAAAGCTTTAAAAATCTTCTTGTCTGAAACCATACGACCTAGGCTTTTGATATTTGGTATGATGCATTGTTTAGTAGTCCCATACCAAAATTGTTCAAATTATGCCCCTCAGGTTAAAAGAGGCCCAGCCCTGGGGTCACTTAATTATTATGTGAGTTATGTAGGAAAAATACTTAAAAAATCATCTGATCCTATTTCCAAGACTGTTTAATTACCTGATTACCCCAAGTAATATGATGTCATTTGACAGTGACCTTGACCTACTGACCTACTTTCTTGTTTTTTAAGATACAGCCTTGAAATTTTGATGACATACACAGTTTTGCACACAAATCGTAAAACTGAATTTCATTGACCATGAATATGACCTACTGACTTTCTTAATATTTTATCATCAGTTTGACATTTGAAACATGTAGCTCATATTACTCAAGTGAGCGATCCAGGGTCATCATGACCCTCTTGTTTGTGTGTGTGCCAGCAGGTATGGAGACGACCCGGGCCGGATAATAATGTGTAAATATGTGTCTTATCTCTGTAAGCTATCATGGTATCTAACCCTTAGTACGTATAGTAAGGATGTTTTACAGTTTTATAACTGTGCATAATATTTTTCTACTGTCATTTCTAACATTCAAACATGTCTGTTTAAACTCTTTCATGAATTGTAAAACATAACTAAATGAAAATGATCATATTTCAACCTGCTTAGACACCTGTGACCCTTGATATCTGTTGAATTTAAATTACCAGCCTTGCAACTTAAATGTTGTACAACCTTTGTCAGCCTGACTTCATATGTTTACTTGATGAAGCCTAGTCTTCTGAACCTGAAAGATGCTGATGAAATTCTCAGGAACTGTTCTACTCTTCTAGCAAGCCTGCAGAATCCATGTTTCAAATGAATTGGATTGGTTTCACATCTTCTAAGCTGCTTGAGTAAGATTTATGAAACTTGGCTATATTTTTTCACTCATCAAGAGGAAGTACATTCAAAGGTCAAGGTCACAAATGAAAGTGAATTATTTGACCTTTAGGTTTTGTATTAAGTCCATTTCTGTTACACTGTACATGTACTATAATTAAAACTGACTGAATGTTTTATTCATGCAGACAACACACAAAAGTTCAGTTGCCAAAGGTCAAGGTTACTACTGAAGGTAACCTTCATGTTTTAGACTGGTCTATATATGTATGATATGGAGCCGTATAAATATTCATGAAACTCTGGTTTGTAACACATGTACTGCAGTCCTAAAAATCATCCATGGAATCATTTCTTGAAGCATGGTGCTTCTTAACTAACAAGTATTTGCTAGGGATGTCGTTTCAAGATTTTTGTTTTTACATGTTGACACATTTATTAAAGATAAACTAGACCCAACTTTCAACTGTGAACAAATACTATGTATAGTTTAAGTGAACATAAAATTCAGAAGTTTATGTGTATTAACAGTAGTATGAAGTAGGTCTAAAACATTACATACTTGATACATATATAGCTAAATACAGTACCACTAAATAACTGGAAGTTTTTTTGACAAGCTCTACATACACATTTTATTTATTATTCTACTCACCCTGGCGTCGGCATCAACGTCAAACCTTGGTTAAAGTTTTGTGTGCAACTACATACAGCTATCATTTAAAGGCATATAGCTTTGAAACTTATTTTTTCTTTTTCTAGGTCAATTACCAACCACACTGGGTCAAGTTCCATAACTCTGACATGTATTTTGAGCAAATTATGCCCCCTTTTGGACTTAGAAAATCCTGGTTATAGTTTTACATGCAAGTTACTATCTCCAAAACTAATGCAGATATTGAACTGAAACTTCACGTGTTTTCGACGTTATAAAACTAGTTGATAGCATCAAGTCCCATAACTCTGACCTGCATTTTGGCCAGATTATGCCCCCTCTGGACTTAGAAAATCCTGTTTAAAGTTTTGCGTGCAAGTACATACAGCTATTACTTAAAGGCATATAGATTTTAAACTTATTTTTTCTTTTTTTAGTAAAGTTAAATACATTTGATGATTATTTCCAACATTTGAAGTTAATATATAATGGAAAACATAAAGAGTGAAAGATAGACATTGAATACCTTTAATAAAAACTAAACACTGAAAACTGCTGATTTTACAGAATGTCTGAGGAAGAAGAGAACATATTGAAGATTCTTATTGCTACAGACAATCACCTTGGTTACGCTGAGAAAGATCCTGTACGTGGCAACGACTCACTTGTGACTTTTGAAGAAATACTTGAAAATGCTAGAAAACATGATGTTGACTTTGTGCTTCTTGGAGGTGATCTTTACCACGAAAACAAACCATCTCGGAAAACTTTACATGGTTCTATGGCACTCCTAAGAAATTATTGTCTAGGAGATAAACCTGTTCAGTTTGAATTTCTCAGTGATCAATCAAAAAACTTTGAGCACTGTGAGTTCCCTGTACTGAATTATGAAGATCCAAATTTGAACATATCTATACCAGTATTCTCTATCCATGGTAACCATGACGACCCGACAGGTCAAGGTAATCTGTGTTCTCTTGATCTTTTACATAGTGCTGGATATGTAAACTATTTTGGGAAAACGACTTCTCTAGACAAAATTCAGGTAAGTCCATTGCTGTTCCAAAAAGGGAACACGAAACTTGCCATGTATGGCCTTGGTGCTATTCGTGATGAACGATTGCATAGAATGTTTTTACATGAAAATGTAACTATGCTTAGGCCAAAAGAAGACAAAGACAAATGGTTTAATTTGTTTGTGATACATCAGAACAGATCAAAACATGGACAGACAAACCACATACCAGAACAATTTCTTGATGATTTTCTAGACCTAATTCTTTGGGGTCATGAACATGAGTGTAGAATAGAAAAGGAAAGGAGCGAAACACAAAACTTCCACGTCACCCAGCCAGGAAGCAGTATTGCCACCTCATTGAGTGCAAGTGAAACTGCTCTAAAGTATTGTGGTGTGCTGGAAATCAAAGAAAAAGATTTTAGTATTCAGAAAATTCGACTGGAGACTGTACGTCAGTTCTACATGGAGGATGTCATCCTGAGAGAAACCAATCTAGACCCAGATGATCATGACATCACAAAGAAAATGGAGGCATTTTGCCAACAGAAAGTTGAAAGTCTTCTGGAAAAAGCAGGTAGAAAGCAGTTAAATAAGTTTAATTAAAGACATATTCTTATATTAAAAATATGTCCTCGTTGAAGGAAATTATGTTCATTAAACTAGAAAATTACAAGAAATTGTTTTCTCTGGAAGTCTTATTCTTATTTGATAAGTAAGTGCAAAAAACTATGTTCTTGCAAAAAATTATGTTCTCATATAAATATATTGCTTTGTTTGCAGTGAGAGTATACTAGATGTTTTCTGCTTTAATTTCTTTCAGCCCGAGAGCATACAGGAAACAGGAAACAGCCGCGCCAACCTTTGATAAGGATACGAGTGGACTACAGCGGTGGGTTTGAACCTTTCAGTCAGCATAGGTGAGCATTTAAAATATTGGAATAAATGTCTGGCATACCTGTTGCAATCAAAATCTGGCATAACTGTTGCATTCAAAATCTGGCATAATTGTTGCAGTCAAAATCTGGCATAACTGTTGCAGTCAAAATCTAGCATAACTGTTGCAGTCAAAATCTGACATTATTATTGCAGTCAAAATTTAGCCAGACCATTGCAGGCACAATCTAGGGTGACTTTTTTTACAGTCGGAACCTAGTATTGCTACTGCAGTCAAAATCTAGCCAGACCATAACAGTCATAATCTAGCCTGACTGTTACAGCTTAAACAGTGTTACTATTGCAATCGAAATTGAGCATACTTATTGCTATCAAAATGTATTTTTAGCTGTCTAATCCAATGGTAACTGTTGCAGTGGAATTCAAGCATTGTCATCAAAATTAAGTACGTTTGTTTGGCTGTTTGCAGGCATTTTTATCATAGATTACATAAATGTCTTACTTGACAAGCATTTTGATGAAGCTGAAGTTAGCATGAAGAAAAAGATTTTGTTCAAAATCAAATATTGTATGGTATTACAGGTTTGGTCAGAAGTTTGTTGACAGAGTTGCCAATCCAAAAGACATGATCTACTTTATGAAGAAGAAACCTACAGCAACTAAGAAGGAAGGCATAAACCATGGTATATTTACTCTGTACTTTGGAGGGGTGGGGGCGGGGCTTTGAGACAATTCAGCTATTGTTACTGTCTTGAAATCACTTGCCTCTTGTCTCTGTGGGTTTGAAACCAGACTTGAGGTGAAGAATTCTTTCATGTGAGGAAGCCATCCAGCTGGTTGTCTACACAGTTTCCTGTCCAAGCTTTAATTAATGAGAGACAAAGGTCTTCCCTGACCATCGAAAGGTGGAAATTCGCCATATTGTCTAAATTGTGTCAGCATGATATAAAGCAGAACAAAATTGACATTTACACTGCAGTTGTCCAATAAAAAACAAACAAACTTGTTCTGTATTTGCCTCTCAGTAGAATTACAGATGGTGATAGATAAGTATTTAAAGTCAGTGTCTACTCAATAATGAACATTGTTTTCTCAGAGCTATACTAGACTTACACAGGATGATTATCTCTGCAAGATTTAGGTTGAATTTAATACCTGGGTGAAGGTCACCAAGGTGTTATACTTAGGTTAGTTTTTTGGCAGCCTTTGTTTTTCAGTCATATCTTTGTTACTATTGCTTATATCTTACTGTAAGTTCACATAAGCATTGTTCAGCATACAAACAAAATATGTGCAGGGGCTGGACCCATTATACCGAAGGTCAAAGTCACAAAGTTGTTATACTTGGAATTATTTTCATGTTAAATTTTTTGGAAAGCTTCGTTTATAGACATATCTTTTGTACTTTAAAAGATAATGACTGAAATTAAAAATATTTCTTTATAATCATCTTCTGCATGTGTGGTTACAAACCCCATAACTCTAATTGTATTTTTGACAGAATTATGCTCCTTTTGTACTTAAAGTTTTTTTGCAGTCTTCGCTTTCTGGATTTAACTTTAATGCAATATAAGATAAATACTTGAAACTTAAAATGTATCTTTCTTTATAATCATCATCTGCATGTGTGGTTACAAACCCCATAACTCTAATTGTATTTTTGACAGAATTATGCTCCTTTTGTACTTAAAGTTTTTTTGCAATCTTCGCTTTCTGGATTTAACTTTAATGCAATATAAGATAAAGACTTGAAACTTAAAATGTATCTTTCTTTATAATCATCATCTGCATGTGTGGTTACAAACCCCATAACTCTAATTGTATTTTTGACAGAAATATGCTCCTTTTGTACTTAAAGTTTTTTTGCAATCTTCGCTTTCTGGATTTAACTTTAATGCAATATAAGATAAAGACTTGAAACTTAAAATGTATCTTTCTTTATAATCATCATCTGCATGTGTGGTTACAAACCCCATTACTCTAATTGTATTTTTGACAGAATTATGCTCCTTTTGTACTTAAAGTTTTTTTGCAATCTTCGCTTTCTGGATATAACTTTAATGCAATATAAGATAAAGACTTGAAACTTAAAATGTATCTTTATCATCATCATCTGCATGTGTGGTAACAATCGCAATAACGCTGATTTGTATTTTTGACAGAATTATGCCCCTTGATGTATCTTCCTTTTAAAGTAGAGGTTGTAAGGGACTCTGGATTCTTACTCATACACAAGCGAGATATGCGGCTTCTTCTATCATTTATTTTCTGACAATCATGTGCATCCCCATAAATGCCGTAAGTGCCGTTAATGACGATTCTCTACAATAAATGTAAAAACAGATATTCAAACAAACGTACAAGAAATTTATACAAAACAGCATTCATACAAACATTCAGAAATTACATTTAATAAAAATAATAAATCAGTTCTTTACTGCAGAAATGGACGTTTTAAAAACAACAATATTTACGTTATGATACCAGTTAATTATGTCTCCCCCAGGAGACATATTGTTTTTGCCCTGTCTGTCCGTCCTTCCGTCCGTCCGTCCATATGTACGTCACACTTCATTTCCGAGCAATAACTGGAGAACCATTTGACCTAGAACCTTCAAACTTCATAGGGTTGTAGGGCTGCTGGAGTAGACGACCCCTATTGTTTTTGGGGTCACTCCGTCAAAGGTCAAGGTCACAGGGGCCTGAACATTGTAAACCATTTCCGATCAATAACTAGAGAACCACTTGACCCAGAATGTTGAAACTTCATAGGATGATTGGTCATGCAGAGTAGATGACCCCTATTGATTTTGGGGTCACTCCGTCAAAGGTAAAGGTCACAGGGGCCTGAACATTGGAAAACCATTTCCGATCAATAACTAGAGAACCACTTGACACAGAATGTTGAAACTTCATAGGATGATTGGTCATGCAGAGTAGATGACCCCTATTGATTTTGGGGTCACTCCATCAAAGGTCAAGGTCACAGGGGCCTGAACATGGAAAACCATTTCCGATCAATAACTAGAGAACCACATGACCCAGAATGTTGAAACTTCATAGGATGATTGTACATGCAAAGTAGATGACCCCTATTGATTTTGGGGTCACTCCATTAAAGGTCAAGGTCACAGGGGCCTGAATATTGAAAACCATTTCCGGTCAGTAACTTGAGAACCACTTGACCCAGAATGTTGAAACTTAATAGGATGATTGGTCATGCAGAGTAGATGACCCCTAACAATTTTGGGGTCACTCTGTGAAAGGTCAAGGTCACAGGGGCCTGAACATTGAAAACCATTTCCGGTCAGTAACTTGAGAACCACTTGACCCAGAATGATGAAACTTCATAGGATGATTGTTCATGCAGAGTAGATGACCCCTAACGATTTTAGGGTCACTCTGTTAAAGGTCAAGGCCACAGGGGCCTGAACATGGAAAACCATTTCCAATCAATAACTTGAGAACCTCTCGACCCAGAATGTTGAAACTTCATAGGATGATTGTTCATGCAGAGTAAATGACCCCTATTGTTTTTGGGGTCACTCCTTTAAAGGTCAAGGTCACAGAGGCCTGAACATTGATAAACAGTTCCGATCAATAACTTGAGAACCACTTGACCCAGAATGTTGAAACTTCATAGGATGATTGAACATGCAGAGTAGATGACCCCTATTGATTTTGGGGTCAGTCTATTAAAGGTCAAGGTCACAGTGGCCTGTTCATGTAAAATCATTTTTTGGAAATAACTTGAGAACCACTTGACCTACAATGTTGAAACTTAATAGGATGATTGGACATGCAGAGTAGATGACCCCTATTTATTTTGAGGTCACTTGATCAAAGGTCAAGGTCACAGGAGCCTGAACAGTGACTTGAGAACCACTAGGCCAAGAGTGTTGAAATTTAGCGGGATGACTGGACATGCCAAGTAGATGATCCCTATTGCAGCCAACCATCAGTGTCTCTTTGACTTTCGCTCCTGACCCCAATTGACTTCTTGCCTATAGGACTTTGCATTGGGGGAGACATGCGCTGTTTTACAAAAGCATTTTCTAGTTCTGAATAAAAAATACAAAACCTTTCCAACTTTGGTATCTCAAATAAATTTACTTTAACAAAGAAAATTTCATTCAAACTCCTTAACTCACGTTTAAATTATAACAAAACTAACTGGTGGAAACGACGTCAGGCGTATACTGGACGTCACATACAAATTGACGCCAAACGTCACATTTAGCGCCATGAATAAAACATGGATAAAATTTAATATTTAGAACGTCACGGTTCTTACAGAGGTCTCCTATTGAGACATATAGTCATTTTACTGTTAAATCACAAATAGTGGAGCACGCTGTCTTATGGACAGCTCTTGTTCTTTGATCTTGCCCATACTTTTACAAAAAATTGTATCACAATAAAGTTTAGGTCTAGTATGATAACCAGCATGTATATCCAGAGATGTATTTAAAGCAGCTTCTGAAAATTGACTGTGTCACTTACTAGAGTAATTCCTATAAAAGGGATGTTTTAATACTACGAAATCTAGGCCAAGGTATATAACCAGTCATTTCCCAAGTGGAGTATCTTTATGTTCCATTAAATATTGCAAAACAATTACTAAAGCAAATTGTATTAAAATTGATTTGCTATGACAGGCAATTCTTGTGACTTTGACTTTCCTGTTACATCTATTGTCACAGCTTGAACCTTGTACAGGATTTTTGCTTGTTGACACTTCTGCTTGAAATATATATATATGAGCACACTTCTACTTGGAGGTAGAATCAACATTACATCAAGCAATCAACACTGCTTTGATTAACATAGATATACAAGTTTGTGAACAGCTTCAGGATTCATTCTCATAATGCATAATGTTGGGACTTGAAATTTGTTGTTTCAGTCTGAACATTGTAATACTTAACTGTCAGTATAAAGAACTTTCACCAAGCTACAAGCTGTAGAACAGAGAAACAGAAGCAGTGAATTTTACACACTTCGTTTTTTTTTCAGGACTGGATGAGTTTGATCTACAGAAGTCAGATTCTGCTATACTGGAAGAAATTGTAAAAGAATACTTTAGTAAAGCACAAGAAGTATGTATTAATCCACACATGTTTTTGCGACTTCACATATAGTCATATACTACCGCAAAAGCATGATTTAATTGGACAATGTTTTTTTTCCTGTTTCACATAATTCATTTAGTCAAGTAGAACATTAATTAGATAAATCATAGATCTATTTCTTGAGAAAAGTACCTGAATATCACTTCAAGGACATTCATATTGGGACTTTTTATGACCATGTTACTGCTGTTGCATTATGCAAAGCAGAAGTTGATATGAGCGGACACGCTTATTAAAGCTTAGGTTTCATATTCCCTGCTATACATATATGCTAATTTGTTCTTACTGTCTGTAAAAATAGTATTAAACCAAAGCTTTGGCTGTAATAGCAAAAAAACCTCAACAGATAACCGCTTTTCCTCTAATAAACCAGTTAGATAAATCATAGATCTATTTCTTGAGAAAAGTACCTGAATATCACTTCAAGGACATTCATATTGGGACTTTTTATGACCATGTTACTGCTGTTGCATTATGCAAAGCGGAAGTTGATATGAGTGGACCCGCGTATTAAAGCTTAGGTTTCATATTCCCTGCTATACATATATGCTAATTTGTTCTTACTGGCTGTAAAAATAGTACTAAACCAAAGCTTTGGCTGTATATAGCAAAAACAAACCCAACAGATAACCGCTTTTCCTCTAATAAACCAGTTCTCTTCAAAAATCTCCTTTAGCCCCGAACACACAAGGCAGAGCTGAACAGTAAAGAACCAACTAGAAATAAGTAAATAACACTGTCTAAATGCTCAAAACTAGCAAAATATACTTCTACGGGACCATAGAAACAAAACCTGTGTGTTTTACTTATTTCAGTAGAGGAAAGCATGGCATTTTAAAGAAAAAAAACCAAATATATGCCACAAACCTAGCACTACCATTCCTACCTGAAACTACATTTCCCAATTTTTGGAGAGATTACTGTTTACTTAGAAAATAAAGAAAACAGGATGACACCTTCCCTTTCAGTTCAAATTAATGACAACCTCATTGCCTTGGTTGTGTTGAGAGGAGCTTGATTAGAGTCTGTTGTAAATGGGGCTTATTGTTTTACCACCAATTACTAGTATTAATACTATACTATTAGGGGTGTTATTAATTACAGGAAGACAAGCTTCAGGTGTTAACAGAGAAAGGTATAGGTGATGCTGTGAAAGAATTTGTAGACAAGGAAGAGAAAGATGCCATCACAGAACTTGTGAAAAACCAGCTTAAGAAAACTCAGGTTTGTTGTCATAATTTTGTAAGTTGAAGAGAGCTACATTGTTCTGAAGTTTGTTATCAACTTTAATGACATCAGTGGAAAATGATTATTTCAATATTATTTATTATTATTTCAAAGTAAATGAAACTTAAATTTATAGTCCTTCTTGGTGCCATATAACCTTACTGTGTAGGTGCACCATAAAACCCAAATTTCTAGAAGTCATCACATTTCTTTTCTATCATTTCATTAGGAATACTTGAAGGAAAGAAGAACAAATGAGGATATTATTGATGAAGAAGTTCAACGTTATAAAAAACAGCGACAGAAGAGGAAGGAAGAAGACCATGAAATACAAATGGAAGATATTTCCATTGATAGAGGCACTGAAATGAATGGACATGATAACATACCTGATCAGAATGAGGTGTCTACTTCAGCTAGAGGTTGTGGAAGAGGTCGGGGGTTGCATGCACTTGGCGGACGTGGAGCTAGAGGTGGGAGAGGGAAGAGTTCAAGTGCACGAGGATCCAGAGGTAAAAGAGGCGGCAGAAGTAAGGTTCAAGTGAATGAGCGTCAGATGTCAGTTATGAATTCTTTTCCATCTTCTAGTAAAGCTGGAACTAATGGAGTGTCAGCTACTTGTCATATAATGTAAGTACTCTGTTTTAACATGCATTTTCCTTCTGTAATAATGTTTTATAGCAGCATTATATACCTCTGCAAATGAACTTGAAACAAAAATTTTAGCGGATATGGAAGATAGTAAAAAAGTAATACATATTAAAAGTAACATAGTGACAGTGAGGCATAGACCAGCCTGGTGTTGCTCGTTAAAAATTCACGGACAAATTATTAACACTGGATAATTTAATGGCAAAATTATCTGTTACCTGAATAGATTTGACTTTGGTAAAACTTTGACTTAAAACTGATGCTCAGTTACATTTTAAACTGTAAATTTATATGGGTGTGGTTACTGTGGGGTATAATGTTTAGTCCATCATTTGGTCGGTGGACAATTTGGTTCCTAATCAATATCTGAAGAATGTTTTTGTATAGAGTGGTCAAACTACATAGAATGATTGCCTGTGTTCATTTAGATGACCCCAGTTGTTTTGAGGTCAAATGTCATAACCTCGAGAAAATGGTTTCCAATCAATAACTGGAGAACAGTTGGGCCTGCAGTGGTCTTTCTTTATTGGATGCTTGTCTAGGGTCACTAGATGATCCCTGTGTTTCGGGGGTCAAGAGGTTAAAGGGTACACAGGGAGTTTGAATCTTATGAATATTGGAAGCTTGAGTCTACAACCATTAAACTGTATAGCTTGATTGTTGGTGGTCAGTAGATGCCCCCTTACTGTTTTTGGAGTCAAAGTCACAGTACATGTATACTGAAAACTACGCATGCAGTAACCTCTGACAGGTCATTACAAGTGCTATTGTTATAAATTTAAGGAGTGTTTCTGACAGTACCTTTTGAAATCAGTGATATTCAGTTAAAAATTAATTCAGTGGTTGCTATGTCTGAAAATAACTACGTATGCAGCTTAATTAGATTATTTTCATGATACAGTCCAACTTCTTTCGCCTAAATCGAGATCACCTAAAAAACCACCTTTTGCTTTAACTTATTGTTTTGTCCTTGCAAAATCTCTATGGAATACAAATTGTATTACTGACCATTGCTTGAACATGTGTGACTGGAACTCCAAGAGCATACCTCTGGTTTGGGGAAGTAGATCACAGCGTTTCATTCAAACATACAGAAGCTAAACATGTCTGCATACCGTGCTTAGAATGCTTTGATCGGTACAATGTTAGAAACATCAGTATTTCAACATACAAACTGATTTCTACTTTAATATTTTGTGACATTTAAAAATGTCATGTGTTAAAATGGTAGTCTGAAATTTTCGTATTGAAATCAGAACAAGGATACAGTCACAAAATAACTGGAATGAAACCTATTACTTTAACTTTTAGCCTGCTGGTGGCAAGTGATTCTGTCTTTGCGACCAGTGCAGACCAAGATGTGCAGGCTGATCATGGTCTGCACTGTTCGCTATTCAGTCAGTAAATTTTCAGTGAACTCCCCTTCGAATAGTGAATAGTACTGCCCAAATTGATTGATGAATCAGTCTGTTTTAAAAATTTAGCAGGCTAAAGGTTAAGATCAGACAACTAAAGAAAATGAATAACTCTCAAACTTTATTATTAATATTTTTTTTTTTTTTATGCCCCCAGCATACAAATGGGACCGTTTCGTCTAACATCAATAACCCTTACGAGAATGACTTGATACTAATGCAGATGTAACCTGTGACCATTCCTTATCTTCAGACATCACCTGACCTCAGTTTGACCTTGACCTTGACCTCATTTTGGACGTAGGTTGCTTTATTATGGACATCTCTTGGTTAAACAAATGGGACCGTTTCGTCTAGCATCAATACCCCTTATTAGAATGACTTGATACTAATGCAGATGTAACCTGTGACCATTCCTCATCTTCAAACATCACCTGACCTCAGTTTGACCTTGACCTTGTTTTCGACTTAGGTGCAAAATCAATCGACAAGGATGCCACTGGGGGCATCAAGCATTTATTGAACGCATCTCCTTCTTTTGTTTTTTTTTTTTTTTGTTGGGTTTAACATCACACCGACACAATTATAGGTCATATGGCGACTTTCCAGCTTTTGATGGTGGAGGAAGACCCCGGGTGCCCCTCCGTGCATTATTTCCACCGACCTTCTGTAAGCCAGCTGGATGGCTTCCTCACATGAAGAATTCGACGCCCCGAGTGAGGCCCGAACCCACATCGATGAGGGGCAAGTGATTTGAAGTCAGCGACCTTAACCACTCGGCCACGGAGGCCCCTATTAATAATTAAAGAATCTGCGATAAAAATAAAGCAAAGGCTTAAATCTCGAGCCAAATTAGACAATGTTAAAATGGATGCCATTTTGATTCAGTCATGGCCTCCAACTTGTAAATGGTATGTCAGCCTGGCCCTCATTTTCTATAGTGATAGAGGGCTCTAACTACTAATCGCTCGTGCAAATTTTCATGGGCCAGTCAAGTTCAAGCAAACAAAGTTGGATATGTGGTCGTATTAGTAGATGTTATAATTTTATTATTTTTAATCTATTTATAGATCTGACTCTGATGATAATGATGCAGTAACAGTTGCTGATGAGTCTAGTGATGATGACCTGCTCGTGATACCAATTTCTACGTGTAAAGCCCTGTCTTCAACCTGTAAACTCCAGCCCGTAACCAAACGAGCTCCGGTAAATAGCAAAAGTGGGAAGAGAGGGGATGTACGATATGACTCTGGGTCTGATGATGATTTCGCACCAGTCAGGAAGAAAACAAGATAAATATTTCAAAAGGTTTAAATGAAATTTATCATCTGGAATCAACATATTAAAATGAATACTGGTATATCAATACAGAACACATTTCATGTAATACGGGTAGTCAGCGGTAACTAGCCATTTTACCAGTATGTGTTATGTGGAGTTCTGAACTTTTTCTTATTAAATTGAAAACGTTCAAGAAAAGTACCTAGACTGTGTTAATAATGTGAAACATTGTATAGCATTATCAAGGTGCAGATATTCATCTCACAATTCAGCTAGAATAGGATCGATTTAGAAATATTGCTTGTGTACAAAATATACTATGAATAGAATTGAAACAATATCATTTGTTGTTAGTGTGTTCATTTTATGATGATCTGAGGAAAACAGGTTTACCTAGATATAATTGTGTTTGTCATAACATGATTAAATTCGCATCAACTTTTACTTTGAAAACAACTGGAAAGAAAAAATTGTCAGCTGAGCAATGTTCATTTTTACACTCTGAAATCATTTAATTTTATGGGTGAAAAATTCTGTGGTTTTGCCCAAAACAGCTTTATCTTTGGGATATAATGTATTTCCACTTATCAAGACAAAAGAAATGGACTTTACTTAACCTTTAGCCTCCTGGCAGCAGAAGATTCAGCCTTTGCGGTCAGTGCAGACCAAGATCAGCCTGTGTGCGGGCTAGTCATGGTCACCACTGTTCATTATTCAGTCAGTAAATTTTCAGTGAACACCCCTTTGAATAATAAGGTGTAAAAAAATTGTTTGTTTCCGGTAACATGCTATGGTAGGTTGGGGGAAATTTCTTTTTATTAAGTGGGACTTTATGGAAATTATTTTTGTGTCAAAAAATGAATACACATAAGGGCGTTATGCCTTTACAGCATCAGTAAGTTGATTACTAACATAACTGACCATGTTTAAAGCATAAAAAGTGCAGTTTTCCATTTGTTTTGTTAAACAGTTGAATTTTTTTTTTATCTAAGTCCATAAAAACATTTAGGGTGGGGCCAAGAATTTAGGCTAGGTCGGGATACCGGAAACAAACATTCTTTTAGGCCTAAATGGTACTGCCCAAACTGAATGATGGACCAGACCATTTTAGAAATTTAGCAGGCTAAAGATTAATTGTTGGGATCTAATTTCATGGATTGACTCAATCCCCCACAGATACAAGTGAATGTACAGTAGACACACATGAAAAAAATGAAACCAGTTGATAGTTTGCTTTATTTGCTTGCAAATACGTTTTGATAACATGTCATATTGATATACAGTATGATATTGTTTATACCATGCATGTTTTAAATTCAAAAACCACAGTCCATCATTAAGTTGACTTGGCTCACTCAGCTTACAAACATTTTTAGCTTACTTTATAATAAGCACTATGTGCTGAAAGATGAACTGTTGTGATTGCCTTGTGTCTGTTGTTCTTTTTTTGTTGTCAACAGCTTTACTATAGATACTAGTAGTCAAGAGGTCATAATTTTACCTAAATCTTTTTTATCACCAGTATCTGAGACTTTATTACTGGGTCATTTTGGGTCT
Source organism: Mercenaria mercenaria (assembly GCF_021730395.1). NCBI lineage: Eukaryota > Metazoa > Mollusca > Bivalvia > Venerida > Veneridae > Mercenaria > Mercenaria mercenaria. Next base: position 24,380,642 of record NC_069362.1, read on the forward strand.
AAAACTAGGTCACATCATAGAAAAACATTGTAGGTCACATCATAGAAAAACATTGTTAACACAATGCACATTTTCAAATGATCTGCAAGCATCTTGATCACAATGTTCATCTTGATGAAATAAAAACAGATTTGAAACTTTGGGTAAAAGATGGGTTTTTTTTTTATGTAAACCCTAGAAAATGTTTTAGTCAGACATACTCCTTTGGTACAGACCCATTGTATTCATAAAAACACACAACCAAAACTAAACAAGAGGGTCATGAAGACCCTGTATTGCTCACCTGTTAAACTTGGCCTTGGAATCATCAAGATAGACATTCTGACCAAGTTTCATGAAGACAGGGTCATAAATGTTGATTTGAGTGGTGACTTATCGTAAATGGTGACTAACAGGGTCTTAACACTTGGTTTTGCTGTAACTCTGTGATTCCAGCAGGTATGCAAATTTTGATTCCATACCTCATGTTTTTATTTCGATGTAAATGAGATGTGAAACCAAAATCTGTAGTCCTGTTTGGCGCCATATAACCTATACTGTGTTGGTGCACCGTAAAACCCAAATAAATAAATAAATAGAGTGGTGACCTAGTTTTTGACCCCACATGACCCTGTTTAGGACTTGGCAAAGTAATCATCAAGATAAACATTCTTAAAAACGTTTCATGAAGATAGAGTCAAAGATATGGCCTATAGATTGTTAACAAGCATTTCCTTTGATTTAAGCGGATGACCTAGATTTTGACCCCACATGACCCAGTTTCGAACTTTGTCTTAAATTCATCAAGATGAACATTCTGACCAAGTTTCATGAAGATGGGGTCATAATGTGGCCTCAAAAGTGTTAACAAGCTTTTCCTTTTATTTGACCAGGTGACCTAGTTTTTGACCCCATATGACCCAGTTTTAAACTTGGCATAGGAATAATCAAGATAAACACCGACCAAGTTTCATAAAGAAAGGGTCATAAATGTGGCCTCTGCAGTGTTAACAAGCTATTCCTTTGATTTGTGAGGGTGACCTTGTTTTTGACCCCCACATGACCCAGTTAAGAACTTGGCCTAGGAATCATCAAGATGAACATTCTGACAAAGTTTCATGAAGATAGGGTCATAAATGTGGCCTCTAGGGTGTTAACAAGCTTTTCCTTTGATTTGACCTGGAGACCTAGTTTTTGACCTCACATGAACCAGTTTTGAATTTGGCCAAGAGATCAACAAGATAAACATTCTGTGCAAGTTTGTATTAAATAAAAGCATAAACAAAACCTCTTTATGGCTGAAAGTGCCAATCAAGAAAATTTTGCCCTTTTAGGGGCAGTAACTCAAGAACCCGTGATTGAATTTGGCCTGTTTTCAAAAGGAACCAAGATAACATTGTGACTTAAATTGTGTGTAAGTCTGGTTAAATTCGACTATAAAATGTCACTTCTATCATGTTCACAAGGTAAAATTAACAAATTTTGGCTCTTTCAGGGGTCAATCAGAGGCCATAACTCCAGGACCTATGATTGGATCTGCCAGACTCATCATGGAATCCAAGATTTATTGTTGTTAAAGATATTTTGCAAATTTGTATCAAATCAAACCATAAATGAAGTTTGGCTGCAAAAGCCAAAATAGCAATTTAAGGCCCTTCAAGGGGCCATAACTCTGGAACCCTTGGTGGTATCGGATTTGGCCAGTTTTCGAAAGGAACTGAGAAATTATGCCAGTACAAGCTGTGTGCAAGTTTTAATAATAGAGTTATGGCACCTGGGCAAAATAAGTCAGTTTATCACAGTGAATAAGTATGTGAAGTTTTAAAGCAGCATGCCTCCAGATATGGCTAAAAAATAATCCTTCTTCCAAATTGAAGTTTGGTCTTATTATGAACATTAGAATATGAATTTTTGTTTCTAAAATATTTTAAAAGTTCAAAATCAAGAAAAAAAGATGACCACGTCGGGAATCAAACCCCGGACCGCCGCGGCAATAAAGACATTTTCATGTCGTTGTAACCAATAGTACTATAGCTGAAGTAGTGAATAATGACTTCAAAATATAGATATTTATAATCAAGACAGTTTACATGGAGTAAAAGCGTGACAAACGCTTTTCGATTTTCATCGTAAAAAAGTATTAAAAACAGCAAATTCTCATGTGTTTCTGTAACATAAAGTTTGTCAGTAATTAAGTTTTAAAGCCTTCTTAAGAAATACACCATTTATTTCATATCTAAAATAAAAAAAAATTTTTTGTTGTCAAACGATCTGGAGGCATGCTGCTTTAAATCCACTCCCACAAGTGGTTACTCAAACACCAGCCTACATACAACAAGAGGGTCATCGACCCTAAAGCACTCACCTGTGTACAAGGCTTCAAGTGTGTTTGTATAAGTACAGAGTTAGGTTTCTTCTATGTTAGCCTATATTATATACATGTCACACACACTTTTGAACCTAGGGCAATAATTTGAACAATTGTGGTAGACATTACAAATCTGATATTACACACCAAATATCAAGGCTCTAGCTATTATTGATTCAGAGAAGAAAAGTGACCACGCCCGCTGGCGGCCATGGTTTTTTATGAATCGTAATAATTTGAACAATCTTAGTGTATAGGGTCACACAAGAACCACTTGTGTAAAATTATTTTAAAATCAGGCTTGCAGTTTCAAACAAGATTTTTAAATTTTCCACTATATACATATAGGGAAAAAGTGACCACGCCCTCTGGCGGCCATGTTTTTTGACAAATCAAAATAATTTGAACAATCTTGGTAGAGGGTCACACAAGGACCATTTGTGTAAGATTATTCTAAAATCGGGTTAGCAGTTTCACACAAGAAGATTTTTAAAGTTTCCACTATATACATATAGGGAAAAAGTGACCACGCCCTCTGGCGGCCATGTTTTTTGACAAATCGAAATAATTTGAACAATCTTGGTAGAGGGTCGCACAAGGACCATTTGTGTAAAATTATTATAAAATCGGGCTAGCAGTTTCACACAAGAAGATTTTCAAAGTTTCCACTATAAACATATAGAGAAAAGTGACCACACCCTGTTTTTTACAAATCCTCTACACGTCCTCTGGTGGCCATGTTTTTTAATGAATCAGTATAATTTGAAAAATCTTGGTAGAGGGTGACATAAGGACCATTTGTGTGAAATTATTTCAAAATCAGAACATCAGTTTAGGAGGAGATGTTATTTGATTTTTTTTCTATTTTTAGCTCTAGCAGCCCCTATGTGCAACCAAGCAGAAACATTTGAACAACTTTGGTAGAGGACCACCCAAGGAACATCATGGCCAAGTTTCATCAAAATCCATTCATTGGTTTTGGAGATGTCATTTAAACACAAATGCTGACGATGGATGGACGACCTTACGCACAACAGACACAGCGTGATCACAATAGCTCACCATGAGCACAGGTGAGCTTAAAACTGAACCAAATCGGGATGCCGACACATGTTCCAGTCCAACAGCTCTACCTATTCTTTGAACAGTCGAGCTAAAAATACTGATGGATAGTACAATTAGTATGTGCTGCCCTTGGGGGCGTAAGAAACAGTCGCAGTACTGGCAACTATATCCCTTTGTACAACTGCTCTTTAATGCAGTAGTTTATAATCTATTTATTTATTTATTTATTTGGGTTTTACAGCGCACCAACACAGTATAGGTTATATGGCGCCAAACAGGACTACAAATTTTGGTTCCACATCTCATTTACATCTAAATCAAAACATCAGGTATGGAATCAAAATTTGCATACCTGTTGGAATCACAGAGTTACAGCAAAACCAACGTTTATAATCTGGAATCAAAGAAAACAATTCATGGTCATTGATTAGTCATAATTTATTTTTATAAAATTTATGCCATTTCTGACATAATACAATAAATTTGAACAAGAGCACTATCTGACAATTCATTCATACAAAAGTTTATCTTGTTTGATTTAAAATATTGGCTTGTAGCAAAATGTACTGCAAAATGCCTTCAATAAATTTAAATATCTGTCAAATAATATATTATCAACATGCCTCAGAGCCTATTCATCAACAATTTAGATCTGAAATTAAAAACTTGGACATAAAATACTAAATTTTATTTTATCCAGAGTAGAACCATCAATCTTCAATAAGTCATCTGGATGGCTTCCTCACATGAAGAATTCTTCATCCAAAGCCAGGTTTCAAACCCACAGCGTTGCAGGGCATGTGATTCAAAGTCGGCAACCTTAGCCACTCGGCCGTGGAGGCCCCTTAAATTTTAATTTGCGTTGCTTCCATTAAATGTAGTTGTAATAATACTTGGCTAAAAATAAGTATTTCCTATAATCACTAGGTCTACAAAATTTAGGCAGCTGTAATACTGATATGCCCTTTCAGCGAAGTTATAGCAACTTAAAATTTTTGAGTCCAAATCTAAATTTCAGACTAGAATGTTGATAACTCTGGCCCCAGTAACTATAAAACATGGAATGTTGATCAGAGGAAAATATTTCAACAATATGCAGATTTATCTGAAATGAAATTTCTTTGTCTGCATAAAGCTAGATTAGAAGCAAAAGTGACATTATATATTATCATTGAATAATTTGCTCATAAGGTGACAAAGTGGAAAAAACTTTTAGTAGCTAAGTCACTGAAATGTCTTTGACAGACACACAGTGACAAAGAGATCACAAGCCTAGGGCTACAGGTGGGATAATAGAGTCGAACTGCTGGCAGCCAATTGGTTTGTGGAGAAATCTTCAAACACTACACGTCTCAAATAAAATTTATTGCTGAAAATCACTAAAATCTTGGCATATATTCTAGAGGCTGTAACAGTGCCGAGAAATTCTGACTGTATGCTAACTGACATAAAACAAGTGTGTAGCATTAAAACTTGTTTCACGGAAACCTTTCATCAGCTATGCAAGTGATAGAATATTGAGCCATTTCTTTTATATATTAAACACTGATCTCTCAAGGTTGCAAGGAGATAAGAAAAATTCTCCAGCTATCCCGTGTAATACATGAGGAACGAGTGCAGTGTTTCATTGTATTAGTAATTATGGCTCTGACAGAACTGCACAAAATTATAGGAGAAATCAGCCAATTTGAAAGTAACATTTTTCGTGACAGTAAGGAATATTAGGCAAACAATCAAAGAAGTCAATATTAGGCAAACAATCAAAGAAGTCGTAAAAACAAAACCAAGAGTGCAGTAAAACTGATTGAAAATGTTAAAAATAACAGATTTCTAGCTATACCTGTATCCATAAATCTATTAAAGCAACTGTCATAAGTTTTAGGTAAAAATTACATAAATCTCAAAGCATTTTAACACTGTATATTGCTAGAGCACCTTTAGGCTTTGGAAAATATCCACTGACAAAATTCCCCACCCCCAAATCATTCCAGTTTGGCTTAAATGAATGTTATGAAAGGCTCACACTTTCAAGATGGATATTTCAATTCTCTGGGTGAATAGTTCTATATCTTATACTAGATTCCACTTGCAGTATTATTTCTACATTGAAGATGTACAGTTTTATATGTATTTCCCTTATCAATGAACAAATTTCTTTTATTGTAGATTCATAAATACATGAAACTTTTACATCAAAAAATAGTCTTTTAAAATCAATTACCTAGTAACTGTTGTGACCTTGTAAAACCACTTTAAACTCGCAGGAATACTTACAACACCATCATACAATATTTATCATACAAATTCCAACAAAAATACAAGTACACCTAATATATACACACTCTAATATCATTCATGCAATAACAAGACAATTAAAAATAAAAAATCCATTTAGAACAAGTGAATGAAGTATTGCCATGCAATACAAAGTCCCCTACTGGAAGGCACCTAATTTTCTCTACTGCAGTATAACATAATGAACTGATATCTGTCAATGATGTATAAACAATATTGTTTATACAATAAACATATACAATATGTTATAACAACACACTTGGATTAAAATGTGCATATATAAAAACCCACAGTTGTTTTCATATTGAATTTTTTTTTGGCTGATTATAAAAATGTTATCATGTAAGTTATTTATAGTAACAACAAAGGGACATTAATCTTTCAAAAAAAAAAAAAAAAAAAAAAAAAAAAAATCTATATAATATTAGTCCACAAGAAACTCTTTACCAGGTAGAGATAGGTCAAAATACACCTAAAAATTGGATGTAACATGCATGCTGTACCACAGAAAAGTGGTCTCGATTTTTCTCTACCGCCAGTAATAAAAAAGTTACAATAAAATCTATTTATAGTAACAACAAAGGGACGTAATTCTAAAAACAAGGGTGCCTCATGGTGGTGAACATTTGGTCCAAGTAACATCAAAATCCCTCCATGCATGAAGAAGAAATGTTCCGTACAAAGTCATTCTTGAATTTGACCTTTGACCTCTAAATATGACCTTGACCTTAGACCTAGGGACCTGGTTCTTGCGCATGACATGTTGTCTCATCCAGGGGAATATTTGTGCTAACTGATATCTAAATCCTGCTTTGCATGACAAAGTTATAGACCGGACAGGAAAAAAATCCTCTTGACCTTTGATCTCAAAGTGTGACCTTGACCTTTAAGCTAGGGTATTGGGTGTTGCGCATGACACGTCGTCTCATCATGGGAAACATTTATGCCAAGTAATATTGTAATCCCTTGATGGATGACAGAGTACTTGATCGGACAGGGAAAAAACCTTATTGACCTTTGACCTCCAATTGTGACCTTGACCTTTGAGCTAAGGGTCTGGGCTTTGCGCAGGACATGTTGTCTCATCATGGGGAACATTTGTGTCAAGTAATATTAAAATCCCTTCATGGATGGCAGAGTTATGGACGGGACAGGAAAAAAACTCTGTTGACCTTTGACCCCCAATTGTGACCTTGACCTTTGAGCTAGGGGTCTGGGATTTGCGCATGACACGTCGTCTCATCATGGGGAACACTTGTGCTAAGTGATATTAAAATCCCTTAATGAATGTCAGAGTTATGGACCGGACACGAAACAGACCCTGTTCATGCTATGATAACATTTGACTGCTAAGTGTGACCTTGACCTTTGAGCTAGGGGTCTGAAAGTTGTGCATGACACATCGTCTTATTATGAGGTACATTTGTGCCAAGTAATATTAAAATCCCTTCATAGATGGGAGAGTTATGGGCCGGACAGGAAAAAAGCCTTGTTGACCTTTGACCTCTAATTGTGACCTTGACCTTTAAACTAGGGGTCCAGGTTTTGCGCATGACACGTCGCCTCCTCATGGGGAACATTTGTGCCAAGTAATATTGAAATCTCTTCATGGATGGGAGAGTTATGGACCGGACAGGAAAAAAGCCCTGTTGACCTTTGACCTCCAATTGTGACCTTGACCTTTGAGCTAGGGGTCCGGGATTTGCGCATGACACATCATCTCATCATGGGGAACATTTGTGCCAAGTAATACTAAAATCCCTTCAAGGATGGGAGAGTTGTGGACCGGACAGGAAAAAAGCCCTGTTGACCTTTGACCTCCAATTGTGACCTTGACCTTTGAGCTAGGGGTCCGGGTTTTGTGCATGACACGTCGTCTCATCATGGGGAACATTTGTGCCAAGTAATATTAAAATCCCTTCATGGATGACAGAGTTATGGACCGGACACGAAATTGCGGACGGACGGACGGACGGACGGAATGACCGAAAAAGTGTATTCCTATAGTCCCCAAAACTGGTTTTCAACCAGTAGGGGACTAATAAACACATTTTAGTATAATTACAAGGCATTTCAGAACATAAACACGGACATTTAACATGTAATTAACAAAGTAAGGGCATTGTATTGCATATAAATAGAATCAGATTCGCTTCTTCAGAACTGCCCTTAGGTTTGTTTTGCAAAAGAAAGAGAAGATAGAGCAACTTTTAAAATCTAAGTCTGAAAGAAGCTGCCATTTACATAAAATTCAAATACTTGCTGTAAATGCTTCAACTTAATTAATTCTTGTGTCACTATATAACATCAGAAAGCACAATTATCAACAGGTAGCATTTTAATTTATTAAATTAATATATTTTTTCAGGCATTTTTGAGTTATATCTTTAAAAAAATATTTTATATGAAGATTAACCCCAGATAAAAGAGCTACAGTTTCAGAAACAGAAAATACAACCATTTACTAATCTTCAAGAAAATTGCTAAAAATTCAACAATTAATACAGGAACTCTTTTTTTGTGAATACTTCGCTATATTATTTATTACCATAATTGGTGCAATGACCGTCTTCAAAATATGTCTGTTGTAACTTTGACTTCTGGAAATGTGCAATGTGGATTATATGTTCTTAGGTTCCATCAAGTACTATAGAACTTTCTATATGCTACCAACAACATTCAAATAAAAACAAGTGTGAAACTTTTAAAACAGATATAAGAAGCTACAAATACTCAGATGACCTAAGAGACTGAATTTCAACGGCAATCAATGTAATCCCCAGTTGAATACTAACTAGTTAATACGTAAGTTTTGATAATACCAAAAATACATTGGAACAACAGCTTTACAAAAAATTATAATAAAAAAAAACTCTGGAAAAATATCTCAACAGTTAGTTAAAAAGAATATGAGCAAACAGAAATGTGAAGAAAAACTAATTAATTGCACATTGAGTCTGTTTGTTTGATTAATTACAATCATATTGATCATACTGTGTTGTTGAAAGTGAAATCCAAGATTTTTCTACATTTGCTGTAAACAGTCCGGTACAGATGAAATGTCAGCAGTCACTAGTTTATGAAGTTGTCTGTTTAAAGGCTTTTTACATGTGCTGCAAAGTAAGTTCTATGCAAGTAACTCAAGCATATATGTTCAACTCTTTGTTTCTTGCTGTCACTTTCTACATATTTTATATATATTTCTTATGTTTCCAATCAGATGTTGTTGTTGCTACAGTTAAACTGATGCGATTTTCACACCTGTCACTACATGCTGGACACTGACATGCCAATATCAATGACTGATAACTGCCTGTAATATTTAAGTAATTTACAACAGCAGGTGCAATGTACTTCAATATAGTATGTAGGTGCATATTTCTTCAGAGTAAAAGAAAAATATCTGGCTGAAAAATGACAAAGCTTACCCAGATGTAGCTTTCTTGAAAAAAGAAAAAAAAGGTTCCAGTCATGACCTACCCTCAAGTGTTGTACCTTATACTGTTGTTTACATATACAGCTTAAATGTTTTCTTCTTTGCTATAAGAATGTGAGTTTAAAACAAGGGTGAAAATCTGCCTTAGACCATTAAAACTGTACACAGTCAACAAATGCATGTTAAAGATAAAAGCACAGTCATGTCTCCAATGTGGACAGAGGCATCCCACTTTACTATAAAGATTTATTTATCAACAGGCTTCAGTCCTTTCAACAAGAGTCATATCAAGAAAAACTTTTTACACATTTTCTAAGACTCCAGGAATGTTTATGTTCCTATGAACTAGAATAAACACAAGTCTCTTCTTGATAAAGGTAAAGTTTGTTTCACTAAGCTGACTGGCAGAACAAAATGTTTGTCAGAAATGTAAACTTCTAACACTGTCTTTCAAAGAACAAACAAAGCACAAGGACTAAAAAACCTTGTAACAGCTTCAGCTTCCTCCTCCTTTGTAAACACTTGTCTTTGGCTATGTAACTTAAGAAAGACTGCAAAAAGTTCTGTAACACCGAGCTGTGCTAGAACAGTTCACAACTATGAGACAAAATCTCGTAACTGATTTACTGGATTAAAGTTCTACTAACTGAAGACCTCCTCTGTTTGGCCACTGTGAACTGGTATACCCACAAGGGTAACCACAATGTTTCACTGTATGGAAACAAGTAAGAGAATGTCACATTGCCTTGTAGTGAGATATTATCACGCCATGTACATAGAACTTATATATTATGTCAGTTGTGTATCTTTATGGATTTTTCCAGATAATTTCCTACACGAGATCGTTTTGGAGTCTTATTGACATGGTCAAGTCCTAACCATGGCCTAGCTTGCATATTGCCACCTGAAATACATGGATAACATAATTTATTGATCTGATTAAGAGTACTAATGATAAACATTTCCAGCCAATATTAACAATCAAATTGTCATTTAACTGCTTTATGCTAGTAAAAAGAATCTTTTTGGTTTTTCTTGTCTCAATGAGTTTCTTCATTTATACATAACAAAATTGATATACACTAGACTTTCATATTATTCACATTGTTTTTATTTAGAATCATTCATTAAACAAGAGGACCATGATGGTCCTGAATCGCTCACCTCTTCCCACATGACCCAGTTTTGAGTATGACGTCGTTTTTTCTATTATTTGACATAGTGACCTAGTTTTTGAGCTCATGAGACCCAGTTTTGAACTTTACCTAGATATTATCAAGATAAAAATTCTGACCAATTTTCATGAAGATCCATTGAAAAATATGGTCTCTAGAGAGGTCACAAGGTTTTTCTATTATTTGACCTATTGATCTAGTTTTCGAAGGTACATGACCCTGTTTTGAACTTTACCTAGATATCATCAAGGTGAACATTCTCACTAATTCTCATGAAAAATATGGCCTCTAGAGAGGTCACAAGGTTTTTCTATTTTTATACCTACTGGCCTAGCTTTTGACCGCACGTGACCCAGTTTCGAAATTGACCTAGATATCATCAAGGTGAACATTCAAATCAATTTTCATGAAGATCCACTGAAAAATATGGCCTCTAGAGAGGTCAAAAGATTTTAATAATTTTAGACCTACTGACCTAGTTTTTGACCGCAGTTGACCCAGTTTCAAACTAGACCTAGATATCATCAAGATGAACATTCAGACCAATTTTCATATAGATCCCATGAAAAGTATGGCCTCTAGAGAGGTCACAAGGTTTTTTTATTATTTGACCTACTAACCTAGTTTTTTATGGCATGTGACCCAGTTTCAAACTTGACCTAGATATCATCAAGGTGAACATTCTGACCAATTTTTATGGAGATCCATTCAAAAGTATGGCCTCTAGAGAGGTCACAAGGTTTTTCTATTTTTAGACCTACTGACCTAGTTTTTGACCGCACATGACCCTGTTTCAAACTTGACCTAGATATCATCAAGATGAACATTCAGACCAACTTTCATACAGATCCCATGAAAAATATGGCCTTTAGAGAGGTCACAAGGTTTTTCTATTATTTGACCTACTGACCTAGTTTTTGACGGCACGTGACCCAGTTTCGAACTTGACCTAGATATCATCAAGATGAACATTCAGACCAACTTTAATACAGATCCCATGAAAAATATGGCCTCTAGAGAGGTCACAAGGTTTTTCTGTTATTTGACCTACTGACCTAGTTTTTGAAGGCATGTGACCCACTTTCGAACTTGACCTAGATATCATCAAGGTGAACATTCTGACCAATTTTCATGAAGATCTCATGAAATATATGGCCTCTAGAGAGGTCACAAGGTTTTTCTATTTTTAGACCTACTGACCTAGTTTTTGACTGCATGTGACCCAGTTTCGAACTTGACCTAGATATCATCAAGATGAACATTCAGACCAACTTTCATACAGATCCCATGAAAAATATGGCCTTTAGAGAGGTCACAAGGTTTTTCTATTATTTGACCTACTGACCTAGTTTTTGATGGCACGTGACCCAGTTTCGAACTTGATCTAGATATCATCAAGGTGAACGTTCTGACCAATTTTCATGAAGATCTTGTGAAATATATGGCCTCTAGAGAGGTCACAAGGTTTTTCTATTTTTAGACCTACTGACCTAGTTTTTGAAGGCACGTGACCCAGTTTCGAACTTGACCTAGATATCATCAAGGTGAACATTCTGACCAATTTTCATGAAGATCTTGTGAAATATATGGCCTCTAGAGAGGTCACAAGGTTTTTCTATATTTAGACCTACTGACCTAGTTTTTAAAGGCACGTGACCCAGTTTCGAACTTGACCTAGATATCATCAAGGTGAACGTTCTGACCAATTTTCATGAAGATCTTGTGAAATATATGGCCTCTAGAGAGGTCACAAGGTTTTTCTATTTTTAGACCTACTGACCTAGTTTTTGATGGCACGTGACCCAGTTTCGAACTTGACCTAGATATCATCAAGGTGAACGTTCTGACCAATTTTCATGAAGATCTTGTGTAATATATGGCCTCTAGAGAGGTCACAAGGTTTTTCTATTTTTAGACCTACTGACCTAGTTTTTGATGGCACGTGACCCAGTTTCGAACTTGACCTAGATATCATCAAGGTGAACGTTCTGACCAATTTTCATGAAGATCTTGTGAAATATATGGCCTCTAGAGAGGTCACAAGGTTTTTCAATTTTTAGACCTACTGACCTAGTTTTTGATGGCACGTGACCCAGTTTCGAACTTGACCTAGATATCATCAAGATGAACATTCTGACCAACTTTCATAAAGATCCCATGAAAAATGTGACCTCTAGAGTGGTCACAAGCAAAAGTTTACGGACGCACGGACGCACGGACGCACGGACGGACGACGGACACCGCGCGATCACAAAAGCTCACCTTGTCACTTTGTGACAGGTGAGCTAAAAAGCCGCGCCATGAGAAAACCAACAGGGTGCATTTGCCACCAGCATGGATCCAGACCAGCATGCGCATCCGCGCAGTCTGGTCAGGATCCGGATCCATGCTGTTCGCTTTCAAAGCTTATTGCAATTGGATCCATGCTGGTTGCAAATCCACTATGTTGGTTTTCTCATGGCATGGCTCAGATACGGTTATTCTCAATGTTAAAAATTACACAAAAGCCTTTACAAGTTCTTCAACTTAGTACCTAGGACAGTTTTACAGTTCCAGAGTTGAATGTCTTGCAACATGTGCAAACACAAACCACAGTAGATTATAGCCAGTCTACTAGACTATCATCTCTACCAAATGACTGAATAATTGTTCGATGAATGATTTTTCATTTTAGATGTTTGTCTCAAGATATAACAATACCGGAGTTCTCACAAATGAAGAAAATTTACCTGTGCCTGACACTGTGTGAGGTATGAACTGACTGATGTTTACATTCTGATCATGCTCTTCATCTGATATGTACTCTACTTTACCCATCACAATCACTGCAAACTTGTACTGGAAATAAAAAAAAAAGGTTTCTTCGCATACACCAACAACAAAACCTAAGAAAGTACTTGTTACATAAACTACTTTTACTTCCATTACAAATGACAGCTAATCACTGTCAGTGTGCAAACACTCTACCAAATGTTATTCTTTTTAGTGTACCTTCTTATTTCTGATGACGACATTTTAAGTGGAAACTAGTTAAGAATAAGTTGTATTATTTATTTCTTATTAATCCATCATTTCTGTAACAACACAAAAGACTTTCACTGTTACTGTTTTTTTTAACTGGATTTATAGTCTCACAGAAAGCTCTAGACCTCAATGTAACTTTTAAGCTTTAAAGGTGATTGCAGACCCATAGGTATACATTGTATCTCTACTGGCATCTGGTAGAACCATCAACCTTTCCCTTACAGAAAATGGTCTGGTCAGCAATTTGCTTGTTAACAATACCTTCTCAAATTCTTTGTCTGGAACATCCAATCTCTTCTGTATCCTGTCTTTTACTGATGAAAACTTTTCATTCTGAAACCAAGAGTTCAAAAACATTTTCTCCAGTATTTTTGTCACAAGTATACATAGTTTATAATCAAATAGATTTTAAAGTTGGTTCTTTTCTGTAAAACCTTATTCAAATTAAATTAATATGACATGTGTTAAATTGAATGGAACTGTTACTCAATTAAAACAGTTGTGAACAGTTTACGATAAATATGATACAACCAACAACAAATATTAATCGGATAATTCTTATAACTTACGTTTTTTATGACCAGTAAAAACGGAACACCAAAAGTTGAAAACACTTCCTGGAAAGAAAATTTGAATATGTCATGTTATGTTTCATTTTTATTCAAGCAGCATACTTTTTAAATGTATGGTTGAAGAGAAATAAATAAAATTGTTTCTCATATAACATCTTGTTGCACATGACATGATGTTGTATATCTTGGGACCCCCTACAGGTTTCAAAAATCAATCATCAAAACACATTATTACGCATGAAATGTAAAAACTAGAAGGTGTTTTTTGTCACAAAAACATATGTCTCACCCCTATGTATACCTTTAGCTCTGGCAGCCATTTTGTGCAGTGAAGCAGAATGTGGCAGCAATATGCACAAAAGGCTTGGTACTGATCACTCCTGTCAAGTTTCATCAAAATCCAGCTAGCAATTTGACCTGTGAATGCCGGACAAGATTTTTCCATTTTTAGCTCTGGCGGCCATTTTGTGCAGCGAAGCGTAACGGTCGGCGATATGCACAACTAGGGTTGGTACTGATTACTCCTAAGAAGTTTCGTTATAATCCGGCCAGAAGTTTGACCTGTGAAAGCCGGACAAGCTTAATACGGATGGACGGCAAAGGCAAAACCAATATGTCTCACCAATTTCAATAGCTTTCAATGAAAGATGAAATTTACCTTACACACTGTATGAACATTTTTAGGGATAAAACAAACGCTGTAACAGAACATATCCTACTTTGTGAAAATGAGCAACAGGAATGAGAGTTTCATCAGGTGCGAGACTGAATTCTTCTTTGGGAATTTCTTCTATCCGCAGACTTCTAGTTGTGCCAGTGGAGTTCAACATCTCCAGCGACATGTCCTCCAGTTGTAACGAGTAAATCTTACAGCCTATTACTTCCAGTAATCTATACAGAAAATTTTACAAAACTTTTTACATGATGTGAAGAAATCTTGCCAATGCTAAATCAATGCATTAGAGAATTATATAACTTTAATTAATTTTTAAGAAAGAAAAGACATATCTAATGTTAGACTTATCCTGTTCCGAAATTCAAAACACAAGTTAAAGACTAGAAACTTTACATATTTAAGATTCATTATGTATTAATGATGCTTATCTAAGATTTATTTCGAGACTACATACCTCAATTTTCCACTCTCTGAAAGTTCTATTTGTTTCTTAGCTTCTTCCAGTAAATCACAAACTTTTCCAGTTTTGTCGGGATACAACACTAGCTCCTTCTGTAATATAAACAAACAGGTTGACATTTTTACTTCCAAAAGCCTAACATTTTATGCTGAACAAATATAAAGAACTATCTTTCATATCAGGATATCAAAGAACCAAACTGACCAAAGAAACCAATATATTTATACATTTTAAAATACATCTTTCAAAATGACCCTACTTTAAAATGTTTTTTCTACAATTCAACTAAGTGGACCTATTTTCATGTACAGCAAGTCAACACTTAATACTGTGACATTATCATTTATGAGCATGTACTTTTTGTAGATGGGAATTCACATAAACTGTAATTCCTATTTATTTTATCTTTCTAATTTGGCATACTTTAATTGATGTCGCAACTAAAAATAGCCATCTGTGCTAAAACCGCAGAAATTTTATGTTAACAAAATTAAAAGGTCTAATAGCATATAGAAATAGAAATATTCACATCTCATACTGGCTTAAAGCTTAGTATTTCTGCGAATCATTATGAATACAAAATGTGCATTTTTCATTCAAACAAGAGCTGTCACTAATGATGACAAATGCCCCTGGAGCGCCCTGGCCTTTGACCTGGTGACCCCAAAGTCAGTTTGGGTCATGTACTCAATAAGTACTATCAGCATGTGAAGTTTGAAGGTCCTGGGTGCAGTGGTTCGCGAGTAAAGTGCCTTTATGCAAAAAGTTAACGTTGTGACGAACGGACTGACAGACAGTTGAAAACTAATATGCCTCCCTTCGGGGGCATAAAAACCAATTCTTAAATCTTACCTCTTCCTTTAAGCGGCTATTTACATATATACACTTGAACTGTCGTTTGTTCTCTAATTCATTTATCCTAATGTTCAACTGAAAAGCAGAGCATACACATTTCACATTACCAAATTCTACTTTGAAACATCACTACATACTTAAATTAGTTACATCTAAGCTTAATACAAGGTTAGATTTTTTTTTTACAAATAAATGTACTTGTATCTATAAAGCTTTTTAAGAAACACTGCCTTCTGGGATTAAAAAACTCCTGATTTGGCATGATAAATTCATTTAAAGAAATTCACAAACATTCTTTCAATCTGCCTCAGGATTCTGATATACCAAACAATAACTAACTTAACATTTTCTTGTTTGTTTAGTGGCAACTTACACAGTCTTAACAGTTAAGACTGACAAGTATCCCATTAAGTCTCTTTAACTGCCATGTTTAGCAAATATTTTGGTAAGGAATGCATTATAATCATAGTAGATACCTGTTGATAATATAATTTTTTCGGTTGCCTAGGTTTGGTATATAATAGAAGCTCCTTAAGAGTTCCTTCATATGTACAACGAATAGCATTGCCTGGACCCTCTCTGTACCTGAAGAAAGAAAAATATAAACATTAAATGTCCATAAAGAATTTTAAAAGGCTGCTGTTTCAATATCTATGTTGTGGCAATTTCAGGCTGTCTAGCATACCCCGACAAAAAATGAGGGCTAATTTTAGGGCAATTTGTACAAAAAAATAGGGCTAAAATTAGGAATTTGGTACAATTTTAAGGAAATTTTAGGGCTAAATTTAGGAATTTTCAAATCAAAATATGGACTTTAAAGACCATGTAATGTGCTTACCTTTATGTGATTGACATAAAAGTAACTCAGAAATAGTGCTTTATTTACAGAAAAGACGTCTCCTAGCTTTCCACTGTTTTGAACTGTGCTAAATTGTTTTATTCTGAATTAGAAGAACTTTTAAACAACATTTAAAACATTTTCTCTTTTTGATCATTGCAAAAAGTTAAAAAATTAGGAATCTTTGTGAAAAAATAGGGCCTTTTTAGGAATTTCCTTTGATTTTTTAAAAAAAATAGGAATTTTAGCCAAATTGAAAAAAAAATAGGAAAAAGTAGGAATTTTAGGGACGCTAGACAGCCTGCAATTTAAAAATCCAAATGCACACTTTCGAAGTTGTCAAAGTAATGAAGACACAAGATTTTTCTTCTTTAATATTTTCTTTTCTTTGGTTTTGGTTATGTTGATTTCACATATACACAATAAAAGGTCATATAGCAACTTTCCAACTTTTGATGGTGCATCAAGACCCCCAAAGTGCTCCTCTAGGCATTGTTTCAAAGTTTGGGCTGACATTCAGTATCTGTAAGCCAGCTGTATGGTTTTGTCATATAAAAACAATTCTACACCAAAGTGAGGTTTTAAACAAATAACAGTGAGGCGCATGGGATTCAAAGTCCACTCAGCCGCAAAGGCAAATCTTCTGTATTTTCAGGTTTTACAAGTTGCTTTATCCACATTTTCCTGTAATTTTTCTAAAAATTATCTTGATTTATCTTCAGACTTCTTACATTAAATACAAAAGTGTATCAACTAATCTTCTTAAACATTAAATACACATGAGCAACACGTACACATATCATGCAACCATTATAAAAAGACTCAGTAAGTTTTGCTGGTCAACTGTACTTTTCTACACTATATTACAAGATACCTGTTTGAAACATTGTACAATTCAAACCTAAATAAAGAACCCGCTACAGAACTGATTCACTGGCAAGAGGTCGGAACTTACCCTTGTGGTTTGAAGAATTGCAATAGGTAAGGATCTGTGTTGAGATATCTGGCTACAGAGTTGGCCATCTGGTCATAGTTCATACGCTGAGATAACTCCAGCGTGAAACCAGGATCACTTATCACATTTTTATCACAGAAAGTAATTTCAACACGGTAATAAAGGTCTCTGAAAGAAACAAGTAATAATTGCTAATTCATACATAAATGGCTAGTTTTTACACCAACTGAACATTTTCTTCTTATTTAAAGCATCTAACTTTCCACTGAAATGACTCTGTTCTTCAAGGAAGAAATTTGTTAGATCTCCCAATACTTCTCAACACAAAAGTAAGGTAGAAAACGAAAGTTTACATGTATACTTATGAAGACTACCTGCCCAGCCAACTTGCATGACAGTCCTAACCCCTCACAAAGTGGTTCTGTCACAGACAAAACACTTGATAAAGTTAACCTTCACAAACCTGAAATATTCCTTTGCAGTTGGAAGTTCGTACTGGTCAATGTCGGTTTCATCTTTCTGAAACACGATGATGTCACCGTCCATCAGTTCTTCCAACATCTTTTCCATAGGTAAATCTGTACTTGGTAACATCTCTAACATGTTTGGCTTTACTTCCTATATACAAAATATGAACAGTATTTCCAGAGACAATTATATAGAAATATGTGTTATTATAAAAATCTTCCATTATACAGAATGCTTTTCAAATGTTATTGTGCATAAAGATATATATGAAGTTTTCACACACATATAGTAATAAGCATGAACAAGAGGGCCATGAAGGCCCAGTATCCTTCAGCTGTGTTCCTAACCAATATTACCTAGTATCCAGTATCACCTAGATTTCACAAACACATTCTGACCTGGTTTAATGTAAATCAGACAGAGGTGTTAGCCAAGTTTTTTCTTTTTTGACCTAGTGACCTAGTTTTTGGCCTACAAATCCGTATAAGACTTTATAAGACCAACATTCTGACAAGGGGCCCCTCTCCTAAGTGTTAACAAGCTTTTTCTGACTAACTGTTTTTCTATGTTTTGACCTAGTGACCCAGTTTTTGGCCTACAAATCCATATGACTTTATAAGACAAACATTCTGACAAGGTGTCACAGAGGCCCCCCTCTAAAGTGTTAACAAGCTTTTTCTGACTAACTGACCTAGTTTTGACTCCAGATGACCCACTCTCAAACTTTCCTGCATTTTTTTAGGCAAACATTCTGACAAAGTTTCATGCAGCTTTGGCTAAAATTGTGATCTAGCGTGCAAACAGTAACAAGAGCTCGTCAAACACGAAATGCCCCCCTTGATGCATTCAGTAATTGCACAAGGAACAGAAATTATATGCTCACTGTAAACAAAAGTTCTACCATTCTGGTTTAATCTGACCTTTTTAACCTATTAACCTAACAAGAGATTACAGAGTGATCTTGGCGCCATCCACTGAGCCATTTTTGAATGTTCCAAATTTCAAGACTTGTTCAAGGTCAAAATCAAGGTCAAATTTCATTTCAGTACAAAACAATGTGTATGTGGTCCAAATTTGAAAGCTGTGGCTTGAGAAATGTGAAAGTAGGTCACTAGGTCAATCTCAAGATCAAAGTTCATTTCGGTACATAAAACTATGCATGTGGTTCAAATTTGAAGGCTCTAGCTTGAGAAATGTGAAAGTAGGTCACTAGGTCAAAATCAAGGTCAAATTTTATTTCAGAACATCAAACTATGCAAGTGGTCCAAATTTGAAGCCTGTACCTTCAGAAATGTGAAAGTAGGTCACTAGGTCAATCTCAAGATCAAAGTTCATTTCAGTACACAAAACTATGCATGTGGTTAAAATTTGAAGGCTGTAGCTTGAGAAATGTGAAAGTAGGTCACTACGTCAAAATCAAGGTCAAATTTTATTTTGGAACACAAAACTATGCATGTGGTCCAAATTTGAAGCCTGTACCTTCAAAAATGTGAAAGTAGGTCACTAGGCCAATCTCAAGATCAAAGTTCATTTCAGTACACAAACCTATGCATGTGGTCCAAATTTGAAGGCTGTAGCTACAGAAATGTGAAAGTAGGTCACTATGTCAAGATCAAGGTCAACTCATGTCAAGGTTCATCTTGCCACTCAAAACTATACATGTGGTCCAAATTTGAATCATGTAAGTTATGGACATGAAGATTCTAAGTTTTTCCCTATATAAGTCTATATGAACCATATGACCCCTGAGGCGGGGCCATATTTGACCCTAGAGGGATAATTTGAACAAACTTGGTAGAGAACCACTAAATGATGCTACATAACAAAATATCAAAGCTATAGTCTTTGTGGTTTGGACAAGAAGTTTTTCCCTACATAAGTCTATGTAAACCATGTGACCCCCAGGGCGGAGCCATATTTGACCGTAGGGGAATAATTTGAACAATCTTAGTAGAGGACCACTCGATGATGTCATATGTAAAATATCAAAGCCCTAGGCCCTGCGGTTTTGGACAAGAGGTTTTTCAAAGTTTTTTCCTATATAAGTCTATATAAACCATGTGACCCCCAGGGTGGGGCCATATCTAAACCCAGGGAAATAATCTGAACAATATTGGTAGAGGACCACTGGATTATGCTACATACCAAATATCAAAGCCCTAGGCCCTATGGTTTTGGACAAGAAGATCAGAAACCGTTTAACTGTTCCTGGCCAATGTGACCTTGACCTTTGACCTGATAACCTCAAAATCAATAGGGGTCATCTCCTGGTCATGGCCAACCTAACTACCAATTTTCCTGACATTAGGCCCAAGCGTTCTTGAGTTATTGCCAGGAAACCATTTTACTGTTCCTGGTCACTGTGACCTTGACCTTTCACATACTGACCTTAAAATCAATAGGTGTCATCTGCTGGTTATTACCAACCTCCCTATCAACTTTCATGATCCTACGCCCAAGTGTTCTTTAGTTATCATCCGGAAACCGTTTTACTATTCAGGGTCACTGTGACCTTGACCTTTGACATACAGACCTCAAAATCAATAGGGGTCATCTGCTGGTGATGAATAACCTTCCTATCAACCTAGGCCCAAGCGTTCTTGAGTTATCATCCGGAAACGGATTGGTCTACATTCCGACCGACCGACCTACCGACCGACATCTGCAAAACAATATACCCCTCCTTCTTCGAAGGGGGGCATAAAAATGTTAACCACACATGGAACAGACACAGGGTGATCACAATAGCTCACCTTGGGCACTTTTGGCTCAGGTGGGCTTAAAACGTCATTCCACTGAAGTAATTTGGTTATTCAACCATTTCATGTCTTTTCTTATTTCCGTATTACATAAACTTATTTTCTAGTCAGAGATCAACCATTTGAAAGGAAACAGATGCTGTAGTTGAAAAGTACTATTTCCCAAATGATAAGTAAGAAACAATGTTGCTATGCAACTTCTCACTCAACATTTTCTTTTAGTATCAACATTTGCATTATATAAAAATCCAAGGAATTACATATTCCCTTAGTAAAACCCTATATTTTAAGCCGAACTTTTTGTTACAGGAACACATACTTACCTCAAATAGAATAAGGGGAGTAGATGGATGGAATCCAGCTCTCTTGTTCAGTTCTGGCATTAACTCGGCTACAAATATAAATAATAATGAAAATTTACTAGCTGTTATTTTTCCACAAGCACCAAGAAAGCTGTAGGAACTTCAATAACATATTAAAAGGTAACTTTTTATAATGTATTCAAATAATATGTAAATCTAACTTATGTTCTCTTTTGGTTTATCAGGTGACATATTCCTGACATGATTCATAGTTCTAAAAAAATCTTTCTTTTTACATGTACAAGAATAAATACGCATACATCAACAGGGAACTTTGATACAAATGTCAAAGCTGTATACTTAAGATTTATAAATTTATTCATAGGTTCTGTAGTTTAAACAATTACTTTCATCTATATACATGATCAAGTATCAGATGTTAATACCTCAATACTTAAAGAGGTTTCACTGCAACAGACAGGTAACATAAACAAGAGCTGTCAATGGACAGCGCGCTCGACTATTCTCAGTGCTTGATACTATAGTATAAGCAATGAGTAAAACTTTAATAATATTCAGGATGGTAAACATGTATGCAAAATATGAAAGCAATATCTCAATGGACTTTGAAAATATTTGGGGTGGTACGCAAACTTTAACATTTATTCTAAGTCAAAGGGGGCCATAATTCAGTCAAAATGTTTGATAGAGTTGCCTCCCCCTTTTTACAGACTAGGGTCATGATGGTAAACAAGTATGCAAAATATGAACGCAATATCTCAATGGACTTTGAAAATATTTGGGGTGGTACGCAAACTTTAACATTTATTCTGTCGAAAAGGGGCCATAATTCAGTCAAAATGCTTGATAGAGTTGCCACCTCCTTTTTACAGACTGGGGTCATGATGTTGAACAAGTATGCAAAATATGAAAGCAATATCTCAATGGACTTTGAAAATATTTGGGGTGGTACGCAAACTTTAACATTTATTCTAAGTCAAAGGGGGCCATAATTCAGTCAAAATGTTTGATAGAGTTGCCTCCTCCTTTTTACAGACTAGGGTCATGATGGTAAACAAGTATGCAAAATATGAACGCAATATCTCAATGGACTTTGAAAATATTTGGGGCAATACGCAAACTTTAACATTTGTGACGCCAACGCCGACGCCGGGGCAAGTAGGATAGCTCCCATATTCTTCGAATAATCGATCTAAAAACAAATTCACTTCTTGACATTAATGCATACTTACATCCCTTTGCTGCTATGGGAACATATGCATGTCCGCAGTAATTTATTGACTTTGTTCGTGGATCATACATTTTCAGAAACAACAGCACATCACCTGTAACAGTAAAATATTTATAAATCATTCCACTCAACTGTTAAATTAAGTTAGACTTAAGGAATCTGTAATATAAATTTCTACAAATTACTTTGATCACTGCGTAAGCATGACTATACAAGTCAATTCAATCTTTAGTTCTTGTTTTTCTAAATTTCACTAAATTCACAGAAATCCTATTTGTCTAAAATCTGAAAGGTACCAAAATCTCAAACTAGTTTTGAACATTGCTTGAGCACAACTATTCAGGTCAATCAACTTTTTATGACCATTTTTATGTATTTATCTCTTACATTTAGTTCCCCATGCGTAATTACTACAATTTTGAAGAGAAATGTTGTAACTTACTGTCTTTGTCAAAGTGAGGTAATCTTCTGTCGTTACTCTCTGGACTTGCTGTCTCTACAAACACAGTCCATGTACCCTCCTCTGCTAGATCTTGTACCTGTTATGGTGAAACATATCTGTGTAATACATACAGAGTTTATATGATTTTGTTTTGTGAAGAACATTTAACTGAGAAAAAACAACCAGGCCAAAATATTACAAACTTGTCAAAAGGATAGTGAAATTTACAAAAGAATGTAGATAAAGGCTAAAAAACATTATACAAAAGTTGCCGCCAGAATTGGAAGTCCCCTGTCAAATATAAAACATACTTACAGTTTTATTAAGGTCTGCTTCTAAATCAAGCAGTGTAGGTCTGTAAGTTTGATTTTGTCGAGCCTGGAAAGGCCACGGTCGGATCTGTTGGATTGGATATTTCTGAAAATACAGGAATAATTTACTATACTATTCAACTATAAATGTTTCAGTTATTCTTGAAATGCTAAGAATCATAATTTTACAGTAAAGAATGATAAAGGTCTGAAATCGCAATGAAAAAAACTGAATCGGTACACAATGTTAATTCTTAAATGTGTCTGAATTAAAAATCTTTAAACTGAAATTCTACATACCAGGTTTTCTGCTAATATTTCTAAGAAATCTTTAAGAGTTGCTGACTTTTTAACTCTAAAATTTCTGAAATTGGCTTTCTCTAGATCAAAGAGATCTGTTCCCTGATGGCCATAGAAGTAATCCTCTGTCACAACCTGAACATTCATGTACAAATGAGCTTCTTTACGCTCCTGCCGCTTCTGAGCCTCTAGACGTCTGAAATATGATATGATCACCTTTAAATAAATATAAAATCACACAAAGCTGCACTGCTTTACTATAAAACTTGCAGTTTTATCCAATAAACTTAATTATTCTTTAGCAAATTTTGGATTATTTATCTATCTATCTATTTATACTGCAATTCCCTCTCTCCAAGTATTACGTGCAGGTGATTTAAGGTGCAGGAAAGCAATGGAGGGCTACCATTTCTTTAAATGAAAGCATGGTATAACATTCATCTAAGTAAGTTTATTATATACCTAGAATAAAAACAACTTTCTATTTCCAAGATGACTTGTGCACAAATCAACAGACTTGCCATATAAACCATTACATCATACCTTTCTTCTGCTAATCTGTCTTTTAATGAAGTAGGGATATCATCTTCTGTCACAGGACATAAAATATCATCTGAAATACAAATTACGTACGAACATTCAACATGGACTGTAATTCAGCCCCCACGCCGTAAGTTCAACAATTTCCATTCCCATTCTATCTGCTGTGACATATCCTCACCAACAACATCAAAACTTCTAAAAATTTATTCAAGAAATTTAAAATGTCTGTTACCAAGGACCGTATGGATGATTTTCAACAAATTAACCCAAGGGAGAGCAGTGGCTTAGTGGTAAGAGCATCTGTCTGCCAACAAGGTGGTCCTTGGCCACAACTATGTGCCTACTCCTGCAAAACCAGCGCTCCATGAAGTGGACTCATCAGTAAATCTCTCAAATAGGCATCAAGCTTTCCTTACAATGTATTTAAAACAAACTATTGTAAAGATTTCTCTGCTACTGACATGATTTCTATTTTGAAAGCAGCTGCTTTTTTACATATTTATGTATCTTTGGCAACCTCAAAATAATTTAGGATAAACTAACCTCACATGCATGAAACAACAATATATAAAAGCCACAGTTTGCATCTACCTTTATAACTTTCCCTGATATAGACCAACATGTATGCATTAGTACAGTGTTTGACTGAAATGTCGTCGTCATGTCCACCAAAGTTACGATCTAATGCCTCTTGTCGTGTACATTTTGAAACAACATCGTCATCAAATTTACAGTACTGAAATTAATATATTTTCATGATTTAACAAAATCAAATGATGTTCTCCTAACAAGAACCTTACAAAATCATTTTAGTTCAATTCTATGTCATAGTGACTAGTTAGTCATAAAAATGTTTAGGACTACAAGATTATGTTTCATACTTACTATAATTTGAACGTTTTAGTAACTACCAAAGCAGAAATTCATTTAACCAATGAGGAAAATAAAACATCTGTCATTTCTTATCACATTTTTTTTTTTAATTCAATTCCTATTTTTTTTAAATGCAAGTAAGGTATATAAAGTTGGACTCTTACCTTGCCATCTCCTTTAGGAGAGATATATACAACATAATGTCCCCCATGATTATCCCCACTATGGACTAGTATTGCATGTAATATATATATAGCTGGAGTTTTCTCCTTCTTTTCAAGGAAAGACTCGAGGTTTAATCTCTCAGGAAACTCGTATCTGTAAATATATAACGTGTTTACGAAAACTTAATTTCAGAGTAAGAACTGAAAAGAGCTGAATTAAGAAGCCAAAAATAAACACTTTTTATATGAAGCTATAAAAGTGACATGTAAGCAACATCATCTGAAAATAATTTGAACAGAATAAACACACACACAAAAAACAATCATTCTTGAGCTACTGAATAGAAATTGTTTTCAGTCTCAAGGTCACTGTAAACCTTAACCTTTGAACTAATGACCCCCTCCCCCAAAATAGCAGTAAATTACTGACAACAGGCAATCATCCTATGAAGCTTTACCTTTAAGAGACCTAGCAATCTCTAGTTATTGATTGGAAACCAAATTCTCTACCGGCCAACTCTAGGCAAAACAATATACCCCTTTTCGAAGCATTTTTAAACATGTGTTAAACAGAAGTGTGGCAAATCAATGTTTTAACTGAACAAGCTGTGAACTAAGAGATATCAGTAAATTACCAGGTTTAAATTACTTATACCAATAAATTACATGGTCTAGAAATGAAAGCTGTTAACAGCAGAAAGTACAAAATGCTAGTAATTACCTGTCGTTGATTTTAACATTAGCATCTGATGCTGGATCATACATGAACCGTAACAGATGCAGATGTAACACTGGTGGTAAATGTTTAAATATAACACCTTTCTCTGCTTCCTGAAATACAGAATAAATATACTTTAGGGACAAAATGTATGGTAATCTTTTTCAAGCCTACATATGGAGACTTACGGGCAGAAAATGCAAGTCCTAAATCAGGATACTTTCCAGAGTGCAACTTAAACAAGACCTTAAGTACCATTCAGATGTACCCTAGGCTGTCCTAGCCCACAACTAAAATAATCTTTGGCAGAATCATGTCTAATAAATACTTTTTACTTACTTTACACAGCTCAATAGCAGCTGTAAAGAATCTTGAAAAATCTTTTCTTTCAAATATATATCTCTATGAACACCTTTTTCTCTTTAAGTCTATGTAGGGATCACTAGCTTATGATTCATCTATAACAAATTTAACAACAAATATAGTAAAATTTAAGTAAAGCTGACACAACTGTTGAGTGTAGGAAGAGTATACCTGAAGACCATGCTCTCCAGCATCGTATTTATTGTCCCCATCTAGAGATTCCACTGTCACATACTCTTTAAATGACTCCATCACTGAAAACAGTAAAATATTCACCTGATCCTTCTCATATATTTAGAATTGAAATGCTTTGATTTATATGTCAAATATCTACACCTAATATTAAAGGCAGACCCCAAATACAGGTAGGTAAGGAGTAATTTTCATTCAATTTGATTTTGGGATTAACCCAGCTTTCTATGAAAATTTAATCATAAAGGCAGACTTGCAATACAGGCAAATAAGAACTAATTTTCATTCAATCTAATTCTTGTTTTCTATGTGTCTTACACAGTAAAGTAACAGCAGTAAGAAATTGTACTGTACCTATCTGACCATTGTCATACTTGTGACCTAACTGAGATGACCTTAAAGGAAACCCATTTTCTAGAGTATGGAATCTAAAGGCTCAGACTTTTCTCCAATTGCTTAAACTCTTTTTTTTTTTAAATTATATGAACATGCCTCAAAACAGGACTCAAAAATCATAAAATTACCAGTTTTCTTTCCTTTTACATTTAACTGTATATCGTAGAAGGCTTCTTCTTTCTGAGAGCAGTACTCTACATGTTTACACCTGATATATGACTGAAAAGTAATAACGATCAACGGTCATATAAATAACAACTGATAAATATTTCATAATTATCGGCTGTTTTATAAAATAGAAAAAGATGATCATGCTTACATATTCCACTCAATGTTAACTTACTATTTCTGCATAAAGATATAACAGTTTAAATTCATTACTGTATAAATCGGTAAATTATTAAGAGCAATATCTACATTTACAATACAGAACAAAACACACAAAGGTAAAATATTTTATACATTATTAAGACCCCTATTATCTATTTTCCAATATTTACCAGCATTTTGCCTTCAAACTGTTTAGGAATGGTGCTATCCACACAAGTATTTTTCATTTTACTCTCCATATTTTCCAGTAACTGAAATGAAATAGAAAACATAATTTCAACTTGCTGATTATAAAATCAATAACCTGCTTTTAGTACTGATTATCTTCCTTGAAATCTTCATCTAGAAAACAAGGCAAAATGTATATATACATATACATATTTATTAAATAGAAGATATTACGAGTGTCTTTTCATACTGAATTTATTAAACAAGTTGAATAAAATTTGAGTTTAATAAATTCAATGTGGAATGTCACAAATGCAATATTCTTTTTTATCACATATCAGCTTTTGCTACCAAATCATCAAAAATTCTACTTTCTTTACTATTATAAACAAGTCAATTTGACAAAAGTCTCCTATACTAAAAACGACATCAACTTCAAAGCTTTATTACACTAATGTTTTATCATTTTTATGTAATGGCTTTATTTCACACCCACGACGTCAAACATGCAATAAATCCAAGTAAGACTTGACAAATAAACTTGATACAAGTAGAAATCAGCTCCAGGAGAAAGGAACCTGCTGTTGTACTCGTCCTGTGGGACTACTTCTTTGTTGTCCAAAGAATATAATAAATTCAATGAAAACAGCAAGAGATGCAATAGCATCTCAGCAATCAAAAACAAAAAATTGATTATCAGTTTGATCTCTGGTTAAAAATAAATTTCTAAAACTCTTTATAAAGAAACTACAATGCTTATCAAAATCACTTAAAAAGAAACTATGCCAGACTTGATGTCAGTAATGCTGTTAATTAAACATATACTGTATATCCTCAAGCTTAAGACAGTTTGTGCTTTAACCCAAATATCAATAAATCAAAATGGGCTATTTTAATACTTAAAGGTCCAATACTAAGGAAAGTGAACATTTTAATTTCTTTTAAAAAGCACAGAAACTATTTCATTTCATTGGAAAATGAAAGTTGGTATGTAGAAATTCGAAATAAATCGCAGTATATGTACAATTATTTTTCTATGAAGTATGAAGAAAGTTAAAAAGACCTGGGGGGTCATTCAGTCGATTCATTGAAATTTCAACATAATACACATACATTTCTTTGAGTTCCAAAGACCTTCTGTAAATTTTGACCTGCCAATCTTCATTATTTAGTGTCTTGCAGAAGTCTATGCACTGGCTATGAAAAAAATTGCCAACTCACTTTCCCTTAGTAATGAACCTTTAAGTACTGCATTCTATATGAAACAGAGAAACTTACAACTCGACACAACTCTTGAACATCATGCTGCATAAATGTATCTAGAGTTTCCCATCTGGAAATAACAAGTACAAAATAGCATACTGCACGGCAACTTACACAAGAAAACATCTTCAAATGAAAGCGTTGGTAAAATATGGTATATCACCATTCAAGAAAATCATAACTATCCTATTATAAAACAAGAGCTGATGGACGACAGCAACAAACCACTGTTCAAAACCCTTGTCACCAACAAAGTTACTGTAAATGAATCGATACTAAAGTTGTAACTTTTAAACAACAGGGTCATGATGACCCTGGATCCCTCACCTGATTAATATGAGCTACATGTTTCAAATGTCAAATTGATGCTAAAATATTAAGAAAGTAGGTCAGTAGGTCATATTCATGGTCACTGAAAGTCAGTTTTAAGATCGGTGTGCAAAACTGTACATGTCATCCAAATTTCAAAAACAAAGTAAGTAGGTAAGTAGGTCAAGGTCACAGTCAGGTGACCCCTAATCTCTTGAGGTCATCAGGTAATTATAATTAAACAGTCTAGGAAATATGAGCTGATAATTTTTGAAGTGTTTTTTCCTATATAACTCATATAACAAGTGACCCAAAGGTTGGGGCCTCTTTTCACCCCAAGAGCATAATTTGAACAGTCTTGTTAGAGATCCACTTGGCAATGCTACATACCAAAAGCCTAGGCCTTGGACTTCCAGACAAGATTTTTAATTTTTTTTCTATGTTAAACTTTGGACCCCTAGGGCAGGGCCTCTTTTCTCCACAGGGGCATAATTTGAAAAATTTTGGTAGAGAAACTCTAGGCAATGCAACATACTAAATATCAAAAGCCTAGGCCCTGCAGTTTCAGGCAAGAAGATTTTTAAAGGTTATTTTCCTATGTAAAACTTGGGACCCCCTGGGTAGGGCCTCTTTTCAACTCGAGGGCATAATTTGAATAATCTTGATAGAGGACCACTAGGCAATGCAACACACCAAATATCAAGGCCTAAGTCTTGTGGTTTCAGACAAGAAGATTTTTAAAGTTTTTTACTATATGTCTATGTAAAACTTGGGACCCCTGGGGCGGGGCCTCTTTTCACCCTAGGGGCACAATCTTGGTAGAAGACCACAAGGCAATGCCACATACCAAATATCAAAGGCATAGGTCTTGTAGTTTCAGAAAAGAAGATTTTTAAAGTTTATTCCTATATAAGTCTATGTAAAACTTGGGACCCCCGGGCAGGGCCTCTTTTCATCCCAGGGGCACAATTTGAACAATCTTTATAGAGGACCATAAGATGATGTCACATGCCAAATATCAAGGCTCTATGCCTTGCGGTTTTGGACAAGAAGATTTTTAAAGATTGAGTTCTGCATGGATTTCAATTCTTTGGTAAATTGTGAAAGGGGGCCACTCAAGGATCATTCCTGTGAAGTTTGGTGTACATCTGCCCAGTGGTTTTGAAGAAGACTTTCTTAGAAATTGTTGACACATGACACACGACAGAAATCGAGCGGTCACAAAAGTTCACCTTGAGCCTTTGGCTCAGGTGAGCTAAAACAGTAAATCACAGAAACCAGTGTACTGCATTTCAGTTCATCACAGTGAACAAGTGTGTAAAGTTCAAATCCCTCTCACAGGTGGTTACTGAGATTTCAGGTTACATACAAAAACTTGAGCAAATCTGAACTGGGATGTGGCCACAGATCTGGACCTCTGGACCGCAACACACAGATGAGTACAGTAACTCTACCCTTTATTTGTATAATTGTGCTACAATCTACGATTTTCTTTTATATTAAGTACATTTAAGCAATTACCAAATCCATGTAAATATGCTCGAACTTGGGAGACAGAATCATCCCTACTGTTTATTCGATTACTGTAATTATGTCTGACAAAAACTAAAAAAAAATCTTCAAACAGAAGCAGTATTTCATACTAAATAATGGATGAGCTAATGGGATTATGGCATATGTAATTACCCAAAGGATTTAGTGAGTTTCTTTGTTCCAACTGCTGTATCTGAGAACTGAAGTTCATAAAATACTCTCTGTAGAGCAAGAGGTACACTTTTTGTAGGATCATCACTTTCTGTAGGCATTAGATAAACTGCCTGAAATAGACATAAGAATACACATAGTTGAGGGTAAATTTTTCAAAGTTAAAATTCACTGCACTTCCACTGAT
Organism: Mercenaria mercenaria; assembly: GCF_021730395.1. Taxonomy (NCBI): domain Eukaryota; kingdom Metazoa; phylum Mollusca; class Bivalvia; order Venerida; family Veneridae; genus Mercenaria; species Mercenaria mercenaria. The sequence continues at coordinate 24,411,384 of NC_069362.1, forward strand.
GTGCTATGTATCATAAAATCATTTTTACTCTGTGCTCATATTTACTGAATGCTTGAAAAAGAGAACTGAAAATGCTTTTATTTACTATACTTTCAGACAGACACATTACTCTCCTTAAAGAATTTTTCTACAGCATAAGATATGGTAAATGCCACAGCTGTGGAAGGAAAGAAATTCAAAGTCAGCAACTTTAATCAAAGCCGTAACAAAAACTCAAGAAACAGAAAAATAAGCTTGAAACTTTTTCAGTATCAAGTTAAAATAACGAAGTACCAGAAAAACAAGAGCTGTCGGAGGACAGCAATGCTAGACTATTGAACAGGCTTGTCGATTGAATGAATATGAAAGTCGAAAAAGGGGCATAATTTAGTAAACAAGAGCACCGCCTTGCGGGTGCTGACGCTCATCTGATTTTTTTTAGTGTAATAGAAATATTGTCCTACCCATGATTTTCTAAGTCTAAAAAGGGCCATCATTCTTGCAAAAAGCAGGATAGAGTTATGTTTCTTGATGTACAGTGTCCACTTATGATGGTGAAAAACTGTTGCAAGTTTTAAAGCAATAGATTTGATAGTTTATGAGAAAAGTTGACTTAAACATAATACTCAACCAAGAAAATGATTTTCTAAGTCCAAAAGGGGCAATAATTATTGCAAAAAGCAGGATGGAGTTATGTTGCTTGCTGTACAGGGTCAGCGTATGATGGTGAACAAGTGTTGCAAGTTTCAAAGCAATAGCTTTGATAGTTTAAGAGAAAAAGTTGACCTAAACATAAAACTTAACCAAGAAATCTGATATTTTCTAAGTCCAAAAGGGGCCATAAATCTTGCAAAAAGCAGGACGGAGTTATGTTTCTTGCTGTACAGGGTCAACTTATGATGGTGAACAAGTGTTGCAAGTTTTAAAGCAATAGCTTTGATAGTTTAGGATTAAAGCTGACCTAAACATAAAACTTAACCAAGAAAACTGATTTTCTAAGTCCAAAAGGGGCAATAAATCTTGCAAAAAGCAAGATGGAGTTATGTTTCTTGATGTACAGGGTCAGCTTATGATGGTGAACAAGTATTCCAAGTTTCAAAGCAATAGCTTTGATAGTTTAGGAGAAAAGTTGACCTAAACATAAAACTTAACCAAGAAATCTGATATTTTCTAAGTACAAAAGGGGCCATAAATCTTGCAAAAAGCAAGTTGGAGTTATGTTTCTTGCTATACAGGGTCAGCTTATGATGGTGAACAAGTATTCCAAGTTTCAAAGCAATAGCTTTGATAGTGTAGGAGAAAAGCTAACCTAAACATAAAACTTAACCAGGCAACGCCGACGCAGACGCCGACGCCGCTCAAGTGATGACAATAACTCATCATTTTTTTTCAAAAAATCAGATGAGCTAAAAAGGGCCATCATTCTTGCAAAAAGCAGGATAGAGTTATGTTTCTTGATGTACAGTGTCCACTTATGATGGTGAAAAACTGTTGCAAGTTTTAAAGCAATAGCTTTAATAGTTTATGAGAAAAGTTGACTTAAACATAATACTCAACCAAGAAAATGATTTTCTAAGTCAAAAAGGGGCAATAATTATTGCAAAAAGCAGGATGGAGTTATGTTGCTTGCTGTACAGGGTCAGCTTATGATGGTGAACAAGTGTTGCAAGTTTCAAAGCAATAGCTTTGATAGTTTAAGAGAAAAAGTTGACCTAAACATAAAACTTAACCCAAGAAATCTGATATTTCTAAGTCAAAAAGGGCCATAAATCTTGCAAAAAGCAGGACGGAGTTATGTTTCTTGCTATACAGGGTCAACTTATGATGGTAAACAAGTGTTGCAAGTTTTAAAGCAATAGCTTTGATAGTTTAGGATAAAAGCTGACCTAAACATAAAACTTAACCAAGAAAACTGATTTTCTAAGTCCAAAAGGGGCAATAAATCTTGCAAAAAGCAAGATGGAGTTATGATTTTTGGGACGTACAGGGTCTGCTTATGATGGTGAACAAGTATTCCAAGTTTCAAAGCAATAGCTTTGATAGTTTAGGAGAAAAGTTGACCTAAACATAAAACTTAACCAAGAAATCTGATATTTTCTAAGTACAAAAGGGGCCATAAATCTTGCAAAAAGCAAGATGGAGTTATGTTTCTTGCTATACAGGGTCAGCTTATGATGGTGAACAAGTATTCCAAGTTTCAAAGCAATAGCTTTGATAGTTTAGGAGAAAAGCTGACCTAAACATAAAACTTAACCAGGCAACGCCGACGCAGACGCCGACGCCGACGCCGACAACCGCTCAAGTGATGACAATAACTCATCATTTTTTTTCAAAAAATCAGATGAGCTAAAAAAGCAAAATAGGGTTATGGAACCTGCATAGTGCTTATCAGCTCATGACAGTGGACAAGTGTGTGAAGTTTCAATCCATTCCCATTAGTGGGTACTGATATACCAGCTTACATATAAGAATTTAACCCAAAACTCCTAAGTTGAAAAAGGGGCATAATTTTGTAAAATGTGAAGTTGAGATATTGACCCTTTGCACTGCATGTCATATCATGACAGTGAACAGTGTGTGAAGTTTCAATCCTCTCCCATCAGTGGATACTGAGATACCAGCTTACATACAAAATCTTAACCAAAAATTTCTATGTTGAAAAAGGGGCATAATTTTGTAAAAAAGCAAAATAAAGTTATGAGATCTGCTTTGTGCATGTCAGATCATGACAGTGAACAAGTGTGTCAAGTTTCAATCCATTCCCGTTAGTAAGTACTGAGATAACAGCTTACATACAAAACCTTAACCAAAAATTCTAAGTCGAAAAAGGGGCATTATTTTGTAAAAAAGCAAAACAGAGTTATGGAACCTGTCCAATGTAAGTCAGTTTATCACAGTAAACAAGTGTGTGAAGCTTCAATTCATTCCCACAAGTGGTTACTGAGATACCAGCTTACATACACAGAGCTCCAGATAAGCTTTTGGTGCAATTGGGTATTTACCCCATCACTTTTTGTCTGAATTGGGTATTGGAAATTTGAATTGGGTAAAAATAATATCATTACCCAGCCTTTTCAAAAGTAATTGGGTATTTGCTTAAACAAATTGGGTATTTTACCAATCTCGCACTAACAAATCAGTATTTTTTGCTTACAGTATACATGGTATATATCATTAAACAGGACTGACTAAGTATTTTAATGGCGCTCTTCAATGTTTAATACAAAAATGTATTTAAAATTGTAGTGAATGTTTCATACTGTTGTTTTCTTTTTCACTTTTAATGCAGTCAGAGATCAGTTCATCCACAATATCGCGAACGATTACCGCAATATGCATTCTCCTAAAAGATGTCATCCAGTATTGGTGACACTACATCGTCACAAACAAATAACTGTCATTGTTGAACAGCAAAATATCCCACTAATTTGTTTGTTTGTGCTGCAACAATGTTTTTTTCTGCAACCTCTTTTACATTTTATCGGCGTAAGGAGAAATTGTTTACAAAGCGTCCAAATAACACAGATCTGCCGACTGAATGGCCCTATAATTTTTCAAATAAATTGCTACCTGTTCTGCAGTAACGTATAACCAGTCAGTCAAATCTAGTGTTAAAGTCTTGTACCCGTTCTAGTTATAAGGAAAATGCGATATGCAAGCGATTTTTTACGAACTGGGTATTAGGAATTTTACTTGTGTTTCAGTACGCACACTGTATGAATTCCATTGGGTTTTCTGCAATTTTAATTGCGCAAATACGCAGCTTATCTGGAGCTCTGCATACAAAACCTTCTAAGTCAAAAAAGGGGCATAACTTTGTAAAAACGCAAAACAGAGTTATGGAACCTGTGAAATGTTAGTCATTTTATCACAGTGAATAAGTGTGTGCAGTTTCAATCCATTCCCACAAGCGGTTGCTGAGATACCAGCTTACATACAAAAACTTAACCTGGGACGTGGACGCGGACGCCAACGCATGGGCGAGTCCAATAGCTCTAATATTCTATGAATAGTTGAGCTAAAAATTCAACTATTAGAAAAAAGTTGTTACTAGTCTTACCTTTCGTAATTTATTGGTAAAGAAGAGCGTCTGTAACAGTGAGTTCATATAACATGTTGCACCCTGATTTTTTAAACCAACAAATCCTGTGTGTTTTTTTGAGTCCCAACTGCAATATAATCAAATGGATATGTATCATTCTTTTTTTTGCTCTGCTAGTATCTCCCTCAACTGTTAAGATTTGAGTTTAAAAGACAATTGATTTTCACAACTACAAAAACATACCTATACCAAACTGAAGATCCTTTTTCAATACCTCATACAATGTAGTGTATCAGCTATAACATAAGCCAATAGTATAATTTCATCATCATAAGAAATGTTCTAGCTATGACACATCTTAGTTATGTGGTGCACAAGTTATGACATGAACCTGCAGAACAACTACCATTCTGACCAACATACAAGCTATGATATACCTTAAATTATGTACAGCATCAGTTAACATGAATCTGCAGATCGAATACAAGCTTTACCATCATACAATATATGAACTAGAATGTGTCTGTAGGACACAGGGTGTGCCCCCCACTGGTACATTTGTCATAAATGAGGGCCAATAATTCAAATGTTTGCAGTCTTAATGGGGTATAGCCTCAACAATCATTTTATGAAAAGGATTCATTATTCTAGGCTCTTTACTTTTTGAGCTATGAGCATCACAAACTAAAAATCCACTATTTTGGTTATTTCACGGGCCATAACTCTGTAATAAGAGCTAAGATTCTCAAGAGGAATGCCAATTGTGCAAGTTCACATTACGATAAAGACTCCAGCAAGGTTTCCTGAATTTACATCTGATACTTCTTGAGCTAGGCACATAATTAAGACAAAAAGTGCATTTTTTTACTATTTCAAGGGCCATAACTTTAAAAATAGGGGGTGGAGCCAGCCAAAAAAATTAGAGGTGTGCAATTTTATATCATGATAAAGACTTATGCAAGTTTTCAACCATTTATATTAAATACTTTTTGAGCTAGGTGCATCACAAGGTGAAAATGTGTATTTTTGACTATTTCAGGGGCCATAACTCTAAAAATAGGGGGCGGACCCAAACGAAAAATAGGAGGTGCGCAAGTTCATATTATGATTAAGACTCATGCAAGTTTTTCATGAATCTATATCAAATACTTGTTGAGCTAGGCATGTCACAAGGTGAAAATGTGCATTTTTCACTATTTCAGGGGCCATAACTCTGAAAATTGGGGGCCGACCCAAATGAACAAGAGGACCATGATGGTCCTGAATCGCTCACCTGTCCCAAAATGACCCAGTTTTGAACTGAGTATAACGTCGTTTTTTTTTCTATTATTTGACATAGTGACCTAGTTTTTGAGCTCATGTGACCCAGTTTTGAACCTGACCTAGATATCATCAAGATGAACATTCAGACCAACTTTCATACAGATCCCATGAAAAATAAGGCCTTAAGAGAGGTCACAAGGTTTTTTCATTATTTGACCTACTGACCTAGTTATTGATGGCACGTGACCCAGTTTCAAACTTGACCTAGATATCATCAAGATGAACATTCTGACCAATTTTCATGAAGATCCATTCAAAAGTATGGACTCTAGAGAGGTCACAAGCTTTTCCTATTTTTAGACCTAATGACCTAGTTTTTGATCGCAGCTGACCCAGATTCGAAATTGATCTAGATATCATCAAGATGAACATTCAGACCAACTTTCATACAGATCCCATGAAAAATATGGCCTCTAGAGAGGTCACAAGGTTTTTCTATTTTTGACCTACTGACCTAGTTTTTGATGGCACATGACCAGTTTCAAACTTGACCTAGATATCATCAAGGTGAACATTCTGACCAATTTTCATGAAGATCTTGTGAAAAATATGGCCTCTAGAGAGGTCACAAGGTTTTTCTATTTTTAGGCCTACTGACCTAGTTTTTAATCACAGTTGACCCAGTTTCAAACTTGGCCTAGACATCATCAAGATGAACATTCAGACCAACCTTCATACAGTTCCCATGAAAAATATGGCTTCTAGAGAGGTAACAATGTTTTTTTTATTATTTGACCTACTGACCTAGTTATTGATGGCACGTGACCCAGTTTCAAACTTGACCTAGATATCATCAAGGTGAACATTCTGACCAATTTTCATGAAGATCCATTCAAAAGTATGACCTCTAGAGAGGTCACAAGGTTTTTCTATTTTTAGACCTAATGACCTAGTTTTTGACCGCAGCTGACCCAGTTTCGAACTTGACCTAGATATTATCAAGATGAACATTCACACCAATTTTCATACAGATCCCATGAAAAATATGGCCTCTAGAGAGGTCACAAGGTTTTTCTATTATTTGACCTACTGACCTAGTTTTTGATGGCACGTGACCCAGTTTCGAACTTGACCTAGATATCATCAAGATGAACATTCTGAACAATTTTCATGAAGATCTTTTGAAAATGTGGCCTCTAGAGAGGTCACAAGGTTTTTCTATTTTTAGACCTACTGACCTAGTTTTTGACCGCACGTGACCCAGTTTCGAACTTGACCTAGATATCATCAAGATGAACATTCTGACCAACTTTCATAAAGATACCATGAAAAATGTGACCTCTAGAGAGGTCACAAGCAAAAGTTTACGCACGGACGGACGCATGACGGACGCTGCGCGATCACAAAAGCTCACACTGTCACTTTGTGACATGTGAGCTAAAAATAGGAGGTGCGCAAGTTCATATCATGATTAAGACTCATGCAAGCATTCATGAATCTATATCAAACGCTTTTTGAGCTAGGCATGTCACAAGGTGAAAATGCGCATTGTTTACAATTTCAGGGGCCATAACTCTGAAAATAGGGAGCAAAGCCAGATGAAAAATAGGAGGTGTGCAAGTTCATATCATAATCAAGACTCATGCAAGGTTTCATGTATCTATATCAAATACTTTTTGAGCTAGGCATGTCACAAGGTGAAAATGTGCATTTTTCACTATTTCAGGGGCCATAACTCTGAAAATTGGGGGCCGACCCAAATGAACAAGAGGACCATGATGGTCCTGAATCGCTCACCTGTCCCAACATGACCCAGTTTTGAACTGAGTATAACGTCGTTTTTTTTTCTATTATTTGACATAGTGACCTAGTTTTTGAGCTCATGTGACCCAGTTTTGAACCTGACCTAGATATCATCAAGATGAACATTCAGACCAACTTTCATACAGATCCCATGAAAAATATGGCCTTAAGAGAGGTCACAAGGTTTTTTCATTATTTGACCTACTGACCTAGTTATTGATGGCACGTGACCCAGTTTCAAACTTGACCTAGATATCATCAAGATGAACATTCTGACCAATTTTCATGAAGATCCATTCAAAAGTATGGACTCTAGAGAGGTCACAAGCTTTTCCTATTTTTAGACCTAATGACCTAGTTTTTGATCGCAGCTGACCCAGATTCGAAATTGATCTAGATATCATCAAGATGAACATTCAGACCAACTTTCATACAGATCCCATGAAAAATATGGCCTCTAGAGAGGTCACAAGGTTTTTCTATTATTTGACCTACTGACCTAGTTTTTGATGGCACATGACCCAGTTTCAAACTTGACCTAGATATCATCAAGGTGAACATTCTGACCAATTTTCATGAAGATCTTGTGAAAAATATGGCCTCTAGAGAGGTCACAAGGTTTTTCTATTTTTAGGCCTACTGACCTAGTTTTTAATCACAGTTGACCCAGTTTCAAACTTGGCCTAGACATCATCAAGATGAACATTCAGACCAACCTTCATACAGTTCCCATGAAAAATATGGCTTCTAGAGAGGTAACAATGTTTTTTTTATTATTTGACCTACTGACCTAGTTATTGATGGCACGTGACCCAGTTTCAAACTTGACCTAGATATCATCAAGGTGAACATTCTGACCAATTTTCATGAAGATCCATTCAAAAGTATGACCTCTAGAGAGGTCACAAGGTTTTTCTATTTTTAGACCTAATGACCTAGTTTTTGACCGCAGCTGACCCAGTTTCGAACTTGACCTAGATATTATCAAGATGAACATTCACACCAATTTTCATACAGATCCCATGAAAAATATGGCCTCTAGAGAGGTCACAAGGTTTTTCTATTATTTGACCTACTGACCTAGTTTTTGATGGCACGTGACCCAGTTTCGAACTTGACCTAGATATCATCAAGATGAACATTCTGAACAATTTTCATGAAGATCTTTTGAAAATGTGGCCTCTAGAGAGGTCACAAGGTTTTTCTATTTTTAGACCTACTGACCTAGTTTTTGACCGCACGTGACCCAGTTTCGAACTTGACCTAGATATCATCAAGATGAACATTCTGACCAACTTTCATAAAGATACCATGAAAAATGTGACCTCTAGAGAGGTCACAAGCAAAAGTTTACGCACGGACGGACGCATGACGGACGCTGCGCGATCACAAAAGCTCACACTGTCACTTTGTGACATGTGAGCTAAAAATAGGAGGTGCGCAAGTTCATATCATGATTAAGACTCATGCAAGCATTCATGAATCTATATCAAACGCTTTTTGAGCTAGGCATGTCACAAGGTGAAAATGCGCATTGTTTACAATTTCAGGGGCCATAACTCTGAAAATAGGGAGCAAAGCCAGATGAAAAATAGGAGGTGTGCAAGTTCATATCATAATCAAGACTCATGCAAGGTTTCATGTATCTATATCAAATACTTTTTGAGCTAGGCATGTCACAAGGTGAAAATGTGCATTTTTGACTATTTCAGGGGCCATAACTCTAAAAATAGGGGGCGGAGCCAGACGAAAAATAGGAGGTGCGCAAGTTCATATCATGATAAACACTCATGCAAGGTTTCATCAATTTGTATCAAATACTTTTCGAGCTAGGCGCGTCACGAACTTCGGACAGACAGACGGATGGACAAGACCAAATCTATATGCCCCCACCAGGGCTCTGGAAATTTTGATAACTCAATCAGTCCGAAACGAAAATCCTGACATCGGCGCTACCCCACCCACCGCATTCCCAATATTACATATTTTGTAAAACGTGATAGGGTAAAGAAATAAGCATGTCATGCATTAAAACTGAGTTACCAGTCACCGCGCGTTACAATACAATGAAGACAGTTATTCAGTGTTATGTGTGATCATTACTTTGTTTAAATTTCGATGTTTTTCCAAAATAATACGAGGCATTGACACCGTGTGCGTAACTAGTCTAAAAGCCAACGCACGTGGCTTCGATACCGTATACATGGCAGATACTTTGTGATGTTTCCTCATTCTTTGACGGGATTCTATAAAATACAATGCGTCAAAGTGAGTTATACGACACATATTCTCTGCTAAACAGCCTCAGTATTTAAAGAATGCTCTGCCGCAGACCGAATGTGTACGTTATTTGAACGCTGAGATCGAATTTCCCGCATGTTTAGTACCAAAACGTCACGCTGGTTGGCCACGGATATTTCATTTCACTTACGTTGTACTTCAATAAGCAACTACATTTTATAAAGTTATATGTTCTCTTCTGATGTAAACAAAATTTCATTTTGAAACGTTTTTTAAAAGACCGATTTGATAAACAGTGCCACTCCCGTTTTCTTTGCCCGTCCATTTTTTTCTTTGTACAGTCGGGTTGGGGTTGCAAAGACGATTTTCTGCATTTGTTTCAACTGGAGCCCCAACAAATGAATCATGTAATTTTTTCAAATCAAATAATTATAAAAATTATTTTTATCGGTTTTCCATGTGATGTCTCATTAAATCAAAGACCTATAATGTACAATTATAGCTCTTTGATTAAATGCAGCGACCGTTTGTTTGTTACCGACAATCAAATGATCATACATCGCCTTTTGAAATAAACCATCCGTCAGATTCTAAATAAAAGAAGTGGATCCCCGTCGAAATGATTTGGATCCAGTCAGAAATGTTAGGAAACTAAAAATGTTTAATACACCGCAGTCATTAAAGGATGTGCCGCGCGGGCACTGACTGCGTCACACGCTAATTACGGAGCGATTATCAAAGTGACAATCAGACCGATTGACACGTTTATTGATTATCTGAAGGTGCGACCAACAATTTTCTACTTGGCAGGTGATCGTGTACTGAGATATCAGACCGAAATTTATACTTTTCTCCATTTTTACGGGACCGATTTTTTTCGTTTTTTCACTTCACGAATCTGAAAGGTCAACAAGAGGGCCAAGATGGCCCTAGGTCGCTCACCTAAGAAACACTCCATAACAGTGTAAAACATGTTTGACCTAGTGATTTCATGGAAACAAATATTCTGACCAATTTTCATTAAGATTGGACCAAAAAATTGGTCTCTTGCGATAAAACAAGCATTTTCTTAGATATGACCTAGTTTTTGACCCTAGATGACCCATGTTCAAACTCGACCTAGATTTTATCAAGGCAATCATTCTGACCAAAATTCATGAAGATCAACTGAAAAATACAGCCTCTATCACATACAGAAGTTTTTTCTTTGATTTGACCAAGTGACCTCGTTTTTGACCTCAGATGACCCATATTCAAATTCGACCTAGATTTCATTAAGGCAATCAACCTGACCAAATTTCATAAATATCAACTGAAAAAAACAGTCTCTATCGCATACACAAGATTTTTCTTTAATTTGACCTAGTGACCTAGCTTTTGACCTCAGATAATCCATATTCAAAACCGACCTAGTTTTCATCAAGGCAATCACTCTGACCAAATTTCATGAAGATCAATTGAAAAATACATCCTCTATTGCATACACAATGTTTTTCTTCGATTTGACCTAGTGACCTAGTTTTTGACCCCAGATGACCCATTTTCGAAATCAGCCTAGATTTTATCAAGGTAATCATTCTGGCTAAATTTCATGAAGTTCAGTTGAAAAATACAGCCTCTATTGCATACACAAGGTTTTTCTTTGATTTGACCTAGTGACCTAGTTTTTGAACCCAGATGACCCATTTTACAACTTGGTCTAAATTTCATCAAGGCAATCATTCTGACCAAAATTCATGAAGATCAATTGAAAAATACAGCCTCTATCGCATACACAAGGTTTTTACGTGATATGACCTAGTGACCTAGTTTTTGACCCCAGATGACCCATTTTCGAACTCGGCCTAAATTTCATCAAGGCAATCATTCTGACCAAAATTCATGAAGATCAATTGAAAAATACCGCCTCTATCGCATACACAAGGTTTTTCTTTGATTTGACCTAGTGACCTAGTTTTTGACCCGAGATGACCCATTTTCGAACTCGGCCTAGATTTCATCAAGGCAATCATTCTGACCAAAATTCATGAAGATCAACTGAAAAATACAGCCTCTATCGCATACACAAGGTTTTTCTTTGATTTGACCTAGTGACCTAGTTTTTGACCCGAGATGACCCATTTTCGAACTCGGCCTAGATTTCATCAAGGTTATCATTCTGACCAATATTCATGAAGAAGAATTGAAAAATACAGCCTCTATTGCATATACAAGGTTTTTCTTTGATTTGACCTAGTGACCTAGTTTTTGACCCGAGATGACCCATTTTCGAACTTGGCCTAGATTTCATCAAGGCAATCATTCTGACCAATATTCATGAAGATTAATTGAAAAATACCACCTCTATCGCATACACAAGGTTTTTCTTTGATTTGACCTAGTGACCTAGTTTTTGACCCGAGATGACCCATTTTCGAACTCGGCCTAGATTTCATCAAGGTTATCATTCTGACCAATATTCATGAAGAAGAATTGAAAAATACAGCCTCTATTGCATACACAAGGTTTTTCTTTGATTTGACCTAGTGACCTAGTTTTTGACCCGAGATGACCCATTTTCGAACTCGGCTTAGATTTCATCAAGCCTTTCTGTATCTATACTCTCAGTCCCAACATGGTTACCATGGAAACGTACCTCTACATCTAGGCAGTGGTATAATGGATGGCCAACGTTCACACGGACAGAGTCATACAGCAGACTTTTGAGCATATACGGTGTGTATGTTTACTTGAAATGTTCAGAAGCTGGAAGATATCGCTAAAAATCGGTCTAAAACCAACAAACCAGCAAATTTCCGAAGCCCTGGCCCCCACCACTCATAGGGGGGGGGGGGGTGCACAAAAACCTTAAAGCATGTGGAGCTTCAGCTATGACAATAATCTGACATATGACTTCATCATCCTTACAAACATACAAGCTATGACATACTTTGCATTACATAGAGCATCAGCCAGACACAGGGCCTCCTCTGGGTTTTTCATACTTGTCGCCAACCTTTTCGCCAATTTGAAAAAGTTGGAGCCACTTTAGAGCCATTTTTGAGCCAAAGTTCTGAGCCACTTTTATTTCTCTTAGTTGGTTGTCATAGTGTGCATAGAGAAATAAAATATTGTAAATAATTTCATTAGGAATAATAACAAGTTTTGAAGGTGCATTAGTTTATTGTAGAAGTAATTTTTATTTTTATAGCTCTTTGGTCAGAATTACCAATTTTTCAGGACTCATTTATTTTCGGAAAGGAAAATTCGGATTTTTTTCTATTCTAAAAGGTCGAGTTGAACACTTGTCTAATGATTTTTAAGAAGCCATGGTAGCAAGTGATATCTTCCAGCTTCTGAACATTTCAAAGAAATTAACCAGGTCCAGGATACAAATTGAGGTCGATGTGTTTTTGTTTTCGGATCCATCGTTAAAATCTTTTATGAAAACTGAGGAATTACAAAATTATCTTGCAAAAACTAACAAATTAAATGTGTCTTTCGTACTTATTTAAAATTCCTCAGTCATACAACTGCATGCCACAAACATGTCGATCTTTTTTTTTTTTGTAAAAAATCGCAACACATAAAGTACACCGTAATCGGCGTTAATTTTGGTGAATTCTCGGCAGAGGTCAAACATACAAGCTGGCAGATGTTTTGATTACTGGTTAATCATCAATTCACACATTATTACGCAATTATCTTCTCAAAGTGTCAACCAACTTCAATAGTCGAATTGTCAACACTGCCTAGACTGGTTATCGAATTTATTCACTACTAGCGTCTAGGTAAACATGTGTATCGGGAACCAATTATTGGGCCGCTTATATCACTACGGAAAAAACAAATGCCGAGGGAAAAAAAAACTATGCGCCACTTATTTTCGCCAGTTCGCAAAATTTAGCGCCAAATTCTTAAAATTATCGCAAATGGCGACATTGGCGATCGACAGCGGAGGCCCTGAGACATGAACCTTCAGTATGACTATCATCCTTCCAAACAAACAAGCTATGACATTCCTAACAACACATGGAGCATCAGCTATAACAAGAACCTGCAAGCATGGCTATCATCCTTTTAAATATACAAGCTATGACATGCTTTGCATTATATAGAGCATCAGCCAGACATGAACCTTCAGTATGACTATCATCCTTTCAAACATACAAGCTATGACATTCAGGGGTCACGCTGTCGATCGCCACTTGAGCCATTTGCGACAAAAAATTAAATGTGGCTCCGAAATTTTCTAATTGGCGAAAATGGCCCGAAGCTATGTCTGCCTGCAAAACTATGAATACTGCCAGTTTCACGAACCAAAAGGTGTGAAAAATCGATAATCTGTGTAGACACAACATCCGTTATTGAAAGGGAGGGAGCCAATTTCCAACTCAACATTTTTATTTGATCAGGCAGTTAATTGGCGACAATTAGATTATTGAATAACAAACTGGATAATTATAATCATCATTTTGTGTACTTGATACAATTTTATGAGCAGTCGGCCGTTAGACAAATTTTCTATGATTGCCGAGGGTTACTTTGGGCAAAAACAAATAAAAATGCTTTAGACAAGCAGAAATTGTAAGTATTGAATAGCTATGATGACAGAAAAGCAATAAAACATAGATATTTTATCAAATATTTAATTCTAACTTACGTTTTCCGAATTTGTCACCCGTTTTCGTGACCTCGATTTTCGGATATTTCTGTCATTTCTGACGAGATTTTTTAGTGCAATCTTAATAAAAAACCAATTAAAGGTCTACATTTAAGAAAAATATGACAACTGTTGCAAAAGGAGCTCTTATTTTGAAGTATTTTTCGAGAATAAAACATGCAAAGGCATCGAACCCCACCCACTTACAGGCAATGTGCAAAATAAGACACTGTTTTTTTAAACAATTTTTTTTCTTTTTTGACATCTATATTTTAAAAGTGATTTTTAGAATTATTTTTTATTAAATGGAAGATGTTTATAAAAATGATAATTTTAGAAATTAACCCAAATTGATCTTCTAAATAGCTTTTTAAAGGGTTACTAAGAAATATGAAATAACTACATTAATTTCTTGAGTAGTATGAGTACTTTGGTACATACAATATAGTTCTACAAGAACGTCAATGCTATGCGCTTCGCCGTTGTTGGCCTCATAATTCTATCTTCGGAAAAAGCAGTGGCTCAGAGAAAAAAAATCCCAGTGTGACCCCTGACATTCCTAACAACATGTGGAGCATCAGCTATGACATGAACCTTCAGCAGGACTTTATCATCCTTACAAACATACAAGTTATGACAAACTTTGCATTACATAGAGCATCAGCCAGACATGAACCTTCAGTATGACTATCATCCTTTCAAACATACAAGCCATGACATTCCTAACAACACGTGGAGCATCAGCTATGCCAAGAACCTGCAGTAGGATTTCGTCTTTACAAAAATACAAGCTATGACATACCTTACACCATGTGGAGCATCAGCTATAACATGAACCTGTAGTATAACTTTGTCATCCTTAAAAAAGCCTTTGTCAGGATCTAACAACTCCTGAAATACAAAGAATATCAAAACATTCTAAAATTGTAAACGAACAATCCAGCTATAATGTTCATTAAGATAGACCACTTTCTAGCAGTCCCTTGGGCAGTCTCTTAATACAATGTTGACTGTATGACCTTAAACCTTGAGGTACTTCTGACACCCAAAACATGAGGCGTCATCTCCAGTGGCCTTGATCACTGACCACAAAGTAATGAAACTTAAATTATTATCACTGATATTATTCAAGATAATTAGCTGCCTTTAATTCTGTGTCTTACATATTTTCCAATTCTGAAACAAGAAATGTCAACACTTTTTCATCATCTGCATCTAACAAATGTCAGAAATTTAAACAAGGCCTTTGGAAATGTCATGAAACTTCTTCAAAATACAAGTTTCATTACCCTAATGTAATATTTGAAATACTGAAATCACGTATAAGTATGTTACAAGATACTTGTGTGGGAAATTAATTTCTTGACTGTATGTCAGCATTGCAACTGTTTATCTAAATTAAACTTACATTCCATGGAAGGAAATTGCTGTATCCCCAATCATTTTCTTTACTGTAGAATAGATGCTGAATTTCTGGAAAAACAAGTTTTGGTTATGTAGAATAAGCTAATTGTTTTAAACTAGTGTTCAAATAAATAGCTGCCAAACTAGTTCACCTTTACAGATAGCACCCCGAATGTGCTGAACTTTCATACCAGTACAAATGATTCTCTGCTTTTCCTGTTTAAATTAATTCAAGACAAAATATAAAGTACTGTAAGTGCATCTGAAGTTAGCAGTATACCAGATTACCTCAACAAAACTCTTTTTTTTTTATGCAAACACATATATTTTATTTCATTTTTGGAGTAAAGACTGATTTTAGAGTCTCTGAGGACCTTTCAGGTGAATGTAAAGCATCTTTCAATAAAGTGAATACACTCAGAAACCTCAAAGAAGTCTAGAGAGCACACATGCATACAGTACAGAGTAGATGCTAGTAATCTTTCTGATAAATGTCATACATTTTACCCATTCATCCCATTTTTCAATATTACTCTGAAATACTGCACCTTTAACCTTTTCAATAATATCGCTCTTCAATATAAGCCTTGCATCAGTTCAATGAAGTTTTATTTTGAAACCCATTATACCAAATTAAAGTGGATAAATAGTTTACTTCTGACAAAATCCTCTCCTTCCTTTTTCTGATTGATAATCCTAAGTTCTGCTGCAGCATTACACGACCATGACCTGAAACCGACCATACAATAAAGTGCAACATCATCATTTCAGCAATATATCTGCAGATTTATTTCAAAATCTACTATATTTGTATAACTGGATTATGGTAAGCTTCTCTTATAACAAACACTGATGAAAAGACATGGAAAGAATTTCAATAACCTTAAGCTTTCACTACAATAATTCAGGTCTAAGTGTAATACCGTAGCACAGATGAACAAGTGAATGAAGTATTGCCATGCAATACAAAGTCCCCTACTGGAAGGCACCTAATTTTCTCTACTGCAGTATAACATAATGAACTGATATCTGTCAATGATGTATAAACAATATTGTACTATATATACAATATAATATAACAAAGCACTTGGATTAAAATTTGCATATATAAAAACGTACAGTTGTTTTCATTTGGAATTTTTTTAGCAAATAAATGTTATCATAAAAGTTATTTATAGTAACAACAAAGTGAAATTAACCCTAAAAAAAAAAAATCTATAAAATATAAGTCCACAAGAAACTCTTTACCAGGTAGAGATAAATCAAAATACACCTAAAATTTGGATGTACCGTGCATGTTGTACCACAGAAAAGTGGTCTCAATTTTTCCCTACGGCCAGTAATAAAAAAGTTACAATATAATCTACTTATAGTGACAACAAAGGGACATAATTCTAAAAAAAAGTGTGCCTCATAGTGGTGCCAATTTCTGCCAAGTTACATCAAAATCCCTCCATGCATGAAGAAGAAATGCTCCGGACAAAGTAATTCTTGAATTTGACCTTTAACCTCCGAGTATGACCTTGACCTTAGACCTATGGACCTGGTTCTGGCGTGTGACAATTCGTCTCATAGTGGTGAACATTTGTGCCAAGTTACATTAAAATCCCCTCAATGCATAAAGAAGAAATGCTCCAGACAAAGTCATTCTTGAATTTGACCTCTAAGTATGACCTTGACCTTAGACCTAGAGCCGGGGCTTTGCGCACATGCTGTCTCATCCAGAGAAATGTTTGTGCCAACTGATATTTAAATCCTGTTTTGCATGACAAAGTTACAGACTGGACAGGAAAAAAATCCTATTGACCTTTGATCTCAGTGTGACCTTGACCTTAAAGCTAGGGTTCTGGGTGTTGCGCATGACACGTCCTCTTATCATGGGGAACATTTATGCCAAGTAATATTGTAATCCCTTGATGGATGACAAAGTTCTGGACTGGACAGGAAAAAAACCCTATTGACCTTTGGCCTCCAATTGTGACCTTGACCTTTTAGCTAGGGGTCCGGGTTTTACGCATGACATGTTGCCTCATCATGGGGAACATTTGTGCCAAGTAATATCAAAATCCCTTCATGGATGGCAGAGTTATGGACCATACAGGAAAAAAGCCCTATAGACATTTGACCCCCAATGGTGACCTTGACCTTTGAGCAAGGGCTCCAGGATTTGCACATGACATGTTGTCTCATCATGGGGAACACCTGTGCTAAGTAATATTGAAATCCCTTAATGAATGACACAGTTATGGACCTGACAGGAAACAGACCCTGTTCATGACATGTTAACATATGACTGCTAAGTGTGACCTTGACCTTTGAGCTAGGGGTCTGAAAGTTGTGCACGACACATCGTCTTATTATGAGGTACAATTCTGCCAATTGATATTAAAATCCCTTCATAGATGGGAGAATTATGGATCTGACAGGAAAAAAGCCCTGTTGACCTTTGACCTCAAATTGTGACCTTGACCTTTGAGCTAGTGGTGCGGGTTTAGCACATGACACGTCGTCTCATCATGGGGAACATTTGTGTCAAGTAATATTAAAATCACATCATGGATGAAAGAGTTATGGACTGGACACGAAACAGACCCTGTTCATGCCATGTTAACATTTGATTGCTAAGTGTGACCTTGACCTTTGAGCTAGGGGTCTCAAAGTTGTGCATGACACATCATCTTATTAGGAGGTACAATTGTGCCAAGTGATATCAAAATCC
Organism: Mercenaria mercenaria; assembly: GCF_021730395.1. NCBI lineage: Eukaryota > Metazoa > Mollusca > Bivalvia > Venerida > Veneridae > Mercenaria > Mercenaria mercenaria. Next base: position 24,429,477 of record NC_069362.1, read on the forward strand.
CTTCATGGATGGGAGAGTTATGGACTGGACAGGAAAAAAGCCATGTTGACCTTTGACCTCAAACTGTGACCTTGACCTTTGAGCTAGGGCTGCGGGTTTTGCGCATGACACGTCGTCTCATCATGGGGAACATTTGTGTCTAGTAATATTAAAATCACATCATGGATGAAAGAGTTATGGACCGGACAAGAAACAGACCCTGTTCATGCCATGTTAACATTTGACTGCTAAGTGTGACCTTGACCTTTGAGCTAGGGGTCTCAAAGTTGTGCATGACACATCATTTTATTACGAGGTACAACTGTGCCAAGTGATATTAAAATCCCTTCATGGATTGGAGAGTTATGGACCAGACAGGAAAAAAGCCCTGTTGACCTTTGACCTCCAATTGTGACCTTGACTCTAAGCTAGGGGTCCGGGTTTTGCGCATGACACGTCGTTTCATCATGGGGAACATTTGTGCCAGGTAATATTAAAATCCCTTCATGGATAAAAGAGTTATGGACCGGACACGAAATTGCGGACGGACGGAATGACAGAATGACGGAAAAGCGCATTCCTATAGTCCCCGAAACTGGTTTTCAACCAGTAGGGGACTAATAAATGCATGAGCTGTTTAAATTAGTTGTAGGATCTCAGAATAAACCATTTTCATTGATTATAATACAAATGTGTACATTTTGTTTATTTCCAAGGAACTACATGATTTTTATCAAATAATTTTATTACTGATATTCAGTGCAGGTGACTTGAGCAGCAAAACATTACAGAATTTGCAATCTCTGAGCTCATGCTGTCAAATGCACGTTGCCTGAGGAGACAGAATACATGACTGCTTCCACGCTTGACAATGAAATAAGGCATATCTTCAGAAACTAGAGCTATCATTTGAGTGATTAATACTCTTAGATGTGGACGATGATGTTGGACAACAAATCCATTTAGAAATATCAAACCAAGTGAAAAAGCATCAAAACAATTCACAGAGAATCTAAGTACAAAAGGGACACAACTATAAATTTTGCCACAATCATATACCTTCTGTTCCCTGGACTCTACATTCAAGTGCAATGTCTCATGCACATAAAATTTTGCCAGAAAACAGTAATGAGACAACTGTTCATTCAACAAAAATTCTAAAAGCACTTTCAGTCAACACAAGAAGTTTGCATCATAAATTGGCCTTATCATCATTGAAATTAAGGCATCTTTCAGCTAGGAAGGAACAGAATAATCACAACAATTCTTATTTAATGCTCCTTGTAAAACTTTCTAGTAAGTAAGATTAAAGAGATGCTGGTACACAATACTATCTGTTCTAACAGAACAGTACATGTATGTCTGCCAGTCATGAAAAATGATTTGAATTTCAGTGTGGCATCAAATATGAAATTCTATATTTAGCTTACAGAATTATATGCTGTGGCATTACCATGAAACCACTGGAAGTACATGTATAAAGTGTCATAGTTGAGAAGAAACAATCTTTTGTGGGGACATGTATTTGTGGATTCTTTAGACAAAAGAAGAAAGAATTGATGTTCTTTGTGGAAATTAACTTCATCATCAAGTTCATGGCTTGGCCCACTCAAAATACACACAAAAAACTTACTGGACCCAACAAATATTCAGTATTTTACAATACAGTATTAACACTGTGAATTTTTCACTTACGTAGAATCAGATTCTGCATTGCACTGTAGAAAGAACCCTAAACTTTTCTGGTTGTACTTGTCAGCATTGTGACTGACACGCTGCATTGCCATAATTTTCCTGGAAAAAATAACACCGAACAAGCTAACAAATATTTACTCTACATAATATACATAATAATTTCCCTTTGTTTGTATAAATGTATTTATAGAACTTTTATGAAGGCAAGAATAACCTGCAAATATCATACACCTTTTGTTGACAAAACAGACAATATCATGATAAAATAAATATTTATTCAATCGGAGAAATGTATCAATCCATTTACACAATGAGAATTTTTAATTCTGCCAGAATTTATCAATAAATATCACACTTCAAATTCATCCAACTAAACTGCGGCTAGAGGAAACAGCAAATTTATTCCAGGGGCTCAACAGTCATTTCAGAAACTACTGACAAAATGTATACATACCATGGCAGATTTCGCACCATACATTTTGGACTGAGCACAGAATCCTTCAGCTTACTGATATTCTCAACTGTGAAACTGAATGTTGCTTCTGCCTTACTGTCATCTACATTAAAACAATAATCCAAACTTTCATATTAAAAAAACATTACAAAACCCACTTACTGAACACTAAAAGATTGCAAGAATGTAGAAAACCAGTATGAGAGTATAAGAAATTTACAGCTCACTAAAACGACTTTGGTAGACAGAGCAAGGAAAAATATTTGCATAATACTTTTGAAATAAAGCCAGCATTTCCTGTCAGCTAAGATTTTTAACATTTCCACTGTGTACATACAGGACAGTGACAATCCCCACTGAAAGCTGTTATCTTTTTTTTTTTGACAAACAGAAATAATTTAAACAAACTAGGTATAGGGCCACCAAAGGTATATCTTTGTGAAATTATTTCAAAATTGGACAAGCTGTTTCTGAAGAGATGGTTTTCAGCTGCTTTTACATAGATATAAGAAAAGTGATCACACCCTTTGGTGGCCATGTTTTTTGACAAATCAACCCAATCTGAACAATCTTGGTACAGGGTCATCTGAGAATCATTTTAGTAAATTCATACTGAAATTAGGTCAGCAGTTCCTAAAAAGAAGACCCAAAAGTTAAGACTACAAATATACAACGAAAACTTGCTCTACCCGCTGATGTTACTTTTTTAACCATTTAAAAGAAAGGGGAATAATCTGAAGAAGTTTGGTAGAGACTTACCCAAGGTAAATTTGTGTGATATTATTTTAAAACAGATTCTGAAACAGTTTTCAAAGAAAAACATGACTGCTAGGAAGCAAGGCTTCCTTAAATGGCCATGTTTTAACAAGAAGATTAAAGTTTCAGGAAAAAGTAACGCTGCCTTCTGGAGGATACATTTCAGGGATCGAATTTAACAGTCGCTAACTCGCAAAATTCGAGTAAGAATAAAAAAAATGAGAGTAGAAAATCATGGCACTCGAATATTTTTGCGATCACGTTCGAAAATCGGGGAATTCGCTCAAACTGTCCTTTTCTATTTAAAAACTCCTTTCGGGCAGTTAATTTACCGATAATCACGTGACTGCTTCTAGACGCTTGTCGCTTTATACAAAAGTAATTATCGGATATGTAAGTAAGCGTCTAGGCAATATTTGTTTTCATTTTGGACGTCTGTAATTTGCAAAATTCTGTGAAAATGGAGAGGAAATAACATGTTTCTTGGTGCAAAAAAGCCCGCGGAGCTCGAAAATGCTAGCAACACTACCAACTGTGACCTGAGAAAAACTTAAAAGATCAACGTGAAGCCAAAAGTCCAAAGAATCATTGAGTACTTTGGTTTGTATCGTACTTTCAAAACCAGAAAGTCCCAAGCCTGTCCGGACTGTGAACTTTTATATAAAACCAAACAACAACAAAACAACTTGAATTTAGCACGTAAACAGCTTTTAAATAATTGCTAGTGGAACCCATCATTTTGCTAGTGGAAAAAAATGGCACTAGCAAAAATTTGCTAGTTGGAAAAAAAGTTAAATTCGATCCCTGACATTTTTGACGAATCAAAGTAATCTGACAACCTTTAGTAGAAGGTCTCCACAAGAAACATTTTTGATAATTTATAGTGAAATCAGGTATAGAACCTGGGAAGAGGGCTTCAAGCTTACTCTGAAGGAATCTGGTATAAGATTACCCATGAAATCATTTCAAAATTGGACCAGAAAAAAGGGAATCTCAAGTTTTCCATATACAATGTAGCTGCACAGAGCTGTCAGGTTTTTTTTTTTTTCGGCCATTTTTATAGCCGTAATTGGGCTATATTCCCAATGCCAAAAAGTATGTATTTTTCCCAAATGAGTGCAAAAATTCCCAATCTACATTCTGAATATTTCCCAGTTTGGAACATTTATGCGTCAAAATTCCCAATTTTGAGGGTAAAGGCTATGTTCCCAAATTAGCTAGAAAAAACCCTGGCTGTACTACATTTATTCTCCCAAACCCTACACCCCCGACGGCTGTTAAGTTTTTGATAAATCAATATGGCTTGAAGGAACTTAATAAGAGGGCTATCAAGGAACATTGCTGTGGAAATATTTTGAAATCCAGCCAATGGATTCTGAAAAGATTTTTCAAGTCTTTTTTCTTGGTTGCCATGACAACCAGAATTCCAAATCAGTGACTTAAATTTGAATATTTCTGAAAGGGGATCCATAACAAAATTCCAATGAAATCTGGTTTAAATTGGTGTTGCGGTTTAGAAAAGGATGTACTTAAAGAAAAAGACGACAACAATGAACATCAAGCCATCCTGAAAGTTCACCATATTCATACTGGGCATAAAGTGATTGAACTGTCAATGAAATTGAATTTTGTAGCAGACTATTTTTGTGGTCGTGTGAATCCACACAATTAAATCCATATGAACACAGAAAATACTTCAAAATTATATAAGTTTTGAAATCTACTTATTTAAGCCTGCATGAAAAAGCCATTTTGTCGAAAGCCTAAATCATTGTATGTCAATGAAATGATTTCACAGTATATCGCCTATTGCAGGGTTTTCCCTGACGCACAAATCCTGCGTCATAGTCGCACTTTTCTTACAAATGACCCGTAAAAATAAATTCTGTGCGTCAGTGGACGCAGTTTCTTGAAAATCAAAATCAGGCCAATTTTGTTTACAATGAGCGATTTTCTGAAAATGTACTTTCAGTTTCGTAATTATATGCAGTCTGTGTCACCAATTTTCTATATTTGCATCGATTCACATTTCACAAATTTAATACCCAGTCTGATACTTTGACTGATTAACACTTTGTAACAGTTGTTATTGCTGCTCGCTACTACTACCAGTAGTACCAGTCACAGGTGGCAGTAACGTACCTAGGATACAGTATGGGTCCATGGGCCATATGCACTTAAATTTATTACAATTATAATGTTTCTTAGGAAAAAAATGACAAAAAGCCATTTTGAAAAAAAAATTTTGCTCCTGTGACAATGAGCCATTTACAAGGTAGATATGAACAGTTTCACACGTGCATTGCTACCAGGTCCGTATTTTTTTTTCAAAACAATATTTCCTTATCAATGATTGGCCACCTTTCCGGCAAGAGATTAATCTTTCAGAATAACCTTACTTCAAAACCCAGTTCCAAACCGTTTAGGCATCACGAGCGAGCAACGGCGTACAAAACGATAGTGATTTCTCCACCCGAAAAAATCCCACACATTTTTCGTACCGAAGTCTCCCCCCTAAAACACATCAAGTACTCCGTCCCAGTTAAAAATAACGTTACAACCGGTCAGAATTGGCCAGATGCAAACTAACAAGACCGAACATCAGGTTTAACTCTTTGTAATTACTTACAAATTTGCAATTTAACTTTTTCGCTTTCGAAAATTACCTTCGCCTGCCATGATTACCGTTGACAAAACGGTGGTTGTAAAGAACGTTTTCATTGGCGGAGAGAGTTTACGTATTTCAAACGAATGTTTCTCATTGCAGAGTTGGTGCAGCCGTTCTGTGCCTGCGCGGAATTATTATCCTTGGAGTGCATGGCAAAATTACTCATTTTTTTGCATGTCCGCACGCATTTAGAGTATCAAATGCATAATATACTGACTAGAGGTTAGGGTTAGTATCACCATGGTTACAAAATATATACATTTAAGATATTTTCTTTCAAATTTAGTTAATCTGGTATATACCGGAGTCTGTAATATATCACAGGTGCACCAACTCTGTATTTAGTCACAGCCATTTCAAACGTAGCGATAAAATCCAAAGAGTCCCCGAATATAAACAAGCAGCGATGGCTCACGAAGATTATTTACCAAATTCAAATAAATAACAACTGGTAAGTAATAAAGTAGAATGGAACCTTATTTTTAGTCTTGTTAGTTTACATTTAGCATATTCTGACTGCTTGTAGCGCAACTTTTAACTGACAAGGTGTACTTGATTTGTTTTAGGGGGGAGACTTCGGTGCGAAAAATGTGCAGGATTTTTTCCGGCGGAGAAATCACTATCGTTTTGTACGCCGTTGCTCGCTCGAGATGCGTAAACGGTTTGGAACTGGGTTTTGAAGTAAGGTTTTTCTGAAAGATTAATCTCTTGCCGAAAAGGCGGCCAATCATTGATAAGGAAATATTGTTTTGAAAAAAAAAATACGGTCCTGGTAGCAATGCACGAGTGAAACTGCTCATATCTACCTTGTAGATGGCTCATTGTCACAGGAGCAAAATTTTTTTTTCAAAATGGCTTTTTGTCATTTTTTAAGAAAACATTATAATTGTAATAAATGTAAGTGCATATGGCCCATGGACCCATACTGTATCCTAGGTAAGTTACTGCCACCTGTGGTACCAGTCTGCTGTTTACTAAAAAAAGATGGTTCAAAATCAAAGCAAGCTGACGATGTTTGTGACATCGTCGGCAGCAAGTACAGTAGGACCCAGTGGTTCAGATCGCCTGTTTCTACTATAACACTGCCTGGTAAAAAGTACTAAAACCTATTTTAGCACATATATAAATAAAAGTCAAACATCAGCTGTTTTTTTTTTTCATTTTATTTAGTGACAAATATGAGGAAAGACTTCAATCTGTATAATCACTAGTATAAGAAAAACAAAGTTTTATTCAAAATACTTATTTTAGTATATCTGTATGACCCCCAAAATTTGAAAATTACCCCCACATGTGAAACACTGGGGGTCACAATGACCCTTATTTTCAAAAGCCAAGGGAAAACACTGTATTGTAGTCATCTACTATACTGAACTGGTCAAACCTTCTGGAAGAAAATCAACCCTCCTGGAGTACTAAAGGATTAAACATGCAACCTCTCTAATAGAAGGCAAAACCTTACATCATTTTAAGTATTACATAGAGATACTAAAGTATTTACTGTATTTACCTTCTTCCATCTCCTCCTCTTGTGGTTTTCTCTCCTCTTCCTCTTCAACTTCCCCATTTACTGCATTTGCCATTGTGTTATTGCTTTTATCTAGTGCATCTGAAAGTAAAACATATGCCATTGTTTTTCATCCAGCTTATCTGAAAATGCAACATTTTCTGTTTTGGTGGGGAAATTGTAGTATCGGGAGTAGCACTTTTAAATAGATTGGGCACACTGTACTACTGGTAAAATATTTTGTATAAAACTTCATATGCAAGAAAAGTTTCATGTACCGGTACAACAAAACATATCTAGTGTGTCAGTATTCTTTCCTATGACTTGACCAAATCACCTAGAATTTATCATGCCACGGTGACAGAGTCCACAACTGCCAGTGACACGATTTTATCATAACGGTACAACTGTGGTCTCTTGAAAGATATTAAACTTATGGCAGACTTTTTAACCTAGAAAACTCTGTTACACATGAGCTAAAAGGTGCTGGTCTTCTTTTGGGCTGTTTTTAGTGCCGATATTACATCCCATTCTCATCTCCAAAAAGTAAGTTTTTCCCTCCACTTTTGAAAAAAAAAACTCCCCTAATAATATGAATAACTGTTTTAAAGACATCAATATCTCATTATCAGGGGTCTAGCTAGGTCCAATCTTTTTGGGAGAAGTCACTTCTCCCTCAAGCTGATTTAGGAAGAAGTGGGGAGACTTTAGGGAGAAGTGGGAAGACTTTTCCTACCGCAATGATGTTGAGTGATTCAAAAGGTGGCTGTAATTTTCTTGTTTCTTGATAAAAAACATTGATGGAACAATTCATTTTCTTAGTTAGTTCATTTCCCATACAGTGGTTATTGTTTCGTTACAAAATTCTGAAAAAAGTCATTTTCAAAATTAAAGCAGATTCTGTAAATGTAACTCGCCCAATTTGGTTATATCTTGTATGAAGTGTTTATTATTACACCGAGGAATGTCAGTATCTCACTGGAATAAAATGAACGTTAACTGTGTAAACTAGAAATACATATTAAAATAAACTAGAAAATGCTTTTGTAAAAAAGCGCATGTCTCCCAAAATGCAAAGTCCTATAGGCAAGAAGTCAATAGGGGTCAGGAGCGAAAGTCAAAGAGACACTGATGGTTGGCTGCAATAGGGATCATCTACTTGGCATGTCCAGTCATCCCGCTAAATTTCAACACTCTTGGCCTAGTGGTTCTCAAGTCACTGTTCAGACTCCTGTGACCTTGACCTTTGATCAAGTGACCTCAAAATAAATAGGGGTCATCTACTCTGCATGTCCAATCATCCTATTAAGTTTCAACATTGTAGGACAAGTGGTTCTCAAGTTTATTTCCAAAAAATGATATTACATGAACAGGCCACTGTGACCTTGAACTTTAATTGACTGACCCCAAAATCAATAGGGGTCATCTACTCTGCATGTTCAATCATCCTATGAAGTTTCAACATTCTGGGTCAAGTGGTTCTCAAGTTATTGATTGGAACTGGTTATCAATGTTCAGGCCTCTGTGACCTTGACCTTTCACAGAGTGACCCCAAAATCAATAGGGGTCATCTACTCTGCATGACCAATCATCCTATTAAGTTTCAACATTCTGGGTCGAGAGGTTCTCAAGTTATTGATTGGAAATGGTTTTCCATTTCAGGCCCCTGTGACCTTGACCTTTAATGGAGTGACCCCAAAATCCTTAGGGGTCATCTACTTTGCATGTACAATCATCCTATGAAGTTTCAACATTCTGGGTCAAGTGGTTCTCTAGTTACTGACCCGAAATGGTTTCCAATGTTCAGGCCCCTGTGACCTTGACCTTTGAAAGAGTGACCCCAAAATCGTTAGGGGTCATCTACTCTGCATGACCAATCATCCTATTAAGTTTCAACATTCTGGGTGAAGTAGTTCTCAAGTTACTGACCGGAAATGGTTTTCAATGTTCAGGCCCCTGTAACCTTGACCTTTAATGGAGTGACCCCAAAATCTATAGGGGTCATCTACTTTGCATGTACAATCATCAAATGAAGTTTCAACATTCTGCGTCAAGTGGTTCTCTAGTTATTGACCAGAAATGGTTTTCCATGTTCAGGCCCCTGTGACCTTGACCTTTGATGGAGTGATCCCAAAGTCAATAGGGGTCATCTACTCTTTATGACCAATCATCCTATGAAGTTTCAACATTTTGGGTCAAGTGGTTCTCTAGTCATTGATCGGAAATGGTTTTCAATGTTCAGGCCCTTGTGACCTTGACCTTTAATGGAGTGACCCCAAAATCGATAAGTGTCGTCTACTTTGCATGTACAATCATCCTATGAAGTTTCAACATTCTGGGTCAAGTGGTTCTCTAGTAACTGACCGGAAATGGTTTTCAATGTTCAGGCCTCTGTGACCTTGACCTTTCACAGAGTGACCCCAAAATCGTTAGGGGTCATCTACTCTGCATGACCAATCATCCTATTAAGTTTCAACATTCTGGGTGAAGTGGTTCTCAAGTTACTGACCGGAAATGGTTTTCAATGTTCAGGCCCCTGTGACCTTGACCTTTAATGGAGTGACCGCAAAATCGATAGGGGTCATCTACTTTGCATGTACAATCATCATATGAAGTTTCAACATTCTGCGTCAAGTGGTTCTCTAGTTATTGACCAGAAATGGTTTTCCATGTTCAGGCCCGTGACCTTGACCTTTGATGGAGTGACCCCAAAATCAATAGGGGTCATCTACTCTTTATGACCAATCATCCTATGAAGTTTCAACATTCTGGGTCAAGTGGTTCTCTAGTTATTGATCGGAAATGGTTTTCAATGTTTAGGCCCCTGTGACCTTGACCTTTGACGGAGTGACCCCAAAATCGATAGGGGTCATCTACTCTTCATGACCAATCATCCTATGAAGTTTCAACATTCTGGGTCAAGTGGTTCTCTAGTTATTGATCGGAAATGGTTTACAATGTTCAGGCCCCTGTGACCTTGACCTTTGACAGAAAGACCCCAAAAACAATAGGGGTCGTCTACTCCAGCAGCCCTACAATCCTATAAAGTTTGAAGGTTCTAGGTCAAATGGTTCTCCAGTTATTGCTTGGAAATGAAGTGTGACGTACGGACGGACGGACAGGGTAAAAACAATATGTCTCCTTGGGGAGACATAATTAATCGACGGAAGTCAATTTAACGTAGTTGATACATGTCGTTATTTTATCATAGATAACAAATAATTGTGTACCATATTCAAATTAATCGCATGGTTAATCAGCAGCTTCTTCATAAAACATTTTTTTTTGCACTGGAACATGTTGACAATTAAACGCAAAGTGTCAAAAACGTTAATTGGCTGAACACAATCGACTCTGGTGTATCGGATAATTTGATTCGCTTTCACACTTCTTTGAAAAATCTCGCAAGTACTTGAAGTAGGCAGAGCTTAAATTATGCTACCGATTCAACACTCGTTATGACACCGTGCAAATTGTAAACAGTCTGGGCAGCAGTAATTTGCGAGTGCGGAAATAAAAAAAAATCGGGCGGCTTGCATTTTGCTTTGAGGTTAGATCTGAGGTTTGAAGTTCTAGAGCGCCTATTTCGCTCAAGTTGCCCACTCGCGAGAGCCCTGATTATACAGAAATGTGCTATAACACTCCTTTAAAAATATATCCAAAATTGTACAATCCAGATACTGGTACACAGTGCTCGAAATTCGCGGTAGTCCGATAGCCCGTGGCTACCAAATTTTAGCTTGGGCTACCGATTTTCCACAGATACAAGCCCGACCAGGCTACCGAATTTTCCTAATTTGTTTAAAAAAATCATGCTAATTAAACGAGTATAGCATCGTGATTTCATATGATCTCCATTAATAAACACTAAGAAGGCATCACACATCGTCCAGAATGAGGAACGCTTATTGAATTATTGTTGTTTTTTTTGCACTCTCACGTGTTGACAAATCAAACGCAAAGTGTCAAAGAGTTAACCGCAGCGCTAACTGGCTGAATACAATCACCTCTAGTGTAACCGATAATTTGATTAGCTTTCACACTTCTCGCGAAAATCTCACAAGTACCTGCAGTAGGCGGAGCTTAAATTATGCTATCAGCGTGTGTGTATGTGTGTATTCAGCACTCATTTTTACATCTTGCAAACTGTCAACAGTCCGAGTAGCAGTAATTGGCGAGTGTTGATCCTAAAAAATCGGGCATTACAGTTTAGATTTCGTTTGGCAAGGAGTGTCATGTCCGATGCTTTTGGACTCTGGCGACGCTGATCTGAACTGGAGTATTTAGAGTTAAAATTTTTCAAAAACATGGCAAACATGTACTGTATGTCTTTTTTATTCCTTCAAACATGCATAGAGATGTCTGTAAAACAAAATTTTATATGGTGCAAAAATTAAGTATTTTATGGTGTTAAAGTTCGGGCTAGTGAAATTGGTGTCGGGCTTGGAAAATTTCCTATATCTGGTAGCCCGAACGGGCTAGTGGGTTCAAATCTGAATTTCGTACACTGGGTACACTATTGAAATGTCCTCTGAAAGCAGTTTTTGCTCAGTTAACTTGACACACTAGGGTAAACCAGAGATAGTTCCTAAAATTTTGATGTTACTTATCATAAAAAATTGCATTGGAAGTCAGCTGTTTTAAGGAATTTTGAAAAAATTGCACATGACATCAGGTGTAATTAGAATCGTGAACAGACATTCTTAACTTATTTTTGCTTTCGATATTCATTAAAATTTGTGGATTTTCTAGTTGAAATTACTGTACGATCACTAAACAATGTTCTTATTTAAAGGCTGCATGAAGAAATCTTGCAGGGCACTTTTTACGTGTTCGGCTTATGGATAATTTAATAATTGGCGCCTTTTTGACAGTACACAGGATCAATACGCTCTATCAATTAATTTTAACACTTCTTTGATTCTTGTTACCTGTGTGCACTCGCCGTGACGTAATATGCTGATAAAAAAATCGGTGAAGCCTGCCCACAGCATAAAGGGCCGGATTTAACAGAAGATCAAAGGCAGGAAGACAATGTGATCACCTGTCAACGGTGGTTTAACTCCGCCTTCTTACGTCACGCATATCATTATTAAAGTTTTGGAGATTCGCATGCATGCTTTCAGTGACCACGAGTGTTTATTTGGAATACACACGTTAATCGTGGCAGGAAATGAATGATAAGAGAAAAGATTATCAAACGAAAATGCCCCCTGAGTCCCGTGACGCACAGGCAATGTAGGGTTCTTTGAGCGTCTTTTGAAAATCTCCCGGACCCGGACCCGTGGTCAAATGGAACCCCTGACAGAAAATGTGATACGTAAGCGTTTTGTAATGAACTGGGTATTAGGAATTTTAATTCAGTACGCATACCGTATGAATTCAATTGGGTTTGCTGCACCTTTAATTGCGTAAATACGCACCTTAACTGGAGCTCTGCATTAAGCAGTTGAGTGACGCTGCTTGTTTGGCCATAGTTATCACATACATATCGAGCTGCAGATTGTTGTACTCATTCAATTTTGATTGTGATGGATTTTTGCCAAGGGTGCCATGTAGAAGAGCAATATTCAAGCTGTGGACGGTAGGTGTTGGACAACAGGTGTTGTAAGCTGTTTCTTAACTTTCTACTTTTCAGTTCTTTGTTTTGACATTTCTTTTGATGAATCCGAGTGAATTGTTTGCTTTTGATGTGATGTTATCATTGTACTTTGATCAACTGAGACCTTTACTAGGTAGTTAACAGCTTCTGTAGTTTTTAGTGCTATATTATGGAGTGTATAATTGTAGATGATAGGTTTTTCTTTCGAGTAATCCTCACTTATCTGGATTAAACTCCACTGACCAGTCCACTGGGTTAGAAAACTTACAAAACCGCTTATTTCACAATCGAGTGTGCCGAGTATTGACTTTAGCACACGAAAAATGTCAAAGTTCTAAATGTTGATCTGACAGGTGTGCAAAAACAACCAGGGTTTCCGCTGCAATTCGCCAAATAAGCCAATGGCGAAAAAAATAAAGAAGTGGCGGAATTTTTTATTGCCATAAATGTTTTTTTTAATGTGCAGTGCTCCAGCTAGCTATTTACAGCAGGGCGCATCGTCCGTTCCGAAATTCGTTCCGCCCTGTTGCCCTGCCAGGCACCCTGCCCGTTTTACAACCATTCATTTCTTTTTTTTAGCCAAACTTCCCTTTTTTTGCCTCAGTGATTATAATACACTGCTTTATTACCCCCTTTTTATCGAGTGATACACGCTGGGGGGCATTGACATAATTAGCAAACAATTACCTGCTGTAATCGTGCCCGAGGCAGACCATGATATTTTAGACTGCTCCACTAGCATTAAAATCACTGAACCTTAGTGTTAAAACAGTTTGCAAACCAGTCTGAAATCATTCAGGGTTTTTTTTTATTCTATAGCAGAGGCCGAATATTGGCCTCGTCCCCCAGCCGAGGATTTCCCCCACAGCCAAGGATTTCCCCTACCGCAGTCGAAATTCCCCTACGTCCGAAATTCCCCCCTCCAAAATCGTAAACAAAGCAATGGAGATTACTCCCAGCGATTTTCCCGACCGAATATCGGACCCGTTCACAATTGCAGACGGTCTTTCACAATTTTCAATGGGTGTGAAAACCTTTAGAAATAGTAGAAAAATGTTAGAAGAGCGTTCAGTGGACCCGAGGTTCCGGTTTCGACCAGCGAAAATCGATAAAAACTCGTATCTGACCCGCACATAATATGCCGTGGGCGTCTGCTTGTCTTGCGGTAATACTCTTTGATGCGTAACGAATTCGAAAGCTCTGCCCCTTGTCAATCAAAATCCCAGTGAACTTCATACTGTTTGTCGACACCAGCATAAGTATGACAGTAGGCGGAGCGTCGTATGTTAATTAGCTACTGACAGATGTCAATCACGCCACGCGCCGACTGACACGTGGTTATCATCAGTATGTAATATAGATGATTGATAAACAATGCAGCGTCAGATTATCGTGTTTGTACCTCTTGTTAATTAGCGGTAACAGCTTATGCTGTATTGTGTAATATGTGTTGTAAATTTAAAGTAATTATTTTATGTGCTTGATTCGATTAAATAAGCCGGTCGGCCGTTACGCAAATTTATTATCTTTGCCGAGGTATTTTGCTAAAGCAAAATAAAATATAAATGTTTTTAGTAATCAGGTATTATAAGTATGGAATAGTTCTGGTGAAAAGATGAAATTTTAAACGGGTATTTTATCAAAAATTTTTAATGTTTGCTTTCGTTTTTTCATATCTGTCACACGTTTTCGCGATCGTGATTTTCGGACTTTTTTATCCTTTCTTACAAGATTTTCTAGTACAATTGAAATAAAAAGCAAACAAAATTATGCATTTAATAATTATATGATGACTCTTGCAAAAGCAACTCTTATTTTAAAGCATTTTTTGTGAATATGAGCATCTGACGGGTCACACATTAAACCGGAATCCACCTAAAAATTGGAATACACCGGAATACACTTTGCATAACCGGAATACACTTGTATTTTTTAATTTAAAGGTATTTTTGAAGTGTTTTTGATATAATTCAATCATATTTATCATAAATAATTAACATACCAAAGGAAAATAAAATACGTTCACGCAAAATGATTTTATACGAGATTGAAATTCGGCGACCGCGCCGGAAATTTCCATAACCGAAATACACCCGTATTTTATTAATAAATGGTATTTTGTAGTGTTTTTTTTTTTTTCAGAAATCATTCGTGATTAATATAAATAATACTTTTACAAAAGGAAAATAAAATACTTAACACAAAACGATTTATACGAGATTGAAATTTGGCGACCGCTCGGGAAATTACCATAACCGAAATACACCCGTATTTCTTCAACAAATGGTATTTTTGAAGTGGTTTATGACTGAATTCAAACATATTTATCATAAATAATTAAGTTTCGAAAGGATATTAAAATGCTTTTGCGCATTACGTCTTGTACACGATTGAAAATCGGCGTGCGCACTGAAAATTTGCGCATTCGCGGATGAATTTCCATGTCCTAAAATTCTGTAATATACACCCGTATTTCTTTAATCAATCGTATTTTTAGGGTTTATGACAGAATTAAATCATATCTAAAATGAATAATTAATTTACAAAAGCAAATTAACACGCGCAAAACGTTTTTATACGAGGTTGAAAATTTGTTGAGCGCACGGGAAATTTGCGCATTCTTTGATGAACCACAATCGCCATAATTTTGTTAGCTTTCAACTCAGGTAGGTAAATTTCAAGTCTCAATTTTTTAGTTCAAATTATTTCAAAATATCTTTTTATATGCTAATATGATATTCCTTTATGACATATTTCAGGAAACAGAGGAATTATTTTACCTCCATGAATGAAGAAATAATGATACTTGTATAAATTCTGAGTTGTTAAAATCATCGTTTTTTTTTCCTCTCTCTTTCAGACCACTCTTTATTTACTGAACTTTAATAATAACCAATTTTCTTGAAATATACTTTCAAATCGTAAGTACCTTATAATTGTTAATAACGAACAGGCATGTTATTCGAGTGTCACCTGTCAATCAACAAGTTGAGCATGTTGAGTGGACACTGATTGCTATAGTATCAATCAAAATATTTAAAGAAAGTTAAAGATGTTTTTACGGCTTTTCGTTGTCAAAATAATCCGCCGTCGAGTAAATATGCTTCATTCAATAATATGATATATTCACCATAGACAAAAATATTTGGTGACAGTTATGTTACACGCCTGGAAAATGATACCAAGGGTAATATGCATTAATGTATATATAAATGTGCCTTCTATGGTGTATCTGGAATGTCAACTCGTAAAAAATTTAGGCCAATGTATGATTAAATCTTCAATTCATCGCTGTTTTAGTAAAACATTGAATAAGTGTTGATACATTTAAGTATATATGTATATGGCTATATAAGCTTTTCGTGTGCAAAAATAAAAAATATACTGAATGTTCCTGTTTTTCTTCAATTTTTCAATTTGCAATAATATCGACAATTAAATGAAATTAAATAAAAGCTTATCATATTTAACTGCACTTCCCTCGTTAGACATTATTTGTCACATGTCACTTTTGTGTGCTTTCAAATATACTGATTAATTGATTATCAATAGGTGTGATAATCCAATCAAACTGTATCGGGACTAATCAGAGACACGTGTTTGTTACGCCGCATATATTCAAAGGATATTAATTGTGCTATGGCAATGAACGCAGTAAACGTTTGTATATTTATATATTAAACATGATATAATTCTTTTGAAAACTGATTTTTCAAAATATATTTTCTTCTTAAACATGTTAAATTATCAAATTAATTCTGAGGAAATAATTCAATTAGTTCCAATTATAAACATATGGTCGGTCCTTTCCGATCAGCGCGGTTTATTCGCTGACATGTGTTTTGTGTATAATTCATTTAAAAATCGAATATTGATATTGTTTTCTCAATTTCTTTTCTTTTTTATTTGTTATACGAAATCTGAAGAAATAATTAAATAATTTCCAATAATAAACACGTGGCATGCCCCTTCCGATCAAGTTATGCCCTTTCGATCAGCGAGGTTTATGCCACTCGTATTTTGTCTATAATTCATTTTAAAATCGAAAATTGCTATTTTATAATTCCTAATTTATTTTCTGTGTTATTTGTTAAATGAAATATAAAGAAACAATTAATAATTTCAAATAATAAACATATGACAGGCCCTTTCCGATCATGTTAAGCCCTTTCCGATCAGCGCGGTCATGTCATGACCCGTATTTTGTCTATAATTCATTTATAAATTGAATATCGATACTTTTTTATCATAAATTATTTTCTTTGTTTCATTTTTTAAATAAAATGTGAAGAAACTATTAAATAATTTCCAATAATCAACATTCCGGTATCTAGTCACAGCGACGTAAGCGTGCAACATTTCCGTAAGCTCGCCGAATTTCAATCTCGTATAAAATCATTCTGCGTTAATTAAAGTATTTTATTTTCCTTTTGTAAACTAATTATTTTATATTATACTCAAATGTTTTCTGCATTAGCCCCTACAAAAATACCATTTATTATTGAAATACGGGTATATTTCGGTTATGGAAATTTCCGGCGCGGACGCCGAACTTCAATCTCGTATAAAATTATTTTGCGTGAACGTATTTTATTTTCCTTTCGTATATTAATTATTTATGATAAATATGATTGAATTATACCAAAAACACTTCAAAAATACCTTTTAATTAAAAAATGCAGGTGTATTCCGGTGTATTCCGGTTTTTAGGTGGATTCCGGTTTAATGTGTGACCGCATCTGACCTTTAAATATTCAATGATTTGAGCATTTCAACTCTCCCCACCCACCTTGTTACAATGATAAGTGAACATTAGTGCAAGTCCATCTATTTCTAAGTGACAGTGTGTATAGTTGCTTAAAGTTGCAAGAATATGTAATAAAAACATAGTTTAAAGTGTTTATTATGCATAATTGTAAATTCCCCCCTGAGTGAAAAAATCCCCCAAAACAGCTCGTCGCGCGCTATTTTCTTCCCCCAATGACAGGCTGGGGCCTCTTCCCCCAGTCGTAAAAAAAACCCCTGTCATTATCATTTTCGCGCCACCTGTCAAAGTGTACTTTCGTTTTCGGTAATCTAGTCGTAAATATCCCTTTACACACAACTGAAACTTAAGTCCAGACAACAGACATTTAAATCTAATTAATAAAAATCGATCAAAATCAAATTTAAATAGGAAAATATTTTGATTTTATCGTTTTACAAGTTTTTGAAATCGAAAGTAGGTTGTCGTCTGCTTTGTGAAATTGCCGATTTTTCATGAAGATTTCTTTGAAATTAGTTTACTATGATGTAATGACAGGGTACACTTTAATGTCAGATACTGTAAAATGCTGTTAAACTGTCTTTGCATCATAATAATTTTTCAAAAATATTGTTTAAACTGGACATTAGACGACTTTTAGAAAAAAGTGTAACAATACCCGGATATAAAATTTTGGATACCCGGAATACGTTCTATTACAAGTGCTAAACTTGCTTTTAGACTGTTGGAAGTTAAAAACTTTGCCTGATTTCATTTATTTAAGTGGAAGTTTAAACTTAATTTTCTGTATATATGTTGCATGTATAAATTTATAAATATCAAGTACATGGAGAAGAATGAAGATGTGTACTGAAATTATAACAAGTAAAATAGGCCTAAACACATAGATATTGTTATTCAGTATGCAATTACAAAGAAATGTTACAAGTTGATAATCAGTGCCAAGTAAAATACAAACAGCAGAATTTTTAGTTAATAAATAGGGGTATTAGAGATGACAGACATAGCCTATTAAAAGACAAAGTATGCCTTATATCATGCCTAAAGTGTGCCAAAAAAACATGCCTAAATTATGCTAAATTCCATGTCTAAAGTATGTTAAAATGCACTGAATGCATGGACCATTTATATTTTTTTCCTGGGGGAGCATGGTCCCGGACTGACCCCCCACCACCCCAGAAGTGCCCTTTTCAGTGCCAGCACCCTGCCCTTTTTTAATCCTAGCTGGAGCACTGATGTGTATTTCCTTGTCTAAAGTACTCTCTATCTAGACTAAAAATCAATAATACCCGCGGCCGTTTCCGTTCATAATACACAATAAACAGCGTGTCACCAACCAAGGGATTAGCGATTCGACATCTATTACACAACGCTGCCACGTGTCTCCCGATCTTTGGCTTTAATTTAAACATGCGATAAACCAATGACAGCTTTGGATGTAGACCGTGTGACGTATTTAACGGCATAATTGTTAAGCTCCGCCTTTACACATGCTTTACATGTCATCGTTGATTGAAGTAATTACTGATATCGTCAAAGAAATGAAAATCATGCAGGGTTTTCCCGGACGCAGGTTTTCTGCGTCCCTGACGCGCTTTGACTGCTTTGGACTCGCATTTTGTAGTGCCTCTGCGTCCACTGGACCCGCAAAATCGGTCACGAAACTCCTTTGCACTGAAGCTTCCTTTGCGCAGATACCCATGTAAAATGCGCAGTTTTTTACCACCGGGACCATCCCCGAATCGTGGGTGCTCATTATACACAGGTATAGACGATTTTCCAACTTCAAAACAAGTTTTGTTACCGATGTTCGCCATTTTGGTAAAGGGAAACTACTCTCCGCGCTAACTGACACCGCTAAAATCTAAGATTGCCGTCACGTTCCGTAAAAGATCGAATGGTTTATTTTTCTATTAAACAAAATTAATTTCATATAAATTTAAAGTATTTTGATGAAAAAATATTAATAAATCACAAAAATTATGATGCTAATTAAGGATCGAGTATTATCTTTAACTAAGATCAAACTGTGAACAACATAATTGACACGAGTTGACACTTAATTGCCGGTAATTACTGGCTATTTGATCATAACAAAAAGACTGTCACACCTTTTGTTATCAGTCTGGATTGAGAAGCTCATGCCATTTTGAAAGATACCATTCCGAAATACTGAATCAGCTGCTATCTAAATTAAAAAGATACAAGTTCATTCGGTTTTAGGATAAATTTTTTTTTAGTAATAATGTCCATTTTCAAGATCAATAATTTGTGGACCCCCAAAAATTATTAGGGACCCTTAAATTAGCAGCCATGGGAGTCCATGGACTCCCAAATAAAAAACCAGAGGGAAAACCCTGATCATGTTTCACGGACTGACGTAAAAGGCAATGACATGTGTTACATGAAAAACACGTATCAGTTGTAAATTTCGCGGCAATGTTTTAACGAGCGCAATCACAAAAGTAGTATCAAAGTAGCTATTTCAAAGTTAAATTTTGTAGCAAAACCTCGGAATGAACGACTGACGGGACATCAGCGATAATTCCCAAAAATTCTTAAATCATGATTGTAGACTGATTTTGGCAAATTCCAATGAAAAACTGCGATAAACAAGCAGAAATCAATGGTAAAAATTTACTCTGGTCATAGAAAATAAGTTATAAATTTTCATTTTATAAATAATGTTAAGTCTTGATTGCCTTTTTTTCGTTTGTCACACATTTTTGCGACCCCAATTTCTGATTAATTTTGGTCATTCAGAGAAGACCTACCTATGCAAATGTATTTTTAATTTAAAATCAAATTGTCAGATGAAAAATACAACAACATATATAATCTCTATTTAATTCTAATATTGCATCAGACTGCTTGTTTGATTTATAAAGCCCTTTTATTTGAAATATAATTCCAGGTCCGGCTTAGGGGCTCGAGCACCCCTCCTCCCACCCCGAAGTTTGCTGAAAAGTACCAAACTATTTCCGCAAAGGAATAATAATAATATTTTCTCAAAATTTAGACCAACAAACACACCAGAGGCCACCTTTCCATACCTGTATTTCATAAGTTTCCAGGGGGAAAGCCCCTTGCCCCCATAAAGAGGGTACTAGCCCCTCCATTACCTCCACATTTTGGACCTAAACATGCACCAGGGGCCACCATTTCATGCCTGTATTTCAAAAATTTCCAGAGGGAGAGCCCCGTGACCCCAATAAGAGTTCTAACAATTAAATAATGAAATAAACTATAAAAATGACAAATTGTTGCAACATGCACAGTGTGTTAGTCCTTTTGGAAGATACACCCCCTGGACACTCCCACCCCCAATGCGTCATTGACTTCAATATTTTGTGGCGGAAAAAAATTAGGGCCAGTGGCAAGCCTGACAAATTGTAATGTATGCGGCATCTTAATACTGGCTTGGCAACATGCATAAAAATAATGGTAACATACAGAATTACAGTCAATATTTAAATTCCCGAAAGAAACTTTACAAAATGGAGCATTTCCTGACAAATTTCACCACGCCAATGGCAAAACAGCACAACACTGATGACGAAAAAAAGAAACAAAGAGTGAATGACAACGAAAAAAAGGTTACACGGAAGCTTTATAAGGAAAAACGTGTGCTTACGTTTGTGCCTATATGGAATCAGGAATTTACATAGCTGAGAAACTGCGATGAGATGGGTAAGACCCATGTCATTTGGACCAGTGGTTAACAAGTTGGGCCATTAACTTAATTTGCTTACTCTTCTTTTTCTTACATTGTTTTAATATTGCAATTGCTGTTTGTAAGACTAACAAAAACTGGAAGATAATGAGTACGCATGCTCACCAAATAACTGGAAGAAATAATTCAGAGGTTCATCTCCTGATTTTGATGGACAAGAATGCAGTATTTAAGAATGTCTGAAGCTGAATTTTTA
This sequence comes from Mercenaria mercenaria, assembly GCF_021730395.1. Lineage (NCBI taxonomy): Eukaryota > Metazoa > Mollusca > Bivalvia > Venerida > Veneridae > Mercenaria > Mercenaria mercenaria. The sequence continues at coordinate 24,450,832 of NC_069362.1, forward strand.
AAGCTAGAGTAATACATATATCCTTCTACTATTATTCTAAATTTACAAAGAACCGGTTACCCTTTTTGTCTAAAATTGCACAAGTTCAATAATCCCAGTGATCTGCTCAAGCACAATGATTATAGCTCATAGTGAGTCTAAGTAAAATACATTATTTACCAGTACTAGATATTTCCATAGCCTCTTCTTCCTTGCCATTTACATGATTCATGCTGTTTTGAACACTTTTTACTGTGACCGTGCGCTGGCGATCCCGCTCTGGCGTGGCTTGACCCTTTTCGGTGACGGTCACTTTCACGTGCTTACTAGCAATTCGCCCAATGTCTGCAGGCTTAACCCCTTGTCAGGGGTATTTCAGAACGAGAAAAATCCAAGACTAAGCTGGCAGCAATGAAGGAAAATAAACAAGATGGCGGCAAAATCGTGAAGAACTGTGGGAAACAATATCAAGAATTGATTTTCCTTTAAAAATTATTCATAGTTTAATTTTATCTTAATTCATAAATATAAACATTACACGTTTTGTCCTACAACCATAGTACTGATAGCGACAACTGGCACGTATTCCTAAACAAGCCAACTTTGTTTTGTTCACAGCGATAGCCGGTTAATTATGCAGAACGTCATAAAGGCGCTTGCAAGCGGTTTTAGCTTCAAAATGCAAACGTTTAACGATTTTAAACTCGTGAAAGAACAAAATTGGTCTAAAGTATATAAATTAAGCGAAAGAAAATGGAGCTATTCTGTAATATTTGCCAGCTGGAAAATACACCATAGTTTTCTTTTAATAATGAAAACTTCGAATTAGTACATGATGTTTCTTATCTGGGTATTCTATTTGCCGATGGTAAATTTGCCAAAAAAAAACAAGGATAAATATCAAACAGGGAATGCCACTTTAAAAAACCGCAGCCTTCCCAAAACGAAACCCACATCATGCAGAAGAGCACAGTTCGCACACACACACACACACAAAGCAAACACACGATGAAACAAGAAATATCTTGAAAAATGATGGTCGGTGAATTGTAATAAGGAAAGAAGTTTATGAATTTTTCATCTAACATTCATCTTTCATCTAACATTTTTCAAATTGCAAAACTAAACACCGCACTTTAACAATTTAAATGGTTCTCTTTTAATTTTTCGCAAAGGTGGTTCCTAATAGGGCCCAAGTTACTATATAAATAAATTTGGAAGAGGACCTTATAATTATGCTCCAGACCAAGTATGACAAAGATCCAGCAAGCTGTTCATGAGACGCTGTATAAAGGCATTTCTAGTTTTAGCTCTAGCAGCCCCTAAAAGGGGTCAAATGTCCCAGCTGAACAAAGTTGGCTGCGGGCCTAATAAAGATGCTACAAATCAAGTTTGATTAGAATACATGAGAAAAAATCAATTAAAGGATTTTTTTATTTATTATTTTTATTTATTTCTAAAATAGGCCAACTGATCCCGCTTTAACAAATGCATATTCGCTATTCATGAATCTTTGGACAATGACGTCACACCTATAAACAAGAAATATCTTTAAAAATGATGGTCGGCGAATTGTAATAAGGAAAGAAGTTTATGAATTTTTCATCTAACATTCATCTTTCATCTAACATTTTTCAAATTGCAAAACTAAACACCGCACTTTAACAATTTAAATGGTTCTCTTTTAATTTTTCGCAAAGGTTTCGTAGGGTTGCAATTTTGTTTCGTTTATCCTTAGACGAATAATTACATCAGTAGTTTGATGAAGATTCATGAAGCGGTTCATGAGAAGAGGTCATTAAACGTGTTTATATTTTTAGCTGAATTGGTCCCTAACCCCATTTGTAATAAAATAGCAGGAGACCTTACGATATTGTTACACATCGAGTTTGATAAAAATCCATTACATTTTAGTGGTTAATGCGAAGAAAGGCATATCTACTTTTAGCTATAGTGGTCCCTAATAGGGCCCAAGTTCCTATATAAATAAATTTGGAAGTGAACCTTATAATGATGCTCCAGACCAAGTATGACAAAGATCCACCAAACTGTTCATGAGACGCTATGTAAAAGCATTTCTAGTTTTAGCTCTAGCAGCCCCTAAAAGGGGTTAAATGTTCCAGCTGAACAAAGTTGGCTGCGGGCCTAATAAAGATGCTACAAATCAAGTTTGATTAGAATACATGAGAAAAAATCAATTAAAGGATTTTTTTTTATTTATTTTTTTTTATTTATTTCTAAAATAGGCCAACTGATCCCGCTTTAACAAATGCATATTCGCTATTCATGAATCTTTGGACAATGACGTCACACCTATAAAAAAGTGAAGGTCAATCAAAACATACAATTGTAATTATTTCAATATTTCTGTTTCATAAGCAAAGTTTGACCGTAGTCATATCACATAAAAAAACTGTATGCAGCGTACCTTCATTTCAGTGTAATGAGATTCAGTCATTATATAGCATATATATAATAAAACAGATTTCAACTGAGTTCAATATTTGCATACGATACTAAAGAAAAATATTCATATATAATAAATCAGTTAAATAATTTATAACAAATATATCAAAGCAAACAAGTACTCATTTTAATATGCAATCTGAATAAGTCACAAAAGCAAGAAACCTTTTCATATACAGACGACAATTGTGACAAGGAAAATCTTTTAAAAAGCACTTCTCTACATAAAAGACTCTTATCACACCCTTATTCATGTGATACGCAGACCGTATTCAGCTCTTTCTTTAATTTGATATATGTTGGTATTTGAACAGGTTTTTATCATATTTATTAAACTTACTTATCATTTTGTGATATATCAATATTCTTGCTAAATATACTGAGCCAAAATTAGCTTTATAACTGTGAACAGCGTCGTTTAGGATAAACGCTTCGTCTACATTTCACTCAGCGTAGCACAATCAACAGAGTGAAAGAAATTGACACTCTCGTCCAATCAGGCAGAGTGTTGCATAAATCTTCAATTTTGATAAATTATCTATAATGCGTTATCAAGTAGTTTGATTTGCAAACTGAAGTCATGTGGCATAGGTAACGAAAACCAATTTAGACGGCGTCGCCGAAAAAGTGAAGGTCAAGCAAAACATACAAATGAAATTATTTCAATATTTCTGTTTCACAAGCAAAGTTTGACCGTAGTCATATCACATAGATAAACTGTATGCAGCGTACCTTAATTCATTTCATTGTAATGAGATTCAGTCATTATATAGCATATATATAATGAAACAGATTTCAACTGAGTTCAATATTTGCATACGATACTAAAGAAAAATATTCATATATAATAAATCAGTTAAATAATTTATAACAAATATATCAAAGCAAACAAGTACTCATTTTAATATGCAATATGAATAAGTCGTAAAAGCAAGAAACCTTTTCATATACAGACGACAATTGTAACAAGGAAAATCTTTTAAAAAGCACTTCTCTACATAAAAGACTCTTATCACACCCTTATTCATGTGATACGCAGACCGTATTCAGCTCTTTCTTTAATTTGATATATGTTGGTATTTGAACAGGTTTTTATCATATTTATTAAACTTACTTATCATTTTGAGATATATCAATATTCTTGCTAAATATACTGAGCCAAATTTAGCTTTAAAACTGTGAACAGCGTCGTTTAGGATAAACGCTTTGTCTACATTTCAGTCAACGTAGCACAATCAACAGTGTGAAAGAAATTGACACTCTCGTCCAATCAGGCAGAGTGTTGCATAAATCTTCCATTTTGATAAATTATCTATAATGCGTTATCAAGGAGTTTGATTTGCAAACTGAAGTCACGTGGCATAGGAAACGAGAACGAATTTAGACGGTGTCGCCGAAAAATAAAGGAATACAGTGGGGAACCACCTTGGAACGGTCAGTAACAAAAACACCACTTGGGAAAACCAAAAAGCGTCTTGTCGACCAAGCACGGAAAGCTATATTCTCCTTGGTCAAAAAAGCTAGGAAACTGTTACATTCAGTTGATTTACAAATCCACTTGTTTAATACAATTATTGTTCCTAATGAAATTTTATAAAATTATACTAAATTTCGAGCAAATTTACTCCTAACTGTATGTTATATATTGAACTTGGGATTACTCCAATATCTTTGCAATTAAAAGTAGAATTATTAACTACTGGTGTTAACTGTAAACAGTAAAGAAGATAAGATTTGTAATATTTCATACAAGACTATATACTCAGTATATGTTAAATGTAAAACTGAATTATCATGATTATCTTTTGTTAAGGATACTTTAGATGAACTTGGTTTATTTAGTTATTGGATAAATCAACCTGTACCCAGTCCGCTATATTTCAAGAAACTTGTTAACACTAGACTTCGAGATCAGTTCATTCAAAGTTGGAATGGTGATGTTCAAACTTTAAGCAACTGTTCAAACTATCGTATATTTAAGTCAGAATTTGTATTTGAAGAATAGTTTAACATACTTCCTTGGCAACTTTCTTCAGCTTTGTTAAAGTTTAAATGTATGATTCATAAGATGCCAATTGAGAAAGATCGATTCTTTAATATAGATAGAAATTTACGAGTATGTAAAGCCCTCAACAGACAGTAGGTTTTTCTTGTACAACACCAATTAAATTTAAGAGGTATTGCCAAATATTACCATGTGTACGATGCTATGCCTTGATTTCGTAAATCTTAAGTCTTGACTTACAGATTAGGACATACATGTTCTATTTCGTATGTTTTGCCTTACGTACCACCCACGTTGACAAGCAACAAATTAGTAAATAATTAGTTGATAATGAAGCAAGTGAATGAAATTCCAGAAATAACTGCCCAAAAAATAAACACAAATCTGAATATTAAATGGCTTCCAATGCATAATGGAAAAAGAATGACACTGAAAAGTTAAATGATTTGAGCCGCGCCATGAGAAAACCAACATAGTGCGTTTCCAACCCGCATCCGCGTGCAGTCTGGTCCATGCTGTTCGCTAACGGTTTCTCTAATTGAACTTGACTTTGAAAGCAAATATCATTGATCCTGACCAGACTGCGCGGATGCACAGGCTGGTCTGGATCCATGCTGGTCGCAAAGCCACTATGTTGGTTTTCTCATGTCGTGGCTCATTCGTGTCATGCGTAATCAAATTCATGGGACATAAAAAGGTGAATATTATTTTTTATTATTAATTGTTACATTCTTTTCAGAACCTGATGCACTATATTTACAAGGTAAATCCCTGTGATTTATATGGGAGTGGAATACTATCTGTATGCGAAAAATGTACAATTTTAAAACTGTACATCTTTGAGATAATTAGTGTTGTACAACTAGAACCTACCCTCTGTTGAGGCCTTAAATAACTGGGTGATGAATTTCACTATCTCTTTTATTGTACACATTAAGTAAACAGTAGACTTAAATTTATTAAACCATATTATTATAGGTATCCTAATACATTGAAATTTGAAGAACTTATGAACAGTAGAAACAAAACACTTAAAAGAATCTTGCATTGTTTTGTAAAGAAATAATTACAACCTTCAAATAGTTTTGATAATGTTCTATCATTAGTTTTCTTCTTTAGAAATTTGTTAATGATTCATTTTTTTTTTTCATTGGCCAAGTTTGTTTAGAGGCTAATCATTCTCCCAGGGATTTTGGACCTTTGCTAATTGCCTTGATTCGGAATCCTTGAATGTGGGAGAAAATATTATGATTACAATGTAATTGTTACTCATTCTCCTGTTATACTTTGTATAATTTTGTGTGTTCCGGTTGTTACATGTTCACATTTTATATTATTTTGTATTTTATGTCACATGTTCTTATGAAACATGACAGTATTAAGTAAATCAAATATTGACAAAAAAAGTAAAATCTCACCCGATGTTCACAAAACAGTTTTCAATCTCAGTTGAGTTTGAGATTGACGTTTTGATAGCAGATTTAACTAGAACTTCAAGATTAAATTTCAACTGAGACTGGCCATTAGTACGGAATTGCCACTTGAAAATAGTTGTTAACCTAATTAACATTTTATTTTAAACACACACTTAAGATATAAAGAACAATCAAACTCAGCTGAGAATGAAAATGTTTTGTAAACATGAGGCCTGAAGTCAACGGTTGCCGAATTGGATTCCCGCTGGTGTATTGAAATAGTATAGGTCTACAACTTGTTTCTTTACAGTGTAGAATTTGACAAGACATTAAAAATTTCTTTAAATAGTAAGGCCAAATTCATAAGCCTCGAAATTCATATTATTTACATGTAAACACTTCACAAGAAATCAACTAAATTATTGAAAGCTTTATACGCCTTGGCTGTAAAAATTAGGGTGACTCTAAAAACACGAGAAATTTCTTGTAAATTGTTCAATTCAAAACTGAAATTAACATTGCCATTACAAGATAAGTATGTAAAATGGTGTCAAAAAGTAAAAAATAAATGCAGCTGTTAGATTTTTTTGTTAACAACTAATGCACAACCGCGGTGATAGGTTTATCTTGGTAATCAGTTACTTCATAACATATTAATATTTCTTACCTCGGTAATCGCTTACTTCATAACATATTAATATGAAATGAAACAGACTTCAATGTGAGTTCCAGAAAAGCAGATATTTATTATATATGAATCTAATCACAACTGAAAAGAAAGCGAAAATTCGAGAGAAGCATTTTTGATACATAATCATACAACGAAATAATTCGATACTCAGAACAAAGTGAATATTTGCGTATTGAAATAGCCGCAGGTAGCCCATATTTGCGACTCCTCCAGAAGACTTTTAGTTGGCGGAGAGTGTAAGATACGGAAAACGCTCTACTTCTTGAAGCTTCCCTGATTCTTAAGCATGCCTGGTATAAAGCACCAACACTAGGTACACTTATCCCAAAGTTAGTATTTTTAGTTGGAGGATTGGGATTCGAACTCATGATTCCTGGTTTTGTAGTAAGACAGTACTACCACTGTACCACTTCGTCCGCTATTTGAACATTTGATTTGCTACAAACTATTCATTTCCTTGGACCAAAGAGTACTAAAGGAAACAGCGCAAGACCCATCTGGTCTGGTCGCGTAATGGTGGCACTAATTCTTAATATATGGAGTTGCCACAGAGGTCTAAATTCAGGCTAGTTTTTGTGTAACTATCACTGTTGATGCCCTTCTGACGTTTTGGTAAAGAAATGAGAGACGGTTGTATTTGGCGAAGTGGTTCCAATACTCCCCCTTTCATAGTTTTGGGTATTGTATAATCAGTGACCCCTTTGGTATGGTGCCTGCTTTTTAATTTTGTCTTTTGACAGTTCCTGTGATATGCAGGCTCCATAACCTCAGATCCCCTTTCTAAATTCCAGTTTGTTTAGTTCTGCCCATTGTTTTATTTTTTAGGGCAAACCCATTCTTTAACTGGGGACCATACGCCTCGTTTCATTGAATTACACACTAGTGTATCATTGAAGTTTCCATATAGCACCGCCATATGAACACATCTGCGGTTGTCTCTAAATTGTTTTTGTAGTTGTAACTTGTGTAAATGTTGAGTTCTGCTCAACCTGGGGCTAGAGGGCCTGGACGATAGTATGCATTCCACTACCGTCCAAGAACAGGCTCAATGAAACCGAGCCTGCAGCCTTTTCATTTTTGTCGTGTTGAGCGACCTGTGGGGTTTCCATCTTTTCAATTTTGATACGAGTAGTAATACCAGGTTAAAGCAGTGTGATTTGGATATGCTTTTGAACTAAGCAACTGTAACAGGGAAACTATCTCCTAGAACACACACCACACCTTATTGTCTCTACATTTTCCAGTTTTAGGATAAATCTTCAAACTGCGGTAAGGATTTGTAGTGCTTTGTGTAGAAGCTCTGTGATTTAAGTTTGCTTTTGCAGTAAGCAACTGTAACTGGGAAAATATCTCCTAAAACATACACCACACCTAAATTTCTCTACATTTTAGGATAAATCTTCAAACTGCAGTAAGGATTTATAATGTTTTGTGTAGAAGCTCTGTGATTTTGGTTTGCTTTTGCAGTAAACAACTGTAACAGGGAAACTCTCTTTTAGAACACACACCACACCTAAATTTCTCTACATTTTATATCAGTGTGAGGATAAATCTTCAAACTGCGGTTAGGATTTGTATTCTGAAATGGGTCAAGCTGTGAAAGTTGCCCGTTTCATATGGAGTATACAGGGATTAATATGTAGGTACGCATAACATTAAAAGTTTAAATCCAATGTCATACCTGTTAAAGCAAATATCATACGTTTCAACTTTATCAAGAAGCCGATTCCGACTTCCTTTTGGCATAAACACACTAAATAGCTGGCCTTCTTTATACTGTATAAAATCGAGAAACTTCTAAAGGCTACAACACAGAAGAATCACGTTTAGAGATAGACTCTAAACTTTTCAATGTTAGAAATACATTAAATAATGTCTAGAAATTGATGTCCAAGTCCTTGCATTATCCAAAAATGATCTTACAAATGTGAAATTTATTATAGTTTTGTGAAAATTAATAACAGAAGTTTTAAGATATGATTTAAAGTTGTGATCTGTAAAGAATGACAACTCTTGCCATAGGCCAGTATTTATATTAAGCAGAGATATCTATTTGTTTACTTCTCTTGTAATTAAACAATTGAGCGGAAAATGAAAACGCTTTAAGACACAATGTCATACCTTTTTGCACAAGAAAAACATTTACGATTTATTCATATATGTTTTCTTTACCCTTTAAAACCGGCTTCATATGATTTTGTCAGCTTACTTATGGTAAAAAATAACTTTTAACAAGCCGATAATAAAATGAAATACCAGTAAGTATTTTATAGTGCAGATAATACAGTTTTGCTCCTATCAAAATGTCTCAATAGAAGCACTTTTGTAATACATTTCATTTCATTTCATTTATTGGCAAATCGGCATTACAAATGCCTTTGACCATTTACAATATGTTTATTCAATATGGTCAAGACATACAAATACATAATTATATAATATACACAAATACACCAAAAATATCACTTCAATAAAACATTTATACTGTGCAAACATAAATTCAGCTAAACATTATATGAAAATCTAAATAGCAGTTAAATCTTCAAGAGTTTGTTCACGTAGTATAATAGCTTCGCTTATATATTTCGCATTTCTTATCAATCTTTTCTTGCTAGTAGAGGACATGATATATATGAATTTATTAACAGACGGCCAAGCTGTATTGATACAATATTTTTGTCTAATATGTGAATACTTATTGCAACAAAGCATAAAATGGTACTTAGATTCAACAAAATGACTAGAGCATATTTTACAGATACGATCTTGTCTATCAATACCACTATATCGGCCTACTTCGAGTTCTAAGCTATGTGATGCAGTTCTAAAACTTGTATATTGTATTCTCAGTAAATTGTTTGGTAAAATATCTGAATATTTCTCATAACAAAATTCAAGTTTATATTTACTATAATATTCAAGTTTCGATACATTTTGAATAGACGCTTTCCAACTTTGTATGTACTGATCACGTAGCCGTTGCTTAAACATAGCATAACAGTTGCAGTTCGCATCGAAATTCAACCAGATATCACTAAATCCTAAACTATCTAATAAAGATTTAATTTTATGTGAATATGATTCACCATTCAGGCTATTGCATTGCTCATTAAAATTTCTATACATAGGCATATCCTGATTTTTCATAATTTTTATCCAATATTTTAAGGCCCTCTCTTTCATAATTACTGATAATGGAAAGCGACCAAGTTCGCCAATGACAGCTTAGTTAGGAGTTTGATTTCGTACCCCTAAGACATGTTTACAAAATCTCAAATGTACATTCCCCAAATATCGTATATTCCCCAAATATCAGCAGCATACAAAAGAATAGGCGCAACCATTGAATACAGAACAGGTAGGATTAGTAAAGGTGCAATTATATTGATCTCAATTTCTTATGCCTATCATGTCAAATGTATGTGATTTACATTTCCTTGAAGAATACTGTCAGTGCTCAAAAATCAAAAGAAACATAGGGGTAATGTTTGATTGCTAGAAAAATAAATTTACAGTAATTCTTTTTTGCGTCATTTTCCTTAATAATGTCTGTATCACTGCGTTTCTTAATGAAAGACTTCCAATTTCCTTCTAACAATTAAAATAATGTTCTTTCTCGCCGCAAGGTGCACCTTAGTAATTTCTGACAAAGGTTCTCAAATCCATCAAAGTTTGGAAATATACACATGTATTCACGTTACCGCAAAACTCCATTCTTGAGTAAGCCCTTTGCTGTTTGAGCTCGCTTCCTGGTCTTGTAACATGTGCGTGAAATTAGCCAGAGCAGCCAGAGTAGCCAGAGTAGCCAGAGTTCAGCCAGAGTTTAGCCAGAGTTCAGCCAGAGTTTAGCCAGAGTAGCCAGAGAAGTCAGAACTCTGATTACTCTGGCTAGCCAGAGTAGCCAGAGTTCAGCCAGAGAAGTCATAACTCTGTTTACTCTGGCTGGCCAGAGTAGCCAAAGTTCAGCCAGAGAAGTCATAACTCTGGTTACTCTGGCTGGCCAGAGTAGCCAGAGTTCAGCCAGAGTAGCCAGAGTTCAACCAGAGACGTCATAACTCTGTTTACTCTGGCTGGCCAGAGTAGCCTGAGTTCAGCCAGAGAAGTCATAACTCTGGTTACTCTGGCTGGCCAGAGCAGCCAGAGTTCAGCCAGAGTAGCCAGAACTCTGGTTACTTTGGCTGGCCAGAGTTGCCAGTAGTTCTAGGTTTTTACATGTTTGCTACTCTGATCAGCCAGAGTAGCCAGAGTAACCAGGTCCCATGTTCACAAACGTTTTTCAGTCTTAGCTAAATTTGATTATGAAATCTAATAATTGAGCCGTGCCATGAGAAAACAAACATAGTGGCTTTGCGACCAGCATGGATCCAGACCAGCCTGCGCATCTGCGCAGTCTGGTCAGGATCCATGCTGGTCGCTTTTAAAGCGTTATTTGACTTGGAGAAACTGTTAGCGAACAGCACGGATCCTGACCAGCCTGCGCAGGCTGGTCTGGATCCATTTGTCTCAAACCACTATGTTGGTTTTCTCATGGCGCGACTCATATGTCATTTCTATCTAAATAGCATGTTTAAAACTGAATTTCAAGTTAATAACTATTTTCAAGTGGCTATTTAAAGTAGCCAGAGTAGCCAGAACTCTGGTCACTACGGCTGGCCAGAGTAGATAGAGTTCAGCCAGAGTTTAGCCAGAGTAGCCAGAGTTCAGCCAAAGTAGCCAGAATTCTGGTTACTCTTGCTGGCCAGAATAGCCAAAGTTCAGCCAGAGTAGCCAGAAATCTAGTTACTCTGGCTGGCCAGAGTAGCCGAGTAACCAGGATGTCAATTGCTCTGGCTACTTTGGCTAGCCTGAACAGCCAGAATTTTCGAGATGTCCATTTGTTCTAGCTACCCTTGCTAGCCAGAATAGCCAGAGCAAATACTGTAATACCTATTGCGAAATGACCCTTTTGGTACTCTTGATTTTTAGTGTTTTATGTGTATCAAGTGTATCATCGTACCATCGTGCATCGCGGTTTAGTATTAAATAAAATGTCACGATTGCCCAAACGGAACGCCGTACATAACAGTGTAAAAATGGTGAAAAGTCAATTTACATTACTGAACAAAATTGATAGGTAAGACTAAGTCAGATTAAATGATATTTAATAGTTACCATTATATATTGAATGACCCTCATACACTATACTTGACTCTTTTTAGCTCGTGTCACTGTATGACAAGCTGAGGTTTTGTGATCAACTTTTGTCTTGTCTATCAGATTGAGACAGGCTCTTTGACTGAACTCAGTACTTATTCCATTTTATATTGTAAAACCTTAGAAATCTTCTCAAGTATCACAAGACCCAGAGCTTAGATATTTTGCAAGAAGCATTGGCAAGTACATCTCTTTCAAAATTGTTCAAATCATGGACTCCGGGGTCATATTGGATCTGCCTTGGGGCTTTAAGTTTCACATTGAGTAATATATTAAATCCTATAAAAATATTCTTATTTTCCTTTAGGCCCAGACTATATATATTTTGTATGTAGCATGGCCTAGTGAATGCCTCTCTTAAAATTGAACAAATCATGTCCTCCTGATGTCAAAATTGCCCCCGCTTGTGCTAATGAGCTTGCAAAGTCTTACAGGAAATCTTTTAAATCTTCTCAAAAGAATTGCAATGACAGAGTTAAGACATTTTACATGTTCAAATCAATACCCCAGAGTCAAAATGGTTCCTACTTAAGTTTTATATAGAAAAAAAAGATAGACTTAGATGATAGCAAAAATCTTTTTCAGAGCCACAAGGGTAAGAGCTGAAATATTTTGCATGTAAATTAGCAAAATTTATAATGGAGTTCTTTCAAACTTGATTGAATCACCGCCCCCAGGGCAATATTAGTGTCTCTCTGTGGATTATCAATCTACTTCTAATCTTATACAAGATAAGTTTAAATTTCCAGAATGCCCGAATTTAGAGTTAACAATTACAAATGTGAATTTTTACTATGACTGTCATAACCCACAAGGTCCAGGTAAACGATTCAGGACCTTATTCGGACCATATGGGTCTTCTTGTTTATATTGATATCATAAACAATTTGCAGTGGAATTCATATAACTTTGAGTGTAAAAATAAAGAATATTTATTTGAAGGCTTCTGGTTTTTTATTTATTTAACTTCAGTGTTTGCCTTGAATTTGTACCAAATGAATTAACTTGAAAACATAATATAAAGAATTGGAGAATAAATTTTTCATACTTGTGAACAGCAACCAATTCCTGAAATTTGCATTTTAAAGTTGTGGAAGTTGACGAAATGTTGACATGTGAACACTTAAAGCGGCTTAATAACGGTTTTTCATCTAAACCCTTGGAAAAAGGTGGGTACCTGTGACATGCCAATCAAAACGCAAAATGACATTCAAAAATTGATTGTGGTCAGCTTATGCCATCAGACAATTAACATTCCATGTTGTATTAACTCGGTATTACTTGTGTACGTGTATGAAACGATATTGACTGTGTTTGGATTAAACAGTTATAGGACTGCTAACTGATAAGTAAGACAATTCTTTGAAGTCCGTTTGATGAACCACTTGATACATGAAACACTAAAAAAAACTGAGGGTACAAAAAGGGTCATTTCTCAACATGTTAAAGCCCTAGAAACTCTGGCTACTCTGGCAGAAGTCCGTTTTATGAATCACTTGATACAGAAAACACAAAAAAAAATCAATCTTGAGAGAATCAAAATAGTCAACAATCTTCTCACACCTTTCCAATATAGCTTCCGTTCCAAACATAGCTGTGAGGCTCAACTATTATCCTTTACACAAGAAACTTTTGACAATCTCCAATCTGGAACAAACAGGTCTCATTGTAATGGATTTCTTGTAAGCTTTCGACAAGATCGATCATCAACTCCTTCTCTATAAAATCGTGACACTTTGTGTCTACAGAATCTCTCTATCTGTCACAAATTGACATACGGGCCTTATTTTATCTGTATTGTAAATGCAGGTATTGCATCATCTTTTTGTAAATTTTTGTGTTATTGAGGTAAATGTCAGATTTCACGCATGAAATACCTCTCATGTTTTTCTGTATTTCATAACTTAAAATTCCATGTAAATTTCATTAAATTCTGTTCAGTAATAAGAAAGTTGATATTTTATAAACTTCAGTAATTTATGTTTTTATCCCCAAAACCACTATAATGGGCCTCAAATTGTCAATTTAAATTCGCGCCAAAGTAGTTAGATTCCCCGGCTATATCGTGAATCCCGTGAAAATGACAATAGTCGGAGTCCACGGCTTAGCCGTGAATCCCATGAAATTTAGTATTTGGCGGGACATTACCCTTTTAATAGACTGGACTAGATACGCCTTGCGCACACCACCTTACGACTTTATAGACGAATCTATGTCTGAATTATTTTCTTGCTAGAAATTTATGCTCGATCGAGGTAAGAAATTTATTTGTTAGATTTTTGTATGATTTTTGCATTACGATTTTTATTTGGTAAATTTTTGTTCATTCTACAGAATTCTGTAACATTTACGTTTCGGCATATGATTTTGGCCCGTTTCGGTATGTCAGGATAATTTATTAAATTTTTCAGACTTTTGTAAATTATTTGGAAAGAGGAATCTAAAATGTTTCGTTTATATAAGATGTAAAATTTAACTGAAATTTTGTATCGTGATAATTGTAAAGCACTGTTTCAAAAACTTATGTCAAACATTTTGTTAATTATGGAACGCCATTACTGCATTGTATTGTTATGTATAAATCTATATGGCAAGTCTAGTGCCATGTTTGTAATATATTATTGTAATTGTAATTGTGTGCCAGTCTATAGCACATCTAATTAATGTCGTTGTAGTGTATGGCATTAGATATTATATGGATGCCAACTCTCATATAACGTTTGATTTATATTGAATTTGTTAATTTGTAGTTGTAAATTAATAGCTGCAGTTTATCATGTCCGTATCTATAATGTTTCATCATATACTTTTCATATCATTTCATACTTTAACTTTAGTCTTTTAAGTAAGTAATCTTTGTAATATGGAAGTAATAAGTGACGTATTTTAATCATGTGACGTTTGAACTAGTAGCACATATATTTTGTATAAGTGCACGTATTATTTATGGGAGCCTACGGAGGTATGGGTGTACCCAAAGGAGCAGTTTTATGCCCTGACTTATTTGTTTTGCTATGGTGCTTACATATGTTATATATTTTAGCTTCTTCGCCAGAAAGATTTTTCCTGGTGATGTCATAACCCGGAAGTACAATGCCCGAGGTTCACTTGTCTTCACTCGCCTGGATGTGATATTCCCAGCGCAGAGCTTTCGTCCATGGTTGTGCCGTAAACCGCAAAGACGATGATTTTTGTTATCCTCTGAAGTCAGCTCAGGGATGCAATCACCTACCACATAGGGAGCCAACACGGAATCAACGTATTCACGGTTTAAAGGGACTGTATTTTGAATTTAGAAGCTATGTTTTGTTTGTGCTACTTAAGTTCACAATTACATTAAAGACCTGTGTCACGCAGATTAGAATGGACTATAAGAACTTTTGTATCTAGAGATACTGAACTTTCTTTTTTTTCTTTCTTATAATCAGTTTTTTTTTTTTTCATATCTATTCATTGTCAATAATCATCTTATGTAAATAAATTTGTAAATATTGTAAAGGGTGTTGATTTGTTCTGATGGTTGCTGTCGCCGGTACGGCCTTTCCTGTCACAATGGTGTCAGAAGTGGGATTGGTCGACCAGACACAGTAGCTATTCGAACAGTATTAACACCCATTTAACTGCAGCAATAATTTGTATAGATTCCTCTTGTTTTGTTCTATTGGTACCAATAACACGTTTTATTCATTTTTCAGAGTGACGGCTTACCTCAGACAAGACAAGACAGATCCTATAGCTTCAGCTAACCAGCTTTAGTGGTCACAGACTGATAGACAGTTGCTTACGACACTTGGATTCTGGGGTGAGTTCGTTCTTTTTATTTTCTTTTGGGTTTATTTTGTGTCACTCTATGATTAAGCCACCATATATCTGTGTGAGAGTGATCGCCCTTGACAAGGAGAGTTATCCTACTCACTCTTAATTGTGCGTCGCCCTACTTCTCCCAGTGATCCTATTTTGTATTAGTGTACTGTATACATACTAGATACAGTATTTTAATTTGTGTGTTTTAGCAAGCTTGTTTACTTGCATATACTTTTAACCTACTCTTAGGTTTTAGTGCTACACTGTTGTGTTATACCTATACTTTATCTTAGGATAAAGCACGTTGATTTATTTTTGTTTATTTGTTACACTAAAGTGTTAACACCAGTTACAGTTGATTGATATTTGATAAGGCTAAGGTATTTGTCGTGATAACGTTAACGTTGCCGCCAATTTATGTATACGTCGGACGTCAGATATTGACGTCATGTTGTTGAGTTGTTTATGCAGAATTGAATAAAGGATCGAACTGTTAAGACGCGTAGTACTCTATCTTACAGAAATTCCATTATCGTATGCACATTTTTCTGGTGCCGTGACCAAACAACAAAGATGAATTTACAGAAACATATAGCACAGAGAAATGCTCAGAAGAATGTTATAGACTATTATTTAGCGAGAATAGAAGACGCCAAAAGCGCCGAGAACATTTCACTGATCGATTTCAACGGAATATTTGAAAAACTCGCGTTAAAAGTGAAACAAATGGAAGAAATGAACGAGAAGATTGCAAATCTTACGGACAGCGAAGAAATTAACGAAGAAATTATACAAACCGAAAAGTATATGTTGGACTTAGACCTTAAAATGAGACACCTTAGTGACTTTAGAGATAAACAGATTCGTACAGATGTACAACAACCGCAGTTTTTCCCCACTGATGGTCAGTCAACTCTTCATGTGGAGTCGCAGCAGACATTTTCCTCTGAATTTTCGCAGTCCACAACTGACAGATCGTCACAGAGCACTTCCGGTTTTCAACAAGCACAGTTGAATGTAAATGCACATCCTTTCGTCAGTCAGAATGTAAGTAACAATTCATTTCAATTTCATAGACTGCCAAAGTTGTCTCTACCAAAATTTAACGGTGATATTCTTAAATGGCAAGGTTTCTGGGATTCCTTTGAATCAACCATTCACCTGAATACCAATCTCACAGACGTACAGAAGTTTACATATTTACAGTCTCAGCTAGAGGGCGTTGCAGCACGTACTATAGACGGTTTTGCCTTAACAAATTCCAATTATTTGAGAGCCATTAGTTTACTTAGAGAGAGGTTCGGACAACAGCATAAGATTGTACATACCACCATGCAGGCCTTGATACAACTACCGGCGCCATTGAACACGCTTAGCAGTTTACAAGCGTTCCATGACAAAATGGAAACGTACATTCGAGGGTTAGAATCAATGGGGCAGAATCAAGAAAGTTACGGAAGCCTGTTAGTGCCAATAATTTTAGACAAAATGCCACAAGAGGTCAGAAAAAATCTTGCACGAGAACACGGCGACAATGACTGGAAGTTAGAAGAACTTAGGAGTGCCCTGAGGAAAGAAGTCCGGATACTTGAAGTCGGAATTCAAAGCTATACACCGGAAATAAACGATTTCATACCGACATCGTCTTTTTACACTGGAGCGTTATCAAAGCAAAGAAGAAAGCAAAATAAAGACAAAACAGAGATAGATTTCAATACAAACAGAAAAAATAAATCAAATGATATCATTTGTGCATTCTGTGAAGAATCACATAAATCTATTGACTGTACAAGGTTTCCTGATACGCTGTTAAGAATGCAGAAAGTGAAAGAAAAACAATTGTGCTTTAATTGTTTAAGAAAACACCGGGTCATAAACTGCACGTCACAAAGAAGATGTCTGGTCTGTAAAAAGAAACATCATACTAGCATATGTAACAACAAGAGTAAAGAACACAACAGTGGCGGGAATGTTCCGGATGTACAGCCATCAAAACCGGAAACGGCAGTTCTACATTCATCTACCCAAGAAACTTCCCATGGTGTTTTACTGAAAACAGCCATTAGCAAGGTGACTTCCGGTAACATAACAAGGGATACTCATATCCTGTTTGACGAAGGAGCACAGAAGTCATTTATCACCGAGACGCTAGCACAAGAATTGCAACTATCCACATCCGGTACAGAAACCTTACACTTAGCAACGTTTGGTAACCAAGAACAACAACTAAAACATGTTGATTCCGCAACGGTATACCTCATTACAAACCAGAAAAAGAGAATACCGATCAATGTATTAATAGTGCCTACTATATCAGTACCTATTAGTACCAGTCTACACAACACAGCGTCCCATTTACCTTACCTGAGAGGACTGAACCTGGCACATCCGGTTAGCGGCGATGAGGTATTTACAATTTCTCTGCTGATAGGAGCTGACCATTACTGGGACGTCATTGAAGATCATATTATACGCGGATGTGGACCAACTGCAGTGAAGTCCAAGATCGGATATCTTTTGTCGGGACCTGTGAATGCATACTGCAACAATACTACTAGTAAGATGAACCACATATTTAACGTTATGACCACACGTGCACGAGATGAAAACGCTATAGAACGTTTCTGGTCGCTCGAGAGCATAGGTATCACTCCGTGCAAAGACGAGCATGAGAAGACGGATTACTTGGTGCAGTATCAGCAGACGTCAATTGAATTTACAGACGATAAGTACACTGCAGCCCTTCCATGGAAATTAGACCACGACCCACTTCCAACAAATTACAACATCACAAAGAAAAGAACTGAGAGCACGATTCGCAGACTTAGCCAGGAACCTGATATGCTAAAGAAATATGGTGAAATTATATCAGAGCAAGAGAGACGGGGATTTATAGAAAAGATTAACGATGTTGCACAAACTTCAAATGCAGTCCACTATATTCCCCACCACCCTGTGCGAAAGGAATCATCTACCACTCCTATTCGTATCGTGTATGACTGTAGTTGTAAACAGTCATCTAGTCAACCTAGCCTGAACGACTGCCTGGAGTCTACAGCACCTGTGCTGAATGAATTAACGTCTATATTGATGCGATTTCGATTGAAAAAGTACGCTGTAACCACTGACATAGAAAAAGCTTTCCTACATGTGGGACTACAAGAAAAAGACAGGGATGTTACCCGGTTTTTGTGGCTCACTGATCCTAGTGATCCTAAATCTCAACTTTGCACATACCGATTCAAAGCAGTGTTGTTCGGCGCGACGTGCTCACCGTTCATTCTTAACGCCACTATTCTCAAACACCTGGAATTGAACAAAACAAACAAAGCAGCCGAGATTATAAAGAGAGATTTATATGTTGACAATATACTCTCTAGTTTTGAAGAAAAAAGAGATCTACTCACCTATTTCCGTGATGCACGTGATCTGATGAAATGTGCCAGTATGAAACTTAAGATCGTGGTCTTCTAACAACTCCGAACTAAAAGCTATCGCCACACGAGAAGGAGTCATAGATAGAGATGAAGTAACCAAGGTACTAGGTATGTGCTGGAAACCGGAAACAGATTCCATGGCATACAGACATCACAAGATACCAAAGTTAGACTCTGTAACCAAGAGGGACATTCTAAGATATTCATCACGAATTTATGATCCACTAGGTCTGTTAAGCCGGTAACAGTAAGGGCAAAATTACTTCTTCAGCAATTATGGAAAGATAAGTTTGATTGGGATGTACCGTTACCACTAGAGGTGCAAGATAAATGGAACAAGCTGGCTGAAGATCTGAACACAGTTACAGATACAGAGTTTTCCAGACAGTACATACGGCAGTCAAAGCATAAACAGACCATAAATAATTCAAGAACAAAAAGTACTCTCCATGTATTTGTCGATTCCAGTCTCAAATCATATGGAGCAGCAGTATACATAGTGAACGCAGATGGATCCAGATTGGTGATCGCGAAAAATCGGGTAGCTCCCGTGAAACCCATGACATTACCACAGCTCGAACTTATGGCCGCAGTAGTCGGCGCCAAATTAGTTCAACACGTACAAGAATCCTTGAACATTTCCGACGTCATCTGCTGGTCCGATAGCCAGATTGTGCTTCATTGGTTATCAACATCTAAACCACTGAAACGGTTCGTGCAGAACAGAGTGATAGAAATACAAACACTTACTAAAAATTACCCATGGCACTATTGTCCAACATATGATAATCCTTCAGACCTTCTAACTCGTGGTATTCCTGCTGACCAGCTCTTACAGAACGACCTATGGAACAGTGGGCCGTCATGGATACAAAACCAGTCCAACTGGCCTGTTTGGAAACCAACAGAGAATGAAATGCAGACGACAACAAAAACGCAGACGACAGTTTCGGATATCTCGTTGCCCTCCGATGCCACAAAGATGAGCGTAGTATGCAGTATAAAGTGTAGCACAAATGAAGGCATCCATCAAGTAATCAACATAGAGAAATACAGCAAATACTTCAAACTGTTACGTGTAACTGCCTACTTATTACGATTCATAAGCAATTGCCGAAATACACAGACAAAACTTACCGATGAATTAACGACAGCAGAAATCGAAAGAGCAGAGATAAGGTGGCTAAAATGTTGCCAAGAAAGTACTTACCCAGATGAGATGTCCAGTTTGAAGTCCAATACCACCAAAAGATTACCACTTGTCAAACAATTGCGTTTATTCGTAGATAAAAGCGGTATTATTCGTTGTGAAGGACGTATACATAACGCGCCATTATCCGACGTCACCAAATTCCCCTATTTGTTACCGAAGAGACATCCACTTACACGCCTGATTGTACTAGACACACATGAGAACCAGTTACATGCAGGAACGAACGCTACTGCTACCCAGTTAAGGCAGAAGTACTGGATCCCAGCTACCAGGCAGTGCGTAAAATCTATCCTCAGGAAATGTACAATATGCAGACGAGTACAAGGAAAGCCGTATAGAGCGCCAGATCCACCACCATTACCAAAAGTAAGAGTAGAAGAGTCTCCACCTTTCACTGTGACTGGAGTTGATTACACAGGTGCGTTATACGTAAGAGACCATTCCGGAAGCGTAATAAAAGTATATATATGTTTATTCACATGTGCCAATTCTCGAGCCTTACATTTAGAGGTTGTACCAGACCTGTCCAAAGAGTCATTCCTACTAGCTTTTAGGCGTTTCGTAAGCCGGAGATCAGTTCCGAGGGTCATGATGTCAGACAATGCTACAACGTTTACAAGTGCTTCAGAAAGCTTGAAACATATTTTCCAGTCAACTCAAGTCAGAGAAACATTAAGCAGAAAAGGCACAGAATGGAAATTCATTCCCAAACGAGCACCATGGTATGGAGGATGGTGGGAGCGACTAATAGGTCTCACAAAAATAGCGCTGAAGAAAGTTGTAGGATGCTCCCTTGTTACCATGGAAACACTTCAAACGGTAGTTACGGAGATCGAAGCCATGCTGAACGACAGACCGTTAACTCAGATGTCATCAAGTGTCGATGACATGGACCCACTAACACCGTCACACCTTCTCTACGGCCGGAGACTGACGTCACTTCCGTATAACACAACTACCTTAGACTTTGAAAATTCATCCAAATTTGACGAACATTCTGCGGTTACAAAACAGGCAAAATTACAATCAAAGCTCCTTGACCATTTCTGGAAACGGTGGAGAATGGAGTACTTAACAGCATTACGTGAATCTCACCGTAAATCAGGAACGAATGAACAGATGATAGCCGTGGGTGACGTAGTACAAATCCACGATGAATGTCCACGGAACCAATGGAAACTAGGCGTTGTTGAGCAGTTAATTACCGGAAGAGACGATCGTACCCGAGCTGCTACAATTAGAACTGCGAACGGAACTACAACCAGACCAATAGTGAAATTATACCCACTAGAATGTGTGAACTATAGAAACACTTAAACATTACGAGTGTAATGTGAAGAGATGTCAGATTCATTAATCATAGTTAGTTATTATTGCGAAGTGGTTCATTTTCATAAATTCGCGAATATACTGTGACAGTTAAAAAGACACGCTAATTTGAAGTTTATTTTAATTCAAGCATGTTTAGAGTTGTACTATTCCTTAATACGAAACCGTGACTGGTGCATTCTGCAGGATATTAAATGTGATTTTTTTGTAAATTTTTAGATATTCCTTTATCTGAGCATTCATTTTACGAAAAGACACTAGAGATATCATTATGTCATGGTGTTTTGCAAAATATATCATTTAGCGGCCCCCAGGATGTCGTGATAACGTTAACGTTGCCGCCAATTTATGTATACGTCGGACGTCAGATATTGACGTCATGTTGTTGAGTTGTTTATGCAGAATTGAATAAAGGATCGAACTGTTAAGACGCGTAGTACTCTATCTTACAGAAATTCCATTATCGTATGCACAGTATTGTTACAGCCTACTGTCACTGTACTTTGTTGATTGTTGCCTATGCAACCTTGACTGACACATAGTACTGTTGCGCAACTTAGTGTATTATTTTAGTGAGGACGTTTTGTGTAGTGTATACGTAGAGTATAGTATTTTGTTTTGGCTTCAGTGGTAACTGTAGAGCCTTAGTGTAAACTAGTGTAGTCTAGTATTCCCTCACGATTGTTTATTTAGTGTCTCAGGTTGTTATAGTAGCTGTAGTGCGTAGTGTTATATAGTGTTAACGTAGTGTAATCAAACATGACTAGTGTAGTAGAGTTAACGAAGGTAGGAAAGGAGTTAGGTTATGAAGGAGAGGAGTTACGTAACTTTGTTAAGGAAGAGCAGGCTAGGGAACGTGAGGAAAGACATAGTAGATTAGAGGCAGAGAAAGATAGGTTAGAAGCAGAGAGAGAAAGAGAAAAAGATAGGTTAGAAGCAGAGAGATTAAGAGTAGAAGCAGAAAAAGGTAGATTAGAAGCAGATAGGGAAAGATTAGAGTTAGAAGCTAGGTTGCAGAAAGAAAAGATAGAATATGAACGACGTAGTAGTTTAGAGACTGAA
Organism: Mercenaria mercenaria; assembly: GCF_021730395.1. NCBI lineage: Eukaryota > Metazoa > Mollusca > Bivalvia > Venerida > Veneridae > Mercenaria > Mercenaria mercenaria. Next base: position 24,473,426 of record NC_069362.1, read on the forward strand.
AAGGAAAAGTTAGAGTTAGAACGTAAGTTAGAATTAGATAAGTTAGAAATGGAAAAGGAGAAGTTAATGTTAGCTAGGAAGTTAGAAACAGAGAAGGAGGAAGCAGAAAGTAGGAAATTAGAAACAGAGCATAAGTTTAAGACAGACTTAGAAAAGATGAGTAAGAAAAAGGTAAAGGTTAAGATGTCTCCCTTTGATGAGAAAATTGATTCCATGGATGCGTACTTGAATGTGTACGAAACGTACGCTGTTGCGCAGGATTGGGATAAAGAGATATGGTCACTTAACTTACCGTTCCTTCTAAAGGGTACGGCAAGAGAGGTTTTTGATAGGCTTCCGTTGGAAGATAGGAAGGATTATGATAAACTGAAAGCCGCTTTGCTACGTCAGTTCGAACTCACTGACGATGGCTATAAGAAAAAGTTTAGAACTGAGAGGCCTCGGGATAATGAGACCTTTGTGATGTTTCTAGCCAGAATAAGTAGATATTTAGATGGTTGGCTTAGATTGAGTAAGGTAGAGAAAACGTACGAAGGATTGTTAGATTTTATTCTTAGGGACCAATTTTTAGATGTATGTAATAGAGAACTATACCAGAATTTGAGTAGTAAGAAGTTAGTTAAAGCTAAGGATGTAGCAGAAGATGCAGATTTGTTTGCAAAGACTCGTGGAGGTCCAAAGTATGTCGTGAATCGAACCAATAAGGACCGGAGCTATAAACCATATGAAATACCTCAGAGACACTATCCTAGTAGTCGTAATGTAGGCACTAGTAATAGAGGTAGTAGCAATGTTGCTAATAGAGGCAGAGGTTTTCAACCCTTTGGTGTACTGAAGTGTAATAAGTATGGTCGAATAGGGCATAGCTCATATTACTGTAGGAGTGGAAAGTACGGCGGTAATAGTGCCAATGCAGCAGCAGAGTTAGAGGTAGAGCAGGAACAGGAAAGTAGTAAAGGGGAGAATAGAAATAGTAAGGAAAATAGAAATAGAGGTAGAGGCCGTGACCGATCTAGGAGTAGAGGTAGAGGAAGAAATAGAGATAGAGCTAGGAGTAAGTCAAGTAGGTCAGAGAGTGGAAATAGCATTATAGAACTAAGTGATGTTGAGGAGTTAGGTATGCTTAGTGTAAGTACATGTCCTACAAAACCCGGTACTTGTAATGGTAGGGATGTAATCGCTATGCGAGATACAGGCTGTACATGTGTGATAGTGAAACGGAACTTAGTAGAAGCAAGTCAGTTTTTAGAGAAAACCCGTAGATGTAAGTACATAGATGGGAGTGAACATAGGCTAGATGTAGCTAGAATAGATATTGATTGTCCGTATTTCAAGGGTATAGTAGAGGCGTTGGTTGTAGATAATCCTACCAAAGATGTTATAATTGGTAATGTAGAGGGAGCTGTAGAACCTCAGTTTAGTAGTTTAGCGTCAGCAGTAGAAACTAGGGCGCAAGCCAAAGTTAAGAAGCAAGTAAAGCTTAAAGTTCCGTCTCAGATTTTAGATGTATCTAGAGAGGAATTCTTAGAAAAGCAAAAGAATGATAGCACTTTAGATTTGTGTAGAAAGAAGGCTGAGGAAGGTACGATTAAGCAGTGTAGAGGTAAAGGTTCAGTTAGGTTTGAGATAAGGAATAGATTGTTATATAGAGAGTATACCGCCCAGAATTTAGACAAAAGTAGACAGTTGATTGTACCTAAATGTCTTAGAGAAACTGTGATGAAAGTTGCACATGATTCGTTACTGTCAGGCCATTTAGGTCTAAGGAAAACTAGTGATAGGGTATTAGGCGAATTTTACTGGCCAGGAGTAATGGCAGAGGTTAGGAGGTACTGTCAGTCATGTAGTATTTGTCAACGTACTATAGCTAAGGGTAGAGTAAGTAAAGTTCCGTTAGGAAAATGCCTTTGATTGATACTCCTTTTAAAAGAGAGTTGCTGTCGATATCGTTGGTCCGATCGAACCTATGACTGATAGGAAAAACAGGTACATTTGACTATGGTAGATTATGCTACTAGATATCCAGAAGCCATAGCACTACCTAGTTTTGGGAAACTGAGAGAGTAGCAGAGGCATTAGTAGATATGTACAGTAGATTAGGAGTGCCAGAGAAATGCTTACCGATTGTGGATCGCAGTTTACGTCAGACCTTATGGCAGAAGTTAGTAGGTTATTGTCATTAAGGCAGTTAACTACAACACCGTATCACCCTATGTGTAACGGTTTAGTAGAGAAGTTTAACGGTAGTTTAAAGCAAATGTTGAAGCGTATGTGTAGTGAGAGACCTAGAGATTGGGATAGGTATTTGAATGCTATGTTGTTTGCTTACCGTGAAGTTCCGCAAGAAAGTTTGGGATTTTCTCCCTTTGAGTTACTTTACGGCAGAACAATCCGTGGACCGATAACTGTGCTAAGAGAGTTATGGGCTGGTAAGACGGAGAATGATGAGGTTAAAACCACTTACCAGTATGTTATGGATTTGCAAGAAAAGTTGGAGGATACGTGTAAGATAGCTCAGCAACAGTTAGCAAAAAGTAGTGCTAGATACAAGAAGTATTACAATAGGAAGGCTAGAGATAGGAGGTTTAAGGCAGGTAGTAAGGTACTTGTATTGTTACCTACGAAACATAATAAGTTGTTGTTACATTGGAAGGGTCCTTACGTAGTAGTAGAGGTAGTAAATAGACTAGATTACAGGATAGATGTAGACGGAAAGTTGAAAACGTTTCAATGCAAACATGCTGAAACAGTAACTGTGAAAGGAAGGATGATAGTAAGTCTATACCAGATAAGGGTATTTTAAGTAAGGTTGGAGCAGCTATTGTAGAGGAGGATCAGAGAGATTATGACCGATTAGATCCGAATGAAAGTAGTGATGAGTTTTCGAGTAGAGTAGAAAAGGATATAGTTTTGTGTCCTATAAAGCAGGGTACAGAAACGTACAAAGATGTAGAGGTAAATCCAGAGTTACCAGTAGCATGTAAACAGGAAGTAGTAGATTTGTTAGACAATTTCTCAAATGTATTGACAGATATTTATTTTGTATGTGTATTTTTATTGATATTTTTTAAGTTTATCTCAAATTTCGGCGCCATTGCAATTCCGCTCACAGATTTGACGAAAAAGCGTCAGCCAAATCTTGTAGAGTGGGGTGAAAGTCAAGAAAAGGCTTTCCAGACTTTGAAGGCTAGCTTAATGGGTCCGCCTATTTTGAAGTTGCCAGATTTAGATCAGACTTTTATATTGAGAGTAGATGCTTCAGATGTAGGTTTAGGCTCAGTATTACTTCAGGAAAGTGATGGAGAAAAATTACCTGTAGCGTATGCTAGTAGAAAATTGCTACCTAGGGAGCAAAAGTACTCAGTGATAGAAAAGGAGTGTTTAGCGATAGTATGGGCAGTAGCTAAGTTTCACCGGTATTTGTTCGGTAAAGACTTTGTATTAGAGACAGATCATCAGCCGCTCACTTATTTGAATAAAGCGAAACTTAGCAACTCCAGGCTGATGAGATGGGCATTGGCATTGCAGCCATATAGGATCAGTATTAGAGCAATTCCTGGTAGAGAAAATGTAGGCGCAGATTATTTGAGTAGAGTGTAGACAGGTGGCTATATTATATGGTGTACAGATAATGACAGTGTGTGTTTTCTTTTTGTGTTTGCTAGATTCAGTATGTCATTTTGCTTTCAATTAAGAAAATTATGAATTTTCTTTTTTAAGGGGGGACGTGTGTCACAAATTGACATACGGGCCTTATTTTATCTGTACTGTAAATGCAGGTATTGCATCATCTTTTTGTAAATTTTTGAGTTATTGAGGTAAATGTCAGATTTCACGCATGAAATACCTCTCATGTTTTTCTGTATTTCATAACTTAAAATTCCATGTAAATTTCATTAAATTCTGTTCAGTAATAAGAAAGTTGATATTTTATAAACTTCAGTAATTTATGTTTTTATCCCCAAAACCACTATAATGGGCCTCAAATTGTCAATTTAAATTCGCGCCAAAGTAGTTAGATTCCCCGGCTATATCGTGAATCCCGTGAAAATGACAATAGTCGGAGTCCACGGCTTAGCCGTGAATCCCATGAAATTTAGTATTTGGCGGGACATTACCCTTTTAATAGACTGGACTAGATATGCCTTGCGCACACCACCTTACGACTTTATAGACGAATCTATGTCTGAATTATTTTCTTGCTAGAAATTTATGCTCGATCGAGGTAAGAAATTTATGTTAGATTTTTGTATGATTTTTGCATTACGATTTTTATTTGGTAAATTTTTGTTCATTCTACAGAATTCTGTAACATTTACGTTTCGGCATATGATTTTGGCCAGTTTCGGTATGTCAGGATAATTTATTAAATTTTTCAGACTTTTGTAAATTATTTGGAAAGAGGAATCTAAAATGTTTCGTTTATATAAGATGTAAAATTTATACTGAAATTTGTATCGTGATAATTGTAAAGCACTGTTTCAAAAACTTATGTCAAACATTTTGTTAATTATGGAACGCCATTACTGCATTGTATTGTTATGTATAAATCTATATGGCAAGTCTAGTGCCATGTTTGTAATATATTATTGTAATTTGTAATTGTGTGCCAGTCTATAGCACATCTAATTAATGTCCGTTGTAGTGTATGGCATTAGATATTATATGGATGCCAACTCTCATATAACGTTTGATTTATATTGAATTTTGTTTAATTTGTAGTTGTAAATAATAGCTGCAGTTTATCATGTCCGTATCTATAATGTTTCATCATATACTTTTCATATCATTTTCATACTTTAACTTAGTCTTTTAAGTAAGTAATCTTTGTAATATGGAAGTAATAAGTGACGTATTTTAATCATGTGACGTTTGAACTTAGTAGCACATATATTTTGTATAAGTAGCACGTATTATTTATGGGAGCCTACGGAGGTATGGTGTACCCAAAGGAGCAGTTTTATGCCCTGACTTATTTGTTTTGCTATGGTGCTTACCATATGTTATATATTTCAGCTTCTTCCGCCAGACGATTTTTCCTGGTGATGTCATAACCCGGAAGTACAATGCCCGAGGTTCACTTGTCTTCACTCGCCTGGATGTGATATTCCCAGCGCAGAGCTTTCGTCCCATGGTTGTGCCGTAAACCGCAAAGACGATGATTTTTGTTATCCTCTGAAGTCAGCTCAGGGATGCAATCACCTACCACCATAGGGAGCCAACACGGAATCAACTTATTCACGGTTTAAAGGGACTGTATTTTGAATTTAGAAGCTATGTTTTGTTTGTGCTACTTAAAGTTCACAATTACATTAAAGACCTGTGTCACGTCAGATTAGAATGGACTATAAGAACTTTTGTATCTAGAGATACTGAACTTTCTTTTTTTTCTTTCTTATAATCAGTTTTTTTTCTTTTCATATCTATTCATTGTTAATAATCATCTTATGTAAATAAATTTGTAAATATTGTAAAGGGTGTTGATTTGTTCTGATGGTTGCTGTCGCCGGTACGGCCTTTCCTGTCACACTATCCTGGATTCAATCTTTCCTTAGTAACCGTTCTCAATCTGTAGTAGCTGAAGGCTCACACTCTTTACCAGTTCTATCAGGGGGTTCCTCAAGGTTCAATGTTGGGTCCTTGTCTCTTCCTTTGTTTTATCAATGACCTTCCTGACTCTGTTAAAGGTAGAATACGTTTATTTGCTGATGACACTATCATATACCTCAACATAGACTCGTTAATAGACTCTTACAAAGTTCAAGATGATTTGACAAAATTAGAAGAATGGGAACGTAATTGGTCTATGGAATTCAATCCTGATAAATGCGAAGTAATAAGAATCTCATAAAAAAGAGAGAAAAAATATTATCTTTCCATATAAATTACTTAATCAAGAACTAAAAACTACAGGAAATGCTAAATATTTTGGGATTACTATTAGTGATGTCTTAACTTGGAAACACATATTGAAATTACATCTTCAAAAGCTAGTAACACCTCAGATTTATAAAACAATATGTACAATGTAATAACAATAATATTAAAGAAACTGCCTAAAAACATACGTTCGCCCACAATTAGAATACTGTAACACAATATTGCATCCATTGCAGAAAAAACTTAGTATATGAGATTATTATCATTATTATATTATTATTATCATCATCATCATTATCATCATCATTATTATTATTATTAATCCAGATTTGTTGAGCGCCAATTAAATATAAAATATACGTTCAAGGGCGCTTAACAATTAAACATGTGACATATCGCAGATATGTAGGAAAATCACAAAAACATGGCATATGCAATATTAAAACTAAAACTGAATGATATGATTAATGGTTATTTGTACAACATTATTCGGGATGCATGTAGTCTTCTATGTTCTAGTGTCTGCCATTTAAGTTTCAAGCATTGATGTTACGCTGCTTTGGTATGAGTAGCCAGAACATGTTAAAATCCTAATAAAGTCTTGTTACTCTGGCTGAACTCTGCCTGCTCTGGCTGAACTCTTCCTACTCTGGCCAGCCAGAGTAACCAGAGTTCTGGCTACTATGGCTACTATAAATAGCCAATTGAAAATAGTTATTAACTTGAAATTCAGTTTTAAACATGCTATTTAGAAAGAAATAACATATTAAGTTTCAAGATCGAATTCAGCTAAGACTGAAAATGTTTTGCGAACACGGGACCTGGTTACTCTGTCTTCTCTGGCTGACCAGAGTAGCCAGAACATGTAAAATACCTAGAAACTCTGGCTACTCTGGCCAGCCAGAGTAACCAGAGCTACTTTAATTAACCACTTGAAAATAGTTATTAACTTGAAATTCAGTTTTAAACATGCTATTTACATAGAAATGACATATTAAGTTTCATAATCAAACTCAGCTAAGACTGAAAATATTTTGCGAACATGGGATCTGGTTACTCTGGCTACTCTGGCTGACCAGAGTAGCCAGAACATGTTAAAATCCTAGAAACTCTGGCTACTCTGGCTGAACTCTGGCTACTCTGTTAGAAACAGCCAGAGTAACCAGAGCAAATGATATCCTGGTGACTCGGGCTACTGAGGCTACTTTGGCTGACCAGAGTAGCCAGAACATGTTAAAAATCTAGGACTCTGCCTACTGTGGTTGAATTCTGGCTACTCTGGCCAGCCAGAGTAACCAGAGTTCTGGATACTGGAACAACTCTGGCTACTCTTGCTGAACTCTGGCTGAACTCTGGCTACTCTGGCCAGCCAGAGTAACCAGAGTTATGACTTTTCTGGCTGAACTCTGGCTACTCTGGCTGAACTCTGGCTACTCTGGCTAGCCAGAGTAACCAGAGTTCTGACTTCTCTGGCTAGTCTGGCTAAACTCTGGCTGAACTCTGGCTACTCTGGCTGAACTCTGGCTACTCTGGCTACTCTGGCTGCTCTGGCTAATTTCACGCACATGTCTTGTAACTCGGTGCGTACAGGTAGTTCATTCATAGTTCGTCTATACTTAGTTCCAAATCATTATGTAAATGTATGAATAAAGCACAATCAATTTTTGTAGATTTAATGAAATCCTCACAGTTGTTAGTTGACCTATTTTGCATTACATGGTCATTTAAATTGTTAAGTTCATTGTGCGCAATTTTGAGAGATTTGTTTTTGAATAAATTGGAGTCGATTTTATGAAATCATTTCAAGTTATGTTTTAATTATCATACAATCTTTAAAAGGGCAGTACGTTACTAGATTTATCAGTTAGCAGAAGAGTTGTGATTTATTCGAGGAATGTTGTTGGTTCAATATGCCGGACTCGGGGGTTATATTTAGGTTATTTGGACAAAAGAAGTTAAGCCAGCTCAGGTTAAAAACCATGATTCGGCTGAATTTAAACAAGCCGACAAAAGGTTAACAACTACGGAAGCATATTTTTAGACTGGATTACTGACCGTATTCCTGGAGAATGATAGAATTATTTACCCCCAGGACAAGATAGATGTTTTGAAATGATAAACAAGAAGGAAGCACCAGTAACAGAAAAAACTATTCTACCTATAGTATAAAGCAACATTTGCGTTTACTTTTGGGTTTGACCTTGTCAAGTCGATTTATTTTCTTTTATGTGAAAAAGTGATGTACATTTTTGCTTTTCTAGAAATCTGGCAATGGACTGTTTAACCCTTGATAAATGAAGAAAGAGACTCTATTTGAACTACAATGTATTATAATGTGCTACATATAAACATAACACAAATTGAAATACATTTGTTTAAGGTATTAGACCCGTAATAGAGTACCTCCTTTTTGAAGAGTATTCAATTCCTACCATAAATCTACTTTGAATGCAATTTTCAGGGGGGGGGGGGGGGGGGGCGCAGATTCAAGCCCCCCTGGTACCAATTTTTTTTTTGTTTATTTTTCTTTTTTCTAGTACGTTTTTACTTCTTTCAAGACTTATTATTGGTCTTTTCCATATAAGTGGAAAAATTTCATTTGATAAGCGATTTTTTGCTGTTCAAAGTGAATTTACCTCTGAAACAGAAGGAGTATTTAAAAATACTGAGTTACATACAGTAAAAGTTCTCTATTTTGCCTTCACTCTTTAGATTACATATTGTGGAAGAAATATAGTAGGTTTTACTTCTGCCCCTCTGTTATTTTTTAATAAAGTGAGCAAAATTCAAAACAGACCCGCAGGATTCGACCTTAATTTTTCAATGTTGGAGTTAGGATTCTGTCTCATTAAATCCGTTTACTTGAGGCACCCCAGAAAAATTATATTGACAGTTTAATTTTGTGTTTTACAATTGTTTACCAATAGTTTGAAATTTCTTTTATCAAAATTAATGGTATAATGAATTTTCTGCAAACGTTTGGGATAGTGGCCATCACTTTGAAATTTGTTTCTACTTGAGCTTGAGGAAATACCATAAATTATACAAAATTTATAAAAAAAAAAACCCAAGCAAATGCCATTTTTTAAACATTACTATTAGGGATCCAATACCTTAATACAACTTCACGTTCTCCGTTGAAAAATATTCCTTCATAGTTCAAATGTGTTCATTTGTTTCGATTATGAAAAGTATGATATAGATAACAATTGAACATGTGATTATTGCGGCTTTAAATGTTACAGGACCATCACGATACTTGTGGGCGAGGGATCATTTATTTCGAGATTTTGAAAATATAGAATAATTAGAAACAACAAAAATGAAGAGGCCTTCACAATATCTCCCAGTCTTTTCTTACCCTTTGTAATGTCAAGACGCTGCAAATTCACCCCTTCAAAGTAATGGGCACTGAGCTCGGTGCATTTCACAATTTACAAAGATTCCATTATAAAAGGACTTTATCAGCTGATTTCTACAACTTTACAGGTGTCTAATATTACGGGTAATCATAAGCCAAAGATCTTCATGGAACATTCATTAGAACATCGCTGTTTGAACTTCTTCCTAACACTTTCTTGAAAGGTTTGGACGTCTGCTGGACCAGACAGATAACATTGTCAGCATTTTTCGATTTATTTACTACCTCAACTCGGAACACACTTAATGTACCAGGAACTCTATTACTAGATTTATCCAGATATGGTTCTAACTTTCTATCACTGGCTAATTATATTAACCTCCTAAGGGGATATAACAGTATTCAATTGATCGCAGATCCAAAAGGACCACTAGATACGCTTTTACATACAGGACATATTTATCAGAAAAAACGTGTTTTATACTTCAAAATTCAGATCTCGACAGTCTTTTTTGGATTTAATTAAGAATTAAATGCTGTAGTTTGTGCGTTTATATGGGTATAAACCTCACTGCGACTTTCAAATCCATGAATCGCTCTAGCGATTCTTGGATGATTTGCAAGAAGTCCTAGTGTGGTTTCTAACTCATCTATGTATTCAAACACTGTATTGTAGTGTTACTTCAATTTTGATTTGAAAAAATTCACAGTGCTTTTAAATCTCCAATTTTGCTTTAATCATTTCATCGTTGACAAGATAAAACTGTCAGGACACTTAATTAGTACAAAAGTAAGACAAGTCCAAAACCATGACTCTCATAAACAGACTCAGTCAACCCAAAATTAATCTACCATCACTCGACCTGCTCGGTTTCATTCTTTGCTTCCAAAAGATCTTCTGTTTTATGGCATTAATTGAGTTTTGTTGCTAATAAATTTGTAAATACTAGTATCTTGAATTCTATTGACTCATTATTTTTGAACCTACTTTAACGCAACTATATTTCTTAATTATATATCATCAGTTATGAAGTTATTTATGCCGACTTGTTTTTTTTTTTATTTCACATTATTTTAGTGAAGCATTTGTTGCTAAATGTTAAAATTAATTCTCTCTTAAACTATTTTTGGTTTTGTAGTATTCGTTTACTCATTTGATTATTCTGGGTTAAGATATCACAAGATCAATAAAATAGTGCTTGTGTACTTGATTTTACTATTAGTATATAGTTTTACCAGTGTGACTTAGACGTATCAATATACTATTTCGGCATTCCCACATGTTTTTCTTTGAAACTGTCATTTGACTTGAGTTCCTACAAGTAAGGGAATCAGCTTAATCGTTTATATTTGTAGTATATAGCCTTGGCAAGTCGAATTCTTTTCTTCCATGTGAGAAAGTCATATAAACTTTAAACTGTCCCTTTTCTGGAAATCTGGACAAGGATAGTTAAGAACCCAGAAAATACAAGGATAGCTTAGAGCCAGGAAAAAACAAGAATAGCTTAGAGTCAGAAAAATACAAGGAAAATTTAGAGTCAGGAAAATACAAGACAAGTCTTGTGCCAGAAAATAAAAGGATAGAGTAGATCCAGGAAAGTATAAGGATAGCTAAAAGCCTTTAAGATACAAGGATAACATGGAACAAGGAAAATTCAAGGATAGATTTGTTTCAGAAAGCAAACTGATATATATTAAAACAAGGAAGTATACTTTAAGATTTGCCTATAAACGTGTATAACTTTAATGCTTCTTGTGAACACAGTACGATTTTACAAAGGATTTGAAATGTCATGCTCCGTTGAAATAATTCCCCTTGTTCAACAATAATCTATTTATATAATCAAAATGATTACATCATGTAAACTAATTGTAAGTGTTTTAACCATAATGGATATTAAATCATATGCATTAGGTTTACTTTTCATTTCGGCAGTTTTCTTTAGTGGTATATTCATTTCAATAACCAATGCGTCTTTTTGTGAGGATTATGAAAAGTATAGTGCAAATAATAATTGTACATGTGATGTTCACGGCTTCAAATGTTACAGTAACACTCTGAAATTAGTTAGTGGAGACCTGTCTTTCCTTAGACATTTGTATGGAGATCATGACACGATAGAGAATTTAGAAACAGCAGGGAATGAAGACGCATTCACGATATCTTCAAGTATTTTCTTACCATTTATTAATCTGAAGACGTTACGAATTCACAACTGTAACATAGTGGACATTGAACCTGGAGCTTTCCGCAGTTTACATAGACTAGAGGTTCTAGAAATATCCGGTAATTCCAACCTCACATTAGATTCCGTTACAAAAGGACTTATTCTGCTGAATTCTCCAAATTTACAGATGTTTAATATTAGTGGAAACCATAACGCTGAGAACCTTCCTGGAGCGTTTATTAGAAAACCGATGTTTGAGCGTCTTTCTAACACTTCCTTGAAAAGTTTGGACGTCAGTTGGACCAGACTGACAACGTTGTTGGCACCTTTCGACCTCCTGCCTCATCTCGAAACGCTTAATATATCAGGAACTCTTCTTCTAGGTTCACTGAGCTGCCTTTCTACACTTGCGTCACTTAGCAACCTATCTTACATTGCGATTGATCACTGGCCGTTTTTTCCAAGAGGATATGACAGTATTCGATTATCAGAAGAGCCGCATGGCTTATTCAAGAGAAATTCAAATGGTATCTGTACACAAAGAAAGTATTTATCAGACAGGGGATGTTTAATGATAGGGGAAAGGTGTCGCACTTTGCAAATGAGATTTATTGATCTCGACAGTTTTTTCTTGGATTTAAGTAAAGGTTTCTGCATGGAAAAAAATAATATGTTAAATCACGTTGCATCAAACAGCAGAATTTCAAAGCAGCTTGGACTTATATTAGGATTAGATAAACTGAAGTTATTTGACATGTCAAATCCGGAAGTCTTATTTAGAGGTCCATTGATTAAGCCAAATATGTTTTATGCAATGCCTTCATTGGAAGTATTACGATTAGCGGGATTTCACCTTAACAGGTTGAGTAATGAACACATAAGAAAACTTGTCTCTCGAAATTACAATCTGACAGAACTGGATATTTCATACAATGAACTAACAAAATTGCCAAAGAAAATGTTCATCGAAAATATTTTCCTAGAATATTTGAATATATCGTGGAATAAATTAACTGTTTTTGAAACAGATCTTTCATCTTGTGTACATCTTTTGTCTGTAGATCTTCAACAGAATCTCCTTATTGTGATAGATGTAATTATAGTTCAGCATTTTACATCCTTAGGAAGAAATATTGAAATTAACCTGAACGGCAATGAGTTAGAATGTAACTGCAACTTGTTAACTTTTACTAAAGATGTAAATGTAACAATAACACCTTTTAGATGTTCTTATAAAGGTGAAAGTAAACTTATTACTAAAGATGTTTCTGAGACATTCTTTCAAAATGTTTGTGATGCACAGGAGCAAATTAATAGTATGATAATTTTGTTAGGTGCTACATTAGGAGTCTTGGGGACAGCTTTAATAATTATCGCTGCTGTAATTATTTACAGAAGAAGAAAAAGTTCTATCCTCAGAAAAAGTGTTCAGGAAAATATGCCCGTCGTAATTAATTTAACAGACAGTAACCGACTGGAAGAGAGTCCTTCCAGAAACCCGAAATTTGTTGTGTTCCTTGCATACTGTTCCAAAGACGCCGAATTCGTCTTGAAGAAAATCTACGAAAAATTAAACTTGAAACTGTTACAGCTGTTGAAAGACACTGCCTATGTAAATGACCCAGATCATTTAATCATCATATATGATAAACATTTCTTAGCAGGTATAGATATTGATGAAATTTGTCGTGTAGCAATTACAGAAAGTCATGTGACTGTAGCTGTAGTAACAGATAACTTTCTAGAAAGTTCATGGTGTAATTTGGAAGTTAAAATGGCCATTTCGTCAAAAGTACCGTTATTGCCTTTGTTTATCACAAAATGTGACCCAAAAAAGTTGACAGGTTTTCTGAGAGTCGTGTATGAAGAAAAGGTTAGACTTCTTTGGCCGGATACATCTCTGTTGGACGAAACGCTGGCGGAAGCGGAAGAAAACAAACTCTTGGATACATTGTGTAGTCACATTATCACTTACGTCAAGCTTCATAAAGATATGTCTTGTAAAATGTAAAAAGCGAAATTAACAATTGTGCGAATTAAGAAGAATATTCAATTTAAATATTTGACTTGACGTTCGACAGTTTAACTTGGCCTAGCGACAGTCTCATATGATTTTTTTTGTTTCTTCTGAAACTGCAGCTTTAAAAGCTTGATAATGTCTGTCAAAAGATAATTGTGACATTCAGCATGAAAATTATCTTGTAGATTCATAAAGGATTAAAATCTCAACTATTTCCCTTAATATTGTCTAAATAAAAAACTAAACATTAAATAATAAGCTCTCAATCAGTTTAACTCACTTGGAAGTTCTATACTTTTAGCTCACCTGCCATACAACTTAGACGTATCAGATAAGAAATATATATTAAACTTCCGTGAAATTTACCATAAATAACCTTTCAATTTATTCGAACTCGAAAACAATATTTTATTGTCATGCTGAATGCGGATATTTTTGAAATAATTGTTAAGTCATGCATAATTTTGCGGTTTCAATTTTGTTTTCAAACATTTTTTTTAACATGTACATTCACTTTATGTTTTAGATAGAATGAACTAGATGTGTGTCCGTAGGACACTGGTGCCCCCACTTCTTGTCCCTGTACATGGTTTCATGACTCTATGTGAAATACTTCTAAATATATGTTTACATAAGCAACACAAACATTTAAGCACCTTATGTGTATTTTGAACTAAGTCAATGGCAACAACTCTGGTCTGGCTGCGTGAAATTGCAAACAGAACACCACATCACAACTTCTTATGATATGAAATAATCTTCTTATGTTTTATGACTCTGTGTCAGATACTTTTTGAGATAAATGGGACACAAACTTTTATGCCCTATATGCATATTTTGACTAAGTCAATGGCCATAACTCTGGTCTTGTGGAATGAAATCCAAAACATAACTAAGGTGCACAAATTTACATTCTAAATAATACACCTACCTGTTTTCATGATAATAAGTCAAATATTTTAAAACATATGCAACACAAACTCTTAAGCACTTTATGTGTATTCTTCATTATGTCAAGGACCATACCTCTGCCTGAGTGAAATCTCAAACAGAACATCCGTTGCGCAACTTCACATTCTATATAACAATCCTGTATTGTTTTATGACTCTAAACTAAATACTTTTTGAGATGCATGCGATACAATTAAACGTGTGTGCTCTTTATGCATCTGGTTTGACCGACAGAAATCTAAAAAAAACAGGTGAACAACTTCACGTGCTGTATAATATTCCTATTCTGTTTCATGAGTGTAGTGGAGTTGATTGTATTAGTGTAATAGGTAAAAGTCATACTAATGCCTCTCTGATTTTTTTGATAGAAAATATCTTCAGTATTTTTAGTATGTTTTATGCAATGCCTTCATTGCAAGTTTTACGGTTATCGGGATTTCACCTTAACATACTGAGTAATGCACACATAGGCAAGTTTGTCTCTCGAAATTAAAATAGTGATTACGTTGAAAGTGCATTTATTGCCTTTGTTTATCACGAAATGTGACCCGGAAAGGTTAACTGGTTTTCTGAGAGTCGTGTTTGAAGATAAGGTCAAACTTCTTTGGCCGGATACATCACAGATATTTAACAACAAAATCACTGAGATAATTGTGTTTCTATATTCCAACACGATATCAAGGATTATTTATCTACACCCTTCACAATATCTACCAAATATTTACTTTTTGAGTTGGTTTCTCTATTATCTTTTAGAAGTGAAAGAAATGTTTCATAAAGTACTAAAGGAAACCCCGCTATCACGTTTGACGCTATGACGTAATAAGTGTAGCGGCGTACAAACTGATTTCCTTGCATAATAACACACAGTTGCATTCTACTTTGTTTAAAGGAAAATAAATCAGGCTATAAGAAGTTGTTGAATCCAACGATAACGCCACTCCGCATGTAATCAAGGAGGACGTTCTGTAGAAGTTGTCGCAGTTACTGTAACTGTAACTTGCGTTTTGAATGGCGTTAAGTATACATTAGTTGTGAAATATCTTTCGGGTTTCCAAATATGTCTTTCCTTTCTATTAATTACTTACGCGTTAAGCAATTTTAAAAAATCCAGCGAAACAATCATTTTGATATTCAGTGAAAGGCAGAGAGGGTCGTTCGTCTCTTGAAGCGAAGTAAGTATTGATTATCATTGCAGTTGATATTTTATTTATTTTTGTTTTGTAAATAAATTTATATCTGTAAATAAATATGAAATTAAGACATTATCCAGGAACCAGATTTACCAATTTAAAATTAAGATTCGGTGCGGATATAATGCTTTTTTATGCTGCTCCTCTCTTCCGGCATCCCCGTCACGGGGGAAAGCACTCAAATTTGCCTGACTGTCCAGATGTCCGAACTTGTGTCAAGCGTTACAATAAAAGTATTTGACATAGAGTCATCAAAGATCATAGGATTATTCAGCAAGTGAAGTTTTGCAGCTGGGGTTTTATTTGGTATTCAACTCCTCAGAACGAGTATAGTTATGGCCTCGACTTGTCATGAAACATGTCAGGATTGTTATTTAGCAGGTGATATTGTGCACCTGGGATTTAAGTTGGGATTTACTCAAAAGATTGAAATATATTTTCATTTTATGACACCACAATAATGCACAAAAGGCATAGAATTTATTACTAAAGTGTAAATACTGAGTTTCATAGTACCGGTATATGCTTAAATATGAGATGCATAGATATCATGTCTCATCTTGGATACTTGTATAACAGGACGATACTTTCTTGCATACCAGACGGGGATTTCCAGTATTTTTACGGGTGCTGGGAAAATCCATCTTACACCCAGGGGTGTAAGATGACTTTCGTGCTTTAAATGACGTATTACGAACTACATAAATGTAGAAGATTTATGTAATTATTTATATTTTATTTCGAAAAACGGAATTGAAATCCAATACCTTGACAGTTCCTCTTTGTTCCTGACAGTATATTTCTCGATTCAAAACACGTAATTTTATCAAAAATTCATAACGTTACGCTGGAACTGATAAAATAAAACCGGAACTAAACACTGTTATTTGTCTTTGAAACGTCATGAGGTCTTTCCTGTTTACGGACGTTGATTTCCCGCTCTTTGTTTAAATACGCTGCTATAAGAAATAGTTCTAAAAAGAAAGCCGTTCGACTGATTTTATTTTTATTATTTCATCTTGATACCAGTATGCAAGAAAAAGATTCTTTCACTGGTTATAGGTGCAGATGGGAATTTCCGGCTCTCGGGTAACTGTTTAGGCGGTAACTCGGTAGGAACCTCGTTACCGCCTAAACAGTTACCCTCGAGGTCGGAAATTCCCATCTGCACCTATAACCAGTGAAAGAATCTTATAAGTTTAACAGGACAACGTCGTTCTATTTATTTTAACAAGGCCCCGTGCTGTTTATAATCTGATTTGCCCGTGATGGTTCTCAGTTCAGATGCGTAGGAATTGAAACCACGAGGGTGTCGGCAGGAGTTACTAAATATACAAGCATCCTGAACGATGGAGCATATAAATTGGACGAAAAACAACGCGAATGCCTTAGATTTTTTTTCATTCCAACATATTAGCATGTTAGAATGAAAAAAAATCTAAGGCATATAAAGGCCTATATATATTACAAAATTTATGCTGAACATTATTCATCCGTGAAGAATTGAACCGTACGTCATTCAAATTTTTAAGTTATTGAAAAGTATCGAGAGTTGTGTTACAAGATTTCATTTTATTTTTTCGATCAAGCAACGGATTTTTAAAAACTTACTCTATTTTCATCGAAATAATTGTGTTCATATCAATAGTAACAAGTTTTTAATTTTAACAAAGACAACCTCTCCTTCATCCGTATATAGGCATGATTTTAGATATGGATTCTTATAGCATACATATAAATGAATTAAATATAAGATACAATCTATCCTATGTAAAAAGCTGTGCTAAAAATGTTTAGCTCAACAGAGTCACATAATGATTTCACTCAATGCTTTACTGCAAATCTTATTTCACTGCATAATAACAGTTCCATTCTAGAAAGTCACTCATAATTCTTTGAAAACAAAAAAAAAAAAAAAAAAACAATAACAACAAATACATCTGAACTATTTTCAGTTTTGTCATTTATCGAAAAAGATAACGCGTATGACATCATTTTAGGCAATGGACTGGTTGTAAAAAAATGGAAAGTGACAACTTTTTTCCTTTAGCAAATTTCCTACAAAACAAAAGATGAAACAAACTTTAGTCAGTCACACGGGGGCTTAAATAATGATTAGAATTGGTGAAACACCCCGATCATTTCTTCATATATATACATTGGGTATCTTATTTGACTTTCATCAGATGTGAAAGTTTAACCTAATAGCTTAGTACTAATGACTTATTGTGACTAGAAATTAGACCAAAAGCAGCGAACAGAATTTTGATGTACGACATACAAATCGGGGCCATATTAAAACGTACTGGTATCATTTAAAGTCAATGTCTCCCTGGCTTTTATTCTTTATAGTCTATGTAATACTGGTTTTGTTCTCTAATGTTAAATATATGAGAATTGAATCCGTGCGAATACTGTTTTCTGCTGGGTAAACAAAATAGGTCAATGCAGTTAGAACTAACTTTAATGGGGATCATTTGGGATCCCGAACAATCAGTACATGTCTGCTATATCGAAAAAAGATTCGCGTAATATATGTTAACCTTTGCGTTCAAATTAAATTTTAAACGAGTACATGTACTTTTATTTCAGGCCTAAAGACGCACGAGACATTTACGTTGCGAAGTATTTAGCCTTTATAGTGACGATGGGATCTGTGGGAAGCGTGCATTCTAAGAAAAAGGAAGACGACAATGATGTGAAGACTAAGGTTATTATAAACGGAGTTAGGGTGGCATTTTTCGTCGTCAGAGTTCTTTCTAGTGATATTGATGTACCGTGTGAATAGCAATATTTTATTTAGACGAAAATGATAGTAACATTATATCAAATATATTAATAATATAAACAATAATAGTGAAAATGAAAATATCAATAATGTTGGAGATAAAAACGATGAAAATATCTGGAAGAACAAATGAACCATCGTCATAAGGCATAGGTGAAAAAGTTTGTCATTTTACTCAGAACAATTAATGCCCCGATAAGTAGACTAAATATATACAATAAATCAAATTATCTGAAAAATTAAGTCATAATAAAATATACTCTCTTCTTTTAATAAGCGTAATTGGAGATTAACATATATATGTTTTTGCCAAATAAAACTTTACTTTGACTTGATTTGACTTCTTTTAATCTGACATTTATATATATGTGTGTGCTTGTATGTGTCACTCTCGTAGTATGGATTTAAAGTCAACACATCTCAAACTTTTATTGCTTGATCATATTTAAATCAATATTATATTTTTACAATATTTATTATTAGATCTTCTTCGGTCCTCTTGTAAAGGTAAAATATAAATTTGAAGTCAGGTATCGAAATTCTGTGTAAAAAATTTAACAACAACAAACAAACAAACAAACAAACAAACACACTCATAAATTAAAAAGTAAAAAAATGAACCTTTCGTTATTCCTTTAGGGAGGAGACAGAAGCATTTGGCTGGCTGAGATAAACTTTGTAATTCATGATTTTAACATGTCCAAAACATTGTGGAATGATACTAATTTCACTTGGGTATTGATTATATTTTACTCGGACTTTATCATAGACTCCCTGTGTAAAATCTCAAACTTTTAACTAAAATAAAGGTATTAAATCAATATGATATTTTGATCAAACCTCAAAGTTTTGATTGTTTGTAGCATCATCTGGAGCATGTGCAGTGAAAAATCTTAATTTGATTTCTACAATAGTATGATATTAATTGCTAAAGTCACTATATGTTCATTGTAAACATACTTCGTCATACCCAAGTGGAAACTGGCAGGTACTCGAAAATGCAGCTCTCTGATTGGTCAATTAGAACCCCTAATGTACTGTGATGTCATGATAAAGTTATGAATAATTATGTCCGAGTTTCTCGTTTCCGGCCAACGGGAATATATGATTCGCATTTTATGTGTAAAAAATAAACTACTTCAGTAACAAATATTAATGATATCTTAGTTCACCAATTTACGGGATATGTATACATTTTTCTTCGTCTCCTTACAAAAAAACACCAGAAATATCTGATATTTAAAGAAGAGACCATCTATGAATACCTGAAGCAAAATGGCGACTCCTGCATTGAAGGTGTTCCGTTGATTTTGGGATTCCACCAATAATAGTTTATATCAAACCTTAGGTAAATAAATTCAATAGAGTACAGTATAAGTTAATTCTACATCCAATACATTGAAAGAGGTGGTATTAAAATTTCTTTTGTTGTTTAGTTTTTAAACTTATTTATTCGCCAATAAGTTCAAGATACAAACATTGAACAACAGATCATGATACAATAAAATGACGAGTGGAGACTCAACCGGAAGCAAATTTCTTATTGAAACGTTCGTTCCACTTTGTTTTTTAGTAAATTCAAATTTCAATACTCGCCAAACGTTTAAAACTCCTATCAAAATTCTGAGTGAAAGAAAATTATCTGCTCCTTATCATGAGCTTACCAAAAACCATACTAAATATTAACCCGAAAGAAGTTGTTCTTTTTTAAAGATTTTGTAATGTAAACAAACCCTATCAGCATCTTAACTAGACTAGCTCCTAGAGTATGATATATCTTTTTACATTTTTATGATTGAATGTAGTGAACTGAGCCAGTCTATATACTATGTCCAATTTTAACATCATTCCTCTGTGAAAATCTCTAAAATAGACTGGTTTTTGTCTCTATGGAATTGAATTCGACAAAAAGGGGAAAAATGTAGAATATATTTATTATCAGCCTAGTAGCTAGCCTACATTTTTACCATCAATATTTTGCCACTGCTAACTGATGGATGCACCCAAAGCAGTTGATATTTACTAGTAATTGATTGTCTTCATATAACACTAAATGCGTGAGGCTTTCACGGCATTTTTCTAAAGTTATTTAAACAGTTATAAAATTTATGTAGGTTATAAACTGCTGTGGATTAAAGTCACTTACATATATTGTTTGCACAGTAACAGGATTTGGATTTCTGGAACCTACTTAAATAACATTTGATACCCCTTTCAGTTAACACATTTGAAGCAAAGTACACCTAGGGAGCAAGGGAAAGGCTTCGAACTGGGTTCTTTTTAAATAACGTTATCCTCACTGACAGGAAGTACCTTCAGAAAAAAGCCAAAATTTGAATATTTGCAGTAACGATTCTTTTAAAGAAAGAAATTGAAACACTCTAAATTTTGATGCAACTAAACTTTCTTGAACTAATAGAATAACTGTTACGAGTAAGCCATGTGAAAAGTGTGCATGTTGTATTTCGATGACAAAGAGTCTTAAACAAATGTAGGTCATATTTCATCTGCGTGATCAGTTCCATTCACTCTTGTTCACTACAATTTATGTTGGCTTCAGTTAATTGGTCAATTAAGAGTTACTCCCCTTAAATCATTTTGAGTAGGTATCATCTCTACTTACAGCTATTATTGAAAATAAAGAGCAAAATAAATGGTGACTTTAACTCATGAGAAGTAATTTCGTCTTCCACTTCATTTAGTAAGCTCCTAGAATTTTGAATTCGAATTGAAATTCTTACTGGCATGTTGTACCAGTTTATTCATATCATGCTTCTAATGATACCGAGAGCCATGTGGCAGTATATCTTTCTTATCCAGCATATCTTATTTTAGTTATCTGTGTCTTTAATAAACTACGTTTCGGAAGAAGTAGAAATATTGAACCTGGATATCCGTAAATGTTAACAGACGATAAATTATAACTGCTGTCAAACTCCATATCAAAAGAATTTAAATTACAAAGTTAAATTTGTTCACATTTGTGAGGTTCCCTTTGTGTATAAATTTTATAGTTATATTTAAGCCCCGTGCATATCACGGGGGAGGAAGTGTTACACGAAGGATGGAGTTCTTCTGATAACCTGTAATGTTTTCTTCTGATAACTGTTACGGAGTTCCTGGAAAACGTAACAGAGTTCTTCTGATGTCTGAATGACGAGCCAAGGAATCGGTGGATAAAATGGTAATTATTTATCTTTAAATATAGAGAATGGGGTGTGAAACTAAAGTTTGATGATCAAGGTTGCCTGATGTCTTGTGCTATGCGTCAGAAAAAACTGTTTAGACTAATAATCAGCGCCACTTCTTTGAAATTAAGACATTTTGAGTAAAATATCGGAATCGTTTGCTTATTCATACATACTATTCTTCTTATTCACGTTCTTCATCCTCACCACATGCAATAGAATAATTTTAGTGCAAAGTTGCAAACATAAACCACTTTCAAACAATTTTATGTCCGATTTTTCAAATGTTACGGAATTCAGGTGATAACTCTGAAGATGTCACAGAGTTCTTATGATAACTTTTATTACTGCCAGGGTGTTTCTTGAGCTCTGTTAAGATACTTTTTTGCTAATTTAATTATTTACAAATGGTGTTTATAATGTTCTAACGTAATATATTTATCCAAGGCACAGTATTGTGGTTATATAATGTACGGTATGAGTCTTTTGTAAAGTTTAAAACTATGTGCAGTATAATGACATATATTGTAAAATACGAATAGATAACAAATGCAGTAAATTGTATTTTTTTCGTTCTATCAATGGATGTGCCAATGTTCGTGAACAACGGTTTATTGGTTTCCGTTTTGATTGATCACTGAATTGAAATTCACACCCCATTCTCTCTATTTAAAGATAAATAATTACCGATTCCTTGGCTCGTCATTCAGACATCAGAAGAACTCTGTAACGTTTTCCAGGAACTCCGTAACAGTTATCAGAAGAAAACATGACAGGTTATCAGAAGAACTCCATCCTTCGTGTAACACTTCCTCCCCCGTGGGTAATCCGGGATGAGATGTAAACTGCTTTAATTTCAATGCGTTGATCAATAAAATACCACGTAATTAAAAAGAATACAATTGAAATATATAAACAGCATAACAGACAAGGAAGTTAAGACTAGTTTGAAATATTCGTCAATACGAGTCGACCGGCAACTGACCATTTCTAGCTCTGTTGAAGTATATCTAATACATAATAAACAGCAGTATGATCACCAACGGTTATCAACAAAATGAATATTAGGTCAAAAACAGTGTCTTTATTTTTCGTTTCGGCTATTTTCACCTGTGGCGTATTATCGACAGGTATCAATGCTTCTGTTTGTACGGATTATGAAAAATTAGGCAAAGACAATAATTGTACATGTGATAATTACGGATATAAATGTTATAGTAAAGTCCTTAAAGTAGTTGGTGCATTGACTTTCCTAACGGAGATTTTGCTACTATAGAGGAAATAGAAACAACAGGGAATGAAAAAGCGTTCACGATATCTTCTAGATTTTTCTTACCATTTAGTAACCTGAAGACGTTAAGAATTCACAACTGTAACATAGTGGACATTGAACCTGGAGCTTTCCGCATAAAAATATATACTGAATCATAACGATGCCATTTCTTAGCAATAATAGATATTGATGAAATGTGTCGTCTACCAATTACAGAAAGTCACGTGGCTGCAGCTGTAGTAACAGAAAACTTTCTAGAAAGTTCATGGTGTAATTTGGAAGTTAAAATGGCGATTACGTCGAAAGTACTTTTATTGCCTTTGTTTATCAAGAAATGTGACCCGGAAAGGTTAACTGGTTTTCTGAGAGTCGTGCATGAAGAAAAGGTCAGACTTCTTTGGCCGGATACATCACAAACATTTAACAACATTTCTTTCTGATTTCCATTTTTAACTAGCCGGTGACCTACCACCCGGTCTCTCATCAGTAATAAGCTCGCCACTATTAGGAATTGAACGTTCGACCTATTGATTTCTTTTGTGATGGGGATGGATTGGTGCGGTGTTGGTTGGGGGCTTACCCAGTATGCAATCATAGCTCGATACGAGGAAAAGTGTGTAACGAGTGAAATTTTGCTTGATTGGTAATTGGTACAATCCTTGTATGGTAATAAAAGATACAGTGATAGTTGTATATTGTCTTCTCGGTTTGCTAGTCGATGAGAGAAACATCAGTTGGTTAACTGTAGATGAATGCAAGATTTATGTCTTGTGTTTCATGTTCTCAAACTCAGACGCCTTCCTAGTTCTCAAAAAACAACAACAATGATCATCCCATAAAACTCCTCATACATGTTCGATTGTTAAATACCTTGCAAAAACTTACTCAGTGACAGTATTCTGATAAGAACTACTATGATGTTAAACGTGTCTCAGTCCTCTATTCTATCTTAAAAGATTATCTGACAGTTCACAAAAAATCTAGTTTTGAAAGTTTGTTAAAATCCCTCAAATTCATCTGAAAGACAGACATTTGGTATCATTTTAAATATTGATGCTCAGTCGGAAATTTCGTAAAATACTACACTAGTCTATGTTTCCATCTGTTGTAAAAAGTTAGAGGTTTTTTTTTTCGAAATATTAAATACATTCTTAAGTTCGATTTTACGTTTTCTGGTTTCATAGCCGGACAGTGCTATCACTGGACCACTGTGTCCGCTCTTGCCTTTATCACCTCTAACTGGGATGAACCAATGATTTAATCACTTCTGTATTCCATACTCCCTGGATCTTCTCGAGTAACTAAATTGGACCCATAGTACAAATTAGACAAATATATTACCCAAACCATGGGAATCATTTTCCGACATTTCCAATAAGTTCCATGAGTTTTCTTCATAATGAGTAACTGGGGAGAACTCGTGGTTTAAAGTGGTTAAGGATATTACCCATATCCATATCACCATGACTACACAAGAAGAAGACCCATATCAAAGGGCTCACTTATAATCACTTCCGGGGTATTTCATTGGATTTCTTCTGTGAACAAATTCACATGGTTCAAACTGGATAGGCGTACGCATGCGATAAGGGTCATTTCCCACCACTTCCATGGGATTTCATCTGGATCATGACGAGTGTTGTCGAAAGAAGTCCAAGGCAAATAGATTCTAGTTTTCTATTGAGTTAGATAAGTCGTACGTATGAGATATTAAGTTATTCGTACGAAGTTAATAATTATAATAATAAGTCGTACGTATGAAATACTAAGTCGTATGTTTGAGTTACTAAGTCATACGTATGGGATACTAAGTCATGCGAATGAGACAGTAAGTGGTACGTATGAGTTAGTAAGTCGTATATATAAAATCTCTCTGGTGGCACCAAGACGCTTCCATATCTGATGGCATATTGCTGAGATTTGGAATTTTAGTAAGATTTTTAGCTGAAATTCCGAAATTTTAACAAAAATCTGACAATGCCATCATATGATTTTATTCATTCTTTACTTCACGCCATTTTTCAAATCCGTAATAGACATAAAGTTACCAACGAGACAGAAAAAAAAATGACGTCATCGTCATATCATAACTATAATGAAATTTCATTTGGAATCTGCACACAGTTTTGTTAATGGTTTGTATTTTTTGTGACTATCTGAAAATGGAATATTCGCGATTACGTTTTGCTAAATAGATAAATTCAAGAGTTATTAGCAAAATATTTTAAGTTTTCATTTTGAAAATATGTTATCTTTTTTCATAAAATGTTTTCCTGAAGCTTTGTATACAACTTCTGTTTTCTAAAGTCAGCTTGAGCCTGCCAAAAGTGAATTCCAAGAACTTGAAGTTTGTCGCTTTTTCATGCTGTAACCGCACAAACTATCAGAATCCATATAGTAAGCATAAAACATAATTGCAATATTTTCTTAAAGCAGTCCTTTCTTAAATTAAGGACCAAACGTATACTATTTACCAAAATTCAATTACGTTGACACTTTTCAGCACGATGTTTGTTTGTTTGCAATCTAATTAAACTAAAATTTGATAAAAGGTGCAAAAATCTGTTTGGTTTATCTGACAATTTAAAATCACAAATTATTTTAACAGAATAACGGTAAACAGATGTGAATAATGTTTTGTTATAAGTTCGCGTGTACCCCATACTCAGTCGATTATTCCATCTTTACACGTTCCTTCACACTGGCACCAGAACAAAATTAAAATGCCTCTGTACATGTTATACCTTACTCCTAGGTATTCTTTAAGAACCATGGTCATGAAGGGGAAAGTTTACTAACCCGTTTCAATCGCGCATTTCATACTTAAAACACGCAGTTCGGCAAATGCGTACTATGGATATCAAACAAGTTGTAATTATCTTCCATTGTGTACCGGTCACAATTCTTCAATACATCTTATTTTAGAAAAACAACGCGTAGTTTATAGTTATTTCAACGTTACACAAAAACGTGCTTGACCTTCCCTGGTGAAGTTCCGTTCTAGATTACAAAACCATTCTGATTGGCTGTTGTGAAAATGTACGTCAATCGTCATTTTACTACACGTGTTCGCTAAAGAAACTTGCGACTCTGTTATAGTAAAGGACTCCATGATCCCAAAAGCCTCAGTTCGTGGAAATACTTTTATAATATGGTTTAAGTTCAAGCAATAATAACGTATGATAATATAAATTGTGCACAGTAGAAAATTCGCGTATATTACTGCTAGTAATACATGCCTTTATAACCATCATAAAAACATAATATTTTCTCCTACAATGGCAAGTATCTATGGCTCAATATCTATTGAATAAAATGCATTCAATTCTTCCGGTTAAATAACTACACTTAACGCCATTAAAGTGGTTCATTTTCCTACATGCTATTCACTCGGACGTATGAAATTAATCAAACAGTCCTTTGTCATGGAATAAAATCATTTTAGAGTTCAGATGCGAAGAAATTATATCATGAGGGCACAACCCCGCATCTGAACGACGAACAATGAATTTATTCATGAGGAAATCGACAACGACAAATCACTGGATGAGATATATTACTTCTTAAATAACAAAATTGTCGTCTTCTTTGTTTAATATAAAATTCTAACACGGTCCGATTTATTTCCCTATTTATCAAAGAAGACTGAAACTGTTTGTTATTCTGCAACACACACAGGTTGCATGTCACAACGGCGCGCTGAAAAAGAAACCGCACAAAACATGCAAATATTTGGTGGATATCTTTTCAAAGATATAGATAATTATCCTTCATAAAGTGTTAGAATCGAAATTAGTGATTCGCTCTTGAATAAAACCATTGTTTTGTCGTTCATATGCGTATTATTATAACACTCGGCCTGGGTCGATCCTCGTGATATAATTCCTTCGCATCTGAACTCCAAATAATAATTTTAATCAACGACAGATCCTTAAATGACATGAATTATTTCTTAAATAAATCGAGTGGTGTTAGAAGACGTCGTAATCGAGGAAAACGTTCCTAA
This sequence comes from Mercenaria mercenaria, assembly GCF_021730395.1. NCBI lineage: Eukaryota > Metazoa > Mollusca > Bivalvia > Venerida > Veneridae > Mercenaria > Mercenaria mercenaria. Next base: position 24,500,254 of record NC_069362.1, read on the forward strand.
GATATGTATTGTCACGATTGTTCTATCTGGTAAATTGAATGCTCGATGTTAAATACAACAAGACATGCGCAATTTATAAGAAATACCTTGTTAACAAATGGAAAGGAAGTGTAACACAAATATAAGAAATGAATATTTTAGGGTACTTCATACCAGTGAACAACAAAATATGATCAGCAAATTAAGCGTGAATGCATGGATTTGCCGATCATATTCTAACGTTCATTTCGCATGAATTCCGAAAAAAATCATTTCTTGAACAGTGTCAGTGACAATACACAATGGTATACACGCCGTATTTTCGTAAGACATACGACCTATAAATTACTAACATTTACGGAAAAAATAGAATTGACAGTTAGTCTGAAATTGTTCTTTCTTATCACTAATTTAACATTCATGTTGTTGCGTTTTGAATGGCGCTAAATATACAAAATTACTGTTTGTTGCACATGATATCATGTTCTGCTCCGTTGAAAATATTCCCCTTGTACATCAATTTTCTATATTTATAATCCAAATGATTACATAATGTAAACTTAAGGTTAGGGATTTAACCAAAATGGATATTAAACCAAATGTTTTCATTTCGGCAGTTTTCTTCAGTGGATTTTTCATTACAATAATCAGTGCGTCTTTTTGTGCGGACTATGAAAAGTACAGTGCAAACAATAATTGTACATGTGATGTTTACGGCTTTAAATGTTACAGTAACACGCTGAAATTGGTTGATGGAGGCCTGTGTTTCCTCAAACATTTGTACGGAGATCATGGTAAAATAGAGAATTTAGAAACATCAGGGAATGGAGACGCGTTCACGATATCTTCAAGTTTTTTCTTACCATTTATTAATCTGAAGACGTTAAGAATTCACAACTGTAATATAGTTGACATTGAACCCGGAGCTTTCCGCAGTTTACACAGACTAGAGGTTCTAGAAATATCCGGTAATTCCAATCTCACATTTGATTCCATATCAAAGGGCCTTGATTTGCTGAATTCTCCAAACTTACAAGTGTTTAATATTAGTGGTAACCATAACGCCGAAAACCTTCCTGGGGCGTCTATTAGAAAACCGATGTTTGAGCTTCTTTCAAACACTTCCTTGAAACTTTTAGACATCAGTTGGACCAGACTGACACAGTTGTTGGCACCATTCGATTTATTACCTCGCTTGAAAACACTTAATGTATCAGGAACTCTGTTGCTAGGTTCACCAAGTTGTGTTTCTACTATCACGTCAATAAGCAGCATCACTTATATTGCCATTGACCACTGGCCATATTTCCCAAGAGGATATAACAGTATTCGACGGATTGCAGAGCCGCGTGGCTTGTTCAAAAGAACCACTAAAGACACATGTACATACAAGAAATATTTATCAGAGAAAGGGTGTATAATAACAGGGACAAGTCTTCGTACTATACAAACAAGATTCATTGATCTCGACAGTTTTTTCTTAGATTTAAGTAACGATATATGCATTGAAAATAATAACATTTTAAATCATATTGCATCCAATAGTAAAATTTCAAAGCAGCTTGGACTTATATCAGGATATGATAAACTGAAGTTATTTGACATGTCAAATCCGGAAGTCTTATTTAGGGGTCCATTGATTAAGCCAAATATGTTTTATGCAATGCCTTCATTGCAAGTATTACGATTAGCTGGATTTCACCTTAACAGGTTGAGTAATGAACACATAGGCAAGCTTGTTTCTCGGAATTACAATCTGACAGAACTGGATATTTCACACAATGAACTAACAACTTTGCCAAAGAAAATGTTCATCGAAAATATATTCCTAGAATATTTGAATATATCATGGAATAAATTAACTGTGTTTGAAACGGATCTTTCATCGTGTGAACATCTTTTGTCTGTAGATCTTCAACAGAATCTCGTTATTGTGATAGATGTAATTGTAATTCAGCATTTTACATTCTTAGGAAGAAATATTGAAATTAACCTGAACGGCAATGAGTTAGAATGTAACTGCAACTTGTTAACTCTTACTAAAGATGTAAATGTAACAATAACACCTTTTAGATGTACATATAAAGGTGAAAGTAAACTTATTACTAAAGATGTTTCTGAAACATTCTTACAAAATGTTTGTGATGCACAGGAGCAAAATGATAGTATGATAATTTTGTTAGTTGCTACATTGGGAGTCTTGGGGACAGCTTTAATAATTATCGCTGCTGTAATTATTTACAGAAAAAGAAAAAGGTCTATCCTCAGAAAAAGTGTTCATGGAAATATGCCCGTCGTAATTAAGTTGACAGACTGTAACCGTTTGGAAGAGAGTCCTTCCAGAAACCCGAAATTTGTTGTGTTCCTTGCATACTGTTCCAGAGACTCCGAATTCGTCTTGAAGAAAATCTACGAAAAATTAAACTTGAAATTGTTACAGCTGTTGAAAGACACTGACTATGTAAAAGACCCAGATCATTTAATCATCATATATGATAAACATTTCTTAGCAGGTATAGATATTGATGAAATCTGTCGTGTAGCAATTACAGAAAGTCATGTGACTGTAGCTGTGGTAACAGAAAACTTTTTAGAAAGTTCATGGTGTAATCTGGAAGTTAAAATGGCGATTTCGTCGAAAATACCGTTATTGCCTTTGTTTATCAAGAAATGTGACCCAAAAAAGTTGACAGGGTTTCTGAGAGTCATGTATGAAGAAAAAGTTAGACTTCTTTGGCCGGATACATCTCTGTTGGATGAAGCTCTAGCAGAAGCGGAAGAAAACAAACTCTTGGATACACTGTGTACTCACATTATCACGTACGTCAATACATGAAGATATGGGTTGAAAAATGTAAAAAAAAAATCGAAATTAACAATTGTATGAATTAAGAAGAAAATTCAAAAATAAATATTTATGGTGTCATATTTCTGTATACGATATTCATAACATTTTCATCTATGAACTTTCGAGAAAAAACAATACTTTTCGCGAAAAATTGAATAAACTTTTTTTGAATTTAGGAGAACGTTTTCGTGAAAATGTTATCTGGTTATCGAAACTATATGTCAAAACAGTGCCCAGTACCATGAGTACTGCATAAAGATAACTATATAAAGACAACTTCTGTTTTCATGAAAAAAAAGAAAGTTTCAACGTTTTGTTGTCATATACATTTTTGTATCTGCATACGAATTTTTCGCGATATGTTTTTTTTTCTTGAAAGTTTATAAGATTTTCATGAATATTTTCAAAATTATCGTATGCAGAAAAAGACATTTTTTTCAAGATAACTAATTTTTCACGAAAACAGGCATGGTTTCGCAAAAAATATCTTAATCATTTATTTATTACCGCATGCAGTAGTTGGCACAATCGTGAATTTTTTTCACTTAGAACAAAAGTTTCTTTTCATAATAGGGTTTTATTAAATTTTCTCGAAAACTATACGAATTTTCGCGAAAACTATCTGCTGCAACTGCAGCTTTAAAATGTGGCTTGATAATGTTTGTCAGAAGACGATTGTGACCTTCAGCATGAAAATTATTTGGATTAAAATCTCAACTATTTCCCTTGGTACGGTCTAAAATAATAGACTAAACATTATATAATAGCTAATAAAGTTCTTAATCAGTTTAACTCACAGTCACTTGTAATTTTCTAACTTTTAGCTCGTCTTCCATATAACTTAGGCGTATGAGATAAGAACTGTATCTTAACTTCCGTAAAATTTGCTATATCATTTCAATTTATTCGAGATCGTGAACAATAATTTAGTGACATGCTGAACGCGGATTTATTTGAAATGTTGAGTTATGCATAATTTTGCGGTTTCAATTTAAAGTCACTTTTAAACATTTACATTTACTTTATCACGCCATGTACCCGGATAATCCGAACTCTGTTCAGCGACCCTAACTCAGTGCCAACATAGCTGACAGAAAGACGATGTATGTAGTTAATTTCCTTGTCTTTTTTCGTGTTTTTATGTGAGCATGCAATGTTAGCGTAAAACTTTTGATAGTCATAATATCCTGTATTGATAACATGTTTTGTGTACTAAATATTCCAATCGAAATATCACATTATGTGGCTGGATATCATTAAAATGTACTCAAAAAAGTCTTCAAAATGAACATGTTTTATGTTTCTAACTGTTTTAAAGTACCAGAAATTGCAGTAAGACCTTACTTATTAAATGTATTAATTCCATAAATATCTCTTTGACAATGCTTAACAGTATCAAAGTTTGAAATCGATTTTTATAGCTTAAAAATTGTATTGATTATGAGGTGGGTTTAAATTTGCGGATAATTCCTAACTGGTATAGGAAACAGTGCTAGATAAATACGAACTTAGAATGGATAAACACCTAACCAAACGAAAACTGCTGTTCGTCTGTGGTTTTTTATGGACTGCTGATGCTCGAAGTTCTTTGATCTACCCACCCCTGCAGGGATGTGGGATTCCTATGTCCAACTTATCCGACTCGTGATTTTTTGCCGGCGGACAAGTGCATTTTTCATTCTGTGTGTCCGCGGACAAGCATACGTTTTCAGGTATAAAATGAGAAAACATAAAATATCAGATAATGGGTTCTTTGACTAGGTCTCGCGCACACTGTAACTCGGTGACTATGATAAAATATCAGAGAAGATTTAGATACAAGAAGATTTATTTAACGTCGGAAAAGTATAAACATATAATACTAGCTTAAAGCTATTTTCCGACAAACACATGTAAATAAGCTCAACATAAGTAAAACAGCTGTAATAAAATGCAAATATGTTAAAGCACATTAAAGCAAATAAAGCATCTGGCTCTAAGTAGATAAGAAACAAATCACAAATTATCACATACATGTTACAACGCATATTTAAAGCAACATAAAAAAAATAGCTGACTCAACACAAAAATAAGAAGAGTCACATTTTACAACATGCATTTAAAAAAAAAAAACATAAAAAAAAGAAACCATATACATGCTAAAGGGAACATAAGAACTACTTAAAGTAGCTGAAGAAAAATATTTGCATCATCAGCATATAGAATTCTGTAACTAAAACTAAAAAAAGGAAAACAAGGGTTACACACAGAGAACTAAAAGGACATTTAAAGACATCAAAAACGTAAACAACTTAAAAAAAGTATTATGACAAGTTTGTAAGTAGAATTCCAACTGCTGAGACAATAAGTCACTGTCAAAGGAAATATTTGACCCAGTAGTCAGCCAAATTAAAATCAAAAGCACACAGAGATAGCAAGTATGACTAACAAGTCGGAACGTTTTAAGAGTCTTTCTCTGAATTCATCTGGCTTTGCACCATTGCGTGGGCAGTGTTTCGGGCATGACCTCAAAAGACCCCGAACACTGCTTACGCGATTTCAGACTTTTATAAACGTTAAAAGGCAAATATTTCAACAGCTTATATTTTACCACAGTTACTGTGATATGCTTTTCTTTTCATTGTCCTAAATAAACTACTCGATCTCCAGTCTATTTGCGCTTTCATGAAGGTTTAATATTACAAATCAGAGCAAGTGAAATTTGACTATGGACAAGTGGATTTTAAGTGTCCGTGGACAAGTAAAACTTTGTAAGGATACCCACACCCCTGTCCCGTCAGTCCATGCATCACTCCCCCACCACACAACACCGCACACACACACACTTTTCTTCCCTATTTACCGTCTGAAAAATATCATATTTAATAATTAATCATAAATCTAATCCCATTTAAACAATATCAAAAACATTCCATTAGCACCTCTATAAAAATCTCTTACACTATACGATATACAAGATTTGAAACCGTCTGAAACACAATTCTTCTGAAACAGTGTGTGTGGGGGTGCGTGTGTGTGTGTGTGTGTGTGTGTGTGTGTGTGTGAGGGTTGGGGACTACAGAACTTCGAACATCTGTGGTATTAAATAATTTCTTATGTAAATATAATAATTTTGACTTTTATACTGAGTTATTTTTTAGGGTTTATCCAGATTTTTCCAAACATTGCTATCTGCATAATATTGAAATTATGAAAAAAATATTTGACTGTAGTGGGCATACATATTAATTTAATTAATGACAAAGTTTGAAGACAATACCGCTTATAAAGTAATGTTTACAATAATCAGACCATGTACATGTCAACTCATTCATTTCTATAGAATACTAGTCAGTTAGGTGTTTATCCGTCACACAATTTCGTGTAAGTTAGGTTTTTATCCATTCCTCATGTAAACTGAGTTCGGTTTTTATCAAATCAAAGTTAGGTTTTTATCCCTTTTCTCGCTGTCAGTACATTTGAACATGTATTGTGTCAACATGTAGTGGGTAAACAACATAGTGTAAAGGGGCCTATAAAGCAGTATATCTTTGCTTTCAAACAACAACATAGTCGAGGCATCAAAAGCATATAAGTATTTTTAAAGATTTTTTGTAAAAGTTTTCATTGAAAAAGTTGCCTTGTTCGTCGTTTTTCCACCTGAATACACAAAGGTTGATATATTTAACATGATACATTTTGAAATAAATATACACTTGATCAATGGAGATAGATATAACAACAGAAACATTCCTTTATACATCGTAATTACACAGAAAACAAAGTTGTATCGGCTTTACATCCGCCATGTTGGCACTGAGTTAGGGTCGCTGAACAGAGTTAAGATTATCCGGGTACATGGCGTGTTTATGTCTTGAATAGAATTATCCAGATGTGTGTCCATAGGACACTGGTGCCCCTACTTCCTGCCACTGTACATGGATTAATAATACTACTACATGGATTAATGACTATAGGTGAATATACGTATCAAGAAAAAATCTCTCTGGTCTGGTCACGAAATTGCAAACAGAAAACTACATCACAACTTCACATAATCTGAAACAATCCTTTAATATTTTATGACTCGAGGTCATCAAGATATATGGGAAACAGGCTTTTATGCCATTTATGCATATTTCTACTAAGTCAAGGGTAATTACTCTGGTCTTGCAGAGTGAAATCCAAAATAAATTTCAGGTGCACAAATTCACATGCTGAATAATACTGGTTTCATGATGACAAATCAAATATGTTTAAGACACGTGCAAACCAAACTTTTAAACACTTTATGTGTATTCTACATAGTGTCAAGGACCATAACTCTGGTCTGCCTGAGTGAAATCCCAAACAAAACATCAGTTGTACAACTTTACTTGCTATATAACAGTCGTGTAATGTTTTATGATTCTAAACACTTTTTGAGAAACGTGCTATAAAAACGTGTATGCCCTTAATGCATTTTTTAAATCAAGGGCCATAACTTTGGTTTGACCGACAGAAATCTCAAATACCTAGGTGAACAACTTCACATGCTGAATAATATTCCTATTCTATTTCATGACTGGAGTGGAGTCAATAGGTTGTAGAGCCATACACTAAGGTCCATAGCCAGACCTTTAACAAGAGCTGTCTGTTGACAGCGTCCTCGACTAATCGAAGACTTGACGTAAGTACGAGGTCAAAATATTACCAGAGATTATCAGATAAAAGTACAACATTATTTGTTACAATGGTATTGTACAAAAACTGTTTTTTCCTTATACAAAAGCTAAATATTTTGTGTTGGATGTACTTTCACGAAGACCTCCGTTTCTTTTTACATTCATAGTTCCACATCCTTATCCACAAGAACTGAACATTACAGGTGCCCATGAGTATTATATCAATTTAGGAATATGTTTTTTTATCTTCCCACCATCAATTTCTTAAAAGTCCACCCCTTCCTCATTTCTGCATGAAGTAAGAATGTAGCAATATGCGTTCCCATAAGGTAGAGCCAATTTTGACCAAAGGTATTTGAATAGTACTAAGCAGAGGACCACCATGCAACCCTATACACAAAATATGTAAGCTCTGGATTCCATCAAGTCTCCAGTTTTATAATGAATTCAACAAGGTTTTACTTTAATTTGACCAAGTGCAAGACCAATAAACAGCCTTAACTTGACCCAGATTTCAGACAGTCTGACCAAGGCTCATTTAGACAAGGTAGAAATGTTAAGCAATGTCTTTCTACCATTTCATTTAGAAACAACTGGAAAAGAACTTCTGACATTCTGCTGTAGATTTATGATAAAGCAGAAAATGTGACCTCCGAGTGTTAAGGTTTTTCTTTAATCTGACCAAATTAAAAGTTTAAGATTTGATTTTTACCTAGATTTCATTCAAATATTCTGATAAAATTCTGTAAGGTATAAATGCGACGTCTAGGTATTACCAGGTTTTTTTTCTGATTAGACTTAACTACCTAGTACCTAGTTTTTCACCCTAGATAACTCAGTTTTGCACTCGTCCAAGAATTCAACAACGGTAACATTCCGAAGTGGGCCAATATTGTGACACAGTGGAACTGTCAACTATGGACACCAGGCAATCAGAATAGTTCACCTGTATCTTTTTGAGCTGGCGAGCAAACCAACCCCCACCACCCAAAAAAACCAAGAGGGTCATGATAACCCTATATCGCTCACCTGTTAAATTGGCCTTGGAATCATCAAGATATACAAGTTTCATGAAGATATGGACATAAATGTGGCTTCTAGTGTTGACAAACTTTTCCTTTGAGTGGTGACCTAGTTTTCGAATCCAGATGTCCCAGTTTCAAACTTGGCCTAGGAATCAAGCAAAACATAGTTTCATGAAGATAGGGTCATAAATATGGCATCTAGTGTTAGCTTTCCCTTTGGTTTGAGCGGATGACCCGGTTTCGAACTTGGCCTAGGAATCACCAAACAAGAGGGTCATAATGACCCTATATCGCTCACCTGTTTAATTTGGCCTTGGAATCATCTAGAGAAAACATTCTGACCAAGCTTCATCAAGACAGGGTAATAAATGTGGCCTCTAGTGTTAAAACAGCTTTTCCTTCGATTCGAGTGGTGACCTAGATTTTGACCCAACACGACAAGTTTTGAACTTTGCATAGGAATCATGATAAACATTCTTACAAAGTTTCATGAAGATAGGGTCATAAATGTGGCCTCTTAGTATCAACAAGTTTTTTCCTTTGATTTGAGCGGGTGACCTAGTTTTTGACCCCACATGACCCAGTTTCGAACTTGGACGAGAAATCATCAAGATACACATTCTGACAAAGTTTCATGAAGATAGGGTCATAAATGTGCCCTCTAGTGTTAACACGATTTTCCTTTAATTTGACCTGGTGACCACGACTCAGTTTTGAACTTGACCTAGAGATCATCAAGATAAACATTCTGTGCAAGTTTGTATCAAATCAAGTCATAAATGAAACCTCTCGATGGCTGAAAGGGCCAAAATAGAAAATTTTGCCCCTTTCTGGGACAGTAACTCTATAACCCATGAGGAAATCTAACCATTTTTTGAAAGAAACCGAGATCCTATTGTGACAAGTTGTGGTTAAACTCAAATGTAAAATTCACTTCTATGGTGTTCACAAGGTAAAAATTTACAAATTTTGGCTCTTTCAGGGGTCAATCAGGGACCGTAACTCCAAAACCTATGATTTGATCTGACAGATTCATCATGGAATCCAAGATCTATTGTCTGCAAGTTTGTATCAAAACAAACCATAAATGAAGTCTCTATATGGCTGCAAAAGCCAAAATAGCAAATTTTGGCCCTTCAACTCTGAAACCAATGATGGGATCTGGCCAGTTTTGCAAAAGGAACCAAGATATTATGCCAGTGCAAATTTAAAATCAACTGCAAAATGTGGTCACTATCATGTTCACAAGAAATTGTGAACAGATGGACTATCGCAAAAGCTCCCCTCGTCACTATGCGACAGGCGAGCTTAAAACATTGACAAGTTTCATGAAGATAGGATCATAAATGTGGCCTCAAGCCTTAACAAGCTTTTCCTTGGATTTGACTGGGTGACCTAGTTTCTGCCTGCGCCTAGAACTCACCTAGATAAACGTTCTGTGAAAATTTGTATCAAATCCAAAACATAAATGAAACCTCTATATGGCTGATAGGGCCAAAATAGAAAATTTTGCCCCTTTAAGGGGCAGTAACTCTAGAACCTATTAAGGAATCTTGCCGGTTTTCGAAAGGAACCTAGATCTTATTGTGACTCAAGTTGTGTGCAAGTGTGGTTAAAATCAAATGTAAAATGTGACTTCTATTGTGAATTAAATGTTTGGCTCTTTCAGGGGCTGTAACATCAGGACGTACGAGGAATCCATCATATCCAACATCAAGTTACAACCCCTGAAAGAGCCCAGATTTGTTAATTTTGACTTGTGAACACGATAGAAGTGACATTTTTCATTCGATTTTATAACAAAAGATGTATTCAGTCCAACGAGTTTCCAATTGGTCAGACGAATTATCCTGGGTTGTCTGACCGAATGTCATGCAAGTCTTGAAACTCTTTCCCCAAGATCAACATTGACTAAGTTTCAGGAAGATTGGGTCTTAAATGTGGCGTCTAGGGTGTTAAACTTTTCCTTTGATTTGACCTGGTGACCCTAGATTTAGACCCCACAGAACTCTACAACCCATGATGGAATCTAGCCCGTTTTCAAAAGGAGCAAAGATCTTATTGTAACTTAGATTGCAAGTATTGTTTAAATCGAATGTAGTGTCACTTCTATCGTGTTCACAAGGTAAAAATTAACAAATTTTAGCTGTTTCAGGGGTCAGTCAGAAGCCATAACTCTGGAACGCACGACTGGATCTGAAGAATTTATCATGGAATTTAAGATCTATTTTTAAAGATATTATGCAAGCTTGATCAAATCAAACCATAAACTAGATGCTTTTGTAAAAAAGCGCACGTCTTCCCCAATGCATGGTCGTATATGCAAGAAGTCAATAGGGGATATGGGCGAAAGTCAGAGACACTGATGGTTGGCTGCAATAGGGATCACCTACTTGGCATGTCCAGTCATCTAAGTTCCAACATTCTAGGCTCTGTTGTAACCTTGACCTTTAATAGACTGACCTCAAAATCAATACAGGTCATCTACTATGCATGTCCAATCATCCTAGGAAGTTTCAACATTCTCAGTCAAGAAATGATTTTACATGACCAGGCTCCTGTGACCTTGACCCAAAAAACTAGAGCTATCACTAAAGGTGATGAATGTACCCCCCGCATGCACTGACACAGTATATTGCAATTTGATGCACACAAGATTGCATAATTATGTGGACTGTATGTATATAGACTGTTTTTTGTTACTATACTTTATACATACAAAGTCCCATAACTATGCAGAATATTTATCTAAAAGAATGTAACATGCACCATGCACAACTAGGGTTGGTACTGATCACTTGTGTGAAGTTTCATTAAATTGTGTGTAAGGGTTTGGTAGATTAGGCAGGCACAAGATTGCATATGCAGACTGTATGTACATAGTATGTTAACAAGAAACAAAGTCCCATAACTCTGCAATTTTTGTCGCTGAAAGAACCTAACATGCCCCATGCATAACTACTTTGTTACTATCACTTGTGTGAAGTTTCATTAAATTGTGTCAAGGGGATGAGGGGAGATGGTGCGCACAAGATTGTGTCTATGTATATAGTATAGTAACAAAAAAACTAAGTCCCATAACTCTGCAATTTTTCTTTTTCTGAAAGAACCTAACATGCCCCATGCATAACTACTGTTGATACTGATCACTTGTGTGAAGTTTCACTAAATTGTGTCAAGGGGATGAGGAGAGATGGTGCGCACAAGATTGTGTCTATGTATATAGTATAGTAACAAAAAAACAAAGTCCCATAACTTTGCAAATTTTTTTTCTAAAAGAACCTAACATGCCCCATGCACAACTACTGTTGGTACTGATCACTTGTGTGAAGTTTCATTAAATTCTGTCAAGGGGATAAGGAGATATGGTGCGCACAAGATTGTATCTATGTATATAGTATAGTAACAAAAAAACAAAGTCCCATAACTCTGCAAATTTTTTTTCTAAAAGAACCTAACATGCCCCATGCACAACTACTGTTGGTACTGATCACTTGTGTGAAGTTTCATTTAATTCTGTCAAGGGGATGAGGAGAGATGGTGCGCACAAGATTGTGTCTATGTATATAGTATAGAAACAAAAAAACAAAGTCCCATAACTCTGCAAATTTATTTTCTAAAAGAACCTAACATGCCCCATGCACAACTACTGTTGGTACTGATCACTTGTGTGAAGTTTCATTAAATTCTGTCAAGGGGATAAGGAGAGATGGTGCACACAAGATTGTGTCTATGTATATAGTATAGTAACAAAAAAACAAAGTCCCATAACTCTGCAAATTTTTTTTCTAAAAGAACCTAACATGCCCCATGCACAACTACTGTTGGTACTGATCACTTGTGTGAAGTTTCATTAAATTCTGTCAAGGGGATAAGGAGAGATGGTGCGCACAAGATTGCGTCTACGGACAGACAGACACAGACAGACAGACAACCTGAAACCAGTATACCCCCCCTTACAACTTTGTTGTCGGGGGGTACAATAAATAGGGGTCATCTTCTCTGCATGTTCAACCATCCTATCATAGGATGTATGAAGTTTCAACATTCTGTGTAAAATCTCAAGTTATTGGTTTACCATGTTCAGGCCTCTGTGACCTTGTCCTTTATTTATCAAAGTGACCCAAAAATCGATAGGGGTCTTCTACTCTGCATGACCAATCATCTTATGAAGTTTCAACATTCTAGGTAAAGTGGTTCTCAAGTTACTGATTGGAAATGGTTTTCCATGTTCAGGTCCCTGTGACCTTGACCTTTATCAGTGACCCCAAAATCAATGGTGGTCATCTACTCTAAATGACCAATCATTCTATGAAGTTTCAACATTCTGGGTCAAGCAAATCTAGAGTTATTGATCGGAAATGGTTTTCAATGTTCAGGCCCGTGACCTTAACTGAGTGACCCCAAAATCAATAGGGGTCATCTACTCTGCAAGACCAATCATCCTATGAAGTTTCAACATTCTGGGTAAAGTGGTTCTCAAGTTATTGATCGGAAATGGTTTTCAATGTTCAGGCTCCTGTGACCTTGATCTTCAACAGAGTGACCCCAAAATCAATAGGGGTCATCTACTCTGCATGGCATCATCCAGTGAAGTTTCAACATTCTGGGTAAAGTGGGCAGTGATTCATTTTGAAATCTGAAGATACGAGTCCATTGGACTCACATATTTTGGAACAATGAGTCCCAGCCAGTGAGTAATGAGTCATGCAAGTTGAAAAAGGAACTAAATATGCTTAATACATAATAATATAACGTTACTAATTTTATTATTTCCTGTCTTTGTTGAAGTCTATTAATTTAAAGTAAATAGATTCACTGAAAATGTCAGTGATTCTGTTTTCTTAACTTTGTAAACCTTGTGAACCTAATGTGATTAAACTGCAAATTAAAGTTTTTTTCACTCTTGCAAATGATTGTCCAAACCAAGAAAACCCTTTAAATATGAATACAATTAATTAAAAATGTTAATTCCATATCAGCAGTAAATAAATCAAGCTCCCAGTGCTAATGCACTCAAAGTCACAGTCACTTTAAATAACAAGTATGTGAATTAAATACTTGTCAAAAGCAGCGACATCACTATGACATCACTCAAATACTGTCTTTGATCTGCTGGTGTTGACTCACATCAGAAGAAACAGTTGTCAAACATGTTTAACCCAATTTCTAAATTTGATGCAAGTGTCAAAAATTTGGGTAAATTTCAGTTACCTTATTTTAATCTCAGAAAGTGTCAGTGATTAAAATTATGTTTCTAAAGTCTTAATTGGTTTTGAAAAATATGAGTAAAATTAAGTGGATTTAAGGAAATTATTCAAGCCAGTCAAGGTAAGATACTTTCTAAAGGTCAAAAAAAGCATGTGTAAGCTAATGTACCAGTAATATAAATCTCTACTGCTTTGTTTATCAACAGTCAGTTTACAAAACAAGTGTCACCTTTGCACTTCTCGGTAATCTGAAGTAGGCGGAGATTAAATTATGCCATCTTATATTCCAGTCAAATGTCAACAGGCTGATAGCAGATAACTGGTGGTGTGTGGATAAAAAAAATCAGGCGACTTGAATTTTGCTTTGATGTTAGGTTAGAGCGAAGTGGGGAGCTAAAAAGCGACTATTTCACTCAAGTCTCTCCCTAGCTCAAGCCCTATTCTTTACAAATCGAACGGTGATAAGGTAAATTTTGTTTGCGTCCCGTGGCTGCACACATTTTGAATTAACGCGTCTCCCATGAAAAATACGCGTCTTTGATGCAGGACGCACGGCAAAATGAATCACTGAGTGGGTCTCGTTATTGATCGTAAATGGTTTTCAATGTTCAGGCTCCTGTGACCTTTGACAGAGTGGCCCCAAAAACAATAGGGGTCGTCTACTCCAGCAGCCCTACCACCCTATGAAGTTTGACGATTTGAGGTCAAATGGTTCTCCAGTTATTGATCCGAAATAGTGACGTATGTACGGACGGGCAGGGGGAAGACATAATGAAGTCTCTATACAGCTGCAGAAGCCAAAATAGCAAATAAGATGATGGGATGTGGCCAGTTTTCAATACAAGTTATGCAAGTTTGATTCAAATCGATTGCAAACTGTGGTCTCTTTCGTGTTCACAAGAAATTGTGGACGGATGAAAGGTGATCACAAAAGCTCACCTTATAACTATGTAAAAACAAACATAACCTAGTCCTTCTTTTTTGTTTTATTTGTTTTCAATTATACAGAATTCAGCAGGAGAATTCTTGAATTCATGAAGTTTAGTAGACCTTCTGTTCCTGTCTCTGGAACTCGGCCCTCTTGTGGTTCTTGGCGAGATAGTCTGTGAACTCCTGGTATGGAGATTTTGTGAACACTGTCTCTTTCCATAGATCTGGGGTCAAGTATGCATAAGTCTGTGCGATTGCTGCATATGTGGCCTTGGCTGTAAAAAGAACGAAAGGTTTGTCAAGACCAAGAGCTTTGCAGAATGATATAGAATATGTAAAACAAGAGCTGTCGGAGGACAGCAACGCTGGACTATTCAACAGCCTTGTCAATTGAATGAATACAAAATACTTTCCCATAATGGATACTGAAATACAAGCTTAAATATAAAAACTTAACCAAAAACTGCTAAGTCGAAAAAGGGGCATAATCTTAAAAAAAAAGCAAAGTAGAGTTATGGGACTACACAGTGCAGGTCAAGATCATGACAGTGAACAAGTGTGTAAAGTTTCAATCCATTCCCATTAGTGGGTACTGAGATACCAGCTTACATACAAAATCTCAACCAAGAATTTCTAAGTCAAAAAGGGGGCATAATTTTGTAAAAAAGCAAAATAGAGTTATGGAACCTGTGCAATGTAGGTCAGTTTATCACTGTGAATAAGTCTATGAAGTTTCAATCCATTCCCACAAGTGGTTACTGAGATACCAGCTTACATACAAAACCTTAACCAAGAATTTCTAAGTAGAAAAAGGGGCATAATTTTGTAAAAAAGCAAAATAGAGTTATGGAACCTGTGCAATGTAGGTCAGTTTATCACTGTGAATAAGTCTATGAAGTTTCAATCCATTCCTACAAGTGGTTACTGAGATACCAGCTTACATACAAAACCTTAACCAAATCGGGACGCCGACGCATGAGTGAGTCCAATAGCTCTACTATTCTTTGAATAGTCGAGCTAAAAAGTCTCAACAAAGTATGTCACAAGCTTTCTGTAAAGAAACTTAGCAACAACTGTAACAGGAAACTGTAGATCTAGGCTTCTGTTACTCAACTATCGCCCTATCAAATAAATCATCTGATAGTCCACTATCACCAAAACCAAATATTTTCCCACCATTTAAGATTTTGAACCGACGGTAAAAAAAACTCTGCTAATATAGGAAAACATATGCATAATATTACCGAAGTTTCCAAGGGTTCCGGTACATCCTCTGGCAGACGTGTAACAATCTTCAATACCCGCCATATGTAGCAACTTTTTGGGTACTGGAGCACTAACAATGCCTGTACCACGTGGTGCAGGGATCAGACGTACTGTCACACTGCCACATTTCCCAGTCACCTGCAATGAAAGAGTTTTATCAAACTATTCTATTTAACCCTCCAGTTAACATCATCACATCAAGAATTCTACGTAAGAAGTGGGATTTCAAGTCACAGCAGGGAAAGTGATTAAAGCCTGCAACCTGACTAGACTAGTAGGCTGTAGGCTATATTGCCTGCTGCACAGTAAATGGGCCAATTTTTTCAAAAAAACATGTAACTGCATTTTATTTATAAAGGAACATCTGTTTAAAGTTTTGTTAAAACTGTTTTTAATGTGTTATATTAGTATTCAAATGCTGCAGTAAAAAAAAAATTACATAATCAACCCAAAAAAAAATTGAAAGCCATTTTATGGCTGAAAATAGGCTGTTTTTTCATGTAATGCGTTAGCATTGGATTTTTACTCTTTTCAAAAAATGCCACAGTATTTTCAAATAACAAAATATAAGTTTGATTTGAATACCTTTAAACAGATAATTTTATTACCTTTAAAATGATGTATAACATTGATGATCACTGAAGTCGTTACATTTTTATGAATATGATAATAAAAAGTGACTCGTGTAACACCACTGTTTTTAACAAAAATGCTAAATTTTGAATTGAACACAAAATGTCTTAATTTTACATATTCAAAATAATTTTCTTGCTCACTGTCTTACTATGTATTTGTAGAATATGAAAAAAATGCCTGCAGCGCGTATCAATAGACATTTTAGTTAATAAGTCCATTTTACCATCCAAAGAACCATTTGCGTGAAAAAAAGTGTAACGTCCGTCCCCCACTATTATTTTGCAATTGAATATGAATATATTGATATTAATTACTTTCATATATGCTTAATGACATACCTATCATGAAAAAATGAAAAATAAATAGATCTGCAGCCTTGCTGGCAAAAAAATGATGAAATATCAAAAGTTATGTGTAACGTCCGTCCCTGTAACGTCCGTCCCCCTATATATGCTTTTCTTAATTTTGTACAAAATGCAGTGTTTTAATGTTTTGATGGTAATATCTGATACTATTATTTCACAAGAGTATGTAAAAAGTATGAAATTATCAAAAACAATGTTGAAAAATTTTTTTTTCCCATACTTCTGAGTATTTTAAATTGAAAACTAGAAAAAAGACCTGAAAATTGGAGCAAAAATCTTTGTTTTTTATGCTATGTGAGGAAATGTAAATGAAATTAACTCCTGTCTGATAGGACATGCATCAATAAGTAATAAATATATAAAAAACATTCATTTAGATTTATATGATGTTGTATCATCTTCATCTGAAAAACAGGGGGACGGACGTTACAGAAAAGGGACGGATGTTACAAAAATTGTGATAACTGAATATTTCTTATATTCTGATTTTTTTATCCATCAGTAACTTTTTGTAGTTTATATATTGATAAATAAAGATGCTGTGTGTTAAATCATTCCCAATAAAACATTTATTTACAAATATGAGGACATTATTCAAAAGAATAATATGTCACATGTAACGAGACCCCTGCTGGAACAACAGTTGGCTATAAAAACAACATGAGAAAAATAGACTAAACTGATAAAATGGATCCACTTAACTGTGCCCAGTTTATACATGTATATATCTCTGGATCCTTGTAAGATTCTAAAAACAACACGTACCCTCTTAGCGAGTCTTGTATAAACACATACTTTGGGAAAACTTAAGCCTTATACAAGGTGCCATAAAACTGGACCCTGTATATACATTTCTGGATCCATACCTAGTCTTGTAAAAACACTGACTCTCTTAATGAACCTTGTATATACAAAGTGATTTCTTTTGAAAAACTGAGAAATGGGAGGAGCTTGCTGTCATATGCAGATTAGGAGTGGGACTAAATGTGTGAAATTCTTTTAAGTTGAACTTATTTTATGATCCAGGCTCATGCCAGTGATGATGGCCATACGGTTGTGTAGACCCTTAAATTGAATACAAAAAATTCTAAATTATGATCATTTCATAAACAAAATCTGATGTGTAATGGCAATGAATCACAGATATTTTAAGTAAATGTACCAACTGTTGTACAGGGTCCAGGGTATTTTTTTTTTCAAACTCATATTAAAAAAGTATTTTAGTCATTACATATTTTTCCCCTCCTAATGGATCCTTCCTTCAATCCCCAAAACTGGGGAATAGAAAACACTGTCTATATAAATGTATTTTCAGCATTACTTTCAGATTACATACTTCAGGGATTTTTCTTAATCTATGTATATATGATTTATAGCGGTATCTGTGAAATTCAAAATGAAACAAAATGATCCTCCTCACCTCAGTTAAAAAAGTGTTTGATGTCAGGGCTCTTATCACCTTCTTGTGCTGAGATGATGATTACTGTCACTTTCTTAAAAGTGTATGATATTATATGATACATATCATTTACATGTTCATGAAAAGAAATAACTTAATACGTTTTCTCATTTTGTTCTGTTTCGTTTTGTTTTATGCTTCAACATAGTTTTTGCAAAAAAAAATTGTTAGAAATTATGGTGAATTTGTAACGTCCATCCTAATTTACTTAACTCTAGCAGTAAGATGTACCATTACCACACACATATCTTTTATTGAATGACTTTAGCATAATAATGAAAACTTAGAAACACCTTTCATTAAGTCAGTGAATACATAGGATGAACTCTATCAATTTCCTGATTAAAAATACTGTTTTCTTTTTCTCTCCATATTTTAAAGCTCTAATTCAGCATAATAATTTCTTTTTATTTTATTACTTTGTATCATTTTTCATTCATCTAGATAGATTTAACATTAACAGAATCTGTATTTATTCAGTAAAGCAACATTAAAGCTTGAAAAACAAATGTATATAATTAGTGTAACGTCCGTCCCCTCATAATGTAACGTCCGTCCCCCTTTACCATCAGTTTCTCTTTACTAGTTTTGAAGCCTAAATAAAAAAGAAATATACAAAAAACTGAATTGTTTAATAACTTATGTTCTTGTGTCTTTATTTAAAAGGTTGTTATCCAATTAAGTGTAATATTATAAATAGTAACAGGAAAAATATGAGTATGGCTGTTTTTCCCTTCTCTGCTTCCACAGGTAAAATAACAAAAAAATTTTTTTTTTCAATTTTTGGCAAATTTTTTGTAAGTTTCTTGTAGAGATATACTGGTTTATTGATTTGGTGAATTTTCTCATCTAAATGACGGTAAACAGCTTCAGAAACAAGCTTTTTACATTGCCATGTAACGTCCGTCCCCTTGCCCAACCACTGATAGAAAATGATGTATAAAAACAAAAATCAGCAAAAAGTTATCTATTATTTTACTTTTTCATGAAGTTAAAACATACAACTTCATGAAAAAGGCTTAACAGGTAAGAAATCTTTAACTTTAATTTTTGACTTTGATGCTAACACATTTGGCCCATTTACTGTGCAGCAGGCAATATGGGATGCTTTATATAAAGTCCAAATTAAAGATTCAATTTTTTTTTTAAGTACAGTAATAATTTCTGCTGTAGACAACAGAAAATTATTTAGATTCCCATTTCTGCCCTTCTCTGTCCCTCTTCTGGTGCAACTTTTTACTGTCAGTAATAATGTAATGTATTGAACTTCAAGTGTCGCTTATTATCCAGTCCTTCGAGATCTTGGGAGTTCATTCAATGTATATTATGTATAATACAGTTCCATTCACGCTGATGCTACTACTCCCTGCTACAGGTTGTGAAGGATATTGCACATTTCATTAGCTCTCATGACCAAGCTGCTATTATTTTGCCTGGTATCTTTTTATACTTCCAAAGGATCTTACAGATTTCACACTTCTCATACATTTCATTAAAATTTCCTTACAACTGAGCTCATCATGTATATAACTGGTGTAATTTAAATATTTGACACAATTTTCATCTGTAAAAATACCCTAAATTTGTTTTCTTCCCCCAGCTTTGTATCCGCATTTCTTACCTTACATGGCACTGTGTGGGGCTGGCCAATCTTGTTACCCCAATATCCACGCCTGACAGGGATAACAGACAGCTTGGCCAAAATGATGGCCCCTCGGATAGCAGTTGCTACTTCCTTAGAACATTTTACTCCTAGCCCAACATGTCCCTTGTGATCTCCAATAGCAACAAAGGCCTGTAAAATGAAAATACAACTTTTGTCACTGAAAGCAGCCAGAAACAAGAGCTGTCACTAATGGTGACAAATGCCCCCGCAGCACCTTGACCTTTGACCTGGTGACCCCAAAGTCAGTAGGGGTGTTGTAATCAATAAGTACTATCAGCACGTGAAGTTTGAAGGTCCTGGGTGAAGTGGTTCGCATGTAAAGTGCCTTCAAGCAAAAAGTTAACGTTGGCCCCTGTGACCTTGACCTTTGACCTGGTGACCCCAAAGTCAGTAGGGAAGGTTTCTTAATAAGTACTATCACCACGTGAAGTTTGAAGGTCCTGGGTGCAATGGTTCGCGAGTAAAGTGCCTTCATGCAAAAAGTTAACGTTGGCCCCTGTGACCTTGACCATTGACCTGGTGACCCCAAAGTCAGTAGGGGTGGTGTACTCAATAAGTACTATCAGCAGGTGAAGTTTGAAGGTCCTGGGTGAAGTGCTTCGCGAGTAAAGTGCCTTCATGCAAAAAGTTAACGTTGGCCCCTGTGACCTTGACCTTTGACCTGGTGACCCCAAAGTCATTAGGGGTGGTGTACTCAATAAGTACTATCAGCATGTGAAGTTTGAAGGTCCTGGGTGCAATGGTTCGCGAGTAAATTGCCTTCATGCAAAAAGTTAATGTTGGCCCCTGTGACCTTGACCTTTGACCTGGTGACCCCAAAGTCAGTAGGAGTGGTATACTCAAAAGGTACTATCAGCTCGTGAAGTTTGAAGGTCCTGGGTGCAGTGGTTCGCGAGTTAAGTGCCTTCATGCAAAAAGTGGACGTTGGCCCGTGACCTTGACCTTTGACCTGGTGGCCCCAGTCAGTAGGGGTGGTTTCTTAACAAGTACTATCACCATCACCACGTGAAGTTTGAAGGTCCTGGGTGCAGTGGTTCGCGAGTAAAGTGCCTTCATGCAAAAAGTTAACTTTGGCCCCTGTGGCCTTGACCTTTGACCTGGTGAGCCCAAAGTCAGTAGGGGTGGTGTACTCAATAAGTACTATCAGCATGCGAAGTTTGAAGGTCATGGCTGCAGTGGTTCACGAGTAAAGTGCCTTCATGCAAAAAGTTAACGTTGGCCCCTGTGACCTTGACCTTTGACCTGGTGACCCCAAAGTCATTCGGGGTGGTGTTCTAACTAAGTACTATCAGCAAATGAAGTTTGAAGGTCCTGGGTGCAATGTTTCGTGAGTAAAGTGCCTTCATGCAAAAATATAACGTTGGCCCCTGTGACCTTGACCTTTGACCTGATGACCCCAAAGTCAGTAGGGGTGGTATACTCAATAAGTACTATCAGCATGTGAAGTTTGAAGGTCCTGGGTGCAGTGGTTCGCGAGTAAAGTGCCTTCATGCAAAAAGTTAATGTTGTGACTAACGAACTAACGGACGGATGGACAATTGCGAACTATTATGCCTCCCTTCGGGGGCATAAAAAAGGCACATTCTCTGTAATACTTCAATGTCTATGTTCCACTATTCATGAAAATATCATTTACAGCAGGATCCCTTTGATGCCATAACATCCATTTATGTTAGGGCAAAGGACTCAAATCATACCACTACACTGCAGAATGAAAAAGAACATATATAACAAGTGATCGAGTATTGCAGTGGCAATACAGAAGTCCCCTATCGGTGAAAAAAGTGACATTGACTGTTGGCTGACAACCATGGGGAACATTTCTGTGTAGTACTAAAAAAATCCTTCAATGCAATTAAAAGTAACAAATTTTTACTTGACCTTGAACAGTGACCTTTAACTCAATATAGTAATGTGTTGAACATCTGCTTCAATGGGTAACATTGTTTAGCACATTATAGATTATCCATGATGAAATCTTGGAGTCAGAAATCATTTCAATTGACCTTCAATAGTGACTTGACCTTTGAACACAAGACAATCATTTCATGATTATATTGCCCTTAATACACATAACAAAAATTTTATGAAGCTTGAATATTTCCAATTATCCCAAAGATCCAGATTTACGAAAGCATTCTATAGCCAGTCGCACTCATAGTAGGACTATTAGAATTTTTGCCAACTCTTTTTGCAAGGCACAAACCCCACACAGGAAGTGGTTATTTTCTCTAAACAGTAGCTAAAGTAAAATTCCCCTAAATTCAGCCTGTAAAACTTATTAAAACTGGGCATTAGCAACACTTTGCAAATGTTCTAACTGAATTCAATCAAGAATTTTTTTTAAACTTCGCCATTTTTAACGTTTAAAAAATTTATCCACCGCATTCATAATCGAGAAAAGTGAAAAGACAATTAAACCATACCTTGAAACTGGTTCTCTGCCCAGCACGAGTCTGTTTTTGTACAGGCATGATCTTTAACACCTCATCCTTCAGGGATGGTCCCAAAAAGTAGTCGATGATTTCAAACTCCTGTAAACAATTGTTTTATAAAAAGTACAATCTGTGAATGTTCGACATTTTTGTTAAAAGGAATATTACTGGTACTTTCATTAGAATGAAATCCTGCAACAATTAAAAAGTATTTACTCTGGACTATCATCATTTTTGCATTTTTAAAGGTGTGCACTAGGTGAACTAATCTAGTTTTAATGTTACTCTATTTTAAAAAAATCTATAGAAACATATTCTAACAAAGAGGCTATGGTGGCCTGATTCTCTAGCAAGTTATCACAGATTGCTTCAACAGTTTTGGTAACATGTTATAAAATGAAAATACATGTGAAATTATTTTCAAATAATGCCGGTGTTTTCTGACTCGAGTATTCTTAAAAGTTTCTTCTACATAAATATGGCAATTGTGGGGGAGATGAGGACATTATGTACAATTAGGCTCCCATTTGAATATTGCACTTGTGTAATTTTTAAATCTGTCCGTGGACTGAAGAGTTGGTGACAAACATTACATACTACATGGACAAACTTGATCATATAGTCTCAACTTAAAAATGTGGACTAAACAATTTGCCTCAGCTTTCAAAATGATTTATGACTTTAAACCATGGAATACTAGTGAGAAAGTCTATAACCTATGAGATGATTTTCCCAATTTGGACTTTAGTTTAACAAAAGGACTATTTGAGAAGGATCGCTCCCTAAATTACACTGCTTGTTTGAACAGCTTTGAAAGAAAATTATAAAAGGAAAGTTTCTATGAAATTATTTTGAAATAGTATATTTGCACAATCTTCGTAAAGGTTCAGCAGTTGCTGACAGATTTTTTCAAGGTTTTCCAAATATGCTATAGGTTAACTGATTCGCACTGGCGCAATTTTTTGACAAATTATAATTTGAAAATTTCAAAGTCACCAGAAGGAAAATTTTCGTAAAACTTTTTAAAATTGAGGGCCAGCTGTTTCTGACAGATTTGAAGTTCCAATTATTATTATCGGGAAAAGTTATCATCCCCTTGGTGGCCAGCTTTGACAAATCAAAATTCAACGACTGATGATATAGAGATAACCCGATTGAGGTGAAATGGCAATTTCATATTCCTTTTCAAAACTCAGACCGCGATTTAGACGACGTTGTTTTAAGATTCTTCTATCTTTAGCTATGTGCAACCAAGCTGCAACGTTGGAACTTTTTCGGAAGAAGACCATAATTCCAGGAAATCTGGCAGTTCATCAACTTCCACAAATGGTTTCTTGTAAGTTAACGACAAAAATGGTGAAATCAAAACAAAGTGCTCAGGAGGGTTTATTTTTGCCGTTTTTCTAGTGTTATTAGCTTTATTCCCAATGCCAAATAATATGTTTTTCCAATGAGTGAATAATTCCCATTCCATTTGAAAATTAGCCGAAATGTTCCAAGTTCATATAATCTTGCTCAAATATCTCAATACAGGCCGTGCTATAATTTTAATCACAAAATTATTCAATGTGTTTATTTACAACTGTGAGAGTTTACAAAATCTACATTGTATGAAAAATTCTATCGGTAAATGTTATGAAAGTTATGATTTTCCATAGATACCATTATGAAATTGCGTGTGGTCAAAATTTTGCAAACATTAGCAAAAAATCAGCACACCGTACACTCCTTTTTATTGCTGAGTTCTAGGTAATAAGTTTTGAAAAAATCAGAGTTAATCAAATTATACATTTAGAAAAAATTTGATCTAAACATGAGAACTACCTTAACAATATTACTATTTCAATATGGGATTAAAATATTTGAAGATTTACCATTATAATAGCCTGGGCGTCAAAAGTTCCAATTTGAGAATTTTGTAGAGGTATGTCTCCTAATGTTAGCTAAAAAAACCTGGCTCGTGTGTATTCTAAAACTGCTCAAAATCCAAATTCATTCACCACATCTGTTGCTTCAGTGGCCATTGCATGAACGTCAGCTTGATTTGATAAAGTTTTTTTCAAATCGGTATTCTCCTTTCAGCATTCTGTACAACAATTTATGTATTATAAATTTTAAATTAGGGCATAAAACAGTATAGGCTTAAGGACAATCAAGCATGTGGGCAGCCTAGTAATTTTTTGACCTGCTGAGCTAAGATTTTTATTCTCAAGTCCATTTAATACGGCCTTTGGCAGTAGAAATTAGATTTCCTCCACGACTTGATTTTCACTTCAAAGTCTTTCAAGTTAGTGACTGGCAATTCTTTTCATCAATCTTTAGTGCCCCCTCCTTCCCTACAACATCAAGCCGACCCCTACTCTGGACCATTTAGTCCTTCTGAATCAATCCTCCACAAAGCCTCCCGTCCACCGGCTGGGTCTTGCCGGGGCGGTGATTGAATTTGACAAGTAAAACTTTACCATGGCTATACCAATCAAAACAACTAGAGCCTTACGTGAATGAATTATCCTCAATTCCTATGTCAAGTAAGCAAATGTCAAACCTCAAAATCATACGGTTCATTGCCCGTTGGTGATAAACTCCCTTTTAATTTCGTGTACTAGGCCCAAGGCGTTCCAAAGTTATCCGAAAACATTTAACTGTCAGGTTTCTGTGCCTTGCTTGGGTTTGACCTCAAAAAAAATGAATTAAGTATCCTGATGTCATGTTGTTCTTGCTGCATGTTTCTCTGATTATTAGGAAAGGCTGTGATTTTTGCATGCAACATATCCTCAAGTAATACACACAGTAAGCATTGTGCTATGTTTTAACAAAAGGCGCATATTGCCCTTATATCGCTCACCTGTTAACTGCACATAAGGACGAAGTTTTAAACAAGAGCACCGCCTTGCGGGGCTGACGTCATCTGATTTTTTTTGTGTAATAGAAATATTGTCCTACCCATGAATTTCTAAGTCTAAAAAGGCCATCATTCTTGCAAAAAGCAGGATAGAGTTATGTTTCTTGATGTACAGTGTCCACTTATGATGGTGAAAAACTGTTGCAAGTTTTAAAGCAATAGCTTTGATAGTTTATGAGAAAAGTTGACTTAAACATAATACTCAACCAAGAAAATGATTTTCTAAGCCAAAAGGGGCAATAATTATGCAAAAAGCAGGATGGAGTTATGTTGCTTGCTGTACAGGGTCAGCTTATGATGGTGAACAAGTGTTGCAAGTTTCAAAGCAATAGCTTTGATTTGTTTAAGAGAAAAGTTGACCTAAACATAAAACTTAACCAAGAAATCTGATATTTTCTAAGTCCAAAAGGGGCCATAAATCTGCAAAAAGCAGGACGAGTTATGTTTCTTGCTATACAGGGTCAACTTATGATGGTGAACAAGTGTTGCAAGTTTTAAAGCAATAGCTTTGATAGTTTAGGATAAAAGCTGACCTAAACATAAAACTTAACCAAGAAAACTGATTTTCTAAGTCCAAAAGGGGCAATAAATCTTGCAAAAAGCAAGATGGAGTTATGTTTCTTGCTGTACAGGGTCAGCTTATGATGGTGAACAAGTATTCCAAGTTTCAAAGCAATAGCTTTGACAGTTTGGGAGAAAAGTTGACCTAAACATAAAACTTAACCAAGAAATCTGATATTTTCTAAGTACAAAAGGGGCCATAAATCTTGCAAAAAGCAAGATGGAGTTATGTTTCTTGCTATACAGGGTCAGCTTATGATGGTGAACAAGTATTCCAAGTTTCAAAGCAATAGCTTTGATAGTTTAGGAGAAAAGCTGACCTAAACATAAAACTTAACCAGGCAACGCCGACGCCGACGCCGACAACCGCTCAAGTGATGACAATAACTCATCTTTTTTTTTCAAAAAAATCAATGAGCTAAAAACCCATCAAGATCAATCAAAAAACATGAGAAAATATAGCATTGAAATTTTCTTACAGGTACAGATATGTCACAAGATGGTCATGATGACCTGATCTTCACCCGTATATGAGGCTATTTTGTTTTTAATGTCAAACTGATGATTTTTAGAAATTTTTTGGAAGATTTCTCGAAAATGTACCAATCAAAGTTACCCGGGGGGGGGGGTCAAAAGATTTGATTTTGTAGAAAAGTCCACTACAATGCACAAATGTCAAATATCATAAGCTTACTAGGACTTTGGTTATTTTTGAAAATTTGAATCTCTATGCATCAAATAACCTCATAGGGTGTGAACAATTTACCCTGGAGCATGATTTGAAACAAATTTTGTAGAAGTCTACTAGGCATGCACATGTCAAATTTTCTTAAATCTATTTTGGGTTTTTTTTTAGAAATTTTTGTATAAGAATTTTCCTATGTTAATCAAGTAGAGCCACCTAGGGAACCGGAGGCTATTTTGAAACCCTTGGGGGACATGATTTGAACAATTTTGTATAGGTTCCACTAAGCAATGTTACAAGTGAAATATCTAAGCTCAGGCCTTCTGGTTTATTTTAGAAATTTAAAATTTTCCTATGTAAAATCAAGTGATCCCTAGGGCAGGTCCATTTGACCGGGGTTCATGATTGAATTAAATGTTGTAGATGGTCCACTAGGCATTGCTACATGTCAAATATCTAAGCCTAGGTCTTCTGGTTTTTGAGAAGATTTTTAAGATTTTCTATGTAAATCTAGTGAAACCTGGGGCGGGTCAATTTTAAAACTGGGGGTCATATTGAACAAATTTTTTGTAGAGGACCACTAGGCAATGCTACATTCGAATATCTTAAAGCTCTAGCCTTCTGTTAATTTTAAGAAATTTTTTGAAGATTTTCCTATGTAAAACCAAGTGACTCGAGCGATGGTCAATTTTAACCCCGGGGGTCATGATTTGAACAAATTTTGTAGAGGTCCACTAGGCAATGCTACATGTCAAATATCTAAGTTCGAAATTGTCAGGTATTTCTATGGGTTTTGATGCGTAAAATATAGCACAAATGTACGTTTGGCTATATTTAATGATTAGAAAGTTGCTGATACTGATTTGCTTTTAATTGTACAAACGATGTGTGGTCAGATTTCTGGCACGATTATGGTATGATTTCCTACGAAGTAACTTCAGCGCTACCGTCCAAAATCCAGTAGCAATAACAGACGATTTCTTTTCTTTAAAATAAATGGCACACACTATATACTGTTAGAAAGGTCTATTTTTAAAAGAAACAAGAGCACCGCCTTGCGGCTGCTGACGCTCATCTGATTTTTTTTGTGTAATAGAAATATTGTCCTACCCATGAATTTCTAAGTCTAAAAAAGGCCATCATTCTTGCAAAAAGCAGGATAGAGTTATGTTTCTTAATGTACAGTGTCCACTTATGATGGCGAAAAACTGTTGCAAGTTTTAAAGCAATAGCTTTGATAGTTTATGAGAAAAGTTGACTTAAACATAATACTCAACCTAGAAAATGATTTTCTAAGTCCAAAAGGGGCAATAATTATTGCAAAAAGCAGGATGGAGTTACGCTGCTTGCTGTACAGGGTCAGCTTATGATGGTGAACAAGTGTTGCAAGTTTCAAAGCAATAGCTTTGTTAGTTTAAGAGAAAAAGTTGACCTAAACATAAAACTTAACCAAGAAATCTGATATTTTCTAAGTCCAAAAGGGGCCATAAATCTGGCAAAAAGCAGGATGGAGTTATGTTTCTTGCTGTACAGGGTCAACTTATGATGGTGAACAAGTGTTGCAAGTTTTAAAGCAATAGCTTTGATAGTTTAGGATAAAAGCTGACCTAAACATAAAACTTAACCAAGAAAACTGATTTTCTAAGTCCAAAAGGGGCAATAAATCTTGCAAAAAGCAAGATGGAGTTATGTTTCTTGATGTACAGGGTTTGCTTATGATGGTGAACAAGTATTCCAAGTTTCAAAGCAATAGCTTTGATAGTTTGGGAGAAAAGTTGACCTAAACATAAAACTTAACCAAGAAATCTGATATTTTCTAAGTACAAAAGGGGCCATAAATCTTGCAAAAAGCAAGATGGAGTTATGTTTCTTGCTATACAGGGTCAGCTTATGATGGTGAACAAGTATTCCAAGTTTCAAAGCAATAGCTTTGATAGTTTAGGAGAAAAGCTGACCTAAACATAAAACTTAACCAGGCAACGCCGACGCCGACAACCGCTCAAGTGATGACAATAACTCATCTTTTTTTTTCAAAAAATCAGATGAGCTAAAAATGGTGAAAACCATTTTTAAATAGCTTTATCTGTTTTCTTAGGAAAAAAATGACAAAAAGCCATTTCGAAAAATTTTTTGCTCCTGTGACAATGAGCCATCTACAAGGTAGATATGAACAGTTTCACACGTGCATTGCTACCAGGTCCGTATTTTTTTTTCAAAACAATATTTCCTTATCAATGATTGGCCGCCTTTTCGGCAAGAGATTAATCTTTCAGAAAAACCTTACTTCAAAACCCAGTTCCAAACCGTTTACGCATCACGAGCGAGCAACGGCGTACAAAACGATAGTGATTTCTCCACCCGAAAAAATCCCACACATTTTTCGCACCAAAGTCTCCCCCCTAAAACACATCAAGTACTGGGTACTGGGAACTGGGTTTTGAAGTAAGGTTTTTCTGAAAGATTAATCTCTTGCCGAAAAGGCGGCCAATCATTGATAAGGAAATATTGTTTTGAAAAAAAAATACGGACCTGGTAGCAATGCACGTGTGAAACTGTTCATATATCTACCTTGTAGATCATACTAGATGGCTCATTGTCACAGGAGCAAATTTTTTTTCGAAATGGCTTTTTGTCATTTTTTTCCTAAGAAAACATTATAATAGTAATAAATGTAAGTGCATATGGCCCATGGACCCATACTGTTTCCTAGGTACGTTACTGCCACCTGTGTATAAACCGGGAGAGCTGAAGTATCTTAAGCTACACTACATCTACATCTTTCACCCAACCGTCGATTTCCGACTATCACTGGGCGGCCCTGTCAGAGAAACAGTTGTTAAAGAAATGATATGTTACAATGTTAAATAATAAAAGCTAAAAAAGACAGTATGCTACAGTTAAAATGGGGCAGAGGCAACAGAATTACATACTGACCACCGCCAGCCTCTCTCTAAAGATACCGAGACTTGGGCTAGATTTAACATAAGTTGGTAGGGAGTTCCAGAGACGGATGGTCCTTGGGAAGTAGGAGTTAGAAAAGTACTGAGTGTGAGACATGGGGATTAAGTAACAAAAGTAACTGAAGCTAAACACAAGTCACTTTCAACCGAAAGACATTTTGTCTTACAAACGGGAGACAAGAGTTATAAGACGCTAATGCCTAAGTTGTGCATCACTGGACATCATGCATCAACCTTTTTATTTTCTAGGCCTTTGCATAAATTTTGTTTGCTACCTCAGGTTTGCATGCGACCTAAATTCTTTTGGAATTGAAACTGTAACGTAGTTTCCTTTGTGTTCCAAAAAAGAAGTCCACTTTTAATTTCATTTTCATGATAATGGATGAAATCTGTCTTTAGATGAACTGATAGTTCCTCGATTTTTAAGAGCAATTGCACAGTGCATCCTACTTACGTGATTTTTTTCCGGAAAAAGAAAGAGACCGGAACCGGAAATTCAGTTATATGCTTGTTTTTTTTATTATTATTTCTTTATCAATTCAATATCTTAATCGAGGTTCATACATTCCTGTATACCAATAAAAGAAATTGTTCTTTGTTTCATATAAAATTCAGCTACTTCAGAACAATTTTGTTACAGTTTCTAGATTTTCACTCCGTCGTAGACCTATTTTCCACAAGATATCCATACATTTGCTTCAAGAAAATGAAAAGAAAAAGGGGTGTTGAATAGTACGGTTATTTTCGTAAGTAAAATCAGCGCGGTTTGCATATAAATGATGATTATTTCTTTACTATTACAAAAATAGCTCATTTTTCGTATGGAAGCATGTACTAATATAGTCTTTAAGAAACCAAAGAAAGAATTGAAAAAAATAAAGAAATAAAAAATATATGGCTTATTTTCGTAAAAAAATCTTATTTTCGCGAAAATAACCTTATTTTCGTACTTTAGGCCTACCGGAATAGTATGCCGTGAAATGCAAGTCAACTGAAGTCTGGTACCCGCATATTGCCGCATTTCAGAAAGCGGTCCGCAGAATAAACACCCTACTTTCGTTTTCAAGTAAACAACTCGAAAACATGCGAATATTAGCATGAAAAGTGTCCTATTTTATGTAAAATTCATTCCACGAGTGAAATAATACCCATTTGGTCCCAGATTTACGCGCAAATGCGAAAAATGGAAAAAAAAAAGGATCTATTTTTTTAGGGATTTCTTTCCACCTACACCACGGAAGCACATTTTTGACCGAATTACTGCGTTATAACCGGTTATAGGTTAGAGACCACCAATTGTTTTCCCATAGACTTACATTGTAACATTATGGCGTGTACGGCTTTCCATACATCGAAACATGTATATCTAATTACAAGTTTTTCAAGAACTATCTTAGTTCTACCAAAATATCGGACGAAAAACATATGAATAGTGATACTTTATTTAAGTAATTTTCGTGTGAATGAGATGACCCCCTGTTTACATCATTGACATGGCGGGAGAAATTCGTTTGATAAAACTTTTTTTCAATACACATAAAATGTAGCAAATTTTGTCAAAATGTATGATAAAATACTGTAAATGCAGTGAAAAAATATCAATTTTGAAAAAATAATCACTTCCTGAGTTTGTTTACATGACTGACCAATCAGAACGCACAGACGTTACCTTATTCCCAGGTATACACTTACCTCATTCCCAGTAAGTTCCCTGTACTTTTTGGAATTGGTGGTCTCTGACCAAGAAATATTTTTTAAAATCAAATTTCAAAACATTTTCATCTCTATTTTCAAGAAAGATGTAATACCAAACATGTTAACAAGTTTCATTGTGAAAATTCGAGATTTTAGAAAATATAGACATTTAAGTGAGGCCACCCCCTACCCATTTTCTGGGCTAAATTTAGGCTCTATGGTCGCTTCATTGTAAATTTTGGTAAAAGTATCATCTGTATGCATTATTTTTCACTTTGATTCTGAAATATCATTCATTCCGTCATGAATATGACTCTAAGAAGGGTCTGCACTTTCTACACTTAAATGTTAGATCACTACTTCCAAAGTTATCGGAACTCAAAATCACTTAAATGTTAGAGATATATATCAAAGCTGAAATACTTTGTATAAAATGTCTAAAAAAAGATAAATTTCAAAACTTATCCACATACGAATCACCGGCATAATTACGTACTTCTACACGGTCTTGGTTTAAAAAGGAATACACAACGAGTGGGGTTTTTTTTTGCAGCAGCATTTGGATAACATGTACGTGGGGGTAAGACTGAGCTAGGTTACCATAAGCCGGTCTAAGCTATCAATGCAGTGGTGGCTTTGCCACTGACCGTACCCCACTGTGTTCCTTTCTTTGTTCATTTTTTCCTCGTGTGTTTCCGTAGTCTTTGTCTGTACGTGTATTTGTTTATATATGCTGGTCTTTTCACGTCCATGTGCAATGGATTGCGCTTTGGGGAGGCTGCGTTCTTGAAACGTGGCTTTATTCTGTGTTGTTATATTTTTTTGTCCTTTGGGATCATATAGTCTATTCATTCTCTATGTAAAAGTATTTCACTTATGCCGGTGCTAGGGGGCGTGAGCGGGTTGCATTTTCTTTCACCTTTCATAAACAGCAGTCAAACCGTATTTGCTATTATTTTGCTTGGTTAAATTTTGTGCTTCCAAAGGTTCTTCATACAGATTTTATTTACCTTTTGGATATTCATCCTTGCTACTTAAAAAAAAAACAAGTATAAATATCAAATATCAAACAGGGTATGCCACGTCGTAAAAACGCAGCCCCCTCCCCAATCCCCACACACACAAAACAAACAAAAAAACGAAACTCACAAATCAGGCACACAGATGAAGGAGGAGGAGTATTTATTCTTGTCTGAATAACCTAAATGAATCGTCTGGAATCTAAAAGTTAAATATAGTAAACCTATCTATATATAGCATCATACTACAGATTATATGAATGTGACATGAAAATAGTAAAGTCTGTAAAGAGATCCCTTGGAAGCATAGAATGCAACCAAGCAAAATAGTAGTAGACTCGGTTTATAAATCCTACCAGGACTGAACTGTTTTGATATTTGTCTTCTGGCCTGTTTCGTCGGGCCCTTAAGGGTGTTGTTCTTGTTGCTCTGTCTTCTGAAAAGGCATTGAGTACATACGTTTTTGGTTCTTAAGGTTTGCTTTTTATATTTTTATACACGAGCATTTTTGTGTTTTACATGCCATGCCTTTTTGTTTCCATTACGTGTGTTAGAGATTCACCTGGAGGGGATTACTTTTATTTACACTGTCCCATGTCTTTGGAACATGGTGGAGGTAAGAGTGAGGTTGGGTGCGCACCATAAACCGGTTTAAGCTCCCCAGTGGTGTTTTTGCAACTGACCGTTCCAAGGCGGTGCCCCACTGTGTTCCTTTGTTTGTTCGTTTTGTCCTTGTGTGTTGACTTTGTGTGCGCGCGTGTGTGTATGCTTATTGTTCGTCTTGTCCTTATGTGTTGGCTTTGAGTGTGTGTGTGTGTGTGTGTGTGTGTGTGTGTGTGTGTGTGTGTGTGTGTGTGTGTGTGTGTTGTTCGTTTTGTCCTGAAGTGTAAGCTTTGAGTGTGTGTGTGTGGTGCATGCGTTTGCGTGCTGGGGGGTTCGTTTTGAGGAGGCTGCGCTTCTGGTGCGTGGCACTCCCTGTTTGATATTTTTCTTTGTTTTGATTGAGTCTGTTCATGAGAGGTAATGTAAAGAAGCTTCACAGAATTTGAAAAGTCTCTAGATTTTTTCCGTAACCTTAACGGCACGAAACGCATTCTTGGAGAATTTCATTTTTCATAACTTTTATGAAATCAGAACATACTTCTCTCCTTTGAATCAAGCTACAGCACCAACACAGTCTATGATGCGTTCTAGGAGTCTTTCGCTTTCCGCATACTCACTCAATCAAACCAAGATTTTATTATTTGCTTGGTTACATTCTATACTTTAATACAAATGGTCTTCTTATAGATTTTATTAAAAAGTATTTCTCCCCTCGAAGAGGAAACATCACAGACAAAGTCAATATACTCAATAAATAGTTTCGTTTTCCTACAGAAATTCCATTTGTCGGTGAAACAAGCATGTATTCAAAAGCTAAGGTATCTAAATCCTGTGCAATATTGCGAGTATTCCCAGAAGCCTGAATCTCTCTCAGTAAATCTGGTGTTGTAAAGCTTTTTGCTAACATTTCAACCAATAAAGCTGCAGCACCGGATCAGGTCTGACCTGGCATGCTAAGTGAACTGATGCATGAAATTGCAGATGTCATAAGCTTCCTCTTTCAGAAATCCCTATCATCTTGCGCAATCTCGTATAACTGGCCCAAGGACAATGTCCCATATGTAAGAAAGGTGACACCAATGACCAGTCTAACTGTCGGCCTATCTACTTCACTGTATGCTCTGTAAAATTCTAAAACAAATCGTTGCTTCGCATCCATCCTCAAACTTCAGCATCCGAAGTATTCTGTACGACTTTCAAAATGATTTTAGCGAAACATAGCTGATTGAACTAACAGGCTACCTTGTCAACAGCATTAATCTTAGCAATCAGACATCATTCTCCTGGACTTTAGTAAGGCATTCAACAATGTAAATCATCTCAGACTACATCACACAAGAATATGACGTCTCTCTTCAAATTTAAACTAAGCATGTTCCTTTCTATTTGACAGAAACTGGAATGTCATCTTAGGTGATGATTGTTTTACAGAAGTACCTGTCATTTCCAGGATCCCCCAATGCTCTGTTGTTGGTCCCGTCTGCTTGCTCATTCATATTTTTCAGCTTCCTCCCAATGAATCTAAGTCCCAAGTTCGACTCTTACCGATGATACTGTTGTGACATAATCACTCGAGTATTGATAAATAGAAGTTTAACACTGGTATAACATTGTCAGTTGTTTATTCCCAGGTTCTTTAACATAAGCGGCATGCCACCGATTCTTAGTCAACTTTAATTGTTACCCTAAAACCAGATTGTCTAAACATAAGAATATAAAAGTATATATACTGAGCAAAACTTCCAACTAGACCCTTGAAGAATGTAGATATATTTTTTATTTTAAAAGGTAAGCTAATGAATTTTAAACATCATTTTATTGATCTGAATGCCTAAACAAATAGCGGCAAAATAATTTTTACTTTTGCGAAAATCCCGTGCTTGGTTGTGCATGTGCAAATCGTGATTTTGTCATTTGTTATATCTTAAAATACAGTTAAATTTAATTTTTGTTGTGTGTCTCAAGAAGCCTGGCGTTTTGTGTAAGCAAAAAGCAGAAAACATCTGAAATAAACTGAATATGCCTCGGATGCGACTCGATGAAAGATCGCATGCTATAGGAATGCAAAGCCCGTTATCGTGCTTCAGAAACCACAATGCCAGATTTAATAAAACAAGAACTAAGATATTTAATCAGTTTCAATTATTATTGCCATGTGGGATAGGCGTATGACCCGGAAAACCCGGAGATTTTACGGCTAATTCCTGGAAATCACGGAAACGGTTATATCTATCTTATTGTTTAAATCTGGGTACCTTTTTCTATAACATCATTTCTAAACGCCTAAGCTTGAAATAGGCGTGAAATATTTATAAAAAAAGTAATTTAAATGTTTCATTTGACCTTAATTGTTTCTGCGTGACTCTTAACCCAACAAAAACAAAATATACTAAATTGCTATTTTATTACTATAACAAATGTATATCAAAATGGTATAGCAATTAATTTCTGACATAAATTGTAGTTCGGTTATGTAGCAGATAATGTTGTCCTTACCTTAAGCAAAGTCAAAGCAAACTAAAGAGTGTAAAGTTGTACGTAACTATAAGATCATTCAAACACAAACTTCTGTCAAGTATCTTAGTCATGTTTTAGATAAAATAAAAAAAGTAGAATCTTCAAAGGTCGCTCAGCGCGACAAAAACGAAAATGTTCCAGGCTCGGTTTGATTGAGCCTGTTCATGGACGGTAGTGGAAATGCATGCTACCGTCCACGCCTTCTAGCCCCGGGTTGAGCAGAACTCAACATTTACACATGCTAAAAGTACAAAAAGCAATTTAGAGACATCCGCAGATGTATTCAAACGGCAGTGAACATGGAACGTTCAATGGTACACGGGTTGTGGCGTGTAATTCCATGAAAAGCAGCGTTTGGTCCCCAGATAAAGTAATGGGTTTGCCCTAAACGAGAAAACAATGGGCAGAACTAAACAAACTGGAATTTAGAAACGGGATCTGAGGTTATGGAGCCTGCATATCACAGGAACTGTCAAAAGACAAAATTAAAAAGCAGGCACCATATCCAAGGGGTGATTATACAATACCCAAGACTATTAAAGCGGGAGTAATGGAACCACCCAGGCCGAAATGGTCATGCTGAAAAACTAAACAGTACCAATAACACGACATAAAAGTCGTGCTAAACGATCTGAGAAGATCGAAATATAACAGCCCTGCCTGAATGTACGGGGAGACCTTTTACGGCCGCCACACGGTTACAAACAACGCTGCTGTGATAATAAAATAGAAAAAGTAGAAACTTCAAAGGTCGCTCAGCACGACAAAAACGAAAATGTTGCAGGTTCGGTTTGATTGTGCCTGTTCGTGGACGGTAGTGGTAAAGCATGCTACCATCCACGCCCTCTAGCCCCGGGTTGAGCAGAACTCAACATTTACACATGCTAAAAGTACAAAAAGCAATTTAGAGACATCCGCAGATGTATTCAAACGGCAGTGAACATGGAGCCTTCAATGATACACGGGTTGTGGCGTGTAATTCCATGAAAAGCAGCGTTTGGTCCCCAGATAAAGTAATGGGTTTGCCCCAAACGAGAAAACAATGGGCAGAACTAAACAAACTGGAATTTAGAAACGGGATCTGAGGTTATAGAGCCTGCATATCACAGGAACTGTCAAAAGACAAAAGACTTGTTAGGTGTAACGACTGCCATACTGATACTATTAAGTATGTAGATACCAAGCTTAAATATTTGTATAGGCGAAATAAAGTAATAAATATGGACCTACCTTGTTGATGTTGGTCTGAGTGTTTGGATCCCAAATAGACGGGGAACGAATTAGTGATTTATAGCACTTTGACTTGATGTCCCTTGGAAATGAAGACAATGCTGTTTCCCTTCCATGTCATACTTTTGATGTGACTATAGTCAAGCTAGGACCCAGAGTTGACGAAAGTATCTAACACTGTGGTTTTTTGTTGGTGCCTTGCTGTGAATGTAGTAGGTACTGGTGATTGGGCGCTTTTCGTAGATGATTCGGATGTACTCATAATTACAGTGATTAAATGCTCCAAGTCCATTTACTTTTCCTGGAGGTTGTTTAGATCTTTCTGTAGGTACTTGCACGTTGTTGATCACCCTATGTACAGCAGACAATCGTCAGTATATATACGAGTCGTAGATGACACATAGGTGCAGGTCGTTGATGTGCACCAAGAATAGAAGAGGACTCATGACAAGACTGGAAATGCTGATGTCATGTTCCCGTCAAGAACAACTTCCTGACTTCAGTCGGCGAGGAAGCTCTGTATCTATGATATGGCTTCCTTAGATGCAATAGTTGTGCAGCTTCCTGACCAAGCGTTGGAGTGGAGCTTTATGAAACGCCTTACTAAAGTCAAGCAAGATGCCTTTAATCTGTTGTCTGTTATTAAAGTCTGACGCAAGATCATTGACTGTATTTATGAGTCATGTCTCACAGGACGTCGTTTTCCAGGTTTGCTGTTGGTCACTCAGAATCTGGTTGTTTTATAGATAGCCCATGATGTGACTTGGTCGCGTTTCAAATCAGCAAAGGTTGAGCGGAACTTTGTGTATGCTTACTTCTTAGTCCTTGACAGACGATAACACTAACGATTGCACCACATGGGTGGCTATTTAAAGTGTATTAATGTAATCTTGAAAGGATGAGGTTGGTGCACTTCTGCTTAAAAGTGAACTATAGATAACTGTATATGGCAGAGTGAAAGATGAATGTCGGATATAAAATCAGATGAAACTTATTTAGGTCTTTTATTTCATATAGTGCAGAAGTAGAATTCATTTTCAAAGATTAAATTGTCAATAAAGTTTCTCTAAATATTTTCTACTACTATATAGTACTAAAGCATGGAATGTGCTGCTCATGGAAATAAAGAACATTGAATGTCATAATTAACAGATAAAAAATGGAGATTAGAATTTTTTCTAAGCAATTATGCCACACTAGTTTTCCATGGTGGTATTACAGATCTGTGATGGAGGGAAATTCTATTGTAAATAGAACATTTGATATGCGATAAAGATAAAGACTTATATAGTCTGAAATGTCAAATTTGTCCGGGATCATTTTTCTCTTGTTGCTTATGTTTCTGTTGATGATCACCTATCAAAGGAGCCCACTAGAAACACATTTTTAATTTCTATGTGTTATCCTTTGTGTACAGTATGTCCGCCAGTCTCATATCAAATTAACTGGTGTCCTATGGTAGCTAATAGTTGATGACTTTACTTTCATTTTAATCCTGAATATTATTGTGAAAATTGTAATACATGATTTTCATATTCTTACCTCTTAAAAATGAAATTTTATAACTGTGTCATTATTTAATGACAAAGAAATCATCTAGACCTAATTCTCCCGGATTTTAGTACACTCTCCGTTACGGTTTAACTTCAAGAACATGGTCATTTAACTCCTGGTGCGCAAGTTTATAATCAAGCATAGCTCAATTAGTGTTTGACAGCAGTGGAGATGATGCTGAGTTAAGTTGGTTTCAAATGATTAAATATAATTGTTCGAAGCAAAGTTACATCAAAACAGGTAATTTTTGAGGCGGTCAGTACCTTGTTATATTTAACCATAGATTGTCATTGTGTAAGAAATATGTCTGAAAACATTGTCCTGGCTCTAAAGGTAGACAGGTAGAGGTAAGCTTTATTTAACGTCGCATAACATGA
Source organism: Mercenaria mercenaria (assembly GCF_021730395.1). Lineage (NCBI taxonomy): Eukaryota > Metazoa > Mollusca > Bivalvia > Venerida > Veneridae > Mercenaria > Mercenaria mercenaria. The sequence goes on from NC_069362.1 coordinate 24,538,819, forward strand.
GCTACAAGCAAGGTATCCTGTAACATATTTTACCTCTTGGTACAACCCTTTGAATTTCGAAAGCCAAGCAATGCCATTTCTCACGTCTTTTGTATGACGCAGTCTGGGATCAAACACCTGTCATCCCTCGGTCAAAGCAGACACCCAACCATGTCTATGTTCTACTGCTTAGCAATAGTTAACGATTATGACTAGCAGGCGCATTGTCAGGGATAGCTGTTAAAAATATTAAAAAAACACTGAAATTATGTGCATCACAAAGATAAAAGTAAAAGAACTATTTTACAGGAGGAAGTTGAATTAGAACTGATAGAAGGGCGGCAGCTTTCCAGCAAATATTTCAAAAAAAAAATTAAGCTGGGACTACCTTGCAAAGACACAGGGAGATTGTTCCACAGACGTATACCTCTGGGAAAAAAAGAGTTTGCATGATAGTGTGTCTTTGAATTCGGTATCAAATAGTTCAGGTTTCTAGTTCTATGGTCAACAAAAACAAGCTATGTGTTGTTGGATCTTATACAACATTGTAGCTGCACTGATCTTACAGCGTTGTTCAGGGGTTTGCCAGTTTAGTTCATTTAACATTTTGGAAACACTACTGTTGTAACTGTAGTCATTATGAACATATCTTGCTGCAAATCTTTGAACTTGCTCAATTTTGAGGGTTAAGTATTTTTGCCATGGTGGAACAGTTCTCTAACTGGGGTCTAACATAAGTTTTATATGCAACCTCTTTGACTCTTTTATTTGGGGTTTTGACATTTTGTTTGAGGAATCTTAGGGAATTTTTTGCTTTGGATGTTATGTTGTTGATATGATTGGTCCATGATAGGTCTTTGCTGATGGTTACACCTAGATATTTAGCCAAATCAGCCGAATTTTTACTCTATGTAATGCAGCTTATAAAGGAAGATTACAGGGTTTCTTTTGCGACTGATTCTGAGGACGTAACACTTGTCTGGATTGAATTTGATTGAGCTATTGACGTCCATTCTACTCATAGAGGAGCAACTTGGACAGCAAAAATGTGCCCACATCTGGTATTCCCAAATATAATCAGATTTGTATTTATTTAGTTGTTTCATGCCTTTGGAGTACATCAATTAAATATTTTAGTTAACTGTCGACGATATTTCGTTATTTCATTGATTTTGCAAAGATAGCTGTAAATCAGCGACAGATACGTTACACTGCCAATTTTCATTCAAAAAAATATTTTAATATAACACCTAACAATATTTGTGTCCATAATTTACCTGTTCAGACTAAATATTCTTTATAGTTTAATAAGAAATGAAGTTATATATATATTATGTTTGATAAAATAAATTGTATGGAAAAATAGCATAATTTACACAAATATCAGTTGTCATAAAACGCACTTCATATTGAATTATGAAATAAGATCTCTGTCATCATGTAGATTAATGTACTTACATTGATGAGGGAAACATACTATATGATCAATATAACTGTTGGTTTGTAGATATATCCAAAAATAGTCATTTTGGTGAAAATGGTCTACCCATTTCGTATAAACGTATCTGTCACATTTTTAAATTGATTAATTGGCGTTACATTTGCTTTATATTTCATTTCATACATTTTGATATGATTCTATTTGAAAATAAAGAAATATAACATAAAATGTTCATGTTTTGTATAGGAAAAGTTTTATTTGAACATCTAACATAAAAAATAGAATTTGTAACGTATCTGTTTTATTCAATATTTATGAAGACTTATTAACTTCAAATATAAATAATAAAACAGTCATCAACTTTTTTCTAAAACATTAAGTTAATGTGATGATTATTCAAACAATTCAAACATTTTTACACATTTATAGCACAGATGTATAACGTATTTATTTTAATATGTTTCCTCAAGTAAAAAAATATAAAAGCTGGACTAAAAGTTAAATACTTTAACTCAGATAAAAAGTTTAACACGTGTTCTACTACACTGGCCAGTAACATTTCAAGATAAATGCAATATAAATGTATGCTGAATGAAACGAATCGCAACATATCTGTTCAGAAAAATTTGAAATACGGTGGCAGTTATTTTATTGTTTATTTTATTTTCTACAATATGTTTATTTCGTTAATAAAACATGTTTAAACTGGAGTTGCTCCTCTATCTGTAGAATGGACGTTGAGTGTTTGAGGCGCTGATAGTGCTAAAGTAGCTAAAACATTCAGCTTCAGAGATATATATATATTTATACTCCAAAAATGATATAAATCTTATACCACCTAGCCTAAAATACAGTTCCATGCTATAATCAAGAAACACAGCTTTCTAAATTGTACACAACACCACATATATAGTTTTCTACAATACACAAGTTCTGTAATTCCCAGAGCTCCAGATAAGCTTTTGGTGCAATTGGGTATTTACCAATCACTTTTTGTCTGAATTGGGTATTGGAAATTTGAATTAGGTAAAAATAATATCATTACCCAGCCTTTTCAGAAGTAATTGGGTATTTGCTAGAACCAATTGGGTATTTTACCAATCTCGCAATAACAACTGAATATTTTTTTTGCATACAGTATACATGGTATATATCATTAAACAGGATTGACTAAATACCTAAGTACTTTAATGGCACCCTTCAATGTTTAATACAAAAATGTATTTAAAATTGTAATGAATGTTCCATACTGTTGTTTTCTTTTTCACTTTTAATGCAGTCGGAGATCAGTTCATCCACAATATCCCGAACGATGTGGTCACTGCAATATGCGTTCTCCCAAAAGATGTCATCCAGTATTGGTGACACTACATCGTCACAAACAGTTAACTGTCATTGTTGAACTGCAAAATATCCCACTAATTTGTTTGTTTGTGCTGCAACAATGTTTTTTTCTGCAACCTCTTTTACATTTTATTGGCGTAAAATTGTTTACAAAGCGTCCAAATAACACTGATCAGTCGACTGAATGGTCATGTGATTTTTCCGATAAACTTCAATCTGTTCTGCGGTAACGTATAACCAGTCAGTCAAATCTAGTGTTAAAGTCTCGTACCCGTTCTAGTAATAAGGAAAATGCGATACGCAAGCCATTTTTTACGAATTGGGTATTAGGAATTTTACTTGCGTTTCAGTACGCACGCTGTATGAATTCAGTTGGGTTTTCTGCAATTTTAATTGCGCAAATACGCAGCTTATCTGGAGCTCTGAATTTCAGATGTTTTCCTGAATCTTCAAACAATACTTTGATCATGAGAATAATAAATCTGTCCTAAAAAAATAAACAGATATTTACCGAACATTCAAATTATCCCTCTAGGGTTAAATATGGCTCCGCCCAGGGGGGTCACATGGTTTACATAGAATTATATAAGGAAAACTGTGAAAATCTTCTTGTTCAAAACCACAGAGCCTAGGGCTTTGATATTTAGTATGTAGTATCATGATCATCTAGTGGTCCTCTACCAAGATTATTCAAATTATCCCCCTGGGGTCAAATATGGCCCCGTCCTGGGGGGGCACATAGTTTAAATAGACTTGTACAGGGAAAAACCATTAAAAAATTCTTGTCTTAAACCATAAGGCCCAGAGCTTAGATATTTAGTATGTGTTCTGTGTTCTGCTCTAATGGCTTTGCCAAGATTGTTCAAATTATCCACCTAGGGTCAAATATGGCCCTGCCCCGGGGTCACATGGTTTATATAGTCTTATATAGGGAAAAACTTTGAAAATCTTCTTGTCCCAAACCAAAGGGCCTAGGGCTTTGATATTTAGTATGTAGCATCATCTAGTGGTTCTCTACAAAGATTGTTCAAATTATCCCCCTTAATACAAAAAGGTACCATGAGCATATGAATAAAGAAGGCACTTGGTACCTTTTTGCATTAAGGAGGACAAAATATGGCCCTGCCCTGGGGGGCACATAGTTTAAATAGACTTGTACAGGGAAAAACCTTTAAAAAATTCTTGTCTTAAACCATAACGCACAGAGCTTAGATATTTAGTATGTGTTATGCTCTAATGGTTCTCTACCAAGATTGTTCAAATAATGACCCAGCCTCGCCTGGGTGGTGCCTTTTTTTTACATAGACTTATTTGTTTTTGAAGCAGTGGCAAAGAAATTTGGACCACAAGCATAATGTTTGATACAAATTTCAATACTCATCTTGAATTGTCTTAGTTGTGACCTACTGACCTACTTTCTTGTTTTTGAAGGTACAGCATAGAAATTTGGACCACATTAATAACTTTTGATATTGATTTCAATACTCATCTTTAATATTCTTAACGGTGAACTACTTTCTTGTTTTTGAAGCTACAGCAAAGAAATTTGGACAACCAGTTTAATTTTTAAACAGATTTCAGTAGTTATCTAGTTAACATAGGTGGGCCGGTGGTCTAGTGGTAACACCCTTGACTATCAATCCAGAGGTCCGGGGTTCGAATCCTGGTCCAGGCACTGGAAATTTCTGAGATGCTCTTGAGTGTCTCCCACCTAACTTAGAGGCCTGTACTGGTTCTTCCCTGGAAAGACGGCTTCGCGTGTATCGGTGCTATACACCAGGCACGTTAAAGAACCAGACTGTCTATTCGCAGAAGAGCTAGGCTAAGTTAGCTGGACAAGTCTGTATCTAAAAAGGATTTCTCTCTATCTGTTCTGGGGGCTTTATCTCACTCTGTCCCTCTGGTCAGATCGATCTGTGTCTGTACTGGTAGAGGATGAATTTCGTGCCCTGTTTGGCTGCGTTTGCTATATGTAAAGCGCCTTTGAACGTGTCTATCATGAAAAGGGTGCTATATAAATCTGGTATAATAATAATAAGAATATCTTGAATAATCTTTACCATGACCTACTCGCCTAGTTTTTGTTAGTGAAGCGTAAGCAAAGAAGCAACTAAACTCACATGAGTGATATAGGGTCATCATGGCCCTCTTGCCTTAGCTCACCATGACTAAAGTGACAAGAGATATTGCTATAGCCCCAGAGTCAGCATTGTGTGTTGAAACCTTGTTTACAATTTTCTGCAAGCTGAATGAAAGAATAAGTTTCATAATTCTTACTCATTTTGATATCAAACTTCGGTCGAGTTTGTTACTTGGTTATCATCTTTGTTAACACTTCAGAAGCCCCATTTTGTACTTGATCCTCATCAAACCTTTTCAAAATGTTTGTGCTTATGAAATCTAGGTCTGGATTGAAAGTTGGTCATATGGGATCAAACACTAGGCCAGATCATAGAAAAACATTGTAAACAGTTCATGGGCCACATTTTCTATCCGATCTGGTTCATCTGGGATAAAAAAAAACTAGACAACGAGATCAAATCATAGAAAAAATTAGTTAACATTCTTGATAGCACATTTTATATGTATTGTCTTGATGAAATCTAGGGTAAGTTTGAAGCTGGGTCATCTTCTCTCAAAAACTAGGTCACTAAGTTGAATAGTAGTAAGACAAAAATTAGGCCAAGTGAATGGTACTTTGCCTGGCCTCTTGTTTTTAAAGACCAAAGGAGACTAAATGATTTTCTAAAAATGTCAATTTGTATCAACATAATTATTGAAGTATAAAATGATTGCTGTTGGCATGCTCATAAAATTGCATGTCATTGACATCCTTGCTATAATCCATAAAACATAATTGAGCTAAAATTAAACACTGCTTACTCATGCATCGATGGCTCAGGCACAAGGACTGACTCTAGCAATTAAAAATTTCAGCCTTGATAAGTTTAACGTTTTGTCCATCCCCTTGCCAAATCTAGCGATTGGTGATTCACTGTACTCTTATTAATTTCAGAAAGATGGCGTCGTCATCTGAGGGTCCAGTCTCCTCCCTGCAAGAACCAGAGGTAAAAACTGTTATATCATTTATCTTGTCCAGTCTTTATTTTTATGTGCATTGTATTGATTGGTCTTGTCCGGAACTTCTTGATACGCTAATGGATATTAAGAAAGTTTGGCATAAAAAATTTAGTATAACATATTTTATAGCAAATGCTCTAACGGACAATGTCTCACTTAGGGTTTAGTCATAATATTCTATTGTCAATGTATCATTACTCAGAGAAAACAAACTTCTTTGTTCTAACTTGAGATAGCAGGGCAGGGTTTTTTTTCAGCCGTTTTTATAGCCGTTATTCGGCTCTATTCCCAATGCCAAAAAGTATGTACTTTTCCCAAAATGAGTGCAAAAATTCCCAATCTACATTCTGAAAAAAATCTCATCAAAATCGCACAAACATTGACCAAATTATGGACAATTTTGTTATGGAAGTATGTTAAAGAGGTTGTACAATGTGAAACAAGTGTATGAGAAAGTGCTTAAACACATCCTTACTATATCCTACGGGACTAAGTATTTCCCAATTCAGAACATTTACGCATCAAAATTCCCAATTTTGGGGGTATAGGCTATGTTCCCAAATTAGCTAGAAAAAACGTTGCAGGGGCATCTGTATCATATATTAGCATTCTTGTCTATATTTTGACCTACAAGCAGCCGTACACAAATTGTTTTGAATACTAGCAGTCTTAGCAAATTCTTCAGAAAGTTTTGAAGTATATATTTATAAATGTAACTAAGAATATAAAGTATTAAGTTTTTTGGGGTACATAAGTACATGCTTTGACTAATTGTTGATTTTCTTGTTCTGAGATTGGAACTACATGTATGTATGTATGTAATAAGATATCATATTAAAAGCTTGAAATATAATCTCATAAATTAGCTTAAACAGAAAAAGCAACCTGTACATGAACACATAGAGAATGATCATTGTTTTTTACTATTACAGAGAGAGCCATTGCGTTTCCATGTGTCAGGAGGCAGAGAGTCCCAGGATGTTAAAGATGTCAGGCTCCATATGAAACAGGTATGTGATAACATCAAAGAATTTTTTGCAGTTACCTTGTAATGAAGTAGGGTAAATTCCTGTTGTTTTCATAAATGAAAACAAGTTCTTTGCAAATCCTTTCTTACAACATTGCTACTCCCCACCACATTTCTAGACATTTAAATTTTCTAAAAGGGGTTTGACTGGAATAATTAATAATTAGCTCAGCTGTGTACATAGTGCTCAAGGTGAGCTTTTCTGATCACCCACTGTCTGTCACACAGCACCAGTTGCTTCAAATGAAACTCCAGTAGAAAGAAGAGAAGTATCTTGTAGTTTTTAGCTCACCTGAACTTTGATTAGTATAGGTGGATGGTCTGGTGTCCATCATCCTGCATCAACATCTTCTCCTCTGAAGCTACTGGTCAGAATTACACCAGACTTGGTCAGCAGCATCATGGCATGAACCTATATGAAGTTTGATTAAATGGTTCAAACGGGGCCACCAGAGCTAAAAATAGAAAAACCTTTAAAGAACTTCTCATGAACTTGATGGATCTTCATCAAACTTGGTCTGTAGCATCTTTATAGGGTCCTCTGGTTCGTAAAAGTCAGCTTTTTGTCAAAAGTATTTGACATGTGGCTTTGAAACTTTGAACACTTGTGTTTCTTATGATTTTCCAGCTATAGGCAAGAATACATAACTCTGTCAACTAATTTGGCTGAATTATGGCCCTTTTTAGACTTGGAAATCAGTTAAATTTTTCATACCAGTCCATATTTTACCTAACCTGTTCATCAGTTGGCTTTGAAACTTTGACCACTTGTTTACCATCATAGTCTACATAATTTTATTATGCAGGCAAGACTACATAACTAGGACAAGGACTTTAGCTCAGTTATGGCCCTTTTTAGCCCCACTAAATTTCCCATAGGAAGAATTTTTTTAAACTTTGTGTACTGACTAGGAAACAAGTTTAAAACAGAAATATGTATCAAAAATTATAGGTACCCAGGCTTGATCTTGAATTATCTGCCCTTGAAAGTAGATTTTTTCAGTATTTTCCGACTTTCAAGGGCAGATAATTCATGACCAAGGCTGGGTTCCTAAGGTTTGTTCTATTTCATATTTCTGTTTTTGATTTGATTCTCTGTCAGTAAAAAAAGTTTAAAGAAGGAATTCTTTCTGGAAGAAATTTTTTGCCCCATGTTAATATAGAGACTGTTTCAAATGTCCTTAACTATGAACATGACAAAATGATACCGCAAAGTCCTAGTCTTTATCATGGACCCAATTTCCTTAAACTTTACTGACTGCAAATGAAGTCTGAAACAGAAATAAGATTTAAAATACACAGTTCTCTTGCCCTGATCTTGAATTATCTGCCCTTGAAAACTGGATTTTTAGCTCCACTGTTTGGAGAATAGGGGGGCTATACAACTCGCCCCGGTGTAGGCGTCGGCGTGACCCTTCTTGGTTAAAGTTTTTTGGCAATCTTTGTGTTTCTGTCATATCTTTGTTACTATTGCTTAGGCCTAAAAATATATTCTTTGTTTCCGGTAACATGCTCAAAAAAATTAGGGTAGGTAGGTCGAAAATTTTTTTTTTTGGGAATTTTTTTTTATTAAGGCAGACTTTTCAGAAATTATTTTTGTGTCAAAAAATGATTACAAATAAGGGCCTTTAGAGCATCAGTAAGTTGATTTTTGAGTCGGCTAAACGCTGTCAAGTGTTTGACGAGTCCTTGCTATCGCACGATTTCTCATTCTTAAATGGCCTCACAACACAGCGAAGTGATGTAGTTCCATTGGATTGTCTCTAATTTCAAAGAGATTATTGATCGAATGAAGTTCATTTATGTCAAGCCTATTTGCTATGACCAATATACGATGTAATCTGTCATATTTATGACTTGTAATCGTGCAATACTCGAATAAAGCCATGTATTTTCTTCCGCGGTAACTCATTAAGCATAAACACGCATAACGATTTTGCGGAATTTGGTAATACATTTGCGCATATGATTATGGTAACGAATTTTATGCCCTTTTGTCACAAAATAGCAAATATGATGTTCACAAATTCAAATAAAAACTGCATATTAACTTATTAGCCAAATTATCCATTTGTTATCCTGTCCGTTTCAAAAAATAATCTTTAAAATCATTGCGCAAATAACAAATTTATTGTGCTGTGCATTTTATGAATTGCGCAGACTTACAAAGCTTGCGTAACATCCAGCGAAAGACAAAATATAGTTCCAGAACATACTGCTAGTATTTTATTGAGTGGGTACCTCTGAAAGCATTGGAATGTCTCTTATCAAAGAGTTTACCACATTGATGAAATTGAATTATGACAGCTTCATTTTAAATGACCCGAATAAGATATGTGCAGTACGTTAATTCTTCCGCGAGACTTCGCGGATGAATCCTAACTACATTCTGGACACTTCTCGGCGAACACGCGTGACCTGTTTATAACAATGCTTCTACGACACTGCGTGGGTTGAATTTTGTAGTCAGTAAACGGATGAATTATCGGAAGAAGAAGCTCTTACTGGTTTGTTTAGTTACTACTGATATTAAAAATGATATTAATTCTTATTTTTCGAGAAATAACCAAATCGGCGAAACATTAAATTGTATTTTCTTGTAGTTTTTGAAATCGAAAGTAGATCGTCTATGTTTGGCTGCTTTGACGAAACGAAACAACTTTTTTATGAAAAGATTTAAATAAGAGGTAATTTAACCGTAAACTTCAATGTCAGATACTACCAATTGCTGCTAAATGTCTTGGTATCATCACAATTGGTAAAATATATTGTTGAAACTGGAGAAAACTGAAAAGTGTAATCGTATCCGGATATAATATTTTGGGTAAATATCGAGCTGTGTTATGAAATTTTAACATTCAAGTAACATACATGATAGATATTATTGTAACAGAAATGATTCTAGAATTTATTTTTATTACACCTACATATAATCTATGTCAGACTCGTATTATAGTCCTGAGGCATGATCTGAAAGTAAAAAGATGAAGTGACAGTCATACTTTGGATATTGTAATACTAGAAAGAATCTAGATAGTAACCTTTCTGGAATTTTGACTGGTTTGGATAATTTGCTTACGATTCAGGTTCGCAAAAAAAATGAAACCGTCACCCATTCTGCTTTTCATGATGACACATGGCTTGATTTATGCAGTCGGTAAGCGGATAAATTATCCCGAGAAAGAGCTCTTACTGATTTGTTTAATTACTACTGATTTTAAAAATGATTTTATTTCTTATTTTTCGAGAAATAAACAAATCTGCGAAATATTAAATTGTATTTTCTTGTAGTTTTTGAAATCGAAAGTAGATCGTCTATGTTAGAGTGCTTTGACGAAACGAAACAATTTTTTTTATGAAATGATTTAAATAATTTCACCGTAAACTTCAATGTCAGATACTGCCAATTACAGCTAAACTGTCTTCATATCATCACAATTTGTAAAACATACTGTTGAAACTGTAGATTTTGGCAGTATAAAAGAAAGTGTAATCATATCCGGATATAATATTTTGGGTAAATATCGAGCTGTGTTATGAAATTTAAACATTAAAGTAACAGACGTGATAGATATTATTGTAACAGAAATGATTCTAGAATTTATTTTTATAATACATACAAAGAATCAATATCAGACTTAAATTCTAGTGCTGAGGCATGACCTGAAAGTAAAAATATGAAGTGACAGTCATTCATACTTTGAATATTGTAATACTAAAAAGAATCTAGGTTATATTTAGAAATTGAAACATAAAATTTTCAGTTAGAAATCGCACCAAAGGCTGTATCAAGGGTCTACATTTTCAAAATTTCCTTTTGGTGATACCCCAAACCCTACTTGCAGGAGGGGGTATCCTCCCACACCCCCCCCCCCCCATATTGCCACTTTACAGTTTGATACATTTGCCCTTTTACCACCTGCCACAATGCCCATTTCAAAATCTGACTGCAGTTCAAAGCGGGAAGGAACACCCCTCCCCACACCCACATTTTTTCAGCCCAATCTGGGCCTGTCTGTCTACATGAATCAAAACGGATAATTGAAAGTACAATGTACATAGACTTGGGGACTACTGACATGTTTTGAAGGGGTTAACAGGTCTGAAATAGAATAAATGACGGTTTTAACTAAAAAAGAACTGCATTTATTAATATTGGTTATCTTTTCCGAAATTGGTAGCTAGTCCGAGTAACTTCTCTTAGTTTCGAATGCGCAATTTTCCTATCAGTGTAAACATTCATGACACTATATATTGACACTCAGCAACATTTACATATCTTTAAACGCAAAAGAAAGTATACTTTAAATTCACATCCCTTATAATATGATTAAACAATACCTAGCATGTTACACGGTTATTGCCAGGCCCCTTATCTGTAAAATATCTGAACAGTTCTTTCGTCCATCCGTTACAAATTGTATGTGGCAATCCGCCCTATAAAATTTCAATATATAAATTTTCATATTCAAATTTTATCATGTGCGAATATATACCAGCCGATAATTGCCTGTTTTGGTAATGCCGGAGGCAAATGTTTACTGGAAAAATATTTATAGTCATGGGCAGTATCTTAGTGTCACCTGTCAAATTGTAGTTTGTACTTTCAACATTTTTATTTTTGCGAACCACTCTTCAATTTTAGAGAAATATATTGGGTTTAAATACTTGTATAATGTCAATCAAAGTTTTACTAGGCATCGATTGAATGTCCATTTCATCTATTGTAACAAAATCTCTGTTCAGTTGGGGAAAAAAACTAAAACCAAACTGAAACTGGTAGACTATACTACCAGTACATCAATCATTAGCCGACTCTCAGGCCCTTCAGGCCTTTGATTAACATCACTTGCCATGTTTAAAGCATAAAAAGTGCAGTTTTGCAACTTTTTGTTAAAAAGTTGAAAAAAATGTTCTCCAACGCCATAAAAACATTTAGGGTCGGGCCAAAAATTTAGGGTAGGTCGGGATACCGGAAACAAACAATTTTTTTTACGCCTTATATCTTACTGTCACTTCACATAAACATTGTCCAGTATACAAACAATGTATATGTAGGGGCTGAGCCCATTATACCCAAGGTCAAGGTCACCAAGCTGTTATACTTAGGTTATATTTAAGGTTAAAGTTTTTCGGCAACCTTTGTTTTTCTGTCATATCTTTGTTACTATAGCTTATATCTTACTGTAACTTTACATAAACATTGTCCAGCATATAAACAAGGTATGTATAGGGACTGGGCCAATTATACCCAAGGTCAAGGTCACCAAGGTCTTATACTTAGGTTATTTTTAAGGTTAAAGTTTTTCGGCAACCTTTGTTTTCCTGTCATATCTTTGTTACTTTTGCTTATATCATACTGTAAGTTCACATAAAGATTGTCTAGCATACAAACAAAGTATGTGTAGGGGCTGAGCCCATTATACCTGAGGTCAAGGTCACCAAGGTGTTACACTTAGGTTATTTTTAAGGTTAAAGTTTTTCGGCAACCTTTGTTTTTCTGTCATATCTTTGTTACTATTGCTTATATCTTACTGTAGCTTTACATAAACATTGTCCAGCATACAAACAAAGAATGTATAGGAACTGGGCCCACTATACCCAAGGTCAAGGTCACCAAGGTCTTATATTTAGATTATTTTTAAGGTTAAAGTTTTTTGGCAACCTTTGTTTTTCTGTCATATCTTTGTTACTTTTGCTTATATCATACTGTTAGTTCACATAAACATTGTCCAGCATACAAACAAATTATGTATAGGGGCTGAGCCAATTATACCCAAGGTCAAGGTCACCAAGGAGTTATACTTTTAAATATTTTCATGTTAAATTTTTTCGAAAGCATCATTTATAGACATATCTTTAGTACTTTAAAAGATAATGACTTGAAATTAAAAGTATTGTTTATAATCATCTGCATGTGTTAATACATACCCCATAACTCTAATTGTGTTTTTGACAGAATTATGCCCCTTTTGTACTTAAACTTTTTTGCAGTCTTCGCTTTCTGAATACTACTTTAATGCAATATAAGATAAAGACTTGAAACTTAAAATTTGTCTTTATCATCATCATCTGCATGTGTGGTAACAATTCCCATAACTCTGATTTGTATTTTTGACTGAATTATTCCCCTTTTATACTTAATTTTTTTTACAAACTTTGTTTTCTGGACATAACTTTTGTACTATATAAGATAATGACTTGAAACTCAAAATATATCTTTATCATCATCATCTGCATGTGTTGTAACAATCCTTATAACTCAAATTTGTGTATTTGATGGAATTTTGCCCCTTGGTGTATCTTCCTTTTAAAGTAGAGGTCTCTTATTCAGACATATATTCATTTTACTGTCAAATCCCTGAATAGTGGAGCGCGCTGTCTTACAGACAGCTCTTGTTTAGTATTTTCTGACTTTCAAGGGCAGATAATTCAAGATCAAGCCTGGGTACCTATGATTTTTAATATATATTTCTGTTTTAAACTTGATTCTCAGTCAGTACACAAAGTTTTTTGGCAACCTTTGTTTTTCTTTGTTACTATTGCTCATATATTACTGTAACTTCACATTAACATTGTTCAGCATGTAAACAAAGTATGTGCGGGACTGGGCCCATTATACTCAAGGTTAAGGTCACCAAGGTGTTATACTTAGGTTATTTTTAAGGTTAAAGTTTTTCGGCAACCTTTGTTCTTTTGTCATATCTTTGTTACTATTGCTTATATCTTACTGTAAGTTCACATAAACGTTGTCGAGCATACAAACAAGGTATGTACAGGGGAGGGCTGGGCCCAATATACCCAAGGTCAAGGTCACCAAGGTGTTACACTTAGGTTATTTTTAAGGTTAAAGTTTTTCGGCAGCCTTTTTTTCCTGTCATATCTTTGTTACTATTGCTTATATCTTACTGTAACTTCACATAAACATTGTCCAGCATACAAACAAAGTATGTGCAGGGCCCATTATACCCAAGGTCAAGGTCACCAAGTTGTTATACTTGGAATTATTTTCATGTTAAATTTTTTCGAAAGCTTCGTTTGTAGACATATCTTTGGTACTTTAAAAGATAATGACTTGAAATTAAAGATATTTCTTTATAATCATTATCTGCATGTTTGGTTACAATCCCCATAACTCTTAATTGTATTTTTGACAGAATTATTCCCCTTTCATACTTAAAGATTTTTGGCAATCTTTACTTTCTGGATATAACTTAATGTAGTTTCTTGGGACTGTTTTTCTGTAATAATTTAATTCCATAAGAATGAAGAATATCAGTATTCATTCCATACTTGACCTTAAACCCCTCTGAGTAGTAGGGTCTTTTTATATCTTGGTGTATCTTCCTTTTAAAGTAGAGGTCTCTTATTGAGACATAAATCCATTTTACTGTCAAATTGCCAAATAGTGGAGCATGCTGTCTTATGGACAACTCTTGTTTGACATAGAAATTAGTTAAGTAACTCATACCATTCTATATTTTGACTATACTGTGAAATCATTAATATTCGTGGGGGACTAATTTTCATGGTTGAGTCAGTCCATGAAATTTAATCCCAACGAACAAGTAAATTTCGTATTCATTTCTGTTCAATAGTTGACATCCACAAATTCATATCCCCACGAAATTGCTGTTTTGACAAAAACCACAAAATTAAATGATTCTACAGTTTATGGCTTTGAAACTGAACACTTGCTTACGTGGTCGCACATTGCCATATAGTGCAAGACTTATCCAAATCCACAAATATAGGAACATTGTTTGTCGTATCTATTTTTTTTCTTTTGTCTGAAAATCTATGGTAATAATTTTACCCCATACTTCCATCAATTCTCCGAATAGTCGAGCGCGCTGTCAACAGACAGCTCTTCTTGGACTTGTTGCCATAGCAACCACATTTTTATGTAAAAGAAAATCATAAATACACTTCTTAACACTTTATAGGCTGTTTTTATATCTTGATATATACAAAACTTATTCAGAATGTTTGTCTTTATGGAGTATAGGTCAGATTAAAACTGGGTCATATTGGCATCAAAAACTAAGTCACTTTGTCAGATCAACTTAAAACCTTGTTTTCACTCTGTAGGCCTTTTTTCTACCCATTCAGCATGTTTGTCTTTTTAAGGTCAAAATGATCGTGATCCTTTTTGTTCAAAAACTAGGTCACTTGGTCAAGTCATAGAAAAAACATTGTTAACACAAAAGAAGCCATATTTTCTACCAGGTGTTTTTGAAATTTGTCAGAATGTTGGTCTTTATGAAATCTAGGTCAAAGCTGAAACTGAATCATTTGGGGTTAAAAACTAGGTCACTAGGTTAATGAAAAGAAATACCTTGTTTACATTATTTAGTCTCCTATCAATGGAACTCTGGAGGGGACTATAGGAAATGCTCTCTGTCAGTACCATCTGTCTGTTCATCCACAAATCTGGATTCTGCAACTACACATTAAGTATTCAAGCTAGGTTCATAAAACTTGGTATGTGAATAGAGAGCAATATGTAGATTATGCAATGTACATGACTTATCCTTGTAGGTCATATGCTTGTAGGTCATAGATCAAAGTCATATTGAAGGTCAAGTCAAAATTGTTTCAGCTCCATAACTTTATATGCATAGATGAATTGTCTTAGTGCACAAATGATCCCCACAATGAGACAATTTGTCAGCACATGATCTGTGCTTGAAGGTCAAAGTCACTATGCAAGGTCAAGCAAATTTTTTTTTCCACTCCATAACTGAACTGCATTGAAGGATTTTTTTTATTACTACACAGAAATGTTTCTTATGATTAGACTAATACCGTGTTCACACTAGCAGATCGGTTTTATTTTTATCAGGCACTAATTGGATATAATTGGTATTTGACATTTAAAACCCATCAAAATATAATCTAGTTTGCGTCCACACTAGGCAAAGAAATGTGGTTTAAATATATACATGCAATGTTGAAAGTAAACAAATATTTTGCAATAAGCAAAAATGGTTACAAAGAAGGAGGCTAACAGAAACAAGAAGGAGTCATCAATGTTTAAACTTCTGTGTTTATCTAAGAATTTCTGTTCCTTCCATCTGTAGTCCATTTTGAGCATCAGCATGACTCCATATCGCAATTTAATGTTTTTGTTTCATCAACACTCCAACTACTTTTGCCAGCCATAGCATCAATTTTTTGATACAAAAGAGAAACACATGGTATTCTTCCGCCAAAAGGTAAGATCTGTGGATTTGGGATTGTAAAACCAGTTATAACTCACATTTGCGTTCACACTTGTAAAATAATGTAGTATTACTTTTTAATGTAGTATTAAAACCACCTCCCGATGTAGTTTTAATGCTACATTATTGAAACCACTTGACCTTTACATAATTCACGTTTTACACCACATATAGTGTGGACGCAAATGAGTTTAAAAAATAAACCCAAGTTAATATAGGATTAAAAACGTAGTCTGAACACGGTATATGTGTCACACATAGTTTTCAGTCAAAGTTCATGTTCAGTATTGAAGGTGAAGTAAAATTGTTTCCGCTCCATAACTTTTATATGCAATGATGAAATGTCTTAGTACTGCACACAAATGTTCCCCATGATGAGATAATGTGTCATGTACATGATCTGTGCTTGTAGGTCAAGGTCACTATTGAATTTAAGTAAAAATAGTTTTTGTTTCTTAGCTCCTAAATGCCTTGAAGCATTTTTAGTCCTAACACTGTTGCCAACAACCACAAGGGACGAATACGAACAAAGTTTTCCACCAGTAGGGGACTTCTGTATTGCCACTGCAATGCTTGGTCACTTGCCAACTGATCAGTATGAAACCTAGTCAGAATGTATGTCTGTATGAAGTGGTTTAAAACTAGGTCATCTTGTCAGACCATATAAAAACACCATATGCCATATTTTTACATTATCTGTGTGAAACTTGGCCAGAATGTTTATTTTTATGAAATATTTGTCAGGTTCAAAACTGTGTCATCAGGGTCCAAAATATAGGTCACTAGATTAAGTAAAAAACCATATTATCAGTCTTTCTGCATGATCTGTATGAAACCTTGTCAGAATAGTTGTCATTATAGAACTATGTTAAGTTTAAAACTGGATCATATGGGGCGAAAATGTAGGTCACTAGGTCAGATCAGTTCAAAGTCAAGTGTCCAAATACATAATAATCCTAATCAGACAACTGTCTTAGTATATGAGCCGTGCCATGAGAAAACCAACATAGTGGCTTTGCGACCAGCATGGATCCAGACCAGCCTGCGCATCCGCGCAGTCTGGTCAGGATCCATGCTGTTTGCTAACAGTTTCTCTAATTGCTATAGGCTTTGAAAGCGAACAGCATGGATCCTGACCAGACTGCGCGGATGCGCAGGCTGGTCTGGATCCATGCTGGTCGCAAAGCCACTATGTTGGTTTTCTCATGGCACGGCTCATATATTTTCACTCTTCCTGAATTTGTCAATATTACCTCTCCTTAAATCAGTTAACTATGAAGAGTACATAATTATGTTCCCTTAGACTGGCTTTGTATTATCAGATTAATATGTGCAACTTCCTAAAGCTTCCTGTTGATGGTGACATTATAAAGTTATGATTATCATTTATGAAATCACAAGAAGATCAATGCACTGCATAACTGCAGTATTATAATTCTGTTGTTTAAAACATCAGAAATGAAGTCCCACGTAAGTTTAATTTCCTGTTTAGATGCCAACTTGCATTAAAGTAAAACTTTTGATAAAGTTGATGAAAGGAAATGGAAGTACATTTTAGTAACAGTGACATTGGGAGCTTTACAGACACAAAACTCTTGATTCACCATAAAAATAAGGAAGAAAAAATAAAACAATAATGCCATCATTCAAGGAAGTAGATTAGCTGGGTATAAATCATGCTGTAGAATCCAAGTGAGAGATCCAGTATCTTTTGAAGTAGCTAATTATTATATTCCTGCCAGGCAAGATCTGCTTTATTGTTGTTAATGAACAGATTGAAAGAAAGAAAGTTAAGTTACACCATAAATATAATTACAACCATAAAACTGTTTTATATGATTTATAAATCTCCTGTTGGGCCAGAAATGATACAATGCACACAGGTAGCAGTATCCTAGATGTTCCAGGATTATATCTGAAGCTACTCTGATCCAATTACATCCTATTCTGCCATGTATGAGCACAGTCTTTGACAGTCAGACAAACCCTATTGATTCTTGCACAAGAAAAATTCATGCAGCATGTCATGTCTGTTTAACAATTGTGGCTGACTCTGTGTCTGGTTTACAAAGCTTTTTGTTGTCAATATTACCTTCTTGCAGTTAATATGCAACTTACTTACAATGTAAGGTTTATAGTGAAAATGAGATTGAAACTGTACAAAGTACTGTTAAAGTCACTGGCCTCCAGATCATCCAAAAAAAAAAAACGATTTGTTTTAGGTATGTAGAAGTTAATGCTGTATTTCTTAAGAATGTTTTGAAACTTTAATACTGACAGACGGAAACACGTGAAAATAAGTTGTTTTCATTACATTTAACGATGAAAATAGAAAAGCGTTTGTAACGCTTTACTCGAGGTAAATTACCTCGATTATAATTATCTATATTTAACGCACATTGAACACTAAATCCTCTATAGCGGTATTAGTAACGACAGCGGAAAACTTCTTTATTGCTGCAGCGGTCCTGGTTCAATTCCCGGCGCGGTCATCTTTTTTTCTTGATTTAGCATTTTTAGAATAGTTTAGAAACAAAAACTCAAATTCTAATATTCATGATATGACCAAACTTCAGTTTGAAAGAAAGATCATTTTTAGCTCGTCTTTTCGAAGAAAAAGTAGAGCTATTGTACTTGCCCCGGCGTTGCCATCGCCGTTGGTTAAAGTTTTTGATAAAGTCAAATATCTCTGATACTATCAAAGCTATTGACTTGAAGCTTAAAATAGTTATTAACTATCAAAGTCTACACCAGGAGAAACAATCCCCACAACTCTGATTTAAATTTTGACAGAATTATGCCCCTTTTTAACTTAGAATTTTTGGTTAAAGTTTTTGATAAAGTCAAATATCTCGGTTACTATCAAAGCTATTGACTTGAAACTTAAAATACTTATTTACCATCAAAGTATTCACCAGGAGAAACAATCCCCATAACTCTGATTTGAATTTTGACAGAATTATGCCCCTTTTTAACTTAAGAGTTTTTTGTTAAAATTTTTGATAAAGTCAAATATCTCTGTTACTATTAAAGCTTTTGACTTGAAACTCAAAATAGTTATTCACTATCAAAATCTTCACCAGGAGACACAATTTCCCTAACTCTGATTTGAATTTTGACAGAACAATGCCCCTTTTTAACTTAGAATTTTTGGTTTAAGTTTTTTATAAAGTCAAATATCTCGGTTACTATCAAAGCTATTGACTTGAAACTTAAAATACTTGTTTACCATCAAAGTCTACACCAGGAGAAACAATCCCCATAACTCTGATTTGAATTTTCACAGAATTATGTCCCTTTTTATGCCCCCCTTCGAAGAAGGAGTGGTATATTGTTTTGCAGATGTCGGTTGGTCGGTCAGTCGGTAGGTCGGTCGGTCGGTCGGAATGTAGACAAATCCGTTTCTGGATGATAACTCAAGAATGCTTGGGCCTAGGATCATGAAAGTTGATAGGAAGGTTGGTCATCACCAGCGGATGACCCCTATCGATTTTGAGGTCTGTATGTCAAAGGTCAAGGTCACAGTGACCCTGAATAGTAAAACGGTTTCCGGATGATAACTCAAGAACACTTGGGCCTAGGATCATGAAAGTTGATGGGGAGGTTGATCATGACCAGCAGATTGATTTTGAGGTCAGTCTGTTAAAGGTCAAGGTCACAGTGACCCTGAACAGTGAAACGGTTTCCGGATGATAACTCAAGAACGCTTAGGCCTATGGTCACGAAAATTGATAGGGAGGTTGGTCATGACCAGCAGATGACCCCTATTGATTTTGAGGTCAGTATGTCAAAGGTCAAGGTCACAGTGACCAGGAACAGTAAAATGGTTTCCGGGCAATAAATCAAGAACGCTTAGGCCTAGTATCAGGAAAATTGATAGTTAAGTTGGCCGTGACCAGCAGATGACCCCTATTGATTTTGAGGTCATTAGGTCAAAGGTCAGTGTCACACTGGCCAGGAACATTTAAACGGTTTCTGATCTTCTTGTCCAAAACCGTAGGGCCTAGTGCTTTCATATTTGGTATGTAGCAAAATCTAGTGGTCCACTACCAAGATTGTTCAGACTATTTCCCTGGGGTCAAATATGGCCCCACCCTGGGGGTCACATGGTTTATATAGACTTATATAGGAAGATTTTTTGAAAAACCTCTTGTCCATAACCACAGGGCCTAGGGCTTTGATATTTTGTATATGACATCATCTAGTAGTCCTCTACTAAGATTGTTCAAATTACTCCCCTAGGGTCAAATATGGCTCCGCCCTGGGGGTCACATGGTTTATATAGACTTATATAGGGAAAAACTTTGAAAATGTTCTTGTCCAAACCACAAAGACTATGGCTTATATATTTTGTAATGTAGCATCGTCTAGTGGTTCTCAACCAAGTTTGTTCAAATTATCCCTCTAGGGTCAAATATGGCCCCGTCCCAGGGGTCACATGGTTCATATAGACTTATATAGGGAAAAACTTAGAATCTTCATTTCCATAACTTACATCATTCAAATTTGGACCACATGTATAGTTTTGAGTGGCAAGATGAACCTTGACATGAGTTCACCTTGATCTTGACCTAGTGACCTACTTTCACATTTCTGTAGCTACAGCCTTCAAATTTGGACCACATGCTTAGGTTTGTGTGCTGAAACAAAGTTTGACCTTGTTATTGACCTTGTGATCTACTTTCACAGTTTTGAAGGTACAGGCTTCAAATTTGGACCACATGCATAGGTTTTTGTTTCAAAATAAAATTTGACCTTGATTTTGACCTAGTGACCTACTTTCACATTTCTCAAGCTACAGCCTTCAAATTTGAACCACAAGCATAGTTTTGTGTACTGAAATGACCTTTGATCTTGAGATTGACCTAGTGACCTACTTTCACATTTCTGAAGGTACAGGCTTCAAATTTGGACCACTTGCATAGTTTTGTGTTCCGAAATAAAATTTGACCTTGATTTTGACCAAGTGACCTACTTTCACATTTCTCAAGCTGCAGCCTTCAAATTTGAACCACATGCATAGTTTTGTGTACCGAAATGAACTTTGATCTTTAGATTGACCTAGTGACCTACTTTCACATTTCTGAAGCTACAGGCTTCGAATTTGGACCGCATGCATATTTTTTTGTTCTGAATTGAAATTTGACATCAATTTTTGCCTATTACCTACTTTCACATTTCTCAAGCTACAGCCTCCAAATTTGAAGCACATGCATAGTTCTGTCTACCAAAATGAACTTTGACCTTGAAATTGATCTAGTGACCTACTTTCACATTTCTCAAGCCACAGCTTTCAAATTTGGACCACATACACATTGTTTTGTACCGAAATGAAATTTGACCTTGATTTTGACCTTGAGCTAGTCTTGAAATTTGGAACATTCAAAAATGGCTCAGTGGATGGCGCCAAGATCACTCTGTAATCTCTTGTTAGGTTAATAGGTTAAAGGTCAAGGCGAGATTAAACCAGAATGGTAGAACTTTTGTTTACAGTGAGCATATAATTTCTGTTCCTTTTGCAATTACTAAATGCATCAAGGGGGGCATTTCGTGTTCGACGAGCTCTTGTTAACTTAGAATTTTTTGTTAAAATTTTAGATAAAGTCAGATATCTCTGTTACTATTAAAGCTTTTGACTTGAAACTCAAAATAGTTATTTACTATCAAAGTCTACACCAGGAGACACAATTCTAACTCTGGTTGAATTTTGACAGAGTTATGTCCCTTTTTAACTTGGATTTTTTTTTACTGGCAAAGCTCTAATTCAGAGTCAAGCACTGAGAAAAGTCGAGCGCGCTGGCTTACGGACAGCTCTTGTTTAGCTAAAGTCTGGAGGTCAGTGCCTTTAACCTATTCAGTAGCAAGATTTTATCTTGATTTATACAATACATTCATTCATAAGTCCTGTAATGGTGATAATAAATACTAAAACAAAATCTTGATCAGTGGTAAGTTTAATGCCAAAAGAATATTTTGATTGGATATTTAAAATCCATTATGAATTTCAGCTATTTTAAGCCCTATGATTTTTAAAAATTTCAATATTTTTAGTCTGTTTCTGGATTATTAATTATGTCTCCAGCCCCCTCTGGGGGAGACATATTGTTTTTGCCCTGTCCGTCCGTCCTTCCGTCCAGTCAGTAACTTGAGAACCACTTGACCCAGAATGTTGAAACTTAATAGGATGATTGGTCATGCAGAGAAGATGACTCCTAACGATTTTGGGGTCACTCTGTTAAAGGTCAAGGTCACAGGGGCCCGAACATTGAAAACCATTTCCGGTTAGTAACTTGAGAACCACTTGACCCAGAATGATGAAACTTCATAGGAGGATTTGTCATGCAGAGTAGATGACCCCTATCGATTTTGTGGTCACTCTGTTAAAGGTCAAGGTCACAGGGGCCTGAACATGGAAAAGCATTTCCAGTCAATAACTTGAGAACCTCTCGACCCAGAATGTTGAAACTTCATAGGATGATTGTCCATGCAGAGTAAATGACCCCTATTGTTTTTGGGGTCACCCCATTAAAGGTCAAGGTCACAGGGGCCTGAACATTGATAACCAGTTCCGATCAATAACTTGAGAACCACTTGACCCAGAATGTTGAAACTTCATAGGATGATTGAACATGCAGAGTAGATGACCCCTATTGATTTTGGGGTCAGTCTATTAAAGGTCAAGGTCACAGGCGCCTAGTCATGTAAAATCATTTTTTGGAAATAACTTGAGAGCCACTTGACCTAGAATGTTGAAACTTAATAGGATGATTGGACATGCAGACTAGATGACCCCTATTTATTTTGAGGTCGCTTGATCAAAGGTCAAGGTCACAGGAGCCTGAACAGTGACTTGAGAACCACTAGGCCAAGAGTGTCGAAATTTAGCAGGATGACTGGACATGCCAAGTAGATGATCCCTATTGCAGCCAACCATCAGTGTCTGACTTTTGCTCCTGACCCCTATTGACTTCTTGCCTATAGGACTTTGCATTGGGGGAGACATGCGCTTTTTTACAAAAGCAATTTCTAGTTTGGCTTATTTTTGGACAATGCTTGGATATTGCATGAATTTCATGGAAGAATCCAGATTTTTTTTGATGAGTAGGACATGAACTATTTGTTTGTGATTTGCCAACATTCTGATTAATCTGAACACCATTAGGTATTGGCGGCAAAGGAGAATGTTTATAATTATGAAAATCTTAGCCTAATACTACAAGGGGTGATTCACAATTGCATGGAGAAATGCTGTTCCATAGACCTTTTTGAAATTTTGGTCATGAATAAATATAAATTTTTGTTTATTGCAGAAAAAAAGCTGATGTTCCTTGTATTATCATGTGTAATGAAAAACTAATATTGATGTCACTTAGTGAAAACTGACAGTGCTTATCCCTGTTACTAGGGTTATACAAATATTATTATACCCCCACAAAATGAAGTTTGGGGGTGTGTGTGTGTGTATAGGAGTGAGCTTGTCGGCCGGTCGGTCTGTTCGACTTTGAGGTCAGTAGGTCAAAGGTCAAGGTTACAGTGACCTGGAACAGTTAAATGATAACTTGAGAACGCTTGGGCCTAGGATCATAAATTTTAGTATATGGGTGTAAAATGATAAAATACAATTAAAGTTCAACTTTGAGGTGAGTAGGTCAAAGGTCAAGGTCACAATGACACAAAACAGTTAAATAGTTTCCGGATGATAACTTGAGAATGCTTTGGCCTAGGATCATGAAAATTAATAGGGAGGTTGGTCATGACCAGCAGATGACTCCTAATGATTTTGAGATCAATAGGTCACAGGTCAAGGTCACAGTGACCTGGAAATTTTTAACGTTTTTCGGACAATAACTTCAGAATGCTTTGGCCTAGGATCACGAAACTTAATATGGAGGTTGGTAATGACCAGCAGATGACCCCTATTGATTCCAAGTTCAAAAGGTCAAAGGTCATAGTGACCCGGAACATTTAAACCATTTACATACAATAACTTGAGAACACTTAGGTCAAGGATCATGAAATTTCATAGAGAGATTGATCATGACCAGCAGATGACTCCTAATGATTTTGAGATCAGTAGGTCACAGGTCAAGGTCACAGTGACCCGGAAATTTTTTAACGGTTTTCGGATAATAACTTAAGAATGCTTTGGCCTAGGATCACGAAACATTATAGGGAGGTTGGTAATGACCAGCAGGTGACCCCTATTGATTCCAAGTTCAAAAGGTCAAAGGTCATAATGACCCGGAACATTTAAACCATTTTCGTACAATAACTTGAGAACGCTTAGGTCAAGGATCATGAAATTTCATAGGGAGATTGATCATGACCAGGAGATGACCCCTATTGATTTTGAGGTCAGTAGGTCAAAGGTCAAGCAAGTTCGGCTTTGGCAATGACTTAGTTTTGTGACAAGGCCATATTGTGGGGGTATAATTTGTCACTCCTTGTTCTAATATATATCTGTATATAATAAAGCACTTAAGTACATGTAACATAGTTAATATCCAGTAGTATTTCATATAGGTAACTCGGACTGTCTTTGAAGTGTTATTCTGGATCAGTCATTAGTGTTATTTCTAGAGCTCAAAAAGGGCAGGGTGCTGTCCGAAAGGGGCAGGGTGCTGTTTTATACGCGAAAGTTACCATAGTAGTAGTTGCATTTCTAGATGTCTATAGTTAATAGGTATTCCATTTATCTTTATTGCACACTTAAAAGAAATGTCACAGAATAAAGTGGTAAATCTTCCCAAAACCAGTAAAAAAGTTTACAAAAGCTTTTTACTTACTTTATAGTTTAGGTTAAACCATTCAAGCCTTTCTCTTAAAAAATGTCACAAAGAATGTCAACTTATTCATATGAATATGAAATAGTGGAGGGCCTTAATATAAGCTTAACCTTGAAACCAAATCATGTTGTAAACAACATAGTTAAAGGCCTGTTTCAGGACACATTGTAAACTAATAATTATCAAAAGTCATGTTGTATTGACCAGGTCTTTCATCAATATTTCATTAACAGAAAAGTGCTATTACAGTCAGGTTAAAGTTTATTAAAACGCATATCCAAAATATACTACCCGGATACTGGTACACTTTCGGAATGTTGTCTGAAAGTAGTTTTTACTCAGTTTACATGACTAACTAGGGTAAACCAGAGATAGTTCCTCAAATTTTGATGTTTCTCATCATAAAAAATACCCCGACTGTCAGCTTTTTTGATGGAAATATGGAAAAATTGCATACGACATCGGGAGAAATAAGACTCGTGAACGGACATTCTAAACTTACTTTCGATATTCATTAAAATTTGTGCATTTTCTAGTTTAAATTACAGTAGAATCAAACTGCATTGACATTATACTTGTTATTGTACTAAACAACGGTCTTATTTAAATTTTGCACAGAGAAATCTAGGGCACTTTTCAGGTGCTCGGTAATCAGCTGGCCGCTTACGCACGCCTTTTTGACATTTCACAGGATCCATACTCTTTATCAATTAGTTTTAACACTTCATTGATTCTCATTATCTGTGTGCACTCACCGTGACGTAATTTGCTGATCAAAAAACGTCGAGGCATGTCAACAGGGAAATTGGCGGGATTTAGCAGAAGATCAAAGGCAAGAGGGCACATTTTAAGGGCAGCGTGGCGGCAGTAAAAAAGGGCAGGGCGGGGCGCCCGGCTGCGTCGCTCTAGAAATAACACTACTCATTGAGTTTAGAAAAATCTGTATACCATATAAATATCAATCAGGTACCAGTTTTGGGGATATGCACTGCGGATACTGGGCTGATTTGAAATACATAAGTACATGTTTTGACAGCTGTACTTCATTCAAACTCTGGAAAATCAAAATGGTATAGTGCATACCCTACATTAGTCACCAAGCATTATAATTTGAGAAGAAAAATGCTGATATCATGATTGTTTTAAAAACTCAATGCTGGCATGAGGTTCTATGGTTGAACCTGTGTATATAGACCATTGTATGGAAAGTCAAAGATGGTCTGTACTTGCAAATTGTCTGTATTGACAGATTACAGTACATAATTGCAAATGTTTGAAAATTAGAAATTAAACTTGTGATCTTTAGTAACAGATGTTTTCTCTGAGGAGGTTAGTCTTTAAAGGTGGTTAATCAGATTTTTCTTAAGTAATGGATTTGTTGGAAACTTTAACAATTGATCATTTACACTTACTTTAGTTCACAGAGACCTTAAACTAACTAATGTTAGATTTTCACAGGCATTGTTTTTTCCAATCCTGGTTACCCAACCAGGACAAAGTTATTGTAGCATAAGTATAAGTTTAATAAATATCTTTCACCAAAGGAATGATAAGAATGTAATAACTATTGTACTATATTTGTCAAAAGATTTCCATTGACAATTACTGGTATACATTCAGCTGAAATTCATTAGAAATGCAAGTTTGTAAAAATTTTATTACCTCCCTTTACCTATCTTGGTTAAAAACTGAGATTGATATGAAGTAAGTGATTTTGGAAGCTACACACTATTTTGGACTACTGAAATATTCTAATATCTGTCACTAAACATTATACTGAAAAAGAAATAGTCAGCTCTTTAAATAACTTCTAATCAAAAGTATTCAAAGCACTGAAATCAACAAAAAAAGAAGATTTTTTAAATATCAGAACATTATTGCAATATTTCTTAAGAAGACCTTGAAACTTAGTTACTTATGGAAAAACATAAGAATTAGCTTATTTTTTCCATTCAAAATTGAAAAGGGTTAACAGGGTACCAGAGGTAAACTGCCTTAATTGTGAAGCTTTCAAGACGTAATCCTACATGGTATATTGGTTATGACCGCAGGAATATGTTTATTGCCCCCGTGACCCGGATTCAATTCCCGACTCAGGCATGTTTTTCTCTTCTTGATTTGGCATTTTTAGCTCGACTATTCGAAGAATAGTCTAGCTATTCTACTCACCCTGGCGTCGGCGTCGGCGTCGGCGTCACACCTTGGTTAAGTTTTTGCATGCAAGTACATACAGCTATCATTTAAAGGCATATAGCTTTGAAACTTATTTATTCTTTTTCTAGGTCAATTACCAACCTCACTGGGTCAAGTTCCATAACTCTAACATGTATTTTGAGCAAATTATGCCCCCTTTTGGACTTAGAAAATTCTGGTTAAAGTTTTACATGCAAGTTACTATCTCCAAAACTAATGCAGATATTGAATTGAAACTTCACATGTGTCTTCGGGATTATAAAACTAGTTGATAGCACCAAGTCCCATAACTCTGATCTTCATTTTAGCCAAATTATGCCCCCTTTTGGACTTAGAAAATTTTGGTTAAAGTTTTGCGTGCAAGTACATACAGCTATTACTAAAAGGCATATAGATTTGAAACTTATTTTTTCTTTTTCTAGATCAATTACCTACCTCACTGGTCAAGTCCTATAACTCTGACATGTATTTTAGCCAAATTATGCCCCCTTTTGGACTTAGAAAATCCTGGTTAAAGTTTTACATGCATGTTACTATCTCCAAAACTAATGCAGATATTAAATTGAAACTTCACATGTGTCTTCGGGGTTATAAAACTAGTTGATAGAATCAAGTCCCATAACTCTGACCTTCATTTTAGCCAAATTATGCCCCCTTTTGGACTTAGAAAATTTTGGTTAAAGTTTTGCGTGCAAGTACATACAGCTATTACTAAAAGGCATATAGATTTGAAACTTATTTTTTCTTTTTCTAGATCAATTACCTACCTCACTGGGTCAAGTCCTGTAGCTCTGACATGTATTTTAGCCAAATTATGCCCCTTTTGGACTTAGAAAATCCTGGTTAAAGTTTTACATGCAAGTTACTATCTCCAAAACTAATGCAGATATTAAATTGAAACTTCACATGTGTCTTCGGGGTTATGAAACTAGTTGATAGAATCAAGTCCCATAACTCTGACATGTATTTTAGCCAAATTATGCCCCCTTTTGGACTTAGAAAATTCTGGTTAAAGTTTTGCGTGAAAGTACAAACAGCTATTACTAAAAGGCATATAGATTTGAAACTTATTTATTCTTTTTCTAGGTCAGTTACCAACCTCACTGGGTCAAGTTCCATAACTCTTAACATGTATTTTGAGCAAATTATGCCCCCTTTTGGACTTAGAAAATTCTGGTTAAAGTTTTACATGCAAGTTACTATCTCCAAAACTAATGCAGATATGGAATTGAAACTTAACATGTTTCTTCGGGGTTATAAAACTAGTTGATAGCATCAAGTCCCATAACTCTAATATGCATTTTGGTCAAATTATGTTTCCGTTTCGGAACTTAAAACTCTTTTGATATTTAACATTTTGGGTAATAATTTCCTGCTTCTGTGACAATATTTCGAATAGTCGAGCTTGGCTGTCTTACGGACAGCTCTTGTTAAAGATAGTTTAGAAACAAAAACTCATATTCTAATGTTCATAATATGACCGAACTTCAGTTAAAAAAAAAAAGAGCATTTTTAGCCAAAATCTGGAGGTTAGTGTTACTTTTAAGCTAGGTTTAACTGTACTTACGTTTCTATAGCAGACAGTTACAGAAATGTTTATGTATCTGTATTAGGTAGATTGATTTGAAAACATTTGTAAAAATTTCACCTGGTGTGATATGAGTATATACCTGTGAGAGAAATTTATCTTGAAATATTGCCTGTGATATCTTAAAATATGATTGCCCGAAATTAAAAAATGGGTATAGATATATGCTGGCTGGAAGAATAATGGCCTTCATTTCTTTTTTTTTTTTTTTCTTCAAAGTACAGTCCTTTTGTTACAATGCCGAATGTTTTGAATACAATACAAAATATGTTTGGATTTTTAACAAGAAAAAAAAACAGGGAAGAATAAAAATGAAGTATTTATTGCTGATTTAAATAACTTGGGCTTTTATGCTACTGTAATTACCCTTGTTACCTGACAGGTATAAAAGATACTTTGTTGATACTGTACTATGTATTTTTATGATGTGGAATGTGAGAGAATTTTCCCACCTGGCTAAACTTGAGTTACTTATCTTGATTTGATTTGTTGTTCAGCATTTTAAACACATGAAGAATACAAAGATACCATTTTCCCAGTTGCAGAAGTGAAAATGTGGTATTTAAGATGCATTATAATTAACAAATAATCAAGGCCTTCGAGTTGTTTATTGTCTGATTTACCACGGTTCAGAGTTCAGATTTGAAGGAATTGAACCATGTGGGCGTTAGCCAGAGTGGTTAAATACTGAAGCATCTGAACGATGAACCATGGTAAATTAGACGATAAATAACAAGAAGGCCTTGATTGTTTTCATTCTGACATGCTCATTGATATATTTTAATAGATATTATACTGGACTTCGTTTACCTGAGGAGTAATGTATCGCAACGTCATAATTGACGTCATAATGCTCTCTTACCGGTCCGAGCGTCAACCGTTGTTTATCGCAGAATATATAGAGCTTGATTTTCTTCTTTGTTTAACTGGAAAACAAATCGAACCATGTTAGAATTCCTGTTTTATTATCTCCAGTAAGTATAAAATACATTATTCCTTGTAACAACCACAAAAAATACTGTATGCAATAATTCAAATTTGCTGTTTACCCTTTCCTTCAGTTTGTTACTAATTCTTCCACTTAGTCTGACTATACCCAGTATTCCTGCTGTCATTTTTTGTCCAATTCAAAATCCATATCAGTCTTTACTATAGAATATACTGGGTCAGCAAGTAATGTCTCTTGATCAGATCATAGACTGAACTACTGAATCTCATTCCCAATTATATACCATTGTTAATATTGCCTGTTGTAATATTCTTTTTTTTAAGCAAGTAGACATGAAGGCGCCTAACCCATGTAGACATGAAGGTACTATATTCCATGTTATAAACTCAAGTAGACATAAAGGTTCTTAACTCAAGTAGACATAAAGGTACTGTATTCCCTCTTCTTAACTCAAGTAGACATAAAGGTACTGTATTCCGTGTTCTTAAATCCAGTAGACATAAAGGTTCTGTATTCCTTGTTCTTAACTCAAGTAGACATAAAGGTACTGTATTCCCTCTTCTTAGCTCAAGTAGACATAAAGGTACTGTATTCCGTGTTCTTAAATCCAGTAGACATAAAGGTTCTGTATTCCTTGTTCTTAACTCAAGTAGACATAAAGGTACTGTATTCCCTCTTCTTAACTCAAGTAGACATAAAGGTACTGTATTCCCTCTTCTTAAATCCAGTAGACATAAAGGTTCTGTATTCCTTGTTCTTAACTCAAGTAGACATAATCGTATTGTATTCCCTGTTCTTAACTAAAGTAGACATAAAGTTCTCTGTTTCTGTTATTAGTTCAAGTAGACATAAAGGTACTGTATTCCCTATTGTTAAGTCATGTAGACATAAAGGGACTGATTCCCTGTTCTTAACTCAAGTAGACATAAAAGTACTATATTCCCTGTTCTTAACTCGAGTAAACATAAAGGTACTATACTAAATTTCCTGCTTTATTAGTATAAGTTGTTCTACTTTACATAATTAGTAGTCTGAAGGATAGGCATTTTGGAACCAAGTGCCCAACTGGACCCCACCCCTACCCCATTCCTACCCCACCCCCCACTCCCTCATGTGAAATTTTGGTTTTACATTAACACAATCTAAATCTTAATATTGGGACATTATTTTCGCTTATGAGAAGAAACAAATGCATTTCCGTGCATATTTTCTCATTGTTCTACCTGGAGACTAACGCTTGGGTACCTGAGGTTCCCTTACAAGCACTTGTTATATTTGACTGTAGAATAGTGCCTGCAATATTTATTTTATACACTATTTTACACATAGTGCAAAACTAGAGGAGGAGTTTTTGTATTTGATCAGTGCTCACCTGTTTGAAGCCAAGAGAAACAAGTTAGATATGATATTTACATTAATATTGATATATAAACCATAACTCCATTCCCCAAACATTCCATAGATACTGCATTATGCAGGAGAGATTAACATCTGACAATGGTTAAGTGTGAAATATCAGAATATTGTCATTATTTTCTGTCAACAGCAAGTAGCTGAAATAAATGACATAATGGTCCAGATGAAATATTGAAGGCAACATTATCCTAGTTAAGGCAGAGCAAACGTATTACTATGTTTTATCGGTCACTTCCAGACTGCATAGTTTTAAGTAAAGAGAAGTCACATGGGTTGGCTACCCAGATAATTGTAACAGTCTTGTTTAATATTTTTCATTGAAACAGACCAACTACCAAAAGTAAAGAAAGCACAAAATAACCTTTATAACAGTTGTGAGTTTGATCCCAGACAGCATTGTTTTCTCTTGTGGCCTCTTGACATACAGAAGAACAGAAATATCATATAATGTCATTAACTGGACAAGTACTTGCCTGGAACTAATGATAATTGGTATGGAATCCAGGAATACTGTATCTGCACTTAATAATGATTAAAAATTATGTTAAAGGTGGATAATCAGATTTTGGCCATGTAATGGATTTGTTCGAAACTTTAGCACATGATCATTTACACTCATTTATGTTCACTTAACACTTAATACAAATTAGATTTTCACTGGAGGTATTTTTAAAATGTCATTTTCCTATCCTGGTTGCCCAACCAAGATAGAGTTATTTTATCATAAGTATAAATTTGATAAACATACTTTGCCTAAGGAAATGTATAAATATTAGACATATTGTAATATATTTGTAAAATATTTGCATTAAAAATTATGTATTTAGATGGAATTCATTAGAAACGCAAGTTTGAAAAATTATTATTACCTCCCTTTGCCTATCTTGGTTGCGCAACCAAGATAGATTGGAAATAAATGAATTCAGAAGCTACACACAGCTTTAAAACTTGCATTTTGGTTCAGATTGTTCAATAGTTGATATGTCTATCAAATGCAAATGTAAAACTAGACATTGTATCGAAATGAAAAGAAATACCCAGCTTTTTATATACTTTCATATTAAAGGGGAGTAATTACAAAATTTTATAAAAATAATAAAATATACATTTCAAATAGGAATCTAACTCTATGTAATCGGTCTTTTTGTTCCTTAAAAAAATCACTACCAGAAATAACAAAAAGTAAAAAATGTCATTAAATGTTGATTAAATGTGACTGACCACCTTTAAATCCTAATGTAACCTTGATTTGCTTTTTAGTATCAAAGGCCAGCACCAACAAATACTAGCATGAGACTGTTTTAGTTACAGTGAAACCTGTTTTTAACAACTCTGTAGAGGAGACTGTTTGTTCTTGTTAGGAAAAGGTTGATTTACAAATGAAGGATCTAAGGAGAAAGAAAATATCTTTTTCTGTCATTAATGGAATTAGGTTATGTACCAAAAGAGTTTAAAAGTGCTAGGATAAGACCCCTGCTTAAGAAACCAGGTCTTGAACCAAACATTCTCAAAAACTACAGGCCTGTATCTAACCTCCCTTTCATTTCAAAAATCTTAGAAAAGGTAGTAGATGCGCGTCTTGAGCGGCACTTGAGTGAAAATGAGCTACATGAGGGACTGCAGTCTGCTTACAGAAAGTTTCATTCAACTGAGTCGGCTTTGATAAAGGTACAGAATGACATCCTCACATCTCTCGATCAAAATTCTGTAACAGTCCTCGTGCTACTCGATCTTTCTGCGGCTTTCGACACGATTGATCACCAAACACTGTTACACCGGCTCGAACATCATTTTGGAGTCACACACAAAGCACTTGCATGGATGTCATCATATCTTAGTGACCGCTATCAAACTGTATGCGTTGATGGTGAGTTGTCGACGCCTACGTTGATGAAATACAGTGTGCCCCAGGGATCAGTGCTTGGTCCAAAAAGAACTATATCATGTACACTAAACCCGTGGGTGCCATATGCAGACGTCATGGACTTCTTCATCATTTCTACGCTGATGACTCTCAATTATACCTATCTTTTAAGCCGATAGAGGCTGTGGCCAGAAGTGAAGCTTTGCGCCGCATTGAGAGCTGTCTGACTGAAATTGTCTCGTGGATGAATTCCAACATGCTGAAGCTCAATGCTGACAAAACTGAGGTAATGCTATTGACATCAAAGCGTAACTCCAAGTACATTGATGACGTTTCTGTGAAGGTCGGTGATTCTGTGATAAAATCCACGAAATGTGTTAGGAATCTTGGAGCAGTATTTGACAGCGGTATGGATATGGAACAACAAGTCAACTCGTGTGTGCCGGGCTGGATATGCACAACTTCGCAGAATAGGTCACATCAGACGGTATCTTACCAGTGATGCCACAAAAACCCTTATAAACAGCCTGGTTACTTCACGGTTAGACTACTGTAATGCCTTGTTAAGTGGTATACCAAACAGCACACTTAACAAGTTGCAACATGTCCAGAACACTGCAGCTCGCGTAATCACTAAGACGCCCCGTCGCAATCATATAACACCGGTTCTGAAGGAGCTTCACTGGTTGCCAGTGAAATACAGGGTGCAGTACAAGGTTCTGACCCACACCTTTAAGGCGTTACACAATCAGTCCCCTGCCTATATTAGGGATATGCTAGAAGTGTATAAACCGGTCAGGACCCTAAGATCGCAAGACACGCTGTCACTGGTTATGCCAAAATCTAATACCATGATGTATGGCAATCGCAGCTTTTCGTGCACTGCTCCAAAGCTTTGGAACTCTCTTCCTGTCAAAATCAGGGAAGCTGACACGCTAGCTGCTTTCAAAAGCCTGCTCAAAACCCACTTTTTTGTACAATATTTTGTTAACTGACCGATACATTTATTTTTTTTTATCTTGTTTTTTTTTTTTTTTTTAAATTATACTTGTTTTCATTCATGATTTTTGTTAATGTGGAATGCATTATCTTTGTATACGTATTTGTTTGTATTTTTGCAATTTATTCTGTAAAGCACTTTTGAACGTGTACAAGTGCATGAAAAGAGTGCTATATAAATGTGGTATAATAATAATAATAATAATAATTAATATACTGCTTTTTCCTTAGATGATTGCTTAAGGACCTGTTGGCTATATGGAAACTGTTAATAACAGTCATTTTCTTTACCAAGACTCTTGGTTTATAGCATCTCTGGAACACTTTATCTATTTTATATCATTGAAGATCTGCCCTTGGGCCTATCAGTAGATGTTCAGTAGCCTATTTTCACTAAAGCTATTATCCACAGAAACATTCTTTTTATTTGAAATAAAAAGCTCTGTTACAGGCAAAATGTGTTGATACTCTAAGATGAGATTAATGGAGAGATTTTGCAGAAAAAAAAATGTTTCCCAACAGCACAGCTTGTTGAAATTTCCAATTTCAGGAGGTTTTCTTGGAGATATGTGACATATGTATTGATTTTGTTTGCGTTACTAACTGACAGACAATGCATAATGGCATTGCGATATTAGCATAGAAAATATTTCAGAAATTTCAAAATGCAATCCAATAGGGTAACTTGAAAATGCTGCTTTTTCAGCCTTATAAGTACTTCAAACCAGAACTAAATCAGAGTTTTTTCTGCACTATTGAACAGAAATAATTTTCATGATATTTGCATTTTCGATTTCTTGCAAATGTTAATCCTTGCATAAATCTTACCTGATATTATTTACAAACCACTTACTATGCCCCCCTTCGAAGAAGGAGGGGTATATTGTTTTGCAGATGTCGGTCGGTCGGTCGGTCTGGTATGTAGACCGATCCGTTTCCGGATGATAACTCAAGAACGCTTGGGCCTTGGATCATGAAAGTTGATAGGGAGGTTGGCCATAACCAGCAGATGACCCCTATTGATTTTGAGATCAGTAGGTCAAAGGTCAAGGTCACAGTGATCCAAAACAGTTAAACGGTTTCCGGATGATAACTGAAGAACACTTGGGCCTAGAATCATGAAAGTTGATAGGGAGGTTGATCATGACCAGCAGATGACCCCTATTGATTTTGAGATCAGAAGATCAAGGTCACAGTGACCCAGAACAGTTAAACAGTTTCTGGATGATAACTCAAGAACACCTGGGCTTATGATCATGAAAGTTGATAGGAGGTTGGTCATGACCAGCAGATGACCCCTATTGATTTTGAGATCAGTTGGTCAAAGCCAAGGTCACAGTGACCCAGAACAGTTAAACCGTTTCCTGATGATAACTCAAGAATGCTTGGACCTAGGATCATGATAGTTGATAGGGAGGTTAGCCATGAGTAGCAGATGACCCCTATTCTTTTTGAAGTCAGTAGGTCAAAGGTCAAGGTCACAGTGACCCGGAACAATTAAATGATTTCCGGATGATAACTCAAGAACGCTTGGGCCTAGGATCATGAAAGTTGATAGGAAGGTTTATCATGACCAGCAGATGACCCTTAATGACTTTGAGGTCGGTAGGTCAAAGGTCAAGATCACAGTGACCCGAAATAGTTAAACCGTGTTTTGACAATAACTTGAGAATGCTTGGGCCTAGGATCATGGAAGCTGATAGGGATGCTTATTATGACCAGCAGATGACCCCTATTGATTTTGAGTTCAATAGGTCAAAGGTCAAGATCACAGTGACCCAGAACAGTTAAACAATTTTTAGAGGATAACTCAAGAATGCGTGGGCCTAGGATCATGAAAGTTGATAGGAAGGTTTATCATGACCAGCAGATGACCCTGAATGACTTTGAGGTCAGTAGGTCAAAGGTCAAGATCACAGTGACCCAGAATAGTTAAACCATGTTTTGACAATAACTTGAGAATGCTTGGGCCTAGGATCATGGAAGTTGATAGGGATGCTTATCATGACCAGCAGATGACTCCTATTGATTTTGAGTTCAATAGGTCTAAGGTCAAGATCACAGTGACCCAGAACAGTTAAACAATTTTTAGAGGATAACCCAAGAACGCTTGGGCCTAGGATCATGAAAGTTAGTAGGGCAGTTGGTCATGACCTGCACATGATCCATATGGATTTTGAGACCAGAGGTCAAGGTCACATTGACCCAGAACAGTTAAACCGTTTCTGGATGATGACTTGAGAATGCTTGAGCCTAGGATTGTGATAGGAAGGTTAATCATGACCAGCAGATGACCCTGAATGACTTTGAGGTCAGTAGGTCAAAGGTCAAGATCACAGTGACCCAGAATAGTTAAACCATGTTTTGACAATAACTTGAGAATGCTTGGGCCTAGGATCATGGAAGTTGATAGGGATGCTTATCATGACCAGCAGATGACTCCTATTGATTTTGAGTTCAATAGGTCTAAGGTCAAGATCACAGTGACCCAGAACAGTTAAACAATTTTTAGAGGATAACCCAAGAACGCTTGGGCCTAGGATCATGAAAGTTAGTAGGGCAGTTGGTCATGACCTGCACATGATCCATATGGATTTTGAGACCAGAGGTCAAGGTCACATTGACCCAGAACAGTTAAACCGTTTCTGGATGATGACTTGAGAATGCTTGAGCCTAGGATTGTGATAGGAAGGTTAAGCATGACCAGCAGATGACCCCTATTGATTTTGAGGTAAATAGGTCAAAGGTTAAGGTCACATTGACCCAGAAAAGTAGAGATTTTGTGTACAGTGACTAAATAATTTCTGTTCCTTGTGCAATTACTGAATGCTTCAAGGGGGGCATTTCGTGTTCTGCGAGCTCTTGTTATTGTATGTAACTTGTAAAATTAATTAAGAGGTTAATACTTGGTTGCCCTGTGAGGTTATTGTATATAATTGTCCAAAGAAGTGCATAGTGAAATGAAGCTGATAGGCATGATAGAGGGATAAGGTAGAAAACTGTTTTAAGGTTTAATAATAAGTGTTATATTTCTTATGTATACAGTGCAAGTGAGAACACTTCAAACATGTTAACAGTATTCTCAAATAACTCTGAAGTACAGCAGTTTAAAGTTATACACTTAACGAGGGTTCAGTGCAATAAGGGCGTATATACATATAATAACTATATGTTGATACGCCCTTATTGCATTGAATCTAGTCTATTAAGTAATTTTTAGAAATTTTCATAGGCAAGAAATGGACATTCTTGTGAAAAATGAGTTTTTAGCAGTAAAGATATTTTCAAAAGGGAAAAGGTTTCACCTATCACTTCTTTGATCGGATACATATGTATAATTACAAAATTAAGGAAGAATTCTAAAAAAAACATACAATTAATGAAACAGTGATACTTTCTGTTTTAGAAGATGTTGTTTTTAGCTCATCTGATTTTTTGAAAAAAAATGATGAGTTATTGTCATCACTTGAGCGGTTGTCGGCGTCGGCGTCTGCGTCGGCGTTGCCTGGTTAAGTTTTATGTTTAGGTCAGCTTTTCTCCTAAACTATCAAAGCTATTGCTTTGAAACTTGGAAGACTTGTTCACCATCATAAGCTGACCCTGTATAGCAAGAAACATAACTCCATCTTGCTTTTTGCAAGATTTATGACCCCTTTTGTACTTAGAAAATATCAGATTTCTTGGTTAAGTTTTATGTTTAGGTCAATTTTTCTCCTAAACTATCAAAGCTATTGCTTTGAAACTTGGAATACTTGTTCACCATCATAAGCAGACCCTGTACATCAAGAAACATAAACTCCATCTTGCTTTTTGCAAGAATTATTGCCCCTTTTTGGACTTAGAAAATCAGTTTCTTGGTTAAGTTTTATGTTTAGGTCAGCTTTTATCCTA
This sequence comes from Mercenaria mercenaria, assembly GCF_021730395.1. Lineage (NCBI taxonomy): Eukaryota > Metazoa > Mollusca > Bivalvia > Venerida > Veneridae > Mercenaria > Mercenaria mercenaria. The sequence goes on from NC_069362.1 coordinate 24,576,601, forward strand.
AACTATCAAAGCTATTGCTTTAAAACTTGCAACACTTGTTCACCATCATAAGCTGACCCTGTACAGCAAGAAACATAACTCCATCCTGCTTTTTGCAAGATTTATGGCCCCTTTTGGACTTAGAAAATATCAGATTTCTTGGTTAAGTTTTATGTTTAGGTCAACTTCTTCTCTTAAACTATCAAAGCTATTGCTTTGAAACTTACAACACTTGTTCACCATCATAAGCTGACCCTGTACAGCAAGCAACATAACTTCATCCTGCTTTTTGCAATAATTATTGCCCCTTTTGGACTATGAAAATCATTTTCTTGGTTGAGTATTATGTTTAAGGCAACTTTTCTCATAAACTATCAAAGCTATTGCTTTAAAACTTGCAACAGTTTTTCACAATCATAAGTGGACACTGTACATCAAGAAACCTAACTCCGTCCTGCTTTTTGCAAGAATGATGGCCCTTTTTAGACTTAGAAAATCATGGGTAGGACAATATTTCTATTATACAAAAAAAATCAGATGAGCGTCAGCACCCGCAAGGCGGTGCTCTTGTTTTTATTTCAGGTTGCAGAATCACTGTTGTATCACTGGAAAAAATTCCCAATTGTTCTTCCACCTTCTTTGACAAACATTGGACATGAAAAGGTAATAAACTAATAGCATGCCTTCAGGTTATAGAACAGTTTGGCATTAACCCTTATCATGCTGGACACGATCTATTCTGCCTTTGTGACCAGTGTAGATCATGATCAGCCTGCACATCCATGCAGTCTGATCATGATCTGCACTGTTTGCCATTCAGTGATCTTTTTGGTAAGCACCCCTTTAAACAGTTAATGGTACTGTCCAAATTGAAGTATGAACAAGTTCATTATAGAAATTTAGCAGGGTAAGGGTTAAACAGCATATGCACATTTAAAGCATAGTTTTAGAGACCAGTCTAAAAACTATACATCCTTGCTATTGGTCTTTCAGTTTTTAGGAACAACCTTTCAGATTCCTTTAATTTTGAAACTCCCCGTTGTTAAAATAGAGGGTGATAGTGTTATCACAGTATACCAGTGTGTGTTCACAAAATCTTGTTCGGCTGATAACTTTGTTGTGCATTGTCAAGCTTTGAAATAACTTGGCACAAACAACCATCATAATAGGATGTGTTCTTTTTTAATCCCCCGCCGTGGCGGAGGGATTATAGGAATGGTCTGCGTCCGTCCTTCCGTCCGTCTGTCCGTCCGTCCGTCCGTCCTTCCGTCCGTAACAAAATCGTGTCCGGTCCATATCTCCTAAACCCCTTGAAGGATTTTCATGAAACTTGGGTCAAATGATCACCTCATCAAGACGATGTGCAGAACCCATGAGTCAGCCTTGTCGGTTCAAGGTCAAGGTCACAACTCAAGGTCAAAGGTTTGAGCCTGCCATTTTGTGTCCGCTCTATATCTCCTAAACCCCTTGAAGGAATTTTATAAAACTTGGGTCAAATGATCACCTCATCAAGACAATGTGCAGAACCTATGAGTCAGCCATGCCGGCTCAAGGTCAAGGTCACAACTCAAGGTTAAAGGTTTGAGCCTTTTATTTTGTGTCCGCTCTATATCTCTTAAACCCCTTGAAGGAATTTTATAAAACTTGGGTCAAATGATCACCTCATCAAGACGATGTGCAGAACCCATGAGTCAGCCTTGTCGGTTCAAGGTCAAGGTCACAACTCAAGGTCAAAGGTTTGAGCCTGCCATTTTGTGTCCGCTCTATATCTCCTAAACCCCTTGAAGGAATTTTATAAAACTTGGGTCAAATGATCACCTCATCAAGATGATGTGCAGAACCCATGAGTCAGCCATGCCGGCTCAAGGTCAAGGTCACAACTCAAGGTTAAAGGTTTGAGCCTTTCATTTTGTGTCCGCTCTATATCTCTTAAACCCCTTGAAGGAATTTTATAAAACTTGGGTCAAATGATCACCTCATCAAGACAATGTGCAGAACCCATGAGTCAGTCATGCCGGCTCAAGGTCAAGGTCACAACTTAGAGTCAAAGGTTTGAACCTTCCATTTTGTGTCTGCTCTATATCTTCTAAACCCCTTGAAGGATTTTCATCAAACTTGGGTCAAACGATCACCTCATCAAGGCGATGTGCAGAACTTATGAGTCAGCCATGTCGGCTCAAGTCAAGGTCACAACTGAAGGTCAAAGGTTTGAGCCTTCAATTTCGTGTCCGCTATATATCTCCTAAACCCCTTGAAGGAATTTTATAAAACTTGGGTCAAATGATTACCTCATCAGAACAATTTGCAGGAATTATGAGTCAACCATGCCAGCTCAAGGTCAAGGTCACAACTACGGGTCGAAGGTTTGAGCCTTCCATTTGGTGTCCACTCTGTATCTCCTTAACCCCTTGAAGGATTTTCATCAAACTTGGGTCAAATGATCACCTCATCAAGAACTCATGAGTCAGCCGTGTCAACTCAAGGTCAAGGTCACAACTGAAGGTCAAAGGTTTCAGCTCTGTATCTTCTAAACCCCTTGAAGGATTTTCATGAAACTTTGGTCAAATGATCACCTCATCAAGACGTTGTGCAGAATTCATGAGTCAGCCATGTCAGTTCAAGGTCAAGGTCACAGCTAAAATCAAAGGTTTTACCCTTTCACTATCCATAGCAGTGGCGGGGGATTTAGCTGTCTTTCAGACTGCCTTGTTGAAAATTAAGACCACTAGCTCAAAGGTCAAGGTAACAGAGGTCAAATATTTAACATACTTTACAACTTTTTTATGCATGTAACGATATTGAAGTAATTGGCACAAACATTCACTGAAACAAGACTATGTTGACATCCCAGAAAATTTAATAATAGGTCATAATTTTTACTTACAACCTTATTTGACCTATACATTTTAGGAAACTGCATTGAATGGGCCATAACTTTAGCATAAAATTATGTTTGTGTGGACCTGTTAACTGAGCCACTAGTAACATGTTTTTGATAATATAAGGTCGTATCTGTTACTAACAACCCAGTTTTCAGCAGGTTTTAGAAATATCTCCTGAAGAAACAGGTCCTATTTGCCAATTACAACCTTTTAAGATTGCATATTTTGTGATTTTGGATCCAACAATTTTATAGTAAATAGGTTGTATGCAGCAGATGCAACCTTTCATTACCGATGTAAAGGTGTATAAACAATTTATTAAATACCAGCTACGCGATAAGTATATGACAAATTCAGAAATTAAAGGCTTTCGCTATTAGGTTACAGTTTGGATATCGTAAGAGTGAGTATCGATGCGAAATCTTTATAACATGATAAAATTATATAGCTTTTTCAGTTTTCTCAGAAGTGCTGTTTTTCACTTACAAACTTTTAAATTGATATTTCTGGTGACGTTGTTGAGTCCTGTTTAAAACCAGTATCACTACCTTATAGGTCAAGGTCAAACATAGAGATCAAAGATTTAAGGCCGTTTTTCTCTTCGTCTCTAACTTTTTCATAAATGGATATTCAGATATCATGACAAAAACATTCAACATAACAAGATGAAATGTCACATTCTTCAAAACCTATACCTCTACCTTAAAGGTCAAGGTCACAGAAGTAAAAATGGTTTCGTATACAAGTCTGTAACATTTGCCTGACTTGCTGGATATTCAGAAGTGACCTTCATCGCAGTTATGCTTTAAATCAAATTACTCCTGTTATTTCAGTGTCAGATCAGTTACAAATTACTCTTGCCCCTCACCAATGTGGGTTCGAGCCTCACTCCGCGTGTTAAATTCTTCATGTGAGGAAGCCATCTAGCTGGCTTAGGAAGGTCGGTGGTTCTACCCAGGTGCCTGCTCGTGATGAAATAATGCACGGAGAAGCACCTGGGGTCTTTCTCTACCATAAAAACTGGAAAGTCGCCATATGACCTATGATTGTGTCGGTTCAACGTTAAACCCAACAAAAAAACAACAACAAATTACTCTTATTATTTCAGGGTTTGATCAATTACAAGGATCTGTTTGTTGCTCCGTCATTTGATGAACTAGAACAAGTTGCTACAGATCCCTTTGGGAACCTGAAAAAACTCACAGATGCTCAGCTCAAAAGTGTTTGGGACAAAGGGTAACACATGTTTATGTTGACTATTCAAAGAATAAGGAGTGCTTTCGCACTTGCCCTTGCGCCAATGTCTGCATTTATTAAAGATTTTTATGAAGTCCATAAGGTCTCTTTCATTGCTTAAGATATTCAGTTGAAACTTGCTGTACTTGTTCATAGTGATAGTGATAATTAGTGAGACAAGTGTTGTTGCCGCCTCGGTAACCTAGTGGAAGAGCGTCCGCTTTGTGCGGGAGGTCCTGGGTTCGATCCCCGGCCGAGTCATACCAAAGACATGAAAAATGGTACCAGTAGCTCCCTTGCTTGGTGCTCAGCATTAAAAGGGAAACTAGCCTCTTCTCTCATACCCTCGTGGCGATGGATTCCATCAGGAATGAGGTGTCGAGAGTGATTAATATAAGTTGCAGAACTTCACTTACAATCGACCTAAAATAAATTATATATAAACTAAGTGTTGTAACTCTACCGACTGCAGTATTTCCGAAATTATGCCCCATCTTAACTTAAATTTGGTTCAGTATTTTTGTTGTTACTCAGATTATACAATCGAAACTTGCTGTTCTTGTTCATACTTACAAAGTACATAGTTCTCCAATATGAATGCAGATACTTAGTTGAAATTTCACACAGCTGTTGGGTGCAGTTTAACAAGATCACAGCAGAAAGTTCTATTACTCTTACATGAATTTGAATGATATACCTATTGTTATATAGAAGATCCATTTTACTGTGAAGCCTTGGAACAGTGGAGCATGCTGTCATGAGACAGCTCGTGTTATGCTTTACTTATTTATGGCTTTCTTACATTTAAAGGTCCATTACTAAAACCCGAGGGAGTATTATATGAAAACCATAGTTTGTAGCTGAGACTTCCTATTTACTGAAAATATGGCCCACTCCATCGGTTCTGACCAAATAGTCATGAATATGTTCAAGAATAACTAACAAATAAACAAAAACTGTTGCCTATATCAAACCGAAAGTATGCTTTCCGACTGCTTACAAACCCGTCGAGCATCTTCGGACTTTTTCGGAAGAACCCTCCGAAAGGAGGCTATAATTTATAAATAGATGCAAAATATATCATATGCCAAAACGATAACGTGATTTTTACAAACTTAGCACATGGAATTCAACAATTTTATAACTCATAAAAAATTCATGAAAGTCATTCTTATAATACAGGTAATATACAGCTATACTACAAGTTTTCATAAGGACAATTCAGGCCCTTCCCGAATAAAAGTGTTTTTACAACTTCGTCTGTAAACTTTTTCAGTTAATCTCTTTTCAGTATAATTTTAAGAATATAAATGAGTAATTATCTTACACTGCAGAAACAAAGTATGATTGAAATTAACCTAAATACACTTCTTTATCTACACATGGCTACATTAATTTAATAAGATTTTAGACATTAAACACATTGTCTTGGCCTAATATATGTCACTGTCAATTTTAAATTTAAATTTTGTACATCTCATATTTTTCTTGCAAGTCGTACATAATTACCATCATGAAAATACAGTTATTTTGTTGCGCGTCTTAAATGGATATTCGTTTGAAATAATTTTAAAATCACATGATCCCGAAGAATTTCCGACCAATTACGGAAAAGCGATAAACACGAAAGTAGGACAAAATGACCCCCCATGTCAGTCTAAGAAAATACAGAAACAATCATTTGTTTCTCTGCACATGTGTTGATTTCAAGGGAATATTGCACGGCTATCATAATGTTTAGTACTATATTTCAAAATGTGTAGTCTTTTTTTAAGATTTATGTCTATTCATTTGTCTTTATTTTGCACCTTTAAGTTCTTTGCTTCTAAAGGATCTTCTTACAGATTTTATTGCTATGAATTTTAGAACTATGCTATTTAATATGTAAGCTTGTCTGAGCCAAAAGGTCATTTAAAGGTTTTACTACTCAGCTGAAAGGTGCATCAAGCACTGATTATACAAATACACTAAGTTGCTATACGCCTGAACGGACATATTATATTATACTCCTGGTGTCCGTCTGTCTGTCGGTCAGTCCGTTAGCTATTTCATGTCCGCTTTGTAACTCTTGAACCCCTTGTAGGGTTTCGAAGAAACCTGACACAAATGTTCACCACATCAAGATGACATGCAGAACGCATGTTCTGGGTGGCTCGCTTCAAGGTCAAGGTCACACTTAGGGGTCAAATGTCATATGACTTTGTTCGTGTCCATTCTGTAACTCTTGAACTGCTTGAAGGATTTTGAAGAAACTTGGCACAAATGTTCACCACATCAAGACGACGTGCAGAGCACATGCTTCGGATGGCTTGCTTCAAGGTCAAGGTCACACTTAGGGGTCAAAGGTCATACCTGAACCCCTTGAAGGATTTCAAAGAAACACAAATGTTCACCATGTCGAGACAACATGCAGAGCACATGTTCTGGCTGGCTGGCTTCAAGGTCAAGGTCACACTTGGGGGTCAAAGGTCATATGACTGTCGTGTCCGCTCTGTAACTCTTGAACTGCTTGAAGGATTTTAACTTGACACCACATCAAGACCATGTGCGGAGCACATGTGTCGGATGGCTTGCTACAAGGTCAAGGTCACACTTATGGGTCAAAGGTAATACCTTTGGGCATATATTGCTCTGCATCGCAGTGCTCATGTTTAAGTTTATGATATACCCATGACCCATCTAATTTAGAATTGATATCTGTTAACTGGTAATAGAGTCCAGTGATTTTATATGCTTAGTTTGACTAAAGTGGCATACATGTATTTGACATGTCAGAATTCTGAAATCTCACGGGTTTGGTGTATTATTGATTTATAATGTGGGTTCTTTAATTCCAGAGAGTTTGAGGTACCAAGTGTGAACTTTCCTGGCCAGGTACACAGATGGAAGTTGTCACAGCTTCTACAGAAAGGATCTGACATTGCTCATGACAGTTTACTCGATGTAAGTGCCAGGCAGGGTGAGGTACAGTTTACCTGATGCATCTGTAGGTCAGATGGTGGCAATATTCAACATTACTTACCTCTTTTTATTTTTGTCACACAGCCAGCACAGTATAGCCTGATAAATCAAAATTACCTTATTGACAAAGGTTAAGCACCTGTAGTTGAGGTGGATACACATTTGTAGTGACAAACCTTAGGTTGTCTAGACAGAATCAGTTTGTTAATACGTAACAACAGCCAGTATTCCGGTGAGTATTAAAGTGCACTGCACTTACTAGGTGCAACCTGCTTTTCAGTTTGTCTGAATTTTGCCAGAAAACATCATTTTTTATATAACTGTGATGTTGCTGGCACAAGCTCCTAATATTAATGCATTGACCCTCTTAAAGCCAGCTGAATGTCTTCCTTTTGTGCATGTAAGATGGGATATTGCATTTATCGTGACTAATACATGAAATTTCACATTGATAATTTATCTTTGTTTATGGTAAGTGTAGACAGAATCTTGCAATTTTGAAGACTCTTGTACCTGAATAAATGATATTAACAGGGCTTCTTGTATAATGTCTATACAAGAATGCTGTCTGTATCATTTGTTTCCCTATTGTTGTTAAATGACTGAATATCCATTTGTTTAGGAAAGAGATTACTTAGGAGTGACGGTTTTGTTACCACAGAACTTTTCTAGATTAAAGCCATTTAAGGTCTGCTGTAAAAATCGTTTTATTCCATTTGGTATAGAATTTTATAGTTTTGTCAGAAATGGCTATTTTGATTGTAAAACACATGGAAATTTTATGATTGCGAGGAATTTGCTTTTTTATCCTTGCAAGCGTGAAGTTGAAAACAATTAGTCACCCATGAATATCAGTCTATGTTTGTGTTTCAGGATTCCGCTTTAGCATTACGACTGCTGATTATTACTGCAAGGAATAGAGTTGTCTCCCCTACCTTCAGTTTATCGGAGTCATTCAAGAGTTGGGGTAGAGGACTTTGGAAAATACTTGGTAAGGATACACATGTGTAATTTACTTATACTATCTATGGTCTTACTTGCATTTGAAAGTGCTAGATCTGAAAAATATGTCAGGTCAGAATTATATACTTAAGGTTTTTGTTTAGAATATGGTTATTGATAATTACTTACAGGTTGATGTTAATTTTTTTTTTTACATGAACCTTTTTAGCTCACCTGTCACAAAGTGACAAGGTGAGCTTTTGTGATCGCGCAGCGTCCGTCGTCCGTCCGTGCGTCCGTCCGTCCGTGCGTAAACTTTTGCTTGTGACCACTCTAGAGGTCACATTTTTCATGGGATCTTTATGAAAATTGGTCAGAATGTTCAGCTTGATGATATCTAGGTCAAGTTCGAAACTGGGTCACATGCAGTCAAAAACTAGGTCAGTAGGTCTAAAAATAGAAAAACCTTGTGACCTCTCTAGAGGCCATATATTTCACAAGATCTTCATGAAAATTGGTCAGAATGTTCACCTTGATGATATCTAGGTCAAGTTTGAAACTGGGTCACGTGCCTTCAAAAACTAGGTCAGTAGGTCAAATAATAGAAAAACCTTGTGACCTCTCTAAAGGCCATAATTTTCATGGGATCTGTATGAAAGTTGGTCTGAATGTTCATCTTGATGATATCTAGGTCAAGTTCGAAACTGGGTCACGTGCGGTCAAAAACTAGGTCAGTAGGTCTAAAAATAGAAAAACCTTGTGACCTCTCTAGAGGCCATACTTATGAATAGATCTTCATGAAAATTGGTCAGAATGTTCACCTTGATTATATCTAGGTCAAGTTCAAAAGTGGGTCACGTGTTTTCAAAAGTAGGTCAGTAGGTCAAATAATGAAAAAACCTTGTGACCTCTCTAGAGGCCATATTTTTCATGGGATCTGTATGAAAGTTGGTCTGAATGTTCATCTTGATGATATCTAGGTCAGGTTTGAAACTGGGTCAACTGCAGTCAAAAACTAGGTCAGTAGGTCTAAAAATAGAAAAATCTTGTGACCTCTCTAGAGACCATACTTTTCAAAGGATCTTCATGAAAATTGGTCAGAATGTTCACCTTGATGACATCTAGGTCAAGTTCAAAACTGGTTCACATGCCGTCAAAAACTAGGTCAGTAGGTCAAATAATAAAAAAACCTTGTGACCTCTCTAGAGGCCATATTTTTCATGGGGTCTGTATAAAAGTTGGTCTGAATATTCATCTTGATGATATCTAGGTCAGGTTCGAAACTGGGTCAACTGTGGTCAAAAACTAGGTCAGTAGGTCTAAATATAGAAAAACCTTTTGACCACTCTAGAGGCCATATTTTTCAATGGATCTTCACGAAAATTGATCTGAATGTTCACCTTGATGATATCTAGATAAAATTTGAAACTGGGTCACATGTTGCCAAAATTAGGTCAGTAGGTATAAAAATAGAAAAACCTTGTGACCTCTCTAGAGGCCATACTCTTCATGAGATCTTCATGAAAATTGGTGAGAATGTTCACCTTGATAATATCTAGGTCAAGATCAGAACTGGGTCATGTGCCTTCAAAAACTAGGTCATTAGGTCAGATAATAGAAAAACCTTGTGACTTCTCTAGAAGCCATATTTTTCAATGGATCTTCATGAAAATTGGGTCATGTGGAGACAGGTGAGCGATTCAGGACCATCATGGTCCTCTTGTTTTTTGTTATGACATATCAGCATTTGAAAATTTGAATTGTCAAGGTAACATAGTTAGAGCCCCACTGTTCTTCCTTTAATAACCCTTCAAACAGTAGCACAATTCCTGATAAATAATGATGATGTCAAAAGGTTTGATCAATTTTGAGGTCACTTTGTAGGGATAGTGTATGTTTTTTTGTGTTATAACATCGTAGAATCTCAAGGGATTGGTTGGAGCCTGAGTCACTTAGGGCGAGGGGTGCTGAAGTCAGTTAGGGCAAGGGCACCATTGTATCCTGAGGGATCTATAGAAGCTATAACAGGACACAAACATGCTTTAACCCTTAACATGCTATATTTCTATAATGGACTGGTCCATCTTTCAATTTGAACAGTACCACTTATTACTCAAAGGGGTTTTCACTGAAAATTTACTGACTGAATAGCAAACAGTGCAGACCATGATCAGACTGCAAGGATGTACAGGCTGATCTTTGTCTGGTGCTGATCTTGGTCTGCACTGGCCGCAAAGGCAGAATCATCTGCCGCCAGCAGGCTAAGGGTTAATGTTATTCCTGCTCAAAATATATAAAAACTAAGATGAATTAGTACTATTTTGACAAGCATTCCTTTAAAACTTATTTTAGCTATGTGTCAAATTGCCATTTTACCTTCATGTTCTTCTGTGGAATATGCATTTACAAAAGATGTGTTAATTTACTCTCCTGTTAAAACACCTGTTGACAGTGACAGTATTTTATGCTAGAATGCTTGATTGGCCATGTTTTTCAAGATATGTCATTATTGTCATACAAGATTCATGCATTTTACCAAATAGTGCTTGTGAATTTGTGTTATTTGAAATGTGCCTTATTCCCAAAGTCACAATTAATTTACAATTTTGTTTTTTTACACCTCAAGAACTTCAGTATAAAGCAAGATTGGATCATTTCAAACATTATACTATTATACTGGGAAAGGAAAAACACAATAAATAAGAAATGTAGCTCTCCTTGGAGTTGTATTAATTTTGGTGTCACAATATTGTATGCTTAGGTCATGTATAATGTAGGTTTTCACCTTGTCAGACATGATATTTATTCTGCATATTTCATACATCAGTCCAGACTGATACTGGTTTGAGATTTGTATTGAGAAATATGCATGAGTTCTGCAGCAGAAATATTGCATGAGTTTAGGTGCATAATATTCTGCGAAAGAACGAGTTCATAAATCTTAGTGCAAACCAATGATATTTTTATTACATATGCATCAGCACTTACAATTGTTGTATAAATGAAATAAATCGTTCTTTAGCCAGAGTAAAATTGAAAATATTGTCATTAAAAAACTTTTAGATGTGACAACATGCATGGAATGGACGTCAAAACTGACGTCACACACCGGCTATGAAATTTGAACATAGCATGAAAAAAATATTGAGTTATCAGCTTCCATTGAAAATTAATGGAATTTATGAATAAGTATTTTATAATTAAAGATATTTTGTTTGGGATGCCATCAACAAGTGCTGGAGATATAGAACAAAAGATCAAAGTGGAACATCAAAGATACCTTATAGCAGAACTTGATGTTAAGGTATGTTTGACATTGACAAAAGTATGTTACAGCAACATTTAATGTAAAGACAGTTGAAACTTGATATTTATCGAACATGCTTAACTCAAAATTCCGACTGTCTTGAAGACATTTTCAAGTCCTGTCCCGAAAAACATTTTAAGTCAAATTTCGGTTACTTCCAAGCATAAAGCTCAATCCCTTGGAATTCAGGATAGCAAGTTTCAACTGTATATACATTTGTTTCAGAGTTTGATGTCAAAGTAATAAGTATTTTAGTAGAAATTGATTTCAAAAACTTAAACTGCCTAAAAAAATTTGCTTTTGTCATTTAGAGAAACTTTTGACTAAAGTGAAAAATTTAATTGAAACAAAAGTTCTCGTTTACTGAATATCATGATAAATAAATGCAACATTTTAGGGATCTAGTTCTGAAGTAGAAAATGAAACTATTTTTTTTCAGCCTAATTACAGACAGGGATTTGGCAAGTTTTGTCAGTTTGTGAAGGATACATGCAGAATGAGCACCAGAGAGAGGAAAAAGGTTGTGTTTCTGTGTTGTGTCATAGTAATTATATATCCAAATGCATAATCTGCAAACCTGCTTATTAGTCCCCTACTGGTGAAACACTGTAGGAGACTATAGGATTGCCCTCCGTCTGTCCATCCGTCCGTCTGCAAATCAGGATCCTGTAATTACTCAAAAAGTATTTATATATAATAAGCTAGGTTCATAAAACTTATTATGTGAATAGAGTACAATGTGTAGATGATGCATGTACATGACTTATGCTTGTAGGTCAAAGGTCAAGGTCACTATTGAAGGTCAAGTAAAATTGTTTCTGCTCCATAACTTTTATGTGCATTGATGGATTATCTTAATACTGCACACAATGATCCCCATGATGAGACAATATGTTGCTTACATGATCTATGCTTGTAGGTCAAGGTCACTATTGAAATTTAAGTAAAAGTAGTTTTTGTTTCTTAGCTCCTAAATGCTTTGAAGCATATTTAGTCTTAACACTGTTGCCAACAACCACAAGGAAGGAATACTAACAAAGTTTTATACCGGAAGGGGACTTCTGTATTGCCACTGCAATACTCAGTCGCTTGTTACGATAAATTTTGGACTACCATTTTGACCTCCATGGTCGATCTGTTAAGGTTATTGACTGGTTTGATCCCTGCTCGGGCATCATGTGAGGGAGCCATCTAGTTGGCTTGCAGAAGGTCGTGATTCTATCCAGGTGACTACCTGTTCCTGAAATAATGCCTGGAGGGGTAAGGGTCTTCTTCCACCATCAAAAGCTGGAAGTTGCTGAATTACCTGAACTGTTGATGTGATTTTGATTAAGTAATGGATTTGTTAGAAATTTTAGCATCTGATCATTTACACTGACTTGTGTTCTTAGAGCACATAATGCTTGTGAGATTTTCACTGGAGTTATAAATTTTCAGAATTTGATTTTTATATCCTATTTGTTCTACCATGATACAGTATTGTTAGCATCAGCATAAAGATAAATGTACTTTGACAAAGAAATGATACACAGTGAAGAATAATGAATAAGAATGTTAGTAGCTATTTGTGAAATATTTACCTTGATTTGCATATTTTAGTAGAAATTTATTGGAAATGCAAGTTTGTATAGCTACTGTTACCTTCCTTCTGCATATCTTGTTTGCTCAGCCAAGATAGATTGGAAATAAATTCATTCTAAAGCTACACACTGTTTCAGTTCAGATTGTTGAAATATCTTGAAATCTATCAGACTAGAAATTATATTGAAATCAAAAGAGGTACTCAACTTTTTGAATACTTTAATACTAAGGGAGATTAGGTAATTAAAAAATTTAAATGTTTATAAAATACATTAAACCATACATTTCTTATATGCATCTAACATTTAAATATACCCTTTTGTTCCTTAAATAAATCTGTACAGAATGTAGGAAAAGTAAGAATTGTCAAGTGAGACTGACCACCTTAAAACCCCAACAAACAATGTAGGACTACCATTATATCAGCTTTTTGTTTAGTGGAACATTATGAACAAAGCCTTCCCATTTTATTAGCTCACCTGTCACATAGTGACAAGGTGAGCTTTTGTGATCACCTATCATCCATCCGTTCACAATTTCTTGTGAACACGATAGAGACCATATTTTGCAATGGATTTTAATATCAAACTTGCACACAACTTGTATTTGCATAATATCTCAGTTCCTTTTGAAAACTGGCCAGATCCCATCATGGGTTCCAGAGTTATGGCCCTTTAAAGGGCCAAAATTTGCTATTTTGGCTTTTGCAGCCATATAGAGACTTAATTTATGGTTTGATTTTTAGCTCACCTGTCACAAAGTGACAAGGTGAGCTTTTGTGATCGCGCGGTGTCCGTCGTCCGTCCGTGCATGCATGCGTCCGTAAACTTTTGCTTGTGACCACTCTAGAGGTCACATTTTTCATGGGACCTTTATGAAAGTTGGTCAGAATGTTCACCTTGATGATATCTAGGTCAAGTTTGAAACTGGGTCACATGCCTTCAAAAACTAGGTCAGTAGATCTAAAAATAGAAAAACCTTGTGACCTCTCTAGAGGCCATATATTTCACAAGATCTTCATGAAAATTGGTCAGAACGTTCACCTTGATGATATCTAGGTCAAGTTTGAAATTGGGTCATGTGCCGTCAAAAACTAGGTCAGTAGGTCAAATAATAGAAAAACCTTGTGACCTCTCTAAAGGCCATATTTTTCATGGGATCTGTATGAAAGTTGGTTTGAATGTTCGTCTTGATGATATCTAGGTCAAGTTCGAAACTGGATCACATGCGGTCAAAAACTAGGTCAGTAGGTCTAAAAATAGAAAAACCTTGTGACCTCTCTAGAGGCCATATATTTCATGAGATCTTCATGAAAATTGGTCAGAATGTTCACCTTGATGATATCTAGGTCAAGTTTGAAAGTGGGTCACGTACCATCAAAAACTAGGTCAGTAGGTCAAATAATAGAAAAACCTTGTGACCTCTCTAGAGGCCATATTTTTTATGGGATCTGTATGAAAGTTGGTCTGAATGTTCACCTTGATGATATCTAGGTCAAGTTCGAAATTGGGTCACGTGCCTTCAAAAACTAGGTCAGTAGGTCAAATAATAGAAAAACCTTTTGACCTCTCTAAAGGCCATATTTTTCATGGGATCTGTATGAAAATTGGTCTGAATGTTCATCTTGATGATATCTAGGTCAAGTTCGAAACAGGGTCATGTCCGGTCAAAAACTAGGTCAGTAGGTCTAAAAATAGAAAAAACTTGTGACCTCTCTAGAGGCCATACTTGTGAATGGATCTCCATAAAAATTGGTCAGAATGTTCACCTTGATGATGTCTAGGTCGAATTTGAAACTGAGTTACGTGCCTTAAAAAACTAGGTCAGTAGGTCAAATAATAAAAAAACCTTGTGACCTCTCTAGAGGCCATACTTTTCATGGGATCTGTATGAAAGTTGATCTGAATGTTCATCTTGATGATATCTAGGTCAAGTTTGAAACTGGGTCAACTGCGGTCATAAACTAGGTCAGTAGGTCTAAAATTATTAAAATCTTTTGACTTCTCTAGAGGCCATATTTTTCAATGGATCTTCATGAAAATTGATCTGAATGTTCACCTTGATGATATCTAGGTCCATTTTGAAACTGGGTCACATGCGGTCAAAAACTAGGCCAGTAGGTATAAAAATAGAAAAACCTTGTGACCTCTCTAGAGGCCATATTTTTCATGAGATCTTCATGAAAATTAGTGCGAATGTTCACCTTGATGATATCTAGGTAAAGTTCAAAACAGGGTCACGTACCTTCGAAAACTAGGTCAATAGGTCAAATAATAGAAAAACCCTGTGACCTCTCTAGAGACCATATTTTCAATGGATCTTCATGAAAATTGGTCAGAATTTTTATCTTGATAATATCTAGGTCAAGTTCAAAACTGGGTCACATGAGCTCAAAACCTAGGTCACTATGTCAAATAATAGAAAAAACGACGTCATACTCAAAACTGGGTCATGTGGGAAGAGGTGAGCGATTCAGGACCATCATGGTCCTCTTGTTAGATGAATATGTTGGATGCTGACAGATGATTAAATCTTTAAAACTGCAGTACAAATCTTAATAAAAGTTTTGCATGTAAGCATTTTTCTCAAAAAACCTGTGCAAAATGCTTTCATACTCCACACAAAACTTTTAGCATCATGAGATGACTTCACAGCATGCTAGATATCTCTGGTTTTTGATATGTTCCTCAAAGTTTTTTGTTGCACTTGCATATACCCTTGTCCGTATGTCTGTATTCAGAGTTACCTATGACAGGCCATCATATGTTTTTAACAAACAGTTTTAGTTTGTCTTATTTATTTGAGGCTTTTGTTATGTCTTTGTGTTAACTTTTGTTTTCAGAGTCAACAGTTACGTCCACCATCTGTTCCATATATATACCAGACACCTAAAGGCATGGACATAGATCTGAGATTATTCAATAAAGGTAAGACATGTACAATGTACATCAACTTGAAATTTGCTGAATGAAGTTATATAAGCATGCTTGCTGGCTCCATATCAGAATTAAGTGGAAAAGGATAGGATATTGTATTGATAAACTGTTTATTTTCTTCTCATCTTCTGTGCAGTATTTCTGACTTGCTTTCAGTACAAGAGATTATCTTAGAATTCATAACCATTAAGTTAGTGCAATAGGTTGTACACAGAACTTCTGGTCATGGATCCAGATCATGGTGACACTGTTCTATATAGAACAAAACCGCTCCATAACAAAACCTTTCATGAATTTAATAAATTTAAAAGATTTTTTTTAACGCTGAAATATACAAATGTTTTATGAAGTGTTTGCTAAATTGTGGTTATTCTGTTAAAGTATGTGAGGGGTTTTGCTGGAAATATGTAATATCATCAGGGGGTTTTGTTGGGCGGGGTCTTGTACAGCTCCTTGTTTGATGTGCTGGTTGGCAGAACACAGTGTAGCTCAGTGTTACAGAAGACAGTTTGACTCAGTGTTACAGAAGACAGTTTGACTCATTGTTCAGTGTACAGATTGACTGAAGACAAAGTGTCCAGGGTCATTAGTCCTCCACATCTGATACAAGTGTTGAAGTTGTCAGTTACTTTTGGAGAACAGGGCCCAGTTGTTCGAAATTTTAACAGGTGATTAAGCTAATGGTCACTTAACTTAAAGGGTTAAATTTCAGCATTATGACTTACAAATTTTGAGTTCAGGATTATGAACATTGAAAAGTCTTTACTGTAAATTTAAAACATTAAACTAATGTTTCCCACCAAAACTTAAAGTTTGAATCAAAATTTAACCACCAGTTAGTTTAACAACTGGTTAAGTTTCAAACAACTGGATCCAGGTTAATAAAAGTGAGGAATTCAGAGGTAAATTGACAGCCAAAACAACTTACATAACATTTATTTTCAAATTTCCATCAACTTTGTTGGCATAAAGTAGGATGCATATGATTTTACTATCATTTTGAAGAGATTAAGCTGTTGAAGACTATTGCTGCCAAGATCATTGTTACATGAACATGAAACAGATATTTCCAGTCTGCCTCGGTATTGATTGATTTATATATCTATCTATACTCACACTTCCATAATACTTTCTTGCATATTTACTCGCTGAACTATCATTCAGATAGAAAATTGCATAATACCTTTGTCAGAAAAGCATTTGTATCAAATATTGAATAACTTGAAAGTTAGACATTTTGCGGAGGAAATCTTGGTGTAATGCAAGTTGAATGTCTTATCTACTTGTCATGTTACTAAAAACAGCTTTAATTTATGTAGAAACTATTACAAAGATTTTATATCTCCATACTGATTTCATACAGCACTTTTTAAAAACACTGTTTAAACATTGAATTTTCTTGTTCTTACTGAGGAAGCCAGTTAGATCAAGTGGCATATATCACACTTTGGGCTATTTCGAATGTAATAGATAATTGGTCTAATTGGTAATTACTGATGATATTACAGTATGCTATAAAACACTAGGGTTAGGAAAGCTTTACAGTTATATAGATGGCAAATATTTAACAAAATAAAATTGTTTAAAAGTCGTCCTAGCCAAAACAACAAGGTATTTATCAACTATATTGTTCTTTATTGATGTTTAAATAGATCATATCTCAGTGATTACTTACTGACTGTGAGAATGCTTATAAAAGTACAATCAACATAAAATTTGCAATTAAAGACTTAGACACTATTATAGTTGCTCTGTTATGATGTGTACTTACAAATAGAGATGGGGAGGGCCAATATTCGTCAAAGTTATGACCCTTTGTATGTCTCCACATCTATCTGTCCAGGTAGTCACAAAATCTTGTCTATGCCTCTCCTCATAAGCTGCTTGTATAATTTAAAAAAAAAAACTTCCAAAAAAAAAAAGTAAATAAAATAGAGCACAAAATGGCCGCCAGAGCTAAAGGTATACATAGCAGGGAGGGAGAGACATATTTTTTTGTGACAAAAGCACCTTCTAGTTAATCAGTAATGGTGTGCTTTGAGTGGTTATTAGCGCAATTAAACGTATATTTTCACAAAGGTGTAGCGTGTGTGCCAGTATAGGCTTAGGAGTGCTAGTAACCACATCAGGCAGTTGATTTTAATGAGTGTTTATTACATACTTAAACACACTTTGAAGTACTAGAATGTTTGAATCATTTAATCGTTTAAAACACCAATTGAAAGAATTTTTAAACAACAACGCAGAGAAAAATGATGTCAAACAATGGTGCCACACATTCATGGTTGTCCAGTAATCAGTTATTGTGCCCATTTCAAGTTATTGGCCTGGGTACAGGATCCTAGCCAAAGTAATTTTGTTGCAGTGTATAGTAAGGTATATATTAAGTCATATATTACAGATCTGATCAACAACTGTCTGCCTGTGCTCAGTAACATCCTGGAGAGGGAAGCCAGGGGTTGGTATGTTGCCTATAGACAGAAATTGATTGTTAACCTCAAAGGTCAAGGTCTTTCAAATGAACAGATTTCAGAGGTAAGTAGAAAATGCTTTTGCGGCTTACATTAAAGAGTTAAAACCTTAACATTGGCTTACACAAACTTTTTAGAATTTGGTATATTTGTGTATGAAAATACTTCTTTTTGAAATCATTGAGCTACTTATTTAAAATCAAACATAACCAGAAACTATCATTTGCATATATTCCCAAGAGTGAATATGTTAAAGTGTTAACCGTCTTTCTGGTGTGAATGTTAAAGAGGGCCTCCATGGCCGAGTGATTAAGGTCGCTGACTTCAAATCACTTGCCCCTCATCGATGTGAGTTCGAGCCTCACTCGGGGCGTTGAATTCTTCATGTGAGGAAGCCATCCAGCTGGCTTACGGAAGGTCGGTGGTTCTACCCGTGTGCCCGCTCGTGATGAAATAATGCACGGAGGGGCACCTGGGGTCTTCCTCCACCATTAAAGCTGGAAAGTTGCCATATGACCTATCATGTGTCGGTGCGACGTTAAATCCAAAAAAAAAAAAAAAAAAAAAAAAATTCTAGCAACATAATGGAGAATGTAGTCTCCTTGGAAGTATTTCAGATGGAACCGTAGTAAAGCATATTATTAGGAGTACCTACATATATAATTTACTTATTTTTATGCTTGTAAAGGGAGGTATACAGTAATCGTACTGTTTGTATTGGTGTTTGTCCATTTGGCAGAAACATAATATCTTGGCTGTTACTTTTAAACAATTCAAGGAATCCTAATGAAACCTTACACAAATATTAAGCATGATGAAGTATAACATGCAGAGTCCAGTCTGTTACGCACTTTATTTATCAGTATTATTTCACTAACAATTGACCTCTTCACTTGTTCAGTGTATTGTATTTTATATTTTTTCAAATTGAATAGTATTTCAGGGAATATGTTTCCTACTTAAGTTACTGTGTCAGAGGGTAAATGAATCTGCCAGTATATTTTCTTGTTTACTGTTTCAGAGAGTGAATGAAGCTGTCAAGGAGGAATATTTACAGAGGATATATAAAGCAATACTCAATAATGCAGAGCTAGAGACTATAGAACATGGAATTGGTATTGTTTAAATTAATTCGTTCACAGATTGTTTTCTGTGTGATTGTTTAGATGTATAATAGTGATTTTAAGGGCTTCCTCTCAAGATTTATTTAAAAAATGTTGAAACTGATGAAAGATTTAAATCGTTCATATAAACAGTCATATTGAAAGTTTTTTTTTTGTGCCCTTCAGCAGGATTTCATATAGTTTTCAAGTGACCATCCGTCTGTCCGTTTGAGATTGATAAGTAAGAATCTGTGAAACTTCATAGGATGATTGCCTATGATCATTAGAGGTCCTCTAAGCCCGCCCGCTTAGCTCAGTAGGTAAGAGCATTGGTCTACGGATCTCGGGGTCGCGAGTTCGAACCTCGGGTGGGGCGTATGTTCTCCGTGACTATTTGATAAACGACATTGTGTCTGAAATCATTAGTCCTCCACCTCTGATTCATGTGGGGAAGTTGGCAGTTACTTGCGGAGAATAGGTTTGTACTGGTACAGAATCCAGGAATACTGGTTAGGTTAACTGCCCGCCGTTACATGACTGAAATACTGTTGAAAAACGGCGTTAAACCCAAAACAAACAAAGAGGTCCTCTAAAGTTTTAGGGTCAGTAGGTCAAAGGTCAAGGTCACATACACTTGGAGACTGAAAACGGTTTCGGAGCAATAACTGAAAAATGCTTTGGCCTAAAGGCATTAAACTTCATAGGATGGTTGCCTTTTGTCAGTAGATGAAGCCTATTGTCTTTTGGATTGGTAGGTCATAGGTCAAGGTCAGAGTGACCTTGAGACTAAAAATAGTTTCCTATCACTAATTGAAGAACACTTAGGCCTACAAGTAAAAGACTTCAAAGGATGATAACCTGTTGTCAGTAAATGACCCGTATTGTTTTTGGGGTCACAGTGTGCTATTACTGAAGAATGCAAATGAAAGTCCAGTTTGTTTGACAGATGACCCCTATTGATTTTGAGGTCAGTTGTTTAAAGGTCATAGACAAGGTCATGGTGACTGGTGACCTTGACCGGAAAATCAGTTTCCTTATAAAACTGAAGAACACTAGTGTTTGTGTTAAAGCCTGTCTGTTTGTCGACCATTGGTTTCTTATCTATAACTGAAGAATGCTTTGGCCTGAATGTGTCAAACTTCTTAGAATTTAGAATGATTGCCTGTGGTCAGTAGATAACCTTTATTGTTTTTGCGGTCAGTTGGTCAAAGGACAAAGGTCATAGTGTCATGGGAGGCCATCAAAGGGAGGCATGCATGTTTTACAAACACTTATTGTTTAGCAATATTTATTTTCAAATTAGCATGAATTTGTATGATATATAGAAAGTCATCATAACGTGCAAGTCACATGTGAAATTGTGAGGAAAAATGAAACATGTACAAGAAATTTTGTTGAACTTTAAACATAGAGCAAAATTACAGACTTGCTGCATATTGCTCCATGATTGGTTATTCTTCCCAGGCATTAGATTTGGAAAGAATGATAATTTGATGTTAGCCTGGAGGCAAATACCTTTGATTGTCCTAAAGCTTGATGAAAGTAATTAGTGTGTGAGTTGTAATTGTGACAGGTTTTACATGTTCCTCTGTTTATAGTTTGGGGAGGAAAGTTGGATTGAAGTTGAAATTTTGTAGATTTTACATGTGAGCCAAGGGTTATAATGATGGTTTCAAGCTGTCTTTTTTGCTTTCAGGTGCTTTATTAGTTTACCAAGCAAAGTCTGTGATATGTATGAAAAGAGCAACTTCTAACCTTAATGATAAAATGCAGCACCATAAAACAGAGGTATGATGTTTTCTTTTTAAAATTAATAAGTTGTTCTATACACTTACTTGGGGCCTCCGTGGCCGATTAAGGTCACTGACTTCAAATCACTTGCCCCTCATCGATGTGGGTTCGAGCCTCACTTGGGGCATTGAATTCTTCATGTCAGGAAGCCATCCAGCTGGCTTACTGAAGGTCGGTGGTTCTACCCAGATGCCCGCTCGTGATGAAATAATGCATGGAGGGGCACCTGGGGTCTTTCTTCACCATCAAAGCTGGAGTCCCTGTATGACCTAAAATTGTGTCGGTTTGACGTTAAACCCAACAAAAAAAAATAAAAAAAATATACACTTATTTAATGGTTTGCCAGTCGTAAGTCAGAAATACTACACCAAAAGTTTTCAGGTTCTTCTAACATCTTTGGCTTCATGGGATGACTTCGCATGGCAAGTTTCATAGCTTTAGCTTACATTTTGGCAAAATTATGCCTCTATTTCAACTTAGAAAATTTTGCTATAGCTTTTGTATGTAAGCTAGTATTTAGGTGGGAGGGCTTCAGGTAGCCAAGTGCACTGTCATTAGACAGCTCTTGTTTTGTCTATTTGTCCATCTTTTCATCCATTTGTCAGTTCATCTGTCAATAAAAAAGAAGTAGATCCTACATCGAAAAAAAGTGCAAGAGACTTTTGTCATGAAACATGGTTTATAAATGTTAAGTTGTTTGGAGAATATGCAGGTGCTTCATTGTAGGTTGTTTTTCGGAAAACAAGGTTTTATTGCAACAGATCCAAATGCTCCTGATGGAGGACTTTTACTTCTGGTCAATACAGTATTTTTCCAGTAGGTTATGTTATTTGTGAATGTTAATGTGAATCACTGTGATCATTCTTGTAAACCTTCATATCCTTACAATTTCTTCATTTACAAAATTATGTATCTGATGTTAAGGAATAACAAGAGAAGGGAAATCTTTAGTAGGTTGATTCTGTTAATCCTTACCCTACTAAATTTCTATAATGAACTTGTCCACCTTTCAGTTTGGACAGTACCATTAACTTTTAAAAGGGGTGCATACCAAAAAGTTACTGACTGAATGGTAAACAGTGCAGATCATGATCAGACTGCACAGATGATTACAATGGTCGCAAAGGCAGAATCAGTTAATTGTGTTCAGCAAAATAAGGATTAATCATTTCAGCTCCTTACTTATCGTTCCAGCTTTCACACTAATTCGTATATCAGTTAGTTTATTACAAAGGCTACTATCACAAAGTACAAATATTGGCAAATTTTGAGAGTGCTTCAGTTTTACACAAAAAAAGCTGACAAGGAGGATTGCACATCTTGTTGGTGCAGGAAGACTACAGTTATTTCTTCTTGCATTTTGCATTCTGTTGATAGCTGAGTAAGTTATAGGCAAAGTTTCACCCACAAGCAGGGTTTTAGTTTGGAAATAATCATGACATGGCTGACAGTCAAAGTACAGTGTTTTAAATCCCTGGCTAGTAGATAAGTTAAATATGTGGTATGAATTGTACTGATGTGGTGGTTAAGCAATTACAACTTGCGATTTTATATATACTGTTAACAGTTGCTGGCTCACTTGAAGAGAAAGTACACGGTGAAGTCCAGAATAGAACCGTGGGTAGAGGAACAGCTGGTAGCTTTTGAGGTAAGATGGTGTTACTTTAACTTCAATTTAAGTGCATATAATTTTATCTTCAGTGCTTTAAAGTATAATTACTTGATTAGTTGTACATTTTGATATGACTTTCTTTGTAATAAATTGCATTGAATCAGCACTTGTCTGCTAATACTTGAATAGTAGAAGTTGTCGCGTTTTTGTTGCTGCATAAAAGTTTGCTGAATGTTGTTTTAACTTGCATCTGTCAACATACAACTGGATCTGATACATTCATGCCGGCTCTGTAAACTCAAACAGTATAAGATTTCTAATCAGGAGCTCGTAGGGTTGAAATTCGAGTGTGACATGTGTTCTCTGTGATGATTGGCTGAGGACATTGTGTCTAAGTTTATTTATCTTCCGTCTCTGATTCATGTGGGGAAGTTGTGAGTTACTTGCACAGAACAGAAGAATACTAGTAAGAAATCCAGGAATGCTCGTTAGGTTAACAGACTGCAGTATATCTCTGAAATACTGAAATATGGTGTAATACCAAACAAAACAAACAAGGTTTGATTCAGGAATCTTTGACAATAGTGCAATGTGTCATGAATTTACTTGTATATTTTTTATGTAGCGAGAGTTCATAGAGCAGAACCTGTGGTCAGATGAAGCAATCACTTTGTGTGATAATGAAGATTTACAACAAACCGTTTACTTTCTTCGCAGGGACCTTAACTTTATCAAAGAGGTATATGGTTTAATTGATAAATCTTGTCAAATTACTGTTCAATGGCACATTCATTGCACATTGTATACTTCCTATTATTGTTCTTTAGCTAGCAGTAATCTGCAAATGCTTTAAATGGTTTCAAGCTGCTTAAAATAAAAAAGCAGTTGGAAAACTCATTGTAACAAAATAAAACAAATTGTTGACATTGTGTTTAATTTTTGTTCTAAGTGTTCTAACGTATCAGTGTCGCTCTGAGGTGTTATTTGCTTCTTCCTTTTAACCCTTACCCTGCTAAACTTCTATGATGAATTTGTCCTTCTTTTAATTTGGACAGTATCATTAACTGTTAAAAGAGGTGCTTACCGCAAAGATACTGACTGAATGGCAAACAGTGCAGATCATGATCAGACTGCATGGATGTGCAGGCTGGTCATGATCTACACTGGTCGCAAAAGTATAATCATTCGTGTCCAGCATGATAAGGGTTAAGAGTTGTGGCGTAAATAACTAAAAAAAACTACAAACAATTTATTTCTTTAATTGATATAGTCTGTTGCAGCCACTTTTACAATAATTATGTATTTTCATTGAGTATTTCGATAGATTTGCATGTGTACTGTTAGCAATCAAATCAAAATAAATTTGGTATTCTGAGGTTCTTACACAGAATAATGTCTTTCCTTTTTTGAACAGAGGGAGGCAATTTTACTTAACGAGTTGAGTCAGGTGCGAATTCCAAACAGAGTTTTCACATTTTCTGTTCGTATCTGGTTTCCACAAAACTGGGTAACAGTGAAGAAAGTTGCAGATGGCGAGGAAATGTTGGTTCCGACGATGATCGCAGAGCAGGGGAGAGAAGTAGAGTATCATTTGTCTAGGGTAAGTTTGTCAATTTTTGATTCCACTGACTTGCTTCTTGCAGACCTTGTTAATTTATGTCCCTAAAGGGAGGCATAAAGAAGTTGAACTGTGTGTTAGTTCAGCTGTTCATCCAAAACTCTTTGTGAATCTTAAACCCTGATTGGTAAAAAAAGCAACAGACAGAGGCACTCAACTTTTGAGTTGGAGACATTTGTGGTTTTCTAAGAAATTTCTCATCTTGTTAATGTCACCCATTTTTCACAGATTTTTGACAGCTTCTGTCATTCAAGTAAATGCATTTAATCAGTGTAGTTTGACATTTATTTTATTCTTGAGTAATCCAAGTATCATCTTAATTTTAGCTTTGTATTGTAGACTAGCTAGGGCAGATTGAAGCAAGCCTTGTTCTACTGGAAATGAAAAAATAGTTTAAATTTTCTTGTGAGAGAAACATTTCAGTTTACCTTCAGCTTCTGCTACTTCAAAATTGTAATGGCTTCTACCTAGTAATGGAAATATATGATTTTCAAAGGGTCAAATAGGGTTGTATATAGTGAACTTGTCCATTAGGTGTACAACTGACTGCAGTTGAAGACCACCATATGAAGTTAAAATGTAACATTAGCATTGATGAAACATGCTGACCAAATGATTCTTTTGCCATTTTGTATACTCTGTGTACACACAGTATACTTCAAAAAATGTGAAAAAAAGTTCATGCACAATTAAACAGCTGTGCTTCAGCTTGGCAAGAGGTAGTTTTGTAAACATAGATAATATATAATAAAAAATACCAACTTATCTAAAAGTTGTTCATTTGAACACTTTAAAACAAACAGCTAAATGATGTGAATTGAACTCATCAAGACAGCTGAATGACTTAGATTGGTCTTGTCTCAACACTTCAAAGCAAACAGCTGAATGACTTGGATTGATCTTGTCCCGACGCTTTAAAACAGACAGCTAAATGACTTGGATTGGTCTTGTCCCGACACTTTAAAACAGACAGCTGAATGACTTGGATTGGTCCCGTCCCGACACTTCAAAACAGACAGCTGAATGACTTGGATTGGTCTTGTCCCGACACTTCAAAACAGACAGCTGAATGACTTGGATTGGTCTTGTCCCGACACTTTAAAACAGACAGCTGAATGACTTGGATTGGTCTTGTCCCAACACTTTAAAACATCCAGCTGAATGACTTGGATTGGTCTTGTCTCAACACTTCAAAACAAACAGCGGAATGACTTGGATTGGTCTTATCCCGACAATTTAAAACAGACAGCTAAATGACATGGATTGGTCTTGTCCCGACACTTTAAAACAGACAGCTGAATGACATGGATTGGTCTTGTCCAGACACTTTAAAACAGACAGCCGAATGACTTGGATAGGCTTTGTCCCGACACTTTAAAACAAACAGCCGAATGACTTGGATAGGCTTTGTCCCGACACTTTAAAACAAACAGCCGAATAACTTGGATAGGTCTTGTCCCGACACTTTAAAACAAACAGCTGAATGACTTGGATTTAAAGATTGCTGAATTAAGTAGTGACTGACAAATACTTACAAAGAAGCTACTGCCATTTGAGAATGCATTCTTGGTATAAGAGAATAATTCCGTGCTCGATTTCAGGGTGGAACACGTTACTATTTGAACAAGAACACTAATCACAAAACTAGCACTCGCTACCCACTGTGGAGATGGTATAATTATCTACAGAGAACATGGGCCTGGACATGGAATTCTATTTTCTTCT
This sequence comes from Mercenaria mercenaria, assembly GCF_021730395.1. Classification (NCBI taxonomy): domain Eukaryota; kingdom Metazoa; phylum Mollusca; class Bivalvia; order Venerida; family Veneridae; genus Mercenaria; species Mercenaria mercenaria. Next base: position 24,602,745 of record NC_069362.1, read on the forward strand.
TTGGGGTAAGCAACTTTAATATAACACCCTCAAGAAGTAATTAAATCATTCTTTGATAATGTTTCTGCATGTCTGTATATGGTCAGGATAGTTAACGTGTTTATTAATGCAAGAAATGCACTGATAGCAATGGTAAAAAAAATAACAGATGCACCTAGACACAATGAATTTGTGAAAACCAAATATTGTTGATTATTGTGAGAGATTTATTCCTACCAATGAAAAATTTTAATATCACATAGTCATAGTAATTCATTCAGAAATAACATATTCTACTTTAGGTTATCATTCCATGGTGTAGTCCACTCAGTCTACGTGCATTGTTCTTCATCAATGAATTCAGGCCAAACAAAGAAATCTTCCAGCAAGATGTAAGTATCTCTCAATATATATACATGTAGTATGAAAAGTTTGGCCGAACAAAGTTATCTCTCAGTATCTTTGGAAGTATGTAACCTCTATGAAGAACAGTTAAGGCCAAACACAGTGGATGTGCACACAACATTTTGACAGTGTTGATCCAACACAGACTAGAAACAAAAAACTATGTTTCATCACTGACACAAACAGCGGCATGATTTTGAACAAAGAACTTGTTTTTCAGTTGCTGACCATGATCACATGAAACATTGTTATATTGAGCATGTAACATTTGTGTAAGTGTCACAAGATACGTTTCTGAAATTGAGGATCTGGAAGTGTATGTTTTCCCGCATTGGAACAAAAATAAAGTTTGCATATTCGTTTACCGCTAGTCATCATGTGGTACATTTCATGAAGTGAGACTCCAGAAATGTTACAAAATGTACAAAAAGTAGTTCCCTGTTGTTGTTAATAATAATTCAGCAGTTGTTTTTGAGCATGTGATAGTTGTAGTGATTGAGAACCATTTATAAACTTGTATTCCCTGTTTTTTTAAGCTCGTTGGAATACATGTAATTATTCTGACTACAGGGGAAGTTATATCCAGACCACAATTCTACTACTCACACATTAATATCCAGGCTGTCCGCTCTGTGGGAAAGTGTTAGGAAGTCACGTAAATCCTTTGAAAGTTCACCTGATAGAGGTTAGTATAAAGTAAAGTCAGACATGTTCATACAGGTGTGTATGTACCTTTTGTATCACTTTCCAGTGTACAAAAGTAGGAATAAGGACAGAAAATACTAGCAGCATGAGTAAATCTGAGATTGATTGTACATTTGGTCTGGTAATGAATTCTGTTATTCTCTGTAGTGTACAGGATTAAATTATTGTTTTCTGGTATTCATCCCTCTTTATGCATAAAGTTGGAAAGCCTTTAATATACTTTTACTTTATTGAACATTCAGTAACCTTGCTTTACCCAGGTATCTGGCTCTGAGGTTGTGAAACCGTGTTTGGAGACAGACTTGGGAAACAACCTTGCCATTTGTTGATTTCAGAATTGTACTCAGAAACAACCAATCATAGGCTAGAATGTTACATCTTCTATATGAACCTATCAGCGAGTGTGACTTTAAAATTGTGGTCTTTTTGCAAATTTGTTCATCCATTTGTCTGTCTGTCCCTCAGTTTTAGAATTTAATATGATTTTAGAAGTATAGGAGATTTGTTTATGAAATATGTTTTTTAGATGGAAGCAATTTCAAGAATATGCAGGTGCTTCTATTTGGATGCAATATTTAAAAAAGGGGCAGTAAATAGGATCTGCAGGTTATATTTTGGGCTACATCCAATTTTGTGGGTCCTGTAGTAACGGACATACTATGGTAGGGAATTATTTGGCTGTAGTCTTGCTTGGATCATATTGACTCTAGTTTACATTTTTCATAAAACCAGCAAATCGAGAAAATTAATTTTTATTGAACATTATGATTTTTTTTATATTTCAGGATTTCTGGGGAAAAGTTTTACCCGTCATCTGAACAGATTTTGGAACTATGTGGTGAAAGGGTTCTTTGGCAGCCTAATGCTCGTGTTCACATTTCCTGTCCTATGTATAGTAACCACAACTTTGTCACTGACCATGGCTGTCACTGCTCCAGCTTGGTATGTCTTGTTTCCTTGATAACCGTATTTCACAGTAAGTAAGTACAAATAATTTGGGAGTTCTAAAATCCTGAGATAAAAATTAATATAAATGGTTGTTTTGCTGTAGTTTAGTTATCCGCTATTCAAGACTGAGACATACAGTTTTGATGTTGTTATGTGGTTGATGATACTTGGGTGGAATGTGCATCTTCTGAAGACAGATGACAAAACCTGTGTCCCAATAACTCCAGCAAGCTGTTGACTTTCCTCAACTCGGATGATGCGGAGATTTATATTTAGATCTACCTTTTGTAGTCATTTTAAGTATTGCAAAATTTCTACTCGATACATTGGTCCACATCCCTCTGCCCCAAGAATATCTGATTTTTAGCTTACATGAGCAATGATTAGGTGAGTTATTGTGATTGCTTGATGTCTGGCGTCTGTCATCTGTCAACATTTAGCTTGTGTATGCGATAGAGGCTGTATTTTTCAATTGATCTTCATGAAATTTGGTCAGAATGATTGCCTTGATGAAATCTAGGTCGAGTTTGAATATGGGTCATTTGGGGTAAAAAAGTAGGTCACTAGGTCAAATCAAAGAAAACCTTTTTATGCGACAGAGGCTGTATTTTTAAATTGATCTTCATGAAATTTGACCAAAATTATTATCTTTATGAAATCTAGATAGAGTTCGAATATGGGTCATCTGGAGTTAAAAAATAGGTCACTAGATCAAATCAAATAAAAATGTTGTGTATCCAATAGAGGCTGTATTTTTCAATTGATTTTCATGAAATTTGGTCAGAATGATTGCCTTGATGAAATCTAGGTTAAATTTGAGTATGGGTCAGCTGGGATCAAAAACTAGGTCACTAGGTTAAATCAAAGAAGGACATTTTGTGTGCACTAGAAGCTGTATTTTTCAATTGATCTTCATAAATTTTGGTCAGAATGATTGCATTGATGAAGTTTAGGTCAGGTTTGAATATGGGTCATCTGGGGTTAAAAACTAGGTCACCAGGTCAAATCAAAGAAAAACCTTGTGTTTGCAATAGAGGCTGTATTTTTCAATTGATCTTCATGAAATTTGATCAGAATGATTGCTTTGATAAAATCTAGGTCGAATTTGAATATGGGGCATCTGGGGTCAAAAAGTAGGTCACTAGTTCAAATCAAAGAAAAACCTTGTGTATGCGATAGAGGCTGTATTTTTCAATTGATCTTCATGAAATTTGGTCAGAATGATTGCCTTAATGAAATCTATGTTTCTTTCAACAATGCCTTTTCTGAAACCATTTGGTGGAAGTTAATGTGGAACATGGCATGGATGTGGCTGGTCCTCTCCAAAAGTTGTTCAAATGGTTGGCTTGGTTGCACATTCCAGAGCTCTCCTTCTAAACCGTTGGTTCAAAAAACTACCGGCCCATTTTTGAAATAGTTTTTCACACATGCTTCTTGGGTGACCATTTTCCAATCTAGTTCTTCTGATTCATCAAAAAAAATACAGGTGCTAGAGCTGAAGGAATTTTCATCAGCATCTCCTACAGGGTTGGTTTGATATGAAAATAATGTCACACAGCTGTTCCTTGTGTGACCCTTTTCTAAGATTGCTCTAATGTTTTCTGTTTGTCAAAAAACATGGCCGACAGTATTTGAAATAATTTCACAGAAATGTTCCTTGGGTGAACATCTGTGTAAATTGTTACAATTCAGGTTGATTTGTCCAAAAACAAAAACAAAAAACAAACATTGGGGAAATGTGACTGCGAGGGGCTGGTCTAGTTTTCTCTGTTTGATGCTATGGAAAACTTTGAAATTCTCATTGAAATTTCACAGAAATGTTTCTTGTTATATCTGTTTGAGCTGATCCTCTTGTTTCTATTTGATAGGGTACCAGTTGCTGCACTGCTGTTTCAACTGTTCTGCATTGCAATCTATGACTTTGATGCTCCATGTAAGTAACATGCAACATGTTGTCTTTGCTAATTTACTTTGCAAGTACCATTTGGCAGATGTCTCAGTTTTACTACAGAACTTGCATGATTTAACTTGTTTTACTTTATTTTTATTACCGATTTCTGAGGCACCTTCTTCACATAGACTCAAGACTTTCATAGCTCAGCTACTGAACTTTGCAAAGATTGTAAGTACATAAGTTTTGAGTGTATGGAGTTCATTTGAGTATTCATAATATAAACCTATTAATTCTTTCCGATCCTGATGGTGGTACAATGATGAAAAGATATGTTGGTACTAATCAGTGAAAATTTGACAAATGATGTAAGACTTATTAGTCCTTAACAGTGGAACACCGGAGGAGACTATAGGAATGCCTTCTATCCAACCATCTGTCGGTCCTTCCATCTGTCCGTCCACAAATCTGGATCCTGCAATTACTCAAAAAGTATTCAAGCTAGGTTCATAAGACTTGGTATGTGGATACAGGGCAATATATAGATTATGCACGCACATGACTTACGTTTGTAGGTAAAAGGTCAGGGTCACTATTGAAGGTCAAGTAAAAATTGTTTCTGCTCTATGACTTTTATGTGCATTCCCCACATGGAGACAATTTGTCAACACATGATCTGTGCCTGTCAGTTAAAGGTCAAGGCCACTGGTAGGGTACTTCTGTATTGCCACTGCAATACTCAGTCACTTCTTATTAGTGTCAAAGAATGAAATACTATATGAAGGTGCTGGTAATGTCAGTGTATTTATGACTATATTTTAGATCAACAAAACAGGTTCAGTATATTATGTGAGGCGTTCATCTGGAGGTTTTTGATACAGGGAACAATACAACCAGTAGCAGCTTCACTATTTGGCTTTGTGGCATGTCCATTGGCTTCATTTGGCATCATTGTTTGTAAGTAGCAATATAACCTTTGTAACTTGGAGCAAAGTGATGTTTGCATCACAGTACATCACTATTGGTATGGGAATATTTTTGTAAATGTACAGGATGTTTCCTATCTAGAATGTGTTTATATACTGTCTGATCAACAGCTTTTTTAGTCTGTAAAGTCTTTCTTTACTTTTACATATTCAGTTAATGTTGTATGTTTAATCTGGAGGTCTTTTCATATGCTACTTAAGAAATGTTTTTAAAGAACAAAAGAAGTAATGATTATGTGTCTTAAAATTTTTACCTAGTCCACACACTTGAAAAGTATCCACACTACTATTAAAGTAAATTGGGGGTTTCCATGGACCCTCACCAATGTCGGTTCAAAACTTGATTAAAATTTAGAATTTTTCATGTGATGTAGCAATGCAGCTGGCTAATAGGAGGTTGTTGGTTCTTCCCAGGTGCCCATCTGTGATGAAATAATGCCCCAAGGGGCACCTGTGGTTTTCCTCGATTATCAAAAGCTGGAATAGTCACCATATGACCTAAATTGTGTTGCTGTGAATCGAAACCCAGCAAATACAAAAATAAATAAAGTAAATAAGAAAATAAAACAATAATATTTAATGTTTGCAATTGCTAGCTAGTTACAGTTTCTGAATCGCTTTGTTATCTTGTATGAAGATCTGTTTTTTTATGGTATCAAAGGTATTGAGATCACAACTATAACAAGCTAAGAACTGAAACAGAAGCTTGATGGAGTAGCCTCCCTTTACCAATATTGTAATGAGCAGTTCTGATGCGTGTCATGTTCAGACAGGAGATAGACAGAAAACCTTTCCGGATATGTGTAAAACTTGATTATCTGTGTCTAACTCAATAACAAATAATGAATATTGCTCGCCAGACAGGTCGTACATTTGTAAACTGCATTATGACACAATCATTGAGAGATCTTTTAAATACTTAAGATGATAAATCTGTGTAGACAATATACAAATTGATCAAAATGCCTGTTATAAAATAGTTATTTATCACTGTTGGTAATACTTATTTCAGTTGGTGTATTGCGTCGTGGGTTACGAGGGATTTGGGATACAGCTATGTATGGTATTGTGATCAAGAGTCGGGCTCGGGTTCCAGCTAGTGATGGTTTTGTTGCCCGTAGGGTTGCTGGGCCTGGTCTTGCATCGAATTATTTCTTACAGGTAAATAAGACAAAAACATGACCTGTTCGTGTGTTTTATCTGTTCTTGATGTACCTTTTTGACCGCCATTCACTCATTGTCCCATTACAGAAAATTAAGTTGAAAATGAACATATTTAGTAAAAATCTTTATGACAAATGCATTTTAGTCTTCACAGTGTTGTTGCCTTTTGCATTTTTCGAAGAAAAAAGGGGGACATAGAAGTAGGCTGTGTCCTTTCTTCCGTTCTTCCATCCTTCTGTCCATCACACTTCGTGTCCAGCATAAATATTCACCATAATGAGACGACATGTCCCAGACCCATAGCTCAGAGGTCAAGGTCACACTTAGAGGTCAAAGGTTAACAGGGTCTGGTTCATGTCCGGTCCATAACTCTGCCATCCATAAAGGGATTTTGAAATGACATGGCATAAATGTTTACCATAATGAGATGATGAGTCATGTGCAAGACCCAGACCTCTAGCTCCAGGGTCAAGGTCACACTTAGAAGTCAAAGGTTAACATGGTCTGGTTCATAACTCTTCCATTCATCAAGGGATTTTGAAATTACTTGGTTCAAATATTCCCCATAATGAGACGTGTCATGCGCAAGATCCAGACCCCTAGCTCTAAGGTCAAGGTCAGAGGCCAAAGGTCAGATACAAGAGTGACTTTGTCCGGAGCATTTCTTCTTGTTTGGAGGGACTTTGATTTAACTTGACACAATTGTTTACCATCATGAGACAGAGTGTCATGTGAACCAGGTCCCTAATTTAGAATTACTTCCCTTTGTTGTTACTCTGAATAGCTTATATTGTAACCTTTTCATTACTGGCCGTAGGGAAATAACCAGACCACTTTTCTGTGGTACAACATAGATGTTACTTTCAAAGTTTAGGTGTTTTTAAGGTATCTCTACCTGGAAAGGAGTTCTTTTTGTGGACTTAGAAAAACAGTTCTGAAAGAATTCATTTATTGTAGATTTTCAGACATTTTCAGACTTCATAATGTCTTCATGAATGGTATGCTATATAGTTGTGACTTACATACATTTTGTTAGTATGTTGCCCTATTTTTTAGCTCACCTGTCACAAAGTGACAAGGTGAGCTTTTGTGATCGCGCAGTGTCCGTCGTCGGTGCGTGTGTGAACTTTTGCTTGTGACCACTCTAGAGGTCACATTTTTCATGGGGTCTTTATGAAAATTGGTCAGAATGTTCACCTTGATGATATCTAGGTCAAGTTCGAAACTGGGTCACGTGCCATCAAAAACTAGGTCAGTAGGTCTAAAATAGAAAAACCTTGTGACCTCTCTAGAGGCCATATTTTTTACAAAATCTTCATGAAAATTGGTCAGAATGTTCACCTTGATGATATCTAGGTCAAGTTCGAAACTGGTTCATGTGCCGTCAAAAACTAGGTCAGTAGGTCTAAAAATAGAAAAACCTTGTGACCTCTCTAGAGGCCATATTTTTCAAAGATCTTCATGAAAATTGGTCAGAATGTTCACCTTGATGATATCTAGGTCAGGTTCGAAACTGGATCATGTGCCATTAAAAACTAGGTCAGTAGGTCAAATAAAAGGAAAACCTTGTGACCTCTCTAGAGGCCATATTTTTCATGGGATCTGTATGAAAGTTGGTTTGAATGTTCATCTTGATAATATCTAGGTCAGATTCGAAACTGGGTTACGTGCAGTCAAAAACTAGGTCAGTAGGTCTTAAAATAGAAAAACCTTGTGACCTCTCTAGAGGCCATATTTTTCTCAAGACCTTCATGAAAATTGATCAGAATGTTCACCTTGATGATATCTAGGTCAAGTTCGAAACTGGATCATGGCCTTCAAAAACTAGGTCAGTAGGTCTAAAAATAGAAAAACCTTGTGACCTCTCTAGAGGCCACATTTTTCATGGGATCTGTATGAAAGTTGATCTGAATGTTTACCTTGATAATGTCTAGGTCAAGTTTGAAACTGGGTCACATGTGGTCAAAAACTAGGTCAGTAGGTCTAAAAAATAGAAAAACCTTGTGACCTCTCTAGAGGCCATACATGTGAATGGATCTTCATAAAAATTGGCCAGAATGTTCACCTTGTTGATATCTAGGTCAAGTTTGAAAGTGGGCGAAGTGCCCTCAAAAACTAGGTCAGTAGGTCAAATAATAAAAAACCTTGTGACCTCTCTAGAGGCCATATTTTTCATGGGATCTGTATGAAAGTTGGTCTGAATATTCATCCTGATGCAGCTTCATGATATGGTGGTACCATCACAATATTCCTCTTAATGAAACCTACTAACAGCACACCCATGTATCAGAAGTGACACTATGATTTTATATATATTTACATTACAGATATCTGTAATGATACTATATATATTTGTATTACAGATATAGCCAGAGTAAATGCATGTATTTGTAATGATACTATATATATTTGTATTACAGATACAGCCAGAACAAGCCCATGTATCTGTAATGATACTATGTATATATATATATATTTATATTACAGATACAGCCAGAGTAAATGCATGTATCTGTAATGATACTATATATATTTGTATTACAGATACAGCCTGAACAAGCCCATTATCTATAATGATACTATGTATATTTACATTACATATACAGCCAGATTAAATGCATGTATCTGCAATGATACTATATATATATATATATATATATATATATATCACAGATACAGCCCGTGTAAATGCATGTATCTGTAATGATACTATATATATTTGTATTACAGATACAGCCAGAACAAGCCCATTAGCTATAATGATACTATGTATATTTACATTACAGATACAGCCAGAACAAGCCCATGTATCTGCAATGGTACTATATTATATTTGTATTACAGATACAGCCAGAGTAAATGCATGTTTCTGCAATGAAACCTTAGGTGTATTCCACAGGTATATTTACATTAATGTATCTGTTATGGCACTATTTACATTACAGATACAACCAGAAAACTAATGTATCTGTTATGGCACTATTTACATTACAGATACAACCAGAAAACTAATGTATCTGTTATGGCACTATTTACATTTCAGATACAGTCAGAAAACTAATGTATCTGTTATGGCACTATTTACTTTTCAGATACAGTCAGAAAACTAATGTATCTGTTATGGCACTATTTACTTTTCAGATACAGTCAGAAAACTAATGTATCTGTTATGGCACTATTTACATTTCAGATACAGTCAGAAAACTAATGTATCTGTTATTGCACTATTTACATTTCAGATACAGTCAGAAAACTAATGTATCTGTTATGGCACTATTTACATTACAGATACAGCCGGAGCAAGCACTTGCTGCACTAGAGGCTGACTTGGAGTTCGAAGAGTTAGACCTGTATAAATCAAGAGCCATGAAACTGATAGAAAAACCTCTTACAGAATATAGGTAGGTGATAATCACAACTTAAAATTTGAAATATTCTGGTATGATATCCCTCTTTCAGAGTTTGTCATAAAAATGGAATTAAAAATAAATGTTTAAATGTTTGTATGTGTATAGGTTAGTCATATAAACCCCAATTCAAGAACCCTGTGAATTTTCTGGTGAACATGGAGTCTGTATAATCATATGAAGGAAACGTTTGGCAGAACAGATTTTCACAACCATATCCAGCCTAGTTGCCCTGACAACTGATTTTTTTCATCAGAGAGGTCAGACGTAAGTGCATTTGTTAACAGTTGCTTTTCCCATTCATCCTGATATCATTATTTAGGTGCTTATAAAGTACAATATAATCTGCATAGGGAAAATTTTCCTGTTTCAGTTTTACTTCCTGATACATTTTAGAAGGACAGCTGAATATCTCGGCTTAATTGTCTTAGAAATACTGTATACTTTTGAATAAATGCCCTCAGACAGCATTTATTTTGCAAAGTATTCAGTACCATTAATTATTTTTTAGCTCACATGAGCATAAAGAGCTCAAGGTGAGTTATGTGGTCACCCTGTGTCCATCATCAATCATCGTGCATCATTAATTACCAGTTTTACTGTTAACACACTCGAAAGTCAGTTTGACTCGACCTTGATGAAACTTGGCCAGAATGTAAATACAGCTTCTAATTCAATTATATAACACTACTATCATAGTGCTGATATTCATTTATGATATATATTAAATATGAAAACTATCTTGATATTGTTGAGAATGAATATCTGAGAAAACTTATTACATGTTTTACGTTATCGTCACATGCCCTTGCAATTGAAACTGGAAGATATGTGGGATTTAATAGAACTGATAGGATATGAAGAAATTGTAACTTCAATGTTGTCGAATCTGAATATCACTTTTTATTAACTTGTCCAAAGTATAGCCATATTCGCACTAAATTTTTACCAAATACATTGTGGCCAGATATTAACCTTTTCAATAGACTGATGTCTTCAAATAAGAAGAAAACAGTATTAGGAATTTGCAAATACCTGAAAGAAGCATATAATGTAAGGAATCCAGATTTGTAATCCTATTCTTCAAAAACTGTGAATCACTAGATAGTGAAGAAGCTTTGTGATGAACTGTATATTGTATATATGGTTACCATAATTATATTTGATAGTATTATCTAAATATATTGTTAAATATCTTCATGTATGTGCACATTGCGATTAAGATATAAAATGTTTTTTCTGTTTGCTAGCCAAAGGCAAGTTATTGCCGATTTTTTGCTAATAAATGTGTTGTTGTTGTTGTAAATCATTTTGTAAATATATAAAGTGCTTTTGGGCCTTATTCAGAAAGGGTGCATTTATACAGTTGCATATGGTATGTGAAATTGTATTCCTCTGGGAATATTAGAAAACATAAAGGCAAATGGTTTTCTTAACAAATAGCAGAACTTGTTAATTCCAGTTGACACAAGAGTGCACAAGGTGCTTTTAGCGGATATTGACTTCCTTAATAGCAAATAAGATTTTCAGAAGAAAAAAACCACCATGTTTAATGCCTGTAAAAAAGTGGTATCACAAATTAGTAAGAAACATTACTTGATATTGAACCATTAGAAAAGGAATGTAACATAACATTGTTATTAATGTCTAACTGACTAATATGAATCACTCTTGAGTCCAATTACTTTGAACAGTCAGCCTTTGGTGTTATATGAGTATGAGGAGGTGAATGTAGGACATCCCCACCCCACAAATCCACTTACACAACCCCATCCCCTGGACAGTATCCACTTACACATCCCCACCCCTCACATCCACTTAAACCTATCCCCTGGACAGTATCCACTTACACATCCCCACCCCACACATCCACTTAAACCCATCCCCTGGACAGTATCCACTTACACATCCCCACACAACACATCCACTTACACAACCCCATCCCCTGGACAGTATCCACTTACACATCCCCACCCCACACATCCACTTAACCCCATTCCCTGGACAGTATCCACTTACACATCCCCACACAACACATCCACTTACAAAACCCCATTCCCTGGACAGTATCCACTTACACATCCCCACACAACACATCCACTTACACAACCCCATCCCCTGGACAGTATCCACTTACACATCCCCACACAACACATCCACTTACACAACCCCATCCCCTGGACAGTATCCACTTACACATCCCAACCCCACACATCCACTTACACAACCCCATCCCCTGGACAGTATCCACTTACACATCCCCACCCCACACATCCACTTAACCCTATCCCCTGGACAGTATCCACTGCTCTGTTTGACCAAGAAAGAAAAACCCACCAGTTAATTATGTTAAATAAAAGCTGAAAATTTAAATTGTATATCAACATAAATGTTAAAATAACATTTTAAGGTAATAATTAGCAGTTTTAAATTGATTGGAAATTGAGATATGTCTGAAAAAAATCTCATATTGTTGAATTAATTAAGGCCGGTAAATATTATTTATAAATTAAGCCTTGTAAATATGTGATTAGAGTAATTGACTAAGATGTTTATTGGTGTTTAGGTAAGCATTTCAGTTTCTTGGAAGTGTGAATGCTAATTCCATGTGGTACCTTGTTGGAAAGAGAGAATTTTATATTAGAAGACAAGCGATATGTACTTGTTGAGAGGTGATAAGAAATAGTTAAGTTGCCATTAGATACAGAGAGTATGTAGCTTTCAGGAACACCATGGTACACTCAAGTAGCACAGTGAATAAAGCACAAGACTTCTAATCACAGGGTTGTAGGTTTAAATCCTTGGATAAACATATTATCTCCATGGTGGTTGACTGGAGACAATACATCTCAAGGTCATTTAACCTCAATCTCCTGATCTGAATGGGGAAGTTGTCGGTATCTTACAGTGAGGTTAATACTGGACAAGGATCCATGAACACTGTTTAGGTTACCTGACAACTTGTACACTGTTGACAAGCATTGTTCTAACTAACAAAACAAACAAACACATAAATCATGCCAACATACAAAATTAATGTACTTTGTTACAGCATATGAAAACTCATAGATCACAGATTAATCATACAGGTTTCACTCCCTAGAGGCTGCTAATGGGCTTTCTGTTTATTATTGTTGATGCTGTTGAGAACTTACTGTTTTAAATTACATAAAGTTTTATTTTCTTGTTTCTCTGTAATAAAATCTAGGGTTTGCTGCCCAACATTGGTTTAGTATTTCAAGCAGAGATTGTATAGCAATTTGTTTTAGAGATATCCACATAGTGTACTGTCTGCAAATGGAAATAAAATGCATAAAGAAATGGGTTTTCTTTGCTTTTCTCAATATTTGAACAGTTACGAAAGCTAGTTTTTAGACAGAAGAGAACATTTGCTAACTGTCTGGAAAAAAATCTTATTACTTTTAACTTATCTGAAAGCAGCAAGAGTGCTTTAAATCAAATATATTCCCTTGAAAATAGGCAAAGATATTATTGTACATCTTGTGCTTCTGTAGACAGTCAGATTTATGAACTGAAAATGGCTCTTCTGTCAAAATCAGTATACAAAAAGGAATTTTGCTTTTCTTTTCGAGAAATGGTTTTAAACTTGATTTCCTGATTTTGTCAAAACATATTTCTAATTGCTAAAGATCAATATTACTGGGATTGTCACACATATGTATTGATTTGCCCTTCTTCACTTTAGAATAGATTATACTTCTGTGAAAAAATCAGGAATAGTTTTTGAACATGAAATGGCCGGTTCTAGAACTGGCAGTTCCAGAACTGTTCTTGAACTGGTTCTAGAACAGTTCTGGAACTGCCGTTTCACATTCATGAACAGTTCTTGCACCATTTCAAGAATTGTTCATGAACTGCCATTTCACGTTCATGAACAGTTCTTGCAACAATTTTAGAACCATTCTAGAACTAGTTCTAGAACAGTGCTCAAACCACCAGTTTCAGAACTGACCATTTCAGTCAATCAGACAACAAACCAAAAATGATCACAACTAGCTCACCATAAGTCAGATCTTGAACAGTTCAAGAACTTCTAGATATGATTACAGAAGTTTGATATAATTGAGTCCCTCCCTTTGACTATTCAAGAACAAATTCAAGAACCCTGTCGAAACTTTCATGAACATCTGCATGTTCCTTTTAAACCATTCCTTACTGTAGTATGATAAATATTTCCTTCTTATTTGCTGCACAACTTCTCAAATATTACTGAATCACATGTGCAAAAAATTTCCCAGCATGCAACAAAAATAATGGAAACTGGTCATGTGACATTATGAATTTAATGTTCATGAACAATTCTTGAACAGTTCCTGAACTTATTTATCATTGTAAAAGGTAATAAACCTAAGTTTTTTGAATATTGAATGAACAGTTCAGAAACTCACATGATTGGGTTCAAGAACTGGTACTGAACTAGAAAAAGGTTTTGAATTTGAGTACTTCTAATGAACCTGTGTTCATGAACAATTTTGGTTCTAGACCAACAATAACTGTTCAGGAACTGGTAAAGTTCTAGAACTAAAGTTCTTGAACTTTTGCACTTTTTGAACCAGTGTTCAAGAACCATCATGTTCCAGAACCACAGGCTGAGAACTGTTTGGCTGGTTCAAGAACAGTTCTATAAGTTCTTAAGAAGTTCTTGAATGTTCAAGATCTTAATACTAGTTCTAGAACATTTTTACAGGGGTAAGTGAGTAGGTAAAGTGTGTGCGTCATTACTTTAATTGTGATCATTTTCAGCTCACCTGAACTTTGCTCAGGGAAAGCTGTTAGTATAGGTGGATGGTCTGATGTCCATAGTCCTTCATAATTATGTTGTTTGTTGTTCTGTTTCTGCACTTACATTTATAGTCTTCTATGAAACTAACTGGTCAGAATTTTGAAGAAACTTGGTGTGTAGCAATCTGGCTTGGTTATGTCCCAAGTTAGGCATAGGCTGAGAGCTAGAAATAATAATAAAAAAAACACCTTATTTTCATTGATCACATATTATTACCTATAAATGTTGTTCCCATGCATCATTGTTTTTTAATTTGAATATGAATGATTATATTTATAGGTGGTTTTAAGTTTGGAATTTATGGAAACTTCTTCAGCCATGTAATGAAAAAATATGGACTTAATAAATACCCATACTTTTTTGCATTTTTTGGAGGTTCCCCACTTCTGTCAAGCTTGGAAACAGTCATTTCACTGCCACCCTTAATTAGTTGTTATTTTTTGTACAAAGACAACATTGACAGGTTCTACCACATAGAAACAACCAAAGCTAGACAGCAGTTTTTCTAGTAGTCTGAGAAATCCATTACCAGACATGCATCATTAAATAACATCAATGCAAGCTCTGATCATCTTCAAATTTTAAGACAATAATAAATGACAAGATTATTTTCATAACCCAACCTTAAAGGAGGTATTTGTAAGCAGATTAAAGCTCTACTAATGTTTGTATTGTAATAACAGAAACCATTTGACCTTTACGTAATTCACGTTGCACCACATATAGTGTTGATGCAAACAAGTTTAAAAAAATAAACCCAAGTTAATATAGGATTAAAAACATAGTCTGAACACGGTATAATAAGTGATGTGTGTTAGAAATAGCAACATGCAGAAATGTCTGAATGAATAATTGAAGTCCTTTCATGTTGAAAATAATAGCATTATATCAGCTGGAACTCTGCAGTTGCTATAATACTTAATCAGTTATGCATTTTATGTCATCTGCCTAATTAGTTTTTTATTTCTATTTCATGTGTTTTCATAGAGTGTAAGAAGTCTAAGAATTCTCAGATAAGAAACATTAAATCCCCAGTGGCTGACACTTGCTTGTAATAAAACATTGTTTACCAAGATTAAAGAATTGACGAAGCTATTCATGTCACCAGGTTAACAGGCATTGAACTGCCTGCTAAAACAGTTTGTTATACACATGGGGAATATACTTGTGTTTAAGACATGACATTATCAACAATATGACCCTGTACCTTTAATACAACATTTCAAACAGACTGACCTTGAGTGACCATCAGTATGATTTTAATAGTCTGACAAGTTAAATATTTAATTTCTTTTCATGTTAACATCACTACCTCATCTTTTGATATAAAAAAAAACTAACAGAAAACTGATTTTCTTGCATACCAGATGGGGATTTCCGGTGTTTTTACCAGTGCTGGAAAGTTCCATTTTAAGATGGCTCTCATGCTGTAATGTACATATTATGAACTATATATACATAGAAGATTAATGTAGTAATTATGTCTCCCCCAGGAGACATATTGTTTTTGCCTTGTCCGTCCGTCCGTCCGTACGTCCGTACGTCACACTTCATTTCCGAGCAATAACTGGAGAACCATTTGACCTAGAACCTTCAAACTTCATAGGGTTGTAGGGCTGCTGGAGTAGACGACCCCTATTGTTTTTGGGGTCACTCCGTCAAAGGTCAAGGTCACAGGGGCCTGAACATTGAAAACCATTTCCGATCAATAACTAGAGAACCACTTGACCCAGAATGTTGAAACTTCATAGGATGATTGGTCATGAAGAGTAAACGAACCCTATTGATTTTGGGGTCACTCCGTCAAAGGTCAAGGTCACAGGGGCCTGAACATTGAAAACCATTTCCAATCAATAACTAGAGAACCACTTGACCCAGAATGTTGAAACTTCATAGGATGATTGGTCATGAAGAGTAGACAACCCCTATTGATTTTGGGGTCACTCCGTCAAAAGTCAAGGTCACAGGGGCCTGAACATTGAAAACCATTTCCGATCAATAACTAGAGAACCACTTGACCCGAATGTTGAAACTTCATAGGATGATTGGTCATGAAGAGTAGATGACCCTATGATTTTGGGGTCACTCTGTCAAAGGTCAAGGTCACAGGGGCCTGAACATTGAAAACATTTCCAATCAATAACTAGAGAACTACTTGACCCAGAATGTTGAAACTTCATAGGATGATTGTACATGCAGAGTAGATGACCCCTATCGATTTTGGGGTCACTCCATTAAAGGTCAAGGTCACAGGGGCCTGAACATTGAAAACCATTTCCGGTCAGTAACTTGAGAACCACTTGACCCAGAATGTTGAAACTTAATAGGATGATTGAACATGCAGAGTAGATGACCCCTAACGATTTTGGGGTCACTCTATGAAAGGTCAAGGTCACAGGGGTCCGAACATTGAAAACCATTTCCGGTCAGTAACTTGAGAACCACTTGACCCAGAATGATGAAACTTCATAGGATGATTGGTCATGCAGAGTAGATGACCCCTAACGATTTTAGGGTCACTCTGTTAAAGGTCAAGGCCACAGGGGCCTGAACATGGAAAACCATTTCCAATCAATAACTTTAGAACCTCTTGACCCAGAATGTTGAAACTTCATAGGATGATTGTTCATGCAGAGTAAATGACCCCTATTGTTTTTGGGGTCACTCCATTAAAGGTCAAGGTCACAGGGGCCTGAACATTGATAACCAGTTCCGATCAATAACTTGAGAACCACTTGACCCAGAGTGTTGAATCTTCATAGGATGATTGAACATGCACAGTAGATGACCCCTATTGATTTTGGCGTCAGTCTATTAAAGGTCAAAGTCACAGTGGCCTGTTCATGTAAAATCATTTTTTGGAAATAACTTGAGAACCACTTGACCTACAATGTTGATAACCAGTTCCGATCAATAACTTGAGAACCACTTGACCCAGAGTGTTGAATCTTCATAGAATGATTGAACATGCACAGTAAATGACCCCAATTGATTTTGGGGTCAGTCTATTTAAGGTCAAAGTCACAGTGGCCTGTTCATGTAAAATCATTTTTTGGAAATAACTTGAGAACCACTTGACCTACAATGTTGAAACTTAATAGGATGATTGGATATGCAGAGTAGATGACCCCTATATATTTTTAGGTCACTTGATCAAAGGTCAAGGTCACAGGAGCCTGAACAGTGACTTGAGAACCACTAGGCCAAGAGTGTTGAAATTTATCGGGATGACTGGACATGCCAAGTAGATGATCCCTATTGCAGCCAACCATCAGTGTCTCTTTGACTTTCGCTCCTGACCCCTATTGACTTCTTGCCTATAGGACTTTGCATTGGGGGAGACATGCGCTTTTTTACAAAAGCATTTTCTAGTTTATATTTTATTTCATAAAATGAAATAAACAATCAATTCCTTGACAGTTCCTCTTTGTTCCCGATAGTATATTTCTCGATTCGAAAAATGTTACTGTTTTAAAAAAAAAGTCGTAAGGTTACTCTGCAACTGATAAAACAAAACCTGATGAAACAAAACCTGAAAAACAAAACCTGAACTAAGCTTTGTGATTTGTCTTTGAAATGTCACAAGGTCTTCCCTGTTTTACGGACAGTGGTTTCCTGCGATTGTTCAAAATACGCTTCTATAGGTTATAGTTTTAGAAGAAAGTCTTTTGGTTGATTTTATTTATACAATAATTTCTTGAATATTGTTTGCAAGAAAAAGATTTGATCACTGGCTGTAGGTGCAGATGGGAATATCTGGCTCTCGGGGAAACTGTTTGTAAACGCGATAACTCGGTAAAACCTCATTACTGCCGGAACAGTTCCCCTCTAGCTTAAGATATTCCCATCTGTACCTACAGCTAGTGAAAGAATCTTATATACCATGATATGACACTAAATAAAAGAATGAGTGCAAAAAAGAAATGTGTAAAGTTTACTGATGTTAATTTGAATACATTGACTTTACTTGGATTTTTATACCCCCACCAAACATGTTTGGGAGTCAGTTTTGTCGCATCCCGTCGCGAAATCTATTATCTCAGTTATTACTATATGGATTTGATTCAAACTTAAAATACATGTTCCACCTTATCACCCACATCATGTGACACAAGGTGCATAACTCTGACACCAAGTTTTCATGAATTATGTCCCCTTTTACTTAGAATTTAAGGTTAATTTTGTTGTATTTTCACTATATCTCAGTTATTACTAAATGGATTTGATTCAGACTTAAAATAGTTGTTCCACCTCATCACCCACATCATGTGACATAAGGTGCTTAACTCTGACATCAATTTTTTATGAGTTATGTCCCCTTTTTACTTTAAATTTAAGGTTGATTTTCATGTATTTTCACTATATCTCAGTTATTACAAAACGGATTTGACTCAAACTTAAAATAGAAGTTCCACCTCATCACCCACATCATGTGACACAAGGTGCATAACTCTGACACCCATTTTTCATGAATTATCCCCCTTTTTACTTAGAATTTAAGGTTAATTTTGATGTATATTCACTGTATCTCAGTTACTACTAAATGGATTTGATTAAAACTTAAAATAGATGTTCCACCTCATCACTCACATCATGTGACACAAGATGCATAACTCTGACACCAATTTTTCTTGAATTATGTCCCCTTTTACTTAGAATTTAAGGTTAATTTTGATGTATTTTCACTATATCTCATTCTGATTGGCATAGAGTCAAAGAGAAGTAACCTCTTTTAGCTCATCTGATTTTTAGCTCACCTGAGCACGAAGTGCTCAAAGGTGAGCTTTAGTGATCACCCTGTGTCCGGCGTCCGTCGTCGTCCGTCGTCCGTCCGTCCGTCGTCAACAATTTGACTGTTAACACTTTTTTGGCCCAATCTTAATGAAACTTGGTCAGAATGTTACCCTCCATAAAATCTTGGACGAGTTCGATATTGGGTCATCTGGGTTCAAAAACTAGGTCACCAGGTCAAATCAAAGGAAAAGCTTGTTAACACTCTAGAGGTCACAATTTTGACCCAATCTTAATGAAACTTGGCCAGAATGTTACCCTCCATAAAGTCTTGGACGAGTTCGATATTCGGTCATCTGGGGTCAAAAACTAGGTCACCAGGTCAAATCAAAGGAAAAGCTTGTTAACACTCTAGAGGTCACATTTTTGGCCCAATCTTAATGAAACTTGGTCAGAATGTTACCCTCCGTAAAATCTTGGATGAGTTTGATATTGGGTCATCTGGGGTCAAAAACTAGGTCACCAGGTCAAATCAAAGGAAAAGCTTGTTAACACTGTAGAGGCCGCATTTATGACTATATCTTCATGAAACTTGGTCAGAATGTTAATATTGATGATCTTAAGGTCCAGTTTGAATCTGGGTCATGTAGGATTAAAAACTAGGTCACCTGGTCAAATCAAAGGAAAAGCTAGTTAACACTGTAGAGGCCACATTTATGACCATATCTTAAAGAAACTTGGTCAGAATGTTTATCTTGATGCTCTTTAGGTCAAGTTTAAACCTGGGTCAGCTTCGGTCAAAAACTAGGTCACTAGGTTAAATCAAAGGAAAAGCTTGTTAACACTGGAGAGGCCACATTTATGACTATATCTTCATGAAACTTAGTCAGAATATTAAACTTGATGATCTTTAGGTCAAGTTTGAATCTGGGTCATGTTGGGTCAAGAATTAGGTCATGGGGGCAAATCAAAGGAAAAGCTTGTTAACACTCTAGAGGCCACATTTATGACTGTAACTTCATGAAACTTAGAATGTTAAACTTGATGATCTTTAGGTCAAGTTCAAATCTGGGTCATGTTGGGTCAAAAACTAGGTCACGGGGTCAAATCAAAAGAAAAGCTAGTTAACACTGTAGAGGCCACATTTATGAACATATCTTGATGAAACTTGGTCAGAATGTTAATCTTGATGATCTTTAGGTCAATAGGTCAGGTGAGCGATACAGGGCCTTCATGGCCCTCTTGTTTGAAAAAAAATGATGAGTTATTGTCATCACTTGAGTGGTTGTCGGCGTAGGCGTCGGCGTTGCCTGGTTAAGTTTTATGTTTAGGTCAGTTTTTCTCCTAAACTATCAAAGCTATTGCTCTGAAACTTGGAATACTTGTTCACCATCATAAGCTGACCCTGTATAGCAAGAAACATAACTCCATCTTGCTTTTTGCAAGATTTATGGCCCCTTTTGTACTTAGAAAATATCAGATTTCTTGGTTAAGTTTTATGTTTAGGTCAACTTTTCTCCTAAACTATCAAAGCTATTGCTTTGAAACTTGGAATACTTGTTCACCATCATAAGCAGACCCTGTACATCAAGAAACATAACTCCATCTTGCTTTTTGCAAGATTTATTGCCCCTTTTGGACTTAGAAAATCAGTTTTCTTGGTTAAGTTTTATGTTTAGGTCAGCTTTTATCCTAAACTATCAAAGCTATTGCTTTAAAACTTGCAACACTTGTTCACCATCATAAGTTGACCCTGTACAGCAAGAAACCTAACTCCGTCCTGCTTTTTGCAAGATTTATGGCTCCTTTTGGACTTAGAAAATATCAGATTTCTTGGTTAAGTTTTATGTTTAGGTCAACTTTTTTCTTAAACTATCAAAGCTATTGCTTTGAAACTTGCAACACTTGTTCACCATCATAAGCTGACCCTGTACAGCAAGAACATAACTCCATCCTGCTTTTTGCAATAATTATTGCCCCTTTTGGACTTAGAAAATCATTTTCTTGGTTGAGTATTATGTTTAAGTCAACTTTTCTCATAAACTATCAAAGCTATTGCTTTAAAACTTGCAACAGTTTTTCACCATCATAAGTGGACACTCTAATCATAACTCTATCCTGCTTTTTGCAAGAATGATGGCCATTTTTAGACTGAGAAAATCATGGGTAGGACAATATTTCTATTACACAAAAAAAATCAGATGAGCGTCCTCACCCGCAAGGCGGTGCTCTTGTTTAAACTTTTGTACTGAGTTACTTCCCCTTAAATTCCAGGAATTAGTCTATTTTTAGAAATCCTATTTTTAGATTTTCAATATTTTGGTATTTTTCTAACTTTTTTATTATCAGTCCTATGTAAAAAGTAAATACATTTTTCTGTGGTAACATGGGTCGGTAAGACACTTTTTTTGTATTCACTTTTAGTGTATCTCTAATATTAGAGATTTTTTATATTTACCTCATCCCTCATCAAGGGCACATAATTATACTAGTATTACTTATATGTGGAAGCCCAGGATGAAGTACTCCAAAGACGAGTAAACTTCTTTTTAAGTATTAAGCCTTTTTGACATTTTTATATTATTCAAAGTATTTTTAAGATTACTTATGGTTGCCATTCTTCTGTGACAAGACTGTATGGTGGGGGTATGAGTCACTCCTGTGACAGTTTTAGTTTTTTTCAATCACAAGCTTGTTCTCATTGTTGTTCATCTAAAAGCATCCCAACCCAATGATATTGAAAAGTTGTCAGGTTAATCATTGAATCTCTCTGTGAAGTAATTTGTTGTTTCTTTTTGCATAAGATTGATATGATAGTGCAGTATAAACAAAGATCAATTTAGGGGGATTTATCAGTTGGAAAACAGAAATCATCTAAGCATTCTATCAACACATGCTTCCTGTTGGTATAGGAAAAACTAAGAAATTACAGAAGATTTGTTGGAAAGAAGAAATGTTTGAAGTGAAGGGTTAGACTGAATAATGGCTTCTTTTGTTTTGTCCTGAGATATTGATTAGTCAGTCAAAGTTTGTAATTTGAAATGTTTCTTGTCCTGAATGACATGAGGTATTCAATTAAGAACTTCTATATTTTTCTCTATACAGCTGCTAGAGTTTTCTTAGACAAAAAAAACTGTGTTGTATATAGGGAATGAGGTTAGCAAGTCGTTTTGATGGGGAACATGGATGGAATCTTCAATAAATGAGCAGCTAGACTCTCAGTCTATCCACATTATATAACATGTGCATCAGTCAATTCAACTTGACAAGTTGCGTTGTTACAATGTTTTGCTGCATTTCAGTGTCTATTTCATTATCATAACTAACATTTAGCATGATTATGACATGCAGGGACAAAATATTTTCTTTGATAAACATTTTACAGATTACATTCTGTGAGTGTTTTTATAACACCCAGTGAGAGGTGCTGTTCAGAAACTGATACTATATAGTTGTACCTTCTGACAATGTGAATAGCAAACAAATCATGATTTCCAGATGCAGAGTTAGACTATGTTGTAACAGACCAAATTAAGCATTTTGCAACAAATAAATGAGATATATTCATTTTCACATGGCATTTTAAAACATGTAACAGGAGGTCCTGTTTCAACTGTTGTATCTATATTGAGTGTACATAGGAGTAAGATAAACAAGAATGGACTTTGCAATTTCTTGGCAAGTTGCAGGGGTGGTTTTCATCACACAGTCAGTTTTACTACTAACTTTTTTTCAGCTGTTGTATAAAGGCAGCTCTGCTTATCCTCCAGTATAGCCATTACTGGCCATGCATCAATGAAATAACATCAATGCAAGTTCCCATCATCTTCAAAGTTTGAAGTAATAAAAAGTGACAAGATTATATTCTTATTACATAATGTAAAATGAGGAGATAAAAGCTCCACTCATGTTTGTATTGTAAATGATGTATGGCAGAAGTAGCAACATACAGAACTCTCTGGTCCTTTGATATTGAAAATAGCAACAACACTGCATCAAACTGGAACAATATAAACTACTCAGCCCACCCATTAATCATGTCAACATGCTAATGCATTTGTAGACATAAATTGTAACTGCAATATGAAACTTCCATAGAAACATCATGGAAAATCACAGGGTAATCAATATACAGGTTTCTTGTTTATTACTCCTGTTGCAAACTTTTAAGGAATGACACTTTACTTCAGTAACATTGACAGTAACCTTAAGCAAGAAAATTTATGACTTTAAACCATGAATGTGTTAAAGAATGTCAGAAAGAATTTCATTCAGTAGTGGGTTAAAACAGATTCAGTACTGTAAAAGTCTTTTATTTTCACGAATTTATCTGTCTCTTAATATTGGCAGAGAAGGCCAATGTTGTGAATCACAAATTCAAAAATTCTAAAAGAAGATATAATTATATAATTTTTTTTTTATGTGTTTCAAGCTATTTTATGTCTGATTCACAAAGGTTCAGAATTTCCTAAAGAAAGCAGTTGTCTCAAGCCAAGCACTAATTTACCTTCTACAGAATGTCAAGTAAAACATACTTGCTGGTCCAGAAGCAATTTGTGGCTAACCTGATAAATGCTTTATTGTAATGTTTTGCTATAGGAGAAATTAATTTGTTTTCAAAGGTTAATACAATTGCTTTTATAGTCTGAGAATAGATCCTTAAAATTGTGTTTTATTGGTTTTAAAACAAGCTAGAGTTGATTCCAGAAAACTTCTTTGTGATCCAGCAATAAAATGAACTTTACTTTGAACTCTTGCTGTTTTTCTTTGATTTGCAAATTCCTGGTAAGTTAAAGTAAATATGGAAATAAAAAAAACATTTAATGAATGAGGTGGTCTTCTTTTCAATTCTTTGTTTTTGATTTTTAGAATCCCTTGCTCATTACCATGAGAGAAACACATCTTGGAAGCATCCTACTTTTAATCACATAGAAAAGTTGTCAGGTTAATCATTGAATCTCTCTATGAACTAATTTGTTGTTTCTTTTTGCATAAGATTGATAATGATAGTGCAGTATAAAGAAGCAAATTCGATGAATTGGAATCCCCCGCCGAAAGGGTCAGAGTTGAGGAACGGCAAAAAAATATATCCTGCAAAAAGTTAAGAATGTTACTAAGAAGCAAATAATTTCATTAGTCAAATCAAATTAAAAGAAAATGAATGGTTTGTTTGGGTGGGGGGGGGGGGGGGGTGAGGATACAACAGTTTACATGTTGATTATAAATATTGGTAGAAAACAAAAAATGAAAAAAAAAAAAAAAAAAAAAAAAAAAAAAAAAAAAAAGGGGGGGGGGGGGGGGGGGGGGGAGGGGGTTGACCAATGTAAGGTGGTGACCAGGTGTAGGTACACAACATCACATGTTTATAATAAATGTGCATGGAAAAGAATGGAAGAAGTTTAATGAAATTCTTCCAATTGGTTGGTTTGTTATGTACAGATCTGTGGATTTTTAAACAATTAAAGGGCAATAACTAAATGGAAAATTGACCAATCGAAAAAAAACTTGAAGGGCATCGTCACAGTATCTTGGTTCATGTCTATTTCAAGTTTGATGAAATTCTATCTGCTAGTTACTGAGAAATGGCTGCAGACGGACATTTTTCATTAAATCAAGGGCAATAACTCTGAGGGAAATTGACCTATCAAAAAAAAAACTTGACGGGCATCAGCGCAGTATGTTGGTTCATGTCTATTTCAAATTTGATGAAATTCTACCTGTTAGTTACTGAGAAATGGCTGCAGACAGACATTTTTTATAAATCAAGGGCAATAACTCTGAGGGAAATTGACCAATCAAAAAAAAAACTTGACGGGCATCATCGCAGTATGTTGGTTCATGTTTATTTCAAGTTTCATGAAATTCTACCAAGTAGTTACTGAGAAATGGCTGCGGACGGACGGACTGACGGACGGACAACGCCATTTCAATATCCCCCTCCCGATTTCATCGGCGGGGGATAATAAAGATCAATTTAGGAGGGCTTATCAGTCAGAAAACAGAAATCAAAGAAATACACTATCTAACACTTTTATCAACACAGACTACCTGTTGGGTGGGGGGGGAAAATAAGAAGTTACTGAAGAAATAGCTGAAAATAATGAAATCTTTGAAGTGAAGTTAAATATTGAAGAATAGTTCTTATTGTTTTTATTTGCATGTGTGTGCGAGATATTGATTCATTTACTGTATCAGTGTTTGTAGTTTGAAAAACTTCTGCACTGAATGGTGTAAAGTAATCAAGAAGTTCCATGAAGGTTTTTTTTTCTATTTACAGCATCAAGTGTTTACAGCACGACATTGTTTTTAGCTCATCTGATTTTTTGAAAAAAAATGATGAGTTATTGTCATCACTTGAGCGGTTGTCGGCGTCTCTGCGTCGGCGTTGCCTGGTTAAGTTTTATGTTTAGGTCAGCTTTTCTCCTAAACTATCAAAGCTATTGCTTTGAAACTTGGAATACTTGTTCACCATCATAAGCTGACCCTGTATAGCAAGAAACATAACTCCATCTTGCTTTTTGCAAGATTTATGGCCCCTTTTGTACTTAGAAAATATCAGATTTCTTGGTTAAGTTTTATGTTTAGGTCAACTTTTCTCCTAAACTGTCAAAGCTTTTGCTTTGAAACTTGGAATACTTGTTCACCATCATAAGCAGACCCTGTACATCAAGAAACATAACTCCATCTTGCTTTTTGCAAGAATAATTGCCCCTTTTGGACTTAGAAAATCAGTTTTCTTGGTTAAGTTTTATGTTTAGGTCAGCTTTTATCCTAAACTATCAAAGCTATTCCTTTAAAACTTGCAACACTTGTTCACCATCATAAGCTGACCCTGTACAGCAAGAAACATAACTCCATCCTGCTTTTTGCAAGATTTATGGCCCCTTTTGGACTTAGAAAATATCAGATTTCTTGGTTAAGTTTTATGTTTAGGTAAACTTTTTCTCTTAAACTATCAAAGCTATTGCTTTAAAACTTGCAACTCTTGTTCACCATCATAAGCTGACCCTGTACAGCAAGCAACATAACTCCATCCTGCTTTTTGCAATAATTATTGCCCCTTTTGGACTTAGAAATATCATTTTCTTGGTTGAATATTATGTTTAAGTCAACTTTTCTCATAAACTTTCAAAGCTATTGCTTTAAAACTTGCAACAGTTTTTCACCATCATAAGTGGACACTGTACATCAAGAAACATAACTCTATCCTGCTTTTTGCAAGAGTGATGGCCCTTTTTAGACTTAGAAAATCATGGGTAGGACAATATTTCTATTATAAAAAAAAAATCAGATGAGCGTCAGCACCCGCAAGGCGGTGCTCTTGTTGTCATCTTAGAGTTATCCACACATTGTGCTGTCAGCAAATGGGAACAAAAGGCATGAAGAAATGAATTTCTTTGCTTTATGCTGTACTTACAGAGTTATGAAAGCTAACTTACAGATAGAATGGAACATTACTTTAATGGAAATGTTTTATACTTATAAATATTTCCAAACTATTTTAAAATCATATTATTTTTAACTTATCTGAAGACCGTATATTTCTTAAATCAAATATAATTCCTTATGGATAAATTCATTGTCACAATGGGTATGAAATTGAAATTAACTTTGTCATATTTATTACCTTTAAAATTCAATAATGATGTACTCAAAATGATTTTAAATTTGATTTCCAATTTTTTCCCCAGTAATAATGGTAATTGCTAATGAAAAATATTGCTGCTCTTGGCACCTGTATAAATAATTTTCCCTGTCTTTTTTCAGAACAAAATTTAATGAAGTCTGTGCTTTATTACTAGCAACATTAACTTTCATTGTGATGAATTTTTCTGCCTTGTGTGAAATTTATAGGTACGAAATGTAATGAAACTGTTTTTCATCGTTTAACTTGGCATCATGTTTTACCTCTAACACAAGGAAGCAAGCAGGTATTCGGTAAGATATCTAGTTTGATGGCCATTCTCAAATCTTAAGAAAAATACATAAGGACAGAGATTCTGTTGGAAGGATAACTTTCAAATGAAGCAGCACTCCTGAAACAAAACACCATAGCAGTGTTTATATGGATGAGTACATGATAAAAATATACACAGAAACAAAGTAAAGCATATGGAAATCTCGGACAAAAGAAACAAGTAAAAGAACAAACATAGAGCATTACCTCAGGATGGTTAGTTGCAAAAAAACACCACCAAGGGGTTTTAAATGGATTAATTGTGCACAATTCTTTCATTTTTAATCCTTTATGTGTCCAAAAGTTACAGTCTCAAAATGTTACAATTATGATTCTGTAAAACACAGAAATTAGTGCGTAAATATAAAAAAGAAACCGAAAGAATCATACATACATGTATAATAACTATATTTGTACCACTTTCCAAATTATCCTCTCATAGACTGAAAACTATTATGTATAGGGAGTTAGGAGGGAAAGTCAGTATAATTCAGTAATGTATGAGGGAATGTTGATGGAATCTTCAGTAAATACACTGCTAGACTTGCAGTCGATTGGAGTACCTACCTCTCCTCATAAAGTGCTGAATAACACGTGAAACATGCAATTCAACTTGACACGTATTGTTGTTCTTGCAATGTCTTACAGCATTTCAATGTCTATTTCATTATCATAACTAGCATTTAGTATAATTATGACATGCATGGACAAAATATTTTCTCCTATGAAACATTTACAGTTAAACTTTGTTCTTGATATCTGATTGCTCGAACACCACCCTTTGCTCAAACTCAACAGTCCAGTCCTGAGCAAAATCTCAATATGAGCCGTGCCATGGTAAAACCAACATAGTGGCTTTGTGACCAGCATGGATCCAGACCAGCCTGCGCATCCGCGTGGTCTGGTCAGGATCCATGCTTTTCACTTTCAAAGCCTATTGGGATTAGAGAAACTGTGAACAGCATGGATCCTGACCAGACTGCGCGGATGCACAGGCTGGTCTGGATCCATGCTGGTCGCAAAGCCACTATGTTGGTTTTCTCACGGCGCGGCTCATATGGTAAATATGATTGCACCAGTGTTAAGAACATTTTTGGCCATTTTTGACAATTTGGAAAGCAAATAAAACATGGTTTCAGATGCTGAGATTGTCTACATTGTAAAAAGCCAAAATAGTTATTTTGATGCAAAGCAAAGATATTTTGTTTCTTATGGTACATTTAATTAGTGGTCTTTAATTTCTTCCAGTTTCACATTTTAAAAGTTTGTTTCCATACATCAGGGATCTGAAAAAACACCTTAT
This sequence comes from Mercenaria mercenaria, assembly GCF_021730395.1. Taxonomy (NCBI): domain Eukaryota; kingdom Metazoa; phylum Mollusca; class Bivalvia; order Venerida; family Veneridae; genus Mercenaria; species Mercenaria mercenaria. The sequence continues at coordinate 24,631,025 of NC_069362.1, forward strand.
AATTTTGGATATGACTAATTGTGTGTTTTATCACAGAAAAATCTTTCATGTTAAAATTCAGAATTCACTGAAGCTATTTCAGCCAGGTAACGACAGATGGACTCGGCTAATACTTAAAGTGTCTGGTATTTCAGCCAGGTAACAACAGATGGACTTGGCTAATACTTAAAGTGTCTGGTATTTCAGCCAGGTAACAACAGATGGACTCGGCTAATACTTAAAGTGTCTGGTATTTCAGCCAAGTAACAACAGATGGACTCGGCTAATACTTAAAGTGTCTGGTATTTCAGCCAGGTAACAACAGATGGACTCGGCGAATACTTAAAGTTTCTGGTATTTCAGCCAGGTAACAACAGATGGACTCGGCTAATACTTAAAGTTTCAGAAAATGTCAATTCACAAATATAGTAACTGTTGTTTGTTCTTGTTGTACAAAACAGCAGTGACAGCCTTTTTATGCAAGCTAGCAGACTTTGTGGGTTGTCTGTGAATACCATTACTGGCTGTGCTTCATTACATAACATCAATGCAAACTCTGATCAGCTTCAAAAGTTAATGTAATAATAAATAAATGACAAGACTGTTTTCTTTAGCGAATCTAAAGGGAGGAGATATTTGTCAGCAGATAAAAGCACTGCTCATGTTTATTATTTTGTAAATGATGTATGGCAGAAGTGGCAACATTCAGAACTCTCTGGATGAATAATTCCAATTCCTGTGAGTTTGAAAATAGCAGGAACACTGTGCTGAGCATCAAACTAGAACTGTAGAAACTATTGACAAAACAGAAAAAACAAAATAGGTCATTAACATTGCCAACATGATAATTTAGACATAAATTATAACAGTTACTGTACCATCAAACTTCTATGGAACATCACAGAGTCATCCATGTACAGGTATCAGTTGCTGATGGGACCCTTTAAACTCTTTTTCAACAGTAACATTTCATTAACTGTAACATTAACAGTAATATTGACAGTTACTTTGACAAGGAGTTATATGACATTAACCAGTCATGTTAAAGGGTGTCAGGAAGATTTTCTTCCAGCAGACAAGTTAAAATGGTTACCATAAAATGACCATGTAAAACATCATGTATGTAAGCTTTTTCTCAAAAGCATACATCATGTATGTATGAGAGAATTATTTGTAGATTAATCTGTGAATTATAACATTGAAGACCAGTATCTCTTATTTTCCAAATAAATAGTGTATGGAAGTCAGCCTGATGCCAGCTTACACTAGAAACGTGTTACAGAAATAGAGGTGATGTTTGCTTTTGCACTAATTTATCCATTCCACAGAATGTGTTTTTTTAAACACAACAAACCATAATCATTGGTCTAGAAGCATTTTTTGTTAACCAAATAAAAGTTTTATTGTTGTGCTGTGATAAAGAAGCAATTAATTCAGTTTCACAGTTAATATGATATTGCTTTATAAAATACAAGAATAGATCCATTGTTTGTGTTTTACTGGTTTTAAAAACAGCAAGAGCTGATTCCAGAAAATTTCTTTGTAGTTTAGAATACCTTTCATGTGAAGGCAGTAAATCAGGAAACATATCAATTAATTAGTTGGTGAACTCTTCCCTTGTCTTTGATTTTCAAATCCTGGCTTGTTAAAACAGCAAAGTGAAATAAGGAAATAAAAACAATAGATGAATGAGTTGATTTTTCATTTTCAGTTCTTTGATCTTTGAAATCCTCGGCTTATTTGCATGTGAGAGTCTCAATATTGGAAGCATCCTGCTGTAATCACCTAGAAAACTTGTCAGATTAACCAGTGCATATTGCTGTGAAGTAATTTTGTTGTTTTGTTTTGCATTAAAGATTGATAGGATAATGCAGAAAATTGGAATTTCTGGGTTTAAGTTTTTGTTTAGTTCAACTTTTCCTGCATATTATAAGAACAAATTAGCTTTGAAATGTTCTACACTTGTCCATTGTCGTTATAGATTAGTAAGTAGGCTATGTATATCATAACATTCTTGCATTTTGTCAGATTTATGGCCCCTTTTAACTAGATTTCTTCCTTAAATGTTTTCTTATGTTTTCTTTAGGGCAACTGAAACTGCAAGATAACATGTAAATTACTAAGTATACAATTCAGCTCTGACAGTGTCTTGCAGCCTTTCAATGTCTATTTCATTATCATAACTAACATTTTATATAATCATGACATGCAAGCACAAAATATTTTCTTTGTTAAACATTTTACAAACTACATTCTATGAGTGTTTTTATAAAACCCAATGAGAGATGTCTTTCAGGAGATGATACTAGTTGCACCACAAGAACATCTTAAGTAATTATGTCTCACACCACACAGTGGTGTGGGAGACATACTGATTTACTCCAGTCTGTGTGTGTGTGTGTCTGTCACAAAGCTTGTCTGCATTCTAAGTCAAACATTTCTCACCCGATCTTCACCAATCTTGAACAAAATGTGTCTGACCATAGGACCTTGGTCAAGTGCGATAACTAGCCAAATCGGCCCAGGCACTTCGGAATTATAGCCCTTGAATTACTGAAAAATCCCTTACGAAAAACCTTCCCTATTGTCAGTGTATGGTCAGTTTATGTCCAGTGTGTTTCCAGTGAATAATACTCTTAAATCCAGTTACTTGCCAGCCTATTTCCAGAGCTGACAATAAACTGACCCAGTGTGTTGCCACTGAATAACCATCGTGTGTCCATGTACTTGTCAGCTAATTTCCAGATCTGAAAACTAGCTGTACAATTAAACTTCCAGTCTGCTGTCAGTTTATATACAGTTTGTTGTCAGTGATGTTTATAATGACATTTTAACAAAAGTTCATTGATTTTTCATATAAAGTTATTTGAAGGAGCTAAATTATATAGAGGTATCTGGAAATAAAACACTGACAACAAACTGGTATGCAGTGTCAATCTGGCAACACACTGGATACACAACTGACAACAAGCGGCTTTTTGGACTTTCCAGTCAGTTGTCCTTGTATTGTCAGTGCGCAGCCAGTCAACTGGAAATATTTTTCTGACAACACACTGGCATATTGCCAGTGTGTTGTCATTGTATTGTCAGTGTAAAGTCAGTCACAACATGCCAGGCTCTCTTACATGGACAAGAGAAACACTTTAGCAAACTGGAATCATTATTTAAAGTTTTAACTAAATTCCTTCATGCAGTACAAAGTTATGAGCACTTATACATTAGTGTGGCAGATGGACTAGTTTTGTTTGTTTGTTTTTGGTTTAACGTCGTTTTTCAACAGTATTTCAGTAATGTAACAGGGGGCAGTTAACCTAACCTGAGTGTTCCTGGATTCTGTACCAGTACAAACCTGTTCCCCACAAGTAACTGCCAACTTCCCCACATGAATCAGAGGTGGAGGACTAATGATTTCTAACACAATGTCATTTATCAAATAGTCAGGGAGAACATAAGCCCCGTCCGAAGATCGAACTCGCGACACCATGATCCGTAGATCGACGCTCTACCTATTGAGCTAAAGATGGACTAGTATCCCAATATATTGCTTGCTTACTCACTGTCAGTATTACTAATCTTATTTATTTCCCCCTTGGAAAATTGTCTTTATTACCATTGTATTGTCATAGCATTGTCAGTGTATGGGAAGTTTGTTTCCAGTTTAGTGTCAGTATATATTTTTCTCTCAGGGGTGTAAAATTCCACTCGCCCGCTCGCATTGGCGAGTTAAAGTCTGGATAGGACGAGTGGATCTCGCTGTATACTCGACCGATCGGGCGAGTGGTTTTTACGTCGTAGCTTTAATGAAATTCAGAAATTACATCTTGAAAAACGTCAACAAACTTTGAGATAGTTCAGTTGCTACTTTGATTGACTGGAATTTACCCGCGAATCGTAAAGATATCAAAACGTCAATCATGCCGGTAATTTTCCATTCCGAGAGCACGTGCGACCTGCGTAATATCAAATTTACATTTCCGTTACTTTTGTTTATCGACCAGTACACAAAAAAACGCGCGTAGTGCATTCATTTTTTAATATTATCGCTTCAGTTTTTCAACATCGCTTGAGAAGTAATACAATTTGAATTACACTAAGATTTCAATAAAATATCGACGGAAATGTAAGCAAATTTGCATGAAAACGGTCGAATTTTCATATAATCATTTGTTAAATTTCAAACAGCGAGATCTTAATTACTGATTTCTTTCTAAGAGAAAATAAGTGATACATACTATGGGCATAAAATTCGGACTTTTGACCAGAAAGAACAAAAAACAGAATTAAAAAATCTTAAATAATGAAAAAGCGGCAGTAATTTAAATACATTGAGTAAAACGATTTTTTTGGCGAAAAGGTTTCTGTTAGTGCGGCGGAATAGGTTACGTGACCTCGTGGACGTAAATAGAAATGTGGTTTTAAAATAAAACAAAATAATGTTGTTACGGTTTTTAATAAGTTTTAAATGAATCTTTGTACATGTATTTTTTTTTTATAAAATATTCTTCTCAAACGATAATGTAAATTCCTTGAGGGCAAATAGGTCACATGGCGCGAAAAACTGTAATATGACGTAATGCCATGACAATCTCGTGCAACAATACCGCTTTGATCTCCACTTCAGATGTCATGATGCCGACACACTTTTAGCTCTTTGAGTGGATGTTAATTGATGATGAAAACAGGCCATTTACTTAGTTTATCAACAGAATAATTACCGATGATCGTCAACTCTTTTTTTTTTCGCTTTCAAGACGGGTAGGTGGATGATGAATATTGTGTCCATATTTTTAGGACACTTTTTAAAATAATTATTTTTCGGGAAATATGTCTTGAGAAAAGGAAAATAACTGATGTTTAATTCTTTCCTGACACTTTGGGAAACTACGGTAGGGGTTAGACTGTGATTATTTTTACTATCGATGCAGTTATTATGGAGAGCAACTTGATGGTGGAGATCACAAAATTAGTGAAAGAAAAATGTCTGGTGTGAAAAAGAAATTTAAGAGTAACAGAAATGAATAATCAAAAAGGAAACGTAGTGTACGAGCTATGTGTTATGTTTGAAATTTGCTTGTTGTACATAATACTCATTCCTTACTACGTGAGTTTTAAAAATGTTAATTATTAGGGCGAGTGACTGTCCACTAAGGGTGAGTAGATTTTACTAGCTACTAGTCCTGCAGGGCGAGTGGTGTGAAAAAGAATTTTACACCCCTGTCTCTATTTATCTTTATTTATGTTTAATATGAATTTTAATGTGACTTAAAACCTTCATTTGCTTATGACTCAATTTTAATACCAATTAAGATTTGCAATATTTCAATTATCAATAATATATTGAAACCAAAGGAGATTATGGTAAATTTGCAAGTTTAATTTTACAGGGTAGCGAAAATACATGACTTTTAGATTTTCTGTATCTGTTTAGCACAAATACTTGTTGCGGACAGAATCTGTGTTACAATGAAAACAATAACTGTAAAATGATGAAAAAGTACCTTTACAATGTGCCCATCAATGCTGGAAAACTATTGAAAACTGAAAATAATTTTGGAGGGAAAAATGCAATACTTGGCCATTTTGATAAGGTGTCTTGTAATATTTGTTTTGCTATGAAAATTGCTAAGATGGGTATATTGCCAGTGTGTAGCCAGTGCATTGCCAGAATCTGCTCTCAGAGTAAATTTATATCCACTGTACTGTCAGACAGACAGAAAATTCATACAATATTGTCACTTATGTAATTTTTATCTCGACTATTCAAAGAATAGCCGAGTTATTGGACATGCCCGTATGTTTTTTTTAAAGAAAATTATGGCCTTTTTTTCGACTTTGAAGGTTAAAGTTTTGTATGTAAGCTGGTATCTCAGTACTCACTTATGGGAATGGATTGAAACTAATTACACGCTTGTTCACTGTCATGATCTGACATGCACTAAGCAGGTCCCATAACTTTTTTTTTTCAAAATTATGCCCCTTTTTCCACATAGCATTTTTTGCTTAAGTTTTTAGCTCGACTATTCAAAGAATAGTCTAGCTATTCTACTCACCCTGGCGTCGGCGTCGGCGTCACACCTTGGTTAAGTTTTTGCATGCAAGTACATACAGCTATCATTTAAAGGCATATAGCTTTGGAACTTATTTTTTTCTTTCTCTAGGTCAATTACCAACCTCACTGGGTCAAGTCCCGTAACTCAGACATGTAATTTGAGCAAATTATGCCCCCTTTTGGACTTAGAAAATTCTGGTTAAAGTTTTACATGCAAGTTCCTATCTCCAAAACTAATACAGATATTGAATTGAAACTTCACACGTGTCTTTGGGGTTATAAAACTAGTTGATAGCAGCATATCCATAACTCTGACCTTCATTTTGGCCAAATTATGCCCCCTTTTGGACTTAGAAAATTCTGGTTAAAGTTTTGCGTGCAAGTACATACAGCTAATACTAAAAGGCATATAGATTTGAAACTTATTTTTTCTTTTACTAGGTCAATTACCAACCTCACTGGGTCAAGTCCCATAACTCTGATATGTATTTTGAGCAAATTATGCCCCCTTTTGGACTTAGAAAATTCTGGCTAAAGTTTTACATGCAAGTTACTATCTCCAAAACTAATGCAGATATTGAATTGAAACTTCACATGTGTCTTCGTGGTTATAAAACTAGTTGATAGCAGCAAGTCCTATAACTCTGACCTTCATTAAGACCAAATTATGCCCCCTTTTGGACTTAGAAAATCCTGGTTAAAGTTTTGCTTGCAAGTACATACAGCTATTACTAAAAGGCATATAGATTTGAAACTTATTTTTTCTTTTTCTAAATCAGTTACCAACCTCACTGGGTCAAGTCCCATAACTCTGACATGTATTTTGGGCAAATTATGCCCCCTTTTGGACTTAGAAAATCCTGGTTAAAGTTGTGCGTGCAAGTACTGTTACTAAAAGGCATACAGATTTGAAACATATATTTTAGCTCCACTATTCGGAGAATAGGGGGGGCTATACTACTCGCCCCGGTGTCGGCGTCGGCGTGACCCTTCTTGGTTAATGTTTTTTGGCAACCTTTGTTTTTCTGTCATATCTTTGTTACTATTGCTTATATCTTACTGTAACTTTACATAAACATTGTCCAGTATACAAACAATATATGTATAGGGGCTGAGCCCATTATACCCAAGGTCAAGGTCACCAAGGTGTTATACTTAGATTATTTTTAAGGTTAAAGTTTTTCGGCAACCTTTGTTTTTCTGTCATATCTTTGTTACTATTGCTTATATCTTACTGTAACTTTACATAAACATTGTCCAGTATACAAACAAAGTATGTGCAGGGGCTGGGCCCATTATACTCAAGGTCAAGGTCACCAAGGTCTTACACTTAGGTTATTTTTAAGAAAGTTTATCGGCAACCTTTGTTTTTCTGTCATATCTTTGTTACTTTTGCTTATATTATACTGTAAGTTCACATAAACATTGTCCAGCATACAAACAAAGTATTGTAAGGGCCGGGCCCATTATACCCAAGGTCAAGGTCACCAAGGAGTTATACTTAGAATTAATTTCATGTTATTTTTTTCGAAAGCTTCGTTTATAGACATATCTTTGGTACTTTAAAAGATAATGACTTGAAATTAAAAGTATTTGTTTATGATCATCTGCATGTGTGGCTAACTCTTATTGTGTTTTTGACAGAATTATGCCCCTTTTGTACTTAAACTTTTTTGCAATCTTCGCTCTCTGGATACTACTTTAATGCAATATAAGATAAAGACTTGAAACTTAAAATGTATCTTTATCATCATCATCTGCATGTGTGGTAACAATCCCCATAACTCTGATTTGTATTTTTGACCAAATTATGCCCCTTTTATACTTAAATTTTTAGAAACTTCGTTTTCTAGACATAAATTTGGTACTATATAAGATAATGACTTGAAACTCAAAATATATCTTTATCATCATCATCTGCATGTGTTGTAACAATCCTGATAACTCAAATTTGTGTATTTGATGGAATTTTGCCCCTTTGTATATCTTCCTTTTAAAGTAGAGGTCTCTTATTCAGACATATATTCATTTTACTGTCAAATCCCCGAATAGTGGAGCGCACTGTCTTACGGACAGCTCTTGTTGTTTTTCTAGATCAATTACCAACCTCACTGGGTCAAGTCCCAAAACTCTGACATGTATTTTGGGCAAATTATGACCCCTTTTGGACTTAGAAAATTCTGGTTAAAGTTTTACATGCAAGTTACTATCTCCAAAACTAATGCAGATATTGAATTGAAACTTCACATGTGCCTTCGGGGTTATAAAGCTAGTTGATAGCAGCAAGTCCCATAACTCTGACCTTCATTTTGGTCAAATTATGTCCCCTTTTGAATTTAAAACTCTTGAAATTTAACCATGTTGGGTAATATTTTCCTGCTTCTGGGACAATATTTTGAATAGTCGAGCTTGGCTGTCTTACGGACAGCTCTTGTTGTATGTAAGCTGGTACTCACTAATGGAAATGGATTGAAACTTCACACACTTGTCCACTGTCATAAGCTGGTATGCACTGTGCAGGTTCCATAATCCTGTTTTGCAGTTTTACAAGATTATTCCCCTTTTCCGACTTTTGTCTTCATTCAATTGACAAGGCTCTTGAGGCATTGCTGTCCTCCAACAGCTCTTGTTTACAATTCCAGTGTGTTGCCATATCGATTTGATTATAGAAATTATGTTTTTTATTTCCAGTTCCTTGCCATTTTCCTGCCAGATTTCTTCCAGACACTGGAAACAAGCTGACAATATTGTCAGTGTGTTTACATGCTGATTGTTATGAGCCAGTTTATTGTCATATACTTTGCAGGTTATTCCCAGAAATGGAAATAATATGGAAATAGTGTCCATGTTATTTTCAGACAGACTTTTTTTCTTGGAAGTTTGTTCCCCTGTAGGAGTCAGATTATTTCCAGTTACCTTTTTTTTTTTTGACAGACTGTTACCAGATCATTGACAGTTACCTTGCAGCTTAATGCCAGCTTGTTTCCATATTTCATTTTCGTAAGGGAATCCTCGGAGCACATGCACTTTTGTGCACCCAAACTGTACCCTATACTACTTTTATTAGTTGTATAGCATATGTTTTGGGTGCAAGAAAGCACATGCAGATGTAGTATAGGGTACATTTTGGGTCCAAGAAAGGGCAGACTGACTTACTATTTAGATGATTAGGCAGTTGTTGGAGACATGCGCTTTTCTCAAAAGCATCTCTAGATTCTAATGTGAAAAAGAAAAATAATCATAGTTTACAGATGCAGCATTGGGGGGTCTCCGTGGGTGTGTGGTTAGTCACTGACCTCGAATCACTTGCCCCAAATGAATGTTGGTTCAAGCCTCACTTGAGGTGTTGAAATCTTCATATGAGGAAGTCATCAAACTGGCTTACAGAAGGTCGGTGGTTCTACCCAGATGCCCGGCCATGATGAAATAATGCACGGAGGGGCACCTGGGATCTTCCTCCACCATCAAAGCTGTAAAGTTGCCATATGACCTACAGTTGTATTGGTGTGACAAAAACAAAAAACAGAATAGTAGAATTTGCCTATATCGAGATAGACAAAATTAAGCAGATAATCTGTTTGTCTTGATACAATCCTAATAGTGAAAAGTAAGAAATTCAGATATTTTCAGTTTAAGACTTTAAATTCTTTCAGTCTTGCTTATAAAATGTTTGTTTCTATATAGAATAAATCTTGGAAATAAGCTCTTTTTAATTTGGTATATGAAGCATATTTGTTGGGAAGTTTTTGCTTCTCAGAGAATGATATCCTTACTGCTTTGGTGGATGAATAACATTTTATTGGCAGTTAGCTTGTTCCATGAAACTATTCTATAACCATGTAACAAAAAAATTGACTTGGCAAATGGTTAAAGTTTCTTGGCAAGTTGTTTGAGCCCTTGTCTTCACTGTCAGAGTTGGAAACAGTCAATTGACTGCCATCCTTAGTTAGCTGTTTTGTACAAAGAGAGCAGTGACAGATTCTACAACTGGACATTTTAAGAAACAATCAAATCTAGACAGCAGTTTTCTGCTAGTCTGTGAAATCCATTACCAGACATGCATCATTAAGTAACATCAATGCAAGCTCTGATCATCTTCAAAATTTGAGGTAATAATAAATGACAAGATTATTTTCATTGCCCAATTTTAAAGGTGGAGATACTTGTGAGGAGATTAAAGAACACTCCTACTTGATTTGTTAATGATATATTACTGAAGTAGCATTATTCAGAAAATCTTGGGATGAATATGTTTGAAAATAGCAGCAACACACCAGAATGGAACATATTGAGAAAGGAGAAACAGTGTTTTAACAAAACAACAAACTCTGGTAAATCATGCAAGTGCTAAAATTAAAAGTTTTATGGAAAATCACATAGTTATCAATATAAAGGTTTTAATATGTAAATGGGACAACTTTGTTACTGTTAAAGAAATGTTTATTACCACTATTGCAAACTTGCAAGGTACCAACATTGACAAATTTGACTTTTGGGAAGAAGAGGTGTTTGGCTTTTATACCATGAATTTAGTAAAGGATTTCATTCAATAGGCATTCTGTAAAGAGGCAGAAAGCTAAAATGTTTAACCTGTATAACATGATATGTACTGATAACATTACCCTTTTATGTATTATTTGTCTTCAGTGCTTTAACATAGATGACCCATCAGATTTTTTTCGCAGTCTTTTTTGGAAGTCAGCAAGATATCAACTGATAGAAAGGTTATAGTAGGAAAGTATTGCAAAAGAATTAAATGTGACATTTGATGGTCTTAAGTTAGAAACCATTAATACATTATGAACTCCTGAAAATTTTCTATTATTTTTGATGAAAGAACATTTCATGTTCATTTAGAAGTCTGCTTGTATCCATTCTTTGAATAATTTTCCATACCACCACATGATTTTTAAAGCTGCTTTTCCTTGATGATTCGAAAAGAGAATTGCACTAATTTACCTGCTGCAGAATGTGTTTTTAAGCACAACAGAACAGAATTGTTGGTCTAGAAGCAATTTCTGGCTAACATGATAAAGGTTTTGTTGTAATGTATTGATACAGAAGAAATTAATTCCTTTTCATGTTTAATATCACTGCTTTTAAAATCTTAGAATAGATCCTTTGTTTGTATTTTACTGGTTTTAAAAACAGCAAGAGCTGATTCCAGAAAATTCCTTTGTGATCTAGAACACTTTCATGTGAAGGCAATAAAACATGAAATAAGTCAATTAATTAATTGGTATTACTTAAGACCATTTCTGTTTTTATTTGGTTTTCAAATCCTAGTATGTTAACAAAAAAACTTGTTTCTAAATGGGAGATTTGGAAGCATCCAGCTTTAATCACAAAGAAAAGTTTTGTCATATTACTCAGTGAATCTTGTTATAAACTAATTTGTTGTTTGTTTTTGCATAACATTGATATACTCTTGCAGTGTAAATAAATATCAATTTAGGGAGGGCTTATCAGTAAAAAACAGAAATCAAAGAAAACACATCTAAAACAATTCTATCAACACAGGCTACCTGTTGGTGGAGAAAAACCAAGAAGTTACTGAAGAAACCTTCAAAGTGAAGGATTTGAATTGAGAATGGTTTCTATTGTATTATGTTAGATATTGATCTATTAGTTGGTGTTTGTAATTAATTTGAAAAAGTTACTTTTCAGAAAGACATAAGGTATTCAGTCAAGCATTTTCATCATGTTTCTTCTACAGCAGCTAGTGTTTCTGCCCAGCACTGTACTTGTATTCCTGGTAGCTTGAAGCTAGTGTTTGCTTCCTGACACTGTACTTGTATCTGCAGTAGCTAGTGTTTGCTGCCTGACACTGTACTTGTATTTCCAGTAGCTAGTGTTTGCTGCTTGACACTGTACTTGTATTTCCAGTAGTAAGTGTTTGCTGCCTGACACTGTACTTGTATTTCCAGTAGCTAGTGTTTACTGCCTGACACTGTACTTGTATTTCCAGTACCCAACACTGTTCTTGTATTTTCAGTAGCTAGTGTTTGCTGCCTGACACTGTACTTGTATTTCCAGTAGCTAGTGTTTGCTGCTTGACACTGTACTTGTATTTCCAGTAGCTAGTGTTTGCTGCCTGACACTGTACTTGTATTTCCAGTACCCAACACTGTTCTTGTATTTTCAGTAGCTAGTGTTTGCTGCCTGACACTGTACTTGTATTTCCGGTAGCTAGTGTTTGCTGCCTGACACTGTACTTGTATTTCCAGTAGCTAGTGTTTACTACCTGACACTGTACTTGTATTTCCAGTACCCAACACTGTTCTTGTATTTTCAGTAGCTAGTGTTTGCTGCCTGACACTGTACTTGTATTTCCAGCAGCTAGTGTTTGCTGCCTGACACTGTACTTGTTTTTCCAGTAGCTAGTGTTTGCTGCCTGACACTGTACTTGTATTTCTAGTAGCTAGTGTTTGCTGCCTGACACTGTACCTGTATTTCCAGCAGCTATCGTTTGCTGCCTGACACTGTTCTTGTATTTCTAGTAGCTAGTGTTTGCTGCCTGACACTGTACCTGTATTTCCAGCAGCTATCGTTTGCTGCCTGACACTGTACTTGTATTTCCAGTAGCTAGTGTTTGCTGCCTGACACTGTACTTGTATTTCTAGTAGCTAGTGTTTGCTGCCTGACACTGTACCTGTATTTCCAGCAGGTATCGTTTGCTGCCTGACACTGTTCTTGTATTTCTAGTAGCTAGTGTTTGCTGCCTGACACTGTACTTGTATTTCCAATAGCTGTGAACACTTTGGCATATAGTGGTGGAACTTCATTGGGGACTGCATGCGATAAGAGGATTTCCCCTCTTGTTTTTGGTGCCATTTCTTTAAAGGTCAGTGTTGCAGAGATTTGAAATGAAAGCCTGTTTCATATGTCAATAGCTGGAAAGTGCCTGTGTCTTCCAGAGTCTGATTACAAAGTATGATTGTGTTTCATGTCAGTAGATGACTCTGTTAGTATTTGGGATCAAACAACAATGTCACAGCATACTTGAGAATGTAAATAACTCACCCAGTCCATTATGATTGTGTTTCATGTCAGTAGATGACTCTGTTAGTATTTGGGATCAAACAACAATGTCACAGCATACTTGAGAATGTAAATAACTCACCCAGTCCATTATAAGGGGCATGTTTTTAGTTATTCTACTATTAGTTCTTGTTTTTAACTTATTTAGTACAACAATGCTCTATCTTAAACATGCAAAAAGCTGTATTGTAGACTTTTTCTGATGTAGCTGGTCAAATTTATTAAGTGAAAAATGGTACACCAGTCAATGGGATCAGCTTTGTGCTGAGTTTCTTGCAACTTTGATAATTTTATATATATGTCTGCGCATCTGTTTTAGCAACATTTTACTTTCATTATTGATGAATTTTTCTGCCTTAGCTGAAAGGTGGGGTCCCAGTTAGGTGTCTGCGCAAAATGTTTTTTGATTTTATTTATACTTTGTGGTAATATACCTACATGTATTAAGTTTCATTAACAAGTGTTACTGTTACCAGTTTTGACTTACTTTTATAGATATTCACATTTAAAGTGGGTGGGGTAATCTGACATGTGACCAGCCAGGAACACAATTTCTGTTATTTTTTTAAAAATGTTTCTAACTTTTTACCTGAAACTTTTATGATAAAATAACTATGCAAAGGACATTCACACAACATGTTGCATTTTAAATTGTACTGAATACTTTTTTCAGCACAGAACCACAAAGTGGTCTAATCAAATTTACTGATTTTCAGTGAACGAACTTCACCAAAAAGCTAAAACATTTTTTATTAGTTGAGATATTAAAGGTGTTAAATTTTTAGCAGATATGTAAACTAAATAAACTAAAAATGAAAGTAAAACCAGTATATTCTGATTAATTATTGGAAGAGTGGTACACTCTCAAACTGGGTAAAAGTGGTGGGTAAATAAATATTCGAAGCAAAAACTACAAAAAAATTTTGCAGTTGTTACGAAATGGCCTCAGATTGTCTATTACTATCCTATTGTACCCCCATGGTGATGGGGCATATAGATTTGCTCTTGTCCGTGCGTCCGTCCATCCGTCCGTGGTTTCCCTCCAAAGTTCGTGACGCGCCTAGCTCAAAAAGTATTTGATATAAATTGATGAAACCTTGCAAGATATCATGATATGACTTGCGCACCTTCTATTTTTTTTGTCTTTGGTCCGCCCCCTAATTTTAGAGTACTGCCCCTGAATAGTAAAAAATGCACATTTTCACCTTTTGACACGCCTAGCTCAAAAAGTATTTGATATAAATTGATGAAATCTTGCATGAGTCTATATAATGATATGAACTTGCACACCTCCTATTTTCGTCTGGGTCTGCCCCCTTTTTCTAGAGTTATGGCCCATTTAAATGTAAAAATGCACATTTTCACCTTGTGACACGCCTAGCTCAAAAAGTACTTGATATAGATTCATGAAACCTTGCATTGTCTTAATCATGATCGAAACTTGCGCATCTCCCATTTTAATCTGGGTCCGCGCCCTATTTCTAGAGTTATGGCCCCTGAAATAGTCAAAATGCACATTTTCACCTTGTGACACGCCTAGCACAAAAAGTATTTGATATAAATTGATGAGTGTTTATTATGATATGAACTTGCGCACCTACTATTTTTCATCTTGGTCTGCCCCCTAGTTCTAGAGTTATGGCCCCTGATATAGTAAGAAAATGCACATTTTTACCTAATTATGTGCCTTACTCAGAAGTATTCTTGGTGCCTTACTCAGAAGTATTTAAATGTAAATTCATGAAACCTTGCTGGAGTCTTTATCATATTGTGACCTTTGCACACATGGCATTCTTCTTGAGAATTTTAGCATTCATTACAGAGTTATGGCCCTGAAATAGCCAAAATAGTGGATTTTTTGTTTGTGATGCCATAGCTCAAAAAGATATGGTATAGAATAATGAATCCTTTCATATTTTTTTGAGGCTATACCCCATTTAGACTGCAAACATTTGAATTATTTCCCCTTATTTGTGACAAATGTACCAGTCCGGGGTGGGAGGGGTGGGGGGACACATTCTAGTTTTATTAAATACAGACTTGGTTGATAAATTTTAACAAAAAAAATTCTCTTTAATAAGACTTTATACATGTTTGCCATGGAAAAATCAATGCAGAAATGTAATGTTAATTGAACAACAGCTTTCCCAAATATTACTGCCTCAGGCAAAACCTTTTGTTAAATACTTTTAGAGCTTTCAGGGGTTAATTTGGTTTGTCTACATGTCATGTTCAGGTCCTGCTTTTTCCATGACACACATGTATAAAGTGGGAAATTTTTTGTAAATTTATCAATCAATGTTGTATTTAACAAAATTAAGATAGTAAAAGACAATCTGAGGCCCATTTCGTAACAACTGCACAATTTTTGTAGTGTTGCTTCGAATATTTATTTACCCCACCCACTTTTACCCAGTTTTGAGAGTGTACCACTCTTCAATTTTAATCAGAGTGTACTGATATACTGTCATTTTAATGTTTATTTAGTTTACAATATCTGCTGAAAATAACACCTTAATATCTCAACTAATGACAAATGGTGTTAGCTTTTTGGTGAAGTTCGTTCATTGAAAATCAGTAAATTTGATTAGACCACTTTGTGGCTCTGTGCTGAAAAAAGTATTCAGTACAATTTAAAATGCAACATGTTGTGTGAATGTCCATTGCATAGTTATTTTATCATGAAAGTTTCAGGTAAAAAGTTAGAAACATTTTTAAAAAAATAAGAAATTGTGTTCCTGGCTGGTCACATGTCAGATTACCCACCACTTTAAATGTAAATAATCTATAAAAGTTAGTCAAAAAATGTAACAGTAACACTTGTTTTAAAGAAACTTAATACATGAAGGTATATTACCACAAAGTTTTAAATAAAAACAAAAAACATTTTGCGCAGACACCTAACTGGGACCCCCCCCCCCCCCCCTTTAAAGGTTTCAGATGTAATGAAATAATATTTATTGTCATACCTCCCACCGGGGTCTTGCTATCATATTTAATTTAAAAAGCAGTCTTTAAAGCAGAACAAATCCATTGAAGAGGTGAAGGTAATTCTTATAGGAGACCACTTGGTTCAGGAAAGTTTTCTATCTGACTTTGATGAGTGGTCTCAAAACTTAAATAACAGGCAGTGGGGAAAGTTGTGTTCAGAAAATGCATATTTCCCATGAAAACAAGTGTTACTCACTGACATATTTCCTTTTAGGGAGAATGGATGGAACTAACATCAAACAAAGACTACAAAGACTATCTGAACACCCATATCTGCTCATAAATGGCAGTTTAATATTTGAAACATACAATGCAAATGACAAACTCTGTTCTTACAGTGTCTTGCAGCATTTAATTGTCTATTTCATATTATAACTAGCATAATTTATGGTATATTTATAACATGCAGGGACTATTAAATAGTTCCTAAATTGTATTCTGTGGGTGCAATGGATACTGATACCAGAAGTTAGTACATTAGCACTAAGAACATTTTCAGTCATTTCTGACAATGTGGAAAGCAAACAAATCATGGTTTCTGAATACAGAGTTTGTCTTAAAGTTTGTTGTATCTTTATAGACCATATTCAGCATTTTGTAACAAAGTAAGATATTTCTTTTCTGATGACAGCCACATCAGCGGAAGCCCTGGAGGGACAGTTTATTTCCATACTTCCCACTTCTGACTTCTAACTTTTGCAGGGCTTCCATACACATCGATCATTTTATTGTAAAACATAGATGGCAGTTCTGTTTACCTTGATGCATCAAATGAGTGATGATGAAAGTATTTTACTTTCTGTCTGCCTTGCTTATTAAAAGTTTCTTTCTTTACATCATTGATCTGAAAATAAACTTGAAGACCTGTCTCATCACATATTTTATTTCATTTAGCAGGTTATATAGATAAAATTATGGATTTGTCAAATTCTTAATTTCTTGGCAAGCTGTATGGGTCCCTGTCTTCACTGTCAAGGTTGAAAACAGTCAGTTTATTGTCATGCTTCATTAGTTGTTGTTGTACAAAGACAGCACTGACAACAGGTTTTACCACTTGGTATGAAAGAAAGCTAGACAGCAGATTTTCTGAAAGTCTTAGAGAAAGCAATCATTGAAGGCCATGCATCATTAGACAACATCAATGCCAACTCTGATCATCTTCAGAATTTAAGGTAATAATAAGTAACAATACTATTTTCATTACACTGGCCTATGGAAGGAGATATTTGTCAGCAGATAAAAGCTATGCTCATATTTGTATTGTAAATGATGTATGTCTGAAGTGGCATCAGATCCTTCAATGTTGAAAATATCAGCACTGCATTGGACTGGAACTGGGCGCTTGATATAAAACATCTTGAGTTTTGCATTTGATGTCATCAGTCTAATTAAATTTTCATTTCTGTTTGATGAGTTTGCATAAACTCATTGAATTCTCTGATGATCCCCACTGTTTACCCACAGAAATATATTAAATTTTGCTGAAGCCTAACCAGAGTAACATGCCTTTGAATGACTGCTGCAACATATCTAATGCATCTGGCCAATGTAATAAAGTTGTTTCAATAACCTTTAATTTCTGATGTGACCTTTAAATTCTAAAATGATATTACCAATAAGATTACCCTGTTCTTCTGGCTTTACATTACTCTCAAATGACATTGGGTTTCTCCAGTAGTGCTCAGCATACAGCAGATCATTCAGCAGCCAGAAATCAAAGAAATGTACTGTCTAACTATCCTGTCAACACAACTACATGTTGGAAGAGAAAAACTAAGAAATTACTAAAGACATATTGGAAAAATTAAGTCTTTGTAGTGAAGGTTTAGAAAGAAGAATAGTTTCTTTTGTTGTCTTTGGGATAATGATTAATCAGCTCTGGCAGTGTTTATAAGATGAAACTTTAGCTCTGCTGAATGATGTAAGATATTTAGTCAAGGGTTTTTTTTTCTCTGATGCAGTAACAAGCTTACTTGTAACTCGTCTTGTACCTGTTTTAGAACAATTTTGCAGAGATGCCTCACAATAAAGGTGCAATTGAAGCTCAAAATACTGGTTTTGTTTTTTTACTGATCAATGGTATTAGCGAAATTTAGTTCATGGACATAAAGGAACATTAACTTTGATAGAGAAAATAATTATTTCCACCAGCTTTTCCATTCAGTTTGGGCCAAGTTAAAGTATCTTTTACATAAAGTATGTTTCATACCCCTTTTCATTGGATAGGGGTCTTGGGAACACAGGTGGAATCTTTGAGTGAGATCTGGGGAACATGGATGGAATCTTCGATACAGATCTGGGGAACATAGATGAAATCTTGGATAGAGATCTGGGGAATGTAGATGGAATCTTGGGTTCAGATCTGGGGAACATTGATGCCTGGAATCTTGGATAGATACTTAGGGAACATAAATGGAATCTTGGATAGAGATCTAGTTAACATAGATGGAATTTTGGATAGAGATCTGGGGAATATAGATGGAATCTTCAGCATACAAGCAGCTAGACTCTCCGTCTTTCTGAATACTTACAGCTTCTTATTAATTGCAGAAAAACATTTGAAACACATAACTCAACTTGACAAGTCTTGATGCAATGCCTTACAGCATTTCAGTGTCTGTTTCATTATCAGAACTAGCATACAGCATAATTATGACATGCAGGGACAAAATATTTCCTCTGAAATTACATTCTTTGAGTGGTTTCATAAGACCCAATGAGAGATATTGTTCAGACACTGGTACTAATTGTATCATAGCATTTAGAATATTTTCAACTATTTTCTGAAAAGTGAACGGTTTCTTTATACAGAGTTTGTTCATTTTATAGTAGACCAAAGTAAGCATTTTGTCACAGAATTAAAAAATTATTGTAAACTTTGCTTAAGAAGGCCTCAAATTTGCAGTTGCATAAAACATAAATTACAGCTTTGTTATAATTAGGCCATAATAAAATAATTCCTAGATTATCATATAAATTTTGGTGAAAAAGGGGGCGGGGGTGGGGAAGATTTTTATATTTTGTTTTTAAAACAACTGTACGCAGGGGTTCCATTTGACCCGGACTTGGGATTTTGACTCTTGAAATTAGCAAAAGTGTACATACAGACTCCTAGGATTTCAGCTGAAGAATCCTTTTCATTAACATGAGATTTATTTCAGGTTAAACTCACAAAATGAAGCCTTATATATATTCAAAATAACAGCTATTTATACATAAATCGAACCCCTGACTACAAGTCAAGACAAATGGCAAAAACAGAATAAAAAAAAAAATCTTATAGACTTTCATTTTTACTCTCATATTACATTTATCAACAATTCAACATTTTATTTAGGAGCTGGATCGACCTGCATCTTTGATGAACCCACTTAGTTTTCTCAAAAATGAAAGTAGTAAAATCATTTTAAAATCTGGATATCCAAAATTGTCTGTCCGGATACTGTTACGCTTTGGTAAACATTGCCCATATCTCCAATTTAAAGGATGTGTTTAACAAAATTATGGTGATGCAAATACAATTTAACAGCATTTAACAGTACCTGATATTAATATTAACCTTGATATTTTCTCTTATTAAAATTATTTAAGAGAAATGTTTATCAAAATCGGCACTGCTGTAATCTACTTTTGATTTCAAAAACTTATAGAAAAAGGTATTTTCTGATCTAAATTTGATTGTAATTGAGATATTGATAGAAATAAATACCTGTTTCAGTTGTGACACTTTAATCAACACATGGGTTTGTTATATCATGTAATTGTTGTAAAGTTGGATTTTTACAACATAATGTTACATAATACATAGTTTCAGTATTGCATAATATCATCTAACAGTCTAATATTTCATCATAAATGTGTGTATTTACAAATAGTATGGTATTTTAAGATTTGAAAGCATAGACATTTACCTAGTCTATTAAGGGCATTCAGCTAGTCTATTAAAGACTGCTGATTTATCTATAGATCTGAGTCTTCAGTAATATTTATGATATTATAGTGTTACTACTATTCAAGACCGATCATCATAGATATTTTCAGTATATTATGTTATGAAAACTGATGTTATATCATTTTAGTTCAATACTTATTATTTTATGTTAAAACTGCATTATAATATCATTACATACAAATTATTTTGTATTTATACCCCCACCAAACATGTTTGAGGGGGGTATATAGGAGTCAGTTTTGTCGTGTCCCGTCGCGTCGCGTTCCGTCCCGTCGCGTCCCGAAATCTGTTATCTCAGTTATTACAAAATGGATTTGATTCAAACCTAAAATACATGTTCCACCTTATCACCCACATCATCTGACACAAGGTGCATAACTCTTGACACCAAGTTTTCATGAATTATGTCCCCTTTTACTTAGAATTGAAGGTTAATTTTGTTGTATTTTCACTATATCTCAGTTATTACTAAATGGATTTGATTCAAACTTAAAATAGATGTTCCACCTCATCACCCACATCATGTGACATAAGGTGCATAACTCTGACACCATTTTTTATGAATTATGCCCCTTTTTACTTAGAATTTAAGGTTGATTTTGATGTATTTTCACTTTATCTCAGTTACTACTGAATGGATTTGATTCAAACTTAAAATAGATGTTCCACCTCATCACCCACATCATGTGCCCACATCATGTGACACAAGGTGCATAACTCTGACACCAAGTTTTCATGAATTATGTCCCCTTTTACTTAGAATTTAAGGTTAATTTTGTTGTATTTTTACTATATCTCAGTTATTACTAAATGGATTTGATTCAAACTTAAAATAGTTGTTCCACCTCATCACCCAGATGATGTGACATAAGTTGCTTAACTCTGACATAAATTTTTTATGAATTATGTCCCCTTTTACTTTAAATTTAAGGTTGATTTTGATGTATTTTCACTTTATCTCAGTTACTACTGAATGGATTTGATTCAGACTTAAAATAGATGTTCCACCTCATCACCCACATCATGTGACACAAGGTGCATAACTCTGACACCAATTTTTCATGAATTATGCCCATTTTTACTTAGAATTTAAGGTTAATTTTGTTGTATTTTCACTATATCTCAATTACTACTGAATGGGTTTGACTCAGACTTAAAATATATGTTCCACCTCATCACCCACATCATGTGACACAAGGTGCATAACTCTGACACTATTTTTCTTGAATTGTGTCCCCTTTTACCTAGAATTTAAGGTTAATTTTGATATATTTTCACTATATCTCATTCTGATTGGCTTAGAGCCAAAGGGAAGTAACCTTCTTTTAACCTTTGCACTGAGTTTCTTCCCCTTAAATTCCAGGAATTAGTCTATTTTTAGAAATCCTATTTTTGGATTTTCAATATTTTAGGTATTTTTCTAACTTTTTTATTATAAGTCCTATGTAAAAAGTAAAAACATTTTTCCGTGGTAACATGGGTCGGTAAGACACTTTTTTGTATTCACTTTTAGTGTATCTCTAATATTAGAGATTTAATATATTTACTAGTATTACTATACTAGTATTATACTAGTATTACTTATATGTGGAAGCCCAGGATGAAGTACTCCAAAGTATTTTTAAGATTCCTTATGGTTGCCATTCTTCTGTGACAAGACCGTATGGTGGGGGTATGAGTTACTCCTGTGACAGTTCTAGTTTCATCAGCTATTTTTAGTAAGACCAATTATGAAAAAACTTTGAGCTATTTTTAGATTATAGACAAAGAGTTTACATAAGCATTACCAAGGTCATAGCTGATTTGTAAGATAAATGTTGAATGGCTTATCAGAAAGATGCTGACCAATCAGAATGTACTTCACATTCTTCATGGTTGACTGCATTCTGGAAGAGTTCACCTCAGTAGAATTTCAGAGCCATTTGTTCACTTTACAAGGAATTTTTAGACTGACAACATCTTAAAAACTCTCTTAGGGTTTAGTAATTAATAATTAATTAATTTTGTATTTATTTTTGGCTATTCATTTAACCTAAGAGTTTTACTAAATTCATAGTAACTTTTCTTTAAATAAGTAAGTAATTTTTTTCTTGAATTAAATAACTTAAATTCTATTGCTTTAACAGCAATCATGTCAGATTTTCATCTTTAAATACTTAAGTAATTATTGGTAATTAATTTATATTGCTGTTATTTTTAGGCACAGAGTCATAAAAGTACAGAGTCACAAAATACATTAGGATACTTTAAATATACCATTTATTTAGATTATTACTTACTTTTAGGCAGAACTTGAAACTTCAGTCTTTTTATTCATTAAGCTGATTTGTCATCTTTATCAGTATTTTTGGCATTTTTCTAATATGTATATTTAAATCTTTTTGTAAAATATTAGTTTAGAAAGATAAGTAAAAATTTGGTTGGTTTTCAAATTAATTCAGCATTTGTGTTTTTATTTTCCCATTCAAAGTAAAGGGTGGTGTCATCCTGACGTGTCAGTTAATCTGACGTAATAATTTACTTCTAGTAAACTGCTAGGCTTGACCACTGCTTCCAAGCAAACTATTGAATGAACATATAGATAGACAGGCTGTTCTACAAGACAGCGTAACTAAATTATTATTCCCCACAACACAATTAACAACAATCAACAGGGGTAAATAGGTGTGCAGATTCGTTGTGTAAGCGAGGATTTATTAATGTAAAGGAGTGAATCTTTTTTTTTCGTTGTTTGATTTTTTAGCTCATCTGATTTTTTGAAAAAAAAATGATGAGTTATTGTCATCACTTGAGCGGTTGTCGGCGTCGGCGTCGGCGTCTGCGTCGGCGTTGCCTGGTTAAGTTTTATGTTTAGGTCAGCTTTTCTCCTAAACTATCAAAGCTATTGCTTTGAAACTTGGAATACTTGTTCACCATCATAAGCTGACCCTGTATAGCAAGAAAGAGAACTCCATCTCGCTTTTTGCAAGATTTATGGCCCCTTTTGTACTTAGAAAATACCAGATTTCTTGGTTAAGTTTTATGTTTAGGTCAACTTTTCTCCTAAACTATCAAAGCTATTGCTTTGAAACTTGGAATACTTGTTCACCATCATAAGCAGACCCTGTACATCAAGAAACATAACTCCATCTTGCTTTTTGCAAGATTTATGGCCCCTTTTGTACTTAGAAAATATCAGATTTCTTGGTTAAGTTTTATGTTTAGGTCAACTTTTCTCCTAAACTATCAAAGCTATTGCTTTGAAACTTGGAATACTTGTTCACCATCATAAGCAGACCCTGTACATCAAGAAACATAACTCCGTCTTGCTTTTTGCAAGATTTATTGCCCCTTTTGGACTTAGAAACTTTTTTTTTTATGGTTAAGTTTTATGTTTAGGTCAGCTTTTATCCTAAACTATCAAAGCTATTGCTTTAAAACTTGCAACACTTGTTCACCATCATAAGTTGACCCTGTACAGCAAGAAACATAACTCCATCCTGCTTTTTGCAAGATTTATGGCCCCTTTTGGACTTAGAAAATATCAGATTTCTTGGTTAAGTTTTATGTTTAGGTCAACTTTTCTCCTAAACTATCAAAGCTATTGCTTTGAAACTTGGAATACTTGTTCACCATCATAAGCAGACCCTGTACATCAAGAAACATAACTCCATCTTGCTTTTTGCAAGATTTATTGCCCCTTTTGGACTTAGAAACTTTTTTTTTTATGGTTAAGTTTTATGTTTAGGTCAGCTTTTATCCTAAACTATCAAAGCTATTGCTTTAAAACTTGCAACACTTGTTCACCATCATAAGCTGACCCTGTACAGCAAGCAACATAACTCCATCCGGCTTTTTGCAATAATTATTGCCCCTTTTGGACTTAGAAAATCATTTTCTTGGTTGAGTATTATGTTTAAGTCAACTTTTCTCATAAACTATCAAAGCTATTGCTTTAAAACTTGCAACAGTTTTTCACCATCATAAGTGGACACTGAACATTAAGAAACATAACTCTATCCTGCTTTTTGCAAGAATGATGGCCCTTATTATTAATGTAAAGGAGTGAATCTTTTTTTTTCGTTGTTTGATTTTTTAGCTCATCTGATTTTTTGAAAAAAAAATGATGAGTTATTGTCATCACTTGAGCGGTTGTCGGCGTCGGCGTCTGCGTCGGCGTTGCCTGGTTAAGTTTTATGTTTAGGTCAGCTTTTCTCCTAAACTATCAAAGCTATTGCTTTGAAACTTGGAATACTTGTTCACCAGTTTTGTACTTAGAAAATATCAGATTTCTTGGTTAAGTTTTATGTTTAGGTCAACTTTTCTCCTAAACTATCAAAGCTATTGCTTTGAAACTTGGAATACTTGTTCACCATCATAAGCAGACCCTGTACATCAAGAAACATAACTCCGTCTTGCTTTTTGCAAGATTTATTGCCCCTTTTGGACTTAGAAACTTTTTTTTTTATGGTTAAGTTTTATGTTTAGGTCAGCTTTTATCCTAAACTATCAAAGCTATTGCTTTAAAACTTGCAACACTTGTTCACCATCATAAGTTGACCCTGTACAGCAAGAAACATAACTCCATCCTGCTTTTTGCAAGATTTATGGCCCCTTTTGGACTTAGAAAATATCAGATTTCTTGGTTAAGTTTTATGTTTAGGTCAACTTTTCTCCTAAACTATCAAAGCTATTGCTTTGAAACTTGGAATACTTGTTCACCATCATAAGCAGACCCTGTACATCAAGAAACATAACTCCATCTTGCTTTTTGCAAGATTTATTGCCCCTTTTGGACTTAGAAACTTTTTTTTTTATGGTTAAGTTTTATGTTTAGGTCAGCTTTTATCCTAAACTATCAAAGCTATTGCTTTAAAACTTGCAACACTTGTTCACCATCATAAGCTGACCCTGTACAGCAAGCAACATAACTCCATCCGGCTTTTTGCAATAATTATTGCCCCTTTTGGACTTAGAAAATCATTTTCTTGGTTGAGTATTATGTTTAAGTCAACTTTTCTCATAAACTATCAAAGCTATTGCTTTAAAACTTGCAACAGTTTTTCACCATCATAAGTGGACACTGAACATTAAGAAACATAACTCTATCCTGCTTTTTGCAAGAATGATGGCCCTTTTTAGACTTAGAAAATCATGGGTAGGACAATATTTCTATTACACAAAAAAAGTCAGATGAGCGTCAGCACCCGCAAGGCGGTGCTCTTGTTTTAAATCGAGAGTGATCTTATCGGGGTGATCGGGTTTTACATCCAGAATCGGGAGAAACCCCACGGGATCGGGAGAGTTGGGATGTCTGAAAAGATTGTTATATTTGTTTTTTAGCTCACCTGAGCCAAAGGCTCATGGTGAGCTTTAGTGACCGCTCGATGTCCGTCGTGTGTCGTCCGTCGTGTGTCCGTCAACATTTTCTACAAAAATCTTCTTCTTGAAAACCATTAGGTAGCCCCCTTTCAAAATTGTCCAAAGAATTGAATTCCATGCAGAACTCTGGTTGCCATGGCAACCGAAAGGAAAATCTTTAAAAAAAATTCTTGTCCAAAACCAAAATACAGGTCAAGTTCGACTTTGAGGCTAGTAGGTTAAAGGTCAAGGTCACAATAACACGAAACAGTTAAATGGTTTCCGGATGATAACTTGCTAGGATCATGAAAATTGATAGGGTGGTTGGTTATAACCAGCAGATGACCCCTAATGATTTTGAGGTCAGTAGGTCACAGGTCAAGGTCACAGTGACCCGGAACATTTAAACGGTTTTCGGACAATAACTTCAGAACGCTTGAGACTAGGATCACGAAATTTAGGGAGGTTGGCCATGACCAGCAGATGACCTGTATTGATTTTGAGTTCCAAAGGTCAAAGGTCAAGCAAGTTCAGCTTTAACATTGGCTTAGTTCTCTGACAAGGTCATATTGTGGGGGTATAATTCGTCACTCCTGTGACAACTCTAGTTATGATTGTGTAAGCTTGCAAGATTGACAAAGTTTGCAATCTTATTATGATTGTGCAAACTTGCAAGGTCGCAATTAATATCGCTAGGGTTCCAATTGCAAACATGCGCAACCTTACAAGCTTGCAAGATTTTAAATAGGTTGCAGGAGGCGCGCAAATTAGTTTGCACAAGCTTAAATAATGGTTGCGACGGTTCCAGTCTCAATTTTGCTGCACGCTGAAACAAGTTTGCCGCACACTTGTTAAGACTGCAACTGCAATCTTGCTGCGACTTTAATGCAAGCTTATTTAAGCTTACCATTTTGGTTTGGGAAGTAAGCGACCACAAAGAACTGCCTTGCTGTATTTTGACAAGAACTGATTCCTGATTTTGCTGTCTTTTATTGCAAATCCCTAAGTGTTGATTTTGATTTTAATCATTTCAAATTTCAACTTGTTACTGTGAGAGATACAGTTACTGTGAGAGAAGCACATCTTGGAAGCATCCTACTTTAATCACATAGAAAAGTTGTCAGATTAATCATTGAATCTCTCTGTGAACTAATTTGTTGTTTCTTTTTGCATAAGATTGATAATGATAGTGCAGTATAAATAAAGATCAATTTAGGAGGGCTTATCAGTCAGAAAACAGAAATCAAAGAAAAATTCTATCTAACACTTCTATCATCACAGGCTACCTGTCAGGTGGGAAAAAAATAAGAAATTACTGAAAACATGAATGAGGTGAAGTTTTGCAATTGGGAAATAAGGCTAAAAGAATGGTTTCAGATATTGATTCGTTCAGCTCTGACATTGCCTGTAATCTAAAATAACTGTTGCTGGTTTTCAATCAAGAAAGTTTCATTAAGTCCTATGTGCCCTGAAATAGAATCTAGGCTTTTGCTGTGTGACATTGTTGCTGCTTGACATTTTAATATTATTTCAATATCAGACTGTCACATGTTGTATTGAATCCCTTCTTCAAGAGTTGTCTTTAATGGTGGACCAGAAACCCGGTTTTGAGGGCTCTACATGACAGAAATAATCTACTTATTTCATACCTGTCAAGACACAGACATTTCAGCCCTAGATCATGCTCACACACCTACTGTTCCATGTTTTGGCGCCATATAACCTATACTGTGTTGGTGCACTGTGAAACCCAAATAAATAAATAAACACTGTTCAAAGTCACACACATTTTAAAAAATGAAACAGTCAAATTTTTTTGGTAGCAAATCATTGAATCCAACTTGCCCTGCGACGTTGGCATGGTGTTTTCATACCATTTTATACCATATAAATACAGCTTTTACATTTACCGGTGCAACGTGTAATTTCTACCGCATGAATAAATGTCATAAAAAGTAAACATGGAGAGAGGATTAAAAACCAGATTTATTTTGTGTTGAAAAAAATAAATTTACAGTGTGAGGGCATCTCCGGCATCTAGGGGGCTTTGTCACCCAGACCCCCCAGGAGGGGCAACCTTCCCCCGGGAACCTCAATCATACTCCTGGCCTTTGTAGAGCCTTGACAGCTATGTTATTTACTGTTGAGAAGAATCTGTAGTGAATCGTGGGGGTTCCAGAAGGACAAATACCTATAATTAAAGAAAACCCTAGGCAATAAAATATTTCTGTAACCTAAACACTCCTAAACAGTGTCTGCACATAGTTGTATAAGCAACATAAACTTTCATGGTGGTGAGATTTTTTTCACTTGTATGAATTTTATGATCATTGTTTCACCTCCCAGTAGTATTTAGCATCTTATTTGATTAGAAAGTCATTGAGGAGATAGAAAGCAGTTCTAACAGAAGATTAATCAAGCCTCTTGGTCCATCTTTAATTTTCTTTCAATAACAAGATGGCATTTAGGTGCAGTCAAGTATAGTGATGATAGTTTTTCATTGACTTAAGTTGCTGACATGGAACAGAACAATAAAAATATAACTATATTTTACTGTCAGTTACAGATTTAGGCATGAAAAAGTCCTAATACTAGACACTTTTGAATATAGCCATTCCCTTAAACATAAAATATTAATTTTAATTTGTTCTATAGCAATACCACAGCTTTTGCTATGGTGACACTAGTATTTTCTAGGAAGATTAATAATGTTCATCACAAGGAAGTGTCAACCACTGGGGAATTTATTGCACTCATCTCAGAATTTATGTAACTCTTCTCATAAAGAATTAATTAAGTAGGCTGGTAGCATAGAATATAAAATTGAAGTTTTATTTAGGATGTTGCTATGAAATGCAGACTTTCAGTCAGGTGCATTGCTGCTATTTTCAACATCAGAGGACTTGAATTATCAGCCAGGCAGTTCCGAGTGTTTATACTTCTACCTTACATCATTTACAGTTATATCCCCCTTATATATCTGATTGTCACTTATTATTACTTTGAATTGAAGATAATCTGTTTATGAATTTATGACTAATGTTATGTGTTAATGACTTTCTGGGACTACCAGAAAACTGCTTTGACTGTTTCAGAAAATACCAAGTTGTAGACCCTGTCAGTGCTGTCTTTACACAGCAAGATCTATGCAAAGATGGCAGTAAATTGATTGTTTCAAACTGACAATGAAGACAAGGGCCTATACAACTTGCCAAGAAACTTTAACTATTTGCCAAGTCCATTTTTTATTCCATGGCTAGAATAGTTTCATGTACCGAGTTCTGAATTCTTAACATGTTAATTACCCATTGTGTCTTTAATTGATATATCTTTTAAAATCCTCCAAAAGGTTTTCCTTTGTATTAAGAATAGAAAAAAACCTTCTTGACATCTTCTTGTCAGGATCTTGGTAAACTTGGCCATTAGCATCCTTTTAAGGTCCTCTCCCAAATTCATTCAAATAGAGGCTCTTTGCAACTTTTTTATGGGCTGCTGACACTAAAAATAAAAGTACCTTTAAGCAACTTCTTCTCATGAACTGCTTGATAGATCTTCACTAAACTTAGTCTGTAGCATCCTGCAAAGGTTTTGTCTTCAGTTTTTCAAATGGGGGCATTTTGCCTTTTTGGGGGGTCACTATGGCTAGAAATAAATTTTTCTTTAAACAACTTCTTCTCAAGAGATCTTTGTCAAACATGGCCAGTGGTCCTCAGTTATATTTCTTCAAAACAGGGCACATGGCCCTTTCAAGGGGACACTAGAGCTAAAAATAAAAATGTCTTTAAATCATTTTTTTCTTTGAAAACTGCTTGGCAGATCTTCATTAACCTTGGTCCAATTAGCATCCTTTTAAGGATTAGTGTTTTTGCTCAGCTGTTCAAATAGGGGCACTTGACCTTTTTATGTTTTTTATACTAAATAAATAAAGTTGTTATCTGCTGCTGAAGGCGGAGGGCTATTGATTTGGTGTTGTCCGTCTGTGCATCCGCTTAAAATTGAAGATGCTTATAGTTCAAAAAGTATTTAAGCTAGAATCACCAAACTTCACATAATTATTAATTAGCACTGATCTTTGCTTACATATGGTATTATCCCCCTTGACCCAGTAAAAGCAGAGTTTTTGCCCTTGATTTGTTTAAGAAAAATGAAAATGCTTATAATTCAAAAAGTATTTCAGCTAGAATCACCAAACCTCACTAAATTATTGATTAGCTCAGGACCTTTGCTCACATGTTTTATTATCCCCATTGACCCAGTAAATGCAGGGTTTTACTTCTTTTGATTTGGTAAAAAATACTGGCACTCGACAATCCTTGTGGCAAGACCTACAAACTGATCTATATATAGATGACTTTGACTCTCATATGACCTTCACCTTCAAATTTAAAACCTTAATAAACAACATCTGTTTGTCCATCCAAGCGAACCAGATTTCCCACAGCCCACATTAATGACCCTATTTAGTACATACTCACTAAAAAATACTTATGGCAAGACCTACGAACTGACCTATATATAGATGACCTTGATCCTCATATGACCTTCACCTTCAAACTTAAAACCTTCAACAGCATCTTTAATTCTGCACCCCATATAAACGACCCAATTTAGTTCATACTCGCACTCAACAATCCTTGTGGCAAGACCTACCAACTGACCTATATGTAGATGACCTTGACCCTCATACAACCTTCAGCTCCAAATTTAAAACCTTAATAAACAACATTTTTGGTTATATTTATCCTAACTGTCTGCTAGTCAAGATTGAAATCCAACTACCAGGATGACCTTGACCTTCATCTGTCCATACGAACCAGATTGCCTACAGCCCATATTAATAACATGATATAGTTCATACTCACACTCAACAATACTTGTGGCAAGACCTGCAAACTGACCAATATATAAATGATCCTGACCCTCATATGACCTTCACCTGCAAACTTAAAACCTTTATAAACAGCATTTTTTGTCCTACAGCCCATATAATTACCCATTTGGGTTCATAGACTCAACAAACCTTGTGGCAAGACCTACAAACTGACCTATATGTCGATGACCTTGACCTTCATACCTTTAAACTTAAAACCTCCAAAATGTTGTCTTTGGTCATATAATTAAGGGCATGATTTTGCATTTTAGAAATGCAAATCCTTGTTTTAAAATCTCCATTATAGAAAAATTTCTGTTATGATTTCCCATAGACTATCATTATGAAACCTTATGTGAGGTCCAAGTTTTGCAGGTCAGTCTCACAATATATGAAGCACATGACCCTATCAGTTTTAAGTGCTGAATGATTTTAGTTTATTTTGAAGATTTTAAAAAAAAGTGTTTAATCAAATTTTTCTTGATGGAAAAAAAATTGATCTGAACATGCTTAAAAATTACCTTAAAATATCTACTACAAAAAAAGAAACAGCTGCATTTTTGTGCTTTTCACAGTAAATCTTTACAGTCAGATATGACAGAAACTGTTGCCAATGCCAGGATTCAACTAGCAAAAGTTTCTGAACAACATCTTTCTTTGTGTGTTATGAAAGCACTTGCAGAATGTAATTTGTGATTTTTTTTATCACAGAAAATATTTTGTCCCTGCATGTCACAATTATGCCAACTGCTAATCATGATAATAAAATAGACATTGAAATGCTGTAAGACATTGCAAGAACAACAAGACTTGTCAAACTGTCTTGTATAATTCACATGGTACCCTGTTGTATGAGAAGATGTTAGCCTATATACAGACTGTAGGTCAAACAGCTCATTTATTGAAGATTCCAGCTATACAGTCCCTTCAACAATTAGAATGGCATTTCTTAGTAACTCCCTTAATATATAACATTGTCCCTGATGCAAATAAAATGGCTTTCCTTTGTAACTCTAGGAAAATACTTTTCTCTTTGGCATT
The DNA here is from genome assembly GCF_021730395.1 of Mercenaria mercenaria. Lineage (NCBI taxonomy): Eukaryota > Metazoa > Mollusca > Bivalvia > Venerida > Veneridae > Mercenaria > Mercenaria mercenaria. The sequence continues at coordinate 24,662,288 of NC_069362.1, forward strand.
TCTTTGTAACTCCTTAGGAATAACATTGTTTTCCCATATGCAGTTATATGGCTTATAATCGTTTAGGTATTCAAAATGGGTTTCTTTGAAACTCCTTAGGAATAACACTGTCTTTCTTTAGGCAGTTAAAATGGCAAATCTCTGTAACTCCCTGAGACATAAACTGGCTTTTCTTTGTACTAGCTAGACATACCAGTGTTCCCTTATGCATTTAAAATAGCTTTCTCTTGTTACTCCCTAGACATAAGACTGTTTCCCTTTTGTAGTCAGAATGGCTTTCCTTTGTAACTCCCAAGACATAACTCCTTGCAATGGAGTATTTCCTTACCTTGTACTATCCTTCTCAACCTAACCTATAGCCTGCTGGCAGCAAGTGATTCTGCCTTTGCCATTGCCTTTGCACTGTTTGCCATTCAGTCTTGGCAAGCACCCCTTTAACAGTTAATGGTACTGTCCAAATTGAAAGATGGACAAGTTCATATAGAAATTTAGCAGGGTAAGGGTTAAAAGGACTATATTACTCCTCCTATAAGGGAACCAGTGGCAGAGCTATATATTTGGCAAAAACATTGTCTGCCTGAGGTAAATTGTTGAAAGTTTATTCTAAAAAGTTTCCTTCAAACTGTCCTGACTATTCATAGACATCTCTAAATGAAAATAATGTTGTCAGCCTGTTCAACTTAACCCAAAATTAACCCATTCATAACTGCAATGATTACAGAAATGTCTGAGAAAATTTTTGCCTTCCAAGAAGACATAGTTGAACCTGTTTCTGCAGATCTGTCATGTTACTTATGCAGTTAGTGGCACAACAAATCTGTATATAATTATTCCTCTGAGAGCTACAATATTAATGTGCCTGTTGAAAAAGCCACCATAATCTGTCTGCTTAATGGGGGAGAAAATAGAATTTGCTCTAGACCACTATCTTTGTCATTTATCTCTATCCAGCGGAGACTCAGCAACTTTGAGAGAACTGTTCTCTTTGATTCTTGTGGGAAGCTAAAGATATGTTTTATCTACACTACAGGACCATTTATTCATCATTGTTTTCAAGGTTCCAAGTATTCCAGTTGACATAACTTTGTTTCTTATGCTCTAGAACAGTTTACTGGTGATGTTGTAGAGGAAGGACCTTATAATAGACTATGCAAAGTTCAAGAGTTACAGAAATTTGAAATTACCATAGTTTTAAGAGCACTTTCTGACCGAAAAAAAAATTCTATTTGATTGCTATTTGAAAGTGGCAGCAAATGTTTGTCAGACTGGTAAAATGTCTAATGCACACAATTTTCATGTCAGCAGTCAGGTTGATGTTTTAATAATCATTATGATAATTTCATAGAAATGTTATTATTATGCAGGAAGTATGCATGTCGGTTGTGCAATGATTTATTCCAAAAAGGTTTTATATATATAAAGTAACCTGTTTCCATTTAAATTAAAGCAAGCAGCAGCAGCAACTTGATCACTTCAAAACCTTACACAAAATATATCTTATAAATGACAATATTTATAAATTTAAAGTAAATTTTCAATCATTTGATTTAAAAAAAAATTTAAGAAATGTCTTGCATATTACAAACTTTTAAAATTTCCAATAACTTACTTAATTCCTGTTGAAATATTTTATTATTCTGTTTACATGTACAAAATTATGTAACATTCTCCTTCATAAAGTGGAACTTTTTAAGAAAGAATTTTAAAAAATTTCAGAAACACTATATATTGGTAATATGTGACAAAGTGGCCTTCAGATCTCAGAAGCTCAACAGGAGAAAATTAGACAAAGAGATAAATGAAAACTGGTTCCATGCATCACCAAGCATTTGTTCTTTGATAATTTACCACACTAATTCAATAAGGTTGCCTTTTTTAGCTCGACTATTCATAGAATAGTAGAGCTATTGGACTCACCCATGCGTCGGCGTCCGCATCCGCGTCCGCGTCCTGATTTGGTAAAGTTTTTGTATGTAAGCTGGTATCTCAGCAACCACTTGTGGGAATGGATTGAAACTTCACACACTTATTCACTGTGATAAACTGACTTACACTGCACAGGTTCCATAACTCTGTTTTGCTTTTTTACAAAATTATGCCCCTTTTTTGACTTAAAAATTTTTGATTAAGGTTTTGTATGTAAGCTGGTATCTCAGTAACCACTTGTGGGAATGGATTGAAACTTCACACACTTATTTTCTGTGATAAACTGACTTACATTGCACAGGTTCCATAACTCTATTTTGCTTTTTTACAAAATTATGCCCCTTTTTCGACTTAGAATTTTTTGGTTAAGGTTTTGTATGTTGAAGCTGGTATCTCAGTACTCACTAATGGGAATGGATTGAAACTTCACACACTTGTTCACTGTCATGATCTGACATGCACAAAGCAGGTCCCATAACTTTTTTTGCTTTTTTACAAAATTATGCCCCTTTTTCAGCATAGAAATTTTTGGTTAAGTTTTTGTATGTAAGCTGGTATCTCAGTATCCACTTATGGGAAAGGATTGAAACTTCACACACTAGTTCACTGTCATGATATGACATGCAGTGCAAAGGGTCAATAACTCAACTTTGCATTTTACAAAATTATGCCCCTTTTTGAACTTAGGAGTTTTTGGGTTAAATTCTTATATGTAAGCTGGTATCTCAGTACCCACTAATGGGAATGGATTGAAACTTCATACACTTGTCCACTGTCATGAGCTGATAAGCACTATGCAGGTTCCATAACCCTATTTTACTTTTTAGCTCACCTGAGCAATGCTCAGGTGAGTTTTTCTGATCGCTCGATGTCCGGCGTCCGTCGTCCGTCGTCTGTCGTCTGGCGTCTGTCGTCTGTCGTCTGTCGTCCGCGTCTGTCAACATTTAGCTTGTGTATGCGATAGAGCTGTATTTTCAATTAATCTTCATGAATATTGGTCAGAATGATAACCTTGATGAAATCTAGGCCGAGTTCGAAAATGGGTCATCTGGGTCAAAAACTAGGTCACTAGGTCAAATCAAAGAAAAACCTTGTGAATGCGATAGAGACTGTATTTTTCATTTCTTCTTCATGAATATTGGTCAGAATGATAACTTTGATGAAATCTAGGCCGAGTTCGAAAATGGGTCATCTCGGGTCAAAAACTAGGTCACTAGGTCAAATCAAAGAAAAACCTTGTGTATGCGATAGAGGTGGTATTTTTCAATTAATCTTCATGAATATTGGTCAGAATGATAACCTTGATAAAATCTAAGCCGAGTTCGAAAATGGGTCATCTCGGGTCAAAAACTAGGTCACTAGGTCAATCAAAGAAAAACCTTGTGTATGCGATAGAGGCTGTATTTTTCAATTGATCTTCATGAATTTTGGTCAGAATGATTGCCTTGATGAAATCTAGGCCGAGTTCGAAAATGGGTCATCTCGGGTCAAAAACTAGGTCACTAGGTCAAATCAAAGAAAAACCTTGTGTATGCGATAGAGGCTGTATTTTTCAATTGATCTTCATGAATTTTGGTCAGAATGATTGCCTTGATGAAATCTAGGCCGAGTTCGAAAATGGGTCACTCGGGTCAAAAACTAGGTCACTAGGTCAAATCAAAGAAAAACCTTGTGTATGCGATAGAGGCAGTATTTTCAATTGATCTTCATGAATTTTGGTCAGAATGATAACCTTGATGAAATCTAGGCCGAGTTCGAAAATGGGTCATCTGGGGTCAAAAACTAGGTCACTAGGTCATATCACGTAAAAACCTTGTGTATGCAATAGAGGCTGTATTTTCAATTGATCTTCATGAATTTTGGTCAGAGTGATTGCCTTGATGAAATTTAGACCAAGTTCGAAAATGGGTCATCTGGGTCAAAAACTAGATCACTAGGTCAAATCAAAGAAAAACCTTGTGTATGCAATAGAGGCTGTATTTTTCAACTGATCTTCATGAAATTTAGCCAGAATGATTACCTTGATAAAATCTAGGCTGATTTCGAAAATGGGTCATCTGGGGTCAAAAACTAGGTCACTAGGTCAAATCGAAGAAAAACATTGTGTATGCAATAGAGGATGTATTTTTCAATTGATCTTCATGAAATTTGGTCAGAGTGATTGCCTTGATGAAAACTAGGTCGGTTTTGAATATGGGTTATCTGAGGTCAAAAACTAGGTCACTAGGTCAAATTAAAGAAAAATCTTGTGTATACGATAGAGACTGTTTTTTTTCAGTTGATATTTATGAAATTTGGTCAGGTTGATTGCCTTAATGAAATCTAGGTCGAATTTGAATATGGATCATCTGAGGTCAAAAACTAGGTCACTTGGTCAAATCAAAGAAAAAACTTCTGTATGTGATAGAGGCTGTATTTTTCATTGATCTTCATGAATTTTGGTCAGAATGATTGCCTTGATAAAATCTAGGTCGAGTTTGAACATGGGTCATCTAGGGTCAAAAACTAGGTCATATCTAAGAAAATGCTTGTTTTATCGCAAGAGACCAATTTTTTGGTCCAATCTTAATGAAAATTGGTCAGAATATTTGTTTCCATGAAATCACTAGGTCAAACATGTTTTACACTGTTATGGAGTGTTTCTTAGGTGAGCGACCTAGGGCCATCTTGGCCCTCTTGTTTACTAAATTATGCCCCTTTTTCGACTTCCTTATTCATTCAAGCGACAAGGCTGTTAAAAAGTCGAGCGTTGCTGTCCTCCGACAGCTCTTGTTAGCTCACCTGTGCATGAAGGGATTAGATATTGTTATCGCTCACCATCCGTCATATGTCTGTATGTTCATCCATACATATGTCTGTCCACACTTTTCTTGAGATGACATCTCCTGTAAACTACTGGTCAGAATTGCACCAAACTTGGTCAGTAGCATTCTTGCATGTTCCTCTTTCAACTTTGTTCAAATGGCTCAACTTGGCCCCTTTTAGTGGCCGCCAAAGCTAGAAATATAAAAACCTTTAAATTAGTTCTTCTCATGAACTGCCAGACGCATCTTCATCAGACTTGGTCCGAAGAATCATTATAAGGTCCTCTCTCTAGCTTGTTCAAATTGGGATGCTTGTCCCCTTTTAGGGACCTCAAGAGCTGCAAATAGAAAACCCTTTTAACAACTTCTTGTAAGAGGTGATTCAGCTAAAAATAGAAATACCTTTAAATGACTTCTTCTCATCAACAGCTTAATGCATCTTCATCAAACTTGGTCTGTAGCATAATTGTAAGGTCCTCTTCCAAAGTTATTCAAATGGTTGGTACCCAGTCCCATTTTAGGGGCCACTACAGCTAAATATGGAAATAACTGTAAACAACTTCTCATGAACTGCTGGATTCAGATAACCATTATAAAGAGATGTTCCAAAACACCCTCAGCCTGCTTCAATTGTTTTTATGCCCCCGGCATCTACTGATGTGGGAAGGCATATAGTGATTGTCCTGTCTATCCGTCCGTTCGTTCATTCGCCTGTCCGTACGAGGTTAACCAAATGGGACCGTTTCGTCTAGCATCAATACCCCTTACTAGAATGACTTGATACTAATGCACATGTAACCTGTGACCATTCCTCATCTTCAGACATCACCTGACCTCAGTTTGACCTTGAACTTGACCTCGTTTTGGACTTAGGTTGCTTTGTATCGACAAGGATGCCACCGGGGGCATCAAGCGTTTATTGAACGCAGCTCCTTGTTATGTATTTTTTTCCACACAATTTTTGATTGTGTCACACTAATTTATGTATAGTTAACTTCTACTGCCTCTGGAACTTTCCAAACCTCGAGCATAATATACACTTCCAAAGTGGTATACTCTCTGGTCTATTTAAACTCTGAAACTTAGATGAGTGGTCTAGGGCAACCATGGTCCTCTTGTTCATAATTTATAATCATGTTATTCCATTATAACAGGGTAATACATGCTACAGGTATATGGGCTTGTTTATTTTCATGCAATCAACATTTGTTGTTGTTTTTGCATATTAAGTGGCATTATTTAATTTACCAGATTTTAAACTAGACACTAATTGCTAACAACCCCCTAAAAACATTATTTGACATTTGGTAGTCAGTTTGACATTATTTTAATGCATTTCAAAGTTGCATCCTGAATTTACCACATGTCAAGCTGTGACTGCAGAATGTTTATTTTTTTACTTTATGAAAGTTAAAAGGCAATTTAGGATACAAAATCAAGAGAAAATTATCAAAACATTCAAGGCTCTTTCAGTTTTGTGACAGGAGGAAAAATGTCTTTTATTAGATGTAGAAGATTTAATGATCTTGCCCGCCTTTTGTTTTAAATGAATAGAGAACAAAATCCACCTCCCCCCTTCCCAGGACAAAATCCTGCCTGCTCAGTTTGATTAAGGCAGACAGAATACCTATGTAATTGACAAACAAAAATCAAAGTGGGGATTTTGTCAGTATTCCAGATATTTTAGATTCTTAATGTTATGAAATTTTTTTATACAAAAATCAGCTTCTGCTACACTGGATTAATTTTAAAGCTTGATCTTTGAAAGAGCATTCAAGGAGATTTGTATGCCAGCTGTTCAATGCTTTATTTACTTGAAAATGTAGTTTTAGACAGCTCCATCACATTTTACAAGTTTCGCCATTTAAGCTCTGTTTCTGGCTTTCCAAATCTTGGTCCTAGATTTCTGTTTATAAGGCAAAGCAATAATTACTCCAAAGATAATAGAGGAGGAGGATATATTTAAATACCCAGTTCTGTAAAATTGTGGTAGTAGAAACAACAGCTAGAACAGAAAAAAATATATATATAATAAAAGAAAATCATTGCTTATTATTTCTCCAAAAAAGATCATAATATTATACATATTTTTTTGCAAAATTTCATATTATAGTTATTATACACAAAACAATTATTTGATTATGTAATGAAAAGCAACTGTTTTTCCTTTAAGACTAGGCTTGTTAAAGGGACATAATTAAGTATCAGTCCTTTGCATGTTTTATATTTAATGAATTCAATGAAAACTATTCAGTTACCAGAGATGATATAAGGATGTATCAACATTTGTCAGAAACTGCCATTAAAGTCAATCAAGGGCATTTAACGAAAATTCTGACTGATCACAAACAATTTCCTCTCTAATCCTGTTACTGAACACTTATCTTTTTTGTTCAGACCACCAAGATTTCAAGTTATTGGTTAAATAAGTGCACATGCCTTCTTTAATTAATTCACTTTATTCTTGTAATTACCATTACTATGGAAATGCAGTTAATTAAGTTCTAAATTGTCAGAACTTCAAACATTAAAGTAGAAATACCTTCATTTCATGGAGTAATTATGGGTCAGGGATTATGTTTCTGTAACAATTAGAGGAGTTTACCTGTATTTTTAGATGCTTTTGAAGATATTACTATATGTTTATGCAGTATTATGTTTATTTCAAACTTGCACATTAATTATAACTATTCAGTATTTTGGGGTTTTGAAAGAAACTATTTGAAATGGAAACTATTTGAAAGTTGAAAATTAAAGGGTATTACACTGATTATCTTTACATAGACAAACATTAGTGCCAGTTGCATTGTATATTTATTATTATAATTATCTAGTTACTAACTTAAATTTCAAGTAATGAAATATTGACTTTGTAACTTGGAAGTTCAACTTGAAATTAGAAATGAGTTGAAATTTCAAGTATCTTGTCTTTTTTATCAGCAAAATTTAAATGTCTGTCAAAGATTGCAGACAGTAAAAATGTATGGTGTACCATTTGGGTTGAATTTAGTCTGCTTTGGGTGTGCACACAATTCAAAATATACATACTACTTGTATATTTTTATACATGTGCAAGTAAATATGCAGAGGAACGCTTATATGTGTGCACGCGTATATATACATGCACCTATAATTATGCATGTACCTATAAATTTGTGTGTACATCAGCATTTATCTCCCCTTCTACAAGTTTCTTACCTTTATGTTGGTCAATAGACATCACATGGAGACAGGATATATTCCATATCCTGCTAGTCGTTTTCCAATATGAATTTTGATTAAAACAAAATGGCTGCCACATCCCTGGCATATTTAAATCAAGTCAGATTATAAGTTATAGATATCATTTCCTAGAGTAAACTTAGTGTTTTCTTGCCGTTTTCATTCTCCCACATAGTTAAGGCTCGTGAAATTAGCTGTGAGAAGCGGAAATAGAAGAACGATAACTCCGTATGGGAGACACGATCATTGAAATCTTGTTTTCAGTAAAAAGCTTAAATCATCGAAAGCAAAGGAATTGACATATTTGTTATTCAGCAGTTTGTTGTAGGATCATTTAATCTATGTGCAAGATAAAGGATTTAACAGGAAACAAGATGAAAGCCGAAATTTCAAGACATTTCTGACATTGTGAAATCGGACGATTTTCGAAAGTTATGGAACAGAACGTTTTTGTGTTTTTTTATCAAAATCAGTTCATAACTTGTATAAATGAGCTTTGTGTTTTGTAATTCAGTCGAAATACAGTTCATTATGCATTTTATGGTAAGTAGCTTTGTTAATTTACAAAATGTGTTGATTATAGCATGTAAGTAAAGGGTAGTCGGCAAAATAAAAGCGTTACACAGCTCGTAAGTGACAGGATACAGGATAAACGCCATCTTGAAAATCCATATCAGGCTCAAGCTTGCACTCACCTGATATGATTTCTTTGACAGTGTATTATCCTGTAACCTGTCGTAATGCTTTTATCTTGCTTTTATATGCTTGCACATGTACGTATACGAGTACCCAGAATTACGCATACACTGGTAAATATAAAGGTGCATGCGTTTATATATATGAGCATCCAGAATAACGCGTTCACACGTAGAATTATGCATCAACATGTATATTTTAGCATAAACTTGTAAATATATAGGTGCAGGCGTGTATTTAAGTGGACTAGAATGTGTGTGCATGCATAAATATGTATGTCCACATGTATATTTTCTTACATGCACAAGTAAATATGTAGGTGCATGCACACATGGACATGCACGCGTAAATTTATAAGTGCACATGTAATATTAGTTACACAGGATACTCTTGAGCCTGATATGGATTTTCCAGACAGGGTATATCCCATATGCTTTCACCAACAAGCAGTGTAATGATTTTATCTTGCGGAGTACCCTTTACTTCCATGCTATAATGGAAACATTTTGTAAATTAACAAGCTACTTTATGGTGTGATGCATAGTGGATCCCTCTCTGTGGTAAATGAGAAAATGGATTCCTGGCAGGTCACGCACAGGACACTCTTTGTGGTAAACAATGAACTCCAACATCAGGGAGCTCAGAAAATTGAAATTTCCGTCCTAAATGCAGGTTTGTGCTTAAAAACATATGAACCACAGAAGACTTAGCTATATACAGCTACTTTTTTTATCGTTAAAACATTTGTTTGATCAGTTGATGAACAAAGATTGAATGCAGATGGAGGGTACTGGCTCGGATGAACATTGTGCAATGTTTGTGAAACTTGAATACGACTTTCCGTGAATATAGAAAGTATCTAGTACCTTTGATGTGAAGCCATTGATCCCATCTTATTTGTAAATACACTTTATGTTGTTATTTTTATCATGTTTCCTTAAAAACGCCCTACTTTCGATTTTGTTAATGCACGGGATCCCGCTCAATTTGTGCAATTTTGCCTCACAGGATCCCTCTTGACTCTCTGCACTCGGCATGGGAACCCTCTCGGACACAATTTTCCATTGGCAGCCGGGCACCCTCTCAGATGATATTCATATTTAAAAGCAGCACAATAATACAAACTTGTGTGCCTGGGCGGACTGGGGTTCCTATATTTATTTTGGTCCAGATAGCCGCTGTAATGACCCCAAACCCCCCCGCCCCCCACTTTTAAGACTAGCTATATATGAGAAAAAGATGTTGTTTTCAATAAGAATACCACACTGAAGTTGAGGGTGCTGGTGACAGTAGAAAATATTGTCAAAGAGGGAGTCAAGAGGGATCCTGTGAGGCAAAATTGCACCAACTAAGAGGGATCCCATGCATTGACAAAATCGAAAATAGGGCGTTTTTAACCCTTTCCCACATCGATACGTTTATCACCGTATCTATCGATTAACAAACAGAAACGTATTGACCCGTATCTATTGGTTCCCTAATAGAAATGTATTATACCGATTAACGGCCATTTGAACAGAATCGTTTTATCCCGTGTCTCATAATCAATCGCTTTATTTTCGTTCTTTTCCTAAAGAAACAAATTCCGGATGTTTCCTAACTCAAAATATGGGATTTCGTCATCTTTTTTTTTTTGTACAAGATCATGTGGTTACTATTTAAATTTATCGAGTACTTTGCAAAGAAAGACACCGGGGTTTTTTCCTACATGTGCACGACGCTATGTCATGGAAAATTACTGAGAAAACTGCTTGCAACTGGCCGGTTCACGGGCTTTCCTCATTCTAAAAATAACAACCATTTAACATCAAAGTATTTTTAAATGTGTTAGGTCATGAAGGTCACACGTGATACATGCAGATTTCTCTTAAACAACAATTTGTGTATACGATGGCTTGGAATTTATGGCCTTACATAACGGGAAGTGTTAATCAAAACAGAAGGACCGCGGCTTTCAAATATTTTATGACACCCCCAAGAGTTAATTGCAGCGGAAGTCACCCGTGATGTACCGACGTTTGATCATCAAAATATTACGTAATATTATCCTAAAAATATTTTAATTTTTAGCACAAGAATATTGTAGTCGGTTACGACACTTGATCTCAGCGATCTTTTTGCACTTTCAGAAATTTTACGATCCGTTATTTTTGTAGTGTTATTCAGTTTGATGGTTGTTTTTTTATATAAAAACTTACTGATTCCGATTCGGAAGATAAGTCTATTAACTATAAATCAAACTTTGAAACATCAAAATGAAAATTTCAATGTGAAAGTAATCCAAAACAGAATTTTATGCCTAAAAAATATATATTCCCGTACTTTAACACTTTATATCTTCGAAACTCAAAGAGAAACTACAATAAATTTTGTATCATCAGAAAGAGAATTTAAATTGCTATAAACTTTATATTGACAAAAATAATGTCAAACTTACAGAAAATATTAAAATAATGACATTTTTAACATAAGTGTGTGTAATCACAAAATAATGCCAACACCTCTGTTCAGATAAGACAGCCACTAGTCACCTTTATCAGCCATATACCGATTATTGATTATCACTTATCAGTGTTATGTAAAAGAGGTTACTTTGGCTTCTGTTCTGTGTGGTAAAGGGTTAAGAGAATATGATGAAAATAACCAAATAAAGTGTATTTACAAATAAAATGGAATCAACAACTTCACATCTAAGGTACTAGAAACTTGCTATATTCACATGGCCTGATGTTCATCCCAGCTGGTACTCTCCGTCTACGTTCCATCTTCGTTTGGACTTGTGTCAACTGATCAAACAAATGTAATGATAAAAAAGCAAGGTTATAAAGCTACGTCTTCCCCTGGTTCATATGTTTTTTATGCATGAACCTGTGTTCAGGAAGAAAGTTTTGATTTTCCGAGCTCCCTGATGTTGGAGTTCATTGTTTATCACAATATATTAGAAGGTCCTGTGTGCGACCAGAGAGGGATCCGTTTTCTCATTTACCACAGAGTTGGATCCGATATGCATACACACCATGTACTAACAGTGCTGACTGGAATCCTGTAATCATTTTTTTTTGGTCATCATGTTTTGTTTATAGTTGATAAACACCAGTCATAAAATGCACAATGAACTAATTCTGACTGAATTACTCATTTATACAGGTTATGAACTGGTTTTGATCAGAAACACAAAAAACTGTAAGTTACATCCTTTTGAAAGTCATCAGATTGCACAATGTCAGTAACGTCTTGGCTTTCATTCTGTTTCCTGTTTAATCCTTTATCTTGCAGGTAGATAAAATGATCCTACAACAAACTGCTGAGTAAACAAATATGTTAATTCCTTTGCTTCACAATGATTTTAACTTAAAACAAGATTCCTTGGCTGTGTGTCCCATACATTATTGTTCTTTGTTATTTCCACTTACTTCACGAACCTAAACTAAGTAGCTCTTGGAGAATGAAAACAGCAAGAAAACTCAAAATTTAATCTCCGAAACAATATCTATAGCTTGAGCTAATGATTTGACTTGATTCAATTATGGCAGTGATGTGGCAGCCATTTTGTTTTAATCAAAATTCACATTGGAAAATCACTAGCAGGATATAGAATATTTCCTGTCTGCACGTCACGTATCCTGACCAATAGAAATGCAAGAAACATGTAGAAGGGGAGATAATAACAAGTACATGCGCACGTCTATATAAGTGTGCACTTACATAAAAAAGTGTGTGCATATAAAACTATATACATCAACGTATATATTTGTGCACGCATAGTTTAATACGTGCACATATGTTTTGAAATGTGCGCTCACGCAATGCTAACTTTCGATCCAAATGGTACTCCTTAAAAATGTGAAGTGGATACATCTACCAACACACCCATATTTTGTATCCAGCATGTGGAGATTTAGGGACTTGAACATATACTACCGTACATCAGTGTATGATCAACTCTAAAGAGCTTCTCAAGATTTCAAACTTACTGAGGATATATACTTACATGTATATATAATACGTAGTAGGGGTTTGAAGAAAGCCTTCCAGAATTGTGAAATAATCTGAAGTTCAAACACTACCTGGTCATCTTTTATGATGTCTTCTCAAAATCTAGTCTGAATCTACAGTGATATTTCTGCACTTAGCTTTGACATTGCTTGTAATAATTCAGGAAATTCAAAGGGGATTGAGAAAAAAAACACAAGAAAAAAACAGGTAACCTCTGCTTTCACTTCAATTTAGTTTGATTAAGCAGTTCAAACAAATTGAAACAATTTATTAAAGTTTTAAGTTAAGATGTGGCTGTGTAATGCACCAATTTTGTCACATTTTTGAAACACTGATAATATGGTATGATTTACCATGATTGGCGTCTACTTGAAACCTGGCCCAGAGATCAAAGGCTTTCTGCTCTGTGAAACAGTAAATAATTTCATCAAAGTTGAATTGATATTTTTTTTTAAATAAAAGATAAAATTGGTTGGGGTTGAATGCAGTGAAGTGATTTACTCTGACAGTCAATTTAAAATAATTGACAAGGCTTTACAGTAGAAGTAATATATTTGAAACCACTTTAAATATTTTTGAAGACATTTGATGAGCAGAAACAAATAGAGGAGGAGACAACAAAAACATATTAGAAATAATTTGTGCAGGTAACTTACCTGAAGTTTCACACCTGCAGTTTTAGTGAGTTAAAATTTAAAGCCTTTATAATATTCTTTTATGTTTTTTTTTTCTGCTCTGAGAGGTGTATGTGGGTATGTGGGGGATAGGAGATATTTGTGTGACTGTTTGAGGCACTGTCTGTGTAAGGCAGTAAGCATGTCTGGGGGAGGAGGTGTTCATTTAACTGACTTTCTTTTCTTAACAAGAAGTTCTGGAACATAGATAATATGGATGGAAACAGGAACATGCTCTAAAGCCAGCTGGTTACTTTTGAATAATTTATATGGTAGCATAATATGATAACTTGAATAATACAATTACAGAAATATTATCCTTTTCTGTTACAATTCTACTACTGGGCGAAATACATCTAGTTCTTTAAAGAGTTGAAATATACATAAATCGTAATTCCTAGAGTAGTGTAAAATATAATAGAGAATCTTAAATAGGAATATTCCTCAAATGGCTATAAGTAATTAATAGGTAAGAGCTCAACACAATTATGGAGAGGCCTTGATGTTGGTCCTCTGGGTGTGACCTAGATCTCTGGGATGTGATCTTGATCCTTGAGCCATAGGTAGGCAATTTCATAGAAAACAATATACCAGCCTCCCCCATGGTGTCATTTTTTCTCTAACAATGTTAGTTACTTAATAGGGAGAGCAGGTCAGTATTAGAGATGGAATGAAGTTAATCTACTGTCTTTACATAACTGAAATACTTCACAATAAAACAGACATCTTACTTAAAAGTTTCACGGAAAAGCATAATTTGAAATCTTTATTTCCAGTTACTTAACAATGAAATATTAAGAATTTCATAGAAGCTTTGTTAATTTGAAATTGTTTGCATAAATTTATATGTAAATTATGCAAATTTAGCTTTTCAACAGTCACAATAATTGAACTGTTTTACACAATAAAAGTGCAACATGTCATATTAATTGTAATATTTTGAAATACATAGCCATAGTTCTCTTGCCAAGATTAATTTTAGTTGAGTCATACCCTGAAGTTTTCATGAACTACTCATGAGATTTCATGGCCTGAAAATGGGACTATGTCCTTAGCCTGTTCATGTTCAAATTCATGAACTTTTAGAGTACAAATATAGTCCCACTTTTTCAGTTCATGAATAATTCTTGAGCAACTCGGCTTATGAAATTTTCACACAAAAAAAACCTTATCTTTGGCTTATCTTTGGAGTGACTGTTTTTGGAAACTGCAATATTCTGTTAATGGTCTACTGGACAAAGTGTTCACAAAACATTTTCAGTCTCAGCTGAGTTTGACAATGATAGTTTATTTGTCATTTACCGTATAAGTACTTATTTCTGCGGGCTTAAAATTCTGCGATTTTTTCAAAAATGAGGTGGTATTAATTTCTGCGTACTTTATTTCTGCGGTGTCTTCCTTCTCACGTTGATTGGATTTATTTCTGCAGTTCTGTATTCACCGTTTGTCTCATTAATTTCAAATAGACAGGTACGTATTTTATTGTTATTTTGACAGTTATGTTGGCTTCCGGATTGAAAATAAAAGTTGACGAATACTAATGTGACATCATCATAATCAAATAATGTTGAGTGTTAAATAAAAACGCACGAAAAAACAGTCATTTTATAAATACAGTCATGCCAAACAGACAAGAAAATGCTTTTGAAAACATTCTCATCTGTGCATTGTAACGGTATGATATTTTTGTTAATCACGCCTTTTTCAAGTCCCATACAAATAATGGCAAATATGACCATCACCAGACGGATTGGTTAACAATAGACACAAAGGATACAATGGATTGTGTTTATCACATAATTAAGAAAATTGAAACTGGCAGCTGACTGCTCAATAGTGAACGAAAATCACAACAAATTTGATGGTTTTATTATGTTTATTCAACAGCAAAACAATAACAAAACAGTTCTATTATATTATCGTTACTACTAAATTTTTTTAACTTGCTTCTTGGGCTTCGGCTACATGTGGGACAAAGCCGATAACGCTATCGGACATTGTCTTATACTTAACCGGATTATAATGGCAGCTTGTATCATCGTAACACGGCATGTCAGAACAAAATTTTCTACGGGTTTTAAATCTGCGGTCTTGTTGTCGTCCGCAGAAAATGCAGAAATAAAGTTCCCGCAGAAAAAGTACTTATACGGTATAATGTAAATTAAAGGTTGAATTAATGATTATTTTCAAGTCTCATCTATGGAATTTACTCTTGAGGTTCTAGTAAAATTTGCTATCAGAATTTCAGTGTCAAACTCTGCTGCTGAGACCAAAACATGTTTTGTGAATGTGAGGCGGGATCATAGCCATTGGCACATCCTATGGAGTTTGACAGCTGCAGGTCCAGTGTTGTACAGTTATTGATCAGAGACCGTTTTCAGTGTCAGTCACTGCGACCTTGACATTTACCCCCATGGACATCGACCATGACTATACTCCTATTTGTTCATAGTAGGGCATCAATTGCTACCTAAAAGAGGTAACATAATTTCATCTATAATTTATTCTAACCACAAGATTTAGAATCTGATATAAACCTTCTTCTGTGCAATGAAAACTCATGACATTTTAAGTGGGTTCTATAATTTTGTGCCCCCACTATTAGAAAATGGGGAAGGGCATGTCTGTGTGTGCAAGATTGTGTGTGCACAAAATTGTGAATGGTCTTTAACTTTGTTATGCTATTACCTTAACACAAGTGTTTACCAACTTAGTCACAATGTTTATGGGCATATTGTCTTAGTTCGATAACCAGTCAGGCAGTCTTTGTTGGTCTGGAATTATGGCCCTTAAAAATTAATTTAATCAGTCAGTATTGAGAAAATTGATAATTATCTGTTCAACAAATAGAATATTTTAAGTAATTTGATTTGATTAAGTAATTTATGTAACCTGTAAGTAACTTTCAGGATTTTTTCTCTTGATTGTCTATGTTAGATCCGTTGGAGAGAAAATAATAATTTAATAAAAATGTTATGTGAATTGCCTGAACTTGTGACTTAACTGATCTGTCCTAGAAACAGTTAATTGCAAAAATTTGTGTTCAAAGGGATTTACATTTGAGTGTTTTAACAACAAACTATGAAGATTGTTGCATATCATTAGTTATACGCCCAGATACAAAGTATGTTGTGGCTATATTTTAGACACACCCAGTTGTATTTGAGTTGCATCCATTCTGTTTGTCCATCCATAGTGCCTATTCTGAGGCATATCTCCAGATATGCTTAATGGATTTGCAGAGAACTAGGCAGTGTTCACCATCATACGACAACAATAATCATATACATCTCAGGTCACCAGGTCCAAGGTCAAGGTCACACAGTGGCTTAAGGTCAAATAGCCTAACTTCTTGTCTGTTCCATATTTTCTAAACCACTGGAAGGATTTTAAGAAAACTAGCAGTAGTTGTTTACCTCAGTCTAGAATTCATGCAGATGGCTCAACTCAAGTTATTAGGTCTAAGGTCAATGTCAAATTCAGATTTCAAATAGCTTCATTTCAAACTTACAGATAGTTTTCAATAAATGCTCATGTTGATAAAATGATGAGATCAGGCATGACCCAGGTCACTATGTTTAAGGTCAAGTCAAAGGTCAGATAGCTGAACTTAAAATCTGCTTTGTGTCTCTGAATTCTGGAAGGATTTTCATGAAACTTAGGTCAATTGTTCTTTCATCGCGAAAACTAGCAGAGTGCTTGATCCAGATTTCTAATACCAAGGTCAAGATGACATTTAGTGGTCAAAAATCATGAAAACAACATTTTTCTGCCCAGTATGAAAGCTGCATCAGGGGGTATCATTGATCACTCATTGATACCTCAGATGGATATAAAAGGATTTTTTAAACCCCTTCATTCTTATTGACAATTGTTTTCAGATGAAACAAAAATAATTTAGATACATGTATTAATAAAATAATTATTAATGTTGAACCCATTGGATAATAAGTTGGATACTATAAACCCAGTAAAAATGTTAAAAGCATGTGAGATGTGAGGTACATTAACAACAAAAGTGATCTCAGTAGACCTACCGCAAAAAAAGATCAAGGAGCAAAAAAGATTTCCCATATATCTACTTCCTACTTTACACAGTTTTTGGTCATGTTAGTTGTTATCAGAAACAAACATATTTTTAGGCATTTTGAGAAAAATCTTCTTTTATGGAATGTCAAACAATAAAGCAGATGACATTTTGGCCTAATTAGCTTTTGGAATTGTAACTTTTGCTCCTAGATTTCCTTTGCTCTTTGATTACAATATATTTTATGATCTTTTAATGTTGCTCTCTCATAAAGTAAACAGTAAAAATGCAGTGAAGGAAGATATTAATGGTTTGTTAAGTATGGCTGTGACAAATAGTTAGGATACTGTTTGGTTTGAATCTTTTGTAATGGAGATTTATAAATGATATAAATGTCTCAACTATTAATTTATTGGTTTGTTCTCCCTTCCATTTTAGAGAAAATATTAGCAACGTTATAAAGTAACTATGAAAATGTAATGGAATGTGATATTGCTGCAATGTGAGGGTTGGATGAAAGGAAAATGTCATTTTGCTCCATGGCTGTTTTCAGTCTAATTGCCTCTGTAACTCAGGTATAAAGATGACCATAGCAGACTGTTACCATTTTTCTGTCCAAGGGGCTAACATGGTAAAGAGCATAGCTTTTATGTTTCCTGGCTTTCATTCAATTAAAAGCTAAAGGAAATGGAGAAGTTTCTATATAATGGAACATTACAAGTTTTCATTTGTTGCAGAACAGAGGTGTCTGAGAAAAATTGTCAGATTCATTCCAGCTTTGTAAGAGGCTCCAGTTTGGGTGTTAAAATTCTCATATAATGCTTCGTTAATAATATTTATATCTTTCAGGAGCATTACTTTGAACAGAAATCAGTTATAACGGAGAGCTTCTACTTTTCCCTTTTGGTGAACTTCTGTGAATTTGTTTTTTTTTTTTTTTGGGAAATTCTTGTGCACATTTTTGGAAAGGTTTTATTTTTATGAAGCACAATTATTTAAGTAATAATATTGTTAATGCGTTTTATTTTCACAGACCATTCTATTTACACAGTAGTGGTTACACATATTTAGTATAAAGTATCTCAATGTGCACCAAACCTTTCTTATATGTACTATAAAAGCATTGAATGCTTAATAATTTCTGATCCAATGAAAAACATTGTTTATTTTAGTCAGTACCAACTGAGGTGTTTTGAAATAAAACTTCCCTCACAATAATAATACATGCGTGAATATTATATTTTCTGTTATAATTAAAATACATATTGAACATTATATTTTCTCTTAAAATTGCATGAATAATACATATTGTGGCATGGTACTTTCTCTTTCTATGTTGTAATGTGTACTTTAACATTATATTTTCTCATTCTATTTCATGGGAGTCAATACAACTTTGTCCTTATTATAAACTTCTAATGATAGTCAACCTGGTTAGTCATAAAAGTAGAGCAAGGAACACTTTGACAGAAGACTTTCCATCCACCTGTGATTCAAGTGGGGAAGTTGGCACTTACTTGCAGAGAACAAGCAAGATTAGATAACCCAGGAACACCAGCAGCTGTTACTTTAAATTGAAATGCTTTAAAACACTACCATTTTAATGACCCAAAATTTTATGCAGTTATATGGGAGACATCATTGTGCATTGGCTGCTATCAAATTTCTTCAAATACAAATAGCAAGTTCACCTGGCCTATAAGAAGCCCTAACAAGCAGATACAATTTAGTTAATTTTAACCAGAAGTTTGAAAATTCATCTTTCATCACCAGCCATTTCAATGTTCTAAGAATGTAATATAGTAAAGGCATTTTTAGACACAGCTAATATAGACCAGTCTCCAGACTCTGGTTTTATGACTGTAACCAGGTGACAGACATGATGAAAGTCATAACACTAGACTCCTTAGAAATATAATTGCTTTAAATTGTACTTGGAAGCTGTGCAAACAATCCTCAAGGCGTCCATTAATGTAAGAATTTGAAAATGATGGATTGAAATTGTATTATGTTAGCTTTTTGCAGTTTAATGTTTAGGAAAGAATGCATTATGTGTTTTCTAAATTGGGAAGAAATTCATAAATCCCCAGTGGCAAAATACCATTGGTATTGAAGTACGAGACGGCAAAATTGCGCAAAACTGATATATTTTGAAGATTTTTCCCGATCTCAAACTCAGAGGAGGAGAACTAGAATGTTATGTGCATATCTCAACATGACACTGTCATCTCGTAATTGTTTTTCACATGCAATTTCATTATAAATTATCAAATGGAAGTAGGTAATTTTGTTGATTGCTTGTATATCTTTTATATAATCTATACTGTAATGGTATCGTGCCTTTCCCCATGTATACCACGATTGCTATTGGAGATCTGAGGTTTTTTTGATGAATATTGGATAATGCTAACTTGTTTTCTAGCACCAATGTTTCTTTCACATTTAATAAGAAGTTAACACCATTTCAATTTGGCCTCCAGAGATGTTCACGATTGGATTTAGAAATGGAAGCATTACATTTTTAAGGATCTTTGATTTTATTGTTGGAATGTGATAGACACAGCACTGACTACAGTACCCAGTATGATGCTGAGTTCTGTTGCCTGTTGTGTAGCAGAACTTGCCTAGCATAAGGCAGACTTTGCCTAGCATAAAGCAGACTTTACCTTGCATATTAAACTTTGCCTGGCATAGAGCAGACATTGTCTGGCACAGAGCAGACTGCCTGACATTTAGCATAGTGCAGGATTTTCCTAGCATAGGGCAGACTGTACCTGGTGTAGCGTAGACTTTGCCTGGCATAGAGCTGACTTTGCCCGGCATAGAGCAGACTGTACCTGTTATAGAGCAGATTTTGCCTGATATAGACCAGACTTTGCCTGGAATAGAGAAGACTTTGCCTGGCATAGAGCACACTTTGCCTGACATAGAGCACACTTTGCCTTGTATAGAGCAACCTTTGCCTGGCATAGTAAGCTTTGCCTGGCATAGAGCACAGAGCAGACGTTGCCTGGCGTAGAGCAGACTGTACCTGGCATAAAGCAGACTTTGCCTGGCATAGAACAGACCTTGCCTGGCATAGAGCTCAGTTTGATTGACATAGAACAGACTGCCTGCCATAGAGCAAGCTTTGCCTGGCATGGAGCACAGAGCAGACTTTGCCTGCCATAGAGCACAGGCTGTCAGACATAGAGCAGACTTTTCCTGACATAAAGCAGACTTTGCTTGGCATAGAACAGACTTTGCCTGCCATAGAGCAGACTTTGCCTGGCATAGAGCAGACTTTGCCTGACATACAGCAGACTTTGCCTGGCATAGAGCAGACTTTGTAAGAGCAATGTCCCATCCAAGTTTTATAGCGAGTGCATACCTAAGAAAAACATGCAACATGCATTATAAAACAGATCTGGATCAACTTTCAATGTATCAAAATTTAGAGATTATTTCAGTTTTGAGAATAGGACCAGACTTGAACGTCTGATCCTTCTTAAGCTTAGATTCAGATTGTGTCCAGACACTGTCCTGAAAATGTCCCACAAATAAAAATGCTCACACAACAAAACACTTGAAGACCTGTTCCTGTATGAAGAAATGCAGATCTCATTAACTACAGTAATACATAGAGAAACATAATTCCCTGGGGTGAGGAGGCAATTAGGTGAGTAGTAAGTACTTGCTATGTTTGCCAGAAACATCATACAAAATATATTTTGTTACACAACAGAGTGGTTCTTTCTGGGTCAGTCTTTCCTCATAAAGTAAGTTTCTCAAGAAGTAACAGAATAATCAGAAATCAAATAATGTCTGGCTTTGGGAATAACTGGTTGCAATCAAAATCTAATGAAGGTTTTTAAGAGTTCTTTCCCTTAAGGGATAATAATGACTCTGGCACTTCTGGCCCATATATGCCTTGCCAGATAAAAGTGATATTAAAAGACAGTAACTTTTGATTCTAAATTACATGTATACCAACTGTTTTATGGTTTTTAGGTCACTAGAGTACAAAGTGTCTAAGATCCATTAACATTTTAATGTTAACACGCTAGAGGTCTCGGTTGTTGCCCAATCTTAATGAAACTTAATTATCAGAAGGTTTTGCTTAGTTAAATCTGGGATGAGTTCAAAATGGGTCATTTAGAGTCAAAGAATAGGTTGCTAGGTCAAATCTTAGAAACCTGCTACCTGATCTTCATACATCCTAGGTCAACTAGGTCAAAAACTAGGCCACTAGGCAGCAGAAAAACTTCTCTTTCAGGAAATAATTATTGGGTTTATTCCTACTTCCCAAATGTGAAACTTAATACTAATTTGCTTCCCATTTGGGAAGGAAAATCACAATTTTTATGCCTGCAGGCATATAGCATTTGAACTGTCTGTCTATCCATATGAACCAGATTTATTGTTTCACCTACAGCACACATTAATGACCTGATTTAGTTCATGATCATAATCAAGTGGCAAGCCCAACAAACTGACCTGTATATAGATGACATTGAACCTCATAATGACCTTCACCTTCAATTTCAAAACCTTTAAAACAACATTTTAGGTCCTACAGCCCACATAAAAGACCCAATATAGTCAATACTCACACTCATTAAGCCTTGTGGCAAGACCTACAAACTGACCTAATATAGATGACCTTGATCTTCACCTTCAAACTTAAAACCTTAATAAACAACATTTTGGTCCTACAGTCCACATTGATGACCCACACTCAAGAAACCTTGTAAGAAGACCTACAAACTGACCTATATATAGATGACTTTGACCTTCATATGATTTAAAACCTCAGAAAACAACTTCATTGGTCATACACCCCCGGGGGCATGATTTTGCTTTTTGAAAACGCAGCTTACATTTAGGATAGGATTGGATAAACTCAGACAGCGAGTCAGATTATTGAAAAACTTGGATAATGATTTGCCAGATTTACATGAACAATTCTGGACAGAGCGTTTGAATGCAATCTAGGCCAAATTTGATGCTAGGTTATCTGGGATAGGAACTACGATAGTTCAGGAGAGCCATGCAGGCTCTTAAGGTTCCTCTTGATTAAAAAAAAAAAAAAGAAACATATTTAATAAATATGGAAGAGGACTGATGTAGTTTTATCAAAGTACATACCGTAAATGTGAAGTCATTGGGTAAAAGTATGAGTTCATTTAGTCATTTGTTGTTATGCACGACTGTATGTGACATGACTTTATTACCAAAGTTGATGTATGGCGCCTGGTATTTAATTACTTTAACTGATATATAAGGAATAAAAAGATATAATTAATGCCATTTTTGCATTAATTTTCCTTTCTGTCTTAATTATTATTTTATGCATAATTTATAATGCACTGAACTGGGGATTATATAGGGCCTTCATTTTCATGTAAATAGCCTGCTAAATTCAAGAATGGTTCATATTTTACCCATATATGTTTCTATGAATACATCATCTATTCTATGCTTTTGAATATTGAATATTAATTGGTGTTTTCTCTGTTTTTGTGGCTCATGCAATTTTGTGGCATCATTTATTAAGGTTTAGATCTGCATATTTAAATGAATAGAAGTGACTGTGTAATATCCTTTATCTTGAAAACTTAGAACAATGCCTGGTAGCTGTTAAAAATATACAATTAGTATAGCTATTTTATATCCCATTATATCTAGTGTTAATACAGTCAGGGCTAGCTGTCTTTTAATTTTGACAATTATATACTAAGGTAATCTTGATGAATACAGCCAGGGCTAGCTGTCTTTCTTAAAGTTAATTTTGACAATTATATACTAAGGTAATCTTGATGAATACAGCCAGGGCTAGCTGAGGTGTCTTTCTTAAAGTTAGTTTTGACAATTATATACTAAGGTAATCTTGATGAATACAGCCAGGGCTAGCTGTCTTTCTTAAAGTTAATTTTGTCAGTTATATACTAAGGTAATCTTGATGAAAGAAATAGCATTAAACATAAAATAAGGAACTTGTAACTTGTAAAAAATTAAGCACATGGCCCTACAGATTTTATTTGACCATATGATTGAAAATAGATATATCTACAACAATGAAAAGTTTCATTAAAATCTTAAAAAACATTTTCTATTAAAAATGCAGTTTACCTATGGAAGCCTGTTGTGAAAATTGACTGGTGGAAATCGGCCTAAGAGAAGATCAAGCAAACAACCCTGTCTTTTTCTATTGACTGAATTTCCTTTGGACAAAATAATGCCCCAGAAAATAAGATAAAATTCTGCATTGTAAAAACAATACTAGTTCCAAACATGCAGAACTACCTTAAAAGTGATCATTTTTAGCTCATCTGATTTTTGGGAAAAAAATGATGAGTTATTGTCATCACTTGATCGGTGTCGGCGTTGGCGTCGGCGCTGCCTGGTTAAGTTTTATGTTTAGGTCAGCTTTTCTCCTAAACTATCAAAGGTATTGCTTTGAAACTTGGAACGTTTGTTCACCATCAATAGCTGACCCTGTACAGCAAGAAACATAACTCCATCCTGCTTTTTGCAAGAATTATGGCCCCTTTTGGAGTTGGAAATGTCAGATTTCTTGGTTAAGTTTTATGTTTAGGTCAACTTTTCTCCTAAACTATCAAATCTATTGCTTTGAAACTAGCAACACTTGTTCACCATCATAAGCTGATCCTGTACATCAAGAAATGTAACTCCATCCTGCTTTTTATGCCCCCGAAGGGAGGCATATAGTTTTTGAACCGTCTGTCAGTCTGTCCGCAATTTTCGTGTCTGGTCCATATCTTTGTCATCGATGGATGGATTTTCAAATAACTTGGCATGAATGTGTACCACAGTAAGACGACGTGTTGTGCGCAAGACCCAGGTCCATAGCTCAAAGGTCAAGGTCACACTTAGACTTTAAAGGTCATTTTTCATGATAGTGCATTCGTGTCCGTTCCATATCTTTGTCATCCATGGATGGATTTTCAAATAACTTGGCATGAATGTGTACCACAGTAAGATGACCTGTCATGCGCAAGACCCAGGTCCGTAGCTCAAAGGTCAAGGTCACACTTAGACGTTAAAGGTCATATTTCATGATAGTGCATTGATGGGCGTGTCCGGTCCATATCTTTGTCATTCATGCATGGATTTTAAAATTATTGGGCATGAATGTGTACCACAGTAAGACGACTTGTCGCGCGCAAGACCCAGGTCCGTAGGTCAAAGGTCCTTAACTCTAACATCGGCCATAACTATTCATTCAAAGTGCCATCGGGGGCATGTGTCATCCTATGGAGACAGCTCTTGTTTCAAGAATTATTGCCCCTTTTGGACTTAGAAAATCAAATTTCTTGGTTAAGTTTTATGTTTAGGTCAGCTTTTCTCATAAACTATCAAAGCTATTTCTTTAAAACATGCAACACTTGTTCACCATCATAAGCTGACTCTGTACATCAAGAAACATAACTCCATCCTGTTTTTTGCAAGAATTATGGCCCTTTTTGGACTTAGAAAATCATGGGTAGGACAATTTTTCTATTATACAAAAAAAATCAGATGAGCGTCAGCACCCGCAAGGCGGTGCTCTTGTTTTACCTTTTCAATAACCATAAGTCTTGTGCAAGTGCACAAGAAGAAGAAAATAATCTGGATCAGAGTTTTAATATTCCCTGTTACTTTGGTTTCTCCTTTTGGGCATGTCTTTTCCTGGAATTGGAAGAGGAAACTTAATTATATTAGCACCATATATGGAGATTGAAACATGAACTTAAGCAGTATGTTTCTAAATGATTCAGATCAGCTGCCATCTATGACGATTAAAGAGTTCTTTACTCTACTCTTCATGCATTTATCCTTAAATTGTTACACATTTATCTTGGAAAATTTGTATTCTAAATGTGGAATTCTGACAAGACAAGATAGTTTATGTTTGAAATATTGTTTAAGGACAATAAACAACGATTTCCTTACACTTTCTTGCGTGACTCAGTTTCTCGCGAATTTACTTAATGTTGCTTTATATTTCGTCTTCAATGTTAAAATGAGGTAAAAATGGAAATCACATCCTGTAATAACATAAAAGGTTTTTATGTTATGAGCATTGTGAGGCTGTTTCCAGAATGTTGTTGATTAGGAAAGTTCTCGTAAAATTCTCCAGCATATGTCATACATTCTGTGTCTATATTGTATCGAAAGGCGTTTTGACACTTATAAGGCCTTAAAGGAATGTGTTACTAGACAGAAATAATATCTGAACTTAATTTACTGGGATTGGAAGTGGAAGAATGGCAATGAAAAAAAGAATATAGACTGAAATTAGGGAACATTGAGAATGTCAAAATATACTATAATGCTTATTGTATATACTTGCCGTCAGTAGTCGAAACTATTGCCAAAGGTAAAAAAATCAAGGTCAATAGTTTTGGCTATTGACTGAGCAGCCATTCATTCAATAAGTGCTTTATTACATGACGTCATTAGAAATTTATAAATAAACTGTTTGTTGTTTTTTTTTTCAAGTTTTGAATTTTGCCAAGTGAAATATGATGTTGAACTTAAGACCAGTCATAAAGCAGTGATTTATAAAAGTCGTGTAATAATTATGTTTGATTCATAGTCTTGGTGCCAGCTTTCTTGCAGATGAAATCTTCATGAGAAATGCAGTTGAAATACATAAATTGTATTCACCTAATTTAAGGGGAACAAGATGTTAATTGTTCAGATATCCAGAAAGTCTCCAAACAATTTTCCAGCTTAAGAATCCTGTCTCCTGTTAAATTTAAAGCTGTGAGCTACTTTAGATGTTTTACCCCTTTCTGACAGAGGCATAATAAATTTCAATGTTGATTTGTAACATTTGTAAGAGAGAAAGACTGAAAAATGGAGATGGACTACCAGAGCTTTTTTCATACTTAGTCTTAGGCCAGTAAAAATGTAGAAAATACTCTTTTTATCCCCCGCCGATGAAATCGGGAGGGGGGTATTGAAATGGCGTTGTCCGTCCGTCGCGTCCGTGTGTGCGTGCGTCCGTCCGTCCGTCCGCAGCCATTTCTCAGTAACTAGCTGGTAGAATTTCATGAAACTTGAAATAAACATGAATCAACATACTGCGATGATGCCCGTCAAGTTTCCTTTTGGATTGGTCAATTTCCCTTAGAGTTATTGCCCTTGATTTAATGAAAAATGCCCAAAAATGTCCGTCCGCAGCCATTTCTCAGTAACTAGCAGGTAGAATTTCATGAAACTTAAAATAAATATGAACCAACATACTGCAATGATGCCCATCAAGGTTTTTTTTGGATTGGTCGATTTCCCTTAGAGTTATTGCCCTTGATTAAATGAAAAATCCACATCTGCAGCCATTTCTCAGTAACAAGCTGGTGGAATTTCATGAAACTTAGAATAAATATGAACCAACATACTTCGATGATGTCTGTCATTTTTTTTTCAATTGGTCAATTTTCCTTAGAGTTATTGCCCTTTAATTGTTTGAAAATCTACAGATTTGTACATAACAAACCAACCAATTGGTAGAATTTCATAAAACTTCTTTCATTCTTTTCCATGAACATTTAGTATAAACATGTGAAGTTGTGTACCCACACCTGGTCACCACCTTGCCTTCGTCACACCCCTCCCCCTCCCAACCCCCCCATCCCCCAAAAAAATAAAAAATTCTTTCCTTTTTATAATTATTATTTCAAACCTTCCATGAATATTTATCAACATGCAAAGTTGTACTGTTCCCCCACCTCACTCCTCCACCAAGTCATCCCCCCCCCCCCACCCCACCATTTTTTTTTTTTTTTTTTAATTTTTAATTTTCCATCAATATTTCAATATTTATAATCAACATCGATGATCAATGACAATCATAATCGATGTTTTGTACCCTCACCCAGTCACCCCTGCTGCCCCCTCTTCCCCAACCAAAAAATAGCATTCATTTTCTGTTAAATTGATCTTGACAAATGAAATTATTTGCTTCTTAGTAATATCCTTAACTTTTTGCCAGATATATTTTTTAGCTCACCTGAGCACAAAGTGCTCAGGGTGAGGTATTGTGATCACTCACCGTCCGGCGTCCGTCCGTCCGTCCGTCCGTCCGTCCGTCCGTCCGTCGTCCGTCCGTCCATCCACACTTTCCTTTAAACAACATCTCCTCCTAAACCAACAGGCCAATTTTGATGAAACTTCACAGGGTTGTTCCTTGGATGGTCTTCTTTAAAAATTGTTCAAAGAATTGAATTCCATACAGAATTCTGGTTGCCATGGCAACCAAAAGTAAAAACTTTAAAAATCTTCTTCTCAAAAACCAGAAGCCCTAGAGCTTAGATATTTGGTGTGAAGCATTGCCTAGTGGACCTCTACCAAGTTTGTTCAAATCATGACCCCAGGGTCAAAATTGACCACGCCCAGGGGGTCACTTGATTTTACATAGGAAAATCTTAAAAAATCTTCTTCTCAAAAACCAGAAGCCCTAGAGCTTAGATATTTGACTTGTAGCATTGCCTAGTGGACCTCTACTAAAATTGTTCAAATCATGACCCCAGGGTCAAAATTGATGTCGCCCCAGGGGTCACTTGATTTTACATAGGAAAATCTTCAAAAAATTTCTAAAAATAAACCAGAAGGCTTAGAGCTTAGATATTTGACATGTAGCATTGCCTAGTGGACCTCTACAAAATTTGTTCAAATCATGACCCCGGGTCAAAATTGACCCCACCCAGGGGTCACTTGATTTTACATAGGAAAATCTTCAAAAATTTTCTAAAAATAAACCAGAAGGCCTAGGTCTTAGATATTTGACATGTAGCATTGCCTAGTAGACTTCTACAAAATTTATTCAAATCATGACCCCCGGGGTCAAATTGACCCCGCCCCATGGGATTACTTGATTGTACATAGAAAAATCTTCAAAATAAACCAGAAGGCCTAGAGCTTAGATATTTCATATGTAGCATTGCCTAGTGGACCTCTACAAAATTTGTTCAAATCATGACCCCCGGGTTTAAAATTGACCCCACCCCAGGGGTCACTTGATTTTACATAGGAAAATCTTCAGAAAATTTCTAAAAATAAACCAGAAGGCTTAGATCTTAGATATTTGACATGTAGCATTGCCTAGTAGACTTCTACAAAATTTGTTCAAATCATTACCTCCGGGGTCAAATTGACCCCACCCCATGGGGTTATTTGTTTAGCTTTAGCAAAGAATTTTTTTCAAGAAAGCAATTAAACTCAGGTGAGCGATATAGGGCCATCATGGCCCTCTTGTTTGCCATTCCTGACCACAAACCCTTTTCGGCGGGGGATACCAATTCATCGAATTTGCTTGTTTTCTTCAAGCAGTCATATACAACACTATAAATGTACAAATACCATTCAGTGTCACATAATGGCTGAAAACAGACCATAGTTTGTGGAAAAAGAGAAATACCCATGGAAAGGAGACGTTCCTGAAAATTTTTGTTTGTGTGTACAGGGTATAACACAATATTCAAACAGTCTCTCATTCTGAATAACAGGATTTTAAAAATATAATTTTGTAGTTATATCAATTAAACAAGCCCTTAAGCTCAGCAAGTACCGTAACTCCATATTGCTTTTTGAAAGAATTATGGCCCCTTTTGGACTAAGAAAGTCAGATTTCTTGGTAAAGTTTTGTGTTTAGGTCAGCTTTTCTCCTAAACTGTCAAAGCTATTGCTTTAAAACTTGCAACACTTGTTCACTATCAAAAGCTGACTCTGTACAGCAAGAAACATACCTCCATCCTGCTTTTTGCAAGAATTATGGCACCTTTTGGACTTAGAAAATATAAAAACACACGGGTAGGACAGTATTTCTACTATACAGAGACAAAAAAATCAGATGAGTGTCTGCACCCGCAAGGCGGTGCTCTTGTTATTTATTGGCCTTCCCTTAAAGATGATAAATAAATTCTTATCATAATATTTCAAATCTTTAATGATTTTCTTTTGTAACAAATGGGAAAAGATAATGAACAAATTAACAAGAACATAATTTCAATAGTGGAATAATTGTGATGACATTAAAACTTTCACAATATTTCTGTAATCAGCAATGCATGTTGTACGTACAGTTGCAGACAAAATGCAGGCGAAAAAAAGCAATATTTCTGCATGTTTTAGTTTGAATCTGCTTGAGACTGATAAACTTTTATACAATTAAGAATACAGAAAAATACAATTAGCACACTTATAGCCAGAAATAAATCTTTTTTTTTTTTCTCTCATTATGAAATAAGCTTTACACAGCAGTCACAGTGTTTCTAGCGCTTTGATACAGATTGTCATCAAATTAGCTAAAAAATTTCAGCAAACATGTAATACCAAATTATACATCAAGTTTTTGTTGTCTTATCAAGATCAGAGCTGAAAATTTCGTGATTTTTCAGATATTGTCTAGGAAAATTTTTGGCCTTATTTGCATTTTGATGAGATCAAGAATCTGAACCTTAGAAATACAAGGTAATTAGCAATGTTGTGAGCTGTCGTGGTAAAAGGGTCCATTTTTCAAGACGATGTTTCTCTGTAGAAATAATACTTTTAGAGTCATCGAAATCATATGTTGTAATGCATTTTTGTTTTCCCTAAAAGATGAAAATCAAAATTAATGCGCATGGAGAGAGGAAAAAAATATTTCAGTCAGCTATGGCTCCATTTATCATGACAGCTCACATTAGTATGTCTTATGCACTATTTCCAGTCTTACAATGGCACATTAAATGCAATCCATGTGAATAGAATGGTCATTTACATACACTACCCGACTGTCTTTAACTGATGTGCTGAGATACTTAACAATTAGTTTTTCATTGAATTGTCATAGAAATAGCTAAGCTTCCAAGTACATGTGTGAAGTTTATAATCTACTGATCAGTCAAAAGGGCTCAAGCTTCTGTCCAGTTGTCATGTAATCCCTCAAGCAGCTACATTTTTTATCTGATCTTTCTCAGAATTGAACACAAGTAAAATACTAGTTAATTGATATTCAGAAATTGTCTATGGTATTAATGGGGAATGCGTTTTGTTTTGATGACATTCCTTTTTGATTGCTTTCAAATAGGTTTTGGGGTAAACTGGGGAACAGCAAGGCCATTTGGTCAGATTCAGAGTTTGTCTTTCCATCAAGTTTATTTATAGCTTAAAGAAATCAAGATCACAAGGTTGACTTTTTCTCAAACATATCTAGATACTGTTTGCTTCTTATTGATAAGTATACTGCCTAATTTGAGAAAAACCTTTTGGCCTCTTAAACACGTCTGTTTACTGTAATCAAAATTCTGTCAAATGTTGTAGTTTAAAACAAAAATCTGACATGATTAATTTGATCAAACCCTGCTTAAAGTTGACCAGTATTTATGACTTTTTCTTATCCATAGTAAACTCCCATACAAAGGTAGGTCACTGGGATAGATTTAAGGAAAATTGTCTCATGAGGATATTTATTTTTTATCTTTGTTTTGTCAAAAAATTTACAATATTTTCTGAAGCATTACAACATTGCTTAAAGAGTTCGTTTAATTTTTCTTTCTGTTTAACAACAATACATTGTTAAACAAGAGGGCCATGAAGGCCCTGTATCGCTCACCTGACCTATTGACCTAAAGATCATCAAGATCAACATTCTGACCAAGTTTCATTAAGATATGGTCATAAATGTAGCCTCTAAAGTGTTAACTAGCTTTTCCTTTGATTTGACCCGGTGACCTAGTTTTTGCCCCCACATGACCCAGATTCGAACTTGACCTAAAGATCATCAAGATTAACATTCTGATTAAGTTTCATGAAGATACAGTCATAAATCTGGCCTCTAGAGTCTTAACAAGCTTTTCCTTTGATTTGACCTAGTGACCTAGTTTTTTAACACACCTGACCCAGATTTAAACTTGACCTATAGATCATCAAGATTAACATTCTGACCAAGTTTCATTAAGATATGGTCATAAATGTGGCCTCTAAAGTGTTAACTAACTATTCCTTTTATTGACCCCCGTGACCTAGTTTTTGACCCGACATGACCCAGATTCGAACTTGACCTAAAGACCATCAAGTTTAACATTCTGACTAAGTTTCATGAAGATATAGTCAAAAATGTGGCCTCTAGAGTGTTAACAAGCTTTTCCTTTGATATGACCTAGTGACCTAGTTTTTGACTCCATCTGACCCAGATTTAAACTTGACCTAAAGATTATCAAGATTAACATTCTGACCAAGTTTCATTAAGATATGGTCATAAACGTGGCCTCTACAGTGTTAATTAGCTTTTCTTTTGATTTGACCCGGTGACCTAGTTTTTGACCCGACATGACCCAGATTCAAAATTGCCCTAAAGATCATCAAGTTTAACATTCTGACTAAGTTTCATGAAGATATAGTCATAAATGTGGCCTCTAGAGTGTTAACAAGCTTTTCCTTTGATATGACCTAGTGACCTAGTTTTTGACCCCACCTAACCCAGATTTGAACTTGAGCTATAGATCATCAAGATTTGACCAAGTTTCATTAAGGTATGGTCATAAATGTGGCCTCTAGTGTAAACTAGCTTTTCATTTGATTTGGCTTGGTGACCTAGTTTTTTATCCTACATGACCCAGATTCAAACTGGACCTTAAGATCATCAATATTAACAATCTGACCAAGTTTCATGAAGATACAGTCATAAATGCGGCTTCAACAGTGTTAACAAGCTTTTCCTTTGATTTGACCTGGTGACCTAGTTTATGATCCCAGATAACCAAATATCGAA
This sequence comes from Mercenaria mercenaria, assembly GCF_021730395.1. Classification (NCBI taxonomy): domain Eukaryota; kingdom Metazoa; phylum Mollusca; class Bivalvia; order Venerida; family Veneridae; genus Mercenaria; species Mercenaria mercenaria. The sequence continues at coordinate 24,694,370 of NC_069362.1, forward strand.
CTCGTCCAAGATTTTATTAAGGGTAACATTCTGACCAAGTTTCATTAAGATTGGGCCAAAAATGTGACCTCTAGAGTGTTAACAAGCTTTTTCTTTGATTTGACCTGGTGACCTAGTTTTTGACCCCAGATGACCCAATATCGAACTCGTCCAAGATTTTATTGAGGGTAACATCCTGACCAAGTTTCATTAAGATTGGGCCAAAATTGTGACCTCTAGAGTGTTAACAAGCTTTTCCTTTGATTTGACCTGATGACCTAGTTTTTGACCCCAGATGACTTAATATCGAACTCATCCAAGATTTTATTGAGGGTAACATTCTGACCAAGTTTCATTAAGATTGGGCCAAAAATGTGACCTCTAGAGTGTTAACAAGCTTTTCCTTTGATTTGACCTGATGACCTAGTTTTTGACCCCAGATGACCCAATATCGAACTCGTCCAAGATTTTATTGAGGGTAACATTCTGACCAAGTTTCATTAAGATTGGGTCAAAAATGTGACCTCTAGAGTGTTAACAGTCAAATTGTTGACGACGGACGGACGGACGGACGGACGGACGACGGACGACGACGGACGCCGGACACAGGGTGATCACTAAAGCTCACCTTTGAGCACTTCGTGCTCAGGTGAGCTAAAAATAAGGCCATAAGAGCACATCAGTTAAAAACAGTACAGTATTTACTTCTCCGAGTTTATATTTATCATCTAGGTGGTTTGTTAACATAGAATGATCCAGTGTCATAAGGGGGCTCTGCCCCGTTCATAAGGGTGGCATCAGCAGAACTGAGATATGACATGTCTTCCCGACTTGACGTATCTGAGTATCTCATAGATGTTGGACTAGCTTCAACTGCATAGTTGTTGTTTTCACCTGCAAAAATTGGAGGTAATCGCCTCCGCGGAGTGAACTGAGGTCCAACAAAGTCCCCATGTGCTTCTGGAATGTCTTTGAAACAGTGATACTTTACAGCGTTATTTAACAACTCCTGCACTCTTGGAAAGTTTTTAAATGCACCATTTTTCTGCATCATATATAGCACTCTTTTATGTAGCAGGGGATATTTTATGTTAATCAGTATGTCCTCAATCCTTGCTTTGTCATTGAGATTATTTTTCTTCATCCAGTCAGTAGCAGACGTCAGAATAACATTTTCTTCAGCTTGACAGTATTCACTTTTGAGAAGATCACAGACTAGTTGCCAGGAGCACAGGGGCCATCTTTCTGATGACGCTAAGTCACGGAAACACAGACATAGCACTTTAAATGCAAGATCCTTTACTTCCGAAGATTGTAACGAATCTTCTTGAAGCAAGCATACAGTTTCAACTGGAAATCCTCGTGTAGGGATGTCGCACCCTGCCAATGTGTTGTTTAGAATCTGCGTGATGTAGTTTTCACAATGTTGCAATAGCGCTTGAATTTCATATTTATCAGCCAGCCGCTGTAAGGCTATTACATAATCCCTATGTAACCATACCGTTCCACTGTATATGAAATACAGAAATCTTGAAAACACGTTAGCACATTCTTGCTGTTCCTGAACACACAGGGTGGGTTTTTCGCCCTCTGAAGACGCAGGCGTCAGTTCATTCAACATGGCTGCCAGAACATCACTTTTCAGACCAAGGATCATTTTATGAGCATTGAACACATATTGGCCATTGTTCACATTTATAGTCAAATCACTCAGAGTCTCACTGTCAAACAAGCTTTCGAATGACGTAGATGTCTTAACACGTTTAGATCCATCTGTAACATTATTTTGAACCTCGCCATCGGGAGGTTTAGAAGGATCTGGATAGGTAGCACCACTGGGATTGAATCTTTTCATCCTTACATGCTGAAACAAACTTTTCTTTACCCTCATTTGGTCACGATTCCCCATATAACATAATCTTACGTATCCACAGGTGAAAAAAAAAATCCAGTCAATAAAAGCAAATCCAATCCCAAGTATAATAAATAATATCCAATCTGAATTATTCACATGCCAGTGTCAGAACATCTGCTGCTGTATGAACAAATATGTCTAAAATTTCAATTCAATTTCATCCCACAAAAAGCTATTTTCTGAACAAACTGTTTCACAATGAGATTTTTGTTCCTGTCGGAAAAGATTGATCATTGAATCTGCTGTGATTATTATTCTCTGAGAAAAAGCTTTTAAAGTTACTTTGGAGTTTTGCATATATAAGTGATATTACAGTAGGTTGTAATTTTTGTCTGGTAGCATAATAAATATTTTTGTCTCTTGGGTAGTTAGATATATCTGGATGGAATAGCTGTTCTTGTTGACAGATGTCTGCACGAGATCCGTGTTACAGCTCATCTATAATGGCTGACAGTAATAGCTGCACCTTGCGTCTTGATGTCTATCTGTAAATATATAGGGAAAATATTGTTATAATCATATAATATTCATGTTCTTCATACACCACAATATTCAACTGAATTCTTAATATTTTAATACTTCGCAATGAAACAGTTGAATTACAATGCACTTGAATTAAAAGCATTTAAAATGACAAATAACAATTTTGAATTCCGCATAATAGATGATGCAAGTTGTTAAATTAAGTGTATATGTAAATATTAAATTATATATAAAAGTGTTAGCGCTTTGAATTTCAATAAGATCAATTTTCGTGAACAAGTAATTTAGTATTTTCGTGAAACTCTACTTGCATCAGATACATGTTTCACGTTCTTGTGACAAAGTGTTTTATGTTCTAGTAGTGAATCGCAATTCTTCTCAGTTCATAGGCGAACAATGTTATCGTGAGTGATCACTGACCATATTTGGGTGAGCTATTTTATTATCTGTCAAATATATCTCTAGCTGACGACAGTCCACATTATTCCTGGAGTCATTGCCCACTTGTTTGTATTCATGCTATATATTTAAAAGTTCATCATATCTTGGGGCAATGAAAGCCAGGGCCTAATCCACTTGTAATCTTCCCAAGTACATATTTATCACACATGAATGAGTCGACAAATTGACTGGGACAATCACAAAAGAAAACATAGTCTCTAACAAAATGTTTATAGCTTACAACTGTATGCAAGCAATAACATTCTTGTGAGATTATGAGAAAAATAGCTTCCAGTTGGTAAAGTATCGGAAAATAGAAATAATTAGAAAAAGAGTTAGAGAAAATACTGAGGATTCATGCCTTATCTGCACATTTTAGCTACAATGATTTTTTTTTGCAAGAATTAAGAAAAACAATGGATTTTAATGAATACAGAGATAATTTTTGTTCAAATTGTTGCTAAATTAAAATTATATTGCATTAAACATACAATTAATTCAATATAAACAATTTTCCTTATTTATAATTTGAAATATTTCAAGTTTATTCAAGATTTTTTGTAAATGACTATTTCAGCTTGTACAAACCTCAAGTTGAAATCATCTTATTTCCAATTGTTTCTATATCCTTCGAAACTCTTTATATTCATCTTTTATTTTTAGAAATCCTCACTTTAGCATTGCTGTTTCCCTCTTTAAATTCATCTCAATCAAAATGATAACCCTGTCAGAAATGTTTTATTCCTGGACAGACATTGGACCACCTTCCTTCTTTAGAACTCTAACACTTTAATAGACTGTCTTTTAACCACAAGCTTTCACAGTGTTTACCAATGTCAGTAAGTTAAAGTGGTAATGGTAATAAAACGAAAACTAAAACAAGAGCTGACTGTTAACTTAATCCGATTTTATCCACTAGAGTAATGCAAATATTTACAAAGCAAGTAATGAGACTGAAGGGCTAATACGGTAGTCTGTATTGCCAAGTGCCAGATAAGAGACGCTACAGACCCTTGAGCCGAGCCAACAGCACTGAGATCAGTCTTGAGATTGCGTTGAGAATATAAGCACTTGCTGGAAATAATAAAAAAATCAAGACTAGCACTTTATGTCACAAACTTGAGACCTTTTTTCAGGTGTATTTCACATTGGCATTAAATTTATAGCTGATCATAACACTAAAAGTCAACTTCATTAAAAAAATGGGTCCACTCAACATTGTGAAAGGATAATAAACCTAGATAAAAAATTATGTCATTTTCCTAAAGCATGTATTTTTATGGTAGAAAAATGAAAATACAAAACTCTCTATTACACCCACTTGTCTTACAGAACACCATTCCATTATAGAAGACATAAATTCTCGACTAGAGCAACCTGTCTTAAAAATGATTTAATTGAAGATATATTCTCTCAGCCACAGCCACCTGTCTTAACCATTCCATAGAAGATACAGTCACCTGTCTTAAACAATCATTCCATTGAGGATATAAACTCTCAGCTATTGCAACCTGTCTTAAACAATTATTCCATTGAGGATATAACCTCTCAGCTACAGCAGCCTGTCTTAAACAATCATTCTATTGAAGCTACAGATACCTGTCTCATTCCATGGAAAGTATAAACTCTCAGCTACAGCCACATGATTTTAAAGGTAATTCCATAGAACATACAGATACCTGTCTTAAACAATCATTCCATTGAAGATATAACCTCTCAGCTACAGCCACCTGTCTTAAACAATCATTCCATTGAATAAATAACCTCTCAGCTACAGCCACCTGTCTTAATCATTCCATAGAAGATACAGTCACCTGTCTTAAATAATCATTCCATAGAAGATATAAATTCTCAGCTACACCCACCTGTCTTAAACAATCATTCCATTGAAGATTATAAACTCTCAGCTACACCCACCTGTCTTAAACAATCATTCCATAGCAAATATAAACTCTCAGCTACACCCACCTGTCTTAAACAATCATTCCGTAGCAAATATAAACTCTCAGCTACAGCAACCTGTCTTAAACAATCATTCCATAGCAAATACAAACTCTCAGCTACAGCAACCTGTCAATATGTGAATCTGTGTTGCATACTGTTATCTAACTAAATATATCTTTTATCCAACAAATAAAATTCAATCTGTCAGTGACAGTGATTGAGAAGTAATGCTCCCTTCCTGTATCAGTGAACGTTTCTATAGCACCAGCTTACTTGCAAGTGCCTGTTGGTTTTTCGGCTATTTAACAGACAATTCATAGAGGCAACTGCAAATGCCTATAGAGACGAAAAGTCTGTTTCAAGCCTAATATTGTCTGATCTGCTTATAGAGAGGAATTTCAGAAGCTGAATTATAAAAGACTTAATAAAATTACAGATGATTGGTTCATTCTGCAGTTAAACAGATCTTTCATCAAATGAGCCATTAAATATAACATATTGAGTGATATTTCAAAGTTCAGTAGTCAGTGAGCTGCAGTCTGCTGCAGATACATCCATGTTTAAAATATCATTGGCGGCATGGTACATCATTAACTCTTTCAACTTTGAGGCAAAAGCTGATTATTTTTGCTTGTGATGTTTACATGCAAGAGATACTGATCTTGGTGGTCCATCATTCTACACAATTAGGCTATTATCATGGGTGGATTAACCATTCTGGAGCCAGTTTTTATTCCTGGATATAAAAGACAATAATTCATAAGTATAGGCCTCCCTGGAATTATAAAGTTTATGTTTGCATTTTGCCTCTCTGAATCCAGCAATTTATTGTCTAAGTACTAGCAGAGATATCATTGTTGGAATTTTTTTTAAGTTTTACATTAAATTTCTGGAAATAGTTATGAACTTCAGCCACATTCATTTTGAGGACCTAACAGAAAGTTGGAGAAATTGTAGTGACTCTAAAATTTGCAAGTTTGTCTTTAAGATCAGTCAAAGTTCCTTTATATAAAACCCTAAAGATTGCTTTTTATTTGTAGGTACCTGGTCATTATTGGGATCTTAATATACATAGCAAATATAATAAGTGGTCTTTGTTCACAGGAAATTTTAAGCAAAGTTTTGACTGTTTCATCGAAACTTACATTCAGAATTAAAGAAATAAACTTTTTAGAGATTAAAATTCATTTATCTTCATATCGAAAACTTCTTCATCTTTGTTTTTATGGGTAATGTTATAGTGACTGCTACCTAGTTGTGCAGTGGTTAAGTGATTTCAGATGTAAGGACAACTCTAATTAAGTGACTTTAATTGCTTTTTGTCGTCCTGTCTGTCCTTTTGTTAATTAGACATGACCTACAACTTGTTTACATGTTTTAGACGCTATCTTATTGTGCTTTAAGTAAAATCATGTTTTTGTTTTAATGTTAAATTGTTTTGTTTCCTGCCTCGGTAAACTTAAATGCTCCCATTTTTTGTACATAATTTTTCTCTCTCAAATAATGTTCACATTTGTAGATGGATAAGTTATTAGTTTTAAGTTGTTAATTTTGCTTAAAAGTGTAGTTCTTAATATTAAAAGCAATTATTGAGCTTGGAATAAACTTTTTTTTTTCTAACTGGTGATTGATTTTCTCAGTATTCACTCTTATATTAAAAACTTTGTTGCAGGCAGACTGAAACTGGGGAACCGTCAAAGCTTGGATCCCTTTTGTATAATGTATGAATTGCCTTTAACCGATGGCAGATTGGAGAGTTATAATCTTAACATGGAACTCAACAAAATATACTAATGTACATTTTACATAATACCAACATTGCTTTTAAGGCCATTTTCGTCTCAAAATAATGATTATAAAAACTATAGTTATTATACAGATATTTTTAGATGTCGGCAGACTGTGTAGAGAGGGTCGTGATAATTATTGAAGAATGCTTCTCTGATACTTAAGATATGTACACAATAATTACATATATTGTAGATAAGCATGATGAAGTGTCATTAAAATTTATGTTAAAACAAACTGCAGACATTCTGTCCATCTCTTATGTAATTATTGGCGACATTATTTCAGTGTATCACTTTAGTTAAGACTGTGTGAGTCATTGTAAGGCATTAATATGTTTCTCAGTTACGTTTCTACGTTGATGACAGGCGGTATTAACCCCCACTTAACTGTTGATAATCCGTATAGAGCTCTGTACATTTGTCACAACAATTTACAGTAACATGCAGTAGTTTTTAGATAACATAAGGTTATCAACTAAACTGAAATACCTCCACATTTTAAACTTATAAACAAGCTTTTCTGATAAAAATTTAACTGAATTGCAAATTTATAAAGGAAAATGCATTTGAGACACTTTTTTATGATTTAATCGGGTGCTTTAATTGGCCTCAACAGCAGAAACTGTGTATTCTAGTAGAAAATGTACTGCATAGAAACTGACAAATACAGCCAAACCTGTCTGTACAAATACCACCTTGAGAAATGAAAAGATGGTGTTTGTTGACAGGTGGTTTCTAAGACATACACTATTTATTGGTAAACTAAAAGACAAAAATGGCCTTTGTAATGAGATTTTATAGTAGTGGCCTTTAGCTGAGGTTTGAGTGTAATTAGTACTGTAATGTTTTATAATAGAAACATACATTTTATATAATTTACAATACATTTATAATAAAGTTAATTGTTGTTTTCTTTATTAGTTTTTAACCTATCTGTATAGTTAATACTGACAAATCATGAAACATATATAAATATTTAAATAATTTTGTTAGATTTAATAACTGTTTATAAGACTGCATTATTTTAAACTTTCTATTTGTAGAAAGATGTTTTAAAGATCATGCATTAACTTCTATAAAGCCAGTGTTTATTAACTTTCGGGTTCAGCCTTAAAACTTGTATCTATTAAACCAAGTCTTAAATTACAGCATTATTATTTCCAAAATCTTTTTAAAACAAATTTAAAGAATGGCAGTGCAATTTTCTTTACACTTTACACATTTTATGAGAGATTAATATTTTTAAAAGAAACAAGAAAATTAGAAAGGAGCCATATTTACCTTAAATACCTCAGCGTTTATCATAATTATCCAAAGTGTTGTAATTTAAGTATTTCAGTGTAGACAGCAAGAATATGAATTCCAAACGATCACATTACTTCCCTATATCTGTCACTATTGAATGTAATTGTTTAAGAGCCTTTTGTAAGTCACCAAAAACCTATTAAAGCTTTGAAACAAACGCATCGTTGAAAACAAGGGAAAACCTCTTGTTTTCGTGTTCTCGTCTTATTTCATTACTTGAAATGTAGCCACAAAGTCGAGACAACTCGTGTTTTACATATACACGTCACCGTTGGACTTTACAAACAAGATTGTAAAAGTGTTTTTTATCATTACCCTCCTAACTAGTTTTGTATCCAATGTCAAAATGATGAATTGCCATAGAGACTTTTATATTAATGCACAAATTATTGCCAAAAACCTTGATCAAACATTGGTTGATTATCAGTGTTTTAGGGCTTGAATCAATATTGACTACAAAAATTATGGCCACTAAGTCTACAGTTTATGTCAAAAACTGTTTTATTTTTGCTTGATTGATGTTGTTATGATTTGATGACAGTCCTTTATAAATTGACAGTAGTTGCAGTATCGCTGACAGCTTGACGTTTTAAAAGAAAGCGAAATAGAAAAAGATGAGGGGTTAGATGACGTCCAGAACTTAATTGTTCCTTTTGAGATTAGATAGCCAGGATATTTTTGGACTGGGTGTTATTGACATAATGGTGCAGTCTATGTAACCTGGTTAAGTTAATGATTGGCTTGGTTTTATACAATATATTTTTAGTTTTGTAGGGGCTTGAGATGTTATTGACAGCCACATTGTTAGACTTTGAGACATAGCTTCAAGGTATTTCTGCACAAGCCACTGCGTAACATAGAATTATGTCTGGACCTGGCTGCTGTAGTATTAAGAAAAATCATCCAACTCATATAAATGTCATCCCATGTACATTTATAAAAACAACAACATTACCATCTTTGTAAAGATATTAATGATAACAAAAACATTGACATGTGAAATAATTCTAATTTACTTGAAATTTGTGAATTATGACAAGAAAAAACAACATGAACATGAATATTATCAAGAAATGAAAATGTTTCACAGTTTCAAAGGATTTTAAGTCAGTTTAACAGCTTTAATTGTAAAATTGTGTTAAGTTGTTTAATTGAAGTGCATATAATGATCAAAGAGGGTTGTGTTTCAAGTTTATCTTCCAACAGGGGCTGATAGGCTTCCTGTCGACAGGCAAACTCTGAGAATGTTTTCTCTTTGCACAGTTTGTCATGGGAGTTTCACAAAGAACACATTTAATGAAATAAATATTTAACCCAAACTGTTGATGCCCTGTCTGATATATGTTCACAAACATCAGTGTGTGAAAGGTTCTGTTGTTTTTATATATCCTGGTGCATGCATGTTTCATCTCAGCCTTAATTTAGGATCATTAAATTAAGTAATTATGTAATTAAATTAGCAAAAACCAAAATAGACATAATTTATATTAGATTTATAAATTAGAATTAAGAAGGCATGGTGGATCTCGAATTAATGGTTAATGTTGAATAAAGCCAGGTTGTATCAGAACAGAAATATTAGCTCATTAGAACTAATAGTGATCACTGCAGGTAAAAATGTCAGGTAGTTAACTGAAAAATGTTAAATGTAAAAGCATATTTTGAATACAATATATTCAAATCAGTTAACTAAAACAGATTTCCTGACTTGACTCATCATTTGGGCCTTAGTTTTCAGTTTTTGATCACATATTTCCAATTGACCTTAATTCATTAATATACAGCTGTGTGATGGTTAAGATGCATTAAAGTGTGATGCATTTAGTGATTACTTTTGATTTATCTCATTGAATATGATTCATAATCATTTTATAAAAAAACAAAATGACACATGACAAAACATCAGAGATCTTCACAGTAACATTCAACTTTAGTTTGAATTGAATCAAACTCACATTTTAATTCATATTTTGAATGAAGGATACTATTGTAACAGAAAATCAAGAGAAAAAAAATAAAAAGGAAAACATTTCATTTGTTTAAATAACTGAAATGCAAGTATATAAATCTTTATCACATCTTTCAGGAGTCTGGAATGAATGTTATACTCCCATTGAAATCAGATATTCTTTAATCTACCAGTCCATCATTTTGATCCTCCATTCTTGTATCATTTCAGAATTCATCACTTCAGAGTTTAGCAGTTTTTTTTCTGAATTTAATTTACTTAGGTATCTCAATAACAACCTCATAATTTAGATTTTCCTCAGACATTTTACTTTGTGTTATCTATATAGTCTGACTAGATCAAATGTATAAAATTACATCAACTGTCAAACATCATTTTTTTTTAAAAGCATTATCATCAAAGGCAATTTAAAATTTAAATGATACTGAAAATCTTATAAAAAGAGTTTCTTATTAACACTTGGCACAGAAAATCAAAGTTGCTTCAATTTTACAATATCATTGTTTTATTATATTTACCTACCTTTTATGTTAAATCCATAGTTTAATAATGTAATTTTCCTTTTTGTTTCCTATATAAACTCCAACAGTTTTAACTGGCACAAACTGAATGATTTAAAAATAGATTCACGTATTTTCAGTTCATAATTTAAGACAGTTAATTTTGCTGTCTTCAAAGTAAAAAAAAACCTCTTTGTGTGTTTGTGTAGTACGTTTAACAAAATAACCAAGCATGTACAGTGAAGTCGGTGTATAACTGGCGCCACCTCTATACTATACAATAGCCCAAAGGCACGTTGTCAAATGATCATCGTACAATACATTGGTACACTGTCATAAGTCACCTAACTGATTGACTGCTTTACTTTTTAAAAGGAAAAGGAAAAAACACAAATTATCAAGATTACACACGCTTGTTTTGACATAAATTTTGCTTTAATGTAAGATTGTTAACTGTCCCTTAATTGGTGTTCCTTAATGGACTTATATAAAAAATGGGAATAATTACTCTTAATTTTAAATTACGCATAAATTATCATTTACATCATTTCCAAGGCATGAATCCAATTATCTTATAATGAATGTTAGAATTTAATGCATAAATTTATTTTCAGCGATTACATCTAAATTATATTTCATTATATAATTATTTTTTTTTTGCATGAATGGATGAAAAAAATTGAAGATTTAATTTGATAAGAGCATTAATTGAAGAGATTTTATAGTTCGTATTGTGATAACAGGAAATACGATTAATTTTGACAGGTATTGTGTACCTATGGATAGGAAAAGATGAAATAGTTTTAACAAGCATTTTAATTTTAGATTTTCTGTTTTATCTTTCGGTCAGGAAGTAGAGTTGTATCTAGGATACATAGATTAGTGAGATAAAACTTTTAGGTGTGCTTGAATTATTTTTAGAAGCAATCATTTTAATCTGCTCAATTAAACGTTTGTAACTTTTATTGTATATTTTAGTGAAAATATTGAAATATAAAACTGTGAAATATATTTGATAGTTAGAACTATTGGAAAGACTAAACGAATAAAAAAAAATTTGCATATAGTATCAATGTCTGCCATTACATCATAGAAATACTGTTGAGAAACTGAGATAAATGCAAAATAAACAACTTTTCCTCCTGAGGCCATACCAAATTGATTAATAGTTCTTCGGAAAATTTTCAAAAAAAATTGGAGCGGGCGAGCGAAATTTTTATTTTTTATTTTTTTTCTCAATTTTGATTTTTTCAGAGGCAGGTAGATTTTACATGGAGCGAGCAGGCTTTTTTTATTTTTTTTCCCAGCTTGGACTTTTGAGGAGGCGGTTATGATTATACATGAAGTTAACATTTCTTTAGAAATAACACAGAAATCAAACATTTACAGTGTGGGTAACACAGTATATAGCTTTTCTATTATGTTTTAAAGACTACATGAATGATTTTGCAAATAAATTCTTGCCAAACCTCACTGAATCACTTTGTTTTTTTAGTTATAATTTCTAAGGGATGAGTGTCTTATTTTTAATTTTGATTTTTCTACATTAATCTGAAGGCCTGCCTATTTAACGGCACAGCATGAGAAATATTTAAGACAAAACAGGCACATTTGTGGAATAACATTTCTTCTGAAGCACAGTTAGATGGCTTCGGCACATGAACAACTTTGTGCCCCTAGTGGAACTCCAACCCATAGAGGTGAAGGGAAGTAACAAACCACTTGACGAGTGACACCAAACAGAGTTGGTCATACAGATGCTTCAACATTGCTCGAATCCCTTTGGAATAATTTCTTAACAGATCAGGCTAGCTTATGTTTTTGTGGTGGAGATTCATTTCAGGCAAAAATGATAACAAGACTGACAAAAAATGATCCCAATATGGCCACCCTTAAAGTGTTATATGGCCACCCTTAAAGTGTTGTTTGTTTTGCTTTGACTGAACTAGAAATTTAGAGTTGGGGAGGTCTGTTTTTTTCCAGTTTTTTTTCGTTCTATCAATTCACAGCCAAGTAATAGACAAGCAGGCAAAATTGGGGTTACAAAAGGACAGATTTTATATCTACACTACTTATTTGAAAAGCTAAACAATTTTTAAATTGACTAAATGCGTTTCGATAGAATATCTGACTGCTGTACTAAAGAAGTTACGTTCAAAAAGATTTGGCCTAGACAATGTGATAGGTCGGTCAGGATCTGTGAACAAACATTTTTAGCTCACCTGTCACAAAGTGACAAGGTGAGCTTTTGTGATCGCGCGGTGTCCGTCGTCCGTCCGTCCGTGCGTGCGTCCGTCCGTCCGTAAACTTTTGCTTGTGACCACTCTAGAGGTCACATTTTTCATGGGATCTTTATGAAAGTTGGTCAGAATGTTCATCTTGATGATATCTAGGTCAAGTTCGAAACTGGGTCACGTGCCGTCAAAAACTAGGTCAGTAGGTCTAAAAATAGAAAAGCCTTGTGACCTCTCTAGAGGCCATAATTTTCAATGGATCTTCATGAAAATTGGTCAGAATGTTCATCTTGATGATATCTAGGTCAAGTTCGAAACTGGGTCACGTGCGGTCAAAAACAAGGTCAGTAGGTCTAAAAATAGAAAAACCTTGTGACCTCTCTAGAGGCCATATATTTCACAAGATCTTCATGAAAGTTGGTCAGAACGTTCACCTTGATGATATCTAGGTCAAGTTCGAAACTGGGTCACGTGCCTTCAAAAACTAGGTCAGTAGGTCAAATAATAGAAAAACCTTGTGACCTCTCTAAAGGCCATATTTTTCAATGTATCTTCATGAAAGTTGGTCTGAATGTTCATCTTGATGATATCTAGGTCAAATTCGAAACAGGGTCATGTGCGGTCAAAAACTAGGTCAGTAGGTCTAAAAATAGAAAAACCTTGTGACCTCTCTAGAGGCGATACTTGTGAATGGATATTCATAAAAATTGGTCAGAATGTTCACCTTGATGATATCTAAGTCAAGTTCGAAAGTGGGTCACGTGCCTTCAAAAAGTAGGTCAGTAGGTCAAATAATGAAAAAACGTTGTGACCTCTCTAAAGGCCATATTTTTCATGGGATCTGTATGAAAGTTGGTCTGAATGTTTATCTTGATGATATCTAGGTCAAGTTTGAAACTGGGTCAACTGCGATCAAAAACTAGGTCAGTAGGTCTTGAAATAGAAAAACCTTGTGACCTCTCTAGAGGCCATACCCTTGAATGGATCTTCATGAAAATTGGTCAGAATGTTCACCTTGATGATATCTAGGTTAAGTTTGAAACTGGGTCACGTGCCTTAAAAAACTAGGTCAGTAGGTCAAATAATAGAAAAACCTTGTGACCTCTGTAGAGACCATATTTTTCAATGGATCTTCATGAAAATTGGTCAGAATTTTTATCTTTATAATATCTAGGTCAAGTTCAAAACTGGGTCACATGAGCTCAAAAACTAGGTCACTATGTCAAATAATAGAAAAAACGACGTCATACTCAAAACTGGATCATGTGGGAAGAGGTGAGCGATTCAGGACCATCATGGTCCTCTTGTTTTAAGATAGTAGTCGGCCTCAGCTTTGGGCTCTAGATATAACATACTGAACTAAACAACTGATAACAAATGGTTTGAAAACTATATCTGAACAATATTTCCAAATATTTTTAACTGCATCCCCGTGCACGTCTGAAAGTGGTGCTTCGTTCCTTTCACTGTATTGAACAAAAGTAGAACGTGCCTACTTCATTACCTACCGACACATCGAAGGCCATGTGTGGCACTAGTACAGACACTCCAGATTTAAAACAAATGATGAACAACACCATAATTCCTGACTTTTTGAGTTTTGGTCATCAGTAACATGTATTACGGATGCATGAAATCCGATCAATATCACTTTGACGCATTAAAACAGCGATAAAACCTGCTTTGCCGTTATTATTCCGGACCGCGTAATCGGAAAAAAAAAATTAAAAAAAAATTTTTTCCCGAGATTTTTATGTACGTGCGGGCGGGTGATTTTTATTTTTATGCCCCCGAAGGGAGGCATATAGTTTTTGAACTGTCTGTCCGTCTGTCGGTCTGTCAGTCTGTCGGTCTGTCCGCAATTTTCGTGTCCGGTCCATATCTTTGTCATCGATGGATGGATTTTCAAATAACTTGGCATGAATGTGTACCACAGTAAGACGACGTGTCACGCGCAAGACCCAGGTCCGTAGCTCAAAGGTCAAGGTCACACTTAGACGTTAAAGGATAGTGCATTCATGGGCGTGTCCGGTCCATATCTTTGTCATCTATGGATGGATTTTCAAATAACTTGGCATGAATGTGTACCACAGTAAGACGACGTGTCGCGCGCAAGACCCAGGTCCGTAGCTCAAAGGTCAAGGTCACACTTAGACGTTAGAGGATAGTGCATTGATGGGCGTGTCCAGTCCATATCTTTGTCATCCATGGATGGATTTTAAAATAACTTGGCATGAATTTGTACCACAGTAAGATGACGTGTCGCGCGCAAGACCCAGGTCCGTAGCTCAAAGGTCAAGGTCACACTTAGACGTTAAAGGATAGTGCACTGATGGGCGTGTCCGGTCCATATCTTTGTCATCCATGGATGGATTTTCAAATAACTTGGCATGAATGTGTACCACAGTAAGACGACGTGTCGCGCCCAAGACCCAGGTCCGTAGCTCAAAGGTCCTAAACTCTAACATCAGCCATAACTATTCATTCAAAGTGCCATCGGGGGCATGTGTCATCCTATGGAGACAGCTCTTGTTTTTTCTCGGGAATGAAATTATTGATGCGGTAGTTCCGATGAACGACATATCAATTTGGTATGGCCTGAACAGCAGATAGTGCATGTTCACTTTTGGCCATGTATCTGGTAAAGATATTGCAGTCTTGCTGTGACACAAAGTAAATATGATCCTCTTTATAGTAAGACTGTTGGCATGAAAGTGGATAGAAGTTACTGAAGGGAAATTCAGATTTCAGTTGAAGATGAATGAGTATGTCACAGAACCAGTATTTTAATGTTCATTATAAGCTTTCAAAGAACATTACACTATGATTACCGTCTACTAAGTATTCCAGTCTATAAGACAGAAATCTTCTTGAAAAACAAAAAAAAATACCTAAGTCTGTAATATGCTTGAGGACAAGTTCGGCACAGTTTCTGTACAGACAGTATATATGATGGCAGCGCTGACAGAAGTCTGAGGGCGGCCAGGTTGGAAACCTCATGTGACAAGATATGGATCAGTATACATGCTTGTTTACTGTACTGACAAATTGTGCGGGACATTATCTCTGTACAACTGATGTATTGCATAAATAGCTCCGCATATCATGGCATCTACACAAAACATTTCTTCTATTTGCAGTAAATTAGGTCACAAACTGATATATTATCTTTTGTGTAATACATTTTCGTCAAAACACATTAAGCTCAATCTGTGTAAATAATGGAAAACAGGCTTAATAATATACATCTTGTAATATAGTCTTTTAAAACGTAGAATTACTTTTGATTCCATTTCTGTGAATCTTGTGGTAGGAATGAGCTGTGAAATGAATTTTATTTTAATCTTGAAAGGAGGGTGTGGCAGCAGTTTGTGGTCAATTAGGAATCTAATTGCATCCTCCCTTAAAGGTGGTCAATCACATTTAAGCAAAATTTAGTGACATGTTTCATTTTTGTATATTCTGTTAGAGATTTATTTAAGAAACAAAAATACCCATTACTTAAGAGTTAGATCCCTGTTAGAAATGTATACTTTATTGATTTTCATAAAAAATTGTAATTACTCCCCTTTAATATGAAAATATTTAAAATGCTTAGTATTTCTTTTTATTTCCATATAATTCCGAGTTTTACATTCGCATTGGATAGATATACCAAATATTTAACAATCTGAATCAAAAGGTGGGTTTTAAAATGCATGTAGCTTCTGAATTTCATTTTTTTTCCATTCTGTCTTGGTTGCGCAACCAAGATTGGCAAAGGGAGGTAATAATAATTTTTCAAACTTGCATTTCTAATGAATTCAATCTATATAATTATGTAAATGTTAATGCAATTATTTTACGAATATAATACAATATATTGGTTAGTTATACATTTTCTTAGGTAAAGTATGTTTATCACATTTATACTTATGATAAAATAACTCAATCTTGGTTGGGCAACTGCGATGGGAAAACCAATTATTAAAAATATCTCCAGTGAAAACCTAACTTGTATTAAGGGCTAACTGAACATAAATGAGTGTAAATGATCAGATGTTAAAGTTTAAAACAAATCCGTTACTTAGCCAAAACCTGATTATCCACCTTTAATGAACATTAAACTTTGCATAACTGCAGTTGTTATTGATTTTCTAGAGATGATTAATTTTCATTATATGCACAGACTTTAATGGGCATTTTGCATTGGGACAGGTTTTTGTGTTCAAAATTCCTCTGCATTTTGTTTTGCTGCAAATTTTTGCACTGAAACAATGAAGTTTTGTTTTCAACTCCGTGTAAATTGTGTATAGGATAGTTGACAGTCTCTACCATCAATGTAGCACTGGTAACATATTCATGTAACAATACTTTGAATTTCAATGTTTTTTCCTTTGTAAATAAAGTAAATCAAAGTCATATTGTGAAATTTCCACTGTACAACAGGAATGTACGAAAACAGTCAATGTTATATAGAAAATGTCACTTTCTGATCAATGTTGGAGGAGCAGTGCTGGGAAAAATTGATTATCCAGTGCAATTAATTGAAAATAAGTTCAATCAATGATTGAAAACATTCCAGTGATTCATCTGTTAATTGAATAGCTTTTGCATACCTATACACTGGTTTCAGCGGCCTTTTCAAACCTTGCTTTTTCTATTAAGGATATTTTGTTCAAAAGCTTGATGATTTTTTCAATCTTTAAAAACATATTTTATTAGAGAAAGCATACAGATTATTATTTAAGCGCATGTATTATGTCCAAAAGTCTGTACCAATCAGACCCTTACGGACTGCCAATGTTTAAAATGAGATACAAATATTGAGATACACGTATATCAGCTTTTTATGGAAGATATGTTACAGGCTGGGAAAAAAATGTGCAGTCAGTCCCTGGATCAAACCCATACAGAGTAAGTGCTCTACTGACTGAGCTAACCATGCAGCTTCCAACATAAAATCTCCCCTTCTGTAGTAATCAAGTCCTATTCTGTGATATACGCCCAACTTATATTGAAATTTGTCCTTGTACAAGATGGAAATGATCTCAGTGCATATACAGTCACATCACTACATTTGGCACCAAATATAATGTGCAGTGAGTGTGGAGCTTGAACCAGTACCCCTCGCTTACAGGATGGATGTTTTACTACTAAATTAAGTTAATGGCTGCCTACACAACTTCTTCCTTTTTAGTAATCAAGTCCTATACCATGACAGATAAATTATTTTTTGTCACAAAAAGTTTTACAAAATTTAAATCATATTTTTTAAATTCTTGAATTTGTTATTTTTGTATTATAATAAAAATTGCTTTGCTGAAATTCGATGAAAAATTATTTACGGCAGTATCAGTGTGGTCTGATTTTAACAAAATTTTATATCACAGGGTTGATGAATGGATAAGATAGCAAGAATTATCCTAGCCATTATGTAAAAATGCTTACTGCCACTCCGGCTCAAATCTCAGAAACAATTGATCATGTATGACAGAAACATATATCTGTCTGTATGCATATGATATTATATAACATAGTCAGCTCGTAGAGCAATAAATGTCACTTGGAATGGAAACAGCTATACTGTAATCCATCCCACATCTGCAGATTTACATAGATATTCCACTAACCAGACAAACTGTTTCAAAGTTTGCATAGCATTAAACATGGATATTGATACAACTGTAAGCAAAGGTTTGAAACATATTCTGTTGTAAAAGGTGAATGGTTTGGTACTGCTAAGCTGATAAAGATAGAGCATAAGTGAGCAAAGTAAGAGCAGTGATTCAACATTGAGTGAGCAAAGATAGAGCAATGGTTTAGCACTGAGTGAACAAAGTTAGAGCAGTAGTTTAGCACTAAGTGAGCAACGTTAGAGCAGTGGTTTGGTACTGAGTGAGCAAAGTTAGGGCAATGGTTTCGTAATGAGTGAAAAAAAGTTAGAGTAATGGTTTGGTACTGAGTGAACAAAGTTAGAGCAGTAGTTTAGCACTGAGTGAGCAAAGTAAGAGCAGTGGTTTGGTACTGAGTGAGCAAAGTTAGAGCAATGGTTTAGCACTGAGTGAATAAAGTTAGAGCAGTAGTTTAGCACTGAGTGAGCAAAGTAAGAGCAGTGGTTTGGTACTGAGTGAGCAAAGTTAGAGCAATGGTTTGGCACTGAGTGAACAAAGTTAGAGCAGTAGTTTAGCACTGAGTGAGCAAAGTAAGAGCAGTGGTGTGGTACTGAGTGAGCAAAGTTAGAGCAACGGTTTGGTACTCTGTGAGCTAAGTAAGAGCAATGGTTTGACACTGAGTGAGCAAAGTTAGAGCAATGGTTTGGTACTCTGTGAGCAAAGTTAGAGTAATGGTTTGATAATGAGTGAGCAAAGTAAGAGCAGTGGTTTGGTACTGAGTGAGCAAAGTTAGAGCAATGGTTTGGTACTGAGTGAACAAAGTTAGAGCAGTAGTTTAGCACTGAGTGAGCAAAGTAAGAGCATTGGTTTGGTACTGAGTGAGCTAAGTTAGAGCAGTAGTTTAGCACTGAGTGAGCAAAGTAAGAGCAGTAGTTTAGCACTGAGTAAGCTAAGTAAGAGCAATGGTTTTGTACTGAGTGAACAAAGTTAGAGCAATGGTTTGGTACTGTTTGAGCAAAGTAAGAGCAATGGTTTAGCAATGAGTGAACAAAGTTAGAGCTGTAGTTTAGCACTTAGTGAGCAAAGTAAGAGCAGTGGTTTGATATTGAGTAAGCTAAGTTAGAGCAATGGTTTGGTACTAAGGGAACAAATTTAGAGCAATGGTTTGGTACTCAGTGAACAAAGTTAGAGCAATGGTTTGGTACTGTGTGAGCAAAGTAAGAGCAATGGTTTAGCAATGAGTGAACAAAGTTTGAGCAGTAGTTTAGCACTTAGTGAGCAAAGTAAGAGCAGTGGTTTGATATTGAGTAAGCTAAGTTAGAGCAATGGTTTGGTACTGAGGGAACAAATTTAGAGCAATGGTTTGGTATTGAGTGAGTGAACTAAGAGCAGTGGTTTAGCACTGAGTGAGCAAAGTAAGAGCAATGGTTTGGTACTGAGGAAACAAAGTAAGAGCAATGGTTTGGTACTCTGTGAGCTAAGTTAGAGCAATGGTTTGACACTGAGTGAGCAATGGTTTGGTACTGAGTGAGCAAAGTTAGAGCAATGGTTTGGTACTGAGTGAGCAATGGTTTGGTACTGAGTAAGCTAAGTTAGAGCAGTGGTTTAACACTGAGTGAGCAATGGTTTGGTACTGAGTAAGCTAAATTAGAGCAGTGGTTTAACACTGAGTGAGCAAAGTAAGAGCAATGGTTCAATACTGAGTGAGCTAAGTTAGAGCAATGGTTTAGCACTAAGTGAGCAATGGTTTTATACTGAGTAAGCTAAGTTAGAGCAATGGTTTAGCACTGAGTGAGCAATGGTTTGGTACTGAGTAAGTTAAGTTAAAGCAGTGGTTTTAACACTGAGTGAGCGAATTAAGAGCAATGATTTGATACTGAGTAAACTAAGTTAGAGCAATGGTTTGCACTGAGCGAGCAATGGTTTGGTTACGGAGTAGCTAAGTTTAGAGCACTGGTTTAACACTGAGTGAGCAAAATAAGAGCAATGGTTCAATACTGAGTGGGCTAAGTTAGAGCAGTGGTTAAGCACTAAGTGAGCAATGGTTTTATACAGAGTAAGCTAAGTTAGAGCAATGGTTTAACACTGAGTGAGAAATGGTTTGAAACTGAATGAGCTAAGTTAGAGCAATGGTTAAGCACTGAGTGAGCAATGGTTTGATACTGAGTAAGCTAAGTTAGAGCAGTAGTTTAGCACTGAGTCAGCAAAGTAAGAGCAGTGGTTTGATACTGAGTGAGCATTTGATACTGAGTGAGCAAAGTTAGAGCAATGGTTTGGTACTGAGTGAGCAAAGTAAGAGCAATGGTTTGGTACTGAGTGAACAAAGTTAGAGCAATGGTTTGGGACTGAGTGAGAAATGGTTTGGTACTGAGTAAGCTAAGTTAAAGCAGTGGTTTAACACTGAGTGAACAAAGTAAGAGGAATGGTTTGGTACTGAGTAAGCTAAGTTAGAGCAATGGTTTAGCACTGAGTGAGCAATGGTTTGATACTGAGTCAGCTAAGTTAGAGCAATGGTTTAGCACTGAGTGAGCAATGGTTTGGTACTGTTTGAGCAAAGTAAGAGCAATGGTTTAGCAATGAGTGAACAAAGTTAGAGCTGTAGTTTAGCACTTAGTGAGCAAAGTAAGAGCAGTGGTTTGATATTGAGTAAGCTAAGTTAGAGCAATGGTTTGGTACTAAGGGAACAAATTTAGAGCAATGGTTTGGTACTCAGTGAACAAAGTTAGAGCAATGGTTTGGTACTGTGTGAGCAAAGTAAGAGCAATGGTTTAGCAATGAGTGAACAAAGTTTGAGCAGTAGTTTAGCACTTAGTGAGCAAAGTAAGAGCAGTGGTTTGATATTGAGTAAGCTAAGTTAGAGCAATGGTTTGGTACTGAGGGAACAAATTTAGAGCAATGGTTTGGTATTGAGTGAGTGAACTAAGAGCAGTGGTTTAGCACTGAGTGAGCAAAGTAAGAGCAATGGTTTGGTACTGAGGAAACAAAGTAAGAGCAATGGTTTGGTACTCTGTGAGCTAAGTTAGAGCAATGGTTTGACACTGAGTGAGCAATGGTTTGGTACTGAGTGAGCAAAGTTAGAGCAATGGTTTGGTACTGAGTGAGCAATGGTTTGGTACTGAGTAAGCTAAGTTAGAGCAGTGGTTTAACACTGAGTGAGCAATGGTTTGGTACTGAGTAAGCTAAGTTAGAGCAGTGGTTTAACACTGAGTGAGCAAAGTAAGAGCAATGGTTCAATACTGAGTGAGCTAAGTTAGAGCAATGGTTTAGCACTAAGTGAGCAATGGTTTTATACTGAGTAAGCTAAGTTAGAGCAATGGTTTAGCACTGAGTGAGCAATGGTTTGGTACTGAGTAAGTTAAGTTAAAGCAGTGGTTTAACACTGAGTGTGCGAATTAAGAGCAATGATTTGATACTGAGTAAACTAAGTTAGAGCAATGGTTTAGCACTGAGCGAGCAATGGTTTGGTACGGAGTAAGCTAAGTTAGAGCACTGGTTTAACACTGAGTGAGCAAAATAAGAGCAATGGTTCAATACTGAGTGGGCTAAGTTAGAGCAGTGGTTTAGCACTAAGTGAGCAATGGTTTTATACAGAGTAAGCTAAGTTAGAGCAATGGTTTACACTGAGTGAGAAATGGTTTGGATACTGAATGAGCTAAGTTAGAGCAATGGTTTAAGCACTGAGTGAGCAATGGTTTGATACTGAGTAAGCTAAGTTAGAGCGTAATTTAGCACTGAGTCAGCAAAGTAAGAGCAGTGGTTTGATACTGAGTGAGCATTTGTCTGAGTGAGAAATTAGAGCAATGGTTTGGTACTGAGTGAGCAAAGTAAGAGCAATGGTTTGGTACTGAGTGAACAAAGTTAGAGCAATGGTTTGGGACTGAGTGAGAAATGGTTTGGTACTGAGTAAGCTAAGTTAAAGCAGTGGTTTAACACTGAGTGAACAAAGTAAGAGGAATGGTTTGATACTGAGTAAGCTAAGTTAGAGCAATGGTTTAGCACTGAGTGAGCAATGGTTTGATACTGAGTCAGCTAAGTTAGAGCAATGGTTTAGCACTGAGTGAGCAATGGTTTGGTACTGAGTGAGCTAAGTTAGAGCAATGGTTTAATACTGAGTGATCAGTGGTTTGATACTGAGTGAGCTAAGTTAGAGCAATGGTTTAGCACTGGGTGAGCAATGGTTTGATACCGAGTAAGCTAAGTTAGAGCAATGTTAACACTGATTGAGCAAAGTTAGAGCATTGGTTTAACACTGAGTAAGCAAAGATAGAGCAATGGTTTGGTACTGAGTGAACAATGGTTTGGTACTGAGTGAACAAATTTACAGCAGTAGTTTATAGCACTGTATGAGCAATGGTTTGGTTCTGAGTGAGCTAAGTTAGAGTAGTGGTTTGGCACTGAGTGAGCAATGGTTTGGTACTGAATGAGCAAAGTTAGAGCAATGGTTTGGCACTGAGTGAGCAATGGTTTGGTACTGGATGAGCAAAGTTAGAGCAATGGTTTGGTACTGAGTGAGCTTAGTTAGAGCAGTTGTTTAGCACTGAGTAAGCAATGGTTTGGTACTGAGCAAGCTAAATTAGAGGAGTGGTTTAACACTGAGTGAGCAAAGTAAGAGCAATGGTTTGATACGGAGTGAGCAAAGTTAGAACAATGGTTTAGCACTGAGTGAGCAATGGTTTGGTACTAAGTAAGCAAAGTTAGAGCAGTGGTTTAACACTGAGTGAGCAAAGTAAGAGCAGTGGTTTGATACTGAGTAAGCTAAGTTAGAGCAATGGTTCGATACTGAGTAAGCTAAGTTAGAACAGTGGTTTTACACTGAGTGAGCAAAGTAAGAGCAATGGTTTGATACTGGATGAGCTAAGTTAGAGCAATGGTTTAGCACTGAGTGAGCAGTGGTTTGATACTGAGTGAGCTAAGTTAGAGCAATGGTTTAGCACTGAGTGGGCAATGGTTTGATACTGAGTGAGCTAAGTTAGAGCAATGGTTTGGCACTGAGTGAGCAATGGTTTGATACTGAGTGAGCTAAGTTAGAGCAATGGTTTAGCATTGAGTGAGCAAACTTAGAGCAGTGGTTTAACACTGAGTGAGCAAAGTTAGAGCAGTGCTTTAACACTGAGTGAGCAAAGTTAGAGCAATGGTGCGATACTTAGTGAGCTAAGTTAGAGCAATGCTTGAGCACTGAGTGAGCAGTGGTTTGGTACTGAGTGAACGAAGTTACAGCAATAGTTTAGCACTGAGCGAGCAATCGTTTGGTACTGTGTGAGCTAAGTTAGAGCAATGGTTTGGCACTGAGTGAGCAATTGTTTGATAATGAGGGAGCTAAGTTAGAGCAATGGTTTGGCACTGAGTGAGTAATGGTTTGATACTGAGGAAGGTAAGTTAGAGCAATGGTTTAGCTTAGCTTAATGAGCAATGGTTTGGTACTGAGTGAGCTAAATTAGAGCAATGGTTTGGTACTGAGTGAGCAATGGTTTTGTACTGAGTGAACAAAGTTAGAGCAATGGTTTAGCACTGAGTGAGCACTGGTTTGTAACTGAGTGAGCTAAGTTAGAGCGATGGTTTAGTACTGAGTAAGCAATGGTTTGGTACTGAGTGAATAAAGTTAGAGCAATGGTTTAGCACTGAGTGAGCACTGGTTTGTAACTGAGTGAGCTAAGTTAGAGCGATGGTTTAGTACTGAGTAAGCAATGGTTTGGTACTGAGTGAATAAAGTTAGAGCAATGGGTTAGCACTTAGTGAGCAATAGTTTAATAATGAGTAAGCTAAGTTAGAGCAATGGTTTGGTACTGAGTGAACAAAGTTAGAGCAATGGTTTAGCACTGAGTGAGCAAGGGTTTGGTACTGAGTGAGCTAAGTTAGAGCAATGGTTTGGTACTGTGTGAGCTAAGTTAGAGCAATGGTTTGGTACTGAGTGAGCAATAGTTTTGGTACTGAGTGAACAAAGTTAGAGCCATTGTTTGGTTCTAAGTGAGCAAAGTAAAAGTAGTGTTTAAGTACTGAGTGAGCAAAATATGAGCAATGGTTATGTACTGAGTAAGAAAATTTAGAGTAGTAGTTTAGTACTGAGTATGTAAAGTTAGAGCAGTGGTTAGGTACTGAGTAAGTGAGCAAAGATAAGATAAAGCAGTAGTTAGTTGGTAGAGAACTAGAGCAATGGTTTAGTACTGTCTAAGACAGCAAAAATAGAGCAATGGGTTGATATCCGGGCACAGATAGAGCTATGTTTTGGTACTGAGGAAGTGAGAAAAAAGTACATGTCTTCTTAAAAAGCAAACATTTATATGGCAATGGTATGAATATCTACTAAGAAAATAAGGCATAGAATTATGTAGGTGAAGTAAATTTAACAATTCAAAACTGTTTCTTTTGACAGAGGCTGTTGCTTTTGCAAGGGTATACAAATATTAACATGTCAGGCAGTGTTGCTATTGGATTATGAATGACTGTTGCTTGACATTTGAACATTTTGTGAAAGGGTTTTGTTCTTGAGAAAGGCTAACATTTCATCATTTCCAGTAGAACTTTTGTTGCGAAAACAGCTGTTGGTTTTGTGACTGGGATTAACAGTTTCTCAAAGGCTCTTTTCTTGACAAAGACTGTTGATTTTAATATGACATTTTAACATTTGTCATGAGAGTGGTTTTTGGTTTTGCATATGAACATTTTCTGTAAGACCTTTGTCATAACAGTGGCTGTTTCATTTTTGCACTGACATTTTAACATTTCTCAAAGACTTATATCATGACAAAGTGTGTTGATTGTGCAAGGATATTGAGCAGTGATCTCCAGTACTTTTGTCAAAACATTGGCTGTTGCTTTGAACATGTTCTGTAAGACCTAATTCTGATGAAAGTGGCTGACTTTCAACATTTCTGATAGATAAAGGGTTACATAATTGCTTTTGCAAGGCTGTTGTTTTGCAAGGACATTGAAAACAATCTGCTGTTGTTTTGAAAGAACATTGAGCACAGTAGATAGTGTTTTGCAAGGACATTGAACACATTGGCAGTAGATAGTGTTTTGCAAGGACATTGAACACATTGGCTGTTGTTTTGCAAGGACATTGAACACAATCTGCTGTTGTTTTGAAAGAACAATGAAAACAATAGGTAGTGTTTTGCAAGGACAATGAACACATCGGCTGTTGTTTTGCAGGGACATTGAACACAATCTGCTGTTGTTTTGCAGGTATATTTCATTGGTTTGTCTAATACTTTATTTATCAATGGCTATTGTTTTCTAAACTTCTTTTGAAAACTTTGTCTCATCGAAGGTATTGAGTTAATTTTGACAGAATAATAAACATTTTGCGAAGCTGTTTTAAATTATTTAATCCCAAATAATACACAATACAGGAGTTAGTGTCAAATTTATGTCAGCTTCTGAGTAAATTTTTGTTTACAGTATTTATTGGCAGTTTACAAAATTAATATAAGTAGTTAATATCCTGCACCAGAAACCAGTACAGACCTTGCTCTGGAGTGTTTAATTTGGAAAATAAGCTCAATTTAATGCTTATTTCATCCTGATCAGCCCGGCCCATCAGTCTCACATGATAACAAGGTGCATCTTAGTTCAAATCTTTGTCTGGAAATATCTGTCTTAACTTAGAATTTGGAATTAATGCTTGTGTGATTGATAGAAAATTATAACTTTATTTTTTGCACTAAAAATGTGCAGAAAAGGAAATCAACTTCTCGTTATAATGTAATCTGATTAAAAAGGGTGTTCCAGGTTCATGGACAGTGAACTTTTAGGAGAATTTGTCTTCATTTTCTGCTCTGGTTTTAGCACTTAGTTTGAATGAAACCTCTCCAAAGTCTGTGGAATGATAAGACAATGTCAGAGGCAAGGTACACCGCTCCTTTTATAATAGAATGAGATGAGCATGCTCTGTTTTTGCAACAATCTTGATAATTGAATGCATTTTATTTAAATGAATGTATATCTGACATGCTTGCCATTCAACTTTTCAGTATTCATACACTAGGAAAACATGTGCAGTTATATATACAGTAAAACTTGCTTGAAGTCAAAAGGTATAAGCAAAATGCTTGAGGTATCCAAGGCTGCAAGAGAATATATAAAGAGAATACAAGGAAAGTGCCAGGGGCCACATGACCCCATTGCTTGAGTGAGCCAGTCGAGTGCTCAAGTTATCGATACTTGAACAAGTGGACTGTATTTCTGTATTTATCTGTTGAGGTATAATGCAGACTTCTTATTTCAATCTAGTTATTCCTCATGCCAACATGGCACTCAATATTTGAGGGCCATGGCATAAATCATCTTGAAAGCTTTCTTGTTACATCTGCAACAAAATTGAGATGTTCTCCATTAAGTATTTTCCTCTCTTCTATATATTTGAGACCAAGAGTCTGAGAGTAAGCTTCTTATGACATTGATCAAAAAGGATAGTGCTTTACAGTGATCTTGATCAATGCTTCCATTGATAGAGATCACTTTGAAAAAAGCAATCTTGATTAATCACTTGCTTACTCTTGAAATGCTTCCATATTAATCTTCCATTGGAATGGTATATCTCTTTGGAGACAGGAGCTGAAGTCAAAGAATTCTGAGACTTTACAGATAAATTTGTCTACTTTTCAAATTAAAAGACAGCAGCAGGCTTCTGCTATGTCATTCATCATTTAGAAACACAGTGTTTCTCTCAGTCCAAGGCCTTTATGCTCCATTGTCAACAAAGTGGAAGAAAATTGTAAGCGGCAGAGGTGGTGAAAGAATTCTGAAATGGGCAATCATATTGGTCTCCATTATTCTTTAATCATGCCTTAAAAAGATAGAGTGACAGAAGATTTTCAAGAGCCAGGTTTGGAGATAGTTGGCTGCAAGTCCAAAGAGGCAAAGTAATTGCACTTTCCCAGTTTTCACTTTGCTTTCTCAGTATGATTTCTAGTGTTTTATTTTGGTAGTAGTGCTCATTTAATGTGATATGTTTGTCAGTTCAATTGAATTGTTCCTTGTTTTTATCTGGGGATTTCTTTGTGGTTTTGTCCAATTTACTCAGTAATAGCCAAGAAATTGCATTGTCCTTTTTCGTACTCATGGGATATCATCTGATCATTTTTAATGATTACATTTTGAATCTCAGTGTTGTAAATCATCCCTATTTGAGAATCCTGTTTCAGAATCATTGGAGTCATGTTGATTCTTTTTAAGAGATTTTGAAAATTTCAAATCTTGTAAAATAACAATAAACAGGTTTAAGAAACCATATAATAGTATGTAATGAGAACCTTTTGATGCAAAGCTAAACTATGGTTGTTATTAAGAAAGATCTGCTTGCATCAAAGTTGTTATCAAAAATTTCTAAGGGGATTTAACACTGAAAGAATAAAACTTAAGACAGACTTCTCTAAGTGGTTTATTACTAAGATATTTTTGCTCTTTTGACTGCTTTTCATTATGAGGGTAATAAAGTTATTAAAGGCTTACATAAAATTTGAATGAGAGGTGGGACCCCTGCTTGTTAGACCGGTTAACAAGACAGCCTGTCTCTGCTCCACTATCTTTGACAACATAATCAGACTACCAGTCTATGATTTAAGGAGTTTCAAACGCAAGATTAACAGATTAAAGAAAATATTAATGTAATCTTGTGAGAATGCGACTGGGTTTAAATACTGAAAACGGTGCATTTTATTTGTGAATCGTTGTATTTATGAGGTAATTTGACTATCCTGTCAAGTTTGGTAATGTTAAATGATATGAAAAATAATAATTTTATTCATGAAAATTCAATACGGCCTTGGCATAAAAAAGTTTCTGAACCTTTTTTCTACCATAGAAAATTCAATTGATTTATCAAGGTTCCTTTTACCTGTTGTTAACCTTACCGATTCATCATAAGCAGAAGAAAATATTTTGAAAGCTGTAAGTTTATATATTGTAGAAAGATGAAAGATAAACTTTGAAATCAAATAATTATCATGTTTAACATAACTTTGATTGTTCTCAGGCAATTATACTTATTTCCCTGTCTCCATAAAGTCTGGCGGCTCTCGGCTAAATCTGGCGGGGGATCACAACAGGTTCAAGTAAAACAGATTTGGTTTTTGCGGAAGTTAATTTATTCATAAACAAAGTTAATTTATTCATAAACAAATTTATACCATGATGTCCTGTTTAATGCAAGGAATATAAATACAGTTATTAAAGTAATTGTAATTCTAGTCCTTTCCCTGTAAGATGAATATGCTCTTAAAGTTGATGTCTACATCCATCCATCCAATGTTTTTGAATGTCCCCTACAGATAATCTAGATTTATGACAAATGTTCAGAATAGTACCAGTTTAAAATTGTGCTCAGTGTTCATGCTTGTCAACAAACATTGAAAAAATAAAGAGAGTTTAGATGTGGTGTCATTCAAAATAAAGAAATGTCTATGCATCATTTGAATGTGATAGTTTATAATTTAATTATTGTATAAAATTAATGTAGATGTAGATGAAGTCTGTGTCTTTTGTAATTAAAGGGAAGATTCTTGGTTTATGTCTGCAATTTCCTTTGCTTCAGGTGTACTTCACAAATTAGAAGAGCAGTTGCTGTCCTCAGCTTTGACAATTTCCCTATTTCAATTTTAGCTATTGCAGTAAATTTTTAGAGCACTGTTCGGGGGAGGGGGGGGGGAGGCATTATAGAATTTAAAGAATTTTGAAACTTTGAATATTGATATATAAGAAAATTGCATACAGCAGCATTGCTAAGAAGAGTAGTTTGCAACATGCTCAAACTAATTATGAAAGTTTTATATACAGTCAAACTAGTTCTCTCGAAATTGACGGGACGATATCAATAGGTCCAGTTGTCGAAGTATATAGATTATATAGGGATTTGGCCAGGACCTGAAGATGAGTTCGAGCAAAGGGTAGTGTTCGAATTGTCGAGTGAACGAGGTTCGACTGTAAAAGAATTATCTCTGGAATTTTCCCGGCTGCATAAATTTTCTTTAAAACTGATATTGTTTGATGTATGGGATCTATTTATGTAATAGGACCATGAAGGAAATACACTGCTAACTGACTTAACGAGAATTTAATGGTGATAAATTGTGTTTATACCATCAAATACTGTCCCCCAGTATTACCTTTATAATTTTATATCATTTCAAAGGTTGCTGGCTTATTACATACATCATTTAAGAAAGTTATTTAGTCAATTAATGATTTCATATTTATCATTTTTAAGAGGATAGGCTATCTAAGATTTTATGAAATATGAAACAGTCTTAACATTTTCAAAACTAAATTTTGTAAATATACATAATTCATAGAGTTATATTTTGACAGATAAATATTATATTATAATAAGGTTTTGATTATACAGAAAAATTATTATCCTTGCAATAATATTATTCAAGCGTAAAATTTACTAAAGTAAAATTTACTAACTTCCACTGCAGTCAGTTCGGAATACATGAGAGGAAATTATATTTTTGAAATTGGCAATTTGGACAATTATGTGAATCAGTGGACAATTTGAGTCTTTAGAGATGTCACTAGATATTTCCAGTACATCTTGAGTTTTTGTCGAGGTCAGTTGATATTGTAACGAAGTTCATTTCGTCCGAATACTATGACACTTTTACTTCCTCTGGAAACCACTTCCATACCAAATATATCTAGAAACTTTCAGTCTCTTACATTAATACCTTTATATTAATTTATATTTAAATCCTTAAATGTTCCTGTCATTCATTTATTATTCCATGATCACTAAAAACTTCCAAATTATCTTAATATCCGCCATTTTCTGGGTTTTGCTTACTTCTGTTACGGAATCATATGAAACTGTTCCAAAGTTAATCGAGTTAAGATAGATACATTGTTACGTTATATGGATATACCATGTGACCCCCCCCCCCCCCCTCCACCCACCCCCATTTTCTGACCTTTTCTTATAAATAGCCCAGATTTTCTAGGAACTTCGTCAATTGTATTGTCCACTTTAGAGACACTACCTCTATCGACAACGACTCACAGAAAGTCTCCATCTGGACATCTGGAGAGGTAGTATCCAGATCTTTTACATAAACACTAGTCCACTATATACAATGTCTGTTAAGGTTCTAAATCTCTACAATAATACATATAAATATGTAAACTAAATCAAAGAAAGGGCAGTCCTATAACTGCATGGAGTGGTTTCTGGATATTACTGTTTATGTAAACATAGCCCCTTTTATGTATGTATGTATGACTACTATGAATGATTATTTACGATGATGCTTTTGGTGTGAATGAATGTGCTGTGCTGAACCTTATACTGCCTTGCCTCCTACTTTGCCCTTTCCTGGCTACAATCTCTCCTACAACTACCTACATTGTGTGATAATGAGAAACTGCACAACTAAGAAGAGCTATGTTACTCAACATATGGGTGTAAAACTTGTTCCTCAGGGGACTGGCAGGCTCTCCCCTCCTGTGTAACAATATTTTCTTAGTCAAGCAGATATCAGTGGACAGTTTGAGTCCTTGGAGAGGGAACTTGATATATCCAATCTACCAGGTATCAGCGGACAGTTTGAACTAGATATTTTCATTCTAGAAGATATCAATGGACAGTCGGAGTTTTTGGAGAGGTCACTAGGTATTTCCAGCCTAGCAGATATTACTCTTGGAAAGGTCACTAGTTATTTTCATTCTATCTGTGGACAGTTTTAACTAGATATTTCCACCATTCTAGTAGATATCAATGGACAGTTTGAGTCCTTGGAGAGGTCACTTGATATTTCCAGTCTAGCAGATATCAGTGGACAGTTTGAGTTCTTGGAGAGGTCAAGTGGACAGTTTGAGTCTTGCAGGTGGAACTGACAGTTGAATAAAATACATGTATAAATATCTGTTGTCATAATTCCTTCATGGATTGTTATAGTCATGTTCATTGTTAAAACGGACTTGAATTACTTGAAGACCTTTAATTTTACTCAACAAGCATCTGCCATAGAGTGAGACTACAGCTGTGCTGGGTGGAGATTCAATGTTGCAGTTAATAATTGGACTCAGAATTTCACAAAAATTCAATCAATCATTATATTAGTGAAACAGTTGCTTTCAAGTCATGAGCTACATTAAAGATAATTATGACACAAGTGTTTGAAGGGCAGGCAATTTCTTGATTTTAAAGTAATGTAATGTGTTCCCTAAACAAATCAATCATTACCGTATTTATCAATGTGTTATCATGATTTATCTTTGTGAAAACTTTCACTGATAACAACATAAACTCATTAAAAAGTCATAACATACTGTCAACATTATATGTTCTCTTACATCAAAAGCTAGTTTATAACTTGTCTGTCCTAGCAATACAACATTTTGCCTCTCTTTTTTACCCCAATGGAGTACAATCTAGAATATGTGTATATACACAAGTGCTTGCCAAATAAAGATATTAAGTGAGACTGGTGCACTGATTAACTCTTACCCAGCTAAATTTGTATAATGAACTTGTCCATCTTTCAATTTGGGTAGTACCATTAACTGTTAAAAGGGGTGCTTACCAAAAAGATACTGACTGAATGGCAAACAGTGCAGATCTTGATCAGACTGCACAAATGTGCAGGCTCATCTTGATCTACACTGGTCGCAAAAACCGAATTATGTTGAGGGTAATAACTAATCAAAATTTTAAGAATATTTGACTTACCAATGATGCTGTGGAGCTTACATTCTTAGAACAGTATGCAGCTGAATACAAATTGGTCGGCATTTAACACAAGTTATTTTAATGATATAAAGATACTTAAAATTTTATCAAAGAGAAATTCTATTCAGACAAACAGGTAAATTGTCTGTCTGTAAAAAAAAAATAGAAAGGGACAAGTTGTTGGACACATAGTTTTAAAACTTGCTTTTTGGATCAGGTTGTTGAAATATTCCAATAACTATGAAACGTAAGTGTATAAAATAATAAATTATATTAAATTAAAAGTAGTAGATCTATAAGTCAACTTATGCTTAAATTTCCAATCTAACAGTGTGTCTTTTTGTTCCTTAAATAAATCTCTAACCGAATAAAGGAAAAGGGAAAAATCAAAATGTCATAAAGTATTGCTTTATAAATATGATTGGCTGTCTTTAAACTGCTACAAGAAACAGTTGTATTGTATTCGTTGTCATAATTTTAACATTTGTTCGTTTGACATAAGATATTATTTAACTGAATATATTTCCCTGAATATGTAGACTTAAAGTCGTCATTGTTATTTAATAAAAACACATTTAAATGTCTTTGCTACCAACTTTACATCTGAATTTATTTCTATATTATAATTACTGCAGGTAATTTCCATGTGTGGGGGAAGTAAGCTTTTAAAGTTTTAGACAGAATTTAGGCTTGCCCAGGATCTTTATAGGTTTTCTTTCCATTTAATGCATTCCTGTACATTAGTAAAACTTTTAACTGTCAAAATTTTAATAGTTATTTTGCCATGAGGGATAAGCCAACCTGACAAAACAATTTAATAATGCAATGAAATAAAATTATCTGATGTTATCAGGGGGGTAGTGTCTGACAATATTGCTGTCAGCAAAGTCTTCATTATCTCAACAGAACAGTGGTGTTCAATTTTTAGGGGATTTTTACTTATTGTTCTAGACTAATGTCCTTGAAAATAACTGAGCCGCACCATGAGAAAACCAACATAGTGGCTTTGCAACCAGCATGGATCCAGACCAGCCTGCACATCTGCGCAGTCTGGTCAGGATCCATGCTGTTTGCTTTACTAACGGTTTCTCTAATTGCTATAGGCTTTGAAAGCGAACAGCATGGATCCTGACCAGACTGCACGGATGCGCAGGCTGTACTGGATCCATGCTGGTCGCAAAGCCACTATGTTGGTTTTCTCATGGTGCGGCTTAATTTATATATTGATTTTATTTGTATTAACTGGATCCAAATGCAACACATAAATTTCCCCTTGCACTGATGGGAATAAATGCATTTAAGGATTTTTATATATTTGCTTTCTCTGTTAAGTCACATGATTACATATCTGTTTTCAAGGGAATGTGTCATCACAGTGATTGGAAATCAGAATGTTTTTTTTGCTCTCTCAAATGAAACAACAGTAAATCACGCAATCTCTCTCAGCTTCTGTCACAAGCTCCATCCGTGAGGAAATGACAAGCTTATGTTGTGCTAGTGATTGGTAAACTGTTACAGTGATTTTTGACTTGATCATTATAGTGTCTGACATGTCTGCCATATGCTTGACCATTACATTGATGGCCGGCCAAGATAAGATTATTTACAGTTTGTTTCATTTATCAGAGGTCAGTGTGACAAACATTGCCAATAGCTGATAGGCATTGGTGCCAATAAGTCCACACTTTGGTCAGTTTAAGTAGTTGATAATAAAGTTACCTGGTTTTATTGCATATTTTTGCAATGTGCAATATGACAGCCTTATTTTTCGAGCAAAAGATCGTATGTTTGTATGCATTCATCGTTAAAAGTTTTAGTAAGTAAGACTATTTTCTCTTTAGTATATTAGCATGTACTTTGTCATTTCTAATAATCTGTCTTAGAATTCACTTAGTAGCAGTTATTTAATAAATTAATCACAAATTTAGGGAAGTCACTTATAAGAACAATACATACCTAAAATGCCACTGTAAAGAAATCCTGTAATTCCTTTCAACCTGGTGAAAGCACAAGTAACTCACAGCCTATATCTCTGTTCATTACCAGTTTTATTGCCAAGGGCAAGTCACTCTGTCTGTGCTACTTATCTATTGCCCTATAATTGCCAATGGTTGTTCACTTTTTCCTAATTGAAGAAAAAACCTGACATTTTTTATCTACACTATTGATTACCCCTTGTTCTTTTGACATAAATCATTTTATAGATAATGAAAAACGGTCTCTGAATAATCTAATTGATTTAATATATGATTTATTTCCTTGCTGAGATGCTAGATTTTTTTCTTCCATTTTTGCCAAAAAAAATAAGCTAAAGCTTTCTTAACATATCATGCCAAAATAAAAGCAAAAAACTATGGATGGGATGCAGTTTACAGCGGCACATTCTGTGTGTAAAAAGTAAGAAAATTACTCCTGTCTGGATGAAATAAAATCGAAATTAATTCTTCATTGAATGGATACCATACAGCTGACCTACTGTGATAATGGTAAATGAAGTTTGATCATGCAAATAACCCACTGAAAATAAGCTAATTTTCTCCAGCAATTTTCACTGTAGCTCAGGAAATTTCAGGTTTCTGAGAAAATGGTCACTTGGTGGTCATTAGACTTAATTACTGCATGAATGTTGTGTTCAGACAAGTGGAGCCATTCTAAGTTGGAGGAAGCTCTCTGATCTCTTATAGGAGGCTTATTACTGGAATCTTGTACTTTATTGGTTGCAGACCACCAGCAGATTGTGTTGTGAAATCTTGTACTTTCCTGACTGGGGACCTGTAGCATTTTGTGTGGAGAAATAATGTACTTCACTGGTTGCACTGATCACCAGCAGTTTGTATGGTAAACTCTTGTGATATTTCCTGGCTAATCATTTACCTCACTGGTTGCACACCAAGGGCAGATTTTGTGGAGAAATGTGGTACTTTCCTGGCTGGTCAGTACATGACTGGGTTGTATACCACCAGCAGATTTTGTGGTGAAATCTTGCACTTGCTTGACTGTGCATCACATGTACTTAACTGGTTGCAGACCAACAGCAGATGTATGGTGAAATCTCGTACTTGCCTGGCTTCACATGTACTTTACTGGTTGCAGACAAACAGCAGATGTATGGTGAAATCTCATACTTGCCTGGCTTCACATGTACTTTACTGGTTGCAGACAAACAGCAGATGTATGGTGAAATCTCGTACTTGCCTGGCTTCACATGTACTTTACTGGTTGCAAACAAACAGCAGATGTATGATGAAATCTCGTACTTGCCTGGCTTCACATGTACTTAACTGGTTGCAGACCAACAGCAGATGTATGGTGAAATCTCGTACTTGCCTGGCTTCACATGTACTTAACTGGTTGCAGACCAACAGCAGATGTATGGTGAAATCTTGTACTTGCCTGGCTTCACTTGTACTTTACTGGTTGCAGATCAACAGCAGATGTATGGTGAAATCTCGTACTTGCCTGTCTTCACATGTACTTTACTGGTAGCAGACGAACAGAAGATGCGTGGTGAAATCTCGTAGTTGCCTGGCTTCACATGTACTTAACTGGTTGCAGACCAACAGCAGATGTGTGGTGAAATCTCGTACTTGCCTGGCTTCACATGTACTTTACTGGTTGCAGACCAACAGCAGATGTATGGTGAAATCTCGTACTTGCCTGGCTTCACATGTACTTTACTGGTAGCAGACTAACAGCAGATGTGTGGTGAAATCTCGTACTTGCCTGGCTTCACATGTACTTTACTGGTAGCAGACTAACAGCAGATGTGTGGTGAAATCTCGTACTTGCCTGGCTTCACATGTACTTTACTGGTTGCAGACAAACAGCAGATGCGTGGTGAAATCTCGTACTTGCCTGGCTGAGCATGCACTTGACTGGTTGCAGACTAACAGAAGATGTATGGTGAAATCTCGTACTTGCCTTGCTTCACATATACTTTACTGGTAGCAGACTAACAGAAGATGCGTGGTGAAATCTCGTACTTGCCTGGCTGAGCATGCACTTCACTGGTTGCAGACTAACAGAAGATGTGTGGTGAAATTTCGTACTTGCCTGGCTGAGCATGCACTTCACTGGTTGCAGACTAACAGAAGATGTGTGGTGAAATCTCGTACTTGCCTGGCTTCACATGTACTTTACTGGTTGCAGACAAACAGCAGATGTAAGCTGAAAAATATCGTACTTGCCTGGCTGAGCATGTACTTTATTGGTTGCAGACTAACAGCAGATGTAATGTGAAATCTCGTACTTGTCTGGCTTAGCATGCACTTTACTGGTTGCAGACAAACAGAAGATGTGTGGTGAAATCTCGTACTTGCCTGGCTGAGCTTGTACTTTACTGGTTGCAGATCACCAGCAGATTGTATAGTGAAATCTCATACTTGCCTGGCTGACTTTGTACTTTACTGGTCGCTGACGAGCAGCAGATGTGGCCAATGGAATTGCGAATTTTAACTGGATGCAGATCACCAGCAGTTTTTTTGTGGAAATTGATTGAAGGGTTGACTAT
Source organism: Mercenaria mercenaria (assembly GCF_021730395.1). NCBI lineage: Eukaryota > Metazoa > Mollusca > Bivalvia > Venerida > Veneridae > Mercenaria > Mercenaria mercenaria. The sequence continues at coordinate 24,730,700 of NC_069362.1, forward strand.
ATTATTAGATTTTCTTAAATTGGTCTGTTCCAGAATACAGTTTTCAGAAGTGTTCCCTTTGAATAAATGTTGTTATCAATAAAACATGATGATTAATTTAGAGACCTTTGGTATATTATGTCCAGCTCACACCAAGTTGAACTCTTCTCACTCCAGCATAAAGTTGGAAATATTTTTTTATTCAGACCTCTGTGCTTTGAGAACAGTCTCATATTTTAAGCATCTGATTAGTCAGTTGCAATACTATGTTAGGAATCAGCCAGTCAGAATGATGCTGGTGTTTAAATTGTCTCTGAGCTTAGCCTTGCATTAGATCTAGGGTTGCAATGGAGGTTAAAAAAGTGAGCTAGAAGAACCATCTCAAATGCAGTTTTCTGAGCATAATCTTGAGATAGACAGATGTGAAGGTTGCATTCTGAGGAGACAAAGTCATGAAACTTTTCTGAGCATTATCTTGAGATAGACAGATGTGAAGGTTGCATTCTGAGGAGACAAAGTCATGAAACTTTTCTGAGCATAATCTTGAGATAGACAGATGTGAAGGTTGCATTCTGAGGAGACAAAGTCATGAAACTTTTCTGAGCATAATCTTGAGATAGACAGATGTGAAGGTTGCATTCTGAGGAGACAAAGTCATGAAACTTTTCTGAGCATTATCTTGAGATAGACAGATGTGAAGATTGCATTCTGAGGAGACAAAGTCATGAAACTTTTCAGAGCATAATCTTGAGATAGACAGATGTGAAGGTTGCATTCTGAGGTGACAAAGTCATAAAACTTTTAGACAGATATTAAGATTGCATACTGAGACTACGTAGGTTATAACCAAGTTCGATTTTTAACAGTGAATTGTTGGTATTTTGTAAAAAAAATCAGTCTTTGTGTCCGTACAGATGCTTCAACATATATATTTTGCTTTAAGCAGATTTGTTCAAAGGCATGTTGAATACAGGATTTAAGTCTGGCACCTGCTGAGGGGGTCAGTATCATTAACAAAGTTCAGCTCATATATTACACTGTACAGTCTATTCACCATGACTGTTGTGGGTGTTACCATGTCCAGTTTGGACCATTACTCCATTCATGGGTCTTTCAGTTTGCATGGGTGGAATTTAAGGCTTTTCATCTGTTTGACCATTTTTGGGGAATTTCAGTGATAAATTGATATTAAAAGGCAGAAATGAATGAGCATACACCAGTCTATCAGTTGGATACTATTAGCAAGAAAAGAGAAAACATCTGGGAGGTTGTGAATAAGTTTACATTAATGGACAAGACATATTTCTGAATAATTTTCGTACCATTTTAAAGATGAATAGTCTTTATAAAAAGAAATGTATAAAAGTTGCCTAAAAATGTTTTAGTTGAAAAGAATACCCAAATATTTCTCAGCAGAAATACATACCTTTTTTTCAGAATACAATTAGTTCCTTTCCTTTTTTCCAACAGATTTATGTCCCCTTAGTTATTCAAACTTTTGTAAGAAATTCATGTTAAAATGAATAAAATATTGGAAATAAAGTAATACAAGTATGGTGAGGATTACATGCTCAGACTCAAATGTGTCTGTCTGTTGCATTAACACAAATATGCATAACTCTTGTCCTCAGTTTGAAAGATTAGTGTCCCTTTTAAATGTATATATACTATACAACAACTTTATGATTTACTTATTGCTTAGCATACAATTGTTTTATAAGTAATGTCTTCTTCTGCTGCATGGACATAGAACTCCTCGGGTGAGGGATAAAGAAGTTTTTAACAGTATTGATTCTGAAGATTGACATCCCGTGTTTGACAAGTGGAAGACTTAATGGAAGTTGAGAAAGGCTGAGATAATTATGACAGTTTTCCCATTATTTGCTTGATAAGGGGCAGATGTAGACAATCGGTTAGGACAAAAATAAGACAATTTGTCTGCTGAGGTGAGATATTACCAACAAGTGTTCTATATAACAGAGGTCTTCTGTCATCAGATAATAGTGGTATAAAGAAGCTTATTTGCAAATGAATGGATGGGTTGGTGTATGGAAATGTAGTGATGAAAAAAAACATACGTTAGAAATAATTTTGTGATCCTTGTCTCAAGTCCATCAGTATTTCTCGTGGTTTGTTTGGCAGCAGCATACAGCTAAAACACATTCAATCCATTTAACAAATCTGAAATAAGAGCTTTATATAGATGAAAATGAAATTTTAGCAGGCCTTTCACTTAATAGTGTTTAATATTTATAAGCCTTTATTACCTTATTTCATTCATTCCAGGGTTTCTGCAATTTTTTCCTGTTGCTAAATTTATTACTGTCTGACTTCCTGATATTGACAAATATGTTCATTAAAGCAGAAACTGATCAGAGAAAACAAATGATGCATGATTTTCTTGACCAACAAATGTAACCCTATAATACATCATCTCTTCTGTCAGTATAGAATGCTAGGCAAGAAACACAGTTTATTGCTTTACCAAACCTTGGATAAAGAATTCTTGTAAGGTCTTTTCTAAATGGCAGCCAGTTCAAACTATATGACAACTGTACAAAATAAATCAAAAAGGAAAAATTGTAGGTCTTCTCATAAACAAGTGTTCTAGAATGGTTTTGACTGAAAGGGTTGAAGTTTGTCTCTCTTTTGTGTTTATCCTAAGGCTACTTTGTTATGAAACTGAGACCCAGTCACATAGACTTGCCATTGGTCAATTTCTTGATTGATATAGAGTGGACCAATCAAATGTACAAGTTTGGAGATGGGTTGTGTGATATTTTTTTTTTCCATACAAGGCAGAATGAAGCACAGAAAAAAGATTCACCCTTCTGCACCATACTTTTTTTCTATTTGTGATTTAACATATTTGACATTTTTTCTTGATTTCATCAGCAGGAACAATGACAGGACTTTTGTGGCAGTCAAATGGGATAGTTTAAACATTGAATTACAGAACAGTTTTACCAGGCTTCAGCTAGCTTGACAGCGATATTCAATTTTCGCCTTTCGGACTTGAAAAACTTTTACTTTTCTATTATTCTAGATCCACCCCCTACCGTTTATCATTCATAAAAGGTTTTGTAAGGTCAATTTAAGAACAAAATTACAGTTGGCGATCTTGGTGGCATTTTGTCTGCGCAAGTGAAAGGCGATACCGTTACATGCGATATTGAAAGGAGGTCTCATATTTCAAATTTCCCTTGTACACGTGTAGTATTCTTGTATATGGCTAACTGTTCCGCTTCTTTTGAAGTAAATGAATGGTTTTCAAAAAGGCTTTTCCAATTAGGTTATAATTATGAGAATTAATTATGATTACTTGTCAGACAGTTAGAGTCTGCCGATTTCCTACAGCCTGTAATCATTGAAGATTATCAGTATAAACAATCTGGGCTGCTACTTGAAAACCTGAAATGTCTAATCTAGTTAAATTGCTTTGGATTATAAACAGAGGCAACGCTGACAGTTGCAGATACTCTATACAAGACATGTTATTTTGTAAACAGGACAGGGAGATATGCAATATGATATAAATATTTAAATGAAATTGCAATTTACCAGATGCAGTCTTTGAGTTTATGGAGTCAGAAAATGAACTTGGAAGTTTTTTTCCCCCAAGTACAAGACAGATGAAGTTTTTATGTAACTGAAATTGAAAAACTGTGGAAACAGTATATGGCTTCACATTTTTTTTTCTTATGAACATAAATTATATTATTATCTTGTTTATTTCTTATTTACAGTTAATGTATTTTCAGATATTGGTCATTGTTTAGGTCATATTGCAGTAATTCGGTCAAACATGTGCTTCCGTGGTGTAGTCGAAAGAAGTCCCTAATAAATAGATCCTAAGTTTTTCATTTTTCGCGCATTTGCGCATAAATCGGGGGCCAAATGGGCATTATTTCACTCGTGGAATGAATTTTACATAAAGTAGGACACTTTTCATGCTAATATTTGCATGTTTTCGAGTTGTTATCCCGCGCTGATGAAATCGGGAGGGGGGTACTGAAATGGCGTTGTGTGTGACTGTGCGTGTGTCCGTCCGTCCGCAGCCATTTCTCAGTAACTAGCAGGTAGAATTTCATAAAACTTTAAATAAACATGAACCAACATACTGCGACGATACCCGTCGAGTTTTTATCTGGGTCCGCCCCTTATTTCCAGAGTTATGGGCCCTGAAATAGTCAAAAATGCACATTTTCGTCCGTCCGCAGCCATTTCTCAGTAACTAGTTGGTAGAATTTCATAAAACTTGAAATAAACATGAACCAACATACTGCGATGATGCCTGTCAAGTTTTTGTCTGGGTCCGTCCCTTATTTCCAGAGTTATGGCCCCTGAAATAGTCAAAAATGCACATTTTTGTCCATCCGCAGTCATTTCTCAGTAAGTAGCAGGTAGAATTTCATAAAACTTCAAATAAACTGAACCAACATACTGTGATGATGCCCTCCAAGTTTTTTTTTGGATTGGTCAATTTTTCTTAGAGATACTGCCCTTTAATTGTTTAAAAATCCACAGGTTTGTACATAACAAACCAACCAATTGGTAGAATTTCATTAAACTTCTTTCATTCTTTTCCATGAACATTCATTATAAGCATGTGAAGTTATGTACCCACACCTGGTCACCACCTTGCCTTGGTCACACCCCCCCCCCCCCCCCCCCCCCCCCCCCAAAAAAAATTCCTTTTTTTAATTGTTTTTTTTTTTTTCAAACCTTCCATGAATATTTATCAGCATGCAAAGTTGTACCATTCCCCCACTTCACTCCTCTACCCAGTCATGCCTACCACCCGATCATGCATCCTCCTACCCCATTTTTTTTTTTTTTTTTTTTTTTTTTTTTTTCATTTTGTGAAGTTTTATACCCTCACCTGGTCACCCCTGCTGCCCCCCCCCCCCCCCCCCCCCCCCACCACCACCACCAAAAAAGGCATTCATTTTCTGTTAAATTGATTTTGACTAATGGAATTATTTGCATTATTTGCTTCTTAGTAATATCCTTAACTTTTTGCCGGATATATTTTTTTGCCATTCCTCACCACAAACCCTTTCGGGGGGGGATACCAATTCATCGAATTTGCTTGTTTACTTGAAAAGAACGTAGGGTGTTTATTTTGCAGACCGCTTTCTGAAATGCAGCAATATGAGGGTACCTGACTTCAGTTGACTTGCATTTCATTGCATACTATTCAACACCCCTTTTTCTTTTCTTATTTTTGAAGCAAATGTATAGATATCTTGTCGAAAATAGGTCTACAACAGAGTGAAAATCTAGAAACTGTAACAAAACTGTTCTGAAGTAGCTGAATTTTATATGAAACAAAGAAAAATTTCTTTTATTGGTATATAGCCTTAACAAAGTAGCAAATTATTATTGATTACCTCCCTTTGTTAATCAGTGTGTATTTAATTTCATTATATAATGCAGCATTAAAATTATTACTTTTCTAACCATGTAATTGTGCATATTCTCTATTCAGACAGCTGCTTTATTTGTTTTGTACAAAATTAAAAGCATTATGAAAAGAAAATTTACAAAAGTTTAACAGTGAAAGCGGAATCAGTGTGTGCCTATATTTAAAATACCCAACAAAGGGGTAGTTCTTAAATGTTTATCAGCAGTTAACCATTTCACTGCTAAATTTCTTTAATGAACTTGTCCATCTTTCATTTTAGAGAGTACCATTAACTGTTAAAAGGGGTGCTTATCAAAAATATACTGACTGAATGGCAAACAGTGCAGATTGTGATCAGACTGTACGGAATGTGCAGGCTGATCATGTTCTACACTGGTCGCAAAAGCAGAATCAGTCGTGTCAGTATGTTATTAAAGGGTTAAAATTTTCATTGATGTTTAAAGCTGATACAGGCTGAATCATTCTAACACTGCAAGAGTTACTGCCCTTGAATTTTTTTTTAAATGTTGGAATGCGTTAATTTTTTGGAGAAAATAATTGAAATATAAAAATATTGGTTTCATATAATTTCCTGTGTTTTTCTTTAATGTTTTTTTTTTGGGACTTGGAATTTAAAAAAAATGCTGCACTCATTGATTTCTGTACAACTGGGTTTTTTATGACAACACCACTCTGTTTTAATTATAATTCATCATAAAGTGGGTGTAGGATATCATTAGAGAGCTGAAAACACAGCCTGTACAGTGATTTGTCTCATTAAATAATCATTAGTGTGATACCTAGATATGTGAAATGTCATGCAGAGAGAGGTAGCCATCTAGTCTGCTTACTTCATAAAACATTGACAGTTTATATTCTGTCTGATTTATGGACATAAGTTACCTGCCCCTGGGGGGAGGCAGGCTATTTTAATCCAGTATTTACAAAATGGTACTATAGTTATGTCTATGCATTTGTCTTGTCTGTCTTTCTGTTTGTCTGTTCACGAGTCAGTCTGTCTGTCTGTTTTCCTATCATTCTGTCCATCCATTATCAAAGTTTGTCTGGACTGTAACCCCCTCTGATAGTAGGACTTCAACTTACTTTGTAGGCAGGTGTTGTACCAATATGCTAGTTTTGCATATTGTCTGCATTTCCCTATTGAATAGCTGTAATGAAGTATATAATAGCCCTTTAAATGTTATTACTGGAGTTATGTAGTAGTATAATTATGTGGTTCCATCTTTGGTCTGAAGATACCTTTTAACTCCTGAAGCAGTAGGGAGAGTATGTGTATATGATATATGTGTAACAATGTTAAATCATTGATTAATAACATTGTAACCTTGTAAGCACTACTTTGTGTTCAACTATTTAATCCCCCACCACTCGTGTTGGGGGGTTTATAGGAATGGTCTCCGTCCGTCCTTCCATCTTCCATCCTTCCGTAACATTTTGTGTCCGCTCTTTATCTTCTAAACCCCTTGAAGGATTTTCATGGAACTTGGGTCAAATGATAACCTCATCAAGACAATGTGCAGAACCCATGAGTCAGCCATGTCAGTTTAAGGTCAAGGTCACAACTCAAGGTCAAAAGTTTGAGCCTTTCATTTCGTGTCCGCCCTGTATCTCCTAAACCCCTTGAAGGATAATCATGAAACTTGGGTCAAATGATCACCTCTTCAAGACGATGTGCAGAACCCATGAGTCAGCCATGTCGGCTCAAGGTCAAGGTCACAACTCGAGGTCAAAGGTTTGAGCCTTCCATTTCGTGTCCACACTGTATCTCCTAAACCCCTTGAAGGATAATCATGAAACTTGGATCAAATGATCTTCTCATCAAGACAGTGTGCAGAATCCATGAGTCAGCCATTTCGGCTCAAGTTCAAGGTCACAACTTAAGGTCAAAGGTTTGAGCCTTACATTTTGTGTCCGCTCTGTATCTCCTAAACCCCTTGAAGGATTTTCATCAACCTTGGGTCAAATGATCACCTCATCAAGGTGATGTGCAGAACTCATGAGTCAGCCATGTTGGCTCAAGGTCAGTGTCACAACTCAGGGTCAAAGGTTTGAGCCTTTCATTTTGTGTCCACTCTGTATCGCCTAATCCCCTTGAAGGATTCATATGAAACCTGGGTCGAATGATCACCTTACCAAGACGATGTGCAGAACTCATGAGTCAGCCATGCCGGCTCAAGGTCAAGGTCAACTTGGGGTCAAAGGTTTGAGCCTTCCATTTTGTGTCCACTCGGTATCTCCGAAACCCCTTGAAGGATTTTCATGAAACTTGGGTCAAATGATCACCCCATCAAGACGAGGTGCAGAATTCATGGGTCAGCCATGTCAATTCAAGGTCAAGGTCACAACTCAAGGTCAAAGGTTTACCCTTTCACTATCCATAACAGTGGCAGGGGATTTAGCTGTCTTTCAGACTGCCTTGTCAAACTATTGACTGTCACTATATTTAACTGTCTTACTGTAAAATGCAATTGAAGTATTTTGATATATTATGTTTTAAGTATAGTAGTCGCAACTTGACCGCGATGGTTGACCTTAGGCTGATTATTCATATCGATTATTTCATTGTAGTAATAAGGGGTGCTTAGGGTAGCCGTGTATATTTATTTGGAATTAGTTTGTGTACATTGCAGTATCAAAGTATGTATACTTACATTTGATCAGTTAAAACTTTCCAATACACTAATTTATATTTACACAAATTTATGTTTCCATATTCTTGTGCAGCTCGTGTTTTACGTACACTCCATTTCAATAATAGGTTGCGATTTATTATGTATTATAATACAAAGGTCAACCATCGGGGTCAAGTTGCGTCCACTATAGGTGGGATAAGATACACTTGTAAAAGAATAGCTATACAAGTGTCTTTACATGTTCATTGTATCTTATGCCCACTGAGAAAGAAGTGAGTAGTTTGATTTTCAGGTGGAGGAAGTGTCCTGCATATCAAAAGAAATTTGACCTCCACCTTAAAATTCTTGTTGTGAAGTTGTCATTTACTTTGAAAGAGAACATTATGTATCAGATCCACAAACATTCGCTCACTATCTACACTTAACAGAGATACATTTGAAAACAAATATTAAAATCATCAAAAGATAAACAGCTTGCATCATTTTGCTTTATTGTAGATGAACTCAGTAAATAAATGGAAATATGTGCTGCATCCACTAGCAGTGTGTGGTAATTTTGTTTGTAGTAATTATATTAGATAAGTCGGTATGTGCCATTATCTAGTTAGTGTTCCATTAGTGAGACACGGCTTATTAATTATCCTGTATGATAATCATGATGAGCATTACCGGAATGACTCCATATCCCGCCCAGACAATGCTATTACATCCCTCATCAGATGATTTTTCGTTTTCCAGAAATAATTAATATAATGACAAGTTCTTGGAGTTTCAAAATTTAATAACTTGTATATTTGAATTGTTATACTTTTGTTTAACCATAAGAAACTTAATTTATTGCCACTTGAGATAATTTGAAAGGTAAAATGGCAAAAAAAAAAATGCCAACTGTACATTATCTGAATGAATTTTTTATAAAATTTGTAAAATATTTGTGACAACGATGAGTCTGCAATTTGGCAGCCTTTCCAGCAGGTCATTATAAATGCTGTCAAATTGAATTTGAAGTATGCGGGAGAAGTACAAAAAAGCAAAGTCTTGAAACGAGTTAAGCTTCCAAGACGCCTCTCAGACATGTTTGGTGATCTGAATCAATGTTGAAAGACAGAATAAATAGTAACCGGTTTTCACAAGTTTTGTTATTTCTCAATATTTGATACACATTTTAATATATGGGTTTGTATGAAAATTTTCTTCTTTATATACTTGACTGTAGACAGCTTAGAAATGAATACTTACGCATTAATTCAGCACTTATTTCTTAACACTGATATGTATGATATAGAACCGTATATTTATTCAGTGATTAGATATTCTTCTTCTCGTTCGCGAGTGATAGATATAAAACCTGGAACATTTTGTTCTTATAATGAAACCATTCTTTCACCATGCAGGAGATAATTGGATCACATTAATGTAATTCTTATGTAAAGATTAAATTGCGATTTCAAATCTATTTGTTAAGTGGTTGAAAATCAATGAACGAAAGCTTATTTGATGGCTTGTTTTATCAGCATGATGCCAAAAATTGATAACAGATCGTTTTACGAGACAAACATGTTTGTCCAGACAATGGAATGGTTCTTAAATATTGACAAAAATTGTAGTTTTTGAATGTTGAAATATTAAACTTTGTCTAATCTGTATGGAAATTGGAAAGCCGCTTAATATAAGGAGAGATCTGATTACATTATTAAACGGTCATATGTTACCATTCATCACTTCAAAGGTAACGGCTGTTTTACGTAAGAGACATGCTGAAATTGCAAACTAATAATCTAAATATTTAATTTACATATTGAACCTTAATTTTTTTATTTAATAGTCCTGCCACTGATGTATAATTATTTTTTTAATTTGAACTACATTTATAATGATGGTTTAAAATGGTATATAATTATAATGGATGTGTGATTACCTTGAGAACACAATGATTTAACAGTTTTGAAAGTATTACTGGTACACTCAAAGATATTCATTTTGTTTTTACATATGCATAACTCTGCCATTTCTTGGAGTAAACCCATTTGAATTGCCTCCCTTGTTTATGAAGAATTTGTAGTTTACAAGCTAAGCAGAGTCTTATGAAAGTGGTCACATGACTTTCAAAGCTAATTTTTACCTAGGCATGCCAAATAGTAATGATTATGTTAAAGTGTCATCTAACTTGATTATTATTATATGTTTTTTTTACATTTCAGTAATTTTGTGGCACAAGTGTTCAAGCCTTTCTCAGCTGGTCTAGAGAAAGATGGTGTGTACAAGGAGCTACTTGATGAAACTTCCAACTACAGGACTGACCTAACTAACAAAATTGGCCAGTAAGTTCTAATAATTTCTTACTACAGGACAGACCTAACAAAAAAAGTTTACCATTATGTTACAATAATTTATGACTACAGGACTAAGCTTACCAATTAAATAAGCCAGTAAGCTTCAGGACTGACCTTAACAAGAAAGTTAGCAAGTAGGCAACAGGACTGGCCTTACCAATAAAGTCAGCCAGTAAGCTTCAGGACTGACCTTACCAAGTAAGTTAGCAAGTAGGCAACAAGACTGACCTAACCAGTAAAGTCAGCCAGTAAGCTTCAGGACTGACATTACCAAGAAAGTTAGTAAGTAACCAACAGGACTGACCTTACCAAGAAAGCAAGTAGGCCACAGGACTAACCTTACCAATATAGTCAGCCAGTAAGCTTCAGGACTGACCTTACCAAGAAAGTTAACAAGTAGGCAACAGGACTGACCTTACCAATAAAGTCAGCCAGTAGGCAACAAGACTGACCTTACCAATAAAGTCAGCCGGTAAGCTTCAGGACTGTCCTTACCAAGAAAGTTAGTAAGTAAGCAACAGGACTGGCCTTACCAAGAAAGTTAGCAAGTAGGCAACAGGACTGACCTTACCAAGAAAGTCAGCCAGTAAGCTTCAGGACTGACCTACCAAGAAAGTTAGCCAGTAGCAACAGACTGACCTAACAATAAAGACAAGTAAGCCAACACAGCGACCTGTACCTACCAAGAAATTAGCAGTAGCAACAGACTGACCTAACTAGAAAGTTACAAGTTGGCAACAGGACTGACCTTACCAATAAGTCAGCCAGTAAGCTTCAGGACTGACCTTACCAGTAAAGTCAGCCAGTAAGCTTCAGGACTGGCCTTACCAAGAAAGTTAGCAAGTAGGCAACAGGACTGACCTTACCAAGAAAGTCAGCCAGTAAGCTTCAGGACTGACCTTACCAGAAAGTAGCACATAGGCAACAGGACTGACCTTACCATAAAGTCACCAGTAAGCTTCAGGACGACCTTAACAATAAAGTAGCAAGTAGCCAACTGCAACTGACCTTACCAAAAAGTCAGCCAGTAGCTACAGGACTGACCTTACCGAAAAGTTAGCAAGTAGGCAACAGGACTGACCTTACCAATAAAGTCAGCCAGTAAACTTCAGGACTGACCTTACCTAGAAAGTTGGCAAGTTGGAAACAGGACTGACAATACCAATAATGTCAGCCAGTAAGCTTCAGGACTGACCTTACCGAGAAAGTTAGCAAGTAGGCAACTGGACTGACCTTACCAATTAAGTCAGCCAGTAAGCTTCAGGACTGACCTTACCTAGAAAGTTGGCAAGTTGGCAACAGGACTGACCATACCAATAAAGTCAGCCAGTAAGCTTCAGGACTGACCTTACCAATAAAGTTAGCACATAGGCAACTGGACTGACCTTACCAATAAAGTCGACCAGTAAGCAACAAATAAAGTCAGCAAGTAGGCAACTGGACTGACCTTACCAATAAAATCAACCAGTAAGCAACAAATAAAGTCAGCAAGTAGGCAACTGGACTGACCTTACCAATAAAGTCAGCCAGTAAGCTTCAGGACTGTCCTTACCAAGAAAGTAAGTAAGAAAGCAACAGGACTGGCCTTACCAAGAAAGTTAGCAAGTAGGCAACAGGACTGACCTTACCAAAAAAGTCAGCCAGTAAGCTTCAGGACTGGCCTTACCAATAAAGTCGACCAGCAAGCAACAAATAAAGTCAGCAAGTAGGCAACTGGACTGACCTTACCAATAAAGTCAACCAGTAAGCAACAAATAAAGTCAGCAAGTAGGCAACTGGACTGACCTTACCAATAAAGTCAGCCAGTAAGCTTCAGGACCTACCTTACCAAGTAAGTTAGCAAGTAGGCAACATGACTGACCTAATCAATAAAATCAGCCTTTCGGCAACAGGACTAACCTTACCACCAAAGTTAGCTGATAGGCAACAGGACTGACCTTACCAATAAAGCCAATAAGCTCTAGAACTGACCTTACCAAGAAAGTTAGCCAGTAGGCAACAGAACTGATCTAATCAATAATGTCAGGACTGACCTTACCAAGAAAGTTAACACATGAGCTACAGGACTGACCTTACGAAGAAATTTAACGAGTAGGCAACAGGACTGACCTTACCAAGAAAGTTAGCAAGTAGCAACAGGCTGACTTTACCAAGAAGTTAGCAAATAGCAACAAACTGACCTACCAATAAAATCAGCCAGTAAGCTTTAGGACTGAGCTTACCAAGAAAGTTAGCCGTAGGCAACAGGACTGAGCTACCAATTAGCCGAGCACAGACTGACCTACAAAAGTCAGCCAGTAAGCTTCAGGACTGACCTTACCAAGAAAGTTAGCCGGTAAGCAACAGGACTGACCTTACCAATCAAGTCAGCCAGTATGCTTCAGGACCTACATTACCAATAAAGTCAGTAAGTAGGCAACAAGACTGACCTTACCAATAAAGTCAACCAGTAAGCAACAAATAAAGTCAGCAAGTAGGCAACTGGACTGACCTTACCAATAAAGTCAACCAGTAAGCAACAAATAAAGTCAGCAAATAGGCAACTGGACTGACCTTACCAATAAAGTCAGCCTGTAAGCTTCAGGACTGACCTTACCAAGAAAGTTAGTAAGTAGGCAACAGGACTGGCCTTACCAAGAAAGTTAGCAGTAGCTCAGGACTGACTTACAGAACTTAGCAGTAGGCACAGATGACTACATAAGTAGCAGTAACTCAGGACTGCATTACCAAGAAAGTAGTAAGACAACAGACGACCTTACAAGAAAGCAAGTAGCCAAACTTACAATAACAGCCAGTAAGCTAGGACTGACTACAATAAAAGTCAACAGGAGCTACAATAAGTCAGCAGTAGGCAACAGATGACTTACATAAGTCACGGTAAGCTTCAGGACGTCCTTACAAGAAAGTTAGAAGTAAGCAACAGACTGGCCTTACAAGAAAGTTAGCAAGTAGCAACAGACTGACCTTACAGAAATCAGCCAGTAACTTCAGACACCTTACCATAAAGTCAGCCAGTAAGCTTCAGGACTGACCTACCAAGAAATAAGTACAACAGATGACTACAAGTTAACAGTGCAACAGGATGACCTCCAATAAAGTCAGCCTGGACTGCCTACCAAAAATCAGCCGGTAAGCTCAGGACTGTCTTACCAAAAATAGTAAGTAAGCAACAGACTGGCCTTACCAAGAAAGTTAGCAAGAGGCAACGATGACCTTACCAAAGTCAGCAGAAGCTTCAGACTGACCTTACAAAGTCAGCCGTAAGCTAGACTGACTTACCAAAAGTAAGTAACCAACAGCACTGACCTTACCAGAAAGTAACAAGTAGGCAACAAGACTGACCTAACCAAGAAAGTTAACAAGTTGGCAACAGGATTGACCTTGCCAATCAAGTCAGCCAGTAAGCTTTAGGACTGACCTAACCAAGAAATTTAGCCAGTAGGCAACAGGACTGACCTAATTAATAAAGCCAGCAAGTAGCAAAGGACTGACTTACAATAAGTCAGCAGTAATCAGACTGACCTTACCTAAATCAGTAAACGGATGCAATCCAATAAGCAGCAGTAAGCTCAGGACGACTTACGAGAAAGTTAAAGTAGGCAACTGGACTGACCTCCAATAAGTCGCCAGTAAGCACAGGACTGACCTTACCTAGAAGTTGCAAGTTGGAACAGACTGACTACCAAAGTCAGCAGTAGCTTCAGACTGACCTACCATAAAGTTAGCAATAGGAACTGACTGACTTACCATAGTCACAGTAAGCTTCAGAGACTGGAGCTTACTAAAAGTAGCAAGTTGGCAAGGACGACCTTACCATAAAGAGCAGTAGAGCTTCAGGTATAAAACACTTTACAAGAAGTTAGCAAGTAGGCAACGGACTGACCTTACCAAATATAAGTCGACCCACAATAAGCAACAAAATAAAGTCACAAGTAGGCACTGACTGACTACAATAAAGTCAACAGTAGCAACAATAAATCAGCAAGTAGGCAACTGGACTGACCTACAATAAGTCAGCCAGTAAGCTCAGACCTACTACAAGTAAGTTAGCAAGTAGGCAACATGACTGACTAATCATAATCAGCCTTTCGGCAACAGCTAACCTTACACAATTAGCTGTAGCAACAGGACTGACCTTACATAAAGCCAATAGCTCTAGAACTGACTACAGAAAGTTAGCCAGTAGAACGAATGACTAATCAATAATGTCAGGACTGACCTACAGAAATTAAACATGAGCACAGGACTGACCTTACGAAGAAATTTAGCGAGTAGGCAACAGGACTGACCTTACCAAGAAAGTTAGCAAATAGGCAACAAGACTAACCTTACCAATAAAATCAGCCAGTAAGCAACAAATAAAGTCAGCAAGTAGGCAACTGGACTGACCTTACCAATAAAGTCGACCAGTAAGCAACAAATAAAGTCAGCAAGTAGGCAACTGGACTGACCTTACGAAGAAATTTAACGAGTAGGCAACAGGACTGACCTTACCAAGAAAGTTAGCAAATAGGCAACAAGACTGACCTTACCAATAAAATCAGCCAGTAAGCTTTAGGACTGAGCTTACCAAGAAAGTTAGCCGGTAGGCAACAGGACTGACCTTACCAATAAAGTCAGCCAGTAAGCTTCAGGACTGACCTTACCAAGAAAGTTAGCCAGTAAGCAACAGGACTGACCTTACCAATAAAGTCAGCCAGTACGCTTCAGGACCTACCTTACCAATAAAGTCAGTAAGTAGGCAACAAGACTGATCTTACCAATAAAGTCAACCAGTAAGCAACAAATAAAGTCAGCAAGTAGGCAACTGGACTGACTTTACCAATAAAGTCGACCAGTAAGCAACAAATAAAGTCAGCAAGTAGGCAACTGGACTGACCTTACCAATAAAGTCAGCTAGTAAGCTTCAGGACCTACCTTACTAAGAAAGTTAGCAAGTAGGCAACTGGACTGACCTTACCAATTAAGTCAGCCAGTAAGCTTCAGGACTGACCTTACCTAGAAAGTTGGCAAGTTGGCAACAGGACTGACCATACCAATAAAGTCAGCCAGTAAGCTTCAGGACTGACCTTACCAATAAAGTTAGCACATAGGCAACTGGACTGACCTTACCAATAAAGTCGACCAGTAAGCAACAAATAAAGTCAGCAAGTAGGCAACTAGACTGACCTTACCAATAAAGTCAACCAGTAAGCAACAAATAAAGTCAGCAAGTAGGCAACTGGACTGACCTTACCAATAAAGTCAGCCAGTAAGCTTCAGGACCTACCTTACCAAGTAAGTTAGCAAGTAGGCAACATGACTGACCTAATCAATAAAATCAGCCTTTCGGCAACAGGACTGACCTTACCACCCAAGTTAGCTGGTAGGCAACAGGACTGACCTTATCAATAAAGCCAATAAGCTCTAGAACTGACCTTACCAAGAAAGTTAGCAAGTAGGCAACAGAACTGAACTAATCAATAATGTCAGGACTGACCTTACCAAGAAAGTTAACACGTGAGCTACAGGACTGACCTTACGAAGAAATTTAACGAGTAGGCAACAGGACTGACCTTACCAAGAAAGTTAGCAAATAGGCAACAAGACTAACCTTACCAATAAAATCAGCCAGTAAGCTTTAGGACTGAGCTTACCAAGAAAGTTAGCCGGTAGGCAACAGGACTGACCTTACCAATAAAGTCAGCCAGTAAGCTTCAGGACTGACCTTACCAAGAAAGTTAACCAGTAGGCAACAGGACTGACCTTACCAATAAAGTCAGCCAGTACGCTTCAGGACCTACCTTACCAATAAAGTCAGTAAGTAGGCAACAAGACTGACCTTACCAATAAAGTCAACCAGTAAGCAACAAATAAAGTCAGCAAGTAGGCAACTGGACTGACCTTACCAATAAAATCGACCAGTAAGCAACAAATAAAGTCAGCAAGTAGGCAACTGGACTGACCTTACCAATAAAGTCAGCTAGTAAGCTTCAGGACCTACCTTACTAAGTAAGTTAGTAAGTAGGCAGCAGGACTGACCTTACCAATAAAGTCAGCCAGTAAGCTTCAGGACCTACCTTACCAAGTAAGTTAGTAAGTAGGCAACAGGACTGACCTTACCAATAAAGTCAGCAAGTAGGCAACAGGACTGACCTTACCACGAAAGTTAGCAAGTAGGCAACAGGACTTACCTTACCAATAAAGTCAGCCAGTAAGCTTCAGGACTGATCTTAGCAAGAAAGTTAACAAGTAGGCAACAGGACTGACCTTACCAATAAAATCAGCCAGTAGGCTTCAGGATTGACCTTACCAAGAAAGTCAACAAGTAGGCAACAGGACTGACCTTACCAATAAAATCAGCCAGTAGGCTTCAGGATTGACCTTACCAAGAAAGTCAACAAGTAGGCAACAGGACTGACCTTACCATGAAAGTTACCAAGTAGGCAACAGGACTGACATTACCAATAAAGTGGGCAAGTATTATGAATAAAGTCAGAGGTAGACTACAGGACTGATGTTACCAAGAAAGTCAGTCAGTAAGCAATAAATAAAGTCAGCAAGTAGGCTACAAGAGTGACCAAACCAGTAAAGTCAACCAGGGAGCTACAGGACTGATCTTATCAAGAAAGTGACAATAAGTGGGCTACAGGACTGACTTAACAATTAAAGTCTGCCAGTAAATGTTAATACAAACTTCAGGACTGAACTAACCAGTTGGCAGATAAGTTTAATAATAATTTCACTCGACCAGTAAAGATAGCTAGAGCTTAAAATAGGAAAACCTGTATTTAACTTCTCATGATCTGTTTGATGGATCATTATGAAAATTGACCTGTGTTATCATTATAGTGTCCTCTCCCAAATATGTTCAGCTGTGGGCACATGTAACCCCTAGATGGGCACATGTAGCCTCTAGAGCTTAAAATTCTTTTAAGAACTTCTTGTCTTGAAGCATTTGATGGATCTTCATCAAACATGCTCTGATCCTCTCCGAATTTTGTTAAAATATGGGCACTCTAAGGGCTGCTAGAGGTAAAACATAGAAACTCTTTCAAAGAAATGTCTTCTCATGAACTGCTTGATGGATCTTCATCAAACTTGATCTATGGGATCACTGTAAGGTCTTTTCCAAAGTTTGTTATATTGTTTTGCAGATGTCTGTCGGCAGGTCGGTCGGTCTGTCGGTCGGTCGGTATGTAGACCAATCCGTTTCCGGATGATATCTCAAGAACGCTTGGGCCTAGAATCATGAAAGTTGATAGGGAGGTTGGTCATAACCAGCAGATGACCCTTATTGATTTTGAGATCAGTAGGTCAACGGTCAAGGTAACACTGACCTGGAACAGATAAACGGTTTCTGGATGATAACACAAGAACGCCTAGGATCATGAAAGTTGATACGGAGGTTGGTCATGAGCAGCAAATGACCCCTATTGATTTTGATATCAGTAGGTCAAAGGTCAAGGTCACAGTAACCAAGAACAGTTAAATTGTTTCCAGATGATAACTCAAGAATGCTTAGACCTAGGATCATGAAAGTTGATAGGGAGGTTAGTCATGAGCAGCAGAATGACCCCTATTGATTTTGAGGTCAGTAGTTCAAAGGTCAAGGTCACAGTGACCCACAGCTAAACCGTTTCTTGTCAATAACTTGAGAATGCTTGGGCCTAGGATAAAAAAAACTTGATATGGAAGTTAATTGTGATCAGTAGCTGACCCCTATTAATTTTGAGGTCAGTCAGTCAAAGGTCAAAGTCACAGTGACCCAGAACAGTTAAACAGTTTCCAGACGACAACTAAAGAACGCTTGGGCCTAGCATAATGAAAATTGGTAGGGAGGTTGGTCATGACCAGCAGATGACCCCTATTGATTTTGAGACCAGAGGTCAAGGTCACAGTGACCTAGACTGAGAACAGTTCAACCGTTTCCGGATGATAACTTGAGAATGCTTGGGCCTAGGATCGTGAAAGTTGATAGGGAGGTCAATGATGACCAGCAGATGACCCCTATTGATTTTGAGGTCAAAGGTCAAGGTCACATTGACCGGAAACAGTAGAACTTTTTTGTACAGTGACCAAATAATTTCTGTTCCTTGTGCAATTACAGTATGCATCAAGGGGGGGCATTTTGTGTTCTACGAGCTCTTGTTCAAATTGGGGTTGCTTAGTATATGTTCAAATGGAGCGCATGTCTTCTTTAGGGACACCTAGAGCACTTAACTATGTCCTTTTTCAACTGGGGGAGAAATACGGTATTGTTTTTGCTCTGTCCATCTGCCTGTCCATTCATCACACTTCATTTCCGATCAATAACTGGAGAACCATTTGACGTAGAACACTTTATAGGGTGATAGGGCTTATGGAGTAGATGTCCCCAATTGTTTTTGGGGTTACTTGATCAAAGGTCATGGTCACACAGGCCTGAACTTGGAAATCCATTCCTGATCAATAACTTGAGAACCACTTGACTCATAATGTTGAAACTTCATAGGATGATTGGACATGCAGATTGATTTTATGGTCATTCGATCAAAGGTCACAGGTGCCAGAACATGGAAAACCAGTTCCAATTTATAACTTGAGAAGCACTTGACCCTGAACTTTGAAACTTCATGGGATGATTGGACATGCCGAGTAGATGATCCCTATTGCATTTCAGTCACTAAGCCAACCATCAGTGTCTCCAACTTATGCTCCTGTCCCCTGTTGATGCCTTGCCAATTACTACTTTGCTTTGAGGGAGACATGTGCTTTTCTACAAAAGCATCTTCTAGTTTTTATTTTAATTATTTCAACTTTTTCAAATAGTAGAACTTGTGTTTTTTATCCTTTAGTTGTCATCAATGTCTGTTTTACAAAGTTTTTCTTTTTTCTTGTAAGAAGGCTTCTGTAAAACTGCTGGGCCAAATGTTTTTAAACTTCACATGTATTCAGCATCATGACATTGTGTAACCTCATAGTTTTAGTTGTTACTTTGAAAAGTGAGAAAAAAAATGGATATTGTGAATCGAGTTTAACAGAGTCATTCAAAATCTATAGCAGTTCTCTCATTATCATTTTCATTCTAAGGATTCTACTGTGTTTGAGTTTGAGGATCAAGTATTGTGTTTCAGGACATTTCCATTCTGGATCTGTGTGCATTTTTTATAGACACCGTAAGGCTCGGTTATGCATGTTTGTAAACACCATGGTTTATGACACCATGGTTTATGACGTGACTTCTTAGATAAGTCACAGATCCATTGTTTTATGTTGTCTGACTAGCTTACATTTAACACAGTCATGCTTGTTGGCTATAGTAAAGACTTGAAAAAAAAAGATCTGTGAAATTTCCATCTGATGTCATGTAGATCACCAGAGCATTGTTTAGGTGAGGTATTGTGATCACTAAATGTCACTTAAAGGTGTACGCTATCTAGAGTCTCTGTATATGAGATGGGCAAAATTTTCCCTAATAACAAAATTTCTTCAAACTTTGGATATTGAAAGACAATCATGTAAGAAACAAAGATTTGCAATCAGAGTCATGGGTCACCAGTATTGAAAAAGAGTTATCTGCCCTTGAAAACAGCATTTTTGGGAGAAATGCCGTTTTCAAGGGCAGATAACTCTTTTTCAATACCGGTAACCTATGACTTTTATCATGTTATTATACATACAGTCAGACTTCATTCGCTCAGACTCTGATGATTCGAACATCCCCCTTTGCTCGAACTCATTTTCAGGTCCCGTTGTTACACCGGCAAAATCACTGTATATTGTAAATTGTTCGATAGCTCGAACTACTGATAACCCCAACAGATTTTACAGGTCCCGTCGAGTTCAAGTGATCGAAGTTTGACTGTATTTGGTGTATGGCGAAATGGTAAGATGTATATAATAGGATTGTAAAGTTCTCACCATGGCAACAGGTTTGATTCTTATTTATACAAGGCTTTAGCAGTGAGTAAAATATTTTCACCACATCATTATTTGGTCAAAATTGTAAGATAATAACATTATAAATGTTAGAATTTTTTTTTTTTTGCTCGCAGTACAAATGTTTTCTTCACTTTAAGGTGAGTAAGGTGTTGGTTTCTTACAGGAAATCAGAAAAACTGACTGTCATGACAAACACTTCTAAGAATTTATGTAAAATTTATCAGGTGTACTTATACTTCTTTATTGCAGGAGGCAGCGTCGCTTGAACATCGGTCTTAATCTGACTGTACAAAACAAGATCAAGCTTCCGGAGAAACAACTTAAGGTTTGTATATACCTGGCTTTATCACTGTAGGGCAACAGCAGAAGCTGATTGTGTTGCACGTACACAATATAGGTTATCTGGTGACTTTTCCTGAGTAGAACCTGACCTTGTCTGTCGGATAGCTTCCTTACATAAAGAAACATACAGGAAGGTCCAACCCCTCAGTAGTGAGGTGGCAAGGAATTAGAGGTCAGAGACCTAAACCATTCAGCCATGAAGGCCTGTTTGATAAGACAGATTCAGGTTAATGTGATGGTTTTCTATTGCATGTGAAGAAATTTGATGTGTTCAACTCCTCATAAACTTTTTGAAGGAATGGATTCAAAGTGGCTTGGATGCACAATGTTATCTGAATATGACCATAAGGGATGGCACAGTATGTGGGGGCAACTGTGTCATATGGATACAATTCTAGCTTTTTTGTGTTTTTTTTTTCAGTTGAAACTCAAAATCTCAAATGCGAAGGGATCAAGTGTTATACTTTGGAATACAAATTAAAATGATAATTTGTGCACGTGTTTTTGGGACAGGACTTGAAAATATCTTTGAGATAGCCAGTATTTTGAGATAAGTGAGTTCGAGATACTGAGTTCCAACTTTCTCAACTAAGATTTTCAGAATACTTGCTCGGATTAATACGTATTATCATAATATTTTTATGAAGTTACAAAAATATATAATTTTGAAAATGGTTAAAGAATCATCTGTGAATATAGAGATAGGAGTAAGATTTTAGGGAGTGATTTGTGAACACCTTTCCGGTCAATGTCACATGACAGGAGATGATTCAACTTCCATACATGTATATAAGAAAATCAACATGTTTTCGCATTTGTTTTCATTTCGTTACATATATTATTTGTAGCTGACGATATTACAAGCAGCGAAAATGTTGGAAGCGTTCTATCCAGGCCATGTGTTTAATCATCGGACCATTTCAGAGGAAGATTTCTGGGAGAAGAAAACTTTAGAGTATCGCGACTGGACTGGTCAGTTCGTCCTGTGAACATTCTTTAAATTCTGCAGTAAAGTCTTTCTAGTTTGACAGCTTAAAATTACATGGTTTTGGTGAAAGAAGTTTTTTTCAGATGAGCTAAAGAATAGGCATTAGTTGAAGAAGATAAAAACATTCTAGTAATGATTTGTCTGGAACTGTAAAGTAAATATTGACCTACAGTAATGGTTTACTCTTTTTATTTTTTTCTTCTTGTTATTATACTTTTAAGGAGGGATTTCTTACAATGTATAACTTGTTTTCAACTATTCTAGGTTTGGCTAGTCAGAAGTTGTCAGGTATTTTCTCTCCAGCCTTCCTCGTTCCTATGGAAGACACAGACAGCCATTTTGAATTAAAGGTAAAACTAAGAGGCTACAGTGAAGAAATAAAATGTTTTTAGAGGTTTGTTGATGGCATAAGATTGAGTGACCATTGTGTGATGTAACAGTCAGTATAATAGACTAGGATAAGTCATGAAAATTTCTGCTCCGATGTTTTGTTTTGTTGTAATTTTAAAGAGTATTGTGACAGTAAAGTCATAGCTCAATCACCAGTTTTGGTGACTGCAGTGTTTTTCAGCAACCTTAATTCCAGATATACTGCCTTTTCTTCAGAGAGCTTGGCAACACACTGAGTTTAACTAGATTCTCAAATGTCTTGCTTTTCTTCATATGTAGTTTTATAATGAGCTTCCATTAAAACATTTTACCAAAACCTATTTTCAGCCAAATTTTACTCATATATACCATTTTTATGCCCCCACTTTGTAGGGGGGGCATATAGATTTGCCCTTGTCCTTCCGAGAATGTGTCGCGCTTAGCTCCAAAAGTATTTGACATAGAGTTACCAAACTTTACAGGAATGTTGGTCAGCATGTGTAGTTGTGCACCTGGGGTTTCACGTCCAGATTCATTCAGTCGTGTAGGAGTTATGGCCCCTGACATAAAAATTGGTCATTATAGTGTTGTGTCGTGCGTAGCTCCAAAAGTATTTGACGTAGAGTCACAAAACTTTACAGGAATGTTGGTCAGCATGTGTAGTTGTGCACCTGGGGTTTCGTGTCCGGATTCATTCAGTATTGTAGGAGTTAAGGCCCCTGACCTAGGAAAAAATTGTCATTTTAATGTTTTGTCGCGTGTATTGTTTTCCCAAAGTTGATCTGTGTCCTTTGTCATGTAGTGGGGGCATCTGTGTCCCATGGACACATTTCTAGATTATCAGTGACTATGATTGTATGTGTATGTAAACTTATTTATATTCACCACTGATAGCCCTTATGGTTGACTTCTCCAGATGACTGTTATTAACTTTAAGGTAAATACAAGATACAGAAAATGTTCCAATTCCAGAAGTGTCCCTGGTTCTTTAGTGTGCCAGGTGTAAAGTGTCCATACACAAGACTCTTATTTCAGTGTTAGTGATTTTAGTTGGGAGTAGCTTATGCCTGAACTTGATGTGACTAGGACTTTCGTCATTTGTTCTTTTTATACCCAGATGGAAATTATTCAAAATATCATTCATATCTTAGACATACTTTCATACTTATTAACATTGTTTGCTTGATCCAATTTTCAATCTGTTTACCAACAGGTACAACATTTGAACCTTGGTCGCTACATCACCATGTTAGAGTCAACAGATGTACATGACGATCTGGATATTGTCACAGAGGTTCATACAAACACAGGTACATGTAAATTATACGATGGTTATTTTGTATCTAGACATCCATCAGGATAGTTCACTGTATGCTTAGACCTTATCTATGTTCAAATGTTGTATGCCTATTTCTCATGTAATCAGACTTTCTCAGTGATCTGTGTCATAAATAAATGTAGCAAATTTTCATTGTTCAACCTCTGGTGTTATCTGAACAAACACAAAATCAGTGTCATTTGATAAGAAATACCAAGACACAAACTGTTTCATTCATTCCTTGATAGATGGTTGACCATTTTATAATAAGCTTTAGTTATTTAAGTTAACAGTGGCTACCAAAAACCTTAGAAATATCATGTTAGTTGCTTCATAAGGAGCACAGTTTTACCAAGTTCTCTGAAACTAATCTTTATATAGACAGACCAGTCAGAATTGGTGAGAAAGTACCAGATATAACACAGAATAAATGTCTGTGCAGGCAGATCATGGTCTGCACTGTTTCTATAAAGTGAACAACCCTTTGAATAATAAATGGTACTGCTCAAATTGAATGATTATCCAGCCCATTTTAGAAATTTAGCAGACTAAAGTTTAAGTATAGATTTGATTGTATCTTCAGGAGATGTGAGTACAAGACCTCCACAGCTCGATGTTGCTTACTTCAACCCCACAGAAAATCTCACACAAACACAACATTATAGGACACTCAGGTTAGTCTTAGTGCTACAAAACATGAGTAGGGCTGTTTTTAATGGGACAACTAGAGACATGATGGTATACTATGTCCTAAACTATTACTTTTTAGTTTATTTATAAATACATTATTATTATTGCCAGCTAAATTAGTCAGGTATTTGGGTAGCCTTGATGAGCTGTTGTGACCTCCCACACTGTACATATGTCTGTCATCCATTCAGACATCTCCTCTAAAACCTTTCTCAAGGGAAAAACATTACCCCATTTTCAGAATTATTACACAGAAATGTTCCTTGGGTCACTTTCTACCAAAAGTGTTCCAGCCATCCAGATTTGTAAAAATTGTCTATAAGTGGGCAGGACTAGTTTTTCCAAATTGACTATGGAACACAGAAAATTTCTTCTGAAAGCCTTAATTGTATCTTTGATAAATCTTTACCACAAAATTTCCAAGCTGTCAAAAAGTCAGTAAAAAATACTAGGAAGGGTTGGAACTTGTTTTATTTTGTGTTTTAATACCTGTTTGAGCTGTGACATTCAGCTAAGATAGGACATCACGACCCTCTTATATTAAGCTGTGATAAGAGTTTGTTGGTCTACCCACTGGCACCAGACCAGAAAGAAAATGCCTCTGTACATGTTATATCCTACCCCTAGGTATTCTATAAGAACCATGGTCATGAACGAGAAAATATACTATCCCATTTCCATCGTATATTACGCACTTAAAACGCACAGATCGGCGAATGCGTACCTAGTATATTGAACAAACGATAATTTATCTTCCATCGTGCACCAGTCACATTGTCTCAATATTCCATATTGCAGAGATGCTCCACATATTTTATGCTTTCGTCAACATTACAAAAAAAACTTGCGTGAACTCCCCTAATGAACATCCGGTCTAGAGGTCACAGCAATGTGCACATGTTAGGCGAAATGTAAACAAACAAAAACAGAATGCAAAATATTCACAGTTATACAATAAAACTCGAAATGATGAATGAAATTCATCTTGTATGTGATTTTGAATTTGAAATCATACATTGGTAAACATCTGTTCTGTTTATTTAATTCATTCTGAACATTTATCCTGCATATACACATTTTAGCATACACGTGTAGTAAAATGACGATTGACATACATTTTCACATCAGCCAATCAGAATGGTTTTATAATCTAGAACGGAACTTCACCAGGGAAGTTCAAGCAAGTTTTTTGTGTAACGTTGAAAAACTGTAAACTACGCGTTGTTTTTCTAAGACAAGAAGTATTGAAGAAATGTGACCGGTACGCAATGGAAGATAAATTATCGCGTGTTTAATATCCATACTACACATTTACCGAACTGCGTGTTTTAGTTATGAAATGCGCGACTGAAATGGGTTAGTATATTTTCCCGTTCACGACCATGCTTCTTATAGAATACACAGGGGTAGGGTATAACATGTACAGAGGCATTTTTTTTTCTGGTCTGGTGCCAGTGGGTCTACCATACAGAATTGTGTAAAGCTTGAGGTTTATTGTAATCACTATCTGGTTTCCCAGAAAAATATAGTACTGGTGACTTGAATCCCACCCAGTAAACTCTGCAGGTGGAGCACAGTGCATTGAATCAAGCATTCACAAGTTTAATCCCCCATTGAAGTCCATGTTTGTTCTCAGTGGCATTTTGATGAGAGACGGTGTGTCTGAAGTTATTTCTCCTTCACCTCTGATTTATGTTAGGAAGCTGTTAGTTATTTGTGAAAACAAGACTGGACTGGTTCAAAATTAAGAAGACTGGTTATGTTAAAATGCTTTGGAAAATTGCATTAGATCCAAGTAAAAAAACAAACAAACTAGTATCTTCTTATGATGGGTGCTTGTCTTTCGGCCACTGTGGGTTTTTTGTTGTTAATTTTTTTCCACACAACTATAGGTTAAGTCCGGTCTTACTGCTGATAGAGCAAAAAAAATGTTTGTAAATATATAAACATGTACTTGTTTTTGATACAAGAGTCAGCTTTAAGTAAACACATGGATGTTTTATTTATAAATATAAAGCTTACTGGCAAAACAATATTGTATTTTTACCTCCTGGATGACCATGTTTTCATGCTCCAAGTGGGGTTATAATCTCAACAACACCTAACAGCTTGTCAACAACCTGATAATAAGAAATCTTTTACCGGAATCACATTTCTTAAGTACACATGTTTGCCAGATGATCCCTGATGTACAAGAAATGGTTGGAAATGCTTGAGATAAACTTTATAGAGTATCAGAAGATTTTAATAACTCAATACTTTTGATGCAACATAGCACATTTTTTACATTTACTTATTGCTGTTAAGTTTAAATTTACATTGAAATGGAATAGAAAAAAATCATGTTCATATTCATGTACCATTGGACAGCTTAATGATCTGGCTTAATTACATTACTTTTCTTCCAGAAAAAAGAAGTATTTATGGTCAAGAAGAAAACTTGAAGCTGAATTTATAAAGATGGAGATACCTTTGCCAATACCCCACCCAGCTGTCATAGCCATGACCATATATAACAGGTATGCCCCCCTGTCAATACTGCATCCTTCTGTTAGAGCCAGAGCAATATATAGGTCAAAAGTCAGTTACAGCCACCTGATCTGGTTTACTTATCTTTAGAGAAAAGTCACTTTTTATTACACTTACTTTTCTTACTTTTTTTCTCCCAAAGTGATGAAAATGTGATAAAGAAAAATGAGATTTTATAGTCATTAGTGAAATGTTAGCTACCATAAAACAAACACATTTTGGCTTTTGTTTGCCCTTTAAACCTATGCTTTTTGTTTTGATTTAAAAATTTGCCATTTTAGCTTATCTAATTTTAATGGTATTATTGTAACTTGCACAGTTTGCCAGCATTGGTTTTGGCTTGATATTTAAGACTTTGTTTGTGTCAAAATTTTTCATAAAGGCTGTAATAGCTATAGGTTTAAAACTTTGTATACGTCCTTATCTGCATTAGATGAGTATGTAGGTCAAGAACCATAAGCCCTACTTGCGTTTTTAGTGACTAAGCTCTTGCACAGTTGAGAGTTACTTGGCCTCGAACAGAACAAATTTTCTCTGCTGTGTGAAATGTAATAATGTTGTATGCAGATAGCTCTCCCATTTCTGAAATAAGTATCTAACAGAATGTTTGAAAATGGATACTGCTGAAATGTATTTGATCACACTGAATTTGTGTGCCTTTTGTTAATATCATTTGCTCATTAACAAGTCCATGAGAGAGTAGATCAAAGAAAAAAATCATCAAGCTCTAAGTTGTTAATAAGACTTTTTCCAATATGCCAAAGATGATAATTTCAATAATATTTGCATTTTTTGGGTTTTGAAGAAGTTGTGATAAGAATGTCATAGATTCAAAGACAAAGGGCTTCTAAACAAAACTTATTTTCAGTAGCCCTTTCAAACTTTGTCCATGAATACCCAAATTTTCTGATCCATATTCAACAGAGTCATGTTACGGTCAAACAGTAATTGGATGTAGATTTATTAAAAGTTGCTTGAAGATAAAGAAGATGTATGTGTATTTGATAGAAAAATGATTTGACATTGGCCAGTTACCCCACCTACTCAGTACTCTTCCTCTTCCCTCCACCCACCAATTAGTACCATGAAATGTTATTGGAATATTCAGCTTGCGAAGTTGTGAACCTTGGCTTTTGTTAGGAATTTCACTCAGCCAGACCAGAGAGTTATGGCTCTTAAGAGTCAAAAATATGCAAAATGGGCTAAAACCTTGTGTGGCATGTATCTGTATTTGTATGTATTTGGCCTAGAGACATGAAACATTATAGGCTTGTTATATAATATACGAAGTTGTGCACTTTGGGTTTTCGTCAGGATTTCACTCAGCCATGCCAGAGTTATGGCCCTTGACTTAGTCAGAAATATGCACAAGTGCCTCCCACGCATCTAAAAAAGTATTTGATGTAGAGTGTTGAAACTTTGGAGAATTGTTTTTCAGCATGTGAAGTTGTGCTCCTGGTGTTCTGGTTGGGATTTATACACACCCAGTTACACCAAAACTGTTTCAGTTTCTTTTATCTTGTGTTTCTTCATGATGTTTTGTAATACCCATACCCTTGTCCCCTCCCCATGAAGATTCATACCCCCAACCCAAGGTAATATAAATGTTTACTTAGTCTTGCTTTGTCAATAGATAACATACATTTGAACAGTGACAGAAAGTGAGAGCACCATTGTCTTAAGCACCCACTAGTTTTATTCCTGTAAAGTAAAATTATGGCTTGATAATTTGTATTTATATTTCAGGGAAAACGAGCAGTATGCTTTGAATCTCGATGACACTTTGTGCAATGCTATAATTAAAGCTATTAAATCTTTCACTGACATTGCTGATCCTGTGACAACAGACTCAGCTGATTTTGAACCCAGCACTCCTGATAATGGTGTGGAACCTGTGAGCATTGTATCACACTTAGCGGAACAAGAACAGTCAATATCAGATGACAGTGCTCCTAGTGCTACATCGCCAATGTTGGAAGTGACTACTGAGGTGACTAAAGTTACGCCAAGTTTAGAACATAAAATGGATACTTATGCTGAAGCGTACAGTGATGACGATGAAGCAGGATTGGCAGTGATAGGGAATAATGGAACAGTTTATATAACTGAGGCTCGTGCTGAAACTGTGAGTGTAGATACAACTAATGATGTTGGAGAGGACATTTATCTCGAAGAAGGATTAGGACATGGTCATTAATTGAGAAAATGAAAATTAATTTTCATAATTTATGTACATGTAATCATTGCTTTGAATGCTACCATTTGGAGTGTTTGTGTTTTTCACTAGGTTATTGACCTTACACTCATTATGTGTGTTTAATAAAAAGTGGCTTAAGGCCTCTGTTGTAAGCAAACTTTGTGACTGTTTAGTGAACAGGGTAATATAATACTATAAACTCCTAAAGGTGTACAAAGTTCCAGTAGATTTTTACCTCCATAGCAACAGCCTGCATAATACAAACACAATTGTGTTTGCTTGACAGAAGTTTTGCTGTAAGAAAATTTTTCTAATACATAGTAAACAGTTTTAAAACGCCATGTAGATTGGCATTCTTTATATGCCATACCTATTTCATGATTATATTATCAAGAACTAAAAGTCATAATAAATATTTACTCATCCCATGTCTTCTAATGTGACTTGTAAATGAGAAATTATCCAGGTTGTTAATATGAAAACAAAGTATACCTTCTTGAACATGGTAAACTGAACAGATGAAGCATTTCTAAGATGTAGGTCCCATAATAGTAGTTGGCAATATTTGTTCATTTATATATATATATTCTGCAGTGTGATTTTTGCATTCTGTAATTGTAACTGGTAAATGCCAACATAGCATGTATATGGGAATGTGTAATCACATGTAAATTGCCTATTGTCATAACCAGTCCATTACCATAATTGATTATGTGCTTAAATTACTGTGAAGTTCCCACCACTACCTTAGCTGGTTATGTGTTTTAGTTCCAGTTAAGTTCTTACTCCTACCTTATGTGATTAAGTATTTTCATTCCAGTTAAATTTGCACAACTGCTTTAAGTGATTATGCATTAACATTACTGTTAAGTTCTCATCTCTACCTTAAATGATAATAGATTTACCTTAGCTGATTATGTATTTTAGTTCCATTTACATTCTCAATTTATAGCATTTGTGCAGAGTGTTGCCATGGGAAAAAAAATCCTTCAGCTTGAAACTATGTCTGAAACTGTTGCAAAAAGTATTGCACTGGAACAACAAAATAATCATATTCCTGG
The DNA here is from genome assembly GCF_021730395.1 of Mercenaria mercenaria. Taxonomy (NCBI): domain Eukaryota; kingdom Metazoa; phylum Mollusca; class Bivalvia; order Venerida; family Veneridae; genus Mercenaria; species Mercenaria mercenaria. Next base: position 24,760,470 of record NC_069362.1, read on the forward strand.
CTATATGAAGTATTGATGTATTATATGCAGATAAACCAAATATTCATGTTACGCAAAACATATACATTCTTATATGTATGATTAATTATTGTTATACAGTCCTGGACGCTTCAGCAACATCCTACTTTTGAGTGACTCCTTGAGTTACCGTATTTGACCTTAATGTTTTCACTGTTTTGACGTAAATACTATGTTTAAAGTGTCTTCCTGGCTTAACTGACTGGCAGCCGTGAAATCTGCTGCCAAATTTAGTTTTATTTTAATTAGGACGTTTTTTAACCCTTAAAATGTCTTTGTGACCTGTGTAAATCATGATGAGCCTGTACATCCATGCAGTCTGATCATGATCTGCACTGTTTGCCATTCAGTCAGTTTCTTTTTTGGTAGGCATCCCTTTTACCAGTTAATGGTACTGTCCAAATTGAAAGATGACCAAGTTCATTATATAAATTTAGCAGGGTAAGGGTTAAAATGTTAAAGATAGTGACATAGTGTTTCCATTCTTTATCTGCCATTGTGCAATCAGTTTTTTATGATCTTTCAAGATATATATTAAAGTAATAAGTTGTTTCGTTGTCTTTAGTCTTTAAAAAAGTATCTAGCATTTTTTATAGTGATAGAAGGTTGATTACTTTGCATGCAACATGATTCCTTTTAAATTGATACTGTGTTGTATGAACCTCTGTCTTATATGGCCTCCTGTGTTATGTGACATTTCCCAGTGGTTGCCCTGACTGGTCACTACAAAAAGTGTAGACAGTTTATAAAAACACTCCCAGTGAAAGTTCAAGATATAAATGTTTCATGTGCTAATGTAGTCCGATCAATTCGTAACAGAAAATGCCAAAATACTTCAGAAAATGGGAAAAGCACCAAAATTGGCACAGCTATTATTAAAGCATTAAAAACATTTTTTTCATGGGACCCATTTGATATCTGTCAAGATGGCCGATATGGCAGCCATTTTCCAAAATGGCCACCAAAACTCAATATTTACCTTAGAAGATTCTAATGAAAGGTCATTATATTTACATTCACCCCCAAAATGCACTAAATATAAATGTATATAATAAAATAAATCCTAAATTTGCATCAAATGCAAAAATAACAATTCAAATGATGTTAGTTTCTTTCTGTTTCCATGGTAACGGCAAAAATCTAACCTTTAAAACTTAGTTTAATATTATCATTGTGTAGTTTTCATATTTTAAAGAATATTTTGTTTTAATATATGTAATTTATATTATTTCACTTGAATTCCCTCCACAGCAGCATATTGAAACATTGTTGTTATTCCCTTACCAGTATTTAGCCAGATGGGGCTTATGGGTTGCCCCTGTATGCATGTCAATACGTCAGCCATGCAGAGTGGGATACTGCAATAACTTTGAAACTACAGCAGAATTTTTCATGATACATGGTACATGGATAGATGGCAATGCAGAGAAGCCAATGTCATTTAAATTTGTTCCTGTGGCAACAAATAGTGCACGAATATGACACAAAGTGTCATCCTGCATTTCTTCAAAACAAGGAGAGATTGTTTCTTGAGAAATTTTACATAGACAGAGGGACAAATTGAGAACATGCTTGTTATCTTATTTTCTCCTCTTGTACATCATTTTGTCCGTCTGTATGTCGGTCCATCATTTGCAAATGGCGGATTCTTCAATAACTCCAAAATTGCAAATTCTAAAGACTTCTTTATGAAACCTTGTTTATAGATGGTAAGTAATATGGAGAATATGAAGGTCAATTAACTTAGTTGCTATATAGAATTGTAGTTTCTTTGACACCAAGTACAACAACTACCCCTTTCAGTTTGGGACTTTGAAATGCAAGAATAGATTATAGTGACGGGCTAGTAGGATCAAATGAAACAATGTTCCTTATTATGCACCCGCAGTCACAATGTCTGCATAATAAATTGCTAACTGTGTAACAAAGAAGAGTAAGGCTGAAAATATAAAAGTTGCTTATATATAATATTATGTATTTTTGAAAATATATACATATATGGTGGCCATCTTGGATTTTTCGGCCATATTGGATTTTTTAGAGTGGGTCTCATGCTCATTTTTAGTATTTTGCCCTAAAGTAGTTTTGTACCAAGTTTCATGCTTTTCCCATTTTCTGAAGTATTTTTACACCATTTTACTGTACTAATGCTTCTTGGTGTCTTGATTATTATTATGGATATGTTCTTATTTGTTTATCTGTCTTTTTTTTATTCTTTGGTTTGGTGAACTTAGTTAATAATAAAAATATTAATTTAATGTATAGAATAATGTATCTTCCAGTGTTTGTCAATTTATTAGTGTTTTCTTTTATTTGTGATTTTTGTTAACTGATATTTATTTTATTTTTAACTTTGCAATTTTAAACCTGTAGCATTTTGAAAAAAAAATAACAGGCTTTGTAGAATAATACAAATCCTAACTCTCTGCCTACTTGATAAATTTGCTTTAAAATGTGTGTAGAAGATTGTTTACATAATCTGAGAAGCTAATCTTATATACATGTATTGTAAAACTAACATTATGCCATTTTAGAAGTGCTCATGGTGCACTTTTAGGATTGTTGGATGTGTGTTGACCATCCATTGTCCCCAGTTTCTTTTAAGAACATATGATCCTAACCCACACAGGAGGGGGTATGCTGTATGCTGTTAGAATTTTTCAGGTAGGATGTGTCATTTGTTATTTTTAGTTTCGCTTTGTAAAGTTAGTGCAAATTATTAGAAAACCGCAGCACAGGTACATTAATTTTGTGAAATGTAAAGCAAAAACCCACTTACTGTTAAAAAATTCCTGTAGCACAAGTCATGTACTTTTGGTGTAAAATACTGCCATTTTTGTTACCGCAAAACCTTTCTCTCACTAGTTCTATACAGCCTACTACCATAAGTCCTCCCCCCTGCACTATGCCATTTTCAATCAGACTTCAAAAAAAATGTTCTTTGGGTGGTCCACTTCAGATTACTTCAAATCTAGGTCAATGTCCAGAATTCTAGTTGCCATGGCAACCAATGGAAAACGCTTTTTTTTTCCATAAGCATTATTGCGATTTTAAAATGATTTCACAGCAAAGTTTCCTGTTTGACCTACCAAATTCCTCCAAATCATTTTGATCCATAAAAGAACATGGCTTCTTGGGGCTGAACTAGTTTTCCCTATATCGTTATATGGAAAGCTTTGAAACTCTCCTCTGAAACTGCTAGCTTGATTTCAGAATAATTTTACCTTCGTTAAGTGAACTTCTACCAAATTCATTTCATTTAAGAACATGGCATACAGGTGGCAGGGCTAGTTTTCCCTATATGACAATTTTTTTTAATTTTCTTTTTTCTGAAACTGATAGCTCAATTTCAAAATAGTTTCATGACAGTATTCATGAGTTGACCCTCTGTTACAGCCCTTCAAATCGTTCCCTATCATTAAAAAAAACATGGCTGCTGGATGGCAGAGCTAATTTTCCCTTTTTGACAGTATGGCAAACTAAAAATAGTTCCACAGCACTATTCCTTGGGTGATTGGAGATCCTCTGCTAAATTCTGTCATGTCAGTGTTTCTTAAAATGCACGGCCACTAGGGGGTGGAGCTAGTTTCCTCCATATTGCTATTTGGAAAACTTTTAAAGTCTTCTCTGCTGAAACCACTGAACTGATTTTATTCCTTGTTCCAAATTATTTTATTCAAATGTGAATATCAGTTGAGTGATCTTAGGCCAACGTAAGCATTTTGTTTAGCTTACCTTGAGTGCTTTGTGAGCAAAAACGTCTTGAGCTGTTGGGATCACTCACTCTCTGTCCTATGTTGCCTGTCTACACTTTCCTTTATATGACACCTTGGAAGTTTATGAAACTTGACCTGGATGCTCCTTGGATAGTCCTCTCAAAAAAAAAGTATTATGGCAACAGGAAAGAAAAACTTTCAAAATCTTTGTACGAACAACTTGCTATACACCCAAATCATTTAGCAGAAATGTTCCGTGGGTGATCCTCATCCAAGATGTTTCAGATTATTCAAAAACTGCCTGCCGGATTTCATGATAATTTTACAGAAATACCCCTTGTTTGACCCTTTACCAAGATTTATTTGACTTACTGAAAAAAAAACATGGTTACAATGGGGCATGGTCACTTTTCCTTGCATGTAGTTGAAATTTAAAAAAAACTGATTTGCAGATAATTTCACGCAGATGTCATTGTGTGACCCACTACCAGGATTGGTTATTTTGATTCATCAAAAAACATGGCTGCCAGATGGCATGGTCATTTTTTCATAAAGACTTTAAAAATTTATAGGAAAACTTGAAAAATCTTCTTGTCTAAAACCTTAATGAGCTTAGATATTTGGCTTGTAGCTTTGTAAAATGGTCCTCTACGAAGTTTTTTTTTCAAATCATGCCCCTTTGGACAGAATCGACCCTGCCCTTTGGTTAACTTGTTTTGCATAGACTTGAATAGGAAATTTTTTTTTTAAATCTAATCTAAAACTGTTTGGTTCTGAGCTTAGATATTGGCTTGTAGCATTGTGTAGTAGTCCTCTACCAATTTTCTTCAAATCATGCTCCTAGGGTCAGAATTGGCCCACCTATGGTAGTAACTTGTTTTATATAGTCTTACACAGTAAAACTTTAAAAATCTAACTGTCTAAAACCTCAAGGCCTAGAGGTTAGATATTTGGTATGTAGCTTTGTTTTGAGATCCCCAGTCAAGTTTGTTGAAATCATACATCCGTTTAAGTCAGGTGAGCCGTATCAAGCCAACATGGCCCTTTTGTTTACATTTTTTACAAGCTTGGCCATGACACAACAGTTATTTGTTTAAATAACTGTACTTTTGTCAATATTGCCAAAACTTTAGATTTTTTAAAAGTATCATTTATTTTTTATATTATACAGAGAAGAGCTGCTTTTTTAGTTGATGTATCTAATGCCATTTGCTGTTTTAAGGTGGAAATATTGCTATAATGAATGTAAATATAATATGACTGTTTCATTTCCTTTGTTTGGAGATATTTGACCGTACTATTTCTATAGATATATGTATATATTTTGTAATTTCATAAGCCTATTTTTTTGCAGTTTTAATCAATGGTTGTGAAGAAAACTCATAAGGTGCAATAGAATAGATAGATTTCATTTTGTCATTATTTTAGCTGCACATTTTCCGAAACATTTTCCTTATACACTTAGGATTACTATACACTTATCAAACGGCAATGGCGGGCCTGAAGTCGCTATTTGCACAAGTAAACCCATATTGCACAAAGGCATAGCCCAAGTGCCAGTATAGATTTAGGAGTGCTGATAAGCCACATAATGAATGTCATTGCCGTTTAATGAGGTATTTATTTTATACCTAAACACAATAATGATTACTAGACTGCTTCAATCAGTTAATCATAAAAAATATCAACATAAACAAAATTTTATTGTAATGACGCAGGAAAAAATGATATCACACATCCATGGCAGGTCTATAACCAGTTATAATTGTAATTTCTGCTTCTGGTTATATTGGTCTGGGTTACAGGGTTTTGTCCTAACTAGTTTTGTTACAATTTGTAGTAAGATATGTAATAATTTTTATATACATACAGCTGTCTTTTATATTATGAAATGAAATGTTTACCTTTAGAGTTTAGTTTTTTGCTCCCATAATTAAAGTAGAGTACTCATTTCTGGCAGACTGCAGGAAACCAATGTCTGGAGCAATGTTAGGCTAACTACTCGGAAGCCGTGTCTAAAGGCCCATAGGGTACCAGTGTCTGTCATACAATATGCTTCCTATATCTGTCAGACATTCGTCACACCACAAGTGAAATTTATCGAACATATGCATTTAATATAAACTTACATCTAGTGACCTGAAATATGGTTTTCTAGTGGTTTAGATTGGATATTTTGCTTATCCAGTGTACTGATATTTTCAGAAAAATTTAAAGTCATTTTGAGATATAAAGACGTTAGTGATATTTTTTGCACTATTTTTGTGCTATTTCATTTTTGCAAGAATTAATCTGAAATAAATTGGTTATTTCAGGTCTTGTGTGGCAGCTTGAATCTACCGACTATTAAATTTTGTTTTCTGTATAAAAATGAATTTATGTTTGCTTGTAAAAATTGAGACAGATGGAATTGGCTAATAGAAACAAATGTTGAAAACTGTATATGAATGTTCATCACCTGCTTCCTGCTTTGTTTTGACAAAACCATTTTCTTATAGTTTATACTTTATTAAATTTTTTTTAGCTCACCTGTCACAAAGTGAAAAGGTGAGCTTTTGTGATCGCGCAGTGTCCGTCCGTCCGTCCGTCCGTAAACTTTTGCTTGTGACCACTCTAGAGGTCACATTTTTCATGGGATCTTTATGAAAGTTGGTCAGAATGTTCATCTTGATGATATCTAGGTCAGGTTCGAAACTGGGTCACATGCCATCAAAAACTAGGTCAGTAGGTCTAAAAATAGAAAAACCTTGTGACCTCTCTAGAGGCCATATATTTCATGAGATCTTCATGAAAATTGGTCAGAACGTTCACCTTGATGATATCTAGGTCAAGTTTGAAACTGGGTCACGTGCCATCTAAAACTAGGTCAGTAGGTCAAATAATAGAAAAACCTTGTGACCTCTCTAAAGGCCATATTTTTCATGGGATCTGTATGAAAGTTGGTTTGAGTGTTCATCTTGATGATATCTAGGTCAAGTTCAAAACTGGGTCAACTGCGGTCAAAAACTAGGTCAGTAGGTCTAAAAATAGAAAAACCTTGTGACCTCTCTAGAGGCCATATATTTCATGAGATCTTCATGAAAATTGGTCAGAATGTTAACCTTGATGATATCTAGGTCAAATTCGAAAGTGGGTCACGTGCCATCAAAAACTAGGTCAGTAGGTCAAATAATGGAAAAACCTTGTGACCTCTCTAGAGGCCATAATTTTCATGGGATCTGTATGAAAGTTGGTCTGAATGTTCATCTTGATGATCTCTAGGTCAAATTTGAAAGTGGGTCACGTGCCGCCAAAAACTAGGTCAGTAGGTCAAATAATAGAAAAACCTTGTGACCTCTCTAAAGGCCATATTTTTCATGGGATCTGTATGAAAATTGGTCTGAATGTTCATCTTGATGATATCTAGGTCAAGTTCGAAACAGGGTCATGTGCGGTAAAAAACTAGGACAGTAGGTCTAAAAATAGAAAGACCTTGTGACCTTTCTAGAGGCCATACTTGTGAATGGATCTCCATAAAAATTGGTCAGAATGTTCACCTTGATGATATCTAGGTCAGGTTTGAAACTGGGTCACGTGCCTTACAAAACTAGGTCAGTAGGTCAAATAATAAAAAAAACTTGTGACCTCTCTAGAGGCCATACTTTTCATGGGATCTGTATGAAAGTTGGTCTGAATGTTCATCTTGATGATATCTAGGTCAAGTTTGAAACTGGGTCAAAAACTAGGTCAGTAGGTCTAAAATTATTAAAATCTTTTGACCTCTCTAGAGGCCATATTTTTCAATGGATCTTCATGAAAATTGATCTGAATTTTCACCTTGATGATATCTAGGTAAAGTTCAAAACAGGGTCAAGTACCTTCGAAAACTAGGTCAATAGGTCAAATAATAGAAAAACCTTGTGACCTCTCTAGAGACCATATTTTTCAATGGATCTTCATGAAAATTGGTCAGAATTTTTATCTTGATAATATCTAGGTCAAGTTAAAAACTGGGTCACATGAGCTCAAAAACTAGGTCACTATGTCAAATAATAGAAAAAACGACGACATACTCAAAACTGGGTCATGTGGGAAGAGGTGAGCGATTCAGGACCATCATGGTCCTCTTGTTTTTAGTTTGATACTCCACTGGTGCTATTTATTCATATAGATATGTAAATTAAACCAGGAATAATAGTACCTAAATGTTTTGCATGGCACCAGTTTAGTGTTAGTGCTGGTACCAAGCTCAGTAATTTGTTAATTCGAAATAGTTGAGGAAAGTGTGATACCAGCTGGTACCATGCCATCCTTGAAATGCTAATGTAGCCTGGAACTGTTTTGAGAGAACAGGAAATATGAACGCAAGTGCTTGATTTCTTTTTAAATTTTCAACTATATTTTTGTTACGTTATGTCATGATTTAATCTGCTTATATAAAACATTGTCTCTGTGTCTGTTTGTTTAAGACAGTCTTTAAGGCTTTGACTGCATTCAATTGTTAAACGCCCGTCTGAAAGACGGAAAGTATTATGAGAATGCACTTGACAGGTGGGTGGCGTCCACAAACTTAGTCCGGAGCATTTTTAATTCATGAATGGAGGGATTTTGATGTAACTTGGCACAAATGTTCACTATCATGAGACAGAGTATCAAGCGCAAGAACCAGGTCACTAGGTCTAAGGTCAAGGTCACACTTAGAGGTCAAAGGTCAAATTCAAGAATGGCTTTGTCTGGAGCATTTCCTTTTCATGCATGGAGGGATTTTGATGTAACTTGGCACAAATGTTCACCACCATGAGACAGTGTCATGCACAAGAACCAGGGCCCTAGATCTAAGGGCAAGGTCACAGAGGCCAAAGGTCAGATACAAGAATGGCTTTGTCCGGAGCATTTCTTCTTCATGCATGGAGGGATTTTGATGTAACATCACACAAATGTTCATCACAATGAGACAGAATGTCATGCGCAAGATCAAGGTCCCTAGGTCTAAGTTTAAGGTCACACTGAGGTCAAAGGTCAAATTCAAGAATGACTGTCCGGAGCATTTCTTCTTAATGCATTGAGGCATTTTGATGTAACTTGGCACATCTGTTCACCATCATGAGACAGAGTGTCATGTGCAAGAACCAGGTCCCTAGGTCTAAGGTCATGGTGACACTTAGAGGTGAAAGTTCAGATACAAGAATGATAACTTTGTCCGGAGCATATCTTCTTCATACATGGAGGGATTTTGATGTAACTTGGCACAATAATTGTTCACCAGCACTTGACAGGCGTATTTTGTGACTATAGCACCCTTGTTTTTCAATGAAGAAAACAAAAGTAGAGAATGATAAAAAAACATGTTAATGAAAAGTAGGTCTGCATGTTCAGATTAATATTATAATCAATATTTTACATTGTAGAATTTTATTAAACCCTGACTTTTCAAAACTTCAGAATATACTGAGAAATTATGGCAAATAAAAAGATAGGACTCTGCACTTTATTTTTTACCAAATTGATTTGAAAAATTGGACATCATGTCGGAATCTATGGAAAAAACACAGTTTTGAGGACATTTTCACAAATAGAAATGTTTCTGCAATGTAGATGTAAAGAAACTTTTTACTGTTGTGTATAAGTATAGCGTCTTCTATATGGTCAGATAAGATGGATAGGTCCTTATGCTTAATTTGGAGATATTTGCCTATGATATCCACACTAACCAAGCAGGTTTAGGTTTGACCACATTGTTTGGAATTATTTCACATGTCAACATTTTTGTTATGTTTTTCTTTCCCTTAGAAAGGAAGTAATAAGGAAGTAATGCTATTGTTTTTGAAAAATTAATTTACACACAGAATATCATTTATATATAGGATAATTTTTCTTCCTGTACCCTTTGTCCAGGCTTTATTTTGTTGTGCAGGTTGTAATAGGATGTAATAATCTTGAATTTTTACAAAATACATCAATTGGTTTGAATTGATCATCAAAAGTGCATCAGCAGTTTAAGACACCCATATTGGTTTTAAATGCAATTTTGATTCTATTTTGATGCTAGGTTCTTAAAAAACTTACACAATATCTGAGCAGTTTGGAATTAATACTTTTCAAACTTATTAATGGACAACTCTGAATTTCTTCAGAAAATACTTCTTTGGTCATAAATTGATATGTCTTTAACCCTTACCCTGCTAAATTTCTATAATGGACTAGTCCATCTTCCAATATGGACGGTACCATTAACTGTTAAAAGGGGCACTTACCAAAAGGATACTGGCTGAATAGCAAACAGTGCAGATCATGATCAGACTGCATGGATATGCAGGCTGATCATGATCTACACTGGTCGCAAAGGCAGAATCAATCGTGTCCAGCATGATAAGGGTTAACATTCAAAAGGTTTTTCCAAACACCCCTTGAGACATTTAGAATAATGTATAACATATTTCCATTTTTGAAAAATGAAGACTGTGAAATAATTCAAAGAGTTACTGAATAAAACTACATGAAATTGATAAAACAATTTCTTCCACATGTAAGATCCTTACATTGGGAGCTGTCTCAATTTTGTTAGTTCAAAGGAACCAAAGCTTCAGGGTGATACGTTAGTATAGGGGGATGATCCTGTATTACATCTATTGTCAACATTTTGACTTCCAACATCTTCTATAGCTGCTTGCCATTATTACACCAAACTTGGTTCATAGCATACTGACAAGGTTCCCTGTTAAGTTGGTTCATAATTGCCTCTTCAGGGGTGGGACTGCCAGAATTGAAAATAGAAAAACTTTTAAACAACTCCTTGACATAATCACTGGATGAATCTTTACCAAACTTGGTATGTCGCATTCATGTATGGTGCTCCTTCAAATTTATTTAAATGCTTCCTCTTGGGCCCTTTTTGAGAGCCACCGACGCTGAAAATAGAAAAACACATTTAAAATACTTCTTTCAAACCACTTGATAGATCATTACCAAAGTTTGAAAGTCTGTTTTTATTTTACACTGATTGTGGACTAACCAGTATGTTGTTTATCCAGTGTTTATTCATAATGTGATTTTACTTTTTAGCTCACCTGAGCAATGCTCAGGTGAGTTTTTGTGATCGCTCAATGTCCGGCGTCTGTCTGTCGTCTGTCTGTCGTCTGTCAACATTTAGCTTGTGTATGCGATAGAGGCTGTATTTTTCAACTGATCTTCATGAAAATTGGTCAGAATGATTACCTTGATGAAATCTAGGCCGAGTTCAAAAATGGGTCATATGGGGTCAAAAACTAGGTCACTAGGTCAAATCAAAGAAAAACCTTGTGTATGCAATAGAGACTGCTTTTTTCAATTAATCTTCATGAAATTTGGTCAGAGTGAATACCTTGATGAAATCTAGGCCGAGTTCGAAAATGGGTCATTTGGGGTCAAAAACTAGGTCATTAGGTCAAATCAAAGAAAAAACTTGTGTATGCGATAGAGGCTGTATTTTTAATTAATCTTCATGAAATTTTGTCAGAATGATTACCTTGATGAAATCTAGGCCAAGTTCAGATATGGGTCATCTGGGGTCAAAAACTAGGTCACTAGGTCAAATCAAAGAAAAACCTTGTGTATGCGATAGAGGCTGTATTTTTCAATTAATCTTCATGAATTTTGGTCAGAATGATTACCTTGATGAAATCTAGCCCAAATTCAAATATGGGTCATCTGGGATCAAAAAGTAGGTCACTAGTTCAAATCAAAGAAAAATCTTGTGTATGCGATAGAGGCTGTATTTTTCAATTGATTCTCATGAAAATTGGCCAGAATGATTACCTTGATGAAATCTAGGCCTAGTTTGAAAATGGGTCATCTTGGGTCAAAAGCTAGGTCACTAGGTCAAATCAAAGAAAAACCTTGTGTATGCGATAGAGGCTGTACTTTTCAATTAATCTTCATGAATTTTGGTCAGAATGATTGCCTAGATGAAATTTAGGTCAAGTTTGAATATGGGTCATCTGGGGTCAAAAACTAGGTCACTAGGTCAAATCAAAGGAAAAGCTTGAATATGCGATAGAGGCTGTATTTTTCAATTGATCTTCCTGAAATTAAGTCAAAATAATAACCTTCATGAAGTCTAGGCTGAATTTGAAAATGGGTCATCTTGGGTCAAAAAGTAGGTCACTAGGTCAAATCAAAGAAAAACCTTGTGTATGCGATAGAGGCTGTATTTTTCAATTGATCTTCATGAAATTTGGTCAGAATGATAGCCTTGATTAAATCTAGGTCAAGTTCGATTATGGGTCATCTGGGGTCAAAAACTAGGTCACTAGGTCAAATCAAAGAAAATACTTACTAATGTTTCACTAGATCAAACATGTTTACTCTGTTTAAAATGTTGTGTTATGGTGTGTTTCTCAGGTGAGCGACCTAGGGCCATCTTGGCCCTCTTGTTTTGCTGCATTGTTTTCTTACTGAATTTTAATGATACCAGTGATGAAGTCATATCTTAAGGGGGTCAAAGTTACGGAATTTGCAAGGTTTGATTTCTTGTCTTGGTCATACCTTTGCCCATTTCAGCATTTATGTTTTTAATACTAAACACAGTAGTTACCATTCATGATACAGCATTTCATACATATACTAAAGGCCAATAATCTTGGCCAGGTGAGCAACTTAGGCCAGCATGGCCATCTTGTTAATATCTTCCGTTTTTTTATTGCAGTGTATGAATTGTTTGTGTATTGACTATCAGTTATTTTACTACTTGCATAATGCTATACAAATGTTTCCACATACAATATTAAATAATCACTTTTGTAATTAGCTGTTTGTTATTTCTTGTTGAACATGATAAGTTAAACAAATGAGAGGTTTTTAATATTTCTTTTATCATGGGACCAAGGTTTTAAATCAGAGTTTGGAGACCAGTCTCTGAATACAGCCTTACCATTGGTCAATTTCTGATTTATTCTAAAAACAACCAATCAGGTGCCGGAGTTATGAGACTGGTTACCAGTTCCTGATTAATTGCCTTGTGCTCTAGTCATTCAGTACAAGTTACTGGTAGTCAAATAGTGAGTCTGCACAGAGTTTATAGAAAGACCATTTCTCTTTTACTGCTATTTCCCAGAAGGCCAAACAGAATCCTCTTTGTTTTTAGTGCATACATGTTATTTCCTGGACAGGAGGGTTAGAATCACAATATTTCACAGGTCTCTCCCATCTACCAATCAAGAGCTTGTTCTCCAAACCTGCTAAAATTTTTTAAAAAGTCTGTGTATAATATATTATGTGAGCATACTTCTAGTAACCACAGGTAGCCCATAAAGGTAACTCCTCCAGAAGACTTAGTAATGTTGGAGGATAATGCAAAAAACAGAAGTGCTCCAATTCCAGAAGCTTCCCTGGTTCTTCAGTGTGCCAGATGTAAAGGACCCATATACTAGACTCTTATCCCAAAGTTAGTAATTTTAGTTAGATGAACGGGGATTCAAAACACACAACCCCTGGTTTTGTAGTTGAGACAGTGTACCACTGGACCTCTGTGGCCACTCTTACTGAAAAAGTCAATACTGTGCCACAAGATATAGACTTTTGATTAAAAGCTCAATACACAGAACCCCAACAAATCTGCTGATCAACAAGTGTCCAGACAACATGGACATGTTAATTAACTCATCTCTAAATATGTTTCTACAAATTCGATTTCATGCAACATCCTGAATTGACTTGTTTGTTCTAATTTCACTTTTCTTTAAGCAGCTAAACTATGTTGCTGCCTTGACTGGCTGCTCAACACAGGTTTGACTGTGTATAAATGCAAGTCTAAGCAAATAATGTTGGATGTTGTTGTTATGAAATGTGTTTTTGAAAACATGACCAACTCAGTCTATTAGCACTTCACTTTTGACGTCTGTACCTGTTAATCAATCACGTCAACTGTCATTTGATATTCTTCCATTCTTGTGGTGCTACAGACAAAGGATGTTCATTTTTCAATACTAGTTACAAATTTATTTACTGATTTAAATAGAGTTTCGAAAATTGAAATTTTTACTCTCTGTGTAATGACAATGGACCATTCTGCTCCACTGAGGACTAAATACAACATTTTTTGTGTGTTAGTCTTACTGAACACTTATGGAAAGCAGAAAGAAGTTTGACTATTTAAGGCCAGCTTGTTCTGGTAACATAGAATAAGCTTATCTTGGGCACTAAAACTTCAAATTCATAATTTATGGAAACCCATTACAGAAGTAATTACAAAGTTGTCAACCAAGAAGTCACCAAATTTTATTATGTTACAATTGCATAACAAGTCAGAGCCTACAAAGATGAAGCAACAGTTTCTTCAAACTGTAGCACATGAGGAGGCAGTTTTCACCATCTTGGTCCAACTAGTTGGGATGTTTCTGATTTTATCGTCAACTGTCATGTTTGTGAAGCAGGAATCTCTTCACAAACTGGAACATGTTTTACAGATGAACATCCTGTGGTGCAGCACTGTCTTCCTGTTGGTAGACTGGATCCTTGTTTTACCAGGAACATTGCCATGTGAAATCTTCTCATTTGTCTTCATAGTGTTTGGGTCAGTCTGCACATTATCAACAGTAGGGATTGCCTGGGGAAGGTAAGAATTTTATTCAGCAAAATGGTTAAATTTCTATTTAATTTTTCTTTAAATGTTTCCATAGTCGTCCCATTAATATGTTAAGATGTTTATCTTATTTTGTTTAACCTAGGTGGAGCACCCATTTTGAGTGTAGGAGGTCTTGTTTTTACCTCCTGGTTGCATCATACCACAGACTTGAAAAATGGTATAAGCAGTTTTCTGTTTGGCACTCGGTTCTAGGACTGGTCAGCCATAGCTGGTATAATGTGACGTGGTGGGGTATACATGTCTTGTGTCCAAGGCATGATATTCCAGTAAGACAGCACTATAAAGTATGGCATTGTGCTCACTGTTAGAAATAGACCATCATTTTACACTTAAAAATTGGAAAAGATGCTTAACCCAAGCACACACTCAGAGAAACTGGCCCATGTACTTGCAAATGAAAATATAATTTATTTAGTTGTTTTCTCTTTGTATGAATATTGTATATGCATCATACAGGCAAACTCGACTGGACTAGATCAGTAGGTGGAGCCAATCAAACAATATACATTATACAGGGACTTTGACGGGACCTGACGATGAGTTTGTGGGAAGTGAGGTGCACAAATTATCAAAGTTTGAGTGAACGAAGTTTGACTGTAAAAGATGAGTCATAACCCTAAAATTTAGATATTGATGAAAAGTTCTTTTTTCAGATACAAGAAAATGATGGGATTCTCTTATCCATCTACAAACAGAATCTGGAGCCTTATTGTGTTGCTGGTTGTTTGGCTAGCAAGTTTGCTGCTTATTGTTTACCCAGTATGGCAGAAGATTACAATGGTAATACAACATTTAGAGTTTTCTGAAGAGCCAATCACAGATACCATTTGCTTCTTCCAAGACAATTTTCTGTACGGTAACTCGGTGACAAGTACGATCTTCCTGTTTGGGGCAGTCATTTTGCCATTTTGTCTGATTTCATTCTTTTACATTCAGATATTCAGAAAAATAAGGAAAGCTCGTTTGCGTTCCTGGCTCAATCATATAGCATTACAGCACAGTCGTCAGACACAAGTGATACAGTGTGCTGGAAGGAAAGCAAATGTGTTCCAGTTGACATCACCTCATCCTGATGACCAAAATGCCCAAAGATTCAATCGTGTATCGTTCAACAGAGAGAAAAGCGTGCTGTTCAAGGGATTATTTGCAGCTGTTGTAGTAGTTCTGTGCTGGTTGCCTTTCACTGCCATATGGTTGCATCTGTCTGTTAATGGTTTCAGACGGAACTATCTCACATATGTCCGCTACCTGGTGATCAACGCTAAGCTATCTGTCATACTGAATGTATCACATTACATCTGCTTCAATGTTAGATACAGAAACTTGTACATACAAACAGTTTTTGGACCATTTACAAACTTCCTCCAGTCCCTATATACTGAAGCTGATGAAATCACATGCCCGATTGAGTCACAGATAGTTCCATGTCAAATGTCATCTGGGTTTGAAAAGTCAGTTTTCACAACAAGAAATTCTAGGATGGCTCTGGAACCAATACAAGAAAATCAATCAAAAGATAAGGAACTAAATGAAACAGAAAAATCTGATAAAAAGAGGCAAAAGAGATGCAGGCAGATTACCTCTCATAGAGCATTATCTTTGCCACATAGACTGACAACAAACCGTGTAAGTCCAATTGATCTAAATATGTCCAACTCAGATGTTTAAGTTTCCTTGAACACGGAAAAAAATATTTAAAGAGTTTCACAACAAGATATAACATATCCTTAATAATATCTTTATGGCATTTCTGACAGTGTCGGTCCATTACTTAAAGATTATCTTTTGTGTTAAATCGAAAGTTGAAAAAAAAATCAGATGGCGTCAGGCACTTCGCTGTAATTGAAACAAACTGTGAACATGTAAAGTGTATTGGTGAGTTTCTGCCTAAAGTAAAGGCAAATGCAATGAAAGAGAGATGCCTGTTTACAAGTAAGATGACAGAAAGTAAAGAAAATGCAGCTTTTGTTAGAGTAGCCATGAGTGAATATAATTATGGTTATAATATTTTAAATTTTTAAACATGTTTAAGGATTCCTTCAGAAATGTTTGTTAATAACAATTTCTTTGAACCAAACACCCAAGGATGGAAACAATGCAGGCAGATAGTAGAGTTATGACCCCCGGCAAAAAAGAACTAAATTCAAGAAACATCTATATATCTCAGACAAGAGGGCCATAGTGGCTCAAAGTCACTCATCTGACCTTGACTGTTTGACCTTGAATATCATGTATGACACGTTGAATCATGAATGGTAATAACTGTGTTTAATATAAACTAGTGTCCCCTACAAGGGCTAGCATTTGAAATTTTTAACTCTAGCAACCCCTTAAATTGGCCACGTGACACCATTTGACCAAAACTGGAAAGGTACCTTTAAATAATAATACAGACCAAGATCCATCCATATAGCAGTTTTAAGGTATTTCTATTTTTAGCTCTAGTGGCCCCTAAAAGAGGCTGAACTCCTCCACATTGGGATATGACCTTATAATAATGCTTGAAAGAGTCCAAGTGCCCCCATTTGAAAAATGGGAGAGAACCTTATAATATGATGATACAGACCAAGTTTGATGACAATCCAACAAGCAGTCAGATAAAGGTATTCTATTTTTAACTCTTATACCCATGATTTTTATGGATATGAGGTACGATAAAAAGAAAACTAAATATCAGGGCTCGACACTAACACTGGTCCGCTGGTCCGAGGCCAGTGAAAAACAACAAGGACCAGTGAAATATTTGGAGGACCAGTAACTGTTTCATTTAAAAATTTAGTGGAAACTGCTCTTCGGACCAGTGGCCCAAAATGGTTAGTGTCTAGCCCTGAATATGATGAAAAATGCAGCTTTTGTGACACATTTTTATGCCCCTGGCATCTACTGATGCGGGAGGCATATAATGATTGTCCTGTCCATCTGTCTGTTCATCCGTCTGTATGAGGTTAACCAAATGGAACCGTTTTGTCTAGCATCAATACCTCTAACTAGAATGACTTGATACTAATGCAGATGTAACCTGTGACCATTCCTCATCTTCAGACATCACTTGACCTCAGTTTGACCTTGACCATGACCTCGTTTTGGAGTTAGGTTGCTTTGTATGGGCCATCTCTTGGTTAACCAAATGGGACCGTTTCGTCTAGCATCAATACCCCTTACTAGAATGACTTGATACTAATGCAGATGTAACCTGTGACCATTTCTCATCTTCAGACATCACCTGACCTCAGTTTGACCTTGACCTTGTTTTGGACTTAGGTTTCTTTGTATCGACAAGGATGCCACCGGGGGCATCAAGTGTTTATTGAACGCAGCTCCTTGCTATACAATATATCCAAGAAATTTTCTCAGAAATAAAACAGGTTGTAGTAAATGCATTTGAGATATTGTACCAGTCCTGTCCTGTCAGCCATTCATCAAGGTTCTGCCCTTGGCCTGAGTGGTTTTCTGTCCTACATCAAATACCTACCCAATCAAGAAAGTAAAGCCTGGCTGTTTACTGATGAATTGGATATCTGTCAGTTAAGTCTTCATCAGACTCCAAAATCCTACAGAATGATCTCTAAGCTCTTAAACATGCCTATAACAACAAGACTCAATAGACAATAACGCCAACAAAATTCAATACAAGGGGGAAAACTCCAGTTGCTTTATGTCATGGAAAATGGACTTTCAATGGTTAGTTAATATCATATCAGTCATTAGTAAAAACAAAGTGGTACTGTGAGTTCCAAGCAGTATTAATCTTTAAAACACTGAAATATGTAAAAAAAAAAAAAAAAAAAACAAGAAAAAAAAGCTGTTTGTCAGTCACACAGTAAAAATGTGATGTAAAAAGAAAGAATATGAGCTGAGTTTTACAAATTGCTTCTAAAATACAGCCTATTAACTTATACTAATTCACGGGTTTTAATATCTTATAGACATTGCTATCTGTTCTAAAATTTTGATATTGTGACATACATCTGAAGGCATGCATTCTACATTAGAATGTTTTTCCTGTATCTTATGTTGAACAAAAAGTTGTGAAAGTTGTGAAATAAAGCTGCTATTCATTTAGAATATTGTTTTATTTTAACAGTCCAGAAAATGTTATCTTTAGCTTGACTATACAAAGTATAATGAGAGCTATCCTACTTGACCTGGCGTTAAAGTCTGTGTTCTTCTGCGTCCACACCTTGGTTAAAGTTTTGATGCACTTTCTCTTTATCTCTGTAATTATTTGATGGATTTGCTTCAAACTTAATGCAGTTATTTCTCATCAACACTTATATCATATAGCACATTTAGAGACATAACTCTTGGAACATTTCATGATTTATTCCCCATTTTTACTTAGAATTTCAAGTTAAAGTTTTGGTCCACTTTCACTCTGTTTCAGTTATTATCAAATGGATTTGATTCATACTTAAAACAATTGTTTCACATCATCACCCACCTAATATGACACAAGGTCCATAACTCTAGCACCAATTTTTAGCTCCACTATTCGGAGAGTAGGAGGGCTATTCTACTCGCCCCGGCGTTTTTCGGCAACCTTCGTTTTTGTGTCATATCTTTGTTGCTGTTGCTTATATCTTACTGTAAGTTCACATAAAAATTGTCCAGCACACAAACAAAGTATGTGCAAGGGCTGGGCCCATTATACCAAAGGTCAAGGTCACCAAGGTGTTATACTTAGGTTATTTTTAAGATTAAAGTTTTTCGGCAACCTTTGTTTTTATGCCCCCAAAGGGAGGCATATTAGTTTTCAACTGTCCGTCCATTAGTTTGTTCGTTCGTTTGTTCGTTCGTTCATTTGTTCGTTCGTCACAATGTTAACTTTTTGCATGAAGGCACTTTACTCGCAAACCACTGCACCCAGGACCTTCAGACTTTACATGCTGATAGCACTTATTGAGTACACCATCCCTACTGACTTTGGGGTCACCAGGTCAAAGGTCAAGGTCACAGGGGCCAATGTTAACTTTTTGCATGAAGGCACTTTACTCGCCAACCACTACACCCAGGACCTTCAAACTTCACATGCTGATAGTACTTACTGAGTACACCATCCCTACTGACTTTGGGGTCACCAGGTCAAAGGTCAAGGTCACAGTGGCCAACGTTAACTTTTTGCATGAAGGCACATTACTCGCGAACCACTGCACTGAGGACCTTCAAACTTCACTTGCTGATAGTACTTACTGAGTACACCACCCCTACTGACTTTGGGGTCATCAGGTCAAAGATCAAGGTCACAGGGGCCAATGTTAACTTTTAGCATGAAGGCATTTTACTTGCGAAGCACTGCACCCAGGACCTTCAAACTTCATAGGCTGATAATACTTACTGAGTACACCACCCCTAACTTTGGGGTCACAAGGTCAAAGGTCAAGGTCACAGGGGCTAACGTTAACTTTTTGCCTGAAGGTACTTTACTCCTCAAACACTTCATCCAGGACCTTTAAATTTCACAAGCTGATAGTACTTAATGAGTACATCACCCCTACTGACTTTGGGGTCACTGGGTCAAAGGTCAAAGTTACAGGGGATAACGTTAACTTTTTGCATGAAGGCACTTTACTCGCGAACCACTTCACCCAGGACCTTTAAACTTCACGTGCTGATAGTACTTATTGAGTACACCACCCCTACTGATTTTGGGCTCACCAGGTCAAAGGTCAAGGTCACATGGGGCCAACGTTAACATTTTGCATGAAGGCACTTTACTCGCGAACCACTTCACCCAGGACCTTTAAACTTCACATGCTAATGGTACTTAATGAGTACACCACCCCTACTGACTTTGGGGTCACCAGATCAAAGGTCACGGTCACAGGGGCCAACGTTAACTTTTTTCATGAAGGCACTTTACTCGCAAACCATTTCACCCAGGACCTTCAAACTTCACATGCTGACAGTACTTATTGAGTACACCACCCCTACTGATTTTCGGGTCACCAGGTCAAAGGTCAAGGTCACCAGGTCAAAGGTCAAGGTGCTGCGGGGGCATTTGTCACCATTAGTGACAGCTCTTGTTCTGTAATGTCTTTGTTGCTATTGCTTATTATACGCCCGAAGGGACGTATTATGTAATGACGCCGGTGTCTGTCTGTCCGTCTGTCTGTCCGTCCATTAGCAGTTTCATGTCTGCTCTGTAACTCTTGAACCCCTTGAAGGATTTCAAAGAAACTTGAGACAAATGTTCACCACATGGAGATGACATGCAGAGCGCTTGTTTCCGATGACTAGCTTCAAGGTCAAGGTCACACTTGGGGGTCAAAGGTCATATGAGTGTGTTTCGTGTCCGCTCTGTAACTCTTGAACTGCTTGAAGGATTTTAAAGAAACTTGGCACAAATGTTCATCACACTGAGACAATATGCAAAGCGCTTGTTTCGGATGACTAGCTTCAAGGTCAAGGTCACACTTAGGAGTGAAAGGTCATATATGACTTTGCTGTGTCCACTCTGTAACTCTTGAACTGCTTGAAGGATTTCAAAGAAACTTGGCACAAATGCTCACCACACTGAGGCGACATGCAGAGCGCATGTTTTGGATGACTCGCTTCAAGGTCAAGGTCACACTTAGGGGTCAAAGGTCATATATGACTTTGCTTTGTGTATATTGCTCTGCATTGCAGTGCTTTTGTTTTTATTTAGCAGATCCCTTTTTTGTTCTCTTTCAGTATTTTTTTCTGTATTACTTCCCTTTTTTGTTACTATAAATAGCTTATTTTGAAACTTTTTTATTATTGGCCGTAGGGAAAAACTGAGACCACTTTTCTGTGGTACAACATGGATGGTACATCCAATTTTTAGATGTATTTTGACACAACTTTACCTGGTAAGAATGTTTTTGTGGTCTTAGAATTTTTTTTGGAATTTCTTCTTTTTGTTGTTCCTGTCCTTTGGGCTTCAACAGTCAAGTTCATTAAATTTTGCTCCCATCCTCTGGTGTAACCCTTCGGGCGTATATTGCCCTGCTTGGCGACACTCTTGTATCTTACTGTAACTTCACATAAACATTGTCCAGCATACAAACAAAATATGTGCAGGGGCTTGGCCCATTATACCCAAGGTCAGGGTCATCAAGTGTTATACTTAGGTTATTTTAAGGTTAAAGTTTTTCGGCAACCTTTGTTTTTCTGTCATATCTTTGTTACTATTGCTTATATCTTACTGTAAGTTCACATAAACATTGTCCAGCATACAAACAATGTATGTGCAAGGGATGGGCCCATTATACCCAAGGTCAAGGTCACAAAGTTGTTATACTTGGAATTATTTTCATGTTAAATTTTTTTGAAAGATTTGTTTATAGACATATCTTTGGTTCTTTAAAAACTAATGACTTGAAATTAAAACTATTTCTTTATGTGTGTTTCAATCCCCATAACTCTAATTGTATTTTTGACAGAATTATGCCCCTTTCATACTTAAATTATTTGACAATCTTCGTTTTCTGGATGTTACTTTAGTACAATATAAGATAAAGACTTGAAACTTGAAATTATTTTTATCATAATCATCTGCATGTGTGGTAACAATCCCAATAACTCTAGTTTGTGTTCTTGACAGAATTATGCTCCTTGATGTGTCTTCCTTTTAAAGTAGAGGTCTCTTATTGAGACATATATTCATTTTACTGTCAAATCGCCGAATAGTGGAGCGCGTGCTGTCTTACAGACAGCTCTTGTTAATCAGTTATGTACTTAGAACTTTAGGTTAATTTTGAGGCATTTTCTCTATATCTCTTTTATTATTAAATACATTTGACACAGACTTAGACTATTGTCCACTATCTTTATCCACATTGGAGTTACACTCCATTGTAAGCTCCAGCTTCCTCAGATGTGCTGAATTTCACTATCCAGCAGTAAAATAGTTGCACACACTGTCTCCTGTGACAGCTCTTGTTTATCATTATTATGACCCCTCTTCAAAGAACCTGGGGTATATTGCTTTGCACCTGTCAGTTGCATTGATTTGTCCCTGTCAGTAGAGTGAACAGTTTCCACCCAAAAACTTTAGAACCACTTAACCCAGAACATTCAAACTTGATTAGCATGAGTGGGCCTATGAAGTAGATGACCCTTATTGTTGTTTTTTTTGGTCAGTAAGTCAGAGGTCAATGTCACAGGGGCCTGAATCTTGAAAACAGCTTCTGCTCAACAACTTGAGAACCACTTGACCAAGAACTTTCAAACTTGATAGCATGATTGGGCTTATGAAGAAGATGACCACTATTGAACTCAAAGGTCAAGTTTCACAGGGGCCTGAACATTGGAAACCGTTTCTGCATGGTAACTTAAGAACCACTTGACTAAGAACATTCAAACTTGATAGCATGATAGGGCTTAGTGGTTTTAAAGTCCTCTCTCAGTTTATAGCTCACCTCAGCAAAACTGATTGTGGTTGCTCACCGTCTGTCATCCATCAGCCCGTTGTAGTCCATATTTTCCTTCAGATGCCATCTCTGAAACTACTGGCAAATTTGGTCAGAAGCATCTTGACATGGTTCTCTATCAACTTTGTTTAAATGTTTCAACTTGTCCCATTTTAGGGGCAGCCAGAGCTATAAAGAAAAAACAAACAAAAAATATAATGACTTCTCATGAACCGCTTATCGGATCATCATACTTGGTCTATAGCATCATTATAGGGTCCTCTCCCAAGATTTTTCAAGTGGGGGCACCTAGTCCCTTTTAAGGGGCCATTAGGACTAACAATAGAAAAGCCTTTTAATGCTTCTCCTCATGAACTGCTTGATGGATCTTCATCAAGCTTGCTCCATAGCTCTCTCCCAATATTTTCCAAATGGGGTGCCTGGCCCCATTTAGGAGCTACTAGAACTAACAAGAGCTGTTGGAGGACAGCAATGTTCGACTATTCAACAGCCTTGTCAATTGAATGAATATAAAAGTTGAAAAAGGGGCATAATTTTGTAAAATTGCAAAACTTGGAACCTGTACAATGCATATCAGCTCATGACAATTGACAAGTGTGTGAAGTTTCAATCCTTTCTCATAAGTAGGTACTGAGATATCAGCTTACATACAAAAACTAAACCAAAAACATTTAAGTCAAAAAGGGGCATAATTCTGTAAAAATGCAAAGTAGAGTTATGAAACCTATGCACTGCATGTCAGATCATGACAATGAACAAATGTGTGAAGTTTCAATCCATTCCCATAAGTGGGTACCGAGGTACCAGCTTACATACAAAAACTTAACCCGAAACTGCTAAGTCGAAAAAGGGGCATAATTTTGTAAAAATGCAAAGTAGAGTTATGGAACCTGTGCACTGCATGTCAGATCTTCACATAGAACAAGTGTGTGAAGTTTTAATCCATTCCCGTCAGTGGGTACTGAGAAACCAGGTTACATATAAAACTTTAAACCAAAAATTTCTAAGTCTAAAAAGGGGCATAATTTTGTAAAAAAGCAAAATAGAGTAATGGAACCTGTGCACTGTAAGTCAGTTTATCACAGTAAATAAGTGTGTGAAGTTTCAATCCATTCCCACAAGTGGTTACTGAGATACCAGCTTACATACAAAAACTTAACCAAATCGGGACGCCGAAACCGACGCATGGGCAAGTCCAATAGCTCTACCTATTCTTTGAATAGTTGAGCTAAAAATAGAAATACCTTTAGATGACCTGTTCTCATGAACCACTTAAAATGGATCTTAATCTGACTCGATATTTAACATCATTTTAAGGTCCTCTCCCAAATTTGTTCAAAAGGGTTTCTTAGCCCTTTTTTGGGGCCAACAGAGTTGAAAATTGAAATACATGTACATGTACATTGTACCTTTAAAGGACTTCTCATGAACAGCTCTGGATCTTTATGAAACTTGGTCTGTAGTATCATTGTAAGTTCTGCTCCAATATTTATTCATATAGAGGCATCTGCCCTAGGGGCTGATGGAGCTAAAAATAGAAATACATTTAAATAACTTCTCCTTATAAACAACTTGATGTACCTTCACCAAACTTGGTCTGTAGCATCATAATGAGGCCGTCTCCCAAATTTGTTCAAATGGGGGTGCTTAGTCCTAATTTGAGGCCAACAGAGTTGAAAAATAGAAATACCTTTAAATTACTTCTCATGAACTGTGTTGATGGATCTTCATCAAACTTTGCTGTGCCTAAACTTATTCTAATGGGGGCAACTGACCCCTTTTGGGGGCCAGTAGAGCTAAAATGTAAAAATACCATAAAACAATTTCTTCTCATGAACGGCTGTAGGCATTTTCAGCAAATTTGGTTTGTAGCATCATTATAAGATCCTGTCCCATATTATATACAAATGAGGGTTCTTGGCCTGTTTTTGGGGCCGCTAGAGTGAAAAATAGAACTATTTTAAAGAGACCTTCCAAAATATCCGTAGCCTACTCCAATTGTCTGTATTTTTTCCATCCAATAATAAAGTGTTTAGAAGCATACTGTGTTTGAACAGTTTGTCTTCTGTCATACTGATTTATGTAATCTATTTTCTTGCCTCTGGAACTCTCCACACTTGGAGCATGTCATATTATGGTCCTCTTCAGAAGTTGCACACTCTAGCTTTTTTAAACTCTGAAACTCAGGTGAGTGATCTTGGGCCATAATGGCCCTCTTGTTTTCAAATTGGGGCACTTGGTCCCTTTTAGGGGCCACTAGAGCTAAAAATAGAAATATCCTACATTGACTTTGAATGGCTATATGGATCTTCATCAAATGTGGTTTGTAAGGTCCTGTCTCAAATTTATTCAAATGATTTTAGGGACCGCTAGAGTTAAAAGCGTAGAAAAACATCTACATAATTTCCTCACATGAACTACTTACCGGTAATAAATCTTCTTCAAACTTGGTCTGTTGCATTATAATTGGGTCTTCCTTCAAGTTTGTTCAAATGTGGGTGCTTGCCCCCTTTTAAGGGCCACTACAGCTAAAAGTAGAAATTCCTTTAACAACTGCTCATGAGCTGCTTTATAGGATTTTATCAAACTTGGTCTCCAACATCTGTGTAAGGTCCTCTTCCAAATTTTTACATTGGGGGCATTTGGCCCCTTTTCGGGCTGCTCGAGCTAAAATTAGAAAAACTTTTAAACCACATCTTCTCATGAACCACTTGATGGATCTTCATCACTACTTAGTGATTACATTGGTCTCTATTAGAGTGGTTATACTGGTCCCTACTACAGTGATTACATTGATCCCTTCTGTAGTGATAATACATTGGTCTCTGCTGCACTAATTGTACTGATCCTTTCTATAGTGATTTCATTGATATGGTCTAAATTATGTTCATTGTCCTTTTTAACCGGACAGCTCTATCCTTCCTTTAGCGATTGCAATAATGCAGTCTATAATTGTTGCAACAATCCCTTTTAGTGTGAGTGCATTGATCCTTTGTTGTTTTGCACTTATGAGGTCTGAAGTTACTGGTTCCCCAGTTTACTGACTGTTTTATCTCTTCTAAAGTACTTTCTTTTTAATTTCCTGAACAGCACTATGCAAATATTGCAATAATTCATTAAGATTATTGCGCTTATTATAATGTAGCTATAAATCCTTTTCAGGGATAAAACAGGACTGCAAATCCTAGTCTGAAGTTCAGTCTCTGTATCAGAATATCCACTGTGATGACTGAGCTGTAGTATGAGGGTCTTTGCTTACATTTTAAATCTCCATACCAGGGTCTTTGCTGTGACGACTGAGGTTACATTTTAAATCTCCATACCAGGGTCTTTGCTGTGACGACTGAGGTTACATTTTAAATCTCCATACCAGGGTCTTTGCTGTGACGACTGAGGTTACATTTTAAATCTCCATACCAGGGTCTTTGCTGTGACGACTGAGGTTACATTTTAAATCTCCATACCAGGGTCTTTGCTGTGACGACTGAGGTTACATTTTAAATCTCCATACCAGGGTCTTTGCTGTGACGACTGAGGTTACATTTTAAATCTCCATACCAGGGTCTTTGCTGTGACGACTGAGGTTACATTTTAAATCTCCATACCAGGGTCTTTGCTGTGACGACTGAGGTTACATTTTAAATCTCCATACCAGGGTCTTTGCTGTGACGACTGAGGTTACATTTTAAATCTCCATACCAGGGTCTTTGCTGTGACGACTGAGGTTACATTTTAAATCTCCATACCAGGGTCTTTGCTGTGACGACTGAGGTTACATTTTAAATCTCCATACCAGGGTCTTTGCTGCGACGACTGAGGTTACATTTTAAATCTCCATACCAGGGTCTTTGCTGCGACGACTGAGGTTACATTTTAAATCTCCATACCAGGGTCTTTGCTGCGACGACTGAGGTTACATTTTAAATCTCCATACCAGGGTCTTTGCTGCGACGACTGAGGTTACATTTTAAATCTCCTTACCAGGGTCTTTGCTGCGACGACTGAGGTTACATTTTAAATCTCCATACCAGGGTCTTTGCTGCGACGACTGAGGTTACATTTTAAATCTCCATACCAGGGTCTTTGCTGTGACGACTGAGGTTACATTTTAAATCTCCATACCAGGGTCTTTGCTGTGACGACTGATTTTTTTTTGGTTGGGCTTAAAGTCACACTGACTCAGTTGTAAGCCATAATGCAACTTTCTAGCTTTTCATGGTTGAGGACGACCCTAGGTGCTTCTACAGGCATTATTTCATCATAGGCAGGCACCTTGGCAGAGCCACCAACCTTCCATAAGCCAGCTGGATGCCATCCTCACATGAAAAGAACTCTTCACCCCAGTGACGCTCGGACCCACATCTATGAGAAGGCAAGTGATTTGAAGTCCTTGACCTACATAAGTCATACTTCTCTGATTAATTTGTAGAGACTCTCAAGTTATAACTAGTACAGAACTAAGCTTAACTGACATTGTTAAATATGACTAGATGTTTTATCACCTTTCCTAAAATAAGTTTCCGTTCTGGAGTTTTTTTTATAATATAATAGATCATTGCCACACAAATTTATTCAAAAGAAGTAGGAAATACTTTTGACAGTTGTTATCTTGTTTGAAAATATATATTTTACCCTGTATGACATTTACTATCTATGGTCTTTCTCACAGAGAACATCAAACATCTGTTACTCCCCTGAAAGACATTAATTTCATCAACCATTTTTTCCTTAAATAAAACAGCTTCAAGTGAACAAAAAGAAGATATAAAACTGTTGTTGGTTTCAAATATTTATTTATAAACAAGAGGGTCATGATGACCCTGAATCGCTCACCTGAGTAATATGAGCTACATGTTTCAAATGTCAAACTGATGATAAAATATTAAGAAAGTCAGTAGGTCATATTTATGGTCAATGAAATTCGGTTTTAGATTTGTGTGCAAAACTGTGTCTGTCGTCAAAATTTCAAGTCTGTATCTTAAACAAGAGGGTCATGATGACCCTGGATCTCTCACCTGAGTAATATGAGCTACATGTTTCAAATATCAAACTGATGATAAAATATTAAGAAAGTCAGTAGGTCACATTCATGGTCAATGAAATTCAGTTTTACGATTTGTGTGCAAAACTGTGTAAGTCATCAATATTTCAAGACTGTATCTTAAAAAACAAGTAGGTCAGTAGGTCAAGGTCACAATCAAGTGACATCATATTACTTGGGGTCATCAGGTAATTATAATTAAATAGTCTTGGAAATAGGATCAGATGATTTTTTAAATATTTTTCCTATATAACTCACATAACTAATTGACCCCAGGGCGGGGCCTCTTTTAACCCCAGGGGCATAATTTGAACAATTATGGTAGAGGACTACTAGACAATGCATCATACCAAATATCAAAAGCCTAAGTCGTATGGTTTCTGACAAGAAGATTTTTAAAGCTTTTTCCTATATATGTCTATATAAAACTTGGGACCCCCAGGGCAGGGCCTCTTTTCGCCCCAGGGGTACAATTCAAATAATTTTGGTTGAGGATCATAAGACAATGCTACAAACCAAATATCAAAGGTCTAAGAGTTGTGGTTTCAGACAAGAAGATTTTTAAACTTTTTTCCTATATAAGTCTATGTAAAACTTGCGACCCCCGGGGCAGGGCCATATCTGACCCTAGGGAGATAATTTGAAGAGTCTTGGTAGAGGACCATTAGATGATGCTACATACCAAATATCAAAGCCCTAGGCAATGTGGTTTTGTACAAGAAGATTTTCAAAGTTTTCCCTATATAACTCTATATAAACCATGTGACCCCCGGGGCAGGGTCATATTTCACCCTAGGGGGATAATTTGAACAATCTTGGTAGAGGACCATTAGATGATGCTACATACCAAATATCAAAGCCCTAGGCAATGTGGTTTTGTACAAGAAGATTTTCAAAGTTTTCCCTATATAACTCTATATAAACCATGTGACCCCCGGGGCAGGGTCATATTTCACCCTAGGGGGATAATTTGAACAATCTTGGTAGAGGACCACTAGACGATGCTTAATACCAAATACAAAAGCCCTAGGCCATCTGGTTTTGTACAAGAAGATTTTCAAATTTCCCTATATAACTCTATATAAACCATGTGACCCCCGGGGCAGGGCCATATTTAACCCTAGGAGGATAATTTGAACAATCTTGGTAGAGGACCACTAGATGATGCTACATACCAAATATCAAAGCCCTAGGCCATCTGGTTTTGTACAAGATGATTTTCAAAATTTTCCCTATATAAGTCTATATAAATCATGTGACCCTCGGGGCAGGGCCATATTTGACCCTAGGGGGATAATTTGAATAATTTTGGCAGAGGACTACTAGATGATGCTACACACCAGATATCAAAGCCCTAGGCCCTGTGGTTTTGGACAAGAAGATTTTTAAAGTTTTTCCTTTTGGTTGCCATGGCAACCAGAGTTCTGCTTGGAATTCAATTCTTTGAACAATTTTGAAAGTGGGCCACCCAAGGATCATTCCTGTGAAGTTTGGTGTAATTCTGCCCAGTAGTTTTCAAGAAGAAGATTTTTTTAGGAAATGTTGATGGACGGACATCGGACGACGCACGCCGGACATTGAGCGGTAACAATAGCTCACCATGAGCCTTTGGCTCAGGTGAGCTAAAAACAAGAAAGTAGGTCAGTAGGTCAAGGTCACAGTCAAGTGACATCATATTACTTGGGGTCATCAGGTAATTATAATTAAACAGTCTTGGAAATAGGATCAGATGATTTTTTAAGTATTTTGCCTATTTAACTCACATAATAACTAAGTGACCCTAGGGCGGGGCCTCTTTTAACCCCAGGGGCATAATTTGAACAATTTTGGTGGAGGACTACTAGACAATGCACCATACCAACTACCAAAAGCCTAGGTCGTATGGTTTCAGACAAGAAGATTTTTAAAGCTTTTTCCTATATAAGTCTATATAAAACTTGGGACCCCCAGGGCAGGGCATCTTTTCACACAAGGGGTACAATTTGTACAATTTTGGTTGAGGACCATAAGACAATGCTACAAACCAAACATCAAAGGTCTAAGTGCTGTGGTTTCAGACAAGAAGATTTTTAAACTTTTTTTCCTATATAAGTCTATGTAAAACTTGCGACCCCCGGGGCGGGGCCATATTGGACCCTAGGGGGATAATTTGAACAATCTTGGTAGAGGACCACTAGATGATGCTACATACCAAATATCAAAGCCCTAGGCCATGTGGTTTTGTACAAAAAGATTTTCAAAGTTTTCCCTATATAAGTCTATATAAACCATGTGACCCCCAGGGTGGGGCCATATTTGACCCTAGGGGGATAATTTGAACAATTTTGGTAGAGGACC
This sequence comes from Mercenaria mercenaria, assembly GCF_021730395.1. NCBI lineage: Eukaryota > Metazoa > Mollusca > Bivalvia > Venerida > Veneridae > Mercenaria > Mercenaria mercenaria. The sequence continues at coordinate 24,790,575 of NC_069362.1, forward strand.
ACTAGATGATGCTACACACCAGATATCAAAGCCCTAGGCCCTGTGGTTTTGGACAAGAAGATTTTTTAGGTTTTTCCTTTCGGTTGCCATGGCAACCAGAGTTCTGCATGGAATTCAATTCTTTGAACAATTCTGAAAGGGGGCCACCTCAGGATCATTCCTGTGAAGTTTGGTGTAATTCTGCCCAGTGGTTTTCAAGAAGACGATTTTTTTAGAAATTGTTGACGGACGATGGACATCAAGCGGTCACAATAGCTAACCTTGTCACTTCGTGACAGGTCAGCTAAAAAGAATAAACTTTTATGTTACATAAACAATGACATTATTGCTACACTTGGGTCAAATTTTCCTGCCCTTATTATTACAAACTTTGCAAAAAAATTTACACTTAAAATTTGTAAAAAGAATAATTTGATTTCTAGGTGCATTAATTTCAGAATTTAAATTTGATGAATACACAGTCTGTGCCATTTTAGCTGTCTCAATTGTATATATCTAATTTTTTGTTAACAATTTAAAAGAAAATAAGATTTTGATTTCTAGGTGCATTAATTTCAGAATTTAAATTTGATGAATACAGAGTCTGTGCCATTTTAGCTGTCTCAATTGTATATTTTCCACTTTTTTGTTAACAAAAAAAATCACTAAATTTTGGACCAGGCAGGTCCTGATACAGCAACAAAAACTAATTCATGTCAAAAATGTTAGCAATTAAAACATGTGCATAGAAAATCTATCACAGCTGCAAAACTAGTGTGAAAGTTAACAAAAACTCTAAAACATGTATGGTCTTTAAATCACTACCAACTTAAACATTGTAAACAAATGATATGACAAATAAAAACATTAACAAAAACAAGAACACACTGTGGAGGAAAATGTTTCTAAAGAATATTATGATTTTGCACAAACGAGGGACATTCTGATTCAAAAGGTAATGGGGCATCGACACGTGATAATTCAAGCTTCCAAAAGCTTGTGTTGTCTTGTTTGTATATCAGACTTGTAAATAAAAATTTCTTGACTTGATACCAATGTCACTTTAATATTCTTTACCATTCTGAGATACTGAATAGAGTTTTACCATGCACTGATTCAGTTTCACAAGCAAACATTTAGCCACACGGAATCCAGAATATAAAAATGTCTTCAAATGTCTTTCTCATGTTTAAAGTTTAATTGAAGACCAAAGTCATTTTGATTGGTATCAATGAAGGCAAGGATTTCAATAAAATATGTGATTAGCAGCATTTTATTCTGGTGAACTGATATCTTGGTATAATGTTGATATCACTCAAAAGGTATGAAAATTTTAATAAATTACCTAACAAAATGCGCTGTACATAGTCAGACAAACTTTTTACATAAAGTCTCCTTATATTTTGAATTGACAGTTTTATTTGTATGCAATAAGCCTACTATTTGTGTTCTGCGGAATATCTCTGATGCAAAAAATATCCACATTTCAGTACTTTACATGATTCCTTACATAAACTGCTCATCTATAGTTTGTGCTATATAACCAGCCTATATCCAGCACATGTTTACTAGACTATTAAGTCAAATGTTTAGAAACAAAACTGTGAAAATTGATTTCTGATGTCATGTAAAAAAACACTTATTAAAGCTACTTGCCCAGTTTGGGTGAATTTTTTTACATGTTCATGTCCACCAAATTTGGTGCAGAATGTATTTATATCACTGAAAAATGATAAAGTGGGTGAAATAGAAGTTAGATATTAGTAAACAAGAGCTGTCAGTGGACAGCGCGCTCGACTATTCTCAGGGCTTGATAGTATAATATCAGCTACAAGTAACACTTTAACATTACAATAAGTATATTCTAAGTCGAAAAGAGGCCATAATTCCATCAAAATGCTTGATAGAGTTGCCTCCTCCTTTTTACAGACTGAGGTCATGATGGTAAACAAGTATGCAAAATATGAAAGCAATATCTCAATGGACTTTGAAAATATTTGGGGTGGTACACAAACTTTAACATTGTTCTAAGTCGAAAAGGGGCCATAATTTAGTCAAAATGCTTGATAGAGTTGCCTCCTCCTTTTTACAGACTGGGGTCATGATGGTAAACAAGTATGCAAAATATGAAAGCAATATCTCAATGGACTTTGAAAATATTTGGGGTGGTACGCAAACTTTTAACATTCGTGTGACGCTCACGCTCACACTAAAGCTAACACTCACGCCGACGCCAGGGCGAGTAAGATAGCTCCCCTATTCTTCGAATAGTCGAGCTAAAAGTGCAAGAATAATGTAAATTTTCTGCATCATTTCAAAAGCATTGCAACAGTTCACTACCTTCTGCTCAATATTTTTTATTAATAGAAAGAATATCTTGCAAAAATGTTAAATGTCAATACATTTGCACCACCAGTCACTATCAGAGTACTCACTTTTTATAGATTTTTGAGAGAAATTATTTTTCGCCTAAAATGTGTGGGTTAGTCCCTTTAAATGGCTTGCCATTCAATAGTCAAAACCAGTCTTCAGTCCTTCGGACCTTGGACAACAGTTTTGACTACTGACCAGCAAGCCATTCAGTAAGTATATACACTTAAAACTGCCAAAGAAAAAAGAACATTCTAGACAGTAATACTAATAAACAATACATACTTATCAAATCTTCTAATGCAACACATCTAAAATATTACCTTGAGTACATTTCTGAAATTCGGCATACCCTTATACAATGATATGGCAGATGTCTTTGAGAAATTCAATAAAATAAATTATAGTCACCATATAGACTTTTCTATGTTGCATTAGCAAACGGGGCTAATGTAAGGGAGGCTATGCATATAACTAATTAACAAATTCCAAATAGGGTTGTTTCCCTTCCCTTGCATGGCAACACAATGCAGCATTATTAAATACATAAAATAATGATAATTTAATTGATTTGTACAATCCTATGAAATCTCAACTAAAAGTGTTTCAAAACATTTTGGTTATCTGGAAAAATATCACAACATAAAAACGCTCTTAATGAAAAAGCCCTCCTTTAAAACACTAATATATAGCAACTTTATTAGTTTTTGTGGCACTGTATTTCAGCTTCTCTCCTTTTTGCAGTAACTGCTTAAAACAAAAGTTAACGTAAAAAAATAAAAATAAAACAATCTTAAAACATGTTCAGTCAGTTTAAATAATGAGATACAATTTACTTTAAGCACTATTACTGGCAGTTATAGGGCAAGATTGTTTTATTAATTTTCTTCAACATATAGCAATGTCCGTTTTTCAAACTTAAGTTGTTTGAGTGTCTTCTGGGAACAATCTGTGAGTGGTTTCCGTGGATACGCGCTTGTCAAGGTATAATAAGCTTCATTAAATCCCAGTGTTGTCATGTAGTCTATGATTGCCTGCAAATATATAAAAGTGACTTTTCTAGGTATTGAGTCTATAATGAGACTTTAACTGAAGCAGATATATCCGTGTGTAAACACTGATCTGTATTATTTTAGCATAAAAACCACAACATTTAATGTTTATTTTAATGTGAAAATAAAATGCATTTATTGTACATGTAGATCTGTTATATTTTATTATTCTGACATGAAAATAAATTGCATTTATTGTAATTATTTCTAAAATTTTAACACAACATTAAAGTACATTATCATTCCGCATGTGGTATGATTTTTTCTTCTACTGGCATATGTCTGTCAGATACATACCCTATACATTTGTATACGTATATACATTATACATATATATACATATCACAGATATAAACTGCAATGTCAGTAAATAGAGGATATCAGTTTGTTTCAGAGTAAGATCTATATATATTTCACAGAGAGAACATCATATGCGATATTTTCATGAGTGGCACAGCCACAAGTGAAAATGAAAATTATACTATTCACAAGTGAAATATTTTTCGATCTTACTCTGAAACAGACAAAGTTTCTTTTTACTTTGTGTATTTTCCATGGTTTCAAACAAATTATATCCGTTTACCCGTGCAATGTCACATGCATCGCATCATGACATCATGATATCTATGTAGAAAAACTGTCAAATAGTTCTATGATGTTTCAAGATTTCTTTCAGATTTTATAACGATGGAACGTTATAAGTATCTTACATGACTGCCTGTGTAGGACCATTTTTTCCCTACCGAAGGGACAGTGTGGAATAGAAAACCGAGTTTTTTCATCCTGTTCTGAGGGTTGGGAAAAACAGCTGTCTTACACACCCAGACATGTAAGATCATTTTTCTTGCCTTTCACGTTCAAACTAGATTGTGGTGATAAACAGATTTGGGTACTTCCTGGCATTAATTTTATAGTTAATGACGTCACAGTAGTGCCAGTACTATGTGACAACACCTAAGTGCCCGCTATTTAAGACAAGGTTTTTTCATAGGGAAAGACAGGAATATCTATCCCTGGTGCATGCTCAGACAATGTATACTTTCCCCGCTAGATAGGCAAGAAATATCTTTATGATGCTATAAGTATTTTTATACACTTAAAATCTTTACTGAAGTATATTTTGCAAGGAATTTCCAATTTTTAATAATTCTTATTCTTTTGCATTCAAGTGTTTGAAACAGTGAAAATATCAATTTTATTTCAATGATAAACTTCAGTATTTCACGGAAAAGCAAAGAATAAAATTCTGTGTACTTGCAAATTCATTACAACATTTTACCACAACGTTGTCACTGTATTAAGAGTCCACTGTATTCATTCACCCGTAAGTCTTGAACTTAGAAACTTACATTTCCACTGATCTAGCAGTGTTATATATAATTTAAGGATGGTACTCGCCTGTAATGGGCTTGAACTTAGAAACCTCCTTGACTTCCTCTGATCTAGAGGTGTATGTAATGTAACTGTTATGCATTCACCATCTTCTTCATCTGGTTCACCGGGCAACTCAATCACCTGAAACCATGAGAAAATCTTTAATTCAGGTCCATTAATATTGGTAGATCTTGGCAATAAGAGGAACAGAATTATATATTATCAAAAAGAGAACTGCTGTGCTGAGCAAAATACATCAGAAGCAATGTGCCTATCAAATATTAGGATCATACGTCATTGAGGTGACTAAGTGAAAACTAAATGTAGAGACAAAAGGACAACCAACATAATCACATTATACATCCATTTAAACACTTAGTATGAAAGTGACAATGACCGTTGACTACTAAAGAAACCTCAAAATCAAAATGGTTCTTTCTGTACTTACGATGATAGTGTCCTTAACCTTTGACCCACTGACCTCAATCCATCACAGGTCAATCACTATCCAATGGCAATGTGCTCTCCAAGATTAAGGGGTTGTAGGTTAAATAATTAAAAAAAATATAATATGAAACAGTTTTTATACAGTCACTTTGACATTGACCTTTGACCCTATCTCCTCAAAATCAAAAGGAGGTCTTCTAATGCACATGAGCCATATGGCTGTCAAATTTGATGATCCTGAAAAGGGTTCTCAAGTGGTTTTTGTTGCAACGGTTACTGTGATCTTGACTTTTGACCCGCTGTCCTCCAAATAAATTGGGATCATGTCCCTCAAGATACTGAGTTGAAAGTCTTCTTGTAACTAAGAATAACACAGTAACACACAAACAAGAGGCCCAAATAGGACTAAGTCACTCCCCAATGTGATCTTGGCCTTTTAAAAAGTATCTAAGCATAACAGGGGTCATGCACTGCCCAGGTGCCATGTACCTGCAAAGTTTGAATTCATACGTCTTGGGGTTCTCAAGATTCGAGCTAAATTGTTTTCATACTAAAAATCAATGTTCCATTGACCAACTGACCTAAAAGTCAATACAGGTCAACAACTGTCCATGAACAATATGCATTCATAGGTTAAAGCATAATGTAAGTTACTGCACAAAAAAAGTATTGCCAGACAGATGGACAACCAGCATCTTAACATAACATTGAGCACATTAAAAATGAACATTTGGGCCAGCATCTTCAACTGGGCTTCAGTGAAAGAAGAATAACACAATAATACACAAACAAGAGGCCCAAATGGTCCTAAGTTGCTCACCTGAAGAGGAACTTGACTACCTGACCTTGCTTCTGACAAGTTGGGTGAACATAATCGGAGACGTTCATTCAAATAAAATTTAGTTATTGGAAGTTTTTTTCTATATTTTGCTGTAACAGCTCATTAGTTACCATTAAACTTCAAGATAAGAAGTTATTGTTTTTTATCATTATTATCATCATTTTCATATACATGTATAAAAATTACACAATAAAACAATGTAAATAACATATTTCATGATGTTTTAACGTGACTTTATAGATGTTTAAACAAACCACAGGATAAACAATGAACTCCCTTATACAAAAACAAAAAATAAAAAATAAACAGATGAAATAAGATAGATTTTGAAACCACAAACAGTTTCCTACAACCATTTTAATCGAAATTACAAGAAAGGATTAGTGAAGTTTGTAGAAAGGGTTCACAAAAAATTCTGCATGAATAATATATATAATAGTTACCGAAGTTTTCAATGCACTAAAAGATAAGAAGTTAATTTTTTATTTATTTTTTCAGCTCTGGTGTCCCCTAAAAAGTACCAAGCACAACCATTTGAATAAATTTGAGAGAGGACCTTACAATGACACTACAGACCAAGTCTGATGATAATCTATCAAGCGGTTCATGAGAGGTTTTTCTATTTTCACCTCTAGTAGCCCATAAAAGGGGCCCCTAAAAGGAGATAAGTGACCACACTTTAACATTAGAGGACCTTACAATGATGCTACAGACAAAGCTTTATAAAGATCCAGAAGATGTCACTTATAGTTTTTTTTTGTTTTTTTTTCATTTTAACTGTAGCAGCCACTAAAATGGCCAAACATCCCTACTTGAAAATATTTGGGACAGGACCTTACAGTGATGCTACAAACCAATTAAGTTTGTTGAATGTTCATCAGGCTCCTGAGAAGAATTTTTATCTTTAGCCCTAGTGTCCTCAATGAGGGGCTTAATGCCCCCATCTGAACAAAACTGGCAGAGGACCCTAATATAATAATGCTACAAACTAAGTTTGATGAAGATCCATCATGCGGTTCATGACAAAAAAAATCTTTTAACAGTACATGTATTTCTTATTTTAGCTCTAGGGGTCCCTAAAAGGGACTAAGTGCCACCAAATGAACAGGAGAGGACCCTATAATGATGCTACAGATCAAGTTTGATGAAGATCCATCAGTTGGTTCATGAGAGGAAGTCGTTTAAAGGCTCTGGCAGCCATTAAAAACAGCCAAGGTGAACCATTTGAACAAAGTTGATAAAGGTTCATGCAAGGATGCTAGAGACAAAGTTCGGTGTAAATCTGACTAGCAGTTTCAGAGGAAAAGATGTTTAAGAAAAAATGTTGACGCAGGATGCCAGACCATCCACCTATACTAATAGCCGATCCTTAGCAAAGTTCAATTGAGCTAAAAAAAACCTTAAAATATATTATGTGGAATGAATGTAGTAAGTGCAGCAAATAAAACATTTCACCTGTCACGTATACATGGTAAATATAGGTAAATTGTATTGTAAACAATATATGGAAGAATAATATCAATTTTAAAATTTTCTTCTTTCATGTCATGCAATTAAGCCCTTGCCCAAATTATTTTTTAATCATTTACCCATAAATTTAAACCTTATGAGAATATCTCTACTAAAAGTGAAAAAAGGAAGTTGTAAAGGCTGATAGAAAATCATACATCATATCATTCTATGGTTATTTTATCTATACACTGACACACATATTAATGCATATACAGCTTAATATGTGGACTAGTTTAAGGACACCGCTTGTAAAAAATGTCTTTAACAATTTCAGATTAATGTTCTTATACTACACAATTTTTTTAATTCATTGATATAAGCTACATCAAGCCAGGACCTACTATATATCCAGATTGTGACCCCCATTCATATCAGTTTTCGTTAAAGATATTAAAATGAAACAAATTGAAGGTTACTACTGATAACATTAGATGACAGCATGTCTATGTTTATCACCTGCATATACCTATATTCTAAATATATATAAAGAAAAAAACCCAAAAAGTCAAAAATTATACCATTGAACTTACAAACTTTACTTTATCCACATTATCTTCAACATGTTTTGATAATCATAAACTAAACAAGTGAAGACCCAACTTCAAATCATTATGTCACAAGTCACTGACCCCTTGCTGATCAAAGTCTACACCACAAGGTCATGCTGTGTGAAACTGCTTTCCACTGTGTAAGGTGATGTTTGACCAGGTCAGTGCGCCATGAACGTATATCATGGAAGAAAAACTTTCAAGGATATATTGAAATGTGGTCTGGATCTCACTGAACTTCAGCATTTACAACAAGATGTCATCAAAATGGTCACCCACAATGTCACTGCTGCAAAACATGGTACCTCAATAAGCCAACAGGAAAAATGACAACAGACAGAAACTCTCTTTTACCATGAAATTCATTCTCCAAGCAGTATACTATTCTTTTCTTTTTCTGCATTTAAACAACCTTTTTCTTCCCCAAATACAATGTACTTTTCTTCTGTCTCAACATCTTCCCTACTCCAGTAAGCTTCCCACTCCCCAAGTACTATGTACTTTTCTTCTGTCTCAATGTTCGCTCTCTCTTAATAAGTTTTCCCTTCCTCAAATACAATGTACTTCTGTCTCTCTGTTTCACTTCTCCTGTAAGCTTGCTAATCAACAATACAACATACATTCCTTCTGTCTTGTTTCCCCTAGCACACTTTTCTCTCTTTTTCTCTTTACTTGATTCTCTGTTTTCTCTCTAGATTCCTCACTAGATACTTCTACTACTACAGATTCTGATTTTTTTCCCCATCCTAATAACTTGCCCCTATTTTTAATAATAATGCCCTTCCTCATACGTCCACTATATTCCTGCTTTCTTGATACCCTTTTCTCTGCCATAAAAACATATTCCTCTCAGAACCTCTTAGTACCAATGTATTATTGCCATCCCATCCTGATATTGAAACTCTTGTCAACTCTGGTACTTTGTACTCTGCAAAATACCTTTCCCTTTTTTCATGGCAGCAGGCCCCTTTCTCTCCCAAGCCCTAAATATTTATTGTAACTCAATATGTATCAAAGCTCTGTCCTATCAACATATAAAATGGGACCTTAAATTTTAATGAATAAATTTTTCCACATCATGCATATAAATGCACTTAGGTTAGCCGATTCAGCCAAACAAAAAATTATGAAAAAGCTGTGCATTAATTTAAACTATGCGACACAGATTACAGATACTGTGATAGGTTGAATGAGATTGAATGAAGTGTTAATTGTAAATTTTTACTAGCGTTTATCTAGTTAACTGTTACAATGACCTAAAATGTGTTGGAAAAAAACTGAGAAAGGCAAGGTCAGCATAACATAAATTACATGTCAATCTTTCAACTAAATAATTCCTAAAGCTTGCATTTATCAATGGTTTATAGTCATACCTTAAACTCAAATATATATACTATAAAAACACTGCAGTCTATTATGTTTCATAAAAAGTTTTAAAACATTTGAATATAATATTAACAAGAGACCCTTGGTGGTCCTGTATCACTCAAATGAATACATATCATTTAAAAACAAAACCTAGCTTGTCAAGTCATACTGTCCTCTACCATGGATACTTAAAATATTCTCAAAAAGTTGTCCGCCTTTAAAAATGAATTCCATTTGTAAAGAAATAAAAGTAAACAATTGCTAAAAACTACGTTCCATCTGCTTATGTGAAATTTTAGCACTGGAAAATTATTGCAAATGCATCAATTTGAACGAAGATATGTCACAGTTCTTTCAAAATGGTGAGTTTTTAAAGGGACTAAACTGTCAGAAAGTGTAGCCCCTTTATGCAGTCCTTTAATGGAATTCAATGTATATATATCAGTACAATTGTTTTGTAGAGTAAAATACATGTTTTAAACGCTGTTCAATTTTCATGTGAAACAACCATTTCTTTCTATGATTTGATGTTGTTTGAATTTTTTTCTCAAAATGTAAGACTAAGCATTAATGTATCTTCTTATATACATCAGCGACTTGTATGGGTACATGTATTTCAATATACCATCACAATTTTATCACCAAGATGACACATTACGCCAAATTCAATTTAGAACAGCAATTAAGATTGCTTAATCTTTAGCCTGCAAATGATTCTGCCTTTGTGTCCGTGCATGCTGATCTTGCACTGCACTGTTTGCTATTCAGTCAGTAAATTTTCAGTGAACACCCCTTCAAATAATAAATGTTATTGCCCAAATTGAGTGAAAGACCAGTCCATGTCAGAAATTTAGCAGGTTAATAAAGCAAACATTTCAGATCATGTCTCTATAACTTAAAGACAACACTGTCATAACCTGGGTGTATTTATCAATAGCGGCTGAGACACCTTTTAAAAACTTTTTTTTATAAACAATTATAGTCATTATAACAATGTAATCAAGAAAAAACTTTCTAAATCTATTAAAAAATGACAGAAATCTGGAGATGTGCACTTATAAAGGTAGTCAATCTAGTTTTGACACAGTATAAGATTTAACTGAAACATGATATATTTAGGGCTTAATAGTTGTTAGATTTTCAATGGAGGTATTTCCTTATGCAAGAGAGAGTATATTTAACGGGATTGCAATGTGTATACACATGAACTTAAATGTGCTTTGTCATTTCTATTTACAAAACGGCAACATAAATATGAAAACTGAAACAGTTTTTGTCCTGTAAGATGTACTGAGAAAAGTCACTTATAATACCATTGTTTGAAAAAAGTGAGGGAATTTATTAGAACATTTTTTTCTGTTTAAGTATTTAGTTCTAGAAAAATTTATTCTATTAAATGTACTGAAAATTGTTTAAGTACATAAATAAAAACAACAATTTAACTTAAATATGTACAATAATTTCGTATGCTGCAGGTGCACCACAAAGTGTTGTACCTTGATCGATCTTAACTAAAACTGACAATATTTTACTTAATCACGGTTTACATGTCACATGTATCAAACTCTTTTTGGGGTGGGGGCGGGGGGAAATACACTTTTATACATTACTTAACAATCCAAAAATTTATACCCATCTTTAAATCCAATTATTTTCGGTAATTCTATTCCAGATCAAATATCTTATACACCGTTTTGCAGGTAAATAAATTATTTCACAAATAAAATGCAGGTATCTGATATGCCTGCCCGTTCAACTGAACTGTTTGCCCGGCTGACAAAAGTACAAATTCAACAACAAATTGTTGGATGTAGGGAAGTCCTCCCAAAAAAACGAAGGGAAATTTTTCAAAAGTGGCCCTTAATTAAGATATGAACCACACAAATCAAATAGAAGAATATCCATGTTGGCACCAGGATACACAGTGAGTTTATGTTAAATAAAATTCAGAGTTGTTGAACTTAGAGGCAATTTAGCAACAGCTGATATATCTGCTGTAGTGTGCAGCCATTATACAGAAAAGTTGAAATAAAATAGACTCACCCTCCTCTTCTTTTCTGGTTCTGATTCAGGCTTTGGTCTATGCAACACAACATCTGGCGGTAGTCGTCGCCTTTCACGTGCATCTTCATTTATATTCTCTCTGCGACTGTTACGATCTGGTATCTCGTCATCCTAAATACAACACAAAACAAAATTTAATTCTAGGTGAAAGTGTGTGTAATTAGTGCATATTAAATCACAGGAAGGATTTAAAGCTGTAATTAATCAATGAAATATTTGACGGCCACTGTCAATTATCATATAAGTTAATTCTGCCAAAAACTGCTACTCTGTTTATTTTGTATGGATAATGCATGTTTTAGTGCTATAACATCTGCAGAATCCCGAGGGATTAGTTGGTGGGTTCTGAAGATGCCTATAACACAAAATGTACATGCGCTAAAACTATTCTAGCATAAAACATGTAAAAACTAATAATTGACTATATTCTCCCACAACGTAACTATGTTTCTATGAAATGCGCAGGAATGTCTGCATTGTTTTATCACGTTGACATAATTTTTTTTTTAATTATCTGTTTTGGGGCTGTAATATGTTTACGCTTTGCCAAGGAACGTTCATATTATATAACTAGAAATTCTGTCCATAGGACACAGATGCCCCCACATACTGTGTCATCCACTACATAGCAAAAACTATCAAAGGGCCATAACTGCAGTAAAAATATTCACTGAAAACAATTCCTTCCTTTATGGTCATCTGTACATGAAGCTTGTTCATCTGTGAAAGTCTGAAGCAAATCAGGCTAATAATGTTGGAAGAGTTGGACACACAAGATTTTTCTCTATATTCCAAATATAGCAGAAACTATCACAGGGCCATTACTGAAGTAAAAATAGTCACAGAAAAAAGCCTTCTTTTATGGTCATTTGCACATCAAGCTTGTTTATCTTTGACAGTTTGAAGCAAATCATCTATTATATATTCCATAATATAGCAAAAACTATCAAAGGGCCGTAACTGTGGTAAAAAGTCACAGAAAAAAATCCTTCTTTCATGGTCACCTACACATCAAGCTTGTTCATATGTGAGGGAAGAGTTGGACACACAAGATTTTTCTCTATATTCTATATAGCAAAAACTATCAAAGGGCCATGATTGTTCAATTTACTGGCTCAATTTAAACAGTGTGATCTAAACCATTTCAAATGTGTATAAACTAGAAGTGAATTATATTTCTGTGAACAAGTTCATCAATTCAAAGGTTGAATAAACTAGAAATGCAGCACTACAACTTTTTCTATCCCTTTAAAAGAGTCTTACAGAATATTACATATATAACTGTTAACAGTCTAGTCCAACCACTATTAAATCATGGGCCTATATGTAAGGCCTGTGATGGTCTATATTAACAGTATGTCAATCTGAGCCAGACATCCCAACTCCCCCAATCTTATTGGGTTTCTCATGATTCTGGATGTAAAACCCGATTATCTCTATTTCTGTTAGGCCAAGGATTTACATTTGTATACAGTAACTTGTGCTAAACTTAATACTTTCAAATCATCTGCATGTCAGAGACAAATGAGCCGTGCCATGAGAAAACCAACATAGTGGGTATGCGACCAGCATGGATCCAGACCAGCCTGCGCATCCGCGCAGTCTGGTCAGGCTCCATGCTGTTCGCTTTTAAAGCCTATTGGAATTGGAGAAACTGTTAGCGAACAGCATGGATCCTGACCAGACTGCGCGGATGCGCAGGCTGGTCTGGATCCATGCTGGTCGCATACCCACTAAGTTGGTTTTCCCATGGCGCGGCTCAAATATTCTGAACTTACTTCCCCTAGCTGCTGCCCACTCCCTCTGAATGTATGACCCATTATGAGATTCAACTCCTCGTCCTGTTTTTGTCTCCTGGCTTCTTCCCGTGGAATTAAAATCCTTTCTTTGTAGCTTTCAACCTAATATTTGTGAAAGAAAGTAATTTAACGAAACAAACTAACATCAATATTCGGTCAATCCTAATTACCGGTACTGCCTTTTATCTATCCAAGATGAATCTAGGAAGGTTAACATAAGTAAAATTGAGGGTAAGTTGAGACTATGAGTCACAGACCAGAATTTAAAATGTATTTCAGAGCAATCTTAAATTAATATGTTTATTTAAAGGAAAAACTGTTTGTAGATCCTTGATAGGAGGGTTAACTCTTTCGAGCATAAAGATTTACAACATAAATCATATCAGTGCTAAATCTTACATCAGTTTTCGATAATATTCTTTTAAATGGTCAGCTTTACTGAACAGCAATGCTTCTTTCTTAAGTACCTTTTCATTTGTTTTATTCTGGATACATTGTCTATTTCTCTTCCGTTGATCTTCAAACCGCTGTTTACGTTCCTCTGGAACTGTGTAGAAAATACAATAACTTAACATATATTCACTATATGTATGTCATAAATGCAAGACAGAAAGAATAGAAAGAGCAAAAGTAAGGAGTAAGTGATTCAAATGCACTTATCCAAGCTGGTATTCATCAACATTTGAAGTGTAAAACATGCATAATATAATATTAGTAAAATATGTCTAATACTTCATTAAAAATTCAAGGGTTTCATTACTGATAGTTGAAGTTGCAAAGTAGATGGGTGTCTAGGGATCCTCCAGTTTAGAACTTTATTTTCTGAAGGAAAAGTAGGTTGGGCTTCAGACTACTATAGCAGGCAGAAATTCCAGCCCCAAGCTCTTAATGAAACCCCTGCTGATTAAAAGCCTGTGTTAAAACTGACAAAAAAGTACCTTCTGGAGTGGAAAGATGTGTACTTTGCTTGGCAAAAGCACAGTAGATCTTGTTCAATACAGAACATCCTATCCATATCAACACAGAATATATAAATAGTTTCACCACAGCATCCCAAAACACCACCGGAGATTCTGAAAAATATATAAATGTTTGAAGAATCTGTGTACAATTCATTTCTCTTCAGGTCTTTTGCCATCTCTAGTATTACATTATACTCTAGTACAAGTTATTTCAATATGGAAGCGAAAGTCTGCTGACATGTACACAATAAGATTGACCTCAAGAGGTACAGTTATTAAAAATTGGGACAATTAAAAAACTCATTCAGCTTAGTGTTAATTGTACTGTTGCTGTCTTGCCTACTTAAAATAAAACTTCTCTTAAATAAGGCCATTCTCTTAAACAAGGCCATCCCCAGACTCTGTGTGTCTCCCCCAAGGGCAACTGGAATCATACTAGGGGGTTTTATTCTCACATTATATTTTTAACACTATTGCAAGTAAGTGGAGGTGCACAACTTCATGTTCTGATAAGCTGAAGTTGTTAAATATCAGGACTCTACATTATGTAATTTTAGAGATAAGTACAACACAAAATTAGGTAAGAAGCATTACAAACCTAAATGAACACACAAAAAAACCCAGAGACTCACAGACTAGTGGACAGACAAGGACAAATCTAAATGTAAGAGACATAATGTCTTACAGTTCACAATGACACAGGTATGCTGAATGTTGAGTTGCTATTTTCTTCAAGGTCAAGGTCACTAGGGGGCCAGGACTCACCATGGGATGTAAATGAGCCTTTGAACTATCCTACAAGGTTTCAAAGCAATATATGTAACTGTTTTTGAGACATTGCAATTTTTGTGAATTTTCAAAGGCGTCAAAAAAATATAAAAAGAGCTAATTTCTGCAAGGTCAATGTATTAGGGGTCCAGAACTCTCCAAGGGGGTGTAAAATTCATTTTTGAACCATCCTACAAGGTTTCAAAGCTATGTATGTGACGATTTTTATGAAATTGTCATTTTTGTGAATTTTCAAAGGCGTCAAAAAAAATCTAAAAAAATGCTAATTTCTTCAAGGTCAAGGTCACTAGGAGGTCATGGCTCACCACGGGAGTGTAAAATGAGTTTTTGAACCATCCAATTTTAAGGATTGGCAACAGTTTCCTTGAAAGTGTTTTAAGAATGATGGGCTTGACCTTATCTGGCCCACAAGCCGTAATTATGAGGGTTCAGAGTTTGTTTTCATATTTTAAGGCTGGCAGGGATGCCGAGTCTTGTAATGTTTGGAATACTACAGGAAGGGGTAGAATTTTTTGGTGCGTCATCAGTCAGTTTACATTTAAAATATCTTCAAGGTATTTTTGATAAGCGCCCCTCTTTTATTTTCTTTCAGTCTGTACGAGTTGTAGTGGTTGTAGGTATATAAGGCCACTTCCAACAGCCTTGCTGTTGGGTTAACCCTTTAGCGACGTGGTTAGAGTGTCCACCTTCAGATCACGAGGTCCGGGGTTCGATGCCCGGTAGTCTGTGGTATTTTACTACAATGGCGACGAGGATGTTTGACGGATTCATGCATTTGGATGAGGCTAGAAACTGATAGTAGGTTCAGTTGATGCCTTGGGCTAGAAACTGATAGGAGGTTCAGTTGATGTCTCAGGCTAGAAACTGATAGGAGGTTCAGTTGATGCCTTTGGCTAGAAACTGATAGGAGGTTCAGTTGATGCCTCGGGCTAGAAACTGATAGGAGGTTCAGTTGATGCCTGGTCCTTCAATGTTAGAGAGAGGAATGTAGTGGTTGTAGGTATATAAGGCCACTTCCAACAGCCTTGCTGTTGGGTTAACCCTTTAGCGACGTGGTTAGAGTGTCCGCCTTCAGATCATGAGGTCCGGGGTTCGATCCCCAGTAGAGTCTGTGGTATTTTACTACAGAGTCTTCACCATTGGATTCCTTTTCTGTATATGGAAGAAGAAGAAGTATGTTTGACGTCCAAGAAATATAAATTACAATCAGAGGATTTGTTCAATTTTTTTAATTTTTAGAAGGCCTATCACGCCTTCTGATTATGTTCTTGAGATCAGTATGCCAAACATTTCCTGATGGTACATGTACTTATCAAGTATCTGTTAAATCCCAGTTTGCTTTTTACAGTGGGATATTTTGTACACTGGAGCTAATAAATGATAAAAATTTATCTTGATACCAATTATTTCACATTGTATTTGATGAATGTTCTAACTGACATTGCAATTATTTAACTCAATTCCAACTCTCAAAAGGTAGGCTGGTTATAAAACACTTTGTGAAAACTTAACAGCCGTCGTGAGCCGATTACCTATTTTACTGCATGATAACCATGCTATTGCTGCCGTTCCAGTTATTAAAAATGTCCACGTCCAATTAAGTTTAGGCATTTTAAATGACAACCACAATCTGGGTTTCCACTTTCACTTTCGTCTGGAAGAGTCAATACAGTAAGCTAAAATTTTCCATTCATACAGTATCCAAAAATATGTTATAGCTAGGATACAAACTATATCATTCCCGTATTTTTTATTACATACTTAGGAATACTAAGGTGCACAGCTATGATTTTCAATACAGAGTTTACAATGAACAGTAATAAACGGAGACTTTATTTTTATTTAGAACTAACTCTGCCTTACCTATTCAGTTATAGTGAGTCAGACCACATGCAGTCGATCAACCAATGAAATGGAGTAATTTGTATCACGTGAATTTGCGTTATAAATACGACGAAAATGCGATAATCTGTCTCTTTTCCATTTATCCGAAAGAGAGTAAAGACGTACAAAATGTCGGATCAAAAAGTCGTGAATGGTGACGGACATCCAGAACATTACAAAGAAATTCATCATCATTATGCAGAAGAATGCAGTCAAGATGATATCGGAACGTTTTTGTTTACTTCTGAATCTGTAGGCGAGGGGCACCCAGGTACTATTTTCATGCATTTGAATCTTGATTGATTTTTTTCCAGTCACGTGGTTTTGTTTACAAATTGAAATTCAAATGAAAATAGGTTATATGCATGAGTTAGATCTTCATGCAGTTTGAATTGGATTCGGTATACATGTATTTGTTTTCCAGGTGTGATACAGTTACTGACGTATTTATTAACCTGATTTATTTTTGTTTATCTGTTCTTGTGAACTAGTTTTAGGACTTGTACAGAAACTAGTACTGTTTCTGTCAGGGATCTGGTTCCTGACCAGAATTTTACACGGGTATATGGCAGTAAAACATGTATATTTCTACCCTTGAAAGACTGATTATGACTGGGAACACATACTATCTTTGCCAGGGGTCACGCTCGATCGCCGCTTGTGACAAAAAATTAATCGTAGCTCCGAAATTTTCTAATTGGCGAAAATGGCCAGAAGCTATGTCTGTCTGCAAAATTACGAATATTGGAGTTTTACAAACCAAAAGGTGTGAAAAGTCGATAATCTGTGTAGACAAACAACATACGTTATTGAAAGGGAGGGATCCGAGCCAATTTGTGAAAGGGGTCACACTGGGAATTTTTTTCTCTGAGCCACTGCTTTTTCCGAAGATAAAATTATGAGGCCAACAACGGTGAAGCGCATAGCATTGACGTTCTTATAGGACTACATTATATGTACCAATGTACTCATTGTAACCACTCAAGAAATTAATGTAGTTATTACATATTTCTTAGTAATATATGAGTTAATTATCTCTTTCCCACTTACATGTAGTACTCCAACAAATTAATAATATTTGGCATGCAAAATGCTTTCTAAATGTCCCAGTGTGACAGAAGATTGTTTTATAAACATATATTGTTTATATAGAATTTTACATATATTCAGAATTACGAAAATCTATGCCCTTCTTGATGTGAAAAACAAAAGTCTTGAGTTATAAGAATCAAAGGAATTTGAATGAACTAAGTCAAAATAATGCAGTTACTTATCTGGAAACTGGTCCTGCTTGGCTACTGGTTCCTAGTCAGTAGTGGGAACTTGGCAGTGTTGAGAAAACAGACTGTTGCTAATACATATATTTACAAATATACAGTCGCCGAGTCGGCTGTACAATGTGCACACTTTTTAAGTGACTGGTAGTTCCTGTAGGAACATTTTTACTAAAATGAGTTTTCAGACTTGATTTAGCCAGTTCTACAAAACATAACTATGCAAGAGTTTTCTTTGAATAATGAAAAATTTGTTTCATTTTGGGATTTTTTTCTTACGATAGGGAATTTTTTGCTTCAGTTGGGAAAAATGGAGCCTAATTGGTATTGGGAATGGGGCCCGATGTTCAGCCCCATGATACAGGTGGAAAAAACCCCTGCAATTTATCCCAACAATGATAATAAAAGTGTCATCACAATGAGATAACAACTTAAAATCTTAGTGACTAACCATTTGGTATTACTTTTATCATGAAACCTAATTTTGATAAGGGGTAGTTTATGTAAGTATGTGCTGGTAACTACTAGTATTTGCTGGCATTTAGCCGACCCTGGGTACACAGAAAACCTGCTTTCTTATGTAGAACTCCTAGAAGAAACTCAAGAGCACCCCAGAATTTTTAAGGCCTTTAAAGGGATTTTAACCCGGCCTGCTGTATTTAAAGGTGAAGCTTGTGACCACCGGGCTACATATTTATGTTGTGTACCTTTTTTGTCAACGTTTATGTGCCATTAGCAAGTTAAGAAAAGATATTATATGTTAACACTTTTAAGAACTTACCAAATAGTCAGTGTCGGGTAACCACTATAATTCTAGCACTCTGAAATCATAGTAATTGTCGTTTTCTTTATGACAACATCAATGCATAAAATTATTTGGTAAATATCTAAGCTAAAAAGATAAATTTGAATACATGTTTACATTAATTAATCCCAACGTTTACAACAAATCTAATTTGCTTTTTGGTTTGTAGACAAGATCTGTGATCAGGTCAGTGATGCAATCCTTGATGCCCACTTGAAACAGGACCCTGATGCTAAAGTTGCTTGTGAGACTGTCTCAAAGACAGGTATGATCCTGTGCTGTGGCGAGATCACATCAAAAGCCAAGGTTGACTACCAAAGTACCATAAGAAATACCATCAAACAGATTGGATATGATGACTCCAGTAAAGGTAAGTTTTTGAATTATTTTAAATAAGATATCTAATAAAATAAGGGTGTATTTTCTCTATCAACTCTATCAAGCATTTTGATTGAATTACGGCCCCTTTACTACTTAGAATAAGTGTTAAAGTTTGCGTACCACCCCAAATATTTTCAAATTCCATTGAGAATTTGCTTTCATATTTTGCATACTTGTTTACCATCATGACCCAAATCTGTAAAAAGGAGGAGGCAACTCTATCAAGCATTTTGGCTGAATTATGGCCCCTTTTCGACTTAGAATATGCTTATTGTAATGTTAAAAGTTTTACTCATTGCTTATATTATACTATCAAGCACTGAGAATAGTCGAGCGCGCTGTCCACTGACAGCTCTTGTTATAATAATGGAATAATCGAGAAGCAATTAGCTATATAATTTTATATAACTTTAAAACTGCTGGAGTCATTCAGCTGAAATTGCACACATTTTTTGACAACTTTGATCTGGATATAATTTGCCCCAAAACACTGTCTAAAACTGAACTAGATTAAAGTAAATTGAGATAGAAGAAAAAGCTTCATTATTTTGAAAACCAACCATAGGGGACATGTTATAAAATAACAGTAGTATATTACCAGGTGTTGTTTTACTCCAGAATGTGATGGTTTTACTAAATGGAGTTTTTACTTCAATATTTTCAGGCTTTGATTACAAGACATGTAATGTATTGATTGCCCTTGAAGAACAGAGTCCAGATATCGCAAGGGGTGTACATGTTGACAGAGATGAAGATGATATTGGAGCTGGAGATCAGGTGAGAAATACAACTTTCAGTACTACTAGATTAATATTAATGGTCACGTGTTGAACAAATTACAGAATACCAGTTTTCAGAATGATGGTTTTGTTGCAAGGTACATGAATTATTTATGAAATGTGGCAAGGGTCAGTTCAAACTATGCATTAAGTCATGAGTTGGTGTAGAAGATACAAGAAATACCCATGATAATGTCACGTTAACAATTTCTTCAGATCTTTCATTTATTCTTACAAAATTTGGTTGCAAACTAGTAGATACAATGTAGTCTTGAAGCCCACCGATACATTGCCTTTAAGAGGACCAACTGTATAGTTCCTTCACAATCTGACTAAAGTACTTGATCTTCTAAACGAAGATCTGAGAACAACCCATTCACATTCGTCTTCTGTATATTTTGGATTTCCAGTATTGCTATTTTTATTTCATCCAATCAGACGACTTGTTCGAATGTCAAAGAGTAAGAAAAATGTGCAGTCATTCCAGGGCTCGAACCCGGGACCCCTCGCTTACAAAGCAAGTTGCCTACCGACTGAGCTAACCGGCTATCTGGTACATTATGACATAAAAATTGTAAATATCAAAAGTCAAGGCTACAGGTAGATTTGCAAGATGTTGTAAGTTAGGCTCTGATTGGCTAGCGAAAGGGTAGTCAGAACGAGGCAATGAATAGGTCGTTCTCAGATCCTATGCGTAGCGTAATAGGATATGTACTTTAGTCAGATTGAGTTCCTTCATTTGCATAAAATGATTAGATGTTCTCTGTATTCAGGGTTTGATGTTTGGGTATGCCACAGATGAGACTGAAGAATGTATGCCACTGACCGTTGTCCTCTCTCATCAACTTAATGCTAAAATTGCACAGCTACGCAGATCTGGAGACCTTGCCTGGGCAAGACCAGACACCAAAACACAGGTATATTGTTAGCGATTATTTTTGGTATTCGTCCTGCATCCTATATGTATAAAATTTGCTGAGGACACAAAATATTAAAGGATTAACATCCCAGGTGATGCATTGTCTTAACAGTCAAAAACTGATGGAACCATATAACATATTTTGTATTTGCAGTTTTTCCATGAATAAGACTAATGCAGATTTCAGCACATTTTGTGACTGGTAATAGTATCATATTATGTTATTCTTTTAAGAATTAAAGCAATTTGTGAAGGTAGATTTTTAATATATACCATTTCAGTTGTCTTAAAATTTCAATGTTTCTGTATGTGTATATCAGTCATTGCGTTGTTTTTAACAGGTTACGATTGAATACAAATATGATGAAGGTGCATGCGTACCTATTCGTGTTCACACTGTTGTTATATCCCTGCAACATAATGAAGAAATTACAGTGGAAAAACTAAGAAAAGAAGTCATGGAAAAAGTTGTAAAAGTTGTGATACCCAAAAAGTATCTGGATGATAAAACTATTTTCCATATCCAGCCATCAGGATTATTCATCATTGGAGGACCACAGGTAATTTTGGTTTCTGTAGTTTGCACAATAAGCAGTGACCGTCCTCAGTATTTCCTTCAATAGGTAAACTTTGCTGATTACCGGTAAAGTAAAAGTTGCAAAAACTTGCATGTTTGTCTAATTTTGGTGACAGAATTGTTTTGTGATTGTTAGTTCTTTACTTTTAAAGTTTTGAAAATGTCTTGATGTAGAAGAACATTTATTGAAGGCTGAGGCAACTTCTCCATTATTTTTAGTAAAAGTTTTGGTGATATGATGGTGTGGTTAGAACGAACTATGTTCACCTTAAATTTGTTCAATGTGATGATCTACTTTATAAAAAAAGATACTGCAGAAAGAATGACTTACAGGATGACACAAAGCTCTAATCTCCAATTTGTGTAAACAGAATCGTTACAGAGGTCATTTATAAGTGAAAACAGCAGCATTTCACTTCTGGCAAGGAACTGTAGTCGTAAAAATGTACTCATTTTTTGCCCTCTAGTTAATGTACCTTATTTCACTAGATTACCGGTAGATAATAAAATATTTATAAAACTGATCTGTTAAATAAGTCCTAAAGACTTCTTTAAACTGAGTATTCATTGTGGTAATAATAAAGGTTAACAGGTCCGTGTTGTGGAAAGTCGGTGAACAATTGAGATGGCCTAATGTTTGTTTGACCTTGAGATCTTGTGGTTGGAGCATGTAAGATTATGTTTAGGGTCAAAATCTGTTTGTGTCAAAATTTAGAAGTCTTAGTTTTATCTGGTATCAGACTTGATTTAGCCAGTTCTACAAAAACTTGGTCAATAGCATACTTATTCAACCCAGACATAATTGTTAACATTAAAATTATATAGTTTTAAAGTTCAAAAGTACTGTTTATTTAGGTATTGAACCCGGTAAGTTTTCACAAGTTCAGTTTGGTGACAAAGACTTGGCAGAGGCATAGCCAGACGGGGGCTCGGGGAAATCCGAGCTTTCGCTTGGTGTGCATTGTTAAAGGACAGGTACATTAAATAATTTAAGAGATACAAGAAAATGATATGGACTGTTTTTCCAAATGTTTAGAATTCTCAGTTGGAAAGTTTCTGAATAATGAACTGAAAAGTAATAAGAAGACCAGTTTTTGGTTTCTTTTGTACTAAATTTTTTTTTACAAGACAACCTGTGAAATAGTTCTGGCTACGCCCCTGCAAGGGTCAGTGTAGCTATTTATGCTCAGTCTGCAAATTGTTTTATTGTACCAGTTAGTTACTTGTGGAGTCCCTGCTAATTAATGCTGTTCTGTAACCATACCATTCTATATGAAAAGATTTGCCATACTCAAATGGATCCAACTATTGAGTGTTAAACCATCAAAACAAAAAATTATATATTGTTGTAATTTGTACATTAATGTAAGAAGTACTAAATAGATGTCCTGCTTCTTTAGCTTGTCCAGATTGTTCTTAGTTCAGACTACAAGAAGCATAATTTGCAGGCTGAGACTGGGTTGTGTTGTGCACCAAATCTCTTCATCTTTGTAGTTTTAAAAGTTGCAGCATGCCATGTTATTGCCTGGTTATTTATGTAACTACAGTACGCCTGTTACCTTGTATGTGACTAGACATTATTACGTGGCCCCTTATATAAATGGCCAGTTCATTGTTAGTGCTATTATGACTGGTCTATAATTCAACACGGGTTTGCTGGCCTTAAAGTCAAAACTTCAGGGAAAAATCTTTAAAATTTATTTTTCATATTGTGTGATAAAACAATGGTTTGCTGGTAAATAGTCAAAACTAGCAAAGGGAAATAGTGTGGATTGTTGACCAGCAAGCCTTTTTAGTAAGTTTTTATTGTACGCGTCCACTTTGAGTGTGGGAGGTCGTGGGTTCGATCTCCGGCCACATCATACCAAAGACATGTAAAATGGTATCAGTAGCTCCCTTGCTTGGTGCTCAGAAATAAAAGGGAAACTAGCTTCTCTCATACACTCATGGCGATGGAGTTCATCAGGAATGAGGTGCCGAGAGTGATTAATATAAGTTGTATAAGTTGTTTCACAGTCGTATGTACTGGTGGCAAAGGCAGGATCACTTGCCGCCCGCAGGCTAAAGGTTAACTATTTGGAAATGAAGATGAGGAGTTTTGGGTGTCTATATTAAAATGTAGTTCTTACAGATTATTTCAGAATTAACTGATGCTTTTTTTGGGGTACTTTGGTAACTTGGCACAATAACAATTTTGCTTTGTAGAACTTTCTAATATCGGTGAAGCTTCATTATAAGCTATTGTCCTAAATTTGATTGAAGTAGTTTGGTTGATAATGTATGGCACAACCTTGCTGATAAAGATGTAAGGAAATGTGTCTGTTTCTACTATAAATGATTTAACTGTCCTTCACTTTGTTTACTTGTTATGTTTAATGCAGTTTATGCTTTTGAAAATTGTCCTATTTTTTAGACTAGAACACATTATTAAGTGATAAAAAGATATCTTTGCATGTGGAATTGTGCTCTCATTCTTTTGCAGAACAACATGACATTCCTAAAGTCAAGCAACGTCTCTCTTATTAAAACTAAATACCTATAAATATACCCGAAAGCCTAATTTTGTTAAATGGTATTCTGTTGATTTTTGTCCCCTCTCATTAAAATTTCTTGTGGGAGTCGCTTGGATTTGTCCTTGTCTGTTCATCCGCCCGACCGTCAGAATTTGCGTTGGTCATACATTGTTTCTCAAAAAGTGTTTGACCTAGATCATAGGATTTTTTTTTTATCAGCTTATGAAAATGTGCAACTGGGGTGGGATATGTTTTGAATTTCAGTTAGCCAGGTTAGACTTATGGCCCTTGACTTAGTCAATAATATGCTTAAGTAGCCAAAAGTCTTTTGTCAGATGTATTGCTGGAAGTATTTGAGTTAGGGCCAAGAAACATTGGAATTATATTATTCAGCATGTGAAGTTGCTCACCTGGGAATTTAGTCCTGGATTGCACACTGCCAGACCAGAGTTACGGCCCTTGAATTAGTAAAAAAAAAAGGCCTAAAGAACTGTACCACATGTATCTCAAGATAATTGTACTGTATAGGTTTATTATTCAGCATGTGAATTTGTGCATCTGGGGTTTTGTTTAGATTTCAATTAGCAAGACCAGAATTTTGGCCCTTGACTTAGTCAAAAATGTGCATTGAGATCTTAAAAGTTTTTATCACATACTTCAAAAAGTGTTTCCCCTGGAGTCATGAAATTTTAAAGGAATGTTGTTCAGCATGTGAAGTTGTGACATGTCTTTCAATTTCTTTCATCTAATGTTTCTTGATGATGTATTGTAGTATCTCTACCCCCCACTCCCACCCCATCTCATAATGACTCATACCCCCTACCAAAGGTAATATAAAAGTTTACTTAGTCTTGCAGTGTCAGCAAGTACATGTGACCATACAGTGATAGGAAGTGGGGATGTACCGGTATAACCAATTGATCATATTTTGCTTTTTGCTCATTCTATCTGTGCAGCTCTTAGAATTATGTTAATGCATGCAATTTTGTTTCTGTCCCTTATAGTTTTGCATGTCAGTTTCAGGTGCTTTTTGAAACTTGTCTATTTCCTAAAGATGAAACAATAGTGAAATATCTTTGTTGCCATGGTTGTTTTGATGAAGTTTTACCATTTTATTTTCATCATTTTTTGCCAGTTTCCATCTAGTGTTTTTTATTAGCTCACCTGTCACAAAGTGACAAGGTGAGCTTTTGTGATGGCGCGGTGTCCGTCGTGCGTGCGTGCGTCCGTAAAATTTTGCTTGTGACCACTCTAGAGGTCACATTTTTCATGGGATCTTTATGAAAATTGGTCAGAATGTTCATCTTGATGATATCTAGGTCAAGTTCGAAACTGGGTCACATGCCTTCAAAAACTAGGTCAGTAGGTCTAAAAATAGAAAAACCTTGTGACCTCTCTAGAGGCCATATATTTCACAAGATCTTCATGAAAATTGGTCAGAATGTTCACCTTGATGATATCTAGGTCTAGTTCGAAAGTGGGTCACGTGCCTTCAAAAACTAGGTCAGTAGGTCAAATAATAGAAAAACATTGTGACCTCTCTAGAGGCCATATATTTCATGAGATCTTCATGAAAATTGGTCAGAATGTTCACCTTGATGATATCTAGGTCAAGTTTGAAAGTGGGTCACGTGCCATCAAAAACTAGGTCAGTAGGTCAAATAATAAAAAAACCTTGTGACCTCTCTAGAGGCCATATTTTTCATGGGATCTGTTTGAAAGTTGGTCTGAATGTTCGTCTTGGTGATATCTAGGTCAAGTTTGAAACTGGGTCACGTGCGGTCAAAAACTAGGTCATTAGGTCTAAAAATAGAAAAACTTCGTGACCTCTCTAGAGGCCATATATTTCATGAGATCTTCATGAAAATTGGTCAGAATGTTCATCTTGATGATATCTAGGTCAAGTTTGAAAGTGGGTCACGTGCCATCAAAAACTAGGTCAGTAGGTCAAATAATAGAAAAACCTTGTGACCTCTCTAGAGGCTATATTTTTTTTGGGATCTGTATGAAAGTTGGTCTGAATGTTCATCTTGATGATATCTAGGTTTGAAAGTGGGTCACGTGCCTTTAAAAACTAGGTCAGTAGGTCAAATAATAGAAAAACCTTGTGACCTCTCTAAAGGCCATGTTTTTCATGGGATCTGTATGAAAATTGGTCTGAATGTTCATCTTGATGATATCTAGGTCAAGTTCGAAACAGGGTCATGTGCGGTCAAAAACTAGGTCAGTAGATCTAAAAATAGAAAAACCTTGTGACCTCTCTAGAGGCCTTACTTGTGAATGGATCTCCATAAAAATTGGTCAGAATGTTCACCTTGATGATATCTAGGTCAAATTTGAAACTGGGTCACATGCCTTAAAAAACTAGGTCAGTAGGTCAAATAATAAAAAAACCTTGTGACCTCTCTAGAGGCCATACTTTTCATGGGATCTGTATGAAAGTTGGTCTGAATGTTCATCTTGATGATATCTAGGTCAAGTTTGAAACTGGGTCAACTGCAGTCAAAAACTAGGTCAGTAGGTCTAAAATTATTAAAATCTTTTGACTTCTCTAGAGGCCATATTTTTCAATGAATCTTCATGAAAATTGATCTGAATGTTCACCTTGATGATATCTAGGTCAGTTTCGAAAGTGGGTCACGTGCCATCAAAAACTAGGCCAGTAGGTATAAAAATAGAAAAACCTTGTGACCTCTCTAGAGGCCATATTTTTCATGAGATCTTCATGAAAATTAGTGAGAATGTTCACCTTGGTGATATCTAGGTAAAGTTCAAAACAGGGTCACGTACATTCGAAAACTAGGTCAATAGGTCAAATAATAGAAAAACCTTGTGACCTCTCTAGAGACCATATTTTTCAGTGGATCTTCATGAAAATTGGTCAGAATTTTTATCTTGATAATATCTAAGTCAAGTTCAAAACTGGGTCACATGAGCTTAAAATCTAGGTCACTATGTCAAATAATAGAAAAAACAACGTCATACTCAAAACTGGGTCATGTGGGAAGAGGTGAGCGATTCAGGACCATCATGGTCCTCTTGTTATTTCATGTCATTGCTCAGTTTCAGTTTGGAATAGAATGACATTTTAGCAAATGCTCACTGTTTTCAATTAACAAATGCACTTTTTCAGTTGTTTATAAAATTGTCAAGTACTAAAACTATTATTAATGGTTAAAAAATGTCATAATACAATACTGGTGCACATAACTTATAATGGCTTATATCAAACATTTTTGCTTCTACTAGTATAATCTGTATATCTTCACTATAGTATCGATAGTAGATGTAGAAGTATTTTAATGAAGCTTTATTCATGTTATTGTTTCATTGTAAGGTTTGTATACTACATAGGTTATAAGCTGCTTTTGTAATCATTATATAACTGGCAAAAGGTGTTCTTTCCACTTGAAAGGTGGCACAGTTTAAAACTAGTTAGCCATTTTGAAAAGTTTAGTTGCTGCCATTTTTATGCTGCACTGTTTAGAGACCTTGGAGGACTATTGTGCTTGAACTGTCCTGCAGTCTGTCACACTTTCATGTGAAGTTGTCTTACAGTTTCCAACCGAGTGAAATGAACTTTCATTTCCTGGAGTTATGGCCGTGTTGTGGACTTCATTAAATTATTCTGTCAAGCATTTTTGGGGGTGTGGTGTGTGGGGGGACATGTTTCATACAATGTCAAGAGAACAGTTGATTTGGTTTTTGTTCAGGTTCAAACCTGAAATTTAGCTCTTCTGGGTTTATAAAGACAGTTTTGCAGAAATGTACGGTTTAAGTGTTTGTTACAATTGTGCTGGAAAATAAAATAATAAATTTAGTAGTGCATAGAAGTTCAAATAAGACATTTGTTTCAGGGTGACGCTGGTCTCACTGGCAGAAAGATTATTGTTGATACATACGGTGGATGGGGCGCACATGGTGGTGGTGCCTTCTCGGGTAAAGACTTCTCCAAGGTGGACAGATCAGCAGCATACGCAGCAAGATGGGTGGCAAAATCTCTAGTCAAAGCTGGTCTCTGTAGACGTGTTCTTGTTCAGGTAAACTCTTTACCATTGTTCAACAAATGACAGACTCATATTTAGGGCATGGTATAAAGCTTTATGAAATTTTATTCACTAAAATCTTCAAAGCTTTTTACTTCTCTGAGCACATTGTCTGTCTGAGCTTAATGTGCTCATGACACAATGTGCTTACTAGTAAAAAAAACAACTGGTGATTGTCAAGAAAATTAATTCCCAGTAGTAAACTACATTTGTTTGTAGTCTTAAGGTATGTGTTCAGTTATATTAAAGGTTTCTTTTCTCAAAAATGTATTTCATAAAGTGTTATAGACCACTTCAAAATACATTCAGTTTTATTCAGAAAATAAAATGTAGCTAAAAGTATGGAGAGAGATCGATTTGAATTTCGTTTAAATATAGGAAGACATGCGTTAACTAAAAGCAATCTCTAGTTTTAAATTTAATCAGTTGTTTAATGTCTTTAAAGTTTTAAATGTGAGTGATGCAACAAAGCCTATTTGATAGCGAGTTGGATAAAAAACAGAAATTTAGGTCTGCTTTGAGTTATTGGTGGGGGGGGGGGGGGGGGGATAAGAACTGAAAAGTATTCCAGGAACATATCACTGCTCAGAAATTATTTGAAAGATTGCCTGTTTTCTTTCAGCTGTCCTATGCTATTGGTGTTGCTCAGCCACTGTCTATCACTGTACTTAGTTACGGAACATCCAGCAAATCAGAACAAGAATTGTTGCAAATTGTCCGCAACAACTTCGATCTCAGGCCAGGTAGAATTGTCAAGTAAGTAATAAAAATGTATAGCTTCCAGCTATTCTGAAATTGAAAAGCAACAGGGAATAAAGTAATAATATGTTGGATTTTGGTATTTTTAATAAAAGTACAGTATCTATAAATGAGCAGTGCCATGGGAAAACCAACATAGTGGGTGTGCGACGAGCATGGATCCAGACCAGCCTGCGCATCTGCGCAGTCTGGTCAGGCTCCATGCTGTTCGCTTTTAAAGCCTATTGGAATTGGAGAAACTGTTAGCGAACAGCATGGAGCCTGACCAGACTGCGCGGATGCGCAGGCTGGTCTGGATCCATGCTGGTCGCACACCCACTATGTTGGTTTTCTCATGGCACGGCTCAAATGTATAAATATGTATATAAAGAAAGAAGCTGTAGTACTAAAATAAGTAGTTACATAAATGAAGACATTTTCAGTCAAGTTGTCCAGAGTGCTCTCTTTGCAAACTATGAAGAAGTGAACATAGGCCAACCTATTCATGCATCGCTTCTTTCCTTGGGCATTTCAAGACATTTAGTAAGATAATTAGATCCAGTAAAGTGCTATTGGTTTTCTCTTTGTTTAGAAAGCATCAGAATGTCTTTGTAACAGAATAAGTCAGTAATTTATTTCTTCCATTTACAGGGACTTGAACTTAAAAAATCCAATCTACCAGAAAACAGCGTGCTACGGACATTTTGGACGACCCGAGTTTACATGGGAACAAGCTAAACCGTTGAACTTTTAAATAAAGGAAACGTTAGCTGACATTACACATTCTTATTTCAATATTCAATTACAGTGGTATAATATTAAGGTGCTTTATTTAATTGATTTTAATTAGGCATAGCTTACGATAAAGAGGGAAATACTAATGTTTGTTAACATGGTTATATTATATGGTACCAGCACTGCAATGAACTATGTTTGCTGTTATGTCGCGCAGATTTTTAATGTTGACTTTATCAAAATACGCATGACAGTATAGCCTGTCGATCCCCCAGGGCCCAGTTTTATCCGCGACCCTGGGGCGCCTCGCTCAGGCTTTGGAGAGAACATCTACAGACCACAGTAGTTAGAGGGATAGACTGACAACGGATGTGATACCAACGTCGTTAAACATTAGATGACGGAAATTTCGAAATAAAATTGTTAAATTGTATAACAGATTCACTAATTCAGCTCTTGAATCTCAGTTGGACATCGTGTATTCATCTAGATATGTGCTGAATTTGTGTTTGGTTAACAACTTAACATGAAAATTTGAAGGAAAAAAAACCCCTGAGTTAACTATGTTTGTAGAAACTTTGTCATATCCGCCCTCAGTTTGCTTGGCCCTTTAGCTAGTGCAAATGTGCAATTGTCTAAACACATTTGTCTTGTGTTTATAGAAATTAATTGGAAAAGAGCACTCTTTATAAACACTCGGGTCTGTGCTCCATATGTGCTCAATTTAACATCTTTGTTACATTGTTCTGTAACCAATCTAAATTATTGACCTAAACACTTGCTTTAAACATGGTTCTTTGTATATATTTATAAATATAGTGTTTTGCAGTTTTTATGTAATTAATGTATTTTATGCTATGTGCACTCCCTACATTTTTGTCAGAATTGTACTTGATGTTTTATATAATGTTACACATATGTATTGATACAAATATCGAAACACAAAAAAAAAATGAATAAATGGGTAATGCTTCTTCAGTCAATATTTATTGATATCAGTATGTGCAACTCCTATGAAAATATGTTATGTGCAAACTGTTGTTTTAAAATTTTATGCTTTTACATTTAGATGTTGTGCTTTTATAAATGGGTCTCATTCACTGCAATATCTTTGGATGAAGGAAATGATCATTTAGAATGTGTGAGAGTTGATACTGTTTTAACAGTAGTATAACCAACGCCTTATTACCTGCATCTTGTGACTTTAAAAGGCACCTCTGCAGAAGTAATGTGATGCTCAAAAGCGAATGCCATTTTCTTTCATTTCTTACCCTTGCCATATCGTGTTTAACAGTTCTAAATTTTGAATCGATAGGAGTTACCAGTTTATGAATGTTATTGAATTTGTCTCAAGCTTTTAAATTGTTGCATGTTTATTTCTAGTAGCCCTGTAAGGAATACAAAATGTATGTTGAATGCAATTCTTTCTGCAATACCTTCTACATTCCTTCATTTTATTAAAGAATTGTAGAACAGATGTACTCTTGCCTTACAGAAAAATATTTATGAAAATTGGGTTGTTACCCATGAACATTTTTTGTGTATTAAAATTAATAGCGTGGAAGTTGTGTATGGTTTGGCTAGATGGCGATTGTACTAAACTGTCGGCATTTGTTTTCGATCATATTTCTGTCTAGTCTCATCCATCAGTCATCGTGCTTCAGCTATTGGTACACATACACCAGAGAATGGCAGCTTGTTTGATAGCAGATATAACTGAACAGTACTAAAAATACTGCCAAAGTCGTGTGTCTGACAGTAAAATTTCAACCCCAATATTCTGCAATATTGATCAAATGTAAATATTTGCTTTTTCATCTTGTACAGTATACGGGTTGAGTTTTATTGTTTTCATACATCATTGAACTGTCACTTCCTATCTGTTCAGATAAACCATTACTTCTTACAATAAGTTTGAAGTTGTGGATGAATTGTTTTATTTTTGTTGTATCAAAATGTTATAGAAATCCCTGTTCCATTTTGTATGTGGGATCAAAAAATCAGTGATAAAATAAAGTAGTATAAATTGATAAAGGTGTTTGTTGTATTTATATAAATGTTAATTTTGCATACTGGTCAGTCAAGTTGTTCACAGACCATTACAATATATGTATCCAAGACGAACAGCAGATGCTTTGAAACATCTAACTTGTCTATTCGAATTCTATCCTTTTAATTATAAATCTCTCTAGATGCCAGCGGATAAACTGATTGACCTGGGATAGAACTAGGGCAAGATTTGGAGGTCCTGAATATGACAATGGTCACAGTAGCTGCTGTTGTTAAAATACTGTAATAGTAGTATCACTTCAGTTCTATAGGTCTATTTATCCTAAATTGTTGGTGGAACAAATTTTTTTATAACCTAATAATACTTTTGGCAATTAAAATATTTATAGCAGTTTACATTTATCTCTGTTGGCCACAAAAACAGATTTGTTAAATGTGTCCTTCAGAAAACTGTATGAAACTAGAAGATGCTTTTGTAAAAAAAAGCGCATGTCTCCCCCAGTGCATAGTCGTATAGGCAAGAAGTTGATAGAGGACAGGAGCTAAAGTCAAAGAGACACTGATGGTTGGCTGCAATTGGGATCATCTACTTGGCATGTCCAATCATACCACTAAGTTTCAACATTTTGGGCCTGGTGATTCTCAAGTTGTGAATTCAAAACAGTTTTCCATATCCAGGCCCCTGTGACCTTGACCTTTGAGTGACCCCAAAATTAGTAGTGTTCCTCTATCATGCATGTCCAATCATCCTAATAAGTTTCAACATCCTGGGTCAAGTGGTTCTCAAGTTACTGATTGGAAAGAGTTTTCTACATTCAGCCCTCTGTGGCCTTGACCTTCAATGGAGTGACCCCAAAGACGTTAAGGGTCATCTACCTTATCACCCTATGATGTTTGAAGGTTCTAGGTCAAATAGGTCTCATGGTATTAACCAGAAATGGATTTTCATGTTCTGTCTACTGTGACCTTGACCCTTATCAAAGTAACCCCAAAATCAATATGGGTCATCTATTCTGCATGTCTAATCATCCTATGAAGTTTCAACACTCTGGGTCAAGTGGTTCTCAAGTTATTGATCAGAAATGGCTTTCCATGTTCAAGCCCCTGTGACCTTGAACTTTAACAGAGAGACCTCAAAAACAATAGGGGTCATCTACTTTGCAAGTCCAATCATCCTATGAAGTTTCAACATTCTGGGTGAAGTGGTTCTCGAGTTATTAATAAGAAATGACTTTCCATGTTCAATTCCCTGTGACCTTGACCTTTCACAGTTACCCCAAAATCAATAGGGGTCATCTAGTCTGCATGTCCAATCATCCTATTAAGTTTCAACATTCTGGGTGAAGTGGTTCTCTAGTTATTAATAAGAAATGACTTTCCATGTTCAATTCCCTGTGACCTTGACCTTTCACAGAGTTACCCCAAAATCAATAGGGGTCATCTAGTCTGCATGTCCAATCATCCTATTAAGTTTCAACATTGTGGGTAAAGTGGTTCTTACCTTATTTATTGGAAAGAGTTTTCTATGTACAGCCCCCTGTGACCTTGACCATTGATGGAGTGACCTCAAAGACATTAAGGGTCATCTACTCTGTAAGTCCTTTCACCCTATGAAGTTTTAAGGTTCTAGGTCAAATAGTTCTCAAGCTATTGACCGAAAATGGATTTCCATGTTCTGTCCAATGTGACCTTGACCTTGAATAGAGTGACCACAAAATCATGATGGGTCATCTACTCTGCATGTCCATTCATCCTATGAAGTTTCAACATTCTGGGTCAAGTGGTTCTCCTGTTATTGATCGGAAATGGTTTTCCATGTTCCGGCCCCTGTGTCCTTGACCTTTAATAAAGTGACCACAAAAACAATAGGGGTCATCTACTCTGCATGAACAATCATCCTATGAAGTTTCGACATTCTGAGTCAAGTGGTTCTCGAGTTATTGATCGGAAATGGTTTTCCATGTTCAGGCCCGTGACCTTGACCTTTGATGGAGTGACCCCAAAAACAATAGCTGTCTACTCCATTAGCCCTACCTTCTATGAAGTTTGAAGGTTCTAGGTCAAACGGTTCTAAGTTATTGCCCGGAAATGAGGTGTGAAGTACGGATGGACGGACAGGGCAAAAACAATGTCTCCCCCAGTGGAGAGGGGGGGAGACATAATTTTAATCACTAAAACCTTCAAAGGTTTGTATCTAAAAAGTAACAATAGAGTCATGATGACCCTGGATCAACCCTGAGTAATATGAGCTACATGTTTCAAATGTCAAACTGATGATAAAATATTAAGAAAGTCAGTAGGTCACATTCACGGTCAATGAAATTCAGTTTTACGATTTGTGTGCAGAACTGTGTATGTCATCTAAATTTCAAGGCTGTATCTTAAAAAACAAGAAAGTAGGTCAGTAGGTCAAGGTCACAGTCAAGTGACATCATATTACTTGTGGTCATCAGGTAATTAATACTTATTATAATTAAACAGTCTTGGAAATAGGATCAGATGATTTTATAAGTATTTTTCCTATATAACTCACATAATAAGTAAGTGACCCCGTGGGCCTCTTTTCACCCCAGGGGCATAATTTGAACAATTTTGGTAGAGGACTACTAGACAATGCATCATACCAAATATCAAAAGCCTAGGTCGTATGGTTTCAGACAAGAAGATTTTTAAAGCTTTTTCCTATATAAGCTAGTCTATATAAAAGTTGGGACCCCCAGGGCAGGGTCTCTTTTCATCCAAGGAGTACAATTTGAACAATTTTGGTTGAGGACCAGAAGACAATGCTACCAACCAAATATCAAAGGTCTAAGTGTTGTGGTTTCAAACAAGAAGATTTTTAAACTTTTTTCCTATATAAGTCTATGTAAAACTTGGGACCACGGGGCGGGGCCATATTTGACTCTAGGGGGATAATTTGAACAATCTTGGTAGAGGACCACTAGATGATGCTACACAAAATATCAAATCCCTAGGCCATGTGGTTTTGTACAAGAAGATTTTCAAAGTTTTCCCTATATAAGTCTATATAAACCATGTGACCCCCGGGGCGGGGCCATATTTGACCCTAGGGGGATAATTTGAACAATCTTGGTAGAGGACCACTAGATGATACTGCATACAAAATATCAAAGCCCTAGGCCATGTGGTTTTGTACAAGAAGATTTTCAAAGTTTTCCCCATGTAAGTCTATATAAACCATGTGACCCCCAGGGCGGGTCCATATTTGACCCTAGGGGGATAATTTGAACAACTTTGGTAGAGGACCACTAGATGATGCTACACACCAGATATCAAAGCCCTAGGCCCACACACCAGATATCAAAGCCCTAGGCCCTGTGGTTTTGGACAGGAAGATTTTTAAAGTTTTTTCTGTTGCCATGGCAACCAGAGTTCTTCATGGAATTCAATTCTTTGAAAAATTTTGAAAGGGGGCCATCCAAGGATCATTCCTGTGAAGTTTGGTGTAATTCTGCCCAGGGGTTTTCAAGTTTTTCTTTAGAAAATTTTGACAGACGGACGACGCACGACACATTGAGCGGTCAGAAAAGCTCACCATGAGCCTTTGGCTCAGGTAAGCTAAAAAAAAAAAGCCCTATAATTCTAGGAAAGTCTTAAATCCTTAGAGATAACACAACTGGTAGACTAGCTCCTAGACTATGATATATCTTTTTACTTTTTTATGATTGAATGTAGTGAACTCAGCCAGTCTATATCCTATGTCCAATATCACAATATAATTTCAACATCAGTCCCGTGTGAAAATCTCTAAAATAGACTGGCTTTTGTCTCTATGAAATTGAGTTTGTCAAAAAAGGGAAAAATATAGAAACATAGTTATTATCAGTCTAGTGGCTAGTCTACAAAACTGGCTGTGGAGCTCAGGTATTGATTACCTAAAGATGGGTCACAAACTGCAATGAAATATCTTGCCAATGATCTCCGAGATACAGCTTGCCATGATGTATTTAGCTATTGTTTAAACGTCTGCTTTGTGTGAAGAAACCTTTTAGCTCATAAATGGTAGTTATACACATCATAATAAAAAAAAAATGCCATAGCTCTCACTTAACCATTCTGATGAAATCCTTTAATACCCACATACTGGTAAAATGATGCATAACAGAGTGGTGTTTTTATCCATCTATTTCTAGACTCTCCAGTCAGAAAGTAAAATGGCTACAGCTTTCAAACTTTACAGAATGACAGCCCCACTTTAAATAAATTATCATAGGTACATCTTCCAAATTAAAACAATAAGTACTACTTGCAAAAGATCCCTATCAATTTTGGAGTCTGTGGCTCAAAGTTTAATATCACACGGACCCAACTTAATTTTTTTTTTATTTTAACAACTCTACATCAAAAAGTATAATTGTTATAGCTTTCAAAGTTTACAGAGTGGCTTAAGCACCACTTGAGGATGACCCATATCTTGTTTTTTCAAGTCAATAGGTCAAGGCCACAGTAAAGTAAAGACTGAAAAGTATGAAGGGTGTTCAAACAATAGCCAGATCTCTAATATCTTTATTTCTGGACCCATTTTCCTAAAATTTAAAAATACATTTTATGACAGATATGAACATATTAAATGCCAGTATTTAAATTACACATTTCAGAAAATACACAATATATATTTATTGTCTCCTAGGCAACGTCACTACCTCAAAAGCAGCCCAATGTCATGGTGTTGTCATATCACACACAATCAATGCAACTCTTTATTTCACACCTATATTTATTTAACCAACAGGAAGCTTTTTTTAACACTGGATTATGAAATGTGTTCTGTATATCCAATAATTTGCTAACCATAACTGTTTTACAAAGAACAAAGAATGGCTTAATGAGGACATCAGAAGTTATTCTGAAGAAACCGAAATTTGTTACAACCATGTTTATTACAAGGGATGTTTATTTGTTTACTGCGTAATAAAGAACTAAAGAAACATCAACTTTATCTGTCTTTATTAGTATCTTTGTATGTCCATAATTTCAGTGTATGGTCATAAAAGGAGCAAGTTCCAATGACATAATCAACAGGTGAAGAGCCAGACTGTGAGGATGTATTCTTGTTTGAAATTCGGCACCAGTCTGCTCCATATGCTATAGACTGGTGCTCTGTATAGTTCAAAACAACTGACAGTTCCGTCCCTGAAATAACACAAAACACATTTTACTTAAGTCTCGTACAAGCTGCAAAAGAAATACACATCTGAAGAATAGTTAATGTTAAACTAGAAAATGCTTTTGTAAAAAAGCGCATGTCTCCCCCAATGCAAAGTCCTATAGGCAAGAAGTCAATAGGGGTCAGGAGCGAAAGTCGAAGAGACACTGATGGTTGGCTGCAATAGGGATCATCTACTTGGCATGTCCAGTCATCCCGCTAAATTTCAACACTCTTGGCCTAGTGGTTCTCAAGTCACTGTTCAGGCTCCTGTGACCTTGACCTTTGATCAAGTGACCTCAAAATAAATAGGGGTCATCTACTCTGCATGTCCAATCATCCTTTTAAGTTTCAACATTGTAGGTCAAGTGGTTCTTAAGTTATTTCCAAAAAATGATTTTAAATGAACAGGCCACTGTGACCTTGACCTTTGACGGAGTGACCCCAAAATCAATAGGGGTCATCTACTCTTCATGACCAATCATCCTATGAAGTTTCAACATTCTGGGTCAAGTGGTTCTCTAGTTATTGATCGGAAATGTTTTTCAATGTTCAGGCCCCTGTGACCTTGACCTTTCATAGAGTGACCCCAAAATCGTAAGGGGTCATCTTCTCTGCATGACCAACCATCCTATTTAGTTTCAACATTCTGGGTCAAGTGGTCTCAAGTTACTGACTGGAAATGGTTTTCCATGTTCAGGCCCCTGTGGCCTTGACCTTTAATGGAATGACCCAAAATCGAAGGGTCATCTACTTTGCATGACAACATCCTATTGAAGTTTCAACATTCTGGGTCAAGAGGTTCTCTAGTTATGCTCGGAAATGATTTTCAATGTTCAGGCCCCTGTGGCCTTGACCTTTGATGGAGTGACCCCAAAATCAATAGGGGTCATCTACTTTCATGACCAATCATCCTATGAAGTTTCAACATTCTGGGTCAAGTGGTTCTCTAGTTATTGATCGGAAATGGTTTTCCATGTTCAGGCCCCTGTGACCTTGACCTTTGATGGAGTGACCCCAAAATCAATAGGGGTCATCTACTCTTCATGACCAATCATCCTATGAAGTTTCAACATTCTGGGTCAAGTGGTTCTCTAGTTATTGATCGGAAATGGTTTTCAATGTTCAGGCCCCTGTGACCTTGACCTTTGACGGAGTGACCCCAAAATCAATAGGGGTCATCTACTCTTCATGCCAATCATCCTATGAAGTTTCAACATTCTGGGTCAAGTGGTTCTCTAGTTATTGATCAGAAATGGTTTTCAATGTTCAGGCCCCTGTGACCTTGACCTTTGACGGAGTTACCCCAAAAACAATAGGGGTCATCTACTCCAGCAGCCCTACAACCCTATAAGTTTAAGGTTCTAGGTCAAATGGTTCTCAGTTATTGATCGGAAATGAAGTGTTGACGTATGGACGACGGGCGACAGGCAAAAACTGTGCTCTGGGGGACCATAAATCTAGACTTTTAAAGATAGTACCCCAAAATCATATACATTGTCACCAGGATAGATTCAAATTTATGAAACCTATAGCAATT
Source organism: Mercenaria mercenaria (assembly GCF_021730395.1). Classification (NCBI taxonomy): domain Eukaryota; kingdom Metazoa; phylum Mollusca; class Bivalvia; order Venerida; family Veneridae; genus Mercenaria; species Mercenaria mercenaria. Next base: position 24,829,048 of record NC_069362.1, read on the forward strand.
CAATGTAATTTGTGTAATTAAATATTTTAGCTGCTTAAATCTCATGTCTATTTGTGTTTGTCCCTTCAAGTAAAATTTTCATCCTGGTTTTAAATTACATGACCCTTTTAAGGTATTTTAAACAGAAAGAAGGTTCAAAGGTCCATAATCCTAAAAAAATCAACTGCAAAACCTTATATATTCTATGTGTGCATTTCCAAAGATGTTTTGTAAAAAAATGAAAATGAGTTAACAACCGACCTGAAGTGTTTACAATATGGAAACCATTGTACATTGTAGCTGTGAGGATATATTCTGAACTAGCTGGTTCCCACTTTATCCGCCACACACCACCACCAAGACCCAGCTCTCTCACTGGCTGCTTCATATTGCGACTGTCCCATAGTAATATGTTCTCATCATAACTGAAAAATGAAGAATTAATTAAATAAAAAAAGACAGTCATAGTGGCCCTAAGCTGCTCACCTGACCTTGACTGTTTGACCTTAAATACAGATATGCCACACTGAATCATAAATGATAAGAACCGTGTTTAGTAAAATCTAGCAGCCCTTAAAGGGGCCAAGTGCCACATTTGGGAGAGGATCTTATATCTATGCTACAGACCAGTTTTGATGAAGATCCACCAAGCAGTTCATGAGTATTTTTAGCTTTAGCGCCTTACATGAACAAAACGCCCAGATTTAAACAAACTTGAGAGACAGCATTAAAACAGTTGAAAGTTTTATGCAGATCCAGTAAGCAGTTCATGAAAAAAAATTAGTATTTTAATTTTTAGCTCTATCTGCCCCTCAAGGGGCCTAGCAATGCCATTTGAACAATATGGGAGAGGACCTTATAATGATGCTTGATGAAGATCTGTGAAGTGGTTCATGAGATTTTTCTAAAAGGGGTCAAGCAGAACTATTTGAACAAAACTGAGGGAGGACCCTGCCAGGCTACATCATACCAAGTTTGGTGTAATTCTGACCAGTAGTTTTACAGGAGAAAATGATTATGTGAACTGTGGACGATGGACACCGCACCATCCATTTATAGAAATAATAATAAAAATATGGTGAAAAGAAGTTAATTTATATAGACCAAATCAAAACATAATAATAAAAAGAGCCATTTGCCCCCAATCTGACTAAAGTACTTGATCTTCTAAACGAAGATCTGAGAACGACCCATTCACATTCGTCTTCTGTATATTTTGGATTTCCAGTATTGCTATTTCTATTTTCACAAATCTATTTTTATTTAAACCAATCAGACAACTTGTTCGAATGTCAGAGTAAGAAAAATTTGCAGTCAATCCAGGGCTCGAACCCGGGACCTCTCGCTTACAGAGCAAGTGCCCTACCGACTGAGCTAACCGGCTATCTAACATCTTTCAACATAAAAATTGTAGATATCAAAAACCAAGGCTTTTTAAAGCTTGCAGAATGTTGTAAGTTATCTTTTGATTGGCCAGCGGAAGGGTCGTCAGAACGAGGCTATCAATAGCTCGTTGTCAGATCCTATGCGTAGCGTAATAGGATATGTATTTTAGTCAGATTGCATTTGCCCCCACACCAATGATGACCTGTTGGAGGCAACCTGGTAGTAATTTTGTATCCAGTGACATTAACCTTACAAACAGCCGAAGCCATCTACTGACTACAGGCAATAATCCTTTCACTATCAAGGTCACTGTAACAATGACCTTCGACTTAATACCACCAAAACAACAAAGGTCATCTAATGACAACAGGCAAGCATCCTATAGGGTTTGACCACAGTAGGCCTAAGCATTCTCTAGTTACTGATTAACCCTTAGCCTGCTGGTGGCAAGTGATTCTGCCTTTGCCACCTGTGCAGACCAAGATCAGCCTGCACATCCGTGCAGTCTGATCATGGTCTGCACTGTTCGCTATACAGTCAGTAAATTTTTAGTAAACACCCCTTTAAATGATAAATGGTACTGCCCAAATTGGAAGATGGACCAGTCCATTATAGAAATATAGCAGGGTAAGTGTTAATAGCGACAATATGGTTTACAGAACAACAGTCATACCAATGAGCAAAACAATATAACACCTGTTCTTTACAGTGAGGGTGCTGAGTTATGCAAATAAATTCATTGATCTGAAAATAAACTGTAACAAATGACTAGAATAAGTCTTATTCAAATTGTTGAATAGATGTGCATTGTGATACATTCCTGTAAGTTTGAGCTATATAGATCTCATGAAGACTGGGGTGATATCCAAAAAAAGAAAGGAGAGACTGACAAAGTTACCTTCCTGTTGCAAGCTGATATTCATGTACTGGGCTACTCTGTACACTGCATACACCCATAGAATGCCTTCAAACATAAATGTTGCTTTGTAATACTAGTATATTGTAAATGAAATGCAATTTGAAGCTATTAAGTATTCTGCAATGCTGTAATTACATATACAGGTTGAATGTCAATCAATAAAACATGTAAGACATATCAGTATGTTAATGAAAATAAGTGAGGTATACATTACATAATAGTTTTACATTTAACATCAACACAATAAAGCATATTAAAATACAAAACTCAAATAATATCAAGATTTGTCTTAATTTATCAAGTTCTCTTTTAATTTATGTTTCAAATAGCAATGAAAGATGATTTATTTCCTAGGAAGAAACAGGAATTGATGACAAAAACTTCTTACAGGCACTGCAATTTTTAAAAGACTCTACTGATTGCGCAGACTAATTGTCAACTTTCTCAATTTCGACTATTTCAAAGGCATAACTCCAGAACAACAAATTCTATCCAGCCAGCCATAACACGAGAGAGACTTGGAGGAACCAGTTGGTTATCAAGCTTAGCCCAGATAATATATCCATAAATATTATGACCAAGTATGGTGAACACTGGACACAAACTACATAAATTGGAGGGCAGACACTGTCAATTTTCACAATCTTTCATAATTCAAGGGCCATAAGTTTTTGGGACAATTTAGTTGGTTATCAAACTTACCGGTAGTCAAGATATAAAACCCATAAACATTGTGACGTAGTTTGGTGAACATTAGAAATGAACTACTTAAGTTAAAGAAGGAGTTATCAGTTGTTCATCCACCACAGGTAATTACTTTGACCTAGTGACCTAGTTTTTGACCTCTGGTAATCCTGTTTTGAATCTAGATTTTACAGAGACATACAATCTGATAAAAGTTTTATGAAGGACAAACAGAAAGTGAGGCCTCTAGATTGTTAACAAAGTTTTCTATTTCTTGATATTGTGACCTAGTTTTGGAACCTAGATGACCCAGTTTCAAATTTAGTTTCAAATTATATTGTGGGTAATGTTTTGAAAAGATTTAAGTTGAAGTTTCTGACAAGAATATTTTATACATGAAGGGAAATGTGACCAAACCCTCTAGAGGATGTTTTTTAAAGAATCAAATTATTTGAACAATACTGCTCAAGGGTCATCTAAGGAGCATTTCTGTCAAATTATTTTGAAATCTAGTAATTGGTTTCTCAGAAGATCATCAAATGATTACTTTTCCATTGCCATGGTGATCAGAGTTCAGCATGGAATAAAATTCTTTAAATAACTTTGGTAGATTACAATCCAAGGAACATCCACACCAAGTTTCACCAATTTCCACCTTATGTTTCAGCAGAGACGTCATTCCACCGTATGTTTCGGCGGAGATGTCATTTGAAGGTGTAGACAAACATATGTACATTAGATGAGTTGCCTGTCCTGTCTGGAAGGTTTTTCAATTCCTCTTTTGCCATTTAAAACTTTCCTATACACAGTTTTCATTCAGTTCTCTTCAATTAAGTCAAAGTTATAGTCAGAAATTTTCAAAACAAGTGAACAAATCAAAACAAATGGTGAACATTTTGCAATTAAAAGTATTAAAGATTTTCAATGCGAAAAAAAAAATCTACACCAGTTATATCAACTTCAGTTTTATGTGAAATTCCATTGCATTTGTTTCAGAGTTTTGGAACTAGATGTGTAAATGTAAATAGGGAAATGATTAAGTCAAATGAAAGTCAAAGTTGTGAAACCATGTATGTGCATTTGCCTCACAAGCCTGTTTAAAAGTTCCAAAATAACATTTGTAAAGGTTATAGAGACAGTCAAGGAAATCTTGGGATGGACAGAAATGGACATTTTCTAACAGTAAAAAGGAAATAGTTTTGTCAATAGAAAAATCAGAGTATTTGACAAGTGTGTTAACTTGTTTTATGATCCTTGAGACCATACATGTGATCTCCCGCGCGGGAGGGTCAAAATCCCGATTTTTTCACCTTGCCTCCTGTCTCCCGACCAAAACCATTTTTCTCCCGCTTTTCAAAAAAAAAAAAAAATGACTGGGTTGATAATTACCGAGGAGTGCCAAACATGTTTACACGGTAAATCAAAGTGTCACGGACTGTTGTGTATTATACTTGTTTGACACACATATAGCTGGAAGAAAGAGTTGTTTTTCACAGGTGAATTATTAATTGTTTGTTTTGATAAGGGATTAGACAAGCATGGCCTTTTCCACCTGTTTCACGGGGCCGAATATCTGCCCATTCCCAATGCCAATTAAGCTCCAATTTTTACCAGTTTGAAGCAAAAAACTCCCAGTCATAAGAAATAATTCCCAACAGAAATGAATTTTGATTATTCAAAGAAAAATTTTGCTCGGTAAAATCACATAAATAATTGTTGGAAAAACCAACCCATTACTATTTTTAGAACAGGAGTGTTGTTTCCCTTTACAGAGTTACGTCATTTTCTTCCAATGTTTACCAAATTAATTTGCTACTAAATTGGACTTATTTCATTGAAAATTGGATGAAAACACACACTCATTTATTTGATAACATCAATCTACATTATTTTGGTAAGGGTAAATACATGTTGATGCATTTCTGTTTTCTATTTTTATACGAAAGTGGGTGGGGTTAGGAATTTACATAATATATGAGTTGTATTCAGACCAATTTAGAGCTTCGTTTTTTTTAAGTCCTCGAGTAGAATAATGTTAATGCATCTTCACCTTCATTTCAGACCTAAATTGAGACTTTGTTTCTACAAATTTAATCTGTTAAGAAAGTTTAAAGTTAGAACAAAAGGGAGCTTCTGTAAGATAGCATGCTCGACTTTTCTGTGATTGACTCTGAATTAAAGCTTTGCCAGTAAAAGGGGCATAATAGGCAATAGCTTTGTATGTAACAGAGATATTAGACATTATATAAAACTTTAACAAAAAAATGAAGTTAAAAAGTGGCATAACTCTGTCAAAATTCAAATCAAGAGTTATGAGGATTGTTTCTTCTGGTGTAGACTTAGAGTGTATATCAAAATCCCCTTGATCAAAATCCCCTCCACTGAAAAATGACTGGGTGTTACAAAATCCCCTTCATACTTTTGCAGGGGGTATCATAATCCCCTCTGTGATTTTCATTATAGATATATAGATATCAGTGCTCCAAATTATATTATGTTTGCTAAATGCATTGTATTTACGTGTTTTATGCAATAGACTTTTAAATTGTATATAGATGTATTTGAACTTAATGAAATCAGTAAAAATCACAGAGGGGATTATGATACCCCCTGCAAAAGTATGAAGGGGATTTTGTAACACCCTGTCATTTTTCAGCGAAGGGGATTTTGATCAAGGGGATTTTGATTGTCTCCCGTAGACTTATATACATTATTGTGTGGCCAAAAATGTTGGATTTTGCCTCTAAGTTATGTGTCCGCGCTTAATTTATGTCGATAAAAAACCTCCAGTTTTGAGACCCCAACTCCAGCTGAAAAATGGCAAACCTCCAGTTTTGGGATTCTGAACTTATCACATGTATGCTTGAGACAAATATTTTAAGTTTCATTACAATGATTATTGGTTTCAGAGATTTTCAAGGAAAATTAATCAGGTTGAGACAGAACATTTTCCAAGTGCAAAAGAAAAGGGAAAAATATTGGAATGTGTGAACTTGCCTAATCATCTTACAAGCCTCTTTTAAGTTTCTGAATAATATTTCTATCTATTCCAGAGGTATTCGGGGAAAACAATTTGAGACAATTGGGACAGAAAGAAGACATTTTTAGATAGCCCCCACAAACCTTGTCTGGTGAGGGCAAAACGATTGAGAAGCTAGTCAGTGATTGAACTAATAATTCCTGCCCTAGTTGGATGTCCTATTGTATTCTATTTTCAAACTGGCAAAAAAATAAACATCAGAATGATTTGCAGATTTATCATGGAACATACCTTTTACTGGTTAATGTTGGACAGTGTGTACCCACTCTCAGATCCCATACCTTTAGTTTACAATCATCTCCACCTGTAACAAAAATACAGCGTTAGTTTGAAGATCATACATCAGTTTTCTGCAGTATAATAAAAATTAGCCAAGCTTTTCAAAAATATTGTACACAAGTCAATGGTATGTAATGAAAATGCATGGACTGCATATAAAAGGTTTATAAAAAACATTTGAAAACTCAGCAGCACTCTTCTGGTCCTTTGAAATAAAAATATTTGTCGTATTTTTGCAACTGCCAGCAGAAAAGTGAAAAAAAAATATTTTTTTTAAATTAAGCAAAAATTGGAGAGTTATATGCCTAGTCCATTATCATAAATTCTATGTGGTTCTAGCACTAATTCTTGTAAACAAGAGGATCATGATGACCCTAAATCGCTCACCTGAGTAATATGAGCCACATGTTTCAAATGGCAAACTGATGCTAAAATATTTGAAAGTAGGTCAGTAGGTCACATTCATGGTCACTGAAAGTCAGTTTTAAGATTGGTATGCAAAACTGTACAGGTCATTCAAATTTCAAGGCTGTACCTCAAACAAGAGGGCCATGAAGGCCCTGTATGCTCACCTGACCTAATGACCTAAAGATCATCAAGAAAGTTTCATTAAGATATGGTCATAAATGTGGCCTCTAAAGTGTTAACTAACTTTTCCTTTGATCTGACCCAGTGACCTTGTCTTTGACCCCACATGACCCAGATTCGAACTTGACCTAAAGATCATCAAGATTAACATTCCGACTAAGTTTCATGAAGATACAGTCATAAATGTGGCCTCTAGAGTATTAACAAGCTTTTCCTTTGATTTGACCTGGTGACCTAGTTTTTGACCCCACCTGACCTTGATTTGAACTTGACCTATAGATCATCAAGATTAACATTCTGACCAATTTTTATTAAGATATGGTCATAAATGTGGCCTCTAAAGTGTTAACTAACTTTTCCTTTGATTTGACCCAGTGACCTTGTCTTTGACCCCACATGACCCAGATACGAACTTGACCTAAAGATCATCAAGATTAACATTCCGACTAAGTTTCATGAAGATACAGTCATAAATGTGGCCTCTAGAGTGTTAACCAGCTTTTCCTTTGATTTGACCTGGTGACCTAGTTTTTGACCCTACATGACCCAGATTCAAACTGGATTTTGAGATCATCATGATTAACATTCTGAATAAGATTCATGAAGATATAGTCATAAATGTGGCCTATACAGTGTTAACAAGCTTTTCCTTTGATTTGACCTGGTGACCTAGTTTCTGACCCCAGATGACCCAATATTGAACTTGTACAAGATTTTCTTGAGGGTAAGATTCTGACCAAGTTTCATTAAGATTGGGCCAAAATTGTGACCTCTACAGTGTTAACAAGCTTTTCCTTTGACTTGACCCGGTGACCTAGTTTTTGACCCCAGATGACCAAATATCAAACTCATCCAAGATTTTATTGAGGGTAACATTCTGACCAAGTTTCATTAAGATTGGGCCAAATTTGTGACCTCTAGAGTGTTAACAAGCTTTTCCTTTGATTTGACCTGGTTACCTTGTTTTTGACCCCAGATGACCCAATATTGACCTCGTCTAAGATTTTATTGAGGGTAACATTCTGACCAAGTTTCATTAAGATTGGGTCAAAATTGTGACCTCTAGAGAGTTAACAAGCTTTTCCATTGACTTGACCCGGTGACCTATTTTTTGATCCCAGATGACCCGATATCAAACTTATTCAAGATTTTATTGAGGGTAACATTCTGACCAAATTTCATTAAGATTGGGCCAAAATTGTGACCTTTAGAATAGAGTGTTAACAAGCTTTTCTTTTGATTTGACCTGGTGACCTAGTTTTTGACCCCAGATGACCCAATATCGAACTCGTCCAAGATTTTATTGAGGGTAACATTCTGACCAAGTTTCATTAAGATTAGGCCAAAATTGTGACCTCTAGAGTGTTAACAGTCAAATTGTTGACGACGACGGATGGACGACTGACGACGATGGACACAGGGCGATCACTATAGCTCACCTTGAGCACTTCGTGCTCAGGTGAGCTAAAAACACATATTATACTTTCAATACTCTATGAAATTGAAATAAAATTATCACATCAATATAGCGTTGGAAGGAAAACACTAAAACTCCTTTTTAAGAGTACTTATACCACTCAAAGCAACAATCAAAACAGTGCCATTTTAACTGAAGGTTCTGCATTATCATCCACAAGTATTGCTGATACTAAAAAGTTGTATCCTTAATTCCTCAATAAAATTCTTCACAAGAAATTGATAACTTCCATCCATGAAATAGATGAGATCAAAAAAAGACTATACACATATATTCTTACAGTGAAATTGTCACAGACAAGATCTGCCCTACCAAAATGCAACAGAAATCTCCCGGAACATCAGAGACTCTTCCTGTTTCCCTGCAGAGTTGCAAATTCTTTCCATAATAGTATGTATAGAGCTGTTAACTACGAAGTCATGAAAGATATACAATGTGCAAAAAAAAATTCTACAGTAAGCTAATAGGGTAACATTTGGTGGATGGCTAATGTTGAGTTGTTATAAAACGCAGTTTTTGATTTTTTGTTTTGGGTTTAACGCCGTTTTTCAACAGTATTTCAGTTATGTAACGTCGGGCAGTCAACTTAACCAGTGTTCCTGGATTCTGTTCCAGTACAAACCTGTTCTCCGCAAGTAACTGCCAACTTCCCCACTTGAATCAGAGGTGGAGGACGAATGTTATCAGACACAATGTCTTTTACCAAATCGACACGGAGAACATATGCCTCGCCCAGGGATAGAACACATGACCCTGCGATCTGTAGATCTGTATTCTCCCTATTGAGTTAAGCCAGCGGGCTATGAAACACAATTAGAAAGGTATTTGGGGCTCAGACAAGCTAATTGCTGCCCACAGAAATAGAACTGTTGTTTTTCCTTTCTTACATTTTATAACCATGGTATGGCATGAACAAACTAAAAATTGTCTCTGTCTGGTGGCATTTCTTAAACATTGTTATATGTTTTATTGACTGTACGCTTTGTTCAAAGTATGATATAAAAGGTAGAGGTTCTTTCTAGGGACCATAGTTGCTCACCTGACCTGTGGTAATTAGCTAATCTTAATTCTGTCTTACCTGAATAAACAATGTCTGTATTCCATTGGTCGAAGGCAGAAATCCATGCTTCAAAGTCATGAGCCTTCCAGGAAACCAGCTCCTTCAGACAACTGTCACATAACTGGTGTACATGTAGGCAACCTTTAGAGTCTGAACTCACTATTCTGGGTGCATCCCTATATAGAAAACATTTAGCTTTCTTTTCTTTGTTAGGAAAACCTGAAATATTCTAAGCAATTCTGACTAGCTATCAATTTCCACACATGAAAGAAGACTGTAGTTTGTAACAGTTTTAGTCTGTATAATTCATTTTTTTCAACATTTTCTTGGATTCCTGTATTTGGTACCGGTACTAGCTTAGTCCAATCATAAAGTGGAACATTCTTCTTGCCCAGGGAAAAAGCAAAATGACCTCTGTATTGACAGTGTTGTGCTCACTGTACGGAGCTGACTTGCAGGCAAAACCTGGGACAACAATTGAAATATCATTTTAAAAGAAATAACAGACAGTTGTCTTTGTTTTTTTGTTTAAAGTCAACAGTATTTCATTTGTTCTCCACAAGTAACTGCCAACTTCCCCATATGAATCAGATATGGAGGATGAACAATTTCAGGCACAATGTTCTTTTTCAAATCGTCACGGACAACATAAGCCTCACCTGAGGATTGAACTAATTCCTATGCCATCAGAGTTCTTCACTCTCTTTATTGCGCTAAGTGGGCAGGTTTACAGATAGTAGTTATAGGATATGTCAGCTCCTGTGTTTTTCCTTAAAATATATTCATTTTTCAACACTAGAAGACAGTTATTTTCCTTTAATAACAAACTATTGCAGGCACAAAACAGCCTGTGAACATTTTAATTGAAAGTTTACTAGACTGTCACAAACCTATACAGTAGATGTGGATTTTATACCTTGAACTTAACATATTATCCCATTCTAAAGACAATCCCAAGCATTCTGTGTCTAGTTGCTCTTCTGTTACCATGACAACTGTGCTGTCCTCTTTTACAACAAAAACTTTCAATTGACCAACTGAATTCACAACAGCAAAACAAGGCCTTCCCAGCAGAACCTGGTATGACCACTTTATATCTAGAATTCCTGGCATATCTAGACTGGTACAAAGTTGTAGCTGTGGACTATCAGACTGGTTGTGCAGTTGATACAGGTACAGACAGCCAATTCTCACTTGCGAATTCTGTTCAGAATTTTCATCCTACAGAAAAAAGAAATTCCAAGCATAAAAGTTAACTCAAAATATTAAGTAAAACATGGTTCTAACTTGGACATACACTCTACAAATACACAAGAAAATAATGAAGGACTTCACTCTTACTTTTCATTTTGTTACAATTTTGTCAGAAAGAAAACAAGAGGGTCATTAACCCTAAAGCGCTCACCTGTGTACAAGGCTTCAAGTGTGCTTATATAAGTACAGAGTGAGGTTTCTTCTATGTTAACCTATATTACATGCATGTCACAGTGCTCCAGCTAGAATTAAAAAAGGGCAGGGTGCTGGCAATGAAAAGGTCTCTTCTGGGGAGGGGGGCGTGCTCCCCACCTCCCTGTCCAAAAAATTGTAACTGGTGCATGCATTAGGTGCATTTTAACATACACTTTAGCCAAGGAATTTTGCATACTTTTGGAATTATATTAGGCACACTTTAGGCATGGTATAAGGCATACTTTGTGCTTTGATAGGCTAGGTTTGTCATCTCTAGTATACTAAGAATGCTGCTGCTCGTATTTTACTTGGCAGTTCCAGAAATTTTTGAAATACAGGCATGAAATGGTGGCCTCTGGTGCATTTTTAGGTTTAAATTTTGAGGTATTGCAGGGGTATGTTACTCTCCTCTTGATTGGATGGTCAGGGGGCTCTCCCCCTAGAACATTTTGAAATACAGGTATGAAATGGTGGCCTCTGGTGCATTTCTGGGTTTTAATTTTGAGAAGAAAAAAATTCTTTTGTCAAAACAGTAGGATGCATCTTTGATGAGTATAGGTCACATCTCAGCCAACTGGGAGGCAAAGGGCCCCTTGGCTCGGCCCTGAATCCGGGCCTTTGTAATTGTTTATTTAATAACAATATCTGTGCGTTAAAGAAATAAAAGCTTGAAATCATTTCTGTTGCTTTAACATTTTGATAACTTTTGTTTAGGCCCATTTTACTTGTAAAATTTCAGAACATATCTTCTCGATCCATGTACTTGATATTTATAAATTTATATGTGTAACATACAGAAGATAAAGTTTAAACGTTCACTTAAATAAATGAAATAAGGCAAAGTTTTTAACTTACAACAGACTAAATGAAAGTTTAGCACTTCTAACAGAACATACGTATTACGGGTATCCAAAATTTTATATCCGGGTATGGTTACACTTTTCTAAAACTCATTTTTAAACAATATTTTTGAAAAATTATTATGATGCAAAGACAGTTTAACAGCATTTTACAGTATCTGACATAAAATTTTACACTGTCCTTACATCTTATATATTAAAATAATTTCAAAGAAATGTTCACGAAAAATCGGCAATTTTATACAGCAGACGACAATCTCTTTCCGATTTCAAAACTTTTAAAATGATCAAGGTAAAAAATTTTCCTATTTAAATTTGATTGTGGTCGATTTTTATCAATTAGATTTAAATGTCTGTTGTCTGGACTTAAGTTTTAATTGTGTATAAACGGACATTTACTGCTGTTACGGTTACCGAAAACCAAGTACAGTTTGACAGGTGGCGCGAAAATGAAGATAATTTTCAGACTGGTTAGATATTGTTTTAACACTAAGCTTCAGTGATTTTAATGCTGGTGTAGCTGACTAAATCGAGCTGATTACAGCAGGTAATTGTTTGCCAATTATGTCAATGCCCCCCGGCGTGCATCACTCGATAAAAAGATGCAATAAAGCAGTTTATTATAACCACGGAGGCAAAAAAGGGAAGGTTGGCTAAAAAGGAAATGAACTAGAAAATGCTTTTGTAAAAAAGCGCCTGTTTCCCCCAATGCAAAGTCCTATAGGCAAGAAGTCAATAGGGGTCAGGAGCGAAAGTCAAAGAGACACTGATGGTTGACTGCAATAGGGATCATCTACTTGGCATGTCCAGTCATCCCGCTAAATTTCAACACTCTTGGCCTAGTGGTTCTCAAGTCACTGTTCAGGCTCCTGTGACCTTGACCTTTGATCAAGTGACCTCAAAATAAATAGGGGTCATCTACTCTGCATGTCCAATCATCCTTTTAAGTTTCAACATTGTAGGTCAAGTGGTTCTCAAGTTATTTCCAAAAAATGATTTTACATGAACAGGCTCCTGTGACCTTGACCTTTAATAGACTGACCCCAAAATCAATAGGGGTCATCTACTCTGCGTGTTCAATCATCCTATGAAGTTTCAACATTCTGGGTCAAGTGGTTCCCTAGTTATTGATCAGAACTGGTTATCAATGTTAAGGCCTCTGTGACCTTGACCTGTAACGGAGTGACCCCAAAAACAATAGTGGTCATTTACTCTGCATGAACAATCATCCTATGAAGTTTCAACATTCTGGGTCGAGAGGTTCTCAAGTTATTGATCGGAAATGGTTTTCAATGTTCAGGCCCCTGTGGCCTTGACCTTTAACAGAGTGACCCTAAAATCGTTAGGGGTCATCTACTCTGCATGACCAATCATCCTATGAAGTTTCATCATTCTGGGTCAAGTGGTTCTCAAGTTATTGATTGGAAATGGTTTTCAATGTTCAGGCCCCTGTGACCTTGACCTTTCACAGAGTGACCCTAAAATCGTTAGGGGTCATCTACTCTGCATGACCAATCATCCTATTAAGTTTCAACATTCTGGGTCAAGTGGTTCTCAAGTTACTGACCAGAAATGGTTTTCAATGTTCAGGCCCCTGTGACCTTGACCTTTAATGGAGTGACCCTAAAATCGTTAGGGGTCATCTACTCTGCATGACCAATCATCCTATTAAGTTTCAACATTCTGGGTCACGTGGTTCTCTAGTTATTGATCGGAAATGGTTTTCCATGTTCAGGGTCCTGTGACCTTGACCTTTGATGGAGTGACCCCAAAATCAATAGGGGTCATCTACTCTTCATGACCAATCATCCTATGAAGTTTCAACATTCTGGGTCAAGTGGTTCTCTAGTTATTGATTGGAAATGGTTTTCAATGTTCAGGCGCCTGTGACCTTGACCTTTGACGAAGTGACCCCAAAATCAATAGGGGTCATCTACTCTTCATGACCAATCATCCTACGAAGTTTCAACATTCTGGGTCAAGTGGTTCTCTAGTTATTGATCGGAAATGGTTTTCAATGTTCAGGCCCCTGTGACCTTGACCTTTGACGGAGTGACCCCAAAATCAATAGGGGACATCTACTCTTCATGGCCAATCATCCTATGAAGTTTCAACATTCTGGGTCAAGTGGTTCTCTTGTTATTGATCGGAAATGGTTTTCAATGTTCAGGTCCCTGTGACCTTGACCTTTGACTGAGTGACCCCAAAAACAATAGGGGCCGTCTAGTCCAGCAGCCCTACAACCCTATGAAGTTTGAAGGTTCTAGGTCAAATGGTTCTCCAGTTATTGCTCGGAAATGAAGTGTGACGTACGGACGGACGGACGGACGGAAGGACGGACACGGGTGAGACATAATGATTGTAAAACGAGCAGGGTGCCTGGCAGGGCAACAGGGCGGAACGGGCGATGCGCCCTGCTAAAAATAGCTAGCTGGGGCATTGATGTCACACACACTTTTGAACCTAAGGCAATAATTTGAAAAATTATGGTAGACATTACAAATCTGATATCACATGTCAAATATCAAGGCTCTAGCTATTACTGATTCAGAGAAGAAGATTTTCAAACATAAAAGCCTATAGTAAGTACATGTCAGACACAGGGGTGTAGCCATCTTTTGACCTTAGGGCAATAATTTGGACAAGTATGGTATACATAAAGGGAAAAGTGACCACGCCCCCCTGGCAGCCAGGTTTTTTGACAAATCAGAATAATTTGAATAATCTTGGTAGAGGGTCACACAAGAAGCATTTGTGTAAAATTATTTTAAAATCGAGCTAACAGTTTCACACAAGAAGATTTTTGAAGTTTCCACTATGTACATATAGGGAAAAGTGACCACGCCCTCTGGCAGCCATGTTTTTTGACAAATCAAAATAATTTGATCAATCTTGGTAGAGGGTCACACAAGGACTATTTGTGTAAAATTATTCTAAAATCCAGCCAGCAGTTTCACAAAATTTCCACTATATACATACAAGGAAAAGTGACCACGCCCTCTTGAGTCCATGTTTTTGACGAATCAGTATAATTTGAACAATCTTGGTAGAGGGTGACATAAGGACTATTAATTTTGTGTAAAATTATTCTAAAATAGGGCCAGCAGTTTCACACAAGAAGATTTTTAAGGTTTACCCTATACATATATAAGGACAAGAGGGCCATGATCGCCCTGTATCGCTCATTTTTAGAAATTTTTTGAAGATTTCCTATGTAAATCAAGTGACCCCTGGGGCGGGGTCATGATTTAAACAAATTTTGTGGAGTTCCACTAGGCAATGCTACATGTGAAATATCTAAGCTCTAGGCCTTCTGGTTTATTCTAAGAAAATTTTTGAAGATTTTCCTATGTAAAATCAAGTGACCCCTGGGGCGGGGTCAATCTTGACCCCGGGAGTCAAGATTTGAATAAATTTTGTAGAGGTCCACTACGCAATGCAACATGTCAAATATCTAAGCTCTAGGCCTTCTGGTTTATTTTTAGAACTTTTTTGGAGATTTTGCTATGTAAAATCAAGTGACCCCTGGGGCGGGGTCATGATTTGAACAAATTTTGTAGAGCTCCACTAGGCAATGCTACATGTCAAATATCTAAGCTCTAGGCCTTCTGGTTTATTTTTAGAAGATTTTTGAAGATTCTCCTATGTAAAATCAAGTGACCCCTGGGGCGGGTCAGCTTTGACTCCAGCGGGGGTCATGATTTGAACAAATTTTGTAGAGGTCCACTACACAATGCTACATGTCATATATCTAAGCTCTAGGCCTTCTGGTTTATTTTTAGATTTTTTTTTAAGATTTCCTATGTAAAATCAAGTGACCCCTGGGGTGGGGTCATGATTTAAACAAATTTTGTAGAGTTCCACTAGGTAATGCTACATGTGAAATATCTAAGCTCTAGGCCTTCTGGTTTATTTTAAGAAAATTTTTGAAGATTTTCCTATGTAAAATCAGGTGACCACTGGGGCAGGGTCAATTTTGACTCCGGGGGTCATGTTTGAACAAATTTTGTAGAGGTCCGCTATGCAATGCTACATGTCAAGTATCTAAACTCTAGGCCTTTTGGTTTATTTTCAGAAAATTTTTGAAGATTTTCCTATGTAAAATCAAGTGACCCCTGGGGCGGGGTCAATTTTGACCCCGGGGTCATGATTTGAACAATTTTAGTAGAGGTCCACTAGGCAATGCTACATGTCAAATATCTAAGCTCTAGGGCTTCTAGTTTTTGAGAAGAAGATTTTTTAAGATTTTCCTATGTAAAGTCAAGTGACCCTTGGGGCTGGGTCAATTTTGACCCCTGTGTCATGATTTGAACAAACTTGGTAGAGGTCCACTAGGCAATGCTTCACACCAAATATCTAAGCTTTAGGGCTTCTGGTTTTTGAGAAGAAGATTTTTGAAGTTTTTCCTTTCGGTTGCCATGGCAACCAGAGTTCTGCATGGAATTCAATTCTTTGAACAGTTTTGAAAGGGGGCCACCTAAGGATCATTCCTGTGAAGTTTGGTGTAATTCTGCCCAGTGGTTTTCAACAAGAAGATTTTTTTAGAAATTGTTGATGCACGACGGACATCAAGCGGTCACAATAGCTCACCTTCTCACTTCGTGACAGGTGAGCTAAAAAGTGACGACGCCCTCTGGCAGCCACGTTTTCTGACAAATCTAAATAATTTAATCAGTCTTTGTAGAGGGTCACACAAGGATAATTTGTGTAAAATTATACTAAAATAGGGCCAGTAGCTTCACACAAGATTTTTAAAGTTTTCACTATATACATATAGGGAAAAGTGACCACGCGCTCTGGCAGCCATGTTTTTTGCGAATCGGTATAATCTGAATAATTTTGGTAAAGGGTGACATAAGGACTATTTGTGTAAAATTATTCTTAAATCGGGCCAGCAGTTTCACATAAGAAGATTTTTAAAGTTTCCACTTTATGCATATAAAGAAAAATGACTACGCTCTCTGGCGGCCATGTTTTTTGACAAATAAAAACAATTTGAACAATTTTGGTAGAGGGTCACACAAGGACTATTTGTGTAAAATTATACTAAAATCGGGCCAGTAGTTTCACACAAGAAGATTTTTAAAGTTTCCACTATATACATATAGGGAAAAGTGACCATGCCCTCTGGCAGCCATATTTTTTGCAAATCGGTATAATTTGAACAATTTTGGTAAAGGGTGACATAAGGACTATTTGTGTAAAATTATTCTAAAATCGGGCCAGCAGTTTCACATAAGATTCTTAAAGTTTCCACTTTATGCATATAAGGAAAAATGACTACGCTCTCTGGGGGCCATGTTTTATGACAAATCAAAATAATTTGAACAATATGGTAGAGAGTCACACAAAGACCACTTATGTAAAATTATACTAAAATCGGCCAGTAGTTTCACACAAGAAGATTTTTAAAGTTTCCACTATATACATATAGGGAAAAGTTACCACGCCCTCTGGCAGCTATGTTTTTTGACGAATCAATATAATTTGATCAATCTTGATAGAGGGTTATATAAGGACCATTTGTGTGAAATTATTTCAAAATCTGACCATCAGTTTAGGAGAAGATGTCGTTTGAGGATTTTTCTATTTTTAGCTCTGGCAGCCCCTGTGTGCAACCAAGCGAAACCGTTTGAACATCTTTGGTAGAGGACCATCCAAGGAACATTCATGCCAAGTTTAATAAAAATCCATTCAGTGGTTATGGAGGAGATGTCTTTTAAACACAACTGTTGACGATGGACGGACACATGGACGGACGCACAGACGCATGATGGACACAGCGTGATCACAATAGCTCACCCTGAGCATTGCTCAGGTGAGCTAAAAAAAGACATTTTTATTGTAAAGGTTTCAGATATATCTAATGTAAATGATCAGCATCGAATCAGATTTCTTTTCAATGAAATTTTTCAACTGATCAAAATGAATCAAACTACCATGTCTTTTTTTTTTTATATAATCACTTTCCGCTAAAGTTTCAGTTTGTTTTAAAAATTAAGATAAAATGTGAGGATATAACTATTGGCCATTGATTTTTTATTGAGAACTATGAAATTTGTAAAAATAATGACTATAACTTATAACCTAATACATAGCTGATCAGTCAGTGCATTATTTCATCACAGGTGGGCACCTGGGTAGAACCAATGACCTTCCATAAGCCATCTGAATGGCTTCCTCAAGATTAAAGCTGATTTTTTTAGAAATTTAAAATATTCTTTAAAAGAAAACATATTATAGACAATTAGACTTCAAAATTTCTAATAGTGTAGTAAAATCTCTCCTCATGTGACTTGACTAAAATGCAGGCTGCTAAAAGTCTTCTTCAGGTCCAGCAACTGTTAGAGATTTTTAACATTACTGAACGTCATAATAATATTGCATCCCATTTTTTGCAGATCTGAAAACATCATTTTCCTGCTAAATTTTTCACTTCATTATCATACATGAATAATTCCAAAATGAAAACATAAGAACTGTACAAAATACATCAAAATTATATTGTTACAAACTGTTTTGCTTCAAATATGCAAAAAATGTTTTGGCATACCCTCAAGAAGCGTTTCAGTGCACACATGTATACATATGTAAATCAACAGGGTATGCAATCCATCCTCAGCCAGGGGAAAAACTTTGAAAATGGGCAAAAATTTAGCGGTCTGACTTACTTTTATAAAAACAAAATGTTCAGAAGGATTTTAATAAAAATTTTGGGTAAAGAAACAATGGCAGAAATTACATGCTTTTTGGTCACTTAAGTTAAGTGATTACAAGGACCAATAAAACAACATAATGATAAGACATTATCCCCACCCCTATCCCCAGTCTGGACCGTTCAGCCTTTATATATTTTAGCTTGAATTTGAGTATGCAGGAGTAGCCTTTATATATTTTAGCTTGAATTTGAGTATGCAGGAGTCTGGTTGAAATGGGAACTTCAGCATTTCGCAAACTAGCTAATTTTATTAAACACACAACCAAAATTAAATACAGTATTGCTTACATGTATTTTATGACTGAATTTGCCATACAAAATGTCAGTCAACATTTATGTGACCTCTTTTTTTGCATAATTTAGAAAAAATAACAAAATTATTTCTCTTTAAAAAAAAACAAAAAAACTTGAAAGTTTGTCACTTTAATCTGGTATCAACAGCATGAATAAAGCACTTTTTTTATTTCTTTAATTTACTCTACTTGTTTCTATTTCTACAATTTTCATCTTTTTTGAAGATCTAAACCAGCCTTGCAAAAGATCATGAACAACTAGAACAGCTTTTGAGAAAAGTGCAAGTCTCCCACAACTGCCCTTAATCATCTAAATAGTAAGTTCAGTCTTTAAATACTGTTTACTCACTACAAATATAACTTTGACGAGTAAAAAGGCTGATTTTGCTTAATTCAAAGGCCATAATTCTGAAGTACCTGGAGGTGATTTGGCTAGTTAATGAACTTTGCCAAGGAGTTATGGTCAAAAACAATTGGTTCAAGTTTGGTAAAGATTGGATGAGAACTGTTTGACTTAGAGCGCGAACAAGAGTAAAAAGGCCGATATTCGGTAATTCAAGGGCCATTATTCTGAAATGTCTTAAGAGATTTGTCTAGTAATCAAACTTGGACAAGGACTTATTGGCAAACACATTTTGTTCAAGTTTGGTGAAGATCAAATGAGAACTGTTTGACTTAGAGCATGGACAAGAGTAAAAATGCCGATTTTCGGTAATTCAAGGGCCATGATTCCGAAGTGCCTGGGCCGATTTGGCTAATTATTGAACTTGGCCGAGAACTTATGGTCGAACACATTTTGTTCAAGTTTAGTGAAAATCGGGTGAGAAATATTCAACATAGAGTGCAGACAAGATTTGTGACAGACGAATGGACACACACACAGACAGACAAGAGTAAATCGATATGTCTCCTACCACACAGCGGTGTGAGAGATATAATTAAAATCACCATTATAACACTACAACTGGTTTTTAAATAATATTCATCTGTATGACGTCTTTTTTGCATATTTCGAGGAAATAACAACAAATTTTCTTCTCTTGGAAAAACAAAAACTTATCAAGACTTTGTCACTTTAAATCGAGATACATTATTTTCATATATCTTTAGCTTTCTCTATGTATTTCTATTTCTCCAATTTGCAAATTTTTTGGATGGTCTAAAACCAGCCTTGCAAAAGGAAATTTAATCACAATTATAAAATTAGATCTGATTCTTTAAATGACATTTCTTTGTATTTTTTTCCTGTTTCATTTTTTTTAAATAAAATAATAAAATTCTCCTTTGAATATATTTGATCAAATTTTATGATAGTTATACATCAACAATGTTCACCATATCACATTCAAACAATTCAATTATCACCTTAAAACACACAGGTAAACATTGATCTATGACTGGATTAATCAAAGGTAACAACTAATCACTCAATTAACAAACAACCACACTGATCATCTCATCTGTCAATCAAGTGTTATGGTTCAGTGAATTATATACATGTAGGCTTGGACTGTCAGCTGGGACTGACTCTGGTCAGATATCACTAAACATATGGCAGATTCCTAATTTTGTATAAATACTACTGCCAAATTCATCATTCCAGTATCAAACTCGGTTTCTAAAGCACTGAATTTTATATATTTAAGCATCTTGGAATAAATCATTTAAAATCATACAATATTTTATGTAAACACCGTTATTTTTTTCTTCTTTTTCAATTCTAAAAAATATAATAATCACTCTTTACATTCAATTAATAGAATGATTGTTTTAATTGCAAAACATGAAAGGAAGGTATCTGGACATGACTGAGCTAAATTAAGGAACATTAGGCACAGTGACTGAAATACAAGAACTTAAAATACAGCTGGCACTAGGGTAGACAACAACTGGAATATCAAAGTGTAAGTAATCAATGAGAGATATCTACTGGTTCTAGAAGGAAAACTGCTTCCTATTTCTTGGTACATACTTAGTGCTTGTTTCATTACTACTAGCACTAGTCTGTGCTTGGGACCAGGGGCAGACAACAACTGTAATATCAAAGGGAAAGTAATTAATGTGATATCTACATATTCTAGAAGGAAAACTGCTTCCTATTTCTTGGTACATACTTAGTGCTTGTTTCATTACTACTAGCACTAGTCTGTGCTTGGGACCAGGGGCAGACAACAACTGGAATATCAAAGGGAAAGTAATTAATGAGATATCTACAGATTCAAGAAGGAAAACTGCTTCCTATTTCTTGGTACATACTTAGTGCTTGTTTCATTACTACTAGCACTAGTCTGTGCTTGGGACCAGGGGCAGACAACAACTGGAATATCAAAGGGAAAGTAATTAATGAGATATCTACAGATTCTAGAAGGAAAACTGCTTCCTAGTTCTTGGTACATACTTAGTGCTTGTGTCATTACTACTAGCACTAGTCTGTGCTTTGGACCACAGACACTTGGGGGTCAGCACCCTCCCCTCCAATGCCGCCCCTGACAACCTTCAGTCAATACATTTTTGTTTTTTAAAACAAACTGGGCACATGTCTTGATCATCCAACGACTTCTGTTACCATTTCAACATGTTTGAAAAATTCCGATACTCTATCAATGCTCAAAAAAACTAATGACAACTTACTTCGCAATGTAAACACGATTTTCTTGTCCAAGGAATAGGAGAATAGATCCCAGCTTGATGTTGCGCAGTCAAATTTACTACGCAGAGCCGGGACACAGACGATATCGTTAGTGGTTAAAATAAAAATACTTGCTTAGAAAGTCAACAGCCGCGATGGTTGAGATAGTACAGACGCTGGGTTTGAAAGAACTTTTTTAGGCAGGGCCACGGGTTCGCTCCGCGCTTCGGGCATTCTTTTTTTTTCTTTTTCTAATATAATATTTTCATTTTCTTTTTAAACAATATATTCTCAAGATATAAAAAAAATAACTAAAAAAGAAAAAAAAAAGATCGCCCATAGCGCGGAGCGAACCCGCGGCCCTGCCCAAAACTAAACTCACAGAACCAGCGTCTGTACTCTCTCGGCCACCGTGGCAGTTGACATCTTAGGCGAGTATTTTTATTTTAACCACTAACGATGTTGTCTGTGTCCCGGCTCTATGTAGTAAATTTGACATCAAGCTGGGATCTATTCTCCTATTCCTTGGACAAGCTAGTTTGTGTTGAAAACGCTCGGAGTAAGTTGTCTTTAGTTTTTCTGAGCATTGATAGCATATGGGAGATTTTTTAAACATATTGAGATGGTAACAGAAGTTGTTGTATGATCGAGACATGTGCTCAGTTTGATTTAAAAAGCGAAAATATATTGGTTGAAGGTTGGCAGGGGCGGATTGGGAGGGGGACAGGTTCTGACCCCCAAGTGTCTGTGCTTGGGACCAGGGGCAGACAACAACTGGAATATCAAAGTGTAAGTAATCAATGAGATATCAACCAGTTCTAGAAGGAAAACTGCTTCCTATTTCTTGGTACATACTTAGTGCTTGTTTCATTATAACTACTAGCACTAGTCTGTGCTTGGGACTAGGGGCAGACAACAACTGGAATATCAAAGGGAAAGTAATTAATGAGATATCTACAGATTCAAGAAGGAAAGCTGCTTCCAAGTTCTTGGTACATACTTAGTGCTTGTTTCATTACTACTAGCACTAGTATGTGCTTGGGACCAGGGGCAGACAACAACTGGAATATCAAAGGGAAAGTAATTAAAGAGATCTACAGATTCAAGAAGGTAAACTGCTTCCTACTTCTTGGTACATGCTTAGTGCTTGTTTCATTACTACTAGCACTAGTCTGTGCTTGGGACCAGGGGCAGACAACAACTGGAATATAAAAGGGAAAGTAATCAATGAGATATCTACAGATTCAAGAAGGAAAACTGCTTCCTATTTCTTGGTACATACTTAGTGCTTGTTTCATTACTACTAGCACTAGTCTGTGCTTGGGACCAGGGGCAGACAACAACTGGAATATCAAAGGGAAAGTAATTAATTGGATATCTACAGATTCTAGAAGGAAAACTGCTTCCTAGTTCTTGGTACATACTTAGTGTTTGTTTCATTACTACTAGCTGTAGTCTATGCTTGGGACCAGGGGCAGACAACAACTGGAATATCAAAGTGTAAGTAATCAATGAGATATCTACAGATTCTAGAAGGAAAACTGCTTCCTATTTCTTGGTACATACTTGGTGCTTGTTTCATTACTACTAGCACTAGTCTGTGCTTGGTACCAGGGGCAGACAACAACTGGAATATCAAAGTGTAAGTAATCAATGAGATATCTACAGATTCTAGAAGGAAAACTGCTTCCTATTTCTTGGTACATACTTAGTGCTTGTTTCATTACTACTAGCACAAGTCTGTGCTTGGGACCAGGGGCAGACAACAACTGTAATATCAAATGGAAATGAATTAATGTGATATCTACATATTCTAGAAGGAAAACTGTTTCCGATTTCTTGGTACATACTAAGTGCTTGTTTCATTACTACTAGCACTAGTCTGTGCTTGGGACCAGGGGCAGACAACAACTGGAATATCAAAGGGAAAGTAATTAATGAGATATCTACAGATTCAAGAAGGAAAGCTGCTTCCTATTTCTTGGTACATACTTAGTGCTTGTTTCATTACTACTAGCACTAGTCTGTGCTTGGGACCAGGGGCAGACAACAACTGGAATATCAAAGGGAAAGTAATTAATGAGATATCTACAGATTCTAGAAGGAAAACTGCTTCCTATTTCTTGGTACATACTTAGTGCTTGTTTCATTACTACTAGCACTAGTCTGTGCTTGGGACCAGGGGCAGACAACAACTGGAATATCAAAGTGTAAGTAATCAATGAGAGATATCTACCAGTTCTAGAAGGAAAACTGCTTCCTATTTCTTGGTACATACTTAGTGCTTGTTTCATTACTACTAGCACTAGTCTGTGCTTGGGACCAGGGGCAGACAACAACTGGAATATCAAAGTGTAAGTAATCAATGAGGGATATCTATCGGTTCTAGAAGGAAAGCTGCTTCCTAGTTCTTGGTACATACTTAGTGCTTGTTTCATTACTACTAGCACTAGTCTGTGCTTGGGACCAGGGGCAGACAACAACTGGAATATCAAAGTGTAAGTAATCAATGAGATATCTACAGATTCTAGAAGGAAAACTGCTTCCTAGTTCTTGGTACATACTTAGTGCTTGTTTCATTACTACTAGCACTAGTCTGTGCTTGGGACCAGGGGCAGACAACAACTGTAATATCAAATGGAAATGAATTAATGTGATATCTACATATTCTAGAAGGAAAACTGTTTCCGATTTCTTGGTACATACTTAGTGCTTGTTTCATTACTACTAGCACTAGTCTGTGCTTGGGACCAGGGGCAGACAACAACTGGAATATCAAAGGGAAAGTAATTAATGAGATATCTACAGATTCAAGAAGGAAAGCTGCTTCCTAGTTCTTGGTACATACTTAGTGCTTGTTTCATTACTACTAGCACTAGTCTGTGCTTGGGACCAGGGCCAGACAACAACTGGAATATCAAAGGGAAAGTAATTAATGAGATATCTACAGATTCTAGAAGGAAAACTGCTTCCTATTTCTTGGTACATACTTAGTGCTTGTTTCATTACTACTAGCACTAGTCTGTGCTTGGGACCAGGGGCAGACAACAACTGGAATATCAAAGTGTAAGTAATCAATGAGAGATATCTACCGGTTCTAGAAGGAAAACTGCTTCCTATTTCTTGGTACATACTTAGTGCTTGTTTCATTACTACTAGCACTAGTCTGTGCTTGGGAACAGGGGCAGACAACAACTGGAAGATCAAAGTGTAAGTAATCAATGAGGGATATCTATCGGTTCTAGAAGGAAAGCTGCTTCCTAGTTCTTGGTACATACTTAGTGCTTGTTTCATTACTACTAGCACTAGTCTGTGCTTGGGACCAAGGGCAGACAACCACTGGAATATCAAAGTGTAAGTAATCAATGAGATATCTACAGATTCTAGAAGGAAAACTGCTTCCTATTTCTTGGTACATACTTAGTGCTTGTTTCATTACTACTAGCACTAGTCTGTGCTTGGGACCAGGGGCAGACAACAACTGGAATATCAATGGAAATTAATTAATGTGATATCTACATATTCTAGAAGGAAAACTGTTTCCTATTTCTGGTACATACTAAGTGCTTGTTTCAGTACTACTAGCACTAGTCTGTGCTTGGGACCAGGGGCAGACAACAACTGAATATCAAAGGGAAAGTAATTAATGAGATATCTACAGATTCAAGAAGGAAAGCTGCTTCCTAGTTCTTGGTACATACTTAGTGCTTGTTTCATTACTACTAGCACTAGTCTGTGCTTGGGACCAGGGGCAGACAACAACTGGAATATCAAAGGGAAAGTAATTAATGAGATATCTACAGATTCTAGAAGGAAAACTGTTTCCTATTTCTTGGTACATACTTAGTGCTTGTTTCATTACTATTATAGACAATTAGACTTAAAAATTTCTAATAGTGTAGTAAAATCTCTCCTCATGTGACTTGACTAAAATGCAGGCTGCTAAAAGTCTTCTTAGGTCCAGCAACTGTTAGAGATTTTTAACATTACTGAACATCATAATAATATTGCATCCCATTTTTTGCAGATCTGAAAACATCATTTTCCTGCTAAATTTTTCCCTTCATTATCATACATGAATAATTCCAAAATGAAACATAAGAACTGTACAAAATACATCAAAATTATATTGTTACAAACTGTTTTGCTTCAAATATGCAAAAAATGTTTTGGCATACCCTCAAGAAGCGTTTCAGTGCACACATGTATACATATGTAAATCAACAGGGTATGCAATCCATCCTCAGCCAGGGGAAAAACTTTGAAAATGGGCACAAATTTAGCGGTCTGACTTACTTTTATAAAAAAAATGTTCAGAAGGATTTTAATAAAAATTTTGGGTAAAGAAACAATGGCAGAAATTACATGCTTTTTGGTCACTTAAGTTAAGTGATTACAAGGACCAATAAAACAACATAATGATAAGACATTATCCCTACCCCTATCCCCAGTCTGGACCGTTCAGCCTTTATATATTTTAGCTTGAATTTGAGTATGCAGGAGTAGCCTTTATATATTTTAGCTTGAATTTGAGTATGCAGGAGTCTGGTTGAAATGGGAACTTCAGCATTTCGCAAACTAGCTAATTTTATTAAACACACAACCAAAATTAAATACAGTATTGCTTACATGTATTTTATGACTGTGAATTTTGCCATACAAAATGTCAGTCAACATTTATGTGACCTCTTTTTTTGCATAATTTAGAAAAAATAACAAAATTATAATAATTTCTCTTGAAAAAAAAAAACAAAAAAACTTGAAAGTTTGTCACTTTAAATTTGTATCAACAGCATGAATAAAGCACTTTTTTTTTTATTTCTTTAGTTTACTCTACTTGTTTCTATTTCTACAATTTTCGTCTTTTTTGAAGATCTAAACCAGCCTTGCAAAAGATCATGAACAACTAGAACAGCTTTTGAGAAAAGTGCAAGTCTCCCACAACTGCCCTTAATCATCTAAATAGTAAGTTCAGTCTTTATATACTGTTTACTCACTACAAATAACTTTGACGAGTAAAAAGGCTGATTTTGCTTAATTCAAAGGCCATAATTCTGAAGTACCTGGAGGTGATTTGGCTAGTTAATGAACTTTGCCAAGGAGTTATGGTCAAAAACAATTGGTTCAAGTTTGGTAAAGATTGGATGAGAACTGTTTGACTTAGAGCGCGAACAAGAGTAAAAAGGCCGATATTCGGTAATTGAAGGGCCATTATTCTGAAATGTCTTAAGAGATTTGTCTAGTAATCGAACTTGGACAAGGACTTATTGGCAAACACATTTTGCTGAAGTTTGGTGAAGATCAAATGAGAACTGTCCGACTTAGAGCATGGACAAGAGTAAAAATGCCGATTTTCGGTAATTCAAGGGCCATAATTCCAAGTGCCTGGGCCGATTTGGCTAATTATTGAACTTGGCCGAGAACTTATGGTCAAACACATTTTGTTCAAGTTTAGTGAAAATCGGGTGAGAAATATTCAACATAGAGTGCAGACAAGATTTGTGACAGATGAATGGACACACACACAGGAGTAAATCAATATGTCTCCCACCACACAGCAGTGTGCGAGACATAATTAAAAATCACCTTTAAAACACTACATCTGGTTTTTAAATAATATTCATCTGTATGACGTCTTTTTTGCATATTTAGAGGAAATAACAACAAATTTTCTTCTCTTGAAAAAACAAAAACTTATCAAAAAAAAAACAAAGAAAAATATCGAACAGGGAATGCCACGCACCAAAAACGTAGCCTCCTCAAAACGAAACCCCCAGCACGCAGACGCGTGCACCAAACACACACACACACACACAAAGCCAACACTTAAGGACAAAACGAACAACACACACGCACACAAAGCCAACACATAAGACGAAACGAACAAACAAAGGAACACAGACTTTTTCACTTTAAATCGAGCTACATTATTTTCATATATCTTTAGCTTTCTCTATGTATTTCTATTTCTCCAATTTGCAAATTTTTTGGATGGTCTAAAACCACCCTTGCAAAAGGAAATTTAATCACAATTATAAAATTACATCTGATTCTTTAAATGACATTTCTTTGTATTTTTTTCCTGTTTCTTTTTTTTAAATAAAATGATAAAATTCTCCTTTGAAGATATTTGATCAAATTTTATGATAGTTATACATCAACAATGTTCACCATATCAAATTCAAACAATTCAATTATCACCTTAAAACACATAGGTAAACATTGATCTATGACTGGATTAATCAAAGGTAACAACTAATCACTCAAATAACAAACATCCACACTGATCATCTCATCTGTCAATCAAGTGTTATGGTTCAGTGAATTATATACATGTAGGCTTGGACTGTCAGCTGGGACTGACCCTGGTCAGATATCACTAAACATATGGCAGATTCCTAATTTTGTATAAATACTACTGCCAAATTCATTATTCCAGTATCAAACTCGGTTTCTAAAGCACTGAATTTTATATATTTAAGCATCTTGGAATAAATCATTTAAAATCATACAATATTTTATGTGAACACTGTTAATTTTTTTTCTTTTTCAATTCTAAAAAATATAATAATCATTCTTTACATTCAATTAATAGAATGATTGTTTTAATTGCAAAACATGGAAGAAAGGTATCTGGACACAAATGAGCTAAATTAAGGAACATAAGGCACAGTTTGTGACTGAAATACAAGAACTTAAAATACAGTTGTAAGACTGCTTGTTCAAACATTACTGGCACTGAGGTAATGGAATATCAAAGTGAAAGTAATCAATGGGATATCTACAGATTCTAGAAGGAAAACTGCTTCCTATTTCTTGGTACATACTTAGTGCTTGTTTCATTACTACTAGCACTAGTCTGTGCTTGGGACCAGGGGCAGACAACAACTGGAATATCAAAAGGAAAGTAATTAATGAGATATCTACAGATTCTAGAAGGAAAACTGCTTCCTATTTCTTGGTACATACTTAGTGCTTGTTTCATTACTACTAGCACTAGTCTGTGCTTGGGACCAGGGGCAGACAACAACTGGAATATCAAAGTGTAAGTAATTAATGAGATATCTACAGATTCTAGAAGGAAAACTGCTTCCTATTTCTTGGTACATACTTAGTGCTTGTTTCATTACTACTAGCACTAGTCTGTGCTTGGGACCAGGGACAGACAACAACTGGAATATCTAAGGGAAAGTAATCAATAAGATATCTACAGATTCTAGAAGGAAAACTGCTTCCTAGTTCTTGGTACATACTTAGTGCTTGTTTCATTACTACTAGCACTAGTCTGTGCTTGGGACCAGGGGCAGACAACAACTGGAATATCAAAGTGTAAGTAATCAATGAGAGATATCTATCGGTTCTAGAAGGAAAGCTGCTTCCTAGTTCTTGGTACATACTTAGTGCTTGTTTCATTACTACTAGCACTAGTCTGTGCTTGGGACCAGGGGCAGACAACAACTGGAATATCAAAGTGTAAGTAATCAATGAGATATCTACAGATTCTAGAAGGAAAACTGCTTCCTAGTTCTTGGTACATACTTAGTGCTTGTTTCATTACTACTAGCACTAGTCTGTGCTTGGGACCAGGGGCAGACAACAACTGGAATATCAAATGGAAATTAATTAATGTGATATCTACATATTCTAGAAGGAAAACTGTTTCCTATTTCTTGGTACATACTAAGTGCTTGTTTCAGTACTACTAGCACTAGTCTGTGCTTGGGACCAGGTGCAGACAACAACTGGAATATCAAAGGGAAAGTAATTAATGAGATATCTACAGATTCAAGAAGGAAAGCTGCTTCCTAGTTCTTGGTACATACTTAGTGCTTGTTTCATTACTACTAGCACTAGTCTGTGCTTGGGACCAGGGGCAGACAACAACTGGAATATCAAAGGGAAAGTAATTAATGAGATATCTACAGATTCTAGAAGGAAAACTGTTTCCTATTTCTTGGTACATACTTAGTGCTTGTTTCATTACTATTATAGACAATTAGACTTAAAAATTTCTAATAGTGTAGTAAAATCTCTCCTCATGTGACTTGACTAAAATGCAGGCTGCTAAAAGTCTTCTTAGGTCCAGCAACTGTTAGAGATTTTTAACATTACTGAACATCATAATAATATTGCATCCCATTTTTTGCAGATCTGAAAACATCATTTTCCTGCTAAAATGCTATTTTTCCCTTCATTATCATACATGAATAATTCCAAAATGAAACATAAGAACTGTACAAAATACATCAAAATTATATTGTTACAAACTGTTTTGCTTCAAATATGCAAAAAATGTTTTGGCATACCCTCAAGAAGCGTTTCAGTGCACACATGTATACATATGTAAATCAACAGGGTATGCAATCCATCCTCAGCCAGGGGAAAAACTTTGAAAATGGGCACAAATTTAGCGGTCTGACTTACTTTTATAAAAAAAATGTTCAGAAGGATTTTAATAAAAATTTTGGGTAAAGAAACAATGGCAGAAATTACATGCTTTTTGGTCACTTAAGTTAAGTGATTACAAGGACCAATAAAACAACATAATGATAAGACATTATCCCTACCCCTATCCCCAGTCTGGACCGTTCAGCCTTTATATATTTAAGCTTGAATTTGAGTATGCAGGAGTAGCCTTTATATATTTTAGCTTGAATTTGAGTATGCAGGAGTCTGGTTGAAATGGGAACTTCAGCATTTCGCAAACTAGCTAATTTTATTAAACACACAACCAAAATTAAATACAGTATTGCTTACATGTATTTTATGACTGTGAATTTTGCCATACAAAATGTCAGTCAACATTTATGTGACCTCTTTTTTTGCATAATTTAGAAAAAATAACAAAATTATTTCTCTTGAAAAAAAAAAAACTTGAAAGTTTGTCACTTTAATCTGGTATCAACAGCATGAATAAAGCACTTTTTTTATTTCTTTAATTTACTCTACTTGTTTCTATTTCTACAATTTTCATCTTTTTTGAAGATCTAAACCAGCCTTGCAAAAGATGATGAACAACTAAAACTGCTTTTGAGAAAAGTGCAAGTCTCCCACAACTGCCCTTAATCATCTAAATAGTAAGTTCAGTCTTTATATACTGTTTACTCACTACAAATATAACTTTGACGAGTAAAAAGGCTGATTTTGCTTAATTCAAAGGCCATAATTCTGAAGTACCTGGAGGTGATTTGGCTAGTTAATGAACTTTGCCAAGGAGTTATGGTCAAAAACAATTGGTTCAAGTTTGGTAAAGATTGGATGAGAACTGTTTGACTTAGAGCGCGAACAAGAGTAAAAAGGCCGATATTCGGTAATTCAAGGGCCATTATTCTGAAATGTCTTAAGAGATTTGTCTAGTAATCAAACTTGGACAAGGACTTATTGGCAAACACATTTTGCTGAAGTTTGGTGAAGATCAAATGAGAACTGTCCGACTTAGAGCATGGACAAGAGTAAAAATGCCGATTTTCGGTAATTCAAGGGCCATAATTCCAAGTGCCTGGGCCGATTTGGCTAATTATTGAACTTGGCCGAGAACTTATGGTCAAATACATTTGTTCAAGTTTAGTGAAAATCGGGTGAGAAATATTCAACATAGAGTGCAGACAAGATTTGTGACAGATGAATGGACACACACAGGAGTAAATCAATATGTTCCCACCACACAGCAGTGTGCGAGACATAATTAAAAATCACCTTTAAAACACTACATCTGGTTTTTAAATAATATTCATCTGTATGACGTCTTTTTTGCATATTTAGAGGAAATAACAACAAATTTTCTTCTCTTGAAAAAACAAAAACTTATCAAAAAAAAAACAAAGAAAAATATCGAACAGGGAATGCCACGCACCAAAAACGTAGCCTCCTCAAAACGAAACCCCCAGCACGCAGACGCGTGCACCAAACACACACACACACACACACACACACACACAAAGCCAACACTTAAGGACAAAACGAACAACACACACGCACACAAAGCCAACACATAAGAAGAAACGAACAAACAAAGGAACACAGACTTTGTCACTTTAAATCGAGCTACATTATTTTCATATATCTTTAGCTTTCTCTATGTATTTCTATTTCTCCAATTTGCAAATTTTTTGGATGGTCTAAAACCACCCTTGCAAAAGGAAATTTAATCACAATTATAAAATTACATCTGATTCTTTAAATGACATTTCTTTGTATTTTTTTCCTGTTTCTTTTTTTTAAATAAAATGATAAAATTCTCCTTTGAAGATATTTCATCAAATTTTATGATAGTTATACATCAACAACCTTCACCATATCAAATTCAAACAATTCAATTATCACCTTAAAACACATAGGTAAACATTGATCTATGACTGGATTAATCAAAGGTAACAACTAATCACTCAAATAACAAACATCCACACTGATCATCTCATCTGTCAATCAAGTGTTATGGTTCAGTGAATTATATACCTGTAGGCTTGGACTGTCAGCTGGGACTGACCCTGGTCAGATATCACTAAACATATGGCAGATTCCTAATTTTGTATAAATACTACTGCCAAATTCATTATTCCAGTATCAAACTCGGTTTCTAAAGCACTGAATTTTATATATTTAAGCATCTTGGAATAAATCATTTAAAATCATACAATATTTTATGTGAACACTGTTAATTTTTTTTCTTTTTCAATTCTAAAAAATATAATAATCATTCTTTACATTCAATTAATAGAATGATTGTTTTAATTGCAAAACATGGAAGAAAGGTATCTGGACACAAATGAGCTAAATTAAGGAACATAAGGCACAGTTTGTGACTGAAATACAAGAACTTAAAATACAGTTGTAAGACTGCTTGTTCAAACATTACTGGCACTGAGGTAATGGAATATCAAAGTGAAAGTAATCAATGGGATATCTACAGATTCTAGAAGGAAAACTGCTTCCTATTTCTTGGTACATACTTAGTGCTTGTTTCATTACTACTAGCACTAGTCTGTGCTTGGGACCAGGGGCAGACAACTGGAATATCAAAAGGAAAGTAATTAATGAGATATCTACAGATTCTAGAAGGAAAACTGCTTCCTATTTCTTGGTACATACTTAGTGCTTGTTTCATTACTACTAGCACTAGTCTGTGCTTGGGACCAGGGGCAGACAACAACTGGAATATCAAAGTGTAAGTAATTAATGAGATATCTACAGATTCTAGAATGAAAACTGCTTCCTATTTCTTGGTACATACTTAGTGCTTGTTTCATTACTACTAGCACTAGTCTGTGCTTGGGACCAGGGGCAGACAACAACTGGAATATCTAAGGGAAAGTAATTAATGAGATATCTACAGATTCTAGAAGGAAAACTGCTTCCAATTTCTTGGTACATACTTAGTGCTTGTTTCACTACAACTAGCACTAGTCTGTGCTTGGGACCAGGGGCAGACAACAACTGGAATATCAAAGAGAAAGTAATCAATGAGATATCTACAGATTCTAGAAGGAAAACTGCTTCCTATTTCTTGGTACATACTTAGTGCTTGTTTCATTACTACTAGCACTAGTCTGTGCTTGGGACCAGGGGCAGACAACAACTGGAATATCAAAGAGAAAGTAATCAATGAGATATCTACAGATTCTAGAATGAAAACTGCTTCCTATTTCTTGGTACATACTCAGTGCTTGTTTCATTACTACTAGCACTAGTCTGTGCTTGGGACCAGGGGCAGACAACAACTGGAATATCTAAGTGTAAGTAATTAATGAGATATCTACAGATTCTAGAATGAAAACTGCTTCCGATTTCTTAGTACATACTTAATGCTTGTTTCACTACAACTAGCACTAGTCTGTGCTTGGGACCAGGGGCAGACAACAACTGGAATATCAAAATGAAAGTAATCAATGAGATATCTACAGATTCTAGAGGCAATACTGCTTCCTATTTCTTGGTACATACTTAGTGCTTGTTTCATTACTACTAGCACTAGTCTGTGCTTGGGACCAGGGGCAGACAACAACTGGAATATCAAAGTGAAAGTAATCAATGAGATATCTACAGATTCTAGAGGGAAAACTGCTTCCTATTTCTTGGTACATACTTAGAGCTTGTTTCATTACTACTAGCACTAGTCTGTGCTTGGGACCAGGGGCAGACAACAACTGGAATATCTAAGGGAAAGTAATTAATGAGATATCTACAGATTCTAGAATGAAAACTGCTTCCAATTTCTTGGTACATACTTAGTGCTTGTTTCACTACAACTAGCACTAGTCTGTGCTTGGGACCAGGGGCAGACAACAACTGGAATATCAAAGAGAAAGTAATCAATGAGATATCTACAGATTCTAGAAGGAAAACTGCTTCCTATTTCTTGGTACATACTTAGTGCTTGTTTCATTACTACTAGCACTAGTCTGTGCTTGGGACCAGGGGCAGACAACAACTGGAATATCAAAGTGTAAGTAATCAATGAGATATCTACAGATTCTAGAAGGAAAACTGCTTCCTATTTCTTGGTACATACTTAGTGCTTGTTTCATTACTACTAGCACTAGTCTGTGCTTGGGACCAGGGGCAGACAACAACTGGAATATCAAAAGGAAAGTAATCAATGAGATATCTACAGATTCTAGAAGGAAAGCTGCTTCCTATTTCTTGGTACATACTTAGTGCTTGTTTCAATACTACTAGCACTAGTCTGTGCTTGGGACCAGGGGCAGACAACAACTGGAATATCAAAGAGAAAGTAAGCGATGAGATATCTACAGATTCTAGAAGGAAAACTGCTTCCTATTTCTTGGTACATACTTAGAGCTTGTTTCATTACTACTAGCACTAGTCTGTGCTTGGGATCAGGGCCAGACAACAACTGGAATATCTAAGGGAAAGTAATCAATGAGCTATCTACAGATTCTAGAAGGAAAACTGCTTCCTATTTCTTGGTACACACACTGACAGACAGGAGTAAATCAATATGTCTCCCACCACACAGCGGTGTGAGAGACATAATTAAATCACCATTATAACACTACATCTGTTTTTTAAATAATATTCATCTGTATGACGTCTTTTTTGCATAATTTCGAGGAAATAACAACAAATTTTCTTCTCTTGAAAAAACAAGAACTTATCAAGACTTTGTCACTTTAATTTGAGATACATTTTTTTCATATATCTTTAGCTTTCTCTATGTATTTCTATTTCTCCAATTTGCAGATTTTTTTGATGGTCTAAAACCAGCCTTGCAAAAGGAAATTTAATCACAAATATAAAATTAGATCTGATTCTTTAAATGACATTTCTTTGTATTTTTTCCTGTTTCTTTTTTTTTTCTTAAATAAAATAATAAAATTCTCCTTTGAAGAAATTTGATCAAATTTTATGATATTAGATCTAATTGGTTTACAGATACCAGTGTTTACAATACTATCTTCCCTTTCAATACCTAAATAACCGAGGAATTCTAAATCAACACACTCGCTGATCTGTGCCAATTTACTGTTGATAACAGCTAGATTAATGAATGAATCTATCTCTTAAATGAGTTCTATTTGAAATTTAGCCAAAAAAAAATAAATAAATTAGGCATAATAATATGCACCTATTTATTTTGTTATTTAACAAGGTATATTGATAATCGGCACGGAACTGATTGTTTAATAATCAATTAAGCGACATTAAGTAAAAGAAACTGCTTGTGAAAATGTCCCTTGTATCTCGTAACGGCTACCAAATGAGTGAAAAACATAAATACACTAAGGGTTAATTAGAAATTAAAAAAGTTTTATCCCAACATATGTAACATTATTTTGTTTAATCTTAATATCTTTTTTCTGCCAGTTCGAATCCTCGTGATTTATTTGGTGTTCCTCGGTTTTTTACGTTCCGAACGAAAATGTAACAAATCGGATGATTGTTGTTAATCTGTAAACCATAAAATTTAGATCCAAGTTTAAGGTGAATTTTGATGGAGTATTATTTGTTATTTCATTTTCAACAAAATCTGAAATGTAAATGACCCTTAATCTCTAGAAAAACGGAGGTCCGTACCCCTAGAAAACCCCTAACAGGTTTGTCTAGAGGTACGGATCCGTACCGCTAGAATCAGATTCTAGAAGTACAGATCCGTACCCCTAGACACTTCCTTCTTAATAATTGCTCAAAAATATTTTTTTAAATATTTATTCCTTAAAAGTTTATGATTTGATTTTGCCAATCACTTTAGATTTCCTCGCATATAGAATCGGGCGAAATCAACACCCGTATTCGTTTTCGTATTTCGTTTCACTATTTTAAGCATGTTTTAACATATATTTGATGCCTCTTAAATACTTCCGTAATCCTAGCCTATTCTCATAAGGTGTGTCTAGGAATACGGAACTTCCGTAATCCTAGAATCGGAGGCTAGGATTACGGTACCGTAATCGTAGCCACTGCCTTATCTTGAGACTTGACCATGTTGACGTGTGTTCGCAGCTGATGAAATTTCCTGTTTTCGTTTCATTGGCTATATGAATCAAATTCTTTAAAACTAAAATAAATAAAGATGATTAACCTAAAGTACAGGGTTCGATACATTTGATGTGCCTCGTAGAAGTTGCCGGAATCTATACATTTCTGACATTTAGCGAGAACTCTCTGGACGCCTGCTGCCATTTTGGAACTTTCCACAACACCGGTATAAAATGCGAAAGGGTATAAAAGGGCATGACTACATACCGGAAAGGGCCCTTTCCGTGGTATTTGATCGGAAAGGGCCTAACATGTTCGGAAAGGGCCTGCCATATGTTTATTATTAGAAACTAAGGAATTATTTTTTCATATTTCATTTTTGCATTAAAAAAGAAAATAAATTATGACAAAAAAATTCAATTATATATTTTTGCATAATTTATAGACAAATTACGAGTCATGGCATAAACCGCGCTGATCGGAAAGGGCCTAACATGATCGGAAAGGACATGTCATATGTTTATTATTGGAAATAATTTAATAATTTCTTAATATTTCATTTAACATATCAAAAAGGAAAGAACTTACGAAAAAAAATATATCATTTTTCGATTTTTAAATGAATTATAGACAAAATTCGCGCCGGTACATAAACCGACCTGATCGGAAAGGGCCTAACATGATCGTAAAGGGCCTGCTATATGTTTATTATTGAAAATTATTTATTTATTTCTTCATATTTCATTTAACAATTCAAAAAGAAAAGAACTTACGAAAAAATGTATCAATTTTCGATTTTTAAATGAATTATAGACAAAATACGCGTCAGTATATAAACCGCGCTGATCGGAAAGGGCTTAACATGATCGGAAAGGGCCGGTCAAATGTTTATTATCAGAAATTATAGAATTATTTCTTCATATTTCTTTTTGGCATAAGAAAGAAAATAGATATTCAGATATTATATATTTTATTCATTATAGTCTCATCAATGTACAATATACATGGAGTTAAAACATATAAACTAAAGTACATTGTCATTCATAAATGAATTACAAGAGACTTTTGATAATTTACTTTTAGACATCCACATTACTGTATGAATAACAGTCACAACTGATATCATATATATCCTAAAAACTGAAGAATGAACAGTTTTCAAATATCTCATATATCTAAAGAAAAACTTTTTAATAATTTATTTTATTCTTAATTTGATAAATTAAACATGATACATGAATGTAATTGATACAGAACAGAACAGAACAGAACTTTATTGAAGAAGCACAGATTACAAATTAACATTTTGCAATAACATGTGCGCAAAACATATATACAATAAATTCAAAAGCGGGTATTGGTATTGGTGATATATACATTTTATGTTTGTGGGGAAAGTGGTTAATCTTTTTCTTTTGTTTTGTCTAAATTTAATATATTGCAGAAATACATAAAACGGACGACAAGAGTGCTTGTAGTTTGTATATACGGGCAGGTGCAGTAATCGCCGATTGTCACAGCCATTTATGTTTGTTTGTTTTTCTTAATAAAAACAACATTAACAACTACAAAAACATATAACAATGGATTTTACATAGATAGATACTGTAACTATAAGTTTAAACTTATGGACGGACATAGACGAGTATATACTGTTACAGTACCTTTAAAATGGACTTAGGTGAATACTGTAACTTTAAATTTTAAATTTGTGAACGGACATTGATGAATA
The DNA here is from genome assembly GCF_021730395.1 of Mercenaria mercenaria. Lineage (NCBI taxonomy): Eukaryota > Metazoa > Mollusca > Bivalvia > Venerida > Veneridae > Mercenaria > Mercenaria mercenaria. The sequence continues at coordinate 24,866,577 of NC_069362.1, forward strand.
CTGTAACTATAAAACGGCCATAGATGAATACTAAAACTAAAAAATTAAAGTTGTGAGAAGGCGTAGATGAATAGTCTGTAAATATAGAATTAAACTTGTAAACGGGCATACTTGAATACTGGAGCTATAAATTAAAACACGTGAACGGACATAGATGAGTACTGTATCTATATACCGAACAAAGATGAATTCTAAAATTAAAAACATTAAAGTTGTACTGTAACTCTAAGTTTAAAATTGTGAAAGGGCATAGATCAATACTATAACTGTAAATTTATACTTGTGAACGGACCTAGATGAATACTGTAAGTATAAAACGAACATAGATGAATACTGAAACAAAGAAACGAAAAGAAAGCTGTGAACGGACATAGATCAATACTGTAACTATATATTTAGACTTATGAACAGACCTAGATGAATACTGTAATAAGAAGGACAAAGATAAATACAGAAACAAAGAAAAAAGCTGTGAACGGACATAGTTGAATACTGTAATTATAAATGCAAACGTATGAACAGACATAGATAAATACTGTAACTATAAAACGGGCATAGGTTAATACTTCAGCTTGAAAAAAAATATATATATATAAAGTAAATTAGTGAACGGGCATATTAAATGAAAACTGTCATGATAAATTCAAACTTGTGGACGGCTAAAGGCATTCATGATAAACCGAACGTATTTAGCAAGATTCGTCAGCTGTTTCGGATTTCTAGTGGCAAGTAGTTCCTTGAATTTCGGGATATTAGGTCTTGTATAGAATTTTCTAGGGATAAGTTTAGTTCTCTTTTCTTTAAAGAATGGGCATACAAGTAAGTAATGAAATTCGTCTCCCAAGTCATTTAAAGGGCACAGAACACATTTACGCTCCTCGTGTGGAATAAATGACTGGCTCCACCGGCCTGTTTCTATTGGGAATCTATGGTTGCCTGTACGGAAATGCATAATTGGGCGTCTAAGGGAATTCGGAAGTAAAGTAAAATATTCCTCAAAGGATATGCTATCTTTAAAACAACTATACATTTTTCCCTTATTTGAAGTTTCAAGTTTCGAAGACCAGGCCTGTATATATTGATCAATTAAAGTACGTTTAACCTGTTTATGTATAGTTTTACAACTTAGTGAGTGCTGGTTCAACCATAAGTGAGAATTTCCAGTTGAGTCAAGGATTTGTTTAATGAAAGCAGCCCATTTAAAGGTATGAGTTGGCTGTATCATATGTAGATAACAATTATAGGAGTATTTAGTGTTTTGGGACAGAATTAACTTGTTCCAGAAGTTGACCATTCGGGATTTAATGATTATTTCGATAGGGTAGCGTCCAAGTTCAGCATACAACATATATCTAGGTGTACTTTTTCTGGTCTTAGTAATTTTACGTAGAAAATTGGTGTGGACTTGCTCTACCATATCCAAATTTTCAAAACCCCATATATCACTCCCGTACGTTAGAATAGGGAGGACTGTGTGGTCGAATAACTTCAATTGTAAATCGATAGGAAGGTCAAGTTTATTGATCCTCATATATAACAAGTTCATGGCTTTATTTGCCTGTGAAACTACGTGTTTTCTACAAGATAGAAAAGATCCAGAGCTTGAGAAAATTACACCTAAATATTTATATTCTTTAACAGTTTCAATAGATTGACCATTAATATTGAAAATGTACTTGCTGGGTTTATTAGTACCAAAGACGACAACTTTTGTTTTAGAGAAATTAATTTTTAACCTCCACATAATGACAATAGTTGTAGAAGTTATCTAGGCATGACTGGAAATTAGTCTCATTTTCACCTATAATAATTGTATTGTCTGCATAGAGTAGTACTAATATTTTCAAAAAGTGAAGGGCGTTATTCCCGTGAAAATCAATTATGATGCCGTTGTCATCTCGAATGAGGACAGATTCTAGGTCATTAAGGTATAGAGAAAAGAGAACAGGCGAGAGATTCTCACGCTGTCTCACCCCGGTGAAGCTAGAGAAGAAGGCAGATGTTTGACCATTAATATTGACGCATGATTTAATGTCAGAATACATATTACGGATGACGTTAAGGATTTTGCCTGATATGCCAGTTTCATACAATTTATTCCAAAGTCCAACTCGCCGCAATGAATCGAAGGCAACTGAAAAATCTATAAAGGAGCACATCAACTTTTTCTTCTCTGACCTTAATTTTTCAATAAGGAAATAAAGGGTGAATATATGGTCACTAGTAGAGTACCCGGATCTAAATCCGGCCTGGTTTTCATTTAAAAGATGGTTATCATTAAGAAATTCATTTATACGGTTGTTAAGGACCGCTGTAAAAACTTTTCCGAGACAACTAAGTATTGTGATAGGCCTATAATTCGTGGGGTTTAGCGGGGACCCTTTATTTTTAAAAATGGGCTTAATACATCCAATTAACCAAGAGTCTGGTAGGACACCCGAATCCAGAATATATAAAAAATATCATCCTGAAATTCAAAAGTAACCACTTCGCATCAGTTTCTCACGGGAGTCACTGCGCAGAGGTTGCGGTTCGACCTGGCTATATAAACAAATGGGATTACGCCATACCTTAGTGGACGCGACCATTATGACATAAAAATAAGTTTCAAAGTATATTTCATATATCCATTAGGTCATAGACCCATGTGGCAATTTTAGTATATTGTACATACAAATAATACGAATATGACGGACATGTACATATAATGTAATTTCATATTTGCACTGAATTATACAATTCTACTAAATATAATTGTATGAAACATTAATTGTTACAATATGACATACATCAAAATTTGCAGTAAACCTAGTTTGTCGAACATTATACATATTATGTTGCAACAACAGAACTATTGAGGCACTTTATAAAAATCTATAAATGTGATCAAAACTATACCACTGCATAATAAACCCTATAAGTAAGATTCACAAGTGGTTTTTGATAAACATATTTAATAGTATTTGATTCCTATAACATAATTATGTTATGCTATTATCAATACACGTATTAATCAAACGATCATTTTTATATAAAGTCATTTAAAAGCATATTCCACTCTGATGTCTATCTTGTCCGAAACGAAAAAGACAAGAAAAAACGGTGGAAAATAACGCTTGTTTGTTGCAGAAATAAATGTGCAGGTAGCAATAACTTGTTTACATAACATTAAAGTTACGTACAACTAGTTTCATGTATATTTCTAAATTATGTGTTTTTATAATAAAAGTATGATCTCATAGTAAATGCTTTGTTAACAAAACTTCCAAGCCTTTTTAATGTTCGGCTATTTTCCGAATTCAACAGTTCTATGAATTTAAACATATTTGGACGTTTCCAGTAATATAGAGGTAACAATTGTTTTCTAAGTTCAGAATATATAACACATTCCAGCACAAAATGATATTCGTCTTCTAATTTATCACATATTATACATTTACGTTCATTTAAAGGTGTACTGACTGGTTTATTCCATCTGCCGGTTTCAATGCAAAGTCTATGAGATGATAATCGTAGCTTAGCTACACTTATTCTTAATTTTGATATATTTATTACATCGAGAAATGGCTGAAATTTAAAATCAGCAATGTTTTTATAAAAAAAGTGCTCTACTAGACATTTAGTCTACTTCTCCAATTTTGCATAAATTGATCATTTATTCGTTGTTTAATCAAAAAAAAGAAACATATTCATATCACCAACTGTTTGATAATACCAAACATCAGGGAATCCAAGTGAAAATAACAAATCTCTTAACAACGAGCACCAGTTTTTCGTCCTTGGCTTATCTATAATATCTTGATACAACATATTATATATGATTTTGATATATTTTTTAGAATCTGATTGTAAAATTTTTAACCAAAATTTAATTATTGCATAATATCTATAATTTTGCAACGGTACCTTACCTAATTCACCATACACAAAGTCGTTTTGGGTTGTTTTTTTTTGACACCTAACAGACGCTTACAATACTGAAGATGTGCTCTTTCTACTGCGTTTCCACTATGGAAGCCACTATGGAAGCCCCACACTTCACACCCGTAATTTAATATAGGTACAACTAATTTATCAAAATTCTGGGTCAAGTGGTACTCAAGTTATTGATCGGAAATGGTTTTCAATATTCAGGCCCCTGTGACCTTGGCCTTTAACGGAGTGACCCCAAAATCAAAAGAAGTCATTTACTTTGCATGTACAATCATCCTATGAAGTTTCAACATTCTGGGTCAAGTGGTTCTCTAGTTATTGATCGGAAATGGTTTCCAATGTTCAGGCTCCTGTGACCTTGACCTTTGACAAAGTGACCCTAAAATCAATAGGGGTCATATACTCTTCATGACCAATCATCCTATGAAGTTTCAACATTCTGGGTCAAGTGGTTCTCTAGTTATTGATCGGAAATGGTTTTCAATGTTCAGGCCCCTGTGACCTTGACCTTTGACGGAGTGACCCCAAAAACAACAGGGGTCGTCTACTCTTGCAGCCCCACAACCCTATGAAGTTTGAAGGTTCTAGGTCAAATGTAATGTAGGTGACTAAGGTCCATGTAACTTTATCAGTGAATAGAAAATGATAATAATTTTTTTTTTTGGTTTCTGTGAAATAATTAATTTTCAGTATTTCCTCATTTCCCAACAAACTGCATTTACGTTAAACTTCATACACATGCACCTGCATTTAAGAACTTTCCACAGGTGCTTACCTTAGTTGATGAAATAATAACTTTAATTTTGTTTATAAAGGGAGCTCTAACTCGCAATGCCAGCGGTTCTAGTCGTAAATTCGGCCATTTTTTGCGGGTTTTTTATAAATATTTCTTTCTTTATACAATTGATTTGTACAAAATTTCTACCATATGTGCTTTAATACAAGCAACATTGATTGTTATCATTAACGGCCGTTTACGGTATGGTAAACAATAAAGTTGGTTATATTTTCAATACTGTCTTGAAAATAAATTGATGCTACACCCAAATTGTTCTTTTTTCAACAAACTGCAATCATTTTTCAATAGCATACCTCATTGGAAATATTTGCCAACAGAGATTTCGAAAGCGCCTGTCATCCTTCTCACACCAGCATGACGTAGTTTAATTTTTACGTCACTGCTTTTCATACATTCTAGCATAAAACTGCTGTTCTTGTCACTTTTCGAGGATGTTTTAACAGGAGATTGAAGAGATTCTCGCGCTCACGTGCTGTTATAACACCTTTTTTTATATGCGTGTTCCGTGGCAAAGCATAAACGTTTTACGGCCCCGGAAAGGATAATTCAAAAGGATATGACGTCAACGTGAAAAAACAGCGTAGACGTGGAAATTTAATGACGTCGAGGGATAATATATTCGTTTTCTTGGTAATAACGCGTTTTATGCTAGTAAGCGCATGTTCTTTTCGTGTTATAAAGTTTAGATCTGAATTAACCCTTGCCGGGCCTCAGCAGAAACGAGCGCGTGCGATGACGTCACGCGACCTGCCAGACAAAATATTTGCTGCTTAGAGTACACAACTTTAGGGAATGACAACTTTTTCTCTAGTCACCTCAACTTGTTGTTTTTTTGCCGACTTTGTTGCTAACGCAAGTGCTTGTGATGACACATATGCGTTCTCAAGCATCTGGCTCGAAAAAATGCTTTAAAGTGGGTGGCCGAATATTTATGACGTGGCCGAATTTACGACTCGAACCAGTATAGAGTATTTGTACTGTATGGTAATACTTCTTTATCAGGTTTATATTCTTGTCTGTTTTTAACAGTTTATAACATATATTGTATTATGTGCTAATGTTGATAATTTGTAACACAGTAATGATTAGGTAATTTTTCATATTGCAGTAAATGTACTTCAGACATAACATTTGGCGGCGTCATTGATGCTTGCATTGCCTTGTGGCTTGTAAACATGTGGCAGGCCTTTTCCGATCAGTGTCAGGCCCTTTCCGCGGAGGCCTTTTCCGCGGAAAGGGCCCTTTCCAGTATTTAGTCATACCGTTTACTTCCGGTATTTCCTTTGTTTTGTTTTCATTTTGACGAAGTCGACTTTAATAATTGTATCACCTCAGGTATTATCCGGTTGTAATGTTGTTTTTTTGTGCTGACCAACACTGTTTAACTAATGATTCCTTATGTTTACACAAGTCAATTTCACAGGCACGAGTTTCTGACCAGTTTTCATGAAAAGTCTAGAGAACCGGAACCGGTTTCCTGGCTAGCGGAAGCGATTCCTCTAGCCAAAGTATCTGCACAGGTATTTCTATGCATAAAACTGCCAAAATTCACATCGTTTCTTTTGGTTCGTATGATGCATTATGCTTTATTAATTTTACCATAATTTTTTCAGGCAGTCAAAATAATTCAACGATCAGATTGTTTTATATTTGTGAGGCATTATCAGGTCTAGTATATTCCCTGATTGGTGCATCATGCACCGATCGGTGTATCATGCACCAATTGGTGTATTCAGCGATACACCAATCGGTGTATCAACACGTATGATGCTATCTTAAAACAAAATATTTTGAGAACCGGAAAAAAATGCATTCTGATACCTTCACATGTTGTTGATAAGATCGGACATTTTCTGACGCAACAACATTTTTTCTTACAGACTGCTGCGTTTCTTGCGTTTTTTACATTGAATGCACTGCCACATAATTATAATTCATTGACAGGTAAACAAACACCATTTAAATACCCCCAACAAATGTGATTTTTACCCAAATTTCCTTCAATAACCTTTGCCTTAAACAATCGCAGCCATGTTAGATTCGGATCTACGCTTATAAAGCTACACAATTTTCCCAGCATCCCAAAATTTGAATGACATGCGTATTACCTTGAATATATATGGTGTACCTGTAGCGACATAATAAAATATGAAATAAATTTTCACAGTGTCAGTTTTGAAACCTCGTGATGTTCAAACTTTATTAAACAGTTGTATTATCAATAAGAAGTGATATCAAAGTAAGTAACATGTTGGTTTATTAATGATATAAGCCATTATGTTATATAAATCAAGAGTGGATCAAGGAGTTTGGTTAATAATTATCTAAACCTTTAATTTCTTTAATTTCGATATTATCTCTCCTCTGTGATGATTAGCATGGATTTAGTGACATCAGACATGTGTCATTTTCTGACTTGCTTTCCCTAGTTTCATACATGCCATATTTTCAGACGGTCAATAAGGGAGTTTTGCCTCAGCAGGGCTTTTTTTAAGGGAGATTTGGGTAAAAATAAGGGAGACTTTTATTCGCTCACTTTTTATGCGCTAAATAGCCATTTTCATGAAAAAATCATCAAGTTTTTTTTACTTTGAATTGATGAGTGGAGCCAACAGTTGTGTACAGAATGCATGATTATTACTTATAGCACTTAACTTAATCCAAGGAAATTCAGAATTCCATGAAGGATTGAACCAGGAACTTTGTTTTTCGCTTTATGTGTTGATGCTTCTGCCTCTGGGGAGAGTGATCTTTTTGACATAACATGTTTAAGCATACATTATTCAAAAGATTAAATTGCGGAGATATCATGTCAAAACAGTCTTTTAAGGGCAGTCATTTCTTTACACGTATTTAACCTGGGAATTGTTCTCCTGTTAATTATTGCAACATGACAATATCACAAAGGAATGGCAGTCAATTATTTGGGCAATATGAATTGCAATTTATTTCATAAAATTCACTTATCCGAATTCATGTTTGTCCGAAATTCTGTGTAGTGTGACATTAACTCGCCAATTTTGTTAAGTTGTTGTCGATTTTTTGCATGTTGTGCAATTATTTAAATTGAGAAACATAAACTCGGTGTTAGCACTAACCTGTCTCATCCTCTGATGGCTTGATAAATACGGGAAAAAGAGTGTTTCCCGATAAATATAAAGGTCAGCGAAAACGAAAGTACACTTTGGCAGGTGGCGGTAAAATGACGTAATTTTAAGACTGGTTTACATATTGTTTTGAAAAATTACGGATCAGTGGCTTTGATGTTATTGAATCAGTCTAAAATCTCGCATGTTTAGAATTGCCTACGGGTAAGATTAAATACATGGTTAATTGTTTGCAGATGGTAACAGTAGGTGGTAAGATAATTAATGCCTCAGGCGTGTATCTCTCGATAAACAAGCTAGGGATTATAGACAACTATGAAAATTATGTCTGAAGTGTATTTCCGGGCTACTCGAATTTCAAGTATTTTCTAAAGGTCTACATTGGGTCCGAGATACGATTTTTCGACAGAGGACTTTTTTTTCTGAACTTATTTTTTTACGGGAGCTTTTCATGTCCCGGCGGGAGACCGGGAGATATACTGAAAATACGGGAGAAAAAGCCTCCCGGCGGGAGATATGGCATGTATGTAGTTTACAATCTGTTAAAATATGTATTATCACAATGGCATGAGTGCATTTATTATTTCATTTTGTAGCTTATACAACACTTGCTTTGATATTTTTTTGTTAAAAATCATTATTTGCAGTAATTTTATATTTTGGATTATGTCATTTTTTGGACACCATACTTTAGTGTAATTTTCTGACAGATGCTGATTTTTCGAGCGTTCAGGCGCCGAATCAAGGGAAAATAACTCAAAATTACCCGGATATCAACATGGCGGAACACATGCTGCAGTGGCATTGAGAAATCTTAAACAAAAATGCTTTTTAACACTAGAAATTGTTGTGTACGACAATAAATAAGATGTAAGTAGTACATGTGAATGTGTTTTATCACTACGTTACCTAATACAATTCAAAAATAATGAAATAATTTGAAAACTTCACCTCGGAGGGTTGTTCTTCAGTTTTTCCCATGATGCGGAAATATCAAATACATGTGAAATAACGGTCAGTTGATAAATTTTCTTAGCCAATACACTGATCGGTGTATTGTTGAATACACCAATTGGTGCATGATACACGGATCAGTGCATGATGCATCAATCGGGGAATATACTAGACCTGATTATCACGCCTACGTACCCCGACCCCCCCCCCCCCCTCCCCCGCGGGGAGATACTTTACAAAGCCCTTTTCTGGTAGCATGTTTTGGCCCCCAAGAAATAATTAATATAATATAACAAAAGTCTGTTCCGATATGTATATATATACTACCATCATTGTCCCCGGGGACTTCGCCTTTTTGTACTATTAAATACACTTCAACTTTCATACTATTCATTCCGTAAGGAAAAAGTTCTTAATACACTCTTCCCCCAAAAGTGTAACATGCCCCATTTTCTTGTAGCAAGTTTTGCCCCCCCAAGAAAACCCTCTTTTTACAGGGATACTTCCCGTTATAAGGCAAATAAAACATTTGAAACCTTTTTCTCCATATATATATACTGGTCCTGATTTCAGGCTTTTGATTGCCAGAATTTTCCTATATAATTCTATTGGAAATGGATATTTCAGGCTTGACAATGTAGATTTTCAGGATTTTGATTTCTGACTGAATCTCAGGCCTGATGGTTATTCAGATATTTGACTTACCCATTGACTTCAGTTGCAGCTTCCTTTGCAAGATGGTCGGCTATTTCATTCCCAAAGATGTTTTGCATGACCATGTGTCCAGGACAGGAGATGTCGGTTTTGATGCCTTTCCAGTCCGGATCTCTCACTAGTTGTTTGGTATCACACTGTTGTTGTGTATGTGTCTGCTTTCCACGTAACTGTAGGATTCCTACTGCAGATTGGCTGTCTGAGAAAAATCTTTATTTGATTTATGTGTTTTTTCTCTGACTCTTCTATGCAGTGTTGCAACATTATTTTGGTAGCGACAATTTCACCAAGCAGGATACTGTAACTGGCAAAGCTTGACACTGGTTTCTTCAGTTCTGTATGTGTGTCAATGAGAGGCCCCTGCTCCATATAGTCCTGGATTGCCATTGCTTGAACCATCTGTGAATGCTAGTGTCGTATGCATGTAGCGGTCTTGTATTTGGTTTCTGATAATTATTTCTTTGGATTCTTGTATTTGGAGTGTAGATCTATTTTTGGATGAACCTACATGTAGGGTGCTCCAATATTCAGATGGTCAGCTTGTTGGTTGCATGTAGAGATAGTACCTTAGAATTTTTTCAAATCATAGGTATGAAGTTAAAAAGCTTTGAAATGAAGGCGAATGTCCATATATTTCTCAAAAATAGATATATTGACAATACTTTAACCAGAAGTGTAGAGTTATGAGCATTTAATATTTTCATATAAAAGAAAATTTTGTGATCAAGGAAATGTAACTCTTTTTGAACATGGAACGTCAAAGGGACATAATATATTGAATATTTTCTATTTGGGTGCATTTGATTTAACATTCAGCTGTGATCTGGATTGCTAAATAATGATCTTTGATACTGTTCACTAAAAATATAGAACATCTAGAACAATTTGATAACAGCAAAAACATGCTGCAGCAGAATACAAATATTCAAGCTCTGACTGGGACTTGAACCAGGACCTCTCACACCTATGGTAGACACTCTACCACTTCCCTGTAACAGCACTGTCTATAGCTAGGCAGTTTAAGTGCATTCCTATTCTCTTCCTGACTGCATTACGTGAACTGGAACAAAATTTCGTGACAATAACATGTTTGGTGTAGTATTTTGCATGCCAGTACTTCATTCACTTGTTTATAAATGCAGTCTGTTCCTTAAATAATGAGTGATAATAAAGCGCTAATATTTCTTTCTGGTAAACTCTTTGTTTGTCTGCTGAAATTAATTTAAATAAGCATGTAATACTATGACTTATTATTTTATATTGACAACATATTCAGCTATTTTATGCTCGCCTATTCAAAAATAGGTAAAGCTGTTGGACTCATCCATGCGTCAGGGTCTGGATTTGGTTAAGTTTTTAGCTCACCTGTCACAAAGTGACAAGGTGAGCTATTGTGACCGCTTGATGTCCGTCGTCCGCCAACAATTTCTAAAAAAATCTTCTTGAAAACCACTGGGCAGAATTACACCAAACTTCACAGGAATGATCCTTGGGTGGCCCCCTTTCAAAATTGTTCAAAGAATTGAATTCCATGCAGAACTCTGGTTGTCATGGCAACCAAAAGGAAAAACTTTAAAAATCTTCTTGTCCAAAACCACAGGGCCTAGGGCTTTGATATCTGGTATGTAGCATCATCTAGTGGTCCTCTACCAACTTTGTTCAAATTATCCCCCTAGATTCAAATATGGCCCCGCCCCGGGGGTCACATGGTTTATATAGACTTATATAGGGAAAACTTTGAAAATCTTCTTGTACAAAACCACATGGCCCAGGGCTTTGATATTTGGTACATGTATGTAGCATCATCTAGTGGTCCTCTACCAAGATTGTTCAAATTATCCCCCTAGGGTCAAATATGGCCCCGCCCTGGGGGTCCCAAGTTTTACATAGACTTATATAGGAAAGAAAGTTTAAAAATCTTCTTGTCTGAAACCACAACACTAAGACTGTTGATATTTGGTTTGTAGCATTGTCTTATGGTCCTCAACCAAAATTGTTCAAATTGTACCCCTTGGGTGAAAAGAGGCCCTGCTCTGGGGGTCCCAAGTTTTATATAGACTTATATAGGAAAAAGCTTTAAAAATCTTCTTGTCTGAAACCATACAACCTAGGCTTTTGATATTTGGTATGATGCATTGTCTAGTAGTCCTCTACCAAAATTATTCAAATTATGCCCCTGGGGTTAAAAGAGGCCCCACCATGGGGTCACTTAGTTATTATGTGAGTTATATAGGAAAATACTTAAACAAGAGGGCCAAGATGGCCCTAGGTCGCTCACCTGAGAAACACACCAAAACAGTGTAAACATACTCGACCTTGTGATTTCATGGAAACAAATATTCTGGCAAATTTTCATTAGGATTAGACCAAAAATGTGGTCTCAAGTTTAAACAAGTATTTTCTTTGATATGACCTAGTGACCTAGATTTTGACCACAGATGACCCATATTCAAACTCAACCTAGATTTCATCAAGGCAATCATTCTGATCAAATTTCATGAAGATCAACTGAAAAATACAGCCTGTATCGCATACACATTGTTTTTTCTTTGATTTGACCTAGTGACCTAGTTTTTGACCCCAGATGACCCACATTCAAACTCGATCTAGATTTTATCAAAGCAATCGTTCTGACCAAATTTCATGAAGATCAATCGAAAATACAGCCTCTATCTCATACACAAGGCTTTTCTTTGATTTGACCTAGTTTTTGACCCCAGATGATCCATATTCAAACTCGACCTAGATTTCATCATGGCAATCATTCTGACCATAATTCATGAAGATCAATTGAAAAATACAGCCTCTATTGCATACACAAGGTTTTTCTTTGATTTGACATAGTGACCTAGTTTCTGACCCCAGATAACCCATTTTGGAACTCGGCCTAGAGTTCATCAAGGTAATCATTCTGAACAAAATTCATGAAGATCAATTGAAAAATTCAGCCTCTATTGCATACACAAGGTTTTTCCTTGATTTGACCTAGTGACCTAGTTTTTGTCCCAAGATGACCCATTTTCAAACTCGGCCTACATTTCATCAAGATAATCATTCTGACCAAAAATCATGAAGATCAATTGAAAAATACAGCCTCTATTGCATACACAAGGTTTTTCTTTGATTTGACCTAGTGACCTAGATTTTGACCCCAGATGACCCATTTTCAAACTCTGTCTAGATTTCATCAAGGTTATCATTCTGACCAAAATTCATGAAGATCAATTGAAAAATTCAGCCTCTATCATATACACAAGAGGGCCATGATGGCCCTATATCGCTCACCTGTTATCATTGCACTTGAGGACAAGAAGGTCCTCAGAAAGAATATCTAAGTCCAAAGGACAGGAACAACAAAGGGAAGAAATTTAACTAAAAAGAAAAAAAATCTTACAAGGTATAGATATGTTAAAATACACCTAAAAATTGGAGGTATCATCCATGTTGTACCACAGAAAACTGGTCTCATGTCTTCCCTACGGCAAATAATAATAAAAAAAGTTACTAAAAATAAGCTATTTATAGTAACGTAAAAGGGAAGTAATTAAAAAAAAATATTGTAAGTGAAGGATCTGCCAAATAAATCTGTTGACATAAATGAAATTTCAGATCAGTATCTTCATTAGTTATGGAGATATAACAATCTTAATTTGAAATAAAGGGAGGTAATCTGACATAAAATCAGTCCATAGTTATCTACCCTGATTGTCTCAGTCCAACTAATAACAATAATGAAATTTCAAATAAGTCCTGTAAGTACTTACTGATATAAATCCATTTTGATTACAATCAGGGGAGGTAATCAGATATAAAATAACTCTGGAACCTATGATTGGATCTGATTTGTCATGGAATCCAAGATTTCTTGTTGTTGAAGGTATTTTGGAAGTTTGTATCAAATAAAACCATAAATGAAGTCTCTATATGGCTGCAAAAGCCAAAATAGCCAATTTTGGACCTTCAAGGGGCCATAACTCTGGAACCCATGATGGAATCTGGCCAGTTGAAGAAAGGAAGCAAGATCTTGTGGTAATACAAGTTGTGTGCAAGTTTGGTTAAAATCAAATCATAAATTTATGAAGCTGCTATTGTGCAGACAAGGTCAAAATAGCTAATTTTGGTCCTTTCAGGGGCCATAACTCTGGAACCCATTATGGGAACTGACCGGTTCAAGAAAGGAACTGAGATCTTATGGTGACACAAGTTTTATGCAAGTTTGATTAAATTTAAATCGTAAATGAAGCTGCTATTGTGCAGACAAGGTCAAAATAGCTAATTCTGGCCCTTTCAGGGGCCATCACTCTGGAACCCATAACGGAATCTGGCCAGTTCAAGAAAAGAACCGAGATCTTATGGTGATACAAGTTGTGTGCAAGTTTTGTTAAAATAAAATCATAAATGAAGCTGCTATTGTGCAGACAAGGTCAAAATAGCTAATTTTGGCCCTTTCAGGGGCCATAACTCTGGAACCCATAATGGAATCTGGCCAGTTCAAGAAAGGAACTAAGATCTTATGGTGATACAAGGTGTGTGCCAGTTTGGTAAAAATCAAATCATAAATTTATGAAGCTGTTATTGTGCAGACAAGGTCAAAATAGCTAATTTTGGCCCTTTCAGGGGCCATAACTCTGGAACCCATAATGGGATCTGGCCAGTTCAAGAAAGGAACCGAGATCTTATGGTGATACAAGTTGTGTGCAAGTTTGGTTAAAATAAAATCATAAATGAAACCACTATCGTGCAGACAAGAAATTGTTGATGGATGGACGCACGCACGGACACACGATGGACGAAGGTGATCACAAAAGCTCACCTTGTCACTATGTGACAGGTGAGCTTAAAATCATCTGATCTTATTTCCAAGACTGTTTTATTATAATTACCTGATGACCCCAAGTAATATGATGTCACTTGACTGTGACCTTGACCTACTGACCTACTTTCTTGTTTTTTTTTAAGATACAGCCTTAAAATATTTTGATGACATACACAGTTTTGCACACAAATGGTAAAACTGAATTTCATTGACCATGAATGTGACCTACTGACTTTCTTAATATTTTATCATCAGTTTGACATTTGAAACATGTAGCTCATATTACTCAGGTGAGCGATCCAGGGATATCATGACCCTCTTGTTGTATGTAAGCTGGTATCTCAGTAACCACTTGTGGGAATGGATTAAAACTTCACACAATTGTCCATTGTCATGAACTGATATGCATTGTACACTACAGGTTCCATAACCCTGTTTTGCAATTTTACAAAATTATGCCCCTTTTTCGATTTAATATACTTTCAACTGACTGTTGAATAGTCAAACTCTGTCCTCCGACAGCTCTTGTTTATAATATTTTCCCTAATTTAAGAAAATACTCGTGTTTAAATGTTGTAATTATAAAAGTTACATAGATATCTTTGAAATAACTAGGAAATTTCCTGTAAATGTCGCTGTATTTAGATTTAATTAAGCGCACCAAGTTTATTTCAAAATATGAAGAATTGAGTGATGTTCTCCCACAGACACAAATTTTTTAGACATTGATTTATCTTTCTGCCAAATTGCAATTTCGATATTACTTAAATGAAATCAGTTTATATGTGTATTTTCATATATATGTAGTTCTAAGTAATGATCTTTGCTACAAGCATGCTAGATTGCTACCCCATTTGGTATTGTTATTGAAAATGAATTACAATTTGCAGTGTAACTGTAATTATACCCCCACCAAACATGTTTGAGGGGCTATATAGGAGTCAGTTTTGTCGCGTCGTGAAATCTGTTATCTCAGTTATTACTAAATGGATTTGATTCAAACTTAAAATAGATGTTTCACCTTATCACCCACATCATGTGACACAAGGTGCATAACTGTGACACCAAGTTTTCATGAATTATGTCCTCTTTTACTTAGAATTTAAGGTTAATTTTGTTGTATTTTCACTATATCTCAGTTATTACTGAATTGATTTGATTCAAACTTAAAATAGTTGTTCCACCTCATCACCCACATCATGTGACATAAGGTGTTTAACTCAGACATCAATTTTTTATGAATTATGTCCCCTTTTACTTTAAATTTTAGGTTGATTTTGATGTATTTTCACTATATCTCGGTTATTACAAAATGGATTTGTGTGGTTGCGTCACTGCAAATAAACCAGAAACAATTAAAATTTAAATCGTCTGCAAAGTCTGTATTTCTCCTATAGTTTATAAACATATTCTATATATAAGGGGATTGACATATATTTTTATAACAGACCTGGAGTTGATTACTTTTAAATGTATTTAATTAAATTACAATTAAACTGTGAAATGTTTGATTAAATCACAATTATGATTACATGGATTTCAGCAATGAAATTAATTAAATTACAGTTACATTGCAAATTGTAATTCATTTTCATTAACAATACCAAACGGGGTAGCAATCTAGCGTGCTTGTAGCAAAGATCATTACTTAGAACTACATATATATGATTATACACATATAAACTGATTTCATTTAAGTAATATCTAAATTGCAATTTGGCAGAAAGATAAATCAATGTCTAAAAAATTTGTGTCTGTGGGAGAACATCACTCAATTCTTCATATTTTGAAATAAACTTATACGTATATTTTTTCAACAGAGGTGCGCTTAATTAAATCTAAATACAGCGACATTTACAGAAAATTTCCTAGTTATTTCCAAGATATCTATGTAACTTTTTTAATTACAACATTTAAACACGAGTATTTTCTTAAATTAGGGAAAATATTATAAACAAGAACTTTTGGAGGACAGAGCTTGGCTATTCAACAGTCAGTTGAAAGTATATTAAATCGAAAAAGGGGCATAATTTTGTAAAATTGCAAAACAGGGTTATTGAACCTGTAGTGTACAATGCATATCAGCTCATGACAATGGACAATTGTGTGAAGTTTTAATCCATTCCCACAAGTGGTTACTGCGATACCAGCTTACATACAACAAGGGGGTCATGATATCCCTGGATCGCTCACCTGAGTAATATGAGCTACATGTTTCAAATGTCAAACTGATGATAAAATATTAAGAAAGTCAGTAGGTCACATTCATGGTCAGTGAAATTCAGTTTTACCATTTGTGTGCAAAACTGTGTATGTCATCAAAAGTTCTAGGCTATATCTTAAAAAACAAGAAAGTAGGTCAGTAGGTCAGTAGGTCAAGGTCACAGTCGAGGGACATCATATTACTTGGGGTCATCAGGTAATTATAATTAAACAGTCTTGGAAATAGGATCAAATGATTTTTTAAGTATTCTTTCCTATATAACTCACATAATAACAAAGTGACCCCAGGTCGGGGCCTCTTTTAACCCAAGGGGTATAATTTGAACAATTTGGCTAGAGGACTACTAGACAATGCATCATGCCAAATATCAAAAGCTTAAGTTGTATGGTTTCAGACAAGAAGAATTTTAAAGATTTTTTCCTATATAAGTCTATATAAAACTTTGGACCCCCGGGGCAGGGCCTCTTTTCACTCAAGGGGTACAATTTGAACAATTTTGTTAAGGACCATAAGACAATGCTACAAACCAAATATCAAAGGTCTAAGTGTTGTGGTTTCAGACAAGAAGATTTTTAAACTTTTTTTCATATATAAGTCTATGTAAATCTTGAGAACCCCGGGGCGGGGCCATTTTTGACCCTAGGGGGATAATTTGAATAATCTTGGTAGAGGACCACCAGATGATGCTACATACCAAATATCAAAGCCCTAGGCCATGTGGTTTTGTACAAGAAGATTTTCAAAGTTTTCCCTATATAAGTCTATATAAACCATGTGACCCCCGGGGCGGGGCCATATTTGAACCTAGGGGGATAATTTGAACAATTTTGGTAGAGAACCACTAGATGATGCTACACACCAGATATCAAAGCCCTAGGCCCTGTGGTTTTGGACAAGAAGATTTTTAAAGTTTTTCCTTTCGGTTGCCATGGCAACCAGAGTTCTGCATGGAATTCAATTCTTTGAACAATTTTGAAAGGGGGCCACCCAAGGATCATTCCTGTGAAGTTTGGTGTAATTCTGCCCAGCAGTTTTCAAGAAGAAGATTTTTTAGAAAATGTTGAAGAACACACGACGCACACCACACGATGGGCAGTCACAATAGCTCACCATGAGCCTTTGGCTCAGGTGAGCTAAAAACACATAAATCAAATAAAGATTTTTCTCAGACAGCCAATCTGCAGTAGGAATCCTACAGTTACGTGGAAAGCAGACACATACACAACAGCAGTGTGATACCAAACAACTAGTGAGAGATCCGGACTCGAAAGGCATCAAAACCAACATCTCCTGGACACCTGGTCATGCAAACATCTTTGGGAATGAAATAGCTGACCATCTTGCAAAGGAAGCTGCAACTGAAGTCAATGGGCAAGTCAAATATCTGAATAACCATCAGGCCTGAGATTCAGTCAGAAATCAAAATCCTGAAATTTTACATTGTCAAGCCTGAAATACCCATTTCCAATAGAATTATATAGGAAAATTCTGGCAATAAAAAGCCTGAAATCAGGACCAGTCCTGAAAAATCCCAGGCCTGTAACCATACAAGATATCAAGACAGCAGCAAAGAAGTCCTGTGAGATGAAATGGCAAAACAGGTGACAGCTAACAGACACAGGAAGGCATCTCCAATACATGCCTGATGTTGGGCTCAAACTCAAGGTTCCCCCAAACACCAACATCCAAGTACAATGTCAGCATGTCACTCATCAACTGAGAACTAGATACTGCATGCTAAATAGATTTAAGTATGGGATTGGATTAGCAGAATCACAATTGTGGACATGGTGCTGAAACAGTCCAACATTATCTTGAAGAAGTAAGGAAGAGGTTGGGAATAAAAAAAATGCAAGAAACACTGGAATATGTGCATTCAACGCTGAACTAGTAGTCTGCTTCAAAGAAAGAAAAACAACCATTACAGTGAATAGCCAGATTTATTGTATGAGCTGCTCTGCAGTTTCGTAAGTACCACAAAGCGTCTCATGAACAATACCAGCTTCCCCGGGAAGAGGGTTTTCTCCGGGGGCAAAACATGCTACCAGAAAATGGGGTCTGGTATACTTCTGGGGGAGTCTTTTGAACGTTTTTTTAACAGAATGAATAGGATGTTGAAGTGTATTTCATATTATAAAAAGGCAACTCCCCGGGGACAATCATCAGACAGTATTAAAATACACTTCAATATTCTTACTACTCATTCCATAAAAAATACGTTTTTAAGACACTCTCCCCTAAAAGTATACCAAGCCCCGTTTTATGGTAGCATGTTTTGCCCCCCAAGAAAACTTTCTTCCCGGGGATACCTCCCCTTATATGGCAAATATTACAGTTTTAATGCATTATAAGACAGTTTCAGTGTATATATATACTACTGTCAATGTCCCCGGGGCCAATGACGGTAGTATATATATATATATATATATATATATATATATATATGGAGAAAAAGGTTTCAAATGTTTTATTTGCCTTATAAGGGGAAGTATCCCCGGGAAGAGGGTTTTCTTGGGGGACAAAACTTGCTATCAGAAAATGGGGCATGTTACACTTTTGGGGGAAGAGTGTATTAAGAACTTTTCCCTTACGGAATGAATAGTATGAAAGTTGAAGTGTAATTAATAGTACAAAAAGGCAAAGTCCCCGGGGACAATGACGGTAGTATATATATATATATATCGGAACGGACTTTTGTTATATTATATTAATTATTTCTTGGGGGGCCAAAACATGCTACCAGAAAACGGGGCTTGGTAAAGTACAGGTATTGGCGGAGAGTACATAAAACATAATATATACGGAATGAATATTATCAGCATTCCCACTGACTTTTTGAAAAGTGGGTACATGTACCCACATACTTTAGAAAATGTGGGTACATGATAAAAAAGTTGAGTACAAACCATACAAATTGAAAAAAATGTTCCAACTGAAACAAAATTATAAAGAAGTATATGGGAAGTGACACTTTTATTCAGCCTGTGTTAAAGACAGTGGTTTGTTTTACACATGCACCACAGGGATACAGCTAAAAGTCACTTCTCCTTATAGAAAAGTGGAGAGACTTCTAGTTGAAAAATAGAAATTTATGAACATCATTTCTAACTCAGTATACACCCCCCCCCCACACACCCAGTAAGCTTGTGAAGCAATTTGAAAAGATGGCTATAATTTTCTTGTTTCAATATGGATAAAAAACTATTGATGTGACCATTCATTTTCTTAGATACATCATTTTCCATGCAAAGAGTTTTTCTTTATTCCATAATTCTGAGAAATAAAACAACCCGTTTTCAAAAATTCAAGCAGATGCTGATAAGTATCACCCGCCGAGTTTTTATAACATTTTTTTGCTGCTATATCTTGCTGCAACATTATAGCAACCAAAAAAAATGTTATAAAATAAAAACTTGGCGGGTAATACTTATTTAGCATGAACAGTATCGGACTCGAATAAAAATGAAAAATTGCCCGATGAAAGTCAGTCATATTAATAAACAAGTAGCTTACTAGTCTTTCTTTTACAATGGAGACCAAATAATTGTGTAGTGGATGCCAGCTGACCGCTTAATTATTCAACAACTTGTTGAAAAAAACGTTCAAATTGTCGTTTTTGCACTCGCACATGTTGACAATTATCGGAAAGTGTCAAAGATGTAACTGCGTCGTTGATTGGCTGAATACTATCACGTCTAGTTTTACAAATTATTTGATTCGCTGTCACAGTTCTCGCGAAAATCTCACAAGTACCTGGTGTAGGCGGAGCTTAAATTATGTCATCGGCATGTAAATTCAACTCGTCTTGACATGTAGCAAATTGTCAACAGTGTGTATTGCGGTAATTTGCGTGTACGGATCAAAAATAATGTCTGGTTACTTGAATTTCGGCTCTTTATCAACGAACAACGTATTTTCTGTCAGATTTTTTATGTGTGCATTGTACCCGTGGAATTTTAAAACTTGCGTGCAAGTGACTTTTATGCGTGAATTACGCGGATTTTTGCATAAATGGGAATGCTGAGTATTAATGTTGAAGTGTATTTTATAGTATGAAAAGGCAACGTCATCGGGGACAATGACAGTATTAAAATATATATGCTGTGTTATCATATGATACAACAAGTACTGTTATATAACCTTATGATAATACAATTATATGAATTAGTCCTTTAAAAGTATGATATTAAATGGATGAATACTTGTATAATGATAAATTATAAGCAGCAATTATTCCCCTTTTATAACTATTGTCCATACAGAACCAATTAATACCGAACGAAACGGTACCTGTTGTGATGTAATATCAAGGTTCTACATTAAAAAGTACAAAATCCCCGGTGGGGACGTAGACGGGATAATGCCTCACAAATATAAAACAATCTGAACATCGAATTATTTTGACTGCCTGAAAAAATTATGGTAAAATTAATAAAGCATAATGCATCAAACAAACCAAAAGAAACAATGTGAATTTTGGCAGTTTTATGCATAGAAATACCTATGCACATACTCTGGCTAGAGGAACCGCTTCCGCTAGCCAGGAAACTAGTCTAAATAATAAGACCTCGGGCAGACCGATTTTACATTCTGATATTTTATGTTGTCTACCTAGAGGTCTCAACCAGAAACAATCAAAACTGTGGTGGAAACTGTGGTCAATTGAAATTAAGATTTATCAGTAGTCACGATTTTTCTTTAGCCCTAACTGCTTACCTGTTGTTTTAAATCATAAATAGTAAATAACAAAACATAAGAACAGGACATATTTATCAAGAATTTCTGTTGTAAAAAATTTAAACCTCTAACGTTTCAATCATCTTCATGTAATGGCGGTCGGAGGCGTGACCAATGAAAACGCTTCGTGTAGTAATGTGTTTAGGCCTAAAAAAAAAAAGTGTTTGTTTCCAGTGACATGGCCAAAAAAAATAGGGTAGGTAGGTAGGCATTTTTTTTTTTTTAACCTAACACTATTGTAGTTTCAAACAGGGAGATTATAAACCTTATAAACATGCATCCTATTGTTATGTTTGATTTACACCCGGATGTACAATGACTTTGATGATGTTTTAGCAATATAAAATGCCATTTGATTGTGTAATTAAATATTATGAAATAAATATTTGCTTAAATTACATGTTTGCGTTTTGTTGTTGTTGTTGTTTTTTCATTTCCAGGTTTATAAGCCCATCTGATTAGCTCAAGGTAGAGCAGACGATCTACGGATCAAGTGGTCATAGGATCGTTGTGTCCAATATCATTCATTCTCTGCCGCTAATTCATGTGGAGAAGTTGGCAATTACTTGCAGAGAACATGGTTTATATTTAATTAAACGTGAAACTTGAATGAAATCTTGCTGTGGATTCTCTCTTTAAATAATATAATTTTAATATTGAATATTATTCAACAACCAACATTTGTATTTCAAACTAAAACCAAGTAAAAGCACACTGGCCAGGAATATGATTTGCATCTTTGATCTGCATTGAGATTAATACCATCACCCCCTACCCCAATCTAAAATTCTGGATTAACTGGAAATGCCAGACAATGAAGTTTTGACTGGTATGCCCAAATTGTGAATTATTAAAGCTGCAAGTGGTTGTTCAACGTCTTACTACTACTATAAATCCCATCTAAAACCTGACTTTTCAAGCCTCTGCAGGCCTCGACCTTAACTTTTTTCAGCAGGTCCACCAACTGCTGAAATCTAGTAGACCTGCTCAGACTTTAGTGGACCTCCAAACGTCATAACTTCGATTGACTCAAAGAAACAGGGCTTATTTCTAAAATAATTAAAAATGGAAGACTAGCAATCTGTTATCCCGAAAAATAATTATTTTGTAACGTGTCCCAAAATATGGACACAATAAAAATCATCCACCCGACGTCGACCCGTGTTGAAAGTGAAAAAAAAAAATTAACAATTATCGGTAATTGTTCTGATGATAAACTAAGTAATTAGCCTTGTTTTCATCATCAATTAACACCCCCTCAAAGAGCTAAAAGAAGTGTGTCGGTTATTATGGCATCTGAAGTGGAGATCAAAGCGGTCTAGTTGCCCGAGATTGTCATGGCATTACGTCATGTTTTCGCGCCATGTGATACATCACTGTCTCATCGTACTTTCTCGATTCCTTAAATTGTTGAGAAGAAATCAATAAAAAAGTTTTTTCTTTATCTTTTTTTTAAAGCGAATGTGCAATATCCCGAATAAACTGACATGTAAATGTGTCAAACCGTGAACGATGATAGTGGATAGCCTACCTCTGTAACCTATTTGCCCTCAAGGAATTTTACATTATTGTTTGAAAAGAATATCTAACGAAGTGTTGTGTCAAAAAATACATGTACAATGAATAATTTAAAACTTATTAAAATCCGCAACAACATCATACTGCTTTATTTTAAAACCACATTTCTATTTACGTTCACAAGTCACGTAACCTATTCTGCCGTGCTGACAGAAATCTGTTTGCCAAAAATCGTTTTACTCCATGTATTTAAATTGCTGCCGCTTTTTTATTATTTAAGATTTTTTAATTGTGTTTTTTGTACATTCTGGTCAAAAGTCTGAATTTTATTACCATAGTATGTACCGTTTATTTACTTTAAGGTTTCGATGGAGGCCTTGAGAAACAAAAATCAAACAACACCAAATCATAGAAAGAAAGAGTTGTTTGACATGAAAATTGAACAGCATGTAAAACATGTATATTACTTTACGAAACAAGTGTCAGTAAACTGATATAAACATTGAATTCCGGAAAAGGGCTGCCTAAAGGGGCTCCACTTCCGGACAGTTAAACGCCTTTAAAAACTCACCATTTTCAAAGAACTGTTACACATGTTTGTTTTGATGCATTTGCAATAGCGTGCGAGTGGTGAAATTTCACGTAACAAGGTGGAACATAGTTTTCAGCAATTGTTTATCTTTTTTTCTTTACAAATGGCATTCATTTTCAAAGGGAGACAACTTTTTCTCAAAGATTACTTAAAATAATCGAAAAAAAGTTGTTTCCCTTTGAAAATGAATGCCATTTGTACTTAAAATAATCGGGAACAGTTGTCTCCCTTTGAAAATGAATACCATATGTAAAGAAATAATGATAAACAATTGCTGAAAACTGTGTTCCACTTTGTTATGCGAAATTTCACCACTCGCACGCTATTGCAAATGCATCAAAACGAAACATGTGTAACTGTTCTTTGAAAATGGTGAGTTTTTAAAGGCGTTTAACTGTCCGGAAGTGGAGCCCCTTTAGGCAGCCCTTTTCCGGAATTCAATGTTTATATCAGTATACTGACACTTGTTTCGTAAAGTAATATACATGTTTTACATGCTGTTCAATTTTCATGTCAAACAACTCTTTCTTTCTATGATTTGGTGATGTTTGATTTTTGTTTCTCAAGGCCTCCATCGAAACCTTAAGAAAGAAGTAAATAATCAAGATCGCGCTGTTAGAAATTTTACAAAACATTATATGAAAATTTGATCGTTTTTAAAGAATTTTGCCTACATTCCTGTGGATATCTTATCTAAATTGTTATAGAACTCAAACTGTATTAGTTCTCAAGCAGTGTTGAAAATTTGAAGCGATTATATTAAAAAATGAATGCACTATGCGCGTTTTTTGTGCCAAAAGTAACCGCGATGTAAATCAGATATTACGATAGGGCACACGTGCTTGTGGAATGGAAAATTACCAGCACGACGTTTTGATATTTTTACGATTCGCGGGTAAATTCCAGTCAATCCAGGTAATTTTGCCTGATGTAATTTCTCAATTTGGTAAAGTTACCAAGAAAAAACAACTCGCCCGATCGGTGGAGTAGTCCATTCGTGCAAAGAGCTATAAAAATAATAATATACTTATTTGCAAAAATATGCAGCCCGATTTTACCGCTAAAAAAGTTTAGGGTCGGCGGTAAAAAAATAGGGTCGGTCGGGTCACCGGAAACAAACAACTTTTTTTTTTACGCCTTACCGGTGATCGGCCATTTTCCAATATGTAGTACACTCGTGTTAAACCTTGGCATTTTTTTAACTGCCATAGTTTGAATTTTTCTCAAGAAATCTCAGTAATATATACATCATTGAAAAGGAAAAATTACAGGCTTTCTATGTATGTATTTCTTTTTTTTATCCGTTGCATTATTATAACATAATTCCCGCCCAACGGATTCCATTGGGTGTTACTTACGCAAAGAAGAGGAAAGTGCTACCACGTTCTTTACCTTTTCTGGTTTGTACTCGGAGGCGGATATCGACAAGTCAAAATAATATAACGATATTCAACTCTCGAGTAAATCTTCACCAGGAAATTATAGACCCGTATCTTTAACTTCAATTGTTTGTAAAACTCTTGAAAAGCTTATAAGACAAGTAATACTAAATCATCTGACAGAACACAATCTGATATCTGATTGTCAGTTTGGCTTTAGGAAAAATCGTAATACTATTTTACAACTGTTCTAAAGCTGTACTTGAAGACTGGACGGAGGCTGTAGATAATGATATTCAGGTTGACACAATATACTTAGACTTTCGAAAGGCTTTTGACAGTGTTCCCCATCGTCGTTTACTTCAAAAGCTGGATGCTTATGGTATAACTGGTAACATTTTGAACTGGCTTAAAAGTTTTTTAAGTGGTCGAAGACAACGAGTAGTATTAAATGGACATAAATCAAATTGGAACTCAGTAGTATCTGGTATTCCTCAGGGATCCATATTAGGGCCAATTTTGTTTATTATTTTTGTGAATGATCTGCCAGATGTAGTTGGTTCTGTATGCAAGATGTTCGCAGATGACTGTAAATTATATCGTAACATCATGTCAAGGCAAGATCAGCTAGACCTGCAAGATGATATCGCACATTTATGTGACTGGAGTAAGGACTGGTTGTTAAAGTTCAATATACAAAAATGTAAAGTTGTTTCATACGGAAATGAAAAAATCCGAAAAGACTATACTATGCCTGATGCAACTGGAGTAGAGCATAAACTGACAAGAGATAACTCTGAGAAGGATTTGGGAGTATTGTTTACTAGTAAACTGAACTTTGAGCAACATATAAGCAGTTTAGTGAATAAAGGGAATAAAATACTTGGTCTTATCAAAAGGAAATTTACGTACATGGATAAATCATTGTTTTTGACATTGTATAAGGCATTAGTTCGCTCCCATATCGATTATAGTAACTTAGTGTATTATCCAGTTACGAAAAAATGTAAACAGCTGGTTGAAAATCTACAAAGACGGGCTACAGCACTAGTTCCTGAAATTAGACATCCTTCTTATTGTGAGAGGTTAAAGGAATTAAATCTTCCTTCTTTAGACTATCGTAGAAATAGATATGATATGATCCAGGTATTTAAAATAATACACAAGATAGATGATGTAAACATGAACACTTTCTTCAGTTTTGCTGGAAATAGCAGTACAAGAGGTCATAATTTGAAACTCTACAAACCAAAAGCCAAAAAAATCATTACGGTTAAACTCCTTTGGACATCACACTATAACAGTATGGAATAACATACCAGAGGAATTAGTCAACAGTGACACTGTAACTTCAATCATTCAAATCAAAACTGGACAAATACTGGATATGTAAACGATATGATGTTTCTCAAGTATATTAGGTTTAGACTAGACCGGAGGCAGAGAACAGTTTTTATGAGGTATTTCAAGGGGACTTATTTTAGCTAAAGGGCTATGGAGTGTCCCCAGAAGACAAAAGGTAGAGTACAATTATTTGGACTAGCCAGGAAACCGGTTCCGGTTCTCTAGCCACTGTCATGAAAACTGGTCCGAAACCCGTGCCTGTGAAATTGACCTGTGTAAACATAAGGAATCATTAGTTAAATAGTGTTGTGGCAGCACAAAAAAACACATTACAACCGGATAATACCTGAGGTGATACAATATTAAAGTCGACTTCGTCAAAATGAAAACAAAACAAAGGAAATACCGGAAGTAAACGGTATGACTAAACACTGGAAAGGGCCCTTTCCGCGAAAAAGGCCTCCGCGGAAAGGGCCTGACACTGATCGGAAAAGGCCTGCCATATGTTTACAAGCCACAAGGCAATGCAAGCATCAAAGACGCCGCCAAATATTGTGTCTGAAGTACATTTACTGCAATATGAAAAATTACCTAATCATTACTGTGTTACTAATTATCAACATTAGCACATAATACGATATATGTTATAAACTGTTAAAAACAGACAAGAATATATACATGATAAAGAAGTATTACCATACAGTACAAATACTCTATACTGGTTCGAATCGTAAATTCGGCCAGGTCGTAAATATTCGGCCACCCACTTTAAAGCATTTTTTCGAGCCAGATGCTTGAGAACGCATATGTGCCATCACAAGCACTTGCGTTAGCAACAAAGTCGGCAAAAAACAAGTTGAGGTGACTAGAGAAAAAGTTGTCATTCCCTAAAGCTGTGTATTCTAAGTAGCAAATATTTTGCCTGGCGGGTCGCGTGACGTCATCGCACGCGCTCGTGTCTGCTGAGGCCCGGCAAGGGTTAATTCAGTTCTAAACTTTACAACACGAAAAGAACATGCGCTTACTAGCATAAAACGCGTTATTACCAAGAAAACGAATATATTATCCCTCGACGTCATTAAATTTCCATGTCTACGTTGTTTTTTCACGTTGACGTCATATCCTTTTGAATTATCCTTTCCGGGACCGCAAAACGTTTATGCTTTGCCACGGAACACGCATATATAACAGCACGTAAGCGCGAGAATCTCTTCAATCTCCTGTTAAAACACCATCGAAAAGTGACAAGAACAGCAGTTTTATGCTAGAATGTGTGATAAACAGTGACGTAAAAATTAAACTACGTCATGCTGGTGTGAGAAGGATGACAGGCGCTTTCGAAATCTCTGTTCGCAAATATTTCCCATGAGGTATGCTATTGAAAAATGATTGCAGTTTGTTGAAAAAAGAACAATTTGGGTGTAGCATCGATTTATTTCCAAGACAGTGTTGAGAATATAACCAACTTTATGTTTAAAAAGTGGCCAAATATTTACAACCTCTAGAAGGTAAAATATGGAGGCTAAACCTGTCCGTAATTTTAAGCGCGGTTTTATTGTTTACCATACCGTAAACGGCCGTTAATGATAACAATCAATGTTGCTTGTATTAAAGCACATATGGCAGAAATTTTGTACAAATCAATCGTATAAATAAAGAAATATTTATAAAAAAACGCAAAAAGTGGCCGAATTTACGACTCGAACCAGTAGTGTTATTTCTAAAGCGACGCAGCGGGGCGCCCCCGCCCCGCCACGCTGCCCTAAAATCGATCCTAAGCTCCGCCCCTTTACTGCCCTTTTCAACTGCCGTCAAAGTGCCCTAAAATCGGTCCTATGCTCCGCCCCGTTACCTCTCATTAGCCTCAAATTTGCATAATCACCTAAGCGCGTGTCGTACCGATTCAGCAGCCTGTTGTATACATATGCGATAATTACGTCACGGAGCGTGAACACACTACAGGTCACATGTTCTGTAATGATTAAATTATGGCAGCGTTATAATGATGTACGGAGATTAAATTGAAAGTTGTCATTGGGATCAAGGGCTTACGACTAATTGTATCAATTAATACAAATAAAAGGACTTTGATCGGTGATAAATACGTAAAATTAAACATTGATTAGAATCAAAATATTGCCGTGTTTGTAGCGCTATTAAAGAGACAATGGATCACGGTGCTGAAAACAAAAAAGGTAAAAATCTGAATTCTAAAACTATGTTCTTGTATCATTCTTAATTCAGAATTTGACGAGTTATAAACCATAAATTCCTAGTTTAAGTAAACATGCCTTCTGCAAAAAGAAAACAGTTAGAGAAAGGGAGGGCTAAAATTGCAAAAAAATAATCATTGTTTGACATCGTTCTTCGGAGCTAGAGCAAGGTAAATAAATAGAATATTCTTTAATATTAAGGGCACTGACCAACAGATCAATCATATAAAATTTAGAGAAATTACTTTATTGTTTGCAGATGCATTAAATGGATTCGTTCAAATGCATTTTATTTTATCTTATAATTGTTAACGGTATATTAGATTCAAATTTCATATTTAAAAACATGGACAATTACTTCATATATTGTTTATTTATGTACTAAACACTTAAACTAAAAGTTTATGTGTATTAACAGTACTATGCATTATGTTTAAAATAATACAAACTTCATGAGCAAATTTAATAAAGTTAGATACATTTGATTAGGATTTTATACATTTGAAGTAAATATCTAAAGATAAAACATTTTAGTGAAAGTTGACCAGAGGATTTTTATTATGGAAAACTATTTTTTTGGTACTACAGGGTTTTAATTGTATCAAAAAATGTATTTCAGTGATGAGACAACTCAGGCTACTGAGGCTGTATTCGATCCAGCGCCTGTGCCTCAAGAAGAATGCCAGCCACCAATATCTACAACTTCAACACCAAAACAACGGAAAAAGCTGAAAGCTAAACACAAGGTTGGCTTTGAATCTGCATGGACATTAACCAGACGTTGGTTATACAACAAACACGAATCAGATAGCAATGGGTCGTCTGAAGTAATGTACTGTCGTCTGTGCCAGAAACACGAAACAAAGGGGCTCAATGGTAGTGAGGTTTGGTCACAAATAGGCTGTCGTAGTCTCAGGCTTGATAAAGTTACAACACATGAAAACTCCGACCGGCATCAGTCAGCAGTGAAACTAGAGATTTTAGGGTTCAACGCAATAAGGGCGTATCTATATATAATAATTATATGGAGATACGCCCTTATTGCGTTGAACCCTCGGACTGAGGGTCAATTACGTATTGAACAGTCTTTCAGTGATAGGAAAAGAATTTGAAGCCGTAGTTTGTGCTACAAAAGTGGATCATTTTCTTTTGAAACACAATATTCCACACACAACAGTTTATGAGGACTTTATTAAGTTTGCAGTGGAGGAACTAAAAAGCCCAGTTCTTGCTAATCTGTCTCACAGCAAGAATGCGAAGTATACAAGTCAAACCACCGCTGATGAACTTATTTCTGCTATGTCACAGAATATTGAGGAAACATTAAAAAAGCGTGTCACATCTAGTCCAGCATACTCAGTTATGACAGACGAAGCAACAGACATTGCCAACAGGAAACATCTGGCCTTTTGTGTAAAATATGTAGATTCTGAAACAGGTGATGTGAATGTGGACTTTATTAAAGATGTTCAAGTTGATGATGGAAAGGCAGAGACGGTTTTAAGTGAAACCAAGGTGCTTGTTGAGGAAGATCTGAAGTTTGAGTCATTTGTAGGCTTTGGTAGTGATGGATGCAACACAATGGTCGGGAAAAAATCTGGTGTGTCAACCCGTTTGAAGGAAATTAAACCGGACCTTATAACTGTACACTGTCACAATCACAGACTCGCGCTTGCAGCCAAGAACAGCTTTGAATCCATCAAAGAAATTAGAGACACTGATGAAGTGCTATCTAGCGTGTATAAGTACTACAAATCTTCAGGTAACCGGACACGATCATTGGAAAAACTTCAGGACATTCTAGATGAAAGTGACACTAAACGCATCAAACAAGTGGCACACACCAGATGGCTGTCCCATCTTGACGCAGTAACCTCGCTCAGGGATACATATCCAGCAGTGCTGATGGATTAAGAAAACTGTGAACAGTCCGGAAATGATCGTGTAAGGATA
This sequence comes from Mercenaria mercenaria, assembly GCF_021730395.1. Classification (NCBI taxonomy): domain Eukaryota; kingdom Metazoa; phylum Mollusca; class Bivalvia; order Venerida; family Veneridae; genus Mercenaria; species Mercenaria mercenaria. Next base: position 24,896,860 of record NC_069362.1, read on the forward strand.
GGTTCTGGGCCATCTGCTAGTGGACTTAGTAAGAAGTAAAAGTGTAACCAAACTGTGCATATTATACACTTCCTGTGTGATGCACTCAGACCTGGCGCACAGGTAGCATTAACATTTGAAAAGAACAGTGTTGACCTATCCGTCATCAGACCACGAATGGATGCTGCTGTCAGTACATTAAGAAAACTTCAAACTTCAGATGGAATCAGCTTGAAAAAGGCAGAGAAACTTATGACAGACTTTAACATCACCCCGACTGAGGAACAAATGAACTATGTGAAAAAAGCTGAGCATAAATTCATTGACAATCTCATTGATAACATTGAAATGCGTCTAGAGAACATTGATATCATTGACAGCATGGCTGTCTTCACTATGCAGAACACAGAATGCTTTGCTGGTAATATGACATTGAAATACTGGCCCATCACTTTGGATTAGATATTGATCAGTGCCTTCTAGAGTGGGACCAGCTGAAAATGTGGTCAGAGACATTGATAATGATAACATTGACTGTCCCTCCTCTTTAGTAAAGACAATCAGCAGTTTGAAAAACACTGCTGGTGACCTTTTCCCTTCCATTGAAAAAATGAGTGCAGCTGCAGCTGTCCTTCCACTCAGCACTGCTGTTGAACGAGTTTTTTTCAGATGTAAATAGAACTGTGACTGATTTAAGGAAGTGTTTGAAGGTTGAAACAACAAACAAACTGTTGCTAGTTCACAAAGGTGACAAATACCTTGACTTTGAAAGAACTGTGAGATTGTGGCACAAGCAGAAGCCCCGTAGAATTAATATTTAAGTTAAAGACTGCTAAAAACTAGCTGAATTACTTGATATGACTGTATCTGTCCTTGAGTACTGATAAAATGTATGACAATTTAACTGTTTTCACTTTATGAGCTTGTGAAGTTTTATGAATATTCTAAGCTTTGCAGATTTAGCTTACCATGTTATTTCTATCTCTAAATTTTGTTAAATTTAAGGGTTTTGGCAATTGACTGTTTTTACCAGAAAATACTCTCAATATTGTCAACATTACCTAGAAGGTTTTCACTTTAGTATCAGTGCTATTTGTATGACTTTTCAAAATAAAAATTAATAATGGGAGATAATAGAAACATTGTTAACTTAAGTTAAATGATAACATATTTAATTGTTCGTATCATATGTGTACTATATGTAAATAATCCTTTTGATGTTTTGCAGTACATTTAAATACTTTAAAGAACTAGCTGAATTAAGGTTTTCACTTAGTATCACAGTGCTTTTTGTATACTCTTTCAAAATAAAAGTTATTAAAGGGAGATAATAGAAACATTTGCAAGTCAATTAAGTCAGTCAATTAAGTTAAATAATAACATATGTGTTTGTTATTATGTGTACTATATGTAAATAATTCTTTTGATGTTTTGCAGTACATTCTGAATACTTTTCACTGAAATATTGAAGACAAAATTAATACAGCTAATTTCATCACAGTTATAATTGCTAGATTACATTTTATGAATGCTAATTTTGCACAAGGTATGAAATTATTCAACTGATTAAAGAAATGAACAGTATAATATTGTATTTGATTGTAATCCTTACCCCAATGCAAGGGAAACAACACCGTATTCAGATGTAATTGCTGTAATGCCCTCTCAAACAACAACATGTTAGAAAATGCCCTTTTTTTCCGAATCGCGGTACGGATGCCCCCCTGCCCCTTTTTAGTAGCACCCTGCCCATTTTGAGCTCTAGAAATAACACTACTCTACCTGCAATGACCTTGACATTGCGAGTTAGAGCTCCCTTTACAAACAAAATTAAAGTTATTATTTCATCAACTAAGGTCAGCACCTGTGGAAAGTTCTTAAATGCAAGTGCATGTGTATGAAGTTTAACATAAATGCAGTTTGTTTGGAAATGAGGAAATACTGAAAATTAATTATTTCACAGAAACCAAAAAAAAAATTATTATCATTTTCTATTCACTGATAAAGTTACATGGACCTTAGTCACCTACATTACATTTGACCTAGAACCTTCAAACTTCATAGGGCTGCTAGAGTAGACGACCCCTGTTGTTTTCGGGGTCACTCCGTCAAAGGTCAAGGTCACAGGGGCCTGAACATTGAAAACCATTTCCGATCAATAACTAGAGAACCACTTGACCCAGAATGTTGAAACTTCATAGGATTGATCATGAAGAGTATATGACCCCTATTGATTTTGGGGTCACTTTGTCAAAGGTCAAGGTCACAGGAGCCTGAACATTGGAAACCATTTCCGATCAATAACTAGAGAACCACTTGACCCAGAATGTTGAAACTTCATAGGATGATTGTACATGCAAAGTAAATGACTTCTTTTCATTTTGGGGTCACTCCGTTAAAGGCCAAGGTCACAGGGGCTTGAATATTGAAAACCATTTCCGATCAATAACTTGAGTACCACTTGACCCAGAATTTTGAAACTTCATAGGATGATTTTACAGGCAAAGTAGATGACCCCTATCGATTTTGGGACCACTCTGTCAAAGGTCAATGTCACAGGGGACTGAACATTGAAAACCATTTTCGATCAGTAACTTGAGAACCACTTGACCCAGAATGTTGAAACTTAATAATATGATTGGCTATGCAGAGCAGATGACCCCTTACCATTTTGGGGTCACTCTGTTAAAGGTCAAGGTCACAGGGGTCTGAACATGGAAAACCGTTTCCAATCAATAAATTGAGAACCTCTCGACCCAGAATGTTGAAACTTCATAGGATGATTGTTCATGCAGAGTAAATAACCCCTATTGTTTTTGGGGTCACTCCGTTAAAGGTCAATGTCACAGGGGCCTGAACATTGATAACCATTTCCGATCAATCACTTGAGAACCTCTTGATCCAGAATGTTGAAACTTCATAGGATGATTGAACATGTAGAGTAGATGACCCATATCGATTTTGGGGTCACTCCGTCAAAGGTCAAGGTCTTAGGAGCCTGAACATGGAAAACAATTTCCGATCAATCACTTGAGAACCATTTGACCCAGAATGTTGAAACTTCATAGGATGATTGAACATGCGGAGTAGATGACCCCTATTAATTTTGGGGTTAGTCTATTAAAGGTCAAGGTCACAGGGGCCTGGTCATGTAAAATCACATCTGGAAAATAACTTGAGAACCACTTGACCTAGAATGTTGAAACTTAATAGGATGATTGGACATGCAGAGTAGATGACCCCTATTTATTTTGAGATCACTTGATCAAAGGTCAAGGAGCCTGAACAGTGACTTGAGAACCAATAGGCCAAGAGTGTTAAATTTAGCGGGATGACTGGACATGCCAAGTAGATGATCCCTAGTGTCTCTTTGACTTTCGCTCCTGACCCGTATTGACTTCTTGCCTATAGGACTTTGCATTGTGGGAGGCATGTGCTTTTTTACAAAAGCAATTTCTAGTTCAGTTTTTTTTGTTCGGATGAACGGTGAACCGGAAATTCTCTTTGTCTGAACCGAAAGGTTACTAGAAATATGTCAGTGTCTGGTTACAGGAAATTTAGCAAGCATGATAAACCACCTGCTAACTGTGGTATAAATTATGCGATTGTTATCAGGTAAGTAGCTTTTACTAAGGTCAGAAATAGAAAACTTGACTTACAGTAACTTCCCTTATCAATAAATCGGATCAACATTTTGACGAATTTTTAAATAAAAAAATATTTCCTGCTCTTCAAATAAGGAGAGGAATGAGAAATAACATTGTTTTATATCACATGATAATTTGCATAGCATACATTTTTATTGTTTCCTTTTTGCCATTTTTTGTTTATTCAGTAAAATCGATTGTGCAATATCGCTATTAACACGCTATTCACTGTGTTCTATTTATCGTTTCGAAACTATTCATAACTATCTTTACATGGTCCAAAATAAAAGTGTATCCCGTATACTCGAGGCGGCGTCGAATTATATGGAAATTATTGAATTATTACTCCACATATCATTTTGCATTTAAAGAAGAGAATAAATTAGGGTATAACAGATTTATCAATAAGATGAATTATAGACAAAATTGGAGTCATTGTACGAGTAAATAAAAATATATTAAACTATGAAAAAATATCAATGTTCGATTTTTAAAAGAGTTATTCACAAATCATGAGTCAATGCATAAAACATGCTGATCTAAAAGGGCATAATAAAATTGTTCGACAATATTTGTCGCATGCCGTTATGGATGCTTACAAATACACTCATTCATTGATATAATCGTTGCGTGTGATAATCCAATCAAACTAAATCACGACTAATCATAGGCAATCAAAGCAATTCTTACTGGGACTTGATCCCTCAGCTCTTACTACCTTACTATTTTTCCCTATATTCCCCGTTTTATGACCATTGATAAAATTTCATATTTTCAAATTTCACCACTTACAAAATCACATTCTTACAAAGCAATTCTTACTGTTATTGTTTTATGATCATTGATAATATTTCGTGCTTTTCTAATTTCACCACTTACTAACGTATATTATTAGAAAACAATGCTTACTGTTAAAAGGCGGGGGACCAAGCCCTTTCAGCCCTTATTACCTCACTATCTTCTCCGTGTATTCTCCCCGTGTTTTAGAATCCATGATAAAATCTCATATTTTTAAAATTTCACCACAGCCCGCCCGCTTATCTCAACAGGGAGAGCGCAGATCTACCGATCGCGGAGTCGTGAGTTCGAGCCCTGGGCGAGGCGTATGTTCTCCGTGACGATTTGATAAAAGACATCGTATCTGAAATCATTCGTCCTCTACCTCTGTTTCATGTGGGGAACTGCCCGCCGTTACATAACTGAAATACTGTTGAAAAACGGCGTTAAACCCAAAACAAATAAATAAATAAAATTTTAACACTTACAAAATTACATTCTTACAAAACAAGTCTTACTGTTTAAAGGCCGTACTAACTCACTATTCCCACCGCCCCCTCCATATTCCCCTGCTTTATGAAAAATGACAAATAAGCAATGCCGAATGAACAGTAACAATGCTATATAATATCAAATGACCTTGTTGACATCAGATGTAATGGGATGTAATTTTTCTATTATAGGCTGTTCATGCAGCTTTAAAAAGATGTTACAACTCCACACTGGCCATAGCTTTATCAGATCAAGTGGTTCCAACGTTGTTTGAGCGGTGAATTTTACGCCGATCAGATGGGAGAAATATGGCCGATACTAAAAATTTTCCCGGTATTGTAAGTATGATTTAAAGGAATTTCTACCGTTAAATAACGAATCAAATGAAAACGATGGGTGCACCTGGGCGCAAAATGTGTCTATATTTTAACACATGTGTCTATTTAGCTGAGATTTGTGCCGTTTATTCAAACACTTCTGTACAGTCCGGCGGGGGAAGGAGATTTTTGACAGTTTTTGACAATATCGCCTCGAATATAATGTTTATCGGGAGCAAGTAACTGTTAAAACACTTTTTATGTAAAGGACTACCTTTTAAAACAAAGCGTGTGTATTTTCATAGAATTATTCAGGGTTGTTTCTGAACAATCGGCCGAAAACCTAATGCAACGCCGTTTCGAGTGGGTCGCTATGCAACGCAATCAAGTGGATACCGTTCTGTGTCTTACTTGCGAAGTCTTATCCGTCTTAAAACAGTCATTAAAGCCTAACAACGAATAAATTTGGTGACTTTTATATCATTAAAATGATCCCGCCGTTTCTAATATATAGTACTAAATATATATAATACATTTTTATGCTCGCTTAACATTTAACATATTTTTGCGGACTTGTCAAAAACATCAACACAAAAACATAAAGCAAGGGTGAACATCGAACAATATCATTGAGTAAGTAATAGTAATAGTTCGTAAAAACAAGAACCAGTTCAAGGACATTTATCTCACCCACGAATGGTACTGAACAGCATGCCAAAAGCGGGTTGACTCTTTATTAGGATTATTCAAATATGAATGCATCTGAGCACATAAAAATGTATCCTTGATAGATTTCAAAGAAAATTTTATTTGGTCCCCTGGAAGTATTCACCTTCAACAGATTTGCAAAATTTCAGTCTTCTAATCCAATCCTTGAAGCCTTTTTCGTAGTATTTTCTAGGTATACTACGAAGACACTGGAATATTGTAGAACCGAGGTATTTGCGCTGCATAAAGTTTCGACCAGAAAGGTATTTTTGCGCCTTGGGAACAAGAAGAAGTCACACTGGGCAAGGTCAGACGAATAAGGAGGGTGCACAACAGCCTTTTCCTGCTTCAGAAAGTCTTGTACAATAGACGCCTTGTGCGATGACGCGTTTTCATGTAGTCTGACATTGGCCAAACCAGTTGCGGGTCTTCGAGTTTTGAAATATTTCTTTAGTTTTCGAAGAACTTTAGTGCAATGCATGGTCTTTTGCCAGACTTTGTTGCCCATATTTTGTTCTGAATCTTTCGTTTGGGCTCAAAAAAGTGAACCAATGTCTCGTCACCAGTGACGACATTTGCGAAAGATCGTGCATTGTAATTTGGAAACTGTTTAAGCAACAAGTTTGCGCATTGCACGCGTGTCATTTTTTGCTCATCTGTCAACAGATGGGGAATCCATCTAGCACAGATCTTTCTCATTTTCAAATTACGTTTCAGAATTGTATGAGCTGCTCTTATGAGATGCCAACCATACTAGCTATTTGTCTAGCGGTGTATCTTGCATCAGTAGCAACTATTTCTTTCACCCTAGCAACCATCTTGGCAGACGTTGCTGTTTTCGGCCGACGGCCATGTGGTTCATCTTCTGTTGAAAACTAACCAACATTTGAATTTCTTAAACCAATGAACAACTGTCGAAAAAGATATTTCATTATGCCCATAAACAGAACATATATCATTAAAAATATCTTTACACCCTATGCCAAGAACACAACGATTCTTAATACAGGACCGTAAGGTGTACGCTGACCTTCTTCCAACCATTTTTGTATTAGTATACACGAGTAGGCAATGTTAGCGAGCGACAGACACAGCTAAAGTGAACGGATTTTAATGTGTGTGGTATCAATGTATAAATGAACAAATAAAATACAGACACCAGTGAAAGAAAATAAACGGACTAGCAATACTAAGAGAGACGTGTTACAGTTGTATTATTTAACTGTCTCCAACAAAACTTTTTTTTTTCATTGGTGTCTGTATTTCATTTGTATTTTAATTTTTAAACGGCGACCGTGGAGTTTTATTACATCGTTTCTGTTTTATGGAGGACCAATAAAATCTTGCCTTTTCCCTGGCCAATTTTAACGGTCTCTTTGATTTATCTCTCTGAAAATAAATGAACGTTTCACCAGGAATATGAATGAAAATATATACAAACAACTGTTCAATACTTTTATCATGGACCAAACTTTATTTAAGTTTTGTATGAACAGCTTAAATGCACAACAAATCAGTAATGAAATCGCAATGTATTGGTTTTAAGGGACTGAAAGTAACCAACTGTAACTATACTGATTTAAAGAGTCAACCCGATTTTGGCATGCTGTTCAGTACCATTCGTGGAGGAGAAAAATATCCGTGAACTGGTTCTTATTTGAACGAACTAATACTATTATTTACTTAATGATATTGTTCGATGTTCATCCTTGCTTTATGTTTATGTGTTGATGTTTTTTGACAATGTCCGCAAAAATATGTTAAATGTTAAGCGAGCATAAAAATGTAAAAGTACAATGTATTAGAAATGGCGGGATCAATATGATGATATAAAACTATCCAAATTAATTTATTAATTCATTGTTAGGCTTTGAAAATAATGACTGTTTTTAAGACGGATAAGACTTCGCAAGTAAGACACAGAACGGTATCCACTTGATTGCGTTGCATAGCGACCCACTCGAAACGGCGTTGCATTAGGTTTTCGACTGATTGTTCAGAAACAACCCTGAATAATTCTATTAAAATACATACACTTTGTTTTAAGAGGTAGCCCTTTACATAAAAAGTGTTTTAACAGTTACTTGCTCCCGAAAAACACTAAATTTGAGGCGATATTGTCGAAAACTGTCAAAAATCTCCTTCCCCCGCCGGGCTGTACAGAAGTGTTTGAATAAACGGCACAAATCTCAGCTAAATAGACACATGTGCTAAAATATAGACACATTTGCGCTCCAGGTGCACCCATCGTTTTTATTTGATTCGTTTTTTAACGGGTAGAAATTCCTTGAAATCATACTTACAATTCCAGAAATTTGTAGTATCGGCCATATTTCTCCATCTGATCGGCGTAAAATTCACCGCTCAAACAACGTTGGAACCACTTGATCTGATAAAGCTATTGCCAGTGTGAACTCGTGCACACACTGAAAGAGATTGTAAGTAATGTAGGTTCCTGGCAAACTGGACAGAAAATGGATCATTATGCCTTTAAACACATGAAAGGCCAACATAATTGCATTCTATATCAATTGAATATGGTTAATGAACACAATATTTAAAAAAATAAGATAATGATAAAAATATTCTAAAACTTCATTGAAAACACATATTGAATGATGGTCTAGGTCTTCGCCGATATGATTCGTGTCTTCCGTAAATTTTGTCGGTAACTGAAGTTTATTGACAGTGAATACGGTTCATCTATGACTCTACTAATCATTCTAAGACATAAAAATAAAATATATTTTCTAAATGAATAGCGGTCTAAAACTTTCAGAATCACGGTCCGGGTTGTCCCCAATGTGGCCCGGGTTGTCTGGTCAAAATTACCCCATAATAATCCGCTGAATTTCATAAATACTAAAATTATATAGAGTTTAAACAATTAAAATATAATTTTGTTAAGATTACATACTGTCCTCAACTACATCAATTACACAAACGGAAGGCTACGAGACAAGGCAAAATATGAGATGAGTATCACATGAGAACTTATTGAATGTGAACTTATTATCAACTCTACTACTGGGTATAGTTGGTACCGCCACAAAAACTTAGCCATTTTTTAACAAAATGCACAATACATAATTTTTAGTGCAAAGAGGTCACAATATAAATCACTAAAGTACATATATATCTTTGATGATGAGTCTATTCTTGAGAGATAATGACATGTATTTATTTTTCTTCTTCTTCTTCTTCTTCTTCTTCTTCTTCCGGTGTCGATGCAGGGCCAAAATGATTGACATTGTCGCATCGTGTTGACCATATACACAAGTGAGGGAGGGTTCCAAGTGCCAAATTAAAAGCAGGATAAAAAATTAGTGGCGATGTTACATGGCAGCCGCGATCCCGCCCTTCAGATAAGATAAGTTTTATTTTAAGTCGGCAAGACATATAACAATACAATATATAAGCTCTGACTGAGCTTTTTAACCGACTACTGAAAAAAGTGCAAACAATCAGCAACAAATATATAAGAGCTGTAAATAAAATAATTTCATTAGTACATAGTTTAAAACAAATTACAACATAATAAATAATCTGCAGATATTCATAAATACTAACATTATTTAATATCAGGAGCTTAAACAATTAATATATAATTTTGTTAAGATTACATACTATCCTTAACTACACCAATTACACAAAAGAAAGGCTACGAGACAAGGCAAAATAAAAAATGGTTTTAAAGAACCAAGTAACACATGAGAGAAAAAGCACAACAGTAAAACAGTAAACACAAAAAGCAAGTGTATCAAAAAGTTGAACTGAATAAAACTGGCAGCAACAGAAGGCACAAGGTGGGTACTGCGACGAGGCTCTGTGTGAGCTGGTTCAGTGACTGATGTCCTGCAGTATAGTGTCCTGTATCTCATCGAGTGGTCTCTCGTTGACACTCCCTGTGGTAATTCCGGCTACCATAACTTAAGTGACGCTATTCTTATATAGTTCAGAACACGAAAAAATATATGAAAATATATCGTACAAATATGTTTGGAATAGCGATAATGTATAGGATTATCAGGACCGATTATCGGCAAATGATACTTTAGATAAATTGACATCTTTTGTTAATAATGTAAATACGTCTACATGTAAAACTGATATAGATAATTGCATTAGTGAATTGTCAGGTATTTTTGACGGAGTAGTCTCCCCAATTTGTAAAAGAAACTTAAGAAGTAATGAGCCCGTGTACGTTAATGACTATCACTCAAATAAATGGTACACTCGCGAGTGTGAAAATATACGTAGATTATTTTATATTGCTTTAAACGCATACAGGCGTGACAAAAGTGAACAAAATAGAGTAAATATGGCAAATATACGTTCACAATACAAAACTGTGTTACGAAAGGCTAGATTTGATTATGATAAAAATGAGACACATAAATTATTAGTCGCTAGGGAAAAAAATGCAAAATTGTATTGGAAATTGTTAAAGAATTCATGTAATGTGAAAGAGACAAGTATTTCACTTGATTCCTTTGAGACATATTTTAAAGTTGTTAATTGTCCTGAAGATCATTTTTTTTACACCAGATGAAGATGTTTTACATTTTATTGAGAGATACGAAAATGATGAATTTGGTATTATGTTCGAAGAGTTAAATGTGCCATTTACACTAGAAGGGTTATTGAAATCTATATCTATATGGTGGTCCAGAGATGCTTTTGAATGAATTTTTTATACATGGTAAGAATGTTATTTCGTCGCATTTGTTGTCTCTGTTTAATAAAATATTTGAAACTGGATATTTCCCAGAATCATGGTCTGAAGGCTTGTTGTCCCCTTGCACAAAAAGGGAAGTATTAATGATGTAAATAACTATCGACTTTGTGAATGGGTCGAATTGTATGGTGTATATATAGAGGGGTAGTCAGGTTTTAGATCGAAAATGGGTACTTCAGATAATATATTTGTATTGCATGGATTGATTACACATTATATTACTAATAATAAGCAGCTCTATTGTGCATTTATCGATTTTAGTAAAGCTTTTGATTATATAACCCGAGAAAATTTGTGGGTGAAATTAATCAGATTAGGTATAAGAGGTAATATTCTTAACATAATAAAGTCTATGTATAATAATGTCAAGTCAAGAGTGAAATATATGAACCAAATAAGCGATAGTTTTCAGTGTCACCTTGGGGTTAGACAAGGCGAATCTTTGTCTCCCTTTCTTTTTTCCAAGTTTACTAATGATCTAGAAAGCATGTATATAGAAAATGGTGTTGAAGGAATTGATACATATATGTTTAAAATGTTTATTATATTGTATGCTGATGATATTGTCATTTTTGCAAATCGTAGTGAAGAGTTACAAGTAAATTTAGATTTGTTATATCAACATTGTAATAGATGGAAATTGTCTGTAAACTCAGTAAAAACGAAAGTTATGATCTTTTGTAAAGGTGGAAGATTACCAAATAACATTAATTTTACATATGGTAATCAAATACTTGAAACTGTCAACAGATTTGTTTATCTTGGGATAGTGTTTTCCACTGGGGGTTCATTTTTTGAAGCCAGAAGACTCTCGCTGGTCAATCGCTAAAAGGGAATATTTACAATGAATAGTACATACACAAGTTTACAATATTCTGTTAAACACAAATTAGATCTTTTTGATAAATTAGTTGTACCTATATTAAATTACGGGTGTGAAGTGTGGGGCTTCCATAGTGGCTTCCATTGTGGAAACGCAGTAGAAAGAGACATCTTCAGTATTGTAGCGTCTGTTTTGGTGTAAAAAAAAAAAAACCCCAAAACGCTTTGTGTATGGTGAATTAGGTAAGGTACCGTTGCAAAATTATAGATATTATGCAATAATTAAATTTTGGTTAAAAATTTTACAATCAGATTCTAAAAAATATATCAAAATCATATATAATATGTTGTATCAAGATATTATAGATAAGCCAAGGACGAAAAATGGTGCTCGTTGTTAAGAGATTTGTTATTTTCACTTGGATTCCTGATGTTTGGTATTATCAAACAGTTGGTGATATGAATATGTTTCTTTTTTGATTAAACAACGAATAAATGATCAATTATGCAAAATTGGAGAAGTAGACTAAATGTCTAGTAAGCACCTTTTTTATAAAAACATTGCTGATTTTAAATTTCAGCCATATCTCGATGTAATAAATATTAAGAATAAGTGTAGCTAAGCTACGATTATCATCTCATAGACTTTGCATTGAAACCGGCAGATGGAATAAACCAGTCAGTACACCTTTAAATGAACGTAAATGTATCATATGTGATAAATTAGAAGACGAAAATCATTTTGTGCTGGAATGGTGTTATATATTCTGAACTTAGAAAACAATTGTTACCTCTATATTACTGGAAACGTCCAATATGTTTAAATTCATAGAACTGTTGAATTCGGAAAATAGCCGAACATTAAAAAGTCTTGGAAGTTTTGTTAACAAAGCATTTACTATGAGATCATACTTTTATTATAAAACACATAATTTAGAAATATACATGAAACTAGTTGTACGTAACTTTAATGTTATGTAAACAAGTTATTGTACCTGCACATTTATTTCTGCAACAAACAAGCGTATTTTCCACCGTTTTTTCTTGTCTTTTTCGTTCGGACAAGATAAACATCAGAGTGGAATATGCTTTTTAATGACTTTATATAAAAATGATCGTTTGATTAATACGTGTATTGATAATAGCATAACATAATTATGTTATAGTAATCAAATACTATTAAATATGTTTATCAAAAACCACTTGTGAATCTTACTTATAAGGTTTATTATGCAGTGGTATAGTTTTGATCACATTTATAGATTTTTATAAAGTGCCTCAATAGTTCTGTTGTTGCAACATAATATGTATAATGTTCGACAAACTAGGTTTACTGCAAATTTTGATGTATGTCATATTGTAACAACTAATGTTTCATACAATTATATTTAGTAGAATTGTATAATTCAGTTCAAATATGAAATTACATTATATGTACATGTCCGTCATATTCGTATTATTTGTATGTACAATATACTAAAATTGCCACATGGGTCTATGACCTAATGGATATATGAAATATACTTTGAAACTTATTTTTATGTCATAATGGTCTCGTCCACTAAGCTATGGCGTAATCCCATTTGTTTATATAGCCAGGTCGAACCGCAACATCTGCGCACTGACTCCCATGAGAAACTGATGCGAAGTGGTTACTTTTGAATTTCAGGATCTTTTTTTTTTATATTTAAGGAGGTAGGTTACCTTGTTACAAGGGTAAATTCAAATTAGTTGAACCGCAACGTCTTTTTGTAGTTCGTGTTATATGAAGTTTTAATTGCTAAAATCTCAGTTTCGTTTGTCTCTGTTCCTTCAAGTTCAGTTTTTATTCAGGTTTGAAGAACATGACCCTCCAAAGGTATTTCATATGGAAAGAAGAAGGAAAATACGGATATTTAAAACTTTTCATTGTATTTTAGTTTCATTGATATCCGTAGAAGTCAGCATAATCTATAATTTTACTAGTATGCACGTTAGCTTTCTAATATAAGCTTAAAATGTATATGTCGCGGGGCTCGTGTTTCCATGGTAACGCATTTCTCTCATTTTTAGACAGCTATGTATAAAAATAGGGGTTTTCGACGGCTTCAGTGCCATTCTGTTAATGAACAACATGGAATATTTGGGTAATATTATTAGCAAATACCAAGCACTATACATGGTACCCTATTTTTCTTAAAGTTTAAAGTAACCATGACAACAGAGATGTTTAAAATTGCTTATATCTTGCTTTTTGTCGTAATTTCTTATAAAATAATATTGAATAAGATTATCTTTCTAGTTGAGTGTAGCTTGTTAAAACATATTATTTCTAACGTAAGTGTATATTTTCGTGTTATCTGCATTTATTCAAACACATTTCTAAGCTTAGAATACTTACAGCAGTACCCCTCGTCTGGCATTGGTTCATGGAAAAATCGTTCAGCATGCTACTATTATTCTCATGGATATTGATGAAATGAAAATAAAAGCCGAAGCTGTGTTTCTTAAATAGGACTAGTGTCAACGCTTTTGAATTTTACCTTTAGATACATAGGTCACGGGCTTTGTTTCCATGGTAACATCATTTCAATTCAAGAAACCACAATTTTCTACTGAAATTTGAACAATTTTAGATCTTAGTTTTAGTATATAAGTAACAAATTATCAACGGAACCTGAAAAATAGGTATTACAAATCAAACTGCTAGATTTTTTTATTTGAAAATGGCTGTAACAAGTAACCTCACCTAACTATATTCCAAATACATTGGTTACCATCATCCATTTTCGTACATTCCGCATAACATTTCAATGTAACTACATAAACAAGCAAAATATTGATTATTATTCAGAGCAAAAGATTTATAAAAAATTTTCAGCAAATAATGGTTATTTGAAAATTAGTTTGAATAAAGAAAATGCACAGAATACGTACTTTCAAGATAAAAGCTATTAATTTTGCGCGGTAACTGACACGTAACGTCATGACGTCAATGACGTCATTTTAAGGCAACATTGTTTTGAAGCGTTTCTGCGGCAATTTATTCATTATTTCTGCATTATTAAACCATAAAGCGTCAGATCGAAGACAGGTCTATGATTTGTTTTCAGAAGAATGAATATACAAACACATTTAGTTTGTCGTAAACGTCGTCGTTAATCGTCACGTTAGCTTCCGGTTGGACATGCGCACATACAAATATAAAGGTAACCTACCTCCTTAATGCATTTATTTGACGCAAAAATATAAGAATCATTAAAAAGTTCATAAAACCCTTCCTTAGAAAGTTTAAATTCACAAAGATTTCCATAAATAGCGATTATATACCGCTAGATTTGTTTTCAAAACGAAGAGTACCTCAATCACGTGACAGCTGCAATGGTTGGCAAAATATTGCAGACAGCGGTACCCTCTTGAAACTTTTGTATAAAACTCGTTTTCAAATGGTGTTGTATTGTTTATTTTATGCCATATCAAAAGACAAATTAATTAAAAGTATATTAAATTAATGGTGAGTCTGTGGCATTTGATTTGATGAAATTATAGCGTGTCAGACTTCTGGCACGATTTCTGGTTAGGTTTCAATACAGGTATCGTTTCATCACGGAGATCCAAAACAGCATATAGCATCTCTGAAGCTGAATTGTTTTAACTAGGTTGAAGCATGCAACTCGCGATGAGGTTGTGGACAATCTTGTAAATCATCACTGCTTTGGCCTCTTTCTTCACTGCTGGAGACTCACCCAGCCAAGAGTGTTGAGCATTGTGGTGATTCTGCTTTTACGTGAGTAATTCCCAAGAAATGCGTTGCACCGCTTCAACTTCGGTGATGTTGGCCTGTGTGTTGGGGTCCCATACAGTGGCAGCATATTCAACTTTGAGTCGAATGAAGGTCTTGTGGCAGGTCTCTTTTGTGGACTTGGGACAAAATGAGAGGTTGCGACTGAGGAAGGCTGTGGTGTTGTTGGCCTTTTTGGTGATCATGTTGATGTGCGCATTCCAGGATAGAGTGTTGCTTAGAACGGCCCCTAGCCTAGGTATTTTGACTGTTTGGTTTGTTGTAGCTGTTTGCCATGGATGGTGTAGTCAGCATTGATGTTCTTCGGCTTGTTTGAGATTCGGAGTACCTCACACGTGTCAGGGTTGAATTCCATTAGCCATTTCTTTTCCATTCCTGTAGTTTATTGAGGTCATCTTGTAGGACCTGTGCATCCTCAGTAGTCTTGATGATCCGATACATTTTTCATCACTTTTAAGTGAGACATATGAAACATAAGAGGGATATAATCAATAGTATTCTCCATATTATGAAAATATTGTGCACTATGTCATATGAATGTCTCTTAAACGAATCATTTATTCCCTTTCGCATTTTATACCTTTTCGCATTTTATACCGGTGTTGTGGAAAGTTCCAAAATGGCAGCAGGCGTCCAGAGAGTTCTCGCTAAATGTCAGAAATGTATAGATTCCGGCAACTTCTACGAGGCACATCAAATGTATCGAACCCTGTACTTTAGGTTAATCATCTTTCTTTATTTTAGTTTTAAAGAATTTGATTCATATAGCCAATGAAACGAAAACAGGAAATTTCATCAGCTGCGAACACACGTCAACATGGTCAAGTCTCAAGATAAGGCAGTGGCTACGATTACGGTACCGTAATCCTAGCCTCCGATTCTAGGTTTACTTAAGTTCCGTATTCCTAGACACACCTATGAGAATAGGCTAGGATTACTGAAGTATTTAAGAGGCATGAAATATATGTTAAAACATGCATAAATGATGTTGTAAACTTACTTTTTTTTCACTTAAAATAGTGAAAACAAAATACGAAAACGAATACGGTTGTTGATTTCGCCCGATTCTATACTGGTACTGATGATAAACCCGGACAGATGATAAAGTCGAACACCTTGGAAATATTCGATTGCAAGCTGTTATTTATAAAATTGAACACACCATCTAATAGTTTCCACTTGCAACACCAACTGGTGTAAACAAAAACAAAATTGGTAAATATTCTGTATAAATAAATGACTTACATAAATTTGTATAAAAAATATTTATCCAAAATTACTGGGGAAGAGCACAGGAGTCTGAAATTCTATCAATAAGACCATAGAAGTCTATCTTTACAAAAAATACCCCCTATATATATAAAATAAACACCAGGAATGAAACGTCAAAAACCCAGGGTCCCCTGAAAATACGCACGGAACACAGGGTGATCGCAATTTAGCGAGCGTAGTTAAGAAATAACACTAAAATACACCTACCACACTCGACAGCATTCAAATCTGATACACTTTACAAGAGTAATCAGATATTTTCTGAGATTTTCAGCTGTCGCCGAAGCCATTCGCTGACGTCACAACAATAACAACAATTACAGCGCCGGGATAAAATTAGAAAGTAGCAATTCCCGTACTGTCTTACCTTCAAATTACATAACAGACATTTTCATATTGCTCTATTCATATAAAAAAAGACATTGTACACCAAGTATCAAATT
Organism: Mercenaria mercenaria; assembly: GCF_021730395.1. Classification (NCBI taxonomy): domain Eukaryota; kingdom Metazoa; phylum Mollusca; class Bivalvia; order Venerida; family Veneridae; genus Mercenaria; species Mercenaria mercenaria. Next base: position 24,913,836 of record NC_069362.1, read on the forward strand.
TTACTACTGAAATTTAGATATTCCGCTGCATCGTAAAATGGATTATCACAAGAGTAACCTCCCTTTACGGGTTTTCCCAATCAAATTTTGTAAATTATCTTTTTATTGCAAAAGGAATCTAGCGGTTATTATAGACTGATGTAAACATATAAATATTCTAATACTTATTTACTCGATGAACAAATTTTAAAGGATAAAATAAGTATTTTATCTTTATCTCGGCGCTGTAATTGTTGTTGTTGTTGTGACATCAGCGAATGAGTCAGCGAATGGCTTCGGCGACAGCTGAAAATCTCAGAAAACCTCAGAAAATGTCTGATTACTCTTGTAAAGTGTGTCAGATTTGAATGCTGTCGAGTGTGGTATGTGTATTTTAGTGTTATTTCTTAACTACGCTCGCTAAATTTTGATCACCCTGGGTTTTTGACGTTTCATTCCTGGTGTTTATTTTATATATATAGGGGGTATTTTTTGTAAAGATATACTTCTATGGTCTTATTGATAGAATTTCAGACTCCTGTGGGAAGAGGGTGTTTTTTTTGCGCATGCTCCCTGTCGAAACATGACGGCCTGACATTTGTTACTTTTCATTACTTGATCAGGAATGACTGTTGCAGCTTTTTGGGGAAAGTTTCAATATAATAATACCAAGAAAATTTTGTAAATGACAAAGGGTTCGAATTTATCATCAGTCAACGTTCATAAAGTCCCCTTTTGACATACCCCTTTCAGGCCCTCACTTCGTGTGAGTTTGCTTACTAAATATAAAATCGAATTATGTAAAGTTTTCAGCAAAGCTTTATTTTGATACCGACCATTGATTTCAGTTTGCAGAAATAAAAAAGTTACAGGTAAAAAACCTCATTTTCTGTTCGGGTTTATCATCAGTACCAGTATGCGAGGAAATCTAAAGTGATTGGCAAAATCAAATCATAAACTTTTAAGGAATAAATATTTAAAAAAATATTTTTGAGCAATTATTAAGAAGGAAGTGTCTAGGGGTACGCATGGTTCGCACAGGTCCTTGAAAGTCCTTGAATTTGATCCTAAGTCCTTGAAAAGTCCTTGATTTTTTTCTTCCAAAAATCCCCTGAAAAAGTACTTGAATTTTGAAAAAAAAGGTAGAAAAGTCCTTAAATTTTGCTAAAAACGGGGGTGCAATCGTATTGTAGGGGAAAAATACAAAAATAAATAATAAATAAGTCAAAACGAGCGAAAAAACGGTGTAAAATAAAAATACATGCACACCCACGGAGGGAACGCTAGTTGAACACCGTTTCGGTACGGAAGTTAGATACGGAATAGCGATTTTCACAACGTTAAAATATTATGCGCAAGGTCATTGTAGCGTGACTTATCAACAACAACAATGAGTGGCCCAAAAAATACATGTAGTTTCACCAATAAATGGCTTACACAGGATGATTATTCATCGTGGTTAAAGGAGTTTAAGTCAGACAAGCATAAGTGTATGTGATAAACTCATTGATGTCGGAACTATGGGAGAAAGTGCGTTGAAATCACACACGAAAACAAGAAGTGAAGTCCCTCGAGGACAAATTGAAAACTAGTCTTGAGAGCTTGAAAGACTTATAACAAACATGTACTAAGTATGTATACAGGCAAATATAGCTCATAAAAGGTAATCCCATTGAAGATCTCATAAAGGTTAAGATATGCTGTTGTAGCTTATGGAAAATAAAACTGTTCTTAACTTTTCTTCTGTCATAATGCCTTATGAAGAGCCTAAATGGTTTTGTAATTTAAGATTTAAAGCGATTAAAATAGTCCTTGAAAATCCATAAAAAGTCCTTAAAAAGTCCTTGAAAAGTCCTTGAATTTTTTTTGCCAAGTCCTGTATGAACCATGGGTACGGATCCGTACTTCTAGAATCTGATTCTAGCGGTACGGATCCGTACCTCTAGACAAGCCTGTTCGGGGTTTTCTAGGGGTACGGACCTCCGTTTTTCTAGAGATTAAGGGTCATTTACATTTCAGATTTTGTTGAAAATGAAATAACAAATAATACTTCATCAAAATTCACCTTAAACTTGGATCTAAATTTTATGGTTTACAGATTAACAACAATCATCCGATTTGTTACATTTTTGTTCGGAACGTAAAAAACTGAGGAACACCAAATAAATCACGAGGATTCGAACTGGCAGAAAAAAGATATAAAGATTAAACAAAATAATGTTACATATGTTGGGATAAAACTTTTTTAATTTCTAATTAACCCTTAGTGTATTTATGTTTTTCACTCATTTGGTAGCCGTTACGAGATACAAGGGACATTTTCACAAGCAGTTTCTTTTACTTAATGTCGCTTAATTGATTATTAAACAATCAGTTCCGTGCCGATTATCAATATACCTTGTTAAATAACAAAATAAATAGGTGCATATTATTATGCCTAATTTATTTATTTTTTTTTTGCTAAATTTCAAATAGAACTCATTTAAGAGATAGATTCATTCATTAATCTAGCTGTTATCAACAGTAAATTGGCACAGATCAGCGAGTGTGTTGATTTAGAATTCCTCGGTTATTTAGGTATTGAAAGGGAAGATACCGTATTTTCCCGAATTAAGGCCCCCCCCTCTAATTAACGCCCCCCACCCATTTTGGAGGGAAAAAAAGTCAACAAGAACGGGAAAAAATCACCTACCTCATTTTTATAAGTCCACATAATAAGTAATTTACAGTACTAAAGTCCAGTGTATTAAATATTAAACACACTTTTAAACAGTCCAAGTACCGTAAGTCCAAAACATTTGCACTAAGTACGGTACGTAACAGAAAATTAAACGGTAAATACATTTTTGATTTGTTTTTACACCACTCGCGCACACGCTTCCTGCCGACTTTAAAAAACTTGCAGCAATGTGTTTACGATATACCCTTTTCTTCGGCAGTTTTAAGAACTTTTAATTTAAAAGCAGGCACATCAGCGTGTCAAACCATTGACATTGTGTATTGCGCTATTAGCTACCCGCATGTACTAAGGAAAATGTTATCGGAGTACACAGCTGTTTGGGTCACGACGTAATGTGTAGTGTCGCGAGCGTGTCAAAAAGCCAGACATGGAATACACGAGGTACCGTATTTAAATGCATAAAAGACACACTGCATTAAATTGGATGCCAAATAATTACGTTTTAGAGGGATTAAACAACACAGAAACACTTTACAGCTAGTTTGAACGATGTTTTTAAGTTTTGTAAAAATTTTCATATTTTATTTTTTTACCTCAAATAAACGCCCCCTCTTTGGAAAATGTAACGCCCCCGGGGGCGTTAATACGGGAAAATACGGTAGTATTGTAAACACTGGTATCTGTAAACCAATTAGATCTAAGTTTTAAGTGAAGTCTGTTTAAGTCTTACTTGTTATTTCATTTTCAACAAAATTCAACATACAAATAACCCTAAATCTCCAGAAAAAGGAGGTCCGTACCCCTAGAAAACCCCTAACAGGCTTGTCTAGAGGTACGGATCCGTACCTCTAGAATCAGATTCTAGAGGTACAGATCCGTACCCCTAGACACTTCCTATTAAGAATATATATAATTCTTCATTTGTCTGCCAATTTTCAAACAAAAAATATATTTATTTAGTGTGGTTTTGGAAAGAAAAACATGTATACGGATGTTGATTTTGCCTGTTTCTTTAAGATTATACTAACCCGAAATGGCTGATCGATAGCACGAAATAATAGGGCAGGCATGAAAAAAAACACGATATTTTTAGTGAAATAAGTAAGTTTACAATAACATTTGTGCATGTCCTAACATACATTTGATGCCTCTTAAGTACTTCCGTAATCCTAGCCTATAATCCTCATAGCTGTGTCTAGGAATACGGAGCTTCCGTAATCCTAGAATCGGAGGCTAGGATTACGGTACCGTAATCGTAGCCACTGCCTTCTGCCTCAAGATAAACAACCATGGTAGTAAATTTAAGCCATGCGGTAAATCCGGGAAATTTTCGCACATTATGAACTCGGTCAGTTGTATAAATATAATACATTATTCGAACATAAGTGATTAGTGAAAATAACCGCTTACGTGAAAGACGAAAGCATCATTTTGTATGGTGACGGGAAAGTCCTTGAGGGTTTTACACTTGTTTGATAACGGGATAATATCCACTGTTGGGACAAAACTAATCCATGTAAGAAGCATTCTTTATTGCTAAGGCCTGTAAAAAAGGTTTGTTTCCAGTCTTAAGTTAAAGGTTCTTGTAAAGCCTTTGAAACCTCCCCTTGGGTGAATTTTTGTTTTAGTTTTTTATAACACATAAGCCTTGGTAATGGTTTATCATAAAGAATATATCAAACTGTTAGAAATAAGTAGAAAAACTTCTCAAGACAGATTATGCTCTTTTGATCAACACATTTTGTTAACTAGATATCACATGTACTTTACTGTTCACATTCTATTTTGTAGAAGATATCAAGCTTAGTTTTTCAAAAGTATTTTGTCATTTCTTTTATGACTATAGTGTGTCTAACATATTTCACCAGGTACTTCGGGAGTGGCAGTGTTACAAACCATGTACATGTTAAAAAAAATGCAAAAATTGCAAAATGAAAGTGAAAGTAGAGCTGTCAAAATGAAAAAATAAAACTGCAATGTTTCAAAAAATATAAAAGTTAACTAGTTTTCATTTCCTTGAGTACCTAAATAAGTACTGGTTCGAGTCCTAAATTCGGCCAGGTCGTAATTATTTGGCCACCCACTTTAAAACTTTTTTCCGAGCCAGATGCTTGAGAACGCATCTGTGTCATCACAAGCACATGCTTTAGCAACAAAGTCTACAAAAAATAACGTTGAGGTGAGTAGAAAAAAGTTGTTCTTCCCTAAAGTTGTGTACTCTAAATAGCAAATATTTTGTTGCGCGGGTTGCGTGATGTCATCGCACGCGCTCGTTTATGCTAAGGCCCGGCAAGGGTTAATTCAAATCTATACTTTATAACACGAAATGAACATCTGCTTACTCGCATTAAACGCATTAAAACCAAGTAAATGGATATATTGTCCCTCAACGTCATTGAATTTCCGTGTCTACGTTGTTTTTTTTACGTTGACGTCATTTCCTTTAGAATTACCCGTTTTGGGGCCGTAATACGTTTATGCTTTGCCACGGACGCGAATATATAAAAAGGTGTTATAACAGCAAGTGAGCTCGAGAATTTTTCAGTTAACATACGTTTACTCTACTGTTAAAACACCCCCGAAAAGTGACAAGAACGGCAGTTTTATGCTAAAATGTGTAATAAACAGCGACGTAAAAATTAAACTACGTCATGCTGGTGTGCGAAGGATGACAGGCGCTTTTTAAATCTCTGTTGGCAAATATTTCCCACGAGGTATGTTATTGAAAATTGATTGCAGTTTGTTGAAAAAGAACGACATTGGCTGTAGCACAATTTATTTCCAAGACAATGTTGAAAATATAACCAACTTTATGTTTAAAAAGTGGCCGAATATTTTCAACCTCTAGAACTTAAGGTAAAATGTGGAGGGTAAACCTGTCCGTTATTTTAAGCGCGGTTTTATTGTTTACCATACTGTAAACGGCCGTTAATGATAACATGATATGAAAGAAATTTTGTACAAATCAATTGTATAAAGAAAGAAATATTCATGAAAAAATGCAAAAAGTGGCCGAATTTACAACTCGAACCAGTATGTTAGACACACAACAAAAACAAATTTAGAGAAAAAAACTTGTTTGAAAAAGAAGTTTAATATTTTCTTCAAAGAAGAATGTGGACAGTCGAAGTACATATCAGGGCTCTTGCGAGTGGGCGACTTGAGCGAAAAAGGCGCTTTGGAACTTCAAACTTCGCTCAAATCTAACCTCAAAGCGAAATGCAAGTCGTCCGATTTTCTTTGATATCCACACTCGCTAATTACTGCTAACCAGACTGTTGACGATTTGCACGGTGTCAAAATGAATGTCGAATAGCATAATTTAAGCTTCGCCTACTTCAGGTACTTGCGAGATTTTCCCGAGAACTGTAAAAGCGAATCAAATTATCCGATACACCAAAGCCGATTGTGCTCAGCCAATTAGCGCCGCGGTTACGTCTTGACACTTCGCGTTAATTGTCAACATGTTCGATGCAAAAAATTGTTTTATAAAGAAACTGCTGATTAACCATGCGATTAATTGGTATATCGTACACAATTATTTGTTATCTATGGTAAAAGAACGACATGTAATGTATTAACTACGGGAAATTGACTTCCATTGATGAATTGATTTGAATATGTATTTCTAGTTTAGTGTTTACACACTGACACAGTTCACTTTCAGTTTTATTCCAGTGAGATAGTGAGATACGATACTGTTCATGGTGACTCGGTGTTAATAAACACTTCATACTGTCGTACAAAATTCGGCGAGTTACATTTACAACATCGGATTGAGATTTAAAAAAAAACGATTTTTTTCAGAATTTTGTAATAAAACAATAACCACTGTATGGGAAATGATCTAACTAAGAAAATGAATGGTCACATCAATAATTTTTTATCTAGAAACGAAAAAATTACAGCCACCTTTCAAATCACTCAACAGCATTGCGGTAGGAAAAGTCTTCCCACTTCTCCCTAAAGTCTCCCCACTCCTCCCTAAGTCAGCTTGAGGGAGAAGTGACTTCTCCCAAAAAATTGGACTTAGCTAGACACCTGATAATTATGTTGTAATTAAGGCAAAATACATATATTACCAAACAAGGTGACCTTTATAGAATGTATCTGCTACTTCTCCTGAACAATTCTGTATATATACGCTACGAATATTACAGGTCTTTCGGGTATAATTTTCAAAATGATGGGTGTTTTCAACAGCTTTACATGATCCTCAACTGCCCATATCCTTTTACAGAGCACTTGCACTTTAGTGGTCCCTATAAAATTAGTAGTTTAAAAATGTTAAAAGCAAACGTTATACGGGCTAACTTTATTTTTAGATGAATATGTTTAGGGGCTACTGCCCCCACACCCCTGCTTTGCTCCACACTCAAGCTTGCTTGCGCATACGCATCGTAAACTTCCATGAACCTTTTACTGCAGTTTATTAGCTCGACTATTCATAGAATAGTAGAGCTATTGGACTCGTCTATGCGTCCGCGTCCCGATTTGGTTAAGTTTTTGTATGTAAGCTGGTATCTCAGCAACCACTTGTGGGAATGGATTTAAACTTCACACACTTATTCACTGTGATAAACTGACTTAAATTGCACAGGTTACATAACTCTATTTTGCTTTTTTTCAAAATTATGTCCCTTTTTTGACTTAGAAATGTTTGGTTAAGGTTTTGTATGTAAGCTGGTATCTCAGTAACCACTTGTGGGAATGGATTGAAACTTCATACACTTATTTACTGTGATAAACTGACTTACATTGCACAGGTTCCATAACTCTGTTTTGCTCTTTTACAAAATTATGCCCCTTTTTCGACTTAGAATTTTTTGGTTAAATTTTGTATGTACTCACTAATTGGAATGGATTGAAACTTCACACACTTGTTCACTGTCATAATCTGACATGCACAAAGCAGGTCCCATAACTTTATTTTCTTATTTACAAAATTATGCCCCTTTTTCAACATAGAAATTTTTGGTTAAGTTTTTGTATGTAAGCTGGTATCTCAGTATCCACTAATGGGAAAAGATTGAAACTTCACACACTTGTTCACTGTCATGATATGACATGCAGTGCAAAGGGTCAATAACTCAACTTCGCATTTTACAAAATTATGCTCCTTTTTCAACTTAAATTCTTATATGTTAGCTGGTATCTCAGTACCCACTAATCATCTAATGGGAATGGATTGGAACTTCACACACTTGTCCACTGTCATTAGCTGATAAGCACTATGCAGGTTCCATAACCCTATTTTGCTTTTTTACTAAATTATGCCATTTTTTCGACTGGTATTCATTCAGTCGACAAGGCTGTTGAATAGTCGAGCGTTGCTGTCCTCCGACAGCTCTTGTTTTTTATTAGAGTTGACATCAGTATTTCCACAAACCCAAAATCATATTATTTTAGATTTTCTGCTGTGATAACTTCTGGTTAGTCACAAATAACTATGCCTCTCAGCTTTCGTTTTCATGATTTAATTTTAGCTCACCTGTCACATAGTGACAAGGTGAGCTTTTGCGATCACTCTTTGTCCGTTGTCCATCCGTCCACAATTTCTTGTGAACACAGTAGAGACCACATTTTGCAATTGATTTTAATCACAACTTGTAGTGGCATAATTTCTCCATACCTTTTGAAAACTGGCTAGATCCCATCATGGGTTTCAGAGTTATAATAATGGTCCCTTAAAGGGCCAAAATTTGCTATTTTGGCTTTTGCAGCCATATAGAAACTTCATTTATGGTTTGATTTGATACAGACTTGGAAAATATCTGTAACAACAATAGATTTTGAATTCCATAATGAATCCTTCAGATCCAGTCATAGGTTCTAGAGTTACAGCCCCTGAATGAGCCAAACCTTGTCAATTTTTACCTTGTGAATAATATAAAAGTGACATTTTACATTCAGTTTTAACCAAACTTACACATGTCACCATGAGATCTTGGTTCCTTTTGAAAACTAGCTAGATTCCATCATGGGTTCTAGATTTACTGCCCCTGAAAGGGTCAAAATTTTCTGTTTTGGCCCTTTCAGCAATTCAGAGATTTTATTTATGCTTTGATTTGATACAAACTTGCACAGAATGGTTTTCTTGATGATCTCTAGGCCATGTTCGAAACTTGGTCATATGGGGTCAAAAACTAGGTCACCTGGTCAGATCAAAGGAAAAGCTTGTTAACGCTCTTGAGGTCACATTTATGATCCTATCTTCATGAAACTTGGTAAGAATGTTTACCTTGATGATTCCTAAGCCAAGTTGCAAACTGGGTCATGTGCAGTCAGAAATTAGGCCACATGCTCAAATCAAAGGAAAAGCTTGTTAACACTCTAGAGGCCATATTTATGATCCTATCTTCATGAAACTTGGTAAGAATGTTTATCTTGATGATTCCTAGGCCAAGTTAGAAACTTGGTTATGTGGGGTCAAAATCTAGGTCACCACTCAAATCAAAGAAAAGGCTTGTTAACACTTGAGGCCACATTTATGACCCTATCTTCATGAAACCTGGTCAGAATATTTATCTTGATGATTCCTAGGCCAAGTTCGAAACTGGGCCATATGGGTTAAAAAATAGGTTTCCCATTCAAATCAAAGGAAAAGCTTGTTAACGCTCTAGAGGCCATATTTATGATCCTATCTTCATAAAACTTGGTCAGAATGTTTATCTTGATGATTCCAAATCGAAGTTTAACAGGTGAGCGATATAGGGTCATCATGACCCTCTTGTTTTTAAGTTGTTATTGACTTTAAACTTCTTTTCAGTTTAAATAACTTGAAGATAAAAAAACAGTATTCAGTTCCTTTTTTTTGACATGCATGCTGTGACACACCTCATAGATAAGTAGCCAGACTTCTCCCTAGAAACTCCACTTCTTAGTAATCTTAGCTGAGGGAGAAGTGAATTCTTGCTAACCTTCTCTCCCTAAAAACAAGTAGATAAATGAAAAAAAAAACATATTAAGGAAAACAGTGGGGCACCATCTTTGAACGTTTAGTGGTAGTTTTGTTTAATTGTGTGCAAACCACTATGTCCCCACAATTTTCCAGAGTTCTGATATTTTTAAGCATTTGTATTTTAATTTACTGCATAAAGTTCAATATGTTTCCTTTATATTAACTTCTGCATGTTTTGAAACATTTAATACTGTGTAGTGTCAAATTAGTCTAAACAACACAAAAAAGAACTTGTTTTAAATAATTGCATATAATTTCTTGAACTAAAACCTTTAAAGGTCAAAGCTTGAGTGATGAAAATGGATATTTGACATGGACTGAAGTCTTACACTCACTTTACACTGTAATCAGGACATAGTCAAGTCATAATCAAGTCAAGACATATCACTGCATAACAGATGATTGAAACAAAAAACAACAACAACAACAACAATCTTTCTACTGACCAGTCTTTTCAGCTGGTAACTGGAAACAAACCCTTTTTAGGCCTAAATTAGATTATATTAAAATATATTGTTATCCCCCGCCGATGAAATCGGGAGGGGGGTATTGAAATGGCGTTGTCCGTCCGTCAGTCCGTCAGTCTGTCAGTCCGTCCGTCCGTCCGTCCGTCCGTCCGCAGCCATTTCTCAGTAACTACTTGGTAGAATTTCATGAAACTTGAAATAAACATGAACCAACATACTGCGATGATGCCCGTCAAGTTTTTTTTTTGATTGGTCAATTTCCCTCAGAGTTATTGCCCTTGATTTAATAAAAAATGTCCATCTGCAGCCATTTCTCAGTAACTAACAGGTAGAATTTCATCAAATCTGAAATAGACATGAACCAAGATACTGCGCTGATGCCCGTCAAGTTTTTTTTTTGATAGGTCAATTTCCCTCAGAGTTATTGCCCTTGATTTAATGAAAAATGTCCGTCTGCAGCCATTTCTCAGTAACTAGCAGGTAGAATTTCATCAAACTTGAAATAGACATGAACCAAGATACTGCGACGATGCCCTTCAAGTTTTTTTTCGATTGGTCAATTTTCCATATAGTTATTGCCCTTTAACTGTTTAAAAATCCACAGATCTGTACATAACAAACCAACCAATTGGAAGAATTTCATTAAACTTCTTTCATTCTTTTCCATGAACATTTATTATAAACATGTGATGTTGTGTACCTACACCTGGTCACCACCTTACCTTGGTCACCCCCCGCCCCCCCCCCCCCCCCCCCCCCCCCCCCCCCCCAATTTTTTTTTTTTTTTTTTTTTTCATTTTTCGTTTTCTATCAATATTTATAATCAACATGTAAACTGTTGTATCCTCACCCCACCCCCACCCAAACAAACCATTCATTTTCTTTTAATTTGATTTTGACTAATGAAATTATTTGCTTCTTGGTAACATTCTTAACTTTTTGCTGGATATATTTTTTTGCCGTTCCTCAACTCTGACCCTTTCGGCGGGGGATTCCAATTCATCGAATTTGCTTGTTCTACTTTGTAATGTAATTGCATCAAACAGTGACAAACATAGCATAGAAACATCAAAACAGGATGGACTTTGCTAAAATTTCGCCAAACATTACTGGTTAGAAACCAGTCACCAAACAGGACCAGTTTCCAGACACTTGTAATGACCACTTTATTTACTAATTTTAGGCGTTATTTACACATTTTTGTTTCATCCGGATCATTTGGGTGTTTGTTCTTCATTTAAACAAAAACACTATTTCACAAGGCTATATTTGTACAAAGTAAGTTTTATGATCATACCTCACCTGTGTTTGCTAAATAACTTTTGGTCTCAGTTGGGCATCAAGATAGCATTGTGTATGCACAATTGTTTTAACTTGCCAAGGTATCAAGTGTGGAAGAAGTAATTAAACTGCATATTCATTTTGTGCTGATAGTGATAACATGAATTGTAAATTTCATGGTATTAGTCACATAAAATGCAGGGCTGTAGATTTTTAGCTGTTTGGATTATCAAGAACTTGTAGCTGCTTTTGAAAGATATACATGTGCATTGTTGGAAAGGTTAATGATAAAGAGATGTGTAAAATACTTTGTTAATTTATTTTGATGTCAAAATAACAGCAAATTATCATCAAAATGATTGTCCAGTTACTGGTTTTTACCGCATGGGGGAAAATAAGTTCTTTCTATGACCCTGTTTGATGCCCTAGGGAACCCAATGGCCATACTTTAAATGACTACGTGATGCTGATCACAATATTGGTTGCAGTATGTGCTGAAGTTTGTCTGTTAGGAGGCCAATGGTTCTAGTCTAATTTCTGATATATATGTCTTTACATTTGAAAATACTAATAGCATTACTTTTATTTTATTTTGAAGTTAACCAACTGTTTTGTTTCTGCAGGTACAGTGGTGCAAAAAAGTATGCTGAAGCAATAGATCTCCTGTATAATGGATCACAGACACTCTTACTTCATAAGCAGGTAATTCACCTACATTGTCACATCTGGTTTCATTATACTTTTACTGAATTAAAACAATGTTTGTTATTGGAAAAACTATTTGCATAATTTTTCATGATTTTAGAACTTGTTGACATGGCTGAAAGAACTGTGAAAATAATTATACTGTCTTGGGAGAGAGTGAATGTTTTAGGCTAGGGATTTTTCAGGACAGGTTCTGATTTCAGGCTTTTCAAGGCCAGATTCCCAATATAACTCTGTTGAAAAAAGGAGATTTCAGGCTTGAGACTAGGCTTTTGATTTTTGACTGATCCCAGGCCTTTGTAAATCAAGAGTTCTGCATAACAGAAATGTCTTACTTTGAAGAAGTGAATTATGGAAGTCACGTGTTGAAACATAAGCATACAGAGATTATAAATTTGGTTAAATTATTTTGCAGTATAGCAGTGGCTCAGATTTAGCCTTATTGTTGATAGATGTGTTAAATACGGCAAAGACACCAGTAACAGAAGAAAATACAGGTATACTTAGTGGTTACTAGTGAAATATTTCTGTCAGTATTGTGTTTATTGTGATGTTTAACAGTCAGTAAAGGTCTCATTTGTAGTCAATTTATGCAACCCAAGATGGAGGTTGTCATTGGGTTAAAATTTTGTATCAGTATACCAAATAACAAGTATCTACTGCTAGTACTAGTACTAGGCATTAGTGCCTAAAATAAAATATTGTTTCCAATCTGGCTACCTGCGCTCAAAAATTGCACTTGCCAAATATATTTTGTCATGGCAAGTAGTCTAAAGTGAATGTTCTGTGCTTCCTTTTTGAATGTACAAATTTGGAAAGCTAGGTGTTCAATTCCTTATTATAGTTACTAGTATAAGATAAGAAAAGAGTTGTTTAAATGCACCTTCATTTCTTTAAATTGGTTTAAGTTGAAAAACTGGCACAGCTTTTCCATGTATCTTGTTATCTGTGCTGTAATATTATTGTACTTTTGTATCTTTAACCAGATAAAGTTGTAGATTTACTGCGAATAATGGATAATAATGAATGTCCTGATCGAATCAACTACCTGAATGCTGCATTACGCTGGACTATCGGGGTTGCACCTGAATGTCGGGCGGGACACCCTGATCTACACAAGAAATGTGGCATGCTGTTCTGGCAAGGTAGGTTACTCTGGTTACCTGCATCTGCAAACTCATCTCATCTGTTTCTACAATTAGTGATTAATAAAGTGCTGAGTTATATCTTTGAGCAATGTTTGATAGGATTTTAGTTAGCATTTTACAGTGTGCTAATTATGGATTTATTGCTAGTAAATATTAGCTTGAGCTACTTTTGTAAGTACATTTAATTGTGAAATTTGATTACGGTAGTCTCTAAGAATAGATATCTCTATTTTTATACGAGTGGAGTGTATTATCATGTGAACACCCTTGGCGGGTGGGTGGGCTTCGGTAGGGCAGTCAGCGTCCAAAGCATGTCCGCTTTCTAAGTCAAACAGTTTTCATCCGATCTTCACCAAACTTGCTGACAATGTTTGTGGGCATAATATCTGGGCCAGGTTCTATAACCACCCAAATCGCCCCAGGCACTCTTGGATTATGGCCCTTGAATTACTTGAAAAACTGCGAATTTAGCCTTGTCAGCTCTCTGCTGAACAGTTTTCATCTGACGGGCATATTTTGTGACAGTCTGGCACTCTTGTTTACAAATTGTTTAAAAAACATGGATATTTTTAATTGTGTAAGACTTAACTATGCTTTAAGAATTAAGTTATAAAATCTAGACTTTTATCCATATTTAATTGCAGTTTATTTTATAATTTCAGAGAAAAATTATATTCAAGCTAGATACCATTACCTACATTCCTCAGACGGTAAAAATCTAGCAGTAATGTTGATAGAATACCACACAACTCTGGGATATCCTTCAGAAGTTGATCTTTTTATAGCACAAACTGTATTACAGTAAGTATTCAACATCACGTTGTATCTAAATATACCTCACAGAATAACTGAAATCTTTTTGTTTCCATGAAAGAAATTATACATGGTTTGCATTGAAACATTTAGAAAAAGAAGTATTTACTTTTTTATGTGCCCAGGCATTTTGCAATTGAACTGCTCGTCCATTTGTCTGTATACGTCTGTTTGTTGGTCAGTACAAACCAGATTTTTAAGGTTTTGCCTACAGCCCACATTAACAACCCAGTTTAGTTTATGCTTACATTCAGCAAACTTTATGGCAAGACCTACAAACTGACAAATATATAATGACCTTGATCTTGGTATGATCTTCATTTTAAACTTAAAACATGAAAAAAACTTGTTTAGCTCTGTGCCGAATGACAACTATATCAGTATCTTGTGTAGTCAACTCCTTGTGCAGTTTCCATCCAGTCAAATGAAATTCTGTAATGAATACAGATAGTCACTGTGGTTATGTTCTGGCGTTTTGTAACATTTCGGATTTTATTTTTTTATCAGAAAACAAAATGTACAAGGTCATTGACACTAAACACAGATAGATGCAGTTTGGTATGGCCAGTTCAGGAAGTATTCAGTTTGCATCACATTTGTAAACTTATACCTTACTTACTTTTCCTTGTTGGACATTTCAGGTTTTTATGTCTACAGAATAAGGACACTGCTCATGTTGTATTTGTTACCTATACAAAACAGCATCCTGGTGTGGAAAAAGGACCTCCATTTATACAGCCTTTATTAAACTTTATTTGGTTCCTATTATTAGCATTAGAAGGGTAAGTCGAGTATATATTTATTCCCCAAAAAGTGGACATGTACTAATGTATTCACACTCAGTCTGTTAGTTAGTTAGTTGTAAGTTGGTTTGTACATACGAAATACTTTGTTTCTGATCTGTAATGATTCAAGAGATTCGCACAAATGTTGAACGTGATAAGGTGTTTGGTGTGGAACAGTAAGGTCTGTATGTCCAAGGTCAATGAAACGGGAAAGGACTGAGTCTGTGACCCTATACTTAACCCATAGATACCAGCACTCCCCATCGGAGGCATTTTTAACTTGAAGCATGCAAGTGCCGGTGTTGGCGTTGCCACGTCATCATCCACATAGGGGGCATTATTCACTGCAGTGATAGCTCTAGCTTTCTCAGATTTAACCTATTTCACTAGCATCAAAATAGTGACACCACATATTTACTCTGTATTAGAGATTTTATACTTAATTCATATTGAAATATATATAAATGAATTACATATGTTGAGTCTGTGACAGAATGAAGCATATGTTGAGCATTAGTGAAAGGTATTCTGAAATTTTTGTGCTCCACAAAATGGGGGTGGGTGGATGTCCGTCAGTCCAAATTTGTATCGTACAAATCTCAAAACGTATTTGACCCAGAGTTGTCAAACCTCACAGCATTGTTATTCAGCATGGAATGTTGTGCACCTGGTGTTTTGATTGGGATCTCACACAACCAGACTAGAGTCCAGTAGCCCTTAATCAAAAATACGCATTAGAAGGGCAGGAGTTTTTGTCGCATGTTTGTCACAGAGAATTTTACCCAGGATTATGAAACATTACAGGAATATTATTCAGTATGTGAAGTTGTGATAGAGATTTCATTCACCTAGATCAGAGTTATGGCCCTTGACTTAGTGAAAAATACACATGAAAGGACATAAAACGTATTTGACCAAGGGTAATGAAATGTGAAGTTGTACACCTGGGGTTTCGGTATTCGGGATTTCTGTTTGTCAGACCAGAGTTATGGCCCTTGATTCAGTCAGAAATATGCATAAATGGTATACAAGTTTGTGTTGCTTGTTTCTCGAAAAGTACTTGACTTAAGAGTCATAAAACATTACAGGATTGTTATATAGCGTATGAAGTTGTGCAGCTGGTGTTCTGTTTTTGGATTTCACCCAGCCAGACTAGAGTTATGATCCTTGACTTAGTGAAAAATGCACATAGGCTCTTAAAAGTTTGTGTTACATATATCAATATTTCCCCTATAGGCTAGAATCCTGAAACCATGCAGAAATATTATTCAGCATGTGAATTTGTGCACCTGAGTTTTGTTTTTGATTTCACTCTGCAAGACCAGAGTTATGGCCCTTGATTTAGTAAAACAAATAAAAGTTTGTGTCCTGTTTGTGTCCTGTGTATCTCAAAATGTACTTGACTTAGGGTTATAAAACCTTAGGGGATTGTTATATAGCATGTAAAGTTGTGCACCTGGTGTTCTTTTTGGGATTCCATTCAGCTAGGCCAGAGTTATTGTCCTTCACTTAGTGAAAATTGAAAAATACACATAAAGTGTTTAAAAGTTTGTGTTGCATGTATCACCTAGTGTGATAAAACAATGTACAATGACATGAAATGGGTGCACCTGTGACCTATGGACACATATCAAGTTAGAGAATGATTTGCTTGTATGTTTATATAAGATTATTGTTCAGTGCCAGGCATGATGGCTTAGACAGATAAAGCTGATACTTTTCCAAAATATCTGTGATTCATGGTAGATAGAAAAGTTATTCCCATTTGAAAGTTGTTCAGTAGTTGTTTACAATCTTTGTTTTATTCCAGTGGAAAATTAGCTGTATTTGCTGTTCTGTGTGAAAAGTATCAAACTTCTATAAGCAGAGATCCTACATATAAAGAGGTAATCTTGAGTTAAATAACTTACCATCACATTACTTTTGAATAGTGTGCTATTGCTTCTTTGATATGTACAATAATCTATGCATAATAAATATGTACAGAGAAGCTTACAAACTAAAGTAATACATGTATGACCTTTGTGGCTATGTGGTTTTGATTGGCTTATTGACCCCCTGCCGTGGCGGAGGGATTATAGGAATGGTCTGCGTCCGTCCCTCCTTCCGTCTGTAACAAAATCGTGTCCGGTCCATATCTCCTAAACCCCTTGAAGGATTTTCATGAAACTTTGGACAAATGATCACCTCATCAAGACAATGTGCAGAACCCATGAGTCAGCCTTGTCGGTTCAAGGTCAAGGTCACAACTCAAGGTCAAATGTTTGAGCCTGCCATTTTGTGTCCGCTCTATTTCTCCTAAACCCCTTGAAGGAATTTTATAAAACTTGGGTCAAATGATCACCTCATCAAGACGATGTGCAGAACCCATGAGTCAGCCATGCCGGCTCAAGGTCAAGGTCACAGCTCCAGGTCAAAGGTTTGAGCCTTCCATTTTGTGTCCGCTCTATATCTCTTAAACCCCTTGAAGGAATTTTATAAAACTTGGGTCAAATGATCACCTCATCAAGACGATGTGCAGAACCCATGAGTCAGTCATGCTGGCTCAAGGTCAAGGACACAACTTAGGGTCAAAGGTTTGAGCCTTCCATTTTATGTCCGCTCTATATCTCCTAAACCCCTTGAAGGATTTTCATCAAACTTGGGTCAAACGATCACCTCATAAAGGCGATTTGCAGAACTTATGAGTCAGCCATGTCGACTCAAGGTCAAGGTCACAACTGAAGGTCAAAGGTTTAAGCCTTCCATTTCGTGTCCGCTCTATATCTCCTAAACCCCTTAAAGGAATTTTATAAAACTTAGGTCAAATGATTACCTCATCAGAACGATGTGCAGAAATTATGAGTCAACCATGCCAGCTCAAGGTCAAGGTCACAACTAAGGGTCGAAGGTTTGAGCCTTCCATTTGGTGTCCACTCTGTAGATCTCCTAAACCTCTTGAAGGATTTTCATCAAACTTGGGTCAACTGATCACCTCATCAAGAACTCATGAGTCAGCCATGTCAACTCGTGGTCAAGGTCACAACTGAAGGTCAAAGGTTTCAGCTCTGTATCTCCTAAACCCCTTGAAGGATTTTCTTGAAACTTGGGTCAAATGATCACCTCATCAAGACGTTGTGCAGAATTCATGAGTCAGCCATGTCAGTTCAAGGTCAAGGTCACAGCTAAAGTCAAAGGTTTACCCTTTCACTATCCATAGCAGTGGCGGGGGATTTAGCTGTCTTCAGACTGCCTTGTTTCAAATTATTCCTTCAAGAATATTCTTGTTTTAAACTTTGCTGTTGTTTTAATTGTTTTGAAATTAGTGATTGAATGGAAGTCAACCAGCCAGCTGGTGCAAAGTTAGCGAATATGTCTTACCTTACTTGACCAGCTTATTAAGAACAGCAAAAGACTGTCTGATGCTGGCACTGCCACACTCAGTCACAGGTACTCTGTGGCAGAACATATAACCACTGTGTTGACTACATGCCGTAACTTGACCGATATTTCAGCAATTCGAAATTCTTTACATTTATAGTCACCAAATTACCTGCAACTTTCTATTTAAATGCTTCTTCAAAATATTCAGAATTTTCCTGTGATAATAAAAAAATGACAAGGTAGTGCATGCCATTTTTTCAACCAACGGAAGTGGATTGAATCTGGCTTGAGAACGAAAATGACAAACTCCACGATACAGGTTAAAAGAGCAAGGTTCCCGGCATGTGCAGGCGTTTTCATTGCTGAGCTGGGCTCAATCCACTTCCGTTGGTTGGAAAAATGGAGTAAGAACTACCTTGTCATTTTTAGCTCGACTATTCGAAGAATAGGGGAGCTATCCTACTTGCCCCGGCGTCGGCGTGAGCATTAGCGTTAGCGTCACACAATGTTAAAGTTTGCGTACCACCCCAAATATTTTCAAAGTCTATTGAGATATTGCTTTCATATTTTGCATACTTGTTTACCATCATGACCCCAGTCTGTAAAAAGGAGGAGGCAACTCTATCAAGCATTTTGACTGAATTATGGCCCCTCTTCAACTTAGAATATGCTTATTGTAATGTTAAAGTTTGCGTACCACCCCAAATATTTTCAAAGTCCATTGAGATATTGCTTTCATATTTTTCATACTTGTTTACCATCATGACCCCAGTCTATAAAAAGGAGGAGACAACTCTATCAAGCATTTTGACTGAATTATGGCCCCTTTTCGACTTAGATATGCTTATTATAATGTTAAAGTTTTACTCATAGCTTATATTTTACTATCAAGCACTGAGAATAGTCGAGCACGCTGTCAACTGACAGCTCTTGTTTATTATGGCTATACAGTCATCCAAATTTGTGTCACACAGACCTCAATTCGTAGTCATAACACCTTATACGATTGGCATTCAGCATGTAAAGTTGTGCACATAAGGTTTTGTTTTTGATTTCACTCAGCCAGACCAGTGTGGAAGGGCTTAAAGTTTGTGTCATATGCATCTCAAAAAGTATTTGACCTGGAGTCATGAAACTATATGAATGTTTTTCACATGCCGAGTGCACCTGAGGTTTTATTGAAAGATTAAATGCATAGAGAGACATAAGTTTTTTTTGTTTTGTTTTTTTCAGAAGTAACAATTTAAATAATTTGATAGCATTATATTTTCTGTGGTTGTTCTATATTTTATGGCTGAACATACTGTTATGATTACTATATATTTGTATAATTTCAGTACCTTGACAAAATAGGGCAGATATTTTTTGGAGTTCCAGCTCCCAAGTCACAGTCTCAAGGTGGCTTCTTTGGTAAGGAACATTTATTCACCACTTTATATACACTAACTGTCCTAAATTTTTCTCCCTTTAATTATTGCAAAATAATATCATAAAAAGAATTGTCAGTCAATTTTTATAAACTGCAAATCTCTTCCAGTATCAGTTGCAATTTGTCTTATTAGAACATTTAAATTCATTAAATAATTCTGTTTGATTCTTACATCTTTTAAATAGTGGTTTCATAAAAGTACTAAAACCTAGTAAGTAACGTTTCTCACTTTCTTGGCACAGTGTATTCACTTATCCGAATTATGTTTGTCTTAAATACAGCATAGTTTCTGATATGAATTTGCCGATTTTTGCCAATGTTCAATTTTGCATGCCGTGCAAGTATTTAAATTCAAAAGCAATTAATGGATGTATGCACTAAACTGCCTCATAATATAGTGCCTCTGATGTATTTCCTTGCAAAATTTGATAAATATTGATGTCGGCAAAAACGAAAGTAGACTTTGGCAGGTGGCGGTAAAATGATGTAATTTTAAGGCTGGTTTGCATGTTATTTTGAACAATATGGATTGGCGACTTTGATGCCATTGGATCAGTCTAAAAACATGTTTTTGTAAACATTGCCTCCGAGTATGGTTAATTGTTTGCCAAGTGTGTCAGTAGGTGGTAAGATGATTATTGCCTCCGGCATGTATGTCTTGATAAATAAGGGGGTTATTGACAGCTGTCAAAATTATGCTTTATCTTTCAACTAGAGTGAAGTATTAATTTCTGGGGCTTATCGGTATACAGTTTTAAGGTAGCCCGGTGGGCATGTTCTGAAAAAATTTAGTTACCCGACAGAATTTTCTGGTAGCCCCTGGGCTCCAGACATGGAATTTCTGATAACCTAGTCAAAGGTCAAGAATGATCTCGAGACTGAAAATGGAGAAAAAGGCCATCATGGGCAGATAGGCAGGGTAGGGGTCAAGGGGCATACATGTTTTACAAACAGCTCTTGTTGATATTTTTCACTGTGAGATTACCAGATACTTCTTTCTTCCATTTCAATAATTAGAGTAGTACTGTGTTAATATTAGTTTCATGATGTGGTAACTTTTCAGGTAATTTGATACAAAGTTTACTTGGAGGTGAGGATGGAGAGGACAATGGTCCTGTGACCCCTGCAATGACCCCTGTGATGACCCCAATGACCCCAAGTACTGAACAGAGGAATCTGTCTCAAGTTGATCTTGACTAAAGGAAACCATCATTCTTCAAACATTCTTATAAACATGTTATTTGTATCAATATAGCTGGTTTCTTTGCATGCAGTATGAAACCAAACTGGAAATAATAGGAGAAATGGTGGAAGCCTTGTACTTCATTTCTGACATAGAGCCAGTATAAATGTTGTTTTTAAGCTGCAGTTTTCGAATTTGTACAGTGGTATCTTTAGATTTATTTTTGGTTTGTCCAAATTCCACAAAGTTGTAAATGAATTATCAGAATTCCACAAAGTTTTCAGCAGTTTTAGACAGTTTTGTCCAGAGAAACTAGCCATGTAAAGATAAGAAGAAATGTGTTTTTAGAAAGTGCTCATATATTGCAATGTCTTGTTATTTATAGCTCACAAGAGCACCAAGTGCCGAAAGGTGAACTAATGTGATCACTCACTGTCTGTCATCTCTTTGTTAGTATCTACTTTAAATGGTGTCATCTTTGTAACAATTTGGTTGAAGTTGTGTAACCTGATAGTGCTTTTCCAATGTTGCCAAAACATTTCCCCTTAACTGCACATAGGGGCTGCCAGAGCTTTGTAAAATATTCAGAAAATATCTCCTTTAAACAGCTAGTTTGATTTTGAAATAATTTCAAATGTTCTTTTGCTAATGGCAGCCTTCAGCTAAGATCGTTCAAAGTATATAGTCATCCAAAAAACATGACCACCAGAGGGCATATTCACTTTTTCCTGTATACAGAAAGTGGTTGTCTAATTTTCAAATAGTTTTTTTTTTCTACAAAGTTTGATTCTTCAAAGACATGGCTGTTTTGAGTTAGAATTACAAGTACAATCTTCCTATGAAATATCCTAAATATCTGTTATGGTTTTGATATTATTTCTTAGGAATGTTCCTAGTGTTACCCTCTGCTAAGATTTTACAAATTTTACATATTCATTTAAAAAGACTGCTTCTAGGGATATGTTCTATTTTCCCTCTATGTACAATGTTAGAACTTCAGAAATCTTCATGTTGGATACTACTGGCCCAATATCAAAATTATTTCAAAGCAATTGTTTATGGGTATGCCAATACCAAAAGTAATTATGATATCTTCATTCATTACATGGGGCTAGTTTTCCCTATGTGACTATATTGAACATTTTGACCGAAATTGTTAGCTGTTTGAGCTGTGAAACTCAGGTGAGTGCTCTAGGGCCATAACAGCCCTTATACCATTTTTTGAGATGTGAGAATTAAAAAGAGGAGATTTTATTCATATGTACATTTATGAAATATATTGGATTACTGAAATATTCTGTATTGCAACTGAAGATATTATACCTTTATATTTTAAGAAGAGGCAGTTCTTTAATAAAGCTTGTATATATTTGTTTTAATATTGTGAATTAAAACAGGAGATGTATTATGTTTCATTGAGTCTTGAAAGAATCTATCAGTACTTGATCAAATATTTAAACCAGCATCAGGTTAGTAATATTAACGGGAAGTGTTAATATTTTACAGTAAACACAGATTTTAATAGTATTCTGGTGAGATTTTGTCATTATTTTGTAACAGTATGAGCGCTCATTCGGACAGGAAGTTGCATGTATGGAAACAGAAATAATCTATAAGTAATTATAAAACATTTGGGGAATAAATGCCAGGAGATACTGCTACAGCATCATTAAAATACAAGAAATTTCTAAGCTATTAAAAGATTGTTTAAGATCATTACTGGAATTACACCTAAAATAGTGATAAAAAATCTTTAAAAAATGAAAATCTGCATTCTAGAGTCGTTTATTTTGATGAACTTTTGATAGTCTGTCATTATATTTTTTCGTCGCTCATTTTGTGGGTAATTTCTCAACTTCATTAAAAAAAAAAGATAAACTAGTTAAAAGTATCAGTGCCAGAACTTTTATTTGAGACTTTGAAATGACCAAAAGATTTGAACGTCTGTATCTTGCACTGTCCAACTAAATTTTCTAACCCGGAAGAGTTGCATACATTGGCGTCCAGTTGCAACTGTAAGTAAACTTAAATAAAAACACATCAGTTGACACAACAGTGTTGTCTATAATTCCGTGATTAGTACACTGGCTGTACAAGTGGGAAGTCATAGGTTTAAAACCCTACTGGAGGCTGAACATTCCATAGAAATCGGATAAGACAATTAAATCATGGTCATGTGAATAATGCTGTACACCTTTCAGGTTCAAGAACTAGAGGAAGCTTTTGAGATAGGAGTGTTTTATGTATGAATTCTATATGCTCTATACTCCAAAACCTAGAATGACATTGTTCTAGTGGAGTGAAGTTCAGAGGAGACTGATCGCAACTATAAAAAGAACTACGGACCAGAAGTTATCATGTCACAAATTTATCACAGTATCAGATATCTGAAGAAGTGTAATTGAGAAGTGTAGTATGTTTTGTGAATTGAATAGGGTGTAACCCGGGACTTGATGATTTGCATCTTTACATCCAAAATATCACAGCAAACAATATTATTTGAGTTTGCTGTATTTTGCAACTCTACATTGATATTATGAGCAAATTATCATAGTCTCTTGTTCATTATGTACTACAGTGCAACCTTATAAAAGTCGGTCTCTTGAAACGGAAATCTATTGCAAGTGGATAGTAACTCTGATCACAAGATCTCTTGAAACTAAATACTAGCTCCTGTCTGGCATGTTTCACTTGCAGTGTTTCACAGCATTGTATTTCATTTGTAAAATCCCATCTTATTTTTCAGGAGATTATTTTGTTTTTATAATGCTTAAAACAAGCAAGTACTCTAGTGTTTGAAGGGATTTTTAGTAGCTATTCCAGATGTATATGACACAGGTATGCTTTTGGGATGTTAAACAAGTTAACTTATCTCATTTTACTTTTACCATTTGTCTGTGTTTATTGATTTTTGCATCAGATGAGAACACAAAAGGTATTTTTTATTTGGGGCACATTTTATTTAACATTTTTAAATACTTAAAAGTATCATTTGCTTTCTGCAAGACTTCAGATTTGGTCAGTGAAGATAGCTGGTTTTTTTTTTTTTGCCACATTTGCACTTAAGAATGGTGAAAAAAGTAAAGTAAAAAATCTATTTAGACAAAGATAAACTATTTTCATAGATTGCTTTTGGCCAGTAGATGACCACTTACCTTCAACTTGCCCTCATTTGAGGTTGAAGTATATGTATTTTACAAACAGCTCTTGTTAGCCTAGTTTGAATAAATTCCATATAGTATGAAATGTTGAATACTGTCTTACATGCTTATTCAACAGAGGTTATCAAGTATGTGTCAAAAATATGACCCATGCTGTATGACCTTTTCTGTTTATAAATTTTATGAGAGATTTAGCAGGAATAGTTTGGTCTATAATTTAGAGGATTATATTACTAGAATTCAAATTTTGAAATGTTGAGCTTTCACTAATTTTTGAATGAAAGTGTATCATTTAGGTATTGACCACAAACTCCACAAGGTTTGTTATTTGCACCAATCTTGTACTTTACAGGTTCTGTTTTTGCATACGTCTTCTTTTGTGCTTTTTAGCTAATGTAATATGAATAATTATTTATTTCAGTTTCCACCTGGATAAGATACGGAAAGTTTGAAGTAATTTATTATTTCTGAAGTATTTTTTATAATGGTTGATGTGATTGTATTTTTAC
The DNA here is from genome assembly GCF_021730395.1 of Mercenaria mercenaria. Lineage (NCBI taxonomy): Eukaryota > Metazoa > Mollusca > Bivalvia > Venerida > Veneridae > Mercenaria > Mercenaria mercenaria. The sequence continues at coordinate 24,938,300 of NC_069362.1, forward strand.
TATGCACGTATGAAGAGAATAGTATGATAATTTATTTGGTTTAGAGTTGAAGTCAGTTTTTTGGGGGTTACATTGTATCAGATTACTGCTTTGTATAAAAGAGATAATGGGACAAAAGTACCTTAAAGTTTTTTTTTAAAAAAATGCTGAACTTATATATATGTATATCTACAGGAAAATCAAATAGCAATATTTGACTTTAAATTTCTTTGTTGTGTCGTTTTGTTTTACTTTTTATAAAATATGCTCCAGTTAACGGGTAATTAAATGGAAAATTGTAGGTTCAAAATCTATTTATAAAATGGCATAGAGTATTATTTTCTCTAGTGTATTTTGTCATTTAGTTGAGAACTTAAGACATAACACATAAACAAGCAAGTGGTCAGGTATTTACTTCTGAAAAACAAGTGTTCAGCTGTTCAGTTCTAAAAGGCAAGTGATCACCTATTCAGTTCCAAAAGTCAAGTGATATTCTATTCACTTCTGAAAAACAAGTGATCAGCTGTTCAGTTCTAAAAAGCTTCTCTTCTACCAAGCAAGTGATCATCTATTCACTTCTAAAAAACAAGTGATCATCTATTCAGCTCAAAAAAGCAGGTGATATTCTATTCAATTCTAAAAAGCAAGTGATCAGCTATTCGCTTCCAAACAAGCAAGTGACCAGCTATTCATTTCTAAAAAGCAAGTGACCCGCTATTCAATTCTAATATAATAGCAAGTGATCAGTTATACAATTTTGATATAATAGCAAGTTGTCACCAACTGTAAAATCATTTAGTTTCTTTGGTACTAAAGTGTGTCCCATCCCATCGGTTAACATCAATATATTTTTAGCTCGACTATTCATAGAATAGTGAGCTATTGCACTCGCCCATGCGTCGGCGTCGGCGTCGGCGTCCGCGTCCGCGTCCCGATTTTGGTTAAGGTTTTGTATGTAAGCTGGTATCTCAGTAACCACTTGTGGGAATGGATTGAAACTTCACACACTTATTCACTGTGATGAACTGATCTACATTGCACAGGTTCCATAACTCTATTTTGCTTTTTTACAAAATTATGCCCCTTTTTCGACTTAGAAATTTTTGGTTAAGGTTTTGTATGTAAGCTGGTATCTCAGTAGTTACTAATGGGAATGGATTGAAACTTCACATACTTGTTCACTATCATGATTTGACATGCACTAAGCAAGTCCCATAACTCTACTCTCTTTTTTTTCAAAATTATGCCCCTTTTTCGACTTAGCAGTTTTTGGTTAAATTTTTGTATGTAATCTGATATCTCAGTATCCACTAATTGGAATGGATTGAAACTTCACACACTTGTTCACTGTCATGATCTAACATGCACTGTGAAGGTCCCATAACTCTACTTGGCATTTTTACAAAATTATGCCCCTTTGACTTAGCACTTTTTTGTTAAGTTTTTGTATGTAAGCTGGTATCTCAGTATCCACAAATTGGAAAGGATTGAAACTTCACACACTTGTTCACTGTCATGATATGACATGCAGTACAGAGGTTCAATACCTCTACTTTGCATTTTACAAAATTATGCCCCTTTTTCAACTTGTATTCATTCAATTGACAAGGCTGTTGAATAGTCGAGCGTTGCTGTCCTCCGACAGCTCTTGTTTTTATATGTTTTGGTTTTTGTAAAACAGCTGTCATGGGGATATAAAGTTCATGAAGTTTGACCTTTGAACCTAGAATGAATTCGGGAATTTTAATGGCACGTTGGGACTTAATTTGGTGGATTGACTTAATCATGAAATCCACAAATGAGCCGTGCCATGAGAAAACCAACATAGTGGGTATGCGACCAGCATGGATCCAGACCAGCCTGCGCATCCACGCAGTCTGGTCAGGATCCATGCTGTTCGCTAATAGTTTCTCCAATTCCAATAGGCTTTAAAAGCGAACAGCATGGAGCCTGACCAGACTGTGCGGATGCGCAGGCTGGTCTGGATCCATGCTGGTCGCATACCCACTATGTTGGTTTTCCCATGGCATGGCTCAAATATTGATCCCCAACCAATACGAATGATTTTGCAGTATTAAATGAAATATATAATACTTGCTTCAGTTATATTTACATTTTGACTATAATTTACAAGTGTACTGTAAATCAGCTATTCTTATTGATGAAGTAAAATGCCTTAAATTGTTATTTGTGTAATTACTTTCTTGCCTTTTCTTACAGTGTGACTTAAAAGTATTTTTAAAGCAATAAACGTGAGCAATAAGGCTCAGTTGTAAACCATGTGATTGCCTGACAGTTGTCAGTAGCTACAGTTTGTACTTTGAAATAGAATATTGTTATAAAAACAACAACAAAAATTAAAAAAACAAAACAAAAGAATACTAGAAACTTCAATTATACGGCATTGCTTGGAATAAAATACTTTAAAAAAACAAAATACATCTTGAGAAACGTTTACTTAAGGCTGACTCACAGACCAAAAATCATAGTGATACGTGGAATAGTTAATTTTACATGGAACATTGAACAATAGTACCGAGTAGTACATGTACTTTTATCACGCCGATGTCAACATTAACGTCGCCTAAACGTCAAATTGTAGAATGCCAGATATCTGTACGATGTTACATATCTGAAATCCTTTTTAAAACAGTGCTAAACAAACAAAAGCAGAACCATCTTGCCTCCCCCATCCCTCCATCACATACCACTTTTCCTGCCACTTTATTTGTGTGTGTGTGTCTGTTTTTAGCTCACCTGAGCCTGAGCCTAAGGCTCATGGTGAGCTTTTGTGACCGCTCTATGTCCGTCGTCAGTCATCAGTCCATGGTGAGCTTTTGTGACCGCTCAATGTCCGTCGTCAGTCATCCGTCCATCAACATTTTCAAAAAAAAAATCTTCTTCTTAAAAACCACTGGGCAGAATTACGCCAAACTTCACAGGAATGATCCTTGGGTGGCCCCCTTTCAAACTTGTTCAAAGAATTGAATTCCATGCAGAACTCTGGTTTCCTTGGCAACTGAAAGGAAAAACTTTAAAAATCTTTTTGTCCAAAACTGCAAGGCATAGAGCCTTGATATTTGGCATGTGACATCGTCTAATGGTCCTCTATGAAGATTTTTCAAATTGTGCCCCTGGGGTGAAAAGAGGCCCCATCCCGGGGTCACAAGTTTTACATAGACTTATATAGGAAATAACTTTAAACATCTTCTTGTCTAAAATCACAAGACCTTGTCCTTTGATATTTGGTATGTAGCATTGCCTTGTGGTCCTCTACCAAAATTTTTCAAATTATAACCCTGGGGTGAAAAGAGGCCCTGCCCCGGGGGTCTCAAGTTTTACATAGACATATAGGAAAAAGAATTCAAAAATCTTCTTGCCTGAAAGTGCAAGGCCTAGGCTTTTGATATTTGGTATGTTGCCTTGCCTAGTGCTCCTTTATCAAAATTGTTCAAATTATGCCCCTGGGGTGAAAAGAGACCCTGCCCCAGCGGTCCCAAATTTAACATACATATAGGGGGGAAAAATCTTGTCTGAAAGTTCAAAGCCTATAGGCCTTTGATATTTGGTATATAGCATTGCCTAGTGGATCTCTAACAAGATTGTTCAAATTATGCCCCTGGGGTGAAAAGAGGCCCCGCCAAGGGGGTCACTTGTTACATGAGTTATATAGGAATATATACTTAAAATATTACCAGATCATATTTCCTAGACTGTTTAATTATAATCACCTGATGACCCCAAGCGATTAGGGGTCACTTGACTGTGACCTTGACCTACTGACCTACTTTCTTGTTTATAGCTCACCTGAGCATGAAGTGCTCAAGGTGAGCTTTTGTGATCGCCCTGTGTCTGTTGTCCGTCATCTGTCCGTTGGCAACAGTTTGACTGTTAACACTCAAGAGGTCACAATTTTGGCCTAATCTTAATGAAACTTGGTCAGAATGTTACCCTCAATAAAATCTTGGATGAGTTCGATATTGGGTCATCTGGGATCAAAAACTAGGTCACCAGGTCAAATCAAAGGAAAAGCTTGTTAACACTCTAGAGGTCACTATTTTGGCCCAATCTTGGCCCAATCTTAATGAAAGTTGGTCAGAATGTTACCCTCAATAAAATCTTGGACGAGTTCGATATTGGGTCATCTGGGATCAAAAACTAGGTCACCAGGTCAAATAAAAGGAAAAACTTGTTAACACTCTAGAGGTCACAATTTTGGCCCAATCTTAATGAAACTTGTTCAGAATGTTACCTGCAATAATATCTTGGACGAGTTCGATATTGGGTCATCTTGGGTCAAAAACTAGGACACCAGGTCGAATCAAAGGAAAAGCCTGTTAACACTGGAGGACACATTTATGATGTATCTTCGTGAAACTTGGTCAGAATGTTAATCTTGATGATATTTAGGTCGGGTTCGAATCTGGGTCATGTGGAGTCAAAAACTAGGTCACCGAGTCAAATCAAAGGAAAAGCTAGTTAACAATTTAGAGGCCACATTTATGACCATATCTTAATGAAACTTGGTCAGAATGTTAATCTTGATAATCTTTAGGTCAGTAGGTCAGGTGAGCGATACAGGGCCTTCATGGTCCTCTTGTTTAAGATACAGCCTTGAAATTTGGATGACATGTACAGTTTTGCACATCGATCTTAAAACTGACTTTCAGTGAACATGAATCTGACCTACTGACCTACTTTCTAATATTTTAGCATCAGTTTGCCATTGTAAACATGTGGCTCATATTACTCAGGTGAGCGATTCAGGGTCGTCTTAAATTTCCGTTCAGTTTTGTGATACCGTATATTAGTATCTCCCGCACCCCTAGTCCCACATACACCACCGGTGTCCGCTCGGATTTTTAGTCATTTTTAGTCTGGACGAGCTTTATTGATCACACGCCGTCTGTCCGTTTTCCGTCCGTAGTCCGTCTGTCCAAATGTTTCTTCAAACACCATCTCCCATGAAGCAACTTTGGTGAAGGTTGAGAAAATTTGGCCTGGATGGTCATCTACCACTGGTCTTCAAAAATGTCCTCTGGTTCAAAAATGTACTTTTCCAAAGGCGCAAGGTCCAGAGCTAAGCTATCTAGGTTTTAGCACTGTCAAATAGCCTTGTTTTGTGCAAATCATGTCATGACTTCTGTAAGTAAAACTTGGATAATGCATATCTTTTTGTGTGTAAAATTGGACGTTTCCCCGAAAAATGGGTTGAATCATGTTAAGCATATTATTTTGACCTATTAATGTTTGTCATTATGCCAAATCTGCAATAGTATTGAGATAAATTCTGCCATCAAGTTATAGAAAGATAGGCCTTAATCCAAAAACAGTCAAAAATTGGAACATTTTTCGTGTACATGTGTTTATAGATAAAATAGAGCATGCAATGATTTAAAAACTAACACCGTGACCTTTGTTTTATTGACTTTTTTGTAGGTTTAACGCATGTTTTTTCGTGTTATAACATCTGCAGAATCCTGAGGGATTGGTTGGTGTCGCAGCCCGGTAGGGCGAGGGTACCAACGTTTCCCGAGGGATTCTGAAGATGTTACACACAAAATGAACATGCGTTAACGCTGTTCTAGCATAAAACGCGTAAAAAAACCTAATAAACGAACAAATTATCCCGCAACTTCATTAAATTTCCATGAAACGCGTGGGAACGTCTGCTTTGTTTTTCACGACGTCATTTCCTTTGAATTATCCGTTTTTGAGCCGTAATGCGTTTACGTTTTGCCACGGAACGCGCATACAATGTATATAAAAGGTGTTTTAACAGCACGTGAGCGCGAGAATCTCATTGTAAACATGTTTTCTCCCTTGTTAAAACACCCCCGAAAAGTGACAAGAACATCGGTTTTATGCTAGAATAATGCAGTAAATGAGCAGAATTTCAGAAAATATCTGTCAGACAGGAGGAACTTTTTGTTAAGTGTCGTTGAAATAGATAGTATTCACGTCGAAGAGCTGTCATAAGTACTAGCTGACCAGGGCGTGCTTCGAATAACGCTCAGGTAGGGTGCGAATGACACCGATATCACTATAGTTACCAAATAACAAGGGGGTGATAAGGCTTCTAGTAACACCATCATCTGTTGCAATTAGTCGCTTCCGATATGTTACAGTGTGTAATGAAGACGGGATAAATACTATCCTCGTGATACCAATGGCCACTCCCCGTATTTTGAAACTTTCATTATTACACTTTGATGAAGTGGATAAAAACAATCCTTATTACTTGTTACATTTCTGCACAGCTGAACTCCCCTCACCCCGTCCTCACCCTATCCCCATTTGCGAGTTGTTGTATACACTATCAGCTGTAAATATCATTTGAAAATTAATACCTAATCATTTATTAATTATTTCCAGTAACGTCACTACGATCGAAAAAATATTTCGAGAGACCATGTCCCGAGTGCCCCCGAAATGTTCCATATCACGATCCTGGCAAAGTTCCCGATTACTCGTGACCATTCCTTATGAAAGCCCAGTGCGACATGCTAATCGCCAAATGCCAAATATTTAATGCTAAATGCAAAAAAAAAAAACAACAAAAAAACTTAATGCTAAATGTCATTTATTTAATGCTAAATGCCAATTACTTAATACTGAATGATACATACCAAATGCGTTATGCCTCATTGTAAATACTAAATGACAAATGGCAAATGCTAATCGTGAACTTCTTTAAATTTATGAATTACATTGTACAAATTTCTATCTCTTAATCTTATGAATGTAACTTTTAATTATTTTAAGACCTATAATATTCAACCAATCTGACTTGAAACAAAAACATGTTCTATCGGCCATAACAACACTTGACCGAAACTGTTTACTCTGTTAAAAATGTTTAGAAGTAAAAATTAATACAAAGTTATGTAACAAAGGCCAATGACTATTTCATGGATGCATTCATACACTGATATATTCATCTTTTTTTAAAGCGCTCAGCAGTAAGCATTTGACATTTATTGTTTCACGTTTCTCAATTAACAACCAGCATTTATCGTTTGACAAGTATGAAAGGCTGATGCGTCGTGCTTATTGCCAAATGCCAAATGTCAAATGCCAATTACTTAATGCTAAATGCTACATACCATACCGAATGCTTTAGTTAACAATTAACATTTTATCGTTCAACAGTCAGTATTTAAAATTCAGTATTTGGCAAGTAGCATTTTGCATGAATTATCTGTCATTTGGCAATTAGCAGGGCGTACCAGCCTTCCATAATTTCTAAACGACAAGCCCCCAAGTGGATTGTTTAGTATGTCTTCGTTCCGCACATACGATAAAAATGAAATAAAATTTTATAGCGCGAATTCCTTTATGATGATAATGGAATGCTTTTCATTATCTACAAAGTTGAGGAGGGTCTCCTTACTTCATACTTCTAACATCATACTTCTTACTTCGATGTTTGTATAAAATCTCAAATAGCAAGAATTAAGAGATGCGTGGTCCTCTCTCAAGTTTATTCAAATGGTTCCGCTTGACCTAATTTAAGGGCTGTTAAACCTAAAAAAAGAAAACCTTTAAACGGTTTTTTCTTACGAACCGTTTGATGATCTGTCGAGTTATTATAAGGTATTCAGTTGGGATACTCGGCCATTTCTCGGGGCCGCTACAGCTAAAAATAGAAATACCTTTAAACGAATTCTTCTCACGAACCGTCACATGGATCTTCGTCAAGCTAGGTCTGTGACATCATCGTAAGGTTTATTCCAATTTTATTCCAAGGGCACAATCAGTCCCCTACTATAGGGCCCCTAAAGCTTAGAATAGAAATATCCGTTTACGACTTCTTCTCACGAACCGCTTCATGGGTCTTCATCAAACGTGATCTGTAGCATCACTGCAAGGTAAGCGTGCATTCGGTCCCCTTCTAGGGGCCACTAGAACCAAAAATATAAATAAATTTAAATGCCTTCATTCACTAAACGCTTTATAGATCTTCATCAAACTGTCTGTAGCATCACTTTCAGGCCATATCACAGGTTTGTTAAAACTGGGGCATTCAATCCTTTTTAGGGTCCGCTAGAGCTAAATTTGGATTGTTAATGGCTTCATCAATTGTATTCCAATGGATCACTCTGTCCACTTTTGTGGGCTACTGGAGCTAAAATAGAGATAAATTTAAACGACTTTATCTCATGAACCGTTCTACGGAACTTCATCAAACTTTGTTTAAAGCATCATTATAAGGTATTCTCCAAAACTTGTGCAAATGGAGGCGATTGGACTCCTTAGTCTAAAAAATAGAAAGAAGAACCTTTTAACTAATTGTTACCATGAACCACATTTTAGATCATCATTAAAGTCGATCTGTGGAATATTCTAAGGTCCTGTTTCTTTGTTCAAATGGAGACACACGGTCGCTAAAGGTAAAAAATTGAAAAAACGACCGCCTCTCATGAGCTGTTCGATGTATCTCCATTAAATTTGGCCTGTAGTATCATTATAATTCCCTTTCCATTTTTTTCTATTGGCCCCATTGATGGGGGTGTTTGAGCTAAAATTAGAAATACCTTTAAACGACTTTTTTCTCATAAAGAGCTTGATGGATATGCACCATGCCTACTTACTACTGGTATAATGACCAACATAACGTAATTTCACCGACTTTCATCAAACCTACTACTATGGAGGCAGCATGACATATAGGCTCACACTAGACTCGTACAGCTAGGGCACGACTTACACTACATATTGAAATAAAGAAGAAAGGTTAATGGTTTATTCCTTTCGGCTATGTAGCTAAGATTGAATACCATAAATGTTAATCATAACCAATACATACCCTTAATAAAAACAAGAAATTTTCTATTTAATTCACTTGACAACACAGAAATAAGAAGTTAAAGATTAGAAGTCCATCTCTTGCTTCCGTACTTATCAGTCAGTTTAATTTATACGGGATAGAAAGCACGTTATCTGAATATGGCTAGGAACTTACGTCACCCCACTCAAAGTATCCAATATTTACCAATATCTGGACAAACCAATTTATTTACAGGTACTTGAACAACCGAACTGTCGACTTTTTCATATTAATGCTATGGATTACCATTTGATATTCAACTATTTGTAAAAGAAGTTATATGTGCACTTCGTTTGACGAAACACAACAGGGTTCTCTTAGTTTTCTTTGTTGTTTCTAGGCAACTTTGAATTGTTAGCACATTTTGCCATTAACAGTTCATAGGATAAACAAATGAATTCATTGATAAAGCATTGTTTCATTATACAGTAATATTTGCCTCCAATGATTTATTCCACTGTATAAATAATGTAATGATTAAAAATACGTGGGTGTTTTCGATAAAAAGTGCGACCTGAATAAAGTCTTTGACCACGTTACCTGCAGATAACAGATGGCTGATGGAGCAGGCGTAAAGGTCAAGAACTTGCAAATAATTAATCAAAAGTTCTGTAGTCAACGTTATTATTTGTACAAGACATTTCGCCGAATGCTGCTATAGGTTTGCTCATTTTATGGTTGTACTACAATACTACATGTCACAAAGGAGAAAATGTCCAGTTAATTACAGACGATAGGAGATATTAATATATGGAAACGAATATGGCAAACACAGTTGACGGAACTAGCAATTTTTCGTTGTTTTTAACAAATGTGACTTGTTTGCCATTTCTTACTTGGAATAATTCTCAACTGAACAACTCTTCGCCCGCACAGTGTGGACTAAACAACACCCAAAATTTCACAAATTTGGACCCGGCGTTTCTGAGTTTTCTACATGAACTTCTACAGCCTTCAAACCTACTCCCAGAACCTTTGCCAAACGATGTTATTATCACATTCATTGTGTTATACAGTTTTATAATAATTCTCGCCGTCGTCGGAAATACAATCGTCGTCATTGTAATTGGTCGGCACCGACTGCGCCGTTCAGTTACTGACATGTATATATTCTCTCTAGCGATCAGTGATATTTTGATAGCAACATTAAACATGCCGTTTCAACTGAGTTTTGTAATTGCAAACGAGTGGCTAGCAGAGGGAACCGCTGGAGAGTTCTTGTGCAAGTTTACAAACTATGTCCAGGGTGTGACCATTGTTGCTTGTGTTCTGACATTAACCGCTATAGCTATAGACAGGTAAGTGCAGAACAAGTTTTAACGAAACCCACATTTTGTGTATAAGTATATTAAAGAACAAACCTTTAATTTTGAAATTATATTATTATCAGTATTAATCGACATTTTCTTTCTCGTATATGGATAAATATTATACAGTTATTTGGTAAAATACAGTTCATATTGCAAAAAGTAGATAGTTTTAAAAGTATAAATTTAATAACTTTCTTTTCATTTTAGGTATATTGTAATATGCCAACCGAAATTGTCCCGAAAGATCCATTCCAAAAAATCCGCAATCATTGGGATCGTCGTAGTTTGGCTCATCGCCCTCTGTGCTCTCTCTCCACACTTGGTCTTCCAAAAGCTTGATCAGCGCCTGAAAGTCACGGAGAACGCAATCGGTGTCGGCTGGGTGTGTGCTGAATTTTATCCAAGAGGAAAAGCCGACGGAAAGCTTTACTCTGTATTTGTTTATATTTTTCTTTACGTCATACCAGTTTTGATCATGATTTTTACATATGGAGCTATTACACATCGCCTCTGGTTAAAGAGGTCAGTGTTTCCCGTGTCACAGAATTCGAGCCAGTTTGCTAGAGGTGTTGCACATAAAAAGAAAATCACGAAGTTACTTATTGTTCTCGTGCTGGCATTCACAGTTCTATGGTTACCGTTCTTTTCCTTCTCAATGTTCACCAAGTTTGCGGACGCCGATGTGCACGCTTTCCGAATCAAGATGGCGGTGTTGCAACTTGTTGGATACAGCAACTGTTGTGTTAATCCAATCATGTATACATTTCTAAATAATAGTTTTCAGAAAGAATTTATTCGCATGTGTAGATGTATTCCATGTTTTACACGGGACGCAGTCAGTTCTTCTGTAAAAACAGACACAGAAAGTAAAATTTGAAAGCGAATAAACGAAACCCGTTATACCAATGTTGTTTTAAGCTATTCATAGCGCTATTCAATAAAAGCATATAGTCTAGATCAAAACAAAAAAAAAACAAAAAAAAAACAAAAACACCGCATTTCTTTCTTGGTATAAATCTATGAACTTTTTTTTATATTTTGTATACTGCCATGATCTATGTATTTTAAGTATGTTAGAAATATTAATTCTATTTTATCTAATAAAATAGTTTAAAGGGATCTGTAAATAATAAGTGAAAAAAGTAAATAAAATGTGCATTCTGTATTCATATTTCAATTAAATTGTCTCTGACCACTAAATGTTCTTTCATAATTTAATGAAAATTTTATATACTACAGAGGGGCCTTAGATAGTGTAGTTACTTTAAGAAAGGTATAATGATAGCCCTGTTAACTCTATGAAGGGGCTATGATAACTCTTACAAAACAATGAAGAAGATTTTGTAACATTCCATGTTTTTTCAATGATGTGACCTTTGATCAAATGGAGACTTTGATTGTCCTTGATATCCGAGCGCCTGTCAGTGGTCAGCAGTTGTCATTTGTATCCGTGTGTTAATGATGGGTTAGTCCGAGTCCGAGAAAGCAAGGAGATATTGTCAATAGAATCTTCGCAAGATTTTGCATTAAGGTTTGTAGAATATAAAAACAAGTGATAGACTTTAATAGCATAAACATAAATAATGTTCATTGCCATATACACAATGTAGCGTCTTTACTTCTCTTAATATTTTTGTACTTCTTGGTAATTGCTCCAAAGCGTAGGTTTAAACACAAAATCACAAGTACAAGCATGAAGGAGTGTGAAGTAAACTCACCGGTAACGAGCTGGATGGCTTCCTCACATGAAGAATTCTACGCCCCAAGTGAGGCTTGGACCCACTTCGGTGAGTGGCAAATGATTTGAAGCCAGCGGCCTTAACTGCTTGGCCACGGAGGCCCATCTTTCTTCATTTATCGATATTGTTTGAGACGTAACTTAGACAAGCTATGGTATAAGAACAGGCTAAAGAATACATTTTTGGATGTAAAATTTAGATATTTTACATAAACCTAGATCCTGACCTTTACAACACATTAATTCATTCCTGTTTATAAAGGCAGGATAAGAATGTAAGAAGCGGATTAGAAGAAATGAGGTTGTATGTCAAGATTGTCTCTTTAGTAACATGGAATTTTAAGGACTTTCGTTCAGGCTGTTATATTATATGGAGTAGGACTAAAGTCGCTATATAAACATGTATTTAGTGTTTTTCCCCCTGATATTGCTGGGAAGATCTGTGCATTTTCTTTGATATATATAGGACATCTGAAAAAGAAATGGTATGTATTTTCAACCTCACCACATGTGCACAATGGACTTTTCAATATTCTTTTTCTTTTTTTGAAAATGGATGTTCATTGAGCGAGCTACAATGAGTCCTATGTCTGCAATGAAGAATTTGGTAATTACCTTCCCTTTTAAAATGCATAATCGAAGGGTTCTTGCTTTCTAATGGTAGTTTGGTTGACGACAGAAAATAGTTTGCGAAGAGTTGAGTGTGAAAGTATAGGTTTCTGGAATCATTAGCATTTCTTAGATTGTAACCGGATGTTTTAAGCAACACGTTCAGACTCCAAATATACTGGTGGTAAATAAGATAGTTTTTCTTTTTTGAAGAGTGAGTTTGTGATTTTACCTACTTTTGCATCATTCGAGTTGGATTTTCTCCAGTTTAAATTCTAAATTTATCATGTTGGGTTTAATATGTTATCCCATACAATATCATATAGACCAGGAGGGGCCGTATAAAAGACAGATAGATGGTTTCAACGATCAACGGCAAAATTCAAGTTGAGGATTGAAGCCAACCAGTCATGTATTGGCCTACTCCATTATTACTATCATATTCGAATTTATGGTTTCGGCCGCAGTGATCGGGTTTTCAACAACAGTTATAAAGCTTGTGATATTGAGGACAATGTCATTAATAAAGCCAATGAAAAGAAGAGGACAAAAATAGAGCCTTGCTGTACACCTTCCGAGATAAAACCTCCAGGAAGAACCACTGTCTGCTTTCCTTTAAACAAACAGTCACAAAATCGGTTTACTAGACATCCAGATATACCGGGACAATGCAGCTTGAAGAGAAGACTGTTGTGTCATATACCTAATCAAATGCTTTAGAGACATCATAGAAAATTGTACCGACTTCTTGGCCTTCATCCATTGCTTGAAATCCAGTATTATTTATAGAAATAATCCGGTTGGTAGTTTACTAATTGGGAACAAAGCCGGACTATGGCATGTCAAACGTTGCTAAATTATATATGTATGTTATTATTATTGTATGTTTGTTATTATTATTCAATGTCATGTCATTCATATTCTAAAATTTGCTATTGTTATTGTATATGTCGTTATTCTTATGGTATGTTCGACATTCTTATGGTAAAAGTCATTATTTTTATTCTATGTTTCGTTATTGCTATTGTATCTTTGATATTGTTATTCAATGTCGTGTCATTCATATTCTAAGTCTTACCATTATTATTCTATATGTCGTTATTCTTATTGTATGTTCGATATTCTTATTGTAAAAAAAAAAAGAGTATGATTTAGTGTCAGATGACTAAAGTACCATTATCATTTAGCGTTTGATCTGTTAGTTTATACTAATTTGTTTTAGCTCGATTGTGATGAAAGCTTCAAGCTTATTGGAACCACTCTTGAGTCCGCTTCCTGGAAAAAACCAGTACTGGTGTCATATGAGAAGTCATGGTCGTGACCCCAATGGGGCTCGAACCCACGGCCCCTGGATTGAGCGGCCGACACCTTATCCACTAGACCACCGCTCCCCTTTGATCTGTTGTGTATTTGATGCAAATTGTCTTTCAATAGTCAGATGTTGTAAGGGTTTCATTCTGTATTTTATCTGTAGGTATTCTTTTGCATTTCGTAAAAGTAACGTAGATTGTATTTGTTCAGGTGCATTTCATTTTGGGTTCGTTTGGCCTTGACAGATGATCTCTATCTCTTCTTAGTATGTTTTCTTATGCCGTTATGCAGTCAAGAATTAAGGGTCAAATTGTCTGACGTTTACCAATTTGTTTGGGATTTTCTCTTTAGATAATATTTTCCACATATGTATCAATATCATCATCAGTTAGTGGAAAAAGTCCCAGTTAGTGGATCTCCCCCACCCCCACCCCCACCCCACCGCTGGAGGAGACATATTGTTTTTGCCATGTCCGTCCGTCACACTTAATTTTCGATCAACAACTTCACAACCATTGAACTTAGAACCGTCAGTCTCCATAGAATGAAAGGGTTTAAAGTTTAAAGAGTAGATGATTCCTATTGTTTTCGGGGTCATTCCATCAAAGGTCAAGGTCACAGGGGCCCGCAGATGGAAAACCGTTGCCGATCAATAACTTGAGAACCGCTTAGCCTAGATTATTGAAACTTCATAAGATGACTGGACAGTTAGAGTAGATGACCCCTATTGATTATGGGTCACTTTATCAAAGTTCAAGGCTACAGGGGTCAGAACATGAAAAACCATTTTTGATCCACTTGATCCAGAACATTGAGACTTCATGGGATGATTGGACAAGTCAAGCAGATGATCCTTCTTGGATTTTAGTCACTAAGCCAACCATCAGTGTCTCTTTGACTTTCGCTTTTGTCCCCTATTGCCTTCTTGCCTATTACTACTGTGCTTTGGGGGAGACATGTACTTTTCTACATAAGTATCTTCTAGTTTATTTTTGTAGACATTTTCTTCCCTCGTTACATTTATTATATTTATTGTTTGTAAATTCTACACTTTATGTAAATTCTACACTTTTCAGAGTAGTTTTGTGACTTTTTAAAAATGCACTGAAGCCGTAAAATGGGTAAATTCGTATAATGTCATTATTTGATTTTGTTGAATTTAAAATGTTATAAATATCGTGTTCCTAATTTCAAGATTATTTGATATAGTATAATACTGGCAAGATATTAAATGTCGAGTAAGTTGTTTCGTTGAGTATCGGTAACAAATTTCACTCGTATTCGGTGTCACAATTTTCTCTTCAATGACGGTTATTATAATATCATACCATTGACAAAAATAAATGATACTCGCACCTGAACCGATAATACTATATTGATTAAGCTTGTAATTACCGAAAATGTCTCTAGTAACACCTTTAACTCTTGTTGTTGTCATCTCTCATCCCTATGACACTAGTCGTCGCTCCCTGTATTTTATGCTTCTATTTTAGACTTTGGTCACACGGATAAAAGCATGTGAATTCGCATATCTCTGTTACACTCAGTGTGCACCGCTGAACTCGCCCGCTCTCATATGCATACAGTGTCAGGTATAGAGTTACTTTATCAACACTTTCTCATTTATTAATAAACACATTTCAAGAGGCCGCGCCCTGGGCGCGCCTTACAGGTTCTACATCTCAGTGGTTTTTTTATAGCATAGTTCCTGAAATTTCATGCGGGACTGAATGTTTACTGAAAATAACGACTTGTCTAGACCGTTCCTAAAATCTGCACCTGATAAACTAAAATCTAAAACTTATCTGCAAACTTGACGGGTGCAAATAGCCTACTTATATCATAAAACGAGCTCTGACAAACGTGAATGGAATTCTTGGTTTTATGAATTAGATAACTTATGACCACACACACGTAAATAGTATTTTCTATATTTTCTTGATCAAACTGACATTTTTAAGTGCTGTCAAACATAGCTAGACCCATTTCACAGAACAAATCCATATCCGACCATTTTAAAGAATTATGATGAAACTGACATAAATTGAAAAGACAAGTAGGGGTCATATATCTTCCAAGAGAGATTTCTTTTGTCACATTTGCTTACTGTAAAATCACATCAAAGTCACACTGCTGTGGCCTGGTAGTACTACTCGTACTAAAACTGACTTTCACTTCACCAAATGCAACCTTCTCTGTCATTTTTATTTCTACCAAATGTTAAAATACACCCACAATGAAATTTAAACAAAAACAAGCTTTACTTTAAAACCTGTGGCCATTCCAAGTGAAAATTAGTGTTCAAAAACCTGACCAGATGGCTCCCATGCTGGTTTCTTTAGGCTAGCCGCCAGGTCTTATCACTTAATTTGATTTTAAAGGTTACAAAGTACTTGTGATCTGGGTGAGTCTACCCACTCAAAGAATCCAATACTTTGCCAGTCTCTGAATTTCATTTAGTGGACTTTAAGCAATTTATTTACAAGTACTTGAAGACCTTTTCATAATTGAAAATAATAATTACTACTGGATACTAGAATATTTGTAGAACGGGTTGTACTTTAATTTCATGTCACTATTAAAACACAACGTGTCTAGCTCAGTTCAAGTCTGTCCAATTTGCCATTATCGTTTCCTAGGATAAATATGCGAATCTATTGTGTGTAACTATTGACATGATACAGTAATATTTATTCAACAACTATATGTCACTGTATGTATATTGGAAAGATTGAAAAAAGGGGACATTGACGGTGGATATTAAACGGATAGCTGATGGAACAGAAGTACAAGCTCTTCAAAATAACTAATCAAAAGTCTGCTATCCATCCAGTTATTTGTACAAGACATATGATTAATTTGTTCATTTTTATGACTTGTTGTGCTACAAAAGCACCATCTGACATAGAGCAGAGAATGTACTTGAAATCACTGTAGTTAGTAAAAGGATGGAAACTACGAAGAAATAAATAGATCAAACACATTTACCTGCGTTGACAAATGCGAGTTGTTTGCCTTTTTTGTTTGGAATAATTCGCAACCGAACAACGTGTAGACAAAACAAACCTTTCAGTTTAACAAATTTAGACCTAGTGTTCCTTAGTCTTTTGCACGAGTTTAGGATTGTACAGTCTTCAAACCTATTTCCGGAACCTTTGCCATGTAGTGTTATTGCAACCATCTCGTTTTATACAGTCTTATAGTTTTATAATCATTCTTGCCGTCGTCGTCGTTGTAATTGGTCGTCACCGACTGCACCGTTCAGTTACTGCATATATATTTTCTTTTTTGATATGTAACATTTCGATAGCAACATTAAACATGCCGTTTCCAGTGAGTATTGTTATTGCAAGCGAGTGGTTATCGAAAACCGCTGAGCATCTCTGTTGCTTGTGTTGAGCGCTAGCGATTCTTGGATGAACGCACAAAATGTAGGATTCTAGCCTAAAAAATAAGTGGTTTGCTTTCCATGGGAATCAGAAAATCAATAGGGTATCGATCTTTTCAACATCTAAATTGATCAGCGAAAGAGACCCGTCCATGTTTGAATTATAATTCGCCTTCAGATCTGGATTTTATTTAAGATATCTTTAAATCCACTGGAAACTCACATAAAGGAGACGAATCAGTTTTGATCTTCACCGTCAGTAAAAATAGTTCGTGCTATAATTTTAATGTTCTTTCTAAAATTTGGAGTCCAATTTGGAAAGAAATTTTCGATCTAAGCCATGTTTTTTTTAATGACGTCCCGGAAAGGGCCTTCCTTGATATTATTACACCATTGTTGTTTATACGAATTCTTTCCATACAAAATACATAGTAAATGTAGATATTTTAATATAATAAACAACATTTTTTTTACAAGAAATGTTATTTATCTGACAGTCTCCCATATACATATTCTGAAACGAATATTTGAAGCAACTAGAAATTTCGTTAGGTGTGTGCTTTTGTAATATAGCTATTCACGACAATACTTGTTGCTGTTGGTCAGAGATCAAAGGACTTGCGAAGGTCGTATGATTGACATATGGTTAATTAAGGAACCCTTTGATCCTGTATCAAGTGAGGGCTCCGAGTAGAATCTCTCCCAGAGTTCCCATAGTGCCATCAGGGGAAAGAAGTATTTCTGATAACATCACATTTTTGTATACTTTATATTTTTGGTATACTTTATATTTTTGACATTACTAATAAATCTGTTATACTTAATAAATAAATAAAAATTATACGACTCTTCATTACCTCACTGTTACAAACCATATAACTACCTAGATCTAGTATAACCCAGCAAACAAAAGACGTCTTCAAGACGTCTTTATTGGTTGGTTTATGGTCGCGACGTCTGTGAAAGTCATGAAAATGAACTAATCTTGTAAATGATATTTTGTTTCCTTTTCACAAAATGCTACTAATTGTTATTAAAATTGGGCTGTTGTCAATTTTCAGAAATGGTGAAATTACTTTTAATTATAGTAACATTCATACTTAAAATATTCAGGAAAGCAATACTGTCATGATTAAAACTGACATTCATTAAGAAAATTTATACATAGCACCTTTTTGCAACCATGGTAACAAAGGGTCTGTCCTGGATTGCACAATATTTGATAGAGGTAGAAGAAGTTTATACATTATGTACACTGACGTACAGAAGGGTGACCTAAAAGAAGTGAGTACAATACTTTTACATTATTATAACTTAATGATTATATTCATCAATAAGTTTGTAGTTATTAGACTGATGTATTTATGAAATATCTATTTTAACAACATATTAGTTTTTCCTATCTGCATTTTTCGAAAAATATGTTTTAATCATAAAATGTCTATAATATTTTAAATGCTTCCATTACTATAGTAATTATTTTAACAGTAATTCATCAAAACTGTTTCTGCATTTGTATTTGATTAACGGGAAAATGGTAAATAATAATTATGAAACACTCGAATTTTATATATTTCTGGTGATACCAGGACCAATAGTTTAGTCGTGACTACAGCTAAATGTTATATTTACTGATACAAAATACGGTCACAGATCCCTGAAATACTTTAATATCAGAAAGTACATGCTGATTACAAGTGTTAGATAAGCAGAAAATCAATGCCTATGAAATACTAGTTCGTTATCCACTGGATTATTATTGGAATGATTATGTTAATTTTTTTTTCTTGTCATAAAGACATCACTATGCTCAAAGATGTCTTTTTAAGAGACGTCATCAAGACATCTTTAAAAGACATGAACGCACTTTCAAAAACAACCTAAAAAGACGTTTCCAAAAAGACGTCATAAAGACGTCTTCAAAAGACGTGAACACATCTTTCTTGCATACCAGACGGGGATTTCCGGTATTTTTACCGGTGCTGGAAAAATCCATCTTACACCCCGGGGTGTAAGATGACTCTCGTGCTTTAAATGACGTATTACGAACTACATATATGTAGAAGATTTATGTAGTTATTTATATTTTATTTCGAAAAACGGAATAAAAATCCAATACCTTGACAGATCCTCTTTGTTCCTGATAGTATATTTCTCGATTCAAAACACGTTATTTTATCAAAAATTCATAACGTTACGCTGGAACTGATAAAACAAAACCGGAACTAATCATTGTTATTTGTCTTTCAAACGTCATGACGTCTTTCCTGTTTACGGACGTTGTTTTCCCGCGCTTTGTTTAAATAAGCTGCTATTAGAAATAGTTCTAAAAAGAAAGCCGTTCGACTGATTTTATTTTTATTATTATATCTTGATATCGGTATGCAAGAAAAAGATTCTGTCACTGGTTATAGGTCCAGATGGGAATATCCGGCTCTCGGGTAACTGTTTAGGCGGTAACTCGGTAGGAACCTCGTTACCGCCTAAACAGTTACCCTCGAGGCCGGAAATTCCCATCTGCACCTATAACCAGTGAAAGAATCTTATATTCTAAAACAACAAAAACCGTCAGAAAAGACGTCTCAGAAAAGACGTCATAACAAGCAAAAAAAAAGACGTCTTTTGTTTGCTGGGAAGAGTGTTAAAGTACGTAGCGGGGGCATATATTCTCTTGATTTCAAACAGAAAATTTTCATTTTCAATTAATACTGATGTTTATGTACCAATTAGGGAAATGCATGATGTAAATGGTTCATTTAACATCTTGATATTGTTGATTGACTAATGAAATAAAAAAAACCATTCAACTTTTATGGGTATATGATAACAATTACAGTAACGTCAGTTAATCGTTATAAAACTAATTAAATTGTCAAGACAAATTGTTCGCTTTTCAAGGAAAAAAATATGTTTGTATATACAGCCGTTCGGGTGTGCAGTGCGGCTCCGATTTACAGGGATATTTTTCCTAATTTACAGTAAGAAGGAAAATTTCAGGCCCGACTTTGAGGGATTCCGGTTTACAGGGATAATTTTCTAATTTACAATCAGAAAGAAACTTTCGGAACCGGTTTGAAGTGGTTTCAATGTTTCAGGGGTTTCCATTTAAAGTGGTTTAGGTAATATATAGCAGCAATGTCTTGGAGGACACTTCCGGACAAAAATGGCATCAGACTTACTGTGGAGAGTTATTCGTCTAACGTACCTTAAGCTCGCTAAATTCCATTTTCGTGCTTAATTTTTTAAAAAATAGCTAAGGAAACGGCCCCGAACCCCCATTAGACCAGAACTGAAAAAAAAAATTGTTACCAACAGATAATCCTTCGTTTAAAACTAATTATTTAAGTAACGTGCTTTGTAAGTGCCTTAGAATGTAATTATTAACACATTAGTGTCTTTCAATTACAGAAATGGCTCTAATGTATCGCAGCCGTATAAATTTTCACGTACTCACATTAGCGTAAGTCTTCGAGTTACAGCCGTATTCTATTTCTATGTTTTATCATGCAAATAGACTCATTATGATAAAGTACAACAAATCAGAAGCAACGGGTGAGGCCGCAAGATTTGTCAAAAATAGGATATTGGTCTTCCCACATGTTTGACACTAAAAATGATATAAATATATGTACTCCTCTTGATTTTAATCAGTTGGAAGATAGTTTTCAGACTGAAGGATGCAGATGGAAGAGCACCTGTCAAAATTACTACTTGTTTTCATTTTATTCTTGAATATTGCTGACAGCGTTAAAGGAACTTTGCAACCCGATGTTTCTGGAAACGGAAAAAAATCATCCAAAAAATCGATTACTTTTGGAGACACTTTTGAACACTTTCCAAGACAAAAGCGGTCAGTATTGACCGACCATGGATATGGTTCCAGGGTTCAAGCTGGCTCGAACGTCGCAAAGTCAAGCAGCGTTTTAAGGGATTTATATGGGCAATACGGACCAGGAAAAAGAAGTTCACACTCCGTAAATTTGAACATAAATCGGATGAGGGCATTGCAAAGGATGAAACGAATTTTATCTGACTACGGTTATGGTTCGAGATTACAGGCCGGAGAAAATGTAGCAAATTCTAATGAACAGGAAGGTCTTTTCGGCATCGCAGGACCTGGAAAGAGAAGTGCTGAAATGACTGACTTTGACATGCTCAATGAAGCTTTGAGTAAAGCGAAACGTATAAATACTGATTATGGTTATGGCTCTAGATTACAAGCCGTGGAAAATGTAGCAAATTCCTATGATCGTAAAGACATTTTCGGTATCGCAGGACCTGGAAAAAGAAGTCCTGAAGTGACAGACTTTGACATGTTCCGTGAAGACATGGTAAAAGATAAACGTGTAGAAACTGATTACGGTTATGGTTCCCGTCTTCAAGCTGCAGAGAATGTTGCAAAGGACTGGAATTATAATGGACTTTTTGGTGTAATGGGACAAGGAAAAAGAAGTAATAATGATAAACCAAGTATGAAGGAACTTGTAAAACGTATTTCAGTAGATTTTGGTTATGGTTCAAGATCCCAGGCTGCAGAAAACGCTGCAAAATTGTCATCAAACGAAGACCTGTTTGGCGTTTATGGACCTGGGAAGCGAAACAGTGGGAGTGTTGTTTCTACAGGAAGTCCAGAGTATGAAATTTTAAAACGTATTTTAGACTTCGGTTACGGGTCAAGATTGCAGGCGGATGCGGATCTATTTGGAACTTACGGACCAGGTGAACGAAATAGTGACATTGCATTATTTAAAGGGAATTTGGCATTTGAACTCCAAAAACGTTTATCTGCAGACTTCGGTTACCGGTCAAGAACACAGGCAACGGCAAACGTGGCAAAATCTTCATCAAATGCAGGTTTATTTGGCACATTCGGACCTGGAAAACGAAGCAGTGTGACTGATATTGCGGTTAATAAAATCATTGAACGTATAAATTCAGATTATGGTTATGGATCGAGATTACAGGCGGCAGAAAATGCTGCCAAATCCTCGTCAAATTCGGAATTGTTCGGAATATACGGACCTGGAAAACGGAACAACATAAAACGTGAAATTTCAGATTATGGTTATGGTTCAAGATTACAGGCGGCAGAAAATGTTGCACAGTTGGCATCCAGAGAAAAGTTATTTGGTGTGTACGGACCTGGAAAGTGAAGCGTCTTATTACTTACTTTATATGCAAACTGTTGTTTTGTTTTGTTTTCGGCTCGGCCACCGAAACTGAAGACAAGGAAAATTTGCAAAAACAAGACTGTTCAGTATTATTTAAAGAACATTTTTTGAAATAAAAATGCAATTTAGTTTCCAAGAATGAAGTTATAGTTTATGAGGCTTATTAGCTTTCTGATACCGAGTATGTTGTTAATGCCATTGAAATTTATATTAAAATAGTTTAATTTTACAACACCTGCATATTCTGACTTGTTTATCTCCATGTTTCCCTGTGACAGTTATTTCATGCATTCATTTTTTGATTGCCCTTTTCAAGCAAACGGATCATAAGCCTCTGGTGAAATATATAACGACAAAATAATCTGCAGATTGAAACAATGTACCTTAATGATCATTGCACAGCGTATAAAATATTTAAAGACGTAATTACTGATGAATTACTGGTTTGCAGAGTAAAACTAGTATTTCATATCACAATTCAATCATACATGCATTTTGTAATGCCTAACAAACCTCTCTTACTTCGAAGTTGTAAAATATAAGCAATATATCATTTGAGCAAAAGCTTATATCATTGTGTTATTACAATAGCTGTAATATGTGTGGTATATAGTATGAAGACACTCTATGACCTTCCTTCGTTTCTGACCGTAAATATCTTACTATTTAACATTCTCTTCGTATGTTATTAATATGCATAATACAAATACAGAGTCGCTACTCTCAATGAAGTTAATATAAGGATGTATCGTATAATTAATGCCATTTCACGTTTTTATTTACTATTAGGGACTGATACAAAAGTGCTGAGGTTTTACGCGTATATTTAGGGTTTTTACTCTCAGGTATTGTATATTCTAAATGTAAATCCAAAAACATATGATTAAATAGCAAACTCTTGATGGTTTTATCTGCTACCTTCTTGTTGCACGTATGTACTTCATGAATCGACAGTTCTCTTATTATTTCATGCTCTCAGACTTCATCCATCACCCACGCCAAGAAACTTTCCGCACGAGTGGAATTACTTTTTTTAAAGCGCAAAGGAGTCCTTAAATACTTTATTTAAATGGATGGAAAAAGTATTACATATGTTACAGCTTTGCAAACGGTATAATGATATACACTATATTGTCTTTCTTATCAATATCTATTCAAAATGAATTTAAAGGAAAAAGGTGTTTTGCGCATTCTTCATGTCTGCCGATCTGCAATTAGATATACAGTAAAAGACTGGTAATTTGCTATTTTTTTTTTCTATTTTACCAGGAGTAAGTAGTTAATTATTTACGCTTGAAGACCATTGCACACGGTTTAATTATCTATATTTATTCAGCAATTGTTTCATATTTACTGCAATTTTCTAGCTGAAGAAGAAGACGCTAGAAGAAACTGTTATTATCTACCTTTATGGCTCTTTCTGTAAACGTTCATATATAGTACCAAAAAGTAATGATTTTCTAACCATATAATTATACATAACATCTGGTTGGACAGCTGTTTCATCTGCATCTAACATAAATTTTCAAAGAAACATAATTTCGACCTGCTACTGAAGCCAGCTGGAAGTCGTGCATTACTGACTTATAGCTAGCATGAATTTCAAGTTAATGTCAGCTCGATGATCGGCTATTTCAGTCTTCGAACTGGGTCGAAATTTAATGCCAGCCTGAAATTCAAATTCTTTGAAAAAGAAAATGAAATTAAAGGGACTGGCCTCCAGATCAGATATCTGGAAATAAATGCTATATTTATTAAGAAGGCTTTAAAACTTAATTACTGACAAACTATATGTTACGGAAACACATGAGAATTTGCTGTTTTTACTACTTTTTACGATGAAAATCGAAAAGCGTTTGTAACGCTTTACTCCAAATAAACTGTCTCGATTATAAATATCTATATTTTGAAGTCCTAATTCACTAAATCCGCTATTGCGCCATTGGTTAAGACGACGGGAAAATGTCTTTATTGCCGCTGCGGTCCGGGGTTCGATTCCCAACGCGGTCATTTTTTTTCTTGATTTAGAATTTTTAAACTATTTAGAATCAAAAACTCATAGTAATGTTCATAATATGACCAAACTTCAATTTGAAAGAAAGATATCTTTAGCCAAACCTGGAGGTCAGTGTCTTTAAAGATGGCACAAATGGAAATTTGGTCATCAAAATCCAGCCTTTTTAGAAATCTGAATTTCATTCCTCGAGCTTGACCGAAATTAAAAAGTAAATTGAATTTGAGCTTTTTTTTCTTCAAAATTTGATTTTTTTCGAGCTGGCTCGAACTTCAGTGCTAGCTCGAAATTCGGCTGCTTGAAAGCCTGAATTTCAATCTTTGAGCAAGTCCGAAATTCAGTATAAGCTGATTGGAAAGCGTTCGCTTTTAAAATATCACTATTTAATCATGTTCAAGTATGGAAGGCTTTCAACCGAGTTTGAGTCCATGGGGCAAGGAAATATAAACACACCCTACATGAACGTGTATAATTACGATTCCGTCTAAGATCGGGTACCTGGGTAGCCCAGCATTCGGAGGAGAGGTCATAAGAGGTAACCGGGTAGTGTTCAAATTTAGAATATTTCACTATTTTCACCATATCTGGAAGGTTTGTCCGAATCCCTACCACCAGAAAATACTATACATATAAATGTAGGTAGCCTATATATTCTAAATGCACAAGGGGATCTTTAGTAGCTCAAGGGTAGGCCATACATCGGTGTATGGTATTATATGTTGAAGTCCCTATATACATACTGCTTTTCTTGCATACCAGAAGGGGATTTCCGGTATTTTTACCGGTGCTGGAAAATCCATCTTACACCCCGGGATGTAAGATGACTCTCGTTCTGTAAATGACGTATTACGAACTACATACCGGGTATATGTAGAAGACTTATGTAGTAATTTATACTTTATTAAAAAAAAACGGAATAAAAATCCAGTCACTTGACAGTTCCTCTTTGTTCCTGATAGTATATTTCTCGATTCAAAACACGTTATTTTATCAAAAATTCATAATGTTACGCTGCAAATGATAAAACAAAACCGGAACTAAACATTGTTATTTGTCTTTCAAACGTCATGACGTCTTTCCTGTTTACGGACGTTGGTTTCCCGCTCTTTGTTTAAATACGCTGCTATAAGAAACAGTTCTAAAAATAAAGCCGTTCGATTGATTTTATTTTTAATATTATTTTTTTGAAGTCGGTATGCAAGAAAAAGATTATGTCACTGGTTATAGGTGTAGATGGGAATATCCGGCTCTCGGGTAACTGTTTAGGCAGTAACTCGGCAGGAGCCTCGTTACCGCCTAAACCCGCGAGGCCTGAAATTCCCATCTGCACCTACAACCAGTGAAAGAATCTTATAATAATATATGGATGTACAGATAGATGTATCCATTTTACAGTTTACTAAGCGTTAATAAAACTAGCTCATTAACATTTTGGCCTTTGACATCAAATCAACGATGCTTACTAAGTTGAATGTGGAAGGTTAGATATACGTATCTGAAAACATCGAGTTAATAAATAGCATACACCTGGTACTAATGCTCCCCGTGTCATACTTTTGTTTTATTTTCATCATATGTTTTTAAGCAGTATTTTTTTTAAAAATGGTGTCCGTCTTTATCATTGTAATCACTATTCTTCTTTCATAACATATCAAGTCATTATCAAATAAGTTCAAGTTCGCTTTTCGATAGCTTAATTTCGTCTTTTGATAGCTTAATTCTGTCTGTATGTCTTTTTTTATTTCAGGCGATGCTTTGAAGTTTACATTGACTTGTTAAGAAGACTTCATGAGAGTTACATCCCCTTTTTTATTTTCCGGCCGCTGTAAGTCATATTTTCTTAATCTTCAAAAGGTTTAAGTCCGCGACTTGCGGGCTTCCGTGCTCAAAGTAAAATGAAACTGTTTATCGCAGTCATTCATCTCTAAGTGTAATTTATCTGTTTGGACACCCCTTATATTAAAGCAAAATCAGGTCAAACATTTTAAAACCCCGGGCTTTAGATTAGAAAAATGTCTTCATTTGCGATAACGGACGTACGCAACGCTGCGTAAACATGATATAAATTTTAGCATCAAATCTTTGTCTTAATACATGCGTTTAGTATTCAAGTACGCGTGGTGTTAACTTGTCAGTTGTGAATCAAAATGTCATCGGAAAGGAATTACAGTTTTCAAACTGGGCAGAAAAATACATTTTCAGTAGTTGATTATGTTATATTTGGTGCTACTTTGGCTATTTCGACGTTTATTGGATTTTTCTATGCCATCAAGGACAGGAAGATTTCGGACACCAAACTTTTCCTACTTGCTGGCGGGAAAATGAATTTTGTACCAGTTTCCATGTCGCTCTTAGCTAGTTTTATGTCGGCAATCACTTTGCTTGGGACGCCGGCGGAGATGTATAACTTCGGGACGATGTATTGGTGGATAGGATTGTCATATGCCGGTGCAGTAGGGATGGCGGCACATATATACGTTCCTATATTCTACAGACTGAGACTTACTTCCTGTTATGAGGTGGGGAAAGCTTGTACAATCTTAACTATTTCAAAACAAATTTAGCATTTACATTTTTGGAGCATTTGCCTTCGTTGTGAAAGTTGTCCAGTTCCATAAATTTGCACTCAAACTTCAAAGTATTGTAGATAAAGCAGTTTATTTGCTCGAACATGACTAAATCTTGTGAAGTTAACGAACCTTTGATTATGTGTAGATTTCATACTTGTATTTCATATGATGAATTTGACAGTTAGGCCCGTGTATAATAGCTAAAAATAGCTAGACATATTTCCATAGTTTCCGATTACAAAAGCAATATACATGTATATGAGATAAGACTTGTATGTCTTAAAAGGCAACACGCAATAAGATATTACCTTAAAGGCGTACGCTAGAATTCCCTGTATATGAGATGGGCGAAAATTTTCCCAATAACAGAATTTCTTTAAACTTTGGATATTGAAGGACAATCATCTAAGAAACAAAAATATCCAATAAAAATCATAGGTCACCGGTATCGAAAAAGAGCTATCTGCCCTTGAAAACGCCATTTTTGGGGGAAATGCGGTTTTCAAGGGCAGATAACTCTTTTTCGATACCGGTGACCTATGATTTTTATTGCAATTTTTTTTGTTTCCTAGATGATTGTCCTTCAATATCCAAAGTTTGAAGAAATTCTGTTATTGGGAAAATTTTCGCACCAAATTCTAGCATACGTCCTTAAACACAGTTGCTTTTCAGTTCTAAATTTTCAGTGTGGACGTAATTTTTTTTGTACTTGATAATCTTATGAATAACAAAACTAATAAAATAGGGGGATTTATCCGCTTATGCAGTCAAATTTTGACAAAGTTCTCATAAAATTATGCTCAGAACATGTGTCATTTTCAGTACCTTGAAAAGAGGTTCAGTCGAGGTGTACGTCTTCTGGGCTCGTGCATATTTTCTCTACAGATGGTATGTCTTTATTTACCCCAACATTCATTTTGTTAACGTCTTTGTAAATATAATAGTAAAAACAATGTAGTATAAATTGTCAGGTCCGCTTTCTGTTGATATTTATATCATTTATCATGTTCCAGCGCTGTTGAAAGTAGGCTAAAACGACTCAGTTATGTAATTTAGTGAAATTAGATGCACTGGTGAAAAACAATTAATTCTACTCAAGGTCGGCCGTACTCGTCCATATTTTTCTTTAATTGCACAGCATTTTGTTGATATTTTCAGTTGTTGGAAATGGAATGTATCTCGATTTACTGCGTGTTTGTTTGCTAGTCATACTTTAACTTTTCTTTTTCTTTCAGATTATCTACATGTCAATTGTACTCTATGGGCCATCTTTAGCACTAAATGCAGGTAGGTTCTGTCCACATAACTCTATAGTCTCACTTACGAACATTCACAAAACCTACCAAATTTAAGTAGATCTATAAACATGGAATAACACAATAGTACGCTTATGCAATATGTATAGTTTACTGACAGATTTGGAGTTTTAGCGAAAAAAACGTAATCTATCCAAAAGTGGGCACAATTTCTTTCTTAATATTTTTTCTTTTAAGAAGAAACGGATGTCGTGAAAAAGGACGAACATTGATTTGATTATAAAATTATTTCAAATTGTAATGATATTTTGATAGATTTTATGGTCTTAACGCCAATGTTAAGGAAAACTATATAAAGGAATCAAGTTCAAGTATGATCGAAATATATTTTTGCGCTAAAGCTTTGACTTATACGTATATAAAATAATTGCTGTTTAATTATTTCAGTGACAGGTCTGTCTTTATGGGGAGCAGTGTTGTCTGTGGGAAGTCTTTGTACAATCTACACGGCAGTTGTATGTTTGTATATAATTTATGTCATTAAAATGTACCATAAAAGATACAGTGTGATAATGTATGAATAATACATTAATAATATAATCAGCAGACGACATACAAGTGTGAATGTACATAATATGCATTAAATATCAAGGTGATGCAATATCACGTCCCATGAAGGACTCATAGTGTTTTTATTTATATGTGGATGCCACATTTTTGTTGCAGATAAAATATTTGAATAACTCGTTTAAACGTATTTTCGCTATTTCTGTTCAAAGGTTTGAATATTGATTAACATAACAGAAAGTTTTATTTTTTCCATTCTATTATCTCCCTTTATGGCTCTTTCTGTAAAAGTTCATGTGTAGTTCCAAAAAGTAGTGATTTTTTCTAACCATATAATTAAAATACCATCTGGTTGGACAGCTGTAACATCTGTTTCTAGCATAAAAAATTAAAGCCTCGTGGAATTTTATGCAAAAAGTAAGAAATATTCATATCGTGCATATTTAAATCATCCCGAATAAAAATTGTAATTCCAACAGTTTGATGATGCATATTTTTGCAGGGCGGTATGAAGGCGGTACTGTGGACTGATACATTCCAAACAACAATGATGATAACCGGTCTACTTGCAACACTGATACAAGGATGTATAGAGATGGGTGGCTTCATTAACACCTGGCAAATTGCCAAAGAAAATGAAAGGGTGTATTTTGACGAGTATGTAAATCTTTTTAAAATCAATAGTATATATTTATTGCATAGTCATTTCTGCTTATAAATGACAAATATTATTGAAATGACGTCACAGATGGCGTCACACACCTACGTCGGTTCACCATAGGTCTATATTGCGTTCCCCCAACCCTTCTCTGAAAAACGACGTTTTTATCCTTATAGGTCTATTTCACCAATTAATAAATATAAATTAGATTTATTTATTTAACAAAATGATAAAAATAATGATTATCATTATTATCATTTTCATCATATAAGTAATAGCTCAATTAATTAATTGATTGCATTATCTCTGAGAAAAAGAAACTTTTTAATATTTACATTATAGACTTCTATTTCTTTGCAATTTTTTTTTCAATTTTCACATACTTTGATGTATTGAACTTTGGAATTTGCTTCCCGTTCATTTTGTCCCTGACTACATACGGGTATCCTAAAACAGCGCGTTGCATGAATCCAGTTGTTTTCCCATAGAATTCCATTATAAAACTGGCGTGTACGGCCTTCCATAAATCGGAACACAAGAACTAGGCCTATCTTAGGTCCACTATAACGGACATAACAGATATAATAGTTATGGTTTAGTTGAACCTTTTTTTTTCGCGTGAATGTAATGAACCCCTCATTTTATTCTTTCATTTAACTCGTTTAATAAATTCAGTATGCGAATACTTAAAGTTTCTTGATGATCTTTCCAGTATGTGAATTAGTTTTCCAGCATTTCCATTATTTCCCGGAGCACCG
Source organism: Mercenaria mercenaria (assembly GCF_021730395.1). Lineage (NCBI taxonomy): Eukaryota > Metazoa > Mollusca > Bivalvia > Venerida > Veneridae > Mercenaria > Mercenaria mercenaria. The sequence goes on from NC_069362.1 coordinate 24,968,462, forward strand.
GATCAATACACGACCTTTTCTTTTATTGTATTACCCGAGGCCAACACACCTTTTTTTCTTTTATTTTTAATTTTACGGCGCTACAAAATGTCAACAGGGATGGAGTAAGTCCTATTTCCTTTCAAGTAAAGCTACAGTCACACATGCGGATATGTCCGTGCGTTGAGGTACGGTGCGGATGCATTTTGTCCGTGGGGAATAAGTACGGAGTAGTACGTCTTAGTACGGAAAAATGGTGAGAAACGGGCAACAAATAAAACAAAATAAAACAATACAGGACGCGAATAAGTACGGATAGGTAGGGGCTACTACGATGAATTATATTTTACTGCGCCTGGCAACTTGCCCAGCGCTTACTTTGCGGGGAACTACGTTGAAGTACGGGCAGCCTCGGATAACTACGTTAAGCTACGGCATGGTACGTTTCAGTACGATACTACGTTTTAGTATTTTTAACTTCGGATGAATAAGTTTCAACCAAGTTGGATTAAAGTCACGCTCAAACGGCTACGGATCGCTCAAACTTTTGTGCATGTTCAAAAGTTGGAGAAACTTGCAAGTTTGGGATAAGTCTTGATTACGTTTTGACCAAGTGTTGGTACGGATTGATACGGATTACTAATTTGAGGTACGGTTCAGGTACGGATTACTACGTTTCTATCCGTAGCTAGACGTAGCTATCCGCGCCATTCGTGTGACTGGGGTATTAGATAGAAAATTGCCAGTAAACGTGTTTTGCACTAGCCCAGTCATAGATACTCGATCTGGATCGGTAAATGATCTGAAACTTCTGACGTGTACAGATATCTAAAATCTTTTACCAAGTCTGTAGGAAAACATATTTAATTACCATTATAATATCATATTATTCATAAAAATATTGATATGTGATCCCGACATCCACCATATTCTGGTTAATTGTCACTAAACGTCAAATTGTACATAGAAACCCGAATAGATTGAAACATTCAGTATCACTTTTACAGACACCCACCCACCGGGGAAAGTATACATTTCCTAACACGTGCCAGGGATAGGAGTTCCTGTCATATTTTAGGGTAAACACCATATCTAAAAACACGTGCACTGTTTGACATCATATAGGCCTAAATGATGCTAGGAAATACTGTACTGTTTGTCATCGCATGAAAAATGTAAATGACAGTTCTTTTCTCAACCCTCGGGACAGCATGAATAAAATCCTCGCTAACAAACGGCTTTTCATTTCACCCCCGGGTGGGATAAACCCTGCCTAACACAGGTAGGCATGTATGATCCTTATAATCTACATTTCAGTTTTCGAGTTGACCCTGGTGTACGTCACAGTTTCTGGTCGTTGACTGTCGGGAGTGCCTTCCTGTGGGGGAGCGTCTATGGGACTAATCAAGCCCAGGTACAACGCTCACTCAGTTGTGGTACACTGAGAGACGCCCAAATGTAAGTCACAAAAAGTATAGTAATATAGATAACTGTTAGACAAAAGCAGAATAAATATAAATATAAATAATACCACATGAAACATGACTAGATGATATACTATATACCAAGTATATATATTTTTATTATATACTATAATGAAAGTGTTTTGTTGGGTTTCACGTCACACCAATACAATTATAGGTCATATGGCGACTGTCCATCTTATGATTGTGAAGGACAACCCAAGGTGCCCCACCAGGAATTGTCTCAGGCATGAGTGGGCACCTAGGTTAAGTCACCGGCAGTCCATAAATCAACAGGATGGCTTCCTCACATAAAACCATTCTACATCTCGAGCGAGTTTTCGAACTCACGGTGGTAAGGGGTAAGTGATTCGAAGTCAGTGACTATAACCGCTGGGCAACGAAGGTCCCTTCCTGCGGTGAAAAGTCTACATGTTTCTCAAAGTGATTCGATATCATGTACTTCAGAGCTCTGTGGATCAACTTTCCTGGTCTGTGTGTTATACTGATGCTAGCATGTCTGGTTGGGGTGGTCATGTATGCGTTCTACAGTACGTGTGACCCAATTAAGTTTGGCCTGATCATGGCGTCTGACCAGGTAAGTATTATTATTACAAATATATGTTAAATGTGAAAAAATACTTGAAACACTTTGCTAGGTCAATAACGTGTTAAAATTGTTTACATTATGAGTTCTCTATCGGTCCTAAGACCGATTTTGGGGGCTATATAGGATTGTTCTCGTCCGTCCGTCCGTCTGTCTGTTATTCCATCATTCAGTCTGCCCATACTTTCGTGGCTGGTCCATAACTTGGCATAAATGTTCCTACAAGGAGACGTGTCATGCGCAGAACTCGCTAGCTCAGATGCCAAGATCAAACATGAACAGGGGTATTTTTTCCTATCTGCTCAATCACCATCCATCAAGCGAGGTCAATATTATTTGGCACAAATGTTGTTTGTTTGTTTTGGGTTTAACGCCGTTTTTCAACAGTAGTTCAGTTATGTTACGGCGGGCAGTTAACCTAACCAGTAACCTTCCTGGATTCTGTACCAGAACAAACCTGTTCTTCGCAAGTAAGTGCCAACTTCCCCACATAAATCAGAGGTGACGGACGAATGATTTCAGACACAATGTCTTTTATCAAATCGTCACGGAGAACATACGGCCCGCCCGAGGATCGAACTCACGACCCCGCGATCCGTTGATCGGCGCAATCCCTGTTGAGCTAAGCGGGCGGGTTATTTGGCACAAATATTCTCTTTAAAGAGACGATGTGACATGAGCAACACCCAGATTCCTAGCTCAACGGTTACAGTCACACTTGGAGGTCATAAGTCAAAACGGTTACACTTGGAGGTCAAAAGTTAACATGGTATTAACACGGTCTTCTTCATGTCCGGGCCATAACTCTTTTCATCGAACGAAATATTAATATTCCTTGACGCGAATGATCCCCGTAATGACAGGACGTGTCAAGCGAAATTCTCAGACCCCTAGCTAAAAGGTCAAGGTCACACATGATCAGGGCTATTTTTCCTGTCCGCTCCATATTTCAACTATACATCAATACTAGGTACAAATGTTCCCCATAATGACACGATGTGTCATGCGCAACACCCAGATCCCTGGCTTAAGAAAAGGTAACAGGCAACACGGTCTGTTCGTGTCCGCTCCATAACTCTGCCATCTAGTAAATGATTTTACTATTACTTGGCACAAATGGTTCCCATAATAATACAATATGTAACGCGTAAAACTCTAGCTTAAATGTCAGTATCACTCTTAGAGGTCAAATATTTTAGATATTTTTTCTTAGTGGGTCATTAACTCTGTCATATATTTTATTTGATACAGAAACATTTATCATAACAAGTCGATGTACCATGCGCAACACTCAGACCCCTAGCTCAAAGGTCAATGTCGCTGTTGGAGTTCAAATGTTAATAATGCCTGCTTTGTGTCCGCTCCATAATTGTGTCATTCATTAATGGCTTAAATGTTGATGTACTTTCTTCAGAACTAAATTCCCTTTAATCAATGATTGTGAAGTATTTTGTTAATTTTGTTCGATGAAAAAAGGGGATATAAAATGGGCGCGTCACCCGGTCCTTCTGTCCGTCCATCCGTCACTCTTTGTGCCCGGTCCATGTCTATAACTCTGCCACCCATGAAATGATTCACAAGTATTCCACATAATGAGACGATATGTCGTGCGCAAGACTTAGATCCATATCTTTTAGGTCAATGTCACATTTGGAGGTCAAAGGTGAATAGGGTCTGTTTCGAGTCCTGTTCATAATTCTGCCATTCATCAAGGGATTTTGAAATCACTTTTCACAAATGTTTACCATAATGAGACAACTTGTCTCGCATAAGACACGGACTCTTTACTCAGAAGTCAAGGCGGCTCTTGGAGATCAAAGGTTAAGAGGGTCTGTTTAATCTCCGGTTCGTAAGTCTTAAAACTATTAGGGAAATAGTGTCAAAAGTTATGACAATAGCGGATTCTATAAAAATAGTTCTCAGTTTCTTTGCTCTGTAGAGCTATTTTCCTTTAAGTTACAGACATTTCAAAAATGGGTCCTGGTGTGTGCTGCATCCGTTGAAAGTTTCTCAGTTTTACATAGAATAAAAAAGACGAGTTATTTAGTGTGTATACATACTGTATATACCTGCACCTAAGATGATTAGACTCCTTTCGGTAGGGTCTCTGTATTACATGGCCATTTTTCACTCACTTTTTTTCTTGCTTCACATTTCTGTAAATGTATCAAATGTCTGTCAGCTTTATACATGCATTAATTTACGTCAAGTTAGTTTTATTCATACCAGTATCACTACTTTTTGGTGGTGGCGCTAGGGTCTAGTAGCCGTGAATACCGGTACACGCCCATGAAGTCGCGGGCACATATTCCAGAATGTGTTATGGTAACAACAGTTTGAGAAACAAACTTGTCTATTTCCAGCTTTATCCTCTGTTTGTTATGGACCTTCTAAGTCACGTACCGGGAGTTCCAGGCCTCTTTGTCGCTTGTATATTCAGTGGGACACTAAGGTATGATCATCCTAAATTGTAATGTTGCACACTATTGCGTGCACGCTGATAGACATGTTAGTTAACTGCATCGTACAAATAGAGAAACATAGCAGTTGAGTTGATAGTTGTTTATTATCTATAATTAACATGGATAAACACATCTGTCTTTCCAACAGTGATCTGTTAGTAAATACAATGTTAATATTTTCTTGATAATTAAATGATTCGCTCAAATTAAAATAAACATGTTGATATCGAGCTGCCCAACTGTCATGTCTTCATAGATATAGTAGATTCGGGACATTAATTGGTTGATGTATATACAAATTAAAATCTTCTTTGTTTTTCTCCTTGGTAATTAAACATAACAGTGTTATGACAGGTATATACAATTCACGTGGTTGTTACAGCATAACCGCAGACTGTACTAACTGACAGATGTAGCACCTATATTATCTATATTTGGCAGCACTATATCATCAGGACTGAACTCATTGTCGGCTGTCACCCTGACCGATATCATCAGACCAGCGGTACCAGACATGACGGAATCCAGGGCAACAAATATTTCAAAAATCATTGGTTAGTATCCTAACAGTTCTGCAATCACAGTACTATCATAATATAGATGAAATATCAGGTTAAAACACATTCATCTTTAAGAAACTGTAGGTCTGCCATTTGTTCATTGTAAAGTTATCGGAGACCACTCCTCATTTTGGAAATTTGTACCGTAGACCAATACTAATCATGATATTTTATTCTGAATTGTTCAGAAGAAGTAATGAATACTTTATACAAAGTTAAGCTTGTTTGGGGATATATATATTGTGTTTGATATCACATATACTTCTATTGTCTTCCTTCTGTTTTGTAGAAATTATCAAACTTCTTTTTCAAAAGTTTTTTTTTCTATAACTTTGTAATAATAGTTGTGTATGTGTGTAAAATATTTATCTATAGGTATTCCCATTAACGAAAAACTTTCTTTAAAAAAACAACGCCTATTTTTATACAGCTCGCAGCATTGATTCTTTTTTAGATTAGCCTGACATAATGCATATTTATGTCTTTTCTTTCATCAAAAAATGGCCAAATTTGTGTCCATTATTAATGAAATATTGTTATATTGATATTTTGAATAACGAATTAAATTCAGATTCAGAAAAAAACCCATCTTATCCTCTTCAACAATTTCAGCTCTTGTGTATGGAGCCATTTGCCTCGGACTCACGTACGTCGCGTCCAAACTTGGCAACATTCTACAGGTATATTAATAACTTATACAATCAACGTAAGAAAATAATTGAGTCGCACCATGAGAGAACCAACATAGTACATTTGCGACCTGCATGGATCCAGATCCGCGCAGTCTGGTCAGTATCCATGCTGTTCGCTTTCAAAGCATATTGCAATTAGAGTAACTGTTAGCGAAGAGCATGGCTCCTGACCAGACTGCGCGGATGCGCAGGCTGGTCTGGATTCATGCTGGTCGCAAATGTACAATGTTGGTTTTCTCATGGTGCGGCTCATATTATGTTGCATCAAACATCATAAACATTTCTTTTTCTTTCTGTTGTTCTCTGAAAAGCTACGATTGGAATATATCTACAAGGTTACTAATTGATTAATCAAGCTATGTACTTGTACGTGTGTCATTATTGTAAGAGCAAAGAAATGAATTTATTAAAGATATCTTCTAACATATTTCTTCCAGATCCTTCAAACAATTGTGAATCATATTGGTTATATGTTATTCACTTGCATGAATATGGAATATATACTGGTTAAAACAGGTTTATAATTCAGACATTGTGCGATCTTGCTTTATATATATATATATGACGCTCTGATAGTGAACAAATTCCGATGATACTAAAAATGCACTCTGATTTTGTTAATTTGATTTTACTGCTAGTTGTGGAATGAGTTAGATTTGTAGAGTAGGATCATAATAACAATGACGTAAATACATACGTCCTTGATAAAATACCCGAAAGTAAAGTACGTTACTCCAGTTGGATATGGGAAGGAATGGTTTTCATGATTGTGTTCTATTGTTACAGGCAGCCTTGTCACTATTCGGTATGTTAGGAGCGCCAATGTTGGGTCTATTTACATTAGGGATGATATTTCCGTGGGCGAACTCCAAGGTAAGTTAACACTTTTTCATACGCATCTACAGGATAGTTTTTCATGTGTTGAAATTTGGGAGATATATCGCTTGTCATAAATTATCCATACTGATCATGTCTCTCACCAACAACTTGTTTTGTTTTTCAGATATGTTTGTATCTTTCAATGCATAATGTTTACCAGTGATTTTTGTCTTGAGCATCTTTCTGTTTGCACTAGGGTGCATTTGCAGGAACTTTTTCCAGTCTAATAGTAATGTTGTGGATAGGTGTAGGCGCCTACATAACTAAGCCGGTGGCATGGAAGCCTCCGATCAGCCTAGAGGGGTGCAACTGGAATCTAACCAGGGTCAACTCAGCCATTAATTCTTCACTCACAATCTCAAACACATCTGATCTCACTCACGAATTTGGAGGATTTAATCAATCGAATATCATTGCCGGAATCTCAAAAAGGTAGATACTAGTTTTAATAGAAATATATCTATAGAACTGTATTCACTGCAATCATGGTTTGTTACTATCTTGTAGTGCTCGGAATCGGAGCGATAACCTCTGCACACTGGATAACCGGCTATCCTGACGCCCGATGGAAATGTAACCCAGCTGGAAATGTAACCCATCTGTAAATCAGTAGGTAAAGTTTTTCATTTATTTCTATTAAAACGAAGCCAATTCTTGCAAATCAACTTGACAGTTTTGTCAAGCAATGACCATGGCTTACATTTACAATTTCTGGGCCAAAAACGATCGTTATGTTTTGAGATATTCGCGAACAATTTCTTCAGTTTGAAAAATCGAGCAAAAATCGAAAGTTTTGCGCAATTTTTTTTTTGTTTATGAACAACCTATGAAAACTTTTATCATCTGGTTGAACAATTGTGTCCTTTCGAAACACAAGTGTGAAGTTTCCGGGTTCTACGTTATTCCTGAAAAAGTATATTAGCCATTAAATAGGCATGGTCGAGAAAAAAAGACTGTCGAAAACGGCCGCTGTATTTGAAATAGGCAGTCGTTGAAGTCAGCTGTCGGCTATCGAGAATACAGCTGTATAAAAGTAAAAAAAACTGTCTTGTAGACATGTTATATTCCCGTAGTGTCTCTTCTTTATGTATATTTTGTATCTGTTAAGTCTGTCTGTGTTTTTTCGATTTCTTTCGTCTTTCATTTGTGTAAAATGTGTATACTTGCAGTCAGTAAACAGTTTGTATATACTTATGTACGGTCCTTATTGCCATGTCGAGTAATTCTGGTTGATTTCATTATCTTGTCCTTTTGGTTTAGGGTCTAAAAGTTGCTTTGTTCCTTTCGTCCGTCCGTCCGTCCGCCCGCCCGCAGTGTCTTGTCCGGGCTCTGATTCTACATGCATGTACTGATTTTTACGTATTGATTTTTAAACTTCAAACATGTGTTACCGATGATACAAGTATTAGTGAGGCCCATTCATTAATGAACACCTCCAATGTCAGTATAACAAAAAAAAATCTTTAACACAGAGCTATAAATAAGTATTTTGTGTCAGACTGGCAATTCCTAAATATATTGTGTCGTATAGTAGAACTTTTATTTTCATGCGGTTTTCATTGATAGCTGACTGTGTAAGATCGTAAACAAGCAAAGAAAGTTCCGATCTACCTTGTAATATGTTGATTAAAGCTACATGTGGCTGCCATGTTAAGAAATAACTGATTAACAGTCATGTGAGATTTTGCAAAGTTCTGCTTATTTAGATCTGAAACAATCGTTTTCAATCGTTTGCCTCTATACATCAACAACTTGCAGTTTTAGACCATGAATAAACTGTTGAAAAGGTATTTATGAATAAAACAAAATGGCAGATTTACATTAGAAGCAATTAAATAATTATGTATGAGCAAATAAGATTATACACCTATCAAGAACACTTTTCAAAACAAGAACGCGCATTTGAGATTCATTAAAGATACTGAATTCTTCAAACGAAATTCAAAGGACTGACGACCAGAAGCAATCATTTGCACTTGCAAAACCCGAGGTGAAATTACTTTCTGCAGTAGCCCGGAGGTATCTGTAATGGGTTTCCTCCACTATCAAAAGCTGGTGAAATGGCAATATGTACTATATTACTTCGGTGTAACTGCAAAAAAATATATGGTTGGCGTTCGCATTTCTCTTGAAATGAAAGTGCCATTTTTAAAAATAATTACGTTTCCGTCAAATCACTGCCAGTAATACCTTTTACATATAAAATTATTCAAAATCATCGGAGTTAATGGATAGTCTATAAATGTTAACATCCGAGTTCAACGACAGCACTAGCGGCCGTTTTCGACAGTCTTTTTTTTTCGACCGTGCCTATTTAACGGCTAATATTCTTTTTCAGGAATAACGTAGAACCCGGAAACTTTACACATGTGTTCCGAAAGGACAAATCTGTTAAACCAGGTGATAAAAAATTTCACAGGTTGTTCATAAACAAAACAATTTGCGCAAAACTTTGGATTTTTGCTCGATTTTTTTTCAAACTGAAGAAATTGTTCACGAATATCTCAAAACTTAACGATCGTATTTGGCCCAGAAATTGTAAATGTAAGCCATGGTCATTGCTTGACAAAACTGTCAAGTTGATTTGCAAGAATTGGCTTCGTTTTAATAGAAATAAATGAAAAACTTTACCTACCTATTTACAGCTGGGTTACATTTCCAGCTGGGTTACATTTCCAGCGGGCGTCAGGATAGCCGGTTATTCAGTGTGCTCTGAGAACCATTAAAAACTTAAACAAATTGTATTCTGGTTTCAATAAGAATACAATAGTACTGTGATGACAAAACCATCTAGTATGTAAGTAGATTTGTAAATTTCTCCGTATTTCATTGACTCTTATTTTTTTCGTAAGTTGAGATTTACATTTACAATTATTTTTAAGAACAGCTAAAGGATTAACGATAACTTAGATTTTTGTTGAATTGCCGTTTACTGTTAATTCGTTTGTTTGTTTTAGGTTTAACGCCGTTTTTCAACAGTATTTCAGTCATGTTAACCTAACCATTTTTCCTGGATTCTGTACCGGTACAAACCTGTTCTCCGCAAGTAACTGTCAACTTCCCCACGTGAATCAAAGGTGGAGGACTAATTTCAGACACAATGTCGTTTATCAAATAGGCACGGAGAACATACGCCCCGCCCGAGGATCGAACTCACGACCCTGTGATCCGTAAACCAACGCTCTACTTACTGAGCTAAACGGGCGGACTGTTTACTTTTAAAATCAAACCAAACCAAATTAAAGTATTGCGGAGTCACTATTCGACAGTGTTTAATGTCTTAAATTTAGACTAAGAATACAAACATGGTAAGATATTCAAGTTGCCATTTATAAATTTATCTATAGCATATTTATTTCGCAAAGTTGTCTGTAGTTGCAGAATGCGTATTCATGCAAAGTTTCATTACCATCTTTGCTAACTTGGAAATAAAATAGCAAAAAAGAAAAAGGGAAGAATTTTCAGACTTTAAATGTTGAAGAATACAGGCCCTGCTTCACCTGTTCCTTACCAGCTGATTGTGTCTGTTTCATTGCAGTGCACCTGAAGGTATTGATAGGCTTTACACATTGTCATATTTATGGTATAGTGCAACTGCACTAGCAATCGTTGTCATCGTCGGCATGGTGGTCAGTCTGATTACAGGTATATCATTATGATACTCCTGTAGCTGTTTTGCAAGCCATAAAAGAGATGTATTCTAATGTGCCTAGAGTTTTATTTTAACGTAATACGAACTGTTATTTCTGTCATAAAATTAAAAGGAAACTTATAATAGATTTTCTTAATTAGGGATACCTACACACTTGCATTTAAATGTGGCATTTTATAAGATTCCAAACAATTTCTTCAATAAATAAGTGTTGTTCTGTAAACAAGAGATCATATCGCGATTACAAAGTATTTGTAAAAATTATCTTGGCCTTTTCAAGTGGCACATGCGCTTGATGTTTGGATAAAAATATATTTTCCACCATTGTGTGCAATATATAAACTAATATTCTTTTCAAATCAGGTCGACAAGATCCAAAGAAAATTGATGCCAGACTCATATGTCCATTATTTGATGTCATTTTCCCATTTTTGCCAGAGAAGTTACGGAAACCTCTTAGATTCGGAGTGAAACACGATGGGGTATGTACGGGCTAAAATTAACAGCAATTATTCATGTCCTTATCCGGACGTTCATATTTATTGCAAATATCTTTACCAACGCGTTGCGAGAAACCATTCCATTTGAATTTTCATTAAAGTTCAATCTTTTTATACCATATTAATTGTTTCACACGTATTTCGTATTTCGGACCAAATAGTTTTATACAATATCATCTAATTTCAATAGAAGGATGGCAAATGCTTCTGCAATAATCCGTAGTTGTCATGAACGGTTGATTTTGTTAGATCTTACCATTCTATATAAGTCCGTCCGCGCAAAGCGAAATGTAGAAATAGGAATGTTGTTTATCCGTCTGTTTTCTTGTCCGTCCATCTGTTTGTCTGTTCCTAAATATGCAACTTGCCTGCCGTATATCTTTTAGATACATGGAATAATTTTGATGTAAATTGGTATAAATTTTCATCAAATGAAAAAACCATACAGGTTCTCAAGTTTTTATGTCATCTCCATAATTTTACATATCTGGTTTGATTACGATATAACTTGACATAGTGATAGATGGTAATAAAAGAAAATCCCAACTTCGTGTCTAAAAACATTATCAGTTTACATATTTTTAGTTCTAAAACTTCAATACAAATGAAGGTAATTTATCAAAACTTTGACACAATGATACCATCGACGTGAAGAATTGCAAAACTGAAAAACCATAACTAAATCTTGATAATTCTACATATATCTCATTTTAAGTGAACCGAATTTTTGTCTTGACAGTGACTTTTGAAATTACCAAATGATTTTTTTTCGGAAATTTGTCATATTGATAGATGACAAAGAAATGCAGAACAAGATAGACATTACTAAGTCCCTACATTTGCACTATTTTTGTCAGGAAAAATAACTATGTAATTCTTGTAAATAAATTCATGAGACCTGATAAATTGCCAGATGACAAAGTGAGACAGGACAGATCGCACGAAAAATAATGGTTTCTTCAGTAATAAATTTTTATTGGAAGTGGGGAGATGTTTCGCTATCTCTCAGACTACGGCTTTGTCATTCTTCATATATATCTGTCATATACAGAATAATAAAACCTGTAAGAAGATCCTTTGGAAGCCCAGAACACAGTTATGCAAAATAATAACAGACTCGGTTTAATTGAGTGTTCATGAGAGGTAATGAAATGTGAAAAAAGCCCTCACGCCCCCTAGCACCGACTTATGTTTTTAATATTTTCTAAAGGAAGTATATATGCATCCTCTTGTAAGCAGCATTTGCTAGGTATACATGTCCACCTGGAAAGGAATATTAAGACGCTAAAAAGTTCAGTTCAGTTTAGTTAAGTTCAGAAGTAATATGCATACATGAGAGATAGGATCCATTTTATTAAGCTTATTATTTTATATTACAGAAATACGATACAGAGCCCAAGCACACCCAGGAACCATTAATGGAGATAAAAGACGGGGAAATACAGTTACCGAGCGTAGAAATGGAACTAAAGTACTCGGCAAAACATGACGACCTCAAAGCTTCTAAATCTAGTTTTAGCTGTTTTAAAAAATGAAACGGGTTGATTTCTGATTTGAAATAGTCCAGATATTTAATGAAACGTCGCAGACGCAGTAACCAGTTATGAATATTTAAAAAATGAAAATGCGATATAGAGATAATTGGCGATTTGAGGATAACGTGTGCACGTATGCCAGATAAGTAATGGGCTGCCTAATACTGTAAGTCATTCAATTTCGTAGTTTTGACAAAATGACTATTTTGTGGGGACATGAATTCGTGTTTTTGAAATTTTAAAGAGGAAGTAAATGGAAAAATTATTCGTTAGGATTTAATACTTGGATTGACGAAACCACGAAATCTGCGAAAATTAGCCCTCAACCCCCTGAACATTATTCATTTCACGGTATTTTGTCTAAGCAGCAATTGTGTTTAAGTGGTTTGTATTTGAAAATATGTTGAGACGTAATATTACTATGCCCCTTTGCTGTTGAGAGACATCTATACGACACATTATAGCATAAACAAGCATTTAAAATCGTAAGTTATAAGACATGTACTCGAGGCTAACATGTGATAATAGCAAAAACATATTACAGCAGAAATGAATTTTGAGACGACATGTTTAAGCGGTGTCCGCATTTGGCTGTGAGGCGATTGCATCTTACGAACTAGTTAACATGCAGTATACTGTTCATATGATGCATCAAATACTGTGTTCAAGAAAAGACACTGTTTTGAAAAATATGCTATAAATATGTATCTAGAGTAGATTTTATCAAAGAATTTTTGTTTTAAGTGAAATAAAGTCGTAACAAAACGGATAGATTTTATATTTTACCTGCCCCGATCTGGCTTAAGATCCGTTGTTTTCGCTTTATATGTAACTCGACTTAAAGTAGGTCGAAATGGCATCCGGCAAAAACGCTTCTATTAATTTATTTCAGAAATAAGGTCACTCATTATTAAGTCAAATAATAGAAGAGGTATTTGTCTAGATGTACAAAACGTAGAGAAGAGAAGTGTGTACGAGGGTCCAACGTTATTCAGAGTGCAAAGAACGAAACTAGATGTCCGCATGAATTTCCCTATGTGTATACATTTGTATATATATATCATCCAATACATCCGTATCTTGATTTGTTAACGTCCCATCGACCCAATTATACGTCATATGGCGGCTTTCAGCTTTTCATTTTGGAAGAAGACCCCAGGTTACCCTCTGGTATTATTTCATCATGGGCGGGCACCTGGGTAGAACCACCGAGCTGGATGGCCTTCTCATATTAAGAATGAGGCTCGAACCCAGATCGGCGAGAGGCAAGTGATTTAAAGTCGGCAACCTTAACAACCAGGACCCCAGTCGTTGCTTGAAGATCACGAAACCGAACTGTGGAAAGGAGGCAAAACTTAGAGTTTATTAATTGTAAGTAAAACGCGTCAAACGTGAGAAAACAAACTGTGTCAGAGGTCTGAGCAATCTAATATTTATCTGACACTTTATTCATATTAGTGTTTGAAATTATTTTTTGTCCAATGACATTTCAGTACTTTTCATTTTTTTGGGAAATTTAGTATAAGTTAGTGTTTATTAATGTGTATTTACAGAGTTTAATCAGCTACGAGCGGCCCAAACCTACTTAGTGTTTGAATTTTTGTTTTGTTTCCATATAGATCTAATGTCAGAGTGAATAAAAACAATAACACACCTCTTGTCCCTTCTATACACATGACTAACGTCCGCGTATTGCCAGGGAGAACGTTCCTTAGATAAAGTCTCAGTTGTTCCGTCTGATGAACAGAAAGGCCGGAAGCGAAGCTGATTTTAACGTTAAACGCAACAAAATATATGCAGTTTATAATATAACATTGTTTACAAATGAAAAGGAAATACAATGTAAATATAAGAAATGATTTTTTTCCGAATCTCATTTGGCATGAACTCCGAAAAAAAGCTTCATTTCTTAACTGAACTCTAAAATAATTACATTGTATGTTTAAGTCTTGAGGAACATATTTTAGAAATGTTTATATCCAAACATTATAGTTTCGTCCAAATAAAAGTTAGTACCATTATAGTTATTTATTTATATATTTACATCATTTTTATTAATTTTAAACAACCAACATTGGTAAATTTCGTTTCAAATAAGCTACCCATATCATAACTGTTTTTGTAGCGATAATAGCTATTACTACATTTAGAAATTAAATAGCTCTTTTTCGGCTTAAAAATACAACATCAACATAAAAAATTATAATATTGTCATAAAAATTAAATAAAAAATTCGATAGCATCTTTCTGTAAAGCATGTTATGTAATTCACTATGCACTATTCTACATAAAAATATAAAATAACGGAGAATATACTATTACCTCTTGAGATACCTTAAATAAGATTTTCAAATGATCTATCAAAGTATTAAGTAACTTATATAACATTTTTTCTCAAAGACAGTCAGTTCGAAAACAAAGTAGTTTTTTATTTTTTCAGGCAGAAATATTTTTTTAATCATAGTCAGTTTTTCCGGAACATAAGCGCATTTCCTCAAAAATCTTTCACTGCTAAATAAGTTAGATATTTCCATCAGAATCAGTCCTTTACATTCGTTTCCGACGACCTGGTCCTAATGAACCAAATAAATTGTCCATGGCGACAATATCTTTAGCTATTTGACTTCCGGCTTGTATTCTAGATCCATACCCACTATCAGCTTCAATCTCCCCACTACGAATGTTACGATCTTGCTCAGAACGTTTTCCAGGTCCGTACACTCCAAATACCTTTCCTTTAGCCAATGATTTGGCCAGATTTTCGGCGACTTGTTCTCTGGACCCGTAGCCGAAATCTGAGGAAAAGCGCTTGCCTGGTCCGTATACTCCAAATACTTTTCCTTTTGAAGATGACTTGGCCAAATTTTCGGCGGCTTGTTCTCTAGACCCATAACCGAAATCACTGGAAAACCGCTTACGAAGATATTCCAGTTCCGGCAATCCACTTTCCAGGTAATCAGTTCTGATAATGCTTCTTTTTCCGGGACCGTGAACACCAAATAATCCTCCATGAGACGCAGACTGTGCAACATTTTCAGCGGCCTGCATTCTCGACCCATATCCGTAATCAGAGGTTAAGCGTTTTGAAATGTCATTCTCTGGCACTGCTTTAAGCACAATCAGTTCAGAATTCCGTTTTCCAGGTCCGTATAAACCGTAAAGACCACCGTGTGACAATGAAATTGCGGCATTTTCTGCAGCTTGAGCCCTTGAGCCATATCCAAAGTCAGACGCAATTCGTTTTGCTGTTACAAGATTTGGAATGTAATCAAATTCACTTCTTTTACCTGGTTCCATTACACCAAAAAGTCCATTACGACCCCAGTCCATTGCAACATTCTCGGCAGCTTGAAGACGAGAGCCGTAACCGTAATCAGTATTTATACGTTTATCTTTTATTGTATCTTCAAAATTTGTCATTTCATCACTTCTCTTACCAGGTCCTGCGATACCGAAAAGACCTTGGCGTTCATAGGAATTTGCCATATTTTCCCCGGCTTGTAATCTCGAGCCATAACCGTAGTCCGAGTAAAGCCGTTTCATCCTGTTTTCCATAGTCGAACCTTTCGCAATCCGGAAGCCATATCCATGGTCGGAAAACACTGATCGCTTCGGGCGAATATGATCTCTCAATACGGGTGCATGCTTTTTCTCTGATCTGCGTCCATGAGAATGTTTATATCCATGATGTTTGTCAGTAAATTTTCTTTGATCGCTTTCTTGCTTCTTCTTAATGTCCGTTTCATTGATGATTCTTGTAGCATGTTTTTCAGTTTGCGCAGTCTTCGAGGAGAAAATTTGTTTTTCAGTAATATTAAGATGTGTAGTCCCATTTCCAACAGCAGCCAATGATAAAATAAAAACGGAAATCAACAGGGATGCTATATTAACCGTCCGCATTTTGCTTGAGCTCCCTGTCATCTGATTTGCGTCAGGGACACTCGTATATTTATACAGATGAAAGTGTTGGAAATGTAAAGTGACAATGATATACGTCTGGGCACATTGTAGCTGATGAATGGAGTTGTAAATTTATACGGCAGCGACAGATGATTAGCAGCCCAATCATTAGTTTAATAGACATTCAATATGCTTGCAGATAATGGCACTCCCGGGAAACAAAGCAATAGACAGCATCATCATTGGCTCCTGTGGGAGTTCACTTACTATATTCAATTAAGCAAAGAACTTTGTCTTCATGACCATTCTTGCTCTCTATATAAATTAACCTTGTTTCTGATTTCTATAACATGCAAATGAGCAAGCATTGCTTTGGGTTTTAGAATAAACATTTTTTGTCATGCATTTCTTTTTTAAAACGAATTATTACAGCACAGATATAATGATACCAATTTATTGCAAAATATCTCATTTGCAAAAATATATAAGGGAAGAATAGACGAATGAATAATGAAATATATGGAATGATAATTTATTCAAAGAATATTGTTTTGTCAGACAAGCTGCCCATTTAGGATGGGGTAAAATTACCAGCACTAACAGAATCAGCAAGATGTCTCTGCCGATGAAATTAATTTGCATAAATTGTATGATATCAGGATATGATTAGAAAGGCAGATATTCCATTGCTTGAGAAACCGACATTGTTCAAATGGCAATTAACGTTTATGTTTACATAAAGCATTATTTATAGCTGACGACAGTGCTGAAACCGCGAAGAGTAAAGGAATGAAGATTTTGTTACAAACTATCTTATAAATTCTGAGTTAAAAAGTTAAAATCTGATAATAATTTCCCTATGAATGAATAATTCATTGTATAAATCACGAACTCAATAAATCATGAAAACAGATTGACAGGGACAATGTAAATGCTCTCTTTCAGTATCGAACGCGCGGTCAGATTGCACAAAAAACTATGCAGAAAAACAGTATTAAACACTCATTCAGATATACAAGTACTTTATACAGGAAATACAGTATAGTAAACATTTAATAGAATATACCAGAAATTAATGCAGGAAATCAAAATATTGAACATGCAGGAAGATATACAAGAAGTTTATGCAGGAAAAACATTACCGGATATTTAATAAGATATACTAGTAGTTTACTGAAGAAAGACAATAACGAACACGCTATTAGGCATCGATAAAAGTAATTATCAGAAATACAGGCAAGTTATGTAGCAAAAGCAGTATCGAACACTATCAGGTATACAAGAAAGTTATGCAGCAAAAATAGTTTCGAACACTAGCAGATATACAAGCAAGTTATGAAGCAAAAGCGGTATCGAACACTATTAGACATACAGGCAAGTTATGCAGCGAAAGCAGTATCGAAAACTATTAGACATACAGGCAAGTTATGCAGCCAAATCAGTATCGAACACTATTAGGTATACAGGCAAGTTATGCAGCCAAAGCATTATCGAACACTATTAGGTATACAGGCAAGTAATGCAGCCAAAGCAGTATCGAACACTATCAGGTATACAAGCAAGTTATGCTGCGAAAATAGTATCGACAACTAGCAAATATATAAGCAAGTTTTGCAGCAAAAGCAGTATCGAACACTATCAGAAATATAGGCAAGTTATGCAGCATAAATAGTATCGAACACTATCAGATATACAAGAAAGTTATGCAGCAAAATAGTTTCGTACACTATCAGATATACACGCAAGTTATGCAGCAAAACTTTTATCAAACACTATCAGATATACAAGAAAGTTATGCAGCAAAAGCAGTATCGAACACTATTAGATATACAGGCAAGTTATGCAGCAATAAAAGTATCGAACACTATCAGATATACAGGCAAGTTATGCAGCAAAAATAGTATCGAACACTAGCAGATATACAAGCAAGTTATGTAGCAAAAGCAGTATTGTACACTATCAGATATACAAGTAAGTTATGCAGCAAAAAGAGTATTGAACACTATCAGATTTACAAGCAAGTTATGCAGAAAAAGCAGTATTGTACACTATCAGATATACAAGTAAGTTATGCAGCAAAAAGAGTACTGAACACTATCAGATATAAAAGCAAGTTATGCAGAACAAGCAGTATCGAAAACTATCAGATATACAAGAAGTTAACGCAGGAAAAGAGTATTGAACACGCGATCAGATATACAAGAACGTAATCACGCAGGAAAAATAGTAAAGAATACAAGAAGTTTATACAAGAATCCTAACCGTGACAGTTATCTTACAACTTTGAAAAGAGATAAAAATGGGGGATAACTATAAAGCAATTTCTGTTGCCATCGCTTATGTATGGAAGCCCTGGAGGGACAATTGATTTCCGTACTTCCCACATCTCACTTCTAACTTTTGCACTTCTCACTTCCAACTTCTTGACTTCCTACTTCCTACTTCCTACTTCTAACTTCCGCACTTCTGACTTCCAACTTCCTGACTTTCGACTTCTGATTTCCAACTTCCACACTTCTTACTTCCGACTTCTTGACTTCTTACTTCCTTCTTCTAACTTCCACACTTCTGACTTCTAACTTCCTGACTTTCGACTTCTGATTTCCAACTTCCACAATTCTTACTTCCGACTTTTTTTACTTCTTACTTCCCTCTTCTAACTTTCGCACTTCTGACATCTAACTTCCGCACTTTTGACTTCTAACTTCCTGAATTTCGACTTCTGATTTCCAACTTACACACTTCTTACTTCCGACTTCTTGACTTCTTTCTTCCCTCTTCTAACTTCTGCTCTTCTGACTTCTAACTTCCACACTTCTGACTTCTAACTTCCACACTTCTGACCTCTAACTTCCTGACTTCCGACTTTCGCACTTCTGACTTCCAACTTTCCCTTTTTGGAAGTCGGAAGTAAGAAGTGTGGAAGTTGGAAGTCGGAAGTAAGAAGTCAGGAAGTTGGAAGTCAGAAGTGCGGAAGTTAGAAGTCAGAAGTGCGAATGTTAGAAGAAGGAAGTGTCACAAATTGACATACGGGCCTTATTTTATCTGTAGTGTAAATGCAGGTATTGTATCATCTTTTTGTAAATTTTTGAGTTATTGAGGTAAATGTCAGATTTCACGCATAAAATACCTCTCATGTTTTTCTGTATTTAATAACTTAAAATTTCCATGTAAATTTCATTAAATTCGCTTCAGTAATAAGAAAGTTGATATTTTATAAACTTCAGTAATTTATGTTTTTATCCCCAAAACCACTATAATGGGCCTCAAATTGTCAATTTCAATCCGCGCCAAAGTAGTTAGATTCCCCGGCTATATCGTGAATCCCGTGGAAATACAAATAGTCAAGAGTTTACGCATAGGCCGTGAATCCCATGAAATTTAGTATTTGGCGGGACATTACCCTTTAAATAGACTGGACTAGATATGCCTTGCGCACACCACCTTCCGACATTATAGACGAATCTATGTCTGATTAATTTTTCTTGCTAGAAATTTATGCTCGATCGAGGTAAGAAATTTATTTGTTAGATTTTTGTATGATTTTTGCATTACGATTTTTATTTGGTAAATTTTTGTGCATTCTACAGAACTCTGTAACATTTACTTTTCGGCACATGATTTTGGCTAGTTTCGGTATGTCAGGATAATTTATTAAATTTTTCAGACTTTTGTAAATTATTTAGAAAGAGGAATCTAA
Source organism: Mercenaria mercenaria (assembly GCF_021730395.1). Lineage (NCBI taxonomy): Eukaryota > Metazoa > Mollusca > Bivalvia > Venerida > Veneridae > Mercenaria > Mercenaria mercenaria. The sequence continues at coordinate 24,988,391 of NC_069362.1, forward strand.
AACGTTTCGTTTATATAAGATGTTAGATTTATACTGAAATTTGTATCGTGATAATTGTAAAGCACTGTTTTAAAAAACTTATGTCAAACATTTTGTTAATTATGGAACGCCATTACTGCATTGTATTGTTATGTATAAATCTATATGGCAAGTCTAGCACCATGTATGTAATATATTATTGTAATTTGTAATTGTGTGCCAGTCTATAGCACATCTAATTAATGTCCGTTGTAGTGTATGGCATTAGATATTATATCGATACCAACTATGATATAACGTTTGATTTACATTGAATTTTGTTAATTTGTAGTTGTAAATAATAGCTGCAGTTTATCATTTCCGTATCTATAATGTTTCATCATAAAAGTTTCATATCTTTTTCATACTTCAATTTTAGTCTTTTAAGTAAGTAATTTTTGTAATAATGGAAGTAATTAGTGACGTATTTTAATCACGTGATGTATGAACTTAGTAGCACATATGTTTTGTATATGTAGCACGTATTATTTATGGGAGCCTACGGAGGTATGGTGTACCCAAAGGAGCAGTTTTATGCCCTGACTTATTTGTTTTGCTATGGTGCTTACCATATGTTATATATTTTAGCTCTTTCCGCCAGGCCAGACGATTTTCCTGGTGATGTCATAACCCGGAGGTACAATGCCCGAGGTTCACTTGTCTTCACTCGCCTGGATGTGATATTCCCAGCGCAGAGCTTTCGTCCCATGGTTGTGCCGTAAACCGCAAAGACGCTGATTTTTGTTATCCTCTGAAGTCAGCTCAGGGATGCAATCACCTACCACCATAGGGAGCCAAAACGGAATCAACGTATTCACGGTTTAAAGGGACTTGATTAACAGATACGTTTATATATTGTTTGTGCTACTTAAAGTTCGCAAATTAAATTAAAGACCTGTGTCACGTCACTTTAAAATGGAACTGCAAGAACTTTGTATCTGGTGATACTGAACTTTGATGTTATTTTTCTTTCTTTCTTATAATCAGTTTTTTTTCATATCATCTATTCATTGTTAATAATCATCTTATGTAAATAAATTTGTAAATATTGTAAAGGGTGTTGATTTGTTTTGATGGTTACTGTCGCCGGTACGGCCATTCCTGTCACAATGGTGTCAGAAGTGGGATTGGCCGACCAGACACAGTAGCTATTCGAACATTATTAACACCCATTTAACTGAAGCAATAATTTGTAAAGATTCCTCTTGTTTTGTTCTATTGGTACACATGTAACAATCTTATTCATTTTTCAGAGTGACGTCTTACCTCAGACAAGACAAGACAAGACAGATCCATAGCTTCAGCTAACCAGCTTTAGTGGTCACAGACTGATAGACAGTTGCAAACGACACTTGGATTCTGGGGTGAGTTCGTTCCTTTTATTTTTCTTTTGGGTTTATTTTGTGTCACTCTATGATTAAGCCACCATATATTTGTGCTGAGAGTGACCGCCCTTGACAAGGAGAGTTATCCTACTCACTCTTAATTGTGCGTCGCCCTACTTCTCCCAGTAATCCTATTCTGTATTAGTGTACTGTATACATACCAGATACAGTATTTTTTTTTTAATTTGTGTGTGTTAGCAAGCTTGTTTACTTGCATATACTTTTACCAATTTTTAAGTTTTAGTGCTACACAGTTGTGTTATACCTATACTTTATCTTAGGATAAAGCACTTTGATTTATATTTGTCTTATTTGTTACACTAAAGTGTTAACACCAGTTACAGTTGATTGATATTTGATAAGGCTAGGGTACTGTTACAGCCTACTGTCACTGTACATTGTTGATTGTTGCCTATGCAACATTGATTGACACATAGTACTGTTGCGCAACTTAGTGTATTATTATCTTAGTGAGGACGTTTTGTATAGTATATACTTAGAGTATAGTATTTTGTTTGGCTTCAGTGGTAACTGTAGAGCTTTAGTGTAAACTAGTGTAGTCTAGTATTCCCTCACGATTGTTTAACTAGTGTCTCAGGTTGTTATAGTAGCTGTTGTAATGTAGTGTTATATAGTGTTAACGTAGTGTACTCATTTAAACATGACTAGTGTAGTAGAGTTAACGAAGGTAGGACAGGAGTTAGGTTATGAAGGAGAGGAGTTACGTAATTTTGTTAAGAAAGAGCAGGCTAGGGAACGTGAGGAAAGACATAGTAGATTAGAAGCAGAGAAAGATAGATTAGAAGCAGAGAAATTACGAGTAGAAGCAGGGAAGGAAAGGTTAGAGTTAAAAGCTAGATTGCAGAAAGAAAAAATAGAATATGAAAAACAAAGTAGTTTAGAAGCAGAGAGATTAAGAGTAGAAGCAGAAAAGAATAGATTAGAAGCAGATAGGGAAAGATTAGAGTTAGAAGTTAGGTTGCAGAAGGAAAAGATAGAATAGGAACGACGTAGTAGCTTAGAGGTGAGAAGGAAAGTTAGAGTTAGAACGTAAGTTAGAACTAGATAAGTTAGAATGGAAAAGGAGAAGTTAATGTTAGCTGGAAGTTGGAAACAGAGAAGGAGGAAGCAGAAAGTAGGAAATTAGAAACAGAGCATAAGTTTAAGACAGACTTAGAAAAGATGAGTAAGAAAAAGGTAAAGGTTAAGATGTCTCCCTTTGATGAGAAAATTGATTCCATGGATGCGTACTTGAATGTGTGCGAAACGTACGCTGTTGCGCAGGATTGGGATAAAGAGATATGGTCACTTAACTTACCGTTCCTTCTAAAGGGTACGGCAAGAGAGGTTTTTGATAGGCTTCCGTTGGAAGATAGGAAGGATTATAATAAACTGAAAGCCGCTTTGCTACGTCAGTTCGAACTCACTGACGATGGCTATAAGAAAAAGCTTAGAACTGAAAGGCTTCGGGATAATGAGACCTTTGTGATGTTTCTAGCCAGAATAAGTAGATATTTAGATGGTTGGCTTAGATTGAGTAAGGTAGAGAAAACGTACGAAGGATTATTAGATTTTATACTTAAGGACCAATTCTTAGATGTATGTAATAGAGAAATATACCAGAATTTGAGTAGTAAGAGGTTAGTTAAAGTTAGGGATGTAGCAGAAGATGCAGATTTGTTTGCAAAGACTCGTGGAGGTCCCAAGTATGTCGTGAATCGAACCAATAATGACCGGAGCAATAAACCATATGAAATACCTCAGAGACAGTATCCTAGTAGACGAAATGTAGGCACTAGTAATAGAGGTAGTAGCAATGTTGCTAATAGAGGTAGAGGTTATCAACCCTTTGGTGTACTGAAGTGTACTAATTGTGGTCGTATAGGACATAGCTCATATTACTGTAGGAGTGGAAAGTACGGTAATAGTGCTAATGCAGCAGCAGAGGTAGAGTTAAAGCAGCAGCAGGAAAGTAGTAAAGGGGAGAATAGAAATAGTAAGGAAAATAGAAATAGAGGTAGAGGCCGTGACCGATCTAGGAGCAGAGGTAGAGGAAGAAATAGAGATAGAGATAGGAGTAAGTCAAGTAGGTCAGAGAGTGGAAATAGTATTATAGAACTCAGTGATGTTGAGGAGTTAGGTATGCTTAGTGTAAGTACATGTCCTACAAAACCAGGTACTTGTAATGGTAGGGATGTAATCGCTATGCGAGATACAGGTTGTACATGTGTAATAGTGAAACGGGACTTAGTAGAAGCAAGTCAGTTTTTAGAGAAAACCCGTAGATGTAAGTACATAGATGGGAGTGAACATAGGCTAGATGTAGCTAGAATAGATATTGATTGTCCGTATTTCAAGGGTACAGTAGAGGCGTTGGTTGTAGATAATCCTACCAATGATGTTATATTGGTAATGTAGAGGGAGCTGTAGAACTCAGTTAGTAGTTTAGCGTCAGCAGTAGAAACTAGGGCGCAAGCCAAAGTTAAGAAGCAAGTAAAGCTTAAAGTTCCGTCTCAGATTTTAGATATATCTAGAGAGGAATTCTTAGAAAAGCAACAGAAAGATAGCACTTTAGATTTGTGTAGGAAAGAAGGCTGAGGAAGGTACGATTTAAGCAGTGTAGAGGTAAAGGTTCAGTTAGGTTTGAGATAAGGAATAGATTGTTATATAGAGAGTATATCGCCCAGAATTTAGACAAAAGTAGACAGTTGACTGTACCTAAATGTTTTAGAGAAACTGTGATGAAAGTTGCACATGATTCGTTACTGTCAGGCCATTTAGGTGTAAGGAAAATTAGTGATAGGGTATTAGGCGAATTTTACTGGCCAGGAGTAATGACAGAGGTTAGAAGGTACTGTCAGTCATGTAGTATTTGTCAACGTACTATAGCTAAGGGTAGAGTAAGTAAAGTTCCGTTAGGAAAAATGCCTTTGATTGATACTCCGTTTAAGAGAGTTGCTGTCGACCATTGTTGGTCCGATCGAACCTATGACTGATAGGAAAAACAGATACATTTTTGACTATGGTAGATTATGCTACTAGATATCCAGAAGCTATAGCACTACCTAGTATTGAACTGAGAAGTAGCAGAGGCATTAGTAGATATGTACAGTAGATTAGGAGTGCCAGAGGAAATGCTTACCGATTGTGGATCGCAGTTTACGTCAGACCTTATGGCAGAAGTTAGTAGGTTATTGTCATTAAGGCAGTTAACTACAACACCGTATCACCCTATGTGTAATGGTTTAGTAGAGAAGTTTAACGGTAGTTTGAAGCAAATGTTGAAGCGTATGTGTAGTGAGAGACCTAGAGATTGGGATAGGTATTTGAATGCTATGTCGTTTGCTTACCGTGAAGTTCCGCAAGAAAGTTTGGGATTTTCTCCCTTTAAGTTACTTTACGGTAGAACAATCCGTGGACCGATAACTGTGCTAAGGGTGGGCTGGTAAGACGGAGAATGATGAGGTTAAAACCACTTACCAGTATGTTATGGATTTGCAAGAAAAGTTGGAGGATACATGTAAGATAACTCAGCAACAGTTAGCAAAAAGTAGTGCTAGATACAAGAAGTATTACAATAGGAAGGCTAGAGATAGGAGGTTTAAGGCAGGTAGTAAGGTACCTGTATTGTTACCTACGAAACATAATAAGTTGTTGTTACATTGGAAGGGTCCTTACGTAGTAGTAGAGGTAGTAAATAGACTAGATTACAGAATAGATGTAGACGGAAAGTTGAAAACTTTTCACGCAAACATGCTAAAACGGTACTGTGAAAGGAAGGATGATAGTAAGTCTATACCAGATAAGGGTATATTAAGTAAGGTTGGAGCAGCTATTGTAGAGGATGATCAGAGAGATTATGACAGATTAGATCCGAATGAAAGTAGTGATGAGTTTTCAAGTAGAGTAGAAAAGGATATAGTTTTGTGTCCTATGAAGCAGGGTACAGAAGAAACGTATAAAGATGTAGAGATAAATCCAGAGTTACCAGTAGACTGTAAACAGGAAGTAGTAGACTTGTTAGACAATTTCTCAAATGTATTGACAGATATTTATTTTGTATGTGCATTTTTATTGATATTTTTTAAGTTTATCTCAAATTTCGGCGCCATTGCAGTTCCACTCATAGATTTGACGAAAAAGGGTCAGCCAAATCTTGTAGAGTGGGGTGAAAGTCAAGAAAAGGCTTTCCAGACTTTGAAGGCTAGCTTAATGGGTCCGCCTATTTTGAAGTGGCCAGATTTAGATCAGACTTTTATACTGAGAGTAGATGCTTCAGATGTAGGTTTAGGCTCAGTATTGCTTCAGGAAAGTGATGGAGAGAAATTACCTGTAGCGTATGCTAGTAGGAAATTGCTACCTAGGGAACAAAAGTACTCAGTGATAGAGAAGGAGTGTTTAGCGACAGTATGGGCAGTAGCTAAGTTTCACAGGTATTTGTTCGGTAAAGACTTTGTATTAGAGACAGATCATCAGCCGCTCACTTATTTGAATAAAGCGAAAATTAGCAATTCCAGGCTGATGAGATGGGCATTGGCATTACAGTCATATAGGATCAGTATTAGAGCAATTCCTGGTAGAGAAAATGTAGGCGCAGATTATTAGTGTGGACAGGTGGCTATATTATATGGTGTACTGATAGTGAAATTGTTTTTTTCTTTTTTGTGTTTGTGTGTGTTTGTTATTTTCAGTATGTCATTTTGTTTCATCTAAGAAAATTATAAATTTTCTTTTTAAGGGGGAACGTGTGTCACAAATTGACATACGGGCCTTATTTTATCTGTAGTGTAAATGCAGGTATTGCATCATCTTTTTGTTAATTTTTGAGTTATTGAGGTAAATGTCAGATTTCACGCATAAAATACCTTCATGTTTTTCTGTATTTCATAACTTAAATCTTCCATGTAAGTTCATAAATTCGGTTCAGTAATGAAGAAAAGTTGAATTTTATAAACTTCAGTAATTTTGTTTTTATCCCAAAACCACTATAATGGGCCTCCAAATTGTCAATTTCAATCCGCGCCAAAGTAGTTAGATTCCCCGGCTATATCGTGAATCCGTGGAAATACAAATAGTCAAGAGTTTACGCATAGGCCGTGAATCTCATGAAATTTAGTATTTGGCGGGACATTACCCTTTAAATAGACTGGACTAGATATGCCTTGCGCACACCACCTTCCGACATTATAGATGAATCTATGAATCTATGTCTGATTAATTTTTCTTGCTAGAAATTTATGCTCGATCGAGGTAAGAAATTTATTTGTTAGATTTTTGTATGATTTTTGCATTACGATTTTTATTTGGTAAATTTTTGTGCATTCTACAGAACTCTGTAACATTTACTTTTCGGCACATGATTTTGGCTAGTTTCGGTATGTCAGGATAATTTATTAAATTTTTCAGACTTTTGTAAATTATTTAGAAAGAGGAATCTAAAACGTTTCGTTTATATAAGATGTTAGATTTATACTGAAATTTGTATCGTGAAAATTGTAAAGCACTGTTTCAAAAAACTTACGTCAAACATTTTGTTAATTATGGAACGCCATTACTGCATTGTATTGTTATGTATAAATCTATATGGCAAGTCTAGCACCGTGTATGTAATATATTATTGTAATTTGTAATTGTGTGCTAGTCTATAGCACATCTAATTAATGTCCGTTGTAGTGTATGGCATTAGATATTATATCGATACCAACTATGATATAACGTTTGATTTACATTGAATTTTGTTAATTTGTAGTTGTAAATAATAGCTGCAGTTTATCATTTCCGTATCTATAATGTTTCATCATAAAAGTTTCATATCATTTTCATACTTCAATTTTAGTCTTTTAAGTAAGTAATTTTTGTAATAATGGAAGTAATTAGTGACGTATTTTAATCACGTGACGTATGAACTTAGTAGCACATATGTTTTGTATAAGTAGCACGTATTATTTATGGGAGCCTACGGAGATCTGGTGTACCCAAAGGAGCAGTTTTATGCCCTGACTTATTTGTTTTGCTATGGTGCTTACCATATGTTATATATTTTAGCTTCTTCCGCCAGGCCAGACGATTTTCCTGGTGATGTCATAACCCGGAAGTACAATGCCCGAGGTTCACTTGTCTTCACTCGCCTGGATGTGATATTCCCAGCGCAGAGCTTTCGTCCCATGGTTGTGCCGTAAACCGCAAAGACGCTGATTTTTGTTATCCTCTGAAGTCAGCTCAGGGATGCAATCACCTACCACCATAGGGAGCCAAAACGGAATCAACGTATTCACGGTTTAAAGGGACTTGATTAACAGATACGTTTATATATTGTTTGTGCTACTTAAAGTTCGCAAATTAAATTAAAGACCTGTGTCACGTCACTTTAAAATGGAACTGCAAGAACTTTGTATCTGGTGATACTGAACTTTGAATTTTTTTTCTTTCTTTCTTATAATCAGTTTTTTTTTCATATCATCTATTCATTGTTTATAATCATCTATGTAAATAAATTTGTAAATATTGTTTTGATGGTTACTGTCGCCGGTACGGCCATTCCTGTCACAGGAAGTAAGAAGTCAAGAAGCTGGAAGTAAGAAGTGTGGAAGTTGGGAATCTGAAGTCGAAAGTCAGGAAGCTGGAAGTCAGAGGTGCGGAAGTTAGAAGTCAGAAGTGTGGAAGTTAGAAGTAGGAAGTAGGAAGTCAAGAAGTTGGAAGTGAGAAGTGCAAAAGTTAGAAGTCAGATGTGGGAAGTACGGAATCAATTGTCCATCCAGGGCTTCCATACTTATGTATGTATATGGTGACATTGAAAAAATTTAATCTTCTGTGAATGGGCAGCAATGTAAAACTGCTTTTGTAACCGATTTGAATAATTGATTGAATGGACAAAAGCGCGACCAAGTTGTCTTGTCGTACGATGACTGTTAACGATAATTTTAACCCTTAGCATGCTAGCGGCAAGTAATTCTGCCTTTTCGACCCGTGCAGACCAAGATCAATCTGATCATGGTCCGCACTGTTCGCCATTCAGTCAATAACTTTTTGTTACGCACCCCTTTTAAAAGTTAATGGTACTGTCCTAATTAAAAGACGGACAAGTTCAATATAGAAATTTAGCAGGTTTAAGGCTTAAACACTTCCATTCTGAGAACCAAACGTTTGTATTTAAATGATTTATATGGTAGTATCTTGTGAGTTAATTTTTAAAAATATCTATAATGCATAGATCTATTATTGTTAGTTTTATAAAATGTCATGGCTACTCATTTAATGTCATCATTTCCAATATATGCACTGTGATATATCTTAATAGTATTCTTTGCAAATGTGATATAAATCCGAAATTGTGTTGTTGTTTTTCATTGTTGTGTATTTTATAGGAAAAGTTTATTAGGTACACTGCTCGTTAATAATTCATTCAATTCTTGTATGTCGGTGTATTAAAGATCTGTAATTAGTGTCCTAAGTTGCTGTAGCCATGGTATCATTTTCCTTTTATGATCTTTTAATGATTCCATAAAATGTTTTACAGAAAGACACACAAAACAACGGATATTAATTCACTGTCTTGTCGCATGCAAGTTTGGTACAGGAAATTTTCTGCGAAAATACATGACATACGGAAGTTCATGTAATGATTGGATTGAATATTCTCCTGGAATCTGTGCACGCAACACAATTTTCTGCAAATGCGTTTGGTTTTTTCATTTCATTTTATATGATTATTAATATTTGTGTTTCTAAAAAGTTAGGAATACTTCGATAAGAAGAGTGCAGTTTTTTCCGGATTTTTTTCGGATTTATTTTGATTATGATATAGATTAACAAATGGCTACACAAAATGAGTGTGTCCCTTGGGCTTGTCTGCATATTGAAGAACTAGTCCGTATTTTGGACATTCATAATTCAGAAAGTAAAGAAAGGCGGGAAAAGTTTCAAGAAAAACTTGATTCATTAAAGGAACGCCAGGAAGAGCTACAACAAAGAAGTGTGTCTCGTCTTAGAAATGAGGGTATTCATATTGACTTTGAGTCCGTGAAAAGACGAGCAAAAGCTCCCAGAGGCTCTAAATGGTTCGACAGTGACGTAGCAGGTGAAATTCGAAGAAAAATTATGAAAGACAAATTGAAAGAACTTTTAAAGCCAAGAGATGCAGTAGCCGAAGATGAAACTGACTTTGATTATGAGTCCGAATCAGAATATGACATTGATGCTGAATACGGCGACAGAGTTTCTAGAAGAAAATCACTTTCAAGGGGTCCGTCGAGAGAACCAACAAAATTAGATAAGATAAGTGAAGAAGAGACACTAGCAGTATCTGATGCGGAAAAATCAACGCATGGAAAGGTAAAAACGGTCCAAGTACGAGTCAAAAAGCTTGGATCAAAACGCACAGTTAAAGCTGTCGGACATATTGTTTCGACGACGAAGTTTTTGAGCAAGGTGTCACGTAAAAACGCAAAATCAAATTCGATAGATAACACTAAAAGTGAAGAAAGGATATCATTCGCTAAGAAGAAATCAGTAGACACAGCTTCGACAAGTTCTTTGAAAAATAAATCTGAAATAACAACTCCAAGATATGGTGCCAAGTAACTTTTGTGTAATGATTAAATACCAATTTTTCATTTTCTTCGGATAATGGGGAAAGAAAAACAATGAGCTACATCTGGTTTTCAAGAATTTTAATGGATATTAAATGCATTTGTGTAATCTGTAGCATTATGTAATATATAATGTTCGTTAGCAATACAATATGTTTAAACTAGATTTGCCTTATCATCTCAAAAGATTTTTATCAGGGACACTTACCTATAGCTGAAACACTGGTCTATCTTCTGCCCTAATAAGTTTATAATAGCTATGATGGAAAGAAAAGCGTGTTTTCAGACATAATATCGATTTGTAAAACTATGAAATATCATTTAAAATTTTTCTTCTCCTTACAAATTAAACGTCATTGAGATTAAAGTGACGGAGGGAGTTTAAGGGATAATACAGCCCAGTGTTTTTCCGTTGAATACAATCATTGTCTGGAGTTCAGATGAGATGGAATTATATCACGAGGGTGCAGCCCAAGTGATTTAATAATGCGCATCTAAACGACAAACAATGATTTTATTCACGAGGAAATTACCGTTTGAGATATATTATTTCGATTGTTGGGGTAGGTTTACCCACTACCAGAGTTATAAGTCTACTTCTGATAATCATAGAATCTCTATTTTATTCCATGTCAGATCAAAAAGATGTTCATGCGCTACACAAAATAGTTCCATTCATGAACAGGTCGCGGATGAATTATCAATGACCAAGCAGTCTTAATTTACAACTTGTCTCCATTCACACTGACAATTTAGATTATATAAGATCCATAGATGATAAGTTATTCAAGCCCATCGTTACCTAACTGCATTCTAGTTCACCGTTTAGATAACGTTAATTCCTGTTTCATGTGAGGTCACGTGGAGCTCATCTTAGATCTGAGGCACATTTGCGTTTGTTTCACATACATGTATTTTAATAGATAGCATTATAGAGTGTTGCAAATAGATCAGAACTATATCAATATCGGTTTAAAGTCATATCTGCGCCGGATAAAAAATATATGTCATTTACAATTTACTGTTAGGGATATTCAAATTATGCCTGATAAAGCTAATTGGGCATCTCTGGTAAATGTTTTGTGTAATTTAGGATTTTGCTCAAGGTGTTGCACAGTTAATACTCGTATACCAAAATATAGATATGAATTCACTAGGTTAAGATTGTCTTTTCATAAACTACAAGTGGAAATTACTATGTTGATTTTCTCATGGCGCGGTTCATATCTATAAAGCAAAGGTAGAGAATGTTAACAGTTCATAGTGAATTTCGTTTTCGCTTTGCATGCAAACTTTTTTTAGAATAAAGTTACTAACTGTACAGTGAAATGACAGTTTAATAGGCAAAATGTAAATTCAGGATTTTTTTTCTTTATCTTGTAGGGATAACGCATGTTTGTTTCCGTGTTATAACGTCTGCAGAATCCCGAGGGATTGGTTGGTGCCCGAGCCCGTCAGGGCGAGGGTACCAACGTATCCCGAGGGATTCTGAAGACGTTATAACACGAAATGAGCATGCTTTAACGCTCTTCTAGCATAAAACGTGGAAAAACTAATAAATAGAGGATAATTGTTGGTTTCGGTGTAATATCACGTTATAATTTCACCGAGTGGGCACCAAAAGTGATATTTTCACGAGTGGCGCAGCCACGAGTGAAAATAACAACTTTTGGTGTTCACGAGTGAAATTACCGTGATATTACATCGATACCAACAATTTTTCTGTTTATTTTATGTCTAAAACTCTACTTTTGTTGTGTTTATTTCAATAAAATGTCGAAATTTGCGGGAAATTTTATCAGGAAGCATCGCAAAGATGACGTCATTTTAACGACGTCATCGTCATATTGTTTCCGGCTTTCAGTACGCTCGGTAAACTTTTTGACGTTAATCCGGGTATCAGATTTGATAATTTTCACTGAGTGGCCAGTGAGTTTATCAGGATATAATTCACCGTTATATTTCGATAAACCACCGAAAAACATAAAATAAATGAATATATTCTACCTCAACGTCATAAAATTTCCATGAAATGCGCGGTAAAGTCTACGTTGTTTAGTCACGTCGACGTCATTTCATTTTGAATTATCCGTTTTGAGGCCGTAATGCGTTTACGCTTTGCCACGGAACGCTCATATATAAAAAGGTGTTATAACAGCACGTGAGCGCGAGAATCTCTCTGTTAACACACGTTTTCTCTCCTGTTAAAACACCCCCGAAAAGTGACACTAACAGCAGTTTTATGCTAGAATTAACAAATAATCAAGGCCTTCGCGTTGTTTATCGTCTGATTTACCACGGTTCAGAGTTTAGATGCGTAAGAATTGAACCACGAGGGCGTTAGCCCGAGTGGTTAAATACTGAAGCATCTGAACAATGAACCGTGGTAAATTAGACGATAAATCACAAGAAGGCCTTGATTGTTTTCATTCTGACATGCTCATTGATATATTTTAATACGGGAAAACCGAAGGTTTTTCCGTCTATAGATAATGTGTACGTGTATATATGTCAAAGTAAACCTATATACCGTTCAACTTGGGAATATGTTCTATACCTTCACCGGTTTTGTTGTTGTTGTTCTCCCATAATTCTACCGGACCTGCTGCCGTGCTTGCGCAATAAATAATTTTCAGGACGACATTTGATAAAATAAAATTTCTTATGAACGATCGGGCGCCGCATTATTAAAACAAATTATTCTATCCAGTTGAAAATTCGCGGTATCAACAGAAATCGGTGTTATTCGGGTTTCTTCATGAAACGAGTTTATGGATGATTCAAGCGGCCCGCTTTTTGTTTCCAATAATGAATTATGGTGTAAGCTACATTACTGCACTGTTTGAATAACAAAACCATTGTTTATTTATTTCTTTGAATGTAGGAAAGCCAATAATTTCAAAAATGTCAATGTAAAACGAATATAGACACGCTGTCCTAATAAAATTTATTTATATACATAATTTTATCACATATTTATGTCACAAGTCACTGTGGTCCAGTGGTTAGTGCACATATTTTCCATGCGCGAGGTCCGAGTTCGAATCTCGTAAGGTGCTTGAATTTTTTTTTTTGTTTAGCTTAGGCCCAATTTATTTTTTTTTTCTTTATATTCATCACACTTTTTTCAATTACTGGAACACAAATCAATAATAAGTATAGTAACCAATGTTCTGTCTGTAAATTTTGAACAAAATATTCGAAGGCATGGAAAAGCATATATCGATATTGCTTATCTCCCCTCCCTTCCACAATCTTTCACATACATTGCAACTACTTTCTAAAAGTCAATTCATTGACTAGAGTTTTAGTAAAATTACACTTGGAAAAAAAATGTTGGCTATAAACTTGAGAGGCTCACTACGATCACTATCAAGCTAAGAAATTAACCTTAATCATATTCAGAAAAAGGTACCAGACTGTTAGCAGTTAGGTAAATTAAATTGAATTTCGACCAAGAGTGTTTGTGTTATATATAAAATTCTGGTCAAGAACTTTTTACAATGAATTTGAAATAAGAATTTCACAAGTAAATGGTTGTTTGTCATTCTCACATACACGAGTTTTACCATAGCTGTATTAGTGGAACACAATTTGTCCTAAAAGAGTGTCATTTGACAATAATGGCATTTAAAAGAATTAAAATAGTCCGTGTTTAGGATAGCAGGATTATGTAAGTTCCGGTATCTGTACTACAAAAGAATATCAGAACAAGATGATATTGAATGTGATGTTACGCAGGCATAATGTGTAAATTGTTGTGTTTTATTTTTTGGATTGTTTTGTCGTTTTTAGAAACTATTTGTTTGTAACAAATGAACTGAAAAGAATATGTGCATTTCCGGATTCAGAAATTTGTATTAGAGAAACAAATTGATAGCAAAGGCATGATCGTTGTAAACAGAAACAAAATTGGTAATATTATGTATAAATAAAGGACTTGCATTTATCTGTATATAATAAAATATTTATCCAAAACTACTGAGTAAGAGTGTGTTTTACTCATGCTCACTGACAGCACATAAAGGCCTGATATTGGGTCACTTTTGAATGACTGTTGCACCATATATAATACTATGAGGAAAATTTTGTAAATGACAAAGTGTTCGAATTTATCAATTTTCGTACAGCCCCTTTTACATACCCCTTTCCGGCGCTCACTTCGTGTGAGTTAAAATTTGCTTACTAGATATAAATTTGAATTATGTAAAGTTTTCAGCAAAAGCATTATTTTGATACCAATAAATGATAACAATTTGCAGAAATAAAAAAGTGACATGTCAAAAATCCCCCGTTATCTGTCCGGGTTTATGCAACAGTTTCGTTTTTGTCGTGTTGAGCGACATGTGAAGTTTCCACTTTTCTCTATTTTATCATCAGTACAACTAATGGTGCATTTTGGGACTAGATTCTGTGCACCCAAATATCACTATTATCTTAAACTCATGAACACTATTTTCCATTGTCTGTCTAGTCTTGATACATTTGAAGAAATGATTAGATCTATGTTCATTTAAACAAAACTTTTTAAAACATTTCCCCTTCTTATTTTTATAACAATAGCAAAACCATCAGGCTTACTGTCAAAACTGAAAGCCAAACAGAAAATATCAGAAAGAACAATTTAATGCAGAAAAAAAGAAAGAATCCGTATCACTATCACTAGGTTTTCCCGTCAGATAGGCAGCGCCTAATTTCATATTAAATATTATACTGGACTTCATTTACGCGAGGAGTCATATATCGGACGTCTTGCGGCAATTTGACGTCATAATTGACGTCATAATGCTCTCTTACCGGTCCGTGCGTCAACCGTTGTTTATCGCAGAATATATAGAGCTTGATTTTCTTCTTTGTTTAACTGGAAATCAAATCGAGTCATGTTAGAATAGCTGTTAATGAATGACAGATATTGGAACGGGACTCTGACTCTTAAGTGCAGTTCGATTAGTCTTCGAAGTACGTTCAGACAGCATTTGATTACTTTGAAAATATTTTCATTTTGATATTTCTCAGGTGTTTTCACCTTCCTGTTTAATAAAAATCTGCTTTATAGGACCATATTTTGCCCAAATCACATTTTCAACACCTAATCGAATGCTTTGATCTCGACAATATCCGTTTTGAGGTCACTGTAATTCGTAATGGAATTATACTGATGTATTTTTAATTTCGTTGCAGAAAACAATATAAAAGTAAATATTGTGAAATATTCAATTTTCGTGGAGTTTGTGGTTGCAATATCCCAACGAACAATCAAACATTGATCATTTTATCTTGAAAAGTTGAAATCCAATTCAAGTCCCCATAGAATAACCGTTTTTGACCAAAAACCACAAAATTTCATACCCACAAAAATTAATTGATTTCACAATATTTTAATGTAGCCACTATGGAATATTCTAATTTTGCTAGTCAGAAAATCCAGGCATGGAATACATATATGGGATGCATTCTTTTCTGTTCAATATCATATTACAAAAAAATGTAATTGATACTTTCACTGTAGTTTTTTTTATGTAGAAGATACTTTAATCAATCGTTAATCATACAGGTGTTTTCTCTATATCTGTTTACATGCATAATTAGCAGATATTGGAGCCATATTACCGTAGGATGTGTCGTTGAAGTATCTAATCAGCTGATAGTTGTTTAGATGACTAGTAAATGTGATATTAAAGAGTGATAATATTTGGTAGATTGGGTCGTTGACATTTGATGCATGTTTGTCCGAAATGAAATACCTTATGGTTAGAAGGTACTAAATAACCCTGCTACTATTTTCTTTGTAAAAATAACAATGCATAACATGTTTTATCAGGATTTAAATGCAGGATTTCACTTTTTGCAAAACTACCCTTCTATTGAAGATCTGTCCTTAGGCAATCAAAAAAAGCTCGCCCGCTTAGTTCAATAGGGAGAGCGTTGGCGTACGGATCGCGGGGTCGTGAGTTCGATTCCTTGGCGGGGCGTATGTTCTCCTGGACAATTTGATGTAAGACATTGTGTCTGAAATCATTTGTCTTCCACCTCTGATTCATGTGGGGAAGTTGGCAGTTACTTGTGGAGAACAGGTTTGTACTGGTACAGAATCCAGGAACACTGGTTAGGTTAACTGCCCGCCGTTACATAACTGAAATGCTATTGAAAAAACGGCGTTAAACCCAAAACAAACAAACAAACAAACACAGCAAAAACATGAGGCTAACGATAAGGCATTGAAAGCATGATTACATGAATCAAAATAGCTTGTATTTATTGGGCGGGAAAATGACACTATATACTGATATGGACTACATTCGAGTTGACCACGAAGGTATATCCGGTGAATACTATCTTCATACCTTATCAGTTTCTGACTTGGATCTTTATACCAACTGGTGTTTAGTCAAATGGTGTTGATATCTATTTTCCATTTTATGCTTCAGTAAAATAGTGCCCACTTGTGATGAAATAAGGCACGAAGGGCACCTGGGGTCTTTCTCCACCATCAGAGCTGGAAAGTCGCCATATGACCTATAATGTATCGGTGCGACGTTAAACCCAACAAAATAAATAAATTAAATCTTACAATTATCATTATTCCTGTTGCTGATAATGCCTTTCAGCTTTTGAAGCTTTTTGGAAAACTTGTGATCTCTTTTTTACGTTTGATCCTTTATCAATACAATAAGCCTCTTAGTCGATGCAAACTGATTTTTTCCCTCACTTGTGCCCACCTGCGATGTATGACATAATTCTGCAAGTATTTTAACACCTGTGTTCACATTCCACACATTGCATATCATGCAAACCTGTGTCCACATGCTGTATATTGCCTAACATGCAAGTACATTACACACCTGTCTTTTGTATATTGCATATCATGCAAGCACATTACACGCTTGCGTCCACATGCTATATATTGCATATCATGCAGTTACTTTATATGTCATAAATAAACTCATTCAGGCTGAATGAACATTTCCATTTCATTAGCTCGACCATTTAAAGAATAGGTAGCGCTATTGGATTCACTCATGCGTCGGCGTCGGCGTCTGCGTCGGCATCGGCGTCCAGATTTGGTTAAGTTTTACCGTCCATGAACAGGCTCAATCAAATCGAGCCTGCAACATTTTCGTTTTTGTCGTGTTGAACGACCTGTGAAGTTTCCACTTTTTTCTATTTGTATGTAAGCTGGTATCTCAGTAACTACTAATGGGAATGGATTGAAACTTCACACAGTTATTCACTGTGATAAATTGACTAACATTGCATAGGTTCCATAACTCTATTTCGCTTCTTTTTTTTTCTTACAAAATTATGCCCTTTTTTCGACATAGAATTTTTGGTTAAGGTGTTATATGTAAGCTGGTATCTCAGTACCCACTAATAGGAATGGATTTGAAACATCACACACTTGATCACTGTCATAATCTGATATGCATTGCACAGGCTCCATAACTCAACTTTGCATTTTTACAAAATTATGCCCCTTTTTCTACTTTTTAGGTTAAGTTTTTGTATGTAAGCTGGTATCTCAGTACGCACTAATGGGAATGAATTGAAACTTCATACAATTTGCCATTGTTATGAACTGATGTGCATTTTACAGATTCCATAACCCTGCTTTGCAATTTACAAAATTATTCCCCTTTTTCAACTTTTTTTCATTCAACTGACAAGGCTGTTGAATAGTCGAGCGTTGCTGTCAGCCGACATCTCTTGTTTTGTTAATGTAATGTTTCGTGTACGTGCACAGATCTTTATGGATTTATTTTGAATTTGTCTTCGATATCATATTCAGATATAATATAAAATGAGTCATCATGTCATTTTATACGCTATAATCATTGATTTTTAATGTTGAAAATTAGATTTTATGAATAAATGTTTAGAAATGGAGCTGCTGTTTTAACATTATATATAGAGTACTTTAAAGTTTACGTTTATGCGTCTGTGTGACACAGCCTGTAGATGTATTTATGATTTTAAGTCGTGTTAACGTCGTTGTCTGAGAGGCATGTGATTTGGACACATATCTTGACTCAATTGTATGGCATCACTATTGATAAAGAATCCATTTAAAATATCTATCATTTCTCATTGTAAACTTATCGCTGTTGAAATCTGCCAAAATCTATTACGAAATGTAACGAGATACGATATATCTGTAACATATTAAGAAACACAATTGTATATTTTAGCAAATGAGAAAAAAAAAGTTGACAGATACCAAAGTTGTTTTTGATAAAGCATGATACAATGCAGATACGTCATGTTTTACGCCAAAAGAAAGACTGAAGTTGATGAATGGATTTGAGAATTTATATAGCAGAGACAAACGATAGCAACATTATCATAAGAAGAACAGACTTTTGATATGCATGTACAGAAAATGGCAGTTCTGTCAAACAAAACAATGGACAGCATCATTATAATGCGGGATTCAATAAAACAAACAATCAATACATCACTTCCTTTATAAGCGTTTCTGACGACAGGTATACAATGTTTCAAAGGAAGGTACCTATTTCAAATTCTAATGTGTAAATGAGCAAGCAATGATTCGGTTTTTAGAAGCAATCCCTCTGAAATAAACAAGGTAACAATGGCACAATGCCATTCTAATTACTTACGTATTCCAAATTGTCTCATTTTCAAGAAACAAATACAAAAAGAAGAACAATATAATGCGATTTTAAGTACTTACGTTTCCGAAAAGTGTGTCATTTGCAAAAATAAGTATAGAAAACAGACGAATGAATAATGAAATAAATGGAATTGTAATTCATTGAAATAACTGACCAGCAAACTGTCCATTTTGGATGGGATAAAGTTATCTGCATGATCAGTTTCAAGATTCGCAGTAAAATCACCAGAAAAGATTCCATTAAATAATGTATCTATGAAATGATTTTAAAAAAGTTCAGCCATATCAGGTAGTGGGTTAGAAAGGCGGATATTTTATTTTCAGAGGAAATGAGCTTCAAAAATCAAGTAGAGTGTGCAGAATATTTAATGACAATAATGGTACCGTATTGTAATGCCGAAACCAATGAAGAGTAGAGTTAAATTAGTTGTCCGATAGAATGTACTCCTTAATTATTTTTTTTAATTCTGACGGTTAACATTTATTAAAATTCATGACCTCACCAAGTTCCATACATAAATAGGATACACAAAAAAGTAATTACAGCTCTTATGCTAAAAAAACAATAATCAAAAAGCAGGCGGTATATAATAAAAGTGTCATTATAACAGTAACTCGTTCTTGGATATTGTATTCGGCTCTCGTGGATTTTGCCAGGCCGAATCACACACGGTGCGCTATACGGCACTCGTTTAAATTTCATAACACTTCTAGTATGCCGGGGTATCAAATATTTGTTATTAGTAATATATAAGTGTCATGTGGTGAGGTAGCCATGATATCTTTTATTATCCTTTAATGATTCCATAAAATTTCCTTAAGAGGACACACAACACAGCGGATATTAATCCACTGCCTTGTCGCAGTCAGGTTGGTACATGATATTAGTTCCCGCGAAAATACATATCAGACTAAGATTGATAAGATTCTAATGAATAGACCTACAAAGTCTGTTGAGATATAGAAATCTGTAAAAATGTTTATTTCTTTCTTCATACTCACACTGACATTTCATCAGAAAACAACTTTCTCCCTTGGTTAGAATCAGAGATAAGAGATATTTTATTTGTTCCTTAGAAAGTGCTGTTAAAGAGGATTATATGGCAGAGATATTTATTTTGAAAAAAAAAAAAACCAAAAAAAAAAAAAAAACTGTAACGATCAAATGTACTAGATTTTTTTTAATTGACTTATCTCCAATAAAAGGAATTCATATTCAGTATTCAGTCATCTATGAATAATAAGCGATAAGAAAAGGACTGACTTACTTTGATAGATAAAGACAGCAAGATGACAAGTTACAAAGCTATTCTTGTCTGTTTTCTATGTGTATATTTGCATACTAGCTTTGTGTGTGGATCTAAGAAGAAAGGTGTTGCTGCGTGGGGTTCTGGGTTACTCTGCAATGACTTCCTATCTCTCAATAATTTTAACATTTCTTGGTGGTAAGCATTATATCTTTTCTGTCATTGCATAAAAAAAATATTGGACAAAAAAAAAATGATATTTTCTATTTGAAACAAAACCAGGAAATAATTCCAGTATTTTTATTATAAAGAAAAAATAATTTCTAGCCACTTGTTACAAAAACAACGGTGTCGTATATCATAAAATTACTAAAGATATAGGTAGCAAATACTGATGAATTCAAAAATATTTGTTCAACAGGTATGACTATAAGAACGATCTCTCCACCTACCATAATGCCGTGACAAACGTGTGTCCATCATCCACCCACCACCTTCCTCAATTTGTGCTGCTGATCTGGAAATCGAAATGGAATGGCGCTATACACATGAACGTTTCCAGCAACGCCCCATTTATTTTAGTTCTGAACGAGCCTGACCAGGCAGATCAGACTAATATGACTCCACAAGCTATTGCTGAACTTTGGCCAGAAATTGAAAAACACTCTCATGGGAAACCAATAGTAAGTCCTGCCGCTGCGCATCATAATTTCCAATGGTACGATGAATTCTTCCGGATTTGCAATGGCTGCCGAATAGATTATATCGCTGCGCATGCATATAGCTGTAATGCCAATCATATCATGTCGTATTTGGAAAAAGCTGTACCACAGATACAACAAGCTTATCTGGTTGACGGAGTTTGCGTGTCCACGATCCACAGATGAACATCAGCAATTACATTTGATGAAAACACTGCTACCAAAGCTAGAGGCTGCGAATTACGTATTTAGGTAAACTGTCATAAGTTTAGTTGTTCAACAAAGCATGGTATATTAATATAAGGTCAATACTCTCTTTTGCTAATAGTTTTTATGTCCTAATTTTGTACAGTAATGTGGAATGATACGATAGTGTTGCTTCTTGGGCCTATTCAAGTGATTTAAATATTAAAGGTCAACGACAGACAGATTACTGGTTGAAATTGAATTTGGTAATGAATAAAAGCGGTCTAAATATATCACGATGAATATTTGTTGCTATATAAAATTCAATGTTTTAGATATTCATGGTTTATGGCTAGAGTAAAGCGAATATTCGGTAGTGGATTCATAAATCCGGCTGCTAGTCTTCTTCATAATGACTCATCCACACTGACGACAATCGGACACTTCTACAATAACTTCCACGGCAATGGACATTCTCCGCAAGTTGTGGGATAATTATATTAAAGATAAAGATAAAGACGGTTGAAAACATTTTTGTTCTTCATACTTCTTTAGCAGAAACGGAAAGACAAATAGTTTGAAATTATTGACGTCTTCGACATAGAATAAATTATTACCTTTTTCCAGATATAAAGAGTGATTTCAGGTAAATTCAACTCGAATAACAGCTTAGGTCATGAAATATATTCCCTTGTAGAATGTCATACATGTACCACTTTAAATGAATTTAAGACCTAAACATACTTAAATCGCCTTTTATACAATAAATACACAGTTCGCATTTACTGAACCAGCTTTAATTAAGCTCTATGTTTTTGGCATTGCGATTAGCATGTCTGACTTCTAAACTGGGGGACTTGAGTTCGAATCCCCATCGGGCCTGTCCTGAAATGACCTAATTGAAAATTGTTATAGCAAGATTAATCTAACAGAAATGTACTTATATAATTCTAATCTTTGTCATACAATTTGACCTTTGTCTGGACAGCGTTCATTTCAGTTCATACAACCTGTCTTATCTTACGAATTAATATTCATTAAAGAAAGGTTTCCACGTGTTTTATATTACGGCGCGTTTCAGTTTTATCGAAATCGTATAATGTCATTTGTTACCGGCAAGTACAATTGAACATTCAAGTACATTCAAACAGTGATTCGTCTCTAATAATAATCAACATTTTTCTCAAACTCATTTTACACGTCTATACAGTAGATCCATAATGCATGACCGGATAACGCGCCACTGAAGTATTCAATTCGGTATGCGCCCTTAATGATATTTCTATTGTTGCTTTGCCTTCAGGCATTAAGAATATGTACAGCTCATCTGGGTTTCTTTTTATAATTGTTTACCTTTTAGCACTTTTATAACATATCGTGATTTTTCTTGCCATTGTATCCGCTAGGAATCCATCAGGCGGGATACACTAATCATTTACATTGTGTTGTAACTTTTGAACATAGTGTGGATTAATAGTGAGGCTAGCCTGTTTAGACACCTACTGGTATTTTGAAACGCGGTGTTCTATAGTACTGTATTTGTTTCGCTAACTTTTCAGATATTTTGTGCTTTGTCTATTTATGGCATGTATACATTCTTAAAATGAAACTGGATTGGCTACGGCTCATTTTTCAAATATGATTTAAGAAGTTTCATTCATGAATTTATTCATGATGTATAATGGCGTGCCATTTAAGCAAAGCAAAAGTTCAATTGTTCTAATGACGCTGGCAGTCAGTCATCATTATGAGTTTGGTATTGGAGACTCGAATTCCGCCATCAAACTAAAGTAACTGCTTCAATAAAGATAACAACATCCATCGCTCGTGAAGTCATAAGTCTTTACCTGCTGAATCCATTTTTCCATAAACAGTATATTATGCTCAACCGTCACTCACTTACAACATTCGTTGTGCTGAATCCATCTTTATGCTACATTCGCCCATTGGAGCCGTTACCGTACGATGTTGTGATTGAACTCCCAGTCCAGTACTATGGAAATACTATGTATTCCACATTAATCGACACTGAAAATATAGAAACAAACAAAAAACAGCAGCAACCGGGGAAAAATACCGACCTGGTCATAACATAAATGTTTTTTTTTGTTGTTGTTTTTGTTTTAAATATATATTTACGTAACCTATCTTAATTAAGGCAAGTTACATGAAGCATTAATAAAATTCAGCTAAAATTCTAAATTCAAGCTTAGACATTGCTTATGACTGATATTCACATAGTACATGATTTTCAAGAGAAAACTACAACAGCCAGTGGAGGGTGGGGAGGGTTTTTTTTTGACGGCTGTTTGAACCAAACTCCCTGACGAAAATGTGAAAAAGATGCTTGGCTCACCGAGTGAGTCGATTATACGTTATAGTCGCTGACATCATCAATTACAACTGAAGAAATTCATGACCAAATACGGAGATAAAATTGCCGCAGCCCCAAAAATAACTGGAGCTATTATTTAAAAATAGCTCTGATTATTATTGATGCCTGCAGAGTACCAAAACAAACTTTAACGGAAAATAACCCAGTATATTAGACTGAAGTTCAAGTTCGATCCTGGCTCAGCAAATCACATCAAAATCTCCATCAAGACCATGTGACTTTTTACGTCCAAAATTAAACATTTCATTTCAGCTATAGATCAGTGGTAACTTACTAACTCTTATAACTGGCCATGTGAGCTAACCTTAATGTAACAAGACAGGGTAAAATCATTTAACATTTATTAGCATTTACAAAACAATTTATGTAGCAAATAAAAACACCAAATTAAATAGATCTGTGATTTATAAACTTAATTTTTCAAAATAAAGTTAGTTAAGTTCTGGCATGTGACTGGCCACGGCTCCGTTCTCGTCGGGATACGGAGCCAAGACAAATAGCTGTATAATGGCGTGCCATTTAAGCAAATCAAAAGTTCAATTGTTCTAATGACGCTGGTAGTCAGTCATCATTATGAGTTTGGTATTGGAGACTCGAATTCCGCCACATTTTCGATGAGGTAAGCAGGAACTGCAAAACCGAAATCGAACACCGCCAAAAATACAAATAAAAATTTTGGCAAAAATTCGAGTTTCCAATATGCACGGAGCCTTTACACCAGTTTGTTTTCAACTAAAGCTATTTAATAGCAAGCAAAGAACGAAACACAACTCCTTATGCAGAATCATTTTATTTTTAACTTTCTTTGTTATAAACGACGACATATATCTACCAAAATATACATATTAACTTTAATATTAACTTACTTTACTTATATTTGCGTTTACAAATTTGGGTAGTTCACAACAAGAAATGACACCAATATTAACACAACTAAAATTGAACTTCCACACTAGCCTGGATGTTACAAATCATATTTTTAAGATTTTTTACAAATACACAATTTCCAATGTCTGACAGGTGAACACCATTCTTTTGAAGTAAAACATTTCTGTACATGCAAATATCGTGATAGGATAACCCTTGATGGACAATATATCTCCCACCACTGGCAATAGCAATTCTTGCCCCATGTGTATTCACGCGCCTCCTGGCTTTATCCATAGCTCTGTTTTTTCCTGAATAACGCCAAGAGACGCGAGGTAAAAGTTTGGACATACTATTTTCGTTTTAGGAAAGTTGTCTGAAATGTATTTTGAAACTTCTTCAACCAATCTTAATACGTCAAACAATTTGCAAGCACCTAGGTCATTAGCCCCGCAATGCAAGATTATGAAGTTTGGGTAAGGTCCCGACCATACCTTCTGTAACACTCTCAATTTCCTAGTTACACCGCTAAGGCATAGCCCCCCGTATCCTTGCCACCATATAATTGCACTGTCATCCAGGCCTAGCCTCGCTCCGCCGGGTTGTTTCCGTGCGAACACAAAGGCATTTCTCACAATAAACGACCCCACTATCCACACAACCGTCTTTCCTTATAAATGTAATAAAAACCCGAATGATTGTATATAGCTTGATTACCATTATGCCTTAAACTTGTTGACATAATTGACCAGAATTTATCATAATTGGTCCGCGCAAATACGATTCGATCGCATCCGACTTCCAGCGACCAATCATCTTTATTGTGTCTACCTGAATTCCATTGCAAGCTGCTGAGCTTGCCGCCCCTATCCTGAATGATTGGGCTTTGAATCGTGCCTGATTTGGACCCATTAATGCCAAAGACTTTTTTAATACTGCTGAACATTGATATCTAGTCAGAACTTGTCCATCAAAGTGACAAAAAGTGCTCCCGAAATTCTAGGCCGAACCTCTAAATATTCTAACAGCGATTTACCTGGACATATATTCGAGCCAGTACTGCTTATTTTCAATGTTACACCTTTCTGCAATTGATCAGCCTTTGATTTCCGTATGCGAAGTATTAAAAAATTCTGAGATTCACAAATTTGAACATCTTCAAACGCCAAAATATCGCCTATTGAGTTACCACTGGATTTTGCCAGTTCACCCACGCGCAAAAAAGCAAAGAAATCTAGACTATAAGCACTGGCGAACAGTTTACTCTCAAATTTGTTTGAACACACCACCTCTAAGCGTGATAATATTGTTTTAAGCACGTCCGGAGTAACAGGTAATCGTACTCCAGCTTTAACGTTTTTGCGCTTTAACCCATCAAGCAATTTCCCGATTACAAAGTTATTTGAAACGTCCGGGATATTTTTAATCTTACACATGTAACTTATTCCCGTTACATAAAGTTTGACTGATGCATAAGCCAATTGTTGTAAAGATAAATAAGCAATAAAATGAACTACTTCGTGTTACAATGGTGGCCATGTGTTACTTAGACCATACTGCTGACGGAACTCTTCAAAACGCTTCAGACCCGTAGAATAGGCCGAATGAGTATTGTCAACTTAAGCGTCATTTAATAACCTAGCAGCTTCGGACTCAATATCGTCGACAGTAATCGGTCGGGCTTAGATTGGATTTAGACTGGCATTTGGTGCTACCTTTCGGAATCTGTCCCACTGTTTACGAGAAATAGAATCAACAATTACATTGTGTTCTGACCTTATATAACGAGCTTTAAAAACCATTTCATGTTTCATTGATATTAATACTAGATCCCTAACTAAAATCATCACTCTCTTTGATTTTGAACTTTGCTCATTCAAAATTTCAACAAGGGCCTCATTGTCAATCCATAAAATTATATTCTTCCTAGCAAGATTTTCTGACCATAATATGAAAGCTAGGTAGACTGAAACTAATTCTAGAAATGTCATATCCATCAAAATATCGCTATTAGTCCAGAATTCCGGCCATTGAAAAAATGACCATTTACCTTGAAAATAACAAGCGGCCCCAAGATTACAACTTCCCGTACTATCTGTGTAAAGTGCCAAAGTTTCATTATTGTACCATACTGGCTCAGGAATGTGAACTACACCATTGAATTCATTGAGGAATTAAAGCCAAATTTGCATATCTTCGCGCATGTCCGTAGTTACGCGCTTTAAGAAGTGCGGCTTGCTCAACCCATGCATGGCCTGATAAAAACGCCATAAAAATGCTCTACTACCCTACGACTGAAGAAATTAAGCTTCCCAACCAGAGATTGCAGTTGTAATAATGAAATTTTCTTCTTACATAACAGTTGACGCAACAAATTGGTAAGCTCCTGAATTTTTCCGGCCGGGACCCTTATCGTCATAGCTACCGTATCAATATCAAGTCCTAAAAATGTTAACACTGTAGTAGGACCCACGGACTTCTCATGTGCAATGGGTACACCTAGTTCAGTGTAAACACGTTCAACACAGTCTATAAGTACCATGCAACTGCCTGATGACTTTTCCGACCCAAAAATGAAATCATCAAGATAATGATCAAGTGAGTTGATACCTGTTAAATACTCTATTAGCCAGTGCAAGAAAGAAGAAAATGTTTCAAATAAACTACAAGACCGAGCACAACCTATTGGTAGCATCCTATCAAAATAATAGCTTTTCCCAACCTTCATACCGAGTAAATGGAAATCGTCAGGATGAATGGGCAAGAGGCGAAAAGCCGACTTGATATCACGTTTTGCTATCTGTGCCCCTCTACCTAATGTAAATATCATATTTGCAACTTTGTCAAAAGAGGTATATTTTACTGAACAATATTTATCATCAATACCATCATTTATACTATGGTCTTTCAGGTAAGATAAATGTTGTATTAAACGCCAACCTCCGTCAGATTTAGGGACTAGACCTATAGGTGAAACTTTAAGATTTGGAAAAGGTGGTGAACTGAAAGGACCAGCTATTCTTCCTAAATCTACTTCCTTGTCCATTTTTTTTTTGTAATTCTTCTGGTAAAAGATAAGCCGATTTTAAGTTTTCTGCACGGGAAGGTAATCTAGAACCCGTGTAATTGAGCCGAAAACCTTTAGAAAATCCATTTAATAATAAATTCGCGTCTGCCTTGTTAAGATATTTCGAAACGTATTTGGCTAGAAGTTTAGTGTTTATAGGTGATGGCCCGAGGGCCGTTAAATCTCGGTTGAGCAGTCGGGTTTCTGATTGAAGGCCTTGACTGATGACGGTATGGACTTGTCTGTCCGCGGACTGTAACGATTGGCCACGACATATTGGTAAAACAGAAACGGCTTGGGTGAATCCCGCTACAATTTAAGCATGCGTGAGTATACATACAAAAAGGTCTTACACATGTTTTCAAATTGAAATCGAAGCATTTTCTAAGTACACCTTGATTCTCGTTTGACACTACCGATGCTGAATGACCTACATAAATCAACCACAATTCATAATCAGTATTCGCCCAGGATTAATTAGGATCGAGAGACATTCTAAACCTAAACTGTCCGTCATAACTTTTCCAACCCAAAGCTGAATTTCGTTTTGCAGCGATTCGTATTGTCTGCAAATATTTCAAAAGCTCCTGTGTTTTTTCAGGATACACAGCCAAGAAAATACTCATGAAAACAACAAAAGCATCTGTCCACATCTCTATTGACATTATCTTTTGATTGTTATTTGATTCCCTTTTGAAAATTAATTCTGCTGAATTATTTATAATAAATTTTCCATCCCTTTCAGATTCAAATTTATTGCTCAATAACGATCCTAAATCAACATAGGCTCCAGCAATAATCTTTTCCTTAATATTAGATGGTATCATTGCCCCTAGTTCGGTATGAATACTAATAACTGGGTTAATTATACCTGTCTCGGGAATGCCACTCCACTGCGAATCTTCAGCAGGCACTGTACCAAGCGCTGACCCCGATGACCCCGAAACCGCATATTCAGCAGACGCTGACGTTGATGACCCCGAAACCGCAGCTTCAGCAGACACTGTCCCTAATGCTGACCTTGATGACCCCGCAACCGCATCTACAGCAGGCACTGTCCCCAACGCTGACCTTGATGACCCCGAAAGCGCATCCGGCGCCGTCACTGCTGGCACTTGTACAACTTCGGACCTCACTAGCGCGTCCGACGAAACTGTAACTGCTGGCACGTCCGACACCGACACCAGTGGCACTGATGAAGCTTCTGACTCATGATCCGCCTTCCTTTTCCGTCCTCTTGACCTACGAGACTCTATCATTTTGCTTAGTCTTAATTGCGAAGCCATCAGGACAAAACAACAATTTGTGCTGATGAAACAAAACCACAGAATTTAGTTTACTGACAACTGGTTGTCCCAACACACTCACACGGAAAAAGAATATCCCAACTTTGTGGTGATAAAACGAAACAAATCACTTTTGTAACTTTTTTTTTCTGACGGCTGTTTGAACCAAACTCCCTGACGAAAATGTGAAAAAGATGCTTGGCTCACCGAGTGAGTCGATTATACGTTATAGTCGCTGACATCATCAATTACAACTGAAGAAATTCATGACCAAATACGGAGATGAAATTGCCGTAGCCCCAAAAATAACTGGAGCTATTATTTAAAAATAGCTCTGATTATGCATCAGACACACAGTTTGTACGTCACAATTATTATGTGATAGCGTCAAATGTCAGCGGCGCGCTGATATTTGGTAACTATGATAATGATTCCTTGATAACTTGTTAGAATCGAAATAGTATGTTTCAAACAGTGATTTGTTCATGAATAAAATCATTGTTTGTCGTCCAGATGTAAAGGAATAATGTTGCTTTATTATTATTTATATATTTATTATGATTTAATAATGCGCATCTGAACGACAAACAATGATTTTATTCAACGACAAATCACTAAATGAGATATAGTATTTCCTAAATGATTAGAGATAGGACATGTTCTTGATATCATTGTGTTTATTTGATATGCGTTAGTATAATTCACAGGTTGTTATGCTCTTTCCTGAAACTACCTTCAACTTTGTTATCAGATGTGGAAAGAATTGACTTTAAAGTGAAAATTGTTAAACAATTAAGATCAACACAATCTATTCTATCTGTCTTTTGATTTATAATAACTAATCTACGTTTGCTCTTCAAAACTAAACTTAGCTTTCTCTCTATTCTAAAACGAAAAAAATCATGAAAAATGTCTTGTTATATTTACAAGAAGTGCCGCACGTTATATTCTACACATTCAATGGTAATTGTGTTAGAATGGAGACAACATCTTAGCTTTTTGACTGTCGGTCAGCATTCGTACCTACTGTTAGCTTCAGTGTTGTTGTTTTTTATCACAAATGTTACGTTAAACACTTGACTAGAACGTCTCAATGGGAAATTTATCTTGAAGTTCTAATAAAATTTTCTATCAAACTTTCAATCTCAAACTCAGCCGAGGCCGAAAAATGATTTGTGAACATGGGGCTTTGTCCGCACGCACTAAATAATTGATCTTTTGCCGATGACGTTGCCACATTTTCGGCAGCTTGTGTTCTTTACCCTTTGCCGACACCTGAAGAAAACCGCCTACGAAAATGTTCGGGTGGGAAACCCTGCTTACTTATAATTGCTCCTTTGCATGGCTCTTTTTCCGGGACCATGCACCATAAACATTTCTCCTAGTGACGCAATATTTGCAACATTTTCAGCGGCCTTCAAGGTAAAGGTTAGTGTATTGAACATATGGAAAAAATTAAATAATTCAATATTTCTTGTTCGAGTTTGTATAATTGACATGTGTGTCTCATAATCATGTAGACAATTTAATTTATATTCGACTATGAGATTTTAAGATATTCTAGATTATATCAACTTTTTACATAGATTTGCCATTACAAACACCGCTAGTTGCAATCAAATGGCCCAGTTTTTTTATTGCCTTATCTCCATTAAAAGGAACTCATTATCAGTCATCTGTGAATAATAAGCGATAAGAAAAGGAGTGACCTGTTTTGATAGTTTTTGGTTGTAGAAGCAACCGTAAGCAGCTAAATACAGCAAGATGACATGCTACAAAGCAATACTTGTCTGTTTTCTATGTGTATATTTGCAAACTAGCTTTGTGTGTGGATCTAAGAAGAAAGGTGTGGTTGCGTGGGGTTCTGGGTTACTCTGCGATGAATTCGTATCACTCAATAACATTTCTTGGTGGTAAGCATTAAATCTTTTCTGTCATTGCAAAGATAAATCAATATTGGACAAAAAAATCCATATTTTCTCTTTGAATCAAAACCAGGAAATAATTTGAGTATGTTTAGTATAAAGGAAAAATAATTTCTAGCCACTTGTTATAAAAAATCAACGATGTAGCATGTCACAAAATTACTAAAGATATAGGTAGCAAGTACTGATGAATTCAAATATATTTGTTCAAAAGGTATGACTATAAGAATGATCTCTCCACTTACCATAATGCCGTGACAAACGTGTGTCCAGCATCCACCCACCGCATTCCTCAATTTGTGCCACTTATCTGGAAATCGAAGTGGAACGGTGCCATACACATGAACGTTTCCAGCAACGCCCCATTTATTTCAGGTCTGAACGAGCCGGACCAAGCAGTTCAGACTAATATGACTCCACAAGCTGTTGCTGACCTTTGACCAGAAATTGAAAAACACTCTCATGGGAAACCAATAGTAAGTCCTGCCGCTGCGCATCATAATTTTCAATGGTACGATGAATCTTCCGGATTTGCAATGGCTGCCGAATAGATTATATCGCTGCGCATGCATATAGCTGTAATGCCAATCATATCATGTCGTATTTGGAAAAGCTGTACCACAGATACAACAAGCTTATCTGGTTGACGGAGTTTGCGTGTCCACGATCCGCAGATGAACATCAGCAATTACATTTGATGAAAACACTGCTACCAAAGCTAGAGGCTGCAAATTACGTATTTAGGTAAACTGTCATAAGTTTAGTTGTTGTACAAAACATGGTAATATCGGTATAAGGTCAATACTCTCTTCTGCTAATAGGTTTTATGTCCTAAGTTTGAACAGTACGATAGTGTTGCTTCTTGGGCCTGTTCTAGCAAGTTATTTAAAAGATTAAAGGTTAACGACAGACAGATTACTGGTTGAAATTGAATTTGGTAATGAATTAAAACGGTCTAAATACTTAGAATATATATCCAGATGAATATTAGTTGCTATATAAAATTCACTGTTTTAGATATTCATGGTTTATGGCTAGAGTAAAGCGAATATTCGATAATGGATTCATAAATCCAGCTGCTAGTCTTCTTCATAACGACTCATCTACACTGACGACAATCGGACACTTCTACAATAACTTCCACGGCAATGGACATTCTCCGCAAGTTGTGGGATAATTGTGTAAAAAATAAGAAATAAAGACGGTTGAAAACATTCTTTGTTCTTCATACTACTTTAGCAGTAACAAAAAAATGCAAACAACTAGTTTCAAATTCCTGACGTCTTCGACAAAGATTAAAGTATTATATTTTTTACAAATTTAAAAGTGATTTCGAGTAAATTCAAACTACATGAGCGAACTCAAATAACAGCTTAGGTCATGAAAGTCATGCGCTTGAACAAGTCGAAGGTATCCCTTCATACATTTACCAGTAGAAATGAATTTAAGACTTAGGTAGCATGCATTTCCACTACCGTCCATTAACAGGCTCAAACAAACCGAGCCTGCAAAATTATTTTGTTGTGTTGAGCGACCTATGGAGATTCCATTTTTTCTATTTTAGCCTAACATTTTGAGAAAAAAATCAAACAATACCAGATCATAGAAAGAAAAGGGTGTTTCATGTGAAAATTTAACAGCATATAAAACATGTATATTACTTTATACAACAATTATCAGTTTAATAATATTTATATAGAAAAGCGGAAAGGAGTTGCATAAAGGTGCCACACTTTCGGACAGTTCAGCGCCTTTAGAAACGCACCATTTTCAACGAAATGTTACATATGTTTTCGTTTCGATGCATTGCAATAATGTCCCAGTGCTAAAATTTCACATAACTACGTTGAACGTAGTTTTCTGCTATTGTTTATTTTTATTTCTTTACAAATGGTACTCATTTTTAAAGGGGGACAAAGTTTTGAGAATCGTGCAGGACAGTACGTCATAATATGAAATGGTCAGGTAGATTGTTGGTAATGATGTTGCTCGTTTTTCAAATATTTCTGTGTTTTCAAGATATACTTCTAAACCTTAAGACCAAAACATACCTAAATTACCTTTTTATAATGAATTCACAGTTCGCATTTACTGGACTTCTAAACAGGGAGACTTGATTTTGAATCCCTATCGGACCTGTCCTGGAATGACCTAACTGAAAATTATTATAGTATGATTATTCTATCAGAAATGTACTAAATTTACTGATATTGAAGAACTCAAATCTTTGTCATAAAATTTAACATTGTCAGGACAACATGCATTTCAGTACATACAACCTGTCTTATCTCACGGACTCAAATTTATTAAAAAAGGTTTTCCATCCGTTTACGGCATATTTTAGTTGTATCGAAATCGTAGAGCTGTCAATTGTTACTAGCAAGCACAGTTGAAGATCCAAGTACATCTAAACATTGATTCTAGCATAAAACTACTGTTTTGTCACTTTTCGGGGGTGTTTTAACAGGAGAGAAAACGTGTGTTAACACAGAGATTCTCGCGCTCGCGTGCTGTTATAACACCTTTTTATATATGCGCGTTCCGTGGCAAAGCATAAACGTCATTCGACCCCAAAACGGATAATTCAAAACGAAATGACGTCAACGTTAAAAACAACCTAGACATTCCCGCGCATTTGGTGGAACATTAATGACGTTGAGAGACATTTTATCCATTTATCAGCGGTTTCTACGCGTTTTGTGCTAGAATAGCGTTAGCGCATGTTCATTTCGTGTTATAACATTTACAGAATCCCTCGGGATACGTTGGTACCCTCGCCCTAACGGGCTCGTGTACCAACCAATCCCTCGGGATTCTGCAGACTTTATAACACGAAAAAACATGCGTTATCTCTACATTTGTCTCTAATAATAATTTAGGTTTTTCTCAATCTCATTTTAAACGTATATATAGCGGATTCCCTAATTCACGACCGGATAATGTGCCACTGTTCAAAGTATTTAATTCGGTATTCGTTTGGTTGCTTTCCCTTCCGGCATTAAGTATATGTACGGCTCATCTGGATTTCTTTTATTAATTCTTTACCTTTTAGCACTTTTATAACATATCGTGCTATTTGATGCTTTTCTTTTATTCTAAAAGAAAAAAATGAAACATGTCTTCTAATAGTATTTACAAGAAGTGCCGCATGTTATATTATACACCTTCAATAGTGTTAGAATAATAAATTATGAATGGAGACAACATCGATAGCTATCTGATTGCCGGCCAGCATTCATACCTACTGTTAGCTTCAGTGCTTTTTATTGCAAATTGTTACGTTAAAAATCTTGACTGGAACGTCTCAAGGGGAATTTAATCTTTAAGTTCTAATAAAATTTGCTATCAAAATTTGTAAACATAGGGCCACGCACTAAATAATTCATCTTTTGCTGATGACGTTGCCACATTTTCGGCAGCTAGTTTTCTTGACCCTTCGCCGAAATCTGAAGAAAAATGCTTACGAAATGTTCGCTTTTTTTTGCATAGCTCTTTTTCCGGGACCATGCACTATAAACATTTCTCATAGTGACGTAATAACATTTCCAGCGGCCTGCGTTCTGGAGACATAACCAAAATCTAAAGTTACACGTTTTGCAGTGTTACTCTCTAGTATTTATTGAAGCCGCATGAGTCAAGTGTTCTGCTTTCAAGGTCCATAAACTCTTTAACGACTATCGCGTGATGACGATATTGCGTCAATTTCAGGAGCATGAACTCGTCAGTCGCAATCAACATTTGGAATATCATCAAGATTAGACTGAATAATTCTTTTTCTTGGTCCCACAAATGCTCATATAAGGATTATAAGGATTATTGAGAGGCGAAAAGAAAATCAATACGCGTAAAATTATGACAAGTTGGCAAAAATGCTTAAAAGTACACATTTGTATTAATAAATTAAGTGGCGGCATCAGAGGGAAACATGAAAAAGGACGATTTAGAAAAAAAAGCTATTGTGACATGTAAGCGGTCAAAATATGAACAACCGTTAAAATCAGTGGGATAGATGCTTTTTCAGAAGCAAAGGATGAGCTCTTTTAGCGACAATATTTATTCTTTTTGTTTTCAGCAAGCAGACATGTATTAAAATAATGAACTCGAAACCTTTTTATTCACATCTATTGGGATATTATTATGTTAACTACTAGTATTGTAACACTATTTATATGTTTCAGAATTATATTTCGATGTACTGCGTCTCAGCGATATATGACCTTTTTGTGTCTCTTCACCGTAAAACCAAACTCCCTCGCTCACATGTCAAAACATGACCAGTATCTTATGCTGTCTCTGTTGTACAATTCATTAATTGTATTAGTACAATGATTTTCACGAAGCTGTCACGAATTGAACTTAAAAGCTAATTTTGATATTTTTTTTCTAAATATGGAACTTGATAATCTTTAATTAAACATGAAAGGTCACGAATTCTGTTCTGATAGCAACATAATATGTTAAACAGAACAAAATGACGGGCAACATTACTGTGTTATTGTTTTGCCTTGTAATAAACGTTCACATTTTTGTCAGCGAGGTGCAAGGGTCGCAGAAGAAAGGTGTGGCAGCATGGGGTGAGGTCCTTCTATGCAATGATTTCAAGGTTCTAAGTAATATTTCATGGTGGTAAGATATTTTATTTTACCTATTTTGCATTGTTCACGTCATTTGTTTTAGCAGTAACACCAAGACCAAGCACGCACATGACATGATGTTGCGCTTAAATCAAAGGCATTCTAGACACTATTTAGAGTAACAGATATTAATATGCTGTTTCAACATTCCTGAATGAATGTAGGATTATTAGCTATTTCACGGAAGGCCATAGCTTTCCGACAGTTAATATTTGTTCTTATGTAGACTTAAGTCATATATTACACTATTCAAGCGAATATCAAAAATAGACCTCGGATCATTATTTCTGGCGGTCGAACCCTCGACCTTCTGCAAGGAAGCTCGATAACTCCACAAGTGTTCACAACAGCAGTCTTTAAGTAACAGTGACGTGTGGCGGCTGTAAAAAGTCTCTCTTTACTTAGATTCAGTTATCATTATATTTTCTGGTCCTTTAGGATCACGGAGAACATTCCGTTTCACTTTAATAGATTTTACTCTTAAACCGAAGCTATGGAGCATATTTCATTAGACTCAGTCAAGCTGAGTAAGCTATTATTTTGCTTAGTTGCGTTCCATGCTTCCAGAAGATTTTTTACTAAAATAGACGGATACTGTAGCGATGTAATAAGTAACTGAAATTCATGCCATAGAAATCAATTAGAAAAAAACTCACTGTTTGGTTAATGATTGTATATAATATATAGGTATGACTGGAAGAACAATCTCACATTTTACCATAGAACAGTAACAGCAAATTGTCCAACTCCAGAAAACGCAATGCCAGAGTTTGTGCCGATGGTTTGGAGAAACTGTCTCTAACTGGATGTCATGAGTAATGTATCTTTCGTGTTGGCATTTAACGAGCCAGACCGGCTGGACCAAACATACATGACACCACAGCAAGTGGCTGACCTTTGGCCTCAAATTGAAAAGAACTCCACTTCTTTTCATAATTTTCATTGGTACAACGAATTCTTCAGAATATGCAATAGCTGTCGTACAGACTTTGTTGCCGCACATGCGTATAGTTGCGATGCAAGCCATAATGTCATATTTGCAAAAACTGCACCATAGATGCAAGAAGAAGATTTGGTTGACAGAGTTTGCATGTCCTCATTCGGCGGACGAGAATCACCAACTGCATTTAATGCATACTTTACTAACACAGGTGGCAGCTGCGGATTACGTATTTAGGTATTATTCTTAAAAGAAGTTCTATGCGCATTTCCCTATCTCATTGGTTATGAGCAATTTGTATCATTTCTGGAAATAGTATCAATACACTCTGTGCTGGTAGGAAAGTGAGGCTCAAATATCTTTATATTATCTCTGTAATTTATTTCATAGCCGTGCTTGTGCAAATTTATTTTGTTTCTCGTCCATTAATTTTATTTGTACATTTAACATATTTTCATGCTGATTATGTAAGTGGTGCGGGTACAATTGTTGCTGGGTGGTGTCATCGTGTCGGTGCGAAATCAGTTCCTTGCTTCCCAAAATTAATGTTCAACTTACTGAGTATTAAATTTTACTTTTTATTTCCATTTCCGAAAAATAAATGTGTAACAAATAAATGTAATTATTGTTTCAAGCAAAATAATCAGAATCTTATCACACATGTATATTTCTGATATAGTTTTTGCTTATTTGTTTTTGCACATTGAACACATTGAATAATTTTAAATTTGACTTTGCTTTCCCGGTGTATATATTTTGAAACCTGTTTTAGATATTCCTGGTTCATGGCTAGAGTGAAGCGTGTGTTTGATAATGGATATATTCACCCTGCTGCAAGTCTCCTTCGTAACGAATCCTCAACGCTGACGAAGATTGGCCAGTTCCTCAATGATTGCCATGGCAACGCCAACGTTCCTCAAGTTGTCGGTTGATTTATCGAATAAAATGACAATGTTTGGAAATTGTATGCTTTGTTTTTGTTCGGTTTCAATTTATATCGATTAAGATCATTTTTTTTGTTCTCATTTCTCACTGTTTGACATAAAACCTTAGGCATTAGTTTAGACCTGGGTAAGGGTTGTATCTGATGAAAATTACCAGCGTTTGCAAGCTGGCTAGTGGCAAGGTCTATAAACGTGGTAAAAACTTAAATAGTGGTGGAATAGATTTATTCGTGAATGGAACAGTTTTCAATAGCATAAATTCTAAGTGATTGTAAGGGATCCATGTTATGTCGCAGTGACGACAAGAAGACAACACTATGACATACCGACGACAGTCTATTACCGAATAAATGTGAAACTCATGTTAATTTTAATTTATGATTTCTCCTTATTGTTAGATTCAATATAATACAAGGTAATACTACTTATCCCACTCGACATAAACATCTTACTGATATTTTGTGGCGCCATAAATTATTACTGAACATGTGTTTCATAAAGGGTCTGTTATAGAATCAAGTTCTGTCGCACTAGCACGAGGCTGCAGTCTTGATACAAATACGATTTCACTTGTTTGACCTTTTTCTTTATCGCGATACTGGTGGTTAATTTTTGACAACAAAATCAAATTTACGTTTTCACTATACATAGATTTTGTCCAGATAACATTTATATCGTTATGTTTGGCCAAAAGGGACACATGTCTTTTCTGCAAATATACTAGGACTTAGACATCCAGAAATATTCACAAGACTCCAACTTTTTGACGTTGTCTTTCACATTCAGAAAGTACTGAAAAGGAGTATATATACATACATGTATATTAACATTCGACCTATTATTTTCCATTCGCATGAACACCGAAAAGAATCATTTCAAGAATTGTATTATACACACATATTGAATAGGCTCAATGACCCCAAATAACCAGTAAGAACTGTTATATCGATACATGACGTCCATAAAAGATGAATTCTGTGTCCATTTTATACTTAAGTGTGCGTGCCATATTAATAGATCATATGAAGGTTTCAAATACGTGCCTTTTCGATCATACTTATATCCATCGAAAATAGACTTTATGCATATAACCACCCACTGGGAGCATTTACCGAGTCATTACGTAACCAAATATCATTTCGTTGCTATTTCTGAAACTGTCAATTTTGGTAACTTCATCTGCATCTTAGCAAAACGCCGTTTTGAATAATTCATCATTCCATAATTGTTATACAGCATTCTCTTTTTTCTCCTGAAATTTGGTAAGAAAAAATAAAGGTTTCAGGATGCATTCTATTGTACTGTCCAACTCGCGGGACCCGTGAAATTTCGCGGGGGAGCTCGAGGGGGCTATTGACAGTTCATTGTAACTGAGTTTAAAGAAATGTCATATATAAGTAGGTCGGTCATACCAGATGAACAAGTTTGGATTTTAAGATGTAATGTAAATCGTATTAAGAAATCAATTAAGGAAACTACGAAAACACTATCAAATCTTATTTAATATTGTACAGTTTGGTGTTTTCTTAAAACAGTCACAAGCACATCATCTTTTGTTCGTAAGATGTGATATAATTATGGTATAAAAGCAGTTTTGTTAAGTGTCCAGTTCTGGTATAATTTGTTCATTTTTGAAATCGAGGAATTATCTAAATGCTTGAATCTTTCGTCTGCGTTTTTATATCAAGACGGTTTGTATAATAATTTTAAACGCTGATAAATAAAATACGAAGCAGTACATTGGGCGAATATCGGCAGACGATAGAAATTGATGTATTGTATGGAAATTTTGCTTTGACCGGCGAAGATGGATATTGCATCAATCCGTGTCCGAGCGCATGAAGTTGAACTGAAGTAGATTTGAACACCAATCCCTTTGGTGCATGGATAGACTTAACAAGTGGCAATAATGTTTCCTCTGAATATATTCAATATTGAATATTTTATTAATTCAAAAGTCCATTAAGTAGATTCTTAAAGACGTCAATAATGAAGTTGTCCATTGTTTTGTTTCTCAGGAGTGCCATTAACTGTTGAAGCATATTGAAATTCTATTATACTTACAATGATATTCTAATCATTTGTCATTGTCGTATAAATTTACAACTCAATTCATCAGTTGCAATGACGTATATCATACTCACATTACAATGTTTACACCTTCATTGGTATAAAAATACGCTTGCATCTGAGGCAAATCAGAGAACAAGAAACGCAGCAAAGATGCGGAACGTTAACATCAAAATATTGCTTATTTTTACAACAGTTCTTTCATTGACAATTGCTCAAAATGGTTTCGAAACTAACAAGCTGAGTGATTCGGAATATCATCCTGAGAAACATGCTGCAAGAAATACCAACGAGCAAGGACAACGCAATGATCAAAGTAAATCAACTGGCAAATGGTATATACATCAACACTCAAATAAACGCGGCTCAGGTTTAGATGAACCTTTATTGACGGATCTTACCCGCCACAAGCGATCCGTAATACCCGACTTTGGATATGGGTTACGGCTTCAGACTGGTTTAAATATGGCTGACAGGATGAAACGTATTTTTACCGACTATGGATATGGCTCGAGATTACAAGCTGGGGAAAACGTAGCCCATTCCTATGACCGTGAAGGTCTATTTGGTATCACTGGACCTGGAAAGAGGAGTGCTGAGGTAACAGACTTTATCATACTCAATGAAGGTTTGGATAAAGATAAACGTGTGGCAACTGATTACGGTTATGGTTCCCGTCTTCAAGCTGCTGAGAATGTTGCGATGGATTGGGATCGTAATGGACTTTTTGGTGCAATGGGACCAGGAAAAAGAGACGCTCGTGGTTATATACCAAACTTTAAAACGTCAAAACGAATTTCAGCTGACTTTGGGTACGGCTCAAGAGCTCAGGCTGCCGAAAATGCCGCTATATCTTCATCACACGGCGGGTTGTACGGGCTTTATGGGCCTGGCAAACGAAGTATTGGTCTCTTTCGGCTTCAAGATAAACCAGAGTATGATATTGCAAAACGTTTAACAGACTACGGTTATGGATCTAGAATGAAGGCTGCTGAAAATGCTGCACAGTCTGCGTCAGGAGGAGGGTTGTTTGGTGTGCATGGTCCCGGGAAAAGAAATATTCAACGAATTGATTACATCAGAGACGAATTGCCGGGCCTGGAGTATCACCGTGAGCGTATATTACCAGATTTCGACTACGGCTATAGAGAACTAATTGCCGATTAATGGATGAAGTCATAGACGAAAGGGAAAATATTTAGAGTATACGGACAAGGAAAACATATAAAGCAAGACTTTTAACTGAGATTATTGTGATTATTGAAACCGGCATTGCGTATGGATCGCAGGCTGGTAACCAAATGTTACCTTTGATAATTACCATGGAGAATTCGATCCAGATCATTGAAAATACTGAAAATGTGCATTGGGGTAATGGTGAACTAAATTAACAATGAAGGTATTTAGTAAAACGTGTAACACTTCTTGTAGATACTTGTAGTGCTTCAAGACGTATTCCTCTTGACAAGATGGACTGTCAAAGTTTGTTTTAAGAGCAAACTTAAAAGCGTTATTATAAAATAAAGGACATTTGAGACGGTAGAGTTGATAAACACAACCCTTTTAACTCGCTATTTTACTCATTTTAACTTACGAATTAAAAAAATGATTGTAATTACCTGTGTG
The DNA here is from genome assembly GCF_021730395.1 of Mercenaria mercenaria. Lineage (NCBI taxonomy): Eukaryota > Metazoa > Mollusca > Bivalvia > Venerida > Veneridae > Mercenaria > Mercenaria mercenaria. The sequence continues at coordinate 25,028,902 of NC_069362.1, forward strand.
ATGTTTTTATAATACTGAAGTTTAATTGTATCTTTGATCATAAATCATTGTCAATCTTCATTATAAGGCACCGAACTAAACTGTTTCATTTTTTATCATTAAATTGTCTTTTCTAACAATGGTTTCTTTATTTTGGGACAATGTTGTACACTAATCTGAATAAATAGTTTAAAGTACAATCGGTTTTATGGTCGGGTATTTGTTTTATCTCAGACAAAGTCACACGATTTCCATTATGTATTCAAACCCCTATTTCATCAAAAAATAAATGCCTAACGCAAAATATTTCATAGTTTAACTTATATCTTATGACCCCTTAAGTGTTTTTTTTTAATGTTAAGTTCTTCTTTGTGATTAAGCAATTAAATGCCGATTTATCTGTTTATATACGTGTTTTCAGTGGTTTAAGCTGGCTATACCACTAAATCCTGGTTGTAATTCAAATATTTAATTGAATTTCCCATTGACAAAAAAATGTTTATTCTATTGTACATATACATTTTTTAGTTTACTTTATTTTTTAACGATTTATGATACATAAATGCAACGAGCACAAAGATAAAGGAAATGTAAAACAATGAAGACAAAAAAAGAAAGAATATATAGTGGGGCATGGTCAGTGGCAAAAGCACGAAACCACACTCTTATAATATATATAAGACCTTTTGAAAACATAGCTGCAACCGAAAGAAGTAATCACAGACTTTGTTAACACGGTCTGTTATTCAGTTATCATCAAATAGTACAACACCCTGACGCTTCCTACGCCGGTTTATTTATTTGTTACTGGGTATTAACTTAATACTATTAAGAGTCACACTGACACAATTTAGATAATGTGGCGACTTTCCAGTATATATATTTGATTATGGAGGAGGTCCCTGGGAGCCTATTCGAGCATTGTTTCAGGCAGGGGGTACCAGGATAGATCAACCGACATTCCACAAGCCACCTCTATGGTTTTCTCACATAGAGAATCAACGCTCCAAGCGAGGTTCGAACCCAAATCGGTTTGGGGCAAGTAACTCGAAATCAGCGACCTTAACCGCTCGGCCACAGAGACCCCTAATAGCACCGGCTTAAGTAGAATTCTATATACAGATATTTATGGTCATCAGGACCCCAACCGATAACATGAAACATAACAACATTACAGTCAAACCTGTCTATAAAGACCACCTTTGGGAGAGCTATAATGTTGTCTTTATTGGGAGATGGTCTTTATTCACAGGTTAAAATACACTGTAAATGTTAAAATGGGAAACAAAATCAGTGGTCTTTAGAGCCAGGTAGTCTCTGTTCAGAGGTTGTCTTTAACACAGGTTTGACTGTAATTGCATTTTACGAACACCACGCGCGACACTTAAAAACTGCAGTGTTATAAAAGTGAGAGATTCCTCACGTCCATAAGTACCGGTTTAGGCAATTCTATTACAAGTGCATTGGAAGGACTCCTGGAACAAAAAATATATAAAATTTGTATTGCGTCCGTGTTTAAAAGTTACGGGACAGTGAATAAAAAAGTTTTATTCGTCCAGGTAATCCCAAAGGGACAGTATGTAAATCACAGTTAAATGCTCACGTAACGTTATGCAAATACAACCTAGTGAACTTACACGCATATGCTAAATAATTTTGTACAAGACAGATCAGCAAGAGGCCTAACGAAACGTCGAAATTTCTGCATAAAATGGAAAATAAACGTTTACACCATTTGACTAAAGCAGAAAATGGAAAATAAACATTTACGTCATTTGAATGAGGCATAATATTGAAAATAAATATTAACAGCATAAAATGGAAAAAATATATCAACACCATTTGACTAAACACAAGTTGGTATAAAGATCCAAGTCAGAAACTGATAAGGTATGAAGATAGTATTCGCCGGATATACCTTCGTGGTCAACTTGAATTTGGTCCATATCAGTATATAGTGCCATTTTCCCGTCTAATAAATACAAGCTATTTTGATTCATGTGATCATGCTTGCAATGCCTTATCGTTAGCCTCATATTTTTGCTGTGTTTGTTTGTTTGTCTGTTTGTTTGTTCATTGCCTTATCGCTAGCCTCATATTTTTGCTATTTTTGTTTGTTTGTTTGTTCATTGCCTTATCGCTAGCCTCATATATTTGCTATTTTTGTTTGTTTGTTTGTTTGTTCATTGCCTTATCGTTAGCCTCATACTTTGCTATTTTTGTTTGTTTGTTTGTTTGTTTTGGGTTTAACGCCGTTTTTTTTCAATAGTATTTCAGTTATGTAACGGCGGGCAGTTAACCTAACCAGTGTTCCTGGATTCTGTACCAGTACAAACCTGTTCTCCACAAGTAACTGCCAACTTTCCCACATGAATCAGAGGTGGAAGACAAATGATTTCAGACACAATATTTTTCATCAAATTGTCCAGGAGAACATACGCCCCGCCAAGGAATCGAACTCACGACCCCGCGATCCGTACGCCTACGCTCTCCCTATTGAGCTAAGCGGGCGGGCTTTTTTTTTATTGCCTAAGGACAGATCTTCAAGAGAAGGGTAGTTTCGCAAAAAGTGAAAGCCTGCATTTAATTCCTGATAGAACATGTTATGCATTGTTATTTTTACAAAGAAAATAGTAGCAGGGTTATTTAGTACCTTCTAACCATAAGGTATTTCATTTCGGACAAACATGCATCAAATGTTATCACTCTTTTAATATCACATTTACTAGTCATCTAAACAACTACCGGTATCAGATTAGATACTTCGACACATCCTACGGTAATATGGCTCCAATATCTGCTAATTATGCATATAAACAGATACAGAGAAAACACCTGTATGATTTAACGATTGATAAAAGTATCTTCTACATAAAAAAACTACAGTGAAAGTATCAATTTCATTTTTTTATAATATCATATTGGACAGAAAAGAATTCATCCCATAAATGTATCCCATGCCTGGATTTTCTAACTAGCAAGATGATAATAGTCCATAGTGGCTGCATTAAAATATTGTGAAATCAATTAATTTTTGTGGGCATGAAATTTTGTGATTTTTGGTCAAAAACGGTTATTCTATGGGGACTTGAATTTGATTTCAACTTTTCAAGATAAAATGATCAATGTTTGATTGTTCGTTGGGATTTGATTTCATGGGATATTGCAACCACAATCTCCACGAAAATTGAATATTTCACAATATTTACTTTTATATTGTTTTCTGCAACGAAATTAAAAATACATCAGTATAATTCCTTTACGAATTACAGTGACCTCAAAACCGATCATTGTCGAGATCACAGCATTCGATCAGGTGTTGAAAATGTGATTTGGGCAAAATATGGTCCCATAAAGCAGATTTTTATTAAACAGGAGGGTGAAAACACCTGAGAAATATTAAAATGAAAATATTTTCAAAGCAATCAAATGCTGTCTGAACGTACTTTGAAGACTAATTGAACTACACAAAGCGGGTGTACACATAGGGAACACACACAAGAAAATTACATTTTAGTATACATTGAACAATGAACAATGAATGGCACTTAAGAGGCAGAGTCCTCGTTCCAATATCTGTCATTCATTAACAGCTAAGATAAAGCAAAAATTCCTGAATTTACATTTTGCCTATTAAACTGTCATTTCACTTGTACAATTTGTAACTTTATTTAAAAAAAGTTTGCATGCAAAGCCAACGAAATTCACTGTGAACTATTAACATTCTCTACCTTTGCTTTATAGATATGAGCCGCGCCATGGGAAAACCAACATAGTGACTTTGCGACCAGCATGGATCCGGACCAGCCTGCGCATCTGCGCAGTCTGGTCAGGATCCATGCTGTTCGCTTTCAAAAGCCTATTGTCATTAGAGAAACTGTTAGCGAACAGCATGGATCCTGACCAGACTGCGCGGATGGCAGGCTGGTCTGGATCCATGCTGGTCGCAAACGCACTATGTTGGTTTTCTCATGGCGCGGCTCAATTATCTCACTTACAAACTGAGCTATTAATAATACAGTTTAGTTTAGTTTACTTTATTTCTGTTTGATATACATATAAAGTAGGTCGAAATAACCTATTATCGTATACATTCAACATAATAAGTAGCTATAATACAGTAATGTTGACATATTACTATACGAGTTGTCTCTTTTTGTTCATACTAGATTTGCTGTTTCCACAGGAGAACCTTTTAACTTCCAAATATGAAAAGATGACGTCACTAGAATGCTTATTACATAAATCTGAATTCATCTGGATTAGATGTCATACTGCTTTATTCAATGTGTATTAAAACCATTTTTGCATAAAAACGCGTTCTCGTCATCAGATAGAGTGACGTTCTCATCACCAGTTTTCTCTTTGGTGAAGTTAAAGAAACGAAAAATAATTAATTAATCTTATTTTGATGCAAGAACCTCAACAAAACACTTATTTCATGCGTTAACACCTGCAAAATCCCCCGGACCGCGTTAAAGCTCTCAACTTTTTGATACGAACTTAAATAGTCTTTTGGCCTCCGCAGTTGTCAAAGCACGAAAAGTTATACTAACCTATATTATCTCAAAATTTCAAAATGCGATACGTCAATGAAGGAAGTATCACGAAAAATATAATGACTGACTTTCACAAAGATGTATATGTAATTTTTCAACCAAGTATATCAATTTTTATCATTAAAAACGCTTTAGAGAAGGACCTACCAGTAAATGCAGTTTATATAAACATCAATCACACATGTCTCGACGGCAACTTTGTTGGCCACCTAATACATGTTTGTCTGTAAAACAATATTCTTAAAAACAACAAGATATAACTAAATGCGTCTGTTCCTAAGGTCAAAAGCATGGTAAACATAACTTGCTAAGTCCCTAAGGATTTTTCTATTATTCGACATAAATAAAAGCTGCAAGTTTAGCATATTTGGTTTAATTCTGCATAACGACTGAATATATTTACTTCTCAAGTTTTCATAAACTGGACATTCAAGAATGAAATGAAATTCATCTTCTAATATGTGACAGTATGAATATTTTATGTTGTCAAAAGGGGTATTATTCCAACTACCAATTTCCACTTGTAGTCTATGAAAGGACAATCTTAACCTAGTGAATTCATATCTATATTTTGGTATACGAGTATTAACTGTGCAACACCTTGAGCAAAATCCTAAATTACACAAAACATTTACCAGAGATGCCCAATTAGCTTTATCAGGCATAATTTGAATATCCCTAACAGTAAGTTGTAAATGACATATAATTTTTTATCTGGCGCAGATATGACTTTAAACCAATATTAATATAGTTCTGACCTATTTGCACCACTCTATAATGTCATCTGGCCTAAGACTACAGTTATTTTTACTATATGTTCTATATAGGCACTGGACACTATAGCAATTTTGCATGCATTCCAACCCCCATAAAAATACCTGAACTCAACAGAACTATTCAAGGGAAAATATTCCAGCCACAGTGAACATTAGGTTGACCGGCTCTTTTTTCCACCATTTCGAACCAAATCACATGCGTATGAAGAATACTCTCTAGATGGCCGCAAACAGGCAAAACAGGCCCTATCAAAAAGTCATGTTATGCAGATTCTGACATTTTCATTCTGTCAAATTGTACATGTACCTACTATTTCATATCTCCTCTATTAAATCTTGCCATTTATTGCAGGTCTTTCACTCAAAAATTCACCAATATTCACCATCAAACAGAGGAACTATTTTCGGCGTAACCACTTCCGTATTGTCAACCAAGGGCAAATAACTGTCGTCTTGTGCCATCTATTAAAATACATGTATGTGAAACAAACGCAAATATGCCTCAAATCTAAGATGAGCTCCACGTGACCTCACATGAAACAGGAATTAACGTTATCTAAACGGTGAGCTAGAATGGAGTGAGGTAACGATGGGCTTGAATAACTTATCATCTATGGATCTTATATAATCTAAATTGTCAGTGTGAATGGAGACAAGTTGTAAATTAAGGCTGCTTGTCATTGATAATTCATCAGCGACCAGTTCATGAATGGAACTATTTTGTGTAGCGCATGAATATCTTTTTGATCTGACATGGAATAAAATAGAGATTCTATGATTTTCAGAAGTGCACTTATAACTCTGGTAGTGGGTAAACCTAAAACAACAATCGAAATAATATATCTCAAACGGTAATTTGCTCGTGAATAAAATCATTGTTTGTCGTTTAGATGTGTTTAGATGCGTTTAGATGCGCATTATTGAATCACTCGGGCTGCACCCTCGTGATATAATTCCATGATTGTATTCAACGGAAAAACACTGTTTGGGCTGTATTATCCCTTAAACTCTTACACTGTCTTGCCTTCCGTCACTTTAATTTCAATGTCGTTTAATTTGTAAGGAGAAGAAAAATTTCGGATGATATTTCATAGTTTTACAAATCGGTATTATGTCGGAAAACACGTTTTTCTTTCCATCATAGTTATTATAAACTTATCAGGGCAGAATAGAGACCAGTGTTTCAGCTATAGGTAAGTGTCCTTGATAAAAAAAACTTTTGAGATGATAAGGCAAATCTAGTGTAAACATATTGTATTGCTAACGAACATTATATATTACATAATACTACATATAAAATTCTTGAAAACCAGATGTAGCTCATTATTGTTTTTTCCTATTATCCGAAGAAAATGAAAAATTGGTATCTAATCATAACACAAAAGTTATTTGGTACCATATCTTGGAGTTGTTATTTCAGGTTTATTTTTCAAGGAACTTGTCGAAGCTGTGTCTACTGATTTCTTTTTAGCGAATGATATCCTTTTTTCACTTTTAGTGTTATCTATCGAATTTGATTTTGCGTTTTTACGTGACACCTTGCTCAAAAACTTTGTCGTCGAAACAATATGTCCGACAGCTTTAACTGTGCGTTTTGATCCATGCTTTTTGACTCGTACTTGGACCGTTTTTACCTTTCCATGCGTTGATTTTTCCGCATCAGATACTGCTGGTGTCTCTTCTTCGCTTATCTTATCTAATTTTGTTGGTTCTCTCGACGGACCCCTTGAAAGTGATTTTCTTCTAGAAACTCTGTCGCCGTATTCAGCATCAATGTCATATTCTGATTCGGACTCATAATCAAAGTCAGTTTCATCTTCGGCTACTGCATCTCTTGGCTTTAAAAGTTCTTTCAATTTGTCTTTCATAATTTTTCTTCGAATTTCACCTTCTACGTCACTGTCGAACCATCTAGAGCCTCTGGGAGCTTTTGCTCGTCTTTTCACGGACTCAAAGTCAATATGAATACCCTCATTTCTAAGACGAGACACACGTCTTTGTTGTAGCTCTTCCTGGCGTTCCTTTAATGAATCAAGTTTTTCTTGAAACTTTTCCCGCCTCTCATTACTTTCTGAATTATGAATGTCCAAAATACGGACTAGTTCTTCAATACGCAGACAAGCCCAAGGGACACACTCATTTTGTGTAGCCATTTGTTAATCTATATCATAATAAAAATAAATCCAAAAAAAATCCGGAAAAAACTGCACTCTTCTTATCGAAATATTCCTAACTTTTTAGAAACACAAATATTAATAATCATATAAAATGAAATGAAAAAACCATACGCATTTGCAGAAAATTGTGTTGCGTGCACAGATTCCAGGAGAATATTCTATTCAATCATTACATGAACTTCCGTATGCCATGTATTTTCGCAGAAAATTTCCTGTACCAAACTTGCATGCGACAAGACAGTGAAATAATATCCGTTGTTTTGTGTGTCTTTCTGTAAAACATTTTATGGAATCATTAAAAGATCATAAAAGGCAAATGATACCATGGCTACAGCAACTAAGGACACTAATTACAGATCTTTAATACACCGGCATACAAGAATTGAATGAATTATTAACGAGCAGTGTACCTAATAAACTTTTCCTATGAAATACACAACAATGAAAAACAACAACACAATTTCGGATTTATATCACATTTGCAAAGAATACTATTAAGATATATCACAGTGCATATATTGGAAATGATGACATTAAATGAGTAGCCATGACATAAAACTAACAATAATAGATCTATGCATTATAGATATTTCTAAAAATTAGCTCACAAGATACTACCATATAAATCAATTTAAATACAAACGTTTGATTCTCAGAATGGAAGTGTTTAAACCTTTATCCTGCTAAATTTCTATATTGAACTTGTCCGTCTTTCAATTAGGACAGTACCATTAACTGTTAAAAGGGGTGCGTAACAAAAAGTTATTGACTGAATGGCGAACAGTGCGGACCATGATCAGACTGCACGGACTGATCTTGGTCTGCACGGGTCGAAAAGGCAGACTTACTTGCCGCCAGCATGCTAAGGGTTAAAATTATCGTTAACAGTCATCGTACAGCAAGACAACTTGGTCGCGCTTTTGTCCATTCAATCAATTATTCATCTTAAGCAAATCGGTTACAAAAGCAGTTTTACATTGCTGCCCATTCATAGAAGATTAAATGTTTTCAATGTCACCATATACATACATAACTATTGAAGCCCTGGAGGGACAATTGATTTCCGTACTTCCCACATCTGACTTCTAACTTCTGCACTTCTCACTTATTGACTTCCTACTTCCTACTTCTAACTTCCACACTTCTGACTTCTAACTTCCGCACCTCTGACTTCCAGCTTCCTGACTTTCGACTTCTGATTTCCAACTTCCACACTTCTTACTTCCGGCTTCTTGACTTCATACTTCCTTCTTCTAACATTCGCACTTTTGACTTCTAACTTCCGCACTTCTGACTTCCAACTTCTTGACTTCTTACTTCCGGCTTCCAACTTCCACACTTCTTACTTCCGACTTCCAAAGAGGGAAAGTTGGAAGTCAGAGGTGCGGAAGTTCGAAGTCGGAAGTCAGGAAGTTAGAAGTCAGAAGTGTGGAAGTTAGAAGCCAGAAGAGCAGAAGTTAGAAGAGGGAAGTAAGAAGGCAAGAAGTCGGAATTAAGAAGTGTGTAAGTTGGAAATCAGAAGTCGAAAGTCAGGAAGTTAGAAGTCAGAAGTGCGGAAGTTAGAAGTCAGAAGTGCGAAAGTTAGAAGAGGGAAGTAAGAAGTCAAAAAGTCGGAAGTAAGAAGTGTGGAAGTTGGAAATCAGAAGTCGAAAGTCAGGAAGTTAGAAGTCAGAAGTGTGGAAGTTAGAAGAAGGAAGTAAGAAGTCAAGAAGTCGGAAGTAAGAAGTGTGGAAGTTGGAAATCAGAAGTCGAAAGTCAGGAAGTTGGAAGTCAGAAGTGCGGAAGTTAGAAGTAGAAAGTAGGAAGTCAAGAAGTTGGAAGTGAGAAGGGCAAACGTTAGAAGTCAGATGTGGGAAGTACGGAAATCAATTGTCCCTCAAGGGCTTCCATACATAAGCGATGGCAACAGAAGTTGCTTTTTACTCACGCTAAAGCTGTGAGTAAATCAATTATTCTCTAATCTCAATTACCTTCAACAAGACAAAAAAGAAACAATAAAGTAGGAATAAGGTATATAATTGGCAGCATATAAGAGTAAAATTGTTCGCGAAGTAAATTCATATTTCAACAATCGATTTAATGTTCTTCGTATGGTTCCAAGCGATCTAGTATCCGGGTAAATTTGAACTGAAACGAGACTAAAAGTAAATTTAATCATGTTGTTAAGATAAATGTTTCACGTTTGCGTAAAACACAGGCGTGAATAATTAATAAAATCTCTAATTTTATCTGGTGTTTAAGATTTTACTAGAAAAGACATCACCAGAACCAAACAGATACAACCAAAATTGTAGCTTTACAACTAACAATCGGAGTGATTTACTTAGAAAAAAGAAACACACATTATATATATTCAAAACTTAACATAACCTGCGTAGAATAGTAAACATAAAACAAAAACAACATTTATTTTATAATAAAATAAACTAATATTCTAGACAAGCGATTTTCATGCCAGTTTGTTTCGTTGAAGCAAGCTACAACTAAAATACAAGCACAACATACATCATGGGAGGGAGGGCGGGTACAGACTGTTTGCTGCCAATCATAAACCTCGAGTGGTGAGAACAATATCAGTTCACACTTATATACGCCGAAATATTTCACGAAATTCACGTGACAAAGAGCGCCCAAATATACTAACATAAACTTCAGTCCAAACTAGTACTGGGATAAACTACCAAGAAAAGTAATTTCGAAACGCGAATAGTTTTATTTACTCACGCTACAGCTGTGAGTAAATCAATTATTCTCTAATCTCAATTACCTTCAACAGGACAAAAAAAAAAGAAACAATAAAGTAGGAATAAGGTATATAATTGGCAGCATATCGAGATAACAAAAAGAGAAAATGTCTTCCGTATCAAAATTATTGACGCAGTAAACGGAAAACGGAAAAAAGAAATACTTACTAACGATACTTAATTACCGTGGTTACCTTGTACATTAATATCCCACTTCTATGAAGGACCATCAGATCACCAAAGCCCAATCGTCTCAAACCCATTTCAGCAGGAATACATTGCTTGAAGAAAAAACCATGCAGCATTCCGCTGCTTGCAGAGCACATAACGCAGCATTCCGCTGCTTGCAGATTACTTAATGCAGCATTCCGCTGCTTTCAGAGCACATAACGCAGCATTCCGCTGCTTGCAGAGCACATAACGCAGCATTCCACTGCTTGCAGATTACTTAATGCAGCATTCCGCTGCTTGCAGAGCACATAACGCAGCATTCTGCTGCTCGCAGAGCACATAACGCAGCATTCCGCTGCTTGCAGATTACTTAATGCAGCATTCCGCTGATGGAGAGCACATAAAGCAACATTACGCAGCATTCCGCTGCTTACAAAAAACATAACGCAGCATTCCACTGCTTGCAGATAACCTAACGCAGCCTTACATTGCAAGAAAACATATAACGCAGCATTCCGCTGCATGCAAATAACCTAACGCAGCATTAATAACACATAACGCAGCATTCCACTGCTTGAAGATAACAAATCACAGCATTTCGCTGCTTGCAGATAACATAACGCAGCATTCCACTCCAGGAAGAGCACAAAAATCAGCATACCACTTCTTAAAATTCCACTGCAAGAAGACCACCTAACTCAGCATTCCGCTGCTTGCAGATAACCTAACGCAGCATTTCACTGCAGGAGGAGCACATAAAGCAGCATTCCACTGCTTGCAAATAATCTAACGCAGCATTCCGCTCCAGGAAGAACACATTACGAAACATTCCTCTGCTTGAAAATAACATAAGGCAGCATTCCACTGCTTGAAAGTAACATAACGCAGCATTCCACTGCAAGAAGAACACATAACACAGCATTCCACTGCTTGAAAATAACCTAACGCAGCATTACACTACAAGAAGAACACATAATGCAGCATTCCACTGCTTGCAAATAATCTAGATCAGCATTCCGCTGCAAGAAGAACACATTACGCAGCATTCCTCTGCTTGAAAATAACATAAGGCAGCATTCCACTGCTTGAAAGTAACATAACGCAGCATTCCACTGCAAGAAGAACACATAACGCAGCATTCCACTGCTTGAAAATAACCTAACGCAGCATTACACTACAAGAAGAACACATAATGCAGCATTCCACTGCTTGAAAATAGCCTAACGGAGTATTCCACTGCAAGAAGAACACATAACACAGCATACCGCTGCTTGCAGATAAACAAACACAGCATTCTACTGCAAAAACAGCACATAACGCAGTAATCCGCTGCTTGCAGGTAACATAACGCAGCATTCCACTGCAAGAACAGCACATAACGCAGCATTCCACTGCAAGAAGAACACATAACTCAGCAATCCGCTGGCTGAAGATAACCTATCGCAGTATTCCACTGCAAGAAAAGCACAAAACGCAGCATTCTGCTGCTTGCACATAATCTAACGCGGCATTCCTCATCTGAACATAATCTTAGGCAGCATACCACTGTAAGAAGAGCACATAACGCAGCCTTCCACGGTTTGCAGATAACCTAATGCAGCATTCCGCTTCTTGAAAATAACCTAACGTAGCATACTATTGTAAGAACAGAACATAACACAGCATTCAGCTGCTTGTAATGCATACATTGTTCCGTTACCAGCAACTGTAATTTAAACAATATAGATAATTCTGTTAAATGTAAAACACTAAGTACAGTATTCCGATGTAAATAAAACCCAGTGTGACATTACCATATTTATTTAACCTCAAGTTATTAGTCTCAAGCACCTTTTAAGAGTGTAACATATAAAAATATAAAATGCACGCAATAAATTCAACATGATATGTTTAAAAGTCTTAATTATGAGAGACAAAAAGACGATCTTTCAAAGAGTCTTTCACATAGCCATCTCTTGATGACACATTTCCACCTGCCATGCCTCCGCCACAACCTCGCACAAGTACTTCTGTTAGCAACCATAGCATCAGCCCCCGACCGAAAAGAATGAAGTCCAGACATCTAACTGAAGTTTTTGTTTTAAACCAAGGTGAACAGAAGAATAAGAAAGCGTCTGTCTGAATCACTTCGCAAAACATACGTTTATTAAGCTTTTTCTTGAAAATGTCTGAACGAAAAATATATTCTGAAGAAAATGATATAAGTGGTTTTCGTATATATCTTTCTAAGATAGCGACAAAACAGGAGGAATGTCCTATATACGTTTCAGTCCCTACTGCGTCTGACATTCAATAACTATATCTAACAATGAAATTCTGAAATCTTGAAATCCTTAGTGATTCATTAATTCTTAAAATTCCGGCAAATGAAAAAAATATATATAAATAAATAAACAATATAATCTTAAATCAGATAGGGAACTGCTCTCAGAAGGGAAATGTTCAATAAACTGTTTCATAATATTAGAATTCTTTACCACCGGTCTGGCAGTTATTCTTTTACAGTCATTCAAACAGTTTCAAACAATCATCGCTACAAGGATTTTGTACATTTGACAGAACGTATGACCAATTAACAGAGTAGAAGACCATGTTTAACTTTGACTTACTGCGACAGCTATCACTTATCGACACCAAGTACAATGCCACAGGGAATGGCGAACCAGGTAACGTCACTTTCTCACACCAGTCACGGAACTTCTTAAATTCAAGAGATGTAAACGGCTCTTTGCCTCCAACAAGCAAACAGTTACGGTGAAATCATATCTGCTCATCTTTTAACAGTTTCTCATCTTCTGTGTGTATTAAACAAATCTGCAAACAAATGGCATTATTTCAATAAGATATACACTGTCACAGACACAGACAACTGAAACTAAATTGTCACTCTTTATAATGATGTTTATTATATACCTATATAAATTCTGTAAAAAATCTGCTTGTATTTCACAATTAAATATGAACAGACAGACAAAAATTCCGTATTGTACCTTTAAATTCCGTATTGTACCTTTCGTATTGTATGCTGCCGGACTATTTTCATTAATATGCATTACCGGACACATTTCTATAAAATGCGCACATAAAAAACTTCACTATGTTCCATTTAATATCGATAAACATTGAAGATTTCGTTCAAGAACGTAACAAGAATCAAAATGGTAAAAGTATATAATAAAAGGGTCATTATAACAGTAGCTAGATCTGGGACTTTGTATTCGGCTCTCGTGGATTTTGCAAGGTCGGATCTCACGAGGCGCGCAAATCCACTCGAGCCGAATACTGCATCCCAGATCAAGCTACTCTTATAATAACCCTATTTTATTTAACTGTAAAAACTGCATGCCACTAGTGATACACCTGTACAAATGGATTAATCTGTTATCAACAGCGGGTAAATATTGCATGTAATGTAAGAATCACACATAGATCTACTGTCTCTTTAAATCAAATCTATAATTTGAAACAGACTTTATAACACGTTTAATATAAATGTTCAATAACGTCTCTATATACACACCAATAGTATTTCAACCATTGTTTACAAAAGGATGATTCATAAATTTTAATTGGTATTACATCTGCTAAAATGAAATCATCTAAAATTCCCACGGTACTTAACAAGGGGGAGATCTCAAACTAGACTTTAACTGTCAAACTGTCAAAAATCCTTGCCACAGTTTTAAACTTTATTGTACCAAATATAGAATTCTTGTAATACCCATGTATATATATATGTTTCTGGTTAATCAAAGATTAAAACCTTTTGAAAACAAAAAAGTGCGCAAAACGCAAGTGGGGTTGGGGGGGGGGGGGGGGGGGGGGGGGGGGAGATGGCCGGTAAGGACCCACCAATATACCTCTAGCTTTACAAAACAAGAAGAAATTTAAACACTTGAGTATAAGAAATACCGGCGGAACTAACCAATCGTTTTCAATTTTCAAAGAAACGGAACAAGCGTCGAAAGCCTCCGTGTCTGAGGTCCTAAATCATGAATTGTATAGAGGCAACTTTTTATTGTACTCACTAGTAAAACGGTCCATACAATTCACTAACATTATTAAAATACACTAAACTTTTCTTTTAAGATGAATCTCCACCGACAAAGGACTCGCATTTTAAGGTCTTTTTGACAAAATCTTTAACAGCAAAAAAAATAAAATCACTAAATTTTCTAGATCAGACCTATTATTCTTTAAAAACAAATGACGGCGGTTTTTTTGATAAAAAGAGTAACATATCCATAGTGAATTACAGAAAGGATATCTGTATCAGCATTAATTCCAAAATGTGAAATACTATTTGTTGTATTCGTATAGCATCTGTGATATTCATGATTAGTCTCTTATAACTCATTAATGAGTGGCATCTGTGTACTATGTTATATAATGTGTATGTAAATATATACATGTATGTTTTTGTTTTATGTAATGATGAACATGATGACGAGACTGAAATAAATTATCTTATCTTATCTTATCTACTATTTTCAGTCTGCTTTTCACTGAGTTTTCTGCTACGGAAACACAAAGTTAGATTTGCAGAAATTCTCTTGGCATTTAACGTCTGCATAATATGAATAAAAGCAATACTTTTCATCTTCTCAATGATGCTGACTTTCGTCAGTGGTTTTGCTACTGTGGATTCTGGCTTGTCGAGCGAATCGTCCCACGTTACCACACGTATACGTGACGATATATCTAGTTCCGGTTTGTAATCCCGCCATTGGAGCTCTGGCTGCACCTGTGCACCGAAAGCTTCGAAAAGACTAAGAGAACATTCCAGTTAACATTTTAAACTTATATGAACACAACAAACCCTATATTAAAAGACTAAATACTTATTTTAGTCCATTATCATGAGTATGTGATAAATCCGCCGTAACATAGGCTTATTTGTTTACGATTAATAACAAATTGCATCATCTCTGCTCTAAACTATAAACCTGTGTAATAAATGTTTTCATGAATTTAACGTGCAGATTAACGGACTTGTGTTTATCAGGTCGGAGGAGAGACATTCTCTCGATCTAAACATTGTCTCTCGTTCGGAAGACAAAATGTCTTTCGATGGAAAGACTCAAATTAGCTTAATCAATGAAAATTATTGAAAGAGTAATTAAAACTCTTTTTAGAATGCGCAAATTTATTTCAGATATAGAAAATTATCTTTCTTTTATCAAATTTTCAAAATCAAAATTATTTTGGGAAATTTGTTTAAGCATTGTAATGCTCAGTCCAGGGGAAGTCTCCGACCTGTTTATATAACATCGATGGCAAAGCATACATTGTGGTAATCTAAGGGGCGATTTTAACATTATGAAAATAAAATTCAAATGACTTACAGCGATGTCCAATGGTCCAAAACTACTGACAGACGACTGTGTCTGATTTTTTCAAAACTTCTCGAGCCTACCCTAACTCTTTCTTCAGCTCCTTGGATCTTTCATCGAAATCGCCAGCAACCTTCCTCTTTCCTGTCGTTTACTGCAGTTCACTCTGTGAATCTTCTCTAAAATCCCACTTCTCATGTTTCTATTCATACAATTATTCATCGAAGAAGTCATTCAGGTCCCATAACGAATCCTTGTTTGTATTTTCTGAATCGTTCATACTGAATTACAGACTGTTTGCTGCCAATCATAAACCTCGAGTGGTGAGAACAATACCAGTTCACACTTATATACGCCGAAATATTTCACGAAATTCACGTTACAAAGTGCGCCCAAATATACTAGCATAAACTTCAGACCAAACTAGTACTGGGATAAACTACCAAGAAAAGTAATTTCGAAACGAGAATAATTTTATATAGTTATCCCCCATTTTTATCTCTTTTCAAAGTTGTAAGATAACTGTCACGGTTAGGATTCTTGTATAAACTTCTTGTATTCTTTTCTATTTTTCCTGCATTACCTTCTTGTATATCTGATTGCGTGTTCAATACTCTTTTCCTGCGTTAACTTCTTGTACATCTGATAGTTTTCGATACCGCTTTTTCTGCATAACTTGCTTTTATATCTGATAGTGTTCAGTACTCTTTTTGCTGCATAACCTACTTGTATATCTGATAGTGTACAATACTGCTTTTTCGGCATAACTTGCTTGTATATCTGATAGTGTTCAATACTCTTTTTGCTGCATAACTTACTTGTATATCTGATAGGTATATACTCCTTTTCAATACTTTCTGAATGTGAAAGACAATGTCAAAAAGTTTGAGTCTTGTGAATATTTCTGGATGTCTAAGTCCTAGTATATTTGCAGAAAAAGACATCTGTCCCTTTTGGCCAAACATAACGACATAAATGTTATCTGGACAAAATCTATGTATAGTGAAAACGTAAATTTGATTTTGTTGTCAAAATTAACCACCAGTAAAGAAAAAGGTCAAACAAGTGAAATCGTATTTGTATCAAGACTGCAGCCTCGTGCTAGTGCGACAGAACTTGATTCTATAACAGACCCTTTATGAAACACATGTTCAGTAATAATTTATGACGCCACCAAAATATCAGTAAGATGTTTATGTCGGGTGGGATAAGTAGTATTACCTTGTATTATATTGAATCTAACAATAAGAAGAAATCATAAATTAAAATTAACATGAGTTTCACATTTATCCGGTAATAGACTGTCGTCGGCATGTCATAGTGTTGTCTTCTTGTCATTACTGCGACATAACTTGGATCCCTTACAATCACTTAGAACTTATGCTATTGAAAACTGTTCCATTCACGAATAAATCTATTCCACCACTATGTAGTATTTAAGTTTTTACCACGTTTTTAGACCTTGCCACTAGCCAGCTTGCAAACGCTGGTAATTTTCATCAGATACAACCCTTACCCTGGTCTAAACTAATGCCTAAGGTTTTATGTCAAACAGTGAGAAATGAGAACAAAGAAATGATCTTAGTCGATATAAATTGAAACCGAACAAAAACAAAGCATACAATTTCCAAACATTGTCATTTTATTCGACAAATCAACCGACAACTTGAGGAACGTTGGCGTTGCCATGGAAATCATTGTAGAACTGGCCAGTCTTCGTCAGCGTTGAGGATTCGTTACGAAAGAGACTTGCAGCAGGGTGAATATATCCATTATCAAACACACGCTTCACTCTAGCCATGAACCAGGAATATCTAAAACAGGTTTCAAAATATATACACCGGGAAAGCAAAGTCAAATTTAAAATTATTCAATGTGTTCAATGTGCAAAAACAAATAAGCAAAAACTATATCAGAAATATACATGTGTGATAAGATTCTGAATATTTTGCTTGAAACAATAATTACATTTATTTGTTACACATTTATTTTTCGGAAATGGAAATAAAAACTAAATTTTAGTACTCAGTGAGTTGAACATTAATTTTGGGAAGCAAGGAACTGATTTCGCACCGACACGATGACACCACTTACATAATCAGCATTAAAATATGTTAAATGTACAAATAAAATTAATGGACGAGAAACAAAATAAATTAGCACAAGCACGGCTATGAAATAAATTACAGAGATAATATAAAGATATTTGAGCCTCACTTTCCTACCAGCACAGAGTGTATTGATACTATTTCCAGAAATGATACAAATTGCTCATAACCAATGAGGCAGGGAAATGCGCATAGAACTTCTTTTAAGAATCATACCAAAATACGTTATCCGCAGCTTCCAGCTGTGGTAGTAAAGTCTGCATTAAATGCAGTTGCTGATTCTCGTCCGTCGAATGAGGTCATGCAAACTCTGTCAACCAAATCTTCTTCTTGTATCTATGGTGCAGTTTTTGCAAATATGACATTATATGGCTTGCATCGCAACTATACGCAAGTGCGGCAACGAAGTCTGCATATTCTGAAGAATTCGTTGTACCAATGAAAATTATGAAAAGAAGTGGACGGGCTTACTATTGGTTTCCCATTAGAGTTCTTTTCAATTTGAGGCCAAAGGTCAGCCATTTGCTGCGGTGTCATGTTTGTTTGGTCCGGCCGGTCTGGCTCGGTAAAGATACATTACTCATGACATCCAGTTTGAGATGATGGTTGTGTTTGTTTCTCCAAACCATCGGCACAAACTCTTGCATTGCGTGGTCCGTAGTTGGACAATTTGCTGTTACTGTTCTATGGTAAAGTGAAAGATTGTTCTTCCAGTCATACCTATATATTATATACAATCATTAACCAAAAAGTGAGTTTTTCTAATTGATTTCTATGGCATGAATTTCAGTTACTTATTACATCGCTACAGTATCCGTCTATTTTAGTAAAAAAATCTTCTGGAAGCATAGAACGCAAATAAGCAAAATAATAGCTTACTCAGATTGACTGAGTCTAATGAAATGTGCTCCATAGCTTCGGCTTAAGGGTAAAGCCTATTAAAGTGAAATGGAATGTTCTCCGTGATCCTAAAGGACCAGAAAATATAACTGATAACTGAATCTAAGTAAGGGGAGACTTTTTACAGCCGCCACACGTCACTGTTACTTAAAGGCTGCTGTTGTGAACACCTATGGAGTTATCGAGCTTCCTTGCAGAAGATAGAGGGTTCTACCCCCAGAAATAATGTTCCGAGGTCTTATTTTTTTTATATTCGCTTGAATAGTGTAATATATGACTTAAGTCTACAAAAGAACAAATATTAACTGCCGAAAAGCTATGGCCTTCCGTGAAATAGCTAATAATCCTACATGCACTCAGGAATGTTGAAACAGCATATTAATATCTGTTACTGTAAATAGTGTCTAAAATGCCTTTGATTTATGTCATGTGCGTGCTTGGTCTTGGTGTTACTGCTAAAACAAATGACGTGAGCAAGGCAAAATAGGTAAAATAAAATATCTTACCACCATGAAATATTACTTAGAACCTTGAAATCATTGCATTGAAGGTCCCCACCCCATGCTGCCACTCCTTTCTTCTGCGACCCTTGCACCTCGCTGACAAAAATGTGAACGTTTATCACAAGGCAAAACAATAACACAGTAAAGTTGCCCGTCATTTTGTTCTGTTTAACATATTATGTCGCTATCAGAACAAAATCGTGATCTTTCATGTTTAATTAATGATTATCAAGTTCCATATTTAGAAGAAAATTCAAAATTAACTTTTAAGTTCAATTCGTGACAGCTTCGTGAAAATCATTGTACTAATACAATAAATAAACTGTACAACAGAGATAGCATAAGATACTGGTCATGTTTTGACATGTGAGTGAGGGAGTTTGGTTTTACGGTGAAGCGACACAAAAAGGTCATATATCGCTGAGACGCAGTACATCGAAATATAATTCTAAAACATATAAATAGTGTTACAATACTAGTAGTTAACATAATATATCCCAAAAGATATGAATAAAAAGGTTTCAAGTTCATTATTTTAATACATGCCTGCTTGCTGAAAACAAAAAGAAGAAAGAATAAATATTGTCGCTAAAAGAGCTCATCGTTTGCTTCTGAAAAAGCATCTGTCCCACTGATTTTAACGGTTGTTCATATTTTGACCGCTTACATGTCAGAATACTAGTTGCTTTTTTTCTACATCGTCCTTTTTCATGTTTCCCTCTGATGCCGCCACTTAATTTATTAATACAAATGTATACTTTTAAGCATTTTTGCCAACTTGTCTTACGCGTCTTGATTTTCTTTTCGCCTATCAATAATCCTTATAATCCTTATATGAGCATTTGTGAGACCAAGAAAAAGAATTATTCAGTCTAATCTTGATGATATTCTAAATGTTGATTGCGACTGACGAGTTCATGCTCCTGAAAATGATGCAATATCGTCATCGCGCGATAGTCGTTACAAAGTTTATGGACCTTGAAAGCGGAACACTTGACTCATGCGGCTTCGATAAATACTAGAGAGTAACACTGCAAAACGTGTAGCACTAGATTATGGTTATATCTCCAGAACGCAGGCCGCTGAAAATGTTATTGCGTCACTATGAGAAGTGTATATAGTGCATGGTCCCGGAAAAAGAGCTATGCAAAAAAGCGAACATTTCGTAAGCATTTTTCTTCAGATTACGGCGAAGGGTCAAGAAAACTAGCTGCCGAAAATGTGGCAACGTCATCAGCAAAAGATAAATTATTTAGTGCGTGGCACTATGTTTACAAATTTTGATAGCAAATTTTATTAGAACTTGAAGATTAAATTCCCATTGAGACGTTCCAGTCAAGATTTTTAACGTAACAATTTGCGATAAAAAGCACTGAAGCTAACAGTAGGTACGAATGCTGGCCGGCAGTCAAATAGGTATCGATGTTGTCTCCATTCATAATTTATTATTCTAACACAATTACCATTGAAGGTGTATAATATAACATGCGGCACTTCTTGTAAATACTATTAGACGACATGTTTCATGATTTTGCTTTCTTTTAGAATAAAGGAAAAGCATCAAAAAGTACGATATGTTATAAAAATGCTGAAAGACAAAGAATTAATAAAAGAAATCCAGATGAGCCGTACATATACTTAATGCCGGAAGAGAAAGCAACAAAACGAATACCGAATTAAATACTTTGAACAGTGGCACATTATCCGGTCGTGAATTAGGGAATCCGCTATATATACGTTTAAAATGAGATTGAGAAAAACCTAAATTATTAATAGAGACAAATCAATGTTTAAATGTACTTGGATCTTCAATTGTGCTTGCTAGTAACAATTGACAGCTCTACGATTTCGATACAACTGAAATATGCCGTAAACATATGGAAAACCTTCTTTAATAAATTTGAGTCCGTGAGATAAGACAGGTTGTATGTACTAAAATGAATGTTGTCCTGACAATGTCAAATTGTATGGCAAAGATTTGAGTTCTTCAATATCATTAAATTTACTACATTTCTGATAGAATAATCTTACTATAATAATTTTCAGTTAGGTCATTCCAGGACAGGTCCGATAGGGATTCAAAATCAAGTCTCCCTGTTTAGAAGTCCAGTAAATGCGAACTGTGAATTCATTATAAAAAGGTAATTTAGGTATGTTTTGGTCTTAATGTTTAAAAGTATATCTTCGAAACACCGAAATATTTGAAAAACGAGCAACATCATTACCAACAATCTACCTGACCATTACATATTATGACGTACTGTCCTGTACGATTCTCAAAACTGTGTCCCCCTTTAGAAATGAGTACCATTTGTAAAGAAATAAAAATAAGCAATAGCAGAAAACTACGTTCAACGCAGTTATGTGAAATTTTAGCTCTGGGACATTATTGCAAATGCACCGAAACGAAAACATATGTAACATTTCGTTGAAAATGGTGAGTTTCTAAAGGCGCTGAACTGTCCGAAAGTGTGGCCCCTTTATGCAGCTCCTTTCCGGTTTTCTATATAAATATTATTAAACTGACAATTGTTGTGTAGAGTAATATACATGTTTTATATGCTGTTAAATTTTCACATGAAACAACCTTTTCTTTCTATGATCTGGTATTGTTTGATTTTTTTTTCTCAAAATGTTAGGCTAAAATATAAAAAATGGAATCTCCACAGGTCGCTCAACAATACAAAAACGAAAATGTTTCAGGCTCGGTTTGATTGAGTCTGTTTATGAACGGTAGTGGAAATGCATGCTACCTAAGTCTTAAATTCATTTCTACTGGTAAATGTATTAAGGGATACCTTCGACTTCTACAAGCGCATGTCTTTCATGACCTAAGCTGTTATTTGAGTTCGCTCCTGTAGTTTGAATTTACTCGAAATCACTTTTAAATTTGTCAAAAAAATAATACTTTAATCTTTGTCGAAGACGTCAGGAATTTGAAACTAGTTGTTTGCATTGTTTTGTTACTGCTAAAGTAGTATGAAGAACAAACAATGTTTTCAACCGTCTTTATTTCTTATTTTTTTACACAATTATCCCACAACTTGCGGAGAATGTCCATTGCCGTGGAAATTATTGTAGAAGTGTCCGATTGTCGTCAGTGTAGATGAGTCGTTATGAAGAAGACTAGCAGCTGGATTTATGAATCCATTATCGAATATTCGCTTTACTCTAGCCATAAACCATGAATATCTAAAACAGTGAATTTTATATAGCAACAAATATTCATCTGGATATATTTAGACCGCTTTTATTCATTACCAAATTCAATTTCAACCAGTAATCTGTCTGTCGTTGACCTTTAATCTTTTAAATAACTTGCTAGAACAGGCCCAAGAAGCAACACTATCGTACTGTACAAAATTAGGACATAAAACCTATTAGCAGAAGAGAGTATTGACCTTATACCGATATTACCATGTTTTGTACAACAACTAAAATATGACAGTTTACCTAAATACGTAATTTGCAGCCTCTAGCTTTGGTAGCAGTGTTTTCATCAAATGTAATTGTTGATGTTCATCTGTGGATCGTGGACACGCAAACTCCGTCAACCAGATAAGCTTGTTGTATTTGTGGTACAGCTTTTCCAAATACGACATGATATGATTGGCATTACAGCTATATGCATGCGCAGCAACATAGTCTATTCGGCAGCCATTGCAAATCCGGAAGAATTCATCGTACCATTGGAAATTATGATGCGCAGCGGCAGGACTTACTATTGGTTTCCCATGAGAGTGCTTTTCAATTTCTGGCCAAAGGTCAGCAACAGCTTGTGGAGTCATATTAGTCTGAACTGCTTGTTTCGGCTCGTTCAGAACTAAAATAAATGGGGCGTTGCTGGAAACGTTCATGTGTATGGCACCGTTCTACTTCGATTTCCAGATAAGTGGCACAAATTGAGGAATGTGGTGGGTGGATGCTGGGCACACGTTTGTCACGGCATTATGGTAAGTGGAGAGATCGTTCTTATAGTCATACCTTTTGAACAAATATATTTGAATTCATCAGTACTTGCTACCTATATATTTAGTAATTTTGTGACATGCTACATCGTTGATTTTTTTTAAGTGGCTAGAAATTATTTTTCCTTTATACTAAACATACTTAAATTATTTTCTGGTTTTGTTTCAAATAGAAAATATCAATTTTTTTGTCCAATATTTTTTTTATGCAATGACAGAAAAGATATAATGCTTACCACCAAGAAATGTTATTGAGAGATAGGAAGTCATTGCAGAGTAACCCAGAACCCCACGCAGCAACACCTTTCTTCTTAGATCCACACACAAAGCTAGTATGCAAATATACACATAGAAAACAGACAAGAATAGCTTTGTAACTTGTCATCTTGCTGTCTCTATCTATCGAAGTAAGTCAGTTCTTTCCTTATCGCTTATTATTCATAGATGACTGAATACTAAATATGAATTCCTTTTAATGGAGATAAGTCAATTAAAAAAAATTCTAGTACATTTGATTGCATCTAGGCAAACGTACCTAAAAACTGGATATATTCTTGAATGTCTTAAAATCTCATAGTCGAATATAAATTAAATTGTCTACATGATTATGAGACACACAAGTCAATTATACAAATTCCGACATGAAATATTGGAATGATTTTTTTCTTTCCATATTTTTGAGACACTAAGCAGGGTTTTCTGGTGAATTTTCTACATGTTGAAAAGGGACATGTTTCACAAAAGTTCGTTAGTTGCATTCTAATTTCTGACCTAAGTATGGACTTTTGGAAAGCATTATAACATGTATCATTTCAAATACGCAATTTTATGACAGATCTAACATAATTTTGGTCGGCTTAGATTCTAAGAATATCAGAATAGTTAAAATGATTTTTCTTAAAATGATGTTCGTGAAACATCTTGCTCTTAAAAAAGATAAAAGGTAAGGTTAGATTTCTCGGAAGAACAAGCACCCCAAACACAGTCATAAAGTCATGCAATTTAGGCCCACAACAAAAGTTCTAACTCTGTCCAAGTAATGTTCGTGAAACGGGTCCGATGCACAGTAAAGCTAAACAGAGAAGTCGAAATCAGACACATATATTTAGCACATGCAAAATATGTATACGGTTGTACAGAAGTCTTATTATTTTTTTTCTGTTTTTTTCTTTTTTATTACCGCCAGTATCAAATACCGTATTGCTTAATTTGAAGCTTTGAAAATAAATGCTCCTTTTTCATGTGATTTTAAGTGCAACAGTTTAACGCATAATGTTGAAATATTTTGAACATATATATTTATAACACAGAAACATATCAAGGAAAGATCAAAACGCGTGTTTCGTATTGTAAGATATATAGGCCCGAACACTAGAAAATATAGTCCTGTTATCCTGATTGAAAAGGTTTTGGCCGTAAAACGTGCACTGCCTACATCTCAATTGAAGCTCTGCAAATCATACAGAAATACATTACGGCAATTACTCGATATAATTCAGTCAATTATGTTCGATATATTCTAATTTGCATACTAGTAAGTGTCTCGGAGATATCTTAGGAAAGAGATAATTCTGTGGGCTATTTTCGTGCCGAGTCGATAACGGATCACCCAAAGAATGTCACGTAATAATAAATTTGACGCTTAAGTTAAAATTGCTTTTCTATGAATGATAAATTTACCAAAGGTGGAACGTATTCAAGGACAAGACCTTCACAAAATGGTGCCATGTACGTCCGAGTTTTAGATCAGAGAATGAGGAAGTAAAAATTAAGACAAAATGTGTGTCTATGAGGGATTTGACCATGATGTGACCTTGAACTTTGACCTTCCATCCAAAACCATGTGTCCTGCAAAATCGTCTTATCGGTATCTACCTATATGCCAAGTTTAAAGTCAATACCTTGAACGGTTACGACACGTAATAGACGAACAGCTTTTGACCTTTGAGCTCAGTTTGTGTTATTGACCTTTGACTTACAAAAACGGTTCATGCACTCTTCACAGCATCTATCACAACCTACCTATATGCTAAATTTAAGGTCAATACCTTGAATGGTTGTTAAGTAATGTTGCGGACACGAAATATAACGGATAGATTTCACATTATAACTCCATTTATTACCGTGACCTTTTACCTATCGACCAGATTTTTATGCTCTGCACATCTCTTTATTGCCACCTACCTACATGCCAAATTTCAAATCAATGCCTTGAATTGTTTTTAGTTAGCTATAAAGGATAGAACCGGCGAAAGTCGGTTTAATTGAGGCAATGAATTGCGCACCACCCTCGTACCCTATAACACCGAATGAAGCAAAATTCTATTATAGTAATATTGAAAGTACTGCACAATCCCAAAGAATCAGAAACTGTAACTACTCTTGAAGACGATTCGACGTCTGATCCACATAAAATGACATCAACGTCAATGTCTTATGGCACTTGTGTAACACCAAAATTATTTCACTTCATGGAAGTCACTCATGTGAATAAACGTTATAACTAGTTTTAAACACAATCGCAGAACATAATGTTTTTGTGCACAGATGGATGGCCTGCACTGGCTATTCAATTTATTCATTAGATAGACTAGCATCAGTCGTTACATTTTTTTTCAAAAAAAAATATAACTGCCTTATAATCCTCTTTAATAGCACTTTCTAAAGAAAAAATAAAATATCTCTTATCTCTGATTCTAACCAAGGGAGAAAGTTGTTTTCTGATGAAATGTCAGTATGAGTATGAAGAAAGAAATAAACATTTTTACAGATTTCTATATCTCAACATACTTTGTAGGTCTATTCATTAGAATCTTATCAATCTTAGTCTGATATGTATTTTCACGGGAACTAATATCCTGTACCAACCTGACTGCGACAAGGCAGTGGATTAATATCCGCTGTGTTGTGTGTCCTCTTAAGGAAATTTTATGGAATCATTAAAGGATAATAAAAGACAAATGATATCATGGCTACCTCACCACATGACATTTATATATTAATAATTACAAATATTTGATACTCAGACATACTAGAAGTGTTATGAAATTTAAACGAGTGCCGTATAGGTCACAATAGCCTAAATAGTTTCCCCTATATATTCTATATAAAACTGACCTTTTTCAAAGAGCTACCAAACATAACTAGACCCATTTCAGAGAACAAATCCTTACCTCATTTTAAAGAGTTATGATAAAACTGATATAAAATGAAGAGAAAAGTAGGGGTCATGTATCTTCTAAGAAAGATTTCTCTGGTCACATTTACTTACTGTAAACTGACATCAAAATCACACTGCTGTGACCTGGAAGTACTACTCATACTAAAATGGAGCTTGACTTCACCAAATACAACCTGCTCCCCCATTTTTCCTACCAAAATGTCAACAATACATCCACAATGAAATTTAAACAAAAACTAGCCTCAATTTAGATCCCTGTTGCCATGCCAAGTGAAAAATTAGTGTTCAAATACCTGGCAGCCATTACGCGACTAGACCAGATGGCTCCCACGCTGGTTCCTTTAGTTTAGTTAGGCGTATAGCGCACCGGGTGTGATTCGGCCTTGCAAAATCCACGAGAGCCGAATACAAAATCCAAGATCAAGTTACTGTTATAATGACACTTTTATTATATACCGCCTGCTTTTTGATTATTGTTTTTTTTAGCATAAGAGCTGTAATTACTTTTTGTGTATCCTATTTATGTATGGAACTTGGTGAGGTCATGAATTTTAATAAATGAAAGTAGTGCGCCCACATGCACAATACAGGGTTTTCAGTACAATACAGAATTTGATTTCTGCGTAAATAAAAGCCGTATTTTTACAGAATTCAGTAATCTTACTTTTTACGTTATAACGGAAAATAATACACTTTTACCATCATTTATAAAATATATTAAACAGAGTCAAGACTGATTTTAAAAATCGTAATTTATAAACATGCACTGCTTATTCCTTAACAAATTGACATTTTATTTTAACCTTCAGAATTCAAAAAGTTAAGGAGTACATTCCATCGGAAATTAATTTAACTCTACTCTTCATTGGTTTCGGCATTACAATACGGTACCATTATTGTCATTAAATATTCTGCACACTCTACTTGATTTTTGAAGCTCATTTCCTCTGAAAATAAAATATCCGCCTTTCTAACCCACTACCTGATATGGCTGAACTTTTTAAAACTTATTTCATAGATACATTATTTAATGGATTCTTTTCTGGTCATTTTACTGCGAATCTTGAAACTGATCATGCAGATAACTTTATCCCATCCCAAATGGACAGTTTGCTGGTCAGTTATTTCAATGAATTACCATTCCATTTATTTCATTATTCATTCGTCTGTTTTCTATATTTATTTATGCAAATGGCACACTTTTCGGAAACGTAAGTACTTAAAATCGCATTATATTGTTTTTCTTTTTGTATTTGTTTCTTGAAAATGAGACAATTTGGAATACGTAAGCAATTAGAATGGCATTGTGCCATTGTTACCTTTTTTTTTTTTTTTTTTCAGAGGGATTGCTTCTAAAAACCGAATCGTTGCTTGCTCATTTACACATTAGCATTTGAAATAGTTACCTTCCTTTGAAACATTGTATACCTGTAGTCAGAAACGCTTATAAAGGAAGTAATGTATTGATTGTTTGTTTTATTGAATCTCGCATAATAATGATGCTGTCCATTGTTTTGTTTAACAGAACTGCCATTTTCTGTACATACATATCAAAAGTCTGTTCTTCTTATGATAATGTTGCTACCGTTTGTCTCTGCTATATAAATTCTCAAATCCATTCATCAACTTCAGTCTTTCTTTTTGTGTAAAACATGACGTATCTGCATGGTGTCATGCTTTATCAAAAACAACTTTGATATCTGTCAACTTTTTTTTCGTTTGCTAAAATATACAATTGTGTTTCTTAATATGTTACAGATATATCTCGTTACATTTCGAAATAGATTTTGGCAGATTTCAACAGCGATAACTATACAATGAGAAATGATAGATATTTTAAATGGATTCTTTATCAATAGTGATGCAATACAATTGAGTCAAGATATGTGTCCAAATCACATGACGTTAACACGTCTTAAAATCATAAATGAACCGCACCATGAGAAAACCAACATAGTGCATTTGCGACCAGCATGGATCAAGGCCAGCCTGCGCATCCATGCTGTCTGGTCAGGATCCATGCTGTTCGCTAACGGTTTCTGTAATTGCAACAGGCTTTGAAAGCGAACATCATGGATCCTGATCAGACTGCGCGGATGCGCAGGCCGGTCTGTATCCATGCTGGTCGCAAATGCACTATGTTGGTTTTCTCATGGTGCGGCTCATACCTCTACAGGCTGTGTCACACAGACGCATAAACGTAAACTTTAAAGTACTCTATATATAATGTTAAAACAGCACCTCCATTTCTAAACATTTTTTCATAAAATCTAATTTTCAACATTAAATATCATTGATTACAGCATATAAAATGACATGATGACTCATTTTATATTAAATCTGAATATGATATTGTAGACAAATTCAAAATAAATCCATAAAGATTTGTGCACGTACACAAAACATTACATTAACAAAACAAGAGCTGTCGGGGGACAGCAACGCTCGACTATTCAAGAGCCTTGTTAGTTGAATGAAAAAAAAAGGTGAAAAAGGGGAATAATTTTGTAAATTGCAAAACAGGGTTATGGAACCTGTAAAATGCAATCAGTTCATGACAATGGCAAATTGTATGAAGTTTCAATTCATTCCCATTAGTGGGTACTGAGATACCAGCTTACATACAAAAACTTAACCTAAAACTGCTAAGTCGAAAAAGGGGCATAATTTTGTAAAAATGCAAAGTAGAGTTATGGAACCTGTGTAATGCATATCAGATTATGACAGTGAACAAGTGTGTGATGTTTCAAATCTATTCCTATTAGTGGGTACTGTACTGAGATACCAGCTTACATATAACACCTTAACCAAAAATTCTAAGTCGAAAAAAGGGCATAATTTTGTAAAAAAAAAAAGCAAAATAGAGTTATGGAACCTGTGCAATGTAAGTCAGTTTATCACAGTTAATAAGTGTGTTAATAAGTTTCAATCCATTCCCATTAGTGGTTACTGAGATACCAGCTCACATACAAAAACTTAACCAAATCTGGACGCCGATACCGACACAGATGCGGATGCGGACGTCGACGCCGACACATGAGTGAGTCCAATAGCGCTACCTATTCTTTAAATAGTCGAGCTAATGAAATGGAAATGTTCATTCAGCCTGAATGAGTTTATTCATGACGTATAAAGTAATTGCACGATATGCAATATATAGCATGTGGACGCAAGCGTGTAATGCTTGCATGATATGCAAATATACAAAAGACAGGTGTGTAATGTACTTGCGTGTTAGGCAATATACAGCATGTGGACACAGGTTTGCATGATATGCAATGTGTGGATTGTGAACACAAGTGTTAAAATACTTGCAGAATTGTCATACATGGCAGGTGGGCACAAGTGAGGAAAAAATCATTTTGCATCGACTAAGAGTATTGATATTGTATTGATAAAGTATCAAACGTAAAAAAAAGAGATCACAAGTTTTCCAAAAAGCTTCAAAAGCTGAAAGACATTATCAGCAACAGGCTTAATTATAATAGTAAGATTTAATTTATTTATTTTATTGGGTTTAACGTCGCACCGATACATTATAGGTAATATGGCGACTTTCCAGCTCTGATGGTGGAGGAAGACCCCAGGTGCCCTTCGTGCCTTATTTCATCACGAGTGGGCACCTGTGTAGAACCACCGACCTTTCGTAAGCCGGCTGGATGGCCTCCTTTCTCACATGAAGAATTCAACGTCCCGAGTGAGGCTCGAACCCACATCGATGAGGGGCAAGTGATTTGAAGTCGGCGACCTTAACCACTCGGAGACCCCTATGATAGTAAGAGGAAGGAGACTAATTCACTTGTTATAATACAATGATGATGATGATGTTAATTATAAATATCATCATTATGATTATCCTCATTACAACAATGAAAAATCCATAATAAAGACAACGTCTGAACCTCATCTTCTGGTTCTTCCGGAAACACTGGAGTTATAAAATTTCACAATTTTGAAAGATACGACAGCTCTCCCTCTTCCTATCAGACTTACTGGTGCCCACTCCCTTTCAGACTTTTATAGTGCCCTCTTTCTATCAAACTTAGTTGGGTCCGTTTTTCTGTCAGATTTAGTTATGCCCTCTTCCTGTCAGACTTATGTAGTACCCTCTTTCTATCAGACTTAGTGGTGCCTGCTTCCAATCAGACTAACTCCGTACACTACTAAGTGGGGTCCACTACATATAAGACATTAGTGGTCCCCACTCCCTATCAGACTTAGTGTTACCCACTTCCTATCAGACTGTGTTACCCGCCTCCTATCAGACTTAGTGGTTCCCGATCCCTATCAGACTTAGTGGTTCCCGCTTCCTATCAGACTTAGTGGTTCCCGCTTCCTATCAGACTGTGTTACCCGCCTCCTATCAGACTTAGTGGTTCCCGATCCCTATCAGACTTAGTGGTTCCCGTTTCCTATCAGACTTAGTGGTTCCCGCTTCCTATTAGACTAAGAGTTACCCGCTTCCTATCAGATTTAGTGTTAACCGCTCCCTGTCAGACTTAATGGTTCCCGCTTCCTGTCAGACTTAGTCCCGTTTTATATCAGACTTAGTGTAACACGCTTCCTATCAGTGGTTCCAGCTCCCTATCAGTCTTATTGGTTCCCGCTCCCTCTCAGACTTGAATGGTTCCCGCTTCCTATCAGACTTAGTTGAGCTCGCTTACTATCATACTTTACTGGAGCCCGCTTCCTATTAGACTCAGTCAAGTCCGTTTACTATCAGGCTCAATGGTTCCATCTCCCTATCAGACTTTAGTGGAACTCGCTTCCTAACTGACTCAGTGCAGCCTCCTTCTTATCAGTCCCAGTGGTGCCCGCATCCTAGCCCGCTTCCTACAAGACATTAGTGGAGCCCGCTTCCTATCAGACTTTAGTTGAGCCTGCTTCCAATCAGACTCAGTGGAACCCGCTTCCTGGCAGACTATGACAAGCCCGCTTCCTGTCAGACTTAGTGGAACTCGCTTCCTATCAGACCTAGTGGTGGCTGCTTCCTGTTAGATTTAGTGATTCCCGCTTCCTATCAGATTTAGTGGTTCCCGCTTCCTATCAGACTTACTGGTTCCCGCTTCCTTTCAGACTTAGTGGAGCATGCTTCCTATCAGACTAAGTGGTACCCGCTCCCTATCAGACTTTTTAATGGTTCCCGCTCCCTATCAGACTTAGTTGAGCTCGCTTCCATATTTTACTGGAACCCGCTTCCTATCAGATGTGGGGATGCACGCTTCCTATCTTTCATACGTAGTGATAACTACGTCATATCAGACGGAAGTGGTGCACGTTTCCTGTCAGGGACAGTGTAGCACTCATAAACGCTTCCACAATCTCATCTGGCAGCTTTCAAAGCAATATTTATCGAACATTGATTTATGCTTGTTAGATGATTAATATAATGTTATTAATCAAGCAATTTCATATTGGCCTTGTTATTTGTCCAAGGGTAGTCGTATTGGCCCGAGGCCGTAGGCCGACTTTCAACTGTTGGCGGTAACAGTATAAGAACTCTGTGAGTTACCTTATGACAGCTATGCACGTTCAGGTGAAAGATCGTGTCATTCTTTGACAAGTTGTTTACAGTTTAGACGTATTTTAGAAATCATGATCATTTTCGCCAGTAAAACAGAATGAGTTGTATGTAGGTACTTGAGAATAATTTTGAAAGATACTTTTAATGCGACAAAATCAAGAGTAACTAGAACATACCTTATTTTTTGGAATTCCTATTTATTTTCTTTAGCGAGTACCATACCATTTGAACTGTGATAAAAACTGCTTTAAAAGTCGTTTCCTTTAAGGCTGCAAGCAATGAGACACAAAATTATACACATATGTGTTGATCAAGATAATACAACCAATCAAGCACATATTATATAGTCCCATGCCTCGTTTAATTCTTATCCGAAATTGTTTGCAGTTCACAACTGACACTCTTGTTCGCCAATTTATTCATCCACTTTCCAGCACTTGAATCGCTATTTATCATTGCACAAATAGTCCACACTATCAAAATGTCTGTTAAAGATAAGTCTCATGCTTTTAATTAATCTGAGTTTCCATATTTTCTTATTATTTTCCTTGACAACTGCTAGAATTTCTGACAGGAAACACTTGCATTTTACACAATACCGAATAAGCGAAAGTACCGTTGTAATCTCCGAAGACGTACATCCCGCTCAGTCATACTTGGTTATTAAATTCAAACATGTTGGATGACTTTTTTTATCAAAATGTGAAAAAAAAATGTAATCTATAACTCTGATGTAAAACAAAATGGCGTCATTTAAAAATCAAACGGAAGTGGCTTCTCCGTATTGGCCCTCTCTTTTGAACCAATCAAAATGCTTGAATTCCGTATTGGCCCTGTTTTTTCGTATTGGCCCTGTTTTTCTCATATTGGCTCAGTTATGTTTTGTATTAGCTCTGTCTGTTTCATATGATGTTTGCAATTGATCTAATACAGTGTGTAATATTGTAAAGTTGAATAATAATGACCGGTACACATAATGATTGAATATTGCTTCGTCTATACTTTTTAATAGCAAAACTGGGCTGTAGACAATACCGAGTTATATTTGGTATATCTTTGCACACGAAATCTAAGTTATATTGCAAATAATCTCTTAACGCAATTGCTCATGTTCTGCTTTCTGTTACAAAGTCTTTCTTTCCACTTGCAACAGAAAACAAGAAAACTCTTGTTCTGTTTGTCCCTGTGTACAACAAGAGTTTTCTTGAATCAGGCAAAAAGGACATTCCCTTCACTTCCGCATCTAAACAGACAGAGAATTGCTCCAAACCCGTAGAACACTCCCATAGTTTGAGAATACTGTTTTGACACGAAGAGGCTATCAATTTACTGTCTGGTGAGACGACCACATTGTGAACCTGAAAATCCAGAAATGGTGCTCATAAGGAAACGAAAGACCTGCTCATACGTTTTATATGTATATTGTGAAAATCATTGAAAGGTCGGTTAAACCTATTTAAAATAGTAAGTCTCGGACACGCACTTAATTTTACAGGCATCTATATTTTACAAATTAATGCATGATTTAAACTGTTTTTATAAATGGTTACTTGATTTGTCGGACCGTTAGTTCTGTTATTTGCTTGCTTTGTTTGTTTGTTTATTTGGTTTGGGTTTAATGCCGTTTTTAACACTATTTCAGTTATGCCACGACCAGCAGTTAACATAACTAGTATTCCTGGATTATGTACCAGTACAAAGCTATTCCCTGAAAGTTATTTCCAAGTTCCCCACTTGAATCAGAACTGATAGGACGAATAATTTCAGATAAAATGGCTTTTATCAGATCGTCACGGAGAACATGTGCTCCGCCCGGGGATAAAACTCACGATCCCGCAATCCGTAGATCAGCGCCCTGCCTATTGAGCAAACTGGGCGGGGTATTTGTTTGCTTTATCTTTGTTGTCTAACTGATTTACTTTATTTACACACCCATGTATACATTACTGTAGGGTTATGTTTTTGGAATGTTCGGAAACGTGGTAGTTCTTACTAGATCTTCGTTTGTAGTTTCTATCGATTGTTGCATAAATAGTTTTATTTTTTCTGTTTATGCAGTCTTTTATGAATTATTTAATCTTCCTTTAAACAATATACAGGTAATACACACATTATGCATTCGCACTAGAACTAAAGTAAATTACCTCTGCATTATGCTTTGAGAGTGGCTTTCGGTTACATACAGGTAACCCTGTTTCAGAGTTATACACAAATACATATCCGTCATCCGAGCCACAAGCTAGGAATTTCTGGTCAGGTGAGAGTATAACTACTCGCGTTGCACCAAAACATTCCTTCCTAATCCAAGCTAGACGGAAAAACATTTGGACCTTTTGCAACTTCGATGGTTTGCGATCACATCTTCCCGTTGGTATGTCCCAAAATACAATCCACCTTAAAAGTTATAAATAAGAAAAACATTACTAGCATTCAAACGGAAAAAAAGAAAAACAATACATTTACATACATTTTAGTTCAATGTTTATGAAAGCTCGAAGCATATTGGAATGAATCTCGAATCTGCCTCCTTAGAAAAATAGTCTATTTGTGTCATATAAGAAGGTGCAGTCATGCCCAAATGGGATTGGAACCCATCTTATCACTAGCAAGATGTCGCTCAGATTGAAGGGAACATCTGTATTTGTGCATTTAGTCAATGATCTTTTTCATTCTTTCCCTAACACCGCTTATGAAACTTTATAAATAGGGGCTTGATTTTAGATTTTTTAGATAAACAGTATGAAAAACAGACTTGCATTATGAATACGAATATAGAACAGAGTGATATATTTACCTTTTTGTCGAAATCAGCATAACATTTCCCCTGTATGGTTGCACGATTATGCCAATAGTTGGAACTTTTTCAGCAATACGATTGCAATGTATGAGTGCCCCGCTACCTTCCATTAAAGCCACTGCTGTGAATCTGTACCGATGATGTTGTTCACTGAATCCTCCTTTCTTCCAAGGAAAGTTCTGATGGTATAATTCTCTGACATAATCAAACTCTCTTTCTGACATAAACAAACGGAGTACAAGGTATCTGCCGTTGGCAGAGAGAACTGTGTCGAGACTTTTGTAAGATAGTCCATTTTGCAAGTGTATGGTTTTCAAAACCATCTCTCGATTGATACTTACAATATCAATCTGTTCCTTTCCTTTTCTCGGTGAGCTAACAATATATAAATTGTCCTTTTTATCGGTTGTGGAATGCAAAATAAATTTTATTGCGTCTGGCAGTTGAAATATCTCCTTTCCAGTATTTATATCAAGAATCCTCATTCTACCGACGTTTGCATCATGAAACGCAACTGAACTGTTTGAGAAAGTGTGGATAAGATCTGCAGCTATGCCAATACTGTACTGACGAAGTAACTTCTTTGATTCTACAGACCATACCTTTAAAATACCACCATCATGACATGTAATGAACTCCATTCCGTTGTATGATGGAGACATACCTACTACATTAGTTTGCTCTAGCAATGTTTCATTCACTTCTGTAAGATCTGTATCATTACTAGCTGTGTTCGTGTCTTGAAGGAGAGTTTTGACAGCCCATGATTTCATTTCTTTATCTTCTCCCAGAGTTATAAGCTGCTGATCCAAAAGACAAATATCTTTTATCTGGCCAGAATGCGCAGCAAAGACATAAAGGATGTTGTCTGATTTTAAATCATACACGGCCAGTTTTCCTCCACTTGAACAAAATAAACCTATGCCATCTTCCCAAGAAACAGTGAAGACTTTTATAGGAAAATTCAAATGTATTTCTAGGTCAGCTGCTTTTGCTGAAAACTTATTTTCCTGCACACTGTAAGCCTGTCCATTGCTGCTTAAAACAACACCATTTCTCTTTTCTGGATGTACAGATATCTTGCTTACTGCTGATGGCAGTTTGATTTCTTTCCGCGTGAAACAACTTTCGCCTATGTCAAAAGCCAGTAATTGAACACCTGAACCTGGTATGTCAGGTCCTGTTTGGTTTTCGGATATTGTTGGCATCGATTCTCTTTCAGCAGGAATGAGAAACCATTGATCCCTGCAAGACAGAACAGCTGTTTTACAATCTAAATGTTTCTCAAACTCTAGTATTTGTATTGGAAGATCTTTACCTTGTTCGAATACTAAGACAGAACTTAGGCCCTCTGAGTTCGGTTGCTGATTTTTTGCAGACAGATTATAGTTTTTGCCAACTGCAATCAGTTTTTGGCTACTGCTCAGCACAAACACGTTGTCTATGTTAAGATTTTTATTTGGGATTTTAAATTCTTGTATTTGTTCCATCCTTTCAAGGTTTATCAAAGTAATCGAACAATCCTGAACAAGCACTCCTGTAGTGGCCTCTGAATTTGCAAATATACTATGTACACAATTACTGGTTTTCCATTCAGCAATAATATCCTTAAACAGGACCGTTTCCGATTTACTGTCACTGTACCTATATCGTACAAGTGCACCTTTTGTAATGTAATTCATGTACTCATCACCGAGTATATATCGACTAACTGGAGTTGTGTCGTCTTGTATCTCTACGTTTATTAATTCTTGTGTCTCTGTTCTCCAAACGGCAATGTCGGACTGCACTTGGCATTCTTCAACTTCATCATCAAAGGTTTCAATTTGTTTCTGTAACAGTACATTACTGCTCGAAGTCGTTAGAATGTCTGATATCCCTTGAATAGATGTTTGAAAGGCATCTGACGCGTTGCGTCTTTGCGCAAGACATGGAAATTCAGGAATCAGAATGTGCTTCTTTCTGGACTCAAGAAACACAAATGTGTCATTCAGCAACTCCTTTAGTTGGTAATGTTTGTTTTCCGGATTGACGTACGCCAATGAACAAAATGCAAACCTAATCTGATTAGTCAGATCTTGTCTGCAATTCACTATGAAGTTTAAAAGTAATTTAACTTCCTTGTCATTGCTCTGTTCGACAAAATCTGAAAGGTCATTGACAACGGCCGAGATAGAAAAAGCAGTTATCTTTGCATTTAAATACTTGAAATTGCAGTAAACTTCTGCTTTCGCCCGATCTATCCCTATTGCCTTATATGCACGTAGTGTATAATAAGGTAAGCACGCCAGCTTGCGTTTATTGTCATCTTTGTACGGCTGGGGAGTTACTTGTCTGTCGGCATCTATTATTTCTAGCTGATTCCGATTCTGCAGTTTTATGGTCCGTTTGATCCCATTTTCCTGACGGTGTATCTCAAACAAAACTTCATTGAGGAGTACCTCATTGTCTCCCTTTGTATACATGTCAGTAGCGGCGAGTACAAACTCCCTATGATACCAGTTCAAAGTCGTCTTCCCATACGACATCCTCTCCACAAGATATCCACGAATATCATACCATATTCCTGCCCATAGCAATGGCGGTATTTGAACAATTCCTTGAACTGGTGGGTCATGAAATCTGTATACTTCATTCAAAACGTCGTCATCACATGATAATGCATCGTTAATCTCGAATTCGGTAAGTCCTGATAAACCTATTGTTACAAAACCAAGGGCGTGACTGACCAATGGAGTACCAAACTTCTTTTCAAGATTATTGAACAGCCCGGTGATAGCACCTTTTACAGTTGACATCAGTTCCATTTCAGCTATAGGTGTGAACGATTTCCATTTCCTTGCTTCGTCAAGCAAAAGTTTCAAGTACAGTGGACTTTGAGCTTGCTTAAATTTCGACCAAAAGAAACTCATTTGACTTGCCGAGAGTGAACGATTATGCACTTCACTTGTAAATTAGTTTCAATGATTTGTTTTGCAGTCTGTTCTGTCAGTGCAGATACCTCAATATGACACTCCCGGTCAGGTAGGCGCTTTTTCAAATTTGGAAGAATGCCCTTCTCCTTTGGAAGTGTGGAGACGATGAGTTTCACATTTTGTGGTAGAAATATTGGGAGCCAGTCCATAGAGTAAGCGTTGTTTCTTGAATCAAGTTGGTCTAAGGAATCGAGTAATATAATAATTGGCTCCTTTGCGTTGTTTGCAATCTGTCTTAGGTATCTTGGTGTAAACTGTACAATTCTTTTCATGGTTTTGTAGCTAGGTGGAGACATGATCATATCATATACATCTGATAAATGACCAAGAACATCTACCAATACATCGTGGACGTTGTTGCACTGTGGAGAAGTTCCTAGGAATCTGATCAGTCCTAAATGTGGTGCATTGTTAAGCCATTTCGAAATACTCTTCATAATCATAGCCATTACGGATGTTTTACCAACTCCTGAAGAGGCGTACAACACCAGAGGCTTTCGTCCGGTCTTGTCCAAAATATAGGGCTTTGCTGCTTCCAATACCTATAACAAACATTCGTAAACTAAACAAAAACATAAATGAAAGTACATAGATTGTGAAGTAGATTAAGCATTATTGAATAATTAATTAAACTTTTTAATATATAACATGTGATATCTTATTTCTTGGATTTAAGTACATTGTATGTTGGAACTAAACAATCTCTGATGGAACGCATGTCAAGAAAGGCTCATAACTCCTACCAGTTCCTGTCCGCAGAAAGATTCACATCTTGACACGCAAAATCTCAGGTGATGGATCGTGCTATTGTAATCAGTGTAGTAATCTGACAAATGAATTAACTTTGTCTTCTTTTCTTCTTCTGCTTTTTGTACAAGCCTTTTACAGTCCGTTAGGAAGTCTTTGCAAAATGAGGAAAGGTAGTCCATGTGCTCATCTGTTTTGTCAGGATTTACTCCTCCTGGCATCCAGTGAATGCTGTAATCTTTGATATTCGCTGGATCTAGTTTCTTGCAAAAAGTAAAACTTTTAGCTTTTCAACTTCTTCGTCGAGCATATTTCCCTTTAAATAAAATTAAATCAGAAAGTGAAAGAATAGGAAACTTAAATTAATGTGATGTTCATACAAAAATTACATGATTTGTATACAAAATAATTAGCACTGACAAGAGTTCTTGCCATGCTATGTATGGAACAAACACAAAACGTTTGGTGCAATGCTTGTACATGTGGCTCTGATATATTGCAACAAATATTTTAAATTTCGAGAAACGATTCCACAAACATAAAATTGAGTACTTATCGTAACATAATTTCATATTTTTATTTCCATATTCAAAACATTCAAATATGAAACGAACATACGTGTTCTCTGGTTTAACAGTAATAGCTTAATATAACAGTACAGTTGCAATATGGAGCCCGCCTACGTTGCTCAATATGGACATTTCAGATCTACGGATCCCTGGATCGTGGGGTCGATCCCCGGGCGAGGCGTGTATTCTCTGTGACGATTTGGTAAAAGACACTTAGCCAGGAGCCATTTCGTCCTCCACCTCTATCATGTGGAAAAGTTGGCAGTTACTTGTGGAGAACAGGTAAGTATATTACAGGAACACTGGTTAGGATTACGGTCCGCCATTATATGACTGACATACTGTTGAAAGACAAGAGATTAACCCAACACAAACAAATAAACAGACATGCAGTATGTAAATTGTTATGGAATGTTCCGAGATCGCCAAAACTTTAAAACAAAATTGACTCAGTATGAACATTAGTTTAGCGTTGATACTTTGTGATCATGGGGCCCATTCAATGCCACTGCATTAATAAGTTCGGCTTAAGTCAGTGTTAGTGGGTGTAATGGGTGTGGCATATTTCATTACCTCTCATGAACAGACATAATCAAACCGGGTTTGCTATTATTTTGCTATGTTTTCAGACGATTAATGATTTGTTTATAACTGAAAAATCTGTAAAGCCGCACATCCTTTTCACTGTAAAATCATATATGTTGACTCTTGACCAGCAGCTGTAGGCAGCGAATAGTTATCTATCAACATTGAAAAGGTCGAAGAATACGTTTCATATAACACTGATATGTTAAGCGATGAAGCAGAGAAGGGGGAAGGATCCTTTTTAAGAATATGACTGTACACGTAGTTTCTAATAAGTATGTATTCATGTGATAGATTAGTTACGCATTTTCACTACTTATAGAACAAAATATATACGAAGATCATTTGGAAGCATAGAACGCAACCATGTATAAAATAATAACAGACTCGGTTTAATTAGTTCGTGGAATGTAATGTTGAAAGTGCAACACGCCTCTCGCCCGCAGCACAGGCGTAAGCGGAATTCTGTTGTACATTTAATGTACACCATAATCTCAAAAGACCAGAAAATATAATACCAACCTTCTCCGATTTGATGACATCTATGTATCTGGGTGTATCTTTATCATTGAGACCAACTCCACACAAATGCCTCAACCTTCTTTTATAAACCAGGCAGTGCAGGTCTACATCTGTTGCTTTCAAGATACCATCTTGAATTTCACTTTCTGTCACTGCAATATCAAATATGTGTGCAATACTACATATCAAGTATAAAATGCATATTTAAGAAAATGTCATAGAAGTTTCTGCAGGCATACAGACACTAAATAGCCTGAGCACCTATGAAAAAATGGTAGTCGCATAATGGCGGATTCAAATAGTTCTCAGTTCTTTTTGCTGTAAAAAGGATTTTTCCTTGAATCATTGCTATATATTGGTTGAAATCATATTGCATGCCTATACTTGACATACTGGTAGCATTTGCATGTTGAAAAAAGACTCCAAACTGATTTAACATGTGAAATTTATTCATACACCCCTACGCTAAATTGTGATTGTCATTTCAGTGTAAAAATTACGGTGTGTCCGTTTGACCAGAAATATTTTTCTTGCATCAAACATGACCCCTACTTTTCTTTGGATATGTTTACAGTATAAATGTTGCTCTACAAGAAAATGTAAGTTAAAGAAATTTAAAATGGGTCTAGGTGTGTATTGCAGCATTGTGAAAACTTGTCATTTTATATAGAATATATAGTGCTGGCTATTTAGTGTGTTATAACCTGCATAATGTAAATATACGATACATGTCTTAAGGTAATGGACCCATAATAGTGTACCTCCTTTCTGAAGAGTATTCAATTCCTGCCATAAACCTACTTTGACTATTGTTTCAGGAGGGCGTAGGTTCAAGCCCCACTAGGACCAAACTTTTTTTTTCTTTAAAATTCCTTTTTCTAGTAAGTTACACTGTTTTTGTAAGACTTTTTATTGTACAAATTTTAAAGCGGAAATTTTTCATTTGATACTGTAAGCCATTTCTTGCTGTTTAAAGTGAATTTTACCATTAATACAGAAGGGTGCAGGGTCAGACATCTTTGAAAATACTGAGTTAAATGCGGTAAAAGTTCTTTATTTTGCCTTTAGTCTTTAGTTTACATATTATGGAAGAAAAATAGGTAGGTTTTACTTCTGCCCCATGTTATTTTTGAATGTTAACAGCAAAATTTAAAACAGTCTCACAGGACTCGGTCATATTTTTTCAGTGTTGGAACTAAATTTCTGTCTGATTAAATCCTTTTACTTGAGGTTTCCCAGAAAAAAATTTTATCAACAGTTTTATTTTGTGTTTTATAAATGTTATCCAATACTTTGAGGTTTCTTTTATCAAAATTATTAGTAAAATGAATTCTCTTTGATCGTTTTGTACAGTGGTTATCACTCTGAAATTTGTCTCTTGAGGAAATATCATAAATAATTATTATACAAAAGTTTTAAAAAATGACACGGTAAAAGTTGTTTAAAAATTGCAACACAGTGCGAAACAATGTTAATTTTAAGATTATATCAAGTTAATGCAATTTTTTAAACATTACTATTACGAGTCCGCTACCTTAAAAGACGTTTTAATTTGAACTGTATTTTTGTAGTATATTTTAACAATTTTATATTATTTTCAGGGCCCAACCGTATAATTTGGTGATTACTACCACCAAAACTGTTTATATAGAGCTAATGGTCTTACTATAAAAACTAAAAAAGACAGTTTCAAAAGCGTCCTTCGCGCGTACTAGCAGGGAAACACAAGGAAACGTTGCATAAAAGTGTTATTGTAGAGACGATCAATACGTGCATATAAGTATCACCAAACTCGAGCTTGCTTTTATTTACCTGACTGGAAGAATTGATGTTTTCTTTCTATTGTGAACTTCTTTTCTTTGTGTGCCTCATCTGCTGCTGTCCTCAACAAAAGCTGTAATTTCTCGAATGTTTCCCACCACTCAGTCGTGTCTCTTTCTCTCAGCTCATCACATCCCGGTGAGAAATCACCAAAGAATGTAAACTTAGCCCGGATTGGCTGAAGTATAATAGTTTATCTTAAGGAAATTCGAAGAATATGGTGAAAAAGAGAATAGAGTTAACTAAGCAATCTATGATTTGAGCCGCACCATGAGAAAACCAACATAGTGCATTTGCGACCAGCATGAATCCAGACCAGCCTGCGCATCCGCGCAGTCTAGTTTGGATCCATGCTGTTCGCTTTCATAGCCTGTTGCAATTAGAGATACCGTTAGCGAACAGCATAGATCCTGACCAGACTGCGCGGATGCGCAGGCTGGTCTGGATCCATGCTGGTCGCAAATGCACTATGTTGGTTTTCTCATGGCGCAGCTCATTTAGTTTTTGGTTGCGTTCTATGCTTCTAAAGAATCCCCATTGGTTTTCGTTACTATTAAACGAGTAGTCTTTTAGTGTACGTGGTGGTCTTCAAGTACTTTTACTCAATGTTATTAAATTTTCTGGTCTGTATTTGTATAAAAGATTTCCACTTGCGCCGGTGCTATAGGGAGTGAGATGGGTGTTGTAAATTTCATTACCTCTCACAAGCATACACTCTCAAAATCGAGTCCCCTTTTATTTGGCATGATTGCGTTCCAAACTTCCAAAATATCTCCTACAGATTGTATCTTATCAAAAATTAGTTACATTACTGATTTTTGATGCTTAATTTAAGGATGTTTTCCTTAAAAGAGAAGAAATAATATGAAATAAACTTCTTATTATACCTGCAGGGTATATATAGGAGGAATGGAGTTATCATCCAGTTTATACCACTCGTCTAACAACTCTCTGTTTGGGAGGTTTAGTTTGTTGGCTTCATACTGAATTACTCCAAACGTTTCGACGTCAATATTTACTGGAACTGGTCGAAATCCGTACCTGTCACCCGAAAGTACCTT
This sequence comes from Mercenaria mercenaria, assembly GCF_021730395.1. NCBI lineage: Eukaryota > Metazoa > Mollusca > Bivalvia > Venerida > Veneridae > Mercenaria > Mercenaria mercenaria. The sequence goes on from NC_069362.1 coordinate 25,071,902, forward strand.
TATAAAAGACATTATATATAACTGTATCATAATAACTTAATATGTTTAATGATTTCTGATATGTTTGGTGATTTGCTTTTATGGTATCAATTTGTTTTGCACTGCAATTATACAGATGTCCTGCATTTTAGAATATTCTTCGTATAATTATGCAGTGACTCTAGTATTTACATATGCCTCCTCAGTTAAAGTTACATGAATTTCTACTAAGATAAATAGTTTGTCTTATATTATGATCATAGAGTACAAGAAAAAAAAGAAACATACTACAAAATTTGGACCGACTGACGTTTTCTGACAATTTTCAATTTCAAGAAGACAAAGGTTTTCCACGGAATGATCATTAATACTGTCTTCTGTGACGCCCCATCGCATATCCACTACTTGAAAGTCAAGGTCACGTGATGCACAAAAGGTTCGAAGACGGGGGTAAACTTCTCTTGCCAGTGTATTTCTCTCTGCTCGCATGTCTAAAATGATTTTGAAATAAATAAAATCATATGGTAATTATTACTATTTACAGACTGTTGCTCTTTAATTATGCAAACTTTTTTTAAAGATCGCAATTCTGTGATATTCGAGAAGAGAAAAGTTTTACATCTTAAGGCACTAATTATTTCTTCTTTCATATCCGATACACTTATTCATTCATCGTAATAAATTCAACAGTTGCTCAGAAAAAATAATGTAATAGAAATATGTTCAGGTAGTTTTACCAGTCATTAATTATCTGTAACAGTTGTACTCTTCTAAATTTTCTTGAAGAGCAGTATGTTTTTGCGCGACACAAGGGTCGTATTAACCGGATTTTACGGCAAAACAACTTTACATTTTTGTACACTTAAGATTTCAGATCATTTGTACAGACTCATTCATATATGCATTGGCGAATCATGGACTAGTTGTTTTCATATTTTATGCAATGTATTTTACTCTTGATATAACTTTGACCTACGAAATATCAACTTATTGTAGCTTCCTTATCAGAGAAAGTAGAGCTGAGAAAAATCTTGACCATAGATTTTGGCAATGGAGGTAAATCTGTTAAATCTCCGCGTAACATGCTGTCAAACTTTTTAGTTGCCTCCATATCATACACTGGCTTTTCCAAATAGCAAACAAAATTATGTTTTGAGTGAAATAGCATAGTAATGTCGGATACAAGAAAGTACTACTAGTATCAGTAACAAAAATAACTTGGATACAACATATGTCGAATAGAGAAAAGTGACCACACACCCATAGTGGCTATGTTTTTTGACGAAACATATTCATCTGTACAATTTTCGTCAAGGGTCAACCAAGAAACATTTGTAAAATTATTATAAAATTGAGCCTACTTTTTCTGACAAGAAGACTTTTAAAGTTTCCAACATATACATATAGGGACTGCCATATTCTTCTGACGAATCGAAATAATCTGAACAATCTTGTTAGAGGGTCATACAAGGACCATTTGTGTGAAATTATCTTAAAGTCGGGCAAGCAATACCATACAATAAAATATATAGGGAGAGGTGACCAAGCCCGCACTGTGGGGATCATGTTTTGTTACAAATCAAAATTGGTAGAGTGCCACACAAGGACCAATTGTGTTAACTTATTTCAAAACCGGGCCAGCGGTTTCTGATCAGGATATTTTATAAAGTTTCCGACATATACATATATAGAGAAAATTGATCATATCCCCTCGCGGCCATGTTCATTGACGTAACAATATTCATAAAGGGTCACTGTGTCACCATTAAACGTCGCAACACCGCTAAATGTCGCAATTATCGTTAAATGTCGCAAGGTTGACGTTTAATGTCGCAACCGCCGTTAAATTTCGCAAAATCGTCTGCCGCTAAATGTCGCACCTTTAACGTTAAATGTCGCAAAAATTTGCCCACCGTTATATGTCGCAACACGAACGTTAAATGTCGCACAGAAAAATAAGGTAATTTCAACAGTCTTTACTTAGAAACAAGATTGGATGAGTGCATACTTGCATGCATGAGTATGCAATGGGGGATGAAATGGCAAATCGTTCTGAACTGCACGTTTGCTTTTCAATGGTCCCGCGCCATACGCACGTTATATATTTAATATTTAAAGGTTTGAGCACTAACGCAGTACTCGCCACAGTACTAAAATTATTCCAGGGCTACGTAATACTATGTTTAGCTGATGAGACATTAACGTCGCGCGCATCGTATTATATATCTTGCGTCGACCTAGTAGAATTTCATTAGTTTAAACATATTTTATTGCCAATATATACATATATAAACAGATAACTACGTCAATTGTACATATAATAGGCAAAAGGGTCGACCCACAAGTTCTCGCAACATTAGTAACGGGTCTTCCCTAATGCAAATATTTACATATTTAATTTACAACAATGACAACTAATCAGGTACATGTGTGATAAATAATAAATTTACAATATAATAGCTACAAAAAAAATGGAAAGAAAAAAAAAGAGTTGAAATAAGTATGAGGTACAAGTACATGTGTACTTATAAAAGCAATCACATTTGTGACTAGTGGCAATGTATAGATAGATGTAAGAGTAAAAATGATGCAATTAATTTGCATTAACATGTACTACATTAGGGAAAAAAACTTTTAAAAGGAGAAACGAGTACATGTGACTTATATAGACAAACATATTTGTGACTAGTCAGTGTACAAAAAGATGTAAGAGTACAAAAAAGAAGATACAATTCAATTGCATTAACATGTACTACATTTGGGGAAAAAGAACATAAAAAAGAAACAACTGGGGTCTTGTCAATAATAAACTTATATAATTATATATGAATAAATTGAATAATATTGCCTGCTAAATATGGTGAGTCTCAAAAGCGTTTGGTTGATTTTATGTAATGTTGGACTGAGCAGAATATTTTGCAGTTGTCTTCATATGACAATTCGGAATTACCAACTAAAAGAAGTTGGGTATTTAAAGGATGAAATTGCCTTAGATCGTGGAAAAGTTTAATCCTTTGATTTGTATATATCGTACAAGTGAAAAGAAAATGTTTAACGTCTTCAATATCTTCTCCACAAGAACAGATTGAGTCCTGAGACAGATGGTTGCAAAATAAATGAAAATTCAAATTACTGCACGCGTTTCTAAGCCTTGCATGAATTATAGAAAATTTTCTTTTTCCTACAAGATACCATTTTGGAGTTTCTGTAGATCGAAAAACGGTATTTTTTAACAATCTTTTAAAACTTGATAAGGTGTTTGTGGCTCTTATTTCAGGACTCAAATTGTTCCAAATATCAATAGCAGAAGGCACAAAGGAATTAGAAAATATCTGAGTTCTTCGACTGAGGATTATAAAATTTTCAGCGTTTCTTAAGTTGTAATGTGTAGAATTGTTGACAATGTTTGGAAAAATATTTTTCAAATACTCGGGCGCATCACCATTGCGAATTCTAAATGTGATTAAAAGTTTTTGATATAATCGTCTGTCAGATAGTGAGAGCCAGTTAATTTCCTGATATAAATTTTGAATTGAGACAGACCGGGTAAGTCCAGTTACAATACGGGCTGCTTCATGTTGAATTTTTTCTAGTGTTTCTTTTTCGTACTGAGTACAGCCGTCCCACACTACAGAAGCATATTCTAAAACAGGTCTTAAGAAAGATATATATATTTGATAAAGAGTCTGTCTATTAAGAGTGTACTTTAATTTTCTCATCATGCTTAACAATTTTGAAGCTGATGTAGTTATTTGGTCAATGTGGTCATGCCATTTTCCATTTGAACTTAGTGTTAAACCTAAGTGTTTATGTCGTTCAACAAATCTTACAGGTACGTTATCAAATGTCAAAAATGGTTTGTTGATATTTTGTTGTAAAGTAAAAAACATTGCTTCTGTTTTATTCGGATTAAAATCTACAAGCCATTTTTTAGACCATGCATGTATCATGGCAAGATCATGGTTAACAATTCCTTCAAGATCAGTCAAAGAAGATGTAGTACATGCTAAAGAAGTGTCATCCGCAAAAAGACGTGCAATACATAACAAATTCTCAATGATGTCATTAACATATACTAGAAAGAAAAGGGGCCCAAGGACTGAGCCTTGGGGCACCCCGGCATTGACGCTGAGAGGTTCAGATAAAGAAGAGCCAACAAAAACTTTCTGGTTTCTGTTTTCAAGATAACTTTTGGTCCATTTTAACAAATTTCCTTTGATACCATTTAGTTGTAGTTTATAAAAGAGACCTTTGTGCCAAACTCTATCAAAGGCCTTAGAGATGTCACAAAATACATTTCATTACACAACAGACCTGTATCCAAAAATAGTAGATGGGGTGGGGGCACCAGTTTAGAACAAAGGCGTCACCGGCCAGCTGCGATAAGTACGAGAGGTGGTCTCTGTCCGTATACGAATGTATATATTTTTTTATTTCGGGCCCGGGGGGGGGGGGGGGGGGGGGGGGGGGGGGGGGTGGAGTTTTCTATGTCAGGTATAAAATGTTGGCCTGTGGTGCATTTTTGATGCATTGTTTTAGGTACTGGAGGGTTTCTCACCCTCATTTTAGGGGTGGGGTGGGGGTGGTGGGTTAGGGGCCCTCTCCCTGGAACATTTTGAAATACATGTATGAAATGCTTGACTCTAGTGCATTTAGATGTATGGGAGGGGGTACCCCTGTCATTTTAGAGGGTTGTCAGGGGCTCTCCCCCTGGGAAATTTTGAAATACAGGTATGAAACGGTGGCCTCTTGACCTTGAAGCGAGCCATCCAAAACATTCGCTCTGCACGTCGTCTTGATGTGGTGAATATTTGTGCCAAATTTCTTTAAAATCATTGAGCAGTTCAAACGTTACAGAGCGGACATGAAACAAAGTCATGTGAACTTTGACCCCTAAGTGTGACCTTGACCTTGAAGCAAGCCAACCAAAACATGCGCTCTGCACGTTGTCTCGATGTGTTGAATGTTTTTTTGAAATCCTTCAAGGGGTCCAAAAGCTACAGAGCGGAAAAGACTTTGCTAAAGGACGGATGGACATAACATAATACGTCCCTTCGGGCGTATACAAAGCGAGTGGCTTCTATCAAATATATAGGCTAAATTAGTCCAGTCGAACCCAGTCTGTTTCATTTCAGTAAAAGCTGATTTTTGAGAAAATATTATTTCGAAATAGTTAGTTAGGTGCAACTTGAATGAGTATAGGTCACTTTTCAGCCCACTGTGGGGTGAGGGTGGGGCCGATCCGAGCCACGATCCGACCTTTAACACAACATTATGCCTTTTACACCTAAGTGTGAACTTGACCTTGAAGCGAGCCATCCAAACCAGTGTTACTGTGTTTTTTACCAGTGCACTGTAAAACCTAAGATTTTCTATTAATCAGTCATGGGTTCTATTTCTTTTTGGAGGTTTACATTTAAAGTCATATGACGACTATTCAGCTTCAATGGCGGAGGAAGATCCTATGTGTCCCTCTGTACATTATTTCAGGTACGATCGAGCATTTTGATTTTATTTTTGACTCTTTGTTTCTTAAAAATGTCAGGCTTAGTCTCATATTCCCTGTCCACATTATCCTTCTTTCTCCGCCCCCTCCCCCTCCCCCACACACATACATACAAACACCACACATACACACATAAACCCCCTACCTCTCCCTCTTCAAAAAATGTAAAGTTTTCTGTGTCATCATTCACCCCGTTCCCCATCCATACCCAACCCCGAGAAACATACAATGCCATTACCAAATCGTATTTAGTAAATGGAAATGTTCTAAAACACTGGCCCTATAACAAAAAAGTTTCACAGATATTTTTCTTGTGTGACTTTTCAAGTAGTGGAACTCAGGTGAACGATCTAGGGCCACCAAGACCCTTTTGTTTCTATACGTAACAGCACTTATTATCAAGATAATTACTGGGATAACATAAACCTGTTAATTCTTCATCCCTTGAAAAAGTATACAAGAATTTATGAGTATGACTTTCGTCGGGCTTAAAGCTGACACCATATTATTTTATTATTGAAGATTCGTGTAAATAACGTAAAATGAAATTTTGAAATATTCACAAGGGATTGTTTTATATATGTTATAGTGTCAAATAGGAAGTGCGACATTTAGCGTTGGTGTTGCGACATATAACGGCGGGCAAATTTTTGCGACATTTAGCGGCTGATGATTTTGTGACATTTAGCGGTGGTTGCGACATTTAGCGTCAACCTTGCGACATTTAACGGTGGTTGCGACATTTATCGGTGTTGCGACAATTAACGTTGCCACAGTCACCAAAGGAACATTTATGTAAAATTATTTCAAAATTGGACCAGCTGTTATGACAAGATTTTTTTTAAAGTTTCCATATATACATATAGGGGAAAATGACCACGCCCACTGGCCGAATTGAAATAGTTTAAACAATCTTGGTACTGAAAAACTGAAACTGCTTTATTTGATTAAACGCCTAATTTTACACATAGTATATTCATTGGCGTTGTACATTTAATTAAAAAAAAGAAAAAAATATGATAAATTATATACATAATGGTATCAAACAATGAAACACGACATATTTGACAAAATTACTGTACAGTGCAAATTACAACATACATCGATCATACTACATAGTAGAGTATACTCAGCATCTCTACCATATTCAGTCCACCAACAGAGAAATAATCAGAACCATGATTCAAAGCTTTCAAAAAACAGTGTTTTGAGCTTTTTCTTAAAAGTGTCTACCGAATCAGAATTTCTCACTTCTACTGGTAGTTTATTCCATAGTTTCGGCCCTACAATTTGAAAACTTCTATCGCCAAATGTTTTACGTTTGTTAAATGGTACCTCGTAACAACCTATAACAGAGTCTGAAGACCTTAAACTACGTTTTGGTACTTGTTCCGATAATAATTCAGTCAAGTAAGATGGAGCTTGGCCGATTGAACAATTAAACATGACAGTTAAAACCTTAAATTCAATTCTAGCTTTGATTGGAAGCCAATGTAGTCGGAACAAAGCTTGTTTTGAACTGTCGTACTTGCTGAGTCTTAAAACGAGTTTGGCACACATGTTTTGTATCCTTTGCATTTTCTGAATTTCACAGTGAGCAATACCATACAATATTGCATTGCAATTATGTGAAATGACCAGTGATAATACCAGAATTTCAGCAGCCACTTTAGTAAGGTATTTTCTGATATTTTTGATTCTAAGATAATTGACCATTGCGGTCTGACATTTTCTCTTGACATGATCCTTAAAACTAAGATTTTCATCTAAGAATGCCCCTAGGTACCTTATACAATGTACTGATTTGATTTTGTCACCAGCAATGTCAATTTCTGTTATTGAACATTTGTCAAGTTGCTGTCTACCACCGAATAAGATGAATTCGGGTTTTGACGTATTCATTTTAAGTTTGTTTTGTTTCATCCAGTTATCAATGGTGAATGCACAGTTTTCAAGTTCTTGAATAGCCTGTTTCTCATTTTCAACTGAAGTTGGTCGAAAGCTTTTGTTGGCAATATGGTCATCAGCAAAACCATACACTGATATTGACTGGGGAATGACATTAAATAGAGTTCCTGCGTAAGTGAGATAGAGCCAGGGGCCTAAACAGCTACCCTGGGGAACGCTACATTGTAATGGGCGTGGAGTTGAAACAGCAGTTTCTACACTTACACTACAGCTGCGTGGCCTAAGATAAGAGTCAATCCAGTTGAGAGCTGTACCACATAGCCCATACTGAGAGTGTAACACTTGCACTAAAATATCGTGGTCAACAGTATCAAAGGCGGCACTTAGATCCAGTGCAATTAGAGCACTGACCTCCTGATTTTCCAAGCCTTCCAACAAGTCACTGGTTAATCGGAGTAAAGCCGTTTCGCATGAGTGAAAGCGTCTTACGCTGACTGATTCTTGGGAGAAGATGGTATTCACTAGCATGTTTATTTAATAAGAAAAGAGCTGCCTTCTCTTTAAGTTTCGATAGAAATGGCAAATTGCTCACAGGGCGATAATTGGATAGCATAAGTTCGAGTCCGACCTTCTTCAACAAAGGCCTGACTATCGCTTGTTTCCACTTCGATGGAAAAATCCCTTGACGTAATGACAAATTAACCAAGTCAGTTATTAAAGGGACCAATTCATTGAGATGCATCTTTAATATTTTTGTGGGTAGTTTATCAAGCTCACAGGATTTGGTTTGAAGTTCATTTATCAATTTTTTCACTTCTGCTTCACTTAGATCTCTGAAAACCTCAAAACATGGAACATCCCTTTTTTCTGGTACGTAACTTTCATAATTTCCAAGTGATTCACGGATCTTTTCAATTTTGCTCAAAAAGAAATCTGCAAATTTCTCTGCCAGTGTAATGTTACTTTCTTCAGCGGGCATTGGATTTTCAGACTTTGTTCCAGTACCAACTTGTACCTTTTTTTTTTTTTGAATCGCCTTTTGAATTTACTACTTTCTCACTAAGAACTGATCTTTTTTCTTTACGAATTTCATAATGATACTTGAGACGTAGCTTTTTTACAGTGTCAAGTTGGTACGATTCTCGGTATTTTGTCCATACTCGTTCAGCTTTACGTAATGACCTTTTAAGCTGAAGTAAGTCGACGCTTAACCATGGTTTAGGTGACCGACAGATCTTAGTTTTCTGTGTCAGTGGTGCATGTTTATCAAGAACTGACTCTATTTCTATTTCAAACTGATCGACAAAAGAATCGACGTCTTCACTAATTACCGATATATATGCAAGGTCTCTTGAAAATTCTTCTTGATTGATCTGTTTAAAATTTCGAAATTCCACTGTTTTGCTAGTTATACTTTCTTTTTGTACATTTAGAACACTTTTTACATTACAGTGGTCAGATACAAATAAACCAGGTTCACAAGATAAAATGTTAACACCATTTGCAGCTTCAGTAATAACCAGGTCCAGACTTTGGCCAGCTGTATGAGTAGTAAAGTTAACATGTTGCTCTAGACCCATAGCACATAACGAATTTTTGAATTCTGAAATTGTGCTGCTGTTTTCGTCTATATGTAGGTTGAAGTCACCCATTATTAATATATTTGTAAACCTTGGGAGTGTGTGTTCCATAAACTGAAAGAAATCTGGAACAAATTGAGCAGGAGTCGACACTGATGGCGATCTATAAATGCCGACCGAATGAACAGTAATGTTTTAAAGAATAAGTTGCCAGACGCCAAATTCAAAAGTCTGTGTAGTTCCCTTGGACAGTCTGCGCATATTCACTCCTGTACGGCACGTGACTGCAATACCACCCCCGACTCTGTTCTTTCTGTTCGCTACACTGATTTTATAGCCGTTTTGATTTAAGTCAGAAGTTTCGAATTGATGTTGTTTGTTATCTGAAAACCATGTTTCCGTGAGCAGTGCGAAGTCAATTTTCTCTCCTCTGAGAATCTGCCCAAGAAGATCGCCTTTATTTATGGTAGAGGGTCACGCAAGGTTTAAGTCATCAAAAGTGGATTTAAGAGTTTAGATTAATAAATCTTGTCTTCTATTTTTTTTTATCTTGGTAGAGATCTTATTTTTAATTTAAATGCCGAACGAAATGATATTTATTGTGTTTACCTTTCTTCTGTGTGGTCGTATCCTTCTTTGCAGGCTGTGTCGACCTAAACAATACAATATTTGCTATAACATAGATTATTCAATTCTTTTTTATTTCGATTTTACAGAACATCTTTTTTCTTCACGTATCAACTGGAAACATTTTAATGCAACATTATATATACTTTATTTGTATGAACCCCCCCCCCCCCTTCCCCCAAAAAAAACAACAACATGAAATTCAGTTCGGGTTACCTTCTTTGGCCAATACATACGTATATTTGGTAATACATATCAAACTAGGTTGCATTTTTTAACTTTCGATGTATTATAATACAGATTTTTAAGCGGATATCACATTAGAAACGTTTTCATACATAGCGTTACACTTTTCATAAAAATACGACTCGTAATATCATTTCTTACTGCGTGTAACTCGATACTTACAAGTCTTTAGTTGACGATCTCCCAACATTTTTCTTTTGTTGTTGGGGCTTCGTCCCTTCTTTCTGAAATGAGTCAGTGCATTGATTTTAAAGTGCAAGATCTTGTACTAACCCAAAAAGTTTGTATGATTACGAATGATTTTATATTAATCTACTTTAACGACGTTGTCATCATCTTCTTTCTTTATTTTTCAATGCTAATTCAGCATTACTTTAACATTTCAAAAAATATAAATGCAATGTATGTAAATAATATGAAATAAGGCACTGCCTCAATCGGGAATCGTTACAGTACATCAGCTGAAATATGCTTTGTATCAATTTAAAGGTAGATTTTGTAATAAAAACCAATACTGCCCATATTTGTACTGATGTGCAAGACGTTGCGGTTCGGGCAAGTTATGTGGACGCTTATTACGCACAAGGAAAAGGCGTATTCTTCCAAAAAATCCAAAGCCACACGCTCTGTGCACGTGCCGGAAGGACACATTTTTATTCGATTGTATATCTTATTCGGTATATATCGCATGTTACCGTAGAGGGATCGAAAATCGGTTGGATCGATTCCCTATAAATATATCTTGTATTTCACGAGTACGAAGTATCAATTTCTGTTCATATTCTATCCTTTTTAGCGTACTTCTTTTTCCGTACAAGGCATGAAGGGGGGCAATTAGCCGGATATGCCTCCGTGGTCCACTCGAATGTAGTCCATATCAATATATAGTGCAATTTTCCCGCCTAGTAACGGCCATTTTCATGCCAGATATAAGCTTTATTTGTGCTTGATTGTAAAAAGGAATGTCCGCAGATGATTTTAAGCTACGTTATATGCTTCAGAAGATGATTGGAAGCTGCCTTGTAAAATGAAAGTGAAAGTAGGTATTTCCTGATGTCTACCTACGCAATATTAACGTTTTCATCACGTGTCTCAGTCACGTGACCATGGTTTCACTGCATTATGGTCAACCCCATATTTTTTGGGTATATTTTGATTGCCTAAAGACAGACCTTCAAGACAAGGGTAGTCTCGCAGGAAGTGAAAGGCTAGAAATCTTGATAAAAATATGTTATAAGTTGTTAATTTTATATAGAAAATAGCAGCGGATGCATTTAATACCTTCATACCACATCATAAAATTGTTTTTCAATTTAACCTTACTTTAAAGGAATAACGGTTTAGTAGGAAATAATGCTAACGCCAGTCCAAGGTATGTTATATAACTTCAATTACTTTGCTCCCATAGAAGAACATGGTCACGAGATTGTAAATAGTTTTCATCAGCAAGCACGGCGGTGTTCCAAGAAGTTTGTTGTTTTCTGAATGTTGCAAAATTCAAAAGGAAATGGAACAAACCCACGGTAAACTAAACCTCAGAACCTGATTTGATGGAGTTTTTATTTACTTTCAGAATGGTAAAGCAGAGGAATACTGCTTACATAGAATGCATTTACTTGAATTCGAGTAAGAGTTATAATATATCCTACAGGTTTAAAAACATGCGTTACAACCCGGACATACAATATCAATTTACTTGTGAATGGCGTTACAACTGGGACATACATTGTACAATAAATAACTGAATACGGTAGCCATTTCTGCACTACAATATTTTGTCTATAAGAAATGATCACTTACATTGAGAAAAGTCGAGTCTGTTTTCAACAGAAAAGATGACTGTCTTGGACAAACTTTCTTCGATGCCTCCCCTGTTAAAAAATAAAGTAGAAGAAATGGAGCATGAATTTTACAATTCATTACTTGTATATACACATAGTTCTTAAATACATTTACACGATATTTATATAACTGCACGTAAATGTTAGCAAGCTATTCTTCTATGAGTGTGATACGCAATCTTACACTGTTAGAACTCAACCAACATAAATATATTATCTCCATTTGCTTTTGTTTTGTAGAATTTAAACTACCTGCGTTTTGAGTGATTCAAGGATTAACATCGGTTAGAATCAGACGTGCTAATCAAATATGACAAGGAAATAAAACTATATTGAGTGAATTTTTATGTTTGATAATAATTTGCTTAGGCTTTGAAATGAACTACAATATCTGACCATTGAATTAAATATTTTTTTCTAAATTCTTTAGAATTTAAAAAAATCTTACATCCTTCATTTAAGTGATAAGTGTTCTGATACTAAATAAGTATCACACTGGAGCTGTAGGTACGAAACTTACCTACAAACATATTTTTTCTTGGCCCCGACATATCCTAGGTGTACTGTGATCCCTTAGTTATTCAGACAGGGACTGTAAGCATGACCTTTCCTAAACCCCAACATCCGCGCGGCATGCTGCAATCGTAACACAGATAAATTCCTTAAATGAAATAATTATATTATGTTTAATACTTCTAATATATGTGTAGCTTACATATACCTTAACTTTCGTTCGACAGAAACCATACACACATTTGGAAGCATCAATGTTTATCCCAGAGGTCTTATACCTCGGAGAATTAGGTCATCTGAGACCAGCAGTTAAATTTCCTGAAGAAATATGCCTGCAAGCAATCTACTTTTTACCCCAAAGTCATTTATCTGGGAGTAGTGCTCGGAACTTCACATTTACGGCGACCTATCGTGCGATTCTTTAACGACTTTGTATCCAATTTCGCTGAGCACTTTTCGGTGGAATTAAAAAAGTTCAAAGTGTCACAAATTGACATACGGGCCTTATTTTAGCTGTAGTGTAAATGCAGGTATTGCATCATCTTTTTGTAAATTTTTGAGTTATTGAGGTAAATGTCAGATTTCACGCATGAAATACCTCTCATGTTTTTCTGTATTTCATAACTTAAATTTCCATGTAAATTTCATTAAATTCTGTTCAGTAATAAGAAAGTTGATATTTTATAAACTTCAGTAATTTATGTTTTTATCCCCAAAACCACTATAATGGGCCTCAAATTGTCAATTTAAATTCGCGCCAAAGTAGTTAGATTTCCCGGCTATATCGTGAATATCGTGAAAATGACAATAGTCATAGCTCACGGCTTAACCGTGAATCCTATGAAATTTAGTATTTGGCGGGACATTATCCTTTAAATAGACTGGACTAGATATGCCTTGCGCACACCACCTTACGACATTATAGACGAATCTATGTCTGAATTATTTTCTTGCTAGAAATTTATGCTCGATCGAGGTAAGAAATTTATTTGTTAGATTTTTGTATGATTTTTGCATTACGATTTTTATTTGATAAATTTTTGTTCATTCTACAGAATTCTGTAACATTTACTTTTTGGCACATGATTTTGGCTAGTTTCAGTATGTCAGGATAATTTATTAAATTTTCAGACTTTTGTAAATTATTTAGAAAGAGGAGTCTAAATGTTTCGTTTATATAAGATGTAAAATTTATACTGAAATTTGTAACATGATATTTATAAAGTACTTTGTTTCAAAAACTTATGTCAAACATTTCGTTATTATGGAACGCCATTACTGCATTGTATTGTTATGTATAAATTTATATGGCAAGTCTAGTACCATGTATATATTATTGTAATATGAAATTGTGTGACAGTCTATTGCATACACATACAATGTCCGTTTTAGTGTATGGCATTAGATATTATATGGATGCCAACTATCATATAACGTTTGATTTACATTGAATTTTGTTAATTTGTAGTTGTAAATAATGGCTGCAGTTTATCATGTCCGTATCTATAATGTTTCATCATATACTTTTCATATTTTTCTCATACTTTAACTTTAGTCTTTTAAGTAAGTAATTTTTGTAATAATGGAAGTAATAAGTGACGTATTTTAATCATGTGACGTTTGAACTTAGTAGCACATATATTTTGTATAAGTAGCACGTATTATTTATGGGAGCCTACGGAGGTATGGTGTACCCAAAGGAGCAGTTTTATGCCCTGACTTTTTGTGTTGCTATGGTGCTTACCATATGTTATATATTTTAGCTTCTTCCGCCAGACGATTTTACCTGGTGATGTCATAACCCGGAAGTACAATGCCCGAGGTTCACTTGTCTTCACTCGCCTGGATGTGATATTCCCAGCGCAGAGCTTTCGTCCCATGGTTGTGCCGTAAACCGCAAAGACGATGATTTTTGTTATCCTCTGAAGTCAGCTCAGGGATGCAATCACCTACCACCATAGGGAGCCAATACGGAATCAACGTATTCACGGTTTAAAGGGACTGTATTTTGAATTTAGAAGCTATGTTTTGTTTGTGCTACTTAAAGTTCACAATTACATTAAAGACCTGTGTCACGTCAGATTAGAATGGACTATAAGAACTTTTGTATCTAGAGATACTGAACTTTCTTTTTTTTTCTTTCTTCTAATCAGTTTTTTTTTCTTTTCATATCTATTCATTGTTAATAATCATCTTATGTAAATAAATTTGTAAATATTGTAAAGGGTGTTGATTTGTTCTGATGGTTACTGTCGCCGGTACGGCCTTTCCTGTCACACAAAGAAACCGTCACTACTGTCACCCAAAATGGAAACTGTGCTGTCCGCATTTGAGTGATATAGCGTTACGCCTTTAAATGATACGCAAGTGTTTTACTTACAAGTTTAGGATACGGCACTAAAACAGTATATCATTCAGTAATTTCTTTATTTATTTTTTTTTTCATTCATGGTATTATATTTATTTTTTGTTTTCATTTGTAAATAAAATTGTGAATATTTTTGAGTGTTGTTGATATTGAACCGATTTGCTGTTGTGGTCTGTTTGTACGTCTATCTTCCGTCCACCCGTCCTGTGTCAGTAACCACAGATCAATACTGTAGTCTGTTACGGTCCTTATCGCACTTCAGTCACTTTTCAAAACAACTCATGCTTAGGTGCGGCGTTTTTAATTGTTGATATTTAAATCAACTGTGCATTTGTACAAAAGTTTAACATTTAGCCTGCTGGCGGCATATGATTCTGGCTTTGTTGCCAATGCAGACCAAGATCACCAAAATAAAATAGATAGCCGTATACATGCAAAAACATCGTTTAGACATGCAGTGCCTTCAAGTATATAATTTTTCCACTCAGCAATAAATAAAATAAGCATCCATATCGTTTCACAACAGATATGAACTAGCACCTGTTTGTTACTGTTCGTTGATATGCGTTGACAACAACCAAAGATTTATTTTTGTTCTGGTTTAAGGTAGAATTTTATTAATTTGCTTACGTAAAGAAGAATAAATTGAATTTCCTTGTGATCGTATTGTAGTCCGTCACAAAGTTGTTAAACACTAGATCTATATGTATTGGCAATATTGCGTTCTTTTGTATATAGTTACCCAATACATGTACTAATAATCGATTGGGTTTATCATGTTTATATTAGGGTAGATTACTCCAACATAATATGAATTATCAACCATATGCGAATTACTCCTCATTGATTGAAACTCATTTCACGATGAGTAAGTTCAACCATTTCTAAAAGAAATTCTAGAAAGAAAATGTTTAAAGTATCAAACCCGAGAGATTTATCATAAACGAACGAAAGAAGAAGGTGGAGTAGATCTAGTACTATTTTTCAGAAAGGATGTCGGTCATTCTTCCTGCTTCGTGCCCAGACTTTCTTTGAATTTGATCAACAGCTTCTTAAAATTATTCACAGAGCACGTCTTCTTCCTTTCTCATATTTAGCTGGCAAATCCTAACAATATCCTCAAACGGTCATGATATCAAATTTTAAATATCTTAAATTCATTGAACGATATCACACAATTGTTTTATTTTGTGATATCACACAATTGTTTTATTTTGTGATATCCTTTAATTTTCTTTACTAGGACCGTAAATTCATTTTGTGATATAAAACCCCCAACTTTTAAGTATGTTAATTTGCTTAAATTTTTACTTTTCTTAATTAAGCAAGGTAACGTACCTGAATCAATTAACAAACTTAAGTATTTTCGTGAAATCGGGACCTAGATATCAACGTCCAGTTATATCTATATTTCTTGCATACAAGACTGGGGTTTCTGGTGATTTCACCGATGCTGGAAAACTCCATCTTAAGATGACTCTCGTGCTGTAAATGATGTATAACGAACTACATATGTACAGAAAATTTGTGTAGTAATATTAATGTTTTACGTAAAACGGGATAAAAATAAATACTTTGATAGTTTCTTTTTGTTCCTTATAACATATTCCTCGTTTAAAAAAAACCTCATTTTACGGAAATAACATAACGTGTCAATGCAGACGATTAAACAAAACCGGAACTATTAAGTTGTTTTCGACTTTGTAACGTCATGACGTACTTCCTGTTTACGGACGTAAAGTTTGTTAGTAGGCCCTACGATACAATAAGAAAAAAAGTGCTATGAGAAAATAATTTGTTTGTACTTCCTGTTTACGGACGTAAAGTTTGTTAGTAGGCCCTACGATACAATAAGAAAAAAAGTGCTATGAGAAAATAATTTGTTTGAATTTATTTTTACTATTATTTGTTGAATATGGCATGCAAGAAAAAGATTCAATCACTGGTTGTAGGTGCAGATGGGAATATCTGGCTCTCGGGTAACTGTTAACGCGGTAACTCGGCAGGAGCCTCGTTACCGCTTAAACAGTTACCCTGAGCCATATATTCCCATCTGCTCCTACAACTAGTGAAAGAATCTTATATATCTGTATTTCATTTTGTGATATCTTAGATGTATTTGATGGTATCTAAAAATAATGAATAATTTTATAAAATCAATTTGAGATATAAATGCACGAATGAATTAATGTTATCACACACAAAAAAATGAATTTATGATCTAGATTCTATTCATAAATTAATTTAGTAGAATTTAGGCCTATATCACAAAATGTAGCGAATAATAGTCAACTGCACACGTTACTAATTGGCCGTTACAATACAAAATTTAATCGCAATGCCATGGAAAACAAAATACATTTGAAGATAGATGTACGTGATATATGATTTTATCATTATCATTAAATTACCAAAGGTTTGTTTTAAACACTAAGGGGCATGTCACGTGTCATGAATACGTTCCCGATTATTGGTTATTGCTGTTGTCTCCCCTGCATTGTGTCGTCAGAGCGTGCACAGTGACGTAATCATTGTGTGTTGTATTTTGAGCATACATATTTTGTGGCGGCCATTACAAACGAGAAAGTTCGATGAGGTAGATTATATAAGTTTTTTTGGCATTCTTCTATTTCTTATGCCTTTAAACTAGTGAAGTAAGTTAATGCACAATTATTTCATCATTTTTGAATTGTTTTGGAGATTGTTTAAACTCTTGACATGTTACAGATATAGAATCAAATAACGTTTCGTTTGTGAAAAATGTTACAGTGTAATGTACTCGTTTAACTTCGCTTAATAATCTAGTTCATCAGTGAGTAGCTACCAGGATAAGTAGAACCAGAACTTGGGTTGAAGAGGTATTTTCATTCTTAGCGTATCAGATATCACGCTTTCTGAAATTTTACTCGTTAAAATCTTCATTGACTTCAAAGGTGTTTTCTTTCTGCTGTAGGCTAGCCTACTAGAAATTATACACACATGTACGTTTAGGGAATGCCTTCAACATTGGTCAGTGTCTCTATAGCTATAAAAAGAATAAAAGTATGAAATGGTGGGCTCTCGAGTCTGGTGCATTTTGTTATCTAAATTTTGAGGTACGGGAGGTGGGGTGGGGTGGGGGAGGGCGGGGAGGGGGGGGTAATTCTATCATTTTTAGGGGGGTCAGAGTGGTCTCCCTCTAGAAAAAAAAATGAAAAATCGGTAAGAAGCGGTGGCCTCTGCACTGGTGCATTTTTTGTCTTATATTTGAGGTTGTGGCAGAGGGTACTCTTAAACTTAAGGTGTGTAATTTGTGATATGCTGTCTATAGACTATGTATAAATACCAGTTTTAAAGATCAGATATCAAATCTATTAAAAAGAATTCGGTCTGGTAAAATATCAGACAGGCTGTCCTGTGAATTTTCAGGGTCTTTCGTGAACGTTGTCTTGTGCATTTTTTGTCTATATTTAGAGGTACTGGAGGGATACTCCCATCGTTTTATGTGGGTCAATGCACCCTTGTTATCCGGATAATACGAAATGCTGTGATAATTCCAAAATGCTAGAAACTGGATGAAATGTCAAACTTGGAAAAGACATCGTTTTTTTCAATATTTTCTAATTACTCATTCTGATTGTTCAAAGTATTATAACTGATTCAACATGTTTTAGAAGCTGTACCATTTGGACTAAACAATTTGCATGTGGGACATATTGTTCACTATGGAAAGCCCTATACAATGTGTACATTTTGCTTTTGAGAATGAGTTTGGCGATTCAAAGAGTTATCAACATCATTTAATGGAGTTTCGGTAATGAATATTATTTTTTTTTTATTTTTCAGTTATTATATAACCACTGATATGAACATGTTCAGAAGATTTTATTTTAGATTAAATAACCCACATTGACAAATATATTAGCATATGTAGTAGTCGATAGATACTGACCCAAGTGTTCATAGAAGTTTCGAAGATAAAGCCCGAAATGTTAGTGGATAATAGCAAATATTGTAATTTGCAATTTTGCATATGCTGTTCTAAAGATACCGATTGTTGTATATTGAAGAAGTATACTCGTAAAATGTGGTAACTAATTGCTGTAGCATGCCCACGGTAATGTATTATACACGTAGTCAGTACCAGATGTTCCTGAAAAATATTATCAAAAGGGTAAATGTCTATATCTTTGTAAAATGTGTAGTGTTTTAAATCAAGTCAGCTGTCAGAAGGTTCTAAAGTTTATACGTCTGTATTTTTTCTGCCAGATTTTGGTAAAAATTTAAACAAGCCAGAACAGGTAAATTTAACACATGAAATGTGCAGATTCCACAGGAGGAGGGGGTACACCCATATTTACAAATTAAGTATGCTAGGGGCCTGTTAGCATTTTAAGAGTGTGAAAATAATGGCACTTTAACAGGTCAGTTTTGCTGGACTATGTTGAATACTGCTGTGAATTCATAGAAGTACACTCCCTTAGCTGATAGTAGTTTGATACTGTACTTAATTTAGTACACTTGTTAACTTTTCCATACAAAGTTGTCCCCCTTAGAATGTTTACCCCACCAAAGTTTCATCTGCAATACAAGACTGTTATCACATACATTTCTATACTGAAATATAAAGAGTTGGTCCCAGAGATGTATAGGAAGATCTACATTCATTCACTTTTATTTTATTTTTTTTATTAGTTTTTTTTTGAACCACGTTTAAGACCCGTTTATTTGTCACAATATATACAGTATATATTTACATTACATTTCAATATTATACAAATATCTTGTACTATTTTTAACATGTACATATAGTAGTTGTTGGCCTTTAAAGGAACGTAAAACTTAGTACACTTATTAACTTTTCCATACAAAATTGTCCCCCTTAGAATGTTTACCCCACCAAAGTTTCATCTGCAATACAAGACTGTTATCACATACATTTCTATACTGAAATATAAAGAGTTGGTCCCAGAGATGTATAGGAAGATCTACATTCATTAACTTTTTTTTTTTTTTTTTTTTTTGGACCACGTTTAAGGCCCGTTTATTTGTCACAATATATATTTACATTACATTTCAATAATATACAAATATCTTGTACTATTTTTAACATGTACATATAGTAGTTGTTGGCCTTTTAAGGAACGTAAAATTTAGTACACTTGTTAACTTTTCCATACAAAGTTGTCCCCCTTAGAATGTTTACCCCACCAAAGTTTCGTCTGCAATACAAGACTGTTATCACATACATTTCTATACTGAAATATAAAGAGTTGGTCCCAGAGATGTATAGGAAGATCTACATTCATTAACTTTTTTTTTCATTTCTTTTTTTTTTTTTTTTTTTTTTTGAACCACGTTTAAGGCCCGTTTATTTGTCACAATAATTTTATATATTTACATTACATTTCAATAATATATAAATATCTTGTACTATTTTAACATGTACATATAGTAGTTGTTGGCCATTTTAAGGAACGTAATGGTTAAAAATAATAATAATATGTTAGTAGGTGAGAGAAGAAAAAAAGAACAAAAGAAAAGAAAAGTAAGAAGACTACCGTGGTATGTAGATTTTGCTGTTTCAAGTATAGGGAGGAAACATTTCCAATCGTTATTGAAATTATCAAGACGATCGTTACGGAACGCTGTATATTTTTCTAGTTTTTTTTTTTAATTATCTATTCAATATCCCCTTCCCTCTTCTTCTGTAAGTTCAATACATTAAGTTGATGTTATGAATTGTAATTGAGATCAGCTTTTTTGCTTTGTTTCTTGGGCTATAATAACCATAGTATTTTTGACTGCTGTTCAAAATCTGTGGTATAATTTTTAGTGGTGTTGAAAATCCTGGGTATTTTTGAAGACCGTATTATACGTCTCGTAGATCTCGGTAGGTTGAAGAGAACCTCCAGCCAAACTCCAAACTCTAGGCATTAAGAACGTGAACAGGGTTTGTGATATCAGTGATTATAAAAGGTAGTTGACAATTAAATAAATGCATGTATTTTATGAATATGGAAACCTTGGGGTAAAATGGGACAGTGAGGGAAAATAATATTTTTGCACATGTCTGCTTAATACCAGGAAGATGCAAATTGTACGCTGTGCCTGTTACCAGTATAAAAATCGTTAACAGGTTCATATCATGATTATCATCATGTTGTTACAAACTCATTCACCAAAACATGTCCACACACACAAAACTGGTCAATGTGTAATGGAATGTAAATGAAAAAAAAGAATGACGGCTATTATCCACTTTCAAAGACAACGCATGTAGGGTATTATCCATGGTCATTTTTGGCTATTATCCATTTTTCACACAAGTATCAATATAAATGGTTTTGACATAAAAACGGCAAACGTAAACAACTTACTCAAAACTATGTCAGTTATGAAATGGTAGAGCCGTATATACAGTGAATTACAAGCATAAAAAACAACTCTAAATATTTTTATGAATTTTCAAACTAAACTTACATGGATTTTGTAAACTGTTTAACATTTTGTGTATTGTATTCACAAAAATACGGTAAAATAGTTTGAGTTCCATGGAAACAAATCACCATTCGTTCTTTTTGCAACATGGTGGTTAAAATCTCTTATCAAACGACAGCAACTTACCGAAAAACCTGAAATAATCAGAATCGTTCATCTGCCATTTTGTAGCATTTTGGAATTATCACAGTATTTCGTATTATCCGGATAACAAGGGTGCCAGTGGTCTCCCCCTGGAAAATTTTGAAAAATAGGTATGAAATGGCCAGTGGTGCATTTTTTGGGTCTAAATTGTGAGAATATATAATTCCTTTGCCTCAACTTTTCCTCAACATTGATGAGTATATGTCACTCCTCAGCATACTGCGAGGGGGCGGGGGAGGGGTGCACGCCGCCCCCCCCCCCCCCCCGGATCCGGGCCTGACTTACTCTGACGGCCCGTCTACAGATAGACTTACATGAAACTGTAAATTACGTCAGTCAGTTGTCAAGTCTGACTACCAAAAGTTATACATATACCTCTTTTTATATATGATTATGTTATTCACTGCCTGGGCACACCCTATAAACGACTGTAGCCCCCCTCTTCCTCTTGCGAGTGATCAAAACAATAAACAGACACGCGAAAGGTAAGAATCGTCTTCAAATTCATTATTTTGCTTTACACTGTATGTGTATTAAAGTTTAACGTTAAGTCTAACATAAATATGTGTATATGGTGATATAATAGATGAAACTGACAGGTAATGTTTACAAAATATTGACTGATCACACTCATTGCATGAAAATTCACTCGACCAAGTCACGAAACTGATGAATATCACGCCAAATTGACCTGTAATCCAATTATGCATGATGCTTTCTGTAATATGTATGCATACTCCATAAATATATGTAAATAAAATGTTTCGTATTTATTGCGTTTTTGAATGAAATTGATATTTATCTAGTCAGTGTAAAATCATTAACTGTATGCCGACTTGCCAATTTTGATATTTGATCTGAACGCGTATTTGCGAGTGATACTGTATTCCATCTTGCGAGTACAGTAGGCGATTTATGTCCTTTAAAGGCGTAAATGAAATTTTAAAAAAAAATGCATACAAAATTGTCTCTTTTAATCAGTCGTCATGTTTATAATGTCATTTAATGTCGAACCCCTCGTGCGATGCTTGTACTAATCCATTGGAGGCGGGGATGGAGTGTCTGTGACTCGCTATCCTGCTTAATTAAATAATTAATTGAATGCTTCAGCGTCGTTTACATGCAAGTACTCAGTGTTGGTTTTACACACATATGTCACAAACTGACATACGGGCCTCAATGTATCTGTAGTGTAAATACAGGTATTGCATCATCTTTTCGTAAATTTTTGAGTTATTGAGGTAAATGTCAGATTTTACGCATAAAATACCTCTCATGTTTTTCTGTATTTCATAACGGCATAGCCAAGATAAAGGGTACCCCTGATGTTGCACATATGGTGAATTTTAAACTCAATCAAAATTTCATATCTTATCATGCGATTTCAAGGTACATCCTTTGCGCACAAGAATCTATCAGGGTTTTCTTCAATTATGCGAAATAAAAAAGTTACGGATGCTCAAGGAACCACATCTCTTAGGGCCTACGGACTCTACATGCCAAAGCATAACATACCTAGATAACACAGAAAAAGTTATTCATAGTGTTGAAAATAAGTTAAATAGTTGCATTAAGATGTTTTCAATATTGCTTTATGGAATATAAAGTTGATTTTATGAATTTCATAATATATCCAGAGCTGGATTTCAAAGTACCATCAAATGAGACAATATGCGCAGCCTTCCAATTTACATTCTGAACAGAAAACTAAGAAGAGTATGGCAAGCTTCCTTGAAACCTATTAAGAAATATGTATATAAATTGAACTAAAGGTTTCAGATAATAACTTTAAACACTTTTCTGATACAGAACCCAATACAAATTGATATCATGGCCTACGGACTCTACATCCATGTATGGTTACTAGTAAAATAGTTGCTGCAGTATAATATTTCATAGTCAGTTTCCAGAATTAGTGATATTTTCTGACAGTTTTATAATTCTTAGACCATTTAAGAGCATTATTAACTAACAGTTTTATTTTATTTCTTTTTTTTTTTTGCATTTTGATTATTTAAACTTTGTAAAGACACAAGTGAAGAAACTGTTTCATCATAAGAAGAACATGAACAAATCATTGAAATGTGTCAGTGTACCTCACTTTTGGTTTTAACAGGAAGATTAATCACATTCTAATATGACTAACAATGCTTTAATCATCACAACGATATTATGTTGACGTCTCGTCAATGTGATATTTAGCGCCGTGTGCCCATCAAGAAATAGCACTTTCAAATGTCATGAAATATTTAATTTAATAATATGTTTTAAACAAAATGTCACATTGCACAAATGTGTTGATTAATTTACAAACATACTTAGTTATTCGCTTTGCTGAATAATTCACAATAATTTTCATCCGAATTGAACTCTACCGCAAGACTTATTACCATTTCCGGTCCTGGCGTGTATAAACAAAGACCTACTTTTGGCGCCATGCTTGCACGAAGAAACAGTTCCATTATGATTATATTTGATATAATTTTTACAATAAAGAAATTATTAGAATCGAAATTAAATTATAGCAAAACAGTGCTTTATCAATATCACTATTTATACACTCGGGCGGTTATACGTCGTCCAAAATAATTTCACTTGGGCTGTGCCCTCGTAAAATTAATATGTTCGACGTATAACCGCCCATCTTGTATAAATAGTGATAAAGCACTGTTTTGCTATAAATATTTCTTAAATAAAACATGTTTAAACCTGGAAAAGAAGTTCCTGAATTCAAATATAGAATGGTTGCATATTTAAAACATAGACTAATATAGGGCTACGGACTCTACACAATATGTTTCATCCCTGCTTCAGTCAACAGTACACAAAATTATGCAAAAAATTGCTCTCTTCAGCTATTTGGTTCCTTGTTACAGGTCTCATGTTTGATATGTTTGTTTCTTTAAATTATCTGGAAATAGACTGGTAAATGTAACAGAAACGACACTCGTTATGGAAGTGTAGAGTCCGTAGGCCCCTTGTATAACATTTTAACTTGTATTTATTATCAATATATAAATACTTTGTTAATGCAATTTTTATTATAAGTCTGATACAGTGTATCCTTAACCGTACTTTATGATACTAAACAAACATCAATATGCATTAGATCTGGAAATTGGCAAAAATGTAATTAATTTATTACAATTATCTTTTTTCCCATTATACTGTTTACTATCAACATCTTAGATGTTTGAAAGAATGAAGCTCTTTTGATATATCATAAATGAGAAAAAATATTAGTATTAGATATGATTATTGCATAAAAAATTCTGATTTAGTTGCATGAATATGGTGGGGCTACGGACTCTACAGGGCTACGGACAACCATTTTTTGTTCAAAACTTTTTTCTGCTTCTTCTCTGAAGAAATGTCTTTTCTGTAGTTAGTATGTAGGATAACCCGAAAATAATCAAAGGTTCATTTTTATATTGCTCTTGTTTTTGTGCAAGTGGTACACTGTTGAAAATAGGGCTACGGACTCTACATAAAAATGTCAAGATTCAGCTATCATTTTTCAGAAAATAATGTAGTGCAAATCAATATCTTGCTTTTAGATGCTGGCAAATGTGTTTCTTTTTCATGATTATAATGATTATATCTGCCAGTTCAAAGAATAACTTTGGTATTCCCTTTGTAGAAACAGAGCAGGTAAAAACCATCAACGCATAACGAAGTGATGGATTTAGTTACTTACAAATATCTTGAATATTTTCGGACCAATTTCAAATCTGTAAAAAATATGTCTTACCTGAATGCCAGTTGAAGTTTGAAAACTTGAAATAAAAACTGTAACAAACTAAAATAGTAATTAAATAAATGGTCAAAAAAGTAATGAATTTTTCGTGCAACAGCATAACGATTAAAAATGAGCCATTTTTCGACTCTCCAGCCCTTGTAAATAGAAAAAACCTGAACAAAAGTATGATAAACCATACATCACCAGAAAGCCCTAACAAATATCTTTTTAAAAAAGAATAAGATGATATTGTATTCCTTAAATGTTGTCAGAAAGCAACATATAACACAGGGGAATATGAAAGTGCCCATTTATCTTGGCTTTGCCGATAAGTTAAATTTCCATGTAAACTTCATTAAATTCGGTTCAGTAACAAGAAAGTTGATATTTTATAAACTTTAATAATTCATGTTTTTATCCCCAAAACCACTATAACGGGCCTTAAATTGTAAATTTCAATCCGCGCCAAAGTAGTCAGATTTCCTGGCTATATCGTGATTCCCGTGAAAATGCAAATAGTCAGAGTACACGCATAAGCCGTGAGTCCCATGAAATTTAGTATTTGGCGGGACATTACCGTACAAATAGACTGGACTAGAGACGCCTAGTGCACACCACTTTCGACATTAGACGAATTTACGTCAAATTGATATTATATTCATGCTAACTTTTGTATTACGTTTATTTCGAATTGCATCGTATTAATTTGTGATTGTAAATAATAGCTGCAGTTTATCATTTCCTTATCTATAATTTTTCACTATAAACTTTTTATATCTTTTCCATACTTTAACTTTAGACTTGTTAGTAATTTTAGAAATAATGGAAGTAATAAGTGACGTATTTTAATCACGTGACGTATGAACTTAGTAGCACATATATTTTGTATAAGTAGCACGTATCATTTATGGGGGCCAGTGGAGGTATGGTGTACCCAAAGGAGCAGTTTTATGCCCTGACTTATTTGTTTTGCTATGGTGCTTACCATATGTTATATACATGTATTTTAGCTTCTTCCACCAGACGACTTTTACCTGGTGATGCTGTCACGACCCGGAAGAACAATACCCGAGGTTCATTTGTCTTCACTCGCCTGGATGTGATTTTCCTAGCGCAGAGCTTTTGTCCCATGGTTGTGCCAAAAACCGTGAAGTCAGTTCAGGGATGCAATCACCTACCATCATAGGGAGCCAAAACGGAGTCAACGTATTCACGGTTTAAAGGGACTTTACTTGAAGATATGTTGTAATTTTGTGCTACTTAAAGTTCAAAGTTAACGGAAACATCTGTGTCAACGAACAGTCAGTATTAGAACTTTATACTTCATAAAAGAGTTACTGAGCTCAGATTTTTTTCTTTCTTTCTTATAATAAGATTTTCTTTTTCACTTTTCATTTATTCATTGTAAATAATCATTTTCTGTAAATAAATTTTTAAATACGGTAATGGGTGTTGATTTGTTCTGATAGTTATTGTCCCCGGTACGTCCATCCTGTCACAACATATACTACCATAAAATACGAATAAGAAACTGAAAGTATAAACAGGGTCCCTGCTATTTCATGCAAGAAATTAACCGTCGATTCCCTACGGAAATCACGGTTACCTGACGATTTTAAAATAAATATGAGATGAGACAGAAGGGGACTATAGGTTGACACCCGTCTGTCTGTCCGTCTGCTACAAAATGATCCTCTGATTTTTAAAAAAATACTATTTCACCCGCAAGTATCCTGCGAATAAACGTATATATAGAAATGGATAACGAAAACATTACCGGAAAAGTCGATTAAGTCCTTATTAGTAATTCAGAGTTTACTTCATGGTAAACCAGTCAACATGATTCAAAAGTAGTACAATTATTTTGTCACGAATGGCCTAATGGTTGAACTACCTGATTCTCCCTTCCTCAATAATAACATAAACATGTTATCGTTACAAATACCGTGCGCGAGTAGTACAGCCGTCATGATTACTACCTGTCAAGATTTACTGCTATTTCTCAGGTTAGAAATAATTTATATTTGATAGTGATAACACGTCAGGAATCTGTCCTTGCGGATTTGACCTGGTGACCTAGCTTTTGAGCCCAGATGACCCAATATCAAACTCGTCCAAGATTCTATTGATGGTAACATTATGACCAAGTTTCATTAAGATTGGACCAAAAGTGTGACCTCTCAGTGTTAACAGTCAAATTGTTGACGACGGACAAGGACGACGGACGACGGACACAGGGTGATCACAAAAGCTCACACTGAGCACTTCTTGCTCGGGTGAGGTAATAAACCCTCATTTTTTCCTCTAATGGCACTTCTACTTGTAAAATGGGAACTTATTTCATTCGCAGAATGTATTTTCAGTAAAATAAGACAAGTTTCATGTTAAAGTTCGTGTGTTTATGGCAAATACAAAGAAAAAACTAAAATAATGTTGTTTACTGTGCGACGCTGTCAAGAAAGCGATCCACAAAGGATTAGTGGATTCAGTCTGGCGCCGTTTCACTCCAAATCACCCCCTTCACTGTTCATATTTTCACACCGTATTAATTGTAGTTGCAATTATATACTGGTTTCAATGGTTTGAAATTCTAGAAAGTATAGAATTGTATGCGACACATCGTCTAATTATGGTCTCATGATGGTGAACATTTATGCCAAGTTATTTTAAAATCCCTTAATGCATAAAGAAGTTACGGCACTGACACAAAAATGTAGACCATGTTTCACCTTAAAGTGTTACTTTAAAAAGAAAAAGGAAAATAATAAGATGGACATTAAGTATATATTGCCGATGTTTGTACGTAATCTTTGAGAGAGGTAGGTGTAATAGCATCGAAGTAATTGCACAACCAAATATATGAGGACACATATATAAACAGACCGAACAGACAAACCGCATGTTGCCTGCTATATTCCACCCTCTTTCAAACTTTGTTTGCGGGTTATAATTATGAAGAAGTACTACAGGAGCATAGGAAACGACGATATTTTATAAAGAAGTCACTCACAAACAGGCATACATTCTTTTTACGAAACTCGCAAGGACTTGTACAGTATTTAAGCAAGCATGCATACAATCAGGAAATAACATCAAATCTTCTTTCATTGACGGTTATAAACAAATTGGAGAATTTATCAATGATTTTATTTTATTTTACCAAACTAGTACTGTTTCTTTATCCATGAAAAAGTGAAATTTACATGTAGGTCATTCTTCAAGCAAGAAAATAAGTACTTTTGACGCCGACAATTTACAATTCTGGACAAAATCAGTGATCAATCGGGTTTTTTGCTACAATTCTACCTGTCATCAGACTAACACATTATATACAGAAACAAATCATGTTCAGCTTCCAATAAAATGTAGATATACATACCTTCAAAGCAAATCAGTCACTTTAAAATGTTATTTTTTAACTTTTAGCTGTCAGTTTATTGTTTTGATCACTCGCAAGAGGAAGAGGGGGCTACAGTCGTTTATAGGGTGTGCTGGGTAGAACCATGTTACAAAAATAACTGTACCAAAAGGTCATACAAATGAAACAAATCTTTCTTTTTTATTCAAATATTTCGACTCAGTTCCCCCATGCAGGGGCTGGTGTATAAAATGCAGTAAAAAATCGGTATGGGGGATTACACCTACCTGGACCCTAGCAATAAGCTTTCATCAATGTATATGTATTCTAACTATCAAAAGTACATGTTTAAGGTACGGTACCAAGCTTTAGTTTCTACCATTTAAATGCATCATATATTAAGTGCATATTTAATTGATTGTAGCATCTAGAAAATATACAATATGAACAATGCTTACTGTCATGTAATATATACAACTGATACAAACAGTAAGCATTATACATGTATTAAGCACTTCAGTCTCTTAATCAGATAATATTAATACAGATTAAAACATACATTTTGTAGATAGTGGCATATTACTTTATTAAATACATGTACTAGAAACATATCATGTAAACTTGCATATATGTTTATTATTTAGAATTAGTTCTTTATTTCTTATACATAACAAACACCTAGTTGTGCTTACCAAGTGATGGACTATATGCAATAACACTCTAGCGTAACTCTACCTTAGTGTTTGCAAGCGTTATCTTTCCTGTGGTTGTTGCTAGTAAAAGAAATAAATGGGATAAATGCGATTTTGTAGAGCTTGAAAATGTGGAAAAAATCCTTGAAAAGTACTTGAATTTTGTTTTGAAAGTTCTGTATGAACCATGACCTATTTAGTTCCAAAAGCATGTCCGCTCTCTAAGTCGAACAGTTTTCATCCGATCTTCACCAATCTTGGTGACAATGTTTGTAGGCATAATATCTCGGCCATGTTTGATAACCAGCAAAATCACCCCAGACACTCCTGGATTATGGCTCTTTAATCACTCAAAATCTGCAAATTTAGCCTTGTCCGCCCTCTAAGGCAAACAGTTTTAATCCGATCTTCACCAAACTTGGTGATAATGTTTGTGGCGATTTTGTAGAGCTTGGCCAAGTTCGATAACCAGCAAAATCGCCCCAGGAATTCTTGGATTATGGCCGTTAAATAACTCGAAAAACTGCAAATTTAGCCTTGTCCGCTCTCTAAGTCGAACAGTTTTTATCCGATCTTCCACAAACTTGCAGATAATGTTTGTGGGCATAATATCTCAGCAAAGTTTGATAACCAGCAAAATCGCCCCAGACACGCTTGGGTTATGGCCCTTGAATTACTCGAAATCAGCGAATTTAGCATTGTCCGCTGTTTAAGTCACTTGCTGACAATGTATGTGGACATTATAATATCTCGGCCAAGTTCGATAACCAGCCAGATCGCCCCAGGCACTCTTGGATTATGGCCCTTGAATTAGACCAAGTTCGATGATTGGCGTATTTTGTGACAGTCTGCCACTCTTGTTATATTTTATTTATTTAAAAAAAGCACGGAATAAAAATAATCCAATACCCTGACAGTTTCTCTTTGTTCCTGGATTCAAAAAATGTTATTTTATAAAAAATTCATAACGTTACGCTGCAACTGATAAAACAAAACCGGAAGTAGACATTTTTCTTTTTCTTTGAAAAGCCACTGTGTTCCTTTGTTTGTTCGTTTTGTCCTCGTGTGTTGACTTTGTGTGCGAGTGTGTGTGTGTGTGTGTGTGTGTGTGTGTGTGTGTGTGTGTGCGCGCGCGCGCGCGTGTGTGCGTGCGTGCGTGCGTGCGTGCGTGCGTGTGTGT
This sequence comes from Mercenaria mercenaria, assembly GCF_021730395.1. Lineage (NCBI taxonomy): Eukaryota > Metazoa > Mollusca > Bivalvia > Venerida > Veneridae > Mercenaria > Mercenaria mercenaria. Next base: position 25,102,063 of record NC_069362.1, read on the forward strand.
GTGTGTGGTTTGTACGTCTGTGTGCTGTGGGTTTCGTTTTGGGGAGGGTGCGTTTTTGATACGTGGCATTCCGTTTGATATTTGTCTTTGTGTTTTTTTCCTGTTTACGGACGTTGGTTTCCCGCTTTTTGTTTAAATACGCTGCTATAAGAAATAGTAATAAGAAAGCCGTTCGATTGATTTTATTATTATTATTATTATTTCTTGAATATGGTATGCAAGAAAAAGATTCTATCACTGGTTGTAGGTTCAGATGAGAATATCCGACTCTCGGGTAACTGTTTAAACAGTTACCCTCGAGACCGGAAATTCCCATCTGCACCTACTACTAGTGAAAGAATCTTATGTCGAAATAATTAATTAGAAAAACACTATTTTTAATATTGCACATGAACTGTTATAGTTAGGGCCATAAAGTGAGGACTTCAATAAAACATTGTAGTATATTCAGCAATATTCAAACCTTTACAAATGTTAAAGAAAGTAATTATCAGAAATTTAACAAGAAATCAATGTATTTTATGTTCATAACGAAAACTATGGCAACCACATTTTAAACAAAGGCATTATGAGCCTTTAATAATTAATGTTAAATTGATAGGTAGACCTATATCGTTATACAGAAACAAAAACAAGCTTTTGTTCCGAGGCATAATCGCAGTGTAAATCCAGTTCTTTCCGTTCACTCAAAATTAAGCACATGTTACATGTAACTCAGTCGACATCGATAATAAAAGAAATCGGGGCGTGGCAAAACACATATTTTGGCATGTCGTAATTTCACCTCGTTGGTTTTCGAACTAGCCTCGATCTCCTTCTTATTGAATTACAGCCAATATTCAGTTTTTTGTCTTCATTTCGCAAGCAGCAGTGGATATAAAAATAACAATAGATTTCAGTCACTTATTGAATATACTGGCAAATTAAGATCCTAAGTCAATGAGTGTTTATTTTCAGGTTACTTTCATGCAGAAACTTGTCAGGCGAGACGTACCATTCTCCGCCCAGATATCTTTAAAATGCATTCAAAATTTCAAAATGATGACATTGAGGTCGTAGCTAGACGAATAAGCAAACTACTGATAGGCCAGAAGACACCTATCTCAGTGGACCATATATGTCAGAAATTGAAAGATGTAGAAAGCGATATGCTGAAAAAGGTCATTGACAAGTATCAAAACCATTTTCATGTTTTCCAGCAGCCAGTGGTAAAACTTATGACAAAAATTGACATCTGTAAAATTCATTGCTCTAAAAATAGAACTTGCCCAGGTACAGAACCTCTTTGCACCGGTTTGCACATCTGTAAATATTACATTTTGTCAAGCAAATGTCACTTTGACAAACATTGCACATTCGGCCATGATGTAAGAACTGATCATAATATGAAAATTCTACAAGAAAACCTCTTGGCCGATATTACAGTGGATGAGTTGAAATTCTTGCTATCAAGTGCAGACAATAGGACATCGTTAACTGTCCCAAGAATTTGTAAGTTCTACAATGTAGAAAATGATAAATGTAGACATTCTGAAAGAGGATCTCTCTGCCCAGATATACATATTTGCAAACATTTTGTACTGGGTACATGCAAGTTTGGCAAGGATTGTCTCAGAAGTCATGGTGTACTAGAGAAGAGAAATGGTGAAATACTAAGTAAACACGGGATTGATGTAAACAAAACAGAGACAGAGATCGTCAAAGACCTTCGGAAAGGTATTTCTGGAATAGCAAGCAGGTATTATTTATAACGATGTAATTTATGCAAGTTGTAATTTGTTTAAACAAAAACGCTATCCGTCTAGTCCCATACCTTGTAAGTTCCATATACAAATTGTTTGCTTTTTTTTATTCGGTAATGTTTAGTGTTGTGACTGAAAAAAGATCTGGTGCGCCTGTGATATATTACAGACTCCGGTGTAAATACCGAATGTCTAGTATTTTTAACGTATATACATGTATTTTGTAACCATTGTGATACTAGCCCTAACCTTTTGTCGCGCGCACCGATGGACAATCACTTCCGGACATGCGCAGAACGACTGCACAAGATCTGTAATGAGAAATATCAAATGTTCAGAGCCAACTAATGTTATTGCGAAACAAAATCATACCAATATTGACAATACGACCAGGAATTAATGAATTCAGCAGAATATTCTAGAGCATGGTCTTTACTATTTCTGTGGTACTAGTCTGTGATTGACTTTAGCCTTTTAATATTTTTTCATAGTATGGCAGAAACGGAAGGTATAAGGCTCTTCGACCTGAAGTCTGAAAGTGTTGCCAGCACTTCTGTGGAAACAGTGTCTGAAATAGGTATAGTAGTAAAGTCTTTTCAAAACTTGCATTGGAAATTCTTTAAACACATTTAGTCAAGCCTAAATAAAGTTTCAGATGCGAAGGATTTTTTACAACCAGTGAAAGAGTCTCAGATTTATAAGTGATTTTAGTATACGGGTTTCAAATGTTCAAAATAGATTTTTGTAGTAAAGGTAATCTCTCCCCCTCTCTGTCTGTCTGTCTGTCTCCCATCACTAATGTATTTTTTCATTACATTCAGCAAAATCAATTAGTTGTCTAGAGCTTGAGTTAGAAGTGACAAAGAAAGAAGAATCTTTCAGAGAAGAGACTATTCACCGGGAAGCGGACATCCCACAAATACGTGTGAATCTAGCTGTTGATAATGTACAGTTCCGATACATGTCCGAAATTACCGAGAAGAAGAAGAAGAAATCGAGGCAAAACAGTGTAGCAGACGTCATGGTAATGCTAGTGTTTTTCAAATTTTAAAAATTACATTTTTGTTCAAAATGAATTTTCTGGAGAAGAAGATTCACTGAATGGTGTATGTTAGAGTATATGGAGTTTTCGGAATCTTAAATAAATAATTTAGGTAGTTTATGTGTTTCGAAGTTCCATTTACATGTAGCCTTCGCCATTATTTCCTGATAAATCTCATTTTAGATTTGATTAAATCGTCCTTATATATGGAAGCGCCTAGGTGACAAGTGCATGCATTTTTTTAAATCTCATAGCCACAAGGTACTAATCCGTGGGAATTTAATACGGGCCACGAGACTTTACAACTTGGCACCTCGGAGCTTTCGTGTCCCAGGGTAGACGCAAAACTTTTAGATGTGCATAATTTTAGTAACATAACACTTGGTTATGAATAAGGTACTTCGTAAAGCGTTCGCTCTTTGTTGTATATGTGCATATATTTCTGCCTCAGTTTGAAAACTACCATGGTTATGCCACGGTCATTGCTTACTGTGTTGACTGCGATGATAAAGTACACCCATACTACCTTTATGGGGACAACTGCAAAGACGGTGTATATGTCAAAACCAGCAAACTTGAACAAGAAAAATCTGTCATGTAAGTAATATATATGTATAGATATATAAAGCATGTTTAAATTGTTCAGTACTGAATTTTTAGAACAAAATGGATAAATCAATACAAGTGAGCTATATATGTCTGCCCTGATGATTATGATATGAAACGGGTAGGCAGACAAAAAAATATATAAAGGAAACCCATTGGATATATATATATATATATATATATATGTATATATATTCCGAATGCAATCAATTCAGCTGTAAAAATAATAGAATTTTCAATTCTTTTACATGTAATAACATTTACACTGAAATTCCGAGGGCAAAAGCAACCCTGTCAGGTAGGAAAGACCTTGTACTCCTTGAACTGTCTAGTGACCTGAATTTATGGCGGAAAATCGTTTTTATCTAAGACGGCAAATCTGCAGACCCCCTAGCTATGATAGGCACATCCAATTTGCAGACCCCTCTATGATAGACAAAGCTGCAGAAAGTTTATGCGCATTGATTCACGTTTTCTATTGCGTATGACTTTGTCCAGGCTCGTTTGCGTAATGCGGATGTCGCTATCATTTTACAGAGCTGGAAATATTAAAACATTGCGAATCAACTCCATTGTTTTTCATTTTAATTATTTGTCTGATTTTTATGGGGTATCACTGGCCTATGAATTAATTATATTTTTTTGTTGTACGACACACTTTGTAGGATTCAAGGAGTATATGTGTGCACACCAAGGATAGTTGACTACCAAACCCGCATAGACAGTACTCGGTCAAAATTGGTTGAGAATGGAATCACCGACGTCGAAAAATGTGAGTTTAAGTTTTATTTCTATATACATAAATTCACAAGACAGTGTATCTATTCACGGCATTACTTAGTCTATAATTGTACCCCCCGACAACAAAGTTGTAAGGGGGTGGGTATACTGGTTTCAGGTTGTCTGTCTGTCTGTCCGTCTGTCCGTAGACGCAATCTTGTGCGCACCATCTCTCCTTATCCCCTTGACAGAATTTAATGAAACTTCACACAAGTGATCAGTACCAACAGTAATTGTGCATGGGGCATGTTAGGTTCTTTTAGAAAAAAAATTTGCAGAGTTATGGGACTTTGTTTTTTTTGTTACTATACTATATACATAGACACAATCTTGTGCGCACCACGGTGACCATCTCTCCTCATCCCTTTGACACAATATAATGAAACTTCACACAAGTGATCAGTAACAACAGTAGTTGTGCATGGGGCATGTTAGGTTCTTTCAGCGACAAAAATTGCAGAGTTATGGGACTTTGTTTCTTGTTAACATACTATGTACATACAATCTGCATATGCAATCTTGTGCGCGCCTAATCTTTAAAACCCTTGCACACAACTTAATGAAACTTCACACAAGTGATCAGTGCCAACCCTAGTTGTGCATGGTGCATGTTACGTTCTTTTAGATAAATATTCTGCATAGTTATGGCACTTTGTTTTTGTTACTATACTGTATACATACAGTCTATATACATAAAGTCCACATAATTATGCAATCTTGTGCGTCAAATTGCAATGTACTGTGTCAGTGCATGCGGGGGGTACATTCATCACTTTTAGTGATAGCTCTAGTTTGTTATGCCTCAGAATACATAGAGGTATTGAGCAGTCATTGTAATTTCTTTTAAGGGAATGATGCGGATTTTAATGGACGTAAATTAAGACTTGCACGGGATTAATAGGGACTAAAACAAATTAAATGGAATAAAAGGTACACGTGCTTTAAAAAAGTACAGGTGCGCATGCATCAAACGCAGCAGGTATCTATAAAAGAAATAAACAACAATTTATCTTGGTTAGTTTGTGATGAAAGCTTGACGCTCATTTTAATCAGTCTGAAGCCTGTACAATATACCTCCAAATACCAGTACAAATGAATATGAGAAGTTGTAGTCGGGACTCCAGTGGGTGATGTACGTGAAACGAGTTGGCGCATTTGTTTTACTATTAAAAAGAACGAGTTTATATTTCTACATGCAAAGCTGATAATCTTTTTTATTACATACGTATCTTCATGTATAAATATTATATCAAAATCATGAACTTGTTCAATAGCCTGAATAAAACTGACAGTACTGACTTAAATAGAAATACAAATGCAACGACATGCATTAAAATGACGTCACGCTCCCAGTATGAAATTTAGACGTCAATATGGCAAAGTATTGACGTTCCGGTTCTATTGTAATCGAACCAAAAAATAAACACGAGTATGTAGTAAAACGCACATCAATATTAACTTAATGTTTATGATGTGGTCAAGCTTGAACATATCATAAATACTATTTCAGGTGACGAGAAGACTGTTGACAAGCAGTGTGTATATTTGAAGGTTGTTGTCGTTCTCGGAGAGTCCACAAAGAAATTAAGTGTGACAACTACAGCATTGCAGAACAAAAGTACATATTCTGTCATATATCTCACCAAAGTCTGTAAAACTTGTGTTTAACTTATTAATGTAGCCTATTACTGCTTTTGATATAAAAATCATATGGGCAAAATGTTGCACCACTTAGAATATCTGTCTCGTCGAATTGACCGATAACACCCTTGACAAGTCATATGATGCAATACTGTCCAACGTGACAAGCATACATAATACCACAGTCACACATACGGCGCGGATAGCTACGTCAAGCTACGGATAGAAACGTAGTAATCCATATCGATCCGTACCTGAGCCGTACGGATTGGCACGGATTGATACGGATTACTACTTTAAGGTACGGCTCAGGTACGGATCGATACGGATTACTACGTTTGGTGTCGGCCCAGTACAATTTCCCCTTCTTTGCTGTATAGTAAAACAAGCACTTTTGGACATGGACTGTGAATTTCACAACAAAATTGCAGCATTGACAGCTCTGTATTTTTGAAGAGTAATACTATCCCAGTCAATACATCACAGAAAAACACCACCATCAACAATGAACTTTTTTGCTACACATCAAAGTATCTAGTCCATGTTTAAATTTCCCACTGACATCTGTCATGGCCGCCAGTCTGATGTAGTTTTTTAATCCTTCCGCACAGAAATGTAGTCCTGAAAAACACATAAAACAACTGTTAAAGACATCAGAAATGACAAAAAATGTACACAGTATCAATAAATACATTTGGAATTTAACATGTCAAAGTAGGGATAGCGTTAAATTGGGAACTTCAAAATTTCAAAGAACTACTTCCTAGGATACAACGACCCGGAAGTACTTCAATACCGGGGTGACACCGTTTCTATCCATGGCTGGACGTAGCTATCTGCGCCGTATGTGTGACTGGGGTATAAGGCTCAAGTGAGAAAGTGGGAATCCAGGAACTATTTACAACTGCTAGTATTTACAACACTGTTCTAATGTTTTTGCTATATAAACATTGTTTTGCTGATTGTCTCCATGTCATATGCTGTTTGAAATATTTAAGGTTTCATTTTCTGATAGGGATGTTATTCTTCTTTCCAGAGAATCTAAAAGTAAAGGATGTACAGTCGGATCATGCTACGATTCCTGGACAAAAGAGGACGTCGTTTGATTGCAGCCAGAAAAATGATGTTAAACGAAGACGAAAATCGATTGCTAACAACAAAGGCGGTCAGTAATACATTGCTTAGTCGTTAAAAATAAATTTTAGTTAATCTTCATTGCTAGCATTGTGACAGTAACTCAAACTCTTTCGAGAAAAAAAAACAACAAGAACAAAATTTGAATCAGACGATTTATAATTGCTTGTTTATTGTGTTGTACTTAATGAGTTTATACGGAGGCATTGCTGCTTAGCCGGTGGAGGAAGACTGCGGATGTCTCTGTGGATATTTCCGGCACAGGTGGGTGGATGCACGGATAAAACACCGACAAGTAAGTCAACTGCATTTTTCTCACACTTAAATTCTATATTCCAAATGGGGCTTCGGACTTACAGTGGAAAGGGACAAGAAAGTGTCTGGTGATTTTATGCACAGAGAAGACGAGATTTAAGGCTACAGTACTGTAATCTATATTGAACTATCATTGGTTATCATATTTTTCAATTTTTATAATGTATTTGTGTTATGTAAGAACTAAATACATACTAATCTTAAAGTGAAGTGATCAGATAAGAAAAATTAATTTGTTAGATTATGATGCACAAATGACGAATATATACTTGTCCTAAAAGATAAAAGGTAAGGGTAGATTTCCTGGAAGCACAGAAGCAGCGTTCTTTCTTATATTTTGGTTCATTGATTCCTTTCAGATAAATGAGCCGTGTCATGAGAAAACCAACGTAGTGGCTTTGCGACCAGCATGAATACAGACCAGCATGGATCCAGACCAGCCTGCGCATCCGCGCAGTCTTGTCAGGATCAATGCTGTTCGCTTTCAAAGCCTATAGCAATTAGAGAAACCGTTAGCGAACAGCATGGATCCTGACCAGACTGCGCGGACGTGCAGGCTGGTCTGGATCCATGCTGGTCGCAAACCCACTATGTTGGTTTTCTCATGGCACGGCTCAAATGTTTTAAATATTTTATTACGTTATTGTTCACCAAGTGGTCCCACGTTGTGCGAAGATTTTGGCTTTGTTATTTTCTTTCTGATTGTCTGTTGAACTGTCATAGCCTATATTCATGATAATAATCATTTTAGTTCAATATCTGTTCATGTAATTATCTCCATTTCGTTTAACACTTCAGATGCCCAACCACGTTTTTTCCAACGGTTTTATAGTAGACCAGACACGGAGCAACCTTGGGGTAATTTTATTGACACAGCAGGGTATCAAGAATCAGCGCTGACATGGAAAGCCCAAGGTGAAGCGCTACATTCTGTTTGCATGATATGCTACCCTGGTGGATGTGCTACAGGGTTTAGAGTCGGCACTGGCAAAAATTACATAATGACTGCAGCACACGTCTGTAGATTCATTTTACAGTCAGGTTAGTCTCATTGTTACAGTTACATTTTCAAAAGCAATTTAAAGTTTCCCCATATCGCAACAGATTAAAAGAGATTATAAATCACTTTCGATGATAGCAAAACTCGGCTTTATAAACCTGGAGAAAATATTTGCTCTTAATTCAGTTCTTAAATTAAATCATTAGTGGCACTGAGTTTGAATTTTGATAAGATGTTTTAACTAGAATGAGCTATGAACCACTTCACGAGTCCGCCCGATTCCTAAAAAATAGCCCCCCCCCCCCACACACACACACAAACACACAAAAACTACCGACATACATATTTTAATATCCATTCACAAGTTAACCATGTCATGGACAAAATAGAACAATACAAGTAACATAAACAGGGAATGGAGAAGTAAAGAAATGCGTATTTTTCTATTCAATTACAGAACGCGGTCGTGTTGGATGGACAACACGAAACGCACTGAAGAATCCCGATGTCTTTGCGGCCTTTGACTATCTGAAGGAAGGAGAACTTAAAGAGAAGAAAAAGTTCCATTTTAAGGAGCAGGTTCATTTCACAAATGATGAGTTAGATACAGCGGTGCTCGAACTTGAAGAACATCCAGATGGTACTCCAATGCCACCGCCACTCAAATACTTCCAACAGCCGGACTTTACTAAAGAGTTCTTCTTCATTGGTCATTCGGAAGGAAAACCTTTGGCAATAAACAAAGTTGACAAAGTTGTAGATATGCAAAGTGACAATGCTAAACAAGATATTATAAATATTAGAAACTTAAGTCTACTACATACTGTATCTCAAGAATATCCTAATGGAAGAGGATACGAACTGGAACCATATCACACTTTAGAAAATCAACATAGATATCTTTTCCATTGTAAATTTACGCAAGGCGCATCCGGATCGCCAGGTTTGGTTTTTCTGAATGACGGTCGGAAGGTTGTTGTGAGCATGTTACTGTGTGGATATCCGGTGTGGTATTATGATCCAGATATGGAAAAGTTTCGAACCAACTGGTCAAAGGATTGTCACTGCGTGGAACAAGGCGTTAACCTTTCATCAGTACATGCATTGATGTCTAAAGAGAATCCAGAACTTTGTAATGATATATTTTGTCAATAAATAGACACAAGAAAGGACAAAACGAAAGGTGCAACAGCGAGGTCCCCTTAATGTATCATATGTTTGTCGCATGCAAAGTCAAAAATATTTATGAAATAACAATTGTGTACAAGAGAAGCTTTTGAATGATAAGATATCTTTCATTCTAAAGCTTTAGGGAGATACCATAATTCGTATTAAGACATAGTTGTCCGTCGGATCTTGGAATTATATTTCAGTAAACAGTTTAGTATGAAGATACAAAAATTATTTTTGTTAATATTCAAATGTAATGGATATTTTATTTCTTAAATGTTAATGAATTGATAAGTTATAAACTTAATTTTAAATTTTAAAAATTGCAAATTTTACGCATTTTGTAATATATTGAGAGAATAAACGATGTGATTTTAGCGTATGTTCATTGTATGTTGTTTTTTTCAGCACACTCTAAAATGACGAATAATCAATACGTGTCCAGACTTTATATTGCCAGTGCAAAAATACAAATCATGGGTCCCCATATCTACCCCATATTCATCAATGTTTCAAGTCTGAAGTAAATACCTAGACTTTAAAATTCAATTTTTCCCCTGGCATTTTCAAATAAGCATAGACTGCAAAGGAAGTTTGCAGCGATGGAATCTTTATTTTGTAGCTATAGGTGACTCAGTAAAATGTTTGCAGACGAAATAGCAAACTATATAGTTGCTCTTTTCAGGTCGCAAGTTCAAAACTTTAAACGATGATGAATATGGACCCTGTTTTTATTTATTTATTACACGTTTGACGCCGTGGGAATGAAATAAAGCCTTTACACAAATTTGGCAGAAATGTAATAAAACTTAGACGTTGACGCCATTTTGAGCATGGAGACGTAATAGGTAAAGAAAGAAGAAAATTTGATGTTTTAGTAGGAAAAGCTAATATGTGATAAACATTACATATGTGCCATTCCACTTCAAAGTTATCGAATTGTTTGAATAAAATTGCCTCGCATTTCATCAACTTTATTCAGCTCGTTTAATAACTTGGTATGAAAAGACACTCGTGTAACAGCCTTTATATAATTATCTGTTTTAAGCAGTAATCAGTAAAACTTTAGTAACCATAATACATATCACTGCCATAAAAAAACGTTGATGCTTGTGCCCAGTTATTCTCTATGTCGGAGAAAGGACGTGAAATACATACACGTCCATAGTTATGGTTTGGAAGATAATCACAGTTGACAATATGAAAATGTACAAGTATTTGTCAGCAGCTTGTAAAAGTAACGAATAGAATGTGCCACGGAAAGAAGAAACTTTGCATGAAATGGTTGTTTGTTAAAACTCTGTCGAATGAGAAATCTTCCTTTTTATGATTTAAATGATAAGACTCGCAAGGAACTAAATATCTCACTAGGACGAAAGTCCTTTTTCTCGTAATCCACAAGTCACAAGTACCACCTTCACTGGAAATGGTCGCTTCCTCAGCCCCACAGAGAACAATTTAAAGAAGTAACTTGTTATATCTGTTTATTTTGGATTGTTAGAGTGCGTTTATTATCTCTCATAAACAGACTCCAACAAACCGAGTCTGTTGAGTGTTCTATGCTTCTAATGGTCATTTTAAGTTTGATTCAAAAAAAATAAATACTGCATCTAAGCTAAACGAGATGACCAGAAAGAGACCTTGATTTTCAGCTAAAGTAACTCTATGCATTTGAGATACATTTGAAGTGAAAGATCATTTCTTCTGTACCGCCAGTTCTGTAAAATGACAAAGATGACATGTATAAAGACAAAACTGGATCTTATTTTAAAGAGCTAAGGGCATCTTAAATGTTAATAAATATTATAAAGTTGTTAAAAGGGTTTGACCTTAAAACAACGTGTTTTGGCGGCCCTTTGTTCGGGCCTCAAAAAAGTACTTGACCTTATTTTAGAAGTAAACAAATTAGCTCTTTAGTTGGGAGGGGAACCTAACTTTGTTCATGTGAAATTTCAAGCACTAGATATATCTTTTACCCGAGTTATCCTGAAAAATATTCCAAAAGTGTCCGATTGTAGGACGCTAGCCAGTAACAGGCTGAAAAATACTTCAGGCCTGACCGTGAATCGAACCCGGGACCTCTCACACCTAATGCGGACACTCTACCACGTTGCTATAAAAGCTTACTCAATAGCAAGGAAGTATAAGTGCACCCTTATACTCGACCCTACTACATACACCCCCTCCATTTTATCATTCGTCCTCGAATTCCAGGAGTTTGAACCTTTGTGGGGCGTTCAAGCTGTCCATTGATATCTACTCGTGAGTTATATACGCTGGGTGCCAAATGTAACAGGCTGAAAATACTGAAAAACGGGATGTATTATGTGATGGCATGTCCGTGTATCCTTCTATCCGTCATATTTCGTGGCCGGAGCATAACTTTAAAACCATTCAAGGTATTGACATTTATCTTGGCATATAGGCAGTCTGGCGATGGGAAGAGCGCATAATCTGGGTTGATAGAGGTAAGATTAAGGTCACTCATTGAGATCAAATCTCAAATCGGACTTAATATTTCGTTTCCGGAGCATAACTTAACCCATTTTCATGCCTGAATTTTTGTGCTCCCGCCCCCCACCCCACCTCGTTTGTGGTGGGGACATATAGATTTGCTCTTGTCCGTCCGTCCGTCCTTCCGAGAATGTTGTGTCGCGCCTAGCTCCCAAAGTATTTGACGTAGAGTCACAAAACTTTACAGGAATGTTGGTCAGCATGTGTAGTTATGCACCTGGGCTTTCGCGTCCGGATTCATTCAGTCGTGTAGGAGTAATGGCCCCTGACTTTGTAAAAATTGGTCATTTTAGTGTCATGTCGCGCCTAGCTCCAAAAGTATTTGACGCAGAGTCACGAAACTTTACAGGAATGTTGGTCAGCATGTGTAGTTGTGCACCTGGGGTTTCGCGTCCGAATTCATTCAGTCATGTAGGAGTTATGGCCCCTGACCTGGAAAAAAATTGTCATTTTAATGTTTTGTCGCGCGTAGCTCCGAAAATATTTTACCTACAATCATTATTTCTCTACACAAGACCAGACTTCTTGTCCAGACTTACTCAAAAAAAAAAAGTTTGTGAAACATGTATGTAAAATGTACTTGACCTAGAATCATAAAATATTAGAAGATTGTTTTATAGCCTGTGGAGTGTACTATTTAGGATTTTACTCAGCTAGGCCAGAGTTATGGCCAACTAAGTGAAAAATACACATAAGGTTCTTAAAAGTTTGTGTTGCAAACATCTTAAAAATTGTTTTAACCTGAGTCATTAAACCATGTTACAGTGGCAGGAGTTGGGGCACCTGTGTCCTATGGACACACATCTAGTTATTTTAGGGGAAACTTTAAGCGTAAAAAATGTTTGTTTCCGGTAACATGCTCAAAAATATTAGAGTAGGTAGGTCGGTATTTTTTCTTTATTTTTTTTTTCTTTTTGGAATTTGTTTTTATCAAATGGGATTTTTTGGAAATTATTTTTAGTCAAAAATGAATACAAATAAGGGGGTTATGCCTTAAGAGCATTAGTAAGTTGATTTCTAACATTTCTGTCCGTGTTAAAAGCATAAAAAGTGCAGTTTTGAAAAAAAAAACATTCTTCAAGACCACAGAAACATTAATTTTAGTGTCGGGTCAAAGTTTAGGGTAGGTCGGGATACCGGAAACATTTTTGTCAGAATAATTTGTATATTTGATGTATTGCTAACATAACACATAAGCACAGTTATTGCTCGACTCCCTTTTCATGCTATCTTTGTTACAATTATTGTTGAATTGCTGTTAATAATAGACTTTGGGTCATTTGTGCCTGATTTGGGTTCATTATATGGATAGCTGGGTCCCAGCTTCGCACATTATGTCATTTACAAAAGTTAAAGGGAACCAGATATTTGATACAGCAAGTACTCGTTGTAAACTGTTATGTTTAAATTTGGACCAATCAGAAACAAGTTCTAAAAATAGCACGTCTGCTGGGGTATAAATAAGTAGATGGATGACAGAGAGTGCATTCAGTGTCCAGCGGTAGAAGAAGATACATCGAGGATTCAACTAATAATTTATCCCAGTAACTTGATAAGGAGACTATTGCAGTTACCCTGTCAGAGCGGATAAATTATTAAAAAGAAGACTTAAGAAGTTCATAGACTAAAGAAGAGTTGCAGAATTTCAACAAGTTTTCGAGCTATAGGGCCAGCGCATAGGAGTTTTACCTTAAGGGTAGTTTAATGTTATAGACGACAGCAGGCTGAGCATCGGAACGCTGAGACAGAGACCCATAGTTTGATAATCTACTGAGATAGTAGGAGAGTTCCAGCTTATAGACGGTTCAGCGTTATTGGCGAAGTACAGCCAAGGCATCGGAGATATACCTATATGGTAGTTGAATTCTACATATGATAGCATATAGGCGCTGAGCATCCAGGAGTCAGGGCAATCATATAGAGTTGAGAGGACAGAGGCCGAGCATCTATGCGATATGACTCGTATTTTGTTGATTCAAAGACATTGTCTCACAGGAACTTCAACAAAAAGACCAGTCAAGTATAGAGTCTCCAGCTTATAGGAATTTGAGCTAATTATTTTAAATTGAAGATTGTTAGTTTGAAACATTTAGTGATTTGCCTGATCCCTGAAATCGACTAGCTCATAAAAGAAATCATTTACGAATCATTGGTTCACGTATCATCTAGGCAAGGTAGCCAGAGGAAAATTCTATATACGAGATATTTGGTCTCACCAGCTCTACGTTTTAACAAAGGACATTCTACATCGTTTGTCAGCTAGTCTAAGCCATAGTCACCTTAGCGATTGGACCCAAACCATTGTTCAAGATACTAAAGGCGTAGGCACTTCCCTGGGTCATATAACCAGTATCCTGGCAATATTGTTACGCCTTACATAGAACTGAGCGAAACAATTAAATATGAGTGTATCAGAGTTTATTTTCTTTAGATAACAAGATTTATTGACAAGCAGGCAACTTTTATGTGCGTCCCCAAAAGGGGACGCTAGGTACGAGGGTTGTCAAAATACTTTTTATGGCATGTCCATGATGATTATTGTTGATCATTAACTGATAATAAATTAAGTGCAAGTCCATTGAATAATATTTCCTTATATAGTGAATGTACAGTTATGATATACATGTATTTGTGTAAAACATGTTATCTGTTGCAAGCTCAGTTAGATCTCGTATACAACTCTGGTCTCAGTCTCAAAATATTTGTAGTGCAGTCTGACATCGCATTTCGTACAAGCAAGTATGCAATGTTTCTTACACAGGGTTCATCTTCTTTGTTTTGATGGTGTTCCATAATGGTCTTTTATATCGTAGCGAATGCTGTCTAGAACACGCTTGACTTACAGCAACTCGGTGCCTTTTAGGGCGATCGACAGGAACTCGTCTAGTTCATCGTAAAAAGGACTTTGACAATGGCTCTGCGCACTCCAAAGAGATCTAAAGAAACAGCTTTGCCAGTTTCTGTGGCTCTGTACAAATACCATGTCTGCTGTACGGCTATGTCAAGGCAATACGCAAAGATCGACCACCACCACTTCTTGGAACGGATCGCAACTTGTACTTTTCAACATTCTGATCTATACGCCTGGTTGATGCGTATCCTCTGTCTGTCAGTACGAGACCATCGTGATGCTGACAAAACGTTTTAACTGAACTACAGGAATATCGCGTTTTAGGCTTTTACTATTGGTTGGTGGAGGACGTTGTGCGGACTTGTTTGCTTGGTTTGACTCGGGGCAATGAATACGTATGGGTCTTGTCCCCGTCGATGTTCCAGCAACTGGTATGTTACTTGGTATCTCATAGGTGTCTGTGTCAGATCCTGATGTATCTGCATCATCCTAAAGTATAAATAAGCCATATCGTGACAAAATCAACGATCAGGATCCATACTGTTCGTCTGTCAGTCAGCATGGGTGCGATGATGTGTTCAGCGAACAGTATGGGTCCTGATCAGACTGCACACAGATTTTTCTATGCAAATGCACATTTACATGTAAGGACATCCAGTATGAATACTTTTCTTACGGTACAGGAATAAACAACATATTGTGTTGTATAAATTATACATCTTTGATCAATTTAATCAAACAAACGTCAGACTGCAACATTACTTCGGAAAAACGTATTCACATTACCGTGGACAGGACAGTTTCATCGTCTGACAATGACAGTTCGTCCCTCAGGTCGAATAAGTGTAACTTACGCATCAAGTTGTCTCCCTGGAAGATTGTTTATATCCACTTTTCCATCCTCTCCAACACTATCTTCATCTGTATTGTTGCAACCGGTGGTGGTTCTATATGTGTTTCAGCTCTCTGCAATGACTGGTCATCCTCCAGCATTGATAACACTTGATCCAAATTAAAACGCCTACAAAGTAATATGAAACAATAAATACAAGTAATAAAAAGCGTGTACCCACTTACTCCTAGCGTCCCATTTTAGAGACGACTTTCCAAGGAAATTATACTGTTGATTCTTTAAGTAACTGTTTTTAAATTAAGTAACTAATATAAAACAATGTTGTTGTTTTTTTATTACATGCTAGTATATTATTTAAAACTGTCATAAGGTTATATGAAAAATTCACTTACCTTTTATTTCTAGCCAATTTTAAGTACATTTTCTCTAAAAATAGTCTATTTGCTCACTGTATTTACTAATTAGTGGCAAAATCATCATTTCCCACATTCTGATGGCTCAAGTGTCTGCTGATGAGCCTGTCAGTTATCATAAACATAAACATACAGCACTAATAATTGTCCACAGTTGCGGAAAATAGCCATAAAAGTGCAACAACTAACATTGCTGTCCCATTTTTCGTCCACCGTGCCACAACAACTCCCATATTAAATTACATTTTTACATTTTCAGTTTCTTGTGCCTCAGTATCCCTTCACCGCCGCCACACAGAACCCAGCCACCACCCAAATGCCACCCACCACTACATTACCACCCCCTCCGAAAAACACCAAAATATTTTTACTTCATTGTGCACATATTACACAGAAAACAAGATGTGCTCGATTGGCAGGTAAATTCACTATGAATACTTAGTTGATGAGTTATATTATATTAGACATTGTGCGTTTCATTAATTGGTCAAATAAATTCTATGCTAATAATTCAACTTAGCTTGGATATATGGCTACGTCCTCGTCGTTGTCCATGACCTTCCTTGATCTAAAACTTGGGCCGTACATTGTCCTGCATTGAGTTACTCCTGTTCTGAAGTTACCGACCGTTCAAGGGCGACATCCCTTTCAGTTGCAAACTAGTTTTATCCACACCGTTCAATATGCATTCTGTCTGTTATGTATTTGGAAGAGTCGTGGTTTGTGGTGTGTGACTTCTATATAATGTTTGTGCTAAACGTTTCAATAGTTTCTACTTAATAGCAGTGGAATCACCGGAATCATTAAGCACAGCAGCAAGCGCATCCAGAGTGAGAGTCAACGTACGTCCAGTCATTCACGAACATGCACTATAATTGAGTGCTTCCTGTACCCATCAGGTAAGATTGTTGACCAACACCGGGTTGTACAAAAATAAAACGTTCAGATTCGCAAATAATTACACACTCCGATTACCACTGAATTGAACAGATTGAATGAAATGCGTGCAAATGCCCATATGTCAGTTTACAAATGTGTCATAAATGCATATAAAACTCCTATTTTGAAAATGTGTTTCATCAGTTTTTAGCTCGACTATTCGAAGAATATGGGAGATATCCTACTCGCCCCGGCGTCGGCGTTATCGTTAGTGTGAGCGTCACACAAATGTTAAAGTTTGCGTACCACCCCAAATATTTTCAAAGTCCATTGAGATATTGCTTTGATATTTTGCATACTTGTTTACCATCATGACCCCAGTCTGTAAAAAGGAGGAGGCAACTCTATCAAGAATTTTGACTGAATTATGGCCCCTTTTCAACTTAGAATATGCTTATTGTAATGTTAAAGTTTTACTCATAGCTTATATTATACTATCAAGCACTGAGAATAGTCGAGCGCGCTGTCCACTGACAGCTCTTGTTTTAAATACTGTTATTATATCAAAGACTCTTTCATTTTACTACAACAGTATTTACACTGATATGATATTAATATACTGCTAACATTCTTAAATTATGCCGTACTGATGTACAAAACAAATATGTTCACTATATTGTATGAAAAATCAATTTACATCCATTGAAAAGGTAACAAATTCTGTGAAAAGTCTTGCAAATATTCAACGTACTCGTTCGTTTATATTTGACGCATATATTCTGCTCTTTTGCCAACTTGATTTATAACTCCAAGGAACGACAGTGCGATAATACGATGCAAAATCGTATTGACGGTTTTGGATGCAGTGTTTTACGAATGAAAAAATATTTTTATGCGTTTAAATGGGTATAAATCACACTGGGACTTTTTTGTAAGTCCATAAATCGCGCTAGTTCTGTTTGCCTATCTAGAAGTATTGGGACTGCGACATAGGTCAAGATTTCTTTAAGACGGATCGATGGAGTTTTGTTTATTGCACTCGACATAAGGAAATATAATTTCATGAAATATGTCATTAATATGAACTTTAAAAATTCAGAATGGTATGAAATATCTTCTCGGTGTACATTAGAATTAAGAGTTCTTTTTGTCCTCGCGGAGCGGATGAATTTTCAAATCCGTAAAATATGAATTTATTTATTTATTGCTTCAGAAGTCAATTTTACAAATTAAGAGGTGAGAAGTATGTTGTTCTAGGCAGGTTGTGTGAGCTTCATCATAAACAGAATAATTAACAGACAACTGCCTTTTGATATCAATGTTATCAGGCTCGGCAGATATGGACGAACTTTTCGTAATTTTGAATGCATATCCTATACAATCAGTTCATATCCTGTCTTCAAATGGGCCAGTTATACATTGACTGAACCCGCAAATGTATTGAACGGCCCAAATGAAAAAGATCAATGAAATTAATATTCTCGTATTAAGGCAAAAATGATAAATAACATCAGATGAATTATTATTTATTCAAATAAAACAATCGTACCAAATATTTTCGTTTGCCTAATATACAAATTCAGATATAGCCTGTGAATTTCAACTTTCGGTTTCAGTCAAATAAAATAACGACTTTCGGTTTCCGAGGTATTCAGTATGAGTTTATTAACAAAGCATAAATGATCAGCTTATCCAGATTTTAAAAAATACACTCGTCTGATCCGCGGAGTTAAAAAACATAATTCAAAACAAACGCTTTTTATCTCCAGCGAATCATGCAGTCGCCTTTCCAAAATTATTAACGGAGCATGCGCAGTAATGTAGTTTGCATTTGGTGGCCATTACAAACGACACAAAATCCTGAGGTAAGCATTTATCATCCTGTCTACAGTTAAAACGTCTACTGCTCACATTTGATTTTTTACTAGTACGGAAGCATGTTCATGAAAGCTGGGCAGTTTAAGAAGATACTTATGTAAGTGGAATACTTGCTGTTTCAAGTTTACATACAGATAAAATTTACTTGTTTGTGACGAACTTGTATACTATGACTACCGAAATATCCACAGATACGATGTATAAGAACAAGACAGTAATCAATTAATTTCAACACAAACTTGTGCGACTGCGGATTAACATTATGTTACAAATGTTACATAACATGTACTTCTCAAACTGTTGCAAAAGTGAAAGTAGAACTTTCAATAAACATGATAAATGTAGTAGGATCAGCTTTGAAAATCAAACTGGTCCTGACACAAAGTTCACCAAGTCTAAAAATATCACAAGAGTTTTTAAGAGTCTGACACTTTTCATCTACTGACATGTTGTAGTTAAGATTCTATTACCGTTATATTATTATAGTTACAAAATGCTTTATTGACCTCTGAAATACAGCTGTTAATCAGTCCATACCAAACTGATCTGATGTGGTAGATGTCTTTAACCATTTTCCAAAAAAAGCATTAGTGTTCTTTTTCAAGTCAGTGTTTTAACCTATATTTGCTTTTATAGTTTTTAGACACAGGCCAAGATTAACAGATGCATTCAAGGTTTAACCATTTTTGTATGTATAACTCGTGTATTCCAGTGATTTGCTAATGTTGTAACTTTATTTAATAGGTACACTTTTATTATGTTATTAAATATACTTTTGTTATTTATATCGGTCAATAGCTATACATAGCTGATGTTGTCTATACCGATTATAGAGAATAATAGGTTAGTGCCGTAGATGAGAAAGTTTATCTGGCGAGGTGGAGGCGGTTATCGGGTGAGCCGAAGGCGAACCTGATAACGTCCGGAGCCGAGCCAGATAAACTTTCTCCATCTTAGGCACTAACCTATTATTCTATTTATCTTGTCATTACTTCATTTTCCGATATTTGGCAATTTATTTTACGAAAATAAGTGTGCGACAACCGCTTTAATGACGTCATATTCGTAATGACGTCACTTATATAATGACGTGATTATCGGCAAAATCGCAATAATTTCTTCGTTTTTGAATAAAAACTCATTATTTGACCACTCATTTTCTTAGTTCGGACATTTCCAACACAATGATGATGGTTTCGTTGCAAAATTTCTTATGACAACAATATCGATCATAAGGTCACATGATCAACTGACCGTATATCACTGGTCACATGATCAACTGACGGTATATCAAGAAAGATATACGGCACCCTGATATCGGGTCGAAAATACTGCAAGTGACAGGATAAATATCTGTATCTGAACTGAGTTAAAAATACCAAATACATATAATTTTTTTAAACTTGTTTTTTTTTAACAAGTTGTATGACTAGTGTTTTTTTTCTGTTGTATAGAACACTTGTGGTGAAGGTGTATGTTACAAGAAAAGAAAATTTATAATTTCAAACAATTGTTCTAAAACGTTTTATATATACATGTTTTCAATATATGCTGTATACAATTTATGAAGATGTTTTACGAAAAACACACTTTAAGCTGTCATATAAGCAAAGTATTCAAAGTCAGACTTATATACGTTATAAAGGCAGCCATGTAAGAAACTTATTTGAATGGGTACGTTAACTTTTTTGTTTCAAGTCTGATTACGACCAAACAGTTCACTTAGCTTCTAAGTCTAGCTATGGCTGTGTATATTTCTGTCCTCTAAAGTTTATATGTAGTATCATTTAATGGACATGTATCAGTCTCATAAAAGTCATGCCCTGTTCAAAGGGGTCACAACCGTTGGTCAATTGTTAAACATATACTTACATAGGAAATATCTTAAAAAAAAGACTTCAATCTAAACCCCGAATGGCATGAAATAATGTATTTGGTTTGTAGCAATGGACTTGTATCAAATTAGGGTCACTTATTTTACAAAGACTTACACTAAAAAAATATTTTTCTCCGAAATAATTATTGTTGGGTCTTAGAATCTATGTCCTGTGGCATCATTAAACCTATACAAATCGGTACCCCTGAGCCAACAGTGACAGTGTCCTGTGGTTCACTTGTTATAAAGGAAAACTTTTATGATCTTTTCCTTGAAACCACAACAGCTGGAGGTAGATCTAATATATTTTGTATGTAGTATCATCTTATGGACAAATATCAACCTCATACAATTCATGGCAATGAGTTCAGCAAACTTATACCAATCTGTATTCTTGGTCAAAAGAGTAACCTGTTAAACATTGAGTTATAAAGGAAGTACGTTAACAATCTTCTTTTTTAAACCCACAATAGCTGGAAATAAGATGGTTGGTATGTCATCAAATGGACCTCTTTCAAACTCATACTAATCGCAACACTTGCAATATGGTTAAAAGTTGTCAGCAAGTAGAGTTTGTTTTTATTTTACACAACTTTATATTTGGTAGACATAACATTTTATTAACTGAAGGAAAAATAGTTGGATATTTTTTAGTTAGCCTGTATATCCTGATCATTTATTAGGTCAAAGGTGACAGTACCCCTGTGGTCACTTGCTTAACATACACTTTCATAGGAAAATATTTATAAACTTATAGACCTGTATCAAACGTCATAAACCTTGGGACAAATATGTCCCTGTCCTGTAACTATTTGGGTCACTCGTATTACACATACATATACAAGTCATATAGAACGTCTATTTTTGTGAGAATATTTTATTAGTAAAATGAGCAACGTACTAAGTCAAGCTAAGAAGTTGATACAAAAATAGCAAATGCTTAGTCCTGCTCCTAAGTGCTGTTGTTACTATGTAAGCAGTTAATTGATCTATGTTTATACTGCATATTTGGTAAATCTCAGCTGATTTGGGAGTGTGCATCCAGAAACGTTTTTGTATGTCATTATTTCAAATTATCATGTTCTGAACATTATACTTTATGTAATACATTCTATCTTAATATTTGAATTATGTCTCCCAATTCCAATGGTGGGATTTGACTGAAACTACATGGGAATGATCAGTAGCAAGCCTATTTACTTATATATTATGGGTATTACAGCTGCAAGTGTTATAACCATTTTATTTTTATATCGCACCATTCATAATGCTCAGCATATATTTCCCTACATGAGTTAACACTTACGTCTACGTTCTTTTTCTATAATAACTGCCTTATCAAGATTGGGGAAAGCATGGGGAAACATATAATTGTTTAACCCAAAACACCTATCTAGTTTCTTACTATATTGAAAAAAAAGGTATATCTAACTATACATTTTGATCATATCTTTTAAATCTTTAAACTGATCATAACGCTTACTACAGGAAACAAAATGATTTAAACATCATTTATATTGTATACAGTATTCCCTGTTGCAGTGTTATATAGTTTTGATACCTGTCTCCAACTTTTGTTTATGCAGTGACAGATAGTTATATCTCTTAGTCATACAACAGGTCGTAAAATTGAAACAAATATTCTTTTTTCCTTTTAACATGGTTCCCTTAATTTGTTATTCTTTTTGTCTTAATTTGGCTCAGGAACAATCTGTTTCAGATTCGTGCAGAATAATATAATAGATTATGTTGATATTTCAACTATACTTTACAGGTTTACTTCTGTTTCTAGTGTTAATGTTTTTGCTATGCAGGACTGCATGAAGCATGGCTGGAAAAGACGGTTCCAGTTTAGTAATGCATCAAAACGAAGGACAAAATGATGACACCGACGTTGTCAGGAAAATTACAAGCATAATCTTAAAAGAAAAAAAACCTGTGTCGCTGGCATATATTTGTCAGAGTATCAAAGATGCAGAATTCAAACAGATATACTCTGTCATTTCAAAATATCAAGATAATTTCTGCATCCTTACAACAACCATTTGTTCATCTTACTACAAAAGTTGTAATTTGCGAAACGCATTGCTCGAAGCAAAGTTGTGACGGTGTTAAACCCCATTGCTCAGGTTTGCACATTTGTAAATACTACCTACTGTCCGGAAACTGCCGATTTGGTAGAAGATGCTCTTTTGGTCATGATTTGAACACAGATCATAACAGAAAGCTTCTAGAAGAAAGTCATTTGAACAACATTACAGTTAATGATCTCAATTTCCTGTTAAAACAAGTAAATAACAGGACAACGCTGACTAGTCCAGGAATTTGTAAATTTTACAATATAGAAAATGATAAATGTAGACATTCAGAACATGGTACAGTATGTCCACTTTTGCATATATGTAGACATTATGTTAACGGCGATTGCATGTATGGTAAAAAATGCCGAAGAAGCCATAATATACTTGACGATGCCAGTGTGCTTATACTGCAAAAGCACGGTATAGATACACGCAGGAGGCCAGCAGAAATACTGAAGGAACTAAGAAGCCTGGATGTACAAAACCGAGCAAAAGATGGACTTGAAGCGGATATCAAAGAAAGGTTAAAATATTTTATAGTCTTCATAAACTTAAACTATTTGTCGTCATGATGCATGATGTATGAATGTTAAAGTGTTAACAGAAGCATAAATTTAAATACATACATGAAATAACTTTCAATATTTATGTCACAAACATTTTCAATTTCTTCTTGCGATATAGTTGTAACCTATCAAAGTAAGCATACATCAGTTTATAAAACGACAGTATCCTATAGAAACAATTCAACCTTATTAGAATTTGAAAGGTCACCTTCATGAAAAATAAATATGCATGTTTTTATACATGGTCATTTTACTTATACGGCAATTTTTATGAAAACTGTAATTTTTAATAGGGAGTATTGTAAAAACTTTCTAATATGAGTTAGGCTTCAGTGGACATAAACATTTATATCTTAGAGTTACATCTTGAAAATGTTATTATCTTCTTCTTCGTTCGCCAAAATATCTTGTTATAAAAATTATACTTTTGCAGATCAGCTAGGCCTACACAGGAGAAGAATGGCTTACAGTCTGAGCAAAACATTTACCAAGAAACAATCCTTTCTTCAGGTTAATTAGTTAACATGTTACTGTAGATATTCCTCTGTCTTATACTCTTCGTATCTGAGCGGCTTAGGGCATGTGGGTTCCTTTATCTACTGCAATGAAGTCCCATTCCTTTATTAAAATTACATCAGACTTATTTTCATATTCGGTTGGTAGTTATAGCTGTAACTGTTAATTATGTCCATGTCTACTGATGCATCTACCTTTATTCATATGCATAGTTTTTCAAATCGATCAGGTCAAACATTGTTTTGAATATGAACGGTTTTCATACACTTTATCTATTAGATAATACATATTGCTGTCGCTTGGTATTATTTTTTAATTGAAAGATGATTTACTGTGAAATTGATAGTTAATAGGATGTACAATATTACAGATGAAGGTGCCAATTCATCAGATGATGCCTTGTCAGTAAAAAAGGAAGAAATTGTCGATGAAGAAAATCCATATCAAGAAGTATATACTCCTCAATTGCATGTAACTGTTTTATCTGATCATGTGCCATTTCGTTACATGTCAGCTATTACTGCCAGTGAAAAAAGAGCCAAGGGTAAACGAGACAAACTGAAAAACGCTGACATAGGAAGTCTCGTAGAAGTTCATGTGAGTTGTTGAGCTAATAATTTTTACCTCCAAACACATGATTATATTTCCAGGTACCTTAATTATTGAAAGTACCACACTTTATTCTGATGCAAAACGTAGCGAAATTATTGAAAGAGATAACGTTATAGATACTCATTCTAAAATGCTAAACTAAACGTGTTTTTCTTTCATTTTTGTTTCATTCAACAGTTCCCTAAAAAGATATATTAAGATAACTGAACAAATTGTACACTTAAGAACCGATTCAATGCATTATTGGCAGGAGACAGAATTGAACTTTATGTTTCTTATGATATAACAAGGAATGTATCGTTCTTAAAGCATATAAAATCATCTTAAAGGCAAAAGATAAGATCAAACATTATTTAAGCCCGCCCGCTTAGCTCAGTAGGAAGGCGTTGGTCTACGGATCGTGGGGTCGTGCGTTTAATCCCTGGGCGGGGCGTATGTTCTCCGTGACGATTTGATAAAAGGCATTGTGTCTGAAATCATTCGTCCTCCATCTATGATTTATGTGGGGAAGTAGGCAGTTACTTGCGGAGAACAGGTTTGTACTGGACAGAATCCAGGAACACTGGTTAGGTTGACTGCCCGCCGTTACATGACTGTTGAAAAATGGTGTTAAAACCCAAAACAAACAAACAAACAGTGTTTAACTTGTCTAACGTACACCATACAAAGTTCATGAAGTCCACTTTTAGCTTAGATATATTTGAAAAATCATGCCTTTGAAATCAAAATAGGAGCCAAAAATTGATAAAACTGCTACAAATAGATTTTGGAAGAGTTTCCAAAAAGTACAAATGTATGAAGAAAACTACAATTTTCTTTCTCTTTTTTTTTGTTCGTTTTGTTTATTTTTTGTTATGGCAACTCTGGTCAACAATAAAGCTCCACAGCTAGCGAGGAGAATGCAGAGCTATGTATAACCTGCAAAGTAGCACTTCAGTGGATTTCATCCCATTGTGGACTTGCAGGCAATGAAGAGGCAGACCGACTGGCTAAGCTAGGAGCTCAGTCGGAAGAACCAACAACACCTGTGAGCTGCAAGGAGAAAGTCACCATCTAAAGGCACTAACGAGACCAAGGATAGAGTAAGATGCTTTCATCTCCTTGATCGGTCTAAACAAGTGATGCTGGTCAGGCTTTGCTCAGGGCACAACAAGCTCAATGCTCACATGTATAAGAAATTTAGACTGGCACCATCACCAACCTGTCCGTGAGGAAGATCAGACTACGGAGCATATACTCCAGAATGTAAAAGGCATGACCAAGGGCGAGCTGCAACTTGGCCGATAGATACCTCAATCCACCAGAAAATGTATTGAGGCACTGAGGATCTGCGGCAAACCACAAATTTCATCGAGATTACTGGTCTGGCAGTGTAGGGCGAACGAAGAAGAAGATTTTTTTGATTTATCAATACGTATTAGTTACTGTGCGTTCAGTAAACGAAATGCTTCCAGCCTTCATTTTTAAAGCACTGATTGAATCAAGTTTACTGATTACAAATGAAAAATTAGATTTATATATGGGAATAATAAATACAGGTTACTTTGTATGAATTTTATTGATATTTTTCTTGGTTTTTTTATTGTGTTGTAGTTTTATTTTCTGTGTTTGTTTTCGTTGGTATGTTTTGTTGATTTTGATTTCGTTTTTATTTAGGCGACAGATAATCCCACCTATGGTTAAACAGCTTGATATAGTTTCTGGCCAGAAGGCTTTGTCCAGTTTTTAATTTTTCGCAGCATAACAATAGTTAGAAAAAAAGACTGTCGTGTAATTTTTACACGACTGTCAGTGACCATACGGATGATCTGTAAAGATAACGCCTTTTTCACAAACAGGATGGAAGTTTAGGTTCCTGAAAATTTTCATTAAATTCTTAACAGGTTCTTTCGTCTTTCCCTTGTTTAAAAAAAAACAACAAACAATTCTTATTGCTCGGATAAGAAACTGTTTGTGACTCCTAATGCATTTCAGGTTGAGAATTATAGCGGAAATATTACTATCGTTGGATTTTGTGCTGACTGTGATGGTAAGGTTCATCCATATAATCTGTATGGGGAGAACTGCAAAGACGGTGTTTATAACTACAAATGCAAAACTGAATCTGGCTCACCGATAAAGTAAGTTAATGAAATCCTTTCATTATTTTTATAACTACATACCAACAGAAAAATGATCTCATTTTAAACGATTCAATATTTGCCACTTAATTGCTAAAAGATACAGTCTGAGACTGTGAAATGTCTAAGTAAAAGGGTCATGAATCAAATGGAATTAGCACCAGAGTTATGAATTGTATAACATACGACGAGAATGGTGATGGCAGCAATACGTTTAATGCAAGTTAGCGAAAGCGTGAAGTACAATCATAGGAGTAATTCATTGTTTATATATCTTGTCATGAATATAAATACGACATTTATGCCATCCATTCATATGATATAGAATATTAGCGGTATTCATTTTTACAGTAGAATTTAACCTTTTCTTTTCAGGTTGTTTGGAGTATCAATAATTACTCCAAAAGTTAAAGAATATCAGGACAGTCTGAATACAACGGTAGCTTTTCTCGGCAAATGTGGTGTTTCTGAAATGAAATTATGTAAGTATTAAAATGTAGTTTGACGGTTTTACATTGCTATAACTTTGTAACAACTTGATATAATTTGGATGCTCCCTTACCGAGAGGTAGGTGAAAGTCGCTAACCACATTATACCCGTCACTTCAGTGAGTTTGGGCCCTTCGTCTTGCGAAAGGTAGCTCTGCGCAGAAATGATACCAAGAAGAGGGACAGCTTGACTCCTCCTCCGTCATTTAAAGCAGTAATTTTATTTTATGTCCCAAAATAACGGCAACAACAATGATTTAATGACATTCGATGAATTTCGAAGAAAATTGCGATTTTCATTACTACTTGTTGAAACGCAAAAATGTGATGACAATTGCATATTACATGTTACTTTATCATTGTTCTTGTCATTATTTTGGGACACAATAAAATAAATGCTTTAAATGACCGAAGAGTCAAGCTGTCCCTTTTCTTTGCATCATTTCTGCATAGAACTACCTTTCGCAAGTAATGATATTTGATGAATTTCGACGAAATTTGCGATTTTTATTACTACTTGTTGAAACGCAAAATAGCGATGACAATAATATTTCGAGCATTGCATATTACATAGTTATTTGTAACAAATGTATGTTATTGGATTTGATTATATGAGTACATACTGTACATAGAGAGTCTAACATTCTCTCCCTTTACATAAAATTTTCAGGTGAAACAATCGAGGATAAACATTCTATTTATCTGAAGTTCATAGTTTTTCTTGAAGAGTGTGGCAAATCTATCAGTGGGATATCACCTGTCATACGCAGCAGAAGTAAGTACATACATTTGTGATCACAAAAAAAAATGTTTCCTCCCCACCCCACACAAACACACTCGCACACTTTCATCCCAGTTCCATTAACGGGGTCAAAGAAGTATGTTTCTGGTGTAATCCCTCATTTCACTTTATATTTATTTCATGATTTGATAATACGAGGGAAATTCAGAAAATTTTGAGACTGAAAAAAAACCTGTACTTAAGCATATTGCTTACACCACTCCCTCAAAGTATTCACCCTTAACTGAAGCGTACTTTTTCGATCCATGACCCGAAAGCCGCAGGGCAGTCTGTTATTTGTACACTTTGCAGACACTGATACACTGTACTGCTAAGGACACTTCTGGAATTGTAGCGGCGCCCAGCCAGCATTTTTCAGCAAATGAAAGAAAACAAAACACCACAGGGACTTAGGTCGGGCGAAGATGGAAGCTGTGTCAATTGCTTGATCTGCTGGTCCTGTAAAAACTGCTGTACAATTTTGTTTGTATGTGCAGATGCATTGTCATGAATATGGCAGATGCCCCGTAAACCTGTTTACGAGGCGATGTTTAACGCAATGTTCTATAACTGATTGTAGATACTTGTCTTGTAAAACTTTCCAGTAATAGATCTGCCGTTTACACTGAGTATTTGCACAACAGTGCCTTTGGTGAAGAAAATTGTGTGAAGAACCATTTGCAACTTTGAGTTTCTTGCGATATCTGGTCATTCTTGCTCTTCCCTAAGCAACTATTTGTTTTAGGGCGCCCCACAGGAGGTAAATCTTGGACTCTAGATTCTCATTACCAACATACAAACAGTGGCTTTGAATGGGGAAAAATCACTGTATATGTGTTTGTGGTATGACTGTGCGATAACAAACCCATTTGTCTTGAAATTTTCAATGTAAATGGCTATTGAAATCCCCTAGAAGTCGATAACAAAATCGTGCTTGTACCTGTAATAGTTTCTATGGAAGCATGTTAATCTAAAACATTCTGAATTCCCCTGGTACAAACATATCATGCTGACGGTTATATGAAGCTCTTTGTTTGCTATATATTCGTGTGTGACCTAGTAGCGATATGTTGCTCTGGTTGCGTTTCATATCCTGAATGCTTGCAGGTATTCTGCTGTTTCTTTTTACTTTGTTTACATTGCTTAACATATCTTTTCTTTATACGTTACAGAGAACCAAGCCGGTAAAGAAGATGGACATGCGGAGAATTGCAAAATGGCTGGTCAAAAAAGAGCATTTGAATGTCCCGATGGTGAAAATGCAAAACGGCGAAAAGAATCCAATACAGGTACACTCGAAGAGAACAAAATTTTTTTAAAGCTCATGAATTTTGTATTGCTGTGATATATATATCTGAAAATAATCAGCAATTAAGAATTGTTTCCGAAGTCAAAATTGAATATAAAAAGGAGCTAATATTTAACATACCGTATATGCATATTAATAATAATAAAACCGTTTATTTGTAGTTACATTGCCAGTTCGAAAAGTGTTTGAACGATGCTACAGTAGACAAAGCCCACATACATGGGGAAATTTCATTGACACTTCTGGATATCAAGAGTCTGCTTTAACATGGAAGGCACAGGGCGAAGCTCTTCGCTCTGTTTGCATGATCTGCTATCCCGGAGGGACCGCTACAGGATTTCGAGTTGGTTCTCAGAAAAACTACATAATGACAGCCGCTCATGTTTTAGAACATATACGGCAACCAGGTTGGTATTGTTTGTTGATGCATCAATAAATGAACAGAGCAAATTTACTTAAACCCTTGACATAATCATTTATGTTTATTGGACAACCGATCTTTTAAAACGCTGAAATGTGTCATAATGAAATTGTGCAGGAGAATTTTACACTTACTTTCTTTTCAGGACACCGCCGTGTTGGAAGATCCAAGCTAAGCCCACTCAACAATTCTGAGGTATTTGTAGTGTTTGATTATCTAAAGGAAGGAGAAATTCCAATGAGCAACAAGTTTCATTTCAAAGCAGACATCCACTTTGAAAATGCTGAGACAGACACTGTAATACTAGAAATTTTAGAAAACGGCCATGGTACCCCAATACCACCTCCACTTACATATTTCAGAGCACCAGATTTCACAAAGGAGTTTTTCTTCATTGGACACTCTGAAGGAAAACCTTTAGGCATTAACAAGGTGAACAAGATAGTGGATATGAATAGCAAAGAATCCAGGATTGATAGAAAAAATGTAAGGCAATGGAGTTTAACTCACACCAAATGTGTAGTGTATCCGAAGGGCCGAGAATATGAGCATGAACCGTTTCAAACTCTAACAAACAAACATAGGTTTCTTTTTCACTGTAAGTTTACAAAAGGTGCCTCTGGATCCCCAGGTGTAGTTTGTTTAAATGACGGCCGAAAGGTTGTTGTTACTATGTTACTTCGTGGGTATCCAGAATGGTACTATGATCCAAACATGGAAGAATTTAAAGCGAACTGGTCAAAGGACGGTCTTTGTGTGGAACAAGGGGTAAACTTAGAGTCTGTGTACACGTTCTTGTTCAGAGAC
The DNA here is from genome assembly GCF_021730395.1 of Mercenaria mercenaria. Classification (NCBI taxonomy): domain Eukaryota; kingdom Metazoa; phylum Mollusca; class Bivalvia; order Venerida; family Veneridae; genus Mercenaria; species Mercenaria mercenaria. Next base: position 25,132,459 of record NC_069362.1, read on the forward strand.
AATAAGGGGTTATGTATGGATATATTTGGTTCCGAAACAGACTAAATAATGCACAGACTGAAAACGTTTAAATACCAAACATGTACATATTGAGAGTTCAGCTCACGGACTAGGGTAACTGTAGTAATCACTATTCGTATCTTCCTCATAGAAGAGCTGTGCTCTGAGGCAGGATTGGCTGGTTCCAAGCTTTTGATGGTCGTGCAGAATGAGCATGGGAAGAGCAGTTTACTAATTACCAAGACTGTGATTGGTATGTTACTTATAGGTGGGAGTAATTATATTAGCGTGACAGCCTACCCTACCCAGAGTTTTTCAGCTGAATTAGAGGATTATGTTTCTCCACTTTAAACTAGGTCGCTGACGAAATAAAATAACTTCCACCTCGCCAAATATTTTAATATGTTCAAAGAAGCGTGTGAGATCATTTGTTTGAGCCCGACAACGAAGTTGTAACGGGGATAAACTGGTTGCCTGTCTGTCTGTCAGTCCGTCCGTCCGTCCGTAGACACAATCTTGTGCGCACAAACAACCTCATCCCCTCGACACAATTTAATGAAACTTCAAAAAAGTGATCAGTAACAACAGTAGTTGTGCTTGTGCATGTTAGGTTCTTTCAGAAAAAAAAATGCAGAGTTACGGTACTTTTTTACTATACTATATACATATGCAATCTTGAGCGCGTCTAATCTCCTGAACCCATGCACACAATTTAATGAAACTTCACACAAGTGATCAGTAGTAACCCTACTTGTGCATGGTGCATGATAACTTAACTTAGTTTAATTTAGTTTTAGGAAATCATTTGATTGTTTGTTTTATGTTTAGTGTTGTTTGTGTTTTTATACATCAATGCGTTCTAGTTGTTGTTTTTTCCACATATAATGCATGTGACCGTTTACAAACAGGCAGTATTTTGTTTGCAACATTCTACACGCCCCTAGCACCGGCTTAGGTGGAATTCTTATATAGAAAACTTTCACAGATCTAATATCCATGATCCAAGTGGACAAGAAAATATAACAACACTGAGTCCAAGTATGTGGAAACTTTTTATAGCCGCCGATTGGTACTTAATGACCAGTTTCTTATCAGTTATTTGAGCTGAAGTGAGTTCACATGCATCAACATGACTATTTAATTGCACATGGACATTGAATATTAAACTGAAACTTCTTATAAAGACTTAATTGCAAATAAGCATTTTTGCTCTTTAGTGTATATTTGTAAATTTGAAATGTTCTTTTGTAATTACTTTGAAAATTCTTTGACACACGATCATACTCTACGGGGTGAGCATATAGCATCATTTTATAGAGGTTTGTACTTCAAAGGTCATAATCACACTGATCCTTACCTCTTAGCTGGAAAAAAATATTGAACTCGATTTATAAAACTTCATGGAATGATTGATAAAAATACGTTTAACCTCTATCGTTTTCAGACTTGAAATTACTCTAACTTTATTTAATCGTTAAGTTTTCAGGAACTCGACATTTCAAACTTTGTATTATTGTATTAATGACTGATTTTGAATGAAAGATTAGAATAAATTTATAACACTGGACTTATTCTTGTGTGTTCTTTCAGTTGTGATATCTAAGTGGTGTAGTGAGACTTAAACTGGTGAGTGGTGGTCAAGTGGTTAAGTGTATCGGCGCTTAGTCTGGGGTTGAAAGGGGTCACCCCACTCTCATACCACACCGTCTGTTTCCCAGAAGCGGACTGGTTTTTCCAGAAGAGACTCAAGCTTATAAATATAATTAGTATAAACTAAACTGGCCAATGGCGCCTCTATCATATTAGTCACACATAATGATACCAAAATGTACGACATGCAAACCAAAGAAATGCTCGTGCAAAACAACACACACACACAAAAAGCCACAGACACATGTGCTAAATTACAATAAACAACAAAAGAACCACTATAATTGACCCGATGAAACAGACAAAAGACAAATTATGGAAGGCTGATGTGCAGTGTTTATCGCCAAATACTAAATACCATATATTTGATGCTAAATGCCAAATGCAAAAACTGAAATGATCTATGGCATTATGGTAATACTAAATGCTAAATTTCAAACATTAACACTAACTGCATATGAATACTAATTGTAAAATCCTTTAACTTTATGAGTAAGGATCCAGTAAATGTAATTTCTATAATTTGAAAATATACTATGTTTTAGCTTGACTTAAAGGAAAAACATGTTGTACCTGTCATGCGTTACTGTAATACGAGCATGAACTGAACTGGTTTTCTTAAAATGTTTTGGTTTTTTAAGAGACAAGTTATGTAATGAAGGTCAGTTACGAATTAGATTACAGGGTGTATTTATTCACTCTTTTGTTCAACTGTGTACCTACTTAAGAACATAGAAATAAGTAGTCGGCGTTTTTATCGCATTCGTAATTAACAATAAGCATATTTTTAACAAATTGCCACTTGACAGTCGATATTTGACATTAACCATTTAGCAATTGTCATTTTGGCATTAAAGTATTTCTCATTAACCATTTGGCAATTAGCACGGCGCATTTGCCGTCCACTTTAAGCACTTTCGTGTATTACATTTCACAAACAGTATGAATATTGGAATTTGCAGCTGGGTACCAAACAGTTTTAGCCCGCCCGCTTAGCTCAATAGGGAGAGCACAGATCTATGGATCACGGGTGAGTTCGATCCACCGATGCGACGTATATTCTACGTGACGATTTGATTGTGACATTGTGTCTATAATCATTCGCCCTCCACCTCATATTCATGTGGGGAAGTTGGCAGTTACTTGTGGAGTACAGGTTTGTACTGGTACAGAATCCAGGAACACTGGTTTGGTTAACTGCCCGCCGATACATAACTGAAATACTGTTGAAAAACGGCGTTAAACCCAAAACAACCAAACAAACCAAACAGTTTTCGTGCTCTCATAAACAGGCTCAAAGTGAGTCCAAATTACTGAGGTCGCGGAAAGCTTCAAAGTTTTATTACACATGTATCATATAAAACATTCATTTGATCTAATCCATAGATATACAACATGCATACAATAATAATAATAACATATCACAGTTGCAAAGTTTTTACAGAAGGTTTTTCGACAAGTTTTGTCTATAACAACCGAGTGTGCTATTTCAGGTTTGATGATACTTCACACCTCCAATATATAGCTCTATTTCAAGAAAAGTGTTTTTGCAACCACGGCGTGTTTTCTTCTGTACATTTAACCCTGTCGAACGTTTTGTTTTGTCTTCAGATAAAAGATATGCCCAATTTAAGGTGACTGAATTTGAAATGGAAACGCTGATGGAGGTGGTGTTATTGTAGAGCTGTTTATTGTACGCCAAGAAATTGAAGTTCCGGTATAGGGCATTGTTGACAGTGTTCTCGGCGGTCCTTCCGTCGGTGCGGCCGTCGGCAGGACGTGAAATACATATACATCTGTCGTTATCGTTTGGAAGATAATCACAGTTGACAATAGGAAAATGTACCAGTATTTGTCAGCAGCCTGCAAAAGTAACGAATAAAATGTACTTACGAAAACAAATAACTGTTTGAAATAATTGTTTATTAAATATTTTTGTTTAAACTTTATTGAATGTAGTTTAAGTTACAGTGTAACCTGAAACGTCATTACTTTTCCATATTGACGTTCCAGTTTCATATCGGGTAGATGACGTCATTTGTGAAGTCAGTTTCATGCATGTCGTCACGTCCAACAGCTCTTTAACGACGATAATTTCAGTTTTACTAGGCTAAAAAATAAAATAGAAAAAGTGGAAACTTCATAGGTCGCTCAACACGACAAAAACGAAAATGTTGCAGGCTCTGTTTGATTGAGCCTGTTCATGGACGGTAGTGGAAATACATGCTGCCGTCCACGCCCTCTAGCCCCGGGTTGAGCAGAACTCAACATTTACACATGCTAAAAGTACAAAAAGCAATTTAGAGACATCCGCAGATGTATTCAAACGGCGGTGAACATGGAACCTTCAATGATACACGGGTTGTGGCGTGTAATTCCATGAAAAGCGGCGTTTGGTCCCCAGATAAAAGTAATGGGTTTGCCCCAAACGAGAAAATAATGGGCAGAACTAAACAAACTGGAATTTAGAAAGGGGATCTGAGGTTATGGAGCCTGCATATCACAGGAACTGTCAAAAGACAAAATTAAAAAGCAGGCACCATATCCAAGGGGTGATCACACAATACCAAAGACAATGAAAGCGGGGGTATTGGAACCACCCAGGCCGAAATGGTCATGCTGAGAAACTAAACAGTACCAATAACACGACATAAAAGTCGTGCTAAACGATCTGAGAAGTCATATCTATGTAAAAATTTCAAATGTAGTATGTGTATGAAATATGTAATAAAAAGATTATTGGATGTGCATCGAGAAATATGCGCTCCTTCTTTCGCGCTCCTAAAGTCGCAAGGAGCGCAATATTTCCGTTATAGGCCTAGAACTCGCACATATTTCGCAATACAAATCTAATAGCCTATATAACTATCTCGCCCATGAGCCTTTTATGAGTGATTGAAATATTTAGACTCAAACTGAACTAAATATCTCATAACCCACAAATCACCAGTAGGCTACCACCTTCACTGAAAATGGTCGCTTCCTCAGCCCCACAGAGAACAATCTAAAGTAGAAAGGACTAAGTGCTGTTGTTATGTTTGCTGCTAAATAACTATATGCATTTTAGATACAATTAAAGTGAAAGGATAAACTTACAAGCTCATTTTTTCTGTACCACCAGTTCTGTAAAATGATAAAGAAGACATGTATTGAGACAAAATTGCTCTTTTAAAAGAGCTTCCTAAGTATTGTTATCATAAAGTTGTTACAAAAAGGTAATCGTTGTCGCAAACTAAAGGAGGACTACGCTAAATTCTGCAAATAACGGATGTTCGCTTCAGGAGAGTCATAGCTCTTGTTGCGAGGTTTGTGTTTAGTACTTTCCAAGATAAAAAATAACAACAGGGTCCCTAGAACCATTCGGTATGCCAAATACAACTGGAGTTGTATAGCGTAAATCTTGCCAATCACTAACATACACCGTAACTATAACAGGTTACAAGAAATGCGTCAAAAACGACACGAGCAAGTTTCAAGTTGATACACTTAAGCGTAGTACTAGTAACCGGGTTTGTGGCTAACCAATCTTAACAGTGTTACCTAAAATTGAACTGAATCATTACTGGCTTTAGCTGATAGATTTGTGGCTAAATACTTTGTTGTATGAAAATAAAATGTTCAAGTAAGATTTGCAAATAACTCTGCCTACCAATAAATAAGTAAAGTTACTGCAAAGCTCGTATGTCAGTTAAATTTAATGCATGTAGAATGTGTTGTATCGGTTTATTCTTTTTTAAGAAAACGATTCTGTCATTTAATACTTTCTGTAGGGGTTTCTAATCTAACCGCAACATAATTTGCACTGACACGAATGTGAAGCTAGAATTATGTAATATGTCATACTGAGGTACCAAACAAATATGGTTACTGTTTGATATGAAACATCGATTTAAATCAATTGAAAAGTCTTGCAAACGTTCAAAATATTTGAATATATGTATTTGTATCTACGGGTGTCCCATTTTCATTTAATTTTCAACTACGTCTTTCAGCAAGTGTTTTACAAATGGTTGGACGGACCTCATATTCCCTGTATAGTCTATACACAATGTGAGCTACCACACATAGCTAGACCCATTTCAGAGTATAAACTGAGAAAAGGCTATCCTAAAAACTGAAATAAAACTAGGAGAAAAGTAAGGGTCATATATCTTCTAAGAAATATTTTTCTGTAATATTGACTTACTGAAAATCACATCAAAATTATAGTGCTGTGACCTGGTATTACTACTCATAGTAAAATTTGACGTATTACTTCAAATACAAGCCTCTCATTTTTTTCTTAAACTACCAAAATGTCAAAAAATATCAAATGTCAATGACATTTAAACAAAAACTAGCCTATGTCCACCTATTTGAAAAATTAGTGTTCAGTAATCTTGACGCCATTACACGATAGACCAGATGGCGTCCGATCTGTTTCCTTTAATACTAAATTAGACCTTACATGATCAATCGGGGTTTTTTTCTCAGATATTATCAGTTACCGCATCACACTGTTGAATGTGGTAAAAAAAAGGCCAATGAATCTTAATCCTTTTAAATCGCGTATTACACTATATAAAAATAATCTTACAGTGGAAGCACTGATTTAAATTTACTAATTCTTGTAATAAAATTTTTATATCAACAACAAACACTTTTGAATATGATTTCATTTTAATCGAATTACAAAATAATATATTCTTTTGATAATATGAAAACAGTGTAATCAATATTCAACGAGCCCTTCTGAATTTCTTCGGTCTGTTGCTATGGTCACAGACCAGTCTGGACTCCGAGCTACTCGTGCTAACACACACTGTTTCCTCCTCATCTCTTTCTCTCTTTCGTTTTCCAAGAACCACATTGGTATCACTGTTTACAGCTCTGGGCTCAACGGTGGAAATGAACTTCTTCGGCTCATAAGGATCTCTAGATGTGAAGCCAAGCAAATCTTCCTCTGGGCTGGCAGTGTACTTGTTCAGCCAGCGACTAACATGGACTTTGGTGGGTTCTTCCCGTTCATATGGACAGTAGAAATGGGGCTTACTCTCAAGTCGTGCAATCAGTGCTTTTGTTTTGCGTTTTACTCGCGGAGCTCTGCTCAATGCAGCTGAAAAATTAAACAAACATATGGTAAGTTTTAAATTTATAACATTACTACCTCTTAACCATGTGCTTCATCCGAGTGGTTTCAACTGAATATGGTGTACACGTATAGAGTGTTATCAAAGTAGTCGCAAAAAATGGTGATCTTGTACGAAAATTGTTAGTGTTTTAGGGGATTCAGTCCGGCTTGAAAAAAGTCTGTGCTCACCCTAATCGCCGTGATGTTCAAAATTCCAGACAAATCCAATTTATTTTTTAATTACTTTTTCTTACTTATATATAGCCAAACTGTTAATGTGTGGAGCAAATGAACTGAATATATGGTTAAAACAACACGTACAATCCATATGTAATAGTAGGACATTAAATATGCAACACGTTTTGTTTTTGTTCTTGTTTTTTCGGTTTTTTTTCTTGGTAGTCCTGGTGATCAGCTTTATGCTGAAGCGGTATGAAATATTCAGTGTAATATTGGGAGTAACTTATGAATAACTAGATAGTGGACATGCCAAGCCACTCATAACAAGGAAAGTTTTTACCACATGTCCTGTAGTTTCAATGTTATTTGAAAATGAAAATGATGCTACAAGCAAAATGTCACGTTAAAATCGGTAAACTCGGTACGTTTTGTCATGTTTTCCACATAACTACAAAACGAGTAAAACTAATTGAACAAAAGCTTGTAGCTTGATTGACAGTGATGACGCTCCCTATTTGGACTGGCAGAATGCTTGATTAAAGTTATATTAAAGACTTCTTTGTTAATTCATGCATATTGATATACCAGATCGCTGAAGAAAAAACAACATTCGTCTTATTAAGTCTTGGTAAACAACAGTTTGCAAATAAATGTACTATTCACTTACGTATTAAATATAAATCATATGCCTGTTCAAGAAGATCATCAGTCTTTCTGATTTCCTCAAAGTCGGCTTCAGCAAGCGGGGTGTACCGTCTGAGTTCAGCTTCTAAAAATTTACAAAAAAGTCTGTATTCTGACACATGTTTGCTTGTTTTATTCTTTGCGATTACATCTTTTTCCATACATAGTGGTGCTCCAATGGACAATACTGGCCGTATTCAATTTCTTCGTTTTGCACCTCTTTCAAGTTAGTTCATCCCTAATATATTGAGTATTGTCGATATTTTAAATGAATATTGCCTAACTTCTTACTTGTATACAAAACTTTATCCGAGATCGCATGTACGTGTATTTAAGCAAAGAAAAATGCAAGGCAACTTTGCTTGAAATTAGTTATTTAAAATGTTTATAGTGTTTGATAGGTATTGTTCCATCAACTTTTCCATTTGAGTAGTAAAAAAATGTATGGTCCTTTTAAAAAATATATGTAAACATAGTACGTGTGCTGCCAAACCAGTATCTACAATATAAAGATGCTTTTCTTTTGTTTTCATTATAATGAATGATATCTCACCGTCAATTTGTCTAGAATTCATATTTCTTCTAGCTTCCGCCATATTTTCTGCAATTCTCTGCAGATCAAGAATGTCACGTGTATCTGGCAGGTTCCAGTCATATGCGGCTAAGTTTGTTGAGGACAAGGAACCGTGAGAAGTGTCGTCTAACCTTACAGGTGCTGGTTTAGATATATCTGCATAGTTCCAAGTCTCAGCTAGAAAATTAATAAAGACAAAAATGAATTAGCTAAAAGTATAAAATGTTGCAGAAATAGTCAGAAATAAAAGTTTACAAAAAGATTTAACTTTAATGTAATGTGTGCTTTGTTAAATATATATTACCGTGTTAATATATTCCATTCTGTTATGTTAAGTTTTATGCAGCACAGTTTGGTGAACAGACAGTAAAAGCTCATTAAATAAGATTTTACACTGCTAAAACTGTTTTGAATAAATAACTGGAAACAAGTAAATATGTAACGCTAAAGGAACTTGGGTGGCTGGAATTTTCTGAAAAGTTGCAGTTACTACATTCTAGTACTGATATATGAAAATTTAAAACAGTCTTGTCCCATCTTAAATGACCAATATTTTAATTCGTTATTCATATTATTTCGGGATCCTTCAATAACGACTGTATTGAAAGGTTTAAGCAGGGCAAAACAGTTACAACACTACTTATTTCAAATAAATCAAGCAATCTGATTATAAATACTGTTGATATAAACCAGGATTAAACACATTTATTCTACATATTTTTTTCAAGTTCAATGAGAGAAAGTCGTTACATTAAAAAAAAACACTTTGAAATCTATATAAAATATGAAACAAACCTGTGGAATTGTTCCAGCGACGTGATTTTTCTCTTTCTGAACTGTTGTTGCTCATATTTTATTGTTATGTTGTGTTGAATTGGTAAAAATGTTGCGAATTTTCAAACGCTGTCAATTCTATGCCTATCGAAACGACGCGGTTCCTAAGCAATGACGTACTATAGACATTGACGTCAAAGACGGAGACGTTATGACGTCAACTTGTTTACCGATGTACACTGCATTTGTCCGGTTATCAAGGAAATATGCTATCTTACACCTCGGGAAGTAGTGAAAAATAAGTTTCCTTCCTGCCGGCGTGTACATCATGCTGTTTGATGTTTAACATTGATATTTAATTAAACTGTCTGTAACTATGAACGGTTTCCCATTTGAATATTTGCGAAATTAACAATGATACAGAACAAAGAAACTTTAGCATTGTCTTTGGAGATCAGTCTCAGAGGGCAAGATAGCCATTGGTCAATTTAAAGGCTAGTCTAATCATCAGCCAATCAAACACCTTAGTTTTGAGACTGGTCTACCATTATAATTCTAGAAATCTGATTTAGTCTTGGTGGCAGAAGAAGATATATTTATTAATGAAATATTTCCATACTTCCTTTTATCTGAAATGTTTATAAATCTAAAATTGTACTTACAATAACTATTGCAATTAGTCCACTGACTGAAAAATGAAACAGTATTTGTGAAATTACATTGGCTGAAAACCGAAAATAAACATACAATTTTCTTATGTTATAATTTATTTGAAATCGTTAATATTTAATGTAAATTATCAATGTATAAACTTTACTTCTTATCAAATTTGTAATGAGAAATACAATTTAAATTGTACATACGCACGAGATTGCAGGCTAGGAGATAATTTGATTCGCTTTCGTGTCCTTTTATAAGACATATGGTGAAAGCTATCTGAAATAAAAACGTAAACTTACATAGCCAAAAGAAAATAAAGAAAGAACATTGGTTATGCATTTATTTGCCGTTACAGTAAACACTGGCTGTCGTTGTTAAATAATTAACAAATACTGATATTCATCTGTTATACTCGCTGTTCTTTGATAAATCTTAACAAATATTCAATTTAGGTAGATACATGATCACATGATGTCATATAAATAAATTATATGACATTCAAAGGAAAAAGATGGATGACATTTCTATTGTATTGTCAGATTATTCAAAATTTATGACACTGATATTGTATTATGATTATGTATGAAGATGTGCGGTATATGCAATAACTAGCATATCAGCATAATAACCAGACTGTTATGTGTCAGTCTCTCTTTCAAAAATGGGGGCTACATGTATGCAAATACTATAGTAGCTAAACATTACGTTGCACTTACCAGAACCATTAGCAATGTCAAAATGTTGTACAGCCGCATGATACAAATCTGAAAAATGTAACTGTGCCTTGAAAACGATTTTAAGGATTGACATTTTAAAGTGTTCGTGCTACGTAAATAAATTCATATTGATTTTTCGAAGAAGAAAATAATATACGTAGGATTCTGTTTTAATAGACTTCACCACAGCTATAAGAGAGCAATACTGAAAGTGTTAGAAATGTGTAACTTTGGCAAAAGAGATATATTTATATAGAAAAGAATGAGTAAGACAATACCTTCTATGCTACTTTAGCTATACAAGGTCGACAACAATCGACTTTAATTTAATTGTATACAGGAGTACTCAAACGAGCATGATTTTATGAAATAACACTACAATATTTTGACATAAAATAGTTGAAAAATTGATAAAAATTTTCTTTCTACAATGTTTAAACTTTTTGCTATAAATCTTTCATCAGTCCCTGAAAACATTAAATAGGGTGATTCGGGCCTTAACACTTTGCACAACGGGGAAGTTAATCTAAGTATTTTATGCGTCACGAAATTGAAAGTCATCATGTGATCATCATACCGCCATACGGTTGATAGATTTTGCTTTTTATAAAAACAGCTATATGAAAGTAACAATACAAGAAAAGAGAAGTTTAATGTACTTTTTAAAACATGAGTATGAATTTTATCATCGTTTCATTTGTGTAAACATTTGATCATTGCTGTTTGCTTTGATAGATAAAGTAAAAATTTATACATGTTTAATTCATGTATGTATTATCGCTTATAATGTTGATAGGTAAACATAAAACTTAGCCGCTGTTATTTCGTGTATACAATCTAACATGTGCCGACTTTTTAACATATATTTTCATAAATTCAAATATCGGACTTACAATAGTCGGTGAAACTTCATAGTAAATAGCATTACTATCCAGTCCGGTTACTTTTGAATCGGTTGTCGCCATTTTAGCTCGTCTGCATTTATCACGTGATGTAGTAAGTCACCATCACATGATATAAATTGAAACAAACAATCTCATTGGATAGTTAAGAAACAACCAGCTAATCAAAGGTGTTGATATATCTCTCAATCTATTCAATATGGCGGAGTAATTAACTGAGCTAGTACAAGTAACAATTAAAGTGTGTTTGTATTAAAGAATATATCCTAATGAAGCGTTAAGACGCTGGATTAATGCTGACAAGTCAAAGTTGAAATTAATTACTGTAACCATTTACAATGTCTGAGAAGGACGCGTTGGCACCAAAGAGACCGGAAGTGGCCCCGGCCTCGAGTATACCGGACCAAGTGTTGTATCATGACAGTACACAGACACCCAGGGCGGTTAGTTCTATTTGTTCATTTCAGCTTTATTCCTTTGACTTATTACTGACATTCTTGTTAAAATTTATCATATATAAAATAAATGTAACTGCCTTCTTATATGTGCTTATAAGTATTAAGCTGATGTAAACATTACATTTCTTAAATTGCGTTCAGTGTTCTAATGACTATGAATAGTGTTACATTAACTTCTTATTGATACTCACTGCTTTTGCTTTCACGTTTATATACTATTTTTAATGTATTTAGTCGGCTTTAAAAGCTCATTAGAGCTTTTAATATTTGTAGTTTAACCCAAACTTGTACATAAATAAAGTAGCCTTGGCTTGATTTGACTAGCCTTGATGATTCATTTTACTCGTCAAATAAGGAAAATATGAAAACTATATCTACCGCTTATAAGGGCTGGAGTTGTGTTTATGGCCTTCCTTTAGGTATTACATATCATAAATAACTCAATGGTGTCCTCCTTCTGTCCTATCTCGTACTTTATATACATGAAGTTTGTTATTTACTGCTTCTAATCTCAACTTTTCCTTTTTCATATCTCAGAGACTACTTCAGATTTTGTTCGTTGCCTTGGTTGTCATTATGGTGCTTGTAAGTATATGTTTACACATATAAAGCTATTCCTCAAATAATTAGACAAAGCATAGCTATATGTATAATTGTGTACGACTCTTTTTTTAGTTAGACCTTCTGGAAAGTATGAGTTAAGTACTTGGCACATTTTTACAGTGCTACGATATGAACAGAACTAATGTATTTAAAAAGTTTTATGTTATTTAAAAAGTTTTATGTTATAATAATTTCATTTTTTTGGCAGGTTTGTATAGTATTGAGTATAGTTCAAGGTGTAAAGAATGGTTCATATGGTGCAATATACTTCATGCTAGGTCTGAGTCTCATAGGCTTTGTCGCTGTGGAAGTTATTCTGGTAGGTAGTGATTCTCGCGTTATTATAAATGTAGTGTGACTGTTATTAAGGAACTTGGCATTTCCTTTGTGTATTCGTCCTTATTCAACTTTCCCCTTCGGGTTCCCCCCCCCCCCCCCCCCCCCCCCCCCCCCCCACCCCCACGGCCCAATTTTGCCCCTTGCCTTCTCCTCCATCTTTAGCATAAATTGATACGTACTTTTGTTGGATGTTTGAAGCAACCCGTCTGAAATATTTTTCCATTACGGCTTCTTTTTGTTGTGGGCCTAATATGCAAATGCGTGGCTCTGTGACTGTGTTTTTGGTGCTCTGTGCTTCCGAGAAATCTACCCTTACCTCTTATCTTACTGAGTAGAGTATAAGAACTCTGGTTCATGTTTTATTTGCTGATCGATATGCAAGCCTCTGCTTTTCCGAAAAACTTTTCGTTTTCAATGTCTATGTTATTGTTGGAAACCTAAGCAGGTTTGGACATCCGTAGATATGTTCTGGATATTAAAATTAACCAGCTCTTTTTAAATTCATGTTTATAACTTACTTTTATTCTTGACTCTCTGATATTACGTTATTTTGCGAAGTTTAATGATAAATGCCAAAAGGTAAAATGATACACTAATCGATAATTCTAACGCCCCTCGAAATAGTATACACACGTTACAGAAATTACAATGTAGTAGGATAACGCATGTTTTTTCGTGTTATATCGTTTGCAGAATCCCGAGGGATTAGTTGGTGCCCGAGCCCGTAGGGCGAGTGTACCAACGTATCCCGAGGGATTAAGAAGATGTTATAACACGAAAATAACATGCGCTAACGCTATTCTAGCATATAACGCGAAAAAACGAATAAATGAATACATTATCCCTCAACGTCATTAAATTCTCATGAAATGCGCGGGAATATCCGAGTTGTTTTTTCACGTAGACGTCATTTACATTTGAATTATCCGTTTTGGGGCCGTAATACGTTTACGCTCTGCCACGGAACGCGCATATATAAAAAGGTGTTATAACAGCACGTGAGCGCGAGAATCCCTCTGTTAACACACGTGTTCTCTCCTGTTAAATGCTAGAATTGTTTCTGATATATGATTAGATAACAATGCTAATAGGATATGGAAGGATAAATAAGTCATTTTTGTTTTGCCGTATAATGAAAACTGTTGTTTTTATATTCTGAACACTAATTTGTGCTTTATCGACCTTTTAAATTGGGTGAATGTCGTAAAATAAATGAAACGATATCTTAGCATTTTCTTCGATTTCGTTGAAATTTCAGTATGTCATTTGAAACATATTGTTCTAAACATAAGATAAGTTTGATAAGAAATACTGTCTGTAATATCTAAGCTATGGGGCGTCAGAAGTTCCGATGCACACATTGTTTAAGCAAATTGACAGGTTGCGCATACATTGGAAGAAACCGTGGAGTGACTGTTCGATTCGCATAGTCCACGCTGGTTTCTCTTTTGTTTAATATTATAACCTGACTGCAATGATGTTAATGGAAAGTTTTTTAGTTTGTAAGATATCTGGTATTGTCTGAAAACGATTATTGTATTGCGGTATTTTCCCATGTAAATTTCAGCCATTTTGCCCTGCAATATTTCGAGAATCAGTTTCTTGCTAGTTCCATATGATACTTTCAGAATATCTCAGTCGGCATAAAAACAAGGTATTCATTAAATGGTATATAATGTTTTAAAAAATATGACTTTAGAAGGAAAGAAATCTGTAAAAAGGTGGAAATAACATTTTGCCTAGAAATGAAAAGGATTCACAATGATATCCAACTACCGCTATTGAAGACATGTACAGTGGTGTATAATTTACTGTTGCAAACTGAAGAAAAACATTACGGAAGACATTTAAGGCAGTGTCATAGTGTTTTGTTCTAGGAAACATTTTATCATTTAAAAATAATTTTTGATATGGAACATTCGGAATAAGACTAGAGAACTGCTATGTGTGTAAACAAATACAGTGCATTTTAGGACTTGATCTTTAACTCTAAAAAGCCTAATTACAATTTAGTCACCATCTTAATCAAACAATTGTAAACAAATCAAAAGTAATAAATACTGATTATGGCACCTTTTAGTCAATTATTACCGATTATTGCAGTTACAAGAGATGTTTGGCGCTGGTCTAGTGTGAATCAATCAAACATGGTCACACGCCAATTGTTAGTCACTGTGGGAAACGAATAGAAACGGTGTCTTTAGTAACGATAATCCCGCTATAATCCTGTCTCAGTCAGAAATTCAGTGTTTGGATTAACGTTGATTGCTATTAAGCCGGCGGCCGACGTGCCATTTTTATCACCAGAATTTATTTCTTGGATGGATTTTCATATTAATATGTATGCTCAAATTATATTTCTTTCTTAATCATTGATTATGTCCTTTTTAAATCAAAATGAAGACCCATACATTTAGAAGTCGCTGTTTGGCTACTAAGTAACTGTTTCTATGTTACACTAACAACCATTCACGATTGAAACGGGAAGTTTGTGAATTACTCTCATAAATATATGTACATAAAAGCCAAAGAGAAACTTCTTTTATAGAAAGAAAAATATAGTTTTTGCAATTAAGAAAGATAATTTTATGTATAAATACCGTTTTACTAATCTTTTCCCAGCGATGTTTTTAACTATTTATGTTGCAAACAATGTAATGGAACTACTATGCTTGGTTCCATAACAAATATTCCAGTTTTATGTATCCATTTACATCTTTTCATCTATCTGCAAATTCAATCTCCATCACCTGAATCCAAATAACTCTCATTTACAGGTTGTGTTCATACGCCGAGACCATCTGGACAGAGGAAAATTGTGGTTTTTATATTTCGTCGGCGGGATAGTTATTCTTGAGTCAGTTTTCACCGACATCTTGTTGTACCGCTGAAAGGATATTTAGTTTCAAGCTTAGAAATACAACACAGAACTTTCACAAAAAGTAACGATGCTTCATCGGAACATCGTGTCTTCATTGTATCTTGTAAAAATGCTTATGAACTGCATGTTGTTTTGTTTAATAGAAATAAATATATATTTAAGTATGTAATAAATCACATGTTGTAGTTACTTTGGTTTATAATTGTTTTTTTTAAGGAACTTGCAGCCGACATTAAACTCTTTCAGACTGTGTCGTACCAAAGGAGCTCGTGCATGCTTCTTCCAATCTTACGGACTAAGGAGTTCGTGTTATGAACATACAATATGACTGAACTGCTTTAATGAATCCATTTATACTGTTCTATAAGTCCGTCCTAAAAAGTGTTTTCAATTGTCAGACAACATTGCTTGAAAGTAAAATATACAATGTATACGGAATGTGTGAGTGACAGGCATGTATTTAAAATTAGGCTGTGCTTCTCAGTATAAAATGCCTTTTGAACACTCACAGTACGTTCGCATGAAATTGTTAGTTTAAATGCTTTAGATCGAATCATCTCTGTCAGGACTTTGAAAAATAAATGTGAAGTACGCGATTACAGAATATTTTGCCAATCATTTGTTTGAATAGTAAAGCCTGCTGATGGATTATGGGGACGTATCAGGGATTTAGAGAAACTGATATATGTATTGTCATCCTTTGTAGTGAAAGTAAGTGGATAAAATTACCTTAGATGATAGATTATTCTACTATGACATCATTTGTTATGTCATATACCACTTTTTGCAGGGTTATCAGTTTTGCAAGACGTTAAGGACTTAAATCTTCACATATTTATCATACCTTCTTAAATTTTGTTTCGTCTGTAAGTGCTAGCAGTGATACGAAGGATAAGGACTTGTGTGCTGATATATATGGTTATGAATACAAAATGTATATATTTAGAAATTTAACCCTTACCATGCTAAATTTCTATTATGGACTAGTCCATCTTCCAATTTGGGCAGTACCATTTATCATTTGAAGGGGTGTTTACTAAAAATTTACTGACTGAATAGCGAACAGTGCAGACCATGATCTTGGTCTGCACTGGTCGCAAAGGCAGAATCACTTGCCGCCAGCAGGCTAAGGGTAAGGACCATAGCTATATTCAATTCTGTACGCCTTTTCTCGGAAAATCTTAAAAAAACTTCTCGTAAGTCTTAGCATACCAGCATACCATCTGATTTAGTTCCAATTTTGGAGATTTCCAGCTCAGACTCGAGTATTCTTAACTTCGTTATATTAAAGCGGTAAAAATCAGACAATTTTCTTTTAGATTAACTTTACTCTCGGTCAATCAAAGCAATCTATTTACCCCTTAATAATGTTATCAGAGATTTGATTGGTTGACAACACTAATTTGGACCAATCGGATTAGTGATAAAGTGTAGCCACCGCCAGATAGACGGACCTTTATGCAAACATATAATATGTCCTCGACTTTTTTTAATTTTTGATATGAAAAAAATCTACATCTATTTATTATTGCTGTTTTAAAGTAAATACATATGTAATAAGCAATAGTAACCCTGTTTATAAGTATATAAACAAGTTAACTTAGTAGTGGTACATTTTTGTAGTTTCTGTAAAACTGTAGGTGGGGTGTGGGGGTGGGGGGGGGGGGGGGGTGCGGCGCTATCCGGATATAGATTTCGTTATGGATGAAACAACGGTGACTTTATGCCCCATCCGACATTTTTCTGGAATCATAAAAGCCAGTGAACATTGTGTGCATCCGCTTCGGGTGTTTGTCCTTATGGAGGCCCTGCTTTTCTTTAAAAATACAATGTAAGAATATAATGGTCGCAGAAATATTTATGCTTTTGATTACAGTTTGAGATTTTAAACTGGGAGTCCATGGTAAAGTCCGAGTAAAATGAAACCATGTCCCAAGTAAAATTAGTTTCATTTCGCAATGTTTCAAACATGTTAAAATTATGAAAATCTATAAAAAGGTATTTACATATAAAATCACATTTATTCATTAAAAGGAACATTTTCCCGTTAATTAATACAAGAG
The DNA here is from genome assembly GCF_021730395.1 of Mercenaria mercenaria. Taxonomy (NCBI): domain Eukaryota; kingdom Metazoa; phylum Mollusca; class Bivalvia; order Venerida; family Veneridae; genus Mercenaria; species Mercenaria mercenaria. Next base: position 25,150,053 of record NC_069362.1, read on the forward strand.
TAGTTTTGGCGAAAATCAAGATCTAACAAGACACCGACGTACAAAATATCATGGCGACACAGCGGATCTTCTTTTAAATTAAAATATATTCTGTCGCGTGAAGCATTAACGACTTTAATAACACTTAATGTAACAAAGTGTCACATACATATTGCCTATACATTACACTAATTACAATTAAAAGAACATCATAATAATCTTGTTTCTTTAATTCTTTAATCCGCTTATATATAAAGCACGGCGCCCACATCTCGAGACGGAAGGACATTGCTGCATTATCAAAGGTATATATAACCAGAAAAAAGTATCTGAAAATTAATTCGTTTAAATCATCAGCACTGAGAACTCGAATTTTATCTCCTAAGTTTTGACAAAGATTTCTGTTCTCAGGGTCATATGACACTCTAAAGACATCTCTAAATAGGAATCAAAACACTCTTAAATTTTGTGGGCGACATCTCAAAAATCGAATTAGTTTAAGTGATAACATTGCGATTTGGAGAGAAAGTTTAAATCCCGCTAAATCTGCGGATTTAGATTCATAAATTGTGTTACCGATTGCGTTACAGTACCATAGGGATAACTTTCATTGCTGGAATGATACCGGTATATCACAGCAATAAGTACGAATGTTTGTGATTTTTTAAAATTATTTAACAATTTAGACATTTTGTGACAATGAATAGTGCAATATTTGGACTTCTACTGGTGCAAAGTTTTTGCACATCATCTGTAGCTGCTATTGAGGGTAAAAATGTTTTGCCGATGTCTATCTCGGACTACACTGGAAACTCTGCAGGAAAAGAGCTAGACGGTACTGGAATTAAAAACTTTGACATTAGTAGAAAGGAAGGATCGTTGTTATTAGATCTCGTGCGAAATGGCGCGCTACAACTGCAAGCAGAAGACATTGACCAACGTGAGGTAAAGGACATCAAAAGGGATAAGGTGTACACACATTTGATTCAAAATGGCGGGATTCGAACCGACTTCACCAAACCATCCATTGGATTCATGCTACAGGTATGTGTATATTGTCTGGCGTGTTAGATATACAGTAATAAACTTTACAGTATAAATAAGTAAACGAACGAATATACTTAGACCTCCAATCAGTTTTCTCTTTCAAAGTGACCTTTGGTAATATTACAGGTCCTTGCAAATGCATTTTTTTCATACGCTAGCTGTTATTTTATTGTATTATTTTTGTTTTGATTTTTTTTTTGTTGTTTTTGTTTTTTTTTCCGTTTAAACGATTAGCGTAGAGCTACTAGTGTGTGAAAAGATAGATGGAATTACAGTAAGACCTTCAACATTATCTTTATTTATTAAACAGGTTTTCGAGAATTTATTAGATGGTGAAGACTTAGATACAGCAGTCGGACACACGGATGGACGCACAAGAAATGCTATTCTTTATTCTGATACTGTCAGAAGCTTTACCGCAAAAAGTAAGTGCTATATTTTTTTTTGTGTTATTTTGACTGGTTTTGTTTCCACCCACATTATATATAAAGACTGTTTGTATTCCAAAGTAAGTTCGAAATATCTTTCGCCTAGGTGCAATTCATATTTTCTTTTTATTTCAAGTATTTACAATAGTTTCTTCAAACCATATACTACACATTTTGTAGTTCCGTACCAGTAAAAAATGCGAAATGATGAGTTAGTTTTTACTGTTATTTTTCAATAATTCACTAAAAAGTGTGTACTAGTCAAATAAAATAACAACAAGAATAACCACCCAACTCGGTGGCGTTATCTACTTAATTTCTAAACAGCAGCTTAGGCACCTTTTAATGTCGGCAAATTCATAGAAACAAATATACAGAGAATACAGTACAAAATCGAAATATGTTTCATGGAGTGAACACAAGATGTAATATTTTTACGAGTGGCGTAGCTACGATTGAAATGTAAGATCTGGTGGTGACTAGAGATTGCGTGTAAAACAAACACATTTTTTTGTATTTCATGTCCATGTTTTCCACAGTTTAAAACTTTTACATATTATGTGTTGTTCTTAACTAGAAAAATATTTCACTCAAAAGATTTGGGCACCATACTTTAGTTGTATTTTCAGACGTTTTTCATACATACTGCAGACCGCTCTTAAATGGATATTTTATAAAAACTATTTTGATATTATATAACACAAAAAGTCATATACATGGACGATAAAATCAAATTTTGCTTATACACTCCAAGACGTGTCAGAATGAGATGACATATATAGTAAAACGCCTTGACATTGATATCAAACATATTATTTTCAGGATACAAAGAAGAGCATGTTATCTTCAGCATCCCGTCTTTGCCAAAGCATGAACACATCACTATGGCTGAAGTTCGTATCCATAGCAACAAGAATACAAACAGACGACAGCGTTTTGTGTTGCTGGTAAGGCGCGAGAAAACGACCCTGGAAAAAGTCTCACTGAAAGCAACAAAACGGAACAGTTTCATATATATTCCTGAGAAAATAATTACACGTATGAACCGTTTCCATGGAAATATTTCAATTGTATTACGCGAAAAGACGAAAAAGGGCAAATCAACAGTTAAAGGAAACACACCAATATTAGTAATATATTCATCCGATAATGGATTTATGAAATCCGTTTACAAAAGTTACACGTCAACTGAAAATTCAAATGGTAACCATGACAATAACGACACAACAATGAGAAGCAGACGATCAACCAGAAATGATCAACAAAAGAAAAAGGGCCGAAGGAGAAAGAATAAATGGTCTAACCGGGAAGCAGAACCGTGTAAAATGCACGACTTTAAAGTAGACTTTGATCTCATAGGCTGGGGCCAATGGATAATCCATCCAAAAACATTTAATGCACGTGTATGCTACGGGCAATGTCCTTCGCCAATAGGCCACGAGTTTACGCCAACAAATCATGCAATGCTGCAGACATTAATGAAAATGAAGCGCCCCAGTTCGGCGCCTGAACCATGTTGTGTGCCAACTAAACTACGCCCACTAAGTATGTTATATTTTGAATATGACGACATAGTAGTACGTCATCACGAGGACATGATAGTTTCAGAATGTGGTTGTCGGTGAAACATTTATGTATATAAAGTAATAGCCTACATGTTTCCTTTCGTGACAAAAATGGCACCAAATTATGACACGTGTACCGAAATTAATGTTACACCATGTTTTAGACCTTTTCATGACACCTGTGGACATTTAAATCACATATGACTATTGGCAGAGCTTGTCTTAGAGACCAGGACACAGATTTATCACAAAAAATGTTAACTCAAACATAACACACTATTAAAATGTTTGTGTAAATGAAAAACTACTTCTCAATAAATGTATGTGAAGAAGGGCATATGTCTTGTATGTCATCTGTAACTGGAATGTATCATAATGTGAATTCTACAGATTATAGTGCTAAGTACTTTGTTATTTCTGTTGTGTACTGTAGTAGTGTCAATGTATTCAACAGTCATTGTTACATCTGTGTATATTTTGTTGTTTCATAAATACAAGAAAGCAAAAACGTTTTATTGTTTATACCGATTTTTTATTTCTTTTTAAATCCACTGCAATATTTGTGCATTAATACATGACAAAAAATATCAAAATACCAAAATCAAATAATCATACCACATGTGATTTTTAAAAAATATTTTTCCAAACTTGGTATTTTTTACAATGTTCTAATTATTAGATTCTGTTTAGATACTATATAACCTGTATAAACATAAGTTTTATGAGGGTGAGGTTAGTTCTATGAAATAAGCAAGACACACATTCAAAAAAAGAAGAAAAAATATTCCCTTAACCAAACAATGACTGCAAGATAAAATTACAAAAAAGCCTACATATTTAACAAATGATAGGAACTTCAGTCTAACGAAATAATATACCATTTGATCAAATGTTTCTACAAACATCATATTATTATAATCATCCGATCTTTGCTTTTTGAATTTACAGGTTTTTTTCTGTTTTCGAAAGATTACGAAAAACATGTAAATTTCAAATTCTTGCAAGATACATGACTTGTATTCTAAGCATTGCTTGTTGCCTAAAATGTATTTCTGTCTTTGATAATATGGACCATAGACTTCTGACAAATATTAAAAGATAATGATTTAATTGAGAAACATTCCAACTATAATTTAATACAAAACAATGGTTTATTCATAAGACGTCATGAGAACTGCTATCATTTGTGAAATCTGCATTAAAATATATGCTAACCTGGTAGATAGAATCATAGAATGTACATGTATATAATAAACAAACATAAAGTATCACAACAGAGCTTTCTTTAAACGAATTACAAAAATAATTTAAAATTTAAATTTGCATACATTTTACTAAGAATATCTTCACTTTGTTTTGTATCAATATCAAAATTATTGATTGGATTATTATGAAAAAAAGAACAAAAAAACATACAACAAATCAAAGTAAAGGTGCTTCCTTTGTTAAAATAAATATGATGGTTGAATTGTATGCATATAATTGAATCGACACTGTTAACAGGGTAAAACATGAAATGATAGAAAAAGGAAAGATAAGAAAACATGATACATATTTACTAGAAATATAATAGGTAACTAATCTGTTAGTGGCTGAATGACTACCACAATATAGTCCACTGGAACTGCGTCAATTAAACACGTCCACGAGTGGTATTAACATGTTTAGGTTTCCAGTGACAGCATGTACCAGTATAATCTTAATTTCACAGGGTTAGTTACCTGAATCTTACATCTCTAACGTGCAACAGTATTCAATTTGAGAATTCAAAGGTATAAAATTACTCAACTTGAGAATTATAAGATCAAACTTAAAACTGTTAAAGTCCAGAAGTCTAACATTAACCTGTACTTTCTAAGTTTTATAGTTTATTTCAACTGATAGTTCACCCCATTTAGGGGATATCCGTATTCAAGGTTTCCTCATGTGATGTTTACCACAAAGTTATTACCTTGGCCATTTTCTTGTCTAAGTAGACAAGATAAATAATCCAACTGCATGTTTAATATGCTCTTGTCTTGCTCTGCTGCTATAGTAATAATGTTGGGTAAAATGCCAACAAAAAAATCTGAAATTCTATAAGGAAACAGGTAGTCTTTCTACTTTCCTGTTAATACAAGAGAAAGTAAAATAAAACTATTTTTGTGCAAGTATATTAAAGATTTGTCTAATGTTAAGGAATCAATATTTTTTTCATAAGATGTTATACTTACCTGTGTATCAAGACTGCACATTAGTAATTATAAGTGTAGTACAAATATACAGATGACATTTTTTAATGCATAGTAAAACACATAGAAGAAAATTATGCCAGCTTTATCTCAATATCTAAAACTTACCATTTAATGCTATTGTAAAAATAGTTTTAATTACAAATACATAATTTTCTTGTAACTTCCGTATCTAACTTTATTACATAATAATAATTACATCTTTATTTTAAGTTTCACATAATATACTTTACATCATAGACTAATTGTCAGTATTTGAGTGAATCCTCTACACCAGACAACAGCTACAAGTACACAGTATTAACCCTAAAACTGAAATGAAGTGCATGTAGTTATGTTTAGTAAATCAATGCTTTCAAACTAATTCTCTCTATGTTCTATTAATTTAAAGTAATCAGACAATTTCTAATACTGTCCTTGATTAACATCTACATGCACTGCTAAAGATCCAAACTTTTAACCATTTTAAAATTTCATTTTACATTATTTCAATCTTATCATGTAAAAGCTCACAAAATTCACAGTCCTTTGGAGGCTATAATTCAAGTTTGGTGAAAAAAATATTGTAGAAACATCCTTAGCTTGTCCATATCTACACAGTATTAGAAGTTGCCTAAACCAAATCAAGAAGGTCCATATCTTATATGTCTATTAGTCTCAATGTTCACAATCGTAATTATAGTCTGAACTTCTTCCCATTTCAACTTATCAGATATAATGTGAAAATAGTCTTAATCATAAATCCAACAGTTGCCCTGAAATAATCCTTAAAATGTGATGTACCTCGTGTAGTAAAAAGTAACTTTTCATAAATCTTATCAGTAAAATGTTCAATGTAACAACACAAGAGCTTTATTTCTGTTCCTCTGTTTATTACAGCATAAGACAGTCTAACTGCAACTGCCATATCTATTTCAATATCCAGAGGTTCTGAAACACATTTACCGCAATGCAAGAGCCTTACTTCAATATTAGTGTCTCAAACACTAACAAAGTGATCCAAAAGCTTAATTCTTTGAGACAATTTCTGAAACACATAAACTGTAATCAAAGATTCTCATCTGGCACATATCTAATGAAATTGAAGATTCGCATCTGGTACATATCCAATACTGTCAAAAAGCCTAAGTTCAGTATAACTATCATATACAATTTAACTGGAGAAGCTAATTCCAATATTTCTTTCTAGAAATATTCAATGTTACTGGAGAACCAAATTTCAAATATTTCTTTCCGGAACAATGTTAATGAAGAACCTTATTCCAATATTCCTTTCCGGATTATATCCGTGTTACTGGAGAACCTTATTCCAATATTCCTTTCCGGAATATATGCGTGTTACTGGAGAACCTTATTCCAATATTCCTTTCCGGAATATATCCGTGTTACTGGAGAACCTTATTCCAATATTCCTTTCCGGATTATATCCGTGTTACTGGAGAACCTTATTCCAATATTCCTTTCCGGATTATATCCGTGTTACTGGAGAACCTTATTCCAATATTCCTTTCCGGAAAATTTCAAAGTTACTTTAGAACTTTATTCCAGTTTTCCTTTCCGGAACAAATCAATTTGACACTTATGTTATTGGAGAACCTTATTTCAATATTTCTTTCTGGAACATATCCATGTTATTGAAGAACCTTATTTCAATATTTCTTTCTGGAACATATCCATGTTACTGAAGAACCTTATTTCAATATTTCTTTCTATATTTTAATATTCCTTTCTGAACTATTTTTTCAAAACATCTGACAAAATATTCTGAAATATCATTATATACACTAGAAATACCTCAGAATGCACTTGTTAGAAGAAAGAAAAATGTCATGCATATTGATAATGAGAACATCTTAGATAAATTGCAACACTATACACTACCAAAGATAATGCTTCATGACAATGATTAGCAATAATCAAATAAAACAAAAATTGTAACTATCTTCAACAACATTTTTACATATTCATCATTTAAACACTACTTTATCTCTGGGTAGAGCCCAGAATTCACATAGAAATAACTATGCTATTCTTTCATGGACCAATCTAGATTAGTGGCCATTCACTGTTTTGCCTACAAATGTCTCTTCGCCTTCAAGCTTTTCATTCTTTTCTTGACTGGTGCCACTTTTCCCTCCTCGAACTAGAAGACTGGTTATCTGTTTCCTTTATCAGGATTGATTCAGACAGTGTCCTGATCTGACTCATTCCCAAAGTAGTCTGGTTTTCAACATCTCTCACTAGAAGCCAAGGAAACCATCCATAATATTTAATTAGTAGAAACAAGAGAAGTGACAGAAGAAGTATCTTCATAAATCAACAACAACACTGTTGTTGTTTTTTTACTTGAAACTTACTTGTAATTAATGATAAAATATTTTGCCATAAATATTTTATCAGTAGCAAAGTCCAGTAGAAGTGTAGTAGCTTAAAAAGTAAACTTCGTTCTAATGTTTTCCCTTTTTCTAATTATTTTTCACACTTCTTTCTATATAAAAAGTGGCAAATCCTTTTCTTCTAAGTAATCTAATATATTTAAAGTCATTATATTTGTTTGTTGATAGTTCATTATATTTATTGTTTCTGTATAGTGCTTCCTTTATTCCTTGGCTTCTGAAGAGAGGCCCATTCAGACTAGTGTCTAACTGATGTGGATTCAGTTGGGTGAAGTCCGGTTCAATACAAGAACTGAAAAATACATATATAGACAGCCCGATTAGGTTGATAATAAAAGAAAATATTAAATCTATTCCTTTGAAATTGCTACTACAATGTCATAAATTGTTATGCATAAAGAACAGCTTTTTTTGCAGCAACTAGTAATTTTATTTTTTTAAATATAGACAAGGAGCTGCATTCAATAAACGATTGATGCCCCCAGTGGCATCCTTGTCGATACAAAGCAACCTAAGTCCAAAACGAGGTCAAGGTCAAACTGAGGTCAGGTGATGTTTGAAGATGAGGAATGGTCACAGGTTACATTTGTATTAGTATCAATTCATTCTTGTAAAGGGTATTGATGCTTGATGAAACGGTCCCATTTGGTTCACCAAGAGATGGACCATATAAAGCAACCTAAGTCCAAAATGAGGTCAAGGTCAAACTGAGGTCAGGTGACGTCTGAAGATGAAGAATGGTCACAGGTTACATCTGCATTAGTATCAAGTCATTCTAGTAAGGGGTATTGATGCTAGACAGAACGGTCAAATTTGGTAAACCTCGGACGGACGGACGGACGAATGAATGGACGGATGGACAGGCCAATCACTATATGCCTCCTGCATCAGTAGATGCCGGGGTGCATAATAAAACACAGAAACTAATACAAGATATTTCCTTGACATCACGGTCAGTCCAAGTATGTGAGAAATCGCCGAAGCTTCTTGTTTAATTATTCAAAAACAACAACTATCATAATTACTGCTAAAAAATCTAGATAAATATTTCTTGTACTTCTCTTTATGGAGTCTATAAACAATGAACATGTTAAAATCAAAATAATGTTAGTTAAGTCCTTACTAACAAGAATAAGGTAAGTAATTTGGTCAAACATACGCTTCCATAAAGGCAAAAGGGATTAGATCCTAATTTTTCCATTTTTTGGAATTTTTTTTGTAAAACTGGTGCTTTAATCACTCTTTTTCACTGCTAGGATGCATTTTGCATGCAATGAAATGGTTTTTATGTTTATATTCCAACAAGGTTTTGTAAAATATATGGACAAAAGCCAATGCCATTTTTAGGGTAGCAGACCATCATATATATCTAGACAAAAGCCAATGTCTTTTTTTGAGTAGCAGTACCACTGACTGGCATTTCACTAGGAACTAATAAAACACTTCTATTCTTTCTATTTTTTGTTCATTAGTAATAAACTATAAACAAAGAGTATGTGTAAGAAAAAGTGATGTTTTTTAAAGATTCAGAAATCAAAGAAGTGTTTGAATTAGTGACCTTTAACCTGTAACAGTCTATTATAATAAAACTGCCAATTCTGTACCTGGACTACACTTGTTTTATTGGTAATTAATGTTGTCAGTTGTGATATCTCTCTGTGCTGACGATCCGCCATAGCCATATGGGGGTTGTTGTTGTTGTTGTTGTGGCTGCTGACGCTGAGGTTCTCCACGCGCATGTAAAGTCTTAAAAGTTTAAACAAATACAAATGGTAAAATTCTATTTAGTAAAGCCAAGATTGTATTAATATATATTGTAACAAAATATCAGTATTATTGTTCAGGGCATTACAAGAACAATTTAGTCTGAACACATCTGAATCTGCAGTATTTCCAAAATGAAGAAAATATAAATTGCTTGGAATGAATCATAAAATTAAAGACTCTTTAATATGTCATTATCTGGTATGCATAAATAATTTTCCTGTGAGCTTATATCATTGCAGATACAAGGACAAGCTAGTGCAGTCAAGTTACCAAAAATACTCACTTCATTTCCATTAGGTCTGTAAACGAAGTTGTTTTGAGCTGAAAAATAAATCATTTTATCAGAAAAATGAATAATTACATTAAAACCACTGCATATTTCCTGTAAATACAAGTGTGTATTTCACATTCTTTGTTATAAAGTATGCCAGGTAAAATTTTTAATGACTGTAATCTTATTATAGGATATTATATGTCTAAAATATAAACTGATTAATCTGCAAAGTAGGACATACCACCAAATATTCCCATAACTAGAAGCTAACATCCATTACAATACTCACTATTTTTACATGAATACTTGGATACAACCACCCTGTTTAGATTGCCACATTTTGACTACTCACGATTAATATGAATGAAACAATCAGAGATATACGACTTTAATACACAGGTCTGACTGTTTACCACTTGATTTGCGTTACATCCATGTCTCAGAAATGCTGTTCTCGTTTGCTAACCCCCAAAAGCACAACATCTTATTTTTAAACATATTATTCGTAACTTGTGAAAGATTTAAACCATATTAAATTGAATTTTACACATTAATCCCACAATGAAATGATTTACAATTATAAAACGGAAAGCAAAACATTATACTTACTTGCTGAGGGGCTTCGGATATAGCCACATAATTCACACACAGTTCTGCCAGGATAGTTTGTGTATGTGCATTGGTCACATGACCAAGAGCCGACTTTGACTTCTGTCTGTCTCCCGGCTTGATTTGCCTGATAGTATGGTGAAGGAGGGTTTACCACACCCTGTTGTACTGGCAGATACTGGGCACCAGGCGGCTGTACATTGTATCCAACCATTCCGCCTGTAAATTAACAGAACCATGTTAAAATAAATCTGGAGAGTATTCACAGATACGACTGTGTTAAATGGAACTAATAGCGAGTTGTTAAAATCTCACAGATTAACAAATCACCAAAAGTGACATTTTGGTTAAAGCTACACAAATGAAAACAAAACAAGATTTGCAAACTTTAATAACTTAAATTAACGCCTACCATTGAGTTGTGGAACTCGCTGCTGTTCATATGTTGGTTGTATTATGTACTGCTGTGGGCGAGGTTGTACCTGCTGACCAAATATAACTTGTCTCTGTGGCTGCATGCCAGCAGATTGGACCAGCTGCGGCTGATAAGCCAACTGGCTTGGAATGTAAGTACGAGTTTTCTCTTGTTCTCTCTGCAGTTGGGCTTGCAGAGATGACTTTTCTTGCTGTAGAGCTATTTTTTCTTCCTGTATGCGTTTGTTTGAATCTTCTAGAGTTTTTATCTGCCAAGAATAACAAAAAAATTTTAAGTTAAGAATCTAATCATTTTCTCAGTGTTTTAAGCATGTCAAAAATATCAATATTTGAACAAAAACATGCTCTCTTACTTCGAAAATCATTCCTTTAGTACATGATTATTAACATGTAGTAGGCAAAACTAGTTTTATAGCTACAGTCTAATCCTATAAAGTACATAATTTAATTCATTCGAACTGTTCAGCTTTAATAGTTGTAAAACATATTTGAAGCACAAGTGAATGAAATTTCTGCAAAAATGATAGTATTGGTGTTTTACCAGGAAGCCCGTTTGTTACATTTTATTAAGGAAAACCATCTCAGAAAATAGACAAAATACTCTACCTGTCTATCATAATTTAAATTTTTCTGTTCCAGGTGTCTAACTCGTTTTTTATATTGCTCATTTTGTTTTTTATAATCGTCTTTGAGTGACTGAGCCTTTGCCCGATCCTGACGTTCTCGGTCAAAATCCTCCTGGAACACGAGAAGTTGTTGACGGAGCACGTCATTCTCTGTGTGAAGCTCCATCTGGTTCCGTCCAGTTCTAGATGCTTGTGGAGCAATTCCTGAAGATGTCACAGGTCTTTGCTGAAATATAATTATACAATTAAAACAAAATATAGTAATTGTTCAGATGCTTTATTTCAAATAGTTTCTATTCTTTATTCTCAAGTGTTCAATAAAAGCTAACTAATCAAGGTAATTCTTTAATCTTGTAATTGAAGAACAGAAATTAATGTGATTTTATCTATTCTTCAATCTTTTACAAACCAATACTTCACGGTAAATAAAGGACAACGGTCAAAGCAGTTGTACCGGTAAAAAATGCTTTAAATTTTATACCTATTTTACTTCAGCTGAACTACTACCAAGAATGTTACGTTAATACTATTATAAAAGTGATCTCAGACAAATCATTCAGCGTTTACCAACATTAGCAAGTAAAACAGTATCTTACCCTCATAACGCTGAGTTCTGTTTCAAGAACTTGTTTTTCACGTCTAAGAGCAGCTATGGTATCCTCGCTTTCTGCTAATTGCATCTGAAGAGCTTCAGCTCTGTTATTAGCTGACGTCAGCTGGAGGTAGGCTTCCTCTTTAGCATTCTGTTAAAATAGAAATAGTTAGTCCAGAGATTTCAGAATCAAGACCTTCAATAAGAACAATCAAATGATGCATCAATATATGGTAGCTGACTTTAAAAACAATTTTTTTTCTCCACCAAGCGGTAGATTTCCAGTTTTTTGCCCTGATTCTTAGTTATTTTTGCATCATCCTCAGTACCTATGTTCAATCCAGTATCAGCTTAAATACCCATTACCTATAACAATTATCTGCAGTAAAAATGACTTTTTTCATATAATCTTTAATGACATTGTTATCTGTATCAATATGTTGTCTTATAAAACTGTCATTAAAAGAACGTAAGATGTGTTTCATAAGACATCATTTCCCCACACAACTATACTACCATTGTTTCAGACAAATCTAACACAGATATAAACAAACCTCCTCCTCCGAGGATTTTTTCTTCGAGTTCATCAGCATTTTTTCATAGTCTCTTTGCTTAGCTTCCTCAGAGATCTTGAATTCAGTCAATTCCTTCGCCATCCTGTCCCGCTCTGTCTGCAGGTCGGCGATACGATCGTCATAATGTGCAACCAGTTTGTTCCACTCATTGCTCCACCTCTGATTGGCTTCTGTAAGCTGAAAATACAAAATGTGTCTGAAAAAATGGACAGTCAAATCTGAACTTTTCAGAGTATCTTAATTCAGCTATGCATGTGCTTCTTTCTTCGAAAACAAAATGGCATCACTGAAACTAATACATGTATTCTCAATTGAGTTTGGGCTTCAGCTGGCTCCAAACAAAAACTGTTTAATAATGAAAAATATGATAAAAATTGAAAACAGACTTTTAAAAAAAAATTCTTAGATGCACAACTAATATTTATATTGAAATACTAAGACTTGAATTAGAGAGTACAACTTTTATGTATTTACAGCACTTGTAAATAAAACAGAATAAACAAGAGCTGTCAGAGGTCAGTGATGCTTGACTTTTCAACAGATTTGTCAAATGAATGAATATAAAAATTAAAAAGGGGCATAGTTTTATAAAAAAAAAAAAAACACACACACACACACACTAAAAAAACAGCTAAACAGAGCTATAGAACCTGTGCAATGCAATTACAGTAAATAAGTGTGCGAAGTTTCAATCCATTCCCATAGGTGGTTACTGAGATAGCAGCTTACATATATAAAAACTTAATCAAATCAGGACACCAACACAGCAAATGGTTGAGTCCAATAACTCTACCTATTCTTTGAATAGTCAAGTTAAAATTCAACGTATAAATTTTGTTATAAGTGAAAACATGTTATAGATTAGTCCTAGCAATTATATTTTCTGGAAAATCTTGTCAGAGGTAATGGCTACAACAGACATATTCATTAATGATGGTATCAATTTGATACTATCAAAAGAATCTTTGAAACACTGTATGAAAAGATTTATGGTTTTTACAAGTACTGTTATATTGTGGCTCTGCTAAAATACATATATTCAAATGATGCAGCTCACTTGAGATAGGTTATACCTAACATGTCAAAGCCAATTATTGGCTATGAAGAATTTCAAATTACTAATAAAAGCATTTACTAGGTATAACACATTTTACATTCCTGTCTAAGCTAAGTTTCAGTACTACAAAGAAAGGGAAGTCTGAAAAAATTATTTCTGATTATTTTTTCCTTTTGGCGTATAACAATAGAGCACTCGAGCATTGCACTGAATTAATTCAAAAACAACTCATCTCAATAGATAAATACAAAAAATATATTATAATTAGATCTTGGCTGGAAAATAATCAGTTTTCTCTATATAAACTGTTAAGGAACACTGCCTCTAAATGAGATCAGAGCATGTAATCCTGACTTGTTACAAAAAATAATATTCTAAACATAACAGCTATAGAACAGGAAAGTAATTTGAGGTGTGCAAGAGTCAAAAGAATAGATTTGTTTACTTTATTCATCTATAAGCATATTGTTAAGCCAATTCATTCAACAATTTTACAATGTGATGTTAATTAGAATGGGAATAATTTTATATATGCACCTAAAAGGAAGATATCACATTACATTTATACATAAAGCACCAAAGATACAACCAATTCAAGGCTTTATTCAAGGTTTAGGTTTGACTGCCAAAAAAATCACACAAAGATAACTGGGTTTCATCGAAAAATTTAAAGATTCTTTGCCCGAATCTTTGTTTGTCCCAGCTTGTATTGATAACAGAAAATTCAAAAGACTTTATATTTGACAGAAAAATAGCCTACAAATTTAAAACTACATTTTTAGTAACTTTAACTCAACATGCTACAAATAATGTGCACTAATTACCTGCTGATTCTTCTGCCTCAATGTTTCTAGTTCTTCATTGTTAAATGTTGATCTCTGTTGTTGCTCTGTTGTCTTGGCAACCTGACCATTCTAAAAAAAAGATTTCAACTACAAAAGTACATCTACAACAAGGCTTCTTACCGATTACCATGTTTGCAAGTTTTTATTTTCAAAATGTCTAAGATGATAATGTTTTATTTTTCTTCCTTGTTACCCTATCCATCTAAAATGCTTACCATAATAAACCTGCTTATCATAGTTGTAACATTGAATTGTTTATATTATGTATATTATAAGCATTTCAGTACACCCATGTTCAAACAAAACAAAACTTTTCACATTTTAAAACTTTGTGAAACACCAACAATCAAAAAATATTGACATAAAATACCTCTGACGGTTTTTGAACATGAACCCAGCCGGCTGCTGAGCTGTCTTTGGGGGTCATGGACCTCGACATTGAAAGGTCATACAGCTGCTGTTCCAGAGACCGAACTTTCTGAACCAGACGTTGGTTATCTTCTCTAATCCTCTGGTTTTCTTCTCTATAAGAGTGAAAGATTACATATTCTCAGTCACATTTTACAAGCACTGTTTACCCAGCTTATATTAGACAAATGTCTGTCAGGCTCATGTGTGAACCCTAAAACAGGCATGTGATCACCATGACAGACAGACAGAAGGAAAAATGTTTGAACTTATTAATCTTCCACCTGTGGGGACCTCCATGGCCGAGTGGTTAAGGTCGCTGCCTTTGAATCACTTACCCCTCACCAATGTAGGTTCAAACCTCACTTGGGACGTTGAATTCTTCATGCAGCTTGCTTACGAAAGGTCGGTGGTTCAACCCAGGTGCTTGCCAGAGATGAAATAATGACCAGAGGGGCACCTGGGGATCTTCCTCCAAAAAATTTGTAAAGTCGCCATATAACCTATGACTGTGTCAAAGGGACGTTAAGCCCAACAAAACAAACAAAACAAAACTTGAAAGGAAGCTGTCATTTACTTGCAGAGTAGAGATTATTAATGGTATGTATAAACTTACTGCAACTGTTTGATCCTATGCTGGTATTCACTGCTTTTGTCAACAAGAAAAGCATTTGTTTTCTGCAATGAAATGAATGTAAACAAGAGATCACAGAGTGATCTTGGCGCCCACCAATGTGCCATTTTTGAGTGTTCCAAATTTCAAGACTTACTGACTAGCTCAAGGTCAAATTTCATTTCCGTACACAACACTTTGCATGTGGTCCAAATTCGAAAGCTGTAGCTTGAAAAATGTGAAAGTAGGTCACTAGATCAATTTCAAGGACGAAATGTGAAAGTAGGTCACTAGGTCAAAATCAAGGTCAAATTACACTTCAGAACACAAATTTATGCATGTGGTCCAAATTTAAAGCCTGTACCTTCAAAAATGTGGAAGTAGGTCACTAGGTCAAAATCAAGGTCAAATTTTATTTCGGAACACAGAACTATGCATGTGTTCCAAATTTGAAGCCTGTACCTTCAAAAATGTGAAAGTAGGTCACTAGGTCAATGTAAAGGTCAAAGTTTGTTTCGGTACACAAAACTATGCATGTGGTCCAAATTTGAAGGCTGTAGCTTGAGAAATGTGAAAGTAGGTCAGTAGGTCAAAATCAAGGTCAAATTCCAATTCAGAACACAAAACTATGCATGTGGTCCAAATTTGAAGCCTGTACCTTCAAAAATGTGAAAGTAGGTCACTAGGTCAAAGTCAAGGTGAAAGTTTATTTCAGTGCACAAAACTATGCAAGTGGTCCAAATTTGAAGGCTGTAGCTACAGAAATGTGAAAGTAGGTCACTAGGTCAAAATCAACGTCAACTCATGTCAAGGTTCATCTTGCCACTCAAAACCATACATGTGGTCCAAATTTGAATGTTGTAGGTTATTGACAAGGCGATTTTAAAATCTTTTCCCTATATAAGTCTATATGAACCATGTGACCCCCCAGGGCGGGGCCATATTTGACCCTTGGGGGATAATTTGAACAAACTTGGTAGAGAACCACTAGATGATGCTACATTACAAATGCCAAAGCCCTAGGCTTTGTGGTTTGGACAAGAAGATTTTCAACGTTTTTCCCTATGTAAGTCTATGTAAACCATGTGACCCCCGGGGCTGAGCCATATTTGACCCTAGGGGGATAATTTGAACAATCTTAGTAGAAGACCACTAGATGATGTCATATACAAAATATCAAAGCCCTAGGCCCTGTGGTTTTGAACAAGAGGTTTTTCAAAGTTTTTCCCTATATAAGTCTATATAAACCATGTGACCCCCAGGGCGGGGCCATATTAGACCCCAAGGAAATATTTTGAATCATCTTGGTAGAGGACCTCTAGATGATGCTTCATACCAAATATCAAAGCCCTAGGCTCTGTGGTTTTGGACAAGAAGATTTTCAAAGTTTTTCCCTATATAAATCTATGTAAATTATAGAAATAAACAAAGGGCCATAACTTACTAAAAAATTGTTGAACCAGTCTGATTTTCAGGGGGACACAACTAGGGTACCAATACATCATTCTGACAAAGTTTGGTCAAAATCCCCCAGGTAGTTTCTGAGGAGATGTGATAACGAGAAATTGTTAACGGACGGAAGGACGGACGGACGGAAGGACGACGGACCACGGACGCAGAGTGATTTGAATAGCCCACCATCTGATGATGGTGAGCTAAAAATTAATTGACTGGCAACATAATAATTATGTGCACTAATGCAGTGCATCTTAGAACAGGTAAACAAGTCAACATATTTAAGTGTATCAAACATTCAGTCTATATAACTGGTATATTACTAACAAAACAGAAATTATATTTTAGCAAATGTGTGAAAATGCATTTATATATTTCTTCAGTTAGCATTTATAAGGAAAGTTATAAGTTATACCTGCAATTTTTCATTGTGCGAGTTTGAATAAGATTTAACTGTTTCAATCACTTTCCTAAGTTCTACTTTATCTGCACTGTCCAGCTGAACTGACTTCAGAATGTTTTCAAGCTCTTGGTTGTCATTGGTTACTGGAATCTGCAGATCAAATATATTACTCATCAGAAAAAAATGATTCAGTCTCATAGATAGACCTTATGATATGTTGTGGTGTTGTGGTTTTGGGCGTAATGTCAGTTACAGTTTTAATATATGGCAAAATTTAGGGTATTCAAAATACTGTCATTTTACAAAAATAAGCTGCAAATCTGAAACTGAAACTAAATCTTAAAAGTATCTTTATAACATGGATGTTTCTCTGTAAATTTTCTGGAAATTCCGACTTTCTATTTTGATACAACTCTACCACAACTGAATTGCGTTGTTCCGTATTAATGCATACACAGAACTTCATTACACTATAAATGACTTTCCGCTGGAAATTCCAAATTTTTAAAAAAATTTAAGATCTTAATGGATATTCCAAGATTCAGAATTATGACTTATTTACCTCAAAGGCTACAATAAACAAAGATTAGAATATCTGGTGTTGATGACACAAAAATGCCCATCAAAAGTCACCCATTTAAACTGGTTAAAAAGGGGGAGAAAAAGGCATAAGACTATAAAACTCAAATTCAAGCATGCAATTTTTTTCATTACTGCTTAGTAAATGTATTGGTGCAATGTAGATCTAAGCTAGTTTATTTCATTAGATTTGCATAGAATAATGTAAAACATACTAAACATTGTTTTTACAAAAACAGAAAGTGGAATTTCCTCCTGATCTTAACAAAATATGCCTTAAATTTCAGAAAACAAAAACTGATACTTGAAATTTAAGTAATTTAAACCTTTTTTTATACTACATGTAACTATCTGGTAACCTAATTTTCTGTAAATGTACACTGGTTTTTCATTTAAACTTTACAATACGGTTTAGCTTACACAGCATATTTATCTAGACCGGTATACATAGCTCGACAAACTATTAAACAAAAAGCCTTATTATATAAATGAAACTTAAGGAGAATTATACAATCATAACAATGTATTTAAGGAAATAATATTTTCAGAACCTTCCATGGAAGTTAAAATTTAGTTTCCTTTTGATACAAAATTTCCTTCCAAGGTTTGCATAAAAGCAATTAAAACAATCTGCTTACAGATATTTTATAACTTCTAAATACTCAAAAAGTTTTACAAGAAATGTTAATGAAGTATTTAAAATCAAATAAAATCAATTAAAACTGATACAAATTTAGTAGCGTACTGCTTTAAGCTGTAAAAAAAAATAAAAATATAATTATTAAATTGTCTTCCTTAATAATAAAGTAAATAACATACACCTGTATGCTTCAAAATCTACAAATATCAAATTGTTAGAATGATCATAAACTGTAGTATTGTCTAGGGGACAAAAGGACATAAATATATATATACTCCATAAAAATAAAAAATTAAATTAAAAAAAAAAAAACACCAAAAAACATTTAAAACCATTTTTTAAATTTCTTACCCAATTATTGGCTTTGTTTAATTTCAAACCCTATTTCAACCTCAGGTTAATCTAACATTAAACAATTACTTTAAGAATGTTGAATTTAAATGTTACTTGCAGCAAATCATTTCAAACTTCCTCAAAACCTGCTCCGTTCTCAAAGACAAAATGATGTGTTGCATGTTTTATATATCTTTCCTGTCTGTTTAAAGGTTCAACAGTATATGAGCAAATAAAGAGATTTGTAATAAGTAAAGTACCATAAAAATATCTGGAAGAATCATTAAAAGCCCCCCAAAAAAGCACCCAGTAAACATTAACCACAGGTTACAAAATTCAATTCATGGTGAATAAGGGAAAAAGTAAAAACATTTGAAACTTCTGGAAACAGCTTTCTAATGATATTTAAAGAGAATATTTCCTCCCATGTACCTTCTAAAACTGATTGCAGTTACTCAAAACAAGTTACAAGGAATGCAACAAAAGGCTTTAAAGCCCCGCGTTCACAAGGCATTTTTCGGTCTCAGCTGTGTTTGAGTTTAAAATTTAAGTATCAATTTTACTAACACTTTTACTTAAACTTCCAACTCAAAATGGCCATCAATACTGAATAGCCACATAAAAATATTTATTAACTTAAAATTCAGTTTTAAACATGCTATTTAGTTATTAATGACAAATGAAATTTCCTTATCAAACTCAGCTAAGACTGGAAATGTTTTGTGAACAAGGGGCCTGAACTTCTATTAATTAATTTGCTGGGAATATATCACATAAAACTTCACACTTTTGATACTGCAATTTAAATTTCTCATTATCCCTTGTGTAGTCAGTATGGCAAGGTCTATTGTAATTATTAGTTCAAGCAAAATTTACAAACCCCTGTCTGTAGCTGTCCCACATGCCTTTCAGATGGATATTCCATGTACACCTTCACATATCCCTTCTGGTGACAATTTAATATTCCTGTTAAAAGGGTAGTTAGTGTAAATCTTCACTTATCATCCCAAATGTAAATCTCCATACAGCTGCCTATCTAATGTAAACCATGGTGGTTATTTAACAAAAATCTCTGCATAACCCTTTCTGTTGGCTATTTAATGTCAATCTCAGATATTTAATGTCAATTTTCACATATACTTTTGTCAAGCGTAGCTGGAGTAAATCTTCACATATGCTTTTGTCAATGACTTCTAGTGTAAATCTTCATATACACTTTTGTCAATGGTACCTTAATCTTCACATATTTTTTGTCAATGGAACCTAATGTAAATCTTCACATATTCTTTTGTCAATGGCAGCTAGACTAAATCTTCACATATGCTTTTGACAATGGCAGCTTGTGTAAATCTTCACATATGCTTTTGACAATGATAGCTTGTGTAAATCTTCACATATGCTTTTGTCAATAGTAGCTAGTGTAAATCTTCACATATGTTTTTGTCAATGGTAGCTATTGTAAATCTTCACATATGCTTTTGTTAATGGTAGCTAGTGTAAATCTTCACATATGCTTTTGACAATGGCAGCTTGTGTAAATCTTCACATATGCTTTTGATAATGGTAGCTTGTGTAAATCTTCAGATATGCTTTTGACAATGGTAGCTTTTGTCAACAGTAGCTAGGGTAAATCTTCACATATGCTATTGACAATGGTAGCTTGTGTAAATCTTCACATATGCTTTTGACAATGGCAGCTTGTGTAAATCTTCACATAGGTTTTTGACAATCGTAGCTTGTGTAAATCTTCACATATGCTTTTGACAATAGCAGCTTGTGTAAATCTTCACATATGCTTTTGACAATGGTAGCTTGTGTAAATCTTCACATATGCTTTTGACAATGGCAGCTTGTGTAAATCTTCACATAGGTTTTTGACAATCGTAGCTTGTGTAAATCTTCACATATGCTTTTGACAATGGCACCTTGTGTAAATCTTCACATATTCTTTTGTCAATGGCAGCTAGACTAAATCTTCACATATGCTTTTGACAATGGTAGCTTGTGTAAATCTTCACATATGCTTTTGACAATGATAGCTTGTGTAAATCTTCACATATGCTTTTGTCAATAGTAGCTAGTGTAAATCTTCACATATGTTTTTGTCAATGGTAGCTAGTGTAAATCTTCACATATGCTTTTGACAATAGTAGCTAGTGTAAATCTTCACATATGTTTTTGTCAATGGTAGCTAGTGTAAATCTTCACATATGTTTTTGTTAATGGTAGCTGGTGTAAATCTTCACATATGCTTTTGACAATGGCAGCTTGTGTAAATCTTCACATATGCTTTTGATAATGGTAGCTTGTGTAAATCTTCAAATATGCTTTTGTCAATGGTAGCTAGGGTAAATCTTCACATATGCTATTGACAGTGGTAGCTTGTGTAAATCTTCACATATGCTTTTGACAATGGCAGCTTGTGTAAATCTTCACATAGGTTTTTGACAACCGTAGCTTGTGTAAATCTTCACATATGCTTTTGACAATGGCACCTTGTGTAAATCTTCACACATGCTTTTGACAATGGTAGCTTTTGTCAACGTGGTAGCTTGTGTAAATCTTCACATATGCTTCTGTCAATGGTAGCTAGTGTAAATCTTCACATATCCCTATGCCAGTGATAGCTTATGTAAATCTACACATATGCTTTTGAAAAGATGGCTAATGTAAATTGTCAGTCACATATCCGTCTGCCAATGGTAGCTAGTGTAAATCTTCACATAGGCTTTTGACAATGGTAGCTAGTGTAAATCTTCACATATGCTTTTGCCAATGGTAGCTTGTGTAAATCTTCACATATGCTTTTGACAATGGCAGCATGTGTAAATCTTCACATATCCTTTTGTCTGTGGTAACTATTGTAAATCTTCACATGTGCTTTTGTCAATAGCAGCTAGTGTAAATGTTCACATATACTCTAGTCAGTGGTAACTAGTGTAAATCTTCACATATCCTTTTGTCAATGGTAGCTAGTGTAAATCTTCACATGTTCTTTTATCAATGCTAACAAGTGTAAATATCCACATATACTTTTGTCAATGGTAACTAGTGTAAATCTTCAGATATACTTTTGTCAATGGCAACTAGTGTAAATGTTCACATATGCTTTTGTCAATGGTAACTAGTGTAAATGTTCACATAATTATGCTTTAGTAAATGGTAGTAGTGTAAGGCGTAAAAAAATTTGTTTTCAGTATCCCTACCTACCCTAAATTTTTGGCCCAACCCTAAATGTTTTTTTATGGCCTTTGATAATCTTTTTTTCAACTTTTTAACAAAAAACTGCACTTTCTATGTTTTAAACATGGTCAGTGATGTCAGAAATCAACTTACTGCTGATGCTCTTAAGGCATAACCACTTTATCTGCATTCTTGACACGAAAATAATTTCCGAAAAGTCTAATATAAGAAAAAACAAGAGCTGTCTCCATAGGATGACATATGCCCCCGATGGCACTTTGAATGAGTAGTTATGGCCGATGTTAGAGTTTAGGACCTTTGACCTACAGAGCTGGGTCTTGCGCGCGACACGTCGTCTTACTGTGCCACACATTCATGCGTAGTTATTTTAAAATCCATGCATGAATGACAAAGATATGGACCGGACACGCCCATCAATGCACTATCATGAAAAATGACCTTTAACGTCTAAGTGTGACCTTGACCTTTGAGCTACGGACCTGGGTCTTGCGCGCAACATGTCGTCTTACTGTGGTGCACATTCATGCCAAGTTATTTGAAAATCCATCCATGGTTGACAAAGATATAGACCGGACACGCCCATCAATGCACTATCCTTTAATGTCTAAGTGTGACCTTGACCTTTGAGCTACGGACCTGGGTCTTGCGCGTGACACGTCGTCTTACTGTGGTACACATTCATGCCAAGTTATTTGAAAATCCATCCATCGATGACAAAGATATGGACCGGACACGCCCATCAATGCACTATCCTTTAATGTCTAAGTGTGACCTTGACCTTTGAGCTACGGACCTGGGTCTTGCGCGCGACATGTCGTCTTACTGTGGTACACATTCATGCCAAGTTATTTGAAAATCCATCCATCTATGACAAAGATATGGACCGGACACGCCCATCAATGCACTATCCTTTAATGTCTAAGTGTGACCTTGACCTTTGAGCTACGGACCTGGGTCTTGCGCGCGACACGTCGTCTTACTGTGGTACACATTCATGCCAAGTTATTTGAAAATCCATCCATCGATGACAAAGATATGGACCGGACACGAAAATTGCGGACAGACTGACAGACTGACAGACCGACAGACCGACAGACTGAAAGACCGACAGACGGTTCAAAAACTATATGCCTCCCTTCGGGGGCATAAAAACAAAAAAAAACTTACCCACCTACCTACCCTAATTTTTTTATACACCCAGTACCACTGTAACTATACATACTACATACCTGGTAAACTGAACAATAATTATAGGTTATTAGCTTTGTATCGGGAAATATGCACGAGTTCTTCTGCGGAAATATTGCGCGACTTAGGAGCGCAATATTCTTCCGCTGAAGAACGAGTGCATATTTCCCGATGCAAAGATAATAACTTTTTTATTACATACACATCTACATATATAAATATTATGTAAATATCATAAATATGTTCAATAGCCTGAATTGGATTGACAATACTGAACTAAACAAAAAAAATAGTGTGACGACACACACTGAATTACGTCACGCACCCGATATGAAATTCAGGCGTCAGTGTATGGAAAAATATTGACGTTTCCGGTACCAGTGTAACTTAACGGGGAATTGAAACGAGTATGTAATAATCAACCTTACCTTATGAATGTGAGCCTGAGCTTGAGGAACACTGAAGTTCATCAAGTCTCCAGACTGTTTGTGTCCCAAATTCCCTGCAGACTGTCCTAGTGCTATATCATCAGATGGTACATGCTCGAATCCAAGACCTAGTGCAGAAAAGAAAATGCTAGAAAAGTAATCTTGCAAACACAGAAACAGTATTCTATTCTCAATTTACCACTGGCTTCTACTTTTTCACAGAAATATAAATATTTCAGCATCTGTTACGATATGAATAATATGTTTGACACACTTAAATATAAGTAGCTGTCCCATAAACTTGAACAGTATACTCAAACATATACCAGACCTCAAGGAAACTTTCTTTTTACAAAGTGAAGACTTGTGCCAATATAACTTTAATGTAAATACCTGTGATAGATTTGTTTGGCTCATCAGCCATGCTCTCTTGCATTGGATATTTATCATGATATGGAGTTGACTCTATACTGTGTGGCATTGACTTTGTCCCCTCACTAGACTTTGGCGGATCTTCAACTAAATCGAAAAGCTCTTTAGTGCGAACAGGTACATCCTTTTCTCTAAGAATATTTGAGGCAACTGAACCGAAATTGTTGATTGATGTTGATGCGTATGATTGATGATGTTTAGGGTCGTGAGTTTGTGTACGTTGTTCATGCCGCTGTCCATTAACCGTTCCGAGGTCGTTGTCTGGTGTAGGGGATTCACTTCTGCGAAGCTGAAGTCAAATGTTAAAAAAAATTAAGATTATGGAAAATAAAAAAACTTGTTTTAAATAGTCTAAACTTTATCATTTCAATGGTACATATGTAATATCATACTATCCCTACCATTTCTTACTGTCTGCTCAAACAAATAAATACATAAAGGTTTAAGAGATTTCAAGGCAAGAAATGCAGATGTACAGAATGGATATACACAAGCATACCTGGCTGGCCATACCAAAACTGCTGTGTGCTTTGACTTTCTCTTGTAGTTTGTTGTAATCTTGTTGAAGCTTTGAAAGTTCTTCTTTATACTCCCGGCAAATATCACCTAAAATTTTGAGCAAATGTTAATCTGACATATTCTTTAAATCCACTTAAAATGAATTTCCTCAAAATTATCTATTGAGTGCCTGAACAAAGAGCTTGAGCACTTCTTACTTAAAGACCCACAACAACCTAAAGACCTACTTTTACCTCCCACATGAATTTCGAGAAAATCATTCCAGAAATACTGGTAACATACTGGTAACATACAGCTATAATACAAGGTGACAGGTGGACAATGTAGGTCCTCTCTGAATTAATGTGCTTTCACAACTTCACCTGCAAATGCATTCAGTCAATCTCTTTTCAGTATAGTTTTAAACACAAAGATGAATAACTATATTACAATTTTTAAAAGAAGGGTGGTCTAAACTCAATACATCAAATTCTGTGCATACTGCTTATATCCTTTCAATAAAATGTTACGACATTAAACACATTGTCTTGGCCTAATATATGTCACTGTCAGTTTGTAACTAGAAGCTTGTATGTCTCAAGTATTTCATGCAAATCACAGATACTTACCATCTTGGAAATACAAAAGAATACAGTTATCCTGTGGCACATCTTTAAGCTAATATTTCCTTTCTGAGGTAATACAGTGTACTAGCTTAAATGAAAAACAATAGGCCTAAGTATGCCTAAGTCGCTCACCTGAGGAGGACCTTTTAATCTTGCCTCTGATCAAAGTTGGAGAACATCTATTAAGCAGTTCAATAAAGCTGGGTTTTTTTTTCTGTTTTTGCTTTGGTCCCAAAATGCAAAACCATTTGAACAAACATTTGAGAGAGGTCCAACCAAGGCTTGACATTATTACATTCTTCCAGAAAATCAAATGTGTATAAAATTTATAATACACTACTGTAATAAAGCTTTGATGTCAAAGTCGTTTAAAGTATAGGAGACATTGGTCAAATTGACTTCATTATAATAGTTGAAAAGAAAGCAGATTTTTTTATGTTTCAGCAGGAAAAGCTAACATGTGATAAAAAGAATATTATGCCTGTGACTTGCAACACTGAATTTATTTGAGTTGAATTAAATTGATAAAATGCTCGGCAGAGCCTCGCATTTTATTATTTTATGCAACTCATTTAATAAATAAAATATGAAAAGACACTCTTGTAATATCGTCTATATATTAAGTTGAATTCTGCTATTAACACGACTGAATTTGACTATAAAAGAAAGTATTAAATTCATGAATAAAGCAACAGCTGCTATCTATATTTTGATAGTCTTTACAATAATTTAAAATGAATCATAAATGTTAACTGCATTTATTCGCAAAAAAACTGACCATCGCAAATATTTAGTGTTGAGCAGTATAATTCCTACTTACTGAGCGTCAAGTATCCTCGAATTTTTCCTTCAAGTAATGACTTGTCCTCGCGCAATTTTTGAAGTTCTTCCTCAATTTGCCCACGAGTTTCTGGACTGAGATCTTCTAGAGATGTCTGTACTTGATGATCAATTTTTTCTATCTCCGGGTGAAGCATATTATTGTTTATGAATAACACTGTCTGTATTTACACGCTATGTCTACCTTATTTATTTTTTATTTTTTTATTTTTTACAAGATATGTTTTCAAGTTATTTCACTGTTTATTTTACCAAACACCAGCCTCTCACAAGTGAATCTCCAATAGTATCCTGCAAGAAAAAAACACATTAATTATAGTAATAATTTTACATTTTATGGGTTGATATTTGAAACTTGCATCTACCTTAAAAAAAACAACAGAAAACAATTAGCCCACAATTTCTACCTAATGTAAGAAACAAGTATTCAGACATGAGGTTTGTGATAAACAACAAAATTTTATAACAAAAATTACATATCAAAAAAAAAAATTTATGTAAGATACATAATGTACTAAAAACAGTATAATATCTATACATGCATTCTACTTGTTAACCTACATTATGTTTATTAACTTATCAAATTGAAAAGTAACCTTGTGAGTTAAATTTTCTCTAATATAATGTCACAGTTTCATTGACAATTAATAAGTTTAGTATCTTCAGTCAAAATTCTGTATGTTTATATATACTTACATATTTATAGTTTCTGACTAAAAAAAAATATCTTAACAGGTTATTATGTATACTTTCAGAATATTGTGCAATGACATCATGTACATAACATGTCTGATTTGAACAACTTTGACTAAGATACCTTTTACATAATATTCAAGTAAGGTAATATTATCCCTTACCCTGCTAAATTTCTATAATGAACTTGTCCATTTTTAAATTTGGACAGTACCATTAACTGTTAAAAGGGGTGCTTACTAAAAATATACTGACTGAATGGCGAACAGTGCAGAACATGATCTACACTGGTCACAAAGACAGACTCAGTTGTGCCCAGCATGTTAAGGGTTGAAGCCCTTCAACTTTTCATGTAAAAGAAATAATAAAGAGACATTTAACTTCCTTGCAATTCTAAAAATATCATGAATTTAGGAGCTTTTGTAAAAATTGGAGATATTGAGCCAGGAATATGATGAAAGAAGCAGTTTTTATGTATATTTAAACATATTTTTATATCAAATATTTTGTGAATGTCCTAGCACACATTACACAATAATCTTTTTAGTGATGTTGACATGGAGTAAACTGGCAGGGTTATTCTAGGCAGCAATATGTTACTGGTGTGTTGCTTATGATCTTAATATATTTTCCATTATTGCACTAGAAAGTATCCAGTCGTATGGGACAGTACAGTTGAACAGGTAATGGACAGGTAGACTAAAATTTAACTGTTGGTACAGATTTTGTGTTTTGATGATATACTCCTAAACCTTAAAGTAACACAACATCCAGTGTCACAAATGAATGTTCCTTAATTGGTCTAGCACTGAAATATCTACTCGATTACACAAGAGTGCAGAAAGACTATACTGGCAACTGGCATACCACTGTAATACTGTTCTTCTCATTTGATTATTTTTATTCAGTTATCTAAAAACTGATACATATATTACTAATGCCTGTACATAATATATGTTCTCAGGTCTCTGGTAATCTACTTGCCCAAGGTATAACAAATGTTTCAGTTACTGAGTAGATATAAATCTTTTAATTTTGGTTTGATGGCACATCAACACAGTACAGGTCATATGGTGCAAAACAGGACTAAAATTTTTTATTTCAAATCTCATTTTAATTACATCAAAATAAAAATAAGACATACGAAATCAAAACTTTTATACCTGCTGGAAATCAGTGTTACAGCAAAAGCAAGTTGTTCAACTGTAGTATGTTGCTTTGTACGATAATGCAAGGGTAGGACAGTACTTCCGATTCTTTTCAAACACAAGTTGTCCCAGAACCATATGGGACGTGAAATAAATCAATATGCACTGTGATTGTTACTAGTAATTTACTGAAACATTTACACATTTCTGCATATGTTAATGGGTTGGCCCCAGTTCCTTGACACATACATTATGTAACATAACAATAATTTTTATGTACTTGGGGTGGTGAAAATTCCTAAGTGGCTCTTCATATATTAAAATGTGTTTATATGCTCATATGATTTATGACTTCTACAATCATTATTTTTCATTTTTTACCAAACATCATTTTCAGCCTCATAAGTAACATTTGATGCGTAAATGACTATATTTTAAAATATAGATGAATCCTATACTATTTACAGTTAAAATTAGAAACCAAATAATTTTTAAGGAATTCTCATATATTGGTTATAAAATTGATAGTTGTTGTTTGATATGACTAACATTGCATTCCTTTGAAACAAAATTTAAAATTATATATGAAAAAAAAAAGGTAACGTATCTGGTCATCATGTACCTGGTGTAACAATTTAAATTCTTCTTTCATGTTCCTTCCATTTACTTATTTTTAAGGTACAATATTAAATGCTAATGAAAGCATGTCGACAAAGTTTCATTTTTGTGATGGAAAAACACAAGATTTGTTTGCTGATTGTGAATTAAATTATGCAGCAATCTTCCTGTAACGTATCTGATATTTGTTATCGTAATATTCAGTTTATTGAGGTTTAAATTTAAATCATGTGACAAATCTTTACTGTAATATGTGATATTAATACTTTATTCACTTGACTAGACTTATATCTTTCAAAATACTAATAAAGATAAGGTTTTCACCTTTGTTTTACTTCAAGCTAAAGGTAACATCTGGTCAATGTCATGGTCCCCATATATATGACTGAATGTATGAACAATAATTGTGTACCACTGAATGTAGTATATTTAATGAAACTTCGCCGCAAGAGCTAGGCAAAACTGTTAACTGTATGAAGCCTAACTTGTGGCACCTATGGATGGGATGTCTGCAGAGGTTACTACAGAGTTACAGATTGTGAAGTGTACCACTGTATGCAAAGCCATATGCCTCAAGATTAAAGGTAAAGCAACAATAAAGGTAAGTTTTCTCTGCCATAGCTTTGTGAAACAATGAACATAAGCTCTGTATCCCTATTTTAAGAACAGTTAATACCAATTACACATGACCCCAATTTACAGCTGGGTCGACTGAGGAAAACATGATAAAAGTGCCTTGCCCAAGGACACTCCGCAATGGGAGTTACTTGAGCCAGGGAATTAGCCTTACTCATTTGGCTTATTGGGGTGACTTATTTTATGATCTGATCAATATTTTATAGTTGTGATCCCGCTAATGTTAGCACACTGTTCCGAAACATCCTAAAATTTTTACTACCAGGGAATGAACCCGTGGCCTTTAAGAGCTTAGAGGCCCCTGCATATAAAAGCTTCCAATGGGTCCATCAAGTTCTTTATATTTACGAGGTATCTAGCCTCCTAAAAAAAACCCCAAAAAACACTTCAGTGTCAGCATATAGTGACTGTTCAATCGAAGTATTGTACAACTGGAGAACAATTTTAATTTGAATTTGTACGTCCATTCTACAGATAGAGGAGCAACTTCAATTTAAACATGTCGGCACAGTTCAAATTTCTATACTGATTGGTAGTATCACTATTTTGCTTTCAAAATGAAGGAGGCATATTTTATACTGTCTAAAATAGCACTGAAATGTCCACTAGAGATAACTAATTTTCGAAATCAGACAAATAAATACATGCACATTATATCAAAAATCTATGTCGGCGATCTAGGGTTAAATTAAATTGCATGGTACTGAAAGTTTAATATTGGGACAATTACTGAACTGTTATGCTCAAATGATTAGTTAATGATATACATCTTGAACAAAACATCACCTTTTTCAATATGTGTCAATCATTTGTATACTGACCACCTGCTTTTTGTGTCGGTAATTTGGACAACAGATACGTTACAACATATATTCACTTCAAATACTCAGGTGCATAATGCATGTTCCGGAACGACTATTGACAGTTTGAATGTTAAATGATATGATTATCAAAAAAATATTCATTTATTAACGAACAAAAACATATTGTAGGAAATAAAATAAGATGATGTTCAACTGCCACTGTGTTTCAATTTGTTTTTAACAGATACGTTACGAAGTGTTTCATTCAACATACATTTATATTGCATTTATCTAGAAATATTACTGGACTGTGAGTGAGTGTAGTAGAACACGTGTTTAACTTTGTATCTGAGTTAAAGTATTTTACCTTTAGTCCAAATTTCATATTTTTCACTTGAGAAAACATATTAAAAACAGATACGTTACAAACAACAGATACGTTATACGACTGTGCTATAAAAGTGTAAAAATGTTTGAATAATCATCACCTTAACCTAAACTTTTAGAAAAAAGTTGATGACGGTTTTATTATTGATATCTGAAGTTAGTAAGACTTCATAAATATTGAATAGAATAGATACGTAACAATTTCTATTTTTTTATGTAAGATGTTCAAATTAAAGTTTTCTATACAAAACATAAACATTTTGTGTTATATCTCTTTATTTTCAAATAGAATCATACCAAAATGTATGAAATATAAAGCAAATGTAACGCCAACTAATCAATTTAAAAATGTGACAGATACGTTTATACGAAATGGGTAGACAATTTTCACCAAAAAGACTGTATTTTCGGATATATCTAAGAACCAACAGTTATATTGTTCATATAGTATGTTTCCCTCATCAATTCAAGTACTTTAAACTACATGATGATATAGATCTTATTTCATAATCCAATATGAAGTTCGTTTTATGACAACTGATATTTGTGTAAATTACATTATTTTTCCATACAATTTGATTCATTTTATCAATCATAATATATAAATAACTTCATTTCTTATTATAATATTAAACTATAAAAAGTATTTAGTCTGAACAGGTAAATAACGGACACAACTATTGTTGTGTTATATTAAAATATTTTTTTGAATGAAAATTCGCAATGTATAATGCATCTGTCGCTGATTTACAGCTATCTTTGCAAAATCAATGAAATAACAAAAAATTGTTAATAGTTAACTAAAATATTTAATTTGTGTACTCCAAAGGCATGAAACAACTAAATAAAAACAAATCTGATTATCTCATTATATTTGGGAACAAGCCCGGCTGCTTAGCTCAGTAGGTAAGAGCGTTGGTCTACGGATCGCGGGGTCGGCTCGCGAGTTCGATCCTCGGGCGGGGCGTATGTTCTCCGTGGCTATTTGATAAACGACATTGTGTCTGAAATCATTAGTCCTCAAATGACTGGTACAGAACCCAGGAACACTGGTTAGGTTAACTGCCCGCCGTTACACGACTGAAATACTGTTGAAAAACGGCGTTAAACCCAAAACAAACAAACAAACAAATATTTGGGAACATCAGACGTGGGCACATTTTTACTGTCCAATCTGTAGAATGGACGTGTATCATTTTTACGCTCATGTTTCGATTCGTTTGGGCGTTTCATTGTGAGTAATTGGAACGGTTTTAACAAGAGTGTAATGCAGGAACTATTTGTACTCGAATACTGACCACATTTAACCTGGGCTTGTCATGTACTTGCCCATTCTCGCAATATTTGCAGGATATTCGTCACTGACGTTCCCTTTTTTCTGTATTTATGAAAACTGGTTCCCGCTTTTGCATCCGTTTTTTTAGCTAAAAATATTGAAACATCCTGAAAAGCCAGGATGAAGACAAAAATTGGAAAATCCGAAAATGCCCAGTAACACTACCGTAGTAATTTTTTCCGGTAATATTCGGTACTTTCCGTAAAATTTGCATTCTGGCACGACTGGTTTGGTCACGGTGGTTAATGAGTCTATATCTCTACAAACTAACCAAGTTAATACGAAGAAAATATATATAATACTAGATATAATACAAATGCCAGAGACGGCCTGTATTCATTTATAGCAAGGACGTAAATATTTACGTTCCTGGATCATAGATCTATTAACTTTTTCTTTTAAATGCCTTACCAGTTTCCTTCTTTTCTAGAACTACATCTAGATTATAAGGAAAAACCCAGCCAAAAGGCTGGATTCTAAATTTCAACTAATGTACCGAACATGCTTGGCAATTTTAATCCTTTTAAAAGGAAAACTGAGCAACAAAATATCCGCTATTCAAAATGGAAAATACTTAGGGAATTCCCCTAACAATAACAACTTCCGTTAATGCGTTGCGGTATAAAGATAGACAGAGGATATGACAGAAACCACCTTTTGTTACAGACGGACGGACATTCATACATATGGTTATCTATGTGGCTACTCTTTTGTTTTCTCTATTATTTTTTTAGCCAAGTTTATGGAATGAATGACATCAAAGAAAAAGTACAGTCACCTAAGTATGCAAAGCGAATAGGCAAAATAAGATCATCATCATCATCATCATCTTTGATAATGGCAAGCAGTCCTTTTGGACTATAATGGCCATGCGTGGGGGTTAGTAAAGTGAAAGATTATCAGCCTCCCACGCTACTCAATCCACCCAGGAGGACATTGACAATGTGATAAAAAATAGTGCAAAAACCTACTCAAGCCCTTAAAGCCTATACATTGCATAATCTACTATGTACAAATATGATATCGTGTGCATAAACAACAAGAAAAGCCACTTTCAAAGAATGCAACTATATATAGATACATGTAGGCCTAAATAGAGTAGATTCTACATACATATAGCTTTGTACACATTGTTCATTTGTTATCAACGGACGTAAACACATCAAAAAGTCTGTCTCATTTTAATTGTGAACAGACATCGGAAAGATGGACGGACGGTGATGCGCCATTTTTGTTTTATATTCGGTGTGTTTATCTAATCATTTTTCCTTTTGCTGACGTGTCATTCATGTCCACTTTTTCTTTTATTAAAGAACATGCTTGTATGGATCCCGCATTGTAAATTAAAACGCCTAGAATATGTGTTTTGATCCTACTCATTTTCAGAGCATGGCGCTGACAAAATTTCAATATCCTGAGGTTTGCGCGCACCTCCTTTAAAATCTGAAGTTGAGACATATGAATCTAGGCCCGCACATCAATATTATTTTTAACAGCTGAAGAGAATTTTACAAGGGATTGAATGGCAGTTAAGGTTTAGCTGTAGGGTAAAATGGGGTAACTGGGACACTTAAAGAATCACTGTTGAGTAATATTTTAGAAAGACAAAATATATACTTGATTTATTGATATTTCAGTATGCGCAACCTATATAATATATGACGAATATAAACTTTTTCAAATACCTGATAACCTGTGATTAACTATAAATTAATTAAACATTTGTCAAGTGTCCCAAGTTACCCCACCCAGTTGGGGTAACTTGGGACATTTTAGTTTTATTAGAATTTATGTATATTACAGTCGCATTTATGACAAATGAAACCATTCATGTCCACAGATCAAAAACGAATTCTAAACTGAAAATATAGCTCCGTATTAATTACAATTTATGACTGTTTTGTAAAACAAGGATGCATAAAGAAATCAATATGTCCAAGTTTTGCCTAAATTATGTCATTATTTGTTTCAATATATGCTTATTATATAAATCGTTTAAAATAGAAAAATGTTATAAGTGTAAATAACTATGTATGAATTAAACATAAACTTGACATAATCCATTATGTACTTATATATGTGATTTTTACACTTGAAACTGATCAAAATTTTAAACAGTCTTAAAACATAGATTTAATCAATTATTAACGGGACAATTAAAATGTGTGTCTTTTTCACAAAGAAATAAGGACATTAACTAGCTTTTTGCATACAGGAAGACTCGGGGAGGAGGGGATGAAATGTGAGGGGAATGAAGGCAGGGTTAAGGAGATCTAGACGGACACATGGGCATACGCTCTCGGAAACTATTGGCAACTGTACTTAAAATGTGTTGTCTGGCCATTTAGCCTGAATATTTGACACAACGTCATCTTTTAAAGGAGTAATTAACTAAAAGAACTACTATGTTGGATTGACTGTCAGTTGGTTCCTGTGCTTCACCTAGTATAAATACTACTTATTAATATAAGATTTGCCGACAGTTTCTTTAAACATGAAAGAAATATCAGTATTAGCCTATTAGACTATCAAAAATTCTAAACTCACCAGATTTTACGCGGAATGAGTGGGAGGGGTTCACGGAACGATATCCCTTTAAATAAACGTATGTGACTAAACAGTGACTTAGATCATGTAAACTTGGTATCGGGTAGAAAATTCAGTAGTTGCACCAGAGTTAAGCTAATATATATTATGACCACGCATGTGAACTAGTGGTATACTTACAAAATATCAGAGTTTCGTCATTACTAGACTTTCTTTCCTATTTTCATTTCATTTGTGGAAAAAGATTAAAAGTTGACAATTTATAGTGGTTATGTCCAGTTATGTACAACATTTTATGTACTGTCCATTGGAGCATATCCCCATTTTCTTCCAGCATCCAGTTCGTTCAAAAATAAAATCATGGAGAACTTTGTTCTTAACGACAGTGTCCAACTTGCCCCAATACATTAGGGTAAGTGGGACACTTTTGAAAAGGAACGTTCAAAAATAAAGTATGTTGTAATTTCTCAAAAACAAATCCCATTGTATGAAATAGTAATGTGATACCTACAGTTTTGCAACTCTTCCCATAACTGAAGGTATCAACACATAATAATATAAATATTTTGGACAGGCCATATTTCACAAACAAGCACCTGTTTTATAACGTCGTTGTCTGACGTCAACGCAACGGTTCATGGCAGGCCACTTTATTATTCAAAATGAAAGTCAATAAAACAAAATCATTATACTTTTTTATAGAATTTTTAAAAAATAATGCCATGTCCTTGATTTGCAATGATACATAATACGCTTCAATATTTCAAACAAGTTAAATGCGATATTTTGTGTATACGAGAACCAGCTTCTTGCGTCACAATTGACGTCACATTTATGATCAAGCCGTTACGGTACCGAAATTAAATATCTTTAAGATCTTATTGATATTCCGACCACATATAAGCAAATACATCTATAAAGTCAGACGACTATTTCTACTGTGCGTTTCACTAGACAGGAACATAACGAGAATATTTTAATGCACCATCTGAAAAAATAGGCATAATTATTTACAGCGTGTAATTTTATGTTTTCTTATTTTTATTTAATTAGTAATACTCTCAACATATGTCTAAGAAAATCGATTCTTAAAATATTTTCCAATCCATCGGCAGAAAAGTTTTGTCATATTAGGCTTTAACACTGAATGTCCTTTTTCAACATATAATCTTATTTAGGGAACGTAACCAATATTTACTCCAATTTACTGAAAAGTGTAAAGTGTCCCAGTTTCCCCATTGTCCCAGTTACCCCATTTTACCCTATATCACAAAACAATAGATTTTTTTAGCGAATGAACAACATCTTGACACACAACTTATCTGTCCAATGCATGTTTTGCTGTTCTGTCCGACGGAGTTGGATACTTAAAATATTCTAAATGTCCCCCTTTAAATAAGAATGCCATTTGTAAAGAAATAGATGTAAACAATTGTCAAAACGATGTTTTACCTAGTTATGTAAAGTTTAAACACTCTCACGATGTTGCAAATGCATCAAAACGAAGACATGTAACAGCTTTTTAAAAATGGTGAGTTTTTAAAGGCGCTGGACTGTCCAGAAGTGTGGCCCCTTCATGTAGTCCCTTTCCGGAATTCAATAAATATATGAATAAATTGACAATGGTTTTGTACAATAATATAAATGTTTTATATGCTATTATATTTTCATGTAAAACAATTCTTTCTTTCTATGATTTGAAGACGTTTGAACTTTTTTCTCCGAAACATGGACCTATACCTTAAATTTAACAGCTGTAATTCCAGTCAAATTGTTTTTAATTTGCGAATTTAAAGA
Source organism: Mercenaria mercenaria (assembly GCF_021730395.1). NCBI lineage: Eukaryota > Metazoa > Mollusca > Bivalvia > Venerida > Veneridae > Mercenaria > Mercenaria mercenaria. The sequence continues at coordinate 25,186,091 of NC_069362.1, forward strand.
GATGACACTGTATATAATATTTAAGTCATATGTTTGTCAAATACACGACAGTTTGAATAATTTGGGATATATTTGCGAACGAATTTTCCGAGTGGTTGAAGGGCAGAGCATGTACATGGAATCTGCTATAAATTCCGCCCTCCCTCCAAAGTCTTGAATCCACTCCTGTGTACGAGTATATATTCATCCATGATGATGGTTTAACGAATATATTTCTTTTTCGTTTTAATGAACAAATACGAAAATCGAATGTCTTCCTGCAAAACAGTTTATTTTTAGGCATTTAGAAGTTCCTGTGTAGTTTTATCGCCGATAATGACTAAACGTTTTAACATTCCCTTCACATATTTGAAAAGTTCTGTTATTTTAAGCATTAAAATGATATATATAAGAAACTACTGCAATATTAGCGTTTACTAGGCATCATTTTTCTCAGGTCAAACAGAAACCGCCGAACCAAGTTTGCGGGTGTAACATATTAGTTCTACAGAACTGATATTCCAGCATCTATAGGGTTTCAGTAACATGAATGAGTTCTACGGAAAGATCTCGTACCTCGCTGGCTAGTCCGTGTCTATACAACTGTGTGTGTCTTCGGATCAAGTCCCACACCGAAGACTGTGTATCAGTCTTTTCTTTTAAAATTAATTTAACAGGTTCACCCAGGTCCCACACCGAAGACTGTATCTATTTTTCTAAAATTAGTTCAATAAGTTCACCCAGGTCAACAGCTTTTAACAGTAACTTTTGAAAAGATTTCTTACAATTTAGGAATTCTGTCTCGCTAGATCTGAATAAAAAGAAATAAAACTTAAAGCAAATAAATAATTTTCAAGCGACAGATTGATTTTAATTCTTATCATCTTATACCTGGGAACGATTACACGTATACACCTTCCTGGTTATACAAACATAGCTGTCTTCAAACATTTTTACGTAACGCTAACCGGTCGAAGCATTTATCTGTTCCAGTAAAGGAAGTTAAAATATTTCGCAGTGTACTATAATATAACTAAAGTTCAATCAAACGGTTGTACTTCGGCAAAGATCGTGCAAGATCTTGTGTTCACCAACAGGATTAAGCCGGATTTTATTGCAATTTCAACGGGATAATTCCAGTTAATATTTTATTTAAACTTCGCCAGTGTCTCTTAAATTGTTTTTTTCTAAAAAAAAATTCAAGAGTCGCAGACATGCTATTATTCTGGAGTTACAAAGGAGTAATGGGTTTTGAAAGTATGAAAGATAAATCCTTGTGATCCAAGATAAAAGTTTTCTAACATTTCACAATAATATTGCAAACTCAGACTAGTTTATTGCGTTAAAGACCTACAGCCCATACACATATACGATACAAATATATACTGGGCGTCATTGAAAAGTTACCACTTAATATATACCTCTTCACTTTTTAATACAATATCGACGTCACTTTTTCATGGCCTGTGCGCGGTCAATTACTCATAGACCATTTCTGATCATGTCTCCTAACCCATTGCATGACTGTCAGATGAGGAAAGTAACGTGGCATTCTTAGCAAGAGTATTCTGGGTTGTTTTTTTTTTACGTATTCCTTTTAGTCTTTCGGCTATCTTTCAAGTGCGATGAATGATTTGCGATAGAATTTTCGTACATGTCGACATTGCTGGAAAAGGCCATTTTGCACGTGTAGCCCGTGCCTCAAATGGAGTTTATCGAATTTGACAAATCTTTACACCAGTGACGTCTCAGTTGCGTCAAAAATGTAGTTGTGTTATGCTTTTAACACAGTCCCATGCGATTTTGAAAATTTAAGGGCCATTAGGATGGTAACTTTTCAGTGACGCTGAGTATAAATAAGAAACACAAATCTGTGTGTGACTGCACATAGTATATAACAAACAAATTAACTTTATTAGCAAAATCAGCATACACTATGCCTTTGGCTAATACATAACTAGAATATACAAACAAAAATATATATGCACATGCATAACATGACAAAGTAGAATCATTTGTACATCTATATATGTCTTCAAGTGGAAAAGACATAAAGATAAATTACACTACATTATCATTCTTACTTTGAAAGCTTCATATAGATATTTTGAAATTTTTACTGTTGTCGACTGGTTTTTACTTGACATTAGATTGTCAAACATTGCTCAGGAAGGCCATGAAGTGTTTGGAAAATATTTTTTGAGTATATTGGATTAATAGAAAATGATATTCACTTTCTACTGCATGCATGATTAGAATACTCACATATTCTATTTTGTCTCTCACGACCATGGTAACGACATGTTTCAATTGCTAAAATGTGACTACTTAATTTAAAGGACGCAAACTGTTTTATCTTCTTGTCGCTTTTAGTTTTGTTTAAATATTCCTCAAATTCAAAGACTGTTTTATAGTTTATGTAGTATGACAACTTAGACATAACTCTAATCGTTGTATGCCAATGTTGAATAAACTAATCTCTTATTCTTATAGGCAAAATAGGAAAATAGTTCACCTGTCTGATAAAGTTATGCCATAAATCACTGAATCCTAAATCGTCTATCAGTTTCTTAACACTGCTCTTTCTTGACGAATAAGTGAAAGGGTGACTCTCCCGAGCGAAAGAATGTTAACTGTTTTAGACCTATTGGCGTTTGAGAAAAAGTAACACCTAGCTAATAGAATCTATCAATAATTTCGATAGCTTCATTATTAATGTGCCATTGGTGTTGAACTTGGAACTTGCGTTTCTCAAATATACAAATTTTAGTCTTATTGACATTTACTTTTAGGTCTCATTTTTAAAAATAATATAACTAAGATGTAAAGTATTAGCATTCGTAGAAAATAATACCATATCATCTGCAAAGAGTAACATAAATAAACATATCTGGTTCAGATCGTAATATGACAAATTATTTAGATCAAGATTGGTACAAACATCATTTATAAAATGTATGGACAATGTAGGAGAAAGTGGTTCACATTGATTTAGTCCAACAGATATATCAAAGAAGTCAGAAATATTACAGGCAGTTTTAACACATGATGAAGCTTTATTATAAATTGTTCTAATCATGTGAACCATTTTACAGCTTATGCCCTTGGCCGCTAGCTTGAACCATAGTGCTTCTGTAACATCTGTATCAAAGGCTTTTTCATAGTCTATAAAAGCACAATATAATTTTCTTTTATCATAAAACACATTCTGGATAATACAGTGAAGTAGAAATATACAGTCTATTGTGCCTTTTTTATCTTTAAAACCAAACTGGTTATCGCTAAATATATGTTCTGACTCACCATTTATTTAATCTGTTTCTGAGAACAAGGGAGCGAATACTTTTGCAATGCTATTGACTAAAGTTATCCCCTTATAATTGCATGGATTTGATTTGTCCCCTTCTTAAATATAAGTACGATGATTCCCTTGGTCCAAGATTCAGGATAAATGCTTCTGTCGTAAATAAAGTTAAACAACCGAACAAGATATAGAGTAATAAATTTATTCGCATCAATGAAAAAATCCGGAACGATTTTGTCAATTAATGCTGCTTCATTTCTGTTGCCTGAGAGATTGCTTTCAGATTTTTGGTTGCGGGTTTATCCCGCTACCAAAGTTAAAGTGTATTTCTGACAATCATAGCATTTTTATTTTATTCCGAATCACATCCAAAGGATGTTCATGTGCTACACAAAATAGTCCCATTCATGAACAATGCGGGTGAATTATCAATGAACAAGCAGTTCTTATTCAACCTGTATCCACTCAGGCTGACCATTCAGATTATATAAGATCTATCAATGATAAGTTATTCCAGCCCATGGTTACATCACAAGCTAGATCAGGCAGAGTTCATCTTAGATATGAGGCACATTAAATTTGTACATGTATTTGTTTCTCATTCATGTATATTCATAGACTGGCATTTGAACAGAAAATAAATCTGCCAAAAACCCCGCAACCATCAGACATTTCAAGGCTTTGATTATCTTCCGTTATAGTTCTACCTAAAAATTCAACAGAAGTAGTATCATCCTTTGCAGCAAAATTATCTTTGTCTTCCGCAGGAATATACACCAGACAGAACAAGAGCTGTCGGAGGACAGCAACGCTCGACTATTCAACAGCCTTGTCAATTGAATGAAAACAATGTAGGGATAATACACGTTTTTTGTGTATTAACGTCTGCAGAAGCACGCGGGATTGATTGTGACCGAGACCGAAGGTCACGTGTTGCATAAAAACATTACACGACGACTAAATGCATTGTTTTCATATGTGATGACTTTACGATTCCGGTACATTTTTAGTTACCATTCGGTTGTTCTTGGAAACGGTAAACCTTTGGTCTTGGTCACAAACAATGCCGCGGGCTTCTGCAGACATTAATACACAAAAAACGTGTATTTTCCCTACATTATTGTCACATTTCGGGGATGCTTTAACAGGAGAGAAAACGTGTGTGAGATTCTCGCGCTCACGTGCTGTTATAACACCTTTTTATATATGCGAGTTCCGTGGCAAAGCGTAAACGTCATTCGGCCCCAAAACGGATCATTCAAAACGAAATGACGTCAACGTAAACAATAGCTCAGACATTCCCGCGCATTTCATGGAAATTGAATGACGCTGAGGTAGGATGTATTCATTTAGACTGTGACTCAATGCAGACTTGGAGCGCCGGTATAAATTACAGACTCCGGTTCATACCGGATTAACTAAATTTGAACGAAAATATCATAAATGTATATATTTTGTAACCATGGTGATACTAACCCTAACCTTTAGTCAGTATTTTATGCATATTGTACACTAAATGCATGCGGACATGCAAAAATATGCATATTTTTGCCGTGCGCTACAACTGACAATCACTTTCGGGCATGCGCAGAAGACCGCTCCAAGTCTGCAATGAGTTACATCGATTCATTTATTAGTATTGTTTCCGCGTTTTATGCTAGAATAGCGTTAGCGCATGTTCATTTCGTGTTATAACATCTGCAGAATCCCTCGGGATACGTTGGTACCCTCTCCCTACGGGCTCGGGCACCAACCAATCCCTCGGGATTCTGCAGACGTTATAACACGAAAAAACATGCGTTATCCCTACATAAGCAAAAAAAATTCAACAATGTTAGGTGTCAGTTGTATACCATGTATATTACTTTGTATAATAACATCATATAATTCATTTATAAACAGAGAAAATAGGACAGGACTTAGATTATATCCATGTCTTAAGCCAATAGGGCAATCAACTATTTCACTGTGAATAGTACTATTTCTAGCACACGCTTCAACAGATTTATAAATACCCTTTATTGCGTTTAATAAATTACTAGCACCCTGGACAATGTAACACGAAAGTGCAGTGTACAGTTTTACTCTGTCGACACTACTAAAGTATTGGACCCGTAACAGAGTACCTCTTTTTTGAAGAGTATTCAATTCCTACCATAATCCTACTTTGACTGCAATTTTCATGGGGGCGTATAGGTTCAAGCCCCACTGGGACCAAATTTCTTTTTCTATACTTTCCTTTTTTTCTAGTAAGTTTTTACTTCTTTCAAGACTTATTATGGATGTACTGTACAAAAGTGGAAAATTTTCATTCTATAAGCGATTTCTTGGTGTTCAAAGTGAATTTACCTCTGAATCAGGAGGGGTAGAGTTAGACATCTTTAAAACTTCTGAGTTACATGTGGTAAAAGTTCTCTATTTTGCCTTCATTCTTTAGATTACATATTGTGGAAGAAATGCAGGTAGGTTTTACTTCTGCCCCAAGGTTATTTTTGAATGAAGTGATCAAAATTCAAAACAGACCCACAGGATTCGACCTTAATTTTTCAATGTTGGAGTTAGAATTCTGTCTCATTTAATCTGTTTACTTGAGGCACCCTCGAAAAAAATTATATTTACAGTTTTATTTTGTGTTTTATAATTGTTTAACTATAGTTTGATGTTTCTTTTATCAAAATTAATGCTGTAATAAATTCTCTGCAAACATTTTAGATAGTGGCCATCACATTGAAGTTTGTCTCTACTTGAGCTTGAAGAAATACCATAAATTATACAAAATTTACAAAAAAAAAACGGCACGGTAAAAGTTGTCTAAAATTTGCCACACAGTGCGAAACATGGTCAACTTTAATAATATACCAAGCAAATGCCATTTTTAAACATTAATATTATGGTTCCAATACCTTAAAGGCTTTTTTTGAAATCTTTAAGTGCTACGTACACTTTTCTGTGCTTCTGGCATAAGTATTTCTTAACAATGGAATAATAAAAGCATTTTATCAATCGTAGAGTAACCTGACCTAAATCCACACTGAGTTAGATCTAAACACATTAGCATAAAAAGATAAACGTTTATTTAAAATACTTACATAAATTTTGCTTAAAACTAAGAAATAATAAGTTCCCAAGTGTGGTTTATCGTAGAATAACCCGTGTTTTGAGTTTTTATGCGTAAGAATATATCACGAAGGCCGTACGTAGGCCTGAGTGATATATCGTTTCGTATAAGAACGAAAAACTAGGGTTATTCTACAATAAACCATACTTGGGAACTTGTTATTAAGATTCTAACACGACATACTAGTATCAACAGTGTAAGAAAAATGGTAACTACTTTTTACAACCGCGCTACGCACCTGGATCGGATGACGTAATTGCACGCGAGTGGTTTATTGCAGAATAACCCGAGATGGTCGTGTTAGAATATCTAATAATGCTACACCTCTGTAATTATCCAGATTATTCGAAGAACCTTTTTATGTACAGGAATAAGAACTGCAAGAGACCATTTGTCTGGAAAAACTCCGTCGACAAAAAATCTTTTTTAAAATTTACTTAAATATGGCTACACAATATCAACAGTGTAAATAATAAGCTCCGGTATTACATTCCCTGGACAGGCTTTTCCCTTTTTTTTTAATTCTTTAACTGCATTTAATATTTCACCATCGGTTATAGGATCATTTAGTAAACTTCCGATTCGGTAATATTTTCTATGTTTGAATTTCTCTTTCTTCGGGGTAATATTTATCAGGATCATTCCGGTTAATATCTTATCCAAACTTCGCCAATGTCTCGTAAATTGTTTTTCTAAAATTTTGCAAGAATCAGAGACATGCTATTATTCTCAAGTTATTAAGGAGTATTGACTTCTGAAGGTATTAAAGAAAATATCTCTGTGATCCAAGATAAAAGTTTTCTAACATTTGACAATAATATCTTAAGAAAGGCTCAAAATGCTTTTGTTTAAAATATGACTGCCTCTTTTAAGTTCAGACCAGTTTGCCTTATCAAACAGTAAACTTCTGTGTTTTGCTTTTGGAGTGATTCTAGCTGATGAAAGAATGTGAACAAAAGTAATGCAATGATCAGCGAAACCAAAAACAACTTTTACAGTTTCCGGCAAAGTAGGATTTGACAAGAGTACAATGTCAAGTAGATTACTAGTAGCATCAGTAACTGTATTTGGTTCAGTTGTCATCTGTGTGAAACAATAGGAATCAACAAAATGTAAAATTTTGTTATATTCTTCTAGGTCGGGGTGGGGGTAACTGTGTTTACAGTTTTTGATCGCCAAGACTATCGGTGATAGTCGTTCTGTTTGGTTGATCTGTAAGGCTATTTGTACGTTGTAATTCATCAAACCGTTTAAAAGTCATTGTCTGGCATGTATGAACTACAAACAAGCAAATTTCACCTTCCTTTCTGCTTAATATTTACCCATATATTGTTTCTGAGTGAGTCAGACTTTAGTTCAAAAGATGAAGAACATTTTAGAGATTAAAATGAAAAACGCCATCTCCTGTTCTACCCTTTTCTATCATTCCTGTAAACATCATAATCTGTTGGGGGAGGGAGGGGGGTCGAGTGGGATTTCAGAATTTTTTATTTTTGGCTTTAGTCAAGATTCATTGCCAAGTACTATGTTAAGTTTTACTGTAGCTAGCATATATAAAAATCCTAAATATTTCTTCTTTTCAGATTTGCAATTCACAGTAACTATTTTCTAATGTTGTAAATACTGATATCTATAAATTGATGGTTTTGGCGGCTGACGTTTTGAGTTTTTGCTGTTTTCTGAAAGTTTGTTGATTGGTGAACTACGTACAGTGTAATGGCTCAGAATGATTTACTCCACATGGTGCTGATTAGATGAATTGTGTGTACTGATGGAGGATATTGACTGAGATATAGATCTAGTGATTTTGAATAATCAAAAAATGAAAAATTAGAATGTGGTACACCATAATTTGCACATTGCCATGATTCATTTGAATGATCAAAATGGTACTGGTATATTATAGTTCTCATACCCTGGAATTCGGCGTAAAACCAAGTATTACTGTCCGCACAAAATATGCCTGGTTCTGGACTTCAAAATTACAAGTGCACCAAAGATCTGGTTCGGGATTTTAATGTACATATGGGTAAATTGTCAACTGTTTTGTAGTCATAATGCTGTTCAATTTTCATGTAAACAGCCCTTTCTTTGTATGAGTTGGCGTTGTTTGAACTTTTCCCCCAAAATATAACCGTTAACGATTTCCAGTATTAAGCTATATAGCTTCAGAAAGTGTTGTTCATTGCATATATTATTTGTTTTAAGTTCTATTATCAATAAAATAATAAACCATGAAAAGAAAATAGTGTAGTTCTATGCAGGAAATGTTTCGTAGTATGTATATCTGTCTGAAAGCTTGTGTTGGAGCGAATTGTTCCCTTTGACAGTTAGTGGAACCACTGTCATCTAGGTGTATATTTTTTTCAGTAATGACACGTACGAAACTTGCAGACATATTTACATTAATTTTATACACATTAATTTTTTATTGTTTGCCGATAATCATGATAATATGTATGTAGCATTATTTTCCTTTTCCAAGGAACGATTACAAACGCTTCTTAACAAATTGCCTTCTTAGTGTACTAAATGGGATATAAGTGAATATGAATAAAACAGTTGCTTTGGTTTTTAAATCCGGAAATAAAAATGAAAAGTAGAAGTTTATTATAAAATGTGCTACTTAAGGTTGTTAGGACATTCACATAATTTAGTGTTTCATTATGGTCTACTGACTTGAATTGTTATCAAATTTAAAAACATTTACCAATAAAGCAGCGCTGTAGTCTAAAAATTCTTTATTTAATGTAATTGCTTCAGCTGTTACAGAAAGGAAACAAACTACAGTTGAAACTCGATAACTTTAACTTGCTTATCTCAAAATTCCAGGTATCTCAAAGAGAAGACATTTTCAAGTCCCGTCCCAAACACACGTGCACAATATATCATTTTAAGTCTTATTTAAGTAAAACATTTGGTCGCTTAAACTGGTATTCGAAATACCGAGCTTAAATATATTTGGTTGTATAATTTTACAGATTTTTATATATGGATCAGAAGTATGGGATTTCCATAAAGCACCTGGCATAAAAAGGATCAATTAAAAATCTTGGTGTACGTCAACAGGATAAAACATTGTAGTTCTTGGTGAATTTTGAATATTGCCTATATCAATGGTATGAAAATTCAGAAAATACATGAAATCTCCTAATTCTCTCTTACACAGGGATACAAACGGAAACCTGTTGAATCACTGGTCAACAATGTTAAAAGATCTTTGTCAGACTTAGGCTTTTTTTTATTTATGGAATAATGAAAATGTTTAAAAATTGTACTCATTCATAAAGAAGATATGATCATCAACCGCAACAATGGTGTGCTGAACTGTGCACCTTTTCGAAATTAGAAAATTACACTTTATTTAGAGATGAATTAATTCAAGAAAAAACTTGCTTGTCTTAATAGTGTGAACAATCGTATAGCACTGTAGAACCACATTCGTAACAGATCGCATTTGTAACAGGTGTTGTTACAAATGCGATCGCATATGTAACAGGTGTTACAAATGAGATCGCATATGTAACAGAAATCAAGCACATTTGTAACATTTTTTGAGACAAACATGATCGATACCGATTTTTGATGTGACATCTGATCACATTTGTCACATGTCATTTTCAATCGGAAAAATGAACAAAAAAGTGCATTTTTACATCTGAAACACATTTGTAACATGTTTTAGCTCACTTGTACGAAGCAACAAAGTAAGCTATTGTGATCATCCTTTGTATGTCGTCCGTCGTCCGACCGTTCACATTTTTCTTGCGAATACGATAGAGACAACATTTATCATTTGATTTTGACAAAACTCGCACAGAACTTGTATACGTCTATAATATCTTGGTTCCTTTCAAGAACCAACCATATCACCTTATCCGTCTTGGACTTATGACCCCAGAAATGGCAATAATAACTGATTTTAGCCTTGTGAACGCTTTAGAGACCATATATTTTGTTTATTTTGACTAAACTTACACATAACTTATATATCTATAAGATCACGGCTCCTTTCAAAAACAACCGTATTGCACCATTTGACTTGGAGTAACGGCCCTTGAATTGGCAAAAAATGCTGTTTTTATCCTTATCATCACAATGGAGACTACATTTATTATTTGATTTTATTAAACTTATAAAGGATCTCACTTCCTTTAAAAACAGTCATATCGCGCCATTTTCTCGGAGTTATGGCTGAAATGACAAAATGTGCTTATTTTAGTCTTGTGAACACAACAGAGACCATATTTATTATTTCATTTTGACCAAACTTTGTATAGAAGTTATATATCTATAACACCTCGGTTTCTTGAGAAAACCAGCTATAAAGCACCATTTGCCCTGGAGTTATGGCCCCTAAAATGACAAATTTGCTGACTTTAGCACTGTGAACATGACACAGATCACATTTATTATTTGATTTTGACTAAACTTGCTTTGAAGTTATATATATTTAAGATCTTGCTTTTTTTTCTCGAAGAGTAGCCACATCACGCTATTTGTCTTAGAGTTATGGCTCATGAAATGGCAAAAATCGCAGATTTAATAACATGTTTAGTGTAGTATTACTCATGTGAGCGATAGTTGGCCATGACTACCCTCTTATTGATTAGAGGGATATTTCCGGTCAGGTTAATATCTTGGTACTGGTTTGTTATCTGGAAAATTAAACTTGGCAAGAATACCGTTATCATGACTGGTCTGTTCATAGTAGCATGGTACTACATGCACATGTTACTTATAAATTTCCCATATCGGTTTTGATTTGTAAGATTTCATATTTTACTAAATGCATGAATATATGAATATGTTTAATGATGCACACCGCATGCAATCCCTGTTCAACTTCTATAATCAGCAAATGACTGGTTGTATCGCTTCAACAACAAATAAAATGCACTAAAATCAAGATCAAGGCAGTCTCAACTAACGTAGAATATCTTGTAAAAGCTTGTTTCCGTAGAACACCGGGTATGTATACATTTATGTATGCTTTAAAATAGTGACTAGCTTGACTATTCGAAGACTTCTCATGGCTATTGTTCTGATCCTGATGTCGTCGGCGTCCGCGGGTTGCTGCAAGATAGGTTTTTCGTTTTCGTTTTGTTTATCTTTGTCAATTCCCATTGTTTTAAACATCAAAAAAAAAATATAATACTGACGACAATGGATACATCAAATGAAATATGTCCCATTTAAAACCCTGACGTGAACTTTATTGGATTATAAATAAGAGAGTTTACTTGCCAGGCCTGGTGTCTTCATTCGTATGGAAACACTCTTATTTTGTATCCCTATAGGAGCGACATAAGTTACTCCATCGGTGAGGGGTGCAGTGGATAGTTTTGCAGATTATGAAACCGGCGGAGCGGGTTGAATTCCCAGTCAGGGCCGGAATTTCCAGAGATAATGTGTCTCTCATCCACCCAGTTAAGACTTTACGTGTATCGGTGCGTTTTACCAGACCCGTAAACGAACGTATGCGTGTAAACTCGTTGAAACAATTGAAATTAATTAGAAGAACTAACCATCGAGACCGGGTGAAAACTACTCGTATCTGTTTCGATTTTCGCCTATCAATGCTGTTTCAACCTGGGATGTTGCTAACATAAAGATAATTTTATACTGATTTTAATGTTATTGACATTTTTATCATCATCATCATCATCATCATCTTGGACTGGTCCGTTGTAGGATCAATGGTAAGATTAACTGCCCTAAACTGTATTACTTATATACTGTTGAAAACAGGCGCTTTGAATCCAACAAACAAACATAATATTCATCAAAACCATTCTACAGGGTGCCAAACTTTGAGAAAATTGCAGTAACAGGTGTAATATGATCACTACAGATTGTCAATAAATGGTGGTTATTTGTACCAAAATATTTGGAAATCTGACTAGAGCGAGTTATGATCCGGACACAAACGTATACCGGTATATTACAACAAAATAACTGAAAGCTGTGACCTTGATCTTGGATATAGCAAAATGGATCATAATCGCAACAAACCTTCTATCCATGCTGATCATTTGTACCAAATAATTTGAAAATCTGACTATGCATGTGCAAATTATACCAAGGACAAGAACCTATTTATATAACTGCACGAACGCTATTTCACGGTGGGATTATAATTAAAGAAGGCCTATTAGCTTATAAGCGGGCTCATTGAGGTGAGGGTGATTAAAAACTAAGGTGTATTATCTTAGAATCTCATAAACATTAGTTCGCAGCATGCACAAGGTCGGGCCCTCCTAGACTTAAGGCTAACGACTCCGTCCATGACAAGTTGTATATAATTTGTCCCAGAACATAGCAACTTCCTGTTTGTCACCCACTTGAAACAGCTCTGGATACCGAAAGATAGCTGCAAATGTATATCGCCACCGAGTTCGAACCAGTGACCTGAGCATGTGGGTCTACATTTCAGCTTGTCGAGGAAACAGTAGAAGTAGATGAAGTTGTAATCATATTATAGTGGTAGTGGCAGTAGATGCAGAATAAAAAATAATAATTGAGCCGCGTCACGGGAAAATTGGCATTCGGATATTTTCGTGAATTTCCGGAAAGTCTATATTTAGGCTGACCTGTGCATTTATGCATCTGAATTAGGGTCCGAAAACTTCAAATTCAGGTAGAATAAGCCTTCTTTGAAATAACAGCGAACGGTGTGTGCCATGATCAGACTGCGCGGATGCGCAGGCAGATCTGGGCCTACACTGGTTGCAAAGCCTCGAAGATTCCCAAAGGCCCATTTTCTCATGATGCGGCTCAAATAATTTTATGACGTCAGTGATGTCAACGACGACGACGCTAACTTGTGATGGTGCTTATAGCAGTCATTTAATGATGTTGCGATGACTACCAACTGATTGAACATTTGCAGTGTGAAACTCAACATGATACATATTTGCTTCTCATGTCAACCCCCATGTTGGCCAAACACATTCGTAACACATTTTACCTGTTACGAATGCGATCGCATACGTACGAAATCTGTTACAAATGCGATCTGTTACGAATGTGGTCCTACATAGCACTATCAATGTTTCGATTGAAAAAAAAATGGCATAAATCTAGCCTGTCTTCTTAACCATTATGATGCTGAACACGATTGATTTAGTGTAGGTCATGATCAGCCTGCACATCCGTGCAGTCGGAGCATGATCTGCACTGTTCGCCATTCAGTCAGTATCTTTTTAGTAAGCACCCCTTTAAACAGTAAATGGTACTGTCTAAAATGAACGATGGACAAGTTCATCACAGAAATTTAGCAGGGTAAGGGTTAAATGTATCGTACTTACCGTCAATTAAGTCATCACTGCTATCCTCTCTTTAATAGAGCAGTTGCAGCAATAGTGTTCTTGTAGTTTTTTAGTTTTTAACATCCTGAAGACAAGATAAACTTAAATGGTACTCAGTACAGTATAATCATTGACTTATACGCAGTTATTATTAAATTATCTCATTGATTTTCGTTTTGCATAAAACATCATAGTTCCTGTCAAAACAACGGGTGAGACGGACTCGATATCTTTAACACAAAATAAACAGGACTTATATTTGCTGTTTTCTTGGACGACTTACGTATCTGAGTGAAAACGTCGGCCGGAATTCTAACTTCACTATAATTATGTTTTGATTATGTATCTATTCACTTCCGTGTTTGGAAAAAGGAACGGTCCTGATTTACACCAAGGATGTTATAACACCAGTGGAAATATTACAACGTCCTTCATGTAATAAGCAGCTCAGATAAATGTATTGATATGATATATTCAAATATTCAAAGTGGAAAAAAAACATAATCTAAGCCGGAAATGCCACATTCAAACAAAGCAGTTGATCATACAGCACTAGAAATGACGATGAATGTTGAATGCAAACACATCTGCTGGGTTCTTGAAAGAACTGCAAACAAAATTTATCATTTCGCTTGATAATGAAGAAACTCCAGAAACACGAAATGCTGTTCAGACGTAATACGAATAGCAAGATAGATAAAAAAAGATCATCATCCTACTTTTTATTGTTTGACCGACTTCAGTCTAACAGTAGAGGGAGACCCCGTTTGCCGCTTAGACAAGGACACGTGGCAAGAAGCATTGACCTTTCGCAAGCCAACATGGTGGTTAATTGCGTTAGACCTTGAAATGTTAAAGACTTATGCCAGTGGGTGATACAAGAACTGAAATATTCAGTTATCCAAACAAAAAAAGTATGATTCAATCTTATGACTAAAAAAAAAAGCAACAACACTTTTAGGAAATGAAAACAAAACTTTTTCAGCCTATATTTCAATAATTTACTTTTATTTACTAGGACTACTAATATTGTCAGTGAGACAAACTGCTTCCCTTTCATTCAAGTATATATTATGGTATTGAGGATAGTCTAATGACCAAATATATTTGCAACATGCAATAAAAATGTTAACACTTTCTTCAGCTACAAAAAATCAAAACAACTCACCTCGATCATTTTGCATCGTCATTCTAGTCTCTCAAGATAATGAAATCGCTACCTGAAAATGTGATGGTCAACAATTTTAGTGCATGCGTTTTCAGAAAATCTCATCTAGCGCTTACACAATAGCGCTGAAACGAAACCAGAAATGCCGAGCCGCAATCACAAGACTGGCATCAGTCCTTAGAATCCTCTTTGCCGTGAACGTTTTAATAGCACTTCCAGGATTTTATAATACGTAGAGAATCAGGTTCAATGTTAGTATGAATAAATAAATAAATAAATATATATCAATTTAGATCATATTCATCAATCTATTAAGTCTGTTCGAAGTTACATGCATTTGACTTTCCCTAAAACGTACGTCCATTATTCAAGTAATTTTTAAAGCATTTTATCTGCATTTACCTATTTACTTACTTTCGACAATCTCCTGTGATTTATATGCAAATACATTCGATTACCAATCTAATTTGCATTTGTATACAATTCATTATTAACAAAATTAATGTAGATCGATTTATCATACCTGTAATGCTCCAGATTATTCGCAAAATATTTATGTTGTCTCTTTAACAAGTTAAAATTTTAACTCTAGATAAAATAAAGATTCGGCTACATAATCCATATACCTATATCCTGAAGAACATATATGAAATTAGCTTATGATCTAAAGCGAAAGTAGAAAATTGAATTAATGTTGGTAGGTATACCACTATACAGGTAAATTCATCAGATATATTTATAGGCGAAATAAATAATACACAGTTTTTACTGCGACGTACTTTTGGAATTTATTATGCGTATCATAAATGCGTAATATGATACGCATTTTTCACATTCTAAAGCAAAATGAAATGGGCCTTACAATATTTCTGTAAATTCATTTGATTTCTTTATCTTTTTCACCCTTCTCTGTAGTGAAATGGCTTTTACTAACATTTTATCGAAACAAGAAATAGTCTTTCGCTTTCTTTTTGCAATTCACGGCATCTACTCGCTCTGCTTCCTTTTTGTGTAACAATACTCAAACACCTTGTTTATAAATTCTCTGATCATTGATATGAATATAAATGCACGTAAACGTAGACCTACTTCCGTAAACAAAAGGTTTCAATGTAATGAAACGAGTCTAATTAAAACAACACGTATTACTTCCTGGCAAAACATATTCGGGGATTTCAGTTATAATTACATTACATATAAAAGTATCCTTATATGGTAAAGAATAGTTAAGGTCCTTGATTTTTTTCACTTTCCGTAAACGGGCATGCAACCTGATAAATATACTAGTATTACATTTACTTTTACTAAGAAGTAATTTCGTCTGTCAACACGAAAAAAAACTTTCCATTTAAAGATATAATTACATTACAGATAAAATTATCCTTATAAGGTAAGGAATACTTAAGGTCTTTGATTTGAAACAAGTGAATTCAACTGAAACATACATCACATTTACATTTAAGACACGGGATATTTCGTCTGTCATCACGAAAAAACTGTTTATTTAAACTGATTTTCCCAGACATTAGAATGCATATTGTCAAATGAGCTCAGGTTTTGATTTATACTGCAACACAACGTATATGACGAGTTGTATATTAGGAAATACGATGAGATAATATGTGATTCTACTTATTACTTTACTTTTAGTGATATTGCAGCAGGAAGACCCGTTGGTAGGATGGGAGAATCATTATTTCCATAATATTTACATTTTCGCTACAATATAGTCGTACGTTACACTTAACTCGCAGTCTGGATACTGGCCAATGATGAATAGCATTTGAGGAATGTCCTTACATTGTACATGGTCCTGACAGATGACAGGTCCGCCTCGGGATTATGGCTTTCTTCTTGTTTCCTATCAACAGTTTTATCTTATAGAGTCCCTCTCCTGATCTCATTATGAGGAATGTTAGAATCACCCCCACTAATTCTACTGACATGTTTACAAAAATATACTACAATCCAAAACAAAACTGGTTTTCTTTCGTTATTAATTTCAAACAGTATATTCAAAGCTGACAACAAAGATTAACAGTAACACGGCATTAATTTTATTTCGTCTGAAGTTATAAAAACAAACCTAAAAATTTTACCACAGAATATGTATTGTTAAATATTCCATATTTTATTAATCCAAGATTAAGCCATTTTTTTAATGGAATAAAAAAATCCAAACGTATATAACAACTTCTTTAGCAACAATGAGCACCTGTTACTAGGAACACATGGAAACAAGATTCTTATAAATTTTACTAACCTAGCAACGAGTAATTGACAACATGTGACATAAAAAGTATTGATTTCGCTATTGAATTCACATATAAAATGGCAGTAACCCAGGACGTTATTACCTGGTGTTAAAAATATTCTGATAACAAAATATTCCATTGTCGTTTTTCGTTATAACTTTATATATACACAAAAATATTAGTAATACTTGTTTTTATGTTCTTTTTATAAAATTCCTTAGTGAAAAAGTAAAAACAACATACCTTTTGCGAATTTTAAATCAGTAGTTGTTCACGTAAGCTTGTGTAATTGTAAATGATTTATTTTTCTTCCTGAATGCTTTGCAAACATTAGCGGAGAAGGGAAACAAATTAATTTTGTGGTTTTATGTCATGCAACGTTATTGTTTGAATATTACGTTTTATAGGAGATGAAGACTGGAATAGCAGCAAATGATACGCCCAGTGGTTAGCAGGTTGGACTACAACGCTAGCGATCCGGCAGATACCCGAGAAGCGTTCAGTGTTTCAAGCGATGTCGGCCGAGACAGGATGCTCGGGAGGTCAACCTCCGCGCAAGAATTGAGAACAGCAAATGCAATATTTTCAATTTTAAAACAAATCGGGCCACCAAAAGGCGATAACTTGTATGTGGCATTTGAAACATCTGAAGGGAAATGCGTAGGATTAGAAACATGCAAATAAATATATAGTTGTCTTGCAAGCTATGAAAGTTAAAATCATAGAGACCTACCTATACCACCCAACAGACTGAAGAGAGTTACTGAAATTTTTCACGTATCGCTTTCCGGGTACTAATACGCGAATGATAACTGGATTATGGAAAAAGTAATGTTCACTTTAGCAGACAAAAGCACTTTTATGAAAAAAGATAAAATTCGTTAGGCTTAAAAATCTAAAGGTAAGCCATAAAGGTCAGAAATGATTTGTCGCTTCGAAAACATGTTTAATAAAAATAGAATAATATCTGTCACTACCATTGTCACATAGCATGTTCAGATTACCATTGTTTCCTGCATGACTGCTTCAGTTTAGTTTAATGGCTAGATAGCGGAATCCACAAGGTTTTCTAATAAATAAACGCCCGCGCCATATTTATGTTTTACGTAAAAGAAACGTTTTAGTACATGAACCTACATACTTCCACTGAAAAGGATTTGGTTACTAATTACATCACACCAGCTTATACTTTAAACAAGAGGACCATGATGGTCCTGAATCGCTCACCTGTTCCCACATGACCCAGTTTTGAGTATGACGTCGTTTTTTCTATTATTTGACATAGTGACCTAGCTTTTGAGCTCATGTGACCCAGTTCTGAACTTGACCTAAATATCATCAAGATAAAAATTCTGACCAATTTTCATGAAGATCCATTGAAAAATACCCAGTTTTGAACTTGACCTAGATATCATCAGGATAAAAATTCTGATCAATTTTCATGAAGATCCATTGAAAAATAAGGCCTCTAGAGAGGTCAAAAGATTTTTCAAATTTTAGACCTACTGACCTAGTTTTTGACAAGTTGACCCAGTTTCAAACTTTACCTAGATATCATCAAGATGAACATTCAGACCAACTTTCATACATATCCCATGAAATGTATGGCCTCTAGAGAGGTCACAAGGTTTTTTTATTATTTGACCTACTGACCTAGTTCTTGACGGCATGTGACCCAGTTTCAAACTTGACCTAGATATCATCAAGGTGAACATTCTGACCATTTTTCATGAAGATCCATTCACGGGTATGGCCTCTAGAGAGGTCACAAGGTTTTTCTATTTTAAGACCTATTGACCTAGTTTTCGATCGCAGTTGACCCAGTTTCAAACTTGACCTATATATCATCAAGATAAACATTCAGACCAACTTTCATACAGATCCCATAAAAAATATGACCTCTAGAGAGGTCACAAGGTTTTTACATTATTTGACCTACTGACCTACTTTTTGAGGACACGTGACCCACTTTCAAACTTGACCTAGATATCATCAAGATAAACATTCTGACCAAAGTTTATGAAGATCCATTCACAAGTATGGCCTCTAGAGAGGTCACAAGGTTTTTCTATTTTTAGACCTACTGACCTAGTTTTTGGCCGCACATGACCAAGTTTTGAACTTGAACTAGATATCATCAAGATGAACATTCAGACCAACTTTCATACAGATCCCATGAAAAATATGGCCTTTAGAGAGGTCACAATGTTTTTCTATTATTTGACCTACTTACCTAGTTTTTGAAGGCACGTGACCCAGTTTCGAACTTGACCTAGATATCATCAAGGTGAACATTCTGACCAATTTTCATGAAGATCTTATGAAATATATGGCCTCTAGAGAGGTCACAAGGTTTTTCTATTTTTAGACCTACTGACCTAGTTTTTGACCGCACGTGACCCAGTTTCGAATTTAACCTAGATATCATCAAGGTGAACATTCAGACCAACTTTCATAAAGATCCCATGAAAAATGTGACCTCTAGAGTGGGCACAAGCAAAAGTTTACGCATGGACAACGGACGCTGCGCGATCACTAAAGCTCACCTTGTCACTTTTTGACATAGATGATATGCAAGATGAACTCGAAAATATGTAAAGGATTTCTAAATTACATGAACAATCATAATTAAGTTCTTTGGTAGCTCCCTCAAGCTCTTAAACAACTACTCATTGAATTAAATATTCAATCTCATGCCCAACTGTTCTTAAAACCAACAATAAACGATACTGCGATTATGTATATAAAAACTATAGTAAACGCCTTTTTGGTAAGGAAATATGAAATCAATTATAGGGTTTCTTATGTCAGTATGATTTCTTTACATTATTTTCCCTTTGTTACATGTCAATTGATACAAGCATGTCAGGAAGAATATACCAACCCTTACATGTAACTTCAGTTTAGCATTTCTTTCTTACAGTAGATAGTCTCAATATTAAAATAAACAAGAGCACCGCCTTGCGGGTGCTGACGCTCATCTGATTTTTTTTGTGTAATAGAAATATTGTCCTACCCATGATTTTCTAAGTCTAAAAAGGGCCATCATTCTTGCAAAAAGCAGGATAGAGTTATGTTTCTTGATGTACAGTGTCCACTTATGATGGTGAAAAACTGTTGCAAGTTTTAAAGCAATAGCTTTGATAGTTTATGAGAAAAGTTGACTTAAACATAATACTCAACCAAGAAAATGATTTTCTAAGTCCAAAAGGGGCAATAATTATTGCAAAAAGCAGGATGGAGTTACGCTGCTTGCTGTACAGGGTCAGCTTATGATGGTGAACAAGTGTTGCAAGTTTCAAAGCAATAGCTTTGATAGTTTAAGAGAAAAAGTTGACCTAAACATAAAACTTAACCAAGAAATCTGATATTTTCTAAGTCCAAAAGGGGCCATAAATCTTGCAAAAAGCAGGATGGAGTTATGTTTCTTGCTGTACAGGGTCAACTTAGGATGGTGAACAAGTGTTGCAAGTTTTAAAGCAATAGCTTTGATAGTTTAGGATAAAAGCTGACCTAAACATAAAACTTAACCAAGAAAACTGATTTTCTAAGTCCAAAAGGGGCAATAAATCTTGCAAAAAGCAAGATGGAGTTATGTTTCTTGATGTACAGGGTCTGCTTATGATGGTGAACAAGTGTTCCAAGTTTCAAAGCAATAGCTTTGATAGTTTGGGAGAAAAGTTGACCTAAACATAAAACTTAACCAAGAAATCTGATATTTTCTAAGTACAAAAGGGGCCATAAATCTTGCAAAAAGCAAGATGGAGTTATGTTTCTTGCTATACAGGGTCAGCTTATGATGGTGAACAAGTATTCCAAGTTTCAAAGCAATAGCTTTGATAGTTTAGGAGAAAAGCTGACCTAAACATAAAACTTAACCAGGCAACGCCGACGCCGACAAACGCTCAAGTGATGACAATAACTCATCATTTTTTTTTCAAAAAATCAGATGAGCTAAAAAGGAGATTCTCTTCCACGTAATTTAAAAGGCAAACACACTTCTTCATGAGCTTGCCCAGTTAGCTCAATGGAGAGAGTGAAGATTGCGGAGTCGTGAGTTCGATCCCCGGGCGGAGCGTATGTTCTCTGTGACGATTTGATAGATGTTTGGGTTAACTGCCCATTATATAACTGAAATACTGTTGAAAACAGCGTTAAACTGAAAACGAACAAACAAACGAAACACTTCTTTATGGACCATCAAATCAGGAAATATACATAAGGTCATGATTGTATGAAGCGATTTATCCTCCTATTTTTATAAAATCGCTCCTCTAATCTTGAATACTGTCATAAAACAGGGAACATCAAGCAGTTCAAATGACAGAATTGTTAAAAGGTTAATCTATTTTAGCTCCGCCTGCCCATAATGTGAAAAGAGGATCTTACAACAAGAGGACCATGATGGTCCTGAATTGCTCACCTCTTCCCACATGACCCAGTTTTGAGTATGACATCGTTTTTTCTATTATTTGACATAGTGACCTAGTTTTTGAGCTCATGTGACCCAGTTTTGAACCTGACCTAGATATTATCAAGATAAAAATTCTGACCAATTTTCATGAAGATCCATTGAAAAATATGGTCTCTAGAGAGGTCACAATGTTTTTCTATTTTTATACCTACTGGCCTAGTTTTTGACCGCACGTGACCTAGTTTCTAAAATGACCTAGATATCATCAAGGTGAACATTCAGATCAATTTTCATGAAGATCCATTGAAAAATATGGCCTCTAGAGAGGTCAAAAGATTTTTCTAATTTTAGACCTACTGACCTAGTTTTTGACCGCAGTTGACCCAGTTTCAAACTTGACCTAGATGTCATCAAGATGAACATTCAGACCAACTTTCATACAGATCCAATGAAAAGTATGGCCTCTAGAGAGGTCACAAGGTTTTTTTATTATTTGACCTACTGACCTAGTTTTTAAAGGCAGGTGACCCAGTTTCAAACTTGACCTAGATATCATCAAGGTGAACATTTTGACAAATTTTCATGAAGATCCATTCAAGGGTATGGCCTCTAGAGAGGTCACAAGGTTTTTTTATTTCAAGACCTACTGACCTAGTTTTTGATCGCAGTTGACCCAGTTTCAAACTGGACCTATATATCATCAAGATAAACATTCAGACCAACTTTCATACAGATCCCATGAAAAATATGGCCTCTAGAGAGGTCACAACGTTTTTTCATTATTTGACCTACTGACCTACTTTCTGATGGCACATGACCCACTTTCGAACTTGACCTAGATATCATCAAGATGAACATTCTGACCAATTTTTATGGAGATCCATTCACAAGTATGGCCTCTAGAGAGGTCACAAGGTTTTTCTATTATTTGACCTTATGACCTAGTTTTGGACCGCACGTGACCCAGTTTCGAACTTGACCTAGATATCATCAAGGTGAACATTCTGACCAATTTTCATGAAGATCAATTGAAAAATATGGCCTCTAGGGAAGTCACAAGGATTTTCTATTTTTAGACCTACTGACCTAGTTTTGGACCGCAGTTGACCCAGTTTCGAACTTGACCTAGATATCATCAAGATGAACATTCTGACCAATTTTCATGCAGATCCCATTAAAAATATGGCCTCTACAGAGGTCACAAGGTTTTTCTATTATTTGACTTACTGACCTAGTTTTTGAAGGCATGTGACCCACTTTCAAACCTGACCTAGATATCATCAAGATGAACATTCTGACCAATTTTCATGAAGATCTCATGAAACATATGGCCTCTCTAGAGGTCACAAGGTTTTTCTATTTTTAGACCTACTGACCCAGTTTTTGACCGCACGTTACCAAGTTTCGAATCTGAACTAGATATCATCAAGATGAACATTCAGACCAACTTTCATACAGATCCCATAAAAAGTATGGCCTTTAGAGAGGTCACAAGGTTTTTCTATTATTTGACCTACTGACCTAGTTTTTGATGGCACGTAACCCAGTTTCGAACTTGACCTAGATATCATGAAGATGAACGTTCTGACCAATTTTCATGAAGATCTTGTGAAATATACGGCCTCTAGAGAGGTCACAAGGTTTTTCTATTTTTAGACCTACTGACCTAGTTTTTGACCTCACTTGACCCAGCTTCGAACTTGACCTAGATATCATCAAGATGAACATTCTGACCAATTTTCATGAAGATCTTGTGAAATATATGGCCTCTAGAGAGGTCACAAGGTTTTTCTATTTTTAGACCTACTGACCTAGTTTTTGAAGGCACGTGACCCAGTTTCAAACTTGACCTAGATATCATCAAGGTGAACATTCTGACCAACTTTCATAAAGATCCCATGAAAAATGTGACCTTTAGAGTGGTCACAAGCAAAAGTTTACGGACGGACGCACGCACGCACGCACGGACGACGGACGCCGTGCGATCACAAAAGCTCACCTTGTCACTTTGTGACAGGTGAGCTAAAATTGCTCGGACAAAGTTTGGTGAAGATCCATACTGTTGTTGATGAGAATTGTTTAAACGAGTCGTCTATTTTTTTGCTCTGGCGGCCCCTATAGCGACCAAGGATAATCAAAAGAACAACTTTTCATTACAAGTTGTTTGAAGGATTTCTATATTCAGCTCTAGCAGACACTAACAGGCCCAAGCAAAACAATTTGTAAGAAAACTTAAGAGAATATATTACAAGGATGCTACCAAAAAGGTTAGAAGATACATCATGATGTTCATGACAAGATATTGTTTATTGAATTTATAGTCTTAGTGACATCTGAAAGCAGAACTCTACAAGGATGCTACAAACCAAGTTTGGTAAATATATATCCAGTCGTTCATAAGATGTTTAACAAGAGCTGTCCGTAAGACAGCCAAGCTCGACTATTCGAAATATTGTCACAGAAGCAGGAAATTATTACCCAAAATGTTAAATATCAAAAGAGTTTTAAGTTCGAAAGGGGACATAATTTGACCAAAATACATATCAGAGTTATGGGACTTGGTGCTATTAACTAGTTTTATAACCCCGAAGAAACATATTAAGTTTCAATTCAATATCTGCATTAGTTTTGGGGATAGTAACTTGCATGTAAAACTTTAACCAGAATTTTCTAAGTCCAAAAGGGGGCATAATTTGCTCAAAATACATGTTAAGAGTTATGGAACTTGACCCAGTGAGGTTGGTAATTGACCTAGAAAAAGAATAAATAAGTTTCAAAGCTATATGCCTTTTGGTAATAGCTGTATGTACTTGCACGCAAAACTTTAACCAGGATTTTCTAAGTCCAAAAAGGGGCATAATTTGCCCAAAATACATGTCAGAGTTATAGGACTTGGTGCTATCAACTAGTTTTATAACCCCGAAGACACATGTGAAGTTTCAATTTAATATCTGTAGTAGTTTTGGAGATAGTTACTTGCATGTAAAACTTTAACCAGGATTTTCTAAGTCCAAATGGGGGCATAATTTGGCCAAAATACATGTCAGAGTTATGGGACTTGACCCAGGGAGGTAGGTAATTGATCTAGAAAAAGAAAAAATAAGTTTCAAATCTATATGCCTTTTAGTAATAGCTGTATGTACTTGCACGCAAAACTTTAACCAGAATTTTCTAAGTCAAAAAGGGGGCATAATTTGCCCAAAATAAAGGTCAGAGTTATGGAACTTGGTGCTATCAACTAGTTTTATAACCCCGAAGACACATGTGAAGTTTCAATTCAATATCTGCATTAGTTTTGGAGATAGTAACTTGCATGTAAAACTTTAACCAGAATTTTCTAAGTCCAAAAGGGGGCATAATTTGGCCAAAATACATGTCAGAGTTATGGGACTTGACCCAGTGAGGTAGGTAATTGATTTAGAAAAAGAAAAAATAAGTTTTAAATCTATATGCCTTTTAGTAATAGCTGTATGTACTTGCACGCAAAACTTTAACCAGAATTTTCTAAGTCCAAAAGGGGCATAATTTGGCCAAAATAAAGGTCAGAGTTATGGGACTTGGTGCTATCAACTAGTTTTATAACCCCGAAGACACATGTGAAGTTTCAATTCAATATCTACATTAGTTTTGGAGATAGTAACTTGCATGTAAAACTTTAACCAGAATTTTCTAAGTCCAAAAGGGGGCATAATTTGCTCAAAATACATGTTAGAGTTATGGAACTTGACCCAGTGAGGTTGGTAATTGACCTAGAAAAAGAATAAATAAGTTTCAAAGCTATATGCCTTTAAATGATAGCTGTATGTACTTGCATGCAAAAACTTAACCAAGGTGTGACGCCGACGCCGACGCCAGGGTGAGTAGAATAGCTAGACTATTCTTCGAATAGTCGAGCTAAAAATGTTCTGTTTTCAGCTTTAACATCCCCTAAGAGACCA
Source organism: Mercenaria mercenaria (assembly GCF_021730395.1). Taxonomy (NCBI): domain Eukaryota; kingdom Metazoa; phylum Mollusca; class Bivalvia; order Venerida; family Veneridae; genus Mercenaria; species Mercenaria mercenaria. Next base: position 25,211,577 of record NC_069362.1, read on the forward strand.
AGTGGAGTAATTTGAACAAAATTAAGAGAACTTTTCAATAAAGATACAAACTTTGGTGAAGATCCCTTAAATGAATCATAAGATGTCATCTATATATTTTTATGTATCAACAAAGGGGTCAGGCAAAAGTATTCAAACAAAGGACTTTTCAAGGACACTTATAACCAGGTTTGGTGAAGATCTACCAAGTGCTTCATGAAAAGAAGTTTCTAATTTTAGCTCTTGTAACCCTTAAAACGGGTCATAGAAAAACCATTTGAAAATCCTGAAGAGCAGACCTTACAAGGACATACAGATCAAGCTATGTAAAGATCCATCTGCTGGTTCATAAGTCAACTGATTGTTTTTAGCTCAAGCAATCCCAAAATTAACCCAGCAATACCATTTGAATAAACTTTTGAGATATCCATGCAGGATGCATCTGACCAAGTTAGGTAAAGAACAATAATGTGGTTCATGGAAAGAAATGAGGTCCTTTTTATAGTATGTACAAGTGACATCAAAAATGTAAAAACTTGTATTAAACAGTGTTTTCATTATGTGACCATTGACCACAAAAAATCAACCTTAACAGGTAAAACTGTCTGTATAAGTATCTAATATACAACCATATATGAAACTTCCTGCCACTACAAATGCATACAAACAACCTTTCAAACAATTGAATGGACTACAAGAAAGCTTATCCATCATATAAACAATAATGTATCAATATTACAAACTTTGGTGCACATGACACATCAACAGTTTAACATACTGCTGCACTTAAAATGTACATGTATTACGAGACCTCTTAATACAAGGACTACTGTATACATATGCAAACCAACAAACACTACCCATGTATTTGTTGAGCTGATAAAACAAACACAGTACATGTTTATCCATTTATTAGCGAAAAAATTCATTTCTTTTCATTTTCCAGGTACCTCTAATAAATTCATTACATAATACATTAAACCATATAGATAAGCTCGATATAGTGGCATAGGTATGGGAATCCCAAAGTAATAGAGATAAAAGTAATTCAACAATATAATACAGTCACCAACAGATACAAAGATAACTGGGGATTTTTTGGGGTATGTTAAACACTCCTACATAAATTCTAATCATTACTGTTTGCTTTTTATCAATACCTTTTACAAGAGTATTTGTTACATTGTATTAAAAAGAACTACCTCACAGTTGAAACTATCATGTAAGTCAATATGTATATAAAATCAATTTTATTTTTTGTCCCTTACAGAGACTTCTGTTAGCTCAGTCATTTAAGTTTTTCCTGTGTGGAACAATGCAAACTTTTTCTTCACAGATATCATGAGGAAACAAGAGCTGTCGGATGACAGCGCGCTCGACTATTCGAAGAATTGATTGAAGAATGGGGTCAAAATATTTCCATAGATTTTCAGACTAAACAAAAAAAATGGATTAAACAAAAAATGTTCCTGTATTTGTGGATTTTGATTAGTCTTGCACTAAATGGCAATGTGTGACCATGATGGCAAATATGTTAAGTTATATGTTAGGCAAAACATGGACTTATATGAAAAATTTAACTAATTTCCAAGTCCAAAAAGGGCCATAATTCAGTCAAAATAGTTGACAGAGTTATGTACTCTTGCCTACAGATGGAAATCATGTTGATAAACTAGTGTTAAAAGTTTCAAAGCCACAGTTCAGATAGTTTTGACAAAACGCTGACTTGTAAGAAAAACTGAACAAATTAGAAAGTCCAAAAAGGGCCATAATTCAGTCAAAATAGTTGTCAGAGTTATGTACTCTTGCCTAGAGATGGAAATCATAATGATAAACAGGTGTTTAAAGTTTAAAAGCCATATGTCAAATAGTCTTGACAAAACATGGACATTTACAAAACAGAACCAGTTTCCAAGTTCAAAAAGGGCCATAATTCAGCCAAAAAAGACGAGAGAGTTACGTACTCTTGCCTATTGATAGAGACTATTATACTGAACAAGATATAAAAGTTTCAAAGCCATATGTCAAACACTTTACACAAAATATAAACTGGTACGAAAAACTTAACCAAGATTTCTAAGTCAAAAGGGGCCATAATTCAGTCAAAATGTTTGATGTAGTTATGTACTCTTGCCTACAACTGGATATTGTGACGGTAAACAAGTGTTGAAAGTTTCAAAGCTTTATCTCAAAAGACTTTGTCAAAATGTGGACTGGTACGAAAAACTTAACCAAGATTTCTAAGTCAAAAAGGGGCCATAATTCAACCAAAATGCTTGATGGAGTTATGTACTCTTGCCTACAACTGGACATGGTGATGGTAAACAAGTGTTGAAAGTTTCAAAGCTTTATCTCAAAAGACTTTGTCAAAATATGAACTGGTACGAAAAACTTAACCAAGATTTCTAAGTCAAAAGGGGCCATAATTCAGTCAAATGCTTGACAGAGTTATGTACTCTTGCCTATAACTGGACATGGTGATGGTAAACAAGTGTTGAAAGTTTCAAAGCTTTATCTCAAAAGACTTTGTCAAAATATGAACTGGTACGAAAAACTTAACCAAGATTTCTAAGTCAAAAGGGGCCATAATTCAGTCAAAATGCTTGACAGAGTTATGTACTCTTGCCTATAACTGGACATGGTGATGGTAAACAAGTGTTGAAAGTTTCAAAGCTTTATCTCAAAAGATTTTGTCAAAATGTGGACTGGTTTCGAAAAACTTAACCAGGGTGTGACGCCGACGCCGACGCCGTGGTGAGTAGGATAGCTCTACTTATTCTTCGAATAGTCGAGCTAAAAAGCACAACCATACAATGTACACACATTTAACGTAGGCCTATATTGCAAGCCTTTATACACATTTAACAACACAAAGGTCAGATATCTAAATTGATGGTTGATTAAGAAGTTCTTGTACTACATATAGACAGAGGCGATACACTAGTTTTACGATTAGCCCTTAAACTACATGTACAACTGACATTCATCGTGTACAAACATCTAACAATAAATAATAACAGATATCAACAAGAGGGCCATGATGGCCCTATATCACTCACCTGTTATCATTGCACTTGAGGACAAGAAGGTCCTCAGAAAAAATATCTAAGCCCAAAGGACAGGAACAACAAAGGGAAGAAATTCAACCAAAAAGAAAAAAAAATTCTTACAAGGTACAGATATGTCAAAATACACCTAAAAATTGGAGGTACCATCCATGTTGTACCACAGAAAAGTGGTCTCAGTTTTTCCCTACGGCCAATAATAAAAAAGTTACTAAAAATTAGCTATTTATAGTAATGTAAAAGGGAAGTAATTAAAAAAAGAATTATTGTAAGTGAACAAAAGAAGGATCTGCCAAATAAATCTGTTGACATAAATGAAATTTCAGATCAGTATCTTCATTAGTTATGGAGATATACCCATTTTAATTTGAAATAAAGGGAGGTAATTTGACATAAAATCAGTCCATGGTTATCTACCATGATTGGCTCAGTCAAACTAATGACAATAATGAAATTTCAAATAAGTCCTATAAGGACTTACTGATATAAATCCATTTTGATTACAATCAGGGGAGGTAATCGGATATAAAATAACTCTGGAACCTACAATTGGATCTGATTTGTCACGGAATCCAAGATTTATTGTTGTTGAAGATATTTTGGAAGTTTGTATCAAATAAAACCATAAATGAAGTCTCTATATGGCTGCAAAAGCCAAAATAGCCAATTTTGGACCTTTAAGGGGCCATAACTCTGGAACCCATGATGGAATCTGGCCAGTTCAAGAAAAGAACCAAGATCTTGTGGTAATAAAAGTTGTGTGTAAGTTTGGTTAAAATCAAATCATAAATGAAGCTGCTATTGTGCAAACAAGGTCAAAATAGCTAATTTTGGCCCTTTCAGGGACCATAACATTGAAACCCATTATAGAATCTGGCCGGTTCAAAAAAGGAACCGAGATCTTATGGTGACACAAGTTTTGTGCCAGTTTGATTAAATTCAAATCATAAATGAAGCTGTTATTGTGCAGACAAGGTCAAAATAGCTAATTTTGGCCCTTTCAGGAGCCATTACTCTGGAACGCATAATGGAATCCGGCCAGTTCAAGAAAGGAACCAAGATCTTATGGTGATACAAGTTGTGTGCCAGTTTGGTAAAAATCAAATCATAAATAAAGCTGCTATTGTGCAGACAAGATCAAAATAGCTAATTTTGGCCCTTTCAGGGGCCATAACTATGGAACCCATAATGGGATCTGGCCAGTTCAAGAAAGGAACCGAGATCTTATGGTGATACAAGTTGTGTGCCAGTTTGGTAAAAATCAAATCATAAATAAAGCTGCTATTGTGCAGACAAGGTCAAAATAGCTAATTTTGGCCCTTTCAGGGGCCATAACTCTGGAACCCATAATGGGATCTGGCCAGTTCAAGAAAGGAACCGAGATCTTATGGTGATACAAGTTGTGTGCAAGTTTGGTTAAAATAAAATCATAAATGAAACCACTATCGTGCAGACAAGAAATTGTTGACGCACGGACGGACTGACGATGGACGAAGGGTGATCACAAAAGCTCACCTTGTCACTATGTGACAGGTGAGCTAAAAATAGACTTGATGTACACAGTTTTTAATCTCATGTGCTCTTTAATCAATCTTATTTTTCTATCTTCCTATGTCAAGAAATGCACACAAAAACTGCACATATAATGGTCAATTATTTTCCAAAATATCGGAATAAAGTAACAGAAAATAGTTTTGTCATTTATAGCAAAATTAAATGATGAATTTACCTTATAAACCAAAGATAGTTTCCAATAGAACAGGACTAGTTCACAATCAAATAAATAAATTGACATTCCAATTTGTTACATATGGTTTTGTCAATTCATGTTAACTTCAAGTGGTACAAGAAATACAGGCACCTGACTACTGACCTTGAACTGTGACCATGATCTTGAGCTGAGGTAGTTGCAATGTATTCTTCACCAGAAAATTCAACTTTCAAAGTTCCGTAATAGATATGTAGTAGTTATGTATTTATCTTATCAACTTCTGAACCTGACCTGGAACTGCACAATTGTAATATGCCATCATCACATATAAATGAGGCGAACACTCGAGCCAAGGCTCATACAGATCTTAAAGCGCTTTAAGGTATACAGATTAGACCCAAGTTCCAAAGCTCATCAGTTCTGACCTTGACTTTGATCTGGAACATGTGGGACATGGGTTCTTCACATCATCTTCACAGGTGAATGTTTAACAAATGTTCATAAAAATCTACATGTGGTTTAGGAGATACCTACTGGTCAAAACCTTGAAGGACAGATCTATGGATTGATGGATAATAATAATATCAAACGAATTAAATAAAGCAGCAAAAAAAACAGCATTATGTACATGTACTTATTACTCCTGTGCCTCCAACACTGTTTTTTCTTTGAGCTTTCATTCCTGGGAAGAGTTATTTGATATTGTGAAAACTTGCCTGGCATTTGCTTTGTTCTATAGTAACTTTGTGTATGTATTTACATGTAAATGCCTTAAAATATCACTTATAACGAACATGGTTATAACAAATTTCAATAATTTCAACAAACAAAGAATAATTTCAAATGTCCCAATTTTCCCTTTCTTTATTCTATGCAACATAAAATGGTTACAAAGAACATGGTTATTCATAACTTTATCATGACATCATAGTACATTAGGGGTTCTAACTGACCAATCAGAGAGCTGCATTTTCGAGTACCTGCCAGTTTCCACTTGGGTATAACTAAGTATATTTACAATGAACATAATATTATAGTGACGTTAAAAATGAATATCATACTATTTTAAAAATCAAATTAAGATTTTTCACTGTACATGCCCCAGAAAATGCTACAAACAACAAAATTTTGAAGTTTCATTGAAACATTATATCCACTTCACTTCAGTTAAAAGTTTGAGATTTTACACAGGGAGTCTATGATAAAGTCCGAGTAAAATGTAATCAATACCCAAGTGAAATAAGTATCATTCCGCAATGTTTTGGACATGTTAAAATTATGATTGAACAGTGAATTACCAGATATAAGGAACGTATTTTCATTTCCCAATTCTGAAAAATAAGATACAGCAAAAACATAATAGCTGCTGATAATATAAGTGTTGCTCTACAATATGCTTTCTCATAATGAGTTCTGTATGTCTTAAAGCGGTCTTGATCAAATTATGAAAATGAGTTACAGTTAACTATTCAGCTCTTCTCAAAGGAGACTAGTAGAATATAAATAATCAAATGGTAGGTCAATCAAATAAACTACACTATTTGTGCACTTTTAGCAACAAGAAGAAATTCAAGGCAAGATAAATCAGTTCCTTATACATACATGTTTGTAATGCAAATAATACTACTTGTATTTTATAAGGAACTAATTCGCTATATAACAGACAGATTTTGCTGGTCCTCAGAAGTTTGCCACAACTGGATTTTACTGTATATGAAATACAGTGACAGTTTTAGTCATGTAAGTCCTTTTGAAACAAAACACCTCTGAATGTCAAAGAAAACAATAAACACAAGAAAAACAGATATGGTTTAAAAATAATGCTTTGTCTAACTTTAATCTGCACACAATAATTGATGATCATATTGCCAAACTGCTCTTTTATATTTTAACAATAGGATTGCTGATCTAATTTTACATGGTCTAAAATCATAAACTTACAATAACCTAAACAGCTATTGATTTTCACAACATACAAGCATATTATACAACTTTGTCTGATGTAACTGTAGATATGTATAGCAAAGGGTTCTATCACAATATCAAGTTGCACACATTTAGACTTAAGCTCTTTGCAAGAAAAATGGAATTTGGTCACACAATACCCATCTATGGTTTGTTTTTTTTTTTTCATTTCTGAAATTCATTTTTAGAACCCCTAAATGCAGAACACAGAAAAGACCACATAAAGTAAAACACTAGAGGTGGCTGGGCAGACAGATATAATGCAACCCTACCAAACCTGATTAGTCCCCAAAGTGATGTTTTTTAAAGCATCATTTTCCTTTGATACAAACAAGGGCCATATTTTATAATGAATTATTGTTCTTCCCTGTAATCCAGTCACTTCAATTACTATGTTCATTTTCCATAATGTTTTTGTGTCAGTGTGAAGGTAGTCTACAATGATGTCTGTGTCACCTTGTATGTGAAATAAATAATTAAAACATGCGGATGAGTAATGAAGGTGACTCAGGTGTTAAAAATTATGACAACAACTTAAGCATGATCAAATGTCTGTTTAGCACTAAATAGACTCGAAATGGGAATATAAATTTACAGATATTTATTCTGTTACAAAAAACAAATAAGCATTTTCAAATGCAACTAACACCATAATGTCCTAAGCCCACTTAATGCAACTACACGTATTTAAGTTAAGAACACAGTCATCTTATTGCTACAATGAAAAGTCACTGGTATCATTTAGAAGGAAGGGCTGTTCCAAGGTTGACAACTACCCGGTGTTCGAGCCAGACTATCTGCGGTTCTTGGTTTTCACTGGGTAGCGCAGCGGCAGTGTTTACATAATTGTGCTTCAGTATGAAACACACCTGAAATACAGTCATATCTATGTGATCATATTTTATATCATATGATATTTTATCTTATCATTATCACAACCAGGTAAATACACTGATATTATACATACTAGATAAAAACATCCCACAACGGACACAAAGACAGAAGCACATGATGTCTCAGTACAACAGCTTTCAAACATGCATATCTTGTCACTAAAATGGGGCAATGAATAAACACTACCTAAAGACCACCTGGATTTAAAAAATGACATAATCTAAAACTTGTTTGTTTCTTTATCTTATTGGGTTTTAAGTTTCACTTACACAATTTTGGGTCATATGGTGACATTCTAGCTTTTGATGATGAAGAAAGACCCCAGGTGACCCTCTGGGTATCATTTCAGCAAAGACAGGCATCTGGGTACAACCACCAACCTTAAGCCAGCTAGAAATCTAAAACTTGATGAAATACATATCTCTACCTTAACCTCCAGTATCAGACACAAGGAATGAATTATTGTATGAACCTTTGTAAACTGTCTGTTTGTTCTTGGACCTCTTTACTAGTACACTTTGACCTTGAACCCAAATAAGAGAAACTTACACCCACCACATCATCTCATACCAAACATTTGTGCCATGCATATAATGATCCTTCAAGAAGTTTTGTTGAGTGGACAAGAAATTCTACCTCAATGACCTTTGGTCTCACTATTTGACCTTGACCTTGAATCAACTTGGCTGATGACTTTTGCTATGTACATTCCAGCAAAACAATATACCCCTCCTTTGAAGGGGGTGGGGGGGGGGCATAAAAAAGATTACATGACTTTGATCTCACCCTGAAACCTTGACCTTGAACCAACATAGTCATATGCCTACTGGTAAGGAACATTTATGCCTGAGTATCCTTCAAGATACAGAGAGGTCACAGATTAAGCCAGACAGAGACATTAGCACAGATGGAAATACCGAATACCAGATTAAAATCAATTTGTCTTTTTTATTGATTTATGATAAACACTAAAAGATTTTCTAGCTAATAACATCATTCTCAACTAGGTGTGTAGCAATGAGGGACAAAAGATTTCCATCATTACGTACTTTGTGACCTCACATAAGGGAAAATGAGGTCATACATGATAAACTTCTATTATACCACAAGTTTCTGAGATTTAACATAACAATGGTTTACATTACAAAGTGAAATCACACCTTGATATCTCCATCCTGTACCAGGGGTGTTACTTTGAAGATCACTCCTAGTTTGTTAGCTTTACGGAATGATACCACACTGAAAATAGATATTAATAGACACATGACTTACATTAATCAGGTCGCATGATGTTATCAATTATCAATAAAATGCCTATTTCAAAAACATTTGGAAAATTACAACATACACAAATTATACATATTAGAGTCTTCATTATTAAATCAAGGCCATGAAGTTAAAGACTAGATAATTCAATATCAAGCAATTTCAAACTGTAATTTCATTTTAAACATATATAAAGTCAAAATAAATAATAACTACTCTAAAACACACTTTTCTCAAGTAGTAATAAGTTTTGGGGTACAACTGCTATTTCAAGGCCACATTAATAGTGAATATACAATAAATAAGAATTTACTCATTTGCTGATACATATTTTAGTGGACAGAAGCTATCAAAGCATCCAAGAAAATTAGTCCTCTACAAATCTGAACAATTTTACAACAAATACAATCAAATATAATTCATTTGAAAACTGGTTACTTGAAGCTTATTATCACACAATGCTAACACTGATAGAAATCTGTCCATTGATAACAGTTAAACACTTAATTGTTAACTACATTTTGAGAGCATAATTTTTGTATCATTTTTATGTTAAAATCCCTAGCATACTGTACATAGGATAATATTTGCAATAAATACTTTTGTTCATATCTGAGAATCTGCGAGTTGCTTATTTAAAACTGTTGTGTTATTACTTAAGTTAACACCCCTTTAAATAATAAATGGTACTGCCAAAATTGGATGATGAACCAGTCCATTTTAGAAATTTAGCAGGGTAAAGGTTAACAAAGCAAGTGATACTACTCTCTATCAAAACACCAAATAAAAGCAACACAAAAAATAACTAATCTACAGTGATCAAGGCTGCCATTTAAGTCTAGAACAAGTTTTTAATAAGACTGAATCCATGTTGTTTTTTCTTCAATAGATTCATTTCAAAAGTAAATCTTGATAAGGAAATGAATAATCTTTGACAAGTGTATTTTGTGGTTCATAGTTTTAAAATAACTATGGACTTTGTAATGGGGGTTTTGGAGACTTTTAAACATGACAAATAAAACTAAAGTAGAAAAGGAAAAAGGAAATAAGTATTTGTCAAATGATTATGAAACTTCTGTCTGTAGCTTCCACTATAATGTAGCAGGTGTAAAGTGTTATTAATCATATTCTATTTCTATCTGTGGTATACAAAACAAGAGGACCATGATGGTCCTGAATCGCTCACCTATCCCCACATGACCCAGTGTTCAACTGAGTATGACATCGTTATTTCTATTATTTGACATAGTGACCTAGTTTTTGAGCACATGTGACCTAGACATCATCAAGATAAAAAATTCTGACCAATTTTCATGAAGATCCATTGAAAAATATGGCCTCTAGAGAGGTCACAAGGTTTTCCTATTATTTGACCTAATGACCTAGTTTTTGAAGGCACGTGACCCACTTTTAAACTTGACCTAGATATCATCAAGGTGAACATTCTCACCAATTTTCATGAAGATCTCATGAAAAATATGGCCTCTAGAGAGGTCACAAGGTTTTTCTATTTTTCGACCTACTGACCTAGTTTATGACCGCACATGACCCTGTTACAAACCTGACCTAGATATCATCAAGCTGAACATTCTCACCAATTTTCATGAAGATCCATCGAGAAATATGGCCTCTAGAGAGGTCACAAGGTTTTTTCTATTTTTAGACCTACTGACCTAGTTTTTGACCCCACATGACCCAGTTTCGAATTTGACTTAGATATCATCAAGATGAACATTCTGACCAATATTCATGAAGATCTCATGAAAAATATGGCCTCTAGAGAGGTCACAAGGTTTTTCTATTTTTAGATCTACTGACCTAGTTTTTAACCCCACATGACCCAGTTTCGAACTTGACCTAGATATCTTCAAGGTAAACATTCTGACCAATTTTCATGAAGATTCATTGAAAAATATCGCCTCTAGAGAGGTCACAAGGTTTTCCTATATTTAGACCTACTGACCTAGTTTTTGACCGCACGTGACCCAGTTTCGACCTTGACCTAGATATCATCAAGGTGAACATTCTGACCAATTTTCATGAAGATCCATTGAGAAATATGGCCTCTAAAGAGGTCAAAAGGTTTTTCTATTTTTAGATCTACTGACCTAGTTTTTGATCCCACATGACCCAGTTTCGAACTTGACCTAGATATCATCAAGGTGAACATTCTGACCAATATTCATGAAGATCTCATGAAAAATATGGCCTCTAGAGAGGTCACAAGGTTTTTCTATTTTTAGATCTACTGACCTAGTTTTTAACCCCACATGACCCAGTTTCGAACTTGACCTAGATATCATCAAGATGAACATTCTGACCAATTTTCATGAAGATCCATTGAGAAATATGGCCTCTAGAGAGGTCACAAGGTTTTTCTATTTTTAGACCTAATGACCTAGTTTTTGACCCTACGTGACCCAGTTTCGAACTTGACCTAGATATCATCAAGGTAAACATTCTGACCAATATTCATGAAGATCTCATGAAAAATATGGCCTCTAGAGAGGTCACAAGGTTTTTCTATTTTTAGACCTACTGACCTAGTTTTTGACCCCACGTGACCCAGTTTCGAACTTGACCTAGATATCATCAAGGTGAACATTCTGACCAATTTTCATGAAGATCTTGTGAAATATATGGCCTCTAGAGAGGTCACAAGGTTTTTCTATTTTTAGACCTACTGACCTAGTTTTTGATGGCACGTGACCCAGTTTCGAACTTGACCTAGATATCATCAAGGTGAACATTCTGACCAACTTTCATAAAGATCCCATGAAAAATGTGACCTCTAGAGTGGTCACAAGCAAAAGTTTACGGACGCACGGACGCACGGACGGACGACGGACGACGGACACCGCGCGATCACAAAAGCTCACCTTGTCACTTTGTGACAGGTGAGCTAAAAAAGCAAAAATACACATTATACTACATGTACTATTATCTTTAAGTACAATGTACAAGGTTAAATCTACAATCAACAGTTGTCATCTGATAAAGTTCATGTTTAATCGACCTGTAAAACACAGTGGAAATTCCAAACTGAAAATAGATTTTTCTCTAAAGGGAGACAACCTTATATGAAAATCAAAAATATTAAACTTAAATTGTTTGCCTTGGCTGGACCAAATCTGTTAATATATCACAGAAGATGAAACTTTTATGATAAACGAGATAAATGTATCACAACAAAATTATTGATACTACTTGCAATTAACCTTTACCCTGCGGCAAGAGCTTCTGTCTTTGCAACCAGTGCAGATCAAGATCAGCCTGCAAAACTGTGCAGGCTGATCTTGGTCTGCACTGAATGCAAATTTACTCAGTAAATTTTCAGTGAACACCCCTTTGAAAAATAAATGGTACTGCCCAAATTGAATGATGGACCAGTCCATTTTAGAAATTTAGCAGGCTAAAGGTTAAGACATAATATATCTATTAAGAAACTCTATTTATAGCCTCAAGACTGCATCATAAACATCAAACTACAGAACTGGAAAGTTTAAATACCTGGAGTCATCCTTAAAGTCCTGTTGTGCATGTAAATCATCGTACATTGTAGTATCATCACGATGGGCAAGTATCAACTCCTTCTTCGGTAGCTCAATCTACAATACATTAATTATATCAGTGCATTGTAGACTTGGTAAATTTTGCAATACCTACATGTTCACATTCAAAGTAGAAAATGAATTTAAATAAATCTGTCATTTACATGTCATTTACAGACAGGTAAGCATGCAGTTTGTATCCTGTAAACATGTTTGATGAGGGCCAATTTCGTCCAGTCATACAAACACCTCAATAAACCTGTAAATTTACATGGAAGTATATTTACCTAAGGACTACTTGTACCAAAATATAAAGGTTTATCCTATTAAAGTTTGATTTAGATTATTTATTTTACATCATTTGTAGAGAAAGCTTTTTCAAGTAAGCTTTGTTTGATCACTGTATCCTGGATCTCTCACTTGTACTTGAGTTAATGCAGGTATTAAGGAAACTGTAGTTCAATTCCATTCTCACTAGGAATCAAACCCTCAACCTTAAGGCACTTATCTCCTGTATCAATAAGAGCCATGTTAGACATGGCCAATCCCCCCGCGGGGCATATTATAATTGAAGGCTAAAGTTCCTGGCAAGTTAGTGTCTGAAAGTATTAATTTTGGGGAAAGCTTTGAAGAACCATTTAGTTTTGGTCCGCATCAGGGGTTTTAAAGATGTGAAAGAAAGAATAAGTCAGTGGTGAGGTGGTTTACTGCTAAATTTTATTAATTTTCATGAACAGTATAGCTATGATGTTTTCCTATATGGCTACTGTAAAAAGAAGGAATGGAAAGCTAACCGGGAACACGAGTGCCAGAATGTCACAATATATGCCCGTCACAGCAAATTTCTTTAGTCTAGCAGCTGTATTTGCAAATGGAATTTTAATTTTGTGCTTGTTTAGTAATCATTGTAAGTCTTTTGTTTTTCTAAGTCCACAAAAAACTCCTTACCAGGTGGATATCTTAAAATACACATAAAATTGGAAAGTAACATCCATGTTGTACCACAGAAAAGTGGTCTTGTTTTTTCCCTACGGTCAATTATAAAAAAAGTTACAATATAAGTTATTTATAGTAACAACTAAGGGGAGTTAATCTTAAAAAAAAAAAAAAAAAAAAAAAATTGCAAGTCCACAAAAAAATCTTTACCAGGTAGACACTGGTCAAAATACACCTCAAAATTGGATGTAGCATGCATGTTGTACTACAGAAAAGTTGTCTCGATTTTTCCCTACGACTAGTAATGAAAAAGTTACAATAAAAGCTATTTAAAGTAACAACAAAGGGAGGTAATTCTAAAGAAGGGAACTGCGCATGACACTTCGTCTCATGATGGTGTATAATTGTGCCAAGTTACATCAAAATCCCTCCATGCATGAAAAAGAAATGCTTCGGACAATGTCATTCTTGTATCTGACCTTTGGCCTCTCAGTGTGACCTTGACCTTAGACCTAGGACCTGGATCTTGCGCATGACATTCTGTCTCGTGGTGGTGAACATTTGTGCCAAGTTATATCAAAATCCCTCTATGCATGAAGAAGAAATGCTCGGACAATTTTTTTAAGAAAATAAGATAAAGGGGAATAACTCAAAAATAGGCAAGGTAGAGGTATTGTTCTTGCACACTGCACTTCCTCCCAATGTGTTCTATCAGTGTATGAAGTCTGAAGAAAATCCCTCCAGTACTTTTGGAGTTATGCTCCGGACAAAATTTTTTAAGAAAATAAGATAAAGGGGAATAACTCAAAAAATAGGCAAGGTAGAGTTATTGTTCTTGCACACTGCACTTCCTCCCAATGTGTTCTATCAGTGTATGAAGTTTGAAGAAAATCCCTCCAGTACTTTTGGAGTTATGCTCCGGACAAAGATCGTTGCGGATGCACGCACGGACGGAGAGCATTTCTAATATCCCCTTCGCCTTTGGCGGGGGGATAAATAAGCCTGTGAAGGGCACTTGTTTGTAGGATCTATACTGACTAACTTAGCAGTGACTGATTCTTGTTCAGCTATTTAAGCTTGTAAAAACTGTATAATTCACGTTAGTATTAGCAGGGTAGTTTAAGCCGGGTTAGGGAAAGTCAAAACATCCTTTCTACCTCAACCATACATTAGTAGACTGCTTCTCCTTCAGTTTATCCAGCTTGTACCAAATGCATATTTGTGTTAGTACTGGCAGGGTTAGAAAATGCCAGAACAACATTTCTCCTTTCTATCTAGAAAGTCTATATTGATCCTACCTTAGCAGTGACTGATTCTCCTTCAGCTGCTTCAGCTTGTAAAAACTGTATCTTCGTGTTGGTATTGGCAGGGTTAGAGAATGTCAAAACAACCTTTGTATCCTTCTTAAACTTCAGTTCTCCAGGCTGTACAACTCTTATCTCTGGGATGTGAAGCCTGTTTAATATATTACATTTTATACAGGACAAAGATAACAAATAAACTCATTATGAAAATTCAAACTGTTTGTACTTCACTTACAGAGAATGAAAGCCCTGTTACCTTGGTATATTTTAAAGAAAATAACTTACCAATTCAAGATGTCCTTTTAGTTTTTAAAGGTTTTTTTTAGTGTCTGGTGTTAAAAATAACAAATCTTATCCATAATTATGGTAAGACTGCAAAGTGGCCAAAAAATGTACTTATGTCTGAGATCAAAAAACAATAGAGGAAAAGATGGTGAAGTCTGTACTTACAGAGCAATAAGCTGTATCTTGAACTTGATAGACAGCGGGTTGAACTCCGGTTTGCTTAAATTATGTTCACATTCCTACAAACAAAAATAATTATTTCATTATATTTGACGACTGAAAATTTAAATTTCCTTGGAAAACCAAGACTGGCTGGACCATTTCCAATACAGTGCATCTTTCTAGTGAAATATGTACACAAATACAGATTAGTCGCTACAATATAGTTTTTGATAACTTCTGTGTATATTATACAACAGTCTGTAATCTGAAAAAGTGATTTTGAACTACTTAACAATACTAGGATAGGCGATATAATTACGAAATATTTACTGCCCCTCTGCAAATAAAGACTTGTTCATATTCAAAATTGGCCATAACTCTAGAAATTAAGGTCCTGGATACATAATTTTTCAATTCACTGTATTGAATCATGGAAATGTAAAAAACAGATATCCTAGTAGTCTTGTAGAGTCTATTCAGTGACCTACTTGTAACATTATATTTTTGTAAGGTTAAAAGTTTGCTATATTTGAAATTGAATTGGTTCTTCTGGTAGAGTATTTATGATATATCCTTTGCGCACCTGGCCAATTTTTACAGCTATTGCCTGTAGCGTATAGAAATGGGTAAAAAATTCCTTGCCTCAAAACCGGGCCAATCTTTACAGCGATTGACTGCAGCGTTATGAGACGGGTGCCTTTTTTGCAGGTTTAAAACCGGACGCGAGATCTGACGTATTTTCAGAAAAGGGTACATTTAACAACGTTAAAATGAACCCGAATACGTTTTTCTCTGTTGTAGCTGTTTCTTCAGCTCAAGAGCAGATTTTCATTATAATGACTTCATTTACCGTATAAAAGGGTATAAAATAACCATATATACGTTCTTCAACGATACAGTGCTCTTTCAGGTAAGAACCCAATATACGTTCTTCAATGATACAGTGCTTTCGGGTAATGCAAAAACCGTTAACATAGAACCCACTTATATACACTGCAGGCAATTCATGTATTATTTATTATAATTATATAGTATAAATAAAGTAGGCAATATTATAAAACATGTATGTGAACCATCCTATTGCGTATTCATGTTCAAACAAATATTGTCATTTCTGCTGTGTTTTAGCAACAATTTGAACGTTGATAGACGTAATAAATACGGTTGTGAACGTTACCAGATGAAGAGTCCTAACTTTTGCCAACATGCCCACAACGTTCAAATACGTATTTTAAAAATAATCAATAATGATCGATATTACCATTAAGATCGACTTTATTGATCACTTTTATAATTTTATCGAGATAACCCATATATTGTCTCCAAATCTACATAAGTCTTATGTTTGTCTTATAAGGCTTTATTATGCCTGACTGGAATTTAAATAGGTCAAGGTTTTCTCAAATTTTGCTTAAATTATGCAAATTTGACAGTTTATTGATTTATATCGATAAAAATAGGTATTTTAAATAAAGACATTCCTAACAAAATTTATTTATCATGAATTTAACAGGTAAAATATTAAGATAGTTAAAGAAAATTTTAAGTCTGTTTTTAGAAGCATAAGTAATAAACGTTTCAATTTCAGGAATTAAAAATAAAAAAATAAAAGTTTCAGGGTTCCTACGCTAAAATGGGGTCAGGTTTTGAGGATAGAAAAATTTACCCCGTTTAAAAGCGTTATAGGCATTCACTGTAAATATTGGCCCGTTTTTTGAGACTCAAAAATTTTACCTGTTTCACTACGTTACCGGTGCACAAAGGATATGTTTAACATATAAAATCTTTTCTAACAATAATAGCATTTGTTGCAGGTATGTACTTTAGACAGACAGGAAAAATAGTTAAAATAAATCCCTCACAAAAGTTTCTGATTTTAAATAATTTATAAGTAAATGCTTATGTCTATGATATGTGTCTAAACCTTTTGAATGCTGGACCACTGGACAAACCTTATATCTCACTGACCAACATATGACCACATATTTATTCTAAGGTTTACAACTGTACAGCATCCGAGAGCTGAAACAGAAAATACCATTCATCTCTGTGATCTAAGATATTTATCTGTTGGATTTAAAATCTACAGCATTTGTGGGCTAGAACCTTCCTTACATCTCATTGACCTAGTTGTAATAAGATATTTATCTCTGGGATATAAATCTAAAGCTTCTGAAGACCACAGCAACTTACCTATAAGTTGATGTGTATGTCTAGGATATTATAAACATATGGCATGTGATGGCCAGGACTTAACCTACATCTGAGCCACCTAAGTATAAGTAGATGCTTATGTCTAGGACATTACAAATCTGCAGCTTCTGAAGGCCAGGACCTATTTTACATCTCAGCAACCTATGTATAAGTAGATGTTTATGTCTTGGACATAAATCTATAGCTTCCAAGAGCACATGACCTAGCAGCCTATATAAACAGATGTTTATATCTTGTATATAAAGCTACATATTTGAGGGCCAGAATCTATCTTACATCTCAGTGACCTAGGTATAAATATGCATTTATTTCTAGGTTATAAATCTACAGCTTCTTAGGGGCAGAACCTACCTTACATCTCACTGACATACATATAAAATGTTTATGTCTAGGTTATAAATCTACAGCTTGTGAGGGCAAGGACATACCTTACATCTCAATGACCTAGGTATAAATACATGTTTATGTCTTGGATATAAACCTACATCTTTCAGGGCTAGGACCTACCTTACATCTCAGCGACCTACGTATATGTAGATGTTTATGTCTAGGATATGAATCTACAGTTCTGAAAAATAACGACCTACCTTACATCTCAGCGACCTACATATAAGTAGATGTTTATGTCTAGGATATAAATCTACAGCTTGAGAAAACCAGGACCTACCTTACATCTCAGCGACCTACGTATAAGTAGATGTTTATGTCTAGGATATAAATCGACAGCTTCTGAGGGTTGAAACTCTGGACTAGCTAGTCTCTGACTGATTGTTGTCTCTGCAAAAACCAAAGAAAATATTCTCACTGCTGATTCAATTCTATTCAATTTCTATTGCAACTATAAAACTGCAAATTTTACAAAGGAGAAATGAAATCTTTCTTTGATGATTACTAAGAGCGGAAGAATCTTGTTAGCTTAAAACTTTTAGTTAAAGTATTAGGTTGAAGGAAAAATCCCTGTAACTATGTTTTTAAGCACTAAAGGTACTAGTTTCATCCAGATTTTGTTGATAACCAAAAAATTAACTTTACTCTTTTAAAGGCAGCCATTTTGAAACAGTTGAAGCTGTACAATATTTGGAGTCATTTCATATCCTTATGAAACTTACTTTTAGCCAACTGCACTGGCTGTGTGAAGAAGTCATCTGACAAGGGAGGAAACTCACTGACAGTCTCAGCTTCTTGAATTGTTCTTACAGTTGTCTCCTCATGTTCCTTTAATCTAAAACAGTTTAGCGAAAATTGACTTTTATACAGTTCAACTTATCAAACAAAACCTTAGCCACCAAGTCAAAGCATTCTCAAGTTAATTGTTATTAAAGGTTAATTTTGACAGTTGGTATTGGTACCTAAGAAATGCTCACATCGGTACTTACAACTGAAGCATACACAATAAACAAGAGGGCCATGAAGGCCCTGTATTGCTCACCTGACCTACTGACCTAAAGATCATAAAGATAGTTTCATTAAGATATGGTCATAAATGTGGCCTCTAAAGTGTTAACTAACTTTTCCTCTGATTTGACCTGGTGACCTAGTTTTTGACCCCACATGACCCAGATTTGAACTTGACCTATAGATCATCAAGATTAACACTCTGACCAAGTTTCATTAAGATATGGTCATAAAAGTGGCCTCTAGAGTGTTAACTAGCTTTTCCTTTGATTTGACCTGGTGACCTAGTTTTTGATCCTACATGACCCAGATTCAAACTGGACTATGAAATCATCATGATTAACGTTCTGACCAAGTTTCATGAAGATAAAGTCATAAATGTGGCCTCTACAGTGTTAACAAGATTTTCCTTTGATTTGACCTGGTGACCTAGTTTTTGACCCCAGATGACCCAATATCGAACTCATCAAAGATTTTATTGAGGGTAACATTCTGACCAAGTTTCATTAAGATTGGGCCAAAATTGTGACCTCTAGAGTGTTAACAAGCTTTTCCTTTGATTTGACCTGGTGACCTAGTTTTTGACCCCACATGACCCAATATCGAACTCGTCCAAGATTTTATTGAGGGTAACATTCTGACCAAGCTTCATTAAGATTGGGTCAAAATTGTGACCTCTAGAGTGTTAACAAGTTTTTCCTTTGATTTGACCCGGTGACCTAGTTTTTGACCCCAGATGACCCAATATCGAACTCGTCCAAGATTTTATTGAGTGTAACATTCTGACCAAGTTTCATTAAGATTAGGCCAAAATTGTGGCCTCTAGAGTGTTTACAGTCAAATTGTTGACGACGGACGGACGACGACGGACACAGGGCGATCACAAAAGCTCACCTTGAAAAACTTGAGTGCCAAACTGTCACATGAAATTATTTTCAACATTTAAAACACCCTGCTTACTGAGCAGATCTAACAATTTTCTCAATTTTAACTTATTCAAGGACCATAACTCCACAGCAACAAAGACTATTAGGCTGGTTATAGAACTTGACCAAAATAATATGCTAACTAGAGACTGTTTCTCACGAAAAACGTATGTCTCCAAAATGCCACAAATAAAGGGCCATAACTCCAGGGAAACTCCAACTAAATAATCAACTAGGCTTGGCACTGAAAACTCTTGTAAAGTTGGAAGAATTCCAACCAGCAGTATAGGAGAAATAGCACAGACCACAGAATCTGACAAATCAAGGGCAAGGACTCTGCTGAAAGTCAATTAATCAGAATATGACAATAATATGCACCACTACACTTTACACTATTCACTCACAAGGTTTGATGATATTCAGCCTAATTGTATACAACAAGTAGTGTAAATATTGTGAAATATGAAAAATCAAAGGTCATTACGCTACTGAAAATCACTGAACCAGAACATGCTGATGTTTTGTCTAACTAGACTTAACACTGATAATTCCTATAAGGTTTGGTTGAAATCTGCCCAATGGTTAAGAGAAGTTGCCAAAATTTGACAAATAAAGGACCATAACTCCCCTGAAAATCACTTTGTTTGTTTGTTTGTTTTGGGTTTAACGCCGTTTTTTAACAGTATTTCAGTCATGTAACGGCGGGCAGTTAACCTAACCAGTGTTCCTGGATTCTGTACCAGTACAAACCTGTTCTCTGCAAGTAACTGCCAACTTCCTCACATGAATTAGACGTGGAGGACTAATGATTTCAGACACAATGTCGTTTATCAAATAGTCACAGAGAACATACGCCCCGCCCGAGGATCGAACGCGCGACCCCGCGATCCGTAGACCAACGCTCTACCTACTGAGCTAAGCGGGCGGGCTCTGAAAATCACTAAACCAAAACATGCTGCTAATAAGACTTCATACTGACCACTCCTGTAAGGTTTGGTGGAAATCTGCTCAATACTGTAAGAGCAGTGGCTAAACATTATTAAGTTTGATGAATCAAGCGCCATGATTCTACAGAAAATCATCAAACCAGAAAATACTAACGATATGCATAACTATGCTTGGCAATGATCATTCTTGTGAAGTTTGGTGAAAATCAATCACATGGTGTTGGAGGAGTTGAGAGGACAAACTCTGAGACATACAGACAAACGGACAGACTGATAGCATTAAATTAATATGTCTCCCCAGTACATGTGGGAGACATAATAAACATTCAATTTGTTAAAACTGGATAAGAACTATTTAAGTTATTAAGCAGCCACTGTCAATTTTCGCAAACTGAAGTGATTCAAGAGCCATAACTCAGGACTGACTGGGGTTATCCGACTGGTCATAGGACTTGTCTGAAAAATTATACCCATAAATATTGTGATCAAGTTTGTGAACACTGGATCAGAACTGCTCCAGTTAGAGAGCAGACACTAACAATTTTCACTCTGCTAATTCAATGGCCATAACTCAGAGACTTTGGGGAACAAGCTGGTTATCCAAAGTGGCCTAGATATTAAGCCCATAATGATTGTGACCATGTTTGGTAAACATTGGATAAGAAGTGCTCAACAGAGCCCTCCCACTTCCCCACATGTTCCCATAATATGCCTAGTTCCACGGATGTAGAAGAGACAGAAATTAAAACTGCATTGCTGTGACTCATTTTGGATTCATTTCAAGTATTAATTATAATGCATGTACTTTTTGATAATTGAAAACATCTAAATAAGTATGTATTTCAGTATCTGTTTACGTATCATAGATTAAGCAATCCATGTATACAATCATGACAAAGAAAGTGTAACCATCAAAACAACATGGACAAATTTCTATACTTAAGTTCTTTCAAAAACATTATAAAACATAAATTTGTAACTACTTTCAAATATCAATCTAATCTTTGTTTACTATGTTTAATATTTCATTAGTTAATTTCTCATCAAATTAATAAATATTTTTTTAATGAATCAATGTAAAATCAATGTAAACAGTAAAGCTTACACAGGGTTTGGTCCTGGAGGCATCAATCCCTTACGTTTGGCTGCTACAGACACCAATCCATATTTGTCCATGCTTGCCTGTGAGTAAAACATTTGAATAATTTTACCATATATAAAATCTGGAAAGTAGATCCCTCGGAAGCACCGAGAACAAGGTAAACATTGAAAATTGCAGACTCTGTTTGATTCTGTTCATGAGCAGTAATGGAAAATGCAACACTGCCCATGCCCCCTAGTACCAGCTTATGCAGATTTACATATATTACAAAACATTATTTTTCAATTCAAATGTTTGATTTGGGTTTAACACTTCTTTAAACACTATCCCAGTTATTTAAGGCCAGTCAGGTAACATGATCAGTACTCCTACATTCTGTACCACTTCTCCACAAGTTACTGACAACTCCTCCACACTATTCAGTGATGGAAGACAAATGACTTCAGACACACTGCCTTTAGTCAAATCATCACAGAGAACATCAACTGCACCCAGGAGGAACAAATCTGTGACCTATAACTTTTGGAGCTAGCCAGGGCGGCTTGATTATGATGTTTCAAATGGGTAAAATTACTTACAGCATACATCAGATGGCTTCGCCTTCGTGTATACTTCTTTCTCTCCTTCTCCACCTTCTCCTTCTGTGCAAGTTGTTGATAATATTCCATCAATGCTGTAATCTGCAATGGGTGAAGAGAATCACTGTATTTAGCTTTAGGTACCACCTTATACACACATCAGTACGAGGGGTGTTCAATAAATACCCGGAAAAGTGCTCTCATTTCTTTATTTCTGGTCTCATTTTGGTAAAATTTCAAAATATGAAGGATATGAACATACTGAATGCAAATACCTAAATTACAGATTTCAGAACATGCACAATATTTATTTGTCGTCTCCTAGGCAACGCCATCACCTCAAAAGCGGCCCAACGTCATTATGATGCTGTCATATCACACTCAATTAATCAATACAACTCCTGATTACCACTGATTCAATGTTTATCACCATTAAATGCATTTTTACACCTTCCTAAGAATAAATAAATACTGTTCATATGATGTTCCTGTCGTATTGAAGAAACTGGACACTGAACTGATGCCCTATCAAGGAGCTCTTTAATTTATTAAATGTGACTGAGCGTTATTTTTCATGTCTGTAACACAAGTCGTCAGCAATATTCTCCTGACCACTTTTAAACGTCACGTCCCACTAATAAAATTTTGTTTTCTTCAGGGCATTGTCCCTTAAACCTTTTTCAGCATAGCATTTGTCTCTTTCCTTGATTTTCGATTCAAAACACAAAATATTATCTCACATCTCCGTTCAAGACTGATTTTCAAGCGACGACCAACTCAATATGTCTGCCAAATATTTTAATGATGCCACATTGATAATTTAACGTTACTGGCGTAACGCTTACTTTCCATACCAATATTCACCCAATTTAAGAAAAGGTAGCTTGAAAAATAGGTAAGTGGCAAATAATGTTTTAGCGCAAGTAAAATAGAAAAAGAGACAAAATTGGGCCAGATGACGTCACATGACGTTGCCATGGGGACTCTAATTTTGACATATCAACTCAGTATTTCCTAGTCTACATTTTGTAGCATTTTCATTTATTTTTGATGATACATGAGGAATTGAGAGCACTTTTCTGGGTACGCCCCTCGTAGTAACAATTTATTGCATTTAAAAGATCTACATCATCTTGCTGGTAACTGCACTGGGCTGGTTTCAATAAAAAACAACTAGATGTGTGTCCATAGGACACAGGTGCCCCCCAAATCCTGCCACTGTAACATGGTTTTATGACACACAATTTTTAAAACGTTTGCAACAAAAAACTTTAAAGAACCTTATGTGTATTTTTCACTCAGTTGGCCATAACTCTGGCCTAGCTGAGTAAAATCCAAAAGAGAACACTTCATAGGCTATAAAACAATCCTCTAATGTTTTATGATTCTAGGTCAAGTACATTTTAACATATATGTTTCACAAACTTTTTTTTTTTAGTAAGTCTGGACAGGAAGTCTGGTCTTGTGTAGTGAAATAATGACTGTAGGTAAAATATTTTTGGAGCTACGCGCGACAAAACATTAAAATGACAATTTTTTCCTAGTCAGGGGCCATAACTCCTATAATACTGAATGAATCTAGATGCGAAACCCCTTGTGCACAACTGCACATGCTGACCAACATTCCTGTAAACTGGTGACTCTAGGTCAAATACTTTTGGAGCTACGCGCGACACAACATTAAAATGACCAATTTTTAACTAAGTCAGGGGCCATAACTCCTACAATACTGAATGAATCCGGATGCAAAACCCCAGGTGCACAACTGCACATGCTGACCAACATTTCTGTAAACTTTGGTGACTCTAGGTCAAATACTTTTGGAGCTAGGCGCGACACATCACTAAAATGACCAATTTTTACAAAGTCAGGGGCCATAACTCCTACATGACTGAATGAATCCAGACGCGAAACCCCAGGTGCACAACTACACATGCTGACCAACATTCCTGTAAAGTTTTGTGACTCTACGTCAAATACGTTTTGAGCTACGCGCGACATAACATTCTCGGAAGGACGGACAGACGGATGGACAAGAGCAAATCTATATGCCCCCACCACTCACGGGGGGAGGGGGGGCACAAAAATGATGTCAGCACTGTATAACACATGTCCCCCTCAAAATAATGAAAGGATAAAATAAGTCAACAAGAGGGCCATGATGGCCCTATATTGCTCACCTGAGTACCATTGCTCTTAATGATGAGATCAAGTTTTGACAAAGATCACACAGGCATACACTTTAAATATCATCAGTATAAATATTTTCTTGTAACAGTCCCTTTTGACCTATGGGTCACATACTAGTCAGGGCCAATCTCCATACCAAGTTTGAGGGTCCTATGCTCAAATGCTGCATTTTTGTACTAGCATGACTATTCCTTACCCTGGAAGACTTAAAAAACATTTAAAACCAATCTCATTAGATGCTGCTGAGGTATATTCATTTACATAAAATAAAGGGAGGTAATTTGTCATAAATTCAGTCAATAGTTATCTACCCTGAGTCCATCTGATGGCATAAATGACGTTTCAAATGGTAACTGAGATACACCCATTTTAATTTGAAATAAAGGGAGGTAATTTGACATAAAATCAGTCCATAGTTATCTACCCTGATTGTCCAACTAATGACAATAATGAAATTTCAAATGAGTCCTATAAGTACTTACTGATATAAATCCATTTTGCTTAAAATCAGGGGAGGTAATCAGATAAAAAAAACTCCAGAACCTATCATTGGATCTGACAGATTCATCATGGAATCCAAAATTTATTGTTGTTGAAGATATTTTGCAAGTTTGTATCAAATCAAACCATAAATGAAGTCTCTATATGGCTGCAAAAGCCAAAATAGCACATTTTGGCATTTTGGGGGCCATAACTCTGAAACTAATGATGGGATCTGGCTAGTTTTCGAAAAGAACTAAGATATTATGCCAATACAAGTTCTGTGCAAGTTTGATTAAAGTTGATTGCAAAATGTGGTCTCTATCGTGTTCACAAGCCAAAAATAGCAAATTTTGACCCTTTAAGGGGCCATAACTCTGGAACCCATGATTGGAAAGGAACCGAGATATTATGCCAATACAAGTTGTGTGCAAGTTTGATTAAAATTGATTGCAAACTGTGGTCTCTATCGTGTTCATAAGAAATTGTGAACGGACGACAGACGGACGACGGACGATCACAAAAGCTCACCTTGTCACTACGTGACAGGAGAGCTAAATAGGGGCCAAATGAAAGAGGACCATGATGGTCCTGAATCGCTCACCTGTCCCCATTTGACCCAGTTTTGAACTGAGTATGACATCGTTCTTTCTATTATTTGACACAGTGACCTAGTTTTTGAGCTCATGTGACCCAATTTTGAATTTGGCCTAGATATCATCAAGATAAAAATTCTGCCCAATTTTGATGAAAATCCATTTAAAATATGGCCTCTAGAGAGGTCATAAGGTTTTTCTATTATTTGACCTAATGACCTAGTTTTTGAAAACACATGACCCAGTTTTGAACCGGACCTAGATATCATCAAGGTGAAAATACTCACTAATTTTCATGAAGATCTCATGAAAAATATGGCCTCTAGAGAGGTCACAAGGTTTTTCCATTATTAAACCTAATGACCTAGTTTTTGACCGCACGTGACCCAGTTTTGAACTTGACCTAGATATCATCAAGGTGAACATTCAGACCAATTTTCATGAAGTTCCATTAAAAAATGTGGCCTCTAGAGAGGTCAAAAGGTTTTCTATTTTTAGATCTACTGACCTAGTTTTTGACCGCAGTTGACCCAGTTTTGAATCTGACCTAGATATCATCAAGATGAACATTCAGACCACTTTTCATACAGATCCCATGAAAAATATGGCCTCTAGAGAGGTCACAAGCTTTTTTTCATTATTTGACCTACTGACCTAGTTTTTGATGGCACTTGACTCAGTTTCGAGCCTGACCTAGATATCATCAAGTTGAACATTCTGACCAATTTTCATGAAGATCCATTCAAAAGTATGGCCTCTAGAAAGGTCACAAGGTTTTTCTATTTTTAGACCTACTGACCTAGTTTTTGACGCAGTTGACCCAATTTCAAACTTGACCTAGATATCATCAAGATGAACATTCAGACCAACTTTCATACAGATCCCATGAAAAATATGGCCTCTAGAGAGGTCACAAGGTTTTTTTATTATTTGACCTACTGACCTAGTTTTTGATGGCACGTGACCCGAACTTGACCTGGATATCATCAAGGTGAACATTCTGACTAACTTTCATGAAGATCCATTGAAAAGTATGGCCTCTAGAGAGGTCACAAGGTTTTTCTATTTTTAGACCTACTGACCTAGATTTGGAAAGCACATGACCCAGTTTCGAACTTGACAGAGATATCATCAAGGTAAACATTCTGACCAATTTTCATAAAGATCCCATGAAAAATGTGACCTCTAGAGTGGTCACAAGCAAAAGTTTACGCACAGACGGACGACAGATGCTGCGTGATCACAAAAGCTCACCTTGTCACTTTGTGACAGGTGAGCTAAAAACAAGAACTGTCCGAGGACAGCAACGCTCGACTATTCAACAGCCTTGTCAATTGAATGAATACAAAAGTCGAAAAAGGGGCATAATTTTGTAAAAATGGGAAAAAGGGTTATGGAACCTTCACAGTGCTTATCAGCTCATGACAGTGAACAAGTGTGTGAAGTTTCAATCCTTTCCCATTAGTGGATACTGAAATACCAGCTGACATACAAAGACCTAAAACCAAAAACTACTAAGTCAAACAAGAGGACCATCATGGTCCTGAATCGCTCACCTCTTCCCTCATGACCCAGTTTTGAGTATGACGTCGTTGACCTAGATATTATCAAGATAAAAATGCTGACCAATTTTCATGAAGATCCATTAAAAAATATGGTCTCTAGAGAGGTCACAATGTTTTTCTATCATTTGACCTATTGCATAGTTTTCGAAGGTACGTGACCCTGTTTTGAACTTTACCTAGATATCATCAAGGTGAACATTCTCACTAATTTTCATGAAGATCTCATGAAAAATATGGCCTCTAGAGAGGTCAAAAGATTTTTCTAATTTTAGACCTACTGACCTAGTTTTTGACCGCAGTTGACCCAATTTCAAACTTGACCTAGATATCATCAAGATGAACATTCAGACCAACTTTCATACAGATCCCATGAAAAGTATGGCCTCTAGAGAGGTCACAAGGTTTTTTTATTATTTGACCTACTGACCTAGTTTTTAAGGCACATGACTCTTTTCAAACTTGACCTAGATATCATCAAGGTGAACATTCTGACTAATTTTCATGAAGATCCATCCAAGGGTATGGCCTCTAGAGAGGTCACAAGGTTTTTCTATTTCAAGACCTACTGACCTAGTTTTTGATCGCAGTTGACCCAGTTTCAAACTTGACCTATGTATCATCAAGATCAACATTCAGACCGACTTTCATATAGATCCCATGAAAAATATGGCCTCTAGAGAGGTCACAATGTTTTTTTCATTATTTGACCTACTGACCCACTTTTTGATGGCACGTGACCTACTTTCAAACTTGACCTAGATATCATCAAGATGAACATTCTGACCAATTTTTATGGAGATCCATTCACAAGTATGGCCTCTAGAGAGGTCACAAGGTTTTTCCATTTTTAGCCCTACTGACCTAGTTTTTGACCGCACATGACCCTGTTTCGAACTTGACCTAGATATCATCAAGATGAACACTAAGACCAACTTTCATACAGATCCCATGAAAAATATGGCCTCTAGAGAGGTCACAAGGTTTTTCTATTATTTGACCTACTGACCTAGTTTTTGAAGCCACATGGCCCACTATTGACCTAGATATCATCAAGATGAACATTCTGACCAATTTTCATGAAGATCTCATGAAATATATGGCCTCTAGAGAGGTCACAAGGTTTTTCTATATTTAGAACTACTGACCTAGTTTTTTAAGGCACGTGACCCAGTTTCGAACTTGACCTAGATATCATCAAGATGAACATTCAGACCAACTTTCATACAGATCCCATGAAAAATATGGCCTTTAGAGAGGTCACAAGGTTTTTCTATTATTTGATCTACTGGCCTAGTTTTTGAAGGCAAGTGACCCAGTTTCGAACCTGACCTAGATATCATCAAGGTGAACGTTCTGACCAATTTTCATGAAGATCTTGTGAAATATATGTCCTCTAGAGAGGTCACAAGGTTTTTCTATTTTTAGACCTACTGACCTAGATTTTGACGGCACGTGACCCAGTTTCGAACTTGACCTAGATATCATCAAGGTGAACATTCTGACCAAATTTCATAAAGATCCCACAAAAATTGTGACCTCTAGAGTGGTCACAAGCAAAAGTTTACGGACGGACGCACGTACGGACGCACTGATGGACGGACGGACGACGGACGACGGACACCGCGCGATCACAAAAGCTCACCTTGTCACTTTGTGACAGGTGAGCTAAAAAGGGGCATAATTTTGAAAAAATGCAAAGTAGAGTTACGGGACCTACACAGTGCATGTCAGATCATGACAGTGAACAAGTGTGTGAAGTTTCAATCCATTCCCATTAGTGAGAACTGGGATACCAGCTTACATACAAAACCTTAACCAAGAATTTCCAAGTCGAAAAAGAGGCATAATTTTGTAAACAAGACGACCATGATGGTCCTGAATCGCTCACCTGTCCCCACATGACCCAGTTTTGAACTGAGTATGACGTCATTTTTTCTATTATTTGACACAGTGACCTAATTTTGAGCTCATGTGACCCAGTTTTGAACTTGACCTAGATATCATCAAGGTGAACGTTCTGACCAATTTTCATGAAGATCCATTGAAAAATATGGCCTCTAGAGAGGTCAGAAGGTTTTTCTATTTTCAGACCTATTGACCTAGTTTCTGACCGCAGTTGACCCAGTTTCGAACTTGACCTAAATATCATCAAGATTCTGACCAACTTTCATAAAGATCCCATGAAAAATGTGACCTCTAGAGTGGTCACAAGCAAAAGTTTACGCACGGACGGACGCTGCGCGATCACAAAAGTTCACCTTGTCACTTTGTGACAGGTGAGCTAAAAAGCAAATTAGAGTTATGGAACCTGAGCAATGTAGGTCAGTTTATGCATGGATGCTGCGCGATCACAAAAGCTCACCTTGTCACTTTGTGACAGGTGAGCTAAAAAGCAAATTAGAGTTATGGAACCTGTGCAATGTAGGTCAGTTTATTACAGTGTAGTGTGTGAAGTTTCAATCCATTCCCACAAGTAATTACTGAGGTACAGCTTGAGTCCAATAGCTCTACTATTCTTTGAATAGTCGAGCTAAAAACTGACATGGAATTCCCAAGTTTCACTAGAATTAGATAGAAACTGTGGAAGTTGAGTACACAAGGTACATATGCAGTTGTAATACGGCTAAGTCCAAATAGGGGCATAACAAACAAGAGGACCATGATGGTCCTGAATCGCTCACCTCTTCCCACATGACCCAGTTTTGAGTATGACGTCGTTTTTTCTATTATTTGACATAGTGACCTAGTTTTTGAGCTCATGTGACCCAGTTTTGAACTTGACCTAGATATTATCAAGATAAAAATGCTGACCAATTTTCATGAAGATCCATTGAAAAATATGGTCTTTAGAGAGGTCACAAGGTTTTTCTATTATTTGACCTATTGACCTAGTTTTCGAAGGTACATGACCCTGTTTTGAACTTTGCCTTGATATCATCAAGGTGAACAATCTCACTAATTTTCATGAAGATCTCATGAAAAATATGGCCTCTAGAGAGGTCACAAGGTTTTTCAATTTTTATACCTACTGGCCTAGTTTTTGACTGCACGTGACCCAGTTTCTAAACTGACCTAGATATCATCAAGGTGAACATTCAGATCAATTTTTATAAAGATCCATTGAAAAATATGGCCTCTAGAGAGGTCAAAAGATTTTTCTAATTTTAGACCTACTGACCTAGTTTTTGACGGCAGTTGACCCAATTTCAAACCTGACCTAGATATCATCAAGATGAACATTCAGACCAACTTTCATACAGATCCCATGAAAAGTATGGCCTCTAGAGAGGTCACAAGGTTTTTTCATTATCTGACCTACTGACCTAGTTTTTTAAGGCACGTGACCCATTTCAAGCTTGACCTTGATATCATCAAGGTGAACATTCTGACCAATTTTCATGAAGATCCATTCAAGGGTATGGCCTCTAGAGAGGTCCAAAGGTTTTTCTATTTCAAGACCTACTAACCTAGTTTTTGATTGCAGTTGACCCAGTTTCAAACCTGACCTATATATCATCAAGATCAACATTCAGACCGACTTTCATACAGATCCCATTAAAAATATGGCCTCTAGAGAGGTCACAACGTTTTTTCATTATTTGACCTACTGACCTACTTTTTGAGGGCACGTAACCCACTTTCAAACTTGACCTAGATATCATCAAGATGAACATTCTGACCAATTTTTATGGAGATCCATTCACAAGATGGCCTCTAGAGAGGTCACAAGGTTTTTCTATTTTTAGACCTACTGACCTAGTTTTTGACCGCACATGACCCTGTTTCGAACTTGACCTAGATATCATCAAGATGAACATTCAGACCAACTTTCATACAGATATCATGAAAAATATGGCCTTTAGAGAGGTCACAAGGTTTTTCTATTATTTGACCTACTGACCTAGTTTTTGAAGGCACGTGAACCGCTTTCGAACCTGACCTAGATATCATCAAGATGAACATTCAGACCAACTTCCATATAGATTCCATGAAAAATATGGCCTCTAGAGAGGTCACAAGGTTTTTCTATTATTTGACCTACTGACCTAGTTTTTGAAGGCACGTGACCCACTTTCGAACTAGATATCATCAAGGTGAACATTCTGACTAATTTTCATGAAGATCTCATGAAATATATGGCCTCTAGAGAGGTCACAAGGTTTTTTATTTTTAGACCTACTGACCTAGTTTTTGAACGCATGTGACCCAGTTTCGAACTTGACCTAGATATCATCAAGATGAACATTCAGACCAACTTTCATACAGATCCCATGAAAAATATGGCCTTTAGAGAGGTCACAAGGTTTTTCTATTATTTGACCTACTGACCTAGTTTTTAAAGGCACGTGACCCAGTTTCGAACTTGACCTAGATATCATCAAGGTGAACGTTCTGACCAATTTTCATGAAGATTTTGTGAAATATATGGCCTCTAGAGAGGTCACAAGGTTTTTCTATTTTTAGACCTACTGACCTAGTTTTTGATGGCACGTGACCCAGTTTCGAACTTGACCTAGATATCATCAAGGTGAACATTCTGACCAATTTTCATGAAGATCTTGTGAAATATATGGCCTCTAGAGAGGTCACAAGGTTTTTCTATTTTTAGACCTACTGACCTAGTTTTTGAAGGGACGTGACCCAGGTTCGAACTTGACCTAGATATCATCAAGATGAACATTCTGACAAACTTTCATAAAGATCCCACAAAAAATGTGACCTCTAGAGTGGTCACAAGCAAAAGTTTACGGGCGCACGTACGCACGGACGGACGACGGACACCGCACGATCACAAAAGCTCACCTTGTCACTTTGTGACAGGTGAGCTAAAAAAATTCTGACCAATTTTCATGAAGATCCATTGAAAAATATGGCCTCTAGAGAGGTCACAAGGTTTTTCTATTATTTGACCTAATGACCTAGTTTTTGATCGCACGTGACCCACTTTTAAACTTGACCTAGATATCATCAAGGTGAACATTCTCACCAATTTTCATGAAGATCTCGTGAAAAATATGGCCTCTAGAGAGGTCACAAGGGTTTTCTATTTTTCGACCTACTGACCTAGTTTTTGACTGCACATGACCCAGTTACGAACCTGACCTAGATATCATCAAGCTGAACATTCTCACCAATTTTCATGAAGATCCATTGAGAAATATGGCCTCTAGAGAGGTCACAAGGTTTTTTCTATTTTTAGACCTACTGACCTAGTTTTTGACCCCACGTGACCCAGTTTCGAATCTGGCTTAGATATCATCAAGATGAACATTCTGACAAATTTTCATGAAGATCCATTGAAAAATATCGCCTCTAGAGAGGTCACAAGGTTTTCCTATTTTAAGACCTACTGACCTAGTTTTTGACCGCACATGACCCAGTTTCGAACTTGACCTAGATATCATCAAGGTGAACATTCTGACCAATTTTCATGAAGATCCATTGAGAAATATGGCCACTAGAGAGGTCACAAGGTTTTTCTATTTTTAGATTTACTGACCTAGTTTTTGACCCCACATGACCCAGTTTCGAACTTGACCTAGATATCATCAAGGTGAACATTCTGACCAATATTCATGAAGATCTCATGAAAAATATGGCCTCTAGAGAGGTCACAAGGTTTTTCTATTTTTAGACCTACTGACCTAGTTTTTGACCCTACGTGACCCAGTTTCGAACTTAACCTAGATATCATCAAGATCTCATGAAAAATATGGCCTCTAGAGAGGTCACAAGGTTTTTCTATTTTTAGACCTACTGACCTAGTTTTTGACCCCACGTGACCCAGTTTCGAACTAGACCTAGATATTATCAAGATGAACATTCTGACCAATTTTCATGAAGATCTTGTGAAATATATGGCCTCTAGAGAGGTCACAAGGTTTTTCTATTTTTAGACCTACTGACCTAGTTTTTGATGGCACGTGACCCAGTTTCGAACTTGACCTAGATATCATCAAGATGAACATTCTGACCAACTTTCATAAAGATCCCATGAAAAATGTGACCTCTAGAGTGGTCACAAGCAAAAGTTTACGGACGCACGGACGGACGACGGACACTGCGCGATCACAAAAGCTCACCTTGTCACTTTGTGACAGGTGAGCTAAAAATAACAACCTGGCATGAAAGTCCTGTTAATATACGCATGTTCATTTGAATTGGATGGAAACTTTGCCAGTTGAGTAAACAAGGTAAGAGGTAGTTCTAACATGACTAAGTTCAAAATGGAGCATACCTCAAAAAGGTAATTAGACATGGAAGTCCATAACTTATGTGCATGTCCACTAAATATTCATGATATATACATTAAGTGAATGGGAACTGCAGTAAGAAATGAGAACAAAAGGTACAAAGTTATTGTAGTTGTGATATGGCTAATGTAATTTATTATTAAAATTTTCAAAGGTCTTTTGATTTCAAGAAATTGCAATTATAAAAGTTTAAGGTAAGTTCATTTAACAGTATCTGACATACCCTTGCAGCATCAGGATTTGCCAGGTCCTCCCATGCGCCACTTGCTGAAATATATACAGACTTGCTACAAACAATCAATACTGTATTTAATTTTAATTTAAAAATCTGAAAAAGCATTTTCCAATTTCAATTGTTTTCAGACAAAACAACAAGAGCTGTCCGTAAGACAGCGCGCTCCACTATTCGGGGATTTGACAGTATTATGAATAAATGTCTGAATAAGAAACCTCTACTATAAAAGGAAGATACACCAAGGGGCATAATTCCATCAAATACACAAGGGGCATAATTCTGTCAAAAATACAATTAGAGTTATAGGGTATGTAACCACACATGCAGATGATGATTATAAACAAATACTTTTTCAAGTCATTATCTTTTAAAGTACCAAAGATATGTCTATTAATAAAGCTTTCGAAAAAATTTAACATGAAAATAATTCCAAGTATAACTCCTTGGTGACCTTGAGTTTTGACCATGGGTATAATGGGCCCAGCCCCTGCATATACTATGTTTTTATGCTGGACAATGTTTATGAGAACTTACAGTAAGATATAAGCAAAAGTAACAAAGTTATGACAGAAAAACAAAGGTTGCTGAAAAACTTTAACCTTAAAAATAACCTAAGTATAAGACCTTGGTGACCTTGACCTTGGATCTGTACATACTTTGTTTGCATACTGGACAGTGTTTATGTAAAGTTACAGTAAGATATAAGCAAAAGTAACAAAGTTATGACAGAAAAACAAAGGTTGCCGAAAAACTGTAACCTTAAAAATAACCTAAATAACAGCTTGGTGACCTTGACCTTGGGTATAATGGGCTCAGCCCCTACACATACATTGTTTGTATATTGGACAATGTTTATGTGAAGTTACAGTAAGATATAAGCAATAGTAACAAAGATATGACAGAAAAACAAAGGTTGCCGAAAAACTTTAACCAAGAAGGGCCACGTCGACGCTGGGGCGAGTAGTATAGCCCCCCTATTCTCCGAATAGTGGCGCTAAAAATGCCTTTCATATTGTTGAGAAAAGCAAGGAAAGTTTTCTTCAAGGGGAAGCAAAGTCTAACTATAAGTTGATTTTAAAGAATGAACATTAAAACTGCATTTCCTTTTTAGATTGGGCTACACTGACAGTTGGAGGATAGTGAAAGATAAAAGGACATTTCAATTACAGAGGCTTCTCTAATACTTTTGCAAGCTACTGTAAAGCACTCGTGTTTTAGACTAAAAAAAAGTTAGTAATTTTAGTTGGAGTATTTACAATCACTTGTTTTAGTCCAGGTCCTTTAACTCTTGTATTACTCAAATCTGTAAGAAAGAGTTAGACTGACCATATATAGAGACAACTTGCCTCTTCAGACCACTGGTTTCATTTTTGATTCAAATCTTATCAATGTATTTTAACCTACTAATCAATGCCACCTGAAAATGTAGACCACCTACCAACAGGTTTATCAGGGATAGCTACATCTCTTGTCGTCCACCTACAGAAGCCACAGGCAAGGTAGTACATCTTCTTTGGAGTGGACTTTCCCGGATCATCTGGGTTTGATACCATCTGACTTGTAGCTCTAGTGGTAAGGGTGTGGCCACAACTTGGACAGTCAAAACAGTTGGTACATCTGCAGCAGTAATATTTTGTAAAGCATGTAAATTAGGAACATAAAATGTAATAAAACTTATAAGACACAAAAATATACCCTTGCACTGTATGAACTTTTATTTCTCTCATTTTCATTTAAACACATGTCATACTTACACCCCATAAGGGATCTAGTTTTATTGAATGATATTTTATAAAAGCTTTTTCTCAAATAAAATAATTATACTTCTTGTTATATACCAAGTATATACCTGCATCTTTTTTTTTGGAAAATCATTATAATAATTAATAAGAAGTATGAAAACAAACAAAATAACTCCAACCTGTTTTTCTTTAATTTTGCTTCTGCTGAAGGCATGTTCTCCAGACAGTTTGGACAATAAGGGGAATCAACCTGAAAAGTAAGCGGAACTTTAAGTCAAGGCAGAGCAAGTTCTATTTCCAATGTTTGAGATAAAAAACAAAAACATTTTGCACTCAAATGAACCATAGTTTTATGCTGAAACATCTGTACATATAAGTAAATGATTGAATGATAAGAAAATGATTAAAATAACAACTACTAGATATTTAGATAAAAACAATGTCCTTTACAAACATTTCTTATAAAGTTTTCTGGCATGAATATAAAAACAATGTTGAAGTGGCATGCTTCCAGATGTACAACACAGTTCTGAAAATATCAGTAATTCAATTTACTTATAAAATGTCTATACATGATATTTCAAAAATTGTACATACTAGGTATAATTAAGAAATGATTTACAGCAAAAGCATGTTGGTTAATAGCTATACATACCAAATGTGGTTTGTATATAACACTGACTTTAGCCTTTAGCGTATTGGCAGCAAGTGATTCTGCCTTTGCAACCAGAGCAGACCAGATCAGCCTGCACATCCATGCAGACTGATCTTGGTCTGTACTGTTCGCTATTCAGTCAGTAAATTTTTTAGTGAATACCCCTTTGAATAATAAATGGTGCTGCCCAAATTGAATGATAACCAGTCCATTTTAGAAGTCTTGCACCGCCTACAGGTGCCATCGCTTGTCTGCAAGTGCTGGACAATATGTAAGAAAAGAGTTATATTTTGGATTTTCTAAAAACAAAAAAGGCCATAACTCTGACAAAATGCAGGTTAGAGTTACGGTTCTTGACCTACATTGTCCCCTAATGATGATAAAAAAGTGTGCAAAGTTTCATAGCTCTTAATGATTTTTTAGAAAAGGTGACCTTAACAAAAATTTCAACCAATAAACTCAAATTTTCTAAGTACAAAAAGGGCCATAATTCTAACAAAATGCACATCCGAGTTATGGGTCTTGGCCTACATCGTTCCCCAATGATGATAAACAAGTGTGCAAAGTTACAAAGCTGTAGCTCTTAAAGTTTTTGAGAAAAGGTGGACCAGGGCGTCCGCTGCCTATCGTATTTGGAGCCAGTGGCTAAAACTTTGACTAAAATGGTTTAAAAAAAATCTCGAGTGGCGCAACATTATGGCTCCATATGATATATATTTTCAATATTTCCCACAGTGTGTTATTGTGCATTTGATCCAGAAGTGTGGTTCCTGTTTCGCACGTCTCGGGTATTCTCCCGTGTAGAAAAAACCGATAGCAAGTAATCAGCTGATGCGATGACGTATGTTTTGACAGGTGTGTATATTGCATACTGTTGTGACACCCACGTGCGAGTTAATTGGATGAGAGTGGGGGAGACAGATGCGATCAATTATTAAAGAAAGCAAGTTTTCAATGGAAATGTTTGAAGTATCCGCTACTGTTTATTTTAATTGATCCAATTATCGATGACCCAACCAATTTTATTGATCAAAGAGTGGCGACCAATTTGTTTTAAATGGCTTTTTTCCACGCTGTTTCCCCCCGACAATTTTTCGGTTCTTTCTTTCGAGATTAACTTAAATCAGATAATATTTACAGTACTTGTAACCTATGTATATTTGATAAACAATTTTCAAACAATGTCGTCTGACAGGACGCCACGGACCTGACCAATGGGTCAGTCAACATGACTAGGGTCTAAAAATTTATTCTGATTTTCTGTTTAAAAGTTTATAAATGAAAACAGACATCTAAATTTGATCATGCAATGGAATAATCGGCAACTTGAGTGATAACTATTCACACTGATATGTATTAATTGACACCTTTTTCGAACACTAATAAAGCCACTTACCGAGATTTGTTTTTTGTAAAATCCTAATTTTCCTGTATTTTCAGACATAATTTAACTTTTAGATCCCAGTATTGAGTATCATCCGACACATTGGGTGACAAAATTGCATTAACATCTTGAAATAAACACAGGCACATGGCGGCTGAAGTTCAAAGAAAATGTGCCGATTTTGATGTAGGAACTGTTTCACACTTGTATTAAAAAAAATCCTGGACCCTCTATCTTCTATACCTACCACCAAGAAAATATAAAACACAAAAGATATGACATTAAATAGATAGTAAGTGTAACAAGTGTTATGTTGTTTATTTTTTATACATATCCCATCTTTATGCATACAAAACAGACAACGGCTTCAAAAAAATGGATTGGCTCCAAAATTTTGAAAGTGGCTAAACTGGTGGCTCCAACTTTTAAAATCCCAGCGGACGCCCTGTGGACCTAAACAAAAACTCATTTTTTCTAAGTACAAAAAGGGCCATAATTCTGACAAAACGCATACTCTTAAATCATTTAATTTTGTTAGCACAAAACGACTGTTTCGTGGGGACGTAATTTTGTGGATTTCAAATTTTTTATTTATGGTGCAAGAGTTATGGCCCTTGTGTCATGTGATGTGACTGATGATGTTGAACAACTATTTTAAGTTTGAATCCAATCCATTTAGTATTAATTGAGATAGAGTGAAAGTGCATCAAAACTTTAACCTGAAATTCTAAGTAAAAGGGGAGATAATTCATGAAACATTGGTGTGAGAGTTATGGACCTAGTGTCAAATGATGTGGGAGATGATGTGGAACAACTACTTTCAGTTTGAATAAAATCCATTTCGTAATAACTGAGATAGAGTGAAAGTACATCAAAACTTTACACTGAAATTCTAAGTAAAAAGGGGGGATAATTCATGAAATATTGGTGTGAGAGTTATGGCACTTTTGCCATACGATGTGGGTGATGATGAGGAATAACTATTTAAGGTCTGAAAATAATCTATCGAGTAATTACAGAGATAAAGAGAAAGTGAATCAAAACTTTAACCAAGGGTCTAGTAGGACAGCTCTCGAATCTTCGTATAGTCAAGCTAAAATTGATGGTGCACAAGACCTTGGGTGACGGTTCACTAGCCACTGCCTAAATGTTCACATAATTCTATAGGAGAGATCGTGTTTGTATACAAATCTGTTGTATTTTCTATTTTTAGAACTGATAAGACAAACTTCGGGTGGGCAGACGCCGAGCGTCCATGTTTTTTTGTAAACAGTGAGGTTTTTCTAACGGCTTAAACTTTCTTAAAACAAATACGATATCAATAATGTTTTGATCAATGGAAAGGATATAAAACAAGCAATTTATTGATTACTTTTAATTATTATTTCGAAATAAAATGGATTAATTATGAACGCTTAACTTACAGCTTTTTTTCTAAAACTTTGGAGCATCGTTACGCTGTTATTAAAATCATATGTCATTTAAAATCTGGGGAAACAGGCTGATTCGGACCGTGGCTGATTCGGACCATGGCTGATTCGGACCAAATATTTAGGCTGATTCGGACCACATACTTCGAAAATAAGTACATAATGACCATATATTTTGGCTGATTCAGACCACAAACTTTTATTTAACAGTCAATAATGACCATATATTTTGGATGATTCAGCAATTTCAGAAAATAATGTTGATTATAGCTTATATTGAGGTTTAACTTGAAGTAAAGACATAAAATATACACCGTACAAGCAGGTAAGAAGTTTTGACAAACTAAAATGCATCTAAATAAGGACTTTAATTATTCTTTGCATCAGACATTAAACTTAATACTCATAAATTTTATTTTTACTCATGACATTAGTGTCAGGAAAACTTAAACAATTTGGGCCGAATAAGCCAAGTAAATTTGGTCCGAATCAGCCATGGTCCGAGTCAGCCTGTATTCATTCTGATCCCATACACAAACTCTGTAAAAACATTTGTTTAGCCCACCACCAGATAAACAGGTGTTAATGCGTGACGTCTCTCCTATAAACTGGTAGCCCTAGTTAGCAGTTTGGTACGGGTTACATTGAATACCGGAATCTACATTTTTACAGGAATCTACCGGAATCCAGATTATTTTACCAAAATCTACCATTTACTGTCAAAGTTTTAATTTATTTAATGTTTAATCATGTCTAGTAAACAAATGATTACATTAAAAATACATCTGAGAAAAGAAATTTCTAAAAAAATAATGAAAACAATGAATATCGTCAATTTTTATTCACTGGGTGTAAATATCACAGCAAACTTTTCTTACGGAGTAATAGGCAGTAAAATAGGCAGTTGTTACTTCCCTTTGTAAATAGACGAAATAAAATATTTATTGTAGCTTTCATTGTTCAAATTATCATAATATATTTCTTAATAAGTATCAAGTTTTTATTAAATTTTTTTTTATTTATTTTTAGTTTTTTGTTTTATTGTTATTTTTATTTTTAGCTGTAGTACAATAAATCGCTTTATAACCTTAGCTCAGGGCTAGTCCTTTTTGGTTTAACTTTCAAAAGTAAAGGGCCTCATGTTTTAATAAAAATTGGTAAACAGGTAGGTCCAGGTTTTAAAGTTTAGGTTGGGCATACCTCAAGTTAATGCAAGCTGGTCCGACTTTATAGAGGTAATGGCGCCGGCTATGTAGATTTACTTATATTCTAATATATATGTATTTTTCAGACTGATACTGCATTTCTCAGACTGATACTGCAGAAGAATAAACAAACAATAAAGTGCAAAAATGTCATAAATTTATTCAATGCCACAAGCAAGAAAATGCAAAGCTAAGATGAATGAATATTATGTGCAACTTTAAGCATTTTTTCTCATTGATTTCTCTGGTGATATGTCTGAACTGAATTCTGTATGAAGCAGAGCAGAACAAGAACCAAACATGCATACATATTTGTATATATACACTTTTTACATCGTTTTCAGTTTTACAGGAACTAAGAAAGCTGTCTGCACTTTACAGGAAGTAAGGGAAATGTCAACAGAAATGTAGGTGCATAATGTGCTAAATGCATCTGGTGTGATATTTCATCTTGCAACTTAAAATGATGTTATTCATTGTTTCGTCTTTTTGGCGTTGACAGTCACAGTCCTGATGTTAACCTTTCGCTTTCTTTGACCAGGTTTTTTACCCTCAGTTCTTGGTGCAATGACAGCACTGCGTCCGTCAGTAGAAATGACAATTTTGTCATCTTTAACAACATACTGTCTGAAGCGTTTGAACAAGTTTGCTCTTTGCTGCTCAGTCATATCTATCCAGACTTCCTTTGTAACCTCAAAGTGCTGGTGAGAAGCAGCCAAGCGAAAGTTACCTGTTGACGGAAGGGCTGCTCTCAGTTCTTGGAACTGGCCATTCACTCGTTGTTTAACCAGCCTGACAAACTCAGGTAAGCTTTCATTTCCCAGTCAACTGTCTGTTTCAACACATGATTAATTGACTCACAGTTGTTGTTTGTCCAGTCGCTTGATATTATTCCATCTCTTAAAGGTTCGTTCACCTTAGTTTTAAGCGTCTGTCGAAGTCGTTTTTGAAAGTATTGCACAAACTTGTCAGAAAAATTTGTGCAGAAGCTTTCAAGTTCGTCAGACTGGACTTCGAAGATTATGTCATCCGAAGCATTGACCAGTCCATCACGCCCAAATATTTTGTCAAGGATGACCTTCCTGTCTGTCAGGGCAACACCGTTGTCAGTCAAATGTTGTCTTGCGTTCTGTTGTAAATGTCGCGTGCATAAAACGTGCGTCGAGTTGTAGAATTCAGTCGTTATGGCTTTGACCATAGCTTGTTCATCATCAGAACCAATGACAAGCTTTGCCATATTTGTACTAGCCAACTTCAATTTTAAATGATGGAAGAAGTAGCTGTATGTCTCATAGTCACTGTTGTCATGGACAAACATTGGGCCAAATAATAGAGGGGGTTCTCCCGTTCTGTGTCTAAAAACTGTCAACTGCTTATAACAGGTAACCGTTACGTGCATTTTGCACAACATGAAAGTCTTGTCGACACCAAGAACAGTCTGTCCCGTACAACAAAGTCGTTTTATGTCGGAAATTTGCTCGTCAGTGTATAGGATAATTGTCGGGGATTTGCCACCAGTCCGTATCATTGACCTGACAAACGTATAATTTTCAGTAACCATATTTTCAAGGTGACAAATTTGGTCAGAAATATTATTCGATATGACAAGTCCGTTTTCCCGGGCCTCTTTAACCTTCTTATTAAAGATTTTGTTGTAATTTGACTCAATGGGCGGTCTTGTTGTCTCGTCAAATCTGTCTTTTAACG
Source organism: Mercenaria mercenaria (assembly GCF_021730395.1). Classification (NCBI taxonomy): domain Eukaryota; kingdom Metazoa; phylum Mollusca; class Bivalvia; order Venerida; family Veneridae; genus Mercenaria; species Mercenaria mercenaria. Next base: position 25,253,300 of record NC_069362.1, read on the forward strand.
ATTGATATATTTCTTCAGGTTTGAATTTCTTATCTGCCAATTTGTCGATTTCATCCATAACATAGTCAGGTGTCCTTACATACGTCTTATTGTCGTGAGACAGGCCATGGGGTGCTAAACCAGGGAATTTCCCGACATACTCAACCAGGGCCAAAGAACTTTCAAGACCCCCCTCGCCTAACCAGGTAACCTTTTTCTTGTAATTTTTGTCTAACTTATGAGTGGTGTAATAACGATGGAGAACAACTATTTGCTCTTTTTCTGGCTGTGGCTGTATGGGACGATACTCTAATTGCTTTTTGACCTGCTTTTTTGAACAAAAAATACCTTGCCTGAGATACATAGCGCTAAGGTCACCGTTCTCGTGTAGAAGAAAATATGATTTTGGGGAAGTTCCAGCAGACGAATTCCAAATACCACGGTCATCTGAGAATGCACTTCGTTTTTTGTTTGACCTGTTCAAAAAATTAACCTTGTTGTCTATTATGAAAAAGACATTTTCCTTGCAGCCACTAGGGATACGTGGGAGACCTGGGATGTTTTTCAGGAGATGGGTTATGACGGTACTTGTGTCGAGAAACCCTGATTGTAGCGACCCTTGCATATCATTAGATGTTTCTGAAGAGACTGTCTCATTAGAAACATCGGAAGAGTCCGTGCCTTTATTTTCGGCATTACCCTCAAATAAAGGGATTTCCCCTGTTTCGCAATTGGTGGTGTCGAATACTGCAGGATTTGAATCTTTGGCTGATACCGTCAATAAATCTGGAATAGACTTGCCAGACGAAGTGACTGGTTTCTCCACAGTTTCAGATCCAGGAGCATTGGATACCGTCGGGTCAGAAACACCGACCGAGTCCGTCACCAAATCTTTCAAAGAAATGTCAGATAAAGTGACAGGCTCCTCGAGCGTTTCACACCCATAAGCACCACCTATAGATGTACATATACTGTCATTAGTCTCTAGAGACTCTTCACCTGGAAACAGAGGATATTGGTCCACATTTATGCTACAGTTACTGTCACAAACATCTGTTAGTTCCTGTTTATCAAGTAGAGGTACAAAATGATTTGCATGAAAACTAGAAATTGAAACAGGGGCAGCCATCGATGTCCACATCAACATTATTCTAGGAATCTTATCTGCACAAGTGCTGCTTCCTACAATTTTTCTTGTGAAAGCAGAGGATAATTCCGGCTTAACTTGAGGCGGATAATAGGACTGTATGGGTTCATCTAATGCCGCACTCAATGCATATATATGCGCCATTTCACTGAAAGAATTCTCTTTCAAAACGTCATTCAAAAGTTTATCATAGTCACTTGTGACAATTCTAATATCGTTAATGAAGTCGTTGTGTTTTTTATTTGTGTCATAACATGATCTATTTAGTATCATTTCTAACGCAGTCATAACCTTAACAGGATATGTGCATGCTCATCTCCCGACAACACACGTGACACAGCTCTATAAAGGCAATTCCCGTCACCCAAAGTGCGTAGCGGAACATACGCCGAATTCATCGATGATTGGTACATTTCCAGAATTTTGACAGCTTCCTCGTCTATTTCATATGTCGCAGAATCTGGTGTATGTGTAGGTACTTCTACGCCGTAAGTTTCCAACAACATCGATTCAGATTTTGCCTGATTGGCCAACTGTTTCTGCGGTTTGACAACAAAGCTGTATGCAGTCTGGAATAAAAAAAAAATGTTAACAACAAACTATACGATATCAGCTCGATTTACATGTTAAAACATATAACAAGACAGAGTTTAAACGGTTTATCTATTAATCGTTTTAAAACATGAATATTTCAATAAGTTAGTTTTAAAGCCTTCTTAAGAAATATACCACCCCCCTCCCCCTCACTAGGTGTTTTACGCACGTGAAACCAACATCATCGAGTAACAGACCTATTAAACATATAAAATTCTTGTCGGAATCAATAACAAACTTACAACATACACATTTAAGATTTTCCAATGCATTCAAATTTATTTTGGCTTTAAATTTAATATAAAATATCCTAACGATATTCATGAAATTTGATTCAATTATATAAGCTAATAAATGCATGTCAGACGTAACGTCAGTTGCGACCCATGCTAAAAATTAACCATGTTTTGCAAACTGCGATAACAAAAGAAAACTGTTTTCTATTTTGTATTTTAACAAGTTTGATCAGTTTCGCTTGCTTTTCTCTGTAAAATGGCAGTCTAATTTTGAAAATGCTTTCAAAGATGATATTTTTATTTACAGATGAATGAGTTCTTAAAACTGTCACACGTAAAAAGAACGCGGTCTTTACTATCCGAAAACAGGATATCTGACAAACAGATAATAATAATAATAATAAAACGCGCACTATCTCAAGTTTAATCATGTGTGTTCTTTAAAAAAATGATTGCAAACACTCTATTTCGTTACCGTTTATTTACACGATACCATTCTTGACAATGTGGGTGAAATCTCAGTTAAAAAGAAACACAAACTTACGAGACAGAAAAATAATCAGATGTTATAAAAGGTAATATCTGTACTGTTAAAATGTTTTTATTAGATTTAAATGTACGCTTTAATATAAGTATGCATTGTTTTTATAATATAACATGAAACAAAATACGCCTGAAATGAAATAATAGCATCTAGACGTCCCGTTTTTATCATGTGTAAACTACTGATACGTCGCTTTTATGTTACACTAATGGGTTTCAACTTTTGACGTTACGTCACAGAGTTTGGTTAATAGTACTGTTTATGCGAAAAAAAGAAGAGAATAACCAGTTCAAGCTATGATTTAGCAATAAGGAATAGTTTATTTGCGTTTTAGCGGGAAATCTGCACGTGCCATCGTGCCGCTGCTTTTGCAATGATAACGTGTACACACTCGACAACATTTGTAATCGGTCATTTTATATTGTATAACTATCTGGTTAATAATACATGACTTGTATTCTCTAGGAATTTCACATACCGACATTTGATTAGGCACTGCAGGTTACTATTTATTTATTTTAACCAATATTGAATATTTGCGCGTGCAGTTCATTACTGTTTGGTTAATAATGCATGTATTCATACGAAATTTCGACATTTGAATAGGTACTACAGCTAATTATTCATTTATTTTGACCAATATTGCATATTTTGCACGTGCATATGCGGCAACATGCACATGTTAAAAACACGTCATAGTGATACTAACATAGGCACAACGCGAGCGAGCTGTCGGGATGTTGCTAGCCGGAACACATTTACGATGCATGTGTAATTATTTTCGCAATTTCAAAATAATTTTGATATAAATTGTTTGAAGCTGTCACTTTGATGCGTATTTCCATTTTTAACCTCATTTCCATTTACAAAAACCTTTAATCGGTGATCTACCATCCGCGCTCTAATGTCGAAATTTAACCAAACTACAATATAAAATGACCAAGTAGGAGTTTTGTTGACTTTAGTAAGTAATAATGAAAAATAAACCATTCTTACCTTGCTAGGGCTGCGCTGGCATCATAGCTGGTTCCAGAGAATACACAGTTCTGACATAGAAAGTTCAAATGAGCAGCTGACCAAGCTCGCAAATCTATATCACTCAGATTTAAACATTTACTATGAATCCAATTCTTACAATTTGAACATTGTATGGTGTCTTGCAGACACTCTAAAGCACAGATGGAGCATGGATATTCCATAATTATGTGGCTTATATGTTTCTCTGTTAATTTTATTTCTTATATATACGGGTGTGAACTTGCAAATTCTGCTGACGTTTCCGTTTTTAAATTTCTGGTAATAAAAATTCTGACAATACCCCGCTAAAAGTTAGAATAAGTGTCACCTTCAGGATGTTGCACACTGAGAGTTGGGCCAATATAATTTTATGTGTGCAATATTTGAATGTTAATTGAATTAACAATATGTTTTAATAACTTGCCAGTTGCAGGTGACTTCCGCTAGTTAATTTTCTTTAAAAAAAAAACATGGGAAAATATCTCATAAAATGGGACAAAAAAAAACCAAAAAAAAAAAAAAAACTCCATAATTACGCCGTAGATCAAAATGGTGTTGAAAAATAAATTAGAAGTCAGTTGAATACTTTGAATACAGAATAATATTCTTAATCATGTATGTAATTTTGAAAACAAAATTTTCTCAGAGAAATAGTAGTTATTTTCTTGTTTCGGTTAAAAAAGAACAGCAATAAATTTAATATATGAATGCATATATTTCGTGTTTAATCAGTGAAATCATATCAAATTGATTATACAATTAGGACATGTTGTGCGTTATAATTATGACACCTATGTGTTTATTGCTGTCTCATAAAAACGTTTATTACAACTGCTGATCAATATATTTCTCGGGCGAAGGTGAATTGCAAAATTTTCTTCTATTTAAATAGAATATCATCACATCTTTTCTTTAAATTGACAACGGGATGTCTGAATTAATATCCTCGTCTTTTTTAACAAAGACAAAACCTGATTTCAACACTAGTTTTTCATTTATTTAACAAAAAAAAAAAAAAAAAAAAAAAAAAAAAACGGAAGACAAATGCATTGAAAGCATGCACTTCACGGTAGAGGGGTGAGGTATGGGTGAGAAGTTTCGTCTGCAAGCGAGAAGATGTTTGGAAAGAAGTAATGTTGCCGGAGCGTTTACATGCATTTAAACTCCTTCTTTCTTGAATTTTTATCTTACACTTTACCCAGTTAACCTTTGCAGTTTCGACATTTTTTTCATCTTTTATTATATTGCCTGTTGGAGACTACTACTTCAAAGCTTTTGTTTTTGCTACAAAAACAAAAACAAATTTTCAACATGTTTAGAAAGCAACGAACAGGAGGTTTTGAGGCTTGATCGTAAATTGAAATCCCCTTATCAAAAAACTGATGGAAATGGAAAAACAAACAAATACAATTTTGTTGTAGAGCTAATTATAAATCATTTAATAGATTTTTACATAGAACAAAATTTTACATTTTTCAAATCACGAGTAGATTCTATATTACAGTTTCTATATACTCTTCTAGATTGAGGCGATTACTGAAGGTGATGACCATGATGGCGTATGGATTTATTTATAATACTCTGAATTTAATATGGTAACAACTCTGTCGAAACTTAATTAATAATATGCATTTTAAATGCATGCATTTCAAGTACTGTGATCAGATAATTATTCACTTGCGATAATCACTGCGTGTCAATGTAACGGCGCATGTAAATAATCGCCGAGTATCTCGTAATTTTGATTTTTTTTGTGTGAAATATAATACAAGCTATTTACATAAGATATCAAAAGTTTATAATCATCGGAAAATGAGATTTTATTGAAAGAGTAAAGCTGTCATATGTAGATTCCGGTAGTACAATCTAGATTCCTGTAGATTCCGGTAAAGAAGTAGATTCCGGTATTCAAAGTAACCGGTTTGGTACCATATACATGCTAAATTTTTCCTTAACATGCAAAATTATGTGACTAATTCTTCTCTATCCGAATACATGATACTTCGTATCGATCAACGTGTAGCTTAAGGTGTTACCTCATGGAGAACACAGTCACTGCATCTGATCTTAAAGCAATGTCGACATAAGTAGAGTCTATACAGAGTGTTCCATTTTTTACAGGCACAGAGATATTTGACAATCTCTGTGTCTGGGAGTGACAGCGATCCTGCCATCTTCCTTATTAGTTATGCAGGCGCTTGAAATTGACTCTGTAGTTAAAAAACAAACATTTCATTACCCGGAAGAATAGATAAAGTCCGTTCAAGGTGAACGGTCTATATGTCCTCCTTTGCGCTAACTGGTAAAACCATATCTGCCACTTTCAGCAATAAGTTGATTCTGCGAATAATTTAAGGGTAAACAGGCAGGGGAAGATTTGCACTCATAATTAGAAAAGATGTGCTAAACTTCAAACTGACACATCGATGCATCAAGGAGTTTTAAATCCAAGAGACACTAAAAAGATTTCTAAAATTTGATACGACATAGACAATTTTATCTTTCCTGATCTTAAGAGTATACATGCGGCACCAGGAATGATTCAGGAGGTTGACAAGTTCTTGAACCATGATTCTGTGTCTTCACCCCTATTTAGTTATGATACAATATTTTCAGAAGGAAAAACAATCTGTCGGTACTTGATGTAAGACATCCCATGTTCGAGAACAATAAAAACATACCAGTGACATTTCTAATTCATGACAGAAAAAGTCAAAAGTCTCATGAATTGTTTTATACATGTGTTGTGGGGAATACAAATTTTTGTTTACTTAACCGCTGTCTTTTTGAACAGCCTGTCTATATGTGTTCGTTTAATAGTTTGCTTGGAAGCAGTGGTTAGCAGATTACTAGTAGTAAACTATTACGTCAGAATTACTGACACGTCAGGATGACACCACCCTTTACTTAGAAAGGGAAAATAAAAACGCAAATACTGAATAAATTTGAAAACCAACCAAATTTTTACTTATCTTTCTAAACTAATATTTTACAAAGTGATCCAAATATACTAGTTAGTATAATGCCAAAAATACTGAAAAAGATGACAAATCAGCTTATTGAATGAAAAGATGAAGTTCTTAAAGTTCTGTCAGAAAGTAAATAATAATCTCAATAAATGGTATTATTGAAGTATCTAAATGTATTTTGTGACTCTGTACTTTTATCACTCTGTTCAAAATTAACAGCAATGTAAATTAATTATAAATATTTACTGAAGTATTTAAAGATGAAAATCTAAAACAATTGCTGTTAAAACAATAGAATTTAAGTTACTTAATTAAAGAAAATTACTTACTAATTTAGAGAAAAGTTACAATGAATTTAGTAAAACTCTTAGGTTAAATAAATAGCCAAAAATAAATACAAAATTAATTAATTATTGATTGCTAAACCCTAAGAGAGTTTTTTTAGATGTTATCAGTCCAAAAATTCCTTAGAGAGTGAAGAAATGGCTCTGAAATTCTACTGAGGTAAACTCTTCCAGAATGCAGTCAACCATGAAGGATGTAAAGTACATTATGATTGGTCAGCATCTTTCTGATAAGCCATTCAACATTTATCTTACATATCAGCTGTGACCTTGACAATGCTTATGTAAACTCTTTGTCTATAATCTAAAAGTAGCTCAAAGTTCTTTCATAACTGGTCTTACTCAAAATAGCTGATGTAAATACAAAATGAAAATATGTAATGATATTAATTGTAGTTTGTTACAATAAAAATAAACTGGAAGTACTGATGACTATGAAGTACATAAGCAATAATAAAGTATCAAATGAATATACTGAACTCAGTGTGAATGTGCATGAAGAATGATCTACATAGATAAATCAGCAGTCTTTAATAGACTAGCTGAATGCCCTTAATAGACTAGCTAAATGTCTATGCTTTCAAATCTTAAAATACCATACTATTTGTAAATACAAACATTTATGATAAAATATTAGACTGTTATATAATATTATGCAATACTGAAACTATGTATTATGTAACATAATGTTGTAAAGTTCAAGTTTAGTGACTGACCGCGAATTAGCTATCACACTTGCAGTCAAAAATAATGTAAAAAATAGAAAACGTTTGTTTTGTTGGTTTTACTTGAAAAGTGATTTGAAGCGCTGGATAGAGAAAAAACAAAGCTCTAATGAAAAACTGGTTTACCTGACACACATTCTTTGCTTACTTCGGACTCAATGGAAGAATATAATGATAGGGAACACAGTCTAACGTCAGATTGGTTGAATGCAGATCTATCATATTACCTTTCAACTTTGAAAAGTGATGTTTTAAAGGGTGCAGTTCAGTGTGTTACCGATGCGTGTGATTTAAATAATAGTGGGTTGGGAGTAACAGACAGTATGTCGGAAGGTGTAAATACGCTTATCAAAATATTGCCAGTTGGAAGGGAATTCCCATGGATTCTATAGTTCTTTCTTTGCATTTCCTCCAGGGTCTAAAGTTAACCAAACAATTTGCGGAAGAATGAATGTTGGAACCTTTAAATTAAATACCTTACACATGTATTAGTTCCAGCGGAAGCGGAAATGCCCAAAACACAGTTTCTCTGAAAGAAATAGTAGACTTGATTAAAACTGGCAAGTTTGGATAAGTCCTTACCGACTGACGTCACAAAACTTGATGATATAGATATACAAAAAAACTATTGGACAGACAAATATATCTCGACGCACATTGGCATTTTATGTAATTAAGGAAAAAAGACTTACTGATGTCACAGAGGTTGGAGCTCGGATAGTTGAAGGATCCGCTGGTGACAAATACATAATGACCCTATTCCCTAAACCTTCATTTAAATGTCCATCTATAAATATGTTTTCTTGCATAAAAACTACTTTTTTCACTGGATCCGCCCATGTACAAACGGGAGAAAAGTCGCGTGCAAACAAGGCAAATCACGTGCTTATTTTTGAAATGCTTTGCCAGGGGCGTATGTATGTATTTCTGCGCAGACTGATATTTGGCATCTGCATCTTGTTTCTTCCATAATAACCTCTTCTTGTAGCATTATAGATACAATGTAATCCATTGTATGTTTAGCTGTATCAGTTTCCAACCCCAAACGTACTGCCCCATTAATGTACGCACTAGCTTCTCTTAGAGTTTACTCCCTTTACAAAGCGTCTGTTCAGTTATTGTAAATAACTGTGAATAAATAAGTATCGCGTGTAACTTGTGCTATTGCCCGTTTTTAGGTATTATATTAATGATTTTTGTTAGTATCAGTCGGTTTGTTTTTACCTGATTTTTCGCAGAATTCATATAATAAACCTCGAAAACTAGTCACTAGCTTCGTACTCATCCGTACTCTGTTTGTTCGTACTCAAAATAATTCGAATGTAAAGTTGTTATTCTTAAAATAATTGTGTTTCTGTTTATCATATTTTTTAGTTATATGCAAAATTATGTGTAATGTAACGTTTGTAATAACTAAAAATAAAAATAAGATGCTCAAAAACCTTCAAATCACGCTTTAGTAGTGTTGTTGTTATGTGTGCCCCGGTTATGGATATTTAAACATGTTTACCGTTTCCAAGAACAACAAGAATGGTAAATAAAAAATGTACCGGAATCGTCGTCATCACACATGAAAACAATGCATTTAGTCGTCGTGAAATGTTTTTTTATGCAAGAATAGCGACAATACACGTTTGTTTTGTGTATTAACGCCTGCAGAAGCCCTTGGGATATGTTTGTGACCTCGACCTTCGGTCTCGGTTACAAACAATCCCGCGGGCTTCTGCAGACGTTAATACACAAAAAAACGTGTATTATCCCTACAATCATATAATGGCCGTCAAAATGAGCGTTGGATTAGAAGGGAAGATAAAAGAATGAAAAACTTGACACAAATCCGCGTGAACAGTAAGAAGTGACAAAAGGTAGATGGTAAGAAAAAAACCCAAATCTAATCGATAGGTATGTTGAAATGGACTGTGTAGATAGTAATGCCAGCAAAGTAAACGTTGGAATAAAAGCTGAAAATTTCGCGCCAAATATATCAGATATTCGGTCGTCTCGGCAATATACATTTACTCTTAGTGATGTAAAACACCCTAACTTATTTTAAGAGAAATCATCTAGTTGCAAGAAAATGAAAGTTTCTGAAGATGAAATGAGAAATGATATATCTGACAATTCTTTAAATGAAAACGTAATGATACGTTTGTGTACTTACGCCTGGAAGGAAGGATTCTACTATAAGTATGGTTTAAGCCATTCCATCTTTGGCACTACTACAGGAAACAATGCCACCAACGTCTTCGAGATTGATGACCTGTCGTCCAAACAAGATATTCGGAAGAAATCTAGAACGTGGATCTCGTCAGAGACGCTTCAACTAAAAGTCTCCGATAAATTACGATAAAAAACTAAATGACAGGGTTATTAACTTTGGGCAACAACTTTTCGAGACAGCTTCAATGGTATCAATGGTTTACAAGATTCTGGCTATGTTCCAATTCCTCAGACCGTGGAATGGAAGTATTCATTAAGAATCAGGGATGTGCCTAATTATTTTCAAAAGTAATTAATTAATTCCAATTAGAGTGAGAAAATTGCTAATTAAATTAAATTAAATCACAAGCCATTTTCAAAAAGTAATTAATTAATTACAATTATTTTGCCAAAAGTAATTAATTATAATTAATTATTTTATCTCTCCTTTGGAAGGATAAAATGGGGAGTGTGTATAATCCGGCCATCCCCGGCCATCCGGATAGATTTTGACGGAAAATCCGGCCGCCCCTATTTATTTCTTCATTTGTTTACATATATCAATAATTTATACATCATTGTAAAGCTGACGTGATGCAGTTTAAGAATATGTAAAGAAGTTAATAATCCGACCTTAAACGAATTTAAAATATTATTTTGAAATTTAGTTTTTTTTTACTGTAATCAAAATAGAATTCAGAAGGTGATAAAATACGGCCATCCCTACTTTTTTTCTAATTACGTTATATTTTGCAATGAAATATATGTATTTTGAAAGCTGACATTAAGCAGATTACAAATATGTAAAGATTTATAGCATCCGACTGCAAATGACTTGTTAATACCGATTTGAAAATAGCTGATTTTTTCCCGTTGTCAACATCTGTTTCCGTAAGTCGGAAAGCATGATTTGAAAGATTAAATTCTGTAGTTTATAAATATGTAAAGATATGATCTATCATATCTGTTATGTCCATGAATTACTAACAATAATTCATATTTCTAATTTTAATCAACCATTGTAGAATGCAGTAAACAAACAATGACGTTGACGACGTTACCCGGTAACGACGTCATTTACAATAAAAGACGTTCTAAAAATAGATTATCACATTTCTCCCAAGTTATAAAAGATTCATATTATATAATTAAGTAATCAAAAATATACCGTAGATAAGCCAATGTGAAAGGATAAATTGATTTTAAAGAGTTTTAATTTCGTTTCTTGAAGTCTAAAACATAGTCTTTGAATCTTGATGGTAATCGTAGAGTACGTTTGGGCTGAACTCTTCTATTTAGTTCATGTTCATCAGTAGTCTCACTGGTAACTTGTCTTCCAGTGTCATCACCAGTAACTTGGTTTTCAACAGCACTGTTTTGGGTTTCTTCAATTTGGTTGTTGTTCTCCTGTGGATCTCGTTGAATTTGGTTTCTTTCCGGTATACGCAATAAGCGTTCTCTCCATTGGTCATCATTTACAATATACCTTTTGAATTTCGATGCATCTCTGTAAACTGTACGACCATCTGATTTCCGCTTGGCCAAAATGCTGGATCCATGAATATCGATGATTTTATAATGTTCTTGTTCATAAGCTGTTGACCATTTATTCACCTTCATCTTCTTGAGAAGCACTTCATCCCCGACCTTGAAACTACTCTCGACAGTTTTCGGGTGTCTATGCTGGTCCTCCCATTTCTTCTTGTATATTTTGTCTTTGTTGGTTATTTCTCTCTCCATTTTACTGATGTTGGTTTGTTGAAATCCCGGATAGTCTAGTTTCGTACGCACATTTCGCCTCATTAATGCCTCATATGGCGTATATCCTGTAGCAGGATGCGGAGTCGACCTGTAGCCCATAAGCATATTTTGAACTGCCACGTTGGTGGATGTTCCTTCACTGTGAGCAATCTTTTCTGTCTTATTCAAGACTTTCATGAATCTTTCTGCCTCTCCATTTGCTCTGGGGTGTTCTGGGGTAACTATGGTGATGAAATCCATATTCATCAGCAAATTTTCGAAAATCTAGGGAGTTAAATGGCGGTCCATTATCTGTCTCGATTCTTACATATACAATGTAAAAGTTGAAGTGGATTTTAGAAGAAATTTTTGTTAGTAAATATACTTTGAGTTTACCTATAAACGATTTGGAAAATAATTTACAATATAGTCAACATGTACAATGTAATCTAAAGGAAAAAAAATATTTTAAGTACAATGAACTTTGAGTTTACCTAAAAACGTACGTATAGCCACACGTGCATAGCACAAATCCTGTTCCAATACGCATGTTTGAATGGATTAAAAATGTTAGAAATATTTTTTATAAAATGCGGATTATACAATATATGGGACACTCATGATTTTGTAAATTACACCTGGTTATCAGCCACCATTAAGCAAAAATTGTCAGATTTATTTTTAAACAAGTGGTATTCCGATGTAGACAGCTCAAATAAATGTAAAATTTTCAAATTATTTAAAACTGATTTTAAAATTGAAGACTTTTCTCCCGATTATCATATATCAACTACCAATAATCATGTTTTTATTATCTACTATTGTACATGAAACCGATTTTTGTTGCTATGCCTTTTTGTTGTCTCGCCTGTTTAAGCAATATTATGTTATACCTCATGTTGTCATGTATTGTGACCCGAGAGAAATAAAAAAAAAAAGAAAAGGAGCAACCTTTAAAAGATGACAAAATCTAAATTTACCAATAGTTGCATGAATTATGCAGTTCCATTATGTTCTATAAATTTAATAAATATTTGCAAAATACATTACTTTTTAACAAGGACAGGTAATATCTGCGGCATAACATGGTGCATAATTCAATTATTTAATCACTAATTAAAAAAAGAAGAACTTATTTTAAATCCGAGCGTTTCATTATACGTAGCTATTATTATGTGACTGGAACAGTATTATGATGTATCATGATTGGTGTGATAATCCAATCAACTAAACACGTGCCGATAGCCGCTCAGTCTGATGGAAGGTGATTAATCAACACCTAATCAAGGGTGCTAACAAGTTTATAGGATTTGGGTATTTCATATCAGAAAAAATTAATCAGTTTAACAAATATTAAGAACGGTTTCTTTGATATATCAATGTCAATGTGTTTTATGCTTAACTTTTTTTAACTGGTCAATCAGAAAAATATGCGTTGTATCAGTTATTAGATTTTCATCACTTAGTACAAAATAAATTAATATTTTAAATAAGACACTTACAGAAAAATACTGTGCAACTTCATATATGTAGTCCTTGACCATGAACTCTTGTGTTTTAGCTCCCGGATAAGCAAACACGGAATAAGTCTCTGGCCACAAGTACTCACTCATATACTTGACCTGGCTATGTCCTATCACGAGAACCATAATAACGTTTATTCAGCACAAGCACAATAGCACAAACACAACACAATTCTTTATGAACAATTTTTTTCACGCAATTAATATAAAGGAAATTAACACTAGCACAATAAATTATATCCAACAAAATATTCGAGATCACAATTTATGGCAATAAGCAAAGTTATAGAAGATACATGTATGGAATGAGATACAGGAACAGAATTTACAGATTTATATATAAAATATTACCTGATTGTAACAAGTTTTTCTTGTTCACAAACAAAGTTTTTCACGACGATACCTTTTGATCTTTATTAACAACTGCTTCCGTTTTAAAGCATGTTGTTTGATATATTGATAGTCAGTATGTTAAAGACAGATAATTATACAGAGATAATTGCCGGTATTTCCAAACATCATGTGATAATACTGTGTAAGACACAATTAAAAGAGCTTAGATCTATAACAGTTATTGTCATGATACTTTTACAAAACACTGTTATTTAAAATGATGTTCAAACTGCGAGTAAAATTACGTTAATTATATACGGTGATTATTGTATTACCTTGATTCTTCTTAGTCTTCTATATATTAGTTACATGTTATTTTGTTCTATCTATTATTTACAATACTTCTCAGTTTGTTTCTCCTATTATAAAGAACTACAGCTCTTTAAATTTTCAATAAATGAAAACACTAGAACAGATTTATTTTTTTTAACAGAACATAACTTTATTCATAATAATATGACTTAAACATAAGAAGTTCCTTGTCATGGTAGCTATATACAGCATGCAGTAATAACGCTGGCGGAAAAAAACATATATCTTTGAACAAGTATATCTTCTGTTGAAATTGATCGATTTCCATAAACTTAACATTTTTAGAAACTTCGTAACATACTCTTTCACGTGCCATCAAAATAAATAAGGTTTATAAAGAATTAGAAGTTTATAAAGTATGGCCGTATTTTTGTTTTTTTGTACTGCGGAAGAGAGTCAGTTGTAATATTTATAAAAGTTTGACGTCGCACAACTTAATTAATATTTGCAATACTAACATTCAAATGCCACATATGTAAAGTAAAGAAGGTATTCTTTCAAATAATATTACATTTATTGCGATATATATCTTACTTGGAGAAATAAATAGGACGGCCGTAGTTTTCATTCTAAAAAAATGAAAGCGTATGGCCAGAAAATGAGTCGATATTATATGTATATTCTCCGTACTTTCTCAGCATAAAAACTTATTTTAAGTTTTATATCTAGCAAATACATAACCTAAGCTTTCATTTGATACCAATTTTATTAAATTTGATCAATAAATTAAGAAATAAATGGGTACTGCAGCATGGCCGGATTTTTCAATAAATTCTTTACTGGATAGAAAGGACGGCCGGATTTTACACTTTGCCGATAAAATGTTTGAGAGCTGATGAATTCATGATGTGCACTATGTGTAATACCACGACAGAATGACAAGTTTCAATATCCGTTTTTCTGTACATTCCTAATTATTATAGGTTTAGTGACTAAAATGTATCACACTTAACAGAACTGAATAGGAATTAACACCTCTAACACCTGATTGTTGATACAACAATACCTGTCAGTTATTTACTGTCACTGTGAAAATTTCACACGCCCATTGATCAGTAAAAAAGCCAAAGTAATTAAAAGTAATTAGATTTAATTGACAATTACAACCCAAATCTAAGCCAGTAATTAATTAATTTCAATTACTTTAATTTAGTTTGTGCTTAATTATTCATTAATTTCAATTAGATCAAAATCTGTATTTAATTATAATTAATTAAATTACAATTATAATTAGGCACATCCCTGTTAAGAATGATATAAAAAACGCCAGTTTGTCAGATTCACCACACACAAAGTACTAGTAATCACTGCGTGACCACCGTGCAACTTAAAGACTGTAGTCATGTGATTCTGTTTGACAGTTTGAAATCAAAACATTCATTTACGAGGAGTTTGGAACTCCAGTTATTTACAATTTATGGCGACGGAAATAGTGAACCAGATGTGCATATGTAAGACATTCAGCAACAACAGCATGGTGTTGATTGTGGTGTATATACACTACCTAATGCAACAGAGTTTTGTGAAAGTGAATCCGCATGCATCTGATACTCTGTTTTGTAAGAAAAAATCTGACAAAATTCCCGTAAAACGTATACAAACAGCGGAAGCATAAACGTCCATGCGAAACCATTCTGCTCAATTTGTAAAGAAGATGCTGGCAGAACTCTGACTTTCCATTTTGCAGAGCATATACATGTATACTGATATTCCTGAATAATTACACTTTTGAGGTACCAAATAATAACCAGAAGTTGTCTGAATTATATTTGATTGCATTTGTAGTTGTATCTACTACTAATGTCGTTAAATGAATTTATTCCTCATCCTTAAAATGTTCATATAGGATATTTTTACAAGTTTACAAATAATCATTTGTCATTAAGTGTTCACTAAGGTGAAAAACGGAATACATGCACGTACACGAACACATGTTTAATTTCATTTGATGACAGTCGGCTACAAAGAACAAAATCTGCAATAGATTAGGCAAATAAACATGAGATACAGCAATATAAATGCCAACATGAAACCTACACATCACACGTAAGTTTATGTGTATAAAGCAATATATATATGCAAATGTGAACGCTATAAAACACAAAATCTAGCATACAAACATGACATTCATGCAAAATAAAGACACCAAATACAAAAAAGAAAAAACTTAAACATTCATGCATGGCGTATAGATATACATCGGACAGAAGGCATAGAAAACTAGAGCTATCACTAAAGGTGATGAATGTACCCCCCGCGTGCACTGACACAGTACATTGCAGTTTGACACACACAAGATTGCATAATTATGTGGACTGTATGTATATAGACTGTATGTATACAGTATAGTAACAAAAAACAAAGTCCCATAACTATGCAGAATATTTTTCTAAAAGAACGTAACATGCACCATGCACAACTAGGGTTGGTACTGATCACTTGTGTGAAGTTTCATTAAATTGTGTGCAAGGGTTCGGAAGATTAGGCGCGCACAAGATTGCATATGCAGACTGTATGTACATAGTATGTTAACAAGAAACAAAGTCTCATAACTCTGCAATTTTTGTCGTTGAAAGAACCTAACATGCCCCGAGCACAACTACTGTTGTAACTGATCACTTGTGTGAAGTTTCATTAAATTGTGTCAAGGGGATGAGGAGAGATGGTGCGCACAAGATTGTGTCTATGTATATAGTACAGTAACAAAAACAAAGTCCCGTAACTCTGCAATTTTTTTTTCTGAAAGAACCTAACATACCCCATGCACAACTACTGTTGTTACTGATCACTTGTGTGAAGTTTCATTAAATTGTGTCAAGGGAATGAGGAGAGATGGTGCGCACAAGATTGTGTCTATGTATATAGTATAGTAACAAAAACAAAGTCCCGTAATTCTGCAAAAAATTTCTGAAAGAACCTAACATGCCCCATGCACAACTACTGTTGTTACTGATCACTTGTGTGAAGTTTCATTAAATTGTGTCAAGGGGATGAGGAGAGATGGTGCGCACAAGATTGTGTCTACGGACAGACAGACAACCTGAAACCAGTATACACGCCCCCCCCCCCCCCCCTACCCTTACAACTTCGTTGTCGGGGGGTACAAAAAAAAATTAGAAAAAGTGGAACACAACAGGTCGCCCAATAATGAAAATGTTGCAGATTCGGTTTGACTGAGCCTGTTCCTGGGCGGTAGTGGAAATGAAAGCTACCGTCCACGTCCTCTAGCCCCGGTTTAAGCATTTATACATGTTTATAGTTCATTATGTGTACCATGCATGTACAACACGTAATATGTGTTTGTTTATTTGTTTTGGGCTTAACGCCGTTTTTCAACAGTATTTCAGTCATGTAACAACGGGCAGTTAACCTAACCAGTGTTCCTGGACTCTGTACCAGTACAGACCTGTTCTCCGCAAGTAACTGCCAACTTGCCCACATGAATCAGAGGTGGAGGACTAAGGATTTCAGACACAATGTCGTTTATCAAATAGTCACGGAGAACATACGCCCCGGCCAAGGATCGAACGCACGACCCCGCGATCCGTAGACCAACGCTCTACCTTCTGAGCTAAGCGGGCTAGCGTACGTAATATGTGTAACATCTATACATGTTACAAGTACAAATATACAATTTAGAGACATGCACAGATTTATTCAAAAGGCGGTATACACGGAACCCAAAGACATTTAATGGTGAAAATATATTCTCTGGAACCGTTTGACTGTGTCATGCAAAACATTTCTTACCTGAATTGGCTGGTATTTTTGTGTGGATAAACTCATTTGCGCTGGTTATGGATGATGTTGCATTCTGCGTTTCCCCACAGCGAGTGTGACTGAGCTGGTGTGATAGCGTTTTGTCTTCTCTTATGTTCTGGAAACGGGGGATAAGTGATTGTGTATATGGTTCTTAGGATTGCTTTTTACATGGACTAACAAAGGCATTTTGCGTTTTATGTACCATACCATCTGGTCAAATATGTATTTGTGTGTATTTTAATGACGTATGTAGCCATTCATACAGTGCTGTAGAGTTTCAGGGTGATGGGACTGTGTTCTTTGAACGTGGCTCTTCCTGATGGATCTTTTGTCCTTATTTGAGTTTGTTCAGCAGAAAATAGAAATAGTGGACACTCCATAGGTCACTCAATACGACAAAAACGAAAATGTTGCAGGCTCGGTTTGATTGAGTCTGTTCATGAACGGTAGTGGAAATGAATGTTACCGTCCACGCCCTCTAGCCCCGGTTTGAGCAGAACTCAACATCTACACATGCTACAAGTACAAAAGTACAAAAAAAAAAAAACAATTTAGAGACATACACCGATGTGTTCATGCGGCGGTGCACATGGAACCTTTCATTGAAAAGTGGCATATGATTCCCAGTCAAAATAATGGGTTTGCCCTAAAAAAGAAAACAATGGGCATACTAAACAAACTGTAATTTAGAAAGGGGATCTGAGGTTATGGAGCCTGCATATTACAGGAACTGCCGAAGGACAAAATTAACAAGGCAGTCTGAAAGACAACTAAATCCCCCGCCACTGTTATGGATGGTGAAAGAGTAAACCTTTGGCCCTGAGCTGTGACCTTGACCTTGAACTGACAAGGCTGACTCATGAAATATGTACATCATCTTAATGAGGTGATTATTTGACCCAAGTTTCATGAAAATCCTTCAAGGGGTCTAGAAGATACAGAGCTCAAATTTTTGACCTTGAGTTGTGACATTGACCTTGAGTTGACATGGCTGACTCATGAGTTTTTGATGAGGTGATCATGAGACCCAAGTTTAATGAAAATCCTTGAAGGGTTTTAGGAGATACAGATTGGACACAAAATTGAAGGCTGAAACCTTAGACCCTAAGGTGTGACCTTGACCTTAAGCCTGCATGGCTGACTCATAAGTTCTGCACATTGTCTTGATGAGGTGATCACTTGACCCAGGTTTCATATGAATCCTTCAAGGGGATTAGGAGATACAGAGCGGACACAAAATGGAAGACTCAAACCTTTGACCCTGGCCTACATGGCTGACTCATAAGTTCTGCACATCGTCTTGATGAGGAGATCATTTGACCCAAGTTTCATGAAAATCCTTCTAGTGGTTTAGGAGATACAAAGCGGACACAAAATGGAAGGCTCAAAACTTTGACCCTAAGTTGTGACCTTGACATTGATCGGGCATGGAAGCTGACACATGAGTTCTGCACATCATCTTGATGAGGTGATCACTTGACCGAAGTTTTATAAAATTCTTTCAAGGGGTTTAAGAGATACAGAGCGGACACAAAATAGAAGGCTCAAACCTTTGACCCTGAGTTGTGACCTTGACCTTGAGCCAGCATGGCTGAATCATGAGTTCTGCACATCGTCTTGATGAGGTGATCATTTGGTCTAAGTGTCATGAAAATCCTTCAAGGGGTTTAGGAGATACAGAGCGGACACAAAATGGAAGGCTCAAACCTTTGACCCTAAGTTGTGACCTTGACCTTGAGTCAGTAAGGCTGAGTCATGAGTTCTGCACATCGTCTTGATGAGATGATCATTTGACCAAAGTTTTATAAAATTCCTTCAAGGGGTTTAGGAGATACAGAGCGGACACAAAATGGAAGGCTCAAACCTTTGACCTCGAGTTGTGACCTTGACCTTGAGCCGACATGGGTGACTCATGAGTTCCGCACATCGTCTTGATGAGGTGATCATTTGACCCAAGTGTCATGAAAATCCTTCAAGGGGCTTAGGAGACATGGAGCGGACACGAAAGTGTTACGGACACGGTCGGAAGGAGACGGAGACCATTCCTATAACCCCCCCCCCCCCCCCCACCACCACTCGTGGCGGGGGGTTAAAAAGCGGGCACCATATCCAAGGGGTGATTCTACAAAACCTAACGCTATGAAAGCGGGAATATTGGAACGACCCAGGCCAAAATGTTCAAGCTTACAAACTAAACAGTACCAATAACACAACATAAAAGCTGTGCTGAACGATCTGAGAAATCAAAATATAACAGCCCTGATTGAATGTATGCGGAGACATTTTACGGCCGCCACACGGCACAAACAACGCTGCTATGATAATAAAATAGAAAAAGTGGAAACTCCATAGGTCTCTCAACACGACAAAAACGAAAATGTTGTAGGTGCGGTTTGATTGAGCCTGTTCGTGGACGGTAGTGAAAATGGATGCTACCGTCCACGCCCTCAAGCCCCGGGTTGAACAGAACTCAACATTTACACAGGGTACTAGTACAAAAAAAACATTTTAGAGACATCCGCAGATGTGTTCATATGGCGGTGCACATGGAACCTTCAATGATACGCTAGCGTGTAATTCCATGAAAAGCGGCGTATGGTCCCCAGTTAAAATAATGGGTTTTCCCTAAACGAGAAAACAGTGGGCAGAAGTAATGAAAAGCACAAAACCTCTTCCATCCTCTATCATCAGCTTAAGCAGAACTCTATTATAAAAATACATGTAATGGACTCACAGAGGACCAGAAATCTTAATAACTTTGAGTCCAAGAACTGTTTTTGGCCGCCTCATGGTACTACAAGAATGTTGTAATGATAGTAAAATAACTGATAATCTATAAGAATCTAGATCATTTCGAAAGTATGAACGCAGCTAGGCAAAATAAATGTTGTCTCCATCGAGGCTTTTGTGCTTAAAGGAGTCTGGTCAAGACAGTCAATGAAAAGTACAACACTCTCGTGTCTCCTTACGCGGAATTCTATTATATAAAAAAAAAACATGAAACTGATTTCATGTTTAAAAAGGACCAGTTTTAGGCGACCTTTGCAGCCGCTACATGGCACTTAAAAGGCCGCTGATGAAAAGGTCCATCAAATCTATAAGAATTCCTTTGAAAGAAAAGAACACAACCATGTTATTTAATAACTGACTCGATTTGATAAAATTATGTATGAAAATGAGAGGCAATGATATGTACAAGTCCTCTCGAACCCCACTTGCACCGGCTTGAGCGGATCTCTATAATAAAATAACATTGAATGCACTCCCTGAATTTAAAGAACAAAAAAACTAACAACACTGAGTCCATCTTTAGGGCGATATTTTACGACCGCCCTACGACACACGAAGACTGCTGTTATAAAGGTTAGTCACATATATCAGAAGATCATCGAAGAAAATCCTTTGGAAGCATAAAAAGCAGCCAAGCAAAATAATAGCGTACTCGGTTTGAGTGAGTCTGTTCTTGAGAGGTAATAAATTGTGTAATACCTTCACGCTAAATAGAACAAACAGCTTATGCAGATTTGTATTAAACAAATATGATAGAAAGCTATGAAAATGTTTTCAAAATAATGTGACAGCCGTTTAGTGCGGACTTTTTGTGTTTCCTCATTTTTTTTGGGGGGTGGGGGTGGGGGCCACTTAGATTTACCCTCGTCTATACGTCTGTTCGTCCTAATTTGTGTCGTATATATATCAAAAAATATTTAACTCGAGTTACCAGACCTCTTGATTTCCATTCAGCTTGTTAAGTTGTTAATCTGGTGTTTCTGGGATTTCAGACAGCCAAAAATATACATAAAAAGGGCCTTAAAGTTTGTGTCGCATGTATCAAGAAGTATTTAATCTAGGATTATAAAACATTCTAGGACTGCTATTCACCGGGGATTTGTTTGAGATTTAACTCATCCAGACCAGAGTTATTGCCCTTGACATAGTCAAAAATGTGCATAAAGGGCTTATAATCTATTTTCAACTAAAATGCAAAGTTGCATGCACCAGACAAATGTCCTTTTTAAGTTATATAGATGGAAAATTTGCATTACTTATCTTGAACACACACAGTCGAAGTGAGTCTGCTATCATATTCATCTGGTGCGTTCTATAGACTTTCAAATGATCTTGGTGTAGCTATTAAGTCCTTTTTAGACTTGCATATTCTTTACATTCAGTACTATTATCAATACAAATGTTTGTGATATGAAGAATTGTAATTTAAGTATAGAAAATTTTCCTTTTTTAGATGGGGATGTACTTTGTGTAGCATCTTGTAAGATATAAATTTCTCTTGATAATAAATTCAATCAAGTTATGTCCATAAACTCAGTCAGCAGGGTCACCATTATCATAAACTGCAAAAATATATCCAATACATTTTATAACCGTAATTCAAGTTTCGTTCCGAAATTAAATAGTAATTTAGAGACAATTCTGCAACAAAACATATCAAAACCTGACCTTTTTGGATATGTTGTTTACAAACTTCATAAGATTCTTGGGGCCTCCGTGGCCGAGGGGTTAAGGTCGCTGACTTTGAATCACTCGACCCTCATCGATGTGGGGTCCAGCCTCACTCATGGCGTTGAATTCTTCATGTGAGGAAGCAACCTAGCTGGCTTACAGAAGGTCGCTGGTTCTACCCAGGTGCCCGCTCTTGATGAAATAATGCATGGAGGGGCACCTGGGGTCTTACTCCACCATCAAAGCTGGAAAGTCGCCATATGACCAATAATTGTGTCAGTGCGACGTTAAACCTAACAAAATCAAAAAGTTATCGTAAGATTCTGGTTCAATGACTTTCCGATTTTATTTGATAAAATTATAAAACGCTTTATTTTTGACGGAACAAAACTGTTATTAAGTCTTATATAGCACATCGAATAATAGCATGACCATGATAATAATGGCAAGAATGGTAATATGACAGTAATCGTAGAAGATGAGAAAATTATATCCGGTGAGATGTTACACGGGGTACATCCCCATGTGACAACAAGGACAAAACTAACAAATGAAAGGAAAACATTGGAGCCCCATCGCGGGTTAATCAGTGGTCAGAACACCACTAGGGAGTTGAAGCTGGGTTATATTTCGATCTTCTCTGATCGTTCGGTACGACCTTTATGTCGTGTTATTGGTACTGTTTAGTTTGTAAGCTTGAACATTTCGGCCTGGGTGGTTCCAATACTACCGCTTTCATAGCTTTGGGTATTGTATAATCATCCCTTGGATATGGTGCCTGCTTTTAAATTTTGTCTTTTGGCAGTTCCTGTGATATGCAGGCTCCATAACCTCAGATCCCCTTTCTAAATTGCAGTTTGTTTAATTCTTCCCATTGTTTTTTCGTTTAGGGCAAACCCATTATTTTAACTGGGGACCATACGCCGCTTTTCAAGGAATTACACCTAGTGTATCATTGAAGGTTCCACGTGCACCGCCTTATGAACACATCTGCGGATGTCTCAAAATTGGCTTTTGTACTTGTAACATGTGTAAATGTCGAGTTCTGCTTAACCCGGGGCTAGAGGGTACGGTAGCACGCATTTCTACTACCGTCCATGAACAGGCCCAATCAAACTGAGACTGCAGCATTTTCGTTTTTGTCGTGTTTAGCGATCTGTGGAGTTTCCACTTTTTCTATTTTGTGCATACCGTCCCTGTGCAACAAACATCACTTTATACCTTCTGTGTTCTAAAGTCTCAAGACACATAAATATATTGTCCCAGATGAATCCATTACATACACAATGATGACAAAAGGCACAATATTCAAAGCACTAAAATGAGTAAGGTTTTGCGGCTTTTTGTGCGCCCTAACCTGTTGTTTTCTCCTTATTGTTTAACTTTAGGTGTATATTTTTGTATAAATTTAATGCAGATCATTTACATCTCTATAGGTGCACTGCCGTAAGAGGACGTGGCCATTCCTTTTCAAGAGTTCAACTTCAACTCCACAAAATTCATGCGGACATCTAGCGGAGGTGCAGGGTGAATGTATATGCGCGGGGCCAGGTGCTCCCGAATGTGTCCTTAAAATCCCGAACATGTATGTGTCGTTAAAACCAGAACATATATATATACACTGTACACTATATCTAGTACGTTTTACATCCTCACAGCTGGCTGGACAGTGGCCTTGAAACAATCCAGAGTGTCAAACTGCAGCAATGTTCGTGGTAGGCTATTCCACAGGTTCCAGGTTAATGTGGAAGAATGAGTGCTGCTATACGTTAATCTTACAGTTATCAATTTCATGGTATGTCTAGACAATGGAACAAGACATGAGATGCTGGTGCCGCCACTTAATTGTTCACGACCTTAGACATATAAGTAATAAATCGGATAATTGCCTTCGGGCTTGTAAAGATGGCCAGTTTAACTGTTGTATCCATTGAAGTAACACTACAATACAATACAATACAATAAATTTTATTTAAAGTTGGTAAGACATCATCACAGGAAACATAAGCTGGAGAAGAACTTTTATAACCGACTGCTATAACATATATTAAATGAACAAATAAAAAAGAGCTGTAAGAAAAGCATACAAATTTAAAGCATATACAACACACAAAGCAAAGCAAAGCAAAGCATATTATTTTACAAGCAAAACAAAACAAAGTAAAAACTGAGTTGACTATTCTAATCATGACCAGAGGCCTAAAATTACTTAAGAAGCTGAGGTTAAGAAACTGAAAGGGAAAAACTGACACAAATGTGTTTTAGACTGAAAAAAAAGCTAAGAAAGCGTATCCCTTCAAACCAGGTTTGAGGAGAACAGATGAGCATAAACCTCTCAGATTTGGAATAAAACAAGCATATAATTATAATACGTACGGTGGCAAGCAAACACTAAAACAAGCAAGAATAAGTAAAAAAAATTAAAAAAGGTATTGGAGGATAAACACATAATCTAAGAAGCACAAAGAATAATAATTTGTAACTATAGCGGAGAAACATGCAAAAACAGTCAAACAGGAAAACAAGCATGGGTTTGATAAAGGCAAGCATGCCACTGCATTGTGGACAAGTTATACCTGTTGACAAGCCACACAGGTACACTCCTTTCCTGACCAGCAGGATATTAGATTTTAAAATTATTAAAATTATTTGTTTGCCAAAAGGTGTCAGGTAGGGAGTTCCACAATACAGGGGCAGCATACCTAAAGCTGTTCTTACAGAACTTATTTGTTTGTTTTGGGTTTAACGCCGTTTTTTAATAGTATTTCAGTCATGTAACGGCGGGCAGTTAACCTAACCAGTGTTCCTGGATTCTGTACCAGTACAAACCTGTTCTCTGCAAGTAACTGCCAACTTCCCCACATGAATCAGAGGTGGAGGACTAATGATTTCAGACACTGTCTTTTATCAAATAGTCACGGAGAACATACGCCAAGACCGAGGATCGAACTCACGACCCCGCGATCCGTAGACCGACGCTCTGCCTACTGAGCTAAGCGGACGGTTGTCTTACCGAACTTAGTTTTACTGACCTGAGGTACCTGTAAAATATTATGATGAATTTGAACGTTTATTTATTAGATCAGATAGAACTGGAGGTGCTAATAAAAAAAAACCCATAAAATGTCATACGTATCGAACATATTTTATGTTATTCAAATTAAAAATGTGTACATTGTGTTGCAAACATAATGTAAGACAATGCATGTATATTCTATCAGAAAATACATATTAATCAATTTTGTATCATATCGACAGTATATTAACACAGATCTCTGTAATTATTGCAATATATTTGAAGTTCAAGTATACTGATAAATATTTACTCATATTTCTAAAGAGTAAACACGATAATTATTACGATATGACAAACATATATATAAATTATACTTCAATATGGTTCATCATTTAAATCACTCACACGAATAAATAAACAACACAGTAATATATGAACAAATCATATACAACAGACACAAAATTATAGTGATGATCACTGATGCTGTTATTCTTTCTGATGAAACATTGTACATAACCATGTGTTAAATGCAAATTCAATGTCGACATGTGATACATCAACTGGTGGCCGCACGCAGTGTTTGTGGTACCAACGTGAACATTTGTCACATTGGACTTGATCGCCTAAGCAGGCGGGTAAATTGCAAATACAATAATTTTCTATAGAAATAATCTTCTGCTGGTTTTTTTCCGACGAATACTTAAAGTCTTTTTAGTTGTTGGGAATTCCGTCATTTTGCATTTTTTCTAAGCATGAGATTAAATGCCCTCTTAGTTTATTGGGGTCAAATATGATATCAAAACACAGTTTCTGCCTTATACAGTGTGAAGTTGCATGAGCCATAGCAAATAAACCAGTCTACTGAATTGTCTTGTTTTTGAACTGATGGAACTGTTATCTTAAAACGCTCTTCATTTTTGCCATAAATCTGAGAAAGTTGAATTTTAAGGCCGTCTGAAATAATTCTGTCATTTTTTCTTTCGTTACCTAAACTGTCTATTAAATATATAGTATCATTGTGTAGTACTGATGTAACCCAGTGATCTTTGTGGTTATGGTGAATTTGGCAAGAAAACTTTTCCTTCGCTGGCTGGAATATATGTTGTCCAAATATTTGACTGATATTTTCTCTCAGCATAAATGCGATAGGCAGTACTGGATTCTTCTTAAACATAGAATATTGAACTGCCACTGCAGATACATAAAAATCACCAAGATTGAAAATTGTGTCGTAGAAAATTTCTTAATGCGAGTCCTTTGACTTAATCAGATTTTTAACTTCCTGGAATAATTCCGTATTTCTTACAATTACTAAATCCGGCGTTGTTTTTATACTTAATATATAGCCATCTTATTGAGTCACTAATAAATGTAAGGCGAACATCGCATCATGCGACAACTTGTACTGTTTTGAACAGTTTGTTTTAAGTTGTGAACTTGTTTTAGGTTTCTTGGAGCAGCAATACCCCTGAGTTTAGTCTCTGGTGACTTTTCTGAGCTCATTTTTTCTAAGACCTCGTTAGGTTTATCTTTTGTTGTAACTTTATTTTTAATATCTTCTAAGACGGACGGTTTAGTGCGTTTGAACAGTCTTGTTTTACGCTTTCTTTTTCGATGCGGCAATGACTGATATGCGCTAGAGCTACCATAGTAACCCAATACTGTTTCGCTATTATATCCATCAAATATACACGTAAATCTAAACATATGTTTTTGAAAGTCGCCACCGACAACATTGTTATTTCTAATTTTATAGAAATGCCTTTCAATTATTTTCCCTTCAACATTGTACTTTTTCCTTCCAATATGGCGCCAGGTATACCCATCCGCTTTCCAATCATCTTTCTTGTTTGCATCTCCCGAATCACAGTATAACAAGAAATATCTTTAAAAATGATGGTCGGCGAATTGTAATAAAGAAAGAAGTTTATGAATTTTTCATCTAACATTCATCTTTCATCTAACATTTTTCAAATTGAAAAACTAAACACCGCACTTTAACACTTTAAATGGTTCTCTTTTACTTTTTCGCAAAGGTTTCGTAGGGTTGCAATTTTGTTTCGTTTATCCTTAGACGAATAATTACAGCAGTAGTTTGATGAAGATTCATGAAGCGGCTCAGGAGGAGGTCATTAAACGTGTTACGATATTGTTACACATCGAGTTTGATAAACATCCATTACATTTTAGTGGTTAATGCGAAGAAAGGCATATCTACTTTTAGCTATAGTGGTCCCTAATAGGGCCCAAGTTCCTATATAAATAAATTTGAAAGAGGACCTTATAATGATGCTACAGACCAAGTATGACAAAGATCCACCAAGCTGTTCATGAGACGCTGTATAAAGGCAATTCTAGATTTAGCTCTAGCAGCCCCTAAAAGGGGTCAAATGTCCCAGCTGAACAAAGTTGGCTGCGGGCCTAATAAAGATGCTACGAATCAAGTTTGATTAGAATACATGAGAAAAAATCAAAGGATTTTTTTATTTATTATTCTTATTTATTTCTAAAATAGGCCAACTGATCCCGCTTTAACAAATGCAAATTCGCTATTCATGAATCTTTGGACAATGACGTCACACCTATAAAAAAGTGAAGGTCAAGCAAAACATACAATTGTAATTATTTCAATATTTCTGTTCCATAAGCAAAGTTTGACCATAGTCATATCACATAGATAAACTGTTTGCATAGTACCTTCATTTCAGTGTAATGAGATTCAGACATTATATAGCATATATATAATAAAACAGATTTCAAATGAGTTCAATATTTGCATACCATACTAAAGAAAAATATTCATATATAATAAATCAGTTAAATAATTTATAACAAATATATCAAAGCAAACAAGTACTCATTTTGATATGCAATCTGAATAAGTCACAAACGCAAGAAACCTTTTCATATACAGACGACAATTGTAACAAGGAACATCTTTTAAAAGCACTTCTCTACATAAAAGACTATTATCACACCCTTATTCATGTGATACCCAGACCGTATTCAGCTCTTTCTTTAATTTGATATATGTTGGTATTTGAACAGGTTTTTATCATATTTATTAAACTTACTTATCATTTTGAGATATATCAATATTCTTGCTAAATATACTGAGCCAAAGTTAGCTTTAAAACTGTGAACAGCGTCGTTTAGGATAAACGCTTTGTCTACATTTCACTCAGCGTAGCACAATCAACAGAGTGAAAGAAATTGACACTCTCGTCCAATCAGACAGAGTGTTGCATAAATATTCCATTTTGATAAATTATCTATAATGCGTTATCAAGTAGTTTGATTTGCAAACTGAAGTCACGTGGCATAGGTAACGAAAACGAATTTAGACGGCGTTCGCCGAAAAACACGTTTCCTTCTTTTGGCTTGTATGGCTGGTCTTTGGTAGTGCTGCTAGGCAAGTTAGATTCCAGGATGCAGGACGCTTCTCCGTATGATAATATCCTATTGGTGTATCGGTTCCGCCCCAAACGAGATTTGGCGACACATCGGTATTCAAATAATAATGCATTCAGGTTCACACAAAACAACCTTATCACCACTACAAACCGTGAGTTTTTCTACGACAACGCTGTGATGAACTAGTTGAAGATGTAACACTTGGCGTGGTACCGTTACCATGGCGACGACCTGTAGGTAAGTGGATGTTCTCCGAACCGACGCATGTGCAGCTGGTAGATACCGACCGTTAGATTGTGTAGCAGACGGAAGATCACGGACGGCTTCGTAGACTCTCTGAAAATAAAAATAAAATAGAGAATAATAAAAATTACTTAAATAGTTACATACTAATAAACCGTCAATCAATTGTAGAGAAACGGACACGGAATGTTAACCTCATCGTAAGTAGAAATTCTATAAGTTTTGAACCAAGCTGGAGATTATTTCAGCTACTAGTATTTCAGATAGGCAGTTCACCTAATCATCTTTCCTGGGAAGAACCAGTACTAGTACCCGGAGTCCGCGACTACCTACGTGCTCATCATAAATATTTGTTGTCGGTAGCGGGGCTCGAACCCATGACAAATTTCAGAGATTACAAGTCTCAAGTACTGTATCCCTTACACCACGGATTAATAAAGTCTGATATTAATTTTAAACAGCAAGTCACAATTTTACTTGAGAAAAAAATACAATTATAGCTTTTGCATAACATACACTGTTTTCTAGAGCTCTCTCAACCAATGACGATCGACTACTGGAAACAGGACCCGACGACGCTTGTCCGCCAGACTTACGACTTGAAGACAACCGACGACCTGTCTTACGACTTAATATATTGCTGACGATTGGACAGTGGCGGTTGATTTGGGCTGCTCGGAGGTGCGATGCACGTAGCTTCGGGCTCACGACACCGAGAAGACACGGGTGTAGAAACTGCCGGTACGGACTCTATTGCTGTCTCAATGATGTTGGCCAACTTTTCCGTGCCTTCGATTTTAAGGTGTGGTCAGAAACCGACGAGCAGCGCCTGAAAAATTGTACATGTTATAGGCATTTATTACTATATCGTAGTATACATGTTTATAAAGCGAATGAGAGAATGACAGCTCTAGAAGCATAATTTGTGTACGCTTGAGACTAAAAAGTTTCAGCTTATTTATTTTTTAAAAAAGACTGAAATAGGAAACTGGAGTGCCCGGAGACCATTTGTCCGTCATGGTGACCACATGACAATTCAACATTCCGACATCAGGATTCGAACTCTGACCGCCTTGGTGTGAAGCGAGTGCGCAGATCATTGCGCTAACAGGTAGTAAGATAAAGAAGTAACAGTTAAATATGTACTCACCGAATATAGAGCGAAAATCCCACTGACTGATAGTCTGAAGCCAACTGGTAGACTTTTAAAACACGCGGAGCAAGTTGTTGACTTCATTAGCAACAGGATGCCAGTCCTTAAAAAACATAGACTTTGTCGTTACACGGTCGGGGTTTTAAACTTGGAACAAATCATGTCCCCTTGGTAGGATCTCGGACACCAGGACTGTTGCACTGTAATTTTAAAGACAAGAAATGAAAATAATACTTATATGAATTTGCTCTATTATATCACTGTAGGTTTCTCGCAGTATGATCTTTGTTTACAGGGTGGCTTTTATTCGGAGGTGGTCATTAACAAAGGTTTGGCTGTATGTATGCATCGCAGGCGTCATTGTTAATTTTCAAAATGACTGCAAACATCCTTTGACGTCAAAGCTACCTCAATTTCTATGGGCATTCTTAGTTAACCGTTTTTTGTTTTTGTTTTTAATTTCTACATGCAGGGAAAATGTTATCACCCAGTACTAGATAAAGTCCGTAAGCAACTTCCTACTCTCTCACTTAAACATTTACTCAATATTTAACTGGTCAGCACTTCCTAGCATTAATACATAATGAACGGTCATTATATTTACTCTGTATTTAACTACAGCACTTTCTAGCGGTATAATATATGTGAGAATTTGCAGACCGCAAAGAAATTTGTCAAAGCTGTAAAGTCGATGTATACCCAAGTTAAGTCTTGTGTAAAATATATTTCTTCATGTTCAGAGGTTTTTTTTTCGAATCCACCTCTGCTCTTTATTCGTCAATGACCTTAATACTAGTATGAATACAGATCTAAGCGATATTTTCACTATAAATGGGCTTAAACTTTTCTTGATCCTATTTGCAGACAATCAGGTACTTTTTGCAAAGTCTCCCGAATCTTTACAGTCAATGCAATGGGGATTGAAAATAAATACGTCTGAAACAAAAGCCATGATATTTGAAAAGGGTAGACATTCCCATCATGACTTTATCATATATTATACTCCTATCGAAAGTGTGGGTTCTTTAACCCTTATCATGCTTTGTACGGATGAAGTACGTTCTGACTACCACAGTATGGTAGCGACTTTTACCAACTGGTGCCCCAATTTTGTAAACAAGCCATTTTGGAACGAAAACAAAACTAAAAAAAAACTTTCCAAAGTTTTTCATTATTGTCTTCCTCACAGACGAAATCATGAAAATGTAGAAAGGCAACTTACGGTATTGTATTTATTACAATATAATGAAACGAAGCTCTTGTAATTTTTCGAATGACATGTTTACAAATTTGAAATAAAAAATTTGACTCCAGAACAAATTACATAATTGGTTATGTTAATCTGATAGTGTGAATAATGAATCATTTCAGATCAAAGAAAATAATGTTTGTGTATTTTTCAAGTCTGTAAATATGGTTATCACAGACGAAACAGGTCTGGTTACCGGACCCAGGGCTCACGCTGTCAGTCGCCATTATCGCCATTTGCGATTATTTTATTTAAATGGCGAATATTTTTTCATTTTGGCGACAGGAACTGGCGATTATTTTATTTAATAGCTACATAAATAATTATGCCAAGTGAGACAGTAACCCGCGGCCTGCTAGTGTAGAAAATCAATAGAGCGGACTGTTTATTACCTTGTGTATTCCAAACACGTGTCAACTATGCCTATAACATTGCCCAAGGCGGTATGATGCAGACGACAATTAAACCGATTATAACCGGAAGTTAATCTTACTTATCTAGCTATCAATCAGATTGAACTGGCAGGCTACTTTTTTTGGAACATTATAAAACGCCAGCGCAAATTTTCTTCAACTCTATATTCGGCAGACGACAATTAAACCAATTTGTAAGGGCAGTTTCCTGATGAAAAATTAAATTGCCATCTATAGTTACCGCTAATTTAATTATCTTTAAAAACATATTATAAACTGACCTAACTGTCGACGGTTTCAAAATGTCTTTAATCAGTATCTAGGTTAGATATGTGTTTTTAATCTAAAATGAAATTGTTCGAAACGAAAAATATATTTTTTTTCGAATTTTCAGAATTTGTAAAGAACGCGAATTTGTTGAAATATTACAGGCCAGATATTTTTAATAGTCTATTTTTTTTACCACGACAATTCTGGCATAATAAATGTTTTTTGTTTTGCACATTAATTGAAAAAATATCGGAAAACCCAGTCCTGTTTCTATTTTTAGAAAGATGGCCGATACGGGCAAACTAAAAAAAACATCATATAAATGTGCTTGCATACTGTAATTAGCGTAAGTAAAAACATTCTAAAACACTTAAAAATTAGTATATTTATTGAATAAAGCATCAAAAACTTGTTGACAAAAAGCTGTAATTCAATAGTGTACATAGATGCAAAATATCACGTATTTTCGCGACTTGATTGTTTTGTACTTTTCGAGCAATTTAAGTGCAGTTATGGTCAAAAGAATCATGAAAACACTTGTATAAAGAAAAAGTATAAACATGAATGATACTCAAAGACTTGGTAAACTTTCCATTGTGTGCAACTGTGTCCTTATTGTATGTGCATGAATGGGGCTAATACTGAGCCATTGCCCAGTCCATAATGTCAGTCAATATCAAGATTTTCAGCTGCCTTACACAAACTAACTATGTGCCCTGTAAATGCCTTCAAAATCCATCAGAATATAGCATTTTAAACTGTTATAGTGGGACCCCACCACCAATATTGGGAGGTAATTTCCCTGAATCCCCGATTCCCACACCCCCTTTTGGGGCCTGCTACTTTTTAAAGTAATTAAGAAGATATATATGTTGAAATTTATCACTTTTATTTTTATAAAAATTGCACGCAAAGATCCGCATCAATTTTGGCTATTAATTTTTCATAGGTTAAAAAGTTGGCTATTATTTTTTGGAGGCCAGTGTGAGCCCTGCGGACCTCTAGACAACCCGTACAGGGCAGACTAGAGGTCCGGTAATCAATATGAATATTGAGTACGGTATTTACAAAGAGCTAGAAGACTATATTTTATCTTTAAAAATGGGAGATGATTTCAAAATATGTTATATAAATGTAGTTTTCTCGTTTTAAAAATAGTATGTCACAGGAAAGTATTTATAATTCTTTAATCCTAGGAAAAATACGATCGCAAATTTGACAAATAGATAATTAATAGTAATTTATACGCCATAATCGGAAGCTTTTATTGTTTTTCTTGTTTTTTACGTGACTGATGAATTGAAAAAATAAATCTATTTTTTGCTTTAGTATTTAAGACATGGATTTTGCTCATGAATTGTTGAATTCTTTTTACTGTGCTTGAGTAATAAATAACGGTAACTACCGGAAATTGCTGTTAAAATTTCATATTTAATATGCATCGAACCGGAAAAACGACAAAAAATAGGAAAACAAAATTTTTAGATCATTTCCCGTTTTTAAGATAAAATATAGTTTTCTAGCTCTTTGTAAATACCGTTCTCAGTATTCATTACTGGACCTCTAGCCTACCCTGTATGGGTTGTCTAGAGGTCCTGTTACTGGACCTCTAGACTCCAAGTCTAGAGGTAAGGTTACTGGAACCCTAGCCACTTCCTAATTTTTTCATATGGGCAGTATCCCAACTTGCATTAAACACTCGAAAGACCAAAATAGTGGAAGCAGTTTAACAACAAATAAAAAGATGTTACAAAACAATTACATTCAGTAAACAAAGAAGAGGACCTCTGTTCATTTTGAGATCAGTAGGTCAAAGGTCAAATTCACAGTGACCGGGAACAGTCAAACAGTTTCCAGATGATAACTCAAGAACACTTTAGCCTAGGATCACGAGTTGATAGGAAAATTGGTCATGACAAGCAGATGACCCCTGCAGAACAATTTAACAGTTTCCAGACAATAACTTGAGAATGCTTGGGCCTAGGATCATGAAAGTTGATAGGGATGTTAATCATGATCTGCAGATGACCCCTATTGATTTTAAGGTCAGTAGGACAAAGGTTAAGGTCACAGTAACCTGGAATAGTAGAACTTTTGTGTACAGACTGTAACAGTGACCAAATAATTTCTGTTCCTTGTTCAATTACTGAATGCATCAAGGGGGGCATTTCGTGTTCTACGAGCTCTTGTTTTTAACTTTAGTCTATAGATTAACACTTTTCCCTGACCAGCATCTCCCAGTCATAATAGATTGTTAGATAGTATCAACTAAAACTTAAAATAGTACCAACTAAAACCAGACTGCTTTTCAGTCATACCATTTAGAGCCAAGCTGATGCAGATATCCCTAACAAGACCTCCAACATTCAAAGATGGGGAGAAGATTAGCAGATGGCTTTTAATGAGACAAGTGCATAGTAATCCACATCATTAAGAAAAAACCCCGATTAAATACAATTGCAACACTCGTGAAACTACCCAGAAGTCAACCAAATGTGTCAATCTGACTAAAGTACTTGATATAAACAAAGATCTGAGAATGACTCATTCACATTCGTCTTCTGTATATTTTGGATTTCCAATATTGCTATTTTTATTTTCGCAAATGTATTTTTATTTGAACCAATCAGACAACTTGTTTGAATGTCAAAGAGTAAGAAAAATGTGCAGTCAATCCAGGGCTCTAACCCAGGACCCCTCGCTTACAGAGCAAGTGGCCTACCAACTGAGCTAACCCGCTATCTGACACTTTACGACATAAGAATTGTAATATCAGCAGTCAAGGCCAACTATAGATTTTGCAAAATGTTGTAAGTTTAAGCTCTGATTGGCTAGCGAAAGGGTCGTCAGAATGAGGCTATCAATAGCTCGTTCTCAGATCCTAAACGTAGCGTAATAGGAGATGTACTTTTGTCAGATTGCCAAATGTGTCAGACTTATGGGAGTAACTATCACCAACAACCTCAACTGGGGAGTCCACATTGACAACATTTTCAAGAAAGCAAACACAACTCTCCCATTTCAGTTATGAAACATCAAGGCTAGTTCACTAGCTTCCTTCTTGTCCTTATGTCCATCCTACTTACCGGTAAGAAAATAACTCTTCCATCAGGTCCTTACATTGAGTGAGCCATACCCAACTAGAGATGGTCCAAGGCTGATTATATTACCTCATCAAGAATGACTACTCCCACTGACTTACTTTGCACAGGTTCCATAACTCTATTTGCTTTTTGACAAAATTATACCCCTTTTTGGACTTAAAATGTTTTGGTTAAGGTTTTATATGTAAGCTGGTATCTTAGTACCCACTGATGGAAATGGGTTGAAATTTCACACACTTGTTCACTGTCATGATCTGACATGCAGTACACAGGTTCAATAGCTCTACTTTGTATTTTTACAAAATTATGCCCCTTTTCTGACTTGGCAGTTTTTTGGTTAAATTTTGTATGTAAGCTGGTATCTCAGTACCCACTAATGAGAATGGATTGAAACTTCACACACTTGTTCACTGTCATGATCTGACATGCAGTACATAGGTTTTATAACTCTACTTTGCATTTTTTACAAAATTTTGCCCCTTTTCTGACTAATAGCAGTTTTTTTGGTTAAATTTTTGTATGTAAGCTGGTATCTCAGTACCCACTAATGGGAATGGATTGAAACTTCACACACTTGTCCATTGTCATGAGCAGATATGCATTGTACAGGTTCCATAACCCTGTTTTGCAATTTTACAAAATTATGTTCCTTTTTCGACTTCAATATATATTCAATTGACAAGACTATTGAATAGTCAAGTGTTGCTGTCCCCCGACAGCTCTTGTATAATTTTCATTCATTAAATTGAATAAATTCATTGTGGAAAGACACAGATGTAAGATTCTTTTCAATAGTAGCTTTTCTGCAAGGTGTTTAAGAAATGTGCACTAGTCAACAAATCATTGAGTGCAGTGCATACTTTAGCAAGTGATTGTGGTGGAGAACCAATTTAAAACATTCTAAGAGTTGTGTTTTAGTTGTACAGTAACATTCACAGATAGTGTTTCAACCAGTTTTAACAAAAACAAATAATCATTGATTTATTGAAAATATTCATATAGAATCTGTACTGGTACTGATGATAAACCCGAACAGAAAATGAGGTTTTTTACCTGTAACTTTTTTATTTCTGCAAATTGAAGTCAATGGTCGGTATCAAAATAAAGCTTAACCTTTGCCGAAAACTTTACATAATTCAAATTTATATTTAGTAAGCAAACTCACACGAATTGAGGGCCTGAAAGGGGTTTGTAAAAAGGAGACTTTGCGAACGTTGACTGATGATAAATTCGAACCCTTTGTCATTTACAAAATTTCCTTGGTATATTGTATTGAAACTTTCCCCAAAAAGCTGCAACAGACATTCCTGATCAAGTAATGAAAAGTTAACAAATGTCAGGCCTTCATGTTTCGACAGTGAGCATGCACAAAAAAACACCCTCTTCCCCAGTAATTTTGGATAAATATTTTTTATACAAATTTATGTAAGTCATTTATTTATACAGAATATTTACCAATTTTGTTTTTGTTTACACCAGTTGGTGTTGTAAGTGGAAACTATTAGATGGTGTGTTCAATTTTATAAATAACCGATTGCAATTGAATATTTCCAAGGTGTTCGACTTTATCATCTGTCCGGGTTTATCATCAGTACCAGTAACTTATAAATTGTGCAATATTAAACCTTGAAATTTGCAATTAACTTCAAAGAAGGTTTGATATGTTGTTAATTGATACCTTCACTCAAAACAGGTCACACTACTGAAATTGATCTTATCTCGATACGTAACAGAAAATCGTGAAATGATTTTATCATAGATATGTAATCATTGTTACTGGAATATGACATAATGGGATAAAATAAGATGATTGTGTTTTACCAATATTTCTCATATTTTAAAAGAGATAACACCTAAAATATTACATGTTTATGGATATTAAAGTTATAATAAAACCACAATACTTGTCTATAAAATTAACTATTTATCAAAATACATAATATACTAAATGTACCAACTAATATTTGTAGATTTTTGTTTTCAGCAAAAAGAATGGGAGGGGGGTTGATGCAAGAGATGGATACTAGGATGATGAGATTATTTGGGCCGATAAAGCTCCACACAAATATTCTTCTTTTGTAAGTACAAGTTTTCATTTTTCTGTAAAAACGCTAATAGAGTTTAGTTTATTAATCCCCCGCCGTAACAGAGGGATTATAGGAATGGTCTGCGTCCGTCCTTCCGTCCGTCCGTCCTTCCGTCCGTAACAAATTCGTGTCCGGTCCATATCTCCTAAACCCCTTGAAGGATTTTCATGAAACTTGGGTCAAATGATCACCTAATCAAGACGATGTGCAGAACCCATGAGTCAGCCTTGTCGGTTCAAGGTCAAGGTCACAACTCAAGGTCAAAGGTTTGAGCCTGCCATTTTGTGTCCGCTCTATATCTCCTAAACCCCTTGAAGGAATTTTATAAAACTTGGGTCAAATGATCACCTCATCAAGACAATGTGCAGAACCCTAGAGTCAGCCATGCCGGCTCAAGGTCAAGGTCACAACTCAAGGTCAAAGGTTTGAGCCTTCCATTTTGTGTCCGCTCTATATCTCTTAAACCCCTTGAAGGAATTTGATAAAACTTGGGTCAAATGATCAACTCATCAAGACGATGTGCAGAACCCATGAGTCAGTCATGCCGGCTCAAGGTCAAGGTCACAACTTAGGGTCAAAGGTTTGAACCTTCCATTTTGTGTCCGCTCTATATCTCCTAAACCCCTTAAAGGATTTTCATCAAACTTGGGTCAAACGATCACCTCATCAAGGCGATTTGCAGAACTTATGAGTCAGCCATGTCAGCTCAAGGTCAAGGTCACAACTGAAGGTCAAAGGTTTGAGCCTTCCATTTCGTGTCCACTCTATATCTCCTAAACCCCTTGAAGGAATTTTATAAAACCTGGGTCAAATGATTACCTCATCAAGACGATGTGCAGAAATTATGAGTCAACCATGCCAGCTCAAGGTCAAGGTCACAACTAGGGGTCGAAGGTTTGAGCCTTCCATTTGGTGTCCACTCTGTATCTCCTTAACCCCATGAAGGGTTTTTATCAAACTTTGGTCAAATGATCACCTCATCAAGAACTCATGAGTCAGCCATGTCAACTCAAGGTCAAGGTCACAACTGTAGGTCAAAGGTTTCAGCTCTGTATCTCCTAAACCCCTTGAAGGATTTTCATGAAACTTTGGTCAAATGATCACCTCATCAAGACGTTGTGCAGAATTCATGAGTCAGCCGTGTCAGTTCAAGGTCAAGGTCACAGCTAAAATCAAAGGTTTTACCCTTTCACTATCCATAGCAGTGGCGGGGGATTTAGCTGTCTTTCAGACTGCCTTGTTTGGTTTAACATCGCACCGACACAAATATAGGTCATATGGCGACATTCCAGCTTTGATGGTGGAGGATGACCGCAGGTACCCCTCCATGCATTATTTCATCGTGAGCGGGCACCCAGGTAGAACCACCGACCTTCTGTAAGCCAGCTGGATGGCTTCCTCACATGAAGAATTCAACGCCACGAGTGAGGCTTGAACCCACATCAGTGAGGGGCAAGTGATTTGAAGTCAGTGACCGTAACTACTCGGCCACGAAGGCTCCAAATGCTAGTAGAAGCACAGTGTTAAAGTACATCAAGAAAATTTTAAGATCTTGTAATACTAGTATTAAATTCATAAGCACTTCAGTGTTTACATGTATATCAGCTGTCAGATATCTTTTTCAACAGGAGAGTCATCTAATTGTTAAGGTGTGGCTGCTCAACCTGGGGTTGTGGGTTCAGATCCCAATGGAGTAATAACCGCAACTTCTCATTTGACACCAGTGCTGGCTTTTGCAGGAAGCAGGCTTGAGAGTGATTCTAATAAGCCTTACCATGCCAGACACGATTGATTCTGCCTTTGCGACCAGTGTAGATCATGATCAGCCTGCACATCTGTGCAGTCTGATCATGATCTGCACTGTTCGCTATTCAGTCAGTATCTTTTTGGTATGCACCCCTTTAAACAGTTAATGGTATTGTCCAAATTGGAAGATGGACAAGTTCATTATAGAAATTTAGCATGGTAAGGGTTAAAGCTTTTATCACAAGCCAGCTGTAAAAATTTATTATAAACTGTATATATTTTTATTTGACAGTTTGATTATATAATGGCTAAAACTGATGAAACTACTGTCTGTTTACCAATTGGTGTCTTCTGGGATAT
The DNA here is from genome assembly GCF_021730395.1 of Mercenaria mercenaria. Classification (NCBI taxonomy): domain Eukaryota; kingdom Metazoa; phylum Mollusca; class Bivalvia; order Venerida; family Veneridae; genus Mercenaria; species Mercenaria mercenaria. Next base: position 25,292,300 of record NC_069362.1, read on the forward strand.
CGAAAACTGCTGTGTACCTAAATGGAAATCTGCTCTTCTTGTCGTAAAAGCTGTTCGGGAAAAGTTCTTCAATGGACATCGTGAGGTGGAGTTTATGTGTGTCTGTGATACGTCTAAAGAGAACAAATACATTATACAAGAATTAAATCAAGCACAGGTATATCTTAATTTGTATTCTGTATAAAAGACTTTACTCTGATAAAATTGCAACAGAGTAATAGCCTTTTGAAAGCCAAGTACTTCAATGTTATAAATTGTTCACAACTGAAATACTGTTGTCATAACAGGTTTTATTTTACATATCTTTAAATATTCAAAAGAGTATTAATCGTGGGCTGAGCGCGAAACTATTGTAACTGTATATGAATAAAGAACAAGATACAATGTTTCGCGCTCAGCCCTCAATTTGCTCTAATACTGTACAGAGGCTTTTAATCATGCAGGTTTAATCTTCGCTATATTTTTGGATTCCTTAATAATGAAGGTGCAATTATCAGAACAAGTACAGAAAAATATAAGTGCAATTAAGACTTTAAGTGCACCCATTGGCAAAAGCATTTTTTCAAGTTTTACGGAAATATATGTATTAAAATTTGAGACAGTGCACTTTGAAAAAAATGGGAAAGATTTAACCAGGGATTTCAAAACCCTATGCAGCATTCTGTAGATATTAAATAGTTCTTTAAGAGGAGCTTAAAGTCAGTTTAGGTTCAGATAAAAACAGTTGATATCGTAGAGGTGTATAATAAAAGGGTTACTATGATTGACCTTTTAGTAGCTTGATCTGCAATGTAAAAAGCAGGAATAGATTTTACAAGGCTAGATCTGACTAGGTGCTTGCAAGCCTCGTGAGTTCCAGCTTTGTGGTAAAATTCGCCCCCAGCGAATACACCTCACATAGTTATAAATAATAAACTTAAAATTTTACACTATCCTGTACTCTGTGATTTTCTGTACTAAAATAGCATCCGGAGTAATGTATGCTATTTCCCTGTGTACAAATTTTTATTATACTGTGTCATTCTGAATAATCATGTTTACATGTGTTTCTTCTCAACAGGTAAATGTCGTACATATAGATGCTGTGAGCAAGAACGCTGCAGACGACAAGTTACGACAAAACATTCGACGGTTCTCAGATACACATACTCCCCCTGCTAGAATTGTCCTCATATCAAGTAAGTTTTTTTCAGTAATCATTTTAATACTTACAGACAGGTTTTATTTAGGTGATGTAAAGTCAATTTAAGTCTTATATATTATAATTATGTCTTATTTATAACGCAGTGATTTTGAGATACCTATTTTTTTTCCAGTATTTTCACTGTATTTCTTTTGAAAAATTAGGCAGTAAATATTACTGGTACACAGTAAAATATGATATTTTTGAGATTATTATTATATTATTCCTAATACCTGAATTAGAAATCTGAATCCACAGAAAAAAGTCAAAAATATTGTTTGCCATACTGATTTCTTGTGCACTTTCGTGTGATGAGCTTCAGAATCATCAAAAATAGAAAAGGTTGTATTTTACAAATCGTTTTCAGTCTGATTTTCAAAAGAAAATTATATCAGTATGGAAATTTGGAGATTTTATATGTTATTAACCATGTTAACAGTATATGAGCCGCGCCATGAGAAAACCAACAGTGGGTGTGCGACCAGCATGGATCCAGACCAGCCTGCGCATCCGCGCAGTCTGGTCAGGCTCCATGCTGTTCGCTAACAGTTTCTCCAATTCCAATAGATTATAAAAGCGAACAGCATGGAGCCTGACCAGACTGCGCGGATGCGCAGGCTGGTCTGGATCCATGCTGGTCGCACACCCACTATGTTGGTTTTCCCATGGCACGGCTCATATTATAAATTGATATATTTTAGGTGATGTAAATTTTTCAACTGACCTGTATGATCTGCGATACAGAAAGAAATTTGACATAATCCTAATACACAGTCAGCATATCCATCAGTCATTGCGTCTCTGCGCTACTGAAAGCTTCTTGTATGAGGATTTAGTCAAAGATATTCCTTGTAGATCTCCTTCAAAGGTAACATCATTATTAAAAATAGCATCTAAATTTCATTCAAGGACTTATTCAAAGATATTCCTTGTAGATCTCCTTCAAAGGTAACATCATTATTAAAAATAGCATCTAAATTTCATTCAAGGACTTAGTCAAAGATATTCCTTGTACATCTCCTTCAGAGGTAACATCATTCTTAATAATAGCATCAAAGTTCAATTTAAGGACATTGTCAGAGATTTTTTCATGTAGGTTTCCTCCAAATGTAAAATTTTAGATAAATTTGTCAGAGAAATTCCATGTACATCACCTTCAAAAATAGCATCAGAATTACCTTCAGAGATATTTCATGTAGATCACCTTGAAAATTTTACTTCCTTTATAGAATTTAGTTAAATGTAAGCCATGTGGATCACCTTCAGAAATAGTGCCAAAATTCCATTACTGTAATAGACTTTCTTAACAATATTTAAGGAGGTAGGTTACCTTGTTACCAGGGTAAATTCAAATTAGTTTAACCGCAGCTATTTTTTATATTTCGTGTAATTTAATGTTTTTACTGCTATAATCTCAATTTATTTTATCTCTGGCCCTTCAAGTACAATTTTTATACAGGTTTGAAGAACATGACCCTCTAAAGGTATTTTATATAGAAAGTAGAAGGAAAATACGTATATTTAACAGTTTTCAGTGCATTCTGGTTTTATTGTTATCCGTAGAAGTCTGCATAATTAATATTTTTTCTAGTATGCGCGTTAGCTTTCTAATAAAAGCTTGAAATATATATGTCGCGGGGCTCGTGTTTCCATGGTAACGCATTTTCTCTCATTTTTAAACAACTATGTATGAAAACGGGGTTTTCGACGGCTTCAGTGCCATTCTGTTAATGACCAACATGGAATATTTGGGTAATATTATTAGCAAAATACCAAGCACTTTACATGGTACCCTATTTTTCTTAAAGTTTAAAGTAACCATGGCAACAGAGATGTTTAAAATAGCTTATATCTTGCTTTTTATCATAATTTCTTATAAAAAAAATATTAAATAAGATATCTTTGTTGTTAATGTAGCTTTAAAACATTTTAATTCTAAAGTAAGTAATAATTTCGTGTTATTTACATTTATTTAAACAAATTTCACAGCTTAAGATACTTACAGCAGCACCCCTCGTCTGACATTTTTATGGAAAAATCGTTCTGCATGCTGCTATTGTTATTATGGATATTGTTGAAATGAAAATAAAATGCCGAAGCTTTGTTCTTTAAATAGATCAGTATCAACGCTTTTGAATTTTACATTTAGATATATAGGTCACGGGCTTCGTTTCCATGGTAACATCATTTTAATTCAAGAAACCACAATTTTCTAGTGAATTTGGACAATTTTAGAGCTTAGTTTTAATATATAAGTAACAAATTATCAACGGAAACTGAAAAATAGGTATTAGAAATCAAACTGCCCAATTTTCATTTGAAAATGTCCGTATTAAGTAACCTTTTACCCAGTTATATTCCCAATAACATTGGTTACCATCATCCATTTTCTTACATTTCGCATAACATTTCAATATAACTATATAAAAGAAGCAAAATACTGATTATTATTCAGAGCAAAAGACACATAAAAATATTTCAGTAAATAATGGCTGTTTAAAAAATAGTTCAAATAAAGAAAATGCACAGAATTACGTACTTTCAAAATAAAAGCTATTTATTTTGCGCGGTAACTGACACGTAACGTCATGACGTCAATGACGTCATTTTAAAGCAACAATGTTTTGAAGCATTTCTGCGACAAATTATTAATTATTTCTGCATTTTTAAACCATTAAGCAGCAGATCGGAGACAGGTTCATGATTTTTTTTCTAAAGAATGGTTATACAAACACATTTGGTTTGTTGTAAACGTCGTCGTAAATCGTCACATTAGCTTCCGGTTGGACATGCGCACAAACAAATATGACGGTAACCAACCTCCTTAATAAGATTTTGTTGAATATTTTTGTTGCAGTCTGTAGATACTGATGCACAATTAATGGTGACTGGCTTCAGTGAAAAACTAGATTCTAAATGTATCAGATCCAAGCTTCAGAAACTGGCCTCTAACACTGGAGGTAAAGTTGTCTGTGTCACTGCCAAATATGCACTGCTTCGATTCACTTCACAAACTTCGGCTAAACGGTAAGTTCTAAATTACAAGGTGTAAAAAAAGTTTGTTCCTGTGTATCAGCAATATATCAACATACCTGCATTTTACTTGACTGAAAAACTAGATATGTCTTATTTTCTATGTTTTAGCTATGCAGGTCTTCTTTCCCAGCAGGAAAAACTTTCTTTCCCCACTCTAGTTATTTTTCAGCATGCAAATTTAATTATGTCTCCCACACCACTGTGGTGGGAGGCATATTGAGTTACTCCTGTCTGTCTGTGTGTCCATGTGTCAGTCACAAATTTTGTCCGCACTCTTTAAGTCGAACATTTTTCATTCGATCTTCACCAAACTTGAACAACATGTGTTTGCCAATAAGTCCTTGGCCAAGTTCGATAACTGGCTAAATCAGCCCAGGCACTTCAGAATTAAGGCCCTTGAATTACCAAAAATACTGATGCCAGTAATACAGGTCTGGGTGCATGGTTGACTCAGATACATAATGGAGAAGAAATGCCAATCCAGATGATTAGGCAGTTGTTCTGAAAAGCAGCTCTAGTTTCTATAATGAATTTATATGTTCAACATTTGAATAGCATTTGCACAACATTTATGTGAGGAAGCCATCAAACTAGCTTACAGAATGTTTATGGTTCTTCCCATGTGCCCACTTGTGCCTGAAACATTGCACTGAGTGTAACCTGGTCTTCCTCCACTAGGAAAAGCTAGAAAAGTTGCCATATGATATGACCTGAATAGAGCTGTTTGACTGTAAAAACCTGACAAAAAACTTTATTAAACAGCTTGATGTATTAAACTCGGTCTGTAACTTCCTTGGATGGTCCTTTCTGAAGTTTGTTCAGATGATTCTGTTTGGTGGCACCAAGGGTCTACCATAGCTATTAAAACAAAATTTTTAAACAGCCTCTTTTCATGAACCTTTTTTGTTGTAGAACCATTGGATATATTTGTCTGAGGTTTTTATTTCAAATGGTTCCACCTAACTGTGCTAAGAATCTAGCAGAGCTAAAAAGTGCGTATGTTCTCCGTGACTATTTGATAAACGACATTGTGTCTGAAATCATTAGTCCTCCACCTCTGATTCATGTAGGGAAGTTGGCAGTTACTTGCGGAGAACAGGTTTGTACTGGTACAGAATCCAGGAACACTGGTTAGGTTAACTGCCCGCCGTTATATGACTGAAAAACGGCGTTAAACCCTAATCAAACAAAATCAAGTTAATGAGCAAATAAATATAAAGAATGTTAGATTTAACATTTACATTTAAACAACTGTTAAATTAATCATGTTAAAGAATATCTCCCAACATAAACAAAATAAGTTAATAATTTATAAAGACATGACTGTCATTTGATCTTGTGAATGAATGTAGAATTTAAGGGGAAATGTTCTCATGTGCAGGTCACAGTTTTATGTTAGCAGCCATTTGCAATTAAGATGTGAAAATTAAGCTATAACCATACTTGGGTATTCAATTTAGAACCATCAGGATATCAGTCTTAATATTTTGCCATTGTTACTCTTAAAATTTTGAAAGGAATTTGAAACTTGCAGTTGATAATATTTTAATATATAAGTAGATCAAGTGTGGGAAAAGCAAAAGCACTGTAGTTGTGGTTTGCTTATTCACTAAACTTGATTAGAAAGTGTTTATCTGTGAACTAGAGTTTGAACATATCAGGTGGGCAGATAGATCGATGGATAGAATGCATTAATTAGAGGTTGGATAGATATGTTGGAATGAAACTTAGATAATATCATAGTAAGGGAAGGTCGCTGTTTCGAAAAATAAAGTAAAACTTTAAATATTTACACACAGTTGGAGGGAAGGTACAGTAGGGCACAATTTACTAATAAGGGGCCAAGAACATTCAGGCAGAATTGGGAATGCCATTATATTATTAGTTTTTCACAAGGCAAATTACCTTCCTCATTATTTCGGAAAGGAGGATACATTGCAGTCTTTGTTTAAATGTTGTTTGTATAGAAACTGTACCAACTTAAAGCAGTGAAATTTGTTTAAAAAGTTATCTTCTTTTTGGAAAACACGATTTACAGTGCATGCCAACATGATGTTTTATAAATGCAGAAAGAATATTCTTCTATCAGTTTGACAATTTATGACTTATAACAAATTGCTCATAAATAGTGTTTCAGATCTGAACAAATTCAGAAACATAGAGGTCAGGGTAATTTACTTTACTTTTCAAATTTCTTTATGTTAAAGTGTGAAAATTTTCCTCCCTTTTTGCACCCAAAATGATTCTGTCTTTGTTTGCTTATTTTGTTGTCTGACTGAAGTTTTTATTCTTATTTTAGTAATTTGCAAATTTTTATAGTGTAATGATATGATGATACAGTATTTCTCAAACCTAAAACATTTGTACATCATTGACTGGTTAATCTATTTTAAGGATGACATTATATTATATATATATATATATACTTTTTATTTCCACATTTGAGTGATTTACATAACTTTGACAAAAAATATAATATAACATCACAGAAAGGTAACATATATACAAAACTATAAACTAAATAATTGAAATGTAACTATTGAACACATTTACATGATTTGGACTATATGAGCATTGGTTATGATTAAAGATTAATCTCTTCATCTCAATGTAATACAAAACATAGATCATTGCATATTAGATCAATGACAATGCTACATATAATTGTGTTGTTTTGAACAAAACAAAATAGACATTCAAACTTATGCATACAATGTTAGCACAACAGTAATACAGATTTGTTAATAAGGACCTTTGTTAAAGTTGTATACTTCTAGCATTTTTAATACAATGGTAAACATATTCTAACACTATTCTTAGAAAATGTTTATGAACATTCCTGTTCTGTAAAGATAACAAGCATCTCCCTGTAAGTTTTTGAAACTTGGTTTCACTATCACTTGACAAAATTTCTGAAACTACCTGTGCACCAGAGACATCATATAAGGTTCTGTACAATTTCCCTCTGTAAATGTTCATTCTGTTCCAGTTAACAACAACATGCTTTATGACATCACAACAAAAGGTTCCACAATTAAGACACATAGATCTAATATAATTATGTATTTTCTTATTTACAAACCCATATTTTGCTGGTTTTATAAGCATGTAATAAGCTTTCAGAAGTATCCGCACATTCCCATATTATCGCTCTTTCTATATTTGTATGCAAAAATTGAAATCTTGTGAAGTCATCATCATTTACCATTTTTTGAGTCCAATTTTCAGTTTCAAAATTTTGTATATTTTTCCTACATAGTGCTTTCCATACTTCTTTAGGTGGAAAAGTACCTGTTTCTATATATTTAATAAGATACATTGACAGATTATACTTTTTAAGAATATTTACAATATCAGGAACAAAGCCACGTTGTTTTTCGTCTATACTACAAACATATTCTGACAGTCTGGCGTTGAAAACCTGTTTTGAGAGAACTGAATTTGGCATATTGCATAATCTTCTTAAAAATCCTAACTTTCTATATTCTATTTCATATATAATGCCTCCAACCTAGCATACTGAGACACATGTCTGTTCGTGTTAAAGTAGTAAATCCTTGTGTCTTTTTTGCAGCTAGCCTAAGGAATCTGTCTAATTGTGCATAATCAGATTTCTTAAGATTATTTCATATTTCACAACCAAACAATAACCTTGAAATACAAATTTTTGAGATAAGGGAAGCCGATTTGATTGGATTTATGTAAGTCGGGTCAATTTTAAGGGATAGGAGAGAAAAGAGGGACGCTTTTGCTTTTTCGCATGCATGTTCTACCATTTCTGTATCGTTTAATGTAACATTAAGGCATACACCTGTTTAACACTGCGCACTTGGTCAATGGGACAATCTCCAATTGATAACTGAATTTGGGGCACTTTTCTTTTTGTACTAAAGACTATTATATGGCTTTTCCGCGGGTTTATGTTATATCTGTATTTGCATGAATACCTATGCGTGATATTAAGCATTCGCTGAAGGCTTTCGGGACTAGTCGCTGATGCTTGTTCAGGAGTTATCTGCCCTTGAATATGCAAATTTGAAGAAATATCCAGTTTTAAAGGCAGATAACTCCTAAACAAGCAAGGTGACCTATGATTGTTTTTGCATTTTTCTGTTTCTAACATGAAACCATAATCATATACAAAATTTGAACAAATTCTATTGTACTGGGCAGAATTGTTCACCACCATGAGACGGAGTGTCATGCGCAAGAACCAGGTCCCTAGGTCTAAGGTCAAGGTCACACTTAGAGGTCAGAGATACAAGAATGACAACTTAACAAGCTCTTGATGGGCATATCTTGTGACTATGGCACCCTTGTGTTTGATATGACAGTGTCAGAATGACGTTAGGGAGCTGAATTGGTAGTGATGTTCATTTTAGAAACATTAGATAAATAATGTTCAAACTCTGAAATCTTTAGTTTATAAGTATTCGTATTCAATAATTGACACTTTTCCAGGTATATTTTTAACACCCTTTGTATATTATTAGGGCACATAATATGTCTTACCAATACTTAATTGCTCATCACAAGTATTACTTACAACTTCTACTCTTTAGACAGATGTGGAGGGCAGATGATTTAGATTTACACTCATTTGTCACTTATCTCAGAGAAAATATTTGCCCTGTCCAAAAGTTGTAATAAGTTGGTCCAGCACTCCTGTTGTTCTTGTATTGAATTGAAAAATGATTTTGAAAAGATAGACCCCATCTTTTAAATCAGTTCAAGAAAACTAGATCTGACTTTTGTTTTGCCTGAAAAGAACGAAATTGAGCAGGGTTGTAAAAAATTATGTAGTTTTAAAGTCACTTCTACATTGGTAGGATATTGAAACTAATAATAATATGTGTCAAATATTTTTGAAAACTTTGTTTAAAATATAAATTGCTCTATTTTACAAGAACAAAAGTTTTTTTTTATCTTACAAGTACAACAGTACAAGAAACCAATTATTTACTTCTTGGCCTATAAATTAATGTAGTGGTACACCAAACAAAAGATTTATTGTGTAGGTATGTTTCAACTTTGAGCACCAAAAACCTGTGCATTCACTGAAAATCAGTGGACTGGAACACTCAATACTGTTGACCATGTGGCTATAAATCCTGTACTTTATAGGACAATATAATCTGATAATTTGATAAGCTGCAGGGTATTTATTGAAAAATGCTCACCAAAATGCATGAAAGAATTAATCCAAACTATTCACCAAGAAATGGTCAGTATGCTAGGTGGAACAGAAAGGGTCAGAAGCAGGGTGGCTCCTTTAGGGGCAAGAAAACCTACAAGAATTCCAACTTTTACAGGGCTCAGAGAAGGATGGATGGTCAAGACTTTTATGGGAATCAGATACATGTGGATTTTTCTGCACCAGGACAGTACCCAATGCAGGAAAATAACAATAATTACTTTGATAAAGGTAAATATGATACTTTGATATTATCAAAGGGAAACAACACTCTTTGTTCAGTTTTGTGACAAAATGTTGAATTTGTCTCATGCATTTGACTTCTTTTCACTTTTGACATAGTGATTATGAATCTTTGTTAGCCTATTTTATTATGGTTGTAGTGTCTTTGAATATACGATAGCACTTACTTTGTACTTTGAGCTGAAAGGTGACAGCAAGTGACTAAATAGGGGAGGTAATTCAAAAAATGTTATTGCATTAAGGTACTTCCGCAAATTGAAATTAGAAATTCATGTGAAAAATCAGAATCCTCGAAACAGCTTTCAAAATGCAAGGACACAAAAAATACATGATAAAAGTTGAAAAGATATATCTGTAGGTAAACTTGCGAGCATGAAAGCTACGTTGAACCCTATCTCCACAGTGCTTTAGAAGAAAATGAGTGAAGATTTTTGGTGCAAAATTTAGGTATCGTATGTAACCTAAATTGCTATAAAATATTTATTTTCAAATCAAAGAAATGCCAAAATAGTGCATACGAGCGTTACTTTTTCAAGAAAATGTCGTTAAACATTCTAATGCGTAAAACACGTGCACAGTTTTTCTAAAATATTTCGCCGCCATGTTTATTTCAAGGAATTAAATATATGATTGTTCTTTTACCTCAGATTTTCCTTACTGAAATATATATGCTCCTTATTCACGGTTAGAAAATATCCATTTAGTATAGTTTAGCACTGCCCGATCTCCTTAATCTGTTACCGATCCTTTACATTTTAAGAATAAACGCAATGTGTAATGATAGTTTTTCGCTTTACACACCACCTTTGGACAAGAAAGGCGTTTCACTTAAAATTTGTAAGCATCCGCTGGCAAAATAATATTGAAAGATCGGAACTTTTTCTAAAATAAAGTTCAATTTCAATCATTTTCAAAAACTGGAAATATTGCACATTGTGTTGAATACATAAATAAAACAAAAATCCCCAAATAAACCATTTTAGAACTTTTCCGGGAACTATAAGTTTTAGCCGAACAACGCATTTCAGGATGACACAAAACTGGTTTCTCTTTGTAAACAGTGTCAAAGTTCACCTGAGGGACATTGCTGAAAAAGTAAAAGTGCTTACTTGTTTCAGTTTAACATCCTGTAGAAAACGATCAACTTTCAACTTTAAATGCATATATGTTCTAAAATTATTCCAATATCAAAAACCGTCCGATCTTTTCCGTGAGAAATAAAACGAAGCAAATTTAAGTATTTGTTTACACTTTAACCATGTGAAATTAAAGGCATGTACTATCACGAGACTCCCGTGCATTTTGAACTTCGTGGTGAATAAACTGAATTTACTTTAAAGTATGGTGTCTCAGTTGAGCCAGTTATTTGTTAATTTCAGAGAACATACATTAAAGTGTGTGTGTGTGGGGGGGGGGGGGGGGGGGGGGTGTGTGTGTGTGTGTGTGTGTGTGTTTGTTCGGGTTTAACGTCTTTTTCAACAATTTTTCAGTCATATAAACGACGGTGTCTACTTGTAGCAGTGAGCACAATGCCCAACTTTATAGTGCTGCCTCACTGGAATATCACGTCGTAGACACGTGACATGATACCCTACCTAGTCACATTATACTGACACCAGACTGTCCTAGCACTATCCTCTTAATGCTGAGCGCCAAGCGAGGAAGCTACTAGTACCATTTTTTACGTCTTTGGTATGACGCGGCCGGGGATCGAACCAACGACCTCCGCTATCGAAGCGGACGCTAGATACACTAGGCTACCGAGGCGGTTCATACATTAAAGAAGTGCTTATGAGATTATGCATGTGTGCGCATTATTTCAAAGTCTACTTTATATTAACGACTATAGAAAACAAGTCTGCACTTGGCAAATAGCAAGTCTATTATTTTCAGGTGTATACTGAACACTGATCCTTATGTTTGTACTCGTTATCCTTGGTTTCGTAGACAGTCTTAGTACTGGACCGCTGCTTCCCGCTGTCAACACCGCAGTAATATAAAGTCAGTGTCCATTTCTATGCCGGAATTTCAATACACATTTATTATCAGTTTATATCTATGAAAGTGTGAAAAAAATATTTATTGTTTAACGAAGAACAGTAACTTTGAGATCTTTCTGATTTTAATCATCAGGTTTCGCCTGAAAAGTTCAACTGATTGCATTTTGTAGTTATCTACAATTGTATACAATTGTATTACCTCCTAACATATTTGGCTGTACATTTTTGTCTGCGATTTATTCTCACTGCGTTTTTAAAAACATGCTGCATAAATTCTCATAGTGTATAAAAGTCGATAGATCAAAACTGGTTAGTTTACGACGCATGAAACATCTAATAAGGAATCTCTATAGGCCTACACATCGAACTTGTCCCGGACCAGTATGCGGAAATACTGTGGCCCAATGTTTCAAGATTGTCTAAAATGTTTGCATATATCGTGATAAAGCAAATATTTCGATTGTTTTTATAATTAATAAATTAAAATCACGTATGTGTGAGAAAATTACGTTAAGTAATTTCGGTAGTTACCGCAAGAAGTTTCGAAAATTCATTTGCTCCAAAATTTCCTTGAGATAAGCAGCGTGTAAGTCGTAAATTCCACTGTAATAAATTAACCTTTCTTATACTTGCACAATCCTTTAAACGAATTTTGATCATTGCCAAATTTTGGTCGCATTAAGTCGGAGACTTTTCTTACAATTTTAGGCAGTTTGGTACACCATACATAGAAAAATCAGTGTGTGCACATTGCACTACTTTTATGTATGTTGAAAATAGCAATATGTACAAATGTATTTTCGTTTTAATACATGAAGTAGTCAGATTTGAAAACAGATTTTGTAATAAGTTAAGTTCTATTCAGTAAGACAATTCTCCTATGCACTAATTGAAACTTTGAACTAACTTTTGCCATTCATGAATTTTTAATAAAGTATTTTGAAAGGATTTATAAATCTAACCAAAAATTTGGAAAAATACAGGTAAAAATATCTGCTTTGTTTATTTCCAAATTTTAGTATCACTTTTTATACAGCTACTTTTAGTTCAGGTCTTGCAAACTGAGCTGTTTTTGTGCTGCGGAACAGCTGCATTTGAAAGCTTTGGTTCACTATATTTTCACACCTCAAATGAATGTCACTCTAAATTCAAGATGGCGGAAGTACCTTAACTTTGTTATTTCTTGACCAAATTTGATGAAACCCAGCTGCAAGATACTTTTTGCAACCTTATCCCACTTGGTAAATCCAGACCTTTAACATTAATTTGTGTTAAACATAATTCCGTTTTCCACGTAAGTCTTGACCCCCAGTAATCTTTTCCTACATCATTTTATGTGTAAATGGACCCCATTGGAAATAAGCTCTTAGCTTAATGGGTTATCCATAGGTCCCTAGCATTTTAATAACACATGTAATTTTTAGTAATGGCATTTGGTATTATCTTATTAAACAGGCTGGTAACATTGCCCGATCGGGCTTACGACACAAAAAGTAGTATTTCTTGAAAAATAATGAAGATATTTCTTTCAAACTTGGTCCATTTATTAAGCATAACAAATAATACAAATTAGAATGAAAATAACTTGGTTGCTTTCAGGTTTGGTAGAATTATTTCCCCTTTTCAGATTTTTATGACGCATAATCTTTGAAGTCCAAAAAAAATATGTTCTAATCCTAAGTTTAAAACAAAAAAGGGTTCAATGGCTTTCTAATGCTCTAAATTATTGCGCTAGTAAAGGAGTGTATACATTTTACTCTGCTTTCACTTACAACATTATTGAGAAATGTTAGTTCTAAAAACATTGCTCATACATCTGCACTAGAAACAAAGTATTTACTCTAAATACATAGAATAAAGGTATTGGCGCACAAGTTTGGAGCAATAGAAAGCCACTGAACCTTTTCTGTTTTAAACATTGCATTAAAACATGTATTGTTTGGACTTCTAAAATTGTGCATCATAAAATACTGAAAAAGGGAAGTAATTCTAACAAAACTGAAGGCAACAAAGTTATTTCTATCTTGTTAAGCATTATATGGTATGCTTAAAAAATGGACAAAGTTTGAAAGAAATAGCTTCATTATTTTTCAAGAAATACTACTTTTTGTGTCATAAGCCCGATCGGGCAATGTTACCAGCCTGTTAAAAGTATGCAAATTGTGATATTGTGCTATTTAATGTAAAGAATTGAGATTTCTTTTTAGAAAGTATGTTTTATGAATGACATGTCTGTGATATTTATGTATTGTAATATGTTCTTTTATGCTGTGACCTAAATGTAAATAAATACATAAATAAGAGCAAAAATTTATTCCCAAGTGCCTAGATATTTACAAGAAAACCTTTGAAAGTGGTTGACATGTCAAGAATTCTCCTGAAACATTCAGAAAGAAATTTGTACATAAATTTTAATTCATTGAGCATCTGTGTTAGATTGTTTTTAAATTTTGATTTCATTTTTTTCTGGTTACACAAACACATGAAAAGTCTAATGTATTAAACATACTATTTTGACAAACCATATAACAAGACTTAGTGATACTGTTAGTAAATCTTCAGTAGAATGTATGAAAAGTGTAAGTTATGCAAAAATATTAGTCAAATGCATTTGATCACTTTTAAAACATAGGTATAACAACAGATGTACAGTTGGATACATAGTTCAAAGTGTTGTGTTCCAGTTGATTTTAAATTGAGAAAATAGACTAATTGAGCCATGCCATGGGAAAACCAACATAGTGGCTTTGCGACCAGCATAGATCCAGACCAGCCTGCGCATCCGTGCAGTCTGGTCAGGATCCATGCTGTTCACTAACAGTTTCTCCATTTCCAATAGGCTTTAAAAGCGAACAGCAAGCATGGATCCTGACCAGACTGAGCGGATGTGCAGGCTGGTCTGGATCCATGCTGGTCACAAAGCCACTATGTTGGTTTTCTCATGGCGCGGCTCAATTAATCTCATTTCTTCTTGTATTTGAATCAGTGCTACATGTACCATCTACCTTCTACATGGTTTGAAAAAATCTACTGTGTCTGTATTTAAATAAAGCATCTGTAATTGAACTCTTGTATTTACATAGGAAGACTTGACAATCGGAAGAATGTAAGCCCCAACAGAACCCGGCCATACTCCCAGTCCCACAGGAAGAACTCTCCACCCAGGTCTCGTTTGCCCTTTCCACAACCTAATGTGTCAAAGGTAGACAACTCTATACCAAACCCAGGAGAAGTTAGCCCCCTTGATGCATTGTTATCGGGTCAGCTGGAAACAATTACTGATGACCACACAGGTGGAGATGGACTTCAGGGGCTGGTCAAAAAGTTTAGTCAGGAAAATAAATCCAGCAGACAGGTACTGTACAAAATTTTGAAAACATTTTAGCTAGACTGTTCAAAATTTTTAAAAAATGAGAGCTATTCTTGTCACCATCTTGTAGACATAGGCATTGCTGTTCACACAAAACCTGCCTGGCGAAATGCTTTGAAACTTCACCCATGTCTTTGGCACTTTGATTTACAGGGCAAGTTAAATAATTTTAACTCTTATTATTTTGTTTAAATTATGCCCATTTTTAACATGAAATCATGTAAGCATGTTTCTAAGAAACTACTGTTAATGTTTTCAAATTCTACATACATCTTTGACATCATAGGAAAATCTCATACTGCAAGTTAAATAACACTGGCTTGCATTCTGACAAAATTATGCCCCTTTTTGACTTAGAAATTTTGGTGAAAATTCTGCATGTAATCTGCTTTCTCAGGAACTATTGTACTGAATGCTTTCAAACCCTTCGTAAGTTAGACATCATGAAATGACCATTCTAACCCGGTTCCATATCTCTGACTTACTGTTTACAAAATTATTCCGTTTTCAGAATTTTTGCTCAGGCTTTTGCATGCAATCTAGTATTAAGTGGAAGGGTTTTAAATAGTTAAGCATGTTGTCATTAGACAGTTCTTTTTACACAGATAAATTTACCTTGAGTAGTGACAAGTAATTCATGCCTTCTCATTTAGAGCCTGGGATAGTTATTAGAGCTATAAAATTATTGCTAGTTCTGGAGAGTGAATTGATTTAATAGGTGTATTTAATGTCAAAACATGGTATTCTGCTATTTTATTTAAGATCACAGTAATACTATAGATGAAACTGACATTTTTAGCTCATCTGATTTTTTGAAAAAAAATGATGAGTTATTGTCATCACTTGAGCGGTTGTCGGCGTCGGCGTCGGCGTCGGCGTTGCCTGGTTAAGTTTTATGTTTAGGTCAGCTTTTCTCCTAAACTATCAAAGCTATTGCTTTGAAACTTGGAATACTTGTTCACCATCATAAGCTGACCCTGTTAGCAAGAAACATAACTCCATCTTGCTTTTTGCAAGATTTATGGCCCCTTTTGTACTTAGAAAATATCAGATTTCTTGGTTAAGTTTTATGTTTAGGTCAACTTTTCTCCCAAACTGTCAAAGCTATTGCTTTGAAACTTGGAATACTTGTTCACCATCATAAGCTGACCTGTACAGCAAGAAACATAACTCCATCTTGCTTTTTGCAAGATTTATTGCCCCTTTTGGACTTAGAAAATCAGTTTTCTTGGTTAAGTTTTATGTTTAGGTCAGCTTTTATCCTAAACTATCAAAGCTATTGCTTTAAAACTTGCAACACTTGTTCACCATCATAAGTTGACCCTGTACAGCAAGAAACATAACTCCATCTGCTTTTTGCAAGATTTATGGCCCCTTTTGGACTTAGAAAATATCAGATTTCTTGGTTAAGTTTTATGTTTAGGTCAACTTTTTCTCTTAAACTATCAAAGCTATTGCTTTGAAACTTGCAACACTTGTTCACCATCATAAGCTGACCCTGTACAGCAAGCAGCGTAACTCCATCCTGATTTTTGCAATAATTATTGCCCCTTTTGGACTTAGAAAATCATTTTCTTGGTTGAGTATTATGTTTAAGTCAACTTTTCTCATAAACTATCAAAGCTATTGCTTTAAAACTTGCAACAGTTTTTCACCATCATAAGTGGACACTGTACATCAAGAAACATAACTCTATTTTGCTTTTTGCAAGAATGATGGCCCTTTTTAGACTTAGAAAATCATGGGTAGGACAATATTTCTATTACACAAAAAAAATCAGATGAGCGTCAGCACCCGCAAGGCGGTGCTCTTGTTATATGACACTATCAGTGAAGAGGACAAAGAGAAGTTTGTTCTTTTCACAGTTACTAATGTTACAGCAGCAGATATACCAGGAAGAACAAGTTCCAATTGGCACTGAATCTACACAGTTCTACTCCCAGTTCACCAAGTACCAGGAAACCAGCTACTATGGTTATGGTAACCATTGGCAACCACAAGGTTACCATGACAACAGACAGTATATTGATTGTTACCAACCAACTCAACCTTACAGTGATTACAGTAAGTGCACTTACATTTTGAACAGGTTTTGTAAACATAGGTCTTCAGGATAGATGTATGTGTGAAAGTGTAACCTTTATGTTCCAATGATGGAAGTGTATATCTTTAATACAGTTGACCTCAGTTGTCTTGTAGAACGTTTGTGATTCTGCTATGTGGTTGCCTGTCTAGAGAATGGTTTCAAACATCTCATTATGCTTCTAAATTGCCATGTGACTTTACACGTCAGTGTGTCTATGTACCTAACAAAACAAGTAAGGACAATGATGAATCTGTTATGACGTTGACTGCTCAATTTAAATACATCTCACATTGTTCTATGGGCATTTTGGTCATTGTAGTAGCAGAATTCAAAATGGTAACAGTTTATCATGACATTCAGTGAATGGAAGGTGTTCAGTGTTCACCCTTGGCATGTTTTGCAGTAGCCTTATGAAACTGAAATAATGGAATTGTGGAAGAAATAAGTTCATGAAATTCAAAGTTACTTGAATTACATATAAGTTTTGTTTGTTTTGTCAGCCAAATATGGGCTTAATTCTTTATATAACATTAAATGTTGAAAGTCTCCTCAAAAGCACCAATTAAATATGTACAGTACAATATAATATACAATAAAAGATTTATCTGATATATCGGCCTCTGATACAGTTTTCGTTAAGCAAATGTATCAACATATAACCTAATATGTTTGTTTCATTACAGATAGTAGTTATTACCAGTATCAGAATACCCAGAATCCCCCTCCACCATATCCCTATAGCAACATGAATGTTCCTGCCAACAGAGGATTTCGACCAATCAGATCAGCTTCTCCGAGTGAGAGTTCTGCAAGCTCCTCCCCCTGTGACTTCAACAGTGAAGAGTATCCTGGATCAGTTGACATAGTTGTCAGTAACCTTGACTACAACATCAGTCCAAGAGAGTGGAAGCATATTTTGTCTACAACTTTTCATCCTCACATAAAAGTAAGACAGGATACTGGCTGTGATAAGCACCAGTTCATTAATTTGCTTAATGTATTTTGCAGTTGCAAAATCAGTCTAATGTAGCTGAAGGATTCATATTTTGTTAGTAATCATAGCACTTTTTAGCTTGACTATTCAAAGAATAGTAGAGGTATTGGACTCGCTCATGCGTTGACGTCTGCGTCGGCGACAGAGTCACGATTTGGTTAAGTTTTTGTGTGTAAGCTGGTATCTCAGTAACCACTTGTGGAAATGGATTGAAACTTCACACACTTATTTACTGTGATAAACTGACTTACATTGCACAGGTTCCATAACTCTATTTTGCCTTTTTTTACAAAATTTTGCCGCTTTTTCGACATAGAAATTTTTGGTTAAGGTTTTGTATGTAAGCTGGTATCTCAGTACCCACTAATGGGAATGGATTGAAACTCCACACACTTGTTCACTGTCATCGTCTGACTTGCTCTAAGCTGGTCCCATAACTCTACTTTGCATTTTTTCAAAATTATGCCCCTTTTTTGACTTAGCAGTTTTTGGTTAAGTCTTTGTATGTAAGCTTGTATCTCAGTATCCACTAATGGGAAAGGATTGAAACTTCACACACTTGTTCAGTCATGACATGACATGCAGTGCAAAGGTTCAATAAATTTTACTTTGCATTCTTACAAAATTATGCCCCTTTTTCAACTTAACATGTTTTTGCTTAGATTCTTATATGTAAGCTGGTATAATGGATATGGATTGAAACCCATATACTTGTCCACTGTCATGAGCTGATAAGCAGTGTGGAGGTTCCATAACCCTGTTTCCCATTCTTACAAAATTATGCCCCTTTTTCGACTTTTGTATTCATTCAATTGACAAGACTGTTGAATAGTCGAGCGTTGCTGTCCTCCGACAGCTCTTGTTTGTTCCTGCAAATTTAACACTCTGCTTGTCTACTTCACTCTGAATGTTCTCTTTTTAACTGATTTTACCAGATTTGATACAACTATGGTTCTGTGTAACAAGATCTGACAATATATTGTGGATCTAATATATAAGGTTTGTAGTGAAGGGGAGGCCAGATTTGCCCCCTTGTTCAACAGACAGACAAAAGGATACATTTCACATTATAATGTGTATGTATTACAGATATTATATATAGATGTGTCCCTGCAGCCAGACAACACATCTCTGGGTTTGATCAAGGTTGGAAGTATAGAGGAAGCAAGGTTTGCTATCTCTCAGTTCCACAGGAAGAAGATAGGCTACAAGAGAATACATGTCACATTGAAATCTGATGACGAAAATAAAACTGTGTCTACTGTAAGGTAAGTGTAAGTGAAAAACTTCTGGATGAGATTCATGCCTACGGCATCATAGACCTCAGAAGCATTGTGCTGTCACACTTGCATGTAATACTCGACTCCTCCTACAGTTCGTTGTATACACTACTCCCACTACAGTTTCCATCCAATTGAAACCTTGTTTACACCAACAACATGAAGTGGACATGCACATGTTATTAAGACTTTCAAGTTTGATAATTATTTTGTTATATCCTTTTGTTGGACTTAACAATATTGCTACTACATCTGTACTTTGTGTACTCAGCTTCTACAGTTTTCATCCAATTTAAAGCTTAGTATAGGTAATTTATATGAAGTGGAAATTTGTAATTTGTCTGGATTTCTGTGTCTGATAATGAGTTTTCCAGTTACCCCCATTTTTATGACTTAACAATATTACAACTTCATCTGTACCTTGAATATTCAAGGTATGGAACAGTTTCCATCCAATTAAAATAAAACTTAGTATGAACCATGGCATGGAAATGAGCATATTGTCAGAAATTTCTTGTCAGATCTTGTTTTATAGAGTTGACCTTATTCTATCAAGCATTTTCATGGGGTGTGTGTCATACTATGTTTACACCTTTCTTGTTTTTGGTATTGCTACAAAACTGTATTATTAGAAGACTTGAGCCAGTCATACAATTTTCATTTTTTATCACATTTAACCAAATGCATGTATGTTTATTAATTACAAAATGTTCTGAAGCTTCCAAAGTATAAAAACTGTTTTATTTCTTTTCAAAGAAACTAGAAATCTTAAAAATAGCATTTCATTAAGAATGTTGGAGTCATTGCACTTGTTGCAGGTGATAACAGTTTGTTCATTCAGTGGTAAAGAGCAGCCTTAACTGATTGAATTTGCTGATTATTGCAG
Organism: Mercenaria mercenaria; assembly: GCF_021730395.1. NCBI lineage: Eukaryota > Metazoa > Mollusca > Bivalvia > Venerida > Veneridae > Mercenaria > Mercenaria mercenaria. The sequence continues at coordinate 25,312,572 of NC_069362.1, forward strand.
TTAGCAGTGATGTTGCGTATAAAAGCACACAAAAGTCTGGTTCAGAAATTTCTTCTAAGTACACAAAAAACTTGGCTTATTTATCTTGATTTGTTTAAAGGTAGCATCTGTGAACACTAACAAAAACTGCTTGTAAATATTTCTTTCAGGTCAGAAGCTATATCTCTATTATCTGAGGCCAAGGATAATGTACTACCTCTCTTCAAATTTATAGAACTCTTCAATAAAAGGTAAAATTATATAGATATGAATTAGTCGGTATTGATATAAGGGAATTTTGTCTATAACCATCTCATATAAGCATATGACAAAGTGTAGCTATTTTTTATTATCCTGTTTATCTTCGGGATATAATTGATAGGGGTGCAAATCACTTAAAATGATCGATACGATATTTGTATCAATACAAAATGATCGATATCCGATATATCATATGATATTTTATACCGAAATAATAACAGAGTAGAAGACCATATAGTAGTGCAGTATGAACTTTATTACTAGTATTGATTAATAACTTTTAAGGTGGGTCTATTCTGCGACAAAATCACATGACTTAGATGCATTGTATTAGGAAAATCATGCAGTCTAATGCATTTGCATCCAACATCGACCTTTCTGCAGACAGTATATCACTCTGCAGTCTGTACCTCCAATAGTTTATCAAAGTACAACCAAACTTTACTTTTTGGTGGCAGCATGCTTATGATAGAGATTTATTCTTAATTTGTTTAGTATGCTTAGAATTTGCAGACGAAAAAATCATCACTGCAAAATTACCGTTCTGTTCCGAGTACTGTATACTTACATTTTTCTGATGCTGTTGAACACTGATTGGCTGTCAGGTGTGACATTGTATTAAAGCATTTCTGGAGTAAACATATTACGCGAACAGGAGGACATCTATTACTGAGGCCATTTACCATGTAATTAGTTTGTTTTGATTATTTTGATCGATACAGGAACGTATTGATCGAACCCTGAATACTGGTATTCGATACATATCGAGAACCAGTATGCACCCCTGATAATTGACATAATACATTGGTATATATGCTAACTAGCATTTATACCTTGAACTATATAGGCAAAAAATACACCATTATTGTTTTGATTTATGCTTTATATACAATAGAGTATGTATCACATTACATACCATAACCAGTATATTACTTAAACTTTCAGGTTTAATCGTTCAGTTAGTGTTGCAGAGCTGTATAAGATGAAGGACACTATAGAGATTCGGGAGCAAGGTGGTGCTGGACGTATGATACACCTTGCTCCGGAACTACGGAAACCAGATCAACCCAAAGATACAGAGGACGGGGAGGTCAGTGATGTACTAAATTATTGCATTAAAAAAAAAAAGTGTAATTAGAACAGAATTTAAGTGATTTAGAATTACTGCAAGCATTTGACTGTTGGTGGTTGAGTAAGAATTGTATTGTTGCACGAGACAAATGAATAGAAGCAGCTAATATGTTCAGCATTAACCATTGAGGGGTCAACCTAATTTTAAAAGCAAAATAAAAACAGAATTGCTGCAACACATCTCTTTTGAGAAACCAAGGATACTCTTTGTGGTGATGCTATTCTGTTTTGATAAACTAGTCATGTTCTTGTATGAAAAAACAAGTTTGCTGTGTATGATGGGTTTAGGACTGCCAAACAAGGCTTGAAACTTCAGTTGGTCTCTTTGTTTTCTGTGATGATTTAAACATGTATAGCATCATGAAGCACTATACTCTACAACTGTTCCATTGTAGGAAGACATTTACTTGAAGTGAACGGGGTAGCATGAAGTATGGATTGTAGTTGCATACAACTGATTTCATATAGATAACTAAAATATCACTATCCAGCAAGGAAATCATAGCTTATTTGTGTAACTGTTTGCAGGTACAGGAGATAATAGAACAGGTTGTATGTCCGTACCACTGTCCTGAAGGTAGTACAATGTATGCAGAGACTGTGAGTACATCTATCCTACCCAATGTGAAGCTGCAGCTGAAAACATTTGCTCCACAGGTTCACTCTCTTCTTATGACACATGATGGTGATCTTCCACTTATGAGGTGAGGAATCTTACAACCCGAAATGTTGGTGTCTTCCTGTTTCACATGACAGGTTCACTGTCCTTGCACATGAGACTAGTTTAGGTTGTAAGTGTTTTGCTGTTCCTCATGTACCTCAAGGTGGTGATTTGCAGCTAAGGGGTAAAGTGATGTCAACTTATTGCGTGCCTATTCACAGCACAGGATGAAGATTTTTAAGATAGCTCAAAACTGACCAGTATGTGAATTTTAAGTGTTTGATGATATGACTGTTGTACGTTTTGATTTAGAAATATTTAAGCCTTGGTCAGTCAGGTTAATAGGAATGATTTCAGACTTTCAGTCTGCATGTGTTGTTTCTTGTCCTGTATGAAAGTTAGTCTTTTATTAGTTTAAGGTAGAATATTATATGGAATTTTTCTTTGTTTCATGTGCTATATGAGGTCTTAAGGTATCATATTGCCTTCCAATACCAGAATGCAGTGGTGCTGAGATTCTATACATTATAGTACTGTATACATGACTTCCACTTCCTTGAGGTTTTATGTTTTTGACTCGGTGAATATGTTCAATTTATGTTATATAGATAGATGATTGATAGAATAATAATAATGCATTCCAGCTTCTCAGCATGCTTCAGTGTGGAGGTAGCACCACTCGTCTATGTTTATGAGGGAGGTGTCCCACTGGAGCACCTCATCAGCTGTGTGCCTGGGGTACAAATTGTTGTCTCCCCTACTGGAGTGAAAAAGGTCCACTGGGCGGAAAACAAACCTCCAAATTCACCAGGTAAGTGGAACATATGGTGAAAACAAAAACATTATAAATTATATTTTCCAATAATGATAGATGCATGTTAATGAATAGGTATTTAAGGAGATGATAGTTTGAAATTTAATAAATACTGTTGAATCTCAGTATCTTGAATTCTAAGGGATTAAGCATTGTACTTTGATGATATTTAGTGCATGTGTTTTCGGGACAAGACTTGAAAATGCCTCTGAGATAGCCGGAATTTTGAGATAAGCAAGTTCAAGACATCGAGTTTCAACCGTAGTTTTGAACTTACTGGAGTTTCTTTGTAATTTGAAAGTAAAAATATTACATTTCCTGTGTGGAACAGAGCTGCCAACCCTTATATTAGAGAGAAATATCTTACTACTTGCACTATCATAGTGCTGCTGATATTGTTACTTCAGGTGAAATTTGACAAGGAAATAAGTTGGTGGTGGTGGTTGTAATCCAGTAGTGAGAATGTGTGTCTTGACAAGATTTGTAAACAAAATTTTAACAAATATATAGACATAGTACTGAAGTATAAAAAACAGTTGAAAAACTTAGGATGTTTGTTGGTATGTATCATTTAAGACCAAGTATAACAGCGAAATCCTGGTTTCTTCTTTTATAAGTGAAGTTGATATTAAATTTTGATATATTTCCTCTTGCAAGTAGTCCTGCCTTCAAAGTCATTGATGTATATGTAATCCTAAGTGATAATATGATTATTGCAAGAAGAAATTATGTTACTTGGTAGATGTCAAATACATGCATATTGTATGACATCAGAAAATGTTTGATTTAAGTTGAAATATATATATAATGTTATCTTAAATTTAACTATTAAACTATCTATAAAAACTCAAAATATTTCACTGTTTACAGAGAAAAATGACATTATTATTGATGTCATAGGTTGTTCTCTAGTGCCATGCGTACAAGGTTGTTCTCTAGTGCCATGCGTACAATGTAGCATGTATATATCAGTAAATTTAGTGATGGCGTTGTTTTCTTGTTAATGATAGATTTGAGTCGAGGAGGACAGCAGTTAGCACAGTTCAGTAAAGAGATTTTGGACTTGTTGAAAAGTTCTCCAAACTGTAGAATGGCATTCAGCAAGTTTATACCTAGCTACCACCAACATTTTGGACGTCAGTGTCGAGTCGCAGACTATGGCTACAACAGACTCCTTGAAGTGTTTGAATCTATACCACATGTTCTTCAGGTATATACATGTTTATTGCTCAAATTTGGTAATTTATTATGGTTAATGCTAATAACCAAGGATAATTTTTAGCTCATCTGATTTTTTGAAAAAAAATGATGAGTTATTGTCATCACTTTTTGTCGGCGTTGGCATTGACTGGTTAAGTTTTATGTTTAGGTCAGCTTTTCTCCTACACTATCAAAGCTATTGCTTTGAAACTTGCAACACTTGTTCACCATCATAAGCTGACCCTGTACAGCAAGAAACATAACTCCATCCTGCTTTTTGCAAGATTTATGGCCCCTTTTGGACTTAGAAAATATCAGATTTCTTGGTTAAGTTTTATGTTTAGGTCAACTTTTTTTCTTAAACTATCAAAGCTATTGCTTTGAAACTTGCAACACCTGTTCACCATCATAAGCTGACCCTGTACATCAAGAAATATAACTCCATCCTGCTTTTTGCAATAATTATTGCCCCTTTTGGACTTAGAAAATCAATTTTCTTGGTTGAGTATCATGTTTAAGTCAGCTTTTCTCATAAACTATCAAAGCTATTGCTTTAAAACTTGCAACAGTTTTTCTACATCATAAGCGGACACTGTACATCAAGAAACATAACTCTATCCTGCTTTTTGAAAGAATGATGGCCCTTTTTAGACTTAGAAAATCATGGGTAGGACAATATTTCTATTATACAAAAAAATCAGATGAGCGTTAGCACCCGCAAGGTGGTGCTCTTGTTAGTTCTATGATGCTGCAAAAGCATTAACCTGTCAGTTGTGTTATATTGTCAGTTAATGTAGTAAAGAGTTGATTAAAAACCGAGGAAAAAATGTTGAAAGGCTGAAGTCCTGAAATAAGCATATAAACTGCTTTATAATTAATAAGTAGACTGGTGCCCTCACTGCTCTTGCCACGCATTGACACCAGCTTTCTGCACAAGTCTAAAAGCACTGCAAGGTTTGAAGAGAAATTAAGAACTAGCACGGCAATATATATATTAATTGCTGAAATAATAAAACATTGAACATTTTGCGAGTGGACCAGTGAGGTTAACTGCCAGGCAAATTCTCATTATATGTATGAACTATTTCAGATATTGGGTACAGGAGACAGGAAAGTGCTGACACTGACGCACAGGGCACAGGTGAAACGGTTTACAGCTGATCTGGTACGACTATTGAAGAACATTCCAGGAAGGATGCTTTACCTGTCTTCACTCACTGAAGAATTCTGTATGTTAAATATCTGATTTCTTTAGTTTCATTCGTTAGCTATTATGTATACCATATATTCCTTAATAAATGCCTTCCCCCCCCCCCCCCCCCCCCCCAATAAATGCAACCCGCATGTTTATGGAAAATATATATTAACTTGGGTCATAAGTGAATACTAGCACTATGAAATGCTTTAATTATTGAAGTTCATTAAAAGTTGGATTTATAGTATTATATTTACTTTAAAAAACGCATTAAAAAAATAAATATTGCAACCCTCTTCTGCAAAATGTTAGACCCCCAGGGGCATTAATAAGGGAATTTATGGTATGTTTCAGATTTACTATTAATTCATCTATGCCTTGATTATTGTTAAAATAGCCACTTTTTCCTATGTAATGAAAAGAAATATTTGATCATGTTCAGGATGGTAAAAGAATATTAAGATCTTACATGTCTACATGACAGCAGGGAATAAGAAACCAGCATTAGCAAGAATTTTTAGCTCGACTTTTCGAAGAATAGTCTAGCTATTCTACTCACCCTGGCGTCAGCGTCGGCGTCACACCTTGGTTAAATTTTTGCATGCAAGTACATACAGCCATCAATTAAAGGCATATAGTTTTGAAACTTATTTTTTCTTTTTCTAGGTCAAGTCCCATAACTCTGACATGTATTTTGAGCAAATTATGCCCCCTTTTAGACTTAGAAAATTTTGATTAAAGTTTTACATGCAAGTTACTATCTCCAAAACTAATGCAGATATTGATTTGAAACTTCACATGTGTCTTCGGGGTTATAAAACTAGTTGATAGCAGCAAGTCCCATAACTCTGACCTACATTTTGGCCAAATTATGCCCCCTTTTAGACTTAGAAAATTCTGGTTAAAGTTTTGCGTGCAAGTACATACAGCTATTTCTAAAAGGCATATAGATTTGAAACTTATTTTTTCTTTTTCTAAATCAATTACCAACCTCACTGGGTCAAGTCCCATAACTCTGACATGTTTTTTGAGCAAATTATGCCCCCTTTTAGACTTAGAAAATTTTGGTTAAAGTTTTACCTGCAAGTTATTATCTCCAAAACTAATGCAGATATTGATTTGAAACTTCACATGTGTCTTCGGGGTTATAAAACTAGTTGATAGCAGCAAGTCCCATAACTCTGACCTTCATTTTGGCCAAATTATGCCCCCTTTTGGACTTAGCAAATTCTGGTTAAAGTTTTGCATGCTTTTAGTACATACAGCTATTACTAAAAGGCATATAGATTTGAAACATATTTTTTCTTTTTCTAGATCAATTACTAACCTCACTGGATCAAGTCCCATACATCTGGCATGTATTTTGGGCAAATTATGCCCCCTTTTGGACTTTGAAAATTCTGGTTAAAGTTTTACATGCGAGTTTCTATCTCCAAAACTAATGCAGATATTGAATTGAAACTTCACATGTGCCTTCGGAGTTATAAAACTAGTTGATAGCAGCAAGTCCCATAACTGATATGCATTTTGGTCAAATTATTCCCCCTTTTGAACTTAAAACTCTTTTGATATTTAACCTTTTTGGGTAATATTTTCCTGCTTCTGGGACAATATTTTGAATAGTCGAGCTTGGCTGTCTTACGGACAGCTCTTGTTATCTGTGCTATCCTTAGGGTTTTGGAAAATACCTCTTTGACACTGATTATTTTTCTTGCCTACAATCACCATGTTTTCAATGATATGGTCACCTTTCTAGTCTATGAAGTTAAAACATGACATCACAATGCGGATGTGTAGTTTTTCTGAAGGGAAAGATGAAGTGATCTACCATGGCAACCTTGTATGTCCCTCCACTAGTTTGACAAGAAAGGGTGATCACTGTGCAGCTGTTTCTTTCTTACTACATTTATTACACATTTTCCTGCTAAAAATACTGATTATTACATGCTTTTCTGTGAATTATCAAAATGAGCCGTGCCATGGGAAAACCAACATAGTGGGTATGCGACCAGCATGGATCCAGACCAGCCTGCGCATCCGCGCAGTCTGGTCAGGATCCATGCTGTTCGCTAACAGTTTCTCTATTTCCAATAGGCTTTAAAAGCGAACAGCATGGAGCCTGACCAGACTGCGCGGATGCGCAGGCTGGTCTGGATCCATGCTTGTCGCAAAGCCACTATGTTGGTTTTCTCATGGCACGGCTCAAATTAATTATGAGAATGAACTTTATCGAGTATTTTCACAGTGAAAAATATCGAGATATATTTTTCAGTGGTAAGAAACCATAAAATGGGTATATTTAGTCAAAACATGAATATAGAAATAAAAAGAAAATTTGTTTTACATGTATTAAGATCAAAATATCTTTTACTCATGCCCACAATATCTTACATTTTCACTCTTTGCTTATGCCACTCCGGAAAATATTGCATCTGGTGTTCATTCATGAAAGATATTTCAATGTTACATTGAAACAAACAAATATCCTCTCTACATTTCATTCTTATGAATAGTAATGTCTTCTCAAACCTTCTGGTCAACAAGTTGTATACTCTACACTTCTGTTGTATATGTAAACTTGTAACTACCTTAACAATTATTTGTTGATTACAGGTAAACTATACAACAAGAACTGGGATATTATAGAGTATGGTGTATGTCATCTGGATGATATGTTGTCAGAGTTACCTGCTGGTACTGTAGATGTAAGTTCAGTTCACTCATTTATCCCCCCACCAAAGGTGAAGGGGATATTAGAAATGCTCTCCGTCCGTCCGTCCGTCCGTCCGTCCGTCCGTGCGTCCGCAACGATCTTTGTCCGGAGCATAACTCCAAAAGTACTTGAGGGATTTTCTTCAAACTTCATACACTGATAGAACACATTGGGAGGAAGTGCAGTGTGCAAGAACAATAACTCTACCTTGCCTATTTTTTGAGTTATTCCCCTTTATCTTATTTTCTTAAAACATTTTGTCCGAAGCATAACTCCAAAAGTACTGGAGGGATTTTCTTCAAACTTCATACACTGATAGAACACATTGGGAGGAAGTGCAGTGTGCAAGAACAATAACTCTACCTTGCCTATTTTTTGAGTTATTCCCCTTTATCATATTTTCTTAAAACATTTTGTCCGGAGCATAACCCCAAAAGTACTGGAGGGATTTTCTTCAAACTTCATACACTGATAGAACACATTGGGAGGAAGTGCATTGTGCAAGAACAATAACTCTACCTTGCCTATGTTTTGAGTTATTCCCCTTCATCATATTTTCTTAAAAAAAATTGTCCGGAGCATATCTTCTTCATGCATGGAGGGATTTTGATATATCTTGGCACAAATGTTTACCACCACGAGGCGGAGTGTCATATGCAAGAACCAGGTCCCTAGGTCTAAGGTCAAGGTCACACTTAGAGGTCAAAGGATACAAGAATAAAAACCTTGTCCGGAGCATTTCTTCTTCATGCATTGAGGGATTTTGATATAACTTGGCACAAATGTTCACCACCACGAGACGGAGTGTCATGCGCAAGATCCAGGTCACTAGGCCTAAGGTCAAGGTCACACTTAGAGGCCAAAGGTCAGATACAAGAATGACTTTGTCCGAAGCATTTCTTCTTCATGCATGGAGGGATTTTGATGTAACTTGGCACAATTATACACCATCATGAGACGAAGTGTTATGCGCAGTTCCCTTCTTTAGAATTACTTCCCTTTGTTGTTACTTTAAATAGCTTTTATTGTAACTTTTTCATTACTAGTCGTAGGGAAAAATCGAGACCACTTTTCTGTAGTACAACAAACATGCTAAATCCAATTTTGAGGTGTATTTTGACCAGTCTCTTCCTGATAAAGATTTTTGTGTGGACTTGCAATTTTTTTTTTTTTTTTTTTTTTTTTTTTTTGAAGATTAACTTCCTTAGTTTGTTACTATAAATAACTTATATTGTAACATTTTTATAATTGACCCTAGGAAAAACAAGACCACTTTTCTGTGGTACAGCATAGATGTTACTCTCCAGTTTTAGGTATATTTATTAATTTTATTATATATAAGGTATCTCTACCTAGTAAGGAGTTTTTTTGTGACTTTAAAAAACATAGACTTACAATGATTACTAAACAACCACAAAATTAACATTCCATTTGCAAATACAACTGCTAGAGTAAAGAAATTTGCTTTGACGGGCATATATTGTGACATTCTGGCACTCTAGTTCCCTGTTAGCTTTCCATTCCTTCTTTTTACAGTAGCCATATAGAAAAACATCATAGCTATACTCTTCATGAAAATTAATAAAATTTAGCAGTAAACCACCTCACTACTGACTTATTCTTTCTTCCACATCTTAAAACCCCTGATGCGGACCACATCCTTCAATTATGATATGCCCGGTGGGGGGATTAGCCATGTCTGACATGGCTCTTGTTTTCAAATAGATTAGGCTGGTCATAGATGTAAAGAAGGCATTATTTAGAATAAATCTGGTTCTCAAATAAGTTAAACTGCTTGAAAAAGGTTACAAACCATCATTTGTCTGAAAACTTTCTTATTCTGACTTTTCTGACTGTATACTATATTTCTGTTAATGTCTTTAGTTATATGGATGTTTCTGTATCTCATACTTCAGATAATGACCGAGGGACATGATACTATCATAGCTCTTCCTAGGAAAGGTAAGAAAGTTCTATAACAGAATTAAGAAAACTGTAAATGTTGCAGTGATACCATGGAAAATAATGAAAGCCTTACACATGTAGTAATGAAAACATAGATTTCATTTTTGTTAAAACTAATTTCAATTAAGGAGGTAAAATTAAAATCACATTCTGTGAAATCAGTTAACTTTCATTTCATTAGAATTAGAAGAAAAATTTCAGTAAGGGAGATGAAATTAAGAAAACAAACTTAGGGCTTACTCTAAAGTTATTCTGTATCGCGGGGCTATAATTCTGCATTTATTGGCTAAATTTTTTTTTCACGGATATATTAATTTGTGGATTTAAAGTTTGAAAGACAAAATAAATCAAAGCCTTGAGATGTCTGATGGTTGCGGGTTTTGCTAGATTTATTTTCATTTTAAATGCCAATCTTTAAATATACATGTATAAGAAACAAATACTAATGTGCCTCATATCTAAGATAAACTCTGCCTGACCTTACATGAACAGCTGGAAGTCAGTGATGTAACCATAGGTTGGAATACCTAATCATTGACAGGTCTTATATAATCTAAATGGCCAGTGTGGATGGATATAGAGGATGAATAAGAACAACTTGATCATTGATAATTCATCCGCATTGTTCTTGAATGGAACTACTTTGTGTAGCACATGAACATATCCTTTGGATGTGATTTGGAATCAAATAAAGATGCTACATGATTGTCAGAATTACACTTAACTTTGGTTACGGGATAAACCCGCAACCAAAAACCTGTTTATTTAATTCATTGATTCACATAACTACAAAATCCACAAAAATAAGTCACAAATGCATGATTTGGATGTAATTTGTAACAAGTAATATGTTTAATTTACTTAGTTAACTTCTTGCACAGACAGTAAAGTAATTGGTAGGTAATATTGAATACTGTGGTGTTTGTTTCACAGATCAGACACCCGAAGAGCAAGAGAGAATGAAGCAGTTTGCCCTTGAGGTTGTTGACCTCCTCTCACATAGTCACCAGTGTCGTATGTTGTTTAACAAGTTCATACCTGCCTACCATCATCATTTCGGACATCAGTGTCGAGTCAGTGACTATGGATTCACAAAACTTCAGGATCTTTTTGAGGCACTACCAAAGATTGTAGAGGTTATTATTTCTAATACATAATTGTCTTAAAGTGTTTGATCAAGAAATATTGATAAAGTTTTTGCCAATTTTAAATATTTTGATACATAAAGCAAACTTAAATTATGTCAGTGCTAAAGATTTGTTTTTAGCTCGACTAAATCGAAGAATAGTCTAGCTATTCTGCTCACCTTGGGGCTGGCGTCACACCTTGGTGAAGTTTTGCATGCAAGTACATATGACTATCATTTAAAGGCATATAGCTTTGAAACTTATTTTTTTCTTTTTCTAGGTCAATTACCAACCTCACTGGGTCAAGTCCCATAACTCTGACATGTAGTTTGGCCAAATTATGCCACATTTTGGACTTAGAAAATCCTGGTTAAAGTTTTGCATGCAAGTTTCTATAACCAAATCAAATGCCGATACGGAATTGAAACTTCACGGGTGTCTCTAGGGTTATAAAACTAGGTGAAAGCATCAAGTCCCATTACTCTGACATTTATTTTGGCCGAATTATTCCCCCATTTGGACTAAGAAAATCCTGGTTTAAGTTTTGCATGCAATCTCCAAAACCAAATACAGATATGGAATTGATTGCACATGTGTCTTCAGGATTATAAAACTAGGTTATAGCATCAAGTCCCATAATTCTGACATGCATTTTGGCCGAATTATGTCCCCTTTAGAATTTAAAACTTCTGGTTAACGTTTTGCATACAAGTTACTCTCTAAAACGAATGCAGATATTGAATTGAAACGCTGCAGATATATTAACATTTGGGATAATATTGCTTATGGGACAACAATTCAAATAGTCGAGCATCAGCTGTCTTACGAACAGCTATTGTTATTGTAGATTTTAGGTACTGTTTAAATGGAAAAGTTTCACTTAAACAGTAATATTTATGATGGTTTTATTTTCATTAACGTAATATTTGTAAATAATGCCACTTGTGAATTCAAAAAAATTGTGAATATTAATCTGCATCATGTCCTAATACAGTCGCATTTTGTAAATGGCATATAAAGATTTTCTTGGTTGATTGAGTTTAGAGTTTGGACATTCAGCTAGTTGAGCCTTATATTCCAGCTACATATGTGCATAATCAGCTTAAATATGCAGACTTGATTTCATATTTTTACTTGATCGTGATTATCAATGATGACATTTTGATTTCAGCTTCTTGATGAAGGTGAGGAGAAGGTAATACGTCTGACAGAACAGGAGCTGCGTAAAGTTGTCGGCGATCATATAGTTGACCTCCTTAAACAGAAGAAAGTTCAGTGCTACCCGCTGGACAATCTAATGATAGCTTTCACACAGCATTATGGCTACACCATACCAATGGAAGATTTACATGTATATAGCATGGAACAGTTAATGACAAAATTGAAACATGTTCTAAAGGTGAGCTGAATGTGATTATACATTTTAAATATTTTCTTTTAGTGTCAGTTATATTTCTTTTGTTTTGCTTTACCTGAAAGAGTGGTATTTTCTGTCAGTAACTACATAATCTGATTCTTACCAATAGACATAGAACAATTGTGCATGTGTGAACAAGCAGGTGTAAAATACAAAGGTTGTAGATAAAATGTTTAAATTGTGCAAATATTACAAATGTTGGTTTGTGAATGTGTTGTTTGAAAACGTTGTAGCGTTTTTCAATCTTCCAATGACAAGTTTCATTCGAGCCTTTGTCCACTGTTACTGTGCTGATATATATGAAAATTGCCTGCCTTAGGATCAATGTAATTTGATAGACAACTATCTCCCAAAAAAGTCATGAATGTTTTTTGTTGATTTCAAGAGTATATCTTGTACTGAACACTTACTTCTTCTTCATTTTAGCTGATGAAAGGTCTTTAAGAAATTTTTTTCTTATGTAATTGTTATCAATTTTAGGTTGAAATTTATGATGGTAAACAGTATATTGTACTGTCAGACCGAAGTAGTGCTCCCCCTTTAGCCAGGCAAGTTCTACAACTCTTGATGGACCAGAGTGGAGGTAGTCTCCCTTTGATGGAACTATGCAGCAGATACAAAACTACTTTTGGAATTGATCCTGATGTCCAAAAAATAAAGGAAGAATTATTAGACTATGTGCAAGTAAGAATATTAAAACATTGGAAGTATGGGATTTCAGTATTCTGATTAAAAGTATTGATATCCAGCTAGCCTAGTCAGTTTTTTAAAGTACAGATATATAACATAAGAAGTAATTTTACCAATTCTTTATTCTTGGCAAAATTATTGAATAATGGAAAGAAAGTTAGTAACTGAATTTTGACATTTTTATCTCACCTGTCACAAAGTGACAAGGTGAGCTTTTATGATCGCGCGGTGTCCGTCGTCCGTGCGTCTGTCCGTGCGTAAACTTTTCCTTGTGACATCTCTAGAGGTCACATTTTTCATGGGATCTTTATGAAAATGGGTCAGAATGTTCGTCTTGGTAAATTCTAGGTCAAGTTCGAAACTGGGTCACGTGCCTTCAAAAACTAGGTCAGTAGGTCTAAAAATAGAAAAACATTGTGACCTCTCTAGAGGCCATAATTTGCATGGATCTTCATGAAAATTGGCCAGAATGTTCATCTTGATGATATCTAGGTCAAGTTTGAAAGTGGGTCACGTGCGATCAAAAACTAGGTCAGTAGGTCTAAAAATAGAAAAACCTTGTGTCCTCTCTAGAGGCCATATATTTCACAAAATCTTCATGAAAATTGGTCAGAATGTTCACCTTGATGATATCTAGGTCAAGTTCGAAACTGGGTCATGTGCCATCAAAAACTAGGTCAGGAGGTCTAAAAATAGAAAAACATTCTGACCTCTCTAGAGGCCATATATTTCGCAAGATCTTCATGAAAATTGGTCAGAATGTTCATCTTGATGATATCTAGGTCAGGTTCGAAACTCGGTCACGTGCGGTCAAAAACTAGGTCAGTAGGTCTAAAAATAGAAAAACCTTGTGACCTTTCTAGAGGCCATATATTTCACAAGATCTTCATGAAAATTGGTGAGAACGTTCACCTTGATGATATCTATGTCAAGTTCGAAACTGGGTCACGTGCCCTCAAAAATTAGGTCAGTAGGTCAAATAATAGAAAAACCTTGTGACCTCTCTAGATGCCATATATTTCATGAAATCTTCATGAAAATTGGTCAGAATGTTCACCTTGATGATATCTAAGTCAAGTTCAAAAGTGGGTCACGTGCCATCAAAAACTAGGTCAGTAGGTCAAATAATAGAAAAACCTTGTGACCTCTCTAGAGGCCATATTTTCCATGGGATCTGTATGAAAGTTGGTCTGAATGTTCATCTTGATGATATCTAGGTCTAGTTCGAAAGTGGGTCACGTGCCATCAAAAACTAGGTCAGTAGGTCTAAAAATAGAAAAACCTTGTGACCTCTCTAGAGGCCATATTTTTCAATGGATCTTCATGAAAGTTGGTCTGAATGTTCATCTTGATGATATCTAGGTCAAGTTTGAAACTGGGTCAACTGGGATCAAAAACTAGGTCAGTAGTTCTTGAAATAGAAAAACCTTGTGACCTCTCTAGAGGCCATACTCTTGAATGGATCTTCATGAGAATTGGTCAGAATGTTCACCTTGATGATATCTAGGTCAAGTTTGAAACTGGGTCACGTGCCTTAAAAAACTAGGTCAATAGGTCAAATAATAGAAAAACCTTGTGACCTCTCTAGAGACCATATTTTTCAATGGATCTTCATGAAAATTGGTCAGAATTTTTATCTTGATAATATCTAGGTCAAGTTCAAAACTGGGTCACATGAGCTCAAAAACTAGGTCACTATATCAAATAATAGAAAAAACGATGTTATACACAAAACTGGATCATGTGGGAAGAGGTGAGCGATTCAGGACCATCATGAACCTCTTGTTGTCATTTTATAGCTGTGGCAATTCATTCCAATATAAAAATGTAGAATAAGTTTTGCAGGTATTGTTAAGTCCAAACCTCTCGGGTAATGCTTAAAAGAAGGATGTATGCACATGTGATATACACATGAAGAATACTATGATTATTCAAACTTTTAGATTTATAGACAAGTGTTATTATCATTTTTAGCTCGACTATTCGAGGAATAGGGGAGCTATCCTACTCGCCCCGGCGTCGGCGTGAGCATGAGCGTCACACAAATGTTAAAGTTTGCGTACCACCCCAAATATCTTCAAAGTCCATTGAGATATTGCTTTCATATTTTGTATACTTGTTTACCATCTTGACCCCAGTCTGTGTAAAGGAGGAGGCAACTCTATCAAGCATTTTGACTGAATTATGGCCCCTTTTCGACTTAGAATAAATGTTAAAGTTTGCGTACCACCCCAAATATTTTCAAAGTCCATTGAGATATTGCTTTCATATTTTGCATACTTGTTTACCATCATGACCCCAGTCTGTAAAAAGGAGGAGGCAACTCTATCAAGCATTTTGACTGAATTATGGCCCCTTTTCAACTTAGAATAAATGTTAAAGTTTGCTTACCACCCCAAATATCTTCAAAGTCCATTGAGATATTGCTTTCATATTTTGCATACTTGTTTACCATCATGACCCCAGTCTGTAAAAAGGAGGAGGCAACTCTATCAAGCATTTTGACTGAATTATGGCCCCTTTTCAACTTAGAATATGCTTATTGTAATGTTAAAGGTTTACTCATAGCTTATATTATACTAACAAGCACTGAGAATAGTCGAGCGCGCTGTTCACTGACAGCTCTTGTTACTATTTTTGATATGGTGATTCATCAAAAAATTAAGAGTAAAATATAATACAATTGACTGTTTTAGATATCTGGAGATGATGAATCTGGTGTGATCAGTCTAACACGTCTACAGGTCCTTGCACGAGATATCCGTGTGCTACTACAGAAGCATGGCAAGATGTCACTGGCACAGTTTGAGAGGCTGTTTTACGAGCAGTTCTGTTTGGAGATCAAACCTGCGTTGTATGGGTTCCCGACCACTGTAGCCTTGCTTATGGCTATACCACATGTTATCAGCATAAAAGGAAAAGGAAATAGAAGGATGGTTCATTTATCGGGAGACCTGCAAGGTATTGGAACTTAACTTCTTTTTCTGTGCTATAATTTTTACGTGATATCTTCTCATATACTTTGTAAATGCCTTTTATTTCAGCTTGCCTTACTGTGATAGATTTGTTGTACTCCGTCCCAAAAAATTGGGGGGAGGGCACTTAGAGTTGCCCTTGTCCGTACGTCTGTCCATCCGTCCGAATTTGTGTGGTGCATATCTTACAAAGAATTTGACTGAGGCTCTTCAAACTTCACAGGATTGTCATTTAGCATGAGAAGTTGTGCACCTGGTGTTATAATTGGGATTTCACACAGCCAGACCAGAGTTATGGCCCTTGACTTATTCAAACATATTGCTGCATGTATATCAAAAAGGATTGGACCTAGAATTATGAAACATTGTAGGAATATTATTCAGCAAGTGAAGTTGTGCACATATGGTTTTATTAGCTCACCTGTCACATAGTGACAAGGTGAGCTTTTGTGATCACCCTTCGTCCATCGTCCGTCGTCAGTCCGTGCGTCCGTCAACAATTTCTTGTCTGCACAATAGTGGTTTCATTTATGATTTTATCTTAACCAAACTTGCACACAACTTGTATCACCATAAGATCTCGGTTCCTTTCTTGAACTGGCCAAATCCCATTATGGGTTCCAGAGTTATGGCCCCTAAAAGGGCCAAAATTAGCTATTTTGACCTTGTCTGCACAATAGGAGCTTTATTTATGATTTGATTTTTACCAAACTGGCACACAACTTGTATCACCATAAGATCTTGGTTCCTTTCTTGAACTGGCCGGATTCCTTTATGGGTTCCAGAGTTATGGCCCCTGAAAGGGCCAGAATTAGCTATTTTGACCTTGTCTGCACAATAGCAGCTTCATTTATGATTTGATTTTAACCAAACTTGCACACAACTTGTATCACCACAAGATCTTATTTCCTTTCTTGAACTGGCCAGATTCCATCATGGGTTCCAGAGTTATGGCCCCCTAAAGGTCCAAAATTGGCTATTTTGGCTTTTGCAGCCATATAGAGACTTCATTTATGGTTTTATTTGACACAAACTTCCAAAATATCTTCAGCAACAATAAATCTTGGATTCCATGACAAATCAGATCCAATCATAGGTTCCAGAGTTATTTTATATCTGATTACCTCCCCTGATTGTAATCAAAACGGATTTATATCAGTAAGTACTTATGTCCTTTTATTTGAAATTTCATTATTGTCATTAGTTGGACTGAGCTAATCAGGGTAGATAACTATGGACTGATTTTATGTCAAATTACCTCCCTTTATTTCAAATTAAAATGGGTATATCTCCATAACTAATGAAGATACTGATCTGAAATTTCATTTATGTCGCAGATCTTCCTTTTGTTCACTTACAATAATTTTCATTTTAATTACTTCCCTTTTACCTTTCTATGAATAGCTTATTTTTAGTAACTTTTTTATTATTGGCCGTAGGAAAAACCGAGACCACTTTTCTGTGGTATAACATGGATGGTACCTCCAGTTTTTAGGTGTATTTTGACATATCTGTACCTTTTAAGATTTTTTTTTCTTTTTGGTTAAATTTCTTCCCTTTGTTGTGCCTGTCCTTTGGACTTTGATAGTTTTTCTGAGGACCTTCTTGTCCTCAAGTGCAATGATAACAGGTGAGCGATATAGGGCCATCATGGCCCTCTTGTTTGAGATTTCACTCAGCCCGACCAGACTTATGGCCCTTGACTTAGTCAAAAATATCCATAAAAGTTTGTTGAACGTATCTTAAAACTTGCTTGACCTAGAGTAAAAAAAATTGGAATATTATTCAGCATGTAAAGTTGTGCACCTAGGGTTTTCTTTGGGTTTTCTGTCCGACAGACCCGAGTTATGGCCTTTGATTTAGTCAGAAATATGCCTGAAGGGCATTCAATTCAAGTTTGTGTTGCATGTATCTCAAAAAGTGTTTGCCTTGAGTCATATAACATTAGAGGATTGTTATATAGCATGTGATGATGGGCACCTGGTATTCTTTTTGAGAATTCACTCAGCTAGACCTGAGTTAAGGTTCTTGACTTAGTGAAGAATAGTGCATAAAAGTTTGTTGTATATATCTTAAAAAATATTTCACCTGGAGTCATGAAATCATGTACAGTAACAGGAAGTGGGGGAACCATTGTCCTATGGACACACATGTAGTTAATTAAATTGTGATTTCTGGGAGAGTCTTAAACTTTTGTGAGGGATTGTCAAGGTTATGGTCAAATTATACACCCCCACAAATTTTTAACTAACTACATTAGGGTGGCTGCAACTTCCCCTGCTAGGGAATCGCTGTTGCTTTACAGTGAGGCGTCATAGGACTTGAACCCAAAAATTCACATTTATGTGAGGTTATTCAGTATTTTATGCATTTTAGGCAGATCTTAGGCAGTTTCTTTATTGAAGTTTCGTATATATTTTAGGATCATTACCTATCATAGATGAATCATACACCAGACCAGATTCGGACACGCCCTCAAATGATTCAGGCTCTGCCCTCACAGATGAAGACACACCTGTAGAGCAGAGGAAGTTCCTCCCTGCTGACTTGATGAGTGGGGCTGTCCCCTCAAATGTGCCATCCCCCACCCTAAGACCAGATCAATTTGGTCAGCAGATAGATCTCATCAAATTTGAAAACAATACCCCAGGTAATTTCAAAGTAATTGTGATAGCCTTATCTAAAAAACTAAACTTTATTCCTCAAGGATTTTAAGAAATTTTTATTTTGAATTAATTACATTACAATAAAGATTGATTTCATATTATTGTGTATGTCATTGAAATTAAATTCATTTTATCATTTTTTGATAATGGCCATGTTAGGCATTACACAAAATTTATATATCTTTGATGGAGTTCGTTTGATGAGGTATAAAGTGAAAACAATTTTTGGTTTCAAGGTCAACTGTTTTCAGTTGCAGATACCAGAGACAAAATATTTTCATCTATCACTGATGACGAGCGTGCCCAGCAGAAGACACCACTTTGCCATACCCCAACCTCTCAGCTATTACAATTAGCAGCTCAGTTTCTACCTACACCTCCCCCAACCCCAGTAGAAGAATTGAACACAAAGAAAAGTAATGAAGATAATGCTGCAAGTAAAAAAAGCCATAGGAAATCCATCAGAAGACATTTTCGATTTGATTAAACAAGGGTGGTGGAGGGCGAGTCCAAGTCAGTTGCAGGAAGTTAGCGAAAGCATAAAAAATGCAGGGCTTGTGGAGAAAATGGCACAGATTGAAATTGACTCCAAAATAGCAGGAACTGGTTCCCCAGCTACTGAAGGCCAGATGGGTTCAGATTATAATGGCAATTCAGAACATTCTTCCAGTACTGAAGTAAATAAAGAAACAAATTATAAACAAGATAGAAACAATAATGAGAAAACAAAAAGTACTGGGACAGAATACAAAGCTGCAATCAACAGTCTCTCTGCCACTATTGCATACCTAAAGGAGCAAAATGAGGATAAAGAAGGTAAAACTCACGCAAAGGATACCATGGATGAAAGCAAAAGCAACCAGTCTGAGAATAAGAAAACGGAAGACAAACCTCCAGTTGCTCTTTGTCCACGCCCCCTTCAGCCAGGATCCTACTGGTACTCTAAGCAATTTCAGATTAAAAGCGACAGTAGTCAAGAGTTGCCTAGCAACAGTAGTGATGAGGTACGAAAAGTTCTCGCTAATCTAGCTAATACAAAACCAAAACAGAAGACCAGCTCTGATTCACAGAAAGAGGATGATTCAAAATCAGTTCCCCTTGCAGAAAATACAGCTACTCCTCATGCAAGTATAGACACAAGTGAGTCATTCTCTGCAGAGACTATAACTCCAGAAGTCAGCAGAGAAAATCTATCTAAAGAAGTTGATCTAATCACAGAAAACCTTGAGAAATCTGAAAAAGATGTAAAAAGCAATGAATTACAAAAATTTGGTGATGTTCTGGAGATGGAAATAAAAGAAACTGAGAAGTATGTGAGAAATAATATCAACCAAGCTATGAAATCAGAATCTGATAAAAATAGAAACAAATATTTTGGACATCATTTTGAAAGCTGTGTCGCAGCAGACTGCATGTGCTATGAGGCCGTCTTTCGTCAAGATCACCCAATCGAGACAAGCTCGATTAAATCGGATTCAAGCTTTACAGAAAGCCCCGAGTCTTCGCCAAAGAAGAAAATTTTACAGCGTCAGCAAAAGTTGAGCTCCAGTTCTCTAAGTGATGAGTCTGGCAACAGCTCAATCAATAGACGTAGGTCTAGAATTGCTGCAAAGTTTGAACAACCTTTGGAGTAAGGTTATATATTACTCTGTTCAAGGCTTTCAGTGTATATGTATCAGCAAAGAGCTGCAGGCTTGATGCAGTTCTTGTTTCTGCTATGGTCTTCTTTTTTGCTTTTTGTGCACAGTTGTTAAAGACACTTATTACTGATTTTATTTTTTTTTTCTTGTTTATTTTACGTGTCTTCCTGAAGGATTCATTCTGTTTACAGTTTGTGCAGACATTTAATATTACTATATTAGCACAGAAATTACTGAATAAGCCTTTTTGACAAGATATCTTCATGAAGTTGTGTTGTTTGAGATAACATGTAAGAAAATCTTCCCTTACCAAAGGGCAGACATATTTTTGCAGAACTGCAAAAATTATCATACCACTGAACAAATACATGCTGAGATTCAACTTATTAATTATGTTATTGAAAGTACAGGTCATATGTTTATAAGTTTTAACATTGGGCAGTTGTTATACCTAGATCTGTTTACAAGAACTCACTGGTTCAGTAGCTAATCAGTATCATCCATCAGAGGTTCATCATAATCAGATGAACCTCTAATTTATTTCTTTCATTTATTTAGTGAGCATGCGCACTTGTTATCACTACCAAGAGTGGTTTCAGCCAATGTTTGCCATCATTCGGCATTCAAACGACATCTTAGCAAAGTACTGGCTACAAAAGAATAAAGAAGATATTGTATGACAGCAATTAATAGATTGATTCCTCTAATCGGATGTTTAGTAATTTACCTCAAGAAATAATAGATTCCTTGTAATTCAACGTCGATATCAGGAAGGACATGGTCATGCTTGTCACAGCTGATTTTGGTTTGTTTTGAAACGTTGCTCATTGGCTAAATTGTTTTACCTGTAATGTAATCAAATTAAAAAGGCTTTCGACAAAATGTGCCAGAGTTTCAGTTGGGGAACCATAGACTTCTGGTATGTAAGACTGTAGCAAATACTCATGTTACTTTCTACTTAGTTTTAATTTTTTAAGGGTAAAGCAGTTTTGTTTGTGAAAGGTGAGGAATCATTTTATAGCTTGGATGGAACAATTTTCTGAAAAATTTGAAAGGAATGTGTAGAACTCGGCATGTATTTGTTCAGTGGTTGCCTTAAACCAGGCTAACACAAGGTTATCTTGTAGCCTGGTTCAGGCAGAGTGGACATGCATATACTTACAGTGTATGGTGTTTGACAGAATTAGATAAACATTCTATTGCAAAAGTGTAGATACAAGAGTTTTTGTAACAAGCTAAGGAAAGGCTTTTACAATGTAGATAATGTACAGATTTGTTAAGGCTAAGTGAGAACATGTTTTTGATTCATCTTGTATGAGAGATATTTATGATAAGCTTAGATAATATAAGGTAATGAAAGGTAAACCTCTGATAATTGAGATGTTTAAGATTTATCGTATGAAGATGCTTTGACTTCCAGTGCTTTGTAATATATGTTTTCAGTCTATATATGGTACTCTCTGTACAATTTATTTGTATTTTAAAGATACTTCACTGTGAGAAGTGTTCAAAACATTTGCCACTCATTGCTGTGGATTTGAGCTTCAGCTTGGCTGAATTCTTTCAAGTAAGCCATATGGATGATCTAAATACATGCCTGAAGTAATGCTATAAGGGGAACCTTTGGTTTTCTTTCACTGTTTGATCATAAGCAATAAAAGCTCACCCAAAAAATACCAGAAATTACTTAGAAAATTTGTCAATAAATGTTGGGACAAAACATACTTTACAAAGACACTTGGATAAAAGCAGAATAAACCAGGCAAACACAAGAAGTATCTCTTGTTGCTTGGTTAAAAGTACACTGTCGGTCCAGTGGAATATTTACAGCAGATTGATTCACCATCAGATTCTGGCAACACTTATGTAAATTGGGTACATAGTTAATAAATAACGTTCTCTAC
Source organism: Mercenaria mercenaria (assembly GCF_021730395.1). Taxonomy (NCBI): domain Eukaryota; kingdom Metazoa; phylum Mollusca; class Bivalvia; order Venerida; family Veneridae; genus Mercenaria; species Mercenaria mercenaria. The sequence goes on from NC_069362.1 coordinate 25,334,910, forward strand.
ATGTGTAGATGTTAATTTGTATTTGGCAAATTCAGATTTTAAGACTTTTTTAATAAATTAAGATCAATTTTCGTCATATTAGGCTTTAGGTAAGAGGATGTTTTTACCTTTGAGGAGCCACAAGGAAGGTTTTCCGACTCCAAAGCAAAGTTGATTGAAATTTGTTAGTTTTTAAAGAGAGTAGGTTCATAATGTATTGCTTTAAAATGGTATAATCTGTGTAAAAAAGCTTGCGCTTAAATTTTTGCAGCTAGGTTGAAGTAATTTAATGAATAAATTTTACTAGTGATGGGAAAAGTTCTCCTAGTAAATATTTCACTGGTTAAGACTTGCATTAGAGCATATATATATATACACACTTGTACATAGAATATAATGATATTTGTTAACTGATTAAATGTTAATTATAAAGTAAGGTCACTGCAATAAATCATTGGTAATACACAATTTAAATAATATACATGTTACTTATTATATTGTAACATGATGATCTTTTCTATTTAAATAAAAAATCGGGATAAAATGTTGCAAAGCCAAGTTTGGAGAGCAGTCTCAAATCCTAAACATCTGATTGGTGTACTCAAGAGGTCAGTTTTGAAATTGACCAATGGCAAAGCTGCACTTTGAGACTGGTCTTCAAACTTAGTTTTATAACCTTTGAACCAATTTTTAGCTCCATTATTCGGAGAATAGGGATGCTTTTCTACTCGCCAAGGCATTGGCGTGTCACTTTCTTGGTTAAAGTTTTTCGGCAACAATTTGTTTTTCTTTGTTACTATTGCTTATATCTTACTGTAACTTCACATAAACATTGTTCAGCATGCAAACAGAGTATGTGCAGGGGCTTGGCCCATTATATCCAAGGTCAAGGTCACCATTGTGTTATACTTTGGTATTTTTTAAGGTTGAAGTTTTTTGGTAACCTTAGTTTTTCTGTTATCTTTGTTACTATTGCTTATATCTTACTGTAGCTTCACATAAACATTGTCCAGCATACAAACAAAGTATGTGCAGGGGCTGGGCCCATTATACCAAAGGTCAAGGTCACCAAGGTGTTATACTTGGAATTATTTTCATGTTAAATTTTTTTGAAAGCTTTGTTTATAGACATATCTTTGGTACTTTAAAAGATAATGACTTGAAATTAAAAAAAATTCTTTATAATCATCATCTGCATGTGTGGTTACAATCCCCATAACACTTAATTGTATTTTTGACAGAATTATGCCCCGTTCATACTTAAAGTTTTTTTGCAATCTTTGCTTTCTGGATATAACTTGAGTACAATATAATTGAGACAAAAATTCATTTTACTGTCAAATCACCAAATAGTGAAGCACGCTGTCTTATGGACAGCTTTTGTTGTTTTATATATTCTGAATTTGCATAATTATATACAACAATATTTTCAGATTTATTTTTCTTTCATGAAGTTATAATTGTGTTTAGGTGTTTTAACTGTAATAAACCGCTAAAATGCCTTGTATATAGTTTAATTAACTTTTTCTTTTGAGATGGATTAGTGCCTACTGTATTTAAGAATTGTGCATGTTTTGAATAGCCGTATATTTAGAGACATTTTATTTATTTGAATATATTAAGCATGCTTTACAACCAGCTTTGGGTATAGATAACAATATTGTTGAAAGTTAACATCTGATGTAGTGGTCCTTTTGCAAGTCAAAAGTTTAGATAGTTTAATTGACTGAAGATGAATTTTGTTAGCTATTTTTTGCTTAAAATGAATACAGCTCGTATTCAGTGCATAGTGACTTTTTGTATATAATTTTCATACCAGACTTTTTAAAGACACTTTGATTTAAGGGTGTGATATGTTTATGTTTATTTCACTAAATGTGAAACAATTGTGGATACAAATTATACACATGTACTTGTATTAACTGAATTAATACTTTTAAGTATGTGTACTATTTGTTTTTGTATTATATGTCTGTGTATTCCTTGTAGTAACATTAGCATCAATTGCTTCTTGGCACTTTGCCAGATGCAATCATCTATGGCAGTTACTTTGAAACAGTAAGCTGGTTTTGTAAACTGACTACTTTAAAGGAAGATTCAGGGATCTTTTCTTGAAATAGATCAATAATTCACTCAATTTATTGAAGGAAACTTAATTCCAGGTTGTAAAACTGAGTTTGGAGACTAGTCTCATACTAAAGCATCATTCTGATTGGCTGGTTCTGAGGACAATAACAAAATTGACCAATAGCAAGGTTACAGTTTGAGACTGGTCTTCTAACCCGGATTTAAAACGTTGGATGCAGAAAGAAGTCTTTTGACATACAATGACATTTCTAAAAAATTAAGTAACATTCTTACCAGATGTGTCACCATCAAAAATGGATGGTTTTATTCAGATTATGTTTCAGTAAGATTTAAAAAGAAATCTGGAAAACAGGTTCCTAATTATATTCAATAACAATTTTTCAAGTGCTATTTTGTCCGGGTATACATAGTTATGTCAAGTTAGTTAAATCATGAATATTATACAAGATATGTGAGAAATAACCTAAGGATTTTCTTATATTTTTCATCCTTTATTCAACCAAAATTGTCTTTTAAAGTCTCCATGAATATTGAATTATTAATGATTTGAAACTTTACTTGATTTTGATAGATCTGTTTCTATTACCTAGATAGGTAATGCACTGTTTTGGTGTACATGTATATTATTTGTGAGGAGTTAATTTAGCTTTGTTAAACTATATGAAAGTCGAGTGTACTGCTGTCTCATGAACTGTTTTCATTTCTAATTACTAATGTGCTAGCAACTGCATTTTGTAATAAAAGTTCAATTTTATAAAAAAATGTTTCATTGTTTTTTTATATGCACATTTTGGAAAAACAGGACGTGTTATGTGAAGGCGTGTCTGTCCATCCATCTGTCTGTCATAATTAATGTCCAGAGCATAACTTTATTACCATTAAAGAAATTGACTTTAAACTTGGAAAGTAGATAGATGGCAATGAGGAGATGTGGAGAACCAGTTCTCTGTAGGTTAAAGGTCAATGTCACAAATTGAGCTGAAAGGTCAAAATTGTCCATCATATTTTATGTCAGGAGCATAACTAAATAACCATGCAAGGTATTGACATAAAACTGAAGCATGAAGGTAGGGTGGTTATGAGATGATTTCCAGAGTGCATGAACTAGGTCTGTAGGTCAAAGGTCAAGGTTACAAATCGAGCTCCAAGGTCAAATCTGATTTAATATCTGGCGCACAACTTATTAACCATTCAAGGTATTAACTTCAAACTTGGGATATATGTAGGTGGTGATGAGATGATGTGAAGGCCCAGAAAACAAACAAAGCAGAATGCATGAACCAGGATGGTGAGACAAAGGTGCAAGGTCAAATCTTTCCATAAAATTTTGTGTCCAGAGCATAACTTAAAAACTATTAAAAGTATTGACTTGAAACTTGGAATATAGGCAGGTGGTGAAAGCTGCAACAATCTACACTACAACACCCTACACCCCCTGCCAAAAAAACCCCTATTTTTTACATTTAGTTTCTTGCCCTTTAGTATCCAATCACCACAACCACACACACACCCTGCTTTCCCCCCCCCCCACACGCACGTGCCTCCCACCAAAACAGTCTTCAAATTTTGCTTCCTTCCTCCCATGATATAACCCTTAAGACGAAAATTGCCCTGCTTGGCAGAGCTCTTGTTTAATGACAGCCACAACATTTCTTTATGTTTAAAACAGCCACAAGACAGTTGAACAATGCATTTGAACATGGTAAAATATTACCTAGCCTTGTCTCTTTGCTCACTAAAATGATATCATCAAAAGTTGCAGTTGACAGTTCTTGTATCACCTGTAGACCCTTAAATATGAACGGACTTTGTTTCTCGTTGCCGCAAAATGTGAAATATTAACCAGGCTTGAAATAGGAGATAGTGACATTTTGATCCATAGCATTGTTGTTCACTCCATGTTGGCAGTCTTAGTGATTTTCTCAACCGCTTGTCTGATTAAATAGAACCCAATGAATATTTTATCATATACTCTTCAAAGGATGAGCATATAATATGCCCAGTTTTACAATTCATTAAATCCCATATATATTCCGTTGATGGCTCTTCCTGAAATTTAATACAAATACAGATAACTACAGGGCGGAGGGGCATGCACATCTTTCAGCAGGATCTCTTCATCAATTGCAGAGTTATTGCCCTTTGATTAAAAATACATGAATTCCCACAACAAAGTAACCGGTTGATTGATCTTTCTGAAATCTAATACAAAAATAGGTCACTATAGGGTGGTGGTGTATGCACAACTTCCATCGGGATCTTTTCAGTAACTTGAGATTTATTGTTTTTAATTTTATCTTTAAAAATAAAGTCCCGTCATTGACAAAAAGAAGCAACATAGTTCCTAAGTATATATTATGTAAATTCTCAAGGCATTAAAGACTACACACTAAACGTGCAGCTATAGTATGATATCAAATCAAAATCATTGAAATCATGCATTGTGTTCCAGAGGCAGCAAATAACACAAAAATATAAGATGTAACAGGTAAAACTCTTGGATCCATGAGATTCGTACTCTCAACCCAGTAAGGATCAATATTTCCAGATGGAATGGAAATACTCAGCCATTTCATTTATCCCCTACCAGTTAAAAACTGGCAGGGGAGGAGCTTCAGGTTTGCCAGCAGCCCGTCTGCAAAATCTGGATGCTGCAATAACTTATAAGTACACAAGGTATTTTAACAAAACGCAATACAGTGATCAGGAATCCTAAGGAGACAACGCATTCTTTTGTGTTGGTACTTAGTAATAAAATTCTGGTTTTTAAGCAAAAAATATGACAAAAATATGTATCCTTTCATAAATAAACAAGAGGGCCATGATGGCCCTATATCGCTCACCTGTTATCATTGCACTTGAGGAGAAGAAGGTCCTCAGAAAAAATATCTAAGTCCAAAGGACAGGAACAACAAAGGGAAGAAATTTAACCAAAAAGAAAAAAATAGATATGTCAAAATACACCTACAAATTGGAGGTACCATCCATGTTGTACCACAGAAAAGTGGTCTTGGTTTTTCCCTACGGCCAATAATAAAAAAGTTATTTATAGTAACGTGAAAGGGAAGTAATTAAAAAAAAAAAAAAAAAAAGTATTGTAAGTGAACAAAAGAAGGATCTGCCAAATAAATCTGTTGACATAAATGAAATTTCTGATCAGTATCTTCATTAGTTATGGAAATATAGCAATTTTAAATTGAAATAAAGGGAGGTAATTTGACATAAAATCAGTCCATAGTTACCTACCCTGATTGTCTCAGTCCAACTAATAACAATAATGAAATTTAAAATAAGTCCTATAAGTACTTACTGATATAAATCCATTTTGATTACAATCAGGGGAGGTAATCAGATATAAAATAACTCTGGAACCTACAATTGGATCTGATTTGTCATGGAATCCAAGATTTATTGTTGCTGAAGATATTTTGGAAGTTTGTATAAAAAAAAAAGCCATAAATGAAGTCTCTATATGGCTGCAAAAGCCAAAATAGCAAATTTTGGACATTTAAGGGGCCATAACTCTGGAACACAGGAAGAAATCTGGCCAGTTGAAGAAAGGAAGCAAGATCTTGTGGTGATACAAGCCAAAGAGCTATAAAAATAAATAGATTGGCAACTTGAAAGGCATATAGAGCAAATCTCGCCAGCCTCCCGTGACAAAAAAACGAGATCTCGTTACCGGAAGTGGCGCTTTCTCCACGCGCCATTTTGTATGCGAAAGCAATTCACCGGTAAAATAGTTATCACCGTATGACCACGCTTCTTTCGATGGCAAAAAAACCCTGTAATTCGTGTCTTAAGACCATTTCTCATTAAACTAATTTTGTTTTAGAAGCTAACATGTATTTTAAATGTAGTTTTAAAGGTACAAATTGTAACTCCATGCTCGCCGATGTTTGTTTTTAGTAAGATAACGCCGAATCACGCTCTGACACGAGCTCACGCGAGATTACAGCCAGTTGCCATTCTGTGTATTTTATACTTCTTTGTACAAGCTGTGTGCAAGTTTGGTTAAAATCAAATCATAAATGAAGCTGCTATTTTGCAGACAAGGTCAAAATAGCTAATTTTGGCCCTTTCAGGGGCCATAACTCTGGAACCTATTATGGGATCTGGCCAGTTCAAGAAAGGAACCAAGATCTTATGGTGACACAAGTTTTGGGCAAGTTTGATTAAATTCAATTCATAAATGAAGCTGCTAATGTGCAGACAAGGTCAAAATAGCTAATTCTGGCCCTTTCAGGGGCCATCACTCTGGAACCCATCATGGAATATCGCCAGTTCAAGAAAGGAACCGAGATCTTATGGTGATACAAGTTGTGTGCAAGTTTGGTTAAAATAAAATCATAAATGAAGCTGCTATTGTGCTGACAAGGTCAAAATAGCTAATTTTGGCCCTTAAAGAGGCCATAACTCTGGAACCCATAATGGGATCTGGCCAGTTCAAGAAAGGAACCGTGATCTTATGGTGATACAAGTTGTGTGCAAGTTTGGTTAAAATAAAATCATAAATGAAACCTCTGTCGTGCAGACAAGAAATTGTTGACGCACAAAAATAGCAAATTCTGGCCCTTTAAGGGGCAATAACTCTAGAACGTATGATGGGATCTGGCCAGTTTTTGAAAGGAACTGAGATATCATGCCAATACATGTTTTGTACAAGTTTGATCAAAATTGCTTGCAAAATGTGCTCTATCTTGTTCACAAGAAATTGTGGACGGACGGACCGACCCACCGATGGACGAAGGGTGATCACAAAAGCTCACCCTGTCACTATGTGACAGGTGAGCTAAAAAAGTACAAGCTTTTTTCAGGAAGCAATTTTATAATACACAGATATTAGGCAATGTTAAAAGTATCATTTACATACTTTATTTTGACCATTTGTATGTCTGCTTATATGTCAGTCTGCCAACCAGGCACAAAAGATGGGTCCAGAATCTTTTAAAATACAAATGATTTTTTCATGAAACCTAGTACATGTACATGCAACGAGTATAGATTCTTTCACTGGGAGAACATCTGGCTTGGGAGTAACAAGGCTCTGCTGAGAGCCAGATATTCCAATCAGCATCTACAGCTAGTGATAGAATCTTTTTCTTGCATGCCCTACTCAACAAACCAACAAACAGTGGTTAAAATAAAATCAAACGAATGACTTTCTTTGTACCACATTTTTATGCCCCCAGCATCTACTGATGTGGGAGGCATATAGTGATTGTCCTGTCCGTCCGTTCGTTTGTCCATCCGTTCGTACAAGGTTAACCAAATGGGACAATTTCGTCTAGCATCAATACCCCTTACTAGAATGACTTGATTCTAATGCAGATGTAACCTGTGACCATTCCTCATCTTCAGACATCACCTGACCTCAGTTTGACCTTGAACTTGACCTCGTTTTGGACTTAGGTTGCTTTGTATCGACAAGATGCCACCGGGGGCATCAAGCGTTTATTGAACGCAGCTTCTTGTTCTTACATGTAAACAAAGCACAGGAAATCAACATCCATAAACAGGGAAGACGTCATAATGTTTCAAAGACAAATAATGATGTTTTGTTCCGGTTTTGTTTTATCATTTGCAAAGTAATGTTATGTATTTCTGATGAAATAACATCTTGATTTGAGAAATATACAACAAGAAATAAAGAGGAACTATCAAGGTACTGGATTTTTCTCTTGTTTTATGTAATAAAATATAAATTACTGCATAAAACTTCTACACAGATGTAGTTCTTTATATGCCATTTAAAGTACGAGTAATCTAACACCGTGGGGTGTAAGATGGAGTTTTTCAGCATAGGTAGGTTATATCACTGCAAAACCCCAGTCTGGTAAGCAAGAAATTATGCACTCCATTTGCCTAATCATTTATCCTTCTCCTTCAGTCTGTGTGTATGTCCTTCAGTTACAAAAGGTTAATCTTACTATAACATACAGTACAGCTTGCATTTATAAGACTACCACGGGAAAGGCTAAAAGTGACCTAATAACAAAATTAATGTGGTTTCTTATTACAACATAATTTGTTCTAAAACAAAACAAAAAGAAACTTAAAAGGTGGTCTTATAATGCAAGTGGTCTCTTAACAGAGGTGGTCTCTTGAGCAAGTTTAGAGGCATTGAATATTTGCTACTGTAGACCAGAGACTAATAAATGAATATGCATGATCTAAAAATAGACTCCCACCAAATAATCACATAATGAAATAGTCAATGGTAATGTGATGTCATTAGCTGCAAGTTGCAATGCTGAAGTTCAGGTTTGAAGATGCTTCCTTTCATTCATTTTTTACCTGTTGCATTTCATAAATGTTCTTGTGTAAAGTCTTTGTGTATATATGGCTCACATGCGTTAATCATGTGACGAAAAATATCTGAGGAAGGCTACATATGCGCAGTTCAGAAAATTTTCATATCATAAAGTATAACCAAACAGTTTTTTTTTTATCAATATCATATTAAACATTATGTAAAATGATGCTAAGAACAAATTTTCTTAAAAGACAGAATATTTGTATGCGCTAATAGGAACCTCTTGCTATGCTAAGTCTCGTTTATTTCTGGAATCTACCATTCAAAGACACCACCATGTAAAATTTTCTGTAACAGCTCTGAATTCATATTTGCAAACTGTCCAGGCCTTACAAGGCGTTCATACTTTTGACCAATGATTCTGCATGTTGAATTTCTTTCATTAGTTATACAAGTCCAGAGACACATCTGAATAGCTAGTTTAACACAACTTCACTTGTTGAGTGCAACAAAACAGTATAATACATTGTTCTGTTTCCTTGGGAGACAAATTCTGCAGAATATTTTTCTAAATGATATAGAACAGTCTGACATTTATGTATTTCTTGACAGTTTTCATAACACTTCTAGACTCGGCTGGCATTGCAGTTTAACAATTATCAGTTAAAATGGAAGTAGTCCTGACCCTCTGTAAGCTGCAGTGATTCCAGGTTCCTCTCAAAGTCTCCATGTGTCAGGTCCTGTAATATACACAAATACATCATCTTAGTTACATTAGCATTTGCCTTTGCCTTTCACTCATGTTTTAATTAAATCATTTGCATTTATTCCCTAGGACATTATTCCATCCCACAGTATAATCTTGAATAACAAGCTGTTAGGTACAGCAGCAAGTCTACACTCAAAATATTGCTATAGGTAAAGATTGTACAGGTAAAAAATATACTACTACATGTTCTTGGCACTGCACAGAATGCTGTTATTTCCACAGACAGTACTGAGTTAAACTACTGACTTATTCTACATCATGGAATTTTTCTATTGCTCAATATACAACTTTCTGTTCTGCATAATTGTGGAATGTTGCTGAAACTGATCTATAATTAAAACATGAGCATAATCAGTGTGAAATTATGAGCAAAACAAAATGACTGAAATAAAAGGGTATGAACTTGAATGTACTGAATTGAGCCATTTTGAAATATTTCAATTACATAAGTATATCTGTGTTCATTTTTTAAAAAAAGAATACACATGTGGTATGTATACAGACTAAAGAATAAATACTCATTCTGAATCATTATATTAACATTCAATACTACCAAAACCCAAAACTGAAGTTTTCTTTCTAAATATTTATGTGTATATTGTGGATGACCTTGAACAGAAAATGCTGCTGCTGGAAGTTTGTGCCAGTACGTGATATTCGTTTCCAACCACCTTGACAAGTGGTGCAATTTCTTTGTAAATACTGTAGGAAATATGGCAGAGGCAAATATTCCGGTATGAAATTATATTTATTTTTAGTACTGTTAATTATTGTACTGTTTTGGAATATTTCACAAAACTCAGACTTTATCATAAAAATGAAAGCTTAGTCTTAAAGGGAAAGTCAACAATGTTCTTATACTTATTTTGTCTGTTAGGTCTGAAATCATTCAAGGCAATGAAAGAAAACTGAACATTTCAATATTTAACAATAAACAAAACCCAGTATGACTGACAACACATCAAAAACACTGGATATATGATATGATTTTTATTTATGATCAACTAGCTTCGACTCTCTTATGAGTCTTCGTCAGGATCAATATCAATATCTTATCAAAAGTGAAGCCATTTTATTTCCTTGGCAAGGCATACGTACTAGTATTTGTGGATTTATTTTGTTCTTAGACATTTATTAGGACTGTGTTGTTGTTTTTTTAAATCTGAAAAATCATTTCTCTAATTTTTCCACATAGAATGAAAGAAATTATCACACTTTATATCTTAAAGTAAAGAACCTACAAAATATAAGGTATTAAATAAATTAATAATTCAGCAGAATGTAAGTGACGTTGTAAACACTTAAATGGCTGTCTCTATGGTTAGTCATTTTCTTTAATTTCAAACTGCTTTATATATTTTAATATTGGTCCAATTTTAAAAATTATTTGAGCATTATGAATGGTTGGACCATGTCTTTTCACAAAAATTAACTTACTGTTAGGCATTCCTTCCCCTTTAACTAACCTGTCTGGTTTGCTCAAAATGTAGAAAACAACACTCCAATCTGAGAGGTCGTATCCTAGCTGAGGATGTTCACTTGATAGTAATGATGTGGAAGTTGTCACTTACTTGAATAGAGTAAGTTTAATAATTGTAAGGAATCAACGAACACTTGATTGATTTCTGAGGTAGTAGAGCTGGGACTCATAATGGATAAAAAGAAATCATGTTTTGTCTTCATTTAGATAAGTGTCTGACAGGCTGTGTAGAGAACAGTTTCTTTTCAATTTATTCAATGGGAGAATAATAATAATAATATTTTCTTTCAGCAAGAAGACTTGGCAGATGTTAACAAAAATGAACAACACCGAAATACTGTCGCAGAAAATCAAACTGATATTACAACGGAATGTAACGTTGAAAAGGACAATACTGATCACGGTCAAAGAAATCATAACAATGCCAAAGAAAATTCAACTGAAAACCAAAGTATTGGTGATGTTCCAGCAGAAAAACCCATTGTTTATCGCAATTATGGTACTGTCGTAATGAGACCTCTTGCATTAAGAAAACAGTACTGGTCTACAAAAGACATTAAAGAACGTTTTCAACAAACTGCAAAGGGCAGTGATGTTGTACACAAAAATATAGGCTTAAGTCATAGCAAAAATTATACTATTGGAGAAAATTTGTTTAAAAGGCAAGATATCCATGCTGCTCCAACCAGAAGTCCAGGAATAAATACCAATCTTGATGTACATGTAGAGCCAAGAAAGAATTACAGTACAAGAAGTGATATTGCAGATGACAGTATCAGACAAGGAATAGGTAACCATTATAGTGTAACAGAAAATTCAGATATAAACCAAGGAATCGATGATACTGTGTTAGGCAATTCATCTGTTGATCACAATAAAGATATTGTTACAAAACTTGATCATTGTCAAACTGTTGAGGAATCTACAGAAATAGACCAAAGAAGTTATAATGCTGAAGGAGAATATACAAATGAAAACAAAAGTATCAGTGAAATTCAAGCAGAAAATGTCCATGTCAACCACAAAAATGATGAAGCAGACAGTTATGGCACAGAGGATAATATTGGACCATGCCCAGACCTCTATATCTCCGCTGAAGAAAATCTAAACGAAAACGAAGGAGTAAGTGACGATCCTGCAAAAAATGCAAATTCTAATGACAATGACGAAGGTGTGAGAGACAATGATGAAGTTGTAAGAGAAAATCAAGGGGATAATCATAACAATAATGAAGCAGAGGAAAGCAGAAATGACAATGAACATAATCATAATGTAGCAGCAGAAAATCAAAATGGAGATGAGATTAATGAAGATGCTCTAAGTGGACCAAGTTCTCAGGTTGATCCACAAAATGAAGAAACTGATAAAGGCAAAAAGACAGATGATACGACTGAAAACAAAACTGAAAAAGAAGCTTGGACTCAAGAAGATATCCAGGCATTGTTGAGAAAGGCCATAAATTTACATGCTTCTATGAAAGATTTAAGAACTGTTATTGGGTGCGGCGGTGATGTTAACAAACCTATAAAAAGTGGTTTATACCCGTTACATTATGCCGCATATACAGATTATCCTGAATGTATAGAGCTTCTGCTGAACTCTGGAGCAAATGTAAATGTTACAGATGACATAGGATACACACCTTTACATCTTGCTGCCCGAAGAGGTAACCACAGGTAAGCACTATAGAACTCAATTTATAAACTTAAGCACACTTAAAGGAAAAAAAGATTTTCTGAAGTAAAATGTCAAGAAAGTCTCACACTAATGCTTAAATTATACCAATTACAAGTAAGTCTTCAATTAAATACTTAAAAAGAACTGTCACTATGACTTGTACAAACAACATTGTGTAAAGTTTTATTTTTAATTGCCATCTTTTTCAGATCTATGGAGGTACTGATAGAGAATGGAGCTATAATAAACTACTGTGATCCCGGAGTAGTGATACACCAAACAGATGAGAAAAACAAACTTGGTTACACCACAATGGAACCTATCAACTTGGCTGTACAAAACTGTCATCCCAAGTGTGCTAGACTCTTGTTAGAGAAGGGTGCAAGGCCAAACAACAAGTATTTCATGGGTTATGAAATATGCCTTGCACCACTTGACAATCCCGAATGTATGGAACTGTTGCTGGAGTTTGGTGCTGATCCGAATGTTTTCAATAGATGTGGATTGTCTCCCCTGATGAAGGCATGCAAAGATCATCATATTGAAGCTGTAAGGAAACTGATAAAATATGGCGCTGATGTGAATGCTGTGTGTCCGCCATTATTTGAACAGAAGTCTGTTCTTCAGTTTGCAATAACCAGTGGGAATATTGTTATAATTAATATTCTGCTTGGTAAAGGTGCAAAAATTGCCCGACAAGGTGAATACAAGTACAGTGCTCTTCATACAGCTGTCATGAAAGGTCGGGCAGACATATGCCGTCTGATGTTACAACATGGAGCAGACCCAAATGAAAGAACTGATGAGGGTGCGACTCCTATCATGTTTGCGTGTTCTACCCCGGAACTCAAGGAACGTAGAGAAATTGTACAACTTCTTCTTGACTGTGGAGCAGACATCAATGCTCATTCTCCAGGATACAGCTATTTCGATCCATATTTGGCTCCTTTAACCGAGTATTTCAAATGCATCGCAAACACAGAGGGTTTCAGTATTGTAAAACTAATGATAAGAAATGGAGCAATAATTCATTTCAGCTCATGTGGATTAGACATGGAGTTAAAACGTTTGCGAGATCCTTTTTCGATTGTACCCTATGTTCAGTGTTTGCAAAACAATCAAGAAATGTTTGATTTTGTTGTGTCTGCTGCTACTAAATATAACCCACTTATAATCTATACAAATGGAAATATTCCAGAAGGCATGAAGGACTGGCTGATTTACACAGCAACCCGTCCTCGAGAACTGAAGCATCTGGTGCGAGTCTCTCTGCGAAGTCAGCTTACACCTAGACTCCCAGATAAAGTACAGGAGCTGCCACTACCTCCACTTCTCAAATCTTACCTACTTTACAGATAAATGGAAATGTTTACTGTATATGACAGTAATTTCAACATCTTACTTACTTTATAAATGAATGGAGGTGTTCACCGTATGTGATACATGTAGTAATTTCAGTGCTTTCAAAGATTTATATAATAAGAATTCTGTAGTGAAAATTTGCATTTGAAGGACAATAAAGCAAAATAATATATATTAATAAATAAGTGATTTGATATTGGCCCCGTTATTTGACTGAGGGCAGTTGTATTGGCCTGAGGCTGAAGGCTGAGGGCTAATACGACTGTCCCCGAGGACAAATAACAGGGCCAATATCAAATCACTTATTTACCGTATTGACAATTTTATTAAATATCTACATGTACTTAAAGGATTCAAAATTTAAACACTCAATTTATTACTTGTAACAAAGCTGCCAACCTATATCATTTTTTGGCCCTGTCTAATTAGCCAATCAAATTCCTTAAAATGCGGGCTTTATATCTACATGTATATCACTTTTCGGCCCGGGGTTGCTGACTGATACAGATATCGGCACTGTTATACTGAGGAGGCCTTTGTATTATTGGGAGAGGCAAATGCTGTGTGCTGTGTTTAAGGGCTAATAAGGAATAGTTATTTAATAATATGTATAAAAGTATTACAAAAATGTACCACTATGCAATCCCTGAGGAAATGTACTCAGAACAATATTAAATTTTGTCACATCATCAAAACTGTAACAGATTAGAGCTGAGTAAATAACCTGAGTAAATGTGCATATCCATGCTCACAGAAATGCATCTCTAGCATAGGAATCTTTCTACAATTATCTTTTTTGTTTAGAAATTTAGTTTCTTTCATTTCTTGAGGACAAAACCATTCACCGGTCTCATTTAACACAATATCAGCATTCCCTCATACTGTGATATTTGTGCAAAACCTTATTCATATACATGTATGTTATATACAGTAAAACTTAGACAAAGTTAACTTGGTGGGACCTGTAAAACAAACTTCTCTATTAACAGTCCAAAATGCATGTTTCTTTTGATGGAACTATACACAGCTACTGTAAAGTCAAACTTCGTTCGCTGCAACTCTGATTATTTGTGCACCGTACCTTGTTCAAACTCATCGTCAGGTCCTGGCAAAGTCCCTGTCTAATGTATATTGTTTGATGACTACTGATAACTTGAATAAATTTTGCCAATACTGTCATGTTTGAGCGAACAAAGTTTGACTGTATATTTCAATTCCTATGATAAATATTGTCCCCAACAGTCACAATGTTCAATTGTCCATTCTTGTTTACAAACATCATAATATTATTATCAAATGAATTACATGCTTTTAGCCACACACTGTCAATGGAAAGCATGCATTCTGGAACAATTTCACAATGTTGGCTGTTAAAACAACTGCTTCCAGCAGATGATTTCCTCCTTTTAGTGAATAATAACTTAACCTTTACCCTGCTATATTTCTAAAATAGACTGGTCCATCATTCAATTTGGGCAATACCACTTATTATCCAAAGAGGTGTTCAATGAAAATTTACTGACTGAATAGCGAACAGTGCAGACCATGATCACGTCAGTACAGTCTGATTATGTTCTGCACTGGTAGCAAAAGGCAAAATCACGTCTGCCCAGCAGGCTCAAGGGGAAAAGGTATGCAACATATTATCTATTAAAACAATGTGCATGAGAGAGAAAACAAAAAATGTAAATATAGGACGTGAAATGTGACTTGAGTTCTTTCGATGGCATTCAAACTCCAACATTAAAAAAAAGCATAATTTATTTCATCATAAATATTTCACTTTGTTGTATTTATTTCACCATTATTTAAAAGTAAACACAAAGATATACCCATTTAAAATGATTTTATTCTGTATCAGATATGTTATGTTTATGCTACTTGTCCTGGTATTCAAGTTCACTAAGTCTGAGTTTATCTATAGTGCTATTGTACATGTATTATTGTAAAACATTGGTATGCTGTGTCATTCCATTTAAATATCATGCATTGTAAGCATTTACTGGATTGTGAAACTGAAATAAAACAGATTTCTATCATCATGTTTATTTATCTTTATGGAAGTTCAAGCAGCCAAAGCAGGGACCATTCACTCGACACCCACCTATCTGGAGAGGTCTCTCTTGAAATATGCAATCCCCCATTTTTTACAAACATATCACTAGTTTTCAAAATGGATCATAATCACATTTATTATTTTTCAATCAGTGGTGATATTTTTGTAACTCTAAAAGAGTTTATATTAAACAAGAGCTGTCAATTGACAGCGCACTCGACTATTCTCAGTGCTTGATAGTATAATATAAGCTATGAGTAAAACTTTAACATTACAATAAGCATATTCTAAGTCGAAAGGGGCCATAATTCAGTCAAAATGCTTGATAGAGTTGTCTGCTCCTGTTTACAGACTGGGGTCATGATGGTAAACAAGTATGCAAAATATGAAAGCAATATCTCAATGGACTTTGAAAATATTTGGGGTGGTACTCAAACTTTAACATTTATGTGACGCTAAAGCTCACGCTCACGCCGACACTGGGGCGAGTAGGATAGCTCCCCTATTCTTCGAATAGCCGAGCTAAAAATCAGAGGGGTATTTTATCCACCTTGGTCAATATAAGCAGGAGGATTTGTCCTACGTTCATCTCTCTCATACGTACAAGTGGTTCTAAAAAAATTCCTTAGATTTTTATGTAGGATTTTTCATTTTTCTGCAAGCCATCTTCAGTAAACTTTTTTCAGAAAACTCACTGCTCTTAAATTATGTAACATATTTCACAAATATTGTGTTCAAAATCAAAATATAGAACTAGAGATTGTTTTTCTTGAAAAACATATGTCTCCCACCACTTAACACACAGAAATTGTAAAATTAAGGACCATATCTCCAGGGAAAATCACTAAACCATAACCTTACAACAATACACACAACTAGGCTTGACAGTAGTAAAGTTTGGGTGAATTCCAACCAGTGGTACAGGAGAAGTAGCACAGATATCAATGAATTTGACAAATCAAGGGTCATGTCTTTGCTGATAATCATTTAATCAAAACATAACCATGATATGCACAACTATGCTTCAAACTAATAACTTGTGATGTATGGTGAAATTCAGATTATTAACAACGGTATACAACAAGTAGTGTAAACACCTAAAAATATGACAAATCAAGGAGCATAACTCTGCTGAAAATCTCTAAATGGTAACATGCTGATGAGATGCATAACTAGGCTTGGCACTGATAACCCCTGTAAGGTTTGGTAGAAATCTGCCCGATAAGGGATGTGGCCAAAACACCATAAAATTTTATGAGTCAATGGCCATAAATCATCAACTTGAAAAAAAAATCAATGTCTAGTCCAGATGATAAAACTATATCAAAGTCACTTTCATATCAGAAAAAAGTATAAAAGAATTTAACTCACCATCTTTACACAGATTATAAACGGTGGTACAGCATTTTTGAAATGAACAATAGGAACTTTTGGTTTAGGCTTCTCCTGTAAATTAAAAGACAAAATGTAAACTATATTACCCATTTATACCTAATATATTATATAATGGAGGAAGAGTTTGCACAGTTTCTATATTAAATCATTTAAGTACTGGTGGCTTTTTTCAAATGTTTATCTATTTGTAATACCTAGTAACAGTGCAGAAAAATATACAGGGACTCCTTCATGGCAAACAGGTAAAAGGCTTCAAATTATATAGCCACATCAATGTTAGTCTTTGAACATCATCTTTTCTGTGTTTTTATTTTTTAAATACACTGGCACTTTTAATTACTTTAGATTTTTAATAGGTATAGACACCTTTAATAACCTTAGATTCCTCATAGATACAGACATTTTTAATTCCTCTAGATTCACAGAGATACAGATTCCTTAAATTACCATAGATTCCTCATAGATGCAGACAACTTTAATTACCTTAGATTCCTCACTATATATAGACACCTCAAATCACCTTAGATTCCTCATAGACACAGACACCTTAAATTACCTTAGATTTCTCATAGACACGGACATCTTAAATTTCTCATAGACACAGACACCTTAAATTACCTTGGATTCCTATTAGATATATACACTTTTAATTACCTTAGATTCCTCATAGATATAGACACCTTTGCTGATCTTTTTCTCATCTACATCACAGAAAGCAACAACCTGCAACACCATGAAATTCTTGTATTAAAATTCATAAAACTAAAAAATGCCTTGCTTTATTTCTTAAGTCTTCTTTTGCCATTATCAATGAAAATGACATTAATGATGACACCTGGCTTAACAATATTACTTTTGGAAGCAGTCAAACATTGTCGGAAAAAGAAAAGAACCAAATAATGAAAACAGAAAAAAACACTTCCAAGACAAAAATCCTGCTATGTGTTTATAGGTAGGCCACATGTGACAAAAATCCTGCTATGTGTTTATAGGTAGGCCACAACACATTCAATATCATATATTTCACAAAAACAAGCCAAGGAAATGAGATAAGAGAAAAAACTATCATCTGTTTTTGTTAATTATTTTTTCTCATTAAAAGAATATATGCAAGCATCTGTTTACAAAACTACTAATCACTTTAAAACAGAAAATATGGATATAAGAATGTGTGGGTGAGATCTTTTAGATCTGTAAAAAACTTCAGGATGACTTAATCAAGAACACTTCTACACTACTGCCTATTAGTTGTACTGGTAATGGTCTATTTCGACCTTTAACAAATAGTCCTACTGTTCATTTGTTCAAGACAATAAATGTTATCAAAAGAACCTAGTATACCTCTAAATGGTGAAGAAACAGTGTTGTTTAGCAATTTTTTCTACATTAAGTACAGTCAAATTGTGTTAGCGACCACCCATGAACAGCGACCACCTGCTGACAACGACCAGTCTCTGGTCCCCCCCTAGAAAAATGCTCATAAAAAGGCCGTGAATAACGACCACCTGGCAACCTCGACCAGCAACCGGCCTAATTCATTCCCAAGGGACATATTTGCCCCCCAATAACGACCAAGCTTGACCGTTCCGGCATGAAAATATTTGAAATCCGCCGAATTTTCACGACTTTCGCCTTATAGCAAACATAATAATTACTGCTTGATTGAAAATTTGCAAGTTGCACCGGCTGAATTAATACATAGAACATAACCCTTACAGAAGAAAAAGGCCTGCTGCATACTCTTGCTGTGTACATACAGCGTATATGATGCGTACATGATGTGTACTGAAATCAAGGGCTTTAAATAGTACGCAGGATATACACCGCACATACACCGATAGTACGTCTGTAGTACACTTTCGACATGCAAATGAGCTCTGCCGCGTACTACTTGCTGCGTACATGCTGTGGACTACATAGTACACAGGATGTACGCTGGAGAAATTTAGTATGCGGGAAATAGTATGCAGCATGTACGCGGCACATACACTTTTCACATGCAAATGAGCCTGCGGTGTACTACCCCTGCGGCGTACATGCTGTGTACTCCTGCGGCGTACATGCTGTGTACTCCTGGCCCAAGTCCTGCGGCGTACATGCTGTGTACTCCTGCTGCATACATGCTGTGTACTCTTGTGGTGAAACTGCTGTGATAATGTAAATTCCTTACCCCACCAACTTTCATATGCAAATGCTGATCATTTGGACAGAAAAAAACAGAAAAAAGATAAGTGACATGCATCAATAAGTATTTACCCTTACCAAAATAATGTAGATTGATGTTATCAAATAAATTAGTATGCTTTTCTTCATCCACTTTTCAATGAAATAAATCAATTTTTGTAGCATGTAATTTGGTAAACATTTGAAGAAAATGGCGTAACTGCATCAAGGGGAAACAACTTTAATGCAACTAAATATAAGTGTTATGATTTATTATAGATGATGTGTGCGTAGTATGTATTTATTTTGATTAAAATCCATCTGAGAACAATCTAGGACTGGAATTATTTAAGCATTTATACACTTTTACGTATTTTGGATTGATTTTTTCCAATGGGGCGAGCGCAATTAGCCAAAAACGTTCTGAAAATATACGAGCGACAAATCCGATGAACAACTTTTTAATTTGGTGAGGCCTTAATGAGTTAACATCAAAGGCCTGAATGGCCTGAGTCGGCTTATGATTGATGTACTGACAGTATAGTCTACCAGTTTCAGTTTGTTTTTAGTTTTTTTCCTAAAATTTTATAACACAGCTCGATATTTACCCAAAATATTATATCCGGATACGATTACACTTTTCTCCAGTTTCAACAATATATTTTACAAATTGTGATGATACGAAGACATTTAGCAGCAATTGGCAGTATCTGACATTGAAGTTTACGGTTAAATTACCTCTTATTTAAATCTTTTCATAAAAAAGTTGTTTCGTTTCGTGAAAGCAGCCAAACATAGACGATCTACTTTCGATTTCAAAAACTACAAGAAAATACAATTTAATGTTTCGCCGATTTGTTTATTTCTCGAAAAATAAGAATTAAAATCATTTTTAATATCAGTAGTAACTAAACAAACCAGTAAGAGCTTCTTCTTCCGATAATTTATCCGTTTACTGACTGCAAAATTCAACCCACGCAAAGATTATAGAAATCATACGATGCGTGTTTACGTTCAAAGTGGGAGAATTAAGGCTGATCGGCTATGTTACCTAACGCATCCAGACGATTCAGATTTTGTTTTTAAAAAAGCATTGTGTGCGTTTCTGTAATTTTATATACGTTTTTATACGCTTAGAAATTATTAGACATGCGTATTTGCATTATTTCTATACGTAATTTACGCTAATACGCATCTTATCTGGAGCCCTGTGGAACTATTTTTTGTCTTTCGCTGGATGTTACCCAAGCTTTGTAAGCCTGCGCAATTCTTAAAGTGCACATTTATGCTTAATGAGTTAAATTCGAGTATTGCACAATTACAAGTCATAAATATGACAGATTACATCGTATATTGGTCATAGCAAAGGGAATTGACACAACTTAACTTCATTCATGCAGTGAACTGTTTGAAGTTTGAGAAATCTAATGGAACTACATCCCTTCACTGTGTTATTTGGTCCATTTAGAGAATCGTTGTATAGCAAGGACTCATCAAAAGGCTTTCAGCCTTTAGCCGACTCAATAATGAGCATTAAAGCCTTTATAAAACATGATAGAATGCTGTTTTGCTTAAGAGTATTCAAATAACAGTGAGAGCTATGAATTCTTCTAATTCAGGCGCTGTTGATGCATTATCTTGGTAATTATTTCATGTATTACAAAATGTAATGCAACAAAGTTCAAATAAGGCTTTTCAATTATCCAAGTTAGAAAGCTCCAGGATTAATTCAAAATGAAAAAGAATATATTTTTACACTGCATGCAAGGTGCAGCTCAGAAATCACTAAGATGTAAGCCTCACAAATGAACATTGCAAATAGTTTGGCAAATTTTCATTGTTCAGAATACTGGTAATCTGAACTATTCTATGCTATTAAGATAAAAGTTACTCGGAAATCAAGTTCTTGCTTCAAAAAAAAAAAAAAAATGTACAAATCCTTCCTGCATGAAGTGTACTTCAGACTTCTACCTAAAAAAATTCAAAGTATAAACACCAAAAGAAAATGAACAAGTCCCTCCTGCATATATGAAGTTTACTTCAGACTTTAACTTATAAAAAAAAAAACTAAGTATAAATGCCAAAAGAAATTGTACAAGTCTTTCCCGCGTATATGAAGTGTACTGCACAAATTTCAAAGTATCTGCGGTGTACATGCAGTGTACTATTTTCTTGTACAAGTCCCTCCTGCGTACATGCAGTGTACTCCTTAAATTTTCAGAGTCTGTGCTGCGTACTTGAAGTGTACTAGTGACCTCCTGCGTACATGCTGTGTACTCGTCGAAATAGTACGCGGCATGTACGCGGCATGTACGCGGCATGCGGTGTATGTAAAATGTACTCCTCTGCCGTACTACTGTGTTCGCGGCATATACACAGCATTAATACGCAGCATGTACGCCACAGAGGCTTGCTTCTGTAAGGGAAAGAAAGCAAGAAGCTGTAAAAATACTTTTTATCAGCATGATAATGGCTAACTGAGAAGTGACCCTTCTCCCCCCTTCTCCCCCCGAATAAAGACTATCTGTGAACAAAGACCACTTTTGCTTGTTCTGAAGAGTGATCTTTGTTCACAGGTTTGACTGTATATGTATTATCAGAGCTCTCATACATAATTTAAATGAACGATATAAAATAATTCTTCACTAAGGTTTCATCAGGTCTTAAAATTACATGACACTTACACTCTGTTCCAATTATTTTTCTGTTGTGGGAAAATGTAGGAAATCAGAGCCGTTGGCAAGTTGAGTCCAATGAAATTGTTAGGTGACAATAACTGTCATTTTCAGCACTTTACGCAATTTCGATAATTCATTTAGACTGATAATTGACAATTTAACAGACCTTGTCAACTCAAGATTTTCTCCAAGGACTCCACCATTGTAATGTACTGTTACCTTAAGTGGTAATAAAATATTATGGTCAGTTTTAATCTTTCTTGACCGTAAATTAAAAAACATCATAACAATGGCCCAAACTCCCTTTTTCGAGAAGAAAATTTACAGGTACAGGTATGACAGGCCCTGCGGTGTTTGTAATTAAGTCATTAAATGGCAATGTCTTCTCCGCAATAATAAACAATACTTGGTGACTGGCCCTAAACACCTGTAGAAAGGGCAGTTTCTATTTCATTTCGAACAGGACTGCCCGTGGATAGAATAACCTGCCACAAGGGGTCAGTTTAGTAACTAAGTTAGGTGACAACAAAGGTGACCAAGTATCGGCGAGGAAAGTGTCACACAGAATGTCCAAAGAAACAATTCCCCTCCCGAAACTGACGTGAAGTAATAAATGAAGTGTGAAAATGACACACGGATGTTAAGTAGATGTACGGACACTTGTAGAACACTATAAACACACACTGATCATTGCTTAACCAGGTGTAAATGCTCTAATTGAAACATTACCATTATAAGGAAGCTAATTTGAATTTCTCAAGTTTTCGCAAGGAAGTGTGACATCTGATTTCTGTATTGTTCATTTTTAATTGAGAGATTTAAATTAAATGTAGGAAGTTTTATAATCAAATTATTACACATGTCAAACCTCAGGTAGCGATTTACAGATGTTTAGTTCATGCAGCTGTATTTAAGAAAACAACATAATTTCAAAAACTTGTTTAGGTAATTTAAGTTTGAAATTACTATCATTACAATTAAAGCTTAAAAACAGTGTGTATGAGTTATAATTTATGTAGAAACTTTAATATTCTGTATTGAAGGTATACTCTGAATAATTCAAAGCTTTTATATAATTCAGAATATACAATTGCTAGCATAAAGAATAAAACGGAAACACGTTCAATGCAAAATGGGAAGAATTTCTTGATGTTGTATCAGCAGTATATTCTGTGAGCAAAACAAATACTATACTCTGATTCCTCTTTGTTTTTACATTATATTACAATTAGAAACACCCCCACACCCACCTGTTCTTTTTCATGACATTCCCTCGTCATTTCATTTCATTTATCATCATTTTTCCATTATTCATCATATATAAAAACATTTTAGAACAGAAACAAAACACTTTATTTCTATCTCTGTCTGCCATTGTCACAATGTTTAGTTCAAAACTATAGATATATATAGCTGAATAATCTTCTTTTTGTATTGTCAGATCAGGTAGAAGAGTATATGTTGTCAATTTTTCATTTGTTCTAATTTAAAGTGAAATAAAATATTGAACAGCCAAGAAACTTTAATATAAATCAGAATATCTTGAATCAATTCATTGTCTGGTCTAGATCATGATTTCCTAGCAAATTTTACTTAAAACAGGCACAAATATTATGCTAGTCCAACCCTCTCCTTTATTCCTTGCCAATATGCATTGTTATGAACAGCTATGTACTTAAAAGTTGTAAGGAATTCAAACAAAATGCCCACCAGAGTTATGGTTCTTGGCCTACTTACTCACCTAGTATACAAAGTTTCAGACCTACAGCTCTTATGGTTTTCAGGAAAAAGTGGACCTTAACAAAAAGTGGACCAACAGGGTAGTCACACGGACACTGGCAACCAAGTGATACAAATACCTCACAGCTTTTTTTTTTTAATCAAGATGAGCTAAAAACCATTTTTACCATACAAAGGTCTCTTGGACACAATCACAATTTATGATTATAATTTTAAAATAATTATAACTCCTGAAAGTTCTGCCAGGTGAGGTTTCAATGATCCTAAAATATTTTCTGTCAAAAGAGAAATATGAAAATTATACAGGAATTAACATGGACAAAAACTATAAAAACAAACTGTTTTCAAGACCCTGAGCTTCAAAGCAAAATTTCAGTGTCCAGTAAAATTTTCTGTCAAAATAACTAATTGAAATTTAACTAAATGTTGATCAAGCCAAAAATTATAAAAATTGTTTTTCCAGGAGAAAGAGATCAAAAGGAATTTAAAGACCTGTTTAAAAAAATCCTGTCAATACTACTGATTGAAATTTAAGCCAGTGTTGATCTACTCTCGACTCCTCCTTGGATCAATTTCAAAATGCTAATTAGTAATTAAGGCTATAATAGGGACAGCCTCAGAGGTCACTGCACATATTGTAAATCATACAACGGGAAGATCCTGCTCTAAAATCACTGGACAGGTTTCTTTTTTATATCTGTGAAAACATGAGCTGAGCTGGAAAATCTAGTGTCCCAGTCTTTTAAAACTCACCATATTTATAACCCAGGTTGTCCGCCATCCTAAGCAAAACGTCAAATCAGGTAGAAAATTTACTGATTAAGGATTAGGGGTTTGAATATTTTCAGAAGTCTTTGAAGATTTTCTTGAATATTTAAACATGCTAACAGACCTGTTTGATGTTTTGTATAATATTTGTGTAAAATTACAATTGATTTCCGCAATAAGTGAGAATTTTACACAAAATTTATGACGGACAATCAAGTCTAATTACACGGCAGAGTAGACTGGTTTAATGATAAATGGAGAATTGATACTCTCATACCTCAGAAAGACAAAGATGCTCAAATTGTGGGAAAAGTAATCATATCAAGCGACCAGTCTGGCTTTTATCATCATGCACACCCGCAAGGATAATACAGAAATAGCTCCTTCTGCTTATTATTACTATTACATTTTTATGCATTTCTATTTTTACCTTTGGGTATAACGGTAGAAAATTAATGGCTGAATGAGCATTTGATATTTTCTATGAATGAGAATTTACAATTGACCTTATGTAGAACTGGACCACCTGGTTACTTTATGCTACAATAAATAGAACCATCATGTGCATGACTAGTACAAAGTATAGTACTTGTTTGTCAAAATATACCGACGAGATAAAGAAACGCCTCATCTCAAGTTGCCATTTTTTTTGTTACATAGTTTAAATTTTTTGAGCAATATCAGAAATGTACATGTACTCTGACTGACAAATACAGCCAACCAAAACTCTTACGATTTTATTCAGCCCACTGTTAAATTCATGTACCTGCTAATGATTCCTCGTTTAGCCTGTGTGTATCAACCATGTGGTTTTATTGGGCAAATTTTACATAGGTACATGTGTTAGTCAACATACAACCATATCTCAGAGATTTTCTGACAATTAATCAGTTTTTGGTAATGCTGAGACTAAATTTCAAAGAGAAGGCCCAAGTTTTGGCCATGCTCGAATGTTGGCAAATGCAAGAACATGTTGCTAGACATTTAAACATCTCTCATTTCACAATACTGCATCTTGTTCGACATGTCAGAATGCTTGTCCACAGGTTCATTCGGATAGACCGCGTGTAACGTCAGTACAGCAGGACAATTACATTCGTCAACGCCATTTGCACAGCTGAATCCACGTCATGTTTAGTAGTAGGTAACCATAGATGGCCTATCTGTGACATACAGTGAGAAATCAGCTTAGAGTATGGGAAATTATCTGCTGCAGGCTCCACCGCAGTCTATTTCTTATGCTACTTCACTGTACCCAACATCTGATTTGGGCCCGCAACCATCGTGGTCAGCGTTGGCAGAACCTAGTGTTTAGTGATGAGTCACGTTTCAACTTGTGGAACCCCAATGGACATATTGGAAGTCTATTGACGATGTCGTGAACGCTACACTAACAACTGCATTCTACAGCATAATCCTTAAGGTGGGGGCAGAGTTAGGGTCTGGGCAGCCGTCACCAATAGGGCTAAGTCCCAACTTGTCATGTGCCAAGGTAATCTTACAGCCAGGCATTACATCCACCAGATATTACGTCCTATTCCGCCAATGTCAACGCTTGGTCTTTCAGCAAGACAACATGCAATTTCATGTTGCACTTGTTACCTATCACAGCCTGCCAACGTCCAGAAACTGATAGCAGCACTACACCAAGAGTGGGCCAGAATCCCATGGTATCTGCTACATAACTGTCACATGTCCACGGGGTGATGTCTTGCTGCTGTGGTTGCCAGTAGAGATGGCTGCACATGCTACTGATTGTGTCAGTAAAATTCCTCTGACCAGTCTATTGAAATTCAAGATTTGAAGCAAATGCGACCATGAAATGTTGTCTAATTAACCATCAATTCTTTTAAATCATCAGATTTCTGAATGGAATGTTCTTTTCTAATTTTGAATCACGGGTAACAAAATATTGTACAATGTGTTTGAATGAGGCATTTCTTTTTGTTGTCAGTGCATTTACATATGTCTGTCAATAGAATATGAAAGCAATGATTTTATAAAAAGAAAAATTGAAAATGCATACCTTCTTTTGATTTGCTCTTGAAAGGGATCTATAGAGTTTTCTCCCCTGTTTCCCAGCATTCCATATTGTAAATGTCGGCCATTTTGACAGCACCTGTTTCTGGAGAAATTCTACTCGCTCCTTCCATATTGTGTCTCTGGTGGTAGAGAATAACACAAAAGATCTTAACAACATGCTGAACTATTTTGCACCAATAATTCAATGCATGCATTCCTTTGTAAAAAAAAATCCATTCAATAATATCTTTTAAGAAGTTCATAGTGTTACAAAACAGCATTATAAACATTTATATATTTAATTCTTTTAACAAGCACTATGCATGTGTTTAAAGATAGTGCATGTGAATAGATTGGTCTAATTTGCATGTTCAGGAACTGAAAACAAGAGGACCATGATGGTCCTGAATCGCTCACCTCTTCCCACATGACCTAGTTTTGAGTATGACATCGTTTTTTCTACTATTTGACATAGTGACCTAGTTTTTGAGCTCATGTGACCCAGTTTCGAACTTGACCTAGATATTATCAAGATAAAAATTCTGTCCAATTTTCATGAAGATCCATTGAAAAATATGGTCTCTAGAGAGGTTTTTCTATTATTTGATCTATTGACCTAGTTTTCGAAGGTACGTGACCCTGTTTTGAATTTTACCTAGATATCATCAAGGTGAACATTCTCACTAATTTTCATGAAGATCTCTTGAAAAATATGGCCTCTAGAGAGGTCATAAGGTTTTATTATTTTTATACCTACTGGCCTAGTTTTTGACCGCACGTGACCCTGTTTCGAAATTGACCTAGATATCATCAAGGTGAACATTCAGATCAATTTTCATGAAGATCCATTGAAAAATATGGCTTCTAGAGAGGTCAAAAGATTTTTCTAATTTTAGACCTACTGACCTAGTTTTTGACCGCAGTTGATCCAGTTTCAAACTTGATCTAGATATCATCAAGATGAACATTCAGACCAACTTTCATACAGATCCCGTGAAAAGTATGGCCTCTACAGAGGTCACAAGGTTTTTTTATTATTTGACCTACTGACCTAGTTTTTTAAGGCACGTGACCCAGTTTCTAACTTGACCTAGATATCA
Source organism: Mercenaria mercenaria (assembly GCF_021730395.1). Classification (NCBI taxonomy): domain Eukaryota; kingdom Metazoa; phylum Mollusca; class Bivalvia; order Venerida; family Veneridae; genus Mercenaria; species Mercenaria mercenaria. The sequence continues at coordinate 25,362,443 of NC_069362.1, forward strand.
TCAAGGTGAACATTCTGACCAATTTTCATGAAGATCCATTCAAGGGTATGGCCTCTAGAGAGGTCACAAGGTTTTTCTATTTCAAGACCTACTGACCTAGTTTTTGATCGCAGTTGACCCAGTTTCAAACTTGACCTATATATCATCAAGATAAACATTCAGACCAACTTTCATACAGATCCCATAACAAAATATGGCCTGTAGAGAAGTCACAACGTTTTTTTAATTTGACCTACTGACCTACTTTTTGACGGCACGTGACCCACTTTCGAATTTGACCTAGATATCATCAAGATGAACATTCTCACCAAATTCTATGGAGATCCATTCACAAGTCTGTCCTCTAGAGAGGTCACAAGGTTTTTCTATTTTTAGACCTACTGACCTAGTTTTTGACCGCACATGACCCTGTTTCGAACTTGACCTAGATATCATCAAGATGAACATTCTGACCACCTTTCATACAGATCCCATGAAAAATATGGCCTTTAGAGAGGTCACAAGGTTTTTCTATTATTTGACCTACTGACCTAGTTTTTGAAGGCACGTGACCCAGTTTCGAACTTGACCTAGATATCATCAAGGTGAACATTCAGACCAACTTTCATGATGATCTCATGAAAAATATGGTCTCTAGAGAGGTCACAAGGTTTTTCTATTATTTGACCTACTGACCTAGTTTTTGAGGGCACGTGACCCAGTTTCGAACTTGGCCTAGATATCATCAAGGTGAACATTCTGACCAATTTTCATGAAGATCTCATGAAATATATGGCCTCTAGAGAGGTCACAAGGTGTTTCTATTTTTAGACCTACTGACCTAGTTTTTGACCGCAGGTGACCAAGTTTCGAACTTGACCTAGATATCATCAAGATGAACATTCAGACCAACTTTCATACAGATCCCATGAAAAATATGGCCTTTAGAGAGGTCACAAGGTTTTTCTATTATTTGACCTACTGAGCTAGTTTTTGATGGCACGTGACCCAGTTTCGAACTTGACCTAGATATCATCAAGGTGAACGTTCTGGCCAATTTTCATGAAGATCTTGTGAAATATATGGCCTCTAGAGAGGTCACAAGGTTTTTCTATTTTTAGACCTACTGACCTAGTTTTTGACCGCACGTGACCCAGTTTCGAACTTGACCTACATATCATCAAGATGAACATTCTGACCAATTTCCATGAAGATCTTGTGAAATATATGGCCTCTAGAGAGGTCACAAGGTTTTTCTATTTTTAGACCTACTGACCTAGTTTTTGATGGCAAGTGACCCAGTTTCGAACTTGACCTAGATATCATCAAGATGAACATTCTGACCAACTTTCATGAAGATCCCACAAAAAATGTGACCTCTAGAGTGGTCACAAGCAAAAGTTTACGGACGGACGGACGGACGACGGACGACGGACACCGCGCGATCACAAAAGCTCACCTTGTCACTTTGTGACAGGTGAGCTAAAAAATCAAACATTATGACATTGCAAATACAGTGCATTCACGATGCTACGAATCGCAATTTAACGAAATACCGGTATACTACGAAAAGGTTTTGTGGTCCCGGCTGCTTTCCGTCTAATTTGTATGTTACATATTCGCAGTTTTACGAAAATGCAATTTAAGAAAAATGCGCTTATACGAATGTATTGTTATGTCCTTAAAGCATGTTTTCAACTTGTTTAAGTTGGGATTTTACGAATACCTGTATCGTCTAAATTTTCACACCTTCCATAACGGCGTGAAAACGCTTTAGAGTGGAAAGTGTCACTTTCATTTAGCTGGGCGTAAACAGTAATTAAAGTGTGAAAACTTAGTAATTAAATTCGAAACACATACGCTGTACCCTATGACAAAAGTTAGTGGTTATTTTTTTCTCTTATAACTATCATATCGGATGGCATACCAGTCACACTTGCTTCGATATCTATACGTCTCAAACAATCAATGCATAAAGAAAATTAAAAAAAAATATTTAAGTCCTGATCGTCTGTTTATTGTCGTTTTATTATTCCAAACAATTCAGTAAAGGGTAGCTGAGGGTATCGAAATATGCAGTTGTGATTTTTTGTTCTCGTGCAACATTGTACCCTATATATGTTTAATGTACAGTGAATAAAAAGTGAAGAAAAAAACCGTTTTACATTCCAGATACCATCTGAGTTCAGATTCGAATAAGATTTGTAGTAAACCTAGATGTACATATAAAATTGGTATACATGTACTCCTATACGAAAATCACGTTTAAATATCACGGGTTACGACGTGTAGATATTAAGGTGCTGTATAGCGAAATTTCCTATGCTACGCTCGAACGAAAATGCGATATTACGAAAAAAACGGCCGGTCCCTTGGCTTTTCGTAGGATCACGATTGTACTGTAGGTGTGCAATATAAAATGGGCATACCAGATAGATGCTATCTGGATACCCAAACTACACATGCAAAAACAAAATACGAACCAATACGTAACTGTGCATGCACAGTTTTTGTACCTCAAATAAAATGCATTAGTAAATGTGTTTGTATCAATAACGTACTGTAAAAGCAGAAATATTTGTGAGGGCTTAATTTTTTGCTATATTCGCAAGGTCCCTCACCTCATCACAGATGACTTACTCTTTCACAGAGAATGTTGTTGCCTCTGGATGGTACCTATACATCAACAAATCTTTCTCCACCCTGTACAGCCCTCCTCCAAGCTCCAAATGTTTGTAGAAAAATATCAAATCTTCAGGCACACCCTTCAAAAAGAAAATCAGATAACACCTTTTAAGAAGACGTAATTACCAACAAAATTGCAGTAACTAAATATGTGGAATTATAGACAAGACTTTTCCAGAAGGAAATAATGTATGGGTTTAACATCTTTTTCAAAAATCTTTAGTCATATAAATGACATCGTCTACTTGTAGCCATGAGCCTAATGACCAACTTTATAGTGCTGTCTCACCAGAATATCAAGCCATAGACACATGACAAGATACTCAACTCAGTGTATCAGTATTAATGACACCAGTCTGACCAGTCCTAATACTATCCTCTTAATGCTGAATGCCAAGCTAGAAAGCTACTTATACCATTTTTCGCATCTTCGGTGTGACGCTGCCAGGAGAGCAAACCAACAACTTCCTACACTGGAAGCAGGTGCTCTACCAATTGGCTACTGAGGCAAGAAATATGAAATAAACATACCTTTCCTGCCTCACAAAAACCACCTACTCTATCAAACACCTCCCTCTTACAAAACCATGTTGGCATAATCACAGTGGGTCCATGGGATGTGTACACCTGAATACATACCAGTACTTGTATCATGTACAGTACATATAGTCAGATTTAAAATTATCTTTACAGATATCAAAGTTTTGAATTTTGTATGTTGTAGCTGAATTGCTTTTATCTTAAAGAAACACAATAAGAATATGTACAACTAAGGAAAACTATATTTCTTAATTATACCCTGAAACTCACTTGCCAGAAATCATTCCGAGTAACTTCCTTCTTTTTGCTATTTGAACAAAAAGCTTTCCTTCAGAGCCTAATAATTTGTGCTCACTTGTGCCAAGTGGACAGATGTCTTTAATGTTATAGAATGTACCTTTAGGTAATCTATAACGAACTTGATGATTGAACAACCAAACATACACCAAAAACATATGTGTACAAAATTTCGAAGGACCATTATTGTATCCAATTTGAAAAACTGTTTCATGCAAACAGACTCAATGAGCTACAGTTATAGATTGTACATACTATGGAAAAGAATTATCAACCTGTGTGTATAGCTGTTCCTGGGTTATAGTGTTGGCCCACTTTGTGAATCTGTCTGTGGATCCCTCTGGCTCCCTGTGGAACTTACTCCCAATAATCTATCATTCAAACACAAACAAATGATTATAAATTATGTACATTTACATCAGTGTTACAATTATGCAGAAATCTTGTTATATTTCTTCATACACACAGTATGTAGATCTAAATGTTGTTCATGTTACCAGTGTTGTAACCCTCCACCCCAATCCCCACACCCCCTTGCAGCTTCTATCAGTCACAGTTCTATCATTTTGACTTAAGCTTAGCTGAACAATCTTCACTGTAAACAAATGTTGTAAATCTAAATATATCAACATAAATCCAGCAGTATACCTTAACTTACTAAATTCTCAGCATCACTATTTCATTTCATTTCTGATGAAAGAAAGAAAGGAAGACAAGGAAGGTTTTCAAAATATAGTTATTGTTAATTTTTTCTCATGTTGTCAGCAGCTTCTATATCTACTACTGTCTATGTGAAAAATATTTGCAAGAAGGAAACAATGGCAAATGCAGCATACTTCTAGGAATGACCAAATAATGATTTCCAGTTTTACTACAAACATTAGCTACAGGGATACTAGAAAGACACAATGAGTCGCGCCATGAGAAAACCAACATAGTGGGTTTGCGACCAGCATGGATCCAGACCAGCCTGCGCATCTGTGCAGTCTGCTCAGAATCCATGCTGCTCGCTTTTAAGGCCTACTGGAATTGGAGAAACTGTTAGCGAACAGCATGGATCCTGACCAGACTGCGCGGATGCGCAGGCTGGTCTTGATCCATGCTGGTCGCAAAGCCACTATGTTGGTTTTCTCATGGCGCGGCTCACATAGTCAAACTAAGTTCGCTTGAACTTAATGGGACCAGCAAAATTTGTTCAAGTTATATGTAGCTCGAGGCATTGAACAAAATACAGTATTATAGGGATTTTGCCGTGAGCCGACGATGAGTTCAAGCAAAGGGTAGTGTCCGAATTATCTAAATTAGAGTGAATATAGTTTGACTATATGTTAGAGGTCAAAACTACCAGTATATAGAATGGGTATGCATCCAGGTAGCCATAAACATAAACAACTTTTTTCCGCATTTTTATAGTTTCCACTTGCAATCTGTAACATTCAAAGAACATACACTGTCAGGATGGGCCTTGGCTGCCTTGTATTGTTCATTTACTCTATCCTTGTCCATAACATCATCCTAAATGTAAGAAAAACTCCCTCTAAAATATAATATCATGTTTATAACAATATCTTAACCATCAGACAGCCTATATACAAACCTGAAATTTCCATACACTTTTCTTATTCTTCTCTACTTTTCAATAGCAGGGAGATGTCACAGCTATCATGCTCTTAAAACACTAACTTGTATTTTCTAGAAAGATGCTTCAAGAAAATCTTAATGATTATATCAATTCATTAATTTCTAACAAATAGCTTCCTATTCTGTATGTCAAGTTATAATAATGTAATACTGAAAAACTTTAACCACCTAATTCTTGTTTACTTACAGCATCCAGAAAACACAGATACTGTCCCGAGCTCTGCTTGACTGCCCTATTCTTAGCATAACCAACTGAAAATAATAAGATAGTAAATGTTCATTACCATAGCATGTCCAACATCAGTGTGAATATCAGAATATTAATTAAATAAACAATTCATTTTTAAACAGAAATTAGCATTGCTCTATCTTCTGGATCAAGCAGTGAAAAAGAAGTTTATAAAAATATACAAAATCATCTGTTCATGTAAATACACCAAATAAGCTGTTCATGTAAATACATAAAATAACTGTTCATGTAAATACACCAAATAAGCTGTTCATGTAAATACACAAAATAAGCTGTTCATGTAAATACACCAAATAAGCTGTTCATGTAAATACACCAAATAAGCTGTTCATGTAAATACATAAAATAACTGTTCATGTAAATACACCAAATAAGCTGTTCATGTAAATACACCAAATAAGCTGTTCATGTAAATACACCAAATAAGCTGTTCATGTAAATACACAAAATAATCTGTTCATGTAAATACACCAAATAAGCTGTTCATGTAAATACACAAAATAAGCTGTTCATGTAAATACACCAATTAAGCTGTTCATGTAAATACACCAAATAAGCTTTTCATGTAAATACACAAAATAAGCTTTTTATCATATAACATAAAATAAGCTGTTCATGTAAATACACCAAATAAGCTGTTCATGTAAATACACAAAATAAGCTTTTCATGTAAATACACAAAATAAGCTTTTTATCATATAACATAAAATAAGCTGTTCATGTAAATACACCAAATAAGCTTTTCATGTAAATACACAAAATAAGCTTTTTATCATATAACATAAAATAAGCTGTTCATGTAAATACACCAAATAAGCTGTTCATGTAAATACACAAAATAAGCTTTTTATCATATAACATAAAATAAGCTGTTCATGTAAATACACAAAATAAGCTGTTCATGTAAATACACCAAATAAGCTGTTCATGTAAATACACCAAATAAGCTTTTCATGTAATTACACAAAATAAGCTATTCATTTAAATACCATTGTTAATTAGCAAGTGGTAAGGGTGATAAGACAGCTAGATATGGGAATGGTTAGCATGTCACTAAAAATATACTCAGTGGTACAGTTTAAGCACAAACCTCCTCTGGGGTTTTCATCATTGTGGCCACCATTCACAACTTTGACATCTCGTTCAACTAATTTCTTTTCCCATTCCTTTATAATCTGTTCAGAGTTATCCTTAAACAACATGGTAAGACAATTAAATAACTGTTAAAACATTGGTGCACCAGTATCATGTAAACATTACATTGATAGAGATGTGCTATGTCTCCATAATCCTTATAGTCTTTGTATAACTAGAGATGCTTTTGAGAAAAGCGCATGTCTCCCACAACTGCCCCTATGTAAAATGTCTAGTTTCTTTAGATGGTTTAGACGAGTGGATCCAATTATATGGTCTGGATGAGTGGATCCAATCAGTAATTCAAGGGTCATAAATCAAAAGTGCTTGGGTGGATTTGGCTAGTTATCGAACTTGGCTAAGGTCTTATGGCCAAACGCATTTTGTTCAAGTTTAGTGAAGATCGGATGAGAAATGTTGGATTTAGAGAGCGGACAAGAGTAAAAAGGTGGATTTTTTGGTAATTCAAGGGCCGTAACTCCAAAATGCCTAGACCAATTTGGCTAGTTATCAAACCTGGCTGAGGTCTCATGGTCAAACACATTTTGTTCAAGTTTAGTGAAGATCGGATGAGAAATGTTCGACTTAGAGTGTGGACAAGAGTAAAACTGCCAATTTTTCGATAATTCAAGGACCGTAACTCCAAAATGCCTGGACCAATTTGACTAGTTATCGAACTTGGCCAAGGTCTCATGGTCAAACACATTTTGTTCAAGTTTGGTGAAGATCGGATGAGAAATGTTCGACTTAGAGTGCGGACAAGAGTAAAACTGCCAATTTTTTGATAATTCAAGGACCGTAACTCCAAAATGCCTGGACCGATTTGACTAGTTATCAAACTTGGCCAAGGTCTCATGGTCAAACACATTTTGTTCAAGTTTGGTGAAGATCAGATGAGAAATGTTTGAATTAGAGTGCGGACAAGAGTAAAAAGGCCGATTTGTGGTAATTCAAGGGCCATAACTCCAAGACGCCTGGACCGATTTGGCTAGTTATCGAACTTGGCCGAGCTCTTATGGTCAAACACATTTTGTTCAAGTTTGGTGAAAATTGGATGAGAAATGTTCGACTTAGAGTGCGGACAAGCTTTGTGACAGACACACAGACAGACACACACACACACACAGACTGGAGTAAATCAATATGTCTCCCACACCACTGTGTGGTGGGAGACATAATTACTGTTTTGAGTCAACTGTGTTCATCTGACTGAATATGAACTGTAACAAGAGCTGTCACAGGAAAAAGCTCGCTTGGCTATTTCGATGCTGGATAGTGAAACTGGGCACATCTGAGGAAGCTTGAGCTGTTACTGGAGTGTTTATTGACTCCAAAGTGGATAACAAGAGCTGTCAGTGGACAGCGCGCTCGACTATTCTCAGCGTTTGATAGTATAATATAAGCTATGAGTAAAACTTTAACATTACAATAAGAATAGTCGAAGTCGAAAAAGGGCCATAATTCAGTCAAAATGCTTGACAGAGTTGCCTCCTCCTTTTTACAGACTGGGGTAATGATGATAAACAAGTATGCAAAATATGAAAGCAATATGTCAATGGACTTTGAAAATACTTGGGGTGGTACGCAAACTTTAACATTTGTGTGATGCTCACGCTCACGCTGACGCCGGGGCGGGTAGGATAGCTCCCCTATTCTTCGAATAGCCGAGCTAAAAATATTGGATGATAGGTCAAGTCTGTATCATATGTATTAGTAATATGAGAGATAGAAATGGAGTGTATCAAAACATATAAAACTGAAATTCTAAGTAAAAAGGGGACATAATTCATGTAATAGTTGTGCCACAGTTACGGACTTTGTGCCATGATGTGGAAGAAATATTTTAAGTCTGAATCAAATTCATGAAGTTAAAACAAACATATGGTGAAAGTGCATCAACATAAATCTGAAATTGTAAGTAAAACGGACATCATTCATAAAATATTGGTGCAAGAGTCATGGCTGTTATAGAAAAAAGGATACAGCAGTCTGAAAATGAACAAAATGGCTAACCATGGAGGCAGCCATTTTTATGTTTATGACATCAGTTATACATTGCTGAATTATTTATTTAGCAAACTCCATTTTAAATAAATTGATTTAGAGTTATTCAAGTTTAAGATGTAATGCATGATGATCTCTTTCATTGTAGATGGTAAAAGTACAGAACTTATTTTTTAAAATTATGGAAATAAAATAAATTTAAACTAGCTGCCATGTTGTTTAACATTGCCATGGAAACAAAACTGCTGCAATTATGATGAAATATTGAAATGTTCATCATTTTCTTATTTGAACTTTCTTTCACTGCCTTGAATGACTTAAGAAGAACTAGCAGACTGAATGAACATCAGAGGCAGTAAAATCTTATTTTGACTTACCTGTCTTATTTTGCCAAGAGCTATTTTCTACTTGTACATATACCTGGTAATGGTCATGCAGTATAATACGGAGAAATTCTACTTTTTCGTATAGGCTCTAAGACAAGCTAGGCAAGTCAGACAACTGATTTTGCCACCCCTGGGACATTATTGTTACCTCAAAGCTATTTATAAGCCAATATGTACATAACCTATAAACTTACAGTGCACGAGTCCTTATATATGGACAGTTCTAGTCCATCTGAATATGTCTGACTGACAACAGACTGTAGACAGTCATCTAACCATTTGTCAGCATTGTGAACAGGTAAAATAAGAGACTGAAATGAAAACCAAAGCATTTTTATTTGTTTGATATTCTATTGTCACTAACAGGTCTACTAGACAAATACTCAATATATAAGACACTAACTTGGACACTTTTACTAAGCTTTCACTGTTTTGGTGTTTGTTTGTTTTTTTTACAATTATTTTGGCAAGCAGAAACAAGCGTCATTGTTTCACATAAGAAAATGAAAACATTGATTTACAAGTAATGTTTCTTAACTTAAAACATACGCTGACTACCGTTAAAAACATAATCAGTGACAAATCATGTCAGTCCCTATCAGGCCCATGTCTAATGTAGTAATGGGACTGTCATCTGTTATCCCCATGCTGTTTTCCTGAAAATTATGGTCAAATCAATATGTACCAACACAGAATTTTTTCTATTCAATGTCAAAAAATGTAAAATTAAAAATAGCAAAGATAAATTAGTTTTTAAAGATTCAAAAGAAAATGAATACCGGTATAACTATATATTCTGACTTTTCTTATTATACATATTTACATAAACTATCCTTGAACTTAACAGAGAATCATTTTTTTAGACGGTAGCCTTTTATTGTTTTGTTTTTGTTTTTTGTTGGATTTAACATTGTGCTAAATACAATTATAGGTCATATGGCGATTTTCCAGATATTGACGGCAGCATTATTTCATCACAGGCAGGCATGTGGGTAGAACTACCAGTCTTCCATAAAGCCAGCTGGATGACTTCTTCACATGAAGAATTTCTATGTGCCAAGCAAGGCTCAAACCCATAGCGGTGGGGGCAAGTGATTTGAAGTGAGTGATTTTAACCACTTAGCCATAGAGCCTTTGAAACTGAAACTGTTTCATTTGATCAAACGCCTATTTTTATGCAAAACATATTCAATGGCGTTTTACAAATACATAAAAATACGACAAAAATTAAGATATTTAATGACATATAACATAAATGAGCATAAATACCATTGTGAAAAAACTATTTAGTAAGCATTAAAAAAAAGATCAGACATCAGATAAGATTAATAAAATATTAGAATATTAAGATACAGTAAGACAGCTGTTTGTTATTAAGTAAGAATAAGTGGGTTATTGCGACATGTCCAGAAGTTATTACAAACAACTGTTAGAGCCTTTATTAATTACAGGGCTAAGGTTCTACATAATCTTGGAATTAATGCAACCGAAATACATTTTCCTGCCATATTTTCTCCATAAGGGCTTCAGTGGTTAAAAGAATCTGCCACTTGTAGTTGTAGATGGTAATATCTGGATCCAGGGCATCCATTTAGGGGGCAAAAAATACTCCTCTGAGCTGTCACTTAAACAGTTACCAAACAGCCTGATATTCCCATCTGCACCTTGAACCAGTGACATATTAATTTCCTATCAAACTCTACAAATAAACTATAGGATAAATAAAATAAAACTAACAACATTCTTTATGACACTAATTTCTGATCATTACATGTTAAAATGAAGGATGAGAAATTAACATCTGTATACAGAAATAAAATCATGGCATTTAAAAGAAGAAAATCCATGTTGAGTTTTGGTTACGCATTGGTCGAGAGGGCTAAGACGATTTTCCTAAGGAGGTGAAGTCCCTGGGTACAATTCCTGGCTACTCCCATTGCATTGTTTCCTTGAGAAAGGCACTTTATCACGATTGCCTTAGTTGACCCAGCTGTAAATGGGTACCAGGAAAATGCTGGGGGTAAGGTATAATTGGTTTTAAATGTTCTTTAAATAGGGTCGCTCAAAAGCTCTATAGAGCTTATGTTCATTGTTTAACAAAGTGATGGAAAATAAAATTTACCTTTAAATCTTATTATTTGTACCATAATGGTACATATTTTCTGTAAAGTAACTTCTTTTGAATTAAGAATATGCTATAACGAACATCGAGAAACTATCAAGGTATTTGACTTTCATTCAGTTTTCCTTAAAAATATAATAAATGCAAAAAATCTAGCACATAAATGTAAATTAGTTTGATGTCATTTACAACACAAAAGTAATCTGGCATGACGGTGGTGGTGGGGGGTGGGGGTGCAATTGGGGTTTGTCAGTTTGACAGGAAATTGCACACCCACATCAACCATCTTCGAAAAATATTGCCACTCTCCTTTTTTGTTGCACCCACTTGCACTGAGCCTGACATTTTTGTCAAAATGGCTGTTTAGCATATATGAAAACAAGTGCATGTGCACTGCCACTGATTCAAAAATGAGTGCGGGCATCAGTCTGATCTTGTCCCCACTGTAACTTTGAAATGCAAAGAGCAATTTTTTATTTGACAGAAATGTTTGCCTCAATAACATGACATGTCCCGCACTACTGGGGATCACACATACTAGTCTGACAAAATAAATGTCTGTTACTAACTATGGGGAGGATATCATAGTCAAAATAATTTGACGTTCAGATTGTTTTATATTTATGACGGGGCAATCTAAACGTCAAAACTTTAATGGACCAAAATAATGGAGAATAAATCACAGTACAGTACACTGTCGTGTAAAGTTACTGGTTTTATCGCTTGCGCATATTGGCGTACTGTACACGGTAAACGTTAATCGTGTACAGAACATACATAAGTTTAAATCAACAGAAAATTCGTAACTGAACTGAAGGAACTGAATCGCCTTTCGATACATGTAAGTTTTATTTGAATTTATGGCCAATTCGTGAAATAAACGGCATTTAAACCTATATTGTGTAAAGCATCGGCAGTGATGAAAATTTCATCAGAAGTTGCTTAACTATTTTGGTCTTTCAAGTGTTTGACGCAAGTGGGGATATTGCCCATATGAAAAAAATATCTCAATATTTCCTAGGATCGCGTCAAATTAGTTGGACTATGGGGAGGAGGGCTAATTTCCTGGGTGGAGGCTGGACTATCTATCTATCTGTCTATAAATACTGCATGACACCCTTGCGAGTATTTTAAGCAGGTGAAATCAACAGAAATACCAGTCCGATGTGCAGGAAATATCGATTGTCAGGCAATAAAAATCAGTCAATGATAGCACTAAACTGTCAAATAATTTTGAGATCTAGCAACTGCAAACAGCTCTAAAGCGTCTATGTACACTGTCACTGACATACGCACTCAAAGGCCAAGCAGCTGGGACAGTAACAAGAAGGAGGCCTACGGATCATTAACTGATTATTTATTATCACAACATACTTTACATCCCTTTCAAAATCTAATAAGATAACACGCTTAAAGTCCCACTAAATTAAATAAGAAAGTTCAATTCAATTCAATTCAATTTATTTTGTAATGTAATGGCCAGTTAAGCTTTACTTTATTATTATGACATATTCATATTTAAATTATTACTTTATTTTCAAGAGAAGAAAGAAAGGAAATTGTAATGTAATGGCCATTCAGGACATAGTTATAAAATAATATAGAAATAGTTCAGTATTCTAAAATACTGCTTCTCCGAAATATTGATCTTTCTGTTTCATACATGTGTATAATTGTATATTTCTTATCCTAAGGTTAACAGAGTACAGTTCTTCTCTGTACCAGGCATACAGGTAGCCAACTGGACGCTGGCATATTTCCATTATACATTGCAGTTTCATGCAGATTCAGCAGTCTGCAGAATGTTGTATCACCATATTTGTAATAACGCTCGGACATGATAGCTAATTACCAACAATGCTCTTGGGTATATTTCCTATATAACTCTGATTAGCGGGAGAACCGTGGAGAACGGCACGGGGAACTGAATAGATTAGACTCTTTTAATTACTTGGGCTAAAACACCTTGGGTTAGCTATCATTGTCAGGACGTCTCGCTTTTCCTTAAGAACTTGGGTTGAACTTTAAATAAAAACTGTTAGACTTTCAAAGTGTTGTTTACTATTCCTTTGTCACCGGAGTTATTACGTGACAATTGTTTGGCGCCGTGACCAAGGATAAGTGGGACAAAAATGAACTTTTTAAAATAGATTGTCGCTGTAATGATCTGTGAATACTACCACTACGATCACATGGACTATGAAGTAAACAACATGCCAGAAACTGTAAGTTACTTTTCCTCAATCTTCTCAGACAATTTTGCAAGCTGGAAACGTTTTCCTATTCCTATTTTGTACAGATTAACAAGAACGAAATTATTTTTTGGATATTTTTCATCGGCAAAACATAAAAAAATATTTTCAAACAGTCTTTTTATATCTATGGTCAGAAAATAGTAAGATAGTAACAAAAAAAGAGAAAAAGAAATAAAAATGAAAAAGTTAGAAAATAGTAAAACAAAAAGAACAGAAATAAATGGAATTGTGTACTGTATGTTCTGTATAGCTATAGTATTGGAATTATTAGGGTTATCTCCTGTCTGTATCACTGATTTAGAATAATTAGGGTTATCTCTTATCTATGAAGAAATCTTGGTTTGAGCATTGGTAAACTTGGTATGTTTTTATCGGATTCAGTGCAAAATGTGTTACTTCGAAATGTATTTATGTACCGGTTTTACCACATGTCATTTCATTTTTTGGTCATTCGTGAATAAAGTTTCATTTTGTCAGAGGTCAAATGTACATACGGTTGTCTGTTTTAATAAAAATAAGGATACTTGGTACAATATTTGAACTGTAAACTGGAACACGAAGTGTATAGTCTATTTTTAGGACAGCTGGTTATCTGCATAGAAATGTTATGCTTTTGGTGCATTGGGTTTTGGAATGCATTCATTTTGTGCATTCTCTTGGTTTGTTAATGTGAAAAAAATGACAGCTTGTTGATTTTGATCATCAGTGGACAAAGGGTTACATTAGTATCCAGTCTGAAGGCTTCCTGAGGCAGGACGGTCAACAAAAAAAGAGAAAAAGAAATAAAAATGAAAAAGTTAGAAAATAGTAAAACAAAAAGAACAGAAATAAATGGAATTGTGTACTGTATGTTCTGTATAGCTATAGTATTGGAATTATTAGGGTTATCTCCTGTCTGTATCACTGATTTAGAATAATTAGGGTTATCTCTTATCTATGAAGAAATCTTGGTTTGAGCATTGGTAAACTTGGTATGTTTTTATCGGATTCAGTGCAAAATGTGTTACTTCGAAATGTATTTATGTACCGGTTTTACCACATGTCATTTCATTTTTTGGTCATTCGTGAATAAAGTTTCATTTTGTCAGAGGTCAAATGTACATACGGTTGTCTGTTTTAATAAAAATAAGGATACTTGGTACAATATTTGAATTGTAAACTGGAACACGAAGTGTATAGTCTATTTTTAGGACAGCTGGTTATCTGCATAGAAATGTTATGCTTTTGGTGCATTGGGTTTTGGAATGCATTCATTTTGTGCATTCTCTTGGTTTGTTAATGTGAAAAAAATGACAGCTTGTTGATTTTGATCATCAGTGGACAAAGGGTTACATTAGTATCCAGTCTGAAGGCTTCCTGAGGCAGGACGGTCTATTTTGCTGAAAATATGAGGACACCCATACAGGGGTGTGGAGTAAACAAACTGTTTACTCCCTCAGTATATTTTTTTTTTTTTATTTTATTTATGACATGAATTCTGGAATAGGGGACTCCAGTGTAGTAGAATGGCAAATCGGCCATGCTTAGTGACCAAGGTATTTGGTGTGCGCGAGTGACGCATCCGACAGTGTTTACGTCGGCACGCAATCTGAGAAATAGACGCATTGATAGCGTTGTGTATATAGTAGCATAGAGGTGTACTCTTAGACTTGTATTATATTGTATTTGAGCAAAATAGATCTGTTTTCGTTTCTCAAGTTAGGCCATAGGCACCTTGACAATTCATCCAGGCTTGTCATTTTTCAATTACTTTTGGTTAACCATCATTTGTAAGACTGTTTTCCTATCTAGATGTTAATTGACTCCAGTCTTGTATTTTGATATAATACAGTACACATATTTATGCTAGGTACATCCTTTCTTTCATTTCTTTTTGGAAACATTGAAAATTTAAGTAAGACATGCTTGCAAAATACATGAAGATTTAGGCTAGGTAACGTAAGCAGTACACTCTAAGAACTGAGATAGTGTGTATTACAAACTGTCGTCAGAATGTTGCCAAAGGAGTAATTACATGTAAACTCGCAAGAAATATATACAGTCATAATTTACCCTAATGACACAACATACGATTACATATACTGTAATATTATGGTGAAACACAGTGAAAAGAAATAACTTGCTAAATACGATGTTTTGAACATTTTATAAATTTTTAGCTCCAGTGATACAGTTTTTACAGATGATAACTTCATAAGTTTGAAAACGAATGTGATGAGAAATCTGTTCCTCAGCGACAATAACCTCTTTTAAAACTGTTTTAATGAAAGTGACATCTTGGAACTTATTTAACTTATTGCATCCAAACTTGAATAGTATAGACATCCAACGTTTTAATTCTCCGATGATACTGATACAAATCCTGACAGTACCGTGGAAATCACAGTTAAAAGCAAAAACGGTAGAAGAAGCGTGCATATATAGAACTTTTCATACATAAATCCTACAGACCTTTTGTGCAATCATATTCTATAAATTACGTACACTAATCATGCAGAACTTTTATGACTTCTATCTGGAGGCAGTTGACTCTTTGTTTTATGATACATAGTGTGTTTACCACTTCATACAAAGAGTACAAATATATGATATGAAGAAGACAGGGGCGTAGACCTACGCACTCTGTATGCTACAACCAACCTCGACACTACACAAGTAATATTGAACAACCCTAACACAGAAGAAAGTTTTTTTAAACAGCTGGCAGCTGAAGCCAGCAACACCCATACATCCAGTACATGTGAACTACACCTCTGGATACCTTACCAAGGGGGCGTGCGGGAACTACATAACTGTACTGACCATCCTTTGAACTATGCGCGTGGACCTCCAGGATGGTATCCTGATTTAAACGCGTTGGATTAAATTCATTTACATACCGATTTTAGTGTAACATGTGACATACATACATATACACATTTTTTTTATTGAATCGACATTATCGTACCTTCATTACATACAATACGGGAGATGTTACGTAAACAAAATTTACATTTAATTATTACAAGTGAGTTGTACAATCCTGGAATCATCGTGTACACGGAATTAACATTTACTTTTTAGAAGTGCGTTTGATGTCATATATATTTATTCTCCAGGCATAGTGACATGTTTTTTGGGTTTTTTTCCATACAAACATGCAGTCGTTGTGTAATTGGAATTAACTTTTACTTATTAGAAGTGCATTGCCTTACAATCCTGGAATCATCACAGAATTATCATTTACTTTTTAGAAGTGCGTTTTAGTTTTCATACAAACATGGAGTCGTTGTGTAAACGAAATTACAGGTATTTTTTAGAAGTGCGTTGCCTTACAATCCTGGAATCATCACGGAATTATCATTTACTTTTTAGAAGTGCGTTTTAATTTTCATGCAAACATACAGTCGTTGTGTAGACGAACTTACATTTACTTTTTTAGAAGTGCGTTTTAATTGTGACAAACACCTACATATATATTTTTTTTTTCCTGAACTAGTGACTTTGATTTATCCATACAGGAGATGTTGTGTATAAAAAACTAACAACATCAAAGATACCGAATGAATAAAGACATTATTTTTTCATGTTATCATAACGTATTATGTCATTAATTAACTGCAATTACCAGGTATGCATTTCGCATTAATTCACAGACGTTCATCCGGATATTATCTTTAGCAGTGTTATTATCTATGTATTTTCTTCATGATGCTTACAAATATGCGTAATCACAATTCCTATACGATCATGGTGTGGTATTTCAGACATAATATTGCTGATACCATCTTTTTCTGCTCTGTTAAATGTAGAAGAAAGAAAGGAGTCAAGATAAGAGAATAGATTAAGAAATTAGGATATAGGAGAGATCGCCCTGACGTCACGCATCAACACCTGTTTATCTGACGGTGGGCAAAACAAATATTTTTACATCGTTTATGTATAGGATCGGAATTTTTAATTTCTAATAACTTTTTCGTTCATTTATGGATTTTAAAAATTCAAAAAGCTTTGAAATGCTTACGATTTTCATATTTTTATATTCAAATAACTTTTGAAAATTAATAACCGTTTTAAATGACATATGATTTTAATAGCGGCGTATCGATGCTCCAAACTTTTAGAAAAAACACTGTAAGTTAAGCGTTCATAATTAATCGAATTTGTTTCGAAATAAAAATTAAAAGTTATCAATAAATTGCTTGTTTTATATCCTTTCCATTGATAAAAAAATTATTGATATCATTTATGATTTAAGAAAGTTTAAGCCGTTAGAAAAACATCAATGTTTACAAAAAAACTTGGACGCTCGGCGACAGCCCACCCGGTCTTTGTCTTATCAGTTCTAAAAATAGAATATACAACGGATTTGTATACAAACACGATCTCTCCTATAATAAAGAAGTATTTTATAAGTGATTTTTTTTTGGTAAACCAGATCATATTCTCTATAAGTATTTTTTTTATATACATCATAAGTACGTAGTCTAAATTGAAATCGTTACAAGATCCTTTTGAATTTTTTTTTCGGAAGAAAGAAAGGAAATTGTAATGTAATGGCCTACTATTATTATGACATGTTCATACTTAAATTATTATTTTATTTTAAAGAGAAGAAAGAAAGGAAATTGTAATGTAATGGCCAGTTAAGCTTTACTTTATTATTATGACATATTCATATTTAAATTATTACTTTATTTTCAAGAGAAGAAAGAAAGGAAATTGTAATGTAATGGCCATTCAGGACATAGTTATAAAATAATATAGAAATAGTTCAGTATTCTAAAATACTGCTTCTCCGAAATATTGATCTTTCTGTTTCATACATGTGTATAATTGTATATTTCTTATCCTAAGGTTAACAGAGTACAGTTCTTCTCTGTACCAGGCATACAGGTAGCCAACTGGACGCTGGCATATTTCCATTATACATTGCAGTTTCATGCAGATTCAGCAGTCTGCAGAATGTTGTATCACCATATTTGTAATAACGCTCGGACATGATAGCTAATTACCAACAATGCTCTTGGGTATATTTCCTATATAACTCTGATTAGCGGGAGAACCGTGGAGAACGGCACGGGGAACTGAATAGATTAGACTCTTTTAATTACTTGGGCTAAAACACCTTGGGTTAGCTATCATTGTCAGGACGTCTCGCTTTTCCTTAAGAACTTGGGTTGAACTTTAAATAAAAACTGTTAGACTTTCAAAGTGTTGTTTACTATTCCTTTGTCACCGGAGTTATTACGTGACAATTTCGATCATGGCATATTAATATTCACCACTGTTGTTGTCATTTTCCATGGCGATTTTTCAACTAAGGGGAGTAACTTTTGTAAAAGCAAACGGTAAACACTATCCTGTCCCACCGGCAGCGTCAACGCCGTTTTTTATCGGTTGCTCTGAAGCTTCACGCAAATGACTTTATTTCCATTCCTGTGGCAAATATTAGTTTATACCACTTTAATTTTTTAATACAAATATAACACACTAAAATATTCCGCAAAATATTTGCTAACCCCTTAAAATACTTGAAAAAAAGGCGTCACTTAATTCACAACCCGGTGTTAATTCCATTCAGCGGGGGGAAAAATACATTCACTGCACTCACCAGACTAATCAGTCTTTGTGTAAAATATTGAAATGTTGATTTAAAACAAGGATATTTGAATTAGGTTGATTTCAAGAGGGTTGTGGGACCATAAAGCACTTAATATGCCTAAATTATGTTATGTCATATTGCCATACTTTCAGATAGTATAGGCCTACTACTGCTTTCTTATGTTCAAGTAATGACAAGACGGCAGGCAGAAATTACTTGTGCAAAAACTTGTCAATTGTCATGAAAATGCTAAATTAATTAAGAACCCTTAACTTATTTTCAAATATTTTTTACATAACGATTTAAGCTAAGATGAATTTGTAAGATAAATTTTACAGGTTACAAACTTTAGCTCTCTGAATAACATTGGACTGAAATCAAGAAAAAAAAAAACACATTCTTTCAGATTCATAAATAACCTATATTTTGTAGCAATATTTCTAATTACATTCAAGCAGGGTCACTCAAAATGATCATTTTTGAAAGACCCTGATTCAAGAGATGTAGACAAAGACAAAATTAATGTTTCTGCAAATAGAATAAAAAGTTTACATAAGGGAAAAGCCCTTGATTCACTTTTTACCTGGTAACAGTCAAAAATATTAAATACGTGACATGCCAGTCCTGTTGAAGAAGCTGAACAATTTCACTGACCTTTCCGCATGTTGACCTTGTGAGGAAGTACTCAAGAATGCATGGACGCGTGCAGACCAACACCATGGGTAATTGCTCCCGCTGTCAGAGTAAATAAATAATGTTTGGACGCGCCGCCGTGAATACTTTACATGCTTTAAAACAGTTTTAAAAAACAAAAAGCATATGTTTTAAATGAGATATATGGGGCATTCAGAGCCGTCCGACTGTGCAGTGGCCGGGTCAGTAACTGGACATAATGTACAAGCAGCGGGCAGTTAGAAATTTCGTCCAACTGGACAAGTATAAATCAAAGAAAAATGTTTCAACTCAGAAACGGAAACTTGTTTTCTCACAGTATCATATTACAGGTAATTGTATAGATAAATCTTTAATTCTTGGAAAAATATGTTAATTATATACTTGAGTGTTTTGCTATAGTAAAATGACTTTTTTTTAACTCGTTTAGATATTTGAATGCCGGAAAAAATACATACTTTCTCTCTTTATTCGGATTATATTTTAACTCGGTGTAACAAATTTGAATTACTCTCCATCCCTGGAAGTGTTGGTGTCGAAAATGCCCATGCATGATGAAGAGGTCGAAAAACTGGACTTCGTGCTGAGCAACCGGCGCATCAAAAATGAACAACTGACTACAAACCTCCAAAGTTCTTCAAGAAGTGTTTCTTCTTGACAGACAGGGGTAAAAAGAAATATTATGCCATTTGAAATGATCAAAATAAAATTGTGATTGCAACAGAATCTAAAATTTCATCCTCGAGGAATCTTAAAGAACGTTGTGAAATTAGTTTTTGCCCCCACATTTCATCCGAGGGCAAATACATTAAATTGTGACGATCATTTAATGTCAGTATTAGATTTCCGACGCAATAATGTAAAATTCCAATCCTCGTGGGTCCAGCTATGTCCTGTAGCGCAAAATTAAAGAACAAATTGGCGCTTCTTTGTCATTTAAAAACTATTCCTGTAATGCAATTGTTTAGAAATTATCAGAAATAAAAACCAAATACAAAATACCGGGGGAGTTACGACAAAGACGTGTAAAAGATAAAATGAATAAAAAGTTCAGTCGTAAAGCGGAATATTTCTGATTATTTTTGATTGGCACGCGAGAGAACGGATGTAGCCCTTATTTTCGTGTAAATTGCTCGTGCACGAGATCGAATGATTGACACTTTTTGCGACATCTTTTGACGACATCAAAGTGTTGATGGCAATTTCTTGTGAAGCTTAATAAATTAGTTTTCGATGACCATAGCTGTAATGTCCCGTCGCCGTGTAAATAGCCCGTCAAAGAAAACCTGCAGGCATTTCTGGACAATAATTACAGCCATTTGGCTGGACAGTTTAAGACGGTATATCAAAGGACTGAAAGATACATTTTTTCATTAGTGAACGAATCACTGCTACCGTGCAGACGTGAATGATTTGTAATCAGTCAGTGAGACTGTTAACAAGTGATGATATTTTGACGGCAACTTACTCTAAATCTAACTTCATGGAGACCTGGCTATCCCGGTATAAACATCGCCTGGTAACCTCATCCGAGAACCAGACGATTTCCAGGCCTAAATACTAAACTGCACAGCTTGTCTTAACTAGATGAGATTGCCTCGGTAACCACTTCTATTGGCCTGATGCCCCTGCTCCATTGGTATTGATCTGGTATGACTTCCTCGCCAGGGCCTAAACTGCACAACTGGTATTGACTTGATATGATTGCCCCACTAGGGCACTAAACTGCACCGCTGGTATTGATCTGGTATGACTGCCTCGCCAGGGCCTAAGCTGCACCACTGGTATTGTCTTGATATGATTGCCTCACAAGGGCCTAAACTGCACAACTTGTATTGACTTGATATGTTGCTTCACCAGGGTATTAAACTGCGCCGCTGGTATTGATCTAGTATGATTGCCTCCCCAGAGCACTAGACTGCACAACTAGTATTGACTTGATATGATTACCTCGCCATAGCACTTTACTGTACCACTTGTATTGATCTGGCATGACTGCCTCTGCAGAGCACTGAACTGCACAGCTGGTATTGACCTGATATGATTGCCTCGCCAAAGCACTGAACTTTACCACTGGTATTGATCTGATATGACTACCTCGCCATGACACTAAATTGCACAACTGATATTGATCTGGTACGATTGTCTCGCCAGGGCACGGAACTGAAACAACTGGGATTGACCTGATATGGCATTCAACTGCACCACTGTTATTGATCTGGTATGATTGCCTCGCCAGGGCTTGGAGCTGCACAACTGGGATTTGCCTCGCCAGGGCAGTACTAGTATACTGCACCACTGTTATTGATCTGGTATGATTGCCTCGCCGGGGCACGGAGCGGATTTGCCTCGCCAGGGCACTTAACTGCACAACTGTTATTGATCTGGTATGATTGCCTCGCCAGGGCATGGGGCTGCACAACTTCACAACTTGGATTGCCTTGCCAGGGCACTATACTGCACCACTGTTATTGATCTTGTATGATTGCCTCACCAGGGCACGGAGCTGCACAACTGGGATTGGCCTCGCCAGGGCACTATACTACACCACTGTTATTGATCTGGTATGATTGCTTCGACAGGGCACGGAACTGCACAAGTAGTATTGATATGGTATGACTCCCTCGCCAGAGCACTACGTTGTACCACTGGTATTTATCAGATATGATTGCCTCACCATGTAGGGCTTTCAACAGAGCACTGAGCTTAACCACTACAGTAGTATGATATTAATTTGGCTACCTCGCCAGAGCGCAACTGCCTACTGGTATTGATCCGATGTTATTAATTGCCTAAACAGAGCACTAGGCTGCCAACTGGTATTAATTGATCTGATGTAACTGACTGCTAGCTAGAGTAACAGACTGCCAACTGGTATTGATCTGATGTAACTGACTGTCTAGCCAGAACACTAGACTGCCTACCGGTATTGATCTGATGTAACTGACTGCCTAGCCAGAGCACTAGACTGCCAACTGGTATTGACCCGATGTAACTGACTGCCAAGCCAGAGCACTAAACTGCCAACTGGTATTAATTGATCTGATGTAACTGACTGCTAGCTAGAGTAACAGACTGCTAACTGGTATTGAACTATTGTAACTGACTGCCTAACCAGAGCACTAGACTGCCAACTGGTATTGACCCGATGTAACTGACTGCCAAGCCAGTGCACTAAACTGCCTACTGATATTGACCCGATGTATCTGACTGCCTATCCAGAGCACTAGACTGCCTACTGATATTGACCCGATGTAACTGACTGCCTAGTTAGAGCACCAGACTGCAAAGACAGAGCACTAGACTGCCTACTGATATTGACTCGTTGTAACTGATTGCCAAGCCTGAGCACTAGACTGCCTACTGATATTGACCCGATGTAACTGACTGCCTAGCTAGATCACCAGACTGCCAAGCCAGAGCATTAGACTGCCTACTGTTATTGACCCGATGTAACTGATTGCCAAGCAAGAGTAAACTAAACTGACTACTGAAATTGACCCGATGTAACTGACTGCCTAGCCTGAGCACTAGACTGCCTACTGATGTTGACCCGAGCACTGGGCTGCCTACTGATATTGACCCGATGTAACTGATTGCCAAGCAAGAGCAAACTAAACTGCCTACTGAAATTGACCCGATGTAACTGACTGCCAAGCCAGAGCACTAGACTGCCTACTGATATTGACCCCATGTAACTGATTGCCAAGCAAGAGCAAACTAAACTGTCTACTGAAATTGACCCGATGTAACTGATTGCCAAGCCTGAGCACTAGACTGCCTACTGATATTGACCCGATGTAACTGACTGCCTAGCTAGATCACCAGACTGCCAAGCCAGAGCATTAGACTGCCTACTGTTATTGACCCGATGTAACTGATTGCCAAGCAAGAGCAAACTTAACTGCCTACTGAAATTGACCCGATGTAACTGACTGCCTAATCTGAGCACTAGACTGCCTACTGATGTTGGCCCGAGCACTGGGCTGCCTACTGATATTGACCCGATGTAACTGACTGCCAAGCCAGAGCACTAAACGGCCTACTGATATTGACCCAATGTAACGGACTGCCAAGCCAGAACACTAGACTGCCAACTGATATTGACCCGATGCAACGGTCTGCCAAGCCAGAACACTAGACTGCCTAGTGACATTGACCCGATGTAACTGACTGCCAAGTCAGAGCACTAAACTGCCTACTGGTTTTGGCCCGATGTAACTGACTACCTAGCCAGAGCACTAAACTGCCAACTGTTATTGACCCGTTGTAACTGTCTGCCTAGCTAGAGCACCAGACTGCCTACAGACATTGGCCCAATGTAATTGGCACCAGACTACCAACTGGTATTGACCCGATGTAACTGACTGCCTAGCTAGAGCACCAGACTGCCTACTGATATTGACCGGATGTAACTGACTGCCTAGCCAGATTACCGAGACTGCAAACTGGTATTGACCTGATGTAACTGACTGCCTAGCCAGAGCACAAGACTGCCTACTAATATTGACCCTGTAACTGACTGCCTAGCCAGAGCACTAGACTGCCTACTGGTACTGACCTGATTGCCTAGCCAGAACACTAAACTGCACCCACTAGTATACAGATTTCCTCTTCTGAGAATAAAATTACTTTTGGAATTACCCGTTATCATTTCCTCACCTGAGCACTACACTATGCTGAGCTGGATAATATATATACGACGGCATTGCCTCACCCTAGTAACACCTGAGGCCTACAGCCTCAATGGATTATCCCTCCATATACTGTTAATCAGCACAAATTGGTACATATCTGAATCTATTAGGGGCTTAGTCGTACGCAAATACAACTTGTGACTTACCATACCGAAGTTCAGCTCAAAGTAAAATATTTTAGAAAAAAAAAACATTCTCTGTCTTCATAGTGTGTATACATTGTTTTTGTAGAGTAGATTCACACGATTGTTGTTCCTCCACTAGAAATATGATAGAGTTGACAAACATCATCACGCAATGATGAACAACAATGATAATGTAATTGATTTGTTAAGTTTTAACTTCTTTTATGTATATGTGGGAAACTTAAATTTGACCCCGCATTATAGCATTCATTAGCCTTTATTTTCGTGGGACATATTTGTTTCCTTATTTTTGAAAAGTCACGGAAGGAATTTTGTGAATTTTCTGTACAAATGATATTTGTTTTGCGTGTTCTCATTTCAAAAAGGACGTTATTCGAGTGATCTCTGAAATTCGGGCTTTTTATATGCTGTATCTTATAAATATATTTTGGCCTATGCCACAAATTTGAACAGAAATGATGATAAAGTGCGCGGAAGATACTTGCCGAATAGTTGTTAGAAATTATATATTTTTGAAGGTTTTATGTGTTTCTTTCTTGTGTTTAACAGTAACATATAAACTATCCGAATAACGTTGCATTTTCAGCAATGGCATGTGTCTGTCTTAACCATGTTTCGGGTGTTTCAATGGGATTGAGTAGTGTGAAGTTTGAGTGAGGCTGAGTCTGGGGTTGAGAAGACTTAATGCTGTATTTGAGTTGGGTTTAGCGGTCAGTGTTGTGCTTGAACGGGGCTGAAAAGTATGGAGCTAGAGTATGGTTGAAAAGTGTGGTGTTTAGGTGGGACTGAGTAGTGTGGTATTTGACTGGGGTTGAGAAGTGCAACGTCAATTTAAAAAGTCAGTAATCGCAATACTTTGACCTTTGATACTTACATATTTGTTACAACATGTGTTGCTGATAAAGGACGTGCATTATTTGTTGCATGATAATCTAACACAAGGAAAAAAGCTTTTAATGGCATTCCGTGTTTTTCTACACCCAAAATTTAAAAAGAGACCTTTTCAAAGTTTGCCTCTTGTCCTTGTCTGAAAACATTATGACACCTCTGCAAAATATACGATATCAAAGCTCACAAAAAAAGACATAAAGATCATGGCTGGATACAGCAGTTCGTTATCTATACACTGAAACCATTGTTTGTCGTTACTATCTATTTCAAATAGTTGTTTACAGTATATTTGGTTGCATGGGAAAATTGCATGGTATGCGAATGTCTTTTAACATATTGTCGTCTGCTTCCCTGTCCATTGTATTGTTAACTATAGGATGACAAATGTTTTAGCAAAGATGCTGACCCTAGTATCTTCAATGGTCTGTCCTCACTTAATTTGGTTAAATGTGATACATTTCTTTTCAATTCGCCAAGTCAAAAGTTGGGGTTACTTCAAGTCAATGAATTAGAGAATGAAAAAAAAACAACAAGTATAACACCAAATGCAATAGGTATTGCTGAAGTATCACTACGAGCTTTATATCAGAACAGAACAGAACAGAACAGGACATATATTTTATTTGACTTGTACATAGTATCAAATCACATAGTGTATACAATAATAATATCATGTAAAGATCAAATCGCCTGTTACATGACAAATGATGACATTATTTGTGAATAATATTAATTAATATCAAATGCAGAGGATGAACACTAAGTCTATTATGTTTCAACATTTAATAAAGAACGTCTAACAGCTGATGCGTCGTTAGGATACCTTCGTCTTTTTCCGTAACAAGGTTTTTCCTTGCTTTCTCTTAAAATATGCGACAATAGCATAGAAGTTATGACATATTAAAGAACTCTGAGGGTAGTAACAGGATTTTTTTTAATTTTCAAAATATATCGATTAATTTCGAAATTATGATAACAAAAACTGGTGGGGTATTTTCACCATTTTATTTTAGTTTAATTAAAGACTATAATTTTTATGGATCGTTAGTTAGCATAAAAGCAAAAAATATAAAAGTTCTATTTAAAAAAACTGAGTTTTTTTTTCAATTGGAAATACAATTTTGGTAAAAAAGAGACATTTTTGAAGATATTTTAAAAATCAAACCACCCTCGGATGCATTGAGAACGATTTATAGTTTATATTTGGATCTTTGGATCAGTTATTTTCTCTAAACACAAAGGGACTAAAGATTTTCTTTCATAGTTTCTCTCAAGAAAATGCCATACCTATTTTTTTTTTCTTTTTGCATTCATGTACTCTTTTACCAATTTACTGTTTCATTTAGACCAAGCAATACCCCCAAAGGCTTTAAATAACATTTAAAACAATTGATTTATTTTAATTCAATATTAAAGTAAAATTTCTCACAATAATTTGATCATGAAAATCAAGATCTCGCGTCTTCAATTTCAGATTTCCCAAGATCAAATTCTTGTAATGAGCCTAGCAAATGATCGATAGTTTATTCCAAAATGATGATGAAAAAAAATCACCTTTTTCTCATAATCTTGAATTTCACAACAGTAAGTGGATTTGAAATCAAGCTTAATTGTTTAATTCTAGTTTAAATGAATGTGTATAATGATACTACAGTTCGTGCAGCTCTCTTCTATAGCGGTATATATTTCTCATGTTGTACTAGTATATGTCAATAAGTCTGTTAGCACTCTTGCATTGATCATTGATGACTGTTTTGAACTTGATAAAAATACATTGCAGAGGAATTCAGGTTTAAATGATTGGCCTGGGAACTTTAAGAGGAAAATGCCTCCGATATTCGATCGCTTGCGACATTCATTTACAAAGTCGACAAAACTGCGAATCTATAATGCATCTATTGTATGGCAAGAAACAAATTAGGCATCGGCCTAGATTGTCACTAAGCATAGTACCTTTGTATATTTTGGGTTATAAGGTTATAAAAATTATGGTGATTTACCCGTGTTGAAGTAGTGAGGGAAGATTCCAGGTGCAGCTCCGCACTAAGTTTTTTTATTCAAATGACGACCCAAGCAGGGTTTGAACCTACAGAGGTCATGGGCGTTTGATTCGAAGTTGCAACATAAACACTCGGACACGGACATTTGACGCTTTTTTCCACAACAGAAAGTGCTATGCATAAATGATTGGCCTGGGAAACCGACAGGAAGTTTTCGAATAATATTAGGCGCGCGCGACATCCGTTTGCAAGATCAACAAAACTGTGAACAACTTCTCAGCTCTTCAAACACCTAAACGCTCGTATTGAATCCTCAATTTGAAATCATCTCACGCTGTCTTGCATTGTTTTGCGCAACTTTGAGCATTGACTGCAAAATGTCATTTCAGGGCGGGTGAACTCAATTTGAAAAACAATAGAAATGTTTATTGTACACGTGCAAACTGTCAAAACCTGACGATGTTTTGAAAACACAGAACCCAAAGTGCAATTTTCATGAAAACAAATGTTAGACGCAGCCATTTTTTTTTTTTAATTTAATGTAACAACAGCGTCCCAGTCTCGTAACTTAACAACCAAAAAAGAAGCAAAAATGTTACACAGATTGTGTATTACATTTTTTAATAGAAAATAAAGACCAAGAAATATTCGATATCCAAAATTTGCTGTTGGCGTACGAATTGCATTGTGTAAGTCACGACTTTCAGTTTTATGTTGGTAATAAAAATCTTTAAATTCAATGAAGTGCCTTACACCATCAACATGGGTGGCCTGATCTTAAAACAAGATATTATGTAGTTACGCATTGCTATAATAAAATCTTTACTTTAATAATAAAACCGAGACAGAATCACCTAATAACGACATAAAAGTCCATTATATCACCTTGAGGGTTAATGTTAGAAATGAAAATAGATCCTTACAAATGTACGTTAATTTTTAATCTGTAATCATCATATATGTCCGTAGTAAAAGGCCTAACATGAAGACGAAAGACGGCAATATATAATGAAAATTACCTCCCTTTATTCCATATGAGTTTGTTTCTTAATTTTGTATAGATTATCTTTAAAAACTGCATACTTTGAAATATTAAAGCCTTCAAAAATGGATTGAAACTCTTAAAAAGGCAAAATTCAAATAAGCTGAGCACCAGGGCAGTGAAGATCTTTTACTTTGCCCTTTTAAAGATGTGCGATGAAAAGCAATTATCTTCTATTTGAAAAACATGAAAATAAAATACGAATATATGAATATTTAGATTTATAAAGATATCTTATAGCTGTCATCAAAATTTGATATGCATAGAAACAGAATAAAACACGTGTACATAAATGGTCATCTTTTAAGGGTCAGTTTTATATCCTGTCTTAGATTTCAATCTGTGAGGGCGCATAAATTACTGCCCAAATCGAATGAGATGACAATGTACGATTTTCTATAAAACATACATCTTGTTTCATCTAAAAAGCATGTGCAGATAATGAATTCGTGTACATATTTAATGAAATCAGATATCAAATAATTCTTTAGCACTACGGAGATCATATAGCTTGTTTATTTTCCTTTTGATCATAAAATGGTTTACAGCCCTGCACGGACGGTCAGGCTCGTGTTGGTACATACAGTATAACCAGTGAGGTGCTCAGCCATGGACCTACACTCTTATTTTATTAAATTTACCACTGCAATCAGCATTTCACCACTACATCCGCTCTCTAACGTGCCAATGCACTGTATCTTGACCTTGTAAGCTTACCCAAGACCCACATGGATGACTCCTCCATTTGGAGGATAGTACAAAATACAGCAGAGGCTCCAATTCCAGAGGCTATCTTGCTCCTTTAGCGTGCCACGTGTAAAGCACCCATACCCGGAACTCTTATTCCAATGTTAACACGTTCAGCTGGAGGAGTGGGGATTGAACTCGATCACGACCAATGGTTTCGTATACCTAATCAGTGGCACCCTTACATGAAATACGTCCACCATTGAAAGACTAGACCAAACCCTGCATAAGGACATGGATGATCAAGTGGTACAATACAAATGTACCAAAAGAAATGGAGCATTTTCTGTGCCTTGCACTTTCTTCGAGGAAAAAAACGAACTCTGGTTGAATCGCCTGTTTGGGCAACCGTTGGTGACTTATCACTGATTCAAATCATTCGATGTCAGCCACTTTTATCACTCGCACCAATCGGTTTCTTCATGTAGTCTCATCTCATTTTAATGATACATAACATAACTTACTTGAATATCAGAAGCGTTTACATTTTTATCACTACCTTGTGCAAGGAGTTTAATTACGCTAGTATCACAGTAGGATAAGCTAAAAAATAAGTTTTCTCCCTTTAATTGAAAAGCGAAGCTTCAGCACAATTTTCAAATCTCTGAGTTCGAAAATTCGCGAACAATGCAAATTTTGACTTGTTATCTTTGGTCCATCAAAATCAAAATTTATTTCTCCAATAAAATTCGTAGATTTATGGTTCTTTATGGACTTGACCATTTATCTCTCCGATCTATTCACCTTGGGGACATACTCTGGGTCTATTTAACTCTAAAATTGTCTGTTTATCCGGAAATATTTGCTAAATTATCCAAATAAAATTTTTCACGAATGAAGTCGTAGAAAATCAGTGACATTTCGTACCATTGAAAATGGAGGCAATAACGCCTTTCTGGACATTTTGGCTGTAAAAAGCTCAAATTTATTGTCCATTGTTGAAACAGAATCAGAACAGAAAACGGCATTATTATTATTATTATTATTATTATTATTATACATCTTTTAAAAGAGGCTATTTGTGACATTAGTTTTTTAGTAACAGAGCTTTGACATTGAGTTTTAATATTTTTGCCAACTTTACATTTGGATATATTGCAAAGGGAAAATGTAGACAAGGAGAAAAGTCAACACTATCTGTGTATTCTTGTTTAAAATATTTTACAACTGTTATCTGTTATTGAATAATTTATCAGCCAATTTACGAAACTGTCAGAAAATAGCATGGTTCCGCACGAGCGCCCGATACAAATCGTGTTTTGATTCGATATTGGCAAAATACGCTCCGCCCCCTTCAACCAATAAAAAATTTGCCGATACTGTTACAACTGACAGTTTTAACTCGGCTACGTTTAAGAGAGGGTTTAAATCTAAGTTTAATTCTACAGGTGTGCACATAAAGATCTTACAATAATATCTGGATTTACTGACATTTTGTCTTATTCAAGTTATTGGATTTTATAAATGAAAAATTTTTAACAATTCAGATGAAAGTTGAAAAGTGAGAGGAAAAGATATAAATTGTAAGAAATTCACGATGCAGTTTCTCTGGATACAGGCGTTGGTGACACTGGTTCTAGTGGGCTTGTCCTCGCAGCATCAGTGTGATGAGTGTGACTGTATTATCAGGTACAACATAACACCTAATTTTGTCTGTTTTCAGAACCACTTTTTTCACTTAGATATTATCAGCAAACTTAATTAAGCTACATATTGCGGTGTACAATTTATTGGTTGTGTATATCAATTGTAACCAAATGAGAGAGAGAGAGAGAGAGAGAGGTTGGGAGAAGGTGAGGGAGAAGAGCAATAGAATATTTTAAATTGCATTTCGCCTTTTTAATTGTCATATATGGAATGCTTTTATCATGGTACAGGGTCGCAAAACGCAAACAATAAGTACACTTTAACGCTTAAAGCTTACTTTAACAATATTTTAATGGTCTTAGTTAAATCCCCTCTTATAACAATTACTGATTTACTTATATTCGGAAATATGTGGATTATTGAAGTTGTGATTCTTATGAAAATAAGTTTAGTGTAAAGAAATGCAACAAGTTCGTAATCACTCGAACATTTTGTTGTTTTACCTTCCGCCCAAGAATATATCACTAGCATTTATCAACGATACTTTTTATAAATATTTGATATCATTGATGATGGATTATGAAATATATGTCTGTTTCGCATACACTGACTCACCAAACCACGAAAATACAGGTAAAATAAAGCTATAAAATATGGTTATACTCTTTCAGTGCCCTTAATTGTGATCAAATATATTGTCATTTTGCAAACTAGCTGCAGGCTTGTCTATATAAATCATGCCAGGATAAGACTGGTGTCATTTACGAAATAAAACCATGTCAAAACATACGAAATATTGCTGCGTCATGTTTTACTCGGACTCTTATTTCAACTTCATCATCATCCTCATCAGTAACCGCGTCACTCTAAAAGAGTATACTCGCGATTTGAACTTTTGAAGGGAGTTGTCCAAAACTGAAATGAAAATGCTAGCGCAACATTTGCAACATTTTATACACAGAAGAACTGTAAACCGTATGTAAGAACAGAACATAGTAGGCCATTTGCATGGAGATGCAGTTTCGAAAGGAAACTTCACCTCGATCACTGAAACCCCTTACATAGGTCGGAAGTCCTGGAAACAGGAACGAGATAGCCAAAATAAGAAATATACAGCCCATGTTGATAAAGAGAAATATGTATGGATTAGTGGAGAGGTTTACTAACTGATCCAAGGATTGCAGTGTTTACTTAATTAAAAATGTATAGCCGAAATGTCTCGAAAATGTTTCTAAAACATCATGTCACGTTTGTGTAAGATAAACAAAATGTTATTTAATGTTTATAGATGCGGTGTCAGACATACATCACAGTATGAATGATGATTCCCCCATCTAGCTGTATAGAGTTATAGATGGCCTTTCGTGTAAACTACTTTATTTTGAATTCGTTGTGACGAAAGTTGTATTAAAGTAGTATGTTCCGTGTTAATTTTGTTGGATATCAAGACGCACCGTCAACTGAGGTCACTTTCCAACGTAAATCCAGGTCCCACAATCTCACCTTCCCACCTACTGAGTATCTTCTTACCTGGCCATAACAAGGGACCGTGTTCATACCGAGTTCGTTAACATTTATATTAATTTATGTACATGTGTGTATATATGAATAACTTTTGATGTACACATTTTGGTGCTGTAAAGCTAAGAGGATCTCTTGTGCATGGTTATAGGTGTTCCTTATGTTCTAGTTGCCAAAGTACACTCACCCCAGACATAACCTGTTTCACTTACAATGTTGGCAATGATCCCGTTATAACAACTGTTTGTGTCTATGTGCACTGTCTAGACGACTGTTTTCTGTCTGTAGTTTCCTCTCCTGTGGTTTTGGCATAACACTGATTGATTGAATACTGCATCTCGGTGACATATTGCTTCATGTTGCAGTCCCAATTCTAAGACAAACCACAAATTCATAAAACGCGGTCGCACTACATTTGCGTTTTGTAGTTTCGCTGTGCTCAATTTCATCAGTACATATTAAAGCAACTGCCTAAATTTAAAGTATTTGTGTTTGGATCGAGAAACATGCGCATCACGTCAGTGCCGGTCCAGTCCTGCCGCTCAAGCCACCTAAGTCTCTTACATAATTATGTATTAAACTTCTTTCGTTCAGTGTAGGTTAGTTGCTAGATATATTTGGTTGGTATCATAAAATAATAAATATGTAACGAAATGTTTAATAGCAGGGTTGTAATTTATTACAGAACATAAGCTTTTCTTTACATACACGTGGCTTTGTGAGGCGTTGTTTATTTACATTCTAAAATCGCTACACAGATTATAACTGGGACTATTTGTCTTTGTATTACAGTAATGACAATTATCGTAATGTCCCACTGATGAAAGAACCCCCGAAATACCCGTCTCAGATAGTTCCTATCTCCAACCTTAATCTCCGTTACAGCGTTAGGTTATCAGAGCGAGTCAGTTCGTAAAATTTGAAACTGAAGTGTTTTGTCCTTGGGTAAGGATCGCAAGTCATAACACCTTTTCAATCAAAGTTTTGTCCCTATTGCACAAAATAACGCTATTGAGGCAATAGAAATGTGATCGCTAGTTTTGAAGATTATTTAGATATTTTTGTGATTACGAGGGCGTGTTACGTTGTATCGTTTTTGACATCTAAAGTACTCTTCTCCGTCCAAATAGACTTTTAGACCTTGGTATTTTACACAAATGGTAATTGCCAAATAGATCTAAGTAGATTTTCGAGTCGTCTTTCGGATGTGCAATGTCACAATGTAGAAAAACTGAAAAAGATAAAGATTGCGTATTTAAATCTTCATGTTTATTTGAGGTCAGTTGACTTTAATGAGTTTTCACTGCACCCTCATCAACATTTACTGGACATGTACACAAGAAAAGCATAGAAAAGTTTTAACAGGCTTATTTTCCGCCGCTCTTAATTCCGGCATGGCTTTGTCACGGCTGTTTATGAAGGATGTTTATTTGTAACAATTACATTATTGGCAAAAAATAAATACGAAATGATTTGGTGAAAAACAAAGTTCTTCCAGTGACTGGTTCGATTATAGTACCAAGGTTTGGTCCGAATTTTCAGGCTAGTCATGATGACTATCATTCAGTTTATGTAATTAATCGGTGTATCAAAATATTTCTGTCCCATTTTCTGTCTTTAAATACAAAAATATGATCCTTGCTTATGTCAATGATTCTTTTGGGTTAATTACCTTTCTTGTTCTCAGATAATTTCAAATTAATGATCTTGCAGACGACACAGAGATCTAATACTTCATGGGTCAAAAGAACAGGTCAGGTTGTGCTACTTCGTGAATGGCTCTCCGCGCGTGTGCCAAAAGTCTTAAAAAGGCAGCAACCTTTAAGGCGACGACATATATACGATATATAATTCTGTGTTTTAATTATTAGCCAAGCGTTAATGATGGAACGTTTTGTCTTTCATATACATTTTAATATCGCTCATGATTAATGAGAACATAAATAAAGTTGACATGTAGACTAAGTATGTAGACCACAGGCAATATCTTATCTGCGACAGCTGCTGTGGTAGAAGAAAAAACTACAAGCTAAATCATATAATGCTTTACACCCAAATCAGTCTTACTTTTTTGCTGTAAAACAAAATAAGTAAC
Source organism: Mercenaria mercenaria (assembly GCF_021730395.1). Classification (NCBI taxonomy): domain Eukaryota; kingdom Metazoa; phylum Mollusca; class Bivalvia; order Venerida; family Veneridae; genus Mercenaria; species Mercenaria mercenaria. Next base: position 25,396,718 of record NC_069362.1, read on the forward strand.
AATGAACTGTTGTCGAAACACAAAGAGAATCAATTACGTTAATGCGACAAAACACACACGTTCATAAAATAAAAACGCAAACAAAAACGTAAAAGTAAACTAAACTTATTGAAAAATCTTTGTCAGGGCAATAAATGTAGCTCCACACAATACGTGCTCTATGAAATATATGAACAGCAGACATGTACAGTCAGTTAAACATTTTGTAGGTGTATTACACGTTTTTTCTCTCTGTTTTTTCAGCGCTGACGATGGCTGTAAAGGCGTTCACTTAACAACTCTCACGTGCATGGATGGCACAGTCACGTGGTATAACCCGACAGGTGCGCTGAGAATCGAGCTTAAACCGGAAAGAACTGGTAACTTCCGATCCTGCTTCATCGTGAACACTGGAGATGTAAAACTGAAGGTTTCACGAGAAGTAGACTTGAACATAAATTCAAAGTCACCATCGCAACGGAATAAGTTTGAACTTAACGACCATAACCTCCAAACTTTGGTTACATTTGAAGGGAAGAGCAAAGAAGTATGCATCCAGGCAACGGATTCTGTGATCCTATATTTGGAACCGGAAGTTGATGAGACTCTTGGATACAAGAAGGTCGTGTTCCAGTATGATTTGACATTTATTCCAAAAGACGAAAAATCACCCATTGAAGGTACTTTTATAGCCATTTTTGCCATTTTTAAATTTTGCTTCTTCTCTTCTTGCTTTGCTCTTTGATGGTACAAAAATAAATGTTTCACTCTAATTTTATATATAGATCTACTTTTACTGACATGCTTTTAGGAGTAATACAAACGATTGGAAAAAAGTTGAAACTGATAAAAATTGAAAAGAAATCATGCCTTATTCAAATTTCAATTAGGTTTTACCGTTCAAAATTTGCCCTTTGACATGAAATTATTTCTTGGGGTCTTTTTTTTCAGTGAGATTCTTTTACATTACACAACCACGTTTTTAATCGTTTAAATAGTGTAATAATTATTCAAAAAAACATCAAATCTATTGAATTTACCTTTAATATCGTATTCAATAAAACTTCCAAAGCTGAATCTTTTCAAAGTTTAGCTTTGTACACATTGGCGACATCTTAATTGTGGAACGAATTGCCCAGCCAGGCAAACCTCTATCTTTAGATACTTCATTACATTTGTGCGCTTTTAGAATCTTCGAATATTCTTACTTTTGATTTCTTTATTAATATGAAGTGCTGATATGTCATAATATTTTTTATACGAATTTAATGTCATCTATTAAATGAAGTTACTGAAGTACGACAAAAGCCCGGATAATGCGTATTTAAAGTTTGTTGCTGTGCCATTCCAAACGGTACACATTCAACACCTGTTTTAGAAAGTTCCCATTTATTAGCGAATTTTATTGGAGTATAGCTAATAAGCACACCTGGTCGACCGCAGTCGCGCATCCGAACAATTGCGCATTGTATGCCAGTGCATGCCCAAATATCATACGCGTATGAATTTCTCATTATGTTTACAGTTAACTTTTGTTGCGGATATAATGTTTCATGTTAGGCTAGGTGTTTAATCTGTGCATTTTCACGCGGCTTTGTCCTGGACAACAGATTTAAAAACATTTGCAGTGTCCGGGAGCAGCGGGCCTTGCTTTGCCTTGGATTATTAGCATGTCCAGAACCGCCCCTGGATTTATTAACGTTATTATTTGCAAAACCATATATTCTTTTTTTTATCCGTGCTTTTCAGTTTTTCAAAAGAGATACCACCTACTTTGCAAGGTCGCCGAGTTTGAATACAGTTCTATTCATTTTTACATGCGTTCATTATATACAGAGTATAAAAGTATAATTTGAAATACATTGAAATTTCATTTCAAGAATCCGTCGCGTTTATATTTAACTTAAGTGATTAGGCATAGACGTTCGTTATATTAAATTTTGGCAAATTGTATATAAGACATGTGATTGGTGATTGAGTCTTCGTGTTCGTAGTTTTGGTTCGATTAAGAACCTCTTGTTATACTAAATTGAGGTACTTTAGTTCAAATTTTAAATTTCACACCAGGTTAGCACAGGTTTTAAATTATTATCTCCAGTCTGAAGAGGTATCATTCAGATTTGAAAACTTATGCGTATAATTCTTCTGTCGGGTGGCCTGTCTTATCGGCGCTCTTCATTTTATCTTATAATAATAATTGTCGGGACAATGTCGGGTATTTTACGATCACAAACTAGTGTAAAATGTAAATGGGTATCAACGCAAAAACAAGACTTAATATGTATATATAAATTTACACTTAAAATCAGATGTATGTATGAAAACGGTTCCGAAAAGACCCTCCACTTTCAAAAGATCATGTACCAATCCCTCATACTTGTTCATGCGAAAATTTAGAAATTTAAACAGGATATTAAACTGAAAAAAAACTGTGAATCGGTTGGGTAAAAGTGGGATTGACAAACACTGTACAAGGACGTGAAGAAATCTGATGCTGACAGATGCATTTTATATATGCATAAACTTTAATTCTGACATGCTTCGTATGAAATACAAGACATATAACATCAGGGTATTTCCTCTGAAAAATGATTAATTTCAGTGTTGATTTCCTAAAAAGATAGTTTCGATACATCACTGTGTCATGTGGCATTTAGCCATAGTAACCAAACGGTATACGAATGTAAGCAACCGGGTTACCGTAATTTTAAACCTACTACACATAGATATCAAATCAAGTGCGCTGTTGACTTTGTATTATATGAAATTGTAAAAGCAGACTATTTCTGACAATGTTCTGTTCATAACAGACAGAAAGCCGAAACGCTCATAGTTAACTAGGTATGGTATTAATTTAAATAGTCTCTTAAAAAGCAATTAGGGCACATTTAAGTATCGTGCGCTACTTGATGATTCATTGGAATATAATAGAAATTTTGTAATCGATGGTTAGAATGTCTAATTCTCTCTCTTTTTTTGCATAAGCGGAAAAAATAAACTCTTGACATACCTTAAAACTGGTGAAGCGGATAGAAAAACTTGTAATATTTTTGTGAACATGCGTGGTTACTGAAGCAATAGACATTAACGTACACATTAAGTTTTTAGTACAAAATATATTGCTATGTATACCAGTTATTATTTCTGTCAATGAAATGACGTAGAAACGAACTTTTTTATGTGCTTTTGTTAATTGTTCTGGACTGTCCTATCTTGTTTGGGTTTGGTTCTGCACTGTACCGTCCCGTCCCACAACAGTTTGCTTCTACAATGCTCCACCATTCCGATCTATAGTGTTTTTTTTCTCTTTGCAGACACACTCAGAACATTTCATTTTCTGAAATACTTGAAAAACAGTAATTTGAGTTCTTACGTACCTGCCTTGTATACGCCGATTCAGCTCCCTGTGAGCAATGTTCTCTAATTGCAGCTCCCTGTGAGCAATGTTCTCTAATTGCAGCTCCTTGTGAGCAATGTTCTCTAATTGATTGAATATGCTCAATCGTCTCCCAGCATGACTCATAATTTGATAGAGGTATTTGATGAGTCATTATTATGAGCAATTCCAAAAGAAAAAAAAACTGGCAAAATATATATCAGATTTTGATCATCTGCAAATTCTTACATTTTTTTGCCTTGATGGCATTACAGGATTCTTATCCTCTACAGATGAGTTTTCTATGGATCAGTGCGCCTTGGTACTTTGCCTATTTAAACATTGTTAGAAACATCGAGGTGATCTATGAGAAAAATATGCAGGAAATCTTTAAAACATCTTGTCAGAGTCTAAAAAAGTGATGTAAACAACGAAGAACAAGAAAAGACCGTTTTCTTAAAAATGCAGACGGAGAATATGAATATATCGAGCCTCAAATTCAACAACGAATTGAAATTGGCATACCCTGTTGGACTGTAATTACAAACCTGACGATTTTATATATACTAATGATGAAAAACGATATATCAAAAGATCCAGAAGTTCCTTGTACGAACACGGCAGTTTCGAAAAAAAAAACGACGTAAAAGTTTTTTTTTCTTTAGTTAAAGACAAACTATAAAACATTCGAAATTTAAAATTGTGAAGATCACCAGCAAATTAGGCGGATGATGTCATTATAGATTCAAATTTTATTAGTGTTTTTCTAGATTAAGGAGGCTGATATTTTTTTATGTTCAACAATTATATGATAAAAGAGCCCGGGATGATCGTTAAACCCTTTTGCGAGATTTCGTAATGAGTTTTGCATAAGATATGTCAAAGAAGGTGCTCATTTTTAATTGATATTCATTTTTAAATTGATAAGATAAAAAAAATATTACTATTTGATAATTTATAGGGAAGTGTAAATTGTTAAGAAATAGACGACAATTTATATTAAGCACTTTCATTTTGCACAAAGATAAACGTGTAGATGTCTTTTTATGCGGAAAATTTCAAAGTGGATATAATTAATTTTTGTCCCGACTCTTGCAATACAAGCATATAGTTAAATTAATTGGTGTACTTTGCGGTGCTTGACCCAGTTTGCGGTGCGTGGCTGTGGTTGAGATGCGGTGCGTGGCTATGGTTGCGGTGCGTGACTCTGGCGGCGTTTAGTGTGCTTATTGCTTCAATCCATTCTACTTTTACTATAATCTTTCGGTATTTTTGTTAACATGAATTTGTAAAAAAAAATGTTTCAATTTTACGTTTTCTTCTCCAGAATGCCGGCCATGCAGTGAAGAAGAAATACTAAAAGCTTACTGCTCCAGTGACTTTGGTATGTATATTTCTCTACTAACAGTTTTATATCTACGCTGTTTTTATTTCAGTTTTATTACCAACAGTTAGACAATATACCAGATACTGTATCCGCATACTTTTCAAACTTATGACAGATCACCTGTAAATGTTAAGTATGATTAATTTTGTTCGGGAACTTTAGAATTTGGAGTACATTGTACATATTTGTAATTGAATGAGTTGAAGTCCTTAAATCGAGGCAATACGTTTTTAACCACTCTCACATATACTTGAAAAGGGATTAAATTAAAGCTCGCACATTCTTCCAGGGCTTAATACGCTGTGATTCAGACATGCGGCGCTTCGTGGCATGTGTTCTTTTTATTCCTGTTCAGATATAGAAATCTCCTCATTACTATTGTAACGGAGGTCAGTGAGGTCAGTCATCTGTATGAAATTACATGTATTGGCCATTTTGATGGAACTTTACTGCCTCCCATCTTCGGTATCACAATACAGCGAAATTAGAGCGTTTCTTCCCGTTTTAGAAAAGTAGTACTTATTTATGATGCTCAGTATCGTCCAAAAATAATGTGTTTTTTTCACTCTTCAGTGATTGTTGGAAGCATGGAATCGGTTCATCACCATGACGACATTGACAAAACCAAGATCGACGTAGAAGTAGCTCAGATAATCCGTCACACTGGTTCTCATTTCTCACGACCACGACGGGACTTAGCACTGCAGGGAACTATTCTAGCACCTAGAAAATGTGGAGTATCTAAAGGCGATGGCTTATTTCTGATGACGGGAAGGGTTAGGCTCGGGGAATTGACTATGGGTTGCGCCCCGTACCTTGACGAGTGGGAAGCCATCGTCAGCAGAGCAGAGCAGGAAGGGAGAATGGAATGTGCAAGAGATTGACGAGACAGAAAGTTCTAGTCACGTGATCTACCTCAGCCTCTTTTGGCTACCGGAAGTGATGTCACGAAGGGGAGAGACTATAAGCATCACTTCAATCAACCAGAGCTGACGACTGATTAAGGGAGGAGACCTGAAATATTGCTAATAAATGTAAGTTTAAGGTTATGCTATGTACATGTATTCTATTGTTAAAACAAAACCAAGCAGAAGTGTTAAAAGTACATATAGAGTATGTTTGTTTGTTTTAGTGTAAAATAATATGAATTAAGGCACTGCCTAGCATGGGGATTTATCTTTTATATATCTACTTACGAAGAAATATTCAACACTCAAAAGAAAGTGAAACTAAGCTCTAAACAGTCAAGTTTACATTTAGTGTCATCATACCTTTTACAGCGAATATCATACTTTGCAAAATTTATGGTAAGCCGTGAAGGTGATGTCATTGGCTGTGACTAAATACAGAGTTGGTGCGCCCGTGATATATTACAGACTCAGGTATATACCGGATTAACTAAATTTGAACAAAAATACCTTAAATGTATATATTTTGTAACCACGGTAATTCTAACCCTAACGTTTAGTCAGTATATTATGCACATTATACACTAAATGCGTGCGGACATGCAAAAAAATGAGTATTTTTGCCGTGCGTTCCATTTGATAATAATTCCGCGCATGCGCAGAACGGCTGCACCAACTCTCCAATGAGAAACATTCGATGTCATTCACCGCGTTCTCGCACTGGCTTTAGGATTTTTTATTTTTTTTTTGCACTCCACGCAGAAACTTGGCGGCCTTTACACTTTCTCACTGTTTGAAAGTGATTTTAAGTTGCATGTACAGTTTTCATTACGAAAAAGAATCATGTTGGCGCGGTTTACGATTTTCTGTGACTGATTCGGTGTGCTCGGATGTTCTTGTAGACAACCAGTCTGCGTTTTGTACATAAACCGGAACCGGAAAACATCGAAAAAATTGTCTCAGTATATGCAGACAACAAAGACGAATAACTATATACGGACGTTACCGTCTCGGGGATTTTCATCCCCGGCGCTTTGCGCCGTGGATAAATCCCCTATAAATATCTTTCACGAGTGAATATCAGATGCAATATTTTCACGAGTGACATAACCACGAGTGAAAATGTAAGATATGGTGTTCATAAGTGAAAGATATTTTGATCTTACGTGTAAAACAAACAAGTTTTCTTTTTATTTCATGTTTTAACTAAATTTTCCCATTTTACAGTTTCTTCAGATATATTTTTCATTGTGAAAATTCCAGGTATATTTCAATAATTCACTGAAAACGTGTGATAAAACAGAGGTTTTAGTTTAGCCTATCGTATTTAACCATTTAGTACCATTCTTTCTTATATTTTACTGTTCGATACATAATCATACTAGAAGTTTCCATCGTGTTTTCAGGATCTGCAAGGAGCACCCTGACTCAGCTCTGGAAGAATATGCCTTATACTGTACAGACATGGGATGTTTGATTGTTGATACTGTAACTTCATGCTCATACACAGCCCTGAGATTCAAGGAAATATTTCCTTAGCGAAGTGGTAATTAATGCTTATATTTTATAAGTTTCATAAGTTTGATAAGTTTGTTTCAAATATTCCATTAGGCCAAAAGGCCCACAAGGATTTACAATCAACATAATAATTATATGTTCGTACATTATTCAGATATAATATTACAGTACTATTAAAATGCCGGTGTTTCAAATCCGAATCAAACTCATAAAATTATACATGTATTGACTCATCAATGCTTATACTTTGTACTAATGTAATTAACATACATCATTTTGCAAAAACAAAGATTTTCATAGATGCACAGACCTTCTTGGAGAAGCGATGATATAATTATACATGTAATTTCAATTTCAGGCTGATCCCTCCAAGACGTATTCGCATGAAATAGACAGTACTAACGATCGAGTCGTGGAGGATGAAATATGGCAGCAAAAACATATTCCGAACTGGAGAACAAGACTAATGTTTGATACAAAATCTGTACATAAAACATATCTGGGCATTAACTGCAGTGACTCATTATTTCACTATACACACAAAAGTATTTTGTATATCAGAAGTAAATGCATGACTGTGTAAGCCACGTCATAAGGATATACTTTAATCTTTTCATACAGGTTTATTATGTCTCAAAATAATTTATGACATCTTGTAACACTGGTGGCGTGAAAATACCCGCCAATATCAGTTTATCAAATAAAACGTTTACCTCATACATGTGCATCAAAATGTTATATAAATCATACACTATAGGTATGTCTTGAAAACTTTAAAAACTTATTTATTGAAAAGTAAAATGTGTGAACCTAACTGGATTAAAGGAAAACTTATTTGAGCCGCGCCATGAGAAAACCAACATAGTGCGTTGCGACCAGCATGGATCCAGACCAGCCTGCGCATCCGCGCAGTCTGGTCAGGATCCATGCTGTTCGCTTTCAAAGCCTATTGCAATTTGAGAAACTGTTATTGACAGCATGGATCCTGACCAGTCTGTCGCAAATGCACTATGTTGGTTTTCTCATTGCGCGGCTCATTTTATGTTACAAAAATGTATTTGATTAAACACGTTTGATTGATGATGTTCAAAATTATATGTTGAAAGAAATCATATCTACTTTACATACTATATGTGATTGCTTATAACAGTATGAAATTGATGTTGAAAACACGGGATTTTTTGACACAATAAAGTATAATTAAGAAAGTTTTCGGGTGGCTTGTGATTTTAATATACATCTATATATACTATATACTGTTAACGTTTCAACTGTTCAAAATGTCTAATTAAGTGCTGTTTTTTTTTCACATTTAATAACAAATGACTTTACAGTTCACGAAGTACATAAATCAATTTATCACTGACTGTTAATTGTAAAGGGAGACGAGGAAAGTGATCAAATCTGGTTGTTTTCGACCGTGAATGGGTATTTTCTGCATACAAAGTCATTTATTTCTCTTAATATTTACTTCCAAATACATGTGGACATTTGAAAACATAGAAAATCATTGTTTTATGTGACGTTTATCACCCTTTCCAAAGGCTACCCTTTCAGCTAAACGAGTTTTTGACAATTTTTCTTTACTTCAACAGGCGCCATATGTCGACGATATGTCAAAAATAGTACAACTTGTTAACATATCTGTGCATATTTGATAGGAGACAGTTGAAATATAATTTATGTCCATGTAGTGGGTTTTTTGCACTTAAGCAAAACGTATGCGCCAAGAAAAAAATCACGACACTGAAACAGCCAAACAGCTTTGAAACGGCACAGTCATAAAGTAATTAAATAGAGGATAATTGTTGGTTTCGGTGTAATATCACGTTATAATTTCACCGAGTGGGCACCAAAAGTGATATTTTCACGAGTGGCGCAGCCACGAGTGAAAATAACAACTTTTGGTGTTCACGAGTGAAATTACCGTGATATTACATCGATACCAACAATTTTTCTGTTTATTTTATGTCTAAAACCCTACTTTTGTTGTGTTTATTTCAATAAAATGTCGAAATTTGCGGGAAATTTAATCAGGAAGCATCGCAAAGATGACGTCATTTTAACGACGTCATCGTCATATTGTTTCCGGCTTTCAGTACGCTCGGTAAACTTTTTGACGTTAATCCGGGTATCAGATTTGATAATTTTCACTGAGTGGCCAGTGAGTTTATCAGGATATAATTCACCGTTATATTTCGATAAACCACCGAAAAACATAAAATAATTTCTTTTTTTCCCCAAAAATGATATCATTTTGTATTTTTCCTTTCAAGTAAGTGATAAGATATTAGTATCATGACAAAGGATGTTCTGCTATATCTTTGGCTCATATTTCAGTATATAAACAAAATGATACTGATATGACTCTTGGTGACAGAACGAAACTGAAAACTAAAAACATGCGTTTGATATATATGCAACTGCGGGAATGTGAAAATTTACTTTTTACAGTATTGAAAAAGCCCGATGGAACAACGTCGTGTTTAAAGGGAAGCAACATGCACGTTTTCCCATGTGTTTCCCATTGATATCCAGTTTGAAATAAAATGAAACTTGATGTGTATGTAAATTTGGTAACGAGGTTAAATTTCATGTAAATGATTGATTTTAAGCTCTATAGTAACAAAGCGGTCTGTGAATAGTATAGATGCTTTATATAGAAATTTTAAGTAATCACCGTGAGAGTTCGTACCCAGACATAAACCAAGCTTTATACCAAGCATCCAAGTGGACCATGGGTGATGACTAAATTGATCTGCACCTATTGCCTTTTTAAAAATCAATACTATAAATTTAAAACACGTGTAAATCAATACTGTAACTTGATTTTTATTTTAACTTTTGATAGCTGTGCCGTTATTTAAATAAATTCACATTGAAAAGCAGCCAGAGTGTCTATTGAATTTGTCACGCCCATAATTTTCACAGGCCGAAATCGCCCTTAAAAGGTAAACAAAATGGGGTCAGAATGACCACGTTTAAAATTGACCATTGAACATTACGGTCTATTCCGGCCAATAACATTTCTAACTGGTCAATGGTTTAAGTACAAAGCTTGACCAATAAGGCTGATTAAGTATGTGTGCACTTCTAATTAATCAAACATTTACTGAACGGACCTACGAATATTATTTGGCGATTGAAAGAATACTTGTCTCAAACCTCAAATGGAAGGGTCAACAACAAAGTTTAATTGCACATGCTTTTTGTTTCCGGATCCTTTGATCTTTCTTTTAGTTTTTCCATTTATTTTTACGGATATCGCAAGGAGAACGTATTTCGGCTGATATATTCATGCAGACGTATTGGTCAGGTCACTTTTCAAATTTGTTTTGTTTTGCTTGGAATGGAAACGTTTAAGACAACCTCTATTAATGCGTAATACTCCCAGTTTAAAATTGACGTTTAAAATGCTTGACATAGACTTTTCAAATGAATATCTAATATTCATAATTTAGAACGAGAAACAGGACGTAAATATTCAAGCATTAGATGTTTTAGTTAAGTTTTTTCCCCCACTTGAGACGGTTTTACATTTATGTAAGATTTGAATTAATTCGTAATCTCGAGCTCTTTACAACCGTTAAATCCAATTTCACAGATAAACACGTGTGTTTGTTTAAAGGTTTTATTATATTGGAGAGATTTTCCATAATGTTATTTGAAGAAAAAATCTTTCCGTTTAGTTACCTAGATTATACAAACTTACACAACCGTCGCTGTCCAAATAGCTCCCGGTCCCGCATAACGAGACCTACCGTGGAGCAATAACCAAGATGTACAATAATGGAAGATCTTGAGAACAATTGCAACAGGTACTGGAGTAGGCATCGTTTCATATCAAGTACTTTCAACTCGTGTATGGTAAGTGAACTATTGCTAATTAGAACCAATTCGAAACGTTCATTTGCTGTACTGTCGTGCGACCCCTTTGTATAAATGAGGACCAAACCTAGGGGGTCGTGTATCGGATGACACGGTGCACTTTGTAAGAACCATTTATGTAGTTGGATTTAGAACTCCCCCGCCGCGAATACTTCTAAAGCATGTGGTCATCGTCTTTTTTTTTATAAAAAAATTTACCTAATTGGGATGAAAATGAACATTTTATAATACGGGAAAAACGGACAAAATTAGTCCAGTAGGCTAGCTTTGCGGGATTTCAAATCACTATGAACTCAAGAAAGTAACTGACAACTTCCAAACATGAAGCTGTCAATTCTTCATCTTATAACCATACTCTATGTAGCCATTAGTGACCTTATTTATACACTGAAAATGTTTAACTACAGCGGCCTATTTCATAAAATTCCGTTAGTTTCACCCTTATACGTGGCTATAATGTAACTTATCGTTTCCTATTTTCCACTCGAGTTCAACTGTTGTATTTTTTTTATTTGACAAAAGTCCATGGAAAATGGTTTACCTGTAGCACATAACATCTGATGCTTCGTGAAACAAGCCCTTGCTTATATGTGACCTTAATCTTGTAATGTCTCAGAAATGCTTAAGAAGGAAAACTGAACGTATGAAATTTTCTTGTCTATTTTGTTTATCTACCACTGAAATAATTCAAATCCCAGAGATTCTGGTTTAAAATCGGTGCCCTACTTGATAAGAGATATATGGAGACTCTGACAGACATTTCAAATTAATGTTACAACCCAGGGGTATCCGACCTTAAAGGTAATTTATTAAGAATTTCGTCCATTGTCCGAAACGTATGCAAATAGACTGGTTGTCCAGTTGTTTACACAAGTGTGGACAGTCTAGCATTTATCACCCAGCGTGCTATCATATCAATGACATGTAAATTAAACTTGTAAATTGTTACCAAGGTGTTTCGGTTATTGCAAGGACCGCAACCATCCTATTAATTAAATCTTCAATTTCATCTGACCGTCTTCAATTAGATGTCGTCCTATTGTGTCGATTGTTAGAGGGCGTTCATAATGAAGCACCTTATTTCCAGCAGAATGCACAAATGTACTTATCCAGTACGATTGCCATTTTCTTTCAACAGACATACCGTCTTCAAAGTTTATTTTCATAAGGACGCAGTTTGTGGCGGTAATGTAATCTGTAGAATGTGCTGGGTGGCGTCGCCGTTTCGGTGCGATTTCAATTCCTGGAAATGGTATAACTTCAGCTATTGCTTATCAAGGAAAGTCATTGACATTGGTTATTCTTATTTTCGCTTACAGAATATAATTCACTAACTACCTATGTAAATAATGCATTATTCACTTTCAAACTTGAGTGAAAACTAATTTCAAGTAATATCAAACACTGAAATCCTTAAGATGTTAAAATTAAACACATAATATATACGATTACATGACGAAGAACTTGCAGTGCTCCAATGGGCACAGTAATTCTTACATAAGCATGTTTGTGTTCTATTTAATAATCTATAAAGCGCAATATTGCTATCTTTATTAAGTTAACGAGCATACGAAATGGTTGAGTTAATAGGCAATAAAAAGAACATATAGATAATATTTGCAAATCATTGGAGTTTTGAAGATTTTATGACGTGCCGCAGCGCATTGACCCGTCACGTGATTACCGCAGAGATATTTCATGAATGGCTAAATTTTCACAAGACATTTTCTAATTTGTTTAAAGAGACATGATATGTATCAAACATGAGCAAGATAAAATCTAGTGCTTCAGGGAAGTAAACAAATCAAGAAATATTTGGACATTGTGGTCCCATAATATAAACAAAGGCGGAGTAATACAAACAGTGTACGAGCGGGATATGAGTCAGGGGTGTTATATGTGATACAAGATCATACAACAGATAAAATCACTTCATTTATTGTCAAAATTTAACACCTTGTAAATTTAGAATCTGAACAGATTTACTAAAGGTGTGATGTTACGGCATTATTCCAGAATTTTGTGACTTTTTTTTCAAAATAGTATGATTTCATGATTCTTGTGCGTGATATACTTCCGCATCTGTAACGTAATAAAACGTATTAGCGTCTGATGGCCCTTTTGTGCTTCCGTAGAATCAACATTTTATTATACGAAATTCATTTCGAAGTTATTTCTGAAATGTCTAGGTTGGCAGCTCGGAAATACAGAAATATCTTACATCCGAGGCATATACTGACATTTTCAGACAACACCAAAAAAGGACCTTTCGAACGATTTGACGAAGTTCCAAAATCTCCATATACCCTTGCTTCGTTACGGACTCCTGTAGGATTTGTTTATTCAGAGTTCAAATATTTTTTCCGTAGATGAAAAGCTGACATGTCCTGCTAAAGCCCAGGAATTTTCAAAGCGTCAGAAAATGCTGAAAATTGACCCTCCATAAGAAAAAAAAAAGTCCACGCTCATACATTTAGACGGGATGACCCTTGCGCGTGACCCCTGACTATCGACCAATGCAAATGCGACGTTTAGCCGTTTCTTTACTTCCAGAAATAGCTGACGGTAGAGTGGCATCATTTTCTGTGTTGTTAAAAGCATACTTATGCCTGGCGAGATTGCAAAGAGCCTGGTGTCCAAGGATATAAAACGCAGCTTTGACTGTTCTCTTTAATCGATTAACATATAACAGAACAGAACATTTTCTTATTTAAAAAATAGATGCTGCCTAGACTTTATTATCTGCCTTTGATTTCATCTTAATTTATCATTATTGTACATAATCTAAGTTCCAGATTTCAAAAACGTATGGAGACGTTCCTATTTGAAAAAACAAGAAATATCTTTAAAAATGATGGTCGGCGAATTGTAATAAGGAAAGAGGTTTGTGAATTTTTCATCTAACATTCATCTTTCATCTAACATTTTTCAAATTGCAAAACTAAACACCGCACTTTAACAATTTAAATGGTTCTCTTTTAATTTTTCGCAAAGGTTTCGTAGGGCTGCAATTTTGTTTCGTTTATCCTTAGACGAATAATTACAGCAGTAGTTTGATGAAGATTCATGAAGCGGTTCATGAGAAGAGGTCATTAAACGTGTTTATATTTTTAGCTAAATTGGTCCCTATCCCCATTTGTAACAAAATAGCATGAGACCTTACGATATTGTTACACATCGAGTTTGATAAAAATCCATTACATTTTAGTGGTTAATGCGAAGAAAGGAATATCTACTTTTACCTATGGTGGTCCCTAATAGGGCCCAAGTTCCTATGTAAATAAATTTGGAAGAGGACCTTATAATGATGCTCCAGACCAAGTATGACAAAGATCCACCAAGCTGTTCATGATACGCTGTATAAAGGCATTTCTAGTTTTAGCTCTAGCAGCCCCTAAAAGGGGTTAAATGTCCCAGCTGAATAAAGTTGGTTGCGGGCCTAATAAAGATGCTACAAATCAAGTTTGATTAGAAAAAAATCAATTAAAGGATTTTTTTTATTTATTATTTTTATTTATTTCTAAAATAGGCCAACTGATCCCGCTTTAACAAATGCATATTCGCTATTCATGAATCTTTGGACAATGACGTCACACCTATAAAAAAGTGAAGGTCAAGCAAAACATACAATTGTAGGCATAGGAAATAAAGATCAATATAATTGCACCTTTACTAATCCTACCAGGTGTTCTGTATTACAAAAGTGGATCTATTGTGACATTTTGATACAAGCAAAACTGTATTATCTGCACTATTATTTACCTACTGGTACTTCATTTTATTATTGGCTTGTTAAAAGTTAATTTTTTACCATATGTAAGTTGACAGAATCATAGGAACCATGTCTTGAGGGGTAAATCAAACACAAATGAATAAATCCTTAATGATTTTGTTGTGCAAAAAAGTATGATATTGTGTCTTAAACAGTTTTCATTTTCCACTCAATTGTGTAATTGCAAGGGAAGTAAACTAATAGATCTCTACTTATAAGTACTAGCCCAAGGCAAGAGTTGTCATTCTTTGTGGATCACAACTTTAAATTAAAAATTAAAACTTCTGTTATTGATATTAACAAAACTATCATAAACTTCACATTTGTGAAATCATTTTTGGTTATTTCAAGGACTTGGAAATTAATTTCTAGACTTTATTTAATGTAATTCTATCATTGAAAATTTTAGGGCCTATCTCTAACAATTGTAATTTTTTCAATATGTCTGTTTCATAAGCAAAGTTTGACCGTAGTTATATCATATAGATAAACTGTATGCTGCATGCGTGCATTTCAGTGTAATGAGATTCAGTCTTTATATAGCATATATATAATAAAACAGATTTCAACTGAGTTCAATATTTGCATACCATACTAAAGAAAAATATTCATATATAATAAATCAGTTAAATAATTTATAACAAATATATCAAAGCAAACAAGTACTCATTTTAATATGCAATCTGAATAAGTCACAAAAGCAAGAAACCTTTTCATATACAGACGACAATTGTAACAAGGAAACTCTTTTAAAAAGCACTTCTCTACATAAAAGACTCTTATCACACCCTTATTCATGTGATACGCAGACCGTATTCAGCTCTTTCTTTAATTTGATATATGTTGGTATTTGAACAGGTTTTTATCATATTTATTAAACTTACTTATCATTTTGAGATATATCAATATTCTTGCTAAATATACTGAACCAAAGTTAGCTTTAAAACTGTGAACAGCGTCGTTCAGGATAAACGCTTTGTCTACATTTCACTCAGCGTAGCACAATCAACAGAGTGAAAGAAATTGACACTCTCGTCCAATCAGACAGAGTGTTGCATAAATCTTCCATTTTGATAAATTATCTATAATGCGTTATCAAGTAGTTTGATTTGCAAACTGAAGTCACGTGGCATAGGTAACGAAAACGAATTTAGACGGCGTCGCCGAATAACAGCGACAAAAAATTTAACCCTAAGGGGAAACACTTAGTAACAATGGAATATTCCTGTAGACGTATTTAGAAGCATGCGCTCTTTACTCAGCAGGGTCACTAAAGTATCGTCATAAAACTCTTACCAAATTTCTAGGTATATTTAAGATTCTCGATCACTACAATAAAGCACTGGTAGACTTCTTCCTGCTGTGTCAGCTTATAATTATCATACACAATGCACGACGCAAACTGATGGAAAGACACCGTCTTTATATCAAACGTACTAGTACAAACCAATGTATTAAAAGTACTTATTTATTCATAGGGTAAAATCTGGCTGAAGTATGATTTCATCTGTACCGAACATTCGATACTGTATGGTGACGGCATCATTTCGGTACATAATAGACAAATCTAGCGTTGTGTCAAACTCTTTCCTCACTCCGACCATTTCCATTACATACGTTACCACACACCTGGTTGCAACAACTATCAGCCACATCTGAAAACATAATTGACTTAATAGTGAACTTAAAAGGGCCGAATAATGGAAATTACGTGAAGGATGAAAAGGCAAATCAATCGCATAAAAAAGCTTAGATTATCAGTAGATGGAAAGAATTCTCCCCGCAGGACGCTACGCCATCTTGTACGATTTTGTAAACTAGCCCAAGGTTTCAAGGGGCCATTACCGCATGACAGAGTATAACTGATTGAACCGCATTTTTTTCTGATGATTAAAAGTATACTAATGTATTTCGAAAGTATTTTGTGTACTAAATATGTAATAAACATGTTTTTCTCTCTTTCTCGCACGAGCGGATATCTAATGGATCAGGATTATGACAAACTGAAGGCGGACTGTAAGCGTGCTGTTGGTAGGCGTCGCGTGGAATGCAATCTGTACACTTTTATTGAAACCAGGTTGAAGTAAAACATCTTTACAGTTCAACTGATTTTTCAAGCATTATGCATACACAAATGTATTAAACGCCAGCAAGTGAAATAATTTCCATCCCTAAAAATGACAAGACATGAATGTTGTTCTACATTTCGCAACCAATTGTTAAGTTCCTTTCTCTTCTGTTTTCTGCCATCTACTGTGTTCTGTTCTGTTATGGAGTATGCTCTGTTCTATCATCTATTATGTTCTGCTCTGTTCTGTTCTGTCACCTTGTATATTCTGTTCTATCATCTATCATCTTAATTCTACTACTATGTTCTGTTCGATCATTTACTATTCTTTGTTCTATCATTTAATATGTTCTGCTCCGTCATCTACATTCTTTTCTGCCATACAATGTTCTATTTTTCTGCACTGTTCTACCATCTGTTTTTTTTTTGTTTTGTCATTTACTGTGTTTTGTTTTTCATCCTATATGTCCTGTTCTACCATCTGCTATGTTCTGTTCCATCATCTTCTGTGTTCTATTCTACCATCTGCTATGTTCTGTTCCATCATCTTCTGTATTCTATTCTACCATCTGCTATGTTCTGTTCCATCATCTTCTGTGTTCTATTCTATCATCTGCTATGTTTTGTTCTATCATCTTTTATGTTCTGTTCTATCATCTGCTGTGTTCTGTTCTATCATCTGCTGTGTTCTATTCTATCATCTGCTATGTTTTGTTCTATCATCTTTTATGTTCTGTTCTATCATCTGCTATGTTCTGTTTCATCATCTTCTGTGTTCTATTCTATCATCTGCTATGTTTTGTTCTGTCATCTTTTATGTTCTGATCTATCATCTGCTGTGTTCTGTTCTATCATCTGTTCTGTTCTATCATCTGCTATGTTCTGTTCTATCATCTGCTGTGTTCTATTCTATCACCTGCTATATTCTGTTCTGTCATACCTTGTGTTCTGTTCTATCATCTGATTTTCCGCAATGTTCTGTTCTATCGTCTGCTGTGTTCTGTTCTTAAGCTGTGTTCTGCTTTGTCGTCTGCTATATTATTTTCTGTTCTATCATCTGTTGTGTTCTGTTTCATCATTTGCTATATCCTGTTCTATCGTCTGTTTGGTTTTTTATTCTGTCATATTCTGTGTGCTGTTCTATCATGTGCTAAGGTCTTTTCTATCGTCTGCTGTGTTCTGTTTAGTCATATGTTCTTTTCTGTTCTACCATCTACTGTGCTGTGTTCTATTACTGTCTATGAGCTGCTCTTTCATCTAATTCTTTTATGTTTTGTAATGTGTCTGTTCTTTAGTTTATACCAGTTGCAATTTTCTAACTGACCACTGTAAACTGATAACAGTAATAAAACATGGAAAATGATGTGAGTTTAATAACTTAGTAAGATTATGAAATATGTAATACATGTGTAAAAAAGAAGCAAAGAAAATGGACTTTTTGAAAATATTCAACATACATATTGTAAATATCTTAATGTCAGCATTCAGCTCGTAGCGTTACCATCCATTACAAGCACGATTATTTTATTAAAAACAGAAGGTCCTCCAATATTTTTTTTTGCAAAATTTTGTTTTGAAAAACTAACCGTCTTTCACATAAGTACTTTTTAAATTAATTCTGTTCACTATGCGCGTTAATAGCGTTATTTATGCTCTGTGCGAGTTAACGGCTTTACAAAAGGATGAAAGGCGCAGTTTTCTTAAAACGGATATATACATAATGTGAGGGTTTACGGAACAAGTGTATGCAAGAAAGAAGAGAACTGAAGATAGAAACGAAATGTCTTGCTGTGAAATTAAATAAGTAATTACACACTAAACCTTTAAAGAGTGGCAGTGACACTCGTATAAGTAATTTACTTTTTTCATAATTTCAAAACCTTGTTTAACACAGGTCTTTGCACAGCACCAGATATAAATAAAATGAATTCAATAATTTGTATGCAATCTGACGGACTGTAACAGCGTAACATGTTAGTTACAAACATATCTGCTTCAGTAAAAGTTATACTAATAGACCCTTATTGTAAACACTCTTAAATATTCGGTTTAAGAACGTCCGTGCATGCATTTTTTTTTGTAAATAGCAACCCGCCTACTTCTTTGACTACTTCGAACAGTGTTCTTAAATTGAAGGGTAGTCCTCATAATTGTTGTAAATGGAATAAATGGTACCCAACTCTACATAGAAAATACATAGTGAGTAAGAAACAATACCTGGTTTTCAGTTGTCGCAGATATTTATTACGTAACTCTTTCTGTACCAGGTACCATTTTGAAGAATCCACTCATGTTCCAAACATGCCAGGACACGATCCACCGGGAGAGCGCAAATCCACCGTTCGGTCCCCAGACGGAGTGTATATACTCTATGATGATGTGTTTGAAGACAAATTTGTGTCTGAAATCATTCATTATCCACCTTTTATTTATGTGGGGAAGTTGGCAGTTACTTGCTGATAACAGATAAGTACTGGTAAAGAATCCAGGAGCACTGGTTAGGGCAACTTCCTGCCACTACGTAAAACTGAAATACTGTTGAAAAATTGCGCTAAACCCAAAACAAACAAAAAAAATGTTAGGCTCGGAGTATGTGCAGTCAAGGGAATATGCGAAAGAAGTACAAAACGCAAGATTAAACGTCGTTTCTTTCGTCCGAACACCTTTACAAAATTACCTGACATGGGTGAGTAAGAATTCGAAAGAATAAGTAATTAGAAACTTAAAGAAAAAGTCACATTTTATACCAGCTGATTTGTGCGGAATGGGGAAACCAAACAATATAATGATGTAAACACATTTAGAAAGTTGTATCACATATCATTGTAATAACGATTTAAAGTTTAAATTACAATCTGATTTTAAATGCCAAAAAAATGAAGAAAAGACGCAAGCTTGAATGTCGCAGCATTTCTTTGTCATGAAGCTACATTAGTTTTACATTTAGCTTGTTTACAGTCCTCTAAATGCGTGCATTTAGTTTGAAACACACTTTTAAAGAAATCAAGTTTGATGTCTCTTTTGCATTTTTCGTACCCGTGTGACCGAATGATATTAAACAGTTATGTTCTTTTTAAAAAAGAAGTTTATTAAATTGTTGAAAAGGAACTTTTTACAGCTTATATTTCATGGTTTTTTAATATCAAATACAAATTTCTCTTTGAAGATGATAAAATCACACGGACTTTAATTAGAAATCAAAGTTAATTGATTTGAACATATATAAATGCATTTCAATCTCAAATGAAGGGTAAAATGAGATATCCCAGTCAGGTTGTCTGTGAGAAGAGCCTCTTAGCTTTCAAGTAACTACACTTATCCGCTTGTTCTATCTGCATCAATTTTTAGCCCTGTTTCTGTGTCCATTTTGATAAAATCATCAGCCACATCAATTAACATGGTTTCATTTCAATGATTAAAGTGAGATCCATACCAGTTATATATTTTTGGATGTTTCTAAACCAAAAAACAAATTATATGCGAATGGCAATTCTATCACCTAATTTGCAAAATAACTGTATTTGGGAGTCGCGAGAATACATTTTATTGGCCTTGTAATTTAGCAACTAGGCATTTTCTTCCATTCCTTTTATGTTTGGAAATCTTTTATGAGCTATACTGTAGTTATTAGCTTTCATTGCAAGGTCTGTCATTCAGCTTGAATGGATATTTTCAAAAGTATAAATAGATCAACGACAGTTTTATATCAAAGAAGAATTTATCCAATTGCAGCTACATTGTAAACTTTTTTTAAAATACGTACAGATAATTACGTTTGGCGTCATTGAAGAACAGAACATGTATCAGCTAAAATGATTATATGAAATACATTGGACCGTTTTATCTTGTTCTGTAACGTGTCCGAACTTCGCAACAGTAGCATATAAGTTCTTTTTCCCTAAACGAAGTCAAGGCCATGAGACACTCATTATCATCCATACTTCATTTATGATTCACTTTATCATACAAGCATTTTCTAGCTTTTCAGTAAAATTGCATTTTCTAACCATGAACTGTTAGTTAGTTTAGATATGCTTTCAACCGCAGTGTTCCAATGTTCATAGCTTCGACATAATTATGCAGCTCGTAGCTGATTTCTATCCAATATCAGCATTCACCCAGAAGTCTAAACCACAAACTATAAGGTTAAATGTCGTGTCGGTAACTGATTGCTGGAAGTATTGGATTAAAAGTTTATTGAATTGTTTGTCAACCGGATCCGCCATGATGGACAGGAACTGCTCTTCAAGATTCCCGGATGTGCGCGAGGCTGTCACATGATAATACCACGTGACAGCATGACACTAATTCTACACGCCTACTTTCATGTTCTCCGTATCAATATCAAGCAATTACAATGGCGATAAATGTAAAATTCGTGTTTTACAACAGGTGTGCACGTTTTAATTTAATTTATTTCGTTTGGGCAATTGTGAAAACGGTTTTAACGGTGGATATCACGCATTTTTATGCTGTCATAAAACTTGACGTTTATTCACGTTTTCGGCTACAACCAATTACAAAATGTGATGTTTCAACTTGATGACAATTTTACAATTGCTCATTTAATAAATGAAATCTTACTGTAAAAGGATACAATGCTGCAATTCGATCCGCTTTTCTTTAACTGCTTCATTTGATACAGATACCATTAATTTAAAATATATACATGCAAAAAAGCTTCCCAGGCATGTAAGACCGTGCAGTAGACAGCACGGTCAAACATATCAGCGTCTTCAGCTTTTTGTCTTTATATTAGAAAACTATCAGTGTTCATATGACCTCTTACAAGTTAAGAGTTTTCTGATACATTATTACATTATTATGTAATTATGTTTTCTTTGAGTTTTATAAATGACCTTTTCTGATAGGAATCAATTATATCTTGCATGATACGGTTCTGCAGAACTTACGTTACACCAGACATGATATACGGTTCTGCAGAACTTACGTTACACCAGACATGATATACGGTTCTGCAGAAGGTTGAAAACTTCTGATGTTGCCTTTAATAATAACTATAGGATTTGAATTTATGTTGCATATTTGTTTATTTGATATTTACTCTTTCATACTGACCTTTTACATGCTTTGCATCACTTAAACCGCGTTCACAATGTTTTCGTTTGCTCGGCGGCACATTGATGTCAACATCTATACTTACAAAAATATTAAATCAAAGATATGGACTGGCTAAATAAGGCACACGAATGACCGGAAGTCAGTTGTCTGAAACAACTGTTCATTTGGAAGTCAAGCAATGATTGTAATTATTAGTGGTGATATTCATAGGATATTATTATTTGTTTATAAGTGTAAACGTACCCAGGTAACCCCTGTCCCCATTCGTATCGTGCCACGAATGCATCGAACATACGACTGCTGAACTGGTAAGTCAAAACTTATGGCGTGGTCACACCACACGTAGTTAATCGTAGTAAGGAATGATCGTAGTTGATCGTAATTGATCGTACTAAGCGTAGTTACACGTAGATAATCGTAGTCAAACGTAGTAATGATCGTAGTTCGAACTTATGATTTGTCCGTAGTAAGCAAATAATTTTTCGACATGTTCAAAATCTGACTACGATTAACTACGATATTTTGACCCTACTGTGACCGTAGTTTGAACGTAGTTGATCTTAGTTAAACGTACTTGATCGTACTTAACAGTAGTGTGCATAGTTCTTGATCGTAGTACAAGAAAAACACATCGACAGTACGGTTCAACTACGATCATTTAGTGCTCCACTACGGCTAAACTAAACAAGGGTTCCACTACAGCTAAACGCTTTTCCGTAGCTCAACGTAGTTGATCGTAATTTATCGTAGTTGTTCGTACTTCGATTGTAGTATATACGTAGTGTAACGTAGTTACTCGTGGTAAGACGTAGTGATACCCTAGTTAACCCTACCCGATTTACTCGTAGTTGAACGTAGTTGTTCGTACTTACACGTACTTCAACGTACAACAAACTACGTTTAAAATGAACTACGACCAACTACGTGCGTGAACGTAAATGTGACCATTGCTTTAAGCATAGTAGAAGATTTACACATGCTTTCCAAACGTAAGCCATAAAATCATGCACTGAATGTATAGAATTATTTTAACCTAGATTATGTAGACATGAAGGTAAAAACTAAATTGAATTGTGCAAATTCATTTCAACTTGGGAGTTTCTAAAGCCGTCGGCCAGGGGTAATATTCTCATAGAGCACTATAGTTTAACAAACATTTACTTGTAAGGATAAATATACAAATATAGCGATTGTGTACCACTTAACAAGTACCTTTTCGTGCCTTAAATCCTTTGTGAGAAATTGTGATCGGGTTGTATTGAGAGAGGTTGTGCAAACAACGAAACCTTTGCTGAAAATCCTACACAAACAAATATGCTGGCAAAATCTAATTTCAAAGATAAATATTTTTCAACAAAACTAATATGGACTGTGATTACAGTACGGGGTTTAGACCGGTTATACGGGCTTTACGGCGCGCGATTATGTTAAGCAAGCATAACAAGTTTTTCGAATGAATAGAAGCTTGCGCAAATTCACCTCCCATCGCGGGATGGTATTTTTGTGCGAAATATTCAATTTCTTAATGGTTTTTGATAAATTTGATAAAAAGTAGATTTACATTTTATACGAATATCACTTAGCCTATTATTAAGAGGTTGCGAACATTTCTATTATAATTAAAAGCACCTATTATAGAAAAATTACGGTTCAGTGCTTGACTTTTTAAGCATGCAGAAAACTTAAGTGAAAAGGTGAATTAAGCGTTGAATAATGACATACATGAAATTATCGAGATCTTATACATGTATGTGTGATATTTTTTCTCGCCGAGCGTATGGACCTTTTTCGCCTTGATTTTAATGATATATGTGTGTTTCCAACTTGATCAATGTTATACTGTTTTTGCTATCAAATGAGGTCTAAGACCTATAAAATTTCCTTTGCCATTCTAACGAAAGGGAAATAAAATTAGTAACTTTGGAAGGCTCTTGTCTGTACTTTTTCAAATATGGGATCAAATTACATTGGTTTATATGTTATATTTTCCCGTTTCAGCATTAAAAACAAGGTTTATTTTAAAAATCATATTTCAAGAGTGAGGTTAGGGTACAACACGGGCACAGAGACTAGACGAGATCATCCAAGCTACTGGTATACATTATCCACAGTGGAATACTATAGAATGATGTGTATTAAATTCGTCATCACCAAGTGCTTTCACATGCCTTTTCAATTTGTTTGGCCATTTCTTCAAGAGAGATTATTCAACCCAGCTAATTCGCTAGCTTCCTGGAACCCCTTCGGCCAATTAGCCATTGATAGTGACCAGGCTGACACAAACTGACCACAAAAACAACTTGAAACTGACCAAAACCCTTATAAAAATATTTGAAACGTATAAATCGCTTTGCTTGACCGGTGGGACGGATTAAAGAACACTATTCCCTCGATTTTTCGGCACCGGCATAATCACTAGCAGATCTCGTCAAGACCGTCGCTAAAATATAACGCAAATTTAATTTTAAGATTAACCTTCCTTCAGTGTATTTAATTGATACTATCTGGATTTAATTTTAGCCTTAGTTTTCATAAGATTTTTATCAGCTTTTAAAATTTTCTTTCATGGTCTTCTTTGTCTGATAAACAGTTTTCAAATAATCTCATAACACAGAATTTGTATTGCTGCGACAGCGAAAATTAATAACTTCAATTAATTTAGTTTTAGCCTGAAAAAGAGAATAACAAAATGCATGCATTTAATTTCAAAAATAGGTCTGTATAGAAAGTAAGTTGAATGAAAATTGCACTTTCTATGTAATAAGTTAGTAAGTTCGAAATACAGTGAAGCCTCTGGGAAAACTGAGACTTGGCCGTTTTACTGAGATTGTTGCTTTTGAGATATTAATTTACTTTGTAATTAGTCCAGTCTCAGAAAGAAGGTACAGTCAAACTTGTCTGTAAAGACTTCCTTTGTGAAATTCGAAAAGTGTTGTTTTTGTTGTCTCTGCACCGTACATTTACACTATTAATGGATGAATGGAAAAAGAAAACTATGGCCTTTATAAGCACATTCCTTTATTCGGAGGTGTTCTTAAGCAAAGGGGTTAACTGTATTTGCATTTTAACTGCAGGTGTGTTGATTACGGATGTTTTAGCGTTTTTTTATGCAAATACGGACTGGACCTGTTAACGCTGTAGATATATTTAATCTAGTTTGATTAATGTATACCTGAAGTGTCAGCCTTTACAGTACTATCAGTAAAATAAATGTTAAAATTATTAAAATATGTTCACTTTAAGCTGCCAAACTATGGCAACATTAAGCGTATCATAATGTAACTATACCGTTTTTCTTATGCATATAATCGTTGTGAAATTTTCAATTTACATTTTTCCTTTCGATAAATCTCATTTCAAACCACCGGCAGCCCTTTGATGTTGAACCGTAAGAGGACGTTTGCGAGATAATATCAAATTTTGCATCATATATCACTAAACCAGCGGGCATTTTTATTATTAGCACACACTGTTTTTATCAATCTTTTGAATTTGGTTAAATACCCAAAATATTTCTTTATATAAATTTACATGGGACATAAAAGACGCTGCCCCCTATTTTTCGCCATATAAAAATTTACAATTTCCTTTTTTTTTTTTTGATTATTATCTTAGGGAATTGACAATAGAAAAATGTTCTTCCTTCAATTTTCTACTTACATCAACATACTTTGTTATGAAAATTATAAAAAAAAGAATAAGATGTGGTTTTGAATCGTTGTGATGTGAAAATGAACCGCGGAAAAAGGAAAATAAAGGTGATTGAAAAAAAAATCTCAAGAATCTAATGTACATAAAACAGGGGTGATCCACTGCCGTATTAGTCATATTAAATGCCAACTGACGTCTTCCAAATGGGGTTAACCCTGATGCGGTGCATCTCGAGTTCCTCCTCCCTCCCCTCACCATCCCTAGCTTGACGGTCGACTGCGCTCTCAGCTGTCTGTACAAACAAAATGACTTTAATATAATTATGTGGAAATATGCTTTCTGTATAGAATATAAACATTATTTGAGATTCTACTTTAAGTTTTGGAAATAAATATTTAACTTTTTCCCCAGAGCTTTGTTTTATGTACAATCAAAATCTTAGAAAGGGAGAGGCGCAGAGTGGCGATTTACTCATAGAAAAGCAATTTATTAAACTTTGTTGCAATAATGAAAATCATGGAGGCTTTGCGCGGACTACTTTCTTATCTGGTTTTTATTCAAAATCTTAAAATTTTGCACAGAGGTGTCAAAGATTTAAGATAACGGGATGTCCGTGAATTTTCAAAAGACCCGACGTAAGATAAGTCCGATTAGAAATTTGATTGAAAAGTAATTTATTACAAAATGAGGACGTGTGTGCCTTTTGAAACGAATGACTTGCGGAGAGTGAAATTAAACAAAAAGCCCGTAAATCTATCAGCTCAAACATTCACAATCTTTTTGATCTTGACTGCAAAAGATACATGCCATCGTACCCAAGGATCACGTGTAGATCGTTTATTTTCCACCAAACCCAAAAAGGTTGATTGCTTTCACAGATAAAGTTAAATACAAGTATCTTAATCGAACAGACTAATAATCTCCTTTGTTGGAAATTTATTTCTATTTTCATTGCTAGAGAAATGAACTCCTTCCATGTAAGATTGTCGCTATTTCGATGACCATTCTTTTAAATTGTGAAGCTTGTGACAAGGACACTTCCTATTTGTTTTTACTGAACACCAGATGCAATATTTTCACGAGTGGCATAGCCACGAGCGAAAATGTAAGATTTGGTGTTCATGAGTGAAAGATATTTTGTTCTTGCATACCAGACGGGGATTCCGGTATTTTTACAGTGCTGGAAAAATCCATTTTTTAAGATGACTCTCGTGTTGTAAATGACGTATTACGAACTACATGTAAAAGATTTATGTAGTAATTTATATTTTATATCAAAATAATACCTTGACAGTTCCTCTTTGTTCCTGATAGTATATTTCTCGATTCAAAAAACGTTATTTTATCAAAAATTCATAACGTTACGCTGCAACGGATGAAACAAAACCGGAACTAAACATCGTTATTTGTCTCTGAAACGTCATCACGTCTTTCCTGTTTCGATTAATTTTATAATTATTATTCTAACATGACTCGATTTGATTTCCAGTTTAACAAAGAAAAAAATCAAGCTCTGTATTTCTGCGATAAACAACGGTTGACGCGCGGACCGGTAAGAGAGCATAATGACGTCAATTATGACGTCAAATTGCCACATGACGTCCGATACATTACTCCTCACGTAAATGAAGTCCAGTATAATATTTATTAAAATATATCAATGAGCATGTCAGAATAAAAACAATCAAGGCCTTCTTGTGATTTATCATCTTATTTACCACGGATCATCGTTCAGATGCTTCAGTATTTAACCACTCGGGCTAACGCCCTCGTGGTTCAATTCTTACGCATCTGAACTCTGAACCGTGGTAAATCAGACGATAAACAACGCGAAGGCCTTGATTATTTGTTAATTATTTCTTGAATATGGTATGCAAGTAAAAAAGATTCTATCACTGGTTGTAGCTGCAAATCGGAATATCCGGCTCTCGGGTAACTGTTTACGCGATAACTCGACAGAGCCTCGTTACCGCCTAAACAGTTACCCTCGATTGCCGGAAATTCCCATCTGCACCTACAGCCAGTGAAAGAATCTTATAATCTTGCATGTAAAACAAACAATTTTTCTTTACATTACATGTTTTGATTAAAGTTACCCACTGTATATATTTCTTACCAATAGTTTTCACTGTGAAAATACCAGATATATTTCATTTTAATATTTCGATGATTCACTTAATATCATGTGATAAAGGTTTATAGACATTTGCTTATAAGTTATAGATCCATAATGCTATTTTGGCACGTAATTACTGGTACTTTTCAAGCAGAGCAGCTCAGCAAGTGCATGCTTATATCTGCTATTTCATTGATATACTTTTCATTGATAGCTTCAAACGACAAAGAAAACTGAAATTATAACTATTATAAAAATAAAAGTTCACGCGGACCATTTCACCTATTAAAAAAATCCAACTTGATGGCTATCCTTATCTAACATTCAGTAATTTACATCGCGTAACACGGACATATTTTATTACTTTAAACAGTTTAAAAGTTTATTGCTTTTCAAGCACGCGTGCCCGAAATCTTCAAACATTGATGGCTGAGATTTTAAAAAAGAACACTCCTGGTCTCAAGTAGCATCATAAATTTGTTTGACTTTGGTATCTGATTACACTGTAAACTTAACTTAAATGTAATTTACGAAGGTCAAAATACGCGAATTTTATAATGTGAATTTCATGTCCACATCATTACTAGTTATACAGATTGCAATATAATATTCTAACACTGTTAAGATTTGATTTTATATAAAAAAGAAGGATTTTACTGTGTATTGTCTTGTCGATTAAAACATGTTTCGCAAAATGACCTACTTTTGGCTATTTCGCCTATATAAAAGGATTCCAGATGAGTATTCCTTCCTGGTGCAATTTGAACGTTTTAGAACGGAACTATATTTTAGTTTTGCGTGCTTTGTTGACAAATAAAACACGTTGTTTTCGTTTAGATGCGTCGTAAGAGCACGCAAAACTAAAATCTGTTTCCCAAGTAAAGAATATTCGCAGATTATTGAATCTCTTCTCCTCATGACTAGTGCTATTTATCTTCAAAATACTTATAGATTTCCAATACTTACATATTTTTTGTAAAGAATGGACAGGGGTCTTATCGCTACCGATTGTGCATGGAGAAGTAGACGTTTAACTTAAAGCCAAGTTCATCAAACTTTTAGTACATATAATTATCATTAAATATCGTTGTAAATGATTTAATTTTGTTATATGGTAAAAGTGGCTGTTATCACTCAGGCCCTTTTGAAATCAGAGCGCAACGCAATGTTAGTGTATGAAGAAGAAATTTTCGTTTTAACACATAATGTCATTTTTCAGTATTTACATATAATATTATTCACGTAAAATTGTATTACTAGAATAACGTTTTAGTTTCGGATGGATGTTTATCAAAATATACAGTGACATCGCAAGCTTTTGAAGGTTAGTTCGACTATGTGAACTTGTGCAAACTGAATAAATTACATTCTTATATTACTCTCCGATGCAAGGTAAAACAGCTTAAACAGGAATAAAACAGTTTAAAAGTGTTAGCGAATTATCTACCAGGGAGCCAATGTCACGGTGACGTCATTTGTTATCCGCCGCGTTTGCTGAAAATAGAAATATTCCAATTTCCAAAATTTATCATTTAAAAGAATGCAATCATTTTTACAACTAACTGGAGACTTTTGAGTGATAATTAAATTTTGAGCACTGCGGAGGAAATACGTTAGCTTCCGGTGAAAATTTTAAAGTCCGTCACTATGTGTGAATATCCATATTTTAGCAGTCAGTCTGGAAGATGTCTCTATAGTGTTGACTTGTCAAAAAAGTCTCTCTTCAAAGATACACGACCCTTACATTTCTTAATGTCTTTTATATGGTTTAACCCTTACCATGCTAAATTTCTATAATGGACTGGTCCATCTTCCAATATGGGCAGTACCATTTATCATTTGAAGGGGTGTTTACTAAAAATTTACTGACTGAATAGCGAACAGTGCAGACCATGATCAGACTGCACGGATGTGCAGGCTGATCTTGGTCTGCACTGGTCGCAAAGGCAGAATCACTTGCCGCCAGCAGGCTAAGGGTTAAAGATCAATTATGATATAAATAGACTAGTCACTAGACGGATAATAAAGAATTTGTCACACGTTTTAAAAACAAATAATAAAGAAACAGTATAATATCATAGTCAAGAAGCTAGTCTATGAAATAAGGTAAGTGATTCCTTTTTAAAACGGGCATTGTTGATTTCATATGGAACATATTAGCTAGTTTATTTATAACTGTCCTACCTTCAAGCCACAACCCGATGGGTTTCAGATCACAGTGTTAATGACCTCGATTGGCGCTTGTAAGACTGACAAACATATATAGAGCCGAGGTTAAGAATTACATGTATGAAGTTAGGGATGAAAATAGCTTGCAACTCCATTTCGAAACGTTATTCCAACTCGATTTTGAGATGTGCTTCAATTTTGAAGGAAGGTATGTTCTTTAAAATGTTTACTGGTTGCATATCTTAGTTTTACAATTTAAATTATGTCTTTTTATTTAAAACAGAAGCTGTCTCTACTTAAAGTTTGAGTCGATATTCTGAATAAAACTCATTCCTAACATTAGAATGTTATGAAATATGAAAACCTATATTGGCGAACAACTCTTCTTGTCATATTTGTAAAGAATAAATGACGGATGCACATTTCAGGTCCTTAATTTGCCCTAATTAAAGATGGACATTTGTACACCAAATTACTAGCAGACTCAGACTTAAATGCCTTGATGAACGCATAAGTGGGCTCTTGAGGTACTTCGGATGTAAATTGGGTGTGTAATATGATTATCTTATACTGCACGTTCAGTAGAACATAGCTATATCATACGAATGTAACTGAGATAAGAGTTTCATGTACGATGTCTGGTATTATTTTTGCGCCTGAAAATAGTGCATCAGCACACTTTAAAACAGGCAAAGAAGAAACGTGATTTGCAAAGAACTTCTGTTGCATCGAATTGCGAATTGAATAAAGGATGCCGCAAATCAAAACATGTAAAATTTTTAGCTTCATTTAGCTAAAGAATGTTTTGCTAACCGATCTATATGTAAATCTCGTTCGTTTGTACATGTTCCCGTATTTGTTGATATTACATAATAAAAATTTATTATGTAAATTTCAGCGGCAGCAAATGCTTTTTCGCCTAGATTCTAGACAAGGTGTGAATTTGGCGTTTCTTTTCTAAACGGGCTTTCGTAGGACGTTTCTATAGGTTGCAAGTATGTACCTGAACTAACACTCGTAGACGCTAAGATGAGCTGCCGTGTGCTATAGCATTTTGAACATCACTTATTCCGAAATATTAAATGAACTATAATGAATTTTAAACTTGTTGACATTTTTTATCAATCCAAAATTAACAATCTATAGGTTGGATTTAATGCGGAATGACTGACTAACCTACATTCTCAGCTCAATAAGGAGAGCGCGATCGTGATATTTTCCATGACAATGTGATAGAAGATATCGTGCCATCCAATTCTGCTTCGTGTGGAAAAGATGACAGTCACTTGCGGAGAACAGATAACTACAGGTGCAGAATCCAGGAGCACTGGTTAGGTTACGTAACTAAAAAACTTGAAAAACGGCGCTTGATGGAAGACAAACAAATAGCAATTCCTTAAAATTTCCACGAACTACTTATGATTGTGGGTGTGCTTAATTGCCCTTCTACATTATTGAGGTTTTCAGCAAAGCTATGACCATTTACTTGTCAAATTTGATGATGTTTTGGCTGATTGGCTAATTTTCTTTCACCAAACCTTACAGGACTTATCAGCACCAAGCCTAGTTACGCACATCATCGGTATATTCCATTTCAGTGATTTTTCGGCGGAATTTACCTTTGGTTTGTCGTATTTTACAATGGTTACACTACTCATCATATACCGTGTGAAGCATAGTTGTGCGTATTATCTCCAGAGCAAAGCCAAACCTTACGATATCAATATGCAGTTTTTAAATTCACTTGTTGTCACTGAGATACTTAATAAAAGATATTTTTGTTACCCTTCATTTTCATATTAGTTTTTCTTTACCTAACATAATTATATTTCAAGCGGTACCTTTATGTATTTTTTACAAGTCGAGGACCCCGTTGCAAATTACTGCTTAGTCAAAACAATTACCCCCATTTATATAAGTATGTCTGCACATTATGGGTTTGGAGACATAATTATTTTATCTAGAGAACTTGAACATGTAAATGAATGGCTGTTGGATAAGAAGGTTTCCTTACGATTCATTTCTTGTCGGTTACTGTCTCAGTACTGTCTGAATAATAAATGCAATGGGATTAATATTTAGGCAACCAATAGGGTTAAATATGTGATGAAATAGCCTAGCCAGTGATTAAGAAGGCAGGTTCCTTGACTAAGCACGAGTAACGACTGTTTCTTATCCAGTGTTACAGTGATTCTACCTGTTCTTTTTGACTATCCCAGTTGGACTCAATACTTTGAAGAACAGACTTTAAACTACCAAAAATAATCTCAAATGTTTTGTTCTCAACATTATAAACATATATGAAATGTCTCATATTAGTTCAGAATATTTTTTAAGTTGGCATATTTCAGAGCAGGTCAGATCTTTGCCATGTTAATAAAATAAACCGCATTACCTCGGCGAACTGTCTATGCCACTTAACTTTGTGCAGGTCTACTGTGACTGCTCATTCTCTTCCAGGTTCTCCTGTTCTGTGTACCTCCAGCAGTAATGTGCGATGTTCTTTACCAAAAGTAGGTAGTTTCAGGCAGAAAAGTTGCATACAGATGAAATGTTATTATGTTCCTTACAGTATTAGAGATATTGGCAAGTCAAATTATGTTTTGAAGAGCCGTCAAAACCATTTAACTACCATTTTGTATAAGCTTTTTAAATCATTATTATATATGTCAGTAATTTAATGATTTTATCCAGTCTGTCGTGCATTATGTTAATATAGTATGCAATATGAAGTAAGTTTGCAATGTGTAATGTTATTTTTGCTATAATATGCAACACTGAATTAGATCTAATAATGAAACAGTCTGTAATATTTAATTGTATGTGGCTTTAAAAAGAATAGGTCTAAACTAAGTCAGTTTAGTAATGACAGTGATATACTGTTTATATGATTTGTGTATATAATATTCACTTAACAGATCACTTTCTATGGCATGCCACAAATGTCAAGGACCACAATTGAAATAAAAAAAAAAAAAAAACATCACTTCTCTCTTTTTTATATTATCCTTGGTATTGGTGTGAAACTGTCTGTCTTTCTGTCTGTCTGTTTATCTCTATATAGTTTTGTATAACATTGTGTAGTTAAGAAATAAAAATAGAAAGCCGGATACAATATTCCATGGCCAAAATAACAAGGTCAATATGAAATTACCTGATTTCAAAATGATAGTGTATTATTTAGCTACAGGTTGTCTTTTTTACATTTATATAAAATCTCGTTTGTACAATCTGATTTCAACATTTAAGTTGTTTCATAGAGTATTTATAAAGTCTTAGGCTGTGCGTGGGTATACAGTTTTGTCTATTTTTATTATTCTATTATTGAAATAATAAAGATTTGCATGACTTTTATGTATATATAAATTGTAATAACATACTGATATTATATTTGCTTGTTTCCCAAAAGCCAGATTTAGAAAGCAACTGATAATTAAACAAAAAAAAAAAAACAACCCAAACAAACCAAAAAAAAAAAAAAAAACCTCGTACTGAGACATTTTCCCTAGTTTCTGGAACACAACATCTTTGTTTTGGACCTGAGGTGAACAGTTAAGTTCAAACATTCACAAACACATGTGACAAAAAAAATTTAAATTTTGTAAATTACTTTCTCCACCTCTTTTCTTGTTTACATTTCTTTGATCCTTGTTCTTTGAATGTGGAACATGCCTAAAGATTCCCAATAGCCAATGACAAAAGGGAATAAAGGAATATAATTTATATTGTACCCTTGATGTTGAAATGAGACACCATAAGCAAGGTGCTTTAGAACTGTTAATGAACAGTCAATTAGTGCCAAACCTGTAATTAACTCTTTCCCTCCCTGTATTGACACACTCATACTATTGTTGACAATTTTAAAAGAGGCTTTGTCAGTATTTTGATGTTTTCTAAGATAATTTGTCTTATCCGATGTTACTTTTCTAATGAGAATTTTTGAACATGAGTGTGATCTTTATTTGTACACACACAAGCATTTGTTGTCTTTCTGGCGTACATAAAGAAGAAAATTTTTAATATTCCTAAATTTTGATTTTTTTCTGTAGATTTTTTCAGTGTATATGACACTTGTAAGGTGGAAAAAATTAATTATTGTTAAATGTTTTTTGTCCGTTTTGCTTAAGACGCAGGAGGCATGCAGTGTTTGAACATTGAACAGTCAGTTGGGCGCACTTTCTGGTATAGGCTTACTCAACTTCGCCTACAGTTTACATACAATTGAAATGAAATGGACTGTTTTATATCATTCTCTAAAGTTGACATTGTTCTTGCTCTTTGTTTTTTGTTTTTTGTTTTTGCTTTTGTTCATGCCAATGGTTTATTAAAAGTAAGAGCTAGTAGGTTACTTCCTATATTTATATTGCTAATCAATGGGCACGCGCGTCATCTAGAGTAAACAAGTGAGGCATTGTTTTTTTTTTTGTTTTGTTTTTGACGGGTTTAACGTCGCACCGACACAATAAAAGGTCATATGGCGACTTTCCAGCTTTGGTGGTGGAGGAAGACCCCAGGTGCCCCTCCGTGCATTATTTTATCATGAGCGGGCACCTGGGTAGAACCACCGACCTCCCATAAGCCAGCTGGATGGCTTCCTCACATACACTTGAAGAATTCAACGCCCCGAGTGAGGCTAGAACCCACAATGATGAGGGACGAGTGATTTGAAGCCAGCGACCTTAACCACTCGGCCACGGAGGCACCAAGTGAGGCTTAGACATGCTTGTAAAATACATCAAAGCCTTCATATCTTTTAGACAAAAACATTCCTGCAAAACGTTCATTTGCAACAGCTTTAAATACAAGTATATAGGAAAATTAAAAGTGCACTTTTTAAACTAATTTTCTAGCTCCATTGAAATAAAACAGAATTTTCAAGCTGAAAGTGATTTCCTTATCGTATTGTTTCCAAATTTTTTTTTGTGTTTGCGAACAACTCTGTATTTGAATGGTGAAATATGTGTACAATTTGATAGAAATATCCAAGTATGGCCAAATGATGGCAATATACAGTTATTTTCTATGCAGAATGAATAATGAAACAAAATGCGAAGAGAAATGAAGAATTGCGTATTTAAATTTTTTATTCTCTTAATTTACATAAGCATACACTAGTTTTTTTTTTACAATGAATCAGCCTTTAAAGTAAAAATCTGAAGTAGTTAGCATAAATGATAATGACTGAAAACCATATTTTTTACTATTTATTACATCCTGATACTGTTTTAAATAATATTTGTATCAGTTTTTTTCTGAAATATAATCACACTGGTGTATGCCCCAACAACATACTTTTAGATATCACGTTTAAAGTTTTTTATCAACGGTTTTATGTTTAATCCAACTGGATGTTAATATGCTGTATAACATTAGCTAGTGTTTTTTTTTGCCCCTGTCAACTGTTACAAAATATCTCCTAATATATCAGCTTTTAGTGAAAAAAAGCAACATTTGAAATGCTTTAATTTCATACATATGTTCAGTATCTATTACCAGTAAATTTCATTTGTGGCGTCAGGGGGGCTAGGCATCTCTTAATGACCAATTATTATCAAATACAATTAAATAGATAGACACATTTGAAGGTGAACAGACCCTGTTTAATCTTACAAAATATTACACTTTTAAGATCTTTATTCTTGATAAACTGTTACAAAATGTATGAAAACATTAGATTTTTATTACTTATAAATGTAGGGGTTGATTACTAGATGTTTTGACATAAAATTCAAGGCAAGAGATTAGTGTCCTGGAGATGGAAATCTGCAGTTGGTCTAAAGTTCTCATGAGTAATATGTCAGGGCTTAGAGGGTACATTGAGCTGTGGAGAAGATGGTATCATTCTACGCATTCAAACACATTGATGTGATTGCACTTGTTGGAATTAACCAATAGCATTTATTTCAAAGATGAAGGAAAATTGGCAAATTTAGATTTTTTCGTCATCTGATTTCGCGACAGGGAGAGCTTGCAAGTTATAATAAAATGTTAGACAGGTATTGCTGATGGTTTGTGATGGGGCATAGTTATGTTGATATTCCAATATTTTATTTCAAGAGGGTGGTAACAGACTTTCGTGTGAGGGTTTAACATCAAGTAGGCGGTTGTCGTCCGAGAAGCTCTAAAACTGTTTATTGATTTCTAAGTCGGTTTACTATATGGATGTTCAGTTTGCTCTAAGTGCGTGCTGCAGCGGTGGCTGCAGACGCTGAATGTTGTGCCGGAAATAAAGGGAATACTTCGACAGAGACAACATTGGCTTTCAAACAAAGCAACTGATGTACGGGTAAACTATGCTTGGGTTTGATTGAAAGGAACCTCTATAGACTAGGAACGAATCAATGTTATTTTGACGTGATAAGTTATGTGTATATAAGAATACAATTATCATAAACAAAAAGGCTGTTTCTTATCAGGGTTAAAATGAAACATACTATGTGGCATGACAATAATAAACTAATAAAACAGACAGCTCAGGAACCACTTGCTACTGTAGCATCCTGACAATAAAATATAAACATGCCGATATCCTGTGGATGATGAGAATATCAGGTTTAGAAATGACCGGCGTAAAGAGAACTGACATCTAGCTTGAAATTGACCGGCATATTTCACATTGCTGGTCACAATCCATTGACCAGTAACTACAGAGATCTATGTACCAGACAGCTGATACGCTGTCACATGACTTGAAATTAGCTGGAAACTTGATTGACAGTGTAAGTCTTCTAGTTTAAGTTTATGACCGGTTCTAAACCCAAGATGACATTATGGCAAAGCGAGAAATGTAAAATGCAAAACAAAAAAAGCAAAAACAAGATTTGTATATTGAGGACAATAAAACGTTTCTCAATCCAAAAAGGAGCCGGTATTCGTCGTCCAGCTTTTAGTATAATTTTAATATTGAGATGGAAATATTATGAATGTGTAGGATGCATGAAAGACATATAACCTGACAGTTTCTTGAGGAGGATAAGTGAAACAACCAGTACCCTGCTAAAGAACTGAAATAAAACACGGTACAATTATTAGACGATCAACAGCAAAAATATAATTGCCTTGCTATGGTCCAGAAATACATGGTAGAGATCAAAGTTGAATTTACTCCTCAAGTTTATTAGATTAATTACTGAGTTAAGACATCACTGCTTCGGTGGCTCTTCTGGAACCCCAGTAAACATTAACCTTGAAATATATTTAGATAACGAAGATTTAACGGATAATTACGATAAAGTTTTGATAAACAAATTTGTCAAGAAGGGCCATATGTTAAATGTTGTGTTTTTATTTCGCTATTTCCCGCCAAAATACCAAGTTACGTTCATGCAAAGTTCACGGCAAAACTATCATTAGTTGGATCAATATTCTTTTTCATTTTTCATTTTTTTTTTTGTTTATGTGAAATATTCCTTTGAAATAGTCGCAAACATGTTAGATTCACAAATGCTGCTTTTTCTATTTCAAGTAATCAATGTGCAGAACAGTGTTTTATAGGCAGCTGGTTTTCATTTGCCCGGGGATCTGAAGGAACCGTTACACCGAAAATTACATATAGAAAACTATGATAATGATCCAGAATTTAATCGCCGTATAATAATTCATAAAAGATGCAAGCGACAGGATAATTTTATGCAGTATCCGTTTTTTAATTCTTCCATTAAGTAAAAAGATTGTAATTTTTTATTTCAAATTATTATATAATTTTATCATATTTCACGAGATATTCATTTCAATTCTCGGCGTGTTCTAGGTCTTGTGGAACCCTTATCTCCTTGCTGTTATGAATTAGAAGCAGATTAACAAATTGCATCAAATGTTTGCATTTATGAAAAGCAATCAAATATTCCGCAATAATATGACAAATTGGAATTAAATTAATCAGATTACTTTAGCAACTGACGAGAAATGTTTATCTTTTTCGATCCGCTCGAGCTTGGAAGTGAAAAAAATCACGAGAAAACCACACAAACCACACACTGCACGAAGAAAAGGGCGGGATGTTCAGCTACCGTCTGCTGCAAAACCAACAAAGTGGTTACATTTTTCTTGAATTTGGTAAACAAAAAGGACCTATCATGGGATTATCTGTCCTGTAAATAAGACAAGGAAAGTACTATTTCCAAGAAAAAATGGTGCACATTGCAGAAACTTCTGTCTGTTGTTTATGCATTTTTGCTGTATTTATTATTTTTTTCAAAATGTATTCATACTTTGTTAAACCAACTTGAAAAAGGAACCACTAGCGAGGTTTTCACGCTCTGTAATCCCAATGAATTAACTACAACTAGCATGACATCAGTGTTTGAAATATTTATATCAACAGTAAAACAGCAATGCATAAAAAGATATTGGCAGTCATATGTTGAACTTGATACATTGACCGTCAGAATCATAGGTATGTTTGTATACATGTATTGTCTTTCCAATCAGTTGCAACGACAAAGTAGAACGTCGCGTTTTCCGGATTACTTCGGCAGGCACTATGCAGATACTAATGTTATTTTACTGCAAAAATCTCTGTTTTCAAATCAAATTAGGGAGGTAAGTTTGATTTTAGTGTGAAAAGACAGCACTGTTCTTGTGGCATGGGAGATTCCAGTATTAAACGCATAACCTACCCACAAAATGACGCGCATTTTGTGAGAATGTCTGCTGCTGTCATGCAAAATGCAGACGCTCGCGTCATTACCGTCTTGTCAAGTCGGATCCTATGGTGCGACCCGACCAAACATGCCAGTGCTGAAAATTCGAAACGTGTGAGATAAATTTTTGAAACTTAAGTTATGTTTGAACAGTCCATTTTCTGATATGTTTTATTTATTTATTTCCCATCTCAACCAACTGTATTTATATAATTTTTTTTTTAAATTTTCGCCAGATTTTGGATAAGGTTTTCTTTCTCAAACCAAATGCTCAGACTATTTTTCAAGAATGGAAATGACTCAATTGGCACACTTCTGTCAATATATAATTTATAACTTTAGTTATCCTATTGACATTTAATTAATTCTAGTTCATCAAATTCAATTTCATTCTTTCTTAAAGTATCATAACTTTTACGAAGCGATAGGACTTCCGTAGCTTAATGGGCTATACACACGGACGATGGAGGTCAAGTTGGAAGATATTAATATTAAATATTGCAAAGGTGACGGGATCCTATTATGCGAAACCGCTGGTGTCACCATGCTCCCAGGCAAGCCAAATGACAAATATTATTTAACTTGATTGATGAAAGATACATTAAGATACATTTTAAAATTAATATTCTCGACACGTGGCACTAGGTTTAGTCTCGTACCACGGGAAGTGTAACTGTTCGCGCGTGCCGTGCGAGTATTCTATTGATACTGATGTTGTGAGAGTGCTCAATATATCTGTTTAGTATTCAATAAATATCACTATGAGATTTGGAATCTATATATTGAAATAATTAATGCAGATTACCCTTTAGTTAAACATTCGAGTTTTCGTTCGTAACGTTGGAACTGGCTGCTTTACACCTATAATAAAGTAAGAATCATGCACTAAAGGCAATTAGATGCTTACTCGGAAGGTGCCTGGCAATTGGCAATGTAAAGACAATACAGCTGAACGTACTGTACATTGTATTTGCATTTAAACAAATGGAAAGGAGACTTAAGTCTGCTTTTCATTTTTCAAAATAACTTTGTAGGTGTACCGTTTTAAGAATTATCTAGACCTTACTTCATCACTTTTTGACAAAAATTCTAAATGTCTTTTTATCATTGGGTCAACATTACTTGTTATAGAAAGCAAGATCCTTTTAAAATTTGGGCGTCAGTATCTGAGAACGACGGATTACAGTTGGCAACAAACTGATATCGTGTATAGTTAAACTATAGAAATATTTCATTAAGGAAGTGAAAAAAGTACTTTAAGACGTAATTTGACTAGTATGATAAATATCTACATGGCAATGCGGCAGCACACAGATTGAAATTCTGAACTGAGAAAAACGGCTTTCTCATTGCATTTTACCGATGTTGAATATGTAAATAAGTTAACGAATAAGTATTAATCAGTTTTAGAGAAACATGCAGTAACACTATAAATGACTCTTTAAAATACCTTGTTTACATCGCTTTGACTGTCTGAAACTGAACCAATAATATTTGGTAACCACCGCTTTTGAAGATGTGTCTCAGATCCTTTAATATTTTGTTACGACCGCTTTTGGTGATGTGTCTCAAACCAACCCTTTTAAACGTTGCTGCAATCGTTTTTGAAGATGGGTCTCAGACCTTTTGATACTTTGTTACCATCAATTTTGGAGATATGTCCAAACTGACCTATTGATATTTTGTTACAATCATTCGTGAAGGTCTTCTTTCTGCTATCATATTCAACACAACATGAAGGTTAGATAGGCGAAAAGAAAAGAAAATGTCAGTTGAAATAATTTTTTATATGTTTTGTCATTTGCTGTATTAGTTTGAATCAAAATTTATTGTTACTTGTCACCGAAACCTTACACCTACCCATTCTCTGATTCATATTTAGGCCCACGTGGCGCCATGGACAACACATGCTCAAGTTTCA
This sequence comes from Mercenaria mercenaria, assembly GCF_021730395.1. Lineage (NCBI taxonomy): Eukaryota > Metazoa > Mollusca > Bivalvia > Venerida > Veneridae > Mercenaria > Mercenaria mercenaria. The sequence goes on from NC_069362.1 coordinate 25,437,195, forward strand.
ATGTCTTAAAATGTTGATACTTTTGAACAATCTCATCCTCAGTCATAACCACTGAATCAAATCTCCCTAATTACATATTGTGGACAATGGATGGCTATCCGAGAATACAGAAAGACGATCTCTGTGACAACGATTAGCTTTTTCATAATTCAAAATCACGACAGTTGAACGCTCTGTTAGAAATTGGATACTTAGATTGATGAACTAAATGTAGCAGAAACTTTTGCAAATTGACCAGGTAATAAGCTTGAGGGGTATGAGATGAGGACACACAAGGTATTTTTTTTATGTTATTCTTTAAATTAATGTAAAAGCAACTTTTTTCAGATTTTGGCCATAAACAACCCAGAGGCTGCAGCTTTGACGAATTAGCAAAGTACCGGAGTGGAAAGCCTTTCCTACATCAGTCTACAAAAACATAGTTACAGAAGAAAAGTAGAAAGTTATTTAAGTGACATTATTCAAAAAAAAAGAAGCTTTTACGAATTGATAAATCCATGCGCCTTTAAACATGGAAAGCTGTAAATGGAGATTTAGGTTGGATAGCTCCTTAAGACAGACAATGGCAGTCCATATGCAATCTTTAGTCAATGTTAAGTAAGAGATGGATGATTCTAGATTAAACAAGACAGTGTTTATATATAGTATGAACAATGCTAGAGGTAACTGTAGGAACTTTATGTATGTAGTCAAAAGTCTCCTTCGTAAAATAGATTGTTCTCAGTTTCATGACGAAAAGTATCCTATTCCAAAGAGTGCTATGAAAAAATCTGTAATAGAAAAGAGGAGATCAGTGTTTCATATAAAATGGCTCTCTGCTGTTAATAAAGCTAACAGTATTAGGGCTCTGGTACAAATAAACTCCGAAATTATAAGCTGTTAAAACAGGACATTTCTTGTGAGAACTATTGTAAATTAGTAATACCCAGGATGCATCGGTCTGCTTTTTGCTAAGTTCAGAACTGGAGTTGCACCTGTTCGTGTAGAAACAGGTCGATACGAGGGATTGCCTATTCAGAATAGAGCATGCTTATGGTTAGACTGGCATCAGTCGTTAGAGTCCTTCAAAACAAATAGCTCTACCATAAATTCCCCTTTAATAGCACTTTCTCGAACAAAGTACAATATAGGATGAGCCTAGAGAGAAAATGGTTTTCTAAAAAATCATCAGTGTCAGTATGAAGAAAGAAATTAACATTATTACAGATTATTTGATCTCAACAGGCGCACACAATGGCGCTATACTCGCCTGGCTTGCTCTCTGCATACTGGCACTGTACCCGCCCGGCTATTTCTCACGTACTGGTATGGCGTACCATTTGAGTCAAAGGTAAATAGATATAACAATGTATTAAAATTGTACCTATATGTACAATTTTATACTTGCACTTACAAAAATAATATATATAAATTATACCTCCACGTTCAATTCTGATTTGTACCTGCATTGTACGTGCAGGCGCAATTTTATTACTACTTTGTGTATCTTTTTACTTTTAACCCAGATTGTACGCCATATTAATCTTCTCGTAGTGGCGCTGTACGCACTCGGAAGGCTAACTGTCCGCATACTGGTGTTCTGTACTCGCATGTAGAATAGTTCTTTTTCCAAAAATTGCACTAAAATTCAACCCTGCATGGGCGAAGATTTAAATCTTTGCATGACCTTAAAATTTAACCCCTGACTACACGAGCAATTAGATACCTTATCAGGTGATCTATGTGTATATTTAGCTTAAGAGATTTTATTAAAATGTTCAAAGGAAGACTTGTCTAATTTTGGAGATAAGTAGATATTAACCAAACCGGATGGTCAAATTTAGTGCACTTGTGTGCCCAGCATAATTTAGCGTAACCAGTTGCAGCCAATTTACAAAATTATAGTCTTGTTAGTAAGTGGACCTTCTTTTGACCTTTTTTTAAAAAACAAAATCATCTTTATTACTTTTAGGACAAATAAATCATTGGCGGTAAAGAATTCAGCACATATTTATCATTGATAATGCGTAGCTGCGTGAGTTAAGCTCAACACCATTTTGTGATGATCAGAGTACGGATTAATTCCATGTCTCCTCAACACCATCTCCTAAAAGAAAATAAATATAAAAAAGATAAATAAGATATACGTATAAAACAGATAAAAGTATCAACTTTCGGTCCGTTTCTCTTAGCTGTTTCGCTAAAACCATTCTTAGTTTAGTACTTTCATTTTAACTATTTGACTATTTCTGGATCCTGAGCAGAACGAATATAATTATGATAGTTAGTTAGTTCATAACGTTGAATAAAGGACACATTAGTATTATCTTGCGAAATTGTTTTAAAAGTCTAAACTTTAAGGAGATAACTTATGGTGAAACTTATGAACTTCATAAAACAGGTCCAAGAACTCTTTTTTAATATATGCTGTACTGGAAAAGCCGGTTTTACAGAAGTACGGCTAGCATTATGTTTAAAGGGACTGGTCTCCAGATCGTTCGACCAAAAAAAAAATGTTTTAGATATCTGGAAATAAATGCTTTATTTCTTAAGAAGGCTTTCAAACTTAATTATTGACAAACTATATGTTACGGAAACTGGAAAGCGTTTGTAACCCTTTCTCCAGGTTAACTGTCTCGATAATAGATATCTATATTTTGAAGTCAACATGCACTAATTCCGCTAAAGCGCTACTGGTTACGTCGACGGGAATATGTCTTTCTTGCCGCGGCGGTCTGGGGTTCGATTCCCGACGCGGTCATCTTTTCTTCTTGATTTTGAAATTTTGAAATATTTTAGAACCAAAACCTCATAATATGACAAAACTTCAATTTGAAAGAAAGATTATTTGTAGCCAAATCTGGAGGTCAGTTCGATCGTGCACAGGCGACTAAGGTGTTGTAACAAATGAAAATAAAAAGATGGATTAATCTGCAGAAATGTAAGTAATGTGTGATGTAATTGCAGTGCACGGATTGGGGCTTCTATAAATATTTTAACATCGGCACTTGATGCTCATCCTGTGCAAAATGTTTGTAAGGGTCCGGATATTGCCTGAAGAATTGACAAGAGTAGGACGGCCACCTCGGCGCCAGAAGGGGAGTTTTCTGTTAAAAATCTTCTTTACAAGATAGACTTAATCATGCGTCATTACACACAATTTACTCTGACCATTGCTTTAATTACTTCTGTCAAGCGGCTCATCAACTCTGCGCATCCCATATTGACTGAATCATTTCCATAACAACCGTTTGTAAGCCGAATTTACATATAATTTGAATAGTGTTATAATTGCCTGGATGCCTTTATAATGAGATATGATACTTGTATTACGGGTAACTTGTCAATAACAAGCCGAAACCCATCATTATCCAGCAGACAACAACACTTAGAATTTGTGACACTTTTTATTTTAATTTCTTTTCGGTAGATAAGTGAAATGGATCGAAATTATTTAAACCGTCTAGTTTGATTCTCCTTACGCTCAAGTCAATCTCGATATCTGTGACCTCCATTCATCGATTGTAATGAACAGCATACCATAAGCTACTAGACTTGACAGACATGACTTGTCACACCCTACATAGCTCCCTTCGGATTATAGCTCCCCGGGGAGCTATATTCGGGGCACCTTTTCGTATATAGCTCTTGCGGAGCTATATTCTCCGTATATAACTCCCTTGCTAAAACTGGAGTTATAAACCGAACACCTGTAGCTTTGTTCCGTATATAGCTCCTCGTTTTTTTCTGCAACATGGACCACGTGGCTTATTGTCGCGTTTTTAAAGACCAGATAGTGTCAAAATATTTCATATAAGAGGCCTTAATTCTAATGCAAGGGTCATTACTAGTACTAAACCACTATTTGCCAGTCAACATTTCTGGATAGTTTTGGGACTTTTGGGCAACTATCCTATTTCGTCAGTTGACAAAAAACTAAAATCTTCAGGTACACCTAATTAACGTTTGTTCCAAATTTGATAATTCTGTCGCATAGTACAGAAGGTGGGTGCCTGTCACAGTATGATCAAAATGGGTTATAACTGCTACACCAGATACAAGGTTACAAAGCCGATCCTAACTTCAACTGCCAGTCTTTTTTGTACAGGTTGGGGATTCTTGGTCTAATTGTATCCGTTTTTGGGACTATGTACCAATGCACTACCACTCTCTAGCTCATACGTAAGAATGGCTCGAGAAATCAAATTTATAACCCGGGTTTGTACATGCTTGCGTTCGTTTACAGCTCCCTCTCTGTCCCAAGGAGCTATATATGAAAACGTGTTCCGAATACAGCTCCCCGGGGAGCTATATCCGAAGGGAGCTATATAGGGTGTGACAATGCCTTGAATAGTCTAAGCTTTGGTTTCTACAACTGTTTGAATATGGATGTCACTGATCGACGTAGTTCGGGAAAAGTAAGCGAAAGATAATTAAAAGCCTAGCTACCAAATAAGGACGTATATTTAGAAACAGTTGTTTGTTAATTACTTGCATGTTATCACAATAGTACATTGCCCATCTGAAGCACCCTTTAAAAGACATATGTTCCCTGGATGTTGTAATACAGTAAGGATTTTCAGGAAGGAATAACGATAATCTATCAATTTCAAAATGAACCCATTTGTCCAAAATGTTGAAACAAACGTATAATTTGAAAGGTAAAGTAACATTTGTTTCCGAAACCTTTAAATCTTTTCATTATGTTAATCATACAAGCTAACGAGACAGACTATCAGTTGTGAATAGGTATATATCTTCAAGTCTCACAAAACGTTTTATTCCGACACCTGAGTAATTGAATTTAGAAAATTTCCGCCCATAAATATATACAATTTCATTTGCAGCTGGATAATTCTACATATTTTGTATCTTTCTCCATTTTTTATGAACACCAAAGCGTTTTATCTTGCATAAAATAGATGTGGTAAATGCTAAAGTAAATTTAGATAATTGTAAGTTTGCTGCAGAATATGACACTGTTTTGACAGAGAGAATATACTAACGTGGGGAATCGTTGAGGTGGTAACCTGTCAAAGTGCAATAATTATGTCAGTAGAATGTCTGAAGACTAAAGGTTGTCGCTTAGAAAATGAAGATTACGCTTTCCTACTAGATCAGTTTCCCGTAAATGTTAAAATCAGTTTTACTGATACGCATTATGTAATTATGCTATGGACTTTCCCGAGATTTCCAAGATTCATGAAGACGTATGAGCGATGTGATACATACAACTACATGCACCCATTTTAGATACATTACGCATAATTTTCTTCAAAACGCATTTTAATTCCAATCATGATTTTATATTTAATCATCCTATGAAGTACATTTGTAATATAATGTGGAAGTTTGCATAATTACATTATTTTAGGATAATCACTGAATAATCGCCATGTCTTTTGAAACAATTCACAATCCTATATTTCAGACGCTTTCACCGTCAATAAGGCCAGGTAAAGGCGTTTCTCCCTCGCAGTTTATGCATTTCCGCCAAATGCACAACGCACGTGTAAATAATATTGAAATGTTGCATTAAAACAATTGTATCTTGGAGAGAAGATTAAAGAACTGGGCGAGGGGGCGTGTGAAATGGTCGCTCACATCATTGTAGAAATAAAGTCCTCTTTTAAAGTGTCTGTCTAAAACCAACAAATTACTTTTTAAATTACAGCTCCCCGATATAACAATGCGTGCGATTTGCATTTAATGGGAATACCAATGCAACGTCGAGGATTACACTTATTGAAATCCTGATGTCGTCTGCTGTTTTTATCATAATGTCTTGTTAAATGACTATTTCATTGCCTCTTTTGCCAAAATGCATTTGATAGAACCAGACAAATGACGGGGGTTCGTCTTAAATCGTGATTTTTAACAAATTACACTCTAGTTTCAAGTTTAATCATGAACGTGATTGATGAAGGAAGTCTGAAAGCATCAAATTTATGTTTCTGAAACGAATCTAATACAGATTATGCAATAGATATTTGCATCTGCCTGCCCTTTGCAGCTATCACAAAAGTACTACTTCAGCTTTACCCGTCCTATTATACTTTATTATTTTCGTATAGCCCTCGATCTTCACATACGGACTTTCACGGTAGAAATGAGTGCATCTGAGACTGCAGCTATGGCATTTGCTTGGGCATAGAACATCCCAACCTTCTGCATCTCCATTCATTACTGGGCGACCTTTCGGTCTTGAGGCTTGGTTAAGTATAATTCACCAGTGCCAAGATGCTTTCAAAGACCGATCTTCAAGCTAACATTTAATCCTCGAAGCCTAGCCTACCAAGCAATGTTGGACTGGTCTCTATGGATTTAACCGAGTCGGTGATTTGGACAAAAGTTCCTGGGTGGAAATTTTGTTTGGCAAACTTATGCTAAGGACCTGCCGAGGCCAGATTTAATGAATGTGTCTTCAAAGGTTGTGGTTCTCCCAATATTCTCTTAGGTACAGTGCCTTTAGTGTTGATCTCATCTCCTCCTTTGCAGCATAGTGAGGAAGAGGCTCAGTGTTAAGGATTAATTTTGATGTGTTGTCTCTGTACATGCTCCTTATTATGTTGACTTTTTTCTGAGATGCCACAATTTGTCTAAACATTTTTCCAAAACTGTTGACAAAGAAGGATGGCCATTCAAGATTTGACTTTAACCCAGCAAAGTTTTAAGTGATGAATTTTTAACCGGTCAATAACGCAAAATATAGACCGACGTCACTACTTTATATATAATTTTGTATTGGCTGAAAAGAAAGTTCTGCAGTCCTCATTATTGTTCTCTACCCGAACAATTTGTCTTACCTTTGACAATGTTAAACAACAGGTATGTCCATATTCTCTGTAAAATATGTCTACGATTATCAAATTATGCCAATGAAAGAGGTTGTTAAGACTTTTGTTAGCTTGCAGTATTAATTATTGGGTTTTTTAGTGACCCTCAACGGAAATATGTAGGGTAAGTATGATAAACTGGGGGCGAGGTGTTAGCCGAATCCCCATATTTATCCATCTGACTAAAACATATTTCCATGAATCCTATAATTGATTTGTTTTATTGACCATATATTTTTAGCCTAGAACGACATGAAAATCTACTGACTCTCCACAGAAATATAGGGAGTCACCATATGACCACCTTTGTTATTACTCGTTTCCATTTCTTATTTCTACGAAAAATAGCAAGACTTCGATTAATATTGCCATTTTATTACATACTAGTTTCTATTCCCCATTGAATTACACTGGAACCGGAAACGTCAATATTTTTCCATACACTGCCGCCTGAATTTCATATCGGGTGCGTGGCGTAATTTAATGTGTGTCGTTGCATTAATTCTTTTACTTAATTCAGTATTGTCAATCTTATTCAGTCTATTGAACAAATTTATCAAATTTACATTACATTTACCCATGTAGATACGTATGCAATAAAAAGGTTATTTCTTTTTTTTGCATCAGGAAATATGTACTCGTTCTTTAGCGGAAGAATATTGCACTCCTAAAGTCTCGCAATATTTCCGCTGCAAAACTCGTGCACATTTCCCGATACAAAGCTAATAGCCTATAAATCTACGTTAAAAACTGTACATTAATAACATTTTGTTTGCCTTTTGTGTCCGTATCATTCGTATCATTCGTGAAATTAACACATGCAAAATACATTGAACTGAAGATTTAACGTACGTTTTTGGCACATTTAGTAAGAATTCATGAATGAATGGATGGTTTCCGGGTATTTGCAAGCTTATCAAGTTTTATATCGACTTGAGGTTCTATGGTGTCAAGTGCAATGTGTCAAGTTGTTGATTTTAACCATTTTAAGGGTCTGATAGTGCCCCTAGAAATCTGAGAAGGACGGATGCAGCGCAGTTAACAGTTTATTAATGTTGTCAATGATTGTTGAAATATCTCAGGCTGATGCGGCTTGTTAAATCATTTTTAAAACTACTTGATTCATCTTCACTGATGTTCTATCTTTTCTAGATAAACAATAATTTGAACACAGTAAAAAGTTGTACTTAATGAATTTGACACGATAAAGATGTCGACGTACGGTCGGACGGACGCTATGGACAAGTGAAAACTTAGTTGTGATACAGTTATCTACTGTTTATCTACCTATCTATGTATGGCGTGAGTTGAAACATTAGTAAATATAAACAGGTTGTTGAGCTTTGGTTCAGCTCGTACGTACAGAGTTCACGAGTTTTCAACGTGGTAGCTGAATGTGATCGGTTTTTTAAATACAGGGAAAACTCACTGTCGTGTTCAAATGTGATTATTTAATTCTTTCCATAAATTATGATAATTTTTTGTACTTCTGAACCTTTACAAGCAGTTTCAAGTTTTTTTAAACATACTTTATAGCCAAATATGAAACAAAATATATCAAACCGTCAAGGATATAACTTACATAAAATTTCACACTAAGATGAAATTAATGATAAAATTTCAATAAAACGTGTTTTATGTCCGTTTTTCCAACAAAAACAGGTGTCCTTATCAAACGCCATGCGATAGACTAAAGTCTAATTTGCTTTGATAGAACCCTGTCCAAACGTAGAGACTTTGTGCACTTATTTAAGTATTGTGGACTACTAGCACACCAGTTTATGATATGAACAACGAAATGAAAACCTGTAAGTTTACCAATATCAAAAACTTGTAATTCTGGTAGTTTAAAGTTGTTCAGCGAGTGCCATTCCTTAAAGAATATGAGAATTGGAATTAAAAGAAAACATATTTTTCAAAACTAGTGCTACAGACCACTCTAAACGACCAAAAGAAACACCTTTATACGACCCACAAATTTAAAAAGTAGTTACAAGAGTGAAAGCAGCCACAGATTTGAAATTATTAACCAACATTATGTAAAAACTTTCCACAAACGTGAAACCTAGTTGTTGTAAATGTAAAAATGACGATGGTCTCTTGTTATAAAAAACGTCACAAATATAAAAAAATTCTTTCGGTCATAAATCTAAAAACAAATATTTCTACAAATATGACAATAATTTTTCGCAGTCACCTTGAAAGTTTTATCTAGACCTAAAAAGTATATTGTTCATTCACTGAAACAAAGGACGATTTAATTGGTCTGATCTTAACATCGTTCCCTAAGCGGGATAGTAACAGAGGGCAAAGCGCATGAACCGGAATTCTAAGCTTCAAACATATTAACTAATATCTTTACTTTAATCAAAAGCATTTCCTTCCTCGGGAGTAAGTAAGCAGAAACAATTTTAAATTTGTTGTATGCATAGTGCAACACATTGTTATTTACAGTGGAACCCCTCTTATAAACAAGAGTTAACAATTTTGGTGACAATTTTCTGCCAAACTACTAGTACTTTGAAAACTGGCACGCATATTCATTTACAAATCAAGATGGTGTACATAATTTAGTAGAAGGTCACCAGGTTGTAGAACCTTTAGCTGGAAACTTGATGACATTTATTTCCGGAAAGAGTTAATTTTCAAAAGAAAAAACAACCGAAAGTCAAAATGACCTAGCTCCAGTTCTCCTCAAAAATGCATTTAGTTTCAGTTCAGACATTCAGAGAAGCTTCTAATTAACACCGAAACCCAAATCATTCATGATTATTAAAGTCCTCGACTTTCCTTGGACACTATTCCTATCATAGTTCAAATATACAAACACATAAGTAAGCATAGGAGTCATCATATACAGGAACGTGCGTTCAAAAAATAGGATTTAACGAGGTATCATCATATTACCTTTTAGTTCGTTATAGATTCTAAATGGCGTGGTATGTAAGTAGACCTGTTTTGGAGCAAGTTTTCGCCCATTGATGTGTACTACATCAAGTTCGGTTTTACATTTGTAGGATTTTTTTTCACATTTGTGACTTAAACAATGTTTTTAAATTTGTGATGCCTTTTCATGAGATATGTGATCAGCGTCATTCTTACATTTAGAACACCTAGGTTTCACGTTTATGGAATGTACATAAGTAACACCATTGTTCACATTTGTTTTTGACCATTTTCACATTTGGGAGTACTACACACCTTATTTATTTAAACCTGTATAGTGTACGTGCATACTTACTAATATCGTTCTTATATGGCGGAATAAACTTTAAATAGGACTAAAATTGTCTCAAATTTTAAATTTTACTAAACTTCAGTAAGGTTTCATCAAACTGTTTCTGTTCTGATCTATTTCCTGTTTCCCGTAACATTGAATTGCAACACATTTAGCTGTAAGAGGTTTGTTAATGACCAATTTTTTTATTTGCTATACATTTCAGATTACTTTTCTCGATGTCAATAAGTATATCCATCACGGTAACAGGAGATATTTCGATATGATGTTTAACGAAATGATTTTTGTTCACTGTATAAAACTTTTTATCAAAACATAAAACTTCATAATGCACCTTGAACTTCTCTATGTTCTATAGCCGTCCGAAAACTGACACGATCGTTACAAATCTTATTGCAATTTGACGTGTACGCATTTTAGGTTGAAAAGTTTTGTGTGTTTGACAAATTGACATTCTGTTTAACAACTTTGCAAAACATTTGGCAATTTTGATCTATATTAAATGTAACATTTTGTAAAGCAAAATACTACAGTGTACTCATTATCTAAAAAAAAACCAAACTGCTCCTGACATGCATGACGATGTAATTGCATCATTGCTATTACGTTAATAATATTGCTTTATTATTTAAAACCTTGTGTGACTTTATTTAACTATATGAATTTTAGATTTCTTTCTTGTCAATTTAAACGATCAAACGATCAAACGATCATCCAATATACATTTTTAAGTTATCGGTTTCAAAAATTCAAGTTTACAGCCAAACAAAGACATTATCACAGTCATGCAATCTAAGGGTATGGTAACCTTACAAGTCTTAGAATATAAAATCAACATTTTTATGTAACAAAACCATTAGCAATGGTCTTTCCTCTAAGCCTGTTACTGCTATCTGAATCAGCTCCTGTAATTGACACGGCGTGTGGCCATCAACATCTTACGGTTAGAATTGAAATACACATGTGAATCTAAAATCACAAGATTGACAAGAGTACGGTTACAGTATTTTGTCCCTAATAAAGTGAATTCCATTGTACGGTTCGGATCATTCGGTATTGTGTAACAGGCTTTACAGATTATTTTTCTGGTACCAAAGAACGTATAAAATTCAAAGCACACGGAGCTTCAATTAACTATTTCTCGGTGTAAATATAACCCAAGATGTGGTGCATAATTCCAATATGTGTACACATTTGAAAGTGTATTTTTCAGAGGTTCTTTTTGCTTGACATACTTTCTTGACCAATTATTCCTTAATACAAATGTAAAATGGGCATTGCCTTTTGCCCCTTTTCCGACAAATTAATTCATGAATAGTTCCTTCTGTATCATCAAGCCTTTCCAGAACGGTGTATAGAATGTCTTAATAAGCTTCTAGTTATTTCAATGGACGGATAGCTCTCTTAAAAAGAAAATCCATGACATTTGTATTTGAAATGTATCAACACGAAGTAGTCGCCTTATTTTTCAATTGTATTGTTGCAAAAAGACGAATTGTCGAAGTTAATTATATTAAAATACACGGATATCTTTTTTTTTTTGGATATATTTTGTTTTAGAAATAGTAGCAACAAGTACAGCTGACATGACCAAAATAAGATAAACAAAAGGACGAACATGGAGGATAAGTGGAATGTTAATTGATTACTTTATAATTATACTAAATGATACCCAAACCGTACCGTGGTCTGAAGTCTTATAAACCAGGAGGTAAAGTTCGCATTATAGCATTAATGTGATCATTAAGGTTATAGAATTGTGTAATTGTCTGCAGTAACTTGTGGAAGAATTCTAGGCAATCTATTCTCAAAACCTAAACCACGTTTTCAGTAGTAAGTTTAGTTTCTGACGAATTACGAGATTCTATGTAGTTGTAACATACATACCCAATGTTCAAATACATTATATTCAGGTTCCATGTTTATAATTATCTCAAACAAACGTTTAATATATGAACAGAACAGAACAGAATAGGTAATTTATTAACGTATACAATACATGTATCTTGTTAATACTTAATACAACATGAGATTATACATATAATACCATACACGTGATAGACAAAATGACTTTTAAGTATCTGCAGATCTTGAACAGATCTGATTTGAACCATTGGGATGTTACAAGAATATTACAACGATATCACAATAGAAACGATGTCAATCTTGTTATACAAGTATACAGAAATTAAAGCACACAAATAACCTGCATTTACGAATTCAGGAAGTATATGTTGTATAATACATGGTGATCAACTGAATAGCTGTATATGTTATATAATTAATGTTAACATAAACAAACGCACATGTATTTCCAAGACACGCGTTTAAATTCCTTGCAATAATTCGTTTCTCTTGTTATTAGCTAATGTTATATACTTACACAAATTAACTAGAGAGATTTATTACTTGACTGTAGCAATTCTAAGAATTTATACATACTTGTATGAGTTAAGAAATAACGTTTAATGAATTTTGTACGTAATGTTTTATAAACTCTACATTTAAGAACAAAATGAAATAACCTGTCTCTGTCTCTATGTGCAGATATACGGATTTTCGTTAAACAACTTCGTGATGTTTTACATAATAATATATTCAAATAATTTTCAATACCAAAATTTGTTTTAACATGTGAATGTAAAGTGTTTATACATCAGAAAAACCATGCTCGTTAATTAAGAAGGCATTTCACATCGTATGCCCATTATTTTACACCATTATGGTTACACTGTTCTAAAGCATTTTTGTAAAACCTTTCAAAATAACATTATCTGTATTTAATAATTTAAACCAATACTTAATAATATGGACATATCTATTTATATACAAGGGATGACGCCCAAGTTCACCATAGGTTGCAGCGTTACATGCACTCTGTTTCACGCCAAGTATGGTTTTACAAAATTTTAGATGGACTCTTTCAAGATCTTTAGACTTTGAGAAACCCCATACCGGACATGCATAATTTAAAATAGAACCTACAAAAGAGTCAAACAGTTTAAGCGATATAAATGGCTTTATATCATATCTGTTAATATTATTCATCAAAACATTCATGGCCTTTAAAGATTTGCCAACGATACACTGACAACAAAGAACAAATGAGCCAGTATAGTTAAAAACAACCCCTAAATAATTAAAATCATTTACAACTTCTAATGGTTTATTATCATAATACCACTTCGCATATGATTTGATGGGTCCTCTCTTTTGAAATACAACAACTTTTAGAAGTGTTTACTTCAAGCCCCCAGTAACAGCAATTTTCATGCAAAGTATTTAGATATGACTTATTGTCGGTCATGAATTTGAACATCTCTCTCACATCTCCCCAAGACATAACTATTGAATTATTGAGCTGATTCATTTAATTATATACAAACGTAAGTATTACAAAAGTATTTGCCAACATTTGCCACCCTTTCGACCAAATCAAGAATAGAATGAGAACGTGATAAAACATGTAACTGGTACACAATGATGAAGAAAACAATTTCAATGCATTTTTAAGACTTTAAGTATATGGTTTACCTCATAATTAATTTAGCAATCTGGAGCTATCAAGTCATGATGTACATATTCTGTGTTTAAGAACGTGTAAATAAGGTGTATACTATAATTTTCGTATACGTTTGATGAAGCTATTATGCTGCCATCTGGCACTGAAATATGTGTATGCTACCTTGTTGTTAGTATTGTATACACAATAAATAATTAAATTAAGGAAGCAGCAGACCGGATAAAAGAAAGTGATCTTTTGTAGATATTAGGTTATAGTTTTATTTCTAGATGTAAAACTGCCAACATTCTTATTCATCTAAAAAAGAATTTATTTATACGTGACTTGTCTTTCAATGATAAGCTCAAAGATATGGTTATAGTGCATGCAACGTGTGCAAGTATCATTGTCATGACATGAGTTTACAGTAACAATAATATCAATGAACGTTGCTGAATCGTTATCTCTACAAACAAGTCTGTTTTTCCCAAACATCTGTTTCTGATTAAAAGTTTGTTGCATGCACTTGTAAGTCTGAAATTTAAAAAAAAAATGCCTGATTTTCTTATCTTTGTAAAGTTGAAGTTCTCTTGCTGAACGTTTTTACTTCGGAATCAAGAACCAAACCCACACATTGGATTTTATTCTATGTTTCTGAATAATTTATTAACTACCAAAAGCCCGCCAGCTTAGCTCAATAGGGAGAGCGCAGATCTACGGATCGCGGGGTCGTAAGTTCGATCCCCGGGAGGGGCGTATGTTCTCCGTGCCGATTTGATAAAAGACAGTGTGTCTGATATCATTCGTCCTCCACCTCCGATTCATGTGGGGAAGTTGGCAGTTACTTGCGGAGAACAGGTTTGTACTGGAACAGAATTCAGGAACACTTGTTAGGTTAACTGCCCGCCGTTATATAACTGAAATGCTGTTGAAAAACGGCGTTAAACCCAAAACAACAAACAATTCATTAAATGACGTATGCCAGTCAATCTTTGCACTCAGTATTGTTATATTTTCCTGTCCGTCAGTATCAAAGAGTTAATTCAATGTTCCTGTATGATAAAGTTTCGATGCTATTGGGAAAGAGGGCTTTTACATAATTTGACTTATCTTCTTATTGTCCAATTACCTATAAACTTCAACTACTACAGTTTATTTGATACATTAATTAAAACATTATATACGGCTTTTTGTCATTGTTAGAGTTTGAATATAGTACATATATATACACCAGTTCTATCAACGACATCACTACTAAATAAAATGCGACTAAACTGACACATGGAGAGAAACATGTATGTGCATAAAATCGTTTTTCTGGGTTTTACTGTACATTACAGCATGTAATTACACGTCTTAGCTTAAATAACTATTAGTATATTCGCAAGTGTATTTTCATGAGGACAGACACACGCCACGAAGATTGAAAGTATTTTTCGCCTCAAGAAAAGTCATTTTCGCAGCAAGTGACCAGCAAACATATTGATGAAATTGCAATTTGTCTCAGTTCTTGCCGTTTACAACATTGCATGTGACTTGTCATATGGGGATAAATAGCCAAGGTGTCTCTTTCACACATCATACACTCTAGAGTGCTGAAAACGGGTGACAAATCTAACAATTTCTATAATATTCTGATTGCAATTTGATTGCAGTTTGTTGTAAATATTGTCACTTCAAGTAAGGATGGTTTCCTTTAATAGAAAACAAATAGTGACCTCCTATTTAACAATTAATTCATCCTCCTTATTGAGAAGTTTGTAACATTTATCTGAATTGAATTAAATGATCTGTTTATTAAAATAACATACTTACAGTAAGCATTATCTAAATAAAAGCACATTTCTACTGACATGTAAATGATGTGATTATTTTATAAATGTTTTGAAGATTAATAGGGTGGCACGTGTCTTTTAATTGAACAAAATAATTACATTGACATCGTGACCATACACTGTATTCAAAAGCGGCACGCTGATTTGACAACTGCATTGACTAGTGCTCTATTTGTCAGCCACAACAGTTAAAGCTGCAGTGACACATACTAGTGTATGACTATCAACACTCCGATCACAATGCAATCAACGTTTTCAATCGGTGTTTGACCCTACATTTATATCATGCTGATGATTAACTTTTGCAATGTGCAAGTAGCTCCAAAATATTTAGAATTAAATTGCAGTATGATCTTTTAAATTATTTTCCAATCACAAATAACGTGTAAGATTACGAAGCCCTGAAATCCGGCTTTACACGAGCATTGCTCGGGTCCAAAACATTTAAAACGAGTAATACGGTTGTATTCGGTAACGGGCTTATAACCAATCACGACAGGATCTATTCAAACCAGAAGCGCATCATGTGCATATTTTTTCTTTCATCATATAGTAATATATAACCAAAATTTCAAAAAGTTTCATCATTTCCATGTTGAATAAATCTTTAAGAAGATCCTCTAGAAGCACAGAAATCACCAATTTCAATGAGTCTGTTCATGAGAGGTAGTACTGAAACATGCACCTCTCACACCCCTACCACCGACTTACCAGAACTCTATCATAACAACATTGATCACAAAAGATCAGAAGTGATAGTAACATTGAGTTCAGGAACAGGGAGAAAACATATATTGTTTGTCTGTTTGTTTTATGATTTTTCTAACCCATTTATTTTACTGGTTCGTTCGGCAAACTTGCTTTAGAAATACACGAGCTTGTCAAGTTGCTCATTCGGATAATAAAATTGTGTCTGTGATAAAAGATAAGATACAATTCTATGAAATACTGAAAGAAGCCAATGCAGACAAACAACTACATCCTCAACCCTCCAAAAAGTAACCTTTTATCTAAACTTGCTCGCCTTTACCTACGAAAATGTATAGCAGACATTGTGCATGAAATTCAGATAAAAGAAATTACAGCCTGTACATTATCAAACGCACTATGATATTAAACCCCACCATCATACAACGCAAAAAAAAAATCATTAACGCACAATACGTTCTACTAAGTATTAAACATTTTCAGTATAAGACAACACACTAAAAACATTAAGAAGAATTAGATACATTTGTTACAATGAAGCTTTCAGTTATAAATTACTGTTGCAACTGACCGAATTGCTGAATTGCTTATTATGAGATGATAACTTATTTAACATCAAAGTAAGTGTTAGATTAAGCACTACTTACGTGGCCTTGTTCTAGTGCTTTAGATACGACAAATGTTGTACTTAAGGTATACTGAATAAATCTGACTTGATAAAATGAAGACATACGGACAAACGGACGAACGTCGAGGCGAAATGATTCTGCTTGTAGTATCTATTATTTTGTCATGTCTTGAGCTTAAGCTGTGTGCTACATGTAGATAAAAAGCAATATTTATGTCTAGGTGAATTCCGGTTTTTTATGTTCATACATGATCATAGAGCACACATTTACAAAACGTTGTGCGTTGTGGTCCAAAGTTCATAGTACAAATTTAGGCATGTTATATAATGTATTTCCACGTTTTGAAAATGTCAATGGTTGTGTCTATTTAAGAATTTGAATATGCTCGTAATGGTCATGAACTACTTTTCATCACATACTTTCGAGATATATTATAATAAACAGGTCCTCTTCAAACATACATTTTTTATACGTCTCTAACGTTGTGACTATCAGGTAAACAATAATATACAACTGGTGGTACATTTCATTATAAATGGCCATTTTTGCACTCTGTCTATATTAAATAACAATACAAAACTTTTAATGTAAAATGATAGTATAAGGTGCTTTGTAAAACTGTGTAATTCTATATGTTATATAGTAGCATTATATATTACTGATATAAAAATGTTTCAGTGTGTGACGAAACTACATAAATTCAAGTTTATGTTCACGTAAGTTGATAAGAGACATACTAGTCCAATTTTAAGGGCCGAGTGGTAAAGATCACTGACTGAATCATTTGCCCCTAATTAACTGATGTGGATTCGAGCTTCGCTGGGTGGGTTGAATTCTTCATGTGAGGAAGCCATCCAGCTGGTTTACGGAAAGTCAGTGGTTCTACCCGGGTACCATACCTTCCTGTGATGACATAATGCACGGACGGGCACCTGGGGTCTTCTTGCACCATTTAAAGATGAAAAGTCGTCATATGACCAAATATTGTGTCGGTGTGACGTTAAACCCAACAAAAATAGTCAATTTTTGGCATCTGTATAAAAATGTGGATGTAAAGCATGCAAAGTTTATAAAGCTTTACATTTTTTTTGTGTCGTAGACTTCTTGGCAGTAATCACAATTGTCTATCAAGAAGTGTAGCAATATCAACCAACTCTTTACCTCTGTTCTGACACAAAGAGTCGTCAGATTATGTAAAAGTTTGTATATTCGTTGGAAGAAAGATTTAAATAAAAGAAGGAAAGGTGAATCCTTTTGTCGTGACGAATCCATGTATAGAAATGTTATAGCAAAGTTATACTTGTGATGTGTGAAGTTATCTAATATTTTATCACCAGGTCAAAATATCCTTAGCCTCGACGGCATGCTGGAGCAGACTTCATTCTTACGGTTCTTTAATATCTTGAAGAGCGATGTGTTTTAGATATGTAAATTGAGTGTGTAATATGATTATCGTATACTGCAGGTTCCGTAAATGATTTCCATCTCCAGGAAGGCGGGTTATCGGGTAAAAGCACTTGTTTCCTTTTTTTTCATTTGTGTATGATAGGATGCTGAAAATTTTCCGGGAACTCTTATTCATACCTTTGCAGTTTTTATCTCTCAAAAAAGTTTAAGATACAAACGGCATTGTAAGCAGGCAATCACTGCGGACTTCGAGTAAATGACTTCTCGAAAGACTTTATGGCGACAGCCGGTACTATATTAACAATATCAATGACTGCTTTTGGCATTTTGGTTACGTGTCTCCTGGAAAAGGTAATGACATTCTTGTTTAAGTTTTTAATTGTTTCACCTTCGCCAGTCTGATGAAGTAGCGGAGATATTTGATTACATTTACATGTTGTACGATGAATAAACTAAAACAATTTACTTTTATCTTCGTAAGTTGTGCACGGAAGGAATGTGGTGAAATCAAGCAGTAGTTCCATTCAGAAATGTTAACGAAAGGTGGTGAATCGTTTCTAATGTTATCTCTATAGATGGGCCTGTTTTTAAACATCCGTTTTCAATTAAAGGTTTATTACGTGTACGGCGAGTATTAATTGTCTGGTGGGATCTGAAGTTTTAGTAGAAGCTTTGCTTTTGATAGCGACTCATGGATGCCAAATGAAGCACCATATCTAGAATGTTTATGTTGGTGTATAATAGGAATAACTCATAACAAATTCTTGACCATCGCTCCATCTTGAAATGAATGGGTTCTTAGCCCTGGGTTTACTTTTGTGTATTGATATTTTCGTCAGCCTGTTTATTATTCATTGTAAGTCTGACCGTTGCATGTTTACAAAATTCGCAAAGGATAACATCCGCTGTAGGTGATGTAAGCAATCTGACGTTCGGAAACTTCTGTTTCGTTTCGAATTTGTATACTGAGTATCTTCATTGATATTTTCCGATGACATTGTTACTTTATCACCTTAGAAGTAAACACCACGGTGTGATGACGAGGTAGTATTTAACTCAGCAGAAGTACCTGCAGGAGACGTGATTTTACATCACAAATATGGAAAGTCTTCTCCACTTTAAAAGGTAATTTTCACCACAAGCTGCAGAAAAACAGATTGTCATTGCACCGCGGAAGGCACAATTTATACGTTTACAATATTTTTCGATTTGCCTGTTGGGTGCCTTTGTTGTCTACAAGCGACAAAACTAACTTCTTTACAATTATGATTGCAATTTGATTGCAAACTTAAATACTGTGGCTTTAAATAACAGAAGAAGAGATACGAATGGGAATTTTTATCTTCTTCAATGAAACTTTATTTCATGAATTGACCCTAATATAAAATTCAAGAAAATTAGTCCCTATCGAAAATAATGATTGAAGTGTACATTTGTATCAGGTACAGAGTTAGTGAAGTTTGTGTTTTAGGATATACATTTTATCCTTATAAAACCAAACGATAACCTCAAAATAACATAAAGTGTTATAATAAAAACCTGGTGTCACAAATGCCTTATCCAGGCCCGTCTTTCCGATTTCTACACCAGCAAGTGTAACAGTGCAACACGCATTACTATTTTCTTTTGTACACATGCCAATCAATTTACTAAGTTGTAAAATTATGGGAATTTGATGCCTATCTGGAAAAGAGCAGCATTATATAATGTAAAAAGTTAAAAGTCGTTTCAAGAAGTTCATTAAAGTTATTTTTCATACCAGCACCAAAACCTTAAAAGCGCGTGGAAATTACTGGATAGTGTAGGATATTGAAACTGCGCGATGTTTCTTGTTAACATATATTGAAAAAAAATGAAATATCGAAAATGAAATAATAAATATTGCAACTAAATACATAAAGAGAGCTTTATAAAGACCTTACCAATAAGTTATTATTTGCTACATGCAAATGATTGCGGCTGAAAATTGAACCAATGTGTCTATTAACTAGAATTCTTTCAGGCGATGTGTATTTTCACTCTAAGCGTCAAGCTGTTAAATGTTAAGACATGTAATACCCAGTCTCGCAAATTAATGTTAAATATTACTTACACGTTTTCTAGTTTTCAAGAAACGTAATCCCTACATGCTGTGCTATCACGGACATGGAATAGTGTCAAATGTATTAAATGTTATTTACATAATGCCAAATGTAGATCATGTTTGGTCTAAAGCAACGCTTTCTATACCAGAAAGGGGTAGCAGGCCGCGCGCTTTTATAGTATATACTTAACGTGGCGTATGGCAAGTGACACCTCAAATAGTTATGTAAACGATAGCTTTCATTTCAACGGGTAAAATCAGCATCATATTCATAGATTTCTTCTCAAGCAAGTGTAATGTTACAATCATTTAATAGTATCAAATTGAACTAACATTTCACATTGTTTGCAGTTGTGTTCCTCATCGATAAACATCTGTTGTGTGTGTTCTAATCAACGTATATGAAGCTTTCAAAACTCCTTGCAGTATCCGACTAGGACAAGTTTCATGAGAGCCAGAACGACGAGAAGGGTAGTGACATTTACTTAAGCCCAAGCAGCCTTCACAAGTTTTACTAATAAAGTTAATATTTGCCAGTAAACGTATTCAAGGCCCATTGATGCATATGGCTTTGCCCTTTTTCTAATTGTCTTGTATAGTTATTGAAAAGATGATAGTTATGTTTGTTAATTCTGTAACAGTGAGCAAATTTATCCTTGTCGCATTCCAAATGAATTGACAGACAAATGATATCTCTATATGTATCTCCAAGGTTATCCAGACGGGGCTCAGTATGGATCATCAAAATGTTGATAAAGAAATAAACTTCTGATCAAATAATTTCAAGGGCTTGATAGCACCTTTAAAATTTACCCTTGAAATATCTCAGATAAATCAAAGTTATCAGCTATATTGCTACTGTCAAAATAAAAAGTTCAAAGACACTTAACCTTAACAGATTGGACAACAAAGTAAGTGCTTGATTTAACATGACTTACGTGGTATCTTTCTTACTCAGATTATACCTAAAACAAAATTAGTTCTGAAGTGATAATTTTGGCATGATAAAATTATTTGACAGACAGTTGGACAAACATGCAGAGCAAAGTGTTAGATAAAAATATAATTATGTGATTGAAATTTTGTTCTTTTCATTTCTACACTCTGATATAATCATTGTTGTCTGGATCATTTTTTTCCAAAACCTTGCCTTTTCTGAAGTGTGCAATACATGCTATACATGGCATAAAAATAAAATAAAATTAAGGTTTAGCAGTATATCACCAAAATCACAGATACAATTTGTTAACGAACTATAATCTACCTGTCCAATGTATGTTTTACCGAACTGTCCCATACGACTGGATGCTTAAAATATTCTCAAAAAGCTGCTCCCTTTAAAATAAAATCCATTTGTAAGGAAATATAAGTGAACAATAACTAAAAACTACGTTAAACCTACTTTTGGGACATTATTGCAAATGCATCCAAACGAAGAAATTTAATTATTTATTTATTTTTATATATTTTCTTTTTTGGGGGTGGGGGTGGGGTTAAGGGGCCGGGGGTAACGTCACACCGCCACAATTTAGGTCTTATTGATGCTTGAGGAAGACACAAACGCTCCTTCTTGCATTATTTCATCACGGGTTGGCACCTGGGTAAAACTACCCACCTTACGTAATCCACCTTAAAGGCTTTCTCACATGAAGAATTCAACGCCTCGTGTATGTTAAGAAAGCAGAATATTTTATATATTGTATAGCGGGTACAATAACTCGCGCGAGAAATACAAAATACAATATTTACAAGAGAACAACTCGTGCGAGAAATCTTGGACGAGATGCAACTGAAAATGTTCAATACATTGCTATGGCGCCGAAATATGGGGTTTTCCAAATCCAAACCAATAGAAAGAGTTCACTTAAAATTTTGCAAGAGTACTTAAAGTAAGACAAAATACTTGTACCGCCGGGGTATATGGTGAACTTGGACGGTACCCAATGTATGTGTTGAGACACTTTAAAGTGTAAAATAATAAAGACTGATAACATTTTATTCCAATCATTGTATAAGCAAGGTTTTGAGGATTGTGAAAAAGGCCATATTAACTGGGTATCGAAAGTTAAGAACTTACTGAATGAATATGGTTTTACATATGATTTTTTGATCATAACAACTAACATGTGCAGGTGTTTCAGTCTATGTTTAAACGTTAACGTGTCATTGATTGTTTTATTTAGCAGTGGCAAGTAGCCTATAAAAATGCCCCCATGAAAACAGCCGTTTAGCAATTACGCGTAGGTAGACATTTTTCGCAAATAACAAAACTTATTCCAGGAAATTCACAATGAAAATGGTCTAGATCTTTTCTCAATACAATAAGCAATTAAACTAAGCCAAAAATATAACTGTCACCTCCTCATGTCACTCATTATACCAGATTTCATCCATAGCCTGGAACTACATTTTGGACTACTTCACTTGTAACACTGAGTAGTCACTTCCGGTTTGGTGTAATCCGTCCTTTACGAACCTACTTCAGTTTTGAAATTTATATAGTTAATGTTGCATTGACTTTAAAATTCCATTGGAACTACCGGCAAATACATGAATCACGCTAGCTATTTTGGATGGTTTGCCAGAAGTAACATTTTGGTTTATTCGGGCATAAAATAACATTCAGTAGTTGCGTAATATAAAAAACATCAGCTTATCACTAACGATCTTTACAGTAAATAGATAGAATAGCCAAAATGACACGCCAACGTTAACTTGTAATTTGCCTTCCGATGAAAAATACACAGCTTCTGATTTTAACTTAGAACATCCTTAAATTCATCGAAGAATCTCACTGTCGTATCGATTCAATTGAGAAAAAGACACATTACCTATTATTAAAATTCTAAACGGTGCCGTTTATTTAATTAATTTTTATCATTTTTTAATTATTCATTTTGTGGTCGACGTCAGACTAGACGTGCAATCTTGTGTATAGGGTCGCCCTTGATACTTATTGCATCGATGTTGTTTATTCGAAAATAAACGTTCTGTTTTTATACAAAATGCAGAGTTAATGTAAATGCGACGATGATGCAGATTGTAGACGTGATTTGAATTTTACAGTTAAATTACTCCATCATTTTAATGCAAATTATGTAAAGTTCGTAAATTTAAACTACTTATCTCGGTTTTTAGGTAAGTGTCTGAGCATATTTTTTTTTTGCCTTGACGCTTATCAATCATGGAAAAAAAAGTAATTAAAAGTTTCATAAGAGGTAAAGGTGGGGTTATTACAAATTTTATTTACCTGAATATACTAAATATGTAAATTTTTCATTTACAGGGAATATACAGATTTTTCATAGTTCATTCATTTTCATACACGCGCGCAACAGTAATTGCAAATACGTACTTCAAAAATGACATTAAAAACGCGCTCCTTTAGAATGGGAGCGGAAAAATAGTTATGTTTACCTAGAGGGCCATGAAAGCTGATATACATATACTAGTTTCTTAATTTGATAATTAAGCTTACAGTGCAGCGGACGAGTCAGTAAGCTGTCAGAAGGAGCAAGACTAAGTTGGCGTTTGTCATTTTGAAAGTTAGAGATCCTTTGAAATAAGTTATAACACAACCCCCAAAAATAATAACAGACTCTGTTTGATTGAGGCATCACTCACGCCTCTAAGAAATTTCTGCACAGAAAATAATTGCAGAAATTCAAAGATCCAATCCAGAGAAGACTAATCAAATTCATATACAAATATTTTGAATTTGAACGATTACCCTTATACCGTGTTCACACTAGCTGATCGGTTTTATTTTGATCAGGCAATAATTAGCTATGATTGGTATTTGACATTTAAAACTCGTCAAAGACTCAAAATATAATCTAGCTTGCGTCCACACTAGGCAAAGAAATGTGGTCTAAATATATACATGCAATGTTGGAAGTTACCAAATATTTTGCAATAAGCAAAAAATGTTACAAAGAAGGAGGCATCAATGTTTAAACTTCTGTGTTCATCTAAGAATTTCTGTTCATTCCATCTATAGTCCATTTTGAGCATCAGCATGACTCCATATCGCAAATTAATGTTTTTGTTTCACCAACACTCCAATTACTTTTGCCAGCCATAGCATCAATTATTTGTTACGAAAGAGAAACACATGGTATTCTTCCACCAAAAGGTAAGATCTATGGATTTGGGATTGTAAAACCAGTTCACACTTGTAAAATAATATAGTATTACTTTTTTTATATAGTATTAAAACCACCTCCCAAGGTAGTTTCAATGCTATATTACAGAACCCACTTGACCTTTACATAATTCACGTTTTACACCACATATAGTGTGGACGCAAACAAGTTTAAACAAGAGGGTCTGGATCGCTCACCACAGTAATATGAGCTACATGTTTCAAATGTCAAACTGATGATTTTTAGAAATTTTTTGGAAGATTTTCCCATGTACAATCAAGTAACCCCTGGGGCGGGGCCAATTTTACCCCGGGGGTCATGATTTGAACAAAGTTTGTAGAAGTCTACTAGGCAATGTTACATATCAAATATCTAAGATCTAGCCCTTCTGGTTTATTTTTAGCAAATTTATGAAGATTTCCCTATGTACAATCAAGTAACCCCTGGGACTGGGTCAATTTGAACCTGGGGGTCATGATTTGAACAAATTTTGTAGAAGTCTACTAGCAATGCTACATGTCAAATATCTAAGATCCAGGCCTTCTGGTTTGTTTTTAGAAAACGTTTGAAGATTTTCCTATATAAAATCAAGTGACCCCTGGGGCGGGATCAATTTTGACCCCGGGGGTCATGGTTTGAACAAATTTTGTAGAGGTCCACTAGACAATGCCACATGTCAAATATCTAAGCTCTAGGCCTTCTGGTTTATTTTTAGAAAATTTTGAAGATTTTTCTATGTTCAATCAAGTAACCTCATGGGGCGGGGTCAATTTGAACCTGGGGGTCATGATTTGAATAAATTTTATAGAAGTCTACTAGGCAATGCTACATGTCAAATATCTAAGATCTATGCCTTCTGGTTTATTTTTAAAAAATGTTTGAAGATTTTCCTATATAAAATCAAGTGACCCCTAGGGCGGGGTCAATTTTGACCCCGGGGGTCATGATTTGAACAAATTTTGTAGAGGTTCACTAGGCAATGCTACATGTGAAATATCTAAGCTCTAGGCTTTCTGGTTTATTTTTAGAATTTTTTTGAAGATTTTCCTATGTGAAATCAAGTGACCCCTGGGGCGGGGTCAATTTTGACCAGGGGGTCATGATTTGAACAAATTTTGTAGAGGTCCACTAGGCAATGCTACAGGTCAAATATCTAAGCTGTAGGCCTTCTGGTTTATTTATTTTTTTAAATTGAAGATTTTCCTATAGAAATCAATGTAAAATCAAGTGACCCCTGTACTAGGCAATGCTACATGTCAAATATCTAAGCCCTAGGGCTTCTGGTTTTTGAGAAGAAGATTTTTGAAGATTTTCCTATGTAAAATCAAGTGACCCTCTGGGGCGTGGGCCATGGGGTAATGATTTGAATAAATTTGGTAGAAGTCTACTAGGCAATGCTTCACACAAAATTTCTAAGCTCTAGGGCTTCTGTTTTTTTAGAAGAAGATTTTTAAAGTCTTTCCTTCCGGTTGCCATGGCAACCAGAGTTCTGCATGGAATTCAATTCTTTGAACAATTTTTGTAGAGCTTCACCAAAGGAACATTCCTGTGAAGTTTGGATGAAATTGGCCTAGCGGTTTATGAGGAGATGTCGTTTAAAGTAAAGGTTTGCGGGCGGACAACGGACGACGGACGATGGACGCCGAACGGTGAGTGATCACAATTGCTCACCCTGAGACTTTGGCTCTGGTAAGCTAAAAATAAGCCCAAGTTAATATAGGATTAAAAACGTAGTCTGAACACGGTATTAGTTAAATTAGGAATGTTATTACAACCCAACACAACAGTAAAAAAACTACTTTTTTTTAATTACATGTATGTTGTTTACGTATAAGAACTTATCTTATCTTCTTTTATCGTTCAACTAAATTATTTTGTACTTCGTCATTTTAGATATTATAATCCCCAGCCCTCAAACGTCAAAGAATTAATTTTGCGTTCTCTTTTATTTGCGTTGAGCTTAACCATACAATGCTATCCGTTAGAGATTCCAAATTCGGCAAACATCCGGGCAACTCTGGCATTTAGATAAACGGGTCATATAATTACAGAATGCTTTTGTGTAAAGGTGTTCTTGTTAACGAGATTATCTATCAAAATTAAAATTTTAAGGATTCAAAAACATAGAAACGCTAAAATCTGACTAAAGACAACATTTTGTGTTACCAAATATGTTTCAAAAGTGCACAATCATAGTCGAATTTGGCATAACGTAGTACAGGCTATGAAATTGTCAAGTTTTGTTTTATTTCAAGTCATATTCATTTGCACTTACATTTACAAGTCAAGTTGCATACGTTCGACAGAAACTTATACGACACTTCTGTTAATGAATTCTAACAAAACGAAAACTAACAAAACATATACATTTGTAACATCGCTTAAAGGTTCATGAGCCCACGGATGCAGTCAGTTACCGTCATAGTGTCTTTTTTCACTTTTCAGAAATAAGCTTTTACTCCGTTATATTGTTGACATCAGTGTCAAATTGATATCCCGTTTTTAAGGCCCTACTCATGTCTACAACTCATGTCTACAATCATTTAGAACATCCGTTGTAGTGAAAATGAAACATGTTTTGAAGTGTTGGATGCATCTTAAATTGAAGACCGAAAAAATACGGAAATAATTAAAGTGGGAAGTGACTTGTATAGTCTGAAGTATAGATAGATAAATCAATTGCCCTAAGACACAGGTTCTTTAAGGATTGTCATCTAAGTAGAATAGAATAGAATATCTTTCTTTACCAGCTGAGGCATAACTATAGTATAGGAACCAGCGTGAGAGCCATCTGGTCTAGCCGCGTAATGGCGGACAGGTTTTTGAACACTATTTTTTCACTTGGTAAGGCCAGAGTTCTAAGATAAAGCTGGTTTCTGTTTAAATTTCATTGTGGATGTATTTTTGACATTTTGGTATAAAAATGGGAGACGAGGTTGTATCTGGTGAAGTGAAACTCCATTTTAGTATGAGTAGTATTTCCAGGTCACAGTAGTATGATTTTGATGTGATTTTACAGTAAGCAAATGTGACAAGAGAAATCTCTCTTAGAAGATACATGACCCCAACTTTTCTCTTCATTTTTTGTCAGTTTTATCATAACTGTTTAAAATGAGGTAAGGATTTGTTCTCTGAAATGGGTCTGTCTATGTTTGGTAGCTCTTTAAAATATGTCAGTTTTATATACAATATATAGGGAACAGTATTTAGGCTAATGTGACCTTGATAGGCCATCACCGACATATTAATCACGATAAAATTGCACGAGTATTGCATACAAATATTATAACATAACCTAGACTTGATTCTGATCTAAAACAATTATCTTAACACCAGGCACATGAATCATGATGTAAATCAAACAATGAAAGATGTACCATGTGCATCTTCAATTAGAATTTTGTACCATTATATAGATATAAATTTAAAGTCAAATGTATGCAGTCTGGCTTAATATAAAATCTTGTGTATATAGAGTATGCAGGTATAGAAATTTGTACGGCACTAATCTAATGAGTACATTAATTAACATTTTAAAAGTACACCGGCATGCATGGATGTAAATAGTATTGTAGTGTCCTTGACTGAAAGAATATTTATTATCAAATGACACATTAGCACATTTTATATTATTTGCTGTTTTGTATAGGGTGTGAGTCTGTCCGGACGTTTACAAAAGTTCGAATTCATGCGGCAACAACATCTAAAATCAAGAACAATTATTAACGCCCTGTTTATGGGGCCAAAATGCAAATCAGGTATATTATCTCATAGTGGAATAAACGTATATTGGAGACTCGATGACATAGTATGGTTGTTATCATTAATGTTGTTCATCAATATATACATCTTAGATGCTTTAGGTTGTTTTACTTTGTCTGTTATGTAGTCTTGCATTAGGTCAATATGCTTTATATTTTTAAGTAAATGCAAAAAGAAAGGCTTTGGAGAAAATAATAGGGTGGGTCATGTTACCAGAATAACCATTTCTCTTGTGGCATATGTATCCTCTCGAATAGTTTATATTTCAACTTTAACTAGAACGCCTGAATTAGATACATTTTTCAAATTTCATATAATAGAGTTTAATGACGACACTCTATTCTATCGTCATTTACATAAATGTTTATATATCCGTATTGTTTTCATGTAACAGAAATAAGACAATTTTTATGTGTATGTTATAGCTTATAAATAAGTGTATAAAATTTTGTACATTAACGTTCATCCTGCTAAATTTATAGAATAGATTGGTCCATCTTTCAATTTGGGAAGTACCACTTGTTTATCAAAGGGATGTTAACTGAAAAATTACTGACTGAACAGCAAAAAGTGCAGACCATGATCCGCGTGCAGGCTGATCTTGGTCTGCACTAGTGGCAAAGGCAGAATCACTTGCCGACAGCAGGCTTAAGGTAAATAATACCTATCTAGCGTCTGATATATTAAGAAGTCATTTACTGGCAATATAAGGTACTTTTGGTTGCATATTTGTTTCTTCTTGTAAAAGTTCCCATTTTATGCTCTTCGAACAATTAGCTGTTATCTGGTACAGATAGGTATTTGGAATGCAATAGGATACAAATGCAGTTGTCTTGAATTTAGAGAACTGGCGGAAAAAAGTTACATTCAGAAATGTTAATGAATTGTGATGATTCGTTCTAATGTTATCTCTCAAATGATTCTGTTTTTCGAAAATGCGTTTACGATAATGAGTTAGTACATGTGAATTGTACGTAAAACATGTAACTAAAATAGACATATTTCCTCGTCCCACTTCAAGGAAGCGATTTAGTTCTTCCAGAATTAACGAGATACCCTTTTGTTCGTGTAAATGTTATATATGCAATGTTTAGGACAATATGAAATGTGACTTTTGCAGTACAGATATTTTGCTCAAAATGTATTGTTGGGTCATATTTTGGCGCAAAAATTCTTAACATTTGCAAAATCACAAGAATACAACGAAACTCCAGTGGTATGTCCATAGTCCTGATGACTTTTATTTCTATCACAAGTTTACTGGTACACCTTTGTCCTTGGAATGAAAGTATAATAATTATAAAAATAAAACTTTACGCGGATCAGTTCACTTTATTTTAAACATAACATTAAATCGTTACCCATACCTTACATTCAGTAATTTACATCGCGTAACACGGACATATTTTATTATTTTAGACATTTGATAAAGGACTAAGTTTATTGCTCTTCAAGCACGCGTGCTCGAAATCTTCAAACATTGACGGTTGGGATTTTAAAAATGAACACTCCAGGTCTCAAGTAGCATCATAAATTTGTTTGACTTTGGTTTCTGAATACACTGTAAACACACGGGGAAACGGCCCAAGTAAACGTTTAATTTAAATGTTATTTAAGAAGGTGAAAATATGTAAATTTCATGCAGTCATTTTATACAATAACTTATCAATATGAAACCTTTTTGTATTCCGTTACGCCTTTAGTATTCTATACTGTAATCTACAGGTACATACTATCTGCCTGCAATGTTGTTGTTTTTTAAATATTAAAGGAAACGTAGCAATGAATATCTGATAGGTTCATTATGTATTATGGTGTAAAGAGCATAGCACAAATCAAGTTATAGATAGTATAATACAAGTTAGTTAGTTCGGGTTCTTCTATAGTAAGTCTGAAGTCGAACTATTTTAGTCCTTACCGATGAAAAGCCGTGTTGAATTATGGTTTGCCCATCTGCTCGTCTGTCAGTCAGTCAGTCCAATATAAAGCGGGATCCTGTGATAATAGATATGTTTCATTAAACTTGGCGCATAGATAGAAGGCAATATAGAAAATATGCAAGCCCTTTTATTTTGTTGCCATTGCAAAACATATGGTTGTAATTGTAACTTAAATAAAAGAAATATGACAAAAATACTTTTATACACTACTACGGTCTTCCTCCACCATCAAAAGCTGGAAAATTCGCCATGTCGGGGAGTCTCTAAACCCAACAAAAAAAAAAAACAAGGAAGAATATCCAACAGGGAAAGCCACGTTCAAAAAACGCAGCCTCCCCAAAGACACACACGAACAACCCTCGCACACCACACACAAAAAATGAAAAACACAAAAGGACAAAACAAACACATACAGGAACACAGTGGGGCACCAACAAACACTTTTGCGTTGCCCGTTGTCCAAAGTAAACCTCAAACAACTTCCTTCAGGGGACGTTTATTGCTAGGCAATAGTCTTGCTTTTAATTATTATTATTATTATTATACCAGATTTATATAGCGCCCTTTCCTTGATCAATTTCACGTTCAAAGTCGCTTTACATAATTCAAATGCAGCCACACAGGGCGCATAATTCATCCTCTACTAGTACAGACACAGAGCGATAGTATTGCTGTTATTTCGACTGCCAAAATGTTTTGCATATTTATATATTTTTGCATTAACATATAAACATATTCACGTAAGATTATACATGTAATTATTACTTAAGAAAACACAATAACACACAGTTTCAAATGGATGATCATCAAAATATCAAGTATTATTGCAATAAAGTGATATTAATAAGAAAATATACCTTTAATTAAACGGGTTATTTTCTTCTAAATTTGAAAGAAACATTCTACTCTAGACTATGCAAAACTAAATAAGTTACATTTTCATATTACTCATTCTGATGCAAGTTAAAGATA
Organism: Mercenaria mercenaria; assembly: GCF_021730395.1. Classification (NCBI taxonomy): domain Eukaryota; kingdom Metazoa; phylum Mollusca; class Bivalvia; order Venerida; family Veneridae; genus Mercenaria; species Mercenaria mercenaria. Next base: position 25,468,231 of record NC_069362.1, read on the forward strand.
TAATAAATTGTACACTTAAGTATTTTTTTATATTTACGTCATATTGAGAATTAGGTTGGTTATAATCTGCTCTTTATTTTTTGTCAAACGTCTGCATAACAATTTTACTATTTAATCGCACTAAGTTTTAAAATGGAAAGAAGCCGGTATATGAGGTCAAATCAGGTTGCGTTTCATTAAGGTATGATGTTAGGACTGCATATTTCGAAACAGCATTCCAACTGGATTTTGCATTTTACCTTACTTTTGAAGAACTGTGTGCTTATAAAGGGCACTGATTGCATATTTCAGGTCTAAGACACAATTAAAGTCATTATATTAAAAGCAGATTTTACATTAGATTTATACTTTGGCCTACTGTTTGACTCGAGATAGTGAGTAAATATCCAAAACGGGTATGAAATAGAGACAAAGCAATACCGAGAACGTATTCACCGATAATACATATAATACTTTAGTGCATCAAATTACTGGCAATCTGAGACTTGTCTGCTATGGCAGACATATAGTACAAGGTAAATTGTGTGTGTTATATAATTATCGTACACTTTGCGCTCATTAAAAGATATCCATATCGTATAGATATAGCTGAGATAAGTCAATCTGCAGATATGTCGTCTGGTTTTGTTGTGCGCATAGCTAGGCTATTTTGTCTGAAAGTGCCACTTGATTTCTCGTTGTTGAATTCGTGTCGTTTAAGCTCATAATATCTGCCAACTAACTCACCTTAAACTGAAGTTCTTTCGTGAACCGTTGCAGGCAGTGTCACAAGCCCCCTTCGGATATAGCTCCTAGGGGAGCTATATTCGGAGCAAAAAAACCGAGTAGCTATATTCGGAGCACCTTTTCGTATATAGCTCTCTTGCTAAAACTTGAGCTATAAACGGAACACTTGTAGCTTTGTTCTGTATATAGCTCCTCGGTGTTTTATTTTCTGCAACATGCACCATGTGGCTTATTTAGGACATTTCGTTATGTCAAAATAGTGTCAAAATATTTCACACATGATGCCTTAACTCTAATGCAAGATCATAACTAGTACTAAACCACTATTTGCCAGTCAACATTTCTGGACAGTTTTGGGACTTTCGGGCAGCTACCATATTTCGTCAAGTCCGAAAAAAAACTAAAATCTCCAGGTACACTTAATTAACGTTTGTTCCAAATTTTATAATTTTGTCACATAGTACAGAAGATGAGTGCCTGTCACAGTATGATCAAGTATGTATTTGGACTCGAGGGTCATAACTGCTAGACCAGATACAAAACTTTAAACCCATGTTCCTAACTTCAATTGACAGTTATTATTTTCTGGTACAGGTTGATGATTCTTGGTCCAGTTGTATCCGTTTTCGGGACTGTGTTCCTACGCACCCTCGCTCTCTAGCTCATACGTACAAATGGCTCGAGAAATCAAATTTATAAATCCCCACCTGTCTCCCAAGTGGTATGGGAAATCGTATATCCAAATGACTCTGCCAAATAATCATGTTTTGTATTACGCTAACAGTACTGTTATAGTGTTTTAATTTTTCCATATACAGGGAGTCATATTCGGGTTTGTTCATGCTTGCGTTCGTATACAGCTCCTCTGTCCCAAGGAGCTATATACAAAAACGTGTGTGTTCCGAATACAGCTCCCCGGGGAGCTATATCCGAAGGAAGCTATATAGGGTGTGACAAGGCAGACCTAATAGTAAACTCCTTTGTCTTCTCTTTTAGAAGAAGGGTTATTTAAGTAATTTATGTAAGATATATTGTGTTTCTTGAAAATGTTCCATGGAAATTCCTCGTCAAACGCAAAACAAGGACTAATATAAACAGGGAAAGCCGTCACAATCAAAGATCTCATTTAAACCAGAAGAAAACAGTTTAATTTATATCGTTATATGATACATTTGATAAGCCCCTGCTTGCATTTTTGCAGAGTGCACATAACATGTGTGGTGAACTCTTTAAAGCATTGCATTCAAAAATGTTAATGAACGGTGGTGAATCGTTTCTAATGTTATCTTTATAAGTGAGTCTGCTTTTCAAACATTCATTCACTTACATTTTACTCTGACTAAAATAGTCTTCTCTTACACTTTTTGCTGAGTTTGAAATTGCTCTCTCGGAATTTACAAGGTAAGCTGTAATAATTTTTTAAACCGTTTCGACCATCACGAATTTCATGAAGAAAGAAATATCCATAGAAGGAATGATGTCAAATCAGTCAAATAAAAAGTTTATTTTATTATGTGAGGGCTTTAATGTTGGACAGCTATTAACCTAACCTTTTAATTTGTCAGGGTGTATGTATGTTTGTTTTTTTTTGTGCTCAATGTCCCTGTAATTTAGACACCAATCACAAAGCGTAATTTAATAATTTAAGGCACATGCTTCAGCTATATACGTTATTTCTGGATATATGATCAAATTCTCATTGGGGGAGGTCATTAGCTTACAACTGAGTCAATCCATTTTCTTTTCTAAAATTTGTTTGGTTGTTATATGGAAAAAGGTGTATCTTTGAGTTGATATGCGTGTGGCGCTTCTGAATTCTTGAAGATGTAGCCAGATATAACACCGAATATTCATTTCGTTAGAGAGTTATTGCAACTGGTATTACGTTAGTTCTCGGCTTAAGAGACCATCAGTTTATTATCAGGGAACATTTGAAAAATCCACAAAGCCACAAGCTTCCTTTTTTGTCCCACACTGCCTTGATATATGAGTAGTAATCTTTTAAAATCAAAACGAAATTAAAAGGTCAGTTCTGTTTTCCTCTTTAATATTGAAAAAAATACAGGTGTCTAATATCAATAATATCTGCTGACTTCTTTGGGTGATGTGCCAGTAGTCTAACATATTTAGGACGACATTTTAATCATTATTGGCTCGTAACAAAACTGTTATTCAGAACTGTATTGTTTAACTAGAAATTCATGGTATCAGATGAAGTATTTATATGTAAATATATGCTTCTTTAAATTCGTTTCCTTTATTATACATTAATTGTACTAACATGTTATGAAACAAGGTTCATCTATTATGTCTTCGAAAACACAAGCTTATATCTTGGCACTGCAAATATCTAAGTCAAGAACTATACACCAATTTCATTTAGTTGCCTTATTGGTTTCGCTTTGTGAAAGTCAACAAATTTAAAATATATATGGTTCATAATTTAAGTGCTCTTTCATCGCTTTTCTTACAAATTCATAAACAGATGATTTCTAGGTATTTTCAAGCTTATCCAGTTTTATATCGACAAGAGGTCCAATACAATGTGTCAGGTTGTTGGTTGTATAGATAAGATTCTCATCAAAGGACTTTAAGGGTCTGATAGTAACCAATGATATTGAGAAGAATAGATACCGACCAAGTTAATATTAGTTATATTTTTTATCATTGTTGAAATTCAAGTCCATGTGACCTTTTATAACTTTAACATCAAAGGAAGTTTTTGATTCGTATCAACGTAAGTTATATGCTTTCAAGATAAACAATGATTTGGATATAGCATGTAGTAAATTATATTTGCACTTGTTCATTTGACACGATAAAAATGTCGACGTACGGACGGACGAAAGCTGAGGGCAAATGAAAAGTTAGTTGCAATATTGCTATCAACTCTCTTTCTGCCTATCTCTATATGGCGTGTGATAAATATAAACAACAGGTTGTTGGGTTCAATAAAGTTACATTTGATTGGATTGAGAGTAGTCAGCCTGGGCAAACAAATCATTTATAAAAACAAAACCTTAGCTTTTTAGAAGTACCATGGTATGTACGAGTATGTTAAGTGGGTGCAAAACAAATTTATTTTAAAACTACTGCAAGTTTTCTAGACTTAAAATGCTGCGAATGGCTTAAACCTCTAACCGAAAGCACTGGCTGAACATTTCAAATTAATACATGTCTCATTATTAGTTTGAGCTATTGAATGGTCTATAGTTGAACTGGGGATAAATTTAAACCTGAAATTACTCATAACACATACTCTCTTATAGGAAGATTTCGACCTGATGTTGTATATTATCAAAAAGTGCCATGCAATAACAATACAATAATTAGAAACCAGAGTGAAAACTTTTACTGTGAAAATATATTCCGAATTCTGTATTTTCAAAAATAATTTTGACTTTGGGGTTTCTTCTGTATAGTCATTCATGTGGTTCTAATCTTTGTCTGTTAACATAAATTATGCATCTTCTTACTTTGTTGTAACTATGCTTTGTATGTAGTCAAGTTTTGCTTTAAACATCTACAATTGTGAAAAATAGGATTAGAGAGAACAAAAAGTAGTGTCAGTTATTTTTTGCGCATGAAATAATTATGTGCAGCAGTACAGTAAGGAACATCAGCGAAAGATAAAGATAAATTACAGGGTTAATTCTACTTTAGAGTACGCTTCGTTCTCTTGCGCTTTATATAAGCATATTTAGCATACGTTCCTTTATTAAGACTAGGAGTATTTTTGTATGTTTCATTTTTAAATGATGTTTCTTTGTCTACTTTATCTACTGAAAAGTCATCAAGTACATGCGTATATGGTTCGTTTATTGTATATATATGTCCTTTATATACATATACATTTGTATCTCTGTGGTTTACCGATCGTACTATTTGTTGTGGGATTTGCAAAGAGATATTTAGAACAATTTGGGTGATGTGAAATTATGTTTTGTATACATCAGACAGAATTAAACTCCTTTCAAGATCTGTTCTTTTATTTCTTTGTTTGTTCTTGTTCTTTATTTATATTACTGAAATCAAATGCTTGTTTCATCGGGTGTGCAACCATGTGCCTTAATCAAACACTCGTCACGCAGGGCAGGTATTGTAGAGACTGAAACCAATGGCATCTTGCGGACATAAGGTAAAAAAATAACCAAGATATATGAGATACTCATCTACAGGGACAATAACGTAATATTCTTTGCGCTTTTGTAAATTATGTAAAAAGTCTTCATAATTAAAATAACAAAATAGCATTAATTTGTATATCTTCACATATCTTGCAACAGTTATTATTATATTGTTATCTAGTACTGACATTCATTTGATGAGCACAGCTCTTCTTAAGTTTAGTGAACCTGTGCAACCAGAAATGTTACTGACTGGTGGTGACTCGTATTTAACGTTATCCCTACAATGGAACAGTTTTTACATGGATTTATTTGAAAATCCATATTTCGATTATGTCTGACCACATGCGACATGCACTTACAATTGTAATTTCCAAGTATTTCAAAGATATCAGCAAAGTAAATACTTGACTCAGTATATCATTCTCGGAAAAAAACAATTGTTATTTAATTTCAAATATGTAGCTTGGAAACAAGTGTATTTTTATGAAAACCGTTGGTCAAAATGTGGTTCAATGCACGTACCATTTTGTAGAAATTCAATATGGAGGCTTTAGTGACACACTTTACAGGAATAGATCCCGAGTTTATGCTGAAATGCATCGACATAATTCTAAAGCTAGTGGTCGTAGGATAGACTTTGTACCTATATGTAGTTAGATAAGCCAGTCCAAAGTCCCAGTCTGTTATATAGATAACATCAGAGTCTTTTTAAGAATCGAAATAATCTACTTTAAAAAAGTGTCTCTTTCGGGGGCATGTTATTACTGGGTCCATTTTGTCAAATATATGCACCCCAACGCATCGCATCTGTATCGGTCTTGGCCTGTTTGTAAGCTGTGTAGTTCGTAAATCTAGTCATTCTGGATTACCTCTTAAGCTGAACATCAACAGCTACTATTTAACGATGAAATGTATTCATTTTCTGTAAATAAAAATGAATCAGTGTGAAATGTAAACTGAGTACATAAAATAAAATGATACGAGTAAAGCTTCAGATGGCGATGATGTTTAGCTTAATATCAAGTATAAACAAGTCAACAAAGCGCTACTGTTATTCAAATATTTTCTCTGAAGCAAATATAAAACTGTTATATATATTTCAATATTTTTGTGAACGTGAAACCAAAACCAAATTACGCACGCATTAAAATTTCCATCGACTGGAGTAATTACATTTACAATTTCAGCCTGATGCAATTTAGTGAACTCTCTAGGTTATCATCATGCACACAAGTTGTTTTTTTTTCTCCAGAAGACTAAAATTGTGATAGCCGAGTTTATTTTATTGCATTTATCTGCATGTGCATAGTGCGCAGTTCATGTCTGGTTTCTTGCAAAGAACTTCCCGTTTCTTTTTCTAAAAGAAGATGAAGAGTAACCCATATCATGTTTTCCCTTTTAATTGTTGGACATACCACATTTTCAACCTTCACTAAGTTTCGGATCAAATTCCAGAGAATTCTTCACGGTGGCAAAGATACTATTCGTAATATTCTGGCCGCCTTTTCGTAAGTATATGTCCGAGATTGGTTAATGCAGGAATAAACAAGGAACACCGAAACGTATGCACAGAAAAAAAGAGGTACAAAACAGCTAGAGACCAGATTGACCTTCGATAATTTTAGATAAAAAAAATTAAGTGTATAAAACATCTCCAAGTCGGCATGAGCATTATAACTATTAAGTGGATGCTACTCTACTGAAATCGGAAAAAGCATTGCATTTAGAAGTATTTGTATCTCATTCATTTTTGTATTGTTTTTTAATGCAGATCTTTTTTTCTTTTATCAAAAGCGTCATCCATATTTTATTTATGGTATAAATACGCAAAAACCTCTTTCATATATGTGTAACTTTCTGCCATATACCATGTATAGTATACATGCGCAATATTGTGTTGTGTATACATACGTAAATTCTACAACAGTATATCGTGTAGGGTAGATACGCAACATTTTCTCCCATATAAGGCCATATGTTGTCTTTGGTCAAAACTCGTACTACAAACACAAAACACTTATTACACTTACTAGATTGTGTGCAGTATAAAAACAGTTGAAACATCACAATGTTTCGACCAGGTCGTGAACCAGTAAAAAAATGATATTTTTTTGCTCGAAAAAGTATGTATCGCAACATTCGGGTAAAAGTTACTTATCTTTACGTATTGTTGTAACTGAACCGGTCTGATTCCCACGTCAGCACAAGATCTAGGATTCTTTTTCTTTGCTTTTAGTATTTTGGGCATTGCGACATTCGGTTATCATATAAGTAATTCGAGGTTTTGATACTTCAAAAGTTATGTACCGGTATTTTAGTATTTCTTTGCAATAACTTACAAATGGTCCATGTCACGGAGTCAGAATTTGCAGTAAGCGTATATTTTGGTATTTTGTGACTTTGACTGATGTCTCTACATCACCATATACTAAGACATGAAACTTTATTAATTTATCTAAACATGTTGTTACTTTCTATCTTTGCGGATGTTGCTTATAATGCATTGGGAGTTTGACAACTGAACTCCTACAATGCGCACGTCAACGACTTCATCTAACTAAGAAGATATAACAAATCTGAAGTTTGAATAAGCCATTTGTGTATTACAATCTGTTATTTCATTTCTAGCGAACATTGCAATTTTGTTGTCATCACGTTTATCACATTTATAACAAAGCACTGTAATATTACGACAATATGATATTTTCCTCAGCAAGAGTATCACCATGAGGCCCACTGCATGTATTGAACTTTCCCTACGGAGAAAGTCATTTTCGCAGTAAGCAACCCATAACACTGTACCTAAAATTGCACAATGTCACACATTCTTGCCGTCTTAATCTATCATGATGGGATAAACAGTGGAAGTGTGTTCTTGCTCTGTGACACTGAAAATGGGTGACAAAACTAATACCATCTAATCGTAAAAGATTTCCCCATACCTGGACATAATGTTGTTATATTTTCTGGTTCTTTGGGATCATGGAGTCAATTCGATTATCTGTATAATAGAATTCCGCTTAAGCTATACCAGTGACATAGGAGTGTTGCACATTTCATTACATCAACTGAATTGACTAAACCAAACTATTTTTCTTGGTATCTAGCTCTATGCTTCCAAAATGTTTTCTTCTAGATTTCATTTACTATTATAATTACAACATAAACAGGTAATTTCGTTATCTGTTTTTATCTTTTATTTTTTGGTGTTTGCCAACATCCACAAGCCAAACAACTTGTTTATCAAAATTACAGAAGCCTTGGTATTTTTTTTTTATTAGATGTAAAATTTATTAAAACAAGATACCACAGTGTAATCGTTATCTAAATAAATGTGACATTATGATTACTTGATAAATATATATTACGTTTACAATTTAGATTCAATATTGGAAATTGTAAGATGACTTGTGACTTTTAATTGTATTTCTTATAATGTGATATACGGAATAGATTTCATTCTTTTGTTAGCCACGTGTCAATCTAATCAAACGACAAACAATATATCAAAACTTAATAAGACGATGCAAAATATACGTATCTAAGTTATCAGTTTCAAAATTGTCAGTTTCCAAGAAACTTTAGAATCAAGATATAGATTTTATCACTTACGTGTGATATGAGATATGGTAAAATGTAACTAAAGTTTCTGTCTGCCTATTACCGCTATCTGCATCAGTTGCAGCCTCCTCGTCACACGCATTCAATGTCTGTTATTTACCCTGCACATGCCTATCAATATCTTAAAGAAAAACGTAAAATCGCAGGGTAGTCTTTTTTCTGATACGAGTAAAATTACAGCGTCATGTCCGTAATCAAATATAAGGTGCATTGTGTAATTCGTTCATAATATATAAAATCAGTTTGCAGTCAGGTTTTAGAAATTATTGTTTCTGTCGCTAAAACGTGTAAGATTACAAGTGCATGTAGCTATTGTTCAAAATAAGGGCCACGTTGCACCATGTGAGGCACCTCGCGACCAGTGTAAGCTCATAGTCCATGTTACGGTATCTATCATGTGTTTGTACTCTTTGGGAGGAGACTTCTTTAATTTCCTTGCCGACAGTGATGAACGCACTGACTCTTGCGGCTTTTCCGACAAACTAATCATAATTATATGGTTTTATTCGTCAAGCTTTTCCAACAGAGGGTTCAATGAAAATGTGAACGCTTGTCGAGCTAATAAAAGTACACCAAAGGAATAATAGAACCCTAACGGGTTTTAACATAAAATGAAATACTCTAAACATGCATGTTATCTCTCATTCGATAAATCGAGATGATAAAAGTGACGATAGTCAGACAGACGAACACGTACTGTTTGAATTTCATTTATCTTTTCAATATCATCTTTTATCAACGAGTGGCATAACCTTTAACTTTTGTCTGATGAAAGTGATATGTCCGCCCCTTGTTCACACATTGCGATCAAAAGATTATAAACTATTCCACATTTTAAGAATAATTCCTTTACATATTGTTCTAGTTTGAATTAAGTTAGTTCATTCTTACGCAAGTTCTCCTCAAAAGTCGACCACACAGTGAGAAGTTCAATTTTCATCTGACATTAAAGTCAAATTACCAGCTTCTATATAGCTATACAATTATGCCAAGCATTTCAGGTCGATAGTTATCACAAAAATAACTACGTTTCGGTTTTCATTTTTTCAAGCAAGTCTACTGTTTATGGCAGTTTGAAGATTTGAAACGCTTGACTTATCTTTAATACTATATACATTGGCCAAATATTCATTTATAATACTTCAAACTCTCAAGAAGTAACTTTATCCTCTTTCACCGAAAAACAGAGTTCTCCCTACGACACATGTCTATGGAAGCAATAATTACACCTCCTCTGAATTTATCAGACGAAACTTAGAACATTTATGCACCGTTCGTGAAAAAAAATCACTTTAAACTTTCTCATATTTTGATAGTATAATGTTTCGTTAGGACGAAATGATAACTATAAAATTATTAATGCTTGGGTTACCTATATACCTGGAAATCAATAGAAAATAATGATGATTTCAGCAGTATCGAGGGCGAATGTCTAACAGTGAAAGCAATATTCAAAGAACGCACTTGTAAATACAACACTCTACATGGAAATAAGGGTATGTTTTAATTTATTTAAGTGCACACCGGCTGACACATGAGCACGTGTAAACATTACACAAATGAATACAGCAAAAGAAGCAAAGACGTTACAAACACTCAAACAAAGATGAAGAGGAACACAGCAAAGCACCGGTTTGTAACGGTAAGTGACAAAACCTAATTCTGGAAATTAAAGTGTTTACTGGTGCCAGACATCATTTCTTACCTTTACTGAAACTGTGTGAATAAAAATACTCCCTGCCAGATGAATCCCTCGCATACGTAACAGATGAACCTTTGATGCTATCCATACCGAACACATGTAATCTAACACGAATCTGAGATAAGATGGTTTGTATGTATGCTGTCTGGATTTACTGTTGCGCAAAAAAGTGCAACAGCACATTTCAGAAATGTAAACCAATATTAACGACACATCACTAGGGTTATCGTGTTTGAACGTGTCCCCATGCTGGGTACCTGCACTGTCTCTGCAACTTGCAGAGCGTTCATTGATGTCTGCGTAGAACTATTTTAATTATGAACTGAAATACTTACTTCGTGGGTTGCGCTCCTATAGAATAAACAAGAATTTCGATGGTTTGCGTAACTACATCTGCTGCTCTTTTTTTGAAAATGAAATAAGTAATTTAAAAACAAATCGGCATATTGTGTATTGAAGTCTTACAAAGCAGCTATATATGAGCCGTGCCATGAGAAAACCAACATAGTGGGTTTGCGACCAGGATGGATCCAGAACAGCCTGCGCATCCGCGCAGTCTGGTCAGGATCCATGCTGTTCGCTAACGGTTTCTCTAATTGCAATAGGCTCTGAAAACGAACAGCATGGATCTTGACCAGACTGCACGGATGCGCAGGCTGGTCTGGATCCATGCTGGTCGCAAACCCACTATGTTGGTTTTCTCATGGCACGGCTCATATATTCATTCGTCATCGGGCTACCTCCACATATCGTTCAAAGATACACCCAACAATTGACTGCTATCAGTGCAGGATAGTGCAAGGAATGGGTGCATGACATAGGTTTACATTCAGAAACAAAATGAACGGTGGAGAATTGTTATCTCTAGGCACGGATCTGCTTTTTTCCGAACATCCGTTTTTGATTAAATGTTTGTTACATGACTGTTTGCCACATCTGTAACTAAAAACGCACGATTTCCTCGAAACTTGTTGTTATAAGTCCTCCGTACTAACTCTTACGTTAATGTTTATTCTCAAAAGCAACAAGTAGCCAGCAAACAAGTTGATATAATTGCACCATGTCATGCGTTTACCGTTTACAACACTGTATGTGACTTGTCGCACGAGGGATAGATAGTTCAGGTGTTTCTTTCATGCACCTTTGCATTCTGCAATACTGTAAAATGCTTCAGAACTAACTTCATTACGATTCTGATTGCACTTTGATTGCAGCCTTTTTAAATTTCCTTTGATAGACAATATTTTCAAAGTAGTCCTGTTTAACGACTATAGAGAAGTTTTTAATATTTATCTAAATCAAATGTTCAATTTGGTAAAACAAGAAACTTAATGTAAGCGTTATCTAAATAAACAAACATTTCTACTGACATTTTATGACGTGGTTACTTTATACATATTAGCGCAAAATGGTTTTGGAGATTAATGATCGAGATGGCGTGTGTCTATCAACGAGGTTTTGGATTATATCCAAATTAATGACACAGCTATATAAACTAGGGTTCGTTTAGTCTCTCGGTGAATTTCGTATATCAATTTCAACACCTTTAGACCACAATGAAATCAAGACATTTACATAACTTTCTTTCTAAACACGTAAAATGCCGATGTCATGGTCGAAAATTTTATCAAAAATTAAAACTGCTTGGCAGTGTGCAAGCGGTTGAAAAATATTTAGAATTAACGAGGTATAATCTTTTGAACCATGGTCTTTTAAGATTACAAAGTTCTGAAATCCGGTCATAAATCAACGTTACAAAAGAGTAAACGATAACTTGAAGTATAGCCATATTCGGTAAGGGTACAGTATCCGAGACTTAGCCGATCATAACAGTATGTATTTAAAAGTGTACGTTTTCATGTATCATACGGTATATTACAAACATTTCAAAAAGTTTAATCATTTTAATAGCCTAATGAAACACAAATGCTGATTGAAACTGCAATCCTCAAAGAAATATCCTTGCTTTTTTAAGGCTTCTTCAAACATTCATTTTCCTTTATGATAGTGACTGGTACATTGTTTTACCTATGAAACGGTATATTTAGCGATGTGTTCCCGAATTGGAATTATTTTGTCAAATATCGATAATAAAAAAGTAAGATTGTAGGAAGCATTAGACAACCTTCCACATCGTCAACCATAAAATACCCAACATTACCTAAAAGCGGCTGCTTTTACTTCCGGAAAGTAATAGCAGACATACAGGATGTACAGAAAGTTCGTCCGGGGCAGGAAAAATTGCTGTATTATTTACCTGAGGTGTAACAGACACTTACTAGGAGAAAGGTCCATACGTTTCTCTTAAAGACTACCTGTGATCATGTTGTGAGTTCAGATGAATGATTTGTATGAAAGTTTGCCTTTTGCTCGTATCACGTTATTCGAAAATGGCACGTTCACTAAATTTCATCGGGACACTTGCAGAGTTAACAACACAAATACGTTTTAAAGATTCAAAAGGTATTTGTTTTGTAAAAGTATAGTTGTTGTGTTTGTATTGTTCAAACACTCACTAAAAATCTGACACTGTGTTGGAATGACCAAAAGAAATAATATTTGTTAATTTTCAAATTTTCAAATCTTAATATACTATATAAAATTGTATTTTCTCGAATAAAAAGTCTGAAATTAACCAAATTTCTGTAGTAGCAGTATGCCAACAAACCTGTACATATTTTACTTTCCATTTTGTTGCTATACTGGTTTACGAACTTTCCTTACACTCTTCAGTTATTAAAATCAACGACATGAAACATTTAAAATATAATATATCTTTTAATACAATATGATATGGGACACCACATTAATGCAACAACAATCCTGCCTTATCAAGTTATGATCTATTATCAGGAATGTGTGATAGCTGACACAAAATCTTACGGTGAACAAAGCCAACTTAATTTATTGGGTACAGTAAAGCTTTCAGTTATGACCTAAATGCTGAAAGGACGAAGACCATGTAAGAAAAGACATAAATAATGTGCCCCAGTAAACGAACCCCAAAGGATTGTATGTATGGATGTGTACACGGCAAATACCTAAATACACAGTCAATGTAAAACATATAGAAATTGAATGACTAAAAACAAACCGAATGAACGAACAAAGTAGAGCACCGCTTTGGAACGATCAGTGGCAAAATAACAACAATAACAACAAAAACAACACCAGTGTGAAGTTAAAACCGGTCATATGTGCACAAATCCTTATGGTTATTAATCTAACACAACAAAGTAAGTGCTTAGCCCAGCACTGCTCACTTGGTGTCTTTCTTTACTTCGAAAAAGATGCCTGGTATCGTAATTTAGAGGTGCGAACAGATCATCATACTTGTGTTAACTTGATAAAGGACGGACGTAGAGGGTCGGAAATCTAAATTACGTCTATACTTTCTATTTCATAATATCTTCGTGAGGTAAAACCTTTTGTTAGATAAAAAGTAGTTGTTGAACATATTGCCTGCTCATTTCATCTGAACAGAATAATAAAGATTGTCATTTTTTTTCAGATTTTCAAATTACTTATTTATAAAATTCTGTCCCAATGATTGTATTGCACCTTAAGGCGTTTAACGCAGTGTCTTTAAATATTTTGAAAATATCAGCGTTGTTAGTAGACTATTTTAGTAGAATTTGTCAAATCTCAATATTTTTTCCATGAATCTGAATGTGCCTTTCAATAAACGTCTAACTTTATAGATGCATTTGTTGTCAATGGCATTAACTCTCCGCTTTAGAAGTATGTTGACTTTTAATGCCGCGACTATAGCACGTTAACAATTATATTTATAAATATGCAGCTTTTGCACACTGGGAATTTTTCAGTTACCAAAAAAAAAATAAAGCTAGTAATGTAAACTGATATTACGAGTTCTTTTGTAAAATTTATTACCTCTAAAAGGTTTCGAATGGATGAATAAGAAAGTCATTAATCACAATCATTTATGACGTACCGAGAAATGAATATATTGAATAATAAAAAATAAACACTTAAATACGTGCGCTGTATGTAGACATATATATTTAATTCAACATTGGATATATTCTATTTAATTGAAAATACCATTACGTTACATTATGATAAATTGTCGCCAAGCAAATTAATTACATAGTTCGGCATGCGATGCAACTGAATAAAAGCAAGCATGTAAGCGCACTATTTAGTAAGATTTTTCTTGGCATCTACATAATAGATTTATATTTTTGTTTTCAGCAGTCATATTTTTCTTTTTTCTGTCTGTCCCACTTTTAACACTGTTCGCATGACTCGTGGCGTGCGGTAAAAGTGGTGCTTAATAGTAATATAAAGGCAAGGTCATAATATCAATATAAATATGTACAGGTTCCTGTAACATCTGAAACAAAAACTTATCGCATAAAGATTATTTTACAATAAAAATAATACAGTCAGTTACACTAATTGTGTCAAATTTATTGAATGTCACTTAACATCTATAGGAAAACTACGTTTGGAAGTAAATACGAAGACTTTTGTTCATACAGCACGGTCTGCCTGGAATTGTCAGTAACAAAATAAACACTGGGAGTTAAAATCAGTTTACTGACACAATTCTCCGTTCTTAACCCGCCTCCCCCTGACCCTACCACTCCCCCACCCACCACCCCACTGACCCTACCACCACTCCGTCATGTTCCTATGTTACAAGGCAGTGTAAATATAATAGCTCTCCACCTGATGAATCAGAAGACACTGTAAAGGTACATAAGTGCCACGGAATAGTTAACGTATGTGCTCAATGATTTTTCAGAAGAATACCAACAGAAACATCATTAACCTTTAGCATGCTAGATCAATTGTGGTCTGCTGGAAATGTCGTCTGCTAAAATTGTAAAGTTCATTCAATTTGCTCCAAAATTGGAAGAAATATTGTCAGAGTAGCAAACAGCTTGGAACCTGATCAGACGCCGATTTAATCGGCGTCTGATCTGGTTCCAAGCTGTTTGCAAAGGCTGTTTAATTCGCCTGCAGCAGGCTAAGGGTTAAGGACACGGCGAAACAGGCCATATTGCTGCAAAATAACGTCACTTGAGTAGCTTGAAGAGCGACGAGCTTTAGATATGTAAATTGGGTGTGTAATATAATTATCGCAATACTGCACGCTCCCTTCATGATATCCATCTCGAACAAATGTAATTCAACGAGGTAAGATAAGGCAATATGCATCCATGCTCTCTGGTTTTATTGTTATGCACAATGCTGGAGTACATGCTGAATGCAAACGAAAGGGAACGACACTTCACAAGGGTTATCTCGCAATTTCTTATGTTTTCTTTTTCATGTTTTCACTGTTGGATGCTCACAATACCTCCAGACCTTTCATTCATTTAAATTAATTGCGACGTTTTGGTTATCTTGTTGAAGGTTTTTGCCAACATGTGAAAGACGACATGCGTCTATCAACTGGTCTTCTTTTATACGATGTATACTTCAGTCCATGCGCCACACACTCCATGCAAATATGACAAATTCTAAAACATGCGATACTCGGTCTCGTCAAATTACTATCTAATACCATTCGAAGGCTTTTTTATTTTGCTTAGAACGTACCGTTATATCTTTATCAGCAAGGGTAGCAGACCACGCGAAATTATAGTCCAAATTTGACACGGCGTATGCCAACTAACATCTCAACATCGATATCAAATTCAATTATGTAATCAATAGCTCATGTTCATTGACTGTATCCTGATCAAGTAAAATGCTTGAATCATTGTGCATCATGCAAATGGTTTCATGTTACGTTGCCAACCGATATAAAATTCCATTGTGCTGATCCAACTCCTAGGTCAATGAGCCACATGACAAATGAAATAATAGTATCTACTTACGCTCAGGCAGTCCAACTGAAATTTTATACGTTTTGAATTTACTAGTAAGGCTAATCGTAAACTGCTCAATATAGTGGATGATTTCTGCCATTTCGCGTTTTCGCCCCGCGACCCCTCCGAGCGAAAACACGAGAATTAACAAGTTAAAATGGCGGGGGCGCGGGGCGAAAACTCGCTATTTAGCGTGGGCGCGGAGCGAAAACTCGCTGTTTAGCGGGGTCGCGGGGCAAGATTTAGTAACTGGTATGTCGAGGGCGCGAGACGAAAACACGATAATTAGCGCTGCTTAAACGTCGAGTTTTCGCACCGCGCCCCGACATTCCAGTTACTAAATCTCGCCCCGCGCCCCCGCTAATTATCGTGTTTTCGCTTCTCGCCCCGCTAAATAGCGAGTTTCGCCTGGCGCCCCCGCCATTTTATCTTGTTAATTTTTGTGTTTTCGCTCGGCGGGGCCGCGGGGCGAAAACTCGCTATTTAGCAGGGGCGCGAAGCGAAAACACGATAATTAGCGGGGTCGAGGGGCGAGATTTAGGAACTGGAATGTAACAAATGTAACAATGTTTTACAGTTTCCTTATGCCCCCATCCCATCTTCAACGTTTGTCTTGTTTGTTACTGAACTACTGACAATATGTTTGCTAGGTATAAGGTTGAGAACGAATTTATCTATGCCATGTTCAAATAAATTTGATAGAAAAGTGATGTCTTCTAGATGTCTTCTAGTTTTTTCGGCCTATAACCATACAGGCCTGACTAATTACTAATGGGGTTTGTATGTCTTTATCTATGGTTAAGGTACCGCCAAGTCTGTCCAGCGTTGACGAATCTTCAGGTTTATCCAGCAATAACTGTCTTTAATTTATCCTTTCTATTACTGATCGGGTTTATGCACTTTCAGGTTCATCCAGCCTATAACTGACTGGGCTTCAACTTGTTGATAAAGTTAAAAAAAAAACTCGAGAGGGTTTGGCAGTATTTTTAAACGTCTCGTATACATCAAAGTTATCAGCTGTATTGCCATAATCTACCATACTATTAAGACCGCTTGACCTTTGTAGATTCAACAACAAAGTAAGTGCTTGACTTACGTGATATCTTTCTTTTGATAAATAATGATTTATATTGTACTTAAAGTAAAATTAGTTCTGAAGTGATAGGTTTGACATGATAAAGATGTTGACAGACAGTCGGACGAACGCAGAGAGCAAGGAGCAAGTGAAAACCAAGTAGAATTATACACATCTAATCTATCTTAATCTAATATATATCTGCTTGTGGCGTGAGCTGAGCCATTGTAGTAGATAAAGTTATAATTATGTAGAATAAAATTAGTTCACTATGTTATGCTCATGCTCCTCTTTAATAGAGTTTTCATAATCATTTTATTACATGCTTTTTTTCAATGAACTATCGAAATATTAAAGTGAAATAGATCTGATATTTTCACAGGGAAAAATATCAAATATGTTTTTATGTTTTTCACTAAGAGGTGACTGAATGAGACACAAACCTGGCGAGCGGTATTTTTTCGTGTAGTGAGCGTAAACGCTAAACCTTACAAACTTACTTCAGTGCAAGTTAACATTTTTCAATGCTTTAAATAAATATTGCATTGGTTTACATACATATTCTTTATAAGATTCACAGTAGCTTAATCATATCTTTTAAAACATGTGAACCCATTATAATTAATGAATATTTTATATGTTTTACAACGAAACTGGGCTACCTTAGCAAAACTGCAAAGTCGGTGTATTTTAAAGACGAAGATTTCATATATTAAGGAAAAAAATGAAAGACTTCAACATTAATCAAAGTTGAATGTCACGAGAATGTAGATGTTAGACGTGATTTGAATTTTACACTTAATTTACTCCGTCGTTTTAATGCAAATTGTGCAAAAAAGGAAAATTTATACCGTACTTATCTCGTTTTGTTTACCTTTTAAGCGTGTAAAAATGTGTGCATTTTTATAGTTTTACGTAAGTTATTTATATCGGTGATGGAAAAAAAAGTAATTAAAAGTTTCATAATAGATACAGACTACTTTATGATGAGGTTATTACAAACACCATTCATCTGAATGTAACATTTGAATAATAAATATGTAAATTCTTCTTTTTAAGAGAAGACACAGATTTTACATAGACCATTAAGTTTCATTCGCACGCGCGCTAGTAAATACAAACATGCATTTTAATATAAACTTTATAAAAACGTGATATTTATCTGAAAAGCAAGGCACGCGCTCCTTAAGAATGAGATAAATTTTCATGGGAACGCAAAATATTGAGGAAACGACTTTTTTGTTGACCTCGTGTGTGGTATATAGCCGACTAATTAGTATAGCGCATCCAAAGAGCCATGTAGTTGGTTGTTCAGGCTGCACCGGTCATTTGTTTTGTATTTGTGGTTTTTAAGTCTCCATGACACAAGCTTATGTCATGTGGCAACTTGCCAGACTTTTACGATGAAGGAAGACCCAAGGTGCCCATTATTTCAGACCGTGATACTTTGATACTTTAGTAGAATAAGCGAATGACTGGTTTGAACATACAAAAGATCCTTCGGGAGCAAAGAACGCAACCAAACATGGCTTTAAATGAGTCTGTGCGTGGAGGTTAATGAAACGTGCAACACGTCACTTTAATGTACATCATGATTCCATATGGGGGAGACTACTTAAATTCATATACAAATATTTCAATTCGTATGAATGCCCTTAGTTATGTTATCTTGTAACAATGATGTCGTAAACTAAGAGAGCAGTTAGTTCCATTGTTTGCTTGTTGTTTACCCATGCGGGGCCTCGTATCAGTACATATGTTCTATTTTCGTTCAATTCCATTATTTTGTACTTTGTCATCTAAGATATTACAACCGACAGCCTTGAAATGTCAAAGAATTAGTTTTCGCTTTCTCTTATATTTGCATTTAACTTAACCTTAAAATGCTATCCAATAAAGATTCCAAAATCGGCAAACATCCGGGTAACTCTGGTATTTAAATAAGCGGTACAAATAATTACAGGATGCCTTTTATGAAGGTGTACTTATTAACGAGATAATCTATTAAAATTAATGTTCCAGGGATTGAGAAGCCTAGAAACGCTAGAATTTGAATAAAGACAGCTCTTAGTTGTATATATTGAATATGCTTCAGTCTATATTCTTAAAAAGAGCTTTTTTTCGCTCAATTATGATAGATTTTAGGCATCCGTAGTGATCTTTAAAGTACAACAGTAATAATGAGAAATAACGGACTTACGTCCGAGTCACATATTCATGATCTAACAATCTTGCTATTCTTAATTATCAAGTTGCGAATGTACGACAGAAACGGTGTACAAGAATTCTGTAAGATTCAAACCTACACCAACATAAATCAAATAATCTTTGAAAGCTAACAACACTGAATATAAAACATCCTGATACATTTAGTTGAGAAACACATTTATTTCACAATGTGCAAATTACATAGCAAATGACAAATATAATATAACAGGATTGGAATGGTAAAATCAACCAAAATACAAATGTAGTTCCTTTCCATGCATGCAGATGAACAATTATTGCAAGCAAGGAACATGCGATCATAAATTTATTACATTTAAATTGGTACATTTGAAGCGTCGTCGGGATACTACACGAGTTTGAATGTCAAGAATTTAAGAAAAATAATGAAAAATTCGCTATCGTGTTCAGATGTGATTTTTTTCTTCATATCCTTTATTTGAATTTCTGGCGACCCTTCATAAACAGTTTCAAGTTTTTGCAAACATATTTTATGTCCAATTATGAAACAAAATATATCATACCTTCAAGAATATAATTTACATAAAATTTCACACTAAGATGAAATTAATGATAAAATTTCAATATATCGTCTCTTGTAAAACATATTTTATGTCTTTTTTTTCAACAAAAAACAGGTGTCTATAACATACAGTATTTAAGAGATGCATACCAATCGCATTTCAGAGAATCGTTTTACGTGTCCCTGTCCGCGTTATGAAAACATATCCCTTAGTAAAGACACAGTCTAATCATCTCGAATTTTACGTAGAATACAGAAATAAATACCGACGATTTATGGGTATAGAAAACAAACTTCGAATGTTGCAGAACTTTCT
The DNA here is from genome assembly GCF_021730395.1 of Mercenaria mercenaria. NCBI lineage: Eukaryota > Metazoa > Mollusca > Bivalvia > Venerida > Veneridae > Mercenaria > Mercenaria mercenaria. The sequence continues at coordinate 25,488,393 of NC_069362.1, forward strand.
CTTCGGTTGATATAAAGTTGATAAATAAACGCGAGATCAGATTCGAACTTGCTCAGTTTTGCCTAGTAAGTGACATCGAGGTTATCTTGCATTCTTTTGAGTGTAAAAGTTTGCTTCACGAGTTTGAAAGTGTTGAGTTGAAATCATATGTATGGGAGCTTTGACGCTGGCTTCATATAATACGCTAAGAAGCTTCAAAGCTGACTTCTCGTGAAAGCTTGATATCCACGAAGAAGGTAATGAAAGGCTGCCATAATCCGTTTTATACACGATGCTTATGTATAAAGCAGCTGCTTTAAAAACAAGGATAAATTTTCAACATGGAAAGCCATGCTCAATTAACGCAAAGCATACATGCATGGCAGTGAGCAAAACCAACAAATACACACGCAGCACATAGACAAAAAAATATACAATAAGGACAAAACAAACAAATAAAAGAACACAGCGGAACACTTCCTTGGACATGTCAGCGGCAACATCACCACTTTGGAGCATAAACCGGTTTGTGGTGCGCATCGGACTTTAACCTCAACCTCTTATATATTCCAAAGTCACAGGACAGTGTAAAAAATGTTTTCTCCGTCAGGTGAATCCAAAACACGCAGAATTGCAAAAGAAGGCAAGACATGTATAAAACGAAAGCACTCTGGTAAAACTTATATTAAAAGCAAACCTTAAGAACAATTAACGCATGTACTTGACGCCTTTGTAGAAGACAGAGGTTCAAGAAAAGACACTATTAAGGTTTAGACGAAGCTGGCCGGAAGACGGTTAAGGAGTGGTGATATGATGGTTGAAGGGGTACTACATGGGGGCGACTGACATGGCGTAATGTTGGAGGTGGAATGAATAGATACCACGAAAAACAAAACAATATCAAGATGCACAAGAAACCTTCGTGTGTGTGCGTGCGTGCGTATGTGTGTGTGCCTAGGCGTGTGCATTAGGGTAATGTTGGGTGAAAATCAAAGTGCACAAGAGACTGAAACTTTTTGGATTGGGAGAGTGGCGTAAGGACTTTAAAGATATACTTCAAAACACGAAATTCGAAACTATATCAATAAAGACAACTAAAGGAATACAACATATTTTAAGAGAAGGAGGGTATTTTATTAGCTTTGGCTTGGTTGGTTTGTGGGTGTGTGGTTGGGTGTTGAATTAAACCCTTGCTGATAGGCTCATGAACGGAAGGTCGTCCATTGACAGATTGGGATGCAGAAGGTCGTGATGTCCTAGGCCCAGGTCTCGGATATCTACATTTCTACTGTCAAAAGTCCAGTTTGAGGATCAATAACCGAGTATAATAGGACGGGGTGCTGATGAACTTGTTTAAACTTGTTGTGATAGCTGTAGTCACATCAAAGAGCACACAGCTTCTGCTGTATATTGCATAATCTGTATGAGATTCGTTTCAGAAACATAAATTTGATGCTTTCAGACTTTCTTAATCAATCATGTTCATGATTAAACTTGAAACTAGAGTGCAATTTGTTTAAAATCACGATTTAAGACGAACCCCCGTCATTTGCCTGTTCTATCAAATGCATTTTGCCAAAAGACGCAATGAAATAGTCATTTAACAAGGCATTATGATAAAAACAGCAGACGACATCAGGATTTCAATAAGTGTAATCCGCAACGTTGCATTGCTATTCCCATAAAATGCAAATTGTACGCATTGTTATATCGGGGAGCTGTAATTTAAAAAGTAATTTGTTGGTTTTAGACAGACACTTTCAAAGAGGATTTTATTTCTACATGATGTGAGCGGCCATTTCACACGCCTCCTCTCCCAGTCCTCTAATCTTCTCTCCAAGATACAATTGTTTTTACTCGGGCGTTGTGCATTTTGCGGAAATGCATAATTTGCGAGGGAGAAGCGTTTTGGTTCTTTTTTTTCAAAAGTGAATGAAGTATAGGTTTTTTAATCATTAAAAAAGATATGGCGATTATTCTGTGATTATTTCAGAATAATGCGAATTTGTACACTGAATAACGCTGCGATTAATAATAATACTTTCGTGGCGAAATAATTACACGTTAATGTGCAGTTTATGTGTGCGCTTAATATAACGTAGAGCATAACTTTAAAAAGCCTTGAAACCCGGCAGTCTATAAAATAATTCGTAGCAGTAAATATATACTCAAAATTCAAAAAAGTATGCAGTAAGAAGACCTTGTAAATTGTGGAGTAGCCCTTGCGCTTCATCTTCCAAGAAACGAAAACCACATTGTGACAGGTTACTATGGCAACGTGTCGTTACGTTATATTCTCTCTGTCAAAACAGTGTCATATTCTACAGCAAACTTACAATTATTTTAATTTACCTCAAACTTAAACACATCTATTTTAAGCAAGGTAATACACTTTGGTGTTCATAAAAAATGGAGAAAGATACAAAATATATAGAATTATCCAGCTGCAAATGAAATTGTATATATTTATGGGCGGAAATTTTCTAAATTCAATTACTCAGGTGTCAGAATAAAAGGTTTTGTGAGACTTGAAGATATATACCTATTCACAACTGATAGTCTGTCTCGTTAGCTAGGGTGATAACTATAATGAAAAGACTTAAATTTTTAGAAATAAAATGAAACTTTATCTGTTTTAAAATTTACTTCAAATTATAGGTTTGATTCATGTTTTTGCATATATTTTAGCAATGTGTCCTTATATGAGAGCTATGACGCACATGGAGAGTAAACTTAACTAACTTGGTCTACAAAATCCGACAACAGAGAGCATATTAAACGCATGGCAGATTTGGTCATATGTGAGCATTACTGTCAATAGACTGAAGTCAAGAAACGCTTACCCAGTGATCAATGAGCATAGGGAAATAGGCGGTTTAAAATCATTTCGTTCAATTTCACTTATCTACCAAAAACTTTGAAAAAATGGTGTCACATATTCTTAATGTTGTATCCTGCTAGATAATGACTGGTTTCATATTGTTATTGTCAAGTTACCCGTAATACAAGTATCATCTCCCATTATAAGAGCTCTCAGGCAATACAACAATATTCAAATTATATATGTAAATTCGGCTTACAAACGGTTGTTATGGAAATGATTCGGTGAATATGGGATGCTCAGAGTTGATGAGCCGCTTGACAGAAGTAATTAAAGCAATGGTCAGAGTAAATTGTGTGTAATGGCGCATGATTAAGTCTATCTTGTGAAGAAGATTATTAACAGAAAACTCCCCTTCTGTCGCCAAGGTGGTCAACCTATTCTCCAATTCCCCGGGTATATCTGGGGCTTTCTCTAGCAGTTTGCAAAGACACATGCAATAGATGACAATTTTAAGCCGAAATCAAGCAGCAATGTGAGTATACATAAACTTTCCAGTCCGTTTATTATGGGGTATTGTGGAGTTTTATGTGTAGTTAGCCTGCTCACCTCATGTCGAACTAAACTCACTCAACTATACATTATCAATAAGTCAATAAATACGTCCCATATAATTTATTTCATCTACGTAGTGATTATAAAGATGAGTGTGCTAAAAATCAAAAGAAAGGCTTCTTACTAACAAGGCTATAATTTTGTAAATTGACTGAAACTGGTTACGCTAAATTATGCTGGGCACACAAATAAATTAAAGTTGTCCATCCAGTGAGGTTAATAACCAAGTACCGCCAAAATTAGACAAATACCCCTTTGAACATTTTAATAAAATCTGTTAAGCTAAATAAACACTTAGATCACCTGTCAGATAAGGTTAACTAATCGCTCGTGCAGTCCGCTGTTAAATCAAAAGGTCATGCAAAGGATGCTTGATCAGATTAAATTTAAAAGTTAGTGTGCCTCTGTTGCCAAGAAAAGAACCAATTTACGTTCAGTAAGCCATGCGAGTACAGTGATAGTACATGCGTATTGCTATGGGTTTTTTTCTAATTGCTTTTCGTAGACTGCCGTGCGGTACTGTTCTAGTTCACTGGTGACTGGTACTGTTTTTTTTTAACTTTCCACTATATATGTAGCAAGTAAGTACATCCGTATCATTTGTCATTAAAGTCCAGAACTCTGTGCAAACTGACGTGTCCGGAACCGCTGGACATAGTATACAACGTCTTTGCAAAATAAACTAACTTTGAACAAGATAGATACCTCGTATGTCCTCATCTTATGCCCCCTCAAGCTTTTTCAAAAAGTTCTGCTACATTTAGATCATCAATCTAAGTATCCCATTTCTAACATAGCGTTCAACTGTCGTGATTTTAAATTCAGAAAAAGCTAATCGTTGTCACAGAGATCGTCTTTCTGTATTCTCGGATAGCCATCCATTGTCCACAGTATGTAATTAGTGAGATTTGATTCAGTGGTTATTATGGAAGGTGAGATTTTTCAAAAGTATCAACATTTTAAAACTCTGAAACTTGAGCACGTGCTGTCCATGGCGCCACGTGGACCTTAGTATGGATCAGAGGTTGGGTAGGTATAAAGTTTCGGTGACAATTAGCAATAATTTAATTTCGACTGAAATTTATACAGCAAAGGGCAAACGAGTGTGACAAGATTCCACTGCTTTTTTTTCTTTTCTGTCTACCAAGCTTAACTTCGGGTTGTATTAAATGTGATAGGAGAACAAACATCTTAAAGAGTGGTGGTAACAAAATATATCAATAGGACTGTTTGGACACATCTACAAAAGCGGTGGCAACAAAAGTACTGAAAAGTCTATTTGAGTCTTCCATTTTGTTTAAAAGAACAAACATTAATCTGAGCATGCTGTCCATGGCATCAAGTGAACAAGAGAATATACAAACTTGCACATCGGTACAAATCGGTAAAGCAAGACTTTTGGCTGCTACTGCATCATTGTAAAGACGGTACATGCTAGATGACTACTTCAAAGATGAAAACAGGACCATAGTCTTCTTATCTTTCCATTCGTGTGCCATGATACAGATCAATGCAGCTAAGTTCGCATTTATTTCTTTACATTGCAAGCAGAATGTCACCTTCGTGATAGAAAATAATTGAGCCGTGCCATGAGAAAACCAACATAGTGGCTTTGCGACCAGCATGGATCAAGACCAGCCTGCGCATCCGCGCAGTCTGGTCAGGATCCATGCTGTACGTTTTCAAAGCATTTTGCATCTATAGAAACCGTTAGCGAACAACGTGGATCCTGACCAGACTGCGCGGATGCGCAGGCTGGTCTGAATCCATGCTGGTCGCAAAACCACTATGTTAGTTTTCTCATGGCACGGCTCAATTAACTTTAGTGCATCAGCAACACATTCCTGTACAAATACGAACAAAAAAAACACGATAATGTATAAAAAGGAGGACAGCTAAAGTTTTGCTCATATTTGAATTTCAAATTTCACATTGATATCTTGTGAATAATAAACAGTTACATTATAAAGTACTCTCATAACATTATCTTTATGAATAGAATATTTGTAAGGCACGCGCGTTTGACACCAGTTAAGTGCTAGACTTTCAATTGCACCCCACTTAACCTTAGCTTCATGCCGAGAATATTAATTTTAAAATGTATCATCCATCAATCAAGTTGAATAATAATCGTCATTTGACTCGACAGGGTGGCCAGGGAGGCCAGCAGCTCAGTATAATAGGACCACGTCACCTTAGCAATAATTGATATTTGAGCCGTGCCATGGGAAAACCAACATAGTGGGTGTGCGACCAGCATGGATCCAGACCAGCCTGCGCATCCGCGCAGTCTGGTCAGGCTCCATGCTGTTCGCTTTTAAAGCCTATTGGAATTGGAGAAACTGTTAGCGAACAGCATGGATCCTGACCAGACTGCGCGGATGCGCAGGCTGGTCTGGATCCATGCTGGTCGCACACCCACTATGTTGGTTTTCCCATGGCACGGCTCATTTAATTTAATATCCTCCAATTTGGTCTCCATCGTCCGTGTGTATAACACATTAAACTGCGGAAGTCCAATCCTTCTGAAAAAGATATAGCTCTTTAAGAAAAAGGCCAGAATAACTGTTTTGCAAACAAGAATTAATTATATGTCAATATAACAACTAAAGTATTAAATCATATATTGACAGCACTGTGCCAACTGGTTCATTTTCCATCCGGCTGGCGGAAGCCTTAACGAAGATATTGATGTAAATGAACAATCGCAGGGGCCTCCGTAGACGAGTGGTTATGGTTGCTTCAAATCAACTGGCCATCATCAATGTGGAATCGAACATGTGTGGAAGCCATCCGCTTGGCTTATTGAAGGTAGGTGGTTCTACCCAGGTGCCCGCCTGTGATGAAATAATGCCGGGAAGGGTACCTGGGATCTTCCTCAACCATCAAAAGCTGAAAGTCGCCATAAGACATATAACCAAGGAACAATCGATTGAATTATGAAAAAGATACATACAAATATGTGCAATTAAGAGGAAAATGGGCTATCTAATAAATCCCAAACATTGAAATTGTCTCACATATTTCACATTTTCAGCACTGGCGTGTTTGATTGCCTTTTGTATGATAACAAGCAGACATTCTAATAAAAAAAGGCTGCATTTTGTGGTTGCCAAACCTTCAATGCCATAAGACCATAAAGTTTAACCTTTCTCTCTCTACAGTGATTTAAGAATAAGGATTTTTCTCAGAAATATATATAAGGTATATACAAAAATGTATATCTAAAAAAAATCCCTTCCTTTGGCAAAGAATTTTTTTTAAAAAAACGCGGCGTTTTGCCACGTCTCAAAACTGTTTGACCTGATAGACTATTTATCAGTGCATTATGCTTGATTCCGATATTCTTTAAACATATACAATTATTTGCTGAAAATACAGTCAATTACAGACTGTTAATTCTTCTAGACAACAGGGAGGAAGAAATATTAATAATATTTTCCCAGGAACCAAGACTTTCCTTTTATCAAGCAGACATAAAATCTTAGTAATATAAATTATATTTGGAAAACACAAACAACAGAACAGCCTAATAAAACAGCATAACATAACAGCATAGCAAGAAGACAAAGTCTGAAATTGGCGACTTTTTTCTTTGAAAATGTTTTTCCATCTCTTATTCACAGGATTGACAATCCCACGGCTGCTTCTTTTTTGTTTATCAAGATCAAGAAAAAATGCAATCACTTTCGTGCTTTTGCAGCAGACGATCGCTGAACATCCCACCCTTTTCTTCATACAAAATGCGTTGGTGTGGTTTCTAGTAATTTCAAGTAGATCGTAAAAGATAACATTTCTCGTCAGTTGCTAAAGTAATCTGATTAATGTAATACGAATTCGTCATATTATTACGGAATTGCATTTAATTGGTGCAAACATTTGATACAATTTGTTTAACTTCTTCTCATTTATTACAGCAGGCAGATAAGGGCTCCAAAAATCCTAGAACACGCCGAGAAATGAAATAAATATCTCGTGAAATACTGTAAAATTATATAATAATTTGAAATAGAAATGTAAAATTTTTTGACTTGATGAAAAAATTTGATACTGCGTCAAATTATGATGTCGTCTGCATCTTTTATGGATTATCATACGGAGATTATAATTTGGATCATTATCATAAATTCCTTGCATAATTATGAAATTCTACGTGCAACAGTGTCACACAATCTCCAAATAAAAAGCCGTATGGTGGCTGGCTTACCAGAATTATTCGAAGGCGTATAACACATCCATTTCTGAATTAAAAGTTTGTTATCACAATAAGATAGTGTTAAACGAATGTATGTAAAACCAAAAGTACATATATTTGAGAAGCGTAGATCTAATGTTGTCAATGTATATTTTTAATGAATGGAGAAGAAGTTGAGCAAGTTGACAGCAGTTATGTTTATGTATACAGGTAATATGTCATATAAGACTCTACACGAACAAGCTTTGAAATTTTACACAACCAGTTGACTGATGATAAAATAAATTTGATGTTAAAACTATAAAATCATTATTTGAAGAAGTTGACAATTGCAAGCATATTCTTGGTATAAAACAACAGATTTTGAGTTAAGAAACATTCTTTAAAACTCTTTGTTGAAAATTATGAAAAAATACCAACTCTCCAGTCTATACTATGTACAGGAAGCATTTTAAGTATCATTGTAAGTTTAAAAATAGTTTTGATTTGAAAACTATCTTACTGTTGTTGAAAATGAAGATTTTAGAAAACGCTAAGCTCCCACACTAAATAAAGATTGAAACCAGTTGATATAATGGCATTGAGAGAGCAAACCGATTATGCAAATTATAAACCAAAATATGTTTGAAACTAAATTTCATTTTATGTTGTGTTGTAATAAATAAAGAAGGCTGAGGAAAATGTGTATGTTATGTATCGTGGCCTTGTATGAATATATTTAATCGTTTTATGCCAACTCAGAATAAAAAACATTATATAACTTAGCAAATTATATTAAAGATTCTTTTACCAAGAAACAATACCCTTGAAAATATCACTGTTTCTTTAAACGTGTTATACTTCTTGATTTATGCATGCATTTGTCTTTGCCATTAGTGTTTGTTTGTTTGTTTGTATATGTAAATAAGTAAATAAGTAAGTAAGTAAATAGTTGTTTATTAACGTGACTTGTGCATAGCAATATAAATAATACTTTGATTATATACCGTAGGCTAAATAAGGCACCCGGCTTCTTGTGCCTATAAGTTACCCATGTTGAAATATCATGTCAGTATACGTTTTTATATAGGAGCACATTATTTTGGATTTTATTATAGAACACAACAGTCGAACTTGACCAATGGCATTATTTTTAAAATTAAATAGTCGGTCATTTCATCGGAATAATGTCGAAACATGGATGTTCAGTTTCCTACAGGAACATCACATGACGCATGCGATGGATCTATAAAGATGTGCAAAGGAAACAAACAATCAGTATATGGTTAAAATGTGCCTGAATTTCATGTGAATGAAAATTGTGGATATGTCACTTTGCATTATTCACTTAATATAAAAAGTTGAGTTTCCAAGAAAACATTCGAATAGATGCAATAGAGACGGTTTACAGGCGTAGATCATTAAATCTACATAACGCGGACATGCATAGAACTATTTAACATGGCAATCTTTAAGCACTTTTACAGACAATACAGAGACTATTTGCAACTGCAGCACCCTGACAATAAAATGTAACCAACGTGTCGATATTTTGCGGATGATGAGTATATCATGTTAGCAATGCCCTGCCTAAAGAGTACTGACATCTAGCATGAAATTGACCTGTATAGTTAACATTGCTGGTCACAATCCATTGACCACTAACTACAGATATCTATATACCAGACAGCAGATATGCCGTATGTCTGTCTGAACTGAAATTAGCTAGAACGTGCATTTCTATGGTCAGAGTTTGGGATCGGAGATATGCCCACGATGTAAGACTTGTAGAAAGTATATATTAAATATATCCAATAGCCATCTATCGCTAAAATATTTTATCTTTAGATATTTACTTCAAAGGTATAAAATCCTAATCAAATGTATTCAACTTTACTAAATACATACAAGTTTGCATATAGAATTCACAATTAGATGCCATGCAGTAACTGCTGATTGATAAAAAACAACCATTTTTAGTGGTAGTACACATTTACACTGTGTTTATCTATACAGTGTGTACTATTTTAAACCTAATGCGTAGAACTGTTAATACACATACTATTGTTAATTTTATGTTTACATAAATTATATGAAGTAATTGTTCATGTTGTTTAAAATATGAAATTTGGATTCAAACAGCCGTCAGCCCTTTTATTGGACTTTTAAGGTTTAAGTGGAAATGTCACGAATGCAAAGAATACACGAAATAAACAGAAGCGGGTGGTGCATTGTGTGTGATTAGTAAAGCAACCAGTACACTGCTAGTACACAGCTGAGATCAAACCTGAACAACAATAACAAAACAATCCATGTGAACTAAATAACTAAATAATATGGTCAAAATAGTTACATTGGCAGTATCAAATTTACAATTCCAGGCTGAGCTTATTAGATTAATTGTCTCACCGCTGACTCTTCAGGATAACTAAACATAAAATTGTAATATATTTAGATAACGAAGATTTAACGGTTAATTAGATCTATGTGATAAATTCTATAGATAAACACATTTGTCAAGAAGGGCCATATGTTTAACATTTAATCTCTTTAATATATTTTATTTCCCGCCAACATTATACAGAGTTCATACGAAAACCTTTTTTTAAATCTATTAGAAAAGTTAAAACAGGCAAAATTTATACATTTAAAAATAGAAGGGAATTAACTTAAATCAAATGATTAGATTGGTTTAAAAGGAACATGTTTCAAGTTTCAAATTCACTGTCAATCAGCATGGTACATGCCTTTGAAAAAAAAGCATCTGTAAAACTTTACAAAATCATGACTATTTAATATCCTGTACGCTATACGTAGCGTAATGTTTATAGATGACCATGTATTTGATTATGATTTATGTTGTGTTGCAACTGAACATCCTATTCTTTACACCATATGAAATGGGACGACAATATCCTTTGCTTAAATCTAATACTGTATCTCCACCTCCGCTACGTATACCGTGAACTTTAGACCAACTCCATATCAAAACATCTTGTAATCAACCTTTTTTCTAAATTTATAAGCAATAAAATTAATGTTTACATGCATTGTGTAACAGTTTATCAAGACTGAAGATCTTAAAACGTTTTAAAAGTGTTTAACAGGGTCTGCCCACCTTCAAAAGAGTCTATCTTTTAAATTGTATTTGATAATGATTGGTCATTAAGATGTCTAGTCCCACTGCAACATTCAGTGTCGGGAGAGATTTTTAATATTCGACGGATGAAAAAAATCAGTCAGATAATGTAATACAGATTTAAATGAACAAAATGTTGCAAAGAAAAGCATTTTATCATAAAGTCACTTACGTTGTTGATATGTGTGTATCTATGACTTATTTAGTTATATCTATATTTTCTATATTCATGTTTTGTTAAGATAAAAAAAGACAAAGTTTAATTTCACCTGAATTTGTAATTGTAATTCTGGAAAGTATTCTGTAAAGCACTTTTGAGCGTGCAAATGAAAAGAGTATTATATAAATGCGGTACAATAATAATGATCATGATAATACTAATAATTTTGAAAGAACATGGTGTGTAATAAATATCAAGACTCTGGCATACTTTTAGCAGCGTTTGTTACTCCACAAGGCAAATTGTCCAAATGATGTCCCGCACTCTAAATGCTGACAAACGTTTTTCAGACATAGCAGTCAATAAATGAAACAAACACCTTAGCAGTGAATAATGCTTGAAAATAATTCACATATTCAATAAAGATTTCATCGTTTTTCACCCTTTACACATTTCAAACAACATAAAAATATTTTTGCAAAGTTTCTGTATGTTCAGTAGGAAGTCAACAAATAACTTTTGTATACAAAATAAAATTTACAAACGTACATCAAAAAATCTAATAAGAAAATAGCATTAGATAACACAATTTTATCTCAGTGGTCATCGAAACATTGACACAGCCTCTTTTAAAATTGTCAACAATGTTGTATGTGTCAATATAATTGAAGAAAAGAGTTAATAACAGGGTTGACACTAATTGACTGTTCATTAACAGTTTTAAAGTACCTTCCTTACAGACGGTCGTATTTCAACATCAAGGGTACGAACTAAATTATCTTTCCTTTATTCGTTGTCGTCATGGGCTGCTGACAATCTTGTGTATGTTCCAGACTCCTCAGAGCAGGGATCAAAGAAATGTAAACAAAAATGGGGTGGGGAAAGTAATTTACAAAATTTAGATTATTTGTCCTTTTGAGTATGTGAATGTTTGAACCGCAAGGGTCCCTTTAGGTCCATAACAAAGATGCTGTGTTTTACAAAACTGATTCCATGAGATATATAAGCACTTTTAATTAAATTCTGTTACCATTAAATGAAATAGTTATTTATGTATAAGCTCTTGCATGCCATAGTATAAAGGATGGCTGAATTTCTTAGAGCAAGAGACATGATATCCACACAAAAAGCACTTATACAATAGCTTATTTTTACACATTTTATTTTGTCTATAAATAGACGTGATCATAGAACTTACTTAAATTTGGTGCACACATTTCATTTAAACAAGAGCTGAAACTATTAGCAACAAATGCCCCCGAAGCGAGCCCAAGAATGCTACAGTTGTCTGCGCAAAATATGCCAGAATAGTTTAGGTGTAAATTTTAAGCCATAAGTATGACACTTGAAAAGGTGCAAGTGTTTCTTCCAGGAGGATGCAAAAGGATAAATATATGTGCTATGATTGAACTTAAATTTCAGTGTGGCAAAGGCAAACCCTAGCTGTGTAAGGTCAAGGCAAAAAATAAACTAGAGATGCTTTTGAGAAAAGCGAATGTCTCCCAAAATTGCCCAATGAAAAATGACCAGTTTCTCTGGATGGTTTAGACGAATGGATCCAATCAGTATTTCAAGGGCCATAATTCAAAAGTGCCCAAGCGGATTTGGCTAGTTATCGGACTTGGCCAAGGTCTTAAAGTCAAACACATCTTGTTCAAGTTTGGTGAAGATCCGATGAGAAATGTTCGACTTAGAGTGCGGACAAGCTTTTTGACAGTGCTGCCCAATGAAAAATGACTAGTTTCTCTGGATGGTCTAGACAAATGGATCCGTTTTTGGTATTTCAAGGGCCATAATTCCGAAGTGCCTAGGCCGATTTGGCTAGTTATCGAACTTGGCCGAGCACTTATTGGCAGACACATTTTATTGAAGTTTGGTGAAGATCGGATGAGAAATGTTCGACTTAGAGTGCGGACAAGCTTTGTGACAGACAGACACACACACAGACACACACACGCGGGCACACACACACACACACACACACACACACAGACAGACTTGAGTAAATCAATATGTCTCCCACACCATTGTGTGATGGGAGACATAATAAAATGAAAAATTGAATAATGACCTTAACCTTGATCCGAGAGACCCGGATCATGCACATACTTAGTAGCATATTCTCAGGCTAAAAAAGTTACTTGCACAAAATGACATCTAAAGCCATATATAAACAACAACAAAAAACAAGAGCTGTCCGTAAGACAGCGCGCTCGACTTTTCTCAGTGCTTGACTCTGAATTAGAGCTTTGCCAGTAAAAAAAAGAATATAACTCTGTCAAAATTCAAATCAGTTATGGGAATTGTGTCTCCTGGTGGAGACTTTAATAGAAAATAGCTATTTTGAGTTTCAAGTCAAAAGTTTTAACAGTAACAGAGATATTTGACTTTTAACAAAAAATTCTAAGTTAAAAAGGGGCATAATTCTGTCAAAATTCAAATCAGAGTCTTGGATATTGTTTCTCCTGGTGTAGACTTTGATGGTAAATAAGTATTTTAAGTTTCAAGTCAAAAGCTTTGATAGTAACAGAGATATTTCACTTTATCAAAAACTTTAACCAAAAATTCTAACTTAAAAAGGGGCATAACTCTGTCAAAATTCAAACAGAGTTATGGGAATTGTGTGTCTTGGTGCAGACTTTGATTGTATATAACTATTTTGAGTTTCAAGTCAAAAGCTTTAATAGTAACAGAGATATTTGACTTTATCAAAAATTTTAAGAAAATTCTGATTTAAAAAGGGGCATAATTCTGTCAAAATTCAATCAGAGTTATGGGGATTGTTTCTCCTGGTGTAGACTTTGACGGTAATTGAGTATTTTAAGTTTCAAGTCAATAGCTTTGATAGTAACGGAGATATTTGACTTTATCAAAAACTTTAACCAAAAATTCTAAGTTAAAAAGGGGCATAATTCTGTCAAAATTCAAATAAGAGTTATGGGGATTGTTTCTCCTGGTGTAGACTTTGATAGTAAATAACTATTTTAAGTTTCAAGTCAATAGCTTTGATAGTAACAGAGATATTTGACTTTATCAAAAACTTTAACCAACGGCGACGCCGACGCCGGGGCGAGTGCAATAGCTCTACTTTTTCTTCGAAAAGTCGAGCTAATGAGTGCATGCAGAAAACCGATATGTTAAATTGTAACCTTGACCTTGACCCAATAGGTCCGTGTCATTCAAAATCCCTCAATGTGCCAAAAAGATATGGACCGGACACTAAAAAAATCACACATCATTTTGTGACTTTGACCTTGGCCTGAGAGACCCGGGCCAAAAGCGCAGCACACCTTCTTAATATGGTTAACATTTGTGTCAAATTATTTTCAAATTGAAACAAGAATTTACACGGACGCGCGCACAAACACACGCGGACGGACAGTGCGATTTTAATATGCCTACCTTCGGTGACATAAAAATCGGCAGTGCAAAGGGGAGCATCATTTTACAGAAATGACAGGGTTAAACTGCAAGTGGTGCAAAACTGCTTCCCTTTGACAAAATATTTCAGAGCAGAGGGTGGAAAATGTTCATAGGCTAAGGAATTTAAATGCATCAACACCTGTTGTGATTCTCGTGATCTAAAATAAACTTGAAAGTAACCGCATTAATAGACAATAATAGATCAATGAATCATGCATAACTTCAGAGAAATGAATACAAATAAAATGAATCACTCATGATTTCATTGAAAATATAGACAATAAAAATTGTTGAAATTAATAACCTCACGAACTGATCATTTTGTAATACTTTAAGCTTTCAGCAAAAGATACATGACTTAGTTGTAATAGGAACAAAGGGAAACTATTTAGAAAATGGGAAATCTAGAATCGTCAACAGTAAGAAATAATATAATACACCACTTTCATTACAATATCAGAGTGCCATTTTTTTTAATATTAACGTTGATACCGTCATTAAATTCACCAGCCTTGAACTATATGAAAACCTAAAATCACTGACATCTCTTTCTGTAATTTTTACTTTCTTATAAAAAGTAAAGTACATCATTTTTTTTCAAAATTGTTTCATTGAAGAGAAATAAAACATGAGAAACAGTTTTCATTTTGAAAATAGCGGAGTAATTAAAGCTGCAAATTTTAATAATTCTGATTTGAAATTTAACGTTTCGTCACTCATGAATGAATTGTTAAAATTAAAAATATATAATCAAGCATTACACTTAAACCTTTGCAGTTAAAATATGCCTAACAACAATTCAAGTTTTTACCATACAAAAACAATTTGAAGAAGTTATAATATCATTTCAACCAGTAAACAAAACTTTCTTGCAAAATTCGAATAAACGCTTACTCCTTTAGTTGCAAGATAAAGAAATCTGAACCATATTGATATAGTGTGAGAAAAAACAGACTGAAAAAAAGCCTCTATGCGTATAAAAGCAATTTAAATACATTGCACATGTTTGCATTTTTATTTGCATCCAAAAGCAATGTAATACTATCACTGTGGGCTCCAGTAAGTTTGTTTTGCAAACATATGTCTATATAAAAAGTTCAAACTTGAGAAATACAAAAGCATGACATAAAGACAAAAGGGAAATGAGTGAAAAAAAGCTAGATGTATTCTTGAATTCGAAGACAAGTGGTGTTTGACTAGTTTTCTTATACCTCTCCTGTCTTAGAAGCTGTCCTATGTTAACCAGTAATTTACATTTACTCGTTGTATGACTTACGACTTTTGCATACCTAGTAAGGTACCTCCGAGAAACATCTAAACTTTTATAGATCTTGTCGTATCCTTGCTGCTAAGAAGCTGACTTGCTGAAGGAGCAGATTGTCGCCATTTTCGGTAGTTTTCCTCAATTTGACCGCCTTGCTAAAAAAACATCCAGTGTTTCACAAGTCGTGTAGCATCCTTATTAAAACAATATAATGCTCCCTTTCTTCACCATCACATTCTCTGGAACATTGCTGTCAATCGTGGTCATCTATAAAGAGAAATAAGATTCGTATCATGACAAGGTCTTTCTTATTCTTGTCTCTCTGAAAATAACACAGTTATACCCACATACAGATCACTGACCAAATTGTAACCTCAAATAAATAGGAATATATTCCACAGACTATGAAAACGATTGAGAATAGTTTGAAGTATAACAGTCATAGTTTTACATTACTTTAGCAAACATAGCATTTTACTTGCAATGGTAATGTGAACAAGAAAAATTTGGATATTTATCATATATTTAAATAAGCATATCTAAAGTGTCAAAATCAAAACTTTTGCTATTTTAAGCAATTTTCTATATCAATTATAAACATGCTTTATACAATAAACTATTAATTATTGGATATTATGTATCATCTTGCTCACTTTTTCCATGCTGATAATTTTAGAACCAACCGCACTTCCAGCTCGTGTACGTGACCATATCTCTATATTTCTCAACCTCTATCTCCACCACACTCTCATTTCTACCCTTTTTACTTCCTTCATATATCTCTTAGTCATAAACCAATGTAAAGAATACTTACTGTTTCTAAGCACGTTTAAATAAATGCAGTTATTACATTACCATTTTAAAACAAACAATATGAGATAAATAGTTGTCTAGCTTTGGTAATGTATTATTGATATGCATGTTTCATTTGCATGTTTTCCATAGTTTATAAATACTTTATTTTCTAAGTTACCAGCTATCCATGCTATCTATAAGGAACGAGTTTCTAAATAAGCTTAGCTTCCTACTCAATCCTTGATTTGTGTAAATATATGTTTGCTGTATACCTGCTGGAAAATAAATATTGTTTAAACCAAACATGCTTATACTATTGAAATCTTGCAAAATTTCTTCATTACTCAGGTGCTGGGGAAATATACTTAAAGTACTTGATTTATGTCATATTCCGTATTTGATTACATTTCAAAATGATCAGTATAATGTTATAATTGTCAAGGTGAAATATGGCTAGTACTGTAAAAGTTTGTCTATCACTGTTATCTCAGAACACAGTAATCATTATTTAAGAGATTATACATCAATTAAAACCTTAAAATTTCCACTTCCGGACACATAAAGTCACAATATCAGGTTCAGGTTGTTCACTCCTACATTACTTTTTCAGTTCGAACATGTATAAGGACACTTATTATTTTTCTTATCTTTATACTTCTGACTGTCACTGTTGTGTAGACTCCTAACACAAAAGACATCGGTTTGAGTCGCTGCTAAGAGATGCTATTTTACTGCGCTCTCTTAATACCGAAGTGAGAGCACTAAGGAAGCAGTCACTGAGCATTTTTAACATAAAATTTAAGAACTTTGTCTAAGACCGATGTAAAAGAAATTAGATTAAATTAAAATACCAGAAGTTGAACATTTTCTGCACTGATGTGAACTTTAAGCATGTCAAATTGTTCCCAACTGTTATTTTCATTTCAGTGGTCAGGTTTCACCATGTAACACATGTTGTTTGTTATCCACAGAAAAATGAGTGTAATGCATCTGCATTGCAGAAATTGAAACTTTTCTCACAGAAATTACTTATTCTCTAAATCATCAGAATAACTGATTGAGACCTGGTGAGAAAAATAAACATCACAACAATTCTAAGGCTGTCAGAATTTCTTATTTGTCTTTTGGTCTTTGTAAGATTTCCCACATGTTAACCTAAAAAATATTAATGAACCAAAATAAACCATAAGACCCCAATGACTTGATCAATGTCAAAGAAGTAACTAAATTGCCCAAGCAATTTGTACACGTTTAGCACTTGCCGTTATGAAAGATACTGTTTATTTTCCAAAGTCGCAAACGGGGCACTTGAGCACATCAATGAATCTTTATTCGATTCATCCAGTTCAGCTTAATTAAATGTTTTACATCATTATATAAACATTATATTTATAAGGAATTTACTCACTGGGACCTCAGTGTTACTAGGGACTGTGTGGCTCATGGTTAAAACTGCCCTAATTTGTAAACACTGCTTATGAAGTAGCAGTCTTTCAAGTGAACAAACAATAAAATATCATTGAACAATATAATGCATTTGTGTAAAAAGACATTTCAAAATTTATTCCGTATTTAAAATGTCGTCTGGGTCTTATCATTTCTGTTTTATTTGAATTTTTAAAACATTTATTAAAATATACTGTTATTTTTTTTTAATTAGGTGTCAAAATGCATCTGGTTAATGGTGATTGAAGAATGATAAAAATGACAAATATGTTTCTTATACCGTGTTCACACTAGCCGAACGGTTTTATTTTTATTAGGCACTAAATTGGCTATAATTGGTATTTTACATTCAAAACCCATCAAATATAATCCAGTTTGCGTCCACATAGCAAAGAAATGTGGGTTTAAATATATACATGCAATGTTGGAAGTTAACAGATATCTTGCAATAACAAAAAAGGTTACAAAGAATTGAAGCTAACAGAAACAAGAAGGGTCATCATATTAAACTTCTGTGTTCATCTAAGAATTTCTGTTCATTCCATCTATTGTCCATTTTGAGCGTCACATGACTCCATATCGCAATTTAATGTGTTTTGTTCAACAACAGTCCAATTAATTTTGCCACCACAGCATCAATTGTTTGATACAAAAGAGAAACACATGGTATTCTTCCTCCAAAAGGGAAGATCTGTGGATTTGGGATTGTAAACCAGTTATAACCCACATTTGCGTTCACATTTGTAAAATAATGTAGCATTACTTTTTAATGTAGTATTAAACCACCTCCTGAGTAGTTTAATGCTACATTACAGAAACCACTTGACCTTTACAAAATTCACGTTTTACACCACATATAGTGTGGACGCAAACTAGTTTAAAAAATAAACCCAAGTTAATGTAGGATTAAAAACGTAGTCTGAACACGGTATAAGATTAAACATTTCAAATGAAACAAATTTTTTCCGACTTTCAAAACATGTCTATAGAGTGTACGATTTTATCAGACATGTCTTTAATACATTGATAGTTGTCAGAAGACATTAATGGGCGCATTGATTAAATTATTTCCGTAGTTACTGACCATATTTCTGGTACGGCATCCATAAATTTCAATTCTAATCATCCAGTGCAGATGTGCATGTAGTTAACCAATATCTTTATGTTGTTTAATGGAAATTTAATGTATAAACATGTATTGCTTTATACCATTTTTTTTGCCTGTGATAAACTTCGAAATTAATTTTGGTGTAAGTACAAATCAGTTCCAAGCAAAACTGAAATGTTATTCAATAGAAGACTATGTAAGAAACCGTAACTTTTTTCTACCCTTAGTAATAAATATAGTTACAAATATTGTGAAATATTGAACGCATTATATATATATATAATAAGATATTTCCGTATTATAAAAATATTGGTTGAAAGTTAATGACAGTAAAAATATTATTATAAAAACTGTGTATAATCAGGCTTTGAATGATTGCAATATAGGTTATAAAAACTGAGTTACAAATTTTAAAAAATTGTTAAACAAGTATGGATTCTCGTATGTATTTGACAATCCAAATACAGTTTGTGCAAATGTGTATCAGTGAATTTAAGAGTAGAATTATTGACACATTTAAACAAGAATGGTATGGTAAACTGAATAGTAGTTCTGTTTTAGATATGTATAGAGTATTTAACACTTGTTTGGAATATGAAACATATTTAGATTTAATACCAAAGACTTTACGATTATATTTTGTAAAATTAAGGGTTTCTGGCCACCCTTTGAGTATTCAAACCGGACGATATTCACGAAACACTATTCGTAGAGAAGAAAGTTACTGTTTATGTTGTAGTCAAAGGGACATAGAAGACGAATTTCATTTTATTTGTATATGTCCTTGCTTCCGCCAAATAAGACAAAAATATATCAAAAGGGTATACTACGTCAATCCATCTGTTGTTAAATATCATTCCTTATTGATGTCAACATGTAAACTTATAAGTATTAAAAGTAGTCAAAACTACAAAAACTTTTTAAAAACAAGTCACTTTATTTTTAACCAACGTTTCGGCTACATCAGCCTTCTTCAGGGTTCAAAATAAACATAACAAAGGAAGTGACGTCAACGTCAAACGACGTCGATGACGACAACATCAAAATTAAACAAAGAGTTTGGCGTAAAAATCATAAACAGGATCATAGTATGATACATAAAAACTGGTGAAAAAATGCAGTATAAGTGCAATGATTAGGGAATGGCACCAGTAAAAACTGATTATAGAATACATACAAGTAATAAAATATACATATATAACAAGTATGTCAGAAAGGCATTAATACAGAATTTTTGAATTCATTCCTTGTGGAGACACAGTGCCCAAACGGTACATCCAGGAAGTCTCTTTTAAAAGCCTTTTCCAAGGATTAGTTACTTTATCAATGGGCATAAAAGAGAAATCCTGGATAGTATGTCCTTGAGAACTAAAATGTTCAGAAACATTAGTAGTAGTTTCTGGATAATGATTGATATCAAATCTATGACTATTCATTCTTTGTGAACATTGCTGGTGCGTTTGTCCAACATACTGTTTAAAACATTTATTACATGTTACTAAGTAAATAACATCAGTTGAATTGCATGACAGATCATGTCTAACATTATAACAAGATGAATTGGTGGAACTAGAAAATGAATTATCTTCATTAATATTTAAACAGTGTGTACAGCGACGTCTATAACATTTACTTACACTACAATTTTTGTCTTTCTTACTCAGCCTAGAATGAACTAAAACATCTTGAATATTCTTGGGTCTTTTGTAAGCAACAATAGGTTTATAGTCATATAATTGTCTAACACTCTCTGAGAATACTTTAAAAGATTCCAATATTGGTTTATTATTTTACCAATATTGGGCAAAGATGGATTGTAGGTACATACAAAAGGAATGACTTTATCCGTATTTTTGCTACTGCACGAATTAAGAGCATCTTGCATTGATAGAGAAGAGGCCTTCTTTAAACTTAAAATTGTTAATGTCTGTAAATATATAAAGGAAGCTCTTAAAATAAGAACTCGATCATTTGAAAATTAATACTAGTATTTATATCCTTACTGCCTTTGAAATAAATCTTTAACTGATAATTTTAAACATGGCAATATTTGCTTTGTTTTCTGTTTCGAAAATTCTTGTTCGCTTAATTTTTTGAATTGTAATTTGTTCTTGTAATGGATACATTGTTAAATATTGACACGTGACAATATTGTATATAAAAATGTATTTATTTTGACGATGTACATATGTATAAGTCATAAACAACTGTCTGTTCTGTTCTGTTCTTTAAAATACGACCGCACATTAGGATAATTTTGATACATGTATACCTTTTTTACCTTTAACTATAACAGTTCTGAACGTTTTACAATTATTTTTGCATTTCTGTACAGATAGCGCTGAATTTGCTGTACCAGAGAGACGAAGACTGAATATTCAAATTTTATCATTCGTAACAAGATAACTTAAATTTAAAATGTCTCTTTCACAGCTATCTATGTCACATATAGGTATGAACTTTCATTTTGCAAACTCGGTCCTTTACATGTTTTCAGCTCATTAAACATCTCAGTGAATAAATACAATCATGTGCAGGCATTTATGAGCATATGTAAAACGTTTTTCTTTTCAGTTTGATTTCATGTTATGGAATAACTTTAAACAGTCTGATAATCTTAAGTTAAGGTATGCAAATTATCTTTTATATATATATATGGAGTGTGACATGATTATTATATGTTTTATGTGAATGGATATAATCCTGCATTTATATCGAAGACGTGATAATTATTTTGGGAAACGTAAATCAGGAGGCACAAGGAATGTTTGAAGCCCGTAGTGTAAACCATGTAGAAACATTAATAGCGCGCATTTATTTACAAAAGATAAATGGTAAGGGTAGAGTTCCCGTAAGCACAGAACACCCTAAACACAGCCATACAGCCATGCATCGCAAAGTAGGCCCAACAAAAAGAAGCTGTAACGAAAAATAAGACTTAAATATTGTTATTACATGATGAAATCGATTACAAGTTTAACCTGCCCGATTTTTTTTTACTAAATTAAACGTCCTTTTGTTAAACTTAAACTCCATATTCGACTTTAATCTTTTAAAACGTATACGTTTTTTAACTGTTTTGTTGGGACGTTATATCGGTAGGTAGTGTCATCGAAATCCTACCAGACAGGCTGCGATTGAGGATTTCACGTTTGACACCATGATGAGAACGTAAATAACGTCAACGTCATCTACAGGTCAACTCAACCCTTTATCATGTATATCCGATTAAGGTAGTCGTGCATCGCGTAAGATGGACGGATAGCTCAGTGGTTTGCACACTGGCCTTCCAATTCTGAGGTCGGGGGTTCGATCCTTGGCAGCTACTCGGGAATTTTCAGAAACGCTTTTGAGTGTTTCCCACCCAACTAGAGGTGTACTGGTCATGAACCCAGGCAATCCTTGCGTGTATCAGTACTATATACTGGGCACGTTAAAGAACAAGGCTGTCAGTTAGCCGGACAAGCCTGTATCTGATTTCTGATCTCTCTGTGGGGGCTTTGTCTCACTCTGTCCCTCTGGTCAGATCGCTCTGTGTCTGTACTAGTAGAGGATGAATTATGCGTCCTGTGTGGCTGCATTTGAACTATGTAAAGCGCCTTTGAACGTGAAATTGATCATGAAAAGGGCGCTATATAATTCTGGTATAATAATAATAATAATAATAATAATAGAACAGAAAAAAATACCTTTAATATACTAACAGCCAGTTTCTACATTGTGAACGAAAAAAGTTTAACTACACGGTGGACTACACAAATGTCTAAATTTCAAATTTTGTGGTAATATGTAGTAAATAGTAAACATTTAAGAGATACTCTTGAAACATTATCTCTATCAATAAAGTGCATTATTCACACGGTACGCGCTTTCTGTGACACATTATAAAATGCATATTTCATCAATCAAGATTAATAATTACTTCTTTTAACTTGCCCGAGTACCTGGTGAAATCAGTAGCTACGTATAATAGGACCCCGTCACCGTTTCAAAATCTAATATCAGTATCTTGCAACTGACCGCCATCGGTGACATGCGGCTATATCTGTTCACAAAGATGACTGCTGAAAAAAAGACAACCAAATGAAAATATTCGCACCTAGTTTAATTAATTAAACGTAAATATAATTATCAACTTCAGTTACTTATTATATATTACCTTAAGTGAGACTATTTTTTCAACTTTTTACTGACAGAGATCTACGTTACGGAAGAAAACCTCAGTCCATACGTACCAAGGGCGGGTGGAAACATTAATTAATAAAAAATTGACGTAAACGAAAGTCTTTCTGTACAATCTGTTGAGATGGTGAGAAGACAAATAAAATACATGTTTGAAGCAGATAACGAGCGACTTTAATTATTTGCAGACTTTGAAAACTTTATTACATATTTTGAATTTTCAGCACCGGCATGTTTGGTCGGGTCGCACCGAATGTTCCAGCTTGACAAGACGGTAATGGTGTGAACGTCTGTCTTTTGCATGATAACAGCAGACATTCTCACAAAAAGCGCGCCATTTTGCGGGTACATTATGTGGTTACCACAGGAATCTCCCATGCCACAAGTGCACTGCTGTCTGTTCACACTAAAATCACGCGTATCTATCTAATTTGATTTGAAAATAGTGAATTTTTCAGAAAATAAACACGTGTCTAAAATCTTTCCCGAGGTAAATTGTTTACTTGATTGTCAATTAGAATGATTTATCAACATATATTTCAAAACAGGGTTTAATAAATCTACATCTAACTACTCTCCATCGTATATCAATTTTAATTACATGGACACCGACTTGCTGAAAATGTAGGCGGTTACTTCTTCGGAACTACGGAGAGTGAAAAAACGTTCAGAAAATAATATTGCATATTGAAAATCTTACTGATACAAAGTTCCAATAGATTTTTGAAGAAAAACAATGTAGCAGAAATTCACTAGACAAAAGAACTAAGTTTAATATTATTTCTACGGACTGACAATCCCACGGTTGCTTCTTTTTGTTCAAGAAAAAAATGCAACCACTGTGTTCATTCTTCAGCAGACTATAACAAACGTCCCGCCCTTCTCTTTGTGCAGTGAGCAGGGTTTTTTTGTGGTTTCCCCGTAAGCTCGAGCGGATCGTAAAAGATAGCATTTCTCGCCATTTGCTTAGTAATCTGATTAACTTAATATGAATTCATCATATTATGGCATATTTGATTGCTTTTAATAAATGCAGACATTTGACACAATTTGTGAAACTGATTCTAATTCATAACAGCAAGGAGATAAGGGCTCCACAAGTCCTAGAACACGCCGAGAATTGAAATGAATTATCTCATGAAATAAATGAAATAAAATAAAATTATATAATAAATTGAAATAAAAATATACAATCTTTTCACTTAATGGAAAAATTTGATACTGCATAAAATTATCCTGTCGTCTGCATCTTTTATGAAACATTATACAGAGATTATATTTTGGATCATCATCATAAATCCGTTATTTAATGTTCATGTGATATCTTGCGTAAATGTTACACAATCCTCAAAAAAAACGCATGACGCCTAGCTAACCAGAAACATTCGAGTACGAACGGAGACTTTCAGCATTTGTGAACACAAAATCTTAATTTATAATAAAAAACAGTTCATATGGATTGCCTGTTGCTGTTGTTCACCTATTATTTATACCGTGTTTGCTTTCAGTTCTTCAGCGGGATACTGGTTGTTTTACTTATCCTCCTCAAGGAATTCCAGCCTCTATCTCTTTCGCGCATTCTACACAGCTATATCATTTCTACCTAAATCTTAAAAGCACATATAAATCTGAAAAAGGTTCGGATGCCGGCTATTTGTTAGGAAACAATCTCTAATACATTATTTTCATACATTCTATATCTATCGCTCCACCACAGAATTGCATCGATCGCAAACTCCAAAATCTAGCAAATTTCAAGTCATATACAATTCGGCCCGACGTACGGCATATGTCTACGTAGATCTCTGCTGTTAGTGGCCAGTGGATTATGACCAGCAATGTGAAATATGCCGGTCAATTTCAAGCTAGATGCCAGTTCTCTTTACGCTGGTCATTTCTAAACCTGATATTCTCATCAGCCACAGGATATCGACATGTTTATATTTTATTGTCAGGATGCCACAGTAGCAAATAGTCTGTTCTGTCTGTTTTAGTCTTTATGATTGTCATGTTACATTGAACTACGCGTGTCCACGTGATGTAGAGTTAGTGACTACGCCAAGAGCTAGACCTCTGTAAACCGTCTCCATTGGACACTTTGCTTTCCTCGCTACGTTATGCCACGAGAAAAACAGCAACATTTTTATTAACGTTAAATTCAGGCTCATTTTAACCAAGTACCTTAGTTTCTCTGTATACTTGGCACACAATGTTAGGCCTACTGTTTGAACCATGCGGTGTTCCTACAAGAAACAAAACATCCATCTTTGTGTACTGATCCGATGAAATAATCGACTATTTCGTGGTAAAATATATGCCATTGATCAAGTCTGACATTCGCATTCTAAAACAAAACCCAAAAATGTGACCCGATGTGAAGAAAGGTTACTATCATAATTATCAGCTGCTTCACCCCCCCCCCCCCCCCCCCCCCCCCCCTCCCGGTATAACGAACTTGTACATTTAATACTCGTCAGTGTGACATACCATGAACTTTGGACCAGGTATAGATTACTATCTCCAGGACACTAATCTTAGGCTTTGAAATTTATGTCAAAACATCTTGTAATCAACCCCATTTTTCTACATTTATAAGTAATAAAAATCTAATGTTTTCATACATTTTGTAACAGTTTATCACAAATAAAGATCTTAAAAGTGTAATATTTTGTAAGATTAAACAGGATCTGCTCACCTTCAGAAGTGTTTATCTATTTAATTGTATTTGATAATAATTGGTCATTAAGGGATGCCTAGCCCCACTGTCGCCAAAAATGAAATTTACTGGTAAAAGATACTTAACATAATTTTTTATGTATGTAATAAAAACATGTCGAGTGTTGTTTTTTTTTTCTAGTAGACATTTTGTAACATTTGATCGTAGCAAAAAATAACATAGATAATGTACATGTATGCAGCTTTGAAATAAAGTTTTATTTGAACAAAATATTGCAAAGTAGACATACTGAATGTGAAACCATTGCCTTAAAGACTGTATAAATTATTTTAGTATGTGTTTAGACATATACCAGAGTGATAGATGATAATAATATAAAAATACAATAGCACCAGGATGTGAAAATATGATATAATAAATAAAACATTAACAGTTTTTTTCCCCATAATCATTTGAGCCGTGCCATGAGAAAACCAACATAGTGGGTGTGCGACCAGCATGGATCCAGACCAGCCTGCGCATCCGCGCAGTCTGGTCAAGATCCATGCTGTTCGCTAACAGTTTCTTCAATTCCAATAGGCTTTAAAAGCGAACAGCATGGAGCCTGACCAGACTGCGCAGATGCGCAGGCTGGTCTGGATCCATGCTGGTCGCAAACCCACTATGTTGGTTTTCCCATGGCACGGCTCATATATGTATTACTAAGACCTAATAATACCATAACTTGGATATACCTATATTTTGTTATCAAAACTCACATAGGTTTGATAATTTGAATACAGCAATATAAAACACGGTAAAACAATGCCACGCTGTTTGTCTTTAAATAATTAATTTAAAAATGCAAAACACTATAAATGAATATTCTGCAGAAATGTTATATCTGCTAAACAACAAACTTTGGAAGCTGTGCTACTGGATATGGCCAATTTTGAACATGATATCTATGAAGCCCCATGTTTTCCCTTCAAAATGTTGAAAAATGCTTGTCCTGGGATTAGCAATAAATTAAGCAAATACATAAATATATACACACACAATCATTTAACATTAATTTGATGATTTCCACCTATAAGGAATAACTAGCACAGTAAAAATGTACAAAATACAAGTTCTAAAATATTTATGATATTCAGTCCTATGAAATGAATTTAAGAGCAGAGCACTAGTACAGGAGATTTTGGATACACATAAAATACGTCCAAACATTAGGATAATTTTTATATATGTACACCTTTTTTACCTTAAACTAGAACAGGTTTTAATCTTTGCATTTCTGTACTGATAACGCTGACTTTGCTGTATCAGGGAAGCGACAAATATTCAAATTTTATGATTCCTAACAAGGTAACTTACATTTGAACAATCCCTATCTAGTCACATATAAGTATGAACTTTCATTTTGCATTCAACTCACAATAAATGCATGTACCGCCAATCGTGAGCGTATGTAAGACGTTTATCTTCTTAACTTGATTTCATGTTAATGGCGTAACTTCAGTCAGAGCCAAGAAAGATCGGCCAGAATATATAAGAGAAATTATCTTAAAAAATTAAAAAGATTATCTAGTCGGTTACCAGACTATATCGGTATGGGAGAGTCACCGAAAATCATACTCGACTGCAAGCTGCGATCTATGATTACACGTTTGACACCACGATGTGGACGTGAATTACGCCAACTTCAGCTACATTTATCATTCGAAATGCTGTCTTTTAATGGTGTAATGACTAAAATGTTCTTTTCCAACGACCGAATCTCTATATATCCAAATAAGTGGTAGTAGCACTTCGTGTAGAATAATATAATATTAAATACTAGCAGCCGGTTCCTACATTCCGAACGTTAAAAAAAAACAAACTGAAGTACATTGTAGGCTACACAAATGATTATTTCATCGAAATTTCAAATTTTATGGTAATATAAATAGTAAACAGCTACATTTTGACATTATGAATGCATTATTCGTACGGCACACACTGTTTGACATAAGTTACTGTCGGTGGCACTCGGCCCGATAAAAATAGAAATTAAAAATGCATCTTTCATCAGTCAAGTTCATTTGACTTGCAAGAGTACTGGGTGAAGTCAATAGCTACGTATAATAGGATCCCGTCACCTTTGCAAAATTAAATATTTGTATCTTTCAACTGACCACCATCGTCGGCCTGCGTTACATTGGTTCACAAACGTTATAGATTACTCAAAAAGCATAACTTCAGTCTGACTGTTGTTTCATTTTTTACTGACAGAGCTTTACGCTATAGAAAAGAAAACTCAATCCATACTGGTACTGATGATAAACCCGGACAGATGATAAAGTCGACCACCTTGGAAATATTCGATTGCAATCGGTTATTTATAAAATTGAACGCACCATCTAATAGTTTCCACTTAAAACACCAACTGGTGTAAACAAAAACAAAATTGGTAAATACTCTGTATAAATAAATGACTTACATTTATTTGTATAAAATATATTTATCCAAAATTACTGGGGAAGAGGGTGTTTTTTGCGCATGCTCACTGTCGAAACATGAAGGCCTGACATTTGGTAACTTTTCATCAGGAATGACTGTTGCGGCTTTTTGGGGGAAAGTTTCAATATAATAATACCAAGAAAATTTTGTAAATGACAAAGTGTTCGAATTTATCATCAGTCAACGTTCATACAGTCGCCATGTTACATACCCCTTTCTGGTTCTCACTTCGTGTGAGTTTGCTTATTAAATATAAATTTGAATTATGGAAAGTTTTCAGCAAAGGTTAAGCATTATTTTGATACCGACCATTGATTACAATTTGCAGAAATAAAAAAGTTACAGGTAAAAAACCTCATTTTCTGTTCGGGTTTATCATCAGTACCAGTAGGCTGGTGGAAACATAAATAATGATGTAAACGAAAGTCTTTCTGTACAATAGGTTCAGGAGGGGCAAAGAAAAAAAAAGCAGAAAATGAGCGGCTTAAACCATATCCAGACTATAAAAACTGTATTACATATTCTGAATTCTTAGCACTGACATGTTTTGGTCGGGTCGCACCGTATGATCCAGCTTGACAAGACGGTAATGATGAGAACGTCTGCATTTTGCATGGTAACAGCAGACATTCTCACAAAAAGCGCGCCATTTTGTGGATACTACCGGAGTCTCCCATGCCACAAGAGCATTGCTGTCTATTAACACTAAAATCACACGTATCTATCTAATTTGATTTGAAAATAGTGAATTTTTCAGAAAATAAACACGTGTGTCTAAAATCGTTTCCCGAAGTAAATTGTAATTTTGCCTGCTTTCTGTTACCATGCTTGATTCTGATTAGCAACTTGAATGATGTTTCAAAATAGTCAAACTAATACTTTTTTTCAAAATAGGGTTTCATAAATTTATATTTAACCAGTCTCGATCGTATTATACTAATTCTAATCATTTGCATGTACTGAAGATAATATTGCAGACTGAATATCTTGGTGAGACAAAGTTGTAATATATTTTTTTAAAAAAGCAGTAGAAATTCCGAAAACAGAACTAAGTTTCTGATTTCTCATTTTTTTTCTTTCAAAACTTTATTTTTTTTCCACGGACTGACAATCCCACGAGTGCTTCTTTAATGCAACCACTGTGTTCGTTTTGCAGCAGACGATAACACTCTCCCGCCCTATTCTTAGTGCAATTTCTGTGGTTTTCCCGTAATTTTTAATTTCAAAGCTCGGGAGGATCATAAAAGATAGCATCTCTCGCCATTTGCTTTTAAGTAATCTGATTAATTTATTACGAATTCATCGTATTATCACAGAATGTTTGATTGCTTTCAATAAATGCAATGATTTGATAAAATATGTTAATCTGCTTCTGATTCATAACAGCAAGGAGATAAGGGCTCGACAAGCCCTAGAACACGACGAGAATTGAAATGAATATCTCGTGAAATATGATAAAATTATATAATAATTTGAAATAAAAATATATAATCTTTTCACTTTATGGAAAAATTTCAAAAAACGGATACTGCATAAAATCATCCTGTCGTCTGCATCTCAAGTTTATGAATTATTATACAGAGATTATATTTTGGATCATCATCATAAATCCCTTATTTAATGTTCATGTGATATCTTGCGCAAATATTAATAAAAACCGCATGACGCCTAGCTAACCAGAAACATTCAAGTGCGAACGTAGGCGTAAAACAAGAACTTTCAGCAATTGTGAAGTGAACACAAATCTTGTTTGAAGCACTGATCAAAAGAATGTAGACTTTCAAAACCGAAGTATGGGAGATGTTTCTTTTCTGAAATATGAGATAAAAGATTAGTTAGTTTTGTTATTTCAAATGTACATTTTTGGCCTGTTGCAAAGAGATATCCTTCTAAGGAAATTTCTCTAACTGGAGATCTTTTGCATGAGCTCTGAATATCGGTATTTTGGCGGGAAATATCAAATATTTAACTATTAAATTATTAAACTACTAAACGTTTAACATTTGGCAGTTCTTGACAAATAGTTTAATCTATAATTTATCATATTATGCCTGTTTAATTCAAGTTATATTTCAATGTTAATAATCTTACTGAGAGTAAATTCAACCTGGAACTGTTCGTTGTTCTCGTCCCATTACTGTAAAAAACAGTTCATATGGGTTACTTAATTGTTGTTCGTCTTATATTTGTACCGTGTTTGATTTCAATTCTTCGGCGCGATACTGGTTGTTTTACTAATTCTCCTCAAGCTCAATGAACCTCAGTCGGCTTCTTTCTATACATTCATATCATTTCAACCTTAAAAGTACACTTTAAAGCTGAAAAAGGACCGGATGCCGTCTCTTCGGTGGAAAATATATATTTATCACTTCGCCTTAAAGACATAATACATGTATTGATATTGCATCGATCATACTTGAACTTACAAGTTCTAGCTAATTTCAAGTCATATACATTCGGCCCTATGCACGTACGGCACGTATCTGCATATATCTCGCTAGTTAGTGGCCGATGGATTGTGACCAGCAATGTGAAATATGTCGGTCAATTTCAAGCTAGTCGTCAGCTCTCTTTATGTCGGACATTTCTAAACCTGATATACCCATCATCCACAAGATATGAATATGTCAGGGTGCTACAGTAGCGTTTTAGACTCTATACTGTCTGTTATAGTGCTTAATGACTGTCAGGTTACATTGTACTATGTGTGTCCACATGATGTAAGGTTAATGATCGACGCCAAGAGCTACATCTCTGTAAACCGTCTCCATTGGACACTTCGCTTCCTCGCCGTGATATGCCAAGAGAAAAAAAATCATTTTTGTTAACAATAAATTCAGGCTCATTTTAACCATATATCGGTAGCTTGTCGCCTAGGTTTCTCCTGTATTCTGGCACACAATTTTAAGTTTACCATGTGCACCATGTGCAACAGAACATCCATTTTATGCACTGATTGGATTGTCTGATTCGATTAAATATTCAACCATTTCGTGACAATGATCAAGTCTGACACTCGCATTCTAAAACAAAACACAAAGTAATGTGTTCCGAAATGAAGAAATGTTACGATCATACCCATTGCTACACAAAAGGCCAAATAGCTCCCCCCCCCCCCCCCACACTCCATGACATAATGAACTTGTACATTTAATACCCGTCAGCTTGAAATACCGTGAATATAGATGACTATCTCCCGGACACTAATCTCTTGCCTTGAAATTAATGTCAAAACTATTGTAATTAACCCCCTTTTTCTTCATTTATAAGCAATAAAAAATAATGTTTTCATACATTTTTGTAACAGTTTATCAACAATAAAGATCTTAAATGTGTAATATTTTGTAAGATTAAACAGGGTCTGCTCACATTCAAAAGT
The DNA here is from genome assembly GCF_021730395.1 of Mercenaria mercenaria. NCBI lineage: Eukaryota > Metazoa > Mollusca > Bivalvia > Venerida > Veneridae > Mercenaria > Mercenaria mercenaria. The sequence goes on from NC_069362.1 coordinate 25,520,036, forward strand.
GTCTATCTATTTAATTGTATTTGATAATAATTGGTCATTAAGAGATGCCTAGCCACACTGTCGCCAAAAATTAAATTTACTGGTAAAAGGTACTAAACATATGTATGTAATAAAAACATTTCGAATGTTATTTTTTTCTCGCTAAGAGCAATATATCCGGAGACATTTTGTAACATTTGATGGTGGTAAAAATCACATAGATAATGTAATTTAGCTTTAAAATCAAGTTTTATTTGAACAAAATATTGCAAAGAAGACATACTGAATATAAAAGCATTGACTTAAAAACTGTATAAATTATTTTAGTATGTTTTTAGACATATACCAGTGTGATAGATGATAATAATATGAAATATAATAGCATAAAGATGTGAAAATATGATATAATAAATAAAAACATGTTACAAGTTTTTGCAGTATTTATCAGATTATGAAAACAACCTCAAACTTTATTTCAAAGGCTGAGTCATTGTAAAACCTATTGCATTTCAAATATTTCAATGCTAAATCTTGCAACATGATCATTCGTTTATTATTCAGAAGTAATTACATAATACTATAATTTGGTCATATGCATTTTATTCATAATCTATACTTTTATCAAAACATACAGGTTTAATAATTTGAAAAAGCAATATAAAACACAGTTAAAACAGTGTTTTGCAGTTCACAGAATTTAAGATTTATGGTAGTTCTGCATGTTTGGGTCAAAATTTGGCCTACAAATATTGAATTTGTTTAAACCCAGAGTATATTTAGAAAGTTCCACAAATAAAAAAGATAGGGCTGTTTGTTTGATTTTTTTGTAGACTTTGAAAATTTGAACCCCACACCAGTTTTCATAATAGGTGCCTGAGGGAAAATCACAATTTTGATGATATTTTGCCAAAAAGCATTTTTTCTACAATGTAGATTATGATGAAACTTCTTATAGTCATACAAAAATACATGGCATATAATAATTATGGTGAAGTAAAATGTATAGGTTCATTTTTTTTGTGGTATTTCCCATAATCTGAGAGATTTGCACATTTCTAGCTGATTTTAAGGCATTATTTAGAATTATTTAACATGTTAACCTTTTTAATATCACATTTTATCTTTAGAAAGATATCAACTTTGCCGTTTTAGTAAATTTACTCAGTTTGCCATCAATCCATATTTTGGTATGCCTATTCGAGGCTTTATTTTATGCCATACGGATAAATGATGTTACACTATTACTTCCAATGTTTCAAATGTGCAGAACTACCTTAATACAAAATACTACAAATGAACATTTTGCAGGAAAGTTACATCTGCTAAACAACAAGACTTTGGAGAGTGTACTACAGGACATGGCAAATTTTGCACATGACACCTTGGAGACCCCATTTTTTCCCATTTAAAACATTCATAAATGCTTGAACAGGAATTAGTAATCAATAAATTAAGCAAATAAATTAATATATACACACACAATCATTTAACAATAACTTGATTTTTTCACCTATATGGTATAACTAACACATTAAAAATCTACAAAATACAAACTTAAGGAATGTTTCTTCTTTGTTTTCTTTGACAAATAAACAACAACAAATACCTTGTGTGTACAAAAAAAACATACACCCAACTTTTCTGATTAGGAAAGTAATATTAGATAAGACAAATTATCTTAGAAAACATCATAATGCTAACAAAGCCTTTTTTAAAATTGTCAACAGAAGTGCAAGTGTGTCAATACAGGAAAGAAAAGAGTTAATTACAGGTTTGGCACTAATTGACTGTTTATTAACAGTTCTAATGGGCCTTGCTCATGGTGTCCTATTTCAACATCAAGGGTACAATCTAAATTATCTTCCTTTATTTAATGTCATCATGGGCCATTGGGACATGCTCCCCACTTTCAAAGAACATAAATGTAAACTAGAAAAAAGGGCGGAGAAAGTAATTTACAAACTTTAAATTATTTTTGTCACATCTGTATGTGAACGTTTGGACATAAAATTTCTCTTCATGTCCCTAACAAAGATGCTGTGTTTTTCATGATTTGTTTCAGGAGACATAGAAAGGAAAACAATGTACAGTAAATAGGGAAAAATGTTTCAAAACAAATTTTTTGTTCAAACATTAGCTACCTTCAAAATCTTGTTATTTCAAGTTGTACATATAGCATTTCGCTATGTAATTAGTTTCAAAACGCATAAGAAACCATAGTTTCCATCTTAAATGTATGGAAATCTTATTTTTGAAATCAGAGACTGCAATCTCACTGTAAAACATAAATGTTGTAAAAAGATGGTACAAGCTATGATATGACCTAGATCTAATATCAACCAAGATAATATAAAACTTACAACTAAATATAAACATGAATATTAACTTAAAAACATTAATAAAAATATCAAAATTTGAATAAATATATAGAAACATATCTGTAACAAAAATCTACCTATCTTCAGCCATTTGAAACTTTTGGTGTTTTAATTATAAAAAAAAAAACAACCTTTCAAAAGACCATGAAGTGCAATACAGAATACACAACAAAACTAGATGTCAGTCCATAGGACACAGGTGCCCCCACTCCTGCCACTGTAACATGGTTTAATGACTCAGGTTAAACAATTTTTAAGATGTTTGCAACACAAACTTTTAAGAACCTTATGTGTATTTTTCACTTAGTTGGCCATAACTCTGGCCAAGCTGAGTAAATTCCTAAAGAGAACATTTCATAGGCTATAAAACAATCCTCTAATGTTTTATGATTCTAGGTCAAGTACATTTTAACAGACATGTTTCACAAACTTTTTTTTTTTAGTAAGTCTGGACAAGAAGTCTGGTCTTGTGTAGTGAAATAATGACTGTAAGTAAAATATTTTCGGAGCTACCCGCGACAAAACATTAAAATGACTATGTTTTCTTAAATCAGGGGCCATAACTCCTACAATACTGAATGAATCCGGACGGGAAACCCCAGGTGCACAACTGTACATGCTGAACAACATTCCTGTAAACTTTGGTGACTCTAGGTCAAATACTTTCGGAGCTAGGCGCGACACAACATTAAAATTACCAATTTTTAACTAAGTCAGGGGCCATAACTCCTACACGACTGAATGAATCCGGACGCGACACCCCAGGTGCACAACTGCACATGCTGACCAACATTCCTGTAAACTTTGAAGACTCTAGGTCAAATACTTTTGGAGCTACGCGCGACACAACATTAAAATGACCAGTTTTTTTACTAAGTCAGGGGCCATAACTCCTACATGACTGAATGAATCCTGACATGAAACCCCAGGTGCACAACAACAAATGCTGACCAATATTCCTGTAAAGTTTTGTTACTCAACGTCAAATACTTTTGGAGCTAGGCGCGGCACAACACTAAAATGACCAATTTTTACAATTGTTAGGAGCCATAACTCCTACATGACTGATGGAATCCGGATGCGAAACCCCAGGTGCACAACTACACATGCTGACCAACATTCCTGTAAAGTTTTGTGACTCTACGTCAAATACTTTTGGAGCTAGGCGCGACACAACATTCTCGGAAGGACAAGAGCAAATCTATATGCCCCACCACTCATGGGGTGGGGGGGTGGGGGGCACAAAAAAACATAATCTCTCATATTCATTTTGGCACTGCATAAACCATTTTCTACATCTCAACTGATATTTGTGTCACAGATACATCCTTTTTGGTATCTAATTCAGTATGGAGGTATTTCTATGAAAAGTTCCTTTCAATCCATTCCCACTTACTGAAACTTAGTAAATATAAATTCGATTTCAGTCTCAGAGCAACTGACATAAGCAAATGTTGTAATAATATACATCAAGATGGATTTCTTTATTATAATATAAGAGTAAGAGGCAGGTTGTCCTATAATAAAGCACTTATACAAATGGCTGATATATTCAACAGTTTGTTTCTATCTACAATCTTGATAATGGATATCATAAATAAAGCAATTTACTTTATTTCAAGGCATAAATTTCATTATCAAAAAAAGTAGCGCAGTGCAGTATGGAGCGCCATTTAACAAAAGATGAACATACTGCGTTCTTATGACAAAAACTTAAGCGAGCCGAAATAGGATCACAGAATAACAGAATTTAATGAGTTAATACCTGTAGTGAGGCTGATGGAATACTAAAAATAAACAGGAAAATAACCACATAAATGTACAAAAATAGATCACTGAATCATGCATTGCTTTAACAACATAAGTACACATCAAATGAATCACTCATGAAAATACAGACAATAAAAATTGTTGAAATAATTAAGTTTATATAGAGGATAATTGTTGGTTTCGGTGTAATATCACGTTATAATTTCATCGAGTGGGCACCAAAAGTGATATTTTCACGAGTGGCGCAGCCACGAGTGAAAATAACAACTTTTGGTGTTCACGAGTGAAATTACCGTGATATTACATCGATACCAACAATTTTTCTGTTTATTTTATGTCTAAAACTCTACTTTTGTTGTGTTTATTTCAAAAAAGTGTCGAAATCTGCGGGAAATTTTATCAGGAAGCATCGCAAAGATGACGTCATTTTAACGACGTCATCGTCATATTGTTTTCGGCTTTCAGTACGCTCGGTAAACTTTTTGACGTTAATCCGGGTATCAGATTTGATAATTTTCACTGAGTGGCCAGTGAGTTTATCAGGATATAATTCACCGTTATATTTCGATAAACCACCGAAAAACATGAAATAAAAAACCTGTTACTTTTATTATATTTCAAGCTTTCAAGAACTGACAACAAACAAAAATATGCATACCGATAGCTCAAGTTCTGTAGGCAAAGAAGGACAGATAGAGTGTGAGAAAGATGAAAATATTCATCAAGAGCTTGAAGCAACAAAATACAGCACTTTGATTGCAATATCACATTATTTGGTTTTTAGAATAATAATATAAATATAACTGTCCAGGACCTAACATGGATACGGATTTGGTACAAAACTGTCTTTTCATTGTAATCCCTGTGTTTGTCTTTGTTTTCATTTTTAATAAGAGATAATAGGCCTTGTATAACTTTTTTCTGCAATATAAACATTTATTATCATGGGATTTCAGTATTGTTTACAACAAAATTGAAATGCATCATATAAAATTAAAAACATGACAAAATTATCGTGGACATCTTGGAGAGAAATAAAAAAAGCACCATCACTTTTTTGACCCAGCTAAATCTATATATATCTTCATTAAAAAGAAACAAAAACAAGAAAAGATAGTTGCCACTTTGAAAATAGTTGCGTTATTAAAGTATAAATTTAAACAATCATTTCAATTCAGGTAATTCTATCTGCCAGATCTTTTTTTTTACAATGTAGAGTTTGATTAAAACCTGATTTTTCAAAACTTCATAATACACTAAGGAAATTCTGCAGGTCAAAAAACTGTGTTTTTGATTTGGAAAAGTTGCACCCTAGACATTACCTGGAATTAGTTCAAATGTCAAGTCAAAATTTGTGTTTATATTTTTTTCATCTTCAGAAGAAAGCAATGTTGCCATTCAGATGTATATGTGGGATGACATTTATAATTAAGATGACTTTCCTTTATACATACCTGCTCCATGGTCACAACATATTTTTTGGTTTCAGCTGAGTTTGAGACTTAAATTTTAAAAGCAAATTTTACCAGAACTTCAAGATTTAATTAACCTTTAGCCTGCTGCCGGCAAGTGATTCTGCCTCTGCGACCAGTGCAGACCAAGATCAGCCTGCACATCCGTGCAGTCTGATCATGGTCTGCACTGTTCGCTATTCAGTTAGTATATTTTCAGTTAACACCCCTTCAAATAATAAATGGTATTGCCTGAATTGAATGATGGACCAGTCCATTTTAGAAATTTAGCAGGCTAAAGGTTAAAAACTGAGACTGACAATCATTACTGAATAGTCATTTGAAAATAGTCATTAACATAAGGTAAAATTCTAAACATGCAACTTAGATATAAATGACAAATAAAGTTTCTAACTCAGCAGAGACTTAAAATCTTTTGTGAACCTAAAGCCAGGTCTAATTTTTATTCTATGTTATATGGAGAAATGAATTCCAGTTTATCAAACATGCCGAACCGGCCTTAATTAAAACAGGAACAGCAACAATATGACACAGAGTTTAAACCTGAAGTGATAAAAATGTATAATTTAAAATGTATAAATATATAATGCCATGTATTATATATAAACATATAATATTTATTATGAAATCATTAATATTCATGGGGCATTAATTTTCATGGATTTTGTGATTGCACCAATCCATAAAATTACCAGTTAATCCCAATGAACATGTAAAATTCTTATTCATTTTACCTTTAAAAGTAGCAATCTATGAATTCATATTCCCACAAAATAACCGTTTTTGCCAAAACTATAAAATTTCATACCCATGTAATTTAATAATTTCAAAGTATATTTTAAGCTCTCAAAATAATATGAAAAATAGTTTGAAGTAGTCATAAATACTATTTCAAACAATAAACAAGGTATTTCAGAACCAAGCAAAGTTATCATCAATTTTCTCTCACTGAAAACTTTACCCTTTAATAACAAGATACAGAAAACAGAATATAATTTCCACAAATACATTACCAAAGAAACCCTCAACATTGCAAGAAAGGCTTTGACTGAGTATCATTTCAGTATATGGAAAACATATCTATACAGAATACTATGATTTAAGGATATTCTGAAATGAAAAGTAGTCATAAGCTGGTGTTCCAGTGGCAGAAACTGATCAAATACTGTAAAATCATTTAATTTCGTGGGCATGAAATTTCATTGTTTTGATCAAAACAGTAATTTCATGGGGATATGAATTCGTGGATTCAACTTTTGAATATAAAATTAATGGGAATTTTACTTGTTCATTGGGATTAAATTTTGTGGACTGACACAACCACGAAAACTAGTCCCCCATGAATATTAATGATTTCACAGTAAGCAAAATATCCAAAGGCAATGACTTACAAACTGGATAGAGTGACAATCATACAGTACCATATTTGTCAGTGACAGAAAAACGTTAAAGATTGATTTGAGAGGACCAGCATGTGTGATATATACATGTTTGGATTAATAAAACGACTGCATGCTCACAACCCTGTATTTTATTTATTGACAAGATGCATGAAAATAAAAATTTAACTACAAAATAATTGCAAAACAAAACTTAATAACTTGTTGGCAAAGTTAAGCTACATGCATGGTGAATCATTTATCAAAATAAATATATTTGGCTAAATTTTAAGTGATAAATAAAGTAAATAAACAGTGTATTTAATATATAGAAATGAATTAAAGCAACCTGCACTTGCAGCAAATCTTTAGATATTGATGCTGATATGAACCATCCATTCAATCATAATTTTACTGAGGACTAATTTCACACATGACCGAACAAGAAATTAAATTTAAGATTAAAAGTATTGAAAGAATTTGTTACATAATCTCTTTTTTTCAAAATGTGTTTAAATGTATTAATCTCTTTTTTCCCTGCATATAAAAAAATATAGGATCTTGAATGTATGGTATTGCATATATGAGGGTGAATAAAAAATATGTGCACGTCACATGGTGTAACAAATGAAAATTGGGAGTTATATCTAAGTTTGTTTATTTGGTCTTTTATAAATGTTCTTAATTTTTGAGTTCCTCATACAGAAGACATAACTTATGATAATATATTAAGTACTAGTTCTATGTATGCTACAAGGGTGCAACCAAAAATCATACGAACGACAATCACTCCAACTTGTATAAATCACTATCATCTACCAACAGTCTTTCAAGTTGTGCTGAAACCTTACACACATCTACCAACAGTCTTTCAAGTTGTGCTGAAAACTTACACACATCTACCAACAGTCTTTCAAGTTGTGCTGAAACCTTACACACATCTACCAACAGTCTTTCAAGTTGTGCTGAAACCTTACACACATCTACCAACAGTCTTTCAAGTTGTGCTGAAACCTTACACACATCTACCAACAGTCTTTCAGGTTGTGCTGAAACCTTACACACATCTACCAACAGTCTTTCAAGTTGTGCCGAAACCTTACACAGGCCTTGCATGAAGTCATTTTAATGCTCAAACTAAATATTGGTGTCATTTGGCATACTCAAATTACAACTGAGTACATACAATCTGGTCTGCTTTTAAAAAAGTGCTGAGTGGTTTCACTGAGCAGTGTACTTGAATTAATTTTTGTGTCTGTTGGGAGACACCCTTTCAGAAACCATAAAGCTTTTAAAAGATGCTGATTTCATGCCTGTAGTATGCATAGCCATAATAATGTAAGTGGCATAACACTTAAATAAATGCTTAGTAATTGTGCAGTAATGATTCTAGCAAGTTGATGCATAAGATAATCAACTGGTGCCTATAAACTTTTGTCTATTCTGAACCTTAGCAAGTTTGAAATATTGGCATAGAAGAAGGCTGGCTTGAGATGAGGTGTATTTGATATACAGATTTGAGGAAATCATAAGTGTATCCTGAGTGCAGGGGAGTATTTCATGAAATTGTAACGCATTAAACATTTCTATGTTACATTTTGGCAGAAAATGTAAGGAGACCCATTGACCCTCTCTATCTTTTATAAGAGGAAATTGCTGATAATATTGCTTGAATAAATATCTAGTCTACATTGTATCTGACAGTTGTTATTACTAAAAAATCTTTATTGTGGTTTGGAATTGGACAAAAATGCTAGCTAAGCACTATCCATATTTGGGGGAAACTATTCTTAGATTCATATCGAAGAGGAATACCTGTATTTGAAGTTTTCACTGGCTAATTATTATGTAAATATATATTTTTGAAGACAACGGCCATCGCGCATGTAGCAAAAAGTCGCCTGAAGAACACAACAAATTTATACACTGAAAGTAAAAGATGCATTTTTTAGTTTGTTAAAATAGGAATTTCTAAGTTTACGAGAAAAACAGATGGCATTGTTCAGTAAGTTTGAATTTTGTTTAACTTTTGATTTCTAGTAATTTTATAATATTTTTTTCATTTTTTGTAGAAATACGACAAATAAAGGACTATAGCGAGAGTATTGACTTGTCCACATTGCTGTAAACTCTGGAACTTAGATATCAGGCTTGTATCCACGCCCAGTGTTAACGGGTATGAGGCCGTGACATTCCCTTACAGTTATTGAACAGTCATTTTGCTTAAAGTTAAATTCGACTGTGGACTGTTTATATAATCATGGCAACAGCTGAATCTACAAGTGTAAGTGACAAAAGAGCACTGATTAAACAAGAGCTGTCTGATGACAGCGCGCTCGACTATTTGAAGAATTGATTGAAGAATGGGGTCAAAATATTTCTACGGATATTCAGACAAAAGAAATAAATAGATTAGACAAACAATGTTCCTGTATTACAATGATTTCGATAAGTCTTGCACTAAATGGCAACATATGAGGCAATTTCAAAGTCCAAAAAGGGCCATAATTCAGTCAAAATAGTTATGTACTCTTGCCTACAGATAAAAATCACAATGATAAACAAGTGTTCAAAGTTTAAAAGCCATATGTCAAATAGTTTTGACAAAACATGGACTTGTATGAAAACAGAACCAATTTCAAAGTCCAAAAAGGGCCATAATTCAGCCAAAATAGATGACAGAGTTATTTTCTCTTTCCTACAGATAGAGACTATTATACTAAACAAGTGATAAAAGTTTCAAAGCCATATGTCAAACACTTTACAAAAAATATAAACCAAGATTTCTAAGTCAAAAGGGGCCATATTTCAGCCAAAATCCTTGATGGAGTTATGTACTCTTGCCTATAACTGGACATGGTGATGGTAAACAGGTGTTGAAAGTTTCAAAGCTTTATCTTAAAAGACTTTGTCAAAATATGAACTGGTACGAAATATTAACCAAGATTTCTAAGTCAAAAGGGGCCATAATTCAGCCAAAATCCTTGATGGAGTTATGTTCTCTTGCCTATAACTGGCCATGGTGATGGTAAACAAGTGTTGAAAGTTTCAAAGCTTTATCTTAAAAGACTTTGTCAAAATATGAACTGGTACAAAAAACTTAACCATGATTTCTAAGTCAAAAGGGGCCATAATTCAGCCAAAATCCTTGATGGAGTTATGTGCTCTTGCCTATAACTGGGCATGATGATGGTAAACAAGTGTTGAAAGTTTCAAAGCTTTATCTTAAAAGACTTTGTCAAAATATGAACTGGTACGAAAAACTTAACCATGATTTCTAAGTCAAAAGGGGCCATAATTCAGCCAAAATCCTTGATGGAGTTATGTGCTCTTGCCTATAACTGGCCATGATGATGGTAAACAAGTGTTGAAAGTTTCAAAGCTTTATCTTAAAAGACTTTGTCAAAATATGAACTGGTACGAAAAACTTAACCATAATTTCTAAGTCAAAAGGGGCCATAATTCAGCCAAAATCCTTGATGGAGTTATGTGCTCTTGCCTATAACTGGCCATGATGATGGTAAACAAGTGTTGAAAGTTTCAAAGCTTTATCTCAAAAGACTTTGTCAAAATGTGGACTGGTACGAAAAACTTAACCAAGGTGTGACACCGACGCCGACACTGACGCCGACGCCGACGCCGTGGTGAGTAGGATAGCTCTACTTATTCTTCGAATAGTCGAGCTAAAAATACTCTTCGAAATTGCCGAAGGCCATGAAAGCCTTCAAACTGCCTTTGATCGACACAGATGATGAAAAAATATCACAACTGAGAAGACAAGTTCTGGACATTTGGAATGTTTATGAGAAGGAACTTTGTGATATTGACGTGTTCGATCAAGAACTGCAAACTCAATTCCAACAGTTATATCGATAGAGTTGACAAGATCTGGATTCATTACTTGAGCAAGCTAGTCAGCGCATAGGAGCAATTAGCGACGCAATCTGCGATACGCTCAAAAGGTCGCCAAAGTGCTGCATCATCCTGGCGCAAACAACAGCAAGCAAAGCTCAAATTAGTTCATGTCCAGAGACATCAGAAATTAGAAAGAAGCCAACAAGAGCTGGAAAATCAGCAAGCCCAATTATGGTGTATCATGTCATGTATGATTTTAATCATTTTTGTTTCAGATCCAGTTAATCGGCACCATGCCTATGAATTGATAAGCCAGACATGGAAGACAAATCCTGATGATCTTTCAGAATACTCAACCAATAGCCACAATTTTAACTGAGAAATTTACATACAGTACATTACAGTTCAGTATAGAACCTGTTCTACATTTTACTGTTTATCAAACTTTAGACTAAATAACATACAAAAACTAATTACTGTTCTCTATCTATCATGTTGATGAAGATGGGCCTTCCTTTGCCCCTTTTCATAACCTAAATGGTCACTGTATCTCAATTGGCTTGATTCTAGTTGGCAGAAATGGTGTAAAAATGCTATCTCAAGTCTGCTATGGTAGAACAATAACTCTTTATTCATATTTACAGAGCCAGCAGTGTGTCTGACAATGTGGAACTTTGCGTCAATGTGTCAGAAGATAATGCAGGTACTGTATAAGAGGAGAGTGAAAAGTCAAATACTTGGAGTAAATCTGCAACACTCTTACTTATTAACAGGATGAAGGTGTGAAAAGAGCAAATAGACAAAGGATTTACAACAAAGAAGAGGGTTTTTCAGGATATTTCCAAAGTTATGTTTGCACACTCCCATATGTTCAATGCAGACCAAATAGCCGGATGTTGGAAAACTTTGCAAAGAGGATATCCAGAAGAGAAGCAGTGGGTCTTGGAAGAAAAATTATGAGTATGAAAGATCCCATAGTCGTCCCAGTAAAGACATTAAGCAGTCATATAGGTAATGATTCAGCAGCAGGTTGTAGTTCCTCCTTCAATGTTCCGGAAGGAAATGGAGAAGAACATATACATGTTAGGAAAAAACATAAGTTTGCATCAGCAGAAATGGTAGATGTTTTGAAGAGTTATATAGAGACCCAAGAAGAACGTCATAAAGAAGAAGTTGCTAGGAAGGAAAGAATGCAACAGGAGCGATAAGCACTTATGTCTAAATTGATAGATGCAGATTCAAAAAAAAAATTCTAAGTCCACAAAAAAATCCTTAGCAGGTACATATATTTCAAAATACACCTAAAAATTGGAGGAACCATCCATTCTGTACCAAAGAAAAGTGGTTTCGGTTTTTCCATACGGCTAATAATAAAAAAGTAGCAAAATAAGCTATTTATAGTAACATAAAAGGGAAGTAATTCAAAACAAAAATTATTTTAAGTGAACAAAAAAGGGATCTGCCAAATAAAAACAAGAACACTGCAATGCAGAGCAATATACACACGAAACAAAGTCGTATGACCTTTGACCCCTAAGAGTGACCCTGACCTTGAAGTAAGCCATCCGAAACACATGCTCTGCATGTCGTCTCGATGTGGTGTACATTTGTGCCAAGCTTTTTTTGAAATCCTTCAAGTAGCTCAAGAGTTAGAGCGGACATGAAACAAACTCAAATGACTTTTGACCCCCGATAGTGACCTTGACATTGAAGCAAGCAATCCGAAACATGTGCCATGTGTATCGTCTTGATGCGGTAAACATTTGTGTCAAGTTTCTTCGAAATCCTTCAAGGGGTTGAAGAGTTACAGAGCGGACACGAAACTGCTAACAGATGGACGGAGAGATGGACACCGAGGGTATAACATAATACGTCCCTTCAGGTGTATAAAAATCAATAAAGATATTTTAAAATATAGGTCTGAATGAATGTCTATAACTTTTCACATTTTACCTGTTTATGGGACTAATGTCTGTTTCAATGTCAAAGATGATAATCATCTAGATTACTACAATGTTTTCAACAACGGTTTTACATATTTTGTACAAATACGGTAATGAGGAAACAACATTTTTCCTATTAATTTTGACAAGTTTACATTATCCTTTGCTAGAGCCTAGAAATGTTTTCTCTTGAATCACTTCATTTTCTCAAAATTTTTTAAACTTTTCTTTTTTTTTCATTGTATGTTTATTTGTATTTGTTAAATTTTGTACTATTACTTATTATATATTATTATCAATCTGAGATAACTGTTATTGATGTAGTCTATATTATTGAAGTACGATATCAAATAAAGGACTATAACAAGTGTATTGACTTGTCCACATTGCTGTAAACCCTGGAACTTACATATCAGGCTCATATCCATGCCCAGTGTTAAATGGTACGAGGCCGTGACATTCCGTGACATTCCCTTACAGCAAAAGTATCAGAATGTAATGTATTTTGTAAAATTTTGAAAGTGTATAGTAGTGTATATATATGTGTAGAATGGATGCATTAATCAAACTTTTTCACTGCTAGAATGTATACCACATAAAATGAAACAGTTTTTCATGTTTATATTCCAATGATGGTAAGTTTTATAGATCAAAACTGAAAGATGTGGTTTAATATATGCAAACAGGAGTAAATATGCCTCATTTTTAGGGCAACAGATCACCATTGACAGGCATTTCACAAGGGAACCCTCTACTTTTTTTAGGAAAAAGTGAGGTTCTGTAAAGATTCCTAAATCAGATAAAGAAGGATTTGAATTAGTGACCCTAAACATAAATCCTTTCATACACCCGCCGTGATACAATTTACTTATATTCAATGACATGTTTTCATAAATATAAATTTAAACTTAATAAATACAAAAGTATATCATTAAGGACCATAAAAATAATCAAATAGAAAAATGAGTAGAAAAATCTATGAGCAATCTTGAATTTCATAATTCTATGAAGAAGTTTAATATCACTGAAAACTTGCACTGCCTTTTACTGTACAGATATCCTGATTATGTATAAAAATATTTCTATGTAGTTTTTTTCAATTTTCTTTAAAATATTTTTAGCCCATGAACAGTCTATGGGAGATAAAATGGCTTAATAGCAAATGTATTTTATAAACTATAATATTTTAACAGATGGTACTACTTAAATCCTTGCTATTGGTACATGTTCTTTTTTATACCTGAGGTTTTGCAAGTCTTCTGTAGTGTCCTTGTTAACAAGGAAGCATCTTTATGATACAACACATCCTGTTTTGTCTTCTTGCTAGGACAAGTATTTTCCTAAAACATCTAACATTTAACACCTGTTGATATGCTTTGCTAACAACAAACCCTCACCAATAATATCTGAAGTTTAATATCTCAAGGTACATTTCCTGATGAAGTTGTCTTTTATGGATAATTGAACTTGCTTGCTAAACATGTTTTTCTAAAACATAATTTTAAAAGATGTTGAACAAGTCTTACTGTATCCATGCTAAAATTGTAGCTTGACTATGATATTTGTTGTTTCTCAGGTTTTGTTGAGTCACTGCAGACAAGAAATCTATCCTATGATTTCTGACATTTGTATGTCTTCAGCTGTTTTTTTAACAAGATACATATCTATGTAATATCTGAAATTTTATAGATCTTGTGGTACCCTTGCAGATAAGAAGCTGTCCTTTTCCAAATTTTATCACTAATCCTTGTAGAGTCCTTGCCAATGTGCAGACTGTCAATATGACCACCTTGTTAAGCACAACAGTCTGGTGTTTCACAAGTCTTGTGGTGTCCTTGCTAACACAGTAGCTTTCCTGTGGTATCTAATGTTTATCTCTGCAGGGTGCTGCTCCCATGGTTCACCATCACACTGCATTGGAGCATTGCTACCAATTAAGGTTATCTATAAATAGAAAATAGTGACATTTAATTCTGACCTTGATAACATTTTTATATCACCTTTAGATGTAACAAAATGTTCAGACATAACTAAATTCAATCATACACAAATTCAAAACTTCAAGTAGAGGAATATATACCTTTGACTATATGAAACAAGAGGGCCCTGAAGGCCCTGTATTGCTCACCTGACCTATTGACCTAAAGATCAGATCATCAAGATTAACATTCTGACCAAGTTTCATTAAGATATGGTCATAAATGTGGCCTCTAGAGTGCTAACTAGCTTTTCCTTTGATCTGACCTAGTGACCTAGTTTTTGAATCCACATGACCCAGATTCGAAACTGACCTTAAGATCATAAGGATTAACATTCTGATCAAGTTTCATGAAGATACAATCGTAAATGTAGCCTCTAGATTGTTAACAAGCTTTACCTTTGATTTGATCTGGTGACCTAGTTTTTTACCCCACCTGACCCAGATTGGAACTTGACCTTTAGATCATTAAGATTAACATTCTGACCAAGTCTCATTAGGATAAGGTCACAAATGTGGCTTCTAGAGAGTTAACTAGCTTTTCCTTTGATTTGACCTGGTGACCTAGTTTTTGATCCCACATGACCAAGATTCGAACCTGACCTAAAGATCATCAAGGTTAACATTCTGACCAAGATTCATGAAGATAAGTCATAAATGTGACCTCTAGAGTGTTAACAAACTTCTCCTTTTATTTTTTGACCTGGTGACCTAGTTTTTGACCCCACATGATCCAGATTCGGACTTGACCTTGAGGTCATCAAGACAAACATTCTGATAAAGTTTCATAGACATACTTTGTATTGCCATAAATGTGGCCTCTAGAGTGTTAACAAGCTTTTCCTTTGATTTGACCTGGTGACCTAGTTTTTGACCTCAGATGACCCATTATTGGATTCGTCCAAGATTTTATTGAGAGTAACATTCTGACCAAGTTTCATTAAGATTGGGCCAAAATTGTGACCTCTAGAGTGTTAACAAGCTTTTCCTTTGATTTGACCTGGTGACCTAGCTTTTTAGCCCACCTGACCCAGATTGGAGTTTGACGTAAAGATCCTAAAGATTAACATTCTGACCAAGATTCATGAAGATACAGTCATAAATGTGGCCTCTAGAGTGTTAACAAGCTTTTCCTTTGATCTGACCTGGTGACCTAGCTTTTTAGCCCACCTGACCCAGATTGGAGCTTGATGTAAAGATCCTAAAGATTAACATTCTGACCAAGATTCATGAAGATATAGTCATAAATGTGTGTTAACAAGCTTTTCCTTTGATTTGACCTGGTGACCTAGTTTTTGACCCAGATAACCCAATATCAAACTTATCCAAGATTTTATTGAGGGTAATATTCTAACCAAGTTTTATTAAGATTGGGCCAAAATTGTGACCTCTAGAGTGTTAACAAGCTTTTCCTTTTACTTGACCTGGTGACCTTGTTTATGATCCCAGATGACCCAATATCAAACTGGTCCAAGACTTTATTGAGGGTAACATTCTGACCAAGTTTTATTTAGATTGGGCCAAAATTGTGACCTCTAGAGTGTTAACAGTCAAACTGTTGACGAGGGACGTTTGGCGAAAGTCGATGGACACAGGGCGATCACAAAAGCTCACACTTCGTGCTCAGGTGAGCTGAAAAGTTTACAAGAATTTGATGAAAAACAGCAATACATTACCTTAACATTTTTGGCTTGGCCTAGTGTCAGTGGTGAAGCCATGCCCACCTGTAGCTGTGCTATATGGAATGATGAGTACAGTGCCATTACCTCCAGCAGTCCATCATCATACCTGGAATAGTTAATAAAATTTATCACATGTTTGACGTCGCGGGAGTGTAATAAAGCCATTAAATAAAAATGATAATACGATAATACATATTAGTGTAATAAAGCTTTGACGTCGACGTCATTTATAGTATAGGCGGCGTTGGTCAAATTGTCTTGTTTATATAGTAAAAGAAAGTCGATTTTTTGATGTTTCGACAAGAAAGGCTAACATATGATAAAAAGAATATTACATTTGTGACTTTCCATATTAAATTTATTAAACTCGTTGAATAAAATTGATAAATTTATAATTTTATTCAACTCGTTTAATAAATTCAATATGAAAAGACACTCATGTAATATCCTCTATATATCATGTGTATATAGACAGCAATCCAAACCTAGCATAAACCATAGTGTCTACAGATAGCGAGCCAAACCTAGCATATACCACCTTGTCTATAGACAGCCAAACCTAGCATATATCATCTTGTCTGTAGCCAGCCAAACCTAGCATATATCACGGAGTCTATATAATGCCAAACTTAGCACATATCATTATGACTATAGACAGCAGAATTTAGTATATATTTTTGTGTCTACAGACAGCTTATAAGAATCTTTCACTGGTTGCAGGTAAAGATGGGAATATCAGGCACGAGGGTAACTGCTTAGGTGGTAACGAGGCTCCTGCCGAGTTACTGCCTAAACAGTTACCCAAGTGCCGGATATTCTCACCTCTAAAAGCTGCTAGTGACTGATTCTTTTTCTTGCATGCCTTATTCCTCAGTTTGTAGAAGATATAAAGAAAAACGAAGGTTTTTCTTTAAGGCGCTATTTTGTTAAATTTGTATGAATTTACGCATTCATTCGTAAATTATAACATGTGAGTCATCTTACACCCCTGGGTGTAAGATGAGTTTTTCTAGCACCGGAAAAGCATGGGAAAATCCTGTCCGGCATGCAAGAAAAACCTAGGATATATGACTGTGGCTACAGGCAACCAAATCTAGCATATATCATTGTGTCTATAGACAGCCAAACCTAGCATATATCAGTGTGACTATAGAAAGCTATACCTAGCGTATATCACCGAGTCTACAGACAGCCAAATCTAGCATACATCGGCATGTTTATAGACAAGCAAACTAGCATATATCATTGTGTCTATAGATAGCCTAACCTATCATATATCAGTGTGTCTATTGACAGCCAAACCTAGCATATATCAGTGTGACTACTGACAGCCAAATCTAGCATATATATCAGTGTGACTATTGACAGCCAAACCTTGCATATATAATTGTGTTTGTTGACTGCCAAACCTAGTATATATCACTATATTTACAAACAGCCAAACTTAGTATATATCACTGTGTTTTTAGACAACAAAACCTAGCATATATCAGTGTGACTATTGACAGCCAAACCTTGCATATATCAGTGTGACTTTTGACAGCCAAACCTTGCATATATCACTGTATTTACAAACAGCCAAACTTAGTATATATCACTGTGTCTTTTAGACAACCAAACCTAGTATATATCAGTGTGACTACTGACATATATCATCGTGTTTGTAGACAGCCAAGCCTTGCATATATCAGTGTGACTATTGACAGCCAAACCTTGCATATATCATTGTGTTTGTAGACAGCCCAAACTAGCTTTCATCAGTCCATATATGATATACAGGCATTAAAATCAAGCATAATTCTTAGCTTTACACACAGCTAAACTAAGCATAAAGCTTAGGATTACACGAGTAGTCAAATGTTTGTTTATTGAAGGTGAAACTAAGCATAAATCTTACTGTCCAGCTAGATACCTTCAAACCTAGCATTTATCACTGTATATAGACTGTCAAATAAAGCTTAGCTGAATGTGTCTGTCAGTAAGGAGAAACTTCCCATTCAGTCAAAATTATGGTCCCTTTCTCACTCAGAAAATTACAGTGATGTGTATTCAGGTTTCTCCAAAATTTTTAATGATGCATACTATTGCATAAAAAGATTTTGGGCATGCAAAATTTTAAGCAAAACAACATTTCAAACAAAAAAACAGTGCCTGTAGTTTTATTGTACAAAAAAAGCAGGCTAATCTAGCAAGAAAATGGTATTTTATTTGCAACAGCTATTTTGTACTTGTATGTGAACAAGAAAGTGTAGAATTTCATCATATTATAAATTAAGCATATTTAAAGTGGCAGAATCACAAACTGCTACTTTCAACCAACTTTTTTCTACAAATTATATGCATACTAAAGTCTTGCAAAATTTCTTAAAGTGGCATTATGTGCATCTTACTGCACATAGTGTGTTTTTGGTGAATGTTTTATAAAAGCAGTATTAGGTTGCTGTGCATTTAAATGTGTTAAATTAATGATAATGCCACATAAGTACTTGAAGTTGATGCTTTAGAAATAAAGAAATCGGACTAATAAAATAATAGTTCTTTTCTTCAATCTTGTACGCAGTGATCTCCCTTACCTATAGTAGAGATTTCTGAAGTTGAAGGGAAGCAACTCCTGCGTGCAGTTTGACCTTTTTAAAAAAGACTGCCCCAGTCAAAATAAGAAAAGTCATATTTGGAAAGTTATTATTTCGTACTGGTAACAGAAAGAGTTTGGTATATTGGGTTAAAAGCCATAATTTCCTCCACTCTTTTTACACACACATCTATTTCAGCTGGATTTTTACTTGGAAAATGCGCATATTTCCACTTTAAGGGAAATAGAGTGATATTATTGGCCTCCGCCTTAAAATCCTTGATTTATCATATCAGTCAGTTGTCACCTCTCTGTATTTGATTACATTTTAAAATGTAATAATTGTCACTGTAAAATATGGCTACTACTGTAGAATTTAGTCTATCAGTATAATCTTAGGACACAGTAATCATTATTTAAGAGATTATACATCCATTAAAACCTTACAGTTTCCACTTCTGAACAGATAACACCACAATATTAGGTGTTTGAGATTGTTTATCTCTTTTTTTCAGTGAACACTAATACTAGTGGTTACTAGTTTGTCAATGTAATGTAATAATTTAGGTATTTTTTCAAATTCTTATACCCTGAGTGACTGTGTAAGAACAGAGTGAGGACATAGTAACAATGAATCCCATTTTAAAGCTACTAGCCCATAGTTTGGGTGTTTTTTTTTCAGTAAGTTCATTTCTACAAAGTTTGGAATAGAATGTATATTATATGACACTAAAAATGATAAAATGGGTGAAAATAAAAGTTAGATATTAGTAACAAGAGATCACAGAGTGATCTTGGCGTCCACCAATGTGCCATTTTTGAGTGTTCCAAATTTCAAGACTTACTGACTACCTCAAGGTCAAATTTCATTTCCGTACACAACACTGTGCATGTGGTCCAAATTCAAAAGCTGTAGCTTGAGAAATGTGAAAGTAGGTCACCAGGTCAATGTCAAGGTCAAAGTTTGTTTCAGTACACAATCCTATGCATGTGGTCTAAATTTGAAGCCTGTAGCTACAGAAATGTGAAAGTAGGTCACTAGGTCAATCTTAAGGTCAAAGTTCATTTCGGTACACAAAACTATGCAAGTGGTCCAAATTTGAAGGCTGTAGCTTGAGAAATGCAAAAGTAGGTCACTAGGTCAAAATCGAGGTCAAATTCTATTTCGGAATACAAAACTATGCATGTGGTCCAAATTTGAAGCCTGTACCTTCAAAAATGTGAAAGTAGGTCACTAGGTCAATGTAAAGGTCAAAGTTCATTTCGGTACACAAAACTATGCATGTGGTCCAAATTTGAAGGCTATAGCTTGAGAAATGTAAAAGTAGGTCACTAGGTCAAAATCAAGGTCAAGTTTTATTTCAGAATACAAAACTATGCATGTGGTCCAAATTTGAAGCCTTTACCTTAAAAATGTGAAAGTAGGTCACTAGGTCAATGTAAAGGTCAAAGTTCATTTCGGTACACAAAACTATGCAAGTGGTCCAAATTTGAAGGCTGTAGCTTGAGAAATGTAAAAGTAGGTCACTAGGTCAAAATCAAAGTCAAATTTTATTTCAGAATACAAAACTATGCATGTGGTCCAAATTTGAAGCCTGTACCTTAAAAATGTGAAAGTAGGTCACTAGGTCAATGTAAAGGTCAAAGTTCATTTCGGTACACAAAACTATGCAAGTAGTCCAAATTTGAAGGCTGTAGCTTGAGAAATGTAAAAGTAGGTCACTAGGTCAAAATCATGGTCAAATTTCATTCCGGAATACAAAACTATGCATGTGGTCCAAATTTGAAGCCTGTACCTTAAAAATGTGAAAGTAGGTCACTAGGTCAATGTGAAGGTCAAAGTTTTTTTCGGCACACAAAACTATGCATGTGGTCCAAATTTGAAGGCTGTAGCTTGAGAAATGTGAAAGTAGGTCACTAGGGCAAAATCAATGTCAAATTTCATTTTGAAACACGGAACTACGCATATGGTCTAAATTTGACGCCTGTACCTTCAAAAATGTAAAAGTAGGTCACTAGGTCAAAATCAAGGTCAAAGTTTTTTCCAGTGCACAAAACTATGTATGTGGTCCAAATTTGAAGGCTGTAGCTACAGAAATGTGGAAGTAGGTCACTAGGTCAAAATCAAGGTCAACTCATGTCAAGGTTCATCTTGCCACTCAAAAATATACAAGTGGTCCAAATTTGAAGGCTGTAGCTACAGAAATGTGAAAGTAGGTCACTAGGTCAAAATCAAGGTTAACTTGTGTCAAGGTTCATCTTGCCACTCAAAAATATACATGTGGTCCAAATTTGAATGCTTTAGTTATTGACAAGAACATTTTAAAAGCTTTTCCCTATATAAGTCTATATGAACCATGTGACCCCCGGGGCGGGGCCATTTTTGACCCTAGGGCGATAATTTGAACAAACTTGGTAGAGAACCACTAGATGATGCTACATTACAAGTATCAAAGCCTTAGGCTTTGTGGTTCGGACAAGAAGATTTTCAAAGTTTTTCCTTATGTAAGTCTATGTAAACAATATGACCCCCAGGGCGGGGCCATATTTGACCCCAGGGGTATAATATTAACAATCTTAGTTGAAGACCACTAGATGATGTCACATACAAAATATCAAAGCCCTAGGCCCTGTGGTTTTGGACAAGGAGTTATTCAAAGTTTTTCCCTATATAAGTCATTATAAACTACGTGACCCCCAGGGCGGGGCAATATTTGACCCCAGAGAAATAATTTGAATCATCTTGGTAGAGGACCACTAGATGATGCTTCAAACCAAATATCAAAGCCCTAGTCTCTGTGGTTTTGGATAAGAAGGTTTTCAAAGTTTTTCCCTATATAAATCTATGTAAAATATAGAAATAAACAAAGGGCCATAACTCACTCATAAATTGTTGAACCAGTCTGATTTTCAGGGGGACACAACTAGGGTACCAATACATCATTCTGACAAAGTTTGGTCAAAATCCCCCCAGTAGTTTCTGAGGAGATGCGATAACGAGAAATTGTTAACGGACGGACGGACGGACCACGGACGCAGAGTGATTTTAATAGCCCACCATCTGATGATGGTGGGCTAAAAATGCAGCAACAATGTAAATTTTCTGCATTATGTCAAAACTGTTGCAACGGTTTAGTACTTTCTGCACAATATTTTTGGTTATTTTCAAGAATATCTTGCAGAAAGCATTTGTCAATACGTTTGTACCACTAGTCACTTTCTGAGTACTCACTGTCTATGGATTCATGAGAAAAATAATTTTTCGCCTAAAGTGTGTAGATTAGTCCCTGTTAGCTGAAAGTATACTGCATTCTCCTTGTCCTTGACCAATGTCACCAGGCCATACTAACACAAAGTCTCAGAACCACTGGTGTTAAACAAATATATCTAAAAAGAACACAAGAAGTGGAACTCTTTTTCTGCACTGACTTGAACTTTTAATATGTCAAATTGTTCCCAACTGTTATTTTCATCTCAGTGGTCAGGTTTCACCATGTAACACATGTGTTTGTTATCCACAGAAAAATGTGTGTGATAGAAACTGAAACTTTTCTCACAGGAATTACTTATTCTCTAAATCATCAGAATAATTGATTGAGACCTGGAGAGCAAAAATAAACACCACAACATTTCTTAGGCTGTCAGAATTTCTTATTTGTCTTTTAGTCTTTGTAAGATTTCCCACATGTTTCAAAATAAACAAACCCAAAGAATGTAAATGAAACAAAATACATAATAAATACCTACATGACCTGATATATATCCTTGAAGAAAGTAAAGCTGCCCCTAACCAAAAGTTCAATTCAGCACTTGTTTACAGTATATTTTAATGTCAAAGAAACAGCCATCTGCTTTATTTATTTTACTTTATAAAGAAATTCTTGACCATATCTATGAATCTTTATATATAAAAGATAAAGAAAACTGGCCTATCAACAGTAGTTAACAGGGGCCTTCATGTTAGTCTGGCAGTTCAAGTCACTGACTTTGAACCACTTCGCCCTCACTGCTACTGGCTAGAAACCCTGCTAGTAATAGCAGAACTTTGACATGTGAGAAATCTAACTGGGTGGCTCCCATGTCAATGGTTCTTGTGTAGGTACACAGTCTGGACCTAAAGTAATGCCAAGAAGGGAAAATTGGGGTTTCCTTAAACCATTAAACCTGAAAAAGTGCTCTGTGAACCAACAAAACAAACAAACTTACATACAAATACGAATTTGCTATAACAATGCAAAAATTGTTGTTTTCCTTTCAATTTTATCATCAAACATCTTCAGTCATTCAAATTTTACCTTGATAAATAATCGCAATATTCATTCTTTGCTTCAGAAACTATTTAACTTCTATACATGTATACATTTCTTGTAGCATCACTAAGTAAAAAAAATGTTGAATCACTGAAAAAGCACATTGCAAATTTAAGACAAAAACAAAATTGAAATTTGGAAAGAAAGGAAATAAAGTTGCAAAACAAAGATAACAAAACTGTAATCAAAGATTTATATTTTATGTAATAACAAAGAGCTGTTGACTTAATTCAAGTCATTTAATAAAGAATACAAAAAGGTGCATAATTTTGAGAAAAAGCAAAATATAATTATGGAACCTGTGCAATGCATGTCAGGGCATGACATTGAACAAGTGTGGTTACTGAGATACCAGCTTATACCAGCTTATGTAGGAAAAAAAATACTGTATACTAAGAGGGCACACAGGTCAGTGTTGCAGATTTAACTATCCTTTGAATAGTCAAGCTAAAACTTGTAATGTTAATTGCCTACTGTTACATGTTTTAAGTATCCAAAGAAATCTGGTTGTGCCGAAAATGTACCATCGTCTTCAATAAAACCCTACATTTTTTTTCCAAACAAACATTAAAATATCACCTAACAAAAAGACTTGTCAAAGGTCATATAATATTCAAAAAATCATCTTCTTGCTTTATCTAAATTCTAAACATGACTACCTGTAATAGGCCTATATTTCATTAAAAGTGTACATACAACTCGATAATGTAAGATTTGAAGAAATAAGGTGCATTATAATTGACAAGTTATATAGTGAAGAAGTTTTAAAAAAATCCTTTGGATTACCTCCCCTTATAAATTTTTTTTTTCATGAGTTATCTCCCCTGAAAATAAGAAAAAAAATGATTTTCTCTTTTTCCTATGGGGAATTTTAAGATTTCTTTTTGGTATTTGTAACAGAATCATATAATGCAGGTTTCTACCGCAAAATTTTCTCGAAACTCAAGTTCAGATTCTTATAATCAAAGAAATTATATATTTCCGATAGGCTTCAATGTTAACTTCAAAACCGATTATCTCCTCCAAAAAATGATAAAGTTTGAAAAATCTCTCAGTGAAACGTTTCTAATTTTGAATGTCTTTAAAGTGACAAAATTTCATTTAATAATTACCATCCAGTTACAATTACACCATGTTATCCTTAAGGCCTAAAAAAAAAATTCTTTGTTTCCGGTAACATGCTGAAACAAGAGCACCGCCTTGCGGGTGCTGACGCTCATCTGATTTTTTTTGTGTAATAGAAATATTGTCCTACCCATGATTTTCTAAGTCTAAAAAGGGCCATCATTCTTGCAAAAAGCAGGATAAAGTTATGTTTCTTGATGTACAGCGTCCACTTATGATGGTGAAAAACTGTTGCAAGTTTTAAAGCAATAGCTTTGATAGTTTATGAGAAAAGTTGACTTAAACATAATACTCAACCAAGAAAATGATTTTCTAAGTCCAAAAGGGGCAATAATTATTGCAAAAATCAGGATGGAGTTACGCTGCTTGCTGTACAGGGTCAGCTTATGATGGTGAACAAGTGTTGCAAGTTTCAAAGCAATAGCTTTGATAGTTTAAGAGAAAAAGTTGACCTAAACATAAAACTTAACCAAAAAATCTGATATTTTCTAAGTCCAAAAGGGGCCATAAATCTTGCAAAAAGCAGGATGGAGTTATGTTTCTTGCTGTACAGGGTCAACTTATGATGGTGAACAAGTGTTGCAAGTTTTAAAGCAATAGCTTTGATAGTTTAGGATAAAAGCTGACCTAAACATAAAACTTAACCAAGAAAACTGACTTTCTAAGTCCAAAAGGGGCAATAAATCTTGCAAAAAGCAAGATGGATTTATGTTTCTTGCTGTACAGGGTCAGCTTATGATGGTGAACAAGTATTCCAAGTTTCAAAGCAATAGCTTTGACAGTTTGGGAGAAAAGTTGACCTAAACATAAAACTTAACCAAGAAATCTGATATTTTCTAAGTACAAAAGGGGCCATAAATCTTGCAAAAAGCAAGATGGAGTTATGTTTCTTGCTATACAGGGTCAGCTTATGATGGTGAACAAGTATTCCAAGTTTCAAAGCAATAGCTTTGATAGTTTAGGAGAAAAGCTGACCTAAACATAAAACTTAACCAGGCAACGCCGACGCAGACGCCGACGCCGACGCCGACGCCGACGCCGACAACCGCTCAAGTGATGACAATAACTCATCATTTTTTTTCAAAAAATCAGATGAGCTAAAAAATTAGGGTAGGTAGGTTGGAATTTTTTTTTTTTTTTGAATTTTTTTTTATTTAGGGGGACTTTTCGGAAATTATTTTTTTGTCATAAAATGATTACTAATAAGGGGGTTATGCCTTTAGAGCATCAGTAAGTTGATTTCTAACATCACTGGCTATGTTTAAAGCATAAAAAGTGCAGTTTTGCATCTTTTTGTTAAAAAGTTGAAAAAAATATTCTCCAAGGCCATAAAAACATTTAGGGTCGGGCCAAAAATTTTGGGTAAGTCGGGATACCGGAAACAAACAATTTTTTTTCTTACGCCTAAACCATTGTGTCAGGTTAATGTAATTTATATTCATCTTTACTTGATGTTGTTAACTGATAGTGAAAATTTGAATTTTTAAAACATTAATTAAATTATACAGTTATTTCTTTTTATTACATGTCAAAATGCATTGTGTTAACAGTGACTGAAAAAAATAATTTTAAAAAATATGACCAAAATGTTTGAAAACATGTCTATATGATAAGATTTTATCAGACCTATCTTTAATACACCAAAGCTGTCTGCAGGGCACATTTGATTAACTTATTTCCATAGTTACAGACCATATTTCTGGTACTGTACCCATAAATTTCAATTATTTTCATCAACTGTGAATGTGAATGGAGTTAACACAGATCTTGATGTTGTTTAATAGAAATTTTATTTCAATTCTTTTCAAAAAAACTATTCATTTATTGCTTTACATCACTCATACAAGCTGGAAACACACCTTATCACTTTTTTACCTGCCATAAAATTCATAAATTTATTATCAAGTCAGTTTAAGGAGTAAAAATGAGAAATTCTTTTGTACATAGTGTTACCAAGTAGGAAACTTGAATAAGTATAATACATGTATGTTATATATCTTTTTAACTGACCCCTGTCTCACAATATTTGAAACATTAATTTTATGGTATTATTTTTATCTCAACATAGTACATATAGTTTCTAGCATACAGTCCTGTTACGCACCAAGACTTTTACTATCACTAACAAGAGGGGTCATATTGGCCCTTGATTGCTTACCTGAGTTACACCATGTGCTTTAACAATTTTGGTAGATGGTTACACAAGAAAAATGTCTGCGAAATCATTCTGAAATAGTGCTAGTGTCTTAAAAGTTTCTACGGGCAGGTATTGTGTGTGTTGTTTTGGGAGAGGGGCAGGGGCGGTGAGGTAAGAGGTTAGGGGAATGATGACAAAGGAAACTAAGAGACAATATCAAACAACAAGATTTTTAAAGTTTCATCTATATACATACTGGGAAAAGTGACCACACCCTCTCTGGTGGCCATGTTATTTGACAGAATGAAATAACTTGTAAATTGTCTGTAAAGGGTCACCTAAGAAACATCTGTGTAAAACTATTCTAAAATCTGGCCAGCAGTTTCAGATAAGGAGATTTTTAAAGTTTCCACAATATATACATATATGAAAAGTAACCACGTCCCCTGGGGGGCATGTTTTTGGACAATGTAGAATAAATTGAGCAATCTTCATAAAGGGTCACCAAAGGAACATTTATGTGATTAGGCCAACAGTTTCATACAAAAAGAATTTTAAAGTTACCAGTATATATATACATACACTCAGTTCCAAAAGAAATGGCACTTAGTTTTCTGTTATTTTTTCTCGGTTATTTTCATGAAAACTTATAATGTTTGGTACCAACATTTAAACAGTTCGTAAACAAATTGGTGTGCATTTTAGATTTTAAGTTATACCTGAGAGTTAGTGTATGAAAAAATGAAACAAAAACGTCCGGGAATTTTTTGAAATATTTAAACTTAAAAAGTGCACACTTTCTTTTGGAACTAAGTATATAGGGAAAAGTGACCACCCCCTCTGGTGGCGGTGCTTTTTTTGATGCATCAGAATAATTTGAACAATCTTGGTAGAGGATCACACAAGGACCTTTTGTGTGAAGTTATTTAAAAACCAGGCAGTTTCATACAAGAATATTTTTAAAGTTTCCAATATATACATATAGGGAAAACTGACCAACCCCCTAATTGCCATGTTTTGTAACAAATTGCAGTAATTTGAACAATCTTGACAGAGGGTCATATAGGACCATTTGTGTGAAAATATTTGAAAATTGGACTAGGGGTTAAGATGTTGTTTGAAGATTTTTCTATCTTTAGCTCTGGCAGCTCATATGTACAAGTAAGCGGAACCATTTGAATAATTTTGGAAAAAGACCAACAAACATCCAGACCAAGTTTCATCAATTTCCACCCACAGTTTCAGAGGTGACATTGTTTTAAGAAAAGTGTGAATGGATAACAGATGGTTAGTGATCGCAATAACTCATTTTGTGCTCAGCTGAGCTAAAAAGGCAATTTTATTTTCATATGACTTATTCAACACGAGTGCAAGCCAGAATGACTTACTTAAGACTAGCGGAAGTATCCACACAAGTTCTGTTCAACTATACTGTAAACCTTCTAATGTTCTGCAACTACAATATTGCAGAGCCACCAACACTGCTAAAGATATACATTAAAATACATGGCCACACATTGGGATAAATTTTTATATAATTTTCTGTAACCATTTTTTTACGATCATATTTTTTCATTCCTGTACTGATAGCGCTGAATTTGCTGAATGAAGGAAGCAAGTAAATATTGCAATTATATGATTTCGAACAAGATAACTTACATTTGAGCCGTGCCATGGGAAAACCAACATAGTGGGTATGCGACCAACAAGGATCCAGACCAGCCTGCACATCCGCGCAGCCTGGTCAGGATCCATGCTGTTCGCTAACAGTTTCTCTAATTGTAATAGGCTTTGAAAGCGAACAGCATGGATCCTGACCAGACTGCGCAAATGCGCAGGCTGGTCTGGATCCATGCTGGTCGCATACCCACTATGTTGGTTTTCCCATGGCACGGCTCATTTAATGTCCCTATCTCAGCCCCTATCTATGTCACATATAGGTATGAACACTCAGCCTTACAGTTACTTTTTCAGCTCATTTAATGAATTAATCAATCAATCAATTTAATGTGTCATGCATTATGAGGATATAAAAGATGTTATCTCCTCAGTTTTGATTTTATGCTAGGGAATAACTTTAAACAATCCCATAATCTTAACAAGATATGCAAATTATTATTTTCATGTTCACAATATTAAAGCACACTTTATGGGAGTGTATCCTTGTATAGTATTTTTACATACTTGCTCTGATCAGTGTTGTGGTCTTTCTGATCATTCATATATATATATAAATTTGAAGGGCTGATCCTCCAAATCAAGCAACATAGCATTATACTTTTGTCTGTGACATACTATATATTCATAATTTTGACAGCAAAATATCTTTGACATTTTGTATTTGTAGCATCTTCCCTTAAAAAAAAAAAAAAAAAAAAGAAAATATCTGTAAAATCGATGGACACTCCCCGAAATATGATTATTCCATATTAAAAGCACAAAAGCTGAATTCAACTGGGCACTTGTGTTGAATAATTAAAGAGCAATAACTCTGTAAAAAATCTCCTGACCAGAAGATGAAGATAATATGCACATCTCCTCCTGGGAATAAAGCTTCCTAAGAAGTTTCATTGAATTCTATCCAAGGGTTGCTCAGGAATACTCCTGATAAGAAATGGTGCTCTAGTATATAACCAAAGGGCAATAACTCTGTGAAAAATCATCCAACCAAAACATGAAGCTAATATTGTTAGTGAAGCTTCCTATGAAGTTCCAATGAATTCCAACCATTGGTTGTTGAGGAATACTCCAGACAAGAAATGGTCCTATAATAATACTGGTACTAATGCTGAATAATAAAAGGGCAATATCTTAGATAATATGTGCATCTTTTCTAGGAAGTGAAGCTTCCTTTGAAATTTCAATGAATACTCTAGAAAAGAAATCAGTGCTATCATACTAATGTTGAATAATCGAAGGGCAATAACTCAGAGAACAATCATCCAATAATGAGCACATCTTCTCTTAGAAGTGAAGCTTCTTATGAAGTTTAAAAGAATTCTAGCAAGTGGCTGATCAGGAATACTCCATGCAAGAAATGGTACTACAGTATACTAATGCTGAATAATCAAAAGGCAATAACTAAGTGAAAAATCATCCAATTGGAACACAAAAAGACAATATGCCTATCTCCTCTTGGGAGTGAATTTAGCTAAGTTCCAGCCAATGGTTGCTGAGAAATACTACAGACAAGAATTGCGGGAATGATGGGCACATAGACGGATGGACGCATGAAGCAGAGACTATATGATTCCCCTTAAGGGAGCATAAAAACAAAATTTTGTATGCTGTATATCGCTGGTATGAAATGTCTGAAAATACTGGCAAAGATTTAGATAAATTCTTAGTACAATACCTTAACCATTTAGCTAAAGTAAGTCAGACAAATCTGCACACAATAGAGACTATCAAATTTTTATTGTCAGAAAAAAGAGAAGCCAAATTAAATGCAAGTGTTTGTCATTCTACATGAACCTCCCTCTGAGGAGGTGAGAAAATTGCAGACAGTTTCATATTAATTTAACTCATTAACTTATATTGGCCATTCCTTTTGCCTCTTAATTTACTTTTTCTACAATAATTATCACGCCTTTGACATAAAAGAAAAAATATATTAATTCAAATAAAAATGTATTAAAATCTTATCACACTTTATTATATTATTATTAGATGCCTATAAAACAAAAAAGCTCATTTTCTTGCCTTGTAAACCATGCTATGAATGCGTACCAAAATGCACACCAATCATCAGTTTGTAATAAGTTTACATTAATATTACATTTTATGTTATATTGTATAACTCATATTCTATTAAAAATGCACTAGAAAATGTAAAACCCTTTCATTTTGTTGAACTACCGTATTTCCTCAAATAAGGGTTCAAGCCCTAAAATATTACCCTGCTACACTTAAAGAAATGGCAACGTATAAATTCTTTCAAATGGATGAAGAAAATCATAACAGCATATACTTACTGACAAACAATATGAATTGTCAGAGGACAGCAATGCTGGATTATTCAACAGCCTTGTCACTTGAATTACCTTGTTAACTGAATGAATATAAAGGTCAAAAAAGGGGCATAATTTTGTAAAGATTCTCATTTGTGGATACTGAGATATCAGCTTACATGGAAAAACTTAATAAAAAATTGCCAAGTTGAAAAGGGGGCATATTTTTTGTAAAAATGCTTTTGTTAAAATGCAAAGTAGAGTTATGGAACTAATGTATTGCATGTCTGATCATTAAGTGAATAAGTGTGTGAAGTTTCAATCCATTCCCATAACTAGGTACTGAGATACCAGCTTATATAAAACTGCAAAGCCAAAAAGGGGGCATAATTTTGTAAAATAGAAAAGTATAGTTATGGAACCTGTGCAATGCAAGTCAATTCATCACAGTGAATAAGTGTCTGCAGTTTCCAATCCATTTCTACTAGTGGTTACTGAGATACCAGCTTACATACAAAAACTTGACATAATCGGGATGCAGACTTGGATAACGACATTGTCGAATAGGTGAGTGCAACCGCTCCAACTATTCTTGGAATAGCCAAGCTAAAAATAGCTTTTAAAATGTTGCTGCTCTTATCACTTTCGAAAGATATTTCATATTGCAGTCAAACCTGTTTATAAAGATCATCTTTGGGAAATGAAAATAGCGATCTTAGTTTAACTTTACGGGTGGTCTCCCAACAAAAGTCAATGATAAACAGGAAGAACAAATAGTTCTATGGTAGTAGTTTTTATCTGGAGGCTGCTGTTAACAAAGGTCTGACTGTATTTCATACCATTTCAAATAATATTTGTATCATGTACCATAATTAATACTTTTAAAAATGATGAAATGACTTTTCATTGTGAAGTGGTCTCAAGAGTTCACTACTAATTACACTTTAAAAGCTTTTATGTTTTTATGTTTTCTAAAGTAGCATAAAAATGTAAAGTAATAAAACTGAAGACAGTTTTCTTTTTTTATTAATAATGTGTGTGGTGCATTTATAACTGACACATTATTAACTATTGTGAACAAAGCAAAGTTACTCAATTCTACAAAGGGCAATCACTCTGTCACTCTGTGATACGGTTAGATGGGAGACCGCAGAGCAAGAGCAAGAGACTATTTTAGTATGACAAGATGAAACTGACTGACATGTATTGCCATAGTGACCATTTCGTTTTTCTCTAAAATTTAGAATGTTGTGTTTATTTGTTCAAACATGGCACTTACTAACTATACAAAGATTACAGATATCTTATGTTCAATTAACATTTCACAGGAGAAAGCTGAAACTGAAAGGGTGGTCCAATCAACTTATATAATTAATAAACACAGGTTTTCTTCTCTGACATATCACATCTGTGCACAGATATACCATCCAGATGTCTTACAATAATTTCACACTAATAAGCAAAAAACCCTTTTTTTCTTGCTATTTCAATTAAAATTAATGTTATTATCAACTGAAAAAGAAAATAAACCAAACCTGTGTCAAGACTGGTTGATGGAAATTTTGAGATTTTATTAGATAATAAAATTTATACTATTTTCAGTAATAATCAAATAATGTGCGAAACCAATCATTTTCAAATTTATATGAAATACTCACATGCAAGATAGAATGTTTGAAAATGAATCTTTAATTAAAAAAGGAGAAGGGTATTCTGTGAAAGAATTTTCTATTCCCTACCCTTTTATGCTATAAAACTTTCTACTTTAGTGAAAAATGCACATTTTTCACCTCAGTGGAGAACCGTTTTATCTACTTGCTAATTTATAGACTGTTACAATACTTTTATCTTGCTGCAACAAAATGCACATGCACTCTCGTCACTCCAAACATATGCTTTATTTTAGTTTTAATTGAAAACAGGTTGATTTTATTATACAATTTCATTGTGAAAACTAACTGTACTTGAGACACAATTTATACAGCTGCATTTCCTTCTGAAAATCTTACATGATTGATTACCTCCCCTTTTGATAGTTAACTAAACAGCTGTACATGAGATGACATATAAATGTAAACTTGCTGCATTTGTTCATGCATTTAACTGTAAACAGAGATAAATTGATGGCAAGTTTTGTAAGGAGACCAATTTGGAGATGATAAATGAATTCTGTGAAGATAGATCAGGATGAATTACACCTACAACAATAAACATCTGGGGGGGGGGGGGGAGTAAATGTTCTCACTTTCTGCACCTATTCTCAAAGCATTTTCATCACATAATATGCTTGACAAGGCTTCACTATCATGTCTTTAACCCTGGTCCATCATTCAATCTGGGCAATACCATTAAATATTCAAAGGGGTGTTCACTGAAAATATACTGACTGATTAGCAAATAGTACAGACCATGATCTTGGTCTGCACTGGTCGCCAAGGCAGAATCACTTGCCGTTAGCAGGCTAAAGGATAAAATTAAGTAGATCTGTGCATAAAACACTCATTTTATGCCATATTTAGACTGAAGGGGTGAAAAAAACCTAAGGGAGGGAGTGAATCCTTTGGAAAAGTCTATTAAACAAGCTGGTATCATGTTATAATTTAATGATCAGGGCCTAAACTCATTTCTTATGAGGGAATTATTAACATGTCATTTACATTACTCTTTAGCCCACTAAATTTATAAAATGGACTGAACCATCATTCAATTTGGGCATTACCATTTATTATTTGAAGGGGTGTTTACTGAAAATTTACCCACTGAACAAATGTGCAGGCTGATCTTGGTTTGCACTGATCACTTGCTGCCAGCAGGCTAAAGGTTACACAGTAATTTCTTGTGGAACTTTGTGAAATATAATTCACACAATTTTGTCCTAAGAGTTTTATCAAAAATTAGTTCTATAATTTAGAATTGGATAATGAAGAGGACCATAGATAAGAATTTTCTCTCTCAATCAGCTTATTTATTCAAAGCAAAAATCTCCACTATCCCTAGAACAACTTCTACACATCATTTTATCAATGTTCCACCATGCATGACTCAACTTCTTTACCAGTAATTGCACAACACCTGGTACCTGCATCATAAACCATATGAGCTTCTGTTGTCTGCGATTACTCAGAAAACTTATCTCTCAGCCTGTAAAGCACTAATAATATAGTAATTATATATCTTCAGAAATGTATCAAAGTGCATACAGATTAGATATGGAAGGCCATAATAGACAAGAAGACAAATGCAGTTTATGATGACAGATGATCATGAAGTGCTGCAGGAACATTGAACACCTGGTGATAAAACATAAATACAGTCAGCTTTGATAAAATACTGTTTATAGCCTCATAAACAACTTCAAGTTTTGTTTATGACAAAAAAATGCCAAATAAATGAATAATAATATGTTAATTTATTAAAACCTGCCTGTCTTGGCAGTCTAAGAACCGGAGACATGAAAAGTGAGGCAGGTAGAACTAAATTTGTTGCTGAAAAAAAGCTTTTCTATGTTTTGGTTTCCTGCAAATACAAAATCAGAACTCTATTGCAAAATGCATTGTTTTGTAATTTTTTATCTAAATGCCAGAAAATGCATTTAAATTAGGAAGGCTGCCATACTGACAGTCAGGCTGTTGAAGAGTTCTGCCCTGAATTTATTTTGAGTTGCATATTAACTGTAATGTTCGATGGAAAATTTAGAAAATATAAAATAAAATAAGAACTGTTAAAAAACAATTCTCTATTAAAAATAAAGTGCATTGATAATGATGCCCTCTAAAAAAAAAAACCCCAAAAAACAACAAAAAAACATTTGACTTTTAACATTTGTGTCAACAATACTTGAATCCTCTAAAATTAGGCACTGGAACTAAAAATACAAACGTCATGTATGCACTATCTATTTTAGATATGTGCAGCTAACTGCACCAAGGTACAGTACAGTCCGAAACATATTTAATTTATCATTTTCTGAAAAAGAGTTAATTGAGCTGAAAAAAATGATCCTGGATAAAATATTTGAAAAAATGGAGACAACTCCAGTAAAACTTTATTGTAGGCTCAGGTGAATATGTACTAAGTATCCCATGCAAATTATGCACTTTTTACCTTAAGGCATGAAAAAATTATGCATAATTACTGCAACGGTCAGCAATTTGTAAAGAAAAAATATGTAAAGATCAAATCATTTAATGCCCATGGGAAAGTTTGACATTTTTGTGGTGAAATGTGTCAAAAACAGATGATTTCTTTTAAGAAGTTAAAAACCACAGAATTTCACAAGGTGAAATATGTTGAGAAAGAGAACAATTTCTGCTACCAATATATATGCGTCAAAGTGTGGGAGAAATATCTACAAATATGAGAAAATCAAATAAAACAATTTCAGGACTGTTAGATGCATGACTGTGTCATCCTGAATAGCAGGTAACAAAGATAGCTTACTTTTCTGTTGCATCGATATAACATGGGCAAGATTTTGATTGACAAACGGTGTTAACTCAACAATTTCACTCTATAAACAGATTGTTTCCCTTGTGTAAAGCGGGTTTAGGGTAAGACTCTACTAAAATCCTACAAATTCAGGTATCCTACCCTGGTCAGTATATAAACCTATTAACAGTTGTTACAGTGATACTAAATCAGATATAGGATCAATAGATACTACCATGTCCAATGGTCTGTATGCTCTATTGTACCTAGAGGCAGTGGACATTGTCCGTCTAGGGTCATCTGTGGTCAGGTCAGGTCAGCTGTAAGAGCTGAACAGGTGTATTCTCCCTGGTTAACAATATCAGATCTGTTCTATTAGTAAGACACTTCATCTGAATGATCTAAATCAAATATTGTCATTTTTAATGGTTTGAATTTCCATGTTAAAATAACTGTCTTTCATAGATAAAATCTTTTTTCCAAGAATAATACTACTGGTAATACTGGTGTCTCACTCACTTATAGAACGATAAATTGTGATCAGGTCCTGTTGTTTTGTAAGATATTCTGTTACAGAACAGAACAAAAGTGATTTATGCAAACCACCTACCTCTTTCATGTAATAAGATATGGCTGATGTCTTGGTCAGAAAATGGAGGCTAACTGGTCACTAATTTAAAACAATTACATGGGCTATATAGTTAATTAATAACAGTTTAAAATATCCAATTATGTGTGCCTTTAAACTTACTTAATTTAAAGAGCTGTTTTACAGTTAACAACAAAGTTAACAACAGTAGGCATCACACACAATGGCACAAAATCTGTTTTCATTTTATGCAGTTATTAAATGGAATTTTACATGTAATGCTGTTCTACATTTAAAACAATAATTTTACTGAAGGAAATCTTGTCATTCTCTGATATTGTACAGAACTTAAGAACTTATTTATGATATTGTACAGAACTGTACAGAACTTATTTATGATATTGTACAGATCTTATCTATTAAAAAACATATCATTTTGTCATTGTTGTGTTTAATGTCACTCTGACACAATTATATGTTTTATGGAGACTTTCCAGCTTTGATGGTGGAGGAAGACCCCAGGTGCACATCCCTGCATTATTCCATCAGAGGCTTGCACCTGGGTAGAACCACTGACCTTTTGAAAGCCAGCTGGAAAGCTTCCTCACATTAAGAATTCAACGCCACAGAGGCCCCTAAAAAATAAATCATAACCCTAAATAACACTGAGTCAGTAATAATTACAGGCCACCGTACAGTCTTGACTTTATTTTTAAGGCATAGCAATGAACATTTAGAGAGACCGCAACCTACATGTTGGGATATCACTTAAACCGACAGCTGTAGCCTGCATCAACACACCACTTTTTGATCTCAGATAGTAATGTGTTTTGAGCTAATCTGTTTTTGTTACAAAAGAATTATTTTCCTCTTTTTTTTTTGTTGAACTGTGAACCTGACCTTTGAGCTAGCAGACTGAGTCTTACATGCATCACCTCTTCTTATGCTGAATGTGCTTGCCAAGTGTTTTAACATCAATCCATGTGTAAGGATGTTACAGACTTAACCCTAATCATGCTGGACATGATTGCTTCTGCCTTTGCGACCAGTGTAGATCATGATCAGCCCTGCACATCCATGCAGTCTGAACAAGATCTGCACTGTTCGCCATTCAGTCCATTTCTTTTTGGTCAGCACCCCTTTAACAGTTGTTAATGGTACTGTCTAAATTAGAAGATGGACAAGTTCATTATAGAAATTTAGCAGGGTAAGGATTAACAAGAATTTATTTTAGCTCATCTTGTGACCTTGACCTCTGAGCAAGAGGTCAGAGTCTTAGATGTTATACATTGTCTTGTTATGGTGAAGGACCTTGACCTCTGAGCAAGAGGTCAGAGTCTTAGATGTAATACATTGTCTTGTTATTGTGAATGACCTTGACCTCTGAGCAAGAGGTCAGTCTCGGATGTTATACATTGTCTTGTTATTGTGAATGACTTGACCTCTGAGCAAGAGGTCAGTCTCGGATGTTATACATTGTCTTGTTATGGTGAAGGACCTTGACCTCTGAGCAAGAGGTCAGTCTCGGATGTTATACATTGTCTTGTTATGGTGAAGGACCTTGACCTCTGAGCAAGAGGTCAGTCTCGGATGTTATACATTGTCTTGTTATGGTGAATGACCTTGACCTCTGAGCAAGAGGTCAGTCTCGGATGTTATACATTGTCTGCTCAGAGGTCAGTCTCGGATGTTATACATTGTCTTGTTATGGTGAAGGACCTTGACCTCTGAACAAGAGGTCAGAGTCTTAGATGTTATACATTGTCTTGTTATTGTGAATGACCTTGACCTCTGAGCAAGAGGTCAGAGTCTTAGATGTTATACAGTTAACCTCGCTTATAAGGAACAGCTTGGGACCTCTAAAAATTGTTCCTTATAACCGAGGTTCCTTATATCCGTATAGCGAACTAGTTCCTTGTAACCGAGGTTTGTATAACGAACACAATTTGCATAGCGAACATTATTTGACTGACGTTTGAAAAGACCTATGTATTCACTTTATGTGCCGAAAATGAATCTTTATATGAGAAAGTTGCGAGTCTAGTACAGGCACTTTCCTGTAGAGATGGTAAGGTAAACACTGCCTGCATGTATATGACTGAAATAGTGTTGAAACACGACGTTAAACCTAAACTAAGCCAAAATGTACGTCGGTGAGAATGACCGTAATTTGTGTTTATTTTTGACGGTTATTTCTATCTTCTTTTTAGAGAGGGTTACATTATGACATGTTTCAGTTACTCCCCTTACCTTGCTCGACTGCATGCTATGTGAATGCATCAATACTCATATAAAATAAGTCTTCAAATTGTTAAATTAGACTACCCATTAAACTTTAAAAGTAAGGTGTTTATGACATACAGTGTATTACGACTAGGCAATGGTACCATACATACGGTTAAAGTGTTAATCATATGAATAGCTTTGCTATTGTTCATTTTAGCACCTGCTACATGTTTTACAATAATTTAATTGAAAATTTGGTAAATTGGACTGTTTGCCATTGTTAATCACGCGTAATTAACACATTTATTTAGGATAGTATTATCGTGACCGTGACCGAGACTGATTTTCGATCACTGTTGTTAACATGAAATACCTAATACATGTAGCTCTCGAACATAATCTTGAGTAAATATAAGTCTACTACCGTCTAGTAGGTAAATTTGGTAAATTTGGTTAATGCTGAAATTATATAGATCTATTTTCTTTTTATCGTGAATATCATAGCAGAGACTTCAAGTGCACGAAAACGCGTAAAAGTGCCGACGTTACTCTGACGTCATCAGCGATTCTCCTGTTTATTTCCGATTTTCAATCATTTTTATTCTTTATGGCTGTTCGCTATAACCGAGGTGTTTTCAATTGTATTTTGTACTTTGGGACTGAAAAATGTGTTCCTTATAACCGAGTGTTCCTTATAACCGAGTTCCCTATAACCGAGGATTTTTACGTTGAATAAAGAAGGAATTAGATCGGGGAATTGAAAACTGTTCCTTATAACCGAGTGTTCCTTATATCCGAGTTCCTTATAAGTGAGGTTTACTGTACATTGTCTTGTTATGGTGAATGACCTTGACCTCTGAGCAAGAGGTCAGAGTCTTAGATGTTATACATTGTCTTGTTATGGTGAAGGACCTTGACCTCTGAGCAAGAGGTCAGAGTCTTAGATGTTATACATTGTCTTGTTATGGTGAAGGACCTTGACCTCTGAGCAAGAGGTCAGTCTCGGATGTTATACATTGTCTTGTTATGGTGAATGACCTTGACCTCTGAGCAAGAGGTCAGTCTCGGATGTTATACATTGTCTTGTTTTTGTGAATGACCTTGACCTCTGAGCAAGAGGTCAGTCTCGGATGTTATACATTGTCTTGTTATTGTGAATGACCTTGACCTCTGAGCAAGAGGTCAGAGTCTTAGATGTTATACATTGTCTTGTTATGGTGAAGGACCTTGACCTCTGAGCAAGAGGTCAGAGTCTTGGATGTTATACATTGTCTTGTTATTGTGAAGGTTTATAAATAAATGCATGCAGGGCAATGTTACTGACTGAAATGGGACAGACTGGCCGACAGACAGATACAGAACAAACCAACACAAACTTCAAGTCTCTAAAACTGGTTTATTACCAGTAGTGGACTTATAATTTCATGCTTAACACGTCAAAGTAGTCTTGCATTAAAAACCTGTAATGATTTTACTTTGCAAACAAGGCAGTAAATAATTCTCATAGACTAAAAACTGGTTATTCAGTTTTATTGTTATGTTTCAGTCATTCTTTTAAGCATACAATTTACAGGGAGGGTGCTAACATCACTGTTAGTTGCCCTCATAAAAATAAAATGTTCTATCATTAGTCAATGTGTGTTTTCATAATAAACTCTAGGATATTACACTAACCAGGGCCCTGGTGTCATTATCTATATTCTAAGTGGCACTTATCCAGTCTTTGCCTCACTCCAGCAATAAAATTTAAATGCAAGAAACACGAAACCTTTCCACTTCATGTCTAATCAGTGCCAGATTGCGTTAATCATCTTTAAACAGGTGCTCTCTGCCACCAAATCATAAAAACATATACTGAAAAACTAAATAAATTTTCGGCTACTTCAATTTTTCTACATGGATCAATAACGATCAAAGGAACACTAGTGGTATATGATATGTTATTAGTTAACATTACATAAAACAAAAAAGTATTGTAACATTCAGAAATAGCACTGCATTTATAAATCAAGAGTGAAGAAATCATAAAAACTAGTTATACGCAAACATGTCAAATTTTACGTCAAGATATAATAGCCGTCTGATGAGTTTTGATGACTGTTCATTTAATTAGAAGACTTATAGAAAACATTACAAGACCTGTTTTACTAATTAAGCTCCCAGCGTGACATGATGATGGCATGCTTTTAAGAATCTGTCTAAATCGTTCCAGGTCCCTCGGTCTCTTGTCTCCAGGTGCTTGAAAAATTCAATGATATTTCAAGGTGTATAAAAAAAAAAAATCACTGAAACAAAAATGCCTTTTTTCTCCTTTCTCTTGAATTTTTTATTACTGTAATAAAATATCTACCGCCAAAAAAATCCCTGATGAAGCTTACGTCAAAAAACTCAAATACTGACAGATGTTCTACAATTCGCTTTAGGTCAAAGGGAGACAATTCAATATGTCAGTAGTAAATTGACTCAAAATCTGTAACCTCAACTAACACAGTAACATACTAACTCTGTGTTTTGTGCAGTTACATGCCAAAGTTTACATAACAATATTTTTTCTAAATACTTACATGTATTTCTAATACTTCGGTAAACACTATTTCAAATTCTATTTTTGTCCGGTATTATCATTCACATTATTATATAGGGGATTATACATACAGTCCAACCTGTACTAACGGTCACCTCCGATCAGCGGTCACCTCGGTTTAGTAGTCATTTTATGATTCCCCCCGACAGATTTTCCTCTATTTCATCACTTTATTCAGTGGCCACCTCCCGTCCGCGGCCAGCGGCCACCAAAATTGCCTCCCGACCGCCATATTTGACCCCTTTCAGCGGCCATGTTTCTTCCAAAACAAATTATTTTTAGGCGATGATCGCCGACGATACCCGATTTTTGAGAAACACGTGATTGCTTAGTCTCGCGTGACTTCACCACACAGACGCCAAAATGACATGAGCTTATCAATTAAAACTGATAATCAAAGGTGTGATCCCCTTTTTGTTCCGACCAAATGGCCAGTAATTATCGGCAATTAGCGTGTCACCTCGTGTCAATTTTGTTGTTTACAGTTTGATCTCGGTTAAAGATAATACTCGATATCTAATTAGTAGCATACTATTTGTGATTCTTTATATTTCTTTCATCAAAACGCTATTAAATTTATTCGAAATTTATTGTGTTTGAAAGAAAATAAACCACTTGATCTTTTACAGAACATAACGGCGATCTTAGATTTTAGCGTAGACAGTAAGCGCGGAGAGTAGCTTCCCTTACCAAAATGGCGAAAATTAAACAAACTTGTTTTGAAGTTGGAAAATTGTCTGTAACAGTTTTTGTTGTTAAAAATCACGCTGGAGTTTTAGATTGCATAGAAGACAATTCGTATTGTGAAGGCAAATGCACGTCAAGTTATCTTGGTAAAATAATAATAGAAACTAAACAAGAAATGGGCCTAAAGGCTAAACTGGCCGGAAGTCTGAAAAATACATATACTGGCTGCAACTCCGATCAGCGGTCACCTGTCTTCAGCGGCCAAATTGGCTGCTTCCCCTTGCTGGCTGCTTAGGTTGGACTGTATACCTATGTATTTTAGTTTCTACATTTTGCATAAAATAAACACATATCTGTAATTTTACGAAAAAAACAAGAGCACCGCCTTGCGGGTGCTGACGCTCATCTGATTTTTTTTGTGTAATAGAAATGTTGTCCTACCCATGATTTTCTAAGTCTAAAAAGGGCCATCATTCTTGCAAAAAGCAGGATAGAGTTATGTTTCTCGATGTTCAGTGTCCACTTATGATGGTGAAAAACTGCTGCAAGTTTTAAAGCAATAGCTTTGATAGTTTATGAGAAAAGTTGACTTAAACATAATACTCAACCAAGAAAATGATTTTCTAAGTCCAAAAGGGGCAATAATTATTGCAAAAAGCAAGATGGAGTTATGTTGCTTGCTGTACAGGGTCAGCTTATGATGGTCAACAAGTGTTGCAAGTTTCAAAGCAATAGCTTTGATAGTTTAAGAGAAAAAGTTGACCTAAACATAAAACTTAACCAAGAAATCTGATATTTTCTAAGTCCAAAAGGGGCCATAAATCTTGCAAAAAGCAGGATGGAGTTATGTTTCTTGCTGTACAGGGTCAACTTATGATGGTGAACAAGTGTTGCAAGTTTTAAAGCAATAGCTTTGATAGTTTAGGATAAAAGCTGACCTAAACATAAAACTTAACCAAGAAAACTGATTTTCTAAGTCCAAAAGGGGCAATAAATCTTGCAAAAAGCAAGATGGAGTTATGTTTCTTGATGTACATGGTCTGCTTATGACGGTGAACAAGTATTCCAAGTTTCAAAGCAATAGCTTTGATAGTTTAGGAGAAAAGTTGACCTAAACATAAAACTTAACCAAGAAATCTGATATTTTCTAAGTACAAAAGGGGCCATAAATCTTGCAAAAAGCAAGATGGAGTTATGTTTCTTGCTATACAGGGTCAGCTTATGATGGTGAACAAGTATTCCAAGTTTCAAAGCAATAGCTTTGATAGTTTAGGAGAAAAG
The DNA here is from genome assembly GCF_021730395.1 of Mercenaria mercenaria. NCBI lineage: Eukaryota > Metazoa > Mollusca > Bivalvia > Venerida > Veneridae > Mercenaria > Mercenaria mercenaria. Next base: position 25,562,361 of record NC_069362.1, read on the forward strand.
CTGACCTAAACATAAAACTTAACCAGGCAACGCCGACGCAGACGCCGACGCCGACAACCGCTCAAGTGATGACAATAACTCATCATTTTTTTTTCAAAAAATCAGATGAGCTAAAAAAGAAGCAAACTTTTAAAGTTCTGATATTCAATTAACATCACTGGTAAAATGGAGGAAAAATTAATGATTATTTAAAACTAAATTATAACACTTTAATGCAAAGATGTATATATTTCAAGTATGTGATATTTTTGTAGCACTGTGTATAATGTATAAGAAGTTAATATTTTTTCCACAAACAGATGTCACAATATTAATTTTATAAAAAGTTTGAAATGCATGGAAGTCTTGTTTTTTGAACTTCAATATGGCAATTAACTATACATGTAAATCTTTTTAGTACAAGAAAAATATTGGACTGAAATAAAGATACAGTATGTGCGACTATATTAATTCTTTTCTTATAGGGTCTAATACCCAGCACATGTTTTCTAGTAAACTAGGTTCAGATTTATGGCATGTCTTGCACTGTCAACAAAACCATTTATATTTTCCAGGCACCTAGTAAATTATCAAGGAAAACATAAAGTGCTAACTTTATTTATAATCAACATAATTTCAATCAACAAATCTTATCTGTCTTTCTGGGCATATTTATCAGGTTAATGTATTTTTCTGAAGAAAGGTCTTCAACATGTGTTTAAAAGAACAGTAGTGCATTATGGGAAACTAGGTGCATTTATAGGAATTTCCAAGTAAAAAAAATCCCAATGTAAACAAACTCAAACTGTCAAGATATACAGTTATAAACAAAATTTCAATGGCAGATGAAATGTGTCCAATTTTCTTCTTATTAAAAGTACATTTTAAATTTGTTATTTACAATAAATTACTGTTGATTACATTGAAGAGTGCTTGTCTCTTCCATATATACTTGAGTATGTATAAAGAAACATTAACCACCTTTCAAACAAAGGTTATAGTGACTGCAGACATCCCTTGTACTGTAAACTGACCCCAGAATAGCGAGTGTTTCAAGACAATTCTAAGCATTATTATACAACAATTTCATTAAAAGCATCTGAAAAAATATTCTACACAGAACTTTCATATTAAGGCAGTTAAGGGACTTCTGTGCTTCACCGCTCAGACATGGGGATGGGTAGGTATAGGCTGTATGTGTATAGCACCAATACATGCGAAGATGTCTTTCATGGGAAGAACCAGTACAGGCCTCTTAGTTAGGTGGGAGACACTCAAGAGTATCTCAGAAATTTCAAGTGCCTGGACCAAGATTTGAACCCTGGACCTCTGGAGTGACAGTCAAGCGTGTTACCACTAGACCACGGACCTAGTTTTTTACCAGAGATAATACTGAGAGGAACAGTCTGAGAAATTATGACTAGACAAGAATTGTGACCTCTAGAGTATTAACAGTTCAACTGTTGATGACACAGGACAATTGCAAAAATCTCTCTTTACATCTATGAGACAGCTGTCTGTTACATACAGCATAGGTGCAGACTGTTAAGAAAAATTTCAGGTATATACAGCTATGGTGCAAACTGTTGAATTAGTTTCAGATATATACATTATTGGTACAGACTAGGATAAATTTCAGATATTGTGAAGGTGCAGACTGCATATAAACTTCAGATACATTCATCATAGGTGTAGACTAATACATTCATCACAGGTGCACATTGCAAATATACTTCAGATACATCCAGCGTAGATGCACACTGCAGATAAACTTCAGATACAGTCTGCATAGGTGCACACTGCAGATAAACTTCAGATACATACAGCATAGGTGCACACTGCAGATAAACTTCAGATGCATTCAGCATAGGAACACATTGCAGATTAACTTCAGATACATTCACTATAGGTGCAGACTGCAGACAAACTTCAGATACATTCAGCATAGGTGCAGACTGCAGACAAACTTCAGATACATTCAGCATAGGTGCAGATTGCAGATAAACTTCAGACATTCAGCATATGTGCACACTGCAGATAAACTTCAGATACATTCAGCATAGGTGCACACTGCAGACAAACTTCAGATACATTAAGCATAGATGCACACTGCAGATAAACTTCAGATACATTCAGCATAGGTGCAGACTGCAGACAAACTTCAGATGCATTCAGAATAGGTGCACATTGCAGATAAACTTCAGATACATTCAGCATAGGTGCAGACTGCAGATAAACTTCAGATGCATTCAGCATAGATGCACATTGCAGATAAACTTCAGATACATTCACTATAGGTGCAGACTGCAGATAAACTTCAGATGCATTCAGCATAGGTACACATTGCAGATAAACTTCAGATACATTCAGCATAGGTGCACACTGCAGACAAACTTAAGATGCATTCAGCATATGTGCACACTGCAGATAAACTTCTGATAAATACATCATAGGTGCAGATTGCAAATAAACTTCAGATATGTTTATTATAGGTGTAGAATGCAAACTGTAAGATGTATAAGTCTACATCAGTATTCCAATGGGTCCATATCATGCTGTGTCAGAAACTTATATCCTTGGACATTTCTTGTTAAATTAACAGTTTTAAAAGCTTAAACTTTTGATGAACAAAACAGTTCTTTGATGTCATACAACAGATTTGAAAGCATTAATCTTTTCATGCTTGCTTGTCTGCCTACATGTCAGTAGGATTATATATTACCATATGTTTACAAAAATGAGGCAATGCCTGTATTAATTATGCCTTACGTTTCTCACGGTTTCAAAAGCAAAGTAACAAAACTTCTACCTGAAACTTTTCTCTTCTTTGTTCACACTTTTTCGTTACAAATTCTTCTCCTATTTTTTTCTTCAGAAAATTAATGAAGTTGAAAACTCCAGAGAAAACAAGTGCTCTCTGAGGAGCCAGCAGGCTAAACTATTTCAATGTTTGATGGTGAAATAGGACATATCAGAGGAGACTAGAGGTATTACTGGAATGATTGACACCAGCAATGCAGATGATGATGTTGGACAACAGTTCAAAACAGAGATAGTGTGAATGTGCAAAATTTCTTAGCATAAAAGGGACATAATTCATTGACTACTTCTTCAGAGAAATGCCCTTAGTATCATATGACATGGGTAATGATGTAGAACAACTATTTTAAGTTAACAGAGATAGAGTGAATGTGCATGAAAGTGCATTTAACCTGAAATTTTAAGACAAAAGGGGTTTTAATCCATAGAATATTGGTGTTAGGATTATGACACTTTTATCATATAATGTCGGTGATGATGTTGAACTAATGTTTCAAGTTTGAAACAAATCCCTTCTGTTATAACAGAGATATAGTGAAAAAACATAAAAACTAACCTTAAATTCTTAGTAAAAAGGGGCAGAATTGCAAAAGATATAGACCTTGTGTCATATGATGTGAGTGTTGATATGAAACAACCATTTCAAGTTTGAATCAAATCCATTTCAGTATTAATGGGGACAGAGTGAAAGAGTTCCAAAACTTAACCTGAACTTCCAAATTTAAAAGGGAGGATACTTAATGAGATATTAGTAAGAGAGTTATAGCCCTTGTGTCATATGATACAGGTGATGCTGAAGAATGCTATTTTAAGTTTCAATCAAATGATAACAGACATAAAGAGAAAGTACATTAAAACTTTAACCAAGGTTTGGACGCAGATGGACAGGGAGACCGACCTGGGCCAATTAGCACTTAATAAGGTCTATCTTATAAACTTTGGTGGTAAAATTTCCAAATTTTCTATTTATTGCATAATCTTAGAATTAATGAAATCTAGATTTTTTTTCTAGGAAAGTATGTGACCCTACTCCCATTTCGAGTAAATTCTAGTGGCACTGTGATTTATCAACGCCCAGTTCATTTATTTACAATCTCTAACAATTACCTAACAGTATGGCTCAAAGATAAGAAAAAATGCAATTAAAAGGTTTGACACGATAACACTATCTCCAGGACCACATCTAAAATAGCTGTTAGCATAACTTTGCAATTGTAATTTTACACTTGTCAAAATACATTACCAAAGAGCTTTTTTGCTGTTTTTTTATGACATTTTCCATTTTGTTTTTTTCTTCTTACCTTCAATCTAACAAAAAAGAAAAACATTACTGAACCTATAACAAAACAGAACATTCCATTTCAATATGAACTGTTTTCAAAGCCAACTAAACCCTTGCCTGCTGGTGGCAAGTGATTCTGCCTTTGCGACCAGTGCAGATCAAGGTCAGCCTGCACATCCTGCAGTCTAATCATGGTCTACACTGTTTGCCATACAGTTAGTATCTTTTTGTTAAGCACCCCTTTTAACAGTTAATGGTATTGTCCAAATTGAAAGATGGACTAGTCCATTATGAAATTTAGCAGGGTAAGTGTTAAAGCCACACAAATAGAATATAGAAATGTAAGATGAAAGTTGTACCTTGCTGGGCTGAAGTCATCTTTGTTCTCGGCAAGATCCCAAGGCCTACAGCCCCCACCCCAACTTGCTATGTTGAGTACCACTAGCCCCTCTATGTCATGAAGCTCCACCTCTTCACCATCTAACTCCAGCTACACAGGTACAGAAACATTGAATGCAGAAGATAAAATTATGAAATGCAACTCATACATACAATAGTAAGATCCTGAACCTATCATTCAAGCTTGCTTACAATAGGCAATTAAAATACAAGACTATTACTCCAACCTGAGAGTGATTTCTCGTCAAGGCAAATCTTTTGTGCGACATTTGGACAGGAGACAATATGTCTGAAATTAATCGCCCTTCACCTCTAAATTTCTTTTTGGGAAACTTGTCAGTTACTTATGGAAAACAAGTGAGTGAGGGAGTGAGTTGGGTTTTACGGTTAATCGACACAAAATGGTCATATATCGCTGAATTATGGAAAACAAGGAAAATAAGTGAGTACTGGTACAGAATCCTTGAATACCGGTCAGTTAAACTGAAAGCCTTTACATAATTGAAATACTGAAAGATATTATGCTAATGGCACTATCCCTTCATTATACAGTACTTGCAATGAACAACAAAAAGATGGTCATGTTTTGGCAGAATATGTCATAGAATAAGCACTACATCAAACAGTGTTATACCTTCACTTTCTTATGAAGATTCTTGCATTCCCGTTCCAGTACATCTTTTGTACCATATGTCAGGTAGCACAACTGAAAAATACAACAAGCAGAATGAAACAATAACTGAAAGATCCAATCACCATTTACCAACACAGCATTTTTGGGGTGGATAGTATCATTCAACTTAGAGGTGGTAGGTTCAAGCACTACCTGGATTATAAACTGCCTCAATAGCCTAGTAGTGGAGCATCCGCTTTGAATGCGGGAGGCCGTTGGTTCAATCCCCGACTCTGTCATACCAAAGACGTGAAAAATGGTACCAGTAACTCCCGTGCTTGGCGCTCAACATTAAAAAGGAAACCGGTCTCTTCTCTCACACCCTCGTGGCGATGGATTCCATCAGGAATGACGTATCGAGAAAGATTAATATAAGCTGTAGAACTTCACAATCTAATTAAAATAAATTGGTATAAATTAAACCGTACTTAGTTGCTGGATTTTTCCAGGAGGCTGCCTGAAACCCACTTAAAGGAATGCTTAACCATTAACCATTAACCAATGTTACAACTCTACAACTGTATAATTTCAGATTTTAAGGATACTCGAGGGCAGACGCCTGCCACTCAACTAGGAAGTTGAAAGTTCACCCAATTGTTCTCACATCTTATATTACATCTCCTAATATGTAACCAGTGCAAGCTTTTCCCAAAAGGTTCTTTTGAGTCTAATTTAAATATATTCTGTATAAGATTTGGTGATTTCTTTTCTTTATTCTGATGACCTATCTGATTTGATAATAGTTGCCAAAAGCAGTTGACATAATTATTATGCTATTGAAGAAGGGTCAATATAATGTATACTAACAGGACCAATATCAGTCAGTCACTTAAACAGTTGTTTCAACCTGCTAACCACTGTGCTAACCAGTGCACTACTGACTCAGATGTATTGTAACCTAGCTACTAAAAGGTCTGATTGTCAGACGAGGTACAGAAGAGTAACCAGTACATAACCTTTCTACATCAGAAAGTTCAATCAAAGGTCCTCAAAATTAATGAGTTATTTTTTTGTCTGGAATATTACTTTCTTTCTAGACAAAGAAATGAAATTACTAATTTAAGATTTGTATCAAAGATAATCTAAAAATGTCTGAATGAGGCTTAATTTGTAATGGATTTGAACACAGTCCAAACTATTAACTATAAACCTCTTACCTACATTTCATTCCTCAGAACCGAGTTCATTTTAAAGTCCCACAGTGGATTTGAAATTATGTTCAAAATAGAAAGAGCTATTTTCAAATTAAAATTTCTTACAATAAGGTACAATTGTAGTTAGAAGAGTGCTTAACTGAAAAATAATTTATAACTTTACAATCAGCTCTATTAAAGGGAGGTAATAAAGAATAGTTATATTTTTCAAAAAATGTCTGATTTGCTAAAAAAAAATTAAAAGATAAGACATAACAGAAAAATTACATGACAAAAGTTCATAGCATAATTTCAACAGAAACTGATGCATCTAGGGCCTTTAATGAAAGATAACTGTGGTTTTCTGGAATGTGAATTGGCTATCATCTTGAGACTATGTGCAGGAATTTGACAAGACTCTTAATTATACATAAATCATTTTTTAAGACATTATTTGCTTCTTAATCTACATATTAGTGCCAAAAACCCAAACTATATCACTATCCATAGCAATTTTATCTTTCATAATCAGGCTACATTTCCTTGTCTGCAAAATTTCATTTTATGTAAAAAATCTTTTTAATGGAACGTGGCACAATACAATGGCTGCATTGTACCAGCTTCAAGTTTTTTGCCACTGAAATAAACTGATAAATTATGAGGTGAAGACAGTTTTGCAAGATAAAAATGTAAATGTTATTGCAGAATTCTTCATTGGAAAATGACTGAATATTAAATTTCACATAAACAAAAACTTCTTTCACTTTTAGAAGAAAGATGAAGGAATGAAGTAATCCCAATATGTCATTTGCACAGTGGGTGGGTGGAGAACACACACTCTCGTGCTTTCAAAGAATCAGCCTTACAATTATAAAATATATTGATCTATTCTTCAGTTATGACCTACAAAATGTTAAATTTGTAAAATACACACAATACAAAGACTTCAACTACGGCTCCATGCCATTATATTGTTTTCAGTCATTTTGCATGTAGTTTAGTGTAATAGGAGAAGCCGGGAAACAAAATGCAAACAAGGATGAAAATATTAGGACAACCTTATTGGTCAACGCTACTGTTTCGGTCCAATGGACGGTTCGCTTTCAACCAGGCATTTTATGAGGACAGTCCTATTCTCTGGCTATGCTGCCAATCTGCGGTCAAATTGCGGCGCATATAAAAAGAGCGATAAGATCCATACCACCTATCTTTTATATATATATCTATGTCAAACTATTTCTGGTTAATCTGTAGCAGGTTACCAAAATATCTTTTGTTTTCACTGTAAAATATTCAATCCATGTTTTATTCTGTGTGCCACAATTGAAAGAAAACATAACAAGAGCAACATGTAGCCGTAAGTCACTCACTTGACCATGACTATTTAATCTTAAATAAACTAATGACACATTGAATCATGAATGTAAATATCAGATTCTGTGTTCAGCATACAAAAACATAAGACAGGTCAAATGCCCCCATTTGAACACATCTGAGTGAGGACCTTACAATGACAATACATACCATGTTTAATGGAGATGCAACAGACCAAATTTGATGAGGCTCCATCAAGTTGTTCATGAGAAGAAGTTGTTTAAAGGTTTTTCATGTTAACATCTAGTAGCCCCTAAATGGGGCCAAGTGCCCCAATTTAAACAGAATTGACAGAGGACCTTACAATGATGCTACAGACCAAGTTTGATGAAGATCATCTAGTGGTTCATGAGAGGAAGTCATTTAAAAGGTTTTTCTATTTTTAGCTCTAGTGAAAGGAGCCAAGTGCATTTGCCACAACTGTAGGGATCACTGCTTCAGTGGGCCTCCCTGAACTAGGCTTGTCCCTCACGCTTGCCCAGCCCTCCTTTAACTGTGAAACCCAGCTATAAAAGGTTGAACAGACGGATGTACAGACAGCAGCAAACACTATATGCCCCCCACATAAATGTGTGGGGGCATAAAAAGGTTAGGTAACTGAAGAAATGCAGTTAATATACAAAAAATCACAATAAAATCACTTCTGCTGCATTCTGCAATTTCTTTAAACCTCTGCAAAATGCATCAAAGTAATCATAAACATCTTTTCAAACAGTTTTCCCACAAAACATCTATAATCAGGTCAATAAGATCAACTTGTTTCACAGAAAAGTTGTGGCGAACTCGGCTCCCATGCAGCCAAGATTACAGTTCAAACAAACGGAATAAACAAGTTAAGCCCCACATCAAGTACAGCCCTATATCCCAGGAAAATACTGCTTAACACCAGCTAAAATTGAGATTTTCCCATAAACATGGACATTTTTTCTTCCACACTTTTCCGCAATGACAAAATCAGTCGTACCAATCACATGTTAATTTCATTGTCATATGTTTATAGCAAAACTTGTTTACAAATATGACACAGATTTCTTGGGAATTGGGTCAAGCCGATACAATCAGGAGAAAAGTCTCCAGGCAGAAGGCAGAAAATTGTGAGAACGGTACTGGTATCTAACTGCTAACAGCTGGTTTTGAACTCGCTCACCCAAGTTTTACGGCAAAACATACATGCTTCGCTCAAGTGTAAATCTGCTGAATCTACATTTTTTCCTTTTTTTTCAAAAGCAATTTCAACAGAAAAAAAAATAAGCAAAATAAAAGAAAGAAAACTTGAGCCTTGTTTTTGTAATTCAAAAAGAGATGTACACTTTTTCTGAGAAAATTGTGAAAACGTCTTTTGAAGGTAACAGCATAGTGAAAAACTGGTGCAAAAAGTCCAGAATTAATCTACTTGAAAAATCTCAGGAAACTTCTGCCTCCACAGGCTTGTGAAAAAAAACTATTCCTTCTTCAAAGAACTACCACAATTTTCATCTTTTTTTTCAAATATTATCAAAATCTTCAAATGAGCTGAACAAATTTCTCTAAAATTAACATGTTTTTGTAGAGGAAAAGACTCAGTTTGCTACCAGCAATATAAAGTGTATTATAAACCATACTACTACCAGTAATAAAGAATCCTTTAAACCCATACCAACAATCAGAAGCAACTGGCATGCCATGGGTGTGTGATGTCATCTTACTTTGAGTTGTATTAAAAAGTTCATTTTCGGTTTTTCCCTACGGCCAATAATAAAAAAGTTACTAAAAATAAGCTATTTATAGTAACGTAAAAGGGAAGTAATTAAAAAAACAAATTATTGTAAGTGAACAAAATAAGGATCTGCCAAATAAATCTGTTGACATAAATCAAATTTCAGATCAGTATCTTCATTAGTTACGGAGAAATACCCATTTTAATTTGAAATAAAGGGAGGTAATTTGACATAAAATCAGTCCATAGTTATCTACCCTGATTGGCTCAGTCCAACTTATGACAATAATCAAATTTCAAATAAATCCTATAAGTTCTTACTGATATAAATCCATTTTGATTATAATCAGGGGAGGTAATCAGATATAAAATAACTCTGGAACCTACAATTGGATCTGATATGTCATGGAATTCAAGATCTATTGTTGCTGAAGATATTTTGGAAGTTTGTATCAAATAAAACCATAAATGAAGTAAATATATGGCTGCAAAAGCCAAAATAGCCAATTTTGGACCTTTCAGGGGTTTAAAAAAGGAACCGAGATCTTATGGTGACACAAGTTTTGTGCAAGTTTGATTAAATTCAAATCATAAATGAAGCTGCTATTGTGCAGACAATGTCAAAATAGCTAATTCTGGCCCTTTCAGGGGCCATAACTCTGGAACCCATAACGGAATCTGGCTGGTTTAAGAAAGGAACCAAGATCTTATGGTGATACAGGTTGTGTGCAAGTTTGGTAAAAATCATATCATAAATGAAGCTGCTATTGTGCAGACAAGGTCAAAATAGCTAAATTTGGCCCTTTCAGGGGCCATAACTCTGGAACCCATAATGGGATCTGGCCGGTTCAAGAAAGGAACCGAGATCTTATGGTGATACAAGTTGTGTGCAAGTCTGGTTAAAATAAAATCATAAATGAAACCACTATCGTGCAGACAAGAAATTGTTGACGGATGGACGGACGCACGGACGACGGATGAAGGGTGATCACAAAAGCTCACCTTGTCACTATGTGACAGGTGAGCTAAAAAACAACTTGTTAAAAAAGAAACATTGGTTCTTATGTAGTTACTAGCAATCCCTATATGCCTATATTGGCTGCTCTTAAGACTGAAAAAAATTCTGGATCCAGGACTCAGATATAGGTTGAAATTCTACAAGGTCATACTGAACCAATAAAGTCATGAGGGCTATATTACATGCATCTATATTTATGAGATGATTTCAAAGAATGTGAGGAATAAGAAAAAAAAAATTCTAAACTACAACGTCAGTGAATGCTTATAGAAACTTAGACAGAGACATATTTTTTTTTAGATTTTACTGATTTTTTGTTTTAGCACGATTAGTTAATAAACCTCATAACATCCTATCTATAACAGGTATCGGAAACCTGACATTCTCCAAGAATTCTCTTTAAAGTGCTACTATAAATGATTTTCGTATCTGACATGTTTTTGTCGGGTGTTTACAGATCGTGCATCTCAGATACTTATCTGTCACCCACTACATGCATATCTGAGAAATTCTCTGTTTCTGATACTGTGATAACTTTGCAAAAATTATTCAACACCCAATTTCACGTTTTTACAAAATGCTGCAGATAACAAAGTCTGAGTTTGGAATTTATCATTGCTGTTCTGGCAGCTGCTTAAAGACAGCAGAAGAATATTAAAACAGAATTTATTTGACAAAGAAATCATAAATTAAGTACATGGGGACAAATTGTATATATTTATTATTTTTAAAAAGGATTGTAATTGATATAAGTACCACAAATTATTAACATAACTGTCATTCAAAACAAATAAAAATTCCAAGTAGCAATTATTTTACACTTTAGGTTTCCAATGTAATTGAAACATGGATAGTTTCATCAGGGTTAGTGCATAATAATCTGGGGCTTTTTTTTCTTGCTAAGTAAACTCACCTGAAAGAAACAAAATGCAGCTTCCCTTTTACTAGGTCCGAGGTAATAAGACTGAGTTGCGGGAACATTTGTTTGTTTGTTTGTTTTGGGTTTAACGCCATTTTTCAACAGTATTTCAGTCATGTAACGGTGGGCAGTTAACCTAACCAGTGTTCCTGGATTCTGTACCAGTACAAACCTGTTCTCCGCAAGTAACTGCCAACTTCCCCACGTGAATCAGAGGTGGAAGACTAATAATTTCAGACACAATGTTGTTTATCAAATAGTCATGGAGAACATACGCCCCGTCTGAGGATCGAACTCACGACCCCGCGATCCGTAGACTGACGCTCTACCTACTGAGCTAAGCGGGTGGGCCGAGTTGTGGGAACAAGTCTCAGAATGTGGCTTCTTCATTGGTTTATTTCATGTAAAAGCTCAATGTGAACCAATCAGATGCTTCAGTTTTCAAATGTATATGGTATCCAAATACAGTTTATAGATTGGAACCAGAATTCAGACTAGAGTAAAATACTCTACTGGTGATCATATTAGCAAGTTGGTACAAAGTACCAAACTATCTGGTCAAACTGGTTTAAGTGGTGAGCTGGCTTTGTAAACGGATCTCCTTTTTTCTTCATCCAAACATACTGGTCAAAGTCATAAAGGGGCCATGAGGTAAAAACATCCTAGTCAAAGTCAGAAAGAGGCTAAGAGGTGAAAGCATCCTGGTCAAAGTCAGATAGAGGCTATGACATGAAAGCATTCTAGTCAAAGTCAGATAGAAGCTAAGAAGTGAAAGCATTCTGGTCAAAGTCAGATAGAGGCTAAGACGTGAAAGCATCCTGGTCAAAGTCAGAAAGAGGCTATGAGGTGAAAGCATTCTGGTCAAAGTCAGAAAGAGGCTATGAGGTGAAAGCATTCTGGAAGAAGTCAGGTAGAGGCTATGAGGTGAAAGCATTCTGGTCAAAGTCAGCAAGAGGATATGAGGTGAAAACTACCTGGTCAAAGTCAAATAGAGGCTATGGGGTGAAAACATCCTAGTCAAAGTCAGATAGAGGCTATGAAGAGTAATCATTCTAGTCAAAGTCAAATAGAGGCTATGGGGTGAAAACATCCTGGCCGAAGTAAGATAGAGGCTATGAGGTGAAAGCATTCTAGTCAATGTCAGATAAAGGCTATGAGGTGAAAACATTCTAGTCAAAGTCAGATAGAGGCTATGAGGTGAAAGCATCCTGGTCAAAGTCAGATAGAGGCTAGGAGGTGAAAGCATCCTAGTCAAAGTCAGATAGAGGCTATGAGGTGAAAACATCCTGGTCAAAGTCAGATAGAGGCTAGGAGGTGAAAGCATCCTGGTCAAAGTCAGATAGAGGCTATGACGTGAAAGCATTTGGTCAAAGGCGGATACAGGCTATGAGGTGAAAGCATCCTGGTCAAAGGCAGACAGATCTCGAGGCTATAAAGACTTAAAGTGAAAGCATTCTAGTCAAAGTCAGATAGAGGCTATGAGGTGAAAACATCCTGGTCAAAGTCAGATACTGGCTAGGAGGTGAAAGTATCCTAATCAAAGTCAGATAGAGGCTATGAGGTGAAAGCATTTGGTCAAAGGCGGATACAGGCTATGAGGTGAAAGCATCCTGGTCAAAGGCAGACAGATCTCGAGGCTATAAAGACTTAAAGTGAAAGCATTCTAGTCAAAGTCAGATAGAGGCTATGAAGTGAAAGCTTTCTATTCAAAGTCAGATAGAGGCTATGAGGTGAAAACATCCTGGCCGAAGTAAGATAGAAGCTACAAGGTGAAAGCATTCAGGACAAAGTCAGATAGAAGCTATGACGTGAAAGCATCCTGGTCAAAGTCAGATAGAGGCTATATAACGTGAAAGCATTCTAGTCAAAGTCAGATACAGGCTATGAGGTGAAAGCATCCTGGTCAAAGCCAGATAGAGACCATGAGGTGAAAACATCCCGGTCAAAGTCAGATAGAGGATATGAATTGAAAGCATCCTGATCAAGGTCAGATAGAGGCTATGAAGTGAAAGCATTCTAGTCAAAGTCAGATAGAAGCTATGAGGTGAAAACATCCTGGTCAAAGTCAGATACAGGCTATGAAGTGAAAGCATTCTAGTCACAGTCACATAGAGGCTATAGGGTGAAATATCCTGGTCAAGGTCAGATAGAGCCTGTGAAGTGAAAACATCCTGGCCGAGGTAAGGAAGAGGCTATGAGGTGAAAACGTCCTGGTCAAAGTCAGATAGCGGCTATGAAGTGAAAACATCCTGGCCGAGGTAAGATAGAGGCTATGAGGTGAAACCATCCTGGTCAAAGTCAGATAGTGGCTATGAAATGAAAGCATTCTGGTCAAGGTCAAATAGAGGCTGTGAAGTGAAAACATCCTGGCCAAGGTAAGATAGAGGCTATGAGGTGAAAGCATCCTGGTCAAAGTCAGATAGTGGCTATGAAGTGAAAGCATTCTGGTCAAAGTCAGACAGAGGCTATGAAGTGAAAACATCCTGGCCGAGGTAAGATAGAGGCTATGAGGTGAAAGCATCCTGGTCAAAGTCAGATAGAGGCTATGAGGTGAACGCATGCTGGTCAAAGTCAGATAGAGGCTATGAGGTGAAAGCATCCTCGTCAAAGTCAGAAAGAGGCTAGAAGGTGAAAGCATCCTGGTCAGAGTCAGATAGAGGCTATGAGGCGAAAACATCCTGGTCAAAGTCAGAGAGAGGCTGAGGTGAAAGCTTCCTGGTCAATGTCAGATGGAGGCTATGAAGTGAAAGCATTCTGGTCAAGGTCAGATAGAGGCTATGAAGTGAAAACATCCTGGTCAAAGTCAGATAGAGGCTATGAGGTGAAAATATCCTGGTCAAAGTCAGATAGAGGTTATGAAGTGAAAGCATTCTAGTCAATGTCAGATAGAGGCTATAGGGTGAAAACATCCTGGCCGAGGTAAAAAAGAGGCTATGAGGTGAAAACATCCTGGTCAATGTCAGATAGAGGCTATGAGGTGAAAGCATTATGGTCAAGGTCAGATAGAGGCTATGAAGTGAAAGCATCCTGGTCAAAGTCTGAAAGAGGCTATAAAGTGAAAGCATTCTAGTCAAAGTCAGATAGAGGCTATGAGGTGAAAGCATCCTGGTCAAAGTTAGATAGAGGCTATGAAGTGAAAGCATTCTAGTCAAAGTCAGATAGAGGCTATGAGGTGAAAGCATCCTGGTCAAAGGTAGACAGAGGCTATGAAGTGAAAGCATTCTAGTCAAAGTCAGATAGAGGCTATGAGGTGAAAGCATCCAGGTCAAAGTTAGATAGAGGCTATGAGGTGAAAGCATCCAGGTCAAAGTTAGATAGAGGCTGTGAGGTGAAAGCATCCAGGTCAAAGTTAGATAGAGGCTATGAAGTGAAAGCATTCTAGTCAAAGTCAGATAGAGGCTATGAGGTGAAAGCATCCTGGTCAAAGTTAGATAGAGGCTATGAAGTGAAAGCATTCTAGTCACAGTCAGATAGAGGCTATGAGGTGAAAGCATCCATGTCAAAGTTAGATAGAGGCTGTGAGGTGAAAGCATCCTGGTCAAAGTTAGATAGAGGCTATGAAGTGAAAGCATTCTAGTCAAAGTCAGTTAGAGGCTATGAGGTGAAAGCATCCAGTTCAAAGTTAGATAGAGGCTATGAGGTGAAAGCATCCAGGTCAAAGTTAGATAGAGGCTATGAGGTAAAAGCATCCAGGTCAAAGTCAGATAGAGGCTGTTAGGTGAAAGCATCATATTATTATTATTATCATTATTATTATTATTATTAGAAGGAGACATCAAATCTTTCTATTAGATAATGCACACTGTGCACAGAGCATCATACTTTTAAGATGTCTAACATACTAAGTTTGGTATACAAAAAAAACAAAAAAAACAGTGGAAGTGTTTTTACAGGAAGAACAAAGCAGGCTCTTAACATAGGCCACGCAATAAACTAAAAAGTTAAGATCTAAAATATTTTTATGATTATACATTTTATTCTTTCTTTAAAGTTCTAGAAATAAGTGCAAATTAAAACAGAATGAAAACTGGAATAAAAACCCTTCTCGGTACATAAAAATCACTGCCATTTTAGCTATACACCCTGCTTGAAGTTGTTTTATTGTGTTTTTGGAAGGACAAGAAGAATTCAGAAATTGTTTGTAATTCTTTGATATGGTGCTTTTGTCTATGATAAAATCTCCCCCTTCTTTTCTGCGAGCATTCCACGATTACCGTACATTAAATCATAATTAAATCAGCTCCACAGAGCCGGGTTTAAATTCTCTGTAACAATTGCTAACTAGCCTTCATATGTATTTGATTCAGAAACATGCTAAAGAGGACATTAAAGTCACCATATTTTTTCTTACGAAAGTAATCAATTACAGTCAATGTGATCATTAACATGGAAAAGGAATTTGCCAAGAATGACAGAACTTTACTCCTTCCTCCCTAAAAATAAGATCACTAATCAACTATTTATCTCCCCTTTGGACTTGAAAACAAATCTTGATTGTGTCTAATTAGAAAAAAATGTAGTAATGCAATCAAGCGTTAATCCTAAAGATCAGAATAACTTACTTTCATTATATTCTACAGACAACTATGGGAAAAATGCTAAGGACCTTAAGTTTGGTTTCTGATCTACTTTTTCCCTGTTGTTATTTAATTGTAAGGGTGTCTAATGCTCTGCTAGAACGTCGTGGATTCGAGGTCCACTGGCATCACAATTATACCTTCTCAAAATGACACTAGTACTGGCTTTTCCAGAAAGCAGACTCAAGAGCGATTAGCCTTTAGCCTGCTGGCGGCAAGAGATTCTGCCTTTGCATCCGTGCAGACTGATCACTGTCTGCACTGTTCGCTATCAGTCAGTAAATTTTCAGTGAACACCCCTTCGAATAATGAACGGTATTGCCTAAATTGAATGATAGGATTAGGTGGATCAAACAGTAGTATAAACTCATCTCCCTATAATTTTCTGTCTGCAACAAATACGGCCATTAACCCTTACCCTGCTAAATTTCTATAATGAACCTCTTTTCAATTTTAACAGTACCATTAACTGTTAAAAGACTGCACGGATGTGCAGGCTGATCAAGATCTACACTGGTCGCAAAGGCAGAATCAGTCATGTCCAGCATGATAAGGGTTAAATCTAGAATGACTTTATAATGGCAGCTGACTTTGAAATTCTTTAAATTAAAATGGCACAGCAAACAAACATGAACAAAAATGAAAACATACCTCAAGGGTTTTAATGTGGAAAAGAGCCTAAATAAGCTTATTACAGAATGAGTGAATAAAAAACACTTATGATGGACATAAAGTCTGTTGGTATCATAAAACCAATGCATGTTGCACTTTGACAAAGTACTTGAATTACTCATTGTAAAACAAAGAAGGGAATTTGCAAAAAAGCTAACAAACCTAATTTTTATATTTTAACACAATGAGACATGCATGAACTTGTCAACCATGTTATACATATTCTGACAGAAAAACAAACGGACTGACAGATACAACAGAACAATGTGCATATGCTGTACTTAGATGTTTTGAATTTTTTTCCAAGCTTGTCACATACTGACAGTAACAGATACGAACAGGTTCCAGGTCAAAGCTATGTTTGGAGATAAAAAGTACATAAAATACTTACTTTTTCAGTGTTGTGTGTGGTAAGATGTGATGTTAAAAGCATTTGAAGAAAGTGACCTTAAAGTGCAGGAGTAACCTTGACACCTTGGCATGTTAATGGTAAATCCGTGTTAAAGCTAATTTTTATTAAAGGTTGGGTTTTCACATATTTTCACCACCGTGCTTTTTATAGTTTTCACTTTCATAATCTGTAGATGTTTTTCAGACTGACATTTCATTTTTATCTTATATGTAAATCAAAACTAAATCAGTATCATATATATATATATATATATTGTGATAGTAAAACTCTTTAAATTGACCAAGATCTTGTATATCTTTTTAATACACATTTTGCATGCTGAAATCATGCAGATCAATTAAAATGATGGAACACAGTTCTTACAACACACATTGTCTGAGATCTCATCTACAAACAATGTGGCTGTTATAAATTTTGTTATTACCTCCCTTTAAAGAAAAATATTTATGTTTCAAGGGAACAATCTGTTGCATAATTGCAAAGACACAGTAAGTATAAGGAATGTAACTTAAGCTTCATTTGTTGAGAAGCCAGAAGTAAAGGCACTAAATTCAGAATATTGGAAAATATCTTGCAGTCAAAGCCCAACATACTGGGAATAAAATTTTCATGAGCTTGAAAAAAAAAACTGACATCTTGTCAAACAAGAGTCATAGGGCAGAAACTTCTAGAAGTTTTACAATAACATACATTATTTTCTTTATCAGTTAATCCTGTTTTACATTCTTCTTGTCAATATTTAATTGAAGAAAAGCTCAGTTTCAAATAAAAATGGATAAAATGTACCCCCATCTAAGATTTAATGCCCACTTAATTAGCTGAAAATTCACACAAACCATAATTTTTTAGTTTAATTTGAGCCCCTTGAAATGCTCCCGTAAGTTATGCTGTGATTGGAGAAAATGAGTACAGTTTTCAAGCGGGCATAACGAAATGTTACATGAATGCTGCTTCAAAGTATATACAAATCAATTTAAAACTCACTATGAACTAAGATATTATCTCATATAACCATCTAAGCATTTCAAGGCGATCCATACTGAAATATAAGATAAGTACAAAAAGATTCAATGTTTCCTAACAGCAAAAGTGGCTGCCTAAGTCGCTCCATACCACTATATAGCAAACTCAGATTTAACTACTTCTAGTTTCCAATAGAAAAAATCTTAAATAAGACCCACTGGAGGGTGCAATTATATAGATTTTTGTAATGGCATAAATGAATAAAAAGATAAATAATGTTATTTTGAGTCAAAACTTAACTGCAAACATGCTTTTCTTGATGTTTTATTGTAACTTTTGAATAGTAAATGGAGCTTGAAAACAAGATGTTTTATTTTATTTTTTAAATTTCACCTACATATTTGATCTACAGATAGCATAACTATTGAAAGTTAAGCGAAAAATGTAACCGAGGCTTTATACTATTAAGTGAAGATGTTAACAATAAACTGACAGTAATTATAATTACCTCAGTGCAATAACTGGATAACTGTTTCTTTACACCAATGCAGTTACCCACTTCACAATGAGCTGATGTATCAAGTTACCTTAAGAGTCTGGACAGAGGACAGGACAGTGCTTAAACTTGTCCATACATGTATATTAAACTGTTTTCTTACTTTTAGCCACAACAGGATAATGTCAAAATGCACGCGTACATTAACATGTTACCCTAAGCTTTCAAGTCTGGTGTGCTAATTGATATTTAAATATCTATCTAACTTAATGCTTCCACACTTTCATTATGGTCTAGGTGTTTTTCTTTTTAAGTATTCTTTTAACATTTTTCAATTATCATTAACACAACGAACATCTGTTACTGACCTTCAAACATCAAATTGTTATGTTTATAACATAATAATACCAGAATCAATTACAAAATCTCTGTGAAATATAGGGATGCCCACAGGTTAAGACATGTGATTTACAGTGAAAACATACTGTCTGTCAATCATGGCCTGTAACCTGTCTCCATAACACCACCATCATTCTCTTTCTTTCAGATAATATTATTTACAACATAAACACTGGAAAATCTGATTAGAAAAACGTCTTTTTGTAAACAGTTATGATAAAGAGCAGTGTGTCTAGGATGCTAGGGCCTTTTTTTGAACTGGTGTAGAGGCCTCCGAGGTAGTGTGGTAAGAGTGTTTGGAATAATGGCTCTCTCCCTCTCACTGCTGTAAGTCACAGATTCAAGACCTCTTTATTTTGTGCTGTTTGTCCACCCTGACAGTTAATGGTATATGTTGGCTTTCCTGCTTCAGTAGTAAAGGAAGATCATAGGTGCACTGTTTTCCCCTGTGAACACCTGGGTAGTTATGTCTCCCTCGTGTAAACCTAAAACATATCTGACAAAGCTTGTATAGACAGAAATATGGGGGCAAATACTTCAGTCAGTAAAGACAACAACTAGACTGTTGAGGCCCACATCAATCTAGTCAATGCAACTCCAAATCTATTTGGCCATTTTCAACAGCATGAACACCTGTAACAAATTCTGGAAGTTACATACCTTGTTTATAAGTCTGTTAGCAAACAACCACGGCCAGGACTGGCGGGACTTGTGAAAGTTTAAAGTGACCAATGCATCAACTCCAATAGACAAATAGTTGTTCATCACCATCTCCTGAAATAGGAAAACTAAGCAATTTAATTATCTGAATATCAAAACAAAGTTATGAAATACTGGGACAAAATATAAAACTGTTACTCTTCAACAAGTATTCATTATCTGTTAACTTATCTTTAACTGACCTTTTTATTAATTACTTTTATTAATTACTGAAACTACCTTTGTTTTTTTTTATTATCTTGATCAATAAATTGCACTAATTTAAATCAACCTACTTGTCTGAAATAATTCAGTTTGAGATAAAGTTATTTGAAGTTTGACCTTCCTGTGTGACCTTGACCTTACACCAAATAAGTTGATTTGTGTTATGAAAATCCCATTCCAGCGGTTGAAAAGGTATGGCGGGGACAAAAAGTTAAGATATTTTATAATAATCTTGCCAGTCTGACCTTGACCCTTGGACCATTTGTGATTATTGCCTTTTATGATGACAAACATTTATGTATAGCTTCAACCATTTCAGAGATATTCTTCTGGAGAGGAATTTGAGATGGATAGAAGGATGGACAACAAACAGACAGACAAATTGACAGATGCAGCTTACTCCAATACAGCCACCATACACTTTGTATCTGGGATATAATGAAATGTGGGTATACAGTCGACATTGTATTAAGAGACCACCCAAGGGACTGCTAAGAAAGGGTCTCTTAATGGAATGGTCTCTTAATGGATTTCAGTCAGATGAAAAGAAAAGATATTTGTAACTGTTAATGTAACTGTATTTATTATGAACATACTTGTATGGTTTAAAAATCTATTTTAACATTGTGAACACTTTTCCAAGTCCATAAACAGTATAAATTATGGCTAGATTGTTTGTCAGTTCGACTGATACAAATGTTAATTGCATTCAGTCACATGCAAAACGTACTCGCTAATTACACAGATGAAGAAATGCCCGGTAGACTATTTTACCTGTCGGGACTTCATTAATGTGGTGGCTAATCGTTTAATAAAAAAGTCGTTTAATGGAATGAATTTATGTACTGAAAACGTTTGGGAGGGATTTTGACCGGTCGTTTAATACAACTAGAGCTATCGCTAAAGGTGATGAATGTACCCCCCGCATGCACTGACACAGTACATTGCAATTTGACGCACACAAGATTGCATAATTATGTGAACTGTATGTATACAGACTGTATGTATACAGTATAGTAACAAAAAACAAAGTCCCATAACTATGCAGAATATTTATCTAAAAGAATGTAACATGCACCATGCACAACTAGGGTTGGTACTGATCACTTGTGTGAAGTTTCATTAAATTGTGTGTAAGGGTTTGGTAGATTAGGCACGCACAAGACTGCATATGCAGACTGTATGTACATAGTATGTTAACAAGAAACAATGTCCCATAACTCTGCAATTTTTGTCGCTGAAAGAACCTAACATGCCCCATGCCCCATGCACAACTACTGTTGTTACTGATCACTTGTGTGAAGTTTCATTAAATTGTGTCAAGGGGATAAGGAGGGATGGTGCGCACAAGATTGTGTCTATGTATATAGTATAGTAACAAAAAAAACAAAGTCCCATAACTCTGCGGACAGACAGACAGACAACCTGAAACCAGTATACCCCCCCTTACAACTTTGTTGTCGGGGGGTACAAAAACCGCTTAACAGAGGTGGTCGCAAGTACGAGGTCGACTGTATTGTAAAACAAAAGCTGTCGTAGGACAGCAACGCTCTACTATTCAACAATCTTGTCAATTGAATGAATATTAATGTCGAAAAAGGGAGCAGAATAATTTTGTAATATTGCAAAACAGGGTTAAGGAACCTGTACAATGCATATCAGCTCATGACAATGGACAATTGTGTGAAGTTTCAATCAATTCCCATTAGTGGGTACTGAGATACCAGGTTACATACAAAAACATAACCAAAAACAGCTATGTCGAAAAAGGGGCCTAATTTTGTAAAGATGCAAAGTAGAGATATGGAACCTATGCACTGCATGTCAGATCATCACAGTGATCAAATGTGTGAAGTTTTAATCAATTCCCATTAATTTGTACTGAGATACCAGCTTACATACAAAAACTTAACCAAACACAGCTAAGTAAAAAAAGGAGCATAATTTTGTAAAAATGCATTTAGAGTTATGGAACCTATGCACTGCATGTCAGATTATCACAGTGAACAAGTGTGTGAAGTTTCAATCCATTCCCATTGATACCAGCTTACATATAAAACCTTATTAACCAAAAATTTCTGTCGAAA
This sequence comes from Mercenaria mercenaria, assembly GCF_021730395.1. NCBI lineage: Eukaryota > Metazoa > Mollusca > Bivalvia > Venerida > Veneridae > Mercenaria > Mercenaria mercenaria. The sequence continues at coordinate 25,584,184 of NC_069362.1, forward strand.
AAGGGGCATAATTTTGTAACAAGAGATCACAGAGTGATCTTGGCGCCCACCAATGTGCCATTTTTGAGTGTTCCAAATTTCAAGACTTATTGACCAGCTCAAGGTCAAATTTCATTTCCGTACACAACACAAATCTATGCATGTGGTCCAAATTTGAAGCCTGTACCTTCAAAAATGTGAAAGTAGGTCACTAGGTCAATGTCAAGGTCAAAGTTTGTTTCGGTATACAAAACTATGCATGTGGTCCTAAATTTGAAGCCTGTAGCTACAGAAATGTGAAAGTAGGTCACTAGGTCAATCTTAAGGTCAAAGTTCCTTTCGGTACATAAAACTATGCAAGTGGTCCAAATTTGAAGGTTGAGTTTGAGAAATGTAAAAGTAGGTCACTAGGTCAAAATCCAGGTCAAATTTTACTTCGGAATACAAAACTATGCATGTGGTCCAAATTTGAAGCCTGTACCTTCAAAAATGTGAAAGTAGGTCACTAGGTCAATGTAAAGGTCAAAGTTTGTTTCAGTACACAAAACTATGCATGTGGTCCAAATTTGAAGGCTGTAGCTTGAGAAATGTAAAAGTAGGTCACTAGGTCAAAATCAAGGTCAAATTTTATTTCGGAATACAAAACTATGCATGTGGTCCAAATTTGAAGCCTGTACCTTAAAAATGTGAAAGTAGGTCACTAGGTCAATGTAAAGGTCAAAGGTCATTTCAGTACACAAAACTATGCAAGTGGTCCAAATTTGAAGGCTGTAGCTTGAGAAATGTAAAAGTAGGTCACTAGGTCAAAATCAAGGTCAAATTTTATTTCAGAATACAAAAACTATGCAAGTGGTCCAAATTTGAAGCCTGTACCTTCAAAAATGTGAAAGTAGGTCACTAGGTCAATGTCAAGGTCAAAGTTTTTTTCGGTACACAAAACTATGCATGTAGTCCAAATTTGAAGGCTGTAGCTTGAGAAATGTGAAAGTAGGTCACTAGGTCAAAATCAATGTCAAATTTCATTTTGAAACACGAAACTATGCATATGGTCCAAATTTGATGCTGTACCTTCAAAAATGTGAAAGTAGGTCACTAGGTCAAAATAAAGGTCAAAGTTTTTTCCAGTGCATAAAATTATGCATGTGGTCCAAATTTGAAGGCTGTAGCTACAGAAATGTGAAAGTAGGTCACTAGGTCAAAATCAAGGTCAACTCATGTCAAGGTTCATCTTGCCACTCAAAAATATACATGTGGTCCAAGTTTGAATGTTGTAGTTACTGACAAGAACATTTTAAAAGCTTTTCCCTATATAAGTCTATATGAACCATGTGACCCCCGGGGCGGGGCCATATTTAACCCTAGGAGGATAATTTGAACAAACTTGGTAGAGAACCACTAGATGATGCTACATTACAAGTATCAAAGCCCTAGGCTTTGTGGTTTGGACAAGAAGATTTTCAAAGTTTTTCCTATATAAGTCTATGTAAACCATATGACCCCCAGGGCGGGGCCATATTTGACCCTAGGGGTATAATTTGAACAATCTTAGTTGAAGACCACCAGATGATGTCACATACAAAATATCAAAGCCCTAGGCCCTGTGGTTTTGGACAAGAGGTTATTCAAAGTTTTTCCCTATATAAGTCTATATCAACCATGTGACCCCCAGGGCGGGGCCATATTTGACCCCAGAGAAATAATTTGAATCATCTTGGTAGAGGACCACTAGATGATGCTTCATACCAAATATCAAAGCCCTAGGCTCTGTGGTTTTGGACAAAAAGGTTTTCAAAGTTTTTCCCTATATAAATCTATATAAATTATAAAAATAAACAAAGGGCCATAACTCACTCATAAATTGTTGAACCAGTCTGATTTTCAGGGGGACACAACTAGGGTACCAATACATCATTCTGACAAAGTTTGGTCAAAATCCCCCCAGTAGTTTCTGAGGAGATGCGATAACGAGAAATTGTTAACGGACGGACGGACGGACGGACGGAATGACGGACGGACGGACCACGGACGCAGAGTGATTTTAATAGCCCACCATCTGATGATGGTGGGCTAAAAATGCAAAACAGAGTTATGGAACCTGTGCCAGTGAACAAGTGTGTCAAGTTTCAATCCATTCCCACATGTGGTTACTGAGATACCAGCTTACATACAAAAACTTAACCAAATCGGGATGCCGACACATACACGGATGCAGATGCCAATGCATGGGTGAGTCCAAAAGCTCTACCTATTCTTTTAATAGTCAAGCTAAAAATGGCAATAGAAATGACTGAATCATTGTTTTTACTGTATTAAGCCTATAAAACCAAAATGGCATTTACTGTGAAAACATAATATATTGAATTAAGAATACAGTTTTCTTCCACCTAATTACTTTGCACAATTTTGAAGCTACATTGAATAAGTTGATTGGTACCCACTACTGTACTCTAGGTTCATCAAATAAAGACTTTAATCTTTAACTCATCAATTCTCTACAAGATTCTGCTAGAAACAGCAAGTTTTCAACAAGGCCTCCCTCAATATGCATTCTTGTCCTACTTTTCCCTTCTTTTATAGAAAAAAAACCCCTTCTTTTTGTACATTGTACTCAATTTAAAAGTACACTCTATCAACTCTTTAACAGAGTTTTTTTTTCAAAGATGTCTGAATCCTAGAGTATATGTTTACTGATGAATTCTAGTTGGGTGGATTTTAATTACATTACACTTTCTACAACCCCCACACTAACATCTACTTTACTTTTTCCTCATCGAAAGAACTGCCTGTTATTTATTTGTATATACCATGCTGAGAAATAATGTAAAATTTTACAAAAATAAACAAAAAGTGAAATTTGAAATAATGGAACAGGGTGATAAAAGCACAGCAGTCGACCACTTGAAATAAGTAAAACCACAGACTACAAACATTGCTGTCCGGAAAAATATATCTTTCTAGATAAAGAGAGATAACTCTAAAAATTTGTTTTCACAGTTACAGTATACAGTTGTCTTTGCATGGCAAATGCTTAATGTTTTTACCCAACAAAAAATTGACTGAAATAAACCTTTAGACTTAGTACATAGTGGATTCATAAAGCAGAAATTGTGCCAGTAATGGCAGTAATATTATCCCATTCATGATAAAATTATGTTAATTAATGGTGTAACTGCCGCAAAATGTACCCATTATAATAGATGTGAACTCCATAAAACTGTGTCAATAGTATATCAATATATATGAAATCAAAATGAGATCAGTCTGGGCATTTTTTTAAATATTAACCCTCATTCAAGCGAAACTTGAAAATCTTTAAAAGACACATGAGCAAGTATATTCCTGCTATAAGTTAAACACCATTGATCAGTAAGTATCAGTAAATATGTGATCACTAATAAGCTAATTATCAGAACAACAGAAAACAGAAAGTGCAACCTTTTAAGACAAGAAAGCCCTAAAGGTCCTGTGTCGCTCACCTGACATAGTTTTCACTCCAGATAACCTAATATCTAATTTGGCCTAGGATTCATAGACCATGTTTTATATAAATCAAGTATATCATTAACAAAGTTTTTCAATGATTTGACCAATTAATATAGATTTTGACCTCAGGTATCCCACTTTTGAACTTGACCTACATTTCATACAGACAAACATTCTGAGATTAAACTGATGATCAAGTTGATAAAGTGGCCTCTTAAGTGTTAACAATGTTTAGCTATGATTTGACATAATATCCTAGTTTTTTTCCTTGACCCAGTTACAAATTTATCATAGATCTTAAACAGACACACATTCCTACCAAGTCTCATGATGATCAGGTAGAAAACGTGGCCTTTTCAGTGATAACAATGTCTATGATTTGACCTAGTTTTTGACCTAGATAATCCAGACTCAAACTTGACCTTGACTTCATACAGACAACAATCTGATAAAGTTTTATAAAAATAAAGCAGAAAATGTGGCCTGTAGCATGTTAGATTCTACCTTGTGGCCTAGTTTAAGACCTCAGTAACCAAGTTTTAACCCTGACTTAGATTTCAAAGAGACAAATATTCTGACAGAGTTTAATGAAGATCAAGTAGAAAATGTGGCCTCAAGGTTTAGAACTTGACATAGACTTTGTACAGACAAACTTTCTGACAAAGATATATAATCATCAAGTAGAAAATGTGGCCTCAATGTTTAGAACTTGACGTGACTTTGTACAGACAAACTTCTGATAAAGTTATATAATAATCAAGAGAAAATGTGGCCTCAGTGTTCTACTTGTGCGTTAGACCTTCGTAGACAATTTCTGACAAAGATATTAAACTATCAAGTTGAGAAAGTAAATGTGGCCTCAAGGTTTAGAACTTGACGTAGACTTTGTACAGACAAACTTTCTGACAAAGATATATAATCATCAAGTAGAAAATGTGGCCTCAAGGTTTAGAACTTGACATAGACTTTGTACAGACAAACTTTCTGACAAAGATATATAATCATCAAGTAGAAAATGTGGCCTAAAGGTTTAGAACTTGACATAGACTTTGTACAGACAAACTTTCTGACAAAGATATATAATCATCAAGTAGAAAATGTGGCCTCAAGGTTTAGAACTTGACGTAGACTTTGTACAGACAAACTTTCTGACAAAGATATATAATCATCAAGTAGAAAATGTGGCCTCAAGGTTTAGAACTTGACGTAGACTTTGTACAGACAAACTTTCTGACAAAGATATATAATCATCAAGTAGAAAATGTGGCCTCAAGGTTTAGAACTTGACGTAGACTTTGTACAGACAAACTTTCTGACAAAGATATATAATCATCAAGTAGAAAATGTGGCCTCAAGGTTTAGAACTTGACATAGACTTTGTACAGACAAACTTTCTGACAAAGATATATAATCATCAAGTAGAAAATGTGGCCTCAATGTTTAGAACTTGACGTAGACTTTGTACAGACAAACTTTCTGACAAAGATATATAATCATCAAGTAGAAAATGTGGTATCTAGAGTGTTAACAACCTCTTTCCTGGATTTGACCCAGTGACCTAGTTTCTGACCTTATGTAACCCAGATGTGATCTTGATATAGATTTCATAGAGACAAACATTCTGACAAAGTTTTAAGAAGACCAAACATACAATGTGGCCTCTAGAGTGTTAGCAAATCTTTCCTATGATTTAACCTAGTGACCTAGTTTTGACCTCAGGTAATCCAGTTTTAAAATAGACAGAATTTAAAAAGAAAAACATTAGGACAAAGTTTCAAGGAGACCAAACAGAAAATGTGGTCTCTAGAGTGTTAAAAAGGTTTTTCTATGGTTTAATCTTGTGTTCTAGTTTTATTTTCACTTCAACTAACCCAGTTTTAATCTTTACCTAGATTTCATTATTGAGACAAACATTCTGACAAAGTTTCAAAAAGATGAGGAAGAAAATGTGGCTTCTAGAGTATTAGCAAGGTTTTCTTATTTATTGACCTAGTTACTTAGTTTTTAACCCTAGATGATCCAGTAAAAGGACCAGATTTGAGATTTTATTAAGGGCAATATTCTGACCAAGTTTCATAAAGACTGGACTAAAATTGTGACCTCTACAGTGTTAACATTCAAATTGTTGATGATGGACGACGATGGATAGTGACAAACACAGGGTGATCACAATAGCTCACCTTGAGCACTTTGTGCTGAGGTGAGCTAAAAAGGGTTTGTGGTGAGGAATGGCAAAAAAATATATACGGCAAAAAGTTAAGGATGTTAGTAAGAAGCAAATAATTTCATTAGTCAAAATCAATTTAACAGAAAACGAATGCTTTTTTTTGGGGGGTGGGGTGGGGGGGGGGGAGGCAGGCAGCGGGGGTGAGCGTACAAAACTTCACATGTTGATTATAAATATTGATGGAAAATTAAAAATTAAAAAAAAACAAGGGTGCAGAATGTCACAATATACGCCAGTCACAGCAAATTTGTTTACACTAGCACCTGTATTTGCAAATGGAATTTTAATTTTCTAGTTGTTTACAATGTTGTTTTTTTTTAGAAATTATTGTAATTCTTTTATTTTTCTAAGTCCACAAAAAAAATCCTTACCAGGTAGAGATACCTTAAAATACACCCAAAATTTGAAAGTAACATCAATGTTGTACCACAGAAAAGTGGTCTTGGTTTTTCCCTACGGTCAATTATAAAAAAGTTACAATGTAAGTTATTTATAGTAACAACTAAGGGAAGTTAATCTTTAAAGAGAAAAAAAAAAAAAAAAAAAAAATCGAAAAAAAAAAAATTACAAGTCCACACAAAAATCCTTACCAGGTAGAGATAGCTCAAAATACACCTCAGAATTGGATGTAACATGCATGTTGTACTACAGAAAAGTGGTCTCGATTTTTCCCTACGACTTGTAATGAAAAAGTTACAATATAAGCTATTTATAGTAACAGCAAAGGGAAGTAATTCAAAAGAAGGGACCAGTGCATGACACTCCGTCTCATGATGGTGTACAATTGTGCCAAGTTACATCAAAATCCCTCCATGCATGAAGAAGAAATGCTCCAGACAAAGTCATTCTTGTATCTGACCTTTGACCTTTAAGTGTGACCTTGACCTTAGACCGAGGGACCTGGTTCTTGCGCATGACACTCCGTCTCATGCTTGTGAACATTTGTGCCAAGTTGTATCAAAATCCCTCAATGCATGAAGAAGAAATGCTCCGGACAAAGTTTTCATTCTTGTATCCTTTGACCTCTAAGTGTGACCTTGACCTTACCCCTAGGGACCTGGTTCTTGCGCATGACACTCCGTCTCATGATGGTGAACAATTTTGCCAAGCTACATCAAAGTCCTTTCATGCATGAAGAAGATATGCTCCGGACAAAGTTTTCATTCTTGTATCCTTTGACCTCTAAGTGTGACCTTGACCTTAGACCTAGGAACCTGGTTCTTGCGCATGACACTCCCTCTCATTATGGTGAACAACTGTGCCAAGCTACATCAAAATCCTTCCATGCATGAAGAAGATATGCTCCGGACAAAGTCATTCTTGAATTTTTCATTCTTGTATCCTTTGACCTCTAAGTGTGACCTTGACCTTAGACCTAGGGACCTGGTTTTTGCGCATGACACTCCGTCTCATGATGATGAACAATTGTGCCAACTTTCATCAAAATCCCTCCATACATGAAGAAGATATGCTCCGGACAAAGTCATTCTTGAATTTGACCTTTGACCTCTAAGTGTGACCTTGACCTTAGACCTAGGGACCTGGTTCTTGCGCATGACACTCCGTCTCATGATGGTGAACAACTGTGCCAAGTTTCATCAAAATCCCTCCATGCATGTAGAAGATATGCTCCGGACAAGGTCTCTGGACGCCGCCCGCCCGCCAGGGGCGTTCCCATAATACGTCCCGTTTTTCAAACGGGCGTATAAAAAAATGGTGGGGGGGGGTGGGAATGCATGATCAGGGTGGTGGGCATGACTGGGTGGAGGAGTGAGGTGGGGGAACAGTACAACTTTGCATGCTGATAAATATTCATGGAAGGTTTGAAAAAAAAATTTAAAAAGGATTGGAAAAAAAAATGTTTTTTGAGGGTGTGGGTTCACAACTTCACATGTTTATTAAAAAAGTTCATGGAAAAGAATGAAAGAAGTTTAATGAAATTCTACCAATTGGTTGGTTTGTTATGTACAAATCTGTGGATTTTTAAACAATTAAAGGGCAATACCTCTAAGGAAAATTGACCAATTAAAAAAAAAATGACGGGCATCATCAAAGTATGTTGGTTCATATTTATTTCAAGTTTCATGAAATTCTACCAGCTTGATACTGAGAAATGGCTGCTGACATGGATTTTTCATTAAATCAAGGGCAATAACTCTAAGGGAAATTAACCAATCCAAAAAAAAAACTCGACGGGCATCATCGCAGTATGTTGGTTCATATTTATTTCAAGTTTCATGAAATTCTACCTGCTAGTTACTGACAAATGGCTGCAGACAGACGGAGGGACGGACAGATGCACGCACAGACAATGCCATTTCAATACCCTCCTCCTGATTTCATCGGCGGGGGATAATTAGGTTATCAGACAAAATAAAGACCAGGACAAGTCTCATCTATTGCCATGAGATGAAAGGGTTTGTCATTTGGCTAAAATAAGAAGGTTTGCCATCAGACTATGAATTTTGTCATTAAACTATAAGGGTCATCATTACACACTGAGGTTTGTCTTTAGAATATGAGATTCACCATTACACTGTCAGATTTGTCATAAGATGATGAGTTTTGTTATTACACAACGAGGTATGTCATTAGACTATGAGGTATGTCATAAGACTATGAGGTATGTCATAAGACTTTGAGGTATGTCATTAGACTATGAGGTTTGTCATTAGACTATGAGGTTTGTCACTAGACCATGAGGTTTGCATTAAGAGCTTGGACCATGAGGTTTGTTGTTAGACAATGAGGTTTGTCATAAGACTATGAGGTATGTCATTAGACTATGAGGTTTGTCATTAGACTATGAGGTTTGTCACTAGACCATAAGGTTTGCATAAAGAGCTTGGACCATGAGGTTTGTCATTAGACAATGAGGTTTGTCATAAGACTATGAGGTATGTTATTAAACTATGAGGTTTGTCACTAGACTATGAGGTTTGCCATAAGACTATGAAGTATGTCATAAGACTATGAGGTTTGCCATTAAACTATGAGGTTTGTCATTAGACTATGAGGTTTGTCACTAGACTATGAGGTTTGTCATAAGTCTATGAAGTATGTCATAAGACTATGAGGGTGGCCATCAAACTATGGGGCTTGTCATTAGACTATGAGGTTTGTCACTAGACCATAAGGTTTGCATTATGAGCTTGGACCATCAGGTTTGTCACTAGACTTTGATGTTTGTCATAAGACTATGAAGTATGTCATAAGACTATGAGGTTTGCCATTAAACTATGAGGTTTGTCACTAGACCATAAGGTTTGCATTAAGAGCTTGGACCATGAGGTTTGTCATTAGACAATGAGGTTTGTCATAAGACTATGAGGTATGTCATTAAACTATCAGGTATGTCATTAGATTATGAGGTATGTCATTAGACTATGAGGTTTGTCATTAGACCATGAGTTTTGCAATTATACTATGAGGTTTGCCATCAGAGTTTAGACTATGAGGCTTTCCTTTAGACTTAGGTTTGCCATTAAACTGCGAGTTTTGCCATTAGACTATGAGGCATATCATAAGACTATATCGCAGTTTGTAAGCTAAGACCAGGATGTTAACAAGAGGGTCATGATGACCCTATATCGCTCACCTGCTAAACCTCTCCCTGGAATCATCAAGATAAACATTCTGACTAAGTTTCATGAAGATAGGGTCATAAATGTGGCATCTACAGTGTTAACAAGCTTTTCCTTTGATTTGAGTGGTGACCTAGTTTTTGACCCCACATGACCCAGTTTCAAAACCTGGCCTAGGAATAATCAAGGCAAACAATCTTACCAAGTTTCATAAAGATAGGGTCGTAAATATGGCCTCTAGAGTGTTAACAAGCTTTTCCTTTGATTAGAGCAGTTGACTTTTAGTTTTTGACTCCACATGACCTAGTTTCAAACTTGGTCTAGGAATCATCAAGATAAATATTCTGACCAAGTTTCATGAAGATAGGGTCATAAATGTGACCTGAAGAGTGTTAACAAGCTTTTCCTTTGATTTGACATGGGGACCTAGTTTTTGACCCAATATGACTGTTTGAAACTTGGCATAGGAATCATCAAGATAAACATTCTGACCAGGTTTTGTGAATATAGGGTCATAAATGTGGCCTCTCGGGTGTTAACAAGCTTTTCCTTTGATTTAACCTGGTGACCTAGTTTTTGACCCCACATGACCCAGTTTAGAATTTGGCCTAGAGATCATCTGTTCAAGTTTGTATCAAATCAAAGCATAAATGAAACCTCTATATGGCTGAAAGGTCCAAATTAGAAAATACTGCCCCTGAAGGGGCAGTAATTCTAGAACCCATGATGGAATCTAGCCGGTTTTCAAAAGGAACTGAGATCTTATTGTGACTTAAGTTGTGTGTAAGTGTGGTTAAAATCGAATGTAAAATGACACTTCTATTGTGTTAACAAGTGAAAATTAACAAATTTTGGCTCTTTCAGCGGTCAATCTGGGGCTGTAACTCCGAAACCTATGACTGGATCTGACAGATTCATCAAAGAATCCAAGATCTATTGTTGTTAGAGATATTTTGCAAGTTTGTATCAAATCAAACCATAATATATTATAGAGATATTTTGCAAGTTTGTATCAAATCAAACCATAAATGAAGTCTTTATATGGCTGCAAAAGCCAAAATAGCAAATTTTGGCCCTTTATGGGGCCATAACTCTGAAACCCATGAAGGGATCTGGCCAGTTTTTGAAAGAAACTGAGATATTACGCCAATACAAGTTGTGTGCAAGTTTGATTAAAATCGATTACAAAATGTGGTCTCTATCATGTTCACAAGTCAAAATAGCAAATTTTGGCCCTTTAACCAAGGGGCCATAACTCTGGAACCCATGATGGGATCTGGTCAGTTTTTAAAAGGAATTGAGATATTAATCCAATACAAGTTGTGTGCAAGTCTGATTAATATTGAATGCAAAATGTGGTCTCTATCGTGTTCCCATGCCAAAATAGCAAATTTTGGCCGTTTAATGGGCCATAACTCTGGAACCCATGACGGAATCTGGCCAGTTTTTGAAAGGAACCGAGATATTATGCAAATACAAGGTATGTGCAAGTTTGATTAAAATCATTTGCAAAATGTGTTCTCTATCGTGTTCACAAGAAATTGAGGACAGATGGACAACGGGTGATCACAAAAGCTCACCTTGTAACTAGGAAGTATTTTCTTGTGTACTGCTAAAATAATGTGAAATATGTCCAGAGAAACTGGAATATTCTTGATCAAAAAAGGCAAAAATAGCCAGAATTTCTTTCTGCTGATTAACCTTGAAGTTAGAAGCATGGTAAGTTTACACTGCACACTTGTTGTGATAAACAGTGCCCAAGTGCCAAATCTACTACCTTCTGGCTGCTCCATATGTAAACCTTGAAAATCATGAATTCTTTAAAACACATACTGTTCAAATGATGCAGTAATACCTGTACCAATACTATGTTTGGAACATAAATCATAAAGACACTTGTAAACTATCTGCTTTTTTTGTTTCCCGTCAACTTGAGCCTACCTAATTCTATTCACATGTTGCAAAATATTTTAATGCCTACTTGAAATGAATAAGAAACTGTTATGCACATCAATACTTCATTCATTGTGAAAGTGCGTACGTTCATTATGATCCTTCTTCATGTCATATTTTTTATGCAAAATGATTGAGAGAATGAAGATGACTCCTATACTTTGATAGCTTCCTCATGGAAAAGAATTCTACATCCCTAAGTTTTGAACCCACAGTTGATTCCAAGTCAACAACTGTAATCGCTGTACCATGGAAGCCGAATACTGTTTACCAAATATCTCACACAAACAATGTGTCTAATAACCTTTAAAATAATAGAAAAAATAAATTACCCTTCTTGGTCTTGAGATTCCCAAATGTTTCTTGTGGTTTATTGTTATCTTCCATCTGAAAGGAGGAAAATATACATAGGAATGTCACTTCTTCATTTGTTTTGTTTAATCTTGACACTCTTACAAAACACATTCAAAAACCTACTGCCACCTCAGCACAAAAAGGGAAAAAAAAGCAGTTATCCAGTTCTTGCATTGATGTGACGATATCTTACTTTCTGAGGGTACAGATGCCCTTTTAACAGTATGTATTATGTTTGGCTAGCAGTTTAATGACCCAAATTTCTGGATCAAGTTCTTAGTTTGAACTAATTGCCAGAGCAGAAGGTGAAACTTTGGTCTACAACTCTAATTATCTCACACAGTGCTCCCATTTTAATTAAGAAATAATGAATCTGTTCCTATATTTTACCAGTTAATAAAATATGGGCAGGAGTTTGGATGCGTAATAATTAAATAACGAGTGCATGGCACAAGTGATTTAAATATTCGCATCCAAACAACTGCCCATGTTTTATTAATTGATAAAATTATTGGAATATATTTATTATTTCGATTCTAACAACGCAAATAATTCGCATTTTACAGCACTACATTTTCAGCATAATACGTCATTCGGGTCATATGCTGTTATAATTTACCCCCTACGGTTAGAAAGTGTTGCATAGCCAATGGAACGTATAGATATTTGATTCTTTTTTATCAGAATTTTGAGAAGTATTCATAAATTAGTAATCCAAAAGCTCGCAAACTAATTATGAACAGAATCATCAAAGGCGAGTTGGCCCTGTGTTACGAGTGACGAGCTTAACTTTTATATGACGTCACATCATTATGACGTCATACTTTATGTCATACATTTATGACGTCACCACTGAATCATAATTAAGCTAACTGAATTCGCTCGTAGAGATCAGAACGTGTTTTACGGACCTAGGCTACACATAAGTCAGTATGACTTTTTATTATATTTATGTTTTTGAAATGCTGTTTTCAACCGTTTGGCCCTGAAATAATTCGTATACATAATGGAATGGAAATAGAATCTCTTATGTTACAATCATAGGGGGGTGAAATGTAACAGCCAACATATTTTATCGTAGATTCATGTATAGGCGATTTCGCTCTATGTTTATATAGCAATTGCTGCGGATTGTGTTAGAATATGATACAACATTGGCACACATACATTTTTCATCTGTAATTAAAAATACATGAAAATGCAAAATGCACATGTTTCTGTTGAAGATAACCACACCATATTTTCCAATTTAGACATATATATTTCATCAATATATAGAAAATATCTTCAGTTAAAAAAATCTGAACACCATTCATTGAAATCATTCAGTTAGCAAATTCCAATATTAAATTATAAGAATTAGGCTTATCAGTGTGGGAGGAGTACTGGGTCTGAAACAGGAAAACAGAGGATGTTTTATTCCTTATTTCAATGCTTGTGTTGCACAAGGTGAAGTAATAGTAAGATACAGACAGTGAAATTTAGTGGCATGTTTTATCTTTAATTGGTGGTGTACATGGCTAAGTTTGAGCGCCTGATGGACAGCTAAATTCTGTTCTGGAAAACTTTCAACATGTATCAAAAGTAAAGAGTATATAAACAGATATAAAATTTTGGTTAAATATTACCTGTAACCTCACTCAAGGATTTAACTTATGGTATCTAGACTGGCTAAATCCTCTCTTGTTCTGAAGTCAGAAAGGTGTATGCCTTTTTAATTCTACATTTACAGATACATGTATTTCTAATAGAAAATGACCAAGACACCCATTTAAATGACTGTTTTTGCTTCTCATAAACATTTTACCTATCTAACTGTACAGGTGTAGCTGCAATGATCTGGTCTACAACCTGATCAATATCTGCGTCTGTATCATGACCTTCACCCCAACCAAGGACACGTGCAAGATCATTGCCTGTACCAAGAGGCAGTATACCAACTTCTGGTGGAGTCTGCAACAGTTAAGCACAATTGTCAACATCATGATTATACAATTTACTTCATATCTGCAATTAAACTTTGTTGACTGGATTAATGAAACAATGTCACTGGTACCATAATTCTGCTAAATCTGGATAAAGTGCAATCATGCAACACACAGAGCTAATACAGTGAAATACTGCTGCTCGAGCATCGATGACTCGAGCACCCGGGCTCACTCGAGCAATTCATGTGGTCCCGGCTGATTTCCTTCTATTTTCTATGTGAAATTACCATGGCCGGGTCAAGCATCGATAACTCTATCGCTCGAGCATGACACCTGGTCCCTGTGTATTAATTTACTCTTTGTTGCTTCTGGCTAACTCGAGCAGAGGTGTCAAAATTTTTCGCAGCTTCAGCGATCAGAATGTATCAGTTAAATAAAAATTTTCGCACATCGTGAAAATTGCGTTGCCTATTCCCTGACTATCTTAAATGTTTGTTTGTTGGTATATTTGATCTGATAGTGAGATTAATTATTGATGAAAGGTTAAAGAAAAGTTTTATTGATCAAATATTGATCAATTACTGTTTGCTTTAGATTAAAGCAAGTATGTTATTACTTATTACATCATAGATACGTTTTTTTAAATGTCACGGGTTTGTTATTATTATGCATCACCGTTTCCTCTGCAAATGGTACCGCTGACAATTTATACAATAAAACTTCATTTTTTCTTCGTATGTTGGTCAATGTTTGGGTCGCTCGAAACCATGGATAACTCGAGCATTTTGCTCATCCCCTTGCGACCTCGAGCGAGCGGTGTTTCACTGTAAACAAGATATCTTTATATAAACGTTTTTTAAATTAAGAAAGGCTTATCAGAAAGCATTTGTGAGAGTGTTTTTGCACAGACAGGAGGATGTGGGTTTTATTCTGGCCAGGTCATACCAAAAACATGAAAAATGGTACCAGTAGCTAGCTACCTAGTTTGGCACTCAGTATTAAAACAAGAGCTGTCGGAGGACAGCAACGCTCGACTATTCAACAGCCTTGTCAATTGAATGAATATAAAAGTTGAAAAAGGGGCATAATTTTGTAAAATGCAAAGTAGAGGTATTGAACCTCTGTACTGCATGTCACATCATGACAGTGAACAAGTGTGTGAAGTTTCAATCCTTTCCAATTTGTGGATACTGAGATACCAGCTTACATACAAAAACTTAACCAAAAACTGCTAAGTCAAAGGGGCATAATTTTGTAAAAATGCCAAGTAGAGTTATGGGACCTTCACAGTGCATGTTAGATCATGACAGTGAACAAGTGTGTGAAGTTTCAATCCATTCCAATTAGTGGATACCAAGATATCAGATTACATACAAAAATTTAACCAAAAACTGCTAAGTCGAAAAAGGGGCATAATTTTGAAAAAAAAAGAGTAGAGTTATGGGACTTGCTTAGTGCATGTCAGATCATGACAGTGAACAAGTGTGTGAAGTTTCAATCCATTCCCATTAGTGAATACTGAGATACCAGCTTACATACAAAACCTTAACCAAAAATTTCTAAGTCGAAAAAGGGGCATAATTTTGTAAAAAAGCAAAATAGAGTTATGGAACCTGTGCAATATAGGTCAGTTCATCACAGTGAACAAGTGTGTGAAGTTTCAATCCATTCCCACAAGTGGTTACTGAGTTACCAGCTTACATACAAAACCTTAACCAAAAATTTCTAAGTCGAAAAAGGGGCATATTTTTGTAAAAAAGCAAAATAGAGTTATGGAACCTGTGCAATGTAAGTCAGTTTGTCACAGTGAATAAGTGTGTGAAGTTTCAATCCATTCCCACAAGTGGTTACTGAGATACCAGCTTACATACAAAACCTTAACCAAAATTGGGACACGGACGCCAACGCATGGGCGAGTCCAATATCTCTAGTATTCTATGAATAGTCGAGCTAAAAACTGGCACATCACAAGGTGAAAATGTGCATTTTTTACTATTTCAGGGGCCATAACTCTGGAAACAGGGGGCGGAGGCAGACAAACAAGAGCTGTCCGTAAGACAACCAAGCTCGACTTTTCGAAATATTGTCCCAGAAGCAGGAAAATATTACCCAAAAAGGTTAAATATCAAAAGAGTTTTAAGTTCAAAAGGGGGCATAATTTGACCAAAATGCATATCAGTTATGGGACTTGCTGCTGTCAACTAGTTTTATAACCCCGAAGGCACATGTGAAGTTTCAATTCAGTATCTGTATTAGTTTTGGAGATAGAAACTTGCATGTAAAACTTTAACCAGAATTTTCAAAGTCCAAAAGGGGGCATAATTCGCTCAAAATACATGCCAGAGTTATGGGACTTGATCCAGAGAGGTTAGTAATTGATCTAGAAAAAGAAAAAATAAGTTTCAAATCTATATGCCTTTTAGTAATAGCTGTATGTACTTGCACGCAAAACTTTAACCAGAATTTTCTAAGTCCAAAAGGGGGCATAATTTGGCCAAAATGAAGGTCAGAGTTATGGGATTTGCCGCTTTCAACTAGATTTATAACCCCAAAGACACATGTGAAGTTTCAAATCAATATCTGCATTAGTTTTGGAGATAGTAACTTGCATGTAAAACTTTAACCAAAATTTTCTAAGTCTAAAAGGGGGCATAATTTGCTCAAAATACATGTCAGAGTTATGGGTCTTGACCCAGTGAGGTTGGTAATTGATCTAGAAAAAGAAAAAATAAGTTTCAAATCTATATGCCTTTTAGAAATAGCTGTATGTACTTGCACGCAAAACTTTAACCAGAATTTTCTAAGTCCAAAAGGGGGCATAATTTGGCCAAAATGAAAGTCAGAGTTATGGGACTTGCTGCTATCAACTAGTTTTATAACCCCGAAGACACATGTGAAGTTTCAAATCAATATCTGCATTAGTTTTGGAGATAGAAACTTGCATGTAAAACTTTAACCAAAATTTTCTAAGTCCAAAAGGGGGCATAATTTGCTCAAAATACATGTCAGAGTTATGGGACTTGACCCAGAGAGGTTGGTAATTGACCTAGAAAAAGAAAAAATAAGTTTCAAAGCTATATGCCTTTAACTGATGGCTGTATGTACTTGCATGCAAAAACTTAACCAAGGTGTGACGCCGACGCCAGGGTGAGTAGAATAGCTAGACTATTCTTCGAATAGTCGAGCTAAAAATAAAATGTGCGCAAGTTGATATCATGATAAAGACTCATGCAAGGTTTAATCAATTTTTATGATATACTTTTTTAGCTAGGCGCGTCACAAGGTGAAAATGTGCATTTCTGACTATTTCAGGGGCCATAACTGTGGAAATTGGGGGCGAAGCCAGATAAAAAGTAGGAGGTGGGCAAGTTCATATCATGATTAAGACTCATGCAAGGTTTCATGAATCTATATCAAATACTTTTTGAGCTAGGCGTGTCACAAGGTGAAAATGTGCATTTTTGACTATTTCAGGGGCCATAACTGTGGAAATAGGGGGCGGAGCCAGATGAAAAATAGGAGATGGGCAAGTTCACATCATGATTAAGACTCAAGCAAGGTTTCATGAATCTATATCAAATACCATTTGAGCTAGGCGCATCACAAGGTGAAAATGTGCATTTTATACTATTTCAGGGGCCATAACTCTAGAAATAGGGGGGGGGAGAGCGAAGCCAGATAAAAAATAGGAGGTGCACAAGTTCATATCATGATAAAGACTCATGCAAGGTTTCATCAATTTATTTCAAATTAGACCAAAGCTATATGCCCCCACCACTCATGGGGTGGGGTGGGGGCACAAAAATGAAACTACCAAGCACCATATAGACAGAATAATTTTAATTTAATCCACTTATGAAATTGATGTTAAGCCTTACCTTTAGTTTGAGATTCTCTATTGCATTGAGTACCCAGCCTACTGTTCCATCTCCACCACACACTAGCACACGGAACACCACATCAGGCAACAGGTGACACCATTCCAGGGCATTCTCTGGCTGCATGTCATGTAAATCTATCACCTGTAAACAAGATATTCTAGAACATTATAACAGGACTTGCCAGTTAAATCTATCACCTGTAAGCACTTTGTAACAGGACTTGTTATCTTAATCTATCACTTGCATTAAAAATTGCAAATAGTATGTTGTGTAACATGTAAAGTTCATATGCACTAGCACTTTTTTTAATATATTTGTAAACAAATTATTCCAGAAATAGAGATACATGTATTCTAAATGGGTGTGCCATTCAAATTATGATATAGCAGAACTCTGAAACATGCTATATCATGTAAACATGTAAATATAATGTAGGACTTTCAAACAAGGCACTTCATGTAAGCCTGTCACCTGCATTTGTTATCATCATCAAGAGGAAACTATATGACTTCTGACAGCATGAAACTCACCTGTGCTGGATTAAGTATATCTCTAAATGCACAGAGCATAATTTCTCCCTCATTATTCCCACTTTTTCTATTTCCTAGAACAATTAATGGTCGCCAATTTTCAAACATTGGATGTCTCGCTTTTGAGACTATTAAATGTCTTCTTCCTTTGATTCCTACTCTTTTTAGTTCAACACAATGTGGTGGTACAATTATCTGTCTACATTTACCAAAATCACAGTCCATATCATCATGTGTACAGTAATCATGGAGTGTTCGTTTACACCACACACATCTTCTATCACAGATCCGTGGTAAAGTCGCACATTCAAGTCCACACGCATAACATATACTACACCCTGGTAAGTTTCCCTTTACCCACTGGTGTGGCGTCCCATCTCCTTTCACAGACGATGGCTTGCATGGCAGTGTTTTATTAGCTTTTTTCATGTTCTCATCTTCAACACAGATTCCGCACGTGTCACATTTTGCGCCATGTTTGATCTGTATGTTATTTATGTTACAATATGTTGTTTCATTGAACATATCCATCATAACCCATCTATGACCTTTACTAATGTCGGGAACCAGCACGTCATAGTGCATGCGCCGATACCGTCGGTATAACTGCATCAGTATAAATATGGCAAGAAACATCACTCCGACCAACACAGGAGCAGACATCTGAAAAAAAATATTGACATATAATAACTTTGTATTACTGTTACTTGAATATTGCTATTTCGGAGACTTCTAAATAGGAATTATAGCAGTGCTCAGAACAAAAGTAGGATAAATCTCATAAGAAAACCTGCTTCAAAAAGGAAAATATGTGGAAAGACTTTGAAAAAGACTTAAGGTACATTGTAGTTCTGCACGTTTGGTTCGAAATTTTTTCTACAATGTAGAATTTGATTAAACTCTGATTTTTCAAAACTTCAGAATATACCTAGAAAAATTTAGCCAATAAAAAAGATAGGGTCATGTGCTTGATTTTTTGCTGATTTGAAACAAGAGCTGTCTGTTGACAGCACGCTCAACTATTCGAAGCATTGATAGAAGTATAGGGCCAAAATATTACCTGAGATTTTCAGACAAAAGAAAAGGAACAGATAAGACAAACAATGTACCTGCATTTGTGAATTTGGATAAGTTTTGCACTATAATGCAATATGTGACCATGTTGGTAAGCAAGTGTTCAAAGTGTCAAAGCCATATATCAAACAGTTGATAGACAAAATATCGAATGGTATGCAAAACCTAACTAATTTCTATGTCCAGAAAAGGGCCATAACCGAGCTCAAGTCCTTGTCCTAGGTAAGTAGACTATGAAGGTAAACAAGTGGTTCAAAGTTTCAAAACCATATGACAAACAGGTTAGGCATAATATAGACTGGTACGAAAAACTTCACTGATTTCAAAGTCCAAAAAGGGCCATAATTTAGCCAAAATAGTTGACAGAGTTATATACTCTTGCCTACAGATGGGAATCATGGTGATAAACAAGTGTTAAAAGTTTCAAAGTCACATGTCAAATAGCTTTGACAAAACGTTGACTTGTACAAAATTGTACCAATTTCCAAGTCCAAAAAGGGCCATAATTCAGCCAAAATAGTTGACAGAGTTATGTACTCTTGTCTACAGATCGAAATCATGATGATAAAGAATTGTTCAAAGTTTCAAAGCCACATGTCAAATAGTTTTGACAAAACACAGACTTGTAGAAAAAACTGAACCAATTTCCAAGTCAAAAAAGGGTCATAATTCACCCAAAATAGTTGATAGAGTTATGTACTCTTGCCTACAGATATAAATCATGATGATGAACAATT
This sequence comes from Mercenaria mercenaria, assembly GCF_021730395.1. Taxonomy (NCBI): domain Eukaryota; kingdom Metazoa; phylum Mollusca; class Bivalvia; order Venerida; family Veneridae; genus Mercenaria; species Mercenaria mercenaria. The sequence continues at coordinate 25,603,914 of NC_069362.1, forward strand.
GTTCAAACTTTCAAAGCCACATGTAAAATAGTTTTGATAAAACATGGACTTGTACACAAATTGTAGCAATTTCCAAGTCTAAAAAGGGCAATAATTCATTCAAAATAGTTGAAAGAGTTATGTACTCTTGCCTACAGATAGAGACTGTTATAATAAACAAGTGATAAAAGTTTCAAAGCCATATGTCAAACACTTTACACAAAATGTGAACTGGTACGAAAAACTTAACCAAGATTTCTACGTTAAAAGGGGGCATAATTCAGCAGTTGCCTACAACTGGACATGGTGATGGTAAACAAGTGTTGAAAGTTTCAAAGCTTTATCTCAAAAGGCTTTGTCAAAAAGTGGACTGGTACGAAAAACTTAACCAAGGTGTGACGCCGACGCCGTGGTCAGAAGGATAGCTCTACTTATTATTCGAATAGTCGAGCTAAAAATAAGACCTCACACAATTTTTCATAATGGAAGTCTATGGGAAAATCATGTTTTTCATAACATTTTCGCAAATAGATTTTTTTCTACAATGTAGAATTTCATGAAACTTCCCATAGTTGTAAATAAGCATATGGCCTATAATGTGGTGAAATAATATAAATAGGTCCATGTGCTTAATTCTGAGATATTTCACCATGATTAAAGTAAACCGCACTTTTCACGCTGATTTCATGGCATTAATTTCAAGTTTTAAGGTTTGAGATGTTTTAATATTATATTTCAACTTTAGAGGGACAGTAACAGTGCCATTGTTTGAAATTTACTCAAAGGTTGCTATTTATTCATAAAATGATTTTCATTTCCGTACGCCGAATCCAGGCTTTTATTCCACGTTTTCCAGATAAATGACGTTATGCCATCACTTCCGGTTTATCAAAAGTGCAGAACTACCTTAAAGAGGCTAAAATAACAAGAGCTGTCACAGGAGACAGCGTGCCCGACTATTTCCATGCTGGATCGTGAAACTGGGCAAATCTGAGGAAACTAGACCTGTCACTGGAGTGTTTAATGACTCCAATGGTAGATGAACTCAGAAGATATTGCACAACAGCTTTAGTCTGTGTCAAAAATATGTAATAGTTATAGTATGTGTGAGAGTGTGTTACGAGGATATATCAGAGCTAGGGGTACATCGAGGGTATTTTTCTCTGCACATATCGTCGAGGCCAGTAGGCCGAGACAGATATGTGCAGAGAAAAATACAGAGATGTACCCCTAGCTCTGATATATCCTCGTAACACACGAGCATTACATATTATAACTGTTTTATCGCATAGTTTTATCATTAAAATTTATATATTATTTTCATTTAAATTTGTTTATTATTATTTTTACTCTTTTGATTCCCTTTCTGCACCTAGCTGACTGAAACACTAAAACTTCTGTTTTAGAAAATGTGTTCCCCAGATAAAAGTATCCAACAGATTTCTGCATTGGTTTTAAATCTTTGCATTTCATTGGCCAAACATATTGTAAAACTTGTTGTTTTGTTTGTAAAAAAAAAAATCAAAGAAAAAGAAACATTATTTTGAGAAATCTCAGAATTTCATATATTTCTGAATTTGGCTATAACTATCGAGTTTTTGAAATATCCTAGTTTATTTATTCTTTTACTTTATAAATGTAGGTGTTTGTGTTAATTCTTTCTCTGTGAACTGTAAATTGGAGCTAAAATCATCTTTTCTTTGAAAGGAAAAAATTATATTCCCTCGATAGGACCTCGATAGAGAAAAAGTGTTGCGATATATATCAGAACAGTTTTATTGTGCTGATATATATCGCAACAGTTTTTTTCTAATGAAACTCTATAGATTTCTGTGTTGATATATATCGTAACAGTTTTGTAAAATATCAGCACAGATTTTGTAGTATTAATGTGTGTTACCATGTTTAACATACTGCAAAGATCAAAGGAAAACTGCTGCACTATGCGATAATAAGTAATAAGAGAGGCAGGGCTCATGCTGTCAGTCGCCATTCTCACCATTTGCGATTATTTTATTTAAATGGCGAATATTTTTTCATTTTGGTGACATGAACTGGTGATTATTTTATTTTAAAGCTACATAAATAATTATGTCACCTACGGTCAGCTAGCATAGAAAAATTGATAAAGCGGACTATTTATTGCCTCGTTTATTCCAAACACGTGTCAACTATGCCGATAACATTGCCTAAGGCAGTAGAATGCAGACATCAATTAAACCGATTATAACCGGAATGCAATCTTACTAATCTAGCATTTAAGTCACAGAAAACATATAAGTTAATATTTGTTCTTTCTAATTATAAACATTACACGCAAAAGTCCGCATCAGTTTTGGCTATTATTTTTTTATAGGTTCAAAAGTTGGCTAATATATTTCACAGGCCAGTGTGAGCCCTGGAGAAGTAAAGATAAAGTGAGCCCTGGAGAGGTAAAGATAAAGTGTATCAAAACACCATATAAGTATAATTCTAAGCAAAAGGGGGGCATAATTCATAAAATATTGTTGCAAGAGTTATGCACCTTGTGTCATATGATGTAGGTTATGATGTGGAACAACTACTTCAAGTTTGAATCAAATCCATTTCGTAATAACTGAGATATAGTGAAAATGCATCACAATTAACCTTAAATTCTAAGTAAAATGGGGCATAATTCATGAAAAATTGGTGCCAGAGTTATGCACCTTGTGTCATATGATGCGGGTAATAAGGTGGAACAACTATTTTAAGTTTTAATCAAATCCATTTAGTAATAACTGAGATATAGTTCAAGTGCATCAAAACTAACCTGAAACTAGAAGATGCTTTTGCAAAAAAGCGCATGTCTCCCCCAATGCATAGTCGTATAGGCAAGAAGTCAATAGGGGCCAGGAGCAAAAGTCAAAGAAACACTGAGGGTTGGCTGCAGAAGGGATCATCTACTTCGCATGTCCAATCATTCCACTAAGTTTCAACATTCTGGGCCTAGTGGTTCTCAAGTTATGAATTGGAAAGCATTTTCCATGTTAAGGCCCCTGTGACCTTGACCTTTGATTGAGTGACGCCTAAATCAGTAGGGGTCATCTACTATGTATGTCCAATCATCCTATTAAGTTTCAACATTCTGGGTCAAGTGGTTCTCAAGTTATTGATAGAAAAGAGTTTTCTATGCTCAGTCCCCTGTGACCTTGACGTTTGATGGAGTGACCCCAAAAACAATACGGGTCATCTACTCTGTAAGTCCTATCACCCTATGAAATTCAAAGGTTTTAGGTCAAATGGTTCTCAAGTTATTGACTGGAAATGGATTTCCATGTTCTGTCTGCTGTGACCTTGACCTTTAATAGAGTGATCCCAAAAACAATTGGGATCATTTACTCTGCATGTCCAATCATCCTATGAAGTTTCAACATACTGGGTCAAGTGGTTCTCAAGTTATTGATCAAAAAATGGCTTTCCATGTTCAGGCCCCTGTGACCTTGACCTTTGATTAAGTGATCCCAAACTCTATAGGGGTCATCTACTCTGCATGTCCAATCATCCTATGAAGTTTCAACATTCTGGGTCACGTAGTTCTCAAGTTATTGATCGGAAATGGTTTTCCATGCTCAGGCCCCTGTGACCTTGACCTTTATTAGAGTGACCCAAAATCAATAGGGGACATCTACTCTGCATGACCAATCATCCTATGAAGTTTCAACATTCTGGATCAAGTGATTGATCAGAAATGATTTTCCATGTTCCCCTGTGACCCTGACCTTTGATGGAGTGACCCCAAAAACAATAGGGGTCGTCTACTCCATAAGCCCTGCCATCCTATTAAGTTTGAAGGTTCTAGGTCAAATGGTTCTCCAGTTATTGATTGGAAATGAAGTGTGACTGACAGACGGACAGGGCAAAACACAATAGTGGGGGGAGACATAATTCTAAGTAAAAGGGAGGATAATTCATTAAATATTGGTACCAGAGTTATTGGCCTTGTGTCATGTGATGTGGAAGATGATGTGTAGCAACTACTTTGAGTTTCAGTTTGAATCAAATCCACTTAGGAATAACTGAGATAGAGTGAAAGTGCATCAAAACTTTCACCTGAAATTTTAAGTAAAAAAGGGGGATAATTCATGAAATATTGGTGTGAGAGTTATGACCCTTGTGCCAAATGATGTGGGTGATGATTAGGATTAAATATATTAAGATTAAAGCAAATCCATCTAGTAATTACAGAGTTGAGGAGAAAAAAGAGAAAGTGTTAAACAACTTTAACCAAGTTGGGGACACGGAAAGACGCCGACCCCAGGGTGAGTAGTCAAGCTAAAAATGGCACCAAGTGACCAAAGAAAGATGAAAGTTTTTAAATAGGATTATAACCATAAACATTTGTGAAATAAATTATTCTTTTAAAGAATGGGAATGGAAAGTTCATTATCAGGAAATAATATGATTTCCAGAGAAAGATCTAACATGATCGGTTTTGACTTGCCCAACAGGCAATTGACTAATACATTTGGCCTGCCAGGACTTTGCCTTACTCTTCTGGCTTATTGAGATGATTTATTTTATAATCTGATATTTTATAGTTGTCATCCCTCTAAGCCTTACCAGTATCTGCATTTTACTGTTTTAGGAAAACGAAGACATAAAGTCATAAAATACTTATTTGCACCAATAAAATATAAACATTAATATTCATGAAGAAACTTCAAATGGGTTGAATATAACTCTTAATTCATAAATACGAGACTTAAATCTAAATTGCAGAAACAAAACACAAACTATACATTCAAAAAATGTCAGCGAGGCAATTTCTGCTTTCATGTCAAACATAAATTCATTTACAGAGATGTAATACATGTACATTGTATATGCACTTGGTCAGAAAATGTTCCCAAAGGATTTCATTGAGGATTTCCTGACAGATATATGCAGAATAAGTTTGGAAGTGACGGGACAGTAGCAGTCAAAAGTTATCACGCTGTCCTGAAACGTCCTATTATTTGGACTAGCCAGGACTTTTACTTGCATGCCCAGGCAATCTGGTCCTGAAGCATCAACTATCTTGTATATAATAAAGCAACTGAATACTATAGTAAAATACTAGATATTTTAGATCTAAATTCAGTCTGTCAATGTTGGGTATAGATAAACATTTAATCTTTGGAACAACATATGGAACATTTGATTATCCAAAATATTCATGTCCGAATTTATTTCCAAGTGTACCTTTCGTCATAAAGATTTCCACCTGTATGTTAAGTACTGAAACAGCCCAGAATCATTTCGATGTGTCAAATTCTAAGATACTATTTAATTTATTTTAAGTTCAGATGAAAATTATTAGAGAAAACTGGTTCATTTCCAAAAATATGCGTGACAAATTAGTAAACATAGGGGAGAGCACTCTTTCGCACGAAATGACGTGTAAGTTGTTGCACGAATACATTGTCGTGTTTGTGCCGTCGTCATTAATGGAACGTCTCCAAAATAATACTATTTAAGTAAAGATTTGAAATAACACTTCCAAACTTTCAAATTATATCCATGTGTTATATATATTTGAATAAGATTAATAAATAGAACTTTAATAAATATAACTGCAGTTAAAATGTTCCTTTTTAACTGGATCAGATCTCTGTTGGCATACTTCGGTAAGTCAGATTTATTATTTAGATCTATAAAGTCTCAATTAATGTATACACATACTTCCTTTTTCTTAAACATTCGTTTATTTAATATAATGTAAATAAATTAGATATGTAATTCCGTAAGCTTAAATTTCTGAAGGAATTAATTAGCAAGGCGATCTTCTTCTATTTAATTGTTGCAGTAGACCTATGTTAACGGTTGAAAGGATGGATAGTGTGTTTTTCAAAAACAATATTGTAAAATATCTTAGTTGTTTGATATTTCAAATCCCTTCAACACTGGTCAGAAATGTCTCAGATATTCAGCATGTCGGCAGAGTTAGATTGTGTATGTTAAACGTATGTTAGAGGACTTCCAAACAAATTTACGATCGTAAAAAGGACCCCATTGGAAATAAAATGAAAAACTTTAATGGCTTATCCCGTGTTATATATATGTGTCTTTAAACTTATTAACTTATTAATTAGCTCGATTTCCTATAATGTGATAATATTTGTATCAAACATGTTAACTGCGTGACCTTTGTGATAACTACCTGTAATATTTTGTGATTATGACATATATATTCACGAATAAATCTTATTTTATCTTACGTATTGGCTCTGTATCTACATGATATAAATTTGTTTCCTCGACGTACTCACCACAAATAAAGCAAATTCATTTAATTATAACTTTTTAACAGTCCAAATAGATTCTTAGATAATTATCGTTTATCCGTTACATCATACACGTAAATTTCCATAACATCACACACGTAAACCGCTAATTAGCACGCACGAAAAATAAACAAACTGTAAATGAAGTAAAAGTAAATCTCAATTATAAGCAGGAAGGAATCGGTTGTTCCAGGTATATGCAAGAAACGTATCTAATCAAAAGTTTACACAGTTATATATCACCCAATTTTAATTGACAAGAAAGGTGGTCTTTTCCTTGATTGTATCACTTTCTGAAACCTTGAGGCATATACGTGTCAACTGAATGAGACTGCAACTGTATCAGTTTTAGTGTAAAAAGTAAACCATTCATTGAGTCTTATAGATGCGTGCAACTGATGCGTCTTCTAGGCATAATAAAATGTAAGAAGATCCTTTGGGAGCATAAAATGCAACCAAGCAAACCAGTAGCGGTCTGATTAAGTCTGTTCATGAGAGATAATGGCAATTTAAGTGCATCACTCCTCACGCCCCCGTCCCCCTACCACCGCCTTATGCGGAATTCTATTACACAGATATTGAATGGACTCAATGATTCCAAAGCACCAGAAAATGCAACACCACTGAATCCATAAGACAGTCATAAATCCTATGACATCAGAAGTCCAGTGCTTCACCAAATTTTATTTTGTGTTACTAAATACGATAAAAAGGCGGTAAGAGGGTTTTTGGATTGTGCATTTACCATGTGTACTTGCAGGCTTCAAGAAGGATGCCAAATTGTTGATTATAGGCCTAGACAATGCTGGTAAATCCACACTGCTAACAATGATGTCAACCGGCAGAATTGTACAGCACGCTCCAACACCGAAAGGATGTAAGTATCTCATTACGGTATCGAACATATCAATATCTCTCATCACGGTATCGAACATATCAATATCTCTCATCACGGTATCGAGCATATCAATATCTCTCATCACGGTATCGAACATATTAATGTCTATGTTGTGTTCGTTTTTATGGCTAAAGAATCAGATTGTATAACATACAGAAAACTCTAATGTCCATCTACATATCTTATACTGGTATGTGTAAGTGTTTCATCTGGACAAAATCACTCACTTGTTTGTTTGTTTTTGTTATTTGTTTTTTTTTTTCAAAATTTGTTAAATCGTTTAGTGGAATTTCTTGTAGACTTACAAAGTCTGTTGAGATCAAATAATCTGTAATAATATTAATTTCTTCAAACTGACACTGATCAGAGATAGAGGCAAGAGATATTGTAATTTTTTTTGAGAAAGTGGTATCAGAGAGGACTGATTTTATGGCCAAGTGCTTTACATTTAATGACTCTAACGACTGATGCCAGTCTAGAATTTCTTGTAACGTTAGTGTTTTTTTTTTTTACTTCAGCGTGTCAAGAAATGGACATGGGTACAATACGTTTTACAGCGTACGATCTCGGAGGTCATCCACAAGGTATACAAATTATAAATGTATTTACAGGGGGCAGGGACAGTCTTCTGGTTATATTACTCTGGAGTGTGTATGTTCCAGTAAGTAATCTGGCTTCGATCTCTGCCCGTCTGATTTCATGTGGTCTAGATTGCGTAACCTTCCATAGGTTATGTGGACTACTGAAATGATCCATTTGTATTTGGAGATATTTTGTAGATGTTTTCAATGCGAGTTCCTCTTTCCAGAAGACGCATGTTGTGTTGTGTTTTCATGGTGGCAACTTTATATGGTTTGCAATAACGGGTACATACTTTGTTTTCAAGGAGACCAAGACTGCACATGGCGTTCGATCAGCGCCTAAATGTTTTATTAATGTTTTTAAGAGTATGCACATTGCTTGATTTATGTAGTTATTAACTGACTTTTAAAGCTTCAGAATGTACCGAATAAAGATTGACCGAATAAAATTAGGTAGAAACTAGAAGATAAATTTGTGAGCCTACAACAACACAGGATAGTTCTTGAATTGTGCATCGTTTATGGTATAACAGTATTTGTACTGCATTGCCCGACTGATTCTGATAAAGTAGTCACTTTTTAGTGGTGGGTCTTTAACTAAAGCCAAGCAGATAAGACTTGTTTTGAGATTTTTTTTAACTTAAACATGTTCCCAACAGAACAAAATCATTGATTTAAGTTATGATATTACTTCTTTCCTTCCCTGTACATGTTCTACGTAAAGCTATAAACATTCACCAAGTTGTGCAGATGTTGTTTATGTTAGGCTACAGCTTCAAATGAGTCTGTAAATTTGCTCAATGCTATTCTTTGTAGTAAGCAAACTGACTTAAACATTCTTCGTCGTCAGCTTTTTAGAGTATCATAACTAGCACAACTTTCTTTATTTTAGTTCGAAGGGTTTGGAGAGACTATTACCCGGCGGTTGATGGTATTATTTTCATGGTGGATTGTGCAGATCATATGAGATTTGATGAAGCTAAAGAAGAACTTGATGTAAGAAAGATTTGATTGTCTACGGAAACTAGTATGCTAACATGTATAATCTTATATATTAATTTCTTTTCTATGAGTGAGCATACACGACTCACGTAAGGGAGGCAATATTCTAGTAATCGGAGTTAATATCTTTTTATCAGGGAGATCATGCTTGATGAATAATGTAGAATTCAGCTTAATTACAGGTTGTGTTGATTCAGAAGTATTTCTAATACTTTATATAGTAAGTTTGCAAAATTACCATTTAATAATATCATGCTGATTTAAATGAAATGTACATAGGGATTTTTCACCAATAGTTTCACGTAAGTAATTACATAGTAATAGTATTATAGTATAATTTTTCAGAGAACTATCCGAGACGACACACTACCCGACGCTCCCATCGCCGTTCTATTCAACAAAACAGACAGAAAAGAGGCTGTTGGTGAAGAGTATCTATCAGACAAACTGATGTTAGGGGTGCATAGAACTGGAAAGGTTTGTTGCTATGACAACCAATATATTATGGTATTATGACCTGAACGATATAAGAAATAATGTTCACATATATCGATAAAAATTGTAAATTGGAAAAGACATAAAACTCAGTTTAGTTAAACGTTATTCGAATATGTAAACACATGCTTGTGTTTGTGAGATATGATTCGTTCAAAAACATTTTTTTCTTTTTTAATTTCAGAAACACACACCAAGAGCAGAACTGTCAGGTCGACCTTTAGAAACGTTTCCAAGCAGTATTGTCAAACAAACAGGTTATGGCGACGCAATGAGATGGCTTGCATATTACATTGAATGAAAACAAATTTACACACTGTTCAAACTAATGAGCTTTCGGGACTGCTTTTAATAAGCATATGTTGTGATAGTGAAGAAATTTATAAAGCATGCCTTTTTTCATCGTTCTGGGAATATCACAAACACCCGAGGAACTGGGAGAATGTTCTCGAAAAATATCTTAATTGTTAATAGTTTCCATTATATATATAGAATTTTGGTGTTTAGTATTTGCTAATGTTCGATGGTATTTAATACTTGTTCAGCAGCATATCATAATATCACAACTGTTTACTATGTAAATTAGAAAACAACAAAAAAATCTAAAAGTTAACAATCATTTGCGAAGTTTAGGTTCAGAATTTATTAACTGGAAAAAAAACCCAACACAATTCTTGCTTTGGGATTGCATACAGTGCACTATACTTACACTTGTATAGGCGGGAAAAGCCCTATCAAGTTTGTGGATATGTGTTGTTGAAATCAGACAGTGCTATCTGTATCATTAATCCTAGGAGAATTCTCCAAAAAGTTTTGGTTATTATAGTATAATCATATTTTATTGTATATATATACATATTCTATACACACACATTCAACAAGCATACATAAATACATCATGTAAATATACAAAAGGGTTGGGCCAGAAGTTATAACAACATTATCGGGGGCCCTCCCCTGACATCACAGATACACATGCAAGAAAACATAGTACTAAGATGACAGATATGTTCTTGTTGTTTTTAATGTCTCTTAATACATGTAGATAACACTAGTGGGACTGATGTTTTATATATTTTTCTTATATAAAGACATACTGTGATAGTAATTTATGTGCAATTTTATATTTTGTTTTCTCTGTACTTTAAATGTTTAAGTAAAAAAAAATTCTGTCAATATTTTGCATCGTTATTTTCTTAATTAAAAATGTGTAAACGAGGTGTGTTCTTAAAGTTTTTACTTACCGGTATCATGTGTATCAATAGACGAGTCTGTCATTAACCTTTTAATGACAACGAATAACAACATGTATAATATATAGATCTAGATAAACACTGTATATGCATCTCGATGTTCTACAAATAGCGCTTCAAGAATGATACTATCAGATGCACTGGCCCTTTTGCCATTGCAAAGCTGTGAATTTCACATTTGATGTGGCTTTATGAAAAACAGGTACTGTAATTTCATACCGTTATTAAAACGTTTTTAATTTCTTTTGAAAATTTACACGTACTATAGTTCGATTACGCTTTATCCAAAATAATGATTAGCGTATTAATATGTTAAAGTTCTAGTACTAAATTTTATGACGTCATCATGAAATATTAACTTGAAGTTTAGCAGGAGAACGAAAGTAAAAATTTGTCTTCTAGTAGTTTATCGACCGATTTACAACGGTTCAGAGTTCAGATGGTAAACCAGATGATGAACAATACGAATCATGATGGTTACCCCTCATAAATAACAAGTTTTAGATGCGTTTTGTAAGATTTACTAAGAAACTACTTTTAAATACATAAAAGTTTTTAAGTAAGTTTTTTGGACCCAAAAGAGTAAACTTGAGACAATAGTTTCAAATTCATAATTGTAAAATTACAACGCAATCTCTAAATCAATACAATTACAACCTCATGTATCGGGCAACGTTCCGCAAACGATCAATGAAGCATGTACAAATAAACTTTTACCTGTGACATGCCTGGGGCTAATTTCCACTACCGGACACGGTTTTATGGCTCTTTAGCCTGTGTATTGCTGTCAAATCAAGCCAACTGCGCTGGTGTATAAATTTGTAAATTGAAGGGCCCATAGTAATAAAATTCGTAACTAGCCAGCCAGCTGGGGGGGGGGGGGGGGGGGGGCCCCCTGGCCCCCACCTGGACACGTGCCTGGAATGCCTTATTATACAATAAATCATAAAAATAAACGGAACTTTACGTTATGTGCTTCTTTGTAACGTCACAGGATGTCTGGCGTCAATTCCGCTTTCTACGCTGAGATTAGAAAATGTTACAAGATGTAAATCAGCGATATTATACCGATATACTATGCCCGACTCAGTTCTACAGTTTGAAAAGCATTTTTAACTGCTCTGTTATTCATATCAGTTGTTTGACAAAGAACTAAAATGAGTAAAATATTTTCATCTATTGCAGATATTTATATCAGAGAGCAAAAACTCTTAAACAACGCTTGTTTCAACAAATATTCAATTATCCATCGTATCGGTAAATGTCTGTAATGTACAGTAGTCTTTCTTTTTTTGAATATTCACTACCTAGTGGTATTCAACACTGGCACCAGATCAGAAAGAAAATGCCTCCGTACGTGTTATACCCTACCCCTAGGTATTCTATAAGAACCATGGTCGTGAACGGGAAATTATACTAACCCGTTTCGATCGTACATTTCTCAACTTAAACGCGCAGTTCGGTGAATGGGTATGTAGCATATTGAACAAGCGATAATTTATCTTCCATCGTGCACCAGTCACATTGTCTCAATATTCCATATTGCTGAGATTATCAACATATTTTATGCTTTCGTCAACGTTACAGAAAAAACTTGCTTGACCTTCCCTAATGAACATCCGGTCTAGAGGTCACAACAGTGTGCACATGTTTGGCGAAACGTAAACAAACAAAAACAGAATTTAAAAAAAATCACAATTTTACACTAAAACTCGAAATGATGAATGAAAGTCATCTTGTATACGATATTTAATTTGAAATCGTACATTAGTCTGCATCTGTTCTGTTTATTTTATTCATTTTGCACATTAATGCTGCATTTTCACATTTTAGCGAACACGTGTAGTAAAGTGACGATTGACATACATTTTCACAACAGCCAATCAGAATGGTTTTTTAATCTAGAACGGAACTTCACCAGGGAAGTTCAAGCAAGTTTTTTGTGTTACGTTGAAATTACTATAAACTACGCGTTGTTTTTCTAAGATAAGATGTATTGAAGAAATGCGACCGGTACTCAATGGAAGATAAATTACCACTTGTTTGATATCCATAGTACACATTTACCGCACTGCGTGTTTTAGGTATGAAATGCGCGATTGAAACGGGTTAGTATATTTTCCCGTTCATGACCATGGTTCTTATAGAATACCTAGGGGTAGGGTATAACACGTACGGAGGCATTTTCTTTCTGATCTGGTGCCAGTGGTATTCAACACCTTTTTCTAATAAAACGGAAAGAACACAATGTTAATTATTTAAAAAATATATATCATGGGCTGAGCGCGAAACTGTTGTATCTTGTTCTTTATTCATATACAGTTACAACAGTTTCGCGCTCAGCCCTCGATATATTTGTCACCTTTTAAAATAATTAATATATGTATTAAATTTTCAGCAGATTTTTATTAATGAAAATAAGTCTAAAGTCATCTGTTTAATTTACTTCAGTGTGCAAACAATGATCACACAGACAATTCTCTGTTAATTACAGTACAATAGTGGGACATATACATGACTGTATCTATCAAAATATTTTGATATCATTTCAAACAAAGATTGATCAAACTTTAAAATACAATACATTTGTATATACTTACCTTTTACATCTACTTCGAGAAGCGCAGTTTTAAAATCTGAGTTTGAAATGCTGAAATTCATCTTAAAAAGTACAGTACAATGTATTTAAAAACCCAGCAGGCTTCCTTCCGAGACACTACAGTTTACCAGCTTAAAGACATTTTACCAGCTTAAAGACATTTATAATCAGGGGTGGTATAGTACGTCATCAACAGGTGCGTGCAACACTTCCCGATGCGGCTTTTTTGTGTCAAAACATCTCGATTCGGTGAGTAAACTTGCGATTATTTCATTGGTAACGAATAGATTTGGAAATGACATATAGCCTAAAGTACCCGCATGTGTCTCTGGTTTATCACTGACGTTTGCATTTTTCAAGAAAGTCTTACGTTTAGGAGAACATTCGAGCACAATGCACTTCATGAAAACACTTCCCCATTCATCACACCATATTATATCGCATAAAAAGAGTTTTCATGTATTTCTAATGACTAAATGACTAAATGCCCTGACGGGTGTTCTTTTATGACAAACAGAGGTCAGTGATACCTTAATTAATTATTGGAGTCTATAGTTTCAAAGAAATCAATAAAATAAAACTTCGCCTTCCCGGTTCACCAACTGAATTGATGTCCTTCCCGGCTCACCAATTTCCAGCATGACTAACATCGGGCTGGTGCTCATGTAAATGCGGCCACGCTTGCCTGCAAGATCTATTAATTCGAATAAGTAATTGTTAGAGTGCTTGCACTAGATGGTCTGTAAACTTCTTTAAGCATTTGAAGATAATATTGAAAGAACGAGGCATATCTTGAACATATGTTGTATACTATAAATATGCATATGTATGATATATGTTCTATCATGTCCTTATATTTGTTATTTTAGGTACATGAAAGATGAAATAGGAAACAAAACTTCTAGTCTGCATCAATGGAATTGTCAATATATGTTAAAAAGGATTGCTGAGTGATCGGCATGCAAAACATAATTCACGTATTATGTTTTCCAAAAGCTGTACGACATAACATTTGAGAAGTGGAGAACATCCTCTAATGGAATTACCCCAGACAAGGATTTCAACGCTCAACTAGGTCTCCGTACACGACTATGTCGGTTGCTGTTTGAAGGTATGGATATAAATAACTGATTTAATTTCAATAATGTTACAGCAGATAAACCTTAATAAGGGTTATAGTTAGATAGGCTCTTCAACACATAATATAAATAAAAAAGTATTTTGGAAACCATTAGTTAACTTGTTAATCTAATTATTTTTTCATGATAACTCTACGGCGTGTCATCGAAAATGGTCGAGTATGATGGCTTTGAATCCGAACTTGAGTTCAAGGCAAGACTCGATGAGACAAATAAGAATACGCATTGATAATATGCTAAGTAAAGCAAAATTATATAGTTAAATTATTATCACGTGCTGTTTCTTTAAAGGAGCAACATTTTAATATATTTTTAAAGGTAAAAAGTCGCACCAGTGCAGTTCAGTTTTTAATGATATGCTACTATTTAATTTTGTTTAACGTTTCAGGGCCACGTGATCATCACAATTGCTAGGGAAAATGAGAAATTACTGTATCGCGCCAACGAAATGTTCTTATTAAGGAGTTTTAGATGTGCGCAGGGAAAGAACAAGAGTGACTGCAACCGAATTATAATTACCACGTAGTAGAATGGGACATCGATTGAATCTACACTAGAAAGCGGTTCAGGATTTAACATTTGACTAATGTTCAGATTTTGCTTGCAAATCTTAGTGCACAAAATTACATGTTAAAACTCGAAGTGAGCTTGAACAATAGTAGAACAGTTTTACTTGCAATGTAAATTATTTTACTTTTCTTAAACTGTTTAGTTGTTGAAAATGTTGTTGTATAACACATTATTTAAAATAGGAAATTTTACTGATTTTTTATTTAAACCCTTACACAGTGGAAGCCGTTGTGACATACACATAGGCACATACACTTTCAAGACATAGCAACATTTTCCTTTTTATCAGCTAATGTTATTTATTTTATGTTTTTCGGTGGTTTATCGAAATATAACGGTGAATTATATCCTGATAAACTCACTGGCCACTCAGTGAAAATTATCAAATCTGATACCCGGATTAATGTCAAAAAGTTTACCGAGCGTACTGAAAGCCGGAAACAATATGACGATGACGTCTTTAAAATGACGTCATCTTTGCGATGCTTCCTGATAAAATTTCCCGCAAATTTCGACATTTTATTGAAATAAACACAACAAAAGTAGAGTTTTAGACATAAAATAAACAGAAAAATTGTTGGTATCGATGTAATATCACGGTAATTTCACTCGCGAACACCAAAAGTTGTTATTTTCACTCGTGGCTGTGCCACTCGTGAAAATATCACTTCTGGTGCCCACTCGGTGAAATTATAACGTGATATTACACCGAAACCAACAATTATCCTCTATATATTCACACATCATCGACGAAAGTTGATTTATTACTTGATTATAGCAATTCTTAGTTTTATACACACTTATGCGAGTATAATGATAACGTTTCGTTAACTTTGGACGTAATTCTTTATAACTAAGCATTTACAAAAATGAAATTCACCTTAAGTTTCATTAAGATCGCATATCAGACAAATGCGTTCCACATTGTATGCTTTAATTTTCTTCGATCAAGAAGTAGTGTACATCTCTATGTCACATATTCTCAACAAATGGAAATATTCAGACACGACAGGGAACCCTAAAATAATTACAAAACTTCTGTGGTAATTTTAGTGTTAAAGAAAAACTATAAAAGACTATTGGTAATACATTTTGTATATTATCACATATTCTTAAACGCACAATACCCTGAACAACATGGTTATTTAAGGTGTTTTATTTTAAATGGCCGTTTGTTTTCATCCACATTCTGAATAGGCGACAGCAGCTTTCTGTGGAAAAAATGTCAAAGAATATGTCAACATCTATAGAGGAAGGAATTACACGAAAAAGAAAGCTCTGAATGTTATTGATAAATTACCGTTAAAACCAATTATTGCCATGATATACACCATGTACATGTTTTTGTAATTATGACAATTATAAAAAGGTTGAAGTGGAGATGCACTGCCTATACTTCATAATCAACAAAAATCAGAATAATATAATAACTCTTGAAACCATTTTGCGCAACTACACTAATTATAACTCAGAAATTTCATTAAAAAAACACAAAAATTGATAAAGTGGCAATGTAGTATAATCTGTGAACGTTTATTGACCGAAACATAGAGATAACAAGAATATTTATATTGTTGTGTTTTACCCATTATGAGCATTAGTGTCAACTACATTTCATACAAAGTTTAATACTGCTGTTGCCTTTCATCAAAATCTGTCAAATGTTATTTAGAAGAAAGGAGAGGCACTGACAAGACTCTGTGACTTCAACACAGACAGACAAAACAAAAAATGTTTCAATAAAAAATCACAATTGTTTGAAGTCACGCAGAATCACATTAAATTCCGTCTACAAAAGCTGTTCATGGCTAAATATTGTGCGGTAGTGGTCACACGTAACAGTGAGCTGTTTTAAACGGTGTCTGCACATATTATCAGTGAGTGAACCTCGAACAACGACTACTTTTGTGGTCTTCATTTCTGACTTTTTCTCAAACATCCACAAGCGGGTATTGTTCTTTCTACAATTCTGATTTTTTGACGTGAATTATTATATGCAGTTTATGTTCATCTGTCTACGGATATCATAATGCTGAACCCCAAGTGTTCGGCTTCATAATTTAATTCTGATAAACAGAATATCTCGGGTGTTTCTGTTGTGATCTGAAAAAGAAAGAGTAATTTCTGTCATAATATAGCCCTTGAAGGTAATTTAAGCACTGTTTTTCTGACATAAACGTTCATTGCTAAATACTAGTTTTGCTGGTATGGCAACCGAAGTACCATGCGTCAAAATAAATTGAAAGGCTACATATAATTAAGTCAAACACGATGCCACACGGGCGGTGAGCCGGGAAGTGCATCGTTTTACCTGGTGAACCGGGAAGGCGAAATTTTATATTACTGATTTCTTTGAAACTATAGATTCCAATAATTAATTAAGGTGTCACTGACCTCTGTTTGTCATAAAAGAACACCCGTCAGGGCATGTAGTCATTAGAAATGCATGAAAACTCTTTTTATGCGATATGATATGGTGTGGTGAATGGGGAAGTGTTTCCATGAAGTGCATTGTGCTCGAATGTTCTCTTAAACGTAAGACTTTCTTGAAAAATGCAAACGTCAGTGATAAACTAGAGACACATGCGGGTACTTTAGACTATATGTCATTTCCAAATCTATTCGTTACCAATGAAATAATCGCAAGTTTACTCACCGTATCGAGATGTTTTGACACAAAAAAGCCGCATCGGGAAGTGTTGCGCGCACCTGTTGATGACGTACTATACCACCCCTGATAATCAAACTTTGCAAAGCATTTGATGATAGAGAGGCAACATATATATGATTTGTTCGTGACATGCGTAAAGCATTCGACAGAGTATGACATAATAGCGGCCTCATTTCCAATGTAATGTTTTAAATTGGTTTTCAAATTATTTAAAAAAATAGAAAATAAAAAGTTTTTGTCTTCTCCACTTATTCATATGAGAAATGTATAACCGCCGGTGTGCCACAAGGCTCAGTATTAGGGCCTCTGCTATTTTTGATATGCGTAAATGACATAGCTGATTCACTAACAAGAGTCACACATTTATTTGCAGATGATAGTTCACTAGCTGTAAATTCTCGAGATATAAATTACATCGAAAGTATCATCAACTGTGATCTTGAAAAAAAATATCTATCTGGGCAAAACAATGGTTGGGGCAGTTCAACGCTTTTAAGACTGAAGTAATGTGCTTTTCACTATCCAGAAATAATCGCGATTCTCCTGATATATATTTTCAAAACACACAACTAAATGGCATAAACACATTTCAGATGTAGCATCGTTTGCTCAGAAATTCTTGGAACAGTGAGAATGCCGAAGTTTAAATAAAAAGAAA
Source organism: Mercenaria mercenaria (assembly GCF_021730395.1). Taxonomy (NCBI): domain Eukaryota; kingdom Metazoa; phylum Mollusca; class Bivalvia; order Venerida; family Veneridae; genus Mercenaria; species Mercenaria mercenaria. Next base: position 25,622,043 of record NC_069362.1, read on the forward strand.
CACGCTAAATCAAATTTATATATCATAATTAAGTCCGGTTATTGAATATACCTCCTTGTTATGGCGATAGCTGTACTTTCTACAAAAATAAAAATTATTGAAAGTATTCAGTATTGTGACTGGTTAACTAGGTCTGTTTTTCTAGATCAACTTCTTCGCGAAATTGAATGGGTCTCATTGTCAAACAGGAGGAAAATGCAAAAATTAATCTTAGTTTATAAATACAATCGTGGATAATTACTTGGTTACTTGAATGATATCTTTCCAGAATTAGGTCGTGATATAATACGAGGGTTGTTAATTTAATTCCCGGACGACCGCAGTAACTCTTGGACTATTTGATGTTTAGAAATAATAAAACAAGCTGTCTCTTTAATGATTTGCGAATCCATTTTTCCCACTCAAAAACGAATAAATTTCCGAATTTTTAGCATATTTTTTTAAAAAGTTGAAGTATATCAACAAAATTACGGCGCGGGCCGGATCGGCGTTCCTTGGGTTGCTATAGTTAATATAACTTCGAAACTGTTGCAGATTCGTTTTATATATTTTCTACACATATTCACAATATAAAAACCTCGCGTTTTATGAAATTTCAGTACAGTCGGATGATATTGTCGAAATTTAGAGCGGTCGTCCGGGAATTAAATGAACAACCCTCGTACATATGATTTAAGAATTAGTGAAAACTAGCATGTGACTACAGTTGCTCGACTTCTCCAAATTTAATCTCGATCTGTTATATCATCGTCTATCAAAATGTGGAATAATTTAGATATGAACACAATACTCAAACGCTTTCATCGTTTAAATACAAACTAAAGAAAGTGTTCAAACCGCCAGAATATCCGTCATATTTTCTTGTTGTTGACAGATTTCTTCAAATACACCATACGAGAATCCAGAACAATTGTAGCAGTTTAAATGCAGACTTGCGTTTAACGGTTACAACTATTTACGCGATAATTCTTCGTATAATTGTGTGTTTCCTTTAGAAAACCCCGACCATTACTTTTTAGTAACCATTGTACTCGGACCTGAGACGTATCTATTTATTAACACCCGTGTGCATTATGGTACAAACTTTATAAAACAGGCATTTCAGGAAAAAAATCTGAAAATAATCATATCTATGTATGAATTGGTAAGATGTATAGTTAAAATTGTTCAGAATTGTCAGACTTTATCAATGTAGCTGTCGGATTGAAGCAGGGAGATATATGTTCGCCTTTCTTCTATTCTCTATTTATAGAAGACTTAGAATTTTTTTTTGAGTTTTAGAGTTTATTCATTATGCATTGGACCATAGGTCCTTGAGCATACATGCAAACATAAATATATATTTACAAATAGCTACATTGTCAAGTATCAGTTAATTGAATATGATGTAAATATCAGTAGCACATCAATATTAGGAACTGCAATATTATATCATATACATATTAATTCATATATTATGTATCATGTATACTGGGTGAGGAAAGAGAGGGTTTCTATCAATTACAATAATAACAATATTGATTTCTAATGTCAAAAGCTTTATGTACAAACATCGCTAAGTTCTTATTAAGGTATAGGTCCATGTTTCGGAGAAAAAAGTTCGAACGTCATCAAATCATAGAAAGAAAGCATTGTTTTACATGAAAATTTAACAGCTTATAAAACATTTATATTACTCTATAAAACCATTGTCAATTTACTGATATATTTACTGAATTTCGGAAAGGGGCTGCATGAAGGGGCCGCATTTCTGGACAGTTCAGCGCCTTTAAAAACTCACCATTTTTTAAAAGCTGTTACACGTCTTCGTTTTGATGCATTTGCAACATCGTGCGAGTGTTTAAACTTTACATAACTAGGTAAAACATCGTTTTTGACAATTGTTTACATTTATTTCTTTACAAATGGCATTCTTATTTAAAGGGGGAGAACTCATTAAGAATATTTTAAGTATCCAACTCTGTGGGACAGAACAGTAAAACATGTATTGGACAGATAAGTTGTGTGTCAAGTTGCAGTTCATTCGTTAAAAAAATCTGTTGTTTTGTGATATACTGCTAAACCTTAATATGAACATTTCCTGCAGCCATTAATTCAATAAATCTTGGTATATTTGGTCTTGACCAGTAATATTTCTTGATATACTTTTTTCTCAGATCATTATAATGTGAGCATTCTAAAATAAAATGAAATTCATCTTCTAAGCTATTACAATAGTGACATTTTCTTTCATTATAAGGGATTGGAACCGGTTTATGCCATCTGCCTGTTTCAATTTCTAGTCTGTGAGATGAAACTCGTAATCTACAAAGTGCATTTCTAAACTTACTTATGTTTACTAATTTTAAATATGGTTGAAGCTTGAAACTTGAAAACAAAGCGTAACTTTTTGCTTTTGTTGAATCATTAATATCCGCCCTCCAGTTTTGAATAAATACATCAGTTAATCTAGTTTTTAGTACAGATGTAAATGCATCATTATCACCAACTTCCTGAAATAACCACACATCATAAAAGCCAAGGGATTGTAACAGATTTTTCACAGATTTTGCCCAGGAGTTACTATTTGGTTTTACTTCTAATTGTCTGCACATCAAACCATAAACAGCCTTTACATATTTTTCATTCTTCATTTGTATAATTTTCAACCAATATTTAATAACACCCATAGCCCTTCTTGTTAGCAGCGATGTCCTACCTAGCTCACCATATATAAAGTTATTTTGTGTTTGGATTTTGACGCCAAGTAATCTTTTACAAAAGCTTAAATGTACCCTTTCTGGCACCATAGATTCGTTTAACCCCCAAATTTCTGACCCATAGTTTAAAATAGGTAAAATAAGCTTATCAAATAATTCCAACTGACTTTTTATTGGCATACCTGGGTACTTAACAAGAGCTGATTTCAGTTTATACATTGCCTTTGTAGCCTGTCCTGCTAATGTATCATATGTCATTTTAAATGAGCCACCAGTGGTAAAAACTATTCCTAAATATGTAAAATTATTGACAATATCTAAAACCTGACCTTTAAACAAAAATTGTAGATCCTTTTTTAACTGTCCACCTTTCTTTAATATCATAATTTTTGTCTTTGTTGAATTTACACTTAGTTTCCATCTATCACAATAATCTTCTAACAAAAATAAACCCTTTCTTAGTTCTTCTTCCGATTCTGCCATAATAACTATATCATCAGCATATAAAAGTAGAAACATTTTTAACATTCCAGTATCTATTCCATTAAACCCGTGTATCATAAAGTGTTCTTCAATATCATTCAAAAAAATCGAAAATAAAAAAGGAGATAGTGATTCACCCTGTCTTACCTCTAGCAAACATGAAAAATCTTCATTACTTATCTTATTATTGTACTTTACTCTTGATCTTACATTGCAATATATAGATTTAACAATATCAAACATTTTACCTCTAATACCTATTTTTATGAGTTTATACCAAATAATATATCTCACTAAAAAATCAAAAACTTTGGTAAAGTCTACAAACACCGCTTACATTCTTTTATTATTATTCAATAAATGATTTATAAGGTCATGCAACACAAAAATATTATCGATACTTCCCATATTTTGTCTAAAACCTGCCTGTGATTCAATATACACATGATAATATTCAGCCCAAGTATCCAATCTGTTATTTATAACCTTTGTAAATAATTTACCAAATGTACTTAGTAATGTTATACCTCTGTAATTACTAGCTGTATCAATGTTACCTTTTTTATGTAAAGGTACTACAAAACCTTCAGTCCATGCTTCAGGAAAATACCCAGCGCCAAACAATTTGTTAAAAAAATGAACATAAGATAGTCAGAAAACTGTCACACATTATAATTATATTTACGAACTAGTCCTAATTCAGCTTTTAATATTAATGAGGTGATGTTAATATTGTTGATGTACGCCGATGATATGGCACTATTAGCAGAGACTCTGGAAGACCTACAGTGTAGTTTGAACTCTTTGAAAGAATATTGTGATAAATGGGAATTAACGGTTTATGAAGAAAAAAACTAAAATTTTTCTGTTTAGAATAAAAGAAAACGAGAAATGGTTTTATAATAATACACCTTTAGAAATGGTAGAAGAGTTTAACTATTTAGGCGTCGTGTTTAGCTCTTCAGGAACTTTCAGTGTCAACCAGAATATGCTCGCTGGTAAGGGTTTAAAAGCAATGAACATGTTATTATATAATTTGAAATACTTTGACCTGAATCCGAAAATATGTTGTCAATTGTTTGATGCATTTGTTGGGACTGTTTTGAATTATGCATGTGAAATATGGGGCAATACCAAGTCGAAAGAGTTAGAACGCCTGCATTTGAAATTTTGTAAAAGACTGTTATATGTAAAAATGTCTGCTAGTAATGCAAGTATATATGGTGAATTAGGCAGATATCCATTGTATATAAACAGGAATATTAGAGTAATCAAATATTGGATAAAAGTAATCAACTCAGATAATTGTATTATGAAGGCATTATATTTAGAGGCTTTAAAAGACTGTAATAACGAGAAAAGAAATTGGGCATATAATGTTAAATCATTGTTATACAGACGTGGTTACGGATATGTGTGGGATAATCCATCAGCAATAGATCAAAAACTATTTCCAGCTATATTTAAACAAAGACTAACTGATGTGTTCAGACAAGAGTGGCATAAGAACCTCCAAAACAATAAAACATTATAGCTATACAAACACTTGAAGAAAAATTTTATGTATGAAAGTTATCTAAATTCAATGAACAGTAAATATTACAGAAGTTTACTAACAAGACTTAGAACATCGACACATAGGCTTAGAATAGAAACTGGCAGATATGGCAGAAACAGGATAGAGAGAAATGAAAGACTATGTTTAATATGTGACAACAGAAGTTCTGACATAGAAGATGAATACCACTTTGTTTTAATATGTACAAAATACAGCGTATTAAGAAAACTTATATTGCAAAGAGATATAGAAGAAATCCTAGTATGTGGAAATTTATTGAACTATTGAACAGATAGAAAAACTTTAAACAACTTAGCAGCCTTTATCAAAAATGCCTTAAATATACGATCTGCCACTATTAATGATATTTTGTGATTATGAGATAGAAATATGTTTACTATGCTTTATTTTATTGTGTATTATATATTTTGTTACTTCTACAAAAAATGTTTTATGAAAATGTATTATGCTATGTGCATTGATGTAGCCAACAATATTATTTTGATATTATTTTTGATCGTCCTCACTATACCTTCAGAACGTTATATGATATTATGTATATATGTTGTTTTTTTTACCTTGTATTAGATTGTAACAGATTTGTGGACGAGGAACCATAATGGCTCAAGTCCTTAATTTGTGAAATAAACTATTCTTCTTCTTCTTCTCCTTCTGTATTATCCTCTTAGTGCTAACAAATTACTCTTTTAAGTGACGGAGACAATAAAAGGCAATTTCGACGTGTTCACTGTTTTAGGTTTGAAAATGACTAAATATGTTCTATATTTAAATTAGAATACATTTTAAACAATTGCTGTCTGATGTGCATATGGGGCTTAACGGTAGGAAAATATCAACGCAGGGCTTTTCTGTTTTCTTCCTTCTCTCTTTTTTCCCCAAAAATCGAGTGTATCTTTATCTGTTTATTTTTTTTTTATCTTCAGTTGTTTCATTTTATTTATTTTGTTAACTTTATTATTGTATCAAATGTTCTTTATAAATATGTATCTGAATGTTACGAAAATACAAAGAAAACAAGCAACTTCGATGGATTGGTATCCCCCGCCGAATGGGTTTAGGGTGAGGAACGGCAAAGAAATATATCCGGCAAAAAGTTAGGACTGTTACTAAGAAGCAAATAATTTCATAAGTCAAAATCAATTTAACAGAAAACAAATGTTTAAGTGTACATAATAAATGTATGTTACGTTGATCCTAACTAAAGAAATTATTTTGAATGGAATATGTTTACTGTAATAAGCTTAGCTTTTAGAATTAAATGGAGCTATTTGAAATGTGAGCTTGAAGTGTAACTAGAATGAAATATTGTATTCGAGTAGTTTGGCACCAAGTGTCGCTGTTTAACATGTACATTTGAACCAGAGCACAATCTAATAAGAAATCTGGAACGTGGGTGGTGGCGGGGCTGAGGGGTGGGTGTGGTTACAACTTCACATGCTGATAAATATTCACGGAAGGTTTAAAAAATTTAAACAAAAAGGAATGAACAAAAAAATTGTTGTTTTTTTTTTCTTTGAAGGGGGTGGGTGGGCATAGTGGTGGGATGGGGATTGACCGGGTGAGGGTAAAAAACTTCAGATATTGATGGAAAATAAAAAAAAAATGAAGAAAAAAAATGTTGGGGGGAGGTGAGATGGGATGCTGCATGATCAGGGTGGGGGACTGGGTGGAGGAGCCACGTGGGGGAAGGCTACAACATTGCAAGTTGATAAATATTCATGGAACGTTTGAAAAATTCTAAAATAAGGAATGAAAAAAAAATTGGTGTGTGTGTGGGGGGGGGGGGGGGGGGGGGTAGGGGGGGGGGAGGGGTTTGTTATGAACAAATATGTGGATTTTAAACAATTAAAGGGCAATAACTCTGAAGCTACTAAAGAGATCCTGACGAAATGGTGTGTGCGATACCATATTATAATGATCTAAATTCGGTTTAAGTTTCATAGTTCTAGGTCAAATATATCCCAATTTTCGAAGCAGAAATTGCAATATTTATAGTACCCTATATAGTTAACACCAGAAACTTCTAAGGGCTATAACTCTGGTGTTACTAAGGCAATCTGACTGAAACTTGACGGGCCGCATAATAATGGTTAACATGTATGTGAAGTTTTATTTAAATATTCCCAACTATATCCCTCCGCCTTTGGCGGAGGATAATAATGCTTATTTTGTTCAAGTTAATCTAAGTATGACAATCGGGAAGTGCCAATACTCTAAGGTTGTTTAAACTTGTGGTCCGACCCTTTTGCTTCTATATATAATCTGTATAGCTATGCATTTAAGAAATTCTTAAATTCAGTTCGCCCTTTACATGTATGTCTTGTATACTTATTGCCATATGAAGAAAACAATAACATATGATTGAATTAATTCAAATTTACTCTGAACATAATTGAACAGATTTTTCTAGTAAGATGAGGCTGTTTCCTGCACGGTTCGAAACACAAGAACGAGTATCTTAAACATAATTCTAACCCTTATTGGTAACCAATGGAAGAGACTTTAAAACTTCGAAGCTGAGCACGTGCAATTTGACATTTCCGAAAGTTTCTAAAATGCGTATCAAAATTTAAAGTACCCCTAGATCTCATCTGCCACATAGTAAACATCCAGCAACATTTACAGATGAGAAGTTGACCTTAGCTTAGCCTTACTTATTTGGCTTATTGGGATTACATCAGAGGAAACAGTTGTTAGAGAAATTTAGTATATTACGTACAGTATTAAAAGTAAAAGATAAAAGGACAGTATGCTACAGTTAAAATAGGACAGAATGGAAGAATTACACAGTGACCACCGCCAGCCTCTCTGTAAAGATACTGAAGCTGGGGCTATTACTTATTTTATAATCTGTTATTTTGATGGCGGGACAGCGACAGTCAAAAGTTATCACGCGGTTCCAAAACGTGCTATTATTTGGACTAACCTTAGCTAACTGTTGTTTAGTTCCATACATGCTAAATTCAGTTTTTAAGGTGTTCATTTTCAACTTAAACTCAGTCATTCACAATATTACATCATTTGGACATTCCTAAAGCTGTAAGAGAACATTTGACTCATTTTTATTTCCAGCCTGACCGGCGCAGCAAAAATAAATTGACTTTTTTATGGTACGACACTCTGTACGGATTTTAGCATATCGTTAAGACAGAGTTCATTCCCTTTATTAAACTCGGTCAATGGGTCAACCGGATGCTGTGGACTATTTTTTATTTTCGATGTATTGCATTCTTTGTACCTTTATTTCCGCACGTATCTGACAGCGGATGATAATTTTGCTGTACAATTTCATCATATATCTGACATCACACCAGTTCAAGTTTTTATTCAGTTCTCTTCAGAACTATTTTAATTGCGCGATATCACTGCACCAGGAAGATCCGCCATCAAGGAAAAACATAAAATTTGTGACAAGAAGATGTGATTTATTCTTAAAGAAAAGAGTGACGACATATGTTGACTGGTGATATTTTATACTTGTACATACATGACTGCTTTAACGTTGTTGATAACGTTGTTTTATTGTTTTTTGTATTGAAAAAAATGACATTGTAACCTAGCAATTGAAAGTCTTTTTTTTTTTGAAATTATTTTATTTAGTGAAATGATGTGATCAGTTTACACGGATTAGTTACTGATTTGAAAGTTAATCTGAAAATATGGATGTAGTTAGGTCACTTGTCAGCAAAAACAAGAGACGCTACAAGGAGGATGGTTTTGATCTTGATTTGACTTGTATCCTTTTTAAAAAAATTTTTAAGTGAAAAGAAAGTGCTAAAAACTCAGGTAGCTCCTGCTAGTGACACACACTTTTGTTTACTGAGCAAATACATAAAATAATTTTCAGTTTTAGTGTGAAGTGACTTTTAATTGTGGTAAGTGTGATAATTGGAAAGAAGATTCTTATCAGTGATACGCTGAGAAAAAAACATTTCTAAGACTTTTCTTGATTAAAATGGTTTTTGTGTCACAGGGTACGAAAAATGTGCAGTGAGACTGGACTTTAAATCTGTGACTCTGCACATACAGAGCACTTGTTCTTTCTACTAAGCTGCCTACACATCTTCTCCCTTATTTAGTGAAACTTTTAACTTGTCCTAAATAGATCTGATTCTGACATAACTCAGGGCCCATAACTCATCATTTTATAAGTTCATTTTAATTTAAATTTTACATTTTTATGCCCCCGAAGATGGGCATATTAAAATGGCACTGCCTGTCTGTGTAAATTCTTGTGCGGGCTGTAACTCTGTCATCCATAACAGTGTTCACGAAAGACCCTGAATATTCACAGGACAGTCAGTCTGGTAAACATGATTTTTTTACAGGACCGGATAATATTTTACCAGACCGAATTCTTTTTAATAAATTTGGTATCTGATCTTTAAAACTGGTATTTATACATAGTCTATATCGACAGCATAACACGAATCTACATCCTTTTAGTTTATTTCCACAAATTAACTGAAACAGATTTCAGACATTAAGTTTTCAGGCTGTAAAAAGTCTCCCTGTACTTTGATTCAGTGTTGTTATATTTTCTGGTCCTTTTGGACCATGGAGTCCATTCAACATTTGTGTAATAGATTTAGAGTCCAGCTTAAGCCGTTGCTAGGAGGGCGTGAGAGATGTTGCACATTTCATTACCTCTCGCGAACAGACTCTGTCAAAACGAGTCTGCTGTTATTCTTCTTGGTTGCATTCTTTGCTTCCAAAGGATCTTTTTACAGATTTTATTCATATTCATTTGCTATATCATCGCTGTCTTTTCCCCCACAAGTCTATTGTTTGCCCCAAGTCACATTGATGTTGACATATAAAGAGAAAGATGACCTCGGAATTTCCGGAAATTTCCGTCTGGTTCCCGCGTACATAAATCGAGTACCATCCATGATTAGTAAGCATCCATTGATAACGCGCGTTCTTAGAATTGTCGTGACGTCGTAAGGGGTTTCCACTGTTTCTATTTTTAGTACCAATGAAACCAGCGCTTACTAAAATATAGTTTGACATCAATTTCTCGGGATTCCATGTTACAATTTAATGATGAAAGTCAAACTTTCGCGAAATCGCGGAGGACTTTCTTCTTATTTTATCATATTGACCTGCAATTTTTATCAGACACTCGGTCTTGTGAACTTGATATATCACGCCGGACCGGATCAAAATTTACCGGAAATGTCCGACGGTCGGACGGCTTTCGCGACCTCTGCCATAAAAGGATTTTAAAATAACTAATGTTCACAATAATGAGACAACGTGTCATGCGCAAGACCCAGACCCCTAGCTCCAAGGTCACACTAAGAAGTCAAAGGTTAAATGGGTCTGTTTCTTGTCCAGTCCATAACTCTTCCATTTATAAAGGGATTTTGATATTACCTGGCGTAAATGTTCGTCACAGTGAGACAACATCCAGACCCCTAGCTCTAAGGTCAAGATCACACTTGGAGGTTAATGGTTAACATGGTCTGTTTCTTGTCTGGTCCATAACTCTGCCATCGATGAAGGGATTTTAAAATTACTTGGCATAAATGTTCCCTATAATGAGATGACATGTCATGCGCAAAACCCAGACCCCTAGCTCAAGGTCATACTTAAATTAAATAATTCTAAGTCAAAGGTTATCGTGGTCTGTTTCTTGTTTGGTCTATAGATCTGCCATTTGTCTTGAGGGATTTTAAAATAAATTGACATTAATGTTAACCATATTGAGGTGTGTCACGCTTATGACCCGGGTCTCTTAGGTCAAGGTCACAAAATGATTTATACCTAAAGTATTCTGGCATATTTTGCGCAGACAACTGTAGCATTCTTGGGCACACTTCAGGGGCATTTGTCACTAATAGTGAAAGAGCTTGTATCTGGATGTTTCAAAATGTCAAGGGCATTACTTCAGCATCATTTTTTTTTTTTTTTTTTTGATTAGGCAAAACTTGGGGTGGGTAGTATGTTGTTTAGAAGTAAGAGAAATAATTAGAATATATGATTTCATAATAGGTGCAAAGTAAAAGTAGTCTATATGTATACAAAGTAGATTCACAGAGTAAGAAATTGAAACTCAGATTTGGGTTATGAAATTATAATTTTGTTGTATTCCTTGATTTGGTTATTAGATATATACCCCAACATTATAGCAATGGGGTTTCCAGCAGAGAAACTAGAAGGTGTCTACAGAAACCACGTGGATGATGTTCTCAGGTAAGATAAAATATGATAGTGAATTACTGTGAAATTTTCTTGGCATAAATTTTCATGGGGCAAAATAAATGGATTTCAAAACCTTAAGATAATATAAGTGGATGTTTTATTGGCTTATGAGGATCTTATTATGATATGAAGTCCAGAAAAAATAGCGTCCAGCAAAAAAACAATGATTTGACAGGATCTTTTCCTTAAGAGTATAGAGTATGAGGCAAGAGGCTTTTTAGCTCGACTATTCGAAGAATAGTCTAGCTATTCTACTCACCCTGGCGTCGGCGTCACACCTTGGTTAAGTTTTTGCATGCAAGTACATACAGCCATCAATTAAAGGCATATAGCTTTGAAACTTATTTTTTCTATTTCTAGGTCAATTACCAACCTCTCTGGGTCAAGTCCCATAACTCTGAGATGTATTTTGAGCAAATTATGCCCCCTTTTGGACTTAGAAAATTTTGGTTAAAGTTTTACATGCAAGTTACTATCTCCAAAACTAATGCAGATATTGATTTGAAACTTCACATGTGTCTTCGGGGTTATAAAACTAGTTGATAGCAGCAAGTCCCATAACTCTGACTTTCATTTTGGCCAAATTATGCCCCCTTTTGGACTTAGAAAATTCTGGTTAAAGTTTTGCGTGCAAGTACATACAGCTATTTCTAAAAGGCATATAGATTTGAAACTTACTTTTTCTTTTTCTAGATCAATTACCAACCTCACCGGGTCAAGACCCATAACTCTGACATGTTTTTTGAGCAAATTATGCCCCCTTTTAGACTTAGAAAATTTTGGTTAGTTTTTCATGCAGTTATTATCTCCAAAACTAATGCAGGTATTGATTTGAAACTTCACATGTGTCTTCAGGGTTATAAAACTAGTTGATAGCAGCAAGTCCCATAACTCTGACCTTCATTTTGGCCAAATTATGCCCCTTTTGGACTTAGCAAATTCTGGTTAAAGTTTTGCGTGCAAGTACATACAGCTATTTCTAAAAGGCATATAGATTTGAAACTTATTTTTTCTTTTTCTTGATCAATTACCAACCTCACTGGATCAAGTCCCATAACTCTGGCATATATTTTTGGCAAATTATGCCCCCTTTTGGACTTTGAAAATTCTGGTTAAAGTTTTACATGCAATTTATATCTCCAAAACTAATGCAGATATTGAATTGAAACTTCACATGTGCCTTCGGGGTTATAAAACTAGTTGATAGCAGCAAGTCCCATAACTGATATGCATTTTGGTCAAATTATTCCCCCTTTTGAACTTAAAACTCTTTTGATATTTAACCTTTTTGGGTAATATTTTCCTGCTTCTGGGACAATATTTCGAATAGTCGAGCTTGGCTGTCTTACGGACAGCTCTTGTTTGAATGGTTGTTGATTTTAATTGACTTTCATAACCACTGAAATATGATCACCAGACTTCCCCATTCTAGGCTGTTTTTTATATTATGTCTCCCACCACACAGTGGTGTGGGATGCATATTGATTTACTCCAGTCTGTGTGCGTGTCTGTCTGTCTGTCACAAAGCTTGTCCGAACTCTAAGTCGAACATTTCTCATCCGATCTTCACCAAACTTGAACAAAATGTGTTTGACTATAAGACCTCGGCCAAGTTCGATTACTAGCCAAATCGACCAGGCACTTTTGAATTAAGGCCCTTGAATTACTGATTGAGTCCACTCGTCCAAGCCGTCTAACTGGGTCCATTCATCTAAGCCATCTAGAGAAACTAGACATTTTTCATATGGAGCAGTTGTGGGAGACATACGCTTTTCTCAAAAGCGTCTTTAGTTTCTTGAAGTCATTTTGACAAAAAAATCTTCTGAGTTCTGTTTCCACAAATTTGTGAATACTGTACACCTTCGTCTGTAGGCAACTTCTTTCAATCAGACCAAATTGCTGTTTTTGCTACATTCTAAATGACCTCTCAGATTCCTGTATGTACAATGTCACATAACATGATTGTGTCATCATCTCAAACCAATCTGTGTTGTTCTGGGAAAATTAGCAAGAATATAGATTATAGTATCAATGCTATTGAATTTAGATGAGGCTTGATTTTTTTCTCATGTGAAACAGCTGTTTATATAATTTTGAAGTGCCAGTACTCTAAGATTTAAATTATTCTGTGGGACTATGTACTTGGAATTACTTAAATAACACAATTACATTTCACTTTAGAATGTTATAAATACTTTCTAGTCATAAGCTATCTTCTTCAACTTACTAAATATAACCGTGACAGTAAGTGTATATTGGTCAGTTAATATCCAGGGTTGACAGAATATCAGACAAAGTCCTGATTATGTACTTAGCTAATAGCTTATTTTATAAACCACTCGAAAGGTCATTGATACCTGTTTACCAGATTAATGTCTCCAGGAATATAATAAAAGGCATTTAATACTGGGTGTTGTTTGGTCAAAATTTCAATGAACAGTATTGGTTAATTAATATCAGGGTTCTCACTAGCAATTTCAAGTTGCAGTCCTGGGACTCCCAAAGCTGAAAAAGTTGCAGTCCCAACTACTGACTAGACTTTTCGTCAAAACACAGGCCTCTAATTTGTACTGTCAGATTAAATGTAGACCGACAAACGTTTTGTAATCGCAATTCTTCACCCAAATATTGTTAAGATGAGATAAAAAGGTAAAGGTAAAATAAGTAAAATGTAGTCAAAAATTAATGTTGGGACCCACCCCCCCCCCCCCCCCCCCCCCATCCCTGCTGTTTCTGGTCTTCCTGGACGAAATCCTCCTGTGAAATTATCAAGGTGGACAAAATCCCCCTTGTGAAAATATCAAGTTGGACAAAATGCCTCCTGATAACTTTTTCTTAACCTTTTTATTTCAGAATGGAAACGTATATAAACATACAGTGAAAAGAAAATATATGAACAATTATTCTTATATTTTAATACTTATTAAGAGCATAACGTTAAAACATTCGGTCTAAAATACATTAAGAATGCACAGTATGTCTATGATCAACATATTGATAAATGCTACTTCAGTAACATCAGAGATTTTGCAAAAAAATAATCACGTTACTAAGACCGACATCAACATCATCTTAAAATTACTTGGACATTCATAATTAAGCGTAATTATCACATTTTCTGAAAAAAAAAACATCTTGAAAACTGCTTGGTAATTAGTACGTGAGAAAACAATCGAAGTTACTTCAAATACTACGTAATCCGTCGTAAACAATTAGAAATTGTCACCTATGCAATCATGCCGACAATCACATGTATATTCAAGTTGATCATACACATGCTATCTCGCGGTGTAGTGGAAACGGGCAACGCTGATTGGCTATACGCGGCTATCGGTGACAAGCGAGTACCTCTGCCCACATATTTTGTTTTCGAGTCAAACCTTGTGTATTCGCAGGTTTACGTAATCAATTAATTTTCATTGCGTCTTACTGCAGAAACGTGCGTTCGGGGACTCCCAAGCTGCAATAAACACGCGTATACCGGGACCAATTATGCGTACAGGGACGCCGATTTAATTACGTAACTATTTGTAATTAGCTTGTGGAGATATTCCTAACTGCTGTAAATATATTTGTAGGCAATACCCAGTTTCTTTATATTCCATTGCAAGCAAGCACTTGCCTTATTTATTGTTAGTTCCTGGATCTAACTAGCATAGGAAAGATTTAACCCAAGGCTATCATACTAAAGGATTTAACCCAAGGCTATCATACTAAAGGATTTAACCTAAAAGTTCCATGCTAAGATCTAAGCCAAAATCAGTTCCATGCTAAGATTTAAGCCAGAAGCAGCTCAATGCTAAGATTTAAGCCAGAATCAGCTCCATGCTAAGATTTAAGCCAAAATCAGTTCCATGCTAAGATTTAAGCCAGAATCAGCTCCATGCTAAGATTTAAGCCAGAATCAGCTCCATGCTAAGATTTAAGCCAAAATCAGTTTCATGCTAAGATTTAAGCCAGAAGCAGCTCAATGCTAAGATTTAAGCCAGAATCAGCTCCATGCTAAGATTTAAGCCAGAAGCAGCTCTGTGCTAAGATTTAAGCCAGAAGCAGCTCTGTGCTAAGATTTAAGCCAGAAGCGGCTCCATGCTAAGATTTAAGCAAAAATCAGCTCCATGCTAAGATTTAAGCCAGAAGCAGCTCAATGCTCAGATTTAAGCCAGAAGCAGCTCTGTGCTAAGATTTAAGCCAGAAGCAGCTCTGTGCTAAGATTTAAGCCAGAAGCAGCTCTGTGCTAAGATTTAAGCCAGAAGCAGCTCCATGCTAAGATTTAAGCCAGAAGCAGCTCAATGCTAAGATTTAAGCCAGAAGCGGCTCCATGCTAAGATTTAAGCCAGAATCAGCTCCATGCTAAGATTTAAGCCATAAGCGGCTCCATGCTAAGATTTAAGCCAGAAGCAGCTCAGTGCTAAGATCTAAGCCAAAATCAGCTCCATGCTAAGATTTAAGCCAAAATCAGCTCCTTGCTAAGATTAAGCCAAAAGCAGCTCAGTGCTAAGATTTAAGCCAAAAGCAGCTCAATGCTAAGATCTAAGCCAAAATCAGCTTTATGCTAAGATTTAAGCCAAAAGCAGCTCAATGCTAAGATCTAAGCCAAAATCAGCTTTATGCTAAGATTTAAGCCAAAAGCAGCTCAATGCTAAGATCTAAGCCAAAATCAGCTTCATGCTAAGATTTAAGCCAGAAGCAGCTCAATGCTAAGATTAAAGCCATAAGTGGCTCTGTGCTAAGACTTAAGCCAGAAGCAGCTCAATGCTAAGATTAAAGCAATAAACTCTATAGATTCTAAGTAGCTACCGAAAGATTTAAACCAAAAGCTGTATCCTAGGGACTGAGAAAGGATTTGATGCAAGACCTCCTAGCTAAGTAACCAAGATTGTTGGGACATGATAAATTTGGAGAGAAATATTATATGAGGTTCTTTGGTTAAACTAGTGTACCTACGGTATGTCACCACAAAGTTGAAAAAGCCATTCTATTGAGTGGATGTTGTGTGTGTGTGTCAGTGGGAAACATAGAAATGAGGACTCTCAGAGCTCCAGATAAGCTTTTGGTGCAATTGGGTATTTACCCATCACTTTTTGTCTGAATAGGGTATTGGAAATTTGAATTGGGTAAAAATAATATCATTACCCAGCCTTTTCAGAAGTAATTGGGTATTTGCTAAAACCAATTGGGTATTTTACCAATCTCGCACTAACAATTGAGTATTTTTTTGCTTACAGTATACATGGTATATATCATTAAACAGGACTGACTAAGTATTTTACTGTTTAATACAAAAATGTATTTAAAATTGTAATGAATGTTTCATACTGTTGTTTTCTTTTTCACTTTTAATGCAGTCTGAGATCAGTTCATCCACAATATCCCGAACGATGTGGTCACCGCAATATGCATTCTCCCAAAAGATGTCATCCAGTATTGGTGACACTACATCGTCACAAACAGATAACTGTCATTGTTGAACAGCAAAATATCCCACTAATTTGTTTGTTTGTGCTGCAACAATGTTTTTTCCTGCAACCTCTTTACATTTTATCGGCGTAAAATTGTTTACAAAGCGTCCAAATAACACCGATCAGCCGACTGAATGGTCCTGTTATTTTTCCGATAATTGCAACCTGTTCTGCAGTAACGTATAACCAGTCAGTCAAATCTAGCGTTAAAGTCTCGTACCCGTTCTAGTTATAAGGAAAATGCGATACGCAAGCTATTTTTTACGAATTGGGTATTAGGAATTTTAATTGCGTTTCAGTACGCACACTGTATGAATTCAGTTGGGTTATCTGCAATTTTAATTGCGTAAATACGCAAATACGCAGCTTATCTGGAGCTCTGGGACTCTACATGTAGGACCCATTTGTCTTGTCTTCCTTCTGACTTTGGTATTAATGCATATGTGATCTATCAGTTATAGGCAGTAACATATAAGATCACAAGGGGATCCAGTTTTGATATTTAAATTGAGATGAAGTTCTTTTCACATAAATGTTACAGTCTACTAAAGTCATTGAAAATGAGCATGTTTTGGTGTATGACAATCTTGATACACCCCATATATTTAGAGATATGGTACTTATGTGAGATGTTAAAATTTCATAAATATCAGTTTTTTCACTTCAGAAAGTAATGAAGAAGCTCCTGTGAATTTGTAAATTTTCGAAGTTCAATGATCTGAGAATATGATTTCACTAAATGAGCCGTGCCATGGGAAAACCAACATAGTGGGTGTGCGACCAGCATGGATCCAGACCAGCCTGCGCATCTGCGCAGTCTGGTCAGGCTCCATGCTGTTCGCTAACAGTTTCTCAAATTCCAATAGGCTTTAACAGCGAACAGCATGGAGCCTGACCAGACTGCGCGGATGCGCAGGCTGGTCTGGATCCATGCTGGTCGCACACCCACTATGTTGGTTTTCCCATGGCACGGCTCAAATGATCTACCAACGCTCCCAGTCTTTATCCTTAAAGTCACAGGCACCTTTATTTGGACCGTAGTTAATTTGTGGATTTTGGGTACAGATCTGTTGTCCATGTCTGTTCTCACAGCCAAGAATTTTTCCAGGCAAAGTAATTGTCTTGAAACTTAGACCGAGAGAGTTTTCTGTGTTTGGCTGGTACTTTTGGCTGTTTGACATTTGCCCCATTTGTTTTCTTTGGAAAATGTATGAATTATTTTACAGATATTAAAGTACTATAAATTTCCTCCTCATCAGCTACATACTTTATAATGTTGAACTTTGAGATCTATTAGTTATTTCAAGTTAACCAAGTGTGTGGCCTTCATTGGTGTCAGAATTTTAGACAGGTTATCTCAGAACTTTTGAAAATTTGCCATTAGATGTTTTATTGAATGTGAATTGTGCCAAAAACTGTTCAATGAGAGTACTAACTCCTTTTCGAATGTTATTGTTAAACAATTTGAGGCATTTTGGTTTTTGGAATTTCTTTTCTGTGTTTTTGTTTCCTGTGGTATTTGGTACAAGTATTGACACCTATTTTACATGCCATTGTTTTTGGCTAGTGCACTACAGTTTTATATCATGGGCCTGCCAGACAAAACATCTGACAAGTTCGGGAATTTAAAAACTCAAATAGTTTTGTTCAAAAGTGCCTGCTGTGGTAGGAAATTGTATTGTCATTCTTCAACTGTGGCAAAAGTTTAAGCTGTAAAGGTGAATTTCATTTGGCTATATGGTTATGGTTGCTGATTTCAACTTCTTGCCTTTAACTTCTGTGGGTTTTGAACCTTTGTTTTGGATGTAGAATTCTTTCATGGGAGGAAGTGATCCAGTTGGCTTTCAAAACATCAGTGGTTCTGCACAGGTGTCTTCCTTTGCCGTTAATATTGTTAGAAGGGAACCTGGTGTCTTTCTCTGCCGTTAAAAGCTGGAAAGTCACTTTATTGTAACCTTTACAAGAAGGAAGACAAATATTTTCAAAAGAATGGTCTTAACCATGAGACAGCCAAAAATAGTTTCCATTTAACACGATGATATTTGCAGTTTTTCACAATGTACCATCATTTATGTTATATAATATGCAACTAGTTACATTGAAATAAGTTACTTCTTTTGCTACATGACATTATACAAAGAAAGCCAAACTGTTCTTTTTTCTAAAGAATGATCGGGAAATTTTTGTATTTTTTGCAAATTATATAATGTACTTTCAACAGTCTTATGATACAGTTTGTAGCTGTACTTTATGGTTTATGTAATTGTTTCTACTTATAGCTTGTTATCTTGTTTGAGGAGATACAGTGCTAATTGTGCAGCATGATATCTAAAACTTGTTACCAGTATGGATGCTGACATTTGCAGTATTGTGATTAAGAGCTAGAAATAGAAAATATAGACTTCTTTTCATCAGCTGTTTGATGGATCTTTGCCTGCAGTATTTCAGGCTTCTCCAGCTTGTTCAAATTAATGTGTTTGTACCAAATTTGGGGTTGCCACATGAGTTGCTTTATATATCTTCACCAATGCATGGCTTCGATGTGCAGCTTTTGCTATCTGTCCTCATAACAAATTTGTCCAAAGAACCAAATTTAGGACTTTTAAACTAACTCTTTCAAATATGCTAGGGAGTGTTAAGATATACTTACTAATAGCATGAGTTTTCTGTTCTGCTGCCTAGTTTGTTCAGTTTTAAACCAGGCTTTCTGGCCTCGGGGTAAGCAACTCAGACATATATGAGTCTGTTCTGATAACATTATGTTCCTACTATAGTTTTTGACTGCTAAGATTTGTACAAGTACTGTCCCTAGAAAACTTTAAAAATTCACAATATTAATGATAGCAATTTCATTTAATATGTTATTAATGACTTTACTAGAGGGCTTGCCAGATGTGCTGAATCGTAAATAAATTCTGCAGTAGTCTGCAGTTACGAAGAAAATAGTTGTTAATTTGCCTACAAGTCTGAGAAACTTTTTTCTGAGGAACTGATGAAAATGATAATATTAATAAAGGATTATATACTGGTATGTAGATAGGCAGAAAACTCATGTTGTAGAATGAGTATGTTGTAGATCAAGTTTTTTGGGGGCTCCTAGATGGCTATCAGAATTACCTTGTTATCTAGAGTGGAGATGAGATTTTTATTGCCTTACCACACATCTGTGATAAAAGCTGATGAAAGTACTTCATGCACTTTGATAGAGGAGAAAATGGAAAACTTGTTGTGAAGGCAAATAATTAATATTGTCCAGAGAATAATGATGGGAGTGGAGTGCTGTTAAATCTGTCATCAGCTGATGTTTTTGCATTTTGTTGAGAAAGGCTGATAAAGCATATCAGATATAAGTCAGTTTCCATTTTTGTGTAAGTATTCTGGATTTTACCTGAACTTGACCATCTGTGCCCCATTTGCTCAAAATTGTTCTAGGCCTTGCAGAATGTCATTTGTTCCCTGCAATTGGTTTTTACCTGTGCCTGAAATAGAAAGGAATGTCTCACTTTGAGTAAATTTATGAAAGAAAGTTTTGGATAGCTTTAAAAAGTAGCAAATCTCCAAGTACTTTCTGTGTTATCTATGCTTCCAAAGGACCTTCTTGTAGATTTTGTTAGCTCGACTATTCGAAGACATACAAGTTACTATCTCCAAAACTAATGCAGATATTGATTTGAAACTTCACATGTGTCTTCGGGGTTATAAAACTAGTTGATAGCAGCAAGTCCCATAACTCTGACCTTCATTTTGGCCAAATTATGCCCCCTTTTGGACTTAGAAAATTCTGGTTAAAGTTTTGCGTGCAAGTACATACAGCTATTTCTAAAAGGCTTATAGATTTGAAACTTCTTTTTTCTTTTTCTAGATCAATTACCAACCTCACTGGGTCAAGTTCCATAACTCTGACATGTTTTTTGAGCAAATTATGCCCCCTTTTAGACTTAGAAAATTTTGGTTAAGTTTTACATGCAAGTTATTATCTCCAAAACTAATGCAGATATTGATTTGAAACTTCACATGTGTGTTCGAGGTTATAAAACTAGTTGATAGCAGCAAGTCCCATAACTCTGACCTTCATTTTGGCCAAATTATGCCCCCTTTTGGACTTAGCAGATTCTGGTTAAAGTTTTGCGTGCAAGTACATACAGCTATTTCTAAAAGGCATATAGATTTGAAACTTCTTTTTCCTTTTTCTAGATCAATTACCAACCTCACTGGGTCAAGTTCCATAACTCTGACCTGTTTTTTGATCAAATTATGCCCCCTTTTAGACTTAGAAAATTTTGGTTAAAGTTTTACATGCAAGTTATTATCTCCAAAACTAATGCAGATATTGATTTGAAACTTCACATGTGTGTTCGGGGTTATAAAACTAGTTGATAGCAGCAAGTCCCATAACTCTGACCTTCATTTTGGCCAAATTATGCCCCCTTTTGGACTTAGCAAATTCTGGTTAAAGTTTTGCGTGCAAGTACATACAGCTATGACTAAAAGGCATATAGATTTGAAACTTATTTTTTCTTTTTCTAGATCAATTACTAACCTCACTGGATCAAGTTCCATAACTCTGGCATGTATTTTGGGAAAATTATGCCCCCTTTTGGACTTTGAAAATTCTGGTTAAAGTTTTACATGCGAGTTTCTATCTCCAAAACTAATGCAGATATTGAATTGAAACTTCACATGTGCCTTAGGGGTTATAAAACTAGTTGATAGCAGCAAGTCCCATAACTGATATGCATTTTGGTCAAATTATTCCCCCTTTTGAACTTAAAACTCTTTAGATATTTAACCTTTTTAGGTAATATTTTCCTGCCTCTGGGACAATATTTCGAATAGTCGAGCTTGGCTGTCTTACGGACAGCTCTTGTTATTTTAATAGTAGATTCTCCATCCTTTTCCTTTTACAAGGCAGGCTAAGTGCCAGGTGTTGCAACCAAGTCTTGAACTAGGCACAGTATGTTTCAATGATTACTGAGATCTGTATGTTTATATTACTGCAGGATAAAGCGAATTAGTTACTAGAAATCATTGAGATAATCTTTTATCAGATTTTATACCAAGCTGTTCTGCAGGTGTAAGTTTTCTGTAGATCTCAAAAAACCAAAATATTTGATACCATCCCATTAATAATTTCAAACTATATCTGTGTAATAATTGTGTTGTATTGTCTGAAACATGTCTTAGAATATTAATCTAGTATATACAGCCATTGACTTTTTTAAGTGCAGAAATCTGTTTTTATTGAGTCGGCTAAAGGCTGAAAGCCTTTTGACGAGTCCTTGCTGTTCAGCGATTCCCTAAATGGACCGAATAACACGTGAAGGGATGTAGTTCCATTAGATTTCTCAAACTTCAAACAGTTCACTGCATGAATGAAGTTAAGTTGTGTCAATTCCCTTTGCTATGACCAATATACGATGTAATCTGTCATATTTATGACTTGTAATTGTGCAATACTCGAATGTAACTCATTAAGCATAAATGTGCATTTTAAGAATTGCGCAGGCTTTCAAAGCTTGGGTAACATCCAGCGAAAGACAAAAAATAGTTCCACAGGGCTCCAGATAAGATGCGTATTAGCGTAAATTACGTATAGAAATAATGCAAATACGCATGTCTAATAATTTCTAAGCGTATAAAAACGTATATAATATTACAGAAACGCACACAATGCTTTTCTAAAAACAAAATCTGAATCGTCTGGATGCGTTAGGTAACATAGCCGATCAGCCATAATTCTCCCACATTGAACGTAAACACGCATCGTATGATTTGTATAAACTTTGCGTGGGTTGAATTTTGCAGTCAGTAAACGGATAAATTATCGGAAGAAGAAGCTCTTACTGGTTTGTTTAGTTACTACTGATATTAAAAATGATTTTAATTCTTATTTTTCGAGAAATAAACAAATCGGCGAAACATTAAATTGTATTTTCTTGTAGTTTTTGAAATCGAA
The DNA here is from genome assembly GCF_021730395.1 of Mercenaria mercenaria. Classification (NCBI taxonomy): domain Eukaryota; kingdom Metazoa; phylum Mollusca; class Bivalvia; order Venerida; family Veneridae; genus Mercenaria; species Mercenaria mercenaria. The sequence continues at coordinate 25,644,426 of NC_069362.1, forward strand.
AGTAGATCGTCTATGTTCGGCTGCTTTCACGAAACGAAACAACTTTTTTATGAAAAGATTTAAATAAGAGGTAATTTAACCGTAAACTTCAATGTCAGATACTGCCAATTGCTGCTAAATGTCTTCGTTTCATCACAATTTGTAAAATATATTGTTGAAACTGGAGAAAAGTGTAATCGTATCCGGATATAATATTTTGGGTAAATATCGAGCTGTGTTATGAAATTTTAAGAAAAAAACTAAAAACAAACTGAAACTGGTAGACTATACTGTCAGTACATCAATCATTAGCCGACTCAGGCCCTTCAGGCCTTTGATTCCAATATTTATGAGAGCAGACACAGCATGGGGCTGAAAATGGTTTGATGATCTAGGGCTTTTAGCGTGACTGTTTTAAATTTATTGTAAGCTTGTTTTGGTGTGTCCACATCACAAAAGTTTTGCACGGAAGCAGGTTTCTCAAAAACTGCACAGCCAAATGCTGTCCAACTGCATACATGTCATAAGCATGGCTTCTTCTCAAGAACCTCGTTGCTGGATTTTCACCGAACTTGGTTTGTTGCTTATGTGAAGTTTATTCAATTGTTTACAGTTTGGCTGTTGTTAGGGGCCACCAAATGTGCAAATTTAGCCTTGTCCGCACTCTTAAGTCGAACAGTTTTCATCCGATCTTCACCAAACTTGGTGACAATGTTTGTGGGCATAGTATCTCGGCCAAGTTTGATAAACAGCATGGCCCTTGAATTATTTGAAAAATTACGAATTTAGCCTCTCTAAGTCAAACACTTTTCATCCGATCTTCTACAAACTTGCAGATAATGTTTGTCGGCATAATATCTCAGCCAAGTTCGATAACCAGCCAAATAGCACCAGACACTCCTGGAGTATGGCCCTTGAATTACTTGAAATCTGCGAATTTAGCCTTGTCCGCTCTCTAAGTTGAACAGTTTTCATACGATCTTCACCAAACTTGCTGACAATGTTTGTGGGCAAAATATCTCGGCCGTGTACGATAACCAGCCGAATCGCCCAGGCACTCTTGGATTATGGCCCTTGAATTAGGCCAAATTCGATGACGGGCGTATTTTATGACAGTCTGCCACTCTTGTTCATCTTAGAAATTTTTGGTAAAGCTTTTGTAATTTAAGCTGGTGTTATGCGGAAGGGTCTCGCAGCTGTTGTTCGGTGCATGGTATGTTGATCCAGCATTTGTTGAAAGTATTGCTTATTGTGTCAATACCTTTTTTCGGATACATAAACTAATAGTTTTTTTTTCATGTATCATATAATTGGTTTCTGAGGTTAAAAACATCACATAGAAAATATTTGTGGTCTGCCTTTAGCCTAGATCTACTTTTTAGTGTGAATGACACATCAATACTTGATAATTGTTTTTGTCCAGTCATAGAAAATTAGTTGCAGGGCTCCAGATAGATGATGTATACACATACCAAAAAATGGTAGCTACACTTGCAGCAAAATGTCAGGTACAGTTTGCTTGAACCTTTTTAAGCGAATTATTCTAACCCTTGCATAATTGTCCTGAAATGAAGATTGACATGACCAAATAGATTTTTGTTACAATCAGATTGTTACGGACAAAAAATATATACATTTATAATTTATATATATAGACCTTAGATAAATCCCTGATACTGCTACAGATTTGGAAAAAAACATCAGCTGAAGCATTATATTTTTTTCATCATCATTCTGCAGCTGGCTTCCTGTTAATTCTTCAAAATATGGTTCCACTTATTTTACACATTAAAAAAAGACAGCTCATTTTGCAAGTGAATAGAATGTTTACCATCTGGGATGAGTCTTTTATAATCAGGAATGCCAATCATGATAGAGTACCAGAATATTTTCCCACGCATCTTCTCATACCTATGTTACCTCAGCACAACAACATGACCTGGTTCTGTGTTCTTTCTGGCATGTCTTTAGATTCTAATTTGTTTTGACATTACCTTGCATCTTTGTTAATTCTTGTAAACACAAGAGTTATTACTTGCTGCCTGTTATCAAGTGCTCTATCATTTCCCCTTGTACTGTTCAACTTCAGTTTGGTTTGGTTTACTCTGCTAAATTTCTAAAATGGATTGGTCCATCTTCCGATTTGGACAGTAAAAATCATTATTTGAAGGGATGTTCCCTGAAAATTTACTGACTGAATAGCGAACAGTGCAGACCATGATCAGCCTGCATGGATGTGCAGGCTGATCTTGGTCTGCACTGGTCACAAAGGCAAAATTACTTGCCGCCAGCGGACTAAAGGTTAATAAAACGCATTTTGACATGACCTTTCTAATCTATTTCCTTTCGCTACAGGCAGATCTGTTTTCTATATCTATTCTTTTTGACTTGGACATGACATGAAATATTCATTAGTTGTGTTTTACATTGGCTTTTACCTTGACCTTAGATCAGAACCATGTTTTCCTTGTCCATACTGGCATTATCTGTCTTGGATGACTGCTGTTACCTGTAAGTGATCTTTTACCGAGTTTATGATGAGCAGTTAGGAAAACATTGAAATGTAAAAACTCCTCCACCCAGAACACCCCAACTGACCCCACTAAAATAACCATTTGAGTATTAAAGTTTCAACTTGTATGTTGTTCAAGCTGGACATGTTATATTCTTACACACACTACAAATGATAGGTAATCAAAATTATCTAAAAATTGGAGATTGATGTAACCAAATTTAGAATTGTGGAAATGTTTAACTTTTACAATATGAAAAGTAAAATGTAATTGAAACTTTTTAGAAAGGAAGGGCACTAAAACTTTCTCTGACAGTTGTCAGGTTGTACCTGTAGTAGGTCAGGACCAGTCATAAGTATCATTTATAAAAATACTTGACAAACACTTGATTATTGATCAATTCACTTGTTTTGAAATATTGAAACAGGAAGAATTTTGAAATTGCAGTTTTCATTATAATTGCGTGTCAGTGTCCAGGTAGTATTACAAGCCTTAGGTAATGCCTTATAAGGAAATTGTCAGTGACACAGTTACGCTTTTATGTTAGGGTGTGATCAGTGATGCAACTATTATATGACTAATTTTCATTAAAATGATATCATGAATGCTTTAAATATACCTGTCCTGGTTTCCCCAAATATTATGATATATCAGGTAAATTTATGAATGATACTAAAAAAAAAGATAGAATTTCAAAAACAAAATTAGATTTGGTCTTACTACCTTACAAGCCATAATTTTATATAATTGTACAACAGAGTATTTTTCAGTAGTAGATTTTTTTTAGAGTAAATGTATAATGTTTGTGATAAGAAAACTATGTAATACTTAAAAATGCTTGCTTGTTGATATCAGTTTGTCAAAGGGAACGGTGGTCTAGTGGTTAAGGTTTTGGCAGCTGAGCTCAGAGATCATTGGTTCGCGCCCCATTGGGTCACGACTCATGACCGCCCCTTGTATGACAGCACTGGTTTTTCCCAGGAAGCGGACATAGTTTAGCGATTCAATTAAGCTACAAGCTTCTAAAATGAATTAGTATGAAATAATACACTCACTTTAAGTTGCAAATAGCCAAAATAGTCGATGTCTTCCAAACTTCTGTTGCTATGTTGGCAGGTTATTATGGTTACTGGTATGAATATTCTTACAGGAATACTTTCAGAACTGAATGTAGATGTCTGTTGAGAAACAGGTATTCTCTATTTTATTGTGCATGTTTATGCTAGTCTGGATGTAAGTTAGTAAGGCAGATAAGTGATAATATGGTTGAATGTATAATGTGTACAAACATTATTCCCTTTGGATGGTTACAAAAATATATAACTTATTACATTACACCTGCTTTAATAATTCCCTTTGTGTATGAAATCTTTATTACCCCACAGTTGCAAGCTTGCTGTTTGTGTATTGATGAATATATATTTCCTCTGTTTTTCAGGTTTCTGGACTCCAAGCACAAAGACCATTACAGAGTGTATAATTTGTAAGTAAAGTGCTACCTCATAGCTGAAAAGTTAGCTTATTATTATTGTAGATGTGTCTGGGACTGTTTGCTTTATTGATGAAGGAAGATTGACAACACAAGATTATATATTATATGTATACTGGAGTCAAAGAAAAGCAAGAAATTCTGCTAAAAACTAAAAAAAAAAAAGAGTATTATAATTTCTTTATCGGAACATCTTGGGCTTTGTTTAGTGAACAATTCTTCAGTTACATAAAATCCAGACGGAATTTGTTTGATTTTAAAGTAATGAGGTTTGAAATTGTGGTGAATGAAAAGTAGTTTTATTGAAAATTGATTACGCAATAAAATCATTGATGAACATGAGTTTTCACAATGGCCCAATTATGGCTTGCTGCACATAAATATTAGAATTAACATATAATATGAAATTTATTTCACCACCCAGCACTTCCAGCCAGCCCACTTAGCTCATTAGGGAGAGCACGGATCTTCGGATTGCAGGGTCGTGAGTTTGATCCCTTGGCAAGGCGTGTGATGAAAATCCAGGAACACTGGTTTAGTTAACTGCCTATCGTTATATAACCGAAAAACTGTTGAAAAACTGTGTTAAACCCAAAACTGACACCACCCAGCACTTCAACATTAACAGTATTGTTTTAGGTGAAAATTAGAATGAACATCATAATTCCAGTCTTCACTTTCAGTTTAAATTACATCATAATATAAAGCTGAAAACCCCAGCTTGCACTTCCAGTTTAGTATCATTGTTATACTTGAATATGAGAATACAGTTGAATGCCCCTGTTAAGTCATTGTTTTACTTGAATGTTAGAATAAACAACAAAATATACAGTTGAAAGTGCCAGCTTACATTTTCAGTTTAATGTTATTGTTTTACTTGAATATATTAGAATTGATATCATAATATCACTTTAACAGTATTGTTTTAAGTGGATATAAGTATAAAATTGATACACCCACCCTCCACTTTATTGTTTTGTAGAAAAATTCCTGTCACTGACATGTAAGGTCAGTGGAACAGTTATTTTACTGCTATTGTATTAGTTTTCCTTGTACTTGTAGTGATTGCTGAAATTTGACACATTTCTTTAAACAGAACAATTTGTGGTTTACTACACCCTGGGATTATAATAAAGTATAAGTACCAGTTTAAGGATCATAACGTGATGTAATACTTCGATTTGGTCTGTTAACAAATTTTTATATTTAGAGCTGTGTGTCATTTATATGGTGGGTGTTGATAATACAGAATTTTGAAAATGAAATTTATTGAAATATAGGAAAGTTTTATGGAAAACTTTGTTCTGTCTGAATGCTATATCTGTTCCTGTTGTATGTGTTCATTATATTGATCACATACACTAGAGGACAGAATTCTAGACATATTAAAAAAGAAAAAAACAAAAACATTTTATATATATTTTATGAGTCATTTAAAGCACTTTGAAGTTTATATGTAGTATTATGTATCAGCTGGTGGTAACATGAAACTGGTTTAATATTTGGTAATGTTCATTAAGTTGCTTTTGAACATAATTACTTTGAAATACAGAATGAAGCATATCCATGTACGGAGTAGATTACGTACAGAGTAGTTTATGTACAAAAAAATTCTTATCTGTAGAAAATATACCTAACATTCTTTTAAAGGAAATGATGAAAAAAAAACTGAGCTGCGCCATGGGAAAACCAACATAGTGGCTTTGCGACCAGCATGGATACAGACCAGCCTGCACAGTCTGGTCAGGATCCATGCTGTTCACTTTCAAAGCCTATTGCAACTAGAGAAACCATTAGCGAACAGCATGGATCCTATCTGTGCTGGTCTGGATCCATGCTGGTCGCAAAGCCACTATGTTGCTTTTCTCATGGCGCGGTGCATTTAAGTTGTTAGAAATGTTCTACCTGCTAGTTCAGGAAGAAGCAGTCCTTATTTTGAAAAACGTTATTTTTATGCCCCCAACATCTACTGATGCGGGAGGGATATAGTGATTGTCCTGTCTGTCCGTCCATCCATTTGTTCGTCCGTCCGTACGAGGTTAACCAAATGAGACGGTTTCGTCTAGCATCAGTACCCCTAGAATGACTTGATACTAATACATATGTAACCTGTGACCATTCCTCATCTTCAGACATCACCTGACCTCAGTTTGACCTTGACCTTGACCTTGACCTCATTTTGGACTGAGGTTGCTTTATATGGGCCATCTTTTGGTTAACCAAATGGGACCGTTTCGTCTAGCATCAATACCCCTTACAAGAATGAATTGATACTAATACAGATGTAAACTGGGACCATTCCTCATCTTCAAACATCACCTGACCTCAGTTTGACCTTGACCTTGACCTCGTTTTGGACTTAGATGCCACGGGTGGGGGGGGGGGCATCAAGCGTTTATTGAACGCAGCTCCTTGTTAATAAAGATTTTTCTTTAACTAGCACTCAAATGATGTCCATTTAAAATACCTGTCACTGTTTGCTGCATCAGCCTCAATGTACAGATGGCTATATGTAATGTTAGCTATGTGCCTGTTTATAACTGTACTTGATTATGTGATACTGTACTTACAGGTGTTCAGAGAGAAAGTATGATGGGACAAAGTTCCACAATCGTGTTGTTATGTATCCCTTTGAAGACCATCACCCTCCACCCCTGGAACTGATCAAACCCTTCTGTGAGGAACTCGACACATGGCTACACACGGATCAGAAAAACATTGCAGCCATCCATTGTAAGGCTGGCAAGGTACATACTCAGTGCAGGTTGTGAAAAATCCTTTCTTTCCCTTTTCACAAAGTTTATTGCAGATGCATGTAGTCTCCTGGTATTTTAGTTTGACTATACAGTATATGGAGAGCTTTCTATGCCTTTGGACTGGCATCTGTGTCAACATCAAGAGCTTTGCACTTTCACCTAATCTCACAGGATGGATTTGCTTCAGTCATGTTTGTCTGTCAGTCTGTCCATCTGTCAGTCAAAAAGTTTGTCCACACATCTCCAGTGGATGCATTTACACTAAACTTCACAAGAGATATCAGTGCCAAGCGTAGTTGTGAATATAGTCAGCATTTTTGGTTTAATGATTTTCAGTGGAGTTAGGCCCTTGATTAATGGTTAAAAAATTAATGCAAATTTAAAGGATTTTATAAATTATATAAGTTTGACATTAAGGTTGGTTTCCTGCTCAACTCCTGATGATAGTAAATGTAGCATAGAGTGAATACACCAAGATTATAATTCTTCACAATTTCCAAATTCTTAAGCTCAATGCAAACTCTAACAGTTTCACTTCCTTATAAGAAAGATGTCTATTTACTTAATAGAAATGCTACTATAATATGATGTTACAACTTATACAAACAGATACGTAATTTAATGCCAAGATGTTTACAGATGATGTAAATGACTTCCAGAAGTGATGCACATTTACAGTATACTTGTAGGTTATTAGGTTTGTATCGAGAAATATTCATGAGTTCTACAGTGGAAATATTGCTCGACTTTTGGAATGCAGTTTATTGCATGGAAGAACAAGTGCATATTTTTCATTGCCAAACTAATAATATTGTTATTGCATACACATCTTCACTATTAATTATGCCATCTTTTGAAGACTGTTGGTTGATAGACTATATGGTTTGTGATCAATAGCTAGAAAAATGTTTTGGCGTATAGTTGTCAAACAGGTTGATTACATGTGGTCAGTAGATGTCCACAGGTGCCCGTCCAGTCTTGGTGCCCATATGGGTGCTGCCCCCCCCCACCAACCAACACACACACACACCCTGAAAAAAAGTTAAAAACCACTGTTTTAATCCCAAAACAAACAAAAAAAATTGGAAAAAAAAATTCCTATATTATATTCTTATATGGAAAAGGTGCTTGTGTTGCTGCTATGGAGGTTTACTAGGACACGCTGTGGAACAACCAAAATGTCCAGTTCAGTAACAGTAGAGGCTACCTTGCTGCAATTTACACATCATGCATTTATAAAATAGTAAACAATCTTGTTCTGCCTAGTCAACAGCCTTAAATAACTTGCATTTAAATTCAAAAACAAGCCAAATTGTCTAGACACTTGCAAAATAAACAGTGACAATCGGCCATTTTGTTTCAAAATGAAAGTAGAAAACCTATTCCTTTCGTGGCATCTTAGAATTTAAATGTAAGTTATTTAAGGTTGTATACTAGGTAGAATAGGATTGTTTACTGTTTTCTAAATGCCCGATGTGTAAGTTTAACAGCAGGGTAGCTTGCATTGGTACTGAACTGGACATTTCGGTTGTACCACAGCGTATCCTAGTAAACCTCCATAGCGTTACGGCAACAAAAGCACCTTTTCCATGTAAGAGTACTATAATTTACAGAAAATTTTTGTTTTCAATTTTTATTTCTTTTTATGCTTAAAACAGTGTTTTTATTTTTTTTCAATTTTTGCTTTGGCGAGGGCGCACCCATATGGGCACCAAGACTGGACGGGCACCTGTGTAGATGTCCCCTAGTATTTTGTTGGTCAGTAGGTTAATAGTCAAGGTTGCAGTGATATGGAGAGTGGAAATGGTTTCTGCTTAATAACTAAAAAATGCTTTAGTCTGCTGTCATCAGACTTCAAAGAGTCAGTGCCTGTGATTTAGATGACCGCTGCTATTTTTGGGGTCAGTAGGTCAAAGGTCAAGGTCACATAGTTAAGATGGTTTCCTTTCAATAAAAAAAAGACTGGTTTGGCCTACAGTCATCAGACTTAATAGGATGATTGCCTTTGGTGAGTAGAGGATCCCTATTGTTTTAGGGATCAGAGGTCAAGGTCATAATGTTATCTATACTGAAAATGGTTTCCACTCAGTAACTAAAGAACACTTTGGCCTTCGGTCATCAAACTTCATTGAATGATTGTCTGTAGTCAGTATATGACCCCAGACACAACAGGCTTTTCAAGACGTTAAAATGACATCACAAATGACATCATGCACCTGATGTGAACATTACCTATTAATATAAAAAAATAGACATCAATTGTAACTTAACTGAGCTTAAAAATGAGTATGTAATAAGGATTTAACAAGGAAAGGAAAGGAAATGGAAAGGAAATGTAAAGGAAGATTATATTTTGAAGCACTGGCTGAACACAAAATGATATTTAATACCATTTACCTGTTTTGATTAACAAGGGAGTGAAAATACATGCAATATATTTTGAATTATTTCAGGGGAGAACAGGGGTGATGATTTGTGCATATTTGTTGCACAGAAGAAGGTTCATTGATGCCAAGACTTGTCTAGACTACTATGGTAAAACTAGGACAAGGGATGGAAAGGTATGTTTAGGTCACTTTGTTATAAATATCTGCTCATCTGTGGGGAGGTATATTGATTTTGTTTTGTCAGTTTTGTAGGGGGTACAGTAGCTGAGTGGTTAAGGTCACTGACTTCGGATCACTTGCCCCTTAACAATGTAGCTTAGAGCCTCACTGGCAGTGTTGAATTCTTCATGTGAGGAAGCGTTCCAGCTGCCTTACAGAAGGCCTGTGATTCTACGCAGGTGCCTGCACATGATGAAATAATGCACAGAGGGGCACCTTGGGTCTTCCTCCATGACCAAAGCTGGAAAGTCGCCATATGACCTAAAATTGTCAGTGCGACATTAAGCCCAACAAAAAACAATGTTTTGTTCAGACTACATTATTGAAACTATGGTTGGAACTTAATTTTATAGGATGTGCCAAGGCTACTAATGCATATTATCGACATTTTCTTTTGTATCAGTGTTTGAGAATTGATAGCCACTTAAGGCCATTTTATATGCCCGAAGGGACGTATTTTGTGATAGCGCATGTCATCTGATTGTGAGCAGCTTGCTTCCACTCTGTAATTTAAGACTTCTTTGACCTATGATCAAACTTGATATGCACTTTGCTCATGAGAAGTACATGACCCCTATTGATTTTAAGGTTGATGGGTAAAGGTCAGTAACTTTTGTTCAAAATTTATATCTGCTCAGTTTCTTGAAGCCCTTCACATACACTTTCAAACTTGGAAGGCACATTGCCATTGCCCATGGGCAGGGAATCACCCTTACTGATTTTGAGGCCAGTGAGTCAAAGGTCAGTTTTACAGTGACTTACTACAGAATCTTTTTCCATTCAGTATCTTGTGAACCTGTTGGTCAAGGATCAACAAACCTAGCAGGCATATTGCTCATAGGCAGTGAATGAAATCTAAGTGTAGGTCAGTGGGATTTTGAGGTTTCTAAGCTATTAAAGGTGATCTGAAAGACATATTATATGATGGCGCTTGTCATCAGTCCATCATTTTGTTCGCTCAGAAACTTCAGAATGTTTAGATCTGTGATTCTCAGACTTGAGAGGCACATTGCTTTGAACGCCTCATGCTTTGAATGAAAGTGATCTTTTAAAGGTTTGTTTTTCCAGACTTCTCTACTTTTTGTAGATGGCCCGGTGGTCCAGTGGTAACACGCTTGACAGTCAATCCAGAGGTCTTGGGTTTGAATCCTGGTTCAGATATTTGAAATTTCTGAAATGCTCTTGAGTGTCTCCCACCTAACCTAACTAAGCGGCCAGTACTGGTTTTTCCATGGGTTACGTTAAAAACCAGACTGTCCATTCAAAAAGAGCTAGGCTAAGTTAGCTGGACAGACCTATATCTAAAAGGATTTCTCACTCGCTGTCTCTGGTCAGATCACTGTGTGTCTGATGTATTTGGTGCCCTGAGAGGCTGCCTTTGTACTATGTAACCATGTGTTTATTGTAAAAAAGGTGCTTTATAAATCTGGTATAATATATTTATATATTATGGAATTTCAATGTAATTACTCGAGAATGGTGAGTACATCCCTAGTATCACATATTCCGTCAGTTTTATTGAATAAATGATTTTTTTGATAAGTTCGTAAACTAAAATTTTGCAGATTGCTCGCTTGACACTGCTGGGTGAATTGCACTAAAAGTTGTATTATGGGTATCAGTGTTATGCACAGGGCATCATGTTAAAGAACTAGGCTGTCTAATCACAAAGAGTTATAGATTAAGTTAGCCAGACATGTGTGTATCTAAAATTTCACTCTTTCTCTATCTCTGTTCTGTGAGCATTTGTCTTATTTTGTCCTGGTCAGATTGTGCAGTATCTGTACTGGTAGAGGAAATAATGCTGCCATTGACTTGCGTTGTATGTATGTACGTGTTTATAAATGTAAAAGACCATTTAAAATATTTATCATGAATAGGGTGCTATATTATAATACAGTATAATTATAATATAATAAATTATAGTTTTGCATATTTTGTTGTTTTTTTTAATCTAAAAATTTTAAGATTGATTCAAAGCTTAAAAAGGAAAAAAAAATATTTCCACTTTCTTTAATATTTCTATAGATATGCAATGATTTAAAAGTCACACCCCAGTATGTTATATTTATGAGACAGTTATTTTACTTCCTGAAAGATATATTGTTTGCAACGCTACAAAAAAATGTAAAGAAATCCTTTGTTTACACAGTGTTCAGTTTGGTGAATAGCATTTTGCATATGTTTTATCTATAGCTTATTTGGCCCAAATGTTTTATCGGAACTATGCCATGTTTTACCTGTTGGTTGTTGAAGAGGTCATGAAGTTCACAGATGGTTCATTACTTCCTAAATCTGCTATAACCCTGTGACGACATTCTCTTTCCAAACATGCACTTCAGTCTCAAGTAGTAAATGCATAACAATTGCGTCCAGACTGCCCTTTTGATGCATTTCCGTTTTCGTAATTACTTTGATGCATTAGGAAATGCAGTATTGACTGACTGGTTCCTAGATTGCTTGAAAACTTGAAGGAAATGTTCGCTTTCATATTGAATGTGTTAATGGTTAAATGTCAATGCTTTTAGAAGTAAAGAAGTATTTTTAATGAAAACCCACAAATACAGGTTAAGTATATGACAGAATGTAGTTTAACTTTTAGCCTGCTGGTGACAAGTGATGCTTTCTTTGCGATCAGTGCAGACCAAGATTGTTCGCTATTCAGTCAGTAAATTTTCAGTGAACACCCCTTTGAATAATAAGTGTTATTGCCAAAATTGAATGATGGACAATTCCATTTTAGAAATTTAGCAGTGTAAAGGTTAATCAAAAAGACTGAATAATATTTTCCAAATGTTGATAACAAAAGGAGGTCCAAACAAAATCAAACTTGATTTCGTATGAAGGGTATATTGTCACTGAGCAACCAAGTGTCATTTCTATATTGAGTAACAACATTTCAAAGTGCTTTCACAATGCTTACGCAGAAAAATCTTAAGTTTATGTACCTTTCCCTTCGTTTGTCATTGGGATTTGTTGTCTTAAGTTTGAATTTAAAAGTGCAACACTCTTCACATAACAGTAAACAGTAGATCATACGTATACTTGAGATAAATATCTGTATTATATTGTTAGATGAAAATCAGGATATTTTGTCAAAAATCAATTGTTCATGTGATTCGTGATCGCTTCTAGATGATAGTATATACGTAATTGAATTTTTTGACACGTAATCATAAATTTCAAGCTGACTTCATAAACATACCATGTAAGGATTTTCTGGGTAGTGTTTATATTTTTAAGCAAAATGAAAGTGAAAGTAGATTATGCAGATAATACTGAGGGTTTTTACAAAGTGATTATGTACAAGTTGAAACATTCACGGTAAGAAAGTATAAAACTCCATCAGTAGAGCTTGCAAACAATGCATTGGTCTGTCATTTTAAGATTGGAAGAAAATATATAGCTTGCTTTGTCTGTCACTGTTCAGACTACTTGAGAGGGGTCTTCTTAGTACAGTGATTAATGTCTCTGACTTTGAATCACTTGTCTTTCTCCCACCACCCACCACCCACCACCACCACCGTCGCCACCACCTTCCCATTGTTGTATGGAAACCTCATTTGGGGTGTAGAGTTCTTTTATGTTAAGCAACCATTCACCTGGCTTTGATTCTACTCTGGTACCAGAAATGAACGCAGAGAGGCATCTTTGCTCTTTCTCAGGTTGGATTTCTGGAAAGTAGTTAAATGACCTATAAAACTCAAAACCCTACAAAACTGACAAATCAGTCCATTAAGATCGCTTAAAGAATTAGAGAATTCATATACATGTACTGTTTATTAAAAAGTTAGAATACACTGCAGGTGGTTCTGTAGTGACAACTTGATTACAAAACAGAGTCTGAAAACAACGTACATATGAATGTCTATAGTTTCTCTAAACACTGTAAATGTCTTCCTTCCAGGAGAAATAGTAGGAATTATGGAAGATCATAATGATTAACACAATTTTGTATGACAAGCTCTATTTATTTTATTCTAAAAACTAGTACAATGTCTGTACCAGTTTTAAAGAGAATATAGAGAATTATGGAGAGTTGATATTAAAAACACAAATGTTTTGATATGAACATGCTTAATATTTATCTAAACTGATACATGTCTGTACCGTCAAAAAAGTAAATATAGAGATTTGATGAAGTTGAATTACAAAACCAGTGTTTGTAATGACATGCTCTATATTTTATCTAACACTGTACATGTCTGTACCCAGTCAAAGAAGAAATATAGAGAATTATGGAGAGTTGATATTAAAAACACAGTGTTTTGTATGACATGCTCTATATTTTATCTTATACAGGTTGTGACTATACCCAGTCAGAGAAGATATGTTGAGTATTATGGAGTTGATGAAACACAATGTATTTCCGGACTTGCTGTATATTTCATCCATTACAGGGTGTGTCTGTACCCAGTAAGGGAAGAAGATGGAGAGTTGATGAAACACAGTGTATTTGATGACATAATCTATATTTTTTCTGTTACAGGGTGTGACTATACCCAGTCAGAGAAGATATGTAGAGTATTATGGAGAGTTGATGAAACACAATGTATCATATGAAAGAAAAACTCTACTATTCACAAAAGTGAAGTTCATTACCGTACCTCATCTAAATAATGGCACCTGCAGTAAGTACTTGTAAATTATCTGTAAAGCCAAGTTCATTCTTTACAAATATAAACAACCATAGACAAAATTTATGTCAGTATCTTTTTCATGGGTCAGAAAAACTGCATAAACACAAACATAAGTTTTCTGTTCTACATTGTTACTGTATACTTTGACAGAAATTTAAAGGTCACTGATAATTTGAAGCTGTGTCAGTCTGCTAGTTTAGTGGTAGTGAGTTCGATCTTCCTTCTTGATGACCTGGAAAAATCACCTTGATAATTTGCAATTGATTCATAAAAGAAAAAATAGAAGTCAGTCTTGGCATTGTGCCCTTCTTGAGAATGACACAATTAAGGTTGTGAACTCGTTATGACAACTGGCATGTGATTTCGGCATTCTCCAGTTGTTACAAAAATAGCAACCCTGTTATGGTTGAGGGATGCTGAAACAGCATACGTCAGTAAATAATCACATGGAAATTGTTGATTGTCTTTGCTGTCCCACTACTGAAAGGTGCTGATTTCGTATCATGCGTTTTGATGGTGTAGGGGTGGGAATAGAAATGTGTGGAAACTAACAATGATTTACTTGTTATGTATTATGAAAGAAATTATTCACCAGTTGATGATGCCAAATTATTCCTCAGCTTAATATTAAAGAAATTGCATTTATTGGATACAAGGAGGTAATTGTAATTGGGAGAATGAGTTTGATGTCAACTTAGATATAAAGATAATGCTGCAGTCAATTTGATTAGGATTTATTTTGGCAACTACTGGTACATTAACATTAGCAAGGAAAACAAATGGCATGTCTTGCATTTGTTGATATTTTGTACAGGAAAGTAATTAACAAGCAAGAAAATCTAGTTCATACCAGTTGTTGGCAGTGCTAAATTTTGAACAAAAGATGTTAATAGTTATGCAAGATGTCTTACTAGAGATAGGTTTACAATTTTCATTCATATATAGCCAGGTTTGGTCAAAGGTTATATGCATATTCTTTATAAATGGACAGTTTGCTATTCAGTTTTTAAAAGTAGGTTGACAGTGCTGTCAGTATGTAATTACAAGATTACAAACTTTTGTTAATGTTACACATTAACGGTGAAAGCAAGCTTGTTTATATTGACACCTTTGTATTGTTCATATAACCGTCTCATTAACAATACTTTCTTTTGCTGGAAAGGTTTATATAACTCAGACAAATGAGCCGTGCCATGAGAAAACCAACATAGTGGGTTTGCGACCAACATGGATCCAGACCAGCCTGCGCATATGCGCAGTCTGGTCAGGATCCATGCTGTTCGCTTTCAAAGCCTATTGTAGTTAGAGAAACCATCAGGGCTCGACACTAACGCTGATCCGCTGGTCCGAGACCAGTGCTTTTCTGGGAGGACCACTAACTTCTTGTATCTGTGTGGTCCGATGGACCACCGAAAATTACAAGCAAGTCATTTTTAAAATAAATTAATAAACATTGAATTGTTCACGGTACCAAAGTACAGCAGTTTAAAAATAGAATTTGGTTTTCCCCGTGTTTTTTTCTTGAAATTTGGAATGCCCGGATGTAATGCTGGTACTAAAACCTGGGAACGGAACACGGTAACTTATCTTTCATCAGGAATGAATATATATCAATTTATGTCCCTGTATTCATTTTTGATCTCACAGGAATACCTAGTCTGCAACTATTGAGGTATCAGTACAGTCTCCAGCGTTCGGTAGACCCGAGGTTCCGGATTTTGACCCGCGAAAATTGAGAAAAAATTGTATCTGACCCTAGGGCTGAGTACCGCCTTGACAAAAATACCATGGTATACCATGTTTATTTCCTAATTACCGCGGTATATACCACGGTATACCACCATATTTATCGTAAGACTTACAGCTGTGGTAGTGGTCATAAAAATATTGAAAAACTCTCAGAAATTATTTATTATGAGCAACAACGGAGACTAGTTACTTGACTAGAATTAAAGAAAAAAATGCACTGGAATATTAACTTGACTTATGACTAGTTAGATTAATGACCCTTAGTATTTTTTACCAGCGTGTATTCGTCGGAAGACGCCATATTGTCTCTAGGGAAGCACTGGGTCACATGTATATAGGTCGCGCTTGTTTGAAGTTCGATTCGTGCACCCGTTTGAAAAACCAGTAACGTTTAGGAAGGCTTCATCAGATCGTTTTCAAACAAAAAATAATAAATTTCTACTCAACATTTTTCATACTATTTATTTCTTTTTTAATACATGCAAATACATACTGGGATATTTAAAACTATCATCATTTAAACAAGAAGTCGGGACTTGCCGAATTTACCAGACTCAAAGTAAAAACAAGTGCGCCCATGACGTCATGATCATCCATCTATACGGAATAATCTAGAGGTTTTCGAAGGTTTTGATTGGGGATCACGCGGTCGATCATACATGTTCAATTGCACCATTGGGTGGTTATTTTTGGAAACTGTAATAGTAGCATGGGAATTCCAGAGATATAAATCGGAAAATCATGCATGGTGTTACAGAAGGCTACATAGACAATGTAAATTAAAAATAAACAGAAGAAAGGATAATGTTGATTAAATACCGGTATTCCCCGATGGAACCGTGGTATCGTTCCACGGGAAGATGGTACCACGGTTACCGGTATACCGGTAATACGGCGCACCTCTATCTGACCTGCACAGAAAATGCCCCATGAGTCGGCTTGACCCGCGGAAATTGTCTCGAGTTCGAAAGTTCTGCCCCTGTACCAATCAAAATCCCGATGAATTTAAATATTGTTCGCCGCCATAAGCGGAAGTATGACAGTGGCGGAGCGTCGTATATTAACTAGCAACTGTAATATGTCAGTCACGCCACGAGCCGACTGTTGTCATCTCGCAGTTTGTATTCAGTACAATTATAATGCCCGTCATTATCATAAGCGTTTATTGTTTAAAGTTAATTGATAAACAGTGCGAAAAACAGTCTATTATCGTGTTTGTAAAACTTGTTAATTAGCAGTATGCTGTATTGTTATGTGCTTGACATGTTTATATGAGCCGGTCGGCCGTTACGATCTATAGCATTTTATTTAATTTATTATCATTACCGAGGCTTTGTTTGGGCCAAAACAAATAAAAATGCTTTAAATAAGCAGAAATTATAAGCATTCAATAGGTATAATGGAAAAAAAAAGAATTTTGTAACACGTATTTTATCAAGAATTTAATGTTACTTTCGTTTTCCATGATTTATCACCCGTTTTCACGGCCGTGATTTTCGGACATTTTTAACGAGATTTTCTAGTGCAATCTTAATAAAAAGTCAATAAAAGTCTGCATTTAAGAAAAAATGACAACTGTTGCAAAAAAAGCTCTTATTTTGAAGCATTTTTCGAGAAAAGGCACCAAACCCCACCTACTTTTCATATATGGCCTGCAATGTGCAAAATAAGACAACTTAAAATATGAATTGCTGAAAAAATCTTCTTTATTGACATCTGTATTTTAAATTTTGATTTTCAAATTATTTTCATTAATTGAACGGCAGATATTTATCAAAATAATAATATAAAAATCACGTTTTGCAGTGTTTGTAAAAGGTACTCCATGGAAGAAGAGGGGGTCTCATATGTTACTGGTTGCGTTAACTTAAAAAGAAACCGCATCCATCTAGGTAGGACCACCTGAAATTCTGTCTGACCATTAGTTTGCAAAAGCTGCTGGTCCTTCGGACCACCACTGGAAAAAAGTTAGTGTCTAGCCCTGACCATTAGCAAACAGCTTGGAGTCTGAACAGACTGTGCGGATGCGCAGGCTGGTCTGGATCCATGCTGGTCGCAAAGCCACTATGTTGGTTTTCCCATAGCACGGCTCAAATGCACCAATTGCTTTGTTATTTCAGATGTGTTCTATGATATATTTGCAAATAAAGTTAAGCTTGGTTCATCAGCATTGTTCGAGGGTCAGCAGTCAAAGATGGGTACAACATTAGAAATGCCACTTTCAAAATCTGTTATTGTGTGTGGTGATTGTTGTGTGGACTTCTTCCACAAACCTCCGCGGATAGGGAAGAAGGTATAGTATTTTTTATACCTCAGGCATCTGGGAGAGGGAAATATAAACTTGTGTCCATAGGTCACACGGTCTGGAAAACATTGTTTGTCTCATTCATTACTAGGCAATGACAATGTATTTATTTGCTAATGGCCACCAGCCCATAACAAGATCACTTTACAATTTTACAATAAACACATAGACTGGTACCTAGGCAGCACTGGGTCCGAGATATAAAGCTGGGATAGGTGTCCAATCTAGAAACTGTATTGGCTTTAAACTTGGAACATAGGTGGGTGGTGAGAGGGTTTGCAGAGTGCAGCATTTCACATTACTCATATTTCGCATCTTGTGCCTTAGTATCCTGTCAAATTTATATCACCAACTGCTGTAGATCTTCTGGCATATTAAGCCCCACTTGTTTGTTTCACTCCTCAAAAGCAAATCCAGAGTAATGATAATTGAAATTTCTACTTGTCAAGATTTCCATATGAACTTTGTTATAATCATTAAACATTATGTTATAGTCTTTTCTGTTGTTCTAAACACAGTCATATGATAAATGATATATTGGTATTTGACTCATGGGCGGAGCAAGAAAACATGTATAAACCTTTGGGTGAACTTTTAAAGGTTTGCTTCAACATTGGTATCATAACAGTTTGCTGCCAGAAACAAGTGTAAGACTGTTAACTAATTTGCAAACCTTTGATTTTTAGCTCGACTATTCGAAGAATAGTCTAGCTATTCTACTCACCCTGGCGTCGGCGTCGGCGTCGGCGTCACACCTTGGTTAAGTTTTTGCATGCAAGTACATACAGCTATCATGTAAAGGCATATAGCTTTGAAACTTATTTATTCTTTTTCTAGGTCAATTACCAACCTCACTGGGTCAAGTTCCATAACTCTAACATGTATTTTGAGCAAATTATGCCCCCTTTTGGACTTAGAAAATTCTGGTTAAAGTTTTACATGCAAGTTACTATCTCCAAAACTAATGCAGATATTAAATTGAAACTTCACATGTGTCTTCGGGGTTATAAAACTGGTTGATAGCACCAAGTCCCATAACTCTGACCTTTATTTTGGCCAAATTATGCCCCCTTTTGGACTTAGAAAATTCTGGTTAAAGTTTTGCATGCAAGTACATACAGCTATTACTAAAAGGTATATAGATTTGAAACTTACTTTTTCTTTTTCTAGATCAATTACCTACCTCACTGGGTCAAGTCCCATAACTCTGACATGTATTTTGGCCAAATTATGCCCCCTTTTGGACTTAGAAAATTCTGGTTAAAGTTTTGCGTGCAAGTACATACAGCTGTTACTAAAAGGCATATAGATTTGAAACTTATTTTTTCTTTTTCTAGATCAATTACCTACCTCACTGGGTCAAGTCCCATAACTCTGACATGTATTTTGGGCAAATTATGCCCCCTTTTGGACTTAGAAAATCCTGGTTAAAGTTTTACATGCAAGTTACTATCTCCAAAACTACTGCAGATATTAAATTGAAACTTCACATGTGTCTTCGGGGTTATAAAACTAGTTGATAGAATCAAGTCCCATAACTCTGACATGTATTTTGGGCAAATTATGCCCCCTTTTGGACTTAGAAATCCTGGTTAAAGTTTTGCGTGCAAGTACATACGGCTATTACCAAAAGGCATATAGCTTTGAAACTTATTTATTCTTTTTCTAGGTCAATAACCAACCTCTCTGTTTCAAGTTCCATAACTCTTAACATGTATTTTGAGCAAATTATGCCCCCTTTTGGACTTAGAAAATTCTGGTTAAAGTTTTACATGCAAGTTACTATCCCAAAACTAATGCAGATATTGAATTGAAACTTAACATGTTTCTTTGGGGTTATAAAACTAGTTGATAGCATCAAGTCCCATAACTCTGATATGCATTTTGGTCAAATTATGTCCCCTTTCGAACTTAAAACTCTTTTGATATTTAACATTTTGGGTAATAATTTCCTGCTTCTGTGACAATATTTCGAATAGTCGAGCTTGGCTGTCTTACGGACAGCTCTTGTTGTAACACTTTTCACAATAATCTGTAGTTTGTTGCATTTGATTTTTAAACATCTGTAACATTTTAGGTGTTGGTTCGCTATAAAGATTAATCAAACTGGGAAAAGTGATATGAACTTAAGGCTAAGCTGTCAGTCAAAATCTCTTTTTCATAAGCTGGTAAATCTTCATATCAGTGTCACTAAATGGTAAACAAACTTTGCTGGCTTGAACTCAGATAATTAAAACACTACCATTCACTCGGGATAATTGTCAGGTCCTTGCAAAATCCCTATATAATTTATTTTGTTTGATGGCTTGAACTACCGATAACTCTGATTAACTCGAATATATTTTGCTGGTTCTGTAGAGTTCGAGCGAACAAAGTTCAACTGTAATTGTATGGTGTTGCTATTGCAAAACATGAAAACATTGTACTCCTTACAGGAGCGGATATTTCAGTGTTGGTTTAACACGTTCTTCATAAAGGATGAGGAATACTGTGAAGACGAGAATGGAAAGAAGAAACGATACTTGACACTCACAATGACCAAAACAGAACTAGATAAAGCTAACAAAGATAAAACAAACAAAATCTATAAAAAGGATTTCAAGGTATTATCAGTGTAGATTTTTTGTTGCGAAATAAAAATAGTGATCTTAAATTCTTACTTCAGTAAATTTGCTAGTCTATCTTTGAACTTGATTTATACAATTATGAATTGTTAGAGGGATATCACTTGTCAGTGTGACTAAAACACAAAACCCAACTAAAACATTAAAGCTCTAAAGTACCAGTTGCCTTTAAATTAACATGTATAATTATAACGAGTTAGCAACTGGTTAGTTGACAACAAATTGTCATTATACCTAGGGAAAACAGAATCAATTTTATTTGGCTTATAGCCCAGGTTAAAGAAGGACTCTGACCTTCATATAGTATGCAATGTACGGTGATTAAGCTAGCCGACTCTGTTGAATATTTGGGTGCATTATTGGATCATTGTTTGAGTTATGAGACTATGGTTACATCAATCATTAAAAAAGCAAGTGCAAGACTTAAGTTTCTGTACAGAAAGCAAAAGTTTTATCATTGTACACTAAGAAAATGCTAATCATGTTCTTGATCCAGTGTCACTTTGACTATGCCTGCTCTGTATGGTACTATGGTATTTCTCAGAGTCTGAAGAACAGGCTCCAGGTTTCTCAAAACAAGATCATTAGGTTTGTCCTTAGACTTGATCAAAGAAGTCATATTAATACAGAGCATTTCTTACAGTTGGGCTGGTTACCTGTTACAAATAGAGTGGATCAAATTACTCTTAAATCGTGTTTATTCCCCACGAAGGGAGGCATATTAGTTTTCAAATGCCCTTCCGTTCGTTCGTCACAACGTTAACTTTTTGCATGAGGGCACTTTACTCGTGAACCACTTCACCCAGGACCTTCAAACTTCACATGCTGATAGTACTTATTGAGTACATGACCCCTACTGACTTTGGGGTCACCAGGTCAAAGGTCAAGGTGCTGCAGGGGGCATTTGTCACCATTAGTGACAGCTCTTGTTTTAAAATACATTCAGGTTCTGCCCCT
Source organism: Mercenaria mercenaria (assembly GCF_021730395.1). Taxonomy (NCBI): domain Eukaryota; kingdom Metazoa; phylum Mollusca; class Bivalvia; order Venerida; family Veneridae; genus Mercenaria; species Mercenaria mercenaria. The sequence continues at coordinate 25,666,044 of NC_069362.1, forward strand.
TCTTACATGAATGAGTATTTTACTCAAGTCAGTTCTGTACATAGTCATAATACCAGGTTTAGTAAAGGGTCATGTTTCAGTATTCCTAAAGTCAAAGGATTTGGTAAAAAGTCATTCTGCTACAATGGTTTTGCAGATGTCTGTCGGTCGGTTGGTCTGTCGGTCGGTATGTAGACCAATCTGTTTCCGGATGATAACTCGAGAATGCTTGGGCCTAGGATCATGAAAGTTGGCAGGAAGATTGGTCATAACCTGCAGATGACCAATATTGATTTGGAGATCTGTAGGTCAAAGGTCAAGGTCACAGTGACCTGAAACAGTTAAACAATTTCCAGATGATAACTTAATGATGCCTGGGCCTTGGAAGATGAAAGTTGATAGGGAGGTTGGTCATGACCAGCAAATGATCCCTATTGATTTTGAGGTCAATAGGTCAAAGGTCAAAGTTACAGTGACCCGGAACAGTTAAACGGTTTCCGCATGATAACTCGAGAATACTTGGCCCTAGGAGCATGAAAGTTGATAGAAAGGTTTGTCATAACCAGCAAATGACTCTTTTTGATTTTGAGGTCAGTAGGTCAAAGGTCAATGTCACAGTGACCTGGAACAGTTGAACTGTTTTTGAATGATACCTCAAGAACGCTTGGGCCTAGGATCATGAAAGTTGATAGGGAGGTTAGTCATAACAAGCAAATGACCCCTATTGATTTTGAGGTCAGTAGGTTAAAGGTCAAGCTCACAGTGACCCGGAATAGTTAAACTGTTTCTGGATGATAACTCGAGAACGCTTGGGCCTAGGATCATGAAAGTTGATAGGGAGGTTAATTATGACCAGCAGATGATCCCGATATAGATTTTAGGTCAGTAGGATTACGGTCAAGGTCACATTGACCTGGAACAGTTAAACCATTTCTGGACGATAACTTGAGAATGCTTGGGCCTAGGATCAGGAAACTTAATAGGGAGGTTGGTCGTGACCAGCATATGACCCCTATTTATTTTGAGGTCAGTAGGTCAAAGGTCAAGGTCTCATTGACCCAGAGCAGTAGAACTTTTGTGTACAGTGACCAAATAATTTCTATTCCTGGTGAAATTACTGAATGCATCAAGGGGAGCATTTTATGTTCTACAAGCTCTTGTTTTATTTATACTGTGATTCCTTTACTGAAACTGCTAATAAATTTGCTCAATTACCTCCAATTTACTACAAGGTGTTGTGCCTTGCTAGGACATGTCATCATTCATCCAGGACCACAATGGAAATAAGGGGATTCACATTCCCCTTTTTGTGTCATCCTGGGTATATGAATACATGTCCTGGTACATTGTTTGCTATTATTGGTATTTTATGTTTGTAATGATTCTTAATTGTCTTTCAATATGTTTTAATTCCTATTAATTGTGTATGTGATATTTGAAATTCTTAATTTGTGTTGTACCATTCCATGTATTTAATATACTGAAAAGAATGAATGAATCAATCAATCAAACGGCTTGATGTTGCAGGTGGTGTTCTATTTTGAATACCCAATTGATGGAACATATATCAACAATCCAAATGGTGTTAATAGATCTCGGACTGAAGATAGTTTATTTACAAGACCCATCGCTAGGAACGGTAATACCAGTAACGGCAGTATTAGAGGAATTGGTGCCAAACCAAGTGTTACAAGAGGTTCGCCGGTTGAACCTATGAGTAGACTACATGTTTCTGAAAGTGAACCGGAGTGTGACTCAAATACGGTTCCTGGTCGGAAGGCTCCTCCAACAACTTCTCAGTCGTATCCGGAACTAGGGAAGTTGGAGAACACTAGTACTTTAGTAAATGCACAAAAACATCTACAAGTCATAAATAAACATACCAAACCTCAGAAATTGTCACCTACAGGTGATCGAAGAGGAAGATACTTGCCCGATACAAATAGTGACAATGATATGGCGTCAACGGGTGAAAGTGAACAGGAGGATAATTTCTCGGACAGTGACACGGATGATGAATGGGATGGATGTGAAGTGACGGCTGTATAGTGATGTTTTTATTTGCTGTCTCATACAGGAAGTTAAAGCATAATAGGTTAATGAAATATTTATAGAACGGCTATACCTGTATGAGGCAGTACAGATTGTTAATGTGATGAATGTATGGCAGCTTAAAAGTAAAATGAAGTCACCTTTGAGTGATAAAAGCATGTTTTGATAAATACAACTGGTTATGGCTTTAAGAGCAGAAAAAAATTAAACATATGTGGGATATAAGCAACTAACTAAATTTAAATGCATTTATTTTTACAGACATAGCAGTATAAATATTAGTACAGGAGTTGTGAAAGGGCCATTTTGTTTTTCTGGGACTTTTTCGTTGTAAATTTTGCCTGTTGTAGATAAATTGCAATTAAATTAATTAATCAAGGCCTCAACTAAAAGTTAATAATTTTTAATGCTAATTTAGTTTATATCACTGGATTTAACAAACTAGTCTACTATTATTTCAAATCATGTTTCAAGGATATGGCATTTTTGTCATATTTGCTTATTATTGTCACCAGGGGTGATAATGATCTTTCTTTTATATGATGCAGAAAAAGTTACCTGTTTGGTGGAAACAGTACAAATTTCACAACAAAAAAAAGTTGTGGAGAACTATTTCAAACAAGCCTTAGTGAAAGACATGAACTGTGTTACAGGTCCTAGCCAATACCAGAACCTGTAATTTTCCAGCATTGGCAAGTCACACATTTTTAGTTTAAAATTAAATCACATGTTGTTAACACATAGTACTTTTTTCTATAGCCTTTCACATGTAAGTTTTGATATAGAAAATGTGGCATTATCCAAAAAGGTTTAATTTTGAACTTTCAGATCATTTCATTTTTTGAATAAATTGTATATATTTTCACTTATATATCATTGCCAAAATAGAAAGTTTTTGTTTTAGTAGGAAAAAACTGTAAAATACTATGTTATATTAAGCAAGTTCGTATCCAGAAGTGGACTGTTCTCACGTGTACAGTGCTCCTTAAATCGTGTTCTAAAGTCTTTTCTTATCTGAATGTTCTAACTTAAAGTAAGCTTTTGGGCAGAAATATGTTTGTATTTAGATGTACCGTATTTGCCTAGGATATTGTTCAAGCATCCAATTTTATATTCAGTCTGTGACAGTTGATTAAATGACCATAATTTCCTTTCTCAGGGAAAAAATATATGAAAAACTTTTAATAACATTAAGTGCAGGAAGAAATTATTTCAAATATGTAAAACAGTCTGAAGAGCTTGTAGTATATTTGTGATAATAGAAAAAATTGTTTGCCTGAGGATTTTGAGACACCTCAATTTTACCTTTTTACTACCACAAGAAATAAAGAAATTTCATAAAATATTAACCTAATTGTTAATTTTTATTGAAGCAAACTTATTTTATTTCCAAGTACAGGACAAAAGGAAGTAAAAAAATTAGCCTAATTTTTGTTGGAGTGAATGTAAACATTTTTACTTCTAAATAAAGATGAGATATGTTAATTGAGGAAGTAAAATGAACATGACTGTAGTTGATACATATAGAGAGAGATTTGAAATCCTGATAGCTGTAAGTGGTATGTAAGTAGTGTCGTATACAGGTTGAATACTATTACTCATGTTTATTTAAAATAAATCACACCATATCCTTTGATAAACTATAATTGAAATTTTGTGGTTTTATAAATAGTCTTTACAGAAAGTTGAAGAAAAAAAAGAGGGAAACTTGGGAGAAAACATTTTCTAGAAGGTAACACTCTGATAGGTGAAACGGTAGTATGAAATGAGTCAATTTATATTAAGATAATTAACCTTTAGCCTGCTTGCTGCAAGTGATTCTGCCTTTGCAACCAGTGCAGACCAAGATCCATGCAGGCTGTTCCTGGTCTACACTGTTCGCTATTCATTCAATAAATTTTCGGTGAAATCCCATTCAAATAATAAATGGTATTGTCTAATTCGTATGATGGACCAGTCAATTTTAAAAATTCAGCAGACTAAAGGTTAAAAATTTATTTTACAGCTACACACCATTTGTCAGTAACTCACCAGCTTTTGACTTGTAATGTGTAGTGACTTTTTCAACTGAGATTTCAAGTTTGACTTTGAACAGGAAACATTTTACAAAACTTAATAATAGGACACGGAAGAAAGCCCTTAGATGATTAGATAAACTCTGATGTGATGAAGTTGAACTTTATCCAGTTATGTCAAAAAAGGATACTTAAAAATAATACAAATTTAATCTTTCGTTCTCTCTGTGAACAATGTCTTTCAGAATTTTTTCTTTATTTTGTCTAGGAAAAATAAATTAAGATTTTTGAATGTAAAACAATTTAGTTACACATGTTTAACTTAACATGATAGCAATCTTGCGAAGGTTTTCAGTCAACACAGTAATTATGCTGTACATATATTACATGGCATTACTTTGAATATGTGCCCATTTTCAGCTTAACACTCATAGAAATTTCATTTTATGTATTTTGAATTAAAATGTATATTTTTATATGTTCTCATCTTTGTGTATATTAATAGACTAAATCAAAAAAGATCAATATTTAGTGATATCAATAAATCATGTTTATATTCTGTTGTTAAACATTAGCACTACAATGGCATGATAGTATTTTAGCAACAGTATTTAAGTGCTAATTTATCTCAGATATGTAATCTGCATGTTTTTTATAAGATTTTTTTTATATTGAGTGCATGGCAGTCCAGATTTAGTCTTTTATAAGATTGGGTAATGTGTTTGGAAGGGGTTATTTTGCAGTCGGAGCAACATGCAAATTCAAACCTATTGTGAATAATGAATAGCATTATCTCCAGTAGTATGAAGCCAGAATTTTGAATTAAGTGTGCTGTCTATCAAACTGAAATAATAGTGACAAGAAAATTACCCAATAATCAGTATTTTATCATAAAACAATGATCTTTTGATGAAAGTTAAGCCAAAAGTTATTAACAGAGTATCTTAGATTAGAAAGGATGTTTAGTTGAACTTTCAGCATTTAAAAAAAATTGCTTGTCAGAAAGACATGACCCACTAAACAATACTGTCAGTGAGGATTTTGAAGGGCATTTGATGTTAGCAGTTTGTTTCAAAAAGTTCTTTCTGTATTTCCAAAATCTGATGTTTAGCAAATAAATAATGTGGACAGTTCCAGTAGATGTTATCAGTACTTTATTGTTGTTTTTCTTGTTCAAAAATATTCCTGTTATAAATGTGTTTGTGAACTTTGCCAGGCACCTTTTAACCTTCAGCCTGCTGGCGGCAAGTGATTCTGCCTTTGCGAAAAGTGCAGACCAAGATCAGCTTGCACATCTGTGCAGGCTGATCATGTTCTGCACTGTTCGCTATTCAGTCAGTAGATTTTCAATGAAGACCCCTTTGAATAATAAGTGGTACTGCCCAAATTGAATGATAGACCAGTCCATTTTAGAAATTTAGCAGAGTAAAGGTTAAACATTGGAAGCGATTATGTTATATACATCTCTGAAGATGAGGGAAACATTTCTCTGCATTTTTTTCTGTAATTAATTTCAGGCTGTCTTTCTCTAGAGGAAATTACATTAACCAAAGCTATCACCATTTTATGATCTCTGCCGCAGTAATTGTATTTTATGTACATTCTCGTCTAGTTTGTAGTAGATGACTGAATAGGTTGGACTAAAAGAAGCTGTGTAATCAATTACGATTTTTGTTGTGTAAATATCTAAACATTTTTGCAGGGATTTAGCATTTGAAAAATAGTTGATTCACATGAATATTGTATAATATGTATATTTAAAGCTATATTGAACAAAATGTATTCCACCGCTTTTGGAATAAAAAATCTTAAGGAAAACAAAAATTGAATTCTTCTGTAACAAGCACAACACTTGTTACTCGGGTTGATATTAAATATGTGTAATTGTGAGAAAATCCTATAAATAGTAACAAGCATCTGTTTTACTTCAAACTTAGGATTTACAAATGATGTAAAATTTTGTTTGTTTAAATTTTGTGAAATTATCAATGTTCAGAATGTTAAAACCTCAGATACTTGTTAAAATGAAAAAAAAATCACACACACAAAAATCACATATACATGGACCTGTGGACCTGCACAAATATGAAATTACTACCTCTCTAAAATCTTAGAACTATGTAAAGCCAAATATCTACATAGGGCGAATCACAGTTGAAGTCTTACCAGTATACTTAAATCTTGTATATTTTTTAGCTTGACTATTCAAAGAATAGTCTAGCTATTCTATTCACCCTGACGTCGGCGTCACACCTTGGTTAAGTTTTTGCATGCAAGTACATACAGCTATCATTTAAAGGCATATAGCTTTGAAACTTATTTTTTTCTTTTTCTAGGTCAATTACCAATCTCACTGGGTCAAGTCCCATAACTCTGACATGTATTTTGGGCAAATTATGCCCACTTTTGGACATTGAAAATTCTGGTTAAAGTTTTACATGCAAGTTGCTATCTCCAAAACTAATGCAGATATTGAATTAAAACTTCACATGTGCCTTCGGGGTTATAAAACTAGTTGATAGCACCAAGTCCAATAATTCTGACCTTCATTTTGGCCAAATTATGCCCCCTTTTGAACTTAAAACTCTTGATATTTAACATTTTGGATAATATTTTCCTGCTTCTGGGACAATATTTCGAATACGGACAGCTCTTGTTAATTCTGTTATTGTAGATAACTTATAAATAATTGGGACTACATACATGGAGATTTTTTTTGGCTTAGAAATGTTTCATAGCCTTTAAACAATTGAAAATTGATCAAAAACTAAAGCTCTGTAGTGAAGTTTTGTTCATTCATACCTTACTTCACCATCCCTATCCCAAGATCAGATAGGTGCCCGTCTGTGATGAAATAATGCACAGAAGGGTACCTGGGGTCTTCCTCCACCATTAAAGCTGGAAAGTCATATGACATATAATTGTGTCAGTGTGACATTAAACCCAACAAGATGAGATAAACTGTTCTCTTTATTTTATAGTTTTGATAAATATTTATCTGGTTTCAAGGTATTTGTTAGTGATAAATCTATTGTTTCTGAGAAAGAATTTACATATAAAACAAACATTTAGTTACTGATATGTAGTGACTTTAGTTACTGGTATGCAGTGACTATCAGCAGAGGAGAATAAAACAGATATATATTGCCATACTTATCAAATGAAATCATCAAAATAATGTTTGTCTTCCTGTCTAGTTGTTAAGATTTGTATTACTTTTTGTGTTATATAAGCTTTGACTCTTTTTGTTTTTATGTCCCCGAAGGGAGGCGTATTAGTTTTCAACTGTCGGTACGTGCGTTCCTTCGTTCGTCACAATGTTAACTTTTTGCATGAAGGCACTTTACTAGCGAACCAGGACCTTCAAACTTCACATGCTGATAGTACTTATTGAGTACACCACCCTATTGACCTAGGGGTCACCAGGTCAAGGTCACAGGGGCCAACGTTAACTTTTTGCATGAAGGCACTTTACTCGCGAACCACTGCACCCAGGACCTTCAAACTTCACATGCTGATAGCACTTATTGAGTACACCACCCCTACTGACTTTGGGGTCACCAGGTCAAAGGTCATGGTCACAGAAGCCAACGTTAAACTTTTTGCATGAAGGCACTTTACTCGCGAACTACTGTACCCAGGACCTTCAAACTTCATGTGCTGATAGTACTTATTGAGTACACCACCCTATTGACCTAGGGGTCACCAGGTCAAGGTCACAGGGGCCAACGTTAACTTTTTGCATGAAGGCACTTTACTCGCGAACCACTGCACCAGGACCTTCAAACTTCACATGCTGATAGCACTTATTGAGTACACCACCCCTACTGACTTTGGGGTCACCAGGTCAAAGGTCATGGTCACAGAAGCCAACGTTAAACTTTTTGCATGAAGGCACTTTACTCGCGAACTACTGTACCCAGGACCTTCAAACTTCATGTGCTGATAGTACTTATTGAGTACACCACCCCTACTGACATTGGGGTCACCAGGTCAAAGGTCAAGGTCCAGGGGCCAACGTTAACTTTTTGCATGAAGACACGTTACATCGCGAACCACTGCATCCAGGACCTTCAAACTTCAATTGTGCTGAATGTACATATTGAGTAACTACCTTACTGACTTTTGGTTACTCAGGTCAAAGGTCACAGCACAAGGGCCAACGTTTAACCTTTTTGCATGAAGCACTTACTCGTTGAACCACTTTCACCCAGGACCTTCAAACTTCACATGCTGATAGTACTTATTGAGTATATACCACCCCTACTGAGTTTGGGTTACCAGTCAAAGGTCAAGGTGCTGCGAGGCATTTGTCACCATTATGTTAAGCTCTATGTTGTGTTCTTTTGCAAAACGTTGAAAGACAACAGGCTTTGTTTGTATACTAGTATTATGTGCCTTGTTTTAGGGTAAGTTAACTGTCCACATTTGTGCTACATTCTGATGAAATCTTTAGATAGGTATTTTGTTACTGTAACTAGATTTATCACTTTGGTGTTAAGATCATGTTTCATAATTGGTGAATTCTGGAAAGAAATATGCATGTTTGCAAAGATTTAGATTTTTCCCAATTTATAAGTTTTCATACGTCACCTGAGAGTTTGTTAATTCTGGATTGGTTAACATTTTCTTTAACCTCTAATGATCAAACTCATCAAGTTAATGTTTTCCTATAAGGGGCCATTTAGAATTGCAGTATCTTTTTAAAATTATCCCCCTTGACAGCTAGAGTCTTTATTTATGCTATATTTCTACAGAATATCCATGAAAGACAGTGTTAACATTTTCAAAACACATTTTGAAATTTGCTTATGAAATAATCCTGTTAATATAGGTAATTTTCAAGATAGATCTAATTGCAAATATTTCTAATGAACAGAATTGTTACAAGCAAAGAGAAAAATGTACCATAATATTTAACATGTTCTTTTAATTGAATAAGGCTACAGCCAATATACATCCATATAATTCATCATTACATATTCCAAAACAAAGTACAATACATGGCCCTGTGAAAGTTGGATGAAACTTTAAGTAATATACAGTTTATAGGTTTGAGCTGAACTTTAATATTGACATGATGGTATCTTTCTTGATATCTCTACATTGATGACAGAATATTGACACTTCAGTGTTTATTTGTTATCTAATTTATCAAAACAGTGTTTAAAGAGTCTAACCTGTGTCTACCCTGTCTGATAAAGGTTTATTGATCACAGTGTTCTTGAATTATAGTTGAAAATTCATTGATCCCATTTTGTATCAGATAGTTTTACTTATTTAACTCTTAGCCTGCTGCAGGCGAATTTAACAGCCTTTGCAAACAGCTTGGAACCAGATCAGACGCCGATTAAATCGGCGTCTGATCAGGTTCCAAGCTGTTTGCTACTCTGACAATATTTCTTCCAGTTTTGGAGCAAATTGAATGAACTTTACAATTTTAGCAGACGACATTTCCAGCAGACGACAATTTATCTAGCATGCTAAGGGTTAAGGCTTCTAATATATGGAAAACTTAAGCGTCTAGTAATCCAGGGGTTAAGTATTTTTAGAGCAGGATGAAAAATAAAATGAGCCGCGCCATGGGAAAACCAACATAGTGGGTGTGCGACCAGCATGGATCCAGACCAGCCTGCGCATCCGCGCAGTCTGGTCAGGCTCCATGCTGTTCGCTTCTAAAGCCTATTGGAATTGGAGAAACTGTTAGCGAACAGCATGGAGCCTGACCAGACTGCGCGGATGCGCAGGCTGGTCTGGATCCATGCTGGTCGCACACCCACTATGTTGGTTTTCCCATGGCACGGCTCAAATTAAGACAGGATAAGGAGGAAGTATGTTACAAGATTTTGCTCATTTAAAGTTAACTGAAAACTCAAGACTTGAGTGTTTCACGTGTGTTGAGAGACATTAGCAAATGTATGAGTTTTTGGAAATCTCATTTGTTAGCATCTTGTTACAGGGCAGAGCAAAATATTGGCATGGTCTGTTTGATATGTTCTGAATATACAGAATGTTAAAACAACTTTGCTGTAAAAGACTGTATTGCCCTTTAAGAGTTTAAGTGAGAAAGTTTGTAAATTCATTGTATTGTACAGTTCATACCTTTCAGGTGGTCTAGTGGTAACACGCTTGACTGTCAATCCAGAGGTCCGGGGTTCAAATCCCAGTTCCTGCACTGGAAATTTCTGAGATGCTCGAGTGTCTCCCACCTACTAGAGCCTATGTTCCTAGGAAGATGTTGCGTATCGTGTATACACCGCATTTAAAACCAACTGTCTATTCAAAGAGCAGCATAGGGACACGTCTGTATCTGAAAAGTTCTCTCTGTCTGTTCTGGGGGCTTTATCTCACTCTGTCCCTCTGGTCAGATCGCTCTGTGTCTGTACTAGTAGAGGATGATTTCGCGCCCTGTGTGGCTGCAGTTGCTGTAAAGTGCCTTTGAACGTGTTTATCATGAAAAGGGCGCTATATAAATCTGGTATAATAATAATAATAATAATAATAATAATAATAGTTACATCCTTGATACATGTAAATAGAGAAATACGGAAAAACCAGGCCATGCCAATTTTTTGACTGCTATATACATTTTGTCGTGTCATATTCGAGATTTAATTTTGATATAAATACAGTCATGTTATATAAGTGTTGTCTGATCACATATCTAGGGCAACAAATTGTGTATATGTTATTGGTGACCATAATTTAAATCTGTTGTAATTGATGAAAAGTGAAATAAAATATTTTATTTTTAAAATCTTGCATATTCATTTATCAAATTCCACCCAAACAACAATGACCTGATAAAGTCCCTTAATGATTCAAAGATTGCAGCTACTTAAGGAACAAATTGTTATCATAAAGTTAATACCCATTTGGAAAGTACTCTGTTCTTTGATTCATATAAGATTAGACATTTGATCTCGGACAACTTAACAATTTTTAGCTCACCTGAGCACGAAGTGCTCAAGGTGAGCTTTTGTGATTGCCCTGTGTCCAGCGTCCGTCGTCGTCTGGCGTCTTCAACAATTTGAATGTACACACTCTAGAGGTCACATTTTTGGCCCAAGCTTACTGAAACTTGGTCAGAGTGTTACCCTCAATAAAATCTTGGAACGAGTTTGATATTGGGTAATCTGGGGTCAAAAACTAGGTCACCAGGTCAAATCAAAGGAAAAGCTTGTTAACACTCTAGAGGTCACAATTTTGGCCCAATCTTAATGAAACTTTGTGAGAACGTTATCCTTAATAAATCTTGGACAAGTTTGATATTGGGTCATCTGGGGTCAAAAACTAGGTCACCAGGTCAGATCAAAGGAAAAGCTTGTTAACACTGTAGAGGCCACATTTATGACTGTATCTTCATGAAAAATGGTCAAAATGTTAATCTTGATGATTTTAAGGTCCAGTTTGAATCTGGGTCATGTAGGATCAAAAACGGTCACCAGGTGAAATCAAAGGAAAAACTAGTTTACACTGTAGAGGCCACATTTATGACCATATCTTAATGAAACTTGGTCAGAATGTTAATCTTGATGAACTATAGGTCAAATTCAAATCCGGGTCAGGTGGGGTCAAAAACTAGGTCAAATCAAAGGAAAAGCTTGTTGACACTCTAGAGGCCACATTTATGACTGTATCTTCATGAAACTTAGTCAGAATGTTAATCTTGATGAAGTTCGAATCTGGGTCATGTCTGGTCAAAAACTAGGAGACTGGGTCAAATTAAAGGAAAAGCTAGTTAACACTCTAGAGGCCACCATATCTTAATGAAATTTGATCAGAACATTAATCTTGATGATCTTTAAGTCAATAGGTCAGGTGAGTGATACAGGGCCTTCATTGCCCTCTTGTCTATATTTTAGTTACATTTAGTTTCTCTTTAATTTACAATTATTTTATCCAGGAATGCATTCTTTCAAACCTCTGTAATGACCAACAGTCATCTGACCAATGTTCATAATAGAAATCCAGTTAATTTACTAATGTCAAGTCACAAAATACACCATCAGTACTGTAGCTCTCACAAAATACATTATCAATGGCTCTTGATTCCTCATCACATTCTGATGCTTATTTTACAATTTCCATTTCCAGTATATTTGGAAAAGGTTGTAACTTTCATGTTTCATATGAATTCTTCCAGTAAGACAGGACTGTTACAGGATATTACTTGATGACATGGGAAAACTATGAGGATACTTTGAAACTTTTTATGTAGGAGAAGGGGAACTGCTATGACAAAATGGTAGAGATTGCGTATAATCAAACCTTGATGGTGCCAGAATCTTCCTTAAAAATCCTGTTCTGTTGAAATGCAGATTGTTGATATGTATGTAGAAATGGTTTCTCCAACTCACAAGTCTTAGATTTTTATACGCCCAAAGGGACTTATTATGTTATGGTCCTGGTGTCTGTCCGTCCGTTAGCAATTTCGTGTCCGCTCTGTAACTCTTGAACCCCTTGAAGGATTTCAACGAAACTTGACACAAATGTTCACCACACCGAGAAGACATGCAGAGCGCATGGTTTGGATATCTCATTTGAAGGTCAAGGTCACACTTAGGGGTCAAACGTCATATGAGTGTGTTTCATGTCCGCTCTGTAACTCTTGAACTGCTTGAAGGATTTTAAAGAAACTTGGCACAAATGTTCACCACACTGAGGCGACGTGCAGAGCGCATGCTTTGGATGACTGGCTTCAAGGTCAAGGTCACACTTGCGTGTCAAATGTCATATATGACTTTGCTTTGTGTATATTGCTATGCATTGCAATGCTCTTGTTTTTATTTGGCAGATCCCTTTTTGTTCTTTTACAATATTTTTTTTTTAATTACTTTCCTTTTTTATACGCCCGAAGGGACGTATTATGTTATGACGCTGGTGTCCGTCTGTCCGTCCGTCCGTTAGCAATTTTGTGTCCGCTCTGTAACTCTTGAACCCCGTGAAGGATTTCAAGGAAACTTTACACAAATGTTCACCACACTGAGACGATGTGCAGAGCGCATGTTTCAGATGACTTGCTTCAAGGTCAAGGTCACACTTAGGGGTCAAAAATCATATCAGTTTGTTTCGTGTCCGCTCTGTAACTCTTGAACTGCATGAAGGATTTCAAAGAAACTTGGCAGAAATGTTCACCACATTGTAACAATGTGCAGAGCGCATGCTCCGGATGACTTGCTTCAAGGTCAAGGTCACACTTGAGGGTCAAAGGTCATATATGACTGCTTTGTGTATATTGCTCTGCATTGCAATGCTCTTGTTTTTATTTGGCAGATCTCTTTTTTGTACTTACAATATTTTTTTTTTGAATTACTTCCCTTTTATGTTACTATAAATAGCTTATTTTGAAACTTTTTTATTATTGGCCGTAGGGAAAAACCGAGACCACTTTTCTGTGGTACAACATGGATGGTACCTCTAATTTTAAGGTGTATTTTTACATACCTGTACCTGATAAGGATTATTTTGTAGACTTTGAATAATTTTTTTTGTGGACTTAGATTTGTTTTTTGAAGTTTTCGTTTTGTTGTTCCAGTCCTTTGGGGCTACAACAGTCAAGTTCTTAAAATTTTGCTCCCATCCTATGATGTAAGCCGCTTGGCGGCGCTCTTGTTGTTACTTTAAATAGCTTATTTTGAAACTTTTTTATTATTGGCAGTAGGGAAAAACCGAGACCACTTTTCTGTGGTACAACATAGATGGTACATCCAATGTTTAGATGTATTTTGACATAACTTTACCTGGTAAGAATTTTTTTGTGGACTTGGAAATTTTTTTTTTGTTTCTGTCATTTGGGCTTCAACAGTCAAGTTCTTTAAATAATGCTTCAATCCTCTTTTGTACCGGTAACCCTTCGTGTGTATATTGCCCCGCTTGGCGGCGCTCTTGTTATGAGATTATTATGGTCTGTGAACAAAAAAAGTGTTTTTGAGATAAAAAAATATATTTTTGTTAAAGTGGTGAATGCTCCTAATCGATGATTTCCTTACATGTTGCATTGTGTTTTACAATGTGTACTTTCAAACCAGGATACAGAATGAACCAGGAGTGACTATATTAGTGCTTAAATCTAGTGACCTACTTAATTAATGAAATGAATGGCCAACTCAGCTTTTCCATTGGGTTTACAAGTATTTTTATTAACACTTACTCATATTTTAGTGACATAATTATAAATAAATATTAACTTAAAAGCTGAAAAATACTGCATACATGCGGAATTCTTGAAATTGCAACCAAATGTAAAAACTCTTTCGCATAACACTGCGAACCCAATTCTGAAGCAATTTCAAAGAAATATTTCTTGTGTGAGCCTCTACCAAGTTCCTTCAATTTATTATGTTTTATTGATAATATAACCACCAGGGAGCAGGGCTTTACCCTGTGTGGCTGTATGGAAAACTTTGAAAATCTTCTCTCGTGAAACTGCTGGCCTGATTTCAAAATAATTTTACAGCTATGTTCTTTAGGTTACTCTACTAAATTCTTTTAAATTATTCTGGTTACAAAAACTTGTAACCAGGCGGTGGGGCTAGTTATCCAGTATGGCTGTTTGAAAATTTTCAGCTTTGAAACTGCTGACCTGACTTCAAATTAATTTCACAGAAACATTCTGTGGGTGATCCTCTGCCAATTTTCTAAAGCTGTTCTGATTTGTCAAAAAACATGACCTCCAAATGCCTGGGCTAATTTTCTCATTGGCTATTTGATCTCAGAAACTGTTGGACCAATTCCAAAATAAGTTTAATGTTCCTTAAGTGACTCTCTACCAAATTCTGTTTTGTTGAACAACTTGGCCACCAGTGGGCTGGGCTAATTTTTCCAGTATGGTTATATGGAAAACTTTGAAAATGTTTATTGAAACTGCGGGCTGAACTTCAAAACAATGCCAAGGCAATGTTCCTTTGGTGACCATCTACCAAATTATTAGAAAAAATGAGCAATCTAGGGCCATCATGACCCTCTTGTTTAACAAATAGTTGTGGATTACTTAGGGATCACACTTTTGGCTGCACTGTCTGAAGATGTCCATATCAAAGATACCACTATAATAAGTTACATTTATCACATTCATTTTGAAAGGTAGGAGGCAAAGATAATGTTTGGTACTTGACGCCTGTATTCTGTATCTTAACCCTAGAAATGGAGATAGAAGTTTTTCACTACTGATGTTGAACCTTCAACAGTATAGTATTCTCCACTTATGTTCACTGAATAAGCCTTGTCATAGTAATCTGTCACTGGTTGTAAACTGTAAGGGATTAATTTATTCATACCATTGGAGTTTATTGTATTTCAGTAAACTTTGGGCTAAATTAAGATCTTGCCTGCAGTAAACTTCTTTGGGGGTAGGCAGCGGTTACTTCCCCTGAGCATACTCTTCTCCAAGGAGAATTTCCGCAGCTGTCAAAATTGAAAAGATTACATTGGTATTACAGGTAATTTATGGTATTTTATACACGTCTGATTATAGATTCCTTTATTTTTTTAAGAAAACATCTTTTATCATTAATATCCTTACTTAGATTTCCAAATTTGCAATCATGACATCTCATATTTTCTCTGCTTTAACTAAAAAAGGCAGTGGCCTAGGGGTCCGGTAACTGGACCTCTAGACAACCCGTACACGGTAATCAATATGAATAGTGAGAACGGTATTTACAAAGAGGAGACTATATTGTATCTTTAAAAATGGGAGATGTTTTCAAAAGTTTGCTCTCGTATTTTTCTCGTTGTTTGACGCATTGGTCCAGAGGGCTCAGGGCTGTAGTGAAAGTAGGTTTATAGGCCACTTCCAACAGCAAGGCTGTTGGGATAACCCATTAGGGACGTGGTTAGAGTGTCCACCTATGGATCATGAGGTCCAGGATTCGAGCCCCAGTAGGTACCTTGGTATTTTCTCTCCCAGGGTTTACTTTAATGGTGTCAGAAGTGTTTGACAGACTCGTGCGTAATGCATGGAGTATCATTCCGGAGAGCTGGTACGCTCTGATAAGTAAAGGGGGATAAGTGTAGTGATAGTAGGTTTATAAGCTACTTCCAACAGCCTTGCTGTCGGGTTAACCCTTTAGTGACATGGTTAGAGTGTCCGCCTACGAATCATGAGGTCGGAGGTTCGAGCCCCAGTAGGGACCTTGGTATTTTCTCTCCCAGGGTTTACTTTAATGGTGTCAGAAGTGTTTGACGGACTCATGCGGTGTGCATGGAATGTCATTCTGGAGAGCTGGTAAGCTCTGAAAAGTAAAGGGGGAGAAGTGTAGTGATAGTAGGTTTATAGGCCACTTCCAACAGCCTTGCTGTTGGGTTAACACTTTAGCGATGTGGTTAGAGTGTCCGTCTACGGATCATGAGGTCCCAGTAGGGACCTTGGTATTTTCTCTCCCAGGGTTTACTTTAGGGTTAAGACGATTTCCTATGGAGGTGAAGGCCCCTGGCTACTCCCATTGTGGTGTGTCCTTGGGCAAGGCACTTTGTCACGATTGCCTCAGTTGACCCACCTGTAACAGGGCCAGATTCAGAAATTTTTGACTGGGGGGTGGGGGGGGGGGGGGCACCAGTTTTGAACGTCATCGCCGAGGCGCATAGCAAGTTATTGTAGGGGGTGCCTTTGCCCATGTTAGGGGAATTCAGGTGGGTCTTCTCCTGTTTTTGTTTTAAAATACAGGTATGAAATGGTATCCTCAGGTGCATTTACTGGTGGGTGTACTCCCGTCATATTAGGGGTGTCAGGGGGCTCTCCCCCTGAAATTTTTGAAATACAGGCATGAAATGGTGGCCTCTGGTGCATTTTTAGGTATTGTAGGGTTATGTTACTCCCCTCTTGATTGGGTGGTCAGGGGGCTCTCCCCCTGGAAAATTTTGAAATACAGGTTTGAAATGGTGGCCTCTGGTGCGTTTCTGGGTTAAAATTTTGAGGAAAAATATTCCATTGCCAAAATAGTAGGTTGAATCTTTGATGAGTATAGGTCACTTGTCAGCCAACCGGTGGGGCAGGACCCCTCGGCCCAACCCTGGATTCGGGCCTGTTTAAATGGGTACCAGCAAATTGCTAGGGGTAAGGTATAAATGGTTTTATATCTGTTCTTAAAATAGGGTCGCTCAAAAGCTCTACAGATTTATGTTAATTCATTGTTTCACAAAGCGATGGTAACAAAAATTTACCTTTGTAAGTGACAGGAAACAGAAGCACTTATAATTCTTTAATCCTAAGATCGCAAATTTAACCTTTGATAAATAATAAAGAGCAATTTGTATGCCGTAATCAGAAAATTTTATCAAATTCTTGTTTTTTTGGGGGGAGAGTGGGGTGCCAATGAATTAAAAGATAAACTTAATGTTTCCTTTAGTATTTAAGACATGGATTGTGCTCATGAATTGTTGAATTCGTTTTACTGCTAGAGTAAATTAAATAGCGGTGACTATCCGAAATCGCTGTTAGAATTTCAAATTCAATATGAAAAAATCAACAAAAAAATCTGAAGCTGTAGCAAACAAATGAATATTATAATTCAGTCACACTGGACCAGTGTTGATGAGTGATTTCAATTATTTGATTTATTCTTACAATGAAATAAAATTTAAGGTTTATGTATTTGCAACAACTTAGAAAATATTTGAAAAACATTGTCCATTGTAATCTCTGAACGTATCTGGGTGTGTTGTTAAGGTTTATGTATTTGCAACAACTTAGAAAATATTTGAAAAACATTGTCCATTGTAATCTCTGAACGTATCTAGGTGTGTTGTACCTCAAGACTCGGGCACAGGAGTCTGAAAACCAGACCCCTAGCCTCTTTCTAAAAAAATCATCTCCTGTGTATGTGTAGTGTAGTAGTGGTATTATAGTGAACTCAACCATGTTATAGATTTTCCCATTTATTGCACAGCGTACCAGTATAATATTAATACAAAGAAAACTTAAAACATAAAACAGTAAAATCAGGAACATGAAACAATACAGATTGTAATACAACAATTGCAACATGGAAATATGCAGATTTCACAAAATACATCTCTCATGGTTATTACTAAAAGAACAAATGCCACATAAAATTGCTTATCAGATACGTCTATAAATAGTACACTTAAATATAATGAAAAGTAAGTTTACTAAAACGTAGTTCTAAATGAACTTGTGTTCACTCGAAAATGATTCTAAAGAATGATGTATAGTGGGCCATGCAAATGTTAGTTTGCGCCAAAAAGTTGTTATTCGTGCAGAAAGCATAGCTGACCAATCAAAACGTATTCTGTCTTACAAAACAAGTTCATATGCACGGGTGGACACATGACTGGACACAATAAAACAAACATGGATTACAACACAATACAACGGAACACAGAGTACAGACATGATACAACGGAGAACTGATACGATAGCTTTAAGGATATATTATATACACAAGTATACAAAATTAATTAAATCATTTCATAAATTTAGAATAAACAAGTGAAGCTTGACTTAACTTCAAACTTCCCCACTTTGTTGGAATGTCTCCTACATTCTGGAAGCTAACAGTAATAAGTATCAAATGAAATATTCCGTATTATAAAAAGAAATTCAAATTCTGACTTTCTGAATAACAGAATAAAATTTGAAGTGGGAATCATTGTTCAATTAATTCTGAATTCAAAATAAGTCAATTTAAGTATTGGAAAACGGTGTGTAATCCATTAAGGGCAGTTAGTAACATTCCAACAGGAGTTGTCTCTCTTGGTAAAATCTATATTTTATACTTGGTATCAGCATAACATGATGAAATAAGTTAAGCTCCTCATTTTCTAAGATAGAAGTTTTAAAAAATAAAATTGTATACAACAACTGACAAGATGCAGTATTCTAATGCTAGAGAAAGCATTAAATCTAAATTATCAAATTTTGCCTAAACTTCCGCAAAATACGTCTGACATAGAAATTATTTTGCAGTTATAGGCAAGATAAAAATCCTTTCGCAATGATATATATCTGAAAAGGAAGTTTCACAAAAATAAATCAAACAACTTGAAAATATGTAATTTATTATGCTGAAAAATGAAAACTGCAAATCCTGAATGTTACAGCTCATTTCCACACATAATCTATATTTATCAGTCTGCATTTATCAAATACTTGTAACTAGGAAATGTTACAAATAGCTGAAATGACACATAATGGCTGTTTCTAGGTTACAAAACACCAAATTTATAGGTTATAAAACACTAATTTGTAAACAACCCTGCAAAATGAAAATAAATATTAAAGTACTCTGTTTTGTCAATGGACTGTTGATAAACCCATTCTCCGTAGGGTTCTGGTTCTGGTTCACGCCTGTTGTATCTGGCATTTGCTATGGAGAAAATGTTTGTAGGGTTACAACTGGTGTTACAACTGGAACTGGTGTTTGTAATAACTGGTTGCCTTGGGCAAAACCAGAAAACACTTACTTAAAAGTACATTGTGTATTGAATATCAACAAGGTGATAAGTCAATCACAGTTTTTAACTCGTCTGATTTTTGAAAAAGATCTACGAGGTATTGTCATCACTTGATCATCCGCATTGGTTAAAATCTTTGTTTAGGTCAATCTTTTCTCAAAAACTATAAGAGCTGAAGCTTTGAAACTTTACATACTCGTTTATCATCATTAGATGACTTAGTAGGCCAAGAACCATAATTCTGATTTACATTATGTCCAAATTATGGCCCTTTTTATACTTAGAAAATTTGAGTTTCTTGGTTAAAATTTTTGTTTAGGTCCACCTTTTCTCAAAAGCTATAAGAGATACAGCTTTGAATCTTTGCACACTTGTTGACTGTGTACGTAATGAACCATAACTCTGATATGCATTTTGTCAGAATTATGGCCCTTCTTGTACTTGGTAAATTTGAGTTTATTGATTAAAATTTTTGTTTAGGTTCACCTTTTCTCAAAAGCTATAACAGGTACAGCTTTAAAACGTTTGCAGATGTAGAAATGTATGTCAGTGGCAGTATTGCTAAATATCTGGTATTCATCAGACAGAATAGTACCAGGTAATCAATGTTTTTCATTATTTTTGTAATTCGTTAAATGTAATGAAAAATCATATTCCATTACCTACTTTGCCTTCAACATGAAGAGTGCACCTAATTAGTTGCGTTGACAGCTTTCTGTAGATATTGGTAATCTGTACCAGTTATTAACTAAGTTTATACTGATTGTATTACATTGCACCAGAAATGGAATGTAGGAGTGATCAGTGCCAAGCCTTATTGTGCATTATGTCAGCCTTTTCTGTATTGATGATTTTCAGCAGAGTTGTGGCCCTTGATTCATCAAATTTTATGAAGTTTTATCCACTCCATTGTATAATAGGGTGGAATTCCACTAAACTTTACAGGAGAGATTAGTGCCAAGTCTCATGCAGATTATCGGCATGTTCCGGTTCAGTGATTTTTAGCAGAGTTATGGCCCTTGATATTTAATTTTTTTTTTTTTTTGTTGGATTTAACGTCGCACCGACACATGATAGGTCATATGGCGACTTTCCAGCTTTAATGGTGGAGGAAGACCCTAGGTGCCCCTCCGTGCACTATTTCATCACGAGCGGGCACCTGGGTAGAACCACCGACCTTCCGTAAGCCAGCTGGATGGCTTCCTCACATGAAGAATTCCACGCCCCGAGTGAGGCTCGAACCCACATCGATGAGGGGCAAGTGATTTGAAGTCAGCGACCTTAACCACTCGGCCACGGAGGCCCCTTGATATTTAATAGTTTACACTGTTTACACTACTTGTTATATACAGTTAGGCTGCATTTCACTAAACCTCATGAGTGATTAGTGTGAAGCATAGTTGTGCATATTATCATCATGTTCTGGTTAAATGGTTTTCAGCAGAGGCTTGACTCTTGATTAGTCAAAACTCTTTGACCAGTGCTACTTTTCCTATACCACTGGTTGGAGTTCCACCAAACTTTACAGGAGTTACCACTGCCAAGCCTAGTTGGAATGTTATGGTTCAGTGATGGTGTAGTTATGGCCCTTAAATTGTAGCATTTTACAATTTCTGCATGGTAAGTGGTTGGAGACATACATTTTTCATGAAAAACAACCTCTAGCTAGGTATTGAAGGGGATACTTGTAGTCCATGCTGAAATATAACATTAGACATAAGTTGTTTTTTTTTAATACCAACTTTTATCTATATCTCAAGTGTCGGAGTTGTGATTGGAGGTAAAGTGTTTTATCAAAATAAAATGCTAGGACTAATGAGTGATGCTGGTCTAGGATTTAACATGGCTCTTTAAGGATTGTCTAGGATTTACTCTGTAATCTGCTTAAAAACTGATCCTTTAACAGGTATATATAATTAGTATTGATGTTGCATGTTTGCTTGGTAATATATGAAGCTTGTACTGCAGTTACTTCATACAGAGTTGTTGTCCTGAAGTAGTGTGAGTGGAATAAAGCTGGAGTAGGAAGCACCTGTTGTACTGTCCATACATTAAATTGTGAACTAAAAGATAGCCTCGACTTACAAAGTCTGTTAGGATCAAGAAATCTATAATAAAATTTGTTTCTGTTCTTATATGGACACTGCAATATTTCTTCTTCTATGAACACCCCTGTTTTCTGTAGACTCAGCTCAAGTCAGAGATAAGGGAGAATGTAAAAATCGTAAGAAAGTGCTATTAATAAGGATTTAATTTTGAAGAGATTCATTTAAAAAAAACAAACCTATTTGCCGATGATCTAGTCAAAATAGAAATTAGCTGTATTGGAGATAAATGTACTAGCCATTTATATTGTTAGTTATTTCCCTTTGTGTCTAAAGTTAAAATGCTATATTTATTGTATTTCAGTGTAAACTTATAAGTGAAATATTTCATGTTGTATCAAATATCTTTTGTGTTTAAATGTTCAAATTAAAGTGTTAGGTCATTACATATGCCTGGAAGCTTTGACAGTTTTGATCTATAACACCCTTGCCTGATCCCTTCTCCAATTTGTTATACAGATCCATTCCATTATTTTTGGTTTGGCCAAAATAGCTATTTTGCCAGGATATGAATAAATGGATTTCAGCTTTTGAAGATTGAATGAATGGGAATTTTATTTGTTTCTATGCCACCAGCATCTACTGATGTGGGAGGCATATAGTGATTGCCCTGTCCCTCCGTCCGTACGAGGTTAACCAAATGGGATCGTTTCGTCTAGCATCAATACCCCTTACTAGAATGACTTGATACGAATGCAGATGTAACCTGTGACCATTCCTCATCTTCAGACATCACCTGACCTCAGTTTGACCTTGACCTTGACTTCATTTTGGACTTAGGTTGCTTTATATGGGCCATCTCTTGGTTAACCAAATGGGACCGTTTCGTCTAGCATCAATACCACTTACAAGAATGAATTGATACTAATACATATGTAACCTGTGACCATTCCTCGTCTTCAAACATCACCTGACCTCAGTTTGACCTTGACCTCGTTTTGGACTTAGGTTGCTTTGTATCGACAAGGATGCCACCGGGGGCATCAAGCGTTTATTGAACGCAGCTCCTTGTTTTTTCTGGATTTAATTTTGCAGATCTTCAAAAAAAAACTTGATATATCTGCATGACTAAGCTAATGGTCTGTAGCACATCCCATAAAACAGGTTGTACTATGTGGTTACCCATGGCCTGTGGGCATGTGGCATTCAGTAAAGTTGTCCGCTCTTTAATTTGAACATTTCCTATCAAATATGCACTAATCTTGATAACAATGTTTATGGGCATAATATCTCTGCCATGTTTGATAACCAGCTGGATTTTCCTAGAGGCTCAGGAGTTGTGACCCTTGAATTACTAGGTATTGTGAAAATTGACAGTGTCAGCTCTTTAACTTGAGAAGGTCCTAGTCAGTGCATACCAAATTGCTCATAATGTTTATGGGTATGGTATCTCAGCCAAATTTGAAAACCATTTGGATTATTCAAGGCTGTCTGAAGTTACGGCTTTTGAATTACTCAAAAATGTGAAAATTGCTTGCTCTCCAACTTAGTAGTTCTGATCCAATATTAACCATTCTTGCCCACAGTGTTTATGGGCAAAATATATGAGCCATTTAGATTCATAACCAGCTGGATACACCCAGTTCTTTTATGTTCCTGTCTCAATGTTGTACAGATGCTTCTGCTTGGTCCTTGTTGTGGGTTACAAGATCTAAAAATAGAAGAACTTTTAAACAACTTCTTATAAACCACTTAATGAATCTCACCAACCTTGGTCTGTAGCATCCTTGTATTATCCTCTCTCAGTTTGTTCAAATGCTTCAGCTTGGCCATTTTAGTGGCAGCAATAACTGAGAAAAAAAGATTACTTCTCCTTTGATCATTACAAGTTTGCCCTGTAGCATCCTGGAGCACCTCTCTCAGACTTGTTCAAATAGTTCAACTTTGTCCATTTCAAGGACCTTCAGGGCTTTAAAGAAGTATTAATAAAAACTTTTAACAAAAAATCTTTCCTAAACTTTGTCTGAGGCATCCTTGGATATACCTTTCTCAGTCATATTCAGAAGTTTCTACTTGACTGCAGGTAGTAGCTGCCAGAACTAAAAATAGGAAAAAAATTCAAACAACTTATTGTCATGATCTGCTTTATTGATTTTCACCAAACTTCATCTGTAGTACCCACTGTAGAACCTCTTCCTCTCTCTCGAGTTTTTTCAAATGGTTACACTTTTTTTAAATAAATAAGATAAAGTAAATAGACTTTTTTTAAATCTTTTTTAATGAACTGCATTATGGATGTCAGAAGCAAGGTGAAAAGGTCGTGGTCCTTCTCAGGTAGGTGACTTTAAATAGACTTCATGGTATATTTCTGTAGAGTATGTGTGACCCGATGTCCAATGACATCATTCTTTTTCTGTTATTGTGAAATGATCACATATTTGTTTCTAGTATTTTAATAATTTGCTGAAAGCACCTAATAAAGTTGGATATCTGAAGAGATATTTTAGTAATTACCTGTATATGGTCAGACAGACTGTCTCAGGTATCTAACAAATGTAGCAATTAGAGAGATACATATAACAGATATTGGATATCTAAGTCTTGAAATGAGGACTTTACCAGATATTATACAAGTATTTTCACAGGTTAGCTGCAGAGTATTACAAAATATGTTGATTCTCAGCTATATAAGATCTCATTAAGCTATGGTCTGTTATCTGTTTACACCAGACTGTAAAAGAAGTGGTCATCAGTTCGGTCCTTAGTTCCTCCAGTTAGAAACACATATGAGCCGCACCATGAGAAAACCAACATAGTGCGTTTGCGACAAGCATGGATCCAGACCAGCCTGCACATCCACGCAGTCTGGTCAGGATCCATGATCTTCGCTTTCAAAGCCTACGGCAATTAGGGAAACCGTTAGCGAACAGTATGGATCCTGACCAGATTGCGTGGATGCGCAGGCTGGTCTGGATCCATGCTGTTCGCAAATGCACTATGTTGGTTTTCTCATGGTGCGGCTCATAAAGTCATTCAGATAACTGGAAACCAAATCATGTGACATGTGTGCCAGGGCTCTTCACACCTATGAAAGTTATTATGGTTACAGACGAGACATTATCTCAGTAAATTTCCAATGGCATCATTAGTTCAAGAAAAAAGAGCATAATTATGCAAAATTTGGTCTGGCGGGCAGTGAGTTATCTATTTACAAAAAGCCTGAATACAGATACACGGAAGAATTAGAGGACGGTTGTGCAGTTTCATCAGGTCCCATGATGGTAATAGGCTTCACCAAGATCCAGAGGTCCAGGATTCAAATTCTGGTCCAGGCACTGGAAAATTCTGAGATCCTGTGAGTGTGTGCCACCCTACTTAGAGAGGCCAGTACTGGTTCTTATAAGGAAAGGAGGCTTACTTTGTATCAATGTTCTACAGTTGGAATGTTAAAGACCAACGTTAACTATTCACAAAGAGATAGGGTAAGTTAGTCAGACATGCCAGTATCTTAAATTTCTCTCTCTTTCCATGTTCTGGGGACTTCGTCTTGCTCTGTCCCTCTGGTCAGATTGCTCTATGTTTGCACTGATAAAGGATGAGTTGGGGCCCTTGGCCATTGTATACCAGTATTTTATGTATATATGGATGTAAAAGCACCTTTGAACATGTTTATCATGAAAAGGGTGCATATAAATATTGTAGAATATAATATATCATACACTCAAATGGCTCAGTCTTGTGGAGAAGTTGTACAGTCATATCAGCACTGGTGGCTGCTATAACTGAACATAAATTTATACACGCGCTTTCAACAGATTTTTAGCCCACCATCATCAGATGGTGGGCTATTCAAATCACTCTGCATCCGTGGTCCGTCATCCTTCCGTCCTTCCGTCTTTTAACAATTTCTCGTTATCGCATCTCCTCAAAAACTACTGGGGGGATTTTGACCAAACTTTGTCAGAATGATGAATTGGTACTCTAGTTATGTCCCCCTGTAAATCAGACTGGTTAAAAAAAAATTTGAGTGAGTTATGGCCCTTTGTTTATTTTTATAGTTTACATAGATTTATATAAGGAAAAACTTTGAAAATCTTCTTGTCCAAATCCACAGAGCCTAGGGCTTTGATATTTGGTATGTAGCATCATCTAATGGTCCTCTACCAAGATTATTCAAATTATTCCCCTGGGGTAAAATATGGCCCGCCCTCTGGGTCACATGGTTTACATAGACTTGTATAGGGAAAAATCTTCCTGTCCAAACCACAAAGCTTAGGGCTTTGATATTTGTAATGTAGCATCATCTAGTGGGTCTTTACCAAGTTTGTTCAAATTATCCCCCCTAGGGTCAAATATGGCTCCGCCCCAGGGATCACATGGTCCATATAGACTTATATAGGGAAAAACTTTTAAAATCTTCTTGTCCATAACGTACAACATTCAAATAAGGACCACATGTTTATTTTTGAGTGGCAAGATGAACCTTAACATGAGTTGACATTGATCTTGACCTAGTGAACTACTTTCACATTTCTGTAGCTACAGCCTTCAAATTTGGACCACATGCATAGTTTTGACCTTGATTTTGACCTGGTGACCTCCTTTCACATTTCTCAAGCTACAGCCTTTAAATTTGGACCACATGCATAGTTTTGGTATACTGAAATGAACTTAATTTGATCTTGAGATTGGCCTAGTGACCTTCTTTCACATTTCTGAAGCTACAGGCTTCAAATTTGGTCCACGTACATATTTTTGTGTTCTGAATTGAAATTTGACATTGATTTTTGCCGAGTATCTACTTTCACATTTCTCAAACTACAGCCTCCAAATTAGAAGCACATGCATTGTTTTGTGTACCGTAATGAACTTTGACCTTGAAATTGATCTAGTGACCTACTTTTACATTTCTCAAGCTGCAGTTTTCAAATTTAGACCACATGCATGAACCATATGCACAGTGTTGTGTACTGAAATGAAATTTGACCTAGATTTTGACCTTGAGCTAGTCTTGAAATTTAGAACATTCAAAAATGGCTCAATGGTGGGCGCCAAGATCACAAAATGGCTCAATGGTGGGCGCCAAGATCACTCTGTGATCTCTTGTTTTACATGAAGTGGGGATCAATTGCAGGACACATTTCATCACATTGAAAATTAAAGTCCTATTCTGGTGTATTTCTGATACAATATTGGTTTTATTTGTAATCGCTCCCTTGGTTCCCATAGTAACAGAATAATTAAAAACAAGACTTGGCATATTTGCAGGAAATTAATTTTCTGTAGTGAAGAATTTATTCTTGTTGGGTTTTAAAGACAATCAGATTTTGGTCAAGTACCAGATTTGTTTGAAACATTAACATCACACTTTTAAAATTTGTTTTTCTTATCTTGATGGAGATATTTAAGCATAAAGTATTAATATAACACTTATTATATTATACTTATTAAAGATTTGCATTGACAGTAATATATTTAGGTGAAATTCATTAGGAAAGTAAGTTTGGAAAATTATTACTGTTACCTCCCTTTGAGATTTGGTTGCACAACCAAAATAGATTAGGGGAAAATATACAGTAAAACACCGCTCGCTCGAGGTCGCAAGGGGATGAGCAAAATGCTCGAGTTATCCATGGTTTCGAGCGACCCAAACATTGACCAACATACGAAGAAAACTAAAGTTTGTTTTACCAACTGTCATTGGGACCGTTTGCAGAGTAAACGGTGATGCGTAATAATAATATACTTGTGACATTTTTCAAAAACAAACGTATTACAAACGTTATCTATTGATAGACGTTTCAATATATAATTTGTAAATGGCACATGTGAAGAAACAACTAAGATTTTTTTTTATTCATCAACAAGTGCATATCATAATTATCGTCTGAATTTTATGAAACGGCTATATTATTTCCTTCATTTGCATGCAAACAATTGCTGATTAAAATACTAAGATCTCATAACTATCTTCTCGATCCCGCAGACAAGATGCTTTAAGTAATCAGTAATTGATCGATATTTGATCAATAAAACTTTTCTTTAAGATTTTATCAATAATTATTCTCATCATAAGATCAACTATACCGACAAACAAACATTTAAGATAGTCTGGGAATAGACTATGCAATTTCAACGGTGTGTGAAAATGTTTAATTAACCGACACATTCTGACCGCCGAAGGTGTGAAAGATTTTGACACCTCTGCTCGAGTTAGCCAGAAAGTAACAAAGAGTAAATTAACACACAGGGACCAGGTGTCATGCTCGAGCGATCGAGTTATCGATGCTCGACCCAGCCATGGTAATATCACATAGAAAATAGAAGGAAATCGGCCGGGACCACATGAATTGCTTGAGCGAGCCCGGGTGCTCGAGTCATCGATGCTCGAGCGAGCGGCGTTTCACTGTAGCTACAACCAGATTAAAAGTTGCCATTTAGTTCAGATTGTGGAAATCCCTGTGTCAAATGCAAATGTAAATCTGGAAGTTATATTGAAATAAAAGAAAAAACTCAGATTTTTATAGATTTTAATTTATGGCAATATGAAATATACAAAATTTTATTAATATCAACATACATTTCTAATAGGGATCTAACTTTTTTTGCCTCCACTCTCCCCCCCCCCCCCCCCCCCCCATTGTTTTGGGGGTGGGGTGGGGGGAAGGGGGCTTGGAGTTGCCCTGTCCATCTGTCTGTCCAAAGTCATCAATCCTCACAGGATTGTCATTCCGCATGTGAAGTTGTGCACCTAGTGTTTTATTTGAGATTTCACACAGCTACACCAGAGCTGTAGTCCTTGACTTAGTCCAAAATATGCATGAAAGGGCATAAAAGTTTGTGTTGCCTGAATCTCAAAAAAGGATTTGACTTAGAGTTGTAAAACATTACTTGGAAGAAGATAGGCTCCAGAACATTACAATATTGATATATAGCGTGTGAAAGTGTGCACCTTCTGTTTTATTTTGAATTTCACACAGCCAGACCAGTGTTAATGGCCCCTATTTTAGTAAAAAATATGCATAAAAGGGCATAAAAATTTGTGTTGCGTGAACTCAAAAACTATTTGACTTACAGTGGTAAAACATTACAAGATTGACATAAAGCATATGATGTTGTGCACCTTGTGTTCTATTTTGGATTTCATAGAGCCAGACAAGAGTTTCGCCTTGACTTAGTGAAAAATACATGTTAAGTGCTGATAAGTTTGTGTCGCATAATATTATGTGTTAAAACATATAAGACCTAGAGTCATGAAACCTGTAGTAATATTATTCAGCATGTGAATTTGTGAGTTGTTTTTAGATTTCACTATGCAAGACCAGAGTTGTTGCCCTTGATATAGTCAAAAAATGCATTAAGGGTATATAAGTTTATGTCACATGTGTCTCAGAAAATAGTTGTCCTAGAGTCATAAAACATGCGAGGATTGTTATATAGCATGTGTTGTGCAGCTGGTTTTTACTCAGCCAGACCAGAGTTATGGTCCTTGACTTTCAAAGTTTATGTTGCAGTTTTCCTGAAGAGAATTTCGCCTAGAATCATAAAACCATACACAGTGAAGAAAAGGGGCACCAGTGTCCTGTCGGCACACATCTAGTTGTTTCTAAAATAGATTTATAACAAAGCATACAAAAAGCAAAAAAAAAGGAAAATGTCGTAAAATGCTCAAATATGATTGACCACCTTTAACATGATATCAATACAAGTCATATAGCATTTTTCCAGCTTTTGATGAGGAGGAAGACCATAAATGGGCACCTGGATAGATCCATCATCCTTCTTTAAGCCAGATGGATGACTTCATGATCATCACATGAAAGAAATTCTATACCCTATTGTGAGGCTTCGAAGCCAAAGCAGTGATGGGCCACCAGTTAGAAGTCAAAAACCTTAACAACTCATCCAGATTGAGCCCCTCTCTATTTCTGTGGGACAGCCAACATAAATTTGAAGAAGATAAAAATATTTATTTCTTTCTTTCTCATAAATGTATTAAAATACATATAGATTTTTGGGTTATATATTTGTTACAAATGTAAGTAGCTTGTTGAGCATCAAAATTGTTATAGTGGACGCAACTTGACCCGATGGTTGACCTTTGCATTACAATACATAATGAGGCACAACCTATTATTGAAAAGAAATGTACGTAAAACACGGGCTGCACGAGAAAAAGGAAATATAAATTTATGTAAATATAAATTAGTATATTGGAAAGTTTTAACTGATCAAATGCTAGTATATATACTTTGATACTGCAATGTATACAGACTAATTCAATATAAATATACACGGCTACCCTAAGCACCCTTGATTACTATAATGAAATAATCGATATGAATAATCAGCCTAAGGTCAACCATCGCGGTCAAGTTGCGACTACTAAAACTGGAATAATAAATATTGACTGTTATGTAGAGGTTGTTGTTCTGGAGAGGTAAATTTGACAGTATATTTCAGCTTAGGTATGATGTTATTATAGAGAGGTTTTTGCTTAAGAGAGGGCCACTCTGGAGAGGTTGTACTGTATTTCATGTTTTTGTAGCATCATCATGTGAACTTTTCTCCTTCAGTAAGTTCTTTTCAGCTGAATAAGGGGCTATGAAATGGGATGTATGCTGATGATAAACTATTTATTTCTAGAAATCCGTAAACTGATGATAGTCTATTTTGGCAAATATAATTATAACTTTTCACATTGTTTTAAACAAACCAATTTGGTAGTTTTGTTGCTCAACCCGAGTGTACAGAAATAAGGTTTCCTGTGCAGAGGTTTGTTGATTTTAGTTGAAACCAAATGACCTTTATACTGTTAATGTATCAGAAAGGCCTGATCATCAAGTTTAGATAAAAATATCTTAAGAGTTAGGTCCATGTTTCGAAGAAAAAAGTTCGAACATCACCAAATAATAGAAAAAGAAAGAATTGTTTTACATGAAAATTAAATAGCATATAAAACATGTATATTATTCTTTAAAACCATGGGCAATTTACTTACATACATATTCCGGAAAGGGACTGAATTAAGGGGCCACACTTCTGGACAGTTCAACGCCTTAAAAAACTCATCATTTTTAGCTCACCTGAGCACAAAGTGCGCAAGGTGAGCTTTTGTGATTGCCCTTTGTCTGTTGTCCGTCGTCGTCAACAATTTGACTGTTAACATTCTGGTCAGAATGTTACCCTCAATAAAATCTTGGACGAGTTCGATATTGGGTCATCTGGGATCAAAAACTAGGTCACCAGGTCAAATCAAAGGAAAAGCTTGTTAACGCTCTAGAGGTCACAATTTTGGCCCAATCTTAATGAAACTTAGTCAGAATGTTACGCTCAATAAAATCTTGGAAGAGTTCAATATTAGGTCATCTGGGTTCAAAAACTAGGTCACCAGGTCATATCTAAGGAAAAGCTTCTTAACACTCTAGACGCCACATTTGTGATGCATCTTCATGAAACTCGGGTCAGAATGTTAATCTTGATGATTTTCAGGTCAAGTTCTAATCTTGGTCAGGTGGGGTCTAAAACTAGGTCACCAGGTCAAATCAAAGGAAAAGCTACTTAACACTCTAGAGGCCACATTTATGACCATATCTTAATGAAACTTGGTCAGAATGTTAATCTTGAAGATCTTAAGGTTAATTTTTAATCAGGATCAGGTAGGGTGAAAAACTAGGTCACCAGGTTAAATCAAAGGTAAAGCTTGTTAACACTCAAGAGACCTAATTTTAAGTTTGAAACTCATGGGAATTGATCAGAATGTTTGTCTTGAAGACCTCTAGGTCAGTTTCGAATCTGTGTCATGTGAGGTCAAAAACTAGGTC
Organism: Mercenaria mercenaria; assembly: GCF_021730395.1. Classification (NCBI taxonomy): domain Eukaryota; kingdom Metazoa; phylum Mollusca; class Bivalvia; order Venerida; family Veneridae; genus Mercenaria; species Mercenaria mercenaria. Next base: position 25,697,376 of record NC_069362.1, read on the forward strand.
ACCAGGTCAACTCAAAGGTAAAGCTTGTTAACAATCTAGAAGTCAAATTTATGACTGTATCTTCATGAAACTTGGTCAGAATGTTAATCTTGATGATCTTTAGGCCAAATTGGAATCTGGGTCAGGTGGGATCAAAAACTAGGTCGCCAGGTCAAATCAAAGGAAAAGCTAGTGAACACTCTGTAGACCACATTTATGACTATATCTTTATGAAACTTGGTCAGAACGTTAATCTTGATGATCTTTAGGTCGTGTTCGAATCTGGGTCAGGTGGGGTCAAAAACTAGGTAACTAGGTCAAAATAAAGGAAAAAGTAGTTAACACTCTGGAGGCCACATTTATGAACATATCTTAATGAAACTTGGTCAGAATATTAAACTTGATAATCTTTAGGTCAATAGGTCAGGTGAGCGATACAGGGCCTTCATGGCCCTCTTGCTCAAATACTGTTACAAATTGTCTTCGTTTTAATGCATTTGCAACAATGTACCAGTGCTTAAACTTTACATAACTAGGTTAAATATCGTTTTTGACAATTGTTTACTTTTATTTCTGTACAAATGGCATTGCCTTTAAAGGGGGATAACTCTTTTAGAATATTTTAAGTATCCAATTCTACTGGACAGAACAGTAAAAAGTGTATTTGTTGTTTGTAAAGATATTGTTCGTTTACTAAACTTTTCTGTGGTTTTGTGATATACTGCTAAACAGATTTGCAGATGCTTTTCTGGTTTATATTTACTTTTTCCTATTTTGATTTTGGTGAACAATCAAGGCTTAGCTTTGACATCTTGTATCTGGAAGCCTTATATGGCACAATGGGAGAGTCACGCTGACTGATGATTTATGTAGAGATTCTACGGATGACATAATGGAAAATGATTGATGATGATTATTCTTCTTTGTTTGTAAGACAAATCCCCACTGGGGGATTTAAGTAAGTTGTGTCTTGTTTAGATTTAGTTGTGGGTTGATCTTACAAGGTTGCTAGTGTAACAAAAGGGAAAACTGATTGAAGTATTAACATTTATCATGCTGGACATGAGTGATTCTGCCTTTGCGGCCAGTGTAGATCATGATAAGCCTGCACATCTGTGCGGTCTGATCAAGATCTGTACTGTTTGCCATTCAGTCAGTATCTTTTTGGTAAGCATCTCTTCGAGCAGTTAATGATACAGCCCAAATTGAAAGATAGACATGGTCATAATAGAAATTTGGAAGGGTAAGAGTTAAGAAACTATTTATTGATAATATTATTGATACTGAATGGTGTTGTGAAATTTATTAGAAAAGTAATATAACATAATTATAGTAGTCTACACAGTCATGTAATTCTGAAAACTCAGATTCTTTACAGATAGTTAAAAGATGCAAAACAGGCCCCAATTTCAGGGAAGTGATCTCTGGAAAGTAAGCTTTTTAATTGACTTAAAGATGCGCCACAAAATAACTGTATTTTTTTTTATTTCCATGATGGTAATTATACATGACTTGCATGAAAAAAATGAGAAATACAAGTACTTATAAGCTTTGATAATGTGGCAGTTGAGTCCAGTAAGTCCAGGGGTGTTCAAAGATAACCCATCACAGATCTATTGTAAAGCAATCATTGGATTTACCTGTATTGGAAAATAAACAGTGTCGATTGTATTGAGGTCAACTGCCACATTATCAAAGTTTATTAGTATCTAGTTACAAATTGACAATGACATATTATATGAGGCCAAGACAATGTGTAAGGATTGGATGGATATTTGATGTTTTGAAATTTGAACGTCACCAAATCTTAGAATGAAAGCAGTAAAAGGTATATTACTCTAAAAGCCAGTATGGTCAATTTGCTGATGTGTGCTTGAATACCTGAAATATGACCACAAACTTCTGGACAGTTCAGCACATTTAAAAACTCACCATTTTCAAAGAAATGTTACATATCTTTGTTTTGATACATTTGCAAGAATGTCCAGGTGCTGAAATTTCTAATAACTATGTTAAACATCATTTTCAGGAATTTTGAAAATTGATTATTTCTTTTTCTTTACAAATGGAATTCTTTTTTAAGTGAAAGGGGGACAACTTTTTGAGAATATTTTAAATATGGGATGGTACTGGACACTAAGATAAAACATGTTTTGAACAAGTGGACTGTTGGTAAAATTGTTGTTGTTTTACAAACAATTGTGAGAACCTCATTTCACGGTTTTTAATTCTCTTTTTATGGAATAATCATGTCTATTGTAATTGTTTCCCATAGATTTGATTGCAAATGGTCGTTTGTCAAAAAATGTGTTCGACGGAAAAATAGAAAAAATGATTAAATCAAAGAAAAACTTATTTAATTTTCAATTTAAGGAGTGTCATTTTTTTCTATTTGTCTTGTCATATGCAATTTTTCACAGTTTGCCGTTAAAAAATGAACATACTGACTCATGAAAGAGACATGATTATTCCATTAAAAAATAGATTATGAACCATAAAATGAACATCTCATAATTGTTTGTAAACGTACAACATCTTTACCAACAATCTCTGTCCAATACATGTTTTACTGTCCCCTACTGTCTTGCACGTAAAATACTCTCAAAAAGTTGTCCCCCTTTAAAAAAGAACTCCATTTGTATAAAATTAGAAATAAACAATTTTCAAAATTCCTGAAAACTATGTTTAACCTGGTAATTTGAAATTTAAGCACTAGGATATTACTGCAAATGCATCAAAAGGAAGATATGAAACACCAACAGTTACTGTTCTATGAAAATTGCGCTGAACTGTCAAGAAGTGTGGCCCCTTAAAGTGGTCCCGTTTCGGGAATTCAAGCATACATAAAAAAATTAACAATGTTTTTGTAAATAATATACCTGTTTTATAAATTGTTCAATTTTCATGTAAAATGTAAAGATTTGGTGATGTTCAAATTTCAAAACGTCAGATATCCATCGAAACCTATAATTAATGGCTAAATATAATTATAGCAGTATGCAGAGTATTTGCGGTATTAAGGTAAGTTTAGACCACACTATCTTTCAGACAGTTATCTTTCTATATTTTTAGCTCGACTATTCGAAGAATAGTCTAGCTATTCTACTCACCCTGGCGTCGGCGTCGGCGTCGGCGTCGGCGTCGGCGTCGGCGTCACACCTTGGTTAAGTTTTTGCATGCAAGTACATACAGCTATCATTTAAAGGCATATAGCTTTGAAACTTATTTATTCTTTTTCTAGGTCAATTACCAACCTCACTGGGTCAAGTTCCATAACTCTAACATGTATTTTGAGCAAATTATGCCCCCTTTTGGACTTAGAAAATTCTGGTTAAAGTTTTACATGCAAGTTACTATCTCCAAAACTAATGCAGATATTGAATTGAAACTTCACATGTGTCTTCGGGGTTATAAAACTAGTTGATAGCACCAAGTCCCATAACTCTGACCTTCATTTTGGCCAAATTATGCCCCCTTTTGGACTTAGAAAATTCTGGTTAAAGTTTTGCGTGCAAGTACATACAGCTATTACTAAAAGGCATATAGATTTGAAACTTATTTTTTCTTTTTCTAGATCAATTACCTACCTCACTGGGTCAAGTCCCATAACTCTGGCATGTATTTTGGCCAAATTATGCCCCCTTTTGGACTTAGAAAATTCTGGTTAAAGTTTTGCGTGCAAGTACATACAGCTATTACTAAAAGGCATATAGATTTGAAACTTATTTTTTCTTTTTCTAGATCAATTACCTACCTCACTGGGTCAAGTCCCATAACTCTGGCATGTATTTTGGCCAAATTATGCCCCCTTTTGGACTTAGAAAATTCTGGTTAAAGTTTTGCGTGCAAGTACATACAGCTATTACTAAAAGGCATATAGATTTGGAACTTATTTATTCTTTTTCTAGATCAATTACCTACCTCACTGGGTCAAGTTCCATAACTCTTAACATGTATTTTGAGCAAATTATGCCCCCTTTTGGACTTAGAAAATTCTGGTTAAAGTTTTACATGCAAGTTACTATCCCCAAAACTAATGCAGATATTGAATTGAAACTTAACATGTTTCTTCGGGGTTATAAAACTAGTTGATAGCATCAAGTCCCATAACTCTGATATGTCCCCTTTTGAACTTAAAACTCTTTTGATATTTAACATTTTGGGTAATAATTTCCAGCTTCTGTGACAATATTTCGAATAGTCGAGCTTGGCTGTCTTATGGACAGCTCTTGTTAAAACTATGCTGAAAAGAGATTGATTGAATAAGTTTGCAGGTGAAGTTATAAAAAGACATTAATTCAGGAAGGGCCTAAAGTGTCCACCTGTCACGTGGTAGAATATCTTTATTATACCAGTATTATCAGAATGATTTTGCAGAAGTTAATGTGGGAGGAAAAAGTAGGTCACTAAGTTGTGGTGGGCCTTTAAGTACATTTATTTACCCAAGAAAAGCAAAAACTTAAGCATTAACGTACTTAAGTCAATTAAAATTTAGTATTTTCATGAAAACAGGGCCTGCTGGTTTTTATTTCGTACTTGAATGCAGTGTTACAGGGATATTATGTAATCTGCTGAAAGGCTGACATTTCTAGTGTATGATTGGTAAAAAGAATAGCTTAATTTCTTAAAATTTTTATCAAATTTTATTATGGATTAATGGATAATGTAGTAAAAAAACTTTTCTATATATTATAGAAAATTGTGTTTTGCATTTTCCTTTCGATAATTAAGTCACTATAAATTTTTCTTTATATTAGTCCTTGCAACAGGCTTAAAATTACTATTTTGATGAAGGTATTTTTCTTTGAGCAACAGTAGGTTTTATTGGAGAAATGATTAAAAAAGAAAGCCTTTCAGATTCAAATTTTACCATATATTTAGCAGAATTATTAGATTCTATTACTTGTTGCCATTGTTAAATTTGTCTTCAGCATTCTATATTTAAGTTGTATTAATTGCAAAAAAGTGCTATTTCTGCTAGACAGTATTTACTGTTTCCTTAAAATGGCTTATAATTGCACCATAAAGCATATATTACCTTTACACTGGATACTGAATTGGGTATGATATTGTTGTCATTAGGAAAATCCATTTACTTTACAGCTTTCTCGTTTGTAGATTAAAGGTTTCCATTGACGGCCATCCTGTAATGACTTCTGCTCTGAGGTGACATTTGCCGTCATGCAGAGGCAGAGGAACATAATAGTGTGGGATTTCCTCGATGACACAAGTCAGTGACACAAGATACAGGTTTGTTATATTTGATTTTTCTTTCAGATTTTTTGTTGTTGTTATATTCAAGCATGACTATTGTCTTGTGATTTAATACGGAATATATTTTATTTCTTTCATATTAAGCTTGATTGTAAATTATTTCTTACAGCCTTTTTTTTTTTAAGATGAATGATATTAGTTATATAGCATTGTAGGAAAAAGAGAACCAGATTTATTCTCTTTTTTACAAAAAATGAAATAGAATTAAGAAGAAATGATGTTTTTTTTATTTATTTAAAAAATGGTTAAGCGTACAGTTAGGTTCCTATTTAATTTTTTTGTTCAGTGTTCTACTTTTTCTTGTTCACATGCAACATATATTAATTTTGTTTTCACATTTTTAACATGCCTGAACCAAGACTTCAGGGTAGCTGAAAAGCCTCTCTGTGGTTGCAAGACCTAGAATAGAAAACAAAATTTAGAGGGACTAGCCCAAACATTTTAAGCAAAAAATAATTTCCCTCAAAAATCCGTAAAAAGTGAGTACTCAGAAAGCGAATAGTGGTACAAACTTATTGACATAAGATTTTTGCAAGATATTCTTATAAATAACCGAAAATGCAGAAGGTAGTAAACCATTGCATACTTTTGAAATAGTTCAGAAAAATCAAATTCTTTAGCATTTTTACCAATCTCTAACTTTTATTTTCACCCAGAATGATTTGGCTGGGTGTGAGCCATGGAGGGAGTGCTCTCTTGTTCAGGTTAGACATCTTCACTAACCGGTTGCTTTCAGCAGTTGTGAAGTTCTTCAGAGGAGTTGACCGTTACTGACTAGGCAAGTTTAGTTTGCCTTATGTGCAATGTGATGCTGCATACCGGAGCCGGTATGAGGCTGGTTTGGCTTTTACATGGCTTTCTGGGATACTCATGGTGCTGGCTTTGTGCTGGTGTAACGGTCAGTTTTTTCCCCGGTCAGTTTTTTCCCCGGGGAAAAAACTGACTAGTTAGTTTCTTCCCCGGGGGAAAGAACTGACTAGTCAGTTTTTTCCCCAGGGAAGAAACTGACTGGTCAGTTATTTCCCCCCCCTAGTCAATTTTTCCCCCCAATCGCGACTGGTTACTCTTGATCATTCTTATGGGGGGAAAAACTAACTAGTCAATTCTTTTCCCCCTCATCAATTTTCCTGGCTAGTCAATTATTTCCCGTTAGTGAATTGGAACTGGTTATTCTTGGTTATTCTTAACTAGCCTGTTTTTTTCATTTCCGATAGTCGGTTTTCATTTTAATTGCATATAAAATAAGAAATACATGTATGTTTCATATTTTGTGTAAATTAAAGAAATGTTTTTAAATGAACTTATTTTAATTTCTGTTGTATTTTTAATTTGCCTTTTTCCTGTTTCAATTTCTTCTAAGGTAAGGAAATTACTGCTGGTCAGTTCTTTTCCCACGTAGCCAGTACTTGACCAGTAAGGCCGGGGAAGTAAATTGACCAGTCAGTTCTTTTCCCCCTAGCCTGTACTTGCTCTGTTAGATGGGGGAAGAAATTGACTGGTCAGTTCTTTCCCCTCAGCCAGTACTTGACCTGTTGGGTGGGGAAATGAAATTGACCAGTCAGTTCTATCCCCCCTAACCAGTACTTGCTTTGTCAGGTGGGCGAAGAAATTGACCAGTCAGTTCTTCAAGAACTGACCGGTCAATTTCTTCCCACTTAACAGAGCAAGTGCTGGCTAGGGGGGAAAGAACTGACTAGTCAATTTCTTCTCCCCACCCGACAGGTCAAGTACTGGCTAGGGGGGAAAGAACTGACCAGTCAATTTCTTCCCCCACCCGACAAGTCAAGTACTGGCTGGGGGGAAAGAACTGATCAGTCAGTTTCTTCTCCACACACCACAGGTCAAGTACTATCTATATATAGGGGGGAAAAAACTGACTAGTCAATTTCTTCCCCCACCTGACAGGTCAAGTACTGGCTAGGGGGGAAACAACTGACTAGTCAATTTCTTCGCCCTCCTGACAGGTCAAGTATATGCTAGGGGGAAAAGAACTGACCAGTCAATTTCTTCCCCCACCTGATAGGTCAAGTATATGCTAGGGGGAATCAACTGACTGGTCTATTTCTTCTCCCCATTCAACAGGTCAAGTACTGACTGGGGGGAAAGAACTGACAGGCCAATTTCTTCCCCCACTGACAGGTCAAGTACTGGCTTGGGGGGAAAGAACTGACCAGTCAATTTTTTCCCCCACCTGATAGTTCAAGTATAATGCTAGGGGGGAAAGAACTGACCGGTCCATTTTTTCCCCCACCTGATAGGTCAAGTATATGCAAGGGGGGAAAGAACTGACTAGTCAATTTCTTCCCCCACCTGATAGGTCAAGTATATGTAAGGGAGGAAAGAACTGACCAGTCAATTTCTTCTCCCCACCCGACAGGTCAAGTACTGGCTACGGGGGAAAGAACTGACCGGTCAATTTCTTCCCCTACCTGCAAGGGGGGAAAGAACTGACTAGTCAATTTCTTCCCCCACTTGACTATATGCTAGAGGGAAAAGAACTGACTGGTCAGTTTCTTCCCCCACCTGATAGGGAAATATATGCTGGGGGGAAAGAACTGACTGGTCAATTTCTTCCCCCACCTGATAGGTCAAGTATATGCTAGGAGGGAAAGAACTGACCGGTCAATTTCTTCTCCCCACCTGAAAGGTCAAGCACTGGCTAGGGGGGAAAGAACTGACCAGTCAATTTTTTCCCCCACCTGATAGGTCAAGTATCTGCTAGGGGGGAAAGAACTGACTAGTCAATTTCTTCCCGCACCTGACAGGTCAAGTATATGCTAGGAGGGAAAGAACTGACAGGTCAATTTTTTCTCCCCTACCAACAGGTCAAGTACTGGCTAGGGGGGAAAGAACTGACCGGCCAATTTCTTCCCCCACCTGGCAGGTCAAGTACTGGCTTGGGGGGAAAGAACTGACTGGTCAATTTTTTCCCCCACCTGATAGGTCAAGTATATGCAAGGGGGAAAGAACTGACCAGTCAATTTCTTCCCCGCAACTGACCGATATTAAATAGTAATGGCAATCAAACAGCAGAAGTTTAAAAATTTGATTTGACAAAAAAAAACAATGATTAAAGTTACAAAAAAAGAAACATATAGGTTTATTCAAATGAAAAACAATACCCGTTTCATCTGAAATTTAAATGGAAAATGAATAGACACTTGTATCCCAAATAACAATACCAAAAGAATCCAGTACTTGAAGGGAAAACTTGACTAGGGGGAAAGTACTGACTAGTCAGTTTTTTCTCTGGGGAAAAATCTGACTAACTAGTCAGTTTCTTTCCCTACCAGAAAACTTATTCCAAGGGGGGAAAAAGCTGACTAAGGGGGGAAGAAACTGACTAGTCAGTTTTTTCCCCGGGGGAAAGAATTGACTAGTCAGTTTTTTCCCTGGGGAAAGAACTGACTGGGGGAAAAACTGGGCTGTTACACCGGTTTCTAATTTTAGCGATACTGTGGTGCAGGTAGTGATATATTTTTAGTGGTGCCAGTATGGTGCCGGTTTTGAACTATTTGTAGATAGATGCCGGTGGTACCAGTGATGATCTATTATTAGTGGAGCTGGCACTTTGCAGTTTATATAAGATCATGGCCAAATTCCATCAAGAGTATTGAGAAAAGCGTAAGGTGTTTTATGCAAACAGGACACTTGTCTTGGATTAGCTTAATATTTATTTATTTACACAGAGCAAGATGAATGCATAGTTCAGTACTGCATGGCTGATGCACAGCTTCTCCACATCTCTCTCTGGCATAACCACTTGTTTGTGAATCAGTTTTATTCTGTGACTGTTCAGTCCGTCTTCTACATCTATATACATGATATAGTCCAGTTTTTAATGTATCCCCCATGATTTTTTTAGGAGTTGGTCTAGTAGTTCGAATGTGTCCCCTGGTATCATTTCCAGTGATTGGCTGTATGTACCAGGGGCATCCTTTCTGATAGTAGATATATTGCCAGAATAACAGCTTTGTGAACGTTTGTCCAGATCCTCTTTCCTGACAGAATGCTGAATGCATTTTCGACATTTGTACCAAGTGTACTGTTCTCTTGTGCCTGTTGAAAGATTCACAGTGTTTTTTATGATTTGGCACAAAGTAGTGTACCGTGCCTCTGTTGTAGGAGTTGTTATGTCGAATGATTGACTTGACTTGAATGGTCTGGACATTTTCTAGACATTTGTATGGCATTATTAATGTGCTGTTTAAATTGTGGTTAGTTATATCTCCGTATAACTAATTAAGCTAAAAAGTGTGTGTATTTGCACCTGAAAGTTAAGTGGTTCGTTACCAATGCTATCTTTGTACTTGCATATTTATGGGTAGCATGGGAATGACTCTAAGAAAGACATACATGTATAAGTTAAATTAGGAAGCTCGGATGTTCTCACGAAACGGTATTTATGTGACACCCCCATTGTTCTCTCTATTGTTCTATCAGTCACATAAAAAGAAAAAGGTCACATAAACAGAACGGAATGAATGACATCAAAGAGAAAGTACCGTTATGAAGTCACTTAACCATCATTTCGCGGGCATGTGGATCCAAAAGTATTTCCTGTTACATCTACTATTTTCACCCACCTTATCATTTTTCAGTGTCATATATACATTCTATGCCAAACTTGGTGGAAATTAACATGTTGAAAAATTTCACCCGTACTGTTGGCTAGTAGCCTTAAAATATTTTATCTATTGTAGAACCAACATTTCTCACATTTTATTGACATGTGTAGTTAATAAAAATTGATCATTTCGTACTGATCAGTTTCTAGATTTTGTTAACCTGACCAATTCAAAAGTATGCTAGTTTATCATATCTAAGAATTGCTATAGTGTGTTATATTCCACTTTACGTTTTAGCCCACCTAAGCCGGAAGTGTTCATGTTGAGCTTTTGGGATTATTGAATGTCTGTCATAATCTTTAAAGAACGTCTATTAAACCACAAAGCTAATTTCAGGGACGTCCAGACTTCACAGGAATGTCTCTTGGGTGGTTCTCTTTTAACCCTTTAAAATCTAGGTAATCCATGCAAAATTCTGGTTGCCATGGCAAGTGAAAAAAAAAAAGAGGAAAACCTTTAAAACCCTTCTTTTCAGAAACAGCTGGTCCAGTTTCAAAATAATTTCAGAAAAGTATTCCTTGGGTGACCTTCATGCAAAATATTTGATTACCAATTGTTTTGATTTGTTAAAAAATAGGTCACCCATTCAAATCAAAGGAAAAACTTTTTAACACTAGAGGCCACATTTATGACCCTATCTTCTTGATACTTGGTCAGAGATAAAAATAGAAAATCTCAAACAACATCTCCTATAACCTCTGGCCTGCAGGTATTGATGTAATTCCCTGCAAAAGTTTCCTGGGTGACCTTCAACCAAGAGTGTAAATACTTTCCTGATTATTCAAAATATGATATATTATGCCAACCAGAAAATAGAAATATCTTTGAAGGATGTGTCCTTCTACATAGCCGTTTCAATTTTTAAAAAAGAAATCACAGAAATGTTCTTTGGGACACCCTCTTCCCAGACTGTTCAAATTCTTATGATTTATCAAAAAGTTTCTGCTTAAGCTAGAAATAGATAAAACCTATAAATGCCATTGTCTTGTAAACTGCTTGTCTGATTTTGAAATAATTTAAAAGAAACCGGTCAGTATACTAAATTTGTTCGATATATTCTGGTATATAGAAAACATAACTACTGCCGGGTGTAGTCGCTTTTTCCTATATATTTATGTATAGTGGTCCCTATTATGTACGTGTATAGTAAAAAAAAAACATTTTCTTTTAAGAAACCACTGGCCCAATATAAAAATGATTTCACAGATATTTTCCTTGCACACTTAATTACAGTTGTTCAAGTCTACTGTTAAACTCAGGTTAACAAACAAGGACCATCACGGCCATCTATTTTAATGTTGCTCATATTTACCACAGATAATGTAAGATAATTAAAGTTTGTTGATCAGAAACTTACCTTTCCTAACTTCAGATATAGTCGTTTCAAATATAGTCATTATAAGCTTAGCAAGATTTAATTCCTTAAATTTTGTTCTTTTTCATGAAAAATACCTGAATATGGCTTAAAACAATATTGGTTTTTGAACCACTTCATGGATAATTAGTAATGTTGATCAGAAGCGTTCTTGTATGGTTTGTCTTGATTGCTTTTATAGCCAGAACTGAAATTAGAAAAAAAGCTTTATAAACAACTAACGTCAAAAGCAAGGCCTAAAGGTGAAGGTCAGTCAGTTGTCATGGCATTCGTGTTTATGATAAGAAAGTTTTCGTAAAGCTTTTGTAATATTGAGGAAGGTTTTGAAATAGTTGAGTGCTGCCATTATAGACAAGCTAGTAACATATGAAACTGTGATTTTCACCAGCCAGCAATTTGGGAAACAGATCAAGGCTCATGGTGCATGTCTTTCTAGAATGATTATATACTGATAGACTGAAAGAAAAACAGTAAGGCAGCAATGTTGAGACAAATGGACTGTTGTTTTCTTCTGATTTTTAGCTCACGTGAGCCAAAGGCTCATGGTGAGCTTTTGTGACCGCTCAATGTCCGTCGTGCTTCCGTCAACATTTTTAGCTCACCTGTCACATAGTGACAAGGTGAGCTTTTGTGATTACCCTTTGTCCGTCATCTGTGTGTCGGTGCGTCAACAATTTCTTGTCTGCACGATGGAGGTTTATGATTTTATTTTAACCAAACTTGCACACAACTTGTATCACCATAAGATCTCGGTTCCTTTCTTGAACTGGCCAGATCCCTTTATGGGTTCCAGAGTTATGGCCCCTGAAAGGGCCAAAACTAGCTATTTTGACCTTGTCTGCACAATAGCAGTTTCATTTATGATTTGATTTTAACCAAACTTGCAGACAACTTGTATCACCATAAGATCTTGGTTCCTTTTTTGAACTGGCCAGATTCCATTATGGGTTCTAGAGTTATGGCCCCTGATAGGGCCAGAATTAGCTATTTTGACCTTGTCTGCACAATAGCAGCTTCATTTATGATTTGATTTTAACCAAACTTGCACACAACTTGTATCACCACAAGATCTTGGTTCCTTTTTTAGAACTGGCCAGATTCCCTCAGAGGTTCCAGAGTTATGGCCCCTTAAAGGTCCAAAATTTGCTATTTTGACTTTTGCAGCCATATAGAGACTTCATTTATGGTTTGATTTGATACAAACTTCCAAAATATCTTCAACAACAATAAATCTTGGATTCCATGACGAATCTGTCAGATCCAGTCTTAGGTTCCAGAGTTATTTTATATCTGATAACCTCCCCTGATTGTAATCAAAATGGATTTATATCAGTAAGTACTTATAGGACTTATTTGAAAATTCATTATTGTTATTAGTTGGACTGAGACAATTAGGGTAGATAACTATGGACTGATTTTATGTCAAATTATTTCCCTTTATTTCAAATTAAAATGGGTATATTTCCGTAACTAATGAAGATACTGATCTGAAATTTCATTTATGTCAACAGATGGACTTGGACAATCAGTGAAAATACATATTAACTGAATTTATGACAAATTACCTCCCTTTATTTTTTATCTAAATGAATACACCTAAGCAGCTTCCAATGAGATTGGTATGAAATGTTATTTATGTCTTTCATGGTAAGAAATAGTCATTAGATAACTCTATATGAATACTTTACTAATATATTGTTGTATAGGCTTGTACTCTGTATCTTCTACATGCATATACCAATGGATGATTACCTCCCCTGATTTTAATAAAAACTGATTTATCTCGGTTAATATTTATAGAACTCATTTGAAATTTCATTATTGTCTTTAAATGGACTGAGGCAATCAGGGTAGATAGCTATGGACTGATTTTATGTCAAATTACCTCCCTTTGTTTCAAATTAAAATGGGTGCATCTCAGTAACCAATGAAGATACTGAATTGAAATGTCATTTGTGCCATCAGATGGACTCTGACAATCAGAGTAGATAACTTTTGACTGAAATTATGACAGATTACCTCCCTTTATTTTATGTAAACGAATATATTTCAGCAGCATCTCATGAGATTGATTTTAAATGTTATTTAAGTCTTCCAGGGTGAGGAATAATCATGTTATTACAAAAATGCAGCATTTGAGCCTAGGACCCTCAAACTTGGTATGGAAATTGGCCCTGACTAGGTCAAAAGGGACTGTTACAAGAAAATGTTTATCCTTATGATATTTAATGTGTATGCCTATGTGCTCTGTGTCAAAACTTGATCATATCACTTTGAGCAGTGGTACTCAGGTGAACGATACAGGGCCATCATGGCCCTCTTGTTAAAAAAAAAATCTTCTTAAAAACCACTGGGCAGAATTACACCAAACTTCACAGGAATGATCCATGGATGGTACCCTTTCAAACTTGTTCAAAGAATTTTATTCCATGCAGAACTGTGGTTGCCATGGCAACTGAAAGGAAAAACTTTAAAAAATCTTCTTGTCCAAAACTGCAAGGCGTAGAGCCTTGATATTTGGCATGTGACATCATCTAATGGTCCTCTATGAAAATTTTTCAAATTATACCCCTGGGTTTAAAAGAGGCCCCACCCTGGGGTCCCAAGTTTTACATAGATTTATATAGGAAAAAACTTTAAAAATCTTCTTGTCCAGAACTGCAAAGCATAGAGCCTTAATATTTGGCATGTGACATCATCAAATGGTCCTCTATGAAAATTGTTCAAATTATGTCCCTGGAGTGGAAAGAGACGCCTAGGTGTCCCAAGTTTTGCATAGACTTGTATAGGAAAAAAAGTCAAAAAATCTTCTTGTCTGAAACCACAAGACCTAGGCCTTTTATATTTGGTATGTAGCATTGCTTTGTGGTTCTCTACTAAGATTGTTCAAATTATAACCCTGAGGTTAAAAGAGGCATGCTCCGCTCTAGTCTTTTACATAGACTAGGAAAAAAACTTTAAAAGTCTTCTTGCCTGAAACTGCAAAGCCTAGGCTTTTGATATTTGGTATGTAGCATTGCCTAGTGGTTCTCTACCAAAATTATTCAAATTATTCCCCTGGGGTTAAAAGAGGCCCTGCCCTGGGGGTCCCTAGTTTTACATAGACCTATATAGGGAAAAAAATTAAAAATCTTCAAGGCCTAGGCCTTTGATATTTGGTATGTAGCATTGCCTAGTGGATTTCTAACAAGATTGTTCAAATTATGCCCCTTGGGTGAAAAGAGGCCCCGCCCCGGGGGTCACTTGTTATATGAGTTATATAGGAAAAATACTTCAAAAATCATCATGTCATATTTCCTAGACTGTTTAATTATAATTACCTGATGACCCAAAGTGATAAGGGTCACCTAACTATGACATAGATCTACTGACCTACTTTCTTGTTTTTTAAGATACAGCCTTGAAATTTGGATGATATGATTCAAATTTTATAATTTATATTGATTCTTTTAGTATTATGAGGAGTATATTAAATAATAACTTTTTGACAAACTTCATATTTTGCCATCACAGATTCGAGACTTGACAATATTTCTGCAGCTGAATTTGTTACCAAAAGAAAAATTGTAGTTGTCAATTACAGTGGCTGCAGTGAGTGCTGACAATTAGTGTGTCTCATAAACAAGTTAAAAGTATTTCTGGAAAAGGTTGTATTGACATTTATTGTTTTGTTATTGAGTTCCTTCTCATTCTGCAGATAATGTCAGACATTTCTGGTTACCCTGACATAAACTAATAGTGATATATGTGTGGCTTTTTCTTGAAATCGTCAAATCATAATTCACAGCTTGCATTGCCTTTTATAGATGACAAGTAAATGCAGAGTTATTGCTCCTGATTTGACAATGATTATTGATGGCATTAGTGCTGTAAAAACTGTCACCTTCTACTTTGGTTAATTGTTGGGAAGTTGTTTGTTATTTTTAAACAGGTTTAAAAAAACCAAAACAAGTTATTAAAATGGGGTATGTTTTTATTTAGGCAAGCAGGTGGTGCCAAACTGATTGTTTCTGCTCAATACCTTTATTTTTAGGCTGGCGATATTCGCCAGACTATTATAACCATATATCGAGTTTTTGTAAAGTTCAACAGGTGCTGAGACTGACAACACAAAATATAATTTCATGTGCAATTCAAATAGTCCGCCACGTTAATCAGTTTTGCCATAGAGTTGTATAAAGATTGTTAAACTTACCTGTTTCAATAGATCTACTTGCGCAAACATATTATAATAATGTTTTATTTTTCTAACGGTAAATACTTGAAAGATAACATTAGAAAATATTACATAATGATGGTAAATTAATTCGCCTCCATGAATGAAATGTCCGTATGAATGGAACTAACTCAACGTTGACCGCTTTGTTATAGATTATGACCTCGGTCTAAAAGGAGCTAAGTAAACAAACGCTGGTTCCGAGAAACAATCGTCGATATGAATTATACTGCGCATTATTCGACGACCTGACATAATGTAGAAAATATGAAATATGAAATATTAATTAAAATTAACTAATAGTGATATGAGTTATGTCAGGTCTTATATTTAGGGCTTAAGTTTTAAGAAACTATTCTTTCAGATCATTTGCTATAGGTACTAAGGGACGTAATCGCTGCGTGATTGCCACAGTAATGTGATAAGAAACAAGAAATAAGACCACATTATACCTGTTTTTAGGCTATTTTTACATTAATTCGTTTTAAACATTCTGACGAATACTGAAAGATATAATGTAAAAAGCACTTTGTCACCAATTTGCTTTAAGGGTGGGGGGTGTAGATGTAGCGAGTTTTGTTTAAACACACGTTTTCAACTTTTTTCAGGTTATATTAAGATAGTGGACCCGTATTGGTAATGTTTAACAATTGCACTAACTTGATACGGTTCTGAAGTTAACATATTTCGCATTGTGATTCATCTTTAAATGACTTTTACCGTGTCGTTGTTGTTTGTTTGTTTTTTATTTGTTAATTTTGTATGTTATGTCTTTTTTCCTCCAGCTGAAACAGAGACAAATTTCAATGTGATAGCCATTGTGCAGAACGATCACAGAGAATTCATTTTACCAAATATTTTTCTAAATGAAACCTCAAAATATTGTGTAACAATTATAAAACACTGGGGAGCCTCGAGTAAAAGGATTTAATCGGAAAGAAATTATATAAGCTCCAACTTTTGAAAATTATGACTTTGCTCTATGCATTCATAAAGAACCATAGGGCAGAAGTAAAACCTACCTTTATATATTTATTCAAAACTTTGTAAAAATAAATGCAAAATCAAGAATCTTTACAAATGTAATTAAGTATTTTTCAAAGATGTCTAAACATTCACCCTTCAGGTCAAATTCATTTGAAACAGCAAAAAATGACTAAGAAATGGCTAATCAAATTAATTTCCGCTTTTGTACGACAGATCAATAATAATAAGCTTAAAAAACCAACAGTGTATCTTACTCGAAAAAAGAAAAATAATGGACAAAGTTTGGTCCTAGTAGGGTTTGAACCTACACCCTCCTGAAAAATAAGTTAAAGTTATCTCATGATAGGAATTGAATACTCTTCAAAAATACATTATTACGGGTACGTCAATTTTCCTAACCATCGCATTAAGGAAGCAACATGGCTAGACAATAATCATTAACAGTCCCGTTTATAGCAGGGTTCGAGCCCAAAATTTCCCTCATACCGACAAGAAAATCGCCCCATTTGATCAATGTTCATACATTCACACATAATGTGTGTGTTGGGTGGGGGTTTGCATATCGAAATATAGATGTTGTGTTTGTTACCTTTATATTTTATCTGATATTATGTCCCTCAATGTTTATTATCGCTTCGTAAGAAACATATATATACGGTTATGGCACGCCAATTGTCCAATAATAACGTTAACCCAGGTTTACGGTAAAAAAGTAGACTTAACAATTACAGGTAAACAAGGGATTTCAAACGTAAAACCAGGGTTTTCTAATACTTACCCATATTTTCGGGCGAAAACACGCCCGTGAACCAAGGTTTCAACTAGGTTTTTCAATTGAACTTTGAATTTCGGCCGTTATTTTAAGTTCACGAGCGTGAACCTATGTTTACGGGAGTAAACCAGGGTTCTCTGGTGTAAACCATAGCTTACGAACGTGAACATATGTTAACGACCGAGAACTTAGGTTTACGACCGTGAACATGGGTTTACAACCGTAAACATAGGTTAACGCTGGTGAACATATAAAAATGACCAAAAATCATAGTTTTGTTCGAGAAACCAAGTCTTTCGAACTTAAACCTACGTTCACGTTCATAAACTATGGTTCACGCTCGTAAACCCAAGTTCATGGTCGTAAACATAGGTTAGATAGATAGATAGATTTATTTCAACATAAAATGTACAATTTACATGGCGACTTATAATTAAAACATACAATCAAACAATAAACAAACATGTATGAATTAATATAGCCATGCCAATCAACATTATATGTTAAGGATTACACAAAAAAGAGTTAAAATAAACTCTTATTTCCATTGTGGTCCTTAAGATATAGTATTGTATGACATAGGAAGAATAATTTATCACAGTAAAAAAATAATCACAGAAAAATACCCGAAGATAAGTTTGTATAAAAATCCTATACTTAAAAATGATTGACTAGTATAAAAAATGATTGACTAGTAAAAAAACACAATGCAAAAATCTATCTATAATGCAATCTAACTAAAAGTCATATTAAGCTTAAAAAATGTTCCTTAACCTTACGTTTAAATGAATACATGGTTGTGGCATCCCTAACATTTTGTGGCAGACTGTTCCATAAACAAACACGTCCGTATACAATGGTTCTCGGCAATCAAATTATCAAACAATTACAGTCTTTGTCGAAAAACTATGATTATAGAATACTAACATAAATTTTCGAGCAAACACACAGTATAACGGACTTAAACTATAGTTTACTCTCTTGGACCCATGTTTAAGTCCGACAAACTAGGTTTCTCGATTGAACTTTAACTTGAATGCACAAGTTAGTCAAGATCACAACAATACCCAATGCTCGCCTTAGTTTAATATGGAAAACCCATAATATCTAAGATTTTGCAAACACCTTTCCCGCACAGTTTTCATTCAGTGGTTTGTGATAGCCAGCCTTTCTGTACTTTCAGTACTTTGATTGGTTGAGGAATTGAAATGAAACTTGAGCTGTCTATAGGTTTAAAGTAAGAGTAAGTTTATGAGTTGCATTTGGATTCAGTGGATTGGAAGTCAAGGTCTCTGTTACTAAAAATAGAAAAAAAGCTACTGCTTAATATCTTTTAATACTTTAGATTGATGTATTGGAATTAAACTTTGCATAAGAAATTACATCATTGTGCAATGATTGAAGCATTGGACTGTTGTACGTTTTGTTATGTATGAGGTATAAAACATTAGAGGATTGTTATCTGGCATATAAGGCTGGTGTTCTGTTTGGGATTTCACTCAGCTAGACCAGAGTATGGTGGCTGATTTCTGCCATTTTGTGTATTCGTGTCGGTGAGGCGAAATGTCAAAGTAACAAAAACACGAAAGGTTGAAATGATGCTTATTTGTCGTGTGTTCACCTATCGACCTCCGAGGCGAATACACGAAGTAACGAAACATTGAAGGCGAAATAACGAAATTTCAAAGGCGAACATACAAACTTTTGTATTAATCACTTTTCGTATCGGCGGGTATTAAAACTTCGTTATTTCGCCTTCAGTGTTTTGTTACTTCATGTATTCGCCTCGGAAGGCGAAAAGCAAACACACAAAAATTGAGCTGTTTTCGACCTTTTGTTACTTTGACCCGCCGACAGGAACACATGACAAATGTTTCGTGTAGGGTCTGCCTTAATACACTATAATAATGGCGCAAAATGGGGCGTAATGCATATATGAATTCAGTGCCAGAGCTGAAATACATGAAAAGTGACATGTTTTATTGCATATGAAACATTTAATTTCTGTCATAAATTGAGAAGAATTTTTGTATAAATGGTAAAAAACATTATCTAGATAGCATTCAAAGTTCAGGTCGGGGTAATGATATGCCCCGTAAAACTGACAGAAGCTTTTTGTGTGTACATATAATAATAGTGATAAAATATCTACACAATGACATCTGTCATGGAATATAAATCATTATCTTTCGTTTTAGGACAAATATTATTTTATAAATGGTAAAACACATTATTTAAATAGCATATTCATTTCAGCAGCATATGTGTATATAATTGTTACACGCATGCCTACCGGAAGGCGAATACACAAAAGGACGAAATTGCACATTTGTCGTGTGTTCATGTCGTCGGGTTGAAGTAACAAAAGGTCGAAAACTGCTTATTTCTTGTGTGTTCGCCTTTCGAGGCGAATACACGAAGACACGACAAAAGAAGGGCAACAACCGAAGTTTTGATACCCGCCAACATGAAAAGTGATTAATACAAAAGTTTGTGTGTTCACCTCTGAAATTTCGTTATTTCACCTTCAATGTTTCGTTACTTCATGTATTCGCCTCAAATGTCGAAAGGCGAACACACGACAAATAAGCAGTTTTTGACCTCTCGACCCGCCAACACGAACAAATATGCATTATTTCAACCTTTCATGTTTCATTACTTCGACATTTCGCCTCGCCAGCACGAACACACAAAATGGCAGAAATCCGCCACCATATAGTCCTTGACTTAGTGAAAAACACAGAAGTGCTTAAAAGTTGTGTGATAGGAAGTTGGGATGCCAGTGCCCTTTTGACACATATCTAGTTGAAATTTGACTTCAGGTTAATTTCCTGTCCTCATAATTATTATGTAGTGATAATACCTTTTTCACAATATGAAGGTGGCATAGAATTAATTTGAAAATGTGTGACACAGCTTCCTCAAACAGGGAGTAATGTATAAATGCAGTGAAGGAAGGGTAGAGGGTGGGGCAGGCACCCAATCTCTTATGATAAGTAAGATATATTTATGCCCCCCCCCCCACCCCACTGGGGGAGATATATTGTTTTTGCTCCTTCCGTCCATCTGTCACACTTCATTTCCGATCAGTAACTGGAGAACCATTAGACCTAGAACCTTCAAACTATTGTTTTTGGGGTCACTCAAAGGTCAAGGTCACAGGGGCCTGAACATTAAAAACCATTTCCAGTCAATAACTTGAGAACCACAAATGACCCAGAATGTTGAAACTTCATAGGATGATTGGTCATGCAGAGTAGATGACCCCTATTGATTTTGGGATCACTCTATTAAAGGTCAAGATCACAGGGGTCTGAACATGGAAAACCATTTTTTGGTCAGTAACACTTGAGAACCACTTGCCCCAGAATGTTGAAACTTCATAGGATGATTGGACATGTAGAGTAGATGACCCCTATTGATTTTCTAGCAGCAGACAGAACTTGGAAATCCATTTTCGGTCAGTAACTTGAGAACCATTTGATCTAAAACCTTCAAACTTATAGGGTGAAAGGATTTCAGAGTAGATGACCGTAAATGTTTTTGGGGTCACTCTATCAAAGGTCTAGGTCACAGAGGCCATCTGTCCGTCACACCTGATTTTCGATCAGTAACTGGAGAACCATTTGACCTAAAGCCTTCAATGTTCATAGGATGATAGGGCTTACAGAGAAGATGACCCTTATTATTTTTATTGTTACTAGATCAAAGGTCAAGGTCACAGGGGCCTGAACATGGAAACCGTTACTGATCAATATCTTCAGAACCACTTGACCCAGAATGTTGAAATTTCATAGGATGATTAAACATGTAGATTAGATGACCCCAATTGCTTTTTGGATCAGTTGATTAAAAGTAAAGGTGACAGGGACCAGAACACGAAAAATGGTTTCTGATCAATAACTTGAGAACCATTTGACCCAGAACCTTCAAACTTCATAGGATGATAGGACTTAAAGAGTAGGTGGCCCTTATTAGATATTTGGGGTCACTTGAGCTAAGGTCAGGGTCACAGGGGCCTGAACATAGAAAACTCTTTCCAATCAATAACTTGATCACCACTTGCCCAAGAATGTTGAAACTTCATAGGATGATTGGACATGCAGAGTAGATAACCTGTATTGATTTTGGGGTCACTTAATCAAAGTTCAAGGTCACAGGGACCTGAACATGGAAAACCATTTCAAATTCATAACTTGAGAACCACTCAGCCCAGAATGTTTAAACTTAGTGGGATGATTGGACATGGCAAGTGGATGATCCCTATTGCAGCAAACCATCAGTGTCTATTTGACTTTCGCTCATGTCCCCTATTGACTTCTTGCCTATACGACTAAGTATTGGGGGAGACATGCGCTTTTCTACAAAAGCATCTTCTAGTCTTTTCTGTAGTTGTATGCTCTATGAACAGTATGTTTTATCTATTTAGAAATATAAAAGACCTGTCCAAACTATAAGATTTTAATGAATAAAATTTCATACAGCATTGTATGCAACCTAAATGTAGTTTAAGTGCACATCTACATTAATTTTGTACAGAATATTTTATACCAAAGTGTTGTTAGCTTTTAAAAATATTTTAGATTTTGAATTTTAAGAAAATGATCCTTCAAAAACAGATAAAACTCTTTCCTAAAAATATACAGATTAGCTTTAATGGTTTCTTTATATCACATTTTGATTCTTAAAATGTTTTTAGCCCACCATCATCAGATGGTGGGCTATTAAAATCACTCTGCGTCCGTGGTCCGTCCGTCCGTCATTCCGTCCGTCCGTCCGTCCGTCCGTTAACAATTTCTCGTTATCGCATCTCCTCAGAAACTACTGGGGGGATTTTGACCAAACTTTGTCAGAATGATGTATTGGTACCCTAGTTGTGTCCCCCTGAAAATCAGACTGGTTCAACAATTTATGAGTGAGTTATGGCCCTTTGTTTATTTCTATAATTTATATAGATTTATATAGGGAAAAACTTTGAAAACCTTCTTGTCCAAAACCACAGAGCCTAGGGCTTTGATATTTGGTATGAAGCATCATCTAGTGGTCCTCTACCAAGATGATTCAAATTATTTGTCTGGGGTCAAATATGGCCCCACCCTGGGGTCACATGGTTTATAATGACTTATATACGGAAAAACTTTGAATAACCTCTTGTCCAAAACCACAGGGCCTAGGGCTTGATATTTTGTATGTGACATCATCTAGTGGTCTTCAACTAAGATTATTCAAATTATACCCCTAGGGTCAACTATGGCCCCGCCCTGGGGGTCATATGGTTTACATAGACTTATATAGGGAAAAACTTCTTGTCCAAACCACAAAGCCTAGGGCTTTGATACTTGTAATGTAGCATCATCTAGTGGTTCTCTACCAAGTTTGTTCAAATTATCCTCCTAGGGTTAAATATGGCCCCGCCCCGGGGGTCACATGGTTCATATAGACTTATACAGGGAAAAGCTTTTAAAATGTTCTTGTCAGTAACTACAACATTCAAACTTGGACCACATGTATATTTTTGAGTGGCAAGATGAACCTTGACATGAGATGACCTTGATTTTGACCTAGTGACCTACTTTCACATTTCTGTAGCTACAGCCTTCAAATTTGGACCACATGCATAATTTTGTGCACTGGAAAAAACTTTGACCTTTATTTTGACCTAGTGACCTACTTTCACATTTTTGAAGGTACAGGCATCAAATTTTGACCATATGCATAGTTTCGTGTTTCAAAATGAAATTTGACATTGATTTTGACCTAGTGACCTACTTTCACATTTCTCAAGCTACAGCCTTCAGATTTGGACTACATGCATAGTTTTGTGTACCGAAAAAAACTTTGACCTTGACATTGACCTAGTGACCTACTTCCACATTTTTGAATGTACAGGCTTCAGATTTGGACCACATGCATAGTTTTGTATTCTGAAATAAAATTTGACCTTGATTTTGACCTAGTGACCTACTTTTACATTTCTCAAGCTACAGCCTTCAAATTTGGACCACTTGCATAGTTTTGTGTACTGAAATGACCTTTGACCTTTACATTGACCTAGTGACCTACTTTCACATTTTTAAGGTACAGGCTTCAAATTTGGACCACATGCATAGTTTTGTATTCCGAAATAAAATTTGACCTTGATTTTGACCTAGTGACCTACTTTTACATTTCTCAAGCTACAGCCTTCAAATTTGGACCACATGCATAGTTTTATGTACCGAAACAAACTTTGGCCTTTACATTGACCTAGTGACCTACTTTCACATTTTTAAAGGTACAGGCTTCAAATTTGGACCACATGCATAGTTTTGTATTCCGAAGTAAAATTTGACCTGGATTTTGACCTAGTGACCTACTTTTACATTTCTCAAGCTACAGTCTTCAAATTTGGACCACTTGCATAGTTTTATGTACCGAAATGAACTTTGACCTTAAGATTGACCTAGTGACCTACTTTCACTTTTCTGTAGCTACAGGCTTCAAATTTTAACCACATGCATAGTTTTGTGTACCGAAACAAACTTTGACCTTGACATTGACCTAGTGACCTACTTTCACATTTTTGAATGTACAGGCTTCAAATTTGGACCACATGCATAGATTTGTGTTGTGTACGGAAATGAAATTTGACCTTGAGCTAGTCAATAAGTCTTGAAATTTGGAACACTCAAAAATGGCACATTGGTGGGCGCCAAGATCACTCTGTGATCTCTTGTTTGCATTAACTGTAGGACAGATTAACAGAAAAATCAATGGAAATATCAAATGCTTTGACAGAAAAAGAGAAATCAATAGGCCCCGAGAGGATAATTGTCTCCTCCAATGTCTTAATTTGATATTATCTGTGGAATTATAAATTTGCTTTATGAGTATTGAAATTTGCCATAAAAAGTAACACTATTTACTGTTGAGTTGCATCCCTTTAGTTGCCCCATTAGGCGAAAAAAAAAATGTTTGTTTCCGGTATCCCGACCTACCCAAAAATTTTGGCCCGACCCTAAATGTTTTTATGGCTTTGGAGATTTTTTTTTTCAACTTTTTAACAAAAAGTTGCAAACTGCACTTTTTATGCTTTAAACATGGTCAGTGATGTTAGAAATCAACTTACTGATGCTCTAAAGGCATAACCCCCTTATTTGTATTCATTTTTTGACACAAAAATAATTTCCGAAAGGTCTCACTTAAAACAAAATTTAAAAAAAACCAAAAAACAAACAACAAACAAACCTACCTACCCTGATTATTTTTAGCATGTTACTGGAAATAAAGAATTTTTTTTTAGGCCTTAAAGATAAAAGAACTGGGTTAACAAAAAATGCAGGAAGTGCTTTGAGCAAACTAGATAGATAATTCTTAATATTAAACATGTTCATTATGCAGGTATAAAAATAACAATGATTTGGAACTCCTGATTTCTTATTTAGATTCCACAAAAAGCCTGTAAAATGCTAGTTATGTAAAGGAGAATGTTTAGTAGGTATGCTGCTTACTTGTAAGACCTTGTAATATCTATACCTAATTGGCAGGTTGTTTAAAAATTCATTTTATTGTTTGTTGGTATTACCATTTAAGTTTTAAACATTAGAAAAATGCATACCATGTGGTTTTTTTTAGGTGCATGATCATTTGATTTCTATGCTTTAGGATTACATAGTTCATGATCTACCTAGTGTGGGTTCTATACATAAGTTGGATATTTTAGGTACATGACATGATTAAAATTCTGTACATCAAGTGGACGTGTAACTTGTTTTGTTTTAGGTACCTGACCATTTTAATCCTATACTTTAGGAAATTGTATACCATGTGTTATTTAAGGGTCATGACCATTGAAGTTCTGTATATCAGTTGCATGTGTAACATATTTTGTTTAGGTCATCATGACCCTCTTGTTTTGGGTACATTACCATTTAAGTTCTGTTCATTAGGTGCATAACCATTTAATTTCTATATATTAGGAGAATTTATACATTGTGTTCTTTTATGGTAATGGCCATTTAAATGCTTTACATTTGATTGACATTTAAAGTGGGTTGTTTTAAGTACACAACCAATTTTAAGTTCTTCAATTAGAAAATGGCATTAGGAGAATATATTATAGTATATGTTCTTTCAGGGGCATGACCATTTAATTTTTTTTTATATTAGGAGACTGTACACCATGTGTTCTTTTAGGTGCACCATTCAAGTTATATTCATTTGGAGAAAGTGTAACAGTGTACTTTTAAGTACACAGCAGTTTAGATTCTATTTTGTAAGAGGAAATGCAACAAGTGTTGTTTCAGGTACAAGTCCATTTTTGTTCTGCATATCAGATGGATGTGTAACATGATTTATGTTAGGTGCATGACTACATTAGGAAAGTATATTATTATGTCTCCCACCCTCTGGGGGAGACATATTGTTTTTGCCCCGTCTGTCCGTCCGTCACTTCATTTCTGACCTAGAACCTTCAAACTTCATAGGGCAGAAGGGCTTATGGAGTAGACGACCCCTATTGTTTTTTTGGGTCACTAAATCAAAGGTCAAGGTCACAGGGGCCTGAACATGGAAAACCATTTCCGATCAATAACTCACTCTGTAAAAGGTCAAGGTTACAGGGGCCTGAACATGGAAAACCATTTCCAATCAATAACTTGAGAACCACTTGACCCAGAATGTTGAAACTATACAGGATAATTGGACATGCAAAGTAGATGACCCCTATTCATTTTCTGGTGACTCAATTAAAGGTCAAGGTCACAGCAGCCAGAACATGGAAATCCATTTCTGGTCAGTAACTGGAGAACCATCTGACCTAGAACCTTCAAATGTTATAGGGTGATAGGACTTAAGGAGTAGATGACCCCAATTATTTTTGGGGTCACTCCAAAGGTTAAGGTCACAGTGGCCATCCATCCATCACACTTTATTTTTTATTAATAACTGGAGAACCATTTGACCTAGAAACTTCAAACTTCATAGTTTGATAGGGCTTACAGAGTAGATGATCCCTATTATTTTGGGGTTTGCTAGATCAAAGGTCAAGGTCACAGGGGTCTGAACATGGAAAAAACTTTCCAGTCAATTACTTGAGAACCACTTGACCCAGAATGTTGAAACTTCATAGGATGATTGGATATGAAGAGTAGAAGACCCCTATTGATTTTGGGGTCCCTAGGTCAAAGGTCAAGGTTACAGGGGCCTGAACATGGAAAATGGTTTCCAGTCAATAACTTGAGGACCACTTGCCCCAGAATGTTGAAACTTCATAGGATGATCGGACATGCCAGGAAGATGACCCCTGTTGCATCCAACTATCAGTGTCTCTTTGGCTTTTGCTCCTGTCACCTATTGACTTCTTGCCTATTACAACTATGCACTGTGGGAGACATGCTTTTTTCTACAAAAGCATCTTCTAGTTATATACCATTATTTCTTTTACAAAAATTACAACATTAGGAGGAAGTGTAACATGTGTGCCTTTAAGTACATAACTATATTAGTTCGTTACCTTAAGGATGTGTATAACCTGTTCTGTAAGCATAAGACTCATTTGAGTTCTAAACATAAGGAGGATGTGAATCATGTATTGATTGTGAAAGAGATTGCATAAAGGATATGTTCTTGCATAAACATATTGAAGGTTTTGTGTTGGTGGTATGTTTAAGTTCTGTGCTGTGGGAGAATGTATAACAGGTACGTTAATATGTGACCATTTAAGTTCTGTGCTGTGGGTGAATGTGAAACAGGTATGTTGATATGTGACCATTTAAGTTCTGTGCTGTGGGAGAATGTGTAACAGATATGTTGATATATGACCATTTAAGTTCTGTGCTGTGGGAGAATGTGTAACAGATATGTTGATATTTGACCATTTAAGTTCTGTGCTGTGGGAGAATGTGTAACAGATATGTTGATATGTGACCATTTAAGTTCTGTGCTGTGGGAGAATGTGTAACAGATATGTTGATATGTGACCATTTAAGTTCTGTGCTGTGGGAGAATGTGTAACAGATATGCTGATATTTGACCATTTAAGTTCTGTACTGTGGGAGAATGTGTAACTATTATGTTGATATGTGACCATTTAAGTTCTGCACTGTGGGAGAATGTGTAACAGATATGTTGATATTTCACCATTTAAGTTCTGTGCTGTTGGAGAATGTGTAACAGTTATGTTGATATTTGACCATTTGAGTTCTGTGCTGTGGGAGAATGTGTAACAGATATGTTGATATGTGACCATTTAAGTTCTGTGCTGTGGGTGAATGTGTAACAGATATGTTGATATGTGACCATTTAAGTTCTGTGCTGTGGGAGAATGTGTAACAGATATGTTGATATGTGATCAGTGTTATATATTAAGACAATGTTGTTTATTTGAAAGTTCTTCCTATGCAAAATACATCTTCCATGAAAATATTTTCCAGTTGTTACATTTTTAGCTCACCAGAGCACAAAGTGCTTAAGGTGAGCTTGTGACCGGTCATTGTCTGGCGTCTGTTGGTGTCCGGCGTGCGTTGTCCGTCAACATTTGCCTTGTGAACACTCTAGAAGCCACATTTGTGACCCAATCTTTATGAAACTTGGTCAGAATGTTAGTCTTGATGATCTCTTAAGTTAAGTTTTGAAACTGGGTCATGTGGGGTCAAAAACTAGGTCCGTAGGCCAGATCAAAGGAAAAGCTTGTGAACACTCTAGAAGCCACAGTTGTGACCCAATAGTTATGAAACTTGGTCAGAATGATTGTCTTGATGATCTCTAGGTCAGGTTCGAAACTTGGTCATGTGGGGTTAAAAACTAGGTCAGTAGGCCAGATCAAAGGAAAAACTTGTGAACACTCTAGAGGCCATAGTTGTGACTCAATCTTTATGAAACTTGGTCAGAATGTTTGGCTTGATGATCTCTAGGTCCAGTTATAGTCTGGGTCATTTGGGATCAAAAACTAGGTCACATGGTCAAATCAAAGGATATATTTATGAACACTCTAAAGGCAACAATTGTGACATATGAAACTTGACCAGAATGTTTGTCTTGATGATCGTTAGGTTAAATTTGAAACTGGGTCATTTAGGCTCAAAAACTAGGTCAGTAGGCCAGATCAACTCTGGTGAGCGATATAGGACCATCATGGCTCTCTTGTTTATGATTAATATTCTTATAGAAGGCAGTTAAGCATTTAATGTGTATCTATATTATGTTGAATCTCTATAGGTAATTATACACTCTGTTGTCTGAAGTAGAATTACAAGCAAAACAATTATTTTCTGTTTGATAAATACAAGCATAATGTGCATTCATGTCATGGATATTTTGTTCTCAGACAAAGCAATTAAATTTCAGATACAGATATTAATACATATATATTTGCTAGGCATAAAAGATATTTGTTCGATTCAGTGTAAAATTGAAATATCTCTCACGAATGAACACCAGATGCAATATTTTCACAAGTGGCATAGCCGGGAGTGAAAATGGAAACCCCATCCAAGCACTTGTTGTGAAGGATGGGGTTCATTATTGGAAATAGGCCGGAGGCCGAAAATATATATATTCAGCATGCTGTCCTATCAACCGTATCAAGATTCGCTACCTTTAAAGGCTAAAATAGCCATACAAGTCACGTGACCAACCACATATAAAACCATGAAAAAGCGTGCAAAATTCTTAGTTTTTAAAGTATCATGTTGGCTAGAAAAAGAACTGGGCTGGGGCAAACAAAAAGTGGTGGGTTCCTATATATATTTTCGGCCTCCGGCCTATTTCCAATAATGAACCCCATCCTTCACAACAAGTGCTTGGATGGGGTTTCCATTATTTTCACTAGGCCTTCGCCTCTAATATATATCTGGTATAATAATAATATATATTCAGCATCTTTAAAGAGCCAACATGAATAAAAAGGAACCAAAAGAATAAAAATATTCAAACAATAATTTTTATTCATCCAAAAGTTGTCCTTCAAGAACAATGCCTTTGTATGAAGAATCAAATATCTTCTTAAATCATTAAATACATAAAGAAATATATCATCATTTTAAGAGTCACAATACTATTTGCTACAAGTATTCAGTACAGAGGAACTGAAATTGGACGAACTTGACTCAATTTCTCTAAGATAGTATTTATGGAAATTCTTAGCTGAAGACCAGTCGGCAGTCTTAAGAATATCCACAATTTACATCCTGAAAAATAAAGCAGCAGACGAAGATGCAGCTCTAAAAGAGTGAGCTTTATAAATTCCAACGTCAATTCCAGCACGAAAAATTTACCGCTTTCAGCCACCTAGCAATTGTGCTCGTAGTAACAGCTTTATAGGTTACAAATGAAATAAACAACTGACGATCCTTTCTTAAGGACTTAGTACATTTCAAATAGTAATTCAAAGTCCTCACTGGACAAAGTTCAGTTTTTTCGAAACATTTGATTTCAACTTTAAAAGGAATTCCTGGTTTTGAACACTTAAGGTTCTCACATACACAAACTACTTTATCACTTTTAAAGCAAAGACTGTCAACACACAAAGACTTCAATGTTTGAGCTCTTGCAGCTGTACTCAAGGCTAAGAGAGTCACTAATTTTAAGGTCAATAATTTTAATGATAAAGAATCCAAAGGCATCCAACTGGAAATATGATTCAGAACTATGGAAACGTCCCATGTTGAAGAATATCTAGCCTTAGGGGGGTTACTTACAAAAAGTCCTTTTACAAAACGCGACACAACAGGTAAATTACTGTTCCAATTTCCATGAACAAGTTTTAATGTCTCAAAAATCACTGATTTATGGGTAGAAATAACACTATATGACTTTTTTAGCTCACCTGAGCAATGCTCAGGTGAGTTTTTCTGATCGCTCGATGTCCGGCGTCTGTCGTCCGTCGTCTGTCGTCTGTCGTCTGTCGTCTGTCGTCTGTCAACATTTAGCTTGTGTATGCGATAGAGGCTGTATTTTTCAATTAATCTTCATGAATATTGGTCAGAATGATAACCTTGATAAAATCTAGGCCGAGTTCGAAAATGGGTTATCTCGGGTCAAAAACTAGGTCACTAGGTCAAATCAAAGAAAAACCTTGTGTATGCGATAGAGGCTGTATTTTTCATTTAATCTTCATGAATATTGGTCAGAATGATAACTTTGATGAAATCTAGGCCGAGTTCGAAAATGGGTCATCTCGGTCAAAAACTAGGTCACTAGGTCAAATCAAAGAAAAACCTTGTGTATGCGATAGAGGTGGTATTTTTCAATTAATCTTCATGATTATTGGTCAGAATGATAACCTTGATGAAATCTAGGCCGAGTTCGAAAATGGGTCATCTCGGGTCAAAAACTAGGTCACTAGGTCAAATCAAAGAAAAACCTTGTGTATGCGATAGAGGCTGTATTTTTCAATTCTTCTTCATGAATATTGGTCAGAATGATAACCTTGATGAAATCTAGGCCGAGTTCGAAAATGGGTCATCTTGGGTCAAAAACTAGGTCACTAGGTCAAATCAAAGAAAAACCTTGTGTATGCGATAGAGGCTGTATTTTTCAATTCTTCTTCATGAATTTTGGTCAGAATGATTGCATTGATGAAATCTAGGCCGAGTTCGAAAATGGGTCATCTCGGGTCAAAAACTAGGTCACTAGGTCAAATCAAAGAAAAACCTTGTGTATGCGATAGAGGCGGTATTTTTCAATTGATCTTCATGAATTTGGTCAGAATGATAACCTTGATGAAATCTAGGCCGAGTTCGAAAATGGTCTTCTGGGCTCAAAAACTAGGTCACTAGGTCATATCACGTAAAAACCTTGTGTATGCGATAGAGGCTGTATTTTTCAATTGATCTTCATGAATTTTGGTCAGAATGATTACCTTGATAAAATTTAGACCGAGTTCAAAAATGGGTCATCTGGGGTCAAAAACTAGGTCACTAGGTCAAATCAAAGAAAAACCTTGTGTATGCAATAGAGGCTGTATTTTTCAACTGATCTTCATGAAATTTAGCCAGAATGATTACCTTGATAAAATCTAGGCCGAGTTCGAAAATGGGTCATCTGGGTCAAAACTAGGTCACTAGTCAAATCAAAGAAAAACATTGTGTATGCAATAGAGGAGTATTTTCAATTGATCTTCATGAAATTTGGTCAGAGTGATTGCCTTGATGAAATCTAGGTCGATTTTGAATATTGGTTTTCTGAGGTTAAAAACTAGGTCCATAGGTCAAATAAAGAAAAATCTTGTGTATGCGATAGAGACTGTTTTTTTCAATTGATTTTTATGAAATTTGGTCAGGTTGATTGCCTTAATGAAATCTAGGTCGAATTTGAATATGGGTCATCTGAGGTCAAAAACTAGGTCACTTGGTCAAATCAAAGAAAAAACTTCTGTATGTGATAGAGGCTGTATTTTTCAGTTGATCTTCATGAATTTTCGTCAGAATGATTGCCTTGATAAAATCTAGGTCGAGTTTGAACATGGGTCATCTAGGGTCAAAAACTAGGTCATATCTAAGAAAATGCTTGTTTTATCGCAAGAGACCAATTTTTTGGTCCATTCTTAATGAAAATTGGTCAGAATATTTGTTTCCATGAAATCACTAGGTCAAACATGTTTTACACTGTTATGGAGTGTTTCTTAGGTGAGCGACCTAGGGCCATCTTGGCCCTCTTGTTTAGCTCACCTGAGCAATGCTCAGGTGAGTTTTTCTGATCGCTCGATGTCCGGCGTCTGTCGTCCGGCGTCAGTCGTCTGTCGTCTGTCGTCCGTCGTCTGTCAACATTTAGCTTGTGTATGCGATAGAGGCTGTATTTTTCAATTAATCTTCATGAATATTGGTCAGAATGATAACCTTGATAAAATCTAGGCCGAGTTCGAAAATGGGTCATCTCGGGTCAAAAACTAGGTCACTAGGTCAAATCAAAGAAAAACCTTGTGTATGCGATAGAGGCTGTATTTTTCATTTAATCTTCATGAATGTTGGTCAGAATGATAACTTTGATGAAATCTAGGCCGAGTTCAAAAATGGGTCATCTCGGGTCAAAAACTAGGTCACTAGGTCAAATCAAAGAAAAACCTTGTGTATGCGATAGAGGCGGTATTTTTCAATTAATCTTCATGAATATTGGTCAGAATGATAACCTTGATGAAATCTAGGCCGAGTTCGAAAATGGGTCATCTTGGGTCAAAAACTAGGTCACTAGGTCAAATCAAAGAAAAACCTTGTGTATGCGATAGAGGCTGTATTTTTCAATTCTTCTTCATGAATATTGGTCAGAATGATAACCTTGATGAAATCTAGGCCGAGTTCGAAAATGGGTCATTTCGGGTCAAAAACTAGGTCACTAGGTCAAATCAAAGAAAAACCTTGTGTATGCGATAGAGGCTGTATTTTTCAATTCTTCTTCATGAATTTTGGTCAGAATGATTGCCTTGATGAAATCTAGGCCGAGTTCGAAAATGGGTC
The DNA here is from genome assembly GCF_021730395.1 of Mercenaria mercenaria. NCBI lineage: Eukaryota > Metazoa > Mollusca > Bivalvia > Venerida > Veneridae > Mercenaria > Mercenaria mercenaria. Next base: position 25,730,038 of record NC_069362.1, read on the forward strand.
ATCTCGGGTCAAAAACTAGGTCACTAGGTCAAATCAAAGAAAAACCTTGTGTATGCGATAGAGGCGGTATTTTTCAATTGATCTTCATGAATTTTGGTCAGAATGATAACCTTGATAAAATCTAGGCCGAGTTCGAAAATGGGTCATCTGGGGTCAAAAACTAGGTCACTAGGTCATATCACGTAAAAACCTTGTGTATGCGATAGAGGCTGTATTTTTCAATTGATCTTCATGAATTCTGGTCAGAATGATTACCTTGATGAAATTTAGACAAAGTTCGAAAATGGGTCATCTCGGGACAAAAACTAGGTCACTAGGTCAAATCAAAGAAAAACCTTGTGTATGCAATAGAGGCTGTATTTTTCAACTGATCTTCATGAAATTTAGCCAGAATGATTACCTTGATAAAATCTAGGCCGAGTTCGAAAATGGGTCATCTGGGGTCAAAAACTAGGTCAATAGGTCAAATCGAAGAAAAACATTGTGTATGCAATAGAGGATGTATTTTTCAATTGATCTTCATGAAATTTGGTCAGAGTGATTGCCTTGATGAAATCTAGGTTGATTTTGAATATGGGTTATCTGAGGTCAAAAACTAGGTCACTAGGTAAAATTAAAGAAAAATCTTGGGTATGCGATAGAGACTGTTTTTTTCAATTGATTTTTATGAAATTTGGTCAGGTTGATTGCCTAATGAAATCTAGGTTGAATTTGAATATGGGTCATCTGAGGTCAAAAACTAGGTCACTTGGTCAAATCAAAGAAAAAACTTCTGTATGTGATAGAGGCTGTATTTTTCAGTTGATCTTCATGAATTTTGGTCAGAATAATTGCGTTGATAAAATCTAGGTCGAGTTTGAACATGGGTCATCTAGGGTCAAAAACTAGGTCATATCTAAGAAAATGCTTGTTTTATCGCAAGAGACCAATTTTTTGGTCCAATCTTAATGAAAATTGGTCAGAATATTTGTTTCCATGAAATCACTAGGTCAAACATGTTTTACACTGTTATGGGATGTTTCTTAGGTGAGCGACCTAGGGCCATCTTGGCCCTCTTGTTAAATTCTTCAAGAAAAACAAGAAAGTTACTATATCCGTTTCAGAGGGTGAAACGGGATTACAGCTCCTGATACAACAAACCCCTAGACCACTTCCTCCACGCTGACGAATACTGTTTCCTAGTTCCAATCTCCAGCTCTTGAAATCATGTCCAATAGCCACTAATCGGAATCCTCTATCCTGGGGCACAACCCGAGACAAGACCCCAATCAAGCACAGTTGTTTTCCCCTAGGTGTTTTCAATTGTTGTACCATAGAAGAAGATTCGGTTGTCTGGTAACCTATAGGAAGACAAAATCCAAAATGAAGAAACAATGCAAACAGGTTGTTAGGCCCAGTAAACGGCAAATTAAAAGAGCTTCTTCAACTTCATCCTCCATAATCTTATTCAAGACCTTACTCAAAAGGTTAAATGGAGGAAAAATATATGGTTCTAATCCCTTCCAATTCAGAGAAAAAGCATTCACTGCCCAAGCACCAGGGTCTGGCATCCAAGAGACATAACAATCTAATTGCTTGTTCAAACGTGAAGCAAACAAATCTATATTTGGTTGCATAAAATGTTTGGAAAGTCTATTAAAGATATCCTCTTTCAGCTTCCATTCAGTTGTATCTGAGAAATTACGAGATGCAAAATCTGCTTGCAAATTATTAAAAACCAGGTAAATGGAAAGCTGACAAGAATATATTCTTTCCAAAGACCAACTCCAAATCTGTTTTGCAAGATTGTCCATATCAGGAGAACACATACCACCCATTTTATTCACATAAGAAATTGCAGTTGTATTATCTGATTGGATGCCAATGTGAATATCCCTATGTTTTGAAAAAAGAGACTTTAAAGCAAAGAAAATTGCAAGTAACTCTAAATAATTTATATGATAAATCATTTCCCTACGAGTCCATCTGCCTCCAACAGTAACAGAGGAATCAACATGAAAACAACCCCAGCCTGCATTCGACGCATCACATTGAATCCAAGTTGAAATTGAATCTTGTCTTATCTTCTTACCATTTTTGGCTCTGATATTTTTGACCCACCATTCAATTTCATTGGTTGCTAAATCAGTAAGTTTCAGTACTGCATTATAATCACCAAACAGGCTTAAACCTTCTACTTTCAGCCGCTCAAGACTTCTGTAATGTAATGGGGCTTCAAGAACTGCATGGAAAGCATTTATTAAAAGACCAATGAATGAAGCTAGATCTCTTATCCTGACAGAGTCTTGATCTAACAATTTTGAAGCTTTAGAAATAATTTTTTGTATTTTTTCTTCAGGCAAAAATACCATGAACAAAACAGAGTCTAAAATATACCCAAAGAACACAATTCTCTGGCAAGGAATTACAACTGATTTTTCATTGTTAATGACAAAACCCAATGCTTGCAACTTTTTATACATTGTCATTGCATTATGGCGACAACTTTGTTTGTCTTGATTCATATTAATAGAATCATCAATGTAATAGGAGCATCTTATGCCCAACTGTCTGAAAAATGCAAAGACCGGTTTCATGATTTTTGTGAAAACAAAAGGGGCTGATGAGAGCCCAAAGGGGAGACAACTGAAACAAAATAAGTCATTCTTCCAAGTAAATTTCAGATACTTTTGACTATCATGATGAATAGGTATTGAAAAATAAGCAGATTTAAGGTCTAAAGAAGTAAAGTAATCATTTCTCTGTACTAATTCCAAAACATATGGAAAAGTCTCTTGTTTAAAATGTTCATAATGAACATAAAAGTTAAGATGTTTCAGATTGATAACTGGTCTCCATTTGTTGCTTTGGGGCTTAGGAACTATGAAAATATTTGAAATAAAATCCCCTGACTCTTTATCAGTACCATAAATTGCGCCATCATCTAACATTGATTGTACTTCCTGATCAGCCAAAGCCGTTTCTGCATCATTAAAATTAATCTCATTTGGAAGTGAAGTTTGCACTGGTGTTTTGTCAAAAACAATTTTATAACCTTGCATAGCTTCTAAGACCAATTGGTCAGAAGTTAATGATTTTCATTCACTAAAAGAAGCCAACAATCTCTCAGAGTTACTTACCTTTGCTTTAGAGCCTATCTCAACTAGTTTGGGGAAGCATTAGTAGTTGGCTGAGTGATGGTACATGAAGGTGCTCTTCTCGTCCTATTGCCAAACTGGTGTTGGTACCCAAATTGACCATATCTCTCATTCTGTGTGTACCCATAAGGTTTATTTCGTTGCATTGCTCTACCTCTAGCACGCATAGGTCCTATACCACCTCGGTAGTTGCCTGGTACAACACCATAACCCCTATTGTATGAATTACTTCTAAAATTTTTTAAATTCGGGTATTTCCCAAGTCTCAACCCAGTCTCACATCTTTTCAACTCCTTTGAAATATCATCCCCAAATAAAAGGGTAGTAATTGGAGTATTGATACTACAAATCCCAGCATACCTCGACTTTAAATATGGTCTCAGCAGATAACGCCTTCTAGCGCTAATATTGAACTGAACCTGACCCAACAAAGTCAATGAATGTGAAATCAGAGTTTTAGCTTCAGGTAATTGAGAAACAAAAGGTTGTATCACCTTAGCAAGCTTCAAAACTGGCAATATTCCAGCCAGAACAAGATTCTGAATATCTCTCAACGATTTGTCTGTAATTTGGACTCTTTTTTGTTTGGCCAATTCAGACCAAATTTCCTCGTTCACTTTTGGAGGACACATAAGGTCACAATTAGCTGGAACCTTGTATTGATCAATTATACCATTAATATCGCACTGATTAGTGCAAGCAGTTTTAATGAGATCAGCCAATGATTGACTAATATTGTCTCCCCTTTCAGGGGTTTTCAATTTTGGTAGGTCCCAATCAGTTTCCTCATGAGATACATCATTTATGCCACTAGAATTTACATCTTGATCAAAAAGGGCATTAGCAAATTGGTCATCGACCTTTTTAAGGGAACTGACTGTGTTTGGGTCTTCAGAGATTTGATCATCGTAGACCAAATTAGTCGAAGGGTCTGGGCCATCGTTGTCAATTTCTACCCGAATAGCCCGAAAATCATCATTAAAATCATTTAAATAACCAGTCTGGTCATTCTCATCTGGTGGGGCAACGCCCAACACCTGTCGTAATTTAAATACGTCCCCAGACGATAAATTATCCAGATTAATAAGGTTACCTTTCTCATGCCTGTCAGTTCCATTATCACCGGAAAAGCTACCGGAAGCGCGAACAGCGCATGACGATTTGCTACTACCAGCCTGTATATCGGTTTTCCCAGATTTATTTTTAGATTTTTTCGGAATCTTTTTCTGGGGCACTTTTGATTTTTTGGTGGGGGATTTTTTCTTTTTTGTGAACTTGGGAGTTTTCCCTTTGCCTTTAGGGCGAGCTTCGTCTGACGAAAACCCCGAGAAAGATTTTTCCTCGTCAGAAATTTCCCCTAGAGAAAGGACATCGTCCTTTCGACCCCCTTTATCCGAGTCGGACTGAGACATTTCAATGTACGGTAAACGTACACAGGCAAAAAACCAAAAAACGAAGCAAAGAACGTGCGTGAAACAAGGCAAAAGCAGAAAACTAAAAAGAAAATAAATGAAATAATAAAAGACAGAATGAATTCTGCAAATAAAAAAGGCTCTAACAGCGTTAGAGCAAAAACTCGAAACAAAAAATTTCAACAAATTCAAACAAGAACACGTGGTTTCTTACCAAACAGATTGTCTGCAAAAGGATCGAGTATCTATCTCGACACGTCGCTAGAACAACTATGAATTTTGCACGCTTTTTCATGGTTTTATATGTGGTTGGTCACGTGACTTGTATGGCTATTTTAGCCTTTAAAGGTAGCGAATCTTGATACGGTTGATAGGACAGCATGCTGAATATATATATTAGAGGCCAAGGCCTAGTGAAAATAATGTAAGAGACGGTATTCATGAGTGAAAGATATTTTGACTTAAGGTATAGGTCCATGTTTTGGAGAAAAAAGTTTGAATGTCATTAAATCATAGAAAGAAAGCATTGCTTTACATGAAAATCTAACAGCATATAAAACATTTATATTATTCTACAAAACCATTGTCAATTTATTCATATATGTATTGAATTCTGGAAAGGGACTGCATGAAGGGGTCACACTTCTGGACAGTCCAGCGCCTTTAAAAACTCACCATTTTTAAAAAGCTGTTACATGTCTTCGTTTTGGTGCATTTGCAACATCATACGTGTGTTTAAACTTTACATAAGTAGGTAAAACATCATTATTGACAATTGTTTACATTTATTTCTTTACAAATGGCATTCTTATTTAAAGGGGGACAACTCATTTAGAATATTTTAAGTATCCAACTCTGTGGGACAGAACAGTAAATCATGTATTGGACAGATAAGTTGTGTGTCAAGATGCTGTTCATTCACTAAAAAATCTGTTGTTTTGTGATATACTGCTAAACCTTAACATGTAAAACAAACAAGTTTTCTTTTTATTTCATGTTTTGAATACATTATCCAATTTTATAGTTTCTTAACAGTGAAAAAATATATTTGGTTTTTTTCACTGTGCAAATACCAGATATATTTCACTCTAATATCTCAATAATTCACTGAAAAACATGTAATTAAAGAAACTCTTCTTGTTCACAAACAGAATGGTGAAACAGAAAGGCAGTAAAAATCAGGCAGGTGCTGTGGAAGACAAGCAGGGTAACAGTCAAATGTTGGAGTCTTTGTTTGGTTTCAAGATGTCTGATCTTAGTAGCCTGGACTCTCTGCTCAGACTGCTGTGCAGACCCACTGATCCATCTGGTCTGGGAGTCATGCGCATGATCTTTGGTAAGCTTGATGAATATCAGATTCTGTACAACATTTGACAAACTCATTGTTACAGTAAAGACATTATACATTTATCTATCTGGTATACAGTAACATTATCATTAATTTAATCCAGTTTTTATAATAAAATCTGTAAATAGATCCTTTGGAAGCAAAGAATGCAACCAAGAATAATAGCAAACTCGGTTTGATTGAGTCTGTTCATGAGAGGTAATGAAATGTGCAACACCTCTCACGCCCCCTAGCACCGGCTTTAGCGGAACTCTATTACACATATGTTGAATGGACTCCATGATCCCAAAGGACCAGAAAATATAACAATAAAATCCGGGAAGTAGATCCCTCGGAAGCACCGAGAACAAGGCAAAAAGTGAAAATTGTAGACTTGGTTTGATTTAGTCTGTTAATGAGCAGTAATGGAAAATGCAACACTGCCCACGCCCCCTAGCACCGGCTTAAGCAGTATTCAATCTTCAAATCTAAATGAGTTGAAATCAATGATCCCACACTGAAACTAGCTCTGATTATTATTGTTAAAAACCTGTAGTACTACCTGTATAACAGTTGATGATATTCAGTGTATGAGGGTCAAGGTAGCTAAATGTCCAAGGTTAAAGGTCATTGAGAACTGATGAAGTGATCTTGCAATGATGTTTTTATTTTTCAGGATTACTGATGGTATTTGACATTTGGCAAGAACGTGGACTCAGCAATGCAGTGGAAGAGTTTGGTGATCCTCTTCTGTGTAGATTCCCATTGTTTGACTTTCTGAAACCATTACCACTTGTATGGATGTACATTGTCTATCTACTTATGTTTATTGGTATGATTTTTAGCTCATCTGATTTTTTGAAAAAAAATGATGAGTTATTGTCATCACTTGAGCGGTTGTCGGCGTCGGCGTCGGCGTCGGTGTCGGCGTCGGCGTCTGCGTCGGCGTTGCCTGGTTAAGTTTTATGTTTAGGTCAGCTTTTCTCCTAAACTATCAAAGCTATTGCTTTGAAACTTGGAAGACTTGTTCACCATCATAAGCTGACCCTGTATAGCAAGAAACATAACTCCATCTTGCTTTTTGCAAGATTTATGGCCCCTATTGTACTTAGAAAATATCAGATTTCTTGGTTAAGTTTTATGTTTAGGTCAACTTTTCTCCTAAACTATCAAAGCTATTGCTTTGAAACTTGGAATACTTGTTCACCATCATAAGCAGACCCTGTACATCAAGAAACATAACTCCATCTTGCTTTTTGCAAGAATTATTGCCCCTTTTGGACTTAGAAAATCAGTTTTCTTGGTTAAGTTTTATGTTTAAGTCAGCTTTAATGCTAAACTATCAAAGCTATTGCTTTAAAACTTGCAACACTTGTTCACCATCATAAGCTGACCCTGTACAGCAAGAAACATAACTCCATCCTGCTTTTTGCAAGATTTATGGCCCCTTTTGGACTTAGAAAATATCAGATTTCTTGGTTAAGTTTTATGTTTAGGTCAACTTTTTCTCTTAAACTGTCAAAGCTATTGCTTTGAAACTTGCAACACTTGTTCACCATCATAAGCTGACCCTGTACAGCAAGCAACATAACTCCATCCTGCTTTTTGCAAAAATTATTGCCCCTTTTGGACTTAGAAATCATTTTCTTGGTTGAGTATTATGTTTAAGGCAATTTTTCTCATAAACTATCAAAGCTATTGCTTTAAAACTTGCAACAGTTTTTCACAATCATAAGTGGACACTGTACATCAAGAAACATAACTCTATCCTGCTTTTTGCAAGAATGATGGCCCTTTTTAGACTTAGAAAATCATGGGTAGGACAATATTTCTATTATACAAAAAAAATCAGATGAGCGTCAGCACCCGCAAGGCGGTGCTCTTGTTTCAAAAACTAATTGTACCCACCGACAACGAAGTTGTAAGGGGTGGTATACTGGTTTCAGGTTGTCTGTCTGTCCGTCCGTCTGTCTGTCTGTCCGTCCGTAGACACAATCTTGTGCGCACCATCTCTCCTCATCCCCTTGACACAATTTAATGAAACTTCACACAAGTGATCAGTAACAACAGTAGTTGTGCACGGGGCATGTTAGGTTCTTTCAACGACAAAAATTGCAGAGTTACGGGACTTTGTTTCTTGTTCACATACTATGTACATACACTCTGCATATGCAATCTTGTGCGCGCCTAATCGTCCGAACCCTTGCACACAATTTAATGAAACTTAACACAAGTGATCAGTATCAACCCTAGTTGTGCATGGTGCATGTTACGTTCTTTTAGATAAATATTCTGCATAGTTATGGGACTTTGTTTTTTGTTACTATACTGTATACATACAGTCTATATACATATGTAACAGTCCACATAATTATGCAATCTTGTGTGCGTCTAATTGCAATGTACTGTGTCAGTGCATGTGGGGGGTACATTCATCACCTTTAGTGATAGCTCTAGTTTTGGTTTGTTCAAGAATCCTGTAAAATCTTTTTACATACAGAAAGGTAATGCCACTTAACTCCCTTCTTCTGTCTGATTTGATAGAATGATAATGCCACAGAACCCTCTTTCCTCTGCCTGATTTGAGAGTAAGATGATAACCTTTCAATTTCCGTCCTCTCCCCAATTTGACAGTAAGGTGATACCTTTCAATTTTCGTCCTCTGTCCAATTTGACGGAATGATAATGCCACAGAACTCTCTTTCCTCTGCCTGATTTGACAGTAAGGTGATACCTTTCAATTTTCGTCCTCTGCCCAATTTGACAGTACGGTTGTACCTTTCAATTTTCATCCTCTGCCCAATTTGACAGAATGATAATGCCACAGAACTCTCTTTCCTCTGCCTGATTTGACAGTAAGGTGATACCTTTCAATTTTCGTCCTCTGCCCAATTTGACGGTACAGTTGTACCTTTCAATTTTCATCCTCCGCCCAATTTGACAGAAAGATAATGCCACTGAACCTTCTTTCCTCTGCCTGATTTGACAGTAAGGTGATACCTTTCAACTTTCATCCTCCGCCCAATTTGACAGAATGATAATGTCATTGAACTCTCTTCTTTCGCCACTGATTCTTGTTTAGAAGTTGACAGATCTCTTATTACTACAGTGATTGTTTCACAGAAGTACATAAATGGAACTTAAAGAAAACTAGTAATATATTATCTGTCTAACTGGAGAAGACAGTAATTGAAGTCATTCCGACATTATACCCTTGAGATATTGTTGTTTTCATATTTACTTTGTTTCTTGTTATAACCAAAGTTATATATAGCCAGTTTTTCATGAACAGCAGATGTATTATGATCTCTGTCATCATGTCTTAGACAGACACATTGCCCTAACCCCTCCACCTCTCTTTGAAGATTGATAAAAGATAGTGTGTCTGAAATCATTGGTCCTCCACCTCTGATCCATATGGGGAAGTTGACTTTACATAAAGGGAACAGATTAGTGCTACTGGTACAGAATCCAGAAAAACTGGTTATGTAAACTGCCCACTGTTGCATAACTGAAACACTGTTAAAAATGGTGCTGAATCCAAAGCAAGGGGTTTCTGTGGCCGAGTGGTTAAGGTCGCTGACTTCAAATCACTTGCCCCTCATTGATGTGGGTTTGAGCCTCACTCGGGAAGTTGAATTGTTCATGTGAGGAAGTCATCCAGCTAGCTTATGGAAGGTTGGCGGTTCTGCCTGGGTGCCCGCTTATGATGAAATAATGCATGGAAGAGCACGTGGGGTCTTCCTACACCATCAAAGCTGGAAAATTGCCATATGATATATAATTGTGTCGGTGTGACGTTTAACCAGAAAAAAAAACAAGCAAAGCAAAGCAAACTGTAATGTGTATATTGTACAAACTATTTTAACTTTTAACCTTTACCTTTCTGACCAAAACCACGAAATTTCATGCCCATGAAATGAAATGATTTTACAGTATGTAACAGCTGGCAGTTTCCTGGATTCTGTACCAGTACAGTCCTGTTCTCTGCATGTATTAACTGCCAATTTACCCAATTGAATCGGAGGTGGAGAAGGAATGATTTCAGACACAATGTCTTTTATCAAATCATCACGGAGAATATACACCTTGCCCGGGGATTGAATTCGTAACATTGCAATCTGTAGATATGCGCTTCCTATTGTCTGTAAACAGTGTAATAGCTTCAATGAACTAAACTTCAATATTATTCCATTCTTGCATTTTAATTTAAAGTGACAAAGTCCAATTAAAATACAGAATACTGTCAGACATGGATACAAGTACATGTATTATCTTTCTAAGAACATTCAGATTAGACACATTTTTTGCAGTGAAAATTGAGCTCTTTACCAGGTCTTATCAGGATATTAGAATCTTTTTCATTGAGCATAGCAATTATTGCTTGTACAAAAGAAGCAGATTCTAATTCTTTAATGTATACTTGATAAAACCTGATAAAAGAAAAGGAGCTTAATTAACTTTTGAGTTGGAACTAGTTTTAATACCATATGTAAGCCAATATATAAATTTACAAAGTTTATGCAAATCATACATTTAAGTTGCATAAAGTTGGGATTTTTTGTCGATTTTTAAAGCTTTTTTTACCTTTTAATTTTATTTTTGTAACCTGTTTGTTTAAACACAAAATCAGTCAGATTGCTCTAGTTCATAATGTATGTGTAGATAACAGGTTATACTTGACTCAAACATGAGAACAAAAAAGGCAAAAACTAAGCAGAAAACATATTTTTGTTTAGTCCAGTCTTGATCAGCTTAAAATGATATCGCAACAAGTAGGTTACAGTTAGGCATTTTTTCGTGGTTTCCCCACAAAAAAAAAGAATGTTACAGATATGTAATTGCCATGTTTAGTGAAAAAAAACAATGGTTGTAAGTACTACGCACAGTGAACAATATAATTTTATCTGAAAATTTAACTGAAAAAAGTGTTTTGAGCACAAAAAATGGGAGTTGATTAATCTCTTTTGAGGACACCTGCTATACTTTTTAGCTCGACTATTCGAAGAATAAGTAGAGCAATCCTACTCACCACGGCGTCAGCGTCGGCGTCACCCCTTGGTTTTTCATACCAGTCGACATTTTGACAAAGTCTTTTGAGGTAAAGCTTTGAAACTTTCAACACCTGTTTACCATCACCATGTCCAGTTATAGGCAAGAGTACATAACTCCATCAAGGATTTTGGCTGAATTATGGCCCCTTTTGACTTAGAAATCATGGTTAAGTTTTTCGTACCAGTTAATATTTAGTGTAAAGTGTTTGACATATGGCTTTGAAACTTTTATCACTTGTTCAGTGTAATAATGTCTATCTGTAGAAAAGAGTACATACCTCTGTCATCTATTTTGGCTGAATTATGGCCCTTTTTGGACTTGGAAATTTGTTCTGTTTTCATACAAGTCCATGTTTTGTCAAAACTATTTAACATACATGTATTGCTTTTAAAATATGAACACTTGTTAATCATCATGATTTCAATCTGTAGGCAAGAGTACATACCTCTGTCATCTATTTTGGCTGAATTATGGCCCTTTTTGGACTTGGAAATTTGTTCTGTTTTCATACAAGTCCACGTTTTGTCAAAACTATTTGACATATTGCTTTTAAACTATGAACACTTGTTTATCATCATGATTTCAATCTGTAGGCAAGAGTACATAACTCTGACAACTATTTTGGCTGAATTATGGCCCTTTTTGGACTTTGAAATTGGTTACCACATTGCCATTTAGTGCAAGACTTAACGAAATCCACAAATACAGGAACATTGTTTGTCTAATCTTGTTTTTTTTTTTGTCTGAATATCTGTGGTAATATTTTGACCCCATTCTTCAATCAATTCTTCGAATAGTCGAGCGCACTGTCATCCGACAGCTTTGTTAACCTGTTAACTTGACATACATTATGAACAAGAGCATTGTCACAGTGATTGATCTTGTTTGTAAAGTAGATATTTTACAAAAGATGAAACTTCAAGGTAAAATTGACAAAAGATCACACTTTTAAAGACTTAAATTCATAATTTGCAGAAACTTTGTAAATGTTTGTATTGGATCATAATTATATGGTACAAAAGTATCCCATTTTTGTACTTCAGAATTGAGCTCTTTTTTTATCAGATTTTATCAAGTATACCAGAAGGAATTATAATCTTCTTATTTTGTACAGTAAATCAATGTTACGATATAAGACTTGTTGTAACATTTATCTATCCACTCGGTATAATAACGGAAACTCCACATCAGGGGTTATACCAAGAGTTGGCTCCCTTTACTAGCTGTACCTATTTATAGACTATGATAACTGTCATGGCTGACTTCCTTATTGCAATAGGTTAAACGTCAGTGTGTTAAAATAGTTTGCTTTTTGTCCAGATTTTATGCAAAATTAGTTATTTAGTCAGCAAACATTTAACAGATTCTGTTCCTTTAATTTCTTAAGTCTTCAAATACTCTTTGTTTAGATTTATTGATCTGGTCTCTATTTGCTACTTATGATAGTTTAAACCATGGTTTAAAATGAAATTTTGTCAGCCGCATGAATATTTTCAGCTGTGTGGTATAATAGCATATTGGAACAGCTTTTCAGTATCGCTTCTCGGCCTTTTGGCTAAGATCAAAGTGTAGTATCTGTTCTTATCAGCTTAATATCTGATACGTCCCCCATTGGGGGACTTCGATATTAAACTGATTTTTGGACACAGGTGAGATGTCAGGGGCTTGCTCCGCTCTCGCCACGGGTTGGCCCGGTATTGCAGTACCTCCGGGATCGGCCCACTTCCCCTTGGGGAAGAAAAAATGACATGGGAAACTTCTTAGGAAATTTGTATTTTTAAGGACACACTAAGGAGTGAACTGGCATTTTTGGACATTTTTTTCTTTTCTTTTTAAATAATTTCATCATACAGTCCTCTATCAGATCATGAGATGCCAAAACACGGAATTCAAAATTTCAAATATAAAACCTTTATTTAATGAATTAGCTGGATAAACAGTAAACATCTGACATATGTTTCAAATAACACCTTTCTGATAAGAACAGCCAGGCCATAAATTTAGTCATGGTATTTCTCCAATCATCAGCTTAGCATTGAACCTTAATGATAATGTCCCAAAGGGAGTGTTAATGGGAGTTTTATTGCTTTGATGTAATCCAATTAAAATACTGATTTTCACCAGGTAAATACAGTTCAGAAATTGACAGTCACTGTCTTGGTCAAGAGGCCTGTTTATTTGTAAATATGTCTGAATAATGTTTGAATTGTCAACCAGTTAATACATGAATTTTTAGAATGAAGTAGTTTGGTTTGTTGGCAGAAAATGAATCTGGCTCCTGACTAGATAATCTTCATTGTTTTGAGAAAAAAAGGGACATAATCATACAAAACTTTGAAAAGCCTTAGGAGTTACCTCTTGTGAGCAAAACAGGTTTTGAACTCAGACTAGCAGAAAATGAAAGGATGTTCAGTCTTTGATGAAGGAGGCGCCTAAGGATACAGTTCATAAAATACATTTCCTTCGAACTATTTGACAAGTTTTTAACACGGTTACTGTGATGTCATGACATTGCGACAGTGCTAAGTGTGTCCTTAAGTGGCTTTTCATAGAATTATCAAATGCTTTAGCTTTCATATATATGGATATGGCGTAGTTATCCCAAATTAGATTTTCCTAGATTTTCCTTTGCTTATTAATATTAATAAATATTAAGTAAAGTTCAAATGTTTTAGTCAAGAAGCGAGCTCTGCTGGTACTGCCAACATTCTCAGGGTAGCACAGGGGCGGAAGAACAAGTTTACCAATAAGACATCACAAGTTTTTTCAGAAAACCCTTTTCTCTCTAGGCTTATCTCAAGGTTTGAGTCAGAGATAAGAGATATTCAGTCAGAAAGTGCTATTCAGGGGGATTTTATGGCAGAGATGTTTATTTTAAATGACTCTTTCCAGGAGAACTGGTTAGGAAAATAGTGTTAATCCCATATCAGACAATTCTTATTTTACAGTTGTTTCATACAAGCATGTAAATAGAACTTAAGATATTGTGTAAGATATTTTCATTTTAACTATATAGAAGATAATACTTGAAGTCATTCCTTGAGATATAAATGATGTTTTTTATGATCATTTTGTTCCTTGCTTAACCATAACTGTCCGTATTGCAAAATCAACACTCACTGACAAAATCTTAGAAACTCCTTAGCCAGTAATTGTTGCTTCCTGCATCTGCCACTTCATCATTCTCAATAATTAGGTATCTAGTAGGTGTCTATAATAAAGTAAAACTAAGTTTTGACAAGAAATAATTATGAGATAAAGCAAAACTGTCTGATTTGTTTATGAGTGCTAAGATGCAGCAGAGGAACACAGAAGTTGTGTTGTTTGTTTCTTTGTAAACATTTGAAATCACTTTGTCCTCATTGCAAATATTACATGATTTTGAGTTTAATATTTTCCTTGTACATTGATTATGTAAATTGGGTTGATTTGACTGACAGTGGATTAAACTGTCTGATTATTGTCAGTTTTATCTCTGCATGGTGATTCAGCTCAGGCACACTGAATTAGAAGTTTTAAACACGAAAGATTTGAAATAGAATTTAGAAGATATGAGTTGTTAAAAAGGTTTGAATATTATCACTGTTATAGTAAGTTGTAATATTTATCATATGGGAAAACTCACCGATCAGTGGTTATAATTTGTGTGCAAGAGTTGTCTGCCTTAACTAGTCGCAGCTATTTATAGATTATGATTACTGTCATGGCTGACTTCCTAATTTCAGTAGGTTTACGTTGGTGTGTTGAAATGTTCTGCATTTTTAGATTTTTGGCAAAAATAGTTAATCAGTCAACAAAGATTCAGTCAGATTTTCTCCTTTTATTTCTTTTAGCTATTATGTACTCATTCTCAGGAGTTACTAATGTAGCATTTATTTACTACTTATGATAGTTTATACCTTGGTTAAACATGAAATTTTGTTAGCCGTCTTTATATTATCAGCTTTTAGTATATAGTCTCTATTGAATTCTATTACAGTATCGCTTCTCGGCCTTTTGGCTAAGATCAAAGTGTAGTATCTGTTCTTATCAGCTTAATATCTGATACGTCCCCCATTGGGGGACTTCGATATTAAACTGATTTTTGGACACAGGTGAGATGTCAGGGGCTTGCTCCGCTCTCGCCACGGGTTGGCCCGGTATTGCAGTACCTCCGGGATCGGCCCACTTCCCCTAGGGGAAGAAAAAATTACAAATGAAAGTCTTTTAAAGGAAATCTTCCAGGTGTGTAATGTATAATTTAACGACACACTTGGAATTAGCATTTTATAGACGTTTTTCTTTTCTATTTTATATGAATTTCATCATACAGTCCTCTACCAAGATCATGAGATGCCAAAACATGGAATTCAAAATTTCAAATGTAAAACCCTTATTTAATGAATTAGCCAGATAAACAGTTAACATCTGACATATGTTTCAAATAACATTTTGATAAGAACAGCCAAGCCATAAATTTAGTCATGGTATTTCTCCAACCATCAGCTTAGCATTGAACCTTAATGATAATGTTACAGAGGGAGTGTTAATGGGAGTTTTATTGCTTTGATTTAATCCAATTAAAATACTGATTTTCACCAGGTAAATACAGTTCAGAAATTGACTGTCTTGGTCAAGAGGCTTGATTATTTGTAAATATGTCTAAATAATGTTCGAATTGTCAGCCAATTAATACATGAATTTTTAGACTAAAAGTATTTTCGTTTGTTGGCAGAAAATTAATCTGGCTACCAACTAGATAATCTTTAATTTTTATAATCATTTCTTGACTATATTCCGGCTCTGAGAAGAAAAGGGACATAATCATGCAAAACTTTGGAAAGCCTCAGGAGTTACCTCCTGTGAGCAAAATAGGGTTTGAACACAGACTAGCAGAAAATGAAAGGTTGTTCAGTCTTTCATGTAGGAGGCACCTAAAGATACAGTTTAAAAACTACACTTTCTTCTTTTTCTCAGAACAGAAATTTACAACTTTGTTTTGTATTTGGAGTGATTCAATTCCTTTATTTATGAAGGAATTGCATAAAAAATTGTATGTTTCTTTGAAAGGTGATCAGTAAAACTGTATCATTATGTAAAAGTGGATTACAAACTTTTGAGCCGCAATTTCTTCAAAATTGCCAAACATTTCAAAAGTTTAGCGTATTTTTAGCCCACCATCATCAGATGGTGGGCTATTCAAATCACTCTGCGTCCGTGGTCCGGCGTCCTTCCGTCCGTCCGTCCTTCCGTTAAAAATTTCTCGTTATCGCATCTCCTCAGAAACTACCAGGGGGATTTTGACCAAACTTTGTCAGAATGATGTATTGGTACCCTAGTTGTGTCCCCCTGAAAATCAGACTGGTTCAACAAATTTTTAGTAAGTTATGGCCCTTTGTTTATTTCTATAATTTACATAGATTTATATAGGGAAAAACTTTGAAAATCTTCTTGCCCAAAACCACAGAGCCTAGGGCTTTGATATTTGGTATGAAGCATCATCTAGTGGTCCTCTACCAAGATGATTGAAATTATTTCCCTGGGGTCTAATATGGCCCCGCCCGGGGGTCACATGGTTTATATAGACTTATATAGGGAAAAACTTTGAAAAATCTCTTGTCCAAAACCACAGGGCCTAGGGCTTTGATATTTTGTATGTGACATCATCTAGTGGTCTTCTACTAAGATTGTTCAAGTTATCCCCCTAGGGTCAAATATGGCCCTGCCCCGGGGGTCACATGGTTTACATAGACTTATATAGGGAAAAACTTTGAAAATCTTCTTGTCCAAACCACAAAGCCTAGGGCTTTGATATTGTAATGTAGCAACGCCTGGTGGTTCTCTACCAAGTTTGTTAAAATTATCCCCCTAGGGTCAAATATGGCCCCGCCCTGGGGTCACATGGTTCATATAGACTTATATAGGGAAAAGCTTTTAAAAACTTCTTGTCAATAACCTACAACATTCAAATTTGGACCACATGTATGGTTTTGAGTGGCAAGATGAACCTTGACATGAGTTGACCTTGATTTTGACCTAGTGACCTACTTTCACATTTCTGTAGCTACAACCTTCAAATTTGGACCACATGCATAGTTTTGTGCACTGAAATAAACTTTGACCTTGACATTGACCTAGTGACCTACTTTCACATTTTTGAAGGTACAGGCTTCAAATTTGGACCACATGCATAATTTCGTGTTCCGAAATGAAATTTGACCTTGATTTTGACCCAGTGACCTACTTTCACATTTCTGAAGCTACAGCCTTCAAATTTGGACCACATGCATGGTTTTATGTACCGAAACAAACTTTAACCTTTACATTGACCTAGTGACCTACTTTCACATTTTTGAAGGTACAGGCTTCAAATTCGGACCACATGCATAGTTCTGTATTCCAAAATAAAATTTGACCTTGATTTTGACCTAGTGACCTACTTCCACATTTCTCAAGCTACAGCCTTCAAATTTGGACCACTTGCGTAGTTTTGTGTACCGAAATGAACTTTGACCTTAAGATTGACCTAGTGACCTACATTCACATTTCTGTAGCTACAGGCTTCAAATTTAGACCACATGCATGGTTTTGTGTACCGAAACAAACTTTGACCTTTACATTGACCTAGTGACCTACTTTCACATTTCTCAAGCTACAGCCTTCAAATTTGGACCACTTGCGTAGTTTTGTGTTCCAAAATGAACTTTGACCTTAAGATTGACCTAGTGACCTACTTTCACATTTCTGTAGCTACAGGCTTCAAATTTAGACCACATGAATAGGATTGTGTACCGAAACAAACTTTGACCTTGACATTGACCTAGTGACCTACTTTCACATTTTTGAAGGTACAGGCTTCAATTTTGGACTACATGCATAGATTTGTTTCTGAAGTGAAATTTGACCTTGATTTTGACTTAGTGACCTACTTTCACATTTCTCAAGCTACAGCCTTCAAATTTGGACCACTTGCATAGTTTTGTGTACCAAATTAAACTTTGACCTTAAGATTGATCTAGTGACCTACTTTCACATTTCTCAAGCTACAGCTTTCGAATTTGGACCACATGCACAGTGTTGTGTACGGAAATGAAATTTGACCTTGAGCTAGTCAGTAAGTCTTGAAATTTGGAACACTCAAAAATGGCACATTGGTGGGCGCCAAGATCACTCTGTGATCTCTTGTTATCAAAATCATTATTGACTCGTAATCATGCCTAAAAAAAGCGAAGCATTGTTACGCTACAGGACCTATTTGATAATGGTGATTATTTCGAACTGTTGCAGTCATTTGAGTTTTCAATCACATCAGCATCACATACATAGAGGATATTACATGAGTGTCTTTCATATTGAATTTTTTAAATGAGTTGAATAAAATAATAAAATACGAGGCGCTGCCTAGCATTTTATCAATTTTATTAAACGAGTTTAATAAACTCAATGTGGAAAGTTACAAATATAATATTCTGTTTATCACATGTTATCTTATTCTGTCGAAATATCAAAAATTCTACCTTTTTTACCTATAAACAAGTCATTTTGACCAACGTCTCATATACTATAAACAACGTTGACGCCAAAGCTTTATTACACTAGTTTATTATCATTTTTATGTAATGGCTTTGTTACACTCCTGCGACATCAAACATTGATAAAAAAGCATTCTGCAAAGTTAAAATCAACTCAAAAGTTTTTGTAGTTCAAATCTTGATAATTTATTAATCAGTTAACAGTGTTATGACTTTTGCTGATGTTTGGTATTTCTAACTAGTGATCAATTTTTATGTAATGGAAAAAATTTATCCGAATATGAGTTTAATGTTCGGTGGTGACATTTAATACAGCACAAGTCCATGTGACAAAGGACTTGCATACAGTTTCACAAAAAGATAATGGAAGTTGTATCTTCACTTTCCTCCAGTATCCTGTAAAGACTACCTTCTTTAGAAAACAAGATTTAATTTGGACATGATAAGATTTCATTCAATGTTCTAAAAATAATAGATACAGAGTTTTAGATCTATTGATATGACACCTGTTTATAGTAATGTTACATTATATCATAAAGATGGTTGTAAAATGTGGGGCTTAAGGACAGGTGAATGATCATAACATTAAAGAATTCTGACTGTTAAAATTTAGAATTGTGATTTTTGCCTCTTCTGTATTTCAGGTGAAGTTGGTATCTTACTGGGCCTGTTTTACCGCTTCAGTTGTGTGGTATTTGTGGTAACATATTGGTACCTTTTTCTGTTGGATAAAACAAGCTGGAATAATCATAGTTACCTGTTTGGTCTCATTGGAATCCTACTGTTACTGACTGATGCTAACAGATACTGGTAAGATACTTTACTGATGTGAAGGGATTCTTGTAAGTTACTGACTGATGTTGTCAGGGCACTGTTAAGTGACTGACTGATGCTAACAGATACTTAAAAGATACTTACTGAGGGTAACAGATAGTGGTAAGTTATTAACTGATGCTAACTGATACTGGTAAGTTACTTACTGATGCCTCCATATATTGCTAAGATACTTAACTGATGCTAAAAGAAATTTGTAACATACATAACTGATGCTAAAAGATACTGATATGTCAATATTGGCTGGTGCTGACAGATGATGGTAAGCTATTAATATGAAACTGTTAAGTTAACTGGTAAGTTACTGACTGATGATAACTGATAATCATAAGCTACTAAACTGATGATAACAGATACTGGTAAACTACTAAACTGATGCTCATAGATGCTGATAAGCAAGTAAACAGATAATAACAGAAAATTTATATGTTGATAACAGATATTGTTCGCTACTAAACTTATGACGATAAATACTTATAAGCTACCAAAATGATAGTAACAGATACTGGTAAGCAACAAAACAAGTTACCAAAATGATAGTAACAGATACTGGTAAGCAGCAAAACATAAGTTACCAAAATGATAGTAACATATACTGGTAAACAACAAAACTGATTCTGACTACTTATTTGATGATGCTGAAGGAATCTGCTGTCAAGGTCTTATTGATGCTAACAGGTACTAGTAAGCTATTGTTGGGAAATGGATAAAAGGTACTTTCAAACAACTGGTGACAGATTCTGAGTTAAAGTTGTGTTACTGCCCAATTCCAACAGATACTAGTAAGTTACCAACAGTTGCTTATAGATACTGGTAAGTTACCAATACTTATGCTAATATATAATAGGGAGTTATACAATTGATGCTAATAGATACTGGTGAGTTACCAACAGATGCTGATAGATACTAGTGAGTTACCAATTGATGCTGATAGATACTGGTGAGTTTCCAGTTGATGCTGATAGATACTGGTGAGTTACCAATTGATGCTAATAGATACTAGTGAGTTACCAATTGATGCTGATAGATACTGGTGAGTTACCAATTGATGCTGATGGATACTGGTGAGTTTCCAGTTGATGCTAATAGATACTGGTGAGTTACCAATTGATGCTGATAGATACTGGTGAGTTACCAATTGATGCTGATAGATTCTAGTGAGTTACCAGTTGATGCTGATAGATACTGGTGAGTTACCAATTGATGCTGATAGATACTGGTGAGTTACCAATTGATGCTGATAGATACTGGTGAGTTACCAGTTGATGCTGATAGATACTGGTGAGTTACCAATTGATGCTGATAGATACTAGTAAGTTACCAATTGATGCTGATAGATTCTAGTGAGTTTTCAGTTGATGCTAATAGATACTAGTGAGTTACCAATTGATGCTGATAGATTCTAGTGAGTTTTCAGTTGATGCTAATAGATACTAGTGAGTTACCAATTGATGCTAATAGATACTGGTGAGTTACCAATTGATGCTGATAGATACAGGTGAGTTGCCAATTGATGCTAATAGATACTAGTGAGTTACCAATTGATGCTGATAGATACAGGTGAGTTACCAATTGATGCTAAAAGATTCTAGTGAGTTTTCAGTTGATGCTAGTAGATACTGGTGAGTTACCAATTGATGCTGATAGATACAGGTGAGTTACCAATTGATGCTGATAGATACTAGAGTGTTACCAATTGATGCTGATATGCTGATAGATACTGGTGAGTTACCAGTTGATGCTGATAGATACTGGTAAATTACCAATTGATGCTGATAGATACTGGTGAGTTACCAGTTGATGCTGATAGATACTGGTGAGTTACCAGCTGATGCTGATAGATACTGGTGAGTTACCAGTTGATGCTGATAGATACTGGTGAGTTGCCAGTTGATGCTGATAGATACTGGTGAGTTACCAATTGATGATTATAGATACTGGTGAATTACCAGTTGATAGATATTAATACTAGTGAGTTTACCGATGGATCTTACAGGTACTGGTAAGTTACCAATACAGATACTTATAGATACTGGTGAGTTACCAATTGATGCTAATTAATACTGGTTAGTCATCAATTGATCCTTACATGCTGGTAATAATACCAATACAGATGCTTATAGATAATGGTGAGTTATCAATTGATGCATATATATACCAGTGAGTTACCAATTGATGCAGGTGAGTTATCAATTGATACTTGTATATACCAGTGAGTTACCAGCTGCTGCTTACAGATACTGGTAAATTATTGTACCCCCCGACAACAAAGTTGTAAGGGGAGTATACTGGTTTCAGGTTGTCTGTCTGTCCTTCTGTCTGTCCGTCTGTCTGTCTGTAGACGCAATCTTGTGCGCACCATCTCTCCTTATCCCCTTGACACAATTTAATGAAACTTCACACAAGTGATCAGTACCAACAGTAGTTGTGCATGGGGCATGTTATGTTCTTTTAAAAAAAAAAGTTTGCAGAGTTATGGGACTTTGTTTTTTTGTTACTATACTATATACATAGACAAAATCTTGTGCGCACCATCTCTCCTCATCCCCTTGACACAATTTAATGAAACTTCACACAAGTGATCAGTACCAACAGTAGTTGTGCATGGGGCATGTTAGGTTCTTTTAGAAAAAAAATTTGCAGAGTTATGGGACTTTGTTTTTAGCTCGACTATTCGAAGAATAAGTAGAGCTATCCTACTCACCACGGCGTCGGTGTCGGCGTCGGCGTCACACCTTGGGTTAAGTTTTTCGTACCAGTCCACATTTTGACAAAGTCTTTTGAGATAAAGCTTTGAAACTTTCAACACTTGTTTACCATCATCATGACCAGTTATAGGCAAGAGCACATAACTCAGTCAAGGATTTTGGCTGAATTATGGCCCCTTTGACTTAGAAATCATGGTTAAGTTTTTCGTACCAGTTCATATTTTGGCAAAGTCTTTTGAGATAAAGCTTTGAAACTTTCAATATTTGTTTACCATCACCA
The DNA here is from genome assembly GCF_021730395.1 of Mercenaria mercenaria. NCBI lineage: Eukaryota > Metazoa > Mollusca > Bivalvia > Venerida > Veneridae > Mercenaria > Mercenaria mercenaria. Next base: position 25,752,302 of record NC_069362.1, read on the forward strand.
TGTCCAGTTATAGGCAAGAGCACATAACTCCATCAAGGATATTGGCTGAATTATGGCCCTTTTTGACTTAGAAATCTGGGTTAATATTTCGTACCAGTTCATATTTTGACAGTCTTTTGAGTTAAAGCTTTGAAACTTTCAGCACCTGTTTACCATCACCATGACCAGTTATAGGCAAGAGTACATAACTCCATCAAGGATTTTGGCTGAATTATGGCCCCTTTTGACTTAGAAATCATGGTTAAGTTTTTCGTACCAGTTCATATTTTGACAAAGTCTTTTGAGATAAAGCTTTGAAACTTTCAATACTTGTTTACCATCACCATGTCCAGTTATAGGCAAGAGTACATAACTCCATCAAGGATTTTGGCTGAATTATGGCCCTTTTTGACTTAGAAATCTGGGTTGATATTTCGTACCAGTTCATATTTTGACAGTCTTTTGAGATAAAGCTTTGAAACTTTCAACACCTGTTTACCATTACCATGTCCAGTTATAGGCAAGAGTACGTAACGCCATCTAGGATTTTGCCTGAATTATGGCCCATTTTGACTTAGAAATCTTTGTTAAGTTTTTTGTACCAGTTCATATTTTTTGTAAAGTGTTTGACATATGGCTTTGAAACTTTTATCACTTGTTTAGTATAATAGTCTCTATCTGTAGGAAAGAGAACATAACTCTGTCATCTATTTTGGCTGAATTATGGTCCTTTTTGGATTTTGAAATTGGTTCTATTTTCATACAAGTCCATGTTTTGTCAAAACTATTTGACATATGGCTTTTAAACTTTGAACACTTGTTTATCATTGTGATTTTTATCTGTAGGCAAGAGTACATAACTATATTGACTGAATTATGGCCCTTTGTGGACTTTGAAATTGGCTCATATATTGCCATTTAGTGCAAGACTTATCGAAATCAAAGTAATACAGGAACTTTGTTTGTCTAATCTATTTATTTCTTTTGTCTGAATATCTGTGGAAATATTTTGACCCCATTCTTCAATCAATTCTTCGAATAGTCGAGCGCGCTGTCATCAGACAGCTCTTGTTTTGTTACTTTACTAAATACATAGACACAATCTTGTGCGCACCATCTCTCCTCATCCCCTTGACACAATTTAATGAAACTTCACACAAGTGATCAGTACCAACAGTAGTTGTGCATAGGGCATGTTAGGTTCTTTTAGAAAAAAAATTTGCAGAGTTATGGGACTTTGTTTTTTTGTTACTATACTATATACATAGACACAATCTTGTGCGCACCATCTCTCCTCATCTCCTTGACACAATTTAATGAAACTTTACACAAGTGATCAGTAACAACAGTAGTTGTGCATGGGGCATATTAGGTTCTTTCAGAAAAACATTTTGCAGAGTTATGGGACTTTGTTTTTTTGTTACTATACTATATACATAGACACAATCTTGTGTGCACCATCTCTCCTCATCCCCTTGACACAATTTAATGAAACTTCACACAAGTGATCAGTAACAACAGTAGTTGTGCATGGGGCATGTTAGGTTCTTTCAGCGACAAAAATTGCAGAGTTATGGGACTTTGTTTCTTGTTAACATACTATGTACATACAGTCTGCATATGCAATCTTGTGCGTGCCTAATCTACCAAACCCTTGCACACAATTTAATGAAACTTCACACAAGTGATCAGTAACAACCCTAGTTGTGCATGGTGCATGCTACATTCTTTTAGATAAATATTCTGCATAGTTATGGGACTTTGTTTTTTGTTACTATACTGTATACATACAGTCTATATATATACAGTCCACATAATTATGCAATCTTGTTTGCGTCAAATTGCAATGTACTGTGTCAGTGCATGCAGGGGGTACATTCATCACCTTTAGTGATAGCTCTAGTTATAACTGATGTTAGAGGGTCTTGCTTAAATCATAATGTTCTGACTAGCTTTACTGAAAATGCCCATATACTTTTTTTATCAAGAAAAGACAGTTCTTAGGTATTTTTCATGTCCTTTCACCCTTCCACAAAAGAGTAGTGTAAATGCTTGTTTCCTGCTTCAAGTCTTAGTATTCCTGACCTAAAATAGGAGGGATTTATACATTCAGGCTTATTCCTATCTTTGCAGGTCTCTGGATGGATTGTTGTTCAAGAGAAAGAGGCATGCACATGTACCACTATGGAACTATGCTATACTGAGATTCCAAGTAAGTTACCAGTGGACAGTTGAAGCTTATTTATACTGTCAAGCACTTTATTCACATGTCACCAATTTTGGCGGTTTTACAAAATGAATTTATTGGTGCGGTTTTGAATTTTGGTCAAAATCAAATTTGGCACATATTAAAGGTAATAATGTGCCAAAATGAACTAAGTTATTATACCCACACAAACTTTCGGGGCACTATACAGGTATATATATGGAATCACATGTCATTTCCTGTCTGTCCCATCCAGTCTCATCTATGGAACAAAATTTAATATAGATTTCATTTTAAACTAGCAATACCGGTAGATTTTTAGACTGAAAAGGTCACATAAATCTGACTTCTATACTATTCTCTTATCAGTTTGAGTTAAGAAGCTTGTGTCGCTTTGAAAGAAGATGCCATTCCAAGATATTAAAAAGTATTGCTTTCTATTTATTCATAAGAATAATTAACAACAAATATAACAATATTTTATAAAACAAAAAAATCGATAGACTGTTTCCACTCTCTGTCGCAAGGTAAAATTTATTACTGGTGTCGATGTAAACTCTGCTCAAAAGAATTGACCCCAAATATTTTTTCCCAGGATTTTGAGTTTGAATCGGAGCTATGTAATATCATGTAAGTGCACATTATACATGGGTGTCTATGGTATTAGAATTTATTGTTGGTTAATCATGTTGTGAATCAAATTATCAATATAAATTTAAGAATAAGAAAATCATTAACTGAAGATGAAGTCTGTAAGATGAAGGAAACTTACATTTTTGTAAAAGTAATCATATTCAAATCCTTCATTAATTTTTTTAGACAAGGCTAGTTTTGCATATGTGTCAGCATTTCCCTTTTGAATGATTTGTCATAGATGATAGCATATATAATACCTTAGTATTTAAGACTCCTGTGAGGGGCCATCCTGTGTGGCTTATATGTTTTACAAACAGCTCTTGTTTAATTTTGTTGATTATTTACGGTTGCATATAATTTCTTTTACAGTTTTTGTTCATTTCTGTATAATAAACTTAACTGGATATTGATTATCAATTCACCACTCTGTTTGAAGAACATATGCTTTTTGCTGTGAAAACTAACAAAAAAAATTAGACTCGTGTTACAGTTTTATTGATTGCTACTATGCTTCACTGCCTGTGGGGATTTTTTTATGGACAGAACCTGTGTGAGAGGTTAAGGTCCAGATCACTTGCCCTTTCCTCTATGGCTTCAAGATTTCAGATTGAAGCTATCCAGGTTAATGGTGCTAGAAATAGTGTGTTCTGATTGTTCTACCTAAGACCATGTCTTTGCTGGAAATAATGCATAGTGGGGTACTTACAGTCTTTCTGCTGGTTCTACCTAACACCCTGTATTTGGTAGAAAAATGCATAGTTGGGCACCTACAGTCTTTCTGCTGGTTCTGCCTAAGACCCTGTCTTTGCTAAAAATAATACATAGTGGGTTACTGATAGTCTCTCTGAATGTTCTACCAAAGACACTGTGTTTGCTAGAAATAATGCATAGTCACACTGTGGGGTACTTACAGTCTTTCTGCTGGTTCTACCTAACACCCTGTATTTGGCAGAAAAAATGCATAGTCGGGCACCTACAGTCTTTCTGCCGGTTCTGCCTAAGACCCTGTCTTTACTAGAAATAATGCAGAGAGGCACCTATAGTCTTCCTGTTAGTTCTGCCTAAGACCCTATCTTTGGTAAAAATAATGCAGAAGGGCACCTACAGTCTTTCTGCTGGTTCTGCCTAAGACCCTGTGTTTGCTAGAAATAATGCACAGTGGGGCACCTACAGTCTTTCTGCTGGTTCTGCCTAAAACCCTGTCTTTACTAGAAATAATACAGAAAGGCACCTACAGTCTTCCTGTTAGTTCTGCCTAAGACCCTGTGTTTTCTAGAAATAATGCAGAGGGGCATCTATAGTCTTCCTGTTAGTTCTGCCTAAGACCCTGTCTTTATTAGAAATAATGCAGAGCGGCACCTGCAGTCTTCCTGTTGGTTCTGCCTAAGACCCTGTCTTTGCTAAAAATAATGCAGAATGGCACCTACAGTCCTCCTGCTGGTTCTACCTAATACCCTGTGTTTGCTAGAAATAATGCACAGTGGGGCACCTACAGTCTTTCTGCTGGTTCTGCCTTAAACCCTGTCTTTACTAGAAATAATACACAGAGGCACCTGTAGTCTTCCTGTTAGTTCTGCCTAAGACCCTGTGTTTTCTAGAAATAATGCAGAGGGGCACCTATAGTCTTCCTGTTAGTTCTGCCTAAGACCCTGTCTTTACTAGAAATAATGCAGAGTGGCACCTGCAGTCTTCCTGTTGGTTCTGCCTAAGACCCTGTCTTTGCTAAAAATAATGCAGAATGGCACCTACAGTATTTCCTGCTTGTTCTACCTAATACCCTGTGTTTACTAGAAATAATCAGGGGTCCTGAAATAAGCTGTCCGAGTTGTCCGATTCGTGGATTCCTCAGTCCGGACAAGCAGTTTTTAGAACCTGGCTTGTCTGGGGACAAGTAAAATTTCCTTGGTAAACATTTTATAAAAACGAAACTAATTGGCGTCATCTGTGATTTCCACATGCCTAAAGGCAATATCTAATCTGTTTGTGATCATTTATGACCCTTAAATTATCAAAACAAAAATGTATGCAGCCATTTATAGACACGTGGACTGGTTTACTACATTTAAAGATCATTATTGGAAAATTAAACCGTGAAGTTGAAAATGAGTGCCAGTCTGGGGATTCCCGTTATCTACTTTCATTTTTGATTTTCAGAAAATCCATTAGCCAGGCTGGTAACATTGCCCGATCAGGCTTACGACACAAAAAGTAGTATTTCTTGAAAAATAATGAAGATATTTCTTTCAAACTTGGTCCATTTATTAAGCATAACAAATAATACAAATTAGAATAAAAATAACTTGTTTGCTTTCAGGTTTGGTAGAATTATTTCCCCTTTTCGGATTTTTATGACGCGTAATCTTTGAAGTCCAAAAAACAAATATGTTCTAATCCTAAGTTTAAAACAAAAAAGGGTTCAATGGCTTTCTAATGCTCTAAATTATTGCGCTAGTAAATGAATGTATACATTTTACTCTGCTTTCACTTACAACATTATTGAGAAATGTTAGTTCTAAAAACATTGCTCACACATCTGCATTAGAAACAAAGTATTTACTCTAAATACATAGAATAAAGGTATTGGTGCACAAGTTTGGAGCAATAGAAAGCCACTGAAGCTTTTCTGTTTTAAACATTGCATTAAAACATATATTGTTTGGACTTCAAGAATTATGCATCATAATATACTGAAAAAGGGAAGTAATTCTAACAAAACTGAAGGCAACAAAGTTATTTCTATCTTGTTAAGCATTATATGGTATTCTTAATAAATGGACCAAGTTTGAAAGAAATAGCTTCATTATTTTTCAAGCAATACTACTTTTTGTGTCATAAGCCCGATTGGGGAATGTTACCAGCCTGTTAGCTAGGTTACGCTATGTAAAAAAGTTTAGTAGCCAAAATTTGTGGCTTAATTTTTCGAGTCGATTGTTTTGACATTTAACAACTCGGACAGCTTATTTCAGGACCCCTGAAAGACCAGTGTAGTATTCAGTGATGGTAGAAGTTCTAGGCATACTGAGATTATTTTTGTCAATGGCATGTGTTCAAGTGTTCTTAATTATTCTCTACTCACTAAACTTGCTAGTCATAACATATTTTCAAGTGGATGTTCTAGTCACTAAGCTTGCTAGTTATAACATATTTTCAAAAGGATGGTTCTAGTCATAACATAAAAACTTTATAATCATTGTAAGTTAAAATAGAAGTCAACAGAAGTGTATGTTTGTATTATTTGTTTATTCAGTAATGATAATGCTGATCCTTTCCTTTTTAAACTAAAAAGTACGGACAAGTTCTTCTTTGGTACGGACAAGTGGATTTGTGGGCCCAACTTGTCCGTGGACAAGTAGACTCTGAAAATGTTTCAGGACCCCTGATAATGCAAAGGGGCACCTATAGTCTTCCTGTTTGTTCTGCCCACAAGTGTACAAGTTTATATGTCTGTTTATTTGTCTAATGCCCTGTGTTTGCTAGAAATAATGCAGAGGGGCACCTACAGTCTTCCTGTTAGTTATGCCTACAAGTTTACAAGTTTATTTGTGTGTTTATTTTCCTAAGACCCTATCTTTACTAGAAATAATGCAGAGGGGCACCTACAGTCGTCCTGTTGGTTCTGCCTCAGACCTTGTCTTTACTAGAAATAATACATAGTGGGGCAACTAGTCTTCCTGTTTGTTCTGCTTACAAGTTTACAAGTTTATTTGCCTAAGACCCTGTGTTTGCTAGAAATAATGCAGAGGGGCACCTACAGTCTTCCTGTTTGTTCTGCCTAATACCCTGTGTTTGCTAGAAAAAATGCAGAGAGGCACCTACAGTCTTCCTGTTGGGTCTGCCTCAGACCCTGTGTTTGCTAGAAATAATGCACAGAGGGGCACCTATAGTCTTCCTGTTTGTTCTGCCTCAGACCCTGTCTTTACTAGAAATAATGCAGAGGGGCACCTATAGTCCTCCTTTTGTTTCTGCATAATGCATAGTGGGGCACCTATAGTCTTCCTGTTGGTTCTGCCTAAGACCCAGTGTTTGCTAGAAATAATGCTTAGGGGGGTACCTGCATTCTTTCTGATGGTTCTGCCTAAGACCTTGTATTTGCTACAGATAATGAATAGACGGGCATCTGCAGTCTTTCTGCTGGTTCTGCCTAAGACCCTATCGTTGTTATAAATGATACATAGTGAGGCACATGGATTCTTTTTGATGGTTCTGCCTTAAAGACCCAGTTAATTGACCAATAAAGCTGAATTGTATCATAGCTTGGTGTTTTTTCTTAACAAATTGTTGCAGGTAATTCGTATACACTGAGTACAGGGTACAGTAACTAAAAGTGTGCAGGTATTTAATAGACTGTTGGATAGGAAAGTATGCCAGCGTGTCTGGAACAGTAGACAGCGAAGTGTATTTTATTGATTTTCTGCTCTAGCATTGGTTTATTTTACCTGGGCTTTACACATTGTAAAGCAATTTACACATTGTAAAGCAAGTACATTAAGTACTCACTGAACAGCTGTATATGGCAATGTGGAACGCCTACAACTACCATATATGGATGGCTATGATACAAAACAGAAAGAACATTAAAACTCTCGGGTAAACGATTTATACTCGGGGGTCTACGCCCCCTCGTACAAATCGTTTACCCTCGAGTTTCAATGCTCTTTCTATTACTAAAAGTTAATAATGGAAGAAATTTAAGTTGTATTAAGTACATGTATCATGTAGACTTGAGATAATTGTGCAAAATTAGTCTGCAGAATGAAGAAAAACCTTTTGTGGAATTTTACATGTCTATTGTACTAGAATGATGTTAACTCTATAGATATTGAAGATTTATTTCTTGACTTCAGTATTCTTAAACATTAAGTTTTTTATACATAATAATTCTAAGCTATTTTACTTCATTCACTGTACTCATCCATATGCAATTTTGATAGTGCAGTTGGTATGCTGAATTTAAACTTGGTTAAAGTCATGTTCTAGGAAGTCTAAACACCACGTAAAGAGATACAAGAGCAAATCCAGCAAACAAAAGATATGGTGGGTCATCTTTAAGTGACCTTTTATGGGCTTCCCTGTTTCTGGTAGTAACTTGGTTGTTCTGTAGGAATTGTAGTTGGCAATTTTCCCTGTCCCATCGTAGGCAGCAGATAAAAGGTTTGTCTCTTTGCAGAAATGTAGGAAAGACATTTTTAGATTCGGTAATGAAATGATAACTCTGCTGGCAGAATAGTCTTCAGTTAGTTGTATGACTTTTCCTCCTGTCACAATGTAGATGTTAGAGAACTGGTCGATGCACAGTCCTCGTGGACTGGACATTTGTTCATGTTTAAATCTGTGGAATACATTTCCAGTTTCGCTCAGAAAAATAACCAATTTATCGCCTTGGTCAGACACTATTATAGTGTAGCCATCCACTGCTATGTCTTGTGGATCGTTGAAGATTGGTTTTCCATTGTTATATACTATAGGATGTTGAAGTTTTCCTGTACTGTCATATATGCGGCCTGAGCGCGAAACTATTGTAACTGTATATAAATAAAGAATAAGATACAATAGTTTCGCGCTCAGCCCTCGATATGTGTAACTGTGGAGTTGATGTGGCAGATGCAAAGTCTTTAGGGAACTTTATACAAACAACAACTCCTTTTTGGTAATGGGCTAGACATGTGGCAGGTCCATCCGTTTCGAAAGTGTGCTGCAGTGTAAAAGGCAGTGTGTACCATGCTTTGTTATGCTTCAAGCACACTACATGATGTTTTTGCATTATGACATAAACTATTCCATTCTTTTCTTTTATATGTAATATTTGACCATCTTGGCTAATCCATGGTCTTTTTGTGCACAACCCCAAAAAATCAAGCAGGGTGTAGTCCCCAGGATAAAGGCAATATTCCAATTCATATAATCCTTGGTGACAATGGTATTTCTCATCTAAACATGCCAGAATATGCTTGTTTTCCATCCTGTATTGAAACCTTTGTGAAAGTTTAAAACCTTCATCAATGTTACATATATCCTTGATTGCTACCTCACTTTTGAAATTTAAGTTTGCCATAATTGCAGTCTTGTAAATCAGTTTATCCAAATCTTACGTTACACAAAGTCATTATATTGAATGTATCTGTCTTGATCCAAGGCACATGGCATTTTCTTTGAGATTCTTAAAATGCTGTACTTCCTGTTACCTTAGGGTTAAACTGGTGGATATATTTCTTTGTTAACATACGATTACATCGGTTTTGCACGGAGATGATTTCTATTCATTTAAAAGATACCATCATTATAGTCTGCAATCAAGGTATTGTACCTGTGGTGGGTTATGTTACATTTTGTTAGTTTCTTTTATATACAAAATGTATATAAACTACCATGTTCCCAAGGTCATCTGGCCTATTTGTCAAGTACTTCTTTTAGATTGGTCTTCATAGTCATTGATTTTAATTCATATGCTTTTTATACACTCATGAAAACAGTATGTATTTTGGGAACACCTGTGACTGTGCAAGCGTCCACAAAAGTTGTCTGCTCTCTGACTTCAACATTTCTTATTCAGTGTTAACCAAACTTAGTCACAATGTTTATGAGCATAATAACTTGGACAAGTTTGATCCTCTAAGTCTCCATGGAAGTATGACCCTTTATTATTGAAAATTTGGAAAATTCTTAAATATGGGTAGTTCTTATCCAGAGAACAACAAACTTGGTCACAATATTTATGGACAAGTTAAGTAACCAGTCAGATAGCCGCAGTCACTCTTCTGAGTTATGGCCCTTGAATTATAAGGGAACTCCATGGCCACGTGGTTAAGGTCAGGAACTCCATGGCAACGTGGTTAAGGTCAGAAACTCCATTGCCCAGTGGTTAAGGTCAGGAACTCCATGGCCACGTGGTTACGGTCAGGAACTCCATGGCTCAGTGGTTAAGGTCAGGAACTCCATGGCCCAGTGGTTAAGGTCAGGAACTCCATGGCCCAGTGGTTAAGGTCAGGAACTCCATGGCCACGTGGTTATGGTCAGGAACTCCATGGCTCAGTGGTTAAGGTGAGGAACTCCATGGCCCAGTGGTTAAGGTCAGGAACTCCATGGCCACGTGGTTAAGGTCAGGAACTCCATGGCCACGTGGTTAAGGTCAGGAACTCCATGGCCACGTGGTTAAGGTCAGGAACTCCATGACCCAGTGGTTAAGGTCAGGAACTCCATGGCCCAGTGGTTAAGGTCAGGAGCTCCATGGCCCAGAGGTTAAGATCAGGAACTCCATGGCCACTTGGTTATGGTCAGGAACTCCATGGCCACGTGGTTAAGGTCAGGAACTCCATGGCCCAGTTGTTAAGGTCAGGAACTCCATGGCCAGGTGGTTAAGGTCAGGAACTCCATGGCCCAGTGGTTAAGGTCAGGAACTCCATGGCCACGTGGTTAAGGTCAGGAACTCCATGGCCCAGTGGTTAAGGTCAGGAACTCCATGGCCACTTGGTTAAGGTCAGGAACTCCATGTGAAGAACTGGAGAGTTGCCTTATGACTTACAGTTGTGCCAATGTGACTTTTAACAGAATAATAATTGCTTACATATCTAATGTTAACCAGACATAGTCTGAAAGTTTATGGGCATGTTATCTTTGCCTACCAGATAATTTTTGTTGGGCTGATGTACCACCCTTGAATAGTTAAAATTGAGAACATTGACAACAAGTCTGCTGTGTGAATAGAGTATTTTAAAGTCAAAAGTAATTGGCTGTGATTGGCATATATTAAGACAGTTTGGCATCCTTGTTTGATCATAGCCATTTCAAGCCTTAAATTTTTGTCAAGTCTTTGGTGCAGTATGTAAAACAATAGGGTTTTCAGTCTAAACAAAAAAGGTTTGAAAACCATCTTGAAGAATGTCATTTAAGGTAGTTCTGAACATTTGGATCGAACTTTTTTCTACAATGTAGAATTTGATTAAAGTACAATTTTTCAAAACTTCAGAATATACCTAGAAAATTCAGCAAATAAAAAGGATAGGGCTGTGTGCTTGATTTTTTGCAAGAATGATTTGAAAAAATATGGATCTTACGCAATATTTCATAATGGGAGTCTATGGGTAACTCGTAACTTTCAGAACATTTTCGCAAATAGAAATTTTTCTACAATGTAGATTTTGATGACACTTCTCCAGTTGTAAATAAAGACATGGTCTGTAATTTGATGAAATAAAATGTATAGGTCCATGTGCTTATTTTTAAGATATTTGACCATGATTAAAATGAACCAGACATTTCACGTTAATTTTAAGACATTATTTTGAAATATTTAACGTGTCCTATGTTTTAATACCATATTTTGACTTTAGAAATATAGCAACAGTGTCATTGTAATAAATTTTCTCACAGGTTGAGATTAATTCATAAAATGATTTTCATTTCCGTATGCTGAATCCAGGCTTTATTCTACGTTTCCCAGATAAATGACGTTACGCCAACTCTTCCAGTTTATCAAACGTGCAGAACTACCTTAACATTTTCTTTTAAATTAATGCATTCAGTGGTATTTCATTTAGATCAACCTTCATACAAGGATATACGAATATTAACTATAACAAAGGGATGTAACATTTAATGATGAAATGAATTTATAAGATAATTTTTTGTTTTCAGTCCGTAAGTTCAGTATATGTAATCTGTTGTAAAGTACCACTACAGGACTACTACTACTTTCCTAACATCACAAAGTAAGGGCATCTGTGTCCTATAAATATAATATTATATCTAGTCTACTATTTTTTTTTATAGAAAATACATAGTACATTGATATTTATATGAATTGAAAGAATTACATAACCCAAAACCAGTTATAAGAAGTTATGATGAGAGGTTCTGTCCCCTCTTAACTGCACACTGAAGAATGAATTCCTTTTATCTATATCCAAGGGAGAAAATCTATACACAACAATTATTTGAAATCAGTTAATAGCTTTCCCCCTTCAGACATGTTGAGATTCTCTAATTCAGTAGGGGTCCCCGTGGCTGAGTGGTTTAGGCGGCTGACATCAAACCACTTGCCCCTAACTAATGTGGGTTTAAACCTTGCTCTGGATGTTGAATTCTTCATGTGATGAAGCCATCCAGTTGGCTTACAGGGAGTCTGTGGTTCCAACCAGGTGCCTGCTAAATACTGTATAATGGGTATTTTTTACTTGCTGCTAATTTTTAGCTTGACTCTTCAAAGAATAGGTAGAGCTATTGGACTCACCCATGCGTTGGCGTCCGCGTCGGCATCCCAATTTGGTTTTTGTAGTTTTTGAAGTTTTTGTATGTAAGCTGGTATCTCAGTAACCACTTTGTAAATATGCAAAGTAGAGTTATGGAACCTGTGCAATGCATGTCAGATCATCACAGTAAACAATTGTGTTAAGTTTCAATCTATTCTCATAAGTAGATACTGAGATACCAGCTGACTTAGCAGTTTTTGGTTAAGTTTTTGTATGTAAGCTGGTATCTCAGTAATCACTACTGGGAATGGATTGAAACTTCACACACTTGTTCACTGTGATGATCTGGCATGCATTGTACAGATTCCATAACTCTACTTTGCATTTTTACAAAATTATGCCCCATTTTGGACATAGAAATTTTTGGTTAAGGTTTTGTATGTAAGCTGGTATCTCAGTACCCACCAATGGGAATGGATTGAAACTTCACACAATTGTCCATTGTCATGAGCCGATATGCATTGTACAGGTTCTGTAACCCTGTATTGCAATTTTACAAAATTATGCCCCTTTTTGAACTTTAATATTCATTCAATTGACAAGGCTGTTGAATAGTCAAGCGTTGTTTACGACCAAATCAGATATGTAAATATTTGCCCCGTAAAAATTCACAGCGTAATGTCAAGCAAACCGGTAGACCTTGTGATTTCATAAATTTTAAAATCGTATATAATAAAATCATGTGTTTTTACCCCAAATCCCTAAACTTTTACAGCAGTAAAAATAATCCGTTTTGTTTTACCTCCCACCAGATTCTAACCCTTTCATTGGTTGAGTAGTGTCACATGGTTGCTCTATATATTTCTATAGAGGGTCAGTGGGTGACCCTACATGAGAATTGCAATTCGAAATGGCGGAAATTTGCATTTTGGATATAAAAATGATGATAAAGTAAAAGTAATTACAAGACATTTTATAAATTTCATATAGATTACTGCTGAGAAGTAATTAAGTGGTCGATAAAACAAATCAATTGCAATTGGGTTTGTTACTGACCCTCTACGGAAATATGTTACGGGTCAGTATGCTTTAGCTCTCTATAAAGCATACTGACCCTACATATTTCTGTAGAGGGTCAGTAACAAACCCAATAATTAATAATACAGTAATGCGTGAAAGGGCACCTGGGGTTTTCCTACACCATTAAAAGCTGGAAAGTTGCTATATGACCCATTATTGTGTTGATGTGAGGTTAAACCTAACAAAAATGAAACAAAAAAGCATGTTACCTGCATTAATTTAATATGTGAGAGAATAAGAACTGATTTAAATGTTTTACTTTAGTATTATAATGGTCAGGGAAAAACTGGTATCTACTAAGAGGATAAAAATGGAAACAATGTCTGGCAGGGCTTATTGTTTTTAGGGTCACTCCATCAAAGGTCAAGGTCACAGGGGCCTGAACATGGAAAACCATTTCCGATCAATAACTTCAGAACCACTTGACTCAGAATGCTGAAACTTCATAGGATGATTGGTTACGCAGAGTGGATGACCCCTATAAATTTTGGGGTCACTCTGTTAAAGGTCAAGGTCAAAAGGGCCTGAACATGTAAAACCATCTCCAATTAATAACTTCAAAACCACTTGACCTAGGATATTGAAACTTCATAGGATGATTGGTTATGCAGATTAGATGACCCCTATAGATTTTGTAGTCACTCTGTTGAAGATCAAGGTCACAGGGACCTGAACATGGGAAACCATTTCCGATCAATAACTCGAGAACCACTTGACCCAGAATGTTGAAACTTAATAGGATGATTGGACATGCGAGTAGATGACCCCTCCTGCTTTTGGGGTCACTCAATCAAAGGTCAAGGTCACAGGGGTCTGAACATTGAAAACCGTTTCTGATTCATAACTTGAGAACTACTAGGCCCAGAATGTTGAAACTTAGTGGGATGATTGGACATGCCAAGTACAAGATGATCCATGTTGCAACCCACCATCAGTGTCTATTTGACTTTCACTCCTGTCCCCTATTGATTTACTGCCTAAACTACTATGCATTGGGGGAGACATGCGCTTTTCTACTAAAGCATCTAGTTAAATTTTATTTCTGAAGTGTATTGTACATGTAATGCAGTATGTAATGTAGTAGTTTTAGAAAGTGTGAATGTCACATCTCTATAAATTTGATTGTAATGTCATTATGACATGTGCCAGATGGTGGCCTTTATGTAATTACTTTCTAACATGAAACTAGAACAACTTACTCAATACTGGTTCCTTGTTATTTGCAGTGTCTATGATTAAATTGAACATCACTCTTATATATCCAATTTCACATTGCACCAAACCAAAAATCCTATTTTGCCTGTTTCCTTAATTGTTTGCTAAGAACTGCAAAAGAAAACATCCTTCAAAATGTGTTTTTGTCATGTTTGGTTACCAGTTAAAAATATTAATTACTACTCTGGTATCATAATAAATTAAAGTGTCAGGGAGGTTAGGGCAAAGTATCGTAAAGGTCAAGGTCACTTGGGTCAAATGTTGTAAGATTTCAAATTTTCATATGTAAAGAAGCTATCCAGTTGGCTTACTACAGGGTCATAGAGGGGCACCTACAGTCTTCATTATGGTTCTGCCTAAGACACTGTATTTGCTAGAAATAATGCACGGTGGGGCACCTACAGTCTTCATGTTGGTTCTGCTTAATGGCCTAGCTGTCTTTGCTAGAAATAATGCATAGAGGGACACCTTGATTCTTCTTGATGGTCCTGGCTAAGACCTTTTATTTGCTAGAAATAATGTTTAGAGGGTTTCCTTGAGTCTTAAACTGAAAATTAAAAGTTACATAATGGAAACTTTAGTTAAATCATTAAGTACCATGTATCATGTAGATTTTTATTCAAAATTAGTCTGCAGAATGAAGGAAAACCTCCTGTGGAATTTTACATGGCTATTATACTAGAATGATGTTAACTCTATAGATTTTGAAGATTTATTTCTTGACTGCAGTATTATCAAACATTAAGTTTTTTGTACAACAATTCTAAGCTACTGTACACATACATATGCAATTTTGATTGTGCAGTTGGTATGCTGAATTTAAACTTGGTTAAAGTCATGTTCTAGGAAGTCTAAACACCACGTAAAGATATATAAGAGCAAATCCAGCAAACAAAAGATATGGTGGGTCATCTTTAAGTGACCTTTTATGGGCTTCCCTGTTTCTGGTAGTAACTTGGTTGTTTTGTAGGAATTGGTAGTTGGCAATTTTCCCTGTCCCATCGTAGGCAGCAGATAAAAGGTTTGTTTCTTCGCAGAAATGTAGAAAAGACATTTTTTGTTTGGGTGATGAAATGATAACTCTGCTGGCAGAATAGTCTTCAGTTAGTTGTATGATTTTTCCTCCTGTAGCAATGTAGATGTTAGAGAACTGGTCGATGCACAGTCCTCGTGGACTGGACATCTGTTCATGTTTAAATCTATGGAATACATTTCCAGTTTCGCTCAGAAAAATAACCAATTTATCGCCTTGGTCAGACACTGTTATAGCAGAGCCATCCACTGCTATGTCCTGCGGACCATTGAAGATTGGTTTTCCGTTGTTATGTACTATAGGATATTGAAGTTTTCCTGTACTGTCATATATGTGTAACTGTGGAGTTGATGTGGCAGATGCAAACTCTTGAGGGAACTTTATACAAACAGTAACTCCGTTTTGGTAATGTGCTAGACATGTGGCAGGTCCATCTGTTTCAAAAGTGTGCTGCAGTGTAAAAAGCGGTATGTACCAAGCTTTACCATGCTTCAAGCACACCACTTGACGTTTTTGCATTATGACATAAACTATTCCATTCTTTTCTTTTATATGTGTTATTTGACCTCCTTGGCTAATCCATGGTCTTTTTGTGTAGTATTCTTGATAAAGGCAATCTTCCAATTTATATAATCCTGGACAACAATGGTATTTCTCATCTAAACGTGCTAGGATATGTTTATTTTCTATCCTGTATTGAAAGGTTTTTGAAAGTTTAAAACCTTCATCAATGTTACATATATCCTTGATTGCTACCTCACTTTTAAAGTTTAAATTTGTCATGTTCACTCTATTTCAAGTTAGTTTTAATATCCAAATCTTATTAGACACCTCTTATATATTTTTGTTATCAAGATTGCTGAATAATGTCTGCCTTGATCCGGCGGCATTTTCTTTCACATTTTCAAATCAGCCCCTGTGTCTATTTTTAGAATTACCCGATAACAGCAAGGTTAATTATTCACCACTTTAGGATTCCTCAGCTGGAAGAAGTTATTAAAATGTGACAATCAAAAAATGATGTTGTAAATAAAAGAAAAATAAGGCAGTTAATGAAAGGCTTACATAAAGGGCTGACAATTGCATAAGATTTTTATCATTTCAAAAGATAGCTTTTTAGGAAAATAGGAAAAATGTATAAAATGTATTATGATTATCATTAAATGGGTCAGTTCTCTGCACAGCATGTTCTAATCTCTGGCCTGGCCCAATGAGCCCGATTTTCAACAAGGCCCGTCCAGCCTACACTTCCTTGTCCTTACATCCCTAAGTAAGGGCATCTTATCCTGTAGATATATTTCTAGTCAACTACATGTATTTTTCTATAGAAAATTAATAGTACATTGATATTTATATGAATTGAAAGAATTAAATAACCCCAAAACAGTTATAAGAAGTTTTGATAAGGTTCTGTTCCTTTTTATCTTTATCCAAGGGAGAAAATCATACACAACATTTATTTGGAATCATTTAATAGTTTTTCCCCTTGACATGTTAAGATACCTGGGGCCGCCTTTGCCAAGTGGTTTAGATTACTGACTTCAAACCACTTGCCCCTCAATAATGTGGGGTTGAACCTCACTCTGGAGGTTGAATTCTTCATATGATGAAGCCATCCAGCTGGCTTACAGAAGGTCTGTGGTTCTAACCAGGTGCCTCCTCGTGATGAAATAATGCGTGGAAGGGCACCTGGGGTCTTCCTACACCATCAAAAGCTGGAGAATTGCTGTATGACCTATAATTGTGTTGGTGTGAGGTAAACCAAAAAAAAAAAAGCAAAAAAAAAAAAAGCATGTTACCTGCATTAATTTAATATGTGAAAGAATAAGAACTGATTTAAATATTTTACTGTATATAGTATTATAAAAGGTCAGGGGAAAATTGGTATCTACGTATTAAAGCGGATAAAAATGGAAATAATATCTGTATCTGGAGCTATAATAATCTGATTTGATTTGATTACTACAGTGATGTGGCAGTTATTTTGTTTTAATTAAACTCATATTGGTAAATTACTAGCTTCCCTGTCTGTATATGACGTCTTTTGACCAATAGAAATGCAAGAAAATTGTAGAAGGCGAGATAATGCATAATATTATATACCCTTCTCAAATGCGCTCATTTGATTGGTCAAAATGGCTGCACACGCAGGTCCGCAAAAAGCGATATTGACCCACAAAAATGATAATGATTCTTGTGAAATCACTTTTTCTTATATGTATGAAATATGGGCCAGTCAAATGAGTGCATTTGAGAAGGGGGCATATAATATAACAATTATAGACTTACGCTTTGGTCAGTATATGTTTTTACGGACCTGCAAAGATGATATTGACCTCGGACTGCGTCCTTGGTCAATATCATTTTTTACAGGTCCGTAAAAACATATATTGGCCTCAACTTAAGGATGTACGAGTGTCTTTTTCAGGATATCCGCCATTTTGAAAAATGTTTCTTCAAATATTGCTTTCTAACAAAAGTTTTGCCAAAAATTAATGCTAAATAATAAAAATATGACTAATAATGTACCATTTAATCAAATATATTCTACTTTTTGCGAAAAAAATGTTTTCACCCTTATTTCTGCCTGGCATTTGCCTAAAATTGAGGTAAGATTTACAATGGGGTAGGGGTAGGTAATTTCAAATATCTATGAAAGTAGACCACTTTTGGTTTTGAAATTTTTCTGACTGATACATATAACGATAAGCTATAATTGAAATAAACATTTCCAAGATAACACTTTATTTTATCTAGAAAATATAGATTAGAACAAAGAGCTATAAAAAATAAATAGATTGGCAACTTGAAAGGCATATAGAGCAAATCTCGTCAACCTCCCGTGACAAAAAAACGAGATCTCGTAAGAATCGTTTACCGGAAGTGGCGCTTTCTTCACGCGCCATTTTGTATGCGAAAGCAATTATTCATCGGTAAAATAATTATCACCGTATGACCATGCTTCTTTCGATGGCAAAAAAATCGTGTACTTCGTGTCTTAAGACCATTTCACATTAAACTAATTTTGTTTTAGAAGCTAACGTGTATTTTAAATGTAGTTTTAAAGGTACAAATTGTAACTCCATGCTCGCCGATGTTTGTTTTTAGTAAGATAACGCCGAATCACGCTCTGACACGAGCTCACGCGAGATTACAGCCAGTTGCCATTCTATGTATTTTATACTTCTTTGATTAAAACAAAAAGAACAAAAAATATCAAAATTCACCAGTTTTTAACAGTTTTTTCTTAATAAATCTCTTAGATGCACGGTGACCTCAACCTTTTTTCTTTCCATTTTAAAGCAGTTTTGAGTGTCATTAAAGCTGCAAAATATTTTGAAAATCTTACCATCAGAATTTTTTTTGTAGATCTAAATACATGTTTTCCATTGAAAATAAAGTGGGTGGGGTAATTATGTCAACATGTACTTCTTCTCTTCTTCCATATACTGAGCTGGGCTCTTTATAGAACGTAAGTAGCTCAACGAGACTAGGAGTGGTGGTGGCGCACAGTGTCTCAAATGTTAAAACTATGTACAGTGTCATGTCTGGTAATTTAGTGTCAGGTTACTCTGCGAAGAGTGACCTGAACTCATCCAGGGTAGGCGCAGATACTGTGCTGGCTGGTAGAAGGTTCATGTAAAAATGAAAGAGATTTGTTTGTGACATTAATGCTTATATAATACTGACATCACCTTGTATTCATATTAACCAGTAAGACATGAAATCCCTAAAACATTAAATGGGATATTGTATGTTTTATAAAGTACCACCATTTTCTCAGTTTTACAAAATTTCAGAAATGCTTTAACAGTGGGTGAAGAAAATGCCCTATAAAAATTAAATGAGTTCGGTGACCTGTGTTTTTATGCCCCCAGCATCTACTGATGCAGGAGGCATATAGTGATTGTCCTGTCTGTCCGTCCGTCCATATGAGGTTAACCAAATGGGACCGTTTCGTCTAGCATCGATACCCCTTACTAGAATGACTTGATACTAATGCAGATGTAACCTGTGACCATTCCTCATCTTCAGACTTCACCTGACCTCATTTTGACCTTGACCTCATTTTGGACTTAGGTTGCTTTATATGGGCTATCTTTTGGTTAACCAAATGGGACCGTTTCATCTAGCATCAATACCACTTACAAGAATGAATTGGTACTAATACAGATGTAACCTGTGACCATTCCTCATCTTCAAACATAACCTGACCTCAGTTTGACCTTGACCTTGACCTCATTTTGGACTTTGGTAGCTTTATATGGGCCATCTTTCGGTTAACCAAATGGGACCGTTTCATCTAGCATCAATACCACTTACAAGAATGAATTGGTACTAATACAGATGTAACCTGTGACCATTCCTCATCTTCAAACATAACCTGACCTCAGTTTGACCTTGACCTTGACCTCATTTTGGACTTAGGTTGCTTTATATGGGCCATCTCTTGGTTAACCAAATGGGACTGTTTTGTCTAGCATTAACACAGCTTACAAGAATGAATTGATACTAATACAGATGTAACCTGTGACCATTCCTCATCTTCAAACATCACCTGACCTCAGTTTGACCTTGACCTCATTTTGGACTTAGGCTGCTTTGTATCGACAAGGATGCCACTGAGGGCATCAAGCGTTTATTGAACGCAACTCCTTGTTTCTTCTCTTGTTTGTCTTAGAAACTAATGTTCTTCAAGCTCACAGAGTATGAAAAAATTCTTAACGTTAGAAAAAATTCGCTCCTACATCCTTAAGTCAATAACTGTATAAGATCGAATAGTTAACAAAATACAGATATATTGTATTAAAAAAAGGCTGTAATATGGGATCCAAGATACAAGTATTTTTCTAAATAAACATTTAAAAATAGATAAAACTTTTTTTATGCCCCCGAAGGGAGGCATATATTTTTTGAACCGTCTGTCCGTCTGTCGGTCTGTCAGTCTGTCAGTCTGTCCGCAATTTTTGTGTCTGGTCCATATCTTTGTCATCGATGGATGGATTTTCAAATAACTTGGCATGAATGTGTACCACAGTAAGACGACATGTCGCGCGCAAGACCCAGGTCCGTAGCTCAAAGGTCAAGGTCACACTTAGACATTAAAGGATAGTGCATTGATGGGCGTGTCCGGTCCATATCTTTGTCATCGATGGATGGATTTTCAAATAACTTGGCATGAATGTGTACCACAGTAAGACGACGTGTCGCACGCAAGACCCAGGTCCGTAGCTCAAAGGTCAAGGTCACACTTAGACATTAAAGGATAGTGCATTGATGGGCGTGTCCGGTCCATATCTTTGTCATCGATGGATGGATTTTCAAATAACTTGGCATGAATGTGTTCCACTGTAAGACGACGTGTCGCGCGCAAGACCCAGGTCTGTAGCTCAAAGGTCAAGGTCACACTTAGACATTAAAGGATAGTGTATTGATGGGCATGTCCGGTCCATATCTTTGTCATCGATGGATGGTTTTTCAAATAACTTGGCAAGAATGTGTACCACAGTAAGACAATGTGTCGCGCGCAAGACCCAGGTCCGTAGCTCAAAGGTCAAGGTCACACTTAGACTTTAAAGGATAGTGCATTGATGGGCGTGTCCGGTTCATATTTTTGTCATCGATGGATGGATTTTCAAATAACTTGGCATGAATGTGTACCACAGTAAGACCACATGTCGCACGCAAGACCCAGGTCCGTAGCTCAAAGGTCAAGGGCACACGTAGACGTTAAAGGTCATTTTTCATGATAGTGCATTGATGGGTGTGTCTGGTCCATATCTTTGTCATTTATGCATGGATTTTAAAATAACTACGCATGAATTTGTGACACAGTAAGACACGTGTCGCGCGCAAGTCCCAGCTCCGTAGGTCAAAGGTCCTAAACTCTAACATCGGCCATAACTATTCATTCAAAGTGCCATCGGGGGCATGTGTCATCCTATAGAGACAGCTCTTGTTTTCTGTGATATTTAGAAGTAGTGTGTCAGGGAATTCTGAAAACCATGGCAGTGAAAGCAATATGTGAATGATACAGGATGTTGAAATTACATAATGCCTCAAATAAATTGTACAATGATTTTTCAATTTGTGATTTCTGAAATGTATTGTGCATGTAATGCAGTATTTTTAGAAAGTGTGGATGCCACATCTCTATGAATTTGATCGTAATGTCATTATTACATTATACGGTTTATATGGTGGCCTTATGTGATTACTTTCTAACATGAAACTAGAACATACTTACTGGTACTCCATTTGAGTGAAGAAAATCTCATTCATTTATAAATGTCAATTAAATTCCTTGTTATTCGCAGTGTCTATGATTTAATTGAACAATCCTCATATATATATACAGTTCACATTGCACCAAACTAAGAATCCCATTTTGCCTGTTTCCTTAACCCTTATCTTGCTGGATACAATTGATTCTGCCTTTGCGACCAGTGTAGATCATGGTCAGCCTGCACATCTGTGCAGTCTGTCTGATCATGATCTGCACTCCTCGCTATTCAATCAAAAAGTTAAGATTGAATGGGATTTATGAATATGACATTTGAACTCTACTGACACTCTCTCAAGGTCTAGGCGATGCCTCGGACATGAGTGATACTTACCCAACTTTGAGTCAAGTGCGAGTTTGAGTAACGACTATGAATATTGTCCTATATTTCACGCATCTTGTCAAGCCTGCTGTCCTTCTGAAAGCTCTTGTTTTATTTACAATAAGAATTGGCATAGCTTAGTATCACAACCAGAACTTTGGAACATAAATCTTTATAACAGTAAAAGAAACTTTAGAATTTATGAAGGGCATACTTACAGGCTAATAGACCTTTCTAACGTAAACGTAATTACGAAACGGAATACTGAATTCGTAAAATTTTAGGCTAATTTGTGGTCTAGGGGAACAATTTCAGCCAATAGTAATGCAATAGTATCTCCCTTAGATCATTATTTGCAAATAACATTTACGAATTCAGTTTTCCGTTTCCGATTTACGTTTACGTTAGAAAGGTCTATTCATAAGTAAAGTGTTACAGTAAGCCTAAAACACTGCATGAGTAATGGTATCTTTGTAATCAGAGCTATCAAATGTAACAAAGCAAAGGGATTGAGGAGAAACTCTCTTGGAGGTTATTATCAGCAATATCAAAATCTCATGATGTTCAAAAATGGACATGTATTCCTAAAATAGTCGAGGAACAATTTGAAGGTGCAGGTATATATGCTACTTTTGTCCATAGAAACAATATGTACAATCCTAGACATTCCTACACAGCTTTTCCAACTCTGTTGACTAAATGCTTAAGTGTATGAAATTAACAAGACTATAAATGTCTTTATCTCCCAAGGCTTCATTAAATCAGTAAAAGGTCATAGAACTTGTTAATTTCATTAGGTTAGAGACCACCAATTGTTTTCCCACAGACTAACATTGTAACATTATGGCGTGTATGGCCTTCCATACATCGAAACATGTATATCTAATTACAAGTTTTTCAAGAACTATCTTAGTTCTACCAAACTATTGGACGAAAAACATATGAATAGTGATACTTTATTTAAGTAATTTTCGTGTGAATGAGCTGACCCCCTGTTTAAATCATTGACATGGCGGGAGAAATTCGTTTGATAAAACATTTTTTCAATACACATAAAATGTAGCAAATGTTGTCAAAATGTATAATAAAATACTGTAAATGCAGTGAAAAAATATCAATTTTGAAAAATTAATCACTTCCTGGTTTTGTTTACATGACTGACCAATCAGAACGCACAGACGTTACCTTATTCCCAGTTATACACTTACCTCATTCCCAGTAATTTCCCTGTACTTTTTATGCCCCCGAAGGTAGGCATACAGTTTTTGAACCGTCTAAACCGACAATTTTCGTGTCCGGTCCATATCTTTGTCATCGATGGATGGATTTTCAAGTAACTTGGCATGAATGTGTACCACAGTAAGACGACATGTTGCGCGCAAGACCCAGGTCCGTAGCTCAAAGGTCAAGGTCACACTTAGACGTTAAAGGTTATTTTTCATGATAGTGCATTCGTGTCCGGTCCATATCTTTGTCATCCATGGATGGATTTTCAAATAACTTGGCATGAATGTGTACCACAGTAAGACGACGTGTCGCGCGCAAGACCCAGGTTCGTAGCTCAAAGGTCAAGGTCACACTTAGACGTTAAAAGTCATATTTCATGATAGTGCATTGATGGGCGAGTCCGGTTCATATCTTTGTCATTCATGCATGGATTTTAAAATTGTTGGGCATGAATGTGTACCACAGTAAGACGAATTGTCGCGCGCAAGACCCAGGTCCGTAGGTCAAAGGTCCTAAACTCTAACATCCGCCATAACTATTCATTCAAAGTGCCATCGGGGGCATGTGTCATCCTATGGAGACAGCTCTTGTTTGAATTGGTGGTCTCTGACCTATAGATGAATGTTTCGTATCACGTTTTCCAATTTTAGAGTGATATTGTGAAACATGATTTAATACCAAATGTCTTACAAAGTTTCATCAAGAAATGTTCAGTTTTAAGAAAGATATGGACAGTTTACTGAGGTCACCCCCTGTCAATTTATATGCCCAGACTCAGTCCCTGTCGTCGTCAGATTGCATTTTTTCGTGAAAATTTCAGTTATCTGCATTTGATTTGACTTGGAAGCTGAAATGCGATTCATTCCATAAAAAACAGAAATAAGGTCTAATAATTTTGATCATTCTCTTACATTACAGAGATAAAAATGATTCTTTTTGGCCCAAAAGCTCAGATAAAAATGGGCACACCTGTTAAAAAAAAGGCCACAATTTAAAAAAAAATCAAATTTCACGCTTATTTTTGCACGAAAACTTCTTTCTACATCATTTACGACAGATTTGTGGCCATTTACATTACCTGTGATGGCTTCAGACGCAAGTCATGATTTAGCTCTATTATAGGTTAGAGACCACCAATTGTTTTCCCATAGACTTACATTGTAACATTATGGCGTGTAATCTAATTACAAGCTTTTCAAGAACTATCTTAGTTCTTTCAAAATATCGGACGAAAAACATATGAATAGTGATTTATTTCAATAATTTTCGTGTGAATGAGATGACCCCCTGTTTACATCATTGACATGGGGGGAGAAATTTGTTTTGATAATACTTTTTTTTTCAATACACATAAAATGTAGCAAATTTTGTCAAAATGTATAATAAAATACTGTAAGTGTAGTGAAAAAATATCAATTTTGAAAAATTAATCAATTCCTAGGTTTGTTTACATGACTGACCAATCAGAACGCACAGACGTTACCTTATTCCCAGTTATACACTTACCTCATTCCCAGTAGGTTCCCTGTACTTTTTTGCATTGGTGGTCTCTGACCATTAGTTCATTACCAGTATACTGCATTCGGATGTGACTATCCTGGATTCACAGTCAACAACCTTGATTCACAGTCAACAACCTCGAGACACAGTCAACAACCTTGATTCACAGTCAACAACCTCGATTCACAGTCAACAACCTCGATTCACAGTCAACAACAGTCAACAACCTCGATTCACAGTCAACAACCTCGATTCACAGTCAACAACCTCGATTCACAGTCAACAACCTTGATTCACAGTCAACAACCTCGATTCACATTCAGTAGCCTTGATTCACAGTCAACAACCTTGATTCACATTCAACAACCTCGATTCACAGTCAACAACCTCGATTCACAGTCAACAACCTCGATTCACATTCAATAGCCTTGATTCACAGTCAACAACCTTGATTCACAGTCAGCAACCTCGATTCACAGTCAACAACCTCGATTCACAGTCAGCAACAGTCAACAACCTCGATTCACAGTCAACAATCTCGATTCACAGTTAACAACCTCGATTCACATTCAGTAGCCTTGATTCACAGTCAACAACCTTGATTCACAGTCAACAACCCCGATTCACATTCAACAACCTCGATTCACGGTCAACAACCTTGATTCACAAACAACCTCGATTCACAGTCAACAACCTTGATTCACAGTCAACATCTCGATTCACAGTCATCAACCTCGATTCATAGTCAACAACCTCGATTCACAGTCAACAACCTTGATTCACATTCAACAACCTTGATTCACATTCAACAACCTCGATTCACAGTTAACAACCTTGATTCACATTCAACAACCTCGATTCACATTCAACAACCTCGATTCACAGTCAACAACCTCGATTCACAGTCAACAACCTCGATTCACAGTCAACAACCTCACAGTCAACAACCTCGATTCACATTCAACAACCTTGATTCACAGTCAACAACCTCGATTCACAGTCAACAACCTCGGTTCATAGTCAACGACCTCGATCCACAGTCAACAACCTCGATTCATAGTCAATAACCTTTATTCACAGTCAACAACTTGCATTTTCATATAGGAACAGATGAAAGAAATGATCTTGTTACTGCAGGGCTCGCACAGACCTGGAAATATCATGGAAAATCACTGTATCATGGAAATGTCATGGAATTTCGAAAAGATAGGTTTTATCATGGAAATATCATGGAAATCCCAAACAGAACATGAAAAATCTAGAAATTGCCTTGAAAAATTCTCTCAAGCAGTGTATTTCACAAGAAGGTTGTTCAAAGATTGAGTATCGAAGGTCGTTTGTTGATTACAGATGTCTGAACTTGCGTTTTCGCTAAGTACGAATAGTTGATAATGGTTGATTGATTAACCACTTGTTTAATAAATACCTTATTTTCCCAAAGTCTTGGGACACCCCTAAAATCTGGAAAAATAATAAATTTTTTTTGTCCCTATTTTTGGACATGTATTTTCTCAGCGTATTTTTCATCCCTATGTGTTGGGACTATGGTTGTGTACCATTTCAATATGTAACTCAAATACCATAATTATATATTGTATGGTGTTGTATCGACCAAAATATCAAATAATTATAAGAACCAAAGAATATTTTTTGTAACATTTTCTGGTCGTGTTTTAGTTGATATTCCTTGACAGTAAAGTGTTTTTTACCATACCATTTAAGTGTTGTATTTTTTGTTTTTTTGCTGCAGCCAGGAAGTCCGTTTTCAGATGAAGATTTATTTTTATTTACCACTGACTGGAATTTACCCATGAATCGTACAGATATCAAAACGCCATGCTGGTAATTTTCCAGTTCGAAAATGGGTCATCTGGGGTCAAAAACTAGGTCACTAGGTCAAATCAAAGAAAAACCTTGTGTATGCAATAGAGGTTGTATTTTTCAGCTGATCTTCATGAATTTTGGTCAGAATGATTGCCTTGATGAAATCTAGGGCAGGTTGTAATATGGGTCATTTGTAATATGGGTCATCTGGGGTCAAAAACTAGGTCACTAGGTCAAATCAA
Source organism: Mercenaria mercenaria (assembly GCF_021730395.1). Taxonomy (NCBI): domain Eukaryota; kingdom Metazoa; phylum Mollusca; class Bivalvia; order Venerida; family Veneridae; genus Mercenaria; species Mercenaria mercenaria. The sequence goes on from NC_069362.1 coordinate 25,779,034, forward strand.
AGGAAAACCTTGTGTATTTGATAGAGGCTGTCTTTTTCAATTGATCTTCATGAAATTTGGTCAGTATGATTGCCTTGATGAAATCTAGGTCAAGTTTGTTTATGGGTCAACTTTGGTCAAAAATTAGGTCACTAGGTCAACTCAAAGAAAAACCAGGGGCCTCCGTGGCCGAGTGGTTAAGGTCGCTGACTTCAAATCACTTGCCCCTCATCGATGTGGGTTTGAGCCTCACTCGGGGCGTTGAATTCTTCATGTGAGGAAGCCATCCAGCTGGCTTATGGAAGGTCGGTGGTTCTACCCAGGTGCCCGCTCGTGATGAAATAATGCACGGAGGAGCACCTGGGGTCTTCCTCCACCATTAAAAGCTGGAAAGTCGCCATATGACCTATCATGTGCCGGTGCGACGTTAAATCCAACCAAAAAAAAAAAAAAAAAAAGAACCAAAGAAAAACCCTGTGTATGCGATAAAAGCTGTATTTTTCAATTGATCTTCATAAAATTTGGTCAGAATGATTACCTTGATGAAATCTAAGTCAAATTTGAATATGGGTCATCTGGCATCAAAAACTAGGTCACTAGGTCATATCAAATAAAATACTTGTTTAAACTCAAGAGACCACATTTTTAGTCCAATTCTAATGAAAATTGGCCAGAATATTTGTTTCCATGAAATCCCTAGGTCAAACATGTTTACACTGTTATGGTGTGTTTCTCAGGTGAGCGACCTAGGGCCATCTTGGCCCTCTTGTTTGATATTATCGCTTCAGTTTTTCAACACTGATTGAGAAGTAATTTAGTTTGAATTCTATAACAATTTCAAAAAGGTATCAACAGAAATGTAGGCAAAATTCTATAAAAACGGCCGAATTTTCATAAAATTACTTCCAAAATTTCAAACAGCGCGATCCTAAATACTAATTTCTTTCTAAAAGTAAATAAATGGTACATACTATGGGCATAAAATTCAGACTTTTGACCAGAAAGTACAAAAAACAGAATAGAAAAATCTTTAATAATGAAAAAGCGGCAGCAATTTGAAAATATGGAGTAAAACGATTTTTGGCAAACAGATTTCTGTTAGTGCTTGCGAATAGGTTACGTGACCTCGTGAACGTACACTGAAAATGCGGTTTAAAAAAAAAAAAAAGATAATGATGTCGTTGCATTTTTATAATAAGATACTTTTCAAACCATTATGTAATTTCCTTCAGGGCAAATAGGTCACAGAAGTAGGATATCCGCTATTATAGTTTGACACGTTTACCTGTCAGTTTATACGGGATATTGCACAATCGCTTTAACAAGTTAAAAAAGAAACTTTTTAGCTCACCTGTCACAAAGTGACAAGGTGAGCTTTTGTGATCGCGCGGTGTCCGGCGTCCGTCGTCCGTCCGTCCGTAAACTTTTGCTTGTGACCACTCTAGAGGTCACATTTTTCATGGGATCTTTATGAAAATTGGTCAGAATGTTCATCTTGATGATATCTAGGTCAAGTTCGAAACTGGGTCACGTGCCGTCAAAAACTAGGTCAGTAGGTCTAAAAATAGAAAAACGTTGTGACCTCTCTAGAGGCCATATATTTCACAAGATCTTCATGAAAATTGGTCGGAATGTTCACATTGATGATATCTAGGTCAAGTTCGAAACTGGGTCACATGCTGTCAAAAACTAGGTCAGTAGGTCTAAAAATAGAAAAACCTTGTGACCTCTCTAGAGGCCATATGTTTCATAAGATCTTCATGAAAGTTGGTCAGAACTTTCACCTTGATGATATCTAGGTCAAGTTCGAAAGTGGGTCACGTGCCTTCAAAAACTAGGTCAGTAGGTCAAATAATAGAAAAACCTTGTGACCTCTCTAAAGGCCATATTTTTCATGGGATCTGTATGAAAGTTGGTCTGAATGTTCATCTTGATGATATCTAGGTCAAGTTCGAAACTGGGTCATGTGCGGTCAAAAACTAGGTCAGTAGGTCTTAAAATAGAAAAACCTTGTGACCTCTCTAGAGGCCATATATTTCATGAGATCTTCATGAAAATTGGTCAGAATGTTCACCTTGATAATATCTAGGTCAAGTTCGAAAGTGGGTCACGTGCCATGAAAAACTAGGTCAGTAGGTCAAATAAAAGAAAAACCTTGTGACCTCTCTAGAGGCCATATTTTTCATGGGATCTGTATGGAAGTTGGTCTGAATGTTCATCTTGATGATATCTAGGTCAGGTTTGAAAGTGGGTCACGTGCCTTCAAAAAGTAGGTCAGTAGGTCAAATAATGAAAAAACGTTGTGACCTCTCTAGAGGCCATATTTTTCATGGGATCTGTATGAAAGTTGGTCTGAATGTTTATCTTGATGATATATAGGTCAAGTTTGAAACTGGGTCAACTGCGATCAAAAACTAGGTCAGTAGGTCTTAAAATAGAAAAACCTTGTGACCTCTCTAGAGGCCATACCCTTGAATGGATCTTCATGAAAATTGGTCAGAATCTTCACCTTGATGATATCTAGGTCAGGTTTGAAACTGGATCACGTGCCATAAAAAACCAGGTCAGTAGGTCAAATAATAAAAAAACCTTGTGACCTCTCTAGAGGCCATACTTTTCATGGGATCTGTATGAAAGTTGGTCTGAATGTTCATCTGGATGATATCTAGGTCAAGTTTGAAACTGGGTCAACTGCGGTCAAAAACTAGGTCAGTAGGTCTAAAATAGTTAAAATCTTTTGACCTCTCTAGAGGCCATATTTTTCAATGGATCTTCATGAAAATTGATCTGAATGTTCACCTTGATGATATCTAGGTCAGTTTCGAAACTGGGTCACGTGCGGTCAAAAACTAGGTCAGTAGGTATAAAAATAGAAAAACCTTGTGACCTCTCTAGAGGCCATATTTTTCATGAGATCTTCATGAAAATTAGTGAGAATGTTCATCTTGATGATATCTAGGTGAAGTTCAAAACAGGGTCACGTACCTTCGAAAACTAGGTCCATAGGTCAAATAATAGAAAACCCTTGTGACCTCTCTAGAGATCATATTTTTCAATGGATCTTCATGGAAATTGGTCAGAATTTTTATCTTGATAATATCTAGATCAAGTTCAAAACTGGGTCACATGAGCTCAAAAACTAGGTCACTATGTCAAATAATAGAAAAAACGACGTCATACTCAAAACTGGGTCATGTGCGAAGAGGTGAGCGATTCAGGACCATCATGGTCCTCTTGTTTATTGATTTTTACAACACTAGATCTACTTCTCAGCACTTTAAAGAACCGAGGCGGTATGATCAATCAGTGATGTGCCACATGGCGCGAAAACATGACATAATGTCATGAAAATCTCAGGAAAATATACCGCTTTGATCTACTCTTCAAATGTCATGATACTGACACACTTCTTTTAGCTCTTTGAGGGAATGTTAATTGATGATGAAAACAAGGTTAATTACTTAATTTATCAACAGAATAATTACTGGTAATCATTAACGTTTTTTTTTGCTTTCAACACGGGTGGGTGGGGGATGTTACCAGATGACGATTATTGAATTTGTGTCCATATTTTTGGGACACTTTTCAAAATAATTATTTTTCGGGAAATAAATCTTGGGACAGTGAAAAAAATAATTATTTTATGCTGTCCCAACACTTGGGGAAAATACAGTAGTGCTTCTGCTGATGTTTGTTACTTAATATTTAGTTATATGCAATAATTTGCCTTAATGTCATGTAAAAGCGATACATTATCGTATCATGGAAAAATCACTGAAGATCATGGAAATATCATGGAAATTGAGTAACAGAATTCTGTATGAACCCTGTTAACTGTAAGTGGGGTATTTAGGGTGACTTAAAGGTAAAGAAATGTTGTTTAGAAAATCTACAAAATGCTTGACCTAGGACCAATATATAACTGACCTCAAGCAAATATTTAATGAAATTATGGTGTAGACAAGATCCCTTTGATTGTGTAGTAATAATTAAATAGTTACAGGAATCCATGCGAACAATTTCAATTGCTTGATAAGCAAAATATCTGACTACTAGATAATGGACTTATTCAGGAATTTAATTTGAAATGTTTACTTTCTTTTCTGTAGCATTTTCTGACCGATAGACTGATGAAAATAAAATGAATTCTGTTGTTAGTTCTGACCACTAGCACCAAACCTAAAAGAAAATGGCACTGTACATGTTATGCCCTACTCCTAGGTATACTGTGAAAACTATGGTACTAACCCATGTAGACCATATTGTAAATTGGTTAATATGCAAAATGTGTAATCCACAGAAAATAAAAAAAAGATAGAAATAAAGTCTTTAATAACCCATATCAGTTACCCATACTCACCTAAAACATGCTGCCTGGCCAATCAGGGTGGCCAACACAAGTGACTTTTGGATACCATGCAAAAGTAGAAAATGTCCCGATTAAAGTAATATTTTGTCTATATTGTCCTTATTAATTGGCAGATTTTTAGCCCACCATCATCAGATAACGTTAACAATTTCTCGTTATCGCATCTCCTCAGAAACTACTGGGGGGATTTTGACCAAACTTTGTCAGAATGATGTATTGGTACCCTAGTTGTGTCTCCCTGAAAATCAGACTGGTTCAACAATTTATGAGTGAGTTATGGCCCTTTGTTTATTTCTATAATTTATATAGATTTATATAGGGAAAAACTTTGTAAACCTTCTTGTCCATAACCACAGAGCCTAGGGCTTTGATATTTGGTATGAAGCATTATCTAGTGGTCCTCTACCAAGATGATTCAAATTATTTCTCTGGGGTCAAATATGGCCCCGCCCTGGTGGTCACATGGTTTATATAGACTTGTATAGGAAAAAACTTTGAATAACCTCTTGTCCAAAACCACAGGGCCTAGGGCTTTGATATTTTGTATGTGACATCATCTAGTGGTCTTTAACTAAGATTGTTCAAATTATACCCCTAGGGTCAAATATGGCCCCGCTCTGGGAGTCATATGGTTTACATAGACTTGTATAGGGAAAAACTTTGAAAATCTTCTTGTCCAAACCACAAAGCCTAGGGCTTTGATACTTGTAATGTAGCATCATCTAGTGGTTCTCTACCAAGTTTGTCAAATTATCCTCCTAGGGTTAAATATGGCCCCGCCCCGGGGGTCACATGGTTCATATAGACTTATATAGGGAAAAGCTTTTAAAATGTTCTTGTCAGTAACTACAACATTCAAACTTGGACCACATGTATATTTTTGAGTGGCAAGATGAACCTTGACATGAGTTGACCTTGATTTTGACCTAGTGACCTACTTTCACATTTCTGTAGCTACAGCCTTCAAATTTGGACCACATGCATAATTTTGTGCACTGGAAAAAACTTTGACTTTTATTTTGACCTAGTGACCTACTTTCACATTTTTGAAGGTACAGGCATCAAATTTGGACCATATGCATAGTTTCGTGTTTCGAAATGAAATTTGACATTGATTTTGACCTAGTGACCTACTTTCACATTTCTCAAGCTACAGCCTTCAAATTTGGACTACATGCATAGTTTTGTGTACCGAAAAAAACTTTGACCTTGACATTGACCTAGTGACCTACTTTCACATTTTTGAAGGTACAGGCTTCACATTTTGACCACATGCATAGTTTTGTATTCTGAAATAAAATTTGACCTTGATTTTGACCTAGTGACCTACTTTTACATTTCTCAAGCTGCAGCCTTCAAACTTGGACCACTTGCATAGTTTTGTGTACTGAAATGACCTTTGACCTTTACATTGACCTAGTGACCTACTTTCACATTTTTAAGGTACAGGCTTCAAATTTGGACCACATGCATAGTTTTGTATTCCGAAATAAAATTTGACCTTGATTTTGACCTACTTTTACATTTCTCAAGCTACAGCCTTTAAATTTGGACCACATGCATAGTTTTGTGTACCGAAACAAACTTTGACCTTTACATTGACCTAGTGACCTACTTTCACATTTTTGAAGGTACAGGCTTCAAATTTGGACCACATGAATAGTTTTGTATTCCGAAGTAAAATTTGACCATAATTTTGACCTAGTGACCTACTTTTACATTTCTCAAGCTACAGCCTTCAAATTTGGACCACTTGCATAGTTTTGTGTACCGAAATGAACTTTGACCTTAAGATTGACCTAGTGACCTACTTTCACATTTCTGTAGCTACAGGCTTCAAATTTAGGACCACATGCATAGTTTTGTGTACCGAAACAAACTTTGACCTTGACATTGACCTAGTGACCTACTTTCACATTTTTGAAGGTACAGGCTTCAAATTTGGACCACATGCATAGATTTGTGTTGTGTATAGAAATGAAATTTGACCTTGAGCTAGTCAGTAAGTCTTGAAATTTGGAACACTCAAAAATGGCACATTGGTGGGCGCCAAGATCACTCTGTGATCTCTTGTTGTAAGATAAAGGGCATCGAAGGCAGAAAAATGAGCGCACAAGACGTCTGCTGTCATTTCTTTGCCCTACTGCAAAATTGTTTATGTTGTGTAAACAGTATTATTGCATTCACACTTTTGTCTGCTTGAAGCATTTGGTCAAGTTTTTGTAGGTAATGTGTGGGAAATGATTGAAACTTAACACAACACAGTGTTCACTGTGCAGTTAATATTATTTATCTCTACAACTGGCAGGTACTGTTGTGGCTGTAAATGTCATTAGGAATCAGTACCTGAACTTGAAATAGGTCATACTTATTTTTATTTATTTCCTTAGATATTTATATCATTTGCATATATATAAATTTGTGTGATCTACCTTAAGTGTAAATTGCAAATTGATTGTTTAATTTATTTCAGATATTCATAGTCTATCTTATTGCGGGCATAAAGAAAATGGACACCGACTGGGTCTCTGGTTACTCCATGCATTCAATAGCGGGTCACTATGTGTTTGCCCCTTTTCGGTAAGATTTTATCACTTGATGACAGCTTAGAAAATATATGTCAGTTTACCAGTTTTAGTACACACCAAGATACAACATTGGGGCTATATTGAATTCATGCTTGTCCAAAAATTCAAAACAAATAAATATACGAGAAGTGTTTGAAAAATACTGGGAAAAGTGCTACGTTATCTTTATTTCTGTTCAACTGTTGCTGAAATTGCAAAATCTTACTGATCAGAACATTGAATGTTTATTTGAGCCGTGCCATGGGAAAACCAACATAGTGGGTGTGCGACCAGCATGGATCCAGACCAGCCTGCGCATCCGCGCAGTCTGGTCAGGCTCCATGCTGTTCGCTTTTAAAGCCTATTGGAACTGGAGAAACTGTTAGCGAACAGCGTGGATCCTGACCAGACTGCGCGGATGCGCAGGCTGGTCTGGATCCATGCTGGTCGCACACCCACTATGTTGGTTTTCCCATGGCACGGCTCATTTACAGATTTCAGAACAAGGACGTTAGTATATTTATTTACCATTTCTAAGGCCATGTCACTACCTTTAAAGTGGTCCAAAATCATTATGACACTGTCATATCATACAAAATCATTACACAAATTTTACATATTAAATTTATCATACAACTGACTAGCAGTTGTTCTATTTGTCTTGCCACGAATCCGTGTCTCGGAGCTTTTTAATTTTCAAAACATGACTGAACATTGTTGTCTTCTGACCTCTAAATTGTGAGTCATCAGGGATGATCTCTGGGTCACTTTTAAATCTCCCATACTAAAGGTTTTTTTCCAGACATTGTCCATTAAATCTTACGCCATCCCATATCTGCATTCAACACTAATTTACAGGTGATGACCAACACAGTATGCCTTTTAAAGATTTTAATGATGTCACTTTTGAAATTTATGTCCTGTGTCATACAATGTGGACATTATTCTTCTTTCTACGCACAGTCAGGGCCACAGTCTACAGTCACCAACTACCACAATCCCTAGAGCTTTTGGGCAAAGACGAGAGTCTGCATCCAGCTTTAGGATGCCTAGAGCTAGATGTAAATAGTGTTTCTGTAAAAAACCAACTGTTTTAGCAAGCAACACAGTTTTTAATCAGAGAATTCCAGACATTCTGACCAGAGTTCTATAAGAAGAAGAAAAAATGAATACACTTGAAATAATATGTTTTAGACTGTTTCATTTTTACCGAAGCAGCGTAGAGTCTGTGTTGTAAGAATGATGAATATTTTTACAGGTCTGTGAATGATTAAAAAAAATACACTTACAAATTATATTACTTGCAATGACTTATTGTGACGTTTATGAGCTCACACAATCCTTGAAAAATATATCTGTTAAAGTTGACGTATTTGTCGACTCTTGATATTCACGCCTGATCTTCTGTGTGAAATCATCTCAAATACAGACATGATTTTTTTTATATCATGATGTCATGAATTCTCTATAAATAGAATACCCAATCCTATATTACGTAGATTTTTCATTGTGCTATGCTGAGACAAATTTTACTTTGATAGTGTAAAATACATTATCCAGTTGCATCGCAACACAGTTGGATTACATAGCCATTACTTTATGACCTTTTTGCCTGCAGCCTTGAAGATATTTCTGAGTTGGGTTTTTAGTTTTGCTAGCTTCAGGCCTTCTAGATCCAATGTCGTAGGTAGTTAAGTTAAAAGAGCTTTTCTTTATTTTAAAAACTGTAATAGTTGCACAAAGTCAGTTTGTTTATTATATACCTTTAGTGATGCCAGCCGTTTGGTTTCAGGTTAGTACTTAGCCAGGAACAAGTCAGTTTGTACATCGTACATCTGGGCGGACTCACCATTGATCTCTTCTCGGGATTTCTCCTACTGTTCGACCAGACCAGACCCATTGCCTTTGTGTTTCTAGGAATGTTCCATCTCATGAACTCCCAGTTATTTAGTATAGGTTTGTATATATTGTACTGCTGATCTGTTTCAATATTGAGGTGAAAGAAAAAGTCTTATATTATTCTGGACTGTTTTGACGGATTGTTCAGTTGCATAATTATATACATTCTCATCCATCAGAGGTTCGTCAAAATCGCAAGACGAACCTCTGATTTATTTCTTTCTTTTATTTGGCAAGCATCCGCACTTGTAATTACTGCCAGAAGTGGTTGCTGCCAATCAATGTTTGCCATTATTTGGCATGCCAAATTTGAAACTTCAAACAACATGTTACCAAAGTACAAAAAATGCTGTCAATGAATAAAGACAATATTGTCTGACTGCAATTAATAAAGAATTATTATAACTTTTAATCGGATGTTTAAAGATTTACTGTAGAAATAATAATATCCCTCATAATTCAGTGTCCATATTAGAAAGGATGCAGTCTCACTGAGACTTCATATTTGATTTTGATTGGTTGGGAAGATTTGTCACGAAACGTCGCTGATTAGCTTAAACCTTTTTGCCAAACAAAAAATATTGGCGAAATGTGCCAGAGGTTCAACTAGGGAATTATGATTGACCTCTGATATGCGAGAATGAATTATATAGTATCTGATGAATAAAAGTTTTCATCTTAGTGATTAGTTTACAGTTTTTGATTGTTGGTAAATTTATGATGTTTATATGCAATAATATGCATAGTATTTTTCTTTTAAAAATTGATAACTTGAAAACAAATCTGGAGGTTTTGTAACAGGAATTGAAAAAAAAAAGGACAGGGCTAAAATTCAACTTTTTAAATTAGCAGGTTTTTGAAAAAATTGTTTGCTACAGGTTATAGCTGACAAATTCATTATGATTTTAGAGGCAGTGGAAAAATGACTTCTGACATACACATGATACTGTTTTTGTCTTAATCATCAGAGTAAAGATTAGTCTTTTCAGGGATCAAACTCATGATCTGTTGATTTATGGTCTTGCCCTACTGAGATTGTTTAGAGGTTATTGCCTTTTCAAAAAAAAGAGTAAGACTTGTAAAATACCAGCTTTACTTCATTGTCCTAGAAATACATGTATTCATTGATATTTTGAATGTTTCTCTATAAATTGTCACATGTGTCTTGTTTTAGGAATGTTTCCTTGGATGATGTTAGCCACCATGCCATTATTTTGCCACCCAGACTGGCCTAGAGGGTTGTTACATAAGTTTCCACACTTTATGAAAATAGTATTACCTGCAGATCTCAGTTTACAGACCAGCCAGCACTGTATATACGATAAGAAATCCATTAAACCTGATGAAAAACAGGTAATTTTCCTGCTCTTCTCCATTAGCTGCTTTAATTTTTATACGCCAAAAGGAACGTATTATATTTTGCCCCTGGTGTCTGTCTGTCCATCCATCCATTCATCCGTCTGCCTGTCCATTAGCAATTTCGTGTACACTCTGTAATTTTTAACCCCCTTGCAGGATTTCATAGAAACTTGACACAAATGTTCACCACATCAAGGCGACATGCGGAGCGCATGTTCTGGATGGCTCATTAGGTCACGGGTCAAAAGTCATATGAGTGTGTTTTGTGTCCGCGCTGTAACTCTTGAACTGCTTGAAGGATTGTAAAGAAACTTGACAAAAACATTCACCACATTGAGAGGACATGCAAAGCGCATGTTCTGGATGTCTCGCTTCAAGGACAAGGTCACACTGTTGGCCCAGTTTCAAAATAATTTCACTGGAGGATTTTGTGTGTGACCCTCTACTATGATTGTTAAAATTATTTGAATTCATCAAATACATAGCTGCCACATTCCCAATAATTATATTGCTTGAACATAAAGATATTCAGGTAACATTTTTCACTAATTTAGTTTATTTTTAGATATTAACTTTAACTGTAGAAAGTCCTTGTCAAATGAATTTGGCTTGACTGAATATAATAAAGTAACTGTGCTTGTAAAGCCACATTAAAAATGAAATGTCATGTATACAGCCATATCTTAAAAACTTCCAGTTCTTTTAGTGGCAGTAGATTAGGTGTAACAGGTGTGTACTATTTTAATTCTACACACATGTTAATTCTATATTTACAAAGATACTATGAAGTAACTATTCATATTTTCAAATATGGATTTTGGACTAATATACCTTTAAGTAATCTTGTCAAAACTGTTGGTCCCATTTTGAAATATTCTGACAGAAATGTTCCTTGGATAATCATAATATATTCATAAAATTTTGATTTATCAAAAAATATGGCCACCAAAGTCAAAAGTAGAAATAAAATCAAGTGCCTTCTCCTTAAATACTAGTTTGATTTTGAAATAATTTCAGTGAAATGTTCCTAGGTAAACCTCTGCTTAAATTGTTAAAAGCCATATTTAATTAAAAATAAAAAGCTGCAAGGGATTGGTCATGTTTTTTAGCTCACCTGTGACAAGGTGAGCTTTTGTGATCGCGCAGTGTCCGTGTTCCGTCCGTCCGTGCGTGTGTAAACTTTTGCTTGTGACCGTTCTAGCGGTCACAATTTTCATGGGATCTTTATGAAAGTTGGTCAGAATGTTCATCTTGATGATATCTAGGTCAAGTTCGAAACTGGGTCATGTGCGGTCCAAAATTAGGTCAGTAGGTCTAAAAATAGAAAATCCTTGTGACCTCCCTAGAGGCCATATTTTTCAATGGATCTTCATGAAGATTGGTCAGAATGTTCACCTTGATGATATCTAGGTCAAGTTCGAAACTGGGTCACATGCGGTCCAAAACTAGGTCAGTAGGTCTAAAAATAGAAGATCCTTGTGACCTCCCTAGAGGCCATATTTTTCAATGGATCTTCATGAAAATTGATCGGAATGTTCACCTTGATGATATCTAGTTCAAGTTCGAAACCGGGTCATGTGCCTTCAATAACTAGGTCAGTAGGTCAAATAATAGAAAAACCTTGTGACCTCCCTAGAGGTGATATTTTTCAAGGGATCTGTATGAAAGTTGGTCTGAATATTCATCTTGATGATATCTAGGTCAAGTTCGAAACTTGGTCAACTGCAATCAAAAACTAGGTCAGTAGGTCTACCTCGTCCGAGTGTTCGTGCATAAACTTTTGCTTGTGACCACTCTAGTTTAAGATCCAGCCTTGAAATTTGGATGACATGTACAGTTTTGCACACCAATCTTTAAACTGTCTTTCAGTGACCATAAATTTGACCTACTGATCTACTTTCTAATATTTTAGCATCAGTTTGCCAGTTGAAATGTGGTTCAATATACTTAGGTGAGCGATTCAGGGTCATCATGACCCTCTTGTCTAATATGAAAACTTTGAAAATTTTTGAATCTGCTGGCCAGTTTTCTTGTTTGAACCTGTAAACTCTGTGAACCTCTGGTGAGCAATATAGGGTCATCATGGCCCTCTTGTTTATTTTTGTTACATTTTATTTTTCAGAAAACTTCTGTTTCTCAAGAAAAAAGTCCCCCACCCATCAGTCCGTCCAGGTATCACAAAGTGATGGCTTGCATTTTGTTGTCATATGTCAGTACACAATGTGTTCTACCATACTCTCATGGAATAACTAAGGTATGACATTTACATTAGCTACTGATAGTACATTGAGGTATCTCAAGTCCCCCACCAATTATTCTGTCCAGGTATTACCAGGTATCTCAAGTCCCCCACCAATTATTCTGTCCAGGTAATACCAGGTATCTCAAGTCCCCCACCAATTATTCTGTCCAGGTAATACGAGGTATCTCAAGTCCCCCACCAATTATTCTGTCCAGGTAATACCAGGTATCTCAAGTCCCCCACCAATTATTCTGTCCAGGTAATACCAGGTATCTCGAGTCCCCCACCAATTATTCTGTCCAGGTAATACCAGGTATCTCGAGTCCCCCACCAATTATTCTGTCCAGGTAATACCAGGTATCTCGAGTCCCCCACCAATTATTCTGTCCAGGTAATACCAGGTATCTCGAGTCCCCCACCAATTATTCTGTCCAGGTAATACGAGGTATCTCGAGTCCCCCACCAATTATTCTGTCCAGGTAATACCAGGTATCTCAAGTCCCCCACCAATTATTCTGTCCAGGTAATACCAGGTATCTCAAGTCCCCCACCAATTATTCTGTCCAGGTAATATCAGGTATCTCAAGTCCCCCACCAATTATTCTCTCCAGGTAATACCAGGTATCTCAAGTCCCCCACCAATTATTCTCTCCAGGTAATACCAGGTATCTCAAGATGATGGCTTACATTTTAGTTTTCATATTTGAGCCGTGCCATGGGAAAACCAACATAGTGGGTATGCGACCAGCATGGATCCAGACCAGCCTGCGCATCCGTGCAGTATGGTCAGGCTCCATGCTGTTCGCTTTTAAAACCTATTACAGTTGGAGAAACTGTTAGCGAACAGCATGGATCCTGACCAGACTGCGCGGATGCACAGGCTGGTCTGGATCCATGCTGGTCGCACACCCACTATGTTGGTTTTCTCATGGCACGGCTCATTTATGTCAGTAGGCATAGAGACTACTAGGTTAATGTCTGTCTGAACTTAAAGTTAATCCAGGAAATTTCAAAAACATGAAAAGTTCCTAAAAGGAAAGTTTATCCACTGGAGCACTGTTGAGGGTGGGACAAGCTAGATAAACTTTAGATAGAAAGTTACCTGATAGGAGCCGCACCATGAGAAAACTGATATAGTGCGTTTGCGACCGTCATGGATCCAAACAGTTTCTCTAATTGCAATAGGCTTCGAAAGCAAACAGCATGGATCCTGACCAGACTGCACGGATGCGCAGGCTGGTCTGGATCCATGCTGGTCGCAAACGCACTATGTTGGTTTTCTCATGGTGCGGCTCATATTGTATTTGTCCTGTGGCCAGTAAAACATGTTAAGATCAAAATATTTCATAAAAACTGATTTTTGGTACAAAAATAATCCATGCCCATTTACTGCATTGTCAATTCTTTTGCCCATTGTTGGCTTCATTTAAAATAAATGTTAATCCCTACCTTTGTGTAATATAAATCAGACGTATTAACTGATATTTTGACTTGGGCAGAATATAGCCTAAAAGGATTCTTGAATTGAAATCAAATGCCTGCAGTCTCAGTAGCTTAAACTGCTCTATATCCGGCAGGAAAATGAGAGTGAAGTGAAAGTCCATCTTTAATAAATGACTTAGATACCACCATTATTATAAAGGCCTGCTTAAAACAGGTTAAAAACTTGCATAATCCTGGCATTGTTCCCTATCATAATGGAATGAATGAATTTACATAAAGGGACATAATAATGATATAAATTTATCATCCCTTTTGAATGTTATAAATCGTATCTATAAGTTATAGAAACCATTCGGAATGGTTTTTTGGCGACAAGGTGGACATACCCATATTCATTATATAGCGAACAAAGCCATGGTTATGCCTTTAAAAGCCTCAATTTCTTACGAGAAGAAGATTTATGCTTTGAAACACCAGCTGTGACAAAGTCAAGATTGATTGACTAAGGCTTAAAAACTGTCTTCGAACTGTTTCAATGATCATCACATCTTCCAAAATCTTGACCCAGTTTACAATTCCTGCTATAAATGTACTTAAAAAGTAGTCAGTCAGCACCTGCTGTATAAAGGTAAAGGCAGGGTGATGTGTAAAGGGAAAATTTACATGGCAGCCCAGTTTTAGAAAAATGAAGGGGTAGTGTTCAACTAAGGTAGAACATTGCAGAAAATGAAATGCTAAATTGACCTGTTGCAACAGAGAGAAAATGTGCATGTTAGCAAAACAGTGGTAGAAATTGATTTATTCATTTGTAAAAAATATGATAAGATTTAATTGCTGACTGTGGTAAGAGCAAAGTGGCCTTGAAATGCTTTTTCCTTGCCAGTAGTAAAGTGCTCTTAGCAGGAAAAAGTTACATACCATATTTTTGTTTAACTTATTGTTTCTGAAAAATATTACATAAATCTCTATGACGGTTCTGTTTTAATACCAAGATTCTCTAAGGAACTAAATCTATATTTAAGAAATAAAATATTCCAAGGAGGGATTTTTTCTGGGAAAAAAAATTTTGAGTTCATATTTAAAGGAATTATATCATGAAGGCACAGCTGAACAACAAACAATGGTTTTATATAAGAGAAAATCACTGTTTGAGAAATACTATTTTGATTCTAACGCCAAATCAAGGATTCTTTTCTACATTCTTGACGTCATCCATCAAATATTGGCCCACTTTATGTGGTTACTTGTCCATTGCGCTGCTATGATGTTTGACACTAAGACATAATGATTTTAACAGTGATTTCATTGCATAACAGCATACAGTTTCTGTCTTCTTTGTTTTGTAGGAAAATAAATATATTTGTGTTAGAATGTATGTTTATGATATCGTTTTTGTATTTATATAAACAGGGATATAACCATTGGACCCAGGGTCTATATGGGTACTCCTGGGATATGATGGTACACACATGGAATCTGCAACATCTCAAAATTACATATGTTGATAAAGAAACCAGGGAGGAGGGGTACTTGAATCCAAAGGTAATTAATAACTTGTTCCAGCCTGATTTACTAATTATAGAGCATTTATTCCATCATAACAGTGGAGGTGACAGTATCACAGGTTCGTCTAACTACATCTACATGGCTCATTGATTGAGACTGTGCACAAATTTTATTCAGGGGACCTGTTTTATATAGGGAATTTTGATTTAGGTTTTGTATATTAGGGAGTATTTCACAAAAAAATCTAATGGTGTTAAGAAAGTGCTTAAAATAAAACAATTTTTCTTCATACATCATCAGACATACCCAGGGTATGAAGTGCTAGAAGTAGCACTGTTGTTTTATTGAATTATTCCCTATTTTATGCAGGTGATTCTTAATATTTCAGCTTATAAAAGTATGCTATATTGTTAGAATACTTTGTCATTGGAAATAAGGAAGAAATAATTACAACAAATTTTACTCTATCTTAAATCAGTCTTTGTAACTATTTGTCTTCCTAGGCATGGGTACTAGGAGGTCGCTGGAGTTCACACCCTGATATGATCAAACAGTATGCTAGGTGTGTGGAGAAACGTCTGGCTTCGTATAATATCACAGATATAGAACTACATGTAGATGTGTGGAGAGCCTTAAATGATAGATTTCAACAAAGGTAAACTGAGCCGTGCCATGGGAAAACCAACAAAGTGGGTTTGCGACCAGCATGGATCCAGACCAGCCTGCGCATCCGCGCAGTCTGGTCAGGATCCATGCTGTTCGCTAACAGTTTCTCCAATCCCAATAGGCTTTAAAAGCGAACAGCATGGATCCTGACCAGACTGCGCGGATGCGCAGGCTGGTCTGGATCCATGCTGGTCGCAAAGCCGTTATGTTGGTTTTCTCATGTCACGGCTCAACTAATTTTTTACACCATTATCATTGGTCTTGTTTTTAAACAATTTTGAATGTCCCCTTCACATGATGAAACATGTACATGCAGTTAAAGATTTGTATACGTGCAATTTTTGTGTAGTCTCAGAATTGGTTCATAAACAGTAAAAGGTTCTGGATATAAATAAATTTACACCGATCAGTTGGCTGAAGAAATTCATTAGTGATGGATAGATTTTTTGTCATGGTGTCAATATCATTTACATGGGTTCCACAAGGTGCAAGGAAACAGGGACTATGTATTGTTTACTTGAGAGATTTGCTTTTGCATAAACACAAATTTCACACCAGGATGCAGATCTTGTCCATGCATTTGTGAACAGCTCTTAAAAGTGTTGCATATTCCAAATTTCTGCATATTCTATAACCAGACATAAAATGGAATGCATATAATTTGAATACTCCTAAAGACTTTTTAGATCTTGTCCCTAGATTGTTTTTGTTGCTTACATAATTTGAGTTTTCTTAGATCAAACTGTTCACATTTCATTGAGTAATGTGATTAATGGATGAACTAATTACCTATGTTTTATTGAAGTTGCATGATGTTTTTATTTCTTTAAGTAATATTCTGCATTTTAATGAAATCATTACAATTCATTGGGCACTAATTTTTATGAATTTTATGACTGCAGCAGTGCAGTCTATAAAATTTTAATTCTAAATGGACAGGTAAAATTCTTTTGCATTTCATAATTCATTTCCCCATGAAATTACTATTTTGACCAAAACTACGAAATTTCTAATCCACAAATTTAAAGACAAAATCATGCAAAATTGTGTTTTAGATCTGTAGACCCACGCGTGAATCTGCTTGAAGCTCCATGGAACCCATTCACACAGACTCCCTGGATCTTACCCTTACTGGTTGACTTGTCCGATTGGAGGGGGAAACTATCGGAGATAGAAAAAGATATATTTGAACGTGACAGTGATACTGATGTTGTTTTTGTTGCTGATTTTCCAGGTATTATTTTGATATATTCAATCAATACAATGCGTGTCATTTACAATTCTATTTATGGACAGTTGGTAGTCAACACTTGACAGGAAGGATCATCACAGATTGACAGGCACTATGCTAGCAATATGATATGTTTTTATTTGTTTTCATTCTTATTTTTTTCAAATACAAAAGTATTAAATCTTCTCATGGTGAAAAAAAAAAGGAGAAAGCATTATGATTTTTCTGTGGTAGTTTGTACTTTAACCCGTCAATTATAGTTTGAACTTTGTACCTTCATCTGGCATTCAGGATATCTGTCAGCTCTGTCAAGGATACTGATGTCAAGTCAAATATTTTCAAAACATGGAAAGGTCCTAGCTTTAAGTTTGGTTGACTTGCCAGTTTCTTGATTTTCCAGGTTTATATCTAGAGAACTATGTACAGGAAGAACTGGGAAACACGAGTATCACTGTGTTGAAAGGAGAGGTTCTTGTGGAACTTGTAGATCAGCAGAAAAATATCAGCCTGAAAGAGGGCAACAAAATGCAGGTATATGATAGTAAATATTTAAACCAAATACCTTAGCCTAATTTTTAAATCAAAGTAATTTCAGTATTCTTTAAGTGATCAGCAACCAAAATCTTTTAAATCATTCTGTTTCGTTAAAAAACATGGTCATCAAGGGTCGGGGCAAGTTTTTTCATTGTGGCAATTTGGAAAACTTTGAAAATCTTCTTATTAAAACTGATGGCTGGACTTCAAAAAAAATGACAGAAATGTTCCTTTGGTGGCTGTCTACCAAATTCCAACAAATCATTCTTTTTGTTTAAAAGCATGTCCTCTAGTGTGTTGGATTAAGTTTTGAAAATCTTCTCTTCTGAAACTGCTAGCCTGATTGTAAAATAATTTGATTGTAATACAATTTTATACAGATTTTTCCTCAACCAAATTTCTACAAATTCCCACCCACATTACCCCACAACTTTTTTTTAACTTGTATTTCTTGATATTGTCTCTCAGTATCACATCATTGCCCCCACACACACACACCTTTTGCCCACATTATCTCCTTCACTCCCAAAGCCCCCTCCCTCTCCCCTGCTAAAAAAGGGTATTTTTCTGCTATTCTATTGGTATTTTGCCTTAGATTCCTGTGTCAAAAAAATGACCCTCTACCAAATTCCTTCAAATCATTCTGTTTCATTCTCTTAACTAAGGGAGGGGGCTAGTTTTCCCTATATGGCTGTGTGAAATACTCTTACTAAGTCTTTTTCAATTATGATAAACCACCTCACATACTGTGAAATTATTAATATTTGTGGGGGACTAATTTTCGTGGTTGGGTCAATCCATGAAATTTAATCCCATAATCCCAAAGAACAAGTAAAATTCCAATTCACTTTATGTTTAAAAGTTGTTATCTACGAATTCGTATCCCCACGAAATTGCTGTTTTGACCAAAACCACGAAATTTCATGCCCACGAAATTTAATGATTTTACAGTATAAAGTGTAATGTTTCCAATATGATATGTTTTCAGTTACCTACCCACGAGTTTCACAACATTCATACTGTGTCTGACACACCATCGTGTTACATGTACATATTTGTGAACACAACAGATGTAGAATTCAAACAAACTGTCACCAAGTATGAACAGATCATGAATGGAACCTTCAAAGGTCCAGGTGAAATACATTTTGTGGATCTTTTGCATGTTTTTAAAATATCCTTTAAACAATTTTTTAGCTCGACTATTCGAAGAATAAATAGAGCTATCCTACTCACCACGGCGTCGGCGTCGGCGTCACACCCTGGTTAAGTTTTTCGTACCAGTCCACATTTTGACAAAGTCTTTTGAGATAAAGCTTTGAAACTTTCAACACTTGTTTACCATCACCATGTCCAGTTATAGGCAAGAGTACATAACTCTGTCAAGCATTTTGACTGAATTATGGCCCCTTTTGACTTAGAAATCTTGGTTAAGTTTTTCGTACCAGTTCATATTTTGACAAAGTCTTTTGAGATAAAGCTTTGAAACTTTCAACACTTGTTTACCATCACCATGTCCAGTTATAGGCAAGAGTACATAACTCTGTCAAGCATTTTGACTGAATTATGGCCCCTTTTGACTTAGAAATCTTGGTTAAGTTTTTCGTACCAGTTCATATTTTGACAAAGTCTTTTGAGATAAAGCTTTGAAACTTTCAACACTTGTTTACCATCACCATGTCCAGTTGTAGGCAAGAGTACATAACTCCATCAAGCATTTTGACTGAATTATGGCCCCTTTTTGACTTAGAAATCTTGGTTAAGTTTTTCGTACCAGTCCACATTTTGACAAAGTCTTTTGAGATAAAGCTTTGAAACTTTCAACACTTGTTTACCATCACAATATCCAGTTGTAGGCAAGAGTACATAACTCCATCAAGCATTTTGACTGAATTATGGCCCCTTTTGACTTAGAAATCTTGGTTAAGTTTTTCGTACCAGTTTATATTTTGTGTAAAGTGTTTGACATATGGCTTTGAAATTTTTTAAATCTTGTTCAGTTAATAGTCTCTATCAAACGGCAAGAGTACGTAACTCTCTCCTCTTTTTTGGCTGAATTATGGCCCTTTTTGAACTTGGAAACTGGTTCTGTTTTGTATATGTCCATGTTTTGTCAAGACTATTTGACATATGTCTTTTAAACTTTAAACACTTGTTTATCATTATGATTTCCTTCTCTAGGCAAGAGTACATAACTCTGACAACTATTTGACTGAATTATGGCCCTTTTTGGACTTTCAAATTTGTTCAGTTTTTCTTACAAGTCAGCGTTTTGTCAAACCTATTTGAACTGTGGCTTTGAAACTTTTAACACTAGTTTATCAACATGATTTCCATCTGTAGGCAAGAGTACATAACTCTGTCAACTATTTTGACTGAATTATGGCCCCTTTTGGACTTGGAGATAAGTTAAATTTTTCATATAAGTCCATGTTTTGCCTAACATATAACTTAACATATTTGCCATCATGGTCACACATTGCCATTTAGTGCAAGACTAATCGAAATCCACAAATACAGGAACATTTTTTGTTTAATCCATTTTTTTGTTTAGTCTGAAAATCTATGGAAATATTTTGACCCCATTCTTCAATCAATTCTTCAAATAGTCGAGCGCGCTGTCATCCGACAGCTCTTGTTATACTTCTTTGTGATTGTTTGAGAGTGAGGTTTCTAGGGAACACATATGCCAAGCGGATACTTGTTTAGTTATACTTCATTATTTCACTGACTCCATGCTTTTGGCATTTGTTAACAAGAGACATTTGTAGTATCAGATATATGCGCCACATATTGTATGGGGTTTAGGACGTTTGACTTGGAGGCTTTAAGAAAAGTTCTACATTTCTAGAATTAAGAATATTGTGTGTCAGAATCTTTGTGCTGGGCTGTGTAATTGTTCACTTACACACACTGTAAAACATTCATCACTCTAACCCTTACCGTGCTAAATTTCTAGAATGGACAGGTCTGTCATTCAATTTTGGCACTTCCACTTATTATTCAAAGGGGTGTCCACTGAAAATATACTGACTGAATAGCGAACAGTGCAGACCATGCACACACATGCAGGCTGATCTTGGTCTGCACTGGTCGCAAAGGCGAAATCACTTGCCGCCAGCAGGCTAAATGTTAAGATACAAGGTGTTGAGCAAAGTGCTCAAGTTATCTGGGATTTTAAGTGATCTGAGGAATATGGCTAGTTACCACATGAATTGCTTACATGAGCCTGGGTGATAAGCCTGTCATTGCTGGAGTGAGAGGTACTTCACTGTATGAGCACTTGAGGTTCATAGTAGGGGGAAGGTTAGTCCAACTTGGACATAGGTATCGCTTTCATTTCATTTCAGTCTGATATTACGTCCAACTCAGCCATGTCTGGGAACAAAAATAATCATTAGTGATTCACATCCATACATAAATTGTAAGCTCCAGAGTATTAGAAACGAAAAAAAGATTTTAATATGCTGTAGGTAATACATTTATCTCGCAAATAAAAACGTTCATCAGCACGTTATGCAAAAACAGATATATATATATATATTGTAAAGTCGTACCCAATTGTCTAACGCACTAGCTATCCCGGATGTTTATGAATGAGCAAGCACAGGAGAATAGATAAAGACAGAACTCTCCCAAAACATTTTTTACTTTCAAGTGTTGTAATTTGATGTTAGGCTATAGTAAAACTACAAGTAATAATGCCCTAATACACTTAGAATTAGCCCGATGTGGTGTGTTCCCCATTAATTCTTATCCGGTATCGTTACATGACGGTGAATGAAATATGCCAACAATGACATAATAAAGCTCAGCTGTGACGTCACCATTGTAGGAAAACATTTCGATAATATAGGTCAGTGGGAGACCTGCCCGCATAGCTCAGTAGAGAGAACGCAGATCTACGGATCTAGGAGTCGCGGGTTAGATCCTCGGGCAGGGCACATGTTCTCCGTGATGATTTGATAGAAGACATTGTGTCTGAAATCATTTGTCCTCCACCTCTGATTCATGTGGGCAAGTTGGCAGTTACTTTGGGAGAACAGCCTTTACATAACTGAAATCCAGGAACATTGGTTAGGTTAACTGCTCGCCTTTACATAACTGAAATACTGTTGAAGGACGGCGTAAAATCCAAGACAATGAAACAAAACATAGGTCAGTAGGTGACTTTCTTCAGGTACTGCCACATGCTCATAACATGACATATAGAGAATTACATAGAGAAAATTACGTTACTGTCTGATAAATTTAAATTTATTAGGCAAGTTGAAGAAAATATATTAGGCGAGGCTCTGCCTTTTTCGTAGACGAGCCTAATAAATATAAATTTTTTCAGACAGTAATCTAATATTCTATTTATCCTACCTGCTCAGAAAATTGGGGAAAAGCCGTTGGAAAGAGCAACAACGTGCAGACTTGACATAATATATGACATTTTCAAGTGCAATTAATTTGTGGATAAAATTGAAAAAATGCAATAACTTTTTTGTTTCTGGATAAAAACTTTTGATATTACCACTTACTTTCTTAGTTAGAACATTTCCAATACAATAATAACAGTTTCAATAAAAAAATTCGGAAAAAAAATGTTTTCAAAATTTTTGGTTGAAGTGCTGTAAAAGTGAAAAATAGTGATAACTTTTTTGTTTCAGGATAAAAACCTTTGATTTGACCACTCATTTTTTAAGTTCAGACATTTCCAGTACAATGGTGATGGTTTCAATGCAAATTTTTTATAAAATATGTGATTTCAAAAGTTCCCGAAAAATGATATCTTGACACTGACTAGATAAAGCAAAGTTTATTAGGCAGGCCGATTTTGTGCTATATCTTGTATGAGGGTAGGATAAACAAGAATAATTTGTTATTCCGAAATATTTTTCTTTTTGTCATTAAATCATCATTGTGTTAGAAATCATGTCTCAATGATTGAAGTACCTCAATTACCCATTTTTACCTCGACTTTTCAAAGAAAAGTAGAGCTATTGCACTCGCCCCGGTGTTGGCGTCGGCGTCAGCGTCGCCATTGGTTGAAGTTTTTTATAAAGTCAAATACCTTTAAATAGCCATTGCTTGTGACTCTGTGGAAGGACCACCAGGCCTAACTAGAGTCATGGATTGGGACTAGGAAGAAAGTTTGCTCACAAGGGGACTGATTTCCAGTATGTATAATTTTCTATACAGTTGGGACTGTTATCCTGGTGAAAGAGAAAACTGATACAGTAAGGAATCAGGATACTTCCTCAAAACAGTTGGCATGGCAGTTAGAGAAATATGTTAACTTAAATATGTAATAGTTAATAACATGTATTTTACCTCCCCTAGTTAATGGTACATTTGTTGATGTGGAGTCACAGTGAATTATCACATGAATTCAAAAATTTTGTATATGAGATTGTAATTCATCAGTTGACTTTAATAAAAAAAAATAAAAAATGACAGAGTAGACAAACAATCATCCCCTCATTATGTCTTCCACTGGGGGAGACATATTGATTTAGTGTGATGTGTCTGTCTGTCACACAGTTTGTCTACACAACTCCTCTGACAACACTGAGCAGATTTACACCAAACTTTCTAAGAATGGTCATTGCAAAGCCTAGTTGTAAATTTTAATGGCATTTTCCATTTTTCGATTCACAGCAGAGTTATGGCCCTTGATTCATCACATTTTATGATGTTTTAGCCACTTCTTTCATATTATTGGACTTATTTCACCAAACCTTACAGCAGTGATCAGTGCATATTATGCATATTATCAGCATGTTCCGGTTCAGTGATTTCTAATAGAGTTGTGGCCCTTGAATTTTTGTATTTTACCTTTACCGAAAACTGCTCCAACATCACTAGGCGGAATAACACCTAACTCCACAAAAGTGATCATTGACAAGCCTAGTTGTTCATGTCTTGGGCATGTCCTGTTTAGTGTTTTTTCAGTAGAGTTATTGCCCTTGATTCATCAAATTTTATGATGTTTTGGCCACTTTTCATGTATGATAAGGCAGATTTCCACCAATTCTTACAGGAATGATCAGTGCCAAGTTTTCTTATGCAAATCAGTTCAGTATATTCTGGGTCAGTGATTTTTGTCTGTCATATTTTGTGTCCAGAGTATAACTTAATGACCATTCAAGGTATTGACTTCAAACTTGACATATTGGTAGGTGTTGATGAGACCATGTGCAGAGCATATGAACTTGACAGGTAGTGCAGAGTTCAAGGTCCCAAATTGAGTTGAAATGCCAAGTCTGTCCTCTGTAATTTGTTTCCGGACTTCAACTTTAAAACTATTCAAGGTATTGACTTTAAACTTGGAATATAGGTGGGTGGTGATGAGATGTTGTAAGGAGTGCAGTGCAACAATCCACATTACCCCTACCCCAACCCATTTCCCAGCCCCCATCATGTTTTTTTTTCTTGCAACTAAGTATTCCATCACTTCTGTTGCACCAGTCTCCAAAGCCAAGTGTCACAGTATATACCCACTCTTGAACTTTGGGTGTATATTGCCCCACTTTGCAGAGGATATCACAATAATGTTCCCTTTTACCTTATAATTATTATTAAATTTATTAATACTCTGTGGCAAGGATTTCCTACTGCCTTTAGAATTTTCAATCTCAGTGATATTGTTACATGATTTGCTATTAAATCTAAAGAATGTATGAGTCAAATATTCATTATCGACTGAAATACTTATGCAGTATAACCA
The DNA here is from genome assembly GCF_021730395.1 of Mercenaria mercenaria. Taxonomy (NCBI): domain Eukaryota; kingdom Metazoa; phylum Mollusca; class Bivalvia; order Venerida; family Veneridae; genus Mercenaria; species Mercenaria mercenaria. The sequence goes on from NC_069362.1 coordinate 25,803,544, forward strand.
GCTTCCAGCAGACTGACTCACTCCTGTAATGGAATGCTTTTTATTTTAGCTGACACAGCACATCTATTGTATATCTACAATCAATAGACTTCCCTGGTACTGTCTCATATATAATTGCATGTCATATTTTCTACAAGTCTAAATAGAGGTGCAGGCTTTCTAAGAAATATTGCTGTAATTGGAATACCATCATGTAATTCTGAAACTATTAAGCATGGTATTGTAGACAGATATTTGAACTAGAAATATGTATTTATAAAAATAGCTGTAAGTGCTTATGCACTTGTCTGTAGTAGTTAAAGACCCACCATGACCTAGTGACCTACTTTTTCCGCCCACATGAACTTCGTGCAAATCATTCTGATAAGACTGGTATAATACAGTTATTTTACAAGATGACAGGTGGACAATTTAGACCCTCCCTGAATTAATGTGTGTTCACAAATTCACCTACTTATTCAGTCAATCTCTTTTCAGCATAGAATAGTAATTATGTTACACTGTAGAAACAAAGTGTGGTCTAAACTCACCTTAATACACCAAGAAATGTGCATACTGCTACATTTATTTAATAATATGTTTAGATTTTAAACACATTGTCTTGGTCTTATATATGTGCCTGTCAATTTGTAACTACATGTAGATACTTGTATTTTTTTTCATGTATAATTACCATCATGGAAATACCAAAGAGTACAGTTTTTGTGGTGCATCTTTTTAAAGTAAGGTTCAGATCCAGTAATAGACAAAAAACGTAAAACACTTGATACTTATTTCTCGCCTTCATTTGTGTTTGCAATTTTGATGATTGACATATGTCATGTTTGGCTACCTAAAGCATGTTACAGAGTACAGTGTACCATCTTCCTTTCTAGCTCACCTGAACTGAAGGTTCAGGGTGAGTGGTTAGTATGTGTAGGTTACTAACTGAGTAGGAGGTGTTCATGAATTGAAAATACCCGCGCTCGTGCGAATCGTGACACCGAGAGCGCATAGCGCTCGAGGTGCTAGCGCACGAGCGTGGGTATTTTCAATTCATGAACACCGATCTAAGAGGTAAGTAACTGACTTACACAACGTCATTTTAATTTTTTAGTTTTTATTTGTTAATTAATTAATTTATTTATTCATACGTCTTTCCTCCCCCCAGTCAGAAAAAAATGATAGTGGGAATTACTTTAACGAAATATTTGTACCCTAAAACAACCAATATAAATAACAAATGGTACAGTGGCATAGTGGTAGCTGTCTGACTGACACGCACGATAGCACGCGTTCAAAATCACCTCAGACCATTTTTTTCAAATTCAATGTAATGTTATTATCGATGTTACTTTTATTCTTACAATATTTGCCTAACATATTTCACGAATTTTGATTGTTTTCTCTTGTAGATCTAGTATTCATTTTCTAAAAATGCTGGTGTTAATACATTGTCTTTTTATCTACAATATGTTTAAATGTTTTATTCAACATTTTCCATAACGTTTATAGACCATAGGGTTTGATTGGATAAGTATGACAATATTTCTACCAATAAAATTTGGGATGATGGTCCGTACGTATGGACTGAAACAAAAAATACAGTTTAACAGCTAAACATTTTTTTCGCATAGCTATTTGCACATGTGACATTGTGAAAATATGCAATATTCATATCGCTATTTAGCTTCAGACACAGATAATTAATTTACAGAAAAATATACGGAATATTCATGAGCGTCAGGTCAATAACATGGGATAAAATAAACATTACAATTCGAACTCATCTAACATTTTTTTCACGTGCTCAGGTATAGTATGATACCTGTGCACGAGCCCAGGTATGGTATGAAACATATGCACGTGCGCAGGTATGGTATGTAGGTATTCATTTTGGTTATTAACCCACAGAGAACAATAGAACAGTTGTGTAAAGGTTGTTACCAGCTTTTCATGAACCACATGATGTATCTTTTTCAAACTTGGTCAACAGCAGTCTTTTAAGGTTCTCTCCCAATTTTGACACTCAGCCCCTTTTAGTGGCCATATATTGAATTGAACTGCTTGATGGATCTAAATCAAACTTTGAGGTTTTAAGCTAGAAAATACACCAACTCTGACATTACCACTGGCACCAGATCAGAAAGAAAATGCCTCCGTACGTGTTACACCCTATCCCTAAGTATTCTATAAGAACCATGGTCATGAACGGGAAAATATACTAACCCATTTCAATCGCGTATTTCATACCTAAAACACGCAGGTCAGTAAATGTGTACTACTGATATTAAACAAGCGATAATTTATCTTCAATCGTGCACCAGTCACCTTGTCTCAATATTCCATATTGCAGAGATGCTCCGTATATTTTATGCTTTAGTCAACGTTACAGAAAAAACTTGCGTGAACTTCCCTAATGAACATCTGGTCTAGAGGTCACGACAGTGTGCACATGTTAAGCGAAATGTAAACAAACAAAAAACAGATTGCAATATATTCACAGTTTTACGATAAGACTCGAAATGATGAATGAAATTCATCTTGTATATGGTTTTGAATTTGAAATCATACTTAGTTATACATCTATTCTGTGTTTATTTAATTCATTTTGCACATTTATGCTGCATATAAACATTTTAGCGTACATGTGTAGTAAAATGACGACTGACATACATTTTCACATCAGCCAATCAGAGTGTGTCTATAATCTAGACGGAACTTCACCAGGGAAGTTCAAGCAATTTTTTGTGTACTGTGAAAAACTGTAAACTACACGTTGTTTTTCTAAGATAAGAACTATTGAAGAAATGTGACCGGTACACAACGGAAGATAAATTACACTTGTTTAATATCAATAGTACACATTTACTGAACTGCGTGTTTTAGATATGAAATACGCGATTGAAATGGGTTAGTATATTTTCCCGTTCACGACCATGGTTCTTATAGAATACCTAGGGGTAGGGTATAACATGTACAGAGGCATTTCTTTCTGATCTGGCGCCAGTGGACATTACACTTTGTTTCCAAACCTTACTTGTATTTCTGATTGTCGTAGAAGTGCTATTGTTTTGAGTAGACTCTAAATTCTATATTTGAAGGAGGTAATTATTGTATACGTCAATTATGAAATTGTATGAAAGCAACTATTTCCATTTTTGATTTATTCTTCTCATTTTATGAAAAATATTAATTTATCACTTAATTTATTGCCTGATGGAAGATTAAATTAAAGCTAAATTTCTAAAACAGGAGAAGAAACAAGAATGAATGACTTTCTACAAATTTTAAAATGTCAAAGTTTCAACAAATGTTGGAATATTTGATCACATCTGCAATATTAAAACATAATTACATATTCTATTTCTATTCCCAGTAAAGTTACAACCAGGTACTTGAATTTCATATCGGGTGCGTGACGTAATTTAATGAGTGTCATTGCATTAAATTCTTTTATTTAGCCCTTTATTGTCAATCTAAATATTCAGGCTATTGAATAAATTTATAATAATTACATTACATTTATACGTGTAGATACCTATGTAATGAAAAGGTTATTATCTTTGCATCGGGAAATAATCATGCACTCGCTTATTAACGGAAGAATAATGCGCTACTAAAGTTGTGCAATATTTCCGCTGCAGAACTCCTGCATATTTGCCCAATACACAGCTAATAACCTATAATTATTCTGTTTTATATTATTTCTATCACCCTTTGTATACCTACTGAACTAGTTTCGGGCAGGTTGCAATCATATCTTACTAGTTGAACAAGATCTGTACCAGCTGAGAGATAAACTTAAAAATGGAAATTGTCATAGAAACGCATGTGAATAAGACTTTGATCTTGACTTAACTGCTGCAGAAGAGAGTTAATATATTGATGTGGGAATCTTTTTGCTACCTGATATTACAGGATAATGAACTAGAATATTCTACTTCAATTTTGTCACAGATTTTGAGAAATTTCCCATTCAGCTCCTTGATATCATTTTGGATGCCTATTGCAAAAAATATGAAAGTCATTTACACTAGATTAGGATTACTTCCTTAGATTATTTGAGGAATATTAATTTTCTTCTTTTATTGATAGTTCTAGTGTAATGCTATATTGTCTTTTGAAGATTAACTGATGCTTGGGTCAGGGGTATATTTAAACATTAAGTGCATAGTGGTCTGAGGCGCTGTGAAGCCATGAGAAAAATACTGAGAACTAGAAACCTACATCACATTGTAGACTGAAGTCAATTATCAACCTTTCCATTGTATCTCTTTTTGTGCATGCGACTGGAAAATGTTATGATGTTGTAAACATGGTGACATTAGAGACGAAATCAGTCAGCAGAAAATCCATTGATTACTGAATAATTGCAGGTGACAGATCTTCGAAAACAGTGCCAAACATTAGCTTATTTGTTTTGCTTGCACTAGTGTTGAGTTTAAACAGGCATGATATGTTTAATTCATGTGGTGTCGCAATAATGGCCTAAACTAATGCTTAATAGTACTTGCATTATACCCAAAACTTTGTAAAAATTATATCAAATAAATTCTTAGTCTTTCTGATACCTTTAATTATTTTATGATGAATCAAACTTAAATAGACTACATAGGGAGCCTCCGTGGCTGAGTGGTTAAGGTCGCTGACTTTAAATCACTTGCCCCTCATTGATGTGGGTTTCGAGCCTCACTCGGGGCGTTGAATTCTTCATGTGAGGAAGTCATCCAGCTGGCTTACTGAAGGTCGGTGGTTCTACCCAGGTGCCCGCTCATGATGAAATAATGCACGGAGGGGCACCTGGGGTCTTCCTCCACCATTAAAGCTAGAAAGTTGCCATATGTCCTATAATTGTGTGACGTTAAACCCAACAAAAACAAAACAAATAAATAGACTACATCAGTGGCCTTTGTAATGTTCAAAGCTTTTGACTATGCCATGTTGTCATGTTCTTATTCACTCACTAAAAAATTTGTAGAGTATGATTTAGGCCCAATTTTGCTACTCTTGTGTTACGTTCTCAGTGTTATTTTCGCTAACCCGACTTGATTCGACTTTAGTGTTTACAAAACAATAAGCTCATTATCTCTGCTGCATGAGCACATTGCAAAAAGTGAAAGGAAGTTTGCTAGTGAATACAAAGTTCTTGTGCCCAAATATGGTCTTTGGAATATAACAATCTATTTTTCTTCATCAGTCAATACTTATTATATCTTGGCTCTCCAGTTAAATAGAATTAACAGTTTGGATACCACTGCATCGCTTATACTAAATATACAAAAAGTACATGTTCTTTAGCTGGCAGTAGGCTCATGATAAAAATATAGAAGACTCACTAAAACTCAACTTTAAAACAATTTTTAACACTTAAATACCTACTTCCCTTATATAGTCAGCTACTGTATATGTTATTGTTATGTAAGTTTCTGCAGTTATACCTATTTGAAAGGGATTGGCGCAGCATGAAATCCATGAAAAACAATCCACCATGCATGAAAATGATAATTGAGCCGCACCATGAGAGACCAACATAGTGCATTTGCGACCAGCATGAATCCAGACTAGACTGCGCAGATCAGGATCCATGCTGTTCGCTAATGGTTTCTTTAAGGTTTATGAGTATATCATCAAAACACAGAAATATTTTATAAACGAACAACATCGTTACAAATATTTTGCCTGACCATTACATGTTCTGCCATACTGTCCCGTACTTAAAATATTCTGAAGAAGTTGTCCCCCTTTGAAAATGAATGCCATTTGTAATGAAATAAGAAAAAACAATTGCTGAAAACTGTGTTCCACCTATTTATGTGAAATTTCAACACTGGCACGCTATCGCAAATACATCAAAACGAACGTGTGTAACAGTTCCTTGAAAATGGTGAATTTTTAAAGGTGTTTGACTGTCTGGAAGTGTGGCCGCTTTAGGCAGTCTTTTTCCGGAATTCAATGTTTATATCAGTATACTGACACTTGTTTTGTAGAGTAATATACACGCTATTATTACAAAAACTACAAAACAAGTGTCAGTATACTGATATAAACATTGAACTCCGGAAAAGGACTGCCTAAAGGGGCCCCACTTGTGGACAGTCAAGCGCCTTTAAAAACTCAACATTTTCAAAGAACTGTTACACATGTTTGTTTTGATGCATTTGCAATAGCGTGCGAGTGTTGAAATTTCACATAATTAGGTGGAACACAGTTTTCAGCAATTGTTTATTTTTATTTCTTTACAAATGGCATTCATTTTCAAAGGGGGACAACTTTTTCAGAATATTTTAAGTACGGGACAGTACGGCAGAACATGTACTGGTCAGGTAAAATATTGGTAACGATGTTGTTCATTTATCAAACATTTCTGTGTTTTGGTGATATACTCCTAAACCTTAATTGCAATACCGTAGTCTTTGAAAGCGAACAGCATGGATCCAGACCAGACTGCGCAAATGGGCAGGCTTATCTGGATCTATGCTGGTCGCAAATGCACGATGTTGGTTTTCTCATGGTGCGGCTCAATTATACATGTAGTATGTATAATAGTTTTGAGTGTAATTGTCTGTGATGATAAAGGCGGTCAGATCAATCTCAGCAGATCATTTCTAACAAAAAGATAGATAGGAAAAGGGTATGAAAAGTAGATCATTATTTTTAATTCCAAATTGTTTTAGAAAACAATTGAACATGCACAGCCTTTAAACATTGCATTAAAATGCTAAAAATGGCCTTTTAAAGCTTTAGCCTGCTGGCAGCAAGTGATTCTGCCTTTCCAACCAGTGCAGACTGAGCAGACTGATCATGGTCTGCACAGTTTACTATTCAGTCAGTAAATTTTCAGTGAACACCCCTTTGAATCATAAGTGGTACTGTCCAAATTGAATGATGGACCAGTCCATTTTAGAAATTTAGCAGGGTAAAGGTTAACTTGGAGTGCAAGGTTTTATAGGCATTAATTGTTTACAATACTTACATCATGTTCAGTGTTGTTTTCTATTCTTAACAAAACACAGTCAAACAGTATAAACTATCATGTGTGTAACATGTATGGAGGGAAACACTTTACGCTCCCCACCCTCCCTTGATATCGGCTAGTAGTATTATCTGCACTCATGTTCTTTGAGTATACATTCCCATTAATTTTGTACCACTTCATGATTAAGTGGACTAATTATTTCAGTTACGAAATGATATGAAGATAAGTTGTTTTATTTTAAAAAACTTTCGCTTGTCATTTGATAAAAAAGATGTTTGAAATGTAAGTGAAAATCATTGATAGGAAGAAAGTGAATCGAACAGAAATTTCTCTCTGTATTATGGTTATTAACCCTTACACTGCTTAATTTCTATAATGAACTTGTCCATCTTTCAAACTGGACAGTAGCATTAACTGTTAAAAGAGGTGCTTACCAAAAAGATACTGACTGAATGGCAAATATAGTCTTGCTATGGCAAACAGTGCAGATCATGATCAGACTGCATGGATGGGCAAGCTGGTCAAGATCTACACTGGTCACAAAGGCAGAATCAGTCCAGTCCAGAATGATAAGGGTTAATTTATGTTATGTTTATTTTGAAGATGAAGAAGCTGTGAGGATCAAACGAGAGGTGGAGGTTGGCCCCAATCATCATCTGTTTGCTCAATATATCAGTGATAAAGAGAGAACAGAAGAAGAACAACGAATGTCCTACGTACAGAAATGGTCAAATTTCATTTCATACAAGTACAGCATGTTGACCAGGAGGTATTAGTCAGTTAATTTACAGGCTTGCTATTTATTATAAAGAAAAGATGTAGACTTACCTATGCAATCATTTTGCTTTAATGTGACAAAATGTTGAAGTTTTGTTAATGACCCTTTCTGAGAATATGCTAAGAAAACATAAGGGACAGAATATGACCATATTGGAGAATTTTGCATATATTGCAAAGGTGAGAAATCTACCACTTAGACACAAGGTCATAACATAAGGTTACATTACAGAAGTTTTGACAAGTTATGTTGGTACTTAGGTTGTGAATGCTCATGGGCATCGTTATTGACTTATGATAATTTCAGGTATCAACAATGTCTTCACCATTGTTAGCATAAGATGAAAAGAAGAAAACTGCTACGACTAATGTATTCCAGCTTCTAGATAAAGTTCACATTGATGCATCAATAATGTCTTTTTGTCCTCCACCCTTATCAAAGAAAAAAATGGGAATATAGAAATAGGGTGTGTCTGTCCAGCCTTTCATCCCTCATTCCATCCATTCCTTTATGTTTCTTGTCTGTTCCTTAGCTCTGCCATAAGTAAAGGGATTTTAATGTAAGTTGGCACAAATGTCCCCTACACAAGACCCAGACTTGTAGCTCTAGGTCACAGAGATCAAAGATTGCAATGCATTCAGATGATTCCATTGTTAACGTGTAAACTGATGCACATCTCATTGCCAGGAGAATAAGTAAATCTATTGTTTCTATTAGTTTTGCATTTCTTACTCCTATTTCATGCATAATATGTGTTATTTTACTGTTGTGTTATAAATTTGGTAAGACTCAAAACTTAAAAAAAACATACATGTATATGGTTGAAAATCAATTTCATTTATATATTTTATTCAAGGGATTTTAAAATAACTTTGCACAATGTTTTGCATAACAAAATAACATGTTACCTGGAAGACCCAGGCTGGTAGCTCTAAGGTCAAGGTCACATACTTAAATTGTTGACAGGGTTGGTTTAATGTCTGTTCCATAAAGCAGCAATTCATCAAGGGATTTTTAATCCCCCGCCAAGAGTGGTGAGGGGTTATAAGAATGGTCTCCTTCCATCCTTCCGTCTGTCCATAACACTTTCTTGTCCGCTCCATATTTCCTAAACCCTTGAAGAATTTTCATGAAACTTGGGTCAAATGATCACCTCATCAAGATGTGTGCAGAACTCATGAGTCAGCCTTGTCGGCTCAAGGTTAAGATCAAAGGTATTAGCCTACCATGTGTCCGCACTATATCTCCTAAACCCCTTGAAAGAATTTTATTAAACTTGGGTCAATTGCTCACCTCATCAAGACAATGTGCAGAACCCATGAGTCAGACATGCCGGCTCAAGGTCAAGGTCACAACCTAGGGTAAAAGGTTTGAGCCTTCCATTTTGTGTCCGCTTTGTATCTCCTAAACTCCTTGAAGGATTTTCATCAAACTTGGGTCAAATGATCAGCTTTCAAGGCAATGTGCAGAACTTACGAGTCAGCCATGTTGGCTCAAGGTCAAGGTCACAACCCAGGGTCAAAGGTTTGAGCCTTCCATTTTGTGTCCGCTCTGTTTCTCCTAATCCCCTTGAAGGATTCATATGAAACATGGGTCAAATTATCACCTATCCAAGACAATGTGCAGAACTCATGAGTCAGCCATGCCGGCTCAAGGTCAAAGGTTTTAGCCTTCCATTTTGTGTCCACTCTATATCTCCTAAAGCCCTTGAAGGAATTTTATAAAACTTTGGTCAAATTATCACCTCATCAAAGTGACCTGCAGAATTTATGAGTCAGCCATACTGACTTAAGGTCAAGGTCACAACTTAGGGTCAAAGGTTTGAGCCTTCCATTTTGTGTCCACTTTGTATCTCCTAAACTCCTTGAAGGATTTTCATCAAACTTGGGTCAAATTATCGCCTCATCAAGACCTCATGAGTCAGCCATGTCAGCTCAAGGTCAAGGTCACAACTCAAGGTCAAAAGTTTGAGCTCTGTATCTCTTAAACCCCTTGAATGCTTTTCATGAAACTTGGGTCAAATGAACACATTATCAAGACGATTTGCAGAATTCATGAGTTAGCCATATCAGTTCAAGGTCAAGGTCATAGCTCAAGGTAAAAGGTTTACCTTTTCACTATCCATAACAGTGGCATGGGATTTAACTGTCTTTCAGGTTGCCTTGTCATATTAGGCCTGCTTGGCAAAACCATTTATCATGCACAAGGTCAAAGATCATGGCCACACTTAGAGATTTAAGGTTTACAGGGTCTGTTTGATGTGAGGATCCTTACACTATCATCCATTAAGAGATTTTGATATTTCTTGATATAATGAGGCTGTTTGTAGGACATAAGACAAAGCCCTATATCACAGAGGTCAGGGTCATACACAGAGGTCAAAGATATACATGGTCTCTTTGGTGTGTGGTTGCTAACTCTGTCAGTCATCAAGAGATATTAATATTACTTTGCACAAATGCTACCCATATGGAGACAATATGTAAGACACGACCAAAGCCCCTGAACTTTGTTTAGGATGAGCTATTTGTATAGGTGGATGCTCCGGGGTCTGTCATCCATCATCCTGTCTCAACATTTTTACTCCTCCAAAACCACTGGTCAGAATTACATCAAACTTGGTCAGTAGCATCCTGGCATGGACTTGTATCAAATTTGTTCAAATTGTTCACCTTGGCTCCTTTTTGGGGCCACCAGAGCTAAAAGTAGAAAAACCTTTTAATGACTTCTTCTCATGAACCGCTTGATGTTCTTCATCAAACATGGTCTGAATTACCATTATAATTCCTCTCCAAAATTTGTTTAAATGGGGGTGCTTGGTCCCTTTTAGCGGCAACTAGAGCTAGAAATAGAAATAGCTTTTAACTACTTCTTCTAACTGCAGGATTGATCTTCATCAAACTTGGCCTGTACCATCATTATAAGGTCCTGTACCAACTGTGTTCAATTTGGAGCACTTGGCACCCTTAAGGGAACTATACCTAGATGGATATTCCTCAAACCTGATCTGGAGCATTGTTGTAAGGCCCTCTACCACACTTGTTCAAGTGGGAGCACTTAACCTGTTTTAGGGACCACTTAAGCTAAAAATAGAAATACCTTTTAACAACTGCTTTGTTTGAACCAATGGATAAATTTTCATTAAACTTGGTGTATAGCATCATCATAAGGTCTCTTGCTAATTTTGTTCAAATGGGGATGCTTGGCCCCATGTAGGGTCCACTAGAGTTTAAAATAGAAATACCTTTAAATGACTTCTTTTTAGCTTGACTATTCCAAGAATAGGGGAGCTATCCTACTTGCCCCGGCGTGAGCGTTAGCGTTAGCGTGAGCGTCACACAAATGTTAAAGTTTGCATACCACCCCAAATATTTTCAAAGTCCATTGAGGTATTGCTTGGATATTTTGCATACTTGTTTGACTGAATTATGACCCCTTTTTGACTTAGAATATGCTTATTGTAATGTTAAAGTTTGCATACCACCCAAAATATTTTCAAAGTCCATAGAGATATTGCTTTCATATTTTGCATACTTGTTTACCATCATGACCACAGTCTGTAAAAAGGAGGAGGCAACTCTATCAAGCATTTTGACTGAATTATGGCCCCTTTTCAACTTAGAATATGCTTATTGTAATGTTAAAGTTTTACTCATAGCTTATATTATACTATCAAGCACTTAGAATAGTCGAGATTAAATTCCGTGGATTGACTCAACCACAAAATCCATAAAAATTAGTCCCCCTGAATATTAATGATTTCACAGTAACACCTTTCTTACATACTGACCAGCACTTGCAGATGAGCGATGGCACCCGTAGTTGGTGCTTTTAGTTTTATTTCAGATGGTTCTGTTTGGCCTTATTCAGTGGCCACTAGAGGTAAAATTAGAAAAAAAAAGTTTTAAAGGACTTCTTTTCATGATGACGAAGATAGATCTTCACCAAATTTGGTTTGTAGTATCCTTGTATGATCCTCTCTCAAATGTATTCAAAAGTAGATCCACCAGAGATGCATAAGGAAAAACCCTTTTAAACAAGTCCCTCTTATAAAGTACTAGATGGATCTTCATGAAATTTGTTCTGAAGCATCTTCGTTTGGTCATTTCTTAGTTTTGTTTAAGTGGTTTCATATACTCCAGTTTTAGGCCACCAAAGCTGAAAATAGAGAAAGCACCTCGAAATGATTTATTCTAATGAAACTCTCAAGGGATCTTCAACAGACTTGTTTTGTTGTTCTAAAGCATCTTTGCTTTTACCTCTTTCCATTTTGTTAAGATGGTTCCACTTCTTATAGCTAGAAATAGAAAAATCTTTAAACAGCTTTTCCAAAAATGCTTGAAAGATCTTTGCTGAACTTTTTATTGGTTGGAGTCATGGACTTTTCTGAATTTTCTGCACAAGTCTCTGCTTGACTTTAGGTAGATGTTGCCAAAGCTGAAAGATTTTTCAAACAACTTCTTAGGATGTTTATGGACCAGACACTCAGTTTTGCTGTAATGGTTAGGTGTTTTTAGGCCATCACAGTAAGAATAGAAAAACCTTTAAATATCTTCAAATGATCTGCTTAATGCATGTTCACCAGACTCAGTCAGAAGATTAAGGTCCTCTTTAGTAGAGTGACTTAGGCCCTCTAAGACCTCTTGTTTTGCATTCTCCTCATATTACATACCCCAACATGAAAAAAAAGGTTTTTGTTCATTTTCAGTGTAAAGTTTACTATTGGTGCAGTGAAGAGTTTGATGACGGGTGTGCCGTTTGAAGATTTTCTAAATGCAACGTTCAGTGAAGAGATGGCAAAACGAGGCACTCAACATTCAGAACAGTACAATGCTTACTGATTGGAACTGCTATATATATGATTGTCAATAATCATATGTAACTGTGTAATAATTGATGCCAAGATGTGTAGTTTTTTTGTTTGAAAATAAATTTTTAGAGTAATATGTAGTTTTATTGAAGGTATGTACCGAGTTGGCTTTCATCGGGTATTAAGTGTCAGATTAAAATGTGTGTGAAATCACTTCTTACAGATTTTATTACTGACCTTCACCAAGTTTTCTGTTAAGGATCTCTAGTTAATACATGTCGTGATCCTGGCATCTTTTTTGGTCCAGTATCAGTTTTTAGCTCACCTGAGGACAACTGATCAGCTTTTAGGATTTTTGGATGTTAGTATCACCATTTCTTTGAAGAACATCTCCTCCTAAATGGCTGAACCAATTTCCACCAAACTTCACAGGAACGTTATTTGGGTGTCCCCCTTTGAGATTTTTCAAATCAAGGCTGTTCATGCAACATTATATAAAATCGCCTCGTAGATTTGTTCCAAAAGGGACACTTTGTCCTTTTTAGGAGCAGGTAGCACTAATAATAACCTGTATACAACTTCTCATGAACTGGTTTATAAATCTTTATCAAACTTGGTCTGTAGCTTAAGTATAAAGTCCAAGCTTCATTTTGTTCAAATGACCTCATAAACCACTCATTATTATAAGGTCTTCTTCAAAAAGTAAAAAAATGGGGGCACTTGACCTGTTAAGTGGCTGTTGGAGCTAAGGTAGAAAAGCTTTTAAACAATGTCTGGCCCCCTACTCCGCTTCCTTTGATAGATCTTTATCAAACTTGGTCTGTAGCATTATTTTAAGTTCCTCCCTAACATTTGTTCAAAATGAACTCATGGCCCCTTAGCTAAAAATAGAAATATCTTTTAACAGCTTCCTGGCATAAACACTTGATGGATCTTTAGTAAACTTGGTCTATCACATTGCCTAAATACCGGTATGTTCAAAAAGTTGCTAGTGCTGGTATAGAAATACTTTTAAACAATGTCTTCACATAAACCACTTGAATAAATCTCCATCAAACTTGTTTGATAGCATCATTATAAGGTCCTCTCTTCACTTTGTTGGGCTCCTAGACCTAAAAATTGAAATAACTTAAAAAACTTTTCGTGAAGCACTTGATGGATCTTCATCAAGATCTAGGCCCCTAATGCAAAGATTAAGGTCAAAGTTAGAGGTCAAAGATGATTTGTTAAACAGTTTTTATCTCCATTGTTCAAAGAATATGTAGAGCTCACCCATTTGTCAGCATCTGTGTCTAATTCTAGTTTTTTTATGAAGTTTGTTTCTCAGTAACAACTAGTGGGAATATATTGAAACTTCACGCACTGAATTGTTCACTCTGAAGATCTGACTTGGTGTATATGCACTGGGTCCATAATTCTGTCTCCCAGTTTTACAACATTATGCCCATTTTTTTACTTAGCAATTTCCAGGTCAGTTTTTTATATAAGCTTGTATCTCAGTTACCCATGTTTGGAATGGATTGAAACTTCGCACAAATAATTGCTGTGATAATTGGACATGCAGTGCATAAGTATGTTTTATATATTCATTTTTCATTTTTTACAAAGTTACACTTCTTTTTTGACTTGGAAAATTCTGGTTAAGTCTTTTTTATGGAAGCTTTTATGTCTATAAACATTAATGGAAATGGATTGAAACTTCAACCACTTGCTTACCTGACAGGCAGTGCCCAGGTTCCATAACTCAATTTTGTTTGTATGGCCCTCTTTTTAGCTCACCTGTCACAAAGTGACAAGGTGAGCTTTTGTGATCGCGCTGGGTGTCCGTCGTCCGTCGTGCGTCGTGCGTCCGTCGTAAACTTTGCTTGTGACCTCTTAGAGTCACATTTTTCATGGATCTTTTGAAAGTGGTCAGAATGTTCATCTTGATGATATCTAGGTCAAGTTCGAAACTGGGTCACGTGCATCAAAAAACTAGGTCAGTAGGTTAAAAATAGAAACCTTGTGACTCTCTAGAGCATATATTTCATAAGATCTTCATGTAAATTGGTCAGATGTTCACCTTGATGATATCTAGGTCAGTTCGAAACTGGGTCACGTGGGGTCAAAACATAGGCAGTAGTCTAAAATAGAAATAACCTTTGACTCTCTTGAGGCCATATTTTTTTGAGATCTTCATGAATACTGGTCAGAATGTTTACCTTGATGATATCTAGGTCAAGTTCAAACTGGTCACGTAGGGTCAAAAACTATGTCATTAGGTCTAAAATAGAAAAACCTTGTGACCTCTCTAGAGGCCATATTTCTCATGCATCTTCATGAAAATTGTCAGAATGTTCATCTTGATGATATCTAGGTCAAGTTCGAACTGGGTCACGTGGGTTAAAAACAGGTCAGTGATCTAAAATAGAAAACCTTGTGACTCTCTAGAGGCCATATTTTTCATGAGATCTTCATGATATTGGTCAGAATGTTCACCTTGATGATATCTAGGTCAAGTTCGAAACTGGGTCATGTGGGATCAAAACTAGGTCAGTAGATTCTAAAAATAGAAAAACTTTGTGACCTCTAGTGGCCATATTCTCAAGGATCATTCATGAAACTTGGTCAGAATGTTCACCTTGATGTATCTAGGTCAAATTCGAAACTGGGTCATGTGCAGTCAAAAACTAGGTCAGTAGGTCTAAAATAGGAAAACCTTGTGACCTCTCTAGAGGCGATATTTTCAATGGTCTTCATGAAAATTGGTCAGAATGTTTACCTTGAAATATCTAGGTTCAAGTTCGAAACTGGGTCACGTGGGGTTTAAAAACTAGGTCAGTAGATCTAAAATAGAAAAACCTTGTGACCTCTCTAGAGGCCATTTTTTTCATGAGATCTTCATGAATATTGGTCAGAATGTTCATCTTGATGATATTTAAATCAGATTCGAAACTGGGTCACGTGGGGTCAAAAACTAGGTCAGTAGGTCTAAAAATAGAAAAAACCTTGTGACCTCTCTAGAGGCCATATTTCTCAATGGATCATCATGAAAATTGGTGAGAATGTTCAGCTTTATGATATCTAGGTCAGGTTCTTAACTGGGTCATGTGCGGTCAAAAACTAGGTCAGTAGGTCGAAAAATAGAAAAACCTTGTGACCTCTCTAGAGGCCATATTTTTCACGAGATCTTCATGAAAATTGGTCAGAATGTGCACCTTGATGATATCTAGGTCAAGTTTAAAAGTGGGTCACGTGCCTTCAAAAACTAGGTCATTAGGTCAAATAATAGAAAAACCTTGTGACCTCTCTAGAGGCCATATTTTTCAATGGATCTTCATGAAAATTGGTCAGAATTTTTTATCTTGATGATATCTAGGTCACATGTGCTCAAAAACAAGGTCACTATGTCAAATAATAGAAATAACGATGTCATACTCAGTTGAACACTGGGTCATGTGGAGATAGGTGAGCGATTCAGGACCATCATGGTCCTCTTGTTTTTTTTGTCTTCCAGTATTCATTTATTTAACCTTTAGTCTGCTGGTGACATTAGTGATTCAGCCTTTGCAACCAGTGCAGATCAGCCTGCACTGTTTGTTATTCAGTCAGTAAATTTTCAGTAAACACCCCTTTGAATAATAAATGGTATTGCCCAAATTGAATGATGGACCAGTCCTTTTCAGAAATTTAGCAGACTAAAGGTTAACTTACTGTAGTGACAAGGCTTTTGAACATTTTATACAAGAACATTTATCTTATACCTAATTTACTTTATAGAAGTTTAGGAGACTTTACAAAGTTACAAAATCTTTGTATGACCAGACTTCCATCTCTTCAAAGTTTAATGATTGTAGGAGATAGTTTCATTTGTTTATTGTCAAGCCTGCTTGTGGTGAGCTCGATATAGTCGTCACTTTTGGGGGGTCACTATGTCAAATAATAGAAAAAACGACGTCATACTCAGTTCAAAACGGGGTGATGTGGGGACAGGTGAGCAATTCAGGACCATCATGGTCCTCTTGTTACTGAATTCACGTAGATACAGCAGAAATGAAGTACATATTTCAGCAGAAATGAAGTACATATGGAGCCATGTTAAGACAGTTTTTTCGGATGTTATTTTACCTACCCAGTAAGAGACTTTGTATAGCTTCACTTCTGTACATTATACATGAATGTTGATATTACAGTCATAATCAGGTCATCACCTTTCTAGGAAATTAGCATGATACACCAAGAAGGTAATTAGAATATTTCCCTATTGAGCTTCATGGGTGAGCATAGACTTGTGTGCTTTGGTCAGAAATGCTAATTTGTTTCATAACTTATTTGTGAAGAAATACTGAAAAAACACTTTTCAATATCCCCTAAGGACACATCGCGTTGTGAAAATTTGTAAATTGGTATCATAGACTTATGACCACTGTAGATTTAAACTGCAGAAGTTCCTGCTGAAAATTTCAGTTATCACAAAAGCAATATTTCTTGTATGCAAAAAATCAGGGGGGAAAAGTCTTTAAAAATGTTGTTTCTAACTCATTTGAACCACTATTGTGATTGGGCTTTGTCATCTGGCATAACTTTTTACCTCTTAACAACTTCTCATGAAACACTTTGTAGATCATCACCAAACTTGATCTTTCGTACCTTGTAGGGTCCACCTGAGCTAAAATTAGAAAAACCTTTGAATTACTTCTTCACATGAAGTACTTGATCCATCATCACCAAACCAAATACTGTAGTGTTTCTGTATGTATGTACGTATGTATGTATTTGAATTTAATAAGGCTCCATCAGGCCATTAAGCTGCAGTATAGAATTATGCTGTATTAGGGTACGGACCCCCGACATGTTAACAGGCATTCTGTTAAAGAGAATTTTTGAAACCTAATGGTAGAGTATTTACCTGTATGCTATTTCCATAGAGTATAAGACAAAAATTTTGAATCCAAAAGTTGATCACTGTTCGTGGCCAGTGAGACCTAAACGACAGCGACCCCAGAGACATGGTTGCAGACAGTATCAAGGTAAGCAAGGTCTCTCTAACAAGTGTGGTTGTAGCCGCTGCTGGTTGCTGGTCCAATCATCGTTGACAAGGTGTTGTGTCCCTCCCATCCCACACTCTATGTTGAGCGTAGAGATTAGAAGGCTCGGGGACTTCTCTGCAGGCCATCTTTGTCCATGCCGTCAGCTGGACATCACCAAGTAGGTCCTCTTTCACAAACGGTCCATTTTCAGGGCCACGTCCTCGGGCTTCATTCAAGACACTGACAGAAAAAGGCCAGTATAATTATTACCTAGTTTGGTGAATGTCCTGTGTTTTCTAGAGAGGTGCACTCACCAGAGGGTCGGAGAAGTGAAGCGTCCTTGCAATGTCCTCCACTTTTATTCAAATGGTTCCGCTAGACTGACTAGGGACAGCAAGAGCTAAAAAAAGAAAAGCCTGAAAAATCTCCTTCCCATCTATACCATCATCTACCCTCTTAGCTTGATAGGGAAAGCACAGATCTACTGATCAGAGGGTCTTGGGTTTGATTCTATGGTGAGTTATATGTTCTCTGTGACGACTGATAAAAGACATTTTATCTGAAATCAATTTTTCTTCCCCCTGCCTGATTCATATGGGGAATTTGGTAGGTTAGTACAGGGTAATATGCTGGGTGTTATGTAACTTAAAGTTTGTTGGAATGTGGCTACAAACCCAAGCAAAGCAAAGGAAAAATGATCTAGAGCATCGATCCATACCAGACCCTTTCTGAATTTGTTCAAATGGGGGCACTGCTGTGGGCTGCTAGAGGGAAAAAACATTTAAACAACTCCTTGTCAGCCACTTGATGGATCTTCATCAAACTTGTTCTATAGCTTCTTTATAATGTTCTCTCTCCGATTTGTTCAAATTGGGGACACTTTACCTATTCTAAGGTTCTAGTGCCAAAAATAGAAATACAATGTACCTTCAAAGGACTTTTTCTCATGAAACACATGCTGACGGTCAACAGATTGAAATTGGTGATAAGAATTATTGTACCATCATTTATGTAAGAAATACATTTAGTCGCCGTGTCATGCTCTTTTAATGCTGAACAGCGACAACACGTATTTGTGTATTAACCTCTGCAGAAGCCCTTGGAATATGCTCATAAAACTCGATCTTCGGTCTCGGTCACAAGCAATCCAACGGGCTTCTGCAGAAGTGCCGATGCACAGAAAACGTATAATCCCCATATATGTCAACAAATATTTTGAGCTGGTTGTATGTATAAACATCAAATGTTCGTCCCAAAACATTATCTGATGCTGAGGAGTTATTTTGGAATTTGGTTGGAAGTGCCCTCTAGAGGTTTGGATTCTAATTAAAGCTACAAATAAGTCAGAAACCCCTTATGTTCAGAGAAAAAAAAACAACAAAGAAGGTATGACTTTTTAGGCTTTTATTGATTCAGCCAAGGTTTTAGATGTAAATATTATTTGGCTTCAAACAACCAAGTACGCCTCATATTATGTCTTATCCACTTGCAAAGATCTTTAAAAAAAAGAAGACATTTTTAACGTAAGAAAGATAAAAGTTTTCAACTTGTTACAGTATATGGACAAAATAACAATATTACAAATAGAATATCCCTTGTCAAAATTACACAGGTTCCATAAGAAACCTGAAATTTTATTTATTGAAATATCCTTGGGGTAACACTGATAAAAGACAACTTTCCAAAACAAGAAATAATAGGATCAATTTCACAAGGTCTCTGAAAAGTTTCATTTCAAAACTAGTATACGTTTTGAGATTTGATATAATTTTGTGTGGTTTCCAAAGCTTAACATGGTACTTCTAATCACATGTAAAAAAGACACACACAAATTTTCTGAATTATTTACATTTAATAACTAGATATAAAAGACAAAATCCAGATATGTCATGTATCTAGATATAAAAGTCAAAATCCAGAAATGCCATGTATCTGTTTCGATGTTTTTATCCAGTTGTAACTATAAACATGTAATATACTGTGTAATATGAGAACGTAATACCAGTCGTGAACAGAAGAAATGTGATACAGACCCCTTATTAAAAGTTTTTTATGCTTATTTAGGTTTTGAGGAGGCCGGTAAATGTACTGCTTGAATCTATCACTGATGGTAACTATAAGACATTTGCATAGAAGTATTGCTATGAAATTCAAGAAAATGTTCACGGTCCAAAAAGATGGCACATTGGCGGATTCAAATAATTCTCAGGTTTTTTTTTCTGCTCTTTTTATCATTTTTCCTTATTTTCTTTGTATTTTTGCTGAAATTACATGACATTTAGGTAGAAACAATTGCACCACTGGGTCTCAGTTTTGAGCTGATTTTAGCGTGTACTTGTTTGAATCGTTTTTGATAATACTTTTCGGAACACTTTGCCCAAATGTTTTCTTCTCGGACCAGATTTGTAGGAGTCTTTCTGCGCATGTCACAAAATCATCATCATCGGAGCGCACGGCAAAAATACGCAAATATTTGCATGCTGCACGCATTTAGTGTATAATATGTATAATATACTGACGAAAGGTTAGGGTTAGGATTACCATGGTTAAAAATTTGTACTTTAAATATTTAAAAAAATCAAATCGCTTGAATTCGGTATATACCGAAGTCTGTAATATGTAACAGGTGCACCAGATATTTTTTAGTCACAGTCTTAAGGTTAGTACAAAATTTAATGAGATAACGGCACTGACCTCCAGATTTTGGCTAAAATGATATTTCTTTGAAATTGAAGAATGTTCATATTATATCCGAGCATGAGTTTTTTTGTTTTTTTTTTATTTCTAAACAATCTTAAAAATACCAAATCAAGAAAAAAGACATGCCCGAGTCGGGAATCTAACCCGTGCCGCCGAGGCAATAAATTGACCAATACGCCACGGAGAAATACTTAACAGCCATTAAATATAAAGCTTTATAATAAAAAGTTTACATCCGGTACCCCGTTATAAATGCTTTTCAATTCTGAATGGAAAAAATAGTAAAAACAGCTAATTCATTTGTGTTTCCATAACATACAATCTGTCAGTATAAACTAAGTTTCAAGGCCTTCTTAAGAAATATCACAATTTTCTGATATCTAAAAAGAAATCTCCTTTTTTTTGTTGTCATACAATCTGGAGATCAGTGCCTTTAAAAGGCATTCTTTTAAATTCTCTAACACCCGTATAACATTCTAAGTGATATATTTTTTCATGATATAAAGATCGTCGGAGCGTTTAAAAAGGAAAAAGCACGGCGATTTAAAATAATTACCTGAAAATGCCAGACATGCTGTCGACAATTTTAATAAATCAATGTTACGCATGAAAATAAAGATAAATATAAGTGAATCCAGTATAATTGTGCAACACTTTTTCCGCTTGGCTTAAACGATAATATCAACAAGGAACCCAGACACTACACAGACTTCAGTCTGATGCTTTATTGGTTGCGGGTTTGTCCCGCTACCAAAGTTAAAGTGTATTTCTGACAATCATAGCATCTTTATTTTATTCCGAATCACACCCAAAGGATGTTCATGTGCTACACAAAATAGTCCCATTCATGAACAATGCGGATAAATTATCAATGAACAAGCAGTTCTTATTCAACCTGTATCCACTCACACTGACCATTTAGATTATATAAGATCTATCAATGATAAGGTATTCAAACCCATGGTTACATCACAAGCTGGGTCAGGCAGAGTTCATCTTAGATA
Organism: Mercenaria mercenaria; assembly: GCF_021730395.1. Taxonomy (NCBI): domain Eukaryota; kingdom Metazoa; phylum Mollusca; class Bivalvia; order Venerida; family Veneridae; genus Mercenaria; species Mercenaria mercenaria. The sequence goes on from NC_069362.1 coordinate 25,824,803, forward strand.
TGAGGCATATTAAATTTGTATTTGTTTCTCGTTCATGTATATTCATAGACTGGTATATAAACAGAAAATAAATCTACCAAAGACCCTCAATCATCAGACATTTCAAGGCTTTGATTAACTGTGAAATCTGTTCCAGAACGATGAAGCGGACAAGGACGTTGTTAAAACGGTTACGTATCCTTTTTACATTGCAGTCTTTCTTATTCAAAGTTACACAATAACCTTTGTCTTGTCACATATTAACAATTTTTCTTGAGATATTTTTGTAAAGGTATTGGTTTCATCAATTTTCAAAAGTTTACTACTACTAAGAAATGCCGTATTCATTTATAATGAAACCTTTATAATGAAACCTTTGCGGATCTTGCGGATATGCCACCAAATACTCCTATCAACATTATTATTATTATTATTATAATACCAGATTTATATAGCGTCCTTTTCATGATCAATTTCACGTTCAAAGGCGCTTTACATAGTTCAAATGCAGCCACAGGGCGCATAATTCATCCTCTACTAGTACAGACACAGAGCGATCTGACCAGAGGGACAGAGTGAGACAAAGCCCCCCACGACAGAGAGATCAGAAATCAGATACAGGCTTGTCCAGCTAACTTAGCCTAGCTCGTTGCGAATAGACAGCCTGGTTCTTTAACGTGCCCAGTGTATTGCACTGATACACGCAAGGATTGCCTGGGTACCTGACCAATACACCTCTAGCTGTTAGGGGGGGGGGGGGGCACTGAAAAGCGTTTCTGAAAATTCACGAGTAGCTGCCGGGGATCGAACCCCTGGCCTCAGGATTGGAAGGCCAGTGTGCAAACCACTGAGCTATCCGTCCACCTATGAACATGAAGAAACAATAAATTTTGCTTCTCAGGTGTAAGGTCACGTCGTCACGGGTATTTTTTGTAATCAAAGACAAAGTTCTTCAGATACCCCCAAATACAGAATTCCATCACTTATTATTGCTGATGTTCGTCGTGCCTAGGTAGAGCGTCGGTCTACGGATCGCGGGGTCGCGAGTTCGATCCTCGGGCTGGGCGTATGTTCTCCGTGACTATTTGATAAACGACATTGTGTCTGAAATCATTAGTCTTCCACCTCTGATTCATGTGGGGAAGTTGGCAGTTACTTGCGGTGAACAGGTTTGTACTGGTACAGAATCCAGGAACACTGGTTAGGTTAACTGCCCGCCGTTACATGAATGAAATACGGTTGAAAAACGGCGTTAAACCCAAAACAAACAAACAAATCGTCGTGCCTAGATTGCTGGATATGTCGAGAATGTTTGTGTGAAATGGTGCCGTCACGAGAATGATGCAATGTAAGCCATATACATCCTTGACTAACTGCTATAAAAGCTAAGTTGAAACTGATAATTACAATGTGTCTTCAGTCAGCACATTTGATTTATCTCTTTTATTTACCACTTTATCACAATAAAAAATGTTAGGAAGAATGCTATAATTACTGTTTCAATGTTAAATGTCACGAATATCGTAAGCACCCTTCTTTAATTTCAAATAATGTCACCATGTCTCACAAATCAGCAGTGGGAGTTATATATTCTCTCCCTTGCATGATTTATGCTAAAAGTAATAGTTCCGTTTATAGTAAAATTGACAAATCATGGGAACTTACATAATCATTTATGTAACTGATTTCCTTTCATGGGTCCTGGTAAAACTTAGGCGCAAACTCACGTGCAGTATAGCCTTACTTATTTTGCTTATCAGGATGACTTATTTTATAATCTGATATTTTATAGTTGTCATTCATCTGGACGGAGACAGCGACAGTCAAAAGTTATCACCCTGTCCCGAAACGTCCTATTATTTGGACTAATGGCAGTACACATTTTCATATACACACAGCAGTAAATGAACGAAATTTGGCAGGGTAAACTCTTTCAAATCAGTGCTATAGAGCGAATGCATTACATATGCATATCAATTCATCACATGACATTTTCAGAAAACGAGTTAATTGTCAGTTTTTGAGACAAAAATAGCCTTAATTGTTCATTTAGTGTGAGACTTGTCCTGTTGGAGGAGCGGGGCTCGAGCTCAAGGTACCTGATTTCGTACTCGGATAGTGTTACCACTGGTGCGATGCGTCCGCGTATGATTGCCATAAAGTGGTTGTATATTCTAAAGCACGGGACGAGACTATGTTCATAGTGGTATTGCAATAATGGTCTCATAATCGCGTTTACTTTTATCGCAAATTTGAACTGAGGCTACTTTTCCGTTTTGACTGACATTCAGCACCTCGGGATAGTCAGGCTGTAAGGAGCCAATCATTCCTTTATTTTACATAACAGAGAATACTTAGTTCTACATTATAAATTATAATCATAAATTACCAACCGAATGAAAATGCCTATAAAACATCCGACAATACGAAACTGTTCCTTGTCACTACAACGGCATTATTATATTACACAGTATCATGTGTCAGTGCTCTTACATAACAAATCTCAGGGTTTAATATTTCGTTTGATTTTGCAATCTCCGAATAATCTGCATACGTCTATCTAAAGAAATAAAGAAAATGTTTTCATACGCTACATGTTGAAATCAACTCACTCACGCTATAAAGGACTTTGGTAAAGGTATGACATGCTCCGGTCGCTTCATCACAATGCGCAACTTGTTCTGTCGGCAGCTTTCGACACCATTGACCACACCATTCAGTCACAGACAAAAAACGTGCATGGATGTCGTCATATCTAAGTGGGTGCTATCAAACAGTGTGTGTTGATGGTGAGTCCTCTTCACATGTGTTGATGAAATACAGTGAGCATCATGAATAAGTACTGGGTCCCAAGAGCTGTATAATGTTTACTAAACCCGTTTGGTGCCATACGCAGAATGCCACGGACTGCTTTCTCACTTCTACGCCCAGTTATACCGGTCCTTAATAGTAGTTGAAGGTAACCTATGAGATATGAAATATATAGAAAATACAGTAAACTCCATGTACAAGGAACTCCTCGAGACCAACAAAATCTGTTCATGGATTCATTGTTGTTATATTTTCTGGTCCTTTGGGATCATGAAGTCCATTCAATAGATGTGTAATAGACTTCCGCTTAAGCCGGTGCTAGGGAGCGTGCGAGGTTTTGCACAATTCCATTACCTTGTTGTGATAGTTAAAAAGTCTGTGGAAAGATCCTTCGGAAGCTGCATTATAGCACACTCGGTTTGACCGAGTCTGTTCATATTAGGTATTGAACTGTGCAACACCATTTACGCCCACAAGCACCGGCTTCACGGAACATGATTAAAGTATACAGACCGTTTACAATCTTAAGATTACAAGACACTGTGGCATTAATTGTACCAGAGATTCATGGCATTCGAAGCTTTCGTTCACTGACCCCATGCTTCAGAACTCTCTTGTCATCAAGATACATTGTCTATTTTTAAAAGTCGGCCGAACACCCATTTTTTTCAAGGCGGTCAATCACAGTTGAGCAATTTTTTATGACATACATTTTGTTAGAGATCAATTTAAGGAACATAGATCTCTACTGGAAATGTTTACTTTATTAGTTTTCATGAAAATTTGAAATTACCTCCCTCTCAATCTGACTAAAGTACTTGATCTTCTAAACGAAGCGTACGAGATGTATTTAGTCAGATTGCCTCCCTCTAATATAAAAGTGCAAATTGTTTTAGATTTTAGTTTATACAATTTCTAGTTTTACATTAGCATTTGATAAACATTGGGATATTTCACTTGCCTGAAAATAAGGCAAGTTTTTAAAACAGCATGTAACTTCGGAATTTACCTATTTTCAATTTATCCTGATTGCACAAACTTGCAATTCTAATGAATTTTGGCAATATTTACTTGTCAATGGAAATCTTTGACAAATTTAATACAATAGTACAACAGCGCTTAAATTCATATTTTACTTCGGCAAATAATGTTTATCAGTTTTATACTTATGCTAAAATAACGCTATCTCGGTTGGGCAACCAGGAGAGGAAAATCAAATTTTAAAAATACTTCCAGCGAAAATCTGATATTTATATATTTAGAACTCAGTGAACACTTTTAAGTGTAAATGATCAGTTGTTAAAGTTTGAAAAAATCCATTAGTTGACCAAAATCTGCTTAACCACCTTTAACTTCATATGAAACGGTTACCTGTTTTGTATTGATATAATATTATGCCTGCCTTGTTTATGTATATGGTATACATACAGTTGAAACTCGGTATCTTAAATTCCAAGGAATCAAGCGTTTTACTTTGAGAAAACCGTATATTTTGTGCACGTGTTTTGGGGACGGGACTTGAAAATGTCTTTGACATCGCCGGAATTTGAGATAAGCGGATTGTATTCATATTTGGTTAATCTAAAAACAGTTTGTTTTGTTGTTGTTTCTGTAAAGCACCTCGGTAAATGAAAGGAGTGCTCTATAAATGTTACATAATAAATGTGATGGTCAGTGTATTAATTCGCATAACCTTTGCATAGGCGTAGGAGCAGGGGGGGGGGGGGGGGGGGGGGGGGGGGCCAGCGGGGGCCAGGCCCCCCAAAGCTAGGAGAGGGGGGGGGGCAAACTATAGATTGCCCCCCCCCCCCCCCCCAACAATATTTTGGAAAAGAGAGTCTAATATAACATTTGCTTAGCATCATATAATTCTTTTCAACCTGATTTCTGATTTGCATTTGGCCTTCCTTTGTATTCTGACTTGTCTCTTTCCGTAGTGCGAGTACTGAAATCTGTACGCGCCACGCCAAGGATTTTTTGATTACATTTTATAAAAACAATATATCATTGAGCGCAATAACTACAGTTCCGGTTTGAGCGTCTGAAAAATCTGTGTAACTATTAAGCCTGTTTATGCATGTTTACAAACGTTATGTATTTTTTTGTTTTTCATTGTCCATTAAAGGGAAATGATATTTCCACAACGTTATATCAAAATTAGACAAATGCAGCGCTAATTGATTGTATGTCCAAGGCTTCGACAGAAGAATGTAAAAAAAATGGCGCACTTAATTAGAACAATACATAATCTGACTGATTAAGACAGTTCAGTGCCTAGTAGTATCATCAGAATAACTCAATGATTGCTAAAACATAGAGGCTTGAGGGGGCCTATGGCCCATTTGGCCCCTGTACAAGGCTTTGAGGCTTTGTCATGAATAATGCACCGAGGATACCTTGCCACACCCCGTCCCCCCCCCCTCCCCCTCACTGCCGCCGGTCGAAAAGGTTTGGCCCCCCCCAAAGTTAAACTCGCTCCTACGCCCATGCTTTGATATTTGAATCTCTCTGTGATCATTCAGCAGAATTATCAGTATTCAGTACTGAAATAGTGTTCGTTTAATCCTTCAATGCAATTTAAAGAAAATAATATTTCATGACTCTTCCTTGCGTATGCCGTTTATAACAATGACCATACTGAAAGTACCATTCACTCATATCAGTTAAGTTGGTCTGCAGTTCGCAGTTCGCAGTTCGCGTTTCGAATTGCGAACTGCAAACTGGTCTGCAGTTCGCGATTCGAATTGCGAACTGTAAACTGGTCTGCACTAAATGATTCAAATGTCAATGTGCAGTCTGATCTACACTGTCCTGCGCATTGCAGACAAGAATGCATTTCACGGTTGGTCTGGAGTTCGCGTTTCGAATTGCGAACTGCAAACTGGTCTGCAGTTCGCGATTCGTGTTGCGAACTGCAAACTAGTCTGCAGTTTACGATTCAAATTTCAACGTGCAGTCTGATCAACACTGTCCTGCGCATTGCAGACAAGAATGCATTTCACAGTTGGTCTGCAGTTCGCGTTTTGAATTGCGAACTGCAAACTGCAGACCAGTTTGCAGTTCGCAATTCGAAACACAAACTGCGAACTATAGACCAACTGTGAAATGCGCAAGAAAGTGCTGATCAGACTGCACTTTGAAATTTTTATTGTAATCAGACGACAAGATTGCAGTTTGCAATTCGGAACGCGAACTGCGGACCAGTTTTGCAGTTCGCAGTTGGAAACGCGAAATGCGAACTGCAGACTAATTATGAAATGCATTCTTGTCCGCAATGCGCTGGACAGTCAAGTCAAGTCAAGTCAAGTCAAAAGTTTATGAAATGTAACAAAGGCCTCCGGCCCAAAATACACTACATAATACATAGTAAGTAAATATATAAACAGTTGTGATCCCACAAAATGTATACATATACAATCGGATAAGTTAAAATACATATTCATAGGTTCAGCACACAGTCGACTAGTAAACATAGGCTGCTGAATATCATATTTAGCAGGTCAAACATTATTTAAGAGTTTCTCAAGATACAATGCTGTTAGATATAACACCTTTTCATTATCAGAGCTAAGTATGTTATAAAAACTTTGTATACTTCTGTCAGATGAATACCAATTAAGAAGATACTGATTACGCATCTCACTAAATTTCTCACATTGAAAAAAAGCATGATATTCACATTCAACAATACTAGTGTTACTTCTATTATAACAAAATTGGCAGATACGAAGATACGAGATTCAAAAGGTGTATTGTTGTGCCTACCAGTTTCAACATGCAGCTTATGGCTTGAACAACGAAATTTTGACATTGCTAGTCTGTATTTAAATGGCAAATTTATTGTAAGGTAACGTTCTGTATTTAATAAAGTTTTAAATGTTTATAATGGTGATATCTACTTGATTCTTCGATAGACTCTTTCCAGTTTTGTTTATGACAATCTATGAGTCTTTGACGAAAAATACTAACGAAGTAGTCAATATTTCCAACATCATGTGAAACCCAAACATAACCCAAACCATACAAAAATAACAAGTGTTTGACCTGAGTAGCCCAGGTGATTCTACCTACGTTATCTAAAGATTTTAGCATAAAATAACACCGTTTGGAGTAACTAGAGTTATCCATCTGTATTAGTTAGCTGATCAGACTGCACTTTGAAATTTGAATCGTAAATTGTAGCCCAGTTTACAGTTTGCAATACAAATCCCGAACTGCAGACCAGTTTGCAGTTCGAAATCAAATCGCGAACTGCAGACCAGTTTGCAGTTCGCAATTCGAATCGCGAACTGCGAACTGCAGACCAGTTTGCAGTTCGCAATTGGAAACGCGAACTGCGAACTGGAGACCAGTTTGCAGTTCGCAATTGGAAACACAACCTGCGAACTATAGACTAACTGTGAAATGCATTCTTGTCTGCAATGCGCAAGAAAGTGCTGATCAGACTGCATTACGAAATTTTTATTGTAATCAGCAGACAAGATTGCAGTTTGCAATTCGGAACGCGAACTGCGGACCAGTTTGCAGTTCGCAGTTGGAAACGCGAACTGCTAACTTCAGACCAAATGTGAAATGCATTCTTGTCTACAATTTGCCGGGCAGTGCTGATCAGACTGCACACTTTGAAATTTGAATTGTAAACTGCAGACTAGTTTGCAGTTCGCAACACGAATCGCAAACTGCAGACCAGTTTGCAGTTCGCAATTCGAAACGAGAACTGCAGACCAACTGTGAAATGCATTCTTGTCTGCAATGTGCAGGACATTGTTGATCAGACTGCACTTTGACATTTGAATCGTAAAGTGCAGACCAGTTTACAGTTCGCAATTCGAATCGCGAACTGCAGACCAGTTTGCAGTTCGCAATTCGAATCGCGAACTGCGAACTGCAGACCAGTTTGCAGTTCGCAATTCGAAACGCGAACTGCGAACTGCAGACCAACTTAACTAATATCATTCAATCTTTGGTATATTAATCCTTACCCTGCTAAATTTCTATAAAGAACTTGTCCATCTTTCAATTTGAACAGCACCATTAACTGTTAAAAGGGGTGCTTACCAAAAAGATACTGACTGAATGGTGCAGACCATGATCAGACTGAACGGATATGCAGGCTGATCTTGGTCTGCACTGGTCGCAAAGGCAGAATCAGACGGCTAAAGGTTGAACATTGATATTCATATAGCATGTAAACGTTTATATCCATTATTTGTTACTGATTTAGTTATCATTATTTAACTGATATCTACTCATGGATATTAAAGGGATTACAGTAATGCAGTATCCTTGTTTTGGAAATTGAGATGTACGAAAAACATGGTTACAAATGCATATTCACCTACTTGTATTTAGTCCTGCGTGCAAAGAAATTATTTGTACGACGTGTATAAATAGTGTTAAAACACTCTTTTGGTATAAATTATTTCGATTCTAATATGCCCTTTACGGTGGTATATTTAGGACATGCAATTATTTTTTTTAGATTAAATTATCTCGTGCGCACGAAATCTTATCTCGAGCGATCAACATCTTATCTCGTGCGCACGATATCTTATCTCGAGCGATCAACATCTTATCTCGAGCGCACGACATCCTATCTCGAGCGATCAACATCTTATCTCGTGCGCACGACATCTTATCTCGAGCGATCAACATCTTATCTCGTGCGCACGACATCTTATCTCGAGCGATCAACATCTTATCTCGAGCGCACGACATCCTATCTCGAGCGATCAACATCTTATCTCGTGCGCACGACATCTTATCTCGAGCGATCAACATCTTATCTCGTGCGCACGACATCTTATCTCGAGAGATCAACATCTTATCTCGAGCGCACGATCAACATCTTATCTCGAGCGCACGACATCTTATCTCGAGCGATCAACATCTTATCTCGTGCGCACGACATCTTATCTCGAGCGATCAACATCTTATCTCGTGCGCACGATATCTTATCTCGAGAGATCAACATCTTATCTCGAGCGCACGACATCTTATCTCGAGCGATCAACATCTAATCTCGTGCGCACGACATCTTATCTCGAGCGATCGACATCTTATCTCGAGCGCACGACATCTTATCTATATATATTTAGACCCTTTGTGTGTATTTAGGTCATCAGTAAAACATACGGACAAGTTGATAATTAGGGTCCCGCCTTTACCGACGTTATTTCAACTTTCCACAAGTACATGTACAAGTTTATCACATCATTTGGGAGAGCAGTATAATAATTGGTCATCCTATCTTCAAAATTAAATGAACATAATCAATGATGCTTTCTGTATGTTAGAATAGCGACAAATCGCAGTTCGACTGATAAATTCGCGCAGAAAAGTTATAAAATTGCATGCGTGAATTAAGGGAAAACAAGGAAATTCTTTAATATATGGGCGAGGTCTACGTACTAAATCTTTTTTTGTCAAGGACTTAAATTTTTTGTCAAGGACTTAAATTTATTTCTTTGCGTCATCATTGAATTTTTGCTGCCTTTTTTTATCAGTTTGCTTATTTAAATTATAACCCTGCAAACACGTGAAATGGTTATAAGCATAATCGAAACAAAAGCAAAAACGGTGGCAGTCGTATGTTTTTACTGATGATCTGAATTCACACAAAGGGCCTAAATATATATTAATAAGATGTCGTGCGCTCGAGATAAGATGTTGATCTCTCGAGATATGATGTCGTGCGCACGAGATAAGATGTTGATCGCTCGAGATAAGATGTCGTGCGCACGAAATAAGATTTTGATCACTCAAGATAAGATGTCGTGCGCACAAGATAAGATGTTGATCGCTTGAGATAAGATGTTGATCGCTCGAGATAAGATGTCGATCGCTCGAGATAAGATGTCGTGCGCACGAGATAAGATGTTGATCGCTCAAGATAAGATGTCGTGCGCTCGAGATAAGATGTCGTGCGCACGAGATAATTTAATCTTAAAAAAATAAATGCATGTCCTAAACATACCACCGTAGCCCTTAACCTAAAACAGTATACTGGACATCACTAATCTCGCGGTATTGAAGTTACATTGTGAGGCCTTTGCACATTCTTTTGCTTTGGAGTTCTGACTTTCTTTCGACTTGCTCACAAAGATTTTGCAAGCTTTGAAACAGCAAAATTTGTTCCCTATTCAACGAAAGAAACTGATTTCAGAATTTATTACATCACTGAAAATTGTTAATTGCCGCGAAAATACAGGTGTGCAGTACAGATAAAATATAGAAGCGCTCTTTCTTGGTCGTAACAAAAAACTTTGACGTCACCGCACGTTAACGTGACGTCATTCTAGCGTAAGACTGTTTTAACAGAGACAAGCATATTAGAATAAACAATACAGTTTAGAAAATGTCAGAAGCTCATTTGTTCGTTTATTATTAGTGTTCAGGACGTTCCATCCGCTTTTTCGGGCACAGTATATTTTATGTAGGGTACGGACCGCGGGCATGTCCTTAAAGTGACATAATTATCCTTAATCAAATGTTTGTAGTTAAAAGGTAAATATACCTCCTTGCAATTTTCCATAGAATATATGCCAAAATAAACATGAATTTAGAATCCAAAGTGGGGCACTGCACACGGACAATGAGACTTAACAACAGTGACCAGGTTACAATAAATTGTTGACAATTTAAGATAGGCAAGCAAGGCACCCTTCCATAGGCAGTTGTAGGCAGGTGTTGTGGTGATGCACCCACGTTCAGCGTAGTGATATTGAAGCTTGGGGACTTTCTCGCAGAACTTTGTGGCGTCCCACATACTAAACCAGCCATTTCACGGCAACTACTTCCAGCTTCTGTTAGGACACTGGCGGCTGTAAAACAATATAATTATGACCCACCACCCCTCTTCTTATGATGTGCACGCACCGGAGGACTGAAGAATACTCTATATACGGTGTTTTCACAAATATTCAAATATTAATAAAAAATGTTACCTTATCTTTTAACTATTGATACATCATTCTGAATTAGTCAAAGGGTGTCAATTAATACAAAACAGAAACGTCCTTTGAACTTACCGTTTAAAACGTTTCGGTGGAATATTTCTATTATAAATTTCTGTTATAAATTTCAGCCATTTTGGACACCAGAGTTTTAATTGCAACCTATAAGTGTCAAAATGTAGTAAATTTTGAAGAAAAAATATAACTGTTCCTTTTCTATTTAAAAAAAAAACAACTTCTCTGACCAGGGTATTTAATTAATTCTATATAACTTCACAATCAAGAATTATTAAGTTACCACCAATGAATCTAGATTAAAATGGCCAAGAAACAAAAGATAAATGTGAGAGTAAAATTCAGCAGAAAACACTACCTTGTTGTTGTTGTTTTTTTAATCATTTTATCATCATTTGGAGCAATCATGCCAAAATTCAGATTTTTTATATCAATGTGAATGTATCGTGATACTATATTTGACATGTGGGAGAATGTTACCCCACATTATCAAAGATCTATTAAAATTTTTGATCACTATCGAAGTTCACTGCGAGTATTATTATGAATATTTGATTAATATAATATTCTGAACGTATAACCTCGCAACGTGTTACAGTGATTAGTACAGACAGGTGAGGTATTCATATTTAAAATTGTCATATAAGTGTAAAATAACAATCCCTGAGTAGTACATTTAGGGCACTGAACTGTACACGGAAAAATAACAAGGTGAGCCTTTCGTACAAAGCGTTACAACATAACCGAGATTGGAGGATCTGCGGCTATATCATTTCAAATAAATACTAAAACAGTCATAAAGTTAATAAACTCCTGAACAAAATTAAAATAGTAACCATTATACCAATTTCTGATAAGACTTTTGATTAACTTCTTCAACAAGCGTATTTCCTATATTTTACACAGCGGATCTAGTCTGAATTACATTTGATGGCTTTAAATGTAAATCCGCATAGCCAACAACGGCTGATTGTGATTGGTTAGCTGGCTCCCAATTGCTATTGAAAACAAGGTAAAGATACCCTCCATGGTGGCCTTTTTCGTTATTTTCAGAGTGTAGTCCCATTTAAAACAAACGTTGAGATGGGTCGGAAAAAGCTTATGAAAGAAAAGTTGCAAGACGGTTGTAATCCCGCTCGAAAATAACATAGGCACCCGATTTTTTGGGCTACGCTCCTGCACCGCAGAGCGCGCGCGCGTCGATATATATCGTACCATGTCATGCACTGTAATTCAACCTACCTATATAAAAGGTGAAAAGTCCACAAATCTCCCGTTTAAGAAATGGCATATTTTCTCCTGTTACTTAAAAAAAACTAACAGGAGAAAATATGCCGTTTCTTAAACGGGAGATTTGTGGACTTTTCACCTTTTATATAGGTAGGTTGAATTACAGTGCATGACATGGTACGATATATGTCGACGCGCGCGCGCTATGCGGTGCAGGAGCGTAGCCCAAAAAATCGGGTGCCTATGGAAAATAACTGAGAAATATAGCCACTTATATGGAACGCCGCAGCTGTCTTATGTCGGGACATTTCATGTTATCATGTCATAGCGTGATGTTAACTTGTCAAAACAGTGTCTTATTATGTTTCAAAGCTATGTTATCTTGTCAAATTGTGGTGTTAACTTGTCAAAATAGTGTCTTATTATGTTAAAACGCTATGTTATCTTGTTATAGTGTCGTGTTATCTTGTCTACTGAGCGTGCTATTATGTTTAAAAGCTATGTTATTATGTCAAAGTGTGGTGTTAACTTGTCAAAACAGTGTCCTATTATGTCATAAAGCTATGTTATTATGTCAAAGTGTCGTGTTAACTTGTCAAAACAGTGTTTTATTATGTCAGAAAGCTATGTTATTATGTCAAAGTATGGTGTTAACTTGTCAAAACAGTGTCTTATTATGTCAAAAAGCTATGATATTATGTCAACGTGTGGTGTTAACTTGTCGAAACAGTGTCTTATAATGTCAAAAAGCTATGTTATTATGTCAAAGTGTGGTGTTAACATTTCGGAACAGTGTCTTATTATGTCAAAAAGCTATGATATCATGTCAAAGTGAGATGTTAACTTGTCCAAATAGTGTCTTATTATGTCAAAAAGCTATGTTAATATGTCAAAGTACAGTGTGATCTTGTCTATATAGCGTGTTATTATGTTAAAAAAGATAGACAAGATCAAATGATACTTTAACAAGATAACATAGCTTTGTGACATAATAAGACACTGTTTTAACAAGTTAACACCAAGCTTTGACATGACAACATGACTAGTTAACATAATAAGATTATATTTGGACAAATTAACATCACTCTTTGACATGATAACACAGCATATTAACATAATAAGACACTGTTTTGACAAGTTAACACTACACTTTGACAAGATAACATAGATTTTTAACATAATAGCACGCTCGGTAGACAAGATCACATGGTATTTTGACATAATAACATAGCATTTCACATAATAAGACACTGTTTTGACAAGGTAACACCACACTTTGACAAGATAACATGCCTAGTTAACATAATAAGACACTATCTGGACAAGTTAACTTCACACTTTGACATAATAATATTACGTATTAACATAATAAAACACTGTTTTGACAAGTTAACATCACACTTTGACAAGATAACATAGCTTTTTAACATAATAGCATGCTCGGTAGACAAGATCACACGGTACTTTGACATGATAACATGACTTTTTAATATAATAACACGCTCTGTAGACAATATCACATGGTACTTTGACATAATAACATAGCACTTAACATAATAAGACATTGTTTCGACAAGTTAACACCACATTTTGACATGATAAAGTAGCATTTTAACATAATAAGACACTGTTTGACAAGATAATACAACACTTTGACAAGATAACATAGCTTTTTAACATAATAGCACGCTCGGTAGACAAAATCACATGGTACTTTAACAAGATAACATAAATTTTTAACATAATAACACGCTCTGTAGACAAGATCGCACGACACTTTAACAAGATAGCATAGCTTTTTAACATGATAACACACTCTGCAAACAAGATCATACTTTGACATGATAACATGGCCAGTTAACATAATAAGACTCTATTTGGACAAGTTAACTCACAACTTGACATGATAACATAGCTTTTCAAAATAATAAAACGCTGTGTCAACAAGTTAACACCACGCATTGACAAGATAACATGGCTAGTTAATATAATAGAACACTGTTTCGACAAGTTAACACCACAATTTTACATAATAACAGAACTTTTTAACATAATAAGACACTGTTTTGACAAGTTAACATCACGCTCTGACATGATAACATTAAATTTCCCGACATAAGACAGGTGCGGCGTTCCATACACTAACACCAAACGATTCCTTGGTATAAGACAAAAGTGATGTATCTCTTCTGGAAACCGTGACTGGATCCGGAAATGACGTCATCAATATGTCGACCGATTATGAAAATACATTTTTGTCACAAGAATTCAATAGAAATGATTATAATATCAGATATCATGCCATGAAACATACTCCTCGTTTAAATGGGTCAACAGTGTTGTTGTACTTATAAAATCATTCTCATCCATCAGATGTTCGTCAAAATCCCGAGACGAACATCCGGGGAACCACGGTAGACCTCTGGTATGCGAGAATGTTATAAAATATACTGGCCCGGTTTATGCACCTGTCAATATTTTGCCCGCCCGGGGGAGCGGCGGGCATACACGGGACTTTAGACAGAAGACCATTCCCGACAGGCGGGAATTTGACAAATATTTGATGTACTAACCAGGCTCTAGGGTGGGATTTAGACAAAAAAGGTTGTCCCTAGGGTTGGGATTTAGACAACAAAATTTTTGAAATGTCAAATTCCCCCGGGTCGGCCCGCCGCCCCCCTGGGCGGGCAAAATATTGACAGGTGCATTATAGGTTGGTCAGGGCTACGGATATGTTGAAAAAGACGTTAAACCCAAACACACACACACACATACACACACACGGATATGCGATATGTATTGTATTTTGTCATTATTTTTGAGCATGGCTCCCCTTCAGTTTGGAACCGTCCATGTTTACAAACATTTTTGTTTATTTTATGATTAGTACTTATATATAAAAATATGACATTATAAATGTTTATTTTTACATTTTTAAGAAAGAAATATGTTTAAACCATTTTACCAGTTTAGTTTTCCCTAACCATACATACGTCTTGATATTCATTTTTTCGACTATTCTTATCGAGTTTGAATTTGAAATGTGATTATTTTCGAACGTAACAAGAAATATAACATACAAATATAGGAATAAATGATGAAATTTAGTACAAATCAATATCAAATGGAACAGCATTTGTCTGTCTTAAAAGAATTATTAGATGTAAGTGAAATTCAATTTTAAGGGGTGTCACTCCTAAAGTGATGAAGTGGTATTGGTATCCAAACTGTTCGTTTTATTTAAGGTTTAGCTGTATATCGACAATTGTTGAATTATTTGGTAAACGAAAAATATCTAAAACTTACCAACAATCAATGTCTAATACTTGTTGTACCATATTATCCCATACGACTGGATGTTGTCAAACTTTTGTCTCCCTTTTAAAGAGAATGCAATATGCAAAGAATTGCTGAGAATCATGTTAGGCCTAGTTATGTGAAATTTCAGCACTGGGACATTATTGCAAATGCATCAAAACAAAGATATGTAACAGATCTTTCAAAAAAGGCGTTGAACTCTCCGAAAGTGTGGCCCCTTTATGTAGGCCTTTTCTCGAATTTAATGCATATATCAGGAAACTGACAGTTGTTAGAGTAATGTACAATTTTGTATGCTGTTCAATTTTCATGTAAAACAACTCTTCCTTTCTACGAACTGGTGTTGTTTGCTTTTTTTCTATTCAAAATCGTGATTCATTGTTAGAATACCAATAGCATCTGAAAGTGTGTAACATAAAAAAACTTTCTTAATCATACAAACACAAATCTGCGACATGTTAGGCGCTTTTATATTAAAAAAACAACGACAACCGTGTGCGATGCAATATACTCAAATTTAATAAACTCCATAAATGTAAGAAAGCGTATAAATATAATACCATGTTGCTTTTCGTCAGAGAAATGTACGTTCAATTTGGTAAATCTACTTTCAAAGAACTCGTTACCAATCTCTGATTAATTTCAAAGATCTTGGCTAAGTTGGCTCAAAAGCGACGTCTACAAAAAGAAGCCGCATGGAAATAGGGGTAAATGTTCAAGTATACACGTGCATGCCGACTGTGTCCATGTATGCATAAACATAAATAAATGTGATAATAAAAACGTAGACGTAACATACAAACAGACACAAACTTACAGAAAGAATGAGTCCGTGACCTTGAAAACAACCACTGGTTTAATAGCGCTAAACCTCTCTCTTAAACTGCTGCCATGTTCCTATGTTACAACCACATAATGTAAATAAATTACGCCCCGTCTAGTGAATCCCTTAAAATAAAACATTATTATGCTCACGTAAAGATATATAAATCAAAACCCACAGAACCGCTAAACATATGCACACAAATGAAAGCACAAGCCAAAGCATAAACAGAAACACCCTTAAGGCCACGACAAAGGAAAACAGAGGTCAATTATTGTAAAACTATCACGTCTTTGAGGGACTACCGTCCATCAATTGCCGACATTTCAAAATTTTATTAAATCACTCAATACATGATACCAGTAAAGAACAGTATAATGAGGAATAAAATATAAACGAGGTACAAAAGCTAAAAGACTGTTAAAAAATCTTGATGGAAGGAAAAACGCTGCGAAGATTCACTCTTTTTACATAAGGACTGGAAAAACAATCTTTACATTACAAGACACTAACTAAATGAATAACGCTGGCCTATACACCCAAGATTATATTCATAAACGAACTTCAGATATTTATGCGGGGCCTGTCGAATATACATTTAGAAGCGTTTAAATAAGTTTTGTCTAAAAGAAATCATGTGTTTTTAACGTCGGTTGAAGTATGTTTAACACCAGTTTTGCGACATACTATGTTCAAAGTGTTGTTTTTTTAGATTAAGAAGGTGCACTTTTATAATTTCCCTGTAGTGTTTCGATTACATCTTACTTTCCAATTTCACGTACTACATTATGTGAATGCATTTCGTAAAAAGATAAAGTTGTGTCTGAAGGGCAAAGATTTTTCTTTTTTTCTACTTTTTAATAAGAGCACATTGGAATGAAAACCTGAAGTCTCTTTGATCAAAACAGTGTTATCTGACCTGCCTGCAGCTTTTTATACAAACCCAAGTTAAAGGCAAAACACAGTTGCTTGTCAAATCTTCAATATGTCCATAACTAGGACATCCCGCCATAGCCATATTACCCGGCCAGAGGCGACAGTGCTCTACACGGCCATCCCGGTTATGACTGAAGTACTTAAATATACATACCGGTTAGGAACCTAAGACCAGAAGACACCGGGTCAATAGTCTTGCCTAAGATTAAAACGTGGATTTCTATGTAATACTAATAATAGTGGAAATATCATTAAAATGCCTTACATTGTACATCCGTTATATTTAAAGTGTAATGTGTACATGTTATATATTTGGAAAAAAAAGATCCGAAGAATTAAAAGAAAAAAAACATGTGGTGTCTTTCACTGCGTATTAACTAAGAAACAGGATGCAATTTTGTAATCCGTAAAAACCCGGTATCATGAAATTAATAGGAGATTTATACATGCATGTTTATAGTGTATGTATGACCCGGGGCTGATTCTACCCCCTTGCGTTATAGTCTAGTATTACCCAGAGCTAATTCTACGATCTTGTTTTTCTGTTAAATTTAATCTGATAAGAATATGACGACTGTTGAGTAATAATGTTGAGCTGCACCGCCCAAGTAAAGTAGGAAATTATTACAGGGTGCTAGGAGGAATTAATTATAATCAACTCATTAAATCCAACGTCATTTCTATACTTTTAAATTTTAATTAGTGCAGAGCTGCGGGCACACCTTTGAGCGCGATGTATCCATTTTCCAGAGCACAAAGAAATGATAATATTTGCAAAAACAGTTAATGAATTGCTAAATGCGATGTTTCGTACATTTAAGACGAACAGCTTGATACAAATGAAAATACGCCGACAGTCAATTGATCAGAAATTAAGAACACCTAAACGTAACGTCGAAACCTCGTTTACTTGCTTGAAATACGTTAACAACATTTTGCATGTCATAGAAAACAAACGATTTAAAGTATACTTATTTGCCTTGATTAATCATTTGTAAGCTAAAGACCTTACTTTATGAGAAAAATAAAACGTCAGATTTCCATAAAGCCTTCAACAAGAGCAGCAAAATGATTAAGATAGTAATGAAAATGTTTGAAATGAAAAAAGTACATTTGCAGCCTTCATTTACTTCAAAATGGCAAATAATTAGTGTCCCCTAGGACTAAATGACTACAAGAATCCGATCTGAATGGCGAAATTCTTCATACTGTCATTTCAGTGTATAAAGATGTTCAATGCTGATTACAGCTATATGGTTTTTAGTCATTATGGTTTAAATAAATTGAGGCCTGAAGCAAGGATGACCGTTGTCGCCTTTACTTTTTAAACTTGCACAACAATGACGCATTTACTCCTATTAAAGAAACAGATATAACAAGTAAAGTAAATAACGAGCAAATAGGGAGCAATTGGAATTAGTTTGATAATTAATCTGATGAGGAGATAATTCGTTTGTTATTCACTGACAAAAATATTGTGAAGCGTACAGCAAATGCCCGTTTTAAAATTTTAAATCAAAGAGCAAATTTATTGTATTGTAAATAATGTCCGTAATATCTTAACATTGTGAATTGTATTTTAGAGAAATAATATGAAGGAACAGGGAATCAATTTACAAATGTGTATCAAATTGGATTTACATATAGTCCGAGATTTATTTACAATACTAAAAGAAGTAAACTCGAAATATTTAGATCAGAAAAATAAGCGCATGTCCTAAACAGAGAGCCTCTGTCAATAAATTTCGTACTGAAACTATATCTAGTTACATGAGAAAAAAATCCAAACTGCATGATCTAGACTCCGATAATATAAAGAAGGAATACATTATAAGTAATTCTGTTACTTCATCTTAAGCTTAAAAACATTAGAATAAAAATTAATCAGTATTTATGTCTTTCCCCACAGTGGGGGAGACATATTGTTTTTGCCCTGTCCGTCCGTCCGTCACACTTCATTTCCGATCAATAACTGGAGAACCATTTGACCTAGAACCTTCTATTTTTATAGGATGGTAGGGCTTACAGAGTACACGACCCCTATTGTTTTTGGGGTCACTCCATCAAAGGTCAAGGTCACAGGGGCCTGAACATGGAAAATAGTTTTCGATCAATAACTTGAGAACCACTTGATTCAGAATGTTAAAACTTTGTAGGATGATTGGACATGCTGAGTAGATGATTACTACTGATTTTAGGGTCATTTGATCAAAGGTCCAGGTCACAGGGGCCAGAATCCGTCACACTTCATTTCCGATCAATACCTGGAGAACCATTTGACCTAGAACCTTGAAATTGCATGGAATGATAGGGTTTATGGAGTAGACGATCCCTATTGTTTTGACGGTCATTCCGTTTTAGGTTAAAATCCCAGGGGCTTGAACATAAATAACCATTTCCGATCAATAGCTTGAGAACAACTGGACTCAGAAAGTTGAAACTTCACAGAATGACTAGACATGCAGAGCAAATGACCCTTATTGAATTTGGGATTACTCTATTAAAGGTCAATGCCACAGGGGCCTGGATATGGAAAACCGTTTCCGGGATTACTCTATTAAAGGTCAATGCCACAGGGGCCTGGATATGGAAAACCGTTTCCGATCAATGACTTGAGAACCACTTGACCCAGAATGTTGAAACTTCATAGTATGATTGGGCATGCAAAGCAAATAACCTCTATTGAGTTTTGTGGTCACTCCATCAAACGTCAAGGTCAAAGGGGCATAACCATTGAAAAATATTTCTGATCAATAACTTGACAACCACTTGACCCAGAATGTTGAAACTTCACAGGATAATTGGACATGCAGAGTAGATGACCCTTATTGGTTATGGGGTCACTCTATTAAAGGTAAAGGGCACAAGGACCTGATCATGGTTAACCATTTCCGATCAATAACTTGAGAACCTCTTGACCCAGAATGTTGAAACTTCAATGACTGGACACACAGAGTAGATGGCCTTTTTTTTATTTTGGGATCACTCCATTAAAGGGCGTGGTCACAGGGGCCTGAACATTGAAAACAGTTTTCAACTCGAGAACCATTTGACCCAGAATGTTGAAACTTCATAGGATGACTTGACATGCAAAGTAGATGACCCTATTGATCCATATAAGTGGAAATAAACCGTCTGAGAACGAATCAAATTTTTATTTCACAAAAATGAAATAAATATTATTCAAAAGATAAATTCAATGAGAGTAGGAAATTTCTTGCACCTAAGCTTTCATATCAGTGGTTTTATACAAAAAAACAACGCTTTGAAGAAACGCATGTATGGGATTTTTGCACATTTTATATGGAAAATAGAAAGGGAAAATTGACGAAATGATGGCATTAAACATCATGTTAAGAACGAATCAAAAATTAAGATAAAATTTAATTTAAAAATACCGTGTGATGAATCAAATGTTGAACTTTGGTAATATTTTTGCACCTAAGGTTTCTTATTTTTAGTAATTTTGTTATTAAGTAAAATGTGTACATGCTCGTCTTATTTCTATATAGAAAATCTGACCGCTATCGATTATTGGCCGGAGGAATATTCTTCGGTATGTTTAAGGTCACTCGATTAAAGGTCAAGGTCACAGGAACCATAACATGGAAAATTGTTTCCGATAATAACTTGACAACCATTTGACCCAAAACCTTCAGATTTCATAGGGTGATAGTACTTACAGAGTAAATGATCTGTATTGTTTTTGGGATCACTTCATCAAAGGGCAAGGTAGATGATCCCAATTGATTTTGGGGTCATTCGATCACAGAGAACATGGAAAACAAATGTTTTCAATGTATAACTTGAGAACCACTTGACCTAGAACATTGAAACTTCCTAGGATGATTGATGACTGGACATGCTGAGTATTGCATTTCAGTCACTAAGCCAATCATCAATGTCTCTTTGATTTTCGCTCCTGTGCCCGGTTGAGTTCCTGCCTATTACTATGCTTTGGGGGAGACATGCGCTTTTCTACAAAAGCATCTTCTAGTTTAAATTTGTAATTATCTGAAATCACTCACAGAGTCAAATTGAAAATGAATAAAAATATATATAAAACACTGACAAATATATCGAAGAAGAAAGTTGTCTACCAACAAGTATATATATCAAACATATGTACCATTGTTGGGATTCTGGTCCATATTCATGTTTGATATTTCTGTAAAATCATTTTGTGAAAGTGGTTTTTATTGGGTTTAAATGATCCAGTGAACATAAATGTTAAGCGATGGAATTTCCTTGATGAACTGAAACTTTTGTTATGGTTGTCCCCGGATATAGGTTCGATGACTAGGCGCGTTGCGTTGGCATTCTATATGCTGAGTTGACGCCATTTCAATTTTACGGAGTTGAAGTTAACCAAATACTAGCTACAAGTTATATACATATGCAAAGCATAATATTTGGTCGGCATAGTATTCAGAACCCTATATTTGTTCACAGGAGATGACTCCTGAGGCTATCTAAATTTTGTATAATTATGTCGCTTTTCTTGTATCGGGCCAAGAAAGACTGAATGATTGAAAAAAAAAAATTTAGTCGGTAGCCAAGGCTAAGTATTTACAGACCCGTGTGGCCTTTTGAAAACTAAGAACGCTACATCCCATGAAGTTTCAAGTTCTGGGTCAAGTGGTTCTCAGGTTATAGATTGAAAACATTTGTTTTCCATGTTCTGTCCCTTGTGCCCTTACCCTGTGATCGAATGACCCCAAAATAAATTCGGGTCTGTATATTATTGGACAGACAAATTAAACATCCCCTAATCACGAATTGTATTGATTAATTTTATTTGACATCACAGCATGATTACAATGTTGAGCCATATAATATGCTCCAATTAATCTTTTTTGTTTTCAAATTTCCGTGTTTTTGCTTTTTTCGTTTTGTTTTTGTTAAAAAAGGCATCACAAGAGACCTAACTATGCTAGACAAATCACCATAAACGAACAAACATACTGTAGTATGGTGGCTCGTTTCTTTCATGTCGTGTTGGAGCCCCGCCAGAACGGCTACACGATATATCATTAGAGTCCTGTTGGAGCCCCGCCAGAACGACAACACGATACATCATTAGAGTCCTGTTGGAGCCCCGCCAGAACGACAACACGATACATCATTAGAGTCCTGTTGGAGCCCGCCAGAACGGCTACATGATATATCATTAGAGTCCTGTTGGAGCCCGCCAGAACGACTACACGATACATCATTAGTCCTGTTGGAGCCCGCCAGAACGACAACACGATACACCATTAGAGTCCTGTTGGCGCCCCACCATGCAGCACGGCGGCACTTGGACACGACTGAACTAGGGCGACGACACGACATATTTATTTCTTTCGTCATGGAGTCCTATCTTGTCGTGTCCTAATACTGGCGGGGCCGTCACACAGTAACACGAGGACATGATAATATAGCATTTTGTTGATTTGTCGTTTTGTCGTGATGTCTAGGACAGTGTAACTTCCCTTATTGGTATGTTTCTGCTTTGTAGAAAACGAGTCTTGAATCCTGATTATTCTATTTCTTGCTTGTCTTGTCCCGTCTGACCATTACTGGTTGTGCTCTATATGCAGCATGCATCGGTGAAAAAATATCGCCTTCAAAAGCAAATGGTGATCTTTTGTCAAGTCTTCGCCCAAATACTAGTATGTTACACCCACGTCTTGTTTGTTTTGCATACCAAGCTGGAGGATATGTTTACAAACAATATACTGGAGCATTACATAAATACATATCAAGGCAGGCACAAGTACCGCGGTTGGTCATACTGTTTTATAATTTCGTCCGTTAAAAACCAGAGGGTGGTATCTAGCAAATTTTCTGAAATTTGGGTTTTCGTATTTTCTGTTTTTTACATCGAAAATACGTATTGTGTGAAAATTTGAGCTCTAGATCTTTATTCGTTTTCGAGTTATTGATCAGAGATCAAATGTCGTATCTCACAATATCGATCTTTTCTTCAGCCAGAACCAAGCATACATAGATACTATGATTTTTTTCAACTTATGTGGCAAACTATCATGCCAGATTGTATCATTCACCCATACAAGGGTTTGGTTTTCATTAACATATGAGTATATGAAACATACATTTAAACCAGAACATATCATTTGGTAGTAGTATCCTATGGCATTCATCAGAATGAATTATAATTATTTTCTCAATATGCCACAACCTAGCATCTGGAAATGCGAAATGTTTACTAGTCAAATATTGCCATATTTTATCTGCCAGACTGTGATACATACGGCTAATTGTTTTTGGTTTTGGGAGATTAAGGACAGTATCTGCAATTTTCTAATGCCAGATTGTCTCAGTTATCAATGATACATTTTAACAGCTCTCTTTTGAACTCTAAAAGGGCTAATTGGTGTTGATAACATGGTAAATCAGATTTCAGGAGTGTATGTTTTGTTTTCAAGAATGACATTTTTTAGTCATTTTGTGATTAATAAGGGAACAAAATTATTCCGAGTTGTCAGATTCAAGCAAAAAACGTTACAAAAAGGAAAAACTGGTGAAGAAATCATGGAATGAAACTGTTCAGAAATTAACTTCAAAGAAAATGCCACACACAACCAGAAAACAGCGCAAGGCAGTATCAAGCATTCATGCTCATTCTGATAGAGAGGCAGATGTAGAGCGCTTGAAGACATTGAGCTATAATGAAGAAATAATGAGACAAACGTTAATAGCAGCAAACAAAGGGCGTTTAGACCGATTCTTAAATGATGAAGGACTTAAACGGGATAAGGTTCCTGCCGATGGGAACTGTTTTTTCCAAGCAGCATGCTATTCAGACCTTATATCAGAATCACATTCTCAACTAAGAAACTCAATGTGTACCCACTTAGAAGAAAATGCAGTGGAATATATGAGGTTCTTAATAAACAAGTATGGTCCCGAAAAAGAGGAGGAATTTGTTGCTGAATATCTCTCTGAAATAGAAAATATTAAGAATGATGGATATTGGTCAAGCAAAGATATACACTAGCAAACCAGATCAACAAAAGATTATTGTTGAACCAACTTTAAAGGCAAATGACGATCATAATGAAATAAAATTAGCATATATTTCAATCCCAGACATTCTAAAACATTATGATGCCTGCATAAGTCTTGCTCATGGTGACTCTGAACAGTTTGTAGCCACACCATTACCAAGCGCAAGTACTGACGTACCTGATTCTAGCGTTAGCAGTGCGTCTGTGCATCAAACCCCGAAAAAGGCTGCAAAATTTGTATCCCCAATGAAAAAGAAACTGTTCAGAAAGAGAAAATCGACACCGGAGAACTGGAAGAAAAATGTTAGGAAAAGACTTAGACTCAGTGGTGAAGAATATATATCCAGTTCTGGTAAGAAAATATCAAGAAAGTTAGTTCAAGAATGTGACTGCACAAAATGCAAATACAAATGTAATGACAAAGTTTCATTTGAGAAAAGGTGTGCCATCAGGGACTTATATTATGGGCTTGCTTCTTATGAAAGGCAAAAGGATTTTATCTGTTCAAATGTACATGAGAAAAACACAAAAACATATTTAGACGATGATGGGAACAAAGTTGAGAAGAAAAAGCAAGTAATGAGGATATATTCTATGGAAGTAAATAATCACAGAGTTCGTGTGTGCAAAAAGTTCTTTTTGAAAACATTAAGCATAAGTGAAGCAACTGTAGCACATGCTCTTACAAAAAAGATGTCTGGACATTTTCAAGGAAGGGACGAGCGTGGAAGACATAGAGCTCCGAATAAAACTTGTGAATCAAAACTGCAAGAGATCAGAAATCACATAGAATCATTTCCAACCATGGAAAGTCATTATGTTAGAAAGTCTACCAACAGGCAGTTTCTTGCACCAAACTTAAATATCAAGAAAATGTATGAAGAATATGTTTCAAAATGTAAAGAAAATCAGTCAGAAGCCGCGAATTAGCCAATATATAGAAAAGTTTTTAATAACGAATACAACCTGTCATTTCATGTTCCAAAAAAAGACCAGTGTACTTTGTGTAACAAGTATGAAAATGCAAAAACAGATGGAACATTGGATGAAAAACTAGAAGAAGAGTACAAACTGCATCAAGAAAGAAAGAAAGTGGCTAGAGAACAAAAACAGAAAGATAACCATATTGCAAGACAGGATAGCAAAGTTAAAACTTGCACATTTGATTTACAGTCAGTCTTGTATACGCCATGTTCCCTTGTCAGCTTGATGTACTATATGAGAAAACTTTGTTGTTATAATCTCTCCACCTATAGTGCAGGTGACAAAAAAGCAACATGTTACCTATGGTCAGAAACAGATGGAAAACGAGGATCAAATGAGATATCAACATGTTTGAATCTGTACCTTTCGAGACTGGAGTCACCAGTAGAGCATGTAATACTATACTCAAATGCATGTGCTGGGCAAAATAAAAATCAGATAGTTGCAACCTGCCTCCTTAATTCTGTCACAACAATACCAGGATTGAAAATAACTGACCACAAGTTTTTGGAGAGTGGACATACGCATATGGAATGTGACTCCATGCACTCGGCAATTGAATTTGCTAAGTCCAAGACAAAAACCTTTGTGTCAAGTCAATGGGAAACAGTTGTATCAATGGCCAGGAGGAAAAGCCCTTACAATGTTGTAAGTTTAAAATTCTATGACTTCAAAAATTTCAAATCAGCAAGAAAAAAAGCAAATTCTAAGACTGAAAGTGGCAAAAAGCCAAGATGGAAACAAATGAAATGGATGCGTTTTATAAAGTCTGAGACAGAGATGTGCTATTTCAAGTATCATTTTGATGAAGCTGAAGAATTCGAGAAAGTAAAGCTTCTTGGAAGGAAGCGTCCAAATGAGACCATTCAACCTTTATATAAAGGGAAGCTCCCAATATCAAGTGCAAAGAAAAAGGACTTAATGTCTTTGTGCAAGCAAAGTGTAATTCCTATGGAATTCCATGATTACTACAAAGGATTATCTGCTAGCCAGGGTGTTAAGGAACGTCTGCCTGAACCAGATAGACAGGAAACGGATGATGATATTGACATGGATTAAGAACAGTATATGCTTATACTATGACTGGAAACAAGTACAATATACTTTCACAAGTACCTTTATACACTAAGGTACTTCACAGTACTTCATGTCAGTGCAGTCTTAAAATATTTACAAAACAGCAATAGCTCTTGTGTTGTAGATAATTACCTTGTTCTATTAACGGCTACAAACTCTTTTTATAACAGAAATATTTTATAGCAGAAGTATTTTTGTGGGTGCAGAGCCATCCGTGTTTTAATGAACTATGAAAAGGAAGCATGTATTACTTTTGAGGAGATGTATATGTTACAGTTTTTCTACATGGTTACATTTTTAATAACGGGCGATAGCAACAAGTATGATAAAAGATATTTTTGTGTAATGACTACGATTTGCAAGAAGTATGATATAATACCAATTTATAATGACTACTGACTGCATAATGTACGAATGCAATAGTGTCTTTTAAATGACTACATACTGGGTGAATAATAAGGTATTCAATAGATGCCATTTATTATGAAAATCATATTACTTACCATTTATTATGTAACTCATATTACTTTTTGACGAGACCAACATGTTTATTATTACTAGTAATGGCACCAAATATGATAAAAGATATTTCTGTGTAATGACTACAGAGTGCAAGAAGTATGATATAAATGAAATTTATAATGACTACTGACTGCATCATGTACTAATGCGATAATATCTTTTAAATTACTACTTACTGGGTGAATACCATAAGATTTTCAGTATATACCATAGGCGTAAACTACTCGTGTATGTTACTTTATGTTAGATTTAAGTTCTGAGACACGTAATAAAATGTAAAAATGCATATTTACCTAATATGATGATTTCAAGTATAATGGTCTGAAATCAATCGTGAAATATTTACAGATTTGTTTGAAGGATCAAAATAAAGTATCATCAAAGTCTTTTTTTTTTCAAGTTACTATGTTTTAGATCAAACTTTTTTGAATCAAAATAAATATGTATTACAACCAAAATACCGCACGCCAAGTTACTCTGTTCTGTCCGATAATCTGTGATTATTTTAAAACAAACTGCATTGCCATATCAGTGTATACATAAATACTATTATATAGCACAATGGAAATGCGTGTTATGTAATCTTTTTATTAAAACCAAACTATGCCTTTGGTATATGCAATAGGCTGGCCCGCAGTTTGCAAACAATATTCCCAAAAAATGTAAAGCTATAGTATGTTATGGCCATATACTAGGTTCTGGCATATTATTCTTTATCAGATTTTCAGAAATCATGAATGCCAAAAACACGCATCTTTAGCTGAAATGTTTTGGCTGGAGAGGCGCAGAAAGAAAGTTATATCTGCTTAAAGCCAAAACATATTATCTGAAAATGAGGTGTTTTGCCTGTAAGAAAATGCTGATAAAACTCCAAAGTTATAGGCCTAATGCCAAAACAAAATTGTCCAAATTTGTCCTCAGTTTAAGAGCAAATGAGTAGAAACATTTCCTAATTTCTAAAGAATGTGATTTGTCACCAAAGTACTAGAAATGGTACAAAAATAAACATTTTTATACGTTTGAGGAAGTTTTTTCAAGTTCCTGAAAAATTTCAAAAAAGTCAGATACCAGGGTCTGGTTTTCAACAGACGATTTGTCAGTGTCATCAAATATCAGTTCAATGTTCAAACTTTTGTAAAAATAAATAAATAATAATAATAAAATAAAAAATACCGCATTGAATGCAGTGGTGATAAATGAAGAAACTAGAGGTATGCCGTAAAAGAGACAAAGATTTTTTTTGCTGATAGATGGCATTAAACATTTTACTAAGTTTTTCCGTGAATTATTGATATTAGTCTAGAGTCAAATATATATAGTACCACCAGATTACGTAATATTTATAATATAATATCTAATAATTTTCGATTTCATATTTTTTCATCCATGGCTACGATATTGCGAAAAATATTGCGTATGATCTGGTTTTTCGCTCAGTAAAAACGTTTGATATCACGGTAAACAAGCAAATATCCTCGCTATATTTATAAATACATCCGTATTTCTCTAATATATAGTTTAACCTTGAGATTGCGACATGTGAATATTTAACGTTTTCAATGTCCTATATTCATGACAAACTGGCCTTGGATTTTGTTTATTTCAAACCTGCATACCGTTTTACTTTTGTAAGGAAATTATATATACCTGTTTGACAACTGTCAATTTCCTCATTTTGCAGCCTTGAAGATGATTGTCACAACCTTTCAGCGTACGCTCATCGTCAATAATGTGTGCGTGTGTGTGAGCATAGGCATTCGGCGCATTTGTTTGGTCAGTATTGATGCTATATTTTATATATAAAAAAAAACATATAGACAATCCAGGACCAAAAAATAAATCTAGCACCCATTTACTATATTTCTAAAAAAAAAAATAGCATCATTATTGACCAAACAAAAGCGCCGAATGTCCATGTGTGTGTGAGAGAGAAAGAAATGTCCGTTCCTCCCCACATCTTCTCTGTGTGTGCGTGTGTGATGTCCGCTCCTCCCCACATCTTCTCTGTGTGTGCTTGTGTGATGTCCGCTCCTCCACACATCTTCTCTGTATGTGCGTGTGTGATGTCCGCTCCTCCCCACATCTTCTCTGTGTGTGCGTTCGTGCGTGTGCGCGAGTTGCTCCTAATTCCTTCTCTGTCTGTCTGTGATGGCAGATCCTCTCCACCTTTTCTCTACCTGATTGACGGTCTGTCTGTCTGTCTGTCTGTCTATATCTCTCTGTGATATCCGCTCCTCTCCTACCCCTCTGTGTGCGTGCGTGCAGTTGTCTATTGGTTAATAATGTTTAAAGCTTATTTTCGGGATTTAGAGTATTTTTGTGCGTGTGAAATGAAACGAACGCGTATACTGACTTTTTCACGTTAGTACAACAAACTGCAAAGTGTGTCTAGCTGATGGCATTTCACTTTTACCGGATGCACATTTTTATATGAAATAATGCTATCTCTCCAATTAGCGGAAAGATCTTTTACCCGCCCCGTTTTTGATTTATCTTTCGTGGTAAATATATATCACCATATTTTGGGGAAAGTAAAGCAAATGACGAACA
Organism: Mercenaria mercenaria; assembly: GCF_021730395.1. Taxonomy (NCBI): domain Eukaryota; kingdom Metazoa; phylum Mollusca; class Bivalvia; order Venerida; family Veneridae; genus Mercenaria; species Mercenaria mercenaria. The sequence goes on from NC_069362.1 coordinate 25,854,016, forward strand.
AAAGTATATCAATATTTGATCCAGTATGGTCAAGCTTCAAAACATAGCATCTTATATTCTTATTTACCTCATTCAAGATTCTTTACTTCCTGCACATGTAAGAATTATCGCAGATGTGGTATGATTCTAGCGTCCACTTATCATATAATAAACTCAAGAAAACAACAGTTTCTATTCAATCTGCGCTACAGCATTTTCAATTAAAAAAGTGAATAAAACGCAATAAATCTTAGGTATATCAATAATGCTTTAACATTTATATAAAAAAAAAACAGCAGACGGTTACATCTGGGAACTGAATATTTTCCCATGTGATATTGTTAAATGTTATCATCCACGGCGGGGGTAATCCATTGGTTCTGATATAAATATGCAAAGTCTTATTAAGGCCATAATCTTTTAAAAGTGTTAATTATATAATATTATGGTTGTCATTTTAAACTATCATACTTTGTTGCTTCGAAATAGAATGTCAATTTAAAATGCAAGCAGACTCGTTAGTGTCCGTGCATGCTTTGTTCTCGTGGTAAAAACCATACCCCATCTCTCCAGATACACTTATTTTTTAATTATCTCCCTTTGTTCAGAAAACTGCTATAATATTAAAATTATTCCCAGTGTTTCGACTGTTCGCCCGTGCTTTAGGATATCCCCATTTAAGCATTAATTTAATGACGATCCGTGTACCAGAAATCACTAATTAAGTCTAGACACAAAAACATTAATTCGATCATTCGCATCTATAGGCAGTTCTGCTGAACTGTGATATGTTCTCAACTGTTTGTACTACATATTCATAAAAGTACCGCCAGCCTTGACAACAACAGAAATTAACATAAAAAACCTGAACACCGCTGTTTGTTTCAAGGTTACCGTGATGAATTTTAAATAAGATTTGATCACAGATACCGACTATACAAGAGCTTGTTTATACTGTAACTATATACAAATTACGCCGCGCAGTTTGAAAATGAGACAATGTTGCCAGCTGGCGAAAAACGTAGATCTTAGCTGGCAAGCATTCTTATGACCTATTTATTTCTCTATGGGTATTTCCTAATTCTTTTATAACATTAAATCACAGTTCTCATTCATAGATTTAACAACAAGTTTTATTGTGCTGTTAAGATTTTTAGAAACCAGACATAATTCAATATTGTATTACTTTGCCTTGTATAGGGTCTTAAAAAATGTTCAAGATTATATTAAGACATTATGTTATTTGTATGGCATTGGAAACTGAAAGTAAATTTTATGAGAAAAAAGTACGTGATAAATTTAAATTAGTAAGAAATCGCTCCGAGCATTTTAATCCAAATATGTATAAAAAATCTACGTTTTATTTGCGATATATAGAGGACCTTATCAGTATAAAACGATTTAATTAATTTAATATCCAAGAAAAAGACAGATACGTAACTAGACCTGTCACAAAGGAATTTCAAAATTCAATATACATGTAGACCCCCTCTGATAAGAATATTGTTGAAATGGCCACAAATATTCGGTTAATCATTAAAACGAATTTAAAAGGTTCAAACGGTGCATGACACGTGCGTAGCTGTGTAGCTGTTTGTTGTGTAGGCCCTATATCATTAAAAGAATTATTAATGAACGACTGTGAAAAAAGTTGGTGAGGGGGGGGGGGGGGGGGGGGGGGCTTCAGAGCTGAGTGGTAAAGGTCACCGACTTCCACCTCTGTGGGCTCAACCGTAGCTTTGGTCGTCTTGTGAGAAAGTTATCTAGTTGACCTGCGAAAGTTCAGTGGTTCTACCCAGCTTCCAGTCCGTACCGTGGAAGCTTTGTCACGGGCGGGGACCAGTAATATTTAGAATGCAACATCGCCAAGAATGAACCAATCATGTGTAAAGAGAATAGCCTTTGAGCACCTAGTCCCACGGTTCTTACGACGAGGCCAGGCAAGCTTGCCACAAGAAGAAATAGCAATAAACATCCCTGAAATCAAGGATAAGCTTAGACTATATATATATATATAAAAAACTCGTTACAAGAGCTCAGGCAGGAAAAATAGTACATATGGTCCACTTTTTTGACGTCAAACGAGGAAATGTTCTGTCGAGGTCGTCAGTTGTCGGTCTACGGACCAGAAACTGCTTAATACCTCACCGCCGTCTCAAGTTTAAAGGTTTATTTTGTATTGGTATTTAATGTAGAACACGGTATTTATTGTTGCGAAAAAATGCAGAGCTTGCAAATTTATTTTGCTATTGTCAAACGCATAGAAATTGAGACCGGAAAAAAAAAGAATTTTCTCGTCAACGCTAACAAAGTGGCAATTAGAATATGCGTCGCCGCAAATGTAACACGTCAACTGATATTCAAAGACATCAGATTCGGTTTAATTTGATGCCATTTATCGTCTGTATGAAGATCATTTTCCCGTACAATGCCATTTTCATACGCCCGAAGGGGCGTATTGTGTTATGACGCCGGTGTCCGTCTGTCTGTCCGTTCGTCTGTCTGTCCGAGCCCACATTTGCATACTTAAGTGGCTATAGGAACAGTAGGTAACTGTACTTTTTCTTTGATGTCATTCATTCCGTAAGGTTTTTATGTGGCTATTTTTATTTTACGTGGCTAAAAGAACAATAGAGAGAACAAAAGGGTAGCCAGATAAATACCCATATGTAGGAACTTCCGTCTTTCCGCCTGTTAGCACTTTCGTGTCCGCTCTGTAACGCTTGAACCCCTTGAAGGATTTCGATGAAACTTGGGGGCTATATTGTTCCGCAGTGCGATGCTCTTGCTTATTATGTTAGGTTTTTCTAAAAATCGTACTTTGAAAAAACAATCCGTGTTTATATTAAAGATGATGCTAAAACGATTGTCTTTTAATATTAACGCGAGGGTAAACAAGTTTGCCCATGCTGAAACTCATCCAGAACTGAATTTAGTCTATTAAATGTAACAAACGGCCGAGTGTCGTTCGCACGAGACTCGTTCCTGACCTTACTTTTCATCTTGGTCAACGAATAGTCCGCATCGCTATGCAAACGGTTATAATTCTGCGTTCGGCTTGAAGGATGAAATTATAAGAAAGCCTTACGATTTTTACTGTCCGTCATTTTTTAAATAACAGATGTACATGAGTAGACAAGCCAAAACAGGCCGGATGACAGCACATTAAAGCGGTCAGAAAATGTACATCTTGCGCCAAGTTCTCGCATACCACTCTATATACACAATGCCTAACGACTTGTGAATGAGAATGGACATTTTCTTGACTTATCGCTCTTCTTCGTGGACTTACCAGAGGGATGATTGCACATGTTTGGTTCTATATTTTCGCTCATACTGCATACCGTGGCCTCAACGCGAAACTAGTCTATCTGCTTCTATTTCTATATACACATAGACTAGTTTCGCGTTGAGGCCACGATACGTCATCAGTTTTAAAGGATCGAGCCCCACCGTTCTATAAACGCTATGATATTTATGCCCCCATGCCCTTCGAAGAGATTTTGGGGTTCAGTAGATCAAAAGTCAAAGTCACAGTGACATTGAAACTGTAAACGGTTTCCAATCAAAAACCGGATAATGCTTAGCCGAATGTGATCCAGCTTCAATGTTCGAAGTCTTTTATTTTAGGCCTTAGTAGGTCTAAGGTCACAGTGACAGTCAGTTTCCTGCACGAGACTGTCAACTTTCATACAATGTTTGCTTATGGTCAGTAGATGATCCCTTATGTATTGGGAGTTAGTGTATCAAAGGTCAAGGTCATAACGATCTGGGTTTGTAGATGTGCCTGAGGTGGTCCAACTTTGTGTAGTCACTAAATAAACTCTATCGCTTTATTCGTCAGTAGGTCAAAGGTCAACGTTTTCGATTTCTCCAATTTTTATAGAATAATTGCTTATGGTGACCATGAACATAAGACTAAAATGATTTCTTATCAATACAGACAGAAAGTGTCCTCCTACGGTCGCCAAACTTCATAACTTCATAACATTATTGTCTATGCCCAGTAAGTGTTTGGGTCCCGGTAAAACTGAAAAGAACACCATCTTCGGGAACAAACAACCGTCTGTAAGTGATTGAAATCAGGTAATATGCAATAAGTTTTGTTCGAGGGCTTCTTACACTGACGAGAAACAAGATTAAGTGTATAAAATATCAAAACTTTAGCTAAAAAGTATTCAAGAAAAGTGGACCGGAACAACTTTTAACCAATAAATTCCAAATGACCATACTTTTGACAAAATGCAAGAGAGACCTATAGCTGGGTTTTAGCCTACTAATAGGCACAATAAACAAATTACTTACAATATTTTAGAAAAGTGGATCTAACCAAGAAATTGCATTGTATTCTTCAGTAAAAAAGTACCATATTTCTATAAAAGAAATATGAAAGAGTTGTGGTTCTTGGCCTACTTCACCCACAGGCGATAAACAAGTATACAACTGTGTTAAAGCTATATATTTTAACAAAAACCAACGCCGACGATAAATTTACAACAATATTTCGCCCAATTCTTTTCCATTGAATTTTTTATTACGTTCATTTCGTATGAAAAGCAAAAAAAGAAAAGAAAAGAAAAGCTCGAAATGTACCTCCGCTGCTTTTATTAAACCGCTGTTTTGACGACGTCCGCGTATAGTCAGGGAGAACGTTCCTAAGATGACGTCGCAGTTGTTCCGTCTGGTGAACAGAATGGCCGGGAAGCTGATTTTGATGTTGAATGCAACAAAATATGTGCAGTTTATAATATTATCATGTTTAAAAATTGAAAGGAAATATAATGTAACTATAAGAAATGAAACTTTTCTACGGTGTTCATGCGAAATGGACGACAGAATAGGATCGGCAAATCCATGAATCGCGAATACATCGCAGATTTCTCTAGAGAATTCTTTTGTCTGTGGTCATCAAACTTTAGCGTGACTTCCTATGGTCTGTAGATCATCCCTATTATTTTCTTTTTGTCCTTTCCGCGGCCGTAACGTAATAAAACGTATTAGCGCCTGATGGCCCTTTCACGCTTCCGTAGAATCAACATTCAAAATGAATTTTGAAAATATTTCTGAAATGTCCAGGTCTGCAGCTCTCAAACAAAAGAAATATCTCACATCCAAGGCATATACTGACACTTTAAGACAACATCAAAAAGGAACTTTTGAACGATTTGACGAAGTTCCAAAAGATCTCCATATAGATCTACCCTTGCTCCGTTACGGACCCCTGTGGGATTTGTGTTTATTCTGAGGCAAATATTTTTTTATAGGTGAAAAGCTGATATATCGTGCTAAAGCCCAGGTATTTTTAATTCGTTAGAAAGTGCTGAAAGTGACTCCTCATTAGCAAAATAAAAGAAAAAAAAAAGAAGAAGTCCACGCGCATACATTTAGACGGGGTGACCCCTGCGCGTGAACCCTGGCTATTGACCAATGCAAATGCGATTTTCGTTTTCAAGTTTAGCCTGTGTACTTCCGGGAAAAGCTGAAGGTCATCTAGCGTCATTTTCTGTGTACGTATGCCTGGCGGGAGTGTATAAAAATAGGATGTGACTAAATACAGAGATGGTGCGCCTGTGATATATTACAGACTCCGGTATATACCGGATTAACTAAATTTGAACAAAAATACCTTAAATGTATATATTTTGTAACCATGGTGATTCTAAATTTCGACTTTTCGCGCTTGATTCTAGGTGAACAAGCTGACGTTTGCACGACAATTCTCGGGTCAAAAACTTCAAGATTTCTACCTTTCGCGGTAAATTTATAGCACAAGTTGAAATTAGATGCTTTATTTCAAGTTGTCGCGTATCTCGAAAGTCGATGGCGGAAACAGGATTCCGTAAGTCTAACAATTTCATTTAAACATGAAGTACGAATGACTCACATTCGTACACCTATCCATTAAATTGGGGACCTCCATGACCGCTGGCTTCAAATCACTTGCCCCCTCATCGATGTGGGTTTGAGCCTCACTCGGGGCGTTGAATTCTTCATGCGAGGAAGTCATCCAGCTGGCTTACGGAATTCGGTGGTTCTGCCAAAGTGCTCGCTCGTGATGAAATAATGCACGGATGGGCACCTGGGAAATTCGCCATATGACCTATAATTGTGTCGGTGCGGCGTTAAACCCAACAAAATAAATAAATAACCATTAAATTCGTCCTCCTAACTAAAACGGTCACAGATTATATCAAATTTCCAATACTTTACGAGTTTACCTGTTAAACCAGGTATAAATCAAAAATCGCGCTGATTCAGCTCGTTGATATTCAAAACAAAGATGGCCTTATATAACGAAGATACACCGACACAAAGGAAGAATTGTGACAACCATACATTTTTGTTATGTGGGGGTAGCGGTGCGTGACATTCCTGTTTCGTTTTTTACCTCATACGACGATGACCTGTCAACCGCGGTTAAAAAGAGATACATTGCATGTTAGTAAATTCTATATATAGATTTATATCACCTGAACAAAGAGGTAGTGAAATTGCGCAGTTGGCTGATTTGTTGTTACTATTTACCAGGCGGCTATAAACAATGTTCTCAGCGAAGGTAGTGGCAACGTATCAAAATTAAAGGGGAATTTCGTTCAGGAAGTTACAAATCAGCCGAAATTTTTGCGAACTGCGCAGTATTTTAAGAAAACCAATCCTGTTTTTTTCTAAAGTTGAGAAATCATCAGCAAAGATTGACTAATACCGGTCGTATGATCTTTGTTAAGTTTAGAGACATTGTTAGGCGTGTCGCTTTGAACTCTGCGTCAGTTAGATGTCCCTTTTACACTTAACAAGTTCAATAGCGGCAACGCCCGGTTATTAAACGCAACTTGAATATATTTCTAGTTTTTGACTGAGACGTGACGCATAATCACGGGCGTTCTGTTATGAGAAGTTTTTTTTTTTTTCAAGCAGAAGACGGGAACGGTCACATCAAGCAGCAACAACAGCGGTGGTTCGATATCTAGTACAACCGCAATCCTCTGTCCAACCAAGGAAGGGCCCATTTTTGGAAAAAATATGAGGGAGTCATTCTGGTTAAAGGTTGGTGCATCGGACTCTGGCAAAAACATGGTCAGGTCAGAAGTCTGGGAAGCATTCATTTGAGCTAACGAAGTATATAGTGTAGGAATTTGTATAATAACCTTATCATTTTTTAACTTCGTATGAAAGTCCCTACCGCAAGAAAGATAACATATCGCATTCACATATTTTATTTCATTTTCATCAATGTATTGTTCGATACAATATCAAACATGTCACAACATATCTCAAAAAATACGGAAACATGAAAAAACTTTACAATGATAAAGACAAACATATGAACAGACAAAAACAAGTAAACCACAGCTCATAAATGAAAACAGTTTCAAAACAATGTCTATCCTTGACAACAAGACTAAAATCAAGCATTACCAAACCTAACTTTAATAACATTAAAAATTCATAAAATTTTCTCCACGAAATATACACACTGTTTTACAACAATATTTAAAGCACTTTCGTTACTTGGCAAAATTTTAATATAACAATATCCAAAATTGCTTTAAGGTATTAACACGGAAAATATAACTTAAAATAATTTTAGAGTTACCTTATATAAAACGTTTTTACCTTGAGGGTCGTCATTAAAAAAAAAAAAAACCTATGTCATTATATAAAAAAAAAAAAAAAAAAATAAACCAAACATTTTTCTATCAATTATTTTTTACAACTTAGTACCACCAGTCTAAACTTATTTGGATATTTGATGAAATTTTACAAAAATGTAAATTTTAATTTTTCTTTCTATGAATGGAAAAAGTCATTGAAAGTTACCGATTGGTAAAATAGTGCTGCATTCTTTTTCTATAAATAACAAAATTTCCGCAAATGCTAAGTTTCAGAGATTGACATGTCAGCACTTTTTTAAGCATGAATTTTTGAAGAAAAAAATAAAATCTTTTCTCATTTTTTGCAATTTACTTCAAACACTGATGAAAAAGCTCTAATCTTGTAGCCTCATGTTTTGAAACTGAACAAAAATGACAGAACTATGTGAAGAAGAAAAACTCAAAACAATGCTACCAGTATATGTGGATTTGAAAAAGAAATCTTAAAAGTACTATTTTAAGCAGAAAGGTCAAACATGTTAAACGCAAAAAATGAGCCTTTTGATTTAGCACCCACATTTCATGTAAAAAAAAATCTTACACGTAGTAACAAGGCTGCAAAAAGCACAGCCCTGTCCAGCACATCAAAAATATATCTCATCGATCAATGAATAAATATGCAATATGAATGAGTCATAGGAACTATGTTAATGATGTATACTGCAAAAATATAACGTTTTTAGCAATTAAGTTATAAACTGCGTAATTTTCATACAATTTTTTAAGCAATCCCTCCATGTCCCATCTCCATCCCAAAAAATTTAAAAAAAACATGAAACCAAGCCATTCCCTTAAGTTAAACCCAAAAATAATACTTCAAAGAAAATAGGGGAGAAAAAAAGTGCAATTGTCTTAGAATATGCAACATTTTAGCCAGATTTTTACATCATGATGGTAAATCAAAACACAAAAAGACCTTTCAGTTAGCTAACAATCATTTCTAATGGAAATAAAGTGAAAAAGTCTGATTCTAATAGTTTTCTTCAAAATTAAACAGAATTTTTGAAGGAAGTGCAAAATTTTAACATATCAAAGTACCAATAGGTCAGATATGACAATCTGTCCTTCAAACAAAAACAAAATAAATGCAATATTTTATTAAACCCTTAGCCTGCTGGTGGCAAGTGACTTTGCCTTTGCGACCAGTGCAGACAAAGATAAGCCTGCACATCTGTGCAGTCTGATCATGATCTGCAGTGATCGCTATTCAGTCAGTATCTTTTTTGGTAAACACCCCTTTTTGAGTGTTAATGGTACTGTCCAAAGTGAAAGATGGACAAGTTCATTATAGAAATTTAGCAGGGTAAGGGTTACGAGGATTGTATGAGTGTATATATTTACATATCACAAACAGATGGAATGTTAAAACTGTACACTGAAACTTTCAACAGTAACTGTAAAATAAACCAAATAACATGCACATATAAGAAAATTGTGCCTTAATCAAAATACTGTTTGTTTTTATAAAATTTAGTTCGAAATACGTAGTACTTTTGTGACATTGTATTGCTGTATTCCTGTCTGGAAACGTAGTTTTTTTTTGCGGTTCCATATTTTTAGAGATTTATGAATAAGGTCAGATATAAAAACTAACACAATTCTAATTAAGGCCAACAGAAAATTGGGGAATGAAAACAATCATGATGTATATAATTTAGCACTTTAGTAAACAGTCATCAGCACATGACATAACTTGCATGAAAGTTTTTGCGATTATTATATTGGTACAACGCAACTGATAATATTACTCATGTCACAACTTCCATTTATTAATATTTAACTTGCATGATAAACACTGTATTGTGTCTGGGTATTTATCAAGTTTTATATTTAGTATCATAAAATAACACCACACTTGCTTTTTCCTGTAATAACGATCATATAACATCCAATAAGCAATGTACCAAATACAGCTAAAAGTGCACCCGTAAAATTACAGAACAAAAATGTTAACAACTGTTAAAAAAGCACATGGAATTGGAAACGCTTGTACATAAGCTACAAAGGTACTGAACCAAAATAGTGCATTAGAACATTTCAAAAGTTCTTTGACGAGGCTTTTTACACTAGTATCCTTAAGGTACTGTATCGGTAATGACACTTGGCAATTTCCGCACGATTACCTATTCTCGTGATGCTTCTTTTGACGTAAAGTAGCTCAGCATGCACATGGTATTCCTTAAAAAGCGGGCGGAGAATGTCCATATCGCAAAAGGAGCATAACTAATTTGCCAATTTTCATAATGGTACCATTACCTTAATTAAATGTGATTTCAGGACGCATGGATAGCATTCAGTACAAAATACTAAGATATTTAAAACCATGCTGTATATTATAATAGTACATTATTATGCTCTTAAGTCATATGTACTTTTAAGTATTTGAAAACATTTTGTTGGCGTGAAATGTGTCATTATGAACCAAAAACTAAATACTTGAACATTTACAAAACAAACTGCAGTAGACTGATCTTATGTATGACTATCTTGTTATATCTTGTTGTTTGAAAAAAAAAAAAAAGAGCCGGCTATAAAAATGACATTTAATGTATCAACAGGACAGTGAAATGTGATAACATCTTGTTGTTTTATCTTGTTGTTTGAAAGTGTTGGGTGTAAGACAGTAAAATGCGATGTTGTTCATCTATCTGAAACAATGATTTTAAATTGAAAAAACAATAATGCTTTGCAATATAATGTGGTTGGTTGTTTACATTAAACATAAGCTAGATAACTCACTTACAAATGCATGCCTACAGCGATGTTGTTTATTTTTATATATACCAAGAAGTGATACGACAAGATCTGTCAGTCGCAACTTATGACTGATCATTTTGGTTATCTTAATCAGTAAAATCTTTTCTGCATTTCAAATCCAATGTACATCATTTTGTAAACAACTACATGTTTGTCAACGTGGGAGAAGATACAGACACTATGCTATCAGTCAAAATATCAGTGATTACCGCCATCGAAAACAATCATGTCCCATAACAATCACAACCAAATGCTTTTATGACTTATCACTAGTTCGTTGTCAATATGAAATATGTCGAAATATGAAGACAATGTATTAATGAGGCTGTCTGAAATGCATGAATCTGAGGTATAAATTAATGTTCCCATGGAAATGATGTTGACCAATGAGCACTGTTTAGGAATTAGATGAATTGGGTGATTTTCGTACTCAAACTGATTAAGTACTTCAAAATGCAATTAATGGACATAGAGTTTACATTTTATAGCACATTCTTGCCAATAATTTTTACAAGTGTAGAAAATAGATGTAGCACATGTATACTGTTCTGTGTACACATTTAAACTGAGTATATCTGACACCATAGTGTGCATGCAATGTTGTTTTCTTTTATCCTTCAGATGTTATTTCTGTACACCATTTCAGGATATATGCACATGCTGGGTGTCATGTCTTGTTTATAAGTTTGATTATCAAATGAACACTTCGTTGTTTTGTTGCCTGTATGGCGGTATCGTATGCGTCACCACTGGCAACTTGTCTCATGGATAAACTATATCCGTATAGTGTGATGAATCCTTTGATCGTTGAAACTAATGGTGAAAATCTATGGATGGAATAGGATGAAGTTTGTAGGAGCCTTTTTGCCACCAGAAAATGGCTACAGCCGCGGCTCTGATTTAACAATAACAGAATCATGATGCATAGATTCTGAATATTTTGGGAAGCCATGATGACTGTATGATTGCTGTGAAACCTGCGGTAAAATTGTCTGTGTTGGGGGAGAGTCATGACGCAAGGAGTTCCCAAGATACAACGGTTGAGCTGCAACAACATGAATTTTGTTTGCTTCAGCAAACCTTTGCAGAGCATCATATCTGTTTTTCAAAGAACTCAGTTCCATTCTTACAATATCGTTTTCTCGCTGCAGACGTTCAACTTCATTTCTTAGACCATCTTTTTCAACTTCCAAAACCTCTTTCTGTGAAATCCTTTTTTCTCTACAGTTTGCTGCGTACCCACGGTTTTTCAGCGTTCTCCGCCGCTGTTTCAACTTAATCACTTCATCACGAGTGAGCCCTTTCAGCATCCGGTTCAGCTCTTTCACGGACAAGGCTATGAGCTCCTCATCCGATACCGACTTGTGACTAGGCGGCTGCATGTGGATACCCTCTGACTTGATCTGCGACAAGAAAATCTGAAAATAGACATAAATATTTGTAAGTATACTAACATAAATCCACATGTAGATGTACACAGTATAAACGTGCAATGTTAAGTAAATATTACAAGAAAAGTTTGCCAGTGAAAGGTCACAAAAAACAGAAATATACCCGTTACAGATATATTTTCTTGTACAAAATTTCAGCCTAATATTGTTCTTTGTATGGGTCTAACAAAATCAGTATCAATATGTCAGTAAAACTGACAAATGTTGCAACAAAATCAATTTGCCTTTATCCCTTATTTTAGTTATGTACTAGTTTTTGTGAAGAACTGAAAACTAAGAAGCTAGAGTCAACTAGTACAGTTCCTGTGTTATGGGAGCCTGCAAAGGAGGTAATTTTACTTCTTTTGATACCTACTTTTGTATCTTTTTTGGCAGTTATGACATCAGAATGATGTGATCAGTAAAACAATCAATTATTCAGCGTTTAAACAGAAGGGTAAATAACATCACGTAAACATAATTAAATCTTCTGCGTCTAAATTTTAAAATTACAATAACATTTCAAACAGACTTGACCTACTTTACATGTAACCATAAAGATTGTGTATTTACATACATGCCTTAAAATTTACAAGGCAAACTGCTGACCTCAGCAAAAATTTCATTATAAACAGGACAGGTTTATAACTGCATAAAGTTTATAAATGTACTATGGCCAAGTAAATATCAAGATATACTGATCACACAGCTGATAAATGCTGACCCATATATCTTGCATCAGATATTTAACCATCATTAAACAATTCATTAATAATTATCATTGAATTTCCCTTCTACGCAATTATATGCCGCACCTACATGCCCGTTTATCTATTGTGATCTATTCACATCTTTAAAACTTTATCATGACTTAAATAATTTATACATACTGCTCTCTGATGATCATTTAACTATACCAGTGTATCTAGATCAAGTAATTGCCAAATACTAATAAAATAAAACCAGCAAAGTATGTATCAGACATAACCAGATCAACACTTGACCAAAATATTCTGTATTAGAAATACCATGAAAGTGGGATGCCAAAAATAACTTAACAGACCAAAGCAAATCTCAAAAATGAAAGAATAATTAAAAATAATGTAACGAAAGGACATCTCAACCAGTGATTAACTACATGTATGATTAATATGCACCTTGTGCACTAGCATGCGGCAACATGCATGTTTCTACATTAGAATTGTAATGTTCAATACTGTATAGCAGCATCAGGTTGAGCCACATTTTCTCAATAATCCTCAATAATCATTGACTGAATAAATGAGTTACATTTCCTCCGTGATGACTCACTGAAGGTATGAAACAATGATCAATATTGAAAATGGCACAGCATTTCATAGTTTTTATATAGCAAAATAACAACTTAATTAATATAACTGGTGCAGTACTGTAGCCAATCAAAGGATTTCGAGTTAACATTTCCTTGTTTGTAATTGTAATCTCAATTTTAGATAAAAACTATTAAATATATACCTTAAGTGTGACACTCAATACCAATGAATACTGTATAACATTAAAGTTTGCTTTTTGACTGGAAAAAATATTTCAATTGGAAACATTAGTACAAAACTTCCAGTAACAGTGATTCGGTAGCCATTTAAATACAAGACTAAAACTTTGTCATTTATAAAAACAAAAGAATAAAATTTAACCTGACCATGGTGTCATTTAAATACTTCTATTTTCAACAGATATTTTAAATACTTTTTCAGAATCAGTCAATAGAATCGGACAGTATTAAATATTCAACAACTTGCAATGTGTTGCCATATATTGATTCTTGAGAACATATGGTCTTTTATTTCCAGGCAGAACAAGAAAAACTGTGCCACAACGACACTGACACGTCCAAACATATGTGTTGCCACCGTGTTAACATTGCCGGCCACCTGTTACACGACAATAATCTTGAAAATCTGTTCACATCAGCAACACGCGGCTTGCTGACTCATCGGTTCGGATCAATACCGCTGCCAATACAATGTCTCGGGACACCAGCCGGCTTAAGCAATGACTCATTCAAGCAACATCATCAAAATTGCCTGTATTTGGGAGACTAAAACAGAACGCTGGAATAACTGTCTGCTACATGTTGCCAGTCATAGATTACTCATTTCAGCTCAGAATTCAACAGGAGAAATAGGGGACACAATAAAACACTTGTGGAATCCAGGCAGAAACTGATCAATAAAATTGCTGAGTCATGAAGCCTTCATCATGAAATCATATCTGAACAAGGAAAATCTTCAATGATCGTGTATAAATAACATGACAACAAACTGCAATGATTAAGAAATATTTCCTGATGTGTGAATAACAATCTCTTCAACCACCTTTGCAAACACTTAACCATATATTGCCTAGTAAGAGGGAATGGGTTAAGTAAGAAAACAATAGTATATAATCACTACTATCATCACCATACAATGTCTGCCTTTAAGGAAGTACTACATTTATGTAATTGCACCAAGTATAATGTAATTGTAGTTACTATTTTTAAAGCTGTCTAGCTTTCAGAAACTATCAGGTTTGCCAATGACAACCTTTCAGTTTCCCTAACTTACTGTTAACATGTCTTGTTTATACCAAATTAAAAGGCAAAAGTATCATCATCATCATAATTGTCATCATCATCATCATAATCATCTTAAGTGTGCCTGTATTAGTACACTATACACAAATCTTTGTGAATATTTGTAAGTGAAAGTGTGTCTATCTGTTTGAACAGTTCTGTAAAATCACTATCAGCCTACACTTAAAACAAATGTAATAATTCATGCCACTGAAGTCATTAATTAACAACATTTATTCCTATTTCGTACCGGGTGTGACACGCTCATCATGACATTCTGAGAAATCAAAACAACTTAAATGTCGTCAACATCTAAATATGCTCTCATGGTTTCTAATTTAGATCATTTTTGCGATCACAATAGACTGTAATTTACTCTATAATAATCTCTGCTACCACAAGAGACAGGTTATGAATGAGAAAATGACGTCATTGCAGCTTTTCTCAAGCCATTTCTACTATGATGTCAAATATCTTTTCCTAGAAAGCCGACACTATTAAAGCATTTACAATCTCGGAAGAGCGTCATTTGATGAGATTCCCAGAATAACTCCCGACTGCAGAAAATAGCTTGTGGTTTCCATATACAGAATTAATAAAGTCAATTTTAGATCTCTCTCAATGAAAACAGTCAATATGTTTGCCTGAAATAACATTACTTAGACAGAATGCTGTATATAGACTAGAACTACAAGACAGTAAAGGCATCAGTATATTTAAGGCAGTAAAATTAGTAATAAAGTCAATATATAACACTACATTTGTGGGGGATAATGCTGTTTCAGAAACAGCAATTGTAAAATACACTAAAAACAGCAAATTTAACCAGCAAAAATATTTTATGGCACTAAAAACAACTAGAGTGACATCACCGCTACTATAACATTACTATTATCATTCCACCATAATTCTGACCCTTTTGTCTTCTATATATACCTCATTACCTGCAGTTAAACACACCTTTACCACTGGAATGACATATAATGTTAGCTAATCGAAATTACCACTTGGTTAAATGTTGCTAAAATGACTAGGAGTGTGTTCCTTAAATACATTTTTCAAAGGACTATCTGAATGACACATCAGTTGGGAGTTTTTACCGGTAATGAAAATTTGTCTAGTCAAAAAGTTGATAGAAATCTAGAACAACTAAATGATTGTCGATTAACAAGATGCGGTATTTCAAACACAATGGAAGTCAAGTATCTTCCTTTCAGAGAATTTATGCTGAGCTGTTCTGAATTTTGCACTTCAAATACTTGAATTATATCAAACCTTCAGTTAAACACTGCATTCATTTCGTAATATTTATCAGTAATTTTCAAATTCAAATTCAATTCATGACTTTGTTGTATCTATTTTTGGAGTAAACATTATCTGTAGCCACTGTAGTTACTGTACTGATTAACTGTCTATTTTTAGCTACCGCCTAATGTTTACGTTGGTGTCCTTAGCAAACACTGTGTCGGTATAAACATTTAAGTTTAAGAAGTATTTTTATTATATTAAAATACTTGTATTATCAACTAATCCATGTTGCAATATGGGTCAAGTTTAATATTGTAACAGTTCCAACAAAAGAGAAAAATAGTTTTTACAGATTTAGGTATTTAGTGTAAAACAATACATGTAATTTTTTTTTACAAGGTTTCCTTATTGTTTTGTTGTTTCAACAAGTGTGGTATTTATAATGCTGACTAAAGAACTAGATTTAAGGTTTCGATGGAGGCCTTGAGAAACAAAAATCAAACAACACCAAAGCATAGAAAGAAAGAGTTGTTTGACATGAAAATTGAACAGCATGTAAAACATGTATATTACTTTACGAAAAAGTGTCAGTATACTGATATAAACTTGAATTCCGGAAAGGGCTGCCTAAAGGGGCTCCACTTCCGGACAGTTAAACGCCTTTAAAACTCACCATTTCAAAGAACTGTTACACATGTTTGTTTTGATGCATTTGCAATAGCGGCGAGTGGTGAAATTTCACGTAACAAGGTGGAACATAGTTTTTCAGCAATTGTTTATCTTTTTTCTTTACAAATGGCATTCATTTTCAAAGGGAGACAACTCTTCTCAAAGATTACTTAAAATAATCGGAAAAAGTTGTTTCCCTTTGAAAATGAATGCCATTTGTACTTAAAATAAACGGGAACAGTTGTCTCCCTTTGAAAATGAATGCCATTTGTAAAGAAATAAAGATAAACAATTGCTGAAAACTGTGTTCCTTCTTGTTATGCGAAATTTCACCACTCGCACGCTATTGCAAATGCATCAAAACGAACATGTGTAACTGTTCTTTGAAAATGGTGAGTTTTTAAAGGCGTTTAACTGTCCGGAAGTGGAGCCCCTTTAGGCAGCCCTTTTCCGGAATTCAATGTTTATATCAGTATACTGACACTTGTTTCGTAAAGTAATATACATGTTTTACATGCTGTTCAATATTCATGTCAAACAACTCTTTCTTTCTATGATTTGGTGTTGTTTGATTTTTGTTTCTCAAGGCCTCCATCGAAACCTTAAGTGCCTCAACTGGGAATATATTCAACGGTTTATAATAGATCAGACAATTAGGAAAATACATAATATTATCATATATTTTCTTAATATATTAAGAACTATATTACTCAGATCATAAACTAGAGCTTAATGAAAATTATCTTACAAGTCCTATGACATTAAATGTGTTGACTATTGGACTTTGTAACCTGTTCTTATCCATAATAAACAATTTAATTGCACTACATTACACAGATAAGCAATTTCTGCTTACTTCACAATTTTCACTTTTTAATGGAATTATCTTGTATGAAATTGGGAAAATTTTTGCATTTAAGAATTGGTTCTCTTACTACACAAACACATTTAATAAAGACAAAATATTACATCATGTTAGAAAAATTTATTCTAAAACAGCTATGATAGTGTATACTGCAAGGTACCATTCATAACATTATTCTGTAACATATTTTGGAGAATGAATGTTCATATTTTAACCCTTATCAAGCTGGACACGACTGATTCTGCCTTTGCGACCAGTGCAGATCAAGATCTGCCTGCACATACATGCAGTCTGATCATGAGCTGCACTGTTCACCATTCAGTCAGTATCTTTTTTGGTATGCACCCCTTTTAACAGTTAATGGTACAGTCCAAATTGAAGAAGAGTTCATTATAGAAATTTAGCGGGGTAAGGGTTAATTAAACTGCATGAAATATCAAATAGGTTTCTACTTTTTTTCTTGTAAGTGATTAGAGATTATGATTCACATTAGACTTATACAATATATACAGTACAGATACAGATACAAATTTTATTTAAAGTCGGTGTTAAATATACAGACAACAATAGCTATGTATAGCTATTGACCGACATAAATAACAAATAATAATTTGAAAATCATCCGATCACTCATGATATGTAACTGGTCTGACATTCAAAGATGCTAAAAATAATCACTTAACTTTACAAAACACTGCCAAAATAAGCTGTTTATGTTGTCATTCCTTGAATATTATTTCAACACAGCAATGATATGATAATATAATAATATAAATACAACCTAAATTTGCATCATTAAAAAACAGGGCTCCCTGAACTAACAGTAACATTATCTCGGCGAGTAGAACTGATATATGGCACAAACCACAAAAACATGAAAGTGGGAATTTACTTCACTTAAAATGTCCGTTTCTTCTGTAAATCATTATTATGGGCTAAATATATTTATTACTTACCAATATA
The DNA here is from genome assembly GCF_021730395.1 of Mercenaria mercenaria. NCBI lineage: Eukaryota > Metazoa > Mollusca > Bivalvia > Venerida > Veneridae > Mercenaria > Mercenaria mercenaria. The sequence goes on from NC_069362.1 coordinate 25,872,172, forward strand.
AATATAGACTCTTAATATTTATACTAAGAAAGACACACTACTAAGCTATGTACTTTCATGTATAAAATATACCAGTAATATGATGATAACATATGCCAAAAATAGTTAGAAACAAAATTACTTAAAACAAGATTTTATCAAAGACTGTATTATACAGTAATATAGCACATGTATGTATGTACAACATGAAATGTGATGAATCATAAACACTCCTCCAGATGAACACATTTCATAAAGCTTTGGCTACACCCTTAGAAATATATGTAAAATTGAAACAGGGAGGATAAAAAGGAGAGAATAACCCCTATTGTGAACAGAAATCCTTATCCCGAAAAATTACCCCACATCTACACCCTTGAAAGTTTGTAACGGCAACATTTACAATTCATAAAAGAAAACAAGTTCTGTATTTTGACAAGTCCTGTATTTTGACAATCTTGACTGACAATTTCTTTTTTCAACACTAAATATATTACAAATTATAAAGAATCATACATCTTCATCCGAGGGCGCACTGTCTTCTTAATTCGGCGTAAAATAAATTGGCAATCAACAGGTCACGTGCTTCAACAAAATATGCAGGAGATAAACACGAAAAACATGCATGTTTTACGTAATTCGATTGTCAAACTTTGTTCAGACCAATTTAGTGTTGATTTTTCAACCATTTCAATATTACTCTAAATCTCAATTTAAATAAATAGAAGTAACACACAAAATTAAACGAAAAAGGGCTCAAAAACAAAATGTAAACAAAGAAAGGTACACCACGCCGCCTTTCTAAATTTAGGACACAATGAAACTGACCCAAATAATCAATTCATAAACTCACCTTTTTACTCATTTTTATATTTCCAAAGCACTGTATGAATCCAAATTTATATTCACTGTAATTCCAAAGAGTGGAATGTGTCTTTCAGCCTCTGAAACTCTCTTATAACCACCAGTTGAATGTGTGAAAAACTGCTTATTACGTAGTTTGTCGTGTGTACTCTTTACCGACCGTTGCTTGTTTTGCGCCACAGAGTTGCCACTTTGTATTGACGCAGTAAAACTGATGAGTCAGCTGTACTGAGTGGCAGTCGATATTTTAGCCAATACCTTTATGAATCAACTAAACAACCCTTAAATGTTTCCACATAGGGATCCAAATCCTTAGATACGGGTATGCTTTGGATCGCCAAGTTTTAAATCACTACTTTTGTACAAATATTTGTTTTATTTTGACAAGTATCGTTTGTGTATTTGCGTTTAATATCTGTGTACTTCGTCTCGCGCGCAACAGGTTTAACCAATCAAAAATAGTTTTACATACAGTAGAACCGCCCATTATTGCATCAACAAACAATGAAATACTGCGTCGTAGTAAATCTACTTTCCCACGTAGTATCCGACAGAGGGCATAAGAGTAAACATTCGCGCCAGAAAGGCTGCGGCGTAGCTGAAAGGGCAAGGTGAAAATCAGCACGGAGAATAATTCTGTTTCTCCGGTGAATAAATTATCCAGTTTAAATGACACATATCTATTATATTCAAACAAAAAATCTCGTAGATCTAGAAATAGATCTAGATCGATATAGATCTAAGCCACTTCTCTAAATTTCACAGGGATGGACTATAGCACGTGCACCCACACCCCCACCCACCCACACACACACACCCAAATCCAATAAGATGCTTAAAATTTTGAATATCTGCCATTTTAGTCAAAATTTTCAGCCCGCTTCGCTTGCAGTTACATTAGATATAGGCTAGCTCTATTTATAACTGCTTAAGGTAGTTCTGCACGTTTGATAACCCGGAAGTGATGGCATAACGTCATTTATCCGGAAAACGTAGAATAAAGCCTGGATTCGGCGTACGGAAATGAAAATTATTTTATGAATAAATGGCAACAAGTGAGTAAAATTATTACAATGACACAGTTACTGTCTTTCAAAAGTGAAAATATGATACTAAAACATTTGACACGTTAAATAATTCAAAATAATGTCTTAAAATTAGCGTGAAATGTGCGGTTTACTTTAAACATGGTCAGATATCTCTGAAATAAGCACACGGATCTGTACATTTTATCTCACCAAAATATAGGCCATATGTTTATCTACAACTGTGAGAAGTTTCATTAAAATCTACATTGCAGAAAAAATTCTATTCGAGCAAACGTTATGAAAGTTATCATTTTCCCATAGACTCCTATTATGAAAAATTGCACGAGATCAAAATTTTTCAAATCAGTCAAGCAAAAAATCAAGCACACGACCCTATCTTTTTTATTTGCTGAATTTTCTAAGTATATTCTGAAATTTTGAAAAATCAGAGTTTAATCAAATTCTACATTATAGAAAAAAATTCAATCCGAACGTACAGAACTACCTGTGTTTGGGATGGTGGAGGGGGTGGGGACCGTAAGACAGGTAGAAAGCTAACAGCTAACTCAAATTGCTTTTTTAGTGAAAGGATATTGTATAAAATATAGCCTACGTCAGATTCCACCACTTTACATTTTGCCATTTAGCCGCACATAGAAGCTCCGCGCCCCTGAATCAGAATCTTGGATCCCCTCCTCACCCCAGATCATGATTGTGCTGTATGGCGGATATTCACGTCCTTTTCTCAAGTGTGTTCAAAATTATCCATACTTGACCAGAATCATAGTAAAAAGGTTAAGGTTTCAGCCTCATGACTGAGCAGCTATTATACCAATGTGCTATAAGTACTACCTGCTCGTTAATATATGACACACCCGAGACACAAACATTCCATGTAAGCGTTCACGAGTAGTCCCCCATTTGGATTATAACGTACCATTCTGGTGTATTTTCCTGATGATCTCTGACTACTCAAAGAACTGCTTGCATTTAGATTGTCAACAACCTAGAATATATTGCAATTACGCGAAATATAGCTTTCTTTCATTTATATTTTCGCACGACTGATAGACTAACTACCAAGGCACAACAATATTTTATTTGCAACTGTATAAAAGTGAATAGTTTTGTCGGCTAAAGTGACGGGATCAGTTGAGAATAAACCAACTGTCATAGTTCTTCCTTGCTGAATAAAATTGACATGTCGGTTGAAAAGCTGCTAAATGCTAGTTATAATCCGATATCTTTGCATTTATTGAAAAGCGATATTTCAACTTGATTTTACTTTAATTCAAATTCCTGTCACCGTGTTAAAATTAAATGTCAGAAACCCTAAACCTGGTTCCAATAATCGAGGATAACTTGAACAATAGTAATTTACTGCGAAATCTGGTGCATAAGTATAAATCAAAGCGCTGAAAGCACAGAAAGGTTGAAACCTTTCGAAAAACATGTGGTTCTGGTAAGAAGTTAGTTCAATAATATTAAATTTGCACAGGGCGCCTTTTAATATTTGGACGTTCAACATGCCCCTTTGTCAAGTTTAATTGAATGACAGCCATTTACATGGCAAAAATTTCAACCTTATTTTATTGAAGTGTAATGTAGGAAAACTCTCATACACGTGATATATTGGTTTACCGTAATTTAAACTGCGCCAGGAATTACTTCCCCTACACATAATACAACGCACTAGTAAAATATTTTAAACCGCTTTTATATGAACTCAATTTTAATTTAACACAACCAATAAATGCTGGTTACAGCTATCATTTATAATCATATGCACACTACACAGACAATACCTTAGTAACGGGCCGCATTTTTTTTTTTATAAAATCCGACCATGAGAATACTTTGCGTCTAAACTCATTTTTTATAATAAAGAAAATTGGACAGTTTCGTGTTGTGATGCAAAAGCGAATGCATGTAAATTTCACTTTCAAAGTGAGGACAGGTCTTCGCTAATTTCAGTAAGACAGTATGTTCAATGGATGTGTAAAATAGGTTTTCTTTGTCCGTTGTTGGTATTTACCTATCACATTTTAGTCACTTCCACCGCAATGCATCGTGAACTTGTAAAACTTTCCGCAAGATATTTTGCGGAAAGGTCTACCGAGAAATTTATAAAAACTTCGATAAAACATTGGACTATATGAAATGTCAAAATCGTAAAATTTTGAAGTCCGACGTTTACTTATCGAACTAGTAAGAAGTGTGTATGTAACATTCATTTTCACAGGGGCTGGTATTTAAGGCATGAAGGTAGTTATTCGCCGGATATGCCACCATGGTCTACTCGAATTTAGTCCATATAAATAGATTTTTCCGACTAGTAAAACCTATTTTCATGTCAAATATCAGCTTTATTTATGCTTGTTTGTAAGAAGAATGTCTGCTGATGTTTAAAGCTACGTTATATGCTTCAAAAAGTAAGCCGAAGCTGTTTGGTAAAGTTAAAGTAAAGTTTGTATTTCCTGCTGTCTACCTATACCATATTTGCGTTTCCAAACAATGTTTATTCAACAGAAACTACAAACTCATCGTGTACATAAATGCGCTTCCCTTGTTTCCAAACTGCGCTTATCATTCAAGAAAGATAAAACAAACAAAAGTGTCATTGTGGTCCTACTGCTCACCAGGGTATCAAACGCTATTCTCTAAGTAATCAGATCTCCAATAATTCAACTCTAATATTATTTATGTTTGTTATGTTTCAAGTTTATTTTCTATAATTGTAAGTTGAAGCATATTTCCAAGAATTGCTAAATTGTGGTGATAAATTAGTAAATCAAAAGAATTATCAAGCGTAAATTAGAAGGATATGAAAATAATATTGTAAAATCAGAAGACTACAGGCAATGCACATCGTACAGTATCAGAATGCACTTACTGCAGGCACAACACACAGAAAAGTTCAACTCCAAACATTCAACACCTCAAAAGTTAAACTCCGAGATCATTCTCCAAGTAATCAGATCGCCAAGATTTTAAATTTGCTCACCTCCCATGACTGTTTGCTAGGTTACAAGTTTTTTTTTGTACAGTTGCTAAATTGTGAGGCTTATTAGATAAATTAAACGAGAATTATGATTTGCTCTAGCAGGATTGGCATATAAGTGAGAACTGTTCTAGAAAGGTTCAAAATTCAAAAGCTACACATGTATAACATCTTGGATGTACCTCTGTGTGTCGGTCTTTGGATTACAGTATGTTATAGCGTTTCGAAAACTAAAGAACAAATCTACAGTTGGCAGCAGGCAACAACAAATAATACACTTTCTTGACCTAATCAATACTACTTTCTATGTTCACCAGTTTATTGTACATATAATGTTTGAGTGAATGTTTTCTTGACAAATCGTTATGTATTAAAAAAATAAGGCTACTTATTAAGAAGAGCCATTTTGTCGACTTCCACAAATCAAAAACACAATTTTCAGATATATAGAATAATGTTTTGACAAATAAGAATCTTATTCTTAACTTAGTCTATAAGCTAGAAAACATACTTTAAAAAGTATTTCTATGTAGCTAGGTTCAAGATATCGAGTAGAATAGAAAAATCTAATTATTTTTCAAAATTTAACACGATATCACATAATACACCAACTTTCACAATTCTTGGAGCAAGGGTTGTATAATTCTACATATTTCTGCGAAATCAACTTCTTGTTTAGCCGACCCTAGAAATAAAATATACTGATGTCACGTTCTTTCAACTCCACTGCACACATCTTCATGGTCTAGTTGGGGTCACTGCTGTGCTAATTGCCCTCTAATTAGTTACTGTTACATAATCGCTGATAAGCAGCAGATAAGATGGGAGTTGTATATTGGATTTGTGTGTGTGTGTGTGGGGGGGGGGGGGGGGGGGGGGGGGGGATACTTATATAGTAGTGAATCTAGGCCGTGACACCAAAACATTAAAAATGTTGCAACCCTACTTCTTTAATTCATGGGTTATTGTCTTTAAACTCCGCTACCTTGTTAAAAATGTTTGTACAAACGACCGACCCTGCTAAAACAACAATAGAAGTCAGTGGTGTCCACCAAGCTAGAAACTAGACCTGTATCTACCCCAAGATCCTGCTGTTTCGACTTCCATGCAGTTTTGAGATAAGAAAAAGAACTATAGGCCTACACATGAAAATCGTCGAGAGAAGACGCAAATGCCCCCTTGCTATGCTTTGATTCAATTTTGCTTAAAAGAAATCAAACAGTTTCATTTATCGGGCCAACATCGAGAAACTTCACATCAGGCAAACACCCACATTTGATATTCTAAGATAAGATTTATTAATTGAGTCGGAAAGACAATTACAAGTAACATAAGCTCTGATGAGATAACTGACTATAAATTCTCGTTATGTACTGCTTTGATTCTATTTTGCTTAATAATCTATTTTAAAAACTCTGTACCTTTTACTCTGTTTTATTAACGTTTATCAAAATGGCAACATTCATGTGAATTTTTCAATTCAACAACAATTAAAATACAAATCCGGAACTGATGTAATGTTGTTAAAAGTCATAGTTAAGTACCGCTAATATCTAAATATATTCAGGATTTGCAAGGAATGTCAATTATTTATCTTGTAAGTACTAAAATAGGTTGTTACATGAAATATCGAGACAAATATGTAAGTTAACCAGACGTGCACGTGCAGCACGACCATCCGCTTAACTTCTGACGTGTAGCTTTTCTGTGCTAAAGTGTTATTTCAGTTATTTAAGTTTATGTATTCTTGCATACCAGACGGGGATTTCCGGTATTTTTACCGGTGCTGGAAAAATCCATCTTACACCCCAGGGTGTAAGATGACTCTCGTGCTGTAAATGACGTACTACGAACTACATATATGTAGAAGATTTATGTTGTAATTTATATTTTTTTTAAAAAAACGGAATAGAAATTCAATACCTTGACAGTTCCTATTGGTTCCTGATAGCATATTTCTCGATTCAAATCACGTTATTTTATCAAAAATTTATAACGTTACGCTGCAACTGATAAAACAAAACCGGAACTAAACATTGTTATTTGTTTTGAAACGTCATGACGTCTTTCCTGTTTACGGACGTTGGTTTCCTGCGCTTTGTTTAAATACACTGCTATAAGAAATAGTTCTAAAAAGAAAGCCGTTCGACTGATTTTATTTTCATTATTTTATCTTGATATCGGTATGCAAGAAAAAGATTCTGTCACTGGTTATAGGTGCAGATGGGAATATCCGGCTCTCGGGTAACTGTTTAGGCGGTAACTCGGTAGGAACCTCGTTACCGCCTAAACAGTTACCCTCGAGGCCGGATATTCCCATCTGCACCTACAACCAGTGAAAGAATCTTATACGGTCCATCCATCCTTTCAGACACAATGAAGCATATAAATGCCACGTAGAGTATAGACCGCCTGTGCTAAAGTGGACTATTATAGCAATTAATATACTACAGTTATAATTATTTATAAAAGGGAAATCTTAAACAAATATTCTGACTCAATTTTACATAAATCTTACAAAGATATTAAAATGATAAAATAAAATGTTAAATAATAAATAATATGAATCGGTCATTATGAAAGCTGTACAAAAATAAGGATAAAATAAGAATAAAGGGAAGTAATTCAGAAAGGAAATCTATTTTTAAATGAAATAAAGCAGTTTATCATTTAGCTTACTCCTATACAGTGATCTCCCTTGTCATTCGATTCAGGACAGGTAGAAAGAATCGCATGCAGATCTATATCCTATACAACTAATAAAAATGATTCAGATCATATGCTGTTTTATTACTGACGAGTGCATTATGTATTAAGGCTAAACTAGAGAAATCTTTATTATACGTTTTGAACTATTTTTTCACGGCATATTTTCGTGCGCTTCGGTCACGTCTGTGTTTAAAAGGAATACACCTTTGGTTTTCAACTTAGCAGTGTTCAATGGATCAACCGACTTAAAAACATAATTTTAATACGAAATGACGCATTTTTTAACCTTATTGTATTTACATAAGTATGAAAATATCAACCGACTGTAGAACAATGTTCAGAAAACAGTTTATATCAATAAGAATATCTGTCGATTAGCCAGAAAAAACGGACAAAAACCTTACAACGGATTAATCTGTCATTCAGTGAAAATGGTTAGTCTGATATTTTTGCAAGCTCTGGAATACGGTAATTATAGGTCTCAACCACTTCGTGGTTTCAACCTAAAAATAATAAAAAGAAAACGAAAAAAGCATTGTACAAAATATCTAATAACTATTACTAATAGACACAAATTTATGGCAACTGAAAAGGCCGTGACGGACTAAAAGCATTTCAGTGCCCTTTCCTCGTAAAATCTTATTAGTATTTAAATTAGTCTAAAGAGTAGAGGGATTAAAGAATTGGATATCAACTACCTATTTTGAAAAATAGCAGTGATTTGAAGTCAGAGCATTGTGTCGCACTTACGTTATTTAGATCTATCAATTTTGACCAAATTAAAAATTAACATTTAAGATTTCTTTTTATTGACTCTTAACAGGAAGGTCTAATACGGGGAGTAGAAACTCCGTATAAATCAATACATTTATCTGTACTATGCTGTCGTCCATACCTGTAAATATCGACCAGTCGTTAGCGATCGATATTTTGTTTTCGCCACTATCGATTAGCGCGTAATTAGCATATTACCTCATGTTAATCATGGAGCTATAACACTTATTGTTCAAAGGGTTTACCAGTCACATGTTAAGTGGCGATAATTAGATGATCAGAGATTGATCTAAAGGGATTCTGAAGCAAAAACAGCATGCGACTGCATGTGGTGATATGCTTAATTATTATGAATTAACTCGAGCTCACTTCCCTGAAGAAATATTTTACCACGTAACTTCAAACCTTTATCAAAGGGCCGATTTTTGTTGGATTTGAATAAAAAAAAATGGAAAATAACAGAAAGCTGACACTTTGCTTAATCTTGTAGAGCCATAATTATAATTATTGTGTATAATGTCAGATTTCTACATACAGAAACAAGCATTCTTCTTGAACGTAGGGAATGTTTCAAACGAAATTGTTGTTTAAACTCCACAAATTAGTTTAATAAATTTAATCTTAAAACTGATGTGTGAAAAATACAATGTATTTAAATTAAAATAACAATATTTTTTTTAAAGTCAAGTCAAAGTTTATTCGGCAAAAACATATACATGTTCATCGCCAGTTACAATGTGGCGGTACATACACATATTACAGAAAAGTATGAGTCATATATGGTATGAGTGGAATGTACAATCAACATATTAAGCATTATGAATAAATATACAAACAAGCAAGAACATTTCATTCATTACAATACTATCAGCAAAAAAGTAGCTACCCAACTGCTTCATTTCTTTTAAGCGTTGCGAAGTAAATGTATTTTCCTAAATTTAGAAGCTTACTTCTTTGAGTTAAGCTCATAATAGATTTGAATTTATGAACACTAGGCTATACACAGTAATATTTTGGCAAATACTGTTTCCTTAAATCATAATAAAAAGGACAAACCAATAAGAAATGATATTCATTTTCAATTTGTTGCATATTACATTTTGTACATAATCGCTGACTCCTCTCAATATTTCTGAATCTTCCTTCTTCAATTGCCAACTTATGCGCAGAGCATCTGAATCTAGATAAAGCTGTTCTATATTTTATGTTATCAATATATGATAAGTATTTTTCTTGACAAAAATCATTTTTAAAGACATTATAACTTTCTAATTTTGAAAATGTACTAAGTTCTGAATGCCACTGCTGTAAATAATGATCAAATATTCTTTGTATTACTGCATTTATTTGAACAATACTAATATTATTATGATTCCATAAGTAGGAAAATCCTAGATCAGACAGCAAACTTTTCACATTTTTGACCAACTATTCACTAATATCCATTAGCATTGGTTAAAAACATCAATTTATGTAATAAAGAGTTTGGAGATTTCGTAATCCTGTACCAATACTTAATAATTCTAACTTTACGCAGGACTGACAAAGGAAATCTGCCAAATTCACCAAAAACTGCTGAAGTCGTTGTCTGTTGTCGTACACCGAGAATCTGTTTCAAAAATTTGAGGTGAATTTTTTCTATATCAGGTGCTTTATGAAATCCCCAAATCTCTGATCCGTAAGACAGAATTGGTAAAATCATGCAATCAAAAAGTTTTACCTTTTCTTCAACATTCAAAGAAACTTTATCAAACAATGTATTCAAAGAATATAACGCCTTCAATGCTTGGTTAGACAATGATTTTTGAGCTTGAAAATAGTTTCCATTCGACGACAACGTAACACCTAAATATGTAAATACCTTAACAACTTTTAATTGTTCATTATTATAATACAATTCTACATTCTCTAATCTGTTACCAGACTTAAACACCATAACGACTGTTTTATCAACATTTACAGTTATGCCCCATTTGTTACAATAAGTATGCAGTTGGTTAAGTAACAATTGTAGGCCTTCCTTAGAATATGAAAATAAAGCAGTATCGTCTGCAAACAATAAGAGGTATATTTGTAATTCATCCAAGGTGAAGGCCTCATTATTATCATTTTGCAAATTTTCATACATGTCATTTACGAAAAAAATAAACAAAAGAGGTGAGAGTGGTTCCCCTTGTTTTACGCCCATATAACTGTCAAAATAATCAGAAAGAGACCCATTTGCTTTTACACAAGATTTAACACAATTGTACATACTTCGCAACATAGATACCACTTTGGAAGACACGCCATCTTTTAGCAATTTAAACCAAATACCATTCCTGTATATCATATCAAAACATTTTTGGAAATCTATGAACGATGCATAAACCTTTTTCTTTTCATGTTTAATTATTTTATCAATAATAGAACAAAGAGCAAAAATACAGTCTACAGTACTTCTATCTTTTCTAAAGCCGTATTGAAATTCGTTCAGCAATTCATTGTCTTCAGCCCATTTGCGCAGTCGCATATCTAACATTATAGAAAAAATCTTAGAAAATATACTTGTTAGAGTAATGCCCCTATAATTATTTACATCGTTTAAATTGCCCTTTTTAGGTACTGGCACTACAATACCTTTACACCAAGATTCCGGATAGGTGCATGTATTAAATATATGATTGAACAACTTACACAAAACAGGCGCTATGACAGTCTTGTTTTCTATGAATATTTCAGGGATGAGCTTGTCAACACCAGCACTTTTCCCTCTCTTTAAGGAAGAAATGGCCTTTATAACATCACAACACAAAAATCACAATCTAACTGTTCTACATTTATAACATTTATCTCATCACTACTCAAATTCTCTTCAACATTTATATTTGTGAATACATCATCTTTTGAATAAATATCTTTAAAATGATTATAAAATTGGTCTAGTGATAATTCGTTTTTTAACATTTTGTTTCTCAGTTTCTTAATTTCTTTCCAAAATTTCTGCGGATTTTCACTAGCTAACAAATGCATTTTCTTTTTCTGATTAATATGAAATTTGGTGCGAGCCCGTCTTTTAGCTATTCTGTAGAGACGCCTTTTGGTAACTAGTATTTCCCTATTTTGCTGTGAATTGCATTTAGAATATATTTTATTAGCATATTTTAAATCGCGCCTTGCATTTTCACACTCTTCATTAAACCATGTACTTTTAAACTTTCTGCTACAATAACCCTTAGAACTATTTATTACTTTAGTTTCCCCAAAAATATTAAACGTTTTACTATACAAAATGTCGGATATTTCTTGTATTCCAGAATCTAACTCTGTCTCAGCCTGAATTATGCTGTTAACTATGCTTTCAATGTTACAAATTTCACCTGACATAATTTCTTTTAAAAAAGGCCGACAACGAAGTTACATTTAGTATTCCGAACTTTTAGATAAAACTGCAGAAAATCATCTAGGTTTAACACGCATTTAAATGGTGAAGAACAGAGCAATATCATAAACAAATATTTTCAGGCAACAGTTTACAGTTTTGACTTGCTATTTTCATTAAAATATGTCCTAATTTTTTTATTCTAAATACTCTGAATCAACAAGGCAAATATCATGTAAAAAACGACATCTTTCTCTCTGGGTAAGACAAGTCTAGATTTAGCCATTTTCACAGGGCGAAAAGTAACATTAATGTAGATATTTTCCATTTAAAAACAGATGCAGGCAATAATTTCATGGCAGAACTTTTGTTTTCAACAAAAAAATCAACAAATGCTTTCCCAGATTTTCACTGAAAGGACGAGTTAAACTGTAAGGCGTAAGTGTTTGAGTAATAGCAGAATAACCTACGGCATACGCTTCGATTGGACGACAGCATCAGATAAGATAAATGCCTGTTTCCAGTCCCCGTATCAGTTGTTCCAGCTCTTAAGGAACTCAAGAACAATGACTTTTCTGAAGGAATAGTAAATTTTTGTCAAGCAACATCCTATCGCTTCATTATCATTATCACTTAGTTCTGACCCGGCAGTCTGCGCCTCGTTTTGAAAATGCGGGATTTGGCGAGAAATCCTGAGAATGATAAATTCGCCGAATGGGAAACTGGTCTATTGCACTTATGCTTCTAATAAGGAAAGCTCTAAAAATCTCGATCTACAAAATGTATTCTGTTCTGAAAGAAGCATAAAACATCTATATCAACAGGTTTGAGGAAACAATCTATGAATTTTCTACTGGGGTCGAAAACTATCGACACAATGGTTTTATGCCGGCAGATATCAACACTCCATTCTGTACTGTATCCTTGGCATCTTGGTAATATTTTCCTCTATAATTGCTGTCAAGGACATCTTTCCCATCTGTTCCATGCTGTAAACTCGAAAATTACTGAATTTTCAAAAGCAATTTCAAGGAGAACACTATCCACCTTACGACTCGCGATAACTCTTCCAAATATTGCTGTATCAGTAAGAACAATAGTTTGATGTAAAACGATAGCGCGAGATACGCAGACTTTTAGGAAGAATTTATGACGTCATGACAACATCACAGAAAATGTTAGAGACTATGGCAGTTATACTATTAAGGTGTCGATAACTGACGATTTTCGTTAATACCCGATTGTTATACACTGAAAAATGATGAAGTTGGTGAAAATGAAATTTAGATATTTTTTAAATGCAAGAAGAATGTAAATTTTCTGTTTTATTTCAAAAGCGTTACAACGGTTTACTACCTTCTGTCCAATATTTTTGGTTATTTCTAAGAATATATCGCAGAAATCCTATATGTCACAAAGTTTGTACCACTAGTAACTTTCAGAGTAGATCTAGTCTACTCACATTTTATGGATTTTTTTAGAGAAATTATTTTCGCCTAAAATGTGTGGGTCAGTCCCTTTAAAGATGCGCCACAGAAAAACTGTATTCTTTTGTATTTCCATGATGGTAATAATACATGATTTGCATGAAAAAAAAAGGGAAATACAAGTATCTAGTCACAACTTGGCGTTGACATATATAAGGCCACGACATTGTGTTTAATGTCTAAACATTTTATTAAATTAATGAAGCAGTATTCATAGTACTTGATGTATTAAGTTGAGTTTAGACCACACTTTGTTTATACGGTGGAAGATAGTTATTGATCTATGTTTTAAAAACTATACTAAAAAGGGGTTGCTTGAATAAGTTTGTAGATGAACTTGTGAAAACACAATAATTCATGGAAGGCCTTAAATGACAAACTGTCTTGTATTATCAGAATGATTTTCACGAATTTCATGTGGGAGGAAAAAGTAGGTCACTACTGTTTCCCGCCTTTTCAGACCTGAGTCACGTTTTTATCGTGCAATTTACGTGTAATGAAACAGAAAATAGGCCAAGGTAAAAACATATAAGCTGTTTGTTTCCCACTGTAAATTGTGTTCAATTAGTTTTACTTAAAAATAATATATCTCATTCTGTAAGTTGTCGCTGAATAAAATCATTGTTTGGAGTTCAGATGCGAAGGAATTCTATCACGAGGGCGCAGCCCTAGTGCTATAATAATACGCATCTGAACGACAAACAATTATTTTATTAAAGACCAAATCACTAAATGGAATATATTATTTCGATTCTAACACGTTACCAAGGATTTTAAACCAAGGATTTTAAAGAACATCCTTGGCGACATCCATTTAACATTTGCTTGTTTTCCGTTTGTTTCGTTTCCGACGCGCCGTTTGACGCCATGACGTCATAATAATGAGATCAAAAGAATTAATTGTTGTATAATAACACTTCTTTGTTTAATAGTTAAATGAATCAGGTCGTGTTAGAATGGCTTGTAGACAATGAGGTTGCAAATAAAAAGATATTAAGTTAATTGTCTCTTAATGACACGCGGCAAAATACGTATTTCGAGAATACCGATTACCTAACGGGAAATACGTAATCATACGGAAATTGCCGAGTGCCATTACGGATCCATTACCTTCAGAAACGTTTGCAACATCCGTGATAAAACTGGTAACGTAAGATTCAACAACAAGTGAGGAAGTGCGATAATTATCGAGGTATTTGAACTGAAAACATCCGGGTTGAGACTTTATTTGCTGAGTATATATAGGCATTGGCACCATGGCAAGTGCACTGTTCTGTACGTTACAAAAGAAGAAGAACCAGGTTGTGAAATTTAGCACGTTGCAGAAGTCAAAACTTAATTAACGTAAATGCTTCACTGTCGAGCTTTTGAAACCCATGCCTGGCACCAAGAAAGCCTATTGCGAAGACTCTTTGTTTTACTTGTTACAGAATTGTAGCATTTTCGATTGTTAAAAGATGATCACATAATGACCCTCTTTATTTCTTTGGAAGGTCATCTGTTAAGGCTAAAATAATAAGCGGTTGATACAACAAATCAATCATTTAGTTTGTTAATGACCCTCTACGGAAATATACACAGTCGGTTAACGCCTCGTCCCCTTTTTATCATCCAACTCAATATTTTTCCGTTGAGGGTCACTAACACACTAAGTAATTAATATCATATAAAACATTTGACACTCACATCAAGTTACAAACATTTTTGAAGGTTGTGCAAAAGAATTCAACATATTTATTTTGCAAAATAGCTCTCTCTCTCCCTCTTCCCCCCCCCTCTCTCTCTCATTTCGAAGCATTATGTGAAGGTTACTGGAAACACAAAATTAGTTCTTGGCCTTTTTATTTAAGTTTGCATCAATTTCACGTGGTACGCGAGAAAGTCATGCAGTTTTTCGCGGGAAAAATTTGTGTATATATAACTGGCAGGACAAATCACTTTGTATTCACACACGGGACAGCTGCTCAGTAAAGGTAAGTTTTTTTTTCTTTGATTCTGAAATCTAAAAAATGCGCAATTGTGGAGTTTTACGATATAGAGGGCGATTTAATAAACAATGCAACTGTTTGAATATATTGTAAAGGTGCATTGAACAAATCTAAATGTAATACACCGATCTGTATGGATTTTTTTAGGAAGGGCATTAAGCAAATATGAACAACATCATTTGATAAGTGTCTCGTTGTAAAAGATACACGAGTTCCGCTGTCTCAATATTCTCGTACTTGGCGTCCAAAATAACAGTATTAATTTTTAATATGAAACGGTGGTTGCTAACGAAAACTTTATTTTCATATTTGCCTCGATAATTCTGTATTTAAAAGAAAACGAACATTACATTTTCAAAAATATCGTTCATTTTCTTTTTTTGTTGATTAGCAACACAGTCGTGTTTTAAAATACCAAATTTTAAAGGCTCATATACCTTCAACATGTAGCTGCCACGTTTTACGTTATGAACATAAAAGATATTGATTTCGTGTTAAATTCTATTTCCCAAAATTGTTTTCTCATATATTTGCCAAAGGTATGAATATTGATGCACAAAGTAGAAAGTTTTGTGCTCTATTTTTGATTACCTCCCTTTATGACTAAAACAATAATAGTTCATGTGCAGTATTAAAAGTAGCGCTTTTCACAACCATATACTTATACATAGCATCTATTTGGAAAGCTGTTTCATCTGTTTAATATAAAATTTAAAGCCCTATGGAAATTCAATTTCCTCGGGGCTACTAAGTGACAACTGTCTCAAAGATGTTGCTATGTAAAAGCAACCGTTTATGATATTTCTTATAAAGAAAGTTTTACCACAGACATGTAGAATAATTTCATATGAAATAAACAAATTTATTACGCAGTATAATTTGCAACGGCTGGCGTAATTTTGGGCCGCGAATGATAAAATTTTGTTTTTAAAAATGGGGTACAAACATTTGAAGCATTTCTAAAATCTAATAAATTGTCAGTGACCTTATAATATTATTCACTTGTAAAAAGATTTAAAATTTCATTTTACGAAATTATGTTTTCCGGCGCCCCCACGGTGACGCTATGGTGACACTGTCTTCAGACAGGGTTTACAGGCATTGTTTTGTTGTCGTGCAACAGAAAACAATTGTAATTTCAGAAGTGCTCAATCTGGAACAATTAAGCGACAAATAATAGATACTCGTTACTTGCTGTCCTTGTTGCTAGTCATTCATTAAAACCCTCCTCTCACCCTGTGTCGACATTTATTTAGTTTGTTCTTAGTTTAGGATACTCAAGTTTCTTGATATTGTTCTTGTCAGCCTCCTTCCAAAGGTACCCCACCCCGACCCGTTTGATTAGCTCGAGTATTGGAAGAATAGGTAGAGCTATGATTCGTCCGTGCGTTGGCGTCGGCGTTCCGATTTGGTTATGGGTTATGTTATAGTATGTAAGCTGGTATCTCGGTAAACACATGTGGAAATGGATTGAAACTTCACACACTTGTTTTATGTGATATGACATGCAGAGCTTAAGTTACATAACTCTACATTGCATTTTTACAAAATTATGCCCCTTACTCGACTTCAGTTTTGGTATGTAAGCTGATATCGCAGTACCTTCCACTGGGAATCGATTGAAACTTCACACACTTGTTCACTGTGATCTTACATGCAATGCACAGGTTTCATAACTCTGATTTGCATTTTTACAAAATTATGCCCCTTTCCCACTTTTGTATTCATTCATTTGATAAGGCTGTTGTATAGTCGAGCGTCGCTGTCCTCCGGCAACTTTTGATTTTTTGGGTATATATTTATAGTTTATTTCGCATAATTCCTCCCCAACCCCTACCCCTCCACCCCGCCCACCACCCGTGACAAACGCACTAGCCAAAAATAACCCCTTTCATAATGTGCTTTTAAGTTTACCACCATTTACGGCGGCCAGCACATTCGTATGACAACTCTTGTTAAAATTTCCATGCGTGATAACATTTATGAATCTCTTAGCCGGAGGAAAAGGGCTTATTCAACAAAGGGTTTATTTACAATGAAAGGCATGCGCCCAGATTTGTCACTTTTTCTTACTGGAGTTACTTTCGATATAAAGTAGAGATGAAAGAAATTTGAACGAATTCTGTAAATACAAGTACAAAAAGCCTTTCCGACGTTATTCACGCAGTACATTGTAATACACAATACTAGGAATTTAATAATGCTTTAGATCAGACACTGAAAGTAGTACTTTTGAGAAATCCTTTCCAATATACCCCAAATAACTTTGAAATTTCAACAAAATCGACTTATGCGATCATATACCATTTTACCACCTGAATAGTAGATATAGAATTATTTCTGATATACGATAAAATATCAAGCCGTATTTGCTTTTTGTGAGATATCCTCTTCCTTTTTGTCATGATTCCTTTTCAATTTTTTATATTTTAAATTTGAATGTTATTTCTAAACATGTGAACAATTTAATAAATATGACTGATAATGGGGGATGGGCATTTATAAGAAGTTTCGTTAAAGACCCACCACATTGTGTGGTACAATGCTGGCATAACTTTTGTTCGATGGTATTTTACAAACTTACTTGTTTAAAGACCTACCACAACCTAGTGACCTACTTTTTTCTCCCACATGAACTACGTGAAAATCACTCTGATATTACTGGTATTATATAGCTATATTTCAAGGTGACATGTGGACAATTTAGGCTCCTTCTGAATAAATGTTTTCACAACTTTATCTGCAAACTTATTCAATCTCTTTTCAGTATATCTTTAAAAACACATATAAATAACTATTTTACAATGTAGAAACTAAGTGTGATCTAAACTAAATTTAATACATCTAGTATTGTGCATTCTGCTACATAAATGTAATAAAATGTGTACATTGCCCTAACATGTCAGCGTCAATTTTTAACTAAATAGATGTATTTCTCAATTTTTACATGCAAATCATGTATTAATTCCATCGCGGGAACAGAAAAGAATAGTTATTCTGTGGCGCGTCTTTAACAAATGATATACTGTACTCGTGGAACCGTGTTCACGGTGTTTTTGTAGTTCTTCGTTATATATGATAACTGGAACAACTGATACGAATTAGACCTTCATGATGATAACTAGTATGATATCTAAACATTTTTCCTCTATAATTTGGGCTCAAAGTAGTTCACTTTCAGGTGTTTGTATTAGAATATTTGCTACCTAAGTTTAACTTAAATTTCTGTTATTTCAGACATTATCCAAAAGACGAGAATGGACCAATCAATGTGTATCAGAGTGTTTGTTTTATGTGCCATTATGTCAGCACCACTTGGCACCTCCGGTTTGAGTAAGTATACAAAAATGGAAACCTTGATGTTATGCTGTTATGTCGTGAAGGTTTGTTTTAAATAGATTTTTTCTAAACGAGCATCGATCTTTCCCCAATGCCAAGATTGATTGCATCATTTGTTTCTATACACTCGTTAAAACATTCTCATTCTAAAACGGTCCGTCTAACCTTCCGTCTGTCAAGTCTGTCTGCTCATCCCACAAGTTTTCCGCGATATGTTTCAATATCTATAAAGATACTCAGTTACCTTAATTCTGGAGGGTTCGGGCAATAGTTTTCGTTTTCAATGCAGACACATTGTAGCAATAAGCACAGGAAAGATAACTCTTGCACGCACTTGATTCAGAGGTCCATGTAATATGTTGTATAGAGAAATATTAACTAACACTTCACTAAAAGGTGCATATTAGAAGCTATACCTTGTTTTCAAAAGTACCATGCAATTGAATGGAGTCATTTGTTTTTTAATGGCTGCAGTTGATCAAAAAATCAGGCAAATATCCCTTTGATACAGATGAAGAAGTC
The DNA here is from genome assembly GCF_021730395.1 of Mercenaria mercenaria. Classification (NCBI taxonomy): domain Eukaryota; kingdom Metazoa; phylum Mollusca; class Bivalvia; order Venerida; family Veneridae; genus Mercenaria; species Mercenaria mercenaria. Next base: position 25,891,224 of record NC_069362.1, read on the forward strand.
TTAGTAATAAAAAATCTGTCGAAGGAGAGCAACGCTCGACTATTCAACAGCCTTATCAATTGAATAAATATAAGTAAGGGGCATAATTTTGTTAAAATTGCAAAACAGTTATGGAACCTGTTCAATACATGTCTGATCATCAGTAGACAAGTATGATTTTTTAATCCGTTCCCATTAGTGGATACTGAGATACAAGCTTACATACAAATTACTGTTTTACATTACATATAAATAACTGTTTTAACCAAAAATTGCCAATTTGAAAAAGGGGCATAAGTTTGTAAAATGCAAAGTAGAGTAATAAAACATCAGTGAGCAAGTATATGAAGTGTCAATCCATTTCCCGTTAGTTGGTACTGACATACCAGCTTACATACAAAAACTTAACCAAAAATTGTCAAGTCGAAAAAGGAGCATGAATTTGTAAAAAGAGCAAAACAGTTATGGATTCTGTGCACTGCCAGTATAAGTTAGTTCTTCACGGTTAACAAGTATGTGAAGTTTCAAGCCATTCCCACAATTGGTTAGATACCAGCTTACATACAAAAGCCTAACCAATCCGGGACGCTGACGAATGAGTCCAATAGCTCTACCTATTCCATGCAACAGAAAAAATATAGCAGCGGACTCTTCTGTACTTACGTCATGAAAAGGTTGTTACGTGTCAAAATCCAGGACATGAACTGAATACCCTGTTTTATGTTCAAAAATACAATAGTCATTTCATACACATATTAATCCAAGCATGTTGTTTTTTGCTTTATTACAAACACGACGATGGTGATTGTTGCTATATGTTGTGTTGGTTTCGGTGTCAAATGTTTGAGGGGTCTCCAGACTAGGGTTTCTACTGATATTTAGCAAAATTTTGGTCCTTGCGCAGAAACTACTTTGCTTTGAATGTATTGATTTAGAAAAGACAAAACAAAGGAAATGCAACAATAACGTTTGCCAAAAGACCATATTGTATAAGTAAAGTCGAGACTTGGAATTGCACGAACGTTTTATTAGCTTGACTATTTCAAACTTTACAATAGTAGAGATTTTGTTGTCACCCTTTCGTAGGTGTCTGTGTCCGCGTCACAAAGTTTTGCATGGAAGCATGTTCCTCTAAAACTACTACAACAAATGTGTTCAAACTTCACACATGTATTCGGCACAATTTCCGTAAATCTAGCTTTTATTTTGTAAATATTATGCCCCTTTTCAAGTTTTGCATGCAAGCATGGTTCTCGGGAACTACTTGACTAATGTCTTCAGATTAACTAAACGTCTTTGGCATCATTAGATGAAATAACATGGCAAGTTTCATAACTCTGGTTTAAATTTTGGCAAAATTATGCCCTTTTTTTCAACTTGATAAAATATGTATAATCTTTTATAAGCTGAGATTACGTGAAAGAAGCGTACTGTCATTAGACAGCACTAAGTCTTTCAATAAAAAACATGCCCGCTTTTTGCCAGATCAAATCAAAATACTGAATTTTCCGTTTACGCAGACATTCTAAAGAATACCTGATGGCTGTGTAGTCATAGCAATATTGCATGGTGCTGTGGTTTGTTAAGATAGTGCCAATGTCCGCTACTGGTCTGACAGTGTAGTCGCGAACGATAAGAAGAAGAAGAAGATTCTAAAGAAAAATAGGAAACAATGCAGCACGACTATATACCTGACGCGTAGCCTAAAAATGTTGAACTCCACAGTGTAGTTCTGTGTAAAAGTGTAAAACTTGAATTTAAGCTCCGTCATTACTTGTATCAAAGAGCTATAAAATAAATAGATTGGCAACTTGAAAGGCATATAGAGCAAATCTCGCCAACCTCCCGTGACAAAAAAACGAGATCTCGTTACCGGAAGTGGCGCTTTCTCCACGCGCCATTTTGTATGCTAAAGCAATTATTCATCGGTAAAATAATTATCACCGTATGACCATGCTTCTTTCGATGGCAAAAAACCCCCTGTACTTCGTGTCTTAAGACCATTTCTCATTAAACTAATTTTGTTTTAGAAGCTAACATGTATTTTAAATGTAGTTTTAAAGGTACAAATTGTAACTGCATGCTCGCCGATGTTTGTTTTTAGTAAAATAACGCCGAATCACGCTCTGACACGAGCTCACGCGAGATTACAGCCAGTTGCCATTCTGTGTATTTTATACTTCTTTGCTTGTATTCAACATAATTTTGCCATAAATACAAATGTACCATATTTGGTAATGCCTACATAAGGAAAGAATGATGACGTCACTGTGTCCAAAATAGCTGCCGTTTCATTATTTGTCATATCCTTTTTGTTTGTAGTCCTATTTTCATTTTTTTACCATTTCATATTTTTCATTAAACTTCCTAAAATTTCTTGTTATTCTTCTCCGAAGAAGAAACTGTTTAGTTTTCAACACTCATTCTGCATGCTTAAGCCGCCACTGAAACTGTTCGAACCAATTGTCTTGATAAAGCTGTTGCCAATTGTGCATTTAATATTTTAATTATCACATGTACAGTTTGGTGCTTTATACATTTTTTTCAGCTTACGACTGCACTTCGAACGACGATGTTCAAATTTCTGGTTTTCCTGCAAATTCTTACTTTTACGCCATGCAGAATTCCACTCAATGTAATGTTACTGCTTCAGGAACATCGATCTCAATTTCGGGCTGTTCAAAAGTAAGATCCTTTGAGTTTTAAGTCTTATCTGTCGGTTCCCTAACAGAACTTTCTGAAATTCTACTCATTTGTTGACTTCGGCTTGCATTAAAATTAGCCAATAACGAATATAGCAAGTTTGTTCGTTTAATAATACAAACGTGATTACCAAAATATGCAAAAGCAAAAACTATTATGTTTTGAAATTTAATCTTAAACTTTATAAGTTGTTTACATAATTTATTTCGATACTTAAGCAGATTTGACAAGAATTAGAAACATTAAGAAGTAAAATGTCTTAATTCCATTGATGAATGAATACTGCTCAATTTTACATGTAGAAAGTTACAGATTTTGTTCAGAATTAATTCCTAGATCCAGTGCATCGCAATTATCACGGTATACATTTGGAAGAAAAGGTAGTCTTTATTAGAATGTTAGCTTAAATTGCCGGAGAAAAAAAGCACGAAAAATTTCCTTTGGGCCATTAAAATTTGACAAACTACTTTTTACAATGCCTTCTTGGTATAAATCATCAGGTTTGATGTATTGTAAAGCACTCAATGTGAAAACAAATGACATTTTCAGATTTTTTTTTGCAGAAAACCAACCAGACGTGCATTTTATCGCCTTTCGAGTATTTTTCAAAACTGTTACAACTTATACTCACTCTTGGGTATATAAGAACCATGGCCATGAACGTGAAAATATACTTATTTCAGTCTAAAATGCGCATTTCGGTAGATGTGTACTAGTGGTAATTTATCTTCCGGAACTACATTTGGGAATTTTTTTTTTCTGTAACGTTGACGAAAACTTTAAATATGCGGACTGACATATTGACACAATGGGACTGGTGCACGATGGAAGATAAATTACCAGTTGTTCAATATACAAAGTACCCGTTTACCGAAATGTATGTTTTAGGTGAAAAATACGCGATTGGATGGGTTAGTGCATTTCCCGTTCGTTCATGACCATGATTCTCACTCACAGGCGGCCATTAATTCATACAGTGATTTTCATTTCCGTATGCAGTATTCAGGCTTTATTCTATGTTTTTGTTGTTGATTGTTTTTTGCTATATGACGTCATTACGTCACTTCTGGTTTATCAGTCTTACGAGATTCATCCACATCTATTTTCATTTATACAGGATTCAGAAATTTTACTCACGTACGGTTCGTATTCGGACATGGAGGCAAATTCGTTGCATGGAGGAAAGAGCGTGAATGCAGTAAAAGTTACGTGCAATGAGATCCCAGTCGCAGGAAACACACACAACGTTAGTGAAATATTTTCAGCAAAGTAAGAAAATTCCTTTTTTCAAGTCCTTGAATATAAATGATCAATTTCAAAATAGTGAAAACGCCAGTCTAACGCGAGGTTAAAAATTCACTGCTTATCAATGATGCAAGTATATTATGGGACGGTGTCCTGGCCAAAACTACCAACCAAACATAATTAACGGAACCTCATTTAGTTAGTCATACACACATTCCGTTTATACTTTTTAATGTTTAAAATAAGAAATTTAAAGATGCTGCATATATGCTTTTGACATTAAGAAATTGCACATTGTACGCCAGTTGAATTTTGAAATAAACAACCACATTAGCTGCATTCATCAATTTGTTTCGAAATTAACACATGACTTTCAAATGAATTTTACATCATTTTGTGCTTTCATGAAACGAGCATAGAATTTCAATTGTCCTTTGTAAGACTGGTGCGTCTTGATTTTCTTAAGTAGTAAAGATACAACTATAGGCATTTCGTATTTACTCCGTATGCAGCGTGAAACGGCACATATTTAACAATATCAAATTTCTAAGTATAATATACTTATTATTTTGCATGCATGAGATGTTTTAATGCCTTGACGTATACTGGAGAAAATTGTAAATACTGATATACAACACCCTATTATACAATATACGATATCATGTATTGTAGGACTAATGCATGTTGTTTTTTTCGTCTTATAAACAGCTGCGCTGTTCTAGCAAAAACGTGTAGAAAAGATCAATTCAACACTGATAGATAAGTGGTCATTTTCCTTTTGCTTTAATCATACATTGTAGGGCCATTATATCTGTTACGTAATTCAAATTCAAAAATCAAATTGAATATTCAAAATCTAATTTATTCAAATTTTGTCAATAGCTTGACCACTGACGAGACGCAATCTGTTGACGCATCCTACAGCGTAACGTCAGCTCTCAGCAGTTACAGTGTAAATGTCGGGGATCAAATTACGTGGACAATCACTTTCCCAGGTAGTCTTCTTTCTTGGTTTATTAACCCTTACCCTGCTAAATTTCTATAATGAACTTGTCCATCTTTCAATTTGGACAGTACCATTAATTGTTAAAAGAGATACTTACCAAAAAGATACTGACAGACTAGCGAACAGTGCAGACCATGATCATACTGCTGATCTTGGTCTGCACTTGTCGCAAAGCCAGAATCACTTGCCACCAGCAGGCTAAGGCTTAGTAATATACCGTCCATTCTTAAAACCCCGATTTCTCTTCTACAATGAAAGAAACAAATTATTGTTGTATTATAATTGAACATAATTTGTCTTGAAAGTTTTCCCTACTTCTTATGAACAGCTTAATATATTCTTTATGATAAACCAAGACTGATGGCGTAAAAAAATAAAACAAACATTCACTCGAAGGGAGGTTTCGAATACTTTACAAGAGCCTTACAATTAAAGTTGCATATATCTTAAAATATAGTTCAAACCATGTACAGTGAAAGATGGGGACATTAATGTCCTATGGACATACATCTAGTTCCAACCTGATTTGTGGCAATATCATTTGTATTACAGTGGAGTACACGCTAGAAGTTACCGAATGCACAGCCAGTCCTGGAACCAGCTATGTCATGGCGGAAAAAGTCGACCTCATATCCAGCGGAGGGTAAATGTTCTCATTTCTTGTTTTCATTTGCTTAGCCTTTACCCTGCTAAATTTCCAAAATGGACTGGTCCATCATTCAATTTGGGCAATACCATTCATTATTTGAAGGGATGTTCAGTGATTTGAGCATTAGGAAGGATAAAAAACCCGTATAGAATATTAATTGATAAAATTCGCAACGTTACTAAAATGATCGACAATAAGTGTTTCCACGTAAAATAATTTCAAATGCCATAAAATGAACTTAGAATTTTTGAGTACATGAATATGCATATTCATAAGGAAAATAGTTCTAAAATAAGTATACGTAACGTTTACATTTTATTTGACCAGATAATAGTAAAAAGAGGCAAAATAACGGGATCAGTTTCATTAAAATCCATTTCCTCCCGGAAAGCATTATTAATTTAATAGATTTTATTTTGTGGTCCATGGCATGCACGCTTCTTTACCGATTGTTAAGCGAAAAATGCTTTAACTTTTTAGCTCACCTGAGCAATGCTGCTCAGGTGAGTTTTTGTGATCGCTCGATATCCGGCGTCCGTCTGTCGTCTGTAAACATTTAGCTTGTGTATGCAATAGAGGCTGTATTTTTCAACTGATCTTTATGAAATTTGGTCAAAATGATTATCTTGATGAAAACTAGGCCAGTTTGAAAATGGGTCATCTGGGGTCAAAAACTAGGTCACTAGGTCAAATCAAAGAAAAACCTTGTGTATGCGATAGAGGCTGTATTTTTCAATAAGTCTAATGAATTTTTGTCAGAATGATATCTTCATGAAATCTAGGCCGAGTTTGAAATTGGGTCATCTGAGGTCAAAAACTAGGTCACTAGATCAAATCAACGAAAAACCTTGTGTATGTGATAGAGGGTGCATTTTTCAATTAATCTTCATGAATTTTGGCAAGAATGAATGCCTTGATAAAATTTGAGCCAAGTTTAAATATGGGTGATCTGGGGTCAAAAAGTAGGTCACTAGGTCAAATCAAAGGAAAACCTTGTGTATGCGATAGAGACTGTATTTTTCAATTTATCCTTCATGAAATTAAGTCAGAATGATAACCTTGATGAAATCTAGGCCGAGTTTGAAAATGGATCATATACGGTCAAAAAGTAGGTCAATAGGTCAAATCAAAGAAAAACCTTGTGTATGCGATAGAGGCTGTATTTTTCAATTGATCATCTTGAAATTAAGTCAGAATGATTGCCTTGATGAAATCTAGATAAGAGTTGAAATATGGGTTATCTAGGGTCAAAAAGTAGGTCACTAGGTTTAATCAAATAAAAACATTGTGTATGCGATAGAGGCTGTATCTTTCAACTAATCTTCATGAAATTTTGTCAGAATGATAGCATTGATGAAATCTAGATCAAGTTCGAATATGGGTCATCAGGGTTCAAAAACGAAGTCACTAGGTCAAATCAAGGAAAAACTTTTGTATACAATAGGGGCTGCATTTTACACTGGATTTTCATAAAATTTGGTCAGATTGGTTGCCTTGATAAAATCTAGGTCAAGTTCGAATATGGGTAGTCTTGGATCAAAAACTACAGGTCACTAGGTCAAATCAAAGAAAAACTTTGTGTATGCGATAGAGGCTGTATTTTTCAATTGATCTTTATGAAATTTGGTAAGAATGATAGCCTTGGTCATGTTCGAATATGGGTCATCTGGGGTCAAAAACTAGGTCACTAGGTCAAATCAAAGAAAATACTTCTTTATACTCAAGATTTTTGCTCCAATTTTAATAATAATTGATCAGAATATTGATTTCCATGAAATCACTAGGTCAAACATGTTTACACCATTATGGTGTGTTATGGTGTGTTTCTCAGGTGAGCGACCTAGGGCCATCTTGGCCCTCTTGTTTAAGAATTCGAAGCTAAATTCGATTCTATAGTCACTTATTGTACATCTTTTTTAAAAATAAAAGTAAAAACATTAAAAGTTATTTTGTTTTACAGATGCCATGTAAGCAGTGAACTTATCAGCAATTTTACAGACAACGGTGATGGAACAGCGTCTGCAACAATTGAAGCTTTTAAGTTCTACAATAACGCCCAAGTTTTCTTGACATGCGATCTGAAAGTCTGTCCAAGCGGCTCGAGCTCGTGCGACGTAAGAATACAGATTTTTCTCATGATGCATGAATTTACGAACTATTAAATGTCTTGTCATTTTTTATAAAAATACATATGTTGCAGAAAGAGGGATTGTTAAAGACATAGCAAATATTTTTACCATATGGGGACATACACTCGAAGACTTTAAACAGGTGTGTATTCAAATACAATGGTACTATTGTTAGATATGTTGGTATCTTGTGTGATTCTTGAAGCATGTCATTTTTTGTCAACTCTGCACGCGGAGCTCGTGTTGCAATTGTCATAAATAAACCACAGCGCGCATTTTCAAATAACATTGATGCCGATTACAAACTCGTACAATTTTTTTTTTAAATTTCCAGACATTTTATTTAATCAAAACGTTTATTTATTTAGAACATTAGTTTCTTTCATCCTTGCCGAAAGGAGTCTTTTGTTTTATTGAAATATCTTACAGTCATTGTTACTGAAATCATACTAGACAGGCTAGCATCCGAAAACACTACGTGGATGTTTCAACGAAATGCGGACGATAATTAATTAATAACGAATTAGAAGAGGTGTAGGCACGATCGTCTTGGATCAAATTTTTATTAAAGCTACCTGTCTTCTAGAAATTCTCCTTTTCTTCTGCCGATGTCCGAAATGCTTATGCGGCACACGTTAAAGCTGAAATATGACGTTAAGCATTACAGAGATATAAAACTGTAAAAACTAAACATTTTCTTGCAGACCTCATGTGCAGGTTCCAGAAAGAGAGAAGTAGGCGACATATTCAAAAGATCCGCTCCGGATTCAGTGACTGTAGGCTTTTACCCAAGGAAGGTTCACAACGTATTGACAGTTTTTGATCCGAGCGAAAACAGCGCCATTACAGGTAACTAAAAGATTCTCATCTACAACAATTTTGAGTATTTACAAACTATTCCAACTATATTTTACATTACGAGACGGGAGAGCAAGAGGCCCAACTGCATATAAAGCAGTTAAAACATCTTCGGTTGTGGTTTATTAATACTTTGTGATTTACTGCAATTATTATATACATTTACAGGAATGATAGATAACATATTATACATTTACTTAGTTGCTTGTTGGTCAATATTCAAGCTATTGCCAGAGGTCTAAAAATCCGATGCTCAATAATTTTGACTATTAGCCTGCGCGCCATTCAGTAACTAAATTTTCAAGTTTTGACTGCTCGATATTTACCACCTGTTTACTTATAAGGCCAGTTAACATGTGTTGAATATAGACCAGTCATATAGCTCAAAACTATGGATCGATTTATTTAAGGGGTTCACGTTATAAGTTACTGTATATAGTGTAAATGGGTAGGTAACAGCTTTTAACAATAGCCACAACCTTACAAGCCTCGCCACCCCACAAACAACGGCTGTCTATAAGCCATTTACCAAAACTTAAAAGTAAAGTAAAAAAAAAACATAAGGCATCATATTCATCTTTATAGTTGTTTCCAATAATCTGTCCAAAATGTATATGACAGACTCTTAGGAAAATGGTTAAAGCCCTGCTCCGCCTCTATTCAAATTCTATTGTGTGTATGCAGCCCATGATTACAATAGGTAGCAGTTAACGGCCACGCGCCACAATTTAGTACGCAAAACCACAGATATTTTATATAGAATTTTATTTGAAATAGACTCTGTTTTGACAGGCGTCACTGTTCATAGTCGGGATTTTCATGCTTTTTCAGTGACAATTTAAGGTTAAAAGGTAGGACTAGAGCAGGTCTTTAAACCAATAACGGTTATTTTTATGCCCCCGAAGTTGGGCATATTAAAATCGGACTGTACGTGTGTGTATGCGTCAGTGTCAGACATGGGGTGAATTACTTGAGATTGTAATGCATTAAATTACAATTACATTGCCAAAATAGTGCATTAAATTACAATTACAATACACGGATTTCACATTTGTAATGCATTACATTACAATTACTTTGGACATTGTAGTGCATTAAATTACAATTACATTTTTCTCAGTTTAGATGAATTAATCACCATGACACATATTTATGTACAATACAAAGCAGTATACATTATAGTTTCATACAAGCTATTGCTTCTAATGATGTATCAAAAATCAACGGTATACAATTTGCAAAATGAAGTTTTGGCTCTATTTGAACACAATAATAAACAGGTAGTTTTCACCTGATGGACATGATCAATTATCACTGAATTGTTAACACCTCCCAGCAAGCATTTGCATACAAAGCTCTATGGTCAGTGGTTAAATATTTTATTAGTTTATTTGAGTCTCCATTTACATTTACATAAATATACATATAAAAATCAGTAAAACTACATGTAAATGGCCGTTCGTATAGATGAATTATAAGAGACTATACAAATATCATATCACATTTTAACTATACAATAATAGCACTGGCAGAGTATCTTGATACGTTGCAGCGTCAAGCAACCCCCAATGACATCCCACCACACAGTCCAGCGACTATCGATGAAAGCGCCCAGAAACTGTTTTTGCTATGCCCTTCCATCAACAGAAGCATAATCCCCTGGCAACACACCTCAAAACCCCGTCCCACGTAGTTAAATGATGTTCTTACAGTGCACAATAGATGGATTAAGATAAAGACTTAATTGATAGCTTTTGATAACTGTGATTTGTCACTTTTACAGTTATAAGCAGGTAATTGGGTATGGTAAAATTTTACTCAGCTTAACTGAATAGGCAAGATATTTTCTTATGAGGATGATTTCTTTTTCATATAAAGCTTTGTTAAAAATGCAATATATCCTAGTATTAATTTGCTTTATGTTTATTATTGTTAATTTGATACATTTCTATAAACAACCAACACCAGTTCATTTTTTTACACATACATTTTTTCTAAATATTTTAGCTCACCTGAGCCAAAGGCTCATGCTGAGCTTTTGTGACCGCTCAATGTCCGGCGTCCGTCGTGCGTCGTCTGTCCGTCAACATTTCCTAAAGAATCTTCTTCTTGAAAACCACTGGGCATAATTACACCAAACTTCACAGGAATGATCCTTGGGTGGTCTCCTTTCAAAATTGTTCAAAGAATTTAATTCCATGCAGAACTCTGGTTGCAATGGCAACCGAAATGAAAAACTTTAAAAATCTTCTTGTCCAAAACCACAGTGCCTAGGGCTTTGATATCTGGTGTGTAGCATCATCTAGTGGTCCTCTTCTACAATTGTTCAAATTATCCCCCTAGGGTCAAATATGGCCCCGCCCCGGGGGTCACATGGTTTATATAGATTTATATAGGGAAAACTTTGAAAATCTTCTTGTACAAAATCACATGGCCTAGGGCTTTGATATTTGGTATGTAGCATCATCTAGTGGTCCTCTACCAAGATTATTCAAATTGTCCCCTATGGCCTCGCCCCGGAGGTCACATGGTTTATATAGACTTATGTAGGGAAAACTTTGAAAATCTTCTGACTTAGTATGTGTACGGGCTGTAACAGCCATCCATAAAGTGATTTTTAGCTCGACTATTCATAGAATAGTGAGCTATTGCACTCGCCCATGCGTCGGCGTCGGCGTCTGCGTCCGCGTCCGCGTCCCGATTTTGGTTAAGGTTTTGTATGTAAGCTGGTATCTCAGCAACCACTTGTGGGAATGGATTGAAACTTCACACACTTATTCACTGTGACAAACTGACTTACATTGCACAGGTTCCATAACTCTATTTTGCTTTTTTACAAAATTATGCCCCTTTTTTGACTTAAAAATTTTTGGTTAAGGTTTTGTATGTAAGCTGGTAACTCAGTAACCACTTGTGGGAATGGATTGAAACTTCACACACTTATTCACTGTGATGAACTGATCTACATTGCACAGGTTCCATAACTCTATTTTGCTTTTTTACAAAATTATGCCCCTTTTTCGACTTAGAAATTTTTGGTTAAGGTTTTGTATGTAAGCTGGTATCTCAGTACTTACTAATGGGAATGGATTGAAACTTCACATACTTGTTCACTATCATGATCTGACATGCACTAAGCAAGTCCCATAACTCTACTCTCTTTTTTTTCAAAATTATGCCCCTTTTTCGACTTAGCAGTTTTTGGTTATTTTTTTGTATGTAATCTGATATCTCAATATCCACTAATTGGAATGGATTGAAACTTCACACACTTGTTCACTGTCATGATCTAACATGCACTGTGAAGGTCCCATAACTCTACTTGGCATTTTTACAAAATTATGCCCCTTTGACTTAGCAGTTTTTTGTTAAGTTTTTGTATGTAAGCTGGTATCTCAGTATCCACAAATTGGAAAGGATTGAAACTTCACACACTTGTTCACTGTCATGATATGACATGCAGTACAGAGGTTCAATACCTCTACCTTGCATTTTACAAAGTTATGCCCCTTTTTCAACTTTTGTATTCATTCAATTGACAAGGCTGTTGAATAGTCGAGCGTTGCTGTCCTCCGACAGCTCTTGTTAAATAACTTGGCATAATTGTATGTTTCGTATCCGGTTCATAACTCTGCCATTGATCAAGGGATTTTAAAATTACTTGGCACAAATGTTCCCCATAATGAGACGACATGTCAGGCGTAAGATCCAGACCACTAGTCAACCATTCTTCAAGGGATTTTAAAGTTACTTCTCACAAATGTTTCCCATAATGAGTGGATGTGTCATGCGCAAGACCCAGACCCCTAGATCCAAGGTCAAGGTAACCTTTGGAGGACATTATTTTTTGTCTGGTCACAAAATGATTCATACCTAAACTATTCTGGCATATTTTACGCAGACAACTAGCATTCTTGGGCACGCTTCGGGGTCATTTGTCACTTACAGTGACAGTTCTTATTCAGTTATAAAGCACGGGTATTAGTCATCGCCAATACAAACTAATAAAGCAGTTTTCAGCTTTACATTTCTATTATAAAATCTTTAAACGTGCACTTTCCTACAGTCCTATTCCTAATTCTAAGGCATGCAAATAAAGTGACAATTCTCAATTCTTCATTGAATTAAAATGATTGTTCTCAATGATGAACAATATATATTATTAACTGTATGTTATCTAATCTATTTCAGTTACTCCATTTGGATGGAGCTTTGTCTTTACCTTGACCTTTGAGCTTTGCCATCGTCTGTCAAGCGTCTTTTGATGCCAACAACAAATGTCCGGCACATAGAAAATCTATCTGACGTTTGCTACGCTATACAGCTGTCAGTTGTTTTGTCGCATTGTGCATTGTTAATCTGAGTACATATTTATAATAAATTAATAAATGTATAGTTTTTGTCGTAGTCGGTGACCTTACCGTTAAAGGTAAACAGCCATATTCAACGATGTGTGATATTAGAGGGCAACGGGGGCAGTTTGCTTAGTAAAAAAAAATACAGTGTGCATTACCTTTACACCCGGGTCACAGTCAATCTTCTGTAAAGAAGACGTAAAATCCTTGTACTTTAATTCGTGGCACTTGTTTTTTAAATTGGCAATTATTTAAGGAACATTTAGTATTTATAAAGAATGAGTGTACCTTACTTCACGAGCTTAGTATATCATTGAGGACGACCTGTCAGTTCAGCAGATCAATAAAAACATTACACGATATAGATGAACCAATTGGATTGCATGATATCTCCATTTTACTTTATAAATTGAGACGTTATCACGCAAACTAATTTGTTCACCCATGTCGGTTTAATGTGTTAAATATTGACCTGCTCAACTGGATGGTTATCCTCAATAACATGTCACGGTACAGACTTAGGCGCGTAGGGGTAAGAATGTGTCCGGCAGCCGGTTAGCACAGTCGGTAAAGCACCCGCCCTCTAAGCGAAGTCCCGGGTTCCAGTCCCGGACGGACCGCACATTTTCACCCTGTGACACTACAGGAAGTTAATTGTTCTAAATGTATGCATCTTGTTTTAGAGATGGCTTGTCTGCAAATGTCTCATAAGACAAGATTTCTAGATACGACCGCACTATCACATGTATTTTTTGAAAATAGTAAATCTGATGGAACAGCTGCCGTGGTAAAATAGAACAAGTCTTTGCAAATGCAACCAAGAAAAATCACTTTTAATTAAGGACTGAACTTAACGTACAAGGGGTTAATACGACTTTCCAGTTTGAGTTTACAGCATTTCTCATGTATATCGAAGAAAATCAGCTAACCGGAAGTGCTAGTATGGCAATCACTGAAAAGGTTTTAATAGCTCCCCGCCACCCCCCTCCCCCCATCCCCAACCTGCCAGGAAGTACTATTGGTGTATAGGTGGATGCTCCGTCATGTTGCAGTTTTAACTGACTGAAACTTGCTCTTTATCCGTCTCAAAGTAGTTCAAATAGCTCCGTAGGCGCCGCCACATCTTAGAAACAAGAGGGTCATGATGACCCTGGATCGCTCACCTGAGTAATATGAGCTACATGTTTCAAATGACAAAATGATGATAAAATATTAAGAAAGTCAGTAGGTCACATTCATGGTCAATGAAATTCAGTTTTACGATTTGTATGCAAAACTGTGTAAGTCATCAAAATTTCACGGCTGTATCTTAAAAAACAAGAAAGTAGGTCAGTAGGTCAAGGTCACAGTCAAGTGACATCATATTACTTGGGGTCATCAGGTAATTATAATTAAACAGCCTTGGAAATAGGATCAGATGATTTTTAAAGTATTTTTCCTTTATAACTCGCATAATAATTGACCCCAGGACGGGGCCTTTTCTAACCCCAGGGGCACAATTTGAATAATTTTGGTAGAGGACTACTAGACAATGCATTATACCAAATATCAAAAGCCTAGGTCGTATGGTTTCAGACAAGATTTTTAAAGCTTTTTTGCTATATAAGTCTATATAAAACTTGGGACCCCCAGGGCAGGGCCTCTTTTCATCCAAGGGGTACAATTTCAACAATTTTGTTTGAGGACCATAAGACAACGCTACAAACCAAATATCAAAGGTCTATGTGTTGTGGTTTCAGACAAGAAGATTTTCAAACATTTTTTTCCTATATAAGTCTATGTAAAAATTTGGAACCCACGGGGCGGGGCCATATTTGACCCTAGGGGGATAATTTGAACAATCTTGGTAGAGGACCACTAGATGATGCTACATACCAAATATCAAAGCCCTAGGCCATGTGGTTTTGTACAAGATTTTCCATGTATAAGTTTATATAAACAATGTGACCCCAGGGCGGGGCCATATTTGACCCTAGGGGGATAATTTGAATAATTTTGGTAGAGGACCACTAGATGATGCTACACAGCAGATATCAAAGCCCAAGGACTGTGGTTTTGGACAAGAAGATTAAAAAAATTCTTTCGGTTGCCATGGCAACCAGAGTTCTGCATGGAATTCAATTCTTTGAACAATTTTGAAAACGAGGCACCCATGGATCATTCCTGTGAAGTTTGGTGTAATTGTGCCCAGAAGATTTTTTTAGGAAATGTTGACGGACGATGCACGACGGACGACGGACATCAAGCAGTTACAATAGCTCACCTTGTCACTTCATGACAGGTGAGCTAAAAATAAGAAAGTAGGTCAAAGTCACAGTCAAGTGATCCCTAATCACTTCGGGTCATCAGGTAATTATGATTAAGTACTCTAGGAAATATAATTTGATAATTTTTGAAGTATTTATTCCTATATAACTTATATAACAAGTGACACCCAGGGCGGGGCCTCAGGAGCATATGAACAATCTTGTATGAGATCCACTAAGCAATGCTACATACCCAATATCCAAGGCCTAGGCTGTGAACTTTCAGACAAGAAGATTTTTTCCCCTATAGATAGGTCTATGTTAAAATTGGGGACCCTAGCGCTGGGCCTCTTTTCACCAGAGGGGCATAATTTGAACAATTTTGGTAAAGGAACACTAGGCAATGCAACATACCAAATATCAAAAGCCTATGCCATGCAGTTTCAGGCAAGTAGATTTTTAAAGTGTTTTCCTATATAAGTCTATGTAGAACTTGAGATGCCCCGGGGCAGGGCCTCTTTTCACCCCAGGGACATAATTTGAACAATTTTGGAAGAGAACCACAAGGCAATGCAACATACCAAATATCAAAAGCCTAGGACTTGCAGTTTCAGACAAGACGATTTTTTAAAAAAAATCCTATATAGTATATATGTCTATATAAACCTTGAGACCCCCGGGTAGGGCCTCTTTTCACCCCAGGGATATAATTTGAACAATTTTGGTAGAGGACCATTAGGCAATGCTATATACAAAATATCAAAGGCCTAGGTCTTGTGGTTTTAGACAAGATTTTTAAAAATTTTCCTATATGTCAATATAAAACTTGTGATCCCCGGGCGGGGCCTCTTTACACCCCAGGGGCACAATTTGAATAATCTTGGTAGAGGACCATTAGATGATGTTACATGCCAAATATCAATGCTCTACGCCTTGCGGTTTTGGACAAGAATATTTTAAAAAAAATTCATTTTGGTTGCCATGGAAACCTCCATGGAATTCAATTCTTTGAACAATTTTAAAAGGGGGCCTCCCAAGGATCATTTCTGTGAAGTTTGGTTTAATTCTGCCCAGTGGTTTTGAAGAAGATTATTTTTAGAAAATGTTGACGGACGGACGACGCACGACTGACGACGGACATTGATCGGTCACAAAAGCTCACCATGAGCCTTTGGCTCAGGTGAGCTAAAAAGGAAACTTACAATGCGTTTTTCCTATGAAGCACATAGATCTTCATCAAACTTTGTCTGTTACATCCCTTAAATCCAACCAATCTGTTTTATAAGCTCACCTAAGCACGGAGTGCTCAGTGAACTATTGTCATCGCTCACCGTCCGTCCACACGATCCTTTAAACAATATCTCCTCCTAAACCACCAGGCAAATTCTGATGAAACTTCAGAGATATTCTTTGGATGGTGTTTTCAACAGTTTTTTGCTTGCAAGCATGGTTCTCGGGAACTACTTGACTTAATGTCTTCAGATTATCTAAACATCTTTGGCATCATTAGATGAAATAACATGGCAAGTTTCATAACTCTGGTTTAAATTTTAGCAAAATTATGCCGTTTTTCACCTTGAAAAAGTATGTATAATCTGAAGCTGAGATTACGTGGAAGAATCATGCTGTCATTAGACAGCACTCAGTCTTGCAATAAAAATCGTGCTCGCTTTTTGCCAGATCAAATCAAAATACTGAATTTTCCGTTTACGCAGACAGTCTAAAGAAAAACCCGAAACAAACAAGACTATATACATGACGCATAGCCTAAAAATGTTGAACCCCACACATTGGCATAAATGATCTACACCAATAGAGGACAGAAACCATTGGCTTTTCAATAGTCTTGCCACTGACCAAACATTTCTAAATCGAGAAATGGGGCATGACATTTTGAGGGCATGACATATTTTGAGAAAGAAAACAGTGATTTGAATATCGGGTAATCACATAAAACAAATGAAGTTTCCATTCATTCCCTCCTGTGCTTACTGAGATACCAGCTTACATACAGAAACCAATGTCGGAAAGGGCACGAAATCATCACTCTTTAAGAGTAATGCGACATGTATACACATTTCTTATTAAATGGAACTACGTGAAACATTAACACTGACGAAAATGTATCAAAAGCAGACAAGAATCAAAGAAGTTGTAGCCATTTGTATACAGATATGCAATGAAACGGCAGCCATTTTGAGCAGTGACATTCGTTTGTTATATGGGCATTACCAAATATGATAAATAGGTGAACATTTTTGAAGGGCATAATATAATGTGAACCTTAGTTCTGTGTAAAAGTGTAAAACTTGAATTTAAGCTCCGTCATTAATTGTATTCAACATAATTTTGCCATAAATACAAATGTACCATATTCGGTAATGCCTACATAAGGAAAGAATGATGACGTCACTGTGCCCAATATAGCTGCCGTTTCATTATTGTCACATTTTTGTTTGTAGTCCTATTTTCATCTTTTTTACCATTTCATATTTTTTCATTAAACTTTCTAAAATTTCTTGTTATTCTTCTCCGAAGAAGAAACTGTTTAGTTTTCAACACTCATTCTACATGCTTAAGCCGCCACTGAAACTGTTGGAACCAACTGTCTTGATAAAGCTGTTGCCAATTGTGCATTTAATATTTTAATTATCACATGTACAGTTTGGTGCTTTAAAATTTTTTTTTCAGCTTACGACTGCACTTCAAACGACGATGTTCAAATTTCTGGTTTTCCTGCAAATTCTTACTTTTACGCCATGCAGAATTCCACTCAATGTAATGTTACTGCTTCAGGAACATCGATCTCAATTTCGGGCTGTTCAAAAGTAAGATCCTTCGAGTTTTAAGTCTTATCTGTCGGTTCCCTAACAGAACTTTCTGAAATTCTACTCATTTGTTGACTTCGGCTTGCATTAAAATTAGCCAATAACGAATATAGCAAGGTTGTTCGTTTAATAATACAAACGTGACTACCAAAATATGCAAAAGTTTCCTATTATGTTTTGAAATTGAATCTTAAACTTTATAAGTTGCTAACATAATTTATTTCGATACTTAAGCAGATTTGACAAGAATTAGAAACATTAAGAAGTAAAATGTCTTAATTCCATTGTTGAATGAATACTGCTCAATTTTACATGTAGAAAGTTACAGATTTTGTTCAGAATAAATTCCTAGATCCAGTGCATCGCAATTATCACGGTATACATTTGGAAGAAAAGGTAGTCTTTATTAGAATGTTAGCTTAAATTGCCAAAAAAAAAAAAGTACGAACAATTATCTTTGGACCTTCAAAATTTGACAAACTACTTTTTACAATGCCTTCTTGGTATAAATCATCAGGTTTGATGTATTGTAAAGCCCTCAATGTGAAAACAAATTACATTTTCAGAATTGTTTTGCAGAAAACCAACCAGATGTGCATTTTATAGCCTTTCGAGTATTTTTTAAAACTGTTACAACTAATACCCTACTCTTGGGTATATTTACCATGGCCATGAACGTTAAAATGTACTTACTCATTTCAGTCTAAAATGCGCATTTCGGTAGATGTGTACTAGTGGTAATTTATCTTCCGGAACTACATTTGGGAAGTTTTTATGCCCCCGAAGGGAGGCATATTAGTTTTCAACTGTCCGTCCGTTCGTTCGTTTGTTTGTTTGTTCGTTCTTTCGTTCGTTAGTTAGTTCGTTCCTCACAACGTTAATTTTTTGCATGAAGGCACTTTACTCGCGAACCACTGCACCCAGGACCTTTAAACTTCACATGCTGATAGTACTTATTGAGTACACCACGCACACAGGACCTTCAAACTTCACATGCTGATAGTACTTATTGAGTACAACACCCCTATTGACTTTGGGGTCACCAGGTCGAAGGTCAAGGTCACAGGAGCCAACGTTATCTTTCTGCATGAAGGCACTTTACTCGCGAACCACTGCACCCAGGACCTTCAAACTTCACATACTGATAGTACTTATTAAGTACACCATCCCTCGGACTTTAGTATCACCAGATCAAAGGTCAAGGTCACAGGGGCCAACGTTAACTTTTTGCATGAAGGCACTTAACTCGCGAACCGTTGCACCCAGGACCTTCAAACTTCATATGCTGATAGAACTTACTCAGTACACTACTCCTACTGACTGAAGGTCAAGGTCACAGAGGCCAATGTTAACTTTTTGCATGAAGCCATTTTACTCGCGAACCACTCCACCCAGGACCTTCAAACTTTTCATGCTGATAGTACTTTATGAGTACACCAGTCTTACTGACTTTGGGGTCACCAGGACAAAGGTCAAGGTCACAGGGGCCAACGTTAACTTTTTGCATGAAGGCACTTTACTCGCGAGCCACTTCACCCAGGATATTCAAACTTCACATGCTGATAGTACTTATTGAGTACACCACCCTTACTGACTTTGGAGTCACCAGATCAAAGGTCAAGGTGCTGCGGGGGCATTTGTCACCATTAGTGACAGCTTTTGTTTTTTCTGTAACGTTGACGAAAGCTTTAAATATGCGGACTGACATATTGACACAATGGGACTGGTGCACGATGGAAGATAAATTACCAGTTGTTCAATATACAAAGTACCCGTTTACCGAAATGTAAGTTTTAGGTGAGAAATACGCGATTGAAATGGGTTAGTGCATTTCCCGTTCATGACCATGACTCTCACTGACAGGGATTTTCATTTCCGTATGCAGTATTCAGGCTTTATTCTATGTTTTTGTTGTTGATTGTTTTTTGCTATATGACGTCATGACGTCACTTCTGGTTTATCAGTCTTACGAGATTCATCCACATCTATTTTCATTTATACAGGATTCAGAAATTTTACTCACGTACGGTTCGTATTCGGACATGGAGGCAAATTCGTTGCATGGAGGAAAGAGCGTGAATGCAGTAAAAGTTACGTGCAATGAGATCCCAGTCGCAGGAAACACACACAACGTTAGTGAAATATTTTCAGCAAAGTAAGAAAATTCCTTATTTCAAGTCCTTGAATATAAATGATATTTCAAGCTAGTGAAAACGCCAGTCTAACGCGAGGTGAAAAATTCACTGTTTATCAATTATGCAAGTATATTACGGGACGGTATCCTGGCCAAAACTACCAACAAAACATAATTAACGGAACCTCATTTAGTTAGTCATACACACATTCCGTTTATACGTTTTAATGTTTCAAATTAGAAATTTAAAGATGCTGCATATATGCTTTTGAAATTAAGAAATTGCTCATTGTACGCCAGTTGAATTTTGAAATAAACAACCAGAGAAAATTGTAAATACTGATTTACAACACCCTATTATACAATATACGATATCATGTATTGTAGGACTAATGCATGTTTTTTTTCGCCTTATAAACAGCTGCGCTGTTCTAGCAAAAACGTGTAGAAAAGATCAATTCAGCACTGATAGATAAGCGGTCATTTTGTTTTAATCATACATTATAGGGCCATTATATCTGTTACGTTATTCAAATTCAAAAATAAAATTGAATATTCAAAACCTAATTTATCAAAATTTTGTCAATAGCTTGACCATTGACGAGACGCAATCTGTTGACGCATCCTACAACGTAACGTCAGCTCTCAGCAGTTACAGTGTAAATGTCGGGGATCAAATTACGTGGACAATCACTTTCCCAGGTACAGTCTTCTTTCTTGGTTTATTAACCCTTACCCTGCTAAATTTCTATAATGAACTTGTCCATCTTTCAATTTGGACAGTACCATTAATTGTTAAAACGGGTGCTTACCAAAAAGATACTGACTGAATAGCGAACAGTGCAGACCATGTTCATACTGCTGATCTTGGTCTGCACTTGTCGCAAAGGCAGAATCACTTGCCACCAGCAGGCTAAGGGTTAGTAATACCGTCCATTCTTAAAACCCCGATTTCTCTTCTACAATGAAAGAAACAAATTATTGTTGTATTATAATTGAACATAATTTGTCTTGAAAGTTTTTCCTACTTCTTAGGGAACAGCTATATATATATTATGATAAACCAAGACTGATGGCGTAAAAAAATAAAACAAACATTCACTCGAAGGCAGGTTTCAAATACTTTACAAGAGCCTTACAATTAAAGTTGCATATATTTTAAAATATAGTTCAAGCCATGTACAGTGAAAGATGGGGACATTAATGTCCTATGGACATACATCTAGTTCCAACCTGATTTGTGGCAATATCATTTGTATTACAGTGGAGTACTCGCTAGAAGTTACCGAATGCACAGCCAGTCCTGGAACCAGCTATGTCATGGCGGAAAAAGTCGACCTCATATCCAGCGGAGGGTAAATGTTCTCATTTTTTCTTTTCATTTGCTTAGCCTTTATCTGCTAAATTTCCAAAATGGACTGGTCCATCATTCAATTTGGGCAATACCATTTATTATTTGAAGAGATGTTCAGTGATTTGAGCATTAGGAAGGATAAAAAAGCCGTATAGAATATTAATTGATAAAATTCGCAACGTTGCTAAAATGATGGACAATAAGTATACGTAACGTTTACATTTTATTTGACCAGATAATAGTAAAAAGAGGCAAAATAACGTGATCAGTTTCATTAAAATCCATTTCCTTCCGGAAAGCATTATTAATTTAATAGATTTTATTTTGTGGTGCATGGCATGCACGCTTCTTTACCGGTTGTTAAGCGAAAAATGCTTTAACTTTTTAGCTCAGGTGAGTTTTTGTGATCGCTCGATGTCCAGCGTCTGTCTGTCGTCTGTCGTCTGTCTGTCGTCTGTAAACATTTAGCTTGCGTATGCAATAGAGGCTGTATTTTTCAATAAGTCTCATGAATTTTGGTCAGAATGATTACCTTGATGAAATCTAGGCCGAGTTTGAAAATGGGTCATCGTGGGTCAAAAACTAGGTCACTAGGTCAAATAAAACCCTATGTATGTGATAGAGACTGTATTTTTCAATTAATCTTCATGAATTTTGGTCAGAATGAATGCCTTGATAAAATTGAGGTCAAGTTCGAATATGGGTAATCTGAGGTCAAAAAGTAGGTCACTAGGTCAAATCAAACGAAAACCTTGTGTATGCGATAGAGACTTATTTTTCAATTGATATTCATGAAATTAAGTCAGAATGATAAACTTGATGAAATCTAGGCCGAGTTTGAAAACGGGTCATCTGAGGTCACTAGGTCAAATAAAAAAAAACCTTGTGTATGAGATAGAGGCTGTATTTTTCAATTGATCATCTTGAAATTAAGTCAGAATGATTGCCTTGATAAAATCTAGACAGAATTGGAGTATGGGTCATCTAGGGTCAAAAAGTAGGTCACTAGGTTAAATCAAAGAAACACCTTGTGTATGCGATAGAGGCTGTATCTTTCGACTGATCTTCATGAAATTTTGTCAGAATGATAGCATTGATGAAGTCTAGGTAAAGTTCGAATATGGGTCATCTGGGTTCAAAACCTAAGTCACTAGGTCAAATCAAGGAAAAACTTTTGTATACAATAGGGGCTGCATTTTAAACTGGATTTTCATAAAATTTGGTCAGATTGTTTGCCTTGATGAAATCTAGGCCAAGTTCGAATATGGGTAGTCTTGGATTAAAAACTAGGTCACTAGGTCAAATCAAAGAAAAACCTTGTGTATGCGATAGACGCTGTATTTTTCAATTGATCTTCATGAAATTTGGTAAGAATGATAGCCTTGGTCAAGTTCGAATATGGGTAAAAACTATGTCTCTAGGTCAAATCAAAGAAAATTCTTGTTTATACTCAAGGTTTTTGCTCCAATTTTAATAATAATTTGTCAGAATATTTATTTCCATGAAATTACTAGGTCAAATATGTTTACACTGTTATGGTGTGTTTCTCAGGTGAGCGACCTACGGCCATCTTGGCCATCTTGTTTAAGAAATCGAAGCTAAATTTGATTCTATAGTCACTTATTGTTCAACTTTTTTTTAAAAATAAAATAGCGTATAAAAACATTAAAAGTTATTTTGTTTTACAGATGCCATGTAAGCAGTGAACTTACCAGCAATTTTACAGACAACGGTGATGGAACAGCGTCTGCAACAATTAAAGCTTTTAAGTTCTACAATAACGCCCAAGTTTTCTTGACATGTGATCTGAAGGTCTGTCGAAGTGTCTCGAGCTCGTGCGACGTAAGAATACAGATTTTTTTCACGATGCATGAATTTACGAACTATTAAATGTCTTGTTATTTTTTATAAAAATACATATGTTGCAGAAAGAGGGATTGTTAAAGACATAGTAAATATTTTTCCCATATGGGGACATACACTAGAAGACTTTAAACAGGTGTGTATTCAAATACAATGTTATATTGTTAGATATGTTGGTATCTTGTGTGATTCTTGAAGCATGTCATTTTTTGTCAACTCTGCACGCGGAGCTCGTGTTGCAATTGTCATAAATAAACCACAGCGCGCATTTTCAAATAAAATTGATGCCGATTACAAACTCGTACAATAATTTTTCAAAATTTCCAGACATTTTGTTTAATCGTAACGTTTATTTATTTAGAACATTAGTTTCTTTCATCCTTGCCGAAAGGAGTCTTTTGTTTTATTGAAATATCGTACAGTCATTGTTACTGAAATCATACTAGACAGGCTAGCATCCGAAAACACTACGTGGATGTTTCAAATTACGTCAATGTCACCTTTCAACATTTTGGAACGTAAAAATCAACCATCTTACCACGGTGTAACGAAATGCGGACGGTAATTAATTAATAACGAAGTAGAAGAGGTGTAGGCACGATCGTCTTGGATCAAATTCTTATTAAAGCTACCTGTCTTCTAGAAATTCTCCTTTTCTTCTGCCGATGTCCGAAATGCTTACGCGGCACACGTTAAAGCTGAAATATGACGTTAAGCATTACAAAGATATAAAATTGTAAAAACTAAACATTTTCTTGCAGACCTCATGTGCAGGTTCCAGAAAGAGAGAAGTAGGCGACATATTCAAAAGATCCGCTCCGGAATCAGTGACTGTAGGCTTTTACCCAAGGAAGGTTCACAACGTATTGACAGTTTTTGATCCGAGCGAAAACAGCGCCATTACAGGTAACTAAAAGATTCTCATCTACAACAATTTTGAGTATTTACAAACTATTCCAACTATATTTCACATTACGAGACGGGAGAGCAAGAGGTCCAACTGCATATAAAGCAGTTAAAACATCTTCGGTTGTGGTTTATTAATACTTTGTGATTTACTGCAATTATTACATAAATTTACAGGAATGATAGATTACATATATTATACATTTACTTAGTTGCTTGCTGGTCAATATTCGAAGCTATTGCCAGAGGTCTGAAAATCCGATGTATTATCCGAAATAATTTTGACTATTAGCCTGCGCGCCATTCAGTAACTAAATTTTCAAGTTTTGACAGTTCGATATTTATCACCTGTTTACTTAAAAGGCCAGTCAACATGTGTAGAATATAGACCAGACATATAGCTCAAAACTATGGATCGATTTATTTAAGGGGTCACGTAATAAGTTACTTTATATAGTGTAAATGGGTAGGCTACAGCTTTTAACAAAAGCCACAACCTTACACGCCTCGCCACCCCACAAACAACGGCTGTCTATAAGCCATTTACCAAAACTTAAAAGTAAATAAAAAAGAAACATAAGGCATCATATTCATCTTTATAGTTGTTTCCAGTAATCTGTCCAAAATGTATATGAAAAACTCTTAAGAAAATGGTTAAAGCCCTGCTCCGCCTCTATTCAAATTCTATTGTGTGCATGCAACCCATGATTACAATAGGTAACAGTTAACGGCCACGCGCCACAATTAAGTACGCAAAACCACAGGTATTTTATATAGAAATTTATATAAAATAGACTCTATTTTGACAGGCGTCACTGTTCATAGTCAGGATTTTCATGCTTTTTCAGTGACAATTTAAGGTTAAAAGGTAGGACTGGTGCAGGTCTTTAAACCAATAACGGTTATTTTTATGCCCCCGAAGTTGGGCATATTAAAATCGCACTATACGTGTGTGTATGCGTCAGTGTCAGACATGGGGTGAATTACTTGAGATTGTAATGCATTAAATTACAAATATATTGCCAAAACAGTGCATTAAATTACAATTACAATACACGGATTTCACATTTGTAATTTATTACATTACAATTACTTTGGACATTGTAATGCATTAAATTACAATTACATTTTTCTCAGTTCTGATGAACTAATCACCATGACACATATTTATGTACAATACAAAGCAGTATACATTATAGTTTCATACAAGCTATTGCATCTAATGATATATCAAAAATCAACGGTATACAATTTGCAAACTGAAGTTTTGGCTCTATTTGAACACAATAATAAACAGGTAGTTTTCGCCTGATGGACATGATCAATTATCACTGAATTGTTAACACCACCCAGCAAGCATTTGCATACAAAGCTCTATGGTCAGTGGTTAAGTATTTTATTAGTTTATTTGAGTCTCTTCCATTTACATTTACATAAATATACATATAAAATCAGTAAAACTACATGTAAATGGCCGTTCGTATAGATGAATTATAAGAGACTATACAAATATCATATCACATTTTAACTATACAATAATAGCACTGGCAGAGTATCTTGATACGTTGCAGCGTCAAGCAACCCCCAATGACATCCCACCACATAGTCCAGCGACTATCGATGAAAGCGCCCAGAAACTGTTTTTGCTATGCCCTTCCATCAACAGAAGCATAACCCCCTGGCAAAACACCTCAGAACCCCATCCCACGTGGTTAAATGATGTTCTTACAGTGCACAATAGATGTATTAAGATAAAGACTTAATTGATAGCTTTTGATAACTGTGATTTGTCACTTTTACAGTTATAAGCAGTTAATTGGGTATGGTAAAATTTTACTCAGCTTAACTGAATAGGCAAATAAGATATTTTCTTATAATGATGATGATTTCTTTTTCATATAAAGCTTTGTTAAAAATGCAATATTTCCTGGTATTAATTTGCTTTATGTTTATTATTGTTAATTTGATACATTTCTATATACAACCAACACCAGTTCATTTTTTTTACACATACATTTTTTTCTAACTATTTTTTGTAACCGCTCAATATCCGGCGTCCATCGTGCGTCGTCAGTCGTCTGTCCGTCAACATTTCCTAAAAAATCTTCTTCTTGAAAACTACTGGGCAGAATTACACCAAACTTCAAAGGAATGATCCTTGGGTAGCCCCCTTTCAAAATTGTTCAAAGAATTTAATTCCATGCAGAACTCTGGTTGCCATGGCAACCGAAAGGAAAATTTTTAAAAATCTTCTTGTCCATAACCACAGGGCCTAGGGCTTTGATATCTGGTGTGTAGCATCATCTAGTGATCCTCTACTAAAATTGTTCAAATTATCTCCCTAGGGTCAAATATGGCCCCGCCACGGTGGTCACATTGTTTATATAGACTTATATAGGGAAAACTTTGAAAATCTTCTTGTACAAAATCACATGGCCTAGGGCTTTGATATTTGGTATGTAGCATCATCTAGTGGTCCTCTACCAAGATTGTTTAAATTATCTCCCTAGGGTCAAATATGACCTCGCCCCGGGGGTCACATGGTTTATATAGACTTATATAGGGTAAACTTTAAAAATCTTCTTGTACAAAATCACATGGCCTAGGGCTTTGTTATTTGGTACGTAGCATTATCCAGTGGTCCTCTACCAAGATTGTTCAAATTATCCTCCTAGGGTCAAATATGGCCCCGCCCCAGGGGTCCCAAATTTTACATAGACTTATATAGGAAATAAAGTTTTAAAATCTTCTTGTCTGAAACCACAACACTTAGATCTTTGATATTTGGTTTGTAGCATTGTCTTATGGTCCTCAACCAAAATTGTTCAAATTGTACCCCTGGGGTGAAAAGAGGCCCTGCCCTTGGGGTGCCAAGTTTTATATAGACTTATATAGGAAAAAGCTTTAAAAAATTTCTTGTCTGAAACCATAGGACCTAGGATTTTGGTATTTGGTATGATGAATTGTCTAGTAGTCATCTACCAAAATTGTTCAAATTATGCACCTTGGGTTAAAAGAGCCACCGCCCTGGGGTCACTTAATTATGTCTCCCACCACACAGTGGTGTGGGAGACATATTGATTTACTCCAGTCTCTGTGTGTGTGTGTGTGTGTGTGTGTCTGTCTGTGTGTCTGTCACAAAGCTTGTCCGCACTCTAAGTCGAACATTTCTCATCCGATTTTCACCAAACTTGAACAAAATGTGTTTTACTATAAGACCTCGGCCAAGTTCGATAACTAGCCAAATCGGTCCAGGCGTCTTGGAGTTATGACCCTTGAATTACCAAAGATCGGTCTTTTTACTCTTGTCCGCACTCTAATTCGAATATTTCTCATCCAATCTTCACCAAACTTAAATAAAATGTGTTCCACCATGAGACCTCGGCCAAGTTCGATAACTAGCAAAATCGGTCTAGGCATTTTGGAGTTACGGCCCTTGAATTATCAAAAAATTGACCTTTTTACTCATGTCCGCACTCTTAATCAAACATTTCTCATCCGATCTTCACCAAACTTGAACAAAATGTGCTTGACCATGAGACCTCGGCCAAGTTCGATAACTAGCCAAATCGGTCTAGACACTTTGGAGTTACGGCCCTTGAATTATCGAAAAATCGGCCTTTTTACTCTTGTCCGCACTCTAAGTCGAACATTTCTCATCCGATCTTCACCAAACTTGAACAAAATGTGTTTGACCATGAGACCTCAGCCAAGTTCGATAACTAGCCAAATCGGTCCAGGCATTTTAGAGTTACGGCCCTTGAATTACCGAAAAAATCCGTCTGTTTACTCTTGTCCGCTCTCTGAGTCGAACATTTCTCGTCCGATCTTCACCAAACTTGAAAAAAATGTGTTTGGCCATAAGACCTTACCCAAGTTCGATAACTAGCCAAATCCGCCCAGGCACTTTTGATTTATGGCCCTTCAATTACTGATTGGATCCACTCATCCAGACCATCTAATTGGATCCACTCGTCTTAAACATCTAGAGAAACTAACATTTTTCATAGGGGCAGTTGTGGGAGACATGCGCTTTTGTCAAAAGCATCTCTAGTTATTATGTGAGTTATATAGGAAAAAATACTTAAAAATGATCTGATCCTATTTCCAAGACTGTTTAGTTATAATTACCTGATGACCCGCAGTAATATGATGTCACTTGATGTGACCTTGACCTTGACCTACTGACCTAATTTCTTGTTTTTTAAGACACAGCCTTGAAATTTTGATGACATACAGTTTTGCATACAAATCGTAAAACTAAATATGTGACCTACTGGCTTTCTTAATATTTTATCATCAGTTTGACATTTGAAACATGTAGTTCAAATTACTCAGGTGAGGGATCCAGGGTCATCATGACCCTCTTGTTACTAATGTAATGTAATGCATTGTAATGCACTTGCAGTACACATATTTTTGAAACTGTAATGCATTAAATTACAATTACATGTAATGCAAAAAAGACTGCATTACACATTACATTGAATTTCTTACAAAATTGTATTGCATTGCAATGCATTACAATTACATTTTTGCATTACTCCATGTCTGGTCAGTGTGTACGGGATGTAACAGCCATCCATAAAGTGATTTTTAAATAACTTTGCATAAATGTCTGTTTCGTATCCGGTCCATAACTCTGCCATTGATCAAGGGATTTTAGAATTACTTGGCACAAATAATGAGACGACATGTCAGGCGTAAGATCCAGACCACTAGTCAACCATTCTTCAAGGGATTTTAAAGTTACTTCTCACAAATGTTCCCCATAATGAGTGGATGTGTCATGCGCAAGACCCAGACGCTTCGGGGTCATTTGTCACTAACAGTGACAGTTCTTATTCAGTTATAAAGCACGGGTATCAGTCATCGCCAATACAAACTAATAAAGCAGTTTTCAGCTTTACATTTCTATTATAAAATCTTTAAACGTGCACTTTCCTACAGTCCTATTCCAAATTCTAAGGCATGCAAATAAAGTGACAATTCTCAATTCTTCATTGAATTAAAATGATTGTTCTCAATGATGAACAGTATATATTATTAACTGTATGTTATCTAATCTATTTCAGTTACTCCATTTGGATGGAGCTTTGTCTTTACCTTGACCTTTGAGCTTTGCCATCGTCTGTCAAGCGTCTTTTGATGCCAACAACAAATGTCCGGCACATAGAAAATCTATCTGACGTTTGCTACGCTATACAGCTGTCAGTTGTTTTGTCGCATTGTGCATTGTTACATACGTAATTTCTTGTTTTGACTACATATTTATAATGAATTAATAAATGTATACAGTCGACACTGTATTAAGAGACCGCCCGAGGGACTGCTAAAAAGTGGTCTTTTAATGGAGTGGTCTCTTAATGAATTTCAGTCAGGTGAAGAGAAAAGATATTTTTAACTGTTAATATAACTGTATATATCATGAGCATACATACATGTATATAAATTTCACAAACTGAAAATTATAACTTTATTGTTCGTCAGTTCGACTGTTACAAAGGTTAATTGCATCCAGGCAGGTGCAAAATGTACTCGCTAATTACACAGGTGAAGAAATGAAATACCCTGCAGGAATTTGGTACCAGGTTGCTTAATAGATACTTTGGTTAAATATTTTTCCTGTCGGGACTCCTTTAAAGTGGTCGATGGTCGTTTAATAAAAAGTCGTTTAATGGAATACATTTATTTACTGAAAACGTTCGGGAGGGATTTTGACCGGTCGTTTAATACAAAAATCGCTTAATAGAGATAGTCGCAAGTACGATGTTGACTGTAGTTTTTTGTCGTAGTCGGTGACCTTACCGTTAAAGGTAAACAGCCATATTCAACGATGTGTGATATTACAGGGCAACGGGGGCAGTTTGCTTAGTAAAAAGATTACAATGTGAATAACCTTTACACCCGGGTCACAGTCAAACTTCTGTAAAGAAGAAGTAAAATCCTTGCACTTTAATTCGTGGCACTTGTTTATTAAATTGGCACTTATTTAAGGAACATTTAGTATTTATAAAGAATGAGTGTACCTTACTTCACGAGCTTAGCATATCATTGAGGACGACCTGTCTGTTCAGCAGATCAATAAAAAACATTACACGATATAGATGAACCAATTGGATTGCATGATACCTTCATTTCACTTTATAAATTGAGACGTTATCACGCAAACTAATTTGTTCACCCATGTCGGTTTATTGTGTTAAATATTGACCTGCTCAACTGGATGGTTATCCTCAATAACATGTCACGGTACAGACTTAGTCGCGTAGGGGTAAGAATGTGTCTGGCAGCCGGTTAGCTCAGTCGGTAAAGCACCCGCCCTCTAAGCGAAGTCCCGGGTTCCAGTCCTGGACGGACTGCACATTCTCACCCTGTGACAGTACAGGAAGTTAATTGTTCTAAAGGTATGCATCTTGTTTTAGAGATGGCGTGTCTGCAAATGTCTCATAAGACAAGATTTCTAGATACGACCGCACTATTACATGTATTTTTTGAAAATAGTAAATCTGATAGAACAGCTGACGTGGTAAAATAGAACAAGTCTTTGCAAATGCAACCAAGAAAATTCACTTTTAATTAAGAACGACTGAACTTAACGTACAAGGGGTTAATACGACTTTCCAGTTTGAGTTTCCAGCATTTCTCATGTATATCGAAGAAAATCAGCTAACCGAAAGTGCTAGTATGGCAATCACTGAAAAGGTTTTAATAGCCCCCCCCCCCCCCCCCCAGGATGTACTATTAGTATAGGTGGATGCTCCGTCATGTTGCAGTTTTAACTGACTGAAACTTGCTCTTTATCCGTCTCAAAGGTAGTTCAAATAGCTCCTTAGGCGCCCCCACATCTTAGAAACAAGTAGGTCACATTCATGGTCAATGAAATTCAGTTTTACGATTTGTATGCAAAACTGTGTAAGTCATCACAATTTCACGGCTGTATCTTAAGAAACAAGAAAGTAGGTCAGTAGGTCAAGGTCACAGTCAAGTGACATCATATTACTTGGGGTCATCAGGTAATTATAATTAAACAGGCTTGGAAATAGGATCAGATGATTTTTTAAGTATTTTTCCTTTATAACTCACATAATAATTAAGTGACCCCAGGGCGGGGCCTTTTCTAACCCCAGGGGCACAATTTGAATAATTTTGGTAGAGGACATGTCACAAATTGACATACGGGCCTTATTTTATATGTATTGTAAATGCAGGTATTGCATCATCTTTTTGTAAATTTTTGAGTTATTGAGGTAAATGTCAGATTTCACGCATGAAATACCTCTCATGTTTTTCTGTATTTCATAACTTAAATTTCCATGTAAATTCCATTAAATTCTGTTCAGTAATAAGAAAGTTGATATTTTATAAACTTCAGTAATTTATGTTTTTATCCCCAAAACCACTATAATGGGCCTCAAATTGTCAATTTCAATTCGCGCCAAATTAGTTAGATTTCCCGGCTATATCGTGAATCCCGTGAAAATGACAATAGTCATAGCTCACGGCTTAGCCGTGAATCCCATGAAATTTAGTATTTGGGGGACATTATCCTTTAAATAGACTGGACTAGATATGCCTTGCGCACACCACCTTACGACATTATAGACGAATCTATGTCTGAATTATTTTTTGCTAGAAATTTATGCTCGATCGAGGTAAGAAATTTATTTGTTAGATTTTTATGATTTTTGCATTACGATTTTTATTTGGTAAATTTTTGTTCATTCTACAGAATTCTGTAACATTTACTTTTCGGCATATGATTTTGGCTAGTTTCGGTATGTCAGGATGATTTATTAAATTTTTCAGACTTTTGTAAATTATTTCGAAAGAGGAATCAAAATGTTTCATTTATATAAGATGTAAAATTTGGACTGAAAAATTTTTAACATGATATTTATAAAGTACTTTGTTTCAAAAACTTATGTCAAACATTTCGTTATTATGGAACGCCATTACTGCATTGTATTGTTATGTATAATCTATCTGGCAAGTCTAGTGCCATGTTTGTAATATATTATTGTAATTTGTAATTGTGTGCCAGTCTATAGCACATCTAATTAATGTCCGTTGTAGTGTATGGCATTAGATATTATATGGATGCCAACTCTCATATAACGTTTGATGTACATTGAATTTTGTTAATTTGTAGTTGTAAATAATGGCTGCAGTTTATCATGTCCGTGTCTATAATGTTTCATCATATACTTTTCATATCTTTTCATACTTTACTTTAGTCTTTAAGTAAGTAATCTTTGTAATAATGGAAGTAATAAGTGACGTATTTTAATCATGTGACGTCTGAACTTAGTAGCACATATATTTTGTATAAGTAGCACGTATTATTTATGGGAGCCTACGGAGGTATGGTGTACCCAAAGGAGCAGTTTTATGCCCTGACTTATTTGTTTTGCTATGGTGCTTACCATATGTTATATATTTTACTTCTTCCGCCAGACGATTTTTCCTGGTGATGTCATAACCCGGAAGTACAATGCCCGAGGTTCACTTGTCTTCACTCGCCTGGATGTGATATTCCCAGCGCAGAGCTTTCGTCCCATGGTTGTGCCGTAAACCGCAAAGACGATGATTTTTGTTATCCTCTGAAGTCAGCTCAGGGATGCAATCACCTACCACCATAGGGAGCCAACACGGAATCAACGTATTCACGGTTTAAAGGGACTGAATTTAGAAATCTGTTTTGTTTGTGCTACTTAAAGTTCACAATTACATTAAGACCTGTGTCACGTCAGATTAGAATGGACTATAAGAACTTTTGTATCTAGAGATACTGAACTTTCTTTTTTTTTCTTTCTTCTAATCAGTTTTTTTTTTCTTTTCATATCTATTCATTGTTAATAATCATCTTTTGTAAATAAATTTGTAAATATTGTAAAGGGTGTTGATTTGTTCTGATGGTTACTGTCGCCGGTACGGCCTTTCCTGTCACAGGACACTAGACAATGCATTTTACCAAATATCAAAAACCTAGGTCGTATGGTTTCAGACAAGAAGATTTTTAAAGCTTTTTTGCTATATAAGTCTGTATGAAACTTAGGACCCCCAGGGCAGGGCCTCTTTTCATCCAAGGGGTACAATTTCAACAATTTTGTTTGAGGACCGTAAGACAATGCTACAGACCAAATATCAAAGGTCTAAGTGTTGTGGTTTCAGACAAGAAGATTTTTAAACATTTTTTTCCTATATAAGTCTATGTAAAACTTGGGACCCTCGGGGCGGGGCCATATTTGACCCTAGGGGGATAATTTAAACAATCTTGGTAGAGAACCACTAGATGATGCTACATACCAAATATCAAAGCCCTAGGCCATGTGGTTTTGTACAAGATTTTCAAAGTTTTCATTATATAAATCTATATAAACCATGTGACCCCCAGGGCAGGGCCATATTTGACCCTAGGGGTATAATTTGAATAATTTTGGTAGAAGACCACTAGATGATGCTACACAGCAGATATCAAAGCCCTAGGCACTGTGGTTTTGGACAAGAGGAATTTTTAAAACAATTTCCTTTTGGTTGCCATGGCAACCAGAGTTCTGCATGGAATTCAATTATTTGAATAATTTTGAAAAGGAGGTATCCATGGATCATTCCTGTGAAGTTTAGTGTAATTCTGCCCAGTGGTTTTCCAGATTTTTTTAGAAAATGTTGACGGACGATGCACGACTGACGACGGACGACAGACATCAAGAGGTCACAAAAGCTCACCTTGTCACTTCGTGACAGGTGAGCTAAAAATAAGAAAGTAGGTCAGTAGGTCAAGGTCACAGTCAAGTGATCCCTAATCACTTCGGGTCATCAGGTAATTATGATAAAGCACTCTCGGAAATATGATTTGATAATTTTTGAAGTATTTATTCCTATATAACTTATATAAAAAAGTGACACTAAGGGCGGGGCCTCAGGGACATATGAACAATCTTTTATGTGATCCACTAAGCAATGCTACATACCCAATATCCAAGGCCTAGGCTTTGAACTTTCAGACAAGAAGATTTTTCCCCTATAGATATGTCTATGTTAAATTTGGGAACCCTAGCACTGGGCCTCTTTTCACCCGAAGGGCATAATTTGAACAATTTTGGTATACGAACAACCTTGCTATATTCGTTATTGGCTAATTTTAATTCAAGCCGAAGTCAACAAATGAGTAGAATTTCAGAAAGTTCTGTTAGGGAACCGACAGATAAGACTTAAAACTCAAAGGATCTTACTTTTGAACAGCCCGAAATTGAGATCGATGTTCCTGAAGCCGTAACATTACATTGAGTGGAATTCTGCATGGCGTAATAGTAAGAATTTGCAGGAAAACCAGCAATTTGAAGATCGTCGTTCGAAGTGCAGTCGTAAACTGAAAAAAATGTAGAAAGCACCAAACTGTACATGTGATAATTAAAATATTACATGAACAATTGGCAACAGCTTTATCAAGACAATTGGTTCCAACAGTTTCAGTGGCGGCTTAACCATGTAGAATGAGTGTTGAAAACTAAACAGTTTCTTCTTCGGAGAAGAATAACAAGAAAGTTTAGAAAGTTTAATGAAAAATATGAAATGGTATAAAAGATGAAAATAGGACTACAAACAAAAAGGATATGACAAATAATGAAACGGCAGCTATATTGGGCACAGCGACGTCATCATTCTTTCCTTATGTAGGCATTACCGAATATGGTACATTTGTATTTATGGCAAAATTATGTTGAATACAAGTAATGACGGAGCTTAAATTCAAGTTATACACTTTCACACAGAACTAAGGTACACATTATATTATGCCCTTCAAAATATTCACCTATTTATCATATTTGGTAATGCCCATATAACAAAAGAATGTCACTGCTCAAAATGGCTGCCGTTTCATTGCATATCTGGTATACAAATGGCTACAACTTCTTTGATTCTTGTCTGCTTTTGATACTTTTTCGTCAGTGTTAATGTTTCACGTAGTTCCATTTAATAAGAAATATGTATACATGTCGCATTACTCTTAAAGAGTGACGATTTCGTGCCCTTTCCGACATTGGTTTCTGTATGTAAGCTGGTATCTCAGTAAGCACAGGAGGAAATGAATGGAAACTTCATTTGTTTTATGTGATTACCCGATATTCAAAACACTGTTTTCTTTCTCAAAATATGTCATGCCCTCAAAATGTCATGCCCCATTTCTCGATTTAACAATTTTTGGTCGTTTAACTTTGTACAGTGGCAAGACTATTGAAAAGTCAATGATTTCTGTCCTCTAACAACCCCTATTATTGTAGATCATTTATGCCAATGTATGGGGTTCAACATTTTTAGGCTACGCGTCATGTATATAGTCTTGCTGCATTGTTTCGGGTTTTTCTTTAGAGTGTCTGCGTAAACGGAAAATTCAGTATTTTGATTTGATCTGGCAAAAAGCGAGAATGATTTTTATTGCAAGACTTAGTGCTGTCTAATGACAGCATGATTCTTCCACGTAATCTCAGCTTCAGATTATACATACTTTTTCAAGGTGAAAAAGGGCATAATTTTCTAAAATTTAAAACAGAGTTATGAAACTTGCCATGTTATTTCATCTAATGATGCCAAAGATGTTTAATTAACCTGAAGACATTAAGTCAAGTAGTTCCCGAGAACCATGCTTGCATGCAAAAAAAAACTGTTGAAAAGACCATCCAAAGAATATCTCTGAAGTTTCATCAGAATTGGCCTGGTGGTTTAGGAGGAGATATTGTTTAAAGGATAGTGTGGACGGACGGTGAGCGATCACAATAGTTCACTGATCACTTTGTGCTCAGGTGAGCTTATAAAATAGATTGGTTGGATTTAAGGGATGTAACAGACAAATGATGAAGATCTATGTGCTTCATAGGAAAAACGCATTGTAAGTTTCCTTTTTAGCTCACCTGAGCCAAAGGCTCATGGTGAGCTTTTGGGACCGATCAATGTCCGTCGTCAGTCGTGCGTCGTCCGTCAGTCAACATTTTCTAAAAAAATTCTTCTTCAAAACCACTGGGCAGAATTACACCAAACTTCACAGAAATGATCCTTGGGAGGCCCCCTTTTAAAATTGTTCAAAGAATTGAATTCCATGGAGAACTCTGGTTTCCATGGCAACCAGAATGAAAAAAAATAAAAATCTTCTTGTCCAAAAGGGCAAGGCGTAGAGCATTGATATTTGGCATGTAACATCATCTAATGGTCCTCTACCAAGATTGTTCAAATTGTGCCCCTGGGGTATAAAGAGGCCCCGCCTCGGGGATCACAAGTTTTACATAGATATATAGGAAAAACTTTAAAAATCTTCTTGTCTAAAACCACAAGACCTAGGCCTTTGATATTTTGTATGTAGCATTGCCTAATGGTCCTCTACCAAAATTGTTCAAATTATATCCCTGGGTTGAAAAAAGGCCCTACCCCGGGGGTCTCAAGTTTTATATAGACATAAATACTATATAGGATTTTTTTTAACAATCGTCTTGTCTGAACTGCAAGTCCTAGGCTTTTGATATTTGGTATGTTGCATTGCCTTGTGGTTCTCTACCAAAATTGTTCAAATTATGTCCCTGGGGTGAAAAGAGGCCCTGCCCCGGGACATCTCAAGTTCTACATAGACTTATATAGGAAAAAAAACTTTAAAAATCTACTTGCCTGAAACTGCATGGCATAGGCTTTTGATATTTGGTATGTTGCATTGCCTAGAGTTCCTCTACCAAAATTGTTCAAATTATGCCCTTCGGGTGAAAAGAGGCCCAGTGCTAGGGTTCCCAAATTTAACATAGACATATCTATAGGGGAAAAATCTTCTTGTCTGAAAGTTCAAAGCCTAGGCCTTGGATATTGGGTATGTAGCATTGCTTAGTGGATCACATAAAAGATTGTTCATATGTCCCTGAGGCCCCGCCCTGGGTGTCACTTGTTATGTAAGTTATATAGGAATAAATACTTCAAAAATTATCAAATCATATTTCCGAGAGTGCTTTATCATAATTACCTGATGACCCGAAGTGATTAGGGATCACTTGACTGTGACCTTGACCTACTGACCTACTTTCTTATTTTTAGCTCACCTGTCACGAAGTGACAAGGTGAGCTTTTGTGACCTCTTGATGTCCGTCGTCCGTCGTCAGTCGTGCATCGTCCGTCAATTAACATTTTCTAAAAAAATCTGGAAAACCACTAGGCAGAATTACACTAAACTTCACAGGGAACTCTGGTTTTCATGGCAACCAGAATGAAAAAAAATAAAAATCTTCTTGTCCAAAAGGGCAAGGCGTAGAGCATTGATATTTGGCATGTAACATCATCTAATGGTCCTCTACCAAGATTGTTCAAATTGTGCCCCTGGGGTATAAAGAGGCCCCGCCTCGGGGATCACAAGTTTTACATAGATATATAGGAAAAAACTTTAAAAATCTTCTTGTCTAAAACCACAAGACCTAGGCCTTTGATATTTTGTATGTAGTATTGCCTAATGGTCCTCTACCAAAATTGTTCAAATTATATTCCTGGGTTGAAAAAAGGCCCTACCCCGGGGGTCTCAAGTTTTATATAGACATAAATACTATATAGGATTTTTTTTAACAATCGTCTTGTCTGAAACTGCAAGTCCTAGGCTTTTGATATTTGGTATGTTGCATTGCCTTGTGGTTCTCTACCAAAATTGTTCAAATTATGTCCCTGGGGTGAAAAGAGGCCCTGCCCATTAGACAGCACTAAGTCTTGCAATAAAAATCATTCTCGCTTTTTGCCAGATCAAATCAAAATACTGAATTTTCCGTTTACGCAGACACTCTAAAGAAAAACCCGAAACAATGCAGCAAGACTATATACATGACGCGTAGCCTAAAAATGTTGAACCCCATACATTGGCATAAATGATCTACAATAATAGGGGTTGTTAGAGGACAGAAATCATTGACTTTTCAATAGTCTTGCCACTGTACAAAGTTAAACGACCAAAAATTGTTAAATCGAGAAATGGGGCATGACATTTTGAGGGCATGACATATTTTGAGAAAGAAAACAGTGTTTTGAATATCGGGTAATCACATAAAACAAATGAAGTTTCCATTCATTTCCTCCTGTGCTTACTGAGATACCAGCTTACATACAGAAACCAATGTCGGAAAGGGCACGAACTCATCACTCTTTAAGAGTAATGCGACATGTATACATATTTTCTTATTAAATGGAACTACGTGAAACATTAACACTGACGAAAAAGTATCAAAAGCAGACAGAATCAAAGAAGTTGTAGCATTTGTATACCAGATATGCAATGAAACGGCAGCCATTTTGAGCAGTGACATTCTTTGTTATATGGGCATTACCAAATATGATAAATAGGTGAATATTTTGAAGGGCATAATATAATGTGTACCTTAGTTCTGTGTGAAAGTGTATAACTTGAATTTAAGCTCCGTCATTACTTGTATTCAACATAATTTTGCCATAAATACAGATGTACCATATTCGGTAATGCCTACATAAGGAAAGAATGATGACGTCGCTGTGCCCAATATAGCTGCCGTTTCATTAAATGTCATATCCTTTTTGTTTGTAGTCCTATTTTCATCTTTTATACCATTTCATATTTTTCATTAAACTTTCTAAACTTTCTTGTTATTCTTCTCCGAAGAAGAAACTGTTTAGTTTTCAACACTCATTCTACATGGTTAAGCCGCCACTGAAACTGTTGGAACCAATTGTCTTGATAAAGCTGTTGCCAATTGTTCATGTAATATTTTAATTATCACATGTACAGTTTGGTGCTTTCTACATTTTTTTCAGTTTACGACTGCACTTCGAACGACGATCTTCAAATTGCTGGTTTTCCTGCAAATTCTTACTATTACGCCATGCAGAATTCCACTCAATGTAATGTTACGGCTTCAGGAACATCGATCTCAATTTCGGGCTGTTCAAAAGTAAGATCCTTTGAGTTTTAAGTCTTATCTGTCGGTTCCCTAACAGAACTTTCTGAAATTCTACTCATTTGTTGACTTCGGCTTGAATTAAAATTAGCCAATAACGAATATAGCAAGGTTGTTCGTTTTATAATACAAACGTGACTACCAAAATATGCAAAGCTTCCTATTATGTTTTAAAATTTAATCTTAAACTTTATAAGTTGCTAACATAGTTTATTTCGATACTTAAGCAGATTTGACAAGACTTAGAAACATTAAGAAGTAAAATGTCTTAATTCCATTGTTGAATGAATACTGCTCAATTTTACATGTAGAAAGTTACAGATTTTGTTCAGCATAAATTCCTAGATCCAGTGCATCGCAATTATCACGGTATACATTTGGAAGAAAAGGTAGTCTTGATTAGAATGTTAGCTTAAATTGTTGGAGAAAAAAAAAAGCACGAAAAATTTCCTTTGGACCTTCAAAATTTGACAAACTACTTTTTACAATGTCTTCTTGGTATAAATCATCAGGTTTGATGTATTGTAAAGCACACAATGTGAAAACAAATGACACTTTCAGAATTGTTTTGCAGAAAACCAACCAGACGTGCATTTTATCGCCTTTCGAGTACTTTTTAAAACTGTTACAATTTTTACCCTACTCTTGGGTATATAAGAACCATGGCCATGAACGTGAAAATGTACTTACTCATTTCAGTCTAAAATGCGCATTTCGGTAGATGTGTACTAGTGGTAATTTATCTCCTGGAACTAAATTTGGAAAGTTTTTTTTCTGTAACGTTGACGAAAACTTTAAATATGCCGACTGACATATTGACACAATGGGACTGGTGCACGATGGAAGATAAACTACCAGTTGTTCAATATACATAGTACCCGTTTACCGAAATGTATGTTTTAGGTGAAAAATACGCGATTGAAATGGGTTAGTGCATTTCACGTCTATGACCATGATTCTCACTGACAGGCGGCCATTGATTCATACAGTGATTTTCATTTTCGTATGCAGTATTCAGGCTTTATTCTATGTTTTTGTTGTTGATTGATTTTTAGTATATGACGTCATGACGTCACTTCTGGTTTATCAGTCTTACGAGATTCATCCACATCTATTTTCATTTATACAGGATTCAGAAATTTTACTCACGTACGGTTCGTATTCGGACATGGAGGCAAATTCGTTGCATGGAGGAAAGAGCGTGAATGCAGTTAAAGTTACGTGCAATGAGATCCCAGTCGCAGGAAACACACACAACGTTAGCGAAATATTTTCAGCAAAGTAAGAAAATTCCTTATTTCAAGTCCTTGAATATAAATGATCAATTTCAAGATAGTGAAAACGCCAGTCTAACGCGAGGTAAAATATTCAGTGTTTATCAATGATGCAAGTACAAATGTATATCATGGGACGGTATCCTGGCCAAAACTACCAACCAAACATAACTAACGGAACCTCATTTAGTTAGTCATACACACATTCCGTTTATACTTTTTAATGTTTAAAATTAGAAATTTAAAGATGCTGCATCTATGCTTTTGAAATTAAGAAATTGCACATTGTACGCCAGTTGAATTTTGAAATAAACAACCACATTAGCTGCATTCATCAATTTGTTTCGAAATTAACACATGACTTTCAAATGAATTTTACATCATTTTGTGCTTTCATCAAACGAGCATAGAATTTCAATTGTCCTTTGTAAGACTGGTGCGTCTTAGTAAAGATGCAACTATAGGCATTTCGTATTTACTCCGTATGCAGCGTGAAACGGCACATATTTAAAAATATCAAATTTCTAAGTATATACTTATTATTTTGCATGCATGAGATGTTTTAATGCCTTGACGTATACTGGAGAAAATTGTAAATACTGATTTACAACACCCTATTATACAATATACGATATCATGTATTGTAGGACTAATGCATGTTTTTTGTTTTCGTTTTATAAACAGCTGCGCTGTTCTAGCAAAAGCGTGTAGAAAAGATCAATTCAACACTGATAGATAAGCGGTCATTTTCCTTTTGTTTTAATCATACATTGTAGGGCCATTATATCTGTTACGTAATTCAAATTCAAAAATCAAATTGAATATTCAAAATCTAATTTATTAAAATTTTGTCAATAGCTTGACCACTGACGAGACGCAATCTGTTGACGCATCCTACAACGTAACGTCAGCTCTCAGCAGTTACAGTTATTAACCCTTACCCTGCTAAATTTCTATAATGAACTTGTCCATCTTTCAATTTGGACAGTACCATTAATTGTTAAAATGGGTGCTTACCAAAAAGCTACTGACTGAATAGCGAACAGTGCAGACCATGATCATACTGCTGATCTTGGTCTGCACTTGTCGCAAAGGCAGAATCACTTGCCACCAGCAGGCTAACGGTTAGTAATACCGTCCATTCTTAAAACCCCGATTTCTCTTCTATAATGAAAGAAACAAATTTTTGTTGTATTATAATCGAACATAATTTGTCTTGAAAGTTTTTCCTACTTCTTAGGGAACAGCTTAATATATTCATTATGATAAACCAAGACTGATGGCGTACAAAATAAAACAGACATTCACTCGAAGGGAGGTTTCAAATACTTTACAAGAGCCTTACAATTAAAGTTGCATATATCTTAAAATATAGTTCAAACCATGTACAGTGAAAGATGGGGACGTTAATGTCCTATGGACATACATCTAGTTCCAACCTGATTTGTGGCAATATCATTTGTATTACAGTGGAGTACACGCTAGAAGTTACCGAATGCACAGCCAGTCCTGGAACCAGCTATGTCATGCCTCATATCCAGCGGAGGATAAATGTTCTCATTTCTTCTTTTCATTTGCTTAGCCTTTACCCTGCTAAATTTCCAAAATGGACTGGTCCATCATTCAATTTGGGCAATACCATTTATTATTTGAAGGGATGTTTAGTGATTTGAGCATTAGGAAGGATAAAAAACCCGTATAGAATATTAATTGATAAAATTCGCAATGTTACTAAAATGATCGACAATAAGTGTTTCCACGTAAAATAATTTCAAATGCCATAAAATGAACTTAGAATTTTTGAGTACATGAATATGCATATTCATAAGGACAAATAGTTCTAAAATAAGTATACGTAACGTTTACATTTTATTTGACCAGATAATAGTAAAAAGAGGCAAAATAACGGGATCAGTTTCATTAAAATCCATTTCCTTCCGGAAAGCATGATTAATTTAATAGATTTTATTTTGTGGTCCGTGGCATGCACGCTTCTTTACCGATTGTTAAGCGAAAAATGCTTTAACTTTTTAGCTCACCTGAGCAATGCTGCTCAGGTGAGTTTTTGTGATCGTTCGATGTCCGGCGTCTGTCTGTCGTCTGTCTGTCGTCTGTAAACATTTAGCTTGTGTATGCAATCGAGGCTGTATTTTTCAACTGATCTTTATGAAATTTGGTCAGAATGATTACGTTGATGAAATCTAGGCCGAGTTTGAAAATGGGTCATCGTGGATCAAAAACTTGGTCACTAGGTCAAATCAAATAAAAACCTTGTGTATGTGATAGAGAGTGTATTTTTCAATTAATCTTCATGAATTTAGGTCAGAATGAATGCCTTGATAAAGTCAAGGCTGAGTTTGAAAATGGGTCATCTGAGATCAAAAAGTAGGTCACTAGGTCAAATCAAAGAAAAACCTTGTGTATGCGATAGAGACTGTATTTTTCAATTGATCTTCTTGAAATTAAGTCAGAATGATAACCTTGATAAAATCTAGCTGAGTTTGAAAATGGGTCATCTGAGGTCACAAAATAGGTCACTAGGTCAAATCAAAGAAAAACCTTGTGTATGCGATAGAGGCTGTTTTTCAATGATTCGTCTTGAAATTAAGTCAGAATGATTGCCTTGACAAAATCTAGATTGAATTGGAATAATGGGTCATCTAGAATCAAAATTAGGTCACTAGTTAAATCAAAGAAAAACCTTGTGTATGCGATAGAGGCTGTATTTTTCAACTGATCTAAATGAAATTTTATCATAATGATAGCATTGATGAAATC
The DNA here is from genome assembly GCF_021730395.1 of Mercenaria mercenaria. Taxonomy (NCBI): domain Eukaryota; kingdom Metazoa; phylum Mollusca; class Bivalvia; order Venerida; family Veneridae; genus Mercenaria; species Mercenaria mercenaria. Next base: position 25,934,473 of record NC_069362.1, read on the forward strand.
TAGGTTAAGTTCGAATATGGGTCATCTGGTTCAAAAACTAAGTCACTAGGTCAAATCAAGTAAAAAGTTGTGTATACAATAGGGGATGCATTTTACACTGGATTTTCATAAAATTTGGTCAGATTGGTTACCTTGATGAAATCTAGGAAAAGTTCGAATATGGGTAGTCTTGGATCAAAAACTAGGTCACTAGGTCAAATAAAAGAAAAAACTTGTGAATACAATAAGGGCTGCATTTTACACTGGATTTTCATAAAATTTGGTCAGATTGGTTGCCTTGATGAAATCTAGGTCAAGTTCGAATATGGGTAGTCTTGGATCAAAAACTAGGTCCTTAGGACAAATCAAAGATAAACCTTGTGTATGCGATAGAGGCTGTATTTTTCAACTGATCTTTATGAAATTTGGTCAGAATGATTACGTTGATAAAATCTAGGCCGAGTTTGAAAATGGGTCATCGTGGATTAAAAACTTGGTCACTAGGTCAAATCAAATAAAACCCTTGTGTATGTGATAGAGGGTGTATTTTTCAATTAATCTTCATGAATTTAGGTCAGAATGAATGCCTTGATAAAGTCAAGGCTGAGTTTGAAAATGGGTCATCTGAGGTCAAAAACTAGGTCACTAGGTCAAATCAAAGAAAAGCCTTGTGTATGCGATAGAGACTGTATTTTTCAATTGATCTTCTTGAAATTAAGTCAGAATGATAACCTTGATAAAGTCTAGGTCGAGTTCGAAAATGGGTCATCTGAGGTCAAAAATTAGGTCACTAGGTCAAATCAAAGGAAAACCTTGTGTATGCGATAGAGACTGTATTTTTCAATTGATCTTCTTGAAATTAAGTCAGAATGATAACCTTGATAAAATCTAGGCTGAGTTTGAAAATGGGTCATCTGAGGTCAAAAAATAGGTCACTAGGTCAAATCAAAGAAAAACCTTGTGTATGCGATAGAGGCTGTATTTTTCAATTGATCGTCTTGAAATTAAGTCAGAATGATTGCCTTGACAAAATCTAGATTGAATTGGAATATGGGTCATCTAGAATCAAAAATTAGGTCACTAGGTTAAATCAAAGAAAAACCTTGTGTATGCGATAGAGGCTGTATTTTTCAACTGATCTAAATGTCAGAATGATAGCATTGATGAAATCTAGGTTAAGTTCGAATATGGGTCATCTGGGTTCAAAAACTAAGTCACTAGGTCAAATCAAGGAAAAAGTTGTGTATACAATAGGGGATGCATTTTACACTGGATTTTCATAAAATTTGGTCAGATTGGTTACCTTGATGAAATCTAGGTAAAGTTCGAATATGGGTAGTCTTGGATCAAAAACTAGGTCACTAGGTCAAATAAAAGAAAAAACTTGTGTATACAATAAGGGCTGCATTTTACACTGGATTTTCATAAAATTTGGTCAGATTGGTTGCCTTGATGAAATCTAGGTCAAGTTCAAATATGGGTAGTCTTGGATCAAAAACTAGGTCCTTAGGTCAAATCAAAGATAAACCTTGTGTATGCGATAGAGGCTGTATTTTTCAACTGATCTTCATGAAATTTGGTAAGAATGATAGCCTTGGTTATGTTCGAATATGGGTCATCTGGGGTCAAAAACTAGGTCACTAGGTCAAATCAAAGAAAATACTTGTTTATACTCAAGATTTTTGTTCCAATTTTAATAATAATTCGTCAGAATATTTATTTCCATGAAATCACTAGGTCAAATATGTTTACACTGTTAGGGTGTGTTATGGTGTGTTTCTCAGGTGAGCGACCTAGGGCCATCTTGGCCCTCTTGTTTAAGAAATCGAAGCTAAATTTGATTCTATAGTCTCTTATTGTACAACTTTTTTTTTAAAAAATAAAAATAGCGTATAAAACATTAAATGTTATTTTGTTTTACAGATGCCATGTAAGCAGTGAACGTATCAGCAATTTACAGACAACGGTGATGGAACACCGTCTGCAACGATTGAAGCTTTTAAGTTCTACAATAACGCCCAAGTTTTCTTGACATGTGATCTGAAGGTCTGTCCAAGCGTCTCGAGCTCGTGCGACGTAAGAATACAGATTTTTTTCACGATGCATGAATTTACGAAATATTAAATGTCTTGTCATTTTTTATAAAAATACATATGTTGCAGAAGGAGGGATTGTTAAAGACATAGTAAATATTTTTCCCATATGGGGACATACACTCGAAGACTTTAAACAGGTGTGTATTCAAATACAATGTACTATTGTTAGATATGTTGGTATCTTGTGTGATTCTAGAAGCATGTCATTTTTTGTCAACTCTGCACGCGGAGCTCGTGTTGCAATTGTCATAAATAAACCACAGCGCGCATTTTCAAATAACATTGATGCCGATTACAAACTCGTACAATTTTTTTTCAAATTTCCAGACATTTTATTTCATCAAAACTTTTATTTATTTAGAACATTAGTTTTTTTCATCCTTGCCGAAAGGAGTCCTTTGTTTTATTGAAATATCGTACAGTCATTGTTACTGAAATCATACAAGACAGGCCAGCATCCGAAAACACTACGTGGATGTTTCAAATTACGTCAACGTCACCTTTCAACATTTTGGAACGTAAAAATCAACCATCTTACCACGGTGTAACGAAATGCGGACGATAATTAATTAATAACGAAGTAGAAGAGGTGTAGGCACGATCGTCTTGGATCAAATTCTTATTAAAGCTACCTGTCTTCTAGAAATTCTCCTTTTCTTCTGCCGATGTTCGAAATGCTTATGCGGCACACGTTAAAGCTGAAATATGACGTTAAGCATTACAAAGATATAAAATTGTAAAAACTAAACATTTTCTTGCAGACATCATGTGCAGGTTCCAGAAAGAGAGAAGAAGACGACATATTGAAAAGATCCGCTCCGGAATCAGAGACTGTAGGCTTTTACCCAAGGAAGGTTCACAACGTATTGACAGTTTTTGATCCGAGCGAATAGAGCCATTACAGGTAACTAAAAGATTCTCATCTACAACAATTTTGAGTATTTACAAACTATTCCAACTATATTTTACATTACGAGACGGCAGAGCAAGAGGTCCAACTGCATAAAAAGCAGTTAAAACTTCTTCGGTTGTGGTTTATTAATACTTTGTAATTTACTGCAATTATTATATAAATTTACAGGAATGATAGATAACATATATTATACATTTACTTAGTGGTCAATATTCGAAGCTATTGCCAGAGGTCTGAAAATCCGATGCTCAATAATTTTGACTATTAGCCTGCGCGCCATTCAGTAATTAAATTTTCAAGTTTTGACTGCTCGATATTTATCACCTGTTAACTTATAAGCCCAGTAAACATGTGTTGAATATAGACCAGTCATATAGCTCAAAACTATGGATCAATTTATTTAAGGGGTCACGTAATAAGTTACTTTATATAGTGTAAATTGGTAGGCTACAGCTTTTAACAATAGCCACAACCTTACACGCCTCGCCACCCCACAAACAACGGCTGTCTATAAGCCATTTACCAAAACAAAAGTAAAATAAAAAAAACATAAGGCATCATATTCATCTTTATAGTTGTTTCCAATAATCTGTCCAAAATGTATATGACAGACTCTTAGGAAAATGGTTAAAGCCCTGCTCCGCCTCTATTCAAATTCTATTGTGTGTATGCAACCCATGATTACAATAAGTAACAGTTAACGGCCACGCGCCACAATTTAGTACGCAAAAGCACAGGTATTTTATATAGAATTTTATATAAAATAGACTCTATTTTGACAGGCGCCACTGTTCATAGTCAGGATGTTCATGCTTTTTCAGTGACAATTTAAAGTTAAAAGGTAGAACTGGAGCAGGTCTCTAAACCAACAACGGTTATTTTTATGCCCCCGAAGTTGGGCATATTAAAATCGCACTGTACGTGTGTGTATGTGTCCGGGCTGTAACAGCCATCCGTAAAGTGAATTTTAAATAACTTGGCATAAATGTCTGTTTCGTATCCGGTCCATAACTCTGCCATTGATCAAGGGATTTTATAATTACTTGGCACAAATGTTCCCCATAATGAGACGACATGTCAGGCGTAAGATCCAGACCACTAGTCAACCATTCTTCAAGGGATTTTAAAGTTACTTCTCACAAATGTTCCCCATAATGAGTGGATGTGTCATGCGCAAGACCCAGACCCCTAGATCCAAGGTCAAGGTAACCTTTGGATGACATTATTTTTTGTCTGGTCACAAAATTATTCATATCTAAACTATTCTGGCATATTTTACGCAAACAACTAGCATTCTTGGGCACGCTTCGGGGTCATTTGTCACTAATAGTGACAGTTCTTATTCAGTTATAAAGCACGGGTATCAATCATCGCCAATACAAAATAATAAAGCAGTTTTCAGCTTTACATTTCTATTATAAAATCTTTAAACGTGCACCTTCCTACAGTCCTATTCCAAATTCTAAGGCATATGTAAATGAAGTGATAATTCTCAATTCTTTAGTATTCTTCATTGAATTAAAATGATTGTTCTCAATGATGAACAATATATATTATTAACTGTATGTTATCTAATCTATTTCAGTTACTCCATTTGGATGGAGCTTTGTCTTTACCTTGACCTTTGAGCTTTGCCATCGTCTGTCAAGCGTCTTTTGATGCCAACAACAAATGTCCGGCACAAAGAAAATCCATCTGACGTTTGCTACGCTATACAGCTGTCTGTTGTTTTGTCGCATTGTGCATTTGACTATTAAATGTATAGTTTTTTGTCGTAGCCGGTGACCTTACCGTTAAAGGTAAACAGCCATATTCAACGATGTGTGATATTACAGGGCAAAGGGGGCAGTTTGCTTAGTAAAATGATTACAATGTGAATAACCTTTACACCCGGGTCAGTCAATCTTCTGTATCCTTGCACTTTAATTCGTGGCAATTACTTAAGGAACATTTAGTATTGATTAAGAAAGAGTGTACCTTACTTTACGAGCTTAGTAAATCATTGAGGACGACTTGTCTGTTCAGCAGACCAATAAAAAACATTACACGATATAGATGAACCAATTGGATTGCATGATACCTTCATTTTACTTTATAAATTGAGACGTTATCACGCCAACTAACTTGTTCACCCATGTCGGTTTAATGTGTTAAATATTGACCTGCTCAACTGGATGGTTATCCTCAATAACATGCCCCGGTACGGACTTAGTCGCGTAGGGGGAAAGATGTGTCTGGCAGCCGGTTAGCTCAGTCGGTAAAGCACCCGCCCTCTAAGCGAAGAGTCCCGGGTTCCAGTCCCGGACGGACTGCACATTCTCACCCTGTGACACTACAGGAAGTTAATTGTTCTAAATTTATGCATCTTGTTTTAGAGATGGCTTGTCTGCAAATGTCTCATAAGACAAGATTTCTAGATACGACCACTCTATCACATGTATTTTTTGAAAAAAGCAAATCTAATAGAACAGCTGACGTGGTAAAATAGAACAAGTCTTTGCAAATGCAACCAAGAAAATTAACTTTTAATTAAGAACGACTGAACTTAACGTACAATGGGTTAATACGACTTTCCAGTTTGAGTTTACAGCATTTCTCGTGTATATCGAAGAAAATCAGCTCACCGAAAGTGCTAGTATAGCAATCACTTAAAAGGTTTTAATAGCCCCCCCCCCCCCCCTCCCACCCCCATGCCAGGATGTACTATTGGTGTAGGTGGATGCTCCGTCATGTTGCAGTTTTAACTGACTGAAACTTGCTCTTTGTCCGTCTCAAAGGTAGTTCAAATAGTTCCTTAGGTGCCGCCACATCTTAGAAAAAAGGAAACGTTTTTTGTATAGACTTATAAAGAGAAAGCAGCTTACGCCTCACGGCGTTTTGGCCGGGTTTTCCGAATTGGGTGATAATGAGATAAAGTTCTAATAATGACATACAATAAATAACCCCCAAATTAATAAGCAATATTGACGGAAAAAGGGGGAAATTGGACAGGTAGAAAATGAAATTAAAGAAAAAAATTGTAAAAAAAAAATAAAAGTAAAAAACTCCCAACATTTATATCCCTGTGACCTTGACCTTTGGCCCTGAAATCAATGGGAGTCCGGTACACATAAAGACCAGCATAACTATGAAGTTTCAAGGTCCTAGGTGAAATACTTGCCCAGATAATGAGCGGAAACCATTTTCAATGTTTGACCTTGACCTTTGACCAAGTGACCAAGAGATCAGTAGGAGTCATGTACACATCAAGTCAAACATACCTATGAAGTTTCAAGGTCCTAGGTGAAATACTTGTCTAGATATTGAGTGAACAAAAAGGTTAACACGTTCAGGTCCCTGTGACCTTGACCTTTGACCCAGTGACCCTGAAATCGATTAGGTGTCCATAACTGCCGAACGGTGTCGATAACTGCCTCTACGACTTTTTCTATGTGGCTATTGCTATGTGGACTATTTCATGATGCGGATGAATAAAGAATTGTTGAAAATTGGTTTCAACTAAAATTATTATTTGTAAACAATCAGGTATCCTCCGCTAATGCTTAAGGTGTCGATAGCTGTCGACATTGCTCTATTTTTCGAAAGTCTAGAGTTGAGTATTTGATACCTTAACAATAAACGAAATATTGGTTATATTAATAAAGACTTAATTAATTTGAGGTAGAACCTAATAGTAACTGCTGTGAATAAAATTCGGAGTCATTTAACTAAATAGTTTCAAGTAGGACTGTACCTATTTCACTAGTTCCAGCAAAAAAAAAAAAAAAAAAAAAAAAATACACCATTAAAATGCTGCACATTTCTGGAGACCTTCACAAGTTTGACAGGGTGTTGTAGACTGATTAAAACACTTAATGTAACATCCTTTGCTAGTGTTCTGGTTACAAAACCTCAGTAAATCATAAATTATCTATTTTTGTAGTAATTAATGCAACATCCTTTGGTGAAACCGCGATGGTACGATGGTGATAACGCGATGGCACGATGGTGAGAACGCGATGGTACGATGGTGATAACGCGATGGCACGATGGTGAAAACGCTATGGTTCGATGGTGATAACGCGATGGCACGATGGTGAAAACGCGATGGTACGATGGTGATAACGCGATGGCACGATGGTGAAAACGCGATGGTACGATGATGAAAACGCGATGGCACAATGGTACGATGATGAAAACGCGATGGCACGATGGTGAAAACGCGATGGTACGATGATGAAAATGCGATATTACATCGACATTTCACCATCGTACCATCGCGATTTCATCATCGTGCCATCGCGTTTTCACCATCGTACCATCGTTGTTTCATCATCGTGCCATCGCGCCATCGCGTTTTCGTCATCGTACCATCGTGCATCGCGGTTTAGTTTTAAATAAAAAGTCACGATTGTCCAAACGGACCACCGTAGGTTATGGCTGCTTTTTAGTTTAAGAATTAACTATTTTGAAGTGCCTTTTATCTATGTAATTTATGTGTAATATATTCATAGCCTGCTTATACCAAGATGAGTTCTCATTTGAAAAAAAATCACCTGTCAAGCCCTTAAGATCACTGGTGCATGATCATTGAAACCCGTTTCTTATTAAAAAACAACAACATGAGAACCACTTGACTCAGAATATTGAAACTTCATAAGATGATTGGACATACGGAGTAGATGACCTCTATTGATTTTTGAATCACTTTATCTGAAGTTAAGGCCACAGGAACCAGACCATGGAAAGCAGTTTCCAACCAATAAATTTAGAATAATTTGACACAGAACCTTCAATCACATGATAGAAATTACAGAATAGATGACCCTTAATGTTTCAAGGGTCAGTTGACTTAAGGGAAAAGTCACAGGGGCCTGAAGATGGAGAAACTCTTTCTGATCAATAACTTCAGAATCACTTGACCCAGAATGTTGTAACTTTTTAGGATGATTGGACATGCAGAGTAGATGACCCCTGTTGACTTTGGGCTCACCCGATTAAAGGTCAAGGTTACAGGGGGCTGAACATTGAAAACGGTTTATTGGAGAACCACTTGACCCAGAATCTTGTTGAAACTTCATAACGTGATTGGACATGTCAAGTAGATGATCCCTATTGCAGCCAAACATTAGTGTCTCTTGTCTTTCGATCTTATCCTCTATTGACTTCTTGCCTATTACGACTATACATTGGGTGAGACATGGGCATCTTCTAGTTTGAAAATTTATTGCCCTCCTTCGAAGGAGGATGGGTATATTGTAAATATTATTGTTTGATGATGGATGTTGGTTGGTCTGTAGATCAATCGGTTTTCGGATGAGACCTGGAGAACGCTTGGGATAGGAACATGAATGTTGATCGGGAAATTTGTCATGACCAGCAGATGACCCCTGTCCCTGCTTGATTTTGTGTTCAGTAGGTCAAACGTCAAGATCACATTGACAATAGAACATTTTTCCAGAAAACTAGATAATGCTTTTGTCTAAGATCACATTTGATACGGAAGTCATTTAATACTGGTAAATGACCCATAATTATGATTTGAGGTCAATACGTCAAACGCCCAGTGTGCAGTGACCAACAAATTCTGTTCCTTGTCAGTTACTTCATGCAAGTGTTCTACAAGCTCTTGTTATAACTAGAATCTCCAAACATCACAGTGTTTTCTTATCAATTTGTTTAAAACAAGAGGACCATGATGGTCCTGAATCGCTCACCTCTTCCCACATGACTCAGTTTTGAGTATGAAGTCGTTTTTTCTATTATTTGACATAGTGACCTAGTTTTTGAGCTCATGTGACCCAGTTTTGAACTTGACCTAGATATTATCAAGATAAAAATTCTGACCAATTTTCATGAAGATCCATTGAAAAATATGGTCTCTAGAGAGGTCACAAGGTTTTTCTATTATTTGACCTATTGACCTAGTTTTCGAAGGTACGTGACCCTGTTTTGAATTTTACCTAGATATCATCAAGGTGAACATTCTCACTAATTTTCATGAAGATCTCATGAAAAATATGGCCTCTAGAGAGGTCACAAGGTTTTTCTATTTTTATACCTACTGGCCTAGTTTCTGACCGCACGTGACCCAGTTTCGAAACTGACCTAGATATCATCAAGATGAACATTCAGATCAATTTTCATGAAGATCCATAGAAAAATATGGCCTCTAGAGAGGTCAAAAGATTTTTCTAATTTTAGACCTACTGACCTAGTTTTTGACTGCAGTTGACCCAGTTTCAAACTTGACCTAGATATCATCAAGATGAATATTCAGACCAACTTTCATACAGATCCCATGAAAAGTATGGCCTCTAGAGAGGTCACAAGGTTTTTTTATTATTTGACCTACTAACCTAGATTTTGACCGCACGTGACCCAGTTTCAAACTTGACCTAGATATCATCAAGGTGAACATTCTGCCCAATTTTTATGGAGATCCATTCACAAGTATGGCCTCTAGAGAGGTCACAAGGTTTTTCTATTTTTAGACCTACTGACCTAGTTTTTGACCGCACATGACCCTGTTTCGAACTTGACCTAGATATCATCAAGATGAACATTCAGACCAATTTTCATACAGATCCCATGAAAAATATGGCCTTTAGAGAGGTCACAATGTTTTTCTATTATTTGACCTACTGACCTAGTTTTTGACCGCACGTGACCCACTTTCGAACCTGACCTAGATATCATCAAGATGAACATTCAGACCAACTTTCATACAGATCCCATGAAAAATATGGCCACTAGAGAGGTCACAAGGTTTTTCTTTTATATGACCTACTGACCTAGTTTTTGAGGGCATGTGACCCAGTTTCAAACTTGACCTAGATATCATCAAGGTGAACATTCTGACCAATTTTCATGCAGATCTCATGAAATATATGGCCTCTAGAGAGGTCATAAGGTTTTTCTATTTTTAGACCTACTGACCTAGTTTTTGACCGCACGTGACCCAGTTTCGAACTAGATTTAGATATCATCAAGATGAACAATCAGACCAACTTTCATACAGATCCCATGAAAAATGTGGCCTTTAGAGAGGTCACAATGTTTTTCTATTATTTGACCTACTGACCTAGTTTTTGACAGCACGTGACCCAGTTTCGAACTTGACCTAGATATCATCAAGGTGAACATTCTGACCAATTTTCATGAAGACCTTGTGAAATATATGGCCTCTAGAGAGGTCACAAGGTTTTTCTATTTTTAGACCTACTGACCTAGTTTTTGACCGCACGTGACCCACTTTCGAACTTGACCTAGATATCATCAAGATGAACATTCTGACCAACTTTCATAAAGATCCCATGAAAAATGTGACCTCTAGAGTGGTCACAAGCAAAAGTTTACGGACGGACTCACGCACGGACGGACGACGGACACCGCGCGATCACAAAAGCTCACCTTGTCACTTTGTGACAGGTGAGCTAAAAATGCTTATAATTAAAAGAGATGTTGACCAAACCTCACAAAATCTTCAATAAGCACATGAGCTTTGCTCAAGTATCATTTTATCCCCATTGACTAAGTAAAAGCAGAGTTTTGCCCCTTGATTTGGTAAAGAATGGTTAAAAATGCTTATTAATCAAAAGTAGTTTAACCAGAACCACCAAACTTAGGCTAACTGTTCATGCCCATTACCAGTAGCTGTTAACCGCTGCCCACATCAGTCCTCTCAGTGCTTTGATTTTTTCCAGAAACAGTTAGTGACTCTGCAATCTCTTTCATCAAGTAATATCAATGAACAGGTGCTCTGTGATAAATAAAGGTGGCTTAGACATTTTGATACAGTGTGTTAAAGGAAAAATATCCCTGGAATTATTTTAAAGTTGTGGCATACAGGGAAAAGCTAGACTGGCATCCGTCGTTAGAGTCATTACCTGTAAAGCACTTGGCCATAAAATCCTCTCTGATACCACTTTCTCATAAAATTTACAATATCTCTAGCCTCTGTCTCTAACCCACAGTAAAAGGGAGCTACAGAAAATTTGATATATATTTAAAAAAAATAATAAATAAAATGGGAAATGTTTAATCTCAACAGACTGTGTAAGTCTAAGGGAAAAACGAACACTTCCTCTTGTTGCCTTGTTTTAACTAATCAGAAAAATTTGAACTATCTTCGTTCAAGTGTAAAATATATATATATATAGAGTATGAGAAAAAATATATGTTCAAACAGTGTCAAAAGTTTAATTATAAACCTGAGCCTTTCGACTTTTTAAAAAAGCCTTTTTCAAGGGTAGCATAAATCAAAACAACACAGCAATGGCGTAAATACCACCTGTATAGTTCGATATATAAATGCTCAATGAACATATCGATCAACAGAATGAGTGATAAATAAAAATAGCGGTTTTCAGTTTGAGGAATATCTCACTTATATATATATATATATATATATATATATATATATATATATGGTAATGTTTTTAAAAATCTAAACAATTTCAACAGTACCGATAGAGGGTCACCAAAGTTCTAGTAATATTTCTGTGAATCATTGCATATCCTACCAGCAGTTTAGGGAACGTCTTGTTCTAAATTTTAAATTTTTAGCACTGGCAGTCATGCTTTGTTGTGAATTAGATGAATATGATCAAAATCGAAGGAAAGTCACCCAGTGAAAGATAATTCTTAGTTTTCAATAATACATGCAGAGAAAAGTGACAATGTCCTCTGACTGCCAAGTTTGAAATGAAAAAAAGTTGAATTATCTTGGTACCCAAAGTAACATTTCTGTGAAATTATAGCAGTTCCTAACAAGAAGTCTCTAGAAGAGCACATTATACCTATTTAAGGAAACTGCCACGCCACACCACCCCCCCCCCTCCATGTTTTTTTAACATGTTTAGCTGAATGACCTGAAGGACTTTGGAAAAGGATCTCCCAAGAATCATTTCTAATTGTTTTAACTTGTGCCAGCAGTTTCTGAGAATACTCTTCATAAAATTTGTAACTACAGCTATATCAGGATAATTTTCCCTCCCCCCTGGTTGCCAAGTTTTTTTTAATAAAACAGATTAATTTGAGGGCACATGATTGAGAGTCACCAAGGGAACATTTCTATGTCATGCTATTTCTGAGTAGAGGAATTTTTAACTTTTCCCTTTTAATAATAACAGTAACCAGAATTCTGCACAAAATTTAAGGACTCTGAAGGAACTGAATTGATGGTAAAAGAGAGCTAATAAAAGCTCACCATTAGGTGAACTAAAAATCTCATTTATTAACTTTTTGCTTGGGTATAACAGCCAAGAAATAACAAAATTTATGGACTTGTCATGTCAACAAATGCATTATAGACTTGCATGTCAACAAATGCATTAGAAACAAAAACTTTAATAAAGTTCTTTTTTAATGATTTTTACAAAGATATTATATACATTTATACAAAGAGACAGCATAAATATTCATATGTAAGCAGATGTGTCCATATATATGTACATCAAACAATATTAGCTAGCATTAAGCGAAGTATATTGTAAATTGATAATATTTCAAATACACTATGTATTACTTGTGTTACTACTACCAGAAGTTGTAACAAGAGGGTCATGATGACCCTATATCGCTCACATGTTAAATTTGGCCTTTGAATCATCAAAAGAAACATTCTGACCAAGTTTCATGAAGATAGAGTCAGATGTGGCCTCTACAGTGTGAACAAGCTTTTCCTTTGATCTGAGTGGTGACCTAGTTTTTGACCCCACATGACCCAGTTTTGAACTTGGCATGGGAATCATGAAAACAAAAAACATTCTTACCAAGTTCCATGAAGATAGGGTCATAAATATTGCCCATAGAGTGTTAACAAGCTTTTCCTTTGATTTGAGCGAGTGACTTAGTTTCTGACCCCACATGACCCAGTTTCAAACTTGGCCAAGGATTAATCAAGATAAACATTCTGACAAAGTTTCATGAAGATAGGGTCATAAATGTGGCCTCAAAAGTGTTAACAAGCTTTTCCTTTGATCTGACCAGGTGACCTAGTTTTTGACCCCATATGACACAGTTTCGCACTTGGCCTAGGAATCATCAAGATAAACCGGCATTCTGACCAAGTTTCATGAAGGTAGGATCATAAATGTGGCCTCTAGGTTGTTAACAAGCTTTTCCTTTGACCTGATGACCTAGTTTTTGACCCGACATGACCCAATTTTGATCCGGGCCTAGAGATCATCAAGATAAACATTTTGTGCAAGTTTGTATCAAATCAAAGCATAAATGAAACCTCTATATGGCTGAATGGGCCAAAATAGAAAATTTTGCCCCTTTCAGGGCCAGTAACTCTAGAACGTATGATGGAATCTAGCCAGTTTTCAAAAGGAACCCAGATCTTATTGTGACTTAAGTTGTGTGTAAGTTTGGTTAAAATCAAATATAAAATGTCACTTCTATCGTGTTCACAAGGTAAAAATTACCAAATTTTGGCTCTTTCAGGGGCCTAACTGAGGAACCTATGAATGGATCTAATAGTTTCATCATTGAATCCAAGAGTTATAGTTGTTAAAGATATTTTGTAAGTTTGTATCAAATCAAACCATAAATGAAGTCTCTATATGGCTGCAAAAGCCAAAACAGCACATTTTGGCCCTTTAAGGGGCCATAACTCTGGAACCCATGATGGGATCTGGCCAGTTTTCGAAAGGAACCGAGATATTATGCCAATACAAGTTGTGTGCAAGTTTGATTAAAATTGATTGCAAAATGTGGTCTCTATCGTGTTCACAAGAAATTGTGAATGGACAGACGAATGATGGACAAAATGCAATCACAAAAGCTCACCCTGCCACTACGTGACAGGTGAGCTAAAAACAGATTGCAGTAATGGACGCTATTTATCAGGTTTGACTTTGCGGGACTGAAATAAAGCCATTACATAAAAATGACAATATACTAGTGTAAAAGCTTTGACGTCGATGTTGTTTAAAGTATAGGAGACGTTGGTCAAACTGACTGCAACTCGCATTTTATCACTTTATTCAGCAAGTTATAAATCAATAGAAAAGACCTCAGTAATATCCTCTATTTTAAACAGTGAAAAGATAAAGTCTACAAATTTGTTGATAAAACATGGGAAATATTTCTAACATTCTCTAGTTGTTGATTTAAGTTGCCTGTTAAATTAATAATGCCATAACATGCCAATATCATATCATGCTAACATCATAACACGCCTACATCATATCATACTAACAGGACATAAGAAGACCTTTAAGTGTCCTTTACCCTCATTTTGTATTCATCATGTTTGATATAAAACAGTAAGTACCAGTAAGAAAGTTTGGACTTTTTCAAGACAAGTACACATTCATTGATGTTGGCAGCTGCATTCTTTGAATGTGACATTTTCTATTAGACGTATTTGTCCCTGTTTTCTATATTAAGCCAATTGTTTAATCATGAGTTACCTGACCTTATCATTTTTACATAGCTAAAAAACACTTAAAATCTAAAGACAGTTTTCAGGTGCTTCCAGATAGATATTTTTCACTGTCCTTTTTGCATTTTAACACCTTTTTAACCATTTTAATAAAATCAGAAAAAAGGGTACAAAAGCTGCATTTCAAATATTTCCTTAAAAAAAAAACAACTTGTTGAGATTTGTACATTAAGGGCTGATCCAAGATGTTTTCTATGCAGATGTAAATGAAGATAAAGTACAATTACTTCATCACCAAAGAGAACATTTATTACTATAACAAGTTACAGATAATTAAAACATGAAGTACGCCAATATGTATATAATGTTAAATCTTCAAAGCTGTAAACAGTGAGTAATGATTTATAATACCATCAGATATCATCAATAAAGGTAGAAACAATTATACAGACAGATATACATGTATAAATAAATGAATAACCCTAGATCTTTCCTGTAAAGGAATGAAGAATGGTACCATATGGTGAAAATGTCACAAACACTTGGTCTTGGAGGAAACAATGAGTAGTAACAAGGCAAATAATACAATGATATGTGCTCATGACTTGAATATGATAAGGTTATAATAATAGTAGCTTTATGTGTATTTTTCACTAAGCCTTGCTGAGTGAAATCCCAAACAGAACACCTGGTGCACAATTTCACACAAACTTTTTTTTTTACTTATTCAAGGGCTATAGCTCTGGTCTTGCAAAGTGAAAAAAATCAAAATTCAGGTGCACAAATTCACAAGCTGGATAAGATTCCTACATGGTTTCATGACTCTAGGGGAACTACTTTCAAGAAATATGCAACACAAACTTTTAAGCACTTTATGTGTATTTTCAGTAAGTCAGGGACCATAACTCTGGTCTAGTTAAGTGAAATCCAAAACCAAACCCCAGGTGATCAACTTCACATGCTACATAAAAATCCCCTAATGTTTTATGACTCTTGGTCAAATACTTTTTGAATTACATGTTGTACAAATGTGTATTCACGAATAACAATCCTGTGAGGTTAGATCATTGACTCTGGGTCAAATACTTTTTGAGATATGAAGACATATGTTTGGATGGATGGACACAAGGGCAACTCTTAAGTGCCCCCCCACTCTTAAAAAAATAGGGTGGGGCACAAAAATAATATCTGGTAACATATACTGCATAAGCAAATGATGTGTATTCTTAAAAAAATGTGATATTATGCTATTTCAAAATAACTTCAGTATATATCTGCTGTTAACATATATTCATATAAATATCAAAACTAACAGATTGAAAGCAATTCTACAAAAGTCTATTTAATGATGCTTCCTGCCATATTTGGTGAAAAATCCATCAATGGTAAATAACAAGCACTTGATAAAACATTCATTTTGTATACTGGAGCCTATACACATTTTGTACCAGAACAAACTGCAGTGGCTTTATAACTTATGAAAATTCCTTTACTGTGTTTCAGTTCTGCCAGCCTGTAACATTACCACCACAAATGTAGCTTCAATATAAACCAAGTTTTGTGAAAATCAATAAACAGTCCAGGAGAAGAAATGGATCCAATTTCTTTTCCTCTAGCACAGATGGTTCTTTTCTGGTTACAGAAAACAATTGCAATTTGAACAATTTCAAAGAAAGAGTAACGTATATAGTGTGATGAATATCTGACTAGTGGTTAAGGTGTTGGATGCTCAACCAAGGGGTCATGGGTTAGAGCCCCAATTGGGTCACAATAACACCTTCTCTCAGAACACCAGTACTGCTTTTTCCAGAAAGCTGACTGGAGTGTGGTTCAAATAAGCTAAAGCTTTTTTTCCAGGAAGCCGACTGGAGTGTGGTTCAAAACGCTAAAGCTTTTTTTCCAGGAAGCCGACTGGAGTGTGGTTCAAATAAGCTAAAGCTTTTTTTCCAGGAAGCCGACTGGAGTGTGGTTCAAATAAGCTAAATCTTTTTTTCCAGGAAGCCGACTGGAGTATGGTTCAAATAAGCTAAAGCTTTCATCTTAATCAAGCTAAAATGAATCACTATAAATAAAACTAAAATTTGAACAGTAAGTCTAATACAAATGGTAACACAAGATAACTGACCATAAATGGTAGGCAATAATGGAATAAAAGAAACCAGCTGCAATATCCATCTTAGCTGGAAACTTCTTATCTTATATTTTTAAACAAGATGAACTTTTTACCGCTGAATAAGAAGCGACTTGAAATGGCACTTCCACTTCCTGTTTAACTATAAAAGAACATCTATATATAAAGATGATCCTTCAAAATGAGTTTTACAGTTTAGACCTCTATTTTCAGATGGTCTTTAGTCTTATTTGACTGTATTTGTACACATTTTTTTCAATGATCTAGATTCTGTACAAATAGAAAATATCTTAATAAACCGCTATGAGAAGGTGTTTTAAATACATTTTTCTTTAACAATCATATCTAGCAAAATGAAGAGTATAACTGAACCTTCAAGGTGGCTCTCATGTTCACTCCTCAAAATCAATTAACCAATCCTTCCATTGTAAGAGTCTATGTTCTTACATTCCACTTTGCCAGCTCTTGAATCTCACTTTCTGTAAGGTAAGACTGTGAAGCACAGTCTCTGATAACTTAACATATAGAAGGCAAAGGCTCAGAAATATTTACTCCTCCATCTTTTTTGGTCTTGTCTTTGTTTCCAAGCGACGTAAATGCTGGTGAAACATGAAAATGTCAGACGTGTGACATTTACGTACATATATAGCCTATATGTTTATTCTGGGTGTTAAATACAGGTTTCTACCAGATCCGGTTTTTTCATAAATTTGCATATCGTTTGTACATAATGTTGTGTCTGTGTGCCTTCTGAAAAAAAAAACAACAGAAAACAAAATTAAAACTGTTATCACCATTTTGTAAAGTCTATCATGAAGTTAATGATAATGTTAGCATGTCCTATATTGAAAAGTGCAAGACCTTAAAAATGATACTAAGAAAACTACAGTGATAGTGGTTTGTCTACCTCTTGAGTCTGACCTTGACCTTAAAGCTAGGGGTCTGTGTCTTGATGATACAATGTCTTGCTATGGTGACTGTGCCAATTTATTTATTGACTATACAAAAAAACAGATGTAAAATCTTTGAATTCAATACGTGACCTTCATCTATGTCATAGGGGTCTGTGCGTGTATACAACATGCAACATATCCTCTAGTTATGACTAAAATTGTGCCAAGTTATTTGTTTACCTTCCAATGAGTGCAAGTTATAAACATAACAAGAAAAGTAACATTAAATCATGTGACCTTTAAGCTAGGGCTCTGGGTCTTGTGCAGACAAATTCCCTTGTTGTAGTTGTCTTATGAGAATCCTACCATGCATTCAAACACAATGTTCAAACTGCTCAAATGGATAAGGATAAAATTCTACACATAAACCATTTGAGCCGTGCCATGGGAAAACCAACATAGTGGGTTTGCGACCAGCATGGATCCAGACCAGCCTGCGCATCCGCGCAGTCTGGTCAGGATCCATGCTGTTCGCTAACGGTTTCTCTTACTGCAGTAGGCTTTAAAAGCGAACAGCATGGAGCCTGACCAGACTGCGCGGATGCGCAGGCTGGTCTGGATCCATGCTGGTCGCAAACCCACTATGTTGGTTTTCTCATGGCACGGCTCATTTTATAGATGACACTGGGTATTCAATTCTGTATATCTTACAGTGAGACAGACAGTCTGGTCATTGAACAGACATGCAGATCAACGAAGAAACTGGAAAGCAAACAAATGGTTGGACATATAAATTATAGAAGCTCAAGAATTACTGCAAACAGAACAGTATTCACTGGCATCTGACTAATGTCCTCCAAAGATCTTATATATATATTTATACTAAAAAACTCTTAACATACCTCAAATTTGGTAATGAATTCAGCAAATACCCCAAACAGTTCTGTAGTGGTCACTTTCTTTGGATCTTCCCCAAAATATTGCACTGTACTCTGGAACTCTTCCATTGTATTGGCATTTAGACGGAACAAGCTCTGTATCTCATCGGAAGCCTGTGATATGAAATGTCCCATCACGTCTTGAAATTTATCATTTATACCAAGACTTGTCTTCTGTGAACCAAACTTCTCCAGTGTGTTTGAAATATCCTTAAAAATATAAATACAGGGTCACAAAAAATTCTTGTGAATGAAACAATGTATAGCCCACCTATACAGAAAACAATAATCTGTCACTGAATATATATGCCGATGGGAACATCTAATTAGAGGGTAACTGTTTTGACAGGGAAACACTAACATTTTCACCTTCATCTTTGCTTGATTTAAATTAACTTGGATAAGGAAAACTAATATGTTAAACACTTAAAAATATTACTGTTTAGTGAATGAAGAAGGAACGCTTACTTAGTTGAACTGTGAATTTATCAGAACCAATTATTATATTTTGTTGGAAAGCTAAAAATATATCAGCTAAACTATAACTGTTTTGTGTTGTACAATACTTCTACAACCTACATACTGCTCAACGTAAGTAGAGTGGACCCCACAGCACTGGGCAAAGGTTTGGGCCTCACAGGGACTCTTAGTTATTCTCCTACAGATACACGGTATCAACAGTAGAGTCTCTACCATGCAGACGGTGACATATAGTGAAAGCCATCTGAGTGACAGCAAGCAGATGCCCTTACCCAAATACAGAAATGGAACCGTGAGTCAAACGGCAGCATATTTATTACCAATTCTAAAAAGTACCCTTTAAATTCACAAAATAAATTCTGCACTTTAGAACTCTTGGATCAACATATTAATTTGGTTCAAAATATTTTGACAAAAACATGGCCACCAGGTGGCATAGTTGCTTTTCTCTATATGTAAAAAGTGGAAAACTAAATCATGGCCAAGTATCAACAATTTTCAATTAATGGTTTCAGAAATGTTGTTTGAAGAAAATACCGACAGACAGACCAATGATGGAGGGTTGATGACTGATCACAATAGCTAAACCTGAGCATTTTGTACTAAAGTAACTGTACTGAAGTTACAAAACACACATTCTTATAAAAGAGTATCATTTTCAAGTTCTGATTAGTGTCTATTGCAATCCTATCATGTCAAAGAGATATCTGAGCCAGTCCTGTAATTAGCACAAGTTAGACAGGAAAGAGCGATAGAGTCAGATTTTGTTCTAAATAAAGATATCCATAAGTTTAAATTATTATGCAGCAGGTACTAATTCTTGTTACTAAATTCATATTTTGAGGTGCAAGTAGCACTAGGATACAAAATACCATGAAATCATTAATGTTTGTGAGGAACTACTTTTTCTTTGATTTCTCGCATCAATCCATAAAATTAAATCTCACATGCAAAAACAAAAATTCCCATCTTATCTTCAAAATTTGAAACAAAAATATTCATATCCCCATGAAATTTTTTTGGTGCAGAGGATGATATGTTGGTTGGTGGGATGACATAATACTATGAGACAATATCAAAAAACACAAGAATATGAAAATATTTTTTTTTTTTTGCGTGGGAACAAGGAACAATAACTGCTGTGCAGAAATTTTGAATTAAGCTAGTGGTTTCTGAGGAGATTTTCAAAGTTTTCCATACAGCCATATATGGAAAACTAGCCCCACACCCCCTGGTGGGCATATTTGTTAAGGAAACAAAACAAGATGAATAAATCTGATAGAAAGTCACCCAAGGAACATTTCTGTGGAATTATTTAGAAATCAGGACAGTGGTTTCTGACAAAAATGCTTATATCTATTTCAATTGACTGTTGTGACAACCAGAATTCTGAACAGATTACCTAGATTTGAAGAAACCTGATAAAGAACCACCAAACAAGGAGCTGCATTCAATAAACGCTTGATGCCCCCAGTGGCATCCTTGTCGATACAAAGCAACCTAAGTCCAAAACCAGGTCAAGGTCAAGGTCAAACTGAGGTCAGGTGATGTTTGAAGATGAGGAATGGTCACAGGTTACATCTGTATTAGTATCAATTCATTCTTGTAAGCGGTATTGATGCTAGACGAAACGGTCCCATTTGGTTAACCAAGATATGGTTCATATAAAGCAACCTAAGTCCAAAATGAGGTCAAGGTCAAGGTCAAACTGAGGTCAGGTGATGTCTGAAGATGAGGAATGGTCACAGGTTACATCTGTATTAGTATCAAGTCATTCTAGTAAGGGGAATTGATGCTAGACGAAACGGTCCCATTTGGTTAACCTTGTACGGACGGACGAACAAACGAATGAACGAACAGGACAATCACTATATGCCTCCCGAATCAGTAGATGCCGGGGGCATAAAAAGCAATCTTGTGAAGTTTGGTTGAAACTTGCTCGAAGGTTTAGGTGACATTGCTTGAAACAAAATGCCGAAGACGAAGACAATCAATGGATGTCTGAAGACGGACACAAAGCAATCACAATGTCTCACCTTGAGCACTTTAAGCTTAAGTGAGCTAAAAAAGGGATTAATAAAAAAAAATCTGTTTTTCTAAGAAAAGCAACATGGGAATGGTTGAACTTAAATTCATAGATAAATACATAAAGGGTTGGTTGAGTTTCTATTTAGATAAAAGTGTAGGAGTACTTTGAAGTAAACATGTCCCTTCCCAGTCTGGCTCTAATTAGCAACATTTTATAACACTTGTCACTTTTCGTATATTCTACTTGAAATATGCTTACCGAACAAAAAGATGCATTTTAAATAGTTGAATATAGTTACTCTCCTTAAAAATTCTAGTTTTACATTTTAATTTGACAGAAATTGGGATACATTGTATTTTAACAATTCTGAAGAAAAAGGCAACTTTTAAATCTGCATGGTTGAGCAAACTGGCTCTATACATCCTCCTATGTACTAAAAGCTTACATACAAATAGCTTCTTGTACCAATTTTTACATCTTTGGTATGATGCGGTTGGGATCGAACCCACAACCTCCCGCACTCAAAGCGGACACTCTACCACTAGGCTACCGAGGCGGTTCCTTTGCAGGTAGAGTGTACGATCCACACATTATAAAATTGATTAAAATCAGAATAGGGCCAACAAAAAAATATGGACCAAACAAGAAAGTACAATTTCCTAATGAATGTTTGACCCCTTATGACCATGACATTACGGTCTAATAAATGAAAACTAAGCTATGAACAATTAATAAAATTTAGATTACAAAGTCATTTTCAATGACAAATACGTGAAGCTAGTATTTATGACCATAATCTTACAAAAATTTAAATGAAGCTTACGAAGATATAACCAACATATGAAATGCAATATTTCAATACACTTTCACAAGTTTTTAAATGTCATATATCATAACAATATATATTGAAATTCTCTCCCGCACCCTCCAAAACTAAACAGGATGAGACTTAAAGATCTCATGGTAGTCACCATTGTTTCTTAATATGGAACAGTATCCAATTTTTCATTAGTGACTGCTGAATCAGATATAGAGTAAAACTGACGTAAAATCATCTTTGTGTAGGTGTGTTGCAATTTCCACCATTCTATTTTCGACCAGTTTACGACAATGCAAAACAAGGTTTGACTACAAAACCAGTTGTAACTTGAAGTGCCGTTTTCTTTATGTTACCAAAAAAAAACCAACCACATGAACCAATTACCATCTGGACTGCCCTTGACAGCCCATTTTGAGAAACTCTGTTTCATATCGCCTTATTTCATCTATTTCCCTAAATTTAGAGCCCAGGCAAGAACAGTAACATTAAATAGGAGGTGAACCAGAAATGATGACACAGCTCACTTACTAAGAGACAGCATCAAGAAATCCTAACAAGAGGATCGTTGACCCTAAAGTGCTCACCTGTGTAAATGGCTTCAAATGGTTTGTATAACATTATGTTACTAGTACAGAATTAGGTTTATATAAATACAAAGCTCAAGCTATTTTGGATTCAGAAAAGAAGATATTCAAAGTTTCTTTTATATTAGTCTATATCATTATTATTCTAAAATCAGGCCAGCAGTTTCATATAAGAAGGCCTTTTAAGTTTCTACTATATACATAAAGGGAAACACCATGCCCACTGGCAACCGTGTTTCTCACGAATCAAAATAATTTGAACAATCTTGGTAGAAGGTCACTCAAGGAATATTTAATTTTATGTGAAATTATTTTTTAAAATCAGGTCAGCAGTTTCACACAAGCAGAGTTTTTGAATTTCTACTATATATATAATTAGGGAAAAGTGACCATGCCCTCTGGTGGACATGTTTTTTGACGAATCAAAATAAGTTTAAGTCTTGGTAGAAGGTCACACAAGAACCATGTGCATGAAACTATTTTTTTTTAAAGTTACCACTATATACATACAGGGAAAAGTGACCACGCCCCATGGTGGCCATGTTTTTTTTATGAATCAGAAAAACTTGAACAATCTTGGTAGGTTACATAAGGACCATTTGTGTGAAATTATTTCATTCGGACCAGCAGTTCAGGAGATGTTGTATAAAGACTTTTCTAGTTTTAGCTCTGGCAGCCCCTTTGTGTAACCAAGCGGAACCATTTGAACAAATCTGGTAGAGGACCACCCAAGGTACATTCAGGTCAAGTTTCATCAAAATCCATTCAGTGCTTTTGGAAGAAATGTTGTTTAAAGAAATCTGTTGAAAATTTTCACCCATCTCATATATAGAGACTCTAGCGTACACCTTTACGACAGAGATGACATTGTTCCTCTTTTGCTCACCTATTTCTGCCACTGCCATTGTTTAAATGTTTAAAGTTGGACTGACCTAGAGACTGAAGAAAGTGACTATAATAAAGGCCCATCCAACACATTCGTTTCGTGATATATCAAGATATCAATCTTATCTCTTACCTGTAAAACTTTTCTAAGATCTTGTAGTTCTTGATTTAAAAGTACATTGGAAACTGAAATAAATTCATAACAGATAATATATATACTTACATCAAAAAGTGCAAAGATTTGCCTGTTTCACTTTAAAGGAATAGACAATACTTTGCTTAGTATCACCGTATTTACATAATATATCCCTGTCAAATGCTGACATAATGTATCATTGTGAAGTACTAACAAAATGTTTTGACAAGAATAAAGCATCTCAGCTCTTTTGAAAAACAGAATAATTCATCACTGTACATTTAAAAAAAAAAAAAAAGTATTAGTTTTAACCAATTTTGTTAATAGTAAATGCAAAATATCATTTCAAAATGAACTCTGTGATAGAGGACATTAAAACTTCCTTCCAACTGAAACTGAGACAGTAACAGATAAGGAATGATGCTCCCGCTAAAATAAAAGGAAATGATAAAAAGAAGAAAATTGAATAAAGGGAGATAATTCAAAAACTAGGAAGGTAGTTATAGTTCTTTCACACTGCACTTCCCATCAATGGCCTCAATTATTTTGTGAAGTTTCAATGAAATGGCATTAACATTTTTCAAGTAATGCTCCAGACAAGCCTTAGTTTGTATATTAAAGGGAGATAATTCAAAAACTAGATGAGGTAGAGTTATGATTTTTTGACAATGCACTTTGCCTCAATGACCTCTATGATTATGTGAAGTTTCAAGCAAATGCCATTAATACTTTTCAAGTTATACTCCGGACAAAAATGTGACAGACGGACGGACAGAAGGATGGACAAAGTGGCAACTATATGCTCGCCCTTCGGGGAGCATAAAAACAATTATTCAAATAGTGCCAAATACAGAAAGAGTACAAGGCGACATAGTGCCAATGCTGACACAATACAAAACTACTTACATTTGGCAGCTTCTGGTACAGTTGTGAGTTCCTCTCCCACAGCAACAAGTTCAGGAAACTTGTTAAATACCGTCTCCGCTAACACATGTAGGAATGTCAATTTATTGTCTGAAGTTTTCGTTATCTCAAGCTGTAAAATGTAACCAAACTTGTATAAACTTCTGACAGACTCATCTGGACAATGTTTAAAGCATTCTATGAATCACTGTGATAAATAAGGTTGAGAAATTGTACAAACTAGTTTAATTTTTATTTTTTGATTTCTTTGAAGAAAAGTATGAGAGTTATTTCCATCTCTTGTCTTTCATTAATGTATTTTACATATGATATATTGAAACAGATTAATTTAAAATTGACAAGGCAGTCTGAAAAACAGCTACATCCCCCGCCGCTGTTATGGGTAGTGAAAGGGTTGATGGTATTGGGTGGAAGTATTGATGTTGTTTGGTATATTTTGTAGTCCATGTACGACGAAGATACAGAGCAGACACAAATGGAAGGCTCAAACCTTTGACCCCGAGTTGTGACCTTGACCATGAATCAACATGGCTGACTCATGAGTTCTGCACATCTTCTAAATGAGGTTATCATTTGACCCAAGTTTCATGAAAATCCTTCAATGGTTTTAGGAGATACAGAGCGGACACAAAATGGAAGGCTCAAACCTTTGACCTCGAGTTGTGGCTTTGACCTTGAGTCGACATGACTGAATCATGAGTTTTTCACATCCTCTTGATGAGGTGATCATTTGACCCAATTTTAAAAAAAATCATTCAAGGGGTAATCGTTATGGATGGAGACCATTCCTAAACCCCCCACCACTCATGACAGGGGATTAAAAATGTTACACAGAACCTAGTTCCAAAATATTACCTCACAAAATTAATGAGTAAGAAGCACCATAAATTATAAAAAATATTTTTTTTTGTTTCTGCACTTTTTATCTTACTTTTTGGTTATATGGTTTTTCTTTTTTTATATAGATAAAGTTTCATTGACATTCTCTCTTTAAAAATAGCAAAAATATTAAGAGGGTCAAAATGCATGTTGTAACTAGAGCTGCTTTTGAGAAAAGCGCATGTCTCCCACAACTGCCTAATCATCTGAATAGTAAGTCTGTCTTTACATAAAGTTTACTCACAGAAAATATACCTTTGATAGTTTTGGAGTAAGTGGCCTATCAGTAAGTTTAGGAGTAAGCGGTCTATCGGTAATTCAAGGGCAATAATTCTGAAGTGTCTGGGCCGATTTGGCTAGTTATAGAACCTGGCCGAGGACTTATTGGCAAACACATTTTGTTCAAGTTTGGTGAAGATTGGATGAGAAATGTTCGACTTTAAGAGTGCAGACAAGATTTGTGACAAACGGATGGACACACACACAGACAGACATGAGTAAATCAATACGCCTTCACCCCACAGAGGTGTGGGAGACATAATTATCATTAGAATTTCAGTGACACAGTTTTGAGTCAATTTATTTGTTTACCTGTGAGAGAAACTTTATTTTAAATCCAGCAGCTTCACCAACTCTCTGGTTCCCTTGGTTCATATAATTACCCATTGCCAGTATAAGCTGAAAGTATACATTCTTAGTTATGCAATGTGTTTAGAATAACTATATGTCAGTATAGTGAAAACTCACTGAAAAACAATATCTGACAATACCAAAATAAAGAACAAGGGTCATGATGGTAGCCAGTCTAGATGACTCATCTGAATTTCAGAGCTGAAACTGGCTACAGAAGAAGTTGTTTGTAGGTATTTTTATATTTAGCTTTAGTGGCCACTAAATGGAGGTTGAGTGCCCCCTTTTGAAAAAGATTGGGACAGACCCTTACAATGATGCTAAAGATGATTCATGTTGAGTGACCACAATAGCTCACCCGGAGCACTTTATGCTCAGGTGAACTCCAAAGTTCATACCAGTGAAAGTGACCTTACTTTACACTTATACCAAAACTTTCAACAAAATTCTTTATCACTAAAATGCAACTACTGTTACCTGAATGTTGGGTAAAGGCTCCCAAAACAATAGGGATCATTCACTGACCACAGGCAATCACCATAAAGGTTGAACATTTAACACCCAAATATTGTCTAGTTACTGACTGGGAACTAAATGGTCTACCAAAAGACAGATCGATTGATACTGCCGAAAATAAGCATAACAAAATACACCACATCTCCTCAAAAGGGGACATAATAAAAAATGTAACATTTAGAAACCATAAACATAAGTAAACTTGTACAAACCTCCAGTATCTTTGACAATTTTTTACTGTGCCGTAATTCTAATGAGGCTTTCCTGATATTCTGCATATGCTGAAAAATATATAACTAGAGCTATCATTAAGGTGATTAATACCCCTAATGGTACCTCTGATACGGGAAAAACAAGAGCATCTCAATGCAGAGCAATATATGCCTACAGGTATGACCTTTAACCGCCATGTGTGGCCTTGACCTAGAAGCGAGCCACCCAGAACATGCGCTCTGCATGTCGTCTTGATGTGGTGAACATTTGTGCCAAGTTTCTCAAAAATCCTTCAAGGGGTTCAGGTATGGCCTTTGACTGCTAAGTGTAATTTTGATCTTGACGCAAGCCATCCAAAACATGCGCTCTGCATGTGGTCTTGATGTGGTAAAAATTTGTGCCAAGCTTCTTTAAGATCCTTCAAGCAGTTCAAAAGTTACAGAGCGGACATAAAACAAAGTCATATGACCTTTGACCCCTAAGTATGACCGTGAAGTAAGTCATCATGAACATGTGTTCTGCATGTCGTCTCGATGTGGTGAACATTTGTGTCAAGTTTCTTCGAAATTCTTCAAGGGGTTCAAGAGTTACAGAGCGGGCATGAAATTGCTAACGGACGGACTGACAGACGGACACCGGCGTCATAACATAGTAAGTCCCTTTGGGCATATAATAAAATTTATGATTATAACCTTTGATCTTCAAGTTTGACCTTTATCTTGGACCTGAAAATATTCTGGTGGTTAAAAAGATATGAAGCAAACATGACTCCAAGGTACTTTGACCTTAAAGTATGACCTTGACCTTTGACCTAGTGACCTAGGTTGTATGCTCTGCCCATCACCTTAATAAGGAAAACATTTTGATGCCAGTTTTATGAAATCTTCTCTAAACTATTATAAACTAATCAATTTGACCAACATCTCCGATACTTAACGACTTTGATGTCAAAGCTTTATTACACTAGTGTATTATCATTTTTATGCAATGGCTTAATTACACTTCCGCGACGTCAAACATGTGATAAGACTATATAATAGATAATAAATATGTTGATTTACATTTCTGGAATCTACATTCTGACAGTATTTGTATCCATGAAAATGACAACAAAGTTGTAATTTTAATGATGACTTCCATGAAGAAAACTTCCAGGAGGTTCAAATTTTTCAAATCAGTATAGCATAAAATTAAGGGCACAAACCTATTTGAGCCGCGCCATGAAAAAACCAACATAGTGCATTTGCGACCAGCATGTATCCAGATCAGCCTGCGCATCCACATAGTCTGGTCAGGATCCATGCTGTTTGCTAACGGTTTCTCTAATTGCAATAGGCTTTGAAAGCGAACAGAATGGATCCTGACCAGACTGCATGGATGTGCAGGCTGGTCTGAATTAATGCTGGTCGCAAATGCACTATGTTGGTTTTCTCATGGTGCGGCTCATTTCTGTTTGCCTAATTATCTAAGTATATTCTGATGTTTCGAAAAGTCCAGGTTTCATCAAATTTTACACTGTAGAAAAAAAAAAGATGATCACAATGTGCTGAACTACCTTTAGCACAAAACATATCCATTGTTTCTGCTCTCTCAGGCTACTCCATAAATCCTTATTCACCGACACTAATAATTTTTTCTACAATTTATTATTATTCTAGAAAAATACATGTCAACACAAAACTATAACTACAAAGATCTCTTATAAGATCAACCAGTTGCTGTTAAAAGGAACTTTATTCATTTCAATCTACTCTTTTACTCTATCATTATTGAAATAAATTATCTTGTGAACTAGTTTTAGATAAAATGCTAAACTACATTTTGTATGTTCAAAGATGTTAAATGTAGGGCATAAATCAAACACACCAGTACATATCTAGTTATAGCATACATTTCTAGAAATACATTTTCTGTAGTAGAATAGTCTTTGACCAGAAATGAACTTTCCACGATGTTCTGGTAAGATGTCAAAGAAGTTGCGAAATGTTGATATACAATTTTTCAACGGGTAAATGAAGAGAGCCTCTCCTTAGGTTCTGTCACATGTTTAACTTTCTGTATGAACATGTGACAAAAGTCTTTATTTTCTCTGCCTGTGCTTTATATAAGAGTTTATCAGTCAAAAGCAAGTAGGTAACACTAAGAACAGCATTATGAAGAAAAGTTTGTTACACACCTTTGCAATTTTCTGTGATAACTTTATTTAGCAAAATTTCTCAGTGGAGATAATAAACAAGAGGGCCATGATGGCCCTATATCGCTCACCTGTTATCATTGCACTTGAGGACAAGAAGGTCCTCAGAAAAAATATCTAAGTCCAAAGGACCGGAAAAACAAAGCGAAGAAATTTAACCAAAAAGAAAAAAAAATCTTACAAAGTATAAAAATGTCAAAATACACCTAAAAATTGGAGGTACCATTCATGTTGTACCACAGAAAAGTGGTCTCGGTTTTTCCCTACGGCCAATAATGAAAAAGTTACTAAAAATAAGCTATTTATAGTAACGTAAAAGGGAAGTTATTAAAAAAAGAAAATTATTGTAAGTGAACAAAAGAAGGATCTGCCAAATAAATCTGTTGACATAAATGAAATTTCACATCAGTATCTTCATTAGTTACAGAGATATACCAATTTTAATTTGAAATAAAGGGAGGTAATTTGAAATAAAATCAGTTCATAGTTATCTACCCTGATTGTCTCAGTCTAACTAATAACAATAATAAAATTTCAAATAAGTCCTATAAGTACTTACTGATATTAATCCATTTGGATTACAATCAGGGGAGGTAATCAGATATAAAATAACTCTGGAACCTACGATTGGATCTGATTTGTCATGGAATCCAAGATTTATTGTTGTTGAAGATATTTTGGAAGTTTGTATCAAATAAAACCATAAATGAAGTCTCTATATGGCTGCAAAAGCCAAAATAGCCAATTTTGGACCTTCAAGGGGCCATAACTCTGGAACCCATGATGGAATCTGGCTAGTTGAAGAAAGAAGCAAGATCTTGTGGTGATACAAGTTGTGTGCAACTTTGGTTAAAATCAAATCATAAATGAAGCTGCTATTGTGCAGACAAGGTCAAAATAGTTAATTTTGGCCCTTTCAGGGGCCATAACTCTGGAACCCATTATGGGATCTGGCCGGTTCAAGAAAGGAACTGACATCTTATGGTGACACAAGTTTTGTGCAAGTTTGATTAAATTCAAATCATAAATGAAGCTGCTGTTGTGCAGACAAGGGCAAAATTGCTAATTCTGGCCCTTTCAGGGGCCATCACTCTGGACCCCATCATGGGATCTGGCCAGTTCAAGAAAGGAACCGAGATCTTATGGTGACACAAGTTGTGTGCCAGTTTGGTAAAAATCAAATCATAAATAAAGCTGCTATTGTGCAGACAAGGTCAAAATAGCTAATTTTGGCCCTTTCAGGGGCCATAACTCTGAAACCATAATGGGATCTGGCCAGTTCAAGAAAGGAACCAAGATCTTATGGTGATACAAGTTGTGTGCAAGTTTGGTTAAAATAAAGTCATAAATGAAACCACTATCGTGCAGACAAGAAATTGTTGACGGACGCACGGACGGACTGACGACGGACGAAGGGTGATCACAAAAGCTCACCTTGTCACTATGTGACAGGTGAGCTAAAAAAGGTGTTCCTACAGATTTACATCATGCTAATAGTATATGCTATTCTTGTAGCAAATTTCATGCATATTTTGAAAAGTGGTAATTACAAGGGGAATGGCTAGGATGGGGAAGAAGATAATGAACTTTCAAGATGTATGAAAGTGAGACACTAACAGTCAGGACCCACACACTCTATCTTCTGTCAGGTGTATTGAACTTTCAAGATGTAAGAGACACAGACAATTCGGGTCAGGACCCACACATCCTCTCCTCTGTCAGGCATATTGAACTTTCAAGATGTAAGAGGCACAGACACTTGTGGTCAGGACCCACACACCCTCTCCTCTGTTAGGTGTATTGGATTTTCAAAATCTAAAAGACAAAGACACTTGTGATCAGGACCCATACACTATTATCTTCTGTCAGATGTAATGAACTTTAAAGATGTAAGAGATACCAACAGTTTGGGTCAGGACCCACACACCCTCTCCTCTGTCAGGCATATTGAACTTTCAAGATGTAAGAGACACAGACACTTGCGGTTAAGACCCACACACCCTCTCCTCTGTCAGGTGTATTGAACTTTCAAGATGTAAGAGACATAGACACTTGCAATCAGGACCAATACACCCTCTCCACTTGTCAGACATTAAAGATGTAAGAGACATAGACACTTGCAATCAGGACCCACACACCATCTCCACTTGTCAGGCATTAAAGATGTAAGAGACATAGACACATGCAATCAGGATCCACACACCACCTCCTTTGTCAGGTGTATTGAACTTTCAAGATGTAAGAGACATAGACACTTGCAGTCAGGACCCCCACATTCTCTCCTCTGCCAGGTGTATTGAACTTTCAAGATATAAGAGACATAGACACTTGCAGAGTCAGGACCATCACAACCTCTCCTTTGTCAGGTGTATTGAACTTTCAAGATGTAAGAGACATTGACACTTGCAGTCAGGACCCCCACACTCTCTCCTCTGCCAGGTGTATTGAACTTTCACGATGTAAGAGACATAGACACTTGCAGAGTCAGGACCCACACACCCTCTCCTTTGTCAGGTGTATTGAACTTCCAAGATGTAAGAGACATTGACACTTGCAGTCAGGACCCCCACACTCTCTCCTCTGCCAGGTGTATTGAACTTTCAAGATGTAAGAGACACAGACACTTGCAGTCAGGACCCACACACCATCTCCTTTGTCAGGTGTATTGAATTTCTAAGATGTAAGAGACATTAACACCACACACCTTCTCCTCTGTCAGGTGTATTGAACTTTCAAGATGTAAGAGACATTAACACCACACACTTTCTCCTCTGTCAGGTGTATTGAACTTTCAAGATGTAAGAGACATAAACACCACACACCTTCTCCTCTGTCAGGTGTACTGAACTTTCAAGATGTGAGGATAGACATTAGACACTTGCGTCAGGATCACAACCTTCCCCTCTGTCAGGTGTATGAACTTTCAAGATGTAAGAGACATAGACACTTGTGGTCAGGAACCACACACCTTCTCCTCTGTCAGGTGTATTGAACTTTCAAGATGTAAGAGACATTAACACCACACACCTTCTCCTCTGTCAGGTGTATTGAACTTTCAAGATGTAAGAGACATAGACACTTGCGGTCAGGAACCACACATCCCTCCTCTGTCAGGTGTATTGAACTTTTAAGATGTAAGAGACATAGACACTTGCAGTCAGGACCCACACACCATCTCCTTTGTCAGGTGTATTGAACTTTCAAGATGTAAGAGACATTAACACCACGCGCCTTCTCCTCTGTCAGGTGTATTGAACTTTCAAGATGTAAGAGACATAGACACTTGCGGTCAGGAACCACACACCTTCTCCTCTGTCCGGTGTATTGAACTTTCAAGATGTAAGAGGCATAGACACTTGTGGTCAGGAACCACACATCTTCTCCTCTGTCAGGTGTATTGAACTTTCAAGATGTAAGAGACATAGACACTTGCGGTCAGGAGCCACACACCTTCTCCCCTGTAAGGTGTATTGAACTTTCAAGATGTAGTCAGGACCCACACACCCGCTCCTTTGTCAGGTGTATTGAACTTTCAAGAGGTAAGAGACAGGTGTATTGAACTTTCAAGATGTAGTCAGGACCCACACACCCGCTCCTTTGTCAGGTGTATTGAACTTTCAAGTTAAGGTAAAGACACTGTGCATGTCCAAACACACACCTCTCCTTTGTCAGGTTTGGGTTTGACATCAAGATGTTTCAAGGACATAACACCCGCTCCTTTCTGTCAGGTGTATTGAACTTTCAAGAGGGTAAGACATAGACACTTGCGGTCAGACCACACACCCTTCTCCTCTTGTCAGGTTTGGGTATGAACTTTCAATAGCATCTAGAAACATGAGTAAAGTGCATAGTTGGTTAAAAGTTATCTATGGCAAAGAGATGGGATTCCTGACCCCAAGTGTGTGTGGTATACTATGCTTCGTACAGAAATATGTCAGTCCAATGTATTACTCTCCAACTATACTCATAACTGTGATTCAATTTAAAATGCTAAATGATATTGGCTAACAGTTTGCAGGGGCAGACAAGTACGGGTCCTGACCACAATTGTAACATGATTTGGGCAAAAAGACGTCACTTTGGTGTATGTCACTTATTTCTAGAAATAGTGTCTTTAAGCATGCCAATTTCATTGTGTAAGGCTGCTGTAATTCTATCAACTTGAAAATAAAAGTTTGTTATTTTTTAAAAGATTCATTTTAGTGTCAAGTATGTACAGTTGAATATCGTTACCTCGATATCAGTTAGCTCGATACTCCGGTTAGCATGATGTGTTTCAGTCGGTCCCGATTTTTCCCTATTTATCTTAATGTAATTATTTATCATTACCTCGATATGATTAGTTCGATATTTTGTTTAGCTCGATGAGATTTTTCAGTCCCGTCAACTTACCTGTACTGTTTTTACACCTGGATTCGTCGATATCACAGCTTGTCATAAATATCCATGTTATTTGTAAGGTGTGAAAATCAACCTATTGTTGTCCGGCAATGTATTAATCATATTCAAGTTAGTTTGTATGTATGCTTTGTTTGTTATTTAATCTTTAATCCAATTTAAATGTCAGGAAGTTTGCATTTAATTCCAAATAATTAGTGTTATAAAACACCATGCAAGCAGGAAAGCATTTTTCAAATATAACTAATTTGGATGAAATATTTTCTGTTTGACGGCCCTTACAGAAGCAAGCCTCTGTGGTGTACATGCTGCGTATTTGCTGTGTATATGCCGCGAACACAGTAGTACGCCAGAGGAGTACATTTTACATACACCGCATGCCGCGTACATGCCACGTACTATTTCGACGAGTACACAGTCTGTACGCAGGAGGTCACTAGTACACTTCAAGTACGCAGCACAGACTCTGAAAATTTAAGGAGTACACTGCATGTACGCAGGAGGGACTTGTACAAGAAAATAGTACACTGCATGTACACCGCAGATACTTCGAAATTTATAACACTTATATTTAGTTGCATTAAAGTTGTTTCCCCTTGATGCAGTTACGCCATTTTCTTCAGATGTTTACCAAATTACATGCCTCAAAAATTGATTTATTTCATTGAAAAGTGGATGAAGAAAAGCATACTAATTTATTTGATAACATCAATCTACATTATTTTGGTAAGGGTAAATACTTATTGATGCATGTCACTTATCTTTTTTCTGTTTTTTTCTGTCCAAATGATCAGCATTTGCATAAGAAAGTTGGTGGGGTAAGGAATTTACATTATCACAGCAGTTTCGTCACAAGAGTACACAGCATGTATGCAGCAGAAGTACACAGCATGTACGCCGCAGGACTTGGGCCAGGAGTACACAGCATGTACGTCGCTGGGGTAGTACACCACAGGCTCATTCGCATGTGAAAAGTGTATGTGCCGCGTACATGCTGCGTACTATTTCCCGCATACTAAATTCCTCCAGCGTACATCCTGTGTACTATGTAGTCCACAGCATGTACGCAGCAAGTAGTACGCGGCAGAGCTCATTTGCATGTCAAAAGTGTACTACAAACGTATCGGTGTATGTGCAGTGTATATCCTGCGTACTATTTAAAGCCCTTGATTTCAGTACACATCATGTACGCATCATATACGCTGTATGTACACAACAAGAGTACGCACCAGGCCTTTTTCTTCTGTAAGGGGGAGTAAAATCTGGCATTTATGACTAAGTAACAATATTTAACTAGCAAAGTTTCGTTATTCAAACACAGTCAAAATGACTAATCAACAGGAACGTAACCGCTGCATTCAGACTTGTTTAGGGAAGGAATAAAAATGCTAATGTTTAAATATATATTTTGAAAAATTAAAAGTTGTATGTATTTTATTAGATGTTTTATTTGTAAATAAAATTAAAATCGTATTTATGTTTTATATTATTTCTTTCCCCTTTCAAGCCCTCTAAAAAAAGCATTGGACATAATGACTATATAGATGTCTGACACAAGTACAAAGTAGTCCCAGATAGTCGATATTGTTACGTCGAACTTCGGATACGTCAATGCAATTTTTACAGTCCCTTGAATATCGAGATAACGGTATTCAACTGTATATTAAAATAGATAAATATCAGGGTTGTTTTTTACCATTGCCGGCCCATGAGCCTTATCCTCATAGTATAAAATTTGAAGGACTCATTAACTATGGTAAATCTGTATCCTTAAGATTTTGCCGATCGACCTCACCCAAGTTTTCATAATGGGTGTCTATAGGAAAATCAAAATTTTTATAACATTTTTGAGAACAAAAATCTTTCTCACAGTCGTAAAGAAACATTTGGCCCATAATATGGTTAAATAAAATGAATAGGTTTGTGTATTTCCTTTTAAGATATTGGCACATAATATTAAAGAGATCTGCACATTGTACACTAATTGGTATCATTTAACATGTAAATCACTTCTTCCTGTTTCTTTCTGTCATCTGCAAAAACCATGGATCTATTTTTGAGAAAAAATACTTGAATATCCCTAAAGAGTCTACAAGAATATGAAAAACAAACCAATACATGTTCACCTCTTTCATTTCAGTGATTTTTTCTTGGAAATTTCCTTTGAATACCAGAGCCTTCAACCTTTGTTCATATCCGGGTACTCGACTCATCTGCGAAGAAAGAAAACGCCATTAAGTATTCAGCTTTTCAAAACCAGTATTATGGCAGCACATTTTTGCAATGAGATAATTAGGAAGCTTTCACGATATTACTGTAAACTTTCTGCAATAAATTTCTGTGCAGTATGTTTTCAGATTTTACTGAACTGTGGTGGCATATTTCAGCCACTAGTTAGACTAGATGCCCACGGGCAGCAATACACCAAGTTTTGACCTTTTACCTCTACTTTTAGGTAGGGGTCTGGGAGTTGCACGCGACAGTCTGTCTCATTAAAAAAATTGCTGTACGCATTGCAAAGTTACAGCCCGGACAAGCTCTAAAATGACCTTTGACCTTCCAAGTGTGACCTTGACCTTTGAGACAGGGACCCCAGGTTTGCGCATAACACTCCTTCTCATAGAGGTGAACATTTACGCCAAAGAAAAAAAGATTGCTCCATACTTATCAATGTTATGGCCTGGATAAGCTTTAAAATGACCTTTGACCCCTAAATGTGACCTTGACCTTTGAGATATGAACCTGTGGTACGCACATGACACTATGTCTTATTGAGTTAAACATTTATGCCAAATATAAACAAGATTCCTCAATGCATGTCAAAGTTATGGTCCGGACAAACAAATTCGGACAGGCGCACATACACCGAACAGCCATTTGGACAACAATGTCTTCGCATCTGCAAGCCAGCTTGACAAAAAGTGTCTATCATGATAATATTGTGAACTTGCAATATTGGAAATCCAAAATATACAGAAGACGAATGTGAATGTGTCGTTTTCAGATCTTCGTTAAGAAGATCAAGTACTTCATTCAGTTCCTTTTTATTTCATATAAACAATTAAATCTTGAGACCTTATTTTCAGTACTTTAGAGCAATTCAATCATATGAAAACCATAAATACCCAGTTAATATAACATACCTTCTTACCAATGATAAAAATATATTGAGATGTTATGTTACATATAAGAAAAAAGAACACCTTCTGAAAATACTGCCATGAAATTTGCTGTTTAGTAATTACGAGTATGGAGACATTTTCTCAATGAATGCAACTAAACCCTGGCAATTCACAATGGAAGTGGTCTATTTCTTTTCTCAATATAACAAGCAATAAAACTAAGCCAAAAATAAAACTGCCACATCCTTATATGCCTAAGTATACCATATTTTATCAACAACAAGGAACTACATTTTTTTCAGAAAACGTGACAAATTTCCAAAGGCTTTTTGAAATACCTCATATGTGAATCTGTCAGAAGCACTCAGTTCTTCAATATCTCCATTGTACGAGTCCAGCTGCTCCATCTGTGAATATATAACTCTAGTCCATATATAGATATATAAATGGAGACAACTGCTAAATACATTTGTGACTGTTGTATATATGGTAACTTATCTTCTTTTCAACATAAATAATGATATCTTGACATTCATTTAAGAAATAATAAATCTGTTCCTATATTTTATCAGTTAATAAAATATGGGCAGGAGTTTGGATGCGTAATAATTAAATCACGAGTGCGTAGCACGTGTGATTTAATTATTCGCATCCAAACGACTGCCCATGTTTTATTAATTGATAAAATTATTGGAACATATTTATTATTTCGATTCTAACAACGCAAATAATTCGCATTTTACAGTACTACATTTTCAGCGTAATACGTCATTCGGGTCATATGCTGTTACAATTTACCCCCTATGGTTAGAAAGTGTTGCATAGCCAATGGAACGTATAGATATTTGTTTCTTTTTTATCAGAATTTTGAGAAGTATTTATAAATTAGTAATCTAACAGCTCGCAAACTAATTATGAACAGAATCATCAAATTAGGCGAGTTGACCCTGTGTTACGAGTGACGAACTTAACTTTTATATGACGTCACATCATTATGACGTCATACTTTATGTCATACATTTATGACGTCACTGCTGAATCATAATTGAGCTAATTGAATTCGCTCGTAGAGATCAGAACGTGTTTTACGGACCTACACATAAGTCAGTATGACTTTTTATTATATTTATGTTTTTGAAATGCTGTTTTCAACCGTTTGGCCCTGAAATAATTCGTATGTAATGGAACTGAAGTAGAATCTCTTATGTTACAATCATAGGGGATGAAATGTAACAGCCAACCATATTTTATCGTAGATTCATGTATAGGCGATTTCGCTGTTTATATAGCAATTGCTGCGGATCGTGTTAGAATATACAATACAAGATGAATCAATTTAAAGCCACGTGTCTTAGATTAATCCCTGCAAGCATTGAAAAGATACATCTGCACTGAGTTGTAAGATCAGTACAGAGTGGTAAGAAAATGATCCTGTACACCACCTCTGCCTTTGCATACTACAAGCTCTTATATTATAAAGTGCCAATAAAATTTACTTTTATGACAAACATGAGCTTTTGATATATCATCCTATCAGTCTGAAACTAGTATTTTTGCCTCTTATTTTTATACTTTTATAAAAGTTTACCATTTGTCTATTTGGTATTTAATGCATGGATGTATCTTTAATAAAGTTTTCCTCTTGTTTATTTTGCAGCATAATGCATGGATGTATCTTTAATAAAGTTTTCCTCTTGTATATTTAGTACATAATGCATAGAAGTATCGTTTTATAAAAGTTTACCTCTTCTTTATTAGGTGCAAAGGCAAGCAGTTGTCTCAGTAGTTCTGGGGTAAGAACCTCTTCATCCAGCATGTATAGTGCATGTCGTACCTCACTCAGTGTCAATCTCAGGTGACCCAGGAGTATAGCTGCAAGTAATAAATATTAGGTAATACATCTGAATGGTGTCAGGTGAAGTCACAAAATTATGCTAGGGTTTGTTTACACTAACAGGATTTACTTGAAATATTCACCATGTTCTGATGACTCCAAAATTGTATCCTTTGAAATGCATTACAGCTATGCAAAAGAAATACAGAGCTTTTTACAGACTTCTAGAATTATGGGTAAACTAAAATTCCCTGTCCCAGCTCATCCATAAGAAAGTGGTGTAATAATGTACATCCCTATCCTAACATATTTAGTTCATAGAGTCACCACACAAAGTTAAAGACGCGTGTTCACATTATTGTAGAAAATATAGGTACAGTAATAAGGATGCATAAATACCACTCTTAACCAATCTATATTGTAAGATTCATAAATTTACCATAGAAACTAGATTGCTCTTCACACTGATAGTATGACTCATACATTTCCCATACTTATTTAACATAGAAATTTACAGTACTTACATATATTGTAGGATTTCTTTGGATTTAGTATACAAATTTTACTCTTCTTTTCAGGAAGCTCTGAAAGAAATTATTTGTCCATATTAAAGGCTCAAGTATTATGTTAATTGTGTGTTCCGACTGATGAAATATTATTCACACAGTATCTGTAACTGAGGCAATAAATATGAGTGTCTGAATCCTGTTTACTTTCAAACAGAAACTATTCACATTTTTAAGAAATTATATGAGCCGCGCCATGAGAAAACCAACATAGTGGCTTTGCGACCAGCATGGATCCAGACCAGCCTGTGCATCTGCGCAGTCTGGTCAGGATCCATGCTGTTCGCCTTCAAAGCCTATTGCAATTAGAGAAACTGTTAGCGAACAGCATAGATCCTGACCAGACTGCGTGGATGCGCAGGCTGGTCTGGATCCATGCTGGTCGCAAAACCACTATGTTGGTTTTCTCATGGCGCGGCTCATATTTAGAACTGATCAAAAGTGATTAAACATCTAACCTAAGCTGTACACGGAAAAAAAAACCCTTCTATAATAACAATGTATATTCATTTATGCAGTAATGAAAATTAAAATATTAATCAAATTTAGCAGTGCATGTTATCTTAGTAGAACAATGTGACAATGCAGTAAAAATATATCATGCCAGGAACACCAACACTAAATGAAACCTGACCCAATGTTAACATGAATGCAAGGAACACCACCACTAAATGAAACCTGACCCAATGTTAACATGAATGCCAGGAACACCAACACTAAATGAAACCTGACCCAATGTTAACATGACATGTCTGAATATATGCAGGCAGCATTTCACTATTTATTCACTATTTTGTCATGCCTTAAATATTCATTTTTCTGAATCATGAAAATGGAATCATAAATAAACCTAGTTGTCCCTGAGAATAATGGCAGAAAGAATACAACATGAGGTACTATAACGGCCTTTCTCTGCATCTCGCTTGGTTATTAGTTTCTGTCATTATTCTCACCAGGGTTTTGATGTAAACTGATCTTGCATTGCAACATTTATGAACAGCAAAATGTATTTTGCTGATTTACATTTTGCCGATTTCTAAAAGAATTTTCAAGCAAAAGAGCTCATAACTAGTATTATTAGAATTTGGAACATGGCACACACTTTGTGAATTAGATGTTTCATGGCAATATTGGCTTTTCCTCAAAGACAAGAAAATCTACGTGGAATACACTTTCAATTAGGAGTATCAAATTGTCACAACATACTGCTTTGACTTTTAAAATACTCTACTTATTAGGAAGACTATATTGTCTGTATATTCAGTTTTAACTTATTCAAGGGCCACAACTCCAGAGCAACAAAGACTACCGGTATCCTGATAGTTAGCGAACTTGGCAGATATAATATCCCATTAAGTATGGTGAACACTGAATCTGCTGAAATTATTAAGCCGATAATGTCAACTATTGCAATTTTAAGTAATTCAAGGGTCACAACTCAATAATGACTTGGACTATCTGGATGTTTTTCAAATTTATCCAAGATATTATTCATATAAATACTATGTCCAAGTTTGTTCACTGCATAAAAACTACTCAAGTAAAAGACCTAAAATTGTCAGTTTTTACATTTTTTAGTAATTCAATTATTATTATTATAATTATTATTATACCAGATTTATATAGTGCCCTTTTCATGATCAATTTCACGTTCAAAGGTGCTTTACATAGTTCAATGCAGCCACACAGGGCGCATAATTCATCCTCTACTAGTACAGACACAGAGCGATCTGACCAGAGGGACAGAGTGAGACAAAGCCCCCATGACAGAGAGAACAGAAATCAGATACAGGCTTGTCCGGCTAACTTAGCCTAGCTCGTTGCGAATAGACAGCCTGGTTCTTTAACGTGCCCAGTGTATTGCACTGATACACGCAAGGATTGCCTGGGTTCCTGACCAATACACCTCTAGCTGTTGGGTGGGGGGGGGGGGGGGCACTGAAAAGCGTTTCTGAAAATTCACGAGTAGCTGCCGGGGATCAAACCCCTGACCTCAGGATTGGAAGGCCAGTGTGCAAACCACTGAGCTATCCATCCACCTCAATGACCATAACTCCACACTCACTGTGGCAATCCAGATGGTTTTCTATTATGCCCATAAACATTGTGATCAAGTTTAGTAAATATTAGATTAGAACTACTCAAGTTAGAACAGACCCTGTAAATTTTTGCAGTTTAAGGGCCATAACTCCAGTGACTTTGATTATTCAGCTGATTATCAAACCTGGGCATAATATTATGCCAAAAAATACTGTGACCAGTTTAGTGAACACATGATAAGAACCGTTCAAGTTACGAGAGCAGACGCTGTCAATTTTCCCAATTTTGAGTAATTTTAAGGGCCATAATTACACAGGAGGCTTGAAGAATCCAGCTGTCCATCAAACTAAAAAAATGGCCGAGATATTATGCCCACTGTTACCTAGTATTGAGAACACTGAATAATCAAAGCCTTGAGATGTCTGGTGGTTGCGGGTTTTGCCCGAGTTATTTTCATTTTAAATGCCAATCTATAAAATAGATGTATAAGAAACAAATACTAATGTGCCTCATATCTAAGATTAACTCTGCCTGACCTTACATGAACAGCTGGAAGTCAGTGATGTAACCATGGGCTGGAATACCTAATCATTGACAGATCTTATATAATCTAAATGGCCAGTGTGAATGGATAGATGATGAATAAGAACTGCTTGATCATTGATAATTCATCCCCATTGTTCATGAATGGGACTACTTTGTATAGCACATGAACATCCTTTGAATGTGTGATTTGGAATCAAATAAAGATGCTACATGATTGTCAGAAATACACTTAACTTTGGTAGCGGATAAACCTGCAAACAAAAATTGCTCAAGTTAGAGAGCCGACCACTTTTGTGAATGCTGCTCGCTGGCTGCAGATGATCCCATAACACGTCTCATTTCACAAGTGTAGTTAAAACAATCTTTACATGTTTAAGACGCTCGCTACAGTTTCGTATTTTTTTTCTCAATAACAGATTTTGATGAAATGTTTTGTATTAAAAGATCATGTTAAGATGTATTGAAAAATGAAATAAAAATACTAGGTCACCTGCTTTGTTTCAATTTAATTTGCCCTAGATATGGTGCTATTTTAAACATTTTTCAAAATTTCTGTCATCCTAAAATATCTTTCAGTAAAGTACAATAATCAGCATAAATTTGATTATCTAAGCATTTTTATACGGAAAACAATAATCTATTGAAACATGCTCAGAAAAATCATAAGAACATGATTTTGTAAAGAAGGAATACTTGTTCAGCAGACCAAGGGCTAATTTTGCATATTTTGTCAGTTTTAAGTTGTACTTCTGCTATTTTATTCGAGTTTCACATAATAGAATTTAATCAAACTCTGCACATACCTTTGGTTATGTCTACCTTATCTAAAACAAAAAGAAAATTGATAGGTCACCATATTAGATTTCACTTAAATCAAATTACAAAGAGGTGGGGTGTGGTGGGCATTTATACAACGCAGGTTGGTACAAAATACTCTTTCAGTGTTTGAGCAAATGACTTAGAAATATATATATAAAATTATCAAACGGCAGATTTCTTAATACGCGGATTTTAAGGTGTTTCTGAAGCATTTTGATGGCATAGAACGATGAAAGTTTCCGCCCTTTTCTTAACAAAACCTGTAGTTTACAAATGTACGGTACGGGATTAGAAACAGCTGTGACTCAATGCAGAATTTGAACGCTGGTAATAAATAACAGACTCCAGTATATGTCAGATTGAAGCAATTTGAACTAAAAGTACTTTAAATGTATATATTTTAGCCATGGTGATACTTACCCTAACCTTTAGTCAGTATATTAAACATATTGTACATTAAATGCATGCGAACATACAATAATTTGCCGTACGCGACATTAGATAATCACTTCCGGGCATGCGCAGAAAACCGCACCAAGTCTGCAGTGAGCTACATCGAAACCAAATTGGCACGGTGTTGGGGTAAATATCGACCTGTCAGGAAAAACTGTAGCGAGTGCCTTTAATACTTAGTTAACAATATACATTTGTATATGATGCATTATTCCAGACTGGTAGGGTATTAGTATGTATGTAGACTATTATTATAATCAAGCAGGCTATTTTGTTAAAAATCAAGCAGGGATTAATATTCTACACCAACCCAGAATTCTATGTAAAATATACTTTTGAGAGCTGACATTCTATGTTTAACACATGTACAAAGTGCTGTCCCTGTGTCACACATGGAAACCGAACCTAAAGCAAACATTTCATATAAAT
This sequence comes from Mercenaria mercenaria, assembly GCF_021730395.1. Lineage (NCBI taxonomy): Eukaryota > Metazoa > Mollusca > Bivalvia > Venerida > Veneridae > Mercenaria > Mercenaria mercenaria. The sequence goes on from NC_069362.1 coordinate 25,977,294, forward strand.
ATTAACCTGCTATTTTGTAACAGAAAATGCAAGAAAAGAAATATAATCATGTAATACAGTCAAATACCGTTACCTAGATATTCAAGAGACTGCAAAAATTGCATCGACGTAACGATACCCAGGGCTCACGCTGTCAGTCGCCATTATCGCCATTTGCGATTATTTTATTTAAATGGCGAATATTTTTTCATTTTGGTGACAGGAACTGGCGATTATTTTATTTAATAGCTGTATAAACAATTATGCCAAGTGAGACAGTAACCCGCGGTCTGCTAGTGTAGAAAATCGATAGAGCAGACTGTTTATTACCTGGTGTATTCCAAACACGTGTCAACTATGCCGATACAAAGAAGTATAAAATACACAGAATGGCAACTGGCTGTAATCTTGGTGAGCTCGTGTCAGAGCTTGATTCGGCGTTATCTTACAAAAACAAATATCGGCGAGCATGAAGTTACAATTTGTACCTTGAAAAATACATTTAAAATACATGTTAGCTTCTAAAACAAAATTAGTTTAATTTGAAATGGTCTTAAGACACGAAATACACGTTTTTTTTGCCATCAAAAGAAGCGTGGTCATACGGTGATAATTATTTTACCGATGAATAAATGCTTTCGCATACAAAATGGCGCGTGGAGAAAGCGCCACTTTGGTAAACGAGATCTCGTTTTTTTGTCACGGGAGGTTGGCGAGATTTGCTCTATCTGCCTTTCAAGTAGCCAATCTATTTATTTTTATAGCTCTTTGGCTGATAACATTGCCTTAGGGGCGGTAGGATGCAGACGACAAACCGATTATAACCAGAAGCTAATCTTATTTTTCTAGCTGTCAATCAGATTGAACTGGCAGGCTACTTTTTTGGAACATTTTAAAACGCCACCGCAAATTTTCTTCAACTCTATTTTCGGCAGATGACAATTAAACTGATTTGTACGGGCAGTTTCCTGATGAAAAATTAAATTGCCATCTATAGTTACTGCAAATTTAATTATCTTTAAAAACAAAGTATAAACTGACCTTACTGTTGACAATTTCAAAATATCTTTAATCAGGATCTAGGTTAGATCTATATGTGTTTTTAATCTGAAATGAAATTGTTCGAAGCGAAAATAAACTTCCAGATGACTCTCCCACCATCGTTTGTACAGAAGAATGGCAACATAAATCTTAAAAGATACTTAGTCTTTGGAGTATTATCTGGCTTCCAATATATAATACTAGATAATATAGTTAGTAACTATAAATATATTTAATCTCTATATTAGATCCTAAAGTGAATACATAAAGTCGTCTTCGCCCATGTTACACAGAAAATGTATTACTTTTTACTAGGATTATAATAAAAAGTATATAAATACCTAAATTGAAATCTAAAATGGATTTCTAATACGACTAACCTGGAATTTAAGGAAAAATCAGTACAAGTAAAAAAGGTTACTTCCCTTTGCTCTAAGCCATCAGATGAGATAAGTGAAAATACATCAATAACCTTTAATTTAGTAAAGGGACACAATTCAAGAAAAATATGTCAGATTATGCATCCTTGTGTCACATGTGTGGGTGATGAGTGGAACATCTATTTAGCTGAATCAAATCCATTCGTAGTAACTGAATATAGTGAAATACATCAAATTACCTAAATTTAGTAAAAGGGCATAATTCATGAAATTGTGTCAGAGTTATCATCTTTTGTCAATGTTGGTGATAGGTGGAAATCTATTAGTTGCATCAATTATTTTGTAAAATGGATAAGTGAATACATCAAAATCAACCTAAATTTAAGTAAAAGGACTAATTCATAAATTAGTTTAGAGTTAAGCACCTTATGTCACAACTGGGTGATGAGTGGAACAACTATTTTAAGTTTGAATCAAATCCATTTTAATACTGAGATATCAGTGAAAACACAAAATTAAACTAAATTCTAAGTAATAGGGGACATAATCAGAAACTGTGTCAGAGTAATGCCCTATTCACATATGTGGCAATGATGGGGTATGAATGGAACATCTTTTAAGTTGAATCAAATCCAATCGTGTAACTGAGATTAGAGGTGAAATTATCAAAACAACTTAAATTCTAAGTAAAAAGGGCGAATTCATAAAAATTGTGTCAGAGTTATGCACTTTAGTCACATGATGTGGGTTGATGGGTGGACATCTATTTAAGTCTGAATCAAATCCATTCAGTATAATGAGATTAGTGAAAATCACAAATTAACCTTATTCTAAGTAAAAGGATAATCATGAAACTTGTGTCAGAGTTATGACCTTTTGTCATTGTGGATATTAGGTGAACATGTATTTTAAGTTTGAATCAAATCATTTGTAATAAATGAGAAAGATTCGAACGACGGGTCGGACGGGACACGACAAATGATCTATAACCCCAAATGTTTGGTGTGGATAAAATTCTCTTTTTGTCGAATTTTCAGAATTTGTAAAAGAACGCGAATTTGTTGGAAATATTACAAGCCAGAAAATTTTTTTATGTAACTTAAATTTTTACCCAATTAGAAATTCTGCTAAAAATTGTTTTTTTGCACATAATAAAAAAATATCGGGAAACCTCTGTTCTATTTTTAGAACTGGCAATTAAAGAAATCAACAATAATTTGCTTGATTCTGTAATTAGCGTAGGTAAATTACTAAAACTTAAAATAGTTATTTTTATGAATTAAGCATCAAATTGTTGACAAAGCTGTAATTCAATATGTTGCATAGTCCAAATATCACGTATTTTCGCGTCCGGATTGTTTGTACTTTTGGCATGTAAGTGCAGTTATGGTCAAGAATCATGTTAAACACTTTTGATATGTATAAAGAAAAAGGTTATATGATAGTACTTCAAGATTCCATTGTGTGCAGTGTGCATATTGTTTGCATGAATGGTAATTGAGCAATTGCCCATCCATAAGTAGTCACTATCACTTCAGCTGCCTTACACAAACTAGTATTGTCCGTAAATTGCCTTCAAATCATCAGGATATAGCATTAACAATTTGGTGGGGACCCACCCAATAATTGGAGAATTTTCTGATCTGATTCACACCACTTTAGGGCATACTGCTTTTAAAGCATTGAAATATATGTGTTAACTTATCATTTTTATCTGTTACAAAATGCACGCAAAGATCCGCATCAATTATGCAATTATTTTTCATAGGTTAAAATAAGTGGCTATTATTTTTTGAGGCCATGTGAGCCTGGATATCTATATCTGGGACTACATTTGTATCTGTTTGACGTCTATATGTCATTATATCACATGCTCTTCAGTGCGTTTACAAGGGAAAGAATATGATTATCGTAAATATGCTTATTTATTGACACTAAAACATCTGTATCATAGTTCATACTACATACAAAAGACTTTTTAATTTTTAAAATATACATGTAAACTCGCATTTTTGATATTTTTCATTGAATATGACGCTGCACATCAATTCTTATATATTAGTCATCATAGCACACTTTATTTTCTTTTTATTTAATTTTTTACTGACATTTATTTTCTTTTTTTCATGCTGTTATGAGTATCCTGGTAAATTCTGTCAAACGCTTGGCGGTGAACTGTCCTTTTCCTCAATTTTAAATGAAGTTCATTTGATAGGTATGAAAATTCTGGCGGGGTTTTCGTAGTTCCTATTAAATCGTAATGTATTCTACCCTTACAAAGCAAGCTCTGTGGCGTACATATGAGTATTTGCTTGTAATATGCGCGAACCCAGTGTCGCCGGGATACATTTTACATACACGCATGGCGTAATGCGCGTACTATTTCGACGAGAAACATGCTGTACACAGTACTAGTATCACTTCAAGGGACGAGCACAGACTTCTGAAAATTAAAGGAGTAATTCATGTACGCAGAGGACTGTACAAGAAATAGTACACTGCATGTAACGCAGATACTTTGAAATTTGTGCAGTATCACTTCATTATACGCGGAAGACTTGTACATTTCTTTTGGCATTAACTAGTTTTTTTTATAAGTAAGTCTGAAGAAAACTTCATAACAGGGAGACTGTTCATTCTTTGTGTTATATTGAATATTTTAAGAAAAGTTTGAAGTAACTTCATGAAAGATATGTACTTTTATTTTGGAAGCAAGAACTTGATTCGTACTTTTATCTTAATGCTACAGATCGGTATCTGAACAATGAAAATTGGCCAACCATTTCATGTTCATTGTGAAGCTTATCTATGATTTCTGAGCTGCCCTTGCATGCAGTGTAAAAATATATTCTTTTTATTTTGAATTAATCCTGGAGCTTTCTAACTTGATAATTGAAAAGCTTATTTGACTGTTGCACTACATTTTGGAGTACATGTATTACCAAGATAATGCCTCACACGCCCAATTGAGATAGAATTAATAGCTCTCATGTTATTTGATACTCTTAGCAAACACTCTATCATGTTTTATTAATCTTTAAATGCTCATAGTACTCATTAAGACCTCACCAATTAAAATTGTTCATAGGATTTGCGTTCTATATTTCAGAGTTTTTGGCTAATTGGCTGCCCATGGAAAAAATCAAACCAAAATTTTTTGGTGCGACTACTTTTTACGACGTTAAAAGTGTTATATGCTATATAATTCCAGTCCTAGTTGTTCTCAGATGATTTTAATCAAAAAATATATACTAACGCAACATGATCTTAATAAATCATAACACTAATTATTGCATTAAATTGTTTCCCTTGATGCAGTTACGCCACTTTTCTTCAAATGTTTACAAATTACATGCTACAAGAATTGATTTATTTCATTGAAAAGTGGATGAAGAAAAGCATACTAATTTATTTGATAACATCAATCTACATTATTTTGGTAAGGGTAAATACTTATTGATGCATGTCACTTATCTTTTTTCTTTTTTTTTTCTGTCATAATGATCAGCATTTGCATACGAAAGTTGGTGGGGTAAGGAATTTACATTATCACAGCAGTTTCGCCACAAGAGTACACAGCATGTATGCAGCAGGTACCGATAGCCGCAGAGGCGGAGTACACGCTGTATGCCGCAGGAGTACACAGCATGTACGCTGCAGGAGTACACAGCATGTACGCCGCAGGGGTACACAACATGTACACCGCAGGGGTAGTACACCGCAGGCTCATTTGCATGTGAAAAGTGTATGTGCCGCGTACATGCTGCGTGCTATTTCCCGCATACTAAATTCCTCCAGCGTACATCCTGTGTAATATGTAGTCCACAGCATGTACGCAGCAAGTAGTACGCGACAGAGCTCATTTGCATGTCAAAAGTGTACTACAAACGTACTATTGGTGTATGTGCGGTGTATATCCTGCGTACTATTTAAAGCCCTTGATTTCAGTACACATCATGTACGCATCATATACGCTGTATGTACACAGCGAGAGTTCGCAGCAGACCTTTTTCTTCTGTAAGGGTAGTGAGTCTTTCAATTTTTTCATTGTTGGTGGTACAATTTCCATCTGAGTCACGCTGTTTTCATCTTCGTCGTCACTTTCCTCTTTTACCTCTGTTTTTCTTGCGCTGATGATGTCTTCAATGATGGATTCGTCATTGACAGATTCAGATGTAGGAACATGGTCGTCAATAGCAGCGTAACTCAAAAGAGTTACACCACCACACAGCAGAAGACCTAACGGCACATCGTCATCAGGGTCAGAGTTTGAGTCACAGTAGTCAGCAGTTTCTGGTACATTCGGAACAAAACTGGCCCGACGGAAGCAGTTGGCAATTGTTGTTTGTTTAACATTGACCCAGGCTGATGCAATAGCCGCATTGCATCGAGAACAGACAGAACAAACATTTTTTTCTCATCAACACAATTGGACTGCCGCTGCATTACTAAATTTCTGTATTGTGCTTTAAGTGACTGAATAACCTCTTGGTCCATTGGTTGTGTGACACTGGTTGTGTTTGGAGGCAGAAAAACTATCCACTATGAGCACCACTTTTCGTGTTTTTCTATGCATTTTGCGATCGAATTTCGGAAACCCAGTCTGAAAATATTTCAGATACCATCCATGCCTTTTTGTTGGCTTTATAATCAGTTGGCAACTTTTTGACATTTTTGAAGCACCGTGGCTTTGCTGACTTGCCAATAATGAGCAGCTTTACTTTTTCGGAACCGGACATGTTTGCGCACACCATAACAGTCAGATGCTCTTCGCTCTGTTTACCCCCGTGACAATCTACATTTTTAAATTCTAACGTTTTATCACTCCATGCACTGTAAAACAAGCCAGTTTCGTCGGCATCAAAGATATTTTCAAGACTGTATTCTCTTAGGATTGAGCTCAGACGATCGTTCCACTCGTGAACTCTATCAGAAGTAAGGTCAACAGACTTCGACTCCCCACAGACCTTTTTTAAATGTGATCCCATGTCTCTCCTTGAATTGTTCTAGCCAGCCTGTAGAGCAATTAAAATCAGTCATACCTAATGCACAGGCAAATTCATTTGCTTTATGTATCAGGAATGGCCCAGATACTGGGACATTTTCATTTCTTGCATTTTTGAACCATTTAATACTGCCTCCTCTACCTCCGGAAACTTAGTATTATGACTTCGCTTACGTTGTGGACCATATTCACCATTTAGGTAGCTTTCCTTTATATCAGCTGCTTTTTTCAACGTTGATAGTGTGTTCTGAGGAACACCAATGTCAGCGGCAATTTTTGTGTTTGAAGATTTTCCTTCTTCAACGGCTATTATTGCTTTGTATTTCGTCTCAAGTGCATACTTTCCCAGTTTTCTTTTTACTGATTTAATTCTTACTGCATTGAGCATAAGTCATAGGTATTCCCCCCGGGTTGGTTACCGGGTCCTTCCCCATTAACAACATGCTCGGTAGAGTTGCTGGGTATCCCCCCCAGGTTGGTTACCGGGTCCTTCCCTAGACAAGTCTGAATGCAGTGGTAGTGTTCCTTGTTGAGTAGTCATTTTGACTGTGCTTCGATAACAAAAATTTTCCAGTAAAATACGCATATTGTTACTCAATCCTAAATGGCAGATTTTTACTCGTCAAACAGAAAAATTATTTCGTCCAAATTAATTGTTAAATTGGAAAACAGCTTGCCCGCTGTTTTATAAGACTATAATTACCGGGAATTAAATGCAAACTTGCTGACATTTAAATTGGATCATAGATTAGATAACAAACAAAACAAACACACAATCTAACCTGATTATCATTAATACATCGCCGGACAACAATAGCTTGATTTTCACACCTTACAAGTAACATGGATATTTTTGACAAGCTGTGATATCGACTAAACCAGGTGTAAAAACAGTACAGGTAAGTTGATGGGACTGAAAAATCTCATTGAGCTAAACAAAATATCGAGCTAATGATATCAAGGTAATGATAAATAATAAGATTAAAATATATAGAGAAAAATCGGGACCAACTAAAATACATCATGCTAACCGGAGTATCGAGCAAACCGATATCGAGGTAACAATATTCGACTGTACAGAAAAAAATGAATTGGCTTTAAAAACATCAATTTCATTCTTATGAAAACATTTTAGAAAGAGCATTTCTAGCTCTCTGAACTAAAAATCGAATAGTCATGTGAACCTTTGTGGTGCTTACATACATATAATACCACATAATGTACTTTAGTATGACTTCTTACCAGTAAATTACATTAAGATATAAAGATCCTGGAGTTCTAACTGAGGTCTGTCCAACTACATATTCTTACAACAATATGTATAATTGAAGCTCTAGATGTGAACTTACTCTGTCTAGGAGATTTTGTAGAGAAGTACTGTTCCAGTTCTAGATATCGAACAACATCCTGCAGGTCTGTAGCTTCACCAATCTGTAATAGAAAATCTAGATCGAGTACACCCTAAATTCTACTGATCTGTAAAAGAATATAGGTATATCACATGCTTAAATTTTCTGTATTAACATACATATATAGTACATATTCCCATAATATTTTCCAACCTCATTATGCTCATCTTTTAAAAAGCTATATTTTTTATTGTCATAATGAAATTCTAACAGTGTTGTTTTACCCTATCATTATGCAACACCAAAAACATTCCCAAACAGTACACGTGTATTCCACTGTGTCTTTATGCAACTCCTGCTCCAGACAGTTTCACTGTCATAATGCAATATCAGTTCATGAGCAGCACAACTTCTGTACCTCGATAGCAGGGCTCCATAAATTTGCCAGTTTGTCGGTTTTAAACCGATTTTTGACTTTTCAGACCTATTCGTGAAGTGAACAAGAGCTGTCAGTGGACAGCGCACTCGACTATTCTCAGTGCTTGATACTATAGTATAAGCAATGAGTAAAACTATAACATAACAATAAGCATATTCTAAGTTGAAAAGTGCCATAATTCAGTCAAAATGCTTGATAGAGTTGCCTCCTCCTTTTTACAGACTGGGGTCATGATGGTAAACAAGTATGCAAAATATCAAAGCAATATCTCAATGGACTTTGAAAATATTTGTGGTGGTACACAAACTTTAACATTTATTCTAAGTCAAAAAGGGGCCATAATTCAGTAAAATGCTTGACAGAGTTGCCTCCTCCTTTTCACAGACTGGGGTCATGATGGTAAACAAGTATGCAAAATATCAAAGCAATATCTCAATGGACTTTAAAATATGATTTTGGGGTGTAATGCAAATCTTTTAACATTTATATTCAAAGTCAAAAAGGGGCCCATAGTAATTCAGTCAAAATGCTTGATAGAGTTGCCTCATCCTTTTTACAGACTGGGGTCATGATGGTAAACAAGTATGCAAAATATCAAAGCAATATCTCAATGGACTTATGCTTTATAGAATTTCCTCCTCCTTTTTACAGAGTGGGGTCATGATGGTAAACAAGTATGCAAAATATCATAGCAATATCTCAATGGACTTAGAAAATATTTGGGGTGGTACACAAACTTTAACATTTGTGTGACGCTCACGCTAACACCGACGCGGGGGCGAGTAGGATAGCTCCCCTATTCTTCGAATAGTCGAGCTAAAAAACGAAAAAAATCGGTCTGGAAAAAATGGAGAAAAAGTATCAATTTCGGTCTGAAATCTCAATACACGATCACCTGCCAAGCAGGAAATTGTTGATCGCACCCTCAGATAATCAATAAACATGTCAAACGGTCTGATTGTCACCTCGGTCCATAATTAGCACGTGACACAACAGTGCTCGCGTGGCACATCCTTTAATGTTTGCAAGCAGCCGACTTTTTTTGACTGGTTTCCAAATGCTTCTGACTGGATCCAAATGCTTTTAACGGGGACCCACTTCTTTTATATAGACCTTATCCGACAGTTTGTTTTATTTCAAAAGGCTATGTTTGAAAACGGGTAAAAAGAAACAAATGGTCATTGCATTTAATGAGACATCACACAGGAAATCGATATAAATAAGTTTTATAATTACTTGATTTGTAAAAATTACATGATTCATTTGGCAGTGCAGTTGAAACAAGTACAGAAAAACGTCTTTGCAACCCGACTGTATAAAAAAATGGACTGGCAAACCCGAATGAAAAAGAAAACCGGACTGGCGGACCAGCCAGTTTATCAAATCGGTCTTAAAAAACGTTTCAACATGAATCAGAAAAAAACATAATTTATAACTTTATAAAACGTAGCTGCTTATTGAAGTACATTGCCAGTGAAATGAAATATCCGCGTTGTAGATTGATCGGTACCATGATAAGGACGGCCAACCCATGTGACCTTTCGTACCATACACACAGGAAATTCGATCTCAGCGTTCACATAACGTACATATTTGGTCAATAGCAGAGTCCTCCAAAAATACTGAGGATGTCTGGCAGAGACTATGTGTCGAGTAAATCACTTTGACAAATTGTATTTTATAAAAATCCGTCAAATATTATGAGGAAATATCGTGGATACGGTACCGAAGTCACGTGTGTTGGCTTTCAGACTAGTTAGGTACACGGTGCCAAGTAATCAATGCCTCTGCAACTTTATCCTTGTAAGTATTTTCTCAGAAAAAACATCGAATTTAAACAAAGTAACGATTATATATAACACTGAATGACTGTTTTCATAGTATGGTAACTCGCGGTGACCAGTAAATCATCTTTAATGCATGACATATTAATTTCTTTACTCTATCACGTTTTAAAAATATAGTGTATATGGTAATACGGTGGGTTAGGCAGCACCGATGTCGTGATTTTGTTTCGGACCGATTGAGTTTTCAAAATTTCCAGAGCACTGCTAGATAGTGTTTTCTCCTTTGCAATATTGGTTCCCAAACAATCTATTCCACTGTCATGATTCAACATCTGTTGCCAGACAGGGTATTTCACTACCAAAATGTTATACCACTTCCCAAACAGTGTATCCCATTGTCATTATGAAAGTTTTGTTCCTAAACAGTGTTGAATAGCGTTATAAAGCAATAGGCATGTTTCCAATATCAGGTCATTCATACCTGTTCTCAAACAGTGTTTTCATAATCAGTATGCAATACCCATTCTCAAACAGTGTTTTCATAATCAGTATGCAATACCCGTTCTCAAACAGTGTTTTCATAATCAGTATGCAATACCTATTCTCAAACAGTGTTTCATAATCAGTATGCAATACCGGTTTTCAAACACTGTTTCATAATCAGTATGCAATACCTGTTCTCAAACACTGTTTCATAATCAGTATGCAATACCTGTTTTCAAACAGTGTTTTCATAATCAGTATGCAAAACCTGTTCTCAAACAGTGATTCATAATCAGTATGCAATACCTGTTCTCAAACACTGTTTCATAATCAGTATGCAATACCTGTTTTCAAACAGTGTTTTCATAATCAGTATGCAAAACCTGTTCTCAAACAGTGATTCATAATCAGTATGCAATACCTGTTCTCAAACACTGTTTCATAATCAGTATGCAATACCGGTTTTCAAACACTGTTTCATAATCAGTATGCAATACCTGTTCTCAAACACTGTTTCATAATCAGTATGCAATACCTGTTCTCAAACACTGTTTCATAATCAGTATACAATACCTGTTCTCAAACAGTGTTTCATAATCAGTATACAATACCTGTTCTCAAACAGTGTTTCATAAACAACATGCAAAACCTGTTCTTGGACAGTGTTTCATAATCTATTATTACTAAAACAGTGATTCATAATCAATATGCAATACTAAAACAGTGATTCATAATCAATATGCAATACTAAAACAGTGATTCATAAGCAATATGCAATACCTGTTGTCAAACAGCATTTCATAATCCACAGGCAACAGCATTTCATAAACAATATGCAATACCTGTTTTGAAACAGTGTTTCACAAACAATATGCAATTCCTCTTTCAAGACAATGTTTTCAACAGTCTTTATGTAATACCTAATCCCAGACAGAGGTTTCTGTTGTTATTATTCAATACCTGTACAAAATAATATTTTCAATATACATTATGTAATACAGGTCTGTTTCCAAACAGTGAATTCCATAATCATTATGAATTATTAACTGTTCCCAAACATTCTTTTCATAATCATTATTTAGTAGTAGTCAGTTTTCAAACAGTTGCTTCCATAATCATTATGTATTACCTTTTCCCAAACAGTATTTTACATAATCATTATGCATTACCTGTAATAGTTATGCAATATACAGACCTGTTCCTAAACAATGCTTTCAATAATCATTACACAATACCTGTTCCCAGACAGTGTTTTCCACTTTTTGCTGGTCAAGTTTCTCCCAATTGATTCTCTTCACATTCATCCCTGACTTTTCCGGCGAGCTGGTACCTGGCACTGGTGGGGCTGGGGGAGGGGGAGCCACTGTCAATACAAGATAAAACCAGGAAACATCATTCTGATAACATAGATTTTGATGACAAAATTTGGTATTTTATTATACAAGGCATTAGAACCATGCTTAAGCATTTGGTCCTTTTTATCTGAAAACATCAAACATAATTAGTAGATCAATATAAAACTGTTTCTAGTAATGGATATCTGCTGTACTGTTGTGCAAAAATGACTATCAAGTTTATTATCAAAATATGGTTTGTTCAACTAGGTAAAATAAATAAGCACTTTACGTAGTGGGTAACATCAGCTTTGTATGATCAAGTTGACGTTGACGTCATTTCCCTTTGAATTGTATGTTACAGGGCCGTATTACCTGTATGCTTTGCCATGGCACATGCAATTATGTTAAAAAGGTGTGCTGACAGTGTGTGAATGCCAGAACCTCTCTGTTAACGCGTATTTATTCTCCTATTAAAACACCCCTTGAAAATGACAAAAACTAGTTTTATGCTAGAATGATTTTTTGCACTTAAGTCTGTAAAGCTGTAGTGAACTCAAACAAACCTGGTGGTGGCGGAGGTGGTGGTGGTGGTGGTGCAGGGGCAGTTGTCTCCCCATTCAAAGATGGCACTATTTTGCCTTCTGCTGGTGATTTGTTCCTTGCATCCCCGCTGTACTCAAGATCTGAAACTTCTGCTGCAACTGCTGCATCCAATTGTTTCAGTGCTGTCAGTGCATGTCTGTTAAAGGTATCTCCTGAAAATTAATATACCTTATTCAAACACAAAAGACACGATTCTGATACACTAAAAAGGGGGTTCATTCATTTAGTGAGCTGCTACAGCCAAAACCCGAAAGGGGAGTTAAACAGGCTAGATAGATTGAATCGAATCTAACCGAACCGAATGGACCCGACCGACCTGACCCGACCGACCGACAGATCGATCGATCGATAGATAGAAATGGACAAAAGACTTTGTCAGTTGTTTGAAAATGGTGACAATGAAGGTAAGTTTCATTTTGCACTGACATATATGATAAATACAAATTTTAAGGAAAGGTATATTTCAAGATTTTTTTTTTTTTTTTTTTTTTTGATTTAACGTCGCACCGACACATTCAAGATATCATACTGCAAGACCAAGAAATGAGTTTCTCTTATTTAAATTGTCTAAATTTATGCAATTTGCTTTTATAGTACATGAGAATTTGCTTACTTGATATGTATTTGCATAACAGAAATAAGTGTTATGTTCATGATATCATTTTGTAATATCATAATGCAATTATTACCTCCCTTGTTTATCTTCAATTTCAATTTGACCATGACTGACTTTGCATGTTGTTATTTACATGTTTAAAAAACAGATGAGAAACATATTATTCAAATGTAAGTTTTGCTCTGCTCTGTTCATAATTCTTACATATAAAACCAAGCATAATTTTTTATTACACAGGTATCATACCTAGAACACATTCATTGCAATTTTAGTCCCAAACTTTTTACTTGCGTTGGTATCTGAGCCACTTTGGAGTTCTACTTTATCACCATTATGTTGACATGCTGAATCAGGGCTTCGGAAATTTGCCGGTTTGTCGGTTTTGGACCGATTTTTGACTTTTCAGACCGATTCGTGAAGTGAAAAAATGAAAAAAATCGGCCCCGTAAAAATGGAGAAAAGTATAAATTTCGGTCTGATATCTCAATACACGATCACCTGCCAAGCAGGAAATTGTTGGTCGCACCCTCAGATAATCAATAAACGTGTCAAACGGTCTGATTGTCACTTTGATAATCGGTCCATAATTAGCACGTGACACAATCAGTGCTTGCGCGGCACATCCTTTAATGTTTGCAGACAGCCGACTGCAATGTATTAAACATTTTTGACTGGTTTCCAAATGTTTCTGACTGGATCCAAATCATTTCGACGAGGATCCACTTCTTTTATCTAGAATCCGATAGATGGTTTATTACAAAAGGCTATGTTTGATCGCAGTAAAAAACAAAGGGTCACTGCATTTAATCAAAGAGTTATAATTGTGCATTATAGGTCTTTGATTTAATGAGACATCACACGGAAAACCGATAAAAATAATTTTTATAATTAATTTATTTGAAAAAATTACATGATTCATTTGTTGGGGCTCCAGTTGAAACAAGTGTGGAAAATCTTCTTTGCAACCCGACTGTACAAAAAAAGAAAATGAAAACAATGGACTGGCAAACACGAATGATAGAGAGAACCGGAGTGGCGCTGTTTATCAAATCGGTCTTTAAAAAACGTTTCAAAATGAAATTTTGTTTACATCAGAAGAGAACATAACTTTATAAAATGTAGTTGCTTATTGAAGTACAACGTAAGTGAAATGAAATATCAGTGGCCAACCCGCGTGACATTTTGGTACTATGCATGCGGGAAATTCGATCTCAGCATTCACATAACGTACACATTCAGTCCGCGGCAGAGTATTCTTAAAATACTGAGGCTGTTTAGCAGAGAATATGTATGGTGTAATTCACTTTGACGCATTGTATTTTATAGAATTCCGTCAAAGAATGAGGAAACATCACAAAGTATCTGCCGTGTGTACGGTACCGAAGTCACGTGCGTTGGCTTTTAGACTAGTTATGTACGCGTTGTCAATGCCTCGGCAATTTTATCCTTGCAAGTATTTTCTTGGAAAAACATCGAAATTTAAACAAAGTAACGATCACACATAACACTGAATAACTGTCTTCATTGTATGGTAACTCGCGGTGACCGGTAACTCAGTTTTAATGCATGACATGCTTATTTCTTTACTCTATCACGTTTTACAAAATATGTAATATTGGGAATGCGGTGGGTGGGGTAGCGCCGATGTCAGGATTTTCGTTTCGGACCGATTGAGTTATCAAAATTTCTGGAGCCCTGTGCTGAATAGATGACATTCCAATATTTCATTATTTTCTCACTGCTCATCTCAGATACAAATTCAATGAATATTGTTTATAGAGGATATTTCCTTGTTTCAATGTAAGATCTGAGTATTGTTCACAGTGGAGTTCTAGATGCATAATTTTTAACAGTTATCACAAAAGAAAGTCTCCATTCTAGAGTTTGTTAAACAAAAGACAATCTTCTCAGTTTACATTTTTCGAAAAGTTTTAATCAAAATGACAACATTGCAATGTATAAACCTTTAAAGTGAATATATTTCTCTTGAAGTTTTCGATCATATTTCTATGTTCCTGTACAAAAAAGAGCACGGTGTTTGATCAGTGACAGAAATTGTAAAAAAATACATATTTTCCTATCTTGATCATGACCTTTGACCTACCAATCCTTTTCTGTAACCTTATGACAACTAAGATCATCTTACTAACAACACCATAATGCAAGACTGCAAAGTTTGTTATGTGATTCCTACTTAAAAATAAGAATCTGCTTTTAATCTTGAGATAAAATATGACCTGAACCTTTTTACATATCAAACCCCCTAAACAAGAGGGTCGTGATGACCCTGGATTGCTCACCTGAGTAATATGTCAGAGCTTTTTGTTTCAAATGTCAAACTGATGCTAAAATATTAAGGAAGTAGGTCAGTTAGTCACATTCACAGTCACTGAAAGTCAGTTTTAAGATTGGTGTGCAAAACTGTATATGTCATCCAAACTTCAAGGCTGTATCTTAAACAAGAGCTGTCACTAATGGTGACAAATGCCCACCGCAGCACCTTGACCTTTGACCTGGTGACCCCAAAGTCAGTAGGGGTCGTGTACTCAATAAGTACTATCAGCATGTGAAGTTTGAAGGTCCTGGGTGCAGTGGGTCACAAGTAAAGTGCCTTCATGCAAAAAGTTAACGTTGTGACAAACTAATGGATGGACAGTTGGAAACTAATATGCCTCCCTTTGGGGGCATAAAAACAAGAAAGTAGGTCAGTAGGTCAAGGTCACAGTAAAAATGATCCTACTTTGGGTCATCAGGTAATTATGATTAAACAGTCTAGGAAATATGATCAGATAATTTTTGAAGTATTTTTTCCTATATCACTCATATAACAAGTGACCCCGGGCGGGGCATCTTTTCACCCCAGGAGCATAATTTGAACAACCTTGGTAGAGAACCACTAGGCAATGCTACATACCAAATATCAAAGGCCTAGGCCTTGAACTTTTGACAAGAAGATTTAAAAGTTTTTTTCCTATACAAGTCTATGTAAAACTTGGGACCCCCGGGGCAGGGCCTCTTCCCATCCAAGGGGCATAATTTGAACAATTTTGGTAGAGGACCACAAGGCAATGCTACATACCAAATATCAAAGGCCTAGGTCTTGTGGTTTTAGACAAGAAGATTAAAAAAAAAAAAATCCTATATAAGTCTATGTAAAACTTGGGACCCCCAGGGCTGGGCCTCTTTTCATCCCTGGGGCATAATTTGAACAATCTATATAGAGCACCATTAGATGATGTCACATGCCAAATATCAAGGCTCTACGCCTTATGGTTTTGGACAAGGTTATCAAACTTTCCCTATATAAGTCTATGTAAACCACGTGAACCCCAGGGCAGGGCCATACTTGACTGTAGGGGGATAATTTGAACAATCTTTGTAGAGGACCACCAGATGATGCTACATACCAAATATCAAAGCTCAATGAACTGTGATTTTGGACAATAAGATTTTTAAAGTTTTTCCTTTCGGTTGCCGTGGCAACCAGAGTACTGTATGGAATTCAATTCTTTGAACTATTTTGAAAAGGGGCCACCAAAGGATCATTCCTATGAAGTTAGGTGTAATTCTGCCCAATGGTTTTGAAGAAGAAGATTTTTTTAGAAATTGTTGATGGACAGATGACGCACACTGCACGACAGACACTGAGCGGTGACAAAAGCTCACCATGAGCCTTTGGCTCAGGTGAGCTAAAAATAAACAAGAGGTACAAATGAGTCTTAGTCGTTCACTGAGAAGATCGACTTAGATCTTATGACCTTACTTCTTAACCAAGTTGGTTGCACCTCCAGTAAACAGTTCATTAAAAGTAATATAAAGCTTCAATTTTTTGCTGTGATGGCTCCAAAAGTGCGTAACCATTAGAGCAAACTTGAGCGAAGTCCAGCAAAAATGCTACAAATCAAGTTTGGTCACTCATGTTCATAAGAAAAAGTTTGAATAAAGAATTTTCTATTTCAGACCTTCAGTCAAGAAAAAACATTTAAACAAGAGGACCATGATGGTCCTGAATCGCTCACCTGTTCCCACATGACCCAGTTTTGAGTATGACATCGTTTTTTCTATTATTTGACATAGTGACCTAGTTTTTTAGCTTATGTGACCCAGTTTTGAACTTGACCTAGATATTATCAAGATAAAAATTCTGACTAATTTTCATGAAGATCCATTGAAAAATATGGTCTCTAAAGAGGACACAAGGTTTTTCTATTATTTGACCTATTGACCTAGTTTTCGAAGGTACGTGACCCTGTTTTGAACTTTACCTAGATATCATCAAGGTGAACATTCTCACTAATTTTCATGAAGATCTCATGAAATATATGGCCTCTAGAGAGGTCACCAGATTTTTCTATTATTTGACCTACTGACCTAGTTTTTGACCGCACGTAACCCACTTTCGAACTTGACCTAGATATCATCAAGGTGAACATTCTGACCAATTTTCATGAAGATCTCATGAAATATATGGCCTCTAGAGAGGTCACAAGGTTTTTCTATTTTTAGACCTACTGACCTAGTTTTTGATGGCACGTGACCAAGTTTCGAACTTGACCTAGATATCATCAAGATGAACATTCTGACCAACTTTCATAAAGATCCCACAAAAAATGTGACCTCTAGAGTGGTCACAAGCAAAAGTTTACGGACGGACGGACACACAGACAGACGGACGACGCGCGATCACAAAAGCTCACCTTGTCACTTTGTGACAGGTGAGCTAATAAAACTGAGAAGGGTCCATCCAGTGATATTATAGACAGTGTCTAGTAAATACCTTTCAGGCAGTTCATGAGAATAATTTGTTTAGAGTCTTTTACATTTTTAGCTCTGGTGGCCCCTACAATGGGTCAAGCACACCATATAAACAACTATGAGAGGTATATAAAAGGATGACAGAGGCCAACTTTGATGAAGATTCATCAGTTCATTTTTATTGAGATTTGGTGGCCCCTAAAAGGGATAAAGCTGAACCATCTGTAAAATCTGAGAGGACTGATCAAGGATGCTACAGATTAAGCTTGGTGAAGATCCATCAAGTGCTTCAGGACAAAAAGTTATTTAAAGTTTTTTTTTTTTTATATTTTCAGCTGCGGTGGCCCTTAACTGGGACCAAACAAGACATTTGAACAATAGCTACATCCATACATGCCGTAATTTTTCAGGACATTTCCGGGACTCTGAGTTTAAATTTCCGGGATTTTTACCCTGTCCTGGACATACACCATGACATTGGTATTCATCTGTTTCATGCATAAATATCATTGTTTTTTTGTTTTTTTTTTATTTAACATCGCACCCACACATGATAGGTCATATGGCGACTTTCCAGCTTTAATGGTGGAGGAAGACCCCAGGTGCCCTTCCGTGCATTATTTCATCACGAGCGGGCACCGGGGTAGAACCACCAACCTTCCATAAGCCAGCTGGATGGTCAAGTGATTTGACCCTCATCGATGTGGGTTTGAGCCTCACTGGGGGCGTTGAATTCTTCATGTGAGGAAGCCATCCAGCTGGCTTACGGAAGGTCGGTGGTTCTACCCAGTTGCCCGCTAGTGATGGAATAATGTGCGGAAGGGCACCTGGGGTCTTCCTCCACCATTAAAGCTGGAAAGTCGCCATATGACCAATAATTGTGTCAGAAAAAAGATATTTATGCATGAAACAGACGAATACCAATGTCACGGTGTATGTCCCAGACAAAGGGTAAAATATCATAAAATTACATGTAAGTTTCCTGAGATAAACATTGTTCACTCGCTTATAACTAAAACCATAATTTGCTGCAAATGTCATCTAGCTTTCTAAGGGAGGTAAATATGGGTAATACACATCCATAGTTCAGCAAGTGAATTGATTGCATTCTCGAGGTGAACAGAATTAGGAGACTTACTATATACGAAGAATTAACCTGGTCATTGTGATTTAGAATCTAGCTAGGTGTCTCTGTTATAAGTCTTTCATTTCCATTTATAAAAAAAGAAAAGAAGAAACAAACTAATACAGTTCTTCAGCTACAATCCACAAAAGGTATTTATATATATTTTAAGTAGATTTTTATACACTTGGAAATATGTTAAGTGGAATTAGGTCAAATTACATCAGCCCCCATCCCCACCATCAAAAAGTATGTATTTGTGCTTATTCAAGAGAATTAACTTTTTCTCAGTAGAACAGTACACTGTTTAGCAGTTTTCTCCCTTATTCAATATGCATTATTGCAGTTTAGCTAGGTTGTGGTTATTTTTATATATTTTTAGCTCTAGCGGCCCCTAAAAGGGACCAAGTGCCCCCATTTGAACAAATTTGGGAGAGGACCATATAACTATACTCGTAATACGTCCCGGATTGTCCCGGAAATGACATACTCGTCCCGGTGTCCCGGAAAGTGTTGAGATGTCCCAGAAAAATAACAAGAGGGCCAAGATGGCCCTAGGTCGCTCACCTAAGAAACACACCATAACAGTGTAAAACATGTTTGACCTAGTGATTTCATGGAAACAAATATTCTGACCAATTTTCATTAAGATTGGACCAAAAAATTGGTCTCTTGCCATAAAACAAGCATTTTCTTAGATATGACCTAGTTTTTGACCCTAGATGACCCATGTTCAAACCTGACCTAGATTTTATCAAGGCAATCATTCTGACCAAAATTCATGAAGATCAATTGAAAAATACAGCCTCTATCACATACACAAGTTTTTTCTTTGATTTGACCAAGTGACCTAGTTTTTGACCTCAGATGACCCATATTCAAATTCGACCTAGATTTCATTAAGGCAATCATCCTGACCAAATTTCATGAAAATCAATTGAAAAAGAACAGTCTCTATCGCATACACAAGATTTTCTTTAATTTGACCTAGTGACCTAGTTTTTGACCTCAGATAACCTATATTCAAATTCGACCTAGATTTCATCAAGGCAATCACTCTGACCAAATTTCATGAAGATCAATTGAAAACTACATCCTCTATTGCATACACAATGTTTTTCTTCGATTAGACCTAGTGACCTAGTTTTTGACCCCAGATGACCCATTTTCGAACTCGGCCTAGATTTTATCAAGGTAATCATTCTGGCTAAATTTCATGAAGATCAGTTGAAAAATACAGCCTCTATCGCATACACAAGGTTTTTCCTTGATTTGACCTAGTGACCTAGTTTTTGACCCCAGATGACCCATTTTCGAACTTGGCCTAGATTTCATCAACGCAATCATTCTGATTAAAATTCATGAAGATCAATTGAAAAATACCGCCTCTATCGCATACACAAGGTATTTCTTTGATTTGACCTAGTGACCTAGTTTTTGACCCGAGATGACCCATTTTCAAATTCGGCCTAGATTTCATCAAGGCAATTATTCTGACCAATATTCATGAGGATCAATTGAAAAATACAGCCTCTATTTCATACACAAGGTTTTTCTTTGATTTGACCTAGTGACCTAGTTTTTGACCCGAGATGACCCATTTTCGAACTCGGCCTAGATTTCATCAAGGTTATCATTCTGACCAATATTCATAAAGAATAATTGAAAAATACAGCCTCTATCGCATACACAAGGTTTTTCTATGATTTGACCTAGTGACCTAGTTTTTGACCCGAGATGACCCATTTTCGAACTCGGCCTAGATTTCATCAAGGTTATCATTCTGACCAATATTCATAAAGAATAATTGAAAAATACAGCCTCTATCGCATACACAAGGTTTTTCTTTGATTTGACCTAGTGACCTAATTTTTGACCCGAGATGACCCATTTTCGAACTCGGCCTAGATTTCATCAAGGCAATAATTCTGACCAATATTCATGAAGATCAATTGAAAAATACAGCCTCTATCGCATACACAAGGTTTTTCTTTGATTTGACCTAGTGACCTAGTTTTTGACCCGAGATGACCTATTTTCGAACTCGGCCTAGATTTCATCAAGGTTATCATTCTGACCAATATTCATGAAGATTAATTGAAAAATACAGCCTCTATCGCATACACAAGGTTTTTCTTTAATTTGACCTAGTGACCTAGTTTTTGACCCGAGATGACCCATTTTCGAACTCGGTCTAGATTTCATCAAGGCTATCATTCTGACCAATACTCATGAAGATCCATTGAAAAATACAGCCTCTATTGCATACACAAGCTAAATGTTGACAGAAGACAGACGACGGACGACAGATGCCGGACATGGAGCGATCAGAAAAACTCACCTGAGCATTGCTCAGGTGAGCTAAAAATACAGGAAACAAAAATAAACCCCCAAAAAACTAGCTTTTTTGGTCTATAAATTGTTGAATTTTACCTTAATAAAACACAACTAGAGCTATCACTAAAGGTGATGAATGTACCCCCCGCATGCACTAACACAGTACATTGCAATTTGACGCACATAAGATTGCATAATTATGTGGACTGTATGTATATAGACTGTATGTATACAGTATAGTAACAAAAAACAAAGTCCCATAACTATGCAGAATATTTATCTAAAAGAAAGTAACATGCACCATGCACAACTAGGGTTGATACTGATCACTTGTGTGAAGTTTCATTAAATTGTGTGCAAGGGTTTGGTAGATTAGGCACGCACAAGATTGCATATGCAGACTGTATGTACATAGTATGTTGACAAGAAACAAAGTCCCATAACTCTGCAATTTGTGTCGCTGAAAGAACCTAACATGCCCCATGCACAACTACTGTTGTTACTGATCACTTGTGTGAAGTTTCATTAAATTGTGTCAAGGGGATGAGGAGAGATGGTGCGCACAAGATTGTGTCTATGTATATAGTATAGTAACAAAAAAACAAAGTCCCATAACTCTGCAATTTTTTTTTCTGAAAGAACCTAACATGCCAGTAGTTGGTACTGATCACTTGTGACTGAAGTTTCATTAAATTGTGTCAAGGGGATGAGGAGAGATGGTGCGAACAAGATTGTGTCTATGTATATAGTATAGTAACAAAAAAACAAAGTCCCATAACTCTGCATATTTTTTTTCTAAAAGAACCTAACATGCCCCATGCACAACTACTGTTGGTACTGATCACTTGTGTGAAGTTTCATTAAATTGTGTCAAGGGGATGAGGAGAGATGGTGCGCACAAGATTGTGTCTATGCCTATAGTATAGTAACAAAAAAACAAAGTCCCATAACTCTGCAAATTTATTTTCTAAAAGAACCTAACATGCCCCATGCACAACTACTGTTGGTACTGATCACTTGTGTGAAGTTTCATTAAATTGTGTCAAGGGGATGAGGAGAGATGGTGCGCACAAGATTGTGTCTATGTATATAGTATAGTAACAAAAAAACAAAGTCCCATAACTCTGCAATTTTTTTTTCTAAAAGAACCTAACATGCCCCATGCACAACTACTGTTGGTACTGATCACTTGTGTGAAGTTTCATTAAATTCTGTCAAGGGGATAAGGAGAGATGATGCGCACAAGATTGCGTCTACGGACAGACGGACGGACAGACAGACGGACAGACAGACAACCTGAAACCAGTATACCCCCCCTTACAACTTTTTTGTCGGGGGGTACGATAAACAGTCGCCGGTGTCACATTGTTTATTCCTAATTATCCAATATCAGTTTCATGCCCTCGAGCGGGACACGTGTTTATTAAGCCAGCTTCGATCAACACTCGTATTGAACGTGCCCCGGGATCTTTTGTTGACCCTGATTAAGTTACAGTCTGCTATTTTGATGACCCTGATTATGAACTGACAGAATTATGTAATCAATAACAGTTTTATGATAATTTAATATTAGGAACAATAGTCGAAAAACTCTTGTTTTTAGCATGTAGGTGGTGAAGCTAAATGCAGGCCTATCCTTTATGGAAGAGATGGCTGAAAATGGTCAATTAAACGATAATTATTGTAAAAGGTTGTAATCTTTTAAAATGTAGATTGATTGTCACACATATTCTAAATTAAAATTTTGACTGTTGAATGCCTTTGCCGACCGATCCATGAAAATTGATCCGACCCGAAATATTTTATATCGATTTTATCTACAAGATTTATTTTATTGCTTCCATTTTATTAATGATTAGATAAACATTTAAGCTTTAAAATGATACCAAATAAGCTGGATTCTAAATCACGATGACCAGGTTAATTCTTCGTATATAGTAAGTCTCCTAATTCTGTTCACCTCAGGAACGCAACCAATTCACGTGCCGAACTATAGACGTGAATTACCCTATTTACCTCCCTTAGAAAGCTAGACGACATTTGCAGCAAATTATTCCTAAGTGATGAACAATGTTTATCTCTGGAAACTACATGTAATTTTATGATATTTATGCATAAAACAGACAAATACTAATGTCACGGAGTATGTCCCGGACAAAGGGTAAAAATCCCGGAAATTTTAATTCAGAATCCCGGAAATGTCCTGAAAAATTATGGCATGTATGATATAACTATGCTACAGACAAAGTTTAATGCAGATCCACCAAGTGGTTCATAAGAAGACTTTTAAAGGTATTTCTATTTTTAGTTCCAGGGGGCCCCAAGTGCCCCCATTTGAACAAATTTGGGAGAGGACTATATAATTATGCCACAGACAAAGTTTAATGCAGATCCATCCAGTGGATCATGAGAAGAAGACTTTTAAAGGTATTTCTATTTTTAGTTCAAGCAACCTCTTTTAGGGGCCAAATACCCCCAAAGATCCATCAATCAGATCATGATAAGAAGTTGTTTAAAGGTATTTCTATTTTAAGCTCTAACGGCCCTTAAAAGTGGCCAAGTGCCCCCATTTGAACAAATTTGGGAGAGGACCTTATAATGATGCTACAGACCAAGTTTGATGAAGATCTATCTAGCGATTTATGAAAAGAAGTCATTTAAATGTTTTTTTCTATTTTCAGCTCTAGCGGCCCCTTAAAGGAGCCAAGTGCCCCAATTTTAACAAACTTGATAGAGGACTTAGCCAGGATGCTACAGACCAAATTTGGTGTTATTCTGACCAGTAGTGAAAATGTGGATACCAGACCATCCACCTATACTAATAGCTCACCTTGAACCATTGGTACGGGAAGAAGCTGTTAAAAGTTGTTTTTTCTATTTTCATCTTTGGCGGCCCCTAACAGGGGTCAAGTAGAGCCATTGAATAAATCTGTTAGAGGTCAATGCCAGGTTACTATAGAACAAGTCTGGTGTAATTGTGATCAGCAGTTTAAGAACGGAAACTGTTTAAGTAAAAATGTTGATGCAGAAAGATAGATACAGAATCATGAATGACTGACAATAGACCATCCACCTATACTAATAGCTCACCTTGAGAAAAATTTAGATGCAATAAAATGGGGTCATCTGTTGAGCACAAGCAATCATTCGATGCAGGCCCAAACAATTATTGATGAAAAATCAACAGATCTAAGCATAGACTACCAAACTGAGCAGTTATATATCCTTTTTCTTTGAAGCTTCCATAAATATTGAACATTATACATGTAACTGAAAAACAAATTATACCTCCCATTTTCGCAAATTTGGAAACAAGCAGCTGTGAGTTGGCCCTCCTTTCTAATTCATTTTCTTGGTCACTTTCAGTTCCACTTCTCATGAAATTTGGCGGAATTTTTAGACGACTTTCTTCTTCTGGGCCATTTATCACAAAACTTGGTGGATTTCTTGGTGAATCATCACTTTCAGTGTTATTCAAACCTACAAAATTTGCAAGAAATCTAACCCTTGGTCCAGAATCACTATGCTGTGGTCTGCTACCACTATTTGACATAGGTGAAAATAGTTCCGTTTCTAATCTTTGCACATCCTGTGGAGTAAACAGTCGTTGACTGGGACTTAACCCAGCAATATTTTGTGAGTTAAAGGTCACAGGAAATGTTTGCCCTGGAAGCTGTACACTGATAGGCGAACGAAGAGAAGCCTCCTGAAGCTGGCGTTCAATTGGAATAACTGTCACATATTTAAAATTTTCACGATCATATTCTGAAATAAGAAACTTGTACACTGCATTTCATTTCACTGGCACAAAATTTTCTGGTTTAGGCCAAACAACTCTTTCCTGGAGACAATAAAAAATCAAAGATTATAAATTTTGAAGATCTGAAGATATATAAATGGGAATTTACAATTCTGGTTTAGGTTTTATATTGAGGCTCGGAGCAACCATAAAATTAACAAACAACAGTCTCCAATGACTATTAACGATAATAATGTTTTTTACTTATACTGAGATGTTTTCTGTTATGATTAGTAGACTGTTATTTTTTGGTCAGCTTAGAACTTCTTTCTTGGATATGGACAAACAGCATTCTGAGGACACGATACATTTCATTATTCCCATGAAGCAAAGTTACTATTTTCCATATTGTTTTTTAATAACACAGTTTGACTTAGTATAAACATTATTCATTATGCAATGAAGTATACTGTAGCACATAAATGACATTTGCTGAATTGAATTTTGATTGTAAATGTTACTGTATATATTCATGTACAGGATATATCTAATAAATATTGTTTAAACTAAACTAAAACTGAAAAGTTCTACAATTGCTGGTCTGTTTACAGGCAAACTGAAATGCATTTATAAAGACAATGTTTGAGGCTACCCAAAGACAAACTGCTAGTCAAATAGAAACATTTTCTAGTCTTGCAAAGAATTCTGAGGAGGAACACTTTTTCCAAAGATATTTCAGATAACGTTTCTCTTACATAATTCAGATATAAAAAGTATTCTTTTTAATTTCTCAGTATGATTATGTAAAGATGGTGTATGTCTGTCCAACAGAATGAAAACAGGAAACAATGAAGGTGCTTAATATTTGTTTGTTTTTGGGTTTTAGCACTGATTTTCAATAGCATTTCAGTTATGAAAATTAACAATTAACCTAACCAGTGTTCCTAGATTATGCATCTGTACTAACCTGTTCTCTGCAAGTCACTGTGAACTTCTCCACATGAATCAGAGGAGGAGAACAAATGATTTTAGACATAATGTCTTTTATCAAATCTTCTCTTAAAACATAATCATGCTTTGCCCATGGATAAAACTCCCCATCATGCAATTTGGATTTACGCGATCCCTACTGAGCTAAGTAAGTGGAAATTCTGAGTACTCTGATTACCTGGGCTCTGTCCCTTGTACAGGAATTCTTTGACTTCCTGTACCGCCCTTCTCGTCTCTTCCAATTCCTTGATGATTGACAGATCTAATCCACCCAGGGAAGATGGAGCTGTGATTTGAAAAAATAGATCATACAATTAATATCAATGTATTTTCAAACAATGAAACTGTAAAACTATCCAGTGTGATGTAACATTAGAACAGCCGCCATTAAGTGATTATCATATATAATGTTGTATGTAAGGTTTAGTACCTTTTTCAACAACTTTTTCAGTCATATAAACGACTGTGTCTACATAGCAGTGAGTGTGCTGCCCAACTTTAAAGTGCTGCTTCACAGGAATATCACTCCATACATGTGACATGATACCCCACCCAGTCACATTATACCGACACCTGGCTGACAAGTCCTAGTGCTATCCTTTTAATGCTGAGCACCAAGCTAGAAAGAAACTGTACCATTTTTCACATCTTTGGATAATGTTGTAAGATATATATCATGGTATAAGTATTCTTGTTGAAGTAAAATTACCTTTAAAACTTTTCATAAAGAAATATCAAAATGTTACTGAAAAAGGTCACCAGGTGCATCTCACAATAGCAGACTTTAACTTTAAATACCAGATAGTAATGTCCTTTTTGTGTGTTTGGGTGGGTTGGTTGGTGAGAGTGAAGGTGGGTGAGAGTGGTAAGAGTAACATCAACAAAATTTAAGTCATATGGAGACATTTCCAGATTTTGATAGTTGAAGAAATGAAGAAAGCCCAAGGTGCCCCTCTGGGCATAGTTTCAGGTATAAGCAGGCACTCGGTAGAACCATCAACCTCCAGTTAATCAACTGGATGGAAGGAATGACTAAGAAATAACAAAGAACATAATTCAATATTATTTATGCGATACATTTTACAAAGTGAAACTTGATTTTTTCTGTCTTACATCAAAGTTTCACTTAGTGACTAACACAGTAGAAAATTTTTCAAGGATGTGTGCCCTATTCAACTAGTTAAAAATTTCCCAAAAGATTCATACCTGCAGGTTTAGATCTAACTTTCCTACCTCCATTTCTAGAGATCAAGTCATGTTCTTCATCTGAAGATATGATTGGCTGAAATATTTCAATGTTTACAATTTCATCAAATATTTAACACCAGACCTGCCACTGTAACCCTCACTACAATATTACACTCTAACTTCATTTACATGTTTACATGGAGCTATAATGCAATGACTCTTTGACAAAGGGAACTTTCTAAAACATCTATTTTAACATTTTCAATGTAAGTGTCCCTAAAAAAATAAAATTCCAGATGTAAATAATTTTTATTTTGTTGAAGATATGTCTGTGTTTGTTAGAGACAAAAAAACACATTTTGATGGAATAACAAAAGACTTTTCATGACCATTTTAAACCTATTGAAATCAGTTTTTACTGATCACACACCAGGTTTTGTACACAGTTTGAAAAGAATAATGGATCTACACAATAAGACACTTACATGCTTTGTAGTGGATTTCCGTTGTGCTGTAGATTCAGAATCTGAAAGGAACAATAAATTTTATACTCTTGCAGATATAAAACTTTCTGGAAGACAGTATATAACAAACAAGATTCAAACTTGTAACATACAGTTTGTGTTTGTATATATATATATATATATATATATATATATATATATATATATATATATATATAGTTACCACCTGTTGCCTGTACCATTACCTCCAGAAGAATGTTTATGGTTATATGTTTATGCAGCAAAGTAAAATTTACAGAAGACACTCCCAACTTCAAAAGCTTCCCTGGTTCCACTATTATTTAGAAGTAAAACACCCATATACAGTCAAACTTTGTCCGCTCGAACTCACTGGGACTGTAAAAATTTGTTTGTCGGCATGTCAAGCTATTGAACATTATACATCATAGAGGGATTTTGCCAAGACTTGACGAAAGATGGTGTTAAAACCATCTGTGTTTGAGGGTACAAAGTTTTGACTGTATGGTGAAGTTTGCATATCTTTTTTGTCATATAAGGCTGTTGTTTGTTCATATGTTGCACTGAATAATAGCCTAACTAAAGATGACAGAATAAATTTAGTGGTGTGGAACCCTACATGTTGTATATGGTATGACACAATTTATGGCGAATGTGTGGATATGCTACTGAACCTCTTACCACCTATCTTCTTCTGAGCAGGTTTAGTGTGATATCTAGATATAACAGAATATTACTTGTATACCTGATGACGGTTGCAGACTGGCTACTTGTTTAGTGCCTACTCTCTGTCGTACAACATCTTGATGCATCTGGGTCAACAGAGGTATGATATACATCCATAATGTCCTCTTAGAGGGTGTGTCCAAAATCACATCAAGGTCTTCTATCATGTTGTCAACATTTCTGGAATGACATATATTAAATCAATTCTGCTGAAAATCCTTTAAATCTTTTTAGAGTTTTTGGCAAATGTACTTTTTCAAGAAATTCTAGGTCAGAAACACATTAAGTTACATCCATGACTAATACAGAATGAAAGTTATTGTGTTATCAATCTTTAATTTTTTTGTACATGCCAAGTGTTCAAAAATTCAAACAAGATGCCCAAATGGGCCTAAGTCGCTCATCTGAAGAGGATCTTGACCGTCTGACTTTGAGCAAGTAAAGAAAGTATAATAAAGTGATTACTTTCCTATTTTCTGGGTATGGTTGAAGTAAGGAGATGTTGAACCATATAAAATGAAAGTGTTTAATTCCCTGTTTTCAGAGCAAATTTGCAGTAATGAGAAGAAAATTTCATAACAGTGAAGTGATGAAGTAAACAGAAGTACATTACAGTCAAACCTGTGTTAAAGACCACCTCTGAACAGAGACCACCTGGCTCTAAAGACCACATATTTTGTTTCCCATTTTAACATTTACAGTGTATTTAACCTGTGAATAAAGACCACCTTCCAATAAAGACCACATTTTGGCTCTCCAAGGGGTGGTCTTTATAGAAAGGTTTGACTGTATTTAAAATGGTAGTGAATCCTTGCCTATTTTCTGAGTAGAGTTGAAGAGCTTTCTTCAGCATGGACCTCTCTCTTGACGTAAGAAGATATTCTACTTGTTGCTGGAATGATGATATCTTTATACTTGACTTGCGAGAGCCCCAAGCAGAAGTGCTGGTTGTATCACCTTGAAAAAGTTATTATTACATTATATTATTAGAATAACAACACTTGTTAAACAATTTACATAGGCTATTATTACATATTAGGAAAATGTTTTAAAACAAGGCCAAAAAACCAGATTTTCAATGTTTGACATATGACACCTTGATATGAATACAAATGTACATATTGCATGAAATGCACAGTTGTGATGTATATCACAATTCTGAGGACTAACTAAAGTTTACAGCACTATTTAACTATTACCTCAATATAAGCAATACAAACCAAATTAAGTGTAAACAAGTCTACCCAAATGAAAAATAACAAGTCAAAACAATTTCTTACTTTTAGTAATAATGACCTTGACCTGAGTTATTGAAATGACAATCCCAAACTTTGTTTTGTTAAAAGCTATGTACACACTAAGTTAAGTGACAATAGGTGTACCCAAACTTAAGATATTCAGCAGAGAAAATCTCTATTTCCAGTAACAGTGACCTTGATCTTGTACCCAGCAGTTCAGAATGCAATACAAACTTTCATCTCCAGATAAGCTTACTCTACAAACCAAGTTTCACCACTATATCACATTCTTAACTAAAGTTACTGACTGGAATTTGTCTATCTATTTTTAGTGATAATGACCAAGACAATGACCCAGTTGACAACACGAGTAACTGTATTAACAAAAGGGTCATTGACCCTAAAGCGCTCACCTGTGTATAAGGCTTTAAGTGTGTTTGTATAATGTAATGGTACAAGTATTGATAGGTTTCTTCTATGTTAGCTGTCACACACATTCTTTATCCTAGGGCAATAGTAAGACAGTACAACTCTGATATGATATCATATGCCAAAAATCAAGGTTCTAGCTATTATTGATTCAGAAAAGAAGATTTTCAAAGTTTCTTATATAAAAGCCTATAGAAAGTACATGTCACATACAGGGGCGTGGCCATTTTGACCTTAGGGCAATAACTTGGTCAATTATGGTAGAGATTTAAACCCTTATATCATATGCCAAATATCAAAGCTCAAGAGAAAAAGATTTTTAGAGTGTGGTAGCTGAAAACTTATTTTTAACCAAAAAGACCCATATGTTCAATGAACTGGAATCATTTGAAAGAGGGGGACCATGAGATTGTTTGTGTAAAGTTTCATCAAATTCCATTCAGAGGTTTTGGAAGAGATGTTGTTTAAAGAAATTGTTGATGAAAAGTGACGATGCCCTCTGGCAGCCATGTTTTTTAACAAATCGAAATAATTTGAACAATCTTGGTAGTGGGTCACACAAGGACCATTTGTGCAAAATTATTTTTAAATGGGGCCAGCAGTTTCACACAGTAAGATTTTTAAATTTCCACTATATACATATAGGGAAAAGTGACCACGCCCCCTGGCAGCCATGTTTTTTGACGAATCAAAATAATCTGAACAATCTTGGTAGAGGGTCAAATAAGGACCATTTGTGTAAAATAATTTTTAAATTGGGCCAGCAGTTTCACACAAGAAGATTTTTAAAGTTTTCCCTATATATATATAGTTAAAAGTGGCCATGCCCTCTGGCAGCCATATTTTTTGACGAAATCAAAATAATTTGAATAATCTTGGTAGAGGGTCATACAAGGACCATTTGTGTGAAATTATTTTAAAATTGGGCCAGCAGTTTAAACATAAGATTTTTTCAAATTCCACTATATACATATAGGGAAAAGTGACCACGCCCCCTGGGGGCCATATTTTTTGACGAATCAGAATAATTTGATCACTCTTGGTAGAGGGTGACAGAAGGACCATTTGTGTAAAATTATTTCAAAATTGAACCATTGGTTTAGGAGGAGATGTTGTTTGAAGATTTTTAGCTCTGGTGGCCCCTATGTGCAACCAAGCGGAACCGTCTGAAAAATTTAGGAAGAGGACCACTCAAGGAACATCCAGGCCAAGTTACATCAAAACCCGTTCAGTGGTCGTTTAAACACAACTGTTGACGACGGACTACTTGACGAACGGACGACGGACACAACGTGATCACAATACCTTACCATGAGCACTTTGTGCTCAGGTGAGCTAAAAGGCCCAACCTTTGTCTTGATAAGGATTAGATATAGTGGTGAAAATAGGTTTACCTAAACAAAACATATTAAGCTGAAAACATTTTTCCATTTATGGTAACAGTGCCCTAAATGCAATCCAAACTGCCATCTCCAACTAAGGAACCTATAAACCAAGTTTACCACAATATCTTATCCTTAACTAAAGATATTCTGTGGAAAATAGAACATATAACAAAAGTTATCATGTAGAATATACATTACCATCACCAGACCAGCTTTGATTTTTGTCACTTTCTAGCTTTTCTATGCATTCTGCAAAACAAATTAATGAATGTTTTCTGGTTGAGGGATCAACAAATCAGATATGGGTGAAACATTGCCAGAGTCTGAAATTGCTGGCAATTATATAACAAGAGTAGATGGAGGGCAGCAACGCTCTTCTACTCAAAAGCTTTGTCAATAAAAAAATTAAAATACAAATACATGAATAATGAAAACACAGACATAAACAAGTAACACGAGGGTCATGATGACCCTGAATTGCTCACCTGAGTAATATGAGCCACATGTTTAAAATGGCAAACTGATGCTAAAATATTAGAAATTAGGTCATTAGGTCACAATCATGGTCACTGAGAGTCAGTTTTAAGATTGGTGTGCAAAACTGCACATCCCATCCAAATTTTAAGGCTGTATCTTAAAAAACAAGAAAGTAGGTCAGTAGGTCAAGGTCACAGTGAAGTGACCCCTAATCACTTGGGGTCATCAGGTAATTATAATTAAGCACTATAGGAAATATGATCTGATAATTTTTGAAGTATTTATTCATATATAACTCATATAACAAGTGACCCCAGGGTGGGGCATCTTTTCACCCCAGGGGCATAATTTGAACAATCTTGTTAGAGATCCACTAGGCAATGCTACATACCAAGTATCAAAGGCCTAAGCTTTGAACTTTCAGACAAGAAGATTTTTTTTCCCTATAGATATGTCTATGCTAAATTTGGGACCCCTAGGGCTGGGCCTCTTTTCACCCCAGGGGCATAATTTGAACAATTTTTATAGAGGAACACTAGGCAAGGCAACATACCAAATATCAAAAGCCTATGCCTTGCAGTTTCAGGCAAGAAGATTTTTAAAGTTTTTTCCTACTTAAGTCTATGTAAAACTTGAGACTCTCCAAGGCAGGGCCTCTTTTCATCCCAGGGGCATAATTTGAACAATTTTTGTAGAGGACCACAAGGCAATGCAACATATCAAATATCAAAAGCCCAGGCCTTGCAGTTTCAGACAAGAAGACTTTTAAAGTTTTTTCCCATATAAGTCTATGTAAAACTGGACAATTTGAACAATTTTGGTAGAGGACCATAAAGCAATGCTACATACCAAATATCAAAGGCCTAGGTCTTGTGGTTTTAGACAAGAAGATTTTTAAAGTTTTTTCCTATATAAGTCAATGTAAAACTTGTGACCCCCCCCGGGGCGGGGCCATATTTGACCCCAGGGGCACAATTTGAATAATCTTACTAGAAGAACATTAGATGATGTCCCACGCTAAAAATCAAGGCTCTACGCCTTGCGGTTTTGGACAAGAAGATTTTTAAAGTCTTTCCTTTCGGTTGCCATGGCAACCAGTTCTGCATGGAATTCAATTTTTTGAACAACTTTGAAAGGGGGCCACCCAAGGATCATTCCTGTGAAGTCTGTTGTAATTCTGCCCAGTGGTTTTCAAGAAAAATACTTTTTTTAGAAAATGTTGGCGGACAGACGATGGACATTGAGTGTTCACAAAAGCTCACCATGAGTCTTTGGCTCAGGCGAGCTAAAAAGGGGGAAACAATTTTGAGTCAGAGTGCACACAAAAAAGATGAAAATGTGTCAGAATTGTGAAAATGCAAAAGTCCTTCCAAGGATAAAAAAACACAAACTTATACTATACAATACTGTACATTGCCTAACAGTATATTTCCGGGGAGGGAAATCTGGCTGATATAATACTGTTGATGAGATAGGGATAATCTACTGTACATAACCTAATAGGACATTTCTGGGGAGGGAAATCAGGTTGATACAATACTGTTGATGGGGTGGGGATAATCTATGATACATTACCTAAAAGGATATTTCGTGGGAGTGAGATCTGGTTGATAAATTTGATACTGTTGATGAGATAGGGATAATCTACTGAACATTACCTAAAAGGATACTTCTGGGGAGAGAGATCTGGTTGATACAATACTGTTGATGGGGTGGGGATAGTCTAGCCAGGATAAACATCCACAGTGTCTTCTTGGAGGGTGTGTCCAGCACTGCAGATACTGACTCAAACAATTCAACTATGTTACTGAAAAACAACAAATCATATGTAAAGTTTAAAACTGATAAATATTTAAACATTCATCATTTGGCTTGATCAGATTTACTTATGAATATTCTACAATAAAACTGCTATTTTCAATGTTTCCAAGTGGAGTTCTGACATGACAGTAAAGGTGCGTTAACATGGAGTTCACATGCTTCCTTTTCAAATATGCACATTCCATGGCAAACACAAAATTATAATTGCCCTATAACAAAATAAATGAAATTCAATGCTTAAAATTGAGTTAATTCAGCTTTTTATACATGTTTTATGCAAATATACATGTATGGAAATGAATATGTGTGGCACTGGATGAAAATAGCCCCACTGAATTCAAAGTAAATTCAAATCCCAAAAGGGGAAATAAGTAGACAGGATAATACAGTGTAATTCTTTATATACCCTGGAAGATATTCCTAAATGTCCCATTTTTTTAGCTATGCCAGTTTTCAGCTAAAAATGCCATTAAGGGTTATTTTAATGATACTTTTCAACACAAGAAACATTCAAAGATTTTTGCTTCCTTCTAACAGTTGAAGATCTATACTACTTTTTGATCCACCTTTTCTGTAACTAAGGTTGACTGAAAATCCTCTTTGAATGTAGGTCGCTACCATTCATGTTATAAATAAATAACTGAAACTCAATATCTTGAACTTGCTTATCTCAAAATTTTGGCTATCTCAGAGACATTTTCAAGCCCTGTCCCAAAAACAGGTGCACAACATATCAGTATATTAGGTCGAATATAGATTATCTCGAAGTTAAATGCCCTATCCCTTGGCATTTGAGCTACCAAGTTTCAACTGTACTTCGGTTAGTTTTAGGTATTATCCATGTAATTTTCAACCATTTTGGGCTTCAAGTTTTAATACCTCAAATCTGACTTCATTTGCTGGTCTGTTACAAAACTTTCAGAATATCTTAGTTAGAATGAAGGCAATAATTTAAGGTTAAGTTACAAATTTTGAGCTAGGAAGAAACATATCTAGCCCATAATTGTCATTTTTCAGATATAGATCTATCTAACCATTTTTTTTACCCTTCTTGGATTTTCATTCTTTTCCAAAAATTTATGCAGGCCAGTTTTGGTTTTGCCGATTTCTTACCCCTGTCATAAAACTCTTGAAATATTTCGTGTACAGTGAAACCTTCATTAAGCAGCCAGTCAAGGGAACAGCACAATCTGGCTCCATAAGGCAGGTGGCTGGTTAAGACAAGTCAAAATTAGAACAAATATCAACTTGGGATGTTACATGACTAGCTGCTTAAGGCAAGGTGTCCATATAGGCAGTTCAACTGTATTTAAGTTTCATTTTCTGACAAATACTTCAAGTCACAAATCTGTTTGGTCCTTTTTTGCTCATAAAATGCAACATTCAATTCTTGATTCTTTTCTCCATTTTACTGTTTTGTCAATTGTCACCAGATGTCTTGTCATTCATAAACGTGTGAAAATTCATAGGTAGAGTTACATTTAAGGGACTAACCCACACAATTGAGGTGAAAAACAAGCAAATTCGATGAATTAGTATCCCCCGCCGAAAGAGTCTGTGGTGAGGAATGGCAAAAAGATATATCCGGCAAAAAAGTTAAGGATGTTAATAAGAAGCAAATAATTTCATTAGTCAAAATCAATTTAACAGAAAACAAATGTTTAATTAAAGAGTACATAATAAATGTATGATACTTTGATCTTGGGATATGCTTACTGTAATAAGCTTAGCTTTTAAAATTAAATGCAGTTAATTGAAATGTGAGCTTGAAGTTTAACTGGAATGAAATATTGTCTTTGAGTGGTTTGGCACCAGGTGTTGCTGTTTTGCATGTACATTTGAACTTAAAAGATCAGATGTTCTTAAGAGAACACAGGTAAGATATCTTGAACATGGCTGCGGGCAAGGTTTGTGCAGTCACAACTTAACATGTTGAAGGTTTGAACATATAAAAAAAAAAAAAAAAGAATGGAAATATATAATCTATATATAGATAATATGTATATATTTATTTTTAGGGGTGGGGGTGCAGGGAATGGGAGAGGAAACAAAATTTCACATGTTGATTATAAATATTGATTGAAAATTAAAAATGAAAAAAAAAAAAAAAAGGTAAAAGGGTGAAGTTGGAGGGGGTGGGGGGGGGGGGCAGAGGATGCATGATCAGTAGGGGGCATGACTGGGGGGAGAAGGGAGGGGGGGGAATGGTACAACTTGGAAGGTTTGAAAAAAATCTAAAATAAGAAATGAAAAAAAAAAAAAAATTTGGGAGGGGGGAGGGGAGGGGAGGGGGAGGGGGAGGGGGTGTGACCAAGGCAAGTGGGTGACCAGTGTGGGTGCGCAACTTCACATGTTATAATAAATGTTCACAGAAAAGAATGAAAGAAATTTAATGAAATTCTGCCAAATGTTAAGTTTGTTATGTACAAATATGTGGATTTTTAGACAATTAAAGGGCAATAACTCTGAAGTTACAAAAAGAAATCCGTAAAAATTGTCTGTGCACAACCACATTATAGTACTCTAAATTCTGTTAAAGTTTCATAGTTCTAGGTCAAATATATCAAAAGTTATGATGCAGAAATTGGCATATCTATAGATCTATAGTACCCTATATAGTTAACACTAGAAACTTCTAAGGGCCATAACTCTGGTGTTACTTGGGCAATCTGTCTGAAACTTGATGGGCCCCATAACCTCATAGTGGTGAACATGTATATGAAGTTTGTTTGAAAAAAAATCTAAAATAAGGAATGATTTTTTTTTTTTTTTTTTTTTTTTTTGGGGGGGGGGGGGGGGGGGGGGGGGGGGGGGGGGGGGAGGTTTGTGATCAAGGTAAGGGGGTGACCAGGTGTGGGTAAACAACTTCACATGTTTACAATAAATGTTCATGGAAAAGAATGAAAGAAATTTAATGAAATTCTACCAAATGGTAAGTTTGTTATGTACAAATATGTGGATTTTTATACAATTAAAGGGCAATAACTCTTAATTTACAAATAAATCCAAATGAAATTGTGTGTACACAACCACATAATGGTGATCTAAATTCTGTTTACGTTTCATAGTTCTAGGTCAAATATATCAAAAGTTATGATGCAGAAATTGCCATATTTATAGTACCCTATATAGTTAACACTAGAAACTTCTAAGGGCCATAACTCTGGTGTTACTTTGGCAATCTGACTGAAACTTGACAGGCCGCAAGAACTCATTGTGGTGAACAAGTATATGAAGATTTAAATAAATATTCCCTACCATTTCCTAGATATGGCTCCGGACGGACGGACGGAAAGACGGACGTAGGGCAGACGGAAAGACGGACGGAAGGACGGACAATGCCAAAACTATATCCCTCCGACTTTCGTTGGGGGATAATAATTCCCGTCAAAAATCCACAAATGTGAGTACTCTGAAATTGACTGGTGATACAAACTTATTGACGTAAGATTTGTGCAAGATATTCTTATAAATAACCAAAACAATTGTGCAGAAGGTACTAAACTGTTGCAATGCTTTTAAAAACAAGAGGACCATGATGGTCCTGAATCGCTCACCTCTTCCCACATGATCCAGTTTTGAGTATGACGTTGTTTTTCTATTATTTGACATAGTGACCTTGTTTTTGAGCTCATGTGACCTAGTTTTGAATTTGACCTAGATATTATCAAGATAAAAATTCTGATCAATTTTCATGAAGATCCATTGAAAAATATGGTCTCTAGACAGGTCACAAGGTTTTTCTATTATTTGACCTATTGACCTAGTTTTTTAAGGCATGTGACCCAGTTTCAAACTTGACCTAGATATCATCAAGGTGAACATTCTGACCAATTTTCATGAAGATCCATTCAAGGGTATGGCCTCTAGAGAGGTCACAAGGTTTTTCTATTTCAAAACCTACTGACCTAGTTTTTGATCGCAGTTAACCCAGTTTCAAACTTGACCTAGATATCATCAAGATAAACATTCAGACCAACTTTCATACAGATCCCATGAAAAATATGGCCTTTAGAGAGGCCACAAGGTTTTTCTATTATTTGACCTACTGACCTAGATTTTGATGGCACGTGACCCACTTTCGAACTTGACCTAGATATCATCAAGGTGAACATTCTGACTAATTTTCATGAAAATCTTGTGAAATATATGGCCTCTAGAGAGGTCACAAGGTTTTTCTATTTTTAGACCTACTGACCTAGTTTTTGACCGCATGTGACCCAGTTTCGAACTTGACCTAGATATCATCAAGGTGAACATTCTGACCAATTTTTATAAAGATCCTGTGAAATATGTGACCTCTAGAGTGGTCACAAGCAAAAGTTTACGCACGCACGCACGAACGCACGGACAGACGACGGACGCTACGTGATCACAAAAGCTCACCTTGTCACTATGTGACAGGTGAGCTAAAAATAGAGAAAATTAATGTTTTTCTTGCGTTTTTACCATTATCTTTTCTTTTCATCCAGTTTATCATTTTGCAGTGTAAAAGATACATTCTATGCCACCAAACTTGGTGGAAATGAACATGTTGAAGAATTTCACCCAAGCTGTGGGTGAGTAGCTTTAATATTTCTTCTGTAGAGATAAAGTTTATGTAACAAACTTATTTCTAAAAACATAAATTTTCTTACCTTGTACTTTCATATTCTATCCATGCCTTCTTGACTCGTGACCTTTCTCTACTGGTCAGCAAAAACTCAGCCTGTAAAAAAAACTTATCTTAGAGTCAAATCTATTATACAATACTATTTACTTGTGCTACACTATAACTGCAACTTATAAGATATTAAAGATATTTTACATTAAGCTTGAAATATTTTGAGGCATCTTCATTTTGTAAAAATCTTCACAACTTAAATCAGTCAAAAAAACCCCCCCAAGCACATCATTTTTATTATGCCCTCCTTTGAAGAAGAGGAAGTATATTGCTTTGCACATGACGGTCACATCGGTCAGTCAGTCCGTCTGTCGGTAGATTGAAAAGTTTCCATCCATTACTTTGAAAACCACTTGACCTAGAACCTTCAAACTTGGTAGCATGATTTAGCTTATACAAAAAATGACCCCTACAGTTTTTGGGGCCAATAGGTCAAAGGCCAAGGTCACAAGGCCTGAACCTTGAAAACTATTTCTGCTCAGTAACTTGTCCAAAAACCTTCAAACTTGATAGGATGATTGAGTGTAATGAAGTAGATAACACATATTGTTTTTTTGGTTAGTAAGTCAAAGGTCAACATCACAGGTTCCTGAACCTTAAAACTGTTTCCATTCAATACTTTGCGAATTACTTGACCCATGATTGCATGATTGGGTTTATGAAGTAGATGAACCCTGTTTTGGGTTTTGAGGGTAAAATGTCAAAACCATAGTAATCACTGGGCTGAAAATGGGACAACCCATCATAGGGGGCCATACATGTTTTACACATAGCTCTTGTTCACCTTATATCTAATACCTTATTGAACAATATAGTTTTCTACTTTTTTAGCAGTGCATTTCAAAATTAAGTTTCTCCTCCCAATGCATTCTGTTTTCCCAACTTACTACTTACTCTTTCAAGGTAGGTTCTTCCTTCTTTGTCCACTATGAGTTTATTATCTTGAGTTGTCCAGTCAGACTCAGCGTGACTGGAAGTGGATGAGGCCGAGGAATTTGAACCTTGTGGACCAGAACTGTATGGATCTGTAGAGAAATCAAGTATCATCAATAGTTTCATATATCTGTGTGATTTAATAGAAAATCACTTATTTAAACCTGTTAACTGCCCATGAAAAGCTATTGACAGTCTTATGTGGCTGCAAATTAAAGATTTATGTAAATTTGTCATAGAAACTATCCAAACCTCAAACATAGGTAATTTCTGCTCACTTAAAGCAAGGAAGATAGCCAGCATCTGAACTGAAGTTTCAGTGGGTATAACTGGGTTCACTTGAGGAATATATTGCACTGGTTACACTTTAGAACATGAGAATTTAATCAATTTACTGCATTGATGTTTCTACACACAGGAAATGCATTGGATACGATTCCTGGAAAATTTTGAAAACAACAAAAGACAGCAAATGGAAACAACAACATTTTATAGCATACAGAACATTGAACTAATATTAAAGTGCACTGAATTGATCAAAAATACTTGTTTTGATGAATG
Organism: Mercenaria mercenaria; assembly: GCF_021730395.1. Classification (NCBI taxonomy): domain Eukaryota; kingdom Metazoa; phylum Mollusca; class Bivalvia; order Venerida; family Veneridae; genus Mercenaria; species Mercenaria mercenaria. The sequence goes on from NC_069362.1 coordinate 26,017,160, forward strand.
TCAATTACTTGATATTTATCAATTATTTAGAAACTGTTAAAGCATATCTTTCATTTGAAGCTATTTACTTTTTTAAATTTCTGATGTGACAAAAATCCTTTGTCCTTAATATAGAATATTAGTAACAGACTGGTTCTGCTACCTGTGTTTCTGTAGAATTGAACTTACATTCATCCTGATCACAGCGAAGTACCTCTAGAATTGGTGCTGTACCACTGTCCTGCAATAACTGCACCAGGTGGGCATGACTGCATTTTCTAAATAAAACATGTATATTCTATTAAACCATATTCATAGATTTCTTTCACTAGGAGTGTAAATGTGAACACACTATTAAAAGTAATCGGTTGTGCTTTTTTAGATATCTGGAAAAAACTAGCAAGGAAAAATAATGCAGTTGCATCGGAGGATTATGTTCAAATCAACTGCTATAATGCCAGACAAGCGGCTACACCAGAGGAATATGTACTAATCAGTTGCTATCTTGCCCAACAAGCTGCTACACCAGAGGATAATGTACCAATCAATTGCTATATTGCCAGACAAACTGCTACACAAGAGTATTATGTACTAATCAATTACTATATTGCCTGACAATCTGCTACACCAGAGGGTTTTGTACTAATCAACTGCTATATTGCCTGACAAGCTGCTACACAAGAGGATAATATACTAACCAATTGCTACCTAGCCTGACAAGCTGCTACACCAGATGATTATGTACTAATCAGTTTCTATCTTGCCAGACAAGCTGCTACACCAGGAGATTATGTACTAATCAATAGGTTTATTGCCTAACAAGTGGCTACACTGGATGATTATATACAAACCAGTTTCTATCTTGCCTGACAAGCGGCTACACCAGAGGATTATGTTCAAATCAACTGCTATAATGCCAGACAAGCGGCTACACCAGAGGATTATGTACTAATCAATTGCTATCTTGCCTGACAAGTTGCTACACCAGAGGATTATGTACTAATCAATTGCTATCTTGCCCGACAAGCTGCTACACCAGAGGATCAAATACTAATCAACAATTATGTTGCCCATCAAGCATTGGAAGATCATTTACTAGTCAACTGCTATATTGCCCGACAACCTGCTACACCAGAAGGTTATGTACTTATCAATTGCTTGCCTGACAAGCTGCTACACCAGAAGGTTATGTACTAATCAATTGCTATATTGCCTGACAAGCTGCTACACCAGAAGGTTATGTATCAATCAATTACTATATTGCCTGACAATCTGCTACACCAGAAGGTTATGTACTAATCAATTGCTATATTGCCCGACAAGCTGCTACACCACACGGTTATGTATCAATCAATTGCTATCTTGCCTGACAAGCTGCTACACCAGAGGATCAAGTACTAATCAACAATTATGTTGCCCATCAAGCATTGGAAGATCATTTACTAATCAATTGCTATATTGCCCGACAATCTGCTACACCAGAAGGTTATGTACTAATCAATTGCTATCTTGCCTGACAAGCTGCTACACCAGAGGATCAAGTACTAATAAACAATTATGTTGCCCATCAAGCATTGGAAGATCATTTACTAATCAATTGCTATATTGCCCGACAATCTGCTACACCAGAAGGTTATGTACTAATCAATTGCTATCTTGCCTGACAAGCTGCTACACCAGAGGATCAAGTACTAATCAACAATTATGTTGCCCATCAAGCATTGGAAGATCATTTACTAATCAATTGCTATATTGCCCGACAATCTGCTACACCAGAAGGTTATGTACTAATCAATTGCTATATTAGTAGGGGGTATTGATGCTAGACGAAACGGTCCCATCTGATTAACGGACGGACGGACGAACGAACGGACGGACAGGACAATCACTATATGCCTCCCACATCAGTAGATGCTGGGGGCATAAAAAGTTCCGTACATAGCTGTTGTTGAATGCGCGTCTGCATCTAAAATTACAAGCTGTTGAAGTTGTGCATGTGTTATTTCCTGCCGAGAAACATGTAATGTGAACTTGGTAATAATGCATCAGAGTATTATGTACTAATCAATTGCTATTTGCCTGACAAGCTGCTACATCAGAGGATTATGTACTAATCAATTGCTATTTGCCTGACAAGCTGCTATACAAGAGGATTATGTACTAATCAATTGCTATTTGCCTGACAAGCTGCTATACAAGAGGATTATGTACTAATCAATGGCTATATTGCCTGACAAGCTGCTACATCAGAGGATTATGTACTAATCAATTGCTATTTGCCTGACAAGCTGCTATACAAGAGGATTATGTACTAATCAATTGCTATTTGCCTGACAAGCTGCTATACAAGAGGATTATGTACTAATCAATTGGTATTTGCCTGACAAGCTGCTATACAAGAAGATTATGTACTAATCAATTGGTATTTGCCTGACAAGCTGCTACATCAGAGGATTATGTACTAATCAATTGCTATTTGCCTGACAAGCTGCTATACAAGAGGATTATGTACCAATCAATGGCTATATTGCCTGACAAGCTGCTACATCAGAGGATGATATACTCATCAACTGCTATGTTGTCAGACAAGCAGCTATACCAAAAGATTATATACTAATCAACTGCTACATTGTCAGATAAGCAGCTATACCAAAGGAGTATATACTAATCAACTGCTATGTTGTCAAGCAAAGCATCTACACCAGAGGATTATACAGGAATCAACTGCTATATCATCAGTTAAACAAACTTGATATTTTTATTACTCTTGAAAAACAGATATTCTCCTTTTCTCAAAAACAAGTTTCTACCTGACATCAATTCCATTTAGTTTGATAACAAAGTCTCCTGGCTGAAGGCCTGCTTTCTCTGCAGCTCCATTGGGATCAACCGTCTCTATGTACGCTGGATTACTTCCCTTGATCACAAACCCAAAACTGTTGTTCTCTCGTACAATCTGCAAAGCTCTGTAATGTTATAACAAAACTATATCAATACTCATCTGTAAAAGACAGTCAATAGGAAACAAACTGGTACCAACTTTAGTTTAAACTAGAATGTGTCTGTAGGACACAGGGTGTGCCCCCAACTGGTACATTTGTCACAAATAACGGGAAATCATTCAAATGTTTGCAGTCTTAATGGGGTACAGCCTCAAAAAAAATATTATGAAATGGATTCATTATTCTATACCATATACTTTTTGAGCTATGAGCATCACAAACAAAAAATCCACTATTTTTGCTACTTCAAAGGCCATAACTGTATTGAACGCTAAAATTCTCAAGACGAATGCCAAGTGTGCAAGGTCACATTATGATAAAGACTCAAGCAAGGTTTCATGAATTTACATTAAATATTTTTTGAGTGAGGCACATAATTAAGTGAAAATGTATTTTTTTTTTTTACTATTGCAGGGGCCATAACTCTAGAAATAGTGGGCGAACCCAGATGAAAAATAGGAGGTGCGCAAGTTCATATCATGATAAAGATTCATGCAAGGTTTCATCAATTTATATCAAATACTTTTTGAGCTAGGCGTGTCACAAGGTGAAAATGTGCATTTTTGACTATTTCAGGGGCCATAACTCTAGAAATAGGGGGCGGACCCAGATTAAAAATAGGAGGTGTGCAAGTTCATATCATGATTAAGACTCATGCAAGGTTTCATGAATCTATATCAAATACTTTTGGAGCTAGGTGTGTCGCAAGGTGAAAATGTACATTTTTGACTATTTCAGGGGCCATAACTCTAAAACTAGGGGGCAGAGCAAGACAAAAAATAAGAGGTGCGCAAGTTCATACCATGATAAAGACTCATGCAAGGTTTCATCAATTTATATCAAATACTTTTTAAGCTAGGCGTGTCACAAGGTGAAAATGTGCATTTTTGACTATTTCAGGGGCCATAACTCTAGAAATAGGGGGTGGACCCAGATTAACAATAGGAGGTGCGAAAGTTCATATCATGATTAGGACTCCTGCAAGGTTTCATGAATCTATATCAAATACTTTTTAGCTAGGCGTGTCACAAGGTGAAAATGTGCATTTTTGACTATTTCAGGGGCCATAACTCTAAAATTAGGGGGCAGAGCCAGACGAAAAATAGAAGGTTCGCAAGTTCATATCATGATAAAGACTCATGCAAGGTTTCATTAATTTACATCCAATATTTTTTGAGCTTGGCGTGTCACGAACTTCGGACGGACGGACGGATGCACGGACGGACGCACGGACAAGAGCAAATCTATATGCCCCCACCACTCATGGGGGGGCACAAAAACTCTTTTTGGTTGGATCCAAGCAGTATCCTTGGATAATTTTCTAATTATTTATGTTGTGCTTTTAGAATCAGCACTGTTATTTAAATTCTTTACTTTGGATTGTTTAGAGACAATTTGACATTGTAGTTTATTAAATGTAATTGAATATCATGAGTCACTTCAACAAGAGCTTTAAATAGAAGGTCAGCACCCTTGATTTTGTTTACCATGATATTATTATAGGATATAATATGTGTGATATGTAAAAAAAAAAAAAGTTTTTTTCTTTATTTGTGGGGATGTGGGCTGGTGCAGAGGTATAATGAAATCTAAAAAACAATATAAGAAATTGATGTGGAAAACTGGAAGGGGATGGGGTAGCAGGGTTTGTTTGTGTGGGGAAAGGGGGCAGAGGAGGTGGCTATCAGGGATACATCCATATGAGATGTAAATAAGTGTGAGAATTTTTTTTTTTTTTTATGAAGTGAGCTGTGGGTGGGGGTTATACTAAAAATTCATGCAAGATGTAAGAAACTGTAGGAGATGTTAAATGTTCTTATTTTTTAACCTGCTGAAGAAGTTGGGGATGGGTGATGAGGGATACTAAAACAACATATACACATATATGAGATATAAGATATAATTAAGTATAAGAATTATGAAAAAAATCTGGGGTTTTTTAGGGGGTTGGGGTTTGTGTAGAAATGGGGGTAGTTGGTGACAAAGGTGTACATGATGGAATCTAAGAACCAGTATGAGTTACAAGTTAAGTGTGATGTATTTAAAAGACACATTCTGAGGGGGGTGTTGGCAGGGGTTTAATGGGACGAGGGGTGATGGGGGATAGAGGAAGTAAAGGTAGGAGTTACAAGTGGGGGTGTGATGGATACTAGGACTAAGAAACATTGAGTTACAATTTTAATTGAGACGAGTGCCATAAAACTTAATGCAGTACTGACAGTGACACTGATGCAAGGGTGGGTACAACAACCCTCCTTATTCTTCAAACTGTCAAGATAAAAATGATTGAGACTGCAAGATGAAAAGATAGAATGACAAAAAATATAGTCTTTGTACAGACGTAAGCCTATTGTCTGCAACTTAGCAAGGCTGCTTTATATACCCAACCAAAGTGTCATCTCTTCCTTCTATTTCTGGAGAAAAACTTGCTTTTATCTTAGAGTGAGAGGCAATGCAGGGCTGTTTCTTTAGATAAACATCTGAATGGGGTGAAGATGTCTGCCCCTTGAATGACAGCTTATAAAGCTTTGGACTGCATCTTTAATTCTTTTAGTATATTGCTTTAGTTCAAGATAACTTAGAAAATGAGAATATTATCATCTTGGTAAGAGAAATGTTTATGCTCCTGCAGTGAAAGAAACAGTCCCTCTAGCTCTACACAAAGTCAGTCTTGACTAGCCTATATTTAAGACTAATTATCCTAAAAACTAAATGAGCTGCGCCATGAAAAAACCAACATAATGGCTTTGCGACCAGCATGGATCCAGACCAGCCTGCGCATCTTTGCAGTCTGGTCAGGATCCATGCTGTTCGCTAATGGTTTCTCTAATTGCAATGGGCTTTGAAGGGATCCTGGCCAGACTGCACGGATGCGCAGTTTGGTCAGGATCCATGCTGGTCGCAAAGCCACTATGTTGGTTTTCTCATGGCGCGGCTCATATCAAGTTATCCTGAGCTACAAACCTTTCATGTTTGATGACTATTATCATGTAATTCAGATATATGGACCAACACATACTCAAAACATATATACTCCTCTTCCATAAAGTGGGCCCTTAATAAACTGTGAAGGGTAATTTTCCCTTCCAATTCTTAAAATGGGAATTATATGAGTTCCAAACATTGAGTTCAACTGGTTACTTGAGTGTATATCATAAGTAATATATAAAATACAAAGTCAGTACCTCATACATTTTCTGCTTGATCTACAAAATACTATTTACCTAATTTTTGTAAACAGTTTATTTACCGCAACGTAAAATACAGAATTCCTAGGTAATTGCAACTTGATTTCCGCAAATTTGCCTTGTATAAATCATTACGATTATGTCACAGTTGAACAGAATAGCTTGGCTGAAACATGCTTTTAGATTAATAACAAAACAGCTATCATCAATTAAAAGTATCTCTTAGCTAAAGGATGTCAAAAGTTTCTCCAATTGATTTTATTGATTGGATAAAGCTACTATAATTTCTGTGAAATCAAATATTGCCGCTGATCAACCATTACATTTCTTCCTTTTCAAATGAATTGGAATTGAGGAATAATTTTCACCTTGTCTTTAACATTATTAGGGTCAATAATAAAATCTCTAAAAAAGAAGTGCTAATTTCCAAATATACAATCATTTTAAAGGCTCATAATGTCTGTTTTTCTTTTAAAAAATGTACCAAAGAGATACAGCCTAATCTAAAATACATTACTGATACATTATTTGAGTGATAAAATATTAAAATTAAAATATGAAACTCAGGCATTTCAACATGGTTGCATTCAGATTCTGAATACCTTATCATTCAAATTAGGTAGAGTGAAATTTCGTATTTCTTAATATTTCCTTGTAATAGGTCTTAGTTTGTAAAACCATGCAAAGATTTTACGACAATTATTTTATGAGGAGTATTTGTGCATTTTTCTATTGCAAAAAAACTACACATCTTTGTAAGCACATAAAATGAACTATAACAGACCTTACAATAACTTGTAAATGCTTTTTCCTATTTCCTATTTCAGTAAATCGTATTCATGACTGTTCTCCAATTTAGTTGCAGACAATCTATGTCAACAGTTGTAACAGCTTATTATGAAATATATTCAATGACTATCAAATTGCATTAAAGTCCCTGTGGTATGCTATCCAGACACCATGTTCTCACTTAATAATCATTTCTGGATATATATCTCTTGGCAAATGTTTCAATGAACAAGAGGACCATGATGGTCCTGAATCGCTCACCTCTTCCCACATGACCCAGTTTTGAGTATGACGTCCTTTTTTCTATTATTTGACATAGTGACCTAGTTTTTGAGCTCATGTGACCCAGTTTTGAACTTGACCTAGATATTATCAAGATAAAAATTCTGACCAATTTTCATGAAGATCCATTGAAAAATATGGTCTCTAGAGAGGTCACAAGGTTTTTCTATTATTTGACCTATGGACCTAGTTTTCGAAGGTACGTGACCCTGTTTTGAACTTTATATAGATATCATCAAGGTGAACATTCTCACTAATTTTCATGAAGATCTCATGAAAAATATGGCCTCTAGAGAGGTCACAAGGTTTTTCTATTTTTATACCTACTGGCCTAGTTTTTGACCGCAGGTGACCCAGTTTTGAAACTGACCTAGATATCACCAAGGTGAATATTCAGATCAATTTTCATGAAGATCCATTGAAAAACATGGCCTCTAGAGAGGTCAAAAGATTTTAATAATTTTAGACCTACTGACCTAGTTTTTGATAGCAGTTGACCCAGTTTCAAATTTGACCTACATATCATAAAGATGAACATTCAGACCAACTTTCATACAGATCCCATGAAAAGTATGGCCTCTAGAGAGGTCACAAGGTTTTTCTATTATTTGACCTACTGACCTAGTTTTTTACGGCACATGACCCAGTTTCAAACTTGACCTAGATATCATCAAGATGAACATTCTGACCAATTTTTAGGGAGATCCATTCACAAGTATGGCCTCTAGAGAGGTCACAAGGTTTTTGTATTTTTAGACCTACTGACCTAGTTTTTGACCGCACATGACCCTGTTTCGAACTTGACCTAGATATCATCAAGATGAACATTCAGACCAATTTTCATATAGATCCCATGAAAAATATGGCCTTTAGAGAGGTCATAAGGTCTTTCTATTATTTGACCTACTGACCTAGTTTTTGACAGCACGTGACCCACTTTCGAACTTGACCTAGATATCATCAAGGTTAACATTCTGACCAACTTTCATACAGATCCCATGAAAAATATGGCCTCTAGAGAGGTCACAAGGTTTTTCTATTATTTGACCTACTGACCTAGTTTTTGATGGCACGTGACCCAGTTTCGAACTTGACCTAGATATCATCAAGATGAACACTCTGACCAATTTTCATGAAGATCTCATGAAAAATATGGCCTCTAGAGTGGTCACAAGGTTTTTCTATTTTTAGCCCTACTGACCTAGTTTTTGACCGCAGGTGACCCAGTTTCGAACTTGACCTAGATATCATCAAGATGAACATTCTGACCAACTTTCATACAGATCCCATGAAAAATATGGCCTTTAGAGAGGTCACAAGGTTTTTCTATTATTTGACCTACTGACCTAGTTTTTGACGGCACGTGACCCAGTTTCGAACTTGACCTAGATATCATCAAGGTGAACATTCTGACCAATTTTCATGAAGATCTTGTGAAATATATGGCCTCTAGAGAGGTCACAAGGTTTTTCTATTTTTAGACCTACTGACCTAGTTTTTGAAGGAACGTGACCCAGTTTCGAACTTGACCTAGATATCATCAAGATGAACATTCTGACCAATTTTCATGAAGATCTTGTGAAATATATGGCCTCTAGAGAGGTCACAAGGTTTTTCTATTATTTGACCTACTGACCTAGTTTTTGACGGCACGTGACCCACTTTGGAACCTGACCTTGATATCATCAAGATGAACATTCTGACCAATTTTCATGAAGATCTCATGAAATATATGGCCTCTAGAGAGGTCACAAGGTTTTTCTATTTTTAGCCCTACTGACCTAGTTTTTGACCGCAGGTGACCCAGTTTCGAACTTGGCCTAGATATCATCAAGATGAAAATTCAGACCAACTTTCATACAGATCCAATGAAAAATATGGCCTTTAGAGAGGTCACAAGGTTTTTCTAATATTTGACCTACTGACCTAGTTTTTGATGGCACATGACCCAGTTTCGAACTTGACCTAGATATCATCAAGGTGAACATTCTGACCAATTTTCATGAAGATCTTGTGAAATATATGGCCTCTAGAGAGGTCACAAGGTTTTTCTATTTTTAGACCTACTGACCTTGTTTTTGATGGAACGTGACCCAGTTTTGAACTTGACCTAGATATCATCAAGATGAACATTCTGACCAATTTTCATGAAGATCTTGTGAAATATATGGCCTCTAGAGAGGTCACAAGGATTTTCTATTTTTAGACCTACTGACCTAGTTTTTGATGGCACGTGACCCAGTTTCGAACTTGACCTAGATATCATCAAGATGAACAATCTGACCAACTTTCATAAAGATCCCATGAAAAATGTGACCTCTAGAGTGGTCACAAGCAAAAGTTTACGGACGGACGCACGGACGGACGGACGACGGACACCGCACGATCACAAAAGCTCACCTTGTCACTTTGTGACAGGTGAGCTAATAAAAAATATCCATAATTCATTTTTGTAAGTTTTGTGTTTAATACCCTACTTAACATAAGTCTGATTTACAGGCAGAAATAACTCCAAGGTATTTAGGGCCTAACACACTCAATCTTTCCATCATACAGAGAACTAACTTACACCAATGTTTCAGAGACATACCTCCTCTGGCCATGTTTATGAGATGCTGTTGGTGTGCCGTTGGCCGTCTTTTCTGGTGTTGTCTTCATTTTGGCCATGTATTGTTGTTGTTGCCGTGTGATGTCATCGAACCGAATTCTCTGCCGAGGTGGTATGAATGGCCTGAAATACAGAAATGTATTGTATCGCTGTAAATCCTGTATCAAGAAAGCAGATTCTTCTAAGACATATCACAGCAATGTTCCTTTCCTGAAAATTCCCACACTGTTGTTTTTGTCTCCGAGAACAAGGTATTACTAGAGCTGATGTACAGAATGCATACGCAAACCATTCTGAGCAGCATAGGGTTAATTAAATGAGGACAGTTAATCCTGTATTTCAAAGCTTTTTTTAGAAAGATAACTATAAAGTTCTTTATACATGTTTCTATGGCATTTCATCATAAAAGATATATTTTATGAAACAAATATTCAAGTTTGGTCATATATATATGTAATTTATTTTTCTACTATATGTTTTATATAACAAAAAAAAAAGAAACATTTGTTATAAATGGATGTGCTTCAAGTGTAAAAAATATAGGCCTACTTCATATCCAATGAAAAATCACTGACACATAAGTAGTTTACAAGATCTCAGCATGTATTATATATGAGCCGTGCCATGACAAAACCAACATAGTGGGTTTGCGACCAGCATGGATCCAGACCAGCCTGCGCATCCGCGCAGTCTGGTCAGGCTCCATGCTGTTCGCTTTTGAAGCCTATTGGAATTGGAGAAACTGTTAGCGAACAGCATGGATCCTGACCAGACTGCGCGGATGCGCAGGCTGGTCTGGATCCATGCTGGTCGCACACCCACTATGTTGGTTTTCTCATGGCACGGCTCATATGTGTCTGAGTGTCTCAAAGTCTAATACACCCTATACTTTACTATTTTATTGGGTCTAACTTCTGTGCTATTTTAGCAACATTGCATGGCAGCCATAATACATTATTGTTACTGCTGCATTACTGTTAAAATCTGACTGTAAATATTCACATAGGAAATTCTAGGAAAAGTAGTTAGATGTTATGGGTGCCCATAAACAGATGTCTAAATCAGTTAAAATAATAAATGCCTATCTATAATGAAAATATGCTTAGGACTCTCTGTCCACCATAAATCAGAAAAGCCTGTGGATTGTCAATATACAGTGCTCCCTCTCTACAACAACACCCTTTGGGAGATGGAAAATTTGGTTGTTGTTCGGAGGGAGTTGTTGTAGAGAGGTAAAATAACAATTAGCATATTTTGGAGTCAGTAGCAAGTGTTGTTGCAAGGAGGGAATTGTTGTTCAGAGGGCCGTTGTTTAGAGGGAGCACTGTATGTAAATTTTGTATATCAAATTAACTATATTTGTTCTATTGCAGTATTGTCTTCTTTGCAATTCAAAAGGTACAGTAACTTGATTAGAATACAACTAGCAAGTCATGAGTGAGGCTATCACCAACAAATAATTTACATAGACTTACTGTGTATGGAATCAGACGATAATAATTATACAAGAGGGCCATGATGGCCCTATATCGCTCACCTGTTACCATTGCACTTAAGGACAAGTCTTCAAGGTCAAAAGATCATAATAGAAATCAATCAAAAGAATTATGAGAAAATATAGTTGAAATTTTCTTTAAGTAACTTTAAAAACAAGATTTGAAAACTTTTGTAGAGGTCCACTAGGCAATGCTACATGTCAAATATCTAAGCTCTTCTGGTTTATTTTTAGAAAATTTTGAAGATTTTTCTATGTACAATCAAGTAACCCCATGGGGCAGGGTCAATTTGACCCCAGGGGTCATGATTTGAATAAACTTTGTAAAAGTCTAATAGGCAATGCTACATGTCAAATATCTAAGATCTAGGCCTTCTGGTTTATTTTTAGAATTTTTTTTTAAGATTTTCCTATGTAAAATCAAGTGACCCCTAGGGCGGAGTCAATTTTGACCCCGGGGGACAAGGTTTGAACAAATTTTGTAGAGGTCCACTAGGCAATGCTACATGTCAAATATCTAGTCTCTACGCCTTCTAGTTTATTTTTAGAAAATTTTTGAAGATTTTCCTATGTAAAATCAAGTGACCTCTGGGGCGGGGTCAATTTTGACCCAGGGGGTCATGATATGAACAAATTTTGTAGAGGTCCACTAGGTAATGCTACATGTGAAATATCTAAGCTCTAGGCCTTCTGGTTTGTTTTTAGAAAACTTTTGAAGATTTTCCGTTGTAAAGTCAAGTGACCCCTAGGGCGGGGTCAATTTTGACCCCCGGGTCATAATTTGAACAACTTTAGTAGAGGTCAACTAGGCAATGCTACATGTCAAATATCTAAGCTCTAGGGCTTCTGGTTTTTGAGAAGAAGATTTTTTTAAATATTTTCTTATGTAAAATCAAGTGACCCCTGGGGCGGGGTCAATTTTGACCCCGGGGGCCATGACTTGAACAAATTTTGTAGAGGTCCACTAGGCATGCTACATGTGAAATATCTAAGCTTTAGGCCTTCTGGTTTATTTTTAGAAATTTTTTGAAGATTTTCCTATGTAAAATCAAGTGCCCCCTGGGGCAGAGTCAATTTTGACCCCGGGGTCATGATTTGAACAATTTTAGTAGAGGTCCACTAGGCAATGCTACATGTCAAATATCTAAGCTCTAAGGCTTCTGGTTTTTGAGAAGAAGATTTTTTAAGATTTTCTTATGTAAAATCAAGTGACCCCTGGGCGGGGTCAATTTTGACCCCGGGGTCATGATTTGAACAAACTTGGTAGAGGTCCACTAGGCAATGCTTCACACCAAATATCTAAGCTCTAGGTCTTCTGGTTTTTGAGAAGAAGATTTTTAAAGTTTTTCCTTTCGGTTGCCATGGCAACCAGTGTTCTGCATAGAATTCAATTCTTTGAACAATTTTGAAAGGGGGCCATCCAAGGAACATCCCTGTGAAGTTTCATCAAAATTGGCCTGTTGGTTTAGGAGGAGATGTTGTTTAAAGGAAAGTGTGGACGGACGACGGACGGACGGACGGACGGACGGACGGACGGACGCGCCGACGGTGAGCGATCACAATACCTCACCCTGAGCACTTTGTGCTCAGGTGAGCTAAAAATAGCAAGAAAACAAAATTTCATTAGCATTATAAAAACTGTGGGAGAGGACTGTCTCTTAAATGTCAACTAAACCAGCCTTGTAAGATTACCATTATGATATTAGAAATAGGAATTTTAACTTATTTTTTAGTTGTTGCTTTTTCTCATGTAACATTTACATTTTAGAGCAGATCAGGAACCATTCATGAACTTAGTTCTTGAATAACTCCAGAATATTTCTGCAACTGTTCTTCCATTTCTTCTTTAATGATACTGCCAGGAGTTTTCCTCTTCAAAAAAAGTTCAAAATAAACAACAATAGTATCTTCAAAGAACCATATTTTGCAAATCTAAATAAACATATAGTAGCTTTGGTAGATTGAAGAAAATATTCAATCTTCTATTTCAGTTTTAATAACTAATCAACACAGCCTACCAGACACATACTAAACTGACAGAAATTACAATTTCTACTATAAAATTAATGGAATATGTCAATGTTTTTCCTCTTTTTTTAGTTTCTTACCTTGATGCAAAAAGTCTTTCAGTTATATGTAAATGATATAACTAACAAGAGCTGTCTCCATAGGATGACACATGCCCCCGATGGCACTTTGAATGAATAGTTATGGCCGATGTTAGAGTTTAGGACCTTTGACCTACGGACCTGGGTCTTGCGCACGACACATCGTCTTACTGTGCCACACATTCATGCGTAGTTATTTTAAAATCCATGCATGAATGACAAAGATATGGACCGGACATGCCCATCATTGCACTATCATGAAATATGACCTTTAACGTCTAAGTGTGACCTTGACCTTTGAGCTACAGACCTGGGTCTTGCGCGCGACACGTCGTCTTACTGTGCCACACATTTATGCGTAGTTACTTGAAAATCCATCCATGGATGACAAAGATATGGACCGGACATGCCCATCATTGCACTATCATGAAATATGACCTTTAACGTCTAAGTGTGACCTTGACCTTTGAGCTACGGACCTGGGTCTTGCGCGCGACATGTCGTCTTACTGTGGTACACATTCATGCCAAGTTATTTGAAAATCCATCCATGGATGACAAAGATATGGACCGGACACGAAAATTGCGGACAGACCGACAGACGGTTCAAAAACTATATGCTTCCCATAAAAACTTAAAATAATGAGGTGCAAATTTAGGAATATTCAACAGCTGTCACCTGTTATTAACTATTATCTTGACTAATTAATCTGTATGCAACTATTTCTGAAGTAGAAAGATAAGCATTCTCATGTTGTTATGCAGGTACCTGCAAGAATAAATTCTTTATTGAATTTACAGAAACAGTCCTCACAATGAAGCACTTCAAGACTTTAGGTATCAACATAATAATTTTTATTCTTGCTCCATAATTCTGAACTTTAGTTTTCTTATGTACTATACATTAATTTTAATTTCCTCAACAAGTGATGTCATTTTATTGAATTTAGCAGACTTGAGCTTTAAAAATAGTTAATGAGCTTTAAAAATAGTTAATGAGCTTTAAAAATAATTAATGAACTTCTATAAAGGTAGAGCTTGAAAAAATATTAAATGAGCATTAAAAGTAGTGAAGGGCACACATAACATCTAACCACTTTTCCTAGAATTTCCCATGTGAATATTTACAGTCAAATTTCATGCAGCAGTTATATTATGACTGATTCAGAAACTAAAAAAATGAGCTTTGAAAACAGTAAACACCAAAAATACTTATACAAAACCTGTCAGGAATCACTGCACTGAATTTGGCTTCTACAAAAACATCATGCAAGAAAAAACAGGTAAATTAATGTAACAAAATATCTTAGAAGATACAAAAGTATATTGGAAAGTAACAATAATTTTCTATTTTTAAAATAAAAAAAAATGACAATAAATTGATGCTTTTCCCCCCATACTGATAGATAGCTGCTCAAACAACTACAATAATAATATGCGTGAAAATATTTCCATTTCCCACAAATCTTATACTGAACATAATTATTTCACAAATACATATTATTGCCTAGAAACTTCCCACACATAGAACAGAGTTGCATGTTACGAAATTGCAATTCAACTCATTTTTTTGTGCCAAAATCCTTGAAGCTGAAAATAACAGTGGGATTGTTTTAACATAATGAAAATTCAACATTGTTGCTGGCTATGATTTATATTTCCCCTCAATATAATAATATCGTTAAACATCCACCAGGTTAAAAAGATAGATTTATATACCATGCAGAAATAAAAACTGAGAAATGCAAAAAAGTGTACTTAAATTTACAGTCATATAACTGAGGCTGTCTGTCTCAGAATCACCGAACGAACATTTGTATAAAACGGTTTTTAAAATCAGGCAAGCACTTTCTGACAAGATTTTTGAAGTGTCCACTATAAACATTTCTGGGAAAAGTGACCACGCCCTCTGAAAGGCATGCTTTTTGACGAATCCAAATAATTTGAACAAACTTAGTAGAGTCATCCCAGGATTATTCATGAGAAATTATTTCAAAATTAGGCCAGCCGTTTCTGTCAAGATCTTTTTTCATAAATATAGGGAAAGTAACCACACCCTCTGGAAGTCATGTCTTTTTAAAGGAATCAGAATAACCTAAATAATAATTCGGTAGGAGGTGATCTTGGGAACCTTCGTGGCAAACTATTTTAAAAGTTGTTAAGTTGTTAAGGAGATGTCATTTGAATATTTTTCTGTTTTTAGCTCTGGCAGCACCTGCATGCAACAAGAACCATTTGAAAAACTTAAGGACCACCCAAGGAACATCCAGGCCAAGTTTCATTAATTTTCACCTAATAGTTTCGGAAATATTGACTGAAGAAAAGTTTGGACATTCTAAAGAGATCATGCTCTAGTGAGCTAAAGATATATCCAGATATATCCAATCTTCTTCGAAGAGGCATAAAAAACAATAACAACTAGACAATAATAGATCAAGACTGCCAAAAATGTCTTTAATATTACACATGGACCTTATGCAATCTAGCTGTCAGTAATATTAAAAAGAATTGGAAAGCTGCCGAGACCAGGTAAAATACTCCAGCCATCAAAGTTCATAAAATCATTAAAGCTAGTTATCAGGATTTTACTTTGTGAAAAAGTTAAAGACTTTGTGTCATACCTTATTTGTCGAAGTAAGCGTCTCTGATGTGAAGTTTTCAGGATGACAGAGAGCGCTCGGGCCAGCATGTCGATATCTCTATCCTCAGCGTACTGTTTCAACACACCCACTATGGCCATCTTCTTCTCATAGTCATCCCCCAAGATCTCGTTCATCTGGGAAAAATGCATACACAAATAGTCAATATGCTGTGTAAACATTGGCATATAGCTCTTTAGTTCTGTAGGATCCAGTACCATACCGTACCGTAAACATTTGAAAACTTCAAATCCATCTTCTTGCAGTGTCATTTTGAAACAGTCTTCAATTTCCAGGAATGATGCTCGTTTGACCATCCTGTTCCTTTTTGTAGCTTTCTTTTTTTAAAACTTCCAGATTAATTTCAAATATTTCTGCACAAATTTAAATTTCTGTGGAATCTTATTTATAAAATCTTGTATCTGTAAGTTTTTCAAATTTCAAATTTAATGTAACTTTTTATTGGTGGTACATTTTAACATTACAGTTTATTCCAGTCTTGGAGTCTCGACATACAATATATGTAATCAAGCAAACTCCTCCGTCATTTGATTATTTAAGAACTTTAACAATGTATAACACTTCACAAATTAAACCATCTGTCATATCTATTACTATTTTCATATCCCATGATATCCATAATTTCTATCCAAAACTGACTGTAGAAATGTTACCAGATATTTAAATAGCGCAGGAAAGATGACATAAAGAGAAATATTGTTCAAGCCTAATCACAGACCTGTGAAATAAGAAAGTTGCAGGGCGTATGAATATTTTTATTCAAAGTTGAAAGCTGTTCCAAAAACTGATTAATTAGCAAGCCTTTGATAACGTTTTCTCAATTTTCAGAAATCTGTTGCCATAAAAAATTGAAGCTATTAATCATTATTATACAGAATATCTTAATTATCTTCAAGACACCTAATTCTACTGATCAAAAGATGCAGCATAACTGATTTATGTAAATGAATCTTAAAGCATAAAGTAAATTCATATTTTTTAATAAATTTGTAGTCAGTTTGCTCACAATTTTGCAATACATTTGAAAATTTGAATGCATTTAGACATTAGACATTTTTGTCAAATTCAGAATTTCTGATTGCCGTTCCTCTGATGAACAAAATAATCTCTATTTGCACCCCTGTTTATGAACAATCAGTTTTGGTTAATGACTTTTCTCTTAAATACATAAATCAAAAGCATTATGGGACTTTAAAAAATTGTTTGATAATCTAGGTAAGTAGTAGTAACAAGGTTGAGAAAAAGTGGAACAGTAATTTATCATTTCAGACTCCTGTGTTATAATATACTATAATTACTGATAATTGGCTGCCTTTACTTAGTACAGGCAAAATGCAGGCAACTCATTTTAAGCTCTACTGATGTAATATCCAGCAATTTCTTGTTAGTCTGGTTCAAACCTTCAAGTTTTTTGTGAATATCTGAGTGGTAATGGGGTAGGAAGAAAATAATTTTCATGTTGTCCATCAGTCTGTCTATCTGACAAACTATTACATTAGTTAGCAGGAGGTAATGCAGAAAAAAAAACACCAATCTGGGATACAAAGTCATTAAATTTGCTTGTTAATTACATCCATAAAATCATTTTTCCAAGTTCTTGCATTTTTTGAAGCTGTAATGCAAAAGTTATCTGAAAGAATGTCTTTATTGTTAAAGCTAAGATAATCTTATCTATTAATTAGCTATGAAACTTTACTGTAAACCAACAAGAAGTCTGCAAGACTTATGGAAACATTGTTCTGATATCTGAATGAAATTGTTTACAATAACTGTCAGTGTGCCATTGCTCAGATAAGAATTTCTAAATCATTGTTTACTTTCAAAAGAAAAAAAGAAATATGAAATAAATCTACATATCTAACTTAATTATATCAGGCATTATTTTCAAAAAATGGAGAAAACACTTTTTTTCTTTTTAGTTTATGTACCAAAATATTTGTGATTTGATCTATGACACAGTGGCTGTTTTTCAACGAGTGTAAAAATTGGAAATAACAGCTACTATTTAAATCTAAACTCTGATAGATAGTCATTTGAAAAATCAAATTTAAACATTAATTACCTAGTCTCCTGTTTAACAATGTAGAGTTCTTTTTTTCAAAATGGCTACTGACTTCAAAAAGGTAGATCTATATTATACACACTGAATTAAATTAACTTAAAAGAGTTCTAATGACTCCGAAAAGGTAGGTTATACAGACTGAACATTTTAACTTATCAGTGTTTTTCAAAGTTGCTGCTGACTTCAAAAAGGTATATAGATTATACACAGAATTATTTTAACTTATAAAGAGATTTTCAATGTCGCTGCTGACTTCAAGAAGGTAGATTATATGTAGAAAGTCGCTGTTAACTTCAAAAGGTAGATTATACACACTGAATCATTTCAACATTTTATGTATAAAATTCATCTATATCATGTTACATACAAATAGTGCTTGCAAAGACTGGATGAAAATTACCACATTAAGGACACATAAAACTGCATATCACTTAATTAATCCTGAGGTTTGTCCTGTCAATCAATATAAACACTTAATTTTCTTCAGTTGGTGATTTTTTTCCTTCTTCACATTTTCATGGCATTGCATTGTATTAGTAACAAAGTTCTGATATTTCTTTCACATTTTTTTACACCCACAATCAGTTAAAAGCATAGCTCCTTTTCTGCTTCTGCATATTAAATTCCATGAGGCTCTTTTATCTTGTAGGTAAATAATCATTCTCTGCTCCAACATAATTTGCATCCCTAGATTTTTCCTTCACTTTAAAAAGCATTATTTTTTAAAATACATTTTTTATGTAATATTCATAAAATCATTCCATTTCCAGTATTTTTTTGGCAACAAAAATAACTGCAGTGTAACTAATTATGCATGACATTTCGAAAAACTGCTTTTTATATTTCACACAGAAGTCGCACAAAACAATCTGCAATGATTTACTGTAGGATGCAACAAAATATTCCAGAAAACAATACACAGAGGAAAACACACTCTTCAATATTATCATGAAAACGCATCAATTATTGCAACATAACAAAAACAGAAACAATTTTGTTGCCTATCTCGAATGGCCAGTTGCTATCAGGGAATTCCCATCTAGCAGACAGCATATCAGTCAATAGAATCACTAACAGAAAGTCCTGTTCACAGTTCAATGATAGATATATCCCTACTATAATTATAACTTTTCTTCTTTTAATTTTTTATTACCCATAATGCATTAGCAATATCATATTAAAATGATTCTATACAGCTGTTACATGTCCATTTTCTCTTCTACAGTGTGACAACCTGTATAGGTAAACAAACAGGAGATGTTGCATGTAGAGGACCTGCTATTCCAACACAATGTTATATAACACAATACGAGTTCAAAAAAGAAGTTTCTGCAAATGTCATTTTCAGTATGAAAAAACTTAATGTAAAAGATCAAAAAAATCCTCTTCTAAGCAACAGCCCTAAATGTAATGGCTTATCTGCAGTAATTTGTAAAATAATGTTTAAGTACCATACTGCTTCTATTTCAAGTTCACATCCTAACATTTGTAGTAAGAAAATAATTATAGAGTTTCCAATTCTATGTAAACAAACAAACAAAAATTTGCTGCCATCAATTAACTCTTTGACACCTGTGCAATCACTCTAACCTCACTCTAACCCAGCGAAATTCATTTTGTAAAAATATAAACACAACAGACCTATTTCATACTTCATAATTTGTGGAATATTTCTACCAGTGAATGATGTATCTTTGCAACAATTTCATTTTGACTTTTGGGATAGGATATGTATGGTACAAAACTAACTTTTCCCCCACTAAAATATTTTGCAATTTCATGGAATTTCATCAACCACTTCCTTAAGGGCAGCTGTGGCAGTCCTGGGTAAGAAATTTCCCAATAACAGATTTTGTTCAAGCTTTGTATATGAACATAGTGTCATGTTTGAAACTGAATTAGGAAAAAAATTGAAGGGCACCATGCTTGTTCAGGAGTTATCTGCCCTTCAATATGCAAATTTGACGAAAAATTCAGTTTTAAGGGCAGATAACTCCTAAACAAGCACGGTAACCAATGATTGTTTTTGCATTTTTCTGTTTCTAACATGAAAATGTGTTCATATACAAAGTTTGAACAAATTCTATTATTGGGAATTTTTTGCCCCATCTCTCATACAAGAAACTGCAGAAAGTGTCTTTAATGAAATATAAATGGATATGATTTTATAATATGAATATTTTGAAACTCATATGCTTGTGATGGTCCGTAGTTGCACAGCTCACCTCATCTGAGTAAAGCCTGACCAACAATACTGTTGTATGTTTTACCCTCTGATCTACTTTTTTTTATCATCTCACCAACATAATTATCTGAAGAAGGTAAACTCATTTTATAGATTTTTTTTTAGATTCTTGAATGTAAAATAAGAAATCATGATCTAGATGCATGAAGTATTGCAGCTGATCAAAATAAAGACAACTTTCTAATGTTTTTAAACTAATCCTCATTTGTCCCCAAGAATATTGGCTGACCTGATTAAAATATGTAACTGACCATTTACTAATAATAGATGAGTTGACTGGTCATAAATTTTTCTATTTGATCTAAACATATGACTGGCCACTGTACTAATAATCAATACATTTGGTGGATCAATAAGTATGTGATCCATACATTTGACAGCTCACTTAATATACAGTTAATATATTTCACTGACCACTTCACATGGTACATAATTAAAATTGACCACTTGGTACCTGACCAACAGATGAGACAGACAACTTGGTACTTGACCAATACATGAGACTGGTAACTTGGTACCTGACCAACAGATGAGACAGACAACTTGGTACTTGACCAATACATGAGACTGGTAACTTGGTACCTGACCAACAGATGACACAGAAAACTTGGTACATGACCATCAGATGAGACAGACAACTTGGTACATGACCAATACATGAGACAAAGTGGCCAACTGTTGTTTTACCAATATCTGTGACTGACCCTTTGATGCATTACCAATTCGTGTGACTGACCACTTGGTACACGATCAATACAAGTGAAAGACCACTAGGTGCTTGTTATTGCGATAACTTACTAAATGTCCTGTATGTTTGTTAGTCTATGAACCAATCGCTTTAACAAATAATCAGTATGTCTGACCATTTGGTATGTTGCTTAACAAAAGATTTAACAGGCTAATGACCATTTATACATTGATTTGCTATTTAACAGAATATACGGTTTAAGGTTAGGAGTCTGAAGGCCTAGTGGACTTAAGGTTCAGTTAAACCCGAAGTCCCTTTAGTCTGAAAATCTGAAATAGATGTCTCGAACCATAACCTTAACTCTAATCCTATGATGTCCAATTTAAATTACATCTTCTATAAATGTTGAATTTCTGACTTTATGTCTTTGACTATTGGGCAATCTACTATGAATGTGAAGTTTTTGATGTGTGGGTCTTTCTTCTGAGGAATGACCAATCTGCTATTAATATATTGAATTCAGGACAGCCCCATCTCCGGTCAGCCAACTTTCAAAGTAAGATGTTCATCAGACAAAACATCCATCATACTTATGTAATATCATCCAATTAAACAAAGCATAAAATGCCAAAGAGATATGATGTGTACCACTAGGACAGACTCTTTCACTTCAGTAAGCATGAGATATGCCATCAAAGCTTCTCATTGATTTTTACACTGCTGCAAGTTTTGGCATGAAAGCACTAAGTTGATTGAAAAGCAATATTTTACGCAACTGTTCTATCTAAACTTCAAGGCAGATCAGAACAAGGGTAGCTGTTCATACGGAAGACCTCTGATTGGAAAAAAGTGGCTTATTATATTACCCTAGTTTCAATCTTGCCTGTAATTGGCAGCTGTCAAATTTCAGAAACATCTATTACAGCTTATAATAATTGAGCCGCGCCATGAGAAAACCAACATAGTGGGTTTGCGACCAGCATGGATCCAGACCAGCCTGCGCATCCACGCAGTCTGGTCAGGATCCATGCTGTTCGCTATTAGTTTCTCTAATTCCATTAGGCTTTGAAAGCGAACAGCATGGATCCTGACCAGACTGCGCGGATGCGCAGGCTGGTCTGGACCCATGCCGGTCGCAAACCCACTATGTTGGTTTTCTCATGGCACGGCTCATATTTATTTCCTCTGAACCTAGAAACCCCATAGATCACTATGTCTGCAAGACAGTGCTACTGTATGTGTGTTACAGTAGAACTGCTGTAAAGTAACACAATTTACTGTTACAATGGTCAAAACCATTCATCTTGCTAAAATTTCATGAAGCAAATTACTTTCCTTTGTATTTCAAAAAGGACTAATACAATGCATTCTTTGCTTGTCTGTATTTTTTCTCTGCGACTTACCAAGCTTAAGCAGTAAAATTCATAGAAAAGTTGTCTTTTTTTTGTGGGGGGGGGGGGGGGGGTGTTGGGAGGGTATCTGACAAGCCCAAATTTTGCCTGACATTTCAAAAACATTTGTGACATTTCTCCATTATTTGTTGCATCCAAACTACTTCTATATTTGTTTTTCATAAGTTACAGTTTTTAATAATTTGCTGATGTTGATAAGGTTATAATATGATATCCCCAAAACATAACCACTTCTTAAAGAACAGTTGAAAGCATGAGAAAGCAGTAAAGCTTGGGAAAGCAGAAAGTGAACACTGCAGCAATGGTGGGCAAGTGGAAAAATGTGTATGCAGCAGTAAAGCTTATGACAGCAGAAATTGAGTGTCTATGTAGAAGCAATTCTTGGAACTGCAGACAGTGTATACAGTAGCAATGCTTGGGACAGTGAAAAAAGTGTATACAACAGTACAGATTTGGATAGCAGCAATGTGTGCAGCAGCAATACTTAGGGTATATGCAGCAACAATTCTAGGGATAGCTTAAAGTGCATGTGGCAGTAAAGCTTTGGATAGCGGGAAAAGTATATGCAAAAATTGGGACAGTGCAGTAAAACATGGAGAAGCTGAAGGTCTTTGCACCAATAAAGCTTGGGATGTATACAATATTTACATCAGCAATGCTGGGTGTTTCTGCAGCAGCCATCTCAAGTCCTGCACAAATTGTTTGCTGCAGAAAAGCTGGGGACAGTGGAAAGTGTATGTAGCAGTAAAGATTTGGACCACAGAAAGAATATGCAGTAGTTAGGATGGGCACTGATGCAGCAGAAATTCCAGGGACAGGGGCACAGTGGAAAAGCTGTGGATAGTGGAAAGTGTATGAAACAGTAAAGCTTAATTATGACAGCAGAAAGTGTACTCAGCAGCAATTTTTTATTAGCTGGGTATCCTGGTCCAGCAGCAATTCTAGAGACTGAAGAAAAAGGTGGGGATACTGGAAAAAGTGTATGAAGCAATAAAGTCTGGGAAATTAGAAAGTGCATGCAGCAGTAATGCTTGCAACAACAAAAATTGTCTGAAGCAGCAAAGTTGGATGGTTCTATGCATAAGTAATATTAGGGACATATGAATGTGTTTGCTGCAACAAAGCTGGGGACAACATAATGGTTATGCAGCTGTAAAGCAAGTGTATAATGTTGCAACAATGATGGGTGCCTTATATAATGCAGCAACATTTCTGGGGATACACCAGATCTTAACTATTTTACCTTGCATATAATATTATGACACACTGGATTATGGATGGTAATAAGTGTGTTTTCTATATAAAAATAAACACCATAAACATGTCAAGTGTCCCTATTTGAACAAATTTGAGAAAAATTTGTGTAAATTTCAGTTAGGTTATTTTAGTCACAGAAAGTGTCAGTGATAATATAAATTATTATGTTTCTGAAGTTGGGGTTTTGGAAAATCAGTAAAATTAAGTGGATTTAAGGAAATTACTGGAGCTAGTCACGGTAAGATACTTTCTAAAGGTCAAAACTTATGTAATATAAATCCCAACTGCTTTGATTATCAAGAGTCAGTTTACAAAACAAGAGTCACCTTCGCACTTCTCCGTAATCTGAAGTAGGCGGAGCTTAAATTATGCCATCGTGTATTCCAGTCAAGTGTCAACAGGCCGATGGTGGATAACTGGAGGAGTGTGGATAAAAAAATCAGGCGACTTGAATTTCGCTTTGATGTTAGATTAGAGCGAAGTGGGGAGCTACAAAGCGACTATTTCGCTCAAGTCGCTCCCTCACTCAAGCCCTGAGGATGCTATATACATACCTAGTTTAAGGAAGATCTGCCAAACAGTGAAAGGGGAAAAAGTGATTCAAAGATACTTCTTTTTTTAGCTCCAGTGGACCCTTAAAATTTGATGAAATTTAACAGAGGACTTTATAACAATGTTACAGACCAAGTGTGATGCAGATCCATCAAGTGCACCATGAAAAAAAGTTGTTTAAAAGTTATTTGTATTTTTAGCCACAGTGGCCCCAAGAAGGGGCTAAGCTTAGGCATTTTTAGTAGAGGAACAGAGGAGCTGATAACGGTGCTACAGACCAAGTTTGATGAAGATCTATCAAACGTTTCATTTGTTTGTTTTTGGTTTACTGCCGTTTTCAACAGTATTTCAGTTGTGCAACGGAAGGCAGTTAACCTAACAAGTATTTCTGGATTCTGAACCAGTACAAACCTGTTCTCCTCAAGTAACTGCCAACTTCCCTACAGGAATCAGAGGTGGAGGATGAATGATTTCAGACACAGTGTATTTAATAAAATCATCACGAAGAACATACGCCTCACTCGAGGATCAAACTCACTACCTTACGATCAACAGATCTGCTCTCTCTCTCTATTTATACCCCCATCACATCAAGCTCGTTTACAGTACGTTCTAAAAAATGTAGCCGAACGAGCTCAAACTGTGTGGCAACGGAACAGACGTAGTAGCAACATTCTACGGTCTGTCTAAGAACTTTATGGACTGGCTCTGACGGAGTTGAACGGGAATGGTGCTCCAGAACTTTGAGCCTACTCAAAAATTTCTGCCGATCATTCCGTCCTGCAGTTAGATGGACTGACAATGTACTTAACATGAGATGGACGTACTAAGGACTGAACCGCCGTACTTCGATCGTACTAGAGACGTGGTATGACGTAATGCGATTGGGGGTCAATTTTAGTACGTGTGCACACCCACGGGATCCGTTTGTAGCTCGTTTAACCCGTTCACAGAAAGACTTAACTCGACCGCATTACATCCTTAGTGCATCGTTATTCCATCTGAATACGATCAAAATAAAATACTATGTTTGCAATACGTTTCAAAACAGTTCTAAGAGTTTACAATACGTTCTCAGTACGCTCCGCACGTTTTTAGGACGTTTAGTACGTTTATTCACAGTTCCTACAACGTCGATCCCGTCTGTAGTACAATTACACAAGTTAGGGTATAAATACATGCCGTTGTCATACAGATTCAAGATTTGGGCACAAGGTTTAGCCAAGTTTATGCCTTTTGGTTTCTGACTCTGTCCTCCTTCATCCTCGGACTTGGAGACAGAGTCGTCAGAAGGTGCAGGGAATATATTACCACACTCATCCTCTCGGCTTTCACGTTCAGGGGCTGACTCAGGAGACTGTATCGGCATTGGTCTTTTACTGCTTTAACACTTTACACCCTATCTCTGTTTGGCTTCACTTTTCTTTGGAGTCATATTGATACTTGCCTATTGCTGTAGATTTTTTTTTGTCTTGAGAGGTTGAAGAGACAAACGAGAATGAGAACTGGGCGAAACGTGATGGCTTTTAATAGTCATCGGGCCAGAACGTGATTGCAATTTATGTTCTGAACGTACTAGGGAGAGATTAGGACGTAACCAGAACGAGTTAAACTGTCTGTGAACGAGTTGGTCGAGTTAACAACTAGTTAGAACGTATTTCGACGTACTCTGAACGAAGTAGGACTAGTTACAAACTTCTTTAATCTGACTACAGACGGACTTGGACTGCCTACAAACGGTGTTCACATGAGGTGAACGGGCATTATTTCGGAACTGAACTTACTATAAACGTACTTAAGACGGGATAAAGACGCAATGGACGTATCGAGAACTGTTTAAGAACTAACTATGATCGCGTTATGGATATTTTCCGGCCAAATTTCAAGCGTTCTAGCCAGATCGCAGCCCGTTTTACAATATTTTAGGACGGGTTAGGATGTTTTGAGAACTAGTTTGGTGTGATGGGGGCTTTAGCTAAACAGGCAGGCTATCAAGCAGTTTGTGAGAAAAAGTTATTTGAACATATTTCTAAAATACGTGTAAGTGCTAGCGGCTGTAAAAGCGGGTAAAGGCCCTTATTTGAACAAATTTGGATGAAGACCTTACCATGATGCTGCAGACTAAGTTTGATGATGATCCATCAAGTAGTTCATGAGGTTACATTCTAAAAATGTATTTCTATTTCTATCTTTAGTGGACTTTTAAAGGGGCCAGGTGCCCCCTTTTGAACAGATTTGGGAGAAGACCTTACAATGATGCCAAAGGCCAAGTTAGATGAAGATCCATCAAGAGTTTCTTGAGCAGAAGTCGTTTGAAGGTTTATCTACTTTTAGCTCTAGCAGCCTTTAAAAGGGGCCAAGTGCCCTATTTCAATAAATTTGGGAGACAACCTTATACTGATGCTACAGACTAAGTTTGAACATCCATCAAACACTTCACACAAAGAAGTCATTTGAAAGTTTTTCTAGTTTTTAGCTCTAGTGACCCCTAAAATGGACCAAGTGTCCCCGTTTCAAAACAACTGAGAGAAGACCTTATACTGATGCTACATGAGAATTTTAAGAAGTCTTTTAAATGCATTTCTATTTTCAACTGTTTGCCCCATTTGAAAAAAAAATTGGGAGAGGACCTTTTATAAGTTATGATGATGCTACTGATCAAGTTCTATGAAGAGCCATCAAGAAGTTCATGCAAAGAATTCATATAAAGAATTTTTAATTTTTAGCTTTAGCAGCTCCTACAGAAGGCCAAGTGCCGGGCCCGTTTGAATAAATATTGTGAGAGGACCTTATAATGATGCTACAGACCAAGTTTTATGAAGATCCATCAAGCAGTTCATTAGATTAAGTCCTTAAAATGTATTTCTATTTCTAGAGGATGAAAAAAGGGGCCAAATGCCCTCATTTGAACAAAATCTGGACAGGACCTTATGATGAAACTACAGACCAGGTCTGAAGAAGATCCTTCAAGCACTTCATGACAAAAAGTTGTTTAAAGGTATTTCTATTTCCAGTGGACAAAAACAGGGGCAATGACCTTATAATGACGTTACAGACCAAGTTTGAAAAAGATCCATCAAAGAAGTCTTTTAAAGTTTTTTTTTCTATTTTTAGCTAAAGCTACCTCTAAAAGTGGCATGATGACAAACAATTATAAATTTTAACAGTACCATGTGAGTGAAAGTAACACCTGTATGGAGTGGACCTTGAGCTTGCATCCCCCAAAATCTGTCAAGCATACATTTTTCACTTTTTTCTTTGCAATTAGAATTTTAGGCATGAAAATTTGCTGACAGATCATTATTAATCATTAATACCATGTAGTGCAATGTTCCTATTTACACTTGTTTCACTAACATAATCATGCTCCTTAAAAATAATAACATACAACCACCTTAGGTCACAATGCAGGCAATAAACAAAAATTTTCTGCTAATATAACATAAACATTACTCAAAGGATGGATATTCCAATGCAAATAAAAGCATGAAATTTTAAAGCATGAAGTTCTCAGATAGCTTCGCTTGCACATTTAATATAATATATATTACAGGGAGTGAACAGAGCAAAATAGTCATGTTTAATGTCTCAGTATAACATATATCTCAAAAATAAACTTTTAAATTAAAAGTACCAAAAGTTCACGCCCACCCCATACCCCCACAAAATCCATAATTTGCCCCTGCTTCGCATCTCTGAAACTGTCCCTTTCAAAAAGTTTTGTCTTACAGAAATTTTTAAAATCTGTTAGCATATACGGCATATGACTTGACAGTTCAGTGTTATTACAGAATGACTGCTAATAATATATTGTGTTCCTCTAAGATATGCATTTCCTGTTTTTCCCAATGAGTCATGTAAATAGTCTCTATCCTTTGATGGGGAGAAAAACGGTCTTGATCAAATTGTGAAAGTGAGTTACTGTTACTATAATCAACTCTTCACTGAGGAGATTGACAGAAATAGTAGGTAGGTCAATCCAGTAAGCTACATTCTATTATTACACCTTTAGTAACAAGATGAAATTCAAGGAATGATCAGTCAGTCTGTTATATAAATTAGTTCATTATACAAATACTGTAAAAGAATTCATTTGCTATATGTTTATAAAAAAATCTCTGGATATAACAAACAGGCTTTTCTAGTCTCAGTGAGCTTGTTGTTACTGGAGTTCACATTAAATGGGACAGCCAAGTCATTGGGATAAAAACAATTTGAGTGTATTGGGACAGTCAAATCAGATTATCAATGGAGTTAACAAGTTGAGTATAAATGGGACAGCCAAGTCAGACTGCCAATTAAGTAAACAAGTTAAGACAACACAGTCAGACAGTAAATAGAATACCAGTAGACAAGTTGAGTATAAATAGGACAGCCAAGTCGAACTTTCAACTGAGTAAACAAGTCTGCAAATGGACTAAACAAGCTGAATATAATATAGGACAGCCAATTTAGACAGTCAGTGGAGTAAACAAGTTGAGTATAAGTGGGACAGCCACATTAGACAGTCAGTGGAGTAGGCAAGTTGAGTATAAATGGAGTACGCAAGTTGAGTATAAATGGGACAGCCACGTTAGACAGTCTGTGGAGTATGCAAGTTGAGTATAAATGGGACAGCCACGTTAGACAGTCAATGGAGCAAACAAGTTGAGTATAAATGGGACAGCCACATTTGACAGTCAATGGCAGAATTCATCAACTGGGCACCTACCTTGTCTTAGCAGTAATGCTTCAAAATAAGTTTCTTAGAACCCAAGTAAGTAGTTGTTGAGAAAATGCACATACAAGATTTGTCCATCTCCTCTTGGGAGTGAAACTTCCTATGCAGTTTCGCTGAATACCAGCTAAGGGTTGCCGAGAAATACTCTGCACATGGGGATGGTGCTATACTTTACTAGTTGAACAATCAAAGATCATTACTCAATGTAAAATCACATGACCAGAATATGAAGACAATAATGCACATCTCCTTTTGGGAGTAAATCTTCCTATGAAGTTTGAATATCTTCCTAAATATCCCTGATTAATACTGAGTAATCAAAGGGCAATAACTCAGTGAAAAGTCATCAGACCAGTACACGAAGAAAATATATGCAATTCCTCATGAGAGTAAAGCTTCCTATGAAATTTTGCTGAATTCCACCAATTTAAAGGTTGATGAGAAATATTCCAGAAGAGAAATGAATGGAGCTATAGTTTACTATGCTGAATAATCAAAGTGGAATAACTCAGTGAAAAACCATCACATCAGAATAAGAAGACAATGTGCTCATCTCTGTTTGGAATGAAGTTTTGCTTAATTCCAACCAGAAGTTGCTGAGGAATACTCTGCACAAGAAATGGTGCTATAGTATATTAATACTTAATAATAAATGGGCAATAACTCAGTGAAAAAAATCGCCTGCCTGGAACAAGAAGACAACTTGCACATCTCTTGTTGGGACTGAAGCTTACTATAAAATTTTGCTTGATTCTAGTGAGTGGTTGCTGAGAAATACTCCAGACAAAAATTGAGGGGCAGATGCACGAATGCACTCATGCATGTTTGTCTGTACAGACTGATGGACAAATGAAGCAGCGACATGTATGCTCCCCCTTTATGGCAGCATGAAAAGTTAATTAACAGTCAACCGATATAGAGCTACAAGGTTTGGTACCTAATGAAATGGCATAATAAAACCTTTATTCATTGATGTCATCAATTCATTTACTGCCATATTTCTGTTTCATGTTTGTAATAGCCAATACAGTAAGCTGCAAGACCTAACATTTAATAATCCTGGTTTATGGATATAAGGAGTTATACCTCAAGAAATATCATTTATATTGCCTACGTGTTGTTGTCACATAACACTCTGAGCGTATAATGCCCTACCGTTGGTAATAAAAGGGAATTAAACATGGAAAAACAAAATAATTGCATGTAACATATGGACCGTTTATTACATTTACAAGAGCTGCATGATACCAACTCAGCATTTACGTTATCAGAAAATACAGCATTGCTACTGGTGAAAGCTATCAAATATAACAAAAACTAGGATCAAATTACTCAGAATGCTCTACTAAAGCTGGTGTGTCAATTATCATTAAGAGGGAACCCGCCATTTTGTTTTGCTAATTTATTGTTTAATCATGAGAATGTTTACCTGCATGCTTTATGACAATTTCCCCTGATGGTTAAATACCGAAAACATTTACAACTGTACGAGTCACCATATCATACATAATCATACATGACCTACGGACATTTTTGCAGAATGCAGTTTGTATCATATTAATATTGTTTCTGCATAATGTTTAGTAAAATTTAGCATGTGTGAAGACATTTTTGTATAGCTGTGTTATTTAACTTTAAGGCTGCCTTGCTCCCCATGTAACACCCTGAAGGTGATGTCATGGTCCTGGTGGGGTTCAAGTCAGCATCGTGCAGTATAAGCAGTTAACAAATCAATCAACAAATATATAACAAGAGATTGTAGGTAGGCATGCAGTGATAAATTTAGCAATAGTTAAAAATGATAACACACATCAACATTTAGGTCCACCTCTTCAAAATTTCGAAAGCTAGGCTTTTCTTGGTCAGCAATTGCAATTCAAGATAAGAATTGTAAAAAAGATTCTGTGCATTTTAGAAAAGCTGTGCTATTGTAGTCAATAAGATTATGTAGGTGTATTTGTATAATAAACACTGAAATATGCATTTGAACAATACTGGTATACTAGTATCATTTTTGATATCTAATATCATCTGCTGTCTCTATGAATTTTGTTGATCAAGGTATGTCCCTACAATGCTGTCAAGCCCACCTGCTTAGCTCAGCAGGGAGAGCGTTAGTCGAAGGATCACGGGGCCGCGAGTTCGATCCCCGGGCGGGGAGTATGTTCTCCATGACAATTTGATAAAAGACATTGTGTCTGACATCATTCGTCCTCCACCTCTGATAATTCATGTGGGGAAATTGGCAGTTACTTGCGGAGAACAGGTTTGTACCGGTACAGAATCCAGGAACACTGGTTAGGTTAACTGCCACCGTTACATGACTGAAATACTGTTGAAAAACGGCGTTAAACCCAAAACAAACAAACAAACAATGCTATCAAATGACTTCATAGGTTGAAGTACCATAAACCACAAAATTGGATTTTTGCTTTTAAAGCCTTAATTACAATACTACTGCATGACAACAAAACAGAAACCTATGCCCGATCTTAGATAAGATCATTTGAAAGGGACTTTTTTATTGATTACTTATTTAAATACCATTTAGAATTCAGGCGTTATTAGATATTAACCTTATTTTTGTTCATTAAAATGGAAACTTCATTTCCTGATGATAATTGTCCTGCATCTTATAAGTACAGTATTATTTTACAGACTGGCTAAATCTGGACTCTATATTGTGTGTAGAATCACTGACTTTGTATTTCATCAATATCAT
Source organism: Mercenaria mercenaria (assembly GCF_021730395.1). Taxonomy (NCBI): domain Eukaryota; kingdom Metazoa; phylum Mollusca; class Bivalvia; order Venerida; family Veneridae; genus Mercenaria; species Mercenaria mercenaria. Next base: position 26,048,928 of record NC_069362.1, read on the forward strand.
TTATTATTCAGTAAGTCATTGATTGTAATCAAACTGATTAACTCAATTTTCTCCTCCACGATTCCTGTTTCCTGACAAACTTGTATCAGGTAACTCGGCCAATATATAAATAATATATGCTCTAAATCTAACAATTATTCATGTCATCTTTGGTAATATATAATGATTACACATGTATAGTCAATTTAGAATCCTGGAAAAAATCAAAATATTTTCTTCTAGTTTAAACTTTCAGTATTCCTGAAGTGTGAATTTGTATTTGATAATATTGTTCTCTTTAAAAAAAAAAAAATTATGACTGTATGAATGGAAAATCTGCAGAAAATATTTCCCTTCCATCCATGTACATAAGGTGACTTTACTTTAACAATTTCAAAGGACATGCAAAACACGAGGGTAAATATCCAACAGGAAAAGCCACAGTGCAATAATGCCGCCTCCTCAAACCGCAACCTAAAGTAATGTATACCAGGATGTACTATACAAGAACAAAATTGCGAAAATGTCGCAGTATATGATCATCACAGTAAATTACTTTTGACTCAATTCAAGGGTCATAACTCCAGAGCAACAAACACTATCCTGCTGGTTATCCAACTTGACAAAGACAATATGCCCATAAACATTCTTATTGATAAGATCTTCTTTTAAGTTTTTAAGTGGACACCAGGGATATAAGCTAGCTATTTTTATTTAGGGGCCCAGACTATAAAAAAATAAATGTTTAACATTAGGTATATGGGCATTTTCTATAACAATTTAGGGGCCCAATCCAAAATCTAGGGGCCATGGTCTACTGGGCCCCTGCTAATTTATATCCCTGGGACACTGTCAAATTTCACAATTATGCGTAATTCAAGGGCAATAAGACAACAGTGACTTGGTATATCAAGCTGGTTTCAACTTTTTCAAGATATCATTAACCCATTAAAATTGTGACCAAGTCTGATGAACACTGAATAAAAACTACTAAATAAAATTCAGTTATTTACTCTCAGTGTTTGGTTGTGTGTTCCATTTTCTTCCCTTTTATGGTTTAAAACTACTCAAGTTAGAGAGTGGACACTGCCAATCTCTGCAATTTTAAGCAAATTTGGGGCCATAACACTAGAGCCACAAGATCAATCCAGACGGGTATCAGACCTGACAGAGATATTATACCCATCAATACTGTCAACAGCAGTGAACATTGAATAAGAACTGCTCAAGTTAAGAGTGTAGACAACATTGGTGGATGCCGCCCACCTGCCTGTCACCACCACATGATACATCCCATTTCACAGGTTTATTAAAATTCATAGACAAATTAAAATACAAAAATACAGAAGACAAAACAAACAAATTGTGAAGTTAACATGTTACCAAAACAAAATACCAAAATACGCATGGAGAGAGTTTCAAATAAGCTTGGCTTTCTACTCAATCCTTCATGCTGTAACTATGTAACGTTTCATGTTGTAAATATATATGAATAAAATATTGTTTAAAACAAACAAACAAATAAAGAAACACTGTGTGGCACTGTTTTGGAATGGTCAGTAGCAGAGGACAGTTAAGTCATCAGGTGTGCATTTTATCACACATTTAATTCCCATCATATTCTAAATTCACAGGACAATGTAAATAAAACTAGAGCTATCACTAAAGGTGATGAATGTACCCTCCGCATGCACTGACAGTACATTGCAATTTGACGCACACAAGATTGCATAATTATGTGGACTGTATGTATATAGAACGTATGTATACAGTATAGTAACAAAAAACAAAGTCCCATAACTATGCAGAATATTTATCTAAAAGAATGTAACATGCACCATGCACAATTAGGGCTGGTACTGATCACTTGTGTGAAGTTTCATTAAATTGTGTCAAGGGGATGAGGAGAGATGGTGCGCACAAGATTGTGTCTATGTATATAGTATAGTAACAAAAAAAAAAACAAAGTCCCATAACTCTGCAAATGTTTTTTCTGAAAGAACCTAACATGCCCCATGCACAACTACTGTTGTTACTGATCACTTGTGTGAAGTTTCATTAAATTGTGTCAAGGGGATGAGGAGAGATGGTGTGCACACGATTGTGTCTATGTATAAAGTATAGTAACAAAAAAACAAAGTCCCATAACTCTGCAAATTTTTTTCTAAAAGAACCTAACATGCCCCATGCACATCTACTGTTGGTACTGATCACTTGTGTGAAGTTTCATTAAATTGTGTCAAGGGGATGAGGAGAGATGGTGCGCACAAGATTGTGTCTATGTATATAGTATAGTAGCAAAAAAAAACAAAGTCCCATAACTCTGTAAATTTTTTTTCTAAAAGAACCTAACATGCCCCATGCACAACTACTGTTGGTACTGATCACTTGTGTGAAGTTTCATTAAATTGTGTCAAGGGGATGAGGAGAGATGGTGCGCACAAGATTGTGTCTATGTATATAGTATAGTAACAAAAAAACAAAGTCCCATAACTCTGCAAATTTTTTTTCTAAAAGAACCTTACATGCCCATGCACAACTACTGTTGGTACTGATCATTTGTGTGAAGTTTCATTAAATTCTGTCAAGGGGATAGGAGAGATGGTGCGCACAAGATTGCGTCTACGACAGACGGGCAGACAACAGACGACAGACAGACAAACCTGCAAACCAGTAATTACCCACCCTTACAACTTGTTGTCGAGGGGTACAATTATATCCCAACCTTAGGTCAGTCCCTAACACATACAGTGGTAAAACACAAAAATGCTCTTGAATATAAAAGCAAGCACAAACAATGATAAATGACCAAAATCAATGCATCCTTGGAAGACAGGAGCACCAAGAATAACACAAAAGGCCTGACGAAACAGGCCAGAAGACTGATATAAAAATTTGCCCTGGTGGGCTTTAAGAATTGCCCATCACACAGTCCTCCACTTGTTCTGTCAGACACAGCCAAACAGGAAAGCATAGCTTCCATTGTAAAGGGTTTGACCACCAAACAAAGTAGGGATATGGGGAAGGTCTCAAAACAGTTGGCTTCCAAGTTATTAATTTCTACATTATTTTATTTGGAAAACATACTCAACGCAGGGAACTGTAACAATGGCAGCTAACAAGTTGATTTTTGAGTAAGAGGTAAGAAAAAGGTAAGTAATAATTTGTCATTAGTGCTTTTATCTGTAACATGTATTGCACACTGAACTGAAGCAGATGTTCTTGATAAGAACTGTAAGTAAAGTGTCAAAATCCTATAAAAATTTGCAGATTTCTAGAATACTTTTAATTATATACTACAATCAAGCTATTATACTTGCATATATTGTGTTATTAAGCCATTCCTTATTGTTTATGAACACTTATACAACTATAATGTAATACAAAAAGTTTGAGATATGACATAACAAACGCACCAATATTATTTTTCTTTATAGAGTCTACACATAAAATCTTAAGTATAACAGAATTCATACCGTAATAGCATTCACATTAAAACTCACTTCTAAATGAAGGAGTTGTAAACAATATGCATTGGCAGATTTTTCTCGCACGTAATGCGGATTTATGACTACAAGTGTGTTAAAACCCCCCCAGCCACTCTGCAAAAATCCAAGAGGGTCATGATGACCCTGGATCGCTCACCTGAGTAATAAGAGCTACATGCTTTCAAATGTCAAACTGATGCTAAAATATTAAGAAAGTAGGTCAGAAGGTCATATTTATGGTCACTGAAAGTCAGTTTTAAGATCGGTGTGCTAAATTGTACAAGATATAAATAATTTTCATGGCTGTATCTTAAAAAACAAGAAAATAGGTCAGTAGGTCATGGTCACTGAAATTCAGTTTTAAGATCAGTCTGCAAAACTGTACATGTCATCCAAATTCCAAGGCTGTATCTTAAAAAACAAGAAAGTAGGTCAGTAGGTCACATTCATGGTCACCGAAAGTCAGTTTTAAGATCGGTGTGCTAAATTGTACAAGATATATAATTTTCATGGCTGTATCTTAAAAAAACAAGAAAATAAGTCTGTAGGTCATGGTCACTGATTGGTGTGCAAAACTGTGCAGGTCTTTCAAATTTCAAGGCTGTATCTAAACAAGAGGACCATGATGGTCCTGTCCCCACATGACCCAGTTTTGAACTGAGTGTGACGTCGTTTTTTCTATTATTTGACATAGTGACCTAGTTTTTGAGCTCATGTGACCCAGTTTTGAACCTGACCTAGATATCATCAAGATATAAATTCTGACCAATTTTCATGAAGATCCATTGAAAAATATGGCCCCGAGGGCGGTCACAAGGTTTTTTATTATTTCACCTACTGACCTAGTTGACGGCATGTGACCCAGTTTCGAATTTGACCTAGATATCATCAAGGTGAACATTCTGACCAATTTTCATGAAGATCCATTCAAAAGTATGGCCTCTAGAGAGGTCACATGGTTTTTCTATTTTTAGAACTACTGACCTAGTTTTTCATTGCAGTTGACCAAGTTTCGAACTTGACATAGATATCGTCAAGATGAACATTCAGACCAACTTTCATACAGATCCCATGAAAAATATGGCCTCTAGAGAGGCCACAATGTTTTTTTATTATTTGACCTACTGACCTAGTTATTGAATGCACCTGACCCAGTTTCGAACTTGACCTAGATATCATCAAGGTAAACATTCTGACCAATTTTCATGAAGATCCATTGAAAAATATGGCCCCGAGGGCGGTCACAAGGTTTTTTATTATTTCACCTACTGACCTACGTGACCCAGTTTCGAATTTGACCTAGATATCATCAAGGTGAACATTCTGACCAAATTTCATGAAGATCCATTCAAAAGTATGGCCTCTAGAGAGGTCACAAGGTTTTTCTATTTTTAGACCTACTAACCTAGTTTCTGACCGCAGTTGACCTAGTTTCGAACCTGACCTAGACATCATCAAGATGAACATTCATACTAACTTTCATATAGATCCCATGAAAAATATGGCCTCTAGAGAGGTCACAAGGTTTTTATATTATTTGACCTACTGAACTAGTTATTGACGGCACGTGACCCAATTTCAAACTTGACCTAGATATCATCAAGGTTAACATTCTGACCAATTTTTATGAAGATCAATTCATAAGTATGTCCTCTAGAGAGGTCACAAGGTTTTTCTATTTTTAGACCTACTGACTAGTTTTTGATCACAGATGACCAAGATTTAAACTTGACCTAAAGAATATCAAGACAAATATTCTGACCAAGTCACATGAAGATACAGTCATAAATGTGGCCTCTAGAGTGTTGACAAGCCTTTCCTTTGATTTGACCTGGTGACCTAGTTTTTTACCCATCTGACCTAGATTTGAACTTGACCTAAAAATCATCAAGGTTAACATTCTGACCAAGTTTCATATAGATATTATCAAAAATGTCCCCTCTAGAGTGTTAACAAGCTTTTCCTTTGATTTGACCTGGTGACCTAGTTTTTGACCTAATCTGACTCAGATTTCAACTTGACCTACAGATTATCAAGATTAAAACTCTGAGCAAGTTTCATATAGATATTGTCATAAATGTGGCCAATAGAGTGTTATCTAGCTTTTCCTTTGATTTGACCTGGTGACCTAGTTTTTGACCCCAGATGACCAAGATTCGAAACTGACATAAAGAATATCAAGACAAACATTCTGACCAAGTCACATAAAGATACATCATAAATGTGGCCTCTTGAGTGTTGACAAGCTTTTCCTTTGATTTGACCTGGTGACCTTTTTTATTTTTTTACCCCACCTGACCTAGATTTGAACTTGACCTAAAAATCATCACGGTTAACATTCTGACCAAGTTTCATATAGATATTATCAAAAATGTCCCCTCTAGAGTGTTAACAAGCTTTTCCTTTGATTTGACCTGGTGACCTAGTTTTTGACCTAATCTGACTCAGATTTCAACTTGACCTACAGATTATCAAGATTAAAACTCTGAGCAAGTTTCATATAGATATTGTCATAAATGTGGCCAATAGAGTGTTATCTAGCTTTTCCTTTGATTTGACCTGGTGACCTAGTTTTTGACCCCAGATGACCAAGATTCGAAATTGACATAAAGAATATCAAGACAAACATTCTGACCAAGTCACATAAAGATACATCATAAATGTGGCCTCTTGAGTGTTGACAAGCTTTTCCTTTGATTTGACCTGGTGACCTTTTTTATTTTTTTACCCCACCTGACCTAGATTTGAACTTTACCTAAAAATCATCATGGTTAACATTCTGACCAAGTTTCATATAGATATTGTCAAAAATGCGACCTCTAGAGTGTTAACAAGCTTTTCCTTTGATTTCACCTGGTAACCTAGTTTTTGACCTAATCTGATTCAGATTTCAACTTGACCTACAGATCATCAAGGTTAAAACTCTGAGCAAGATTCATACAGATATTGTCAAAAATGTGGCCTCTAGAGTTTTAACAAGCTTTTCCTTTGATTTGACCTGGTGACCTAGTTTTTGAACCTAGATGACCCAATATCAAACTCGTCCAAGATTTTATTGAGAGTAGCATTCTGACCAAGTTTCATTAAGATTGGTCCAAAATTGTGACCTCTAGAGTGTTAACAGTCAAATTGTTGACGACGGATGAAAACAGACGACGGACACAGGGCGATCACAAATTTCTTTGCTGTAGCTTCAAAAACAAGAAAGTAGGTCAGTAGTTCAGGGTTAGAAATATTAAAGATGAGTATTGAAATCAGTATCAAAAGTTATAAACGTGGTCTAAATTTCTATGCTGTACCTTCAAAAACAATAAAGTAGGTCAGTAGGTCATGATTAGGACAATTCAAGATGAATATTAAAATCTGTATCAAACATTATGCTTGTGGTCCAAATTTCTTTGCCACTGCTCCAAAAACAGAACAAGAGGGCCCTGAAGGCCCTGTATCGCTCAGCTGACCTATGGACCTAAAGATCAGATCATCAAGATTATCATTCTGACCAAGTTTCATTAAGATATGGTCATAAATGTGGCCTCTAAAGTGTTAACTAGCTTTTCTTTTGATTTGACCTAGTGATCTAGTTTTGACCCCGCCTGACCCAGATTCGAACTTGACCTAAAGATCATCAAGGTTAACATTCTAACCAAAATTCATGAAGATACAGTCATAAATGTGACCTCTAGAGTGTTAACAAGTTTTTCCTTTGATTTTTTGACCTGGTGACCTATTTTTTTATCCCACATGATCCAGATTCGAACTCGGTCTAGAGGTCATCAAGACAAACATTCTGATGTGGCCCCTAGAGTGTTAACAAGCTTTTCCTTTGATCTGACCTGGTGACCTAGTTTTTTACCTCAGATGATCTAATATCAAACTCTTCCAAGATGTTTATGAGGGTAACATTCTGACCAAGTTTCATCAAGATTGGGCCAATATTGCGACCTTTAGAGTGTTAAAAGGCTTTTCCTTTGATTTGACCTGGTGACCTAGTTTTTGACCCCACCTGACTCAGATTGGAACTTGATCTAAAGATCCTAAAGGTTAACATTCTGACCAAGTTTCATTAAGATACGGTCATAAATGTGAGCTCTAGAGTGTTAACTAGCTTTTCCTTTGATTTGACCTGGTGACCCACATGACCCAGATTTGAATTTTATCTAAAGATCATCAAGGTTAACATTCTGACCAAGATTCATGAAGATACAGTCATAAATGTAGCCTCTACAGTGTTAACTGGTTTTTCCTTCAAGTTTTTTGACCTGGTGACCTAGTTTTTGACCCAACTTGACCCAGATTTGATCTTAACCTAAAGATCATCAAGAATAAATTCTGACCAAGTTTCATAGAGATAATGCCATAGATGTGGCCTCTAGAGTGTTAACAAGCTTTTCCTCTGATTTGACCTGGTGACCTAGTTTCTGACCCCACCTGACCCAGATTTTAACTTTACCTATAGATAATCAAGATTAACTTTCTGACCAAGTTTCATTAAGATATGGTCATAGATGTGACCTCTAGAGTGTTAACTAGTTTTTCCTTTGATTTGACCTGGTGACCTAGTTTTTGACCCCACCTGACCCAGAGTTGAACTTGACTTAAAGATCATCAAGATTAATATTCTAAAATAGTTTCATTAATATATGGTAAAAAATGTGGCCTCTAGAGCGTTAATTTACTTTTCCTTTAATTTGACCTGGTGACCTAGTTTTTGACCCCAGATGATCCAGATTCAAACTTACCCTAAAGATTATCAAGATTAACATTCTGACCAAGTTTCATGAAGATATAGTCACAAATATGGCCTATACAGTCTTAACAAGCTTTTCCTTTGATTTGACCTGATGACCTAGTTTTTAACCCCTGATGACCCAATATCAAAATTTTATTGAGGGTAACACTCTGACCAAGTTTCATTAAGATTGGGCCAAAATTGTGGCCTCTATAGTGTTAACAGTCAAATTGTTGACGACAGATGACGGACACAGGGCGATCACAAAAGCTCACCTTGAGCACTTCATGCTCAGGTGAGCTAAAATGTCAATGTAAAACAAGGGACCACCCGGGCGTGGCCTATTCTGACCCCAACCCCCGGGTCATGATTTGAACAATCTTGGTAGACAACCACTAGAGCATAACACATGCTACATATCTAAGCTATGGGCCTTAGGGTTTAAGACAAGAATTTTTTTAAAGGTTTTTCCCTGTACAAGTCTATTTAAACCATGTGCCCCCCGGGGCAGGGCCATATTTGACCCAAGGGCGATAATTTGAACAATCTTGGTACAGGACCACTAGATGATGCTATATACAAAATATCAAAGCCCTTAGGACCTGTGGTTTTGGACAAGAAGATTTTTAAAGTTTTTCCTTTCATCTGGCAACCAGAGTTCTGCATGGAATTCAATTCTTTGAAATTTCTTTTGAAAAAGACCATCCAAGGAACATCCCTCTGAAGTTTCATGACCATTGCCCTGGAGGTTTAGGAGAAGATGTTGTTTAAAGGAAAGAGATTTTTCCTTTATATGCCTATATAAACCATGTGACCCCCAGGGCAGGGCCATAATTTTAACCCTAGCAGAATAATTTGAACAAACTTGGTAGAGGACCATTACATGATTCTACATGCTAAATATCAAAGCTCTAGGCCCTGTGGTTTTGGACAAGAAGATTTTCAATGTTTTTCCCTATGTAAGTCTATATAAACCATGTGACCCCGGGACGGGGCCATATTTGACCTTAGTGGGATAATTTGAACAATCTTGGTAGAGGACCACTAGATGATGCTACATACCAAATATCTAAGCCCTTAGGACCTGTGGTTTTGGACAAGAAGATTTTTAAAGTTTTCCCTATATAAGTCTATATAAACCATGTGACCCCGGGGCAGGGCCATATTTGACCCTAGGGGGGATAATTTGAACAATCTTAGTAGAGGACCACTAGATGATGCTACATACCAAATATATAAGCCCTATGACCTGTGGTTTTGGACAAGAAGATTTTTAAAGTTTTTCCTTTGAGTTGCCATGGCAACCAGAGTTCTGCATGGAATTCAATTCTTTGAAATTTCTTTTAAAAAAGACCATCCAAGGAACATCCCTGTGAAGTTTCATGAAAATTGGCCTGGAGGTTTAGGAGGAGATGTTGTTTAAAGGAAAGTGTGGACCGACGCCGGAAGGACGTACAGACGGGCAGACGCCTGCAGTGAGCGATCACAATAGCTCAGCCTGAGCTCTGTGCTCAGGTGAGCTAAAAAACATGAAATGAATCCTTACAGTGACATTAAGCAGTGTACAAAGGGCAAAGATTTTGCTTAAAAGTATCATAGAATGTGTCTTAATTACCTGACTAAAGAATGTCAAAAAGGGTAATAATTTTCTGAGAACGCAAAGTTGGAATAAAGGACCTGTGCACTGCATGTCAAGCCATCACAATGAATAAGTGTGTGCTTAGTTTCAATCCATTACCACTTGTGGTTACTGAGATACCCACTTACATTCAGAAACTTAACCAATCAGGATGCCAAAGCCAATGAAGGAGTACAGTAGCTCTATCTACTCTTCAGTAATAGAAAATAAAAATACTCTGGCTTTCCTTTTCTAGAACAAAGCATATTGCACAACCCTAAGGATTATATATGCCAGCTGGACTTCTACTTTAGAGGAAAAATTTGTTTGCTGAATTTGTAGGAAATAACATTAAGAATCACATTATATTTAAACTAAGGTAAAAATGAAATACCTTATCATGCAGATCTTTTGCCCGTTTCACCCGACTACCTTCAGATACATGTTTTCCATTGGACTCTGTGGGTGTCTTTGCTGGAGTTGATGGATGTGAGTACTTGCCAAGGGGGATAACTGAGAGAGATACTCTCCTAGAATGACTGCCAAGGTACGGTTTTAAATCATTCACTGTATACACAGGGTTTCCATTAACTTCCACGATCACATCACCTAACAAAATGTGCAACAGTGCATATTTTCTTAACTTTCATTTTAGTAGCAAAGAAATGGTTTTGTTCAATAAAATCTGTAAAAAGATCCCTTGGAGGCAAAGAATGCAACCAAGAAGAATAATAGCAGACTCCGTTTGATCGAGCCTGTTCATTACAGGTAATGAAATGTGCAACACCTCTCTGACACACCCACCTACAGACTAATTCATTCAAGAAACATTGCAAAATTTAGGATTCTTGGGAGTACACTTCATGACAAGTGTACTTTCTTATTTGTTTCAACTTCAGTTCAGAGATGTGCTGGAAGATTGTTTTATCCTGTGTCATAATTAGTGCAGTGTGACCTTTTTCTTAGAAATTTGACCCATGAAATACTAGAAGTTTCAGAGGAAAATTAACTATTATCATACATCTTAACTGACATCAACATTTTTTCTGTGTTTACTTTACTGATAAGAGTGCAATGATATCCTGGTTTTTTATCAGACAAAGGTTTTATCATTATGTTTCAGTAGAAGTGTAGGTGTGGTAGGGTAGAGTATCAGGGTGCACTAAGTCTTATACTTCCTTGCTATTGAGTTAGCTATAATAGCAACATGGTGTGTAGAAAAATGTCACTAACATTGGTGCCTATATATTAGTGACATTTTTCTACACACCATGCATCAAAAAATTTTGTAACTTTATTTTTGGTTTAACTTATTTTTCTATTGAACCAGCATTTAGAACATATACTTTGAGCAGTTTTAAATTGAGGCAGCATACTGACCAAATGACCAGCTCAGAAAAATGTGTGAAAAATACTGACCAATTGACCTGCCAATAGAAAAACTGTCTGAGACTGATTAAGATCTCCTTAGGATCCAGGTTGGAGCATACCATAGGGCCAATAGCAATACACAAATCATACAGGAAGATAAGCAGTAGCTGTTATATTAAGATGATGATGATAACTTTTTTCTTTAACAATATAAAATTAAGCACAAAACATTAAACACAATCTTTTTAACCTGGTCTGATTCCCATCACATGTGCTGGTCCATCCTTTTCCACTGTCCATACATATACTGGTTTACTGTTGTTTATCACCATACCTAGGCCTACAGATTTATTCCCTACAACATCCACATGAAGTATTCTTGACACCACACCCAGTGTTGGGGGCTGAGTTCGGCTGTGCTTGGCTAGTGTCTTCAGGGCTTCTGCTGACATGTTTGTTACATCCTGGTCATCAAGTTCAAGTATCTGGTCCCCACATTGTAGTCCTGAATTGTATGCAACACTTCCTCTCTCAACATGTAAAACAAAACATGGACCTTGTCCAACAATTTCAAAGCCAAAGTGCTTTGGCCACTTAAGTGTTTTTAGTGGCATTTTGGAATAAGTCATTATAAGTTTAAACAAGGTAGAACAAATTGATATAAATTATAATCCCTATTTTCAGTCATATTTTTAAATAAAATCCTTAGTGCACAGTAAGATATGTCAGCTTCCATAATTCACAGAAGAAATGTAAAATCTGCAAACTATGTAACAAGTCACTTTGAACAAAGCTTGTAAAATCCATATCTTTCTCAAACAAGCTAAATAATTTTGCAATACACACAGTTACAGAATAAATCTGGGGCAATGTTGCCTTGAAGATAGCATCTGTTTACTTTGATCATATCATGTAACCATAGCCATAAGTAACATTATCTATCACTTAAACTAGCTATAATTTATAATTCACACCCAATATTGAATAAATCACTATTTCTTATTAATTATTCATTAAAAGATTTCTGTCTTATTCAGATACCAATAATGGCAATATCTTCTGAATCTCAGCTCTTCAAATTTACATTTCCTGCAAAGCAGTACAGTAAATGTCAAAATGTTTTCATGTAAATAACTTCATAACTGAGTACCGCAGAAAAGTGCATCATCTGGGTTATTGTAAGAAAATTGCATATGATTGATTGCATATCAACTGACATTTCGCGGGAAATTTATTGATTGTACCACGTGACAATCACATGTTACATGAAGTAGACTGGAACCCTTTCTTTTCGTGTTTACCTTTCGAAAAAAATCAATTGTAAACCATTCTACATATTCCAATATGGAGGATATCCAAGGTAAACAAATTGAAATCGTTGCGGTAAAAACATAAAATTATCGCAAAGTACAGAATGGAAGGACGTGTAAAAACTAGACAACATGGATCAATACCAAATACCCTCGGCAGACAAGTTGGAGTGCTACCCATAAGTGGTGGAACAAAACTACGGCGTGGAAGCGGGTAAGACGCACCTGTGTACGGCTGTATTAGCCTGTAACAAAAAAAAAAAAAAAAAAAAATGAAAATCGTGACAGTTTATTTTGCAATACTTTTAAGCTGTGTCGCAAATTTTGTTATTTATGACATGGACCAAAAAGCAGCAATGTTGTCGAGCTGATTGTCAACTCTTAAATCTCACTGAAGTTGAGTCACATTTAGTTTGATCGGATATGGGGGTAGTCCAAACTTTTACGATGTAGGCCTACTCTCCAAGGCCTCTGTGGACATCGACTGGAGAGGGTTAAAAAGTGCACATGGCTAAGTGAGAAACGCATATACAAGTGTGTGTTGTTAAGATAATAGGGCATTTCAGGACAATGTGATAACTTAAAATTTTGATTGTCGCTGTCCCATCATGACAATTATATCTACATCTACATCTACATAATACTTCCAACAATCATTAACGATTATGACTGGAAGGCGCTTGTCTGGGCAGTGTTAAAAATGAGAAAACTCATTAGGTGCAAAGAATAAAAATTACTACAGGTGCTAAGTTAAAAACATAGTGAAGGAAGTTACTATATATAAATTATCAGGTAATATCAGATCATAAAATAAGTCATCCCGATAAGCCATATTCGTAAGTAAGGCTAGGGGCTGGGGTAATAGTAGCGTTACTTATTTGGCTTATCAGGATGACTTATTTTATGATCTGTTATTTAATAGTCATCCCTCTAATGATGGGACAGAGACAGTCAAAAGTTACCACACTATCCCAAAACATCCTATTATTCGGACTAGGGTCTGTAATGGCTGCTTTAAACATGCCTAGGCTAGTACTGTTTGATCCACCTGTTATCTGTAACAGGGATTTTCCTGAAAATGTGGCTTTTTTCTACAAGGTCCAGAAATAAAACAATTACAACAATCTAAAGGTCTTCAAGGTTTATCGACTAAATTAAATCAAGACGGAAGCCAGTGAGATAAATTTTGATGGTCTCTGTAATCTATATGTGGTAAAAGTTTGAAAGTGAAAAAAATATCAGTCTATAAAATGGGTCAAACTTGAATGTGAAATGAATTAGGTGGTGAGGATGGTAGTAAAATCTGTAGTGATAGTAGGTTTATAAGACACTTCCACCAGCCTTAGCAACATGGTTAGGCTGTCTACCTATAGATCATGAGGTCCGGAGTTCGAACCCAAGTAGAGACCTGAGTTTTTCTGTCCCAGGGTTTACTTTAATGGTGTCAGAAGTGTTTGACACTAACAGACTCATGCATTGGGCATGGAGTGTCATTCTGGAGAGCTTGTGAGCTCTGAGATGTAAAGGGGGAAAAGTGTAGTGATAGTAGGTTTATAAGCTACTTTCAACAGCCTTTCTGTTGGGTTAACTCTTTAATGACAGCGTGGTAAGAGTGTCCGCCTACGGATCACAAGGTCTAGGATTCAAGCCCCAGTAAGAATCTTGGTATGTCTCTCGCACTTTAAATCTTTTCAGATTTTCAAAATATTCAGTGGTCTAGTGGTTAAGGTGTTGCTGCTCAATCTTGGGGTTTTAGACTGTCCACTGAGTCTGTGGGAGAGCACATATCTACAGGTCACAGGGTTGTCAGTTTGATCTCCAGCTGAAGCTATGTTCTCCCTGTGACAATATCATAAAAGACTTTGTGTCTGACTCTGAAGTTATTTCTTCCTTTGACTCAGATTCATGTGGAAAAGGTTGGTAGTTATTATCATAAATGAAGTACAGGTTAGTACTAGCACAGAACCCAGGTACTCTGCTAAGTTTATTCAGATCTTGTCCCTAGGTTCAAATTGGTCCATTCTTGGGGTTCACTTATTTTACATAGACTTCTGTAAGAAAAAAATTAAGAATCCCCCTGTCTAAAACCTCGAGCCCTTGAGCTTAGATATTTGTCATCTAGCTTGATAAAGGGTCTTTTACCAAGTGTGTGCAGATTATGCCTCTATGATTGAAATTAGCCCTGCCTGTAGGTAACTTGTTTTTGTATGTAAGAAAAACTTTAAAGAAATTGTGTGAAACCTGAAGGCTGTACATAGCTTAGATATTTGGGTTTTAGCTTTGTGTAATGATCCTCTACCAAATTTGTTCAAGTCATGCCTCTGGGTTCAAAATTGTTCTGACCCAGAGGGTTCACTTATTTTACTTAGTCTTATATTAGAAAAAAAAACAAAAATGAAAATATTCTTTTCTGAAGCTGCAAGACCCAGGGCTTAGACATTTTGTTTGTAGCATCAGCTATTTGTGTCAAAGTTGGCCCCGTGCATGGGGGTCACTTGTTTTACAAAGATTTATATAGGAAAAACTTTCAAATCTCTCATGTACCAGTTCCAGTCAGGTGAGTGATAAAGGGCCATTATGGCTTTCTTGTTTCCCCATGAAGGAAAAACACCAACAGAATTGTTTAATAGTTGAGTAATTGAAAAAAGATAGTGAAGATAAATAATATTTATAAGTGTTTTTTTTTTCTGGCCAATTTGGGGCCGAAATTAGGCCCCAATCCCAATGGCAAATAGTATGTTTTTTTCCCAATTTCAAAGCTAAAATTCCCAAAATCAGTTTTTAACCAGGTTTTCAACGAAAACCTGAGTTATTAGATTGTTGAGTTATTAGATTGGGGTATGTCGTTGGTCGGGCGGGCGGGCGGCGACGTCAAACTGGTGTTTCCGGTCAATAACTTTTGTTTCGGTAAAGATATTTGAATAAAACTTGGTATGTATGTAGCTTATCTCGAGACAAAGGCTGGGGTTGATTTTGGGGTTTTTGGGGTCAAGGTCAAGGTCACTGTTACTTAAAATAGAAAAGGGTTTCCGGTCAATAACTTAACTTAGGAATGAGCTATCATGATGAAACTTGGTGTATAGAAAACTTATATAAAGTTGTAGCTTGGGATTGATTTTGGGGTTTCTGGGATCAAGGTCAAGGTCATTGTTACTAAAAATAGGGTTAGGGTTAGGTTAAGGTTAGGGTTGTGCTTCTGGGATCAAGGTCAAGGTCATTGTTACTAAAAATAGGGTTAGGGTTAGGGTTAGGGTTGTGCTTTAAAGTGGTGCACTGTGATTCAGTATACTTTTTATTCTTATGAAAAGTGTTGAAAACCTGGTTTCGTGGCATTGCCGCGTTTCTTGTTTTTATTTTGTTTTCCAACTTTTTCAAACAAGACTGTACCTATAGAACTTTAAACATTTGAAACACAAGACAATTTGCTAACTTAAAGCATAAAATGATAAATTTTACGACCATTTTTACTTAAATGAGACATTTTGATAACAGATACGACTTTTAACAATTCCCAATTTATCGTAGGCATTTTATGACGCATTTTTCCCAGTTGTAAAGGCCCTGGCCCCATTCTCAAGTCAGTGGAAAAAAACACTGATTTATGAAACTAATAATAATTCATGCATTGTTACAGTGTCACAATATTAACATAGAAAATATTTTAGTAACTAAATATAAAGAGTAACATATTTCCAATTCAGGGACAAAATACCAGTTGGTGGAACAGATATATCCTCAGATTCATACACAACCTACCAGAAGAGACCACCATCAGGCTCCGGGAGTCAGGCCTCTAGGGGTCAGTCCTCTGCAAGTAAAACTCATGGTTCATCTTTGGGCAAGAATAGGAGAGTAAGCAGTGGAAATGATTCAGAATCAGTGTATCCAGAGACACCAGTGTCAGCTGGTGGAGAAAAGTAAATATGTCCTCATTTAAAATTGCATTCACCCAGGTTGATTTCAAATGTTTTCAAAATTTAGAAAGTTAATAAAATTAAGAACAAAATGATGCAGTGAATTTTATGTGGAATTTGTTTGTTAAAGCACAAGTTAGCAAAAAAGCTGTTTACTGACTGCCAGCCATGCAGTAATGATATATTGTGAAGTAGAAATAATTTAGCTGTATACTTATAAAATACATCCTGAAATAGTATTTATTTATTTTGAAGATTTTCTTTTTTGAGGAATGATATTGTGCTTTACAAAATAAAGGACACATCCCTCATTGGTTACTGAAGGTTATTATTGTATCTAGACATGCAGATGATTAGGATAGCCAAGTACTTTCCTGTTATGATGATACTAGATTGGCCAAGCCTTAAGACACAAAAGGATCAGTTTTTAACAGAAAGAACCTTTTAAATAGAGTAATGTTGGGTAATACCGACAGTCGTCAGTTATAGACACCCTAATTGTAAGAGTTCATTTATGTTAATGCCACAGTCTTTAAGATTTTCTGTGACGTTTCTATGACGTCACAAACTCTTCCTAAATGTCTGTGAGTCCAAACGAAACTCCTGCACACTATCTTTTTACATCAAGATATTGTTCTTACTGATAGGACGTACGTATCTCCTTAGCAAAATTGGAAGAGTTATTGCAAGTCGTAAGGTGGATAGTACTGTCTCCCTTGAAATTGCTTTTGAAAATTTAGTTATTTTCGCGTGTGCAACATGAGGACAGATGTGAAAGATATCATTGACAACAATTATGGAGGAAAATATTACCAAGATGCCAAGGAGACAGGAAAGAATGGGGTGTGGATATCTGCCGACATAAAAACATTGTGTCGGCAGTTTTAGACCCCATTAGATAATTCATAGCCTAGATTGTTTCCCTTACCTGTCGATTTAGATCTTTTATGCTTCTTTCAGAACAGGCAGAAAAAATCCGTATTGTACCTTTTGTATTGTATGTTGCCGGACTATTTTCATTAACATGCATGAACTGACACAGTTCTATACATAGCATACATAAAAACCTCACCAAGTTCCATTTTAATATCGATAAACATTGAAGATTTCATTCAGTAACAAAACAGGTGGAGGCATATAATAAAAGGGTCATCATAACAGTAGCTAGATCTGGGAATTTGTAGTTGGCTCTTGTGGAGGTTGCAAGGTCGAATCACACTCGGTGCTTGCACACCTCATGAGATCCTGTCTGGCAAAAATCCACTCGAGCACTCGAATACAACATTCCAGATTGAGCTATTGTTAATTAATAGCCCTATTTTATTGAGACTTTTAGAGCTTCCTTTATATGAAACATAAGTGCTATTGAGCACTCGACCTATTTTCTCAGAAGAAGTGGCAGGGATTCTGTTTGTCTGTCTGTTCATTAATGTTTCTGTTTGTTTGTCAGTGTAATGAACTGACAAACATTATCGGTTGCCTATATTATCAGATCTAGATTCTGATATAAACTATTGCTATTACTAAAATAGTAGGAGTAGGACCATAATTTTGCTAAGTTTACAGGCATGTAAATGTGTACGAAAATTTAACCCAGCTTACTCGAAAAAATGCTACATAATTAAGGTGCTTGGTCTCCTCTTATATATTCTCTACGGTTGTATATTCTAGACGTTGAACATTGTTGCGTTTCGTCCTTTATTGGCTTTTAAAAAGTTCTACTGACTGTATACTTAGTTTAGAGCTAGTCTATGTCTACTTGCACACATGTAGGCTATAACATCAAGGCAAAAGTGTCTGCCTTCTACACATGGCCAATATACAATATAGCTCTAGCCAAAATGATGGAAAGTCTTAAACGTCTAGCAACTTTTATCATTTTTATTTATAATTTAAAAGCATTACAACTGACTTCTCTTCATCTCTTAGCTTACTCATCGCTTGTCAACATACTTATCTGATTTTTTATTTTAAAAAAAGGAAGGGTGCCCATAACTGCTGAATGGTGTCGGTAATTGCCTCCACGACTTCTTGTATGTGTGGTTGTCTTATACTCGTATTGCGTTACAGCTGTTGCTGTATGGACTATTTGATGATGCGGATGAATAATTAATAGCACTGAAAATCGGTTTCAACTAAGATTATCATAAGTAAATAATCAGTTATCCTATGCTAATGCTTAAGGTGTCGATAACTGCCGACATTGCGCTAACCAAACATATCACATTCTGCTTTCTTGTTAATAAGGCTGTCTGTATACAGTAATGACAAGAAAATTGGTTTTAAAAGGTATACATATTGAAATTGGTCTAACTATGAAATTCCATATTTGTATTATTTCTGTTTTAGGAGATCTGCTGGCTCAAGGAATAGTGTACCATCATCCAGAGGTCAGACTTCAAAGGTCACATCAAATTCGTTAAAGAAGTCACCTGGTAGTTCTCATTCCATTTCCAGTCAGTATGGGGATGGTGATATAGAAAACTATGACAACCAGTCTTTAGTTGGGAGTGCTAGGTAAGTATTCTTGAACTCTTGTATTGACCTCAGTAAGCAATCTTTTAATTAGCTCAGTATTTAAAGCAAACGACTGGCAAATCAAGAGACTGAATTCCAACCCTGGTTCTCAAGCTTATGTATGACTTAACCCTTACAGAAGCAAGCCTCTGTGGCGTACATGCTGCATATTTGCTGTGTATATGCCGCGAACACAGTAGTACGCCAGAGGAGTACATTTTACATACACCGCATGCCGCGTACATGCCGCGTACTATTTCGACGAGTACACAGCATGTACACAGGAGGTCACTAGTACACTTCAAGTACGCAGCACAGACTCTGAAAATTTAAGGAGTACACTGCATGTACGCAGGAGGGACTTGTACAAGAAAATAGTACACTGCATGTACACCGCAGATACTTTGAAATTTGTGCAGTACACTTCATATACGCGGGAAAGACTTGTACAATTTCTTTTGGCATTTATACTCATTGTTTTTTTTTTATAAGTTAAAGTCTGAAGTAAACTTCATATACGCGGGAGGGACTTGTTCATTTTCTTTTGGTGTTTATACTTCGAATTTTTTTAGGTAAAAGTCTGAAGTACACTTCATGCAGGAAGGATTTGTACATTTTTTTTTTTTTTGGAAGCAAGAACTTGATTTCCCAGTAACTTTTATCTTAATAGCATAGAATAGTTCAGATTACCGGTATTCTGAACAATGAAAATTTGCCATTTACTATTTGCAATGTTCATTTGTGAAGCTTACATCTTAGTGATTTCTGAGCTGCACCTTGCATGCAGTGTAAAAATATATTCTTTTTCATTTTGAATTAATCCTGGAGCTTTCTAACTTGGATAATTGAAAAGCCTTATTTGAACTTCGTTGCATTACATTTTGTAATACATGAAATAATTACCAAGATAATGCCTCAACAGCGCCCGAATGAGAAGAATTAATAGCTCTCACTGTTATTTGAATACTCTTAAGCAAAACACCATTCTATCATGTTTTATAAAGGCTTTAATGCTCATTATGTTAACTCATTAAGGCCTCACCGGATTAAAAGGTTGTTCATCGGATTTGCCGCTCGTATATTTTCAGAACGTTTTTGGCTAATTGCGCTCGCCCCACTGGAAAAAATCATTCCAAAATTTTTTGGTGCGCTACTTTTTACGGACGTAAAAGTGTATAAATGCTTATATAATTCCAGTCCTAGATTGTTCTCAGATGGATTTTAATCAAAATAAATACATACTACGCACACATCGTCTATAATAAATCATAACACTTATATTTAGTTGCATTAAAGTTGTTTCCCCTTGATGCAGTTACGCCATTTTCTTCAAATGTTTACCAAATTACATGCTACAAAAATTGATTTATTTCATTGAAAAGTGGATGAAGAAAAGCATAGTAATTTATTTGATAACATCAATCTACATTATTTTGGTAAGGGTAAATACTTATTGATGCATGTCACTTATCTTTTTTCTGTTTTTTTCTGTCCAAATGATCAGCATTTGCATACAAAAGTTGGTGGGGTAAGGAAATTACATTATCACAGCAGTTTCACCACAAGAGTACACAGCATGTATGCAGCAGGAGTACACAGCATGTACGCCGCAGGACTCGGGCCAGGAGTACACAGCATGTACCCCGCAGTGGTAGTACACCGCAGGCTCATTTGCATGTGAAAAGTGTATGTGCCGCGTACATGCTGCGTACTATTTCCCGCATACTAAATTCCTCCAGCGTACATCCTGTGTACTATGTAGTCCACAGCATGTATGCAGCAAGTAGTACGCGGCAGAGCTCATTTGCATGTCAAAAGTGTACTACAAACGTACTATCGGTGTATGTGCGGTGTATATCCTGTGTACTATTTAAAGCCCTTGATTTCAGTACACATCATGTACGCATCATATACGCTGTATGTACACAGCAAGAGTACGCAGCAGGCCTTTTTCTCCTGTAAGGGATTTGCTGAAAGAAACCAGGTTTGATGAGACTCAATAAGGATAGTTATTGCCGAGCTGGCTTGCATTGAGCTCAATATAGTCGTCTCTTTTGGCGGGTCGGTGTATGTGCGTCCGCCTGTGCATTCATCCGATTTTGTCTGGACCATAACTTTGACATGCATGGACCAATCTTGTTTATATTTGGCATGAATGTTGACCTCAATGAGAAGGAGTGTCATGCGCAAACCCCATGTTCCTATCTTAAAGGTCAAGGTCACAGTTGGAGGTCAAGTGTCAAATTGAAGTTTGTTCTGAGCATTTCTTCTTCATGCATGGTGGGATTTTGATGTAACTTGGCATGAATGTTCACCATTATGAGACAGAGTGTCATGCGCAAGAACCAGGTCCCTAGGTCTAAGGTCAAGGTCACACTTAGAGGCCAAAGGTGTTAGCAGGCTTGACATTCTGCCTGTGGGCATGCAGAATGTATTTCTATTTCCAATTCATTAACCACTCAGTCTTGAAGACCCATATGCTATTCATTGATGCTTCTGACATGCTTATAGACAAATTGTTTTCATTTCCAGATCCTCTTTCTTTTCAAGAGCTCCAAGTTCTCGCATATCACCAGCTAGTTCTAGATCTGCAGCCACCAAAACTTCTCCAGGGATATCTAATAGTGAGTTTACGACAGCTGTTTGATGGTTATATTTGTAACTAGTGATTGTAGAACCTCCAATGTAAAAGTCTTCTCATTGAAGAACAATTAATACTGATCTCAATATCAGGGTGATAATCCATGTTTAAAAATTAGTTTTAGAAAATGCACCAGTGAAATACAGTAAAAAATTGGATGTTTTTATGCCCCCAAAGGGAGGCATATAGTTTTTGAACCGTCTGTCGGTCTGTCCGCAATTTTCGTGTCCGGTCCATATCTTTGTCATCGATGGATGAATTTTCAAATAACTTGGCATGAATGTGTACCACAGTAAGATGACGTGTCGCGCGCAAAACCTAGGTCTGTAGCTCAAAGGTCAAGGTCACACTTAGACGTTAAAGGTCATTTTTCATGATAGTGCATTTGTGTCCGGTCCATATCTTTGTCAACCATGGATGGGTTTTCAAATAACTTGGCATGAATGTGTACCACAGTAAGACGACGTGTCCCGTGCAAGACCCAGGTCCGTAGCTCAAAGGTCAAGGTCACACTTAGACGTTAAAGGTCATTTTTCATGATAGTGCATTCGTGTCCGGTCCATATCTTTGTCACCCATGGATGGATTTTGGCATGAATGTGTACCACAGTAAGACGACATGTCGCGCGCAAGACCCAGGTCCGTAGCTCAAAGGTCAAGGTCACACTTAGACGTTAAAGGTCATATTTCATGATAGTGCATTGATGGGCGTGTCCGGTCCATATCTTTGTCATTCATGCATGGATTTTAAAATTATTGGGCATGAATGTGTACCATAGTAGAACGACGTGTCGCGCGCAAGACCCAGGTCCGTAGCTCAAAAGTCCTAAACTCTAACATCAGCCATAACTATTCATTCAAAGTGCCATCGGGGGCATGTGTCATCCTATGGAGACAGCTCTTGTTCTTAATATTCTATTTTATACTAGTAAATACTGAAAATTAGAAAAATTTGGAAAGTAATATTTTATAGTGAAGAGATCAGCTAGGAAAAGTTCTGGAACAGTTAACAAAGAGGGTGACAATGAGAGGGAGGATATGGAAGAGCAAGATATTAGATTTATAGATGTGCCATCACAAAGGTCAAGGTCAGGCTCAAAAAGTAAAAGGTCACCAGGGTCAGTGCCAGGGTCAGCAGGTCAAAGACCACAGGAAAATGGAAAGAAGCCATACAAAACAATAGATCCTGAAGAAATTGTAAGTTATAAGAGCGAGAAATGGATACAAGATGTAAATAGACAGAATGCAATAATGTATCTAATGAAAATATGAAGATAAGAAATATACTGAATAAACAGCTTACCCACCATTTTTGATTTGGCCAATATTTTGAAAATTACTGAAAATTCTTCCTTGAAATTTAGCAGATGCTTAGAACAATACGTTATTGATAAAATTTCAAAATTTTATCATAAAAATTTAGCCATTTGATGACTTCAATCCATTTTTGAAATGTTGCAAAATTACAACAAAATGTCAAGCAAACTAGCATCAAGTGTTATTAGGGAAGAAGGTGGCAACAAAAACAGAATCATGCCATACCCTATCATTTGATATTTGATTTATATGACATTTAACCATTGTCCAGTAAAAAATCTTCTTATAAATGGTTTGGTATCCAACCATTTTCTTAAAACACATCTTTATATTTTTTTCAAATGCAGTATGGCAGTAAAATGAATAAAATTATATCCTTGCATAAGTCAATATTTTTGGAAATTTAATAAGTGTTAACGATATAGGAAATGGAGGGTTAGCTTTTTTCTCGGGTATCATGCAGTAAAAAATAGAATATGAGATCTTTGAAGTTAGATAGATATTTAACCCATACCATGCTGGACACGATTGGTTTTGGTTTTGCCTTTGCGACCAGTGTAGATCATGATCAGCCTGCACATCCATGCAGTCTGATCATGATCTGCACTGTTCGCTATTCAGCCAGTATCTTTTTGGTAAGCACCCCTTTTAACAGTTTAGTGAGTTAATGATACTGTCCAGTCGGAAGATGGACAAGTTTTATTATAGAAGTTTAGCATGGTAAAGGTTAAGGTTGGTAAGACAAGAAACAACACAAGCTTAATAATGAGCTTTTGAACTATGTAAAGCTTTAACTTGAATATATAAATAGATACTGGCATTTATGCTTTTCAGTAACAGAAATTATTTATGAAGTTACCAGTGCAAGTTTTAAATTTTTCTCAGTAGACACTTTATTATCAGAACAAATATGAGAATACAGTAAATAGCCTACTTTCTTTTGAAATGGGTCATGGTAACTTGTGTATTTGTTTCAGCTTGCCCAGAACATGGAGTCAGATTTTCTGAAAATCTATGAGATAAATCTGCATGCATCAGAACTCACCAACATAGATAATATGGATAAGGTAACAAATGTTTGTAGTTCAAAATCTTTAGGGACCTCCGTGGCTGAGTGGTTACGGTTGCTGACTTTGAATCACTTGCCCCTCACTGATGTGGGTTGGAGCCTCAATTGGGGGGGGGGGGGGGGGGGGGGGGGATGGGGGGGAGTTGAATTCTTCATGTGAGGAAGCCATCCACCTGGCTTATGGAAGTTTGGTGGTTCTATTCAGGTGCCTGCACGTGATGAAATATTGCAAGGAGGAGCACTTGGGGTATTCCTCCACCATCAAAGCTGGAAAGTTGCCATATAATCTATAGTTGAATCAGTACGATGTTAAACCCAACAAAAACAAAAATCAAAATTTTGTAATGCCTGATAAATACCTACCATGTAGTAATACTGAAGTCTCAAAAAATCTGTCAAGCAAATTTATGTGGCTCTTCATCTAGTAATGAGGATAGGAATTTCAGGCTGGTTTCTACCAGCTGAGAATACTGTGTCTGGTGTTGTGTGGATAAAAAATAAAGAAATGAATTAGTAATGAGTGTGCAGAGATATGATTTGAAACTTGTACATTAAAATTATTTTACACTAGGTATTCTAGCATAAAACTGCTGTTCTTGTCACATTTCGGCGTTGTTTTAACAGGATAGAAAACGAATGTAAACGGAGAGATTCTCACACTCACATGCCGTTAAAACACATCTTTATATATGCGCTTTCTGTGGCAAAGTGTAAACGCATTACATCCCCAAAATGGATAATTCAAAAGGAAATGACGTCAGCATGAAAAACAATGCTGACATTCCCGCATGTTTCATGGAAATTTAATGACGTTGAGGGATAAAGTTTTTGATAAAGTCAAATACCTCTGTTACTAGCAAAGCTTTTGAAACTTAAAATACTTTTTTACCATCAAAGTCTACCCCAGGAGAAACAATCCTCATAACTCTGATTTGAATTTTGACAGAATTATGTCCCTTTTTAACTTAGATTTTTTTGTTAAAGTTTTTGATAAAGTCAAATATCTCTGTTACTATCAAAGAAAGCTTTTGACTTGAAACTTAAAATACTTGTTTACCATCAAAGTCTACACCAGGAGAAACAATCCTCATAACTCTGATTTGAATTTTGACAGAATTATGCCCCTTTTTAACTTAGAATTTTTTGTTAAAATTTTTGATAAAGTCAAATATCTTTGTTACTATTGAAGCTTTTGACTTGAAACTCAAAATAGTTATTTACTATCAAAGTCTACACCAGGAGACACAATTCCCATAACTCTGGTTTGAATTTTGACAGAGTTATGTCCCTTTTTAACTTGGATTTTGTTTTACTGGCAAAGCTCTAATTCAGAGTCAGGCACTGAGAAAAGTCGAGCGCTCTGTCTTACGAACAGCTCTTGTTTAGATTGTTCTTCAGATTCTAGAATTGATAAATATTCTTCTGCAGAATGTTATGTAATTTGAAGTCACCATACTTTTTTTTTCACCATTTTAAATGACCCTAGTGTATTGAAACAATCCAGTTAAGGTGGAATGCGCCTTATTTGAAGTTCTTGGGTTCCGTTTCGAAATTTTGTTTAATGTAAAATTCAGCATATTCCTCATAGAATGCGTTTGATATTTCTGTAACTTTTTTCTCTACAAACCTTCAAACACGACTATTGACGTCCATTTTTGGTGAACCGTTATTTCACGTCCGTCAGACTGTTTTCTTAAAGCGTTCTGTTCAGTCAACAAGTATCGATTTGCTTGTTTCTCATCATATTTTCATTTAAAAATGTCTTTGAAATGTTGTATAATTTGTGGAGATCATTTTAACGTTGAAGCCAATATTTACGTTAAAGTGACGTCAGAGCGACAAATATAACGTTTAGTTTTGAATAAAAAGTTTGCATTAATCTTGTCTTATGTAAAACCCAAACGATAGACTTTGACAAAAAACTAACATGATCATGAAAACTTTATTTTCTGTCGATTGAAGAAAAAACTTATGGGGTCACCGAATTTGTTTTTGCATAAAATTATGTTACGCTACCCCTACCCCCCAAATCACAAGATAGCACAATTGAGTATTTTTATGCCCCTGGCATCTACTGATGCGGGAGGCATATAGTGATCGTCCTGTCTGTCCGTTCGTCCATCCGTTCGTTCGTTCGTCCGTATGAGGTTAACCAAATGGGACTGTTTCGTCTAGCATCAATACCCCTTACTAGAATGACTTGATACTAATGCAGATGTAACCTGTGACCATTCCCCATCTTTAGACATCACCTGACCTCAGTTTGACCTTGATCTTGACCTCATTTTGGACTTAGGTTGCCTTATATGGGCCATCTCTTGGTTAACCAAATGGGACCGTTTCGTCTAGCATCAATACCCCTTACTAGAATGACTTGATACTAATGCAGATGTAACTTGTGACCATTCCCCATCTTCAGACATCACCTGACCTCAGTTTGACCTTGACCTCATTTTGGACTTAGGTTGCTTTATATGGGCCATCCATTACAGAAGCAAGCCTCTGTGGCGTACATGCTGCGTATTTGCTGTGTATATGCCGCGAACACAGTAGCACGCCAGAGGAGTACATTTTACATACACCGCATGCCGCGTACATGCCACGTACTATTTCGACGAGTACACAGCATGTACGCAGGAGGTCACTAGTACACTTCAAGTACGCAGCACAGACTCTGAAAATTTAAGGAGTACACTGCATGTACGCAGGAGGGACTTGTACAAGAAAATAGTACACTGCATGTACACCGCAGATACTTTGAAATTTGTGCAGTACACTTCATATACATGGGAAAGACTTGTACAATTTCTTTTGGCATTTATACTGTTTTTTTTTTATAAGTTAAAGTCTGAAGTAAACTTCATATACGCAGGAGGGACTTGTTCATTTTCTTTTGGTGTTTATACTTCGAATTTTTTTAGGTAAAAGTCTGAAGTACACTTCATGCAGGAAGGATTTGTACATTTTTTTTTTTTTTGGAAGCAAGAACTTGATTTCCGAGTAACTTTTATCTTAATAGCATAGAATAGTTCAGATTACCGGTATTCTGAACAATGAAAATTTGCCATTTACTATTTGCAGTGTTCATTTGTGAAGCTTACATCTTAGTGATTTCTGAGCTGCACCTTGCATGCAGTGTAAAAATATATTCTTTTTCATTTTGAATTAATCCTGGAGCTTTCTAACTTGGATAATTGAAAAGCCTTATTTGAACTTCGTTGCATTACATTTTGTAATACATGAAATAATTACCAAGATAATGCCTCAACAGCGCCCGAATGAGAAGAATTAATAGCTCTCACTGTTATTTGAATACTCTTAAGCAGAACTCCATTCTATCATGTTTTATAAAGGCTTTAATGCTCATTATGTTAACTCATTAAGGCCTCACCAGATTAAAAAGTTGTTCATCGGATTTGCCGCTCGTATATTTTCAGAACGTTTTTGGCTAATTGCGCTCGCCCCATTGGAAAAAATCATTCCAAAATTTTTTGGTGCGCTACTTTTTACGGACGTAAAAGTGTATAAATGCTTATATAATTCCAGTCCTAGATTGTTCTCAGATGGATTTTAATCAAAATAAATACATACTACGCACACATCGTCTATAATAAATCATAACACTTATATTTAGTTGCATTAAAGTTGTTTCCCCTTGATGCAGTTACGCCATTTTCTTCAAATGTTTACCAAATTACATGCTACAAAAATTGATTTATTTCATTGAAAAGTGGATGAAGAAAAGCATACTAATTTATTTGATAACATCAATCTACATTATTTTGGTAAGGGTAAATACTTATTGATGTATGTCACTTATCTTTTTTCTGTTTTTTTTCTGTCCAAATGATCAGCATTTGCATACAAAAGTTGGTGGGGTAAGGAATTTACATTATCACAGCAGTTTCGCCACAAGAGTACACAGCATGTATGCAGCAGGAGTACACAGCATGTACGCCGCAGGACTCAGGCCAGGAGTACACAGCATGTACGCCACAGGGGTAGTACACCGCAGGCTCATTTGCATGTGAAAAGTGTATGTGCCGCGTACATGCTGCGTACTATTTCCCGCATACTAAATTCCTCCAGCGTACATCCTGTGTACTATGTAGTCCACAGCATGTACGCAGCAAGTAGTATGCGGCAGAGCTCATTTGCATGTCAAAAGTGTACTACAAACGTACTATCGGTGTATGTGCGGTGTATATCCTGTACTATTTAAAGCCCTTGATTTCAGTACACATCATGTACGCATCATATATGCTGTATGTACACAGCAAGAGTACGCAGCAGGCCTTTTTCTTCTGTAAGGGATCTCTTGGTTAACCAAATGGGACCGTTTCGTCTAGCATCAATACCGCTTACAAGAATGAATTGATACTAATACAGATGTAACCTGTGACCATTCCTCATCTTCAAACATCTCCTGACCTCAGTTTGACCTTGACCTCATTTTGGACTTAGGTTGCTTTGTATCAACAAGGATGCCACCGGGGGCATTAAGCGTTTATTGAACGCAGCTCCTTGTTTCATGTATCTCCTCCTTTTAGGATAAACTCTACTACTTTATTTTTCCTACCTACTGACGGACATGAAATCATGGTTCATAAAAAATGGACGTCAGTGGTCGTGTTTGAAGGTTTGTAGAGAAAAAGGTTACAGAAATATCAAAAAGGTAAAATACGCATTCTGTGAGGAATATGCTGAATTTTACATTAAACAAAATTTCGAAACAGAACCAAAGAACTTCAAATTAGGCACATTCCACCTTAAAATGATATGTCTGTATATTTCCTACATCTGTTGGCAAGTTTGCATAGAATATTATACAAGTACAATTAAAGTGTAATTTTCCACATGTTGTTTTTCATTTCCTTTGAAATTAACTGAATTGTTAATAGGACAATTTAGCTCATACATACATGTCTAAAAGACAGAGTTCCCTTGTCTGCAATTTTCGCATATATCATTATGGTATACCTGTGGTATGTACTATTTTTAGAAAAAAGATCTGTCATACTGTCAATATACAGATCTGTAATCAAGCATGTATAAATGAAAACAAACTAAATAGATTTATTTTGTCATTAGTTGGCTTCTCAGATAGGGTCACTTTAAAATTGTTTTAATAGAGTTGAAACTTTAAGTCTTTTTTCAGAGGGTGTTATCAACATCTGAGATGCCAATATAGTTTTTACAAATATTTTGGCAGGTTTGGAAATTTTGTAAATATATTGTGTTTGCCATTTTGTTTTTGAAAACCTCTTGTAACAAACAAGGAACTGATTATTGATTTTATTTAATGAATTAAATTATTACTGTTGCAGTTTAAAAAGGTGAAAGTGCTGGATCTGTCCTGTAATTTTATTGAACAAGTTCAAAATCTTGATTTTAATAGGGTAAGTAACATCTGGTCAGTTGCAAGTTTTTTCCCCACCAGTTTTACTATACTGCACAAAAAATTGAAGTTTAAAGCCATGATAAAGATATTTTTGTTGATTTCTAAAAATTCAGGTATTGATATAGACCAAAAAATATAATCAATGAATGGTCATTCACTGTTTAGTAATAACACACTTTTTGTGATCATGTATCAAAGTTATATTTTGGACTAGCAATTAGAAAATGCTGCATCTGTAACATTTGTTTCTCTGCACAGTTTAATATCTGTACCTGCTGATGTTTCCAGTGTTGGGTATGGGGAGGGGTGGGGTCTGACCTACTGTAAAATAAATTAATTTCATGGTTATGAAATTTCGTGATTTTGGTCAAAATGGCAATTTCATGGTGATGTGAATTCGTGGATTTCAACTTTTGAATATAAAATGAATGGGAATTTTATTTGTTTGTGGGATTAAATTTCGTGGATTGACTCAACCACAAAATCCATGAAAATTAGTCCCCCACGAATATTTATGGTTTCACAGTATTAGAACTTGATAACTGCTACAATTGTGATATTTAATTGATATTTGTCAGTCAATACAACAAAACATTTCCACAAGTGACAGCCAGTCCCACTCCTGTCCCATATTTTCATTGCTTCTTGGTAATACTATATGAGAGACACTTTTATAAACAGTTTAAGATAATGTGCAATTACATGATTAATGATTTGTTATATCTGTCTCCAGGATTTAAAGGAACTGAAACTCTATGATAACAGATTGAGAAAAATAGATGGTCTAGAGAAGTAAGTAAGCCATATCTTTAATGTATCATTGGTTCCATTTAGTAACTGCTATTTTCAGTTAACGGTATATTTTGTTTAGATATAATAATTATGCCTCCCTTCGGAAAAGTGGAAGTATTTTGCTTTGCACCTGTTGATCGTGTCGGTCAGTATGTCGGTATGCTGGATGAGGAATTGGGCTTATGAAGTAGATGGCACGTAATGTTTTTTATTTCAAGAGGTCAGTGGTCAAGGTCACAGGGGCCTGAATCTTGAAAATGGTTTCTGCCCAATAACTTGAAAACTGCTTGACCCAGAACTTCCAAACTTGAAAGCACAATTGGATTTATGAAGTAGATGAAACCTTTAGGTTTTTTGAGCCAGTAGCTCAAAGGTCAGATCACATTGGCCTAAACCTTGAAAACGGTTTCCACTCAGTAACTTGAGAACCAATTTACCCAAAATCTCCAAACTTGATAGCATGATGGAGCTTATGAAGAAGATGACCCCTATTGTTTTTGGGATCAGTATGTCAACGGTCAAAGTCACAGGGGCTTAAATTTTGATAATGGTTTCTGCTCAATAACTTGAGAACCTCTTGATCTAGAACCTTCAAACTTCAAAGCATGATTGGGCTTATGAAGTAGATGACCCCTATTTTTGGGTGGGTCAGTAAGTCAAAGGTCAGGGTCACTGGGGCCTGAACCTAGAAAACCATTTCTGCTCAATAACTTGGGAACCACTTGACCCAGAACCCTTCAAACTTGATAGCATAATTGGGTTTATAGGTAGATAACCCCTGATTTTTTGGGGTTAGTAGGTTAAGGTCATAGTGATCACAGGACTGAAAATTAGACATCCCATTATTTGAGGAGAGCATACATTTTTAGCTCACCTGAGCCAAAGGCTCATGGTGAGCTTTTGTGACCGGTCAATGTCCGTTGTGCATCCGTCAACATTTTCTAAAAAAATCTTCTTCTTGAAAACCACTGGGCAGAATTACACCAAACTTCACAAGAATGATCCATGGTTGGTCCCCTTTCAAAATTATTCAAAGAATTTAATTCCATGCAGAACTCTGGAGGCCCTGCCCTGTGGGTCACTTGTTCAAGATAGAGCCGTGAAATTTGGATGAGTGGGAAGGGGCGGGGTCTCAAGTTTTACATAGACTTATATAGGAAAAAACTTTAAAAATCTTCTTGCCTGAAAGTGCAAGGCATAGGCCTTTGATACTTGTTATGTTGCCTTGCCTAGTATTCCTCTACCAAAATTATTCAAATTATGCCCCTTGGGTGAAAAGAGGCCCTACCCTGGGGGTCCCAAGTTTAACAATAGACTTATATAGGGAAAAAAATCTTCTTATCTGAAAGTTCAAGGCCTAGGCCTTTGATATTTGGTATGTAGCATTGCTTAGTGGATCTCCAACAAGATTGTTCAAATAATGCCCCTCAGGTGAAAAGAGGCCCTGCCCTGTGGGTCACTTGTTCAAGATAGAGCCGTGAAATTTGGATGACAAATACAGTTTTGCACACCGGTCTTATAACTGACTTTCAGTGACCATGAATGTGACCTGCTGACCTACTTTCCTAATATTTTAGCATCAGTTTGACATTTGAAACATGTAGCTCATATTACTCAGGTCAGTGATCCAGGGTTATCATGACCCTCTTGTTTACAAGTGTCACTTGTTATATCGACTAAGGTGATGAACTTCAAGTTTACTTTTATCACTTTTTAACCTGCTTTCTTGGAAATCCAGTACTTGTCTCAGTTGAGGAAATGCTCATTACCTCAGCCAGCTGGAGAAGAACCTATTTTTAATATTCAGCCACCGATTGCCTTAAGATTTATTTCTCATACAATCTCTGGTAATGGCATCAGCTGGTGTGTATTTCAGTGAATTTGGCAGACTTTATATTAATGAATGATGTAGTTTTGAATGTATTCAAATTTAAGTTTATGTATGAATTGTAATTCAGTAGGTTCTGTATTTTGTGTTTCAGTTTGAAGGAACTGAGCAGTCTACAGCTTCAACATAATAAAATCAAATCCATAGGTAACTTGGTGTATTTATTTTATCTTTTAATCAAATATTAAACCAGTCTTAAAAAAGACACTGTCTTATATTAAGTGTCTTATATTACATAGAGGCTAGAAAGTTAAAAGTATTTTACATATATACCTTTTATGTTGAACTGACGATGATCCTCTGCAAAGGTTATGTACATATTCATTTCAGATTGATGTATTTGATAACAGGATCATATGGATAGTGCAGCCAGTATTTTTATTTCATGTCGGATAAAATTATGTATGATGAATAGTTATTAGCATGAAAAATGATACATATGGTTACTCACAAGATGAAGGAATATTCTATAATCAAGAATTTGAATAAAGAAGACAATACAGTATATTTAAAATGTTCATGTATGAAATATAGAGCCAGGTACTAATCATCTGAGCTTTAGATGTATGTATGCCCAACCCACACCCCTTGAAGAAGAGGGAATATATTGTTTTGCTTATTGTTGGTTGGTCGGTCAGTCCTTTGGTAAGTTGGTAAACCATTTGGTTTCTGAGATTGCTTCGACATGCAGTGGTCAGACTTTATAGGAATGATTGCCTGTGGTCAGTTAATGACCCCTTTAGTTTTGGGGTCATTTTAATCAAAGGTCATAGTCACAGTGATTTAGAAAATTAAAACACTTTCATGTCAATAACTAAAGAACCCTTATGTCTACTTCCTTCAAACCTTGTAAGATGATATCCTGCTGTCAGAAGATGACCCTTAATATTTTTCTGGGTAAGTTGGTCAAAGGTCAAGATCATTATGATCTTTTAGATTGAAAATGGTTGCTATTGAATAGCTAAAGAAAGTATAGTATACACTTTTCAAGTTTCATAGGATAATTGCCTGCAGTCAGTAGATGAACCCAACTGTTCTTGGGGTCTGTAGGTCAGAGGTCTAGGTCACAGTTACCTTGAGACTGAAAATAAATTTGAGCCGGGCCATGAGAA
Organism: Mercenaria mercenaria; assembly: GCF_021730395.1. Classification (NCBI taxonomy): domain Eukaryota; kingdom Metazoa; phylum Mollusca; class Bivalvia; order Venerida; family Veneridae; genus Mercenaria; species Mercenaria mercenaria. The sequence goes on from NC_069362.1 coordinate 26,082,073, forward strand.
AACCAACATAGTGGCTTTGCGACCAGCATGGATCCAGACCAGCCTGCGCATCCCCTCAGTCTGGTCAGGATCCATGCTGTTCGCTTTGAAAGCCTATTGCAATTAGAGAAACTGTTAGCGAACAGCATGGATGAATTTTCTCATGAACAGCTTGATGGATCTTTATCAAACTTGATTTGTAGCATCTTTATAAGGTCCTTTACCAAATTTGTTCAATTAGGGACACTTTGCCCCTTTCAGTGGCTGCTAGAATTAAAAATAAAAATAATTTTAAATAACATGCGCGGATACGCAGGCTGGTCTGGATCCATGCTGGTCGCAAAGCCACTATGTTGGTTTTCCCATGGCACAGCTCATTTGTGGCATTAATACTTCATAAGATGATTGCATGTAGTCAATAAATAATCCAGTTTGTTGTTAAAGTCATAAAGTTAAAGATCAACGTCACAACATGCAAAATTACATACTTGACACATAGGTAGATAGAGATGTGCAGAGCACAAACACAAGATCAGTATGTCAAAGGTTAATGTCAAATATTGAGAGCAAAGGTCAAGTCTGTCCATCATATTTCATGTCTGGAGCATAACCTAAATATTATTCAGGGTATTCGCTTGAAACTTGGAATATAGGTAGATTGTAATGACCAACACTTCCCCTCCCCACCAACTCCCACTCACCCCCAAAACCCCTCCAAAAATGTTGTTTACATTTTTAGTTTCTTGTGTGTTAGTATTCCACTACTGCTGCCACACCCACAAACATTTTTTTTTTATGATACTTCCTTGTGCTCATATTACACTGACCATCAGATGTGCCAAATTGGCTGGTAATTAAGTGCTATAGAGCTCACTATGAATGCTTATTTGTTGGGTGATATTACTTTATGTATTTAATTGAGTGGTCAAATAGATTATAGGCTCACGATTTAAACTTACCTTTAATATATGTCTGTGTGTTTGTAGTGGCACTGTACCTCCTTCTTAAGTTAGCTTTGATACATGTCTGTGTCCTTGTAGTTGTACCTCCTACGATCTAAAACTAGTCAGGTGTATATTGTCCCCCTTTACAGAGTTCTTGTCAATGTTTTGATACTTTACAATACTTTTCTTTGATCTGTATTATTAGCTAATTGCTGTAATGAACACCTAAAGTCACACTAATGTACTGTATCACAGGTTAGTAACCACAACTTACCAGCCCACTGTACCAGTTGAGCTGTCGGAAGCACATAAAAATGTTTCTTACAACCTTTGTAGAGTTGTCACCATTTTCTATTCAAGAAAAAGCTCAGATATTTTCAAAGTTCTTATCTTAGAATTTAATTTTTTCTTTTATTAGGAAAAGGACTTCACAGCTTAAAGAAGTTAAAAAATCTTCGTATAGACTGTAACCAGTTGTTGAAGATAGAAACATCAGAACTGTCCATATGTGTTCAACTTACAAGTTTAGATATCAGCTATAATATGTTAGATAGCCTTACAGTAAGTCATATAACAGTTTTGAACACTTTAATACCCAGTGCAGTAGAAGTTTTAGAAAATCTAGTATATAGTTGGCCAAGGGGAAGGTAAAGTATGATCAGTATAGCTCTCAGCAGTGAAAAAAATGCTTTCCTGACAGTGTCATATTACCCCTAGAAATTTTATGAGTGTGTAGAATATCAGAACACTGGCCAGTGACATCACAAGTGCTTGGTAACACACCTGATCAAAAACATTCAGTGTTCCAGCAACATTACAACATCATAACTTGTCCACTGCTTGGTGTTGAATGGCAGCAAGTTTTTGTTATCTCTTAACTTTTTGTTATCTGTTAGGTTAGTGCCCAGTTACATATTAGCTGTTTCATATATATTAACCACTCTGTTACTGTATGAATTGTCAGCTTTCAGGTGTGACCAATTTTACATCAGTCTGGTTTTGCCTCTTTATTTTCAGGCATTAAACTACTTACCAAATTTAGAGGAAGTGAATGCTTCAGGAAATCGTTTACGATCTGTATCAGATCTGAGCAAATGCAAGCGTCTGGGTGAGATAGATTTGTCCGGTAACCGGATCACGGACCTGTCAGGTCTACGTGGGCTTCCAAAACTTCTGGTAAGTTTGCTTACTTTACCTTCCATATTTTCCTGTTGAAACATTTGAATGTTTTTACAGAAAGGATATTGGACATAGGATATAGACTTGCTACATTCACAATTTTAAAAATGAAAATAAAAATATATATATATATCATAGCCTAGAAACTAGTCTGACCAGAGGTTTTCCTCATTCGCCATATGACCATAGCTGTTGCTAGAACAAAAGGAAAGGGACAATTAGCTTTATTTACCTGTTCTAATGTTTTAATCATTTTGAAATATTCAGCCACACTTGACTTTCGAAATGAAAATAGACCTAGATATTTGCAAGGGGGTGACATTGTACTATTTATAAATAAACAGGAGGTGTTTTTAGCACAGGTTTAACTATATATTGAATGGAAACATTAACAAAGGCAGTAGGCAATGTACCAATTTCTTCAAATTTTGTTCTTTCAGACATTAAACATCTCGAACAATCAACTGTCCAGCTTAAAAACAATGGGAAGGTTAAAGTAAGTAACAAAAAAATCTGAATGAATTTTTTAATACCTACTGTGAAGTCCTACTGTTAAAAATTCCTACATGCACATACCAGTTTTTGAAATTTGTCAGCCATTTTTAAAAGAGTCGGTTTCACACATTTTGCTTCTCTGCCAGCAGTCAGTTAACACCAGCCATTGTTTCTTGGGTCTATACCCTACTAATAATAACTGAACCGCTTCTCTGCAAGTTACTTTTTTTAAAATCAGAGTAAAACAAGAAGTTAATGGAATGTTCATCACAAATTGAAATAAGAGCTGAGTTAGAAAAAGTTTTTAAAAAGCACACAATCATGTTGATCTACAACTACATTTTGTATTAAAAGATGCACAGAAAGACTTGCAGAGGTTGTTATAAAAAGGATGAAGTTGCACTGTTTAGTGTTACTGTTGTAGCCTGAGATTTGTAAATAGTTCAAAAATTAAATAAATATCCAATTAAATTTCAATGTATTAAATAAAATGCATATTACAGATCCCTACAAGACCTCCTGGCTATGGGTAACCATATAAATGAGTTATCTACAGTCGCTACACAGTTACCTGCCCTTGAAGTGCTGGATTTAACCGACAATGAAATCACAGACTGGGACGAATTTGTAAGTCATTACCACACTTGTACATAACTGACACTTTCTTTATTCCCCAGGAAATGCTATTCATATTATCAGTTTCTTTATCTCTCTATACGTTATTTAAGCCTATCTCTCTATACCCTATTTAAGCCTGAACATAATGTTTTTAAAAACTTGTCTTGACAGTTTAGTTTCCTCATGTCTGTAGAGTGTTATATAAAAACACAAACCAGGCTTTGAGCATGAAAATGCAACAAAATCAATATTCAATTTCTTATGAAAATATGATTTTGTAGATCAAGATCAAACCATAGAATTTTGACTGTGAAGAGAGCAATAGACTTCTGCCCAAAAACATTTTATGGACAGTTAGTTTTCTTTATAACAGTGATAACAGATGAGTACTGAAAAGCCTAATTTACAATAAACCATAAATCTCTCATACGAAGAAAAAGTAGAGCTACTGCACTTGCCCCAGCGTCGCCGTTGCGGTTGGTTAGATTTTTTATCAAGTCAAATATCTTGGTTACTATCAAAGCTATTGACTTGGAACTAATAATAATTATTTACTATCAAAGTCTACACCAGGAGAAACAATCCTTATAACTCTGATTTGAAGTTTGGTTGAGTTATGCCCGTTTTTAACTTAGAATGGTTTGGTTAAAGTTTTTGATAAAGTCAGATATCTCTATTACTATCAAAGCTTTTGACTTGAAACTTAAAATACTTATTTACCAGGGCTCCGGAAATTTTGAGAACTCAATCGGTCCGAAACGAAAATCATGACATCGGCGCTACCCCACCCACCACGTTACCAATATATAACATATTTGTAAAACGTGATAGAGTAAAGAAATAAGCATGTCATGAATTAAAAATGATTTACAGGTCACCGCGAATTACCATACAATGAAGACAGTTATTCAGTGTTATGTGTGATTGTTACTTTGCTTAAATTTCAATGTTTTTCCGAGAAAATACTTGCAAGATAAAATTGCCGAGGCATTGACACCGTGTACCTAACTAGTCTAAAAGCCAACGCACGTGAGTTCGGTACCGTATACACGGCAGACACTTTATGATGTTTCCTCATTCTTTGACGGAATTTTATAAAATACAATGCGTCAGAGCGATTTACTCGACACATATTCTCTGCCAAACATACTCAGTATTTTAAGAATACTCTGCCGCGGACCGAATGTGTACGTTATGTGAAGGCCGAGATCGAACTTCCCGCATGTATAGTACCATAAGGTTACGCGTGTTGGCCACAGATATTTCATTATGCTGGCGTTGTACTTCAACAAGCAGCTACATTCTATAAAATTCTCTTCTGATGTAAACAAAATTTCATTTTGAAACATTTTTTAAAAGACCGACTTGATAAACAGCGCCACTCCGGTTTTCTTTATCATTCGTGTTTGCCAGTCCATTTTTTTTTCTTTCTTTTCTTTTTTTATGTACAGTCGGGTTGCAAAGACGATTTTCTGTACTTGTTTCAACTGGAGTCACAACAAATGAATCATGTATTTTTTAGAAATCAAGTAATTATAAAAATTATTTATATCGGTTTCCCGTGTGATGTCTCATTAAATGCAGTGACCATTTGTTTTTTACCCCTGATCAAACATAGCCTTTTGAGAAAAAAGACATCCGTCTGATTCTAAATAAAAGAAGTGGATCCCCGTTGAAACCATTTGGATCCAGTCAGAAACATTTGGAAACCAGTCAAAAATGTTTAATACATTGCAGTCGGCTGTCTGCAAACATTAAAAGATGTGCCGCGCGAGCACTGATTGCGTCACGCGCTAATTACGGACCGATTATCAAGGTGACAATCAGACCGTTTGACATGTTTATTGATTATCTGAGGGTGCGATCAACAGTTTCCTGCTTGGCAGGTCATCGTGTATTGAGATTTCAGACCGAAATATATATATTTTTTTTCATTTTTACGGAACAGATTTTTTTGATTTTTTTACTCCAGGAATCGGTCTGAAAAGTCAAAAATCGGTCCAAAACCGACAAACCGGCAAATTTCCGGAGCCCTGTTATTTACTATCATCAAAGTTACACCAGGAGAAACAATCCCTATAACTCTGATTTGAATTCTGAGAGTTATGTCCTTTTTAATTTAGAATTTTTTGGTTAAAGTTTTTGATAAAATCAAATATCTCTTTTACTATCAAAGCTTTTGACTTGAAATTTAAAATAGTTATTGACTATCAAAGTCTGCATGAGGAGAAACAATCCCCATAACACTGATTTGAATTTTGACAGATTTATGCCCCTTTTTAACTTAGAATTTTTTGGTTAAAGTTTTGTAAAGTTTTTACTGGCAAAGCTCTAATTCAAAGTCAAGCACAGAGAAAAGTCGAGCATGCTGTCTTATGGACAGCTCTTGTTTTAAGTGTTATAACTTTTGTAAATATCTTCTTTTCACTTTGTTGAATTAAATCCTATTTAGCTTTTGTAAATGACCTTAATATTTCAGTATTATTTGGAAGAAATGTCAGAACTGGTAGAGCTATTTATATCTGGGAATCCTTTCTGTGCCCTGGACGGACCCATGCCGCACTACTACTCTGCTATACAGGCTGTTCTACCAGACCTAGAAATCATTGATGGGGTATGTGCTCACTGTATCATTGATTTTTAATGTACTATTTAATCTACCTTATAAGTAATAAATTTTAACTTGACTTTTATACGCCCGTCTCTGAAAGAGCAGGGCGTATTATGTGGACACCCGTGGCTGAGGGCGATCGGCGTCCAAAGCATGTCCGCTCTCTAAGTCAGAGAGTTTTTATCTGATGTTCACCAAACTTGCTGACAGTGTATGTGGGCATAATATCTAGACCAAGTTCGATAACCAGTCAAATCGCCCTAGGCACTCTTGGATTATGGCCCTTGAGTTACTCGAAAATCTGCCAGTTTAGCCTTGTCTGCTCTCTAAGTCGAACAGTTGTTATCCAATATTCTCCAAACTTGCTGACAATGTTTGTAGGCATAATATCTTGGCCAAGCTTGATAACCAGCCAAATTTCCCTAGGCACTCTTGGATTATGGCCCTTGAATTACTTGAAAAACTACAAATTTAGCCTTGTCTTCTCTCTAAGTCAAACAGTTGTTATCCAATATTCACCAAACTTGCTGACAATGTTTGTGGGCATAATGTCTCGGCCAAGCTTGATAACCAGCCAAATCGCCCTAGGCACTCTTGGATTGTGGCCCTTGAATTACTTGAAAAACTGCAAATTTAGCCTTGTCTGCTCTCTAAGTTGAACAGTTTTCTTCCGAGCTTAATCAAACTTGCTGACAATGTTTGTGGGCATAATATCTTGTCCAAGTTTGATAACTAGCCAAATCGCCCCAGGCACTCTTGGATTATGGCCCTTGAATTACTCGAAAAACTGCGAATTTAGCCTTGTCAGCTCTCTAGTCGAACAGTTTTCATCCGAGCTTCACCAAACTTGCTGACAATGTTTGTGGGCATAATATCTCATCCAAGGTTGATAACCAGCCAAACCGCCCCAGGCAGTCTCTTGGATTATGGCCCTTGAATTAGGCCAAGTTCGCTGACGGGCGTATTTTGTGACAGTCTGGCACTCTTGTTGTTTGATTATAAAACAATAGGATTCATATCATACGTAATATATAATCAGCGTTCTGCTGAGGCTGTGATATCGCGAGAATCTCATTTAAAAATTGACAGTGTTGCACTATAATTGGTCTAGAAGCGTCATTTGTTGCGTTACGAAAATTTTGGGGACTAATGTACATATGGGACGACCGGAACCGAGTACGAATAGGGATCCTACGAATAGTTCCATATTCGAATAGAAGATATTTTGATCAACATTGAACAATTTTAAGCTACGTTTCTGTATCTGCATGCAGATAAGAAAAACATTTAGTCCAATGATAAACGGCAGAATACTTCATGTTGCTTCATAAAAGGCCCCATAGACCACACAAATCCGTTTTTGTTAGCCATTCTCCACCCACTGTCTCGGCAGGTGAAATTGAAAGTGTGTCTGTTGAATGCTTAAAATCTGTCTACCATTCAACACTAATTGTCTCCAAAACTGAAAATGTGTCACAAAATCAAACCACAAAGGGTGCAGAAAATTCGGATGAAGCCAAAAAGGAAAGTGACTCCAAATTTCAGGAGAGTTGATTTAAAGAGTATCAGTGGTTGGAATAAAACCAAGACTTAAATTTTAATGATGTTACTGTGTTATTTCAATGACATACGGTCAAAAGTTGTTGTCCCCAAGATTTTGAAAATGTTCCCACATTTTTCATACCAAGGGGACATGTGTCCCCGCCATTTTTGATCCTCGGCAGAACCCTGTATAATGAACTCTAATGATGTTGATAGGAACATTTTTAATTTTCAAAAAATATCTTGAGTATATAGTTTTGATTTTATTGTTTGAGCCAGGATTTTTCAACATTTAAGGGCAGTAGTTCTTTTATACTGTTTGTAAAAGTTGTCTTGTGAAATACGAAAAAAAGGGATTAATGGAACCTGCTCAAATACAGTTAAAATATATATTTCTTTGGGACTGTAGGTTCCATATATGATTTGAAATATTAAAGAAAAACTGTCAGTTTTGTACAATCTGTAGTCATTTGGTAGAAATCAAAGGCATCTCTTGGTTTATTTCATCAGGTGCAAAATAATACACAGCATTATGCCACTACATGATATTAGCTATATCGTATGTCTCGAAATCTTAGCAGCGATAATTAGACTGCTCTGCTGTAAATGGCAAAAAGAAAAAGTGTCACAAAAAATACCCAGTTTAAGGTATTCTTACTATTATAACTGTATGACATATAAGGGAGGTTTCAAACACAAATATTGCAATAAGTCATGTTCCTATTTGCTAGTAAGGATTACTGTGATGCATTGCTGATATCATTGTAATTCACAATACCAACTAGTGTGGTGAAAATTGGCCAAAATTGTGTGTTATCTGGCTACATGTATGTACTATATTTACAGGCTCACATAAAGAAACATGTAGCTAAAGGTGCTCCTTTAATGAGACCCATGTCTGCATCAACAAGTAAGTTACCCTAACATATCTTATTATTCTATACCTTTAATATTTTGTTTAAAGTGGATAAACATCCAAAGACTGCTTTCTTAAACTTTCATTTTCTTGAGACCAGAGTAACTACTTTATAAGTATTAAAAACAATGTGGGTCATATTAATGGAAGGAAAATATTTTCAATCACTAAAACTAGGATGAGTCCTGATTTTTATTAGCTCACCTGAGCAATGCTCAAGTGAGTTATTGTGATCGCTCGATGTCCAGCTTCCGTCGTCTGTCAACATTTAGCTTGTGTATGTGATAGAGGCTGTATTTTTCAACTGATCTTTATGAAATTTGGTCAGAATGATAACCTTGATGAAATCTAGGCCAAGTTTGAAAATGGGTCATCTGGGTTCAAAAACTAGGTCACTAGGTCAAATCAAAGAAAAACCTTGTGTATGCGATAGAGGCTATATTTTTCACTTGATCTTCACAAATTTTGATCAGAATGATTACCTTGATAAAATCTAGGCTAGGTTTGAAAATGGGTCATCTGGGTTCAAAAACTAGGTCACTAGGTCAAATCAAAGAAAAATCTTGTGTATGCGATAGAGGCTGTATTTTTCAACTGATCTTCATGAATTTTTGTCAGAATGATAACCTTGATAAAATCTAGGCCAAGTTTGAAAATGGGTCATCTGGGGTCAAAAACTAGGTCACTAGGTCAAATCAAAGAAAACTTGTGATATCGATAGGTGGGGTTATGCGATAAGAGCGTATTTTTCAATTGATCTCATGAAATTTGGTCAGAATGATTGCCTTGATGAAATCTAGGTCAGGTTTGAATATGAGTCATCTGGGGTCAAAAACTAGGTCACTAGGTCAAATCATAGAAAAACCTTGTGTATGCGATAGAGACTTATTTTTCAATTGATCTTCATGAAATTTGGTCAGAATGATTGCCATGATGACATCTAGGTCGAGTTCGAATATAGGTCATCTGGGGTCAAAAACTAGGTCACTAGATCATATCAAAGAAAATACTTGTTTAAACTCAAGAGACCACATTTTTGGTCCAGTCCTAATGAAAATTGACCAGAATATTTGTTTCCATGAAATCACGCGGTCAAACATGTTTACACTATTATGGTGTGTTTCTCAAGTGAGCGACCTAGGGCCATCTTGGCCCTCTTGTTAATTTATTCATGGTGGCAAAATATCAGTCATTAGAAGATGAAGAAAAATCATGTGAGAGCAAGAAAACTACATGTTTTAATTTTGCAGAGCAGAAAATCTAGATAAGGAAAATTATAGAACATAATTGAATGATATTTGTGTTGATAAACTGTATATTGTTGCCAGTTGTAAGCTTGAGACAGATGGACACTCAGATGAAGGGTGCAGATGAACAGATGAAGAGTTTGGAACAAAGTCTAGAACAAAAGTAACATTTTCTTTGTACTTTTTGACACATCAGCAATTTTGTCTTTTACTTGGAAACCAATCTCTATATCTAAATGATAAAAGTCACACACTTCAGTTTATTTTGTTTTAATTTTCTTTTAAGTGTGTGTGTGTGTGTGTGTTCGGGTTTAATGTCTTCTTCAACAATTTTTCAGTCATATAAAAAACGTTTTTTGTTTTTTTTTTAAATGAATAATGAACATAGTTTTATAATAATATTATTTGGGTAGAATGTATTAATACAGCAAAGTAACCAAGCAAAATGACAGTTTATGGTTTTACCCTGTTTGTATTCCTGAAAGGGCACTTTGGTATATTTTCACATACAAGTACAACAAGAACTGAAAAGTTTGATCTTAGTTGTACAGCTTTAAACCTAAACACAAAGAGTGACGACACTTATTTTAGGACTTCTCAAGGAAATAACTAGCAACATTATATATTAAAGCGATAATACTTTATTCCAGGTCAACACTTCAACATACAAACAAGTTACACCAAAGGGTATTGAACAAAATTGTATATCAATCATATTAATAAGTGGCAGAAAAGGCCGCATGATATCAGGCCCACTGACTGACGAGCAAGCAAGCGCATGTTTTCAATAAATTGATTAAAATAGCAACTGCAGACTGCGGACTTGTGAAACTAGGAATTACGCTACGTAGTAATGGGCAAAACCTAGTTCACACTGTAAACTGACCTATCTGTTAACCGACATAGCGGTAACACACTTTAAATCGACACAGCTGTTAACACACTATAACCGACCTAGCGGTTAACACACTTTAACCGACCTAGCGGTTAACACACTATAACCGACCTAGCGGTTAACACACTATAACCGACCTAGCGGTTAACACACTTTAACCGACCTAGCGGTTAACACACTTAAAACGGACCTAGCGGTTAACACTTTAAACCGACCTAGCGGTTAACACACTTTAAACCGACCTAGCGGTTAACACACTTTAACCGACCTAGCGGTTAACACAATTTAACCGACCTAGCGGTTAACACAATTTAACTGACCTAGCGGTTAACACACTAAAGTGTTAACAGAGCTAGCTGTTAGTATCACTTTAACAACAGACAAGCAACCAATGGTTTGATATACTGCCAACCGACCTAGCAGAATACATCGCAACAACAACAACATACAACCGTAGAAAAAGTTGTCACACTTAAAACAGCCATAATAGCATACATCTCTCCTGTTATGAAACTAACCCGTGTGTTGTAACATTATCCCCGTTTAGTTGTATTATGACAATAACATACACATTATTAACAAGAATGTTAATTGGATTTAGGCAAAAGCAGTTAGGATAATTTAAGGGTGTAGACGACAACCCAAAATACCTAAGGAGCATTGTGACCATAGTCACCCATAGTACAGCAAGTTGAAATCTACAAGATCTCAATTATCACTGCAAAAACTGCCTTATCCACTCAAATGTTTGATTTAGGTAAATGAACTCCTGGCAAATTTAGCATGTAGACGCCAAAACTTAAACTACTTAAGGAGCATTGTGACCACAGCCACCCAAGTTACCAAGGACAAGGAGTATTGCGACCATAGTCACCCGTAGTATACTAAAGTTAAAATCTACAAGATTCAACCTATCAATGAGATGAATTTAGGCTCGAATTGGATAAGTGATGGTAAATACACATGCTTACTCGATGTCAGTTGGAGATCCTTATCAGTGCGACAGAATCCTAAATTAATGTATATAATAGTTTACTTAAACTTAAAAGTTAAATCATTGCATTTATCTTTTCATTTTCTACTAAATACATTCAGAGGTAACAACAGAATCATAAGAAATAATGTTTCCAATTATATATAGAACTGAAACTTCGTAAAACATTTTCCAGGAAAAGGATAAATATCAGAATGATTTCATATTCAAATCAGTAACTTTTTTTTTTTTTGTTTATAAAGTAGAATAGCATATTTGGCTACAGCCAGTCTAACATGGTCCTAAAACATAATAATGTAAAAGTCCATCCAAAATATATAACATAGACGGTAATGTGAATGACATGAATCTGAATAACTTATTATGAACAAGTTAGTTCTTCGTGGCATAAACAGTAAATAGTGCAATGAACAGAGATTAAGCAATATAAAATCATATACAAGTTTTATTTGTAATCCGCGCACCAAAACCCTAAAAACTCTTTGAGAGAAAAGTACGGGAAAGCGTTGGATTACATGACCTGGCTGACTATGCAATTTATATAACATATAAAAGTACATCAGTTGAATTCAGGAAACATTGATTGCTCAAAGTTCATACTGCCCAAAGTTCATTGCACTATTTATGCAACTTTCAACATGTAAAAACAAAATATGGCTAATTCACACAATATAATCAGTATCATTGCAACTGAACATCCCCGAAATGAAGCATGGAATAATATTGTCACTGCTGAAAAAGTATTTTATGTTTATGTGAAGACCATTACTGAGACATCCCTTGATTAATTGTTCTTCGATATTAAGGAGCTGACCGCTTCTTGGTTTCCATTTGCGTAAGTCTATTGATAAAACTACATTTGAACAAACATCTTTCCAGTCTCGGCTTAATTACTTATATTACATATATTAGTGTTTTCTGTTACACATGTTAGTGTTACAAGTTATTAAAACACTTTTGCAAACAATAAGTAATACATATTACTATAAGAGAGTATATTTATATTTCTCCTCTTGCTATTGTAATATTGTCATCTTACTCACTGTCCTGTCATGACATACTAAGCTAATGTCCTGGTAAGTGCCACTGCAGCTGATATTTTTGAACAATTCCTTTTGTATGTCTCCTAGTTTTGTTACAGGCAATTACTGTTTGTTTGTGACAAGGCCTGTCCCAATAGACAAGGTGTGTCTAATTTATATATAAGTTTTAGGATTCCAGCGTTTGTGAATTTTCCTGCTTTGTGATGGATCAAATGGAAAGTTCATGTTAAAACAATTATTGTGACATTTGTAGCGGTTGTTAATTAAAGTCATTCTAGTTTCTAAACTTGTTGCTTTCAAGTTTCTATTCCACATTCCCAGAGGCTTTGGATAAATTTGATTTATACAATCCACTTGACTAGCTTAGTAATTTAGCTTGTATGTATATCCATGTTAAACAGGCATCACGTAATGGTTTTAAATACTGTTTGTACTCCTTCCATTTGTGCTTGGTATACCATTTGTGCGTGGTATATTGTCCATTTTTATTTACTGACTGTTCACAACTTTCCTTCCTTACTGCATAAACAGCCTGAAAATATATAAAACTCCACCGGCAGTATATTGCAAAATACATGCATATTAATCATTGTAAATAACAAGATATGTCACCATACATGTACCAGCTACTCCACTAAAAACAAACTTGTTAAACTGATCTCGAATAATTTAAACTATGTTCCGTACTATACAGAGACATGTAACTGCCAAACACCTGCAATCCCGAACCATTTAAAACAGATCAATTTTGCATCTTTTTTTTTTTTTTTTTAATATATATAATATTATAGGTTGCAAATGGTGACCTACTAGATATTCACTGACATGAACCACTAACAATATGGCAGGTAAATGGCATGGCACCTAAATGGGAGTGGTGGGTGGGATTTTGAAACCATTTCATTTTCTGTTGGTTGTACACATGCCGACTATTGACTGACCAGTGGTCACACGCTAATGATTACTGGATACGGAAAATGCCGAGTGTATCCAAATACCAAATTTAATTTGGTAACCTTGGATACACACCAAGCTTGATGCGCAAAAATAAATGTTATTATTTAATATTAATAAAATAATAAGTCTTATTTTAGGACTTCTCAAGGAAATAACTAGCAACATTATATATTAAAGCGATAATACTTTATTCCAGGTCAACACTTCAACATACAAACAAGTTACACCAAAGGGTATTGAACAAAATTGTATATCAATCATATTAATAAGTGGCAGAAAAGGCCGCATGATATCAGGCTCACTGACTGACGAGCAAGCAAGCGCATGTTTTCAATAAATTGATTAAAATAGCAACTGCAGACTGCGGACTTGTGAAACTAGGAATTACGCTACGTAGTAATGGGCAAAACCTAGTTCACACTGTAAACTGACCTATCTGTTAACTGACATAGCGGTAACACACTTTAAATCGACACAGCTGTTAACACACTATAACCGACCTAGCGGTTAACACACTTTAACCGACCGGGCGGTTAACACACTATAACCGACCTAGCGGTTAACACACTTTAACCGACCTAGCGGTTAACACACTTAAAACGGACCTAGCGGTTAACACTTTAAACCGACCTAGCGGTTAACACACTTTAAACCGACCTAGCGGTTAACACACTTTAAACCGACCTAGCGGTTAACACAATTTAACCGACCTAGCGGTTAACACAATTTAACTGACCTAGCGGTTAACACACTAAAGTGTTAACAGAGCTAGCTGTTAGTATCACTTTAACAACAGACAAGCAACCAATGGTTTGATATACTGCCAACCGACCTAGCAGAATACATCACAACAACAACAACAACATACAACCACCAAAAGATTGTAACATTAAATCTGACCTATATTCTACAAGAGCATGCGCCTGCCTGCTCGCCCAGTCATAGAATTTTCCGCCACAATAAATTTGAAAAATTTATTCCCCCAAAATTCTAATGACTTACTACAAACCTAATCAAAGTTGTCTTAGAAACTTGCAGCCTTTGACAACTTCTGTTTATTTCAAAATTAATGATGATGACTATGACATCTTTTATCCTGCTTTATCAGGCTCTTGCTTTCAGGACAAAGTCAGTTATGTTGCCCAATTACTTGATCCTGTACTAACTGTATTCATACTGATACCCATTTTTTTTATTATTATTATTATTATCAATGATACTTATGGATGTTCTAACCGACATAATGACAAAATATAAATTGTCTAATGCACAAATTAGGCCTTGAATGATATTTCGTGCGCTCTATTTCTGATGTAAATTTTGTGTTATTGTTTCTTTTTCATACAAACAGTTAAAATTAAAAGTACAGCAATGATTCAATAATTTCTTTTAATTAAAGCCCTTTAATCACATCCAATTTATATATTTAGCATTAATGGTGAAACAGTTTCTGTTTCAATTGTAACACGATAATGTGGAATTCAAGCTCCGACCTGTCACTACTACAAAATTTATATTACAATCATCGCCCTATTTATTTTTTTTAATTTATTTTTTAACCCAACTGAATCATGGTAGATTTTTGTTGCTGTTGTTGCTGTCATTGTTTTCTTTTTGTTGTTTATAAATTATAGACTCATTGCATAAAAGACAAATTGAAAATATCAAAAACAGACAGACTGTTTGTCATGCAAATTCGCGAGATTGTCACACTTAAAACATTCACATAACGAACCTTACTCTTAGAATAATACTTTTCTTTAGTTACTAACATTTCTTATTATTGTACGCTAGATTATTTGTGACTGCCAACCTAAATATGTATGTATATTAAATGCTAAAATTGTTTTTAATTGCTTAACTATAATCTGTTTTGGGATTTTATATGTTTGCAACATTGGACTAATGAATTTACGGTTTCCACCATATCCCTTAAATTTACCTGTTTCAAAACATTATATATTATTTAAGCTGCGATCATGAGACCACAGGCACAGGGACCAGTTCTTTGCCCAATCATCCCCATTAAATGTGAATCAGGCTTAAAAGTTTGCACATGAAACACATTGATTTTGCCTGTAATAGTACCATTGTCTTGCAATATAAAACTTGGTGTTGGTACCATATTCAATACAGGAATTTGTAATACATAATTTAGAAGTTGAGCATTTATGCACTGTAATAAAAATTGAACAGACTTTTTACAATATGTTGTTATGCAGAGTGTATGTCCTTAATAAGCAAATTTGTTATTATTCAGTTATCCTGCTTATATAGAGTGTAGAAGTGCAGTTATACTAAAGCTAATTTGTAACATGACAAAGTAAATAGAAACTGAACTGGGTGACTGCATGATTAAACCATGCCATCCAATTTAGCAGACATAATATTATATGCTAGATGTAGAAGTATCTACAAAAGAAACATTAGAACCAAGTGATCATGCTAAATATTTATTAATTAAGATAATTAGCTTAATAACTGCCGACAAAATTAGTGCCTGTACGAAATTACAATCCTTCCTCCTATGAAGACCGATTGAAACGACTGAAGTGTACAAATACTGACCTCAAATAAAATTTATCTATATATTCAATTAACATACACAAAATTAAATTATTCAGCCATAAATTACATGGATAACTTTCAAGGCAAGTACTTATCTGCCAGATTATTGTAGTGGATAATCGTGTCGGAATGCTATGCTCATTTATAAGTTAACAAAATTGTGTAATTGATAATAATGTTGTTATATATGAGTCTTTGTAACTTTCCCCATGTGAAATTATATTTGTATAAGCAGCTAAATTCTCCCCCAAAATTCTCTATCACTGATTTTACTAATGTCCTAGGACATGCTAGTCCCAGTAATTGTACTCAGGCCTTGAATATTGTTATATATATATATATTTTTTTTTTTTTTGACTGGTAAATATTCAACGTAAAATGTCAGAATGTAAAATCGACCTACCCGAGGTCTCATTTTTTTAGACTAATAAGGACATGCAGGATGTCTATTAAATTAAAATGGAAGGCAGTAAACAAATGGTAAATTAAAAACTTCAATAATGACATTTACCTCAGATCGTTGTGCCTTAATTCTGACCATAGACAGAGTACTGTGATAGGCCGCATTAATATCAATGATCACAAGTGTTTTGTTTCTTTATAGAATGTACTGTATTTCCATATAAACATTCTTTCAGACTCTACGAGTATAAAAATAACAATTACTTAAATGAAATTAAATCCATTTATTTTCCTGGCAATTACCCTATTACGTAAGTTAATTAAACCAAGTTTTTTAATACTTCTATCCTGGCCTAAACATGAGTATTGAAACCGTACGTCGTGTGCGAGAGTTATCTTTCCTATGTAGTAAACAACAACAATTTCCGAGTACAAACAATTTGTAATCCATACAACATTTAATTTAGATAGACAATAGGAGAGATCGTGTTTGTACACAAATCCGTTGTATATTCTATTTTTAGAACTGATAAGACAAAGATCGGGTGGGCAGACGCCGAGCGTCCATGTTTTTTGTTTACAGTGATGTTTTTCTAACGGCTTAAACTTTCTTAAAATACAAATAATATCAATAATTTTTTGATCAATGGAAAGAATATAAAACAAGCAATTTATTGATAACTTTTAATCATTATTTCGAAATAAAATGGATTAATTATGAACGCTTAACTTACAGTGTTTTTTCTAAAAGTTTGGAGCATCGCTACGCTGCTATTAAAATCATATGTCATTTAAAACGGTTATTCATTTTCAAAAGATATTTGAATAAGAAAATATGAAAATCGTAAGCATTTCAAAACTTTTTGAATTTTTAAAATCCATAAATGAACGAAGAAGTTGTTAAAAATTGAAAATTCCGATCCCATACACAAACGATGTAAAACTATTTTGTTTTACCCACCACCAGATAAACAGGTGTTGATGCGTGACGTCAGGGCGATCACTCCTATAGCCCGACCTGATAGGAAAACTTGCCTATCTAATGATATAATCCATACCTATCCCACATAATAACAATAATCTATATTTTTCTAACAGGCATTTACCAACGAGACTTCGCGTGTTTATCTGACTAGCAAATTTTCGGATAAACATAATCGGACAGCACGACTAAAAAGACAACTTAGCGCATTTCCTCGGACACGTACATTTATATTTAAGAGAATACATTTTGTCTACGTAGTTGGTTGCACGTAGAATGATTCTAATGAATGACGTGTGTCACCAGTGTAATTAATTTTATTACGAGTATACGACCACCGAGAAATTATTGGTTCCCAAGAAAATACGAAACAACATTCATTATTTCTACTAGGTTACAAGTGGCACCAAACTTTTACTTCAAATGTATGTTTAATACAGCTGCAATATTCTTAACAATGTTAATGCTAGATGCCATGCCATTTTCATAAACTCAATTGTGATTTCACGAGTGCGAACAGACAAAAATTTTGAGGATAAAAATTACCTTCGAAATCCTGGTTTTCGCCGCCAATATCCATTTTTACGATATTTGACAGCATTTTGTACCAATGCCAGACCAAGCTAAGCATTCTACTTGAAGCAAAATAACGATGTTGACAGATATATTTTGAAACCATTTCATTTTCTGTTGGTTGTACACATGCCGACTATTCATAACTTTACCATGACATCACTGTTCATTAGGGGTTCTAACTGACCAATCAGAGAGCTGCATTTTCAAGTACCTGCCAGTTTCCACTTGGGTATATCGAAGTACATTTACAATGAACATATAGTGAGTTTAGAAGTAAATATCACACTATTTTAGAAATCAAATTTAGATTTTTCACTGCACATGCCCCTGATGATGCTACAAACAACAAAACTTTGAAGTTTTATTGAAATATTATATGGATTTAAGGTTTAAGAGTATATCACCAAAACACAGAAATATTTTATAAACGAATAACATCGTTACCAATATTTTACTTAACCATTACATGTTCTGCGGTACTGTCCCGTACTGAAAATATTCTGAAAAAGTTGTCCCCCTTTGAAAATGAATGCCATTTGTAAAGAAATAAAAATAAACAATTGCTGAAAACTGTGTTCCACTTAATTATGTGAAATTTCAACACTCGCATGCGATTGCAAATGAATAAAAACTAACATGTGTAACAGTTCTTTGAAAATGGTGAGTTTTTGAAGGCGTTTGACTGCCCGGAAGTGGGTCCCATTCAGGCAGTCTTTTTTTCGGAATTCAATGTTTATATTAGTATACTGACACTTGTTTTGTTGTTTTTGTAATGATAGCGTGTATATTACTTATATTACTCTACAAAACAAGTGTCAGTAGTACTGATATAACCATTGAATTCCGAAAAAAGAACTGTTTAAACAGGCCCCACTTCCAGACAGTCAAGCGCTTTTAAAAACTCACCATTTTCAAGGAACTGCTACACATGTTTGTTTTGATGCATTTGTAATAGCATGCGAGTGTTGAAATTTCACATAACTAGGTGGAACACAGTTTTCAGCGATTTTTTATTTTCATTTCTTTACAAATGGCATTCATTTTCAAAGGGGGACAACTTTTTCAGAATATTTTCAGTACGGGACAGTACGGCAGAACATGTAATGGTCAGGTAAAATATTGGTAACGATGTTGTTCGTTTATAAAATATTTCTGTGTTTTGGTGATATACTCCTAAACCTTAATACCTTTATTTTAGTTTAAAATTTGAGATTTTACACAGGGAGTCTATGATAAAGTCCGAGTAAAATGTAATCAATACCCAAGTGAAAATAGTATTATTCCACAATGTTTTAGACCTGTTAAAATTATGAATTGACTGACCAGTGGTCACACGCTAATGATTACTGGATACGGAAAATGCCGAGTGTATCCAAATACCAAATTTAATTTGGTAACCTTGGATACACACCAAGCTTGATGCGCCAAAATAAATGTTATTATTTAATATTAATAAAATAATAAGTCTTATTTCAGTAACAATATCTAACTCCTCTTGTATTGTTTCAGGTTTGCATCTATTAGAGCGACCTGTGATACCCTTCCAGCCGAGTCTCCGAGACAGAGTTTCAACTTTGGGTTGTCAAGTGGCGAGGACACACCTTTGTCAAGTCGGTGCAGTAGCAGATCAAGGATCCTTGAAGCCAGAAAATTTGCTGCCGCTGTAAACAAAAAATGAAAATATGTAGATCAGTGGTTGCTAATTTATTTTTAGGGGTTTGAAATTTTTGTTTTTTCACAACTCACCCTGTTGGACTAGTAGCCAGGATGATCAACTGGCCCATACAGAACTCTCACTTGTGGAAATAAAATTTCTTTCGTCGGCCCACCAGGTGTTTATGGATATCAGATGTGACACACAGTATGAGATATAAAGCACTGAATATAAAAACTTCAAGGCTGATAAAATATCTTCATGCCTGGACTAACTTACCTGTATTTATTGTAAAGATTAAGACTGACAAACTGACAAGTGAATCATGCTATGTAAATGATTTAACAGACAAACTTACATTATATTATACCTGTTAATCATGATATTTGTGCAGTTGAATTTTAAAGCGTGTACGAGGCAATTCAGAACATATTTAGATGAAGTTTGGAAACTCTGTGTCACAAAAAGCACTAGCCCTGTCTGTCGAGTATACAGGAAATTGCACTTGTCCTAGCCTGACTTTAACTCACCAAAGCAAGTGGGTGTGTTGAATTTTACACCCCTGATTTTACAGGGACATTTCCCTCTACTTTTTGTCGATGACTGTTGTAAACATAGCTTGAAAAGCAGTAATTTATAGGTTGTTTGAATTAGTATTATATTACCATGTCATGTGACTTTTGATAGTAGCTTTTGCCTGTTTTTAGCTCACCTGAGCACGAAGTGCTCAAAGGTGAGCTTTTGTGATCGCCCTTGGTCCGTCGTCCGTCAGTTGTCAACAATTTGACTGTTAACACTCTAGAGGTCATAATTTTGGCCCAATCTTAATGAAACTTGGTCAGAATGTTACCCTCAATAAAATCTTGGACGAGTGTGATATTGGGTCATCTGGGGTCAAAAACTAGGTCACAAGGTCAAATCAAAGGAAAAGCTTGTTAACATTCTAGAGGTCAAAATTTTTGCCCAATCTTAATGACACTTGGTCAGAATGTTACCCTCAATAAAATCTTGGACGAGTTCGATATTGGGTCATCTGGGGACAAAAACTAGGTCACCAGGTCAAATCAAAGGAAAAGCTTGTTAACACTCTAGAGGTCACATTTTTGGCCCAATCTTAATTAAACTTGGTCAGAATGTTACCCTCAATAAGATCTTGGACGAATTGAATATTGGGTCATCTGGGGTCAAAAACTAGGTCACCAGGTCAAATCAAAGGAAAAGCTTGTTAACACTGTAGAGGCCACATTTATGACTGTATCTTCATGAAACTTAGTCAGAATGTTAATTTTGATGATCTTTAGGTCAAGTTCGAATCTGGGTCATGTAGGTTCAAAAACTAGGTCAGCGGGTCAAATCAAAGGAAAAGCTACTTTACACTGTAGAGGCCACATTTATGACTGTATCTTAATGAAACTTAGTCAGAATGTTAATCTTGATGAGCTATAGGTTAGGTTTAAATCTGGGTCAGGTGGGTTCAAAAACTAGGTCACCGGGTCAAATCAAAGGAAAAGCTAGTTAACACATTAGAGGCCACATTTATGACTGTATCTTAATGAAACTTGGTCAGAATGTTAATCTTGATGATCTATAGGTTAGGTTCAAATCTGGGTCAGGTGGGTTCAAAGACTAGGTCATTAGGTCAAATCAAAGGAAAAGCTAGTTTACACTGTAGAGGCCACATTTATGACCTTATCTTAATGAAACTTGGTCAGAATGTTAATCTTGATGATCTATAGGTCAGGTTCAAATCTGGGTCAGGTGGAGTCAAAAACTAGGTCACTAGGCCAGATCGAAGGAAAAACTATTTAATACTTTAGAGGCCACATTTATGACCATCTTCATGAAACTTGGTCAGAATGTTAATCTTTATGATCTTTAGGTCAATAGGTCAGGTGAGCGATACAGGGCCTTCATGGCCCTCTTGTTGTATAAGTAATTGACCGTATACATTTTGTCTAAAGTCACTGGTCATTCAAATGTTTATATTGTAGTTAGTGCATTGTACCGGGTATATACAAATTGTGCACCTCTACCAGCATATTGTGTAAATGGCTGAATATATTTCAGATTCATTTCTAAACTTTATTGCAGGGGACCTGAAGAGCTTTTTTCAGTTTTTATCCCACTTAGTCTGTAGTATTGATTTTATCGCAAGGGATGAAAAACTTCACAGGGGTCAGATTCTGCTGTTATTCCACACAGATGTTTTTTACTTTAAATGAATTATACATTGATGTAGATGAATTAAAATTTCATTGTGATGTTATTTTCAGGTAATATAAAAATGTTATAGCAGTATTATTGAACATCTGTGATTGACAGAATATTACAGCATATTTTTGCAGTTAGATATCAGAAAATGGTAGTTGACAGATTACTTGCCGTTCTACATGGCAAAAGTATTTATCCAAAAATATAGTGTACTTCTCTGATTGAAATGTTGCAAACTTTTCACTTACTCAAAGGGTACTGGCACGCGAGTAGTCCCCGGAAAGCAGTAGTCCCCGGACACCCGCCCGCAACGCTCTATTTTCGCGAATCGTTTACATATCTTTGTGCCTAATCATACAGACCCTTGTTTTGAAGAAGTTTATCAAGATCATTTTTTCACAGGTTATCATTTGAGTATAATTAACATGGAAATCCTACCGCATGGTTACTTGTTTACATTTTCTCTGGCGGGGCTTCAGTTTTTAATGCGCATGCGCAAGAGAGGCCCCTCTGGAGGGTTTTAAAATTAAGGCTACATGTCTTTACTTCACGACTATCAGACGATACATACACTTTCAACAAGAAAACTTATTTTCTTTGTGACAACAATACTAATTTGCCAAAATATTAAAGATCTTCGAGGTGTTATAGCACTACATTGTCTAGATATCTGTAACTTAAGCATAATTATTCTATTTTCTGTTGTCGCAATTTCCGTGTGGCCGGGACAAATAAATATGACGCAAACTTGTGATCTTTTTACAGTTATATAAAATATCATTTGTCTTTTACATAATCTAAACTCATATGGGCAGTTCCCGATAAATATATTCATGAAAGATTAGTGTCTGGGCATTTAATGTAAATATTGAGCATGTTAAAATTTGACGTTCTACAGACCCCTATTCCAACCTCGCTAGTCCCCCGTGAACGTGGCGTCATTTCACAGGAAAAACCCTAAACTGGTAATACCGGAGCTAAGGTAGGTTTATATGTAAATCGTTTTTATTCTTGATATTGTTTAAGCTTTTGAGGAGGAAATATACTGTAAAATCATTTAATTTCGTGGGCATGAAATTTCGTGGTTTTGGTCAAAGCAGCAATTTCGTGGGGATATGAATTTGTGGATTTTAACTTTATAATATAAAATAAATGGGAATTTTACTTCTTCATTGGGACTAAATTTCGTGGATTGACTCAACCACGAAATCCACGAAAATTAGTCCCCCACGAATATTAATGATTTCACAGTATGCAGTTTCTGTCCTGGGACTACTCGCGTGCCAGTAATATTATTAAAAGCATATATGCCTGTAAAAACTGGTCTGCAGTGGCCATTTAGGCATGTGCAAATTTGATTTCTGTGAAATCATTAATATTCATGGAGGACTAATTTTCATGGTTGAGTCAATCCACAAAATTTAATCCCAGCGAACAAGTAAAATTCCCATTCATTTCATGTTCAATAGTTGAAATCCATGAATTCATTACAAAATTGCTGTTTTGACCAAAACTACGACATTTCATGCCCACGAAATTAAATGATTTTACAGTATGAGATATTACTGTTGGACATTGTTATTAAAAGGCTTAATTAAACTTCATGTGTATCGTTCACCCCCTATAACTTGCATAAACTTAACAAGCTTAAATCACCCTCAGTTCAACAGTAGGGTATGACATGAACATTTGCAACAATACATTTGATTTCCTTTCTTTTTGGTTAGAACACTGTAATGAAGGGTTTTAACACCTGATGTTTAATACATTGAATATTTATGCCAAGTTTCACCTGAAACATTAACTTTTTATGTGGTCTTTAAATGGAAGGCAAATACTATTTTTTGCAGTATCATAAATAGCGGGTATTCTGCAAACAGAAATAGAACCATTATTTTAGCTATTAAAGTTGTTTAAAATTTGACGATGCCAAAAATAGTTTCCAAAAGTGTGGTATGTATTCTTTACATTATTTTTTACTCCATGTAAGCAAATCAAAGTTGCATTTTTGATATTTATGTTTTGTTTGATTCAGTCAGTGGTGTCAACAAGTTTAACCCTTTTCATGCTGGACACAATTTATTCTGCCTGTAACCAGTGCAGATCAAGATCAACCTGCACATCTGTGCAGTCTGATCTTTCAATTTTTTAAGCTTGACTATTCAAAGAATAGGGGAGCTATCCTACTGGCCCCAGCATCGACGTTAGCGGGAGCGTGAGCATCACAGAAATGTTAAAGTTTGCGTACCACCCCAAATATTTTCAAAGTCCATTGAGATATTGCTTTGATATTTTGCATACTTGTTTACCATCATGATACCATTCTGTAAACAGGAGCAGACAACTCTATCAAGCATTTTGACTGAATTATGGCCCCTTTTCGACTTAGACAGGGTTCATACGCGTCAGGGAAAAGTCAGGGAAAAATTTTTTTTTTCAAGGTCAGGGAATTGTCAGGGAATTTTACAAAATGTCAGGGAAATTTTGAAATTTGGAAAATGTCAGGAAAATGTCAGGGAATTTTCTGATCTGGTTAGGCAACAATTTGTAAAGGTTAAGGCAGTTTCTTCAAATATTTCCTTTTTCATCACACTTACAACAATTAAAGCATAATTTTAAATTATATGCATATATCTATATTCTACATATTTTTCAAATTCCATATAGAAGAAACTGAAAGGGATTTGCACCCCTTACCTCCTGAGCAAATCTGGTGATGGCTATATCTAATGATTCGATCCCCTTCTCTCCTGTATAGTGTCCATTACACATAGCCATTACTATATATACACACAAGGCTCCAATAACACAAACATATGGTCATTATTTTACACAGTTTCAATATTTGAAGAAGGATGTTTTTGTGATACTGGTGCCTTGTACATAATATTATCTACAATACCTTAAAGACATGCTTTTGCTACCAAGATGTTTTGCATGGTATATATCCTATAGATGTTACTCTTTTTAATTGGTAATCAGAATGACAATTCCATTTTAATGTAATTTAGTAAAGCTATGTTCAGAAAAACAGTTCGATTTGGCTAATATGTTCAGGTTTCCAAAAGTACTTGCTTTATTGTCTATTGGTCATAACATAAAAACATTTGTTTGTTTGAAACAGTGTATTTGATTACTTTTTAATGCATGATAATTCATGTCATTTTGCTTGCCAATGTGTTTTGTATAATCACCAGCTCCATATCCAGTTGATTTGGAATAAACAAACAAAATATTAAACAATGTAAATGTTTGTCAAAAAAGGAGGTAAGGGTTGGCTGTAGGGGTGGTGGAGGCCAACATTCTATTTTTCATTTAAAATTGAACCACTAAATGTGCACATTTTAAGATAACAAAAGTCATACTAGGTGACTTGGTTTGTATCGTACCGAACCAAAAAGTCAGGGAAAAATGCTTTCATGTCAGGGAAAAGTCAGGGAAATGTCAGGGAATTTTGTCTGAAAGAATGTGTATGAACCATGTTAGAATATGCTTATTGTAATGTTAAAGTTTGCGTACCACCCCAAATATTTTCAAAGTTCATTGAGATATTGCTTTGATAATTTGCATACTTGTTTACCATCATGACCCCAGTCTGTAAACAGGAGCAGACAACTCTATCAAGCATTTTGACTGAATTATGGTCCCTTTTAGACATAGAGTATGCTTATTGCAATGCTAAAGTTTTACTCATAGCTTATATTATACTATCAAGCACTGAGAATAGTCGAGCGCACTGTCAACTGACAGTTCTTGTTTTGGTATGCAGCCCTTTTGGTTCACAGTTAATTGTACTGTCCAAATTAAAAGATGGACAAGTTCATTATAGAAATTTAGTGGGGTAAGGGTTAAATCATTTAGCTATTGTAGTGTTGTGTTGCAGTAATGCCCTTGCAAAAAGTCAAGAGAAATTTTTTTATTTTTATATAAAATAGGTGCGATAATGTAGCACCTGGGCAGGAATCTAAGGCAATTAGTCATGATCTTGAGTAATTTATGTCAGGACAGTATGTACTGTAATGTGGTCTAAATAACTTTCCAAAGACTCACTTGGCTTCTTTTAATTTCAGAGTTGTATGTATACATGTATATACTTGTTTCAGAAAGCATGTATCATGTAAAGTGCAAAATGTTTTGTAATTTGTGTTAAATATGTATTTTGTATTTTATTGACTGAAACTTTGTTGTAAATTATTACATTGAAGAGTTTGTTGAATTGATATTTATCGAAATTAAACCAATATGAAAACACTGTAGTTTTGTTTATTTGTTTCAGTATATTAAAGATATATTATGCACAAATTTCATATTTGATAAAAATGAACAAATTACTACACAGTTTCTATGTGAACATAAAATATTGTGTCTAACATGTGTACATGTGGTTTAAAATACTACGAAGTGACAAATGCATAAGTAAACAAAGTATATATGAGCTGCAACATGAGAAAACCAACATAGTGCATTTGCAACCAGCATGGGTCAGGACCAACCTGCACATCCGCGCAGTCTGGTCAGGATCAATACTGTTGGCTTTCAAAACCTATTGTAATTAGAGACTGTTAGTGAACAGCATGGATCCTGACCGGACTGCGCGGATGGGCAGGCTGGTCTGGATCCATGCTGGTCGCAAATGCACTATGTTGGTTTTCTCATGTTGCGGCTCAATTATATATATTGCCACTTAAAGTAATTTTTTAACAAGAAACTATAACTAGATGTTGAGACAGCAGCAAAACATCCACAATGTATGTTTATATATTTAACCAAATAAAATAAGCATGTACTAGATGAGGATTGCCTTAATTTAACTCAAAACTTGTATCTGCTAAAATATTCAGTGAAGGACGCGCATACTGTATCTTTAAACATTTTGACAGTTTTAGAAAAATAGATATTGCTACAATCTTGGCTTGTTATCCTATAAAACTAAGATTGTTTTCAAATTATTGTAATATTAGGGGGGTATTTTTTCAGTTTAAAGGATTGGGTGATATGTATTTTTATACTTCAGGTGTAATTTTACCACGGCTTTGGGATGAAAGTAAATATGGCGACCACCTTTGTTTCTACTTAGAGGTTGCTATTTCATACTTACGCGTGTACCTGTATGACTAGAAAATCTCTAGATAGTAATGACGATGATGATGATGATGATGATCATAACAGTGTGTCAGCTAAAATATAGTATATTCAATAGATTTAATCAAGTTCCTCGATAGATGTAAATCTTCAAATATATTTTAACAAAAACATATTTAACTTGATCGTCAAAATTGTGTGAAACGTGTAGGTTCTGAATTTCAATAACACAGATGTTTATTGAAAAATCCTTATTATACATGTACCATTACCCGTATCAGTATAAAATTGAAACCTCCCTAAGATGACAGCATGAACTTTTATCAAAGTTAAGAACTCTGCCAGTAACTTTTACACCATTTTATTTAGTCTAAAAGTGTGCAGCAAAACTTTTGTCGATACGTTTTCATTTTTTACTGTGGTATGTTTAGGACATGCAAATAATTTTTTTAGAATAAATTATGTCATGCGCACGACATCTTATCTTGAGCACAGGACATCTGATCTCGAGCGCTCAACATCTTATCTCGTGTGCACGACATCTTATCTTGAGTGTTTGACATCTTTTGTCGCGTGTATGACATCTTGTCTCGAACGCACAACATCTTATCTCAAACGCTCCACATCTTATCTATTGCACACAACATCTTTTCTCATGCACATGACATCTTATTTTGAGCGCACAACATCATATCTTGTGCACTCGGCATCCGAAGTTATCTCGAGCGCTCAACATTTCATCTTGTGCGCATGACATCTTATCTTGAGTGCTCGACGTCTTATCTTGTGTTCACAACATTTTATTTTAAGCGCTCGACATCTTATCTATATATATTAATTAAGGCCCTTTGTGGGTATTCAGGTCATCAGTATGACTGCCAAAAACTTTAAGTCCTTCACAAAATAAAGATTTAATTTGAAGGCATCGCCCAGATATCAAAGAATTTCCTTGTGTCCCCTTAATTCATGTACTTGTGGGAAGTTTAAATAACATCTAAATAAGCAGGACCCTAATTATGTTATTGTACGTTTTTATTTTGCTAATAACCTTATTTCACACAACGGGACCTTATACATAGATTAGATGTCAAATGCTCAAAATGAGATGTCATGCGATCGAGATAAGATGTCGTCCGCACGAGATAAGATGTTGAGCCCATGAGATCAGATGTCGAGCGCACAAGATAAGATGTCGTGTGCTTGAGATAAAATGTTTTGCGCACAAGAAAAGATGTTGAGCGATTGAGATAAAATGTCGTGCACTCAAGGTAAGATGTCAAGCGCACAAGATAAGATGTCGAGCACACAAGAAAATATGTTGTGCACTTGAGATGTCGTGTGCACGAGAAAAATATTTTGGCACGAGATCAGATTTCATGCGCAGAAGATAAAATGTTGTGCGCTCAAGATAAGATGTCGTGCGCACGAGATAAGATGACATGCGCATGAGATAATTAAATCTAAATAAAGATAAATGCATGTCCAAATGATACAACCGTAAATCGTTTCTTCTTGCTTTAACTATTATTGACCAAGTTAAACGACGTCAACATCAAAGCTTTATTACACTAGTGTAATACCAACTTTATATAATGGCTTTATTTCACTCCCATAATGTCAAGCATGTGATTAATGATTTTCCGTGAACCTTATTCCCTAAACTTTTTTAATGGGACCTCCGGGCCCGGCTGTACATATTCCAGAGTAACTGGAAATATTGCGGACAAATGCAAAACTTCCATGGAAAGTAGGTACTTTCCATGGAATAGCCCGGAAAAGTCACCTGTTATATAACATGTCCAGAGTGATTGCAAATGTTTTCCACGGACATCTCTGGAAATTACCGGTACTCTGGACATCTATCAAAATGTTCATGGAGTATTCACCGACACTGCGGAAATGTAGCACTTGAAAAACTTCTGTTCATTTAACTCTGGAAAATAACTCTGTCATTTTCTAAGGGATTTTTAACACATCAGAACAACAGACTGGGAATACTATGTGATCAAGCTCAGCCAATTAGATGAACTGATCTTACAGAGGAATTTTCAAATTGTGTAAGTGGAAGCCTGATGTTAACAAGTTGTGTAAAAATTAGTGAAACTTTATTATGTGAGGTAATTCAGTTCGAAGTTAATATTGAGGATTCAAGAAATTGCTCAAGTAAGTTTGTTTACATAACTGACCATTGAAACAATACATACATTTGTAATTATGCTAATTAACACATGCATGTATATTTGTACACCAGTCATTATATAGCATAAAACAAGGAATGCTAAAGTATAACCAAAGGCTTCACAAAGATTTTATAGATAATATGCATATATGAAAACAGATATCTTTAGGTGCCTTCTTTGAATGATTTCATCATTATTTAAGTGTAACTAATCTTTGTTCGAAACTATGTATATGCTTAAAAATATTCTAATCAGTCACTTTTAACTGGCAAAGATTCATTTTCCTTGTTCATATATATCATATAGTGTTCGAAACTGCGAAAGTGATCACATGCAATAAAATCATATTGCATGTACTGAAGTGTTATTGCTCACTATACATGTACAACAAAAAAGTCTATAAATCACATTTATTGCTATTGAATAATACTGTCAGCAGAACTTCCTGGACGACTGCGGAATAACTCAGGAAAATTGTTCATGGTCGTCCGTGGAATCACTCCGGAAAATTGTCCATGGAAAGTTCTCCGGAAATCCCTGGACATTTTTCCGCAGTTTTCTGCAGTATTCCATATCAAGCTCTGGAAAGTTTGTCCGATTACTCCGGAGTCCGGACTTCCATGGAAATTCAAAGACATTCCATGGAAACTTCGGGAAATTTGACAGCCGGGGGGCCCGGTGGTTAATGTCACTTAGCCCTCACCGATGTGGTATGTTCAAGCCTCAATTGGGGAACTGAATTCTTCCAGCTGGCTTACAGAAGTGGTGTCGTTCTAGCCAGATGCCTGCCGAAATAACTTTTTTAAAAAACAGATTAATTGTAGTGAATAATTTACGGTCATTTAAATTCAATTGAGGGATTTATTAGACTATGTTTGATTGTCTGACATACAAAGGCATGTTAGATCAGATATCAGAGATCTATGAAAAATACAAGCATTCAAATTTGATTCTCATCGCTGGAGATATGAACGCTTCAGTTCACAGAAATAGACCTAGAGATATTACTTTTCAAAACCGTTTCTCACTGATCACCAAATGAATGTAAATGATGAAAACAAGAATACTTTATACCATCATAATGGGAAGTACTCATCACAGATTGACTACTTAATCACAGACTGACTACTTCATCACAGAGTGACTACTTCATCACAGACAGCAACATGGAGAAAATAGTAACACTGTAAAACCACTGAAATGCATGCACTTGGTACATCGGACCATAGTCTAATATAGGTCTGCGTAGAGGCAAAAACGAAAAGGAAGATTAAAGGGAAATAGATGAAAATAATGAGTAAGCCGAATCGGGATAAATGTGACAAAGACTCTTACAAAAGTGAACTTAGTACTAGCTTAAACTTAAATGATAAACAGTCAGCTATATGTAGTGAGCAAATAAAAAAAAAAGAGAAATACTCTATATCAAGCATGGTCGAAAGCAGTACCTAATTACAGGAACTTAAAAGTCTGAAATCAGTAGGAAAGGGTATTTGGAATCGCAATATAAGTAACTCTTCTAAAAGGTGTAAATTATTATTTAAAATATGGAAAGACTCTAATAGGAAGTGCGAACAAAGTAGCATGAAAAATGGAAATTAAAACAAATACAGAGAAGATCACAAGCAGAATCTAAAATGAATCAGATAAATAAGCTTATGGAGTGTTCTGGAGGGGATCAACAGACTTTCTATAAAATGATTAATTTGCAAAGAAACACGGAGTGTAATGAAAACTGTATATCTTTAGTAGTAAATGGTGTCGAGAAATCACAACAGGAAGAAATCTTAGAATCATGGAAGAACCATTTTGAAAACTTAGCTACACCTTCGGAAAAGTAGGATGAAAATGATATTATTGTTCTTCAAAATAAATTAACATTTTAAAACACCAATTGAAAAGGTCAAATATCAGGAAGAAGATAGTGCAATAAAGAATATGAACAGTGGGAAAGCACCAGATCAGGATGGAATCTCCGCTGAACACTTCAAACATGCAAAAGAAGAGCTAGTTCCAGTCGTAACTGAAATAATTAATAAAATATTCACAGAATTAGATGTACCAGATAATCTCAAAGAAGGTATCCTAACACCAGATCACAAAACAGGAAAAGATAATTGCATGCCCGGAAATTACAGAGGAATAGTGGCTACCAATTGTGTAATGAAAATACTTGAAAGCATCCTCAAAACAATACTAGATAGAATTTATGACAAACAACAGAATCCCTTACAAAGAGGCTTCACGGCAAACAGCACAGCTATAAATGCAGCCTATATGTATTCTGATAATAATAATGTAAATCAAAATTTGAATCCACTATCCACAATTAAAAAGTACGTACATTTTCGAGTGTTTTATACGACCTGCAAATATTATATGCAGTGTAATGCAACCAATCAAATGTGAAATATTTTTTAATTTTTGTAGTACATTTTCATACGCATCAGTTTACTACTTGCTTTAAGAAATTTAAGCTATTTGACACCCTAGTTGCATACTCGTACTTGAATGCAACAAACCCTCATTTATCTGAGTTAGGTATTGCACTTTATAGTATTTAAACAAATGTTGTTTGCTTTTATATAATATGATATGGGAATCTTGTTTTAATGAAAATCACTCTGATAGATTCTCACCTGCAATTCATTGTGAAGTATTCAATGAAAGACAAAAATAAGACGACAAAATCAAGAATGACAGACTTTATTCCACGTGTTAGTCTGTACTTATGAGATGCGAGACAAACAACAAGTAATCTGACGCGTATGCCTATGTACTACAAAAATAAACAAAGATTACACATTTGATTGGTTGTATTACACTGTGTTCAAAACACTTAAACATCACTCTGTGTTCAAAACACTTAAACATCACTCCGAGAGAGGTACGTTCCAATGTAAGTCAAGTCTCAACGATATCGGGTTGCAAAATATCAACAATACACGATACGGTATCTCAACAACTATGTATCGCTCCATGTGAAAATTTCTTTATTTCAGACAAACATCATTGTCAGATAACGTTCCTTGTTATCTATTGATCTCATAGTATATCAACAGTTGATTTATATTTCACACAGCCAGATCATGTATACTGCAATTTAAAGAAATGAACGTTATTTTAAAACTAAATATAATGCTTATATTTTCCGACAATTATATCTGTAGATGTTATAAGATATTTAATTGTTGTCAGTAGTTATTTTACAATT
Source organism: Mercenaria mercenaria (assembly GCF_021730395.1). Taxonomy (NCBI): domain Eukaryota; kingdom Metazoa; phylum Mollusca; class Bivalvia; order Venerida; family Veneridae; genus Mercenaria; species Mercenaria mercenaria. The sequence goes on from NC_069362.1 coordinate 26,114,362, forward strand.
ATTATTGTGCATGTAGATATAAAGTAAAGCTCGTAGATATTCTTTATATTGTTATGAAGTCTAACAGAATACGTTGCAAATTCTAATCGATGACACAATCATAGTTTTATTCTTTATTTTAGTCTCATCTGTATACAGTCATATAAGCTTACAATGCAGTTATACATATAGAAACTAAGTACATAGCCGCTCTATAAGTAGAGCTATAAGAGACTATATTAGCTGTGACACCGATTGCTCCATTGTACCTAGGACCCACAACCCGGAAACCACTAATGCAGACTTTTCTCAGTGCTCGAATTCGAGCTTTGTCAGTGAACAGTTTATAAAACTTTAACCAAAAAATTCTAAGTTTAATAGGGGCAAAACTCTGTCAAAATTCAAATTAGAGTTAGGGAATTGTTTCTTCTGGTGTAGACTTTGACAGTAAGTAACTATCATAAGTTTCAAGTCAAAAGCTTCAATAGTAACAGATATTTAACTTCATCAAAAACTTTAACCAAAAATTCTAAGTTTAAACGGGACACAATTCTGCCAAATTCAAACAGAGTAATGGGGATTGTTTCTCCTGGTGTAGACTTTGATAGTTAATAACTCTTTTAAGTTTCAAGTCAAAAGCTTTGATGGTAACAGGGAAATTTGACTTTATCATTTTTTTTTAAATAAAAATTCTAAGTTGAAAAAGGGGCATAATTCTGTCAACATTCAAATCAGAGTGATGGGGATTATTTTTCCAGGTATAAACTTTGATAGTAAATAAGTATTTTAAGTTTCAAATCAATAGCTTTGATAGTAACAGAGGTATTTGACTGTATCAAAAACTTTTACCAACGCTGATGTGACGCTGACGTCGACGTCGAGCTGAGGCGAGTGCAGTAGCTCTACTATCATAATTTATGTGACCAGCTCTCATTGATGTTTTTAGGAATATGGTTACAGATTTGCAATAAAAATCATAAATAAAGTATCAAATATTTCATTTTACCTTTACAAAATTCCAATTTGACACAGCATCAAATGCCATAATAAGGGATACGTATTCTTTTAAAGGTAAACATGTAGCCTGTGATATTAACAGTGTATATCAATCAGTCTAGAAATCTAGCTTTTGCACCGAAGGAAAGTAGTAAAAATAGTCCAATCAGAAAAATGATAAAAGTGAACATGCAAACAAAATTTATTTACAGTTAAATATTTTATGTTATCATTGGTTTAAACAATATTTATTTTACAGCAGGTATACAGCAAACATATTTACACAAATCAAGGATTGAGTAGGAAGCTAAGCTTATATAGAAACTCGTTCCTTATGTTCATAATAATCATTATGGAAAACGAGAACAAAACTGAAGATAAAAACAGACTATACAAGTAGTTTTATATGTATTTTCAAGCAGATAACTATGTTTATAAAATATTCAAAACCAATCAATTCTATAGATATTGATCAATATTAAATAATTATAGCTGTATTACCTTTATTTTAAATTCTAACCCTGTCGCGTGGTTTAGGCCTTAGAGATCCAAAGACACTGCGAGTAAATCCATTTCTGCTTTTCAAATGTACGTACATAAAATTGAAGTTAAAAGTTAGTGTGAGAAATGTGAAAACAAATTTGGAAAGCGAAGAAGGATAGCAGCTTGTGTGTGTGTGTGTGTGTGTGTTTTGATAGTGGGGGTGGGAGAGATTATGGGCGGGGATGGGGGGAATGAGAGATACTTACAATCCGAATAAAATATAAATAAATGTGAGAGTTAAAAAAAAAAAAAAAACAGAAAAGTGTATGTGTTGCGAGATAAGTAGCAACTGGAAACGGTTGCGGATGCGGGATACTGAAACATGTGATTATTTGTATGAGATATAAAATGTCAGTAAGTGTAAGGAAATGTGAGGTACATGTATGTAAAAAGTGGTGTTTTGTGTGAGTTTTATTTTTGGGTGTGGGGTGGCGTTGGGGTGTAATGAGTGGGGAGTCGGGGTTTGTGGATATCACAACTAATCGCCTCGCTTATCAGAAAGAAATGTCTTGCGTACGTTTTCGGCAAATTATAATAAATCACACTTGTATGTCGATATTGTGAATAACTCGATTTCCCCTCAGTCTTCGCAGAATGATGTCCGCTATGAACAGAAAACCAGCTAACGCTTGTGCTGCAGCAATTATTGTTAAAACAATGCTGCAAGAACCATAGATGTCACATAACTATAATACCGACACTTTCTCCGCAAGTAAACCCTGGGAGCAGAACCACCTCAGTCATACTGATGTAACAATATCAAAACAGCGCTTACTTCAATCAGTGAAAAATTGCAGATTCAGCTGAAATTTACACGTAGATTCACTGTTTTTTGAAGGAATATCATTTAGGTAACGGCATGGTCATCATTCTGTATCCCCACACAATCTATTTTCAAACACAACCTATTTTCAACCGCCTAGGACTTTGTATGATAAAAATCTTTACAAGCTAAATTTATCAGTTGCGATTGTTTCACTGTTTACAGTAGAGACAGAACATGTTATGAACCTATTCTCCTTCAGTTTTGGTACTTAGAAAATTATATAAATTCCATTTATGTAGCAGTACTATGTTTTCATGAGGTTTTTCTTATTACTAAAAAACCTGCGTCTTTCCTACTCTACTACCTATTCTTGCTTAAGCCAATATCAGTATTTATATATCTTTTGCACTAAATGTTTATTGCTTAACACATGCTTACTGCCAGAATCGTGAAGCATACTATTATTAAATAATTTTGACAATGCAATCATGATGCCCGTCCTTGCAACAGTTTTCTTCATTTTCTAAGCAATTTGAAATATTTGGAGTGTCAAAAGCTTAGCAATTATATAATACATGGTCATATGTGACAGCTATCAATGTAGCAGATGTGACACCCTGGTTCTCTGGAGTAATTGAGCACATGATATAGTTCTTTAGATAATGCACTAACTTTTGGCTGCCATTTACTTTACCCTACCCCCTGTAATTTAGGTGCCAATTTAGGCAAGTGTACCTACAGCATATTGATCTGCCATGTTGGTTTTAGTGTTTGTTGCCAGACTTGAATTTTGGGTGTATTATGTTTGCAATGTTGTAATGAAACTACAGTAAAAGTTTAGTGCTGTTTCATTTTGCTGGAAGGAAAATACCACCTGCGGTTGAATTTAGGTTGTAAAATTTCAGCATGACTTCCTACTGATGGCTTTCAAAATCATCCTGCCAGGGATTCGTTCAGTCAGAAACTTGAAACTTAAATGGTATGCTTTTATAGCACTTATGCTGATAGAAAGTGTTAGACAATAAACCAAAGATTTGGACTTGCATTTGTACAAAACTGCACAGAAAACTTGTTAAGCGGTTGAAAACTGGTTGTGCCGGGATACTACAGTAATCATTCAATATTCAGTAAAATCAAACAAATACTTGATTTAACGCAAAGTTCACGTCGATATTTACTACATTTGTCTATATCTATTGTTTTCATTATGTTTACGTGATATTGTAAGATACATATTTATACTTTTTATTTGGATCGTTTCAATTCTGATCTGAGCTAACCTTATTTGCATACCAATATATTGTAGTATTCATTTGCATACTATAATACCATATTTCATTTAGAAAATAATACCACTTTGCCTCTGTCTCAAGAGTAGTGCATACGTGTTTGTCTTGCTCTGAAAATTTTCATAGTAAATTCTTTGATATTTCTCATTCATGTACTACTGAATACTCAGTAAATGTACAAACTGCATTTTATTCAAAGCAATGTTCAATATTAAGAATGTTGTTGTTTACATTTTTTATCGTTTTCTGCACATATCGGACTTATAAATTTCGGTGTTTTTGTAACGTTGATCTGACTTCAATCGGGATTTTTAGTTCTTGCATTTTCCCCTGATTCCTAGCAAGAATTGATTGTTAGGACCCATTAACTAAATAAAACTACATGAAACTGAGAGAATTGGTCTTGTCCTGAATTGTAATAATAAAAAATAAGGATATACTATACACCGATAACAAGTAATTGGCCGCTACCAGGCCAGATATATGCTACCTTTAGCCAGTAGTTTTAGCAATCTTTAAAAGCAGATTGTACATGTAACCATGCAGGCCTTAAAGTTCCCCGGGTGACTGGCGCGCGGGCGTTACAGCGCATATGTAAGTTCAAATAAAACATTACCAAATAGAGGTCCAGTTCCAGCTGACAGTAGACCTATAACGGTATGCAACATCCCAACCGCTACCGTTACCTGGTTAAGGCGCATCTGCTGTGCGCAAATAATGTAAGCAGATGAAAGTATGCCTAGAACTGCCCCCATGCAGGCTGTTCCAACCGAAAATACGGCGTAGGTTTTCGCAAAAAGTAGCATAAGGCTTCCAACCATTCCGAAAACAGCAAGCACAGACGGATAAAAGTATGTATCAATATCCAGTTTCTGTTTCAACAGACCTGGTATTACGGAGAAAACACAACAAAATATATTGTATATTATAAATAAAATTTTGGCTTGCGATTCATCAAATTCTTTCCATTCAGCTATTTCAAAAGCAAACCCTAGATATCCGTTTACTGTGGCAACAGCTACTCCAGAAGAGGCTAGAAGGGAAACAAATCGTTTTGACATCAATTCTTTGACAAACTGTAATATTGCGTTTATTGATTGTTTCATAGATTGTCCATCACAAAGATTGTTTTCTTCAGCAGCATTTTCTGAGTTCAGATCGATATTAGGAGTGAGAAAATAAATGTATTGAGAAATACTCAACCCAGGATCAAAAATGTCCCTCTAAGACCGTAGGTTATAACCAATAAATCTAGCAGATATGGATATATTATTCCCGCTGATGGAACACATACGCTTTGTATAGCAAGGCATAACGATCTTTGTTTTCCAGTGAATATTGTGTTTATCAGTGTAATTGAGCTGACACAAATCATGGATATTCCAACACCTGCAGTTAAAAGATAGACCCTATCAGTACAGATGATAATACTATCAAATTATTACTGAATATTAATGAATGGCTTTTCGGTCAAAATTCTTAACTATTCCCCTTGGTCAGAAGACCACCGGAGATTAATGTTCACAATTTTATTCTTTTGATGTTTTAGCTCGGTCAACGTAGCAAGGAGTATAGACCGGTCATGCAACTTAAACTATGGACCGGCTATTCATGTTATAAGACATTTTGTATTACAGAACAAGTAACCTCGTATTAATGATGAATGCCTACAATATTCTACAAAGCATGCTTAAAATTATTCTGTCATTGCTTGCGACTAGTTTTGATCTTTGAAAACTATCCAACATTCTTGGCAAGTTATTAAGAAGATAACAATAACAAATAAAAAGCAATGTATACCTGCCAAAACGCTAATGGTCCCATACAGATACCTTATGTCTGTGACAAAAATGATACTGAAAACCCTACGGACACAAATATACTGCCTACCAGAGACACAATGTGCAGTCCGAACTTGTTGATGAGAATGCCACTTATAACACCTTAAAAAGAACATAATCGGTTCACAGTAATTCGTATTAAGGTGAGATCCGTAACCAACACACGTGAATACTGTGCATTCCTTAATCAAGTTGAAGCGATCAGGCGATTTATAAAAATCTTAAGAAATATAAAACATAAAAAATATCATCAAATAAAAACGCCTCTATGAAGAGACTTGATCAAACCGAGTCTACTTTTATTTTTGCTTGGTTGCGTTCTATGATTCTCATATTATCAATGGTCTTCTCACAGATTTTATTTACAATATCCTACTATCTGGTTTCTCTAAAAGGAAAGGCAATGTTTCTGTCTGCTACAATTTTTAGCCCGGCCTCTCTGCTCAATAGGGAGATCACAGGTCTAAGAATCATCGTGGGGTCGTCAGTTCTGTCCTCGGGTAGGTCGTACGTTCTCCGTGGGGATTGGATAAAAGACATTGTGTCTGAAATCATTGGGAGAGGGATAACGACAACAGGCCGCGCATGGTTGCAAAGTGCGCATGTGCAATTATCGTGTAAATATACCCCATCTAAAATTGTCCGTACATGTGGATCCATTAGAAATTTTTTTTAGATAAATTGTCCGTTTCCGGTTTCGATCATCATGGAATGGGTTTAAGGGAAATTCTTTTGGAAAGAGGATTCATTTTTATGGTTCGTTGTATCAATAGAGCAAGCAAAAATGTCTTGATGACTTTGAATATTCAACGTGTACATCATATTCGGAAACAAGATCCAGAAAACAGTTCGAACAGTTTTGTCGAAAGTAAAGAAATTTTTGGGTTTTAGAGTGCAATGTTCATTTGTGTCAGACCCGAAGCCGCACAAGTAATGAATATGTTGATAAATGGTTTTAACTGCAATAGTGAATTGAAATGAAACTGCTATATAACTTTTTATATAAAAATTAGTAAACATTCACCGACTGTTTTCAGAAGTATTCAGAAACAGTAAAAGCTCAAACAGACGGTAGGTTTTTGTTAATTTAACATTTAAATTTTAAACCCTTTTAAATTTTAACAATAAAATTTAACATGTACCCCAAAATATAACCATGTGTTTGATTTCGTAAATCTTAAGTCTTGACTTACAAGTAAGGACATGTTCTATTTCGTAGTTTTTAGCCCCTTTTTACGTACCACCCAGTTGAAAGCAACAAATTGGTTTTTTAAATTAGTTGATAAGAGGCGGTGAATTAAATTCCAGAAATAATTTTCAAAAAATTTAACACAAATCTGAATATAAAATGGCTTCCAAATGCATAATGGAAAAAGGGTGACACTAAAAAGTTAAATGATTTGTGCCGCGCCATGAGAAAACAAACACAGTGCGTTTCCGCCGCACCCGTGCGTTGGTCCATGTTGTTCACTAACGGTTTCTTAATTGCATTAGACTTTGAAGGAAATTTCATTTGATCACTATGTTAACTAGGTAAATCTCTGTGTAAATTTAAAATTGTACATCTTTGAGATTATTAGTGTTGTACAACTAGAACCTACCGTCTTTGAGGCCTTATTTTTAAGTGAAAGACAAGCATGGTTTTGTATCAGTACTGTAAACATTGCCTAAGTGTTCTCTTTAGTTCGATAGCTACGGCTGGAGCAGGGTTTATCTGTGAGTACCTTAGAATCCCCGCATATTTTCGTGCTTCAAAGCATCAGCGGGGAACATGGTATTACATGGTATTTTAGAAAAACCATGCTCTGACTTGTTGTCCTGGTTAGATTTTTTTAAAACAGCTGGTGCATGGTATTATCATGGAAGTGACTAGGGGTCCAGAAACCGGACCTCTAGATAACCCGTTGAGGGCAGGCTAGAGGTCCGGTAATCAATAAGATACTGAAAAAACGGTATAAAATTTGATAATAAAAAGATGTCGGATACTATATTTTATCTTTAAAAACGAACGTTGATTTAAAAAATTTGTTTTAAATACATGGTTAGTCACAGGAAATAGGTATTTATTATTTTTTACTCATGGGAAAAATACGATCGCAAATTCGACAAATTAATATACATGTACTATCATGTACTGTAATACCAGTGTAGAGCTCTATAAGGCAATTGTGGTAAACGTTATGATTGTTGTAAAAAAGTTTTTATTACGTTTGTTTTTGTAAATTTTCTTTATATAGGTCACTGAAAAGTTCCCACTCCAGGGCCCCTTATATTTTAAAATCGCACTGGACTGTTTTTAAAAGTATAAGGACTACATTTTTGACGCAGTTGAGTCGTCACGGGGGTAAAGATTTGTCAAATTCGATTAACTCCATTTGGGGCCCACGGGTTGCAGGGGCTGCACGTGCAAAATGATTTTTTCCAGCAATTTTCGACATGTACGAATTTTCTGTCTCAAATCATTCATCGCACTTGAAAGTTAGTCGACGATTCAAAGGAATACGTTAAAAAAACAGATATCCTTGTAAGAATGCCACGTTTAAGGCACGATCAACCCATCGGCCATTGGCATGGTTGACCCCGAACTTCATGTCGCGAATGCACGTCGTATATGCTGTTCTCACTGACAGTCATGAAATGGGTTAGGAGACTGATCAGACGGGTCTATGAGTAATAGACCGCGCACAGGCCATGAAAAAATTGACGTCGATATTGTATAAAATAGTAAAGAGGTATATATTACGTGGTAACTTTTCAGTGGAGCTGAGTATTAATAAGCTCTCACTCAGGTTCGACGATATGATGAATATGAAATTTTAACAGCGATTTTCGGTAGTCATGTTATTCATTTACTCAAACAGTTAAAACGAATTCAAAAACTATTGGACAAACTTTTTTTAAATACTGAAGAAAACGTATGGAGTTTATCATTTTTTTTCGTCCCGAGGAAAACAACAAAACGAGAACAATAACCAAGCTTCCGATTATAAATGCTTTTTTTCCCTGTGAGTTACCATACATCTAAACATTAAGCAATGAGAAAATACGAGAACAAATTTTTTAAAATTTCGTTAACCATCTATATAGTTTAAAATACATGTTGCTCTTTGTAATTCTCAGTATTCATATTGATTACCAGACCTCTATCTTGTCCTGTGTATTGTTAGTGGTCCGGTAACAGGCCCTCTGACCCCGGGTTGGTTGTCGGGTAACCGGGGCTAGCTATTCCAGATATCATTACTATAGTTCCCATGCTCCAACCTTTGTCGTGTTTCTGTTGCATCAGTGGGGCTTGTAAAATATCAGAACTTAGTTATCTATGCCAAAACTGTAGTGATGGTTCTGTAGCAACAGCTTGTGCACGGTCCCATATAGGTTTAAAAATAACCATCCCGATACTTTTTATCATGGTTTAGTAACAGCAGGTAGCACATTAGTTATTTATCAGCACTATCGTTAAGTATGCCCCAAACTGTAGTTATGGTTCGGTAGCAACAGTTAAGTACGGTATATATGAGTATATCCCTAACTTTTCTCTTGGTTTTGACAAATGAAGCATTGTATTATACAGTAATATAGTTTACTATGACCCAAAGTAATTTGCAACAGCTTAAGCCAGGGTATATATGCGTACTAAAAATAACCATGCCCCAACTATTGTCAGGTTTATGGTAACAACAGTGGACCATGATATATATCAGTACTCTAGTTAACTTTAATTTGCCCTTTGTGAAAGTCGTGGTTTGGAAAGGAACAGCAGGAGCACGGTTATATGCGTACTATAGATAACCATGACCCATCTTTTGTCTTTGGTTTTGGTAACAACAGGAAGAGCATGGTATATATCAGTATTACAGATGACATGTTCTGGCTGTTGTTGTAGTTCAGTTACCAACGTGGGGCATGGTAAATATAAGTATTTTAGATAACCATGTCCCAACTGAGGGTCAGGTTTGGTAACAACAGTGGGAGCATGGTAAATATCAGTTTTACAGATGACCATGTTCTGGCTGTTGTTGTGGTTCGATAACAACTTACTGGATGACGGTAAATATGGGTATTATACTTAAACATGCCCTAAAAAGTTGTCATGTTTTGGTAACAATATGAAGGATAGTTTATATCAGTTTTACGATGAATATGTCCTGGCTGTTGTTGTCTTTCGATATATGTGAGTATTATAGATAACATGCCCTAACTGTTGTCTTGGTTTGGTAACAACCCGGAAAAGAGGCATGGTAAATATCAGTATTACAGATGACCAAGTTCTGGCTGTTTTGTGGTTCAGCAAGAACAGTGGGAGCATGGTAAATATGATTTACTATGATAACCATGCCCGAACTGTTGTCATGGTTTGGTAAAAAACAGGAAGAGCATGGTATATATCAGAGTTACAGATGGCCATCTTCTAGCTGTTTTTGTGGTTCAGTAACAAACAGTGGGGCATGGTAAATATGGGGTACTTAGATAACCATGCCAACTGTTGTCATGGTTTGGTAACAACAGAAGAGCATGGTATATATCAGAATTACAGATGACCATGTTCTAGCTGTTGTTGTGGTTCAGTAAAAACAGTGGGAGCATGGTGAAGATGAGTACTATAGATATCAATGCCCAGCTGTTGTCAGGGTTTTGGTAAAAACCAGGAAGAGCATGGTATATATCAGTATTACTTTTTGACCATGTTCCGGCTGTTGTTGTGGTTCAGTTAACAACAGTGGGAGCATGGTAAATATGAGTACTATAGATAACCATGCCCCAAATGTTGTCATGGTTTGGTAACAACAGGAAGAGCATGGTAAATATCAGTATTACAGATGACATGTTTGGCTGTTGTTATGGTTCAGTAACAACAGTGGGAGATGGTAAATATGAGTACTATAGATAACCATGCCCCAAATGTTGTCTTTGCTTTGGTAACATCAGGAAGAGCTGGTTTATATTCAGTATTACAAAATGACCATGTTCTGGCTGTTGTTGTGGTTCTATAACAATGCTGCATCACGGTAAATATGAGAACTATAGATAAGCATGCCCTAACTGTTGTCATGGTTTGGTACCAACAGGAAGAGCATGGTATATATCAGTATTACAGATGGCCATGTCCTGGCTGTTTTTGTGGTTCAGTAACAACAGTGGGAGCATGGTAAATATGAGTACTTATGTTTATCCATCCCCCAGCTGTTATCATGGTTTGGTAAAAAAACAGGAAGAGCTTGATATATATCAGAATTACAGATGACATGTTTGGTGTTGTTGTGGTTCAGTAACAACAGTGGGAGCAGGGTAAATATGGTACTATTGATATCCATCCCCCAGCTGTTATCAGGGTTTTGGTAACAACAGGAAGAGCTTGGTATATATCAGTATTAAAGATGACCATGTTCCGGCTGTTGTTGTGGGTCAGTAACAACGTGGGAGATGGTAAATTTTGTGCACTATAGATAACCATGCCCAATGTTGTCATGGTTGGTAACAACAGGAGAGCATGGTATATTTCGTATTACAGATGACCATGTTCTGGCTGTTGTTATGGTTCTGTAACAACAGTGGGGGATGGCAAATATGAGTTACTATAGATAAACCATGCCCCACTGTTGTCATGGTTTGGTAAACAACAGGAAGAGATGGTATATATCAGTATTACAGATGACAATGTTCGGGTTTTGTTGTTGTGGTTCTTTTAACAAACAGTGGAAGCATGGTAAAATGAGTATTATTAGATAACCATGTCCCAAATGTTGTCAGGTTTTGGTAACAACAGGAAGAGCATGGTATATATCAGTATTACAGATGACCATTTTCTTGATTTTTTTGTGGTTCTATAAAAAATGCTGGGTCACGGTAAATATGAGGCTATAGATAAGCATCCCCTAACTGTTCCCATGGGTTTGGTAACAACAGGAAGAGCATGGTATATTCAGTTTACAGATGCCCATGTTCTGGCTGTTGTTATGGTTCAGTAACAACAGTGGGGAGCATGGTAAATTTTAAAGTACTATAGTTTAACCATGCACCAAGTGTTGTCATGGTTTGGTAACAACAGGAAGAGCATGGTAAATTTTCAGTATTACAGTTAACCTTTTTCTGGCTGTTGTTGTGGTTCAGTAACAACAGTGGGAGCATGGTAAAAATAAGTACTATAGATAACCATGCCCCAAATGTTGTCATGGTTTGGTAACGACAGGAAGAGCATGGTAAATATCATTATTAGAGATGACCATGTTCCGGCTGTTGTTGTGGTTCCATAACAATGCGGGGATGGAGGGTTTAGATATGAGTACTATACAGAACCATGCCCTAATGTTGTCATGGTTTGGTAACAACAGGAAGAGCTGGTATATATCAGTATTCAGATAACATGTTCTGGCTGTTGTTGTGGTTCGTTAACACAGCTGGAGCATGGTATTTTATGAGTACTATAGATAACCATCTTCCGACTTTTACAATGGTTCGGTAATAACATCTACAGCATGATATATATGAGTACTATAGATAACCATTCTCCGTCTTTTGTAATGGTTCGGTAATAGCATCTGCAGCATGGTATGATTCTGATACGACAATGCTCCGCTGTTGTACACAACCATGACAACAGTTGGTGCCTATTATCTTTAGTACTGAAACAGATGCCCCGGCTGTTGGTATCGGACCATGACAACAGTCAGAGCATGTTTATCATAGTATGATACAAACAATGATCAAATTTGGGTTTTTTACAAAACCCATGAGATGTTGGACCCGGGAGTATCTATAGTACTGATACAGCCCGTACTCCAGCTGTTGTTACACAAACATGACAACGTTGCGGCCTGTTTATCTATAGTACTGATATAGACGATTCTCTAGCTGTTGAAAACAAAACCATGGTAACATTTCGGGCCTAGTTGTCTATAGTCCTGGTAAAAATTTCATGCTCTAGCTGTTGTTACACAACCACGACAACAATTTGGGCCTGGTTACTTTTGTACTGAAGGAAACCATGTTCTATCTGTTGTTACCGGTCAATGAAAACGGCGGAGCTGTTTATCTATTGTACTGATACGGAACATGCTTTAGCTGTTGCTACCGGACCCTGAAAAACAGCCGGAGCAGGTTTATTGTACTGATACAAACCATCCCCTCTAGCTGTTGTTACACAACCACGAAAATAGTTGGGCCCTGGTTATCTACAATACTGATACAGATCATGCTGTAGCTGTTGTTACTGGACCATGACAACAGCCGGAGAATGTTTATATTTTGTATTTGATACATACATGCTCCAGCTGTTGAAACGAACCTTAACAATTGTTGGGGCTGTTTATCTTTTGTACTAATACAGACCATGCTCTCCCTGTTCTTACACAACCATGAGAACAGTTGGGGGCCAGGTTTCTTAAGCATGATAAGACCATGCTCCGTCTATTGGTTCCGGACCATGACAACAGTCAGAGCATGTTAACCTATATTACGGATACAGATCACGCGCCTACTTTATTTTATTATTTTGTTGGGTTTAACGTCGCACCGACACAATTATAGGTATTATGGCGACTTTCCCGCTTTGATGGTGGAGGAAGACCCAAGGTGACCCTCCGTGCTTTATTTCATCACGAGCGGGGACCTGGGTAGAACCACGACCTTCCGTAAGCCAGCTTGATGGTTTCCTCACATGAGATTTCAACGCCCGCGTTAGGCTCGAACCCACATCGATCTGCTCTTACTGTTGTTACACAACCATGACATCAGTTGGGGCCTTGTTATCTATAGTGTGGTATAGAAGATGCTCCGCTGTTGTAACAGAACCCTGAAAACGTTGCGCCCTGGTTACATTTAGTGCTCATGATACAAACCATGCGCTAGCTGTTGTTCACAGCCATGAAAACAGTCAGGGCCTGGTTATCTATAGTATGATACAAACAATGCTCTGTCTGTGTTTACAGTCCATGACAACAGCCAGAGCATCTTTATCTATTGTACTGATATTTGACATTGCCCCTGTATGTTGCTTCCAGCCTGACAACAGCCTTTGCAGGTTATTGTAATGATACGGACCATCCCCTGGCTGTTGTAACACAACCCTGAGGGAAGTTGGGTCCTAGGTATCTACAGTACTAATAAGACCATGCTGTAGCTGTTGTAACCGGACCATGACAACAGCCGGAGCAATGTTCATCTATAGTACTGATACAGACCCTGCTCCAGATGTTGTTTCGGATCATGACAAGCCGGAGCATGTTTATCTATAGTTTCTGATACATATCATGTCCAGCCGTTGTAACGCAACTTTGACAACAGCCGTAGCAGGTTATTGTACTGATACGGACCATCCTCTGGCTGTTGTAACACAACCATGAGATAAGTTGGGTCCTAGATATCTACAGTACTAATACAGACCATGCTGTAGCTGTTGTAACCGGACCATGACAACAGCCGGAGCATGTTCATCTATAGTACTGATACAGACCATGCTCCAGTTGTTGTTTCCGGATCATGACAACAGCCGGAGCATGTTTATCTATAGTACTGATACATATCATGCTCCAGCTGTTGTAACGCAACCTTTATAATTGGTGGGGCTGTTTATCTATAGTACTAAAACAGACCATGCTCTACCCATTTTACAAACCATGACATCAGGTTAGGGCCAGGTTATCATTAGTACTGATAAGATTATGCTCCGGCTCTTGGTACCGACCATGGGCCACAGTCAGGAGCATGTTTACTATAGTACTTATACAGAACATGCTTAACTGTTGTTACCCCAAACCCTGACAAAAGTTGGGGTCTGGTTATATTTTAGTACTGATACAGACAATGCTTCAGCTGTTGTAACACAACCATGACAACATTTGGGGTCTGGTTATCTAAAGTAATGATGCAGCCATAATGTGCTGTTGCAACAAACCCTGACAACAGTTGGGGCCTGGTTCTAGAGGTACTGTACAGACCTTACTATAGCGGTTGTCACACAACCATGGCAAAAGTTGGGGCATTGTTATCTAAAGTATTGTACAGAAAATGCTCCAGCTGTTGTAAAACAACCATGACAACAGCTGGGGCCAGGGTATCTAAAGTATGATACAGACCATGATGTAGCTGTTGTAAAACAAACCCAAAAAAAAAGTTTGGGCCATGTTTATCTAAAGTTTGATAAAGACAAAGCAGCTGGGGCCTGGATTTATTTAGTTAGATACAAATCTGCTTTAGCTGTTTTTACACAACCCTGGCAACAGTTGGGTCCTTGTTTTTACAGTAAACCTCGCTTATAAGTAACAGCTTGGGACCCCTAAAAATGGTTCCTTATAACCGAAGTTCCTTATATCCGTATAGCGAACTAGTTCCTTGTAACCGAGGTTTGTATAACGTACACAATTTGTATATAGCGAATACTATTTGACTGACGTTTGAAAAGGGCTATGTGCTCAAGGTGAGCTTTTGTGATCGCCCTGTGTCCGTCGTCGTCCGTCCGTCGTCAGTCGTCCGTCGTCCGTCCGTCGTCCGTCGTCAACAATTTGACTGTTAACACTCTAGAGGTCACAATTTTGGCCTAATCTTAATGAAACTTGGTCAGAATGTTACCATCAATAAAATCTTGGATGAGTTTGATATTGGGTCATCTGGGGTCAAAAACTAGGTCACCAGGTCAGATCAAAGGAAAAGCTTGTTAACACTCTAGAGGTCACAATTTTGGCCCAATCATAATGAAACTTGGTCAGAATGTTACCATCAATAAAATCTTGGATGAGTTTGATATTGGGTCATCTGAGGTCAAAAACTAGGTCACCAGGCCAGATCAAAGGAAAGGCTTATTAACACTCTAGAGGTTACAGTTTTGGCTCAAACTTAATGAAATTGGTCAGAATTTTTACCCCCAATAAAATCTTGGACGACTTTGATATTGGGTATCTGGGGTCAAAAACTAGGTCACCCGGCCAGATCAAAGGATCAAAGGTTACACAACCATGACAACAGTTGGGGCTGTGGGATTTATTGTACTAAAACAGACCTGCTCCATCTGTTGTTACCCGGGCCCTGACAACAGCCGGAGCATTGTATCTTTTGCACTGATATAGACCAAGTTCTAGCTGTTGCTACCGGGGCCATGACAACAGCCGGACCATGTTTATATATTGTACTGATTTCAGGCCATGTCTAGCTGTTGAACAAACATGACAAAAGTTGGGGGCCTGGGTATTTGTAGAATAATACAGCATGCTCTAGTTGTTGTTACATAACTGAGAATAGTTGGGACCCGGTTATCTACAGAATGATGCAGACCAGCATTGAGTCTGGTTATATTTAGTACAGATACAGATCATGCTCTAGCTGTTGTTACACAACCATGAGAATGTTTGGGCCCTTTTTATTACATTACTGATAAAGACCATGCTTTAGCTGTTGTAACCGGGGCCATGACAACAGCGGAGCATGTTCATCTATAGTACTTATAATACAATGTCCAGTTATGTTACACAAACCATGACAACAGTTGGGGCCTGTTTATCCATAGTACTAATACAGACCATGCTCCATCTGTTGTTCCGATCCATAACAACAGCCGGAGCATTTTTTCTTTTGCATGATATAGACCATTTCTCTAGCTGATGTTTCGGATCATGAAACAGCTGGAGCATGTTCATCTATTAGTACTGATACAGACCATTCTCCAGCTGTTTTTACGCAACCGTGACAACAGTTGGGGCTTTTTTATCCATAGTACTAATACAGGGCCATGCTCCATCTGTGTTACCGATCCATAACAACAGCCGGAGCATTTTACCTTATGCACTGATATGAACCATGCTCTAGCTGATGTTTCCGGATCATAACAAAACGGAGCATGTTTATGTATAGTACTTTATACATATTATGCCCCCAGCAGTTGTAACGCAACCTTGACAATTGTTGGGGCCTGTTTATCTATAGTACTAATACAGGGCCTTGCTCTAGCTGTTGTAACACACCCATGACATCAGATGGGTCAGGTTATCGTTAGTACTTTTACAGATTATGCTCCAGTGTTGGTACCAGACTATGACCACAGTCAGAGCATGTTTACCTGTAGTACATATACAGAACATGCTCTAACTGTTGTTACCCAACCATGGCAACAGTTGGAGTCTGGTTATCTATAGTATTGATGCAGACAATGCTGCAGCTGTGCTGTTTTTAACCCCAACCATGACAACATTTGGGGGTCTGGTTTTTCTAAAATAATTTATGCAGACCATGATGTAGCCTGATTATATTTAGTACTGATACAGACCCTGCTCTAACTGTTGTACCCGGGCAATGACAACAGCCGCAGCATATTTATCTATTGGAATGATATAGACTATGTTCTAGCTATTGCTATCGGACAATGACAACAGATTGAGCAGGTTTATCTATTGTACTGATACAAACCATGCTCTAGCTGTTGTAACACAACCATGAGAAAAGTTGGGGCGTTGGTATCTATAGTCCAATGCAGACTATGCTCATGCTGTTGTTACACAACCATGAGAATAGTTTGGGCCTTGTTTTCATTACTGATACAGGGCCATGCTGTAGCTGTTGTAACCGGACCATGACAACAGCCGGAGCATGTTCATCTATAGTACTATACAGACAATGCTCAGTTGTTGTTACACAACCATGACAACACTTGGGGCTGTTTATTTATAGTACTAATACGACCTTGCTCCATCTGTTGTTACCGGGTCCATGACAACAGCCGGAGCATTTTATCTTTTGCACTGATACAGACCATGCTCTAGCTGTTGCTACCGGACCATGAGAACAGCTGGAGCTTTTGTATCTATTGTACTGATTTATTACCCTACTCAGCTGTTGTAACACAACAATGACAACAGTTGGGTTGGATATCTATAGTACTGTTATGACCATGCTCTAGCTGTCAGTGACAACAGTCGCAGCATGTGTTCTATTGTAATGATACAGGGCTATGTCTAGCTGTTGCTACCCGGACAATGACAGCAGCCGGAGCAGGGTTTTTTTATTGTGATGATACCGACCATGTCTAGCTGTGTAACCCCAACCCATTGACAACAGTTGGGGCCCAGTTTATCGTTAGTACTAATACGTTTTTTCTCCGGCTATTGTTACCGGACCATGGCCACAGTCAGAGCCTGTTTACATGTTGTACTGCTACAGACCATGCCCAATGCTGTTACACAATCATGACAACAGTTTGGGTCTGTTATCTATAGTTTGATACAGACCGTGCTGTAGCTTTTGTAACACAACCATGATAACAGTTGGGGTCTGGTTATCTAAAGTAATGATGCAGACTATTATATACCTGTTGTAACACAACCATGACAATAATTGGGGTCTGGGTATCTAAAGTACTGATACAGACCATGATGTAGCTGCTGTAACACAACCATGACAAAAGTTTGGGCATGGTTATCTAAAGTACTGATACAGACAATGTTTCAGCTGTTGTAACACAATCACGAAAGCAGTTGGGACCTGGTTATATTTAGTACAGATACAGATCATGCTCTAGCTGTTGTTATCTGGGTATCTAAAGTACTGATACAGACCATGATGTAGCTGCTGTAACACAACCATGACAACAGTTGGGGCCTTGTTATCTATAGTACTGATACAAACCATGCTCTATCTGTTGTAACCGAACCATGACAACAGCTGGAGCATTTCTATCTATTGTACTGATTTATACTGTACTCCAGCTGTTGTAACAAAACCATGAAAAAAGTTGGGGCCTGGTTTTTCTATAGTACTGATACAGACCCTGCTCTAGCTGTTGTTACCCGGGCAATTTACAACAGCCGCAGCATGTTTATCTATTGTAATGATACGACTATGCTCTAGCTGTTGCTACCGGTCAATGCACAGCCGGAGCAGGTTTATCTATTGTACTGATTTCAGCATGCTCTAGCTGTTGTAACACAACCATAAGAAAAGTTTGATCGTTTCGTATCTATAGTACTAATCAGACCATGCTCTAGCCTTTGTTACACAACCATGCCAACAGTTGAGGTCTTGTTATCTATAGTACTTATACACACCATGCTCTAAATGTTGTTACACAACCATTTACAACAGTTGGGGCCTGGTTATCTATAGTACTTGTTTCAGACCTACTTTAGCTGTTGTTACCGGCCATGACATCAGTTTTGGGGCCTTTTTGTCTGTATTTATGATTTCAGATCTTGCTCTGACCATGACAACAGTGGGTGCATGGCTAAAGTAATTTCAGAACAGTGCAAATAACGTTTGTAGAAAAAATGATGCAAATATGATCAAATTCTGCACAATTAACTTTGTGTATAAACCCTTCGATATAGCACTAATATTTCAAAGGTGCGTTTTTCGTAAAAAAAGAATTTGTGAGACCTTATCTTATGTATATGTCAAAATATTGAAGCAGCCATTTCAATGTATGTTGCCCCAAAAAGTAAACTTATGATAACGTGTTTTTTGCCTCGTAAGTGGCTTATAGGCTGCTCCATGAGGGATATGTCACTGGGTGGAAAAATGTACAGCGTGACCAGGACTCGAACACGGGGCCTTTCGCTTACAGGACGATCTCTTTTTACAGAGCTACCCGATCCCTTCACATTTTATCCACTTCAAACATAGTTTGAATTTTAGAGAACGGCGTTCATTTTTCTCGTTGTTATCACAAGGGCGTGACTGTGAAAGGCTGCAATAACTCTAAAAAGGGTATGTAAGATTAGAATTTTAATCAATAAAAAATCACAATTAGGTTAGAAAGGGGAGCGGTGGTCTAGTGGATAAGGTGTCGTCGCTCAATCCAGGGGTCGTGGGTTCGAGCCATATCGGATCACGACCATGACTTCTCATATGACACTATATGGTTTTTCCAGGAAGCGGACTCGAGAGTGGTTCCAATAAGCTTGAAGCTTTCATCACAATCGAGCTAAAACAAATTAGTATAACTAATTAGGTTTTTGGAAATACATGCTGTTTTGCTTCCTCTGAAGTGCTGTCTAACTAACATTTTAACTTGAAAGCAATGATGTCTACAAAGGAAACACTAAGGGTTCAGGGAGTTTTGTTGCATATGTTTTATATTGAAACATTATTTTAAATGTTCTGCTAGCGATTTTTGTTTTTTGTTATCTGTCTACTTGCTTTACATGAATAAAATATTTTGAACCATACCCCAAAACTTCTATTTCAAGGTAATTAATTATTTTGAACAAAATTGCATTAACGTGGCAGTTTCATGGGTAAGTGTAACCTATGTATATAAGAAAAAATATACGAAATTTAAATTGCACTACCAAATTCCAGTTAAAAGAAACTACTTCATCGTTATTTCATCCGCAGACGTGTCCAATTGATAGTTTTTAAGGCCACATTACGGAAAAAAAATGAGACATATCAGGTAATTATCATTTTGTTGTATGTTACATTTAAAGTTGACAACCCCGCTAAGTCATACTGTACGGTAGGATACGTCACAAAATGGAACTTAAAGGGTATGCAAATATTGGAATTTCCGACATCTATAAAAAGTAATAATTGCGCATTTCGCATTTTGCAACCCTGCGCGGCTGTTGTCGTTATCCCTCTCCCGAAATGATTCGTATATTGGTCTCGTTTTGACGTTATCGATTATAGATTTATTTATAGGTTGTAGTTGAAATTTTAAGCGTCCTTCTCAGATTTGTGCAAAGGGGTACTCGCTACAAGGCTCCAGAAAAGTCTGCAATTATCAAGATGCTTTGTCATGCAGTTCATTTTTCACACAATACATCATTTGTCTTTTGCCCGAAGTTGTGCTTCTGTTTGACTAATAGGAAGTCGTTCGCAACGGTGATGTCTATTATGACTAGGAGGAATATATTTGAAATTTACACAATTTCTTAAGGGGATAATCTGACGCCAATGACTCTATCTATTGTGCGTTTTCTTTAAAGGTAAGCTCCTGCTTGTAATATTGTAAAATTTTGTATGCAAGCCTGTACCACATTTAGCATCGTAAAAATTTATTACTCTATCTAATGCTTATATAATGAGCAAAACATTTGCCTTTGTATGTTTAATTTCGAAATGTATGATACAGCAGGGTATTTATTAAACTTGAATCATTGTTTTCGAAATGTATAATACAATTGGGTATGTATCAAACATGAATCATTGGTTTTGAAATGTATTATACAAGTGAGAATGTATTAAACTTGTATACTTGTTTTCGAAATGCATGATAAAGCAGGGTTTATATTAAACTTGAATCTTTGATTTACAATGTTTGATACAACCAAGTACGTGTATGTACTAATCTTGTATAATTGTTTACCAGTTTCAACAGGAATTTGCACCACAGCAATGCTAATTCACTTGCACAGTTGTATGTAAGCCTGTACAACATTTAGCATCGTAAATATTTATTACTCTATCTAATGCTTAGATAACGAGCAACATATTTGCCTTTTTATGTTTAATTTCGATAATTACTTAATTACTATAATTGTTTAAAACACCAGAGAGTATGGCTGTTAAAGCCAAAACAGTTTTAATATCACAGTTGTCTTTGAATCACCTTATGCCAGTTTCAAAAGATGTGGTTTCAAATTGTCTGATGTAAAATTGTACTGATTCTATCATATGAGTCCGAGATATTGGAACTTCACCGTATGGAACACACTGAAAGAATTAAAAATAGACCTGTACGTCAGCCACTCTTCGAGAGCTGAAATAAGACTTTCTCGAAACACATCGCAATTAGTCTTAATAGTCATAGATCGGTTGTATATGATATAAAAGGGTGTTTCCAATGCAAAATAGTGAAATTTGAAAAATTTTGAATTTTGACCATATTTTGAGTAGATGCGCCTATTCAGCAGCTATTTTTGGGATTAAAAAGCCAATATTTTGTCTCCAGAATGTCAGGAAATGCACAAAATGCATCCTTCTGGGTCCTATTCATGACGGAATGAATGATATTTCAGAATCCAAGTGAAAAATAATGCAACCGAGTGAAACTTTTACCAAAATATACAATAAAAGGACCATAGGGCCAAAATTTAGCCCAGTAAATTGGTAGGGGGTGGCTTCTATTAAATGTCTATATTTCTCTAAAATCTTGAAATTTCACAATGAGACTTGGCAGTATGCTTGGTATTACATCTTTCTTGAAAATAGGAATGAAAATTGTGTGATATTTGATAAGAAACATTTCTTATAGGAATAAGGTCAGTAATTCGGTCGAAAATGTGCTTCCGTGGTGTAGTCGAAAGAAGCCCATAATAAATAGATCCTAATTTTCCCATTTTTTGCGCAAATTCGTGTAGAACGAGTGCTTTAATCACCATTTTTCACTACCAGAATACATTCTGCATGAAATGAGACGGTTTTCTTGTTGATACACCCCAAATGGCAAGTTTTGCAGATCGAAACCGGAAGTAGGTGTTTATTGCGCGGACGAGAGCAAATATGCGCCATTTTTAGGGTAGCAGATCACAACTGACTGGCATTTCACTAGGAACTACATAACCCCCTATTTTCTTTTCATTTTTTCGTTAATTTGTGATAGAACTTCCATGAAAAATAGGTGTAGGAAAAAGTGATGTTCTCTAAAGATACGTAAAGACGACCTGAAGTTGTCGTTTTTTATTATGAAACAAAGAAGGATTTGAATTACTGACCTTTAACCTCGAACATGTAATGCTGCAGTTATGGGCGCTTGTGAAAGATGCCCGAGTCAGGTTATAGCTGCTAAAAGTAGTATCAATAATTGACGTAAAAACTGTACATTTACCTCAAGACAGATATGTTAGTAAATGTTCTGATATGGTTTTATATTATGATAGTTTTGGATAATTATAGAAGCTTGATACTTGATTTGCATAAAAATGGATTTGGCTACATATGCGAGAATCAGTGTTCCAAACGAAAACCTGTTTTTATAGCAGTATTTTTAGATGTTGAAAGACCAACATATCGAATTGTGGAACAATGAGTTCAGCAATAGTAAATGTCATAAAGATACCTTAAGACCTCGTTTTAATTATGAAACTTATCTTGACGTGTAATATATTACAAAAATTCAGATAGTACTTGGTTACACCAGGACATCGTAACACGTATGCATTAAAGCAGCATGCCTCCTTCGGCTAAAATAATCTTTCTTTCAAATTGAAGTTTGGTCACATCATGAACATTAGAATATGAATGTTTGTTTCTAAAATATTTTAAAAATTCAAAATCAAGAAAAATCGATGACTGCGTCGGGAATCGAACATCGGACCTCCGCGGCAACAAAGAATAGTGACTTCAAAATATAAATATTTATAATCGCGACGACAGTTTACTTGGAGTAAAAGCGTGACAAACGCTTTTCGATTTTCATCGTAAAAAGTAGTAAAAACAGCAAATTATGTTTCCATAACATAAAGTTTGTCAGTAATTAAGTTTTAAAGCCTTCTTAAGAAATATAGCATTTATTCCAAGATATCTAAAAAAATATTTTTATTTTGTTGTCGAACGATCTGGAGGCATGCCGCTTTTAGTATTGTATTTAGAAGGGTATGCATGTTGGTATGTGAAGAGAGCAAAGATATTATTTCTGTTGTGAAAACGTAGCAGAAATGAATGCTACTTCTTATTGGTTGGTCTGTATATGAAACTATAAGAGCAACATACATAAACAGACAATTTAACTAATCCTACCCTACATAATTTTAATTTGCTAATGGCAAGAAAGATGAAACACTGTTAAAATCTTTCTGTTTTTGATTCTATGCAATGAACTTTAGAAAACCGTTTCTTAAGCCTTATCATGCTGGACAGGATTTATTCTGCCTTTGCGATCAATGTAGATCTTGATCAGCCTGCACATCTGTGCAGTGTGATCAAGATCTAAACAGTTCGCCATGCAGTCAGTATCTTTTTAGTAAGCACTCCTTTTTACAGTAAATGGTACTGTCCAATTTGAAAGACGGACAAGTTCATTATTGAAATTTATCAGGGTAGGGCTAATGAATAATTGTTAGAAATTGTAATAGGTGGCGGGGGGGGGGGGGGGGGTGCGGCAAGGGGCAATAAGGTCTACATGCATCCCCGCCCCCCTAGACTTTTATTTCATAGGAACCAAATTGTTCGACAGGACCAAGTCTTTCAAAATAAAAATGTTCCCATGAAAAAACTCTTTTGAACTATATATGATTTCACTGTTTCAATGGCAACCGCTCATTTTTGGAAAGGACAACCATATAGATGATAATCAGTTATATCTTGGTCAGTTTTGGTGATAAAACAATTAAAATGATATCAAAAAGTAGGAAAAAACATTGGCCTTAAAATAGTAGTATTTTTATTTTAATGAACTAATTTGCATATTCATGAATATTAATGAGAATGTTCCAAAATGACAAAATTTTATTAGAAAATAATATTTTCTAAGTATCAAATAAATTTAAATGTACCAAACAGTTTTGATCTGTTCTGATAGTCTCTCAGTATTTTCCTCATAAGTATCTTGTAACACTGATGGTAAATTTGTTACTCCAAAGTAGGTATTTTTAGCTAATTTGCATAAAAGTAACTACCACCACAACCAACGTCTCAGGAAACAAGATACCACTAAGATTTAATAAAATGATATAATGAATTGTTATCAATAAAATAACAGTTATGTGAGCTATATTGTTTGGAAAAGTAGTTAAAACACCTTTTGAAGGAGGAATCATTATGTAACATGCTTTACACATATTACGTTACCATTTCAATTACCTTGTGTGACATCAATTATTTTAAAAATATAGATCAGACAGTTTTGATCTGGTCTTAATGTCTCTCAGTGTTTTAAGAATAGTATTTTGTTACTCAGAAGGTAAATAATTTTTTCTACATTAGGTATTTTACCTAATTTGCATAAAGTAATCTATGCTAAAACAGACATGTCTGGAAACAAGATGTAACTAAAATTGAACAACATGATGAAGTCAACAGTAATCAATAAACTTGTGTTATTTGAGCTATATCATATGAAAATATAGTGTAAATACTTATTTGAAGGCGGAATCTGTTTGTTACTTACACATGTTATGTTACCATTCCAGTGATCTTGTTTTATTGTATCGTTGTTTTCTCAGAAAAGAGTAGATGAGCCGTGCCATGAGAAAACCAACATAGTGGCTTTGCGACCAGCATGGATCCAGACCAGCCTGCGCATCCGCGCAGTCTGGTCAGGATCCATGCTGTTCGCTAACAGTTTCTCCAATTCCAATAGGCTTTGAAAGCGAACAGCATGGAGCCTGACCAGACTGCGCGGATGCGCAGGCTGGTCAGGCTTCATGCTGGTCGCAAAGCCACTATGTTGGTTTTCCCATGGCACGGCTCAGATTAATAATTAAAGTCTGTCCCACCTATCTGGTTAACATCATTTTTAAAATTATGATATGCGTTATGATGTCCTAAAATATGTTTTTATATAGCGCAGATCCATATCTCTAGGCACTTTTAAAATTTTTCATTTTTCAAAAAAAGTTTTTTTTTGAAGTTGATATGTTCAATTTTGTATTTTTCTCCATAGACCGTAATGCAAAATGACGTCGCGTCGCTTCTTGTATATAAACAATATGGCGGCGCCCTGTAATACTTTTTTTAGAGGACAACTCAAAATTATCGACGTTTAAATGTATTAGAAAATAAACTCGGGCCGAGTTCACTCTGTATTGCTAAAAAAGTCTCACTGTTGTTTTATGAATTCAAATAAATGTTATTAATAAAAGATGAATACGGGGAACAATTGGCATGTTTAACTTCCAGTGTTACAGAGTACTTAAACATATTTTTGATGTTTGAGTATTAATCGTTAGTAGATCAAAATGTTTAAGAGCTTCCCAAATTTGGGTCGTTTTAAGATTAATGTTACCCGTAAAGCAGAAAAAGGTAGAATATCTTACCCTTTCTCATGCCCTGCTTAATTTTCCCTCGTGCGTATCTGGGTCGCCAGCATTTGCGTTATGAAATTGTTTTTATTTTTTAAATACTAAATATACTATGGCCTAGATCTACCTGCATATTAATAAAAAGACTATCTTAGATGATAGCGCTTTGAACATTCTCATGAACAGAATACGGACAAGATTCCCGATTTTCGGGATAAACCAATTGACATAGTGGAAGAAAATACTGGTATTTATAGTCCGAATTTAATAGCGGATATCAGTTACTTGATATTTTTATCATGAAGTTTGTCTTGATAACTTTGTCATTAATCTTTTTTTTTTTTTTTTTATAAATTCTAAAATAAATACTGAATACACAAATCGTCGACCGGCGTCAAAAATCTCGTTTCTTAATTTTTAGGATATACAAAGCAATCTTTTTTTCATGACAACACGTGCTTTAAGTAAAAATATCATTATCGGTTAGGATGTACTTAAATTATCGCACATATACGAGATTTTAGCATGACATAATCGTAATAAATTGAAGTTTTCGGGATTAAGATATGGATATGTAAGTCAGGTAGCCGGCTTTGATAAAACTGTATTATAAAGGATCATTATTTTAGTTAAATTAATTTCATTTCTTGTGATTAATTATTTAAGATCTTTTCGTGATTTACCTATTTATTTCGCCGTATTTACTCGCTCATATCATATCGGCCGATATTGTGTTTAGTTGTCAACAAATGATCAGAGTGTCTTTATCGTCATCGGCATTTTTGTAGCTTCCTAAAGTAAAGTCTTTAATAAAGTTTTGTAGTTTGTTACATGTTGAAAATCATTTTTGATAGAAGATGTCAATTAACTGTTGTGAAGTAAATAAAACACGGATTACCACTGTATGTGTAATGTTGGTTCGTAAATGTGACTTTAGATACATATGTTTTATAGCTCTATTCAGTCTATAATTCATGAAGGTCGAAATATCTACCAAAAAAATTTCATATTAATGCATGTACAAAAATTATCCTTCATATTCAGAAAACCCCGATCACGTTCAACCTCGTAAACCTGTTTGCATGGGTATCTGGAAGGCGGTACACGATGTTGAAAGTTGAGACTTTGATGATGAAAAACCGAACCTACAATGATGAAAAGTCCAGCCATTTTTCTCCTTACCATGGCAAACATGTGTCTGTTTATATTTAATAATTTGAGGTTATTTATGTGGATGTTAGCCGTTTACAAATAAAGAGTTGTCAATAAGTATTTGTTGAACAGGCTAAAAGAGGAAATAGCGGGGCATACTCCCCCTGAATATTTTGCAATTCAGCGTTTCATTTCCTGCATTCTGGGACGTTTTAGAAGCATTTAATAACATTTTTTCCATTGCCATTGTATATACAATATACCCGTTATTTTCACATTTTTATGAGCTCACCTGTTAAATTAAAAGGTAGAATTATTCGTATCTTTGAGATAATTAACATAAATATGAATTAGCGCTCTACGTGAAGCAGCTCCATACACTTTGAATGCGGTCCCTAATGTTGCCTTTTCGAAAAAATCATTACCTTTCCTTCTTCTCTTCTTTCCTTTTTTAAGGATTTTCCAAGGGGTCCGGACTACCGGACCCTCCCCCTCTGGATCCGCGCATAGTTAAGCTTACTTTTTTTACCATAAAAACAAAATTTCGGCTCCATTTACACAATTTGGTAAAATTATTTTTTTTTTCGAAATTGTGACTTTAGAGCGGTTTTTACACAGACCAAAAATTGACAATATTAAACTATAGAATTATAAATTCTTTTCAACTTTCAAAACCCTTAGAGATGTTTAAATGATGTAGAGCTACATTCTAAATCGATCTGGCTCTATAGCATTTGACCCGCGATTCACGCTCTGAACATTACGGATTTATAGTTGGCAGGGGCGTAGCTGGCTTTTTCGTCCTGAACAAAAGTTTGTGACCACGGGAAGACGTAGCCATATGCCTTTGCTTTTTTATCGTTAAATTTGTTTTATCAGTTGTGACAAGTTCAAACGAAGATGGAATGCAGACGGAGAGAACTTTGCTTTGCTTTAAGTCACGATCTAGTATCTCAGATGTGAAGCCGTTGATCCCATCTTATTTTTAAATACACTTCATGTGTGTGTGTGTGTGTTTTTTAGTGTTTTTTTTTTTTTTTCATCACGTTTCCTTAAAAACTCTTTCGATTTCGCTAATGCACGGGATCCCTCTCACATGCAGTCGACAAAATTTTGCCTCTTTGCCTCACAGGATCTCTATAACCCTCTCTGACACAATTTTCTATCAGCACCGGCGCCCTCTCAATTTAACTTCAATGTTAGAATTATGAGATTGTATTCATATTTTCTAAAAGTTGCACAATAATGCAGACTTACAAGTGTGGCCCCTCTTTGTATCAAATCAAATTATACAAATTCTAGTTTAAGTGATTTAAGGATCATTCTAATATTTTTAACATTTTCTTTTTATAAACATAGAAGGATTTACGTGTAGTGTTTTGCGATTGAAACATGTTTCACAAAATGACTACTTTGGTAATGCGTCCATTTACGCCTAAAAAGCATTCCAGATTGAAATCCCTTCAATGGAAATATATTTTAGTTTTGCCTGCTTTGTGGGCAAATAAAACTTTTTTTCCCGTTCATATGAGTCGTAATTAGGCCCTAATCATCTCTCTTATCTCACTGGTCAGGATAAGGCGGACCCGATGATGCCATTTTCAAATTTGGTGCCAAAATATTTAGTGCAGGGTTAAAAAGCGCTTATAAAATGTTAACTACAAGCTGCAAACAATGTCTATTTTCCGACATTAACAAAGTTGCAGGGCGATATTTTGCGGGGCCGTGGTATACGAGCGAGATAATAGTTAAACTACTGGTATCTGTTTTTATCAATCATGGAAAAAAAATTAATAAGCTCTAATTACATGTTCAATACGGATTTTTAGATTATCATAAGCTCCTATAGCCTTACCCCCCTTACCATTCCATTTTTATTGCTTATTTAGCATTTTTATTTTTCGTTTTCTCGGATATCTGCAGGCCCAGGCCTGCCGTGCCTTAAAGAAGCGTACGCCACTGATTAGATGAACTGTACTTAAGATGTCACTTTCAAATCGGACGCGATAGAAAAGTGTAGTGTGTTTTCAAAGCAGTAGTTTTATGGAAATTAATTTTGGAAAGGGTAATATATCGAGGATAATTCTTTGAAATACATTCAATGGGAAGAAAGGATTTCTAAATCGTAGAATACAGGTTATTTTTTGAGCCATGCGTATGAAAAATGGTGTAATCAACGCATTGTATCATATGTATGGCGCAATTGGTGCCTGAATATCATCTAGTGCCGGAGCCACTTACTGAGTGCACAGACACTTGGGGTCTGGAACCCCCACCCCCTCCAGCCCAAACTACTACGCACCTGTATATATTTTTATCATCATCATTGTATATCCAGACCCAGACTCTAATCACACAAACAATTTTAGACTTATTTGAACTAGTTTTGTAAAATATATAATCTCTCACTAGCTTAAAAATACACAAGATATAAATGTTCGCCAGAAATATCTCGCACACCCCACTTGAAAAATCATCTCGTGGTTACTATTTATGCAACTTTCCCATAGAATTTTGATGTTCTTCGTACAGTACTATTTTTCTTCAAGATGATATTCATGATAGCGCTGGATTTTCAGTGCTGTCAACAGAAATGCGAGGGAATTCTGCAATTGTCAAAAAATTCGCTCCATTTACAAAATCTTTCGACTACGTCAGCTATGGCTGCCGGTTTCGTATGGTAAATATTTTTCGCGCAATGAATACTGGAACCAGCTGGTTCCTACATACACTACGCGATGTTTATTAATCGTACGAAGCCGGAAGCCACAGCTTACGTAGTCGAAAGATTTTGTAAATGGAGCAAATTTTTTCACAATTGTAATATTTCTCGCGTATTTTGTTGACAGCAGCGAATATCAAGTAATATCATGAACATCATCGTGAAGAAAAATATGAACTGTACTGAAGGACACCAAAATTCTATGGGAAACTTGCATAAATAGTAAACATGAGATGATTTTTCAAGGTGGGTGTGCGAGATATTTCTGGCGAACATTTATATCTTGTGTATTTTTAAGCTAGTGAGATACTATATATTTTTTAAAGTTAGTTCAAATAAGTCTAATTAGAGTCTGGATATACAATGATGATGATGATGATGAAAATATATACAGGTGCGTAGTAGTTTGGGCTGGAGGGGGTGGGAGTTCCAGACCCCAAGTGTCTGTGACTGAGTGTAGTTGTTCGACATAGAACAAAAACGAAGTTGTATTCCGATTGGACGGTGGAAAAATAAATTGGGAATTGATAATTTGTAGAAATCTAAATCGGACCTTGGGATACAGCATACAGTTAAACTTGGAATTTGAAAGTTGCAAGTGAGTAAATTTGTCTTCCTTGCATTTGAAATTTGTTTTGAATATACGAACTGTTCAATCTGTTGAGCTTTCAAGGTATTTCAGTACAAAACGACGATTATTCATTTTTAAATCCATTTTGAGTGGCTCCCCAAGTAATTCACGTGAACATTCATGTTCTCCTCCTTTTTAGATAGTAAACGCCAATGGCGGCCGATTTTTTACAACAGTGAGCTGCCGTTGGAAAAATATATGTGGCATTCATTTAGCAATTCGAGTACTTAGAGAAAAATCCTTGAAATTCTCGAGGGTGACTTTTTTGTAGTTTAACTAACGCTATTTACTTTACCGATAGCTGCTCCAGTTTTGTCACCGTGCATCCAATTTGATGTTAACCGATGGGATGGGACAGACAGTCTGTCCCACCTAATTTTGGACCTCCGATAATTTATCTATACTGTAAATAAAATTGTCAAAAAGGACATCGTTAATACCAGACGGTTAATATCTCTAGGCACCTTTTTCATTTTTTTTGAAAAAATGTAAAATGAAGTTAAAAATCAAGATTTTATGTTTTTCCCCATAGACTTGCATTGTAAAATGACGCGACGTCCATTTCAAGAATTCCATTTGGGGGTTTGCTCACAGTTAGCGACGTCAGATATATTTATTGTTGAATAACATACATGGAAAATTAAAACAAGCTTTGTCCAAAACTTGTAGTATTTCCTTGTACGGAAGACCCTGAATTAACATTTTACTTCAAATTAAAGTTATTTCCGTTTCAGGTTTTCAGCTTTTTTTTCTGAAAATGTGTCTGTACTTACTCGTTAGCATTGACGTAAAATAAATATATGTCAAAGTCATTGTTTCAGCCGTAGATATCGTAATAGAGGTGGGGACATCGGAGGTGCGCGCAACCCATTGAACTCATTTTCATTACTGGTTACTGTTGTTTATAATAGTATCAAAGGTTCGCAATTCGCAAACAGTCTGTTAAAAGGTTGTTTTTAAATAGCATGAATACATGTTTGTGTACAAACTGGTGTATATAGTAGCAGTGATCAATACTTAAGGAGAAGTCAGACTGTCTTGAACAGAACAGCTGTATAATTTCATGGCAACATTAAGCATCCTGAGTCAATATACAACATTCTTATGCTGTTTTTGCTTGCAATAATATGTAAAAACTATCAGGTGAAGTTGTTTAATTAATGTTCACACATACTCAAATTTTAAAGGAATCTCTGTTTCCTATATTTTTGTTGGAACATTTGTTGTCATCAGCTGTAAAATGAATTTTAGACTGACTTGTAATACTCGAGCAGACTGTATATAATATTCATGAAGAATTTGAAAGATCTACTATACATTCAATCTGTCAAATTTGTTACATTCGATTCACATCATTGCTTTGTTCTTGGAATTCAGATGTGCTATAAGATTTTTTTCAAATATCATATACATATGACATGGACAATTTTTTTTATATTTTGTACATGCATAAAACCACGATTTCATAATCCAAAGATAAATATATCGCTTTAGCGTGCCATATTAACGTTGACGTCATTTAACAAATAGTCAAGGTCTTCGAGTGGTTTATCGTCTAATTTACCACGGTTCATCGTTCAGATGTTTAGGGATTGAATCACGAGGGCGTAAGCCCGAGTGGCTAAATACTGAAGCATCTGAACGATGAACCGTGGTAAATTAGACGATATATCATAAAAAGGCCTTGATTGTTTTCATTCTGACATGCTCGTTGACATATTTTAATAAATATTATGCTGGACTCCATTTACCCAAAGAGTAATGTACCGAACGTCATGCGGCAATTTGACGTCATAATTGACGTCATAATGCTCTCTTACCGGTCCGCGCGTCAAACGTTGTTAATCGCAGAATATACAGAGCTTGATTTCTTTTGTTTGTTTTGCTTTAACAAACGGTCAACGCTTGTTTTAGACATTATAATTCGTGAGCCAATTCTGTCCAAAGTTGATAACGTACGAAAATTTTTGATGTTTGGATGTTTTCAGCAATTAATGTATAATTCTTTGCATTTGCATTTGCTATGTATTGATATGATAACTAAATAAAAATACTAATTGCGAGATCAACCATCTGGAAGAGAGGTCGTATGGTTTATATAAAGAATAACTTTAAAAATATTTCTAAGTATAGGGAAAATAATAAATATAGAAGGGCACGTACGCGGCCTAAAACTTTTTTGAAAGCTAGTAGCATATTTATAAGATCAGAGATGATCATAATAATATTCTCTTCTTAAAATTCACTACAACAATCATATTTCTACATACTAATCAAATACGCTAACCAAGTGATTAATTTTACTTAAGTTTTGCGAGCATTACGCGAGAAATCTGGTCTTAATTTCAGCGAAAACATGGCTATGGCATAATAACCTTACAATAGCTTTAATTATATAGAAACTGATAACCTCACAAACATACGAAAAGTGTTTGATAAGCTTGTGTGTGTATTATTCTACTCTGCTATGCGTGGCTGTTGACTTGAATAACTACACGATTAAAAATATACTATGTATCTAAAACCCGACTGAGTACAATATTTGCAAGACAAAAATACTAACTGTTAAATTCCTAGTGGAGAAAATGCTAGAGTTTGTATAGTGAGAACGTTACATGTTAATGAAAACCCGACAAAAACGTCTCCTGCTTTGTATGAATACAATATTGCTAAGGTCGTTCGCTTCCTTTGTCTTAGATCGATTCAAGAATATCGCAGTTTTGTTCACTGTCGCAAGTGGTAATAAGTATGTGCGATAAATAAGGATACAGACAATTTCTTTTCTCAAACAAGTAGGTATATCAAGGACATTATTGATTTTGGACTTTTTAAATTTTGTCTTAGAAATTAAAATATATGTTCATGTTTTAATACCGGTATACTTTAAATGTGGCACATTTTAATTATAAACTGCTTCGAAAAAAGGAGATGTGTAAAGTGTTGACATAGTATTTGTTATATACTGATATATATTTATATATATATATATTCAAATTTTTAGTGTAAATCTACATCAGAAATGGTAAAGTCTGTTTATGATTAAAAGATAAATTTCATTTAATACAGATTTATAAGACTACAAAATGCACCGACTAACAGAACAACGTTGGGCATGTTTCTTTTGGATACTTCTAAGTACTGCTTTGGTATGCCAGATAATTGCTTTTGTTGCACCAGCTTGGTTGAAAGTGTTCATTAATTTTGACAATTATTATAACGAAAAGATCACTCGAACAAATGACACAGGAAACGCTACAACGGAAACTTCGATTAATATCACAACAAGTGTTCCAATTAGGATGTCAACACTTGCTCCGAAAAGGATTCCCGTCAACCAAGACTATGCCTTATGGTACATGACCCAATGTCACATTGATACATGGGCTTGTGAGACCCTCACGTATTACCATATTGAGTTTATGGACGAATCGTACGATAAAGCAAACTTCAAAGAGCCCCACCATTGGTTTCTAGATCGGACAAACTTGTTTCTAAACGGAGTTGAATTGCGTAAGTGTTTTATTGTTTACTTCAGACAAAAAACCCTAATTGGTATGGATAAACATGTCTTTACAAAATGTTGTTATTTATGCATTATATACGTTTAAAAGAAACAAGGCAACACCATCCCGCAAAAATGAGGCTTCATAAGTAGGAAACTGTAGGATATAATGAAGAAGTAAATGCTATTAGAATGTCAAAGCGCTAGCTCAGTAAATATCTAGGAAGTAAGAAATGCAGCTGAATTAAAAGAGTCGAAACATAAATTACTTGCCACACAAAATTGAAGCTAAAAGGTTCCGGTTTAATCTAGAAATGAGAAACATTAAAATATACAAAGCTTATTGAAAAAAGTGGGAAATGGGAAGAAAAAAGACATTTCTTGCATAATAGACTTGACTTTCCGATGTTTTTCATCGGTGCCGCGACTCTATCGCTGTAATGATGCCTACAGAACAAAAAAAGGAAGAAAAAAAAAGAAAAAAGGAAAAATCAAGGGCTACACATTAAACTATCACAGATAATACAATCATTTAAATTCTTTTACATGAGACTGGATATCAAATACTTTGATAGTTCCTCTTTGACTCTTTTGGTATAATTTTCTATTCAGAAAAGATACATCAAAGCGTCATTTCCATCGTCTCTGATACATAATAGCGTCATTTCCATTTACGTATATAAACTTGCAGCTCTTGGTTCAAATACGCTACTGTTAGAAAAAAGTGCTGTAAAGAAAATCATTTATTTTTGTTGTATTCAGTCTAGTATTTGTGGAATGCTGCATGTAAGAAAATACCACTAACTGCGAGTTTGGTTACAAAAATGTACAAGGTTAGCCTTCTTTAACAGCTAGACAGCGGACTGTATATAATTATGCTACTGATCAATATAACCGGGACCCTTTTTTATCAGTATTCGCATTCATTCCAAAGCCAAGGAAAAAATGGCACATAAAACGAGCTACATTTTAGATAAACTACTGGCCCAGATTAATCAAAAACAATTATTCCTGTTTGTGACAAGAAATTTTATTTTCATTTAGACAATTCTCTTCCGCAAGCGTATTTTCTATATTTCACACAAATACCATCGGATTTAGATTTACATTTAATTTTCAATGACTTGTTACTGTAATTGGGACACAGTATAGTACATATGCCGTAACAAACATCTTTCGTTTAGAAAGGGTCTCTTTTACATATGCCGTAACAAACATCTTTCGTTTAGAAAGGGTCTCTTTGGGCCAAGAGCGATAGGTTTAGGAAGAGTCTCTTTGGGTTAATAGCGATAGGTTAGCTGAGTGGCTTATTGCACAGAAATACGGGTAAAAAATATCAAATGTATTTGAAAGCTTTGGTCTTTTTCCTTTTTATGACGTAAAAATCCTATCGCTGTACCGTTCCGTCCAGACGGGCCGGAATATTTATATAAATCTCCCGGAACTATTGAATTTTTTCCAACATTGGTAATCTAACGTAATGGCGTTGTGCGTTACGTTCCGTGATGCTGGAAATGGGTGCATAGATATGATATAAAAATATGATTGAATTCTTTTACAAGTAAGACCAAAAGATCAATTTATATGTACTTTAGATTTTCACGTTGCGGCGTGACGTGAAATATTGCATCTGGTGATAATTTTGTGATATAAGCACTCTATTTACATTTCAAAATTGATTGCGTTTTTAAATCATATCACTGATGAGCTGAATATATATATATATATATATATAAGTCACATTGACGGATAAATTTGCCCTTATTTTGACGCCTTTAAATCTATGATGTAGAAACGACAGAAGAAAGGTATATAAGAACCACATCACGCATTAAATGTTGTTTTTCTGTGAAACATAATTTATAGGTTTGAGCGGCATAACTATATTTTATTTTATTCATTTTATAAGCAGTATTTTTGAATATTAGTTATTTTACCTATTTCAGAATGGTGGTATTTTTCTGTCACAAGAAAGCTAAGTAATTCTTCAAAAATATCTTGATAAAGCAAATTTTGTGAAAAGATTATGACAGCAATCGAAAGTTTCCTGGAAATATCATAGCGAAAGTTTACATTGTTATCTCGATACGTTTTGCGTAAGTGCCCAAAGCTGCCATTTATTAGCTAGATAGCTATCTCGATACCTCCAAAAATTATCTTGATATTTCGAACTTTTCTGTATTTATCTCAATAGCCCAAAGTTTCCTGAAAATAAAAAGGCATATCTAGAAAAAAAAGGATTTATTGTCATAATGTTTTAGAAGAAAACACAACGTCACTGGAAGGTTTAGAATATTATCATGATAGCTACAAAGTATCTTGTGGCAGTTTCAAACATTAACGCGAACTATTTCGCTAAAACAATTTCAGGTAAATGAAATGTCTAGAAAATATTGCTATATTGCTGAAATGTTTTCAGAAAAAAAAGCACAACTTTCTGGAACGTTAACAATATTATCGTGATAGCTATTTTTCTATCTAGTGGCGGAAATATGCCATCATGATTCAATTAAAATAGTTAAAATCTGAAAACCAACTGCACAAGGAAGTGGCGGAATGAACTGAAGCTTGATATATGTTTCTAATTTTTACATGCAGGATTCAACTATTCTGTGTTGTCTGAGAATCAGGCAGAATACACGTTCGGACTGCTCGCTTGTGGCGTGGCATGGTGGCTTGTCTATAGGCACAGGAAACGGTTGGGAAAGAAGAATCTCGATAAAGTGAAAAATACTAGACTGGCAGTTGCTGCCGTGACTTCTTTCTTCTCGGGTATGTTTAAGTAAATATCCCATTTTATTATTAGAACTGAATTTCTAGTCCTTTCTATTGGCCTAAGCACTGTCTAATTATCAATGGTGGACTAGGGTGGTGCCTAAAACACGAACCTGATGTGACGTCATAACATTTTGCCAAAAAAAAAAAAAACACACAATGTGTCATAGAATACAATTTTCTGGTAAAAATGACCAACTAATCAAATGTTTTCATTGAGTTCCTAGTATTCAGCGAACCTTCAAGATCCTGAAGATATAATAATGATACAGTTGTTGCTTTTTAGGTTCGGTCAATATAGGGATTTATCGGCCTGGAAAATGAGACCTCATGGATATCACTTTTTTCCAGATCGATAGATGCACATATTGACCTCACTAAAAGGCAAAATATTGAAATGTTGTAAATGTATAACATTTTGCTCACATGTTCACCAGTTATTCAATGTTTCTCGTTGAATAGTTATAGGTTTTAAACTTAGAATGAATTTTGCAGCGGAGATATTGCAAGATTAATGGTGCGCACTATTACTAAGCAAAAGAAGGAAGTTGCTCTTCGGCAATAGTAAAATTGTAAATGTTCCCATTAATGACTTTTAAGGACGTATGCTAGAATTTGGTGCGAAAATTTTCCCAATAACAGAATTTCTTCAAACTTTGGATATTGAAGGACAATCATCTAAGAAACAAAAAAATGCAATAAAAATCATAGGTCACCGGATTCGAAAAAGAGTTATCTGCCCTTGAAAACGGCATTTCCCAATAACATTTTGCTCACATGTTCACCAGTTATTCAATGTTTCTCATTGAATAGTTATAGGTTTTAAACTTAGAATGAATTTTGCAGCGGAGATATTGCAAGATTAATGGTGCGCACTATTACTAAGCAAAAGAAGGAAGTTGCTCTTCGGCAATAGTAAAATTGTAAATGTTCCCATTAATGACTTTTAAGGACGTATGCTAGAATTTGGTGCGAAAATTTTCCCAATAACAGAATTTCTTCAAACTTTGGATATTGAAGGACAATCATCTAAGAAACAAAAAAATGCAATAAAAATCATAGGTCACCGGTATCAAAAAAGAGTTATCTGCCCTTGAAAACGGCATTTCCCCCAAAAATGACGTTTTCAAGGGCAGATAACTCTTTTTCGAATCCGGTGACCTATGATTTTTATTGCATTTTTTTTGTTTCTTAGATGATTGTCCTTCAATATCCAAAGTTTAAAGAAATTCTGTTATTGGGAAAATTTTCGCCCATCTCATATACAAGGAATTCTAGCATACGCCTTTAATACGAAGACACACATTAAGATGACGTCACAGATTGCGTCATATGCCTAATATAAAATTAAGACGCCGATGTTGAAAAATATTGACATTTCATGTACTATTGTAACTTAACGGTGATTAAAATGAATATGTACTAACTAGTACCTCTGGTGTTGTCATTCTTAAAACTGAACAAATGCTTTAACTCTCTAAATAGTTTTGAAAGGTAAATAAATTCCATTGAAAATTTTAATCGTCTTGAGCCATGATAGTAGATCTTAAAATGGTGGAATTTTAACAAATAGTTTACTGTTGGGGTCGTATAAAAGATTCGAAATATCCCAGTTATATATAGAAAGTAAAACATTCATATTTTTATTGGCCAAATATTTATCCAGCAGTTTCCAATGAAAATGCATTGGAAATAATTCAAGACACTCTAAAATTCCAAAGGTCCTTTCAAAAGACGTTTAGAATTTGTAAAAATCATAATATTGTGTGGTTTTTACAAATAGCGTGTCCAGTTTATTTGAAAAGGGCAGTTTTCGTATGAAGTCAGTAACAACGTCGACTAGCTTGTTTTAATCGCACTAACATTTCATTTATATATTTCTTTAGTGACAAGATATTGGCCATGACAATATTCTACAATGATATTTCTTTAAAAGTGTTTTACTTTCAGGTCTGTTTGTGCTAATTCCGGTAGGTCGTTTTGGCAACATGGGTGATAAGCTTAGATCTCTTGCAAAGGATTACCCAGATAGGATATCAGTGCACAAGCCAATTGGTCTTGGATTCGGAGCTGCTGGCGGTACCTTTGCCATGATGGTTGGCCTCATTATCGCACTACGGATAGTACTAAGGGGTTATTGTCCCGACTGCGTTGATCTTCCACCACAGGATGAAATTGCTATGAGGGAAACTGGTAATCAGATAGACAATCCGGACAAAAGACATTCGCAAAACAATATGTAATAGTATTTTGTGGAATATCAATAACAATACAGCACACACAAGATATACGTTCGATTTGTAAGCATTGAACTTTTTAAAAGTGGGAAATAATAGACGGAAACCCTTGTGGTATTTATAGTGATCAGAAAGTTTTCCAACTAATTGTATATTATAGTGTATAGACTGTAAATTCTTGATATTCAGTTCAAATCTCATGCAAAATTTGAATGTATCTTAGTTTGTGTGTTGAACTGAAGAAAGCGATACATGTATAAATGTACCTTTGACAGATAAAACAGGGTTTAAGGAAATAAAATAGTGTTAAGAATTTTAAGCAAAGGATTAATTCCTGTAATTTATCTGTAAGTGGGAGAAAGATGCTCATTGCCGTTAGTAATGAGCCTATACTACATCTGATACCTCCAAAATCCTGTAGCGGCGAATATAAACCAGGAAACTGGTCAGATTGTTGAATTTATATTGAAATGCACTATCTCATACGTCCCTTGCTAGAATATCAAAATTAGGTATATCCTTGTTTTAATTTGTTAATTAACGAATGCAAAATGCAGACAGGTCACTTGACAGCTACAAAAACTGAAGTGTGGTAGCTCGAACATTCTCCGGTTAAAACACAACATTTTACTTGTCATATCTTCAACTATGGCAAAATTAAATCATTTTTGTGCCGAAATTTTACTGAAACGACATCACAATGTTGAAAAAAAAAACAAAAAACATAGAGGCTCGCTTCTGCCATGTCAAACTGTGTGTCATGGCGACCAAACAATGACACGATAAAAGAAGGGCAAGGACATAAAAAAAATATGACAGAACAACATATTTACTGTCGTGTTAGCGGCCCTGGTGCTGGTGCCATGTGACGTCACGAGAAACGCCAAAATAGGATTATGTCGTGTTTTCTCTACTATAATCCTTGTTGGATCGCCATGCGACAACATGAAGGCACAACAAATTTGCTTTTATGTCTCCTTAACAGATAATTTTGATCCGTATGATATTTCAGATTAATCAAATTTAATAACGTTGGTGATCTTGATATTTGATAGTAACTAAATGAACATCACATGGCATCGTGTTCTTATGTAGTCGCATGGACCCCCGTTAGCACGACATAACAGTACCACAACAGAATGCTTTTTTGTCGAGTCCTCGTATCGGCCCTGCCGGCACAAGGACAGACAAAATAATGCGCCAGTGCGACAGAAAAAATAATTGTTCTGTCGCCGATAATGTCGTGTTTGTCGTGTCGTCGTCCTTGTAAAATCAATGGAACATTTAGATTGTCTGATAAAAAAATATTTTGTATGTATATAATCATTGATATAAATGATAAATGAGTAAAGATGATAGCATGACTAGATTCTATAATCTGCTGTAAAGTTTCTTGTATATTCTATTGTACACGTTATATACATCTGTTTCCTCATTGGTAGCCTGTATTCTACGAGAAAGTCACTTTATATTCTAAAGATACATTATTATTCATAGAATCTTGTACGGCCCTTAAGCTGGAGTATTTCTTGATGAGACATAAATCCCCGTTATTTAGAAAAAAACCAGTGCAATTTGTATAAATGTCGTCTGCCTAGTTTCTTTTCTTAATTGCATTCGGCGGACTCGTACTTCAGATGTCTTTCGGTTTGTCGATATTTCCGTGTTGAAATTAGTTTTCAGTCAAAATATTTCTTGTCAATTCCCCTTTTATGCAAATCTAAGCCTGTTATGCAAGTTCAAAGAATTTGTGACTTTTACAGCGACCGAGGTTGAATTGATTCTAGAACACAAATAACAATAAGCAACAGGCTCGAAATTATATTACAATTTTAAAGAACGTTAACCTCCAACAGCGAACGCTACCGTAAAATGCCGACCACTGAACATTCCAACACGCTTAATTCTGAGCATGGGTTAATTATTTACTGATAGTAACAAACAGTATTTCAGGAAATTATGGGTCATGTGTGCAAATCGCATATGCACACTCATCTTTGGGCAGTTTGTGATACATTAAGTTATGTTCCTAACGAACTTTTTTAGGCAGCGTGTCAACTTGGAAAATTTTACAGATTGTTCTACGTTGAGGAAAACGCTAGACACACTAATTAAAAACAAACTGGAAACAATGCTTTTAAAATATAAGGTTGATACTATCATGTTACATGTAGTCGATGTATTTTGTATTAACTATGTAGAAAGCCTGGACAAACTGGCAAGCAGCAATATCTGTAGTATTGATGCCAAAATGACTTTATGACAAATTACATAACATTTATATTGACAGTTGTTTTAAAACATCTTTTTCGCCAACAATTTCAGATTTATACATGTATGAAGTAAGCTGACTATTTGTTGTAACTTATTATTGTAGTTAAATATTTCATCATACAATGTGTTGATATTTATGCTAAGCACCTGTATTGTTTTATGCAAACATGTATTGTAATTGTATTAAATTGGTATCTGCGCCAAGAACGTTATTCGAACAGATCCTTTTAATACTATAGCATAGCTTGTTAACAAGAGCTCGTAGAACACGAAATGCCCCCCCCCCCTCCCCTACCCCCTCCCACTTGATGCATTCAGTAATTGCACAAGAAACAGAAATTATTTGCTCACTGTAAACAAAAGTTCTACTGTCCTGGTTCAATGTGACCTTGACCTTTGACCTATCGACCTCAAAATCAACAGGGATCATCTGCTGGTCATAATCAACCTCCCTATCAATTTCGTGATCCTAGGCCCAAGCATTCTCAAGTTATCGTCCGGAAAGGATTTAACTGTTCCGGATCAATGTGGCCTCGACATTTGGCCTACCGACCTCAAAATCTATAGAGGTCAACTACTGGTCATGACCAATCTCCCTATCAAGTTTCGTCACCCTAGACCAAGCATTGTCAAGTAATCATCTGGAAACACTTTAACTGTTCCGGGTCACTATAACCTTGAACTTTGACCTACTGACCTCAAAATCAATAGGGTCATCTGCTGGTCATGATTAACCTCTCTATCAACGTTCAAGACCCTTGGCCCAAGCGTTCTTGAGTTATTGTCCGGAAACCGTTCAACTGTTCCTAGCCAATGTGACCTTGAACTTTGACCTAATGACCTCAAAATCAATAGGGGTCATCAATTTTCCTGATCCTAGGCCCAAGCGTTCTTGAAATATCGTCCGGAAACCGTTTTACTGTTCCTGGTCACTCTGACCTTGACCTTTGACATACTAATCTCAAAATCAATAGGGTCATATGCTGGTGATGACCAACCTCCCTATCAAATTTCACGATCCTAGGCCCAACCGTTCTTGAGTTATCATCCGGAAACCGTTTTACTGTTCCGGAGGACTGTGAGCTTCATCTTTGACCTACTGACCTCAAAATCAATGGAAATCATCTGCTGGTCATGATCAACCTCCCTTTCAACTTTCATGATCCTATGCCCAAGTGTTCTTGAGTTATCATGCAGAAACCGTTTAACTGTTCCGGGTCACTGTGACCTTGACCTTTGACATACTGATCTCAAAATCAATAGGGGTCATCTGCTGGTGATAACCAACCTCCCTATCAACTTTAATGA
This sequence comes from Mercenaria mercenaria, assembly GCF_021730395.1. Classification (NCBI taxonomy): domain Eukaryota; kingdom Metazoa; phylum Mollusca; class Bivalvia; order Venerida; family Veneridae; genus Mercenaria; species Mercenaria mercenaria. Next base: position 26,156,257 of record NC_069362.1, read on the forward strand.
TCATAGGCCCAAGCGTTCTTGAGTTATCATCCGGAAACTGATTGGTCTACATTCCGACCGACCGACCGACCGACCGACCGACATCTGCAAAACAATATACCTCTCCTTCTTCGAAGGGGGCATAAAAATACACACAACACATTACTGACACTCATTCTGACCATGAAAGACATTTTATGTGCTTATTTCATCGATGTACCAAGTATTCCTTGAGGTAAGCGTGCCATTAATTTTGTGCCTAAATTCTTCAAAATCTCCGAAGTTCAGATTCTGTTATAAATATACAACACCCGTAAACAAACTTATTTTCAGTTACAATAAATTTGTAAAATAGATGCACAAACATTTACTGTGAATATAAAAGCTCAACATTTTTCTATTCAGATATAGGTTATGTCATCACTGGTATAATTGAAATTATTAAAGACAATCTCACTTGTGAATAATTTTTGAAGGACCCATAATTCCTTCGGTAATAGATTTTTATGCTTGTGACCAGATTTCGGAATCCATCGAAATCTTTAATATTAAATGGTCGGACGAATACTGAACGTTGTAGAAACGTAAATGTTGATTGTTGTATGAATTTTTATGAAATAAATGAACAGTTAATTCCCACTAACCCTATAAAAGCAAAAGTGGAAACACGACTGACTGCCTAACACGTCAAAAATGAAAATGTTTTAGCAAGTCCATGGACGACAGCGGCAATACATGCTACCGTCCACGTGCTCCAGCTCTGGGCTGCACAAAAAATGTTACAAATACTCATATATAATTTAGAGAGATCCGCGGATGTTTTCATACGGCGGTGTACATAGAACCTTTAATGATACGCTAGAGAAAGATTACTTTACGAAATCTAAGAATTTCATTCTAGATGCGGATAAAACAGCCAACAATATCATTATTTAACGCTTGCACTATATTCATTGGTGCTTTACGTAACGAATTCAACAGTCCTAAAGCCTATGCCCATGTCGCATTTGTCCGCTAATTACACCACTGAAGTTTCTAATAGATAATCAGCAAGATAAACTGCCAACTCCTACCATCTCGCTAATTTGAGTTGTTGTGCTATTACATGATTAGTTACATTTCTAAATTATTTACATTATGTCTTACTGCTGAAAAGTGTTAATATATATCATGAAAACGTATACATCAACGCTAGTAAAAACAAATTTAAGCACAATTTAAGTTAAAAATCAATGATAATAATGTTTTTGCAGGCAGTGCAAAAGAATCTTTAATTTTGTATAGCTATTTTATTGCGTAATCTAAATAAGGACAAAATAACTGTCCTAATTATAAAACACTTTGACCTTGGAGAATGCTGCATTTCTTTGATAACTTTGATAACACTAAATTTCATACATATTAAATGTTCACTTACGACAGGGCATGAAAACGCCATTATTTTGTTTTTGTTGTCATTTTCTTCCATATAACGTTTTTCGCTAGTTTGTAAATTCAAGAGCATATTGTTCTAAGCGTAGACTACATTTCAAAATTGAACGTTCAGTAAATTTTAAATTACTCGCAGAAGAACTAACGGCAGGTTAGCAGTTTTGTTCAGTATAGTTGAATTATTAGAAGATATACTATGTGGACCTGGACGAAAATTGTAAACCCCTCTCCTTTTATTTTATTGAACAGCATATGTGTAAAGTTGTGTCCCTTCTCACAGACTTGTTTAAACATTGCTATGTTGAGCCTTTCTTTAGACGTTATTACTGCTTTTAAGAAACAATATTTAGCAGAACGAATACCATGAGGTTATACGCATAGCCCGAGTGAATTATACATGCCGCGTATAACCGATTAGTGCAGTTCTAACGTTTGTGAAAGGCTCAACATAACAATGTTATTTTTCTCGCCTTATAACCCAAACAGTGTAGTATGAATTAATTATGTATTGGACCCCTAATAGAAGTGTTTAAAAATGGTATTTGCTAGGTATAATCTTAAAGTTGACTGTATTTTGCATTGTGTGTCAAATTTTAAACAATTTTTACCATGCCGTTTTCCTCAAGTAAACGGATTTAATGGACAGAATTCTAACTCCAACATTGCAAAATTAAAGTCGAGTCCTATGGGACTGTTTTAAATTTTGCTCACTTCATTCAAAAATAATCTTGGGGCAGAAGTAAAACCTACCTACATTTCTTCCACAATATGTAATCTAAAGAGCAAAGGCAAAATAGAGAAGTTTTACCGCATGTAACTCAGTATTTTTAAAGATGTCTAACTCCACCCCTTTCTGTTTCAGAGGTAAATTCACTTTGAACAGCAAAAAATTGCTAATCAAATGAAAATTTTCCACTTTTGTACAATCAATCAATAATAAGTCTTGAAAAAGTAAAACTTACACGGAAGAAAAGGAAAATAAGGGAAAAAAATTGGTCCCAGTGTGACTTGAACCTTCGCCCCCTGAAAAATTTCAGCTAAAGTAGGTTTATTGTAGGAACTGAATACTCTTCAAAAAGGAGGTACTCTATTACGGGTCTAATACCTTAACCGGAAATGTGCATGGACTTTTCATATTAAAAATAACATTCGAACACGATCCAATTTCTTTAAGAATAAAAATTGTGTGCTATTATACAACAATTCGATTTTTGTACGTCACAGTTATTACATCATTGCGTCAAATGTCTCGCAAAATATATTAGGAGTGCGTAGACGTCCAATGAACCATTTTGTTTGAAATCCTATTAAACAAAGAAGACTGAAAATTTCCTATTAAATAAAAAATACTTAAAATACTTTTCATAAATATATATAGTAAACGAAAAAAAAAACTATTAAGCGTTTGCGATGGGATAAAAGCAAATCTTTTTACACGTGTATTTTTTAGTTTCTATGTTTAATTGGTTTACAAACTGCCAGTTAATTCATCCAAAAGTTGCTGACAGAATCTTTAACAAGTAGACAATTTTTTAGATGTCACAAGGGAGTACAATGAGGGAGATACCAAAATCCATGGGTTACATTCAGTCTTACACCAAAGAAATAAAAATATGGATATTTCACAAGTAAAAATAAGCAAACAAATAGCATATTTTCTATAACAAAGTTATATTCATGGATTTCAATGATTAATATAAAGTCAATGTACTTCACAGACCAAAGAAAAGCGTAAAAAAAGAATATGTGCAGAATATGTTTAGACGTACACTGTCAGGATACGAGTAATATGACCCAGGGAAGTGTCTACGTCTTTAGTATCTTGAACAATGAAATGGGTCCAATCGCTATAGTGACTATGTCTTAGACTAGCTGACAAACGGTGTAGAATGTCCTTTGTTAAAACGTATAGCTGGCGAGACCAAATATCTCGTATATAAAATTTTCCTCTGGCAACCTTGCCTAAATGATTCGTGTACCAATGATTCGTAAATGATTTCAATTATGAGCTAGATAATTTCAGGGTTCAGGCAAAAATCATTCAATGTTTCAACTATCAATCTTCAACTCAAAATCAGCAGCTTAAACTCCTATAGGCTGGAGATACTATACTTGACTGGTCTTTGTGTCAAAGTTCCCTTTAATAACAACGTACGAGTCCTATCGCATAGATGCTCAGCTTATGTTCTATTAATTAAAGCTGCAACTCAATAATATTGCCACGACTCCTGGATGCTCAGTGCCTATATGCTATCACATGTAGCATTAAACTACCACATAGGTATAATCCAGATGCCTTGGCTGTACTTCGCCTATAACACTGAACCGTTTGTAAGCTGGAACTCTCTTACTATCTCAGTAGATTACCAAACTCTAGGTCTCTGTCTCAGCTTGCCGATGCTCAGCCTATATTCAACTACCCTTAAGGTAAAACCCCTATGCGCTGGCCCTATAGCTCGAAACCTTGTTGAAATTTTACAACTCTTCTTTAGTCTATGAACTTCAAACGTCTTCTTTTTAATAATTTATCCGCCTTGACAGTGTAGTTGCAATAACTTTCTCATCGAGGTACTGGGGTAAATTATTAGTTGAATCCTCGATTGTCTTCTTCTATCGCTGGATACAGAATGATCTCTCTGTCCTCCATCTACCTATTTATACCTTAGCAGACGTAAGCTTTGATTGGTGCTATTTATAGAACTTGTTTCTGATTGGTCCAAATTTATACGTAGTATTTTATAACGAGTACTTGCTCTATCAAATATCTGGTTCCCTTTAACTATTGTATATGATATAATGTGTAATGCTAGGATCCAGCTATCCACATAATGAACCCAAATCAGCCACAAATGACCCAAATCCTATTTTTAACGGCAATTCAACAATAATTATAGCAATGATAGAAGGAAAAGGGAGTCAAGCCCTATCTGCGCTTGTGTGCAACATTATCAATATTTCAAACATACAAATTATTCTGACATACACCAAAACTATTAAGTCATCAAATCACTTATTGTAGTTTAAGATTTTAAGTTGTGTGTTGAAATTTACGAAAATGAAATCTATCTTTATGACATACCTGACTACTTGATAGGATTTTAATCGTCGACCAAATGAAACCTACAAAGAATCAACATTTTTATTGTATACCGAGGGTGATATGAGCGTTAAATTGTTATATGAGTTACCTTTTCCTTCAGGTTAATTTGGTAAATTTATATTATCTTCTTCGCTCACATTGTGTTGTTAAGTACAATTTTTTGAATAAAAAAAAAAGTACTGTAGTGTTCAGTATAAGTATTCAAATACTAGCAGAACTGAGTTATCAGAAAGTTTTACAAAGCCTGACAAATCCGTCGTTATTTAAAGACTGTCAATACAAGAGTTGTCAGTCTTGCTTCACTGTATTTAGATATCAGGCATTTCTTTTTTTGTAGCCAGCATGCATAATGAATTATTGTACATCAGGTCATCAATTGTAAAAAGATGTACTGTAAATATTATTTACAACAATAAAATATTGATTAAGCGTTTAACTTGACTGTTACACAGTAATTCGGTCAAAAATGTGCTTCTGTGGTGTAGTTCGAAAACAGTCCCTAATAAATAGATCCTAATTTTTGTGCGTATGGGTATTATTTCACTCGTGGAATGTATTTTACATAAAATAAGACATTTTATGCTTATATTCGCATGTTTTCGAGTTGTTAACTTGAAAACGGAAGTAGAGTTATTCTGCTTAACGCTTTCTGAAATGCGGCAATATGAGTGTGCATGACTTCCGTTGACTTGCATTTCAATGCATACTAATCAGCACCCCTGTTTCTTTTCGTTTTCTTAAAGCAAATGCATGGATATAAATAGGTCTACGACGGAATGAAAATCTAAAAACTATATCAAAATTGATCTGAAGTAGCTGAATTTTATATGAAACAGAGAACAATTTCTGAAAAACTGAAACTGTTTATTTGATTAAACGCCTATTTTTTACGTAAAACATATTCAATGGCGTTTTACAAACACATAAAAATATTTACGTCTAAAAATTAAGACAATTTAAAGATGTATGAAATAAATGAGCATAAATATCATTGTGAATAAACTATTTAGTAAATATTAAACAAAAGAGCAGGCATCAGATAAGATTAATAAAATATTAGAATATTAAGATACAGTAAGATAGCTGTTTTGTTAGTAAGTAAGTAAAAGTGAAATATTGTGCCATGTCCATAAGTTATTACAAATAACTGCATTTTTGTATCTGTGATAAAATTGTTCATATTCGAATGTATTAACGCAGTAAAAATCATCCAGTTCATTTACCACAATATCTTCGGAATCACAGCCACAGGCTCTAAAAGAGTGCAAAGTAATTTCTAAAATAATGAGTTTTCAACTTCTTTTTGAAAACATCTAATGTGTCTGAGTTCCTTATTTCGAGTGGCAATTTGTTCCAGTGTTTAGGTCCAACAGTACAAAAAATCCTGTCGCTGAACGTTTTGCGCTTGTTGAAAGGACCAACGAAACACCCAGTAATGGAATTTGAAGAACGCAAGTTTCTTGTCTGAGCTTATTTTATGAGAAGTTCTGAAAGATATACCGGAGAATTTCCGACTGAACAATTATAAAATTAATGTAGGTGAGCATCTTGAATGTGATTCTGGCTTTGATGGGTAGCCAGTGAAGATCAAAGAGCGCTTGTTTGGAACTGTCATATTTTCTTCGATTTAGGACAAGTTTTGCACACATGTTCTGAATTCGTTGCATTTTGTTTACCTCGCTTTGAGCAATACCATACAAAATGACATTGCAATAATCTAAATGGGACATCGCCAATGACAGCACAAGAGTTTCGGCAGCCTCTTTGGTTAGATATTTCCGGATACATTTTATTCTGAAGTAGTTGCGCATCGCTGTTCTACACTTTCGTTTTACATGCTCTTTTAGATTCAAGTTTTCATCCAGGTATGCACCTAGATATCGAATAAAGCTCACTGATTTCACTTCATCACCTACAATGCATATTTTGTCAGTTGCCGACTTAGACAGCTGTTGCCTACTACCAAACATGATGAACTCAGTTTTGAATGTGTTCATTTTGAGCTTTTTTTCATTCATCCAGTTGTTGATTGTTATAGCACATTGTTCCAGTTTTTGTATTGCCTGGGATTCCACTGTTGAAGATGATGGTACAAAGCGTTTATTAGCAGTGTGGTCATCCGCAAAGCCGTAAACTGAAATCGATGGCGGAATAACATCAAACAGTGTCCCCGCATATGTCAAATAGAGCCAAGGTCCTAGGCAACTCCCTTGTGGAACGCTACAATGTAACTGGCGTGGAAAGGACATGGCTGAATTGACACTTACACGGCAGTTCTGGGGCGCTGATAGGAATCAGCCCTGCTTAGTGTTGTTTCGCAAACGCCATACTGCTTGTTCAACACATCAACAAGAATGTCATGGTATACACTCACAGGCGGCACTGAGATCGTAACTTCTTTCTTTTCCATAGCATCCAGTAAATCATTTACTAGACGTAACAATGCTGATTCGCAAGAATGGTGTTTCTTGTAAGCAGATTGGTTTTGGGGTAAAATATTGTGTTCATTTACATTATCGCTGAGTCTGAACAGAGCTGCTTTTTCAATTTGTGGTTACTAACAGGCCTGTAGTTTGTAAATTCAAGTTCGATTCCCACTTTCTTCAACAAAGGTCTCACAATTGCTTGTTTCCATTTTGTTAGAAAGATGCCGTCACCCAAAGACAAATTTACCAATTTGGTAATAACAGGTAACAGTTCATCTAAGTACGATTTGTGGAATATCCAGTTCACATGATTTCGTCTGTAGTTGGTTTATAAGTTTTCTAACTTCTTCCTCACTCAGATCTTTAAGACTGTCAAAACAATGAATATATTTCTCACATGGTTGAAAATTATCGAAATGTTTCAACGATTCTCGAATTTTTTCGACTTTGTTCATGAAATGATCTGCAAATTTCTCTGCCAGTGTACTGTCATGTCCATTTGGCATAGGGTTCTCAGACCTAGTGCCAGTTATCTCAGATACAAATTTATAAAGCTTTTTTCAGTCACCTTTGGCATTTAGAACTTTTTCACTCAGAGACGATCTTTTCTCACAGTCTTTTATTGGTATATAACCTAAATTGTTTCATAACAAATGTTTAATGCATAAAACACATAATGATAGAACATCTACTGTAACATGAACAAAAAGTAATATAATTTATATTATTCTATTTTAACAGATATTTTAGACAGAGAGAAGACAACAGCCAGTAAAAATGTAGAAAACTAATGACAGTAATGCCGACCTATACTTATAGCAAATATGAATTCTATTGGCGGGTACTATTTATCCTAGGGAGCTTCAGTTAATTAAAACTAATAATTCGGATACTGATTCTTCATTTTTAGATTTACATCTTTCTATTTATGACAATATTACACATACCAACATTTATGACAAGAGGGATGATTTTAATTTCAGTATTGTAATTTTTCCCCATTTGGATGGGGATGTACCTCAGGCTACATCTTATGGGGTATATATTTCTCAATTAATTCGGTTTGCCAGAGCGTGTAGTCATGTCAAGCATTTCAATGAACGTAATCAATATATTACAAGTAAACTTCTTCAGCAAGGCTACCGTTATTACAAATTGCGTAAATATTTTGCTAAATTTTACTATCGTAATTCTGATTAAGTTTTAAAATTCAATAGTAATTTAAAGACACTTCTGCGACAAGGTATTTCTAAACCCGTTTTATGGGGATGTGGTTTACAAACTTCGTAAGATCTTGGGTCATGGTAATTTTCCAAATGTATTGATAAAACTATAAAACGTTTTATTAAAAGAGGTTACGACCCAACTGTTTTGAGACATACCGCATGTTTAGTGTTCAACCCGTTTACAGTTGGACACTACTCTTCCCTCTTTGATTATGTCTGACGGAAGAGGGGGAGGACTCTATGATAAGCAGATTTTAAATCCTACCAGGACTGAACTGTTTTGATATCTGTCTTCTGGCCTGTTTCGTCAGGCCCTTAAATGTGTTTCTCTTGTTGCTCTGTCTTCTGAAAAGGCATTGAGTACATACGTTTTTGGTTCTAAAGGTTTGCTTTTTATATATTTATATACGAGCATTTTTATGTTTTACATACCATGCCTTTTTGTTTCCATTACGTGTGTTAGAGATTCACCTGGAGGGGATTACTTTTATTTACACTGTCCCGTGTCTTTGGAACATGGTGGGGGTAAGAGTGAGGTTGGGTGCGCACCATAAACCGGTTTAAGCTCCCCAGTGGTGTTTTTGCCACTGACCGTTCCAAGGCGGTGCCCTACTGTGTTCCTTTGTTTGTTCGTTTTGTCCTCGTGTGTTGGCTTTGTGTGTATGCGTGTGTGTGTGCGTGTGTGTGTGTGTGTGTGTGTGTGTGTGTGTGTGTGTGGTGTGCACGTCTGCGAGCTGTGGGTTTCGTTTTGGGGAGGCTGCGTTTTTGGTACGTTGCATACGTAATGAGATAAAGTTCATAATTTTTGCTCTTTAAGTATAATTCATGCTACAAATATTAAGGAAAAAAATGGAACAATATCTTACTATAGGAACAGTAATTAAGGTCACGCGTGAGAGAGGATTGTGTGGGTGTGTGCGCGTGCGGGCGTGCGTGCGTGTGAGTAATTCTGTATCTTCATATATTGTTTTAAGATAATTTATTAATTCTATTTGTTTCAATATTGTAATCTTTAAAGTTCGATAGGAACTGCGCATGCGTTAGTACATGATTCAAGAAGTCAGTTACTGCGCAACAACCCGTTTTTAGTTTAAACATGATTTTATTTCAAACAATGATACAACATATACAAATGTACATTACGCAATACAGAAGATAATGTATGAAAAAGGATAAGATCCGAAGGCTAAAGCTTATAAAGGTCTTCTCCTATAATAAAGTACTATAATAAATATGTAATGGCAGTGCTTATAATCTTATCTGAAATAACATATTTTAATACGGAAAAGAAGCAGGTGCAGAAGAGCCTTAATTAATGAACGAAATATTAAAACCTAAGTTTTTTAATGTACTTAAGAGTGGTAATCATAAATTGTTAGGTAAATTAAATGAGATTAACACAGAAAGAGGAAAAGAACGAAAAAAGATTAATAGGAAAATATTTTCATTCGGATCGGCATTGGAGCAGTATAGCATATAGCATTCAGTGAACAAATGCTCATGAAAATCGTCTGCTTTCCCGGATGTAGTTTTGGACTTCTTGGAATATTTTAACGTTTATTTCATCGCTGAGATTTCGGTCTCCGTTCAGTAGAGTATAAAGTGTTAAGGTGCAATAGTTGGAAGTAGTTTCAAGAAGACGAACTCTGATATCATCATAGTGGCGACATTCAAAAAAAGAGATGATGGTTACTCTCTGGAAGACCACATTGACAAAGAGGTGTCGGAGAAATGTTTTTTTTTCTGAACAAATGCTGGTTTAGGAAGCTGCATTCGGTACGGAGCTGAACATGATATACTTGCCATTTTCCATCGCCTACGTAAAAATAATTAGAACATTTCGCGCTAGTTTTCAATTGCGATTTGAAGGAAGCTTATGAAGCTGAATTTTGCAATTCTCTTGAAAGTGTGTTCAAATCTCTTAGAGCCGATGGTAGAAAGGCATTGTAGTAAAGAGAAGTTCTGGTGCGTATAGGCGGAATATCAGTGGCGTTGCGTAAATTATACCAAGACGTTTCCCGTGTAGATGGTGGGACAAGAGTGGAAAGATAGTCAGGAGTAAGGCCGTTTTTCATTTGGTAGATTAGAATTTGCTTATGGTGTAATCGTCAAATTTCAAGAGATTCCAAAGGAACTTCTCTATGAAGTTCATGAAGAGATACACGTTCAGTAGCCTCAGAAACAACACTGGAAGCTTCAACCTGAATTTTGTTGAGTTAGAGATTCTCATATTGCGTGCAATTGATATAAACTACATCAGCATACCCAATAAGAGATATGATTAAAGATAAATTCCTCAGAGCGTCTTCGACGTCTTGTGGGGTAATGGAAATAAAAAAGGTGGAAACTCCACAGGTCTCTCAGCACGACAAAAACGAAAATGTTGCAAGCTCGGTTTGATTGAGCCTGTTCATGGACGGTAGTGGAAATGCATGCTACCGTCCACGCCCTCTACCCCCGGGTTGAGCAGAACTCAACATTTACACATGCTAAAAGTACAAAAAAAAAAACAATTTAAAGACATCCACAAATGTGTTCATACGGTAGTGCACATGTAACCTACAATGATACACTTACGTGTGATTCCATGAAAAGCGGCGTATGGTCCCCAAATAAAATAACGGGTTTGCCCTAAACGAGAAAACAATGGGTAGAACTAAACAAACTGGAATTTAGAAAGGGGATCTAAGGTTATGGAGCCTGAATATCACAGGAACTGCCAAAAGACAAAAATAAAAGGCAGGCACCATTATCAAGGGGTGATTATACCATACCCAAAGCTATGAAAGCGGGAGTATTGGAACCACCCAGGCCGAAATGGTCATGCTGAGAAACTAAGCAGTACCAATAACACAACATAAAAGTCGTGCTGAACAATCTGAGAAGATCGAAATATAACAGCCCTGATTGAATGTACGGGGAGACTTTTACGGCCGCCACACGACACAAACAACGCTGCTGTGAAAATAAAATAGAAAAAGTGGAAACTCGACAGGTCGCTCAACACGACAAAAACGAAAATGAAAGTCAAGTTTGTTTCTAGTCGCTTAATAAACATTGTCAGGAAGGTCCTTATTAGAATCGAAGCCTGGCTGCAAAATAATTCATTCAATAGATCAGATTTTGATTTAGAATCAAAGACAAATATCCGAGTAGCAGAGTTTGTGAGTGGTGGTATAATTTGTTCATCAGTTGTAGAGATGAAGCCTTTCCATCAATCTTTAGCCGTAGTAGAATCAGATTTAAGTGTGTCAGGTTTAAGAAGTGATTTTGTTTAGTTATGCGGATTAATGAAACTATTTCATTACGAACCATTCCGAATTTATTCCAGTTCCCTGCGTTCTTAGAAAGTTTAGCTCTGTGATAACATTTTTTTGCGTTTCTAATTTTTTTCTTGATTTGTGCTGTGATCCAAGATAAACCCGTTTTTGCTGCGATACATGTAGCAATACGATACCAAAATTTAATGGATATATTCTCTTTAGCAATACAGCCTACAAGAGTGCTTACTATGATAGACCTTTGGTATGCAAAACTGTACGGTTCACGATACGTTTCAGCGTGGTCATATTGCTGACGCAATTAGGGTGAATTAGCGACAGACCGCTGCTTCTTTATTGTTAACTTGGCTTCAGAATGTCTTAAGCATTCAGTGGGCGGAGCATTTCCAAGCATGTATTAACCAATTTGTCTCCACGCGCTGTCACGTTTGCAATGTAATTTCACGCTGATGATTTGAGCTGACTTTGTTTACGAAATTTCGATTTATCCCGATTCGACTAATGATTTTGAAGAAGACTCTCCAGCAGCTCTCTAGCAGATCAGTTGGTGAGCATCAACATTTAGCTGCAGATCAACTCATTTCGCTAAATCATCTAAATTCACATTTTGCTTTTAAAATATCACAAAACAGTATCCCTAGTTTAACATCTAGCACATTTTGCCGATATTTTTAGTTTGGTTACATTACATGTAAAACGTTTCAATCATTTGCAGTCCAAATGGTACCAGATCTAGTAGTATGTTATTATGTTCTTTAGGATCAGCTACCACTGACAGAGAATGAACATTTTAAAATGAATATGGTTCACTTTTGACCAGTTGTTACGCTTGTGGATATTTGATTTTGCTTGTTGTTGTTTTGATAATCATGTATGAATCATTAGTATTCGATGAGTACTATTTGTGATGGGATTTTAGCTTTGCCTAATTAGGGGTAGAGTACGTCATTAACAGGTGCGCACAGCACTTCCCGATGCGGCTTTTTTGTATCAAAACACCTCGATTCGGTGCGTAAACTTGCGATTATTTCATTGATAACGGATAGATTTGGAAATGATATAGAGTCTAAAGTACCCACATGTGTCGCTAGTTTATCATTGATGTTTGCATTTTTCAAGAAAGTCTTCCGTTTAAGAGAATGTTCGTGCACAATACATTCGTGGAAACACTTCCCTATTCACCACAACATATGATATCGCATAAAAAAAGTTTTCATGCATTTCTAAGAAATCAAAGGCTTGACGGGTGCTCTGTTATGGCAAACAGAGGTCAGTGATACCTTGATTAGTTATCGGAATGTAAACTTTCCAAGAAATCAGTAAACTAAAATTTTACCTTCCCGGTTCACAAGCTGAATTGATGCACTTTCCAGCTCACCAATGTCCAGCATGGCTAAAATCGGGGTGGCTCATATAAATGTGATCACGCTTACCTGAACGTTCTTGTATTTGGATTAACCAATTGTTACAGTGTTTGTAAACTTCATTTAAGCATTTTAATATATGAAGCACATCTTGAACATTTCTTGTATACTATTAACGTGCATATATATGATACATGTTCTCTACATTTCCTTATATTTGTCATTTTTCGCGTATTAAAGATGTAAAGGAGACAAAACTTTTAGTCTGCATTAATCCAATTGTCAATAGATGTATATGTTAAAAAGGCTTAAATATGTTCTCTTTCACGGAAGACTTGGAAATTGCAAATGTCATTGATAAACTAGAGACATATCTGGGTACTTAAGACTATATGTTATTCCAAACCAATCCGTTATCATTGAAATAATCGCAAATTTACTCACCGAATCGAGGTGTTTCGACAGGGAAGTGCTGTGCGCACCTGTTGGTGACGTACTATAACACCCGCTTTAAAACAACCTTTATCTTTACTTTATCTTTATTTTGTTTTGTTTTATGATAAAATTATTTGTATTTATCATGTTTACTATTTTCCTCTTTCCTGCCGGAACTGTTCCTTGAAAATGTATTCAAGTATCTATAGATTAAGTAGAAAAATTCTATAAACATAACTGTCCGAAATTTATCAATTAAGTTAGTTTAAACGTCAATTACTATACCACAATTCCCCATTGATTTTAACACATACATGTAGTTGATCAATATGAAGCACTGGGAAGTCAGTAAAGCAGAGTAATGATAGCGATATTCTAAGTCCATTTACATGATTGATTTTCCTGTCTGTGGAATTAAGGACGTGTATATCAACAGTACATGAATTGAATGAAGCATTAAAGAGTGAATGGTTGATCAAGGTTCGATAAACTGTGAGTATTCTGCTTACTTTTTCCTCAATTAGCTTGACTTTATAGTGTTTTAGTAAACTTCACATGTTGATATGCTCCTTTAAATATTGTAGGTCAATACCATGAATGATACTTAGGTTCCTGTTTATTTCATGTAACACTGATTACTCAGTAAATGATATGCAAATTGTCCATAAGCTTCGCGGAGAAAATCAATAAGTTTCATTACAGTATCACAATGTCTATCTTTACCATTGAACAGCGACACACATTTACTGCTCATTTGTTATGACTCATGAGTTTGAGGAATAGGTACGGGAGATAACACCTGAGGCTTTCATTCCTGTTTTGAGATGGCTTTCAAAGGCGCCCTTTACTCTGCATCCATTTGCAAAAATATAAGTGTCATAAGTGATTTATTGTGAAGACAGCATCTCCATATATAGTTATCAATGTTGGACCAGTATGTTTTTAAATCAGATCTGATCGATATGTTTTATTTTCCATCTGAATCTTGTCAGATACATCACATAGTAACACTGTAACCGTCTATTCGTCATCGGTCCGACATTTGTGAACGTCATAATAATTAACTGTTGTTGTTTGTATTGTTTGTTTGTGTGTGCGTGATTGCGTGCGTGCGTGTGTGTGTTGTTATTTTTGCCAATTAATATTTACAACCAAGTCTGGTATAAGTTTGCCTTCTATGCATAAACTTCCAAATGGCGATTTTGATAGAGCTGCTAATATTTAGATTAGATCTCAACATTTTTGAATACTTTTATTTACATCTGTCCCGTCGTCAAAAAAGCATATTTTCTTCACAACTTGCTCATGAAAAGCGTACAGTACATGTACGTTGAAATTCGATATTAGAATGTTTGTCGTTACTTGATGATTTTGTACTTTAAGTGATCGGTTTCTTTAATAAAAAAAAAAAGACTTAACAAAGCAGTAATTATAAGGAATAAATTATGCTTATGTAGATACCATATGTATATAAAACAGTTGAAAATGAGATACTTACATTAGTTACGCGGCCATGAAAAACGTTAATACAGCGTTTACTATTCAAACAGCCATCTTTAGTTGACCATTTTGTTGTTTCAGCGATATGTCACTTCAAAAAGATGCAACATTGAATCTGAACATTTAGGAAAAGAAGAAAACAAAACTGTAAGTACACTACGCCCCGCGATAGTTTTGACAATACCCATTTTGACAAATGTGTTGCTAAAAACATAAACTCGAATAATGCAAATACATTATTTCATTCATTTTACGACCAGTGCTTTTATAAAACGTGAAGATGCCATTTAAAGGATGCATAGATACTTTTATTTCAAAACTCTTTTGACAGAAATATGGTCTAATAGCAAACTAATCTTGAAAATGTGTAGCTCATATGTCAGCACTTAACTATACAAAATTGACGCTATTGTGAAAACTTCACTGTACTTCAGAAAGTACTTCCTGATGTCATTTTGTAAGCTTTTCAACATTTTTGATGTGTAATATCAGATATCTAGTTTTATATAGAATTCTACAAGACACCCTCTGTATGGGTAGGCTAGTTGAAAATGAGTTATATTTCTTAATTCATATGTTATTCCTTTCCAGTGCCATTTGGAATTACTAGAAGCCACACTAAAGATGAAAATCCTAATCTCAACACTATATCTATGAATCGTCATTGAAAATGCCATCAAGAATATGCTACCTTAATCTGACAATACTGTGTTTATTCTTATCATTTGGTGCGCAGCTGATTGGGTTTTCTGTCCCAGGATGGCTCCATATCATTATTTATCCATCTCAATATACTAATGAAAATACAGTAAGTCAAAACTTTGCTCTGTGGTATGCTGTTATATGTTGGGATGGAATGTGCCGTACAAAATCTTACACGCAGTTAAAGGAAGATAGAATTGACGTAGCTGATGACAAATACGGGTTTCACCACACCCAAGACCTCCCAGATTATGACTTCACGGCAAGATATTCACGTAAGTATATTATATTCAGAGATATTAAATGCATTGTAAAATTCGTGTGCTCGTTTATTGTTTGCTTTAAAGACCTTAAACATACACCGGTAATTAATTGTAGAGGAAGATCTCCAGTTTTACTGTGGAGAACAAAGATCCCAGATACCCTTTCTGACGCGGAGAAGCATAATTGTAGGATCTGACTTTGTATATGTAACTATAAAATTAGATATATTTTATATTTTACAGAAATTGCAGCATTGTACTTTGCACTTTCTATTTTATGAATAATAGCAAAGTGTTTTAGAATATTAGTAACGATAAGTGCAAACATACACCTCATGTATAATAATTGAAAACATATGAAACGTTTGCATATTTACCTCATTTTAGCAGACAGGTTTCTTTCTAAAAACTGAATTTACTAAGGCCATTCTGTACATTTATTTCAGGATTTCAGTTTTCAAGGCTTCTTGAATTCCAGATTGAAGCAGTTTGTGCTTTGGTGATTGTACTGCTAGGGCTTATTCTTATGAGAACGCAGAAGAAAAGGCTTTTGCATTACATGTCAGGAAAACGTGAAGAAGAACCAAAACAGTCCACATATTGTATGGTATTCTGTTATGCAGTTGTTTCAGGTAAGAGCAGAACAGACTGGTATAATGTCAATAATATCAGGTTATCTAACATTGTTCTGTACAATACGGAGATATATTTGGACTCGTACCCAGCTGAGAAAACCATATTGGACGAGCCGCTAGGCAAGTCCAATACGGTTTTCCCAGCTGGGTACGAGTCCAAATATATCTCGTATTGTACAGTACAATGTTAAATAACCTTTTTATTCTATATCTATTTTATTTTACTTTAAATTGAAAATGGTTCACTGAATATTGTATTTCATCCTTTTCTGATTTTAAGACGCATAATCAAACTCTCTACACAGACCGCATACTTCTGTAATCACCCGATTTACATTCGGAACATTGTCACGCGTTTCGGGCTTTATCGTATGTTTAGCATTGGACTTTTTGAACCGTCCAAATACGGAAAAAATACAGGTCTTTTGTACGCACGTGTGTCCAATAAGGTAATATATTGTACGGTGACGTGTTGCAAATGAACGTTCACGACTGGATAGATAGAATAGATATAGAATAATATTTCTTATCGGTAGCTTTTGTACAACGTCAATGCTATATTCACAAGGAAAACATTATCAACAAAGTTGATCCGAAAAGAAACATAAGATAAATGAAATTTACCTTCTGCCAATAGTTTTTTATTTATTATGTTCGAGTTTAAGGACACACTTAGGGGTCGAGGGTTGACATGCTATAACATGTCTTTTCTCTAGATTTCTGAAGAATAAACATGATGTGTAGCATACCAAAACGAAGATGAAATATTGAACTTTACCATGGTACTATTTTAATAACATTTTATGCATCGCGATTCTTTTAAGATACACAATATGTAAAAGTCTAATGTTATCTTCAAACAGATTCGACTCTCTCATCAGTACTTCAAATGAGCCAACATTTTGTGTGCAGTACGAGAGGCCAATAAACTACCAAAGTGTTTCACAAATTCCCTAAATTGCCAGAAAAAAAGAGTTACAGACAAATCAATTAGTTTAGTTTTGGGTATATGTTTCCTTCCCCAATGAATTAAAATTGATATAATTCAAGAATGGGTTCATTTATTAAAAACTGTGATACGCTTTTATATAGAACACCCTTCAAAGAAACAGACAATTTTTTCTTCAATTGTTATGCAATTTCCTTCATAAATAAAAGAATTGAATCAAATCAAACACTTCACCAAGTTTTGAAAGTGAGAAAACGAAGAAAATATATAATGAGAAATAAATCCTTAGGTCCCACCTTCATCAAAGAATGAACTTCCCTTATTTTTCTGCCAACGAATCAGACTACTTCATTATATTATATTCCATATCATGTATATATAGGTCCACAATTTGAACATTAGTAATAATTATTCACAAATAATTAACCCTCTCAACCAAGACAGCCAGTCAAAATCAGTTATATTTACCTGATGAAAATCACCCATATAATTTCGATTTCATCAAGGCAATATAATTCCCATTAACGCTCCCTCTAGAGCCTTGAATGGCCCCATATAATTATTGAGATTCTGGAAATCAAATGCTAAGCTGGTGGTCCAGAAATACTGTGCCAGGCAGTTCTTTTCAGAAGGGTGTTATTGTAAACTCTTGTCAAACATCTACTGTTAAATCTGGATATTCATCAAATAAAGCTTTTAAATTCATTTCCTTTTGACATCTGATAGAGGAAATTATTTTGAATCTATATGAAATAAAAACAAAAAATGTCCAAAAAATGTCAATTGATCCTCAAGTGTGTCCTTAAAGTGACACTGTCACTGTAATATGTTATATACAGGTGCAGATAATATTGACGGCGTGAATAACCGTGTATAAATATATTTTATAACACTCTGAATATTGATGGTAAAATATTGTTTGCGAAATCAATTCTTACATAATAAGTAAAACTCTATATTTTTCGGCGTAGCTGTCTACGCCAACTTTTGACCTACTGAAAGAACCAATAAAAGTAAATTTATAAGTCTTCAACCAATAAAAACAGCAGGACTGAACAGAAATGAATACATGCATACATTTTATTGGTTGAAATTAATATTCTGTTTCACGAAAAGTTTCGTTACATTTCAACAGAGTATTATATAGGTACAGTAGATACTGTCATTAATGACGTTTATCGGAGAAGCACAAAAGATAATTGTAGACAGGATGTATTATTTATACACACGTAATATTGTAGTTTTACCTGAATATGACTGATTTTAGTACACGAATCTTGGAACTACAATCTTGTGTAAATATTTATGTGTAGTGAAGTTGACGGTCGGCTAATTCCGTAAACTCTGTAATGTACTTGCAGATTGATTTCCACAGCTTGATAACAAATGCAAGTGTTAGGTATGACTTTGGCAGTTTCTGTAATATGCAGGCTCCGTAACCTCAGCTCCCCTCTCTAAATGCCAGTTTGTTAATTTCTGCCCCTTGTTTTCTTGTTTAGGGCAAACCCATTTTTTTTAAATACTCCGCTTTTCATGGAACTCTGTATCATTAAAGATTCCATGTACACCGCCTTATGAAAACACCTGCGGGTGTCTCTAAATTTTATTTCGGTAATTGTAATATGTGTAAATGTTGAGTTCTGCTCAACCCGGGGTTAGAGGGCGTGGACGATAGCTTGCATTTTCACTACCGTCCATGAACAGGCGCAATCAATAAAATCTGTAAAAAGATCCCTTGGAAGCAAAAAATGCAACCAAGAAGAATTATAGACTCGGTTTGATTGAGTCTGTTCATAAGAGGTAATGAAATGTGCAACACCTCTCACGCCCCCTAGCACCGGCTTAAGCGGAACTCTGTTAACACATGTTGAATGGACTCCATGATCCCAAAGGACCAGAAACTATAACAACACTGAATCCAAGTACCGAGCCTGCAACATTTTCATTTATGTCGTGTTGGGCGACCTGTGGTTTTCCTCTTTTCTTATTTGAATCACAAATGCCGTCTATTTGCTAGTGTATCTATTGAAAAGTGTCAGAATGCAGTATTTATTAGATAATGAACAGGAATATTCGAACTCTATTGTAAAGCGTCGTAAATTTTTGTAAGAAGTAATGCATTTCTTATGTGAACAACGCGCGTGAGACTGAACAGAAAAGGATCTCATATGGCTTGTCGTCAAACCAATTTGCAGTTAAACACTTTCATTATTTGCTCAAGTGAAGTAAAGTGATTGCAACACTTTAGAGCTCTTGTATCGTTATGCATTATGGAAATCATAACTTTTTACAAAAATGATGAGCGATTAATAAATATTTCATTATTAAGGAAAATAAAAGAATACGTGACACGATAACAAATCCAATTCAAGATATCACATTTGTGTGAAAGTTACTGCATATCACCCATGGCGGTCGATACCACCATTGTTACATACTTCGCAATGCGTTATCTTGACATCCATGTCTTGAACGTATGATTACCACTTCATTAATATGTCCCTAACCTTTACCGGAAAGGCTCTAGCTTATTAATCATTTAGTTTGATTTATGAAAGGGTAGGGTAAAATTACTTTAAGGAGCAGGTAGGCCTATTTATCTCAGATATGTCTGGTCTTGATTTAGAGGGTATCAAAAGACAACTGAGCACATAATATGTTACAGTTTTTGAAAACCAGACAAAGGAAGTAGGGTTTCAAATACGGATTTTTTTTTGTAGTTTTGGTATACAGACTGCAGTTATACTAGTTCCATATTTAAAACTAGAATTGTCAACCTTATTTTAAAAGTTTCGATAGTCATATTTTCATTTCAAAAACTTTTGGTTAATGAAGAATTTCGATCAGCTTTCGCAGAACTGTTTCATATGGATAACAAACGGACTTCTCTCTTTTTCTATTATTCAGCATATTTAGACCTCCATTTTATGTACGGTAGTTCTGCACGTTTGATAAAGTGGGCGTAATACCGTAACGTCATTTATCCGGATAACGTAGATTAAAGCCTGTGGTTGGCATATGGAAGGAGAAATAAATTTGTGAATTTATGGCAACTCGTGAGTTAATGTATTAAAAAGGCAACATGTCTGTCTTTATACATCAATTTTGACATGTTCAATAATTCTAAAGAAGTGCCTTAAATCAGAAATGTCCAGATCTCTTTAATCATGGACAAGTATATCAAAAACAAGCACACGCACCTATATATTTTTTTTTCACTTTATTATATATATTTATGTTTATTGACGACAAACAGAAGTTTCATTAAAATCTACATTGTAGAAAAAAACATGTATTCGCGAAATGTCGTTAAAATTGGGATATTCTCAAAGACTCCAAAAATGAAAAAAACTTGCATGAGGTCGTAATTTTTCGAAGCAGTCTAGCAAGAAATCAAACAAACGACATTGTCTTTTTCATTTGCCGATTTTTTCAAGTATATTATGACGTTTTGAAAAACAGAATTTCACCAAGTTCTACATTGTAGGAAGAATTTTGATCCAAACGTGCAGAACTGCATGAACCCTGAATAAATAGACATTTTTCAAGTTTGAATGTTTGCATAAAAGGAATGTAAATGATTTCCTGTTGCATTTGTGGTAAATTCATTTTATTTACACTTTCACATATTATAACAAATAATGATTTAACCCTTACCCTGCTAAATTTCTATAATGGACTGGTCCATCATTCAATTTGGGCAATACCATTTATTATCGAAGGGATGTCTCTCTATTTATGACAATATTATACATATCAAAATTTATGACAAGAGGGATTATTTTAATTTTAGTATTGTAAATTTTCCCCATTTGGATGGGGATGTACCTCAGGCTACATCTAATGGGGTATATAATTTCTCAATTAATTCGGTTTGCCAGAGCGTGTAGTCATGTCAAGGATTTCAATGAACGTAATCGATATTATTACAAGTAAACTTCTTCAGCAAGGCCACCGTTATTACAAATTGCGTAAATATTTTGCTAAATTTTACTATCGTAATTCTGATTTGGTTTTAAAATTCAATAATAATCTAAAGACACTCCTGCGACAAGGTATTTCAAAACCCGTTTTTTATGGGGATTTGGTTTACAAACTTTGTAGGATCTTGGGTCATGGTAATTTTCCAACTGTATTTGGTAAAATTATAAAACGTTTTATTAAAAGAGGTTACGACCCAACTGTTTTGAGACATACCGCATGTTTAGTGTTCAACCCGTTTACAGTCCCTCTTTGATTGTGTCTGACGGAAGAGGGGTGGGGGTGGGGAAGGGTACTCTATGTTAAGCAGTTTTTGAATCCTACCAGGACTGAACTGTTTTGATATCTGTCTTCTGGTCTGTTTCGTCGGGCCCTTAAGGGTGTTTCTGTTGTTGCTCTGTCTTCTGCAAAGGCATTGAGTACATACGTTTTTGGTTCTTAAGGTTTGCTTTTTATATATTTATACAGGATCATTTTGTGTTTTACATGCTATGCCATTTTGTTTCCATTACGTGTGTTAGAGATTCACCTGGCGGGGATTATCACAGCAGCGTTGTTTGTGCCGTGTGGCGGCCGTAAAAAGTCTCCCCGTACATTCAATCAGGGCTGTTATATTTCGATCTTCTCAGATCGTTCGGCACGACTTTTATGTCGTGTTATTGGTACAGTTTAGTTTCTCAGTATGACCATTTCGGCCTGGGTGGTTCCAATACTCGCTTTCATAGCCTTGGGTATTGTATAATCACCCCTTGGATATGGTGCCTGCTTTTAAATTTTGTCTTTTGACAGTTCCTGTGATATGCAGGCTCTATAACCTTAGATCCCCTTTCTAAATTCCAGTTTGTTTAGTTCTGCCCATTGTTTTCTCGTTTGGGGCAAACCCATTACTTTATCTGGTGACCAAACGCCGCTTTTCATGGAATTACACGCCACAACCCGTGTATCATTTTAAAGGTTCCATGTTCACCGCCGTTTGAATACAGCAGCGGATGTCTCTAAATTGCTTTTTGTACTTTTAGCATGTGTAAATGTTGAGTTCTGCTCAACCCGGGGCTAGAGGGCGTGGGCTGTAGTATGCATTTCCACTACCGTCCATGAACAGGCTCAATCAAACCGAGCCTGCAACATTTTCATTTTTGTCGTGTTGTCTGCTTTTTCTATTTTACTTTTATTTACACTGTCCCGTGTCTTTGGAACATGGTGGGGTAAGAGTGAGGTTGGGTGCGCACATAAACCGGTTTAAGCTCCCCAGTGGTGTTTTTGCCACTGACCGTTCCAAGGCGGTGTCCCACTGTATTCCTTTGTTTGTTCGTTTTGTCCCCGTGTGTTTGCTTTGTATGCGAGTGTGTGTGTGTGTGTGTGTGTGTGTGTGTGTGTGTGTGGTGCACGCCTGCGTGCTGTCGTTTTCGTTTTGGGGAGGCTGCGTTTTTGGAACATGGCATTCCCTGTTTGATATTTGTCCCTTTTTTTTACTAAAAATTTACCGACTGAATAGCGAACAGTGCTGACCATGATCAGACTGCACGGACGTGCAGGCTGATCTTGGTCTGCACTTGTCGCAAAGGCAGAATCACTTGCCGCCAGCAGGCTAAGGGTTAAATATTTTTTAAGTTTAAGGTTACTTTATAAATATTCAGATTCATTACGGTTTCAAGAATATTCGATTGAATATATAAAAAAGTATACTCAGTTTTTAGAACGTTTGCATAAAATAATAAATGATTTTCTTTTGCAACTGAAAAATGTCAATTTATTTACAGGTGGTCTTATTCTGGTTCCAGCCTCCCAGTTTATAGGTGTCAATGAAGACCTTGTTACTGATAACTTTAAACTTGGAATGCCATATGCACTTATCTGTTCCGGGTCGGGCGGACTTTTGGCGCTTTTTTCGTGTTTACTTATAGTTAGAACAATGTGTAAGTCGGTGACAACGAGTGATATTTATAACAGCGAAAGTAATGGTGAAGGTTTGAACGATACTACAAATGTAGGTCACCAACTTGTCCCTCTTGTACCGCTTGAGACTCAATCGTCCGGTATGGGATATGTTGATCCAGTTGTACCTGGATATGAGCCATCTTATGGCAACGTATCCAGCAGGACAATTGTAACAATATCGAATTCAGAGGAAAGAAATGGAAGCCGATATACAGAGGGAAGAGGACGTGTTGAAAGAGATGAAGGTGCAATAAATAGTCACAATTCAGGGTATAGTCAAAATTATGAACAACCGCCTCCGTCCTACGAGGAATGTATGAAACATTATTGTAACCCACCTTGGTGAAATTATCGAAAATTGTCTTTCAAAAAATGTATTTGGTGTGTACAATGATTGAAAACAATATCCTCATATGTTGACACACAAAATGTACTTATTGTACAGAATGTTATTAATTTACAAACATTGTCTTGGTATTCCTACCCATAGAAAATAGATGAAAACAATCTTTGAAAATTCTAAACAGTCTTTTGTATTCAAGATCAAAATCTAGTATTCATCATTAAATAGAACAAAAAAAAAGGTTTTTCTTACTGTTTGAGGAAAACAACTGTATGTGCTAAAAATAAAGGTGTATCGTACTAATAATGTTTACCTTGGTTCATACTTTTGGACCACGCTGCAGTCACGCCATTTGACGTAGTTTTGAGCTTTGGACTAACTGTGGCATCTAAAAATGTCTTTCAATTTAATGCTTTATGTTTACCATTGATGTGGATATCTGAATCATTTAGTTTTCAACTTTCAACATAATTTCGTGAGGTCATATTAATTCAATAAAACATAAAAACGAAGTTAAAATTGTTCTTTACCACAGTTTCCAGCTGAAACCGAATTTATGTAGTATAATATTTGTATTGTTGTCAGTACATTTTTTATCTATAAAAGTTACTCATTGTAGTATATTGAGACAAGCTGTCCATAATACCTCTAAATTATGTCCATCCCAGAGACTTTCATCCATTTATATGCACACCTTTATCCTATTTATCAAAATGTTATTGATATAGATATGATGCTTGACACTAGAAACTATATAGTTTATGTGAAAAAACTTCTGTGACATAGACAACATTTGGCAAGTTCGCATAAAAAGTAATGCCAACAATACCATTCTGTTAAAAGTTGGAAATGTATGAAATTAAATAAAAATATAATCATAATTTTGTCATAATTACATATGATTTTGCTGATGTTACAAAGTACATTATACTTCATGTAATCAAATTATGTCTGAAAACCGATTACATGTTATTACTTGAATAAGTGGAATTGATAAAAGATGATTACCATTATCCAGGTCTTGCAGCCAAAAATATAATAGTTTGAATTCTATTTTAATTTCTATAAGTTCTTCTGAATGATCCGTTATGGTAAAGCAAAAAGAAAGATTTGGTATAAGTAATGTTTATTTAATCATATTAAGGTGAATGTTGAAATATTAATTCCCGGTGCAATCACATTGCAACAGAATTTTTTGCAAATTTATAAAAATAACTTGGAAAATTCCTTCCGTTTGAAAATTATCTGAGTGCCTGTAACAGTGTCATTGATTCTGTAAAACGATCAATATGAGGTCGCAGGATTTGCAATAGCTAAATGAAGACTACAGAAGCATATAGGAAACCGATATTCTCAAAGGAGTTCCAAATATTGGCACAAAGACGGAATCGCGCAGTGATTGATTTTATGTTTTTCTTCTTTGGTGTAATGATTTTGTATCGATATCACAGTGTGAAAATTATAGACAACCGTGATTAGATTTATGAACATCAATTTGTAAGTATTTTCATATCTATACTTTCTTTCCTTTACAGTAAATACGTTCAGCGTGTACAGTGAAGGTCACCTTTAATTACTGTTCAGTTTCGTGTCATTTCTTAATTAATAGTTATGTGCTATGAACTTTAATTGTGTAAGGGAAAAGCATACTTATATCCAAAGACATTGTTACAAAATAATGCATGCCATTTAACAATTAACTTGTTTTTAAAACATCCAACATTTCAATTGTATTTATGATCATAGCTTATTTAAGTTTACTCAAACATTTCAGATGGTTTTTATTCTAAACTTTCTCCTTTTTATTTCAGATCGTAGAAAAGAAATACAAAATATGGCATGGTTTTAATGTTTCTGTTCGCAACTTCCTGATTGTCCAGGTACCAGCATTTAGAATGCTATCCAGACTAAGTTACATTAACTTGACTCTGTTTTGTCTTGTCTTATCTTTTGGAGCACAGTTAATTGGGTTTGCCGTCCCTGGTTGGCTGAGCGTCAGGATAGATACATCATTCCTATACGAACATGTATATGAAAATGTTGTGAGTCAAACCTTCGCCCTGTGGTATGTGGTTATATGTGTGAATGGTACTTGTCAGACCAAATCTTACGAGCAGTTACAGAAAGATGGATATAAAAATTCAGAGGTCGAATTCGACGTGCAAGATTCTTTTGATTATGATTTCACAGCTAAGTATTCAAGTAAGTATACTATTTTCTTTCTTAGGCTCATCATATTCTGTGTAGGTGTGTTTTGATGAATGTAGTCAAAGATGCTGCTTTCAGAAAATGGCCATACATCCTTAATTGCGAATATAGATGTTTTACATACTTATGTGTCTCATAGCAATGTACAAAAAAAAAAAAGACTTATTACACTTAACACACACCCATGTTTTGTTTTGTTGGTTTGAAGTCACACACTGACACAGTTGGTGACGTTTCAGCCAAAATGGAGAAGGGCCTTAGGTGCTTTTCTCTGCATTCTATTACTTTGGTTGAATCACCGACCTTCCGCGAACCGGCTAGATGGCTTCCCCCCCATGACGGCCCGAACAGGGTTCGAATCCACTGAAGTGAGGAGAAGGTAAATCGGAGTCAGGGAACTACTCGGTCACAAAGGTCCCACTTAATATAAATAAGATGTTTTTCAAAACATATTTTCGTTCAAAATTATCTTATTAATTATATTTTTGTTTTGCTATAATGTATATTTCTAGCACAAGTATTTATAACCATTTATAAATCTTATATCTACTTCAGGATTTCCGTTCTCAAGACTACTTGAGTTCCAGATCGAGACGGCTTGTGCCGTAGTGCTTGTACTAATGGGCCTTATTCTGGTGAGAAAGCAGAAGAAATGTTTTTTGCTTTATATGTCAGGAAGACTTGGAGAAGATCCACGACTTTCCAGATTCTGTATGGTGTTTTGTTATTCAGTTATTTCAGGTAAGCACAAAGACGTCATATTTGAACTTACGTACTCTAAATGTATTGACAATTGGTTGATTACATTTTCCAGTTCACTTCTCAGGCTTAATAAAATTCAGAACTTGCGTACAAAGACTGATCCCGTCTTAGAAATGAGTTTAAAGTTCAATTTATTTTTTATGAAACAAGGTATAGAGAGGACGGGGAATTTGGTGAATATGCAGATACTTTATTTGGTTGCAATGTTTTTTCTCGTTTTAAGCTGTTTGGAGAATGTTGTTAATATTTTGCTACGTTTTCAGTTGTGAATGCTATAGCTACAATGACTTAATCTGAGTAGGGACTTTGCTTGCTTGACAAAAGTCTTGTTTTTGACAGTATCTTTGAAAATAGTATCCATCATTGTATACGACCTCAGATGCAAAAACGAAAACCTTACTGTGAACAAAAAATGCCAACTCTTAACGTCTCTTGTAAATAATAGATTGATTAATTATTTTTCAGGTGCTCTAATTCTTGTTCCTACATCTACATTTATAGATGTTAACGAAGATCTCAGAGCGTTGTCGGATAATTTTGATGTAGGCGTACCATATGCGCTTATATGTGGAGGTGCAGGGGGCATTCTGGCGCTGTTATCTTGCTTTTTTATCATAGGAACTATGTGCATGTCCATAAGTATTGAAGATTACAGCAGTGAAAATATTTCTGTTGCTGTGAATGGTAATAATCAGTCGGTCCCTCTTGTACAGTCAGTTGCTGAAACTTCTACTGGCGGGTTTACACAGTCAGTTTCACCTAGGAATACAATTACTGATGGAAATAAACGTAGAAAAACTGTGGTTTTGGCAATAAATACAGAGAAACGTGATGGGAACAATCATTTAGAAGGAAAACAGGGAAAATCTGTTTGTGATACTAACTATGCTAGGTCCAGTGAAAATATTGAACTTCCGGCGCCGGACTACAACAAATGTGTGCAAAAATATAGTTGTACCGAACCAACTTAGTGACACATTCTTGGATTTCACCACAAATACAAATAACCATGTGATATATTTTGTTCCTAAATAAGAATGCAAGCCACTGTTCGTGTATAGTTCTTAACTACCTTAAACTTCAAATTTTATTTAGGAAAATACATATAGTGGCTTAAACATACAAACTAATGCTTCATTCGGCTAGATCTCATTGTCTTTGTTTTCAATATAAGACAGTTTTATTGATTAAGTATCAACCTAACTACAAGGATTGTGATTTTACAGATTATGAGGCTAGTATCACACCTTTCAGAACAATCCTCGCACTGCTTTACTGCACTAGAGTTTGGATTAAATACCGACCGAAAACTTTGATCGTAATCAAAACATACTCTAAAATACACTATTTCTGAGTGTTCTTCTAGGTAAGTTGAGTAGGTAAGGCAAGATTTTGAATCACGAGTCGAGTGTTCCTATTACACATAACAAGTTTTCCAGCTCAAAGTGATATGGTTTACTTGCAAAGAAAGAAATACAGACTACCATTTTTTTGGTATAATGTGTTTAAACTCGTATCAAACAAACATAAAACATTCTAATGATGAGCTCAGTACGACTTATATTCATTACTTAAGAAATAGACATCAAAACTAAATGCTGGCACTATTTAAATGTTCACCGTTTACTACTTCTTATTGTGTTGCATTTCACTGTTGTTTTGTAATTTGCTCAATATGGGAATAATATATACCTGAAGAGAAAATATTTAATGAAGACCAAGTGTATGAACTAACATATAATATAATAAAACGTTTGTTTAGTGACGTGTTCAAACATTTATAAATTTGAAAATAGATGTAGCGCTTATTTTTGACTGCTATGAGCCTTGTAAATGATATATTGTACTATAATTGTTTGCTGTGAGCCTTGTAAATGACATATTGTACTATTCTTCTTTGCTGTGAGCCTTGTAAATTACATATTGTACTATAGTTGTTTGCTGCGAGCCTTGTAAATGACATATTGTACTATTCTTCTTTACTGTGAGCCTTGTAAATGACATATTGTACAATAGTTGTTTGCTGTAAGCCTTGTAAATGACATATTGTACTATAGTTGTTTGCTGTGAGCCTTGTAAATGACATATTGTACTATAGTTGTTTGCTGTGAGCCTTGTAAATGACATATTGTACTATAGTTGTTTGCTGTGAGCCTTGTAAATGACATAATATACTATAGTTGTTTGCTGTGAGCCTTGTAAATGACATATTATACTATAGTCGTTTGCTGTGAGCCTTGTAACTGACATAATGTACTATAGTTGTTTGTCGTGAGCCTTGCAAATGACATATTGTACTATAATAGTTGTTTGCTGTGAGCCTTGTAAATGTCATATTTACTAAAGTTGTTTGCTGTTAACCTGGTAAATGACAAATTGTACTATGGTTGTTTGCTGCGAGCCTGGTAAACGACATATTGTACTATAGTTGTTTGCTGTGAGCCTTGTAAATGACATATTGTACTATAGTTGTTTGCTGTGAGCCTGGTAAATGACATATTGTACTGTGGTTGTTTGATGTGAGCCTGGTAAATGACATATTGTACTATAGTTGTTTGCTGCGAGCCTGGTAAATGGCATACTAGTATTGTACTATAGTTGTTTGCTGTGAACCTGGTAAATGACATATTGTGCTATATGTGCCATGTGTTGTCCTTGCCTTGCAGAGAGTGGAATAAAGGTTACCCTATTTTGCAGTTAAATTTATTTTATTAAACAATAATTACATGTTGATCATTGTTAAACACGACAGTTTTATTAAAACAAAATAATAACCATCACAATGCAAAATAATAATTATCATCTCAAAACAAAATAATAAACATCTAAATAAATCTAAAAAAAAATCTGAAGCAAAATCGACAATTCCTATATATTCAGTCTTTCACTAAAATTTCCCTATAGGGAAATCAATACAATTGAAATATATTAGCAATGTCTGACTTTGAGCAAGTCTGAAACAGTCCATCATGAAAGTTATGATTTATAGGTTTCTAAGTGAAAGAGACATTAGTCTTTATAACTGGCTTACAAAATTGATATCACAGAGTTTCCTGAAAGAATTTACAAAGGGGATGCATTTTCACCATTTATAAATTGCTTATAACTCAAGTTTCTGATACAAAAAAAGACTTTGCTTAATACAACAAAACAATACATAGTGTTGAAAAAAATAATGAACATTTACTATGTTTTATGCTATTTGTTATTTACTTGAGTATTGGAGAGACTTAAGTTCGTTTTAACAAAACATATGTGTACGTACCACCGTTTTAATACGAGGGGCGTTCAATAAATTCCCGGAAAAGTGCTCTCAATTCTTCATGCATCATCAAAAATAAATGAAAATGCTACAAAATGTAGACTAGGGAATACTGAGTTGATACGTCAAAATTAGATTGTCTTTGGATATATAATAAGTAAATTCGAGTCCCCATAGCAACGTCATGTGACGTCATCCGGCCCAATTTTGTCTCTTTTTCTATTTTACATGCACTGAAACATTACTTGCCACTTACCTATTTTTCAAGCTACATTTTTTTTAAATTGGGTGAATATAGATATGAAAAGTAAGCGTTACGCCAATAACGTCAAACTATAAATGTGACATCATTAAAATATTTGGCAGGCATATTGAGTTGGTCTTCGCTTGAAAATAAGTGTTGAACGGAGATGTGAGATAACATTTTGTGTTTTGAATCGAAAATCAAGGAAAGAGACAAATGCTATGCTGAAAAAGGTTTAAGGGACAATGCCCTGAAGAAAACAAAATTTTATTAGTGGGACGTGACGTTTAAAAGTGGTCAGGAGAATATTTCTGACGACTTGTGTTACAGACATGAAAAATAACGTTCAGTCACATTTAATGAATTTAAGAGCTCCTTGATAGGGCATCATTTCAGTGTTCAATTTCTCCAATACGACAGGAACATCATATGAACAGTATTTATTTATTCTTAGGAAGGTGTAAAATGCATTTAATGGTGATAAACATTGAATCAATGGTAATCACGAGTAGTATTGATTAATGAGTGTGATATGACAGCATCATTATAACGTTGGGCCGCTTTTGAGGTGATGGCGTTGCCTAGGAGACGACAAATAAATATTGTGCATGTTGTGAAATCTGTAATTTAGGTATTTGCATTCAGTATATTCATATCCGTCATATTTTCAAATTTTAGCAAAATGAGACTAGAAATAAAGAAATAAGAGCACTTTTCAGGGTATTTATTGAACACCCCTCGTAGCTCTATGATGTATATTGAAAACACATGCCAAAACATTATCCAGCAATATGTGTCTTTTTTTACGCGTATTTTGATCAAAAAGTGCCGCCCTTAAGCAGAAACTAAATATTCTTCAAGGTTTATCAAAATTAGTACGATCTAATTCATTCTTAAGAAAAAAATATACAGTTATGTACCGTGGTAAATCTAGTACACATATCTGGAATAACATATCAATATACACTTACCGTAAAAACCATTCCCTGTTTTATTACATTACATCAGAATAAAATTTCTTTTTTTTTTCAGAGTAAGACCTTAATGCTAAATAGCACAAATAATTACACGACTCCTTATGTAAATCGCATTTTCATAGCTTGTAATGTATGGCCGGTCTGTATTCAAGACATTTTAGTGGGCTAATAGGTATAAAATTTAAAAAACGGTCAATAGTCAAAACTACTGGCCATCTGTATTTCGGACCTCGGGTAATATTTTAATTATTGACCGACAAGTCATTCAATAAGTGTATACTAGTATTACAGACCAGCGATTTGTATAAAGAGTCATGTAATAACTATAATTTTTGACGACGAACATATCCATACTCCACGACACCTGTGTTTTTGACTAAACACTTAATTAACAGTTTGGCTATTTTGAACAAGTTTCCTCTAGCATTTATTTTATTTTATAAAATATAGTTCATAGATGATAAGTGAATACCAATTGTTAGATTTTGATATGCTAAAATGCTTTTGATCTAATAATGTATCCAAACATGTGGGGGTATTTTGACATCAATTCATTTCAGTAAAGCGTTGCATGAAAATGTTGATGATCTAATCCTTAGGAGACAATTCGGTTTACTGTGATTTATAACATTTTCATAAATTTTATTATTTGTTATTCTCACGTGCGCATTGCTTTATTAATATGCGTCTAAATTATAAGTATAAAATGACATCCTTTTAGATACTTGTCTCCAAATCTCTCCACCAGAGACTCTTTTTACAGTTAATAGCATGATAGTTCTACTGTTATATAAAGTATGTATGAGATTTATCAGCTACAAAAATCTCCAAACCTATTGATCCTATTTTGTCGGCTCGATCAGTTTGCGAAAAAGGCATATAAGATTGTCTGTCTATTTTGACATCTACTAATGCAGAGTGGCTGCTATGGATGCTATACGGCATGTTCCGATCTCTGCTTTAAGACGTTCGTTCTAGGCAAAAACATTCACACATGTAGTCGAGTAGCATTCATTGGTTCAAAATACAAGCGCCATATAGCATTTTATATCTAAATTATCCATAAATTGCTGCATTACATGATCGGACAATTCGTTTACAAGTTATACAGTCAAGTTGCTGCAAAGATTGATTTGTTAAGGAAAGAACAGTTTAAACATTAAAGCCGCAAGCAGCATTGAATGTGACAATGTTTCCCATTCGATAACATTTACTTCATGTATTTGGGCATTTATCTGTCCAAGCTGTAGTTGTCTCTGCAGAACACCGCCGAAGTGTCACCTGAGTACCTAAAGCACAATTCTCTGTTACAAAGGTAAATGATAACGGTAGTTGTAGACGTGTAATACAAATACAGTTCAACAATGTACAATTTAACTAAACCATATCTCTTCCAGAGCATCACTGAATCCGATGGACATACAGTCAATAAAAATGATAGGGTCGTGTGCTGGATTTTTTGTCAGACTAATCTGAAATTATTGGTCCTTTACTAACTATTGGGCGCCTATGGAAAATCGCACTTTTAATAACACTTTTGCACCTAAAAAAAGTTCCACAATGTTAATATAAATGACACTTTTCATAGTTTTAGACTAGCCTGTTTTAATTTATTCGGCCAAATAAAATGTAAAGGTCAATGATGATTTTTTTCATAATTAGCAAACTATCAATGGGAGTCCTTAATTTCTGGTTATTTTATGTTATTATTTTGATTATTTTTACATCAAAACATACCCATTGTCAAAGTTGACTTTAAAAAGACAGTATCACTGTCTGTTTAACACAAGATCCGGGATATGGTAGATTCCCTGCAATATCTATGATACCAATATTAGTGCTCCCGAGCATTATTTAATGTCTTTCGGATAAACCATGAAACGCGGTCACTTCCGGTTAATCAAACGTGAAGAACTACCTTAATATTGTTTCAGTCAATAGGTGCGAAAAAACATTTTTGTTTAGACAATTTTAGTTTTAAATAGCGAGTAAACTGTACTTTAAAAGAACTTAAACGTGGCATCTTAACCTTTAGCCTGCTGGCGGCAATTGGTTTTGCCTTTGCGGCCAGTGCAGACAAGATCAGCCTGCACATCCGTCAGTTGATCAGATCTGCACTGTTCGCTATTCAGTCAGTAAATTTTCAGTAAACACCTTAAATGATAATGGACTGCCAAAATTGGAGATGGACAGTCTTATGAAATTAGCATGGTAAGTTATTTGAAAAGGGGCTCATCAGCGAAGAATGAGAGCGTATTTGTATTTACCAGTTTCCCCTGGTTAAGAAAATATTGATTGCCGATACACTGCTAGAGTGGTACACGGAAGGTTATATTTATTGGCCTAGATACACACACAAACATGTAGTTCTATGAATCACAGCTGGGATGGATCTTAGAGTGTATTTGTACGAACGCATACGACGATTCTTGGAGGCAATTTACACAGAAATAAAGGCAAGTCATTGACATTGTTTTATACATTGATTACTTTCAATCACAACACAAAATAAATGAAGAATTAAACAAAAAGTAAGAGTGAAGTATTATGTATTATTGTTTGATTGGATTTATGTCTAACAGACACAAGTTTCAATCATATGATGGCTTCTTATGAATACAGTATTTACTGAAATTACTCTACAGTGCAAATATATTTAGCATGAATTCCCATGATCTAACGGTAAATCAATTACTGATTCGCATTACCTTACCAGTTTCATGAGTCTTTAATGTTTTGAAATCTGGTATAAAAGTATGTTTTCGGTGCTTAAAAAATGCGTAATTACTGATGGTTGAGACTGACGAGTAGACGTTACGATGTCACATATAATGAGATATCTAATATTTTCAGAGATAGAGAAATAAATAAAATTGAAGAATGGTGTTTCATACAATATAAGATCTTGTTGCATGGGATAAAATGCATTGGAAACTAGAATCGACTTCTTAAACTAGCTTTGAACTAAAGACAGTGAGTACAAACAGTTTTATGGAGAACAAACCAATTAATAAAATACATGACGCAACAGCTTTTTTATAATTTATCTTTGTACCATGTATAACTAAAAATTGTTATTGAAGAATATTATGTATCAATTAGTGTAAGATAGATATATAAGTATAAGTATTTAAAAGGTACAGGGCTGGTAGTAAATGAAAGAAAAAGGGAGCATTACATAATTGCAAGCATACATTTAGAGATGGTCTTCAAAGCGTTTTAATTGGCACAGCATTGACACACGTGGCAGAAATACATGACATTTGATAAATGAATAGTTACTACATGGAAGAGGTTAAAGTTATGTTAGTAACATTTTGATGACCGAATACTAAATGGCAGATTTGAACTAACTTTATGACAATTTATTAACTGCCTTACTTTTCTTACTGACATCAGAATGCCTATTCGATATAACTATTGTTGAACATATATTTCATTTTCAGGAAATGACCATGTATGAACTCCTGGGAATAAAGAAAATCAAAAACTCCCGAAAAAGATGAACGGAAACAAATATCTGAATATTGTCATGCAGTTGTTTCAGAAAAAATCACATTAACTGTGGACAACAGTAATTTAGAAAAATGTGTAACAGGAAGACAAAGGTTCGCTTCATGACGCTAGCAATAGTTTGTCTATGTCTATCTTTTGCTACACAGTTTATAGGTTTTGTCATCCCTAGCTGGCTTCATGTAAAAATTGATGGTACTAACATCACAAATGATATCTACAGTGTGAATGAAACTGATGAATTTATCGATATGACTGAAAATTACGATACTGCGAATGACAATGAGTATGATTACGGCATAGGTAACGCTACAAATAACATGTTCAATAATTTTAATGAAATTTGGCTGAATAGTACTGGTGTAATTAATGAAACAGTAAATTACGCTAATCGAAGCTTTGCTCTGTGGTATATTAATACATGTGTGAATGGCAAGTGTCAGATGGAGCTCTATCCAGAACTGAAGAATGGCACGTATTATATTCAAAATTACTTCGATCCAGGTTACAACTTTTCATGGATAGATTCAAGTAAGTGTGTTCCAAATACATATCTTTAAAGCTCATAGTAGAATTGTTATACCTGTAAGGTCAAAACATTAAGCATAGTATCCGTCAAAATTAACTATTATACAACCATAACTTTGGACTCTAAAGCTAATATCATTCATAGATATATGTTAAGGTAGTTCTGCACGTTCGGATCGAAATTTTTTCTACAATGTAGAATTTGATTAAACCCTGATTTTTCAAAACTTCAGAATATACTTACAAAATTCAGCAAATAAAAAAGATAGGAAACTATGCTTGATTTTTTACTAGACAAATTTGAAAATATTTGACCTTACGCAATTTTTCATAATGTGAGTGTATGGGAAAATCATAATTTTCAAAACATTTTCGCGAGTAGAATTTTTTCTACTATGTTGATTTTAATGAAACTTCTCACAGTCGTACACAAACATATGATCTATAATGTGTTGAAATAAAACTGTTAGATTCGTGTACTTATTTTTGAGATATTTGACCATCATTAAGGGAAAGAGTTTCTAAAAAAGCTGTTAGCTTCCTATTCAGTCCTATATGTTGATATATGTAGCATTGTAACAAATGCAATTATGTTGAATAAATATTGTTTAAACCAATTATTGAATAGCTTGGCGGTCAAAAGTTAAAACTAAAGATAAATTTTAACATTTTATTAAATTTCTGATAGTTTAGTCCAGTAAATGTGTGTAAATGGGGACGTGGGAGGTGTTGCACTTTCTATTACCTCTCATGAACAAACTCAATTAAACCGAGTCTACTGTTATTCTGCTTGATTGCATTCTATGCTTCCAAATGATCTTCTGACTATAGGCTGATCATAATGCACAAATTAGGGACCGGCGATTTATTTTAAGAGTTATGTGATAATGGCACGTAAACTTATGTAACCTAGAAAAAGTTACATTTTTTTTACACTTTGAAAACATGTAATTTCACAGGAATATTTCTAAAATATGTCATCACCCTGTTCATTAACACAGTTTTTCCACAAAAAGATATTTACTTTGATACCTAAAGTCTATAAAAATATTTTCAAAATTCAGTAATATGTATACACTGAAAGGCAATATTACTTTTAGATGGATGTTTTCTATATTTTATTGTTATGTTCAATGTCAACAATTTGTTAGTTTTTGTTGTCTATGCTTCCAAGGGATCTTTTTACAAATTTTATTATATTTTTCAGGAGTTCCGTTTTCTCGACAAAGAGAATTCCAAATCGAGGCCACGGTTGCTTTAGTATTAACCTTTATTGCTGTGATACTGGTCTGGGATAATAAAAAGAAATTTGTACAAGACATTGGCGGACGTATTTCCGAAAAGTGTCATTCGATTCGGCACTGCATAGTCATTGCTGTTGTATCTGTGTCAGGTGATGTTGAAAGTGCATTTCCTTTTATTTGAACGACAAATTACTGCAACAGCTTTTAACTTTTATTTAAACAAATCTTAAGCTAGAAACTAACATAGAACATACTGTACTATCAAGATTGAATGTGTAAGTCAACATTTTTTTTTCAAAACACTTCCTTGATGGTTTATTAGAACCAAATTTCATATTCAAAATCATGACCTATTACTTCATATAGTTTATATGAACATAAAATTAGCAGCGTAATGTGTATCAACAGGACTGTATATTAGGTTTGAAATAGTATATACTGTATACATGTATAGGTTTACGCAGTATAAATGTGTACTACCACTAAAAACTGGCCTTTTTTAAAACACCCAGCTTTTAGAACAAGATATTTACTTTTGAATGAAGCTGTATATGCAAAATTAATCTATACTTTTAGTATTTTATACATTTGAAGTAAATATCTAAAGATATTTTTTTAGTGAAAGCTGGCCATTTGATATCTTTAATTTGATTACGGTACACTCGTGTTAAATATTGACAATGCATATTGCAAAATTATGTAACAATTAATCACTCCCTGAATATCAATGTCAGTTTTTTGTTGTTTCAGGAACTCTAATAGGCATTCCATGCATGGAATATGGTAATGCAAATGTTTACATACAATCACTGGTAGCAAAGGAAAGAAGTAACGGTACAGGATACAGGCCAGTGACAGTCGGCATACCATTCGGTCTGATATTTTCGTGGTTAAGCAATATACTGGCTTCTCTGGCTTGTATGTTCATATTTTTTACATTATCAATAAGGAAAAAGGATAATACAGTGCACCGGACTGACATAATCGCGTTAAACCCTGTACAGAATGGCGGTGGACAACAGAATCACGTGGTGCCGTCAGCTCCTCCCTGTTTTTCAGCACATGGAAGCATACCGGAGAATGTACATGTAGGAGAAACGAATACAAATGGCGTTCCATATAGAAACTCTGTCAATGCAAACACACACACTGAAAATGATTGCGGCATATATGAACTTCCACCGCCTTCATATGAAGAAACCATGAGACTATATAGAAATAATCAAAGTACCGAATGTACAGAAAGGCTGGCTACCACAAAACACTGAATGAAAACTGTGCGGGAAAGATGTTTGCAAAATCTTAGATATTATGGGTTTTCCATATTAAACTAAGGCGAGCATAGTGTATTGTTGTGATCTTGATAAACTTGTGCATCCAAGTTAAAGTTCAATCGAGAAACCTAGTTTATCGGAAGTAAACATGGGTCCTAGAGAGTAAACTATAGTTTAAGCCCGTTATACTGTGTGTTCGCTCGAAAGTTTATGTTAGTATTCGATAATCATAGTTTTTCGACAAAGAATGTAATTGTTGAATAATTTGATTGCCGAGAACCATTGTATACGGACGTGAACCTATGTTTACGACCATGCACTTGGGTTTACGAGCGTGAACCATAGTTTATGAACGTGTGACGTAGGTTTAAGTTCGAAAAACTTGGTTTCTCGGACAAAACTATGATTTTTGGTCATTATCCTAATTATGTTCACCAGCGTTAACCTATGTTTACGGTTGTAAACCCATGTTCACGGTCGTAAACCTAAGTTCTCGATCGTTAACATATGTTCACGTTCGTAAGCTATTGTTTACACCCGAGAACCCTGGTTTACTCCAATAAACATAGGTTCACGCTCGTGAACTTAAAATAACGGCCGAAATTCAAAGTTCAATTAAAAAACTTAGTTGAAACCTTGGTTCACGGGCGTGTTTTCGCCCGAAAATATGGGTAAGTATTAGAAAAACCTGGTTTTACGTTCGAAAACCCTTGTTTACCTGTAATTGTTAATTCTATTTTTTTACCGTAAACCTGGGTTAACGTTATTATTGGACAATTGGCGTGCCATAACCGTTTTTATATGTTTCTTACGAAGCGATAATAAACATTGAGGGACATAACATCAGATAAAATATAAAGGTAACAAACACAACATCTATATTTCGATATGCAATCCCCCACCCAACACACACATTATGTGTGAATGTATGAACATTGATCAAATGGGGCGATTTTCTTGTCGGTATGAGGGAAATTTTGGGCTCGAACCCCGCTATAAACCGGACTTTTAATGATTATTGTCTAGTCATGTTGCTACCTTAATACGATGGTTAGGAAAATTGACGTACCCGTAATAATGTATTTTTTTGAAGAGTTTCAATTCCTACCATGAGATTACTTTAACTAATTTTTCAGGAGGACGTAGGTTTAAACTCTACTAGGGTCAAACTTTGCTCATTGTTATGCCCCCCTTCGAAGAAGGAGGGGTATATTGTTTTGCAGATGTCGGTCGGTCTGTCGGTCGGTCGGTCGGTCGGTCGGAATGTAGACCAATCCGTTTCCGGATGATAACTCAAGAACGCTTGGGCCTAGGATCATGAAAGTTGATAAGGAGGTTGGTCATCACCAGCAGATGACCCCTATTGATTTTGAGGTCTGTATGTCAAAGGTCAAGGTCACAGTGACCCTGAATAGTAAAACGGTTTCCGGATGATAACTCAAGAATGCTTGGGCCTAGGATCATGAAAGTTGATAGGGAGGTTGGTCATCACCAGCAGATGACTCCTATTGATTTTGAGGTCAGTGTGTTAAAGGTCAAGGTCACAGTGACCCTGAACAATTAAACGGTTTCCGGATGATAACTCAAGAACGCTTGGGCCTAGGATCATGAAAGTTGATAGGGAGGTTGGTCATCACCAGCAGATGACCCCTATTGATTTTGAGGTCAGTATGTTAAAGGTCAAGGTCACAGTGACCCTAAACAATTAAACGGTTTCCGGATGATAACTCAAGAACGCTTCAGCCTAGGCTCACGAAAGTTGATAGGCAGGTTGGTCATGACCAGCAGATGACCCCTATTGATTTTGAGGTCAGTATGTCAAAGGTCAAGGTCACAGGTCACAGTGAACAGTAACAGTTAAATGGTTTCCGAGCAATAACTCAAGAACGCTTGGGCCTAGTTTCAGGAAAATTGATAGTTAGGTTGGCCATGACCAGCAGATGACCCCTATTGATTTTGAGGTCATCAGGTCAAAGGTCAAGGTCGCATTGGCCAGGAACAGTTAAACAGTTTCTGATCTTCTTGTCCAAAACCATAGGGCCTAGGGCTTTGATATTTTGTATATGACATCATCTAGTGGTCCTCTACTAAGATTGTTCAAAATTTTCCCCAAGGGTCAAATATTGCCCCGCCCTGGGGGTCACATGGTTTACATAGACTTATATAGGGAAAAACTTTGAAAATCTTCTTGTCCAAACCACAAAGACTATGGCTTTGATATTTTGTAATGTAGCATCATCTAGTGGTTCTCTACCAAGGTTGTTCAAATTATCCCTCTAGGGTCAAATAAGCCCCGCCTCAGGGGTCACATGGTTCATATAGACTTGTATAGGGAAAAACTTAGAATATTCATGTCCATAACTTACATCATTCAAATTTGGACCACATGTATAGTTTTGAGTGGCAAGATGAACCTTGACGTGAGTTGACCTTGATCTTGACCTAGTGACCTACTTTCACATTTCTTTAGCTACAGCCTTCAAATTTGGACCACATGCATAGGTTTGTGTACTGAAACAAACTTTGACCTTGTTATTGACCTAGTGACCTACTTTCACATTTTTGAAGGTACAGACTTCAGATTTGGACCACATGCATAGTTTTTTGTTCCAAAATAAATTTTGACCTTGATTTTGACCTCGTGACCTACTTTCACATTTCTCAAGCTACAGCCTTCAAATTTGAACCACAAGCATAGTTTTGTGTACTGAAATTAACTTTGATCTTGAGATTAACCTATTGACCTACTTTCACATTTTTCAAGCTGCAGCCTTCAAATTTGAACCACATGCATAAGTGAGCATATAATTTGTTCCTTATGCAATTACTAAATGCATCAAGGGGGGCATTTCGTGTTCGACGAGCTCTTGTTTTTCTTTTTTCGAGTAAGATAAACTGTTGTTTTTTAAGACATATTATCATTGATCTGTCGTACAAAAGCGGAAATGTTTTATTTGATTAGCCATTTCTTAGTCATTTCTTGCTGTTTCAAATGAATTTGACCTGAAGGGTGAATGTTTAGACATCTTGGAAAAATACTTAAATACATTTGTAAAAGTTCTTGATTTTGCATTTTATTTTTACAAAGTTTTGAATAAATGTATATAGGTAGGTTTTACTTCTGCCCTATGGTTCTTTA
The DNA here is from genome assembly GCF_021730395.1 of Mercenaria mercenaria. Lineage (NCBI taxonomy): Eukaryota > Metazoa > Mollusca > Bivalvia > Venerida > Veneridae > Mercenaria > Mercenaria mercenaria. The sequence continues at coordinate 26,196,961 of NC_069362.1, forward strand.
TGAATGCATAGAGTAAGGTCATAATTTTCAAAAGTTGGAGCTTAATTTCTTTCCGATTAAATCCTTTTACTCGAGGCTCCCCAGAAAAATTGTTATCGCCAATTTTATTTTGTGTTTTATAATTGTTACACAATATTTTGAGGTTTCATTTAGAAAAATGTTTGGTAAAATGAATTCTCTGTGATCGTTTTGCACAATGGCTATCACTTTGAAATTTGTCTCTGTTTCAGCTGGAGGAAAAACAGTTTGGTGACAAAGCGCTTTTTACATTATATCTTTCAGTATTCGTCAGAATGTTTAAAACGAATTAAGTACAAAAATAGCCTAAAAACAGGTATAATGTGGTCATTTGTTTCTTATCACGTTACTGTGGCAATCACGCAGCGATTACGTCCCTTAGTACCTATAGCAAATGATCTGAAAGAATAGTTTCTTAAAATTTAAGCCTAAATCTGACATAACTCATATCACTATAAGTTCATTTTAATTGATATTTCATTTTTCCACGTTATGTCAGGTCGTCGAATAATGCGCAGTATAATTCATATCGACGATTGTTTCTCGGAACCAGCGTTTGTTTACTTATCTCCTTATAGACCGAGGTCATAATCTATAACGAAGCAGTCAACGTTGAGTTAGTTCCATTCATACGGACATTTCATTCATGGAGGCGAATTAATTTACCATCATTATGTAATATTTTTAATGTTATCTTTCAAGTATTTACCGTTAGAAAAATAAAACATTATTATAACATGTTTGCGCAAGTAGATCTATTGAAACAGGTAAGTTTAACAATCTTTATACAACTCTACGGCAAAACTGATTAACGTGGCGGACTATTTGAATTGCGCATGAAATTATATTTTGTGTTGTCAGTCTCAGCACCTGTTGAACTTTACAGAAACTCGATATATGGTTGTAATAGTCTGGCGAATATCGCCAGCCTAAAAACGGATCAAATGCATATTACAAGGAGTAAACAAAACGTATTTGGTATCTTACAGCAATGTATTCGTGAAAATCGGTATGCACGTTCCAACTTCAAGTAGAATTCTACTTTACCGTTATAATTATCAAGATATACTGATAGCAAGTTGCAAAAACAATTTTAAAACTTCTGATTTTAGGAAAAAATGTCTTTATTAAATATAGCATGCTGTTTAAACATTATTTTCATCTATAAAATGAAAATTATTATGTTGCATGATTTAATTTTATGAAGTATGTTGCGCATACACATTACAGACTGAATTTTAAACTCTTCGTATTGTATGCTAATGGTTTTACGGTCATAGGTTAGAATATGTTTATCTATTTAAGATATAATTCTAGAATGTAGGAAAGTGATCAGAAAGTGCATAACTACATTTAGTTACCGACCATTTATGAATTTAGTGAATGATATATATGTTAACGTGGAACAGTGTGAACTCATTAATATTTGTTGGGGGACTAATGCTTGTGGGTTTCGTGACCGAGTCAATTAATCCGATTGACCAAGTAAACAACAATTCATTCTATGTTCAAAAGTTGAAATCCACAAATTGATCCGAATTGCTGTTTTGACCAAAAACCACGAATTTTTTTTGCACATGAAATTAACTGAGTTTACAGTATATTCACACTATAACTGTTTATACATATATACATGTGCCAAAAAATACTCAGGTATATCCCGAAAGAACAGACGCTTCAAGAGATTTTTCCATAGTGTTAAGACGAAAAATGTGTAAATACGTTATTAAACCATCGACAATTTCAACACATTAAATGATTTTAGTAGACCAAACTGAATAAAAAAAAATGAAAGCTTATTAATAAAATATTTGCTGCGTTGACAGAAAACCGATTTAAAACTTTTACATTTCAAAGTGCTCCTGTGAAATATAGTAATGTTTCAATGAAATGTAACAGCCAATTTTCTATTTATTTCAACACAAACTGCAATTTATACAACAGAGTATGATTTTACGTAACAGTTTGATTACAAGCAGCGTTAACTTTTACAAATTATATGATTTTATCCCGAAGTTGATCATTTTAAATCTTTGTCAAAGAACAAATGATAGAAACAAATGAAGAATGCATATTACCACATAAATATGAGCGAAAGAGTATAAGATTAGAAGTTTATTTCTTCTTGATGATTTTAAGTACGTTTTGATATGTTTCTTATGCTACTTGGTTTCTGCTACTCAAAAGAGTTGTATGGTTCTTCTGTTTGATCCGTTATAAGCTACGGTGCTGCTATATGGGACCGGACTGTCAATCTTTTAATTTTTTTGTATCAATGCTCTTCATATTCTCAGTCTATTATTTCCAGTTGTTTTAAATAGTTTTTGATATAGATTAGCCGCCACTTTCTGTCTAGTCTTACTCCTGATACGTTGATTGCTGAAGAAAATATTTGTTTTATTGGTCTGTTATAATTCTGTTAGATAGAATAGTTATGTTCATAATACTGTGATATAATCTTATTTATTATGTATGTACATGAATGATACATGAATGAATAAATAGATAAATACTATAATAAAATGCATGTGACGCCGTGAACGAATACATAGAGAATAATATGTTATCGTCTTATAAATTTAAATTTATTACGTGATGTTGGAGAAAATATAAAAGTCGAGGCTTTAGCCGAGACATACGAACCTAATAAATTTAAAATTATATGAAAGTAACCTAATGTTCTATTTATCCTACAGTCTGATTTAAAATCATTTTTACTCAAAATAACCCACCAACTAGATAGGTGTCTGATTCAACAACAGTAAATATTTGTACGCCATTGATATGTGTGGCCAATTAACACAGCCTCTCAGGTAACTTGATTTGAAAAAGTTCTTAAAAATCTCTAAAATTTAAAAATAAAAGAGGAAAAAGTAAACTTAACCTTGAGCTATTGCTACATATGATGAAATAACTTGACTTTGCTGCCAAGTGAAGTTTTACCCGAAGTTCAGTTGCTAGTCTGATACAGATACTCAACAGGCTATCGTTAGACCTGGGTTAAAGCTATCGACAGGCCATAACGCCACTTGGAAGAAAAAATAGGTACTCGTTTCTCGACAATCTGATTCAATGATATTTAAGTGCAGAAATCAAAATATCCTTCGCAAGCGCTCTGGATGATTCAGCTTCCGTTTCTTTCAGCGCTTCCGTTATAAAAGCTTCTTGTGGAAATTGCAAATATTCTTTGTCGATCTCATGTACCTAATAAAAGCTCGTTTATGAAAATTGCTGAGGCTTAATCGTTGCATAGAAATGTTTTAGTAGTTGGTCTAAAAAAAGATAGAGTCGTTTTGATAAAGATAAAAACAGAAGTGCAGCAAAAGTTTATTTAGTCAATGACCTAATTAAGCAAAATGTTAATTGGTTACCAACATACATTAACATACTTATGATAGTCTATATATGATACTATATTTATAAAAAAAAATGAGTGGCAAAATCACGTACCTAATGTCTAAACAGGGATTGCTGAATTCTAGTGAAAATTGTCTAACATTCACAACTTAGATTATTTCCAATAGATAGTGGCATGAAAATCTAATTACACTTAAAATGTTTGATAACCCGGAAAAATGTTTTACGACAGAATCTATTTAAACCTATAACACAACTTAACGAGTTGCTATTTTGATTAAGGTATATATGATTTGATGACGTACTACAATGATTTTGTAAGTATTTCGGTTATTGTTTTCAAGAACCAACAGAGTTAGTATTGTCAATTTCTGTACATTGAAAGTTTGGATTTAGCTCAATATTACACACTGACATTTTAATGTCTGAAGAAGCTACATACAGATAATACATTTAAAATATCAAACACTTCTTTGTTAGTAAATATTGTGTTTGCTCTATGAAGGTAGCTTATCAGTACATGTTTTAGCATGAGAACGAAGTATTAATCTCCCCTAGTTGCATGTATTTTATATAAGACTATGTGGTTTCTCATAATTGTTAAAGGGTATGCAAAGGGTAGTCTTTTTTTTTTCTTTCTTGATAATTATTTTTTATTTAACCAAAGAAAAAATGCTGCAGTTATGCAATATAGAAATAAAACACTTGTTAAAACACACTGCAGTATGAATTTCGTGTATCATGTTTAAATTAAGTAAACTAAAAAATCGCGTTCTTTTTTTCTTAACTGTAATCAAAATCTCTACAGTTTTTACATATGAAATCTTTGATCTGCTTTTAACTGCATATATTACACGTTTGATTTCCGGTCCTGAAAGGCAAGTAACACTGCCATTTATTGCAGCTTCATGGGTTTTGTGCCAAAACGATCAATATATTCTTCTTCAAATCAATGCAGCGCCCGCATAACATCTGCTGAAAGATGTTGTTTAATTTAGTGAAAATGTCATACAAGAAACATAAATAAATATTATGACATCGTATCAAACCACATTAAAATGCGGAATCAGATTTATTTAGTAAATTCTCATAAATTATCATCACTGAAAATAAACGGCACTTGTTTTAGGTAATAATGCATGCGAATATAACTTTACCAGTTGACGGGGTTCTGAAAATTTTGTTTATAAATGGAATGTCTTGCATTTACATCACAGTTTGACATGTATCTCAGTGGGTATTATAAATACTTTTAGATTTAAATGTCTAAACGTCTCAAAAAATGCGACTTCTGCCTTTTGGAATTAGTTTTAATGTTTGAAGTCACACAGTTCAAAGTCATATGTCTGTCTTCCAGCTTTTGATAGTGGAAGATGATCCCAGGTACCCCTCGGGAATTATTTCAGGCATAGGCTGGCCCTGCGTAGAACCATCGATCTTCCGCTGGCCAGCTGCATAGCTACCTCAAATGAAAGAGTTTCAAAACCGCTAAAGTTTAACTGTTGGAAATAAGTTTCGCCATTCTACGGTATTCCATCAGGCCAGCGCCTGCTCCCGTTGAACGCGAAGCGTGAAGGTACGACAGTACGATGGTGAAGCGCAATAGTACGATGGTTACAACACGACAGTACGATGGCGAAGCGTGACACTACGATGGTGAAGCGCGACAGTTCGATGGCGAAGCGCGACAGTACGATAGTGACAGTCCGTCGTATTGTCGCGCTTCGCCATCGCAGTGTCGCGCTTCGCCATCGCAGTGTCGGATTTTGACATTTTATATCCAAATCATAGTGTACACTACGGTAGCGCTTTCATACAGAGGCATTCATTGGAAGTATAGTGACGTCACGCTCTATATATAGAATGGATCCCAGGAAAGGGAAAGGTCTTCCAATGGCGGCAGCATACTCAAGGGCCAATCTAAATGTCCGCAACTTACATTTTCTAGTGCTGAATAGAAATCAAAAAAAAAAAAAGTTGGCGCCATATCCGATGCAAGAGAAGTACTCATTTTCAAACAAATAGCTGACAACGAGACCCATCTGATTGTACTGGTGGTGCATGGCGTGTGTCCATTATAAATTCAGCAATATGAAAATGTTACCTTAATGTCAAGCATAGATCTGTTATTTGTCATTTCAGCCAAAATGGAATAAAATTGGGTCTAATGGACTCTGAAGAAATAAAATGTATGTAACTACTTACATTCTGCTGACTTGTATGCGCTATTGAACTCTATGAGAGAGACTTAAGAGTCCCAGTGAGTCTGTTATAAGCGACTTGACAAGGTAAACGCAAGTGCAATGCATTTGGAAATTTACAAAATAAAAAGGTGACATTTGATACAAATGTTGATATATGATTGAAAATTAGGGGAATGATTTCTCAGGAATTTGTCTTAATTTTATTAAAACCTGACTTTGAATTGACGGATCGCGAAGAATCTTACATCAATTCCCAAGTTGCGTGAGTCAGATGTTAAATCCCTTACAACGTTTACATAGAAGTACAGAAAATATATTCTTGTCTTTTTAAAAAATTAAACTGGGAACCATCGTGAAACATCGGGTATTTCCGTATCTCTCCGTAAAAGAAGCATAAAAGCAGCATTCTTTTGAGTGTGCTTAATCTACTAAATGACTCCTGTTGTTATTATCACGCAGACAGTTGGCACGATCACGTTATGTCGTGCCATAGAAACCGTTCGGTTGCCGTTTATGTGCAGGCTTATTTCATTAACGACCTTTTTGTGAAAATCGTGAAAACATGGTCGAATCCGTGTCACGTTTTTATGATAATATCATAGATAAAAAGGCACACTTTCCCATTGCTAATCACAACTGTTACGGAATTTTACTGTCGCCGACGAAGAGTGCCATAGTCATGAAGATCGTTTTAGTATTTGCTGTTTGTGTCGGTATTGCAGGTAAGCTAGTTATATATTCACACATTTTGTCGGATTGACGACGTGTAAGAAAAAGTGTTATTAGTGAATATCTATTAAATATTATGAGTTATGCAGTGGTGAGATGAATATTATTATTTCGCATCTAAACAATGATTTTATTCAACGACAAAAACACTATCTGGGATAAGCTATTTCTGAAATATAACAGAATTTCTCTAAGCCGGTGCTAAGGGGTATGAGCGGTACTTCTATATCATTAGTTCACAGGAACACACTCAATCAAACCGAGTCTGCTTTTACTTTGATTTTTGTTTTGCGTTTTAAATGATTTTTACTACTTAAAATCATGTCAGTTCGCAAATTTCTATTGACAAGATTTTAAGTTTACTTGGTATTAAATCAGCCAGTTTATCACTAAAATATACATTTAATTATTTTCTAGACGTAAAGGCGTGGTATTTTTATTTGTTTATTTATCTTTTTTCGACTCACAGAAAAATTAGTTGAAAATCTTTAAGTGTTCAGATGTGAAGAAAAACGAATAGAATTTATATATTATAGAACATCTCGCTCTGCAACAGCCCTTATTAGTTTTAAGAATTTGAGAAGTGGACAACGTTATATGCACATTCTGTAATTATATTCTTTTGGAATTTATATGCAAATATTTCATTTAGAGAATAACTAGTGATTATCAATTAGATGGTAGTCTCGAATAGTCAAAACATATGTAAACAGCCAAGGTATAAGTCTGTAACTGTATCATCCAAGGTAGTAAATTGCTGCATATATGAAACATATCTGAAAAATATATATCGTTTGTTCTGATATGTGTTGTTACTTCAGTCAGCGAAGATTGTCAAACACTTTCCGACTGTAGTCACGTGACCTGCCCTGAACGAGACTACATGTCAACGTGTGACAAGACAGTATGCAGCTGCGTGCAAAGTAATACTTTTTAAAAATATTTTCTTTTGATCTTTTTCTAAATGTTGTAAAATAATGGCGAGATTCTACCAACAACTTGATTATCAAACAACGCACTAACCTAGACATGAATGACACCAAAAGTTGATGCTTTATTTATATAGCAGAACTATATGCGCCACAGTTTCCGGTAAAGATCAATAACTTTCCAAAATAGCGGAAATTCAGGATGACCGCATAATAATGTCACTGCCTATACGGGACAAACGAACAGATTTCAATAACAGAAAATGGTAACTTTGATTTTTAGAAAAATAGAGACGAATTGATATCTTAGGACCTGTAAGGTTTAATCTTAATGAAGCAAAGTTACATATTCTGTAATAACGACATTGTACAAAATGACAGTTAGATAGATTTAACATAAAACAAGTCTTATCAATTTTAGCCACACAGCACTCGTGCATAGCGATTACGGACTGCCAAAATTCTGCTCCTGGTACTAACAATTATTGTGACCGAGATTTTCATTGCGTCGATGGCACGTGCAGATGTGGTCACGGGTTTGGACCTGCTCCAGGCGGTGGTCATGCACCAGACGGCGGCCACGCACCAGACGGCGGCCACCCACTAGTCGGCAAATAAAATGTTTATTAATGTGTACGTCGTGATGTGATTTGTAGATCTACATTAAAATGAGCGAAACAAAATTGAAAACTTCTTTTTATCATCATGTTAATGCATTAGCAGTAATTCAAATGGCCAAACATATTTCAGCAGGGTCAGTCCATAAAGTAAAACGGGGAATAAATGCCTGGTCAATGTTAAAACTAACCGTCTATTTCATACGAATTACTGCAATATAACTGTAAACTTGCTTAAAATGAAAGGAGGGCCGTTGCTGCATAGTCTGTCCTATCAAAATGTATGTTGAAGCTAAATATCGCCTTTCCATGTTCAAATATATTTTTGTTGGGTTTAACGTCGCATCGACAATGTATAGGTCATATGTGACTTATTAGCTTTGATGGTGGAAGAAGACCCCAGGTGGCCCCTTCATACTTTTTTTCATCATAGGCACGCACATAGGCAGAACCACCGGCCTCCCTTAACTAGATGGTTTCCTCACATGAAGAATTAAAATCGCCGAGTGAGGCTCGAACCCATATCAGTGAGGGGCAAGTGGTTCAAAGTCAGCGACCATAACCACTCGGTCACTGAGGCCCCTGTTCAAGTATAAGCCTTAAAGCAACAGTTTACTGATGGTACCAGCAATGTCTCGGTATTCTGCGGAACGTGAAAAACATGAGGTATTCCTTTTAACATATCTTTTTACATATTCACATTCCAATAAAGTAATGATATGACGGCCCTATAACGCACTTCGCCATCGCGGTGTCGCGCTTCGCCATCGTAGTGTCGTGCTTCACCATCGTACTGTCGCGCTTCGCCATGGCACTGTCGCGCTTCACCATCGTAGTGTCACCATCGTACTGTCGCGCTTCGCCATCGTACTGTTACGCTTCACCAATGTTTCTCTGTTTACTTAAGGACCTACTTTAATGTACATACATTATCATTTATTTTTCCATAGAAAGGTTAATTTTGAATACAAGTTATTTTGTTCATAAAAAACACTCGGTTTGGTGATATTCGTTTAAACAACACCCTACCGGTTGATATTCATTTTTATTATCCCTCAAGTAAACAATGTAAAATAGCCTCTATTTTGGAATAATACATTTCAAACAATATTAAGGTATGATAGTTTTTTTATATCATCATGCCAGATGATATTCATTTGAGTGAGACTCTGCCGGAGAATTTTCATTTGAATAACACCCGCGTGATCTTCGTTTGAATAACAACTGCCGGGTGATATTCATTTAAATAACATCAGGTCTGGTGATATTCCTTTCAATAATACCCGTGCCGAAAAGCGTTCCAAATATTTAATCTTTGGACAGAGTTAACGATACTATACAATACAGAGTTTAATTAAAGTATTCCTTAAGTAAAAAGAGAAAAGATGGTGAAGTGCGACAGTACGATGGCGAAGCGCGACAGTCCGATTGTGACACTACGATGGTAAAGCGCGACAGTACGATGGCGAAGCGCGACAGTACGATTGTGACACTACGATGGTAAAGCGCGACACTACGATTGCGAAGCGCGACAGTACGATGAGGAAGCGCGACAGTACCGAAATCGCCTTGGCAACGCCAAGACAATATTCAAAACATTTTTTTTATTTATTCATGATTTCTTCAGTACTTCTGTTAAGGGGACGCATATTTCTACATTCACAGTTCATACAGCAATGCGGAAGGGGTGCATATTCAAGAAATCGATGGTGGGAAAACAAAAAACATATTCCTAAACTGATATAATACTGATGGACACCTGTAATATTCAGTATTTTGTGGATAAGGATGTGGTACTATGTTTGCAATAGGAAAACAGAGGTCTTTGTGAAAGTACATTCAACACAAAATATTAAGCTTTTGTATAAGGAAAATACAGGTTTTTTACAGTAACAGTGTTCCAAATAATGTTGAAGGGATGAAATTTTCTTTCTAACACACCAGGTTTGCTTAAACATGTAAAAATTTAACGCCACGTCTGTTCATCTCGGGATGGACGCCATATTTCTCATTGATAAAAATGTAAACAAAAAAATCAGAGTGGGATTATCATTGCAAGGGCATAACATGACATTCTACAAAATGAATACCTTAGAACAGATATCTAAGATGCTACACAGGTCAGGCGAGTTAAATGCATAATGTCGATCACTTGAAATTCATCTTGAAAAGGTGGTTAAGTTTAGTTTGTTTACATGGTTTTTAATTTTCCCATGACTTCTCGGCGATTCACTGCAAATGTATTACTGCGCCGGACGAAAGGTAACTCTAATAAACAACGGGAGACAACTTAGGTGTCAGCACGTGTACGATTTTTAAAAAAAGATGGCGATGATTATGATTTCTTATTAAATAATGAATCCTATTCAGATATTCATCTTTAATATTAGAAAATTATTAATTTCTGTGGACATTTGTCAAAAAATATTACTTACAGTGGACTTCTTTGCGCATCAAACTGGTTTCCGCTTCAGTTGTGAGGCACTTCCGTTATACTTTTTGACAACAATAACACAACACAAAATGAATCAATAAAGTCACTTATAAACCGACTGCTACTTAGACCACGATAATCCGTAAATAGCCAATCGCAAAGCAGACTTGTACCAGTCTATATTTCATATACAACAGTAGCGTTGTATATGTATAGGATAGACAACGAGTGCCGTTGTCTACGGGATATATACAACGAGCAAAGCGAGTTGTATATATTCCGTAGACAATGGCACGAGTTGTCTATCCGACTTAGACCACGTGACATAAAAACTGCAATTATTGAAAACTGTCCCAAGCGTTCTATAGAAATTAGGATTAACGTGTTTTTCACAGGAGCCTGAAATTCTATCCAAAAGCAACGAAAAGTCTGTATATGAAAAAAGACTCCCCTTCCATATAATAAAAAACTACAGGAATGAAACGCATTCACACCCCACCCACCACGAGAAAACAAGAAAATTTCAAAGTAAGCAGTGCGAGTGTTCTCGGATGGCGTAATTATCTAAAGGCAACTAACGTATATGCGGGACTGTGCTTACTGGTTGCTTCACCGTATTAAGTAACACGAAATCAACGATTTCAGCAACATTTCGTTCATCGTCCAAACCATTGCGTGACGTCACACCTTCATGTATATTTCTGCGTCGGAGTTAATAATGTTTTTGTGTAAATGCCAGTATCCGGTCCGATCCGTACACAATTTAGAACTGAACAGTACAGCATCGTGTATACAATGTCATTTGTCATTTACAACACAATTAATATTTGATATCAAACAAGAGCTGTCGGAGGACAGCAACGCTCGACTATTCAACAGCCTTGTCAATTGAATGAATACAAAAGTTGAAAAGGGGGCATAATTTTGTAAAATGCAAAGTAGAGGTATTGAACCTCTGTACAGCATGTCATATCATGACAGTGAACAAGTGTGTGAAGTTTCAATCCTTTCCAATTTGTGGATACTGAGATACCAGCTTACATACAAAAACTTAACAAAAAACTGCTAAGTCAAAGGGGCATAATTTTGTAAAAATGCCAAGTAGAGTTATGGGACCTTCACAGTGCATGTTAGATCATGACAGTGAACAAGTGTGTGAAGTTTCAATCCATTCCAATTAGTGGATACTGAGATATCAGATTACATACAAAAATTTAACCAAGAACTGCTAAGTCGAAAAAGGGGCATAATTTTGAAAAAAAAGAGAGTAGAGTTATGGGACTTGCTTAGTGCATGTCAGATCATGATAGTGAACAAGTATGTGAAGTTTCAATCCATTCCCATTAGTAAGTACTGAGATACCAGCTTACATACAAAACCTTAACCAAAAATTTCTAAGTCGAAAAAGGGGCATAATTTTGTAAAAAAGCAAAATAGAGTTATGGAACATGTGCAATGTAGATCAGTTCATCACAGTGAATAAGTGTGTGAAGTTTCAATCCATTCCCACAAGTGGTTACTGAGTTACCAGCTTACATACAAAACCTTAACCAAAAATTTCTAAGTCGAAAAAGGGGCATAATTTTGTAAAAAAGCAAAATAGAGTTATGGAACCTGTGCAATGTAAGTCAGTTTGTCACAGTGAATAAGTGTGTGAAGTTTCAATCCATTCCCACAAGTGGTTACTGAGATACCAGCTTACATACAAAACCTTAACCAAAATCGGGACGCGGACGCGGACGCAGACGCCGACGCCGACGCCGACGCCGACGCATGGGCGAGTGCAATAGCTCACTATTCTATGAATAGTCGAGCTAAAAACTCATTCCGTATCACTAAGCATAGCTGAGCAGCCATGATATTCTTTTTTCTGTTATGTGCTGCTTCCGTCAATGGTTGAGTTACTTCCCCTTTTTGTCAATGCTAGAGTTAGTTCCCATAATGGGTTTTTTCCAACATGATATGCCTAATTCTTTTATTATTTAATGGTTAAAGAAATTCAAAGATATAATATTTATTGAAAGAAATATTAATAATAGAACATAACATATACAGATATTTTTTACCTGGTTCTTGAAATTATTTTGTATTCTCTCCGGCGCAGAAATATACATGAAGATGTGACGTCACGCAATGGTTTGGACGATGAACGAAATGTTGTTGAAATCGTTGATTTCTTGTTACTTAATACGGTGAAGCAACCAATAAGCACAGTCCCGCATATATTTTAGTTGCCTTTAGATAATTACGCCATCCGAGAACACTCGCACTGCTTACTTTGAAATTTTCTTGTTTTCTCGTGGTGGGTGGGGTGTGAATGCGTTTCATTCCTGTAGTTTTTTATTATATAGAAGGGGAGTCTTTTTTCATATACAGACTTTTCGTTGCTTTTCGATAGAATTTCAGGCTCCTGTGGTGTTTTTATAGAGTGATAAGAGTGATATTATCTTTGTACCGTTAGCGCTTGTCAGTTGGGCATATGAAAGAATGCAGGTTATTTTGTATAAATTAAGTTTTACTCAAATACCGGATTTATTAAAATTTGACGTTCATTAACACTTTGAGTCATTTGCAATCGCAAATGCTAAACAGTTAAATATGGATTTCTCAAAAAATACTCAAAATTGAACTGCTGAACAATTAGTTTTTGTGAGGAGTTTGCATTTTGGCGAAACACGATGACAGATACGTTGATTCAAGAAGATAGCCAGGTTCCAAAACTACAAAAAAGGCTGACAGCAAAGCGGAGGTAAACATGTTGTTTGAAGTAATCTGGTATTTTAAGTATGGACTAGTGCTTACTGCTAATATGCATAATCACATACAAATTATCAGATTCTATTAGAAATCACTTTTCAACAATCGGTGTAACACTGTGTAAAGTGACAAAATAATTATGGTTATATTCATTTTTTTTTGTTCTTATTTAAACAGGAACCAGTGTCGGTGTTTATTTATCTATTTATTTAGTTAGTTACTTAGTTAGTTACTTAGTTAGTTAATTAATTTATTTTTTTATTTATTTATTTTGTTTATCAGGATATAGTTAATGTGTAGATGCCCGTAGGACAACGAACACCTTTTACTATATCGTGCCCTTCTTGTAAGAATGATGTAGTTGTTCTACTTTCTAACTGGGCCAAGTTGTTCGAAACTTTAACGGGCTATAATTTAGTTTAGCTTTAGTTTAGTTTATACTAATTTGTTTTAGCTCGATTGTGATGAAAGCTTTAAGCTTATTGTAACCACTCTCGAGTCCGTTTCCTATGAAAACCAGTACTGGGGTCATATGAGAAGTCATGGTCGTGACCCCAGTGATGCTCGAATCCACGACCACTGCATTAAGCTGTTAAACTAACTGCCTGTTAAATTTCTATTCACGATACTAGTCTTGGTGGGTGGGAAATACTAGTATGATGTTTTAATTTTACTGTAAAGATGATTTAGTGTTTATAATCCTTAACAAGTACATTTGATTTTCTAAGTTTTCTTAACTGTCGAAATCTACTGATAAAGTTAATCGACCGTTAACTCAATCGCCTGTTAAAGTTTCGAACAACTGGATCCAGTTGTTTGCAAATGTAAGGATCGTGCTGACATGTCTATTTTATAACAAGTGAACATAAAAAGTTACAACTGTTGGAAACGTTTCAGTGAATATGTTAATTACGTTTTTACCCAGTTGGTTCTACACTACAAATATGTAGTTTATTGTAATTCAATTTTATTGATATCCAATAACATGGGGTAATTTTTACGATATTAATATTTAGACGTTGTCAACTGAATTTACCTCCAAGTCAGTCTTTTTTTTTTATCCCATTGATAACTGGTGAGAATATTGCAAGGTCATTTAACTCCGGCGTTAGCCTGTATTGTTAGATGGTAAATTGACACGAAATTCACGCGTATTTTGCCCAAGTTTCCCCCGATATTTAAATCAGTGTAAGTAAAGTTGTTGTTACAACATTATACATGTTCGTTACGTTATGAGATAAAGTTTATCTTGAACTGCATAATCCATTAATTACGTTTAGATGATATTGCAATTTACAACTTATTTGACCCCGTTTATTTACGTGAATGACAGCATTCTCGTGCAACTCGTGCAAACAGAGTTATTAAAAGTATGGTGGAGAATTCAAGGACAAATTATAAATGACATTAAAGTGTGGATAACTGTATATTCATCCAGTTTTGATCATTGACATTCCTGCTGTGTATTAGTAACTTTTGTGAACAAGATTAGAATGTTGCTTTTGCACATATACACATTGATTGGACCTCTCAACCAAATTTCATACCTTATTTTAGGGATTTTTAAGACAATACATTTTTTAAAGTTTGTTGAATGTGTTTTGATATTTAAGTGCATTGTAGTTCATGAATACCAAGTTAAAAATTAATAATGGCAACATATCTAGGCCTTTATTGTAAGCCACTAGACTTCTGTAACGATAAATGTTTAATGTATTAAGGGGAATATACTCTTTTAGTTTTGGAATGTGGCATTCCTTGACCACCGTATCTTTTCTTATGCACTTCTTTGTAAACAAACTAAATAATGTGTTTTAGCTCACATATGCGAAATGAAAAGCAAGACAGTGAACTTATTTCACATTCTTTCTTTAAATTAGAATCTGTAGGACATTGATAAATGTTTGGACAAAGTGAAGCACTCTTATTTTCGCACCAAAAAGTCTTAATTGTTGACTTTGAATGTACACAAGAAGTCTTATGTAATTCAACAATAACTTTCTTGTTTCAGTTTTTCTCATTTTTATTTTAGTGAGGAATCCTTTGTGTACTTATAACAGTTGAAACAGTATTCATTTCATTTACCAAAACCTTGTACTTTTTTGCAGGTAAATTTTATAATACCCCACCCACTTTTTTCTAATTTCAAAGTATGCGTCCCCTTAACTTCCTCTTATATAACAGAGGTAGTGAGAGAATAAACAATATGGCCAAATTTTGATGTCCAATATGGAAAATACACATAGCTCTACGCCTTTACTTAACAACTGCTTACTTAGTAATTTTACAGAAAATTACCCATGCTGATTTATAATAATTAACAGAAACAGAACAGAGATCCGAATGAAACAGCCACGTTTCCAGAACGAAGAGCCCCAAAACAAAGCCCTACAGCATTATATGTATGTAGGTAGGCAGGTATGTATGTATGTATGTATGTATGTATGTATGATGTTTGTGTGTATGTACGTATGTATGTATGTTTGTGTCTATGTATAGAGTAGTGCGCATATCTTCAATTTAGTTCAACATATGATACATTGCCAAAGAACTTTGACATTCAAAAGATGCGCAGAAATACTAACCACTAGTAAAAAGACGCCCATGTTGTATGGTTGCAATTGTAAACGGTATCTGCACATGTTTCCATCCATTTCGGTATTGCATAGCCGAAAACAATCAATTCTGGAAACTGAAGAAATTGTTTTGTTAAATGAAACTAGTTCCAATACATGTAAAATAAATTAAATTTAAAAAAAGAAAGTGCGAAATGCTTGACAGTTACACATTCTTTTTATCTAATCAGCGACATTTGAAAGTGTTCCTATGTTCCTGTTCCAAAACGCAGTTCTTCAGTACTTACAACACCAATCGTAACTGTTACTCGAAGAAAGGCAGAATATTGGAAGTATTGTGAACATACCGCTATGCAGATGCGATGCAATTAATTTACTAGGCTCTTAGCAAATATGCTCTCAAGCCGCATCAAAAGCAGAATAAACTGCTCATGATCAAGTCATCAATATTCCAAGAACTATTTACGCATTTGCATAACACCAGCTGCGCAGTATTAAAGCCAATTTCTAGAAAACATTTGATACTCTAGGAAAATCAAATAACTTCAAGTCCGCACGTGAAATGGAAATGAGCATACCAAGCACAGTTGAGCCGTGCCATGAGAAAACCAACATAGTGCGTTTGCGACCAGCATGGATCCAGACCAGCCTGCGCATCCGCGCAATCTGGTAAGGATCCATGCTGTTCGCTTTACTTAGCCTGGCGTAGCCTCCATAAATAATGACGTGTAACTTAGAACTAGGTGGACTTTCAGGGTACACTTTGGTGCACCAATAAACATTGTATTTTTGCGCCGCTTGTCGTTCAAGGATCATAGCCCACTGTGTAACTATTAATGTCATATTCCTTAACATTAAGAATGACCTTTATGGAATGGTATATATTTTTCTAAATTACATATGGGAAGCGGAAAGCAGCACCATACACTAGAGTCTTAGTTATATATGCGGGATAGCGTTTTGTTTAGTAAAAGACTGAATGAAAGACGAGAAGTAGAGGAAAGCAAGTTCAATACACTAGAATAATGTTTGACTATTACTAATGTAACTAATGTAACTAACCCCTTTTCAGAATTTTACGAATATTCTATATTTATCATGCTCTTTATCCGTCTTTTCATATTTATGTGATCTACAATGTCTAGCGAAACGAAGCAAAACGAAGCAGGATGGAAATATGTTTTAAAGTACATGATTTCAGATTATATAATCAATCATGCAATGGCTTACTTTATTTTAGCAACCAAAGTACCTAGTACATAATTATAATTATTAGGCTTGCTCCCCTGTGTTCCCTCCATTAGTGAAATTTTACCAGTATCATCATCATCATCATCATCGTCATTGTCATCATTACTACTATCATCATCATCATCATCATCGTCGTCGTCGTCGTCGTCGTCATCATCACCATCATCATGATCATCATCATTATAATTATTATTATTATTGTTGTTTTAATACCAATGATCATTGTATGAGCATGAATTTGATCAGAGAATTGAGAGCTCATGGCAGTTATTTGGTATTATATTTAATCGAGGAACTTCAATATTTGTTACACTTATAAACATGTTCTGTAAGTGATTTATTAAGCTTTTGTGAAATAACTTTTATGCTTTAAACACAATCAGAAAATGCAAAATTAGAAACGCATTTGCATAGCAGCACTATGACATTAATAAAGCCAATATTCGCATCAAAATGCACCTTGTAGTATACAAAGAAATAATCAAATCAAATGCAGCAAGCGAATTTAAAACATCATTAATATTTTACTAATATTGTATCTGTGTCAAAAAAGTTTTCAATCCGTCATATAACCTACCTCTTCAAAAGCGTTAGAAATTACCGAACAATTTACGTCAAACTTGTTTCCTTGCACGATTTAATTAAAGTGATCTGTGTTTTAAGAAAATTTATTGCTTTAAAAGCACAATCAACTAATCTGATATTTTGCCGCGATGATATCTCAATAATGGAAATAATGAGTCAGCTGCATGTCGACTAGGAATAATCCATTTTAATTTTATTGTGGTAATGTTATTATCTAGAGCGTTACTTGAAAATGATAATGAATGTGGTTTTTATTTCATTTCAACTTGACATTACAGAGCTATTAATATGTCCCACAAAGAACATTAACAATGTGACATTACAGAGCTATTGATATGCTCCACAAAGAAACATTAACAATGTCACATTACAGAGCTATTAATATGCTCCACAAAGATTCTAGTTTTGCGGTTCATAGTAGTTCTGGCCTATAGCTCATTTAGGCATGGGATAACTGAAATGTTCTGCTCGTAATTACACTACTCTGTAAATGAGATAAAAGAAAAAGAAGATACGTTTTAACTTATTGTATAGGACTGGAAGTGTTGATCTTTTCACAGATTTTATTATTTATTATTGATCTGGTAAAACACAATTTCAGAATGTCTTTTCTACACTATTAATTGAAAGTTTATAAAGATTTTCACTACAGAAGGAATATGAAATTAAGTGTATAAGCGATGCTAATGTTATGAAAGGCGATACAGAGGCGGCGGTGGTATGAGTGAAGGTTTAAACTAGTCGAACAAGTTAGACTTTAGTCTAAAACTAGCACAAATCAAATGAGCCGTGCCATGGGAAAACCAACATAGTGGGTTTGCGACCAGCATGGATCCAGACCAGCCTGCGCATCCGCGCAGTCTGGTCAGGCTCCATGCTGTTCGCTTTTAAAGCCTATTGAAATTGGTGAAACTGTTAGCGAACAGCATGGATCCTGACCAGACTGCGCGGATGCGCAGACTGGTCTGGATCCATGCTGGTCGCATACCCACTATGTTGGTTTTCCCATGGCACGGCTCAAATAGCTTCTATATATCAGAGTCTTAACAACTTTTACCATGTGAATGTATTTACTCTTTCAAATTGTTTTACAAGGCCAAATGATGAAAATGGAATTAATCAAAAAATGGATTTCTATAGTTCTGTATGTTTATAACTGATAAGCACTCGTTTTATAAAAAGAACCGCTACTTTTAGTGTAGTTTTGTGTTGTTGATTTTTTTCTATATGTAATGAGGTGGTAAACTAAAGAAATTAAATTATTGCAGGAGTTGATATTTTTAGAATGTTCTGAACGTACATGTATGTTAAATTAACAAATGACAAGTTAGATCTTTTAATCAGTTTAAATAGATGGTTTATTATCCCATGTATAAATATATGTGTGAAAATATTGTGGTACGATAAATTATCTTTGTGTTCGGGAAATTCCAATAAATTTACGCAAAATCAATGAAACATGTCATGGTGAATTCATAAGGCAGATTCCTGGAATTGCTGAAGTAGAAAAAAAATACGCACAACATCAGCTGCGCATTCTTATGCCAAATGAAAACTCATAAAACTACACTCTGCTTCCGTTTGATATACTGGTTCTTCAGGAATATTAGCTGAATTTAATGTATTAGAAGAACTACATTAATTTCGCTTGAATAATGAGGGTGGGCAATGCATGAAGACTGTTGCGCAGTTCATTACTTCTAGTGACTCAATCAGTTTTCTTGGTTGCTTTAAAAACGATCTTCTTAAAGATGGTATTAGCTACACGGTTTTGTATGCCCCCAAACATTAATGTGTGTGTGTGGGGGGGGGGGGGGGGGGGGGGGGGGGGGGGGGCATATAGCGTTGCTGCTGTCCGTTCGTCCCGAAATCTTGTGTGTTCAACTCCTCCTACTCTAATAGTCTGAATTGATTCCGACTTTCACAGATGAACAAGCTTGGTGTGCAGATGACCATTAAGGAAAAATGTTTTTTCTGTGAATAATAATACTGGAGTTATGGCCCTTTGATAGCTTTTGCTATGTAGAGGATGACACAGTATGTGGGGGCATCCATGTCCTATGGACAAAATTCTTGTTTTATTATTACTTCAATTAAATTCATATGTATTACTAAGAATTTCTACAGTAGCTTTGCTACAGATGAACATAAAGGAATGAATCTTTTCTGTGACTATCTTTTACCACAGTTATGACTCTTTGATAGTTTTGTTATATTGAAAATAGAAAAAAATCTTGTGTGTTCAACTCCTCCACAATATTAGTTAATTTGCTTCAAACTTTTAACAAATGAACAAGCGCAATGTGCAGACAATCATAAAGGAAGGATTTTTTTCTGTGACTTTTATCACCGCAGTTATGGCCCTTTATAGTTTTTGCCATATTGAATATAGAGAAAATATAGAGCACAGCCTTGTATGTGCAACTCCTCCCACACTATTGGCCTGATTTGTTTCACAGATGAACAAGCTTAATGTGCAGATGACCAGGAAGAGTGCTTTTCTGTGAATAATTTGACTGGAGGTATGGCCCTTTGATATTTTTGCTATATAGAGGATGACCCAGTATGTGCTATGGACACAGTTCTAGTTTTATAATAATAATTCATTTAAAGGACATCGACATTATGCTAGGGATTTTGCCCTAAGTTCAATGCTATTTCTTGACTTCAGTAGCTGATAGTTTTATATAACAGCTTCAAATACTGATAAATAAGTTATATTCCTATCAAACTGTCACAAAAATAGTTTTATTTTATATTCGTTTTCTTGAAATTCGAACAGTTTATAACTAAGGGTCATATTTTTGAAAAATTTAAAATGTGTTTTTTTTTAGTTAAAATTAGCATTGGTATTTAAGGTATGTCTACTATGAAATATTTTAACACAATAAATAAACTGATAACATGCAGATTATCAGTTTTATTGACATTTTTGAAAATAAACGAAACGTAAAAAAATAAAAGTGGAACAAAACATTTGGTCCCTAAGTGTACTTCAGTTATTTCCACCCGAGTGCCCATGATATTAACAAAACGCGATAACTGTGGCCTTTATTTACTAATACCGGATTAACCCATAACGATGAAATAGGGAATCAAGTGGACACATTATATGACAAATATCTTATATCGCAAAACCAATGCAAGTTGCGGCGTGGTCTAGTGGTTAACATGTATGATTTGTAAACTTACGGTGCCGGTTCGAATACAGGACGAGCTACATTTTTTATTTTTCCAGCATGTTTTTACCTGGAGAAGGAATTCATGTAAAACTATTTATATCATGATTTTCACGTGCACTTATACTGATTACTTATTGACATTTTTCAGAGGATCTCTTATTAGAATAGACATTGAATCTATATACACTGCAATACATAAACAAAATTAATACATAAATAAAAAATAGAAAAAATACAAAAGACGATATAAACAAAAACCTGTAAAATAGAATAAGTAAAAATCATTTTAAAAAAAGAAGGGCTCGAACCTACACCATACAAACATAAAAAGAGTTGATGTCCGGCACACTATCCACTAGACTACAAATCTGTTTTGTATAGAGGATCGTATTTAGAGTTAAGAATACTACATTATACAAATTAACACCACTTATCGGATAACACACCTGCTTACCTGTTTTTGGATTTTACCGAGTACCGTTAAAATGAAATTATCGCGATCCATAAATAACACTGATGCATTGATCATATCCTATTGTTTGTTTTCTATACATCTATTGCTATACTGTTTTTATACACATGTACTAAAAAAATACAATACTGACCGGGCATTATGTGGAGGATTATTATTGAATACATGCAGTGGTGTAGCTGGCCATACATTGGCGTAGTTGGCCTTTTTCAGTTGAAACGGAGGGGTGCAGGTGACTGCCTATTCCACTGCGGGTTCAGGGATGCCTTACTTTTAGCATTTTATATCCGTGGAACAGAACTTCACTAGCTAGTATCAACATTTATATAGATATTCTTGGGGTGTCTGTGTTAGTTCTTTGAGGTCCTTACTAGTATTTCGGTTGGCTTCGAAATAAGTTTCAGACGTGTGAGCGAACTGATGTTAATTCTGGGGGTGTCAGTGTTAGTTACGGGCGAGTCAGTATTAGTTCTATGGGTGTCAATGTAAGTTCTGGAAGCAACTAGGTTAGTTAATTAGATGGTGTCTGGTGTAGTTCTGTTAGGGTATAGGATGCTGGATCGAATAAAAGCAAATGTTGCTCTTAAAATACATTCTAGGTTTGCTTCAACTGTGTCCTACAAAAGGTAAAAACTTGCACCTAAGTGGCACTATTCCATAGAAGTGCGTCTGTATTTCGTTGTCATGTTTACGTTGAAGACACATATGTAATATGTCGAAGCCACTTGCTTGGTTCTTGACTTACGACAGACGCAGTTGTCTCAATCCTGATGACACTCAATCGACGGACTTAGACTGTCAAGAGGTAACAGATCTGATTGAAAAATTCATACGATATACTTATAAGGATCTGTCTGCTTTCTAGCTTCACTTTCTATGTCCCTTATTTATTTAGTTTAGTGTTTTGTGTGCTTGAAATATTTACAAAAATGAATAAAGCTGTGTATATGTAAGGTTTAGGAAACACATGCATTAAGTGTCAAATATTTATGTAAAAATTTATTTGCTGACACCCTGTACGTAGTTTTTTTTCAGTTTTAAACACTTTCCCACCTGTGACCAAGTGCCATTTTTGCAGCATACGTATATAATAATTATTTACAAAGGCATGTGAACTATTTTGTTGTGTCACTGGTGGGAAAGATGTTTAAAATGTAAAAATGATTTATGTTCATATTTTAATAGAAAAGAGAATGAGAAATGTCTACAAAGTCTTCTTTTTTGGTCATAAACTTGTAAAATGAAGTCGCATTTATCAAGAAATGGTCTTCGACTATCATAACTATGCAATTTCAGAAGTCTATCCCTATGTCACTTTTTCCTTAATCGGATAGGCAATCTGAATAGGAAAATGTCCGAGGTCCTTTGTACGAATTTCTTCGGGAATTAATTTGAATTAAGAGATATCGTTGAATAAAATTTGTTATCGTTCAGATATAACTTTTATTCTGATGACTTTAAATAAACTGCCAACCGACAAGGGTGTCGTAGCAATATCTTAATCAGAGAGGATATTCGATGTGTCTGTTTCTTACTTCTGTTGTTTTGCACATGCTTCCACTGATTGCATATAACTTGAACAGTCATGAACGGTTTATCTTCAAATCCGTGTTGAATCAATACATATAAAAGTTTAAATTTATATACAGAATCAAATACATGTACTTTTTGTAAACCTACAATGGCGACATACACTACCTTACGTTTCGTAGATATTTACTCGTTACTACATATCCATTATCAACGGTAGAAAAGCCGACTAAGCTTCTGTAATTATAAAAAAGACTCGGAAGTTACATATGCTTATATACATCTAAGCAAATACTATCTACTTAAGTCTCTGCAGACTGTCCTGAGCACTTAGCTTTCCGAATTTTATCCATTTATCCCTTTGCCACGCAGTTGTTTAAATCCCATTAGGAATTTTAATAAAATCTACATGAAGATCCCTTGGAAGCATAGAACATAACCAAGCAAAATAATAGCACACTCGGTCTCACGCACCCTAGCACCGGCTTAAGTGGAACTCTATTATACACCCATTGAATGGATTCCGTGATCCCATAGGACCAGAAAATATAACATCACTGAATCCCAGTATGGGGAGACTTTTACGGCCACCAAATGGCACATAAAGATTGCTGTTGTGATAGTTAATAAAATCTAGATGAAGATCCCTTGGAAGCATAGAATACAATAAAAATCAAAATAATAGCAGGTTTGATTGAGTCTGTTCATGAGAGGTAATTGGTAGTGCAACACCTCTCACTCCCTCTAGCGTCGGCTTAAGCGGAATTCTTTTATACATCCGTTGAATGGACTCCATGATGCCAAAGTAATCTTTTTTCTTTGTTTGCCCTTTAAAATTGTTAAAATTAGGTTCTTGCACACACTTATACATACAAAGCAATGAAGTTAAGAACTGTGGATAAAAATACAGTAAAAATGAGTACATCCATTCATGTGAAATTCTGGCTCATGAAAATTTCAAATCATACTTTGATTCAAAACTTGACAAAACAAGTTATGCGAAGCTGTTGATTTTCGATAGTTTGATACCTTATTAGTTTATCTAAAAACATAATAAAAAGATATTCAAACTCTTCTTACTTTCTGAGGTATATATTTTCGTAAATAGCCTTTAAAAGAAACACAGTCAATCTAAATATTAGCTATATATTTGGAATCGTAAAAACCACATATTGCATTACATTGCGTGCTAATATAATTACTATTTCTTTTGTAAATATTGATAGAATATCTTGAATATCTATATTGCGTGCAATATAACAGACTGACAATTTTCATAGAATATTTAGATATTGTTATGACTTAGCAATATTTCAAACAGTGCAAACAATTAGATAAGATAAGCAAACGTTTGCATTAAATGTTAATGTACTTGTCAATAGCTGTTGGCAAAGATTGACACATAAATTGAAAGACTATAGAGTGAAACACGTTCCGTTTATGATGCAGGCTTCAATACATTTAATGAACAAACATGCCAAAGGAATCATAAAATGAAAGAATAAATTGTTTCTTGTCATTTAAAGATCATATCATGGATATATGTGACATCAAAATTTGTTCTCAGGAAAGAAAATCAGCGGAATGGTTATATATTCCTTTAAAAAAGGAACTGATGACAGAAGATGTATGGATAAATGTAATGGACATGTAATCAAAATACTCAAGACAAAATAATACTATTTTTTCTGGTCAGCAAATATATTGTCAAAAGCATTATCATTAATCACATATGAGCCGCACCATGAGAAAACCAACATAGTGCGTTTGCGACCAGCATGGAACCAGACCAGCCTGCGCATCTGGTCAGGATCCATGCTGTTCGCTTTCAAAGCCTATTGCAATAAGAGAAACCATTAGCAAACCTCATGGTTCCTGACCAGACTGCGCAGATGCGCAGGCTGATCTGGATCCATGCTGGTCGCAAAGGCACTATGTTGGTTTTCTCATGGCGCAGCTCATATTTGTTTTTCATTTGTAACAACAATGACACAAGAAACTTTGATAAGACTGTTCAATTCTTGATATCACTTAAAACAAAACTAGTTTAGATACTTATATATGATATACGTTCTGTTCGAAAAATTTATAGTCATTGCTGTCGAGAATCGGCAGATACCTTTATCTATCCCAGAAAATAAATGCAGAAGTTTCATAAACATTCCAGAAGCGATCGACGTTAGTGTCATATCTAATATAGCTATTTTGTTCTTTCTCTAATAAAATCAAGAGTGGTATTTCCCAATTGTGATTATATTATACGTATCTTGTAATTTAATGTAGATAGGGTGTTAGATATAATTTTATCATAATTGAATGTGCAGATTTATGTTTAGTTTATTGTGCACATTGTCAAACACGTTTGCGATTTTCATCCCATACTTTCGCATATTTGAAGCATGATATTTCTTTCTTTCCGATGAAAATTGTAACAAAAGCGTGTTTTTAAACTACAGTTGTATCTCTCCGATCGGTCAATATTGTACGTAGATTGTTAGTTAAATTATAACGACCTGAACATTTGATTCTTGTCGGACATTATCAAGTGTTTTCATAAATTGTTCATACCCCTTGGTTACTCACAGGAATAATAAAAATATAAAATCTTTTAGAATGTCATTTGAAAACATAGAACACAATTATAGAATCACTTTGATTGAATCTGTTAATAAGATGTAATATTATATATGTAACAGCATTCACGCCCTCTTATGAATTATGTACATGTATATAAATGTAATGGATGAAATAAGTACCCACACGGTTATAAAAGTTCATCCTCATAAATCGCTGATGAAACGACTACTGTTTCAGTTAGACTGTTTTTTTTCTGACTATGTAATGGTTGTAACTTTGATTGATATTGGTTTATCTATCAACTAGAAGTAGTACCATAACTGTTCATCTATTAAACTGGACATAACGTTTTTAAATTTTAACGTATTCGGTCAATGACAATAGTACCTTATAAAATACTTCTGTCCACAGTTTCTGTACTTGGTAAGTACTGATAAAATGATATACATATTATACCAGTTTCGACAGAGAAATTGTGCGAATCAATTCTGAACCTACTCAATGCATTTCTGATTTACGAAACTCGTTGATACTTATGTATCATTTTTATGCCCCCGAAAGGAGGCATATAGTTTATGAACCGTCTGTCCGTCTGTCGGTCTGTCCGCAATTTTCGTGTCCGGTCCATATCTTTGTCATCCATGGATGGATTTTCAAATAACTTGGCATGAATGTGTACCACAGTAAGACGACGTGTCGCGCGCAAGACCCAGGTCCGTAGCTCAAAGGTCAAGGTCACACTTAGACGTTAAAGGTCATTTTTCATGATAGTGCATTGATGGGCGTGTCCGGTCCATATCTTTGTCATCCATGGATGGATTTTCAAGTGACTACACATAAATGTGTGGCACAGTAAGACGACGTGTCGCGCGCAAGACCATGGTCTGTAGCTCAAAGGTCAAGGTCACACTTAGACGTTAAAGGTCATTTTTCATGATAGTGCATTGATGGGCGTGTCCGGTCCATATCTTTGTCATCCATGGATGGATTTTCAAGTAACTACGCATAAATGTGTTGCACAGTAAGACGACGTGTCGCGCGCAAGACCATGGTCTGTAGCTCAAAGGTCAAGGTCACACTTAGACGTTAAATGTCATATTTCATGACAGTGCATTGATGGGCGTGTCCGGTCCATATCTTTGTCATCCATAGATGGATTTTCAAGTAACTACGCATAAATTTGTGGCACAGTAAGATGACGTGTCGCGCGCAAGACCCAGGTCTGTAGCTCAAAGGTCAAGGTCACACTTAGACGTTAAGGGTCATATTTCATGATAGTGCATTGATGGGCGTGTCCGGTCTATATCTTTGTCATTCATGCATGGATTTTAAAATAACTACGCATGAATGTATGGCACAGTAAGACGACGTGTCGCGCGCAACACCCAGGTCCGTAGGTCAAAGATCCTAAACTCTGTCATCGGCCATAACTATTCATTCAAAGTGCCATCGGGGGCATGTGTCATCCTATGGAGACAGCTCTTGTTGCTAATCGATTTCAAGAATATGTTGTTTGATAACTTGAAAGCTGACATCCATATGTCTTTGGTTTAACTTTTTGGCAAGCAATTGTTCTATGTGATATGCCCAATTTGGTCCATTTTAATTAGTTTGGTTATCTTCTATGAACTTGACATGCTGTACACATTAAAAACTGTAATATTTTCTGATCCTTTGGAAGCAAGGATACAAACAAACAAAATAATAGCAGACTCGGTTTGATTGAGTCTGTTCATGAGAGGTAATTGGTAGTGCAACACCTCTTACGCCTTCTAAAATCTCAAGCCAAAATGTTATCATTATTATTTTTCTTTTGTAAATACACCGGATTCAAGTCCCAAACGGTGATTTTGACACATCTCGTTCCAGGGCGTTGCACCACTGTGTTTCATTGCCTTGCTCGAGTAAGATGATTTGTTTGTCCATGTATTTTTGTATATATGTCAGTCATGTTCATATCCATACAAAAGCTAATATATAAAAACTTTTGTTTTCCTACTGGATATTTATCCATATAATTTATTGAGTCTGCATGTGGGAGGTTATGAAATGTGCAACACCTCTCACACCCTCTAGCACTGGCCTAAACCAGATAAGGCAATTACTAGACATAGCTACAATTGTCGTAATAAATTGTCTTGCCCAGTTAGGTCAGTTGTTCTCTGAATTAATCAGAGAGAAGAAAAGTAATTTCCTGTGAATGAACTTTATCAAAATCAACACTTTTTCTTATTATCTTACAGTCTCACAGTTCCGGAAAATCAATATTAAGTCTGGTATATATAACCTAGACCATATCAATACGCTTCTAATAGGGTGTCCTATAATTGGAACATACAACGTATGTATAGACGGGAGTTACAGAATAAAGTGTTAAACTAGCAACTCTTCGTGATTTGTTAATTTTAGACACACCATCAACGACAAAGCTCCAACAGGAATAGCCATGTTTTGAAGAACCCCGCCTTCCTCAAGCGAATCCACTCAGCAAGGTATATATAGATATGTAAATGAAATAAATGTACACAAAAATATATATTCATTGACAATGCAAAACATTTTAGACACCAATGAACTGAAATAAAGAAATGACAGTTGGGCACCACCTTATAACGGTCAGAGGCGAAATACCACTGTGGAGATAAAACAGGTAAATGGTGGGCATGAAAATAAACATTTTGATACTTTATTCGAATAGTAGACCAATGAACAGACTCTTTCATTTAGAACATATAAATTGTTAATTTTGAAAACATTAACGCTTATATTCATACGTAACTAACAACAGACTTTAATACCGGCATTAAACCTTAAGTTGTGGCTTTGTCATGCCTAAGAGTAACGATCAAGGACATACTTTTTTACTCTTACTGTCATAATGTTCAACTAACTGACTGCCGTAATTAACTAAATTACTATGACTACCGTAATGTACTTATGTACTCTGATTACCATAATATACTTACTAGTTCTGACTACCATTATGCAATAGGGTTTGTCTACTAAAGCAATTTTCAATTAACTGGGCAAATTACATTTCCTTGATGACTGTGTCTACATATACAGTCAATATTTTGGCATCATAACGGGTTTTATAATACATAAGTAAAACCATCGACTGGGAGCAGAGAAGCAGAGAACGCGACTAGTTATGATAACAGAAAACTCAGTTTGAGTCTGGTTATATGAGGCAATAAAATTTTTACCCTAAGGTTATATCAGAACGTTATTACTTGATAACAATCATCCGCTTGTTATCTTTGTTCCTGCGATTTTAAAAACGTATGTATTTCTCTATGAATTATCACCTTGGAGGAACCCCAGTTTCTCGCGGTTTTCATTATCTCTCGTGAACCGATTCAGTCAAACCGGAAGGAACACGTGGAAGACTCTCTGATAGCCGGTTTTAAAATCCCGGCAGGACTAAGCAGTTTTGATATTTGTTTACTGGCCTGTTTCGTCGGGCCAATAAGGATATTTCTCTTGATGCTCTGTCTTCTTCAGTATGTGTTTATTTTTCTGGTTCCTAAGGGTTGTTTTATATGAATTTACAAGAATATTTTTGTGTTTTACATGCCATGCCTGGGAATTGGCCTGCCGGGAATAACGTTTATTTACACCGTCCTTTGACTTTGGAGTAACTGGAGTAAGAGTGAGGTAAGGGGAGCATCAGAAACTTGCTTAAACTCCCTAGTGATAGTTTTGCCACCGACCATTAAAAGGCGTTCGAAAGCGCTGACTCATTTTGTATCTTTGTTTTTTGTTTATTCCTTGTGTGTTTGCTTTGTCTGTGCGTGTGTTTGTGTATGCATGCTAGCCTAGTCCTGTGCTCGTCCACGCACTAGGGGTTGCGTTTTCGAGAGGTTGTAGCCTTACCTGTTAAAACATTCATCTTTGTTTTATACTGCTGTTTTGCTTAGTTACGGTTTCAAAAGGATCTTCTTTCAAATCTTACTTGCTATCCCAACAGTAAGTCTTAAGTGCCATTTTGCTACATTAACGTTAAGTAATAGGGTTCCATTATAGGGTTTCGCTTAAGTTGGTGATATGTGTCGTTAGGGATCTTGTACATTGAATAACCTCTAATAAACAGACTTTATCAAATCTAATTTATAAATTTAATCTACCCGTTTTGAACCTAATGCATTCAAGTTAATCATAAATCCTGACGCTAAAATGACTTAGAATATCGCAAACTTTTAAATAAATTAATAGATATCCTTTCTGGCAAAACCATGATCATGGTGATTTTAAATAGGACATGACGGATATGGAAAAAATAGCAGAAAGTTTACATGTTATAAACATTATACATTTGTACAGTTATTGCCTTTTATTCATTTACTGAAAAATAATTTTTATGTATGATGTAAAAACAATGCTGTATAGAAATAAAATGAATTCTTGTTAAACATTCAATAACATTGTCTTTTGCAGTCCCATTCGTGCTAATGGTTAGGTCCATGTTTGCAAAAAGAAAAAATCAAACAACACCAAATGACAGAAAGAAAGTAATGTTTCACATGAAAACTGAACAGCATATATTATTCCACAGAACGATTGTAAATTTACTGAACCCAAGAAAGGGAATACACAAAGGGGCCACCCTTTTGGATAGTTCTTCGCCTTTAAAAACTCATCATTTCATATATTCGTTTTGATACATTTGCAATAATGTTTCTGTTCTGAATTTTCACATATCTAGCTGAAACGTAGTTTTCAGCTCTTGCTTACTTTTGTCAAGATACTGGTTATATGACCCAGGGAATTGCCTACGCCTTTAGTATCTTGAACAATGGTTTGGGTCCAATCGCTAAGGTGACTATCTCTTAGACTAGCTGACAAACGATGTAGAAAGTCCTTTGTTAAAACGTAGAGCTGGTGAGACCAAATATCTCATATATAGAATTTTCCTCTGGCAACCTTGCCTAAATGATTCGTGTACCAATGATTCGTAAATGATTTTAATTATGAGCTAGACAATTTCATGGATCAGGCAAATCACTAAATGTTTCAAACTAACAATTTTAGATTAGATCAAACTCCTATAGGCTGGAGACTCTATACTTGACTGGTCTTTTTGTTGAAGTTCACGTCAGACAATGTCTTTGAATCAACAACATACGAGTCCTATCGCATAGATGTTTGGCCTCTGTCCTCTCAACTCTATACGATTGCCCTGACTCCTGGATGCTCAACGCCTATATGCTATCATATGTAGCATTCAACTACTATATAGGTATATCCCCGATGCCTTGGCTGTACTCAGCCAGTAATGCTGAACCGTCTATAAGCTGGAACTCTTTTACTCTCTCAGTAGATTACCAAACTCTGGGTCTCTGTCAGCTTTCCGATGTTCAGCCTATATTTGCTATCATCTATAGCATTCAACTACCCTTAAGGTAAAACTCTTATGCGCTGGCCCTATAGCTCGAAACCTTGTTGAAATTCTGCAACTCTTCTTTAGTCTTTGAACTCCAAACGTCTTCTTTTTAATAATTTATCCGCCCTGACAGGATAACTGCAATAGTCTCCTTATCAAGTTACTAGGATAAATTATTAGTTGTATCATCGATGTGTCTTCTTTGACCGCTGTATACCGAATGAGCTATCTGTCCTCCATCTACCTATTTATACCTTAGCAGACGTGCTATTTTTAGAACTTGTTTCTGATTGGTCCAAATTTAAACATAGCGTTTTACAACACGTACTTGCCCTATCAAATATCTGGTTCCCTTTAACTTTTGTATATGACATAATGTGTGATGCTAGGATCCAGCTATCCACATAATGAACCAAAATCAGCCACAAATGACCCAATTTCTATTATTTACAGCAACTCAACAATAATTATAGCAATGACAATCTGAAAAGGGAGTTAAGCACTACCTGTGCTTATGTTTTACGTTATCAATATATTAAATATACAAATTATTCTGACAATAGCCCCCTTCTCAAGAAAATACTTTCAGTTTTTCAAACACTTAAGGAATAATTTGTGTACAAAACAAAATCTCCTTTTCTTTTTACTATTTCTCGACTTTTACAAATCATGTATCACTGCTATCATTAGCATACATTCAGTAATATACTTATTAAACTAGTTTCAAAGATCAAACATCTCTAAAAGACTGAACATAAAGTATATGATTTCAAGAATATCATATAAAGTTCATCTCCTAACCTTTTTATTTTACTATCGTCATTAATGATATTCATTTGTTTCCCTAATCGTAAGAGTACTTGTCATCTTTTCTGTTGAAATAATAATTGTTATCACCAAAACCTACTTTTACACGATAGCTTCTGTCAGACCTACGTATAAATAGAGAATATTAGGTTACTGTCTTTCTTAACTTAAGTTTATCCACCAAGCTGGAGAAAGGTTTATCCACCCGAGGCTTGCCGAGGGGGATAAACCTTTCGGAGACGTGGTGGATAAACTTAAGTTAAGAAAGACAGTAACCTAATATTCTATTTATCCTGCAGTCAATAAAATATGTGTATAACATATATTTAATTTCAATTTTTTTTTCTATGCAAAAATAATACAGAATTTCACTCACTTGTGAATTCCAACGCCCTTCCACCCCCTTGTCTGCTTGATCCAGTTACACACGATTCCTTACAATAAAACATTATTTCATGCCTCATACTTTGCCTTCTGAAGTTCTGTGTATTATAAATCATCGGTGCTAACAGGGCATTCGCGTACAAAACAAGCAGAATGGTTTTGACTCGGATAAAATACAGCCGAAAACCACGCTTTAGATGAATTCAAATGCCCGCAGTCTTAAATTTACAAGACAATGTGAGATAATGAAATTCCTTCCACCATGAATGGTTTAGATTCAATAATTACAATAAACGACTGCTTAAATCTGGTTATTTGTGTAAATTTCTAACTAAAAATGAGTGAACGCCAAATAAACAAAGTCAAGGACGATTCACACAGTCTTTTCTGTTGACATAATAATTGTTATCACCAAAACCTCCTTTTACACGATAGCTTCTGTCAGACCTACGTATAAATATAGAATATTAGGTTACTGTCTTTCTTAACTTAAGTTTATCCACCAAGCTGGAGAAAGGTTTATCCACCCGAGGTTTGCGGAGGGGGATAAACCTTTCGGAGACGTGGTGGATAAACTTAAGTTATGAAAGACAGTAACCTAATATTCTATTTATCCTGCAGTCAATAAAATATGTGTATAACATATATTTAATTTCAAATTTTTTTTTGCTATGCAAAAATAATCTAGAATTTCACTCACTTGTGAATTCCTACGCCCTTCAACCCCCTTGTCTGCTTGATCCAGTTACACACGATTCCTTACAATAAAACATTATTTCATGCCTCATACTTTGCCTTCTGAAGTTCTGTGTATTATAAATCATCGGTGCTAACAGGGCATTCGCGTACAAAACAAGCAGAATGGTTTTGACTCGGATAAAATACAGCCGAAAACCACGCTTGAGATGAATTCAAATGCCCGCAGTCTTAAATTTACAAGACAATGTGAGATAATGAAATTCCTTCCACCATGAATGGTTTAGATCCAATAATTACAATAAACGACTGCTTAAATCTGGTTATTTGTGTAAATTTCTAACTAAAAATGAGTGAACGCCAAATAAACAAAGTCAAGGACGATTCACACAGTCTTTAAAAACCGTCACCGTACCATTCAGTGTGGAGGTTTACTAGGATAGAGTGAACCAATTTCTATTATTTTTTTTACCGTGGCCGTCCTCATAAAATGATGAAATGTTTGAGCTCCGAACACAACCCAGTTTACATTGCCTATAGCAGTTATACTTGAAAAAGTAGTCCGTCAGTTGCATTGATGGTATAAACCTGCATTGACTGTATAAAGCTCAAGTTTACACGGCAGGCAGATAAATGCATAATGGTAGGATAAACCCTTTACCGAGATCATTTCTCATGTCATTTTGTCTCCATGACTTCTTATGCTCAGATTTATTTGGGCCATGGTCTTTATAAACCCTATCATCTCGTCTGTTAATATCTCTATCATATATACCCTTTCTGTTATGCCAACGTGATCCTCTGTTCACGTACTTAATAGATGACCTTTCATGATACAGGTTGAATCCTTGATCATCAAAATGGTGTGACTCTGGTCTGTCATCAGATTGTCTCCAGTTTCTTTCTGTTCTATCATGATGCCTATATTCTTGCAAACCATGTCTACCGTAACTGCTCTATGATGCCAGGTCAGTCTTTACTTTCTGGCATACATCACATGACCGGCAAAACCTTGTTACTTCATTTGTGATGCCTGCCCAGTGAAAACTAGTTCGTATTTTATCAAGTGTCTCATTAGCTGATAAGTGTCCCCTGGCTATTGACTTATGAGCTAATGTCATAACACTTCTCCTGAACTGGGTTGGGACTACTATCTGTTTAACAACTCTTCCCTTTTTCTCCTCGAAGATTCTATATAATACGTTTTTCCTCACTTCATAATGAAACCTGAAACCTCTTTTTGTTTTCAGCTTCGACTTATCTGTAGCAGAAGTCCTAAGTTTCTTTAACGTCTCATCATCTTTCTGAGCAATTTTCATTTTCTCAACATCAAACGTTTGCTCTTTGACTTCGCAAACCTCAGAGGGTTCTGTAATACCCACATTTATTGCATGCTGGGTTTCCGTCATCCCAGTTGCAGCAATATATTCGCCGGATAAAGACTGTCTTTCATCTCGGGTTTTCCAGTTTATGTCTGGCTTATCTGAAACTCCCTTTATATTACCGATTATCAAATCGCATATCATGTTCGGCACAACCATTGCCTCAATTTCACCTTTAAAATATGTTGTATCAACCTGTATCTTTGCTGCAGGAACTGTCCTTGAACGTCCATCGATCGCAACCATAAGGTACCTCTTATCTAACATTTGATTCTTTAATACATAGAGGATATTTGTTTGTTTGCAGTGAGATATCGAAATATATCATCACCGATAAGGGAGACAATTGAATATTTTCACGAAGGCGGAGCCTGAGTGAAAATATCAGAATTGTCTCCCTTATCGGTGATGATATATTTCGATATCTCACTGCAAACAAACAAATTTTCTTTTTATTTTATGCTAGTTTGTGAAGATCAATGAATTTTCTGTTTATTACGTGCATAAATGTTCATATAAATCCAATATTTCGTGACGAAATTCGGATTTATTTAAGCTACCGTGTTAAATATAATACAACCGCTAAATTTCCATGGACACTTAGGCACATTAATATCGAATATTGGTGATTAGGTTCATTAAATCAACACGACGCCATTTTTTTTTTAAAAACAAAACCTGCATTTAAATATTGTGTGTAAAAAATACACACCGCGGCTAACAGAGACATTGACAAATGCCGGTAGTTAAGTAGAAGCATATTTAAAACTTTTCGGGTCAATCCGTCAGTTCGTTGAATAACCGGAAGCTTGCTTTGTGTACCAAAACACGGGCCCAAAACACACGCTGAAGGTCAGATTAAAAAAAGAACACGAAAAATCTAAAAAAAACTGTGGAATATGCGTAAGTCCTTGGAATATCAAGCTACAGAATTAAATATCATCATGGATTCAATGGAAATAGCTAGGAAATATTGATCTAGGAGCTGCATAGCATAACAAAATGGATGGAAGTTGGAACACAACTGGCTGGAGTTGGAGTGGGAAAGTACTTGGACGAAAATGCTGGCATATTACGTAAGGTTGAGTTGATGTCTTGCGATAATTAACTAAGACAACAACCAACTAAATGTGCTGTCGCCAGTAAAATCTACCATACGATAGTGAACCAATGGAAAAAAATTAGACGGAACAGATCTGTAGCTACATGAATGGCAAGGCCTAGCAACCAAGCTGACAAAGGTAACATTATTTCTTTTGCAAATTTAATTATAGCTAGCCAGTTCTATATAGGATTGTCTAGCAGTTCATGCCTCGTGTATGGCTTGAATATTAGTATAATCCAGTAATTTAAAAGGCAGCAAAGGGAGGTAATTAAAGAATATATTTCAAGGGAGATAATTTATCTGGAAAAAAAAAGAAGTTCGGCACTGTGAGTGATATCGATTTATATCTCACTGCTATTTTCCAGTATTTCACCAATAAGCATAAAATAAAAGATCTTTCTTGACAGCTGCAAATTCACACCCTGTATCTCTCAAAACCTGAACTTCTTTATCACCTATATATCCTTTCTTCAATATCAAGTTCCTTTCACTGTTTGTTGAATCAATGGTACAGGTGCTTGCTATAACCGAAATCGATTTTCCATGTGCTAACATAAGTCGTCCATCTTCTATGCAGTCTTTTAACCGTTCGTCATCTAATGTTATTGCTCTAACTGAAACTTTTCTGTCATCCGACTGTCTGTTTTTCTGCGCTTGGCCCTCCTTTCTCCAGTCTGTGGGTGTAGACTCTTACCTTCCATGCCTATTTCTCTGTCTTTCCTCATAGGATCCCCTACTAGCTAAAGCTGCACCGCTTACTTTCCTCTTGGATAGGTCTCTGCATTCTCGTGCTATATGACCTTCCTTATTACATATGAAACATATGAACTTCTTAAAAGCTGGCTTTTCTCTTTGTGTGGGCTGAGACACTGGCTGAACCTCGGTCGAAGGCTGTGGCTCCTTGCTGCATGACAAATTACTTCTATTCATCCGGTTAGATGTGATAGAGCCACCATGAGCTTCAATATATTGTTCTGCCAACTGCGTAATCTCAGCTCTCGACTTTGCAACTCTTTCCTTTAGGAATAAAGCAAGGTCCTTGGAACAAGTTTGGATGAACTGTTCTCTGATCATAAGGTCTTTCAGCATTTCAAACGTATTGTCAACTTCTGCCATCTCTGTTCATCGACTGAAATACCTGTCCAGCCTTGCCATAAACTTAAAAACAGTTTCACCACGCTCTTGCTTGCATTCCCTGAACTTCAATCTAAAACCTTTCTCTGTTAACTGATAACGCTTCAGCACAGCTTTCTTCAATGCAGGATAGTCATTGGCTTGGTCTGGAGGCATGCTTGTATATACGTCCACGCATTTTCCTGTGAGTAATGAGCTGAGGCTTACAGCCCATGTCTCATCTTTCCATCCCTGGCTTTTTGCAAACTGTTCAAATCGCTCGAGGTATTCATCCATATCATCTTTACTTTCTTCGAACTTTGGTAGCCTTGGCCGTAATGTTTTGCTGCTCAAGTGCTCAGCACCTTTATCAGCTCCTAAAGCTCCGGCTTCAGCCTTTAGTTTTAACATTCCAAACTCCTGCGCTTTCAAAACCCGTTCTTCCTCTCTTTTAAAGCTCGTTCCTTTTCTAAACGTTCCAACTCAAATAACCTTTTCTTCTCAGCCTGTACTTCCTGATGATGCCGTAACTTCTCGGCCTGCTCAAGCTCAAACAGCTGTTTCTTCTCAGCTCCTCAAACCTACGCTGTTCATCATCATAACGTCGTCTTTCCTCATCTCGTCTCAGCATACGTTCCTCACGTTCGGTGTATTCCTTTTCTTTTCTATCCACATAATCGCTCAGCTCTGTACCCGAAAAGCCCATTCGTTCACCCACCGCTACACAACTCTATATGATTGCCCTTACTCCTGGATGCTCAGCGCCTATATGCTATCATATGTAGCATTCAGCTACTATATAGGTATATCCCCGATGCCTTGGCTGTACTTCGCCAGTAATGCTGAACCGTCTATAAGCTGGAACTCTCTTACTATCTCAGTAGATTACCAAACTCTGGGTCTCTGTCTCAGTTTTTGGATGCTCAGCCTATATTTGCTATCATCTATAGCATTCAACTACCCTTAAGGTAAAACTCTTATGCGCTGGCCCTATAGCTCGAATCCTTGTTGAAATTCTGCAACTCTTCTTTAGTCTTTGAACTCCAAACGTCTTCTTTTTAATAATTTATCCGCCCTGACAGGGTAACTGCAATAGTCTCCTTATCAAGGTACTGGGATAAATTATTAGTTGAATCCTCGATGTGTCTTCTTTAACCGCTGGATACTGAATGAGCTCTCTGTCATCCATCTACCTATTTATACCTTAGCAGACGTGCTATTTTTAGAACTTGTTTCTGATTGGTCCAAATTTAAACATAGCGTTTTACAACAAGTACTTGCTCTATCAAATATCTGGTTCGTTTTAACTTTTGTATATGACATAATGTGTGATGCTGGGATCCAGCTATCCACATAATGAACCAAAATCAGCCGCAAATGACCCAATTTCTATTATTTACAGCAATTCAACAATAATTATAGCAATGACAACCTAAAAAGGGAGTCAAGCACTAGCTGTGCTTATGTGAACAAAACTACGTTATCAATATATCAAATATACAAATTATTCTGACACTTTTATTTCTTTACAAATGGCATTCATTTTTAAAGGGAATTACTTTTTGAAAAAAGTTTTAGTATCCAGTCGTAGGAGACAGTATGGTAAAATATAAATAGGACAGGTAATGTGTTTACCAAATAATCCTGTTGTGTGGTGATATACTGCTAAACCTTAACTAAACACAGAACGATTAGGAAAGAAAGCGTAAAGAACTACTATGAAAATCTTACTTTTGCATTTTTCAGATGTATGTACTTCAATGTCAGTTATTGGTTTAGGCGCTAGGTCGCGCTGTTATAAATGATAATACAATAGTATTTACGCAATTACATTTTACTTCAAACAAATTCTTACATTAGTTTTTCATTAGAATAATTGATATGATCTGATTGTAACCGTTTATTTCGCTTTCCTAACAATTATACTCGTACTGTTACGCGGTAATTACTAATGTTCTACTTTTGCTGTAATAGCTTAGTATTTCAGTACGTATGTACTTAAGGTATATCAAGTGATAGAAGCAGTGCGAAATTGATTGTAATTATTACTATCTTTATAGCTTAAACAAAACTAGAACACCGGATGTATTTCAGGTTATCGTATTTTATTGACCATAATTTAAATATTTAGTAAGGAAAACTAGATTCAGACACTCGCTGGGTTTTATATACACATTACTACTTGTGGCAATGATAATAATCAAAAGTGTCCATACAGTGTCAGTTTTATTTGATTGTTTTACCTGTTAGCCTTTATGTATACAGTCAAAAATACTTTTTACGACTTAATTTTGACGGTACCAAAAATAAGTGTTGTTTTCAAAATTGATCTATCAATGCTATCGGCACCAGTATAATATTTGGTGCAGTCTTGGAAAAAAAAACTTTCATAAATAAATAAAATGATGCTTGTTCCGGATCCGAAATTACAACCATTAAATTTGAACCCAAAGAACCTGTTTAAATCTAACATCAAGGTATAATAGCAATTGTATTATGCACTAGTCAAGGTATAGAAACTATAGGCGCTACAAAAACTAACAAAACACATTACAAAAGTGTCAACTGACTTAAGATTATCCGCTACACGTGCATTGGATGAACAATGCATTTAACGAAACCATCTGGTGATTAGATCACATTTTAAAAAGTTTGACAACTGAAGTCATGGGGATAACTATACAGGACGCTCATCCGTCTAAACAATTCATAACTTCATAAGGATGCAACTATAAAATTGGTGAAGCTTCACTTATTTCGCATGCTTCAAAGTTGTTTTGTTTGTTTGTTTTTTGTTGAGTTTAACGTCGCACCGACACAATCATAGGTCATATGGCGACTTTCCAGCTTTGATGGTGGAGGAAGACTCCAGGTGCCCCTCCATTCATTATATCATCACGAGCGGGCACCTGGGTAGAACCACCGACCTTCCGTAAGCAAGCTGGATTGCTTCCTTAAATGGAGAATTCAAAGCCCCGAGTGAGACTCGAACCCACATAGTTGAGGGGCAGGTGATTTGAAGTCGGTGACCTTAACCACTCGATCACGGAGGCACCTTAAAGCTTAGAGACATGACTTATTGAACCGTTATCTTAAATAGCAGGGTTGAAAGTCCCGAGGACAAGCAATATTTATGAACGTAACAACTAATATTGCACTCGATATGGAAATAGGTGCACGTGTACATATTTACACATTTAAATCGAAGAAGCACGCTATATATGCAATAATGAAAAAACACAGAAGTAGAAAAGTAGAAAAACAGACACAAATAAACATGAACGAGGAACACAGTAGGGCTTAGCCTTGGAACGGTCAGTGGTAAGACCGCCATTGAGACATTTAACCAGTATACTAGCGCTTAACCGCTCTATTTAACCGCATCCGTGTACCTTTATAACAATACAGTATACACAAGTTACAGCAACCAAAGGAAGACATTGTTAAAAACAAATATGGTCTCATAATAATTCAACGAACCCGGCAAAACTGTAAACGAAAGAAGCCAAAAACACACGAGAAATACTATTAGGGCACGACGAAATAGGTAAGCGACAGACATCAAACAATCTCGTTCAATGGGGGACGAAACAGCTTATTGTTAAAGAGTGTCGCTGCAAAAGCAAACAGGAAAGCAATTGACCAACTAAACTTAAAGGGGCTGAACGTGTCTCAAAAATACGGCCGTATCCTCTTCCAGTAAAACATATGATAGTTTTGATAAATAACAGTTGGAAATTGTTAACCCCGGCAGTCTTGTTATTTTGCAGGAAGTATGTAATAAGTAATTATAAAACTCACGTGTGGTATGTAAATATATACATTTATGTCATATATAAGTTATCACGTTCATGTGCAGAATTTCCAGCTTCGTAATTTGATATTATATACACCTGTGTATATAGTATATCAATAAGCCAACATTCGTACATATAAAACAGAAACTATCTTACTTCTTATACATTTTCTCAGTAAAGTGATTGTACAAAAAACTACAAACTGTTAAATAATAACAAATTTTAATGCAGATTATAATATTTATGGCGATAGAGATATAACTTTTCAAGCTTAGGAATAAGTTGCCAAGTTACTCATGTTTAGTTTTTTTTCTTTATAGGTAGAATACTTGTCGGTTTTTTCTTATTGCAGAAATCTTCTTACCTATTCATAAGTTATGATATTATGACGTTAATCTTGAGGAGTGTGATGAAAGATAGTATGATGCACGTGACAGAAATATTTCCAAAAAATTGTTGAGGAAAGAATGTAAACAATGAAATTCATCACCGCAAACAAAATTGTTTAGAACGAAACAGGGATGTATGCGCATGCGCAATAAAGACACTTGTAATACCGAGTTGAATGTTAAAAACATATGTTTGCGCCAGCGGCCTTGTAGGTCAGATATTGTTACTAAATGCCGGCTTTGGATTGGTTGAAAAAATGTGTAGGGAAACCCGTAAGATTCAATAAGTCGTAAGCTGATAGGATAAAAACGTTATGTCTACAATCATAAATTTTTTGCCAAAATCAAGCAATACAATGTTTTCTGAGAAATTTGGAATATTTTACTAGTGTCTGGCTGAATGGTTGATTTTACAATCCTGTATTTAGAATAGTAAGTGTCAGTGGGCATTTTGCCTCTAAATGACATTCAAGAAAGGGGGTAGGTTTGTCTGAAGAAAATTTGTAAGAAAATGGATCGGATAAGCCTATATAAAATTGCCATTTTTATGCGTCTGAAATGCTGTCTTCTTGAAAGAATCACATTTTAATGGTCATTTCTTAATTTTGGGGCATGTGACAGGGTCATTTCTTATAATGGAAGTCTATAGGAAAAGTAATAGGAGTGTCTGATCTGTAATGAAATGCAGATTTATTTATTTCAATATGTCTTAGTCTGGATAGCGCGTGTTTCGTCAGATACTATTTACAAGTAATAATGAAAACAACTCAGCTTAGTAACATTGCTAAGTTTACATTTGTGACTGAGAAAAACATGCAGACGATAAGCAGACGTACTCTTGCAGTTGGTAAGCAGTTCCTTACCGATTTGTCTTCTCACATCAGTTAATATGACAACTATCGGTATTTTGTATGTTCAATGGAAAAAGTGGAAACTCCACAGGTCGCTCCTTAATAAAACGGAGCCTGCAATATTTTCATTTTTTGCATTGAGCGACCTGTGAAGTTACTACATTTTTCTATTTCATAAGCAGGTGCTACTGGGCGTGCGGGGTGGAGGGGGTATCTAGCTTTAATGCTTATGAACAAAACTAAACAAAACCAAGTCTTCAAGAATTTGCTTCTTCCAAAGGATCTTTTTACAGATTTTATCTATACCTAGCTCGTAGAAAATATATGACATTCTTTGACAATACACGAGGACTGATTTGTCTCCATTGTTTGCATATTGCTTTTTACCAACCTGTCATTGTCAGAGATGGTATGGCTGTTGGCAGAGTAACGATGACAGCCATTTTGTTTAGGTGTTTCACAACAGATATTGCGTTTCTACATCGAATTGAATTTTCCACTTTCATATGAATAATGAAAAATAAAAAAAAATTAAACCGAATAGAATATAAACATGTTATTATTAATATCAAAACTCTTCAAATTTTACAATACTCATAAATGAGATATAAACTTGTTTTGGCTTTGGAAGGTCGATTGTTCTATTCTCATCCATCAGAGGTTCGTCAAAACTATGGAACCATGGTAGACCTCTGGTATGCGAGAATGTGTAACCGCCTGTTATTAAAACAAATCATAGAATGGCTTCTGCCTCCGCCCTTAAAGCAGGGAACCCGCCATATGACATAATTGCGTCAGTGTGCCGTTAAACCTAACACAAACAAAACAAAAGCATCAAGTTGTTTTTGTATACTAATTTCTACTTTCTATTACATTTTGTGCAAAATGTATCATATTTTCATTTTGATTTTGGAGACGCTTCGATTTACAATGCGATAATTTGTTTGATTTTTTTAAGATGTAAGATCTTTGCGATGTAGCAATTGCAATAGATATTCAAAACAAAACTGCGTTGATACTAGAACGGGAAAAATCATAAAATACTAGATAAATTTCATGGTAGAGAACAGCGAATCTATCATACGCACAACATCGTATAGTTTTATTTTCTTTGTTCAGTCTGCCATATCAAATGATTTTGTGATTAAAACAAGTGATATATAGGTCTCAAAAATACTACAATTTGAGGCAAATGTAAAAACAACAATATCGCAATAAATGTAAGTAAAAGTATTTCATGTTCAGATTCTACGATAAAAAAAAAAACTGCCTCTTTTAAAAAGCATAACGTAATGTCTGCAGAAACTTTTTCATCTAACTTCTTCAATTACTGTGCGTAAAAAAGATATGTACTGCGCTGTCGACGCTATCAATTAAAATATGCCAAATAGTAATAAGTGGTTCTTGGCATAGCATACGCTCAGACTGATCTTCTTTATTTGATATTGAGTGATATTATAGTTTTAGTTCTGTTCAGCTCACAAGCAAAATCGTCAAAACTATTGAGCAGCTAAATCGTTTAACTCTCCAGGCATTTTCCATTCTTTTATGCTAATTAGAACATTGTTTTATAAAGGGTTTAAAATAAACCTTTTTGTTGGGAAAACAGAAACCACTAATTGTAAGACTTTTTTGCCTGCAAACTTAATTATATATCTGTTCTTAATTTTAAAAAATAACTTTTTCAAAAAAGCCTTAGTTTTTGAGAGCCTATACAAATGTTCACGAGTCTCGGTTCAACGAGAAAGCATCCGGCTGTTTCAGAGGGTTGGGGTCATCATGTGAAAGCCTGAATTATTCATTGACAGCAATCCTTAGAATTTTTCTTCTTGGGGTTTTTTTAAGTTTAGATGTTGGAGTATCAAACTATAGCAAAAACTCTTTTGAAACTTAAAACTGTTACTGACAAGAACTGAAATACCAGTTAAGGGGCTCGGAATAACGAGAAAAGGGCATAATACAGTCAAACATTTCGGTGAAGACAAACTTTGGGAACAAACCGGTCTAATGGTTAAACGGAAAAAGAAAACTGTGCCCATCATCGGAACATCTAATTGTAGTGGTGTTATTTTGTGGTGTTAAACTGCATTAACAGAATATTTCTTTTCTCTTGTAAAAACGTTTACCGGTGAATGAAAAATGATTTACGTAAATGCTGAAAAACTGCTAATTGAAATATACTTCATGTTATTGGCAAAGGTAACCGCAAATTATGAATGCATCATGTTTTCATATAACAACAGGAGAATATATTTGAAGTAGAAAATTTAAAACTCACTTGGAATGATTCTTATGCTGTAATCAATTAACAGCTGCGTTAGCATATTTATATACCCCTGTAATATTTCGAAATAAATTGCACACCACAGGCATTGTGTATGAACGAAACTTCACAAAAAGAAATAGTTAATGTTAAAATTTGATTATTTCTACAAAAATACTACAACATAAAATTTAAGGTAATTATCATATTTAATAATGATATATCGGATTTTCATAAGGCATTTGGGGCAAGTCAACACTGTAAATGAAACAAATTTGTAACTTTGCGCCCTTGTTATTATGACTGGAGTTGTA
This sequence comes from Mercenaria mercenaria, assembly GCF_021730395.1. Taxonomy (NCBI): domain Eukaryota; kingdom Metazoa; phylum Mollusca; class Bivalvia; order Venerida; family Veneridae; genus Mercenaria; species Mercenaria mercenaria. Next base: position 26,240,663 of record NC_069362.1, read on the forward strand.
AACGTATAGAAAATGATGCATGTCCATATTTGATAATCGCTAAACTGTCGAAATACTAACGATGTTTGATTGTATTGTAAATCAAGACGTACATTTCAAAATCTTTATGATTTTATTTTTAAAAAAATATCGCAGTAGTATTGAATTGATATATACTGATTTCGTTTTGTTCAGTTTTGCTCCTAGGGAACAGTTCCATAATTTGGGACGTCCTAAATGATCGGGAACGGAAACCTATCTACCGGCCCCGAGAAGGAATTGTAGTACGAAATAGGGAAATAATGGACCAGCCTCTCAAACGTGCTGCAGATAGTTTCTTCATGTCGCCGATATATTTGATGTGAACGCCACAACGTCACATAACGTTATACAAGGTCTAAGGAGCTTATATTAGGCAAACGTGTTATAGACTGCTTTAACAGGGCGCGTATAGTTGAATGTTCGTTTCTTTTGAGGTCATTAAAACATTTTTATGGCTGGCCTCAATGCCATATTAAAATCTGATATATTTTTGTAAAAAACAATCATTTATGATAGATACGTTTGTGCTGTATGTCTACTATGGAAATAATTAATTTTAAACCTTGTGGTGTAATCGCATTTCGACAATGGTCGTGGCGTGCCATTTCTAAATGTTGTGAGTGTATATAGATAAGTTATTGCAGCTGTATGTTCCTGTAGAAAAAAATGCAGCATTTATTTGAAATTATTTCCTGTCATCATTTATGCTCTTCTTGTGATCTTGTTGCGTTTTAAGTCTTATCAACACAGCTCTGTCTCTGGGTATTATTTCAGAAGCTGTTGGTCAGATACCTTGATAGAACAACCGACCGTCAGCTCCTTCAACTACATAGTCGAGGGACAAACGACACGAAGTCAATGTTGCAAACTAATTTAGAGAATATTTACACCACATGTGTATTTAGCCTTTAAGAGTTATACGTGTTGTGTTTCTTCCCCTTTTTTGCTACAATACGTTAAGAGCGCTTACTTGTACCTGAAATCAAACATTTAATTTCGATAAGTTTGATGGAGGATTTGAAAACTATGGGCACAAAAATAGATACAGTTATAAAACTGCAAGAAGCACACTTAAAAAAGTTTTGAAAATTAAAAATCTAATGTCTTTTTTAAATAACATCAGCAAAAGTATATGTTTGTCCGTCAGTGTCTTACATTTTCCTTGCCCGGACGCAATACAACAAACAAATTGATGCAACACATAACATTATATTAGAAGTATTTAAGATAATAATCTGTTCCGCATGTGAAGCTATGGCATGCCTTACTTTATTGTTGTACAGGTATTTTTCAATAATGTGTTGTTTGCTTAGCAAATTATCTGCCTTGAAGTGGAGCACATATTACTGTGGTAGCTGGCGTATAATTATTTTGTCAGACACTATTTACGTGTAACAAAAAAAAACGAATCAAAGATACAAGATATAGATGTAATGAATGAACAAGAAGCAAACAATAAAACAGGGATAAACGTCAATTGGTAATATTTCTATAAATATGAAGTTTCTTTTATTACACAGTCTTGCAGTATTCAAACGTCTTTTACTACAACATGTTTAGAACTGAAGTAGATGTAAAATTTGTGCGACCAGCCTAACAAATGCATATTTTAGATTTACTGGTGTTGATTAGTACTCGCGAACGTTGTTACACCAGTTGTGCTGCGTTCAACAACTATAGTTCTACCGTGTTTGATATGAGCACTATATTGTGCGTACACTTCGACAGTGATACCTTTACGTCTTCTACTGGCTTACCACAATCAAGGAGACCAAGACTGTGCATTTAATTTGTACCTAAAAACACGTGTAAATGCTTTCAATAGAGCTATACTGTTTCCATTATATATTATTGAGTTACAGTTTTCTTAAAGGAGGAAGTCTCTATCTATGAAATCGACCCATTTTGTCCGAACAATTGATATATACTGTTTAATATAAGGCATCTAAGTATGTGTACTTGTTCCGCACACGAGCGTTTGGGTCTTTACCTATTTTCTTAGTCAGCAAAGATGTTATTGCTTTCTAAGTAATGCGATTACTATCTATCGAGTTATACAGTTTATTTGAGCCGTGCCATGGGAAAACCAACATAGTTGTTTGCGACCAGCATGGATCCAGACCAGCCTGCGCATCCGCGCATTCTGGTCAGGATCCATGCTGTTCGCTTTCAAAGCCTATTTCTATTAGAGAAACTGTTAGCGAACAGCATGGATCCTGACCAGTCTGCGCGGATGCGCAGGCTGGTCTGGATCCATGCTGGTCGCAAAGCCACTGTTGGTTGTCCCATGGCATGGCTCATTTATGCATAAGATTATGCTTATTCCTCTGTAATCTAACGGAAAACATTTATCAGTGTTCTGCTCTTTCAATATAAAAGAAGTAATTGTCTTCTGCCAATACAAGGTTTAATCCTGGTAATGAATAGAAGTTGAAATAATTGTTATATAATAATAAGCCTATAATCGGCTGATTTCTCAAATGGTAGAAGTATTCTATCATAGCAGCAAGCTGACCGTAATCGTGGACTCATAATAATTCCCGATATTTTCTTGTTAGATATATCTTTTATTTGAGTTGTTCAGATCCAGTTTGACATACATTTTTTAGATTTTCACTAAGTCAAAGACTTATTTCTTAAGACATCCATTTATATGCTTTAACAGCAAATATGAAAGAAGTGTTGAATCTTATGCGGTAAAGTGCAAGTCAACTGTATTCAAGTACCACCATATTGTTACATTCCAGAAAATGGTCCTGTATCCTACTTTCGTTTTCAAGTAAATTACATGTAAACAAGAAATAAACAAAGGTACTCTTGGCCCTAAATGTACACGCAAATGCTTTAAAATAGAGAAAAAATTGACTCTGCTTATTTGGTGCATTTTACTAGACCTTCGAAATATTTTGACCGAATTACTGCTATAACACCTAAAAAAGGGAACTATTTTCTTTCAAGTTCGACAAAAACACCTTTATTTTACAGAAAATCTTCGTCAGTAAAACTCGACAATTTGTAGTTTTATCAAGACCAAGTTTTGCATTTTTCAAGAGATTTACAATTTTTATCTTTTCAAGTTAACTGTACACAACTCTATCTAAAATACCACCAATTTAACAGAACCATCGTGATAACATATCTATATGATACAAATATGATTTTGATTTGCTGGAAAAATGATCTCCCTTGTTCAAAAATGAAAACAAAAATTAGAAGTAGATTTATGTCTTTCCGCTTTGTCTGCAGTTAATTTTGTGCAAATTACATTATTTGCCTCATATAGTGTAATATACCATTAAAGGCTCATAAGTTGTTCATAATGTGGCTGCCACCTTTTATTATGAATATAAACTGTATGAATTTCTTGTTAAATCCTACTTCCAGTAACTGTTTTCTCAAATATTTGTCAAAGGTTTGAATATTGATTAACATAGTATAAAGTTTTATTTAAAATATCATTTTTGATTACCCCCCCCCCCCCCCCCCCCCCCCACTTTATAGCTCTAACTGTGTAAGTTCATGTGTAGTATTTCAGGTAGTGCTTTTCTAACCAAATAATTATGCATAAAATCCATTTGGACAGCTGTTTAATATGATATTTAAAGCCTTATGGGACTTTAAAAGAAACTGTACTTTGTTACATGTAAAAGTTAATCACGTCAGCTCTTTTTCTGTATACAGTCTAATGATCAATAAGTCAAAAAAACTATTTTCCAAAAGACATACATACATGTCAGCTGTAGTCAAGAAACCTCATTATACCGCATTTAAGTGTCTTTTCATGTAAATATATTCCACTAGTGACACGATCCTCGATTTGCTCTCCATTTATACGCAAATGCGCTCAAATTGAAAAAAAAAAATGTATTACCTTTCTCGACCGAATAACTACTATTACACTTTCCACCATTCAAATCTGACATAAAGTTTCCACGGCTATAGATATTATATCGAGATGCGAGTGAATAATAAGATAATAACATATTATAATAAGATACATATATTGTTATAAATATGCAAAGTAAAGTATCGTGAGTATGAATGAAGTATGTTTATTTCTTCATGATGCAATGATTAGGATATTATTGAGAGAAAGAAAAGAGCAACAGCAAGGGAAAGATAAACAAATTTTCTGCCAAACCTAACTGAAGTTGTATTTATTTTAAGGAAATAAATCAGTTTTAATACACAATGTAACTAAATTGAGAAAAACTCGTTGTATTATGATAATGCCTTTTTCTTGTTTATGTTTTCCAACGTATTGTTTTGATCAAGCAGAAACAAAGGATTATTGATATTTATATCCATTTTATTATTATATCTTACGAATATACAAGTCTGTTTGAAAACCACATTTCTTTAAAATATATAATACATGAAATATAAGTTTATATGTAGCATTATCTTCATGTGAATATTAGTAGAGATGTCCAGATGGACAACAATGGCCCAAAATTGCATGGTCGATTTGCCTGTAACGAATCACATATATTCTACAAAAAGGTTTTATGATAACTGATAAAAACAAACCAAAACAACCGGTCTTTTAAATTGGCCAAACATATGAAATGTAATGCGATTCAAATGTAGACCGCTTAAAAGGTTTAAAATGAAATCAAAATGGAAAACAATAATATTAACAGCAGTGTAAGCAGTCATCTGAAAGACAATTATGGAATAGGCTAAGTACGAAAAAAAAAAATACATTCAATTTATCTCTGATCGAAGCTGTTGGCAAACTATAACAGATCAGAAAATTAGAAAAGAACTGTATTATCAAAACAAGATACAGTAACTCGATTTTATGAAGTTATCGTTCCTGACCTCACTGCTTCATCCAATAGTCCTTGAATGTCCCACGGATAAAATTCCAGCGGCAGACGACATCAAGCTAATGGTGCTCTAACGTAATAAACTGCATGCTTTGATTGTCCTAGGCGATTGGTAGGAAAAGCACAAATTTTACGGGTTTTCAAAGCACGGCCATGAAATAACAGCCAAATTAAATAACCAAAAACAGTTCAGAAAATATTCTAGTATATATGTGGATATCTTTTACAATCTTGCATTTTCTTGGCATACAACATGTCGAAGACACACAAAACTTGTTTAGACGCGCCTCTAGGACAAAAACGCTCTAACACTTTTACAAAAGATGAATGCATTTGAAGAGAAAAAAAGACAAAAGAAAATTTGTGACTTAACTTACTGCTTTCGGGATATTATGAATTGAAAAGGTGATGTTTTATTTTATAACAATAAATGTTATAACATGCTTACTAACAGATGAGTACATAAAGTAACGAACATTTTTGTTCAGGGAAAATGAAAGTGTTTAACCGATGATAGACAATTCAGATCTTGAGCATTTTTGAAAAAAATATGAATACTGTATCTGTATATAGCATATTCATTGTAGAGTTAAAGGCAGATTTTCAGGATACAGCAGGTGCGCGATTAAAACTAGAGGTAGATAATGATATATGGAAATCTGCGATACTTACAATTCTGCAATAGTCCAAGAGCAAGTTTCATGCTTTCATACGCATTACGTAACACTCACAATTTACATGAGAGTCAGAAAAAGCTTATTTCCACAATATGTCTCGATTTCTCTTTAATATAAGGCAATACTATAACAGGGAATCGATCCTACCGATCCCTCTACGGTAACATGCGATATATACCGAATGGGATCGAATTAAAACATGTGGTCTGCCGGCACGTGCACAGAGCGTCTGACGTCGGATTTTTTTGAAGAATACGCCTTTTCCTTGTGCGTAATAAGCGTCCACATAGCTTGTCCGAGCCATAACGTCTTGCACATCAGAACAAATATGTGCAGTATGGATTTTTATTCCAAAATCTACCTTTAAATTGATACAAACGCATATTTCCGGGCAGGCTGATGAACTGTAACGACTCCCGATTGAGGCATTGCCTTAATTCATATTATTAATATTATATACCATTCTAAAGAGCTCTGAGAGTTGTTGCAGAAACTTTCTACTTTTCTACATTTACATTTCACTAGTTATGAATTTAAAGTAAAAAATAAAATAATGTTGTTTTTTTCACTGGTACATTTCAGCCATTTCTGACTATATATCTTTCTTTATTCAATTTTTTGCCCCATTTGTGCATAGACTATTATGAAAACGTTTTGTAAATTTCTAATTGTTCCGATGTTGTGATTTCGCCCAATTTTTATAACGGGAGAGTTCATTTTTTTGCTATAAAATAGACATTATTAAAGAAAAATTGATAATTGTAAAAAGTCTACTACCACATTCGGAGACCTTAGAATGATTTATAATTTATATCTGGACCTTGCAAAATAGAGCTGTAGCTAACGAAAACATCCTGTTATGGCTCAGGTGGATGAAATAGCAGCTATACATTTTCCGTTCAAAATAAAGGACTTATCAAATAAAGTGATAGGCCCTACATCGTCTTGTATCAGCAATGACTCGGTGTCTCTAAAGTCCGTGTCGGTCGGTTTGGCGTTAATCGAAAGTAGTACAGTCAGTTTGTCCAATCAACCGACTAGGGTAAGATGGAAACCGAAAACACGGAGTCGATTATGATACAACATGAGTAGGAAGGTAATACATTTAAGTGTAAACATAAGTGTTTATCTAAACATATCGTATCACATCTCGTTGCTTTTGTTACTTTTGGTATCACCCTATTTTTTCGGACAAAGGTGATACAAAACGTAAAACAACCTACGAGATGTGATATAAACGCACACACCAACACGCTTGTATAATATTCCGTATATAAAATAATTTCTCTTCCAATATGACTGATTGAGATAGTTCCATACATATTGAGTATATCTCTCTGATCTACTTTACAATACTGTAAACGCTGCGAAAGTAACTTTTCTCCACCATTTCTTATCATGTCCTTGTAAATTTTGTCTTCCAAGTCTGTATCCTGGAAATAGTGAGCTGGATACGTCCGACTTTCTCCCTCCTTGTGTATGGAAAGCTGGATTTTCTACGTCATAATCCTGTCCATAATAATCACCCTCGTCAACTGATATATTTCTTAACTGTGACTCATGATAATGACCTTTCTTATGACTTTGACCTTGAATTTGATTTAGAGGTATTAGCTGTTGTGGGGTGCAGTGTTTATCAGCCGCACTGCTTAAACGCCGACTACGGTCTTCTTTTGTCCGGAATGCTATAGCTAGTTCAATGATACCGCATAGGCCGGAACATACTGCGCCCAAACCAGCTATAAAAAGTGTATATGGAATAGGTGGTCTTGGTTTACCAAAAGCGTAGTACTTCTTAGCGAAGTCAATGATAACTAATCCTAGTAAAATTCCTGAAAATACAGATATAATACAACGATGTTATAGTACATGCCCTTGGCGTAGATATAGCAGGTTTATTGGTGTTATAGTGATTAACTAACATATAACTGTCTATTCTTTGGATATATATTTTGAAAGCGTTGCCACAAACAGTAACAATTTTCACTTTATTTAATGTTACACTGGAATAGCTTTAGTCACACTACAACTTTCAGCTTTAATATCAAAAGAAAACCAAGATGCTTCTCTGCATTATATTTCCAGACCAAAGCGTAAAATCACTGACATTCCCTAAACCAGTTAAACATTTATCTCGCAAGGAAATAATGCTACATTCCTCATTAAGATTTTGAACCTACAGCGGTAAAGTGGCTGTGATTGTAGACCAACGGTTTGAACCACTTGTCGATGGAAAACTAGAAACATATATTGGAGTATTCAAAATACAAAAATTGTGATCAGATTTCTAGAAAAGGGGAACTTACCTGAAAACAACTGAAATATAGCCGAGAAGCCACCGCTGTAGATAAATTTAGCTCTGCTATTGCATGTGCCCCTTGGCTCGTCCTCGAATATGCTCGGTTGCCCTGGCGTCTGCTGATGGAATGTTTTAAGTTGAAACAAAATTAGGAGAAAAGCTCCAGTTGCCAAAATCAGACATGATGTCACCTGAACTTGAGTTCCAATCACTGACGTAAACATTGCACCTGGAGATACAAAATATTGTACCGATCAAGTTATTGCTTTTTTTCTAATCTAATATATGTCTATCCTAACCAGAAATAGTCTACAAAGTGATCACAATGTAACAAGGTTAACAATGTATACGATTAATTTGAGACATACTCTGTGAAAAATAAAACAGCTTGAAAACTGAGTGTTCTTCAGTATACAAACGTACTGACTGCAATATTCAAAACGAGAACTTATTTTAGTTTAACCTTATTGTGCTTTTTTTTTGGTCGTTTACGGATTCGTAAAAATATGTAAAATCACGGGTAACACGAAACATTTGCAAGTGTTTTGACCTTGTGATCATGTATATGCATTGTGGACTTGTTGTTTGATTTTTGAAGCAACCCGTCTGTTATATATTCCGGTACAGTTTCTCTTTGTTGCTGGCCTTTTTTTTTTCTTATATAAAAATCGATATATATATTTCAGTCAGAATCAATGTTGATAATTATATATCTTCCCTCCCACAGGAGTTCCACAACGATATGTGCAGACATATAGATCATATTCGGATAATGAATCACTGAGACGAATAATTATTTGGAAACATCACGAACGCATCTCTTCAAGCTGTACTGCTGTTTACGTACCCGTTAACTAAGATATTTCCCTTCCTGTGCATTAACTGCAGTTTTTAAAATTATTAATATTAATGTATTGATTTACAATTTCTCATTTATTGGTAATATATATGAGTATTATCGAACGTTGGATGATCAAGATGTTTTGAAGAGATGCTAAACAGGTAGCAAAATGCCCAAAATGATAGAGAACTGCGTTTCAACAGTGAGGAAGTGCATTATTAAAACATATGAGTGATTGTTTTAGATAAAATGCTTTTGGTCAACTATAATGCTCCATTCTCATTGAGTACAAACAAAGGAATACTAGCCATCTGATTCGAACCATTCACGACACAAACACATTGGTCGGTACAGAAAAACACAATGATAATTTTCCGAACGGAAAAAAAAACACATTCAAAGCATACACTGTATAACTATGTTAAGCTTTTTGAATGTGTCTAGGGAACAGCTTTGACCTAGATACTGAAAACTGAGTGTATTCATACAGATCTCTGCAATTTATGATTCCCTGACGACAGATAGCGCCCACATATGCACAGCCAGCAAGAAAATAAATGTATACGGGTCATTTTATATACACGATGATAAAGATCTTCAAAACAAATGCATTTTGCTTTCTGAAACCCTAGTAAAGTTTTTTTACATGTGTCAAATGTGCACTAAACAGTCAAATGCAAAAATTCGTTAACACAATCTAACATCCAGGGAGATAAAAATATAGTTTTTCAAGCAAAGTGGCCTAAGTTGTAAAATACATCTATATAGGGCTTTTTTCTGGCGGCTGTTTATGAATTTAACAGTTAATATTTTTGTATGTCCTTCAAATAAATCAAACTATGGACTTTTCAGCTAATTCACCCGCTTGCAACTAAAGTTATAAATGTTTTTTTGGTTACAACAGTGACGTTGTCAGAACAATATTACTACATGACTGCCATGATATGTTTATCATTATGAAAGAATAGAATTTTCATCATTTATTTATAAGTTATCTCTATTCATTTCCCATTTACAAAATTATAAAAAAAAATAAAACGATGCTACCCCTTTCACGACGTCTGGATAAAAAGATCCGAGCAAGGGACTTTTCCTTAAAACGAGGTTGTAAAATTCGTTAACACAATATAACATCCAGGGAGATAAAAATATAGTTTTTCAAGCAAAGTGGCCTAAGTTGTAAAGTGCATCTATATGGGGTTTTTTTCCGGCGGCTGTGTATGAATTTAACAATTAATATTTTTGTATATCCTTCAAATAAATCAAACTATGGACTTTTCAGCTAATTCACCCGCTTGCAACTAAAGTTATAAATGTTTTTTTTTTGGTTACAACAGTGACGTTGTCAGACCAATATTACTACATGACTGCCATGACATGTTTATCATTATGAAAGAATAGAATTTTCATCATTTATTTGTAAGTTATCTCTATTCATTTCCCATTTACAAAATTATAAAAAAAGATTAAAACGATGCTATCCCTTTCACCCGTGTGGATAAAAAGATCCGAGCAAGGAATTTTTCCTTAAAACGAACTCGAGGTTGTACCGAGTTGTAAGTGTGAAATTTTAATCAACAACTTAATGTGGATGGTAGTGGCAAACACAGCTCATCATATATAAATAAAGTAGTCCGTGACTCGTGTGAGACAAATGTCTCGAAAATTGATATTTTACTCAGAATACTCCGCCTCTTAGATGCGAAAACATATAATTTTGAAAATTATCGTCATCTGCAAAAATATTACTGAGAAAAAAGAAAAAATAGAAGTTGTTTAATGATTTATTTATGTTAACATAATACAATATATCAGCATAATTGAGAAGGAAGCATAATGACGAATGTTAATATTTTTGAAAGAATATACTTTGTATGTAGGGTAACAATTGCGTGTTATTTTTCATCAAATAATGATGATAAAATGTTTAAACATATGATATAAATATTGTTATGAATATTACATACTGTGCAAACAATCCATTGCCGACATTTTCCCTAAAACTCAACACACTTGTCAAAATATGTTTGCGAAAACGTTTTAACCTTCTTTGACAGGTGAGTTGCTACTTGTCAATATATGTTTGCAAATATATCTTATTTTCCATTGACCACAGAGCTGCTGTCTTACACCAACGATGTTTGTAATACTTACAGCTGCAAAGACATTTCAGCGTATCCTAAGTAATGAGTAAACGAAAAAGGCAAATTATGTGATACAATTGATAATACACACATTTCAACATCAAAATCTACTCACTTAATATATATATTACTTTCAAAATTAAACAATTGAATGAATGTCTTTATTAAGAACTTCCGAGGTAAAAACAGTTTCTAGCTAAAATCAAAATAGTGGAAAAGATTGTGTCTAATATCACAACAATAATATGAGCCGTGCCATGAGAAAACCAACATAGTGGCTTTGCGACCAGCATGGATCCAGACCAGCCTGCGCATCCGCGCAGTCTGGTCAGGCTCCATGCTGTTCGCTAACAGTTTCTCCAATTCCAATAGGCTTTAAAAGCGAACAGCATGGAGCCTGACCAGACTGCGCGGATGCGCAGGCTGGTCTGGATCCATGCTGGTCGCACACCCACTATGTTGGTTTTCTCATGGCGCGGCTCATATGTTACCAGAAATTCAGGAGTAAGTTTGTTGAAACATGTATGTCATCTGACATATTCAACATATTTAGTTTTATAACAATTAATTATCTCCTGTAAATACCACTCTATTCAAAGACGAAACTTTATGTATCTGCTTTGACTTTAAACTCATATTTAATTGTTTTGGCCTTGCGAGCATTTTCAAAATAATGTTTTATATTGTTGAAATGTCTCAAAATTATCATGAGATAGAGGCAACAGGCAACAGATGGATTTGAGGCTGCTTTAGAATCATATATACATTTGGCTTATTCGAAGGTATTTCCATTTTTATAATATATAACACCGTAGTCTCGGCAAGAAAGCTACTGACACAAGGACATATCGTGAATTGGGTTTAAATATGTAAAGTTATAGTTCAGTTTGCATTTCCTTCAAAGAAAAAGAGCATTTTTGTGGTCACGTCTCTCCGTTAGTCGCAATGGTTTTATCATACATAGGTTTGAAAAAGCCACTATTGTCTTAGGAATTTGCAAGGCTTCTGTGGATGTCTCTAAATTGCTTTTTGTACTTTTAGCATGTGTAAATGTTGAGTTCTGAGTTCTGCTCAACCCGGGGCTAGAAGGCGTGGACGGTAGCATGCATTTCCACTACCGTTTCTATCGGTTAAATATAGTTTTTAAAATGTTGCATGTTTAATAGACAGTCGGAGAAAGAAATCACAATCAAAAATGAGAGAAACAACTAGACCTAACATGAAAGCTTGGATAAGTGTGCGTTCTTAAGAAATGCATGTATGTTTTCATAATTTATATGTCATAAAACCATCAAAAATGAGAGAAACCACTAGACCTAACATGAAAGCTTGGATAAGTGTGCGTTCTTAAGAAATGCATGTATGTTTTCATAATTTATATGTCATAAAACCATCAAAAATGAGAGAAACAACTAGACCTAACATGTAAGCCCGTGTGTTCTCTAAAAATGCATGTAGCTCTACTTTTTTTATAATTAATATGAAATTAATGACAATATCATCGGTAAATCCGTGAAATGTTGTTTATGTTGCATGGTAATGGGAATTTTAAAGCTAGGAATTTTCCGTGTAAACTGCTTTGGTAATTATATCTAATAACCGTTATTTTCAAATGGAACAATAGCTTCTAATTGATCCTTTTGTAGTATCATTAACATTGAAAATCCATGCTGAATAATACATTACTTTTTAAGTGATCCACTGACAGGGTAAGAAGCCATTAACAAAGATTAACAGAAAGAAAGCTGCTGTTTTATTGATAAACTGTAAACATGAAATTAACGCAAGATAATAGAAAAAATACTACACCTAAATTCAATTGTTTGAATAAATTAACTTTTCCAAATCGGTTATTTGTTCTCTTGATTAATCAGGGAGAAGAAAATTAATTTCCTTGCAAGGTACTTTCTGATTACTCATACTAATTTCATTACCTACATTCCCTCGGCTGCTCTTCTTTTAAAAATGATTAAGTAAAACGAATTTGTTATATGCAGATTAAAGACAATGGACAGTCAAATACTTAGTAGAGGTCAACCAAGGCATAGCTAATTTTCAGACAGAGACATTTTGTGTAAATGGCGTTGGTATATTTTTTTTTTATCTAATAACCGATATATTCCAATGGTACAATAACTTCTAATTGGCCAGTTATATTAACAGTCATTCTCTTTTAGGCAAAAACAAAAGTTTAATAATGAATATATTGTAACTTGATCGGTATATATCAACATACAAGTACATATATATATATTTATTACATACTCGTTTCTATTCCCCGTTAAGTTACACTGGTACCGGAAACGTCAATATTTTTCCATATACTGACGCCTGAATTTCATATCGGGTGCGTGACGTAATTCAGTATGTGTTGTTGTACTATTTTCTTCTATTTAGTTCAGTATTGTCAATCCTATTCAGGCTATTGAACAAAATTATGGTATTTACATTATATTTATACGTGTAGATGAGTATGTAATAAAAAGGTTATTATCTTTGCATCGGGAAACATGCACTCGTTCTTCAGCGGAAGAATATTGCGCTCCTAAAGTCGCGCAATATTTTCGCTGAAGAACTCGTGCATATTTCCCGATACAAAGCTAATAACCTATAAATACACTTTAACTCCAAAAGCAATTCTTAAACCACATGTTTCAAACTAAGTGCTACAAAAAAGCTAGTGCTAATTCACCAGTCGGAGTACCGGATGTGCTAAAAACATAAATTAATTAAAAATCTGTTATTGAGTTAAATAATAAATGAATATTCCAATTCCGTAAATGATGAGAATTTTATCAGGTTGTATTCAGACATAACTGATGGGTTTAAGATGAAGCATATATTTCAGGAAACTTATACATGCATCTGGCAGTTTATGGAGGAAAAAATAAATATGCAACATTCAACATAAAAAATAGCTATAAAAAGGAGTGGAGTATTTCTCAAGATGTTTATAATTCTTGCAAAATTGTGGTAATTGTATACAGGAAGTCTGCGTGAAATATGTATCTTACCTTTTCATTTAAATTATATTTCTATTAGAATTACCCATCAAATAGGTGTGTGTCTGTCTGAAGCATCTGTTAACATTATTACGTCAGCCAATGTACACGGCCTGGCATGTATATGGTAATTTGAATTGAAACAGTGAACAGATGAAAAACTAAAACTAACTTTATGTTTAGAACTCGACTTCTGTGTACTGCTAAACATGATTAAATAATTCTAATTTGCTAGCAAGTGAAGTTTTATCCAAAGTTCAGTTTCAAGTCGGATGTCCATTCTCACCGAGAAAACGTTAGGCCAAGATGTATTATATCCCAAGATTGTGCCATTTATATCGCATAAAAGTACGATAAATTTTTATATAAATGCATGTATAAAAGGTTACTCAGCCGTCAAAACCTATACCCTTTAATATTTGTCCTCTACATGTGACCTTTACCTTTCAAATATGTTTATGTTATGAATATAAACTTATGAACTGCCATTTTATAGAATACTGACTGTTTAAGATGTCAAACATTTGAATCCTGTGAAATATCTGTGGGAACATAGTATGTCAACAAAAAGTTACAGAAGCTCACACTCATTAAATTTGAATGGTGCAAAGCAAGAATCTTATAGGGTTATAGAAAGACAGTGATAGGCAGTCAAATCACAGAATAACACAAGGTATTTCCTATATCATTTTATTGCCGCACAGAAAGGTATAAAAAGACCGAAGTATGTGAACAAACGTATACGTACTAATAATAGAATAAAAAAGAAACAATATAATCTCTTGGATGCGTTGAGAAAATCAAACATTTCTTGAAATGGCTGTATAGACTATACCATTATGTCCATACGCATTTATAAGTATTCAATTTTATTACAGCAAGATTGTATTAATAAAATGAACAAACGATCAATGCTAACACATTGATGCAATAAAACCATTCATAATGCATGTCCTACCATATCAAATCAGCTGATATTGATTTATATCAATTAAAAGACTATTAAAATCTATGCATTCATATTGGCATTTATGTGGCAACAGGAAGTATTACTTTATGAAATCAATGAAAATATTCTCATGTCAATAAAATGAACATAATAAGCATGTTTGCCACTAAAAATATCAGCTTATTTGCAATTTATTCCACGATTGATTTTATTTTAACTGTTCTAAAACATTTTTGTTTCGCAAAACGAACCTTTCAACTACAATTGGCCGCATTTTAGATTTATATGCTCTGAAAGGCATTTGTAGAATCACATGTTCATCTCATTTAACCCTGTGGTCCAGTAGCAGTAGAAAAATAATTGAACTTCAACTCTCAGGTAAGCCTCCTTTAATTAATTAATTATACTAGCCAATGCTTACACATTTGCAGACATTGATGTCAACATTGAACCATCTGTTGTTTGGAGAAGGTATAGCGACAGCTAGATGTCTTGATAATGTCATTGCTATGCCTACTTTGAAAAAGTAATATATTTAAAAGCATAGGACACAGCCAAGCAAAACAATAGCAGGCTCTGTATTATTGATTCTCTGCACGAGAGGTAATGGAATATATACCCACACGCCCTATAGAAACGGCCTCAGCGGAACTATTTTATTAAAGAATATTGAGTAAGCTTTATGCTCCTAAAGGACAGGAAATAATACCAAACACTGGCGACATTTAACGATTGATCGCTGCACGACACTAAAGGATTGCTGTTATAAATTGTGATAAGATAGGTTTTAAGCAAAGAACGCTGCAAAAACAAAAGCATTAGCAGAATCGGTTTGATTAAGCCTCTTTAGAAAAAAAGCAAATGTGTTTTGACAATTCAGAAAAAGGCCACCTAGGAACCAGTTTGCTGGATTTTTCTCGACCCTCAAATCCACCTGCCAGTATAATGTGATCCTATGCATTTAAGGTATATTTATAGTATAGTAATTAAAGTGTTATTAAAGAAAGATAAATTTTGTAATGGTTTAAACTAAAAGTCCTCAAGGTATCGGCAGAGTTGCTTAAATCGTTTCGCAACTGAACTACAATCTAAAGATTAAGAGTGGATCATTTAACCTGGCGCTTAAAATGCTTAAGGGAACGTCTGAGAATGTTCCTTATCATAAATTTAAAGTACAAAAGCTTTAAAATAAAGTTACTAACGTTTACAGTATTGAACTTAATCAAAGGTGTTTCGGTACTCGGCTTGTTAAAACCGTAAAAAAACAAAGACAAATATCAAACAGGGAATGCCACTTACCAACAACGCAGCCTCCCCAAAATGAAACCCACAGCACGCAGACGTGCACACCAAAACACACACACACACACACACACACACACACACACACACACACGCACAAAGCCAACACATGAGGACAAAACGAACAAACAAAGGAACACAGTGGGGCACAGCCTTTGAACGGTCAGTGGCAAAAACACCACTGGGGAGCTTAAACCGGTTTATGGTGCGCATCCAAACTCACTTTTACCCCTACCATGTTCCAAAGACACGGGACAGTGTAAATAAAAGTAATCCCCTCCAGGCGAATCTTTAACACACGTAATGGAAACAAAAAGGCATGGCATGTAAAACACAAAAATGCTCGTGTATAAATATATAAAAAGCAAACCTTTAGAACCATAAACGTATGTACTCAATGCCTTTTCAGAGGACACAGCAACAAGAGAAACACCCTTAAGGGCCCGACGAAACAGGCCAGAAGACATTGCACCTCTTAGAATTGCACTTGTTAATAGAAAGGTACTCTCTACATCTCTGTGGAAAATTTGTATGTTTTATTTTTTATTTCTTCAGTATAGTAGTAGTTAAAGGTGATAGACAAATACGTAGATTATTACGAAAAACAGCTGGAGAATTTAAACTAGTACGTGGAATATAAAATGATTGTACAGAATGTAGCTTAAGTGGATAAAGGCTGATTGATGGTGTATGTCTTAAAAAGTACTGATATCTTTAGGCAGATGAACAGAAGATGCAGAATGTAACCGAAAAGGTGAAAGAATTAATTTCGGTACTCTATGATATGTACTCATGAAATGTAATTATGTAATACCATTCTGTGAAAAGTGGCGTTCGGGTAGAACAGTCATCAGTTTCAATTCGTAAGCCTTATCAGTAAACATTTGGAAAGCTTATAGGTTACCAGGAGATAGTTATTGCTTTAATTTGTATTGTTTAATTTTCCGATTTTGTATGTATGGTGTAAGGACATTTCTGAGTGGAAATGAATTCGCGGTGTCGTAAATATCCGTATTCTTACGAGGTCATGTGATCAGTCGAGTGAACTCGTATAAAAATCCGGAAAAGGATGATTTAGTGATAAAACATTGTTCTTATACATATTATGTCATGTATCACATTTAGTATTCTGTACTTGTCGTGTTTTATAAATTAATAACAGTTCAATATGTCTCAAAAATATCACGCAATGTTATAAATAAACGAAAACATTTCCTTTCCCTTGAATTGGGATCTGGGTGACTGAAGGCAGAACACAGAGGAGGAAAAGCTTAAATAACAAGTTCTAAAATGTGTATGCCGCATTTACAGATATACTGACTTCATCCGTTCTTGTTGGTGTTTGCCAAGTCGTGCTGTGATAAGCATTATCCAAGTTTAAAAATAATTTCAATGAGACAGTTTACGTCAAAAGAAATCGTTTATTCATTAGAAAAATTAACAGACTCTTTTTGTGTCCGTTTATGTCACATTATGCGCCATAAACACGTAATATTTTAAAGAAAACAAATAAGACGTCATTAGTTATGTTCTATGTTTTCTCTTAAAGTGACCTTTCATAGCTGTACTGATATTTCATATAAAAAACACGACATCCTATGAACTAGTCAAGTTATATAATATCTGCTACAGGAAGTCGAAATTAGAAAAGTTGTTTTCCACTAAATGGAAGTGTACATGTAGTTCATATGCAAAAAGTTTCGGTTTGAAAGCTGCGTTCTATTACATAAGCAATTAAACCTTAAAATATTAACCATGTAACTTCACCAAAAGCGGCGCATGGTTTCAAGTTAAAACTAAACGTGAATATCGGGCGCCGTTTCGCATTCGCTCCCATTTCGTATTTAATTCGACGAATATTATGTTAATTATTGTAAGTTAGAAAATGTTAAAATTAGATGTTCTGTTAAGTGTATTGAAAGAATGGGATGAATTTTATTGCAGAGCAGTCAGCTTCATAAATTACTAATTTATCTAACATTTCACCATAAAAGGGAGAGGATGGGATATGCTGTTTTTTCAGACTGCTCTTGTTAAAATTGTTTTACTTTATTATTTTAACAACAGTGCGTTTTCTTTCAAACATAGAGAGAGAGAGAGGGACAGGTTGAGAGAGAGAGAGAGAGAGAGAGAGAGAGAGAGAGGAGACAGAGAGGAGGGAGAGGTTTTAAGTGTAGCTTACAAACACATTACAACATATATTCATCTTTACACTTTAAATCCTTTATTTCGATGTAAATGAAATGTGGAACCAAACTTTGTAGTCCTGTTTGGCGCCCTATAATCTATACTGTGTTGGTGCGCCGTAAAAACCCAAATAAACTAGAAAATGCTTTTGTAAAAAAGCGCATGTCTCCCCCAATGCAAAGTCCTATAGGCAAGAAGTCAATAGGGGTCAGGAGCGAAAGTCAAAGAGACACTGATGGTTGGCTGCAATAGGGATCATCTACTTGGCATGTCCAGTCATCCCGCTAAATTTCAATACTCGTGGCCTAGTGGTTCTCAAGTCACTGTTCAGGCTCCTGTGACCCTGACCTTTGATCAAGTGACCTCAAAATAAATAGTGGTCATGTACTCTGCATGTCCAATCATCCTATTAAGTTTCAACATTCTGGGTCAAGTGGTTCTCTAGTTATTGATCGGAAATGGTTTCCAATGTTCAGGCCTCTGTGACCTTGACCTTTGACGAAGTGACCCTAAAATCAATAGAGGTCATTTACTCTTCATGACCGATCATCCTATGAAGTTTCAACATTCTGGATCAAGTGGTTCTCTAGTTATTGATCGGAAATTGTTTTCAATGTTCAGGCCCCTGTGACCTTGACCTTTAATGGAGTGACCCCAAAAACAATAGGGGTCGTCTACTCGATCAGCCCTACAACCCTATGAAGTTTGAAGGTTCTAGGTCAAATGGTTCTCCAGTTATTGCTCGGAAATGAAGTGTGACGTACGGATGGACGGACGGACAGACGGACGGCCGGACAGGGCAAAAACAATATGTCTCCTGGGGGAGACATAATAAATACACTTTAAATCTGTTATATCTTTATTAGAATTTTACATCACGGAATGAGAAAAATGCAGTATGGTAAGGTAACACTGCAATATGGTATAGAGTACACCATTAATTTGAACAGTAAGTTTTATTTTTGAGAATGTGGAGAACAGGTATGATATAACTTGGAACTAAATTAGTAAGATTTCTATGCTGAAGTTAGCTGTGTATATATTCTTTATATATCACTATCGTAAACTATTTGTTTATTAATATCGACTAATAACTTTTCAGACTCTATAATAATGTGTCTTTAATCTGGAGTACAACCCTCAAGTTATAAAAATAGATTGTTTTCAGTCAAATGATAAGCACATTTCATACAACAATGTTCACGAAAGAATGGAAGTATTCAACTTTATCTTCACAACAATTTTTTGTTGAAAGTAATAAAGGGTGTAAAAACTGAAGCACTTGAAATCATTAGAACATTAGAGGTATAGATCAACTTTATGCGTGTCTGCACTTTTAGCTCATTACCATACTGTGGTAAACACCGAGGATAGCGGATAAGGCAAGCCTCACTAATTGAAGTTGAATTATACAGCTGTTCTTAAGGTGTAAATAGTGTGCATGAGCTATAAAAATAAAATCTATAAAAAAATCCTTTGGAAGCATAAAATGCAACCATATAATATAATTGCAGAGTAACCTACTTGTATTATGCTGTCAAAACGTTCTAGGGTGGATGCATGCATAGAAAGAAATACTGTGAAATCGTTTATTTTCGTTGGCATTAAATATCGTGGTTTTCACAACGGATATTTCATGGGGATCTAGATTCGTGTATTTGGGAGTTACATGAATGGAACATTTATATGATCAATGGGATTGAATTAACCATAAAATCCACGAATATAAATGATTTTACAGCAATTTTCACATTTGTTTTTCTAAGCAAAAATTACAGTTGTTTGTATGGCTTCAAATTTTCGTGGGAAGGCAAAATTAAAGTGTTTTGTATGGCTTCAATGGTTTGTATGAAGGCTAGAGTATGGCACTTTGTGGGGTTTGCAGTGTAGACAGACTTGCATTTTTGAAGCGTGGCATTCTGAATATTCAGCTCTGCTTTTTACCACTTCCCCCAACACACTCACCCTGTTATCTACTTTTTACATATTTTCGTATATTGCATATAATTAAATTGCATTTGTATTGAATTGTTGCAGCAACCCGTCGGCTATATCTTTCCACTACAGTTTCTATTTGTTGCGGGCCTACTTTGCGATTTATAGATCTCTGGTTGTGTTTGGGATGCTCAGAGCTTCCTGAAAAACTAACCTTACCTTTTTATTTTCAAAGTTTCGTAAGAAGGCAAGAATATGGTACTTTTCATGGCTTCAAAATTTCGTAGGAAGGCAAATGTGATCATATAAATGAATAACTATTTGTCAAAGTATTAATTATTATCTACAACATCTTAGACAATACTTGTAAAGACAATTGGTTCAATAGATGATATCGCAATGTCACTGAACAATTATCTGTCTTTTGATACAGAGTAAGGCACCTGTAACTTCTAATAAACCTGTGACAAGAGTGTCTCTCTCAAATAGTCTATGATTAACAGGGAGGGTGGGTGAATTTCTATCATAGTTGGTGTCATAGCAAGGATAGTAATTCCATTTGCTAAAGATTTTTGATAGTTTCTGCTATTTGCCATGACCCGATATTAAGTATTATTAAACGTTGCGATGTTGATACCGATTTTGAGATATAGGGTGGCATAACAAATTCAGCTGCAACCGAGATTTGACCGAGAGAAACATTGATTCGTGCCGCAAGTTAAGCTATAAAAGTATTCATTTTACAGATGGAACGTTCTAAAAACATATGGTTATGTACCATGTACTTTCTCTGTCCTGTCTCTGTACGTCTGAATTGCATTGCTTCCTTTGGGATGTATTTTGATCTTCATGAATTTGACAGATAACTTTGGTAAAAGTATTGATAATGAACATTATTGCCATCAAAACGGATAAAACAACATTTTCGGTTAATTCTATATGGAGTAACACTCATTTATAGCGAACTCGGTTATAAAGAAATCTCGGGAATAAGGAAATCGATTTCTTCCTATATATTTTAAAAAGAACACATGGATAATAACGAACTTGCATATAGTGAAAATTCGGTTGAAAGGAACACATTCCTATGTCTAAACATGACATATCACTCATTTATGACAAACTTGGTCAATAATTTCAAATTTCGCAGCAAACATACCGTAGTATGCAAATTTATAAATCAGTCACTATATATGTGACTACATTATATTTCTTGTATGTTCAAATTCCTGTGCAAGTAAGTAAATAAGAATAATTTGAGCAATTTCAATCTTTTATCTAATAATTTATCTCGCTTCGTCATTGTGCGATAGAGTACCTAACAGCGCATTATGATTAGGATGTATTTCACTTTAATTCATATCAAACTGTTTTATATTTCGATGAAATATAATTGGCTAATATATTTTACCCCCTACGATTGCAAAGTAAGAGATTCTACTTCTATTCCATATTATACGAAGACGATCTGTGTATGAAAAGAATTGGAACCACTGCCTTACCCTTGCATGATCGTAAGAGGCGACTAATAGGGTCTTAACACTTGATTTTGCAGTAACTCTGTGATTCCAGCAGGCATGCAAATTTTGATTCCATACCTCATGTTTTTATTTCGATGTAAATGAGATGTGGAACCAAAATTTGTAGTCCTGTTTGGCGCCATATAACCTATACCGTGTTGGTGCGCCGTAAAACCCAAATAAATAAATATTATACGAATTATTTCAGTTTTCCAAGACCTGTTCGCTTTTCGTCAGATGTTTGTTTATAGTTCATTTATCGCAAAATATGTTTGCTATATGCGTATAGCGTACCTCAGATATAGCGAACACTTTTTTATGAACCCGACGAGTTCCTTATGGGGCCGTCACACCATGACGTTCTGGTCAACGTTCTCTGAACATTTCAATCGTTCAATTTTTGAGCGTTCTAGAATGAGGATGACACATCTGGCGTGTGATTAACGTGTGCCTAACGCATGACTAGCGTGTGTCTAACGCACGAGAAGCGTGTTACAGCGACCAAGTAAGATACCCCTGAAAACCATTAGCGTGTGCTAACGTGCCACTGGCGCGCGACGAACGATTTGTCAACGTTAGACGAGCGTGTTGAGCGTGTGACTAACGTGTGAATAACGACAGAATAGCGTTTTACTGGTGTGTAATTTTTACGGTCGAACGGGTACAAAACGCTGGAAATTTCATAGTGAACTCAGTTGTTCTTGTGAGTTTGAACAGTCAGCATCATGCCGCCAAGACGAAAAAAGGGTGGGATGGGGGCTTCTGCTACTAGCGCTGCAAGTAAGAAGAATGCAAAGCCTCTTTCACTAGCAATGTCTTCGGACGAAGAAGAACACCAGGAGGAAGAGCACATCCGAGAAGTAACGCACCATGTGACACCCCCTGAAGACCCTAAACACCCTGAAAACCCCAACGTGGACGGTCCGACCATAGCAAAGAGAGGGAAGAAGCAGAGAAAGGATTGCAGGATCCTGGACCGGGCGGTTGAGGACAGTCTGGTGGAGTTTTTCCGCGAAAACGAACTGCTGTGGAACTCACAGAAGACAGATTACAGGAACAAGGCGAAGAGGCAACGGATACTCGAGGCCAAGGCCACAGAACTGCAGATCAGCGTGGACCACTTGTGGACCTGGTTCAAGTCCCTCAGGGACATGTTCACAAGGCAAGTATTTACGTTTAAATTTTGGAAAATGCTTCAAGTAATTGCCCTGACTTTAATAATAATGGAATTTATATACTTACCACATACCTACCATATACTTATATACTTACCATATTTTTGCCGTATGCTTATAATATCTACCAGGTTGGACAAGAAGAAGAGTGGGGATGGCCAGCAACAATTGGCGGAGAGGGAGACATGGATAAAAGACAAATTTGGATTTTTCCACCGTGCTGTCAACCACCGATCGAAGCCCGTCAAGAGTGTAAGTACTGATACAGATATTGAACTAATCATATAATTATTCTTCAATACTGAATAATAAGTAAAAGATAAATGTCTGTACAAATGTTTATTGTCAATTTCCAAACACGCTGTGTTTACCTGTGTCATTTCGTGTCTTTTTAGTTGAAGGCGATCATAGCCGAAAGTCAGGGCGACCTGGATAAGGCTGAGCGGGCAGCGGCGGAGGAGAGGGATGAAGTTTGAGTTTGATGAGAACGTCACAGAACGTCAACCCACCCCAGCCCTGTCGGTGTCCTCCGACATGTCGACCCTCCAGAGGAAGGCCAAGGAGAGCGGCGACATGCTGACGATGCTGCGTGATCAACTCCCGCCTCCCGAGCCAGTCACCGAAAGGACCACCTACGCCGCCTACGTCAAAAGTGTGCTGCTGGGGCTGAGTTTAAAGGACTTTCGCCGGGCCCGAAGCTTTTCTGCGAGTCGGATTCAACTGACGACGACAGAGAGGACCGGTCCAATAGACCCCCTCCAGACAGCCCTCGATTCTGTCATGGTGAGCTTAATTATTACTATTGCTTTGAATTATAACTAGAATTGGTGCGTAATTAGGCACCCCCTCGTATATCCAGACTTGCCTCATTACTAAAATTGACCAATAGCTGGCACGAAAGTTAGTCAAAAGTACAATTAGATCTAGTTAGATCGGTTCAAACTTTGATCAAAATCACTCGTCTCCACTCTAGGAAGCCATCTGAATTTTCATTTTTTAATGTATTTTCAGTATCACTGGTGACACGACCTCGTCGCAACACCCCTCGAGCAAGAAGCCGTGTCAGAGCCAGGACGAGTGCCAGTCACAGCATGGAGGTTGGCAGCCACCTCTCAGTGAGTGGGGATCACCACCGCCCCAAGCCATTTCGGTCTTCAACTCCGCGGACTCTGCCTACATGTCCCTGATTCAAGACCAGCAGCTCTGCGAGTCAGGTTATCAGAAATACTGACTATACTACGATATTGAATAGCAAGTGAAAGACAATTGTTAATTTCCTATTGTTTATTATTGTGTAATTGCAGTTGAAAGCGATTATGGTCAAAACTCAGGGGTCCTGGATGAGGCCGAGCACTTGTATGAATGTGTTATTATGATTATTATTTCCTTTAATTGTTTCATGTTACGTTGATTTGCTATTATTATTTTTGTGATTTACGAAATATCGGGTGTTATTTTTGGGGGTTTATGTTCTTTAAATAAATGATTTAAATTTGACACTGAAGTTTTGATTTTTAATGCTTATCATTAGAAAACATAAACACATCAACACACATTGTTCATGTCCCAAGAGTTTTCATATCATATCCAATTGCCATGGAACAGCACCAGCCTCTGAGTTGCACCAGTGTTTCAGGAGGTTCCTCTGGCGCTTCCCCTGTCTGTTGTCCACGTTAGGCCCTCTGACATTGACGGCGTCCTCCAGATTGCGCTGTGTTCTCCATTGTCCAGGAATTACTTGATGATTATCGTCCTCGCGGTCCATGCGAATGTTCTGCTGACGTGGATACCTCATACGCATGAGATTGTGCAAACACAGGCACGTGGTAACGATGAGCCTTACGGTTGCGGGAGCATGGTTCATAGTGGTGAGGAAAACCTGGAACCTATTGGCAAGGATGCCAAAGGCATTCTCGACCACACGACGTGCCCTTGACAGCCTGTAGTTGAAGATCCTCTCGTCGTCGCTCATACCACGGTGCGAATACGGCTTCATCATGTTAGACCTCAAGGCGAACGCGTCGTCACCGATTAGGTAGTACGGCACATCCTTGTTGTCGTTGGGCAGGGGTTCAGCTGGTGGGAAGCCAATGGAGCCATCATCGATGCATTCTTTCAGCTCAGACCCGTTATAGATTTGTGCGTCGGATGCTGCTCCTTTCCATGAAAAACACAAATTACATCAACGTAAACATACAATACAAATAGTAACACCAACAATAATCTAATTCAATCTCCACTAAAGACATTATGTGAAAGAACACTTACCACCAACATCTGCCCAGATGAACTTGCCGTAATCTGCGTCCACTAGGGCCATAATCACCATAGAACCCTTGTAGTTGTAGTAGGTTGATCCAGAGAGTTAGGGCATCTGCAGGCAACATGTTTGCCGTCAAGGGCACCACAACACCTTGTCATGAACTAGTTGGCAATCTCACGCCAGGCTTCAGGAGTGCTTGGAGGGGTCATCACATCATCCAGATACTCGTCAACGATCGCCCGGCACACTTCACGGACAAGGACGGAGATTGTGTTGGATGGAACGCGCCACCCAAACTTCATATCAGCATACTTAGATCCAGAGGCCAAATGTCGCAGTGTCACCGCCAGTTTCAGGCCAGGTTCGAGGGGCTCTCGGTAAAAGGTGTGCTGCTTCGTCAATCTGCCTCTGACACGTCCAAGGATCTCATCAAACATTTCAGGTGGCATGCGCATGAAGTTCGTGAAGGTAGTGACATCTTCCTGGCGAAGCTCAACCATGAGTTGGTCGTACAGACCAAACTCTTGACGCCTTAATATTCTTGATTTAGTCCAGCACTGTCGTCTTCGTCGGGGTCTTCTTCTCTGCGGGCGAGGTCCCTCGATGTGCTCAGCTATGTTCAAGTTCAGTACATCTACTTCATGCTGGGCTATAGCAAGCATATATAGCCTCCTTAGTCTTTCTGGATCTTCTATAGTAGGTGCTCTCTACGGTAGCCCAAAATCAAATGAACCTTGCTTACAAAGCATCGGTTTATATACCCATATGCATGGACGTTCGGGAAACGCTCGAATGACGCTCAATGGACGCCAAAGGACATTCGTTTGATTTTAGTCACACGCTGCGTGCGCTAGGGGGCCGTTCAGCGGTCGTTGACAGGTCGCCAGTGAGTCGTTCACTGCAAAGCAAACGATTAGTAACAACCAAGTAACGCTAGAGTAACGACTGACTAACGATAGCCGAAGCGTGCAACGCTCGGCGAACGTTAGTAAAACGTTCCACGAACGTTCTTAAACGTTCTTCAGCGTTTAAAATTAAACGTTGAAGAACGCTGGTCTCAGTGAGAACTTATGTGCATGTTCAAAACTTTTTTTCCGGACCAGCGTTCTCCGCCGATTCCCGGCGATCATCGACGTTCACTAGCGTTCACACAACGCTCTTCTGGCGCTATCCCAGCGACCATGGGCGACTACCAACGTTTCCTCAAACGTCATAGAACGCTGACCAGAACGTCATGGGGTGACGGCCCCATTTTAACCGAATTTTACTGTACACGTATTCCACTTAACACAATTTTTAAACACACTTTTTAGGGCATCTGTGCTGTTCCATTTTCTATTTTGTATTATAGATAATGATAATCACTGGTGTTTGGAAGGTTTCATAGCTTGGGCTTCTTTTCGTTATATTCTCAGGTCCGTTAGGGTCTTAGAGTCGAATGTTTTTGTATAACTTAGTTCCGCTTTATTTATGTCTACTTCCGTTTTTACTGGTGCTTTGAGTCGCGAGGGCTTTGCTTATTTAATTGATAAACACAATCAAAGCGAGTAGGCTATCAATTTGCTTGGTTACGTTCTTTTCTTCCTAAAGATTTTCTTATAAGGCTTTCTTAACACGGATAAATTCATTATTCATCCGTTGTCTTGTAGACAGTACAACGTGCCATTTGGTACGTAATTTCTTTGGCAATACACTTTTATTGAATTTGTGTTTAGACGTTCCTGATTGAATGTCTCCCTTATAAACACTCAAATCACAAGTAGTGTTACAAGGATTGGTTCCGTTGTTCCCGGTAAATATAATTACAAAACAAAATTACAAGAGAAATATTTTAAAGTGGTAAGTTTTATACATCAAAGCGATATATGTGTACTCTTCATTACCCGTTATAATGATTTATTTACTTTGATGATCATGACGAATTATCAATACCATTCATGTGTCATTCGATCCATTATTGACGTGTAACTTTACCTAGCCTTCTGTAAGTATCTAGCATTTTAAAAGATGACACTGTGTCAAATCATTATGCTCAACTTGCACGTCGGATTGCACCATTTCAGGCGTAAGGCCGAAACAGCCTATTATTCTGCTATTCATATTTCAAATACTGGAAATTAATCGAGCAAATTGTTTCTTAAAACTAAGCAGTGAGTCTTTCATTTCAATTATTCTTTTAGACATCTTTTATCTTAACGTTGGGGCAAAAACAATAAATCAGAAAGGCAGTATGTTTTTCTTATAACAATTGAAGAATAACATGTATTCATGTAACCTAGATGCTAGATGATTAAAATCAGAGAGTTAATCCGGGAAATTCCCTGAGGTAAAAATATTAGATCAAACAACAAAACATCAATAACATTTGGGAAAGCTACTCATGTAGATGCTGTTGTCACATTTAATCAGCATGATTTGATAAAATAGTGTACCTATGTTCTCTGTATACAAAATCATAAACAAACCATAAATGGCTCTCTTTTCAGGTTTTAATATTACCAATATACAGATATATGACGAGCGGGAATCGCCATGCTATCATGATTCGCCTAGCTTTATATCAATAGCACCTGTATTCATTTCTGATCAATGTAACTGCCATCATTATAACTACAACACAGCATGTTGTCAAATGAGCCGTGCCATGAGAAAACCAACATAGTGGGTTTGCGACCAGCATGGATCCAGACCAGCCTGCGCATCCGCGCAGTCTGGTCTGGATCCATGCTGTTCGCTAACAGTTTCTCAAATTTCAATAGGCTTTAAAAGCGAACAGCATCGATCCTGACCAGACTGCGCGGATGCGCAGGCTGGTCTGGATCCATGCTGGTCGCAAACCCACTATGTTGGTTTTCTCATGGCACGGCTCAAATGTATTTTTTTTTCAATGATAACCTGGATTATGTTTGTATTGCAGCAGCAGCCGTAAAAATGAAGAAAAGACACGTCAAGAATAAGAACTTAGTAACAAGCATATCGATGAAAGGTTAAGAGGTAACTTGAATGGTAATTCGCTTTTACTGAATTTGTTGTTAGAGCTTCTTGTTTGAACATATTTTCATTATAAACACTCCGAATCAAGTATTGATGAGGGCTTGGACCAAACAACAGCTTTTTATTTATGTAATTTTGTTTATAATATTAATGATTTACTTAATATCAGTAAGAATTGGAGATAATCATGTGATTTTATTAAATCGTTCTAACTAATCTAAATAGATATTCCACTGACCGTTTTAATGCTTTACGCCATTGTATTCTTTTATTTGTTTGTTTCGTCTTAGATTTTTATAGGTTTTGCCTGATGTACATGCTACATCTAAAAACCTGATACCATGTTGTGTGTAAATAAACACACGACTTCTGTTGTTTGAAATTATTTATTTTCGAGTATTTAGGGATTGGAACAAGTAATTTCCCCCGATATTGCTTTTCAGTAAGTACAGCAATGTTATTGTCTAGCTGTTTCCCATTTGATACAATTTCTCTGACAACTACTATTAAGTACGATTAAATACAGCGGGGTTGATGCCCTGACGAATGGGTTCAATTAGAATAACAATAGCATCATATACAACAACATGTTTAGCGATAATGAAATATCTAATGATTCATGCCACACGTGCTGCAACAAAACTTTTCCGTAAACCTTCTGGAAGTTTAACAATTCTGATAGATAGAGTTTCCATGAAGTATTGCAACTAATGGTCAATGACTGGTAGTTGAATAACCAATAAGTTATTGTTTTCTACAGTCAAGACCTTAAGAACTTAATATAAGACACATAAAAACAGAAAAAGCACAGGTCAACGAATTCCTTTTTATGTTATAGGGTATTTTCTTCACCCTTTGTTTAAGCATTTCCAAAACTTAGAAAAATGGGGGCATTTTAAAGAAATATATCCCACTAAATATTATAGGCATTTCAAGTCTTACAGGTTATTTTGAAAACATGATGATATCAGCATAATATAAACATAAATGTCATAAAAAATCCCTGTCCTTTTTGTATGTTGACAAAATTACACTCCCCCCCCCCACCCCCCCACTTTTTACCAATCTGTTGTTTATATTTTAAAAGTATTTTGCTGCTGTAATGACACACAAACATGCTTCAAAATGGGAAGAACAGGGAATCTAAGAGAAGAAACTGTAAAAATGTTGAATTTTTATGTTTAGTTTTTAGTTTTTTTTGTTTTAATTGATACTTCTGTTTTATTTTGAATAAAGTTTAATATCAATATATCGGTCCAAATATATTTCAGAACAAAAGATAATAGGTAAGGGTAAATTTCTCGGAAGCACAGAGTACCAAAAAATACAGCCCCAGAGCCACGCATTTACATTGTATGCCCACAACAAAAAGAAGCTGTAATGGAAAAATATTTCAGACGGGTTGCTTTAAACATCCAACAAGTACATATTAATATAAGCTAAATATTGATAAAGGTGAAGGAATTGGTAAGGGGCGAAATGGGGTCGGGGTGGGGGAGGAATCCGAAGGGGAAAGTTGAACAAGGACGAATATACAAGGGAATGCCATGTTCTTTAAATACAGTCGCACTACAACGTAAACCACAATAGCGCAGACACTCATGTACCAAAGACAAACACACAACGACGATCAACTGAATAGCATAGAAAAACGAACAAGCAACACGTAAGAAAATAGTATGGCACCGTTATAGACTCAAAAGCTTACAAACGCATCCACACAAGTAGGAAAAACAATCAAGTACCGTCTTGGGATTCGGCTGTCAAAACAAAGAGAAGCCACGAAAACTTACTAAAAGTAACGGGGGAATGCAAAAACCAGTGTAAATACAAAGGAAAGGAGAGGGCAAAAGGGGGAGTGGGGCGGAGGAAAAACGCTTACAACAAACAAGAAAACATACGCAACACACAATACAAGACGGACAAAACAACCTGTTGAAAATATGGGCACCGCCTTGTAACGGTCAGTAACCTAAATAAAGGAAACTGGGGGTTTAAACGCGTTTAAGGCATGCCAACCTTGCACTTACCCTATTTTCAACAAGTTAAACAACACAATGTGAATAAAATCCCCGCTGAGAAAGGCTCTAACATTAGTGCAAAAGTAACAGATAAATAAAGCAAAGCATAAAATTAACCTTTACTTAGTCTACTTAAATACATATTTGAAATTATCGGCGCCTACCCCATCTTACAACATATTAAGGCAAATTCCGGCCGAAAATTAGGGTAAAAATTCATTTTTGCAACATATAAAATTTGTTTAGTTACACTGTACATGATCAGCCATATCTTGATGATTTAGCATTTATTTTCGGCATTTGTTAGAAAGACATATTCAAAGAAACATTTTTTCAAAAAATGGCTGACATCCTGAAAAAGCCCTTACATCCTTAAGATTAAATTTACTGCTTGTTTCCCTATTTTTAATTTAAACTACAGAAATGCGTACGTTGCAAATTCAATTATTCTATCTCTAGAACAGGAAATTGAAGTTACCCACATTGGCAGAGTTCATTATTCATTCGCCGAATTCTGAATTTCGAAGGCAGAACTGAGAACAGTTTATTTATTTTTTGTTTCGTTTAAAAATCATTATCGTCATTTTATTTACAAAAGCAGAATTTCCGAAAATTTAACCGGATCAACCGTATGTTAATTAGAAACAAACACATTGAATTAATACATGAACTTATTTTTCATGCGAATTGAACGACAGAATAGACGATTTCATACCGAACTTTGTTAAGCGGAGGAAGCAATTCTCTGACCAAGATGCATGTACACAATATGCCGAACTAAACTTTTAGGTAATAGCTGTGAACAGACAGTAGTCAGATTAGCACCGTTGCTTTTATGGTTCATATAAAATGAATGTCATAATTTTCACATGAACAAATATGATAACTGGCTATATTACCATCCCCGATTTCGAGACAATTTTCAACTCTTATATAATCGATATTAATTTAATAATACATTTATTTTACATGAATATGTCACTAAGCGAAATAATAGCAGATTCGGTTTGACTGAGATAATGAGATGTGGTACCTGCACGCCTTATCATCAGATTACGCGGAACACTTATGACAGGACTCCCTGATCGTCGAGGACCAGAAGTGATACAAGCATAGAGTCCATTTACGGGGCAAGCCTTACAGCCTTACGAGTGTAAAGTTATAGATATCTGTAAAAATATATTTTGAAAGTACAGAATGAAAGTAAGCAAGTAATTATGGACTCGATTCGACTGGATCCACTTGGAGTGGTTATGAAATATGTATAGCACCGCCTTAGGCGGAATATTATTATATAGCAACATGGTATAGACTCGGTGATCTAAAGGATCTGAATAATAACAACACTGAATCTAACAATGGGGCTAAATTATAGGCCGCCAGGCGGTACTTAAAATATTACTGTTTATAAGGTCAGTCCGTTCTATGAGCAGATTCTTTATAATCACAGAATGCAACAAGCACAATAAAACAGACTTGGTTTGTAAGAGCGATTTCAGAAAAGACGATTTTAATAATTCAGTTACCGACAACAATTATACATGTCTAGTCCATTGGAAGTGAATTATATTCTATGATGCTTGATGAATCGAGTCTGAAAAAGGGAAAAACATGGGAAAAAAGCTTAGACTCAGTTTCAACATTTCAGCTCACTTTCATTTACGATGGTTTTGAAATTTCTGTGAGACTGCTTGTCATTCATGTGTATATTTTTTCATAATCAGATTGAATTATTTGTATCTTAAAGGTCTTAATGCCTTATAATTTAAATACAATTTTGTCCAACGATCCTAAAGTATTGGGCACTTTTATTCAATATTCATTAGATGTTGCGATCCCCATTTATTTCGCAGCTATATGTATATAATAAAACTGTATGACTGTCAACAGGCCTAATGATCATTGAAAAGGAGAGTAATCATCATAAACACATCAATCACGCAAACATATCATTTCGGTCTATCTTCAAAAGCTTGTCGAAACCAGTGAGCCAATATGTTTTCTGATCGGTTGAGAAACTATCTTACATCATTCTACTACAGATAGCTCTCTGCCGCAGTAATATTGAACTGGTATTTTAGTCCTCTTGTAAAAACGCTTACAGATGCACAAATCATATTGCTATTTGATATATCGTTTATGTTATTACCAAATGTAAACGAACGCGTTAGAAATATCACTTATGTTTTCATATTACAAACCCCTTGAAAAAAGTATTAAGCAGGAAATAAGATTTTAAAAAGTATCACATGGAATAAGACCCTTATAAAGCTTAAATGCTATGCTATAGGTTTGTTCTTGCCATCATTTACGCCATTGTTTGTTTGTTTATGGGATAAAGTGATATCAACAGTGTGGACGTATATTTCTGTAAGACACGCAGTCAGGTAATTGGTAAGCCTACCGACCTTCCACATGCATCTTGCTGGCTTCCTCATGACACGACCAAAGTGGGATTGGAGAAGGGAAGAGGTGGATGGTGGGTTAGGCAAGAAACAAGCCCTGGGCAAGTGCTTCTAAAAAAAAAAAAGACAAATATCAAACAGGGAATGCCACGTACCAAAAACGTAGCCTTCCCAAAACGCAACCCACAGCACGCAGACATGAACACAACAAACACACAAACACCCACACACAAAGTCAACACACGAGGACAAAACGAACAAACAAAGGAACACAGTGGGGCACCGCCTTGGAACGGTCAGTGACAAAAACACCTCTGGGGAGCTTAACCCGGTTTATGGTGCGCACCCAACCGCACTCTTACCCCCACCATGTTCCAAAGACACGGGACAGTGTAAATAAAAGTAATCCCCTCCAGGTGAATCTCTAACACACGTAATGGAAACAAAAAGACATGGTATGTAATACACAAATATGCTCGTGTATAAATATATAAAAAGCAAACCTTAAGAACCAAAAACGTATGTGCAGAAGACTCCTTTGCAGAAGACAGAGCAACAACAGAAACACCCTTAAGAATCCGACGAAACAGGCCAGAAGACAGAAATCAAAACATTTCAGTCCTGGTGGGATTTAAATCTGCTTATCATAGAGTCCTCCCCCTCTTCCGTCAGACACAATCAAAGAGGGAAGCGTAGTGTCCGACTGTAAACGGGTTGAACACTAAACATGCGGTAAGTCTCAAAACAATTGGGTTGTAACCTCTTTTAATATAACGTTTTATAATTTTACCAAAGACAGTTGGAAAATTACCATGACCCATGATCTTACGAAGTTTGTAAACCACATCCCCATAAAAACGGGTTTTGAAATACCTTCTCGCAGAAGTGTCTTTAAATTACTACTGAATTTTAAAACCAAATCAGAATTACGATAGTAAAATTTAGCAAAATATTTACGCAATTTGTAATAAGTTTGTAATAACGGTAGCCTTGCTGAAGAAGTTTACTTGTAATATATTGATTACGTTCATTGAAATCCTTGACATGACTACACGCTCTGGCAGACCGAAACATAATTGAGAAATATGTACTCCATAAGATGTAGCCTGTGGTACATCCCCATCCAAATGGGGAAAATTTACAATACTAAAATTAAAATCACCCCTCTTGTCATAAATTTTGGTATGTATAATATTGTCATAAATAGAGAGATGTAAATCTAAAAATAAAGCATCAGTATCCGAATGGTAAGTTTTATCTAACTGAAGCTCCCTAGGATAAATAGTACCCACCAAGTGACGGATTATCCATATTAAGAATATCATCCAGATAGCGTGATGTATTATTAAATGCAGTTATAATATCTGCCTGCGTATCTGGAGAAAGGCTCAACGTAAAGTCTCTTTCATAACAATATAAAAACAAATCTGCGACAAGGGATGCACAATTTGTTCCCATGGGAATACCAATTACTTGTCTAAAAACTGCTTTCCCAAACCTGATGTAAATGTTGTTCAATAAAAAGGAAAGGTCTTTACAATCTTCGTCACAGGTCCACATTGTATAATGTTTAATAATACTGCTAGTAAAAAAAAAGCTTAATCAAAAACTTTCGTCACAATCTGTTGAATAAAGTTTGAAAAACAATACTTTTCATTGAAATGTGCGCACTATTTACTATTACATAGTACGAATTGTTTATATTAAATAGTTACTGGAGTTAGTAAATAACATCTAAATAACATCTAACATAAGAGAAAACTTTAAAACAATGAGATCACCAGTTTCTTAGATTTTCATTGGTTCATAGCAGTGAGAAAACAAACATATTGATCCATATGTTCTGAGACATGCAACTTGTCATTTTATTAACCTAGCTTTATGTTAGAAACAATTTCAGCGTGAAAACAGTTGTGCACGCACAACTTCATGTGTTTCACAACTGTTTTTCAATAACATGTTTCCTCAGTAAATCATTTGCTTTTTGTCTTGTAATGAAGCACACATTGATCTGTTTCCTTCTGGTATGTCTTGTTCGAAGTAGCAATTACTTTGTAAGACACTATTTACTTGTTACAATAGTAAAAAAGCTTAGGTACACTTCAATGTTTTGCTTTTCCAGACACAAGTGCAGTAAATGCATGACAAGCAGGCGATAAGCAGATGTAAACCTCACACTAGAAATCTTCAATGTTGCATGTTAATATTCGTTTTATTTCCATTGTCATGAATTTGTCCGGTCGTTGTGTTCAGGATTTTTAGTGGTAATTGCATGTACAATTATTGTAAATTTGGTGCGATTTGCAAATAAGAAGTCTTTTTGCATATCCTTAGAACGACGGCAACATTTTATACAACCTCGAAAGACATGCCTATGTTTTTGACAACCTATAAAATGAGGTCAGAGAACTTGCAGCATTCCCGGAAGTGATCAGATCAAAAGTACATAGGCATAATTTTAAAACGAAAGTCGCATTTCTATTGGTCGGCATCCAGGGTTTTGCATGCGGGAAAACACAAATCCTACAGCTGTCCTTACCTGAACAAAGGTACATGAAGACATTGCAGCCATATTTTCTAAATGACTTTTGTAAATAAATGTTGATTCTTCGGAAGCGTGAATAGGCAATAAGGCGCTTTTATGTTTTGTTTTGTTTTGTTTTATTGTTATTATTGTTATTATTTTATCTTATTTTGCAGGCGAAGAAAGGTTATATGCCAAAATAGTGGGTTGTCTTAACCAGAAATATGTTTTTATTCCACAGGTACTGGGATTTTAATACTATATATTATCATGTCTCAGTTATATTGTTTGTTGTTTTTTTCTGTCATGATCCCTGTGTTTTGGTTAATTCCTTTTGTAGAGTTATTGTATAGTCATAGAATTTGGTTTTGAGAAAAAACTAACGTAACGAAATATTACATTATGCATTACTTTTAAAGGCTAACTGTCGAATTATTAGACCAGAGCATGGTCCTTATCAATATAGAATACATTTTGATCATAAATATGATGATAATTTCAGGAATTTATAAGCATTAAATCTCTACACACAATGAATTTAACACATAAAGCCGGAAAACACTTTAAACCGGCGTTAAAAGAAATAAAATTAAGGAAATTAAAGCTATTCGGATTTGATATACCTACGGAAATATCAGTTCTGACGCAGATAAAGGTTGCACAAAAGGGAGAAACCTTTCTTTTAAGCTCTCCCTCCAGACGACAATGGATTCAAATTAAATTAGGATTATTATGTTAACTCAGATGCCTGATTATCTTCAGAACAGTAGAAAGCCTTAATTAAATACAGCTACTGATAAACTAGAGCAAGTCTCTATCAAATCAGAATAGTAACCTCTGTCATCGTTGGCCGTACAAGAGTCAAATCCACTAATAAGATAAGAACAAATTAGCTTAGGGGAGGTTCACAGTTAGACTAAAAAAAGTAAGAATAGAACGAATGAAAGCATAAAGTATATGAAATGCAACCAGTTTGGTGGGGTTAACGTCACACCGACATATCTGTAGTTCATATGCCAACTTTCCAGCTTTGTATGGTAGACAGATGTCACTCCTCATTATATCATCACGGGCAGGCACCTAAATAGAACCACCAACCTTTCGAAAGCCAGCTCGCTTTCTCAAAAAAAGAGAAGAAAACCAGCAAGAGCACGTAAAACTGGAAGTCAAATACTAGTATGCAAAATGATTTTTTCCACTCTTTAACTCGATGGCTACAGATAAATTTTCAAAACAAGAAAAGAAACGTGAATAGCATCTCTAGGAAACAACTTGTTTATCTGACTTTTATTGTAGATCTACCGCATCATCAAAAAGCAGCAAATAATCTCAATTCATAATGCAACTATATAACCCTATAAAGCAAAGGGCTGTTATTGTCCCTTTTATCAGCACGAGTTAGGTTTGATCAGATATCTAAAATTCGGCAGTTTTGACTTGCATTTTGTTTATATCATCATCATAAATGTATAACCTAAATGTTTTGACAGAGCTTGGCAGGTACTCGGTAGTAGGCCAATATTGCCGATTAGACAGACAGATCTAGAGTGGTATTTGCGATGGTTATGTAAAATATTACACCTCTGTGTATTTCGATTTAATCACTGAAATAAATACCTATCGTAAATGTAGCTACAGCACAGCATATTTTCGAAGATTTTTAAGTATTTTAGTGATAATCTCGGGAAAGTCGTAGGTTGGTTATTTTAAGAACAATAACACACGACCTGTGCATACTTAACCAACTATCCGTGGAATTCCCCTAAGTAGGTAAAGTAGCGTAATATATACATACTGCTGAGAAAATGACAACAACAAAAACACTTCCTCACCCAATATGCAGCCTATCTCGGATTTACTCATTCTAGTTTTTTGTTAATATTCTCGTATAATGACATTTACATTTGTAGCATTACCAACTTGTACTTGCAGTTTGAACAAAATTGCAGTTGTTTAATAAATGTATGAATCTGTTGAGTTAGATATACTGAAATAGTTCAAATTCGAAGAAAAGCTTTGTGCAGCAGATTTAAAAAAATGTTCTCTTTGGATATTGTAACACCACTGCAAACCTTTTAAATTAAAATTCAAAATTATTTTACTTTTTTCATACCGCCTACAAACATGATACAGTTTTCAGCGACTCCTAAACAAAACAAATTATTCCATATATTGTACCTACCCAGATGAGCAAGGCCGTCTCCATTCTCTCCGGAAAATAGACGCTTGTATGTAACAGTTTCGCATGGTTCACTGATTGTAATGTTTTGTTCACCATTACAAAATATTACATACCACAGAGCCATATTCACACTAAATTTCCTAGTTTCAGTTATGAACCATCCAGGAATGATAAAACTTATCGTCTGGAACAAAACGGACATTCCCGCCAAAATAACGGAAGTAGTTACACATTTCTTTACAACTGTCATGACATCAGTATACCAACCTCCCTATCGATTTCAGATTTATATTTAAGATTTCACGTCGGAACTGGCATTTATTATTCCATACTCTGTTGTGTGTTAGCGCGTATGCAAATGATTGTCGTATGCGAACGTTCAGTCAATTGCCAATTCATGAAAGAGTTTCGTAAATAACGCATTCCATTTTTTTCCTTACAATACTCATATAAACGTGGCATTTCAGACCCATTCGAGTAAAAATCAATGTAATGTCTGTAGAAACGGTCTACTGTTATAGAGAAATGTATACGTCCATTTCATTTCCCTAATGAATAATGTACTTCCTTTCTGACAATATAGACCAAAGCCGTTTCTAATAATTCACAGAAAA
The DNA here is from genome assembly GCF_021730395.1 of Mercenaria mercenaria. Classification (NCBI taxonomy): domain Eukaryota; kingdom Metazoa; phylum Mollusca; class Bivalvia; order Venerida; family Veneridae; genus Mercenaria; species Mercenaria mercenaria. Next base: position 26,278,550 of record NC_069362.1, read on the forward strand.
TTTAACGTCTGCAGAGTTATAGCAAAACCCATATTCTGACAGAAAATAGATAATTATTCTACAGTGAGATATTTTTTCTGTCGGATGAATCATAAAACTGTTTGTTCCAATTCTGTTCGTATCTAATATTCTACACCACAATTCTCCTGGAACTCGGTGCAGTCTAAAACGGGTTGCTATGTCAACAATGCAACAACCACGATACATCTCCTATAACTTGTCATTTTGCACGCCGCTTATAAAAGTAGAAGCAGCTCGTGAAACAAATCAATGCGTTTATTGAATAATTATTCTGAGAGAAAATCACATATAATGGCCCGTCAAGACTTATCTAGTCGATATTGGACGTAAACCACAAGCTATATAACCTTAGACAATGACCATCAGGAATTTATTATAAGAATAGACCGGTTATTTCCTTCTTTCTAGAAAAGCTCCAAATTTGCACGCATGCGTAACACTCGTGCATACAGTAGTTGGGCAATAGAGCTACCTGACGTTATGCCAATAACTTATATTGTTCTTGTGAAACATAACAATGTTAAATAAAACAGAAAACAACACAACACCTGTTCTGTTTAGTTAAACTTGGCTGAGAACAAACAAGCACATGTCAGTGATCTCTGCAAAAGTTATCAATATCTGTAAAAACTTAATGGATATTTTGTACATATCTTTGATGCTCCGAGTAATAAATTTTATCTTATCACCCTTATCCGTTGAATAAAACATAATTAAGAATTGTCGATGATGTATCATTTTTTACTTTGAATACACAAAGATTTAACAAAATATTTGTTGAAGAAACACAACCTTTTTAAGTATTGCGTAGAAATCATTTGAGAGAAAATAAGTGCTGTATTAATGAGCACAAAATAGTTGTCTGCAAACCTTCATAAATGGTAAATTCAACACTTTTACTGGTATACAGCTTCATGCGACAAGATTTAAAATATGTCATAGAAGTAGGGTCTCAACCATAACAGGCCGCTGATCATTATAGTTCCGCGCACAATATATTTGATAACGCCAAAATTAACAGAAAATATTCTCAATAAAATCAATCCACATTAGTTTTAATTGCTTGTTCTCATAACTTTTATTTACTAGGAAATTTTACATATAAACACTTTTCTGATTGTTTACTTTGAAACTACTGTCAATCATACTTTCGTACTTTTAATTGTTCTATTTGTCAATATCTGCTGAGACTCAAGTAAAAGAATGTTATATCAAATTGAAGTAAGTCAACCGAATTTAGTTCTAGAACATTAATGTGATCAAGAAAATCAATCAAAATTAATTAAAGGTGTTTATGGGTCTTTACATGAATTGAAAAGAAAAAATGTATTCATCGAAGTGGTATTTTTTCTAAAGAAACAGTTTCTTCTGTTGATAAACAAACGAACGGAACTTTTAATTGACAATTATTGAGCTTGATAAAGTTACAAGTAATGTGTTTAACATCTAACTGACAAAGACATTGTGCTTGATGAATTTTATTCAGATCAATTCAATTTGAGGTCAAAATTTGCACTTAATGCTGATGTCTATTTCAAATAATAAACAGTTTTTATAGACGTTGCAGAACAATTAACACGTTTCTGTTTCTGTAATATCAGGACATAAAGCATCGTAAAAAATACATTTTATCTCGTCTGCTTCAGATATTTCACAAGAAGATGCTGTCTAAAGTAGAAAAACGTGGAACCTCCACAGGTCGCTCAACATGACAAAAACGAAAATGTTGCAGGCTGTTTCGATTGAGCCTGTTCATGGACAGTAGTGGAAATGGAGTCTATCGTCCATGCCCTCTAGCCTCGGGTTGTGTAAACCTTGTGTTTTAGTAATGAACGGTCTTTTTTAGGAATAAAATTTTCTCTCATGTTATCTGGAGCTTGACCTTTATATAATATATAACAGGAATAATCATACTGACATTTGATTCATGCCATAAGAATACAATGTATGTTCAACACGATACTCCTTTCTTGCGAAACAGAAATTTAAGTCTGGCAATATCCTCTTAGGAACATGCCATCACATCGACTTGAAGAGTTGGATTTGAACTTAGCTTGTACTTTCACCAAAATAAGACTGACTCCAATTCACCAAAGTGCATTGACAACTTGTTTTCAATTGGCAATCTTATAACACTTATTTTACTTGATATTAACATATCGAGTATAAAGCAGATTTTTACCGTATTTGAAATTTGGTTGACATAAGTAACAAAAATAGAGGGGAAAACAATGTTCTCAGTAATGGATAACAAGAGGACAATGATGGTCCTGAATCGCTCACCTGTCCCCACGTGACCCAGTTTAACATCGTTTTTTCTATTATTTGACATAGTGACCTAGTTTTTGAGCTCATGTGACCCAGTTTTAAACCTTACCTAGATATCATCTAGATAAAAATTCTGACCAATTTTCATAAAGATCCGTTGAAAAATATGGCCTCTAGAGAGGTCACAATGTTTTTCTATTTTTAGATCTGCTGACTAGTTTTTGACCGCAGTTGACCCAGTTTCGAACTTAACCTACATATCATCAAGATATACATTCAGACCAACTGTTATACAGATCCCATGAAAAATATGACCTCTAGAGAAGTCACAATGTTTATTATTTGACCTACTGACCTAGTTTTTGACCGTAGTTGACCCAGTTTTGAACTTGACCTAAATATTATCAAGATGAACATTCAGACCAACATTCATACAGATCCCATGAAAAATATGGCCTATAGAGAGGTCACAAGGTTTTTTATATTATTTGACCTACTGACCTATTTTTTGATGGCACATGACAAAGTTTCGAACTTGACCTAGATATCATCAAGTTGAACATTCTGACCAATTTTCATGAGGATCCATTCAAAAATATGGCCTCTAGAGAGATAACAAGGTTTTTCTATTTTAAGACCTACTGACCTAGTTTTTGACCGCAGTTGACCCAGTTTCGAACTTGACCTAGATATCATCAAGAATATATTCAGACCAACTGTCAAACAGATCCCGTGAAAAATATGGCCTCTAGAGAAGTCACAAGGTTTTTATATTATTTGACCTACTGACCTAGGTTTTAATGGCACGTGACAAAGTTTCGAACTTGACCTAGATATCATCAAGATGAACATTATGACTAACTTTCATGAAGATCCATTGAAAAGTATGGCCTCTAGAGAGATCACAAGGTTTTTCTATTTTTAGACCTACTGACCTAGTTTTTGATCGCACGAGCCCCAGTTTCGACCTTGACCTAGATATCATCAAGATGAACATTCAGACCAAAATTCATACAGATCCCATGAAAAGTATGGCCTCTAGAGAGGTCACAAGGTTTTTTCTTTATTTGACATACTGACCTAGTTTTTGAGGCACCTGACCCAGTTTCAAACTTGACCTAGATATCATCAAGTTGAACATTCTGACTAACTTTCATGAAGATCCATTTAAAAGTATGGCCTCTAGAGAGGTCACAAGGTTTTTCTATTTTTAGACCTACTGACTTAGTTTTTGAAGGCACGTGACCCAGTTTCCACCTTGACCTAGACATCATCAAGTTGAACATTCTGACTAACTTTCATGAAGATCCATTGAAAAATATGGCCTCTAGAGAGGTCACAAGGTTTTTCTATTTTTAGACCTACTGACCCAGTTTCGAACTTGACCTAGATATCATCAAGGTAAACATTCTCACCAATTTTCATAAAGATCCCATAAAAATTTGACCTCTAGGGTGGTCACAAGCAAAAGTTTATGCACGAACGGACGGACGACGGACGCTGCGCGATGACAAAAGCTCATCTTGTCACTTTGTGACAGGTGAGCTAAAAATAACTGCTTGAAACTAGTCCTTGCTTCAGATATATTGTCACTAAATGACAACTTGAAAGAGAGTAAAGACAAGTATTGCACCTGCCAGCTAGGACATTTGACACATTCCTCTTACGACCCATAAAAGAAGTATTAATTACATATGAATGAGATTTTTTTCACTCTTGGAGACTATGATTAAATCAATGGAATTTGAACTTTTTTTACATTCTCTTGTACAAATTTATAATTAAACATCAGTTACTTAAAATCAAACATGACATTTAAAAAATCAAAAGCTATAAAAAGATGGCAAAATTTCAAATGTTATAATTTAATATTAAAATCTCCAAGTAAGATATTTGATTTGTAAAATGACTAGACAAACAATATACTTCACCGAATTAAGTTGTTTAATTAGATCTATAGTAAGCAACAAAAACAAAAACGATCCAATATTTAGTATAAATAGTTCGATCAACGTCACTTCTAAATCTCCATGATCACTACACTCGTTAAAATACGTCTTGCCGGATATAATAGGGTTATTATAATAGTAGCTCGGTCTCGGATGCTGTCTTCGGTATCACGAGGCGCGCATGCGCCTAGCGTGATCCGACCTTGCAAAATCCACCAGAGCCGAATACAAACTCCCAGATCTAGCTACTGTAACAAGTCAAATGTTTTATCGCGGCCAGAAATTTGTACAAACCGGACAGAAGTTGCGAAATTGTCATTTGTGCAGGAAAGAAGCGTTTACCGTAATGTCCAGTACTGGACAGGTATAGTGACCATGCACGGACACAGCTAATTTTCTCAGAGGGGGGCCGATCCCCTGCCCCCCCCCCCCACCCTGGACATTTTGAAAATTAGCACTTCATTTTTTGCATTCTGGGACAGTTTTATGGACTAACCTGTTAAATTTGGGAAAATGATAAAATCAAGCTTTCTTGAAGATAAAAATTCTTAGTTTCTTTTAGATAAGATAAATAATATGAATTATGTCGGGGTCGTATGTAGCAGCAGCCGCATATACTTAACATGCAGTCCTAATGTTGCCTTTTTCGAAAAACATTTTCCTTTCTTCTTGTCTTCTTTCCTTTTTAAAAGATTTTCCAGAGGGGGTCCGGACCCCCGGTACTCCCACTCTGGATCCGCGCATGGTGACATATCATGCTTTCTGTTTATGCAGGTAAACTTGTGTTTGGTTAAATTTCAACAGAGCACAATTGTCTGAACAGTGTACAAACTCATTTTTTTTTTTCGGGCAAGGGTGGAAAAAAAGTGGTAAACAATGAAAGCAGGAACAGTTTTATTAAAAAAAAATAAACAATGAGACAAACATTTCCAACATCTTTGGACGGTTCAAAAATCCCATGTTAAACATACGATAAAGCCCGAAACGCGTGAAAATGTTCCGAATGTAAATCGGGTGAAATAGACGCTCGTATAGTTAGATTATGCGTCTAGATTGATTAAACTGGGCGAGTCTACTTACTTATTACTTGAGGATGAAAAAAACGTGTTTTTTAAATGTTGCTCTTAAACAAGGGTGGCGGTTGAACTACTAAAAGTACAACAACAGTTAATTCACAACAAATCGTACGGTATGTTTTTATAATCAGTAGAAGCTAGTCGTATTTACGCTTATGAGACCTGTTTCACCCATAAGTAAAGAATTCATAGGTCCATCATGAAATATTTTCCCCAGCGTGCAAATACTTGTCCTATTCAATATGATCGCGGCCTCATCGGCCGCGATCAACAATGGCCCTTTTATTATATACCTCCACCTTTTTGTTTGTTGTCTTGTTATTGAATGAAATTTTCATTGTTTATCGATGTTCAAATGGAACTTAGTGAAGTTTTTATGTGCGCTATTTATAGAACTGTCATGCCTTGCATATTAATAAAAGTAGTCAGGCAACATACAATACAAAAGGTTTAATACGGACGTTATGTAAAGCACTTTTGAACGTATTTTTATATGAAACGAGTGCTATATAAATGTTGTATATAATAATAATATTGATAATAATAAATAATCTCAAATATAACAACGCCGAGTCGGGGTTTTTTTATTGAATTTTGATTATCTTTTTACAATTATTCAATCACAATTTAAACTATCATAATGTATCTTGGTGTATACTTATATCATAATAATAAACATAAAAATCCAGAACAGCCATGTGATAACTGCATCTGTTTTCAAAACTGAGAAGATTCAGATTTTTAAACACGCTATTTGTGATACAGTTTTCATTATTAAACAAATTACCCTCTTATAAATTGTATATTCCTGTTATGTATTGTTGTAAAATGTTTGGATTGTCAATGGCATTGCGCCTGTGTTAATGTTTGACAGCTCTTGACTTCTTCGTAAAGAAAGTTGTAATGAGGAATAAACCAGAGGTCAGTTTTCGCAAGGTCCAATTCTGTCAGATTTTCTACTAGTATTGATAACATGTGGTTTATGAGCTTACCATCATTTAAACGCGATGTGCATGCTATGCTTTTGTACTAAATACATCCCTTCGTTACTGCAACATTTGCCGTAAAATGACGACTTTTAACAAAAACCAACCGTGCATACATCATTTACCTACAGGAGTCTAGCTATGATGCGGGTGGGCGTGATTCAAGTGAAGCGATGTTTAAATGTTATTCAGAGCTTAATAATAGTGCCTCTTATTAAAATATGAAAGCATGCTGCGTGTTATTTTTAAAGCGTCTTGAAACATTTCCAATAACATGAAATTTATTCTCTATTATGAAACATCCATGCACGTTTTTGTTAAAACACGGCAATATTGCCGTCACGTCTGTACATTATTTGGCGCCATACTGGCACAGAGAAAGAGTGTTACCACATTTTTTTCTACTATTTTATATAAAAGATATATCAGAAACGTCATGGTATAACAAGCCGGTGTAACTTTTAATTCACACACTCAATTATCGTGATCGAGTATCGATTTTTCAGACACCACGCAGAATGATTCACAAGACGTCTACGTAGCGGGACGTTTTATACTGTTAAAACACGGTTACGCGTCGACATCACGTCGACCTACTTTAATTGGTGCGATATTAATGCGTAATAAAATAGTATTGCATATAGCATACACTTATTTACATACTCGAAATCATATATAGCGAACCATATTTGATACATCTCAACAATACGAACCGGTTATGCGCCGTGTGCATTATTCACTCGGGCTACAACCTCGTGAGAATCATTTCGCAGGCGTATAAGCTCATATATTGGTAAAGTTGGTTTTGCTATATATGTGCTTTCTTAACTAAGTAACAATATAATAATATCTAATATAACAACAGTTTTCGATCATGTCGAAGAGATTTTACGAGACAAAAGTATTGTCAGTTCAATACTACATAAAACTGGTTTACTATGGGCTTTAAAGATTGACTGAGTTGATATGTTTGCGTGTCTGAAGTGTTTATGAGGACGTTAATCCTACAGAATGATCATAAGTACCTCAATAGAAACAACGTTTTGTTTGATTACACTCCATTAGGCCAAGAAGCCTATAACAACATACTGTAGTGTAATACATCTAACAAACAAAATCACTCTAATGACCTCATTGCTGCATTCCTTAAGATGGACGGATAAGGTTACATTTAAATTCAAAGATGATTTAAATAGCAACATATATAGGCTGAACATGATATTTATCACCCATCGTGGTCATGAAAATAAATAAATAAAAATAACGAGGAAATTAAGAGTATATAAGCCGCACTATGAGAAAACCATTACGGTTTCTCTAATTGCTATAGGCTTTGAAAGCGAACAGCATGGATCCTGACCGGTCTGGATCCATGCTGGTCGCAAATGCGCTATGTTGGTTTTCTCATGGTGCGGCTATATAGTTCGCTCCGATATGTAAAGGAAACAAGTTTGATGCCTGTTTCCATGCATTTTGTCTTCATACAGAGTATTTTTGAGATATGAATACCTAGAGATGAGAAAGATTATATTTAATCAACGAACCATGGGTCTAATCTTCATCAGCACATGTGTTCCAAGTGTTTGTAATGAAAACGTTCAAACAGAAAGCTCTTAGCACACATTACTTAAAGTGTTCTTCCATTGAAACTACCCATTGTGCAAGTAGATCAATAATGAACTAAGCCTGCGATGAACCAGATAAAATAACGCTGATTCTGTACGATGACAAATTGACAAAATGCATGTGCAACAACATAGACATCCTGAAGTTTGACTAAAATATATGTAAATGAACTAAAATATCTCTCTTACTTCTTTAATTCAATCTGGTACACTTCGTACTAGGGCTGTCTGCATTTTACTTTATTATTACAATTCAGGAGCTCTGTGATTTATGAGGCGTTTTCGCAATCAAACAATGTCTTCTATTATTCTGCTTGATTGCGTGCTTAGCTTCCAAAGCTTTTACTATTAGAGAAAAACAAGTGTCCAACACTATTTAGTGGTTGTAGCTCACATATATCCGCTCCAGCATGTACTGATTGTTCCGACAAACATAGTTCCAGGAGTTACAGCGAAAAGTCTGTAAAATTGCTTCCTCTTATTGATTTTACATTTAATTGTTAATGAAACGTCTAAAATCGGAGTTAAAAAGAGATAAATGTTGCTGCATAAATTGTAACGGATGTCGACTTATCTAAAACAAGTTTATATCACTGTAAAATGTTACGAGTTATGAGGAAGTATTATTTTTATTTCTTCTTGTAGTTGTTATTTTTATTAGTTTATTGGAAGATGAAGTTCCATTCAGTAGAAACACGCAATAACAGACGCGTATGAATCTGTTAGTTAAACAGTACGTCATAGGTTATTTAAAGACGTTTTAGCAACTATGTGGTTGTCAGTATGGACCTTTCAATATTTATCATCATTAAGATCAATATTAATCATAATTAATATAATCGTCTCTGCAAATGAAAGGATGGATAAAACACATTATGGAAAAAAGACCTAGTATACTGTCATATATTTTCTAAAATATATTTGCCAAGCTAGATAATAAAGCAAATGATAATAATTTGTCATGGTAACTGATGTTCGGAGACGAAACAAAACGGCTTCCCGGTTGCAAGAAATAAAGGATTCCGCATAAATTGTACATAGAAATCTTTTCATACTATATATCATCCGTATACTGATTCGCAGTTACCATATTTTTTTTGGAAATGCAAAGACATCGATATAATTATATTATAGCTATATGAAGCTATAGTGCATTTATTTCATTGTCACAGGTAAATAAATGGAGTCTGCCGAAAAAATTACCGCGTCTAATAACTAATAACACATAATAAAAGAATGCATATAAACATGGTGCAAAAGAATATAGGCATAGTCAAGAATTATATATATATATAGTAGAGAGAATTTATACGAACTAAATCACCACCACAATATACCAGACCAATTACGGTAAAGTGTCTAGCAGTACAAACGAACTCGCATATGCCACAGCAAGTCCACTAACCCAATAAGATTAGTTTCGACGCTGCTTTATATACGAGCCCGAATTGTACTACACATTCGTACTGGTTCAACATTTGCATATATATGCTCAAATCTCTGTTTTCATGTCTCATAAATCAGTAGTGACATTTTAGTCTTTTTAACTGATTGGGACCAGAGAAGCTATATTTTCTCTCTCTGAAAGTAAACTGATTCTCGTGGATACATTTATTATATATAGAGATAATTTGCATTAAGGGATATAACTATATTCAGAACAGTTGACTTTCCCATACGTGAGATCCGCTAGGATACAAGTTCGCATTATAAATTATTATATAGTAGAGAGAATTTATACGAACTAAATCACCACCACAATATACCAGACCAATTACGGCAAAGCGCCTAGCAGTACTCGCATATGCCACAGCAAGTCCACTAACTCAATAAGATTAGTTTCGATGCTGCTTTATATACGAGCCCGAATTGTACTACACATTCGTACTGGTTCAACATTTGCATATATATACTCAAATCTCTGTTTTCATGTCTCATAAATATATTGCAGAACAGCTGTAGCTCTCTGGATTTTAAGTATTTATATTGCACATGCACATCTTTTACATCCCTTATTGTTTTTAATAATATACAATTATTGCATTTTGGTGAGGTCGATATGTGGATATCGCTTTTATCAGGTCGATAAATCCACATATCGACCGAACCTAAAAGGCAACAATTGTTTTATTATTAAATCCAGCCTAATTATAAGTATAAAAATACAAATATATGCAGCCTTTGGTAATTTTTCGTAGTAAATTGTGTACGTTGTCGCATTGTCTTGACGTCAAAACATTGTTGTTTGCGTATGACGTCACATTCATTCGTACCTAAGCGATTTCGCACGTGACGGTTTTCGGTGTGGTCAATATGTACTTTAGGCCCCGCCCACTAGTCAATATGATAATTTATCACAGATCATGTGACCGTGTTTAAACCAATCACAATCAACAAAAAAATCAATTTAATAATAAATGTTTTTGTTTCAATGAATTTCATTTTCCATATTTAGGCTCTTTTTTGGAAATTATATTGTTACAATGTCTTGAATATTAAGACAAAACTTCAGATGTCCTTCAACATTTCAGAAGAATTATCTTTCTCATAAACATAATAGGCTTTACTACATTTTTATATGAGACAATCTTATAAATTTCAAAATATACTAGAAGGCTTGCTTAGCTGTTCTGCGTTATCAATGTCCGAATCGACGAATGCTTTTAAACGTTTGATCCTTATATAGTTTTGTGTCTGAGGTCTGTAGTACTAGATTATTACAAAAACATAACCAGCAAAGAATTCTAAATGTAATAATACAGGGATAATACACGTATGTGCAAATTTGTTTTTAGTTCTCTGAATGACAAAAATGGCATTTACCATACTGTTGCTTATCACTTAAAACCATACGCGAACATAAACACTATCTTCAAGATTGTTAATCTTACATTCGAGTTTTTTTGAGTAAGAACCGTTTTCAATCTGTTGACCAACTTTGTATATTTACATGATTTCTGTGAGATAATAAATAAAAACAATTGATAATCCCAAATCCCAAAATCGTTCATATGATTCCTAAAAATAAACAATCCCATACGCTACATGCGATTCAGTATATTCATGGCTATTTACGAACCTTTTCCTAGTGACCAATTCGAAAGGGAGTAAATAAATATTCGGCCCTGACACACAATTTAAAAAAATATATGTATTAACAGCATGTGAATCGCCTTGTTAATATATGATTTTCTCCCGTTAATACATGGCCGGACCAAGTGAAAAAATAGTTTTATGCAAAAATATTTAATATGAATTTGCCTGTTATATCCTGCCACTTTCTTGAAAAGAATATTACTTCTGAAGAATTGTTTCGTTTATTTTTCAAAAACCAACCATTGGTTAATTCACCAGAAATGGTGTTAGTAGGAACTAATTTAAGATGGAAGATATCTTAAAGTTTTTAATTTCACCTGTACATTTTATCCTGACATTTTGGTAACATATTTCATAGTTTTTGAGCATGTTAAGCTCCGGATGGACTTGCGGATGAGTTCCGGATTCCCATCCCCGGATTGCTCCGGATGTGTAAGGAAAGAAATGGGTTTGGCGAATTTGGTACGTTATAAATCTCTAAATCAATCGTAACAAAACCTAAATTAATCTTATTAGAACCGAAAAAAAAAACCGTAATAGCTCGTATTATTTCACCACAGTGACACATGTTACCATCTTTTCAGAACTATAACGGATTTATTACGAATTCCTTTCGGATATATTATCCGTGGCAAAATTTTGAGCATGTTCAAAACTTTGCACCCTGGCCCCGATTTCTGAACGGATACACCGGATGACTTACGAATGAGTTAGGGGTTTTACGGATGCGTTACGGGTGCTATCCGGAACTCATCCGCAAGTCAATCCGGTGCAGTGTGATTGTAGCTTTAAATAAAACGAATGGCAAAACGTCTTGCAATATATACCGGTACACGCGTAAAATTATGTAAATGCGATATATAGTCTGGCAGACATTTAAGTGTTCACTCACATCATAAGTAAAGGGTTCGTTATAAATTTACTAAGAATCCTTTAAAACTCTAAAACGTTTTGTTGCATTTAAAGGAAAATACCTACGTTTCACCATGCAAAGGTTATTGGTACACGTTAGACTATCGTTTATGAGTAGAGAAATGTTTGTGCGAATTAAATATGAATATCTTTGTGAAATAGTTTCGAGATGAATTAAATGAAATAAACATGCAATGATACAACTATGAACAACTAAACGTTTTAAACGTGTTGCAATTAATATGATTTCCATATAGAACCTTCACTGTTTTCATACAAGAATATTATGGTGTTTCATTTGAAAACAATATCGATCATTCAAATAAATCTCATAATAATGTTGTATTTTTGGACGTTTAATGTCTAAATGTTATGGTAAGAGCAGTTATAGTGCGACTTGATGTCTAAAACGCTTGGATTGGCATCAATTATTCAATACTTAAAAACTGAATATTAACGCGATATTTTCTTCCTGGCGTTATGTCGTCAATTAATTGATCAATCTTCCTGCGATAAAATAGTTCAATAAAATATTGTTTTGTTGTTTCATATTGTTGTATGCGGCATAATATAACACCATATGATGTACGTCGGAGAACTGTGAAAGTAAAGATTATATATTATTATATCGAACGAACGAACGAACGAACACATTTATTTTCGCATAAACTATATAGTTTCTAGTGACAAGCATAATATACATATTAATAACATTTGGCAAATAAGAGTAAGAGTACAGACGTGCCCATAAAAAGGGTTTGAGTCTCTTGGATGGGCTTAACTCATATCATTAAATAAATGGTAACTTTTTTTATAAGAATAACAAAAGAATTACTGTGGTATCATTTAGCCCGAGACGATCCCAACTTCTCTCGAGTGGTAATGTAATGGGTGTGCTAACATATATCGTCGCATACAATGCCCGAAAGTTAGCCGACTCGAAAAAAAAAATGATAGCGCAGCACTTTAATCTACAATAATTGTCTTATTCTATTTATTACATGTAGTAATCGTCATTATCTGTTTTAACTTTGGCATGTCGTAAGTTTAATTGAGCAACTGACATTTTCACTGACTTTTAAAGAACTATTTGCAGAGGTGCCAAGCCGCTAGGAGACGGTCACATTCAGACCATCTTCATTGCAGCACACCCTGTTTTGCGCAGTGCGCAACGCATGAGTGTCCCCTACCCCACGGCGGTGTCCACCGCAGGTGTAGGTTCCCCATGGTTGACGACTCGGCAATAGCCTTACAGTAACATCTGTGATATAAAGAATGGAGATAGAAAAATATCAAAAGATATAGACTAACTACCCAAGCAAGATCTGTTTCCATAGACAACTAAATAGTTATCAATTTTATGTTTGCCAGCAGTAATCTAACTGTTGATCAACTACCATACCACCTTGCGATTACCAAGACAAACGACTATCTTGCGCATAATCATGAGAATGAAAAAAAAAATTACTAGTATGACTTAACACGTACTGCTGATGGGTAACTTTATAAAAGGCTGAACTGTTTCTTTTTAGATATTTATTAGATTGAAGGCAAAAACAATATGTTGACAAAACCTTTGTGATGGCAAATAAATGTACAATTATATTTTTCCTGCTTAAACTATTGATCAACACTAACATATTCAGAAGGAAACAATGACCGGATGTTTGGAATCACTTTTTATATAAATCTAAGACAATGGTATCTACAAATAACACAATGGCATGCTTTCAGTTGTATGGAGACACTGACATTTTTATTAGTTAGTATGTACATTATTGTTATTTAAGGGTAAAAAGGTATTTGCGAAGTTATTGTTCTTTAAGTAGAGATACCAATGAGCTGATGTAAATGTCTTACATCTTACTGATGTAAAAATCAACACTTACAAATAGTTAATCCAGGCAAATAAAACAGAAGCAGTAGAGAGTATTGTTTAGCGGGATGTTATTGATTTATTAAGTGTTGCTATTAATAATTATTTCCCGAATGAATAGCTGCTTGCATTAATTGCTAACGAAACTGGATCGTTTAGTTGAACGTATTTTATATTGCATTATTGTTGAATGGGAGCGGTGGTCTAGTGAATAAGGTGTCGGCCATTCAATCCAGGGGTCATGAATTCGAGCCCTACTGTGGTCACGACCATGACTTCTCATATGACACCAGCACTATTAGCGGTTCGAATAAGCTTTCATCACAATCGAGCTAAAACAAATTAGTATAAACTAAATTACATATGTTTTCATGCTTTCTTTACATGTAAGTAGACTATGAAATGGCCCAACCTTCTAATAATATTGTACTACATTCCAATGTGTCATTAATCTGTAGATAATAAATAATTAAGCCATGCCATGAGAAAACCAACATAGTGGCTTTGCGACCAGCATGGATCCAGACCAGCCTGCGCATCCGCGCAGTCTGGTCAGGATCCATGCTGTTCGCTTTTAAAGCCTACTGCAATTAGAGAAACCTTTAGCGAACAGCATGGATCCTGACCAGACTGCGCGGATGCGCAGGCTGGTCTGGATACATGCTGGTCGCAAAACCACTATGTTGGTTTTCCCATGGCACGGCTCATATGATTTGATGCAGCTTTGATACTGACTTCGTTGCATTTTCCAGATATTATATTGATTTTCTTAAAAGAAGAGCAGCTGTGAGTCTATCAGATAAGAAAATTAGTATCGGTAATAATAAAGTTCCTTCGAAGGGAAATAATTTTCTTTTCTCTGATTAATTCAGAGGACAAACGGACTGATTATTGAAAACAGTTAAGGTCATGTCTAGTACTTGTTACAATTGGTTTGGTTAAGATTAATGCAGTATGTCTGTATGTTTTCTTGTCTTTGTATTGTATGTGTATTTGTTGGTTGTGTGTTATGGGTAAGCGGTTCAGGGAGGTTCCGTTCTTGGACAATAACTTTCCCTGCTGAACATATATTATTTTCATTACAAACAGCAGCTTTCGGACTGCAACAAAACTACCACTGTTAAAATCTTATCCACTTAATAATCTTGTCTACATTTTTAGTAAACAAAATGGTTCAAAAAATTCAATTTACTTTTTAATAGCCAAAACTTTCCAATGCTCTGAAAAACTACTTTTACGTAATAAAAACAAAGATAAATATCCAACAGGGAAAGCCACGTTCCAAAAACGCAGCCTCCCCAACATACGACGATCAACACACACTCACACAAAGCAAACACACTAGGACAAAACGAACAAATGAATGAACACAATTGGGCACCGCCTTGGAATGGTCAGAGGCAAAACCATCACTGGGGAGCTTAAACCTGTTTATGATGTACACCTAACCTCACTCTTTCCGCATAGTTAGACTTATTATCATTATGAAACTTACGCATACATATAATATCCATATTAATAAAAGTTGAAGAACACCGTTTTTCTAATATGTTGTAAACGATATTATAAGATTAAAGGCTAATGCATGAACAAAATAAATACGAATAATTTGAAATAACAAAATATATTTAACTCAATAAGTAAGAACGAGATCATTACGAAGACAGCGTCATTTAGAACAATAAATATAAGAAAATAATTATGAAATGGAATGATGTGTAGATTAAAATTTCATGGAACTTCTACTCTCCAACAACTCATAATTATCAGGAATAAACAGTATTGCTGCAAAGATAAAGTTATCACAATTTATATCTCTGTCTTTATGTACCGAACATAACTTGGCATTTTAGGAAGGACATAAAAGGTTAAAATATGTAGATGATGTGTTTAGTTAAAACAATATTTAAGCAAAAGAAGAAAGGGACAAAGCTTTTTGGATGTTTCCAGATAATTATTCGTCTAGGTGATTTATTATACGAATAAAATCTATATGTCTGCACATATTGTTGTGAAGCTCCTGAGGGAGGGAAGATAGATAGACTTCAGTGTTGTTATATTTTCTGGTACTTTGGGAACATGGAGAACATTTAATATTCTTGTAATAGAGTTCCGCTTTAGCCGGTGCTAAGGGCCTTGGGGGATGTTGCACTTTCCATTACCTCTCATGAACAGACTCATTCAAACCGAGTCTGCTATTATTTTACTTGATTGCATTTTGTGCTTCCAAAGGATCGTCTTATAGATTTTATTAATTGTCACAACAGCAACCTTTAAGTGCCGAGTGGCGGCTGTAAAAGGTCTCCCCGTATTTGAATGCTGTGTTGTTATATTTTCTGGTCCTTTGGGATCATAGAGTCCATTCAGTATCTTTGTAATAGAATTCCGCTTAAGCCGGTGCTAGGGGACGTAAAGGGTGTTTCACTTTCCATTACCTCTCATGAAAAGACTCTATCAAACCGAGTCTGCTACTATTTCACTCGGTTGCATTCTGTGCTTCCAAAGGATCTTACTGAAATATATAGAAACGTTTCTACAAGATTTTTTATATCATTCTTTTTTTGTATCAACCCATGGAAATAGACATTTAACGCAAATGGTGTTAATGAAATTAGTTCGTTTTAAATGCTTTTAAGTTGTATGAGAACTGTTCTCAAAATATTTGAAAGAATCACTTTCAATCTTGACCTGTACGTACAACTTAATATCTTTATTCCTTAATACTGATATAGATATTTTCTAAATATATGGGTTTTTTCATTTGTCGCAAAGAACTTTCCTATTCATCAAACAGTTTTCGAGCCCGCCCGCTTAGCTCAGTAGGTAAGAGCGTTGGTCTACGGATCGCGGGGCCGTGAGTTCGATCCTCGGGCGGGGCGTATGTTCTCCGTGACTATTTGATAAACGACATTGTGTCTGACATCATTAGTCCTCCACCTCTGATTCATGTGGGGAAGTTGGCAGTTACTTGCGGAGAACAGGTTTGTACTGGTACAGAATCCAGGAAAACTG
Source organism: Mercenaria mercenaria (assembly GCF_021730395.1). NCBI lineage: Eukaryota > Metazoa > Mollusca > Bivalvia > Venerida > Veneridae > Mercenaria > Mercenaria mercenaria. Next base: position 26,295,371 of record NC_069362.1, read on the forward strand.
GTTAGGTTAACTGCCCGCCGTTACATAACTGAAATACTGTTGAAAAATGGCGTTAAACCCAAAACAAACAAAAAACAAAAAAAAACAGTTTTCGACATAGTAAAATCTCTGTCACAAGTGATATATCGTGAAAACATCTAGTGGCATGCAAATTTCCAGACACTTATTTAAGACAACATAAAACTGATACAAATGTGGTCAGTTTGATACAAGGCCTAACTAGGTATTAGCTATTTGAATCATCAGCATTATCAGCATTAAACGTAAATAAATATAGTAGAATCCCTGTATAAAGTGAGCATACTCAACGCAACTACAATTAGACAATGTGAATTGAGTATTCCCAATACAAAAAGACCAATGTCGATTGAGCAAACCAAATATTAACAGAGTCAAAACAATGTGAATTGAACAAACTCTTACGCGTTCAAATCCAACCAATGTGCATTAGGCAAACTCAGCGCAACCACAACCAGAGTCAAACAATGCGAATTGAGCATACCGAATGCAATGTGACCTGGGCATATCCAACTCAACGAGAGGCAGACAGTGTGAAAGTAGCATACCCAACGCAACAAAAGCAACATAATTAATATGATTTATGCAAACTCAACGAGAACCACACAATGTAAATAAAGCATCCAAAAAGCAATCTAAGCCATACAATGTGAATTGATTATACCCAAAGTAAATTCAGATAGACAATATGAATTGATCATACCTAATGCAATAAGAGCCATACAATGTAAATAGAGCATATCCGACACATCACTAGCCAGACAACGAATTTAATTTGGGTATACACAACGCCTCTAGAGGCCCAGCAGACTCTGTTTGAGTGAGTCTGTTCATGTATACCGCGATTCGTAGCGAAATAACAGAATAAACAAACAAAATTTTCTTCTGTTGACTTTTGCACTGCAAAATAAATATTTGAGAAGTTTGTTGCACTGATACGTTTTGTTATATTTTACATTATCACTGAGTAAAGTAGATAATTTCATTATGGGTAATTTCTATATTAGATTTTAACAGACATTTATTACTTAACACCTGCTGCACATAAAACATAAAAAGAAATAAGAAGACAGGAGTAAATGAGCATTTGTTTCTTTATGTCTATGTAAATAACATAACAAAATGTTCTTTTATTGTCGTACGTAGATATAGTACCTACTAGTTATAATATAATTATATCATTTAAGACCATATCTACATGTACAAAATGTAACAGTAAAATCTTAGTTAGATCACTGATAAGAGTTAAGGGTTTAGAGTTAATTCAAATTTATTCCACTGGGCTATAAGCCCTCGGTGGCACACATATACATAATATAAACAAATAGTGGTGATATACAATATATGGGGAAAGTAAAACAAACATAATAGATAAAAACGTTACAATACAGCAAGTTGTATACCAAAAAAAATCTATGACATCATGTAGAGAAATGCATAAAACACTGGCCGTATTATGTTTGATATCCCAAATTGATCGGTTAGATCAATCAATTTAATGAATTCAAAATACATAATTATTTACAAGTCAACTCAATTATAATTATAACTCTCTAGAGATGGTTTTGAGAAAAGCGCATGTCTCCCACAACTGCCCAGTGAATAATGACTAGTTTCTCTGGATGGTCCAGACGAGTGGATACAATTAGATGGTCTTGACGAATGGATCCAATCAGTAATTCAAGGGCCATAATTCAAAAGTGCCTTAGCGGATTTGGCTAGTTATCGAACTTGGCCGAGGTCTTATGGTCAAACACATTTTGTTCAAGTTTGGTGAAGATCCGATGAGAAATGTTCGACTTAGAGTGCGGACAAGCTTTGTGACAGACACACATACACATAGACTGGAGTAAAACAATATGTCTCCCACACCAATGTATGGTGGGAGACATAATTATTTACCACATTTCATGAATATATCTAAATTTTATTACTACAATAATCTAAACGACAACGAAAAGTAAGATTGATGGACAAAATGGAATAGCAAAAACAATTCAGTTGATCTGAACGATCTTCAACCGATGGATATCAACCTTACCGAAAACAAATTGTAAGATTGATCACGGTCTCTGGTGTTAAATATAATTCACATTCTACAACTAGAAAACATTACATTGATGATAATGTAGAATTATAAAGAAATGGAAAATCCTTCACTAAATATACACATCTAGATAATTAAATGTTATTTGTACCATAAACTATTTTATTTCTTAAAGCAAAAGCATAGTATGTATATTTTCCAAGATTTCTAATCTGACTTACATTTTCACATTCAAATAACTGTACCAATTTAATCATACTTGGATGTCTCCAATACTTTTTACATATGTATTTCTTTTTAATATCTCTATACAATGAACATTCAAGAATAAAATAAGATACTTCTAAAGAATTTCATATAAGCTTTTTATTTAATTTCCGTGTAGTTTTCTTGCAGATTATATTATAATAAGACCCTCCATCGGGCAATTAAGGACACGTCACGGCTGAGATATTTTAGCATTATTGCAATACACAATTGGCATTAAAATTGTGTTTCCAATACATGTGTTCATTAATCTATGTGAAAACAAAAGCTCCGCCAAGCGGGGCAATATACGCCCGAAGGGTTGTATCAGAGGAGGATGGGAGCAAAATTTAAAGAACTTGACTGTTGAAACCCAAAGGACCGGAAGAAAGGACAGGAAGAACAAAGGGAAGAAATTAAATAAAAAACATCTAAGTCGACAGAAAAATATTCTAACTCCACAAAAATAATCCTTATCAGGTACAGATATGTCAAAATACACCTAAAAATTGGAGGTACCATCCATGTTGTACCACAGAGAAATGGTCTCGTTTCTTCCCTAAGGCCAATAATAAAAAGTTACCAAATAAGCTATTTATAGTAACATAAAAGGGAAGTAATTCAATAAAATATTGTTGTAAGTGAACAAAAAAAGGATCTGCCAAATAAAAACAAAAAACAAGAGCATCGCAATCCAGAGCAATATACACACGAAACAAAGTCATATGACCTTTGACCCCTAAGTGTGACCTTGACCTTGAAGCGAGCCATCCAAAACATGCACTCTGCACTTAGTCTCGATGTGGTGAATATTTGTGCCAAGTGTCTTTGAAATTCTTCAAGGTGTTCAAGAGTTACAGAGCGAACACGAAATTGCTAACGGACTGACGTTCCTATATATGGATACTTATGTGGCTACTCTTTTGTTCTCTCTATTGTTCTTTTAGCCACGTAAGAGAAAAATATCTACATAAAAGCCTTACGGAATGAATGACATCAAAGAAAAAGTACAGTTACCTATTGTTCCTATAGCCACCTAAGTATGCAAATGTGAGCTCGGACGGACGGACAGACGGACACCGGCGTCATAATATAATACGTCCCTTCGGGTGTATAATAAAGGATGTGATTAGTATGATTGCAACACTGAGTTGCTCTAATTAGAGACAAATGACTGAAGCAATAGGAATTCCTACGTGATTTGGATAGACAAAACGACAGTAAGGTAATGATATATTCTTTTATTATTTTAATTTATGGGTTGTACGCTACAATATAGAAGAGTCATTTTAAGAAAATCAAACAGGAAGGTAGAAATAACAGCAACTTTTTAATTAGGTCATGAGTCATCATACACCTGTCAAAATTTGTCATTACTTTTCCCGATCTGTCAAAATAATTTGTAATATGCATTGTTTTTGTAAGTACATGTACCTTGGTAGGACATTGTAGTGTGTAATTTACTTTACATTCCACATCAATATATGTGCTTGAAATTGCCTTGTTAAACTCACTGAAGTCACGTAAGAATTTCTATTGTTTTATTTCATTGTCTGTGATAAAGGTACCAAACATTGATATTAAGATACCAGAATTGTTCCTTTCTGGTGGGAAAAGGAAACTATTTGGTTGAATCATAACATAACGATTTTTGGAAAGAACTGTATTTTGTCATTCACCGGAAATTCAAAACGTGATACCACCTTAAACCGAATATAAGAATCTCTTACTGGGAATATCCGGCTTGCTGGTTATCATTTTGAAGGTGACCGACCACGCCTCATAACAACAAAAGCAATTACCATTAACAGTAAACTGTATATTCTGATTAGACACCTTCCCCTCAACACACACGCAAGATTGTTTTTCATAAATACCGTGCTCTATTACAAAAAAAAACGAAGACTTTCTTTATTTTCTTACAATGGCATATGCAAGCACATGGACTAAACTTGCCATCACGATATTTCAGAAACGCACAACAACGAAGATTTCCGGTCACATTTTATTATTTGAAGCAATATGTATTTTTCGTAAAGAAATCTGAATCCAGACCTTTACTATAAGGAACAAAGAGCCGCTTTCAAACAAAAATTGCAGTATTAAGCTTTGAAAACAACAGTTTCAGATACAGGTTAATTTAAATATTTCCCGATTTCATTGTGTAAGGCAAAAAGAAGCCATTTTTTATTATCTGAAACTTCCCATATTTGTAATTACTAAGCAACAGAGTCATATTTTAAAATGAAATTCTAATTTTATCCGTTACTAGGTGACAACTATATAAAACCCAAACGTTCATGATAAATGTGTACGACAGAAATATAGCAACGGAGACTCTAGAAAGTCACGCGGCCAGACAGTATTTACAGAATCCTGTCGTTGCTAAGCAGAAGAAAACGTTTGACAAAATTTGTCATGGAACAATCGGAGAGCAATTGATCGATATGTATTTAATCAGACATTTATCTAAGAGCGTAATGAAGTTAAACAAATGTAGCAATGCTTGCGTTATATCTTGACTGTCCCTCGTGTTTATTACTAGTGTGTATGAAATATTGGTACCACGCTAGAAAATAAACAAGGTAAAAATGATAACGTCAATGATATAATTGTGTCTTTGGGATTTTTTGTATATTTTAGACATTTACATGTTAAACCAGAATACATACAGAAAATTCTCACAACATTTTCAACTCCGCTCTTCAATTGCTTCGAGGATTTGCTTCCTGTGTCCTATCTTTTTGTACTAAACCAAAGTGTTTGTATTTTCTAAACTAATTAGTCTTGGAAGAAAGCATATTTATAGTTACCTACCATAATCTAGTTTATTAGAGATAATTTGCTTCCTTTCAACTATCTTGATACAAGATTAAGCATGTTCACTTTATGAGCGATTACTGGAAATTGATGTTTATGTTTGTATGTTCATTCCTGTAGTCTTTAGTGCCGTTCCAAGGACTTATAGAGTACATGCGTTTTAGGTTCTTAAGGATTGCATTTATATATATATATATATATATATATATATATATATATATATATATATATATATAATATATTATCTATTATATATTACAGAGCATTTTTGTGTTTTACATTACTGCCTCTGTGCCTTTGCGTATGTTGGGTATTTCACCTGCGGGAAACTTTTATTTATACTGGTCTGTAACTCCTGAACATGGTGGGGTTGAGTAACGCTAGGTGCACCATAAACCGGTACAAACTCCCCAATGGTGGTTTTGCCACTGACCGTTCCCAGGCGGTGCCCCACTGTGTTCCTTATTTGTTTGTTTTGTCTTTGTGCGTTTGCTGTGTGTGTGTGTGTGTGTGGTGTGCGTGTGTTGATCGTGTCCGCGTTTGGGGAGGCTGCGTTTATAGAACGTGGCTTTCCCTGTTGGATATTCTTCCTTGTTTTTATATAATATTATATTGCTGTTTTAAATAGGTATAGGCTTTAAGCAGCGGTATTGAAGTACTTCCGGGTCGTTGTATCCTAGAAAGTAGTAAATCATGTACAGATCTGTACATCTATTGCTATAATATTGCAGTTGTTTGAGGAGACTGCGTTCTTGAAAAGTGGCTATTCCTGTTTTAAAGTATTTATCATTGTTTCTTAAAAACAGCTGCCATTAATGTTAATCTGTTGATTTAATATGCTAGAATTTTGCTTGATTTTATGCTTTCGAAGGATATTCATTTATATGTTATCAAATACTGTAAGAAAACAGTTAAAGTAATCTTAAATTGTCGTTTGGTGGGTGTAAAATGTCTCACAGAACTTGAACTCGGAGTTTGTTTTATATTTTCCTGTGCTTGTACTTTGGGATCATTAAATTCATTCAATGTATCTATTACAGACTTCCAGTGAGGCCAGTTCTATAATGCGCTTCCTCTCATGAAACAGACACAATAAATAACAAGGACAAATATCCAACCGGAAAAGCAATAGACTGAGTGTATTCATATCATCTTTGTTTTCATTTTATGCTAAACTAATAAGTTTAATGAGTCTGTAAGAAGTAAGACTGCAGAATTTACCAACATGTACACATGAACAGTTCAAAAGATATTTTTCGCGTTAACTTACTCGCTTCAGACGATGGCAACGCTGATCTTGGAAGAACAGACAAAGCATTCAATTATGTTTCCAATCATTTTATGTCTCAGTGATTCATTGTACAAAAACTATGTAGATGTCTGTTGCAGTATTTGTTGAACTCCCAAGAGCGAAAATCTAAGATATCTAACCAACACCTATTCCCGTTCGGATAAATTGGTATGCTTTAATTTTCTTAATATCGATTGTTTGGCTGCTCTATCTCTAAATGTTTGTTTTTTGGGGGATAAAGTCATACAGACATAGCGGACACTTTTCCAGCTTTTAATAATAAAAGTGAAAGAGTTGTATTAAAATGTTTTTAAAGCCCGTGTCCCGACCTTTTGCTAATTACAGATTGGGTTCTAGTGTTCTGTGTCGTTAATGCAAAACTGTAAGAAACACGCTATAAGGTCTATCGACTTGTCAGATATGTTTTGTCTAATGTATATCGGTATATTGTACCTATAAACAACCCTAAAAATCTAATGTTATTTCTTTATTACCTGATGAAATGTGTACGTCGATGATTGGTACTCGTGCTTAATGACAAAATGATTGATTCTGGTGGCTGCAAATCTACATCTTATTGTGTTTCGAACATTCCGTCAGCAGACGAAGGACAACCGTGTCATGTGGTAGCGACAATAATATCACGACCTTGAGAAACCAACCTAATAAACAGTATTTGTAACTTGTCAGTATAGGCGCCGTTCATTCCGGACTGTACGGGTCAGTTGACACTATCTCCGATACTCTGTTTATAACGAGACCGTAGGCGTCAGCCAGCCAACACGTCTGATGAGCATTGCACCCTGAAACAGTTAATGTCTCTTCAATTAGTCATAATAAAAATCATCAATACGAGTCTTAGCCAAGAATCATATCAGTGGAATTTTGTTATGATAGATGGGATCAATAACTAATTACTAATATAATTGCGCTTTTCGTAGTCCTGGATGGAAGGCATCATTTTACATCCAGATAAATCTTAATTTTCCTGGAACTGGAAACCAAAATATATCAAAATATCATTAGAAAAGTAATGCGTCCAGTCAGGTGAAAATGTAACACTTCTTTCAAAATCAGAAAAGGGAGGCAGACGAAATTTGAGAAGTCAAAGCGCACTTTCAATAACCTTCAGATTGTAGACTTGGATATTTTAGACCGGTTTCAAACCAAATGTCAGTAAGACTTGAATTATCAGTCATTCGCGTTATGTCCTAACTTTTCGCCCTCCATGTATGATGATGCAGTTGTAGCATATAATATTCCTATTCCGTTAGTAGCCTTGTCATTCAAAATACCCCTAGTTAGAATTTATTGTATAGTCACATATCATTTGCTTCGCTGAAATCAGTTCTAGAAATATTTTTTCAGTTCGTATAAAGGTAAAACGTATTAAAAAACATGAAAAGAGTATTGTTCTTGTACTATATGTCGATAATATCGGCTGTTTCGGTCTACTTTGGACAGTACTGAACACTAATTTTTTTTCTTAATCAGAAACGAATTCACCTTTATTTAGTATTACATAAATAAAACCTGGAAAGTGGATCCCTCGGAAGCACCGAGAACAAGGCAAACAGTGAAAATTGCTGATTCGGTTTGATTGAGTCTGTTCATGAGCAGTAATGGAAAATGCAACACTGCCCACGCCCCCTAGCACCGGCTTAAGCAGTATTCAATCTTCAAATCTAAATGAATTGAATTCAATGATCCCGAAGGACCAGAAAATATAACAACACTGAGATGAAGTCGGGGTGACTTTTTACGGCCGCCACACAGCACTTAACATCCGCTGTTGTGAAGTAAATAAAACCTGGAAAGTGGATCCCTCGGAAGCACCGAAAACAAGGCAAACAGTGAAAATTGCAGACTCGGTTTGATTGAGTCTGTTCATTAGCAGTAATGGAAAATGCAACACTACCCACGCCCCCTAGCACCGGCTTAAGCAGTATTCAATCTTCAAATCTAAATGAATTGAAATCAATGATCCCGAAGGACCAGAAAATATAACAACACTGAGAAGAAGTCGGGGCGACTTTTTACGGCCGCCACATAAGTCTAATTTAGTTCTCTCGAAATCGTTTGGCCAGTGCAAATTTGTTCGAGTCATTGATAGTTCGAATAAAAATATCTAAATATCCAACAGGGAAAGCCACGTTCCAAAAACGCAGGTGTGCACACGACTAATACCCCAAATACACTAGAACAAAACGAACTTGGAACGGTCAGCGGCAAAACTACCGCTGGGGGGGGGAGGCTTATACCGATTTATGGTGCACCCAACCTCGCTCTTACCCCAACCATGTTCCAAAGTCACAAGACAGTGAAAAAAAAGTAATCCCCGCCAAGTGAAACAGAAGGCATGTAATGTAAAACACAAAAATGCTCTTGTATATTCGTATAAAAAGCAATTCTTAAGAACCTAAAACACATTTATTCAATGCCTTTGCAGAAAACAGAGCAACAAGGGAAACACCTTTAAGGGCACGACGGAACAGACATACATCAAAATAGCTCACTACTGGTAGGATATTAAGAACTACCTATCATAGAGTCCTCCATCTGAGTTGTCGGACACAATCAAGGAGGAAAGCGTAGCCTCCAACTATAAAATGGCTGAACGTGTCTCAAAACAGTTCGGTCATAACCGCTTTTGATAAAAACGTTTTGATAACTTGCAAAATTGCCATGACCCAAAATCTTACGAAATTTTTAAACTCTATCTCCATAAACATCGGGTTTTGATAAACCTTCTCGCAGAAGTTTCTTAAAATTACTATTATATTCTAAAACCAAATCTAATCCAAGTTTGCAGTAGTTTTATATATTATCTGGTCGGACTTACCGTAGAAACATGTATGATATTTATGTAGTGCTGCATCTCGTGTTAAGGTAGCAGATGGCGGTTTTTTCTAGTACTTCGGACTTCCGAGCGATGTGGCCAAGTCAGACGGCTTCCGATATCTTACGAGATGCAGACCTGAAAATAAAAAGATACCGGTTTACATCATACTTGAAGAAGAAATAAAATACATAGTAAACTTCATACAAAGCCTAGATTTTTAAATCCACAAGCCACCTGAAAGATAATTTCAGCCCGCGAAAATACATGACATTTCAGCCCAAATTAGCCATATCTCCAACTGGCCTTAAAATGTTAGGAGAAATGATAGAGCCAAATGGCCACTTGCATTCTGTACTCAGTTTCAAGTATTACTTGCAGAGCTGGACAAAAATACCTGTCAACCGATTACTTTTTTCACTATTTTCAACTGTGTGAGGTCTATATGACATTTGACACTTCACGAGACGCTCAATGCTGATAGTGGTACATATGCATTTCAAGCAGTTATATGAAAATGATGCCATCAAGCTTACATTCGCATCTGCCAGAATTTCTGCAACATACCATTCTTAAACTTGTTAATCACAAACTCACATCAACAAATATTTCAAACATCAAAACAGCCTTCACTTCAAGGTTTTATCTCTAATGACAGATTTTGACCCTGGCCAATTCGAATCTGTGGCTGGAAACTACCAACTGCTACCTTAAGGACCAAGACATGCATCTCCATGGACTGTCTGGCACCTGATTCTAAGAAAATGATCTATGACAAATAAAATCTTACCAATATTTAAACAATGCTTTGTTCTTCTTGCAAATTGCACATGTCCAAACAATGTCTACAATATTGTGGATTTGGCCCCATTTTACACACATATTTCTTACTGCATCTATCTTTCTGACATTAAAAAAAGACTTATCAACTATTACATGATGGCCATAAATGTACTGTATTAGCATTGTGCACAGCCCTGCATACTTGAGGAACAGAATTAAAAGCAGCACAGCTTACTTACCCAAGACTAACTGTACTTCAAGTCCGCAAGCTCAGGAAAAGCCGCCCCTGTTTACAAGTACTGTTTCATATTACCTTACATACAGTAAGTATAAAATAGCTTTAAATAAATAATTTACAATGCACTTTTGTTGTTGTTGTTGTTGTTGTTGTTGCCAAACTTACCTATTTTAACGATTCGAGCAATCTCCCACTACATCTCCGAGAAACCATATCTTCTCTTAATTAAAAAACAAATATCTGCAAATGTTACCTCACTCCAGGACCTTAAATGCACCCAAGATGTATCCACTCTCTACGCTTTTCTTCTGTCGTCATGTCCTGACACCGATAAAGCCACAATAGAAATTTGTAAGAACTAAAATCATACCTGCCACTCGAGAAATATCTTCGAAAGAAATATCACCACAAAATCCAGTTCCGAGCCTTGTGAAACAGCCATGTATTTACAAAATGCCAAAAAGTTGCACCTATATTTCCTTTAAATAGCCCTTCTTCCTTTAAATTTGATATAAACTACAAAAGAAATGTGTTTCCCGCCAGAAATTTTAAGTAAACCCTACACTACAAACAAAAATAAGATTTACTTACCCGGTTAAATCAGAGTTACCTCCCCTTAACTTCTACCATATCAAACAACATCTGTCTATGTTATGAATCCATTCAGCTCGGATTTTTAAAATAACACATACTGGAGAGCTTGAACAACACAAAAGAAAGCATGAAATAGTACTTACAAAAATTGACAAATGTCTTTAAGGTAGCAGATGGCGGTTTTTTCTAGTACTTCGGACTTCCGAGCGATGTGGCCAAGTCAGACGGCTTCCGATATCTTACGAGATGCAGACCTGAAAATAAAAAGATACCGGTTTACATCATACTTGAAGAAGAAATAAAATACATAGTAAACTTCATACAAAGCCTAGATTTTTAAATCCACAAGCCACCTGAAAGATAATTTCAGCCCGCGAAAATACATGACATTTCAGCCCAAATTAGCCATATCTCCAACTGGCCTTAAAATGTTAGGAGAAATGATAGAGCCAAATGGCCACTTGCATTCTGTACTCAGTTTCAAGTATTACTTGCAGAGCTGGACAAAAATACTTGTCAACCGATTACTTTTTTCACTATTTTCAACTGTGTGAGGTCTATATGACATTTGACACTTCACGAGACGCTCAATGCTGATAGTGGTACATATGCATTTCAAGCAGTTATATGAAAATGATGCCATCAAGCTTACATTCGCATCTGCCAGAATTTCTGCAACATACCATTCTTAAACTTGTTAATCACAAACTCACATCAACAAATATTTCAAACATCAAAACAGCCTTCACTTCAAGGTTTTATCTCTAATGACAGATTTTGACCCTGGCCAATTCGAATCTGTGGCTGGAAACTACCAACTGCTACCTAAGCATAAACAGAGTAAAAAGCAATATTGCAATATGTTGATTTAGCTGCACATTGTTATGTTTATTCGAAACAATAATTAACACACGATTCAGAAAGAAGCAATATTTTCTTAAGATGTGTATACACCAGTATGAAAAAAATCGCGTAAAGCGTACAGTTTATTGTACATGTCTGAAATCGGAGGAAAACAGGTTATAAATCTTTAAGTGCATAGTATTATATATGTTAGTATAAAAGCACAAAATTTTATGTACAAAAGTCCATGAGGTAGAATCGGTTTCTTCTTCCGCAGACGATAAAAACGGATACAAAATCATGAACAACATGGAAGTAATTTTATCATAACATGTCTTCAGTGTTCGGTTGAGACCACATTCTACTTTGTCATATAAAATATCTCCCCTGAACATATATAAGTACAAAATTTGTTTAAACTTATTAAATATAAAGGGCCATAATGTTTTTTGTTACGGACATATAATCCCATTTTCGATAAATATTGTCTCATATACTTGTAAACTGTTCGAATATTAACCAATACGGTAGAAAATGTTATTGAATCAACTGGTAATAATTACCTTTATTTATGGCATTCTTACTGTATAAGTACATGTAGTGCACATTGAAAGCAGTGTTTTTCTATCCGTGTAGTTATGCTTAACACCTATTTGGACAACTGCTTTATCTGTCTTTGGCATAAAATACCTCTTGTGGTATTTTTGAACTGTAACTTGTCCGCAAATGCTTATAAACATGAATGCGATGAAGTGTATATCAAATAGCTTTAGCTGAATGGAACTTCAAAAACTAATGAAAGCCCTAGCGCTTTTGTATTTTCATGTTTTTGAAAAGCTGTCTGCTTTCTGTGTAACACTTCTCGTTTAATGTTCCCGTCAGGACAACCGCCATGCTGAATACATGTTTTTCAGTGCATCTGTGAGACAGTCAGTCTGTTTGGTATATTGCCAACACCCTTTTTCCTAAGCGCTATTTAAAAAGCGCAGTTCCTTGTCAGGTCAACCTTAATGGTGACTACACGTTTTCCAATCTATCTGTAAAACAATCAGTTAATGGTTTTGCCTCAAGGAAAGCACTACAGAAGGAAATTAATTTTCTACTCACTGATAAGTTCATTACATTACCTAGAAAAAAAAAACCTTTTCAGACAAATGAAGTTACGTGTAGTTTATATCATAATTTTTTTATAACAGCTTGCGTATGTTTGAGCTGGCCGTGCATCAACACATTAATGTATTCGGAACTTCATGAAGATATCAATTCTAATCATTAAGTAAGACATTTTGCGTATTAATTATGCGGTCTAAATAGTTCTTAATTAGACGTTAATTTGCAATTTTATGATGCTATATTATCTTGATAATCATTAGACTCGTCGAAATCTCCGACGGCGCCATTTGATAAGTTGACTGAAAGCGATCTGAATGGTGTCGCTTAATATTTATAATATTTATATATTTTCACTGGAAGTGCCCTTTAAAACTTTAAACTGACAAGACGAGCGTTTTTTACATTTCTGAAATGTTGTTTTAAGAAACCGTTGGATCTTGCTTTTTCGCAAGATGAGTATTTATTTTTATGATACAAGCACTTCTGAAGTATTCTCCGACTATACGTACTTTTTCATATTGGCGTAATTTTAAAGCTACCTTGGTTCGATTCTTTGCATGAACAGTAGCTACCTTCATTTTACTCCGAGTCTAGGTTCTTTGCTTCTACTCTAGCAACTATTTTACTCCGTGTCTAGATTCTTTGCTTCTACATCAGCTACTTTTTTACTCCGGGTCTAGATTCTTTGCTTCTATTTCAGCTACCTTTTTACTGCGAGTCTAGATTATTTGCTTCTACTTCAGTAATCTGTTTTCTCCGAGTCTAGATTCTTTGCTTTTACTTCAGCTACCGTTTTAATCCATGTCTAGATTATTTGCTTCTACTTTGGCTACCTTTTTACTCCGAGTCTAGATTCTTTGCTTCAACTTCAGCTACCGTTTAAAGCATGTCTATATTATTTGCTTCTACTTCAGATACCTTTTCACTCCGAGTCTAGATTCGTTGCTTCTACTTCGGCTACCGTTTTACTCCATGTCTATATTATTTGCTTCTACTTCAGTTATCTGTTTTCTCCGAGTTCTACTTCAGCTATCGTTTTTCAACATGTCTAGATTATTTGCTTCTACTTCAGCTACCTTTTCACTCCGAGTCTAGATTCTTTACTTCTACTTCAGCTACCGTTTTATTCCATGTCTATTTCATTTGCTTCTACTTCAGCTACCATTTTACTCCATGTCCAGATTATTTGCTTCTACTTCAGCTACCGTTTTACTCCATGTCTAGATTATTTGCTTCTACATCAGCTACCGTTTTACTCCATGTCTAGATTATTTGCTTCTACTTCAGCTACCGTTTTACTCCATGTCTAGATTATTTGCTTCTACTTCAGCTACCGTTTTACTCCATGTCCAGAGTATTTTCTTTTACTTCAGCTACTGTTTTACTCCGAATCTAGATTCTTTGCTACAACTTTAGTTACCTTTCCTATTCTTAGTCTCGATCCCTTGCTTCAATTTTAGCTACATTTCTTATTCAGAGTCTCTATTCTTTCCTTTACTTCAGCTACCTTTGTACTCCGAATCTCGATTTTTTGCTTCTACTTCAGCTACCGTTTTACTCCATGTCCAGAGTATTTTCTTTTACTTCAGCTACTGTTTTACTCCGAATCTAGATTCTTTGCTACAACTTTAGTTACCTTTCCTATTCTTAGTCTCGATCCCTTGCTTCAATTTTAGCTACATTTCTTATTCAGAGTCTCTATTCTTTCCTTTACTTCAGCTACCTTTGTACTCCGAATCTCGATTTTTTGCTTCTACTTTAGCTACCTTTTTTATTTCGAGTCTCGATTCTTTGTTTCTACTTAAGCTACCTTTTTATTCTAAGTCTCGAGACCTTGCTTCTACTTTAGATACCTTTTTATTCCGAGTTTCGATTCTTTGCTTCCATTTTAGCTACTATTTCGAGTCTTTTGCCTCTATTTCAGCTTCGTTCTTTTATTCTATGTCTCTGTTCTTTGCTTCTACTTTGCCTACTTTTCTCCGAGTCTCGATTCTTTGCCTCTACTTTAGCTTCCTTTTTATTCCGACTCTCGATTTCTCGCTCCTGCTTGATACAATAATAAGGGAAGTTTAAAGAGAATATGGAACAATATTTATGTGTAGGAAATGTAAAAAATAATTTCATATATAAAAATTTAACTAGTCGAACCATACTTTTCAAATTATTGTATGGCACTGTTTTTTTTTGTGTTTTTCTTGTTTTTTTTTATGGTTTTTTTTGCAGCTACAGCTTAGCATTACCATTCCTTCGCGCAATTACATTCGCCAAATTTGGAAATAATTACTGCTATTCTACAAAAAAAATCTAGTGAACGATACCTACACATTAATTTTAATTATATAAATTGTTGAAGAATGCGTGCATTTGGCTATTCTGACCACTGAAATATCAACGTTCTCTTTTCTGAGGAGAAGTGGTTAATCAGAAAATTTGATGAAAATTTCACTTACTGTTACATTACATACGAAATTATTTTATGTTTGTTCTGACTTCCGGTTAGTCTTTGTTTACATTGGTAAACTGACAAATTTTTGTGACACTATTTGTACGTTTTAAAACTGTATTTGTCATGTCAGTAAGTTTAACTCAGCTGGAAGCATTGTCTGACTGGGACTGTTTCGTCTAACAAAAGTTTGAAGCTAGCCTACCCGAAAAAAACATTAAAAAGCAAGTTCCATATGAAAACAATTAAAAATTCTGTTTCTGGTATTTTATGTGTTTATAATATTCTTTAAGTAGAGTAGATAATTTCATTAGGTAGATATTCAGTTATCTATCAACACCTGCTGTTCATTGAACAGGAAAATAAATAAAGTGTTTTTACGCGTATAAATAAACAGTTTTAGAATAGTTTATTACTTCAGATGTTATATACGGTAATTAACTGAAATAAATGTGTGTTGAACATTGCTGGTGTTGATTTTTGTCTTCATTTGAACTAGTTTGCATGAAATAACTTACATACTTTGTTGACTACGATAAAATAAAAACATGGTCTTGTACAATTAGCATATAGCCTGTTGGTGTACATCGGAATTAGAATGAAGGAATGCGTACAGTTTGACTGATCATGACTTGATAATAAGTTGACAGTATGTAAACAAGGAAGATTTCGTTAGTATTAATTATTGTGTACTTTTGTATTGATATCGTTGAAATTCATCGAAGCTGTAAAATAATCATTCTTTTTAGTGGGTCAACTTTCTTACTCAGACCTCTCAATGTCTTAATTGTTTACAATGTTCTAATTAAGTGGTCTTTTAATGCTGATCCATTCACATTAGAAACTTAGGGCTTGAAACCTGGCAGAAAAAACACATGGTTTTATATACATGTATATATAATTTGCCTTCCTGTGTCAGGTAGATAATTCAATTAAGCATCTAAATAGGTTTAAAATAATTTGGCACCTAATGTACAGAAAACATTATTTTACTTTATGTATTTTCAAATATCTTTAAGCTTTCAAGAAAATGATTTCATAATGTAAAATTGTAATATTTCATCTAGACAGATATGTACAGCTTGTTGAACCTAAATAGAGATGACAAAAAAATGTTGATGAGTTGAACATTTCCCTTTCAATAACTGACTGATTACTATACCCAAGGTAATATATGAAAACTTTATCGAGTTTGTTGACATGTTTCTGAAAATAAAACGGTAGCATGCAGCCTGTTCACGTATCTGAGACTGGAATTTTGGTTAGAATGAAAGAAATAATTCTGATTTATTATGACATTGAATAATTAACTGGAAGCATAAAAAAGTGTAAATAATATTCACGTGTTTGCTATGATAACGTTATTATCAATTATTGTATCTGTCTGTGATTAATCTCGTTGTAACTCATCCAAACTTCAGGAATTTCATACAATTATCTTAGAATAATAGGTTGTAAAAAGTATATATTCTTAATATCTGTTTACATCAAGAAAGAAATCACAACCTGCTTTTGAAGATGCCAGGCGAAGCATTACGCTCCATGAATATTTACCTGAGATCTGGTTATACGCCTTAGGAAAAGGAAACATTCACAGGGGCTCTAGTAAAGAGAATAAAGTGGATGGCCTTCCTGAATAGTCTTTCCGTGATTTAAGAATGTACAATTTGAATTTTGATGGCGGACGCATTTTCATAAATTTGCAGTATCCATCAAATGGAAGTTGGACATTGAAAGTAATATTACTTCGAATATTGTATGCGTGTATTTGCTATTACCCTCGATATAATAATGATCTCAGTTAGTTTTGAACTAGAACTGAAGAATAAAAAATGGATACTTTTTTCATAGTTATTAAACTTATTCAATTATATCAAATTATACTTATTTTAAGCATTTCTTTTGTTTTTAACCAGAGCATTGTAGTTCTTTTACTCTTTTAATCTTGCAGTTTGTGAGACCTTTTTCACTTTTAACAACTGTTCATATGACTTATGCCCTTGCTGTTTAACCAGTATTTATTGTGCAGAGTATTCTGTAGATGTAGATAGTTTCCATACAGTATGTAACCCAATAAATAAGGTAAATTAAGTTCACGTAATACATTCAAATATTAGTTTCGTCTCTTTCTTTAAATGATATGTTTTACTGTTTTTCGTTTGAAGTGTGTTTACTATAAACTCAAAATCAATCACAATATTCCAATATACGTGCAGTAAATAGGATACATTTGACACCTTCAAATGACAAGGATGCTCAAAATACAACAGTCCGATCTTAACCACTTGTAGCTTCAAGTTGTTATTCGGGAGCATTGATTTCAATTCATTTAGATTCGAAAATTGAATACCGCTTAAGGTATCCGATCCACAAATATGTAAATTTTGATGCCTGGTGACCCCATGTTTTTTGGGGAGTATCATTTGAAAAGTTGTGTCTGCTAAACAAGAATTAGTAAATAAAATGACCTTAAATGATAAGCAAGAATCATTACAGTCAAGTTTTATAATGTAAAATGATAAATCTTGCACTATAATAACTGGATTCCTTTTGAAGTATCACTGAAGACTATAAAGTAAAAAAAAAATAAATAAAAATTATTTAACATATTTTTTCATGTAATTTATATTTTCTTTTTCAGTAGAAAATACACTTTCAAATGATACTAAAATTATATGAGCTTACCAGGCATCAATATTTGATATATTTTATATAGCACTGTTATATAGAACTTGCTTATTTTTTGATCGGATACCTAAAGCCGGTGCTAGGGAGAGTGGGCAGTGTTGCATTTTCCATTACTGCTCATGAACAGACAATCAAACCGAGTCTGCAATTTTTATTCTTTGCCTTGTTTTCGGTGCTTCCAAGGGATCTACCTTTCAGCTTTTATTTACAGCAAGATGTAGGCTGTGCTTCCTCTGACTGTATAAATATACTTATATCTCATCACATTTCCTTTGAGAAACAACCATATAACAACAAAATAAATATAAAACAAAGAATAAGCAATATGTTTTGTCACTTATATGTAGCTTGGAATTTGGGTATATTGCGTTATTTGCAAAACAGAGTAAACACCACAGTAAACAATTATAACGATTGATTATGTCAATTTTAAATAATAAATATGAAATAAATATAATAAATAATTGATAATAATTGTTATATGCTTTTCTCTGTTAAAACACGCTTACGCTAGAATGACGTCACGTTAGCGTGCGGTGACGTCAAAGTCTTTGTTGCGACCAAGAAAGAGCGCTACTATATTTTATTTACAGATTTAGATTAAAGGCATATTAGAATTGAAATAATTTATAGCAAAACCGTGTTTTCACACTATTTATACACTCGGGCGGTAATAATTTCACTCGGGCTGCGCCCTCGTGAAATTACTACGCCCGACGTATAACCGCCCATCGTGCATAAATAGTCTTAAAGCACTCTTTTTCTATAAATTATTTCTTAAATATACTAACATAATAGTAATAAATACAATAATAAATAATTATAATTATAAATTATGTAAAACATATGTACACGGTATTTGATATTGCTTTGACATGTTTCACTTGGAATATTAATATAACAGCTCTTTTTATTCAAGGAATTTTAGTAAGGTTCGACAGACGCATAATAAACAATCAAAAAGACTGTTAGCATTCAGTTAGTTAAAGATTATGCAGATAGTTAAAACAAACGGGAAATAAAGAAATACCGATTGAGCATTTGACTGAGTGGTTCATTCCAATACCAATCTGCTGTTGCGGTAATGTTAAGTCCTAAAGAGGGACAATAGACAGCACTGATGACGCTGATGTAGCTTGATATATAGCATGGAAGTTTCTATTAGTTTTTTATTTCTCAATATTGAATGTACCTTTGCAGAAATACATTGCAAAATTAAAGATTTTGAAAAGACTACAAAATGTAATATAATGTGATTATTGCACTGAAGAAACCACATGCCATGACATGGTAATTATTGTGCCCCCCTTCGAAGAAGGAGGGGTATATTGTTTTGCAGATGTCGGTCGGTCGGTCGGTCTGTATGTAGACCAATCCGTTTCCGGATGATAACTCAAGAACGCTTGGGCCTAAGATCATGAAAGTTATTAGAAAGGTTGGTTATCATCTGCAGATGACCCCTATTGATTTTGAGATTTGTATGTCAAAGGTCAAGGTCACAGTGACCCTGAGCAGTTAAACGGTTTCCGGATGATAACTCAAGAACGCTTGGGTCTAGGATTATGAAAGTCGATAGAGAGGTTGGTCATGACCAGCAGATGACTCTTATTGATTTTGAGGTCAGTATGTTAAAGTTCAAGGTCACAGTGACCCTGAACACTTAAACGGTTTCCGGATGATAACTCAAGAATGCTTAGGCCTAGGATCATGAAAGTCGATAGGGAGGTTGGACATGACCAGCAGATGATCCCTATTGATTTTGAGATCAGTATGTCAAAGTTTAAGGTCACAGTGACCCGGAACAGACATTTAATTCTTAAGAAAGGCAAAGCTCCAATTAAACAGCAATGTTCCTCTAATATAGCCTCTCCACCAAAAGACAAGAAGGAAAAACCCAAACGCAATACGAATCACAGTAAGCACGGCCTTTAAACAGCCAGTAGCAAAGCAACATTGGCGAGCTTCACGCGATATTCTAAAGTAACAGAACATTGTAAATAAAAGTTACCCCGACAGGTGAATCCTTTACATATTAGTAAAAAGGCACTAAAACATTCTCGTTAAAATATAAATAAAAGAAAACCTAAAGAAACATACGCATGTACTCAATGTCTTCGCATAAAGTAAGAAAAGAGAGAAACACCATTAATGGTTCTATGAAACTTGTCAGAAGTCAAATAATAAAACAGCGCTATCCTAGTGGGTTTTAAGAAGTTTAAGAACTGCTTATCACGGAATCTTCCATCTGCCTTGTCAGAACAACTGAAAAGAAGCGTAGCGTTCAATTGTAAAATGCACTCTGTGATCTCAGTGGACCAGAAAATATAACAACACTGGGTTTGAGTACAGGAAGATTTTTCAAGTCGCTACACGACACTAATAAAAGCTATAAGCAAATCCTTTTGAGCATTGCACGCTACAAAGAAAATAATAGCAGACTGTGTTTGATTCTGCTTAGGGGAGATAACATGAAAACTCAGCTTTAATGTTAATACAGTCTCAAAGGAATCACACTAGAAATGTGTAAAGTAAATTCTCACAAAGGAATCTAAATAACTCTTCATATTATGACAAGTGTTGCTTATGCAACCCCTCAAAGCTGACACGTACTCCCCAATGTACTTATCTACACTAAAGTCTGCAATGCATATTATCGTGATTAAGTGTTTTGGCCCTGTACTCCATCAAACTGCTTGATTTGATAATAAAGGTACTCATTAATGTGTTGGTAATTATGTTTGCAAGAGACATTTACGTTTCATGCTTGCATTGATTTTTTGATGTCTGAAGTATTATCTACAATTCCATTTCTGACGTCCTTCAGATGGTAAACCATATTTCCTCGATTATGTTACGCTACTTTGTAGTGATATAACTTCCTTTAAAACAGATGCTATCTGGGTTTGTTATTGTGAGAGGGGTATTAAACACATTAAAAGTGCGATTATTTATATTTCTGCTACTGGAAGAACCTTCGTACCGATGGTTATACTAAAACTATATTAAGTAATATAAATTAACGAATAAATATTCCAAGTATTTTACAAACATTACCGAGAGAAGGAATAACAAGAGCTCGTCGAACACGAAATGCCCCCCCCCCCCCCACCTTGATGCATTCAGTAATTGTAGAAGGAACAGAAATTATTTGCTCACTGTAAACAAACGTTCTACTGTTCTGGTTCAATGTGACATTGACCTTTGCCCTATTGACCTCAAAATAAATAGGGGTCATGATCAACCTCCCTATCAAGTTTAGTGATCCTAGGCCCAAGCAATCTCAAGGTATCGTCTGGAAAGGGTTTAACTGTTCCGGGTCAATGTGACCTTGACCTTTAGCCTACAGATCTCAAATTCTATAGGGGTCATCTACAGGTCATAACCAACCTCCTTGTCAAGTTTCATGATACTAGGCCCAAGCGTTCTCATGTTATTGTCAGGAAATGCGATTAATAAAACACACAGTTTTGTACAAATTACCGCCAACATACAGTAAAAAATATACAAAAAGTAGGAAAAGTAGTTCCGACTGATTATGGCGTTGTGCAATAAATACGTTTACAACTGAACAAACAATAACCTAAATTACTTCAACGTGTTAACAATGATATAACATTCTTACGAAGTGTTTTATATCACAGTTATTTATCTCAGTATCTACAATTTCACATGATAATAAGTGTTCTCAATAAATGTTTATAATAACGCCAAGCAATTAGCTACGATCCAGAATTGTTTTCCCAAAGTCTGGTTCTTCACCAAATTTCTACAGTCATACTTGTTCCCTTTCCTATTGCATCGAACATTTGACATTTATTATATGATTTGTTGTGCATTCCGTACGTATATTGATCAGGCAATATCATGTTAGTTACAGTTTTGTTTGCTATGCAATAATCATCGTCTCTTTTCTGGTTCAAAAATTTACCATAAACATTTTGTATATCCATCCCTAGCAACAGCTTAATTTTTTAATGTTGATTTAATGCAGCCGACATTCATTACTCTATCCTGTCCAGTTACATAATTATCAAGACATATAGCAGGTATATGACTATAACGATCAAAAAGGTAGCTAGTATTCCCACCTGTCATTATTTTCGCGCTTCAAGATAATTTTATGTCACATTATATTGTATGTTTTTCATGATAACTGCATACTAAAGTGCAGCGGTATTTAGCATTATTTTCATTTCATACATCGCAGCATGGTACATAAGAGACAGGTGATTTTACATCATAAAATACTAGGCATGTAGCTGCTCTTTTAATTATCACTGCTGAATATTTCATTCAAGCAATGCAAGGGGCTGCTCCATTTATTACCTAGGCATGTAGTAGCTGTTTTATAATTTGGTTGCTCGTAAAGAAACAGTACAAGACATTAGAGACAAACAATAAGGTTAACAAAATGCTCTTAAAATAACGCACTGCAATCATTTATGAATGTGTGATTTTCGTAATAAGCTTATGTTAAAGATGTATTTTAATCAAACTGGCAAATCATATCACTATTCAAAAGAGGAGATGCACATAATAAATTATCACTAAATCCTGTTAATATGTTTTAAAAAACAACTTGCTTTATTGCTTTAATATGTCTCACCGAAAGAAAGAATTTTACGCACTAAATTAAACTTATTTTGTGAGAGACTGGAGTAACAGTTTTGAGCATGTATGAAACGTCGTAAACGGTTATTATTTCATTGTAATTTATTTTTCAAATAGATGCAAAACGAATGCACAAATAATATTACGTTAGGCTTACGCCTACGTTCGCTAACGTTTTGCCTTCTGCTAATGTAATAGAAATAATCATTACCTTTCATTATTTTGATATGTATGACATATCTAGAATACAATATTTTGGTAATCTCGTTAATATTCAGCTTTGTTATATTGTACAGAATAACTGCATGTTCCTGTTTCCCCTGTTAATTTCACACGGAGGACCATGATAACGATAAGCACAATCAGTTGTACTGCCTAATGTTGTTTTAAGCATGGTTCTATTATGATTGTTAGATACATCTATAAGATCTTTTTAATGACATAGCATAAATGTTTTGCAGTCCCAGCCGAGAACAAGCTAATAAAGGACAGATGAATGGTAATCAACCCTCAGATGATTTTGTTTGCACGTGTGAGTCGTTCCCCATTCGTACTTAAAAACAACGAAATCTTAATGAACATAACATAACATAACATAACATTTGGCAATTAAACACATATACATTAATAGATAAAATATTTTAACATGCGTTAAGTAGAACATGTGTCATGTTCAATAACAATACGAACTATTCAAAGTAAAGCACAAGATATTTGACATTATCTCCTTCCTTAGTAGCAGAAAAAACGTACTTAGATAACTTGTTAAGTGTCAGAGAATTTGTTGAAGACATTAATGTTTCATACTTATGAACAGTTGCTCAGTGGCAAAAAAAAATGGTTTCAAAAATTTCCTACGTGAACCATAATACTTTGGGCAGACTAGTAGAAAACTTTATTTATTTATTCATAAAGACTCCCTGGCACGTATGTCCAAATCATAGACGCATTTATTCAGTACTCGTATGTATTGCTGATCGTTTAAGGCTCATAGTGCCATTCTTTATAATGTGGGGTCCATATTTTTGTTATGAATATAAAACATATTAATTTCTTGTTAAACTCTTTTTTTTTCCAGTAACTGTTTTCTCTAATATTTGTCAGCGGTTTGAACATTAATTAACACAGAAGAAAGTTTTATTGACACTACTGGGTTTGATTACCTCCATTTATGGATATAGTGGAATAAATTCATGTGCATTTTTGAAAGTAGTTATTTTCTAACCATGTAATTATGCGTAACTTCTTTTTGGACAGCTGTTTCATCTATTTTTAACATGAACTTTAAAGCCTTATGGGACTTTAATGTTTCTATTTAAGTTTGGGTTGAAGAAAAGAGGCCAACGATGTTAGTGGTGTGAAAAGTTACTCTTGTTTTCGTTATAAAAATATCATTTCTTATCAAAGCAGTCTGACGGGTGTCCAGACTATAGTAAATGTATCCAGTTTCCAATAGTAAATCTGACATATCTTTTTGTTGAAGAATAGCTTCTACTTTGGCTCCTGCAATGCACTTTCTAACAAGAAATTTCCTCTGTCATCATTCTGACAATACCAGAAAGACAACACCGTCTAAAGGGGGCCTTGTCTGATCTGATTTTAGGGGATGGAAAACACAGCGAATTATTACTTGTAAGTTTTATTGATTTGTTCTTCCAGCTAGTACAGCTTAAACGTAAAGATTGTAACATGAAAGGTAAAGTTTATTTTGAATATTACTGCAAAATATCCCATTTGTGAAAACTTTTAACATATCCTGAGGCAGAGAAAAAATGTTGTTGTATCTGCTGGAAACCAAGGTATGGTTTTATTATAAAATGGCTGGCGTAGGCGTGGAAAATATGACAACAATATCGTTCTTGGAATATTTGCCATTCTAATGTATTTGTTTTATGGCAGTAATAACTCACGTTGTGCAAACAGCTCTTTAAATATTTTTCAGTCAGTTATTAAAAGTAAACAAAACTACACAAAATTTATAATATTTTCAACTGACACTCAAAAATACTAATACATAATTGAGATCGTGAATTGTTTTTATACATTACTCATATAACATGATTCTTGTACAGTATCAGTCCAGATCAAACTTAGAAGGAAGAACAACGTCTTTCTGTGCTTGTGTGTTCGGGTTTAGCGTCCTTTTCAACAATTCTTCAGCCATACATGTATAAATGACAGTCTACTTGAAGCAGTGAGCACAATGCCCAACTTAATAGTGCAGCCTCACTGGAATATCAGGTCGCAGACACGTGACATGATACCCCATCCAGTCACATTATACTGATACCGGGCTGATCAGTCGTAGAACTAGCCTCTTAATGCTGAGCGCCAAGCGAGGAAGCTACTTGTACCATTTTGTACGTCTTTGGTTTGACGCGGCCAGGGATCGAACCCACGATCTCCCGCATTCGAAGCGGACGATCTGCCCGTTCATTGCTCGAAACGTTGAAAAATTATGCGGTAAAGCCCTAGAGAACAATATTATTTATCAAAGGAGATCTTCTGATAAATGTGAACTGCTTTACTTGAAATCTACCGATATAACAATTACAGTGTCAATAACAAGAGAAGATAAGACAAGAATTTTGTTTATTAACGTTAACTGTGTGAGCATATGAACATAATTACACACAATATTTAACAATGAAACATAACCGGTCCAGTGTGCATATAAGTCGCAGTAAAGTGCAATACAGAAAACATGCATAGAACATTCGTTTTTGAAAACTATGAACGGAGATAATCAATACGTTCAGTATCATACCTTATACGGCATGGCAATGTCATTTGAATCAAAGCCTTGAAATGTGTGATGGTTGCGGGTTTTTGGTAGATTTATTTTCTGTTTAAATGCCAGTCTATGAATATACATACATGAGAAACAAATACAAATTTAATGTGCCTCATATCTAAGATGAACTCTGCCTGACCTAGCTTGTGATGTAACCATGGGCTGGAATACCTTATCATTGATAGATCTTATATAATCTAAATGGTCAGTGTGTGTGGATACATGTTGAATAAGAACTGCTTGTTCATTGATAATTTATCCGCACTGTTCATGAATGGGAGTATTTTGTGTAGCACATGAAAATCCTTTGGATGTGATTCGGAATAAAATAAAGATGCTTTGATTGTCAGAAATACACTTTAACTTTGGCAGCAGGATAAACCCGCAACCAAAAACACATTCTGCCAAGCATTTAACAGATGTGATCAGTTATTTCAGGTTTTGGTCGTAGGGGAAAAAACTAAATTTCCATAGGCCATATTGTAATGTTTCCGGTCATGGGACTTTCCTATGAACTCGGTTACCTATAGTCCGGCAATGATTTTTTTTATTTTTCATTAAGATGCCCTACTGATAGAACATGCATATTTCTCACACTAAATGCATCATTTCATATCATTTTAGCCAGTAATTATCGATAAAAGATTTATTTTATGAAATAAGACAGTTTTCAAACACATCCAATATATTTTGCACCAATGGGAGATCACTTTAAAATGGTAGATATTCACCTCAGAATACCATATACTTTTTCAACCAATCAGAGGCCTCGTTGGTTACTTCCCTCTGACCTAAAGAGATACTCTTTCTTTCTTATTTGAACAAAATATTGGTCAAAATGATAAAATAAACATTTACGAACTGAGATGTGATTACCTTTTCACTCGGATACCCATATGCTGAAATCGCTGATAAATTTTGGCGGCGGGACCTGCCTGTGTTCTGAGATAGAGAAAATATTTCACTTGAATGAAGAAAAACATGATATATCAATCACCATACTCCTATTAGTTTGCCCATATGGTTAAAATGAGGAATGCGAATTAATAAATGTCCCGTCTAATTGCTCGCATGTATATTTTATGAATACGCTGATATTTATGTCGACGTTGGGTCTATTTCTTCCCCCACCCACCACCAAAATCGCGTGTTTTCATAGATTTTGCACCTTATGCGCCTATCAGACAACATTGGGATGCAAGAATGCAATCAAAACTGAACGATTATATAGCAGTAAGTAGCACAATCAAGAAAATTAACTAATTGAAATTTATATATACATTAAACGGAACTCGGGGAGCAGTCCAAATACAGATCAGCTCACGCGGAAAACCCACTCTACTCGATCCTCGGAGGATGGCCAAAACGAGTACCAAGGCTCCGACTCGAAGTTTCTTCGAGTCAGCCATTTTCCGTCGAGGAATTTCGCTATCTGACTCCGAGGATTTATGCGAAGTCACTCGAAGGAAGTCCTTGAAGTGACTCGAGATAAAATCTAATTAGCGTAATACACATCTACATTTGTATATTGGTTTCTTTTGTTTCCGAGTCACTTGACGTAATTCTTTCGAGTGACTCCGAGACGAAGTATTAATTATCTGTACAAATTTAAATGAGCCTTCGGGTAACTTCGAGGACAGATTTCAGATTACTCGGAGCAGGGTGGTTATATTTTACATAGTGATACGCGAAATAACACGATATTTGTAAATAAAAATAATACTGAATGGTAAATAAAAATAATACTGAATTGTAAATAAAATATAATACTGAAGTATTTTTATCTTACTTTAAGATCAACCAAATTTTTCTGTTTACTTTTGATATTTTATTACTTTTTAAATGGATACGGCAGTAGTATTTTTATCCTATTTATAATTCCTTCCAAATGAAAAAAAGAAAGACCACTTTCATGATGAAAATTAATCATTTCTCGTATAATTTTCATTAATTAATAAGTCACTTTTCTTTCACGGCCATTATCTTAACGTTTATCTAGTATCATATATTTTCTAATTTATTCCATTTTACATGAATTTATTTCTCAATTTAATTTGCACTGTAAGAAACTATTTCAATATTATATTTAACAAATCACTACTCTTTAACGCAGTTATGTGCAAATGTTATTTACTTTTAATTTACTTTTCTAGCGGGCGTAATTTTAAGTTTATCTAGTTATAAAGTATTCATAATTTAGTGCATTTTTATGACTTATTTTCTAAATTAAATTTGCAAAGTCAGAAATTATTTCTATACCATCATACAACAAAGCACTTTCCTTTAACGGCGCTCATTTGGAAATTTGTTAATTATATATGATTGATAATTTATTCCGTTCTACATAAATTTTCTTCTTATAATAATCTAATTGGCATGTATTTCAATATCATACTAAACAATTTATTTTAGCGGGTGTTATTTTAATGTTTATCTAGTTATAAATTATTTTTAATTAAGTGCATTAATTATAAATAATTTCACGACTTTTTTCCTAATTTTAATTCGCAAAGTCAGAAATTATTTAAATATCAAACTTTAACAAATCACTTTCCTTTAACGGCGGTGATTTCAAAGTTCGTTTAATTTCGTATGATTAATAATTTGGTTTATTAGAAATAAATATACTTCTTAATCTAATTAGCATGGTCAGAAACTATTTCAATATTAAAATTCACAACAGTTTTATATATTCAAATAAACAGAACAAAAAACAAAAACTAATAAATGTAAAAACAATCCGTAAGTAAGGAAATACTGCCTCGAAGTTTCGTCAAATCATCTCGCGGCACTCGAAATGACCGATTTATTGTTTATTACAGACTCGGAGTCGCGCGGAGTGGCCATAAAATACCGGAAATCATTAAAGTGTTACCTGTATATTTCGACTCGGAGTTCCGTCAAGTAATTTCTCGGAGTGACTCGACGAAATTCCGCTAAAGTAATAAAACTATAACAGTCGGTACTCCGAGTCAGAATTAGGCAGTACTCGGAGAAATTCCTCGCTATGCAAGATTTTTCCTTCGAGGAAAAACGGAAAGTGGGTTTTCCGCGTGAGCTGATCTGTAAGCACCTAACGTCCAGAAATTGCAGGAATTTGACTGCTGATGCTCCATTCTAAAGCCTGTATTAGAAAATATGACGGGCAGAACATGTTAAAAGTGTAATGCCACAATAAGTTGTTCATGTTTTACCAGACTGGCAAAAAATTGACATATAAATTTTCATGTAGTCCTGAAAATAAGGCAAAGAAGTAGGAAAATTCTCAAATGATCACTGTTTTTAATGCCTTCTTCAGTTTCTGTAAAAGAAAAACTGCATTACAAGGAAAGTGCCATGCATTTATGTCAACGTGTTAACACAATCTCACGAAAAATGTCATTTAAGTCACTCAAAATGAACGGAACACCATAAAAATAAGCAAAAAATAAATATTTTGCTATTAAAGGGAGGTAATTCAGATTCGTATTAACCT
Organism: Mercenaria mercenaria; assembly: GCF_021730395.1. Lineage (NCBI taxonomy): Eukaryota > Metazoa > Mollusca > Bivalvia > Venerida > Veneridae > Mercenaria > Mercenaria mercenaria. The sequence goes on from NC_069362.1 coordinate 26,324,214, forward strand.
TTATTGTCAATCGCAATTGATAAATTGTTCCCCTTCAGTGTAAAATATCGTTTATTCTGTATTTCTCATATAATTAGCGATGTGCTAACGCGATTACGTGACTATATTTCAATAAATCAGCAGTAATTTTATCTATAAAGCCCCCTGTGTATTGTTCAAATAAACCTTTGAAAGAGATACTTTTTCAATTTTCGAAAATAGAACTGCAAATAAAGTAAAAATAATACCAGCGACTGTTTCAAATAAAGAGTTGTCTAAATTTCATACAAATTTACACAAATGTATGAGAATGAAACAAGATCAAGGTCCAACTCTATCATTTCAGACATTCTCTGGGCTTCTTTTGTTATAAAAAAGAACGCTATTTTAATTCTTTTTGCCGAATAATATTCATTTCGTGACTTTCAGATTTATGCAGAGTTATCTGGTTTCAGTTTTTGCTTACTTTATTCACAATTGTGCACATATAGGCTTGAAATTCAGTCGAAATCAGATACGTATGCACAGAATAGCATCTACACTGCAATATAGCTTTCTGAGGCAGAAAAGTACCTCTCTGTCACACCAGTACCAGTAGTAGTCCCATTTTTATGATAATATTTCATGAAAAATCTATGTGAAGACACGTTTTATGTTTTAAAAGTTTTAAAAGAGGCATTAACATGCAAATAAAACACATTCAACGTGTATTTCTGTTTACAGCCACCCACATGACATGGCAATATAGCAATTCAGGGTGCCCTTTAGATCGTAGGGAAACAACTAACTTTCCATAGGCCCTTATTGTAATGTTTCCGGTCATGGGACTTTCCTAACATTTAAACTTTTGATGCCACCTATTCAGGTTGAAAGAACTATCTAAGAACTATTGAAAACTGCATGAAATATATTATGTTGACCATCACTTTTGGGCACTTTTTTCTCTTTGAACTCGGTTACCCATAGTCCGGCAATGATTTTTTTTTCATTAAAATGCCCTACTGATAGAACATGCATATTTCTCACACTAAATGCATCATTTCATATTATTTTAGCCAGTAATTATCGATAACAGTTTTATTTTATGAAATAAGATAGTTTTCAAACACATCCAATATATTTTGAACCAATGGGAGATCACTTTACATGGTAGATATTCAGAATACCATATACTTTTTCAACCAATCAGAGGCCTCGTTGGTTACTTCCCTCTGACCATCATAGGTACTAATGCACATAGAATAAATATAAATATACTGAAATGAAATAAGTTTTTCCACTTATATTATTTTGTTTGTATTTATCATTTGTTGTATGCTACTTTATGAGGCAATCTGACTAAAGTACATCTCCTATTACGCTACGCATGGATCTGAGAACGACCTATTCATAGCCTCGTTCTGACGACCCTTTCGCTAGCCAATCAGAGCTTAACTTACAACATTTTGCAAATCTACCTGTAGCCTTGACTTTTGATATTTACAATTCTTATGGCGTAATGTGTCAGATAGCCGGTTAGCTCAGTTGGTAGTCCGCTTGCTTTGTAAGCGAGGGGTCCCGGGTTTGAATCCTGGAATGAACGTACATTTTCTTACTCTGACTTTTAGAACAAGTTGTCTGATTGGTTAAAATAAAAATAGCAATACTGGAAATCCAAAATATACAGAAGACGTATGTGAATGGGTCGTTCTCAGATCTTCGTTTAGAAGATCAAGTACTTAAGTCAGATTGCTTTATGAGGATGAGATATACCAGCTTGTCATTATCACTCAATACCGTGACGGTAATGTTACAGTTGTTTAGTTTGTTACTGAACATATCAGCTCGTATATCCCTAAAGAATGTTAAATTGATCAGAAAATGGCATTCATCGCCAACAGAACTTAATAGAAAGAATTTACAAAGTCTATCCTTCAGGCATTCTCTAATGTACCGTCCAGTTTTGGTCCTAAGGAGCAAAGTCCCACACCTAAATTGATCAAGCATAGAGCGTTCCTATTTTCTCAGATTAAAATACATATATTTCTCAGTCGTAAAAACAATCTGAAATTAAGCATATGTCCTCAATTTAAATATGTTCGGTAAATTGTCCCTCCACGTGTGGCTAATATAATAGTTCAGTTTCTCGTTTACTTTCTGTAGATAAACGGAGCATTTGCTTTAGGTCTAATTTGATTAAAGTTTCTATTAACTCACTACACCAGTTAATACGACCGTCTGTACAGTCTAATTTGAAAAAAAAACAGTGCTGCAAACCTATGTTAGCCAAGAAAATACCTTATTGCCCTGTGTTGAATTATCGAAAGCCTGCTATTTGCGGTATCCCAAAACTCCTTAGTAGCAGTCCAGAGTGTGGGGTAACATCAGATACATACAATTTTTCAAATGTTTTCAAACCAATATCCTTTAAATGATGAACCTTCCAAATAATCTTTCCCAGTGCTCTACCCGCGCCCTTAACTAACACAGCTTCTGTTGAGAAATCAGCTTAATGATGAAAAGTAACACCCAAGTACTTGCATGTATATCTCAACAATTTCTAGAACGTTTCTACCGACAGTAAATATCTGATCAGTTTTGACGTGCGATCTTTTCTGAAGTGTGTCAGTATTTATGAGAACGTTATTGTTCACACTATAGTCGTGTAGGACGTTTAACACACTCTATAACGCGATAAAGCGACACCACAAGACAACATGACACCAGATCGGACAACGTGACACTTTTCCGAGATTGTTTTCGGTGTGCAGTCAGTATTTTCAAATTTGTCTATACACAAAGTGAATAAATGAAAACCAGATTCCTACTGGGGTTCAAGGATAGAAATCTAAAGGCATGTTTTCTTAATAAAAAAGACCACCAAATAATCACACAGATCACTAATCCACGGCCAGATTTTCATTGTTTTCGATATTGAACCGAGGATATTTTTCCTCATTTCTGAGGCAACCTGCTTGGCATTACCCTCAATAAATAGCCGCCCAACTTTCTATCTCTTTGTCTGCCAAATATCACGGCGAAATCTCCATTACTTCCGAAAATACGAGGTGTTCAAGTCGGATTGTTAGACCACAAATGTTCTGCCTGACACCACATTATTCGCAGGGAAGGTTCTTACTGACACCAAGTTCTGATTATACACGGAAGGAATCTGGTTTACATTGATTCATACTGTGTATTGACTAAATTGAAAATATTGACTGCACAATGAATACAATCTTGGAAAAGTGTCACGTTGTCCGATGTGGTGTTATGTTGTCTTGTGGTGTCGCATTATCACGTTATAGAGTGTGTTTAACGTGCTTTGTAAATCGTCTTTAGCAAACATCACTATATCATCTACATAAAGCCACAAGGACACTTTTCTTCCATCTAGTTCAAAGCCATGGTCATTGTTCTCTTTCACGAGGTCATTGATGAATGACAACTTACAAGGATTGAATGATGTATGACGTGGAATTTCAAATATAATATTATATTGCAGACAGAACACTCAGTTAGTACAAATACGACTTACATGTATTCTAAAACTACCCGGTTTATTTTCCTATTTAAGGAAAAAGAGTGAAACTGTGTGTTGTGTGTTATGCAACAGAATCACTGTTCGCACGAAAAAGCTTTTAGTTCAGTTGCGCCCTGGTGACATAATTCCTTCGCATCTGAACTCCCACAATGATTTTGAGTAACGACATAACAAACAATCAAAAAGACTGTTAGCATTCAGTTAGTTAAAGATTATGCAGATAGTTAAAACAAACGGGAAATAAAGAAATACCGATTGAGCATTTGACTGAGTGGTTCATTCCAATACCAATCTGCTGTTGCGGTAATGTTAAGTCCTAAAGATGGACAATAGACAGCACTGATGACGCTGATGTAGATTGATATATAGCATGGAAGTTTCTATTAGTTTTTTATTTCTCAATATTGAATGTACCTTTGCAGAAATACATTGCAAAATTAAAGATTTTGAAAAAACTACAAAATGTAATATAATGTGATTATTGCACTGAAGAAACCACATGCCATGACATGGTAATTATTGTGTCCCCCTTCGAAGAAGGAGGGGTATATTGTTTTGCAGATGTCGGTCGGTCGGTCGGTCTGTATGTAGACCAATCCGTTTCCGGATGATAACTCAAGAACGCTTGGGCCTAGGATCATGAAAGTTAATAGAAAGGTTGGTCATCATCTGCAGATGACCCCTATTGATTTTGAGATTTGTATGTCAAAGGTCAAGGTCACAGTGACCCTGAGCAGTTAAACGGTTTCCGGATGATAACTCAAGAACGCTTGGGTCTAGGATTATGAAAGTCGATAGAGAGGTTGGTCATGACCAGCAGATGACTCTTATTGATTTTGAGGTCAGTATGTTAAAGTTCAAGGTCACAGTGACCCTGAACACTTAAACGGTTTCCGGATGATAACTCAAGAATGCTTAGGCCTATGATCATGAAAGTCGATAGGGAGGTTGGACATGACCAGCAGATGATCCCTATTGATTTTGAGATCAGTATGTCAAAGTTTAAGGTCACAGTGACCCGGAACAGACATTTAATTCTTAAGAAAGACAAAGCTCCAATTAAACAGCAATGTTCCTCTAATATAGCCTCTCCACCAAAAGACAAGAAGGAAAAACCCAAACGCAATACGAATCACAGTAAGCACGGCCTTTAAACAGCCAGTAGCAAAGCAACATTGGCGAGCTTCACGCGATATTCTAAAGTAACAGAACATTGTAAATAAAAGTTACCCCGACAGGTGAATCCTTTACATATTAGTAAAAAGGCACTAAAACATTCTCGTTAAAATATAAATAAAAGAAAACCTAAAGAAACATACGCATGCACTCAATGTCTTCGCATAAAGTAGAGAAAAGAGAGAAACACCATTAATGGTTCTATGAAACTTGTCAGAAGTCAAATAATAAAACAGCGCTATCCTAGTGGGTTTTAAGAAGTTTAAGAACTGCTTATCACGGAATCTTCCATCTGCCTTGTCAGACACAACTGAAGAAAGAAGCGTAGCGTCCAATTGTAAAATGCACTCTGTGATCTCAGTGGACCAGAAAATATAACAACACTGGGTTTGAGTACAGGAAGATTTTTCAAGTCGCTACACGACACTAATAAAAGCTATAAGCAAATCCTTTTGAGCATTGCACGCTACAAAGTAAAATAATAGCAGACTGTGTTTGATTCTGCTTACGGGAGATAACATGAAAACTCAGCTTTAATGTTAATACAGTCTCAAAGGAATCACAACTAGAAATGTGTAAAGTAAATTCTCACAAAGGAATCTAAATAACTCTTCATATTATGACAAAGTGTTGCTTATGCAACACCTCAAAGCTGACACGTACTCCCCAATGTACTTATCTACACATAAAGCCTGCAATGCATATTATCGTGATTAAGTGTTTTGGTCCTGTACTCCATCAAACTGCTTGATTTGATAATATAGGTACCCATTAATGTGTTGGTAATTATGTTTGCAAGAGACATTTACGTTTCATGCTTGCATTGATTTTTTGATGTCTGAAGTATTATCTACAATTCCATTTCTGACGTCCTTCAGATGGTAAACCATATTTCCTCGTTTATGTTACGCTACTTTGTAGTGATATAACTTCCTTTAAAACAGATGCTATCTGGGTTTGTTATTGTGAGAGGGGTATTAAACACATTAAAAGTGCGATCATTTATATTTCTGCTACTGGAAGAACCTTCGTACCGATGGTTATACTAAATCTATATTATGTAATATAAATGAACGAATAAATATTTCAAGTATTTTACAAACATTACCGAGAGAAGGAATAACAAGAGCTCGTCGAACACGAAATGCACCCCCCCCCCCCCACCCCCACCCCCCTTGATGCATTCAGTAATTGTACAAGGAACAGAAATTATTTGCTCACTGTAAACAAACGTTCTACTGTTCTGGTTCAATGTGACATTGACCTTTGCCCTATTGACCTCAAAATAAATAGGGGTCATGATCAAACTCCCTATCAAGTTTAGTGATCCTAGGCCCAAGTAATCTCAAGGTATCGTCTGGAAAGGGTTAAACTATTCCGGGTCAATGTGACCTTGACCTTTAGCCTACATATCTCAAATTCTATAGGGGTCATCTACAGGTCATGACCGACCTCTCTATCAAGTTTCATGATCCTAGGCCCAAGCATTCTCATGTTATTGTCTGGAAATGCCATTAATAAAACACATAGTTTTGTACAATTTACCGCTAACATACAGTAAGAAATATACAAAAAGTAGGAAAAGTAGTTCCGACTGATTATGGCGTTGTGCAATAAATACGTTTACAACTGAACAAACAATAACCTAAATTACTTCAACGTGTTAACAATGATATAACATTCTTACGAAGTGTTTTATATCACAGTTATTTATCTCAGTATCTACAATTTCACTTGATAATAAGTGTTCTCAATAAATGTTTATAATAACGCCAAGCAATTAGCTACGATCCAAAATTGTTTTCCCAAAGTCTGCTTCTTCACCAAATTTCTACAGTCATACTTATTCCCTTTCCTATTGCATCGAACATTTGACATTTATTATATGATTTGTTGTGCATTCCGTATGTATATTGATCAGGCAATATCATGTTAATTACAGTTTTGTTTGCTATGCAATAATCATCGTCTCTTTTCTGGTTCAAAAATTTACCATAAACATTTTGTATATCCATCCCTAGCAACAGCTTAATTTTTTAATGTTGATTTAATGCAGCCGACATTCATTACTCTATCCTGTCCAGTTACATAATTATCAAGACATATAGCAGGCATATGACTATAACGATCAAAAAGGTAGCTAGTATTCCCACCTGTCATTATTTTCGCGTTTCAAGATAATTTTATGTCACATTATATTGTATGTTTTTCATGATAACTGCATACTAAAGTGCAGCGGTATTTAGCATTATTTTCATTTCGTACATCGCAGCATGGTACATAAGAGACAGGTGATTTTACATCATAAAATACTAGGCATGTAGCTGCTCTTTTAATTATCACTGCTGAATATTTCATTCAAGCAATGCAATGGGCTGCTCCATTTATTACCTAGGCATGTAGTAGCTGTTTTATAATTTGGTTGCTCGTAAAGAAACAGTACAAGACATTAGAGACAAACAATAAGGTTAACAAAATGCTCTTAAAATAACGCACTGCAATCATTTATGAATGTGTGATTTTCGTAATAAGCTTATGTTAAAGATGTATTTTAATCAAACTGGCAATTCATATCACTATTTAAAAGAGGAGATGCACATAATAAATTATCACTAAATCCTGTTAATATGTTCTAAAAAACAACTTGCTTTATTGCTTTAATATGTCTCACCGAAAGAAAGAATTTTACGCACTAAATTAAACTTATTTTGTGAGAGACTGGAGTAACAGTTTTGCGCATGTATGAAACGTCGTAAACGGTTATTATTTCATTGTAATTTATTTTTCAAATAGATACAAAACGAATGCACAAATAATATTACGTTCGGCTTACGCCTACGTTCGCTAACGTTTTGCCGTCTCCTAATGTAATAGAAATAATCATTATCTTTTATTATTTTGATATGTATGACATATCAAGAATACAATATTTTGGTAATCTCGTTAATATTCAGCTTTGTTATATTGTACAGAATAACTGCATGTTCCTGTTTCCCCTGTTAATTTCACACGGAGGACCATGATAACGATAAGCACAATCAGTTGTACTGCCTAATGTTGTTTTAAGCATGGTTCTATTATGATTGTTAGATACATCTATAAGATCTTTTTAATGACATAGCATAAATGTTTTGCAGTCCCAGCCGAGAAACAAGCTAATAAAGGACAGATGAATTGGTAATCAACCCTCAGATGATTTTGTTTGCACGTGTGAGTCGTTCCACATTCGAACTTAAAAACAACGTAAATCTTAATGAACATAACATAACATAACATAACATTTGGCATTAAACACATATACATTAATAGATAAAATATTTTAACATGCGTGAAATAGAACATGTGTCATGTTCAATAACAATACGAACTATTCAAAGTAAAGCACAGGATATTTGACATTATCTCCTTCCTTAGTAGCAGAATATACGTACTTAGATAACTTGTTAAGTGTCAGAGAATTTGTTGAAGACATTAATGTTTCAAACTTATGAACAGTTGCTCAGTGGCAAAAAAAAATGGTTTCAAAAATTTCCTACGTGAACCATAATACTTTGGGCAGACTAGTAGAAAACTTTATTTATTTATTCATAAAGACTCCCTGGCACGTATGTCCAAATCATAGACGCATTTATTCAGTACTCGTATGTATTGCTGATCTTTTAAGGCTCATAGTGCCATTCTTTATAATGTGGGGTCCATATTTTTGTTATGAATATAAAACATATTAATTTCTTGTTAAACTCTTTTTTTTCCAGTAACTGTTTTCTCTAATATTTGTCAGCGGTTTGAACATTAATTAACACAGAAGAAAGTTTTATTGACACTACTGGGTTTGATTACCTCCATTTATGGATATAGTGGAATAAATTCATGTGCATTTTTGAAAGTAGTTATTTCTAACCATGTAATTATGCGTAACTTCTTTTTGGACAGCTGTTTCATCTATTTTTATGAACTTTAAAGCCTTATGGGACTTTAATGTTTCTATTTAAGTTTGGGTTGAAGAAAAGAGGCCAACGATGTTAGTGGTGTGAAAAGTTACTCTAGTTTTCGTTATAAAAATATCATTTCTTATCAAAGCAGTCTGACGGGTGTCCAGGCTATAGTAAATGTATCCAGTTCCCAATAGTAAATCTGACATATCTTTTTGTTGAAGAATTGCTTCTACTTTGGCTCCTGCGATGCACTTTCTAACAAAAAAATTCCTCTGTCATCATTCTGACAATACCAGAAAGACAACACCGTCTAAAGGGGGCCTTGTCTGATCTGATTTTAGGGGATGGAAAACACAGCGAATTATTACTTGTAAGTTTTATTGATTTGTTCTTCCAGCTAGTACAGTTTAAACGTAAAGATTGTAACATGAAAGGTAAAGTTTATTTTGAATATTACTGCAAAATATCCCATTTGTGAAAACTGAATTTTAACATATCCTGAGGCAGAGAAAAAATGTTGTTGTATCTACTGGAAACCAAGGTATGGTTTTATTATAAAATGGCTGGGCGTAGGCGTGGAAAGTATGACAACAATATCGTTCTTGGAAATATTTGCCATTCTAATGTATTTGTTTTATGGCAGGTAATAACTCACGTTGTGCAAACATCTCTTTAAATATGTTTTCAGTCAGTTATTAAAAGTAAACAAAACTACACAAAATTTATAATATTTTCAACTGACACTCAAAAATACTAATGCATAATAGAGATCGTGAATTGTTTTTATACATTACTCATATAACATGATTCTTGTACGGTATCAGTCCAGATCAAACTTAGAAGGAAGAACAACGTCTTTCTGTGCTTGCGTGTTCGGGTTTAGCGTCTTTTTTCAACAATTTTTCAGCCATACATGTATAAATGACAGTCTACTTGAAGCAGTGAGCACAATGCCCAACTTAATAGTGCAGCCTCACTGGAATATCAGGTCGTAGACACGTGACATGATACCCCACCCAGTCACATTATACTGATACCGGGCTGATCAGTCCTAGAACTAGCCTCTTAATGCTGAGCGCCAAGCGAGGAAGCTACTTGTACCATTTTGTACGTCTTTGGTTTGACGCGGCCTGGGATCGAACCCACGATCTCCCGCATTCGAAGCGGACGATCTGCCCGTTCATCGCTCGAAACGTTGAAAAATTATGCGGTAAAGCCCTAGAGAACAATATTATTTATCAAAGGAGATCTTCTGATAAATGTGAACTGCTTTACTTGAAATCTACCGATATAACAATTACAGTGTCAATAACAAGAGAAGATAAGACAAGAATTTTGTTTATTAACGTTAACTGTGTGAGCATATGAACATAATTACACACAATATTTAACAATGAAACATAACCGGTCCAGTGTGTATATAAGTCGCAGTAAAGTGCAATACAGAAAACATGCATAGAACATTCGTTTTTGAAAACTATGAACGGAGATAATCAATACGTTCAGTATCATACCTTATACGGCATGGCAATGTCATTTCAATCAAAGCCTTGAAATGTGTGATGGTTGCGGGTTTTTGGTAGATTTATTTTCTGTTTAAATGCCAGTCTATGAATATACATACATGAGAAACAAATACAAATTTAATGTGCCTCATATCTAAGATGAACTCTGCCTGACCCAGCTTGTGATGTAACCATGGGCTGGAATACCTTATCATTGATAGATCTTATATAATCTAAATGGTCAGTGTGAGTGGATACATGTTGAATAAGAACTGCTTGTTCATTGATAATTTATCCGCACTGTTCATGAATGGGAGTATTTTGTGTAGCACATGAACATCCTTTGGATGTGATTCGGAATAAAATAAAGATGCTTTGATTGTCAGAAATACACTTTAACTTTGGCAGCAGGATAAACCCGCAACCAAAAACACATTCTGCCAAGCATTTAACAGATGTGATCAGTTATTTCAGGTTTAGGTCGTAGGGAAACAACTAAATTTCCATAGGCCCATATTGTAATGTTTCCGGTCATGGGACTTTCCTATGAACTCGGTTACCTATAGTCCGGCAATGATTTTTTTTATTTTTCATTAAGATGCCCTACTGATAGAACATGCATATTTCTCACACTAAATGCATCATTTCATATCATTTTAGCCAGTAATTATCGATAACAGATTTATTTTATGAAATAAGACAGTTTTCAAACACATCCAATATATTTTGCACCAATGGGAGATCACTTTACATGGTAGATATTCACCTCAGAATACCATATACTTTTTCAACCAATCAGAGGCCTCGTTGGTTACTTCCCTCTGACCTAAAGAGATACTCTTTCTTTCTTATTTGAACAAAATATTGGTCAAAATGATAAAATAAACATTTACGAACTGAGATGTGATTACCTTTTCACTCGGATACCCATATGCTGAAAATCGCTGATAAAATTTTGGCGGCGGGACCTGCCTGTGTTCTGAGATAGAGAAAATATTTCACTTGAATGAAGAAAAACATGATATATCAATCACCATACTCCTATTAGTTTGCCCATATGGTTAAAATGAGGAATGCGAATTAATAAATGTCCCGTCTAATTGCTCGCATGTATATTTTATGAATACGCTGATATTTATGTCGACGTTGGGTCTATTTCTTCCCCCACCCACCACCAAAATCGCGTGTTTTCATAGATTTTGCACCTTATGCGCCTATCAGACAACATTGGGATGCAAGAATGCAATCAAAACTGAACGATTATATAGCAGTAAGTAGCACAATCAAGAAAATTAACTAACTGAAATTTATATATACATTAAACGGAACTCGGGGAGCAGTCCAAATAAGCACCTAACGTCCAGAAATTGCAGGAATTTGACTGCTGATGCTCCATTCTAAAGCCTGTATTAGAAAATATGACGGGCAGAACATGTTAAAAGTGTAATGCCACAATAAGTTGTTCATGTTTTACCAGACTGGCAAAAAATTGACATATAAATTTTCATGTAGTCCTGAAAATAAGGCAAAGAAGTAGGAAAATTCTCAAATGATCACTGTTTTTAATGCCTTCTTCAGTTTCTGTAAAAGAAAAACTGCATTACAAGGAAAGTGCCATGCATTTATGTCAACGTGTTAACACAATCTCACGAAAAATGTCATTTAAGTCACTCAAAATGAACGGAACACCATAAAAATAAGCAAAAAATAAATATTTTGCTATTAAAGGGAGGTAATTCAGATTCGTATTAACCTTTATTGTCAATCGCAATTGATAAATTGTTCCCCTTCAGTGTAAAATATCGTTTATTCTGTATTTCTCATATAATTAGCGATGTGCTAACGCGATTACGTGACTATATTTCAATAAATCAGCAGTAATTTTATCTATAAAGCCCCCTGTGTATTGTTCAAATAAACCTTTGAAAGAGATACTTTTTTCAATTTTCGAAAATAGAACTGCAAATAAAGTAAAAATAATACCAGCGACTGTTTCAAATAAAGAGTTGTCTAAATTTCATACAAATTTACACAAAATGTATGAGAATGAACAAGATCAAGGTCCAACTCTATCATTTCAGACATTCTCTGGGCTTCTTTTGTTATAAAAAACGCTATTTTAATTCTTTTTGCCGAATAATATTCATTTCGTGACTTTCAGATTTATGCAGAGTTATCTGGTTTCAGTTTTTGCTTACTTTATTCACAATTGTGCACATATAGGCTTGAAATTCAGTCGAAATCAGATACGTATGCACAGAATAGCATCTACACTGCAATATAGCTTTCTGAGGCAGAAAAGTACCTCTCTGTCACACCAGTACCAGTAGTAGTCCCATTTTTATGATAATATTTCATGAAAAATCTATGTGAAGACACGTTTTATGTTTTAAAAGTTTTAAAAGAGGCATTAACATGCAAATAAAACACATTCAACGTGTATTTCTGTTTACAGCCACCCACATGACATGGCAATATAGCAATTCAGGGTGCCCTTTAGGTCGTAGGGAAACAACTAACTTTCCATAGGCCCTTATTGTAATGTTTCCGGTCATGGGACTTTCCTAACATTTAAACTTTTGATGCCACCTATTCAGGTTGAAAGAACTATCCAAGAACTATTGAAAAACTGCATGAAATATATATGTTGACCATCACTTTTGGGCACTTTTTTCTCTTTGAACTCGGTTACCCATAGTCCGGCAATGATTTTTTTTTCATTAAAATGCCCTACTGATAGAACATGCATATTTCTCACACTAAATGCATCATTTCATATTATTTTAGCCAGTAATTATCGATAACAGATTTATTTTATGAAATAAGATAGTTTTCAAACACATCCAATATATTTTGAACCAATGGGAGATCACTTTACATGGTAGATATTCAGAATACCATATACTTTTTCAACCAATCAGAGGCCTCGTTGGTTACTTCCCTCTGACCATCATAGGTACTAATGCACATAGAATAAATATAAATATACTGAAATGAAATAAGTTTTTCCACTTATATTATTTTGTTTGTATTTATCATTTGTTGTATGCTACTTTATGAGGCAATCTGACTAAAGTACATCTCCTATTACGCTACGCATAGGATCTGAGAACGACCTATTCATAGCCTCGTTCTGACGACCCTTTCGCTAGCCAATCAGAGCTTAACTTACAACATTTTGCAAATCTACCTGTAGCCTTGACTTTTGATATTTACAATTCTTATGGCGTAATGTGTCAGATAGCCGGTTAGCTCAGTTGGTAGTCCGCTTGCTTTGTAAGCGAGGGGTCCCGGGTTCGAATCCTGGAATGAACGTACATTTTCTTACTCTGACTTTTAGAACAAGTTGTCTGATTGGTTAAAATAAAAATAGCAATACTGGAAATCCAAAATATACAGAAGACGTATGTGAATGGGTCGTTCTCAGATCTTCGTTTAGAAGATCAAGTACTTAAGTCAGATTGCTTTATGAGGATGACTATTGATGAGATATACCAGCTTGTCATTATCACTCAATACCGTGACGGTAATGTTACAGTTGTTTAGTTTGTTACTGAACATATCAGCTCGTATATCCCTAAAGAATGTTAAATTGATCAGAAAATGGCATTCATCGCCAACAGAACTTAATAGAAAGAATTTACAAAGTCTATCCTTCAGGCATTCTCTAATGTACCGTCCAGTTTTGGTCCTAAGGAGCAAAGTCCCACACCTAAATTGATCAAGCATAGAGCGTTCCTATTTTCTCAGATTAAAATACATATATTTCTCAGTCGTAAAAACAATCTGAAATTAAGCATATGTCCTCAATTTAAATATGTTCGGTAAATTGTCCCTCCACGTGTGGCTAATATAATAGTTCAGTTTCTCGTTTACTTTCTGTAGATAAACGGAGCATTTGCTTTAGGTCTAATTTGATTAAAGTTTCTATTAACTCACTACACCAGTTAATACGACCGTCTGTACAGTCTAATTTGAAAAAAAAACAGTGCTGCAAACCTATGTTAGCCAAGAAAATACCTTATTGCCCTGTGTTGAATTATCGAAAGCCTGCTATTTGCGGTATCCCAAAACTCCTTAGTAGCAACCCAGAGTGTGGGGTAACATCAGATACATACAATTTTTCAAATGTTTTCAAACCAATATCCTTTAAATGATGAACCTTCCAAATAATCTTTCCCAGTGCTCTACCCGCGCCCTTAACTAACACAGCTTCTGTTGAGAAATCAGCTTAATGATGAAAAGTAACACCCAAGTACTTGCATGTATATCTCAACAATTTCTAGAACGTTTCTACCGACAGTAAATATCTGATCAGTTTTGACGTGCGATCTTTTCTGAAGTGTGTCAGTATTTATGAGAACGTTATTGTTCACACTATAGTCGTGTAGGACGTTTAACACACTCTATAACGCGATAAAGCGACACCACAAGACAACATGACACCAGATCGGACAACGTGACACTTTTCCGAGATTGTTTTCGGTGTGCAGTCAGTATTTTCAAATTTGTCTATACACAAAGTGAATAAATGAAAACCAGATTCCTACTGGGGTTCAAGGATAGAAATCTAAAGGCATGTTTTCTTAATAAAAAAGACCACCAAATAATCACACAGATCACTAATCCACGGCCAGATTTTCATTGTTTTCGATATTGAACCGAGGATATTTTTCCTCATTTCTGAGGCAACCTGCTTGGCATTACCCTCAATAAATAGCCGCCCAACTTTCTATCTCTTTGTCTGCCAAATATCACGGCGAAATCTCCATTACTTCCGAAAATACGAGGTGTTCAAGTCGGATTGTTAGACCACAAATGTTCTGCCTGACACCACATTATTCGCAGGGAAGGTTCTTACTGACACCAAGTTCTGATTATACACGGAAGGAATCTGGTTTTCATTGATTCATACTGTGTATTGACTAAATTGAAAATATTGACTGCACAATGAATACAATCTTGGAAAAGTGTCACGTTGTCCGATCTGGTGTTATGTTGTCTTGTGGTGTCGCATTATCACGTTATAGAGTGTGTTTAACGTGCTTTGTAAATCGTCTTTAGCAAACATCACTATATCATCTACATAAAGCCACAAGGACACTTTTCTTCCATCTAGTTCAAAGCCATGGTCATTGTTCTCTTTCACGAGGTCATTGATAAATGACAACTTACAAGGATTGAATGATGTATGACGTGGAATTTCAAATATAATATTATATTGCAGACAGAACGAACACTCAGTTAGTACAAATACGACTTACATGTATTCTAAAACTACCCGGTTTATATTCCTATTTAAGGAAAAAGAGTGAAACTGTGTGTTGTGTGTTATGCAACAGAATCACTGTTCGCACGAAAAAGCTTTTAGTTCAGTTGCGCCCTGGTGACATAATTCCTTCGCATCTGAACTCCCACAATGATTTTGAGTAACGACAAATCACTGTTTTGGATATATTTTTTCTTAAACAGGTACAAAAAATATGTAGAAACTTTTTTAGTAAAAGCTATAAAAGATCTTTTAGAATCATAGAATGCAACCAAACAAAACAGTTGCAGACACGGATTGAGGATTGACGCACCGGTTTCAACGGAACTTTATTATAGTACAAATGAATAAAATCAATGGTCCGGAAGGAATAGAAAACATAACAACACTGAGTCCAAGTACGGGAAAACCTTTTACAACCGCCCGGCACTTAAAGTGTACTGCTGCGATAACTAATAAAATCTTTCAAAAGTTCCTTTGGAAGCATAGAATGCAACCAAATAAGATAATAGCACACTCTGCGTGATTGAGTGTGTTCATGAGAGGTAATGAAACATGCAAGGCCCCTCACACCTTCTAGCACCGGCTTAAGAGGAACTCTACTATAATAAAACTGAATGTAAAATTCGATTGATTGACACAAAGTGTGACATTACTCATTATACCTTATTCTAGTTTCTTTTTGTTTCTTTTTAAAGTTATTTAAATTGACAGCATCATCACAGAGGGCATAAGAATTGATGTCTTTTAACCCTAACCCTGCTAAATATCTATAATGAACTCGTCCGTCTTTCAAATTGTACCATAAACTGTTAAAAGGGGTGTTTGCCAAAAGGATACTTACTGAATAGCGAACAGTGTAGATCTTGATCAGACTGCACGGATGTGCAGGCTGATCGTGATCTACACTGGTCGCAAAGGCAGAATCAATCCTGTCCAGCATGGTAAGGGTTAAAGGTACAAATCAGTATCTAATAACTGTTGTGTATACATGTACCATTTATACGCGGAAAGCCCGAGCGGGGCCGAAGGCCCCGCGAGGGCTAGGAGCGCCTTTAGATAACATGTATGACGTGCGTGAAATATATGAAACAATATTGAAAACAAATGAGAAAAGTATTTTCAATACCATTCAAATTGAATTTCGTCTCCAGCTGACATGGGGGCCGCCATTTTGAAAGTCTTTATTTTTTAGGCGCTTATTGGTCAAAGTTATACGCGATCGCTCACTGAGTAAGAAGGGAAATGTTGACATTTGGAAAATTTAATTACGGCAGTATTTACGACACACTAAATGTGTGTACATTTACCTTTATGGACAACTTTATCACCCTGTCTCCGGTCTGATTTTATATGGTGAAACTGTACTTGAAAAAATAAGCGAACTACTACGTGAACGCTACAAAAAAAAATTTGCTATATGACGTCATCAGCGTCAATGAAAACATTTCTGCGGTCCACTATTTATACGACATAAATGAAGGGTACTGACTTATTTTGAGTGTATTCAAATTGAAAAGTCCTTTATTTCACCTGCCTACTTAACTGTATGTTTTTCACTGACAAACTGTTGGAAAAATGCAGATCATACAAATGTCCAAGCAGTATCAAAATGCCAAAAGTTTTACTCGTGATATACTATTCACGTACAAGAGAATGGCAGTCGTATTGGGGCGCTGTTAGCTATTTTTTCAAACCTTAAATATCAACAATAAAGAATTCAATGTCTACATATCTTCTTGGTACCAAGAAAGGAGCCTTACTTTATTCAATTGATTTTCTGATAGCAAGAAATAATTTATTCTATAGGGAGCCGCTCATTGACTTCAAACTTGGTATTTAACTAGCTGGCGATAGGATCATGTGCAGGGCGCAAGAATCAGGTCTGTATGTCAAAGTTCAAGGTCACAAACTGAATTTAAAGGTCAAATCTGTCCGTTGTATTTCATGTCTGGAGCATAATTCAATAACCATTCAAAGTATTGTCTTAAGACTTAGCATATATATGTAGGTGGCAATGAGACGATGTGCAGAATGCATGGACAGGACCATCAAAGATCAAGGTCACAAATTTCTCTTAGTATTGTTAATAAATTCCAAGTGTAATACTAACAAAGATTGTTCCGCGTTGGGAGCAAAACTTCAGAGGGAGTAATAATTGTGCTGACATACTAAGAGGCGAACCAGTATCTCTTTTTATTTCTGCTAGAATGTTTTTTTCTGTATAAAATTCAGATGCAGAATACTGAGATTTGATTTTTGTTTCAATTAATGAAAGTGATACAAATATAATTATTACTTATTCTGAAAAAATATACTTGTGAGTAAACCCTGTTGTATTTCAATTAATTCGTGAAATTACATACACCTGATAGTTATTTTAATTGGAAATTTACTGAACCACAGATTGCACGTTCGAAATATTCTATTTTGCACGCAGTTGGTAGAAAAGCATTTATATGATAATAAGAGGACTTCTAAAGTTTAATTAAAAATGAAAAATAAAGCGCAAGCAGTAAGAACAACTCAAACCTGTATGCCACACAGACGTAATGTTATATAAAAGTGAAGTATTTAAGAGTTTGTTTATTATTGTGTTACTTAAAGGACCATCCATTTTCGGCTCAAAGGTATATAAGATCCAAATTCAATATTTTATTTATTTACTTCATATAGTTTATGTAAGGCAGTGGCTAGGGGTCCGGTAACCGTACCTCTAGACCCTTTTTACCGGACCTCTAGGCAACCCGTACATGGCTGTCTAAAGGTCCGGTAATCAGTATGAATACTGAGAACGGTATTTAAAAAGAGGAGACTATATTTTATCTTTAAAAACGGGAGATGATTTCAAAAGATTGTTCTCGCATTTTTCTTGTCGTTTTAAATACATAATAAGTGACAGGAAACAGAAGTCTTTGTAATTCTTTAATCCCGGGAAAAATGATGTCACGTTAACGTGCGATGACGACATAATAGGATCGCTAGCGCATTTCATGGACTTGCCGATCCTATTCTTTCGTTCATTTCGCATGAACTCCGAAAAAATCTTAATTACCGCACCAAATAGCAGGCAAAGTTAAATAATATTAAGTAGCCAACGAGAACAAACAAACAAACAAACAAAAAAAAACACAAAGGAATACATTTTCACACAGTCTTGGAACATTGTCGTCAAGATTTGAAGCATGAATTTATGTTTGTCTTAGATAGATATCAGCAAATAAAAAAACAGATTTTTTCTCGATGCTTATCGTTTAATTGTTAACTGACTTTTGTAGACGATGTTTATCTAGATGTTTCGATAACAAATTAGTGTTTATGTTAAAATTCCTGCCAGCAAACCTGAAGGGAAATTAAAATGTGAGAAAATAAATTTTAACACCACTAATAGTCTCCCTTGTGCTCCGTCAAAGGCAAAACTCTAAGAAGTAACAACGACGGCTGTACGTTCCAACATATGTTCCAACATATGTTAGGCCTATTCATAATTCTAACACGATCCAGTTCATTTTCCTATTAAACAAAGAAGGCTAATATACAACAATTCACTGTTCTGACGTCACAATTATTACGTCATAGCGTCAAACGGCATAGCGGCGCGCTAGAAAAGAAACCAATTGAAAACGGGCAAATATTTAATGAATGCCGTCAAGGATGTATTTTAAAGTCCTTGGTAACGTGTTAGAATCGAAATAATATATCTCATTTAGTGATTTGCTATTTAATAAAATCATTGTTTTGGGATTTCTGGTGAATTCACCGGTGCTGGAAAACTCCATCTTACAACCCGGGGTGTAAGATGACTCTCGTGCTGTAAATGAGGTATAACGAACTGTACATGTACAGAAGATTTGTGTAGTAATAAAACGGGATAAAATAAAATACCTTGATAGTTTCTCTTTGTTCCTTAAAACATATTTCCCGATTCAAAAAACGTCATTTTACGGAAATAAAATAACGTTTCAATGCAGATGATAAAACAAAACCGGAACTATTACGTTGTTTTCGACTTTGTAACGTCATGACGTACTTCCTGTTTACGGACGTAAAGTTCCCGCGCTTTGTTAGTACGCTACTGTAAGAAAAAAGTGCTATAAGAAAATCATTCGTTTGAATTTATTTTTACTTTTACTTTTTGAATATGGCATGCAAGAAAAAGATTCTTTCACTGGCTGTAGATGCAGATGTGAATATCTGGATCTCGGGTAACCCTTAACGCGGTAACTCGGCAGGAGCCTCGTTACCGCTTAAACAGTTACCCGAGAGCCGGATATTCCCATCTGCACCTACCACTAGTGAAAGAATCTTATAATATGATATAATGAAATGCACACAACATGTAACGGGAACATAACATCAGGATTCTTGAGTACAATATAATTTCTTTTTTACGTGCTATATCTTCATGTGCTCATGATATACGTGACAGTCCATTCTATAGAGCACACAATGTAAAGACGATTGTACATGTGACGACATTTCATTTGATACAATAGAAACATAATGTTTAATTCTGGCAATACAGTCATCAACATTGGATGCATCACAAGGCAGTAAAGATGTTCCATAAAGCATTATTTTCAATTTTATATTGAAGTTACCTTTTGTAGAATCGTGAGATTTATGTACGCAAAAAGGCGTCGAATTTCGCCATTAATCCGCTCAAAGATGCATTAATAGAAACAATAATCATAAGTTCATTAAATGCACACACTGAGCACGCTAAATAAAATTAAAAACGTACATAGATCTCAATAAATATGTTTACTTAGGTTTACTTAGGAAAATTACATGTATGGGAATTAACGTGATGCATAAGTAAAGTGTAGGCATACTAATCTTGATGTCGTGGGCTCTAACACTGATGAGAGCGGCATTGACCGAAGTCTCTAACCCTTTACCAAAGTAGTAATACTCGCTCGAAACGACCAAGTGTAGTTTGTTTCAATGCAAGAACTTTGTCTTCAAGCTATGCAATATAATAAATTAAAATTAAATAACATTGGAATAGCTATTATTCATGAAAAAAGCTGAAACGTGTTGTCTTGTGTCTAGCCATATATCTGAAGTTGAACAGATATAAAACTATCTTAAAACTATGAAAGTCTGTTTCTGTTGGGTAAAAATACGAAGAGACGACAATACAAAGAATATTCGACCTGTTGTGATATAAAATCCCGGCATTATCAGCCCCAAACCTGAACTTGCGCATTCCAAATCCGTTCATGTGTTTAAAGAAATACTCTACTAGTCAGCACACGAAAAGGTGATAATTATGTTTCATAAAATGTTGTAAGAATAAAAGTAATATCGATGCAATTAAATTACATTTAAACAAAAAAGAATAGTCTGAAAGGAATTCAAACCTACGGCAACGTGACAATCGCGTAAAAAAACGAAAACACCCGAAAAAATTAATGAATGCCAGGTCAATATTTACGGACAATACAGCTATGTGCGTTGTCACATGGGTTATTAGAAAGTGTCGTATTTTCAAAGAATCGTCAATTTATCAACGATAATCTGGTGGCGACAACTCTGCTCCATTTCGCACCTATTTGGTAATTTATCAGTGCTCAGTATCAACAGTCAGTGATCTTTCGCATAACACGTTTCAGCTCTTTGTGTTATGTATCAAATTTCGCAGATACATAGCTTTAAGTATTGAATTTTTAATGAAGTTTGAAATCATAGCGAGTAACCCTTGTAACCGTTACGGGCTATCGAAGTCAAATGTCACTTGGACTGAGACTGTAATTTAATCGTCAGCTTTCTGAACTATTTTTTAAATGCTGTATAGTCAGTCGGTCATGTATATTGTCAATCTGTCAAAAGTACAAATAAAAAGTGTGGATTTTTTAACCGGGTGTGTAAATAGACAGATCAATAAAACACAAAAGCGGATTCATGAGCAATGTGCAAACTACAGAAAAGTAAATGTGGGATACTTATAATTGTGATGATTGTTTATTGGATATTTTTACTTTTTCTGAGTTTAAATAAAAAAGGTAAAGGCTTTTGTATACTTCTGAAACTTGTTATCTATATAATTCACGCGTTAAAGTAAGCATTAAATGCATTGGATTTGAATGGGTCGTCTTGTGAACTTTGTCTTAAGTCAAAATTACCCTATATAGCAAATGCTTAATATATGTTCTTTCTTTGTTAAAACGCATATGATAGCTATTTCAGTGACACCTTTAAAGACATATTTTCAAAATTTCACTTCCGAATACAAAATATATTACATAAAATAAAATGGTGGAAAACCACAGGTCGCCCAATACGATATAAACGAAAATGTTGCAGGCTCAGTTTGATGTCGGTAGTGGAAATGCAAGCTACCGTCCACGCCCTCTAGACCCGGGTTGAGCAGACTTAACATTTACACTTGTTATAAGTACCCGAATACAATTTATAGACTCCCGCAGATGTATTCATACGGCGGTGCACATGGAACCTTCAATGATGCAGCGGCGTATGGTCCCCAGATAAAATAAGGGCTTTGCCCAACATATTCAGAACTTAATTAATATTTTTACATATATTTCTGGTGCATGCAGTTGTTTCTTCTTGTTGAATCGGCCGTTCAACGATGTTAGATTGACTCAATCGCCGGCCGCTATATATTTGTTTATATGATTGGCAAAATTGTTTGTATGGATTTGAATCCCTGCTGAGGTTTTGCCTTTTGGTGGTTAAGCTGCTCGTTCTGTTAGATATTAACATGAAATCCCAAAATTTCTAAAATGAAATAATAATGTAAATATTAATAAAAAGTTTTGTCTAAATAATGAGAATTTGAAGTTGTAAATGCGATTACTCATCCATAGGTTGTTCAGTGCACAATTTGCTTTGAAATGTAGTGCGCAAACGAGATTGTTTTCTATGTATGTATGTACATGTATGTATGTATGTAGCTACGGAAACCCGACCGGAATATATCGAAGGGAAATTGGATGTTTTTGTCGAAGATATACAAGTAAAGTATGCTAAAGAAAATAATGAAAAGATATACGATGGCTATAACAATTTACATTAAAGGTCAAAGAAAAGATCAAGGTCATTGAAATACGTAATAGATCTAGGGCACACTGTTGACGTCAATGATTTCAAACACATTCATATGAAATAGGGCACACTGTTGACGTCAATGACGTCAAACACATTCATATGAAATAGGACACACTGTTGAGGTCAATGACGTCAAACACATTCATATGAAATAGGGCACACTGCTGAAACTCAAAATTTCCAACTCGCTTATCTAAAAATTCAGGCTATCTCGGAGAAATGTTCAAGTCCTGCCAAATTCCTTCATAATCCTTGTCTTTTCAAATCGAAGTGATATAAAGTGCCGACGTATTCATTTACACCTCGATATGCTGCGTTGCAAATATAAATCAAATAAAAAGTATGAAGTAATGCGTTCAAATTTACTTTGTAGTCACCGACTGTATACAAAATGCATATGCCGGTTAATTTTTACGTCGAATACCGGTATTCTCGAGGAAAACGTTCAGTCCCTTAGAATTCGTCTTATCGAGTTTTCAGCTGTATATAAGGTATTTAATATTGCCAGTTTTGTCCTGTAGTTCTATCGGCGTCTCTACCATAAGTAACAGATATTTTGAAGTTTTGTTTTTAATTCATTGTCCCGTTCGTTCGCCCCCGCCATAAAGAAATAATGATATTAACGTGCAGTCCCTTAGAATTCGTCTTATTGAGTTTTCAGCTGTATATAAGGTGTTTAATTTTGCCAATTTTGTCCTGTAGTTCTATCGGCGTCTCTACCATAAGTAAACGATATTTTGAAGTTTTGTTTTTAATTCATTGTCCCGTTCGTTCGCCCTAGCCATAAAGAAATAATGATATTTCTATGTTGTTCTGAAAGGAACAAAACCTACGCGCACGCCGAAAGAAAGCAAAAACAGTAAAATGTTGTTCTTTTGCCTCCGAGAAGACAGTAATTTCTTACTTATTGTTCTGTTGTTGCGTGGGGATCTTTTTGTGCTGCCTGAGTGACAGTGTAGTAATTTTACAAAAAAAAAAAGAATTATTGTATTGCTGTTTAGTTCTTTCGAGGGGTGCTAAATAACGTTTTATTTTATGCTTATTGGTGAAATACTGGAAAATAGCAGTGAGATATAAATCGATATCACTCACTGTACCGAACTTCTTTTTTTTTCCAGATAAATTATCTCCCTTGAAATATATTCTTTAATTTTCTCCCTTTGCTGCCTTTAAAATTACTGGATTATACTAATACTCAAGCCATACACGAGTGATGAACTGCTAGACAATCCTATATAGAACAGGCTAGCTATATAATTAAATTTGCAAAAGAAATAATGTTACCTTTGTCAGCTTGGTTAATGCTAGGCCTTACCATTCATGTAGCTACAGATATATTGTGTGTTTCCTCTACTTTTTTCCATTGGTTCACTATTGTGTGGTAGATTTTACTGGCGACAGCACATTTAGTTGGTTGTTGTCTTAGTTAATTATCACAAGACATCAACTCAACCTTACGTAATATGCCAGCATTTTCGTCGAAGTGCTTTCCCACTCCAACTCCAGCCAGTTGTGTTCCAACTTCCATCCATTTTGTTATGCTATGCAGCTCCTAGATCAATATTTCCTAGCTATTTCTATTGAATCCATTATGATATTTAATTCTGCAGCTTGATTTTCCAAGGACTTACGCATATTCCTCAGTTGTTTAGATTTTTCGTGTTGTTTTTTAATCTGACCTTCAGCGTGTTTTGGTAAACAAAGCAAGCTTCCGGTTGTTCAACGAACTGACGGATTGACCCGAAAAGTTTTAAATATGCTTCTACTTAACTACCGGCATTTGTCAATGTCTCTTTTAGCCGCGGACTGTGTATTTTTACACAAAATATTTAAATGCAGTTTTTGTTTTTAAAAACAAAATGGCGTCGTGTTGATTTAATGAACCTAATCACCAATATTTGATATTAATGTGCCTAAGTGTCCATGGAAATTTAGCGGTTGTATCATATGTAACACGGTAGCTTAAATAAATCCGAATTTCGTCATGAAATATTGGATTTATATGAACATTTATGCACGTAATAAACAGAAAATTCGTTGATCTTTACAAACTAGCATAAAATAAAAAGAAAATTTGTTTGTTTGCAGTGAGATATCGAAATATATCATCACCGATAAGGGAGACAATTCTGATATTTTCACTCAGGCTCCGCCTTCGTGAAAATATTCAATTGTCTCCCTTATCGGTGATGATATATTTCGATATCTCACTGCAAACAAACAAATATCCTCTATATAACGACACATTGATATATAAGAATATGTCGTTTTGGTAAGGCGTGGGGTTAGGGCAAGAATTTTCTATGAAAAGTACATTTGCCTATGAAATGTAAATTATTAAAAGATAATCAACAACGAATCAAATTGTCAAACAATAACTGATTAACAAACCCTTTTCAACAATTTTACAATAGATACTTATTTGCTGTCTTTTTAAAGGAACTTTGGTTTTCTCTGAAAGTAATAATTTATTTATTCCTTTAATTAGAAACAACCGTTCCTGCTGGATTCCATGATATATATTATCCCCGAGCCACTGGGCTAGAAAGCATTGCTAAAGATGTAAAGAAGCCTTGGCAGAAGAAAAATGTATCAGCAAATTTCACAGAAAGAATTCAAAGAAATGTTTCTTTGCATAGTGGTGACAAACAGAACAGAAGTGAAGGTAAGCATCTTGGCATGGCTTCCATATTTTATTTGTTTGTTTTGGGTTTAGTGCCGTTTTTAATAGTATTTCAGTTATGTCAAGGTGGCAGGGAACCTAACCAGTGTTCCTGGATTCTGTACCAGTGTTAACATGGTCTCCGCAAGTAACTGCAAACTTCACCACATGATTCAGAAATGGCGAACGAATCGTTTAAGACACAGTGTCCTTTGTCAGTCGTCACGGAGAACATCACCTCTCTCGGGATTGAACACACGACCTCGCGATCCGTAGATCTGCGCTGTCCTATTGATCTAAACAGACGAACTATGACTTCCATGTGTATTTAAGTTACAACCAAAATGAATCTTATGGAATAAAATCTAAAAGAAAATCCTTTCGAATTAGTATATTACGCAAATAAATAAAAATAAAAGCAGACTTTGAATGAGTCTGTTGATGATAGGTAAAAAAAACAAGCACATCCTCATGCTGCCTAGCACAGGCTTCTGGTAAACTTTTTGTACAGATACATTGGATAGACTGGGCTCTTATTATATTATACCGATACATTAATGGACTCGGCTCGTATTACACAAATTTTAAACAGGGAGGTTATCCGATTACAATACAGAACATACATAGTTCATCAGTTGTGCTTCTTTGTGTTCAGTTCAGTTTGCCTTATTAGGTAGGTAGATGGCCGTTGTCGTAAAATATATGCAAGGATAATGTATCTCAACGCACGTGTTCGAGTGCTTTATATCTAGTTTCAGGCTCTGAAGTACTTATTGTTTCCTACCAACGGTCAGGTTCTTCATTTCTAAGCAGAGTGATTGGATGGCGCAATGATTCATTTTTCTGGTTTGAACCTCTAAACAAGGGACGAGAATGGAGCTACCTGAGTGGCGGAAACTTACTTTGTGATATGAGGAAACCGTCCTGCATTCAGCTGTAAGCTATATAAATTATTTTGTGTAATGGCTGCTTGAGTTGTCATGATAAAAGTTCTATATTTTGCATAAAATTAGAATGTACTTCTATTCTTGTAGTAGTAACCCGTCTATAATATTTTTCCGTTACAGCTTCTTTTTGTTGGGGGCCTACTTTGCAAATGCGTGGCTCTATGGCTGTGTTTGTGGTGCTCTGTGCTTCCAAGAAATCTACTCTTGCCTTTTATCTTTTGTGAGGAACAACAATGAAATTTTCCTCCATATATCAAGTATGCATCATCTTTAACTTTCCGGCTGAGTGCTTAACAAGAATTAGCTAGAAACTAGATTGATAACAGGCGTATATTCTCTATTCAATGACTCTGAGCTCAATGATTCCAGATATCCTACGTACTTTTCCAATTTAGTACGAGTGACATAAGTTTAATGTGTATATATCATTATTTTGCAACGAGGGGCATAAGTTTAATGTGTATATATCATTATTTTGCAATGAGGGACATAAGTTTAATGTGTATATATATATATATATATATATATATATATATATATATATATATATATATATATATATATATATATATATATATCATTATCTTGCCTCGAGGGACGTTAGCTGAATTTGTAAATATTATTATCTTGCCATGAGGAACGTAAGTATAATGTGTATATATCAGTAAGTTTAATGTGAAAATATCATTATCTTGCCATGAGGGATGTAAGTTTAATGTGCATAATATCATTATCTTGCCATGAGGGATGTAAGTTTAATGTGTATATATCAGTAAGTTTAATGTGAAAATATCATTATCTTGCCATGAGGGATGTAAGTTTAATGTGTATAATATCATTATCTTGCCATGAGGAACGTAAGTATAATGTGTATATACCAGTAAGTTTAATGTGAAAATATCATTATCTTGCCATGAGGGATGTAAGTTTAATGTGTATAATATCATTATCTTGCCATGAGGGATGTAAGTTTAATGTGTATATATCAGTAAGTTTAATGTGAAAATATCATTATCTTGCCATGAGGGATGTAAGTTTAATGTGTATAATATCAGTAAGTTTAATGTGTATAATATCATTATCTTGCCATGAGGAACGTAAGTATAATGTGTATATATCAGTAAGTTTAATGTGTATAATATCCGTTTAATGTGTATATATCATTTCTTTTCTATGAGGAACATACAGTTAATGTAGATCTATGTGTTTACATCATTGTTTTAGATCGTCATCATCACCTGCGTCTAAGGAAGAAGCGATAAAATCTATTGCGGATATTCTGAAATGTGATTTGTATGGTCCTATGAAAACACTCACAGAAATCAGCTTCTATTCAGGAGTACATGGTATTAGCAACTTTTTAATAATTTACCTACTTTAAAATTATTTTTGTTTTTACATCACAACACTTTAGTGGATGATATGTTTCTAATTTGATGGCATGAAAACAATAGTTTTAAAAACAAATCTTTTGATGCCGCTTCCTTGCAGAAATTGATGATATCCAAGTTGTAGCAAAAGTATCATGCAGTTTGACCCGTTTATAGCGTTCACCAAAGGGATTGACTGAAACCACTGTAGACACAGTGATCATTATATACAGATCTTTTATTTAGGACATCCACATTGGTTTAGAACTTAATATGCCTGTTATAAACATAAGATGTATTGTTTGTCATAACGTACGAATTCTTGTGTTAAGAAACGCATAAAAGCTTTGTTATAAAGTGATACATTGTTATTATATAAAACGCATACAATTCACGCGCAACTGTAGGGAGCAGATTTTTTCTCTAAAATATGTGATTTCTCTTCCCTGTCTTCAGGTATGGATACCGTCTTGTTTTATTTTGACATCCTCAACTATCATATTATATTGATAAATGTGTTTAGGAAATATTTTAACAATGGTTTAATTTCAAAGTCATCAGTGCAATACATATTTCGCTTTGTGGCTGTTTTGTGCAAAATAATGCAAGTCTGTAACAAAATATTTACTCGTGTTGTGAAGAAAGATTTTTTACCCAAAATCAACAAACAAAATAACGTTCATTTTGTTGAGAGGTTTTGAAAAAATATAATACTAACACTATTTCAAATCAATTATTGGCAAAACACTGACAAGGCAAAGCGCCCCTTGATTTCGAGACCATTTTTTTTTATTTTTATTTCAAATACATTATCAAATTAAGTTTAAAACACAGATGTATTTCAAATTCACATCAAACTGGATTCCCGTTTGCCTCTGCTTGAGGAGGAAAAATGCTCGGTATTTTTCATTGGAATGTTTGGAAACTTTTGGAAGAAGCATGTAGGACGACGCAACATCGGAGTTGTTAAAGTATTACGCATTGCTTTAGAGGAAATATCTGGGGTTTTTATTCGAATCCGAACTGTAAAAAGTCTATTTGTTACGGGACCCCCGAGCTGTAATGAACAGTCATCTAAATACAGCATGGTATTCAGTCTTTGTTAAACCAAGAGAAAAACTAGAAAGGATGTCAACGTTTCTTTGCTCGCGACAGAGAAAGGACATAGATAGCGGAAAATCTCTGATGGCAAAGTATCAAAACAGAGTTAAAATATACAATATGGAGGATTTAGATAAACTTGAAGAAAAAAGTTGAATCAAAGTCTGAAAGTATAGAAAGGCTGGCTATCACAAACCACTGAATGAAAACTGTGCGGGAAAGATGTTTCAAAATCTTAGATATTATGGGTTTTCCTTATTAAACAAAGGCGGCATTGGGTATTGTTGTGATCTGACTAACTTGGCGTTCAAGTTAAAGTTCAATCGAGAACCTAGTTTGTCGGACTGAACATGGGTCCAAGAGAGTAAACTATAGTTTAAGTCCTTATAACTGGGTGTTCGCTCGAAAATATATGTTAGTATTCTATAATCATAGTTTTTCGACAAAGACGGTAAATTGTTTGATAATTTGATTGCCGAGGAACCATTGTAATACGGAAGTGAACT
Source organism: Mercenaria mercenaria (assembly GCF_021730395.1). Taxonomy (NCBI): domain Eukaryota; kingdom Metazoa; phylum Mollusca; class Bivalvia; order Venerida; family Veneridae; genus Mercenaria; species Mercenaria mercenaria. Next base: position 26,353,261 of record NC_069362.1, read on the forward strand.
ATGTTTTTACGACCATGAACTTGGGTTTACGACGTGAACCATAGTTTTTTATGAACCGTGAACGTAGGTTAAGTTGCGAAACAACTGGTTCTCGTACCAAACTATGATCTTTTGGTCATTTTTATATGTTCACCACAGCGTTAACCTATGTTACGGTTGTAAACCCATGTCACGTCGTAAACCTTATTCTCGGTCGTTAACATATGTTCACGGTTCCGTAAACTATTGGTTACACCAGAGAACCCTGGTTTACTCCCGTAAACCAGGTTCACGCTCGTGACAACTTAAAATAACGGCCGAAATTCAAAGTTCAATAGAAAAACCTAGTTGAAACTTGGTTCACAGGCGAGTTTTTCGCCAGAAAATATGGTACGTATTAGAAAAACCCTGGTTTTCTTGAATCCCGTGTTTTACGCTGTAATTGTTAAGTCTACTCTTTTACCGTAAACCTGGGTTTAACGTTATTATTGGACAATTTGGCGTGCCATAACCGTATATATTTTGTTTCTTCGAAGCGCTAATAAACTTGAGACATAAGATCAGATAAAATATAAAGGTAACAAACACAACATCTATTTTCGATATGCAAACCCGCCACCCAACCACACACAATAAGTGTGAATGTATGAACATTTGATTAATGGGGCGATTTTCTGTCGGTATGAGGGAAATTTTGGGGCTCGAACCCCGCTATAAACGGGCTGTTTAATGATTAATTGTCTAGCAAGTTTGCTTCCTAATGCGATGTTTAGGAAAATTGACGTACCCGTAATAATGTATTTGTGAAGTGTATTCAATTCACAATCCCATGATAACTTATTTTTTCAGAGGGTGGTAGATTCAAACCCTACTAGACCAAACTTGTCCCTTATTTTTCTTTTTTCGAGAGAACACTGTTGGTTTTTTTAAGCTTATTATTATTGATCGGTCGTACAAAGCGGAAATTAATTGGATTAGCCATTTCTTATCATTCTTGCTGTTACAAAATGAATTTGACCTGAAGGGTAATGTTTAGACATCTTTGAAAAAGACATAATTACATTTAGTAAAGAGATTCTTGATTTTGCATTTATTTTTACAAAGTTTTGAATAAATATATAAGGTAGGTTTTTATCTTCTGCTCCCTATGGTTTTTCTTTATGAATGCATAGAGCAAAGTCATATTTTCAAAGTTGGAGCTTATATGAATTTCACGTTCCGATTAACTCCTTTTACTCGAGGCTCCCCAGTTTTTTATAATTGTTACCAATATTTTGGGTTTCTTTAGAAAAATATTGTAAATGAATCTCGGTGATCGTTTTGCACATGGCTATCACTTTGAAATTTCTCTGTTTCAGCAAGAGGAAAAAAGACATAACATACAAAATTAACAAATAAAACACAAACAAACAAACAAACAACAACGACACGGTAAAAGTCATTTAAAGATGAATCACAGTGCGAAATATGTTAACTTCAGAACCGTATCAAGTTAGTGCAATTGTTAAACATTTCCAATACGGGTCCACTATCTTAATATAACCTGAAAAAAGTTGAAAACGTGTGTTTAAACAAAACTCGCTACATCTACACCCCCACCCTTAAAGCAAATTGGTGACAAAGTGCTTTTTACATTATATCTTTCAGTATTCGTCAGAATATTTAAAACGAATTAAGTATAAAAATAGCATAAAAACAGGTATAATGTGGTCATTTGTTTCTTATCACGTTACTGTGGCATTCACGCAGCGATTACGTCCCTTAGTACCTATAGCAAATGATCTGAAAGAATAGTTTCTTAAAACTTAAGCCCTAAATATAAGACCTGACATAACTCATATCACTATTAGTTAATTTTAATTAATATTTCATATTTTCTACATTATGTCAGGTCGTCGAATAATGCGCAGTATAATTCATATCGACGATTGTTTCTCGGAACCAGCGTTTGTTTACTTAGCTCCTTTTAGACCGAGGTCATAATCTATAACAAAGCGGTCAACGTTGAGTTAGTTCCATTCATACGGACATTTCATTCATGGAGGCGAATTAATTTACCATCATTATGTAATATTTTCTAATGTTATCTTTCAAGTATTTACCGTTAGAAAAATAAAACATTATTATAACATGTTTGCGCAAGTAGATCTATTGAAACAGGTAAGTTTAACAATCTTTATACAACTCTATGGCAAAACTGATTAACGTGGCGGACTATTTGAATCGCGCATGAAATTATATTTTGTGTTGTCAGTCTCAGCACCTGTTGAACTTTACAAAAACTCGATATATGGTTATAATAGTCTGGCGAATATCGCCAGCCTAAAAACTGTACACGTTTTTGAATATGGAATTTTCTGATAATTATAGATCGTTTGTACGTGGGTTGGTGGAAACTAGTTCTAATGCACGTAATGGTTTTCATCCTTTTGCGTATAGAACAAAATTACCGTGGTATGTTGTGAAAATGGTCAACGAGTATTGTTCCGATATATACAGACAGTTGGGATTAAGGGAGTTTAAAACTGAGGAAGATTATAAAAACAGTAGTTTGAGTTCTGTTTTGAACATTTTACCTTTTCGAATACAATGACTGGAGGAATTAAAATAAAACTTTTATTGTCTATTTCAATCCAGATAAAGTGTAGCTTTAACAGCATTATTTTTGTTGTTCTTAATTATTTCACCCCTTTGATGTTACACTTAGCTCATATATGAATAGAAATGGATGGACTAGAAAGTAGTTTGTTTATATATGGTGATTGTCATCAATATTGTTTTTCATTTATCGAAGATTAGTTAGACACTGTTGACGAGTTTAAACTGGTTTTTACCCTCATTCTAAAATCCTACGATATTCAAATCACCAGACGATTTTCTTACATATGTAACTGACAAGTAAAGCTTTACACTTTATCTGGATTGAACAGTCATCTAAATACAGCATGGTATTCAGTCTTGTTAAACACAAGAGAAAAAAATAGAAAAGGATGTCAACGTTCTTTGCTCGCGAATGAGAAAGGACATAGATAGCGGAAAATCTCTGATGGAAAAGTATCAAAACAGAGTTAAAATAGTACAATAAAGCAGCTCGGTTCCAGAAACTCCAATTTTATAAGTATATAAAGGTCCCTAATTTTGACAAAATACATAGTAAAGGTATGATTCTTGACCTACATATTTACATCAATGTAAAAATAAACAAGTTTGAAAAGTTTCATAGCTATTGTTCTCATAGTATTCAAGTACTATGGACCTTAAATATTAAAATATTGTAAACTTTTCTAACTACAGAAATTGCCTTATTTCTCAAACTGATCACATGCAAGCGAGAGTTATAGTAAGTTCTTAGTCAATATACTCATCTAATGATGATTAAGAAGTCAAAAACTTGAACCAAGAAATTCCAGTTTATACGAACATAAAGGACCATTATTCTGACAAAATACAAGTGAGAGTTATTGCTCTTGTTTTTCTTACTTATCCAATGATGACAAACAAGTGTGCAAAGTTTCAAAGCTATAGCTCTTACAGTTTTTAAAAAAATATGAACCTAATTAAAAATCTTAACCAACGCCCAACCGACGATCAAGTGACGACACTACCGTGTAAATTTTTTTTCAAAAATCACATAAGCTCTAAAACAGAGCTACACACCACAAACAGAGTCTCCCTTGGCTTGACACTAGGATGAAAAGCTAAAACATAAACACGATTCATTGGTATAATGCATTTATGATTAAAGAAACACCACGTAAACATAAAAACAACAGTCATATCATATAGAATGCAACGAGACGAAAACAAGGTGAAAACCGGGCCATCGCTTCAGAAGTATTTTCTGAAATTTTCTGAATCGGGCATAGAAACATTTGACCATGGTAACCTCGTTCAAACAATTTTTGAATATACCGATATTTATCACTCATAGTAAAAGGAGACGGAGCGTAAATGCAAGGTGGAGAAAAGGAACATCAGCATCAGGAAAGACAATATTAAGGGAGCAATGGACATTAAACGTGTTTAGGGATTGCTGATTCACAAGTATCGATGGTCTACACTGGGCATGTATAAAGACAGGTTTCGCAACACCAGCTCTACATGCTTAAAACTAGCAACCCGTTTTTGCTGTTTTCGACAAACAACCTTTCCAAAAATACTCCATTTTGCGTCTTTGTGTGTAGGTGACACTTTTTTCGCATAAAACAGTCTTGAACAAGATCCTTTGAAAAGTATTATTCTGATTAAAAATAACATGCGCATTAGATAGTAACAAATTAGATATAAAGACACTGTTTTCTAATACTTTTTATATACATGTAATTGTGTTTTTTATATCATGCTATTTTGTATTTAACACAGTCGTTTCCTATTTTCATAGAATAAATGTTTCAGTAAATATTTGCCCATATAAAGCATATTTGCAAGGCAAATGCAATTTACAAATGACTCCAGCTACTCTATGCGTAATCATAATATGCTATAATTGAGTCGCGCCATGAGAAAACCAACATAGTGGCTTTGCGACCAGCATGGATCCAGACCAGCCTGCGCATTCGAGCAGTCTGGTCAGGACTCATGCTGTTCGCTTTCAAAGCCTATTGCAATTAGAGAAACCGTTAGCGAACAGCATGGATCCTGACCAGATGCTCGGATGCACAGGCTGGTCTTGATCCTTGCTGGTCGCAAATACAGAATGTTGGTTTTCTCATTGTGCGGCTCATATATCTTTGAGCCGCCGTTTTGTTTACTGGCACTTTGTTATTTTACTACATTGATACAAGTAATTAGTGTCAGTTGTCCTCAGTCTTAATGGCTTTTAGAGAAAATTAATTCGTCTCTGGAATTGCCAATGTTTTATGGTTCCCTAATACCTGAACTACATTCAGTACGCTTGCTTTTATACTCAGCTCATAAATATATTATTCATTGATACGATCTCTTTTAATAAATATTCGTTGAAAACATTGATTTTGCATTGTTTACAAATCCTTTGGGATCAAACAGTCTATTCAGTTATACTGTATTACAGAGTTCCGCTAAAACCTTTGTTCTATCATCTCAGCGGAGCCTAGAATGAAATAAAAACCTATACGAAGATGCTCAAGGTATATTACCCAATTTATCATGTTTCTATGCGTTCTGGGTAATTGACATCGCAAATGTCCAGGGCGTGGCAACAGGTCAAATGGACTTGTTCTGTAAATATGTATGTACGAAAACCCGACCGGAATTTACCACCAAAGGAACGTCAGATGTTCATGCTTAAAGATATATAAATGAAATATGGTAGAGAAAACAAGAGAATGAAGCATTGTCATGCAAGACAATGTCCCCTTATTATGTCAACGGTGGTATAACTTAATAATCTAATATCTGTACAATATTGTCTGCAGTTGTTATTTGCTTATAACATCAATAAGTATAAAAAGATACACAACATAAAATTTATGTGTTACATATGACACATGTGATTGTTATGATGAATTTTTTTACAAAGATATTGTAATGTCCATGCACGGACAAAAAAGCTACAGACCGAACAAGAAAATTTACGTGATTCTTTTACATGTATAACATATTGAGGGAACTTTATGTCAAATATAATAAAATAATATTTTGATTGATGACAGACTTATTCACCGGACAGGAAAAAAAACCCTACTGATCTTTGACTTCCGAGTGTGATCTTGACCTTAAAACTAGGGGTTTGGGTGATCCGAATGACATAGAACCAGCGTTTGCTGGTACTCCACGTACGGTTGAAAGAAATACTTGCCGCGTTAAGTAAATGTCAGTCTCTCATGAACAGATTCAGTCAAACTGAAACTACTACAGGGTTTTCCCTCGGGTTTTTTATTTGGGAGTCCATGGACTCCCATGGCTGCTAATTTAAGGGTCCCTAATAATTTTTGGGGGTCCACAAATTATTGATCTTGAAAATGGACATTATTACTAAAAAAAATTTATCCTAAAACCGAATGAACTTGTATCTTTTTAATTTAGATAGCAGCTGATTCAGTATTTCGGAATGGTATCTTTCAAAATGGCATGAGCTTCTCAATCCAGACTGATAACAAAAGGTGTGACAGTCTTTTGTTATGATCAAATAGCCAGTAATTACCGGTAATTAAGTGTCAACTCGTGTCAATTATGTTGTTCACAGTTTGATCTTAGTTAAAGATAATACTCGATCCTTAATTAGTATCATAATTTTTGTGATTTATTAATATTTTTTCATCAAAATACTTTAAAATTTATATGAAATTAATTTGTTTAATAGAAAAATAAACCATTCGATCTTTTACGGAACGTAACGGCAATCTTAGATTTTAGCGGTGTCAGTTAGCGCGGAGAGTAGTTTCCCTTTACCAAAATGGCGAACATCGGTAACAAAACTTGTTTTGAAGTTGGAAAATCGTCTATACCTGTGTATAATGAGCACCCACGATTCGGGGATGGACCCGGTGGTAAAAAACTGCGCATTTTACATGGGTATCTGCGCAAAGGAAGCTTCAGTGCAAAGGAGTTCGTGACCCATAGTCTTTCCTTAACGTTTTAGTGTCAGTATTTGATTCCCAGTACGTGTGGTAGTGCATCGTGTTCGTTTTGAGTGATACGTCTGTAACTGCAGATCGATAATCGATAAATATAATCATAATTTTCAAGCTAAAAAAAGTAAATGTTTACAGCTAGATGATTTTAAAACTAGTAGACATATCCTTGCAACCACTTTACATTTCGGCAAGGATGGTCACCTGTTTTTACTAAATTAGTTTTAAATATATTTTTATAACTAAATTTTATTAAAACTTTAGGCAAAATAAAAATCAGAAATAAGAGTCTTTGTGTTTTCGTTTTTCGGCAAAGGCCGATTCTGATTTTATCAAATTTTATCAAATTTTAGCTAGCTTTAACAGTTTTAACCAAATTTTATTCAATTTTAACTTTTTTATATAGACTTTATAACAACTGAAATAAAATCATGATAACGGAAACAACAAAATCGACTAAATTAAATTAAAGTTAGGCCAGCAGTGTATATATGTGGAAGGGACCTATGGTGGCATAAGCAAGACCCAGTCCGAGAAAACAGGTATTAGAAAGACGCCACCATAGGAAAATCCAGTAGTAATGATGACCAGTAAACGAACCCACGGAAACAGACAATGGTAAACAAACAACAGGTAAACAGGTAAATTTTAAGTAAAAATTTTCACGCGTAATTTAGACGTCAGATACACAGGATTCGCGTGTAAAACATTTATTAATTCATAGTTTTGCTCCAAATTTTCAGTACCGCTAAAGAACATATATAGCTATAATGCTAGAGCATGTTTAGTAAGATAATAAAATAAAAATAAGCAAAATCACATAAAAACGGACGAATTTTGATAAAACCAACTGTAAAATTTCATACAGCGCGATCGTAAATAACTCTTTTATATAAGGAGTAAAGAAAATAATACCGAAATTACCATTAAATATAGACTTTAGACTAGCAAGTGCAAAAATCAGATCGGAAAAACATTAAAAAATGACAAAATGGCAGCATTTTAAAAACATAGAGTAAAACAGTATCGTTTAAATACATTGAATATTTAGCGCATATAGAGTAAGCATATTTATCGTGCAGTAGGCGTGGCGTGTAATCTATAAATAACCTCTGTACTGACAAAAATCGGACGTATATAAATTGTCTTTTTAAAGGTGTTGTTAAAGTTTTAAAGTGGTTAAAGTTATAATATTAATAAAATAAAACTTAAGGGTATAGATAAGGTTCATGGTTAGTGGCAGTTTTTCTCTAGCGTTTCATGAGTGTACGAAAGGTAATCGCGGTTGTTACCCTAGATGACAATGTTTAATAAATTTAATTATATATCTCAAAATCTATTCATTATTTTGGCAATTTAGACACAATTTAAGGTGAATACAACAATTAAAACATTACAAAAACAATAAAATACTCCAGCCAAGACTCAGACATGTTCCAAAACTAACACCCGGGCCTTGAATTAAGGTCCCCATTTTACTATATCATATGGAATCAATCCAGGCACCGACCTGTATCTGGCAACGGGTCTCAAAATTCAAATCTCGCTGGGCCTACGACTGATTAGTTTGACTGGAAACAGTCATAACTACGCAGCGCAGCGTAAACAAATAAGAACAAGTCAAATGGTTTATCGCGGCCAGAAGTTTGTACAAACTGGACAGAAGTTGCGAAATTGTCATTTGTGCAGGAAAGAAGCGTTTACCATAATGTCCAGTACTGGACAGGTATAGAGACCATGCACGGACACAGCCAATTTTCTCAGAGGGGGTCCGATCCCCTGCCCCCCCCCCCCCCCCCCCCCGCACACCCTGGAAATTTTGAAATTTAGCACTTCATTTTTTGCATTCTGGAACAGTTTTATGGACTAACCTGTTAAATTTGGGAAAATGATAAAATCAAGCTTTCTTGAAGGTTAAATTCTTAGTTTCTTTTAGATAAATAATATGAATTATGTCGGGGTCGTATGTAGCAGCAGCCGCATATACTTTACATGCAGTCCTAATGTTGCCTTTTTCGAAAAACATTTTCTTTCCTTCTTGTCTTCTTTCCTTTTTTAATGATTTTCCAGAGGGGGTCCGGACCCCCGGTTCCCCCCCCCCCCCCCCCTGGATCCGCGCATGGTGACATATCATGCTTTCTGTTTATGCAGGTAAACTTGTGTTTGGTTAAATTGTCTGAACAGTGTACAAACTCATTACTGTTTTATCAGGCAAGGGTGGAAAAAAAGTGGTAGACAATGAAAGCAGTAATATTTTTATTTAAAAAAATAAACAATGAGACAAACATTTCCAGCATCTTTGGACGGTTCAAAAATCCCATGTTAAACATACGATAAAGCCCGAAACGCGTGAAAATGTTCCGAATGTAAATCGGGTGAAGTAAGCGCTCTATATATAACAGTTAGATTATGCGTCTAGATTGATTAAACTGGGCGAGTCTACTTACTTATTACTTGAGGATGAAAAAACGTGTTTTTAAATGTTGCTCTTAAACAAGGGTGGCGGTTAAACTACTAAAAGTACAACAACAGTTAATTCACAACAAATCGTACGGTATGTTTTATAATCAGTAGAAGCAAAGAGCTATAAAAATAAATAGATTGGCAACTTGAAAGGCATATAGAGCAAATCTCGCCAACCTCCCGTGACAAAAAAAACGAGATCTCGTTATCGGAAGTGGCGCTTTCTCCACGCGCCATTTTGTATGCGAAAGCAATTATTCATCGGTAAAATAATTATCACCGTATGACCACGCTTCTTTCGATGGCAAAAAAACCCCTGTACTTCGTGTCATAAGACCATTTCTCATTAAACTAATTTTGTTTTAGAAGCTAACATATATTTTAAATATAGTTTTAAAGGTACAAATTGTAACTCCATGCTCGCCGATGTTTGTTTTTATAAGATAACGCCGAACCACGCTCTGACACGAGCTCACGCGAGATTACAGCCAGTTGCCATTCTGTGTATTTTATACTTCTTTGGTAGAAGCTAGTCGTATTTACGCTTATGAGACCTGTTTCACCCACAAGGTCCATCATGAAATATTTTCCCCAGCGTGGCCGCGATCAATGAATAAAACAAAACAAAACAAAAAGGATAAACTAGTAGTAAATCCAGTAGGGATGACGTGTAGTAAACAAGCAGACGATAAAAGGCAACTGTAAGCATGCAACAGGTAAACAGGTAATTTTTAGTTAAAAATTATATCGCGAAATTTAGGTGCCCCGTACACAGCAATATCTTGTCCTTTTTAAAGCAGATAGGCATTTATCACAAAATCTGAAATCATATATTTCTTTACACATTTTGCAATATTGTTGTTTGTCACTAATATTTTAACCCTTTATATACGTTTTTGCATAAATGTTTTTAGACGTGCTTTACAATTTACTATACATTTTATATGTTTATACCTTTTTTTATTTAATTGGGTTTTTAGAGATGCTTTACAATCTACGTTTTCAAACCGCTTGTTTTCGGCGATATATGGCCTTTTTGTGTCGATTCGCCGTAAAGTCTAACTCACTACCCATACACAGGAAACGCTGGTAGAGCTTTTATTATTCAATAGATTTGCTTCAAACTTTCAGCATCGATAAAGGACAAATATAGCTAGAATATCAGGGCATTTTCATTAAGATATAAACATTAAATTAAACAAAATTACATAAAAACAGCCGATTTGCAGTAAAATTACCGGGGAAATTTCATACAGCGCGACCGTAAATAGCTATTATGTTTTGAAAGTAAATAACTTGAAACCACTGCGATCATTTAATTTAGACTTTTGGCTGGAAAAGGCAAACAACAGAATAGAAAAATCTTTAATAATGAAAAAAATGCCATCAATTTAAAAACATACAGTAAAGCGAAATTGTTAACTATAATGCGAACAGTAAATATTTAAGCCGTGCCATGAGAAAATCAACATAGTGGCTTTGCGACCAGCATGGATCCAGACCAGCCTATGCATCTGCACAGTCTGGTCAGGATCCATTCTGTTCGCTAACAGTTTCTCCAATCCAATAGGCTTTAAAAGCAAACAGCATGGATCCTGACCAGACTGCGTGGATGCGCAGGCTGGTCTGGATCCATACTGGTCGTAAACTGTAGTGTATCATCCTAATGGCTTATCTAAAGAATGTGAGATTATATACTTATGTTTGCTATGTTAAGAGTTCAGTTTAATCTGCGATGCTGTACTAGCCACATGCTTAATAAATATATAAGCTAGAACAGGTCTTCATGTGATATCTTACAACCACTATGTTGGTTTTCTCATGGCACGGTTCATTTATCGATATGACCTATAATAGGCGTGGCGTGTAATCTAAAAATAAACCTGTGTATGGAAAAGTATCAGAGGTAAATAAATTGTTTTATAAAGGTGTTTATAATTACATGTTTCATAATTAAAATGACATTTACCAAGTTAATGTACTAAACTTGTCGCAGTGGGTTAGACTGAACGCCGAACACCATGTCTTTGTATGGGTATGGATTCGAATATAGGATTCAAAACAATAGAAAATGATACGTACTAATTTAATTATAGTTGCTAATACACTAAAAATCATCTTGGGTTCGAACCTACACGTTATGCGCATTCTGTGTATGTGTGTCAAACACTCTTACTAATAAACTGTGCAGTCTTTGTTAGATTTTCTAAAGTGAATCATCAGCCGAGATGATCCGACTACCAGATCAATCTTAGTATATGAAATCGCCCAAAAGGTCATTTTTGAAGGTGAAAGTGTATTTTACCCCCAATAGAATTTTTTTTTATTTTATGCTACCTAATGAAATACTGTATTCTATCAGTTAAATATTCATATCTCATCGCTCACACTGTGAAAATATGAAATCTATATTTTCACACTGTGAGAGATATGAGCTCCGACCCTTCATACATTGTGTATGAATTTTAAATTATTTGCTTAAAACAGGATGAAAATTATTGGCGCACTTTGTTCTTTATAATATATTTCTCGATTTATTTAAGGGAGCCTAAAAAAGGGATTAAATTTTTGCTTTTAGACACAATGTCTTTAATCAAATCGTAATGGAGAAGATAGTGCGGATGACGCCTCGACCGAGGACCGATCTCACGAGCACGTGATTTGTAGATTTGCGCTGTCCCTTTTGAACTAAGCAGGCGGGCTACATTTTTTTGCATAACTCTTCCCTAGGGAAAAAATTCCTACAGGAAATATTTCCTATAGGAACGCATTCCCATGGGAAATGTTTCCCTAGGGAACAGTTTCCTACAGGAAAGTATTCCCATGGGAAACTTTTCCCAAGGGAACAATTTCCTATGGGATTCCCAAAGGAATTCTTTCCCATGGGAAAACTGAATTATCTTTTTTTTACAAATAAACTAGCCAGTGCCATAAAAGTATTTTTATAAAACAGCTATGATGGTTTTCTAATAGTTTATATGCAAATAAAAAAATAAGGTTTTCCCATGGGAAATTCCGATTGGAAAGATTTCCCAAATGTTTCCCATGGGAAAACACCGTCCCATGGGAAAGCCATTTTCCCATGGGAAATGACCGTTTTCCATAGGAAATCGGCCATTTCCCATGGGAAACAGAATATTATAATAGCAATATTTATTAAAATAATAAGACTAGAATGATGAAAGTTGTTGGCTGGTATATGGTAGATATGGGCTATCATTCAGTACTATTTTAAAGTTTAAAGTCTTTGTAAAAGTACTTGACGTTTTTGCCAATTATTGTCCGTGGCAAATTAAAATTGGCGGCTATTTCTAGCAAACACATGATTTAAGCTCGACTTTCCATTACTGCTTATGAACAGACTCAATCAAACCGAGTCTGCAATTTTCACTGTTTGCTTTGTTCTCGGTGCTTTCGAGGGATCAACTTTCCAGATTATATTTAAGAAGTATATGGAAAGTTACCCAACTCATCCTGGCGTCTATGTCCGACTCGCCGTCCGCAGCATCGTAAAAATGTTGATGCACTTACACTTTCTTTCTGTACTATCGTCAAACTAATCAGTGATATAATACGTGGCTTGTACAAGTTACAATATCAAGCATGGCATAAATAAAATCAATTGAAACAGAATTATACAACGTCGTTCAACGTCAAAACTGCTAGCATGCCCAGTATAACACCGTCTTCGCTTAGAAATGGGTTCTTCATGAATTTATCAATTCTTATTGTTCCAACGCATTGAAATGAAATGTTTTCTGCATATGAATGACAAATCTTGACATTTGTTATACTTATTGTAAGCTCAAACGCTGCTGATATAAACATTTTATGCCCTTTCATTTTGTAGCGAAAAGATAGGCAAGCCGGAATGTTATAAATAAGAATCAGCTCCTTGCCCCTTCTAAAAAGCGAGTTTTCGGCCCGCGTCCCCGCCATTTTAACCATCTTAATCCTCGTGTTGGCGCTCAGCGAGGACGCGGGTAGAAAAGTCAAAATGGCACAAACAGACACATAAATAATTGCAACAAGTAACACTTACAAAATAAAAATGCAAAAAGTCGAAATTAGAGAAATAAAACGGCGGGGTCGGGGGGGGGGGGGGGGGGCGCGACAAAGACGACATTTGAGCATTACAAATGCAAAAACTCGCTAATTATCGGGGTCGCGGGGCGAAAAGTCGATATGAAGTAACTAAAATGGCAAGGGCGAAAACACGACTATTATCGCTTTTCAAACGTCGAGTTTTCGCATCACCCGCCATTAAAGTAACTAAATGTCGTGCTAATTATTATGTTTTTGGCCCCGTTAAATAGCGAGTTATCGCCACACGCCCTCGCTATTTAACTCCTGTTTTCGCTCGACGGGGTCGCAGGGCGAGAACGCGAAATGACAGAAATCAGTCATCATATTCATATTGTCTTTTAATGTGGAAATATAATGCTTAATTAAAGGACTTTATAGACTTCAATAAAGTTATAGCTTTGTAATGCTTTAATTGCAGATGTATGCAAAAATCATACATTTACCATTAAATGTTCATTCAGTAAACAGAATGTATTTGTATTGGGGTCAATCCAATAGATGTTTAAAATGGACGTTTCAAGAACAACCATAGTTAAATATATGTTTAATCTTTGATTCAGTAAATACTTCATTTGCAATCAATATAAGCTAGTAAATACTTTTGATAATTATGTCTCCCCCAGGAGACATATTGTTTTTGCCCTGTCCGTCCGTCCGTCTGTCCGTCCGTCCGTCCGTACGTACGTCACACTTCATTTCCGAGCAATAACTGGAGAACCATTTGACCTAGAACCTTCAAACTTTATAGGATTGTAGGGCTGCTGGAGTAGACGACCCCTATTGTTTTTGAGATCACTCTGCCAAAGGTCAAGGTCACAGGGGCCTGAACATTGAAAACCATTTCCGATCAATAACTAGAGAACCACTTGACCCAGAATGTTGAAACTTCACAGGATGATTGGTCATGAAAAGTAGATGACGCCTATTGATTTTGGGGTCACTCCGTCAAAGGTCAAGGTCACAGGGGTCTGAACATTGAAAACCATTTCCGATCAATAACTAGAGAACCACTTGACCCAGGATGTTGAAACTTCATAGGATGATTGGTCATGAAGAGTAGATGACCCCTATTGATTTTGGGGTCACTCCATCAAAGGTCAAGGTCACAGAGGCCTGAACATTGAAAACCATTTCCGATCAATAACTGGAGAACCACTTGACCCAGAATGTTGTAACTTCATAGGATGATCCATCATGAATAGTAGATGACCCCTTACGATTTTGGGGTCACTCCATCAATGGTCAAGGTCACAGGGGCCTGAACATGGAAAACCATTTCCGATAAATAACTGGAGAACCACTTCACCCAGAATGTTGAAACTTCATAGGATGATTGTACATGCAAAGTAGATGACCCCTATCGATTTCGGGGTCACTCCATTAAAGGTCAAGGTCACAGGGGCCTGAACATTGAAAACCATTACCGGTCAGTAACTTGAGAACCACTTGACCCAGAATGTTGAAACTTAATAGGATGATTGGTCATGCAGAGTAGATGACCCCTAACGACTTTGGGGTCACTCTGTGAAAGGTCAAGGCCACAGGGGCCTGAACATTGAAAACCATTTCCAGTCAGTAACTTGAGAACCACTTGACCCAGAATGATGAAACTTCATAGGATGATTGGTCATGCAGAGTAAATGACCCCTAACGATTTTGGGGTCACTCTGTTAAAGGTCAAGGCCACAGAGGCCTGAACATGGAAAACCATTTCCAATCAATAACTTGAGAACCTCTCGACCCAGAATGTTGAAACTTCATAGGATGATTGTTCATACAGAGTAAATGACCACTATTGTTTTTGGGGTCACTCTGTTAAAGGTCAAGGTCATAGGGGCCTGAACATTGATAACCAGTTCCGATCAATAACTTGAGAACCACTTGACCCAGAATGTTGAAACTTCATAGGATGATTGAACATGCAGATTAGATGACCCCTATTGATTTTGGAGTCAGTCAATTAAAGGTCAAGGTCACAGTGGCCTGTTCATGTAAAATCATTTTTTGGAAATAACTTGAGAACCACTTGACCTACAATGTTGAAACTTAATAGGATGATTGGACATGCAGAGTAGATGACCCCTATTTATTTTGAGGTCACTTGATCAAAGGTCAAGGTCACAGGAGCCTGAACAGTGACTTGAGAACCACTAGGCCAAGAGTGTTGAAATTTAGCGGGATGACTGGACATGCCAAGTAGATGATCCCTATTGCAGCCAACCATCAGTGTCTCTCTGACTTTCGCTCCTGACCCCTATTGACTTCTTGCCTATAGGACTTTGCATCTGGGGAGACATGCGCTTTTTTACAAAAGCATTTTCTAGTTTAAATTTATTTTTTGTTCATAAAACCGAATACAATTTAACATGTTATTAAAGGTCCTTCGTTAATTATAGACATTCTCATTTTATTTCAGTTCAAGGAAACAACAGCAAAGAAGAAATCAATTACGAAAACTTGTAACTAACTGGTTCAAAGTTTATTAAATGATCTGTATTTTGACGAATGGTAATTAATTAGTTAAGGTTGAAAATAACGCTTTAAAACTTATATTCGCTAGAATCTTTGAAAGGTCTGTATTGTCTTCATTTCGAAAGTATTAAGATTCATTACATGCTTTGGATAGGTATTTCAAATCTCTCAACTTATAGAACAACATTGAACTATTAAGTACTTATAGCAATAACATTAAATGGAATTAAAATGCCTTACCCATCATCAATTTTTGAAAAGATTGATGACCGGTAAAACGCTGTATCTATAAGGTCGATATCGTTTCGCTTTGTTTGCATAGATCTGATGATATTTTTTTAAATACACCAAAACAAATACATTTTAGCGAATATTTCGTTATAAAGCGTAACACATCGTAGCAAAATACAGTCCAAAAATATCTGTTTGTTTTATCAAGTCTGTTTACTTCATACTCAAGAGAAAAGTGACTGTTTTTGATTGTATCCGCCTTTGAAAAATTAGAAAAAATTACATGTGCTCGGTTTTTCTATTGTATCTTTTTAATTGGTGTTCAGTTCTATCTTCTATTAATTGTAATATATTTTTGATATTATTTGTGGTTTCACTCACCTCCATTGTTCATTCGAACTTATAATTATTCTTTAAATTTCGATTGGCGTTACGCAGACATTATTTCGCATTAAAATTATATTTAAATGTACATGAAAACAGTGAATATGTTTTTGCATATTGGACCGATCAGAAGATTTTATGTTTTAAATTGATAAAGAGTATGTCTTACTCTATAAAAATAATTACATTATATAAATTAATTTAAGTGTCCTACTAAACTAAGTGCTATAATCGTTTAAGGTTAAGAGTGTGATTCAACGGTTTTAGTTTCCCTATTTTCCAGTATGATACTTATTTGTTTGACCAATGAGGTCTACTTGTGTATTTTTATTCAAATTTTATATATATATATATATAGTAAAATTATAAAATGACTTCACACGGTCGCTTGGTTTTTCTTAAATTTTAATATAAAAGTCACAAACTAGTTTCGCCGTGAATGGCTCATCATCCTTTGCGTAACGATTCATATTAAATAAAGCATTATAAGCCAAGTCCATCTGCAGGCCGGAAGAATGGATTAATTGTGATTGAAAGGTTTTATATTACCAAATAACGACTTCACGCACAGACATGACGAACAGCTAGTATAACAGTGATATGGAATGGAATATATTGGATTTGGGCTGAAGGACCGCATAAGCAAAGGCACTGTATCATACAAGGAATATCACAGAAATATATAGATAGTTGAAAGGTTCAAACGATGGGTGCTTTATGTTTTTTCTATAAAGCTCAAAGATTTGTCATGTGAAGTCTAAATTTACTGTTTCTAGAATAAACTGTCCGATGTATTTGCTTTTGTTTTGTTGTAATCTGGTGTATCAATTTGCATTTTTATCTATGAAATAAAATATTGTTGTAGAAAATGAAATTAGTGTAGAGACTTACTGTAAACCCTGTGTACACAAGGGAAACGGTCTGTTTATAGAGCCAATTTGTTTAGTGAACACCTTTTGCCAATCCTATTATTGTTCTTGTTATATCAAGGCAATAAAAAAATTTAATGTAATTTATTTTTCATACCTGCTATCCATACACAGACATGCATCTACCAGTCCTGAATTACTGATTTGAGGCAATGTTACGCAAAAGATAATAAGTAAGGGTAGATTTCTCGGAAGCACAGAGCACCAGAAACACAGCCTCAGAGCCACGCATCTGCAAAGTAGGCCAACAACAAAAAGAAGCTGTAATGGACAAATGTTATTGCTTTAAAAATCTAAGAAGTACATATTAATTTATGCCAAATATAGATAGAGGGGTGGGGGTAGGGGTAGGGGGCTGGGGGGTCGAGTTGGGATGGGAGTTGGGTAGGAAGTTGAAGGGAAAAGTAGAACAAGGATGAATATACAAAGGGAATGCTAATCACAGTCACACTTCAACGTAAAATACACTAGCGCAGACACTCATATACCAAAGATAAACACACAACCACATCCAACTAAATAACGTAGACAAGTAAGATACAAGAACACAGCATGGCACAGCTTTAGACTCACAAGCACATTAACACACCCATATAAGCAGGAAAAAATTAATTGGGTACCGCTTTAGGATTCCGGCAGTCAAAATAAAGGGGAGCCACGAAAACTAATTCAAGAGGGGATGCAGAAAAGGAACGCAAATGCAAGGGGAAAGTAGGGGGCAATAGGGGGAGTGAGGAGGAGGTAAAACACTTACAACAAACAAGAAAACATACGCAACAGACAAAACAAGACAGACAGAAAACCAGTTGAAAATAGGGGCACCGCCTTGGAACGGTCAGAAACCTATATAAAGGAAAGCGGGGGTTTAAACGCGTTTAGGGCATGCCAACCTCGCACTTACTCTATTTTCAACAAGTTAGACAACACAATGTAAATAAAATCCCGGCTGAGAAAGGCTCTAACATTAGTGCAAAAATAACAGATTAATTAAGTAAAACATAATAGTAAGGTAAATCAAAGGTATAATTACACCAATGTACTAAACATCTTGTCTGGAGTCAGAGCACCAAGAGCCTAACTTTTAAGGGCACGAATAAGAAAGCTGCAAGAAAAAATCAACTGCCTCCGTCCGTTGTATGTAGAATTTAGGAGAAAATCACACTTTATTAATCATCGCACCATCAAGTAGGAAAGCGTAGCGATTAACTGTAGAGGGGTCAGTCACTAAACATGCACTGTGCTTCACTATTTTCGCATCGTATCCTCTTATGATAAACGTTTTAACCCATTTTACAAATATTTGATTAAAATAAATGCTGTGTTTAATGTTCCGGATTTTATAAACTACATCTCCATAGTATTCCGGGTGTGTTATTCAAAGTTTTAAAAGTGTTTTTACGTTCCTTTTACGTGTATTTTTCTAACAGTTCCGACGATCTATAGTAAAAACTAGTGAAAGCTTTTCGTAGCTTATGGTAAAGGTAACCCTGTTGTTATAATTTCCTGGTGATATGTAGATTTCTGTCATTAAAATTCTCTATCTTTGAGCAAGCTCTTGCAAAACGAATAACTTGTGAAATATAGACACCGTGTGATATTGCTCGAAGGTCATCTACAACAAAATGGGGGAAGTTGACAATTTCAAATTTAAAATCGTCCCTTTTACCATATATTTTCGTTTCTAGATTATTATTCACAATTGTTAAATTCAAATCCAAAAATAAAACTTCTAAATCTGTACTATTAGCCTTGTTAAGCTGTAACTCCTTGGGGTAAATATGTTTCACCATTTCTGAAAAAAATATTGGCTGTCCATATTGCAAATATCATCAAGATACCTTGAGGTTCCATTAAAGACTTGAATGATTTCAAATTGTGTCTCGGTGGATAAACTAAGCAAGAAATCGCCTTCATAACAGTAAAAGAATAAATCAGCAATGTGTGGGGCGCAGTTGGTTCTCATCGGGATACCAACTACTTGTCTGAAAAGTTTTATTGCCAGATTTGATAAATATGTTATTTAGTTGAAAACATAGAGTTCCACAAACCTGATCACAACATAGGTTGTATCTCTTAAATGCACTGTTAGAAAAGAATGCTCTAGTTTCATTGCAAGCCAGATAATTCACGTTTTCTCTTGCAAGTATTTTCTCAATTAAAGCTACTAGTTTGTCTTTAAAAAGATTATGTGGTAAATTAGTATAAAGAGTACAAAAGTCATTAGTACTTATATTTGAACATTTGAAGTGGTTTTTTTTCTTCAGCTTTATGATAACATCTCCAGATTTCTTGATGGACCAAAAGGTTGAATTTGCAATGACTCAAGCTTTATATGGAATTTTGTGAAGTTTAGAGACCCATTAAAGAGTAAGGAGCTTCATATGACTGTCGTCAAGTGCGACATTAAAATGTATGCATTGTGACTTTTTGCAATATTATTTTCATCTAGTTGTGATAATTTGTAAGTTGTAGTATGTTTCAATTCATTTAGTAATATTTCTGTGTAGTAAATGCGTCATATAATAATAATAATATTATTTGAAGCTTTCTCTGCAGGAGTAAAAACAAAATTCGTTTGTACCCTGGATAAAGCATTCTTTAAACTTTGAAGTGAAAACTTGGGTTTAGGAGGTAATAAGGAAGGGTTTGATTCATAAAATTGTATTCGAGTTTTTATGATTTTAAATGTATATTTTTATGATTTCAAGCCTACAATAACGTTTTAGTATATATAATTTAAATATATTCTTCAAGCCTACAATAACGTTTTAGCAACTTGCCTGCATTTTTCTAAGTATTATACACAGCCTTTTTTAGCACAAAAAACTCTTCTACAGAAAATGACTGTACACTTTGATGCAGTGTATACATATATCTTAGATCTGGTGTCTACTTGAAGTGTGTACTTTAAGTTGCATTTACTTCTATGTCTCATCAGGAGACAGTTGTATAAAAACTAATAACTCAAGTTCTCTTTTTGAAATAGTATAAGGGTTCTGTTGCTCCAATGTTTATTCATTTGTTAAGACGCCCTATTGTTAAATGGAGTCAGGTATTACATCATTTGCATGGCTGAAAAAGTATATTTTAAACAAAATGCAAATTATACCACTGGACACTGTGATACTGCAGTACTAAGTAGACCCCATAACTAGACATGTGCATGAGAGTTGTATAGATTATGATGTTTCTAGCAAAAATAACCAATTTTTTCCATAAACTTTTCTCAAGTACCGCAGGTTCTAAATAATAAAACAGAATTAGCCACACTTTCTGCAACGAAAACAAACTTTTGGCAGCCTTTTGACAGTAGTTTTAAAGTATCTATGATTCATATTAAATGAACATTTTAAATACATGTAATATACTGGGTAGTAAGAGTGAAATGTATTCTTAAAAGAGAGAAAGTTTACTGATAGTATAAGTCCTAAATACATTTCTAGGGGCCTCCGTGGCCGGGAGGTAAAAGTCGCTGGCTTCGAATCCCTTCCCATCATCGATGTTGGATCGAGCATCACTCGAGGCATTGAATTCGTCATGTTTGGAAGCCGCCAAGCTGGTTTACGGAAGGTCGGTGGTTCTACCCAAGTGCCCGCCCGTGATGAAATACTGCACGAAGGTGCTTATGGGGTCTTTCCCTACCATCAAAGCTATAATGTCTCATTATGACGTGAACTGTGTCGGTGCGACGTTAAACCCAACAAAGCACATCAATACATTACAACAAAACAAAAAAAATGTTAAAGGCAACATTGTGATCTTGCGGTAATTTAAAATCAAAGTTTGTGGAAAGTACCGGAGGAGCAATTGCTATTCATAATTCTATGTTACTTAATTACCTAAGAAAGATTTAAAATTTAGTTGTAAAACCAGCACTTAATATGAAATAAAAACTTGGGCTTCGACGCGCAAACAACTTAAAAAAAAAGGAAAGAAGAATACCCTCGAAATAAACTTGATGGTTAAATCACACGAGATAAACTGGGGAAATGAATTAGTAAAAAAAATTACATTAACCGGTCAAACAGAAATGTCCAAGTTATAGCTAAAAATAGTGATGATAATTGGTCAGCTGACCTAATTGACATGTAAGCATTTTGAAAGGACAATAAAGGTATGAAGTACTTATTTACTGTGACAAGTAATTTCAGTAAGTATGCTTTGTTTATTCCATTTATAAAATATAAAAGTCTTTGACAAATTAGTTTCAAAAGGAAAAATTCCTAAACATTTATTGGCTGTGACCTCTTATGGTTACAATTGCTTGTTACTTAAGATACTTAAGATAACAGAAAAAAAAAGCAAACAAGTAACTATTCATAATAACAAAAGATATGAGGCAATGATGATAGATTTTCGGGAAACACAAAGCGTTCCAAACACTACCAAAATTTATCATAAAGTAAGTAAACAATTTAAATACAATTCAAATACCGTAAAATGTTTATGAACCGTTAAGTAAAATCTAATGTGCAAGAATAGTTCAAATCGTTTCCTGCTCAAATTATAATTCGATAAGTATAAATTCCAAAAGATTTTATAATATCCAGTATATCCAAAGAATGAAAATCCTCTCTTCAAAGAAAGATAAAATCACAATGTTAATGTAAATCCTCCAAATGTTTCATATCAAAACTAGTAATATTTTATCATAAACAAATAGAAGAACATTTTTCAAGAAAACTTTACAGAAGGTTCTACCCTGTCCTAAGACAGATCCCTATTTAAAGTATCATAGAGCTTTCATCTTTCACCCAAAGATAATAGGTAAGGGTAGATGTCTTGGAAGCACAGAGCATCAAAAAGCACCAAGAATAAAAAGAAGATTCTGGAAAATCCAAAAAACGTTTTGGGATATTATAAAATTTACACAATCTATTGACAATATTGTCTCAAAACTATGTAAGTAAACAATCAATATAGAATAAAGGGGTATGACATGTACATTAAAGAAAACAAATTATTAAAAAAAATCAAGAATTTTTGAATAAAAATAAAACAACTATGCATCACACATTTAACGAAGGAAAGACGGTTGTGTCAGACATATATAACCGGAGTCTTAAAAGAACAATGTCGATATATTATACAGCAAACATTACATAGTTATACTTTAAACCCCCAGTTTCCTTTATATAGGTAACTGACCGTTCCAAGCAATTAATTTCAACTGGTTGTTTTGTCTGTCTTGTATTGTGTGTTGCGTATGTTTTCTTGTTTTTGTAAGCGTTTTTTTTTCCGCCTCACTCCCCTTATTGCCCGCTCCTTTCCCTTGCATTTACGCTACTTTTTGCATTCCCCCCACCCCCCGCCCAATTTGCTTTTAGTAAATTTTCGTGGCTCCCCTTTGTTCTGGCAGCCGAATCCTAGGCCTTTACTTGATTGTGTGTTTTTCCTACTTGTGTAGGTGCGTTTGTATGCTTACGAGTCTATAACGGTGCCCTACTGTTTTCTTATGTGTTGCTTGTTTGTTTTTCTATGTTATTCAGTTGACCGTAGTTGTATGTTTATCTTTGGTACATACGTGTCTGCGCTATTGTGGTTTACGTTGTAGTGCAACTGTTTCTAAAGAACTTGGCATTCCCTTGTATATTCGTCCTTGTTCAACTTTCCCCTTCGGGTTCCTTACACACACCCCCGACTTGTTGGATGTTTGAAGCAACCCGTCTGAAAAATTTTTCCATTACAGCTTCTTTTTGTTGTTGGCAAATGCGTGGCTCTGGGGCTGTGTTGTTGGTGCTCTGTGCTTCCGAGAAATCTACCCTTACCTATTATCTTTTATTAAAATAATTTACAGGATAAGAACAATAGTATAATGGTAAATATAAAATTGCCGATAAATATAACAACTAAAGGCATTCCCAATCTGTCCAATCCCATTGGTTAACATCAACTTAGATGCATGGTGACAAAACTGGTGTTGCTTTCGGTAAAGTAAGTAGCTTTGAGTAAACTACAAAAAAGTCACCCTCGAGAAATTTAAGAATTTTTCTCTAAGTAATCGAATTTCTATATGAAGGACATGTATATTTGTCCAACGGCTGCCCACTTTTGTAAACATTCGGCCGCCATTGGTGCTTACTCTATAAAAAGGAGGAGAAGATGAAAGTTCACGTGAATTACTCGGGGAGCAACTCAAAATAGATTTTAGAAAATGATCGTTTTGTATTGAAATACCTTGAAACATCAACAATTATTCAAAACAAATTTCAAATGCAAGGAAGACAAGTTTACTCACATGTAACTTACAAATTCCATGTTAACTGTATGTTGTATTCAAAATTGTCCAATTTACAAATTAATCTCTTTCCCATTTATTCTTCCACGTCCAATTGAAATACAACTTCATTTTTTTCTAGATCTATATCAAACAATCACACATAGTCAGTGGAACTCACAACGATATTCAGGTACCTATTGCGCCATTCATATGAAACAATGCGTTGATTAAACCATTTTTCATATGCATGGTTAAAAAAGATAACCAGTATTCTATGCACTAAAATCATTTCTTCCCATTGAAGGTTGATCCTATTTTCAAGAATTATCCTCATTATATTAGCCTTTCCAAAATAATTTCCATAAAACGACCGCTTTGAAAACATTTTTTACAATTTTCTCTCGCGTACGATTTGAAAGTGACATCACAAATGACATAACACTGAAACTTGAAACTTGTTTATTTACTTAAACGCCTACTTCTACATATAAAAACATATTCAGCGGCGTTGTACAATAATAAACAGTAAAATGATAATAAAGCAACAGTTATTACATTAATACACAGTTAAATAGTTAAATATTCAGTCGTCAAAACTAAAACATGCACAACATAAAATAAAACGTAACGGATCGGATTCATGTCGATGTCATTGCTCTACTATGACTACAATTTAAATAAATGTCAATTAATCTTTGAATAAATAAGTTTTCAAATGTTTCTTGAATATGTTCACTGATGCATTTTGTCTTAAGTTCAAAGGCAGTTCATTCCAGAGCTTAGGTCCGACAGTGCTGAAACTTCTGTCAGTGAAGGGCGTTCTCTTGTTGTAAGGAACAACATAGCAACTTGCTGATGATTCTGAAGAACGCAGTGTGCGTATTGGGACTTTGATAGACAACAGATCAATCAGGTAATGAGGGGCATTACAGTTGTACATATAAGTAAATAACTAAACATTCTTGCCGTGATGGGTAACCAGTGGAGATCATACAATGCCTGCTTTGAACTATCGTACCTACTGTGACCAAGAACTAGTTTAGCACACATATTCTGGATACGTTGTAATTTACCGTATTCGTTCTGTGTGATTCCATAGAGAATAACGTTGCAATAATCTAAGTCGGAAATCACTAATGAAAGAACTTAAACCCCTGTGTCTTCTTTAGTTAAATATTTTCTAATACTTTTGATCTTAAAATAGTTCCACATTGTAGTTTGACACTTTCTTTTCACATGCTCCTTGGAAGTTAGAGTGTCATCGATAAAAAAGCGCTTAAATATTTGATAAAATTCTTTGATTTAATTTTATCACTACTTATATCAATTTCTTTGGTGTTACACTTATTGAGTTGTCCTCGACTGCCAAACATGATAAACTCTGTTTTAGATGCATTCATTTTAGTTTATTTTTGTTTATCCAATCTCCGATAAAATAGCACAATCTTGGAGTTAGTGAATTGCAGCCTCTTCTGCGATTGCTGTTGGTCCGAAACGCGTATTGGCCGTGTGATCATCCGCAAATCCAAAGACGGAGATATATGGTGGCAAAATGTCAAAACGAGTTTCCGCATAGGTCAGATAGAGCCAGGGGCCCAAACAACTTCCTTGCGGAACACTACATTTCAGCAACACTGAATTACGTTACAGTAGACCTTGTCTACCTGATCCGTAACGAGTTGTTCGTGAATTTCGGGTCAGATACTATACTATAGATCTAGACCAGTCTACATTATTTTAAATATTACTAAGGGTTTTGAAATTTTAATACAAAAATATCTTAATAGTTTTATTTTAGATATATGGTCAAAATATTTTTCCTGTTTAAAAATCTTGTAAAAATTACAATTAAGGATTTTTTTACCAAAATGTTTAAAAGGATCCGAAATTTTGTTTTTATGGTAGAAATAAATTAAGTATATACCTGCTTCAAATCTGTTAATCTAGATTTTATAATCACAACGGTCACCGCTTTGTAAGGACAATACGATCATTTCTATATGACCAACTGGGATAGTTTTGAATTTGCTAAAAGTTCCGTTAAGTCGCATGATCTAGATGTTAAGGTATTTAAAACAATTTACGGTGTCCCATTAGGGCCATCGACGCATAACGTGAGCTATAAGCAACAATTAAACAAGACTAACAGTGTTTAAAATATAATCTGGAAAGTAGATCCCTTGGAAGCACCGGGAACAATGCAAACAGTGAAAATTGCAGACTCGGTTTGATTGAGTCTGTTCATGTTAAAAGCCTGCCCGCTTAGCTCAGTAGGTAAGAGCGTTGGTCTGCGGATCTCGGGGTCGCGAGTTCGATCCTCGGGCGGGGCGTATGTTTTCCGTGACTATTTGATAAACGACATTGTGTCTGAAATCATTAGTCCTCCACCTCTGATTCATGTGGGGAAGATGGCAGTTACTTGCGGAGAACAGGTTTGTACTGGTACAGAATCCAGGAATACTGGTCAGATTAACTGCCCGCCGTTACATGACTGAAATACTGTTGAAAAACGGCGTTAAACCCAAAAACAAACAAAACAAAGTTCATGTTTAAAGTCGAAACCACAATGATGAAAACACGAATAGTGGGTTGTGAATGGTGAATTAGTTTTAAATCCTCCTGGGTTTTCTGAAACTGGTTTTTTATGAAAGGATAACCTCTCATTAAAAAGAAAAGTACCATCTTCAAATTTTCATGTCACTTTTATGGCGGCCATCTTAAAAAACAAAATGGCCACCATTTTTTGCTTTAAATACCTTCTAAATGTTGGAGAAGAAGGGTTTAAATGCATATATGCGCACAATGCTCTTGTTTTAATGATTTGTCTAAGCTCAGATACAATGTCAGTTTTTTTCATCAACATTATAGGTCATTTCAGCCATTTTTTTATTTCAAAATGGCCGCCATTTTGATCAAAGGACCCTGTTTTTTTCCATTATTTTTCGAACAATGCATCTTGAATAAACAAATGGTTAGTTTTGGCTTGGTATAATTACTAATTTATGATATGTGGTATATTCAAGATTTTTAAAACTATGTGACAATAGCTTTACATCACTATATAACAGCTGTAATTTACGCTACAAAAATCTATGTTACACAAATATCAGTTTTTGTTTTAAAATAAAATTTTACAACTAGCGTCATAACTGTGTTATTCTATGCAGGATTCATTACCTTTGTTTGAAAGCATATTTTCTAGGACAGTTACAATGTACATACTACTGCATCATGTAATGTCCGTGAAAATAATATGTTACCAAATTATTACAATAACATTAGTTACCAAATTATTATAGTACATGGCGATTTGAGAGGATATGGGCCGCCGTGAGAAAAATGTTAAAAAATGTAGAGACCTATGCCACATTGTAGATTGAAGTAAGTTATTGTTATTTCCCATGTATCTTTTTCCGGACATGCGACTAGAAACAGTTATGACATCATAAATATGGCAGCTAAAATGAAAATAAGAAAAGCAGAAAATGTATGACCGTGAATAATTACAGGTGACAACGTCCTTGAAAACTATATATTTACTGGCATAAAAATTTCACTTTTTGTACATTTAATTTAGTTAAGCCTTTTTCCATGTGAACATGTGAGGCAGTTTGTAAATCCCTCTCCTTTTTTGAACAACATTTATGTCCGGTTAGGGAATGCAGTTCTTGGAAAAGTAATTAATATTTTGCGAGAACTATCTCTACCTAGCTTGTCACAGACTTTTTTGAATGAATTAGAAAACGTTATACAGGGTCAGGTGCGGTTAATTATTAACAATAATGCATTCTTCGTGATGTTTTCAAATACAGACAATCCGTTGTTGCCCAAATAATTGATATTTTTATGCCGGGGAGGTGCAGTTATTAAATGAAACTAAAAATGCAAAGACTACAGTACTGCATCGCATGTGATTGACATATCTCTATATCAAAAATCATTTCAGTTCAAAGATTTACTCGACTTTTTCTCTATTTAAATGGGGATGTTGCCCATACAAAAATTTGAAATATATCAGCACAAGTAAGTATCTAGTATTAGATACCTGGTTAGCCGCACAATAGCTTTATATGTTATGTTGTCTGTCGGTTATTTGCGACGTTAAATAAATACCTTTTCCTGTACCTTTATATAATTGTCAATACATTTTTGCAAGAGCGACTTTCAAGAATTAAATGAACACTATCAATATGTTATTTTGCAAAACTATCGGCCGCTATTATCAACTGCGAGAATATTCTACGATATGTCACTATCGTAATGTAGACTTGTGTATGTGTTTTTTAAGTTAATTAGCAATTGAAAACACTTCTATTACAAGTAGTTATTTATATAAAATTCAATGTAAAATTTCCCAAATGTATTTGATAACATGATAAAATGTTTTATCTGACACGCTTATTTGGAGATACTGTGCATATTTGGTGTTCAGCCCTTTGTCAGCTTGATGCTACACTTTCCTTTTTTATCGTGTCTAACAATAAAAGGTGAACAACGCCATGATAGGTCGTTCATAAACTGGTATTAAGCTGCTTTGATATATTTCTGTTTTCCTGATTCATCGTATCTTTAATACTGTTCTGTTTTCTGCAACGGCATGGATAACAATGGTAAATGGTTTGTTAAAAGCTCTAAGATCCCTTGAAAGTATTGAAATCAACTAATCAAAGTAATAGAAGACTTGGTTTGACAGAGTTTGTTCATGACAGGTTTAGAAAGGAAGATGAAATACCCCTTGCACTCTAACACTTGCTTAAGCGGAAATGAATTCCAGAATGTTAAAGGAACAGAGTTTTTTTTACATAATTATTTACCACACATCATTTTTGTGTTTCATATAACGTGCCTTTAGATATCCTTGCGTGAAAAAGACATTCAGCTGTCAGGGCTTAATTTTGTGTATACTGTTCTATAACATCGGAATATGGTTGGGATATTAGTGTAAGTATTTTTGCCAGCCTACCGTTTTAAACATACCAGCATTGTCTTGCAGGTCTTGCTGCACTACGTTTCTTTATTTTTACCTTTTGAGCTTGCTGTCTATATGCATTACTTTGATCATGTATTTATCATGTTCTAAAGCTGCAGTGTTATAGTTTAAAGTTTAAATGAAAGAAAGATGATGAAAAGATTTCTTTATCAGTACCATCTGCCCCTGATGCCCTTCCTTCTGCAATAAGCTCACTGTAATCGCGGAAAGCCCAAAACATTTGAATGTAGGGGTAATAAATAATACTGTATGTAGATAGCTTTGTTATTGCGGGGCTATGACAAATTAAGTAAAACACTTTCAGTGTTGATGTCAAGTTTGAACTAATAAAATTAACGAGTAATTTTGAGTAATTAAAAGACTTCCATGAATTTAACACTTGCATTAAGTTAAAAACTTCTGTATAACTTCTACTGGCATAATTGTATTGATCATGTTTAAATCTGATCAAGATAAAATTGCAAACAATACATGTAATTTGTACAATCTTATAATTAGAGCATATACAACTGCTAGTGCCGACATTGATATGTGCTGAATGTTCGTCAAATTCCTTTTCTTCGGTACTTATCTAATGCAGATATTGGTAGCTTATATTCCCTTATGTATGTTATATTTTTCTTTAAATTTCGGTGATAATCATGTTTCAAATTCAACACCATAAAGATAAAAAAAGTTAAAAACATTTAATATCAAGAGGTAGAAGCGACGTATAAAAATGCATTGTGTGGGTGGAGTAGAAAAAGACTTCAAATAAAATGTAAATTTCATTTGAAATCTCACATTGGCTGGTTTAATGACATGATATCCGATATTATAAGCAATGTAACAAGTTTTTTTCCAGATATTGTTCAGCAGTATTCACTTTCGTAATCGGTCACCATATTGATGACGTCATTTTCGGATCCAGTCGCGGTCTCTAGAAGAGATACAAACATATTATATCTGTCTTAGACCAAGGAATAATTTGGTATATGTGGCCATACTTCTTAACTACTTTTGAGTGGGATAATAAATGGCAGTGGACCATTTTATTTGATACCATTTGACACCTTCACTGACTAAAACTTACCAAGAAATAATTTGTATAACTTTCATACATGCCAATTTTAGCGAGATTTGGTCATACTTTTACATTCCCATTAATATTCATAATTATACTAATTAGTTAATTTACATAAAATAACTGGAAAGGAGAGGGCAATGGTTTAGGAACATTTTGATACTCTTTAGTTTCTTATATACCTAAAATTGGCCAAGATATGATTGCACAATAGATTTTCGTGTTCAGGGGTTAATATCTTACCCCACACACTAATGATTGAACTCAAGCCTGATATCTGCTAGATATGGCCATAAAAAGATAAAATATCAAGAGCACAGTGTCTTACCTTTCATTTGATACCATTTGACTACTTTATTGACTAAAACTTACCAAGAAATAATTTGTAAAACTTTAATATATGTCCAATTTTTATGCGAAACTTGGTCATATTTTTTACATACTCATTAACATTCATAAATATGCTGATTAGTTAATTTACATAAAGCTACTGGAAAGGGAAGGACAATTGTTTAGGAACATTTTGATACTCGTTGTGTTCTTGTATACCTTAAACTGACCAAGTTAAGTTGACAAACTGGATTTTCGTGTTCAGGGGTCAATTTCTTACCCCACCCACTTATGATTAAACTAAAGCCTTGTATCTGCTAAATATGCCCATAAACAGATAAAATATTAAAAGCACATTGTCTTACCTTTCATTTGGTACGATTTAACTTCTTAACTGACTACAACGTACCAAGAAATTATTTCTATAACTTTAATATGTGTCCATTTTTGGCGAAATTTGGTCTGGTATTCTTTACATACTCATTAATATTCGTAAATATGCATATGAGTTAATTTAAATAATGTAATTGAAAAGGGAAGGGCAATGCTTTAGAAACATTTTGATACTGTTTTGGTTCCTATATACTTAAAAATTGACCAAGATATATAGTTCTCTTTGGTTATATCAATGAATTCTATGGCGGCCATTTTGATTTCAAGATGGCCGCCAAAATATTGACATGAAAATTTGAGGATGTTACTGTTTTTGAAGCAGAAGGTTCATAGAACAAAATAAACCCACTTTCAAAAATCCAGGAAGATTTAAAACTTGACCCCAAATTTTAACCATTGAAAACCCACTAGAAACTACGATGGTGAAGTGTCGAAATTTTCGACTTTTCACCATCCATGTTTCGACATTTCACCATCGTACTATTGACATTTACTATATAGAGTTAAATTCATGATTAAATTTTGTTTGTTTTGGGTTTAACGCCGTTTTTCAACAGTATTTCAGGCATGTAACGGCGGGTCATGATTAAATGTCATGCAGTAACGTTTGATTGTTAAACAAACAACCATCTTTAGTGGTAGTACACACTCATGCTGTGTTCATATACACATGCATACAGTGTGTACTTATAAAAAAAAATGATTCAGACACAATGTATTTTATCAAATCATCACGGAGAACACACGCCCCGCCCGAGGATCGAAATCAAGACCCCGCGCTCCGTAAATCTGCTCTCTCCCTAATGAGATAAGCGTGGGCTTTCTAACGCAAAGGCAAACTATTGGCATTTTTGGAATTATATATAATTTATGAACTACTCTGAATCTTATCTTACTAACTGAACTCAGCTAGTCAATATTAACAAAGTTTTATCTGAATCTGCCGAGGTCACATGTGGAGTCGTTCTCAGGGTAGTATCCTTGGGACATTTATTCTATCTTTGTTACATTAATGACATGCAAACGAAAGGAACTCGAATCATGAGTCACAATTTGCGATCCATTTATTATCCAGAAAGTCTATCCATTGAGTAGTGGTAGAACAACCGGGTGCTAATGCTTCTGATATCCGTTTTCGGAATATTCGGTTTTATAAAATCAAGAAGAAATCCATTTTTGCTATCTTACAGTCAAAGACGCCCGATATAAGTCGTACCGTGTTATACAGTATAAAAATAAAAGCTGAAAAGTCCATCAAAAGTTCAAAGCTTTTTTCCTGTTACCTGTTGCCCAACACACCAATAACATTGAACTGCAATTAAAAGTTGTTGGTATCGACGTCAAATGTTAGGTATTATATAATATCCCGTAAGTTTATAATGGATATGACTGCGTTGAACATTTTATGCACATTCGATATACATGACTCAGGAAAAACAATATGAGGTCCTTAAAGGGGAAATTGTTAAAAATCACATCTTAAGGGCAAATTAATTCATTCCAATCGTTAAAGCAGGGTTTTTCATTCTTATATAACAGAGGCCTGTATATAAGGCCTCTTTTCAAATAAAAAATACTATTTTTCCAAACTGTGGCAAAGATATTTCCCAAAATACAAAGTAAGATTTCCCAAAATCATGCAATTTTGTTTACAATTTAGTAATTTCGGAGGAGGAGGTTGTCTGGTATGGATTTTTTTGTTGCACTGTAGCCTAACAGTGCACAGAACCATGTGTGGCACATAACAAGTCTAATTCATTATGTCCCATGGCCTGAATTTGAGTCCAAATTTCAAGGGAGATTTAATTCGTCTTTTTGTGTTTACTTCCGGTTGATTAGTTTTCCCAAAATGGTCAATTATCGCGCATAAATTACCAATTTGAAAGGCCAATGCCTCTTGCCAATTTCCTGATGAAAAGCCATGTAAAATATCATATTACTGAACTAAATATAAGTAAAGAAACAGAATTCACAGATCTTATGTATTACATATCAAAAAAGTAAAAAGTATTCACATGTTTAGGTCCACGAGGTAACCTATATGTAAGAATTTATTTGGGCAATAGATTTATATCAAAAAGAGAGACCGTTCAATGGATCATTTTTGTATGTTACATAACAGTATAAATGACATAATCATGTTTTCAAATCAAAAGACACATAAAATAAACGAAACTGATATTTACACCCTTTTAATAGATATCTAAGATAAATTATTGTAATAGGTTTCCCTGTTCTTTTCTAATATATTTGTTTGACAAATTTAATTTTCTTATACATCTGGCATTTAATTGGCTCTATGAATGCATTATCTGGTTGTGATACTGTCTCAGTACGTTTGCAAGGCATAGGATATCTTTACTTATGGTTGTACCGTGTTAAAAGATTCAAGAAGCGCATATGACAACTGGAAAATAGGATGTTCTATCATGCAAAGAAATATCAAAATGAGGCCAGAGAATATATTTCCTTAAGTAATTAGACGGATTGAAAGCAACCCCCTAAGAGATGTTCACGTGTGTAGCAAATAACATTATATCAAGCAGGTTGTAAACAGGCATTTATATCATACATTGACATTGCTAATCCTGCCATCCGGAAATGGTAAAGATAACTTGTATTTGGCTTAAATGATGTAATACGCTTCATTATATGCTGCTTTAAGTTGGAAGAAAATCATCAATGTAACTACAAGAATACAAACAAAGGCAGATATAAATGTATCAAGCCAATCCTGTGAACTTAGACATTTTGAAGACATGTGTGCTAGAGAGTGAAATACTGACAAATCTATTACAGTTTTAGTTACATATGGAAAGGGTTGTTACGCCTAAAATTAAAAGTTGTTTGTTTAGAGTAATCTGATAGTTACTTTTCTATCAACTTTTGTAAGTTCACGAAAAATGCTTTACCCTAAACAAGCAATTATTCTACGACTTATAATTGCGCTACTGAAAGGTATTCCTAACACTGTACTGCAAAAAGAGCACATATCAAATATGATTATAACTAGGACGGCCTGCAATAGTCATTTTACCCGTGCTGAATCAGCTCCATCGGCTTTACCGAGATGCAGAGAATACTCAGCTCTGACCCACAAGTACAATGTTCTGAATGATTATTTCTTTATCAGATACATGACAGACAGAAAATACACTATTTCTTTATTTGTCAAAAGGCTTAATATGCAAGACAACTGTAGGTCAGTATATTTTAAGGAGACATTGTTTATAAACTATCAATTAATCTTCACCTTCAAAAATTTATATCCAACTCTATTTGGCATGACTTTCTTTATTTCTGTATCATATTTTCATCTTAAACAAACTTTTTTTGTAACTATTTGCGTTCTTGGGGTCTCTGCAGTAAATCACTGCACTTTAGAAATGTTTATAGATATAAGCTCTGTGGAGGGGTTCAATGAGAGAGTCCGTCTAGTGGTAAAGGTGTTGTCAGATCAATCAATAGGTAGGTCATTGGTTCAGACTGTACAAAGGTTAATCTATCATACAATACCAGTGCTCTTT
This sequence comes from Mercenaria mercenaria, assembly GCF_021730395.1. NCBI lineage: Eukaryota > Metazoa > Mollusca > Bivalvia > Venerida > Veneridae > Mercenaria > Mercenaria mercenaria. The sequence continues at coordinate 26,386,882 of NC_069362.1, forward strand.
TCAAGAAAGCGGAATTTAGACTGATTCTTGAAATCTTAATCAAATTAAAATTAATTAGTATCATTAAATAAAGTATGAATTAGCAATAATAAATACAATAATATATTGAGTTCACATTCCATTTTCTTTTGTTGTAAAGAAAGCATTAGGATGATCGTATGCTTTAGCTTGATGTCATTAATTGTCTTGAAAAACATATAAATTATGTTTTGTATAATATGTTTTACATGAATTCAACTTAGATATTGAATTACAAGAAAAACACAAAATAACCCCTTCTTTAGGGAAATCGAACTATTGGTACTCCATGTACTTTATAAGTACTGTAAAATCGATTATATGAATTACAGTATGTACGTATATGTGAACTTGTTTTACCCTTAATGAACCTAAAAATATAAAGAATGTTTAAATAATATTTTGATATAATTAAATACTAAAATTAGTTTTGTTTACCTGAGTGATATAATATTCACACTTAAAAATAAAGTCATCCTGTAAATGATTTTTTACACAATTTCCCCCCTTTTAGGACCTCATCTATGTCATGTGCCAGTGTCCGATATATTAAATGTGTATAAAATGTAACTTAACAAATATTGTGTCAATAAAAGTTACTTATTTAGGTTATAAATTAACTTTTTGGACATTACTTTAAAAAATATATGATTAAAATAAATAAAATATATTTTTTGTGGGGTGGGGGGCTCATTTTAAGCTAATTGGGGTTAGCAAACTGCGTGTCTCCTCCTGTTCTGGGACTCAGCATACTTCAAAATAATTACATACAAAGTTTGGTGCTTTCTTCAAAAAATGAAACATCTTTTTCCTATAACCTAGTCACTATAAACTGATATTTGCAGGGTGTCGATAACTGGTCTCCCAAGAAAAAGTGTACATCATTTTTAAAACATTAATCGCCCATTTTTGAAATCATGTGTTCACAAAGAGTCATTTGTTTTCTTATTTGAGGTTTTTATTTATATTTTGGTCAGCATTCCTTAGTATACTACAGGAGTTGAAATAGTTTCAATTTTATATACTGAAACCTTCTACTGTTTTGCAGATACATTTTGTCATACATTTGACCAGAAAAAAAAAACAACGGAAAAATTGTGACAATACACATCACCGTATGATTCTCAATCATTTTTCTATTTGTTTATGGGTATGTTGCAAATTGCAGACAAGTACTGCAGACACTTTACACAAAGAGGGATTTTGTAGACAACATAGGTCAAGAAGGATATTGGATTTTGCAGACACTATACTATATTTGAAGAACAATAGGTGTAAATGTTATAAGGAATGGTTGAGTGAACTGATAATGTTTTCATTTTGTCGCTGATTTTGTACTATATTTCAAGACCAAGATTTAAATGAGAATTATGGTTTATAAATAATAATAAAATAATAATAATAATAATAGATGGTAATAATGATAGAATCTAATGATGATAATTCAACTGATAGATCATGTGCATTATAATATCAGTGTATGCTATATTTATGCTAGACTGCAAAATTCAACTGAACTATGTCTGCAAAATGCAGTTACAGCTGATATATGTACAATATTACATAACTTTATTTTTTATTCTTTAATACTTGTTTGAAAAATTCAACTGATGTATCATGTACAATATAATATCAGTCTATGCTTTATTTCTACTTATCTGCAAATTTTAACTGAAATCTATTTGCAAAAGGCACTTACCGTTGATATATGAACACTATTGCATATATCTATTCTTTATTCTTTAAGGGGAAATGGGACAGTTGTGTGGTTTTTTATATAGGCAAAGAAGGAAAAACTTTAACTAGCGGAGAGAATTTTCTTAAACTTTGCATGGCCATAGAGCCTCATATTAGAAACAAATTTATGCAATTATGTGGTCCCGATGCTACTTTTGAGTTATCTGCCTCTAAATGCGAGTTTTTTGCTTTTTATTTCATTTTCAAGGGCAGATAACTCAAGGCGATGGTTATTTACACTTTATTTGATTTCAGATTAGTGTTTGTTACTTCATTTCCTGCAACTGTACAAAATTTGCAGGAATTCTATGAGACGGATTTTATTCTATAGTCGCTTACGCAAACAAATAGAAAATTTCTTCCAATTATACCTCTTCTCCTAAAGTCGCGCAATATTTCCACTGAAGAACTCGTGCATATTTCCCGATACAAAGCTAATAACCTATAAATGCCCTTCCATCTTGTTAATTGTCCAAATTATACGTATTTAATGAGTGTTCAAAACTGTTAGGTAGATGAATCACAAACATAGAAAAAGAGAGACAGTCGTTGATAGAACTTTTGAATAGGATTATAACTTTAATATATACCCTGCTGTATCACAAATTTCGAAATTAAACACAAAAAGGCAAATATTTTGCTCGTTATGTAAGCATGACAAAGCCTCTTGATAATCGTGTAATTTTATGGAGCCTTGTAGGGAGTACCCCTTTGCACAAATCTGAGAAGGACGCTTAAAATTCCAACTGCAACTTATAAATAAACGTCACAACGAGACCAACGTAAAAGATTTGTAGTATTTACAAAAGTGGAAAAATACAACTAATTTTACAAGTGAAAAGTTTATTTTGTTTACTTTTTTGATAACCTTGAATACAAAGAACATTTAACTTTATGCCATAGGTAAAATGCTTTTACTGTCATCTATGTTGGCATATTTCTGCCACGAGATAGCTAGGTAGCTATCACGTTACTTCAAAAAAATATCTTGATAAAGCGAGATTTTCTAAAAAGATTATCTGAATAGTCGAAGGTTTCCTTGGAATACTATTGCGATAATTTACATTATTATCTTCTCGATACCTTTTGTGTAAGTGCTCACAGTTGCCATTTATTAATAGCTTGATGGCTATCTCGATACTTTCAGAAAATATCTTGATATTTCGAACTTTTCTAAAAAGTTTATCTCAACAGTCTAAAGTTTCCTACGAATAAAACTAGAAATAATATTTTTTTTGTGATGACGTTTTCAAAAAAATGCACAACTTTGCTGGAAAGATTAAACTATTATCGTGAAAGCTAACCCAGCATCTCCTGCAGTTCAGAGCATTAACATGAAATTTTTGCGCTAAAGCTTTTTCACAGAACTGACGACCCCACGATGTAACAATAAACATCATAAACATGTAACAATATTTGACATAATATTTATAAATATAAAGAACTTTGATTTTCCTGTTGAAGCGAGAGAAAACGTCGGTCATTTTTCCGTGCACGTCGTCTTTTTAAGTCACGTGATTCCTCACACTGGTAACGTATAAAGGATTAGAAGATGCTTTTGTAGAAAGGCGCATGTCTCCCCCAATGCATAGTTGTATAGGCAAGAAGTCAACAGGGGACAAGAGCGAAAGTCAAACAGATGGTTGGCTGAAACAGAGATCATCTACTTGGCCTGTCCAATCATCCCGAGAATTTTCAACATTCTGGGCCAAGTGGTTCTCAAGTTATGTATTGGAAACGGTTTTCCATGTTCAGGCCCCTGTGACCTTTGATAGAGTGACCCAAAATTCAGAAGGGGTCATCTACTCTGCATTTCCAATCATCCTATTAAATTTCAATAATCTGGATCAAGTGGTTCTCAAGTTATTGATTTTGAAAGTGTTTTCTATGTTCAGCCCCCCTGTGACCCTGAACTTTGATTGAGTGACCCCAGAAACAATAGGGGTCATCTTCTCTGTATGTCCTATCACCCTATGACGTTTGAAGGTTCTAGGTCAAAATTTATGGTTCTCATGGTATTGACCGGAAATGGATTTCCGTGTTCTGTCCGCTGCGACCTTGACCTTTAATAGAGTGACCCAAAATCGCTAGGGGCCATCTACTCTGCATGTCCAATCATCCTATGAAGTTTCAACATTCTGGGTCAAGTGGTTCTCAAATTACTGACCGGAAATGGTTTTCAATTTTCAGGCCCTTGTAACCTTGACCTTAAATAGAGTGACCCAAAATCAATAGGTGTCATCTACTCTGTATGTCCAATCATCCTATGAATTTTCAACATGCTGGGTGAAGTGGTCCTCAAGTTATTCATCGGAAATTGTTTTCCATGTTCAGGCCCCTGTGAACTTGACCTTTGATGGAGTGACCCCAAAAACAACAGGGGTTGTGTATTTCATAAGCCCTACCACCCTATGAAGTTTAAAGGTTCTAGGTTAAATGGTGCTCCAGTTATTTATCGGACAAGAAATGTGACGGACGGACGGAAGGACGGACAGACAGGACACGAACAATATATCTCCCGCAGTGGGGGATGGGGGGAGACATAATTACCATGATTATTTCAGGATAAAATCTATCAAACACTACTTTGCGGATATCAGTACTTTTTTTCTAGATGATAGTAATGATATATTTCTATTTATCAGGGAAACCAACTTTTTCTGAATAATGATGTATTACTGCCCACGCATAGGCATGTCAGTCACACAAAGAAGTGGTTTTGGGCCAGCCTTGGTAACGGATTTGAGAGCAAAGTGGCACGGGTTTCAGTACAATGATTTGCCGTCATTGAAAACGAAAGTAGGTTGAATTTCACATTGATACGTCTGTTCGCTAATTAACTTATATAACGGATACTATAGCGTTATACGGCCTCAAATTAGTGATTAACATTGAACAGATAACGCATATAGCAAATTACACCTAATGCCATTTTTGATAATATTTTTCTTGTTTAGTTTTGATATTTCTTGATGTTCAAAATGAAGCTGTAACTGCTTCATTTGTTTGATATCCATTCGCTCGTAATTATTCTCCTATTTTCAATCAAAATAAGCTGTTTCAAGACAGCATTACGTAAACTTGTTCTAATTTGATTATCTTCATCAAAATTTATATAGTTAATAGGTAAATCATACATACGAAAACAAAATAAAGGAACGCATCATTGTCATATAGGGAAAACAAATACGCCACAATTTTACCTTTGTGCATTCAACCAAGTGAAAACAATATGCACATATTCTGATAGCCAAACAAATTTCCATTCCAACCATACTCATACTTGGATGCAACAAAGCCCTCATTTTTTCGAATTTATCTGAGTTAGGTATTGTGCTTTGTAGTATTTAAACAATGTTGCTTGCTTTTATATAAGATATTGGAATCTTCATGATAATTAATAAATTCTTACCTGCAATTCATTGTGAAGTATTCAATGAAAAGTAAAAATATGTGACCACAAATCAAGAATGACAGATTTTATACCACGTTCCAATCCGTACTGTTAGAGACGCGAGACAAACAACAAGTAGTAAACTGATGTATATGAAAACGAACTTCAATTTCACATTTGATGGGTGGTATTACACTGCAGATAATATTTGAGGGTCGTTCAAAACACTCAAACAAGTGTCTTTTTAATTGGGGATAGTGGACTTAAATTTTAATTTACAGTATTTATATAGTTTTAACAAATCATGACCGAATTTCTTACGAAGATTACGGTTTCTTGACGTCAGTGTATTTTTCTGGTCCGTTCCAGTCAGGTTATGACATTAAGGAGGAGTATAACACTGTAGGAAATTATTCGGTAATATCTTCAAAGGTTTGTGTTTTTATACATAAACCTATACATTTTACGAGGGTCCAGCAAATATTTCTGTCATTGGGTTCGGATTTCTTAAGTGCTATGTTTAATCAAAATTATTTTTATTACAAACCTTCAAAGTATTCCCCCTTTACTGAAACACATTTTTTGTGTGAACTTTTTACCCAATCGCGGAAAGCAGGTTAATAGTCTCTTTTTGGTATCTGTTAGAGAAACTGATAAATGGCGCTGCCAGGAGAACTTCTGGGATTATATTTCTTTCCAGAAAGCATTTTCTTAAGCCTTGGAAATAAACATGTCAGAGGGACTCAGTTCAGGTGAATAAGGCGGATGGTTTACAACTTCCACCTTTTCAAAAGCCAAAAAAAAAAAAAAAGACTTAACAACCTCATACTTGTGGAGGAGGCGCTGTCGTGTAAAAGGTGGTCTCCTGACCATTCTTTGCGTAGACGTTTCTTATTGTAAAACACTTTCACTTTCTTCAGTATCTTTTTGCTTCCATTGCTTATTATCATCCCTTCTCTGTGGCTCAAACATGTGCACCTAGGTGTTGTCACCTGTAAGCATGTTAGAAATAACCCGACTATCACAGCATTTGTATGTTTTCAAAAGTTCCCGGGCACATTTAAGGCGTTGTTTCTTTTGCTCCTCAGTGAGCAAATGAGGTACCCACCTAGCGCAAACCTTTCTCAGGTCCAAACGCTTTTTAAGAATTGTTTGCACATTGCTTTCTGATATGCCAGTACAACTGGCTATATCTTTCATCAACAATCGCACATGCTGTTCGACTATAGCTTTTACAGCGATGTTTGCCTTGGTAACAGAGATTTTAGGTCTACCAGAACGAGTATCATCTTCGACAGATAATTTCCTAGCTTTACAAGCTTTAATCCACCTTAAATATGTGCGCAATGAAATGGCCTGAGGTCCATATATACCACATAATTCATCAAATACCTGCTTTGAATCTATATCAAGCCTAATGCGGCATTTAATATAGCTACGACTTTCAGTCTTTCCGTCCATCTCACAATGTGACAAGTAAATTGGTCAGTGTAAATGACGGCATGTATTTCAATTTGAAATAACTCGGTCATTTGAAAAGTAATTTGCACGAAATAAACGGATATCGTTAGCTATTGGACACATCATTCTAGTGCAATGAAGCGTATTAAAAATACCTTGGATAAAACTACGGAAGCCCATTAGTGACAGAAATGTTTGCAGGACCATCGTAGGAAAAATCCTTCAAATATTTAAACAAATGAAAGATTGAAATGAAATGAGTAAGTTCTTTGGAAGCATAGAATTCAACTAAGCTCTCGGTTTTACTGAATATGTTCATAAGAAATAACAAACGTACATCACACCTTACGCCCCCTAGCACCTACCTAATATTAAGCGGAGCTTTCCCACTGTTCATATTCTTTATTGCACTATCTACTTCCTGATATTTGACCTTTTCAATTGGTGTTTTAAAATGTTAATTTATTTTGAAGAACAATAATATCATTTTCATCCTACTTTTCCGAAGGTGTAGCTAAGTTTTCAAAATGGTTCTTCCATGATTCTAATGCTGCGTTTACACTTAGCCACGATGTCCACGATGCCCACGATTTAAAGAAAAGCTCGGAGCTCCACGATTTTTTGCACGTTTTTTTTATTTCTACGCTTTCCTGCGCTTTCTTACGCTCTCAGTACGTTTTGTTACTACCTGCAGCGTTTTATTACGAAACCAACACGATTCTGATCGAGATCTGCCACGATTTCATCACGTTCTCTCAAGTTCTCTTACGATTACCACGATATGCTATCACGTTTTGTCATGTTCTGTTTAGATCCCTCACGTTATCAAGTTTTGTTAAGCTCTCCTACGATTTATGGCCACTATTTGACCAAGATTGACACGTTTTGAGCACGATTGGAGTATAAATAGGAGGCATGGATCATCCTCACATTCTCTTCAGAGATTTCAAAGAGGAACGAGATATGCATCAAAGAGCTGAGCAAGATGCTGAATTTGCAATTTTCGTGTATGCCTATAATAGTTACTCGTCGGCAGCAGCAACAAGGGACGGAACAAGGCAGGATAGAAGAGAGGGGAAGGAGAAGAAGAAATAGAAGGCCTAAGACCTGCTGGGTGAGACCATGGTTAAGTGGAAACCGAAGGCACCAACTGAGACAATACCCTCAACTTTTCAACACAGAACTCAGGCAAAGATGTTGGCTCCAACTTCAACTATGTTAGAATACCTCCAGATCTAGTGGAACTTAGAATCGTGTTTCCAAGTCCACCAAGATGCCCATACGATGGCGCATCAAGGTCTGATGCGCTACGTTAAGGTCTGTTAAGCTGCATTACGCTCTACAACGATTTCTACGTTCTATCACGCTCTCTCAAGATTCAAGATAAATCGGGATAATCGTGGCAAAATTTTTGACTGTCAAAAATTTTGTCACGATCCTTACGATCATCACGATTCCACCAAGTTCCCTCAAGATCACCACGATTCGATCCCACGAGCCCCCGCGCTCACCACGCTTCTCTCAAATCGTGGACATCGTGGACATCGTGGCTAAGTGTAAACGCAGCATAAGATTTCTTCCTATTGTGATTTCTCGACACCATTTACTACTAAAGATATACAGTTTTCATTACACTCCGTGTTTCTTTGCAAATTAATCATCTTATAGAAAGTCTGTTGATCCCCTCCAGAACACTCCATAAGCTTATTTATCTGATTCATTTTAGATTCTGCTTGTGCTCTTCTCTGTATTTGTTTTAATTTCCATTTTTCATGTACTTTGTTCGCACTTCCTGTTAGTCTTTCCATATTTTAAATAATAATTTACACCTTTTAGAAGAGTTACTTATATTGCGATTCCAGATACCCTTTCCTACTGATTTCAGACTTTTAAGTTCCTGTAATAAGGTACTGCTTTTGACCATGCTTGATATAGAGTATTTCTCATTTTTTTTATTTGCTCACTACATATAGCTGACTGTTTATCATTTAAGTTTAAGCTAGTACTAAGTTCACTTTTGTAAGAGTCTTTGTCACATTTATCCCAGTTCGGGATCTACTGTATAGATTCTGAATAAAAGTAACACATGAATACAATTCCTAAGATGAAACTTAAATGCCGATTCCTTCATTTTTTTTAAATAAGAGTTGTCCTCTACTGATCACGTGTTATTATTATCATTATTATTGGAATGTGAATCTCATGTTTATATTATGTACATACTGAGAATTTAATAATGAACTAAACTAAACTAAACTAAACTAATTTATATCACTGGAACATTATAAGCTGAAACATGGATACCAACTACCAGTATCCTTATAATGTCATAATGTAAACTTTGCCCTGTATTACTCAAAGATGTTAAAGATTATCAAGATATATTTTGTTAAAAAATTAAATTCATTATGCTTAATGCATAACACTTTTTTCCTACAACCAATATTTTTGAGTTTGAATCAAATCCTTTGGGTAATAATAGAGATAGAGTGAAAGTGCATCAAAACTTCAACCTGAATTCTTTGGTAAAACGGATCATAATTCATAAAATATTGGTACCAAAGTTTTAAGTCAAATGATGTGGGTGATGATGTAGAACAATTATTTAAGTACAATCAAATCTATTTTGTAATAACTGAGACAGAGTGAAAGTGTACCAAAACTTTAACCTGAAAATTCTTAATAAAAAGGGGGACAATTCATGAAGTAAATGTTCCTTGTGTAATATGATGTGTGTTATGATGTAGAACAACTATTTTATGTTTGAATAAAACTCTTTCTGTTGTAACAAATATAATATTATTATAGTGAAAATTCGCCAAATTTAACCTAGAATTCTAAGTAAAAAGGGGGCATAATTCATGAAAAATTGGTACCATAGTTATGAACCTTGTGACATATGATGTAGGTGATGATGTGGAACAATAATTTAAGTTTGACTCAAATCCATTCAGTAATTACAGAGATAGAGAGAAAGTGCATCAAAACTTTAACCAAAGTGCAGACATGGGAGGACACCGATGCTGGGTCCAGTAGGACAGCTCTCCATACCATGTAAGGCTTTAAGCACTGGTATTCGCAACAGGGGTAAAATAACCTCAGGGGGAGAGGTGTGGTCATGACTTTTTGTTTAAATCAGGCTGTTATGACTGTTATTATTGTTATTGTCATTATTATTACTGTTATTATTATGTACAACGCCACTGAACATGTCATTGTATAGAAATAGGCGTTTAATCAAATTATTCTCAGTTTCATACTTTGTCTACTCGAACTAAGTCACATAACTTTCACTCACCTGTGATACAGTACCTAGTGCACCAATTATTTGCACAACCTGGTGTATATAAACTGGCTGTTGTTCAGCGATTTCCTTCAAAGACGTCACATGATCAACAAACACAACTGGATTAGCTGTTGCCATGTCAACAAACATGGTCAGTATTAATGGAAGAAGCGTACTAACTGAGACATATTTACAAAATAGTGATATGTGCTTTTCTAGAACCTGAAAAAAAAATATATATATAAAATACAGATATACAGAAAAAACATATATTATAAATGGTTCTAAACATATTGAACAGTGAGTATTATTGAATTGTTATGCTTTATTTTGTTTGATATGATGGCAACATCATGACACTGGGGTACTTTTGTGGTAGTGACATTGCCTTAGAAACAACAAAAAAATACTGGTTATGTTCTGAAATTTGTAACTGAAGAATTAATATTCAATATATTCTAATCTATCACATTTGCAAATTCCTCCAAAAAAAGACCAGAAAATTAATACAGACTTTAGAGCACTTTTCCATGTATCTATTGATCATCCTCGTATTTTTGGAATACCTTATTTTTCATACTCATACAAACCTTAGGTTTTGATTTCGCTATCAAGCCAAAAACCTGTAACAGACTGACTCTTTCAGACACACCGCACTGTTCTAGCATCCCAACCAGCTCATCAACATGTTGCAGGACCGGGTCACAGTTCTGTGTGAAAATCTGGGGTAGTACACGGGCAAGGGCACATTTTCCTGGAAATATAGATTTTAAAGTTTTAAGAGAGCTTGTCTAGTGGAAACACTTCATTCTTTGCAGCCAACTGGAAAATAATACTGGTGGTTCCCAGTGTAAAACTGATAGAAAAACATAAAACTCGACTTGCTGTCATGGCCTTAATAATCCAGATCAATACTAGAATATCATCAAAATAATTCCTACAACCAAATTTTGTAAAAATCTGACCAAAAAATCAGACTACTACATAAACATATAAGCTTTTCCTTCACTTTGAACTACATGTTGGTGCCTAGAAATTTTAAAATGTCAATCGTGTTTGATCAAAATTGCTTAAAAATGAACATTATCCAGTGTCTTCCAGCTGTTACTGCATGTAACCTTCAAAATGTTTTTGTTGTAATTAACTGGTTTTTAACTCAAAGACAATTTTAGACCTATGTTAATATAAAAGTAGTACTACAATATCCATCATGATGCAGTTGCTTTTAAGTTCTTTTTTCACTCCTCTTGGCTTAGTGTCCTAATTTGAGACTGAGCACAAATAAAGCACTATTTTTTTAGGGGAAGGCGTTGCATAATTTGACCAAACAAGAGCTGCTTAATGACACCATGCACTCGTTTATTTGAAGCCCCTCCACACAATACAAGCTTACATACACAAGCTTTAGCAAAATTTTCTAAGTTGCAAAAAGGGGCATAATTCTGCTAAAATGTAAGCCATATAGTTATGAAACTTGCCAGTGGGGTCATCTACAGATGACAAAGATGTGTACAGAAAATCTGAAAATATTTGGTCAAATAATTCCTGAGATACCTGCTTACATGCAAAAGTTTAACCTGAAATTCTAAGTTAAATATGGGCATTAATTTGACAAAATAAAAGCTAGAGTTATGTAAATGATAAGGATTTGATGTGATGTCTATAGAGTCAATTAAAGGTTAAAGGTTAATGTTGGTCCCCTAATGGCTTCCCAAACTTTGAGATCACTCCTATACCAATGCCCATTTGCAGTCCAAAGGTGGAAGTTACAGCACTATTAAACAATTTTTGGTGTGACCTTGACCTTTAAGATAGAGTCTGGTGTCTGTGGCAATATTCGGTTTCACTGAGGTAACTATATCTGTCAAATAAGTTAGAATTTGCTCCATTTATGTCAAAGTTACAGCCTGAACTAGCTCAAAGATGACCAATGACCCAACAGGTGTAACCTTGACCCTTTAGATAAGAACCTGGGGTTTGTGTGCTACAACCAGCCTCACGGAGATGAACAGGGTCATGCCAAAATGATATAAACAAATCATAATCAATGCTCCTACAATTAACTGGACGAACAAACAAATGCAAGCACCAGGGAATGCACATACACCTACAACAACTATTTTGAAGACTATGTTGTTGCTCCAACATAAAGCCTTACTATAGTCACTATTTAAAAATTTAAGAAAGTCCTTCCATTATTATACCTGACTCAAGATTGGTCTTGGTAATATGTTAAATCTGATGTAAACTGTGCCGAGCTTTCTTTGTCTGAGCTGTCAAAATATAATATAGCAATTTTCCAAAACCTTTAACAAGCATTTCTTGTTTCTGCATGGAAAAATGCATTAGAGTAATCTATTCAAAGATGCTTTATAGGTAAATAACAGATCCCAGTCAGGGTCAAGTCTGATAAAACTCTAAATGATTGTTTTACTGACATTTGTAGTTTTTTTTTCAGCATCTACATCTCTTTTTAAGTTTTTCTTCTTTTTTGTCTTAATTACATGTTTGTACAATTTCTCTAACTAAGGTGTTAAATTAAAAATTCTAACTGAATAAAATGTAGATATATAAAAATTAATAAAATAATATGCAAACATTCATTGGTTTCTTTTTAACATTAATTTGTCAGAAATTAATTAGTAATAAAATCAATGTTCGCCAACTAGCTTGTACCTGCAACACAGTGCAGATATCGCGCTGTATTATCGGAAAAATACACACAGTGATCTCAGTCAGTTTACCAATGTGGTGATGTTTACAACGCGTCACTATTTAGCGTCACTACAGCATATACTACCACGTGACTTGTTTATTAATAGTTAGCAAGGCTTCGTTTCGGGAAAAGTGGAAATTTTTGCCGAAAATTGCAAAATATATGCAATCAAATTCGCCGGTTGATTTCTAAATCAGGTGAGAATGTGACTTTAAACCGAATTCTACTATTGTTATGGTTAAAAATTATGGAAAAGTCATAAAAACAGGTGTAATCCAACGTTAATTGTCTGCCCGATTTGTGGACGATAACTTGGGCGCACTGTTGTATGGGAAAATGAGTGGGTGGGGTAAGACTGTGCAAATTCAAACTTTGTTTTTATGCGACTTTGTTAGTTTAATCTATACCAATTAAAATGATTTCTGATATATCTTAAACTAACGTTCTCTAATATGCTTGTGTGCTTTAAAGTACAGTCTTACTGTCTAATAAATTTTGTAAAACTTCGAAGATCACGTAAAACTAAAGGAAAAGTTGGCAAGTTTGCATCCAATATTTAAAGTGTCTCAAAATAAAAATAAGTTACCGTACCATTTTAATGATTATTAAAAAATAATGTAGCCCAGATCAAGTCTTTTTTTGTACTAGAGTACATTTTGATCATTTTTTTATTTTATTCAGTTGTAGACAAGCTTACTGTCGCTGAGTGGCTGCTTTTTAATTTCTGACTTTTGCAGCCACCGCGACAAGCCAAAGTATGTCAAAAACCTGGGATCTGCTGCGAGCAATATTTGCTCGCATCTCAAATACATGAATGGAAATTGTTAAACACTATGAAATATATACCATGTCCGCGAAGAAAGACCCTTTTTCTCGCGATCTGCACCAATGATATTCTTGAAATACACAGCGTTACTTTATACCGGCCATAAATCCACAGCTATCCCGCAATATTGACCTTGTTTTTCAGCCATGATATTTTATGACGCGTTGTTTTGATCCTTATCGACCAATCAGAAAACGCGCACTTTACAGCATTTACATTTCAAGTATTGGAGAATCTGTGGAAACCTGTACGCTGAATTCTCGTTTTTACGTCATTATGAATTTAAAAGAAATGAACACGAAATATGATGTATACTGTGTTGTTTATTATTTAAAGCGTATGAACAACATACAGAAAAATATATACATACATAAAAACAGCCTAGAGAATATAAAAAAGTCACTTTGTCTACGTGTGCAAACCTCACGGTGTGTAAAGTTACTGTACATATTCCAGAACGCCCTCTCAAACAGTTTTCAGATCCCGTGATTGTTTTCATGTCACTGTCAGTAAATTATTTTACTAAACTTCTTGCGTAGGCAATGATTAAGACCAGTTAAGTAGGGACGACATGTGCGTATTTGTTGAAACGCTCAAAACCGGAGGAGCTTACAGCCGTGTCGTCCTGGGAAGAAGTAACATGGTTTCAGACTTGAGAAGGGATCACACGTTTCACCGTACTACACCTTTATTTTTTAACTAAGTTAGTTTTGAATTTTTGAGAGAATTCAATAAAATACTTTCATGAATAATTTACTTACGAGAAGAATATAAAAAAAAAACATTCGCGCAAAATATTTTATACGAGATTGAAATTCGGCAAGCGCGCGGGAAATTTCATTAGATCTACCGCATTTCCTTTGATAACTTGAAAGTGTTATCAATGCCTCTAATCAACTTGATTTTATATTGTTGACTGTATAATGTATGATGGTGACACATGTTACTAATGTACTAACAACGGACCTTAACAAACGAGCTCCTTTCTGTTGTACATGGGCACAGTAATACTTATGCATATTTTAGTTTTTTTCTTCAGATAACAAAATCAAATAACTATGCGTGGTTATATTTCTTATAAATATAATGACTTACAAATTATATATTTCGCGTATCTTTTGTAAATCGGCATAGTGACTATATTTAAAGAAAACTTGCGACATTCAATATTTCGACAACAATGCGTTGTTAGAAGTCGTTTTTTCATTATTAATTAAAAAAATAATTATTTTGTTGTCCGAAGAATCTAAGGGCATTTACTGAAGTAAAACTTATTGCAAACGAGATGTCAATTAATTTGCAAACAAATTCAGCTTAAAAAGACTTACTATATCAATTTGCACCCCTGTTGCAATTATTGGTAATCTATTTGATTGTGACAGACGATTAATTACAATTATCTAATATTCAGAACGTAATAAAAATTATTTAGAATAAATAAAAAAATCTATGCTTCGAACTTTCCAAAGAATTTGCCGATTTGGAATCGGTCTTGTAACCGGTATCAATACATTAGTTAACTAAAAAAGCATGTGACGGGTATTAAAAAATCTTTCAAAGTAAACCCGAGTAGTCAAGATGATGATCAGAAATTTCTTGGGAGATATCTACTCTTATGTCGCGAACACTATTTCCGTAAATCTCGTATACAGAAATAACTTTTAATAAACTTCTCTCAGTTATTTTTTTCTGATTGAACAGGGTTATAGATCTTCCAAAAATAACAGTTGTTTATATAAGAGAAGTTTAGGTAATTTGAGTTCATATTTCCCTTAGGCTCGCCGATTTTCAATGTGTTATAAAAATCTTTTGTGTGCATATATTTCATTTTTCTTTTGTATTTCAATTATTCATGTTATATACGAATGAATTTTGTCATAAAGCCAACAAAAATACCACTTACTTAAAAAAAACGGGTGCATTACTGTTATGGAAATGTCCTGGCGCTCACCGAATTTCAATCTCGCATAAGATCATTTTGCGCGAACGTACTTTATTTTCGTTTCAAAAATCAATTATTTTATTATACGTTTGTATGTGGTTAAATTCAGTCATAAACCCTGCAAATAAAACATTTATTAAAGAAAAACAAAACAAAGCAAAACATAATGTCAAATTTAATGCATGGATCCTTTGACTTTTTTTTTACATTTTGTTGTTTGGAACGATAATACATTTGTGAATTTAGAAGATTTCTATTAATTTCATTGTAACAGACAAAAAAAAAAACATGGAGAAAAAATGATTTTACAATACTCACTAACGTTCAACAAATTCAAAACATGTAAGAGGTGCATTACGAAAAAAAAACGGGAGACGAAATTGACCGGTTCACCGGTAGGGCGATTTGACGCGGTACATACTTCACCACAGTTGGGCGGTTGTTTACATAGGATTTCAGCTAACGTGTTTCGTTTTGAAACTAACATATTTTTTACCGATTTACTTATAGAAACAAGCAAGATTATCAGGTATTCGTCTGTATTTATTATGTATAACAAGTAGAGTGCAGAAAAATGTGAAAATTTGGTGTTAAATGCAAACTTCATAAAACTCAATTTCCACTCGGTTTTTGGCATATTTTGGTCCGACGTTACAGTTTGACCGTCACAATATAAAACAAACTGTATACGTCGGATTAGTTCGACTAATTCAGTTGGAACGCTTTTGATTTTTAGCTCATCTGATTTTTTGAAAAAAAATGATGAGTTATTGTCATCACTTGAGCGGTTGTCGGCGTCGGCGTCGGCGTCTGCGTCGGCGTTGCCTGGTTAAGTTTTATGTTTAGGTCAGCTTTTCTCCTAAACTATCAAAGCTATTGCTTTGAAACTTGGAATACTTGTTCACCATCATAAGCTGACCCTGTATAGCAAGAAACATAACTCCATCTTGCTTTTTGCAAGATTTATGGCCCCTTTTGTACTTAGAAAATATCAGATTTCTTGGTTAAGTTTTATGTTTAGGTCAACTTTTCTCCCAAACTGTCAAAGCTATTGCTTTGAAACTTGGAATACTTGTTCACCATCATAAGCTGACCCTGTACAGCAAGAAACATAACTCCATCTTGCTTTTTGCAAGATTTATTGCCCCTTTTGGACTTAGAAAATCAGTTTTCTTGGTTAAGTTTTATGTTTAGGTCAGCTTTTATCCTAAACTATCAAAGCTATTGCTTTAAAACTTGCAACACTTGTTCACCATCATAAGTTGACCCTGTACAGCAAGAAACATAACTCCATCCTGCTTTTTGCAAGATTTATGGCCCCTTTTGGACTTAGAAAATATCAGATTTCTTGGTTAAGTTTTATGTTTAGGTCAACTTTTTCTCTTAAACTATCAAAGCTATTGCTTTGAAACTTGCAACACTTGTACACCATCATAAGCTGACCCTGTACAGCAAGCAGCGTAACTCCATCCTGATTTTTGCAATAATTATTGCCCCTTTTGGACTTAGAAAATCATTTTCTTGGTTGAGTATTATGTTTAAGTCAACTTTTCTCATAAACTATCAAAGCTATTGCTTTAAAACTTGCAACAGTTTTTCACCATCATAAGTGGACACTGTACATCAAGAAACATAACTCTATCCTGCTTTTTGCAAGAATGATGGCCCTTTTTAGACTTAGAAAATCATGGGTAGGACAATATTTCTATTACACAAAAAAAATCAGATGAGCGTCAGCACCCGCAAGGCGGTGCTCTTGTTCTAATTTACTAATTAGAAGTTTAGTAACTAACTTTATTTAGTAACTAACTTTATTCTGTAATAGTATGAATTAATACCCTTTTATTCTGAACATTTAAATTACATTTGTTTTACAGCAAATTTAAAGTTTGTTAAAATTACACATTAATACTTAGAGCAATTTAATGTAGATCTATCTTTGATTCTTTCTAAAAGATGAGAGTTGTATTTATGATACGAGCAAAATGGTTACTGTTCTATCTTAGTATCTATCTTTCTTCCGTTGACGTCAAACCCCTTGCTAGAACGTAGATGTTTTGCGCATCAAAATCAAAAAGAGAAAGAATGTAGTGATAAAAATTTAGAGTGGAAGAAACTAAAAATAACTTCGGTGATATAAAAAGGTTAAAACTTGAGTTTGCAGGATAACTAGGGCGAGGCATGTTCAAGGCTGCAAACTGCAGCACTGAACTGCTCTAGGGTAGGGAGGTGGGCCACACTGGGGGGAAGTTGGTTCCAATGGTACACTGTTCTCAGAAAATAAGAAAACTTGTAATAGTCAATGGTTGCAGTAATTAACCTATAACTTAGGGAATGGCCATAGCGGACACATCGGGTCATTGGGGTCAGGTAATCTACGATTGGGATAGCAACCAGATCATGATGAATCTTATAGAAGAGTGATAGCCTTAAATCCAGTCTGTTTATAAGTATGTTAATATATCTTTTATGTATGCTAATTTTATACCAGTTTAATTGTTACTGTTAGGAAATTATTATATCTGGGTCAGCAAATTCTGACCCTACGTCTAGTACAATTGTTAGTCACAAATTGGGTTCCCGACAGCCATTTTTTGTCTTAAACCCGAGGGAGGTTTCCAAGTAGATCCCTGTTATTATATACGTTTTTACATATCCAAATGGTGCAGACAGCCATATTCTGTCATAATCGGTTACGGGCGGCTTCTTCTGTCACAACCCACAGGTTCCTTAGCGGATCCCCATTTACAGACTATAGTATTCATAGTTTTGCTTGTTGTCACATTTTATTTTATGATGATATTCTTGTATTATAACTTGGCTGTTCACTGTTGTTAATAAGGGCTTTCAGCTTTTGTAAATAAAATTGAAAACCGTTACTCCGCTTGGTCTTTACTTGATCTAACTTTAGAGTAAACTTGATATACCCAGTGTATGTACCTAGGGTAGTAACTGCCCTGTTGAAATATCTGCTCTTTTAAGCTATAGCATGACTGGAAAGGTTCATGCTGCTTACAACTTGAGGATTGCTATTTAAGAGCATCCTACAGGATCAGCTTGGGTTGACACTATCTAAAGTCTGAGCAGATAGAATGGTTTACTAGTGTTAGTTTTGATTCATGTGTCTAATGTCATACAGATTTTTATTATCACCCCCCCCCCCTCCACCCATGAGTGGTGGGGGGCATATAGATTTGCTCTTGTCCGTCCGTCCTTCCGAGAATGTTGCATCGCACCTAGCTCCAGAAGTATTTGACATAGAGTCACAAAACTTTACAGGAATGTTGGTCAGCATGTGTAGTTGTGCACCTGGGGTTTCACGTCCAGATTCATTCAGTCATGTAGGAGTTATGGCCCCTGACTAAAAATTGGTCATTTTAGTGTTGTGTCGTGCCTAGCTCCAAAAGTATTTGACCTAGAGTCACAAAACTTTACAGGAATGTTGGTCAGCATGTGTAGTTGTGCACCTGGGGATTCGCGTCCGGATTGATTCAGTCTTGTAGGAGTTATGGCCCCTGACTTAGTTAAAAATTGGTCATTTTAATGTTGTGTTGTGTGTAGCTCCAAAAATATTTGACCTAGAGTCACCAAAGTTTACAGGAATGTTGGTCAGCATGTGCAGTTGTGCACCTGGGGTTTCGCGTCCAGATTCATTCAGTCATGTAGAAGTTATGGCCCCTGACTTAGTTAAAAATTAGTCATTTTAATGTTGTGTCGCGCGTAGCTCCAAAAGTATTTGACGTAGTCAAAAAACTTTATAGGAATGTTGTATCTTAAAAATTGTTTAACCTGAGTCATTAAACCATGTTACAGTGGCAGGAGTGGGGGGCACCTGTGTCCTATGGACACACATCTAGTTTTATCTAAAACTGTTAAATGTACAGAATAGTAAACATAAGTGTTGCTTAACAAGGTTATAACAAATATAATAGCATCGCACATTGAATTATTAGATTAATCAGGGCTCTCATTTGGCAAAATTTGTTTTTTCACCTATTAAAAAAATCCCCACTCAAAAAAAAGGGATGACATCAACCAGTATGCACCATGTACTGTAAATGGCACTTTATACTTATCGCGGTCCGATCCGGACAGATTTTAGCGCAGGCGTAGTTTCTGTTTCCAGTTCCATAAAAATAATGTTGTTTATAATTGGCAGGGTTTATAATTAAGTTACAGAATTCAGATTTGGGTCAGTAAAGTTGGAAAGCATGTTTGAATTTGTTTGCATTTCTTCTAGTGTTTGGTTTTATTGAAATTCCCCTTCCAAAGGAATTTTTTTTTTAAAAATCATGTGAAATTCCCCCCATGCATGAACCTTGGCCCCAGTCCCAAAAAGCAAACGAGAGCCCTGATAATATCAACTTTAAAACATTGGAAGCATTTAGGTGTACGGATCTGTATGTTTTAGAATTTTGACTGAAGAGGTTCAGGTTAATGTATTTTGTATTAAACATTGCATATAACAAACAGACAAAATGAGCTACAAGATATCTAGTAACATAACTACTTGGGCTTATTTTACCTCAAGTGGGTAAAACCCTTTAATTACAGAGTGCCAAGGTAGGGCCCCAACAGCACAATTTTTGACGTCTTTGGTTTGATGCAGCCAGGGATCGAAGCTGGACCTCACATATTCAAAGCAGACTGAGCTAAATATTTAGATCTATACCTCTAGTTTAGCCTGTAAGGGTTTTTCATGGAATAATAACCTTTTACCAGATATTGCAGATAAATTTAACTTTAATTTCATTGCAAATGAAAATACTAGATTAGTTAGATTTAATTAATCACCAAAATCTTGAATGTTAACTGATTATCATATACGAGCGTTCACTAGACGTTACATTTTCTTTCCCCAGCATTATCTTAGGGCATAAATTCATGGACAAAATGGTGTTAAACAATTTGGAAGTGTCTACCATCATGCTGGTTATTTTTCTTATTTGCACCACCTTATCCGCAAAAGGGGTGTTTTGGCAGCATTTTTGTTTTTGGTGCAGCCCCTGTTGTTGTGATGTATATCGTATTCTTAATACTAGCTTAGCATCATGTTCATTGTTTAAGATAATATACATTAATAACATATTAAAACTACATTGCAACAAATGACATTACTTATTTACCATTTTTTATCACTTAAATTAATTAATTTATTAACTAAATAAACTGCAGAACAAATAAATCAAAAGAATTCAAAGAAAACTTGTATACCTTAAGTACTTAATTATTATACCTTAATGTCGTTTTTTGTCGAGCCCGCTTGCAGAAGCGAAGACAAAGTCATCCAAATGGCTGTTCGGTGTATGCCAGTCCATCCATCCGTGTGTCCGTTTGGATTTGTTTGTCCGGACCATAACTTTGACATATACAATCTTGTTTATATTTGGCATGAATGTTAACCTCAATGAGATGGAGAGTCATGTGCAAACCCCAGGTTCCTATCTCAAAGGTCAAGGTCACAGTTAGGAGGTCAAAGGTCATTTTAGAGCTTGTCGAGGCCATAACTTTGATAAGTATGGAGCAATCTTTTTATTTGGCTTAAAAGTTAAATGTTCACCTTTATGAGACTGAATGTCTTGTGCAATCCTGGGGTCTCTATCTCAAAGGTCAAGGTCACACTTGGTGGTCAGAGGTCATTTTAGAGCTTGTCCGGGCTGTAACTTTGCCATGCATAAAATAGGCATTGTAACTAAAAATACAAACTTCAAGTAGGCACTATCTATTTTAGATATATGTGTAGCTATCTGCATCAAAGTACACAGTCTGAAAAAATATTTTAGATATCATTTTCTGAAAAAGAGTTACTTGAGCTGAAAAAAATAATCCTGGGTAAAATATCTGGAAACAAGGAGCTGCGTTCAATAAACGCTTGATGCCCCCAGTGGCATCCTTGTCGATAGATTTTGCACCTAAGTCCAAAACGAGGTCAAGGTCAGACTGAGGTCAGGTAATGTTTTAAGATGAGGAATGGTCACAGTTTACATCTGTATTAGTATCAATTCATTCTTGTAAGGGGTACTGATGCTAGACGAAACGGTTCCATTTGGTTAACCAAGAGATGGCCCATATAAAGCAACCCAAGTCCAAAATGAGGTCAAGGTCAAACTGAGGTCAGGTGATGTATGCAAGTACGTACTATCTACAGCTATCAGTGAAAGGCATATATAGCTTTTTTTTCTAGGTCAATTACCAACCCCATGGTATTTTGGCCAAATTATGCCGCCTTTCGGACTTAAAAATTCCTGGTTAAAGTTGTGTATGCAATTTACTATCTCCAAAACTAATGCAGATATTGAACTGGAACTTCACATATGTCTTCGGGATTATAAACCAGGGTTTTTTCTAGCTATTAATTTGGGAACATAGCCTATACCCCCAGAATTGGGAATTTTGACGCGTAAATGTTCCAAATTGAGAAATATTTTTTCCCATAGGATATAACAAGGATGTGTGTAAGCACTTTCTCATACACTTGCTTTACATTGTAGAACATCTTTAGCATACTTCTGTTACTAAATTATCCATAACTTGGTCAATTTTTGTTCTATTTTGATGAAATTTTTTTCAGAATGTAAATTGGGAATTTTTGCATTAATTTTGGGAAAAATACATACTTTTTGGCATTGGGAATATAGCCGAATAACGGCTATAAAAACAGCCGAAAAAAACACCCTGAAAACAAATAGCATCAAGTCCAACAGCTCTTAACATGTATGCATTTTGGCCAAATTATGCCCCCTTTAGGACTTAGAAAATCTTGGTTAAAGTTTTGCGTGCAGGTTACTATATCCAAAACTAATGTAGATACTGGATTGAAACACTGGGACAACAGTTCAAATAGTCGAGCATTGGCTGTCTTATGGACAGCTCTCGTTAAAACAAGATTTGGAATATAAATCTGGAAAAAAAATCCCTGCACTTTATGTATTGAAATTAACAAGGATTCACTCTATTTTCAGGTCAACTCTGACAACAATGGCAGATAAGAAAAGGAAGACAACCGAGAGCAGTAAGACTCCAGCGAAGAAAAGGAAAGTTGAGGCAACAAAGAAGACACCAAGTTCTGCCAAGAAAGCTAAAACTCCAACACCGAAGAAGGTCACATCAACAAAGGTCAAGAAACCAGAACCTAAATCAAAAGAAAAGAAAACACCCAAAACTTCTAAAACTCCAACAAAGTCAGCAAAGACTCCAGTAAAGGGAAATAAATCTGCAAAAACACCAGTTAAGAAAGCAACACCTAAGCCAGCACCAAAGAAAAATGACAAAAAGACCAAATTAGCAGATAAGACAGTCACAAGAACAAAACTTGAAAAGGCGAAAGTTACAGGTATTAAGGCAAAACTCGATAAAGCAAAAGCTCTGAAAGCTAAGGCAGCAGCATCAAAAGCTAAACTAAAGACTACAAAAAGTGCAGCAAAACCAAAGGCAGTATTAAAAGCTCCTGTGAAACCGAAGCCAAAGGTTGCAGTTAAAGCAGCACCTGAGAAAAAAGGTAAAACTCCAGCTAAAGTGCCAGAAAAAACACCAGCTAAGACAAAGGAAGCAAAGAAGCCAGAGGAGAAGAAGAAAGATGCTCCCAAGAAAACGGAGGAAAAGAAGGAAACTCCAAAAGCTAAAGTAGCTGACAAGAAACAAAAGGCTACTGAATCTGTCACAAAGAGGAAAACTGTAGATGAAGATGAAAGTGCAGATGCTCCAAGGAAGAGAAGAATGATTACACCAAATAAAAAGTTTGCAGACTTTGAACTGGATGTACCGTCCAAACGCACCATCACACCAAACAAGAAATATGCAGATTATGAAACAGACGCATCATCAAAAAGGGTATCAGAATTAAGAGCTTTCATCCAAGACAAGAAGAAGTCACCTACAGCAGAAACTCCAAGTACTTCAGAGAAAACTACCAAGAAAAAAACTGCAACGCCCTCTGTATCCACGAAGAAACCCGAGAAAGCTACTAAAGAAACACCTGCAAGGGAGATAAAAGTTTTTAAACCCAGTGATATGAAACCAGCTGAGAAGTTAATGAAAAAGCTACAGAAGAAACTAGAAAAGGAAGCAAAATCTGCATCAACACCAAAACCTGTGGAGAGCAGGGAAAAGGCAAAGATTAAAATCACAAAAGTAGTCACATACAACAAGCCTTTGTCATCTGATGAAAAGGAAATGAGAGCATTGAAAGCAACACCAAAAACAAAAACTGTTTCAGCTGTGAAAACTGTTACACCCGGTGATAATGCAAAAACTCCAAAACAAACTTCAGCCAAGCCCAATGTTACTAAGGCAGCTAAAGCCACTCCGAAAGCTACTCCTAAATCTAAGGCACCTGAGAAGCAACCTCCTAAACCAAAAAAGATTAAAGAGTTACCAAGAGCAGAAAGACCAATTCAAGCAAAATTTACTAGTCAGAAAAATGTCAAATCCAAGGACGATAATGACCAGTTAAATTGCTGGATAACTGGAATAGGTGTTTTTCCCAGTGGTGAAATAATTATGGTTGACATGACCAATAGAAAGATTAAACTGTTTAGCAAGGACTTTGATTTTCTGAGTCAAGTGAAACTTGATACAATTCCACAGGACATTTCAGTAAGTCCAGTAAATGTTAGTGATGCATACTTTACAAAACCATTCTCGAAAGAAGGTATTCAGAAAGTCACTATGTCAGATGGTAAGCTCACACTCAAAGAGTCATTCTGGACAAACGGAACTAATCGTGGTATAACCTGCACAAAGAATGGTATCCTGACATCTGTCCAAGATGGCCGCTACCACGATCTGGATATAAACCACTTCAAGATTGACCTTCTAGACTACGAGGGTAAAGTATTGCAGTCAGTTTCCACTGACTCTAATGGTTCTCGTCTGTTTAAACTACCATTATATTTTACCGTGAACAACACTGGGAAACAGATGATTGTTGCTGACTGCATCAAACACTTCTCTTATGTTGTTAGTGTCGACATGACTGGTAAAATAAAGTTCAAATACGAAGGTATGAGTGGGAACTTGGTAACTCCACGTGGTCTGACAATCGATGACGAAGATAACATTTATGTTACAGAATGGGAACGTCACAACGTTTATGTCTTGTCTCCAGCTGGAAAACGTCTGCAAGTTCTATTCACCCATCAAGAACTTTTAGAGGAGGGTCTAGATGGACTAAATAAGCCATACCAGCTGTGTTTCTACAAAGAGGGTGATGTTAAGAAGTTGATAGTCAGCCAGGAAGGATGCAATACAGTAAAGATTTTCCAGATGTTTAAAAAAGGTCCTGAGACTGAGGAGTCTAAACAAGCTGCAGCAAAAGCTGTTACAGAAAAAAAGGACATGCCAAATGGTGAGGCCAGTCCTGCTAAACGAAAACCTGCTACTCCAAAAAAAAATGGCAGTCAGACTAAAACTTTTACCACAATTGCAGCTACCGAAGTAAAGAAAACAACAACTGGAGAACCAGTTACAGAAAAAGTAGAACAAATTGCTGAACCAGAAGAAGCAGTAGCAGAGAAAGTTCCTGAGCAAGAGTTGTCTGAAAAGGTTGATAAAGTTGAAGTGCCAAGCAATGATGTCATTGAAAATACAACAGCTGAGACAGTGGAAGAAAAACATGTTGAGACAGCAGTGCCCAAAGAAGTTCCTGATGCAGCTGAAGAAGAGAAAGAAGAAAGTCCTCCAGTATTAAATCCTGAATTTGGTGATGACTTTGGAACAGTTGAAAATGAAACTGAAGAAATTTCTTCAGTTCAAGATGCAATTAATTCATTGAATGACTCTAAAGAAGATCAAATTATACATGAAACAGATGCAGTTGAAAGTGATGTTAACCTTGAAAGTGGGGCTGGTATAAATCATGAAAGTGAGGTAGATGCTAATGTTGGAAGTGAGGCTGTTTCCAACCAAGTTCAGGTTGAAATATATGAACAAGTTGGTGTACCTAATGTTGAAACTTTAGACACACAGCAAGAAATTGCAGAAAATATGAATGTCCAGGAAGAAGTACAAGTGCCTGTAGAAATGGATGTACAACAAGTTGAACTGATGAATTCTCAATATGAACAGGTTCTTATTCCGGAAGAAGAAATTATTACAACACAATCTGTTGATACTGAAATCCAGTCTGTGCCTATGGAGTCGGTTGCCCATGAGACAATTATTATTCAACAAGATGTTAATCAAATGAACCCTCATCATTATGAGAAAATTGAAACTGTGACAATGAACAATAACGATGCCAGCAATTTGATACAAACTGAAACTGTGCAGTACGTAACAGATGTTGACATGCCAGAAAGTTATGCTACAAATATTGCTCAAAGCGAAATCGTTACTACGGAGATGCCGGAAGAAATCGTTACCATGGTTACTGAAACTGTATGAAAAGACATTTTGAAACTGAAATTCAAGATTAATTTAAGCTACATGGATAAGATAAATAAGGTGAACCTAGGGTGCTACATTTATTAAGCAAGATGATGTTTATTATGTATGAAGTAAGCAAGTGAACTGTAAATGAATTAGGTTTCCGTTCAGCATTGTCAAGTTTGTTTCTCATGTGATATGATAATAAATGAAATTTCCTCCAAATTTCTGATCATATAGCATTCCATGTAAGAAAATATTTTTCTATAAATTTGCAAAAAGCTAGCGATATGGCGATTTCTTTATAGCTATAAATACTTTAAATATTAGTAGTACAATAATTGTAAGCTTTTGTATAAATTGATGTCCATCTAATATATTTGTGTGTCTCATGAATTCATACAGGAATCACATAAATTTTTGTATATCTTTTAGACTTGTTTTAAAAAATCATGTTTTAAGTGACTTAACAGGAATGGTACAACAGTAACATGGGGGACTTGTTTTTTTGTAAATGGATATATCCTTATGAACACTCGGTAACATAATTAATTGTAAAAGTTCATGTTTTTTAGCTATGGTTTTTAGTTATCAAACAAGAGAAGTATAGCCACTGCACTGTACTCCTTCAAAAGTGCTTGCTATGAAAATACCAGTATTCTTGTTATTTTTAATTTAAATAACTCTAAATTGAAATTGTACTTTTATAGCCAGTGTAGTTGTTTAGTTGCATGGTGGAATACCTAAGCCATTAGGATTCTGATTATAATCTGAATAAAAACAATGGCTATATTTTTTTTTTTTTTTTCAATCTGGAAAATGTCTCTTATGATTAAGTCATTCCAAGGGCATGACAATAATGTGTACATTTTTGTTTATATTTGAATGATTTCAAGCATTTCTGTTCAGTTATGTTTAGAAACTGTAAACCCTGCTTTAAATTGGAACTATTTTACTTGTAGGGTTCAGTTTTGTATTTACTTTCTATAAACATGTAGTTATTATCAGATTTTCTGTTTTAAAAACAATTTGTTGCAGTCTAGTTTGTCACTGTTATTTTGTAAATAATATTACGGCAGTGGTATGTATTCAGTATCCATCAAGTTCCACAGACATAATTGAGCCGCACCATGAGAAAACCAACATAGTGGGTATGCGACCAGCATGGATCCAGACCAGCCTGCACATCCGCGGAGTCTGGTCAGGATCCATACTGTTCGCTTTCAAAGCCTATTGCAATTAGAGAAACTGTTAGCGAACAGCATGGATCCTGACCAGACTGTGCAGGCTGGTCTGGATCCATGCTGGTCGCAAAGCCACTATGTTGGTTTTCTCATGGCACGGCTCATATTGTTCTGTCTTAGACATGTAGAGTTTGAAGAAAAGTAATAGGATGAATATTTACCACCATTTTAGCAGGATACTTTTCTCTCCAATATAAAAACAAAAAAACTTAATGTTGACCAGATAGTATACCCAGTAAAATACCTAGTTAAAAAGTGTGAAGTATTTTTAAGGTGACTAAAATTGAAGTTGTGATCTGAAAATAGGCCAAAGTCTAGTGTCTCTTTTAAAGAAGTTTTTCTGTGATGGTGGTATATTTTCCAAAACATTTTTGTTTAAAACTTGACCAGAGGTATTCTGCTAAAATCTGTTTTGTATGTTTTTATTTTTATGTGTTCATTATTACTTAGCAAATTTCATCTTTATGTTTTTAATTTGCATGTATCTATATTTTTCCATATATTAAACCTAATGTTTGCATAAAAAAAATTCTTCATTCTTTTATTTAGTACATTATATGAAATGCAGAGCTCGAATTTAACAGTCCCATACTTAAATACTAAATTCTTTTATATATTCATTACATAACATTAAATACAGTGCTCAAAGTAACACTGGGTTCTAGCAAAATTCCAGTAGAAAATGAAAAATACTTAAGAAGTTAATATATATGCATTGATCATATTGATAATTTTTTACACAACACACATACAAATGTAGACTGACAGCATTTTAACATTCTAAAGACTGGTTTGCAGATTTAAATCATGTGACAATAGTTTATCTGCATTTGTTATACACAATATAATAATAAACTGCTCTAAATATTGAAGAAGAAAATAACCAGGTATTCATATAATATATAAAAATTTCTTCAAAAAAAAATAGTTGATCAAAATTGTGAGAAACGATGATGTTTTGTAAGTTGAACATTCTAGTACAAGTGTATATTTGTGAGCTCAAAGTTAAATTCTAACCCTGTTAGCTATAACATTCTCCAGTATAATAAAACAATAACTGCTTCAAAAGCTTCACATGTTAAAAGTTCTTTTGATTTGCGTAAACGTTACATTTTGAATGTTTTATTTTGTTTGGTGCACATGGAAACGTTCAAACTACATCGTTATATGATAAGATTGAACAGTATGTATTTAAGTTTTAAACAAACAGAGTTTTTTAAAGCTTCAACTGAAAAACAGTCATGTAAATAAAATTGTAAAAATGTTGAACATATTACAAGTTTCATTAAAGATCTTTTCATGGTACATTCATATTTGCCATTTTTAAAACATGCTTTTAAGATAGGATCTTTCATGATTTTATCTATTTGAACGTGTTACATTTTGTAAGTTCTCTGTATGCAATGATTTTATTAAATAAACACTGTTGCCTCTACCTTATTTCTTGTCTGCATTTAACCTGACATACCTTACTGCTACTGGAGCAGTAATACTCTGGCAGAGTGCTAGATGCCTGTTAGAATCCCTGAACCATTATCATGTTGGGCACGAGTGATTCTGCCTTTGTAACCAGTGTAGATCATGATCAGCCTGCATATTCATGCAGTCTGATCAAGATCTGCACTGTTCGCCATTCAGTCAGTATCTTTTTGGTAAGCACCCCATTTAACAGTTAATGGTACCAAATTGAAAGATGGACAAGTTCTTTAAGATATTTAGCAGGGTAATGGTTAAAAAAGTGCAAGGACTGGTCACATGTCCAGGAAGCAGTTACTGAGTGTAATAATAAGCTGTGAGATTACTTAGTCCACCACTGATTTCAAATGAATTACTTTCAGCTACGAGGTTACAGACTTCTAATCACTAGCCCCTTGCTGGGTTTAAAACCCTTTCTATGCCCCAACACAATTATGTGGGGGGCATATAACGTTGCTGTTGTTTGTCTGTCGGTCTGTCCCAAAATTTGGTATGTCCAACTAGCCAGATTTGCTTCAAACTTTCATAGATGAACAAGCTTGATGTGCAGATGACCATAAAGGAAGGAAGTTTTTGTACAACTATTTTTACCACAGTTGTGGCCCTTTGATAGTCTTTAGCTGAACTATTCAAAGAATAGAATAGGTACAGCTATTGGACTTAACCATGCATCGCCGTCGGTGTCCCAATTTGGTTAAGTTTTTGTATGTAAGCTGGTATCTCGGTAACCACTACTGGGAATGGATAAAACTTCACACACTTGTTCACTGTGATGATCTGACATGCATTGCACAGGTTCCATGACTCTACTTTGCATTTTTACAAAATTATGCCCCTTTTCCGAGTTATATCCATTCAACTGACAAGGCTGTTGAATAGTCGAGCGTTGCTGTCCTCCGACAGCTTGTTTTCGGTACGCCAACGCATGAGTGAGTCCAGTAGCTCTGCCTATTCTTTGAATAGTCCAGCTAAAAAGCGTCTGACTTGGAGTAATAAAACATTACGAAATTGTTATATAACACGTTAAGTTGTGAATATTATTGGAATATCATTCAGGATGTGAAGCTGTTGCAGCACCTGTGGCTTTGTTTGAAATTTCACTAAGCCAGACCAAAGTTATAGTCCTTGAAAGTGAAAAATACACAAGTAATTATTACAAAAGTTAAGTCATGAATTCATGTAGGAATATTAATCAGCACATGAATATGAGCATCTTAGTTTGTTACTGATTTCGCTCTGCAACACCAGAGTTATGGCCGTTGACTTGGCCAAAATATGCATTAAGTGCATAAAAGTGTGTTTAATCTAGTGTCGTAGAACCGTGTACAGTGACAGGAAGGGGGAAACCAATGTCCTATGGACACACATCTAGTTAGTACTTCAAGGGCCATAACTATAGTCTCTAGAAAAATCTGGCTGGTTATCAAACTTTGCAGAGATATAATGCTCATACATACTGTGACCACTATGAACACTGGATAAGCACTGCTCAAATTCAAGAGCAGATACTGTCGATTTTCCAAAGTTAAGGGACATAATCTGAACCCCAACCCATCCTCTGCTTATTTTCAGGATCATCACCTTGCCCCTGTTCTCAACCAAGCTTAAGTAATTCAAGGGACATAATTCCAAAGCCTCTGGGCTAATCAAGCTGGTTATCGAACTTAGCCCAGACATTATGCCAATAAACTTGACCCAGTTTAGTGAACAGTGTAAAGGAACTGCTTAAGACAGCAGACACTCACAATTTTTAGTAATTTAAGGGCCATAACTCTAGAGCCTCTGAGACAATATGGCTGATTTTACCAAGTTTGGTAAAATCAGGATAACAACTGCTAAAGTCAGTGAGTAGACAACTTTACTCAGTGGATGGTGCCTGTCAATTGCAGGTGATCAAATAACAATCTCTACTTGAAGGGTGTATAAAAATTATATTAAATATGTCATATTTAAGCAATATTTTACAGACATTTATTTCTGGTTATACAAAATATACTCTGAAAACTTCTGACATTATGTAAAGATTTGACTGTAACTAGTGCAATACCCCAAATAACAATGTTGCCTCGATTATTATTCTCCTCTAGCTCAAAGCTGGAAAACAATAAACGCGATCAACTCAATCCTGCCACTTTTCAGTGGTCAGTCAGAAGAACAACAATGCATACTGTGGATACCTAGGTGTTTGCTATGCTTTCAGATTAAATTTGCATGACATGGTTCTCAGTTTGACTATATTTCTTTAAATGCTGCCCCTATTTCATTAAACAGTAAAAACCTCACATTGGTCTTTTAGACTGGTCTTGGTATGACCATAAGGAAATATGTAAAAGCAATTCTGATACCATATCTTCACTTTATGCAATAAAAACATGGAAGATTTCTGGCAAAGTTTATAGTGACTGGCTGCTGTGCAATATATGGATCGTTCTTCTTAAGTTTATAAATGATGCCTGATAAGGAATGACTTTCATGTCTTATTTTCATTTGGTTAAGTGTGACAGCATCACTGTGTACTGTCAACTTGAGCATTATATTTCACATGATATCTATTTGAATTTAAATTTCCCTGACTGCAAGGTTGGTGAAAATGCTGTGCACAACATCTGAGATCAATAACATTTATCATAAATACTATAAATATTTACAGGTTAATCATGGGAACTACAGTGAAGATGTAAACAAGTGGACACAAACTAGTAAAATACATAATTCTTACATTGCTCGATTTGATTAAAAGTTAAACAAAGAAGGTCAAGCTCTGTATATTCTGCGATAAACAATAGTTCCCACACAGACTGGTAAGAGAGCAATATCACATCAATTATGATGTCAAATTGCCTCATGACATCCAGGTTTTTTTTCTACTTGGATAAATGAAGCCAAGCATAATTTTTAACAAACTATTTCAATGAACATGTCAGAATGAAAACAATCAAGGCCTTCTTATGGTTTATCAACTAATTTACAAAAGTTCATCATTGAGATGCTTGAATATTCAACGACTGGGCAAACACCCAGTATAATTCCTGCGCATCTGAACTCTAAACCTTAATAAATCAGACGACCAACCACTCTAAGGTCTGGCTCAACATTTCACAAACCAACTTACCTTTCAAAATACTTGAAACAATAAGGTCCATGTACTTTGCCAACATATCTGCATTGTCAATGGCTGCCAAAGAAAGATAACTGGCAACATTATGGCTCAACTCTTTATGGTCACAGGTCAGAAATTTCACAGCAACCGGTATAGCTAGTGTCATCACCTTCTCTTTGCCATAGTGCTGAAAACACGGAAGAGTGCCTTGCATAAAATATTATAAAAAAGACAGAATAGCATGCTTAAACTGTACTTCACTGAAGTGAATCAGTAAATGGATGGACTAGTCAGGAGGAGAAGGCTGAAAAAGTAAAGACTTTTGGTCAATGAAAATCCTATTTGGACATGAATAATTATACAGCTATGTATCACTAATGAAAAACACATCCCAACATTCTGCAATACTAAAGGCTGTATCACCATACATACTGTGATACTTTGAGATCAGTTTCAATTATGTACAAATAATTTTCTTTTTTTTGTATTTAACAGAATTCTATGTATTATTAGTACATACATTAAATGGGACTTTTTATTAGTGATTTAAGTTTTATTCAACATTCAGAAAGGATCAAACAGTAAGAAAAAATAATACACTTGTTGTATTTTAAAGTTAAAAACTTGCCCGCTTTTATCAATACTCATGGTGCTTCACATCTGTCAAAATGTGAACCTATTTTTTTAGACTCATTTCCTAGAATTTTATTACTGTGCTTGATTGATATAAATATACACATTAAATGTCATACTGTGCTAACATGTCCTTAATAACTGATTCATCTTTCTAGACAAATTTTTCAAGGCAGCATTTTTTTAATTGGCATGCTGAAAAAAGAAATACAGTATTTAGCTAATGCACCACAATATACTGATAAAACTCCCAGCTTTAAAATTTTGTATATTTATGTCCTTATTGGTGGCAAGTTGGCAACCCTAATTAGGAAATGGCATATTTCGTGAAGGTTTATCATGTGATTCCAAGATGTTGTTTCATGCTGACATTGTTTCAAGATAAATCTGATACAGAGACAATTATTTTTACCATGAACAGGCAGCTCATAATATCCGATGCTATTTTAACATGTGGTGGGTCTGTATCTTTGACTGATTGCTTCAAGTTGTGTGTGTTACATACTTCCAGTAGTTTAACCAGCCCAACAACATTCTCCTCAATACTGTGTGTTTCTCTGAAAAAAACAATTTTGCATGACAATTAAAATATGTTAAAGTCATCTTTACTGTGGTTTCTCTGAATAACAATGCATGGCAGTTTAAACTTGATAACAACAACTACATGTAATCTCTTGAAAACTCTTGCAATTGGTCCAGAATGTAGGTTCAATTATTTTGAATTATATAGCAAAGTCTATAATTATAATCATCAAGATGTTATATGACAACAATGTAAAGTATTACAAAATAAGTTCAATTTCCATGACTTCACATCAAAATTAATATTTATTATTCAATTAATGCAGCAGTTTGCTTCAAATATGTTTTGCATCTCATCTAGGGGCCTCCTATCTGCACTGAAAGAATAACTTATAACCAACCAGTATTTCATTACATCTTTTTTAGCTGTTATACCTTATAGCTGAGGTCACACGAGTAATGCAGATTTCAACCACACTCTGATTATTGTCGCTGGAAGCATACTCCGGACTCTTAGCAATCTCACAAATGCTTTCTAAAACAGCTGTCAAGTCATTCTTTATGTCATTATCTTCGAGGGAAAACAATTCTCCAGCTTTTGACAGATCTTTACGTGTCAAAACTTGGGAGAAAAGTTCATGCATCCCTGAAAAAAAGTTTGATAAAATACATCAATCTTTTTATTTAAAGTTTTCATTTTACACAGTTCTCAAGCTTTAGGTTAACTAAGATCATGGTGACTGCTTTGTGGACCTCTTTCTTCATCCAATAATAGGCTTCAGAAACCACAATCAACTTCAGCAAATGCCAAAATTTGAGCCTATGCCCTCCAGGTCAGACTCAGAAGCCCAACACTCGACTCCTGCACCATCTTTACTTGCAAAACAAGGTAAGCATGAATGATACCACAAATATGGTTTCCTCAATAACTGATAAAAAGCTGACAAAATTAGAGTAACTGTATGTAGAGAAAGTCAGCATATAGGTCAGACTTGGAAAGAAAAGTGGGTTTGGAGACCTGTCTCAAAATCAAATTAGACCTTAACCTTTACCCTGCTAAATTTCTAAAATGGACTAATCCATCATTCAATTTGGGTAGTACCACTTATTATTCAAAGAGGTGTTCACTGAAAATTTACTAACTGAGTAACGGACATGCAGGCTGATCTTGGTATGCACTGGTCATAAAGGCAGAATCACTTGCCGAGCCTGTTTATGGCATGTCCACCAGTTTGTAGGGTGTTTGCAGGGCTTAACTTATTTGCAGGATGACTGCAGCAGCTTGTTCTAAGAAAGTACATAGCTCAGTTCATAACAAATCAAAGTGGACACTAAATAAACATCCTGTGATCAGTGTAGCTATAATGTTCACGGCATGCTCACCTAGCTGTTATTTGCAGCATGATCATTATGTGTTTGCTGGAAACTATAACATTTCTTTAAGGGGGAGAATCCTATAATTAAAATGCTTTATAAAAAGTGACACGGTGTAAGAAATTGATCGCTTAATCTTTGCACCTATACATGCAAAGTGCTCTTTCCCCTGACATTTTAGTTGGGAACAAGACTCTCAAAATCTTCTCTGAAATTAACGGAACCTGAACCGTAATCTGAATCCCGGATATCAGGTTTGACAGTCAAGTGTGTAACCACTAGATCGCATGACCACCCATAACAGTAATAAACTGATAAGATCAAACAACATGTCAACTGTCAAACAAAAATCATCAAAAATACTTAAAGTTTGACAACAAAGTTCAATAAAAGCAAAGGCAGATCAATGAAACGCACACAACGAAGATAAAGTTTCAACAAAACTTTCATCATTTACCGGCTTTTTTTGTTATTTTGCCGAAAGCATCTGAAGAATTTCAACTATTCAAAAAGGTAATCAAAATTTCGCAAAAAATCCAATTAAAGGCGGTGCATCGTAAATATCAATGTGTGTGAAAATAAAATTTTACTGGTAACACTTTATCTCGGACTAGATATGAAAAATGAAGTAAAATCAATCGAGGTGAAAAAATATCTTACACCGCTTAACTTGGAACATCTTTGCTTTCTCCATAGGATTTAGGTTGAGACTATTCGACATCCGGTAAACGGAGGAAGGCGTGCCTATACAATTTAAAAATAGCTGACGGGGCGTGTTCGTTCAGCATATCATTAGAGGGGGAATAACTGATGGTTGTATTAATTCTAAAGTGTACAGTATTGATACACTATTAAAAACAACCAATTAGGATCCAGTCGCAATTAGAACATAGACCGATTATTTTAATTTTGAAAACCATTGATCAATTCTATTAACAAAGAGCTTAAAAATGTATTTTAGATACAGGGCCTATAGTTCTTTTTTAAAACAGATGCAGGTAGGCCTATTACAAATTTCTATCCATCTTGAGTAGTAACATTTGCATACATGTATATATCAATTGAAATGATTCGAATAAGTCAGATATTGTGACTCAACAACTTCATTACAAGAATTCTAAGTAAGCCCCAGTGCTATATATATATATATATATATATTTAAATAAAATAACTATTTTCTATATGAATTTAACCGTTTTAATATGTTTCAGAATATAATATTCTGATCTATTTTAAAATCAATGGCCTCCAGATTGTTCAGCGAACAACGCCATCAAAATTTATATATCCGGAAATAAATTCTATATTTCAAAAGAAGCTTTAACATGTATTTACTGTCAAACTATTTATTACGGAAACACATGAATTTGTTGTTTTTACTAATTTTTACGGGAAAATCGAAAGCGTTTGCAATGTCTTACTCCATGTAAAATGTCTTAATTGTAGATATCTATATTTTGAAGTTATAACTCAATATTCCGCTTTAAATAGCTCTAGTCCTTAAATCTTCGGGGAAATGTCTTTATTGCCGCGGCGGTTCGGGGTTTCCCGACGCGGACAAGTTTTTTTCTTGATTTGGAATTTTAAAAATATTTCAGAAACAAAAATCATATTCTAATATACATTATATGAGCAAACTTTTATTTGAAAGAAAGATTATCTTTTCATCAAAATCTCATTCAATTTCGTTAAATGAAAGAGCAGCTAGAGTAATTATATGTAAGTATTACTACTAATACCTCTATGAAAGAAGTCGGTTTATTCATGTTACATATAACGAATGCCCAAAGCCTCGAAACAAACACCTCCATGTACTAGATGTCTGCATATACTTAAGAATAGGACTGGCAGAATAAAACACCAATGTGATGCCTCCCTCAACGAGATGTCGGCTTATTAATAGTAATAGTACTGCATGTGCAAAGCCTGTAAACAGATACGTCCTTGAACGAGATGTCGGCCTATACTTAAGTATAGGACTGACAGAATAAAACACCAATGTGATGCCTCCCTGAACAAGATGTCGGCTTATTAATAGTAATAGTACTGCATGCGCACAGCCTGTAAACAGATACCTCCTTGAACGAGATGTCGGCCTATACTTAAGAATAGGACTGACACAATAAAACATCAATGTGATGCCTCCCTGAACGAGATGTCGGCTTATTAATAGTAATAGTACTGCATGCGCACAGCCTGTAAACAGATACTTCCTTGAACGAGATGTCGGCCTATACTTAAGAATAGGACTGACACAATAAAACATTAATGTGATGCCTCCCTGAACGAGATGTCGGCTTATTGATGCTAATAGTACTGCATCTGCAAAGCATGTAAACAGATACCTCCTTCAACGAGATGTCGGCCTATACCCTAGATTAGGACTGACAGAATAAAACATCAATGTGATGCCTCCCTCAACGAGATGTCGGCTTATTAATACTAATAGTACTGCATGTGCAAAGCATGTAAACAGATACCTCCTTCAACGAGATGTCGGCCTATACTTAAGTATAAGACTGAGAGAATAAAACACCAAAGTGATCCCTCCCTGAACGAGATGTCGGTTTATTAATGTTAATAGTACTGCATGTGCTAATCCTTGAACGAGATGTCGACCTATACCCTCGATTATGACTTACAGAATAAAACATCAATGTGATCCCTCCCTGAACGAGATGTCGGCAAATAATGTTAATAGTACTGCATGTACAAAGCATACAAACAGATACCTCCTTGAACGAGATGTCGGCCTATACTTAAGAATAGGACTGACAGAATAAAACACCAAAGTGATCCCTCCCTGAACGAGATGTCGGCTTATTAATGTTAATAGTACTGCATGCGCAAATCCTGTAAACAGGTACCTCCTTGAACGAGATGTCGGCCTATACTTAAGTATAGGACTGACAGAATAAAACACCAATGTGATCCCTCCCTCAACGAGATGTCTGCCTATACTTAAGTATAGGACTGACAGAATAAAACACCAAAGTGATCCCTGAACGAGATGTCGGCTTCTTAATGTTAATGGTACTGCATGTGCAAAGCCTGTGAACAGATACCTCCTTCTGCGAGATGTTTGCCTATACTCAAAAATAGGACTGACACAATAAAACATCAATGTGATGCCTCCCTGAACAAGATGTCGGCTTATTAATAGTAATAGTACTGCATGCGCACAGCCTGTAAACAGATACCTCCTTGAACGAGATGTCGGCCTATACTTAAGAATAGGACTGACACAATAAAGCATCAATGTGATGCCTCCCTGAACGAGATGTCGGCTTATTAATAGTAATAGTACTGCATGCGCACAGCCTGTAAACAGATACCTCCTTGAACGAGATGTCGGCCTATACTTAAGAATAGGACTGACACAATAAAACATCAATGTGATGCCTCCCTGAACGAGATGTCGGCTTATTAATAGTAATAGTACTGCATGTGCAAAGCCTGTAAACAGATACCTCCTTGAACGAGATGTCGGCCTATACTTAAGAATAGGACTGACACAATAAAACATCAATGTGATGCCTCCCTGAACGAGATGTCGGCTTATTAATAGTAATAGTACTGCATGCGCACAGCCTGTAAACAGATACCTCCTTGAACGAGATGTCGGCCTATACATAAGAATAGGACTGACACAGTAAACACCAAAGTCATCCCTCCCTCCACGAGATGTCGGCTTATTAATGTTAATGGTACTGCATGCACAAAGCCTGCAAACAGATACCTCCTTGAACGAGATGTCGGCCTATACTTAAGAATAGGACTGAGAGAAAAAAACACCAATGTGATCCCTCCCTGATCGAGATGTCGGCAAATAATGTTAATAGTACTGCATGTACAAAGCATACAAACAGATACGTCGTTGAAAGAGATGTCGGCCTATACTTAAGAATAGGACTGACAGAAAAAAAACACCAATGTGATCCCTCCCTGAACGAGATGTCGGCAAATAATGTTAATAGTACTGCATGTACAAAGCAAACAAACAGATACGTCGTTGAACGAGATGTCGGCCTATACTTAAGAATAGGACTGACAGAAAAAAAACACCAATGTGATCCCTCCCTGAACGAGATGTCGGCTTATTAATGTTAATGGTAATGCAAAGCCTGTAAACAGATACCTCCTTCTGCGACATGTCTGCCTATACTCAAGAATAGGACTGGCAGAATAAAACATCAATGTGATGCCTCCCTGAACAAGATGTCGGCTTATTAATAGTAATAGTACTGCATGCGCACAGCCTGTAAACAGATAGCTCCTTGAACGAGATGTCGGCCTATACTTAAGAATAGGACTGACACAGTAAACATCAAAGTGATCCCTCTCTCCACGAGATGTCGGCTTATTAATGTTAATGGTACTGCATGCGCAAAGCCTGCAAACAGTGCCTCCTTGAACGAGATGTCGGCCTATACTTAAGAATAGGACTGACAGAATAAAACGTCAATGTGATGCCTCCCTGAACGAGAAGACAGCTTATTAATGTTATTAGTACTGCATGTGCAAATCCTGTAAACAAATACCTCCTTGAACGAGATGTCGGCCTATACTTAAGTATAGGACTGA
Source organism: Mercenaria mercenaria (assembly GCF_021730395.1). Lineage (NCBI taxonomy): Eukaryota > Metazoa > Mollusca > Bivalvia > Venerida > Veneridae > Mercenaria > Mercenaria mercenaria. Next base: position 26,425,560 of record NC_069362.1, read on the forward strand.
CAGAATAAAATACCAATGTAATGCCTCCCTGAAAGAGAAGTCGGCAAATAATGTTAATAGTACTGCATGTGCAAATCCTGTAAACAGATACCTCCTTGAACGAGATGTCGGCATATACTTAAGAATAGGACTGACACGGTAAACATCAAAGTGATCCCTCCCTCCACGAGATGTCGGCTTATTAATGTTAATGGTACTGCATGCGCAAAGCCTGCAAACAGTGCCTCCTTGAACGAGATGTCGGCCTATACTTAAGAATAGGACTGACAGAATAAAACGTCAATGTGATGCCTCCCTGAACGAGATGTCGGCTTATTAATGTTAATGGTACTGCATGCGCAAAGCCTGCAAACAGTGCCTCCTTGAACGAGATGTCGGCCTATACTTAAGAATAGGACTGACAGAATAAAACGTCAATGTGATGCCTCCCTGAACGAGATGTCGGCTTATTAATGTTAATGGTACTGCATGCGCAAAGCCTGCAAACAGTGCCTCCTTGAACGAGATGTCGGCCTATACTTAAGTATAGGACTGACAGAATAAAATACCAATGTAATGCCTCCCTGAAAGAGAAGTCGGCAAATAATGTTAATAGTACTGCATGTGCAAATCCTGTAAACAGATACCTCCTTGAACGAGATGTCGGCATATACTTAAGAATAGGACTGACAGAATAAAACACCAATGTGATCCCTCCCTGAACGAGATGTCGGCTTATTAAGTACTGAATGCGCAAAGCCTGTAAACAAATACCTCCTTGAACAAGATATCGGCCTATACCGTCGACATCTTACTTGCGACCACCTCTTTTAAGCGATTTTTGTATTAAACGACCAGTCAAAATCCCTCCCGAAAGTTTTCAGTATATAAATTCATTCCATTAAACGACTTTTTTATTAAACGACTAGCGACCACATTACTGTAGTCCCGACAGGTAAAATATTCGACAAAAGTATCTATTAAGCGACCGGGTATCAAAATTCTACCGGGCATTTCTTCATCTGTGTAATTAGCAATTTACCTTTGTATCAGTCAAACTGACAAACAATGTAGCCTTATTTTCATGGTTTGTGGACTTGGAGAAGTGTTTACGATGTTAAAACAGATTTTGAAACCATATATGTATGTTCATAATAAATACAGTTACATTAACAGTTAAAAATAACTTTCCTTTCCATCTGACTGAAATTCATTAAGAGACCATTCCATTAAGAGACCACTTCATAGCAGTCCCTTGGGTGGTCTCTTAATACAATGTCTACTGTACTTTAGATTAGGAATGACAGAATAAAACATCAGTGTGATGCCTCCCTGAACTAGATGTCGGCTTAATATTAATGTTAATAGTACTGCATGCGCAAAGCCTGTAAACAGATACCTCCTTCAACGAGATGTCAGCCTATACTTTAGATTAGGACTGACAGAAAAAAAAACATCAATGTGATGCCTCCTTGAACGAGATGTCGGCTTATTAATGTTCATAGTACTGCATGTGCAAAGCCTGTAAACAGATACCTCCTTGAACGAGATGTCGGCCTATACTTAAGAATAGGACTGACACAGTAAACACCAAAGTCATCCCTCCCTCCACGAGATGTCGGCTTATTAATGTTAATGGTACTGCATGCACAAAGCCTGCAAACAGTGCCTCCTTGAACGAGATGTCGGCCTATACTTAAGAACAGGACTGACAGAATAAAACGTCAATGTGATGCCTCCCTGAACGAGAAGACAGCTTATTAATGTTATTAGTACTGCATGTGCAAATCCTGTAAACAGATACCTCCTTGAACGAGATGTCGGCCTATACTTAAGTATAGGACTGACAGAATAAAACACCAATGTGATCCCTCCCTGAACGAGATGTCGGCCTATACTTAAGAATAGGACTGACACAATAAAACACCAATGTGATGCCTCCCTGAACGAGATGTCGGCTTATTAATAGTAATCGTACTGCATTCGCACAGCCTGTAAACAGATACCTCCTTGAACGAGATGTCGGGCTATACTTAAGAATAGGACTGACACAGTAAACACCAAAGTGATCCCTCCCTGCACGAGATGTCGGCTTATTAATGTTAATGGTACTGCATGCGCAAAGCCTGCAAACTGCCTCCTTGAACGACATGTCTGCTTACACTTGAGTTCATGAACGGAATGATGAAACACCAAAGGATTAATAGTATTGCATACTCAAAGCCCGTAAACAGTGCCTCCCTGAACGAGATGTCGGCCTATACTTTAGATTAGGACTGACAGAATAAAACATCAATGTGATGCCCCCCTCAACGAGAAGTCGGCTTATTAATATTAATAGTACTGCATGCGCAAAGCCTGTAAACAGTGCCTCCATAAATGAGATGTCGGTCTATACTTTAGATAAGGACTGACAGAAAAAAAAACCACCAGTGTGATCCCTCCCTGAACGAGGTCGGCTTATTAATGTTAATAGTACTGCATGCGCAAAGCCTGTAAACAGGTACCTCCTTGAACGAGATGTCGAACTATACTTTAGATTAGGACTGACAGAATAAAACATCAGTGTGATGCCTCCCTGAACGAGATGTCGGCTTATTAATGTTAATAGTACTGCATGTGCAAAGCATGTAAACAGATACCTCCTTGAACGAGATGTCGGCTAATTAATATTAATGGTACAGCATGTACAAAGCATGTAAACAGATACCTCCTTGAATGAGATGTCGGCCTTTACTTAAGAATAGGACAGACAGAATAAAACACCAAAGTGATCCCTCCCTGAACGAGATGTCGGCTTATTAATGTTAATAGTACTGCATGTGCAAAGCCTGTAAACAGGTACCTCCTTGAAAGCGATGTCGGCCTATACTTAAGTATAGGACTGAGAGAATAAAACACCTATGTGATCCCTCCCTGAACGAGATGTCGGCTTATTAATGTTAATGGTACTGCATGTGCAAAGCATGTAAACAGATTCCTCCTTGAACGCGATGTCGGCCTATACTTAAGTATAGGACTGAGAGAATAAAACACCAAAATGATCCCTCCCTGAACGAGATGTCGGCTTCTTAATGTTAACAGTACTGCATGTGCAAAGCATGTAAACAGATACCTCCTTGAACGAGATGTCTGCCTATACTTAAGTACAGGACTGACAGAATAAAACGGCGAATAAAACAACAAAGTGATGCCTCCCTGAACGAGATGTCGGCTTATTAATGTTAATGGTACTGCATGTGCAAAGCCTTTAAACAGATACCTCCTTCTGCGAGATGTCTGCCTATACTCAAGGATCGGACTGACAGAATAAAACACCAATGTGATCCCTCCCTGAACGAGATGTCGGCTTATTAATGTTAATGGTACTGCATGTGCAAAGCCTTTAAACAGATACCTCCTTCTGCGAGATGTCTGCCTATACTCAAGGATCGGACTGACAGAATAAAACACCAAAGTGATCCCTCCCTGAACGAGATGTCGGCTTATTAATGTTAATAGTACTGCATGTGCAAAGCCTGTAAACAGATACCTCCTTGAACGAGATGTCGGCCTATACTTAAGTATAGGACTGAGAGAATAAAACACCAAAATGATCCCTCCCTGAACGAGATGTCGGCTTATTAATGTTAATGGTACTGCATGTGCAAATCCTGTAAACAGATACCTCCTTGAACGAGATGTCGGCCTATACTTAAGTATAGGACTGACAGAATAAAACGGCGAATAAAACAACAAAGTGATCCCTCCCTGAACGAAATGTCGGCTTCTTAATGTTAATGGTACTGCATGTGCAAAGCCTTTAAACAGATACCTCCTTCTGCGAGATGTCTGCCTATACTCAAGGATCGGACTGACAGAATAAAACACCAGTGTGATCCCTCCCTGAACGAGATGTCGGCTTATTAAGTACTGAACGCGCAAAGCCTGTGAACAGATACCTCCTTGAACAAGATATCTGCCTATAGTTTAGATTAGGAATGACAGAATAAAACATCAGTGTGATGCCTCCCTGAACTAGATGTCGGCTTAATATTAATGTTAATAAAACTGCATGCGCAAAGCCTGTAAACAGATACCTCCTTGAACGAGATGTCGACCTATACTTAAGAATAGGACTGACAGAAAAAAACACCAATGTGATCCCTCCCTGAACGAGATGTCGGCAAATAATGTTAATAGTACTGCATGTACAAAGCATACAAACAGATACCTCCTTGAACGAGATGTCGGCCTATACTTAAGAATAGGACTGACAGAAAAAAAACACCAATGTGATCCCTCCTGAACGAGATGTCGGCTTATTAATGTTAATGGTACTGCATGTGCAAAGCCTGTAAACAGATACCTCCTTGAACGAGATGTCGGCCTATACTTAAGTATAGGACTGACAGAATAAAACAACAAAGTGATCCCTCCCTGAACGAGATGTCGGCTTATTAAGTACTGAATGCGCAAAGCCTGTAAACAGGTACCTCCTTGAACGAGATGTCGACCTTTACTTTAGAATAGGACTGACAGAATAAAACATCAATGTGATCCCTCCCTCAACGAGATGTCGGCTTATTAATGTTAATGGTACTGCATGTGCAAAGCCTGTAAACAGATACCTCCTTGAACGAGATGTCGGCCTATACTTAAGTATAGGACTGACAGAATAAAACAACAAAGTGATCCCTCCCTGAACGAGATGTCGGCTTATTAAGTACTGAATGCGCAAAGCCTGTAAACAGATACCTCCTTGAACAAGATATCGACCGATACTTTAGATTAGGAATGACAAAGACCAAAAGGATACCTATCTCCCCGAGATGTCGTTTAATTCATGCTAATAATAATGAATGCGCACAGTCAGTAAACACATACCTCCCTGAACGAGATCACGGTCTATACACAAGTATAGGATTTGCTACATAAAACATATCACTTTTAACTGCCTGAATAAAGATGTTCGATTTTTCACGCCCATGTCTATGAATGTGCAAAGCCTCCAAATAGATATCTCCCTGAATGGGATGTCGGCTTACAGGAAAGTATAATGTAAGAATAAAAAACCAAAGAGATGCCTCTCCGCACAAGATGTCTGTTTATTCATGCCAATACTTTTAAATGTGCTAGGCCTCTTAAAAATACTTCCTTTAACCAGATGTCGGATTATTCTTCGTTTTAGGAATTACCAAATCAAACACCAAATGGATACCTCTCTGCACTAGATTGCAGATAATAATGAATGTACAAAGACACTAAACAGATACCTCCCTGAACAAGATGTCGGACTGTTCATACTTAATTTAATGAATGCGCAAATCCTGTAAACAGATATATTCCTGAGCGAGATGTCCGCCTCTGCTTTAGTGTAGGAATGACTGATAAAAACACCAGAGGGATACCCCGATGAACGAGATTTTTTCATGCTAATGAATGCCACAGCCTCCAAACAGATACGTCATAGAACCAGATGTAGGCCCAGGCTTCAGTACAGGAATTGTTGGATAAATCTCCACAGGAATAACTCCTTTCGCGATATTTCGGTTTATTCATGCTGATGTTAATGACGACTGTGCAAAGCAGCTATTGTATAGGCATTTGTGAATACAATGTACCTTCAAACCGACACCTCCCATGACATGATATCGGCCCTAACTGTCTAGTAGTAATGACTGTACAAGACCACCAAACTGATACATTTGTGAACGAGATGTAGGTCTTTACTTAAATGCAGGTATGGTTGTATTAAATTACCGAATTGATACGTCCTTGAACGAGATGTATGTTCATACAGAAATGACTGCCCCAAAAGTACCAAACTGACTCTTTCCTGAACGAGATGTCGGCCTGTACTTTCCTTCAGGAATTAATGTACAAAAACAGGCAACCTTTCACTGTCAGCAGCTAACAATCTGACTGTACATTTTTCCAAAGATTTTACTTAGGGTGTCATTGGTAAATACGAAGAACAGTAGTGGAGCAAGGACATTACCCTTTAGGTACTACGGAATTTCATAGGGCTTTGTCTGATGTAATGTCTTCCAGGTTGACATATTGAAAGCGGCTTCACATACTATTACATTACATTGATAATACATGTATTCTGTACAGAAATAACACAAAATACGTTCTGCCTGTAAATATGTTTAATAATGTTTTTCTTGTTATAGACAATTTCTTTTAACACATGAACGCTGCAATGAAATATAATAACAAGAGGGCCATGATGGCCCTGTGTCGCTCACCTGAGTACTATTGCTCAAAATGATATGATCGTTTCAAACCAGTCTCATTAGAAGCTGCTAAGTGTATTCATTTAGATAAATAATAAAAGAGGTAATCTGTCATAAATTCAGTCAATGTGTCTTCACTGATTTCCAAGTCCATCTGTTGACATAAATGAAATTTCAGATCAGCATCTTCATTAGTGATATACCCATTTTAATTTGAAATAAAGGGAGGTAGTTTGACATAAAATCAGTCCATAGTTATCTACCCTGATTGTCTCAGTCCAACTTAGGACAATAATGAAATTTCAAATAAGTCCTATAAGTACTTACTGGTATACATCCATTTTGATTACAATCAGGGGAGGTAATAAGATATAAAATAACTCTGGAACCTACGATTGGATCTGGCAGGTTAATCATGGAATCCAAAATTTATTGTTGTTGAAGATATTTTGGAAGTTTGTATCAAATCAAACCATAAATGAAGTCTCTATATGGCTGCAAAAGCCAAAATAGCCAATTTTGGACATTTAAGGGGCTATAACTCTGGAATCCATGATGGAATCTGGCCAGTTCTAGAGAGGAACAAAGATCTTGTGGTGATACAAGTTGTGTGCAAGTTTGGTTAAAATCAAATCATAAATAAAGCTGCTATTATGCAAACAAAGTCAAAATAGCTAATTTTGGCCCTTTCAGGGGCCATAACTCTGGAACCCATAATGGCATCTGCCCAGTTCAAAAAAAGAACCAAGATCTTATGGTGACACAAGTTTTGTGCAAGTTTGGTTAAATCCAAATCATAAATGAAGCCGCTATTGTGCAGACAAGGTCAAAATAGCTAATTTTGGCCCTTTCAGGGGCCATAACTCTGGAACCCATAATGGAATCTGGCCAGTTCAAGAAATGAACCAAGATCTTATGGTGATACAAGTTGTGTGCAAGTTTGGTTAAAATAAAATTATAAATGAAGCTGCTCTTCTGCAGACAAGGTCAAAATAGCTGATTTTGGCCCTTTCAGGGGCCATAACTCTGGAACCCATAACGGAATCTGGTCAGTTCAAGAAATGAACCAAGATCTTATGGTGATACAAGTTGTGTGCAAGTTTGGTTAAAATAAAATTATAAATGAAGCTGCTCTTCTGCAGACAAGGTCAAAATAGCTAATTTTGGCCCTTTCAGGGGCCATAACTCTGGAACCCATAACGGGATCTGTCCAGTTCAAGAAAGGAAACAAGATCTTATGGTGACACAAGTTTTGTGCAAGTCTGATTAAATTTAAATCATAAATGAAGCTGCTATTGTGCAGACAAGGTCAAAATAGGTAAGTCTGTCCCTTTCAAGTCCCATAACTCTGGAACCAATAATGGAATCTGGCCAGTTCAAGAAAGGAACCAAGATCTTGCGGTGATACAAGTTTTGTGCAAGTTTGGTAAAAATCAAATCATGACAAGGTCAAAATAGCTAATTTCGGCCCTTTCAGGGGCCATAACTCTGGAACCCATAATGGGATCTGGCCAGTTCAAGAAAGGAACCGAGATCTTATGGTGATACAAGTTGTGTGCAAGTTTGGTTAAAATAAAATCATGAATGAAACCACTATCGTGCAGACAAGAAATTGTTGACGGAAGCACGGACGATGGGTGATCAGAAAAGCTCACCTTGTCACTATGTGACAGGTGAGCTAAAAACAAAACATATTCAGTGATAAATTTTCTAAAGTATGTCTGGCCATATGCATGTTATTGCAAATTTGATCACCAAAAATTAGTATGATACATACATGTTTATAAAAAGAAATTACTGAGATTACAATAACCATTGCTCACATTTCAATACCGAGACAGAGAGATGAGCAAAATTGATCAGGTATACTGGAAAGCAGTTTTTTTTCAGAACAAACGAATGTTTAAAGCAAAGTTCAAGTCAATGTAAAAACTTATCAAATGTAAAAATTATAAAACAATCAGATTAATCATTTTCGAGAAGGCATTTTTATCATAGAACAAAAGCAGCTACAATGTTTTCATCAAAGCTAGGTCATCTTTTCACCTTCTTCAGTAACTATCATAATACACTGAACTTCCATAGACACTGATCATCTTTTGCCCTTGAAAACTATTTGAAGAGTTGACCAAGGCTAAGGTCTATTTAAATACAAGAGGGTCATGATGACCCTGAATCGCCCACCTAAGTTATATGAGCCACATGTTTACAATGGCAAACTGATGCTAAAATATTAGAAAGTAGGCCTGTAGGTCAAATTCATAGTCACTGAAAGTCAGTTTTAAGACTGGTGTGAAAAACTGTACATGTCATCCAAACTTCAAGGCTGTATCTTAAAAGAACAACGAAGTAGGTCAAGGTCACAGTCAGGTGAACCCTATTCAGTTGGGGTCATCAGGTAATTATGATTAAGCACTCAGGAAATAGGATTTGATAATTTTTGAAGTATTTATTCCTATATAACTCGTATAACAAGTAACCCCCAGGGCGGGGCCTATTTTCACCCCAGGGACATAATCTGAACAATCTTGTACAAGATCCACTAGGCAATGCTACATACCCAATATCAAAGACCTAGGCTCTGAACTTTCAGACAAGATTTTTGTAAAACTTGAGACCCCCCGGGCCAGGACCTCTTTTCACCCCAGGGTTATAATTTGAACAATCTTACTAGAGGACCATTAGATCATGATGTTACGGCTTTACGCCTTGCGGGTTTGGACAAGAAGAATTTTAAAGTTTTTCCTTCCAGATGCCATGGCAACCAGAGTTCTGCATGGAATTCAATTCTTTGAATAATTTTGAAAGGGGGGCCATCCAATGATCATATCTGTGAAGTTTGGTTTAATTCTGCCCAGTGGTTTTCAGTAAGATTTTTTTTAGAAAATGTTAACAGACGGATGACGCACTTTGAGCGGTCACAAAAGCTCACCATGAGCCTTTGGTTCAGGTGAGCTAATAAAAGAGAGAGAAAAGAGAGAGAGAGAGAGAGAGAGAGAGTCTTTTATTCCAACAAGATGAGAAGCATACAATTCACATCATAATAAAAATTATACTAAGATATAATACAGAGAGAGAGAGATCTTTTATTCCATCCAGATGAGAAGCATACAATTCACATCATAATAAAAATTATACTAAGATATAATACATAGACAAAACATATCTATTAATCACAAAAGAAATGAGAAACGATAAAGTGTAAAAGCAATTTACATTGAGATAAATGGCAATTTATAATAGCTAATATTGAATGTTTAAGAGCTAATCAATGATTTCATTTTAAATATACAAAAACAACAATAATAGTGTAAAACATATTACATGTATTAGCTTTCAATATACAACTATTTTCTTTCATATTAAGTAAATGTGTGTAAAATATATTTTACTAAATTTTCATTCATGTATCAATGAAGAATGAACTTTCATTATTGTCCTTTTGGATACTGCATTACAGGGTATTCTAAGTGAAACACAGAATGTAAATAAATACATCAGCAGCAACCCCTAAAAAGAAGAAACTACTACAGTTTTATACAAAAACACTTGATAAATACTGACCATTACAAACTTATTGAAAGCACTGTGTCCACAATGATGCCGACTTTGAAACGATATTGAATGTTTTGAATAGTCCATAAATATTTAACTACTATAACTGCATGAAGTAAGTTTCGTTTTTCATTTAGCTCTAACATATTCACTTTAATAATGACCTAATCTCGAAAGTCGAAAATATTAGACCACATAATGAAAATGTTAAAGTATTATCTCATTATTCATAAGGAAATCCATGAAATATTTGTCTTAAAAGCAAAAATGAAAGATTAAAAAGACAAATAATGCAGGAACTGTTGTGCCATTCTTGTTTTGCACAAACATTTATCTTTAAATAAGATAAGTTAGGCATTACATAATTACACTGCATAATTATGATTTTAATGATGTTGCATATCTATGTTGTACCACAGAAAAGTGGTCTTGGTTTTTCCACATGGTCAATTATAAAAAAAGTTACAATATAAGTTATTTATAGTAACAACTAAGGGAAGTTAATCTTAAAGAAAAAAATAAATAAATTTGCAAGTCCTCACAAAAATCCTTACCAGGTAGAGATTGGTAAAAATACACCACAAAATTGGATGTAACATGCATGTTATACTACAGAAAAGTGGTCTCCATTTTTCCCTACAACTAGTAATGAAAAAATTACAATTTAAACTATTTATAGTAACAAGGGGAAGTAATTCTAAAGTAGGGACCTGTGCATGACACTTCGTCTCATGATCGTGTACAATTGTGCCAAGTTACATCAAAATCCTTCCATGCATGAAGAAGAAATGCTTCAGACAGTCATTCTTGTACCTTTGGCCTCTAAGTGTGACCTTGACCTGGTTCTTGCGCATGACACTCAGTTTCATGGTGGTGATTATTTGTGCCAGGTTATATCAAAATCTCTCCATGCATGAAGAAGAAATGCTACGGACAAAGTTTTCATTCTTGTATCCTTTGACCTCTAAGTGTGACCTTGACCTTAGACCTAGGGACCTGGTTCTTGTGCATGACACTCCGTCTCATAATGGTGAACAAGCTATTTATAGTAACAACAAAGGGAAGTAATTCTAAAGCTGGGACCTGCCCATGACACTTCGTCTCATGATGGTGTACAATTGTGCCAAGTTACATCAAAATCCCTCCATGCATGAAGAAGATAATGCTCTGGACAGTCATTCTTGAATTTGACCTTTGACCTCTAAATGTGACCTTGACCTTACACCTAGGGACCTGGTTCTTGCTCCGTTTCATAATGATGAACAACTGTGCCAAGTTTTATCAAAATCCTCCATGCCTGAGGAAGATATGCTCCGGACAAATTCTGTGGACTCCAGCCCAACCGCCGACCAGGGGTGTTCCCATAATACTTCCTGTTTTTCAAACGAGCGTATAAAATTATGGTAATATGATGAAACTATTTTGCAACTATGCAGAACAACACAGTTCATAGCATAGTCATTAGCTACCAAATGATCATTTCTCATTTTTTAAATTAACAATACAGCTGTTGGGTTGAAAAAAAAGCTCCACCCCTGATGGTCACATTTTTGTACTGGACATCTGATGCAATTTTGGTAGACGGCCACCTTGAGATCATTTCTAAAATATATATTTTTAAAACCATGCTAACAGTTTTTCAGAAGACTTGTACAGATTATCCTTGAATTTTAGTTCTTTAGAAATTGTAGACGGACATCAAGAGATCAGGGCATTTCGCTTAGGTGAGCTAAAAATGCATGCTGCACATTTAATATTGTCGAATATCTAAAATTCTAACAATAGCTTGACTTTTCTTCTACTATACTATACTTTTAGTTCAAAATATAAGACAGTCTTGTAGTGCCGTTACTAACAAATTTTCAAAGGAATCGCTTTTCCAGTTCTTCCTTCTTTTTACTACCTGCAATATGCAAAAATATATTTAAATTAATGTGAAGATCTGAACTGCTTTAAGCTGCACAGAAATTAGTTTCAAAATTTGTTTATAACATCTCTGTAGATAAAATCGAACACACATCTAGTACAGTAGCAGTACTACATTCATCTGTATTATCACTTTAGCCTATATAACATCATTTTTATGCCATTGCCATTATGTCTACATGTGCATGATCAGTCGCCATTTCAAAGTGTCATTTCATAAGGCAAGGCAGATGAACATGATAAAAATTATTACCACTTATTATTTACAATAATTCTTCAGACAAATTAATATGCCAGTAAGTGTATTAATGACATTTGCTTTGATTTTCAATAATTCAGTTCTTGAAAAATATCTGTATAAAATCTGAGTTTGAAAGGAATATCAGCGGAGTTGAATAAAATTAAAATGAATTACTGTAAACTGCAAAAAGGGGGATCCAGTACTTACAGAGATTAATTGCATCAACAGTTGCTTTTCTTTGTGATTTATTCACCACCAACAAACACTCGGCGTCAGCTTCCTGGTACTGGCAACCAGTGTATGACTGGAAGACTGCAAGCAATGCTTCTTTTACCAGTACCTGCTCAATGTACTCTGCAGCTAGGCTGCAATATAAATATTACAAAGTTGAAATGAAAAGCTGCACCAAGATTTATGGTAAGGAAGCCCTCTTGGAGATTCCTGGTTAAGTCATCAGTCATTCTACAATTCAGCTGGAAATTTTTATATGAATATTCTAAACCTAACAGGGTCATAACATGGTTACAATCTACACATTCATTGTCTATGATTTCTCTGTGACAGCAAGTGTTGCAAGTCCATAAGCTGTACATGTGTGTCTATTGAACCATTACTTTCCAAGTTAAGATTATGGAAGAAATTATTGATATGTTGATTTTAGACTTCTTTATACACCTTAAATTTACACCTTATTGATTTACAAAGACTTGAAATGAAATGTAAACCTAATACAACAGGTGGTGCTTGACTATTCAAATTGTTGTTCCATAAATAACAAGAGATCACAGAGTGATCTTGGCGCCCACCAATGTGCCATTTTTGAGTGTTCCAAATTTCAAGACTTACTGACTAGCTCAAGGTCAAATTTCATTTCCGTAAACAACACTGTGCATGTGGTCCAAATTCGAAAGCTGTAGCTTGAGAAATGTGAAAGTAGGTCACTAGATCATTTTCAAGGACGAAATGTGAAAGTAGGTCACTAGGTCAAAATCAAGGTCAAATTACACTTCAGAACACAAATTTATGCATGTGGTCCAAATTTAAAGCCTGTACCTTCAAAAATGTGAAAGTAGGTCACTAGGTCAATGTCAAGGTCAAAGTTTGTTTCGGCACACAATCCTAAGCATGTGGTCTAAATTTGAAGCCTGTAACTACAGAAATGTGAAAGTAGGTCACTAGGTCAATCTTAAGGTCAAAGTTCATTTCGGTACACAAAACTATGCAAGTGGTCCAAATTTGAAGGCTGTAGCTCGAGAAATGTGAAAGTAGGTCACTAGGTCAAAATCAAGGTCAAATTTTATTTCTGAACACAGAACTAAGCATGTGTTCCAAATTTGAAGCCTGTACCTTCAAAAATGTTAGTGTAGGTCACTAGGTCAATGTAAAGGCCTAAGTTTGTTTCGGTACACAAAACTATGCACGTGGTCCAAATTTGAAGGCTGTAGCTTGAGAAATGTGAAAGTAGGTCAGCAGGTCAAAATCAAGGTCAAATTCCAATTCGGAACACAAAACTATGCATGTGGTCCAAATTTGAAGCCTGTACCTTCAAAAATGTGAAAGTAGGTCACTAGGTCAATGTCAAGGTCAAAGTTTTTTTCAGTGCACAAAACTATGCACGTGGTCCAAATTTGAAGGCTCTAGCTACAGAAATGTGAAAGTAGGTCACTAGGTCAAAATCAAGGTCAACTCATGTCAAGGTTCATCTTGCCACTCAAAATTATACATGTGATCCAAATTTGAATGTTGTAGGTTATTGACAAGAAGATTTTAAAATCCTTTCCCTATATAAGTCTATATGAACCATGTGACCCCCCAGGGCGGGGCCATATTTGACCCTAGGGGGATAATTTGAACAAACTTGGTAGAGAACCACTAGATGATGCTACATTACAAATGCCAAAGCCCTAAGCTTTGTGGTTTGGACAAGAAGATTTTCAACGTTTTTCCCTATGTAAGTCTATGTAAACCATGTGACCCCCGGGGTGGGGCCATATTTGACCCTAGGGGGATAATTTGAACAATCTTAGTAGAAGACCACTAGATGATGTCATATACAAAATATCAAAGCCCTAACCCCTGTGGTTTTGAACAAGAGGTTTTTCAAAGTTTTTCCCTATATATGTCTATATAAACCATGTGATCCCTGGGGCGGGGCCATATTAGACCCCAAGGAAATAATTTGAATCATCTTGGTAGAGGACCACTAGATGATGCTTCATACCAAATATCAAAGCCCTAGGCTCTGTGGTTTTGGACAAGAAGATTTTCAAAGTTTTTCCCTATATAAATCTATGTAAATTATAGAAATAAACAAAGGGCCATAACTTACTAAAAAATTGTTGAACCAGTCTGATTTTCGGGGGGACACAACTAGGGTACCGATACATCATTCTGACAAAGTTTGGTCAAAATCCCCCTGGTAGTTTCTGAGGAGATGCGATAACGAGAAATTGTTAACGGACGGAAGGACGGACGGACTGACGGACGGACGGACGGACGGAAGGACGACGGACCACGGACGCAGAGTGATTTGAATAGCCCACCATCTGATGATGGTGGGCTAAAAATATTTCCATAAATGTTAAAGTGTCTTTAGTTTCAATCCAGTATATGCATTAGCTTTGGATAAACAAGTAGTAACAAGCATGCAAAAATTCACCCAAGGTTTTAGCTTACAAAAAAATTCGATGAAATGGTATCTCTATTAAATGGGTTTGTTTCGAGGAATGATAAAGAAATATATCAAGTAAGTTATAGTGATGGCAAATAATTTCATCACTTTAGAACTGAAAAGTAAACTAGAAATGTGTCCATGGGACACAGTTGCCCCCACTACATGACATTAAAATGACAATTTTTTCCCAGGTCAGGGGCCAGAACTCCTACAATACTGAATGAATCCAGATGCGAAACCCCAGGTGCACAACTGCACATGCTGACCAACATTCCTGTAAACTTTGGTGACTCTAGGTCAAATACTTTTGGAGCTACGCACGACACAACATTAAAATGACAAATTTTTTACTAAGTCAGGGGCCATAACTCCTACATGAGTGGATGAATCAGGATGCAAAACCCCAGGTGCACAACTGCACATGCTGACCAACATTCCTGTAAACTTTGGTGACTGTAGGTGAAATACTTTTGGAGTTATGCGCGACACAACATTAAAATGACCATTTTTTTACTAAGTCAGGGGCCATAACTCCTATATGACTGGATGAATCTGGACGCGAAACCCCAGGTGCACAACTACACATGCTGACCAACATGCCTGTAAAGTTTTGTGACTCTAGGTCATATACTTTTGGAGCTAGGTGCGACACAACATTAAAATGACCAATTTTTACAAAGTCAGGGGCCATAACTTCTATATGACTGAATGAATCCGGACGCGAAACCCCAGGTGCACAACTACACATGCTGACCAACATTCCTGTAAAGTTTTGTGACTCTACGTCAAATACTTTCAGAGCTACGCGCGACACAACATTTTCGGAAGGACGGACGGACGGACGGACAAGAGCAAATCTATATGCCCCCCCAAAGTGGTGGGGGCATAAAAATCCAGAATAATGGTGGTGATTTGCACGGGGGCTTACAACTTCACATGTTGATAAATATACATGGAAGGTTTGAAAGATATTTTTTTATTATTATTAATTTTTTTTTTCGGGGAGTGGGGAGTATGTGCGGGGGTTGGCAGTGACAAAGACACAAGGGTGAGTAGAAGAGCTGTACTATTCTTCAAATACTCAAGCTAAAAACTGAATGCAATTCTTACAAAACATCCTTAGCAAATAGGTCTTTTGCCTTCTGATCTTTCATGCCTTCCACCTGACCAGCAGTTGTATATACATGTCTGAAAAACAATGCAAATGTGCAAGCTGATATATCTGCAAGAAATATTCATAATAATATGTGTCTAAATTCTATTTACATAAAAAAAAAATACAGACATGTTAAAGGAATTATTAATCACCCAAACAATATTTAACCAATTTTATTTGCCAAATATATAGAGGATATCTGTTTGTTTTGAGAGAATATGCAATATATCTCACTAAGAAGTGAGAAAATGTGAACATTTTCTAACTTCAAGGTGAGATATAGTCAATATTCACAAAAAAAAAACAAGCAAATTTTCTTTTTACTTTATGCTCAATTACGTCAAGATGTGCATTTTGCAACAATTTTAATCTCAACACGGCAAAGACGCGCATAAACAGACATGACGTCAGACATGTTGTGACGTTAGAAAGACGCACACAACATAAAGTTCCATTTTGTTTTATTTTTTGCTGCAAAACGTTATGAAATTCTCATTAAGTAAAATAATTTGAATCGAGAAATATACTATAAAGAACAAAGTGCGACTACAATTTTCATCCTGTTTTAAGTAAATACTTTAGAATTCATACACTATATAAGAGGGGGCGGAGATATATATATATTTAACTGATAGAATACAGTATTTCATTAGTTAGCATAAAATAAAAACATAACTATATGCAAGTACCACAATAATAATCAACAGTCGCTCTAATCAATTTTCAACATGTTCACTTCATTTTACAAAAACAGTAATATTTTTTATGATGCCTATATTTAATTATTTGATGCATAATGTCATAATTGCAAAACAATTACCCTGAAGCATTTTTGTAGAAAATCTTCTTAACATTATATCGTATAGTTTCTATTGCCTGAAAAGAGAATGTGGAAAATTCATACTGCAAACAAATAATAATGTAATCAGAATGTGTCGAAAACTGTAAAACTTAGTCGCTTAAAAATGCTAAAATCAAAAAAAAAGAAAAAGAGAAAGGGAACAAATGAAAACAATAGCTCTGCCAAGCAGGGCAATATACGTCCGAAGGGTTACATCAAAGGATGGAAGCAAAATTTGAAAAACTTGATTGTTGAAGCCAAAGAACAGGAACAACAAAGAAATCACAATTCCACAAAAAAATCCTTACCAGGAAAAGGTAAGTCAAACACCTAAAAATTAGAGTAGTTCAAGAGTTACAGAGAGGATAAAAAACAAACTGGTATGACCTTTGAACCCTAAGTGTATCTTTGACCTTGAAGCGAGACATCCAAAACTTGCACTCTAATATTTTAGGTTCAACTATGGGGCAGACCTCAAAAAATGTTAAGAAACCAGCAAAGGTAGGATCATACAAGGATATCATGTACTCACTGGTGGACTAAATACTACAAATCCATATCCATGTAATGCATTGCTCTGACCCTTCAAAAATCTGTAGTGGCTTTTCAACCAAGGTTCTTCTCTGAAATCATATGTTTGTTCCATTAGCTATAAATATTGAGCCTTCTGTCTTAGATTATGCTGATAATCAATCAACAACAGCTGTCCATAAGACAACCAATGGACTATTCAAAATATTGTCCAAGAAGCAGGAAAATATTACCCAAAATATCTATATGAAAGTTTAAACCAAGTACCTGCATTGCTAAACTTTAACCAGAAGTTTTTAGTTCAAAAGGGGACACATTTTAACCAAAATGCATGTCACAGCTATGGGACTTCAAGCAATCATCTAGTTCTATAACCCCAATGGCACATGTGGAGTTTCAACTTAAAATCTGCATCTGTTCTGCAGCTAGTAACTGCACGCACTTTTAACAAGAATTTTTTAAGTCCAAAAGGGGGCATAATTTGCCCAAAATACATGTCATAGTTATAGGACTTCATCCAGTGAGGTTGGCAATTGATAGAGAAAAAGAAAAAAGTTTCAAATCTTTATGCCTTTAAATTAGCTGTATGTACTTGCACTACTTGCACACAAACCTTTAGCCTGGATTGAATAGAATATATTCTTCAAATAGTAAAGCTAAAAGTAATGATAAATTTGAAAAGAACCTATGAAATAATTAAGTCACAGGTTAATCAAATGAAAAGAAGCTACATGTAGCTATAGTTCATATGTTTATTTACCTCTGTTTCTCAGTAACTGCAACAATACACTGCAGCCTTGATACTGCAAATGTCATCTGCAACAAAGAGGAAGACAATTATGAGAAACAAATGCTGTGCAATACAACAATGGAAAAAAAAGCATATATATGGTTTTTAAGTTTTTCTCTTAGTCTAATCACTAACTTGTGAGATGAATAATTTGTGATAAAATTTTGTACATGTCGACTTTTGTAAAAAAAAAAAAAAAAAAAACAAGAGGGCCATGATGGCCCTATATCGCTCACCTGTTATCATTGCACTTGAGGACAAGAAGGTCCTCAGAAAAAATATCTAAGTCCAAAGGACAGGAACAACAAAGGGAAGAAATTTAACCAAAAAGAAAACAAAATTCTTACAAGGTACAGATATGTCAAAATACACCTAAAAATTGGAGGTACCATCCATGTTGTACCACAGAAAAGTGGTCTCGGTTTTTCCCTACAGCCAATAATAAGAAAGTTACTAAAAATAAGCTATTTATAGTAACGTAAAAGGGAAGTAATTAAAAAAACAATTATTGTAAGTGAACAAAAGAAGGATCTGCCAAATAAATCTGTTGACATAAATGAAATTTCAGATCAGTATCTTCATTAGTTACGGAGATATACCCATTTTAATTTGAAATAAAGGGAGGTAATTTGACATAAAATCAGTCCATAGTTATCTACCCTGATTGGCTCAGTCCAACTAATGACAATAATGAAATTTCAAATAAGTCCTATAAGTACTTACTGATGTAAATCCATTTTGATTACTATCAGGGGAGGTAATCAGATATAAAATAACTCTGGAACCTACGATTGGATCTGATTTGTCATGGAATCCAAGATTTATTGTTGCTGAAGATATTTTGGAAGTTTGTATCAAATAAAACCATAAATGAAGTATCTATATGGCTGCAAAAGCCAAAATAGCCAATTCTGGACCTTTAAGGGGCCATAACTCTGGAACCCATGATGGAATCTGGCCAGTTCAAGAAAGGAACCAAGATCTTGTGGTAATACAAGTTGTGTGCAAGTTTGGTTAAAATCAAATCATAAATGAAGTTGCTATTGTGCAGACAAGGTCAAAATAGCTAATTTTGGGCCTTTCAGGGGCCATAACTCTGGAACCCATTAAGGGATCTGGCCGGTTTAAAAAAGGAACCGAGATCTTATGGTGACACAAGTTTTGTGCAAGTTTGATTAAATTCAAATCATAAATGAAGCTGCTATTGTGCAGACAAGGTCAAAATAGCTAATTCTGGCCCTTTCAGGGGCCAAAACTCTGGAACCCATAAAGGAATTTCACCAGTTGAAGAAAGGATCCAAGATCTTATAGTGACACAAGTTGTGTGCAAGTTTGGTTAAAATAAAATCATAAATGAAGCTGCTATTGTGCAGACAAGGTCAAAATAGTTAATTCTGGCCCTTTCAGGGGCCATAACTCTGGAACCCATAATGGAATTTCACCAGTTGAAGAAAGGATCCAAGATCTTATGGTGACACAAGTTGTGTGCAAGTTTGGTTAAAATAAAATCATAAACGAAGCTGCTATTGTGCAGACAAGGTCAAAATAGCCAATTCTGGCCCTTTCAGGGGCCATAACTCTGGAACCCATATTGGAAACTGGCCAGTTCAAGAAAGGAACCAAGATCTTATGGTGATACAAGTTGTGTGCCAGTTTGGTAAAAATCAAATTATAAATAAAGCTGCTATTGTGCAGACAAGGTCAAAACAGCTAATTTTGACCCTTTCAGGGGCCATAACTCTGGAACCCATAAAGGGATCTGGCCAGTTCAAGAAAGGAACCAAGATCTTATGGTGATACAAGTTGTGTGCAAGTTTGGTTAAAATAAAATCATAAATGAAACCACTATCGTGCAGACAAGAAATTGTTGACGGACGGACGGACGCACGCACGCACGCACGGACGGACTGACGACGGACGACGGACGAAGGGTGATCACAAAAGCTCACCTTGTCACTATGTGACAGGTGAGCTAAAAAAAAGAGAGTCATTTTGCATGTGCAGCAGATGACTGAAATGAAGTTAATCAAATTTGACAAATCTTTGCACAAATGACTACTCAGCTATCACTGTGTCACATTTTCGATATAGTTTAATGCAATTTTTAAAATATAAGGGTCAATAGGGTGGTAAATAACTGATATAGACATTTTTTTGTGCATGTGGAATGAATACTTACATGATGTATTGCAGTTTGTGAATTTATGAAGAAACCATCTTCTATACACACATCATCATCATCATCATCACTGTAGCTCTAAAACAAAGTATACATGTGGTGACCTTACAAAGTATATATACATAAATATCTAACATACAAACTCTAACATATATACATTTAAGAAGTATTATGTTGAAACAATTTTATTTTTAAAATGGAATTAAAACAAGTTTTCAGATATCATAACTTAGTGATTGCTACAGGTTCATTTCAGTTTTAAAGATGACTTGTATTTAAGATATTTTGTGTTATTCTTCCAACCGCTTTACCACTGGACTCAAGAAATAATTTCTATGAAAAAATTCCCATATATTCAAAGCATTCAAAAAAATCAAAGAGGTGCACGGGACATAAACTGATTCACTGTATATCAAGATACCAAAACTCATTTCGTTTAGGCATTTGAAGCAATAAATCTTTTTTTATAGTTAAATGCAAGGAAAGGAAACAAACCAACATTTCTATATTAAAAGTAAATACAGCATATTCTTTCTATCAGTCATCTGACCTTCCAAAAATTTCAAAACTACAAAAACATGTATCTATGAGACAACAGATTTTCATTTCACAGAAATTAAATCATGTCAAAGATATTTTGCAAAATACCTGGTGTATGTAATCTGGAATGATAAATTTAAACACAGATGAATTGTCACCACCATCTTCACAAGCAGACTTTGTAGGCTGGAAGGTTTTCTTCTGCTGTTTAAGTGGTGCATAGACAAAAGATGTCCTTGGATGTTTCTACAAAATTTTTGCAAAATCAAATAAGCCAACAGTTTATCTCATTTATGTGTATTGGATTATATTAACATTTTTAAACTAGATGCCTATGGGCAATATGTTGACACCCTTTCTCCTTGAGGCATATGTCAAATGAAAAATGATTTCAAAAAGTTACAATATAAGTTATTTACAGTTACAAAAAAGGGAAGTAAATCTCTAAAAAAATATAATTCAACACAAAAATCCTTACCAAAATCCCTCCATGCATGAAAAAGAAATGCTCCGGACAAAGTCATTCTTGTATGTGATCTTTGACCTCTAAGTGTGACCTTGACCTTAGACCTAGGGTCCTGGTTCTTGCGTATGACACTCAGTCACATGGTTGTGAAAATTTGTGCCAAGTTACATCAAAATCCCTCCATGCATGAAGAAGAAATGCTATGTAAAAAAGCATTATTGAATTTAACCTTTGACCTTCAAGTGTGACCTTTGAGATAGGAACCTGCGATTTGTACACACTCCGTCTCACTGAGGTTAACACTCATGCCAAATAAAAATGTGATTGCTCCATGCATGTCAAAGGTATGGTCCAGACAAACAAATCCGGATGGACGAATGCATGCACATACACTGAACAGCTGTTTGGACAACTTTGTCTTTGCTTCCACAAGCGGGCTTGGCAAAAAGTATATTTGATCTAAGGCTAACTGGCTTATTTTTTTTTATCTAACATCGCACTGATACAATTATGTATAAGGCAGTCTGAAAGACAGTTCAATCCCCCGCCACTGTTATGAATGGTGAAAGGAAAATCCTTCGACCTTTAGCTGTGACCTTGACCTTGAACAGATATGACTGACTCATGAATTCTGCACAACGTCTTGGTGAGGTGATCATTTGACCAAAGATGGATACCATTTCTATAACCCCCACCACCTGTGGCGGGGGATTAAAAATGGCAATTTCAACCTCTACTGGTGGAGGAAGAACAAGGTGCCACTCCAATCAAATTTCATCATGAATGGGAACCTGGGTAGAACCACTTATCATTCCTAAGCAAGCTGGATAGCTTATTTTCACTTTATCAAATTTAAAACCCTGGTTTCACACACAGATAAAATAAATACCTACCAAGAACTCTTTTTGGCGTAGACCACGTAGACCACGTTTCCTCTTTAATCCCTGAAAAAAAAAAAAATCACTGTGACAGAAAGGAAAAGGTATGCTTAATTTTTCATGTTTTAAATTTATATAGAGGATATTACACGAGTGTCTTTCCACACTGAATTTATTAAACAAGTTGAATAAAATGATAAAATGCGAGGCTCTGCCGAGCATTTTATCAATTTTATTCAACGAGTTTAATAAATTCAATGTGGAAAGTCACAAATGTAATATTCTTTTTATCACATGTTTTATGTAATGACTTTATTTACACTCCCGCGACATCAAACATGTGATAATTTGCTTTAAATGTACATTGGAAAGGTTTCAATCTAAGGAGTGTCCTCTGAAATTTAAGAAAGCACTTAAAAACAAGGATCTGCGTTCAATAAATGCTTAATGCCCCCAGTGGCATCATGTCGATACATTTTGTACCCAAGTCCAAATGAAGTCAAGGTCAAACTGAGGTCAGGTGATGTCTGAAGATGAGGAATGGTCACAGATTACATGCGCATTAGTATCAAGTCATTCTAGTAAGGGGTATTGATTCTAGACGAAACAGTCCCATTTGGTTGACCTTGTAGGACGGACGGATGAACCAACAAACGAACAGACAGACAGGAAATCACTATATGCCTGCCACATCAGTTGATGTGGGGCCATAAAAATCTAAATAATTACCATTATCAATAAAAAAAAACATGTATCAGCATGGGTTTGATCATACCATGTAATGAAATATATGATAAGCCTCAGTTTATGTATCACCACATTAAAAGGGTATTATAATTCCTGAAATGTCAGACAGATAACAAGGTCAAGATGCAATACGGAAACTACCCTCAATAACTTCCAACATTTTCATAGGTTATATCTGTTTCGATCACAGAAATGACAAAAAATGATCATAGGTATGATTTAAAGATGATTGAAAGAAACAAAAACAAACTTTTTCAATATAGACATCAGTGTCCATTTTCCAAGTGTCCTGATCAATGACAATAACATCTGTGTCCAACTTCGTCGACTGCTGCAGTTTTTCCATAACCTGAAGTAAATTTACCTAGTTATTTTGTTGGGTTTAACATCAAGCCCACACAGTTAAAGGTCATTTTAGGCAACTAAGACCATATTTCAGATTTTTTTTTAATAAGAAATTTTTTTGAAAAAATTACATACACTGATATGAAATAGTTTACTGTTTCAAGAGTAAATGAACAATAACATACAGAATAATACTAATAGTTAAATTACCTCCTGTCTGCTTGTCCACACAATACCCTTTTCTTCTGTCTTTAAAGCTGACACTGACAGTTGGTTATTCGGCTGGATATAAAAAGATAACTAGAAATGTGTCCATGGGACACAGATGCCCCCACTAAGTGAAAAAGGACACAAATGTTTTCCTAGGTCAGGGGCCATAACTCCTACAATACTGAATAAATCCAGATGCGAAACCCCAGGTGCACAACTGCACATGCTGACCAACATTCACGTAAACTTTGGTGAATCCAGGTCAAATACTTTTGGAACTACGTGTGACACAACATTAAAATGACCAATCTTTAACTAAGTCTGGGGCCATAACTCCTACGCGACTGAATGACTGCACAACTGCACATGCTTACTAACATTCCTGTCTACTTTGGTGACTCTAGGTCAAATACTACGCTGACACAACATTAAAATGACCAATTTTTTACTAAGTCAGAGGCCAACCTCCTACAAGACTGAATAAATTCGGATGCGAAACCCCAGGTGCACAACTACACATGCTGACCAACTTTCCTGTAAAGTTTTGTGACTCTATGTTAAATACTTTTGGAGCTAGGCGCGACACAACATTAAAATGACCAATTTTTACAGTCAGAGGCCATAACTCCTACACGACTGAATAAAACTAGACGTGAAACCCCAGGTGCAAAACTTCACATGTTGACCAACATTCCTGTGAAGTTTTGTGACTCTACCTCAAATACTTTTGGAGCTAGGCGCGACACAACATTCTCGGAAGGACGGACGGATGGATGGACAAAGGCAAATCTATATGCACCACACAAAGTTGGGGCATAAAAATCAATTTGAATTCTCTATGATACATATTAAAATGCCTGATTTGTATTCTCCCTAAAACATGTAAGAATTTGGTCATCTTCCTAGAAAAGTAGATAACTAATACAAGGAAATTTAGGTACTATATATTCCCTGCTAAGTTTGTTTTTTGAAAGACCGGACTATATTTTGAAAGATACCTTATTTTAAAACATACAAATTTTATATACAAAGGACCATGTAATGGTTTGTTGGTACCCTTTTTTTTATATCAAAATCAAGGGTAAAGCTCTGCCCTATAGTTAAACATATCAATTTCATGAAGACCCATAAATGGGTTACTTTGTTTTGTGGGTAATTATAATTTTAAAACGAGAGCTGTTGGAGACAAAGTCCAAAAAAGGAGCATCACTTTGTAAATGTGAAAAACAGGTTCAGGGAACCTGTATAATACATTATTATTTAAATCTAGAGTACATACCCAAAAATCAACTTTACACAACCTGCAGACAAATTCTTCACCATCATTCATATCTGCGACATCATCAGCAAGGCAGTATGGTTTAAAGTGGTACCATCTATGGCATTTACTACACTGCATCTGCAATTACTCATAATAATTAGCCAACAAAAATGTGAAAAAAATGCAAAAAGACATGAATGCTCATCTAAATTGTGACATAAGATAAGAATGAAATAAAACACTAGTTGAAGCAGTGGACACTGAGAAGGAAGACAAAATAGTTACTGAAAATAGGCTGAAATATTAAGACAAAAGCCAAAAGATCTAAATAAGGGTAAATTTGAAAAAAATCTTGTGAGATTTGATGAGTCTGGGTCAAATACCTTTTTAGATATAATAAAAATTCAGACACATGATGGACTGATGGTGGACAATGGCAACTCTAAGAGCCCTCCCCCAACAAGAAAAAAAAAAAAAATAAAATAAACATTTGGGGTCACAAAAGAAGAAAAGTGCTCACTTTATCATCATCTTCTATTACAAAGCCGCACTTTGGGCAACAGTCTGTTAGGTAATCTGTAAATAATGAAAATAAATATTACAGGAGAAACCAAAAAAAAGACAGCAAGCTTGACTATTTAGATGTCTGATAGTGAAATAAAGAATACCTGAGGAAAGTCCAGCTATCACTTCAGTGTTAAATACCCTAAATATGGATGATGATAATGATGATAACAATTTCATAGATTTAGTCAGATCAGTTTAGCATAACCAAGACGTAAGTGCATAATTTTTAAGTGTATCAACTGGACATATTTCTGGTGTAAAATACCATTTGTCACTTAATGTGGGGGTTCATTTTGAACTAATTAAAATTAAAATCGAATCCTTTTAGTAGAAATAGATACAAAATTGATCTGAAATTCTAAGAAAATATATGCAACTACTGTCCTCTATTCATTTGATAGGTGAAAGTTTTGACTGCTGACCCGCAAGTCATCCAATATACAGTTTACAATAATATGTATGATGAAAGCTAAGTTTTGGACAGAATAGCATTCTGGAAAAGTTTAAAGGGCCATAACTTGTAGGCCTAGAATGGTTTACATACTGCCCTTTGTCCAGTTAAAGCTAAAAAACATTTAGCTAAATGGTTTTTATAAATATTTCTCATACATAAGAGAAAAACTTCTTTCCAACTTCACTATGTCCTATTTTGTATATTGTAAATGCCCAGTACCGACATAGATATAATACTACAATTCCATACAAATTCACAATCTTACGTTCAAATAACATGATTCTACTTGCAACGGACTTCCTCATTTTTGTAAGATCTGTGTTGTCAATACCAGTCATGTTCATAGATAGTAGGTGTCTTTCTGCAAACTGAAAAATGGAAGAAGACTTAAATGGGTATTTTTGCTATAAAAAACATATGTCCCCCCCTATTTATAGTATTTATACTGTAAGCTCTAGCGTCCATTTTGTGCAGCAAAGCAGATCGTGTCAGCATTATGCAAAACTAAGCTTGGTACCTATCATTAAAGTGAAGTTTCACTGAAATCTGACCAGCAGTTTGACAGGTGAAAGTTGGAAAAAAAATTTCTGACGGTCTTTAGCTCAAGCGACCACTTTGTGCAGTGAAGCACAACATGTCAGTGATATGCATAACTTGGCTTGGTATTAATGAATTAAAGTTTCGTCGAAATCCCAAACAAGCTTTATGGGACAGACAAACAGATTGCAAAGGCCTAAATAATAAGTCTCCAACCATCTATGTGGGAGACATAATAAGGGGACAAACAATTCCTATAATATGCACAGGTCCATTGCATATGAAATTTATTCAAAGCTGAATAACATCAAAACCAAGAATCAACTTTTAACAGTAATCATTTATTTATTACTTCAGTTTATTTCTTGAATAGAATTATTTTCCAAACTTTTTATTCAGGGAGCATTAGCAGAACAGACACATATGAAGGCCACTGTAAGATATATAATATGAATACTTACCATCATGCAATACACACCACAGTTGAAACTATCTGACTGTATTGTATGTGGTCTCGTATTAATACTCCAGTCATCTGAAATGTCATCAGCACCAGGCCAGCGAGTTTTGTATCTTGTAATAAAGTTCCTGTTGATTAAATGCCTGCCATTAGAACACACTGGATCTGGTACAATCCATTCTTTAACAATATAATTTGCTAATGACTTGTAAAAATTGCGTCATTGCAATGTGAATAAAAATATTTGGAGAAAATGTTACTCTGGAAATCTGAAGTATTTACGTTCTTCAAATAAACACGTATCAGTGGATTCTGTACAGTAGCTGAGTGTAATGTTTGGGATTTTAACTAAAATGTCACTATTTTACATATCAAGTGGCACTGCAGTTATATTGTTATCATTTCAACAAGTAAATCATTGTACAGATCCACATAAAGTTTTCAATATCACAACTGACTGTATCATTAACTTTCAAACTGATACAAATGTAATTTCAAAATGAAATGTACTAAATTATTCTAAAGGATAATGTCTTTTGTTCAATTAACAATTTTGAAAGCATTGAAAGGGCAAACTAACTTCCAGCTTAATAGAATATTCTGCATCTCTTCTTCCCTCTCCATTGACGGATTAAAGAAAAACAAAGTGGAAGACATCATATCAGCAATCTACATAAAAGAAATTCATGCAACATTCAAGTACAAAATTAATGTCAATTTTATTAACATGCACAAGCAGATAAACAAAGAAATAAAACAAATACTAAACCACACTTTAGATATCCCTCAATAATGGACAAAAACACAATACTGATACTATATCACCAGCTAATATTTAAGACAGACTAAAAAACAATGCTTCCTGTGAGCTCTTTTAACAGAATTAGGTTTTTATTTTTAAAATGTTCTTATAATTCACCATACAAAAGTCATTAAATGAACAACACAATCCAATGGACCAGTAATAGTTTACTCACAATCAGTGTCCAGTGGGAACCTCTTCCATAAATACCCATCACTGCTTCACAATCATTCAGCTGCAATTTGATACCAAAACCTAGATCAATAGGTTGCAAGATAAAACATTTGTTAGTAAAGCTGATATTTCTGTAAATTAATTGAGACTTTAAGAAGTTAGAACAGATTAATAACTAGAGATGCTTTTGAGAAAAGCGCATGTCTCCCACAACTGCCCCTATGAAAAATGTCTAGTTTCTCTAGATGGTTTAGACGAGTTGATCCAATTAGATGGTCTGGATGAGTGGATCCAATCAGTAATTCAAGGGCCATAAATCAAAAGTGCCTGGGCGGATCTGGCTAGTTATCGAACTTGGCTAAGGTCTTATGGCCAAAAACATTTTGTTCAAGTTTGGTGAAGATTGGATGAAAAATGTTCGAATTTGGAGGAGCAGACTTGTTATAAAATTGTGTTTTCGCTAATGTCATGGACCATAACTCCAAAATGCCTAACTGATTGGCTAGTTATCAAACCTGGCCAAGGTCTCATGGTCAAACACATTTGTTCAAGTTCGGGAGATGGATAAATGTTTTGAATTAGAGGGCGGACAAGAGTACGAAGCTTGATTTTGGTAATTCAGGCCCATAAATCCCTGAAGCCTGGACCTTTGGCTAGTTATCGACTTGGCCGGGTCTTATGTCACACACATTTGTTTTAAGTTTGTTGAAAATCGGATGAGAATGTTCACTTAAGGGTGCGGACAAGCTGTTGTACAGACACACCACGACTGATAATCAATATGTCTCTCCCACCACTGTGTGGTGGAAGACAAATAAATACCTTTAAGTTTCATTGTTTCTCTTATCCTGGGATCGTATGTGCCCAGTACTATGCCTCTCATTGTTAATGCAGTAATCCGTATTTTCTGCCCTTGTCATTTTTCTTGATTTGGGTAGCATTTCCAGGCCTCAATCACCACAATCCATTCAGAGCTCATTATGCCATCACTAATTAGTTCAATTTCAATTTCATCTAACTGGTCAATTCTATTTCTTCATTCAATGTTCCTGATACTAAGTCTAAAGATAATTTACAGTTTAATAATTAGAGATTTATTCCTGGTAATAAGCATCGGGTTTGAAGTTGTAGACACTAAAAAAATTTACACTACATCTAAATAAAAGTGTCCTATTACGTTAACTTTTGAAATCAAATATGTCATAAAGACAGGCTCTGGTTATTCTCAAAGTTTAAGCACCAGTAAATTGGCAAAGATACTCACTTATCTGTCAACCAACGAGTTTCCATTAAGAACCTTAGATCTCAGATCTTAACAGATATCCGATACTTGGCACTGAACTCCAAACTCTCTATCAAGTTGCCCAAACTTTTTCAACCATCCTCAGCTAAAAGAATTGATGGTATTTAGAGCATGAATATTAACTCCAGGCAGAAACCTTACGTCAATTGTTCCGATTTTCGATGTTGCCATAATTCAACACAGGTAATTTTAGCTACACAAATTCATGAAGAGCATTGAAATTTAAGACAGACTCCTTTGATAATACATGTTTGATTTCACATATTTGTTTATCTACTACTTTAGTAGGTTTCCCTTGCATCTGATTATAATAGAACAACTAATTGGATTAGTGCAGTGGCATACACAAGTCCCTAACCGAGTGGCCCTAACCTTAACGTTTTTTGTAATCGGTGGCCAAGACAAGGACATCTTTTGGAAGATGCACTGCAGCATATTTCTATTTCTTAAATAAGAAGTGATACTGGCAATGGCAATACAACGTCCTCTACTTATATAAACTTTATAGTGTTGATCACTTTGCTGTAACAACCATGATCAACTAAACGAGCTTTCCTTCGACAACATGCTCAACTTTCCAGTTTCAAATCCAGTACTGCAATACTTTTGAAGAATTAAGCAAAACTTTACCACATTTTCTAAGTCCAATGGGGGCTATTTGCCAATGTGCATGGTCGAGTATGGAACTGATGGCTACACATTATTTTATAATCCAAAGACACTGTGATGTTTCAATTCAATATCTGCATATTGTGCAGTGTTAGAAATCCATCAGTCAACTTACAGTTATAGAGCATATAAAAGAAACCAATTTTCACTTGCCCTTTAAACAGTGACATGATTTATAGCCCAAAAGCCTGGATCAATGGCTGTTTATACTGTCTCATCATGGTGAACATTTGAATGAACCATTCATTTATTTCATCAACGCATAATAAAAGTATGAGAGCAATAATGTTAACTTGCCTTCAATACCATCCTGGCCTTTGCCCTACAAGCCTAAGAAGTTTATAGCATTCATTATCTACATAGTGCCTGCTATATACATACCAATTTTTTTAACCTGGTGTCATTACTTACCAGAAACTGGCAAATCTATACTGACAGACAGATGGATGATGGACACGTCAAGGTGCATTCATGCAGTCACTTCCAGGATTTTACTGTAGAATAGGACGTGTTTAACGAACTACTGTTTTCAATACATGCACTGCACCTAATACCTCTGCTTTTTTTCACTTTTTTTTCTGTCTGTTATCGGTGCCTACTCCCAATGTACTAATGTTCCATTTTCCTGTACAAAGATCTTTAAACATAAACCCACATTTAACTGTTAACTGTTCGGCAAACAACTACTGATTGCTGGACAGATCAAATCATTTTATGTCATATTTTCAAACAAGACCTCTCATGGAACAGGCAACTAGTTTGGCCATTTGGGCCGAATATGTCTCAGTGACCTCCTAAATAATATGTTTTTTCCCCCTTTCTCAGAAAATTTTTTCCCTGATGATAGGTTGTATGACCAAATGATATTAACTCTTTCTTTTAATATTATATAGTGCCTCTAAGTGAAGATTCTTACTGTTGCCGTATAGTCACAATCGTTAGAAATGACTGAAACAGTTATTAACGTTAAATTAGTTACTTAATACATGACTTAAACTTCCCCTTTTCACTTAAAATGTCGAAATTCCCTTCCTGAGGGTTGGGTACTCTGTCCCCAAAGTTGTTCCTAGTGCCCTGGTGCCAGTGCCTTGACTATTGTGTCCGTGCTTGGTAGTATAATATAAGGAATGAGCACAACTTTCACACATTACATACGCAATTCTAAGGTCGACAAAGGGGCCATCAATTCAGTCCAAAACCCTTGATAGAGTTTGCCCCTCCTTTTTTACGACGGGTCATGATTGATAACAGTATTGCAACTTGAACGCCGATATCTTAATGGACTTTGAAATATTTTTGGGGTGGTCGCCGCCAAACTTTAACATTTATTCACTCGAAAAGGGCCATATTCAGATAACTGCTTAATAGAGTTGCCTCCCTTTTTACAGACTAGGGGTCATGATGGTAAGCAAGTATTAAACAGAAGCAATTCTTCAATGGAATTTTGATCCGATAGGTTCTCCCCTATTCTTCGATAGTCGAGCTAAAAAAATAAGATGTTTCTCTACAATATGCCCTGTGCATGTGAATAATGGAATAAAATGTGTTGGTCCCTGTGGGTTATTTTTTAGATGTCCTCCAGTGAGTCACAGGATCCTCCCAGTTAATTGTTCCAGACTATTTTGTAATCATTTAACCTTGTCATTTTTCTTAATTCAAATTCCACTTTGAAAGAAGTAATGTTGCATAGGACTAACTACTCAAATGTGGACATTAATTCGAAAAACTTAAACTCATATGGCGATTTCCAGCTCTACCTATGTTTTCCATATAAATACATTAACAAATCATTACTTCCCTTTAGCACATACAGAATACTTTAATTATATATTCATGGCAATAAGTACCAGTTCTCTGGATGGTCTTCCCAAATTTTCTGTAATATTCATACCACTTCTTGGGACTAATACGTTCTGTCTACTATGGTTGGCTCTTTGTGGATTCAATAGCTAAATCATAAAAAAAAATTATGGCCAAAACTCTGACTCTGACTGATATGTGTAAAGTTATAGGCATGTTTTCAAATAACTTAAAGAAATCATCAAATACCATTCTTTTATCGCCAACGTACAGAGTTAGAGCAATAAATGAATTTGAAAATGAATGTCGCCGCTCCTTGTATAGCACTGAAACAGACGTTGCAACTAAGTTCTGGCATATTTTTTATGTAGGTGAGTATGTAATAGTACCACCAAGAGCTGTCTCGTAAATGACGCAGCTCGACTATTACGTAATATTGTCCCTCAGAAGCAGAAAATATTACCCAAATTAAATATCAAAAAGTTTTAAGTTCAGAAGGGACTAATGTGGCGCACACCGCTATGACTTGCTGCTATCAACTATTTATATCCAAGACACTGTGAGTTTTCAATTCAAAACTTGCATTAGTTTTTGGAGATAGTCCTTGCATTAAACTTTAACCAGATTTTATAATTCCAAAGGGGCATAATTTGCTCATATACATGTCAGAGTTATGGGACTTGACAGTGAGGTTGGTACATTACTAGAAAAAGGATAAATAGTTTCAAAGCCTATATGCCTTTAATGATATCGTTATTCTGTAATTGCATCAAAAGCTGAACCCAGAATTTTCTAAGTCCCAAAGGGGGCATAATTTGACCAAACTAAGATCAGAGTTATGGGACTTGCTGATATCAACTGTTTTTTATAACCCCGAAGACACAATTGAAGTTTCAATTCAATATCTGCACTTAGTTTTGGAGATAGTAACTTGCATGTAAAACTTTACAAACAGAATTTTCTAATGTCCAGAAGGGGGCATAATTTGTCAAAATACATGTCAAGTATGGAACTTGACCCAGTGAGGTGGTAATTGACCTAGAAAAGAAAAATAAGTTTCAAACTTATCCTTTCAAATGATGTCTGTATGTACTGCATGCAAAAAACTTACCAAGGTGTGACGCCGACGCCGACGGCCAGTGTAAGTAGAATACTGGACTATTCTTGAATATCGAGCTAAAAATGTAGTCCCATAAATTCTGTTGAATATTTTTGTGAAAGAACCTACCCTCCTAACATCCCATGCACTGGAAAGTTTACTAAATGACCAGTATTAAATCAAGGACTTGTGTCCAGGGTGTCGGTGGTAGGTGATTCGGCGTCGTCAAAGTACTATATGCATTACCTTCTCCATTTGAATTTGTACCATGTTTGTAGCAATCCTTTTACTTTCTGTCTTCTTCCTGAACTCAATATATCGGAAATACATTAAAACGCAAGTGAGGTGTGTGTGTATGTGTGCGTGCTTGCGTAAGTGTCTTAGAAATTGTTCTAGGGTTCAGAGTTACAGAGTGAATGCTAAATCAGTAACAAACAGCAACAGCATCAATTACATAATCGTCCTTTTGGGTGTTAATAAAGATCCAGAGCTTAAAAAAGAAACACAAACAACATGTTCATTTGTTTATCTTCTCAAGTAATGAAGTTCAGTACTTTAGACTTTCATAAGACAGTTATGGGCTAAGTGGTCATCTTAAGATAACAGGCTTTCCACAGCCATTCCTTATCCCCATCTCATGAATCAAATGAATTAATTCCACACCTCACAAATTTTTTTTAATTCAAAGAAAATGTAATTTATCTTTTGAATAACCTGACTGATTTGACTGAATTACTTACCTATTAAACTTGGTTCCCTTTGATTCCTTTTATTTTTTCCTAGGTTCCCTGACCGGTGTTTAAGAGCCTTCTTTGGTCCGATTTTACAGGTCTTGTTCTAACCCCTCCTCTGGAGGCACCCTCTTCTTCCACGGGAATATATTTTGGTAAATCTGAAAATTTCCTCGAGTCCTCTCTCTTCGTTATTAAAAAACATTAGACTGTTATGCTGATACAACCCTTTACATTTGTACCCTATTGCTGTTTGTTTGGGCTTTATTTGCTGATTTTTCTCTATATTTATACTTAATTCTTCTGTTTGTTGACGTTTATCGTTTTTCACATCTGAATTTCTTCTGTTGTTCGTGTTCATGGCTCGTGAATTGCACATTTTTTATCATAATGGCAAATTTTTCAATCTGGGTCATAGCGAAATGGGCAGTCTCTAAAATCTTCATTTAAGGAGTCCCAACCATAGCCTTCAATTGTGTAAGAATCAAGTATGCTTGCAAGGAGAGATGGAATTTCCCAATCTTTGCACTACAACTGTCGTGCCCGCCCAAATCTACTGTGTAACAAGATCCGCTGTCTATGCTTTTGATAGTAAATACGCCCTCTCTCTTGTTTCTTGATATTTCCAGTGTTGTTCTGGTGAAGGAGGAAGCCTTGGAGCACATGCTTTACAAACATTTTTGGGCGGTTGTGAAGAAAATTCGGCAAGTTTGGAGTGTAATGCCCTGCACATGGTCCAAGCGCTTCACTTTGTATTCCACATACCTAAATTGAATGGTTTTGATGCATTTATGGTACACTAAACATTGCTGGTTTCTTGAAAATTAGTCACATGACATGTACTCATTTTTTTTTTTTCTGTTTGTTTTTTTTCATCAAAATGTGGTGTTGTGCATAGGAATAACAAGAACTACTTATATCATTTGTGCAGAAAACTATAATCTTTTGAGAACAGATATGAAATCACTAGGGAAATGATATTTAATTTAACTACGTCTAGGAATTTGCCATTGTCATTTATTTGACGTACAATAAAATCACGAAAATTCATAGACCCTCATACATATTTTGTGTTCATTTATCCAAATGTTATCTCTCAGAATCATTAACAATTTTTCCAATGTTTGTGCTGACTGCATTGATAAACTGGTACTTGGTACCAACTCTTTGAAAAAACTCAGTAAGAGTTTTCCATCCTCTTCTAACTGTCGGCAGAAATCTGTTACCAAACTGTACAAACAGGTCATTGTATAACCGGCTGTGTACCCTGACAGGTATGAAGCTTTCCGTGTCTGGTGCTGGTGCCGTTCTAGCCCTTAGTTTGTACTCACTCTTACGTTAAAACTAGTCGCTACTGTAACAGCTTACCCATCTCTAAATTTAAATACAAGCATAGAGCTTTATTCAAACAGAAAAAAGAATCTTTCATTTGTTGTTGGTGCCTATGTGGAAAGTCTGCCTTCAGCTTACTAGTAACATGAAACAAGTTTATCACTGAAGTTTGAAGCCCACATTTTGGCTTTAACAAAACCAATCCTTTAAAAGTGTCTGAAGTTCAGTCCATTTCAATAAAAGGGGAATGGAGACTTACGGTTCTGCTATTGGGAGCAACCATTGTTTGTAAACCATATCGACATTTTTTTTTTTCCTTTTCCAGTGATTCAGATTTCTTTAGATAAACACACCACTCGCTGTTGAAACCAGAGTTAGAAACTAGTTCTTAGGATGTGTAGCTGTTAGTTTCAGGTTACATAGCTGTTGCTATGTGACTAAAAGCTGTTTTAAAAGGAATTCTTATAAATTGTAAAAGATCATTATGTTACAAGATAACAAATTAATGAAAATCTAAAAGATAACTACTCGGCTATTATACACCATTAGTTTCTTCTGAAACAATGTCACAAGTTTTTGTTTTCTTTCCACAATATGCATAGTTCTTCCAGATAGACCAGACTCCCTCATACTCAGATTCACTTCGAGCTTTTCTACATTGCAAGTCTGTGTATATAAGAACCAAGCAAATTGGAAAAAAATTGGTATCCATTGTCACTGGTTTGCAGTAAGGAATGGCAAAGACTATAGCCCCAAAAGAATTTTACTATGAAGCAATATTTCCTTAACATTTTACTTAAAAAGAACCACAACTTTATGAGAGCACAATCAGTATTTTTTTTTAGTTTTTCCCCTATATACTTTATGTAAGAATTTAGAACCTATGGCTGCTTTTTTGGAATATGCCTTAAATGTGACCAATTTGAACACCAGCAACGCATCATACCAGACATGATGGCCGATACAGGATGTTTCATGTTAGGATTCCTGCCACCTTGTGATCAAGAAACATCCATACAGTTTGTGAGCACCATCCCATACTCCATCCAGACACACTACTTCATAATTCTAATGAGAAATGAGGCATAATTCAATGCAGTGCAGTCCCTCTATGATTTTCACTTTACTGTTGGTCGATTCAAGTCATTAGCTGTGTCAAAACAACCAAAATGGGGGCTGTACCCTCAGAATTGGACTTTTGCATCACAGTTTTGGAGTAAGTGTAATTTAGATCTCCAAGTGAGGGGGAGGGGCTAAGTGCATAAAAAAAACCTCAGGTATTCATCCCACCTTAATGCATTGGGAACACCGATATAGGCTGAAAGTACTAATAAGAAAAGTTAAATAACATGAAACGAATATTTCGATGTCAGCATACAGAGAACAAGAACTCAGCACCGATAGTACACAAAAGTGATATCACAGTTAATCCGGTTCTTGCTGAAATAGCACATGCACTTTACAACTTCAAGATTTCTTCATCTAAATTGCTGACTATCCATATTGTTCCTGTACTAACCATCTGTCCCAGGACTGCATTCTATGAAAGTCACAAGGTATGGTGAATCAGTCTTAATGAACACAATGACTTATCTTACCATAATAAATAATAACAATTCGTTTTAATCTAAACAAATAATATTTAAAAAAATAATTTTAGGCAGCTTTAAGGTTTACAAGCTATGAACCTAAGATGTAATGTCAACAAGCTGTATTATCTCGGAAGGAGTGTGCCAAAATTTATAACAACATTCATTCAATGTCGATGATAAACGGCAACAATTTTAGATATCATCACTTTCTAAGTACCATGATTTAAACTGTAAACGTACTATTTAATGAGCGAGTTTCAAAATAAGCTTCACTCTCCTACCCACTCAGGTATGCTTTTTTGATAAATGTCTATTATGTATTATGTTGTACATGAATTGTGTTAAATCAAATCTTGTTTAAACCAACAGTTCAGTTTTTTTTACTCGAAGTAATTCTATTCTGTCTACATAATACACAGGTTCAAGGAGACCAGAAAGGCTTACTATAATAAAAGCTTCTATCTGAGATAAGCTTTAATATAATAAAAGCAAGATGTGTGGTAAATATTAGTTTAAAAAAAATTGTTGTTGATAAAGAATAAATGAGAAATGCAAAAAAAATCATTACCCTGTACTACAAAAGCATTGGAACCTACTTTTGTTCAAGGTTGCTTAAATTTGTCAAATACACACAGTAATCATTTCCAAATTATTATTTTTGGGTGCACAAGACTTTCAAACATTTTCTTAACGAGTATTGAAACCCATAAAAAATTGAAGCCACCCCTTGAATACTAGCTTGTTTAAAACTATAAAAACACCTCAAATAAGATATAAGATGACCCCATCTACTACCTCCCCACCCCGGACTATTTGAAACAACTCATCTGGTTTCAAACTTGGCAGAAAAATAAAAGGCAAAAAACATCTCTAGCTTTAACTAGGTTTCTCCTATATATGACCTCTGGCTTTATGCTGACCTTCAGACAACCAGACTTTACCTGAGAGTTTATCAAAAGCCAAACAATTTGAATTATCAAAGGGTATTTTAAGTAGTCTCGAAAGTGTTCACCCGTAAAGTCTTTGTACTAGCGCAATGAAATAGGTATTCACAATAGCTGAACAGAATTGTGCTTGCGTTAAGGCTACTAATCTTAAATACTATTATATCATTATTTTTTTGTTTAGAGGAATAATTTCACACAATAGTCAATGAAGCATAAGAAAGATGACACATAAGGATCCATTATCCTGTTTTACAGGAGCCTGTATTGTTCCCTATACCCTATAAAATCTCACCTATGGACATAATTGGCAAGTGATATGTGCAATGAGGCATATGAGTGTTTAATAGCCATACACCACAACAATATTACAGTGAAAACATACTATTTACCATTTAATGCACAGCTGGCACTAGTCACCAAACTAAATGTTCCAAGCACATCCTACTACTAAGGTGTCTTGTGAAACTGCATAACTGATGTTACCGTGCCAGGTCTGAAAAACAAATGGCGTAGTAAAAGATTGTAGTTTCATGTCTGCACATGTCAGTAACAAATCAAAATGTAAACAGCAATTAAATGAGATTTTTTTTTACATGCTTTTTTATATAGTGTATTTCTTTCAACTATATTAGATTACTTCAAGTACCATTTTGCAAGTAACCCCTTCCTGTTCTACTTAATTTTTCAGAACGCAAGTAGACATATGGGTTACTTACCCAAAAATCACTCTCACCTGCTCCAACACCCCCGACAAGTTTGAAAACCAAATTCAAGAACTGTTTTTCCAACAAATTAATGATTCAATAAGAAATAAACACATGAACAACTCATTTTCCCGCATTTTTTAAACTATAACGTAATTTTTATTCTAAAACATAAACCATTTAAAACATTTTATAACATTTCTTTCATGACATCATCTGACTTACAGATCAATCTCCAAATAAAACTTGACCAAGACAAAGCACCTTTGATTTCCAATGTGAGCCCTGACCTTGGAGCTATGGGCCCCGAGTCTTGCACATGTCTCTTCATAGCTCAATATAGGAATTTTTATTCCAAGTGAATTCAAAATCAAACTCTTCATCATGGCATTTTTGAACAGAGTTTTTGAAACAACAGAAATAGACTCTTAAACCTTTTGCCCTTTAAATGTGACCTATACCTTGACTAGGGGCCTGGGCCAAGCACTGAAACATCCTCCTCATTATGGTGATTTTCATCTTAATTATTTCAAATCTCTTTCACAGATGGCAGAGTTAGAGACCAGACTGAATCAACCCTTTTGACCTTGTATCTCTGACTATGACATTGACCTTGAAGTTTGGTTATTGATGCACGACCATGTCTTTCTCATTATCGTGAACATTTATGCCAATTTTCTAACTCCCTTTTCTGGATGGCACAGAACGCCCATAATAACTTTACAATCAGACACACACATATACATGTGGCAATGTTACCACCTTTTGGGGGCATGAAAAAGAATGTACATATGAAACATTTGAGAAAATTAATTATGAAAAGTCTGCATGAATGTTCTACACACCTATCAGTATTTCGAGCAAAAAAAAGAGAAAATAAGGAAAAAAATAACATAGATTATCACTATGTTGTGTCAACATTTATACTTCAGAGTGAAAAGAGCATATAGCAATAAATTCACGCTACCTGGAAAGGTGTTTGCCTCGCGGCTATCTCTTTTCTGTCATAATCTGTCATAAATAGGCTGGTTTCCAATCCACATTCCCTTCTTGAGAAACCCTAAAACGAGACCTCTTTTGGGGGATCTCTCGTCTTCTCATTGGAAGAAATGTTCCAACTATGAGTAACCTCCATGAGTGGAAACACATACAAAAACCAGGGTTCATAATTTTGAGGTCTTAGTTCATCCAAGATCAAATCTCATTTCCATACCGCCTAAGTACACCTCTGGCCAACCAGTCTGGTGCAAAATATAAAACCCTGTCGTATCTTCTTCATATCTGTATCACTTGGCTGTAACAAAGTATTTGCCATGTTCATATGTAACATTTGGGTTGGTTTTAAATCACTTAAGATCGATTATAGGGTACTTTTTTTCCTTGTAATTGATGAGAAGAGAATAAGTGTTGGTGTAACAAAATGGCATTCTATGGAAATTTTTTAATAGCATTTCCCATGGGAAAGTTAAGTTTTTAATGTTGACTGCTGCTTTGTTTGTGGCATAAAATCAAATTGAAAAGTATGGCGTGCATGAGAATTTGAAGTATTTTACTTTTGCGAAAGAATTTTTAAGATAGCATGTACAGAAGTACTTGCTGTTTTTGCCACATATTGGCGTGGCAAATTAAAATTGGCGGCCATTTAGAGCTCTTTAAATGACTAGCAAATTTTAAACCAAATATGAATTGCGATATTGACATTTTTTCAAAAATAGCCTAAAAACTTAAACGTATCTCTATGGAGTAAATTACAAGTTTCTTTAGAACTAGGACTATTGGTTTTTTTAAATGCATGCAATAGTTTGTAACTTGTTCGTTATCGAAGAAAACATCCGACGTAAATTGAAACCGTCTTAATATTGAGTAAATGTGAAATAGAAAATCAAACTTTAGAAAAACAAACTTTAACTTTAACCTGTATGTTTTAAACAAATCGAACGTTTTCAATATGGGCACAGGTGCAACCGCAACCAAACAATGACCATAAATACTGAGGAAGGAAGTAAGACCTATAGTCAATATCCTTTTGTGGTCCTTGAATATGCTCACTACTAAACACAATTCCCATATAACTTTAATATGGTACAAAAATCCTATTTTCTCAATAATCTGCAATATACAGTGACAAGTTTTGAACAGAATAATAGTTCTGTTTCAAAAACTAAATTCAGTATCTAAGACAGACATTCTGGTAGCAAACAATTTATAATAGCTACGTGAATATCAATGTCTTGTTCGGTAAGCCGTGTCGATAAAGTATTAAAATGAGAAAATTAAGAAATGAGTATTTTTCTGGGTAATTTTTGCACTGCCGTTCAAATTACGCCACGATATTGATCTACGGAATTATCTGTTGTCGCTTCTTCATGTTACAGTAAACGTATGTCGACAGCAGATGAGTTTAAATCACTTTACTTATAACATCGTAAAACATCATATTCAAGTTCAACTATGAGGCGCTGGATTACACCTTCATAACATACATTTTATGTTAGTGCAGCTGTAAAATGATCATAAACACAACTGTACCTTGACTTTACGTATTTTATACAGATTTACATATCGAACAAATTTTTGGCGGTTCAACATTGTATAAAGTATCTTAAAGGAGAATTAAACAAGGGAACATGTCATATGTGGACATTAAAGAAGGTACTTAAAGCTTTGACATTCATGTTTCATATAGAAGAGGTCCATTGATCATAACATGTTATAAATGCATTTTCAAAACAACAATTATTATAAATATTGCTAATATTCTGTAAGAGCATTGCACCAGTAGTCTGTAATTATGTTTACTACTTCATTATGCTCTCTGTTTTCTCTAATAGATATGTTCTTCATAACTAATGAAGTATAGTTTTGTTTCTAATAGTTAAAATTACAGGTAGAACTAAGGAATAAAATATATCATTTACACAGTCGCCGATAACGGATTTGTATTGGAAACAAAACGAAGATATTAAAACAGTACTGACCAGCGCTTGTTTCTAAGGATGCGTACCAGCCTGACAGTTCTTCATTTGTTTGAAGGTGCTCGTAGGTCGGCGAGCTGAAAGTGAGTGCATTAATAACAATACAAAATTAACTCATACATGATATATCTGTTTATACTTTGTATATTGTAGTAATATATTACAATATGTTTAAAGCTCAAAGGAGGTCATTAAAACAAATCTAGAAAAATATAAAGAAAAACTGTTTAATATTGGATTCTATTTAAGCACTAAAGAAAGAAAAGAGACCCAACCACTTAATGTCAATATCTTTTTGCAAAGTTATTGTTTCTGACTATTTTCATTAGCACTGTCAACGTGAGGTATTAACGGACATTTGCGATATTTTCTCCGTATGTCGACGACAGAAGAGATTTTAAGAAATATATAATTTACTTATCGTTGTATTTGGTAAAAATAAACTTCTCATGAGTTGACGCAGGTAAATGCTTCTGACGCGAAAGAACGACAACTCTTCAGGCAGATTTACTCATTCGAACAACTTGCTTCAATTGAAATAAACGGAGCAATTTTAATTAGAAATATCACTGAATGTAAATTATATCTCAGGACACTTGATAAGTTAACCAAGTGATAAACTTCCCACAAAGTTTTGTGAAGATATATCGATTATATCGATTATATTTGTTGTTTTTACCACACAAACGGACTGACGGGATACCATAGTCAGTACAATCTGTTTATACCGCTAAATTAGAATTACGAATTTTAAGTAAAACAAAATACTTTGAAACATGTGCTCTTACGTAAAGATAAGATTATGGACAATTAAATGATTATTAATTAATAGCAATTACCATACTAAATAGATTGTTATCGGTATATGATTCGTTTCTCCTAATGCTTTAAGTTAGTGATAAATTTAAAATGGGTTAGGCCAGATATTACAATGCACTCATCCAAATAAAACTAATTGGTTCAGTCACCATACTGGAGAAAAGCATGTATATTTTTATGAATTATGGCTTTTTTCAATCTTAATCTTTAACAATTTAAACTATTTTAGAAGAACATGACTTCAGTTTGTGACAGGTATATATAATCCTTGCACTGCGTCTTTTAAAACTGATGAATCAGGTAACTAAGATCAAAACAGAAGTATACAAGTTTTAAATATGAAAGTGTCTATTGCAAATTAAAAGATGCTTATGCATAAAAGCACATTTAATCAATTCAATTAAGTGCTGTCCCAATCAGATACACAAATAAATTACAAATAAGACGGGACTCGTGTTGTGGACGACGTGTTGTTCGATGCACACTTTATAGTTTTAGTTAACCGGCAAAGCTTTTCAAATGTGTTAGTAAACGAGCCTTAAAATATTTCAATCAAACCAGTTATCTAATATGTATAAAGTAAACAACACATATTACCTTGCCAAGTTATAATAGCTGTTTTCTTGGACTTCAGTGTTATTCCTAAAATAGAAATATAATATATAGTTTTAATTGCACTATGTGTACAGAAAAAAAAATCTCATTTATTTCGCTTCATTCAAAGAGTGATAAATGTTCCAAATATATTATTTTTATTTTTTCTTGCAATTTCAATCAGATTTGCTTAATTAATATCACATACCATCAATGATGATAGATCAAGACTCATCAAACAGTAAAACATGAAACTCCACTGGCCGTCCATTAGGACAAAAATAGAAATGTTGCAGACTAGGTTTAATTGTGCCTATTAACGAACGGAAGCGGAAATGCTTAAATTGCCTATGAGGTTACATCATTACAGATTTTCCTTCACGTGCGTAAGTTAACAGAAGAGAAGATACATTCTTAAGGAGGTAGGTTACCTTGATATTTGTAAATGCGCATGTCCAACCGGAAGCTAATGTGACAATTACGACGATGTTTACGACAAACTAAATGTGTTTGTATATCCATTCTTCTGGAAATAAATCTTGAACCTGCCTCCGATCTTATGTTTAATGGTTTAATAATGCAGAAATAATGAATGAATTGCCGCAGAAACGCTTCAAAACATTGTTGCCTTAAAATGACGTCACTGACGTCATGACGTTACGTGTCAGTTACCGCGCAAAATTAATAGCTTTTATTTTGAAAGTACGTTATTCTGTGCTTTTTCTTTATTTGAACTATTTTTAAACAGCCATTATTTGCTGAAATACTTTTATTAGTCTTTTGCTCTGAAAAAAATGATCAATATTTTGCTTCTTTTATGTAATTATATTGAAATGTTATGCGGAATGTAAGAAAATGGATGATGGTAACTGATGTGATTGGGAATATAGTAGGCTGAAAGGTAACTTATTACGGTCATTTACAAATAAAAATTGGGCAGTTTGATTTGTTATACCTATTTCCCAGTTTCCGTTGATAATTTGTTACTTAAATACTAAAACTAAGCTCTAAAATTGTTCAAATTTCAGTATAAAATTGTGGTGTCTTGAATTAAATTGATGTTACCATGGAAACGAAGCCCGTGACCTATATGTCTAATTGTAAAATTCAAAAGCGTTGACACGTGTCTATTTAAGGAACACAGCTTCGGCTTTTTATTTTCATTTCAACAATATCCATGAGAATAATAGCAGCATGCAGAACGATTTTTCAATAAAAATGTCAGACGACGGGCACTGCTGTAAGTATTTTAAGCAGTGAAATTTGTTAAATTAACTGCAATTCATACGAAAATATTACTAACGTTAGAAATAAGATGTTTTAAAGCTACATTTACAAGAAAGATAATTTTATATAATATTTTTTTATAAGAAATTAGGATAAAAAGCAACATATAAGCTATGTTAAACATCTCTGTTGCCATGGTTACTCTAAACTTTAAGAAAAACATAGTACCATGTATAGTTCTTGGTATTTTGCTAATCATATTACCCAAATATTCCATGTTGGTCAATAACAGAAGGGCACTGAAGCCGTCGAAAAACCCGTTTTCATACATAATTGTTGAAAAATTAAAGAAAATGCGTCACCATGGAAACACGAGCCCCGCGACATATACATTTTAAGCTTTTATTAGAAAGCTAATGCGCATACTAGTAAAACTATTAATTATGCAGACTTCTACGGATGACAATGAAACCAAAATACACTGAAAAGTGTTAAATATCGTGTTAAAAATTGTACTTGAAGGGACAGAGATAAACGGAACTGAGATTGTAGCAGTTAAAACATTAAATTACACGAAATACAAAAAATCACTGCGGTTCAACTAATTTGAATTTACCCTGGTAACAAGGTAACCTACCTCCTTAAGAGAAAATTATATCACTTTTAGGTAATGATATGAAGCATTTCCTTTAATAAAAAAAAACGTATCACACATTAGTGATGCCGCTTTTTACATCTGCCCACTGGATGATATTTATACGCAGAATGATTTTCGTTTTCGTATACCGGGTTCTGGCTTAATACTCACTCTTATATTATCTATAGTTACACAGTGTGTACAATGTACCATTTGTATAGCTGAATAAACGTATAAAGTTTAAATTTAACTAAAAATATAGATTTTAACGGGGAATAACAGTACATTATGTACAATAAAGAACGTGTTATGCTCCATCTTCCTAATAAACGTGG
The DNA here is from genome assembly GCF_021730395.1 of Mercenaria mercenaria. Classification (NCBI taxonomy): domain Eukaryota; kingdom Metazoa; phylum Mollusca; class Bivalvia; order Venerida; family Veneridae; genus Mercenaria; species Mercenaria mercenaria. Next base: position 26,469,858 of record NC_069362.1, read on the forward strand.
TTAGTTCTGAACTTTTGATAAATGGAATGTCTTAATGTAACGTTGCTATTCTGGATTTTTTATACACGGGTATTGAATGAAAGATAGCTGTGACTTAAAATCACTATTCGTTGATTTATTTCTTCGAAGCTCAGGGACACATATTCCTGCTCCATATTCATTGCCTTCCACTTAGTTCCATTATGTACGTATTTAACTAAACAATGACTATTAGAAGAATGACTAAAACATATAAATTGAAAAGCAGTGGTGTTTGACCTACAATAAATGTAATAACGCAAAAGTTGCACTGTGATAAATCGAGATGGATACAATATTCACAGGGGCTGTAACATGAGGAGTTGTTGGATTCGAGGTAACTTAACGGTTTAATGCCGATAAATGTCTCAATTTTGTACACAATTACATCGAAATGTAAAACGGAACAGTAAGATAAAGGTCAATGTCACTGTACGAACAATTCACGTTTATTTGTGTATTAACGTCTGCAGAAGCCCACGGGAATGTTTGTGACCGAGACTGAAGGTCGAGGTCACAAACAAATCCCAAGGGCTTACACATCACAAACATGTATTGTCGCTATTCTTGCATAAAAACATAACACGACGACTAAATGTATTGTTTTCATACGTGATGACTTTACGATTCCGGTACATCTTTAAACTACCATTCTGTTGTTCTTGGAAACGGTAAACATGTTTTAAATATCCATAACCAGGGCCCAGAAATTAACAACACTACAAACAGCACGTATTGAAGGTTTTTAACGATTTTTTAATATATTGTTATTACAAACATGATATAACCTATAATGTTTCATATTACGTAAAAAATTGGTAAATAGCAGCACAATTTCAAGAATAATAAATTTACATTCGTGTTATTTTGAGTACGAACACACTTCCAGTACGAATGAGTACGAAGGTAGTGAAAAGCTTTCAAGCTTTTAATGTAAATTCTTGGAGAAATTTGATTAAAACATACCGACTGATACTTACCAAAATCATTTATATCATTTCTAAAAACAAACAATCACACAAGTTACACGCGATTCTTAAACATTCATTGTAGTAGTAATATATATAGCGTGTTTGGGCCACTCTGACCCCATTTGACCTTCAGCCTTTGGTTCAAAGTGACCACTACTGGCTAATTTAAAAAACACAGGTTTTGAACTCAATGAAAAACAAGAAGTTTTAAGTACATATAATATAAATGAATCAAAAACAAATATATTATGTAAAAGAAAGGAAATTTACTGATAGTATAAATCCTCAATATGTTACAACAAAAATGGTAGACTTATGTTAAAAGCTCAGTGTGCATCCTGCGGTAGTATAAAAACACAGTTTGTGAAAGGTTTCGGGGGAGCAGCGAAGCGGCGGAAAGCCATCGGGGATCAAGATCAACTCGCCGGAGGAGCAATTGATATTCATAAAGTAATGTTACCTTTATTACCTAAGAAAGGTTTAACACTTCCAGGATATAACTATTGCGGACCAGGAAATCCTTTGGATAATGGGTCTCCTGTTAATGAACTAGACGCAGTATGTATGGACCATGACTTTTGCTACGAAAGTGGTGTAACAAAAGAAAATTAGTAAAACAGATACAATATATAAATCAGCTTATTTTCAATCAAAGGCTTTAATTATTATTAACACAAACGGAATAAAAAACACTTTACGTCAAGCCTTTGATGAAATAATAAATAGAATTGGTAATCGGATTTCAGAAGGAAGCGGCTGGAGAATAGAGTCAGTTGATGCTCATTATATAAATAGATATGAATATAATCCATTAGCTGCTTCTAGTTATTTAGAATTACCAAAACCATTACAACATCCAATGAAAGGATTAATAAATATAAAGAACGATGATAATGAATGTTTTAGATGGTGTCATTTAGCTTACAAATGTCCTGTAACAAAACATTCTGAAGTTTTAAATTACAAAAAGCATATAGAAAAACTTAATTATAAAGGAATAAAATTTCCTGTTACAATAAATCAAATACCTAAAATAGAAACTCAAAATGATATTTCATTTAATATATTTGGTTATGAAGCTGATAAAGTTTATCCATTGTACATTTCAAAATATTAATATGAAGAACACTCTGACATGTTGTTAATCAGTAATGGTGGACATGAGTCCCCGGGAGCTTCTAGCTCCCACGAAATAACACATTATGTTTGGATAAAAGACTTTAATAGATTAATGTTTAAAAAAAACAAAATATCAACATAAAAAACATTTTTGCAAATCATGTTTACAATGTTTTTTTTTTCACAAGAAAGCAAGAAAGAATATTAAATGAACATATTCCAAATTGTTTAGCTATTAATGATGTTCAAGCTATAAAAATGCCAAAATGGGGAAATAAGATTTATTTTAAAAATTATCAGAAAGGTTTAGCCGTACCTTTTGTAATTTATGCTGATTTTGAATCAATAACTAAGAAAGTATCAACTGCTTTGCTGTCACCTAAATCTTCATTTACTGAAGCATATCAAAAACATATAGATTGTGGTTACGGTTATAAAGTTGTTTGTTGTTATGACGATAAATATACTAAACTAACACAAGAGGTCCTAATGCAGTTCATAAGTTTATTCAGAAAATGCTTGAGGAAGAAGAGTATTGTAAGAAAATATTTAATGAAAACTTTAACAAAGATTTGAAAATGTCTAAAAAAGATGAATGTGAATTTAAAAAACTAACCTTTTGTCATATTTGTGAAAAAGAATATAAGGAAAATGAAACTAGAGTAAGGGGTGAATAACACAGTTTTTCAAACGGACCGAAGGTCCGTGACCACTGTCATATAACAGGAAAATTTAGAGGAAGTGCTCATCAGGACTGTAATATTAATTTTAGACTAACGCACAAAATTCCTGCTATTTTTCATAATTTAAGAGGTTATGATGGTCATCTTATTATGTAACAAATAGGAAAATTTAAAAAAGAAATTAATGTAATTCCTAACAATATGGAAAGATATATGGCATTTATGGTAAGTGATTTGGTTTTTATAGATAGTTTTCAATTTATGTCTCAATCATTGGATAACTTAGTAAAAAATATTCTAGAATTTAAATATTTATCTCAAGAATTTAGTAAAAATAAGGAGTTTTTAAAAACAAAAGGTATTTATCCATATGATTACATGGATTCATTTGAAAAATTCAAAGAAACAAAATTACCTCCTAAAAAAGAATTTTATTCAATTTTATACTCTACTGAAATTGACGACAGCGAATATGAACATGCTTAAATTGTTTGGAATAAATTTAAAATTAAAACAATGGGAGAATATAATATTTTGTATTTAAAAACTGACGTCTTATTTTTATCTGATGTTTCTGAAAATTTTAGAAGGTTGTGTTTGTAATATTATAAACTTGACCCTTGTCATTACTTTAGTAGTCCTGGGTTAGCTTGGTATGCAATGTTAAAAATGACTGGAATAAATCGGGATTTAATAATTGATATTGATATGTATCTTTTTATTGAAAAAGGACTAAGAGGCGGAATAAGTTACAGTCAAACCTGTGAACAAAAACCACTCTTCGGAACAAGCAAAAGTGGTCTTTGTTCACAGGTGGTCTTTATTCGGGGGGAAGGGTCACTTCTCAGTTAGCCATTATCATGCTGATAAAAAGTATTTTTACAGCTTCTTGCATTCTTTATGTTCTATGTATTAATCCGGCCGGTGCAAACTTGCATATTTTCAATCAAGCAGTAATTATTATGTTTGTTATAAGGCTAAAGTCGTGAAAATTCGGCGGATTTCAAATATTTTCAAGCCGGAACGGTCCAGCTTGGTCGTTATTGGGGGCAAATGTGACCCTTGGGAATCAATTTGGCCAGTCGCTGGTCGCGGTCGCCAGGTGGTCGCTATTCACGGCCTTTTTATGAACTTTTTTCTATGGGGGGACCAGAGACCGGTCGTTGTCGACAGGTGGTCGCTATTCACGGGTGGTCTCTAGCACAAGTTTGACTGTATATAGCTAACCGTTTTAGTAAAGCAAAGAATAAATATATGAAAGATTATGATCCTGAATTAGAAACTAAATACATTATGTACCTCGAGGCCAATAATTTTTACGGTTGGGCTATGTGTCGACCTTTACCCTCTGGACATTTTAAATGGGTCACCGAAAAACAATATAAGAAATTAATTGCAAAAGGCAAAACTAACTTTATAATTGAATGTGATCTTGATTATCCAAAAGAATTACATGCTACGCATAATGATTATCTTTTGGCTCCTGAAAAAAATAAAATACCAGATCAATGCCTTTCAAATTATAGTAAAAGTATTAAAGAAAAATTTGAAATAGGAAAAAGTAATGTAAAAAAAAGTTGGTTCCAACTTTAATGAAGAAAAAGAATTACGTACTTCACTTTAATAATCTTGAACTATATACACAATTAGGATTAAATGTAACAAAAATACACAGAATATTTACTTTTGATGAAAGTCCTTGGTTAAAATGTATATTGGTTTTAATACTCAAAAAAGATCTAAAGCAAAGAATTCTTTTGAAAAAGACTTTTTAAACTAATGAACAACAGTGTATTCGGTAAGACAATGGAGAATTTACGCAAGAGGGTTAATATTAAATTAACACATGATGAAAATCTTTCATTAAAATATATAGCAAAACCTTCATTTGTTAGTTCAACAATGTTTAATAAGAATTTGTTTGGTATTCATAGAATAAAAGAAAGTTTATTATTAAACAGACTTTGTTATGTCGGAATGTGCATTCTAGATTTATCAAAATATTTAATGTATGGTTTTCATTATAACTATATCAAAGAAAAATATAAAAACAACTGTAAATTACTATTTACTGACACCGATAGTTTGTGTTATGAAATAAATACTGAAGATGCATATGAAGATTTTTCTGAAGATTCAAAACTGTTTGATAAAAGTGATTGTGATAGTATTTCAGAGATGTATTTTGATTACAACAAAAAAGTAATTGGAAAATTCAAAGATGAAGCTGCCGGAATTCCCATTGTTGAATTTGTTGAACTAAGAAGTAAAATGTATTCATATTTATTAGAAGGTTTGTCTGAGCATAAAGCTCAGACGAATATTAAAAAATGTAAAGAAATATAAAATCATGTGGTAAAGAAAAAAATAGTACATGAAAATTAGAAAGATAGTTTTTTAATTCAACCCAAAGTAATCACACATTAAGTTATTCGTTCAGATAAGCATAATCTTTCCAGTTATGTTATTAATAAAACATCTCTATCATGATACGACGATAAAAGATATATTAAACCTAATGGTATTAATACATTAGCGCACGGTTGTAGAACCATAAATTGTTAATTTAATATTCTTAACGTTTAAACCATTTATATAAATAACTGAATTTATTTTAAACCGATTAGCATATTTAATGGAAATAGATTCATTTTTTCTGTTATTTTTTGCATTGTAACTTTGAAGAATTTTATTTTCTTTGTTTTTTAATTCTAATTAAGCTTCTCCTTTATCTAATTTAATTGCATCTATAAGAATAATTAAGATGCAATTTTGTTTAATTGTTACATTATTACAATTTTGAACTAAACCAGGACTAGCATTACCAACTTTCCATTGAAATAATCCAGCAACATCTTCTGTTGCAGATGTTAAAAACAAAGGGGGTTTTCTTACTATTTGCCTTTCTATTTTACTTACTTTTTCATTTATTTTATTGAATATTCCCATTATATAAAAATTAAGTTTATTAATTAACCAAATAGAATCTGACATAACTTCCAGCATCTATAACAAATTGATATTCTTTATCTCTAAATATTGGCCATTCCGGATGGATCAATACGAAACATCATTACTTTGTTTAAATGAATTTCAATGTTTTTTTTCTTGTAAGTCCAGGTGAGGTGCCCCTCTATGCGTTCCTCTCCGTTTATTTGACTCAAATCATCAGGCCCACACCACCAACGAAAATAAATAATATCAGAAATAGATTCACTAATGAAATCTTTGATAATAATATTGACTTCAATTATGTAATCCCCATCTTGTCTGACTAGAAATGCAATATTTTTAATTCCTGAATCGATATATTCATGATTTGTTTTGATAAAATTTTTATAATCTATAATCTTACTAGCTCGTATTCCAAATAATGCAAAAAAAATTGTGGTTGATAAAGTTTGTTGTAATTGTTCGTCTGCAATATCATATTCTCTTTGTCCGTAATAACTTTTTACTTCTAGAAGTCTGTTATTGTAGTATTCGAAAAGAAACACTTCACGTCTTACTTTTTCTAGTTCTTCTTCTATTGTTTTATATTTATTTTCATGTTCAAGAATTACTTCAGCTAAATCATCAACTCGTTTTGTTGTAGCAACTTCAGAGGCAGACAAATTGTCAACAGTATTTTTTGTTCTGGCCAGTTGTGTTTCTTGTTATCCCCCGACGAAAGTCGGAGGGATATAGTTTTGGCGTTGTCCGTCCGTCCGTCCGTCCTTCCGTCCGTCTTTCTGTCCGTCCTTCCGTCTTTCCGTCCGTCCGTCCGTCCGGAGCCATATCTAGGAAATGGTTGGGAATATTTCTTTAAAACTTCATAAACATGTTCAACACTATGAGTTCTTGCCGCCCGTCAAGTTTCAGTCAGATTGCCCAAGTAACACCAGAGTTATGGCCCTTAGAAGTTTCTAGTGTTAACTATATAGGGTACTATAAATATGGCAATTTCTGCATCATAACTTTTGATATATTTGACCTAGAACTATGAAACTTTAACAGAATTTAGATCACCATAATGTGGTTGTGTACACACAATTTCATTCGGATTTATTTTGTAAATTAAGAGTTATTACCCTTTAATTGTATAAAAATCCACATATTTGTACATAACAAACTTACCATTTGGTAGAATTTCATTAAATTTCTTTCATTCTTTTCCCTGAACATTTATTGTAAACATGTGAAGTTGTGTACCCACACTTGGTCACCCCCTTACCTTGATCACACACCTCCCCACGACACCACCCCCCCCCCCCCCCCCCCAAAAAAAAAATTCCTTATTTTAGATTTTTTTCAAACAAACTTCATATACATGTTCACCACTATGAGGTTATGGGGCCCATCAAGTTTCAGACAGATTGCCCAAGTAACACCAGAGTTATGGCCCTTAGAAGTTTCTAGTGTTAACTATATAGGGTACTATAGATCTATAGATATGGCAATTTCTGCATCGTAACTTTTGATATATTTGACCTAGAACTATGAAACTTTAACAGAATTTAGAGCACTTTAATGTGGTTGTGCACAGACAATTTCGTACGGATTTCTTTTGTAACTTCAGAGTTATTGCCCTTTAATTGTCTAAAAATCCACATATTTGTACATAACAAACTTACCATTTGGCAGAATTTCATTAAATTTCTTTCATTCTTTTATGTGAACATTTATTATAAACATGTGAAGTTGCGCACCCACATCTGGTCACCCACTTCCCTTGGTCACACCCCCTCCCCCTCCCAACCGAAAAAAAATAATTTTTTTTTTCATTTCCTATTTTAGATTTTTTTCAAACCTTCCAAGTTGTACCATTCCCCCACCTCACTTCTACACCCAGTCATGCCCACCACTGATCATGCATCCTCTGCCCCCCCCCCCCCCCCCACCAACTTCACCATTTTACCCCCTTTTTTTTCATTTTTAATTTTCAATCAATATTTATAATCAACATGTGAAATTTTGATTCCTCTCCCCCACCCCCTAAAACAATAAATATATACATATATCTATATATATACATATATATATTTCCATTCCTTTTTTTTTTTAAATGTTCAAACCTTCAACATGTTAAGTTGTGACTGCACAAACCTTGCCCTCAGCCATGTTCAAGATATCTTACCTGTGTTCTCTTAAGGACAACTGTTCTTTTAGGTTCAAATGTACATGTTGAACAGCAACACCTGGTGTCAAACCACCCGAAGACAATATTTCGTTCCAGTTAAACTTCAAGCTCACATTTCAATTAACTGCATTTAATTTTAAAAGCTAAGCTTATTACAGTAAGCATATCCCTTTCAAAATAAATTCTTTAGTCAGGATCAAAGTATCATACATTTATTATGTACTCTTTAATTAAACATTTGTTTTCCGTTAAATTGATTTTGACTAATGAAATTATTTGCTTCTTATTAACATCCTTTAACTTTTTGCCGGATATATCTTTTTGCCATTCCTCAGTACAAACCCTTTCGGCGGGGGATACCAATTCATCGAATTTGCTTGTTTTAAAAATGCATTTTTACTTTTGTAATTTCTCCAGCATTAGTGGAAATTGCTTTAGAATTAGCAGTAATTAATTTTCCTTGTTTAACTGATTTTTCAACATCAAAGTCCAGATTATTTTCAATTTCTTTAATATTATTATCCGAAGTTGTTTTTTTAAATTTTCTATGTTAGAATTCAACTCTTTTTTAAGGTTATTTAATGCTGTGTCATGATCATCACCTCTTTGTGAAGCTGCCTTTTCGAGTTCTGATTTATATACCGCAAGTATATTTGAAAATGTGTCGAGTAAATCTTGATTCTTTTTTATCATTTCAGTGTTAAGTTTATTTATTTTTCTTCTGATTTCTAACTGATATATATTTTGTATTTTTTTCTCAGCTTCAATAATCTTGTGTTTTAGTTCTTCATGTTTAATCATACTGTCTTTTAATTCCTGAACTTGATTGAATAACATTTCAAAATTAACCCGCAATACTTCTTTCAACTGACTATCTGTCAAATCAGATTTCTCTTCAAGTTCTTTAATAGAATCAACCGTAGCTTTCATTTCTTCTTCAAGTTTACCTTGTAATTGAAGTACTAATAATGAATTGTTTTTTTAAAATCTTTTGTTAATTCTTCAGTATTCTTTACTTCTTCTTCTAATGTCTGTTTTATACTTCTAATATCTTCAAGTTTATAGTCTTCTATTACACTTTGAACTTTTTAAAACTTAAACCGTTTTGAAACTGCATCACTGGGTTTATCTGGATTTCCTAGTTGATTATTTCATTACCTCCCATATCTAATGCTCTGTTCATTGTGTTATCAACTTCCTTATTTTTATGGAGATACGATTCCATGTCCTTTTTAAGCTTTTAGAAATGTTTTCTAGTGGCATAATCACTTGAATCAATATCAAATTTAACTTTACTTACACTGTCGGGTTGATTAATTTGTTTTACATCATTAAAACTCCCATTATACAATTCCCGTAAAGTTTTTTCTTAAATACTTCCTTGGTTTGTCAACGTATAAGAAATCATATTTTTGTTTTGTTGCATTAGCAAAAGAATCACGATTTATATTTTGTTCATTACAAATCATATCATTTTCTCTTTTACCTGGACTTTCAAATAAAATATAGTGAGAACAGTTAATACGGATATCCTTCGGTGTTTTATAGTAAGACTGACTTAAATAAATTACAGAACAGTTTTTGTGACGTCCTTGAATAAAGTATTTTGTAATTTCGCTTTGAGCGTTTTTTTTTCACATATAAAACATCAAATATTACTACTTTTTGTTTCTCTGATTCAAGGCTATCGCAAGGTTCAATTTCATTATTAGAATATTCAAGTATTTCATTTGGATCTATTTTATTTTTTCTGCAATTATATTTAAGAGATTAATTAAATCCTGATATTTAGATTGTTCTAGGTCTTTAGCATATAGGTATAATTTATCATAATATATAAGAGGCTTTCGAAGCATATGGATTAGTGTATTTGTTTTTCCTGATCCAGAAGATCCACATATTAACATTCTAAAACACGAATCTGGCATAAATGATAAAATTGCTTAAATTTAGGTTTATCGCTTTTTGTATCATAATTTGGAATTTCCATTATATAATAATATTACAATATCTTACATTATCTTACATTATTATATAAATGCAATCACAACTTAATGAAATAAGAAAAAGAAAAAACTTAGTCGGACAAAAGGTAAGAGCTCTTAGAGATGAAATAATGAGAGAAAAAATAAAAAAGGTTGCCAACAGAGATATTTTTAGTAAAATTTATAAACCAATTACAGAAGGACTAGAACAACAACAAAAAATGACGGAGTTATTGGAAGAACCACCACCCCCGGAACTACAACAACCATTATTACCACCATTACAGCACAGAGAAAAAGAATTTGATATATTTAAAGAACATGGGGATGAAGAAACAATTGAAGAATCAGAAGAAGAATTTGGGGGCAAGACCGAAACAAACAATAGTTGATTTAAATAAAGGTACTGACCTAACCATTTTACCTCGTCAATATTCACCACCTAAAAAAGTGTTTCAAAATATCATTGACACTGATCCATCTTCTGAAGAACTTGTCGGGCTATCAAACCCGGAAACTATTATAAAACGTGTGACAACAGACATAAAATCCCTAAATGGTAAAGCAGCGGGTTTAGGACGCAATCACAATCCTACAAAAGCTACGAAAAAAGAAATAGAAGGTTTAAGAAATCAATTAGATAATTTAATAAAAATACAAAAAACGAATTATATATATCAATACACTTAAACCTACATATATGGGAAAAGGAATATAACATCATAAGCCCTATATAAAGTTTCACCAAATGGACAATATGGTAATTTAATTATTAACTTAAATAAACTTTATGGTCAAAACAAATTGATTGCTAAGGATCAAAGAACTGGAAAAGAAGTAATTAACGTTAAGGTAGATAATGGTTTAATTGATCTGATTAATAAAAGATATAACAATAATAAAAAACATTCAATATTTTCTAGGAAAATATTTAAGGAATTAACAGAAAAATCAGGATAACCTATTAATAAAAGATCTATGGAATTTAAAAAAGTAATTAGGGGTGATTCCATCAATGCCTCCGGCAGTTAAGGTTATGACGTTTGTCCATGCAATCCAGAAGAACTGGTTAATAACTTAGAACTTATTTGTGGTTCAATTAATTCCGGAAATAATAATGAAGAACTAAAAAATGAAGGTATTAGCATAATTGATGAACTATTAAAAATAAATAATAGTTACCAAAAGAACATGAAATATTATATAAAAATATTTTTCTTGAATATATAAATGGAACAAAAAATAGTGTTAAGTTCTGAAGCAGTTAAAAACAACACTAAAATTACTCCAAGCGATTTTACAGTTAGATTCAGCCGTTCCTTAATTTTAGATTAAAATAAAACTTATGTTGTTGGTTTGGGTAGTATTAACACTATGACTTACTCTTGGCATGATATTAGTGATGAATATGATAATAAAAGAATTCGTTATAATAATGGTAAGGATTGGAAAGACATTATATTTCAAAATGGTTCTTACAGTTATACAGATATTAATAATTATATCAAGGAAACATTAATAAGCAATTGTGATTTTGTATTTGATAAATCAAACATTGCAGGGACACAGTCCCCGGGGACCTACGGTCTGCCACATATAACTTTGGAATTTGATTTAAGTAGTTTTAAGATATTAATTTCAATTCATGATAATTTTATATTGGATTTAAGAATGTCAAATTTTCATACATTGCTAGGATTTGAGAAAAAAAGCTTTGAAAAATACTGAATGGAGAACTACAACACCAAATATACTAACTCTGTAGATACAATTTATTTTCATTGTGATCTTATTGATAATTCACTTGTTGGTGGTAATTTTAGTGATATTATCTATGCTTTAAGTACTGCAGATTTAACAAGAGCTTATCCGTTTACAAAAGAGCCAAACAGAGTCGGATATTCTGAAATTTATAAAAATGTTATAGATTCAATAAGAATATATATTACAGATGCATTTGGTAGAATAATTAATTTTAACGGAGTTGAAACAAATATAAATTATGAAATTATAAAATTTAGTTTTATATAATGTACAAAAAAGTTTATGACAAAAATAAAGGCATATTTATTTATGTTAATCCTTGGTCAGGAGAAGAAATTATACAAGGTAGACCTGCGGTCTCCGGAGATTCCATCTCTGGTACAGGTATCTCTGATACTTTAACAAAATTAATTCAATCTTCTGTTGCATCCTCAATTAGCACTGCTAGAAAAAAAAGCTCTGGAAACTGCAGGAAAAAACTGCACTTAAAAGTGGAACAAAAAAGATTGGAACGGAAGTCGGGAATTTAGCTGCTGATAAAATTACAGAAAAAAATAAAATTTTCAAAAAACCCGCTCGTAAAGACATTAAAAAACCTGCTGTTGGTAATTCAATTGCTAAGGAATTGCAAAAAAAAAAAAAAAAAAAAAAAAAAAAAAAAAAAAAAAACAAATTCAAATAAAAATAATAATGAAGAGGATATTAATATAAGAATAAATAAATTATAGTCGGGTTCAGCGTAAACATATTAACAGATTAATTTATAAAAAAATAAAATAATATATAATATACATGTTTAGAATAAAACAGTATTGTGAAAGATATTAACTAACTCCTATTCAATTAGATACACCTTTAATAACCCTCTTAGAAAATAATGTTAAACAACAAAAAAGTGGGTATCACTTTACAATTAATGATAGAAGTTCATATTTTGATTGGTTTAATGGTTATTTTGAAGTAAGTTTTAAAGTTAATAAACTTATTAATGGTAATAATTATGGTAATGATGATCAAATTCCTTTAATTTATAATGCAGCTTCAATAATTGATCAACTAATAGATAAACAAAATGGAAAAATTGTGTATGATTGTAATAATTTATATAAGGTTATTAACTTAAAAAATTTAGTTGAACTATCTAAGGATTATGCAGAATCAACTGGAACAAATGAATTTATTTATTTAGATGTTAACGCTAATGCTGAAAGTAGAAAAGATAATAACGACTATAATTTATGTTTTGCTGCTAGAAAGCTATAAATCAGGGTGGTAATAATGTAAATGCTAAAATTTCGTTACATAATTATTCATTTTTTCAGGTTTAGAACAAAACATATTACCTCCGAGCCAAATCCAAATAACATTACAATTAACTAATGAGGACGAATTAATCTACAGAGCTAATGCTTCTAATCCAGGTAGGGTAATTGTAACTAAATTAATTTTGTGGGTTCCACGTTTAATTTTTAATGATTATGGAATTAATTTAATTTCTGAAGCAAGGTGGAAATACTTGCGTGAAATGATGGCACAATATGCAGACACCCAGCAGGCTAATATGTCTTTTAGAATAACAGCTTGTGTAACAAAACCCGAACATGTGTTTGTTTATTTACAACGGTCTGATAAAAGTAATGAACAAGAACATAACCCACATTTATTGGAAACATTTTAAGTTAATGCAGCAAATAATAATTGCCCATTGGAATCTTGCCGTCTTGATGTTGTTAATGGTGTTTTTTTATCCCGAAACGGAATATACAAGTATATCAAGAATTTACGATGATGTTCTTAATTATTCTTGTAAACAAATCAATAAAACTAATGGAAGTCTCTTAAATAGATCAAATTTTCAAAGTTTGTTCAGATTTGTTCATTTTAACTTAGAATTTAAAAAGGAAGGAATTGCAGAAGATCCTAAGCATATTGCATTAACAGTTAAATTAAATATTCCACCAGCAGCTAATATCCGTGTTTATGCAATTGTATTGTATGAACAAACAGTTGAAATAAATACTGTTGGAAATGAACTTGTTATTGTTTAAATAAAATAAATTCTAAATATATAATGACATCAAATTATATTGAATATAAAGTAGATTTAACAGATGGACAGAAAAATAAATTAGTACAAGCTTACAATAATAAAATTTCACATTTTTTTAGGTTAAAATATAAACAATTACGTGGAAACTTTCCTTTACTTTTAACAAAAACACAAATTAATCAAATTAACAACTCTATTAGGAATAAGAAGGGATTAGAAATTACAATTTCAAAAAAACAAATGTCCAGTCAAGGTCAAAACGGAGGTTTCTTAGGAGCTTTGGCTGGTCTGTTTGGCCGGACAGTACTTCCGGTAACTGCAAAATAGCTCCAAAAATATTAGAACCGTTAGGCGTTGGTGCTTTGTTTGGGCTTGCCAGTACTGGTGTTAGTAAGTTACTTGGAAATGGTATGATTTCCGTAGCTAATGATAAGAGAAATATGATATCACCATATCTTACACCTAATCAAAGAAAACAATTAAGGGTAACTGGTGTAATAAAACTAACTCAAAAACAAAAACAAAATGGCAGTTTTATTAGTACAATTCTTGCTAGTCTCGGAATACCTTTGATTACATAATTTGTTAAGCGGTAAGGGGCAAGGTCAGGACATACAGATAGATTCACAAAGAAGACCTTACAGACGAATTCCTATTGTAAAAAAAATAATTTATAAACAAACCAATCTCTAACTTTGAAATTGAACAATGGACAAAACAATTAAAAATTAAAAACTTTAGGGGTGTATTTAGTAGAAGCGATCTCCCGAAAACAAAATGGAGAAAAACTGAATGTGGAATAATCAATTTAGATGATTCTGTTAGACCTGGAACATATTTGGTGTGTTATGTCGGGAAAATATATTTTGACCCATTCGGACTTCCTCCATCAAAAGGAATAGTTAAATATATACCTGGAGTAAAGTATAACAACCTACAATCAAGACAAAACAAGTGTATTGTGCGGTTATTATTGTTTTTTTTTTCATGAAAATGTTATAAGATGGTATAAACATTTATGATTTATTGTATAAAATACTAAAAGTTAACAATCAAAGAGCAAATGAACAAATAATTATTTCATATTTCACATCTAAATACAACAAGTAATCTAAAAATAAGCGTTTACACTGTAAACGGTACTAAAAATAAACGTGCAAAGTTCACTAATGCTAAAAATAAGCGTTTACACTGTAAACGTTACTAACAATAAACGCGAACATTGTACACGGAATTTAAAATCTAAAAATAAGCGTTTACACTGTAAACGTTACTAAAAATAAACGTGAACGAAAGTGATGTGTTTAAAACATTTAAAATCTAAAAATAAGCGTTTACACTGTAAACGTTACAAAAATAAACATGTACATTTGACTTGTTGGGTTAAACATCGCACCGACAGTCAACAACCTTAACCACTCGGCCGCGGAGGCCTCAAACATGTACATAGTACACAATCTAAAAATAAGCGTTTACACTGTAAACGTTACTAA
This sequence comes from Mercenaria mercenaria, assembly GCF_021730395.1. NCBI lineage: Eukaryota > Metazoa > Mollusca > Bivalvia > Venerida > Veneridae > Mercenaria > Mercenaria mercenaria. The sequence goes on from NC_069362.1 coordinate 26,485,060, forward strand.
AAATAAACATATACATAATATACGGAATTTAAAATCTAAAAATAAACGTAAACGCAGTACATGAAATTCCAAAAATAAACGTAAATGTAGTACATGGAATCCTGACACAGATTCCTACTGTTAAAAGGTGATTTTGTTACCACTTCAACTCTGTACATATTTCTTCGAATAGTTTCCTGTTTTTGATTAAAATTCCAATATTTAAAGCACACTTCAATAAATTTTTATGTTTCTCAATTAATTCATAAACTAAAACCAGGTTTCGACAGTAGGAATCTGTGTAAGGTACGCCTTTGTTACGAAGATAAAGTCCTATGGCACAATCCTTTGGCCAAGTTGATTTTATTTTTTTAATAATAAATCCAATCTGATGTGTACAAAAAACTATATGTCGTTTGTTCCTGGATATTTGTTGATCTAAATTTTGAATAGTTTCCACACATTTATCAATATTTGAAGTATCCACATCAAAATTTTCTGGAACTTCTCCTTGTCCAAATGATTTCATAATTTCTTCTTTTATTTATTTCGTCAAATCACTTCTTGTATGTGGCTTAGGCTTAGGTTTAATTGCATCTGCTAGTTTGGAGTAATATTTTGTATGAAATGTTTCAGTCCATTTTACCCATCTTTGATCTTGTTGGTAATTATCCCCGAGACGGGAGGTCAACTCTATCAAATCTCCTAATAGTTCTGTTGTTGTAATGTTATCCCTGATATAAAAAAAAACAAATGCATTAGCACAAGCAGGTAAAAGTCAAATTTGTCTCTAAAAAGCACAAAATAATATTTCTGAAGTTAGTGAAAAAAAACAAAATTAATAAAACTTACATTTCGTATGTTTAAATTCTCCTTTTTCCGTTGTACAAAGAAGTCGTAGCTTGCTTATTAATGCAAACAATGTTCCGACGCTGTTAATCAACTAAAGTGACGAGATTGTTGTTACATGTAATCTAGTCTATTGTTACAGTGCTGTGTATTGTTGTTACATAATCCAGTCTATTGTTACACTGCTGTGTATTCAGAAACGTGAACATTGTACACGGAAGTTATCAACTCAATTCTATACATATTTCCTCAATCCGTTTCCTTTCTTAATTAAAGTTCCAATATTTATCCGTTGTTGTAATGTTATCCATTTTATTTCTACTTTTTTATGTCAAAAAAGTTAGTCATAATAATGTCATTTCTTTGTATAAAACACTTGCCAACTCACACGTCGCGAATGTTCTAGAATCCAATAACCATCTGACAGCGAAATACTCTAATGGAAAACCAATATTGTGTACACGCTAAGGCTAAAACTATTCTGTAAATTGTTTTTCAGTCCAGGTGAAAAGATTTTGTTAAGGTTTCTAAGATATTTTGAAAGTTAAATATATTTTTTCAGTACTTTATTAAACCAGAGGTTTTCATTGGGTTCAAAACCTGTGTTTTTTTAATTAGTCAGCAGTGGTCATTTTTAACCAAAGGCTGAAGGTCAAATGGGATCAGAGTGGCCCAGACACGCTATATATATTACTACTCATGGTTACGTACAACCGACTTCTAAAAGGGGAGTAAACAGGGGGAGAAGCGAGTACGAACGTTGTTGGGGCAGTGCATTTGGCGTTGGTAACTGATACAGCAAAACATTCTATGGATTAGATTGCATCTTTTATGCTACAAGTAGAGATTTTTTTTGAAAGAAACAAGATGAAGACACCAGATTTCAATTTGCGCAGAAATACAGATACGTCCCTGGGAAAGCATTTCAAAAATAAAAATCGGATATTAACAGCACGTGAACTGCCTTGTTTGCACACGATTTTTCTCCTGTTAATACATGGGCGGATCCAGTGAAAAAAAGTAGTTTTTATGCAGGAAAGTAGTTTTGTGTCTGATAACGGATTTCATTTTATTTACTGAAGAACGTTTTGGTCTACAGTCGATAAACTTAATACTATTAGGGTAATTTCATTTAGTCAGTAGTTGTTTTAAGGGGTCCGTAGGTCAAAGGTCATGGTCAAAGTTACCTTAACATATAATACGGTTTCTGCTCAATAACTAAATAACTCGTTGACCTAAAGTCGTAGATAACCCTTATTGTTTTGGGGTCAAAGATACTATAACTTCCGGTCTAAAAAAGATTTTCAGTCAATGACTATAAAACGCTTTAACATACAGCCAATAAACCGAATTGGGTGATTGATTGTGGTCAGTAAATGAGCCTTATCGTTTTGGGGGTCAGTAGGTCAGAAGTCAATGTCACAGTAAACTCGAGACTGTATAAGAATGTTGCTCGTTTAGACCTACAGTCGTTTAACTTCAAACGGCGACTGCCTTATGTCAGCAAACGACTCTGACTGCTTTTGTGGTCAGTAGGTCAAAAATCAAGGTCATTGAGGGGATAGTTCTAGGACTGGTCAGCCCCTTGTCAGTAAAATGTGGCTGGGTCATATCACGTGACTTAAGCGTGATATTGTGATATTAAAGTGAAGCAGCACTACAAGCAAACAAACATCGTCGTTTGCCCGAACACACACTTCCCACTACTTTGTGAGTCAGTAGGTCAATGGTAAAGGTCATTGAAAACGGTTTCCACTCCATAACTAAAGAATGCTTTAGTCTACAGTGGTTAAACCTATATAGGTGATTGCAGGTTGTCAGTAGATGACGCATTTTGTTTCGGGATTTAATCGAACGAAGGTCAATTTTACAGCAACCTCGAAACTGTAAATGGTTTCCGCTCGATTAATTACGCTTTCGCGTACAATCGTCAAACTTCATAGTATCATTTCCTGTGGTCAGGTGATACCCTCTTTTGGCTTAGGCGCCTATAGATCAAAGATCAACGTCACAATGACTTCGAGACTGACACCGGTTTCCGCTCAAATTTAAAGCATGTTTAGGCGTACAGTCGTCATACTTCATAAGACGATTGCCTGCGGTCAGTAGGTGACCCCTATTGTCAAAATGTCAAAGATAAAGATCAGTGTAAACTCGCGACTAAAAACGGTTGCCGCTCAATAACTAAAACAAAACTGGCATACATTCGTCAAACTTCATAGAATGATTGTCTGTGGTCAGTAGATAATCCTTGTTGACTATGTGATAGGTGAAAAGCAAAGGACATAATGGCTTCTAAACTGAAAGCAGTTTCTTCTAAATAATTGAAGAATGCTCTTGTTGTTAATCTTTAAAGGATAGCTGCCTGTAGTCGGTAGATTACTCCTTTTATTTGTTGTGGTCATTTGGTCAAAAGTCAAGGTCACAGCACACACAATTATATCCCACTTGATTCCCACAGGGCATCATCCAGGCATATGTCTATTACAAACAGTTCTTCTTACTTTTGTTATTTGAAGAAACTATCCATCCGGCTTGTTCTACCCTTGTGTCTGCCCGTGCGCAACGTTTATGAATACAAACTTTCGCTTTTAAAACTTTTACTTTTTTTATAATACAACAAAACATTTACATTTTTACGTTGAAGTATCTGATTAAACTTTGATTAGCTCTCTGTACAACTATATATAAAAGTTTTGTGTGTGTGTTTTTTTAATACATGTATTGTATTTGTGATTCAGTGTGTTAAGATATACTCGCAAAGTAATTGTGGTTTGAATCTATACATTAAAACAATACACAATGTCATTTTGTCTTTAGTATTGGTTTAAAGTATTGATTCAAGAGGAATCATACGTTGCAAAGTTACGTGTACCATATACACTCCCATAAAGACTTCAAGCAAATGCGTTTTATAGATTAGCCGGTTTCTATCTTTCTGTAAAGGCTTTCTTTACAAAATTGCGAATTGTCTTTGACAGGCAGTATATTGCAAACATGCAGATGAATTTAGCTGTTTGTCATACTTCAATAGGATAACGTCTTGATTTTCACTTTCTTAAGTAATTCCTGCTAGGTGACCAAAACCCGAGTCATAGAATGGACGGATAGATCAGTGGTTTGCACTCTGGCCTTCCAATCCTAAGGTCGGGGGTTCGATCCCCTGCAGCTACTCGGGAATTTTCAGAAACGCTTTTCAGTGTTTCCCACCCAACTAAAGGTGTACTGGTCAGGAACCCAGGCAATCCTTGCGTGTATCAGTGCTATTCACTGGGCACGTTCAAGAACCAGGCGGTCTGTTCTTAACGAGCTAGGCTAAGTTAGCCGGACAAGCCTGTATCTGATTTCTGATCTCTCTGTCGTGGGGGCTTTGTCTCACTCTGTCCCTTTGGTCAGATCGCTCTGTGTCTGTACTAGTAGAGGATGAATTATGCGTCCAGTGTGGCTGCATTTGAACTACGTAAAGCGCCTTTGAACTTGAAATTGATCATGAAAAGGGCGCTATATAAATCTGGTATAATAATAATAATAATAATAGAAACTGATACATGCTCGTCATAAATCCGTGAAAATTTAACATTTTCATATGCGCACTTAAGACAAAAATCTTCTAGGAATGCATTTAAGGTTTCCAAAATGTTATTAAATAAAAGACTGCAAATTTATTTCGAGGGAATTCGTTTACAATACGTTGAAAGTACTTTCATTTAGTCTTTGGTAATTTCATATCACAAAAAAGTACCTTTCGGCAAAAATAATTAGTATTTTGCAGTATTTGAATTGATAAAAATGTGTTTACTTCAGAAAAAAAGAAAATCAAATACAGTTAACCAAAATAAGTCATCATCAGACACAATATCAGGAATTTCATCCCAACGGAAAGCTACATTAGGAACCTTATCCAAACCGTTACAAAAGGTACACAACTGAGACATTTATCGTCATTAACCCGGTTCGTTTCTTAAAATCTGACCATTCCTCGTGTTAGCAGTGATACCAGTGTCCAGTGATACTGATAGCTTTTTGGAGAAAGTGTAAGTTTCGTTTATTCGTTAAAACGATAAGGTTCCACAACCTCGTGGTCAAATTGCTTTTATATAATTGTCTTATATAGAACGGCGTCATTAAACTCTGTACGGACATTATTTCAGCTGTTCTGTAAAGCGAATTGCTAACACACATTTTGTATGATGTTTTAATTCAAGTGTACATTTCATGTTTAATTTTAAACATACAATTCACTCCATGTTAAACATGTTCCTTCGGAACTTTAACAGCCGAGTTAATAGTGTTTGGTATCAGAAAAGAACTTATACAAGAATTGTATTGCAACTTGTCTGTAGGTCATATTACTAGATTTTGTTTAAGACTGACTTACCCTTCCTTCGAACTTGAACTGCATCCACCTAGAAACAGTGAATATAAAATTTGAAAGCAAGAAGAGTATAATGATATCTACTTATACACTTTTGCATACTTTACAATAATCGAGATAATAATGAAATACGATAATTGTTATTTAAATATAAAACTATTTTAACATTATACTTGAATCACAATAAGTTAGTAGGCTTAGTCGTACTTTGTTGTTGTTGTAGCTCCAAAGATTTGTTTCAAATGTATGTACTTGTATCTATTTATCCTTTTCATACCACGGAAATATCAGTAAACTCCGTTTACATCCTAACTGCCTTCGCTGTATGTGTGGATATTTCCGTGACTTTTCCGGCCACTCTGTGACCTGCTGCGATGTATATGAAAAACAGCATTTTCCCCACTTCTATTCTACAACTGCTTGCAGAGTTCGTCGATGATATTTCTTTTCGAAGGGAGCTGTATTTGTATTGATCAGTGGATGGAATGTACCGTTTATAGTGAAAGAAATACCTAGCTCTTGTATAGGAAATGGACATTTTTATTCATTCGGAAGCTTGGTTACTGATGATGTTATTGTGAATTTTATCAAAGTTTGTCAATTGCTGTTTGACTTGAATGATTCCCAATCTAGTTCGTCTAACACGCAGGTGAAGCTGTCCATGTTTGGTAATAATTCATAATGGATTTTGGAGCTATCCATTGAACCACTGCAATTCTGTTTATGTAGTTATTTTAAATGTTTCTCGAAAATGAGGAATAAAATATTTGAGACTGATTCTTTCTTTGGGGACATAAAAATTGGTTTGATGATTTTGTAATAGCATAGTCTAGGTTCCGGCCCTCAGTTTGTTTTAATAAATGTTTGATGCGATATCTGTGACAGTCATAAATCATTCTGCAACGCTTAGTCAAGGAAGCAAAAAATGTATTAAAAAATAATTAGTCCAGTCTTTTAAATCCATTCTTTACCTATTTCCGTTATTTTATAGTCTTTATAATGCGCTTTCGGGAATACACATATACCATACTCGGTCGCGGATGTTTTCAGGTGTTAAGAAATGGATTGCTACATGTCTGTTTATGTAAACGGATCGAGGGGCTATCATGATGGAACTATCAAGGCACAAATTTTCACATTGTACAGTTAACAGCTCACTTTAGTTCGTTCGTTGAGAATAAGATTCTAAATTGTGCCTCTTTATGAGACACTATATGAGACACCACTCCATCCGTGAATCCTGCATTTAAGGATGGGGGCTTTTAACGAGTTTCAGTTTCTCAAGATCATTGGCACATGCTCTTCTATTGCAGAAACACTCAGTCCCAAAGTTTTCACCATGACAACACATACATTTTTGTAAACTTATCAGAAGTAACAATGACAGTCCAACGTCCATTACAGTTCTTATACAGCTCTCAAGAACATACACTTCGTTGGTTGATTTGTGCAGTTTTTATCTAAAAAACCTTGCAGTTTGGTTTCCAAATCTTAAGGCCTATTACGGAAAACAGATCCGAGAGACACTCCCAGCAGTCTTTATATATTTAGATTTATTTTTTAAGATCAGACAATCGTTAAACCGTTGTAGTTTATTGTATTCCAACAGCTCTTTTAACGGCTCCGTTACCAAATTTTCTTATCTAATTAAGTAATAATTTTAGCGAGACCAACTTTTAAATTTTCGAAACAAAATAGTTTGTTTTAAATTACTACAATGAAGGAATGAAATATGTCATTATGACCCAAGATTAATGATATTAAAAGTGCCTGATTTAACTTTGCCTTGACGCAGAAATATTGATGGGTATCTGTCTGGTCTCATACCAGTGAAAGTGAAGTTGTATTGGAAAAAACATCAGATGTTATTCATTAACAATTAAGCCAAATAAACATTCCAATAGATACAATTTTTGAACGGTGCAAGTGGCATTACATCACACCACAACTGTTTCGTGTCAATATATTTTCTGGTGGCAACAAAATGATTGCACTGCTTCTGTGTCTAAGTGCTGAATATATCGGCTTTTGAAATGGTTTCATGTTATTTAAAACATTTATAAAACAGGAGGTATTCAATTATTTTTTATAGAATATCATTTACACAAAACAGTAATCAACTTAACATCAGGTAAAAATAGTATGATGTGATATTACTAGAATTGAGATGAGCCCGTTGCGGAATAACAGGACATTTTTGACGACTCGTCAAATAAACGTTTATTGTAAATATATTGATATTATCAGCTACATAGACTGAGTTTACATAATCTTCTGCAAACTAGAATGCTAAAGAACAAAGGGCAACAATGTCAATCCCATTATTTGCTGACACACCGACTGAATGACCCAAACATTTCAGCCAAGTTTCATTTTAATATCTTGACCCAAACAAAATTTATTTAAGTGAAACGATCATCCACACAAAAGAGATCAAAGTCAATCCAAACAAAATCTTCATAAGGTAGAGATATATCGAAATACAACTGTACACCTAAATTTTGATGTATCAATCCTGTTGTTCCATAAAAATATGGTACTGGTTTTTCTGTATGGCAAAAAATAAAAAGGAGTCACAAGATAAATTGTTTATAGGAACAACAAAACATATTACATAGTCCACAAAAAATCCTTACTAGGTACAGATATTTCAAATTACATCTAAATATTAGAGGTACCATCCATGTTGTACCTCAGAAAGTGGTCTCAGTTTTTCCCTAAGGTAAATAGTACAAAAAGATACAAAATAGGCTATGTATAGTAAAAACAAGGGGTGTAATGCTACCTAAAATGTTTTCAAATGCCTCAAAGTTATGTCCTAAGATCTTATATGACTTTTACCCCTAAGTGTAACCTTGACCTTTAAAATACGTGCCTGTAATTTGTGCGTCTCACTGAGGCAAACAGTCGTGAAAAAATAGAAATAGAATTATTCAATGCATGGAACGGACAAACTTTAGAATGAATTTGACTTTAAGTCTGACCTTGACCTTTGAGGTAGAGTTCTGGAAGTTGCGGATGACACTCTGTCTCATTGAGGCAAAAATTTATGCCAAACAAAACAGATTGCTTTACGCATGGCAAAGTTACAGCCCGGACAACTCTAAAATGACCTTGACCTTTGCGATATTGCCCCAAATCTTGCGCGCGACACTCCGTTTCATAGAAGTGAACATACGTGCCAAAAAGAAAAAGATTGCTCCATGTTTATCAAAGGTATGGCCCGGACAAAGTCTAAAATGAAATTTGATCCATAATTGTGGCATTGACCTTTGAGAATTGAATCTGAGGCTTGCGCAGGACACTCCATCTCATGGAGGGAAACATTGAATTTGCGCATGGTTTTATCCGGATAGAAATACCCGGACGGACGCACTAACGCATTAACGCAGCAACGCACTAACGCACAAACATCGAACAGCCATTTGGACGACTATATCTCCGCTTCCGCTAGCGGACTCTACAATTAAACCACCAGGGGTTTTCGTTCAGTTTTCATATTTAACAAATCGTTTTTAGTGGTAAGTGTTACATATTGATTGCAATTGCTGCTGAATACAGAACGTTAATGATATCTTTAAATGTATTGAAACGATTATCTCGTCAACTGTAAGAACTGGTAAGTAACGTATGAAATGCAAGAGTGTCACTCTTAAAGAAATTTATTACAAACTTTGCAAGTGAAAAAAGCCTAAAACTCGTAGTAATTGCTAATACATAGAATGGGAATATGTTTTTGATAAAATGATTAAAAAGACAGTCTAAACTCTGTAATGAATATCGATATAATATACACAATGATTTTATTCTCTTTTTATGTGCTCGAATATGATAAAGGTATTACCAGCACGTGGTACATTCCTGTTTCATTAGACACCAGTTTGCAATGTCTCTAATGCAGGAAAATGGCTACAGATGTATGCCTCTTTCGAAAGTACTTTCATTTGTCATTAATCACATAAAGCTAAACAAGAGGGCCATTGACCCTAAAGCGCTCACCTGTGCACAAGACTTCAAGTGTGTTTGTGTAATGTAATGGTATAAGTACAGAGTTAGGTTTCTTCTATGTTAGCCTATAGTACATACATGCCACACACACTTTTGAACCTAAGGCAATGATTTGAACAATTACGGTAGACAGTACAAATCTGATATCACACATACAATATCAAGGCTCTAGCTATTATTGATTCAGAGAAGAAGATTTTCGAAGTTTCTAATAGAAAGCCTATAGTAAATACATGTCAGACACAGGAGCGTGGCCATTTTTTTACCTTAGGATAATAATTTGGATAAGTATGGTATACACAAAGGAAAAACTGACCACGCTCCATGGCAGCTATGTTTTTTGACGAATCTGAATAGTTTGAACAGTCTTGGTAGAGGGTCACACAAGAAACAATTTGTGTAAAATTATTTTTAAATCGGGCTAGCAGTTTCAAACAAGAAGATTTTTAAAAAATTTACTATATACATATAGGGAAAAGTGACCACGCCCTCTAGCGCCCATGTTTTTTGATGAATCAAAATAATTTGAACAATCATGGCAGAGGGTCACACAAGGACTATTTGTGTAGAATTATTCTAAAATCGGGCCAGCAGTTTCACACAAGAAGATTTTTTAAAGTTTCCACTATATACATAATAGGGAAAAGTGACCGCGCCCCCTGACGGCCATGTTTTTTTACAAATCAGTATAATTTGAATAATCTTGGTAGAGGGTGACATAAGGACCATTTGTGAGAAATTATTTCAAAATCGAACCGTCGGTTTAGGAGGAGATGTCGTTTGAACATTGTTCTATCTTTAGCTCTGGCGGCCCCTATAAGCAACCAAGCGGGACTACCCAAGCAACATCCAGGCCAAGTTTCATCAAAATCCATTCGGTAGTTTTGGAGGAGATGTCGTTCAAACATAATTGTTGACGACGGACGACTTGACGCACGCACGGACGACGGACACAGCGTGATTACAATACCTCACCTTGAGCTCTTTGTGCTCAGGTGAGCTAAAAATAAAAACAAATGAAGCGATGTTGCCGGTCTAGACAGTTTGTTAATGGAAGAGTTATCATAAAGTGCATAAGATATTAAAACTGCTAATATGCCATTAAAAATTAATGTTTAGCTGCACATGTACCTAAAAATGACACACTCGTATAATATAGATTGATCAACTTTAAGATTTCGTTGTAAAATTATCATGGCATTACTAATATTTGGATCCGCGGGAAACACAACAGCACACGTTTACATTCTAGTAAATTTAAAGCATACAGCTTTTCAAACAGCTTCAGTTGGAATACTGGTAACGTTCTGTTGACCAGTAAAATTTGTAGAAAATACTAATGACGGGTGTCAATAAAAGTTTCCATACCCAGAAATCTAAGCCAATTTGCTGGCTTATTGGCGAAATTGCCTCCCTTGAAAACAGGTTATCGGGTGTATCGAATAGCCATTATCGGTCAATTTATGCCTATTGAAATATAGAAGGAGAAAAACTTTAACACATCAAATGACATCAAAAGCATCATCTGATAATATTTATTAAGTTATTGAAGTAATCTGCAATATTTGCACTTTCTTTCAATATAATTTTTAATAAAATAAAATATGATCTTCTTGCTTCCCTATGCGTTTGAAATAAGTAACTAATTTTGATCCCGAGTCCCATTGATTTCTGTAGGAAATGACAGATTTTAAGCTTTACATGGTCTTTTAGAATGATTTATTCTTATATTTATAATCATCTCACAACATTTATTAAGTTATTGAAGTAAACTAGAAAAGTCAATCTTTCTTTCAATGAATTTATTTTTAAATTATTTTTATGTCTTCTTGCTTCCCTAAACGTTTGAATATCACTGATTTTACTAATTTGGAAAATTTTGCCCGTCACAGTACACGTGTACTGATGACACCGTATAAACTGAATTAGATAGACATGTGTGTCAATCTAATTCCGTGTTTAATGTCATTACTTTGTCAGATTAAATAAAAATAAAGTTATTTTAAATTACATGTTTAAATAAAAAATATTCCATTTTTTAATTCATTTAATACCATTTTCAGAAGTAGAATTATTTATTGCATTAAAACATAACATAACATAAAGTTGATTAACATATAGAACTACATGTTCATAGTTAAACTTGAATATTGTATATGTAAATATAACAAGTCCATTGGGTCAAAACACGGTCTCATTTCTGGACATGCATATGTCGCTATAAAGTCAGATAAATGATTGCATTCAGATTGTCAACAAACTAAAATATTTTGTTGTTTCACAATCAATAAGGCAAAACACTTCTATTGCACTTTCGCACGACTGATACATGCACAGAATGATCTAAATCTGGTATAACCAAATAAAATATATATAAAAATATTTTACCTGCAATTTTTTATAAACGAAGTAATCTATTATATGCTGGTTATGATTCAAAGTTTTTGCAATTTATTAATGATGATATTTTAAACTTGATTTTAACTTGAATTCTAATTTCAATCACTAATTCTAACCAGTTAATATTGAAAGCTCATGGTCCGGTTCAAGATATAGGGGATAACTAAAATAATAGTAATTTACTGTAAAATTTCGTATACACAGAATAAATGAAACCGAGCATAAGAATAATAGACGAAATAAAATAATATTGCACAAAGTAGCAAATAATTATTACTAATATACCAATGTTTGTAGCAATAGGACCGAAAACGTTTTAGCGATAGACAGTTTCTTCCTGGTTGAATATTATTACTACATAATTTGAACTTAACTAAACGTTAAGAATAGTGACTACCTATTTTGAAATAAAGCAGACTTATATAAATGCTAGAGGCATGTGTCGCCAGTTAGAAACTTTGTTCTAAAATTCGTGACCCTGTGAATATTGAATATTTCTTTCTAATAGCTTTTAAGCACTGTCACAGGAACACTTACTTTCCTGTTTAAGTGGTTAATTATATCCTTATACAACATCCCCTCGCTTCATTATCATTACGTAACTTAATTTCAACCCGGCAGTCTGCGCCTCGTTTTGAAAATTCAGGAGTTGGCGAGGAATCGCGAGAAATCCTAATTTGCATAATGTGAAACTGGTCTACAAACGAAGAAATTTCTTAAAAACTACTTTACTTAATTTTAATGTTTACCTTTTTTCCAATGTTTTCCCCTGTATATAAAAACTGCGACAAGGGCAACTGTTATGATAAGAACAGCAGATGATGACAGTCCACCTATTACGGCAGCGATGTTGAGAGAAGTGTTATCTGAAATGAAACTTTTTTTTAATTGAATAGTTTACTAGCGTTTGTTGAAATTATTCATTTGTTTTCTTGGAAAAATATAGAAATTACAAGAATCAAGTATCTGTCAGTAAAAGCCAGTTATGTAACTAGAAAAAGCGAAATGCATTTTTTAAGTAATTTTCTTAGCCAAAATGTAACGGTGGGGTGAACAGAATCATGAAGTCTCTCCGAAAATAAAATGTAAAAAGTTTCATTTCTATGACAATTTGAAACATTTAATGTTTTCGCCTGTTTCCTAATGGTATGGCTTTGTTTGTTGGTTGTTTTAGGTTTAACGCCGTTTTTCAACAGTATTTCAGTTATGTAACGGCGGGCAGTTAACCTAACCAGCGTTCCTTGATTCTGTACCAGTACAAACCAGGTGGACGGACAGCTCAGTGCTTTGCACACTGGCCATCTAATCCTGAGATTGGGGGTTCGATCCCCGGCAGCTACTCGGGAATTTTCAGAAACGCTTTTCAGTGTTTCAAACCCAACTAGAGGTGTACTGGTCAGGAACCCAGGCAATCCTTGCGTGTATCAGTGCTTGGCACGTTAAAGAACCAGGCTGTCTATTCAAAACGAGCTAGGCTAAGTTAGCCGGACAAGCCTGTATCTGATTTCTGATCTCTCTGTCGTGGGGGCTTTGTCTCACTCTGTCCCTCTGGTCAGATCGCTCTGTGTCTGTACTAGTAGAGGATGAATTATGCGCCCTGTGTTGCTGCATTTAAACTATGTAAAGCGCCCTTGAACGTGAAATTGATCATGAAAAGGGCGCTATATAAATCTGGTATAATAATAATAATAATAATAATCATCATCCTCATCTCCGCAAGTACCTGCTAACTTCCCTACATGATTCAGAGATGGAGGACGAATGATTTCAGACACAATGTATTTTATCAAGTCGTCACGGAGAACATACGGCCCGCCCGAGGATCGAACTCACGACCCCGCGATTCGTAGATCTGCGCTCTCCCTACTGAGCTCAGCGGGCTGGTTGTTTCCTATGGTAACCTGCCTACAAGGGAAACTGAATTTTGCAGGAATGTGGAATGCAACAGGATTGTTTGTTCTATTAACCTTGCTCCAAACTCAAAATAATGTAATTTATCCGAGCGGAAGTCTAAGCGTTAGCGATTCGACAAATAACAATATGACCTCTATATAGTTATTTCTCTATCTATTTTAATATCAGTGGTTTAGAAGTTTTAGTACCAAGTTAGAATTTTGTTGAAGCATAGTTTTGCAAGTGTTGGTTGAATGTGTTCCTATGCATGTTTTAGTTCAGACTAGATTTGGGACGATTCTATATCAATAACCACTATTTACAAGTTTTGAAGTTCACGTAGATATGGTACAGCTAAAAATTAAACAGTCAGATACATAAGATAAATAAAACCAAGAAAGTACAATAAAGCGTACAGTGAGTAATTTCATATTAATTTCGCATGAAGACGAAATGTGGAGACGATAATGACTGAAGATGGAGGTCAGCAAAATTTTAAAAAGATACCAATCTACCTGAATTGTATATTTCTTATCTCCTAACAACATACATATTTAATTTCTTTTCATTTCGAATTAGCATTTTGTTACTTCAGTGTGTTTGTATCCATGTAACAGATTAATTTTACGTGAATTTAAATGAAATGTCCGAAAATTCATGAATACACTGATGGGAAACTCGCCCGTACCGTGAAAACATTGTATATAGCTTATTTAGAAAACTAGTGCTGCGGCGCTAAACCCAAAATACAAGAAATTTAGTGATTTATATCCCCCTCCGAATGAATTGTTTTGTGAATGTAGGGGACTATATTTCTAAAGATTTTTAATTTCCATATATACAAAAGGACCGTGCAACCAACTGATGTATCTTCATGCAACTTAACACAGATGAAGATCACTACAGGGCAAATCTTTGATTTTGTAAAAAAAAAGGTACCACAACCAAAGAACAATATCTCTGCAGTTAATAAAATTGATCCTGACAAAACTGCGCCCCATGCTGATCTACATTTGTGTAAAGTCTCATGAAGATCCATCAAAAGGTCATTTAGATATAGTCAAAAATCCACATCTTTGATCCAATAAAGGGGAAACACATGTGAAGAAATGTCAAGTACTAATCAAATGTGAAGATTGATGATTCTTAATAAAATACCTTTTAAATTATAAGTTTTTCAAATTACTTTTACTAAATTGTTGCGGTTGCGTACGCATAGCCTGTACATTTAAATCTCTGACACCTGCGTCAGGGAGCCGACTCTTTGGCTCAGGGGTAAGAACATTGGTCTAGCACCCTAGCGACCCTAGCGAATCACGCCAAAGACAGTTTTATTTTGATTTGTTACGCCCAAAATGCCGTGAGATGGGGACTCGTCCGAGGTATGGACTTTATCTCGTGCCGAAAATAGCACTTTTTTATGCCAAAATGGCTTACACGTCGTCATAAATGATGATTTCTATGGAAAGGAGAAGTGATACGATCGCTTACGCACGGCCTGTACGTTGAAAACCTATTTCTGACAACTGCGTCAGAGAGTCGACTCTTTGGCTCAGTGGTTAAGAGAACTGGACTAGCACCCGAGAGACCTGGGTTCGAATCCCCCCACAGGAAGTTAGGATTTCTTTGATTTGTAAAGACAAGATGCCGTAAGAAAACCAAGGAGAAAAAACTCTGCTTTTTATATGAGCAAAAGCCATGATTATATGAGATTTGTTGATTCTAGATAATTTTTTCTAATTATATACATTTTTTTTTCTTCAAGTCAAGGGGAAAAACTGTGTTTTACTGGAACAAGGGGGTTATACATTATATGAGATAAGACCATGTGCTAATTAATAACTATGTGAAGTTTGATTATTATAGTGTAAATACTTTTGAGTGATAAGCATTTTTAACTTTTCAAAGAAATCAAGGGGACAAACACTGCTTTTACTGAGTCAAGGGAGATAAGTGGAATACATTATATATGAGCAAAGCTCATGTGCTAGTTAATTATTTTCTGAGGTTTGTTGGTTCTAACTCAAATATGTTTTGAATTATATGCATTTTCAATTTTGGACGGACAGGACGGACGCACGCACGCACGGACGAACAGCTGGACGGACAGCGGCAAAACAATATCCTTCTGCCTTCGGCAGAGGATAACAAACACATTATTATGCAAAGCAGAAACACGAACTAGTGACGCTGAATCAATGAAAAAGCAGACAAAAGAAAATACCATACTCCTTCAGCTTGAACATCTTTTTTGAATGTTTAAACGTTCTGTTTTTGTATGTCAGGTTTCCTAAATGTAAAATACATATAAACATTTTGTACTCACCTTTGGCTATTTCATCGATTGTAAATGTACTATTTAGTCTGACATAGTCTGATTTTCCAACAACATTCCATGCAAACAGCCTAGCAGAGTATGTTCCTGGCGAAAGACTAGATATATTTGCCCAATAAGTCACAACATTTTGTGAATCCATCTCCTCAGTAACAGTTGTTCTGTTTTGCCAGTTGTCTTGATCAGCAATTGATGTCTGAATTATAAAAGTCTGAAGTCTTCCACCATTAAATCCACCAATCCATGAAAATGAGTGTGTACCTTCCCAGAGTATGTATCTGAAACTTGTGGGTGCAGACGGCTTACCTGTTTGAATATTGAATAAAATTGCATTTATGCTGCAGTAAAGGTATACCGGTCCCGTTTACGTTTATTGATTAATGTATAAATTACTCTCTATAAATGATTTTACCAAGTTAATGTAAATATTTTTTTTTAATTCCCTAGAATA
The DNA here is from genome assembly GCF_021730395.1 of Mercenaria mercenaria. NCBI lineage: Eukaryota > Metazoa > Mollusca > Bivalvia > Venerida > Veneridae > Mercenaria > Mercenaria mercenaria. The sequence continues at coordinate 26,501,350 of NC_069362.1, forward strand.
ATAATGTGATAACAGAATAAAATCAATTGTCTTCCATGGTTGAAGAAAATCAGGAATTGATGCTATCGTGAAATGACCATTCCTGTTAAAATATTATTATCATTTGTCCTGATTTACATCAATCTGCTTTCTATTGATTTAAATATAAGCAAAAGCTTGAAATGTGTTGTAATGTGTTATTTTTATTGAAACTGTGTACCGACATTGCTAAAATTTATTGCATTTGTCATTGTCATTGTCTGATACTTTCAAGAATTCACCCATAATTACCCGCCTTTGAAAAAGTCCCGATACTGCTTCATTTGAATAAAAGTGGTTACTGATAAGTATCTGGGGTAAATGTTCGGTCAAATCTATCCATGAACGGCAAAGTTACAAACCGGACACGAAATTAGGATGGACATTCAAAAAAGGAAGGAAGATAATACCAAAAGTAAGAGGATTGACTTAAAGACGGTCAATCACATTTGAGCAGCATTTAATGACATGTTTCATTTTTTATTTATTCTGTTAGAGGTTTATTTAAGAAACAAAAATACCCATTGCATAGAGCTAGATTCTTATTGGAAATGTGTATTATTTTATGTGTCATCATCGGAAATTTTGTAATTACCTCCCTTTAATATAAAAGTATTTAAAAAGGTGAACTATTTGTTTTGATTTCAATATAATTTCTAGTTTTACATTTGCATTTGATGAATATTGTGATAATTCAATAACCTGAAACTAAAGGTAAGTTTTAAAACAGTGTGAAGCTTTGGAATTAATCTATTTTCAATATATCTTGAATCGCGATAGACAAAAGGGGTTAATAATTTAATAAACTTGCATTTATAATGAATTTTGGCAATATATGTACATGTCCATGCAAATCCTTGAAAACATTAATACAGTAGTACGTAAATTTTATATTATTCCATAGGAAAAATATGTTAATTTAACTTATACTTATGCTGCAATAACGCTATCTTTGTTGGGCAACCGGAAATCTGATTAACCACCTTTAAGGTCTATGTACACTGCATCTTTTTTCTATTTGTCCTCTATCATTGTTTGCAGTTTGCATACATTTTAGAGTTATATACTGGATAAGAAACTCAATAAAGGGAGATTACTCAGAAAGGATGAAGGTAGAGTTATGGTTCGTTTTGGGGAGGCTGCGTTTTTTGGTACGTGGCATTCCCTGTTTGATATTTGTCTTTGTTTTTTTTTGTACATGACACGTCGTCATGTCATGCTGATCATTGGTGCCAAGCCTTTCGGAAATCCATCCATGAATGACAAATTTACAGACCAGATAGGAATTCTTCCTGGACATTCAATAAAGGAAAATAATTAAAAATAAGGATTTATTGAAGGTTCTTGCACACGACACATTTTCAGTTCATGCTGATCATTGGCGCAACGTTTTTTTTTCAAAATCCATCCAAGAACGACAAAATTACAAACCGGACACGCATTCGGGATTGACATTCAATAAAGGGAGATAATTCGATAAATGAGGGATTGATTGAAGGTTCTTGCACACGACACATTGTCTTGGCACGCTGGTCATTTATGCAAAGTTTTTTCAAAAACCATCCATGAACGACTAATTTACAGACCGGACATGATATTTAGATGGACATTCAATAAAGGGAGATAATTCAAAAAGTAAGACTGGTAGATTTATGGTTCATGCACTCGACACACTGTTATATCATACTGATCTATTGTACCAAGTGAATGGCATAATTTCTTTTCCAAATTATATTTTTTAATGTGCACCCTGAGTAGCTGCGCAAATACCAAAATGTTTCAGCCAGTCGATGATGAAATAATTTCTAAATAATTTAATTTCTTATATAGATTATGTAACATAGATATGTCTAAAATGGACAATCCTTGTGTTGTTATAACGGACATACTATAAAACGTTCTCACGCCGCTGCTTGGGCATTAATGCCACGGTAATCCCGAGACATCGGTCCTAATACATTGAATTCTATAGAGCCGGAGCTAGCTTTACGGAACGGTCTAATTAGGTTAAATTATGTCGTAAAGTCTAGTCATATGATAACCTGGCACCTGCCTTGAAGACAGAAGCTGAAAACTCACCTTTCCTTGAACTGGAGACAGAACGCAAAATTGTCAATATAATATTCAGTTTAACCGAATTAAGGTTAAACTCTTTACTCGGCAAAATGACTCCCCTTGTACACCATACCTTCACGTGACCAGGGAATTCTGGGTCAGGTATATAAACGCCCGTCTCGCCAGATTCCAGTCTTTTCGATTCTGAGTCCACTGAACGAGGTAGAGTCATTGATACTTTAAACAAAAATTTTAGTTTAAAAACTTCTTAAGACTTATTATTCTCTTTCCAAACAATAATAGATTAATTTAAGATGTTGCTGTTACAAATTTGCAATTTTTTACAGATCTAAAATGAGTTTAAAACAGGTTTTATAGACGACCACGTGGAAGCACATGGTGAGCACATGTGAACTATTGTAAATTAATAACCTTGTCTGTCAAACTTTAGATGATCTCATATAGATCTAGATCTAATTGAGATTAAAAAAAATGTTATCAATTATTTATAAATATCTTATTGCATGCATGTATACATCTAGATCTTGATCTATAAATAAATAATAGAATTTAATTTGTTGACGTCATGACCGCGTGCAGTTGTAAAGCGTGTTTACAAGCTTATAAATTTGTAAACAAATTGATGGGCCGTGTAAATGTCAGAGCAACCGGGTTTCGAAGTCTGCCTGTGTGAATATTCTCAAACTTAAAGCTGAATAAAGCTGAAACTGTTTTATTTGAGTAAACGCCTTTAAAATTACGCAAAACATATTTCGCATTCATTCTTAATCATTTTACAAGAAACACTCTCATGTCACAACTTTATTTTATTTTATGCTTGAGATAAAATCCGAAGATGATTGAGCGCAAGCAACTAGTCCTACAAGTTCAGAGAGAGCAGAGGTCTGGTCAAGCCGCCTGGCGGAGATGAAAGGGTCCAGGAACAAGAGGAGACGCCAACCGATTTTACAGTTAGAGCTACATCGTCTTCAATAGGTGAAAACATTTTTTTTGTAATTCTGGCTGTATGCTTGTCACACACGTCCATAAATAAACAAATTAATGAATAAATAAATAATGGTCCAATCTTGTTTAAAAATGTATCAAGGTTAGACTTTGGTGTTTTAAGTGAATAGAGAAAAGTGAATCCATGTTTTGATCGGCGAATTGATCACTTTTCCATCGGATAATAGCTTTACCAAAATATTGCTGGAAAGACATACGCTTTCTTTATTTTCATTTGCATTTATATTCAGAAACACATTGGCTGGGCAACTTATGTCTCGAAATTTAGACTCGATTTGCTTAAAATGGGAGACGATTGAACTCGGTCTGTTGATCGTGATGTTGTACGTACAAACTATTCAAAGCCTTAATACAGTCGTTTCCTTTTTAACAAAGTGTTTTGCAACGAAAGACTATGCAGGTACAGCGGCCCATAAATGTTTAAGGAGTCTTAGTGATCACCTAGCCCCAAACCGTAACTCTAGTTAGATCCACCTCCTCTGAGGGTCCGTCCACAGTTACAAGTAACGAATATCTAAATTGGCGGACAAAGACACATGCCGTCACGTTTGAATGTCTTTCGTACGAAACACCGGTGGTGACATTTTAGTTTCAAGAATTCACGATTTTTGAGTATGAATTCGTGAAGTAGAAATCATAAAGTATTTAAATGAAATCGAGAATTCTTGAAGTGGTATTTGTGAAATCATGAATAATTGAATTCTTTTACATGAAATACGGAAATGGTGAATTCATGAAGTTGTGAAATATTGAATAATTGAAATCTTGAGTTTGTGAAATTCTGAATTATTGAAATCTTGAGTAATTTAAATCGAGATTTTTTTGGAAATTGTATATGAGAATAAGTATTAAAAAAGACGCCATTTAGAATCTAAACAATTATGACATGATAGGATAACGGGAAACCTTTCTTAAAAAAGAAATAACTCGTTTATATAAAATATATCTGCTCTGGAGTTGAAAAAAAATGTGACAGGAACGGTCTGTGTTTAAAACAGTAATTAGGAGCAAGCACTCAGTCGTAATCCCCACCCTATACACAACTTAAATTACATTGTCAATACAATTTTTCACCGACTGCTATACTCACAGTGTAAAATATCAGTTATACTTATTTGTAATATATTGGTTTTATCATGCATACTTTATGCTACAAAAGTATTATATATATATAGTACAAACCGCTTTCTAGTTTCCCTGGCACCGATGAAAACACCTGATATTCCTGTCAGGTATGCAAGAATAACAGTTTATGCGGTAATTCTGGGTTCATTTTTCAAACTATGTGTGTAACTGCCAAAGTCGCCTTGTTTAAAATCTTAGATATCCAGTTATTTTAAAGCCTGAAGTATACAAACAGCACTTGCTGTCAGTTTGACGACATGTTTGTACGAAATAGGAGAACAAATCAGAAATAAAACTTACTTATAGCATCAATAGTAAATGGTGAAATGGTACTTCCAAGTTCATTCTTCAAAATCAATTTATAACTTCCAAAATCATCTTGTTTCAAGTTTGTAATTATCAGATTAGCCTGCATGCCACGTAAGCTGATATCTTTCCCGTAGAACTTAACATGCACAATAGTTTCATAATGAGAAACTATATATTTCTTGTCAGTTCCATTGTTCATTGTTTGGTTATCATGTTGTTTGAAAACTACTTCCTCTATGTCCGGAAAACTGTAGAACTGTACACTTACATTTACCGTTCCAGCAGTTTCGCCACCAAATTTTAGTAAGTGTGTGAGTATTTTTGGAAGAACTGAAAGAAATTGAAAAGTGTTTTTCAGAATACTATTTGCTTATTTAACATTGTACTGTACAATACAGCGATTTAGCTTATATTTCGTTTTTACTCTCCGTTAAGTTACAATGGATACGGAAACGACAATATTTTTCCGTATTAATGTCTGAATTTCAGATCGGGTGCATGACGTCATTCTAAAATGTACCGATAAATTTCTTTGTCAGTATTGTCAGTTGTATTCGGGCTATTGAACATATTCATGGTATTTATTTATTTAACATGTCATAAAAATTATTAGTCTGGCACCGAGAAATATGCACTCGTTCTTTAGCGGAATAATTCCGCGACAGACCCCTTGTATATATTTGGACGGGTATTCATTCGCAAAAAAATCTATATTATTTCTTACCAATATCTCCTTTTCAAATATTGCTTTTAGTAGGGGTATTAATAGCATTCATTTTAGTGCTAGTTCTTGTATTACTAAGAAAAATAAGCGTGGCATAAAAAAACTCTCGTACTCATCCAGAAAGCATCTTTGCTGTATGTTTTTGAATATACGTTTTGGACTACTCACTGGACGTTTCATATTGAAATTTTGGAGATAATTATATCTATATTCAAGACACATGTATATAAATTCATCTTTATCTATCATTGTCTAATTACACGGAATTATCTTCGTTGGTTTAAAAGTTATTGTCTAAAATCATAAAATGTGAAAAATACAAAAAGGTTTTTTTTTTTTTTTTTTTTTATAAAACAACGACATTCACAACAATGCAGTTATTACAATTACTCCTATTTTTCCTGTCGGTACTTTTTCATCGTATAATCTGTAAGGTCACATTAAATTCCCTGCAGTGGAGTCAAATGTATTAAAAAAGGACAAAATAGCAGATTACTTCATTAGTCAGAGTTGATTCATGGTTATTGTGTCTTTCAGTTCATGTTTATGACATGTATCACTATATCAATGCACACCTATCCCGTACTTGAATGGAAAAGATGTTATTCCCTTCAATACTGAAAATGTAGAATAATAAACACAATTAGAAAAAATGGCAAGTTTGCAATAGAAATCAGATTTGGGACTTGTTATGTCCACTCTTCTTTCACTTTGTTAAGTCATACTAAATCCCTCCCCCACCCACCCCAGCAAAGTCAGTTATTCCCTAACATAAACAAAAACAAAAGTACAAAAAAGGGAGATAACTTCATTAGTCAGGGCAGATTCTGGTTATTGTGCCTTTCTTATAGACATTATCACAATGTTCCATAAACTTCCCTACAGTAGATTTAATGTAATACTCTTAAATATCAAAAATGTCAAAAATTAAGTGCAATTAGAAAAGAAGACTATTCTGTACAAAATAAGCAGTCAGAGGTATGGGAAATGTTACGTCAACACCCTCATGAGCCAAGAATTCAAAGGAAATACTTCCTTCGGTTTCAGACGTTTTTAAGGAACACAATAATTTTCCCAGCATTGAAACACCAAAAGGGAACATATTTTATAAACATATTTAATAAAACAAAGATTTCATATTGACATGATTATTTCATTATTATCCCACATTGTTTTCCACAAGATGCACACGTTTTTCTGAAGGAAACTAGAAAATGCTTTTGTAAAAAAGCGCATGTCTCCCCCAATGCAAAGTTCTATAGGCAAGAAGTAAATAGGGGTCAGGAGCGAAAGTCAAAGAGACACTGATGGTTGGCTGCAATAGGGATCATCTACTTGGCATGTCCAGTCATCCCGCTAAATTTCGACACTCTTGGCCTAGTGGTTTTCAAGTCACTATTCAGGCTCCTGTGACCTTGACCTTTGATCAAGTGACCTCAAAATAAATAGGGGTCATCTACTCTGCATGTCCAATCATCCTATTAAGTTTCAACATTGTAGGTCAAGTGGTTCTCAAGTCATTTCCAAAAAATGATTTTACATGAACAGGCCACTGTGACCTTGACTTTTAACAGACTGACCCCAAAATCAATAGGGGTCATCTACTCTGCATGTTCAATCACCCTATGAAGTTTCAACATTCTGGGTCAAGTGGTTCTAAGTTATTGATCGGAACTGGTTATCAATGTTCAGGCCTCTGTGACCTTGACCTTTAACGGAGTGACCCCAAAACAATAGGGGTCATTTACTCTGCATGAACAATCGTGCTATGAAGTTTCAACATTCTGGGTCGAGAGGTTCTCAAGTTATTGATTGGAAATGGTTTTCCATGTTCAGGCCCCTGTGGCCATGACCTTTAACAGAGTGACCCTAAAATCGTTAGGGTCATCTACTCTGCATGACCAATCATCCTATGAAGTTTCATCATTCTGGGTCAAGTGGTTCTCAAGTTACTGACTGGAAATGGTTTTCAATGTTCAGGCCCCTGTGACCTTGACCTTTCACAGAGTGACCCCAAAATCGTTAGGGGTCATCTACTCTGCATGACCAATCATCCTATTAAGTTTCAACATTCTGGGTCAAGTGGTTCTCAAGTTATTGACCGGAAATGGTTTTCAATGTTCAGGCCCCTGTGACCTTGACCTTTAATAGACTGACCCCAAAATTGATAGGGGTCATCTACTTTGCATGTACAATCATCATGTGAAATTTCAACATTCTGGGTCACGTGGTTCTCTAGTTATTGATCGGAAATGGTTTTCCATGTTCAGGCCCCTGTGACCTTGACCTTTAATGGAGTGACCCCAAAATCAATAGGGGTCATCTACTCTTTATGACCAATCATCCTATGAAGTTTCAACATTCTGGGTCAAGTGGTTCTCTAGTTATTGATCGGAAATGGTTTTCAATGTTCAGGCCCCTGTGACCTTGACCTTTAACGGAGTGACCCCAAAATCAATAAGGGTCATCTACTCTTCATGACCAATCATCCTATGAAGTTTCAACATTCTGGGTCAAGTGGTTCTCTAGTTATTGATCGGAAATGGTTTTCAATGTTCAGGCCCCTGTGACCTTGACCTTTGACGGAGTGATCCCAAAATCAATAAGGGTCATCTATTCTTCATGACCAATCATCATATGAAGTTTTAATATTCTGGGTCAAGTGGTTCTCTAGTTATTGATCGGAAATGGTTTTCAATGTTCAGGCCCCTGTGACCTTGACCTTTGACGGAGTGACCCCAAAAACAATAGGGGTCATCTACCCTAGCAGCCCTACAACCCTATGAAGTTTGAAGGTTCTAGGTCAAATGGTTCTCCAGTTATTGCTCGGAAATGAAGTGTGACGTACGGACGGACGGACGGACAGACGGACGGACGGACAGAGCAAAAACAATATGTCTCCTGGGGGAGACATAATAACTCTTTTAGAATTTTAAATTCGAGCTATTTAAATCATTTGGGTTATAGAGCTATTTATTTTTCCCGTACCTATCTTGAGAGCAAAAAAGGGGATAATTTTGTCTGGAACTTGACTAGAGGTATGTATCATTAACTATGAGAAGAATTTATGAAAGGAAATAGCACGCCCAGGACATATTTAAAGTACATGAAGAGAAGTGATATTGTCAAAATAACAGTTAGAATTATGGGACCAAATGAAATTGATGTGTGAACTTATATCATATCAAAGGTGTGCATGTAATTTAAAAGAAATGCATGACAAACTTTCAGAAATATTGAAAGAAATGTTTGGGAATTTGGGGAGATGATTTTGTCGAAACTCAAGTCAGAGTTATTGGACCTGGTATGTTTATTTGTTCTATGGTCCTACAAACATATTGTAAGTTTCAACATGATATTTGAAATTATTCTTTGCGGATGGGCTACTCATATGATTAGTATGATACGAAAACTACAATGTATTTTTACGAATGTAAAATGTATAGCGGTTGAAACTTTAATCAGAGTGCAAATTGACCACATGAATGGTATATCATTTTTTTTCTTTGATTTAACTTAGATTGTTATACTATTCTTAACAGTACAGCAAACTATATTTAGGTTTACTATCCCGGAGAATCAAATTTAAAATCGGCCATCACCAGATATTTCATCTTGGTCTATATTACAAATGTTCGTCATCGTATTAGTGTGTAACGGATACATAGTCTACTAACTTTGTGCAATAAACCAGTTTAAATGATGTGGACAAACGGCAGAAAAAAAAATCATATGGCCTCTTAACAAGTTGAGCATGACGACTTTCAATAATAATATTCGCCTAGATATGATTATATAGAACTCTTCATAAATTAACAACAACATTGCTACAGTTTTACCTTTCACTTTAACAGTCGCTGATGAAACGGTATCTGCTGTCTTCATTCCATTGTTCACATAGCAGGAATAAATACCAGAGTCTTGAAGCTGCAGAAATGGTATATGTAATGAACTATGTCTTTGTGTACCACTCACTTCTGTATGTGTATTAGGTACATGGGTACCACTCCATGTCTGAGTTAAGCCATTGTAATTGTAAACTGATGGAACTCCTTTCGCATCACACGATATAATGAGTGTATTACCCTCTGTTATATTTTCAGTTGAAAGGAACACAGTTACATCAGGCGGATCTATAAATAGAACACTTCTTTATGGAGGCAACACTTTAATAATAAACATAACAAATAAAATACAATGAAAATCAAGAAACTGTAACTTTTTGGATGACAAATTAGGCATATCCCTACTGTCACTTTTGGTAACTTAGTTAAAGTATCTTAAATTTAACATTTTTAACTCTTGAATAAACATGGTAATAATAAATTGGTACCCTTCAGTTGCTACAACTGAAATACAGAATAGTCCAGATGACCAGTTTGTCAGCAAAGATATCAAGAAAAACAAGAGGGTCATGATGACCCTGCATCGCTCACCTGAGCTCAATATGAGCTACATGTTTCAAATGTCAAACTGATGATAAAATATTAAGAAAGTCAGTAGGTCACATTCATGGTCAATGAAATTCAGTTTTACAATTTGTGTGCAAAACAGTGTATGTCACCAAAATGTCAAAGCTGTATCTTAAAAAAAAACAAGAAAGTAGGTCAGTAGGTCAAGGTCACAGTCAAGAGACTGTCATATTACTTGGGGTCATCAGGTAAATGTAATTAAACAGTCTTGGAAATAGGATCAGTTGGGTTTTTTTAAGTAAATTTCCTATATAACTCACATAATAACTAAGTGACCCCAGGGCGGGGCCTCTTTTAACCCCAGGGGCATAATTTGAATAAATTTGGTAGTGAACTACTAGACAATGCATCATACCAAATATCAATAGCCTAGGTCGTATGGTTTCAGACAAGAAGATTTTTAAAGCTTTTTCCTATATAAAGTCTACATAAGCTTGGGACCCCCAGGGAAGGGCCTCTTTTCACCAAAGGGGTACAATTTGAACAATTTTGGTTGAGGACCATAAGACAATGCTACAAACCAAATATCAAAGGTCTAAGTGTTATAGATTCAGACAAATAGATTTTTAAACTTTTTTTCCTATATAAGTCTATGTAAAACTTGGGACCCCCGGGGCGGGGCCATATTTGACCCTAGGGGGGATAATTTGAACAATCTTGGTAGAGGACCACTACATGATGCTACAAACTAAATATCAAAGCCCTAAGCCGTGTGGTTTTGTACAAGAAGATTTTCAAAGTTTTCCCTATAGAAGTCTATATAAACCATGTGACCCCCGGAGCGGGGTCATACTTGACCCTAGGGGTTAATTTAAACAATTTTGGTAGAGGACCACTAGTTGATGCTTCATACCACATATCAAAGCCCTAGGCCATGTGGTTTTGTACAAGAAGATTTTCAAAATTTTCCCTATACAAGTCTATATAAACCATGTGACCCCCGGGGCGGGGCCATATTTGACCCTAGGGGGATAATTTGAATAATTCTGGTAGAGGACTACTAGATGATGATACGTACCAGATATCAAAGCCCTAGGCCCTATGGTTTTGGACAAGAAGATTTTTAAAGTTTTTCGATCGGTTGCCATGGCAACCAGAGTTCTGCATGGAATTCAATTTTGAAAGGGGACCACCCAAGGATCATTCCTGTGAAGCTTGATGTAATTCTGTCCAGTGGTTTTCAAGAAGAAGATTTTTTTAGAAAATGTTGACGGACACACGACACACGACGGACGATGCACGACTGACGACTGACATTGACTGGTCACAAAAGCTCACCATGAACCTTTGGCTCAGGTGAGCTAATAAAGGGCATCTATCACATTCAAATGTATCAAATGTAACCTCATCTAATACTATATAACCGGTTATGTGCTGCTCCATAGCTCAAATATAATCAACTGATTTTCTGCTCATTAAGGCTAAGGCAAAATCAATGTGTTCCATCAAATTTAACCAACACTGTATGACATTTTTCAGTTTTTATTACATTCTGTTAGAGATTTATACCTAAAGACGTCTTACAATGAGTTAGATCCTAATACAAATTTTATGTTTTATAATAATTTGATGCAATTTGGTAATTACCTCACTGGCCCCCCCCCCCCCCCCCCCCCCACACACACCACACACACACACACACACCACCATCACCATGATGGCCATAAATCGCTCACCCAACATTCACAGCTTGATTGAAAGAATTGGAACAAAGATTACTGCTTTGAAATAATTACAAAATCGGGCCAGTGGTTTAGACGGAGAAGATTTTCAAACTTCCAAACAGCCATATAGGGAGAACTAGTCCCTGGTGGCTATGTTTTCAACAAAATAAAATAATTTGAAATATGTACTGTTTGAAATATGATCGACACCAAAAATATCCAGTTATATTATTGGGCTTAGATACTTCTGTATGTACTTTACTTTCCTTTCTAAACGATCGGACCTAATTAGGTAACTTTTCTACTTACACTGAATAATAATTTTCATAATTGCAGTTTTGTTTTTCACGTAATGTACAGTCGCTGTGTTTTGGCAAAAGCATTGGTAATTTCCAGCTTGGTGTCTTGTCGCATTTTCAAGCTGAAATTTTCCATTTCCCCCAATAGGGCTATTTGATGCAATGTTACTCCATGTATTAGAACAAGAAGGATAGCATTCTGATTCACAAGATACTATAGGTGATGATTCCCCTTCTATTAATGTCAATGGAGAAGCTGGACGTATCATGCATGCATCAGGTCCATCTGTAATGAAAAATACAACAATATGAAAGCCTAAAATGACTGAAATCTTATTTGTTGTAAATTACTTCAGCAAGCCAACACATATAATCTACTCACTTCAGCAGGAAGTCTCGATGATTAATTTTAGCAGTGGTTTACGTTGATAACAAACATTCTTAAAGTTACCCAGTTAGTGGAACAGCAACAGCTTTAAACAGGTGTCCTCTTACCCACGGTGTATGATCGTTACCAAATCAGCCTGAACTTTAAGAAATTTAGCGGACAAGCAACGCTATTTTTTTTTATCAAACCATGGATTGAAAGAAGGTGCAGGGTGTACATTTTGCTGGAGAAAACCACTGGCACCAGATCAGAAAGAAAATGCCTCCGTACGTGTTATACCCTACCCGTAGGTATTCTATAAGAACCATGGTCATGAACGGGAAAATATACTAACCCATTTCAATCGCGTATTTCATACCTAAAACACGCAGTTCAGTAAATGTTTACTATTGATATTAAACAAGCGATAATTTATCTTCCATCGTGCACCAGTCACATTGTCTCAATATTCCTTATTGCAGAGATGCTCCATATATTTTATGCTTTAGTCAACGTTACAGAAAAAACTTGCGTGAACTCCCCTAATGAACATCCGGTCTAGAGATCACGGCAGTGTGCACATGTTTAGCGAAATGTAAACAAACAAAAACAGAATGCAATATGTTTACAGTTTTACGATAAGACTCGAAATGATGAATGAAATTCATCTTGTATATGATTTTGAATTTGAAATCATACATTGGTATATATCTATTCTGTTTATTTAATTCATTTTGCACATTTATGCTGCATATAAACATTTTAGCGTTCACGTGTAGTAAAATGACGACTGACATACATTTTCACATCAGCCAATCAGAGTGTGTCTATAATCTAGACCGGAACTTCACCGGGGAAGTTTGTGTACCTTTGAAAAACTGTAAACTACACGTTGTTTTTCTAAGATAAGAAGTATTGAAGAAATATAACCAGTACACAACGGAAGATAAATTACCGCTTGTTTAATATCAATAGTACACATTTACTGAACTGCGTGATTTAGGTACGAAATACGCGATTGAAATGGGTTAGTATATTTTCCCGTTAACGACCATGGTTCTTATAGAATACCTACGGGTAGGGTATAACACGTACGGAGGCATTTTCTTTCTGATCTGGTGCCAGTGGAGGAAACCCCAAGAAAACGTAAGATCAACATAACATCCAAGAATGATATAATATTACACCTACAATATTGTGCAGTAGTATAACACCGTCCCGTCATTTTCGCCTACATGTAGATTTAGATGAAAAGGGTGCGGAATTGTTATAATTGACGAGAATGTATTACATTTTGTACAATTTTATGCGCACCTGCTTTAGTATTGTACCTTTTGATTGATTGAATACGTTCATTTCTTTTATTACAGAAAATATGAACTCTCTGATTGTTCTGTATCTGTCTTGTTTTCCTATATTTCTATGTTATGTTCAGTTTTGACAAGCACCTAAATTTGTCATTTACTGAGATAACATGGCACCCCATTCGTTATCCACAGAATCAGAAAGACTCCATGTAAATACAGAAACCATACAGTGAGGTACTGTATAAACTATAAGTGTCTTGGGTCCTTTTCAAGTTGCAATATTGAGTATACCTTAGGTTATGAACAAATAATTCTTTATTACATGTGAAAATGTGGTGTGCAAGTTATATTCAATAATTAATCATATTTTTTGTTTTAAATTCAGGAAACGCTGTAAGTTTTTAAATATCACATCAGATTTCTTCTTACTGCACTTTGTATCGTTGGGGTGAAATTATAAATACAAAAAATTATGGAATTGGTATCGTGTTTTGCGATTCGTAGCCTACTTGGCTGCACAAGGATTAAAAGGAACAAAACTGTGTGCCATATTCCGACAAATTGCTATGCTATTGCTTGACCTCCTTAAACTGGTAAGAAAGCATTACAAATCTTATTCAATTGGTAAAAAAGGTCTTTCTACAAACTAATGCGTCAGAAAAATCGCAATAGCTTCAAAATCACTCGCATTACAAAGGGAAAAAAGGTGTACTAGCTATATATCATTGAAAAGTTCCGTGAAAAAACTCTGACAAAACTTGCTTTACTGTGTTATTACTCGATAATACAAATTTAAGATTTAAAATTTTACTACAGTGGAAACCCCCTAAACCGGACACTAGCTTGAGACCGACTACAAATTCCTGTTTTTAGAGAATTCCGATTTGGGGAAGATATCCTTCATTTGTACTGTAAGAGACCTTTATATAGCTGCTGATGTTTTCTGCTGTATGATGTGTTGTCCTTTGGTACACTTTTTTTCTGTATATGCAAAGGAACATAAACTTATTTGGTTAATCTCTTGTAATCATTTTTTATTAACGATCTGTCGACAATAACATGCTGAATTGAAAAAAAAAATGGTAGCTTATCGAGTAATTGAGCGCGGCCTTTTTGTGCATAATTTGCATGTTTTATTTGATTGTTGGTGTTTAAAACTATCAAACTTAACCGAATTATATCGGTAAATTACAATCAGTCTATTCTTTCATAGTCAAATTGGATAATAACCTTCAATGAAATTAATCAACAACAAATTACCCTTGGCAAAAATCAAATGCATCATTAACTTGCAATTTTACATTTGCACATTTGTGTAACACGGTTTCGAATACTCCTTGCAATACACTGTCATTGAAATTAGTTTGACCCGAGGCCATGGAAATTAGGTCCGGGTTTTGGAGATGAAAATACGTTGAGAATAACTAAATGTCAGCCAATTTTTGTCTGGTTTCCGGAATCTAGAAGATATAGTTGAAGGGAGATAGTTTTCTTATAAAAATAGAAGGGGGAAATTCGGGACCGACAAAAATGTCCGATTTTCGGCGGATTCCGGTTTTAGGTAGATCCGGTTTGGGTGATTCCACTGTACTTGTTTTTTTTCCCGAAACAGCACAAATGCCTTATATTAGTGTGCTAGGGTGGATGTTAATATCTATTGAAAATGCTTTTCAAATTTTTGATTTCTGGCATTTCCAGAATTAATTGAACTAAGTAATATCTGATAACTGCCATGGTTTTCCCTTGAAAATTCGTGCTTGACTTTTGCCATCATTTTTTATATCTGAGGGTTACTTTTATATAGGTATAAATACGGACACAAACAGGGGAAACTGATATCGTCAAGTATTCTACTTCATAAGCTTACGAAGAAAATATGCAGAACAATTAATGACACCCCCTGTCCAAACCATTCAAAAAACCAATGACGTTATAATAAATATGACACCAGGGAACGTGCTCGAATACAACTACGAATGCTCTTTTTCCATTCTTGTGTAAACATCGACACACTAGCAATTTACACCGATTAGGTTTAAAGATCTATTTCAGGTTTACCATCGATTCTAGGCATTATATAAAATATTCGAAATCATTTTTCAGTGGTTAATTTCTTTAACAATTGTATCTTTTAAGCTTATAAAGTACCAAAACACCAAAAATAAAACAAAAACAAACTGTCCGAATTTTTACTATCAAATTTGCATTATAGTGAAAAAAGGACGTGCAATTGTAGAAAACAGAGACATGTCTCAGAATTAGACAATGGAAGAAATTAGGCCTATCCCAGATAGCAAAATATATGGAACCCTTATTTTTTCTATATGGGACCCACATTGGATTTGCATACGGGATTGGCATTGGTCTCATATGAGCTTCAGAATGAATACATTGGTGTATCAAGGCAAATAATTACAATATCGGTCCCATATGGGACTCCTATGATACATTTGCCTAGATATAGCCCATATGGCCCCTTATTAATATGGGCTTGCCTGCCTGAATAAACATCTGACCATGTGTCAATTTTAGTCTTGTCCGTTTAAATACGTATAATGATAATTGCGAGCCAAGTCATGGCCTATAACTTAAAGTCTATATTAAGTCGATTCTGCAGAACTAGATGTTCATGCTTACAAAAAGTTAATTAATGATGAGGATAGCGAAGGTCATTGTTTATTCAGTATATGCGGTCGGGATGCATCACCACGGCAACCGGCTTTTGACAGTGCGAACCAAATAATCCATAAACATGCAGTAGCAATTCATAACGAACACCGTTGCACCCATTGTTGTGCATTCTTAAAACTTCCAGGCACAGCTTTGATATTAGAGGTTTCTCTACAAAGCGTAATTGAAGGGCCAATCCTACTAAAAACCCAAATTCGAACCTGTGTCGGGATGCATCACCACGGCAACCGGCTTTTGACAGTGCGAACCAAATAATCCATAAACATGCAGTAGCAATTCATAACGAACAGCGTTGCACCCATTGTTGTGCATTCTTAAAACTTCCAGGCACAGCTTTGATATTAGAGGTTTCTCTACAAAGCGTAATGGAAGGGCCAATCCTACTAAAACCCAAATTCGAACCTGTGTCCAGACAAGGGTGGAGAGGGTGGGGGGTGCGTAGCTCAAAGATGTAACAACGGTTTCTATTGCAAAGGTGTGAACGTTCCGAAAGTTCAGGAACTTTTAGAGAAGAGCAATGTAACATTATCTGAATATAAATCTAGAACTATGTAGATCCAGATTTTAAACTATGATTTTGTGGAAATATAATATCGAAGAAGGTTCAGTTTAGTCTAGCCTTATGTACTACGTGACCATTGTAACCATGATCAAAGGGGTCCTAAACAGTTCCCGGTTAATGCGTAATGAAAAAAATAAGGTTGTTTGACTTCCTATAAAATGACATACTAATAAAATACCTAGAGATAATACAGATCGGCCATTTCTGACAAGTGAAGATGTGAACAGAAAAGTTTAAAGTTGTCTAAAACAACCAACTTTAAAATATATGTTTAATGCATCTAAATACTGCCACTGTAATTCAAGAAAGAATCCATGTTTTTAAATGAACAATCTTTGTAGCCGGACTAGTTTATATAGCCTTATTAATTAAATGTAAGTACATACCTTTTTTCACCACAATATATGAATGTATTAAACAGTATTTTTTTTAAAAAGAATTGATCGTCCGTATTTTCCCTATCACAATCAGGATGTCCGAATTTTTCCGATTCTGTGTCCGTATTTTCACTACCGCGTCCGAGTTATACCGTTTTTGACTGTGGTTGAAAACGTGCTATTTTCTATATTTTGAGTGCATAGAACACTATAAACAAACGGTAATACCAAACGTAAAGATATCCGAATATATATTTAATGTTCTTGTACCCGAGTTAATGCGCGGTGGGAAGATATAAAGCGTCCAATGCTGGGTTGTAAAAATCGTCCGTATTTTCCCAGTTAAAGGATCAGGAAATAAAACATAACCTCTGCATAGTGTTTATACACTCCAGGGTCTTCATTTTACAACTCCAATAAGTCCATTCTTACAGAGCCCTCTTGGCATACATGACATTTTGGAGGTGGATTCTTATTCAGATACACTAACTTACATTGTGCTTTCATTGTAAGCAAACAGATGACAAAGAACTCATAGTTTTTCATAAGAAATCATTTTTGTTGAACATCTCATGGTATACAATGACACTGACATGTACTATAGTCTGTCCCACCTAATTTTGGACCTCCGATAATTTATTTATACTGTAAATAAAATTGTCAAAAATGACATCGTTAATACCAGATGGTTAATATCTCAATTAAGGCCCCTTTTTCGTTTTTTTGAAAAAATGTAAAATGAAGTTAAAAATCATGATTTTATGTTTTTCCCCATCACGCCGGATAATCTTAACTCTGTTCAGCGACCCTAACTCAGTGCCAACATGGCGGATGTAAAGCCGACACAACTTTGTTTTCTGTGTAATTACGATGTATAAAGGAATGTTTCTGTTGTTATATCTATCTCCATTGATCAAGTGTATATTTATTTCAAAATGTATCATGTTAAATATATCAACCTTTGTGTATTCAGGTGGAAAAACGACGAACAAGGCAACTTTTTCAACGAAAACTTTTACAAAAAATCTTTAAAAATACTTCTATGCTTTTGATGCCTCGACTATTTTGTTGTTTGAAAGCAAAGATATACTGCTTTATAGGCCCCTTTACACTATGTTGTTAACCCACTACATGTTGACACAATACATGTTCAAATGTACTGACAGCGAGAAAAGGGATAAAAACCTAACTTTGATTTTATAAAAACCGAACTCGGTTTACATGAGGAATGGATAAAAACCTAACTTACACGAAACTGTGTGACGAATAAACACCTAACTGACTAGTATTCTATAAAAATGAATGAGTTGACATGTACATGGTCTGATTATTGTAAACATTACTATAAGCGGTATTGTCTTCAAACTTTGTCGTTAATTTTAAGATGTTATATGTATGCCCACTACAGTCAAATATTTTTTCATAATTTTAATATTATGCAAATAGCAATGTTTGGAAATATCTGGATAAACCCTAAAAAATAACTCAGTATAAAAGTCAAAATTATTATATTTACATAAGAAATTATTTAATACCACCGATGTTCGAAGTTCTGTAGTCCCCAACCCTCTCTCCCTCTCACACACACACATACACACACGCACGCACCCCCGCACGCACGCACACACACTGTTTCAGAAGAATTGTGTTTGTTTCAAATCTTGTATATCGTATAGTGTAAGAGATTTTTATAGAGGTGCTAATGGAATATTTTTGATATTGTTTAAATGGGATTAGATTTATGATTAATTATTAAATATGATATTTTTCAGACGGTAAATAGGGAAGAAAAGTGTGTGTGTGTGTGTATGTGTGGTGTGGTGGGGGAGTGATGCATGGACTGACGGGACAGGGGTGTGGGTATCCTTACATTTTTCACTTGTCCACGGACACTTAAAATCCACTTGTCCATAGTCAAATTTCACTTGCTCTGATTTGTAATATTAAACCTTCATGAAAGCGCAAATAGACTGGAGATCGAGTTCTTTACTCACGCTAAAGCTGTGAGTAAATCAGTTATTCTCTAATCTCAATTACCTTCAACAAGACAAAAAAAGAAACAATAAAAGTAGGAATAAGGTATATAATTGGCAGCATATAAGTGTACAATTGTTCGCGAAGTAAATCCATATTTCAACAATCGATTTAATGTTCTTCGTATGGTTCCAAGCGATCTAGTATCCGGGTAAATTTGAACTGAAACGGGACTAAAAGTAAATTTAATCATGTTGTTAAGATAAATGTTTCAAGTTTGCGTAAAACACAGGCGTGAATAATTAATAAAATCTCTAATTTTATCTGGTGTTTAAGATTTTATTAGAAAAGACATCACCAGGACCAAACAGATGCCAGTTTGTTTCGTTGAAGCAAGCTATAACTAAAATACAAGCACAACATACATCATTGGAGGGAGGGCGGGCACAGACTGTTTGCTGCCAATCATAAACCTCGAGTGGTGAGAACAATACCAGTTCACACTTATATACGCCGAAACATTTCACGAAATTCACGTGAGCGCCAAAATATACTAGCATAAACTTCAGACCAAACTCGTACTGGGATAAACTACCAAGAAAAGTAATTTCGAAACGCGAATAATTTTATTTATTTAGGACAATGAAAAGAAAAGCATATCACAGTAACTGTGGTAAAATATAAGCTGTTGAAATATTTGCCTTTTAACGTTTATAAAAGTCTAAAATCGCGTAAGCAGTGTTCGGGATCTTTTGAGGTCATGCCCGAAACACTGCCCACGCAATGGTGCAAAGCCAGATGAATTCAGAGAAAGACTCTTAAAACGTTCCGACTTGTTTTAGTCATACTTGCGATCTCTGTGTGCTTTTGATTTTAATTTGGCTGACTACTGGGTCAAATATTTCCTTGACAGTGACTTATTGTCTCAGCAGTTGAAATTCAACTTACAAACTTGTCATAATACTTTTTTTAAGTTGTTTACGTTTCTGATGTCTTTAAATGTCCTTTTAGTTCTCTGTGTGTAACCCTTGTTTTCCCTTTTTATGCCCCCCTTCGAAGAAGGAGGGGTATATTGTTTGCAGATGTCTGTCGGTCGGTCGGTCGGAATGTAGACCAATCCGTTTCCTGATGATAACTCAAGAACACTTTGGCCTAGGATCATGAAAGTTATTAGGGAGGTTGATCATGACCAGCAGATGACCCCTATTGATTTTGAGGTCAGTATGTCAAAGGTCAAGGTCACAGTGACCCTGAACAGTTAAACGGTTTTCGGAAGATAACTCAAGAATGCTTGGGCCTAGTGTCAGGAAAATTGATAATGAGGTTGATCATGACCAGCAGATGACCCCTATTGATTTTGAGGTTATTAGGTCAAAGGTCAAGGTCGCACTGGCCAGGAACAGTTAGACGGTTTCTGATCTTCTTGTCCAAAACCACAGGGCCTAGGGCTTTTATATTTGGTATGTAGTAAAATCTAGTGGTCCTCTACCAAGATTGTTCAGATTATTTCCCTGGGGTCAAATATGGCCCCACCCCGGGGGTCACATGGTTTATATAGATTTATTAGGAAAAAACTTTGAAAAACCTCTTGTCCAAAACCACAGGGCATAGGGTTTTGATATTTTGTATATGGCATCATCTAGTGGTCCTCTACCTAGTTTGTTCAAATTATCCCTCTAGGGTCAAATATGGCCCCGCCCCTGGGGTCACATGGTTCATATAGACTTATATAGGGAAAAACTAAAAATCTTCATGTCCATAACCTACATCATTCAAATTTGGACCACATGTATAGTTTTCAGTGGCAAAATGAACCTTGACAGGAGTTGACCTTGATATTGACCTAGTGACCTACTTTCACATTTCTGTAGCTACAGCCTTCAAAATTAGACCACATGCATAGGTTTGTGAACCGAAACAAACTTTGACCTTGTTATTGACCTAGTGACTTACTTTCACATTTCTCAAGCTGCAGCCTTCAAATTTGAACCACATGCATATTTTTGTGTACTGAAATGAACTTTGATCTTGAGATTGACCTAGTGACCTACTTTCACATTTCTGAAGGTTGAGGCTTCAAAGATGGACTACATGCATAGTTTTGTGTTCCGAAATAAAAGTTGACCTTGATTTCGACCTAGTGACCTACTTTCACATTTCTCAAGCTACAGCCTTCAAATTTGAACAACATGCATAGTTTTATGTACCGAAATGAACTTTGATCTCGAGATTGACCTAGTGACCTTCTTTCACATTTCTCAAGCCACATCTGTCAAATTTGGAACACTAGTACAGTGTTTTGTACTGAAATGAAATTTGACCTTGATTTTGACCTTGAGACCTTGAAATTTGGAACATTAAAAATGGCTCAGTGGTGGGCGCCAAGATCACTCTGTGATTTCTCGTTAGGTTAATAGGTTAAAGGTCAAGGTAAGATTGATCCAGAACAGTAGAACTTTTTACAGTGAGCATATAATTTCTGTTCCTTGTGCAATTACTGAATGCATCAAGGGGGGCATTTCGTGTTCGACGAGCTCTTGTTTAGTTTTAGTTACAGAATGCTATATGCTGATGATGCAAATATTTTTCTTCAGCTACTTTAAGTAGTTCTTATGTTCCCTTTAGCATGTATATGGTTTCTTCTTTTATGTTTTTTTTTAAATGCATGTTGTAAAATGCAACTCTTCTTATTTTTGTGTAGTGTCAGCTAATTTTTTTATGTTGCTTTAAATGTGCTAAATCTGTATGTGGTAAATTACTTTTTCGTTTATTTGCTAGTACATATGTGCTATTTTGTTTTAATGCACTGTAACATGTATGTGATAATTTGTGATTTGTTTCTTATCTACTTAGAGCCAGATGCTTTATTTGCTTTAATGTGCTTTAACATATTTGCATTTTGTTACAGCTGTTTTACTTATGTTGAGCTTATTTACATGTGTTTGTCGGAAAATAGCTTTAAGCTAGTGTTATATGTTGATACTTTTCCGACGTTAAATAAATCTTCTTGTATCTAAATCTTCTCTGATACATGTATTTTATCATAGTCACCGAGTTACAGTGTGCGCGAGACATAGTCAAAGAACCCATTATCTTTATCACCTCCATACACTTGAAGCAACACACAATCTAAATGATATTTTATTTTTTCTCATTTTATACCTGAAAAAGCATGCTTGTCCGCGGACACACAGAATGAAAAATGCACTTGTCCGCCGGCAAAAAATCACGAGTCGGATAAGTTGGACATAGGAATCCCACATCCCTGCAGGGGTGGGTAGATCAAAGAACTTCGAGCATCAGCAGTCCATTAAAAAGCACAGACGAACAGCAGTTTTCGTTTGGTTAGGTGTTTATCCATTCTAAGTTCGTATTTATCCAGCACTGTTTTCTATACCAGTTAGGAATTATCCGCAAATTTAAACCCACCTCATAATCAATACAATTTTTAAGCTATAAAAATCGATTTCAAACTTTGATACTGTTAAACATTGTCAAAGAGATATTTATGGAACTAATACATTTAATAAGTATGGTCTTACTGCAATTTCTGGTACTTCAAAACAGTTAGAAACATAAAACATGTTCATTTTGAAGACTTTTTGAGTACATTTGAATTCCAGCCACATAATGTGACATTTTTGAAATGATTGAAATATCTAGTACACAAAACATGTTATCAATACAGGATATTATGACTATCAAAAGTTTTACGCTTACATTGCATACTCACATAAAAACACGAAAAAAGACAAGGAAATTAACTACATATATCGTCTTTCTGTCAGCCATGTTGGCACTGAGTTAGGGTCGCTGAACAGAATTAGGATTATCTGGGTACATGGCGTGCCCAAAGACTTGCATTGTAAAATGACGCGACGTCCATTTCAAGATGGCGGCGTCCATACAAACGTCATTTGGGGGTTTGCTCACAGGGACCTCAGATATATCTATTGTTGAATGACATAACAGAAAATTAAAACAAACTCTGTCCAAAACTTGTAGTATTTTCTGGTACGGAAGACCCTGAGTTAACAGTTTACTTCAAATTAAAGTTATTTCCGTTTAGTTTTAGGTTTTCAGCTTTTTGTCTGAAAATGTGTGTGTACTTACTCGTTAGCATTGACTTAAAATAAATACATGTCTCAAGTCAAGTGCATACCATTGTTTCAGTCGTAGATGTTGTTAACAATCGTATCAAAGGTTCAGATGATTACCGTCTGTTAAAAGGTTGTTTTTAAATAGCATGAATACATGTTTGTATACTGACTGGTGCTCACTATTTTTAGTGACCGTTCGATCAAGGTAAACATTATTCCTCAATGCAATTAATGATTTAAAATATACATATTTCAATTTGAGACAACCGCCTATATAAGGGACTACGTTAACGTATTAGGCCCATAATGGAGTATAAATTAATAATTGCCTTTATTCTTTATAATAACATAATACCAGATTTTCAATTCCATCCTTGCGTCTTTATTTCTCATGCTCGGCCGTTCAGTGAAATCAAAAGTGGCATGTTAAAACATTTTTGTGCTATTGATAGACATGGTAGACCTATAGACAAAATAACAATATGAGCCGCGCAATGAGAAATCCAACATAGTGCATTTGCGACCAGCATCCGCGCAATCTGGTCAACTGCCTACTGCAATTAGAGAAACCGTTAGCGAACAGCATGGGTCCTGACCAGATTGCGCGGATGCTGGTCGCAAATGCACCATGTTGGTTTTCCCATGGCGCGGCTCACATGACCTTTTGAAGCGGTCATTTACTCTCATTTTCGATGATATAAAACACGTGTTTTTTTTTCACCAAGAAGTATGTACACGAAACATTTACTTCTATTACAAACGGGGCAGTACATAGCTATACTGAAAATTCAACCAAAAACACGTTGAACGCAAAACAACAACAACAACAACAACAAATAGTTATTCCTTAAAAAATGATTTGTTTATATCTAGATATTCAGTCGAAAAATTATCTACCCATCAAGTTCATTACAAAAATATAGATCTACTCTGGCAAAAAAATGACGGTATCAATTGCCACAACTTGTAACTAATGCAACATAGATCTATAGTCTACACAGAATATTACTGCGGTCATGTACATAAGCCGTCAAATAGTCACATGCCAAATGAATTTTCACTGTAGGCCGGAACAGGCCCGGATAAAGAAACTTTTGACGAGGGGGAGGGGCACCAGTCTAGAATGAAGATGTCACCGGCAAGGTGCATAGCAATGTATTGGAGGGGATGCCTTTGCCCATGTTAGGAGAAGGCGGGGGTAGGGACGGTATGAAATGGGGTCCTCTGGTGCATTTATTAATGGGTGTACTCTCCTCATTTAAGTGGGGGTCAGGGTGCTCTCCCCCTTGAAAATTTTGAAATAAAGGTATGAAATTGCCGACAACGATACATTTGTTGGTTTTCGTGTTGTTGCTTTTAAGCTTGGTTTTATGTCACACTGACACAATTTAGGTCATAATGGCGACTTTCCAACAATCATCTACACTTTACAGGTAAGAAGTCAGAATTTCAAATTTATAAATATAACGCACCTTCCGTAACCGGTAACGTTAAGGTTGTTTGTTTTTGTCGGTGATAGAAAAATCCCTTTTTACACGTTTTCTTTTAAAGTAGCTACAAATTTTTGTTCCACATCTCATTTAGAAACTACATTGAAATAAGAACATGAGGTATGGAATCAAAATTTGTATACCTGCTGGAATCACAGATTTACTGCATAACCAAGTGTTAAGACCCTATTAGTCGCCTCTTACGATCATGCAAGGGTAAGGCAGTAGTTCCAATTCCTTTCATACACAGATCGTCCCAGAACCACATGGGGCGGGCTCAAACTTAAAGCAGAAAGAGAGCTTATGACAGGGCCAAACGAACCCAAAATGAACATCACTGGTACATTTACAATCAAATAAGGAACAAAACTACACAATTATTACGAAATGCAAAAACACAACTTTCAGAAAAATTATCAAATAAACTAAAGACTGAAAATCTTAAAATATCTGACTGTTGGAAGATACTAAAACAGTTTATATCACCATCCAAAAACACACCAGTTTCACTATTAAATGACAATGGTACTCTTGTAACAGAAGATACAGATAAAGCAGACTTGCTTAACAATTTCTTTCAGTCCTAAACATTACTAGATGACAATAACAAAACACTGCCACACATGCAAACAAATACAAATCATCCAAAACTTGAGACATTTGTCATCACAGAGGAAGAAGTAACAGAAACAATCAAATCACTTACAGTAGGTAAAGCTGCAGGACCTGACAACGTGAACAACAGAATCCTGAAGGAACTCTCTCAGGAACTTGCAAAACCACTCTGTCAACTTTTTAACAGTTCAAGCTGGCTTGGGGAAAACATGAATTTAAATTACTTGGCATTCAATTTCATGTTGACTTAGAGAAGATGATTATACTTAATTATAAAGATAAATTGAGTAGCTTAGAAAATTCTGTTAAGTTTTGGAATTGGAGATACCTTACGCCAATTGGAAGATGTACAGTTATTAAGAGTTTATTGTTACCAGCCTTTAATCACTTGTTTATCTCTCTCCCAGATCCTGGTGACAAAATACTGAAATCTATTAATGACACCTTGTATAACTTCCTGTGGCATGGAACAGCAAAAGTGAAAAAATCAGTCATAATAAAAGATTACTGTGAAGGAGGAATTAAAATGACAAATGTCCAGTGTTTTATTCAAAGTTTGAAAATAACCTGGATAAGAAGATTGTTAGCCACACAAGCAAATTGGGCAATTTTGGCAGAAAATTTATTTGATAAACACAAACTGATTAATTGCGGGAAACATTATGCAGACAAAATGGAACAAAAAATTTCAAATAAATTTTGGAAAAGTGTTTTGCAATCATATTCCAATTTTCTAAAAGTTACTCCTGTGGAAACTAAGACAGACTTTTTAAAGTGTCCAATCTTTTATAATCATAACATTCTTGTTGGAAAACAAAGTCTATTTTTCAAATCCTGGTATGAGAATGGTATAAGATATATTAATGATATGTATAGACAAAACAAGCTTATGTCTTATGAAGAATTTAAAAATAGCACAAAAATACATGTGAACACATTACATTATCTTGGAATAACAAGAGCTATATTGAACTACAGTAAACAAATTACACTAATAGAAGCAGAAACAGAATCTCAGTGTAATCCATTCATTCCTTTTCCTATAGGAATAATACTAAAATCAAAATCAGGATGTAAAGACATCTATAATATTCTAAACAGAAACTCTGATACCCCAACAAGCCAAACAAAATGGAATTCAGAATTTCACTTCAATTATGATGAATGGAAATATTTTTATAGTATGCCATTTAAAGTAACCAGGGACAGCAATTTACAATGGCTGCAATATAGACTTCTACATCGTATTTTGCCAGTCAATAAGTATTTAAGAACATTAAGCTTGAAAGATAATGATCTATGTGACTTTTGTAAGAGTGAATCAGAAACCATAGAACATTTGTTTTGGAAATGTATACACACAAGTTTGTTCCTTCAAGATCTTAAGAGGCAGTTGGAGATTAAAAATATTTCCTTAGCATTAGACAAAATAAGCTTCTTGTTCGGAGCAAAAGGTACTCCAGAATACTTAACATCGCTATATATTAAAAAATTCATATTCTCAAGTAAAAGTCTGGGTAGATTATTATCAGTGAATAATATGAAATATTATCTACAACATGAATTCAATATCAATAAAGAATTGTCAATAAAAAACCAAACTTCCAACAAATTTGAGGCAAATTGGAAAATAATAAACAACCTTATTAATTAGTTGTCAGGTGTTTCATATTGTTTTATTCAGGCAGAGGAATTTTTTTTTTTGTTTATACTTCAAAAAATAATCAGAAAAAATTCCAGACTATTGAACAAGAAATACTGAGCACAACCCTTTCTCTCACTTATTCTTAAAGGCTTATTTGATACTTTTAGTACTTCAGCATTATATGTTAAGCATCATGTAGCATTTTCGCATCTGTATTATACAAATTTTTTTTGCAAATGCAGTGTTTCTAGGTACATATCATGACAGTTTACACTTTCATATCTGTATATACTTCATAATGATACTTGTGTTGATGCAATGTTTCTAGATATGTTATATGTCATGACAGTTCACACTTTCATATCTGTATATACATGTACTTCATAATGATGCAATGATTCTAGATACAGGGTATATATCATGACAGATTAAACTCTCATATCTGTATATAGCATATAATTCATAATGATACTTGTGTTGATGCAGTGTTTCTAGATATGTTATATCATGACAGTTTACACTTTCATATCTGTATATACTTCATGACGATACTTGTGTTGATGCAATGATTCTAGATACATGTTATATATCATGACAGATTGCACTTTCATATCTGTATATAACGCTACTTGTGTTATATGTCATGACAAATATGTTATGTCATGACAGTTTACACTTTCATATCTGTATATACTTCATGACGATACTTGTGTTGATGCAATGATTCTAGATACATGTTATATATCATGACAGATTGCACTTTCATATCTGTATATAACGCTACTTGTGTTAATGCAATGTTAAACTTTCCAGATACATGCTATATATCATGACAGTTCTTTCATGTCTATATATAATGATACTATGCCATGAATCACACTTGCATATATTATGCTTATACATATTTATATATAACTTGTAAGGTGTGGAGTGTGGATGGTTCCCCGACCCACACACACCTATGACGGGGATAATAAAAGTATCAGAACCTTAAAAAAAAAAAAAAAAAAAAAAAAAAAAAAAAAAAAAAAAAACTTTTTAACATATCTATCAGCACTGGTCAAATGCCATCCAAATGGAAATTGGCACATGTATGTGCTGTTTTCAAGAAGAATGACCCACAGCTAGTCTCAAACTACAGGCCTATATCACTTCTAAGCACAATCAGCAAAGTACTGGAAAAAATCATTCACAAGCATATTTTCAACTTCTTTTCAGCAAATAACACTATTTCAGCTCTCCAATCTGGATTTGTTCCCAATGACTCAACTACCAACCAACTAGTTTCTATATACAATACTTTTTGCAAAGCATTAGATGAAGGTAAAGAAGTCCGTGCAGTTTTTTTGTGATATATCCAAAGCTTTTGGCCGTGTATGGCACAAAGGTCTTTTGTTCAAGCTGGAATCTGCAGGTGTATCTGGAAGTCTGTTAAAATGGTTTCGTGACTACTTATCTGAGAGAAAGCAGAAAGTTGTTCTTCCTGGAGGTTCTTCTGAAACAGTTTTTATCTCAGCAGGTGTGCCACAAGGTTCTATCCTTGGTCCTCTTCTTTTCATCGTCTTTATTAATGACATTGTTCTCAATATCAGTTCAAATATCAGACTCTTCGCTGATGATACTAGCTTGTACATTGTTGTTGACAACCCGGTCACTGCAGCTGAAACCCTTAATTCAGACCTCATGAAAATAGACGAGTGGGCAAATGAGTGGCTTGTCGATTTCAACCCTAAAAAAACAGAATCACTTCTTATTTCTCGTAAAAATAACAAACCCCTGCATCCTCCTCTGTATATGCATGGTGTTCCAATCAACGAGGTGACGTCTCACAAACATCTTGGTGTTGTTTTTTCAAATGACGGAAACTGGCACGAACATGTAGATAGTATTAAAGAAAAGGCATGGAAAAGAATCAACATAATGAGAACCTTGAAATTTATTCTTGACCGCAAGTCTGTTGAAACTATCTATTTGTCCTTTATTCGGCCTCTCCTGGAGTATTCTGATGTCGTCTGGGATAATATAACCCAGCATGATGAATTTGAACTTGAGAAAATCCAACTTGAAGCATGTAGAATTATTACAGGAGCCACCAAACTTGTTTCTATTGCCAATCTTTATAATGAGACTGGCTTCCAACCCCTTCAAGTTAGAAGGCAAAAACATAAACTCACTCTTTTCTACAAAATGAAAAATCATTTAACTCCACAGTATCTTTCTTCGTTGGTACCAGACACTGTTTCACAAACATCCGTATACAATCTTAGAAATGCCGGTGATTCCAGAAACCTGCTTTGTCACACACAGCTCTTTGCAAACTCCTTTCTTCCATCAACTGTTAGTGACTGGAACCAACTTCTGCTACACCACAGAGATTCTCCAACATTGGGCATCTTCACAAGACGACTTTATTCTGATGTAACGAAAGTTCCAACTCATTATTATGTAGGTGAACGTAAATTCCAAATTCTTCATGGCAGACTTAGGACACATTGTAGTTCTCTTAATGAACATCTATTCTCTAAAAATATCGTAGACAGTCCACTGTGTGTATGTGGCGAGGTGGAAAGTACACACCATTTCTTTTTCAGCTGTCCTAATTATCAGAGAGAGCGCACAGAACTACTTAACTGTATTAGGCCAATTACCACTGTTACACTAAAAACACTGTTACATGGCGATTCCTCAATTACAAGCAGACTTAACAACTCCATATTTCTCCATGTACATAAATATATACAGAAGACAAAGAGATTCGATATGTAATTCCTTTATTACCTTTTTTCTTGAACACTAATAGCTGTAATAATAGCTTTGTATTCCAGGTTTTTTGTCAATTTAACCCTTTTTTATAGCCTTGACGAAAGTCCTAAAACTCCATGTATCTTAAGTGACATTTCTGACCTACTGACCCCATTTCCTCTATTTTTCTTCCTTCCTTTCTATCCCTATCTTCTTAGATATTATTGTAAGATAAAGCATTTATAATTTAGAGTTAATTTCATATAAACATTTTAATTTTCTTATCCAAAAATCCTTTTTGTCAATCTGTTTTAAAAATACAGTTGACACATTTTGTCAGATACCATACATAAACGAAGAAACTGCAAGCAGAAAAATTATGATGGATTGTTTATATTGTTACCATTATAAATTGTATTAGTTATAGGGAGAGAGTTTTAAAAAAGCTTATAGCTTCCTACTCAATCCTATATGTTTGTACATTTAACAATTTAGTGTAACAGATGTAATTATGTCAATAAAATACTGTTTAAACCAAACTTAAAGCAAACTGAATCATTCCCGCCTTTGATTTAAATTTTATCCACGTAGTCAGACTGGCACAGTCGACAGCTAATTTGCTTTATCCTCTTTAAATTCGGGGCTCAGTTAGCTTCAATATTCACTTAATTAATTATTGCTGGGGTAGCTATGCGTAAAAGAGCCGACATGTGCCGCCTATGCACTTGTTCGCTCGAGATATTTAGTGACGTCATATATTGTATGACATAATTGAAATTTAGCGTTTGAAAAGTTATTGTGTCAGGTCGAGCTTCTTAAATGTGTAGAAGGCTAGATTTATATTTTAAGGAGGCTGAAGCAGTTGACGTCTTTGTATCGTACAGGTTCTTCCTGGATTATGCATTTGGAAAATACTGTGATTAAAGATATTGTTTCAAATGCATAGTTCAGTTATTAATTAATTTTGCCTGAAATTCTTCAAAAGACTACCGCAGATTTAGATCAATTTTCGGATGATGGATTTTCAGTGTAAAACTTCTGACTTTGAAAATTGTGCATTGAAATGGACATCGTTTGGAAGGATTTAAGGATAAATGGAGTAATGATTAAAGGAATTTATAACTGAATACATTACTTAATGGCCGGATTCTTTCGTGCAAAGTAAGTTCTTTTCCTATTTTTCCTTTTTCCATTTTCAAAAGTTCTTTTGTATACTAAATTGTAAATTCTATTTCAAACCTAGCTTAAGATCTTCAGCTCTCTCGGTTTATATACTGGATTTGGACGGGAGAGCTGAAGTGCACTCCGTAGGGAAATCATACTAATAATCGTGCCAGAAATCTGACACGCTCGCGTTTGTACATTTTAAAAGAAATCGGCAGCAGCACTTTCTGATCAGTTAATATATAGTAAAATCTACCATTGTGCCAAATTTTACGCATTAAAACCCATAATTGATGGCAGAACTACCTGACAATTTCGAACTGGTCTGAAACGTTTACTCTACGCCGCCATCTTGCTCCTTTGAAATACGAGACTGACCTTTCACCCGCGCGAACCGCTAAGAGAGCACTCACATGTGCCGCTTCGTATTTGAAGTTACATCAGCATCCCGGTGGCACAAAAACTTGGGAAAATGGTTATTTTTTATTGAAACTGATTTGAATTATTATTTTCATAGATAAATCCTTAAGAAAACTTGTATGTATAAATCATTTCTTTTGTTTACAAAGTGCTCTAGAGACTCTACATGTGTATTTTTAGCGGCTCGCGCTGTTACGTCATGCGAGAATCTCGTTGTAGCTATTCAACAATGGCCGCCGAAATGATGCTGATCTAGCAGTGACTTGTAAAAATCGGCGATTTTATTGTAAGATTTGCTTCCAGAATTTGATAAATGGTGTTAACTGATGTAGAAGTGATTACTTTATCAAGATGTCCATACATCTTCGTTCAAAATTTCAGTTGACTACGTTTGCGACGAAAAGTTGGACAACTTTTTATTTTGGTATGGTTTCATAGTAGGCCTGGTCCAAAACTCTAAAGCCGCAACTATGAAAAAAATAAACTATAAAAAAGCGGCATTTAGAGTTTTGGAAGCCAGGACTATTTCAAACCCATTCTGTTTCTTACAGGAGGAAAAATAGCTAAGTGTAAAAAATAAGTGTGAAACGTCCCCACGGGATAACACGTGAAATTTCCCGAAAATCTCCAAAATAGAGAATATTTGGCAATGGCGACCAGAAATAAACAACAGCGAATTTCCATAGAGAAACTGAAATTTAGTTGCACGGGAAAACCAGACGATTGTTTAAAAAATCATTGAAATTCTCTAGGGTGACTTTTTTTATTTACAAAAACATGTTTTATGTTCTTTGATCCCGTTTCATTTCTTCATATCAGCCCAAAGTTGAGGTCCAAAATTAGGTGGGACAGACTATAGATGATAAAATTTTGGTGCTGCCAATTTACTTATTAGTACCAATGCGCAAATCAGTGCTGAAACGTCAGTTTAAATTCATATGTGTCATCAATTCAGATTTATTGCGGAGGTCATTTTGTAAAATTTCTATGCTGCCTGAATTGTGTTACTACAGCTACTGTAAATGTTGAATGACTTCAATGAAAAATTTTAACTGTTATTCTTACAAGAAATAGTTTGGTTTAATTGAAAACTGCTTATCTGTGCCCAGTATATAATTTCAAAACCTCTCACAAATACTTTATTTTAACTCTTATCATGCTAAACATGATTGATTCTGCCTTTGCGACCAGTGAAGATCATGAACAGCCTTCACACCCGTGCAGTCTGATCATTATCTGCACTGTTCGCCATTCGGTCAGTATCTTTTTGTTAAGCACCCCTTTTGACAGTCAATGGTACTGTCCAAATTGTAAGATGGACAAGTTCATTACAGAAATTCAACAGGGTATGGGTAAATAAAAAAATTGTGATCTACATAAATCTGTGTAACAGGGGCTGAAATAAAAGGAGTCTGTCACACTTTTTACCCATTCTTCTCCATCATTCATTTAACGTCCATTCTACAGATAGAGGAGCAACTCCAATTTAAACATTTCGGCGCAGTTCAGCTTTTTGTACTTTTTGGTAGATCTATTATCATTATTTTGCTTTCAAAATGAAGGAGGCATGTTTTATACTGTCTAAAATCGTGAAATGTCCACTAGAAATAACTAATTTTCGAAATCAGACGTTAAACACATGCGCATGAGGTCAAAAATCTATGTCGGCGATCTAGGGTTAAATTAAATTGCATGGTACTGAAATTTAAATATCGGGACAATTACTAAACTGTTATGCTCAAATGATTAGTTAATGATATATATCTTGAACAAAATATCGCCTTTTTCAATATGTGTCAATCATGTATATATTGATCGCGTACCTTTTGTGTCGACAATTTGGACAACTGATACGTTACAGCATCTATTTACTTCAAATACTCAGGTGCGTAATGCATGATCCGGAAAGACTATCGACAGTTTGAATGTTTAATGATATAATTATCAAAATAACATTTATTTATTAACGAAATAAACATATTGTAGAAAATAAAATAAGATTATGTTCAACTGCCACCGTGTTTCAATTTGTTTTTAACAGATACGTTACGAAGTGTTTCATCCAGCATACATTTATATTGCATTTATCTAGAAATGTTACTGGACAGTGTAGTAGAACATGTGTTTAACTTTGTATCCGAGTTAAAGTATTTGTCTTTTAGTCCAGATTTCATATTTTTCACTTGAGAAAACAAAATAAAAACAGATACGCTACAAACAACAGATACGTTATACGACTGTGCTATAAAAGTGTAAAAATGTTTGAATTGTTTGAATGATCATCACCTTAACTAAAAGTTTTAGAAAATAGTTGATTACGGTTTTATTATTGATATCTGGAGTTAATAAGACATCATATATATTGAATAAAACAGATACGTTACAATTTCTATTTTTTTTATGTTAGATGTTCAAATTAAGGTTTTTCTATACAAAACATAAACATTTTATGTTATATCTCTTTATTTTCAAATAGAATCATATCAAAATATATGAAATATAAAGCAAATGTAACGCCAATTAAGCAATTTAAAAATGCGACAGATACGTTTATATGAAATGGGTAGACTATTTTCACCAAAAAGACTGTATTTTCGGATATATCTAAGAACCAACAGTTATATTGTTCATATAGTATATGTTTCCCTCTTCAATTCTAGTACGCTAATCTACATGATGATATAGATCTTATTTCATAATTCAATATGAACAACTGATATTTGTGTAAATTACGTTAGTTTTTCCATATACAATTTGATTTAATTTTTCGATCATAATTCGATCATAATATATAAATAACTTCGTTTCTTATGAACAGGCAAATAGCGGACACAAACTGTTGTTGGGAAAGGAGGGCGCGACGCGAGAGTTCACACATTCAGTCAAAAAAATAACCCATTGAAATTCCAATAAAATGCGCGAAAATTCCAGCAGAAAAAGAACTATAGAAATCGCAAAAATTGGTAAAAAATATACCACACGACGACTTTACAATAGGCAAGGGGACTGCAATGGACTATTAATAGTATCAAATCGAGACTGAGTCATTGATGCGTCGTAGCGGTTCTTTCCATGGATACCTATGCTATATAAATCACATTCTGAGGTATTTCCAATTAATTATGACTGGATGCAGCGATCCAATCAAAATGTTCGTTAGAAAAGTCGCTATGTCACAGGTCGGCCTTTCTGTGTTAGTTGCTGAAAAATTTAGAAATAAGAAATGTGTTGACCATTTCCACCAGTAAAAATTAAAAAAAAAAATTTCGGCTTGGTATCGTATGAAATGTATATTTATTAGTATTACAACGTTAAGTTTTTCTTTGATTTGCATTTGAAATGAAAAGAGCAAACATGATGAAAAAGATCACTGTTGGATGACTTACCGGCGGCAGTGTCAAAGAAATGGCCGACGTCACCGCTGTTTTAAAGTTTGACATTTTATTTGTCGCAACAGTAGCAACAGAATGAATAAGATTTCAAATATAAATAAATCAGATTTGCACAATGCATTTCGTTTTCATTTCTGTATTTCTTTATAAAAAATTATGGTAAGTTGAACTGTAACAATACCTTATAAGTGAAAGTAAAAGTAGATAATTTTTTAGAAAGTGTACGTGTTTAAGATGCATCAGATTTTGTTAATATTATAAAACTACAGTTGCCATTATTGTATGCTGTGCTGTCATATGTGGATACAGGCCACCATGCGTTCTCTTTTCATAGCCAAATATATTTTAGTAATTCATATTTTTTTCTTATTTTCTAGTCGATACTTTTCATTGAAATTAAAAAGCCCCATGGAGTTTGAAAATGCCCCATTAATTTCAGGGCCAAGGGGGATTTTTCACGTTGCAAAAAATTCTTTCCCAACCACTGCACAAATATTGTTATGTGTTATATTAGAATATTCTTTTGAATGAAAATTCGCACTGTAACGTATCTGTCGCTGATTTACAGCTATCTTTGTAAAATCAATGAAATAACGAAACATTGTCGATAGTTAACTAAAATATCTAATATGTGTACTCCAAAGGCATGAAACAACTGAATAAAACCAAATCTGATTATATTTGGGAACATCAGATGTGTGGATGTTTTTGCTGTCCAAGTTACTCCTCTATCTGTAGAATGGACGTTAATGAGTGTACGGGATTAATTCTTTTTCAACAATATCCAGTCATAGAAATGATGGTGTCTGTTTGTAGCAGTGAGCAAAATGCCCAACTTTATTGGAATATTATGCCATAGACATGTGACATGATACCCTACCCAGTCACATTATACTGACACCTGGCTGACCAGTCCTAGCGCTATCCTCTAAATGCTGAGCGCCAAGCTAGGAAGCTACTAGTACCATTTTTTTTACATCTTTGGTATGACGCGGCCAGGGATTGAACCCACAACCTCCTGCACTCGAAGCAGATGCTCTACCACTAGGCTCATTCATTTATTACACAAATTTGCACCTTTTTTATGTAAACAAATGGAACATAGCTTGATGCATATATAAATGCAATATAAATTGAAAAAAAAACAAAAAAAAACTTTAACTGTAAGTTCAATATTATGGATAAAACACATAAAAAGTTTATAACAAGAGATGTTTGTAAAACACATATACCTGCCATGATGGTATATCAGATTAAAGTGTAATTTTCAGTCTCAAGTATACTAGGACCTCCTGACCTTTACCCTAATAACAATAGAGAGCATCTATTGACAACAGACAATCAAGCTATGAAATTTGATGATGGCTCAATCTCTCTCTAGGTATTGATCAATAACAATGTTTAATCTCTACATTGAAATTAGACCTACTGACTCCGGAAACAACAAGAGTCATCTACTGACCACAGGCAATCACCCTATCATGTTTGACAACATTAAGCCAAAGCCTTCTCCATTTTATCGATTGGAAACTGTATTCTGTCTTGAGGACACTGTGACCTTTGATATTGATACATCTTCTGACCATAGGCAATCACCCTATGAAGTTTGACAACTGCAGCCCAAAGCATTCTCCAATTATTGATCAGTGACCTTGACCTTTCACCTACTAACCACAAAGCAAAAAGGGACATCTTCTGTCCACAGGCAATCATCCTAAAACGTTTGACCACTATAGGCCAAAACTTTCTCAAATTATTGAGTAGAAACCATTTTAGTCTGAATGTCACAAAGGTGAGCTGTAAACTGCCATGAAACAGACATCAGGAGATGGTTTTCTATTAAAATTCTTAGAAAAACGTTCACTCTCTGTACACTTGTGCTTCTCTCTTTTGTTAGTCATAATTAATACATCCTTTGGGTTCTGATTCAGGAATGATTAATTATTCATAGCCCTTTGAAAATTTTAATTCAACTTACATCTTACTTGTATGATAACATCTGTAGCTGCAGTACCATTCTTTCTTGGATTTGCAGCTGTACATGTATATGTTGCAGCCATATCCCTGTTCAATGTCCCAAGTGTTAAAACAGCATTGTTACTGACCACAGCGTTTGTTCCAGACTTTGTCCATTTATAACTACATGTCGGATGACAAGCTGTAGAACATGTGATGTCATTGAGACGTGTGCCTTCATTCTCTGTGTAAGTTCTTTTTACAGGATTCAGTTTTACTGAACCTGCATCAGGACCATCTGCATATGAATGAACAAAGACTATGTTAAAGAGGCCTGCCTCCAGATGTATTTCAAAATTCTTTTTTTTAAAAAAAAACAAACAAAAATAAAAACATACATCTCTGTACATTACATATCAAAAATAATAAAACAAATATTAAGTAAGTTGATCATTTAATATCTATAATATAAAATACAGCTATATTCCTTCTATTCTATTGATATAAGACTTCATTTGCATGATTACTGGTAATGTTTACCAGGTACATTACCTAAAATGCACCGAATCACTTCAGTTATTCTTTCTTTTGCAATTAATAACTAATGACAGCACTTTATTATTATTATCATCATTTACCAGATTTTTATAGCGCTCTTTTCATCTATAAAATAAACCTTCAAAAGCGCTGTACAAACTACATATCATTTATACTAGATATTTTAAAGAACAATAAACAACAGTAAATAACTTCTATTGCACAGTCATACAGCAACTTGTTTTCCAGTGCAAAGTTAGTTTCAATAGACCTTGAAGAAAAAGTGTGTTCTTAATGATCTTTTGAAAGTATCCAAACTTTCTACTTTTAAAAAAGAATTGCATAGGTTTGGAGGCGTGCTTCCACAAAAGTTTACATCATGATAGAACCAAAAAAAAATCTCTTTGATACTTAATGTGTATTATCTTATCAATAACAAAGAATGACTACAATCAATTCACTATAAATTTGACAACCAAAACAGCACTCAAAACACAAGTGTTAATTGAAGTACATACTTTGACTAGCTCTACAGTATTTTCAGAATATTGTAATTTTCACAGCCTGGAAAAAAAGAGCTGTCATAGGAGACAGCGCGCTCGGCTGTTTCGATGCTGGATAGTGTAACTGGGCACATCTGAGGAAACTGGAGCTGTCACTGGACTGTTTAATGACTCCAATGGTGGATGAAGACATTTCACAATAGCTTGAGTCTGCTTCAAAAATATTAAGTAATAAGAAAGGTAAAGATATCCTGTATCAAAACACTATATAAGTATAACTCTAAGCAAAAAGGGGGCATAATTCATAAAATATTTGTGCAAGAGTTTATAATGCACCATGTGTCATATGATATGGGTGATGATGTGGAACAACTTCTTCAAGTTTGGATCAAACGCATTTAGTTATAACTGAGATAAAGTGAAAATGCATCAAAATTAACCTTAAATTCTAAGTAAAAGGGGGCATGATTCATGACAAATTGGTGTCAGAGTTATGCATCTTTTGTCATATGATGTGGGTGATAAGGTGGAACAACTATTTAAAGTTTGAATCAAATCCATTTAGTAATAACTGTGATAGAGTGATAGTGTACCTGAAATTCTAAGTAAAACGGGGTGATAATTCATGAAATATTGGTGCAAGAGTTATGGCCCTTGTGTCATATAATGTGAGTGATGATGTTGAGCAACTATTTTAAGTTTGAATCAAATCTATTTGGTGATAATTCATGAAATATTGGTGCAAGAGTTATGGTCCTTGTGTCATATGATGCGAGTGATAATGTTGAGCAACTGTTTTAAGTTTGTATCAAATCAATTTAGTAATAACTGAGATATAGTAAAAATGCATCAAAACTTTAACCTGAAATTCTAAGTAAAAGGGGGATAATTCATTAAATATTGGTACCAGGGTTATGGGCCTCCTGTCATATGATGTTGGACATGATGTGGAACAACTACTTTCAGTTTAAACAAATCCACCAAGTAAGTACAGAGACAAGGAGAAAAAAGAGAAAAGTGTAAAAAAAAACTTTAACCAAGGTGGGGACGCGGAAAGACGCCGACGCCGGGGTGAGTAGGATAGCTCTCGATATACTTCGTAAAGTCGAGCTGAAAATACTGTTTTGCTATAGTTTTGAAAGAAATGAAAGTTTTAAATTCTAATCACGTCTCTTTCTACACAACCATATGAAAATTAAAGCAAAACATAAAAAAAAACAGTTAAAATGTATCTATATAGCCTTAGTGTATTGTTATTCATTAGGGTATATGATAACAAATTTTAATACAAAAGGGCCATAATAGCCCTAGATCGCTCACCTGACTTTCAAAGCTAGATAGAATAATTCTGGAACTAGAAATGTGTCCATCGGACACATATGCCCCCACTACATGACAAAGGACACAGATCAACTTTGGAAAACAATATGTTGCTATTTAAAAGAAATGCAAAAGAATAACCCTCATTTCTCTTCGTAATGACTGTAGGTAAAATATTTTCGGACCTACGCGCGACAAAACATTAAAATGACAATTTTTCCTAGGTCAGGGGTATAAATCCTACAATACTGAATGAATCCGGCTGCAAAACCCAAGGTGCACAACTGCTCATGCTGACCAACATTCCTGTAAACTTTGGTGACTCTAGGTCAAATACATTTGGCGCTACGCGCAACACAAAATTAAAATGACCAATTTTTAAATAAGTCAGGGGCCATAACCCCTACACGACCGAATGAATCCGGACGCGAAACCCCAGGTACACAACTGCACATGCTGACCAACATTACTGTACACTTTGGTGACTCTAGGTCTAATACATTTGGAGCTACGCGCGACAAAACATTAAAATGACGAATTTTTAACTAAGTCAGGGGCCATACCTCCTACACGACTGAATGAATCCGTACACGAAACCCCATGTGCACAACTGCACATGCTGACCAACATTCCTGTAAACTTTGGAGACTGTAGGTCAAATACTTTTGGAGCTAGGCGCGACACAACATTAAAATGACCAATTATTTACTTAGTCAGGGGCCATAACTCCTATACGACTGAACAAATCCGGACGCGAAACCCCAGGTGCACAACTACACATGCTGACCAACATTCTTGTAAACTTTTGTGACTCTACGTCAAATACTTTTGTTTAATCAGATTTTTGTCAACTGATTTTTTTTTAAACTTTACCAAGTGATCATTTACACTTAATTATGTTCACAGGGTTCTTAATACACATTAGTAATTCACTGGAAGTATTTATAAATTTTGATTTTCCTATCCTGGTTGCCCAACCAAAATAGCGTTATTTTAGCAGAACTATTAATTAAATAAACACATTTTTCCTAAGGAATGTTATGAATATAAGCACTACTGTATTAGAATTGCCATGGACTTGCATTTATAAGAACATATTTTGCCAAAATTCATTAGAAATGCAAGTTTATAAAATTATTATTACCTCCCTTTGTCTATCTTAGTTGCGCAACCAAGATAGATTTAGAATAAATTAAGGTAGAGGGAACGTAATGGAATCGTCAGTAGTCGGGCGATGTCGTTATTTTACGTGGCGTGATCGGAACTCTACGTCTATGGATGGCATGACTCGGAATATAAATATATTTTGCAAAAGGCTTATTAAATTCATTAATTACTAGTATCTAAAAAAACCTGTCATATAATGCTTAAACGTAAAGAAAATCCATTTTGGGGAAATACTTTACGAATAGAGACCGGGATTTCCCATCCAATGACGTTATATATGGAATTCGTAATGAAAGTGAAACATGAAATTTCGAGACCAGCGAGGAAGATATCGCAAGTTTGGTGAAAAAAGGAGTAACGACGGTACCAAGTGGATAATTATTGACCATAATTACACAAATACTGGTTTATGTAACGGTAGAGACTGCACGGCTACAAATTGCAACAACTTTCACTCTGAACTTGGCGCTAGTGTTAGCCGTGATGGATGGAGGGAAGGCAGACGTTTGATTGAACTTGATATTTTGTTGAACAATTTAGAGTACTGTCGCTCTTGCAAGTTAGGACCAGTGCCGTTGACAGCTTACAACGTGGTTGGTGAGTTGCAAAAGGGGCTTGGCGGATATTTATACGTAGTTGCCAGAATCCTGACTGCAACTTCGTCAACAGAGTGGTTTATGACAGGGTACGGAATGAAAACAAATGGAATGCTGTGTTTTGATGTCAATACTAAACTTGGTACAGGTATGTTTTAGTTAAGGAATAACTGATAGCATCAACATGTTAAAATCACTTGCACTTTAGCGATCCGTAAAGTAATACTTGTTTCAAATATCATTCAAAAGGTAACTTCATTTCTAGATAAATATGTTTGGGGTCTAACACTCGCACCCGCGTTTCATCCCCACACCCTGCTATGCCCTACAACAGAACCCCAACATATTGTGTATGCACATTGTAAATTTCCTGGGACAGCTGAAGTGCATGCTACCTGGTTGTTTTAAATAATAAAGAGGTCAGTCATTCTGTTGAAACATTTCACATAGCAGGAAAGCAATATGTCTTGTATAACTGGGTGAAAA
Organism: Mercenaria mercenaria; assembly: GCF_021730395.1. NCBI lineage: Eukaryota > Metazoa > Mollusca > Bivalvia > Venerida > Veneridae > Mercenaria > Mercenaria mercenaria. The sequence goes on from NC_069362.1 coordinate 26,542,453, forward strand.
AATATGTAGTCAGTCTAGGGCTGCAGCCTGGAACCCCTTGCTAACATGACGAGTGCTGTACCGATGTGCTTTGCACATGCATATATTATTACAGAATGAGATTAGTTGTTACCGCAACATATGTGGCATAAATGTTTCCAGTATGTCTTTTATGTTAATAAACCTATATACAGAGTGCCAAAATCGGCTACTGTCAAACAACAAAGCATATCGAATGACGATACATGCTGTTTAGACGTAGTATAAGCTATGATTTATATGTAACTAAAACAGCAGATCAGAAATGTCAGGATTATTTCTTGCTTGCTGCATGTAGGGCAATGTAACGGCAACATTACATTTACATGAACAGCATACATAATTGGAAGTGACTAGGAGTCCTGTAACCAGAGTTTAGATATCTGGATAAGAGATCTCTAGACAAATGGTATGTGGGCTGTTTAAAGCCAATAAAAGTCTTGTAATTGAGATATAATATTACTTTATTACCTGTGTATATAATAATTGCTAGTGTGAACATAATTCAAGCTTATCTTCACTGTGTTGATCAAATTAATTTCTTCAATAAGTCGGGTATTATTTGCAGGGCACTCGTTTTGGTCGTTTTTGGGGCCGAATATGGGCCCCATTCCCGTCATAAAATAATATGTTTTTCCCCTTTCTCAGAAGAAAGTTCCCCAGAAAATAGGTTGTTTGAGACAACTAGATATGAACTCTCTTTCAAGTTATATTATAGTGCCTCTAAGGAAGGTTACTGCTGCAATATAGTTACATTAGTTACAAAAATGTAGTTTTGATTGAAAACAGTATTAATATTTGAAATGTGAAAAGTGCTAACTTATATATGGCTAAAACTTCCCCTCTTTGTCTTTAAATGACGAAAAGTAGTAACATATATATGGCTAAAAACTTCCCCTTTCTTCCTGAGGATATGGGTACCTGTCCTCAAAAGTTGTTTAGCGCCCTGATTTGTAATAAAAGTACAATTAATATACACATGAAAACAGTGCACTTCCTGATTAACTGGGATAGCTGTTTTATACCTGCAGTCATGCTCTAGTTTTGTGAAATTTGCAATTGTTTATTTTTAGCTATGACTGACAGTTTGGGTGGCCCAGTCCATGTCAACAATTTCTTATCCGCACTCAATGTCAAGCCTATATGCAACAGGAATCTAAAAAAAATGATTTGTGCAGGCGAGGCCATAGACGCACATTCTGTGCATTCTACAAACCAAGCTGCTTCTTAAGCATTTGAGAAAGAAATTGAGTATGTACAGTTTATTATAGAGATATAAAATGCCAGTGAGTGCGATAAAATGATTAAATGTCAATCTGCGATTTCACTTGCAAAGTTCAATTTTTTAAAGCAGTACTAAAACTGAAAATATTCATATCACCATCACTGGCATGTGATATTTATAAACTTACATGCTGATTTAATCGGACCGCAATTTGTAGGGCAAATAGTTGAAGTATTATTAGTTACTAAAAATGTTATTAATGTTTTCTGCCTCTTTGATTACGTATTTGTAATATTTCTTTTAATTAATTACAGAGATATCAAGAATAATTTGAGGCTCAGAAGTCAATGCAAGGACCGCTATTGGATGATCTTGGTGGTTTGTCCTCTCCCAGATGAATCACCAAACCTTCGGAGAGTGTGAGTTTTCCAAATGGTTGTTCCTTGTATGTGCGTCCGTTCGTCCGGATTTATTTGTCCGGACCATAACTTTGACATGCATGGAGCAATCTTGTTTACATTTGACTTGAATCTTAACCTCAGTGAGACAAAGTGCCATGCGCAAACCCAAGGTTCCTATCTCAAAGGCCAAGGTCACAGTTGGAAGTCTAATGTCATGTCAGATCTTGCCCAGCGCATAATTTTGACATACATTGAGGAATCTTGTTTATATTTGGCATGAATGTTAAATTCAATAAGATGTAGTGTCATGTGCAAACCCCGGGTTCCAATCTCAAAGGTCAGTTAGGGGTCAAAGAACGGGCTCCACATGGGCATCTAGTCTTTAGTTGTAATGTTATTGTCTAAAGTTGGACCATCTGTGCAAAAAGTATAAAATCAGAATTCGAGGAAACATTTGTGTTTTATTTTTCAAGTCGATTCTTAGAAGATAAGCCAGTTGATGAAGAGGACTCTGATTGGACTGTTGTTGAGTCGGATACTGATGATGGAAATGACAATTCAGCTGAAAACATACAGAGTGACAGATCTGTTACAGACGATTACTTCAGGTGAACATATATTAAGTATTATATATAGTATTTGTGTGAATTTTACAACAGTTTAATGTAATTGAATATATCTATTTGGTGAAAAAGAATTAAAGATAATTGATTGCCTTTCTAGCTGAACTGTTACGGTCACTGACTTCAAAAATCTTACACCTTGGGTTAAATAAGGTTGGTTTTACCCGGATGCTTTCCCTTTAATAAATTAATGTTTGGTCATCCTCTACCAGTAAAAGCTCTAATTCAGAATCAAGCACTGAGAAAAGTCGAGCGTGCTGTCTTACGGACAGCTCGTTTATAAAGGCTTTCATATGTTTAAATTCAGCAAGCACCTAGCTTTCAAAGTACAACTTAATTATTGTATTATTACAATCCTGTGACAAAGATATAAATCAAGGAAAAGAAAATACACGTATGTATTTAAATTTTCAGACCAATATGAACCTGGGATTGTCACCTGGAAGTCATACCCTAAAGTATGCAGATAAATGTCTAAAGCGACGTCTACAGAATCAGCAACGCCAACAACTTCCATCTGTTAAAAGGCACAGACTTGTACTGAAATAGGAACATGCGATTAACCAAGGAGCTCTTGAAGCCTTAGAAGGCGTTTCATATCAATCTGGCAAGCTTTTTATAATGGTAAAATAACTGAAATAAGTTTGCTTATATCATACAGTGTAATCATTTCTCAAAGAGGCGCCCTGGGTTTGAATCCCTATCTATGTGTATGTTAGCATATTATATGGTAACCAAGTTTGACAAGTTGTTCATTATCGGTTGCAACACTAGATAACTGTGTTGCAAAATAGTAAAATTCACACATGAATCTTAGATTCATAGACTCCTTTAAGATGCTTCATTTTAAATCTGAATGTTTTGGTTAAGGTTTTGTTGAAATTAGTTTGTGCATTGCAGAAATGGGCCATTCCTCCAGTGTTGATATTGAGAAACTTCCAGATGCTGTTCCCCGTGGCAATTTCAAACCTTTGAAAGTTGACAGTGGACCACCTACAATCATAGCCATAGACCTGGAAACTACAAACCTAAGTTAGAGCAAATATTTTAAACGAATAAAGCACTTTCTATTTCTTGTCAATATTATTCTGAGTATATATTTTGTCACTGGAAAGACAATTTGTAACATTAAGTTAAAACATAAAAAGAAAACTTTTTGTTTTACATGCAAAATAAAAAATATTCCACTTGTGTGCATTAAATCTTATGGTTACACCACATGTGCAAATATTGCTTCTGATGTTCACTCATTGAACAGTATGGATCTTACACTGGACCAAACAAAAATCCTCAATATATTAATTATGCAAGTTATCTGTATTTATTATTCAAATTGTTTGCTTCAGTACGTGGTTCTGTTATGCCACACATCACACAGCTAGCAGCAATGGAGGTAAAATCTGGTGTCCAGTTTGAAGATTACACAAAACCAAAGATGGCCGTTACAGCTGAAGCCCAAATGGTAACTGGAATATGTGTTGATGACAATGGCAGTATAGTTATTAATGGAAATCCGGTAGAGTCTATTCATACTCAATCTGCCATTGAAAAACTGCGCAGGTGGCTTGGTCAGTTTTCCAGTGTGTTTCTCATTGCTCATAATGGATCCAATTCTCATGACAACTGTACAGAATACCAAAACCACAGATGTCTTTTCAAATCAGTATCTGGCTTTGCAGATAGTTTGTCAGTGTTTAGAAGAAGTATCCTGGTCACTGGAACAGGAGGACCTTGTACGACATCATCTTGGTCTGACATACGATGCCAACAATGCAAAAGCTGATGTTGAGGCTCTTGGACATCTAAAAGTATTTGAAATGTCTAATCTCCTAAACTTCAGTTTTTCTCCTGTGGTTGTGAAGCATTCTTTACGGTTCAATATTGAAAAATCTAAAAATCTGCGACCCTTTGATCCGTTAATAAGCAATGGAATATGCAAACGTGCTGGCTCTGGTTTGAATTTCGAACATCTGAAAATCACATTTATTGCTACTGAATAATACTGTCAACAGAGATTCCTGGACGACTGCGGAATAACTCCGGAAAAATTGTTCACGGACGTCCGTGGTATCACTCCGGAAAATTGTCCATGGAAAGTACTCTGGAAATCCCTGGACATTTTTCCGCAGTTTTCCGCAGTATTTCATATCAAGGTCCGGAAAGTTTGTCCGAATACTCCGGAGTCCTGACTTCCATAAAAATTCACAGACATTCCATGGAAACCTTTGGAATTTTCTCAGCCCGGTAAGTTACTTGACATTAGAGTGATTTATTTTTTATATATATGAATATCGGATCGGATAACACACCAGTAACACGTGCGTTTAATACAATCACTGCATAAAGAAGATAAGAATAAATATTAAAGTGTTTTGATATTTAGAGCAATTCAGTGAAGGGTCAAGGTTCTCTGGAAGGATAGCTGAATTGGAATAGGCATTTACGCGTTCCTGTAATGTATATGTTTTATATATGCAAAAACACATCCCGTCCTCATTATATTTTACATTCCAGATACCCTCTGAGTTCATATTCGAATTAGATTTGTATTTTTGTTTTGTTTAGTAAACCCAGATGTACATATAACCGATACGAAAATCACATTTGTAAATATATCGACGTGTACATTTAGGTAGTTGTTACGACGTGTAGATATTATGGTATCGCATAATGAAATGTCCTCTGCTGCGCTCGAATAAAAATGCGATATTACGAACAAATGACCCGGTCCCTTGGTTTTCGTAGGACCGAGATTGTACTGTAATTTATAATTTATTTCAAAAACGCAATAAAACTCCAGTACCTTGACAGTTCCTCTTTGTTCCTTATAATATATTTCTCAATTCAAAAGTTATTTTATCAAAAATTCAGAACGTTACACTGCAACTGATAAAACAAAACCGGAACTTAACAATGTTATTTGTCTTTGAAACGTCGTGTCTTATTTCCTGTTTACGGGCGTTGGTTTCCCGCGCTTTGTTTAAATACGCTGCTATACAGAACTAGTACTAAAAAGAAAGCCGTTTGATTGATTTTATTATTATTATTTCTTGAATATGGTATGCAAGAAAAATATTCTATCACTGGTTGTCAGATGGGAATATCCGGCTCTTAGGTAACTGTTAACGCGGTAACTCGACAGAGCCTCGTTACCACCTAAACAGTTACCCTTAAAGAAGGAAATTCCGATCTGCACCAAAAACCAGTTATATAATCTTATATTATTATGCATGTACTAAAATCAGGGCTTTTTCTGTCTTTAGAAGAGGTTAAAATTCGATGTCCTTTTTTTTTGAAATCTGCTCAATATTTTCCAGCTCTGGCAAAAATATTTCCAGTTTTGTTATTTCAGTCAGAACTTTCTCTATTTTACCTTAAACGTGTAATTTATAAGATATAATTTCAATTCAGTCCAAAGGATGTGAAATGCAGCAATATCCTTAAAATACCACTTATTTCTGAATGTCTGAATTTAGGCAAAAATCGCGCTAATTTAAAAAAAAAAAAAATGAAGACCAGGATTTCTACAAATTTCAACAGAAAAAGAAGATTTTTTAATATTTTGATATCTGAACAGTCTTTTTATAACTTTAACAATTATTTTATATTGTTGCATGTTGATAATGTTGCTTTCCTTAAACATAGTTTAATGATATTTGAGATATTTTATATTTTGTCATTCTTTTGTGAAAATCTTGTCTGTGGGGTGGCCATATACAAAATTATATTTCTTAACTTACAGATGGTACATTTTTTCTTTGTATTTTTTGTTTCACATAATATCTAGCTAAACAAAAAAGAGGCTACCTTAGTTGACTTGCATTAAAATGCCTAAGTTTTTTTTTAACTGAAAAACATGTATTCTTGACTAATTGTGAAAATTTTCGTGATTTTTCTTAGGTAACCACACCCTTTATCCATAATATATCTGTTTACTATAGTTTGTGCTTTTAATTATGTGCATTTATTTCATTAAAGGGCTTGGTTCACTAATGTACGTAAATGGCACCGAATTTTAGCCATATTATAGATTACTTATTCTACATTGATACATATGCTGTCCGTAACAAGGAAACACCATGCTTCATATATAAGTAAATAACTTTGAAAAATAATGTTTATATATTACTCCAAACATGCCCCACTTTCCAAAAAAAATGTGAATTTTTCATGAAATTTGAGACTTTATTTATGATTTTCGCCTTGGCGGCATCCTTTACCAGTCTTAATATTTTAACCACTACTTCGTACATTAAAAACCAACAAAAAGTGCAAAAATCAACGCTGGTGAGCAATGCCGCCATATTCAAAAACGAAAAAAACGTCCGTCTCCGAGACACATTTTTATCCCAAATTACACAAGCCTCGATTTCGGTAAAATGACGTTGAAGTTGACGTCACTTAATTAGATATTTGTTTTCATTAATTTGTTTTTCAAGCAACAGCCATTAGTGTTAAAATCAATAATATCGGACGAAGATTTTTAAGTTTTTAAAACGTTTCAACATTTAGTTATCGCACAAGTGAAATATCACAAACCTAATGAGTGAATTAGCGAATTGTTTCCCTTTGAAATCAACACGCCATTATCGGTGGATACATTTCTGAAACTGGGTCAGAGAATACATGCAGTTATTGCTCTGAATATACGCGGATATTTAAAGTGCATGGCGGATTTATTAATTGTTATGGTAAGTGTTAATTTTCATTATAAATTTATTCGTAATTGGAGGCAAAACAGAATGGACAGACCGCTTCGTTTGTTGACGTATCGAAGATACAAGTAACAACTTGCCAGCTGTTTGCAGCGAAAAATAGTGCCAGTGTTGACATTTCGATTCGACTGTCTGCTGTCAAATACTTTTAATATCTTTTCTGTGTATTTGTCAGTTTTCATGATGGCAGAATATACTTGTAGCCAAGACAGTCAGGCATCTACTATGTTAAGTACATTCTGTATAAAACTTTCTATCTAGAAATTGTAAAGAGGTAAATGAACAGGAATATTACAAGATAGGTTTAAACTGTCACAGATTTGAACAGTTTAATAATTACATGGTCATTATGCACAGTAGAATCTATGACAATTGAAAATTATAGTACAATAACCCAGGAAAAGTGGTGTTTTGAATTGTCACTTTTTGTTGTAATAGCAACTAAAGTAGACCTCCTGAAAATTTCTTAAAAATTCTACATGCAAATTAAAATAAAAACTACTTTTTTTCATTCTCACTACTGCCATTACTGGTAGACAGCCTGCTGGTAGGCTACTAAATAAATGAGAAATTCTTTGTTTATATTTTTCAGGATAACCTCCAGCAGTAAGAAATATAAAGGCTCACTGCAGTTTTGACTATGCTCAACAAGTATTGACCCCATACTATGCTCAGCAAGTAGGGCCCTTGTATTTCTATGAATCCTCATGCAGGTATAAGATTTTGAAGTTAGTGTTTACATTCATATCAGTGTCAGTATCGTCAAATGCACTTTTTCAATATCAATTTTAACTATGAAATTCCATATATCACTAAATTATATTCCATAGTCTTCAATCAAATCATGACTCTATGAATAAAAGCTACAGGCCTGCAGTGCACATTTTACATTGGAATTATAGTGACACCTTTGCAGAAATGTTTTCAAGTGAAATTATCTAAAGGAAGTTGTGTTTTGTTAAGACTTGATTTTACTAATTTCTATGGGGTTTTTTTTCACTGAACTTTCTGTAAATCCCTGAAATTAGGTTGCAAATACTGCTTTGCTTTATAATAAAGATGCTATATCATAAGCACTGTGAATTGGAATTCAATTAAATTTTGATAAATACAAGTTGGTGTGAAGCATTATCTATAAGAAAGGATGAACTGTTTGGTCAGTGTTGATTCACTCCATTTTTGATGAGAATTTAATACATGTATAATAAACTGTTCTTGTTTTTGTATGAAAAGTACAGTACTGCTGTTGGAAGAGGAGCAAACAGTGTGGTATCTTCAAGCATCATGGCTATGGAGAAAAGAATGTTTCATTACATATGGACAATTATAGTGGACAAAATAAGAAAAGTGTTGTAATAAGGTAAGAATTCCCAATAAATAAATATTTATTAAGCACATAGAATTTGATGTTGAAATATTTAATTTTACAGTGTGTAGGGCGTGGGCAGTGTTGCATTTTCCACTACTGCTCATGAACAGACTCAATCAAACCGAGTCTGCAATTTTCACTGTTTGCCTTGTTCTCGGTGCTTCCGAGGGATCTACTTTCCAGATTTTATTCATACACTTCAGTTTGGAAAGTCACTAGTTTCCAGTTTATATATATAATGTGCATAATTTTAGGTAAATGAAAAATAATATCTCCACTGATAAACATTGAATTACAATTTGAATATTGCATACTTACACAACATACTGTATTAAGACTTAGGTGTGTATGTAAGAAAATTAACTGTGTAGCTGGCATTTATTTGTTTTAATAAAGTGACGCTATGTTATTTTCTAAGGACTCACTATTGCTACTTAGAAGATTTTGTTTAAGAATTCATTGTTTAAATATACTCCTTATTTTACCTATGGAATGTGGCTTGTTATGATGGGTCTACATGCTGACTTGGAGTACAACCTGATTGAGGCCCGGCATACAGACATCAGTCCTGAACATGTTTAGGTATATTTGGCTTGAGCCTCTTTGATCAATTATGTTTTTCATTAATAATCAAGTATTGATAAAACTTGCTGCAGAGATCATGTCTGTAAAGAGGCCACTTACATTTAAATACCACATTTTCTGTTTATTTATGTATTCTGAATGAAATGAAGTCATATCATAAACAAGAGGGTCATGATGACAATGAATCACTCACCTGAGTAATATGAGCCACATGTTTCAAATGGCAAACTGAAGCAAAAATGTTAGAAAGTAGGTCAGTAGGTCAAATTCTTGGTCACTGAAAGTCAGTTTTAAGATTGGTGTGCAGAACTGTACATGTCATCCAAATTTCAAGCTTCTATCTTAAAAAACAAGAAAGTAGGTCAAGGTCACAGTCAAGTGACTCCTAATCACTTAGGGTCATCAGGTAATTATAATTAAACAGTCTAGGAAATATGATCTGATAATTTTTGAAGTATTTATTCTTATATAACTCATATAACAAGTGACCCCTGGGGCGGGGCCTCTTTTCACCCCAGGGGCATAATTTGAACAAATTTGCTAGATATCCACTAGGCAATGCTACATACCACATATCAAATGCCTAGGCCTTAAACTTCCAGAAAAGAAGATTTTATTTTTTTCCCTTATATAAAATAGAGAAAAGTGGAAACTTCACAGGTCGCTCAACACGACAAAAACGAAAATGTTGCAGGCTCGGTTTGATTGAGTCTATTTTAAATTTGGGACACCCAGGGCAGGGCCTCATTTCACCCCAGGTGCATAATTTGAACAATTTTGGTAGAGGACCACAAGGCAATGAAACATACCAAATATCAAAAGCCTAGGCCTTGCCGTTTTAGGCAAGAAGATTTTTAAAGTTTTTCTTATATAAGTCTATGTAAAACTTAAGACCCCCCGAGGCAGGGCCTCTATTCACCCCAGGGATGAATCTTGGAAGAGGACCACAAGGCAATGCTTCATATCAAATATCAAAGGCCTAGGTCATACGGTTTCAGACAAGAAGATTTTCAAAAAAAATTCCTATACAAGTCTATGTAAATTTGGGACCCCCGGGGCTGGGCCTCTTTTCACCCCAGGGGCACAATTTTAACAATATTCATAGAGGACCATTAGATAATTTCACATGCCAAATATCAAGGCTCTATGCCTTGCGATTTGGACAGGAAGATTTTTAAAGATTTTCATTATGTTCACGGACGCACGACACACGACGGACAACGGACATTGAGCGGTCACAAAAGCATTAGCCTTTGGCTCAAGTGAGCTAATAAAAAGGGTGAAAATTCAGTAGATAATAGTCATTTTTGCAAATATACCCCTGGATAATTCAACAGATTTTCTGTAATAGGGGGTGGGCATATGAAACCGCTATATTTCTGTAACTGTTGGTGAAAAGTTTCTAATATTTCACGAACAATCTTGTATTTGCACATAGATTTTAAAAATGTTATGATACAGAGTATCTAGAGACTAGTCCATTAAGATCCCATTACGTTTATTCCGAAGCTACAAGTTGTTTCAAAACATGCCTTTTGTTTCAGGTAGTTGAAATATTCCAATATATATCAAATGCAAGTGTAAAGAAAGAAATTATATTGAAAATAAAAGAAATAATTCACCTTTAAACACTTTTGTATCAAAGGGAGATAATTACAAAAATTCATAAAAAGTAATAGATCATACATTTCCAATAGGGATCTAACTCTATGTAATGGGTCTTTTTGTTCCTTAAATAAATCTCTAAACAGTATATATGAAAACTGAAAAATGTCCGAAAATGTTAGAGGTTAGTTAATGAACAGTGTTATATTTAGATAACATGATTAAAGTAAGTAGTCAGCTATCCACACTTTAAATCAACAGCAATCAGACATCAAGTCTACATCCAATCCTATTTCTACCGCTATTACAAAATAAGTACTTTTCGTATCTCCAGTTTGGAAGAGTAACTCTTACAAGATATATGCACAATTTGTTTGCGACAAATCCAACAAACAAGAGAAGTGTATTAAAATGGACAGTAATATCAGTTCGCTCATTTTAACGTCATGCATAGATCAAATAACTGCATTGATAGAATCAAATTTGGATCATTTAACAACACTTTAATTGCACCACTTGAGCAAATAAAAGCATGCATATAAATATAGTTCGAATTTTAGTTACTATTTTTTCATTGCTGAACATTTTACTTATCAGACGCATTAAACAAATAATTATCATTCAGATAAATGTGATGCTGTCAATGGATAGTTTTTAATTCCTCAAATAAAGAAAACTGCATTTGACATCTGATAACTGGCATTGGCCTGTATTATTGTTGAAATAACAAATAAATTTTAATGGAATACTTAGATTTATTTTTATGTTGACCATTCAAACATAGTACCAATTAGGACATTTAATCTTGTAGAAAAGCTTGTTTGGCCTAAATGTATTTGGGCAGTCTGTCTTTAATGTATGGTCATTGATTTCGTTCATTGGTAAAGGATGGGTGATACTGTGTCTGATAACTGGCATTGGCCTGTATTATTGTTGAAATAACAAATAAATTTTAATGAGCAATTTTAATGGAATACTTAAATTTATTTTTATGTTGACCATTCAAACATAGTACCAATTAGGACATTTAATCTTGTAGAAAAGCTTGTTTGGCCTAAATGTATTTGGGCAGTCTGTCTTTAATGTATGGTCATTGATTTCGTTCATTGGTAAAGGATGGGTGATACTGTGTGTTACCGATCATATTCTTAGTTTTGGTATCAAATTTACAGAAAACACTTAAAATTGATACGTTGTTCAGTGATAAAAACGTGATTAATATAAAATCAGTTTAATCAGCAGATATAAATAATCAAATTTGTGAAAAAAAATAATGTTCACTATTTCCAGCGATTTTTATTCACCAAAATATTCGGCGAAATTCGGCCCCATTCCCACCTCAAAATAGTATGTTTCTTTCCCCTTCTCGATGCGTCAATTCCCATCCGAAAAAAAAATCGCCAATCAATTACATAATAATTCACTAGTTTATTTTGTTAATTTTTGTATAGAAAACAGTTCACCGTGGTATCTCGCGTTTTGTTTATAGGCTGAACACCACTAAATCCAGCTGTTCTTTATTTCATATAAAATCCACTCACTTCATAACGGTGTTTCGACATTTTCTAGCATATCAGATTTTCAGAGACTTATATTCCCATAAAGAACTAGATCGCTACTTCAGAAAAACAAAAAGAAAAGGGGGTGTTAACTTTCATATAAGAAAACTACAGTTCGTTAAATACAACCCGCTGAATTTACTACTTTTCGCTTCTTTCAATTTCTCTTTTCGTGACATTAAATTCTTACGCCGCCATTTTTATCTAGCATGCGATAGGAACATGCCGATTTCATTAGAATGCAAAGTGATACATACTGAAACGCGGTAGGGTAAAAGTAAGCACGTTGCTGCCGAGAAAATGCACTAGGAAAGGAAAAAAGATTAGTACTATTTATATTTGGACTACTTGTGACTAGACCTGCGGAGGCTTACATTCTATTTGGTAGTGATCAGCCTATAAGAGAACATTTTTGTTTGATTTTTCCATGAATTTGCATTCATTCTCAAGGTACACCTATTTCACAATGATTCTGCTTTGTTTTCGTGCAAAATATTGAGAAAATATAGAGAAATCACAATTCATTACAGGTCACCCCCATCCCCAAAAATACGCAAAATTTAGCCCTGTGCAAGCAATATTTCAATTAATTTTACCTTATTCGTGGAATTTACATTTAACATCCATTTAATCGTTACGATGTTTGTCATTTTCATTCAGAAACATGCTAATTTCAATATTATTTAGACACCTGAAGTGCTAAAATGCGAGAAAAGACATTTACTAGGTCCTAAAACGAACCAAAACAGTGCCACCTGGTCGAAAATTCGATCTAAATTCCAAAAACACAAGAAATTTAAGCGTTTTCAGACATTTGTTACCGTTTTACATCATAAAGAATAGATTAATGGCATTTCCATTCATTTTCGAGGTGTTTCAGAAAATAACATGTATTGCCCCTTATAGGCTGAACACCACTAAATCCAGCTGTTCTTTATTTCATATAAAATCCACTCACTTCATAACGGTGTTTCGACATTTTCTAGCATATCAGATTTTCAGAGACTTATATTCCCATAAAGAACTAGATCGCTACTTCAGAAAAACAAAAAGAAAAGGGGGTGTTAACTTTTATATAAGAAAACTACAGTTCGTTAAATACAACCCGCTGAATTTACTACTTTTCGCTTCTTTCAATTTCTCTTTTCGTGACATTAAATTCTTACGCCGCCATTTTTATCTAGCATGCGATAGGAACATGCCGATTTCATTAGAATGCAAAGTGATACATACTGAAACGCGGTAGGGTAAAAGTAAGCACGTTGCTGCCGAGAAAATGCACTAGGAAAGGAAAAAAGATTAGTACTATTTATATTTGGACTACTTGTGACTAGACCTGCGGAGGCTTACATTCTATTTGGTAGTGATCAGCCTTATATTGACACCGGTATTATGGCATGAAGGGGGCAATTAGCCGGATATGCCTCCGTGGTCCACTCGAATGTAGTCCATATCAATATATAGTGCAATTTTCCCGCCTAGTAAAGGCCATTTTCATGCCAGATATAAGCTTTATTTGTGCTTGATTGTAAAAAGGAATGTCCGCAGATGATTTTAAGCTACGTTATATGCTTCAGAAGATGATTGGAAGCTGCCTTGTAAAAATAAAGTGAAAGTAGGTATTTCCTGATGTCTACCTACGCAATATTAACGTTTTCATCACGTGTCTCAGTCACGTGACCATGGTTTCACTGCATTATGGTCAACCCCATATTTTTTGGGTATATTTTGATTGCCTAAAGACAGACCTTCAAGACAAGGGTAGTCTCGCAGGAAGTGAAAGGCTAGAAATCTTGATAAAAATATGTTATAAGTTGTTAATTTTATATAGAAAATAGCAGCGGATGCATTTAATACCTTCATACCTAAAAATGAAAAATTCGCACTTCGTGAAAATTGCTTCAACCGATGTAAAACTGGTATTTTCTGATCAGAATTGAGCAATAAGCACCATTTTAAGACAAACATGGAATATTATTTGCATATTTTGGGCAAATTTGAGATTTTTTCGGAAAGTAGGCAAAATTCTGATTTTTAAGGTGATTCTCCACATCTCAGTTTTGCATCAGCGTCACCATTTTAGGTAAGAATGACAGAACTCGATTATTTTTCGTGTTCTTCTAGCTGTTTCTTGCAAACAAATAATAGAAATAAGATAAGTAAGGCCGTATGATACTATATTTAATGAAAAATTGGTATTATCTATGCCCCTGACACGTTTTTGCAGGTGTGGACTGTCTGTCTGAATGGGGCATAATTCCAACAGTAGCCATTCTTTCAAACTGAAAGTTGGCAAAATTGTTGACAATTGACTTACGTACAATAATTGACTGCAACAGAACGATTTTGAAAACTTTGGTATTTCTTATAGGCATGAAGGGGGCAATTAGCCGGATATGCCTCCGTGGTCCACTCGAATGTAGTCCATATCAATATATAGTGCAATTTTCCCGCCTAGTAAAGGCCATTTTCATGCCAGATATAAGCTTTATTTGTGCTTGATTGTAAAAAGGAATGTCCGCAGATGATTTTAAGCTACGTTATATGCTTCAGAAGATGATTGGAAGCTGCCTTGTAAAATGAAAGTGAAAGTAGGTATTTCCTGATGTCTACCTACGCAATATTAACGTTTTCATCACGTGTCTCAGTCACGTGACCATGGTTTCACTGCATTATGGTCAACCCCATATTTTTTGGGTATATTTTGATTGCCTAAAGACAGACCTTCAAGACAAGGGTAGTCTCGCAGGAAGTGAAAGGCTAGAAATCTTGATAAAAATATGTTATAAGTTGTTAATTTTATATAGAAAATAGCAGCGGATGCATTTAATACCTTCATACCTTATACGAGTAACTTTCCTTGATAAATCAGTATCATCGAAGCGCTTTATTATTTCGCACAAGGCGAATTCTCACACTGTTGAAATGTTAAAATAAATTACTCGCATCCTATTTATTTGGCCGGGTAGTGTTGAGTCTTCCATCTTCTGGTCGGTAAGGGTTTAATTTTATGCTTAGGGAAGGGACAAGTCCAACTAATCCAACGCACACACTTTTTTTAGTTTGTTTTAAATTGTGACAGGTCAAATGTAACGGTGGATGCAAATGTTAAATGTAACGGTGGTTGCAAATGTCAGAAATAAAAAAGCAGCCACTCGGCGACATTAAGCTTGTCTAGGAAGGGACCTAATGTCTGTTGTAAATTTTGGTAGGTCAGTTTTTCAGGGGATTGAATGCTCAACATTTTCTAGTCAAAAATGGATATCTTATCCTCCACATTTGAAAAACTTATTTGGTTATATAACAGTTGTCTTGCCATCTGGTATTACTATGCTACATTGTGTTACATGTCATGTCACATGCTCTTATGGGCCCTGAATTTATCAATAAACTGGACACTTGTTTATTTCAACACCAACAAAAATACCCCTTTTCTTAGTTTTACGTCGTTTTTGTCCCCCCTCCAAAGGGCACCGACCCCTTCCCCTAAGAGTGAAAAAAAAAAAACACTGATTTCCAACCACTTTACATTGATTTTTGCCATTTTGGGACCCCGAAAAAAAGTTCTGTATAGCTAAGGTTTCGCAAAAAATGAATTCATTATATCCATACTTTTTCATATAGAAAAAAAGGGTAAAAAGTCAGGGATTTTTAACATCTTTCTATATCCAAGATTACCTTATATCTGAGTTTGCTATATCCGAGTTTTACTGTTGTCATATAGAGAAAACTAGCCTTGTCCCCTGGAGGCCATGTTTTTTAACAAAACAGAATTTTGAAGGAATTTGGTAGAAGGTCACCCAAGGAACATTGCTGTGAAACTATTATGAAATTGAGCCAGCAGTTTCAGAGAAGATTTTATATAGCCACAAAAGCAAAACTTGCCCGTCCCCCTCCCCAAAATTTAGGGGCACAAAAAGGTCTATGCGCATACTTTCAGATTGTGTGACCCCTGTGCACAAAACCTGGACATAGACCAATAAAAAAGAGACTTTCATTTTCAAAGTGGTTTCACTTTCTCGGAAAAGTTGAAGGTAGTTTGACGTCATTTTCTGTGTTGTCGAAAAAAACATACTTAACCCTTGTGAGAGTGTATAAAAATGTGCCCGGTGTCCTTAGGATATAACCATATAGTGAAAACTATTCCCACTGCCTGACGGCCATTGTTTTAACAAAACAGAATTATATGAAGAAATTATGTACAGGGTCACTCAAGAAACACTGCTGTAAAATCATTTTGAATTTTGACCAGCAGTTTCGGAGAAGATTTTCCAAGTTTTCCATTTTGCCATATATTCAATTTTTACTGTTGTCATATAAAGAAATCTAGCCTCGCCCTCTAACGGCCATGTTTTTAACAAAACAAGTGAATGAAGTATTGCCATGCAATTCAAGGTCCCGAACAAAATACTTGAATAGAATTTGTATATATAAAAACCTACAGTTGTTTTCATATTACATTTTTGGCCGATTATCAAAAAACGGTATCATATAAGTTATTTATAGTAACTACAAAGGGAAATTAATCATAAAAAATCTATATCCACAAGAAACTCTTTACCAGGTAGAGATAGTTAAAAAAAACACCTAAAATTGGATGTAACATGCATGTTAAACCACAGAAAAGTGGTCTTGATTTTTCCCTACAGCCAGTAATAAATAAGTTACAATATCCTTTATTTATAGTAACAACAAAGGGACGTAATTCTAAAACAAGGGTGCCTCATGGTGGTGAACATTTGTGCCAAGTTACATCAAAATCCCTCCATGCACGAAGAAAAAATGCTCCGCACAAAGTCATTCTTGAATTTGACCTTTGATCTCTAAGTCCGACTTTGACCTTAGATCTAGGTAAATGGTTTTTGCGCATAACAATCCGTCTCATAGTAGTGAACATTTGTGCCAAGTTACATCAAAATCCCTCCATGCATGAAGAAGCAATGTTGCGGACAAAGTCATTCTTGCGCATGGCACTCATCTCATGGTGGTGAACATTTGTGCCAAGTAATATTAAAATCCATTTAAGGATGGTTGAGTTACAGACTGGACAGGAAAAAGGCACTTTTGGCCTTTGACTTCCAAGTGTGACCTTGACCTTGCTGCTAAGAGCCAGGGTTTGCGCATGACACATTGTCTCATCCAGGGAAATACTTGTGCAAACTGATACTTAAATCCTGTTTTGCATGACAAAGTTAAAGACTGGACAGGAAAAAATATCCCATTGACCTTTGATCTCCAAGTGTGACCTTGACCTTTAAGCTAGGGTTCTGGGTGTTGCGCATGACACATCGTCTCATCATGAGGAATATAAATTTTATGCCAAGTAATATTGAAATCCCTTGATGGATGACAGAGTTCTGGACCGTACAGGAAAAAACCCTATTGACATTTGACCTCCAATTGTGACTTTGACCTTTGAGCTAGGGGTGTGGGTTTTGCGCATGACATATCGTCTCATCATGGGGGACATTTGTGCCAGGTAATATTAAAATCCCTTAATGGATGACAGTTATGGACCGGACACGACATTGCAGACGGACGGATGGATGGACGGAATGACGGACGGACGGAAAAGAGCATTCCTATAGTCCCCGAAACTGGTTTTCAACCAGTAGGGGACTAATAAAATTATTTGAAAGAATTTGGTAATGGGTCACTTAAGAAACACTAATGTGAAATTGTTTTGAAACTGGGCTAGCA
Source organism: Mercenaria mercenaria (assembly GCF_021730395.1). NCBI lineage: Eukaryota > Metazoa > Mollusca > Bivalvia > Venerida > Veneridae > Mercenaria > Mercenaria mercenaria. The sequence continues at coordinate 26,560,253 of NC_069362.1, forward strand.
GTTTCTGAGAAGAAGATTTTCAAAGATTTCAGTATAGCCATATAGGGAAAACTAACTCCGACCCTGGAGGCTATCTTAACAAAACACAATCATTTGAAGGAATTTGGCTAAGGGTCACCCCATGAACATTTCTGTGAAAATGTTTCTAAAGCGGGCCCTCAGTTTCTGAGAAGATTTGTAAAGTTTTTCCTGTTGGTTGAATCAGAGTTCTGCATAGATGACCTAAATTTGAAGGAATCGGGAAGGGGACTACCCAAGGAACATTACTGTGAAGGTTGGTTGAAATTGACTTAGTGGTTTAAGAAGAGATGTACTTTAAAGAAATTGTAGTCGATGTGCGGACAACTGACAACCAACGATCTTAAAAGCTTACCATAAGCGCTTTCAATCTCAGGTGAGCTGTAAAGTTAATAAAACATAAAGTTCTAATAAGTACTGATATTTAGCCACACTGTTTTGTTAAATAAGTAATATTATGAAAGCACTATTTGTATAACTTTATAACTGACCTCCTGTAAAGATTGTTTTCTATTTCTAGGTCTAACAACACCATGTAAAATGGTAAACCTGTTTGCATAAGCAGGAAAGATGTGCATACCAAGATGTTATATTCATAAAGCAATTCACGAAAAGAGGCTTTTTCAAGATTGTTCTATGCAATGAAAAAAACTTAGAAAGGTTAATACATGCAAAGGAAGGTTCATGAGAAAAAAATATCTTAAAAGGAAATTGCATATGGCAGGAGATGGGAGGATGACAATGTATTCTTCTACATTAATACATATGGATGCATAAATAATACAATTGACGAGATACTCTTCACAAAATACCATTTCACCCAAAATCTTCTTCGGAGCTCTGTTTACTGGCATTTAGTGCTCTTTGGTCACAATTTTTAAAGCAGATACATGTACGGCTTATTAAAATCCCCTTAAATACTTACATATCACAATGACTGATACTTGTTTTGTTACAGATACAGCTGTTTCAGAGCGAGTAACTGTACATGTATAATTGGTGGCCTCATTCCTGTTCAAAGCACCAAGTGATAGCACCCCATTATTGCTGACTACTGTATTATCAGGCTTTGTCCATTTATAGTTACAGTCAGGGTAACAATCAGCTGCACATACAATATCATCAAGGTGTGTATTCTCAACGAGAGTATATGTTGTATTATTATACCTCACATAATTGTCCAATGCAAATTTCCCATTAGTTTAACTTGAATAATATATCATATTCCCCAGTGATTTTATATCACATGCGCAAAATCGTTATTTTCAATTCCTGCGCAGGTGATATGATCCATAATTTCATATCACATGCGCAACAGCGTTATTTTGTTTTTCTGCGCATGTGATATTATTGTTTCATATCACCCGTTGAGAGATTGATATTTTCGCATTGGTTATTTTCTTTTTTTATGCTACGTGCAAAATATTTCGAAAACAATTTTTCATCAAATATTGAATCGAAACTACAACAATAAGTTTGGAAATGATCTAACTAAGAAAATGAGTATTCACACTTATATGTTTCATTTAGAAAAAAGAAAGTTATCACCGTTTTTCGAATGCTACTGTTTGACGCAATGTTGAAATATTAGAATAAATATAGCTAGGGGTCAGCGATATGTAAACGTCTCGACTAAATCTATAAAAAAAGTCTTATTACAGCAAAGTCGCCACAAATTATGAGTTCTAAAAGACTCTTTAATTCTGTCTTCATTATTTGGTTAGTAATTACTTTTTAATGTTAAATAAATTATTATGTTGATTTTCCAGTTTGACCCTTATAAGCTTTCGGTATAATAAAATAAATAATGCATTCCTGAGAGGGTGATATGAAAAATGTTCACCCCTCGAAATATGAATATAGACCTCGGCTGGCGCCTCGGTCAATATTCATATATCTCGCGGTGAACATTTTTCATATCACCCTCTCAGAAATGCAATATTTATATACTGGCAGGTGTTAGGATTGTTGAATCTGTGTCTGGACCATCTGTAAAAGATCATTCAAAATACTACTTGAGTATCAATTCTTACCTAAAAAAGTTATAGACCTCACAAGAAAATGTTAAATCTTTGGCCATTAAGCTAGAGATCTGGGTTTTGCATGCAAAATATATTACTGTAAACCTAGAAACGTTCGCGAACACTATATTTCGCGTTTTTAAGACGACAGACGATTTAGCGTCTACAAAGATTCGCGGAATAAATCGGTCGCGAAATACGCTAAAACTTAATAGCTTAAGTACATAACAGAAAAACTTATACATTAACTGGGCAAATACTTGTAATTTGTCAATCCCTAACACATTTTAAATCTATCGTACTTTGTGAGCGTGAGTGAAATTCACCTTCCACAATATATTGTTTGTAATCTCAAATCACTGTATAGTAGTACAAGAAAGCAGACCAATACGTCTATACGGATGGTTTTTTTTGTGATATTAATTTTGATCAAACAAACACAAGCATTATTCTCGGTGATAACTGGACCATGTCTGAGCAAGGTAACAACAGAATTTATTGTCTGATACGGTAACATGGCCAAGGTGATTAAAACAACAGGGTCAAACAAATACTTTACTATTGTCAGTGTTTTACATATTAATTACCTATTTTTGCTATAAGAAAAAAGTGTTCGCATATTGTCCCATAGATGATGCATTTGTTTGTATCACATTTAAATTGTTTGATCCTTAATATAAGTACATGTGTACATTTTGTATTATATAAATCTACTTTAATAAAAAATTCTACATTATTAAAACATCTGCATTAGTAAAACAATCATGTCAAAAGTTTTAGGTGCCAAGCATGTTTATTTAACCGGCTAAGAAGATAAACAGCAAATCACAGTATTGTTGTCATTTACAATGAAAACTACAAACTTTCGCGTTTCCATGGTAGCTGGCTGGTTCGCGGCGACAAAACTTCGCGGATACACATCAAATCGCTAATTTAAATAGCGCGAAACCATTACAGTATTACGGTGAATGTCTGTGCCAGTTTTTTTTTCAATGATCGTCTATTAACAAAAATGTTATAGACAAACAAGAAAGAAGAAGTTAACACGAATTTGTAACAGAGTTACCAAGGTCCCACACCTAGGGACATTTTTCACAAAACATATTGCATGCCAATACAACATAATTATTCTAAGTAAGAGGGCAACATGCACATAATTCATAACTATATATCATATAATTAATAAAGACATAAAGTTCGAAAATGTCTTGAAAATACTTTCAAATGCTAGAATCTGCATTTTAAAAGTTTAAATGTGATTCTATTTTTAAATTGGTAAGGAAAAATTAACAAGAGTGCCAGAATGTAACAATATACGCCCCCAAAGCAAATTTCTTTACACAAGCACCTCTATATGCATAAGGATTTTTTTGGCCAATTATAAAAAAATGTTATAATATAAGTTATTTATAGTAACAACAAAGGGAAGTTAATCAAAAGCAAGAGGGTCATGATGACCCTGAATCGCTCACCTGAGTAATATAAGCCACATGTTTAAAAAGGCAAACTGATGCTACAATAATTCAAAGTAGGTCAGTAGGTCATATTCATGGTGACTGAAAGCCAGTTGAGTTTTAAGATCGGTGTGCAAAACTGTACATAACATCCAAATTTCAAGGCTGTACCTTAAAAAACAAGAAAGTAGGTCAGTAGGTCATGGTCACGTTCAGGTGACCCCTAATCACTTGGGTCATCAGGTAATTATAATTAAACAGTCTAGGAAATATGATCTGATAATTTTTGAAGTATTTATCCCTATATAACTCGTATAACAAGTAACCCCCAGGGCGTGGCCCCTTTTCACCCCAGGGGAATAATTTGAACAGTCTTGTTAGATATCCACTAGGCAATGCTACATAACTAATATCAAAGGCCTAGGCCTTGAACTTTCAGACAAGAAGATTCTTTCTCTATATAAGTCTGTCTATGTTAAATTTGGACCCCCAGGGAAGGGCCTCTTTTCACCCCAGGGGCATAATTTAAATAGTTTTGGTAGAGGACTACAAGGCAATGCAACATACCAAATATAAAAAGCATAGGCCTTGCAGTTTCAGGCAAGAAAATTTTTAAAGTTGTTTCTATATAAATCTATGTCAAATTTGAGAGCCCCCAGAGCAGGGCCTCTATTCATCCCAGGGTTATAATTTGAACAATTTTGGTAGAGGACCTCAAGGCAATGCTACATACCAAATATCAAAGGCCTGGGTCTTATGGTTTAAGACAAGAAGATTTTAAAGTTTTTTACTGTATAAATCTATGTAACAAGAGCTGTCAGTTGACAGCGCGCTCGACTATTCTCAGTGCTTGATAGTATAATATAAGCTATGAGTAACATTAACATTACTTTAACATTACAATAAGCATATTCTAAGTCGAAAAGGGGCCAAAATGCTGTCAAAATGCATGATAGAGTTGTCTGCTCCTGTTTACAGATTGGGGTCATGATGGTAAATAAGTACGCAAAATATCAAAGCAATATCTCAATGGACTTTGAAAATATTTGGGATGGAACGCAAACTTTAACATAACAATAAGCATATTCTAAGTCGAAAAGGGGCCATAATTCAGTCAAAATGCTTGATAGAGTTACTTCCGCCTTTTTACAGACTGGGGTCATGATGGTAAACAAGTATGCAAAATATCAAAGCAATATCTCAATGGACTTTGAGAACATTTTGGGTGGTACGCAAACTTTAACATTACAATAAGCATATTCTAAGTCGAAAAGGGGCCATAATTCAGTCAAAATGCTTGATAGAATTGTCTGCGCCTGTTTACAAAATGGAGTCATGATGGTTACCAAGTATGTAAAATATCAAAGCAATATCTCAATGGACTTTGAAAATATTTGGGTTGGTACACAAACTTTAACATTTGTGTGACGCTTACGCTAACGCTCACCCTCACGCTAACGCCGACGCCAGGGCGAGTAGGATAGCTCCTCTATTCTTCGAATAGTCGGGCTAAAAATTGTGACCCCCGGACCCGGGCCTCTTTTTTACCCGAGGAGCATAATTTGAACAATCTTTATAGTGGACTATTAGATTATGTCACATGTCAAATATCAAGGCTCTAGGTCTTGCGGTTTTGGACAAGAAGTTTTTAAAAAAAATTCCTTTCGGTTGCCATGGCAACCAGAGTTCTGCATGGAATTCAATCCTTTGAACAATTTCAAAAGAGGACCACCCAATGATCATTCCTGTGAAGTTTGCTGTAATTCTATCCAGTGGTATTCAAAAAGACCTTTTTCAGAAAATGTTGACCGACGGACGACGCACGACTGACGACGGACATTGAGTGGTCACAAAAAAAATATAATATAAGTCCACAAAAAACTCCTTACCAGGTAGAAATAGGTCAAAATACACCTAAAATTGTATGTAACATTCATGTTGTACCACAGAAAAGTGATCTCGATTTTTCCCCTACGGACAGAAATAAAATGTTACAATATTAGCTATTTATAGTAACAACAAAGGGAAGTAATTCTAACAAGAGTTGTCACAGGAGACAGCGCGCTCGACTATTTCAATGCAGGATAGTGAAACTGTGCACATTGGACGAAGTTGGAGCTGTCACTGGAGTGTTTAATGACTCCAACGTGGATGAAATATTGGATAATAGCTTGAGTCTGTGTCAAAAGTATTAAGTAATTAGAGAGATAAGGATAAGTGTATCAAAACATTAAATTTTAAGTATAATTCTTAGCAAAAAGGGGACATAATTTATTTATTTATTTATTTGGGTTTTACTGCGCATTCATGAAATATTGGTGCAACAGTGATGCACCTTGTGTCATGTTGAATCAAATTCATTCTGTAATAACTTGAGATAAAGCGAAAATGCATCAAAATTAACCTTTAATTCTAAGTAAAAGGGGCATAATGCATGACGAAGTGGTGCCAAAGATATGGATCTTGCGTGTGGGTGATAAGTTGGAATAACTATTTTAAGTTTGAATCAAATCTATTCAGTAATAACTGAGTTAGAGCGAAAGTGCATCAAAACTTTAACCTGAAATAAAAAGTAAACAGGGGGATGGTGCAAGAGTTATAAACCTTGTGTCATATGATGTGAGTGTCGATGTTGAACAACTGTTTTAAGTTTGAGTCAAATCCATTTAATAATAACTGAGATAGAGTGAAATGACATCAAAACTTTAACCTGAAATTCTAAATAAAAAGCGGGCATAATTAATGACATACTGGTGCAAGAGTTATGGCTCTTATGTCATACGAAGTGAGTGATGATGTTAAACAACTGTTTTAAATCTGAATCAAATCTAATTAGTAATCATTGAGATAAAGTGTAAGTGCACCAAAACTTTAACCTGAAATTCTAAGTAAAAAGGGGGGACAATTCATGAAATATTGGTGCCAGAGTTATGACCCTTGTGCAATATGATGTAGACGATGATGTTGAACAACTATTTTAAGTTTGAATCAAATCCATTTAGTAATAACTGAGATAAAGTGAAAACTTGTAACCTGAAATTCTAAGTAAAAAGGGGGATAATTCATGAAATATTGGTGCCAGAGTAATGACCCTTGTGCCATATGATTTAGGTGATAATGTTGAAAAACTATTTCAAGTTTGAATCAAATCGTATTTATTTATTTGGGTTTTACTGCGCATTCATAAAATATTGGTGCAACAGTGATGCACCTTGTGTCATGTTGAATCAAATTCATTCTGTAATAACTTGAGATAAAGCGAAAATGCATCAAAATTAACCTTTAATTCTAAGTAAAAGGGGCATAATTCATGATGAATTGGTGCCAAATTTATGGACCTTGCGTCAAATGATGTGGGTGATAAGGTGGAATAACTATTTTAAGTGGTGGACGGATAGCTCAGTGGTTTGTACACTGGCCTTCCAATTCTGAAATCGGGGGTTCGATCCCCTGCAGCTACTCGGGTATTTTCAGAAACGCTTTTCAGTGTTTCCCACCCAACTAGAGGTGTACTGGTCAGGAACCTAGGCAATCCTTGCGTGTATCAGTGCTATACACTGGGCACGTTAAATAACCAGGCTGTCTATTCGCAACGAGCTAGGCTAAGTAAGCCGGACAAGCCTGGATCTGATTTCTGATCTCTCTGTCGTGGGGGCTTTGTCTCACTCTGCCCCTCTGGTCAGATCGCTCTGTGTCTGTACTAGTAGAGGATGAATTATGCGCCCTGTGTGGCTGCATTTGAACTATGTAAAGCGCATTTGAACGTGGAATTGATCATGAAAAAGGCGCTATATAAATCTGGTATAATAATAATAAAAATCCATTTAGTAGTAACTGACATAAAGTGAAAGTGCACCAAAACTCTAACCTGTAATTCTTAGTAAAAAGGGGGGATAATTCTTGTGCCATATGATGTTGGTGATGATGAGAAACTATTTTAAGTTTGAAGTAAATCCATTGAATAATAACAAAGATAAAGAGAAAATGCATCAAAACTTTAACCAAAGTGCGGACGCGGAAGGACGCCTACGCCGACGCCAGATCGAGTAGGATAGCTCTCCATTCATCGTATAGTCGGGCTTAAGAACAAAGATTCCTCACGGTGGCGAACATTTGTGCCAAGTTACATCAAAATCCCTCCATGCATGATTTATTTTACTTATTTATTTTGTTGGGTTTAACGTCGCACCGACACAATTATTGGTCATATGGCGACTTTTCAGCTTTGATGGTGAAGGAAGGCCCCAGGTGCCCTTCCGTGCATTATTCATCACGAGCGAGCACCTGGGTAGAACCACCGAACTTCCGTAAGCCAGCTGGATGGCTTTCTCACATAAAGAATTCAACTCTGCGAGTGAGGCTCGAACCTACATCCATGAAGGGCAAGTGATTTGAAGTCAGCGACCTTAACCACTTAGCCACGGAGACCCCTCTATGCATGAAGAAGAAATGCTCTGGACAGTCATTCTTGAATTTGACCTTTGACCTCAAATTGTGACCTTGACCTTAGATCTAGGGACCTGGTTCTTGAGCAAGACAAATCAACTGATTATAGGGAACATGTGTGCCAAGTAATTTTAAAATCCCTTGACGACTGGCAGAATTATTGACCGGACACGAGACAGACCCAGTTAACATTTGTCCTCTAAGTGTGACCTTGACCTTAGAACTAGAAAGGGTCTGGGTCTTGCGCATGACATGTTGTCTCACTATGGGGAACGTTTGTGCCAAGTAATTTCAAAATCCCTTGATGAATGGCAGAGTTAAGGACCGGACACAAAATACACCCTGTTAACCTTTGACCTCTAAGTGTGACCTTGACCTTAAACCTAGGGGTCTGAGTCTTTCACACGACATGTCATCTCATTATGGGGAACACTTGTGCTAAGTTATTTCAAAAATCCCTTTACGGATGGCAGAATTATGGACCGGACACAAAGGGTGACGGACAGAAGGACGCAGCCTATTTCTATACCCCCTTTTTTGTTCAAAAAAGGCTGGGGAAAATATTTGACCTCTAAGGCCTCACTTACAAATTTGTTGGCTGCTTCCAGCCCAGCAGTTTAAGGAATGGGTAAGTAGGTATGCAATTAAATTCTTTTTACCAGAAGAAGTGGAAGGATTGTCTTTAACAGTGATCTGACATCCTTTCTTTTATGAAGATGGACAATAAACAAAATATTAGGAACTCAGAAAAAAACAACATAAATTCAAATTATTTCCGAGCTTTTTTAAGCTTTACAGTTTAAAATCTGAAATGTTTCTGTTAACATAAAAACATAACACTGATATGTAATTTTGTGTTTAGAATATTAACTCAGGAGCACCAAGGAAGGTACATGCAGCGTTCCCACCAAAATACAAATAAGAAACATTTGTTATCAGTTCCACCATGGAATCTTTCACAGTGTATAGTTAACGTGGTCAGAGATATACACAAATTTAGACTGAGTTGCCATTCATAATGGTTGGTCCTTTTATTACTGACTTTACAACTTAATTTAACATCCATAGCTGCTGTAGGTCCTGTTCTAGGAGACATTGTTTCAACAGTCACATGGGGAATGGCTTTATTGTAGAGAAATGTGTTATAGTTTCTACAAAACTACAGTTTTGAAAGAAATATTTTCAGTCAAGGGCATTTCTATTTTAAAACATAGCCATCATGTATCATGTTTTGATGCAGAAAAGACAGACTTACCCACACATTGTGATGTGATTTGTGATTTTTTAAAAATAATTTATCACCGAAAGGCAAAATGACACCACGGTTTAATATATTTACATGAAACTAAATGGTTGATCAGTTTCTAGTTTCCAGAATTAAAAGGAACATTCTGGTTTTTGCAATTTTTCTCCTGCATTTTCATAAACCTTTGTAAACATTTATAAATATAGAACGAGAAACAACAATATTTTTATATACTGTCATCAGGTGGGCAGCAAACCAAAACTGCACATGGGCATAATTGCTTCCGTCACTGATGATAATTATTAGATCACACACGTTGTCGGTCAATAGTAACAAAATGGCTGCCCATGCACACAATAAAAATTCTAGGTTACCCGTAAATAAATAGGGTAGTTAACGGCGAATTTCCAAATATGCGGTATTGCATGCGATGTAAATTAACAGCTTATAGAAAACTGTCAGAGAATGTGACACCACTTATTATACATGGATTCAAAGGTGATTTTAACGTCTGTTAAATTCCAAATGCATACTTTGATGATGGATAGGGTGTAATAATAAACAATTGTATTTTATGCAGTAAAATACAGAAATTTGTCAGTGAAAAATAAAAATGATATTTTCACTGTTCAAACAGTGACAATATCATTTTTTATTTTTCACTGGTACGGAACTACACGTGAATGCGAAATAATATGAATTATCAATAATAGAAAATTCCTTGCAAAATATTCTTCAGTATAAATAAATAAAAATAATAACAGGATCATAAATATTTACATTCTATTATAAACAAATGTAAAAGAAATCAATCAGGAAACATAATAGAACTATTTACGTTTTTCTACAAAGATATTCTGATGTCACAATATTATGACGTCATTGCGCGATGTACGAGATGTTGCACGGACAAACTGGATATAATTTGGTTAAAACCATTAAAAATGCATGAAATAAATAGAAAATTTCATCTGCGAACACCATAATTTACATTTTCACTCATGGCTGCGCCACTTGTGAAAATATTACATTATAGTGTTCACTCGGTGAAATATATTTCAATCTTACACTGAAACAAAAATTCTCCATTTTTACCTATGGCATCAAGGGATATATGCAGTTAGCGACCATGATAAACAATACACAAATTTTATGCCAGGAACTTACTGCACATCATGTTAATTAGGTACATGTATTTATATTGTCTTTGAGATGCATTTAAGCCCAAAGTAATATCTTTCAGATGCATTTAGGCCCGAATTCATATCTTGGGGATGAAAAGGGTATATTATTCAACTTCTACTTTAAATTTTCTTGCAGAATAAGGTTCAGAGCACTTTTGAACAGCCCACTGACCCTCGTTCATGTGACACCGCTTGTTATACATCATTAAAATGGTATTTATACTGTTTTTCAAATACATTAATCTCATATTCCTTTCTTGGATGTGAACTAGAAGATGCTTTTGTAAAATAAGTGTATGCCTGCCCCAATGCATAATAGTAATAGGCAAGAAGTCAATGGGGGACAGCAGTGAAAGTCAAAAAGAAACTGATGGTTGGCTGCAATAGGTATCATCTACTCGGCATGTCTAATTATCCCACAAAGTTTCAACATGCTGGGCATGGTGGTTCTCAAGTTATGGATTGGAAACTGTGACCTTGACCCCTGATTGAGTGACCAAAATCAATCTACTCTGTATGTCAAATCATCCTATGAAGTTTCAATCTTCTGGGTCAAGTTGTTCTCAAGTTATTGATGGAAAAGAGTTTTCCATGTTCAGGCCCCTGTGATCTTGACCTTTGCTCAAGTGCCCCCCCACCAAAAAAAACAAACAAAACCAATAAGAATCATCTACTCTGTAAGTCCTGTCATTCTATGAAGATTGAAGGTTCTGGGTCAAATGGTTCTCAAGTTACTGATTGGAAACCGTTTTCCATGTTCTAGTCCTTGTGACCTTGACCATTGATCAATTGACCTAAAAATAAATAGCTTTTATCTGCTTTGCATGTCAAATCAGCCTATGAAGTGTCAACATTCTGGGTCAAGTGGTTCTCAAGTTATTGATCGGAAAGTTTTCCATGTTCAGTCCCGTGACTTTGACCTTTGCTCAAGTGACCCCCATAAAAACAACTAGAAGGTGTTTCTGTCACAAAAACGTATGTCTCCCCCCCCCCCCCCCCCCCCCCCCCCCTAAGTATACCTTTAGCTCTGGCAGCCATTTTGTGCAGCGAAGCGGAACGTATCAGCGATATGCACAACAAGGGTTGGTACTGATCACTCCTCTTAAGTTTCGTCGAAATCTGTCTAGCAGTTTGACATTTTAAAGCCGGACAAGATTTTTCTATTTTTAGCTCTTGCAGCTATTTTCTGCAGCAAAGCAGAACTTGCCGGCGATGTGCGTAACTACCATTGGTACTGATCACTCCTGGGAAGTTTCGTCGAAATCTAGTCAGCAGTTTGACCTGTGAAAGAAGGGACAAGATTTTTCTATTTTTTAGCTACTGCAGCCATTTTGTGCAGCGAAGCGGAAAGTGTCGGCGATATGCACAACTAGGCTTGGACCTGATCACTCCTGTGAAGTTTTGTCAAAATCCGGCCAGAAGTTTGACCTGTGAAAGCCGGACAAGCTTAATGCGGATGGACGAATGGACAGACACAGAAGGCGAAGGCAAAAGCAATATGTAACTAGAAAGTGTTTTTTTCCACAAAAACATATTTCTCCAATGTATACCTTTAGCGCCGACGGCCATTTTGTGCAGCGAAGCAGAACGTTTGGCAATATGCACAACTAGGCTTGGTACGTACTGATTTCTCCTGTGAAGTTTCGTCGAAATCCAGCCAGCAATTTGACCTGTGAAAGCCTGACAAGATTTTTCTATTTTTAGCTCTGGTGGCCACTTTGTGCAGCGAAGCGGAACATACCGGCAATTTGCACAACTAGGCCTGGTACTGATCACTCCTGTGATGTTTCATCGAAATCCAGCCAGCAGTCTGACCTGTGAAAGCCGGACAAGATTGTTCTACTTTTAGCTCTCGCAATTATTTTGTGCAGCGAAGCAAAACGTGCCGGCGATATGCACAACTAGGAGTGGTACTGATCACTCCTGTGAAGTTTTGATGAAATTCGGCCAGCAGTTTGACCTGTGAAAGCCGGACAAGCTCAATGTGGATGGACAGACAGACAGACAGACAGACAGACAGACGGCAAAGGCAAAAACAATATGTCTCCCCCATGTATGGGGTAGACATAATAAGGATCATCTACTCTGTAAGTCCTATCATTCTATGAAGATTGAAGGTTCAGGGTCAAATGATTCTCAAGTCATTGATCAGAAACGGTTTTCCATATTTAGGCCCTGTAACTTTGACCTTTGATCTAGTAACCTCAAAAATATTTGGGGTCATATACTCTGTAAGCCCTATCACCATTTTGAAGTTTGAAGATTCTGGGTCAAATGGATTCCAGGTATTGATCGAAAATGAAGTGTGACTGACAGATGGCCCCTGTGACCTTGACCTTTGATGGAGTGACCCAAAAACCCAATAGGGGCCATCTATTATGTAAGTCCTAACACCCTATGAAGTCTGAAAGTTCTAGGTCAAATGGTTCTTAAGTTACTAATCGGAAATAGTTTTTCATGTTCTGGCCCCTGTGACCTTGACCTTTACCTCAGTGACCCCAAAATCAATAGGGGTCATCCACTCTGCATGTCCAGTCTTGGAAATTTTAGTTTTGCATAGCTCAGAGCCTGGACAAATTTTCTTGGTTTTTCCCATGATAATTCACAATGCTACCTACAGAGTACTTTTAGAACCTTGCATAAGTCCACAACTTATAAACAATAAACACTATATTATATTTACATATCATTCTTAAACGCAGAAGGCGTTTGGATGCTTTCATTTTTTTTTAAATATTGTCAGATAATCAAACAAATGGGCCAAGATGGCCCTAGTTCGCTCACCAGAGTAACACACTATACCAGTGTAAACATGTTTGTCCTAGTGACCCAGTTTTTGACACCACATGACCCAGTTTCAAACTCATATGAGTTTGCAAGGAGATAAACATACTGACCAGGTTTCATGAAGATTGGAGCAACAATGTGGCCTCTAGAGTGTAAAAAAGATTTTTCTTCTATTTAGCATAGTGACCTAGTTTTTCAACCCAACGGTACCAAATTTTTAATCCGTCCAAAATTTCATGGAGACAATTATTCTCATCAATTTTCAGTAAGATTTGACCAAAAAATGTGACCTGAGTGTAAACAAGCATTTTCTTTGATTTGTCCTAGTGACCTAGTTTTCGACCGACAAAGTTTCATGAAGATTGGAGCAAACCAGTGGCTTCTAGAGTGCAAACAAGCCTTTCCTTTGATTTTACCAAGTGACCTTGTTTCTGAACATATATGACCCCGATTCGAAATCATAAAATACTTCACGATACCAAACATTCTGACGGAGTTTTATGAAGACTGAATCAAAAATGTGGCCCATAGAGTGGAAACAAGCGTTTACTTTGATTTAACCTGGTGACCTATTTTTTGATCACACGTAACCCAGATAAAAATTCCTTCGAGATTTCATAGAGACAAACATTCTGACCAAGTTTCATGCACATCCGTTGAAAAATGGAGCCCCAACTGCATACACAAGGTTTATCTTTGATTTGACCAGGTGACCTAGGTTTTGACCCCAGATGTCCCATAATCGAAACTGACCTAGATTTCATCAAGAAGATCATTCTGATCAAATGTCACGAATTTCCAATAAAAAATTCAGCCTCTATTGCACATACATAGTTTGTCTTTGATATGACCGAGTGACCTAGTTTTTAACCCAAGATGACCCATATTCAAATTTTATCTAGATTTTATCAAGACAAGCATTCTGACCATTCTCATGAGCTTCAAACTTAAAATGTGGTCTCTATAGTGTTAACAAGATTTTCCTTTGATCTGGCCTAGTGACCTAGATTTTGACCCCACATGACCCAGATTCAAAACTGGCCTAAAGATCATCAAGATAAACAGTTTCGTGAAGATGGGGTCATAAATGTGGCCTCTAGAGTGTTAACTAGATTTTCTTTTAATTTGACCGGGTGACCTAGTTTTTGACCCAACATGACCCATTTCAAACTTGACCTAGAAATCATCTAGACAAACATTCTGATCAATTCTCATGAGTTTCAAACTTAAAATGTGGTCTCTAGAGTGTAAACAAGATTTTCCTTTGATCTGGCCTAGTGACCTAGATTTTGACTCCACATGACCAAGATTCAAATTTGGCATAAAGATCATCAAGATAAACATTCTGACTAAGTTTCATAGGTTCATCAATGTGGCCTCTGGAGTGTTAACAAGCTTTTCCTTTGATTTGACCGGGTGGCCTAGTTTTTGATATCACATAACCCAGATTAGAACTGAACCTAAAGATCATCAAGATAAACATTCTGACAAAGTTTCAAGAAGATAGGGTCATACATGTGGCCTATAGAGTGTTAACAAGATTTTCCATTGATCTGGCCTACTGACCTAGTTTTTGAACCCACATGACCCAGTTTCAAACTTGACCTAGAGATCATCAAGACAAATATTCTGACCAAGTTTCATAAAGATTGGATCATAACTGTGGCCTCTAGAGTGTTAAGAAGGCAAATATTGAAGCACGACGGACAACGCACGACGCCGGACAAAAACCGGTCACAATAGCTCACCTTGAGCACTTCGTGCTCTGGTGAGCTAATAAAATTTTTGAAAATTGCATAAAATTCATGTCAACATCGTCTCGAGTAGCTGGCACACATTGCAGAAGTTGTAAAGGGGTGCAAATAAATGAGCTAAAGATATTGGCCATTTAAAAGACAATACTGAAAAAATACATTTTATAATTAGATAGGGTAGCCAGATAAACTTGGGACTCCAAATATATCATACTTGTTAGGTCAAAAACACTTTCTGACCGGCAGAAGTCCAGTGGGTTGGGTGGTAGCAGCAAACATACAAAATATTTATTTATGCCATATGACCTTAACCTTTAAGCTAATGTCTGGGTCTTGCACAAAATATATTTTGTTATGATAGTCATTTGTGCAAAATTATTTCAAATCCTACCTTGGGTAACAAACACAAACAAACACTTACAAAGACATGGGTAACTGTTAATGTTATACAAGAGGGCCGTGATGGCCCTATATCGCTCACATGAGTTTAGTTGCTTGCTTGAACAAATTGCTTTGCTAAAGCTTAAAAAACAAAAATGTATGCGAGTAGGTCACAGTAAAGATAATTCAAGATAACTCCTGAAATCTGTATGAAAAATTAAACAGATGGTCTAAATCTCTTTGTTGTAGCTTCAAATCAGTAGGTCAGGGTTAAGAATATTAAAGATGAGTATTGAAATCTGTATCAAAAATTATACAGTGGTCCAAATTTCTATGCTGTAACTTCAAAAACAAGAAAGTAGGTCAGTAGGTCATGATTAAGACTATTCAAGATGAGTATTGAAATCCGTATCAAAAATTATACAATCAGGTGGTCCGAATTCCTATGCTGTAACTTAAAAAATGAGAAAGTAGGTCTGTAGGTCATGATTAAGACAATTCAAGATGAATATTGAAATCTGTATCCAACATTATACTTGAGGTGCAAATTTCTTTGCCACTGTTTCAAAACAACAAGTAAGTCTATGTTAAACAAGGGACCGCCAAGGCGTGGCCTATATTGACCCCAGGGTCATGATTTAAACAATCTTGCTAGAAAACCACTAGATCATGCCATATACTAAATATCTAAGCTCTGTGCCTTATGGTTTAAGACAAGAATTTTTAAAAGGTTTTTCCCTGTACAAGTCTATTTAAACCATGTGTCCCCCAGGGGCGGCCGTTTTTAACCCCAGGGGAATAATTTCAACAGTTTTGGTAAAGGACAACAATACGATGCAACATACCAAATATTTAAGCCCTAGGCCATGTGGTTTTGTGAAGTTCTCCCTATAGAAGTCTATATAAAACATATGACCCACAGAGTGGGGCCATATTTGACCCAAGGGAGATAATTTGAACAATTTTGGTAAAAGACTACTATAGAAAGCTACATATTAAATATCAAAGTCTTAGGTCATGTGGTTTTGTACAAGAAGTTTTCCCTATATAAGTCTATATAAAACATGTGACCCCCGGTGTGGGGCCGTATTTGATGCTAGGGGGATAATTTAAACAATCTTGTTAGAGGACCATTACATGATGCTACATACGAAATATCAAAGCCCTAGGCACATGTGGTTTTGGACAAGAAGATTTTCAATTTTTTTCAAAATTCAGTAGTTTTGGAGGAGATGTTGTTAAAAAATTGTTGATGAAAAGTGACCACGCCCTCTAGCGGCCATGTTTTTTAACGAATCAGAAAAATTTGATAAGTAGTTGTAGAAGGTCACACAAGGACAATTTGTGTGAAATTATTTTAAAATCAGCCTAACAGTTTTAAACAAGAAGATTTTCTAAGTTTCTACTATATACATAAAGGGAAAAGTGACCACGCCCTTGGCAACCATGTTTTTTGACGAATCAGAATAATTTAAATAATCTTGGTAGAGGGTCACACAAGGACCATTTGTATAAAAGTATTTTAAAATCAGGCTAGCAGTTTCACACAAGAAGATTTTTAAAGTTACCACAATATACATATAAGGGAAAATGACCATGCCCTCTGGTGGCAATGTTTTTTTGTTTTGACGAATCAAAATAATTTGAACAATCTAAGTAGAGGGTCACACAAGGACCATTTGTGTAAAATTATTATAAAATCGGGCCAGCAGTTTCACACAAGAAGAATTTTAAAGTTTCCACTATATACATATAAGGAAAAGTGACCATGTTTTTTGACAAATCAGAATAATTTCAATAAAATTGGTAGAATGTGACATAACTACCATTTGTGTGAAATTATTTCAAAGTCAGACCATCGGTTTAGGAGCAGATGTTGTTTGAAGATTTTCTATTTTTAGCTCTGGCTATGTGGCCATGTGCTATGTGCAATAAAGCAGAACCGTTTGAACAACTTTGGTAGAGGACCATCCAAGGAACATCCATGCCAAGTTTCATCAAAATCCATTTAGTGGTTATGGAAGAGATGTCTTTTAAACACAATTGTTGGCGACGGACGGACGGACGGACGCACGCACTCACGACGGACGACGGACACAGCGTGATCACAATAGCTCACCATGAGCATTGCTCAGGTGAGCTAAAATATATGTCATGACTAAAATCAGCATGTCGTCTCAATGTGGTGAACAGTTGTGCCAAGTTTCTTTAAAATCCTTCAAGCAGTTCAAGAGTTACAGAGCGGATACAAAACAAAGTCATATGACCTTTGACCCCTAAGAGTGACCTTGACATTAAAGGGAGCCATCCGAAACATGCGCTCTGCACGTCAACTGGATGATGTGATTATAAAACTTTTGCCAAGTTTCTTCAAAATCCTTCAAGCAGTTCAAGAGTTACAGAGCAGACATGAAATAGGTCATATGATCTTTGACCCCTAACTGTGATCTTGACCATGAAGCAAGCCATCGAAAGCATGTGCTCTGCGGTGAACATTTGTGTCAAGTCTCTTCCAAAACCTTCAAGGGGTTCAAGAGTTACAGAGCGTACACGAAATTGCTAACGGATGGACAGACAGACGGACACCAGCATCAAAACATAATACCCCACCTTCGTGCGTATAAAAATGTATGAAGTACAAAAATTCCAATTAACATAGAGTGAAAATATGCAGAATCTTGTTTTATGAAATTCACAAGGTGCTCAATATTTTTGGCAAACAACTAATAAAACATCTTTCAATAGCTGTCTATTTGGCTAGTAAATTCAGCCCAAACCAAAATCTTAAAAATGTGAATGTTAAATAACAGTTCTTAATTTGTATTATTTAAAAGTCCAACATCTCCGTTGTCTCTGAAAAATTTCTACCACAACATTGATAGCGTTTAAACAATATCGAATGTTGGTACATATGTGCATTTACTCATGTTACGGAGGGTAGATTTTAGTGACCATCTATATTTTTGGACATTAAGAAATTAAACAATAACGCAATTTCTTATTCAAAAGAAACACTTTAATGCAACTTAATTGATAAACACGTCCGACACATAATCCAATCAATATGGGATTTTCTACCGTCAATACCGAGAGAGAATAAAGGTATATGTCAGACAATTTTAAGCTCTATTTCTTAAAACAAAAATTTGAATATTTACACTCGTTATAATTATTAAATTGAGCATCGTATAGAAGAAAATTTGCAACCCTCTGTCAATTTATAATGTCCTTAACACCACACAAAAACTTGAGGATGTGCTACGTATATCACAGTGTTGGAATGCCGATTCTAAAAACATACAACTCCGTTACGGAAGTGATAAAATTTACAACGAAATGAAAACATTAGCCTAAAGAATATATTGTTGTTGTTTTTTTCTACCATGGGAACATGGTTTTGGAACTTTATCAAATGCTTTAAAGAACTGGTTAAAACACAACACAATAAGTTGACATATTACAGTTCCGGCAGTGCTTAAGTATTAGAAACCTGTCACCTAACATAAATTAAAAAACAATACATTTCATTAAAGAGACAGCCATTGAAACAGTACATTTTCAAACAATAACCTGCAAAAGACTAAACAGCAACTAAACTAAACTACCATGTGTGGCATTTATACAAAATCTGTATATACAGCAAATATTGGAGCATCTAGTAACGGAAGTGATAATGCGTTACGGAAATTGTGTTACGTGTGTAGTTAAGCCTGTAATCAAACTGCTGTGTGTAAAAGATTAATGAGCATAATATAAAATGTCAGGGCTATTTAGATAAAGTTCAAATGATAAAGCTCTGTCATGATGCAGGCTTTCTATCCATCTACGATCACCGTCAAAGAACATCGAACATTTCTTGATGTTCCTGTCTTTTCTAAATAATCAGCTATTTTGTATACGTCTGATTTCTTTTATTCATTTTACATCTTTGACGAATGGGACTTTGCATTTGTTACAATATTTTCAAGTTCAGGAAGAAAATTAATCAGAACTTTATCAGGAGCCATGTCTTAAATTACGCAGCCATCCAGATGTGTCTCCTCGCACACAAATTTCTGTGATTTGAAAGCAACAGTTAAATTTGCATTTCTTCGGTTACCTTTCTGATATTAGTGTGTTTGTCTACCATTCTCTGAACACTTCCAACTTACTAAATAATGTTAATTAACGTTTCCTTACTAACATTTTCTGTTTTTCATTATGTCACATCGATGTTTCGGACGTTCAACATACAACAGTTTCTACTGGATAATAAATTCTGTAAAGATTCTTTGAAAGCAAAGAATGCAGTCAACTAAAATAATAGCAGACTCGGTTTGAATAAGTCCGTTCAAATCATTGTTAGTCATATTTGCCACTACATCTTCTTTGCACATGGAAGAAAAATAGTCAAATTTGTCAGAAATGGAAATTCAGAGAAACCTAATTACAATAAAACAAGTCTAAGAATACCTTATTTTAACAACATAACAACATAAATAACAAAATTTCTATGTAACCTCCGTAACATAATATCTTCTCGGTAACAAAATAAAACATGTGGTCGCCGAAGTCACATTTCTTTTTAAAAAAGTTAGTACGATATTAAATATTACATAATGACGAGAACATTACTGAAACCAGATCATATTGCGTGCAGCGACTAAACAAGGACAAATTCAATGCAGTCAGACAAATTATCTCACCTCCATAACGGTATTGTGGGAAAAATCAAGCTCTATATCACTTTTCTTCAGATAAAATAGTCAGAAAAAAACATATATTTCTTGATTCTGAGTCCGTTTTGACACATCTCTTTGGTCAAATGTCCATGTATGAAATCTGAATGTCGCACTGGAATTTACGAACACGTTATCGCCTCCGTAACGGACATGTTTAAAGAGGCATATTTATTTCAGCGCTATATTTTATGTATAGTTTTACGTTCAGACCAAATTAGAAAAGCAGAGAAAACACATTCAAACACCTTAAAACATAATCTCATAAACATCATGTAGTATAATGCTTTTTTGTATATAACTATGAACTTATCTCATTTACTTGAAATATTGTTCCACACATGATTTAAAATTACACTTAAAAGCCTTTGCAGATCAGCCTCTGCTTCCTTCGAGTGACGCATGAGAAAAACTTTATTGTGCTTTCCGCATTTCAGTAGGTAGTTAGAACAGCTACGATGTTATCTTACGGAAGTGATACGTTACGGAAGAGATAAAATTATTTCAATATTTGATAACTGTTCGATACCTTGATAGCATATACTGGAAACAAGCCTTAAGCTTCTTACTGATGCAATCAAGGTAAATGATGCAGACACAGAGGGAAAACACCATTGTTATGACGTACATCTGAAGAAGTCCCCGTTACGGAGGAGAGATTTTAAATCGCGACAAAATAAAAATGAACTGGAAACAATAATATCAGAAATATTTACTTATCAGATAGTAACAAGGGTGTTTTTTTAATAAAGTTATATCATTTGACGACAGTTTGTGTCACTTTTGTCACATGTATACCTTTTTCAAAATACTTTCTTAATATATTAGATATTGTTACGGTAGGTGAGAACTGTTTTAGGCGACAGTAATAATTATGACCGGGATGAATGCATTTTGTGCTTATGCTATTGAAAATGTCCTTCCGCAATTATAATGAACCCTCTTTCATAATACTGCATGTAGTTTTGGCACACAGATGTACTCCAGTGCTATCAACAGAGTTATTATTTGTTTCAGTATACATGGCGACATGGCTGAAATGAGCAGAAAGCTTTTATTTCAACCCTACTGCACATAGAAAGTAGAAAAAAGATCGACTAAAAGTGTTAAAAAAAAACAAAGAATATGCCCTGGCTAAAGTAAAAACCTCTTTCCAATGTAATTTATTCATCATGTGTTTGTAAAAGATGAACTAGAATGAAGGCGACAAGGTATTTTCTAAAGTGGGTCAATTTTTTGTTTTTGACTGGTTTATCCTCTGATTTCCTGTTTAACTCTTGACTTGTTTATTACATGCATATAACAAGCGAGGTTTGATAGCTCTTCATCACTCACAAAATGTGTTACTTAAGCTTTGTTCAGTTATAAAGTGGAAATATGGCAATTTTTACTCAAGGACTAAACCTTTGGTGTCATTTGACTTGTCTTGTCAAGTATCAATCTTGTCTGAGATTATGCAATTACATACAGTCTGTAATAATATGAGTTTGAGAAAATGAAGTCACTAACTTGTAACACTGAAATTATCTAACTTTCACTAAACCAATCTTCATATAAATGAACTTAGTAATATAATATTCTTACAATA
Organism: Mercenaria mercenaria; assembly: GCF_021730395.1. Taxonomy (NCBI): domain Eukaryota; kingdom Metazoa; phylum Mollusca; class Bivalvia; order Venerida; family Veneridae; genus Mercenaria; species Mercenaria mercenaria. The sequence continues at coordinate 26,581,850 of NC_069362.1, forward strand.
TGTATTCCACAAGTTTACAAGTATGTCATGAAAGACTTCTGAAGTTTGCTAAAAACTGAGGTCTCTAACTTGTTACATACAAGGAAAGATAATGATAGCTTTTAGTACTGTGTATTCAGTGAGTTTATATGAAGTCTGTTAAATACTCATTTCTTTTGTGTTATATCTCAATTTTGTTTTATGCTTGTGTTTCGGTAAGTATTTACTTGTAATATTTGAATGCCAACCGTAAAGCATTTTGGAATGCGCATATGCATGAAAAGAGTGCTACCTAGATAAGACAAAATTACGGAGGTGCACATTGAAACCCCTAGACACGCCTGTAGCGGATTGTCTAGGAGTACAGAACTTATTTTACCAGATAATGTCTTTTATTTACATCTTTCACATTTTGCTGCAAATGAAATATCAAATATGATTGAACCATTATTCACCAAAAACTTGAATCCAAAAGGACCACTCTTTTATCAAAATGTAAATAACTGTGGAAAACACAAAATAGAGAACTTATATTCTTCAAACAGACACAAATAGTTAGACAAAATCTTGTTAAATTACATTATAACACATTCATTCCTAGTTTTTAAAATTATCTAAGGACATTGTTTAAGACTTAAAACCACGGTTATTATGTTTTCTGCACGTTCAGTGACAATTATGAGATGCAAGGGAAGATTCCACAAAAAATTCCTTTCGATTAACTGTTTATAAACAAACTGACTTATTGCAATACAAACAAGAGCACCGCCTTGCGGATGCTGACGCTCATCTGATTTTTTTTGTCTCTGTATAATAGAAATATTGTCCTACTCATGATTTTCTAAATCAAAAAGGGGCTATAATTCTTGCAAAAAGCAATGTAGAGTTATGGTATTTGCTGTGCAGAGTCAACTTTTAATGGCGAATAACTGCTCCAGTTTTAAAGCAACATCTTTGACCTTTAAGGAGAAAAGTTGACCTAAACGCAAAAGTTAATAAAAAATCCAAAAGTCCAAAATGGGCCATAATTCTTGCAAAAAGCAAGACTGAGTTACGTTTCTTGCTGTACAGAGTCAGCTTTTGATGGTGAACAAGTGTTGCAAGTTTTAAAGCAATAGCTTTGATAGTTTAGGAGAAAAGCTGACCTAAACATAAACCTTAACCAGGCAACGTCAACGCCAACGCCAACGCCGACGCTGACACCGATCAAGTCATGACAATAACTCATCATTTTTTTTTTCAAAAAATCAGATGAGCTAAAAATTCATAAGTATATCAACCATTTCTTGAAATATAACTTACAGGCACTGACCTCCAGATTTTGGCTACAAAATGATGAAGTTTGGTCATATCATGAACATTAGAATATGAGTTTTTGTTTCTAAACTATTTTAAAAATGCCAAATCAAAAAAAAGAGATGACCCTGTCGGGAATCAAACCCGGATAAAAAAGTTTCCGCTGTCGTTACCAATAGCGCTATGAAGGATTTAGTGTTCAAAACGTGTTAAATATAGACATTTATAATCGAGGCAGTTTACCTCGAGTAAAGCGTTTCAATATAAACGCTCTTCGATTTTCATCGTAAAAAATAGTAAAAACAACTCATTTTCATGTGTTTCCATAACATACAGTCTGTCGGCAATTATATTTGAAAGCATTCTTCAAAAAAATATAGTATTAATTTCCAGATATCTAAAAAACACTTTTTTTGTTGTCGAACAATCTTGAGACCAGTGCCTTTAAATTCAGCTGAAACAAGGTAGTTTGAAAGACAGCTATATCCCCCGCCACTGTTATGGATAGTGAAAGTATTGCTGGTATTGGGTGGAAGCATTAAACATTTAAGTTGTGACCTTGACCTCGAGCTGGCATGGGTGAATTTTGAGTTTTTTACATTGTTTTGATAAGGGGGATATTACAGCCAGGCCATATTAAAATCCTTCAAGGGGTTTGCGAGACACAAAGCGGAAACACAATGGAGAACTCAAACCTTTGACCTTGAGCCGACATGAATGAGTTCTGCACATTGTCTTGATGAGGTGATTAATTGACCCAAGTTTCATGAAAATCCTTCTAGGGGTTTAGGAGAACCAAAGCAGACACAAAATGTTACGGACGAAAGGATGGATGGATTAAAAAAGCAAAACCCAAATGAATTGTTAAAAACAAATTTTATTAAAATGACAAGGCACATATCGCATCAAAATATCAAAATACCACATGTTGACTGTTTTTGATACTGCTGAAAGAGCGAAGAGGTCACAAAAATGTAAATAGTTTTTCCTATATATTCTATATAAAACTGACATTTTTAAAGAGCTACCAAACATAGCTAGACCCATTTTAGAGAACAAATTCTTACCTCATTTGGAAGAGTTATGATAAAACTGATATAAAATGAAGAGAAATGTAGGGGTCATGTATCTTCTAAGAGAGATTTCTCTTGTCACATTTGCTTACTAGTCTGTGCCGAATTGTCCGAAAATATGAATTTGTGATTTTTTTTGCTATATTTTACGAAGTTGTGTTTTTTTTTGAAAGTTTAAACACCCAATCTCTCAAAGTCCATTGGTAACATTTTATATCATCATTATTTTGGCGGCCATCTTGATTTCAAAATGGCCGCCCAAAATTATGCTTTTTTCCATTGTCTTACCAATTAAATTTCCCTAAAATGTACTGTATGTACTTTGTATGTTACATTAATGCTAGAGTGTATTAAACAAGTTTAAATGGAACATTTAATTCTATCTTGAGTTTTCAAAGTGGAGTAATTAGTGCTTAAAGGGAGATAATTCGCTTTTAATGTTAATAAATTTAGTATAATTTGCAATATCTTCACAATACAGATATGACATGAACAAAAGTACATTTCTTTGTACAAAATGTCTAAATCAACCAATCTTTACAATTTAAAGCATAGCGATAACATAATAAAGACAAAATAAAGGGAGGTAAAGAGCAAAAATGTGTATTTGCTTCTTGGCATCCTATATTATTGAAGTTATTCAATTATCGGCAAAGTGATTGCATTTATTACATGAAATAAGTTAATGTAAACTTTGTGTGTTATTATCGTTATTTATCTTTTTGCTTTAATAAAAAAGGAGAAATACACAATGTGAGACCTATATCCAGATATTTTAGAATGAACAACCACACTGTACCAGTTTTTATCCATTTTGGATCTTTTTTTATAAAACTTTTGGCTTGAATGAATTAAATAGGAAATACTGGCAAGTAATTTTAAAATAAATTGTTGTTATTATTATCAAATATTCATTTTGTGGTGTTATACTTTTAGTAAAACTTAAATGTCGACTGTCTCAGCGCAATGAATAACTGAGTGGTTAAAAGGCCTTCCTTTGCCATTCAAAGCTGGACACTGACTTTCAAATCACTTTTCCATTACTTATGTGGGGTTGAAATCCTTCAAGTGACGTAAAATTCTTTCAGTTAAGTTAGCAAAGCAGCTATTAACCAAAGATTATAGGTTCTACCCGGGCATCTGCTCATACCTATAATGGCGAGCTCTTGGGCCTTCCTTTACCATTCAGAGCTGAAAAACTGCCATATAAGTTGTTTTGGTGGGACATAAACCCTAAAATTAAGGAGGTAGGTTACCTTCATATTTGTATATGCGCATGTCCAACCGGAAATTAACGTGACGATTTACGACGACGTTTACGACAAACTAAATGTGTTTGTATATTCATTTTTCTGAAAACAAATCATGAACCTGTCTTCGATCTGATGCTTTATGGCTTAATAATGCAGAAATAATGAATAAATTGCTGCAGAAACGCTTCAAAACAATGTTGTCTTAAAATGACGTCATTGACGTCATGACGTTACGTGTCAGTTACCGCGCAAAATTAATAGTTTTTATCTTGAAAGTACGTAATTCTATGCATTTTCTTTATTTTAACTATTTTCAAATAACCATTATTTGCTTGAATATTTCTTATGGGTCTATTGCTCTGAATGATACTCAATATTTTGCTTCTTTTATGTAGTTATATTGAAATGTTATGCGGAATGTAAGAAAATGGACGAAGATAGCCAATGTTATTTGGAATATAGTTGGGTGAAAGGTTACTTATTACGGCCATTTTCAAAAAAAAAATCTAGCAGTTTGATTTGTAATACCTGTTTTTCAGGTTCCGTTGATAATTTGTTACTTATATACTAGAATTTAGATCTAAAATTGTTCAAATTCCAGTAGAAAACTGTGGTTTCTTGAATTAAATTTATGTTACCATGGAAACGAAGCCCGTGACCTATGTATCTAAATGTAAAATTCAAAAGCGTTGACACTGGTCTATTTAAGAAACACAGCTTCGGCTTTTTATTTTCATTTCAACAATATCCATGAGAATAATAGCAGCATGCTGAACGATTTTTCCATAAAAAATACCAGACGAGTGGTACTGCTGTAAGTATTCTAAGCTGTGAAATTTGTTTGAATAAATGCAAATAACACGAAAATATAACTTACGTTAGAAATAATATGTTTTAAAGATACATTAATTAGAAAGATAATCTTATTCAATATCTTTTTATATGAAATTACGTCAAAAAGCAAGATATAAGCTATTTTAAACGCCTCTGTTGCCATGGTTACTTTAAACTTTAAGAAAAATAGGGTACCATGTAAAGTGCTTGTTATTTTGCTGATAATATTACCTAAATATTCCATGCCGGTCACTAACAGAATGGCACTGAAGCCGTCGAAAACCCGTATTTTTATTCATAGTTGTTTAAAAATGAGAGAAAATGCGTTACCATGGAAACACGAGCCCCGCGACATATACATTTTAAGCTGATATTAGAAAGCTAACGTGCATTCTAGTAAAATTATCAATTATGCAGACTTCTACGGATATCATTGAAACTAAAATACACTGAAAAGTGTTAAATATCCGTATTTTCCTTCTTCTTTCAATATGAAATACATTTTAGGGTCATGTTCTTCAAACCTTGATAAAAACTGAACTTGAAGGGACAGAGACAAAAGAAATTGAGATTGTAGTAGTTAAAACTTCATATTAGATGAAATTAAAAGAAATGCTGCGGTTCAACTAATTTGAATTTACCCTTGTAACAAGGTAACCTACCTCCTTAAACAAAACTCACAGGTCCAATTCTTGAAGACACTCTTACGTTGTACATAATTATATACAATGTATGTTTAAAGTTTAACATCACATTGACACAGTGCAAGATAAATGGCAACTTTCTATTTGTAATTGTTGAGGAAGACTCATATGCCCTTCTGTGCATTATTTCGGGCATATGTGGGCACCTGGTTGAACCGCTGTCCTCGAACCCTCAGAGACTATGATCTAGTGATTTGATATCGACATCCTTTACCACTTGGCTACAGAGGTACCTTACTAACTGTACTAGTTGACCAGTTAGATTGTCAAAAATAAAACCTTAATGAATAAAACATTTACATTTCTGTGCAATGTGATGTGTTATTCAATGAGTGAATTATGATTTCTTAAAAAATAAGGTTCTACATATTAAGTAGAAAGGTTTTTCCCTTGCTTTTCTTGCATTATTTGTTTCCATTTTTTAATACATGTAGTAAATTATTTACATATAACTGGGTATTCAATTTGTATGTCAATAACATCCTTTTAAAATGTAGAAAAAGTTCAACATTAATTGGACCAAGATGAATAAAATATGATCATACAAGAAACGCGGCAATGCCACGAAACCAGGTTTTCAACACTTTTCATAAGAATAAACAAGAGTGCCAGAATGTCACAATATACACCCGTCACAGCAAATTTCTTTACTCTAGCACCTGTATTTGCAGATGTAATTTTAATTTTGTGGTTGTTTAGTAATCATTGTAATTCTTTTGTTTTTCTAAGTCCACAAAAAAACTCCTTACCAGGTAGAGATACCTTAAAATACTTCTAAAATTAGAAAGTAACAACTATGTTGTACCGCAGAAAAGTGGTCTTGGTTTTTCCCTACGGTCAATTATAAAAAAGTTACAATATAAGTTATTTATAGTTATTAACTAAGGGAAGTTAATCTTAAAAAAAAAAAAAAAAAAAAAAATACAAAAAAAAAATTGTAAGTCCACACAGAAATCCTTACCAGGTAGAGATTGGTCAAAATACACCTCAAAATTGGATGTAACATGCATGTTGTACTACAGAAAAGTGGTCTCGATTTTTCCCTACGTCTAGTAATGAAAATGTTACAATATAAGCTATTTATAGTAACAACAAAGGGAAGTAATTTTAAAGAAGGGAACTGCGCAAGACACTTCGTCTCATGATGGTGTATAATTGTGCCAAGTTACATCAAAATCCCTCTATGCATGAAGAAGATATGCTCCGGACAAAGTTTTCATTCTTGTATCCTTTGACCTCCAAGTGTGACCTTGACCTTAGACCTAGGGACCTGATTCTTGCGCAAGACACTCCGTCTCATGATGGTGAACAATTGTGCCAATTTTCATCAAAATCCCTCCATGCATGTAGAAGATATGCTAACCCTAACCCTAACCTAATCCTAACCCTATTTTTAGTAACAATGACCTTGACCTTGATCCCAGAAACCCCAAAATCAATCCCAAGCTACAACTTTATATCAGTTTTCTATACACCAAGTTTCATCATGATAGCTCATTCGTAAGTTAAGTTATTGACCGGAAACCCTTTTTCTATTTTAAGTAACAGTGACCTTGACCTTGACCCCAGAAACCCCAAAATCAATTCCAGCCTTTGTCTTGATATAAGCTACATACATACCAAGTTTTATTCAAATATCTTTACCGAAACAAAAGTTATTGACCGGAAACCCTTTTTCTATTTTAAGTAACATTGACCTTGACCTTGACCCCAGAAAGCCCAAAATCAATCTCAGCCTTTGTCTTGATATAAGCTACATACATACCAAGTTTTATTCAAATATCTTTACCGAAACATAAGTTATTGACCGGAAACCCTTTTTCTATTTTAAATAACAGTGACCTTGACCTTGACCCCAGAAACCCAAAAATCAATCCCAGCCTTTGTCTTGATATAAGCTACATACACACCAAGTTTTATTCAAATATCTTTACCGAAACAAAAGTTATTGACCGGAAACACCAGTTTGACGCCGCTGCCGCCGCCGCCGCCACCGCCCGCCCGCCCGACCGACATCTACCCCAATCTAATAACTCAGGTTTTCGTAGAAAACCTGGTTAAAAAGAGGACCAAAGGCATTGATTTGGGATAATAAAGTGAAGTACCAATGTAAAACTCATTTTTTAACTAGAAATGACAATATTTATAAATATCAGCATGTTTAGTAAAAACTTTCCTAATCTCAGGAATTTCATACAATACTAAAGACACCTTTTACATGTGGTTGCTTACCATTTCTTGATACCACAACAGGTCAAGGAAGTGAAGAAACTTCAGTTTTGTTCTGTGGCTTATTCTTTTGTATATTCAACTCTAGTCTCATCAGACAGACGATATTTCAAGAAATAGTTAAACCAAACTGATGAAAAACAATATAGTAAGCAGATTTGAAGATTAATTCCCCAACAAGCTTACTTAAGTCTAACAATGTTATTGCGATATCTACGGTTGGCAAGCCATTAAGCTTGCTTTGTTAAACAAATGTTTACCTGTATTTAATTAAGAGGTAGTGCATTTTTCTTAAAAATGTTATAATTAGGCCTTGTTAAGGACTCATTCATTGGGTGATTGTAATACTTAAGTTCCCTTTTTGCAACTGTAAATACTCAGCAGTTGGCTGAAGATATTGGATTAAATAAGACTGAACTCATCTGATCCCGAAAGAAAACATGTCAAATGTTCTGTGTGTGAAATATATATCATTTTGTAGTTATACTGCATGTATTTATTCACAGTTTGCCTGTCAGTGATATCTTCCATAGCACAACACTGGATTTCTAATTCATATAGTTGTCTGGGAATATAATAGATACAGTTAGAATGAAAACGTTATCAAATACAGCGAGTGTGTGAGGAAAAGGGGTTGGATGGAATTCACATATTTCATACAGATATGCTTATCTATATCCAAATTTAGATGCACACTTGTTACACCAGTAAGTTCATAAGCTGAAATTTGTCTATAAATTAACAATGCTTGTTTTTGTAAAGCTGTAGAAAGTTTATTAAAGTCATATCTTACTATTATACATAAAAAATAAATCAAAACTGCTATTGCTAATTCATGTTGCCATCTACAACAGTATCCGAGTTTATGACACTTTCATATTTTATTTGTACCAGGGTTCCTGCATCAGATTTGGAAAAGCTGTACTCTTACATGTAAAGAGTGTTCTAAGTTACAATGATGATGTTTAAATGAAACGAAAATCTGATAACAGCTATAATTTCATCACTATTATCCATATTTGTGCTTTCTTACACTATAATAGGTCTTCATTGCAGCAGGGACATTTTCTACATCCTGTCAATCAAGATTTATAGATAAAATTCCTTTAAATGATTGATACTATGTTTAAGACGAATGTCTTAAGTATCTATTTGAATAATTATAATATTTCTTTTAAAGAATGACCACATTTTACTATTTGAAAATTAGATGTATAAGAAGGACGATTTTCTACCTATAATTTCATTTGAAAACTATGTTTTTCATGTAGATAAAATCAATACTTGATTAAAACTTTTAAAAAACCTTATAAATACAATCCTTTACTATTTAGGAATATAAATTTCAATTTATTAATTAGAAAAATATGTGTATTTGAAGGCTAAATTGAATATATAAAGGCATACTTGCTAAAATATAGCCGCCATTTTGAAAATCAAGATGGCTGCCACGATGATGGCCAAAAAAATGTTACCAATGGAATTCTTAAAAAGTATCACGTAAGCTTTCATAAAAACATAACTTTTCAAAATATAGGGAAAAAATCACAGGATTATACTTTGCCACAGACTATACTGTAAAATCACATCAAAATCGCACTGCTGTGACCTGAAAGTACTACTCATACTAAAATTGAGCTTCACTTAAAGAGAATTCCTATAGTTTTTTTCCTTTCATAGAATTTTTTAAACTGACATATATGATAGGAAAATTTGTGCTGAAAACAATGAACAAATAAAAACAATAGGTCACCAGGCTTGTTTTTGTGAAAATACAGCACAATACGGTTTTTGCTTTTTACAGATTTTATTATATACTTATTTGATATCATAGTCATATTTGTAATACTGTATCCTTACAATAATTGGTACAAATGAAAAAAAATATTGTTTCATATTTACTTTTGTGAACTTCTTTCAATGAAAAATACCCATAGTGAGGAATTTTTTTTTTTAATTTTGAAAAAACTATAGAATTTTTTCTTTTTCTTCTTGTGTATAGATAATTGTATTGTGAGCATAGAAATGGCTAAAAATGTATGGGTCACCAGGCTAAATTTTATGTTAAGACCGCTAGAATACAACACGTATTCGGACGGAAATGGCGCGAACCTGGCCAAATTGATTACATGTATGTCTGCTAAAAGTTTAAAAAAAGTTTTAAAAATTCTTAATTCTTTCTATAATTGAATACTAAATAATCTGAAAGGTGATATTGTCTTATCAGTACTAAGTCAATTATCTTACATTATATGAACAACACTGTCTTTGTACTAAAATGCGATGTGAAAACACAACCACAAAAATAGCAAGATACCTGTCAGGCATGATACTTGTCAATACAACATAAACCAGTATCAACATTTGATTACTGATATAACTTATCAAAAATGTTATTTCATTCAAAATTCCTCATATTTAAGATTGTCTGTAACATGTTTCAACAAATGTTGACTTCAGTTCAGTTTTCCATAGAAAGTGTCGGCTGCGCAGAAAGATGCGCATAAAAACCTATAGGAATTCCCTTAAATCAGTTACAACCTGTTCTTTCATTTTTCCTACCAAAATGTCAAAAATACACACACAATGAAATTTAAACAGAAACTATCTTTAATTTAGACCTCCGTTGCCATGCCAAGTGAAAAGTTAGTGTTTAGAAACCTGTCCGCCATTACGCGACTAGACCAGATGGTTCCCACGCTGGTTCCTTTACTATGGTTAGGCCAAGACAGATACTTTATTTTCTTCTATGTATATGAAAATCTCATGATTAGAGGAAATGTTTATATAATATATAACCGGTCAATACCATTATTGCCAATCATTTGCCGCTGATCCACAGTGATGAAAAATTGGTAACTGTATAGCAAAGGTTAATGTTTTAAAACTATCACCTCACTTTTCATATGCAACAAAACTGAAGATTTGATTAAGCCAAAAATTCCTGTAAAAATGAGGTCCATACTTCTAGACAATCCTGTAGGCACTTCCAAAAATTAATCATTACAAAAGCCAAATAAATAACACTTGTAGAAAATCCTACTTACATCTTACAATTATGGAGACAGTTTTTGTTTGCATACTGCCTGTTGTAGGATTGATTACTGTACATGTGTATGTACCAGTTTCAGTGCGGTCCAGTGAACCAAGGGATACAGTTGCTCTATTTACTGCAGTATTGCTTCCTGATTTAGTCCACGTATAGTTACAGCTTGGATAACAATTACCAGAACATCGTATATTATTAAGACTATCACCCTCATTGCCTGTGTACGTAGTTGAAGACGGTGTAAGATTTGTTTTGTTGGCATTAGAACCATCTAAAAAATGTCGGCAAAAGTTCGTATCCAAATTCCTCGGTGAGTGGCAAAATGACAAAGTTAACACCGCCAACCCACCTATCCAACGATATTTGCCAATCTAATAACACTTGAAACCTGGTGAACAACTCAGAGATAAGTCAATACAAAGATGTTTTTTTGAGTAAACAATATTTTATTAAATGGAAACTCTTAGTTCTAGAACGCTCACACGTAGTCCATTTTTCTTGTGCCTGGTAGCGAATAGGAACATTTAGGTCAATGAAGTTTACCTTCAAGTGAAGTTACTGAAAGAACTTGACCATTCTTTTATATAACCATTTCTTAAGTACATTGACACCAAATTTATTACACAAAACACTTTAAAACTAAATGGAACCTATACAAATTGAAATAGTGGAAACTATAGCTTTGTTACACATACAACCTCAACCCAAAACTTAAATGGGAATATCTATCAGAAGGAATGCAAATATATTATCATTAGATACAGCTCCTTCGAAACATGAAATTCTTCTTAAATAAATTTCAAATAATCCCTACCATACATAAAAACAAAACACTAACCTTCACCATGTTCCATTTCTGTAACAGAAAAATGATTTATCCCAAAATGACTTACCTGTATCAACTATTAACTGTCTCTGTTAAAGAGCAGCAATATATCTTTGCCTCAAGCCATTCTCCATGTGATCTGCATACCAGTGGCTTGCAAGCTGGTAAGATGCAGCACATCTTTAATTTTCTCCATTAGTTTTCTTATTTGTTATATATTGCTTTAAATATTTCAAATTATAAACGGCAAGCTTAAACATACTTGTTTTCAGAATACTGTAAAATCATTTATTTTCATGGGCATGAAACTTTGTGGTTTTGGTCAAAACGGAAATTTCGTGGGGATATGAATTTGTGGATTTTAACTTTTGTACAAAAAATGAATGGGAATTTTACTTGTTCATTGGGATTGAATATAGCCTATACTGCTTAACTAGTAATAGCTGATAAACACAACTATTTTAATTTAACGAAGTCTGAAATAAATCCTTTTTATAATGACTGTTTAACAAAAGGGGATTTTATACTAAGCAACTATGGAATACATCAAATGGCTTTAATTCAAGTAAAAATGACTGGATAAAAAGTTTGCTTCTATCAGTCATGTTCATATCTGAGAAATAATTTAATTAGTAAATGAAAGAGTTTGACTCAAAAGAATTTTAGCTCTGTGTATCTGCTTTATTTTAAAAAGGTCTATCACTCACGCAATTATGATAGTTAATATTAATTTTATTGCACTACAAAATCCTGATGTCAAAAGGGTTGGCACAACATAGAAGTCAGGTACAATGGAAGGATACATATCCACCTATGAGGGGACAAAATATAGAGAGAGGTACATACAAGAATGCTACCTGTGTTTAGTCTACTTTACAGTATTTTACAGTTTTTAATGAGTATGCATTGTACAGACCTAATATACAATTTCAGTATGTTTACTTACAATTGACATGCACTACAAGTTGCTTTCTCTCTGTTTGCACTGTAGCATTTGCATTTGTCACTTCACACGTGTATGTGGCAGCCTCTGTACGAGATAATTTCCTAAGTGATAACACTGCATTGTTGCTGACTATCAAAGCTCCATTTGTTGCCGGTTTAGTCCACTTAAAGTTACACCTTGGGTAACAGTCACCAATGCATGTTATGTCATTTAGAGAAACACCTTCATTTATCGTATATTTTGTATTTGGTGGAGCAAGTTCTGTGGTACTTGGATCTGGACCATCTAAATGATTCATCAAAATCGGTTATTTATGAATGTCATGTAAATGTTTGCTATCTAAAATTTCAGAAAAAGTTGCATATACATTTTATAGCCTTTAAACATTCACCGTTTCTCAGACCATACTGCCATTGATAACATGGCTACCAGACCATATAGCCACTCCCACCCCCACCAAAAATAACACACATTTGTTGTACATAACTGCATTTAGTGAAATGATGCACTGCTTTATTTCATTTTGAGAGCATGCTCACATCTTAATGTACATACATATAGTCCTTGTACAGATGTTTCTGTAAAAATGTCAAAAAACAACTACCAGCTTCCTTGAAAGTGTGTGTGTGTGTTTTTTTTTTAATTTTAAGTATAAATTAATTGAAAATAAGTGTAAAGACTGTAAAATCAGGAAGAATCAGTGTAATTTTGGAGTGCTGTGTTTATTCAAGCCTTAGAATTTAATTACATACAAAATATACTGGAATTAATTCACACCACAAGAACGGTACTAGTATGCCCAACATGTATATGATGTTTGGTGAGTCTGTAAATCATAATGACCCAGTTACAAACTTTGCATGGCATGTGCATGATTTTATCTGTTTATCACTTTTGCTGTAGACTCCAGCTTTAGATAACCCATTAGACTCTTATCAGAGATAACTTATCAGGCCTGAATGAGTTAATGAAAGGTCTAGCAGACATATGTTCCAACGTTGCGAGGGCTAACAGTCCACACTTCCACTGCTGAGAGGGCGAGAAGACCACAGTCCCTTTTACTGAGGGTGAGCATACCACACTTACATTGGTGAGAGCTTTAGCAGAAAAATATTCCATTGTTCAGAGAGCAAGCATACTACACTTCCGTTGTTTAGATGAAAAGCAGAAATCTCTTTAACTGTTAAGATGGAGAGCTGATCACATTTCTACTGCTGAGACGACGAACAGACCATTTATCTATTGATGAAAGTGCGCCTACACTTACATACCTTTGATGAGTCATGCATACTCTACTGTTGAGAGAACAGGCAGTCCACACAGTCAATGATAAGACAGTGAGCTAACCTCACTACAATTGATGAGAGGGCGAGCAGACCCCAGAGCCTTTGATCAGAGGGAGAGCAGACCACGACTCCATTGGTGAGAGGACGAGCACACAACACTGCCATTGATGAGAGAGCAAACATACTTCACTGCAACTGTTAAGTATTCGAGTAGACCATACTTCTATTGTTGAGAAAAAGAACCAACCACACTTCAGCTGGTGAGAGCCAAACAAACCACACTGTCATTGATGAGACGTCCAATAAAACAAACTGTCATTTATGAGAAGGCAAGAAAACAAAACTACCATTGATGAGACAATTTGTTGGCCACACTGTCTTCGATCAGACGGCGGGCTAACAAAGCTACCATTGATGACACGGCTGACAGACCATACTGTTATCAATGAGACGGCTTACAGACGTACTGTCGGTTTATCACTTGTACTGTCATTGATGAGGCGTTCAGCAATCTAAGGTAGTATTATTGAGATCGCTTACAGAGAATACTACGATTGATGGGACGGCGACAGACCACACTGCCACTGTTGAGAGGGCGAGCAGACAACACTGATGAGACGGCGAGCATTATAAGCTGCAATAGATGAGCCGGCGAACAGAACACACTGCCATTGATGAGACGGCTAACATACCACAATGTAATTGATAAGAACGAATTAAGCTACCTTTGATGAGATGGCAGACACAATGAGACAGCTAGCAGACCAAACTGCCATTGACTAGATGGCGAGCAAACTAAGCTGCATTGATTGGAAGGCAAAGAGACAACACTGCCACAGATGAACCAGCTAATAGACCATAGTACTGTTGTTGAGAGGGCAAACCGGCCACACTTCAATTGATGTGACAGTGAGCAAATTAAACTACCACTGATGAGACGGCTTTTTAGTTGCACTACCATTGATGAGACGGCTAACAGGCCACCCTGCAACTGATGTCACGATTACCAGTCCAACGAACTAGTGTTGAGACGAGGAACTTACCACACGGCGAGCAAACTAAGCTGTCATTAATTCGACAGCTAACAGTCCACACTACAAATGATGATACTGCTAGCAGAGCACACTACCATTGGAACAGACCATACGTCCACTGTTAAGAGGGAGAACAGACCACCCTCGCATTGTTGCAACAACGAGCAAACCATTTTTCCAATTCTGATATTGCTCGCACTCTAAATTTCCACTCGTGTGACGGCTAGCTGACCACACTTCCAATGTTAAGAGCTAAAGCACTCCGCACAGTCTTTGATGAAACATCATGGGAGGGCGAGCAGACCAGACTGTCATTGATGAGACGGCTAACAGACCACACCGTCATTGATGGTTCAAAGGCGAGCAGGCTACACTTCTACTGGAAAGAGCACAAGCAGACCACACTGCCAATTTTGAGACAGCGAGAAAACCATACTGTCATTGTTAAGAAGGCGAGCAGACCACACAGTCATGGTTGAGATGGCGAGAGACAACACTTCCACTGTGGTAAGGGTGAGCAAACCACGCTGCCACTGTTGAGAAGGCGAGCAACCACACTTCCATTGATTAGACGGCTAAAAGGCAACACTGCCATTGATAAACGGCTAGCAAACCACACTGCTAGAGGTGAGAGAAAAGCAGACCACACTGACATTGTTTAGAGGTCGAGCACATAAACTGTCATTGATGAGACGGAGAGAAAAAGCTGCTGTTGAGAGGACGAGCAGACCATACAACCATGGTTGAGATGGCGAGAGACAACACTTCCACTGTGGTAAGGGTGAGCAAACCACGCTGCCACTGTTGAGAAGGCGAGCAACCACACTTCCATTGATTAGACGGCTAAAAGGCAATACTGCCATTGATAAACGGCTAGCAAACCACACTGCCAGTGATGAGAGAAAAGCAGACCACACTGACATTGTTTAGAGGTCGAGCACATAAACTGTCATTGATGAGACGGAGAGAAAACGCTGCTACCGTTGTAGAGTTGGCTAACAAACCACAATTTCACTGTTGAGAGGATAAGCAGACAACAAAGCCACTGTTGATAGGGCAGGTTGAGCAGATCCACCCTAACATTTATTAGACTGCTTAGAGACCACACTGCCATTGATGAGACGGCTAACAGACTACATTTTGTCATTGATCAGACAGCTTACATGTCACACTGCCATTGATAAGACGGCGAGCAGAACACACTGCCACTGTTGAGAGGGCAAACAGACCATACTGCCATTGAGGAGTCGGCGATCAACCGATCTATCTACTGAATAGAGACAGACCTAAATGCCGCTGCTAAAGAGATTTTACTTGATCACTACCTGTGCGTGACAGCTCCTAACTGAACATAAAGCTCAGACACGAAGTAATTTTATGTAGACTTTTTATCATACCTAATAGGGCCAGCTGAATCACTTTCACTGTCAGAGCGTAAAAAATATTTTGCACCACTAATAGCAAACTTCCAGTTACACTGTTCTGTTCTGTTCTCAGACGGTACCCTAATGTGTTTTAACGTAATGTGTTTTTGATTTCGTCTATTTATAATCTTTCTATATTTTCCCTACCTACGTACACAGCCCTCATTTGCATGGGTCGCGGGATAGGAAACAAAGATATTTTAAGGCTGGCCCAGATTTATGGACTGGACACAAAATTGCAGACAGACAGAAATGACTGACAGATGGACAGATGAAAAAGTGCAATCCTATAATCCCAGAAAATGGTTTTCATCCAGTAGAGGACTAATGGTGACTTACAGATAACTGTAAATATGAAGTCATCACTGTAGTTAGAAGTCAAGCCAGTAACTTCATCTCCTGATTCTGTAGCCATGCACTTAAATCTTTTGTTGGCATCTTCTTTAGTCACAGACATAATAGTCAGTGTTTTCCTTAAAACTCCATACTTGTATCTGGTACTGGAAGGATTCGCAACATCATTCACTTTCCAGTCGAAAGTTAAACGAAGGGTGTGGTTTGTTGGATAGGTTGTAGATAAAATGCTGCATATAAGTTGACTATTTCTTCCCAGTATATTGTTGTTGTCATGGGAAATAGCTGCCTTCTGTGGTTTTCCTGAAATTGTATAAGAATAATTTTGCTGTTGTAGCAGGGACATATACCTTTATGCCACTGTGCAAGGTACATTTCCTTGCCATAGAATTCAAACTGTGTTGAAAACTTTCCAGAATGAATACTTAATATGTTTGAAATATTCTTCTAAGTGTGAACACTATGTGGTAAGTTTGTATGACCCAACATTTTAGACAGGACCTTTATATCTACCGCCATATCGTTTTGGTCGTTAGTAAGTCGAAGTATCGAGTTACATATCTCGAAATATTGAATAAATAAATCATACACACCGGACTAGTCTATTTATAAAGATAAAATCGTTCTCGACGGCGGAGCTTCCGTATATTCCTTCCGAAAGAGGTAGAATATTACTTCTAACTTAATATTATTGTTCCCTTTAACTGAATTGCTGAGCGTAGATAGATTAATGCGCGCAATAATTCCGTATCATTTGCATCAGATGATTAAATTGATATGACTGTAATGAATAAAATCTAGAGAGGTTAATATTTATTTCACACCGTCTGAAATCATTTATGGATTGGTCAGCAACAGCAATTAAAACAAGTATTTAAATTCAATTTAATTTCACCGATCGCTAACTTAAATGCATTAATGCAAGCACCAAATAAATTTAAACTCTCTGAAGTTCTTTTTTTTTCTGCGCGCATAAATTATTTTCAGAGAGATGCAAATATTTGAGTTTATATTAATTTGGTGTTCTATACTGTTCGAAAATCATAAAACAATTAGCATTCCATCTTATAGGCAATTCATATATTTAGCCTATCATTCTAACAATTGATATTAAATTCATTTGATGAATACAAAGGGTGATCGCGAAGTTCGTGTAAATATAATGTGATTTGTGTTCTATTGCTAATAAAGAATTGATAAATGTACCACAATAATGTTTAATGAATTACGATACTCCCTAATAAATATTATACGAATCAATTTAAAAGTTTGATAGTTACATCGATCCCAAAACAGTCACTATGCGTCACTCTGCGCACACCAAAAACGTAAACGACGTCAAATAACGGCACACGTCATCCAGCTCCAATGAACGGCACACTTTCTCTACGTAGTCACCGCGCAAGGCTACAAATTTCCGATGTCTCGCAATCCACTTGGTAAATGTTTTAATGGTACCAGTCTGTGTCAAGTTGTGAAACTTTCGACGGGGTGCCAATGTCAAATCAGCAAAGTCTTGGAAGTGTTGTCCACAGAGGGAAGTCTTAATCTCGTGGAAACGTTCTGAAATCCATAAGCGCTAAGTCAGGGCTGTAGGGAGGGTGTTCCAAGAGTTCAAACCCCAGTAAAGTAATCTCTAACTGTGTAGAGTTTGCCCTATGTGCAGGAGCATTATCCTGGTGCAGGATTACCCGATCCAGATCCAAAGCCAGCCGTTTCCTCATCAGAGCATTGACGAGATCTCTTTTTTATCATGCAACTACTATGCAAAGTGCCTGATATCACTTGCCTGGTATTTTATTTTGATATCAAGTCATTGACCTGATATCAAAATTAAGCTCCTCCCATATTGATGGACTAGTTTTTATAGTAGTTTCCTTCCAGATTGAATTTTATTCCAGAGTCCAGTTTCGATGATCTCAACAAATTTCCTTGAATAAGGTTGTCTCTACATTTATCGCACAGACAATAGCACTGAATGACGTCATTGTGAAACGTTCATCATGACATCACAATGTTTACCTAGATCGATTCTTTGAAAGGTTTACAATATACACTGGACAATGTATACTTATTCTTGATTTATGCCTTCGTAACTTAAGGCATGGACATTTTATTAATTATTAGCAAAATTTTTCGTGTTAATTATCATTTTAGATCAGTTAATTATCATTCTTGCATCAGTGTCAGTTTAGTGATTAAACTTGAAAGTATACCTGACTGGAAGTGAAGTCTTCAGCACATTGGACATGTAGCTGTCTGAGTCAAATGTTTAATAATGGGGAAATAAAGCATGTTCTGGTTTATTCAAAAGGATGATTTTTTATTTTTATACAGGTAAGAGTTTATTTCATTGTTATTTTTTACAAGAATATCAGAACGTCAAGAAACATTGTCGGAGTTGAATTCAATATGGCTGCCGTATTGTTTCGTTCAAATATTTCAGGGGCGGATGAATTTTCAAATCCGTTAAATACAAATTTATCAATTTTTTGCTTCAGAATACTTTTACGAAATAAGAGATGAGGACATATGATGTTCTATGCAGTTTGAATGAGTTTCATGATAAATAGAATTCGGTTCCCTCACCCCTTCCAACCCATATCAACCTTGACCTGATAACATTGATATCAAAAGATAGAAGCCTGTTATTCTCTATTAATACCTGAAATTCAACGTGTTTGGGACAGTCAGCAATGCTGGTGGTGATTTTTAAATACAAGCAATTATTTTAATAAAATATTAAGTAAATGCTATATTCCTATATTTGAACATTTTAATTTTATATCTTAATATTTTATTAGTTACATACGTGGGTTGCATAAATATTTACTGTTGCATAAAAGTCAACATTCATCGTTCTTCCGTCTTTGACTCTGTGTTGAAGGATCATCCTGTAGCGATCCATGAAGAAAATAAACATCTCTTTTCCGCAGCTTGTTTGCACCCGAGCTTTCTTTGGTGGTGGTGTTCTTGGAGTTTTCCGACGCTTGGGCCTTCGTCTCCGGATCATAGTGATGAAGCCAAGTTTCGTCTGCAGTCACTATTTTATCAAGGAATTCGTCACCTTCTGCAGCGTACCGTTCCAAGAATGCAGCTGAACACCTTGCACGCGTCTGCTTTTCTTCGTCTGATAGCAACTTCGGAATCCTGCGCGCACTGACTTTCGACATGCTAGCTCTTTCGTAATTATCCCGTGCACAGTTGAAGGAGATATGTTGAGTTCACTGGCAATCTGTCTCAAAGTTTTTCGACTGTCTTCCCGGATTATTATTATAATTACTATTATACCAGATTTATATAGCGCCCTTTTCATGATAAACACGTTCAAAGGCGCTTTACATATAGCAAACGCAGCCACACAGGACGCAAAATTCATCCTCTACTAGTACAGACACAGAGCGATCTGACCAGAGGGACAGAGTGAGATACAGCCCCCAGAACAGATAGAGAGAAATCCTTTTTAGATACAGACTTTGTCCGGCTAACTTAGCCTAGCTCTTTGCGAATAGTCAGTCTGGTTCTTTAACGTGCCCGGTGTATAGCACCGATACACGCGAAGCCGTCTTTCCTGGGAAGAACCAGTACAGGCCTCTAAATTGTGCAGGAGACACTCAACTCAGAAATTCCTAGTGCCTGGACCGTAATTCGAACCCCGGACCTCTGGATTGACAGTCAAGCTTGTTACCACTAGACCACCGGCCCGGATGATACCCTTCACATTTTGTCGAACACTTTGAACCACTATCGAAGGCCTACCTTCTTTCTTATCGTCTTCAATTGATTTCCTGCCGTTCTTGAATCTTTTGTGCCAATTGTATACAACTGCAGGGCAAAAATCCTTCAAATTCTCGCACGTTTTCGTCATTTCAATCATTTCAGCTGGTGTCTATCCTGTTCCGACACTAAATTAAATGACGCTCCTTAATTCGATGTCTCCAGTTGACATCATGACGCTGGTACGGTTTCCTTGACAGTTCGAATAAACACGTTGCTATTTTCAAACCGGATGTAGTAAACAACGTTGAATTTAACGGAAATGACGTCATGACGTTGACGTTTAACGTGTAAGATTTGCCTGGATTTTCGCCGTTAAGGAAAGGGTAAAAATTATTTAAGGTGAATGAATGATACAAAATATACACATTTTGGCGTGCGCCGACTAGGGCCTGTTGCGTTGCCAAGGATACCGTTAATTGTTGCTATAGTTGGCGGATAATTATTTCGCTCCATATTTTATCTGCAATTAAATAAATCTTTTTGATAATGCAGTTTCAGGTGTACTGGAATTAACTAAATAAGTTATGAGCAATTTATACGAATTTCGCGATCACCCCTCATACATATGAAATACAGGGCGCATTCGGCATACAAACCCGTATAACTCTGACTAGATCACCGGAGTTCACCTGAGTGACACGAGTAACAATTGTAGTCCGAACGCTTTATCGAGTAACTGAAAATGATGGAGAACGTTACCTATATGCTAACAGTTCAAAAGCTTCTGAGCTGTAACAATAATAAAGAATGATTGCTACTTTTGACACATAATGACTTCATTTTCCAAAATAAACAGCTGATCAGACGAGACAGTATCCCTCGTATCAGAAATTATGCTGGATTAGTGGACTATATGTTTTATGTATGCGATATAGTGCTGTTAGTTGATAGCATTGCCGCTGCGTGTATCTTACATAATGTTTGCATTTTCAATGACAATGAAATGAATGATTTTTGTGAAGAACCTAATATAGATATGTTTGATGGCCATAATGAGGACAGACAGTCTGGTTAGAGACGAACTGGTACGACTTCTGTCAGAGTGAAAAATCAGACTGGATTATTATCAATCGACTTTTCAGATTCTGGGATCAAGTAACGCTTGGGAAAAAAATGTTCAGCCCATAATGTTTAATAGACTAGAAATTTCTATTTTATGTTAATTTATACTTTAAATTATTTCCGAAGCAAGAGCTACAACTTATATTAATCCTCCTATGTATACACATGACTTTACTACTCCGAACTATTGCAAATTAAAAGGGTGTTTGGTATCATTATTTCTTTTTTTTTCTCATTGTTGTGACTGAAATTCATTTCAGGAAACAGTGGAGACCCTGATCACCAGACCTGTTTTGCGGTGTTCAGTCTGCACTGTTTGCCATGAACCATTTATAGGACACTGTGCATAATAATCACTCTGGACGGTAACCATTGCAACGCGGGTGTGAGAGAATCCATTTTCCACATTTGAGCTGAATGCCAGGGACAGTTGCTGATAGATTTACCATTTTCAACTACTTTTGTATATCTTAACAGGTGATCGTCTCCACAACCCAGGGACGTTGATATCACTTAGCCATGTCCATTAGAGAAATATGTTACGAAAATGAATAACCTCAACTCTGCTGTCTCAATTCCCCCATGCTAATGAATTTCTTTCATTCTTTTTTTTAAAATGAAAATATCTTTGTTTAAAATGACATAACTGAATTCAACATACTCCCAATTAACACATAACAAACAGTATGCTTTTTTCAAACTTTGTACGTAGTTCAGCCATGAAATGTGCTAAATGCTAGTTTGACTTTTAAAAGACCAAGTACCAGTTCTTGATGTTGTTCAATTGGGTTCAACACCATTTCGTTCCATCAATCTTATTGCCATATATGACTGACAGTCGCCAAGAGTAACAAATGTTCACCCTCCCTGGCAAGCTTAGCAACCTAAGTAGCTTACCAGTACACTTTCATAAGGAACTGACAACTCTACATTCGTATGAACTGATGTAGATTGCAAATGGCCATTGAAGGAATTTCTTCGCTAACCGGATCAAACCCGTGACATTTGGACCGGCAGTACAGTGCATCAACTACTGAACTAACTAGACACCAGTACCATATATGACTGTAGAAAGAAGGTTTGTCGGCAAGTAGGGTGGGGGATTTTTTTACTTATAACTTCAACATCAATATGTGGCTTCTTTTGTGGATTATTTGTCGTTATCAGGCATTATGTGTTCTTAAGCCTAGATGTTTTCTCAAAGTTGTCCCTTGTGAACCTAGAAATAAAACTTACAAGCTTTAAGAATCAGATTGAGAACCCTCGAAAAATGCCTGACATGGATGTTGCGATAAGAAGCAGATTTCTCAAACTCTGTCCTATTGAACAGTATTTACAGATGGGTGCATTAATGCCAAAAGAGCATTTCAAAGTTACTCTGCATTTAGAAGAAACTCCAAGAAAGTAAAAGGTTTTAAAAGACCAATGACAGCACGCTCCACTATTCGAAGGCAGTTGTCAGTATGATTGATTTTCGGTTCTAGAACTGAAATAATGATTTAAGGATTATTTATTTGACTTGATTCTATGATCTCACTTTAAAACCCTCAGGCTGAATAGATATAAGATGTTTTCAACCCAGTATCGACCTTAGTTTTGACAAGAGCAACTTGATGGTAAAATTTCAACCATTATTTACTTACTAAAAAACGGGACATAACCTTGCCAAAATTAAAGTAAGTGTTATGGAATTTGATGTTTTTACCTTGCTTTACAACCCTGAAGACATGTGAGAAATGTTATCCCAATGCCCCCATTAGTTTTGGAGATAGTAACTTGCATGCAAATACAACAATATCTATGCACAAGAAATGGGGCATAACTTGTCCAAAATTAAGGTTATGGGTATTGATGCTTTGACCTTTCTTTACATCACTGGAGACATGTATGGAAGTTTCAGTCCAATATCTGCATTAGTTTCCGAGGTAGTAACGTGCATGCAAAACTTTAACCAGCTTTTTATAAGTTTAAACAGTGGGGCATAACTTGGCCAAAGTTCAAGTAAGAGTTATGGAAGTTGATGCCATGTCCTTTACAACATGGAACAAATGTGTGAAGTTTCAACCCAGTATCTGCATTATTTTTTTTTAAAACTTGCACGCAAAACTTTAACCACAAAAAGGGGTCTGACTCAAGTAAGAGTTATAAGGCTTGTGATATTTGATATGACCTTATTTTACAGACCCGAAAAAATGTGTGAAGTTTTAACCAAACATCTGTATTAGTTTGGATGTACTAACTTGCATGTAAAACCTAAATTTAAAACTGCATTTTCTAAGTCCAAAAGGGGTATAATTGTGTCAAAATACATATTAGAGTAATGGGACTTTATAATCTGCGGTTAGTTAATGACCTTAAAAGTAGAAATAGGTTTCAAAGCAATATGTCTATAAATGAGACCCATAATTTACGTAAGATTCGATCAAGAGTTATCTAACTTGATTATTTTGGTAGGTCTGATGATTGGAAAGACTTGTTTGAAGTTTCAATTCAATATCATATGTGGTTATTGAGATAAAGCCTTCATAGTAATTGCACAAAGTTTGCCAGTCTACCAACGACGCCGTGTTAAAAGTAGTAGTGCATTCGGATACGATCATCCGCCTTTCCCAGCTTCAGGAGGTGGGTAGAATTCGGGTGACACAACTACTATCGCCCGGGTTACACGAGTTATACTCGAGTAATACCCATGGTGACTCGGGTTAGCTCGAGTATGTATGCCGAACGCGCCCACAAACAATAATCTAATTGTAACCACAACGGTAGCCGGTATGTTTGGATCTGTCTAATATGGCTGCTCAAAACAAAAAACAAAGCAAAAACAATGGAACATCATGTTAGATATTTCATACGTTTTTGGTTTTTTTAAATTGTGTTTCCAAACTGTTTTCAATAAGCCTGATAATGCCCAAAGAAGTAATCGCCACATCGGCATTGCTATCTAAATAGTATTTAGCATTAACATGTCTTCATAACTCATCATATAAATTTGATTTTTTTTGTGTCAGATGTTCTAAAGTTTCGTTCTTAGAACATGTTTTTTCCGATAAGATATTTTCCTTGTAATAATTTTTATTCCTCAAGAGTAGCAGTGAGATTTTCCCAGCTGAAACACAATTGGGAGAGGAATGAGAAAAGCACCATTCGTCATAAATGGAAATTTGAACGCACAAGCCTAGCACTTTTTTACAGGATGCAAGGATACATAGTGTTGTTAATTATGAATGGCGGCTAGTTGACCTGATGATAAGGCCCCCATTAAGGACGCTCGCTACAGTTTCGTTTTTTTTCTCAATAATAGATTTTGATGAAATGTTTTGTATTAAAAGATCATGTTATGATGTATTGAAAAATGAAATAAAAATACTAGGTCACCAGCTCTGTTTCAATTTAATTTGCCCCTAGAGAAGTTGCTATTTTTAACATTTTTCAAAATTTCTATAATCCTAAAATATATTTTAGTAAAGTACAATAATCAGCATAAATTTGATATCTGAGCATTTTTATAACGGAAAACAATATATCTATTTGAAACATGCTCAGAGAAATCAAAAGAAAATGATTTTGTAAAGAAATAGTTAGAGTGCTTAGAGCTCAAAATTGGCCGAATCGTTCAGATAATTCTACAAGCAAACCGCTTTGCATGATTATAGTTTGACATATTGCCTTTAATATTTGATCGAGACCCCAGCCTCAAAATCAATATGGCGGCCAAAATTCAAGATGGCCGCCGCATGGCTACCAAGCTTTATGACAATTGCATAAATTTTGTTAAAAGTGTGTTAAAATATGGTAAGTAAGGTTATTTCTTATTTCTTTGTTGATTTGTATTGCAGACATGTTCGACTATATACCCAAGTAAGGTTTTTGCCGGAAATATCAATTTTTGCTTAAAATATGCAGATTTATAATTGTAAAATGGGCTGGAAATTGTCTTTGTTTTTTATCAACACATTGAATCTATTTTTTCCAGAAGATTAAGCACCCAAGTACTACCAAAATGGTTTTATAGTCTAATTTGAATTAAGTTTTAATGGTTTTACCTGTAATACAAACGTTTTTGGCATTATTATTGAATAAAGGCGAGGCTAGGCGGGTGGGGTAAATTGACCCTCGGTAAATTCATTCAACATGTACATTACTTGTATATCATTTTAAACATAATACGAATGAATTTGTGATAATGTGAACTTCATTATATGACAGTATTTCTTAAACACATTATTTAAGAAAAATCAATATGTAGCATACTTTACTCAAGTTAGTTACCTTTTCATTAAACTTGTTTTATTATTTCAAATTATTTGAAAGATTTTTAATTTAGGCAGATTTTAAATATAAATCACTATGACTTTTGCTGCAAAACATGAAAAAAATTTTTATAGCATAATCATATTTCTTTTTTTACTGGTTTAGTTTGAGGAAAGACTATGAAACTTATTTCACATATTTTACGTTACCATTTCACTACACGTATTCTACTGTACCATTATATTTATAAGATATTTCAAAAATAAGTTACTGTGCATTTAGTTAAAATTAATGCTGTAGGTATGAAATATACAAACGTACATGTCAAGTATTGCTGTTTTTCTTATCTAACAACACTTTTAAATACGTTACATTTATATCTGGTTTTATTTTGAAAACATATTTGGGAAAAACACTGATTTACTGATATCAATATATTGAGGAATGACAAAATAGTGAGACGAAATTTATAATTTGCCAGCCAATACAAACGTTTCTAATAGTCATATAATTATGTACAACGGGTGATCCAAAATTGCATGGCTTTTTTCATAAAATTTTATTTAAAAATATACCACACTGAAAATTGTTAAGTACATGTATATACTTTTACGTTTTATCTGTTGTCTGCATGAGGATAGAATTAAAATGTTCCGTCAAATTAAATTTTCTTGCAAGAGTAACAAGTAAAATATTAGGTGGGGCAACCATAAACGGTGTAGTTCCAATGGAATTCAAACACACAAATATATTAAGTATCTGCTGGGGCACATTTGTGTAAGTATCTTCACTGACTGGTTATGTCAATATGTTATACATACAGAATTTCTACATCATATCGTTGTCTTCACAGAAATTGTATAACGATACATACTTTTGTACAAAGCCTTTCAAAACTTTAAAAAATAAGATGTCAAAAACTCTTCGTGAAAACACATAACATGGCAGAAATTAAAATAGCACTAAAACACTTTTTACTGTGTTTCCAGATCTTACCTATTTCCGATTTTCAATAGCGCCATCAATATTAGGTACACACGCTTTAAATTTTGTAAATAAACGAAATAAATTTAAAAAAAAAGAGATTTTCGTATATTTTTTTCGTTTTGAAGTTATGACGAAAGTCAACATAATTCTTTGTCAAAATATTTGTCAAGCACACATCACTATCATTAATCACGTCATGATATCAGAAATTATGTAGTCATTCATGCATTAAATTTTAATGAACATATTTTGTAAAGAATCATATGATTATGTCATGGTCCAAATTGGAAATATCTGTATGTCAATTAGTCATTCTAATCGTCCAGAACACAAAGTTATGACTATTGACATTTTCTAGGGATTCCAAGAAATCTTACTAAAATCTTAAGCATAATGATATGTACTGTGCTTCAAGATCAATGTCATAGGCGAGAACACTAAACCCTAATAACCCTAATACATTGGCAAAAGTACTTTTCAAAACTTACTACTGAATATCTTTTTGGCTTAAACTGTCATCAAATTCCATTAATCTTTCAAGAAGTAAAAGAAATCATGGTGTCAGAAATATATATTTGCTTGATAAAATAAAATACTGAAAATAAATGCATTATTTTGAAACATCTAACCGAGGCCCGGATACAGGGTCTGACCGAGGGAGACCCGTGCCGCACGCTACCCCTAAGTTTCTAACAAGTTACCTATAATACTTATCAAAGTTGCACCCGGCTGTTTTGGCAAAGAAATAATATTTCTCACAATTAAGACCCACTTTAGACCCAAAATTTGATTCAGAGACCATCATTTAATACCAATATTTCAACATTTTCCAGGGGAAGAGCCTCTTTACTTCCTTAAAGTGATGGAACACCCCCAACAGTACAGCAAAATTTAGACAAAAAAAATGCATCAGAGGCTGTCATTTCATACCTGTATTTCAAATATTTCCATGTGGAGCCCCCCCCCCTCTGAACCGGCTAAAATGAGGAGGCTACTCTATCCTGGGTGAGATCCCTCTGACCCCCCTCTCTCTACAAGGGATGTGGGCCCAAATCCCACGCCTAAACCATCTCGGCGCTATGCATCTCGCCGATGATGACTTCGTACTTAACTGGTGCCCCCCCCCCCCCCCCCCCCCCCCCCCCCCTCCTATACACACACACACACATCGCATACTGTAGACCGCAATATTTTTGCATCCGTGACACGGCACTTTAAGATTGTTGTTTTGATAGTTGATAAAACCTAGCTAAAAGAGGAAGCGTAGGTCAAAGGACCAGAAAATATAACAACACTGCATGAGAATGCATTCAATACTGACACAACATGATAATGGTTTAAGAAATTTGGTCCACATATCAACATGCCTTTTCTCTGTAAATCAGCTTTGATATTCATTCTTTAAGTTAGTGAATATTATGTTTACATTGTGTTTAATATTGTTATTATATAAAGAAATGGAAAACAGTGGAACAATATTATATTTACATGTAAAATTGAGAGAATATATAAATGGTCATTTGCAATAAATTCCTTGAACTTACAGGGCTATTGCCAATATCTTGTTGATTTGCATTGTGATACACATTTCGTAATGTTTTGTTTTTTTAAGTTGGGTTTAATGTCGCACCGACACATTTTAGGTCATATGGCGACTTTCCAGCTTTGATGGTGGAGGAAGACCCCAGGTGCCCCTCCGTGCATTATTTCATCACGAGCGGGCACCTGGGTAGAATCACCGACCTTCCGTAAGCCAGCTGGATGGCTTCCTCACAGGAAGAATTCAACCATTTCGTAATGTAGGAGTTCATAATATGTCACATTAACAAAAAAGCCAAAATGCAACCAGCTTGGTTCTTTGTGTGAACGGGAAATTTTCTTTCCGTCTCTTTTTCTTCATTTGAGCACCGTTTTCATTTTTGACGACAGTGGATTATGGAAATATACCAATTGAATTACTAGTTCTTATTGGTCACTTTTTAATAAGCTAATTTCCTATTAATTATGTGTTTCGTTGCCAGCTGCAACAACTTTGTAGTTAAAGGAGAAGCTGGAAGTCAATCACTTTGAATTGTTTAGAGTTTGAGATAGTTTTAACCGTAAAATTTTATAATTATACCATCTCACCAATTCAAATGGGCATAAAATATTAACGAAATCAATGGATGTTCAGTTAGTAAAACATGACGGAGAATCTTGGCAGCCATTTTGAATTTGGAAAACTGTCAGTCAAGCTATATCTAGTGTTCAAGCGAAACAAGGGCTCTATATCTCATGTTTATGAACTTCATTCAATAAGATTTTCAATGAAAGATGAAATGTGGGCAAAATATTTTAGATATTTTGAAAATCTAAATTTTTGGCCAAATTATGTCGGCCATCTTGAATTGTGTCGGCCATTTTGGATATAGTCTTTCAAAATCTAAAATTTTCAAAATGTAGATATAAATATTTCATAACCAAAACCCACTCTGCTTACTGCCCACATAAAATATTACTTAATAATCATTTTAATCAAGTCTAAGAAAATTGGCAGCCATCTTGGCGACCATTTTGAATTTCAGACGCCATGCTGATTTTGACGCTGGAGCCTCGATCAATAATTTAGCGTATGGTTTAAAACAATCAACAGGCAACGTGATTTGCTTGTAGAATAATCTGAACGATTTTTTGTGTATTATCACTCTAACTAAAATGAATACTTGTTCAGCAGACCTAATGGCTATTTTTGCATATTTTTGTCAATTTTAAGTTGGTACTTCTGCTATTTTATCGAATTTCTATAATAGAATTTAATCAAACTCTGCACATACCTTTGGTTTTGTCTACCTAATCTAAAACAAAGAGAAAATTGATAGGTCACCATATTAGATTTCGCTTAAATCAAATTACAACGGGGTGTGGTGTGACGGGCATTTAGACAACGCAGGTTGGTACGAAATACTCTTTCAGTGTTTGAGCAAACGACTTAGAGATATATCAAATTATCAAACGGCAGATTTCTTAATAAGCGGATTTTCTGAAGCATTTTGATGTCATAGAACGATGAAAGTTTCCGTCTTTCTCCGAACAAAACCTATAGTTTTCGAATACGGATGTACGGTATGGGTACGGTACGGGATTAGAAACAGCTGTGACTTAATGCGGAGTTGGAGCGCCGGTATAAATTACTCCAGTATATGTCGGATTGAAGCAATTTAAATTTTAAAAGTTCTTTAAATGTATATATTTTGAAACCATGGTGATACTTACCCTAACCTCTAGTCAGTATATTATACATATTATACATTAAATGCATGCGAACATACAATAATTTGCGAATTTTTGCCGTACGCGACATTAGATAATCACTTCCGGGCATGCGCAGAAGACCGCTCCAACTCTGCAGTGAGCTACAACGATTAGAAACACAACCAAATTGGCACGGTGTTGGGGTAAATATCGACCGTCCGGAAAAACTGTAGCGAGCGCCTTTATAATCCCATAAGGCTTTAAATTTTATATTAAAAATAAATGGTAAAGCTGTCCAAATAGATGTTACGCATAATTGCACGATTAGAATGACACTACTTGAAATACTGCACATGAAATTATACAGTTAGAGTTGTAAAGGGAGGTAATCATAAATAGTGCATTCAATTAAACTTTGTACTTTGTTAATCAATATTTAAATTTCTGACAAAAATGAGATAAAACAATTATTGAAAATATGATTAAACAAGAAATAAATATATTTTATGTTCATAATAAAATGTGGCAGCCACATTTTAAGCTTAGACATAAACTTTTGCTGTCTCCAGATCCATGTCACTAAAAAACTAAAGGAATTAATTAGTCATACAGACAATATTGCTTTAACTTATGTTTAAGCCATTGAACCTTTTCCTCTTATAATGCTAAATGAGATACCTGCTAACGTATAAAAACTTAACCAAGAGTTTGTAAGTGAAACTAGGAGCATAACATTTTTTAAAAAGCAAGACAGAATCATGAAATCTATCGCAGCATGTCGAATCATCACAGCGAACAGGTGTAGGAAGTTGTGAAGTTTCTTTTCTTTCTTAAAGAGTCATGAAGACTTTTCATTGCATGTTAGATCAGTAAACCGGTGTGTGAAGTTTTAATCCTTTGTAACTAGTGGTTATTGAGATACCTGTGTACATGCAAAAACTTTACAAATATTGCCGAAAAAGAGGGCAAAACTTTGTGAAAGAGCAAATTAGATGCATTACATCCAAGATCATCACAGTGAACAATTATGTTTCGTTTCAATACAAAATACTATTTAATCAGGACTTTGATCCTGATGAACGGGTGTGTGCAATGGCAATGCGTATTCTTCAAACTCATTTTTGAATTGCGAAACACTAATTTGTACAGGCCGTTTGTTTGTTTTTTTTAATTTGGTGGTGGGGTGGGGACGGTAAAAATGCTTTCAATAGGGACCTATTTTCTATTCATTTACAGATCGCTGTTCCTAAAACGCAAATGATTGGACCCATGATTTCTAAAACAAACAAGTGAATGAAGTATTGCCATGCAATACAAAGTCCCCTACTGGAAGGCACCTAATTTTCTCTACTGCAGTAT
The DNA here is from genome assembly GCF_021730395.1 of Mercenaria mercenaria. NCBI lineage: Eukaryota > Metazoa > Mollusca > Bivalvia > Venerida > Veneridae > Mercenaria > Mercenaria mercenaria. The sequence goes on from NC_069362.1 coordinate 26,612,807, forward strand.
AACATAATGAACTGATATCTGTCAATGATGTATAAACAATATTGTACTACATATACAATATGTTATAAAAGCACACCTGGATTAAAATGTGCATATATAAAAACCCACAATTGTTTTCATATTGAATTTTTTTGGCTGATTATAAAAATGTTATCATGTAAGTTATTTATAGTAACAACAAAGGGAAATTAATCATAAAAAAAAAAAAATAAAAAAAATCTATATAATATAAGTCCACAAGAAACTCTTTACCAGGTAGAGATAGGTCAAAATACACCTAAAAATTGGATGTAACATGCATGCTGTACCACAGAAAAGTGGTCTCGATTTTTCTCTACCGCCAGTAATAAAAAAGTTACAATAAAATCTATTTATAGTAAAACAAAGGGACGTAATTCTAAAAACAAGGGTGCCTCATGTTGGTGAACATTTCATCCAAGTTACATCAAAATCCCTCCATGCATGAAGAAGAAATGTTCCGTACAAAGTCATTCTTGAATTTGACCTTTGACCTCTAAATATGACCTTGACCTTAGACCTAGGGACCTGGTTCTTGCGCATGACATGTTGTCTCATTCAGGGGAATATTTGTGCCAACTGATATCTAAATCCTGCTTTGCATGACAAAGTTATAGACCTGACAGGAAAAAAATCCTCTTGACTTTTGAACTCAAAGTGTGACCTTGACCTTTAAGCTAGGGTACTGGGTGTTGCGCATGACACGTCGTCTCATCTTGGGGAACATTTATGCGAAGTAATATTGTAATCTCTTGATGGATGACAGAGTTCTGGATCGGACAGGGAAAAAACATTATTCACCTTTGTCCTCCAATTGTGACCTTGACCTTTGAGCTAAGGGTCTGGGCTTTGCGCATGACATGTTGTCTCATCATGGGGAACATTTGTGCCAAGTAATATTAAAATCCCTTCATGGATGGCAGAGTTATGGACGGGACAGGAAAAAAACTCTGTTGACCTTTGACCCCCAATTGTGACCTTGATCTTTGAGCTAGGGGTCCGGGATTTGCGCATGACACGTCGTCTCATCATGGGGAACACTTGTGCTAAGTGATATTAAAATCCCTTAATGAATGTCAGAGTTATGACCCGGACACGAAACAGACCCTGTTCATGTTATGTTAACATTTGACTGCTAAGTGTGACCTTGACCCTTGAGCTAGGGGTCTGAAAGTTGTGCATGACACATCGTCATATTATGAGGTACATTTGTGCCAAGTAATATTAAAATCCCTTCATGGATGGGAGAGTTATGGACCGGACAGGAAAAAAGCCTTGTTGACCTTTTACCTCCAATTGTGACCTTGACCTTTAAGCTAGGGGTCCAGGTTTTGCGCATAACACGTCGTCTCCTCATGGGGAACATTTATGCCAAGTAATATTAAAATCTCTTCATGGATGGGAGAGTTATGGACCGGACAGGAAAAAAGCCCTGTTGACCTTTGATTTCCAATTGTGACCTTGACCTTTGAGCTAGGGGTCCGAGATTTGCGCATGACACATCATCTCATCATGGGAAACATTTGTGCCAATTAATACTAAAATCCCTTCATGGATGGGAGAGTTGTGGACCGGACAGGAAGAAAGCCCTGTTGACCTTTGACCTCCAATTGTGACCTTGACCTTTGAGCTAGGGGTCCAGGTTTTGCGCATGACATGTTGTCTCATCATGGGGAACATTTGTGCCAAGTAATATTAAAATCCCTTCATGGATGACAGAGTTAAGGACCGGGCATGAAATTGCGGACGGACGGACGGACGGAATGACGGAAAAGTGCATTCCTATAGTCCCCGAAACTGGTTTTCAACCAGTAGGGGACTAATAACATGGCTAATCGGAACCAGATTGGCACTTAACGTACTTACACCTTATGTTTTAAAAGTTTTTGAACTATCTATCGGGATATATAATGCTTCATTTTATTCATGTTTGCGGAAATAAATCCTTTATTATAGAATTATGAATTTGAATTTGTTACACATTACGATAAATGGTAGAAATCAGCAAAATTTACGCGAAGTCTCTGTCTTTTTGCTCGGGAGAGGCCATATTTGACAGATCGAAACGCACGGCTACCGTTGTTGTTACCATACAGTGGTTATGTTCTATTTCAATACAGTTTTAATTTAATTAATTATATATAAACATAAAGGTAAGATCACTTTCAATAATATGACCTTTTCATTATAAGTGTATTTGCCGTTACTGTAGGTTAAGATATAGGGCGGTAATCAACAAACAGTTTGATAGCTTAGACGGTACGGAAAAATGTAAAAGTGACAGTACAAACATTTGATATATCGGTCCATGGTTCATTAATTATACAGTATTTGCTAAGGAACAAGTTATGTTTCTTTTTCTGTGCACATCGTCTTTGTGCAAAGTGTATCTTTCACAGAAAATGACTGAAAGTGACCCACAGTTATTTCGGCACAAATTCATTAATTGTGCACACCTTCACTGAGATACAAATATAGTGGCGATAATGAAAAAATAATGAAATGCGTCTATGCATTTTGCACTGAAGAGAAAAGGAGCAGATTAAAGACTGTTTGAGCTAAGCCTCTTATTGAAATAACAACAGATATAACTTCTCATAATTTAAAGTACACATGTAATTGTAAACAAAAGAAAAAATCGAATTTCAATGTAAATTTAGTAAAAAGGAAAACCTTAATTGATAAATAACAGGGCGGGATTCGAACCTATTTTGTGTGAATTTCTACCTACTGCGCTACTCAGTCATTTTAAAATGACTATCTGCTTCCAATAAAGATGGTATTTTGTATAAAGATTATAATAAAATCAATCCAAATTTAAAATAAACTCGTCCAAAGGTCAGACTCGTTCAGAGATCAGTGATGAACTATAATCATAAGGACCCATAAAAGAACACAAAACAAAAGGTACATAAACGCCAGCTATAATTTCTTTCTCTTCTCTCTGTATGAGAAGGAATATATGTTGAGATGGAAGCTTTGATGTTTTGTTTTGATTTATACGAGAAAGCCGACAATACTTTTGTTCTATGTATCATTATCTACAGACCCTGGGAATCTAAATTATTCAACTTACCCGAAAAAGAATAATAATGTATGTGCTCGAAACCCATTATTTGATATCGGACAGAAGTTGGAAGTTAAAAGTGGAACTTAACAGATTTTTGGTATTAAAGAAAGCTTCAAGTTAGACTAATCTGTATGTTGGGCAAAGCGTTTATTATTCATTAAATATGTCTGTAGCATCATTATACTTTTAATGATATTGATTATTACACTTACCTATCACAAATAACATGGAACACATTTCTGTATAGCTGTCTGCTGCTCCTCTTTTATACTGAAGCATATATACCCCTCCATCCTGTGTGTGTACGCCATTAGTCTTCACAGTGAAATTTCCTGTATTTGCATCTCCAATGAACTCTGACTCTAGATAGGAAGTTTCAGATCTAAGTTGGTTGCTATAAAACGTTGCGGCATAGAGGTTACTTTCATTGAACGCTGCTACATTATACTGAAGTTGTTTATCAAATGTTTGTAAGGTTGTCTGAAAACCTATGATAGCTGGTTGTCCTGAATTCACGTATATTCCTGGAATCACTTTCCCAGTAGGGCACTGCCATCCAGTAACTGAAAAATGAAAAACAGAGTATCAGTGTGACGTTATCAACGAAGTCTATGTTACAAAGTTACAAGTATATTGGCTGATTAGCTGTTATCATATAAGTAGTATAGGCTGGTGACCTGGTACCGGATCACCAAGCTGCTTGTTGCTAGGTACCAGATCACCATCCAGCCAATCCGTTGCTAGGGACCGCCATCCAGGGTACCGGATCACCATCCAGATACCAGATCACCATTTAGGGTGCCAGATCACCATTTAGGGTACCATATCACTATCCCATGCGTTGCTAGGGACCGCCATCCAGGGTACCAGATCACCATCCAGGTACCAGATCACCATTTAGGGTGCCAGATCACCATTTAGGGTACTAAAAAAATTTACCAGTAGACAATAAGAGAAAATGTACTTTCTTTCGTAAAAGAAAGGAGTGGCCCTGTGTTTTTGAGTTGTGTTTACTTCTTGGCCTTCTTGTGGTTGTTGATAGATTTCATGTGTGCACCTCTTCCTGTTGATCCAACTCGTTTGTTTGGCACTGTATCATCCTGATCATTCGATAGAGCTCTTTTGTTCGACTGCGTACTGGCATCCTGCTCTTCACCCTTACTGTTTTCCTGCTGAGTCGCACTTGTCGTTGTTGGAGAAGTGAAAAGGATAGGTACCGTAAGTTGATCTGCCTTGAATTTCACATCACATTCCGTCCGGTGATGTCTTCTACACTCCTTGATAGTAGAGTTGAGTTTGACCAGATTAATGTTGACAGTCTTGATCTCTTCCAGTATAGATCTTCCAACTTTACTGAGGTACGCCATATGTGCCTACTGGTGTTGTGACTGTTGCTGAGCTTGTTGCTGTGGCTGATGTTGATACTGTTGATACTGTTGTGTAAAATTCGCCTGTGGTGAGGTATAATATGAATCTACCTCATTCTGCATGGTATTTTGAGGTACCGATGTATACACAGGTTGATGATTCGGTGTATAGGTATTCATCTGTGGTACTGTTTGTGTATACGGTTCAATGATATTTTTTGCCTCCATGACTTCTTCAAGTATAGATTTGGTAGAAGGTAAGATATCCTCCATCCTTCAAAAAGTGGCCTGGACGTAGGATGCACCGCCTTTATATACCCTGCATAGAGCCATGATGCAGATGTAACACGTGTTTTCATTGGCTGATAAAGAATAGGTGTTAACATGAGCTTAGATCCAGGTAATTTTTTACATTTTCTCCTACAGTCTTTTTTCGTAGTCAACATTTCCATCATTACATATTAGCATTGTATAGCCTAGGTCTTGACCTTTCTAACAAGTTTCTATTCATTAAAATCGGACGACTAATCAATAAGCAGTCAAGAAAAAACGTAGCGTCAAGAAACACAAATAAGCCATTTTAACGTTACATTTAGTCGTACAGAAAATGTATCGATGACGTCATTTATAGTGCTGTTTATTAGGTTCGCGCGTCTTATATTTATATAGCGCAGTGCTCCATAGGCTTCATTGCACTTTCTGGCAGTAACCACTATGGAGCTTGAAGACAGACTTTCTTACATTGAGAGGAGCTACGACAGGTCGTTACTCCGACAGGCCATCCAAGAGGCTGAGGTTGAGCGCCTGCAGAGAATGCAAAGCACGGCAACCCAGACAGAGGATGAAGAGGTGGAGGAGTAAACTGAGATGAGGGCGGAGGAGCCAGCCGTGCCAGCGGGTCCAGGCGACAACCAGGCAAACCCCATTGTCATTAATGGGCCAGGGAAGGTGGAGGAAGCGGGTCAGAGCCAAGCTGCCGGTGGTGAAGGGTCGGACTGGGAGGGAGATGACAAGACGGCATTCACTTTCCAAGGCGGACCTTCCAAGAGGAAGAACCTTCAGTACTGCCCGACCTGTCGTGGCATGCATTAGGTTTTGGAGATCCTCCAAACCTAAAACCAACAGCCCTTTTCAGGGCTACACATATTTTTTTTAAAGAAAGATACCTACATTATATTGTCAAAAACAATTTTAAATAATCAAAGTACTGAAAGTACAGAAAGGCTGGCTACCACAAAACACTGGATGAAATCTGTGTGGGAAAGATGTTTGCAAAATCTTAGATATTATGGGTTTTCCATATCAAACTAAGGCGAGCATAGGGTATTGATGTGATGAACCATCTTGATTAACTTGTGAAGGTAGTGTAAGGATATTACAGACTACAGATGGTGAAAAAATGCATTGTGTTTGCTTCATTGGGGATAACATAAATAGTGAGACAAACGGCACATAATGCTCACTTGGGAATCTGAAACCACAAAAATTAATATCTTACAAAAAAGTCAGGTTCCGAGAACGTAATCCAATCAAACCACATAGGATAATGAACGAAATTCATAGTTTATTCGAGAAACGTAGTTAACTATAGTTTACGGTCGATATATATTAGGAATAAAAGATCAACAATGAATTTTGGATGTGAACCTGCGTTTACGAATCTTGAACCCCTGTATACGAACTTGAGCCTAGGTGTATGATCTTGAACCATAGTTTACAGACGTGACATGTATGGAAATCGTCCAATAATTACATGAACCCAGGTTCACGGTCGAAAAACTAGGATTAACGATGGATAAACTAGGTTTTTCAAACTTAAAAGCATGTAAACCTATTCTTTCGAGCGAAAACAAAGGATAACGTCGTAAACCATAATTCACTATCGTAAACAAAGGTCCACGTTTGTAAACCCACGTTCAAGTTCAATCGAGAAACCTAGTTTATCGAACGTAAACATATGTTCAAGAGCGTAAACTATGGTTTACGCCTGTTGTCCTATGTTTTCGCTTGAGAATATATGTTAGTATTCGATAATCCTAATATTTCGACCAAGAATGTAATTATTGGATTATTGTATTGCCGCGAACCATTGTTTACGGGCGTGAACCTATGTTTACGACCATGAACTTGGGTTTACGAGACGAACCATAGTTTACGAACGTGAACCTAGGTTTACGTTCAGTAAAATTGGTTTCTCGAACAAAACTATGATGTCGTAGTCCTATGTTCACGAGCGTGAACCTATGTTTACGGTCGTAAACCCATTTTCACGGTCGTTAACTTATGTTCTCGATCGTTAACATATGTTCACGTTCAACGAGCTATTTTATAGATTGAGAATTATTATCAATTTGAGAAAAAATGTCTAACCTCGCATGTGTAAACCCTTCACTGTGGACACATTTTCGCAGCTGGAACATGTGTCTCATTAAAACGAATTACTTATGGATTTTTCACTCGTCCTTGTTAAATGCTATGGTCCAAAGTAATGGGACGGACTGGAAGTAAGGTTACCGGATAATAACCATAATCTGATTTAAATAGTCATATTGCTTAAAGGCCTAGATTCACTACTATATAAGTGTCCCCCCCCCCCCCCCTCAAATCCAATATACAACTCCCATCTTATCTACTGCTTATCAGCGATTATGTAACCGTAACTGATAAGAGGGCAATTAGCACAGCAGGAACCCCATCTAAACCATGAAGATTTGTGCAGTGGAGTTGAAAGATATTACTTTTCCTTCAGTGAATGTGGAATGATAATATTAATTATTATTTTGATATTATATAGATGATAATAACTATTACTTTATTATTATTAATATTATTATATTACATAAAGGATGATTAAATATACAGTAATAATATTGAAAATAATAATGATAATAAAACACAAGTATAGTGAAAACTTCATGAGTTCTTTATGCTGACAAACAATATTTTTCTAATTGGAAACTGGGTTTTTTTTTGTATGTATGTAATCAACATTATTTGAACTTAAAATTATTGTGTTCCATTTATACTGAATTTTCATTTTCAGTATGTTGCCAAAAGTGACTTTTTTTCATGCTTTGCTTTGTAACTTTGAAATGCACATACTGTTTTCAATTTTAGACAAATGTTATTTACAGTATTCTGCAAGCTTTAGATGAGTGAAAGTCACATTTTTTTTAAAATATCACAATTCTCCAGACATACTTTGAAAAAATAAAAACTTGCATATTTCTTTAAGTAAGTTTATCATTATTTCATTATTGTGAAAATAAGTTTCTGATTATCTTATTATTGTGTTTGATCAACAAATATTTTTCTTTACATAGAAATGCCAAAAAAAAAAAAAAAAAAAAAAAACTAATATAACTTTAAACGTTATCAACTATATATCAATTTAAAATAAATTACATTGTTTCCCCCTTCTTCTCACTAATAGATACACTTGTAAGGTAGACTGACTCTCCAATAAACATTGACCCTTGTTTATTGGAACCATACTGTGATGGTCATTAGCCCCAAACTGTGCTGGTGAAGACAGAAATCCCTTGGCCCACTGCCAAAATCTAGGCCTTTAAGTAAGGTGTTGCAGAGGCCTAACTTTTTAGTTAACTGTCTTCATATAACAATACATGAAACCCACAATAATGGGATGCCTCTGAAAACTCTTCTTGTTTGGATACAGGTCTACATATAAGCTGCATTTCCATGTGTTCATCACAGTTTTATATTAACCACAGTGTATGCCATGCATATGCTATGCATACCCTGATTCTTCTTTGAATAGGTACCCTGTTTATACTAGGAAAAGGTATGCAATGCATACCATGTATCTACCACAAAAAGGTATGCTATGCATACCCTGCTTACACTACGAAAAGGTATGCGATGCATACCATGTATCTACCACAAAAAGGTATGCTATGCATACCCTGCTTATGCTACGAAAAGGTATGCAATGCATACCTTGTAGCTACCACAAAAAGGTATGCTATGCATACCCTGCTTATACTGCAAAAAGGTATGTATCTACCACAAAAAGTTATGCTTTGCATACCCTGCTTATACTAGGAAAAGGTACCTCAATCTACAGTGTATGCCGTGCATACCATGTACCTACGGTAACAGTGTATGCTGAGTATACTACTAAAACAGTGTACATCCCGTATCTACTTAAGTAGTGTTTTGCCGTGTCTACATACTATAATTCCCCCCAAAACAATAGTTCGCCATTTTATTTGACGCTAGGACTGACATCACTCACTGACCTATCTTAAACATTGTCTAAATACATAATAACTTGGTTCTTCTATCTATTATTTCATAAACTGCAATCATAACAGAATACAATGCCTCGGAATATACATTTTTATTAGTTTTGATTTATACATAACATGTCACACAATATACAAGTCATAGTATCACAAAATAACTAATATTTTTACAAGTCATCAAATTCTATTGACATTATTACGAAAATGGGGGCAAGGGACAGTAAATTTGAAAATTCCACAAATCTGCGTCGATACCTGTGAAAAAAAAAAATCATACACAAGACGGCAAAGATGGCCTAAGGTCGCTCGCCTGAGAAACACACCATAACAGTGTAAACATCCATTTCAAATTCGTCCGAGTTTTTCATGAAATATACATTCTGCCCAAGTTTCATGAACATTGAAGCACAAATGTATACTTTAGTGTATCAACAAGATTTGACCTAGTGACCTAGTTTTTGACCCATAAGACCCAAATTACAATTCGTCCAAGATTTTATAGAGACAAATATTCTAACAAAGATTTGTAAAGATTGGAGCAAGAGAGTGGCATCTACAGTGTAGACAAGCCTTTCCTTTGATTTGACCTAGTAACCTAGTGTTTGAGCCCATGTAACCAAGATTCAAAATCCTCTAAGACTTTGTGAAAACAAACATTCTGGCCAAGTTCAATGAAGATTAAATCAAAAATGTGGCCCTAGAGTGTAAACAAGCTTTTTCTGACATGGTGACCTAGTTTTTGAACCGACGTAACCCAGATAAACAAATTCGAGATTTCATGGAGACAAACATTCTGACCAAGTTTCATGCATATCAGATAAAAATGCAGCCCCTTTTGCACACACCAAGTTTTTTCTGTAAGTTGACAGAGTGATCAACTTTTTGACCCCATATGACCTATATTTAAGCTTGACCTAGATTTGATCAAGACAAACAATCTGTTCAAATTTCACGAATATCCAGTTAGAAAACGCAGCCCCAATTGCTTACACAACGTTTTTGTCAGATTTGACTAGGTGACCTAGTTTTTAAGGGCAGATGACCTATATTTAAACTTGACCTAGATATTTTCAAGAATGTCATTCTGATCGAATTTCACGAATATTCAGTGAAAAATGCAGCTCCTATTGTGCGCGCGCACACACACACACACACACACACACACACACACACACACACACACACAAAACATGCAGCTAACGAAAGAAAAAATACAAGTTGCAGAAGGTGCACTTTCAGCTAATCTTGTCCTGGTTAGATATATGAAACTCTTTCACTTAGCAGATAAATCGGAATCATTAAAAGTAGTTTTGATAAAATTTTCGACTTAAATATATGAATATGTGGATTGGCAGATGCATGCCACCTGATGATATTAATCTGAATGTAATCGTGATATAAAAAACCTTGTAATGTAATATTTCAAAGAAACATTTAAAATTGAAATCATATGTATAAAGTAATCTCTTACTTCTTTCTAGGTTTCTGCGATCCAAATATCTAACCAACAACTGTTCAGTCAATTCATCTAGCAGCTCTAGCAACTGCGACGAGTACTGCAAGCCCGAAAACAACAATTGATAACTTCATATTGAACTTCTAGCAGCACGTTCTGGAGCTCGGAGTTTGTGGTGAGAACATGACTGGTTTAGCATTTTTTTATAGACCATCTTACCCGGATATATCTTTCATTGCATATCCTGTCTGTAACGCGTAGTCGTTTCGTATAAAAGGTACTTGATAGATATGAGAAAGTGATGACACCTGCATTTTATTTGCATATCTGTTGAAAATTTGACATCCTTGAAGTTACAGGATATGTTTTTACGGTTTGTACTTCAATGACAACAAAGATTATTGATTCAATATATCATCACTCTAAAGTACACCATGTGGTACAAAAGATAGTACTTACGTGTGTGGTTCACTACCTATTACTGAGACTAGAAATTGATAGATAAGTCACAGGTTATAATGTCATAATCGTTTGACCATAAATTTGATGGATCATATTTTAGTTTTATTGTTTTGCCACGTCACTTTTAACAAATTCCGTTTTGTTTCTTCATTCAGTTCTCAACTGATGTTTATTTTTATGAAATTCATTACAGATAATATGTAAATGATTGCAGTTTCTGACATACTACGTGACCAAATTGTTGCCAGTGATGTATACATTTTTAAATAAAATACATATTTTCCATCTTGAAGTTATTAAAATCCAATACATGTATTTGAGCAGCCAAAAAGTATTTTAAGGTGTTCATGTACATGGCAATCAGTTGAAATGCCCGACATTTGTCATTGTCTGGATAAAAAGAAGGAAGAATTGGTGCTAAAAGTATTTCCCAAAATTGTGCAAGAAATGTCACCCAAAACTTAGAACCAAAAGTATAAGATTGACAAACCGTGAACACCAAAACCTTTCGCTTATATATAAACAACATTCACGAGGGGTATATCCCCAACATTTATACTAACAAATTGAAACAAGTGACAAAACAGCAAGCAGAACCGCATTATTTGTAATATTTTATGAAAGATTACCCTTTTTATTATGTTATTTTTTGCACAGGGGTTTGTACCGTTGTGTAGTTAGTGTTTACACTGCAATATTAATTTAGGCCTCCGTGAACGAGTGCTGAAGTTTACTGACTTCCAATCACATGTCCCTCACTGATGTGGGTTCATGCCTCACTAAAGGTGTTGTATTCTTCATTCGAGGAAACCATAAAGCTGGCTTACGGAAGGTCGGTGGCTCTTACCAGGTACCCGCCCGTAATGAAATGATGCGGGGAGGAGGGACACCTGGGGTTTTCCTACACCATCAAAAGATAATAGGTAAGAGTAGATTTCTCGGAAGCACAGAACACTACAAACACAGCCACAGAGCCACGCATTTGCAAAGTAGGTCCACAACAAAAAGAAGCTGTAACGGAAAATTATTATAGACGGGTTGCTTCAAAAATCCAACAAGTACATTTCAATTTTATACAAAATATAGAAAAAGGGGAGGAAGGGGTAGGGGTAGAAGGGGGGTGGGGGTGGGGGGGGAGGAGGAGTGAAGGGGAAAGTGGAGCAAGGATGACTTTTCAAAAGGGAATGCTACGTTCCTTAATCACAGTTACCCTACAACGTGAACCACAGCAGCGCAGTCACTCACGTACAAAAGACAAACACACACACACACACACGCATGCACGCACGCACAAACGCACGCACACACACACACACACACGCGCGCATACATGTAAACGCTACCAATCGGGGATTTAAGTTATAAACCTACCAACTGGGAACTTCTTTATTTCTGCAGCTACAGTCATCATATTTCTATCAACTCTTATTCTTATTATTTTTAAATTATCCGAGGCTTTAGATTAAAGCTATCTTCAATTGTTAAGCAATGAGTTTTTTCACATTCAAAACGGGGAATTCTGTGTTTAAACCAACTGAGGTAAATGTGTAACAAACCGGGTGTTTGTGTATCGACGAAATGTGGAACTCTGTGTTTCGACAAAACGGGGAATTAGTGCAAAGACTAAATGAGGTACAAGTGTATAACTAAACGGGTGCGTGTGTATAGTTGAAACGAGGAATTAGCTAGTAAACTAAAATACATGGTCTCCTGTCACAACTTTGCATTTGTTAGAAAAACTTTTGTGAGACTAAATACTAAAACAGCGAAACTATTTGACACAGCGAGGTTTATTTCTTATGTACCTTTTAAGCGTATATCCGCCATCTACAATCATTTTCGGAATGTGTTGATAATTGTCAAGTTATTATCCGGGATCATTAACTCTTTTTGTTCACTTCATTGAAAACAGAATCCGGGATCATTATCTCTTTTTATTCACTTCATTGAAAACAGAATCCGGGATCATTAACTCTTTTTGTTAACTTCATTGAAAACAGAAACTTTTGTAAACGCATCTACCCACTCGGTTGCAAACGACCTTTGGAACATATTTTATTTTGTTTTCTCATACAAATCACAATATTTTACTGACGTATGTAATTTAGAAATATTATATATTTACGGATAAATGCTGAATAGAATCTCTATTTTGCAAATGCGTCTACCCGGATGAAATTTTAATAATTTTAATTCATATTTACCAGTTTCTATAGCCTAAGTGTCTTGCAAACTATTCAACAATTTAATTAAGTCTAATAATGGGAGGTATTGAAATATATAACACCCTTCATGCCCACTTATACTGACTTAATCGGAGTTTACATTGAATGGAATCCGCAACACTGAAAGTACGCCCACCTTGCGCAACCAAGCAGACATAAAACATACCTGGTTTACTAAATTCTGACCATGAAGTAATGAAATGTTGTGCACAACCCTCATGCACATGAGTAGTGAATAGTTTCTTTGCAATAGGGTCTAATATATTGTTCCCAAGTTTTGCAATAATTATCTTCCTTGAAACAAACTAGCAGACATTTTGTGTGCCGAGTTTCTAAATATATTATAGGGATAGTTTACAAAATTAGCCAATAACAAAATAGTAAAGATATAAAGACAGTAAGTCTTGGTATAATTATTTAAACATTTAAAGATTACATACATTATGTAGTAACAATAAAAGAAACTTATTTGTCAATAAATAAAATTTCATGGTACTGTGAAGAAATTTTCCCTAATCTGTAGTAAGTTTAAGGTTAGGAATGACCCTCAAAATGGAAGCTTGGAGAGATAATGTGTGCAGTGTAAGAGGCATCTATGCAATAAGTATTCCAGATATGTATCTGTCTGTCAAGCAACAACTTAAAATAAAAGATGTTTCTTAACATAACTGGTTATTTAACTTTTTATTAACCCGAATAAAATACTCTAATGTAAAGGATATGAGTCTGCCCTGACCTAGCTGCACGTTTTTTTTTTATCATAAATTGTTACTTGAAACCTTGAAAACATAATATAAAGATGGTAAAGGGACAAAGGGTTGCCTTTATATACGTTAGACCAACCTGAGATGTCGCGATTAAATGTAACATAGGATCCAAGGTCCTTATCTCACTTGATCCATTTAAGCTTGATTGAACCATAATTTTCACACAAATGGATTCGTCATACGTGTGAAAATTTCGTACGAATTCCTCACACCATGCTTGACAAATACGTACGAATATGTCACAAATAGGTATTGTGAAATTTTCGAGCCCCATTTTTAACCACCTCTTAGTACCAACGGAATTTTCACAAATATGTCACACATGTGTGAAGAATCCGTATGACTTTTTCACACGTGACGAATTTGCGTGTGAAAATTACGGTTCAACAGAGGGTCAGAATAGCAGAATAGCAGAACAACTCCAGCAGAATAGCAGAACGACAAATTTCAAGGGCATATTTTGGGGGAGAGGGATCAAGGTAAAATTTATTTGTTTATTTATTTAATAGCAACATACTTGGTCGTAAAGTATTGCAACAAGTATTATAATTAACATTTTATGTATAAGAGTATTTATTTTATCATATTAATTACCGCCAACAATAAATCTGATTTTTTCCCCTAAAAATGTCCAATCGGATTTTTCCAGCTTTTAAAGTGGGATTTTTGATTTATCGCTGAATTCGTCTCAAACCCAGACAAAATTACTGTACAACAGAAAACTTAGTTAAATATACCATTTATTTCTTTGATAAAAATTCGGAAAAAAATCCAGCACGCCGAAATATGGAAAAAATGTCCGACTGGATTTTCAAAAACTCCGATCGGACACCATATATCCAGTCGAATTTTAGATCGGACAAAATTTTTTAATTGATGTTTTTTATACACAAATAATTTTAAAATATTACAAAACTCATTCATTTATTGCTCAATGGTCCATAAACTACCATCCAAACCAAAATAGAAGTTTCTAAGTCACTTAAAAATGGTAGTGAAGTTTGCCAAAATCCTGGTTTTGCAAAGATATCCTGGTGGCTGTTAATAACTGAATGTGGCGCCAACTGCTATTCGGCGCCATAAAAATGTAAAAGGCATTCTGATTGGCTGATCGTAAAATTAGTAACATCACCGGAAATGGAAGATAAAAAACCCGCATGATGCTGTTTATAAAAAGAACGTGCATACAGGTTCAAATGTATAAAAGGCGCATCTTGCGGTTTAAAAACGCATCTTGCAGTTTTAAAACCGCAAGATGCGCTTTTAAACCGGAAGACGCGGTTTCTAAACCGCAAGATGCGGTTTTTGAGAATTTTGAACCAGTTCGTACACCATAATTAAAATGGTGTATGCGGAAGCACCTGTTACATAACATATATATGAGTAAGTCAGTCGAGGGATTTAATTCTATTTGATGGGTTTAACGCCATTTTAAACAGTATTTCAGTTATGTCAAGTGGGCAGTTTACCCAACAAGCGTTCCTGGAAAGATCCACTATTTGTACCTATCCTCCGTAAGAAACTGTCATCTTCCATACATGAAGTGATACGGTCGATTGCAGGGAACGATCCCATGCCCCTTAATCAGTGAGAGATTGCAGTGATTTTTAGTCAGCGACTCTAACCACCCGAACATAGAGGCGGTCGGTCAATAGAGGAAATTCTATATTCTGTTTGTAAGTACATGTAGTACGTCAATCCTTCGACATTCAATCAAAATTGTCTATGTCAGATGTTTACATTAATAGAGCACAAAACAGTATCCGTTTGTATCAATTTCATGTTTCAGTTTCCATCAGGCATTTTCAAAGCTGTGCTAAGCAGTCAATTTTTCCTTCAATTCTGTCTAAATAAAATAACTGATTTACAGACACAATATTATAGACCAACATGCTACCATTTGCAGTTGTATTCTATATACTCGTTTCAATGACAGTTGTTGTGTTCCTACCTTTGAAATATTGTATTATTATACAACTGTATATACACTGTATACATTATATGGATTTAAACTCTAGTGTCGTTTGTTATTTAATCATGATACGTTTCAAAAAGTAAGGTATTACAAAATGGTAAAAAATGACGTTCCTAGAGTAGGATATGAACCAATGACCCTCGCTGAGAGTGAAGGCAAATTTGTGTTAAAATTAAGACGAAAACAATAGAGCTATCGAGGTAATTAAGTTGAATAAGATAGCACGTAACCTTAAATCAGGAAGAATAACAGTGACAAGGCATTTATTTTTATCCGATAACAGGCAAACGAAAACTTGATTTTCTTAGAAAAAGGCTTTTGCGCATATTTGCAAAGTAAAATTTCAGGTTTGATATGTGGAAACAAGAATCAAATATCGGGGAATCGTTCATTCAACCTCCGCTATGATACGCAGTCCCTGATTTTGGCATGAAAATCGTTATTTCTTGCTTGAGAAAATCGCAGTTGATATTAACAAAGAATTAAAGAAACAGCATTTTTTGGTTACCAATATGTTTTCGTATAAGAAGTTTTTGTTTCTATCTTATTTTTAGAAAACCAGGCTTCGCTAGTACGTATACTTTACACAGTTAATCTTTCAGAATTTGTGAGGGTCATAGGTTCGGATTCCACACTCGGAAAATCTTTTTCCAATTCTGTGACGATTCTCCTTTTTGAAACTGAACATGATTTAATTGCAAGCAATACTTACTAGAGTTTCAATCACGAAAAGGTATATATAGTATAATTACAAAGGTAGGAGAATGAAAACTGAGGAAACAGCTGAATTTACCGCAATAAAAAGTATATTAGTATTTTCTATCAAATGCTTTCATGTAGTAATGCTCGTGTAAAAATCATTCTGATCAAGGAAGAGTGAAATGAATCAATCATAGGTATTTTAAATGCATTTGATATTGTTTTTGTTTTATCTAAACTTTTATGTCCTAAGTATTTTCATAATTATGATATATTTGTGTTTCCCAGAAAAAAAAGAAGTATTTCAATGCTATTAATACCAGTAAAGCATATGTATGCCACTGTCAAAACTAAAATAAATGTACTTGCATCAATAATAAATACAGCGTTAGTGTGTCATCGAATAGGGAAATGTCTTATTTTGTGGTCAGTTACATGAATAAAGTATGAAATAATCTTATATGTAACAATAAATAATGTCGTTATGTATTTGAAAGCTTTCTATTCATTAAAAATCCTTTTTTGTCACAGCCCCGGCAATAAAATTTCTGTTTTCAAGTTTCCATTAACGATTAGTACATGTGTGATAAGTTATGAAGAAATCGGAATTCATTCAATACATAACATATTGTATTTTCTGACACCTTGGGAACTGTTATTGTTTCTATTTCATCAGCACTGTCAGTTCAATCACCAATCATTTTCGCTCTTCGTTCCCAAAAATACCACATTAAGTGCTACCGCAATATACATACGGTGTGATATATATTTGAATGACCAAAACTGATCATCAAACAAAATTTCTTAAAACGTCGTTTTTCTACGGACCTGAAGTTGAAGAAAACATCATGTGCAGATAATTGTATACCATATTCATACTTATAGTTGAAAGATAGGAATATCAGCGGCAGGAAAAATTCTCCTTTTGGTTAATGAGAGTATGTCTTGTAAAAATTACTCTTGGTATGTGTAACGCACTGAGACTTTGAGATTTCATACTTTACACATGTACGAGACCGTCAATGATAACACTTGATATATCAATGGCCTCGACAAACAGAAACTTTCGTTTTTGTGTTACAACTTACATGCGCGGATCCAGCCAGTTTTCTCATTCTATGACAAACATGTCACTTAACAATTCGATTTTTTATGTTTGGCGCTTACAGTACATTATTGTCAATATATTTTTTTGAACAGGCTAAAATAAAAAAAGTAGTCGACCAGCTAGAGGGGTCCGGGAGCATGCATCTCCTCCTTCCCACTCCCCCCGCCCCTCCCTGGAAAATTTTGAAATTCAACCTTCATTTTCTGCATCCCGGGGCATTTTAGGAGCATTTAAGAACGCTTTTTTTCCACTGCAATTCTATATAAAGTATACCCCTTATGTTCCATTTTTATGAGCTCACCTGTTGAATTGGGAAAAATGATAAAATTTAGTTTCCTTTAAGGAATTTATTTTCGAAAAAGCAACATTTTCTTTCCTTCTTCTCTTTCTTCCCTATTTTAGTATTTTCCAGGGGTGGGGGAAGGGGGGATGGGTCCGGACCCCCGGTCCCCCCTCTGGATCCGCGCATGAACTTTTTTGTTTGTATAATTTTAAAAGCGACAGTTTACAAAGGTAAGACGTTAATTAAAATACAGCAAATTATAGACGGTTCTGTAGAATTATAAGTATTAAAATAATGTGCTTCAGGTTGCAAATTCTGGTGACAATTTTTCTACAGAATATATCTGTCTGTAACGTGAACATTTAATTTTATTAAGTTTTTTTTTTCTTTTTTGCATAAGAATATAAGCTTAATATTGTTTTGTTGTTGTTTTTCATGTGTTTAGTTGATGTCTCACGATCTCCATATTTTGACAAATGTTAATAAACCCGTGCAGCCGCAGCATTATCATTTTATTAGAACCGTCGTAAACTACAAATATTTCGGACATGTGCAACACATTTCGTAGCCTATGCTTTGTTGAAACATTTTTGTAACATGAATTTCTATACATGGCGATCGCTGAACAAAACCCGCGCGAAAATAGCATGAAAATTCAGTGTTAAGATAATTGCACGAGTTATTTATGATCTAGGCTTGTTTAAACAGTATTAACAACGTAATGGATTCAGATCCTTGTGGCTTTTTCTTTGATTTGTGGTAGATAATATCACTCAGATAATGTACTAGTGTTATGATTTATGTGGTCTCTAAATTTGACAAATACTTCATAAATAAAACTTTGTTGAAATATCTCGGCTTTGCAGTATTTATTACTGTTGACATAGATAATTGCATTACTGGTAGGCAGCTGATTGTTTCTTTCCCTTAACCAAAAAGAGGCCTTGAGAGACATGCAAACTTTGGCCTTTTAACAATAATAAGCACCTATGTCGGCTGAAGATGAATAAACCCGAGGCCCTAAATTAAACGGTATTAAAAATGCAACATATGCAATGTAAAACTCAACTTTGTACTCAAAGTAACCGCTATTTGGCGGAGACAAATATAAGTTAGTGCGAATATTTACAAAATACATGAATAAAACATAGCTGAAACAAGAAATATCTTTAAAAATGATGGTCGGCGAATTGTAATAAGGAAAGAAGTTTATGAATTTTTCATCTAACATTCATCTTTCATCTAACATTTTTCAAATTGCAAAACTAAACACCGCACTTTAACAATTTAAATGGTTCTCTTTTAATTTTTCGCAAAGGTTTCGTAGAGCTGAAATTTTGTTTCGTTTATCCTTAGACGAATAATTACAGCAGTAGTTTGATGAAGATTCATGAAGCGGTTCATGAGAAGAGGTCATTAAATGTGTTTATATTTTTAGCTAAATTGGTCCCTATCCCCATTTGTAACAAAATAGCAGGAGACCTTACGATATTGTTACACATCGAGTTTGATAAAAATCCATTACATTTTAGTGGTTAATGCGAAGAATATCTACTTTTAGCTATAGTGGTCCGTAATAGGGCCCAAGTTCCTATATAAATAAATTTGGAAGACGACCTTATAATGATGCTCCAGACCAAGTATGACAAAGATCCACCAAGCTGTTCATGAGACGCTGTATAAAGGCATTTCTAGTTTTAGCTCTAGCAGCCCCTGAAAAGGGGTTAAATGTCCCAGCTGAACAAAGTTGGCTGCGGGCCTAATAAAGATGCTACAAATCAAGTTTGATTAGAATACATGAGAAAAAATCAATTAAAGGATTTTTTTATTTATTATTTTTATTTATATCTTAAATAGGCCAGCTGATCCCGCTTTAACAAATGCATATTCGCTATTCATGAATCTTTGGACAATGACGTCACACCTATAAAAAAGTGAAGGTCAAGCAAAACATTCAATTGTAATTATTTCAATATTTCTGTTTCATAAGCAAAGTTTGACCGTAGTCATATCACATAGATAAACTGTATGCAGCGTACCTTCATTTCAGTGTAATGAGATTCAGTCATTATATAGCATATATATAATAAAACAGATTTCAACTGAGTTAAATATTTGCATACCATACTAAAGAAAAATATTCATATATAATAAATCAGTTAAATAATTTATAACAAATATATAAAAGCAAACAAGTACTCATTTGAATATGCAATCTGAATAAGTCACAAAAGCAAGAAACCTTTTCATATACAGACGACAATTGTAACAAGGAAAATCTTTTAAAAAGCACTTCTCTACATAAAAGACTCTATCACACCCTTATTCATGTGATACGCAGACCGTATTCGGCTCTTTCTTTAATTTGATATATGTTTGTATTTGAACAGGTTTTATCATATTTATTAAACTTACTTATCATTTTGAGATATATCAATATTCTTGCTAAATATACTGAGCCAAAGTTAGCTTTAAAACTGTGAACAGCGTCGTTTAGGATAAACGCTTTGTCTACATTTCACTCAGCGTAGCACAATCAACAGAGTGAAAGAAATTGACACTCTCGTCCAATCAGGCAGAGTGTTGCATAAATCTTCCATTTTGATAAATTATCTATAATGCGTTATCAAGTAGTTTGATTTGCAAACTGAATTCACGTGGCATAGGTAACGAAAACGAATTTAGACGGCGTCGCCGAAAAATATAATTATTGCATTTCAAAAAAACTAAGGTACTGGCTTTGTGAATGAACAAGTATTGTTCAATCAGTAGTGTTATATGGCCAAATTAAAAGAACTGATTTGACCAACAACCTTTTTTTTTCGCTAGAAATTTAGTGTAGTTTATTTTCTATCGAAAAATCTTAAAGTACTGCTATACCTATACAGGAAATAATTAAGATTATTCGATAGCTTTTATTGATAGAAATTGTTAAATTGTTGAAGAATTTAAAAAGAATTGGCTTAATTATGAAATCGCACATAATCCCCAAACAGGGCACAGGAACCGTGTGAATCCCGCTGAAATACCAGTGACTGTTCGGGTGCCCATACCTGCACCCTATAAATAATACATAGCAAGTTCATTTAAAATAAGAATTCACGCCGGATTTAAGTTGCAAGTCATAAATTTCAGTTTACAGGTAATAGGCCGTTTTTATACCGAATAAATTACCACAAGTAAACTTAAAATGAAGAAATAAATGATATCAATAATTAAAAAAATTAACGAAATATAAATAAAGATATATATGATAATTATCAAGAATTTAGAAGAGGTAACGAAATGCAAATAAACTGGAAGAAGTATATTTAATACATTCATATTGCTTTTCTTTGAGCGGGTTCATACGATCTTTCTAACAACTATAGACTTTGAAATATAGCTGTAGTGGTGTCATCTGTCAACATATTGCATTTACCGTTGTGAATTCTTTATAGATCTAATACTGACAGATATTTCCGGGAAAAGCAATGCATATATAAGCACCGCTTGAAGTTGAAAGTTTGTAAAATGAATATATATTGATAGATCATAAATAAACTATATATTTTGAGTGATGCTCCTGAATATTATAATATTTTCAATTCAATATCTCTATTATCAAACATTTAATTAACATGGCAATAACAGCGAAATGGTGAAACGATAAGCCGGACAAGATATTCGGAAACACAGATATATAATATCGTCTTGTGAAGTTGAAAACATATATAATTGGTAATTGATTAATTATCAACATTATTATTTCACCCATGAGCTTAAAATGTCGAAAACATGTATTAAATCAGTGATAATGATTTAAACCTTGGTGTGTATGTACTACGAGTTGTATACAGGTCAAATGGGGAACTGCAGAAAATTGCGAAGGATACACACTCTGGTAAAATTCTAATTGTGTGTGAGATATGTGTATGACTAGAACCTGCAAACCGGGGAATAAATTTCTATCGCTCAGAATAGGCTCAAATTTCGAGAGATGACTAATTTCAAGGTCAGGATTAACGTGGCATTGTTAGATTGAACTGGGGAATTCCCCTGTTCGTGGCGTATCCCCGGTTTGTTGGTGTGTATTCATACGAAATTACCCAGTTGGCTATGTTAACAAACACACACACACACGCACACACACACGCACACGCACACGCACACGCGCACGCGCACGCACACGCACACGCACACGCACACGCACACGCACACACACACACACACACACACACACACAGTATTTCTTTTTTTGACCGGGTGACGTTGTTTCTAAACCCAGATGACCCATATTTAAACGACCTAGATTTTACCAAGACAAACATTCTTATCAAAGTCCACGAATATTCAGTAAACAAGAGGGTCATGATGACCATATATCGCTCACCTGTTAAACTTGGCCTTTGAATCATCAAGATAAACATTCTGACCAAGTTTCATGAAGATAGATACATGTGGCCTCAATAGTGTTTACAAGCTTTTCCTTTGATTTGACCGGGTGACCTAGTTTTTGACCCAATATTACCCAGTTTTGAACTTGGCCTAGGAATCATTAAGATAAATATTCTGAGCAAGTTTGTATCAACTCAAAGTATAAATCAAACCTCTATATGGCTGAAAGGGCCAAAATAGAAAATTTTGCCACTTTCAAGGGCAGTCACTAGAACTCGTGATGGAATCAAGCCGGTTTTTGAAAGGAAGATCTTACTGTGACTTAACTTGTGTGTAAGTGTGGTTAAAATCAAATATAAAATGTCACTTATTTCGTGTTCACAAGGTAAATATTAGCACATTTTGGTTTTTTTAGGGGTCAACCAGGGGCCGTAACTCAGGAACCTATGAATGGATCTGACAGATTCATCATGGAATCCAAAAGATATTGTTGTTAAAAATATTTTGCAACTTTGTATCAAATCAAACCATAAATGAAGTCTCTGTATGCTGCAAAAGCCAAAATAGCACGTTTTGGCCCTTTAAAGGGCCATAACTCTAGAACCCATGATGGGATCTGGTCAGTTTTCGAAAGCAACCACGTTATTACGCCAATACATATTGTTTGCAAGTTTAGTTAAAATCAATTTCAAAACGTCTATATCGCGTTCACAAGCCAAAAATAGCAAATTCTGGCCCTTTAAGGGGCCATAACTCTCGAACCCATGATGAAATCTAGCCAGTTTTCGAAGGGATCCGAGATATTATGCCAATACAAGTTGTGTGCAAGTTTGATTAAAGTTGGTTACAAAATGTGGTCTCTATCGTGTTCACAAGCCATAAATAGCAAATTTTGGCCCTGTAGGGGCCATAACTCTAGAACCCATGATGGGATCTGCCTAGTTTTCGAAAGGAAACGAGATATTATGCCAATACAAGTTGTGTGCAAGTTTGATTAAAATGGATTGCAAAATGTTGTCTTTATCGTGTTCACAAGCCAAAAATAGCAAATTTTGGCCATTCAAAGGGCCATAACTCTGGAACCCATGATGGGATCTGCCTAGTTTTCGAAAGGAACCGAGATATTATGCCAATGCAGGTTGTGTGCATAGTTTGATTAAATTTGATTCCAAAATGAGATCTCTATCGTTTTCCCAAACCAAAAATAGCAACTGTTGGCCCTTTAAGGAGTCATAACTCTGGAACCCATGATGAGATCTAGTCAGTTTTCGAAAGGATCCATGATATTACGCCAATTCAAGTTGTGTACAAGTTTAATTAAAATCAGTTGCAAAATGTTTCTATCGCGTTCACAAGCCAAAAGTAGCAAATTTTGGCCCTTAGGGGGCCATAACTCTGGAACTCATGACGAAATCTAGCCAGTTTTCGAAAGGATCCGAGATATTATGTCAATACAAGTTGTGTGCAAGTTTAAAGTTGGTTGCAAAAAGGTGGTCTCTATCGTGTTGACAAGCCATAAATAGCAAATTTTGGCCCTTTAAGGGGCCATAACTCTAGAACCCATGAATCTGCCTAGTTTTCGAAAGGAAACGAGCTATTATGCCAATACAAGTTGTGTGCAAGTTTGATTAAAATGGATTGCAAAATGTTGCAAAATGTTTCTATCGTGTTCACAAGCCAAAAATAGCAAATTTGTTTATGATTTTTCTCACTGGTATCGACGCAGCTTTGTAGAATTTTCAAATTTACTGTCCCTTGTCCCCATTTCCTTAATAATGTCATTAGATTTTAATGTCTGATAAAATGAATAGTTATGTTATGATGCTATGACTTGTATATTGTGTAACATGTTATGTATAAATCAAAACTAATAAAAATGTAAAGATTCAAGAATTGTATTCTGTTATATTTGCAGTTTAAGAAAAAAATAAATAGCAGAACCAAGTTTTTATGTATTAAGACAATGTTAACGATAGGTCAGTGAGTAGTGTCCTACTATACAAATGTTTAGTCCTAGCGTTCAAATAGAATGGCGTAAATAGTATGCACAGTATACACTTTATAGTAGGTACACTGTATGCACGGCTTACACTGTAGATCGAGATACCTGTTCGTAGTAACAGGGTATGCATAGCAGACATTTTTCTGGTAGATACGATGTATGAATTGCATCCCTTTTCGTAGTTTAAGTAGGGTATGCATTGCATACTTTTCGTAGTAGATACATAGTATGCATTGCATACCTTTTCGTAGTGTAAGTAGAGTATGCATAGCATACCTTTTTGTGGCAGATACATGGTATGCATAACATACCTTTTCCTAGTATAAGCAGGGTATGCATAGCATACCTTTTCCTAGTATAAGTATGGTATGCATAGCATACCTTTTCGTAGCAGATAATTGGTATGCATTGCATACCTTTTCCTAATATAAGCAGAGTACCTATTCGAAGAAGAATCAGGGTATGCATAGCATACCTTTTCATAGTAGATACAGGGTATGCATGGCATACACTGCGGTTAATATAAACTATGATGAATACCTGGTAATGCAGCTTATACGCAGACCTGTACCCAAACAAGAAGAGTTTTTCAGAGGCATCATATTATTGCGGGTTTCATGTATTGTTATATGAAAACAGTTCAATAAAAGGTTAGGCCTCTGCAACACCTTACTTCAGCAATATGACTATTTAAATCAGATTATGGTTATTATCCGGTAACCTTACCTCCAGTCCGTCCCGTTACTCTGGACCACATCATTTAACAAGGACGAGTGAAAAATCCATAAGTAATTGTTTTAATGAGACATATGTTCCAGCTGCGAAATTGTGTCCACAGTTAAGGGTTTACATATGTGAGGTTGGACATTTTTTCTCAAATTGATAATAGTTCTCAATCTATAAAATAGCTCGTTGTTCGTAAACTATGGGTTACATTCGTGAACCCTGGATTGCGCCCGTAAACATAGGTTCACACTCGTGAACTTAGATTAATGACCAAAATTCAGTTTAAACCTGGGTTCAAGGGCGTAAACTATGGTCAACGCCCGTTATCTCATGTTTCGCTCGAAAATATGGGTAAGTATTCGAAAAACTTGGTTTTACGTTCGAAAAAAAACCTACTTTATCGATTGTTGATTCTAGTTTTTCGATCATGAACCTGGGTTCACACATACACACACACACACACAGCATGTATGAATGTATGAACACTGATCAGATGGGGGTGATTTTCTTGTCGGTATGAGGGAAACCAGCTATAAACCAGACTGTTAATGTTTATAGTCTAGACCTGTTCCTTCCCTAATACGATGATTAGGAAAAATGACGGACCTGTAATAGTGTACTACCATAAGACTACTTTAACTAATTTTTCAGGAAGGCGTAGGTTCAAGCCCCACTAGGACCAAACTTTGTTCATTATATTCCTTTTTTTTTCAAGTAAGATAAACTTTCTTTTCAATACTTTTTATCATTGATTTGTCGTACAAAAGCGGAAATTTTCATTTGATTTAGCCATTTCTTGCTGTTTAAAATTAATTTAACCTGAAGGGTGAATGTTTAGACATCTTTGAAAGTACTTTCAAATTGTTACATTTTTAAAAGTTCTTGATTTTGCATTTATTCTTTAGTTTACAAAGTTTAGAAGAAATGTAGGTAGGTTTTACTTCTTCCCTATGGTTCCTTTTGAATGCAGAGAGCAAGAGTATAATTCTTGAGAGTTGGAGCTTAATTTCTGCTCGAGTCTCCCAAGAAAAATTGTTATTGACAATTTTATTTTGTGTTTTATAATTGTTACGCAATACTTTGAGGTTTCATTTAGAAAAATATGAGGTAAAATGACTTCTCTGCGATCGTTTTGCGCAAGGCTATCACTTTGAAATTTTCACTGTTGCAGCTGGAGGAAAGAACATAATTTATACAAGATTAACAAATAAAAAAAACAATCAAACAACAACGACACGGTAAAAGTCGTTTAAAGATGCAACACAGTGCGAAACAATGTTAACTTCAGAACTGTATTAATTAATGCATTTGTTAAACATTACCGTTGCGGGTCCACTATCTTAATATAACCTGAAATACAGTTGTTTCTAAAATGAATTTAGTATAGAAATAACAAAAAAAAAATATAGCATGTACGTTCTTTAGGTGTACAACTCATTTGTTTCTTCTCGCGTTACTGTGGCAATTCCACGCAGCGATTATATCTCGTAGTACCTATAGCAAATGATCTGAAAGAATAGATTCTTATAACTTATAGCCCTAAATATAAAACCTGACATGACTCATATCACTATCAGTTCATTTTAATTGATATTTCATATTTTCTAATTTTCCATGTTACATCAGGTCGTCGAATAATGCGCAGTATAACTCATATCGACGATTGTTTCTGTTTGATTAACTGTTTACAGACCGGGGTCATAATCTATAACGAAACGGTAACAGTGTTGAGATACGAAAAAGTTCCATTCATACAGACATTTCATTCATAGGGGCGAATTAATTTACCATCATTATGTAATATTTTCTAATATTCTCTTTCAAGTACTTACCGTTAGAAAAATAAAACAGTATAATAACATGTTAAAGCAAATAGGTAAGTTTAACAATCTTTATACAACTCTATGGCAAAACTGATAAAACGTTGCGAACTATTTGAATTGCGCATGGAATTATATTTTGTGTTGTCAGTCTCAGCACCTTTGAACTTTTGTTGAACTTTGTGGAATTTCGATTTATGGTTATAATAGTCTGGCGAATAAATCGCCAGCCTAAAAACAAAGTTGTCTAAGGCCCCAAGGGTAGTTTAGTAAGGCCTCTTCTGATTGGTTAAAATTAAGTATGTAAACTTGTTTCTGAATTGTCCGTTGTTTCTCTATCCAGTTCGTGCCTTTACTTTATATACAAAGTTGCTAAATGTATAGGGTATACCATTCACTATGGGTCTACGAAAACCGCTTCGTTTGATACGCCGGTTGATCAAGAAGGATCGGACCCCTGACTGGGTGTACGAAGGGATTGAGAAGAGACAGAGGCAGGCAGGTCTGAAAGCCTTCTTTGCAAGACGTGGGGTGGAGTGGCCTCGTCCGCGGTACAGAGTTAAACTTAACAACCTGTACCCGGACTTGACTGAGTTTAAGACTCAGCCAGTCAAGCTTAATAATTTATACCCAGACTTGTCTGAGTTTTATTAAGTTTGACTTTTAAAAAAGATCCTTTTAAAGACCAACCAACTATTTTAGAGTAGAAAATACCTTGTATATTGTCAATTGAAAAATCTTTTTTATGCCCCCACTTTTTTCGGGGGTGGGGGGGGGCATACAGATTTGCCCTTGTCCGTCCGTTCGTCCTTCCCTCCGTCCTCCGTCCTCCGTCCGTCCTTCCGAGAATGTTGTGTCGCGCGTAGCTCCAAAAGTATTTGACATAGAGTCACAAAACTTTACAGGAATGTTGGTCAGCATGTGTAGTTGTGCACCTGGGGTTCCGCGTTCGGATTCATTCAGTCGTGTAGGATTTATGGCCCCTGACTTAGTAAAAATTGTTCATTTTAATGTTGTGTCCCGCCTAGCTCCAAAAGTATTTGACCTAGAGTCACAAATGTTTACAGGAATGTTGGTCAGCATGTGTAGTTGTGCACCTGGGGTTTTGCATCCGGATTCATTCAGTTGTGTAGGAGTATTGGCCCCTGACTTAGTAAAGAATTGGTCATTTTAATGTTGTGTCGCACGTAGCTCCAAAAGTATTTGACCTAGAATCACCAAAGTTTACAGAAATGTTGGTCAGCATGTGCAGTTGTGCACCTGGGTTTTCGCGTCCGGATTCACTCAGTCGTGTAGGAGTTATGGCCCCTGACAGTTAAAAATTGATCATTTTAATGTTGTGTCGCGCGTAGCTCCAAAAGTATTTGACCTAGAGTCACCAAAGTTTACAGGAATGTTGGTCAGCATGTGCAGTTGTGCACATGGGATTTCGCGTCCGGATTCATTCAGTCATGTAGGAGTTATGGCCCCTGACATAGTTAAAAATTGATCATTTTAATGTTGTGTCGCACATAGCTCCTAAAGTATTTGACCTAGAGTCACCAAAGTTTAAAGGAATGTTGGTCAGCATTTGCGGTTGTGCACTTGGGGTTTCGCGTCCGGATTCAATCAGTATTGTAGGAGTTATGGCCCCTGACCTAGGAAAACTTTTGTGTCCTTTGTCATGTAGTGGGGGCATCTGTGTCCCATTGACACATTTCTAGTTCTAAACTATTTTATTCATGATAGAACTTTAAAGAACAAACACACACACAACTTTGTTAAAAGTCAATGTCACTGTTTTTTATAAATTTGGCTGCTTCTGCTTTGGTTCTCCCTGGCTCTTCTTACTACTAGCTTTTCGTTTGGGTGTGAAACGCTTCTTATCCTCCTTCTTAGTCCCCTGTTCCTCGGTTTGTGGTGGGGTATCCTGATTCTCTACCGTATTCCCCTGAGGCTCTGTTGGTATGATCAGATCGAATGTACCATATGTTCTAGGTGTTTTTTGTTTTCTTAATACCTTGTACACCAGCAGTTGGCTTCTGTGGAACAACACCTTGTCGCGGATCGACAGAGGGTACAGAGCCAAAGCCCAAGTTCACGGTGAACTTCAGCTCTGCAATATCTGACCATTTGTACGTGCGTGGTGGTACTGGTGGTATACTGTAAGAAAATCCTCCAATCGGTGGAAATAATGGTCTACTACGAGCTGACGTCGCCCGTGTGTCCTTGCTATCGTCTGCTTGTCGAGTGGGACATTTGTTAGCAAAATGTCCTATTTAGTTACAGTTGTAACATCTCAGATCCTTCGTGTAGCTTTGCTCGTTGGGACATTGACTAGCAAAATGTCCTTCCTCCTTGCAATTATAACAAACGTCCTTTCCATTGTTGTAGATCAACCAGTTCATAGCTCTGATATGCTTTTTTAATTTCTCCAACAACACGTCCTTTTGGTTGTTGATAGTACATGGTATCAGCCCCATCAACTTTCTCTACAGGTGCATAAGTTTTGCTTTCCATCTTGTCTCTTCAGATTTCAGAGATCAACTGATGTCGATGGCAGTCCCCGTATTTATAGGATTTTTCAAGGCCATCATACCAGCTCGGGTTTTTCTGTCAGTATAAAAGGACAATCATCAAGGGATTTGTATCATTTCTGTCTGAGCGAAAATGGTAGCACCGCGTAAATTAGTACCTTACACAGATACTTCGAGTAGCAGTGAAGATGAAGAAGAAAAGCTAAAGAAGCATCGTTTATCGTTAACTAAAACGAAACAAATCTTAGCTAGTAGAAAAGAACGGCGTGAGGGTTTAGAAGGAAAATGTAAAAAAGCAAGGCAAGACCAACACGTTGAGAAGAGACACGACCTGGCAAGCAACTACTTTAACATTACACCTAGAATGGAGTGGATATCAAGAAAATTCAAGACGCAAAGTAAAGTGTACGATGTTACGTTCAAACCCTATGACCAGCCGTATGACTTTACCCATGAACTATTCAATGCTATGGTAGACAAGATGAAAGAGGAGTGCCAGACCAAGCCAAGAGATAAAGGTCGAGTCTCAATTGATCATCCCGGTTTGAAACTTGGAATACACGTCCCATTTGACAATGCGTCAGCAGTGACAGGGGAAACTTTGCTTCAAGAAATTGGAAACGTCATGCAAAGCAATGAAGATTTCAAGATTCATGATGGTCAACTGCGCGCTGAAATTACTCATATTTCCATGCCCGAAGGATCCGGCAAAGACAGACGAAATATGCATCATGGATCGAATGTCAGTATAGGGAATATGACAAAGCTCAAACAAAGTGTCATACAAATTGACAATTCTAAAGACAGCATGTGCTTAGCACGATTCATTGTTGTAGGTATATGCCATGCACAAAAATCTAATACCGAGGAATTGAAAAAACGATGGAACATGATGCGACATCCAAGAAATCTTTACAACAGAAGGAAGCTCACACGTTATTGGATAGTGTTGGAATCGGATACGATCAGCCGTGCGGAATAGAGGAGTACAAGAATATCCAGACCAAACTCTACCCAGACTACATTATCAAGGTTCACACTCGACATGGTAAAGGTGAACCTTTGTTTACCCCACCCACCATGAGGAAAGGGAGTAAAGTGATACACGTATACCATCACGGAGGACATTATGACACCATCACTTCGATCAAGGGGTTCTATGGATATAGTTATTATTGTGAATACTGTGACATTGGCTATAACAATCTAGAGCAACACAAGTGTGAAAACATTTGTCGGTGTTATTCAACGCAACTCTGTGAACCTGGCAGACAGGTTATATGTAGTGACTGTAGGATTACTTTTAAAAGTGTTGAATGTTATCAAAAGCATAAGCAAATCACAGGACACGAAAAGAAAAGTATTTGTGAATCTGTATGGCAATGTCAAACATGTCATAGTATTGTTGTAGGTAGGAAGAGGAATCATGTTTGTTCAGGGTTCAAGAAATGTAGGTATTGTAAGGACATTGTTGGACCAAACCATGAATGTCATATACCAAAATATGTTTCGCCTGAATCTGAAGATCCTTCAGATTACATCTTTTTATATTTTGAGAGCCGGTTCGATACAAGCGAGCACATACCAAATTTTTGTTGTGCGCAACGCCTTTGCGATGAATGTATCCGTAAGGACATCACTGAACCGTGCGACCACTGCGACACACTACCTGAACCCAGGGAAATGTTGTTTAAGGGGGTAATACCGTGGCTGAATTTTGTACTTGGTTATTTAAACCCACTCACAAAAGATCCACGGTCATAGCACACCATTTTCAAGGATATGATGGTCAGTTTATCTTGCGGTATAGTGTCAGTTATACTACAACGTTTGGTCTTACTGAAATGGCTAAAGGGTATTTTCCACATTGGGCCAACAAAACTGAATTCCAGAACTATGTGGGACATTACTTAGACTCAGAGTACTATCATCCAGGCGGTATAAAACCCGAAGCCCGTGTAGCCTTTTTAGAATGGCATCAGGAAAAGGTCATCACACATTCCATCTTTGATTTTCAAAAGGAGATGAAAAAGTATTGTCGATCAGATGCAGATCTTTTAAGCAGGGGTTGTGGTGAATTTCAACATCAGTTAATGGCCAGTGACGGCATAAATCCTTTTACCGAATGTGTCACCTTGGCTCAAGTCTGTTATTGTGCCCATCGCAAAAACACATTACCAGAAAAGAGTTTGGGTATTATTTCAGATGCAGGATATCCAAACAAGACCCGTTATTCCATTAAAGGTGTACGATGGTTACAGGCCGAGGCAACTATCACAGGAAAACCCATTCGTCATGCACTGAACGGTGGGGAAGTCCTTATTCTGTTGGTGGGTACAATGCAGAGACCAACACAGTGTATGAGTTTCTAGGGTGCTGGACTTATGGGTGTGAAACATGCAACCCAAAGCGTGAGGTCAAGAATCCTTACTCGTTAAAGACCATGAATACATTGTACGTAGAGACCTTTTTAAGATTTGAAAATTTGCCAAACCAAGGTTACCACATTGAATACATTTGGGAATGTAAATTTGACCAAAAGTGCAAGGAAGACCCTGAGTACAACAGTTTGATTGATCGGTTCTATCCCAATATGGAACCGATCAAACCCCGTGCTGCCCTGTTTGGTGGACGTACCAATGCAGTCACTCTATACCATGAAGTAGATGAAAGCACCAATCAAGAGATCAAATACGCTGATATTTGTTCACTGTATCCTTACGTGAACAAATACAAAGAATATCCCCTTCATCACCCTGTCATTCTAAGTCAGGAAGAAATTGATATTACAAACCTTAAACAATACAGGGGTTTGGTCAAGTGCAAAGTGCTTCCTCCACAAGATTTATGGTTACCCGTCCTACCTATGCGTTGCAACAAGAAAATGGTGTACACATTGTGTCGTACATGTGCAAAGAAAGAACTTCAGACCCGCTCTCATTCAGAGGAGGAAAGGGTCTTGGTTTCGGGTTTGGACTTCAGTGGAACTGAATAAGTCTTTAGATCTAAGTTACAAAGTCCTTGAAGTGTATCAAATATGGAACTTCAAGGAATGGAGCGACACTGTCTATAAGGAATACATCAATAAGTACTTGAAAAAGAAACACGAGGCCAGTGGTTATCCCAACTGGGTCAAAACTGAGGCAGATAAAGATAAGTTCAAAAGCGACTATTTTCAGGCCGAAGGTGTCATCCTTGAAGATGTGGAGAAGAATCCAGGCAAAATGGCCGTGGCCAAAACTATGCTCAATTGTCTCTGGGGAAAGAATGTCCAAAACAATGCCTTGCCCAAATCGGAATACATTGACAAGCCAGCCAGATTATACGAGATCATGGCTGACCCTCACAAAAAAGTCCACTACTTTGACTTCTTTGAACATGATGAGTTTTCTCTGATCAATTATTCCGATTACACGGTGGTAGTTGCAGCTTTTGTGACTGCCTATATTAGGTTAGAACTGTATTCAGTCGTGGAACGTTTAGGGGATCGGGTCTTGTACTTTCACACAGACAGTTGTATGTACATTTACGACCCTGATAAATACAACATTCCCATTACAGACAGTCGATTGGGAAAGTGGACTGATGAAGTACCCAATGGAAGAATCGTCAAGTATGTTGCCCTGGGTCCTAAAAACTACGGGTACGAGTACATTGTCAATGGGGAACGCCACACAGTGTGCAAGGTCAAAGGCAATACCCTCGATTACAATACCACCCAAAAAGTCAATTTCAACAGTATGATACAAGCTGTCCAGAACAGGGAATCCTTTTCAGAACTCATTGAATATCCATACCGTATCAAAAGACACAGAGATCGAAAGGTCACCAGTGACCTCCAGACCAAGACTTTCCGTTCAGTGTATACCAAACGTATGCCATTCGGTGGTGTTTGACGACATGTTCGGCGATAAAGATGAAGAAAAAACTTTGGTTTACAAGAAAAGGACATCATCGTAATGCCAGTGTGATTTATATTACACAGAACGTGTTTCAACAATCTAAAGCAAGCAGAACAATGAGTCTGAATGCGCATTACATGATTCTGTTTCAAAATACCAGAGATAAAGGATAAATCAAAGTATTGGCAAGTCAAATTCAATGGCCGCATTTACTCCAGGCCTATCGAGATGCCATTTCAGTCCCTCGCGGATATTTAGTGATTGATTTTCATCCAAGAACGCCCGAGTCCTACAGACTGAGAACAGCTATCTTTCATCGTTGGGTGACTGGAGGAAATAGAGGACCTGTTGTGTACACGGGTCTAGTATAAAAGAAATAGACATAGGAAAAAGGTATTCACTTCAAGACAATTCGTCATGGATTACACACCAAAAGCTGTCATCCGAGCCTTGGAATCGCTCAGTCAGGAGAAAAATATTAAAAAAAGACAACAGTTATTACAAGCCGGTCTGCATGAAATAATCAAATGGTTTACGTTAGCAGCCAAGATCATCATACAGAAAAAGATTCAACTGCCTAAACAGACTTTGAATTTCATGAACAGAAATCAACAAGAGATTCAACAGTTAGCAGACGCCAATGTGGATCCCGAAACCAAACGTAAATTGATACTGAAACCAGGAGGCAGTGGATTTCTTGGAGGTGTTATGATTCGAAGTCTACTTCGCTGGGACGGACAAAAGACTTTGAGAAAATTTGACAAGGCTGTCAAGAAAAGATCTGTCAAAACGCCACCAGCCAAGAAAGGTAAAAAGAGAACTGTCAAAACGCCAGCAGTCAAAAAAGGCAAAAAGAGATCTGTTAAAACACCAACCAAGAAACACAAATCACCGCTGAAAGTCAAAATACAAGTCAAGAAATCATCTGGCAAGACCACAGGCAGGACACTTCCACCACCCATGAGGAAACTCGATGATTGGTTTGTGACTGTCAGACGAATATCTTCACCAAGACAAAGCTCGCCAATGAGACCACTCAGTCGTGTCTCTGATGTGATTGATCAGACAACACCAGTCAGATCACCTCTCTCACCCATCAGTATCATGTCTGGATTTCAAACTCCAAGTCCCATGCAATCGAGATCTAGGAGTACCACCCCATCCTCTGTTCTTAATACTCCTAAGTCAAGATTAGATAACGTGGTGGTGAATCCACATGATGGTTTAACCTATATGACTCCAACCGGTAAATGGACTGCAAGCAAATTAACGCCGGGAGAAACTTCGTTCTCGTCTCTGTCCCGAAACTCAACCCCAAGATCGTTTCTGTCCAGTACTTCGTCTGGAACTCCATCTTGAGCAAGCTCACCTTCTTCCTCAATTACAGGGTATCCAAGTGGAATGTTAGCCCGATTTTCACCACTGAATCGACAAGTATCTACACTTAGATCAAGTTCGATCAGTGATGCTGCAAAGACAGCTTTCGATGCCCTGTCGTCTATATAAGCCCAAGTATTCACCGAAACAACATCATTTTGTTGTTGGGACAGTCACGAAGATAGTATGAAAAAGAATGGCAAAACGTAAAACACCGTTGATCAAGAAACATGGAGCAATGATGTTAGCTTTAGGCAAGGCACAGCCTCAGTTTAGGAAAAAAAAACTAATCAAGGAAGCGCCTAAAGATCTGATCAACGGCGTGGCAGAATGCTGTCAAAATATTTTAAAAGGGAATGTATCTCTATCAGAAGCTCAGAAGCGCCAGTTGCATCCAAGGCGTCAACAACTTCGGGACTTTGTAAACAAAAAGATTCCCATCCAGAAGAAAAAACAAATATTAAATCAGGGAGGAGGATTTTTACCACTGTTAGCTTTTGCGCTAGCACCTGTGCTCAACAACAGTCTTGGAAAATTGATAGATAAAATATGAAGAAGATGGCCATTGTTCCGTTTAAAATGCTGGAACACATGAATCGCTGGAAAGCAGAGCAACAGCAACGTCCAAGATTACCACCAAACCCTAACATCACACAAACATCAGAGCTGCAGAAAGACATGGGGTCTGTACTTCATCGAGAAGATTTGTCTGAAAGTGAAAAAGCTCAATTATACGGTCAAACATTACAGAAATTTCAACTGGCTCATAAATAGGCAATGCAACCGTCATCAAAATTTCAGCAACAGCAAGAGCAAAATGCACAAACAGAGAAAAAGCCTGAGACTTTGCATGATCTTATTATTGATAGTGTGCCAGTAACCATGCGTCGTAAAGCCAAACTTCTTCTTCAAATGTTGGAAGACCATCCGAGCATGAGTTGGAATGCTCAAGGAAAGTTAGAAGTCAACGGAAAACCTGTTCCCGGATCTAATATGATTGATATAGTCAATGATGTTCTACGACAACGTAAAGGATCCAATCCAAGAGGATGGCAAGAATTTTCTCGAGGTCTGAAAGAATCCAATGTCCCTCAGGAATATGTTGGCAACAGACAGCGCTGGTTATGGATGCAGAGAGATGGGCCGAGGATGAAGAGGATGGGGATGAATTTTTTGTGACCAGTTCCTATTTACCATCAACACCACCTAAGTCTATAAAATGTTAACCCAGAGCTTCAACGTCCCAGTCGTGGGAGGCTTATTAACATTGACAGATCCAAAACATCCTGCAGGATTCTCGGGCGTACAAAAACTGTATCGGTCAGCTCGTGAACAGATCAAATCTTTATCTTTAGATCAAGTCAGGTCATGGTTGCAGGAGCAGAAAACCTACACGTTGCATAAACCTATTCGTCGAAAATTTAAAAAACGTCAAACAAAGGTGGGAGGCATTGATCATCAGTGGCAGGCGGATTTAGCAGATTTACAGAGGTTAATGAAAGACAATGATCAGTTTCGTTATTTGTTTTGTGTCATTGATGTATTTTCAAAATACGCTTGGGTTGTTCCAATTTATAATAAAACAGGTCAAACTTTGATTCAAGCGTTTGAGTCTATTTTGAAAACTTCAGGTCGATCCCCAAAGTCCTTGCAAACTGACACTGGGTCTGAATTCAAAAATAAAGACTTTCAAAAGTTTTTAAAGTCCAAATATATTCATTTTTTCACTACAGAAAATCCTGAAACTAAAGCAAGCATTGCTGAAAGATTTCAAAGAAGTTTGAAAAGTCGCATGTGGAAGTATTTCACACATGAAAAAAACGCGACGTTACATTGATATTTTAGATGATTTGGTTCATGCCTACAATCATAGTTTTCATCGGAGTATTCAAACAACACCCGCATCGGTCACTGAAAAAACAGAACCTGAAGTATCACAACACTTGTATCGATCAAAAACAAAATCAAAACCAATCTCGGTCAAAGTGGGTGATTAAAACAAAGCGAACGTTTGACAAAGGGTTTCTCACAAACTGGACCAAAGAATTATTCAAGGTCATTAACATTCGCCTTTCTTTGCCACCAACTGTTCAGTTAGAAGATTTGGGTGGGGGAAAAAATTGAAGGATCCTTTTATTTGCCTGAAATTCAGACTATAAAAGACAAAGATATTTACGAGATTGAATCAGTCCTTGCTCGTCGCACAAGGAAAGTGGGTGTAAAAATGATCAAAGAAATTAAAGTTCACTTGGAAGGTTAACCAAAGAAATTTGACAGTTGGATTCCAGAAAGCCATTTGGTATAAAAGACTCTACATTTTGACAGGATGTCTCAGTCAGATTCGGCTAGCGTAGAGGTGGCAGACAATACTACGACGCTTTGTAAAACTCGTGAGCCAAAAAATCGTCTCACTTACATGTCACAGATTTTTGCCATTTATTTTGTGCTGGTGGTTTCCATCATTCAACTCTGTCTGAAATCTGAAGATAGGATTTGGTTAATTCTGCTCAGTAGCACACTTGGCTACATTTTACCCACCCCAGGTTTGAAATTCATAAAACAGCCTACGTTGCAAAATCTAGCTATTGGTCACCAGCGATGAATTCGTTTTACATAACGGTGCTCAGTGACAGCTCTATGTCTATGTTTTCTAACAATACCTAGAGTGAATTCATGACAAAATTACCCAAATCCATTCATGTCAATAAAGATGATTATGAAATGGCTTTGGTCGAGCTCATCATTCCTTCTCAAATTGTCAATGTGACAGAGGAGAAATCTCATTTTCAAGTTGTTACAACCCAGGCCAAACTAGGCAAGGGATTTAGTAAATTACCTTCCGCTAAGTGTAAGAAAATCAATGATCACTACACGTTTCATTGCTGCATCAAATCTGGGGTGTATGCATCACCAGAGCATCTCATTACTGAAATTGACAATGCTATTTAAAAAGAACTTGATGACATTCTCCATAAATTGTCCTTGGTGTTTCATATTGGTTACTCCGAACCAAGGAGACGTATCAATTTCAATTCCAATACACAGCATGTGGGTATACATTGTCATCGTAGTTTATTACTTAAGCTAGGGGGGAAAAAGTCAACATCTGTGAGATGTTTATCCAGGGGATGAAAATTCTTTTCCTTACGGTGTGGATTTGAATGTTGGCACTAATCATTTATTCATTTATTCTGATCTAGCAGATTTTACTTTTCTGGGAGATATTGAGGCACCAATTCTTCGTGTGGTTCCATTTGAACCGAGCAAGAGAGATTCAAATCATGTTCAGGAGGAATTTGTCAATTTGCATTACGTCCTTAACTCCAAATCCAGTTTTTATGAAATAGTAATAAATATAAGGGGTGACACTGGATAAACCGTTCAGTTTGTTGGTGGCAAGTCTATGGTGAAGTTGCATTTTCAAAAGAAATCACGAATTAACTTATGATCACAATGTATCCCGTGTATCGTGGTGTTCCTCGCCAGTACGGTCATGGACTTGGGTCTATCTTTAAATCAGCTATCAAAACAACATCACCTTTGGTGAAACTCATGGTTAGATCAGCAATCAGGGCGCTCAAACATGAAAGTCTGGGTGCAGTCAAGGATATCATGTTAGGAAGAAATCAAAGACAGGTGCTAAAGTCTCGTGGAAAAAGGGCGCAACAGCTTTATCCTTGGGAGAATCTTTGATCAAAACTATAAAAGGTTCAAAACCAAGTCCTCGTCGTCTGTACTCATTCAGACATCGTGGAAGAAGGGTGGTGGTGTTACCACAACGTGGTCGTGGAAAAAAACGTTCACAAAGAAAATCTAGACCTCTTGATATTTTCGACTGAAAAATATGATGCAACACGGTTCTTGCGAGTGTAGCAAAACAGAACTTGATGTTTCTACTGTACCTCCAACCATGTCAGCCATGCAAGATGGACAATGGACGGAACATTTCGGCTCTGAATAATTCAGCGCCCATCGAATTTATTATTCCTCCACAAACGGAAAAATGGACAGATTTGAATCAGTCTTATTTGTACATCAAATTCAATGTGACTAGGGCTGATGGAACAGACCTGGGGGCTGACACTGAAACTTCTGTGGTCAATAATATTTTCCACAGTATATTCAGTACCATTGATCTGTATTTGAACAATAAAGTGATTTCGAGCAACACACACACCTATCCGTACAGAGCCTAAATTGAAAATCTCCTGTCCTACAACAAAGAATGTAAAAACACACAACTGCGGGCGTTTGAACTCTGGGATAAAGATACATCCGGTCATATGCAGGATAATACACGAGGTGCAGCTAATAGTGGATGGAGAGGTCGGAGAACTCGTATTGCCAAAAACAAATCCTGTGAACTTATTAACAGAGAAAAATCTGGATTTATTCCTACAAGAGAAATACCTCCCCAATGGAATTGAAATACGCCTCAAGTTGAACAGAGCCTCGCCCAACTTCTGTCTCATGGGCACAGCCGAGGAAAAGTTGATATCCAGCAAGTGGGATTCAACGAGAGAACGGTTGAATTGCTTCCTGTGGTGGCCAACGATTTGAATCAGGCCATTAGTCAGCATAACATGAAGATCCCGATACGACGCGCTGTAGTGAAAACATTCACGATCCCAGATGGACAGAGATCTAAAATTGATGATCACTTGTTTCTTGGACAACTTCCAAAACGACTCATCATTGGTAGGGTGAGAAATGCAGATATGAATGGAGACCACCGCACCAACCCATTTGATTTCAGACATTTCTATTTGTCTAAACTACAAGTCAGTATCGACGGGAAAACCATTCTAAACAAAGCCTTCCAACCAGATTTTGAAAATGGAGATTGTATGCGATCCTGCATGTCACTCTACCAAGCAACAGGAGCTCTCGGACTCAACAGGTCGATTGGATTGACTATGACAGAATATAAAAGTGGCTACACTCTCTGGGGATTTGATCTCACCGCAGATCAAGGTTGCGAGGAAGGTCAACTTCACCCTATAAAAAAAGGGGAACCTGAGGATAGATCTTCAATTTGCACAACAACTTCCTAGCGTCGTGAACGTGAAAGTGTACGCAGAATTCGACAATCAAATTGAAATCAACGGATTGAGAGAAGTCGTCACAGATTATTTAACATGGATGGTCATGCCTATGCCAGACAACTCAGAGAAGATGCTGAGAAAGTGAAATATCACGAACCGATATTTAAAAGAAAACTGAAGAATATGCGAGACACCTTAAACGAATGTGTTGTAGAAGAACTTGTAACACTCATCTTCGATGAAGTGCATAAGAACTGTTATGGATGTATTGTGGATCATCCCAGTCAGTTTCAGCATCAACTGTGTTTGTTCACATCTACGGACGAGTGGGTGGAGTTGTACATTGAAAAAGCTTTCAATCAACTGAATCTCTACAATGTCATGGAAAAATGGTATCCAAAACTAGAGCTCATGGACGTGCATGGCAGTGAGAAAGTACAAGCCCTGCATATGTGGATAGATATAAGGGACAAGTTAGCCCGTCATCAATCAGATCCACGGGAAAGCTGGATGAATATATGGGCAGATCGAGAGAAAGACGCCTGGAATCATGAATACCCATGAACTTCAATACATCTTGGATAAATCGTTTATATTGAGAACACTCAATGGAGAAGTGTGTCCTAAGGATCATCTACCGAAGCAGAAACCCTGTCATGTCGGTTTGTGGGCGAATGGGTTTAAGAATTTTTTTAAATATAACCTCCATTCACTTCATTCACTATGTATTTTTGTTTTTTTTTGTTTAAAGTATTAAGATCTTTAAAATAAATCAACCATCCATAAGCAGTACAGGCTAAGACTAAGATTGTATTTCTTCGCTAATAATTTGTTAATATTTTTTTTTATTTCTGCTCTTAACTTCTTCACTACGCAGCCTTGTTTACATGTTGTAGTGTATAAATTGATGTACTGTTTCATATGGAATGGAAAATAAACGGGTTATCACTAGATAACTCAAAAAAAAAAAAAAAGAAACCCTGTCATGTGAAAGCTTACATAGTGAACACACATGACTCAGATAAACCTGGAGAACACTGGGCGGCTATTTACTTCAGAGAAAATACAGCCATCTACTATCTAAGACTCTTATGGATTACCACCCTTAGAGGAAGCTATTCGACCCTTCCTGGACAACAATACCCGAAGCTGGACTAGGAACAACATACGACTTCAAAGTGGAAGCAGTGCCATGTGTGGTGTTTACTGCATATTTGCTTTGGACGCTTTAGCCAGAGGATATGATTTAGAGACTGTCTTGACTATCAAATTTCGTTTGGAGCCAAGATATTTGCATCTCAATGACAAAGATGTAGGAACTTGGTTTAAACAATTCTATGGACACTTGTATGCAAAAGCTAGATCACTAGCTAAACCTAAACATTGTCAGTGTTGTACAGCAGATCAATCTGAAAAACTTGCTTTAGCTTTGTTTAAACTGTATGTGTTAGATCATGATTATTTGTATCCTTAATGTTCTTTGTTAATACAGTTACTTGTTCAATAAAAAATGTGTACACAAAATATTCTTGTTTTGTTATTTTTCCCTATCTAGGGGTAGTAGTAAAGGTGCCATAACCCCATCCCTCAAAAAAGACCAGAAGTCCATGTAGATGTTTGTCCTCCATGTAAGATCAAATCTCATTGGCTTATATTTTGATTCTTTATCTGGTCCGAGCGATCCCTATATAAGCAAGTACATTGGCCTACATTCCATAATTCGTTCACAATGGAGTCCATTGCCGAGCGAATTGAGGAGCTGCAACAACCCGAAGCCAGAGCTGCTGTTCTTTAAAACATTATCCTCAATACGCTAAGGAGAGAAGAAGAGAGGTGGAGGGACACCCAGCGAAGAACGAGTGAGGCGTTAAGGATCATCCGATCCTTAAGAGAAAGAGAACAGTGGAGACGGGCAGAAAGGCAGAGAATGGAGGAGCGATACATGGGTCGGCGCTACGCCATGGTTGTCAGGGTTCACCCTTACGTCCAAAGGGCCCCGGCTGATACCACCACTGAGTAGAGATGTTACTCAAAAACAAAACGGCCCTTTTCAGGGCCACTCCATTTCTTTTAAGAAAGAAAATACCTTTTCTCTTATTGTCTACTGGTATTTATAATTATATTACCCTTAAATGGTGATCTGGCACCCTAAATGGTGATCTGGTACCTGGATGGTGATCTGGTACCCTGGATGGCGGTCCCTAGCAACGCATGGGATAGTGATATGATACCCTAAATGGTGATCTGGCACCCTAAATGGTGATCTGGTACCTGGATGGTGATCCGGTACCGGTGGATTGTGATCTGGTACCCTGGATGGCGGTCCCTAGCAACGGATTGGCTGGATGGTGATCTGGTACCTAGCAACAAGCAGCTTGGTGATCTGGTACTGGTACCAGATCACCAGCCTATACTACTCATATAGTTTTTTTAGAAAGAGACTATAAATAAAACAAAAACAAAATCCCTACTCAATGTGTTTATTTGAAAACGGCTGTAAACAAATTATCGATGTTCCGCTTTTGTACATATAAATAGCGACTTTCAGGAAGACCCCAGGTGCCGCTCCATGCATTAATTCATCACGAACAGGCACCTGGGTAGAACTACCGACCTTCTGTAAGCCAGCTGGATAGCTTCCTCACATAAAGAATTCAACGCCCCGAGTGAGGCTCGAAACAACATCGATGAGGGACAAGTGATTTGAAGTCAGCGACCTTAACCTCACGGCCATGGAGGGCTCATTGAA
The DNA here is from genome assembly GCF_021730395.1 of Mercenaria mercenaria. NCBI lineage: Eukaryota > Metazoa > Mollusca > Bivalvia > Venerida > Veneridae > Mercenaria > Mercenaria mercenaria. The sequence continues at coordinate 26,655,019 of NC_069362.1, forward strand.
TATATGAATTAGGTGGGTGGAGTACATGGTATTATTTGTGAGGGATTTCGAAGTTACTGTAAAACAAACTTTATTCCAGTGTAACTATACGTTAAAACCATGAAGTACTGAACTCTAACTTTAATTAAAAGACTAAAGTAAGAAAAGTTATCGGTATGTTGGTGTCACAATTTTCGGGACAAGTATTCAGCATCATCAGGCATACATGCAAAAACCTATAGCATACAGTATAAAGCTGAACTATCCATTTAAATGAGCTGAGCGCTATTTTTCTATTTCCATTTGTTACTTCTCTAAAAACACATTATAACTAACCAGTTTCGGCGAGAAGAAAAGTCCGCAAAATACAACAAAAGAAATAGCAGTATCAATTTTAATATAATATTATTTATTTACAGGCGTATGACTAACAAATGACATCGGCAATTTTAACTGACCATTTAGAAAGCTGCATTTTCAAGTACCTGGTATTTTCCACTTTGGTTAAAAAGCATTTTACAATAGATGATGACTGACTAAAGAAGGAACATAACGGTAATAAAAATTATGCTTGTCCCAGAGGATGCTACAACATACTAAACTTCAAAGTTTCAGTTAAGTATTATATTGATCACTTTCGCTAAGAGTCTATGATAAAAACCGAGTACTAGTATAATGTAAACGATGATCCATGTGTACCAATTCGAAACGTTTTACTAGACAGCGAGAAAGCAAACATACCGCGTGTATTATTTAGCATGGATGATTTTGCCCTGTGAATACATGTTGTTTACATTTAATTTCATATACACTACACTAGGAGTATAATGCTTTTTTCATTGAAACATTCAAATATTAATACTGAAAATATGTATCTGGTAATTTCACAGGGATAATGCACGTGTTGCATAGACATTGTATTGATAAGAAGGTACAATACCTGTACAACTGAGTTGAAACCACTGAAAATAATAAATACAAAGTGTAACGAATATACTACGGTAGTTCAGTCTAGGAGTAGTATAATAATTAGCTTAGGTAGTTGCATAGTTGTTTCCCTTTAATTCTGCAACGCCATTTGTACTAAATTACGACAATCTAATTCAGGTGGGTAGTTTCATGTTTTGTGGCCAAAATATATAATGATTCCTATAAATATTGGTTTTGTTTATATCAGAAATGACAACATGTAACTTAAGTCTGGTTAGAATTTGTATATACATTGTATTTCTGGTGATACAGGTTCAAATAGCTAGACGCTATATAATGTAAGAATAACAGACGTTCATTACTTGAAATGGTAAGATATAAGCCAATCAGAATAAAACACTAGAGGGCGCTACAGACAGTCGTTGTAACCACCAGAGGGCGATACTGGTAGTCATTATAAAGTGAGTATCGCTGAATATTAATTCAATGTTGTGTTGAATTTCGAAGAGGACGTTTCGGCTGCACTCTCATAACGTTATACCTATTATACATTACTCAACCGTGCATTGTGCCCTAGGACGGTTGTGTCAGTAATAGTAGACAAGAAAACGAGGTTTGCAGACAAATAGATGGGTAAGGTACAGGTAGAAGTTAGGATAGTCTGTTAGTGTTACATAGGGACGGAAACCTGTGTTAGAAGTCATAGAGGACAGAAACCTACATTGATCCTCTATACTATATAGGGTCTGATCAAAAGCTAGAAAGCTTGGAGGAAAATTATTTATACATTTGCGAGGGACGCATGCTTCATTTATATTAATTAAACATAATTCTTTTCAACAACATAATCATTTAAAAATCATTTGTCCATTATCAAATAATCAAAAGACAAAGAAGTCTGAAGAAAAATTCTATATTATCATATCTATTCCTCGGTGCACGTTACAAAAGGAAATATGTTTGTTTTACATGTAAGATCAAAGCATTCAAACCTCTCGTGAAAATATTGCATGTGGCATTTCACCGTTCATGTAACATATTTTGACGTAAAACTGAAACAAACGAATGCCCTTTGCATATTCTGTTGGGTTTAGAGAAACATCGAAACGAAACAATAAACGTCATATGGCAAATGACCCAGCTTTTGTTGGTGGGGAATGACCACAGGTGCCCGTCCAAGCATTTGTTGACCCAAGTATCTATGACAATACTTCAAGGGGTTTAGGAAATACAGAGCTCAAAGCTTTTACCTTGAGTTGTGACCATGACCTTGAGCCGACATGGCTGAATCATAAATTCTACACATCCTCTTGATGAGGTGATCATTTGACCCAAATTTCATAAAAATCCTTCAAGGGATTTAGGAGATACAGAGCTGACACAAAATTGAAGGCTCAAACATTTGACCTTGAGTTGTGACCTTGACCTTGCGCCGACATGGCTGAATCATAAGTTTTGCATAGTCATCCTCTTGATGAGATGATTATTTGACCCAAGTTTTATGAAAATCCTAGGGGGTTTAAGAGATACAGAGCGGACAAAAAATGGAAAGCTCAAACCTTTTACCTCGAGTTGTGACCTTGTGCTTGAGCCGACATGGCTGACTTATGTGTTCTGCACATTACCATGATAAGGTGATCATTTGACTTAATTAAGTTTCATGAAAATCCTTCAAGGGGTTTTGGAGATACAGAGCAGACACAAAATGGAACGTTAAAACATTTTACCTTAAGTTGAGACATTGACCTTGAGCCGACATGGCTGACTTATGAGTTCTGCATATCGTCTTGATGAGGTGATCATTTGACTCAAGTTTAACGAAAACCCTTCAATGTGTTTAGGAGGTACAGAGCTGACACAAAATGTTTACGGAGAGACGCACAGACGGAAGGACGTGCGGACGGACGGACGGATACCATTCCTAGAGCAAACACCACTCGTGGCGTGAGATTGAAAATTATTTATATCAGAAAGTGAATCGTATTATACAATAAGGAAATTTAAGGTTAAATACTCCTTTTATTTTGTTGACTGAAGAAAACATGGCGGACATATATTTGTTAAAATAATCGTTGCACAGTTTAACGACGTTTTCTTAGAAAAATAGCGATCAGCTCATTTACACTGACATATCCTTGATTGATGAATATGATTTTGTATAAATATGAGCGACGTAAGGTACCAAATACTTGTCCCGAAAATTTCTATGCATTTTCTTCTAGTACACTGGTGCGACATGCTTTTGAGTGTCATTGATACTTTATAATATAAGTTAGAGAAACATCTTTTCAACAATATTAATTTTATTTTGATCCCCACGCATTTCTAGTGTTGTTTCGGCGATCTCAGTTTTACGAAAGAATTTTACTTTGTCAAATGGCATAGGCTATAAACAAGTGACGTAGGTATTACCAAGCAATTTAAAGTTTCCTACTTGTTAAATTTCGTCGTCTGGAAACTCTTATTACGAAAGCTTGCATGTAATGAAGTGCATAATGTAACATGTTTGAAAATGTATTAGAATCTATGACTTATAATGGCTGTCACATGTTTCTACTATTATTTTGAAGGTTGAAAATCTGTTTCATAAGATTAGTTAGAAATAAGAAAAAATCGAAGGGAGTAATATCAAGTAGGAAATACTACAATAAATCATGATAAATTATATTTTATTGTAGCTTAAATATGTGAGCTTAAACTTATTTACCAATCAGGAATGAAACTCACTAAAAGATATTTGTTTGAAACAATCAAAATGGTTACTAAACACATTTAATTATTCTCTATATTTATTATTGACAAAATATTGTCTAAACCTGTTGCCAAGTATCACTCAAATTAACATTTGAACTGAATCAACGCGAAACGATATAATTAAGAAGGTCACACGGTCCGAAGTCCCTCACGTGACTAAATCTTAAGGTACGAGTAGGATTTTATAAAGCTTAAACCTATGTATGGCCCCTAATTTATTTCAAATAAAATCAGTTTATTAATACTTTGATTAGGTTAGCCAAATAAATATCACAACAATCGCAAATATGTTCTTTCCAGGTACCTACCAGCCGTACGCAATTTTATTACCGTGCGCTTTTTATTACATTACACAATGTATACGAAGTTAAAAGATCAAAGAAAGTGTATGACAAATATCAAAGTCCATGAAAGACACAGCAACGTACAGGTCACTGTTAAAATCGGTGTTAAAGCATTAGATATAAAATACCGCTTTATCTGCGAAGAAAGAAAGACATTTTTAGTACGTAATTAAAACATTTATGATACAGTATATTACTACATGTATACTACTATCAGCCTTTAGGCTTAGGCCTTGTTGATGATTAGTTACGGGTAGAACAAGTCTGTTGCATTTGGTTAATAGGGGTTTAAACTAAACAAAGACATTGAGTATGTTTACATTAGATAATTATATGTTCATAAAAATCAGGATGTGAATTCGCAAGTGATGATCAGTTATTTTTTTGCATATTACGGTCGTTTTTTAACTTGAACGAGCATGACCTTCTATGATCTGACCAAAAACAGGTATTTGATCGTATGAAACTAACGCGACTTACATAATTATGCCTCTCAACTACCCAATTGACCGAACGATCACAAATCATATTGTCTGTTACAATACTAATTCATTGTTATCGACACGAAAAAAATGTGTTGTTCTTTCGTCTGCATTAACCATTAATAGAAATAGTTTCATGTTACAATACCTGCATCTAAATTCCCAAGCAAAAACAGAATTAAGAATAACATTTTATTTTACATCCATTCAGTTTACGTTAAACGCTGTGTTAAACCTTCAAACGAACAACCAGATATAATACGATATATTGAAAGTTACTCTTTAAACAAGGAAGTTCATTTGGTTATTCGCATTTCTTTCCTGTACTTATTTAAAGCGTATCACTTTAAGGTATTTATCGCACAAGTATATTTATCAGGTTTTTATCAGTCATGTATTGATTCAATTTTGCTATAATAGAATTCCGCTTAAGTTTTATTCATTTTGTTGGGTTTAACGTCCCACCGACACAATTGTAGGTCATAAGGCGACTTTCCAGCTTTGTTAGTGGAGGAAGACCCCAGGTGCCCCTTTGTGCATTATTTCATCACGAGCGGGCAACTGGGTAGAACCACCGACCTTCCGTAAGCCAGCTGGATGGAATCCTTAAATGAAGTATTCAATGCTCCGAGTTAGGCCCGAAACAACATCGACGAGGGGCAAGTGATTTGAAGTCAGCGCCCTTAACCACTCGATCACGGAGTCCTCCTCCCAAAAAAACATATACACCCTCTATATTATGAATTTTTGCTTACGCCGGTGCTTGTGGACGGGGTATTTCTCATTTCATTACCTCTGTAACGTTGCACTTTGCCACCATCACAAGGTATTCGTCTGGGTCTGACTTCTGTCTAAATTTTACTCTTAGTGGTATTGAAAAGAATTTTAACTGAGACGTTTAACATTTAACATTTTTTAAACAGTAACCAAACGTAATAAATAAGTTTAAGATATGCAACGTCTTTTGATAAATACAAATGTATGTATAAATGTTTGTAAAGTCAGTTGTATAACTTCAGATACTTATGCTTGATAAATCAATGTGCATGATTTAATAACGATCTTTTACTGTGATAGTGTCAATAAGTCATAGCCATGGTCCATTTGGTAAAATAGTCCACAATAACTAGAATTATAATGATAATTAAATGTATCTGTTTCCTTTATAGTAGTAATAGTACCCATTATGTCTATACCAACCCGTTCCAGAGTAGCATATACTTAGTGTTGTTTCAATTGTTTTGGTCTTTTTACTTGGATCTTAACTGAGTCTCAAATACCGGTATCACACATCTAGCATCATTTCTCTTTGTCAGAGGTTATTACATACCAGACGAATTTCTATTTTACGGTTTAAATTGTCTTGTTTACACCTGAAAGACCACCGATGGACTGTTGTAAAGTTCTTTAAATACAACCGCTCCTAAACGTTTTGGTAATATAATTTTTATATTTTGGATTTCCCATCATCCACTTCTGTTATATGATAAATTGTGTTGTCTTTGAGTACAAGAGATTAAAATCTGTTTCCATAATACTTTAGTCCTACTTAGATGGGAATCTATATCTGACCAGAATGAAGTTTTCCATCTTGTACGTTTTGTTTTAAAATAGTAATAAGGGGATCATTGTTCTGTTCGCGAATGATTTACTATTGGTCAAGATTGCTGTCAACATGGCAACAAACACCGCAAGCATGTTCTCCCTCAAGGCAAGCCCTATAGGTAACCTGTCCATCCCGTAAGGGGTAAACTGCATCAGTCATTGCACATTTACTTTTATCTGTACAAAATACCTACATGCTACAACAAAAGCTCTATTTTCTTCAGTCAAACTGTTTGAGGGTGTATCTATATGAACTCTGGACCTAGCGTTTACTTTCGGGTTCCGGTCCTCCAACCCGACATGTTCTTGTTTCCGTTTCCAAGATCTTTATTCTTATCATTCTGAGTAGCAGAACTATTTTTACCCGTTGCGTGTACACCTGTATTATTCCTTGTTTAGTTGCTGTAGTTATATGAGCGAGCATTACGATAATAGTTTCCATTATTTCAATAACGCAAGTTTACTCCTGGTCGCCCACCTCTATTGTACCAGTTTGGACTGTTATCATATTTGTTCAGGGTTGTTGTTTTTTCATGTAGTGTAGCTAGTTGGCTGGACACTTCTTTAAGTCTTTTCTCTGTTCTGGACTCCTCTAGATTCATAGTACAAACAGGTCTGCTACGACTCCTATCTAAACTTTATGAGCATCAAATCTGATAGCATGTCGTTCGGCCTCAGTAATGTACTTAGGTCATACTTCTCGTAGTCTCAAACGAACCTAAGCATCTGGTGAGGCGTCAATGAAGTAGTCCATAGCTAACAAATCTATAAATTCCGTTGCGGCACTTGGGTACTCTGCGAGTCAGCTTACGAATTGTCTTAGCCAATTCCAGTATTGTTTCATTCTTACCTAAAATTATACCCTGAAATTTCGATCGAAATATTTCTGCACGGTTTACAGATCAATATCGATTTTGCAATCACAATCAACAGGTAGTCCTTCCTTTGCCTTTGCTCTAATTCACATAGAAAAGCGCATGTCCTACCAACCGCGCAACTTGCTAAAAGCAATGACTTTGCTTCATAGTCATATTTATTTCATTTAGCAACTTAATATAGTTAGACATTCATTTAGATCATCAGACCCGTCACAGGTCTAGGATTTCATCTGCATCTTCTTATTTGCTATTTGCTGTTGGAGGGATCATTGGTGTACTTTCATCAGCAAATCTAACGTGTAATCTTTGGAACGAATTTGGTTCTCTATTATTACGCGATACATCCAAACGCAGAGCGCCACGGTCTCTGGCCGCGGAATGTATACCATGCTCGTCCGGATACTGCCTTCCAAGACGTTGAAGGGGACTGGGGCCGTCGGACCCGTCTGTATTTACATTGTTTAGAGAAAATCTCTTAATCGTGACTGTATTTCATACAACTTCTTATCTAAGTCGGACAAGATATTTCTTACTTCATTTCGGACGGCCTCCATATCATTTCTCAACTCTGATCTTACCAGAATCTTTTATTTTCGATCAATTTTAGCCACCAGTACCAGAATAAAAGATATTACTTCTAACTTATTTCTGTCAACTTTTAACAGCAAAGTTGTTAATATGATAGATCTTTTTGTATCCCACCGCTGCCACGAATTTTGTAACATGGCGCTTTGCCGCCAGCACAAGGGATCCGTCTTGGCCTGACGTTTGGCTCAATTGTACTCTTAATGGTATGGAAGAGAACTAATTGAGACGCTTTATATTAAACAATTTTATTAACTATAAAACAGTTTAATAACCAAACGTAATAAATAAAATTCAGATATGTAACATCAGATTTTTATGCTTGATAAGTCCATGTTCGTGGTTCAATAACGATATTTTACTGTGATAATGTCAACAAGTCCTTGTATTGCTACAGCTACAGCTTCAGTTTCATTATTGATACTATTATTATTTTTCTTTAACACTTTACGGTTGACTCAAACGTCAATAAAATTTAAACGGCAATTACAGGCACACAGGCGTGTTTATATGTGTGATGATTTCGGTTGCTATGCATGTTCGTTTCACCAGTTATCAGATTATTCGGTTGTTATTGTTTGTACCTTCTATGGCTCAGCTTTATCGGCGTTCTTCAGAAGACAGTGAATATATGATGGTGAAATAATGAAAAACCACAACTTCAAGAAAGATAGAATTACAACTTTCATAAAATACTGAGGAACCCTGAAACTGAGAGTTTCATTCGATTCTAGACATCGATGAGAAATCAGGTCATGTTATTACCTCCCCTGATATCTAAGCGTAATTCGACAAGAAATATCTAGTGGCACTCCGCGCATGCCCGAAGAAACACAAACGATTTTAGGTCTTGCAATCTCATTTTCCACTTCATTCTAAAAAGTATATATTACACTTCATTCACTGGTATCGTCTCTCTGTTTTGCCTATTATTACAAAAAACACAACAGAAATTACAAATGTTATATGTAACAGTGTAGGTGTGATCTTGACCTTTCAAATGCGAATCCTACGCCGCCTGCCTTTGACTCCTCGTCTCGTCGTTATAAACACTTTTATAAAGCTATTTCAAACTTGAAAATCGATGGGGACGTTAGAGACCGGACAAGATGTATTGCCCCATTTTCACTTATAACTAGCAAGTGAGTCATTGAACTTCCATGCAGTGTCATGGCTTTGAGCGCGACACGTTGTTTCATCGTAATGATTATTTATACAAAGTGATTTAATAATATTTTCATTCAAAAGAACGTTGGAGACCAGACAAGATGTATTTTCTCCAGTTTTCCTCTCTAACTTTCAGTTGTGACTTCGACCTTTAATCCTATGGCGTGGGATTTATACAATATAATAGTCGAAATTAAGCGGTACATGTACATGATTCTTATCGTTGAGGAAGTCGAACATGGATAATCTGAAGCATGGGCTTACACTGCAAACTGATATGTCTATAATATCGCAACATAATTTCTGAAACTTTTAAAATCCGGGGCTGCAGCTTGCATGCTCTTCCAATAACCTGATGAAAAGTCCTTATGCTCAACTGTCGTTCTTAAGACAGTCTGACGAACAAATGGGACTCTGTACTATTACTGTTCTCGCCCTTACTCATTCAAAATATTCGACACTCTAATAAACACATCACATTCCATTACAGAAGATAAGTCCTTCTTAGGGGCTAACCGTCATCAAATGTTGTAAGAACTTGTGGCGCGACCTATTTGCTTTTAATTGTGTTTGTATAATTATTATGTATTTATATACATTTTGAATGAGCAATAAAATATTTTTACACTAAACGTAAATTGTTATTGGTTGTCAAAGATTTCAAATATAAATATTTCTGAAGGAGGATGTTCAGTGAACAATAGGGTGCTCTATTTCTGTCATTGACCCAAACCAAGGTTTAGGTCTTATTGAAGAATAATTCGTTTCTGGGAAATTTACAGTTCAAGTGTTAAACAAAACACTATATATCGATTATGACAATATCAGACCCCACTTGCAAAACCTTCAGTGACATGGATATAAATTCTAACAGCAAATAAAGTTTTGATCGTAAAATCAAGCATTTATCACATCATATATGTAATCTGCCATCGTTCTGCATGCAACCTCGTTTCAACGTGCATACAATCGACATAATATATTGTTTTTTGTTTTTTTTTTTAATTTTAAAGGTAAAGATATGTTAAAGTGATTCTAGACATCGTTGAGAAATCAGGTCATGTTATTACCTCCCCTGATATCTAAGCGTAATTCAACCAGAAATATCTAGTGGCACTAATATATTGTTTGTTTTTGTTTTTTGTTGGTTTTTTTTTTAATTTTAAAGGTAAAGATATATTAACTCCTTCCAGGACTAACTTAATATGAAATGACTCAGTATATAAAAGAAAACTTAAATATTATTCTAAAATACTTCAACTACATTCAACAAAATTCCTAATCGGTCAGTTTATATTGTATTACTTTTTTGTTAATAATGCATGTATTTACAAGAAATTTCACATACCGACATTTGAATAGGTACTGCAGCTAATTATCGATTTATTTTTGGCCGACTCTCGGCCAACGTAACCGCATTAGGCGTTTTGACCAATATAGCTTATTTTGCACGTGCATGGCATGCGCACCAATATGCTTGTGCTCATGAATCGGTGATTTCAATGAATTGTGCTTGGGTTAAATTTCGCCAAAAGAGCGCGAATGGTAGATAGCCGCCGACTGAAGGTTCTTGTAAGCTGAAATAAGGTTAAAAATGGAAATAACTATCAAAGAAACGGGTACAAACAAATTATATCAAAATGCAAAAATAATTACACACGTGTCGTAAATGTGTCCCGGCTAGCAACATTCAAACAGCTCGATCGCGTTGCTCTTGTGCCAATTTCACCATGATATGTGTTTTTAGCTCGACTATTCGAAGAATAGTCTAGCTATTCTACTCACCCTGGCGTCGGCGTCACACCTTGGTTAAGTTTTTGCATGCAAGTACATACAGCTATCATTTAAAGGCATATAGCTTTTAAACTTATTTATTCTTTTTCTAGGTCAATTACCAATCTCATTGGGTCAAGTTCCATAACTCTAACATGTATTTTGAGCAAATTATGCCCCCTTTTGGACTTAGAAAATTCTGGTTAAAGTTTTACATGCAAGTTACTATCTCCAAAACTAATGCAGATATTGAATTGAAACTTCACATGTGTCTTTGGGGTTATAAAACTAGTTGATAGCACCAAGTCCCATAACTCTGACCTTCATTTTGGCCAAATTATGCCCCCTTTTGAACTTAGAAAATTCTGGTTAAAGTTTTGCGTGCAAGTACATACAGCTATTACTAAAAGGCATATAGATTTGAAACTTATTTTTTCTTTTTCTAGATCAATTACCTACCTCACTGGGTCAAGTCCCATAACTCTGACATGTATTTTGGCCAAATTATGCCCCCTTTTGGATTTGGAAAATCCTGGTTAAAGTTTTACATGCAAGTAACTATCTCCAAAACTACTACAGATATTAAATTGAAACTTCACATGTGTCTTCGGGGTTATAAAACTAGTTGATAGCACCAAGTCCCATAACTCTGACATGTATTTTGGGCAAATTATGACCCCTTTTGGACTTAGAAAATCCTGGTTAAAGTTTTGCGTGCAAGTATATACAGCTATTACCAAAAGGCATATAGCTTTGAAACTTATTTATTCTTTTTCTAGATCAATTACCAACCTCACTGGGTCAAGTTCCATAACTTTTAACATGTATTTTGAGCAAATTATGCCCCCTTTTGGACTTAGAAAATTCTGGTTTAAGTTTTACATGCAAGTTACTATCCCCAAAACTAATGCAGATATTGAATTGAAACTTAACATGTTTCTTCGGGGTTATAAAACTAGTTGATAACATCAAGTCCCATAACTCTGATATGTATTTTGGTCAAATTTTTTTTGGGTAATAATTTCCTGCTTCTGTGACAATATTTCGAATAGTCGAGCTTGGCTGTCTTACGGACAGCTCTTGTTCTAGTAGGACTTTCGCCAGTAATGTCAAAAGTGTAAATGAACACGTGCATGTTCGTGCACATGCCCTGTATGTGCAAAATATAGAATATTGGTCAAAACGCCTAATGCGGTTACCTTGGCCGTGAGTCGCCAAAAATAAATTAATAATTAGCTGCAGTACCTATCCAAATGTTGGTATGTGAAATTTCGTGTGAATACATGCATTATTAACAAAATAGTAATACAATATAAACTGACTGATTAGGAATTTTGTTGAGTGTAATGATGACTTCCATATGCAAGAGGTTTAGTAAGCAAAAGATAATGAATAAGTCTTTCTATAGCATGACTTCTGCCTTCGTCGTGAGAAGGCATAAGGCATCTTTAGAAGACGGGGCACATCGCCGCGTCGGCTTATGGTTACCCTCTTCTTTATAATGGCCTTTGTTGCCTACCGCATGTTGTCAGAAAAATATTGCCACGTTTACGTTGTACGTTTAGGTCACAATGGATGTGTGCAGTTACCCACTTCTGGGTTTTAAATTAATTTATTACTTGCCCTTTATCTATGAAATCTGAATTTAGGTGAATTGGCTTTAAAAGGTTGTTTAAAGCTACCCGCCTTCAGGCGAATTTTTCAACATGTTTCATTGCAACAAGTTTGACATAGAATGTATATATGACACTGCATGATACAGCGAATGATAATATGTTAAACATGTGTTAAAAAGCTATTAAGAATGTTGGCTGTCCACATTATCAAAACAGCGTTCCTTCTGTATAATAGTTTTGATATCTTGTAAATATCATATGTCAATAAGTTTGTCCTACTGGTAATTTTCACTGCAGCCACATTTTATACATTTTTGAAAGATGTAAATGTCGCACCGCCAAACGTCGCCCCGTCGAACATGTTATGGCGCCTCGACAAAAGTCCGACACTCCGCCGAATGTAGCCCCGTTTGCCGAGCCGCCATAATGACGTTCTGCGGGGCGGACGACGGCGGGACGCCATAACGACGTTTGTTTTTGTGCCGCTGCGACACAACGACAGAACGAAATGATACAAATTAACCACCATACTAACGTCTCATGACTGAAGAGATAGCTACAAACTTTTTACAACACATTTCATCTTTTATATCGGTTATCGTATTTCAGTCATCATGGCCTAAATGTACTTGCAAAAATATTTCATTCAGTCTTCTTAAATTGTTATGTACGAACAGTTATTTTGTCTCGGATGGATAGTACACAAATTATAACGTATTTAATTGAAAATCAAAGCAAACTTTTCAATCGCAGGAAAATTTCTATTTACCCAAAAATACCTTCCAGGTTTTACAGTTGTCAAGAAAACGTCTGTTTACAGATAAGTACGGTATATACGCTACAAATACTGACCAGGTTCTGAGGACCGTTTGGGCATTTACTGAAAAAAGCCAGGTGTCCAATGTATATATACTATGATGATTATTTCGTTTTACGTTCTGATTTGAAAAGTCTTGTCAGATCAATGCCAGTGTTCTGATGTTAACATTTTTAAATGTCTATTCAGGATTTTCATCGAGTTGACAAAGATAAATTTCATATGCCATATGCTTGTGTTTTGCAGGGTTCATTATGTGTGGGTGTAATTTTTTGTTTATTTAGTCTTCTGCACAACTCGTGTAATTTTTCAGTGTAAGAAATAAACCGTGTTTTGTAAAGGTATAAAATCACAAAAAAATAAAAACAAATTCCAGGAAATAGTAACATGTTCTATAGTTACCTCAGCGGCCCTGGTAAACGAAGAAGTTGTAGTTAGTTCTTTGGAAACATATTTCATATAAAGACTGAAAATAGCATCTGACGTAAAACACGCGACTATACTACATGGTGACGACAGACATGTGTGGTGGAGGTCGGAGATTGGAAAGCGGACATCGGAAAGCGGAGTAAATAAAAGGATTTTAAGAGATATTAACATTATAAATGAAACTGTTACATAAACATTACAACGGCCATTTTTAAGTTTAGAAATTTAACATATTAAGGCCCTTTCGATCTGTCTGGTGCTGTTGCTGGTGGTGGTTGTTGTGGTGTTGGTGTGGTTTGTGTGCCGGATGAGGGGGTTGGGCGATTGCTAGAAAACTTCGGGTCTCTTACATTCAGTTAATGGTCCTAGTTGGCAACGGTTAGTCCTCATCAGAATACTCATAGGATAGTTGTAAAAATATGCTTTCAATTTTATTGAATAACATATCGGAGGTCGATTGCAAACGGTAATAGCGTCTAGTAAAAAAAAAAAAAAAATGAGAAACAAACTGCTTGCAATCAAAGTTCTGTGTACCTAAGCCTATAGATTATTACTTCTAAAAACTTTCAAACCAGTTATTTTCTTTTCAACATAATTAAGGTGTGTCATTTTTATGACAAATTTCATTTTATTGAAGTACAATGTATATTTGTCTACTCAAAAAGCAAAGACCATTCTTTTTTAATGAATTATGTTGTGGTTAAATCAGTTTGCAAGGTGTCGATCATAATGGACTCCTCTTCAAAGTTGAGTGGCTAAATATGATGTCACTGGATTTTGATAAGCATAATTCTTATCACCTAAAATATTAACTCTTCAGTGAATAACCACATTTTTGTGGTTGCGTTAAAGCTTTTATGACCTTACTAGAATTGCCGTTAGTTTTATTTTGGTCAACATATTTCATTTCTTGTCCCATCAGTTGAACATAAAGGCTTTAAATTAAACACAGTTACCACTAGTTTGATCATTCCTGACGAGAAGGCCATTGCAAATAATTCTCTAACGCCGTATCGAAAGTTGGTGTACTTCTATTGACAGTAGAAGAACTAACACTGAATCCCTTAGAAAGAAAGAAGGTTGTAAGGGAATGATATGAACCATCACACAAATACAAGAAGAAAGTGAAAGTTTAAATTTGCTTTCTGCAACATGAAGAATAATCGCTATTTTTAATATAGGTTTTTTGAGATTCACAACTTGCTTCAAAACACTAATACCAATGCTTTGAAAACACAACATCAAATTATCTCAGCTATTATATTGCGTGTCTTCGAGGTTTCCTCCAGTAGCAGACAAAACAAAAAACTAGTAGAATCGCATTTATATTACTTAACCAAAGATCGGCGTTGTGACGCATATAGCCCTCCTGCAAATCGGCGTTTTGACAGATAAAGCTGTTCTGTAGATCAGCCTTGTGACAAATATCGCCGTCCGTGACAAATATTGCCGTCCTGCAAATCGGCGTTGTGACAGATAAAGCCCTACCTAAAGATCAACCTTGTGCTGGATATAACGGTCCTGAAGATCAGCCTTGTGACGGATGTAGCCGTCCAGCATATCGCTGTTTAACTGATATAGACTTCCTGCATATCGGCCTTGTGACGTATGTAGCCTTCCTGCTGATCAGCATTTTGACGGATTAAGCAGTCCAGCCGATCGGCGTTGTGACAGATATAACCGTCCAGCATATAATCCTTGTGACAGATAGAGCCGCCAAGCAGATCGGCGTTGAGATGGATGAAGCCGTCCTGCAGATCGGTCTTGTGACAGATATGGCCGTCCAGCAGATCGGCGTTGTGACAGATACAGCGGTCCTGCAGTTCAGCATTGTGACGGATGTTGCCGTCAACCAGATCGGCGTTGTGACAAATATAGCCGTCCTGCAGATCAGCCTTGTGATGGATGTAGCAGTACTGCAAATCTGCCTTGTGACACATATAGCCGTCCTGCAGCCATCAGCCTGATGATTGATTTAGCCGTCCTGAAGATCAGCCTTGCGACAGATATAACCGCGCTGCAGATCAGCTTGTTATGGATGTAGCCGTCCTGCCGATCAGCCTTGTGACTTATATAGCGGTCCTGCAGATCAGCCATATGACGGATATAGCCGTCCTGCAGATCAGCCTTGTGACAGATATTGTCGAAGTGCAGATCAGCCTTGTGACGGATATAGCCGTCCTGCAGATCAGCGTTGTGTCAGATATAGCCGTCCTGCAGAACGGCCTTGTGACGAATAAAACAGTTCTGCAGCTCAGCCTTGTGACGGATGTAGCCGACCAGCAGATCAGCGTTGTGAGAGATATAGCAGTCCTGCCGATCAGTCTTGTAACAGATATAGCCGTTCAGCAGATCGGCCTTGTGACGGATATAGCCGACCTGCAAATCGGCGTTGTGACATATAAAGATGTTCTTCAGATCAGCCTTGAGACAGATATAGCCGTCCAGTAGATAGGTCTTGTGACAGCTACAGCCGTCCTGCAGATCGGCATTGTGGCGGATATAGCTATCATGCAGATCGGCAATTGACAGACATAGCTGCCCTGCAGATCAGACTTGGGACGGATATAGCCGTCCTGCAGATCGGCGATGTGACAGATATAGCCGTCCTGCAGATCAGCCTTGTGGCATTTATATGCGTCCTGCAGACCGGTGTTGTGACAGATATATTCGTCCTGCAGATCGGTAACCGCCTCGGTAGCCTAGTGGTAGAGCGTCCGCTTCGAGTGCGAGAGGTCGTGGGTTCGATCCCCGGCCGCGTCATACCAAAAACTGGTACTAGTAGCTTCCTCGCTTGGCGCTCAGCATTAAGAGGATACCGGTAGTGCTAGGACTGGTCAGCCCGCAGGTGTTGTGAGAGAAACAACCGTCCTGCAGAACGGTCTTGTGACGTGTCCGTTCTGTAGATCGGCGTTGTGACGGACATATCCGTCCTACAGATCAGCCTTGAGACCAATACAGCTGTCCGCGACAGATATAGCCATCCTGCAGATCGGCGTTGCGACAGATAAAGCCGTCCTGCTGATCAGCGTTGTGACAGATATATCCGTCCTGCATATCGGGGTTGTGACGGATAAAGATGTCCGTGACAGATATAGTCGATCTTCAATTCGGCGTTTTGACAGACATAGCCGTCCATGAAGATCAGCCTTGTGACGGATAAAGCCGATAAAGACCGATAAAGCTGTCCGCGACGAATATAGCCATCCTGCAGACCGGCGTTGGGACAGATAAAGCCGTTCTGCAGATCAACCTTGTGATCGATACAAATGTCCGTGACAGATATAGTCGATCTTCAATGCGGCGCTTTGACAGACATAGCCGTCCATGCAGATCAGCCTTGTGACGGATAAAGCCGTCCTGAAGATCAGTCTTGTGACTGATACAGACGTCCGAAACAGATCTAAACGCTCTGCAATTCGGCGTTGTGACAGATATAGCTGTCCCTGCAGATCAGCCTTGTGACAGATATAGCCGTCCTGCAGATCAGCCTTGTGACAGATATAGCCGTCCCTGCTGATCAGCCCTTTGACGGATATAGCCGTCCAGCAGATCAGCCTTGTGACAGATATAGCCGTCATTTAGATCAGCCTTGTGACATTTATAGCCGTCCTGCAGATCAAGCAGCCTTGTGACAGATATAACCGTCCTGCAGTTCAGCCTTGTGACGGATGGCAGATCGCTGTGGTGACCGATAAAGACGTCCTGAAGATCGGCCTAGTGACGGCAAATCGGTGTTGAGATGGATGTAGCCGTCCTGCCGATCCGTCTTATAGATATATAGGCATCCAGCAGATCGGCGTTGTGACGGATATAGCCGTCCTTCAGATCAGCCTTGTGACGGATGTAGCCGTCAAGCAGATCGCCGTTGTCACAGATATAGCCGTCCTGCAGATCAACCTTGTGATGGATGTAAGAGTACTACAAATCTGCCATGTGACAATTATAGCTGTACTCCATACCATCCTGATGATAGATTAGCCGTCTTGAAAATCGGCCTTGTGACAGATATAACCGTCCAGCAGATCAGCCTTGTGATGCATATAACATTTCCGTAACTTATAGTCTGTAAGTAATTACATTTCAAAGCATTCCTAAGAAATGCAGCATTAATTTCAAGATATCTAAAAAAAATCCTTTCTGTTGTGGAACGATCTCGAAGCCGGTGTCTTTATAAGTAATTGTGACAGGGGCAGATAATCGGGACTATGTAGTTAAGTATGAAACTTTCAGTAGAAACTTCAATCATCAACTGACGACTGAGTTTCAAAAGTCAGTTGAACGTTCAACTGACGACCAGAAGTCGATTGAATATTCAACAAACGACTGTCCATTAGTACTGAGTGAAGACACTTACCTACCTGTTTGACAAAGCATCTGCCCCTGTTATTCTTTATCCAGCATGGGTCTTGTGTCTTTAGGTTACGGTCCTTCAAATATTTCTGCTTATCAAGGGGCAATAACTTTCTATATATACGCAAGGCTAATTGCTCTTAATTTAATGTAATGTTTGCAGGGGCAGATAATCGGGGCTACTTCATATAATCATGTATCATGCAACTTTCAGTAGAAAACTGAATCACCAACTAACGACTGAATTCCAGAAGTCAGTTGAATGTTCAACTGACAACTAGAAGTCAGTTGAATATTCAACTGACGACCAGATGTCGATTAAATATTCAACTGACAACTGTCCGTTAGAAAAGAGTGAAGGCACTTATTCACCTGTTTGTAAAAACATCTGAACCTGTTTTTCTTCTATCCAGCAAGGGTTTTGTGTCGTATATGTTAAGGTCATTCAAATATTCCTGCATTTCAAAGGAGGATCATAACTTTCTATAGATTCGCAATGCTAATGCCCCTTTATTAAAGGCACTGGCCTCCAGGTTTTGGCTAAAAATGATCTTTCTTTAAAATTGAATTTTGGTCATATTATTAACAGAAGAATATGATTTTTTGTTTCTAAACTATTTTTAAAAAATGCCAAATCAAGAAAAAAGATGACCGCGTCTGGAATCGAACCCGGGCCGCCGCAGCAATAAAAACGTTATCCCCTGTCATTACCAATAGCGTTATGGCGGAATTAGTTTTTAACGCTCACAAAATATAGATATTTATAATCGAGGCAGTTTACGTAGAGTAAAGCGTTATAAACCCTTTTCGACTTTCATCGTAAAAAAATAACAAAAACAACTAGTTCCGATGTTTCCGTAACATACAGTCTGTCAGTAATTTAGTTTCAAAGCATTCTTAAGAAAAATAGCATTCATTTCCAGATATCTAAAATATTTTTGTTGTCGAACGATCTGGAGACCAGTGCCTTTAAATGTGATTGTTGGCAGATTTAGTAATGAGTGAAGGCACTTACCTACCTGTTTGACAAAGCATCAGCCCCTGCTTTTTCTTTATCCAGCAAGGGTCTTGTGTCTTTAGGTTACGGTCATTCAAATATTTCTGCTTTTCCATGGGCAATAACTTTCTATATATACGCAATGCTAATGGTTTTTAATTTAAAGTAATGTTGGCATGGGCAAATAATCGGGGCTACTTCATGTAGACAATATGAAACTTTCAATAACAACTGTCTATTAGAAAAGAGGAAGGCACTTACCTTCCTGTTTGTAAAAGCATCTGCCCCTGTTTATCTTCTATCCATTAAGGGTCCTGTGTTAAAGTTTTAATCCTGTTCAAAATCACCATTAAAACAATGCAAATAATTTTGTAGATTTGTAGAAAACGGTCTAATGAAAAAATTCGCCTGTTATTTAGTCTTGGATAGCTAAATATTGTTAATATACGAATGAATATAAAATCATAAAATATTTAATGACACGCGGGCCACTTATTAACTCGCCAGATTTTGCCGATTTCCGTAAATTTACGAAGACAGTTTCATATGACAAAAAAAAAATGAATACGTCGAAAACAACAATGGCTGACCAGCCGTGATAGGATTTTGTGTAAAGATGGAGAAATTTACAAATATTTTGCTTTTCTCTGCCATTTTACAAAAAAATACTTCTATGTTAGCACATTAGGCCTGTTGTTCAATAAAAGGAAAGGCTGTTTACTAGAAAATGCGATACGAATGTGCTTGACATGTTGTTGTTGTGTTTCTTAAGATAGGTTTAGCGTGGCTCTTTGTGCGGTCCCGTACAAACAATCTATTTATCTACATCTGCATGACAGTTCCCATAGTTAATAACTGACTATGACTGGGAGGTGACTGTCTGGTCGATACTTTGATGATTAAGCCGCTATTGATAACACAAATTAGTTTTCAATATCAAAATCAGTACTATTATATTACAAGTTACAGGTTAAAAGATTATATACTTCAGGTTAGAACATCAGTAATCTATGCCACTCCTGAACTCGTTAAGAGTAGCACTGGATTTTACATGATGTGACAGGTTGTTTATTCCAGAGTCTAATGGTTCTAAGAAAAAAGATAGTTCATGTGATAATGGATGCGAGAGGAGGGAATATGAAAGTTAAGGTCCCAAGGTTCTAGTAGGTACTGGTGATCTACAAAAAACAATGGAATGATGGATTTTTATATAAAATAATAAGGGATGTGAAACGTATCCTTGTTTCTAACGTTTGACATTTAAGTACAGTTAACATTTCTGCTTCATTTACAGTCATAGTTGATTTGCTTCCGTACTCTTTCAATTTCATATGTTTGATTTTGTTGCCATGAATGCTAAACAGTTGAGTAATATTTAAATTATGGGTGAACATATGTTTTAACGGAGTTTCTTTGATTTATATATGTAATATTTATTTGATCATTTCTTTTCATGTATTTTAGGGTCTTGTTTGCCTTGTTTGATACATTTTGAAAGTGATTTCCAGCTGAAGTCCTCACACTAATGGTTTGCTTAAATATTTAGCATTTTGTAGTGTTAAATTCATGAATATGTAGCTTATAGGGAAAAGCAATGTTTTATTATTTCTCTTTTTTTCATATCCTAATCACTTCGCATTATCAGAATTAAACTCCATTGACCAGGTTTTTTCCAAATTTCCAATTTATGGAGGTCCTGCTGGAGAGTCTTACAATCATATATGATTTTTATAGACCTTTTTACAAAACTAACGGTTTCTATGCTATTTCCAGGATGTTTTGATTTTAACGCGCATGCACTCTTTACGTGTGGCAAAATAGCGCTCAAGAATAAGTAAAGCTACATAAAATTATCATTATAATATGGATTGTTTTGCCTCTATAAAGATAATTTCAATCAAGAAATTTATTATACAGACTGCTTTGATTAAAGGCATGTATGATATTTTTCATATCTTACCTGAAAAGTCGGCTTAATTCTTATTTTCGTCAGAAAAGAACAAGTATTCCCAGTCTATTTCCACACATCATGCAAATATAAAACTAGTTCCTTACATTTAAAAATGTTTTTTTCACAACTTCAAACAGTTGTTGTATATATTTTTCTCCGACTTGAACGACATCTACATTCTTAGAGGACGTGGTTCCTTAAAACTTTTACTGAAGTTGCTGTTTTATGTGATATACCGGAAATTATTACGTAACTATTATGCAAATGACATGATAAAACATACGTCACCTAGGTGATCAAGACCCTAGGATGTCAACTAATTAGAGCGGAACATAAAAGTTACTGAAGCATATAAGATGGCTTTTATGTGATATACTTTAATGCCCTTCGGTCATCAACGCACTCGGATTAATATATCACATGGCGGAGCTGTTTTGTGAATCAGAAATAAACATTTCACGTGATATGTAGTATTTTAAAATCTGTAAGAATATACCTTTGAGCCCGCCCGCCTGCTTAGCTCAGTAGGTCTATTGAGAGCATTTGTCTACGGATCGCGGGGTCGCGAGTTCGATCCCAGGGCGGGACGTATGTTCTCCGTGACGATTTGATAAAAGACATTGTGTCTGAAATCATTCGTCCTCCACCTCTGATAATTCATGTGGGGGAGTTGGCAGTTACTTGCGGAGAACAGGTTTGTACTGGTACAGAATCCAGGAACACTGGTTAGGTTAAATGCCCGCCGTTACATGACTGAAATATTGTTGAAAAACGGCATTAAACCCAAAACAAACAAACAAAATACCTTTGAACTTTAATTAACATTTCCTTTTAAAACGATGAAAATTTAGTTATAAAAATCTTAATTCGTACAATCTAAATGAAATCAAGAACTATAACTACATACTAAAAGAAAATACCTGTTATAAATCTCTAATATTTTTATCTCTCATGTTTACATGCTGGATCATTTTCATATCGAAAATGTATCGAGCGCAGAAGTCATTAACCGTTAATTAATAGAATAATTATGATAAACTTGATTCCGCAAAGAAAATAGAACATCATCTAGCCACCCGCCCCCTCTCTGTTAAATCTTACCGATTTATCTCTGATATTGTCAAATAAAAACTTTAAAAATCAAAGAATCAATAGAAATTAAAAATAACAATTTTAAGATAATTTTCTTTAATATAGAATAAATTGATCCCCATTTAAGTATTATTGGGTAAAAAATCAAAGCCTGGACATTATTAATTGAACATTTTATTTTCAATATCGACTTTTAATTATATTACAAGTATCCTATAAGCTAATTGCAGCAGGAGGTAAGTTCTGAGAGATGATGTTAGAAAATCAAACAAAATCGTTTTTAATTCATGGAAAATATTCTTCAATTTCTCTTAACCTAAATTTGTTGAGATCAAAATTGCTGGAAAATAGTTCATTGCCTGTTCATTATAAATCCAAAATCATCAATTTAAATGCGCATTATTTAAATATCTCAGTTGTGGGTTTGCAAAGATTTACATATAGTTTCCTTTTATTGTATTGCTAAAACAAAAACATTTACAATGTATAGTGAGATCAACTACTGTATCATCAGCAAAGAGTCTTACACTGTTTTTAAGTGAGTCTGGCAGGTCACTGATATGTTAGGAAAGGACAAGGCCTAAGGACATACCTTTAGGGTACCCCTGACACCACAGGTAGTACAACTGATCGGTGGTCTTTGTGTTCGCTTTTTAAGGAAAGGTTTAATCCACATGGATGTTTTTCTGTCTATACCTAAATAAAATAGCTTGCAGACGAAAAGATTGTGATCGAGTTTGTCAAACGCTTTGCGAAAATCCATTACTATTAGGTTAGTCTATTTACTAGCTTCAAGGTTATCAAAACATTCTTGACTAAAATTAATTAACTGAGAATCACAACTGTGCTTTGAGCGGAAGCCATGTTGGAAGGAATTAAGCAAATTAAATTTTATCTAGATGATTCATAATATTTGATACTAAAACATGCTCAATCAGTTGGAAGCAATGCAAGTAAGAGAATAGGTCTGTGATTGCTGGCTTTGCTTTGTGGGCCCTTTTTGTATACAGGGGCAACGACAGCCGTCCTCTAATCTTGTGGAACATTGCCAGTACCAAGCGAAGACATGTAAATTTTAGTCCCATTTAATAGAGAAGCAGTATTTTAAGCATTGGGCGGACATTGGTGTCGTAAGCTGTTTCTTTTACTTTCCGGTTGTGTTTTTGTTTGTTTTGTTTTTTTGACATTCCTTCGGCTTAATCTAAGTAAATTATTTCCTTTGATGTGTTTTGGCCAACTGAGATCTTTACTTAGTGTGACGCCCAGGTATTTAGCAGCGTCTCTAGTTTTTAGTGCTGTATTATGGAGTGTATAATTGTAGATGATAGTTTTTTTTCTTTCGAATAATCCTCAATACCTCACACTTATCCGGATTGAACACCATACATAAGATACAGGTATACTGATAGATAGATAGATAGATAGATAGATAGATAGATAGATGGATGGATGGATGGATGGAGAGAGAGAGAGAGATACTCTCTGAATATTGTCAATAATTAGTTCCAGTCTAATCAACCGAAATATGAAAGAAAATGTAAGCATATTACATGATATGCAAAGCATGATGTGAACTTCTATAGATGACATTTTTATTATTCACACTTACAATTATTGAATAACTGCATATATATCAAACAAAGACAACAATATTGCACACAGACATAAAATTAGCCTTTTTCTGATATGAAAATATGTCAGTTGAATGACTTCAGTACAATGTAATCAAAAATGCCGTACGAGCCATCTCCGGGTTATTTCACTATTAATACGTACGATTAGCCACTTCCTTTAGCGTAGTTACGGATGTATCCGAATGATTCACTGAAATCGAAAGTAACATTTGTACCAGCCAATGCCTTCGTGAACGGAATTTTTATGTCTTGATGTAGAAAAATAACCTTCCTATTACTTTCGCTACGGAATCTTATCTGGCCAGTATTATAACTTTAAGGCCGTTCAAATATTCCTGCTTTTCAGAGGGTCATAACTTCCTACATATACGCAAGGCTAATGACCCTTAATTAAATGAAATTGTTGCAGAGGCAGATAATCGGGGCTAATACATGTACTTATATATGAAACTTACAGTAAAGACTTGAATCATTAACTGACGACTGATTTCCAGAAGTTAATATTATACTGAATATTATATTGAATATTATACTTAACTGACGTCTGACCGTCAGAAGTCAGTTGAATATTCAACCGAAGACTAGAAGTCAACAGAATATTCAACTGTCAACCATCAACTAGCGACCAACTTTATGCTGGTTATATATATATAGAAAGTATTAAGAGTTACTCCTGGACAAGTATATAATAAATAAAAAAGAAAAACATCCAAGGGTTTCCTCTATCTGTATTTCTGTCTACCTACCGGTTTCATATCATAATCATCAGGGCAGACATATAAAAGAGGTGTAGTTGCTACGCAACGTGCCATGTGTACACATGTGTACGCAACGTTATTTTATGACGTCATCAATATTTGTTTATTTTTGGTTTAAATATATCAAAAAAGTAACGTTCCTTAGACAACCTAGCTGAAACATTATTATTATGAAATTTATAAAAAGGAAAAATTAAATACTGTGGGTCCATTTTAGAGCATAGATCTAAATGTTCACTAACAGGCAATTGTCTTGTTGATGGGTCTCTTATTTGCTGATCAGGAACTGTTCTTCTGTTTCTTAATTTATCACCTGTTTGACCAATATAAAACTCTTTGCATCCATTGCAAATCAAAACATACAGAACATTTTGAACAGTACAATCCATGTTTTCTTTTACATGAAAAATTTTATTATTTAATTTTAAAGTAGAACTTTCTACAATATGTTTACATAACCCACAACGTGGTTCATTACATTTTTTAACTGAAGGTGGGGTGACATTTTCATTAAATTCTGATTTAACAAGAATACGTTTAAGGTTGGGTAATTGTCTTTTGCACTTAATTAATTTGGTATTATCTATTATTTTCTTCATGGTGGAATCAGAATTTAAAATTTCCATGTTATTATTTATAATTCCAAATAATTCTCTATTTTTAGGATTAAATGTAGAAATATATGGCGTGATTTTTTCTTCTTTATTTTCCTTTACTGATAATAAAGTACTTTTAGGTATTTGCATAGCTTTTATGATTCCTGTTTTTAGCTCACCTGAGCAATGCTCAGGTGAGTTTTTCTGATCGCTCGATGTCCGGCGTCCGTCGTCTGTCGTCCGTCAACATTTAGCTTGTGTATGCGATAGAGGCTGTATTTTTCAACTGATCTTAATGAATTTTGACCAGAATGAGTACCTTGATGAAATCTAGGCCAAGTTCGAAAATGGGTCATCTGTGGTCAAAAACAAGGTCACTAGGTCAAATCAAGGAATAACCTTGTGTATGCGATAGAGGCTGTATTTTTCAATTGATCTTCATGAATTTTGCTCAGAATAATTATCTTGATGAAATCTAGGCCGAGTTCGAAAGTAGGTCATCTGGGATAAAAAACTAGGTCACTAGGTCAAATCAAGGAAAAACCTTATGTATGCGATAGATGCTGTATTTTTCAATTGATCTTCATGAAATTTTGTCAGAATGATTACCTTGATGAAATCTAGGCTAAGTTTGAGAATGGGTCAACCGGGGTCAAAAACTAAGTCACTAGGTCAAATCAAGGAAAAACCTTGTGTATGCAATAGAGGCTGAATTTCTCATTTTATCTTCATGAATTTTGGTCAGAATGATTGCCTTGATGAAATCTAGGTCGAGTTTTAAAATGGGTTATCTGGGATTAAAAAGTAGGTCACTAGGTCAAATCAAAGAAAAACCTTGCGTATGCGATAGAGGCTGTATTTTTCAACTGATCTTCATGAAATTTTGTCAAAATGATAACCTTGATGAAATCTAGGACAATTTTGAATATGGGTCATCGGGGATCCAAAACTAGGTCACTAGATCAAATCAAATAAAAACCTTGGATATGCTATAGGGGCTGCATTTTACACCAGATCTACATGAAATTTAATCAGAATGTTTGTCTATATGAAATCTAGGTGGAATTTGAATATGGATCATCTGGGGTAAAAATCTAGGTCACCCTGTCAAATTAAAGAAAAACCTTTTTATGCAATAGGGGCTGCATTTTACACTGGATTCTCATAAAATTTAGTCAGAATGATTGCCTTGACGAAATCTAGGTCGAGTTAGAATATGGATCATCTGTGGTCAAAAACGAGGTCATTAGGTCAAATCAAAGAAAAACTTTTGTATATGCAATAGAGACTGTATTTTTCAATTGATCTTCATGAAATTTGGTCAGAATGCTAGCCTTGGTGAAATAAAGGTCAAGTTTGAATATGGGTCATCTGGGGTCAAAAACTAGGTCGCTAGGATATATCAAAGAAAAACGTTTTGTATGCGATAGAGGCTGTATTTTTCAATCGAGGTTTATAAAATTTAGTCAGGATGATTGCCTTGATCAAATCTAGGTCAATTTTGAATGTAGGTCATCTTAGCTCAAAAACTAGGTCACTAGGTCAAATTGAAGAAAATGCTTGTTTACACTTAAGATACCATATTTTTGATCCAATCTTAATGAAAATTGGTCAGAATATTTGTTTCCATGAAATCACTATGTCAAACATGTTTACACTGTTATGGTATGTCTATCAGGTGAGCGACCTAGGGCCATCTTTGCCCTCTTGTTATAACTTGTACTGGGTATTTATTTTTAATCAGATTAGATGCTAATTCTATTAATCTTGTGTTTAGTATATTTTTGTCCGAAATAATAGTACACAGTCTACGAGCTAAAGAAAAAGGAATATTAGTTTTAGTGTGCTTAGGGTGACAAGACTTAAAATTTAAGAGTTGTTTAGAATCAGTAACTTTAAAGTAAATATCTGTGGAAATTACTGTCCCTTCTTTTATAACTAAAATATCCAGAAATGGCAGACTACCGGCACTCTGTTGCTTTTTAAAACATTTATCTTTATGAAGTGAATTCAGCATTTTTTCAAAAAGTTCTAAATCATCAAATGATAGTTTCCAAAATATAAAACAATCATCCAAGTATCTTTTCCACTGTTCCATGATATAATAAGCAAATTGTTCATCCTTTACCTGTTTCGCTTTTTCATATAATTGTCATATGGGAAAATTAGACCCATCGATTTTTCACACGAGTGAAAATATTTTATATAGCGCAAAGAAGGAGCCTTTTACTTTATTTAAATTCATGGAAAGAGTATTATAGGTATTTTAGCTTTGCAAACGATGTGATAATATTCAATGCATTGTCTTTCTTATGAATATTTTATTTTAAAAATGAATTTAAAAGAAAATGATCTTTTTTGCGTATACTTTATGTCTGTCTATCTACAATTAGAAATATAGTAAAATATGGATAATTTGCTGAAATTTCTTCTGTTTAACAAAGAATAAATAGATTCTTATGTGTGCTTAAAGACCTTTGCAAACGACTTAGTATTCTATATTCATTTAGCTATTGTTTCATACCAATTTCAGTTTTCTAGTTGAAGAAGAAAATTGTCTTTTTTAAGCATTTTGCAGATGAGTATAGATTTTTTTTCCTTATCGGAAAGACTCGAACATTCTCGTATGTTTCCGTCAATTCTTACGGAATTTAAGCTCCTTAACGGTAAAGACTGATATCTTCTCACCCGCTAAACAACACACATATACGGATTTATAAATTAGTGGACGCTCCATAATATGATTTGTTTACAGCCAATAGTCAATTTTAAACAGCTTGAGGATCGGAGTTTAAAACTTAAAAAAGAAACGTTGAAATTTTAGGCGGCATATTTTGGGCAAGTTAGAAGTAGAAAAATCAAAATTCAAATTTTGAAAAGATGATGTTGAATTTCGCTTTCATTGAATTTCGCACAGACTCGGAAATCGAAATTAAAATAAAAAGAATTCGTCGAATTTCGAGGCAGAATTGAAATTAGATCCAACAGGATGACCGAATTTCAAATATTTTGAGGGGAGCGGTCGTCCAGTGAATAATGTGTCGGCCGCTCAACCCAGGGGTCGTGGGTTCGAGCATCCGTGAAAGGGGTCACGACCATGACTTCTCATATGACACCAGTACTGGGTTTTCCCGGAAGCTGGCTGTTTAAAAGATAGTTTCACATTCAATACCAGTTTTAAATTCGATTGCTTTGAAAATTCGAGCATGCTTGAAATATAATACCGAGAATAATCTATTTAGATTTTTAACAATGAGCTGTGTTCAATAAACGCTTGATGCCCCCGGTTTTGTTTGTTTTTTTTGTTTTGGGTTTAACGCCGTTTTTCAACAGTATTTCAGTCATGTAACGGCGGGCAGTTAACCTAACCAGTGTTCCTGGATTCTGTACCAGTACAAACCTGTTCTCCGCAAGTAACTGCCAACTTCCCCACATGAATTATCACAGGTGGAGGACTAATGATTTCAGACACAATGTCGTTTATCAAATAGTCACGGAGAACATACGCCTCGCCCGAGGATCGAACTCGCGACCCAGAGGTCCGTAGACCAACGCTCTTACCTACTGAGCTAAGCGGGCGGGATTGATGCCCCCGGTGGCATCCTTGTCGATACAAAGCAACCTAAGTCCAAAAGGAGGTCAAGTTCAAGGTCAAGGTCAAACTGAGGTCAGGTGATGTCTGAAGATGAGGAATGGTCACAGGTTACATCTGCATTAGTATCAAGTCATTCTAGTAAGGGGTATTGATGCTAGACGAAACAGTCCCACTTGGTTAACCTCGTACGGATTGACGGACGGACGGACAGGACAATCACTATATGCCTCCCGCATCAGTAGATGCCGGGGGCATAAAAACTTGAATTTCGATATATCCGATCTTGCACGATTTTTAATCTTTGAATCTTGAGCAGATCGCAGTTTCAGTATTATACTGAAATTCAGCTTTTCAAAATTTGAAGTACGATTTTCGAGATGGCTCGACACTAATTGCTTGCTCGATACACCTGAAGATCAAAAAACGTCAAATTGCAAAATAGCTTTTAATTTCGGGCCAGCTCAATGATCGAATTTTATAATATTCCAAAAGCCAAATTTCGATCTCGTATTGAATGAACAGCCTGTTCCAAGATTGATATTGAAATGAAAAAGTCAAATATCGAGCAAGCAATTAGTGTCGAGCCATCTCGAAAATCGTACTTCAAATTTTGAAAAGCTGAATTTCAGTATAATACTGAAACTGCGATCTGCTCAAGATTCAAAGATTAAAAATCGTGCAAGATCGGATATATCGAAATTCAAGTTTTTATGCCCCCGGCATCTACTGATGCGGGAGGCATATAGTGATTGTCCTGTCCGTCCGTCCGTCAATCCGTACGAGGTTAACCAAGTGGGACCGTTTCGTCTAGCATCAATACCCCTTACTAGAATGACTTGATACTAATGCAGATGTAACCTGTGACCATTCCTCATCTTCAGACATCACCTGACCTCAGTTTGACCTTGACCTTGAACTTGACCTCCTTTTGGACTTAGGTTGCTTTGTATCGACAAGGATGCCACCGGGGGCATCAAGCGTTTATTGAACACAGCTCATTGTTAAAAATCTAAATAGATTATTCTCGGTATTATATTTCAAGCATGCTCGAATTTTCAAAGCAATCGAATTTAAGACTGGTATTGAATGTGAAACTATCTTTTAAACAGCCAGCTTCCGGGAAAACCCAGTACTGGTGTCATATGAGAAGTCATGGTCGTGACCCCTTTCACGGATGCTCGAACCCACGACCCCTGGGTTGAGCGGCCGACACATTATTCACTGGACGACCGCTCCCCTCAAAATATTTGAATTTCGGTCATCCTGTTGGATCTAATTTCAATTCTGCCTCGAAATTCGACGAATTCTTTTTATTTTAATTTCGATTTCCGAGTCTGTGCGAAATTCAATGAAAGCGAAATTCAACATCATCTTTTCAAAATTTGAATTTTGATTTTTCTACTTCTAACTTGCCCAAAATATGCCGCCTAAAATTTCAACGTTTCTTTTTTAAATTTTAAACTCCGATCCTCAAGCTGTTTAAAATTGACTATTGGCTGTAAACAAATCATATTATGGAGCGTCCACTAATTTATAAATCCGTATATGTGTGCTGTTTAGCGGGTGAGAAGATATCAGTCTTTACCGTTAAGGAGCTTAAATTCCGTAAGAATTGACGGAAACATACGAGAATGTTCGAGTCTTTCCGATAAGGAAAAAAAATCTATACTCATCTGCAAAATGCTTAAAAAAGACCATTTTCTTCTTCAACTAGAAAACTGAAATTGGTATGAAACAATAGCTAAATGAATATAGATTACTAAGTCGTTTGCAAAGGTCTTTAAGCACACATAAGAATCTATTTCTTCTTTGTTAAACAGAAGAAATTTCAGCAAATTATCCAAATTTTACTATATTTCTAATTGTAGATAGACAGACATAAAGTATATATACGCAAAAAAAGACCATTTTCTTTTAAATTCATTTTTAAAATAAAATATTCATAAGAAAGACAATGCATTGAATATTATCACATCGTTTGCAAAGCTAAAATACCTATAATACTCTTTCCATGAATTTAAATAAAGTAAAAGGCTCCTTCTTTGCGCTATATAAAATATTTTCACTCGTGTGAAAGATCGATGGGTCTAATTTTCCCATATGTGAGACAAATTCAATAACGTTTTCCAGAATTATAAGTCTCTACCATCAGTATTTTCAGTGACTTACTTGCCAAATCTCCAGCTTGCTTACGATCCTTTAATAATGTATAAATCATTTATTTATGTTAAACCGCAGCTAATTAAACAGATTTGGAAATAGCAGTTTTCATAGTTTTGGAAACCAGAACTAATTTCCGTGAAGCATTATTACCATGAGCAAGTGTTGTCATTATATACTGGGCGTCATTGAAAAGTTACCACTTAACATATACCTTTTTATTTTGTATACAATATCGACGTCATTTTTTCATGTTTTCATGGCCTGTACACGGTCTGTTACTCATAGACCCTGTCTGATCATGTCTCCTAACCCATTTCATGACTGTCAGGTGAGAACATCACATACGACATGCAATTTGCGACATGAAAGGTCGGCGTCAACCATGCACATGGCCTGATGGCGTTGATCGTGCCTTAAATGTGGCATTCTTAGCAAAGATATTCTGTTTTTTTAACGTATTCCTTTTAGTCTGTCGACTAATTTTCAAGTGCGATGAATGATTTGCGATAGAATTTTCGTACATGTCGACATTGCTCGAAAAAGTCATTTTGCACGTGCAGCCCGTGCCTCAAATGGAGTTAATCGAATTTGACAAATCTTTACACCAGTGACGTCTCTTTTGCGTCATAAATGTAGTCGAGTTATGCTTTTAACACAATCCAATGCGATTTTTAAAATATAAGGGCCATTAGGTTGGTAACTTTTCAGTGACGCTGAGTATATGTCGAAGGAGTCTTCAATTGAATCAACCAACACAGCTACCCCCCACCCCACGCTCCAATAATTTCATGTCTGAAAGGATTAAATTTGCAGAGAAAGCACAGATAAGCTGTCTTCCTCAAATAATGTACAGGTATCAGATTATCATATCATTTTGAATCATTCTGAGTACAAATTATAAGGCCCGATTTGGCTCGAATGTGAATTACATCATTTTTTAAATAAAAGAATATTACTATCTTATGTCATTTTTATTGCTTTTGCCTCTGAGACAGAAAACATTCACAAATCTTAACGCAAAACTCATACCGACGCCATGTTGATGCGCTTTATCTTCTGTGCCTTCCGAATACCGAGCAGAATGAAGAAGGTGTAATTCAGCGACGTCTGGCGGAACACCAAACGTTACGCTTCGCAACGTCGCGACATTACGTTCTATAAAGCTATCGGAAACAAAATGGCGTAGAGCGAAGCAGGAGGGCGATACACCGGTCTTTTTTGTTTTTGTTTTTTGTTTTCATTCTTGGCTGGATAATCTTGGTGGTTAAGCACTATATATGCTGTGTATGAGCAACTCTTTTCTGTATGACAATGGGTACATTTGAGAATTATGAAAGGCATTACAAAATTAATATATATTTTGAAGACAGATGATGTGTATAAATTTTTATTTATCATTCAGACATTTTATATCATTGCTGTATTACATACAACCATAGCAGTTATCAAGCGCATTGTCGTAATAAACATGAAAAATTATGAAAAACATTTGATGTTTGTGTTCTGTTTTGCATTGCAGGTAGTACTGATATACTGACAATTTAACTGTTATTGTTTCCGAACTCGGTATTAACTTGCTCACAACATCTCAACAAGTAACAAAAGTGGGTACGTCCATTTGTCCGATGTTCAAAAACGGAAACTTTAGTCTGACTGCTTGCATCTTTCTACACAACTGTCTGCGTTTGTTCAAATGCAGTAGTTCCAAAAGATAAATTATAGCAAAAACCAGTGTTTGGCGGTCGATCAATCCCGAATACCTTACAACTTAACATGCTGCATATAATTCCTACATGGCTTCATGTCTCTATTGAAAATCTTGAAGCACTGAATAAGATACATACAAAACAAACCTTTTATGTATATAACATAACACTGGTTGGACTGTTAGATCAAATTTAAACATCATATACTCATATGTCCGACACTAATTCGGATTAAAGGTCAGACGGACGTACGGGCAAGGGCAACACTAATTGCCCCACCCAAACATAACGAAGAAGACGGGGGGGGGTGCGGGGAGGGGGGCACATAAAAAGAAATTATTGTAACATTCTCTATGCAAAAACCCACCAGTTGCACCTTAAATTATATTTAAAAACACATCCTCTTGAAATATGTCCTAACATTTCATGCGAAAAAACACGGCTTTCTTTTTACCGCGGGATTCAATGAAAATTCAGATCATTTCCGACTGAATATAAATTGTATGTATACGCACTTGCTTATTTGTACTTTGTCTCGCAATTGTACAATCTTCTAAATAGGTAACTAGAAAATTACCACCTATATTCACGTGATAAAGACAACTATGAAATATAAGGATTTGAGCCGCACCATGAGAAAACCAACATAATGCGTTTGTATCCGCGCAGTCTGGTCAGGATCCATGTTGTTCGCTAACAGTTTCTCTAATTCCGATAGGCTGGTTGGCTGGTCGGTAACCTGTGTTGGTTTTCTCATGGCACGGCTCATTTGTATAAACAATTATGAAAACATGTTTCAGAAAGTATTAGAACTTTTAAAACGGAATGGCTAAATATTTATTTGCATACAGCATACGCCGTTTTAGTAATAAGACGTTTGCTAACGTCATAAAAAAGCGGGAAAATGCGCAACGTCAAACGCCGCAACGCCGCCCATAGCGCCATTTGAGACTTCTTCGTGTTTTTGCGACTTCGTAGCTCGAAACGAAGCCGGTAGTCAAGGACATTTTTTTCGTTATTTTGCTGAGAAATACCTTTAGAGTAATTGTGTAAATTTTAAAAAAATCTATGGACCAATAAATGCATGATCCCAATTTATACAAGAAACATCACTTCCCTAGAGGTCAGATTTTGGAACAACACATGCTAAGATTTATGGCTACAACTTAATTAATCGGAAAGTGTCAGACTCAAACTTATCACTTAACAAACTCGTGTGCAATCAATGTCGCTGTGGGCTAACATTTATTTGGAAGAAGTGAATTTCATTGATTTATCAAATGATTTTCTTATGATTTTTTATGTCAGAAAAATGCACGAGAAAATGGGGGTCGGGGAAAATTTATGACAATACTGCGAAAACGAAGTCGGTGACCCCCGATTTTTGCTTGATCATTTTACAGTAAAATAAATTTATAAGATAATATTAGTTTTTTTAAAGAAAATCTATGGACCAGATTTTGCACACTACTTAGTCTTTCCACACGAAAACAATAATTTCATAGAAAGATTTTGGCATGATTTTTGCATAAAGTAAGCATTCCTTCGGCGAACCGTGCATGATGGGAGCATATATTTGAAAATTACATCACCGTATAGGTTTCGACTGGCATATTATATAAAATGAAAAAAAAAAAAAAAAAAAAAAAATTTAATAAAATGAATGCCCCGAAACTAAATTAATCGCCATGAAAATAGCAACGCTAAAACGTGAAATTTCGACGTCATTTGCGTAAAAAGTGTGCATTTGACCTTTTATATAATTGTACATCGGATAAGATCAACTTTTGCTGTTATTTACGTATGTTATCAAGGATGCAACTTGTTTTTGAAAATCCCGCTCATTACACCATCGAGTGTTCAGAATGGTACGCTGGAAGGCCCATTCCCTTCTTGGAAGGCCTAAATCGAGTCCGTCTCTTGATACCCAATATAGCACTGTAACAATATGGCGGACCATCATGGTAAAGATCTGTCTTACACATTCTTCGATTCATTTTAGGTACTGAATGTTTCTTTTATTAATTTTCCCGTGTGTAAATAAGGCAGCTGAATATGATTTAGTTGTCAGGTTTCATCTATCGCATATTGTAAAAGCTGTGGTGAAAAACAAGGTCAAAGGACCTTGTGAAAAAATCGCGCGAATCATGGCATGGCATGGGATGATGGGGGCGGGGGAGGCAGTACGTTGTTAGGACGGTGTACAGTGCTTATTGGTGACCTAAAATGACCCATCTGAACTATATATATTATCATATATCATTGACAAGGGGTGGAACTAAAGAACCCTGGGAATATCGGGAGGAAAAACCCCCGACTGGAAATCGAACCTATCGCATGACAGTGGGACACTCAACCCTGTCGATAGTCCTGGCTTCCAAAACTATATATGCCGCTTTTTCATATTTTTTTAGCTCACCTGAGCAATGCTCAGGTGAGTTTTACTGATCGCTCGATGTCCGGCGTCCGTCGTCTGTCGTCTGTCTATCGTCCGTCTGTCGTCTGTCGTCCGTCAACATTTAGCTTGTGTATGCGATAGAGGCTGTATTTTTCAACTGATCTTCATGAAGTTTGGTCAGAATGATTATCTTGATGAAATCTAGGCCGAGTTTGAAAATGGGTTGTCTGGGGTCAAAAACTAGGTCACTAGGTCAAATCAAAGAAAAACCTTATGTATGCGATAGAGGCTGTATTTTTCAGTTGATCTTCATGAATTTTCGTCAGAATGATTACTTTGATGAATACTAGGCCAAGTTCGAAAATGGGTCATCTGGGATCAAAAACTAGGTCACTAGGTTAAATCAAAGAAAAACCTTGTGTATGCGATAGAGGCTGTATTTTTCAACTGATCTTCATGAAATTTTGTCAGAATGATTATCTTGATAAAATCTAGGCCAAGTTTGGAAATGGGTCATCTGGGATTAAAAACTAGGTCACTAGGTCAAATCAAGGAAAAACCTTGTGTATGCGATAGAGGCTGTATTTTTCAATTGAGGTTCATGAATTTTGATCAGAATGATCACCTTGATAAAATCTAGGCCAAGTTTGAAAATGGATCATCTGGGTTCAAAAACTAGGTCACTAGCTCAAATCAAAGAAAAACCTTGTGTATGCAATAGATGCTGTATTTTTCAATTGATCTTCATGAAATTTGGTCAGAATGATTGCCTTGATGAAATCTAGGCCAGTTACGAATATGGATCATCTGGGGTCAAAAACTAGGACACAAGATCAAATCAAAGAAAAACCTTGTGTATGCAATAGGGGCTGCATTTTACACTGGATCTTCATGAAATTTGATCAGAATGTTTGTCTGCCAGTGGACGAAATCTAGGTCGAGTCTGAATATGGGTCATCTAGGGTCAAAAACTAGGTCACCCGGTCAAATTAAAGAAAAACATGTGTACGCAATAGGGGGTGCATTTTACACTGGATATACATAACATTTAGTCAGAATGATTGCCTTAATGAAATCTAGGTCAAGTTAGAATATGGGTCATCTGTGATTAAAAACTAGGTCACTAGGTCAAATAAAAAAACCCTTGTGTATGCGATAGAGACTGTATTTTGCAATTGATCTTCATGAAATTTGGTCAGAATGATAGCCTTGATGAAATTAAGGTCAATTTTGAATACGGGTCATCTGGGATCAAAAACTAGGTCGCTAGGACAAATCAAAGAAAAAGGTTTTGTATGCGATAGAGGCTGTATTTTTCAATTGAGGTTCATGAAATTTAGTCAGAATGATTGCTTTGATCAAATCTAGGCCAAGTTTGAATGTAAGTTACCTTGGCTTAAAAACTAGGTCATTATGTTAAATTGAAGAAACTACTTGTTTACACTTCAAGAGACTACATTTTTGGTCCAATTTTAATGAAAATTGGTCAGAATGTTTCCATGAAATCACTATGTCAAACATGTTTACACTGTTATGGTGTGTTTAGGTGAGCGACCTAGGGCCATCTTGGCCCTCTTGTTTTTTTAAAGTTGCGGCTCCTGTTCAAATCCATGCAGTATATAAACCGAGAGCGCTGAAGATCTTAAGCTGGATTATTGGTATGATTTCCCTACGGAATACACTTCAGCGCTCCCGTCCAAATCCAGTATATAAACCGAGAGTGCTGAAGATCTTAAGCTACCCTGTCGCTAAAGAGCTAGCCCAACAGCAAGACTGTTGGAAGTGGCCTTAGTCACTAACACTTCTCCCCACCTAGTCCTTGTGCTGTGGATTGTGGGACAATCCGATCTGTGAGTCAAGGCTGATGATTCACAGATCGAACCACGGATCACCAGCAACAACTTATAATGATATAAGAATGCAAGGCTGTTCTATAAGTACCTTTTTCTTTATAGAATTTAAACTTTGCACTTATAAAAATTATATTTTTAACAGTTTTGACTTATGTTGAATGATTTGTTCAGGTATTATATTCAAGGCAGTGGCTACGATTACGGTACCGTAATCCTAGCCTCCGATTCTAGAATTACGGAAGTTCCATATTCCTAGTCCCAGTAGACATTTGACGTCGGTTAGACGTCTTATAGACGTCGGCCCCCAACGTCGGATTAACGTTGAATTTTGGTTGGATTTGCAAAACGTTTCTACGTCGGATCCCGACATTGGCTAGATGTTGCAATCGGACCATTTTCCAACCTAAATCTAACCACTTTCCAACCAAAATCTGACCAAATTTCCGACGAAATTTGCAATCAAACAAGTAATCAACAGGTTTGTTTTATCATCTTTATTTCATATAATGGCGACGTAAGTCTAATATAATAAGTCCAAAAAGTAATCCAGTAATTGAAACTTTCAAGTTTCGTCATTTTTGCATGATTCTTCAACTCCGCTGAAATTTCCACCTGAAATATATACATTTTAACAGTTTCATTATTCCATAAAAAACGAAAGTATGCTAGTGCTATTACTAAAGACGATATTTTGTGAGAAGCAAAACAAACATGTTATATTTTACATTCTATAAAAAATCTTCTATAATTTCGTAAAATGTTACGATGTTAAACGCAATTGCGTTTTAAAGTAGCAAACAAAAATGCATCAACCTCTGAAAAATGCGAAACATTAAATAACTATTAAAATAAGTATAATTTTAAAAAATGTGTTACTCACGTTGCTGATCCCTCCTTTTGTGTAAAGTATTTATAAACTTGCTTTGTCTTATTCCAACAAATATCAAATTACAAGAAGACTGTGTAAACCGATGCAGGCTTATCTCGTGAATGCATGACTAATAAACAACATGTGTAGAAGAGAACTCCTTTGGTGAATTTAGAATAATTTATTCATGTGTATAGAATGCATGTTTTTTCTTGAACAGTTTAAAATTCGTGAAAAAAATCAAAAAAAAAAGGACAATCTTGTGCGATATTGTAACATAGTTAAATTAATAATGTTTGATGTGCGATAAACTTTTAATTATTTATTAGCGCATGTCCAGGTCTTTATGAAAACAAGTATGATTAATTATATCTTTAATCTATACTAGCAAACTTGTACCAATTAGATTTATACCTAAAACATTTATTAGACTTTCTATCCAACCTAATTCCAACGTCCTCTAGACGTCTAAGTCTGACGTCATTTAGACGTCGTGGATATGACGTTGGTTAGACGTTGGATTCAGGTCGCCGACGTCGTGACCAAAATCCAACGTCTAACCAACGTCGGGTCGACGTCAGGTGTCTACTGGGATTAGGATAGGCTAGAATTATGGAAGTATTTAAGGGTCATCAAATGTATATTATGACATGCATAAATGATGTTGTAAATTTACTTATTTCACTAAATATAGCGATTTTTCATGCCTGCCTTATGATAGTTCTGGCTGCCATAACTTAACTGACGCTGTTTTTATTTTCTGATGGTCGCGTCCATTAAGTTATGGCGAAACCCCATTTGGTTATCTAACCAGTATCAAACCGCAACATCTCGCACAGTCTCTTGTGAGAATCTGAAGACATCATGCAACAGTTCAGAGCACGTGGTTATTTTTGAAAATCAAGATCAAATTTTTTACCTACATATGAATTTATTTAATCATAAACATAACCATTTTTCATAAAATCAGTAAAAACATACCTTTAAATGTTTAAGTCCGCAGGAAAGGTCAATAAATAAAGATTCTATACCGACTATTGGTTTTCAAAATGAAGAGTACCCTGATCAGGTGACAACTGCAATGGCAGACAAGATATTGCAGCTAGGGGTACCAGTTTGAAACTTGAGTATAATACAATTAACTTGTGTTCAAACTATGTTCCATTTATTATTTTACGCCAGATCAAAAGAAAAATGGATTAGAAATATTTTAAAGTAAAAGGCGAGTCCATTTCATTTCATTTGATGAAATTATAGCGTGACAGACTTCTGGCACGATTCCTGGTTAGGTTTCGGTACGGGATTCGTTTCAGCGCAGAGATAAACATCTCTTAGCTGAAATTTTTTAGCTAGCCTTATGATTTTGTGTTATCGATCCGCCATTTTGGGTTAGTTTAATCTTAACAAATGATTTTTTATGGCGGCATACGGAAATATTATAGAATTATCTATGCTTCGTATATACATCTACCTGCAACCTGTGCAATTTTTTCAAAACTGTACAAAACATAAAATAGCAAACCGATGCGAATTTGATTGTCGGCATACTTCTGTTTTATCCGGTATGCATTCAGGTAGTCCATATTTCGGATATTTCTAGGTAAACATAAATTCTTGGGCATCGTATTTCCCTTCGGAAACCTTCGTTCGTACCCATGTAGATTCGTACCCGCTATCGACTCAGAGAAAACATAATCAATCATCTGAATCGGTTGGGCTTTTCTAGCCGTCAATTGATTATATCAGCTAAGTGGCCCATCACTAGCTAACTCTACCTAAGACATTTGTTTACATCCGGTTTAGATGTTGATTAACAAATAAATGGCGATACAATGAAAAATACGCAAGTTTTCACTTGTAAACCAGGCTCAGAATAAGGCAAAAAAAGCATAGATTTTGTGATAAACTGGTAGATCTCTATCTATCTTCTAGCTACGATGGTCAGTTAGTTGTTCTGTCTCCTTGTGGGTTAATTTATTAATTCAGTTTTACATTACCCGGTTGTTTTGATCAATAATGAAAATTTATCAACCAATGAGTCAGCATTTTAACACACCTTTCGTTGTACTGATTGCTCATTATAGTTGGTCAACTTAGTTTTCGAGAATAGAGGGAAATGGTCACTGAAGGATAAAAAGGCACGGCTATCCGGAATAAATAGTTTCCTCGTCAATGTATGTCCATGTTTATAGTCTTCAAAGATATTTTTCAATAGAAAAAAACAACATTCAAATGGTAGAGATAGACCCTAAAATGTTCAATGATAGAAACGCATTAAATAAAGTCTAGAAATTGATATCCAAGTCCTTGAAATAACCAAAAATGATTTCACAAATGTGAAATTTATGATAGTTTTGTTAATATCAATTACAGAAGTTTAAATATTTAATTTAAAGTTGTGATCCGCAAAGAATGACAACTCTTGCATTGGGCTAGTACTTATAAGCAGAGATATCTATTAGTTTACTTCCCTTGCAATTACACAAATGAGTGCAAAATGAAAACGGTTTAAGACACAATATGATACTTTTTGCACAAGAAAAACATCTAGGATTTATTCATATGTATTTGATTTACCCCTCAAAACCTGGTTCCTATGATTTTGCCAACTTACTTATGGTAAAAAAATAACTTTTAACAAGCCGATAATAAAATGAAATACTTGTAAGTATAAGATAGCGCAGATAATACAGTTTTGCTTGCTATCAAAATGTCACAATAGAATCACTTTTGTAATACAGAACACCTGGTAGAATTAGTAAGGTGCAATTATATTGATCTCTATTTCCTATGCCTACAAATGGCTTGACAAGACGTGTGTGATATGTATAGGATAGACAACGAGTGCCGTTGTCTACGGGATATATACAACGAGCAAAGCGAGTTGTATATATCCCGTAGACAACGGCACGAGTTGTCTATCCGACTTAGACCACGTGACATAAAAACTGCAATTCCTGAAAACTCTCCCACGCGTTCTATAGAAATTAGGATTAACGTGTTTTTATAAGAGTAATATCATCTTTGTACCGTTAACGCTTAATTATCAGGGCATATGAAAGAATGCAGGTTATTTGTATAAATTCAGTTTTACTCAAATACCGGATTTACTAAGATTTAACGTTCATTAACACATTGAGTCATTTGCAATCACAAAATTAATGCTAAACAGTTAAATATGGATTTCTCAAAAATACTCAAAATTGGACTGCATGCTGAACAATTAGTTTTTGTGAGGAGTTTGCATGTTGGCGAAACACGATGACAGATACGTTGATTCGTTGATTCAAGAAGATAGCCAGGTTATTTATTTATTTAGTTAGTTATTTTTTTTATTTGTTTACTTTGTTTATCAGGATATAGTTAGTGCGTAGATGCTCGTAGGACTACGAATACCTTTTACTATACCGTGCCCTTCTTGTAAGAATGATGTAGTTGTTTTACTTTCTAACTGGGCCAAGTTGTTCGAAACTTTAACGGACTGTAATTTAGTTTAGTTTAGTTTATACTAATTTGTTTTAGCTCGATTGTGATGAAAGCTTTAACTGTTTAAGCTTATTGTAACCACTCTCGAGTCCGTTTCCTATGAAAACTAGTACTGGGGTCATATGAGAAGTCATGGTCGTGACCCCAATGATGCTCGAACCCACGACCACTGCATTAAGCTGTTAAACTAACCGCCTGTTAAATTTCTATTTATGATACTAGTCTTGGTGGGTGGGTAACACTAGTATGATGTTTTAATTTTACTGTAAAGATGGTTTAGTGTTTATAATCATTAACAAATGCATTTGATTTTCTAAGTTTTCTAAACTGTCGAAATCTACTGATAAAGCCAATCGACCGTTAACTCAATCGCCTGTTAAAGTTTCGAACAACTGGATCCAGTTGATTGCAAATGTAAGGATCGTGCTGACATGTCTTTTTTATAACAAGTGAGCATAAAAAGTTACAACTGTTGGAAACGTTTCAGTGAATGTGTAAATTACGTTTTTACCCAGTTGGTTCTACACTACAAATATGTAGTTTATTGTAATTCATTTTTATTGATATCTAATAACATGGGGTCATTTTTACAATATTAATATTTAGACGTTGTCAACTGAATTTACCTCCAAGTCAGTCTTATTTTTTATCCCATTGATAACTGGTGAGAATATTGCAAGGTCATTTAAGGTATAGGTCCATGTTTCAGAGAAAAAAGTTCGAACGTCATCAAATCATGGAAAGAAAGCATTGTTTTACTTGAAAATTTGACAGCATATAAAACATTTATATTATTCTACAAAACCATTATCAATTTACTGATATATGTATTGAATTCCGGAAAGGGATTGCATGAAGGGGCCACACTTCTGGACAGTTCAGCGCCTTTAAAAACTCACCATTTTTTAAAAGCTTTTTCACATCTTCGTTTTGATGCATTTGCAACATCGTGCGAGTGTTTAAACTTTACATAACTAGGTAAAACATCGTTTTTGACAATTGTTAACATTTTTTCTTTACAAATGGCATTCTTATTTAAAGGGGGACAACTCATTAAGAATATCTTAAGTATCCAACTCTCTGGGACAGAACAGTAAAACATGTACTGGACAGATAAATTGTGTGTCAAGATGCTGTTCATTCGTTAAAAAAATCTGATGTTTTGTGATATACTGCTAAACCTTAACTCCGGCGTTAGCCTGTATTGTTAGATGGTAAATTGGCACGAAATTCACGCGTTTTTTGCCCAAGTTTCCCCCCGATATATATACAACGCTACTGTTGTATATGAAATATAGACGAGTACAAGTCTGCTTTGCGAATGGCTATTTACGGATTATCGTGGTCTAATTGTTGATCGCTCATTGTCTAGTCAATTACTATTTTCGATTACTCATTGGCTAATCAGTTAAGGAGCAGGTGCTCTACGAAAATGGACGATAATATCGGAAATTGTCAAAGTAGCGCAAAGGTTTATGGGAGATTAATAGGTGCAACAAAACTCTCGGCAAAATTGCTAATTTCCTATTCATGTTGATATAGGTCTGTGATTATATGACTTTGACAAAACTTCCTTTATGCATCTATTCCTTTTGAAAACCAGCCTTATCTGGCCATTTTATTTTTAGTTATGGCCCCTGAAATAACAATATTTGCTGATTTTAGCCTTGTGACAAGTCTTCACGCTTTTTAAGATTACTTCTGTTCGAGCAGACAACATGTCACAATCACTTGTCCGAAATTCAATTCACCAGTCTTTGAATTGGATCAACTAAATGCAGAGACGCCCCTCACTGCTTGGAATTTGTCTTGTCTGTTTGGACTTGCTGCTTATCAATCCCACTTGTCTGAACTGATATTAAGTTGTTCCCAACTTCAGACAATACGTTAAGTTCAGAGAACATTGTGAACATGAAAGCAGCGATTTTTTTCCTTCTTTGATTGGTACCGGTAAACGGACCCAATCCCAGTTTTGAAAAAATGTCATTAATTTCTATTTATCTTTGTAGGGATAATACACGTTTTTTTTGTGTATTAACGTCTGCAGAAGTCCGCGGGATTGTTTGTGACCGAGACCGAAGGTTGAGGTCACAAACATATCCGAAGGGCTTTTGCAGGCGTTAATACACAAAACAAACGTGTATTGTCGCTATTCTTGCATAAAAAAAACATTACACGACGACTAAATGCATTGTTTTCATATGTGATGACTTGACGATTCCGGTACATTTTTTATTTACCATTCTTGTTGTTCTTGGAAACGGTAAACATGTTTAAATATCCATGACCGGGGCACACATAACAACAACACAACAAAAAGCGTGATTTGAAGGTTTTTGAGCATCTTATTTTTATTTTTAGTTATTACAAACGTTGCATTACACATAATTTTGCATATAACTAAAAAATTTTATAAACAGGAACACAATTATTTTAAGAATAACAATTTTACATTCGAATTATTTTAGAGTACGAACAAACAGAGTACGGATGAGTACGAAGCTAGTGACTAGCTTTCGAGGTTTATTATATGAATTCTGCGAACAATCAGGTAAAAACAAACCGACTGATACTAACAAAAATCATTAATATAATACCTAAAAACGGGCAATGGCACAAGTTACACGCCATACTTATTTATTCTCAGTTATTTACAATAACTGAACAGACGCTTTGTAAAGGGAGTAAACTCTAAGAGAAGCTAGTGCGTACATTGATGGGGGCAGTACGTTTGGGGTTGGAAACTGATACAGCTAAACATACTATGGATTACATTGTATCTGTAATGCTACAAGAAGAGGTTATTATCATAATAATGGAAGAAACAAAATGCAGATGCCAAATATCAGTCTGCACAGAAATACATACATACGTCCCTGGCAAAGCATTTCAAAAAAAAAGATAATTTATTAACAGCACGTGAATTGCCTTGTTTGCACACGATTTTTCTCACGTTTATACATGGATCCAGTGGATCCAGTGAAAAAAGTCGTTTTTATGCAAGAATGAGCATTCGTTCTGCGAGCTCGATTCATTTTAATCGAATTTATTGGTGTACGCAAACACCATGCAGCGACTACTTCCCTTTACAGTGCATGTGGTATATATGCAAGGGAAGTAACCACTGTGAAGAGCTTGGTCAACGAGGTGGATTCGATTATTAGATGTAATAATCAAGCTGGCCATACAAAGTATCTGCAGGATTTATCATTTAAGGGAACAGCCTTTGGGACTCGAAGGCAAATGTGTCTTGACAATGCAATAGAAAT
Source organism: Mercenaria mercenaria (assembly GCF_021730395.1). Classification (NCBI taxonomy): domain Eukaryota; kingdom Metazoa; phylum Mollusca; class Bivalvia; order Venerida; family Veneridae; genus Mercenaria; species Mercenaria mercenaria. The sequence goes on from NC_069362.1 coordinate 26,699,097, forward strand.
TTCTAAATTTTCATGGCAAAAATGTTAAAATAACGGGGGAATTATAACACTTCACTGTGTTCTTATATTAACGGTGAAAACAACATGGAGACCTCTTCGTTACAGTTGAGCGAAACTGCTTGTCATGTTAACGGCTAAACTGGACGTCTAAAAGAATTGGAAATCAGCACCAGGAGGCAATAAAGAATTGATATGTTCTAATTAAGTCAGGATGTTACACTGTTTATGTCTTGAAATCTTTGAAAATTTAAAGTAGTGATGGGAATCGGACCGAAAAAATGCAATCGATTATCGGTTTGGCATAACTGATTAATTATCGATTATTTATCGATTATTTTCTCAAAGCAAATTATATGCCAAAATATATTGTAAATATGGTAGTTTTAGTGATGGGAACCAGTCAACAATCACTATCATTGATCTGACAGGGATTTTGACTTGATGATCAATTAACTATCAATATGTACAAGTTTTTTGTGAATATTTTGATATTTTAAATGGGCATGTTGCAATATATAATTGTGCAAAGGTCTAAAATTAACCTTTTATTCAAATATTGCTCGGGTATAACCAGTAAACTAGTTAATTACAACTGTTTTGGCATTTAGTCATTTTAAAGACACATCTCTTTCATGCTGGCTGTAAACTTATAACTCACAGTTAATATAAAGACAATAATAGTATTTTGAGTTTCCTTCCCTTAATAATAGATTATTAAAAAAAAACGCTATCGATTGTCAGTGATGTGAGAATTTCGACTGATGATCGTTTAATCGGAATATCGCAGGTTTATTTTTCGGCCGTTTTTATAGCCGTTATTCAGCTCTATTCCCAATGCCAAAAAGTATGTATTTTTCCCAAAATGAGTGCAAAAATTCCCAGTCTACATTCTGAAAAATATCTCATCAAAATTGCACAAACATTGACCAAATTATGGACAATTTTGTAATGGAAGTATGTAAAAGAGGTTGTACAATGTGAAACAAGTGTATGAGAAAGTGCTTAAACACATCCTTACTATATCCTATGGGACTAAGTATTTCCCAATTCAGAACATTTACGCATCAAAATTCCCAATTTTGGGGGTATAGGCTATGTTCCCAAATTAGCTAGAAAAATCCCTGTATCGTTTAATCGGAACAACATTAGAGATAAGTCTCATAAAACTGCTGTTTTAGATTAAAATAGCATCCAGTTCAGTACTGCCGTTCTGAACTTGGATTGAAATAAAATAAATACAATGATGACTTTATCATGTTTATGCATTAATTTTATTGAAAATAAATAGATATTCATTTTAAGATTTGACCAGAAGAAAGCGTGTATGTTTTGTAGTACTGTATTTGCATAAAAAACGTGGAAAGCATGTTTTTCAGCTGCCGTGCACGCTGCATGTTTTGAAAGAGGCTTGTCTGTCCAAAATGGGAAACTCACAAAGGACAGACGCAGGTTGCTTGTTAAGAACCAGGGCAAACTCATGAGGGTGACATTGACCACAAGCACATGATACAGCTTTGCAGGCAAAAGAATGTACAAAACAAAAGGATGTACAGAGTATATAGTTTGGATCATCTGCTGGTGGATCTAGTCAGTCAGTTATATTACATCAGACAGTTTTTGTTCCAACCTGTGTTTTAACAGATGTCATCATTAGATGTAATAAACTGCATATCAGAAAAATATAGAAATATCATTGTTGTCTAAAAAATCTCATTGTTTCAAAACATGTGCACTTTAAAATCTCATACTTCAAAAACGAAAAATTATTGCTGCACAAACACTTTTATGATCACGATAGGCTCTATGCTAGCTGTTTTACTTCACTGCTTGCATGCTAAGAGTTAAGAAGGAATGAGAGTTAGAATATAAGGACATAAGCAATAGTGAGAGTAAATGTAATGGGGACATAAGCGTCACATAAGCAGAAGTGAGAGAATGTTTTCATAATGGGCACATATTAAGCAAAAGTGAGAGTATGTGTAATGGGGACATAATATTACATCACAGGAAGTGGGAGCCATTTTGGATAATTGACTCACATGGATTTGTAATGGAGGAAGGAATTTTAGAAGTTCTAGTGGCTGTTTTAGTTACTTTGATTCTTTGCCTCATTACATTATTCATTATGTAACTTATAGTGATGAAGTTGCTGAGAATTTCCCAGCATTGGTTTTACTTACATACTTGAACACTGCAAATGTAAAGACATGTACCAGATAACAGTGTTTTCTTCAGCTTGTTTAAAAACAGTATTGGCTTATATTTTAGAAAATGAATTAAAGATAAAACTAGCCACAGTTGATTTGTCAAAGAGCAGTTTTGTCATTGAAACCACAGATATGTATGAGGCTTTAAAAATTGCAATATTTTGTTCTGAAAATGGAATGGACTTTGCTTAACTTCACAAAACGTTTGGGTTGGTATATCTTTCTGTTAAACAGTTAATACTTTCTTACATGGTGCCATGTGCACTACAAGTACAAAATTTTATGTCAAGCAGTTCCCATAGTTGAGTAATGTTGACATTCTTGTTGTAACACAGATGCGAATTCTGACAGTAAATCAGTTATACATGTTTTACATGAACATGGTCAGGTTTTTTGTTCATCAAATGTTTGTATCACAAACTCTGACAGTAATACAGTTAATTATGATATACATGAACATGGTCAGGCTTTTTGTTCTTCAAATACTAGTAATACAGTTGTGGATCATGTCTGTAATATAAACCCTGACTAAAGTTAACACTGATTGTCAAGTTAAACATAATCATGTTTATTGTTCACCAAATGTTTCTAATACTGTTAATTGTTCATTTGTTAATGTTTGTGGTTTAAATTCTAAAACTGAAAATCCTGAATTAGTTGATTTTGTTAACATATATGATAACTGTGGCATTGCTGAGACTTAACTAGATGTTTTTGATGATATTTCTTTGCCAGGGTATACCTGTAAACACATTAATAGAGAAAAATGTAAGCGTAAATCAGGGGAAGTTGGTGCTTTCATCAAAGAAAATCTTTCTAAAAGTATAGTGGTTCTTGGATCAATGTACTGAAAATTGTCTTTGGTTTAGACATACTGGAGCAAACATTATTTTTTGTATTTACTTTCCTCATATAGTTCATTAGATTTATTCGATAACCTAGAAAATATTATTTTAAATATTAGTGTAAACACGAGGATTGTAGTTTTTGTATTTTTGGAGACCTTAATGCTCTAAGCGGCAAACTATCAGAGTTTTCAGAAATAGATTGTTATATCGCTCATGACAATTTCGATCATCTTACAAAACAAAGCATAGGTATGAATATTCTTATTGATTTAGGTTTTCCTACTGACTGCTTGTCAGTTGACAATCCTAGACCAAATAATTATGGTTGTAGAATTGTGTAAATTTGCAGGTTTACTCATAGCAAATGGAAGATGTGGTGCTGATTCTTATATACTTTAGGTAAATGTACATATACTAGTGGAAGTATTAAAATATCTCTGTTACTATCAAAGCTTTTGACCTGAAACTTAAAATAAATTTTCTTTATCGAAGTCTACACCAGGAGTATCAATCCCCATAACTCTAATTTGTTTGTTTTTTTTTGACAGAGTTCTGCCTCTTTTGTATTTAGATATTGGTTAAGTTTTTCGTACCAATCCACTTTTTGTCAAACTATTTGACATGTAGTCTTGAAACTTACAACATCTGTTTACCATCACAATGTCCACCTCTAGTCAAGAGGACGTAACTCTGTCAAGTATTTTGGCTAAATTATGGTCCTTTTTGTTCTTAGAAATTAGTTAAGTTTTTCATACCAGTCAACAGTGACCTACTTTCACATTTCTAAAGCTACAGGCTTCAAATTTGGACAGCATGCATATTTTTATGTTCTGAATTGTAATTTGACTTCGATTTTGACCTAGTGACCTTCCACATTTCTTAACCTACAATCTCCATATTTGAAGCACATGCATAGTTCTGTCTACCGAAATGAACTTTGACCTTGAAATTGATCTAGTGACCTACTTTCACATTTCTCAAGCCACCGCTTTCAAATTTGGACCACATACACATTGTTTTGTACCGAAACGAAATTTGACCTTGATTTTGACCTTGAGCTAGTCTTGAAATTTGGAACATTCAAAAATGGCTCAGTGGATGGTGCCAAGATCACTCTGTAATCTCTTGTTAGGTTAATAGGTTAAAGATTAAGGTCTGATTAAACCAGAATGGTAAGTGAGCATATAACATCTGTTCCTTGTGCAGTTACTGAATGCATCAGGGGGGGGGGGGAATTTCGTGTTTGACGAGCTCTTGTTTATCTTGTAGTAAATAGCATGTGGAATCAAAATCATTTTTCCTGTTAGGCGCTATATCACCTGTCCTGTGTTTGTTTACCTTAAACCCCAACTAAACTAAACTGAAACGCTCAGCTTTGAGGGTTTAATTTACTGATGAATATCATTTATATTTGTTAGAACACTTTATACTTTTAGGACGTTGATTATTGTTTCTGTTAAGTGAAAATGAAAGTCTCAAGTCATTCTTAAATTTTCTAGGGTTTTATATGTTTTCAAATATTTCTTTATTAGGCTGTCAAACCAAAGCTCATCCTGAGCTTTCGTAACCTTTAAATTTCACCCAGGATATGTGTGTATGTCTATCATTCATTTCAAATGTGATCACCTAAACCACCAGACCAATTTCTACCAAACTTCACACAAGTGATCATTGGGTAGCTGGGTGTAAGAATTACACAAATTCATGTTGAACTCTAGTTGCTATAGAAATGGTTTTCACTATAAGTATACAGTGAAAATGACAAAATAGTTGCTACTGACTGGATTTTGAAATGATTTTGCTTAAAAGTTCCTTAGTCACAAACTACTTTCAGCATATCGAATACTTTTGCACAAGTAATCCTTGAATTAACGTTTACAAAATCTGTTTATGAAGTTTTGATTGGTCATAATGCATTGTTGTCAGCACTTTTGAAAATGTACCAATTACATTTAGATCTCTTTTGCAGTATTCCTCAGGTGAACATAATTATAAGACCATTATGGCTCTCTTGAATAAACAATGATGGTATAAAATCATTCGAAATAAATATTCTATTTTTTTGTGAACTGGTTCAAATAGGTCTTGGAGTTTGTATTGTATACTAATAGTGAAAAATAAAAATATTTGAAGGTAACTGATCTTCATTCATTTTCATTGAACAAAATGTATCAGGTGGATAATGTCTCGCTTTCCGTCCCTTCTGTGCACTCAACTATTGGAGAAATAAACCATGGCGTCAGTATCGCACCTTGATAACTAATAATTATGCCCCTTTCATACTTTTAAGTTTTAAGTCTTTTTGGCAATCTTCGCATTCTTGATACGGTATGAGATAATGAATTGATGTAACTTTCTGTTAAAGTAGAGGTCTCTTATTAGTCTCCTACTGGTTGAAAACCAGTTTCGGGGACTGTAGGAATGCGCTTTTCTGTCATTCCGTCCGTCCGCAATTTCGTGTCCGGTCCATAACTCTTTTATCCATGAAGGGATTTTATTATTACTTGACACAAATGTTCCCCATGATGAGACGATGTGTCATGCACAAAACCAGAACCCCTAGCTTAAAGGTCAAGGTCACAATTGGAGGTCAAAGGTCAACAGGGCTTTTTCCTGTCTGGTCCATAAGTCTCTCATCCATGAAGGGATTTTAATATCACTTGGCACAATTGTACCTCATAATAAGACAATGTGTCATGCACAACTTTCAGACCCCTAGCTCAAAGGTCAAGGTCACACTTAGTAGTCAGATGTTAACATGGCATGAATAGGGTCTGTTTCGTGTCCGGTCCATAACTCTTTCATCTATGAAGGGATTTTAATATTACTTGACACAAATGTTTCCTGTGATGAGACGATGTGTCGTGTGCAAAACCCACACCCCTAACTCAAAGGTCAAGGTCATCTGGGCTTTTTTCCTGTCCGGTCCATAACTCTTTCATCCATGAAGGGATTTTAATATCAGTTGGCACAATTGTACGTCATAATAAGACGATGTGTCATGCACAACTTTCAGACCCCTAGCTCAAAGGTCAAGGTCACACTTATTAGTCAAATGTTAACATGGCATGAACAGGGTCTGTTTTGTGTCCGGTCCCTAACTCTGTCATTCATTAAGGGAATTCAATACTACTTGGCACAGATGTTCTCCATGACAAGACAACATATCATGAGCTAAACCCGGACCCCTGGCTTAAAGGTCAAGGTCACAATTGGAGGCCAAAGGTCTGGTCCAAAACTGTCATCCATCAAGGGATTACAATATTACTTGGCATAAATGTTCCCCATGATGAGACGACGTGTCATGCTCAACGCCCAAAACCTTAGCTTAAAGGTCAAGGTCACAATTTGAGATCAATAAGATTTTTTTCCTGTCTGGTCTTTAACTGTCATGCAAAACAGGATTTAAATATCAGTTGGCACAAACATTTCCCTGGATGAGACAACATGTGCGCAAAGCCCGGGCCCTAGGTCTAAGGTCAAGGTCATAATTAAAAGTCAAAGGTCAAATTCAAGAATGACTGTCTCAAGCATTTCTTCTTTATGCATGGAGGGATTTTAATGTAACTTGGCACAAATGTTCACCACCATAAGACAAATTGTCTTGCGACAGAACCAGGTCTAAGGTCAAGGTTATACTTAGAGGTCAAAGGTCAAATTCAAGAATGACTGTCTGGAGCATTTCTTCTTCATGCATGGAGAGATTTTAATGTAACTTGGCACAAAAGTTCACCACCATGAGGCGAACTTTTATAGAATTACGTCCCTTTGTTGTTACTAAAAATAGATTACATTGTAACTTTTTTATTACTGGCCATAGGGAAAAGTCGAGACCACTTTTCTGTGGTACAACATGCATGCTACATCCAATATTTAGGTGTATTTTGATCTATCTCTACCTGATAAAGATTTTCTTGTGGGCTTACATTATATAGATTTTTTTTAGGATTAATTTCACATTGTTGTTACTATAAATAACTTTTATGATAACTTTTTGTATAATCGACCAAAAAAATTCCAAATGAAAACAACTGAACGTTTTTATATATGCAAATTTTAATCCAAGTGCTTTGTTATATTATATTGTATATATAGTACAATATTGTTTATACATCATTGACAGATATCAGTTCATTATGTTATACTGCAGTAGGGAAAATAAGGTGCCTTCCAGTAGGGGACTTTGTATTGCATGGCAATAATTCATTCACTTGTTCAGATATAAATTAATTTTGCTATCAGATCGCTGAATAGTGGAGCGCACTGTAGTATTTATAGCTCTTGTTTTACATGCCTTCGACACGTAATTGTTCTCCCTTTTAAAGGACCCTATATTTACACTAATTATCAAATAGTTGACCCAACTGCCAACTCACAGGTCTTGTTAGCTTCAACTGTTCAGAAAAAAAACATGAAATTTGTACCTTTGCTTGTGCAATGTATGGACCTCAAAACATGAACCTAACTTTCCCTGGCTTTGATAGAGAACTCTTTTATTATCAGAGGTTCAACTAATAGGTACAGTATCGATATTTGCCCCAACACCCCTACCCCTTTTTACTTTCCAAACTTTTACTCGTTCAACATGTACACCTTGTAGTTGTAAACATTGGCTTGTTTATCAGTTACAGTTGCACACTGGCTGTTTTGGTCTATATTCACCGAGATAATTTGACAGGAAAACAAACCAAGAATTGCTTTTCCAAACCCCAAGTCCCAAGATGGCAGGTTTAGACCATGTTTGCGCAGTGAGACTTGGACATTTTGTAGACATGTCCTAACTGTGTGTAATATCTCTCGATCCCAAGCTAGTCACTCTAGAGTTGACCATTCTGTGGGACTGTTTTCACTGTACATTATATGGATACCAGTTCCCATTGATCAGCGAGACTTGGGAGATTTTGTAGGGACATGTCCTCACTCTATAGAGATAGAGATAGGTGTCTATATAGGAAAACCCAGACGACCGGTTTGGGTGTACTGTCCCCACTTTATGTTGAAAACAACCAAGATAGATTGAGAGTTATCAGAAAGGATCTATATGAGGACATGTCCCTAATTAAATGAGAGGTAATTTCTCTTCTTTATTTTTTTTTCGGGACAAATTCTGTCCCCACATGCTACTCTCTTAAAGTCATTACAGAAAATGAAAAAAAGGCCGTCCGTAGTGGTATGGAGAGGCAACCATGATTAAGAATCAACAAGAGAGTTCTGTATAACACGTCTGGAAATAGGTTTTCTCATATGACGGAATCGCCTCGGTAGACTAGTTGTAGAGCGTCCGCTAAGAGTGCGGGAGATCGTGGTTTCGATCCCCGGCCGTGTCATACCAAAGACGTAAAAAATGGTACTAGCTTCCTCTCTTGACGCTCAGCATTAAGAGGATAGTGCTAGGACTGGTCCGCCCGTTGTCAGTATGTGGTATTATGCCAGGTGTTTGCTGCGTGACATTCCAGCGAGGAAGCACTATAAAGTTGGGCATTGTGCTCACTGCTACAAATAGACACCGTCGTTATATGACTGAAAAAAATGTTGAAAAAGGCGTTAAACCCGAACACACAAACACTCGTATGACGGGTTTATAGGAGTGCCCAGACAACCGGTTTGGGTGTATCGTCCCCACCTGACATTGAAAACAACCAAGAGAGAGTGAGAGTTATCAGAGAGGATCTATATGAGGACATGTCCCTAGTTAAATGAGAGGTATTTTCTCTTTTTTGTCGGGACAAATTCTGTCCGCACATGCTACTCTCTTTAAGCCATTAGTGAAAATGAAAAAACGCCGTCCGTAGTGGTATAGGGGAGGCAATCGTGATTAAGAATCAACAAGAGAGTTCTGCATAACACGTCTGGAAATAGGTGTCCTCATAGACCGGTTTATATGTACAGTCCTAATTTGAACGGCTAAATCGTCGAGAGAGAGAGAGAGAGAGAGAGAGAGAGATTAACTTACATGGGAAACTAATGGAAATGAGGTATTCTGAGAACACATGAAATCTCGTTGTTGAATTGCAAAACAACAACTTTGGAGGCCACTTTGACAATTTTGTTAAGAATAATCAAAGTCCTAACTTTCAGTTTTGATTGACATACCTGGAAATGGTTTCAGTGTTTGTTTCTGCTGTTCACGTCCGTGTTTACAAATAGATACTAATGTGGCTATGATTTTGTATTTTGGAGTATAATGTGGCTAAAATCTCTTAGGTGGCTAGCCACATAAGAATTATATACAAACTGTATAAAACAGCTAAGCGGGGTAACCCTTGTACATTAAGAGTTTAGCATCTTTATGTTATGGTGTTTATGTTTCCATCTAGTTGGATGTGCAAAGTGTCGTTAAAGATCATTATGTGGCAGTGACCATAGGAAAACAGAATTTCATTCAGTGCAAACCTGCATTATCTACTAACCTTTACCTTAGCAACATAAATTCTTCTTATAGCAATCACCCTAATCTTAATTGGGGTACTTAAGCTTAATTTGAATTGAACAGCCACATTAAATATTTCTATTGATGGAATTTTTGGCCACTTAAGAGATATGGACAGTCAAAGCCACTAATACATGGATGGTTTAGCCACATAAAAATAGTAGCCAAATGGTATCTTTTAGACACATAATGTTTTAGATGTTGTAGCCACCGTAGTACTTATTTGTTAGTCCGTGCGAGCTATAATGGATAGTCTTTGGAATCTATATCTCTACGCATTTTGGTGCATGCTGCTTTTATTTCATAGATATGATCATACAAACTGTGCACGTTTGGGAACTGTCTATCTTGCCGATGCACATTAGCGGCCTCAAAAAGTCTTGCAAGAGTTTGGAAGTGGAAACTTTGTGGTAAAGCGGTCAAATACCAGATTCAATCAGGTGGATCCTGATCAAATCTAATAATGATTTAATTCGATTTGGAATAAATATGGAGGAATAACTGGTATAAAAGTATGTACAAATTCAATGACAAAGATATACTTGTGCACAAAGAAACATCAAAGAGCAGGCAAGCTGTGGACAAACAGGCTGAAGAATCAGTGTTCCTAATATGTTACAAAGATATAATGTGACTGATTCACATTTGCAAGGTTAAACTTTGCTGAATGTAGTAACTAAAGCCATTGCCACTGACACCATAGAAAAGTCTCTATTGTCTACCCTGAAATTAACCAAGGAACAAGGTGATAATTTTGTCAGAGAGAAACTCGGTGAAAATGTATCAAAGGTTCGGCTATGTGATATAACAAAAAAGAACAATCCATCTACAATTGCTTCATTGTACGTCACAGATAAAACATCAAATTCAACAGTTGAAAAGGGCAAAATATTAAAAGCAGATCGAAATACCCTGCATCGTTTAGTGACTGTATATATATATATAAACACAGTATAAATGTTTACTACCACTACACAAACTGACTGTGTTTTAACAATCAACTATTATTGTATGACAAATGTAGCTGTGTTTGCAAACTTTATTTATATATCTAGTAAAGCATAATACTTTGGATGAGGATTTTATAAATTTGAAGTAAATATTTTAATAACAGATGGCCTTTTGATATCTTTAAATAAATAGGTAGAGATTATTTAAACGTTTGTATATCTGCTTTGTTCGGAGAAGAATGATAATAAATGGTGTTAAACTATATCAATTTGGAACAGCATAGCATGTATGCACGTAATTTCTTCTATAAAGACAATAAATAGATAAAAAGAAGTAAGAAAAAGTAAATAATAATAATAATAATAATAACAAGAACAACAACATCATAAAACAAAAATAAATACAACTAGTTCACTCGCGTACAAAATACAACCAGTCGCTATTATTTAAAGTGAATTCTTTGATTTTTAAATTTTATCATATTTGAATATTGCCTGTCCTTTTTTACATACAAGACGCCATATGAACTAAGATACTGTCGGTGTGTCAAAAAAAAAAAAAAAAAAAAAGAAAAAAAAAAAGAAAGAAAAGAAAACACTAACGAAATCAAGTCGGTCTAAATTTTAAGAGAATACATTATCTTTCAGCGGATTCTATGCTTTAGTATTTATTAATGCAAGATTTTATCAGTTCTATGAAAACATGATTAAATTGAGTGCCTTGAGATAAATGAGTAGGTGAATGCCTTGACACGGATAAGTAGGTAGGCGCCTTGACACAGATAAGTAAATTATGACGTATAAGAAAATGAAAGACACATCTGGGTCTTTAAGTATGTGCAAATATCAAAAGCTGTAAGATATATGGTACTACCGTGCCTTAAGTGTTCGTATAATTCAACCAAAGAAGTATAAAATACACAGAATGACGACTGGCTGTAATCTCGCGTGATCTCGTGTCAGAGCGTGAATCGGCGTTATCTTAGTAAAAACAAACATCGGCGAGCAAAGAGTTACAATTTGTACCTTTAAAACTACATTTAAAATACATGTTAGCTTCTAAAACAACATAGGTTTAATATGAAATAGTCTTAAGACACAAAGTACACGTTTCTTACCATCCAAAATAAAAAGCGTGGTCATACGGTGATAATTAATTTACCGATGAATAATTGCTTTCGCATATAAATGGCGCGTGGAGAACGCTTCACTTCCGGTAAACGAGATCTCATTCAGTTGTCACGGGATGTTGGCGAGATTTGCTCTATATGCCTTTCAAGTTGCGGATCTATTTATTTTTATAGCTCTTTGATTCAACTGACGCTACCCAAAGCAAGAAAATACAACAGAAGAAATACATTATTACATAATCGGCAATACAATCCACATAATTTTTGTTGTCTTAAAGTTACGTTCTTTTGCGCATTTCTACATGACAGAATTGTGTATCGCTGTGAATATATAGCTAAAAAAAATCTATAAATTAAAAGAATTATAAATAATTGTATAGACTTCATACCAATGGAACTCCGTCATTTATATAACTGAAAATTGTTGTAAAAGACGTTAAATCCGAACACACACCAATAAAACTAATAGTAATTTGGCAATATTGCACAAACGGAAAATGTTCGCACCTTAAGTTGATCTGGAAAGAATGACGACAAAAGCGACTTTCATTTTTTGTATTTTACTTTAAAAATGACTTTCATAATTTAGTGTATGTTCTATAATGTACAACATGATAGGGTAAACGAACTTTCATTTACAGTTGTTATAAAACTTGTACTCTGAATATATATTCTTATCTTGTGTGTGCAGTTTGTTAATACTGTTATAATATTAACTCTTTCATCATAACATTGAAATATATATATGCGTACATTATATAGTATATATATATATTCTTATCTTGTGTGTGCAGTTTGTTAATACTGTTATAATATTAACTCTTTCATCATAACATTGAAATATATATATGCGTACATTATATAGTATATACATATACTTTGTATAATGTTTTCATCCGAATGAAAAGTGATTGAAAATCTTCATAAGACGACTCAAATAGAAACAAGAGGGCCATGATGGTCCTAAATCTCTTACCTGAGTTTCACAGCTCAAGCATGTATCTTTGGGCTAAGGTGATGATTTAACAATTTTGGTGGAAGGTCTCAAAAGGAAAGATTGAATGAAATTGTTTTGAAATCGAACAGTTTCAAACACAATAACTTTCAAGGTGCCCGCCCGCTTAGCTCAGTAGGTAGAGCGTCGGTCTACGGATCGCGGGGTCGTGAGTTCGATCCTCGGGCGGGGCGTATGTTCTCCGTGACTATTTGATAAACGACATTGTGTCTGAAATCATTAGTCCTCCACCTCTGATTCATGTGGGGAAGTTGGCAGTTACTTGCGGAGAACAGGTTTGTACTGGTACAGAATCCAGGAACACTGGTTAGGTTAACTGCCCGCCGTTACATGACTGAAATACTGTTGAAAAACGGCGTTAAACCCAAAACAAACAAACAAAACTTTCAAGGTGGCCTCTATATACTAAAAAAACTAGCAGAAGGTGGTCATAGTTTTATGTAATCGAGGCAGCCATCCTTTAAAAGAAATTATGTAAAATTTGACTGCAATTTTGGCATGTTAGCATGTTAACAGTTGAGTGTGTCAGCACTATATCCTTAGAATTTTATTATATGTACTAAAAGTTTTAATTTTAAATTAACCATTAGACTGCTGCAGTCACTAAAAGAATACATTTACATGTGAATATCAATATCAATTCTTTATATCTTATTAACTCCACTGTTAATAGTGTTATATATTGATATCTGATATATAACATCCAAGAAATACTTGATTTCTCATACTATTTTTCATTTTTACTTTTTTTTTTCTATTAAATATCCTGATTCTAAGATAATCCTTTGTTTTGATATGTATGTACAATTGTTGAAATTACTTTATGACACTTTATATCAGTGTACATTTTCTTTGCAACCAATAAACATTGACCTTATACTCTATAGAAAATTGATTTTTTATCTATCTTGATAAACTGTAGCCAGCCTCATAACAGTTCTTCTTCTTAATGCGGAACAGAAATCCAAAGAGGAATGTAATTTGTCCAATAAACATGACTTTTGCCTGCACTTCCACAGTTAATTAAGTAGATGGTATAAACAGTTTAAACCTTTTACAACTGCCCTGATATTTATGTTACTTTTAACTTTCTATTAGAATTCAACAGCTGTTTAGTCTTGTTAATTGGAACTATATGAAAGTATAAAAATCCTTTACATGAAACACAATATTATGTTTTGATATTTAAGATCTCTATATATCCAAAGCTGACGACGAAGGACACAGACGACGGACGGCGGACACGTAGTGATCACTAAAGCTCACCTGAGCAATATGCTCAGGTGAGCTGAAAAACGGCCCCGGTGAGACAACAGCAAATGGTCTGTATTTAAGTTCTTACAATCCCAATCAGTTGCAAACTATTTCAGGTGAGTACACAAGAGCGTAAAATAACTTAAGATGGAATTATTTCTCATTAGCTTGTCTGATTTTTTTTTAAATCTACGAGGTATTGTCGTCACTTGATCGTCCGCGTCGGCGTTGGTTAAAAGTTTTGTTCAGGTCCACCTTTTCTCAAAAAGAGATACAGTTTTGAAACTTTGCACACTTGTTTATCATTATTAGTTGACTGTGTAGGTCACGTACCATAACTCTGATATGCATTTTGTCAGAATTTTGGCCCTTTGTGTACTTAGGAAATTTGTGTTTATTTTGTTAATGTTTTTGTTTAACTCCACCTTTTCTCATAAACTATACAAGCTACAGCTATGAAACTTTGTACACTTATTTATCATCACTGTAAGCCAAGAACCATAACTCTAACCTCATTATGTCAGAATTATGGCCCTTTTTGTACTTAAAAATTCTGAACTGTAATTCATTTCTTACATACTGTCCAGCACTTGCAGACGAGCGATGACACCCGTAGGCGGTGCTCTTGTTTTTAACTAGCATACGCTTAAAAAATTTGGTACACCAGCTTACTAATTATATTGCTCAAGTTGATCCCTAGTAACCAGGGAAATGGTTAGGTCTATAGCTTTTAAACCTCAAAGAATCATTGCCTGTGGTCAGCAAATTACTCTTGTTGTTTTTTAAGTCGGTACTTAAAAGGTTGAGGAAAAGCGCATAATAAATTTGAGACTGACAAAGGTTTCCGAACAGTATTGGAGAATGCTTTGTATATGATCAAACTTCATAGGATAATTGTGTAGATCAGCAGATAAATCTGTTGTGAGAGTCAGTAGCTTAAAGGTCTAGTTCATACTGAGGCTAAAATTGTTTCTCCTTGTAACTATAGATCGCTCGAGCTTTTATAAGCTGATTGCCGTTGACGTTAGATGACCAATATTTGTTAGGATCATTCGATCAAAGGTCTAGGTCACACGTACCTCATAAAAATATTTTCCAATCAATAGTTGACAACTCTTAAACTTTAGTCAATTGTCATCGAATAATTGCGTGTTATTAGTTGATGTCCTTACCATGTCTGAGGTCAGTAAATAGAAGTCAAGATCAGAGTACATTATGCTCTTATTTTATAAACAACTCTTGTTTATTTTACATAACCTGATAAATGTTGTAACTTTACGGCCAATAACTCTTACTGACAAGTAAAATATGTGGTACATTTTATTACCTATTTTTATTCAAATTATGCACAAATGCAAAAAAATATTGGTTGCTCAAGAGAGACACATTTGTTTGAAACTATTTTCATCAATTGTGAAAAGGGCTTTTCAGCTTTGCCTTTCAAGGAATAGATAACTTTGCACATAAATCAACTTGCATTCTTCCTGTGAATTGTAATGTGTAACTCCATCTATGTGGAATATATATTATGCTTTTATCAACAATTAAATATGATGCAATCAAAACAAACGGGTTTCTAACATATTATCAATCATTAGAAGTGTCAAATAATAGTATATGTCAACGTCATTTCTAAGGTTCAAATTTTGTATTATCTGATAAGATAATATATATCAAGCGTAAAATCTCCCTTTGCATCGAATTTGGTATGTACTTCATCTCATCTGAAGCCCCTAACCTCCGCCACATTCCTATCTATATTTGCCCTTGTTTGCCGGTGTCTGACTATTCCAAGCTGATTTCTACTATTTCAGTTTTATACTAGCACTTATGATGCGATGAAAACGCTCAAGGGAATAAAACAGAATGTACTTTTCTTTGTTTGTTTGGTTTGGGTTTAGCGTTGTTTGTCAGCAGTTTATAAGTGACGTAACGGCGGACAGTTAACCTTCCAAGTTTCCTGTATTCTGCACTCGTACTTACCTGTTTTCCTCAAGAAATTGCTTACATCTACAAATGAATCAGAGGCTGAGGACGAATAAGAACTGAATACCTAGGCAATAGTACAGAATACAGATATACAATTCATGTACCATAGCATATCATACCATAACATAACATAACATTTTCATTGCAAGATTATGTGTACAGTCTAAATTCAATTCTGAGCTGGGCTGGTATGTATTCATGACACTTAGATATACTGTAGTAGGAAGATAATCTTGAATTTTTAATATTATAGTTTATTTGCATTGAGAGTTTATCATAGGTTTGACATTATTTGATGCGATAACCCTATTTTTTGCACTGTTTGAAGTTATATATATTCTTTGCAGGAAACTAGTTTCATCAAGGATAATCCGTTTGAGTCAATATTTAAGCAATATTGTCTGTTCCTGCATAATTTCCGTTGACATCTGCAATGGATTAATTTAATATTTGTCAAATTCAAAACGTCTGCCCTATAGCTTGATATCAAACTATTATCGAATATATTGAATAAGTTAACATATATTTTCATGTTTTAATTTTAATCAAAACAATATAAAAATTGTCTTTTTAATTGATGGTCATGTCCCAGCCTTATACATATCATTGGCCATAGATTGCCAGGCACAAGGTATTCTCTTAAAAAATACTGCATCGCCTGCGAACAGCGGAACGAAAACATTATTGTCATTGATTCCAAACAATTCTCAATATATTTATTCATATCATTCACTCTTTACAAAAAAACCCTTGTACTCGGGTTTCTGTTTTGTACAAATGTTCTGTTAAACGGTGATGTACATTTTTTTGTTTAATATATGATTGCCACTTTGCCAAAATCAAGTCAAGTCAAAATATTTATTGGCATAAAAATATAATTTTCTGTCCTATTATTAACTCAGTTTTTTGTGTTTTCCGTCTGAGATTTGCATGGCATAATTCTAATAGATCAACTGTTTTGTAAGTCTTTTTCCGTCTAAACATATACAGCGCTGACCCAAATAGTATGAAAATTGCTGTTTTTATATCCTCGAGTTTTCATGTCTTACCTCTAAAACATCAATACCCCAGTTTGTTTCATGTAATACCTGAGTACAGGATTAATTCACACATTTAAGCTAGGTTGCGTTCTCCTAAAATGTTTTATTTAAGGGTTATTTCAGTTTATTAACACTGAAAAAATACGGAACACATATTTATGTATATTAAAATGCTGTACTTAAAGGTACATGACCAAATCATAATGGAAATATGAACCTTTATATTCTTGACAAGATTGCACCATTTTTAAAAGATGCCAGCTAATACGTAGTATTAACATGTCCTATTGTATATGTAATCCATTTTTACAAAATTAGCGAACACATCAAGTACTTTGTTACATTGTCACTTTGACACTGTTATATATATCAATAAGAACATATCTATGGTTAAAAACATGATGAATCGTCAAAACAGTTTTCTTCAGAATATGGAAAATATGAGAATTGTCTTAATTGGAACAAATGCAATAATGAAATTAATAAGATTTGTTGAACAGGACAAGCAATGTAGACATTTAAAATTTAGAGTCTATATTATCAGCAACAAACTTGACATATGTTCATTCCGATGGTGGCCTTTAACTCCCGTACCTTTTTGATCACACATAGAAAAAAATCTCACCTAAAACACACATAAAAGTTGGATGCTAAACATCAGCAAATTAAACAAAAAAGATAATTTGGGAATTTTTGAGATCAGGTTTGGTAAAAAACCTATATTCGTTTATGGAGAAAAATTGCCTGCGAGTTTGTTTTCTCATCAATTGTGCTATTTTATTTTTTACCAAGATTCTTAACATCTTTTCTGGAATAAGCCCTTTTTTCCAAATGGCTTGTCACAATTATGTTTTGTTAAATAATCCGTCGTGTTAACTTAGAATATTTATGCAACGAATTAAGGAATGGTTAATTGCATGGATAAATTGTATAGTGGAGGATTTGTATCAATGCATCCTTGGTAAAACAGAGAACTTTTCCCTGTACTTGGCTTTGTTTTCGTGAATAAAAAAGCAAAAACATTTTTGTTATTATTATATAAAACAATATCTTGTATGTTCAAATAGCATTACCACAATTTTTAATATTTGACTTGCGTACCGAATAACATTGAATGTTTACACATTCATTATCAGTTACCATTTCACTCTAACTCATTCAAGAGTGTACTTGGGTATTCCAAACCAATTCTCAAAATATGAAAATGGGACTATTGCTTTAGCATAATTATACAGTTTCATCTGTATATTTATATATTCATGAGTGGACCTTAAAATTGCCAATACAAAGCAATTATCTGATTTTCGAATATCACGTATTTTGCGATTTTTTTTTTTAAAAAAATTCCCGACCTCCATGAACGAAGCTATTTCCAGTTATTTTCAGATATTTGAAATCACCATTGCTTTTATTCACTTCCATTTGTAGAAATCGGCTTTCGAGTGTTGTGTCAACTTCATTTTGACTCAGATAACATAAAATAATAAGTTTAGACAAGAAAAGTAAAACCATAAAAAATGCTATAAGATTTGTTGTTACACTTTCAATATTGAAACAAGCTACTATTCAGTGCAAGTCATAGCAGCTTGTAAAATGAACAGGGCTAAGTACTAAGACAAATTAAGACATCTTGAAATGAAATTAGTAGCAGAGATCAATATTTAAGGAGATGTCAGACTGTCTTGAACAGAATTTCATGGCAACATTGAGCATCCTGAGTCAATATATAACATTCTTATACTGTTTTTGCTTGCAATAATAGGTAAATACTATCAGGTGAAGTTGTTTAATTAATGTTCACACATACTCAAATTTTACAGGAATCTCTGTTTCCTATATTTTTGTTGGAACATTTGTTGTCATCAGATGTAAAATGAATTTTAGACTGATTTGTAATACTCGAGCAGACTGTATATAATATTCATGAAGAATTTGAAAGTTCTACCATACATTCAATTTGTCAAATTTGTTACATTCGATTCACATCATTGCTTTGTTCTTGGAATTTAGATGTACTATAAGATTTTTTTCATATAACATATACATATGACATGGACATTTTTTTTTATATATTTTGTACATGCATAAAACCACGATTTCATAATCCAAAGATAAATATATCGCTTCAGCGTGCCATATTAACGTTGACGTCATTTAACAAATAGTCAAGGCCTTCGAGTGGTTTATCGTCTAATTTACCACGGTTCATCGTTCAGATGTGTAGGGATTAAATCACAAGGGCGTTAGCCCGAGTGACTAAATACTGAAGCATCTGAACGATGAACCGTGGTAAATTAGATGATATATCATAAGAAGGCCTTGCTTGTTTTCATTCAGACATGCTCATTGACATATTTTAATAAATATTATGCTGGACTCCATTTACCCAAAGAGTAATGTACCGAACGTCATGCGGCAATTTGACGTCATAATTGACGTCATAATGCTCTCTTACCGGTCCGCGCGTCAAACGTTGTTTATCGCAGAATATACATAGCTTGATTTCTTTGTTTGTTTTGCTTTAACAAGCGGTCAACGCTTGTTTTAGGCATTACAATTCGTGAGCCAATACTGTCCAAAGTTGATAACGTACAAAATATTTTGATGTTTGGATGTTTTCAGCAATTAATGTATAATTCTGTGCATTTGCATTTGCTATGTATTGATATGATAACTAAATAAAAATATACTAATTGCGAGATCAACCATCTGGAAGAGAGGTCGTATGGTTTATATAATGAATAACTTGAAAAATATTACTTGGTATAGGGAAAATAATAAATATAGAAGGGCACGTACGCGGCCTAAAACTTTTTTGAAAGCTAGTAGCTTATTTATAAGACCAGAGATGATCATAATAATATTCTCTTCTTAAAATACACTACAACAATCATATTTCTACATACTAATCAAAGACGCTAACCAAGTGATTAATTTTACTTAAGTTTTGCGAGCATTACGCAAGAAAACTGGTCTTAATTTCAGCGAAAACATGGCTATGGCATAATAACCTTACAATAGCAAAGCCTTGAAAGGACTAATAGCCAGTGCTTACTGAGTGATATTTCAAGGTTAGGGTTAGGGTTAACTTCGACTTTCCTAGAATATGGTGCCACTTTATGCTGTTAACCAATCAACACGCTGTCTCTCCGTGTTGTTAACCAATCAAAGCGCACGGAATTTCATTTATGCGTGTTGCATTACGCGTCGAATTTTAGGTATGCACGAGAGTGGGTTCATTTCACTGAGAAAAACTAGTGAGCGGAGTGATTCGAAATATTTCGAATGTGAATATAAAGTTCATTATTATCCTAGAATCCGTTGCTGCTTGTTATTGTTGTTTAAAACAGAAGTCCTCAGTTGCTCACACACTCGCACAATGCCAAAATTATATAAAAAAAAATAATCATGGAACTATTTTTTACACGTCTAGAATATTTGTGTGTTACAGTCACAAAACTCAAACGACGCGAGGTTGACACTTGGTAGTTGATTTAGAGCTATAGCCAGTTGCTAAAGCACTGGCTAAAAAGAACTATTATATTGCCGTTTAGTTCTTTCGAGGGTTGCTACATAACGATATAACGGCACATTGATATGTTGTTTTGTTGAGGGGTGGTGTTTGGGTAGTCAACTCGTGACGTAATTATCACTTTCATTTCATTTCAGCCTGATCCAACTCGTGACGTAATTATCACTTTCATTAATTTCAGATTTTCAGATTTTCAGATTTATTTAAATCCATGGCATATAATATGCATGTGGAAAAAACAAAGTGAAATAATAAAACAGTCACAAATCAATATTGTACAAAATATTGTGCAAAATGTTGTACAAAATGCGGTACAATGTCTGTTTCAGTCTGATAAGTACGTCCAACTCAGCCACGTCTAAAAACTGGCGTAATCGTTGTTGATTTATATACGAACATAAATTATGAGTTTCACAGTATGAAAAACAAATTAAATATTTTGATTTGCTGAAGGTAATACATTTACCTCGAGAACAGAAACGTATTTAACGTGTTCTGCATAAAACCTTCAGAAAAACAGCTGTCAAATATATGCATGAAAAAAACGGCATTTAGCACAGTGTGAAGTCGTGCTTGATTTGTCCGCCAAAATTTATTCCGGGTGATCAAAAAGGAACGGGCACATATGACAATAAACTCTGAATAGATCTCTCCGCAGATCTGTTTTGTTTTCAAATCTTATAAGTTAATTTTAAATCGTTGTAAATATACAAATATTATTGCGCTAATGCACTTAGAAATATCCTGAGACGTTGTGCTCCCCATTATATGCTATCCGGTACCTGTACCTAACGGGGAATGAAATGCGCCGATAGTGACGTAAGATAGCTGTGACGTCACCAATGGCGAAAAACGAATCGATAATGTAAGTCAGTGGGTGACTTTCTTCAGGTAATGCGAAGTGCTCATGACATAACATATCGCGTATTACACAAAACGAGCACAGAAATAAATTTGCCATCAGAAATATTTTTCTTTTCGACATTACAACTTCATTATGCATAGGCGTAGGAGCAGGGGGTGGGGGGCAGCGAACTATAGTTTGCCCCCCCCCCCCCCCCCCTATATTTTGGAAAAGAGATATAACCTGCAGTCTAATATAACATTTACTTACTTAGTTAGCATCATATAATTCTTTTCAACCTGATTTCTGATTTGCATTTGGCCTTCCCTTGTATTCTGACTTTTCTCTTTCCGTAGTGTGAGTACTGAAATCTGTACGCGCCATGCCAAGGATTGTTTGATTACATTTTATAAAATATTATATCATTCAGCGCAATCACTACAGTTCCGGTTTGAGCGTCTGCAAAACCTATGTAACTATTAAGCCTGTTTACGTATGTAAATGTTATGTATTTTTTTATCTAGGGATGGCAAACAATCACAATTGACTAATGCGAAATGATTTAGGTCCAGCCTTCAACGAATATGTAATAAAAAGGCACACTAATTAGAACAACAAATCAACTGATTAAGAGTTAGGCTTATCGTATCTTATCAGCAGATCTGCAATGAATTGCTAAAAATTGTTTAGGGAGTAATCCACATTGGCCAATTAAGATTATGATTTAAACGGGATACTGCCATCGCTTTCCACTTCGTGAAAACAAATTATACTCGTTAGCCTTTCATTTATTATCCTTAAAAGGTTGATTACCTATTTAAATGATGGACAGACCTGCAGTGAAGTATAGGTAGTACTTTTGGCAAAATTTACTTGAAAAAAACATTGCCTAAAATGAATTATAAAGATGCGCATATCAGCACTTTACAACAGCCATAGGCATTGTCGAAAATTACAAAAATCACGTATTCAAACAATATTTAACAACTTCACAATGAATGTATAATTAACTGTCTTTGTAAAGGATTCTCGGGAAAAACAATATTTTTTTTATTTTGAAACACTTTATTTTTTTTTCCACTTAACCCTTTACTGTCTTTGAAAGGATTCTGAAATCAATTTTTATTTTTATTACGAAATCCATTTTATATTATGGAAACCGGACCCTGGTCTGAATTTACATAAAATAAAAATTCATCAACGATTATCATGTTTCCAAATCTTTCAGGAATATTTCTTTACTCAAAAACATCAAATCACCTGCATTCGATGTGAAATCCGAGTCATTAGTTCAAGTGCTTTCTGATGATTTTTAATTACATGCTGTTCGCACCTACCGAAAACAAGGCGATTTGTAACGGATTTACATCAATTTGGAGACCAATTAAATTTCTAAAGGTAAGCAATTAGCGGTTCTTACTACAGGGTACGATGTCATCACCATAGCGATGTACAATCTAAGCACGCTAATATACAAAGTGACACGTCTGACACCAACAGAAGCCATTTTCGCGCGTATATGAAAGCGAATTTTGGTAAATTAGATAGACGACCATACTAGTTTTTGCATTTGGTTTTTATTAATTGGCATAACCTTATATTTTTTCCGAATATTCGAGTAGTGAAACAGTATTCGAATATTCGTGTCATGAACGAATATTCGAATATTCGTTGCCATCCCTAATTTTTTTTGTTTTTCATTTTCCATTCTAGGGAAATGATATTTCCACAACTTTATATCACAGTTAGACAAATGCACGGCTAATTGATTGTATGTCCAGGGCTTCAACAGAAGAATGTAAAAAAAAATGGCAAACTTAATTAGAACAATACATAATATGACTGATTAAGACAGTTCGGCGCTTAGTCGTATCTGTATCATCAGAATAACTCAATGATTGCTAAAACATAGAGGCTTGAGGGGGCCGAAGGCCCATTTGGCCCCATTACAAGGCTTTGTCATGAATAATGCACCGGGGATATCTTGCCACCCCCCTCCCCCCCCCCCCCCCCCGCTCGAAAAGGTTCCCCCCCCCCTCCCAAAGTTATACTCGCTCCTACGCACATGTTATGCTTGAAATTATGCCTGAAAGACAGGCGTGATTACGCCGATTTTAATAGTCGTTGGACAGACCGTCAGTGAAAGTAACTAGAGTCACGGATTGGGACTAGGGTTTGGGGCAAGAATTTTCTATGAAAAGACCATTTGCTTATGAAATGTAAATTATTAAAAGATATGCACAGTATTCAAGCAGCTGTTACTACCAGCCATAGGCACTTGTCGAAAATTAAACAATAAATCAAGTTGTCAAAAATAAGTGATTAACAAACCCTTTTCAACAATTTTGCAATGGCTACTTATTAACTGTCTTTTTAAAGGACTTCTCGGAAATCAATTTTTTTATTTTTTTATTAGAAACAACCATTTCTGATGGATTTTATGGTATATATTACCCCGGAGCCACTGGGCTAGAAAACATTTAACTGTCTTTTTAAAGGACTTCTCGGAAATCAATTTTTTTATTTTTTTATTAGAAACAACCATTTCTGATGGATTTTATGGTATATATTACCCCGGAGCCACTGGGCTAGAAAACATTAATAAAGATGTAAAGAAGCCTTGGCAGAAGAAAAATGTATCAGCAAATTTCACAGAAAGACTTCAAGGAAATATTTCTTTGCATAGCGGTGACAAACAGAACAAAAGTGAAGGTAAGCACCCTGGCATGGCTTCCGTATTTTGTTTGTTTGTTTGTTGTTGGGTTCAGTGCCGTTTTAACAGTATTTCAGACAATTGACAGGTGGCGGTGAACCTAACCAGTATTCATAGATTCTGTACCAGTGCTAACCTGGTTTCCGCAAGTACCTGCAAACTTCACTACATGATTCAGAAATGGAGGACGAATCGTTTAAGACAAAGTGTCCTTTGTCAATCGTCACGGAGAACATTACCTCGCTCGGAGATTGAACTAGATCTGCGCTGTCCTATGGAGCTAAGCGAACATGTGTATTTGAGTACAACGAATATGACTTTTATGGAATAAAATGTAAAAGATCCTTTCGAATTAGTATTTATCGCAAAAAATAACTTTAAAAGCAACCTGTCGAACAGCCTCATGCAGCATTAAACAGGCTTCAGGTTAACTTGTTTGTAGATACATTGAATGGACTGGTTATGCTTCTCGTATTACACACATTTTAAACAGTGAGGTTATCAATATAGAACATACATAGTTCATCAGTTGTGTTTCTTCGTGTTCAGTTCAGTTTGCTTTATTAGGCAGGTAGATCACCGTATAAGGATAATGTATCTCAACGCACGTAAGAATAAATGCCTATTTATGTAAATGTAACTAAATCTGTGTTTATATCTAGTTTCAGGCTCTGACGTACTTATTGTTTCCTACCAACGGTCAGGTTCTTCTTTTCTAAGCAGAGTGATCGGATGGCGCAATGATTCATTTTTCTGGTTTGAACCTCTAAACAAGGGACGAGAATGGAGCTACCTGAGTGGCGAAAACTTACTCTGTGATATAAGAAAACCGTCTTGCATTCAACTGTAAGCTATATTATTTTGTGTAATGGCTGCTTGAGTTGTCAAGATAAATATACCAAGTATGCATCATCTTATACTTTCCGGCTGAGTGCTGAACAAGAATTAGCTAGAAACTAGATTGATTACTGGCGCATATTCTCTATTTTCGATTTGTAGCATATGTCTCTGGGCTCAATGCGTCCAGATATCCTACATTATTTTGCAACGAGGGACATACATTTAATGTGTATATATCATTATTTTGCCTTGAGTGACGTTAGCTGAATTTGTAAATATCATTATCTTGCAATGAGGAACGTACGTTAAATGTATATAGGCTTAATGTGTAAATATCATTATCTTGTCCTGAGGAACGTACGTTAAATGAATATAGGCTTAATGCGTGAATATCATTATCTTGTCCTGAGGAACGTACGTTAAATGAATATAAGCTTAATGTGTAAATATCATTATCTTGTCCTGAGGAACGTACGTTAAATTTATTTAGGCTTAATGTGTAAATATCATTATCTTGTCTTGAGGGACATACGTTTAATGTGTTATATCATTTCCTTCCTATGAGGAACATACATTTAATCTATGTATTTACATCAATGTTTTAGATCGTCATCATCACCCGTGTCTAAGGAAGAAGCGATAAAAACTATTGCGGATATTTTGAAATGTGATTTGTATGGTCCTATGAAAACACTCACAGAAATCAGCTTCTACTCAGGAGTACATGGTAACAGCAACTTTTTAATAAATAGTGCCTACTTTAAAATTATTTTTGTTTTGACATCACAATACTTGAGTGGATGAGATGTGGACTATGTTAAAACACCTCAGCATTTTCTGATTTGATAGAATGAAAACAATAATTAAAGAAATCTTTTTATACCACTTCCTTGCAGAAATTAATGATGTCCAAGTTGTAGCAAAAGTATCATACAGTTTGACCCGTTTATAGCGGTCACCAAAGGGACTGGCTGAAAGTGACCACTGTAGACACAGTGACCATTATATACAGATCTTTTATTTAGGACATCCACATTGGTTTAGAACTTAATTACGCCTATTGTAAACATAAGGTGTATTGTTTATCTTAACGTGCGAATTCTTGTGTTAAGAAACGCATAAAAGCTTTGTTAGCAACTGATACATTGTTATTATATAAAACGCATACAATTCACGCGCAACTGAGCAGTTTCTTTCTCTAAAATATATGATTTCTCTTCCCTTTCTTCAGATATAGATATCGTCTTGTAAATGGCAATAGGTTTAATTTTGACATCCGTACCTATGATATTATATATGATAAATGTGCTTTGGAAATATTTAAACAATGGTTTAAATCCAAAGTCATAAGTACAAAACATATTTCGCTTTGTGGCTGTTTTGTGAAAAATAGGCAAGTCTCCTCTAACAAAATATTTACTCAAGTGTGTTGTGAAGAAAAATCGTTTACCCAAAATCAACAAACACAATAATGTTTATTTTTTATGAAGTTTTGAAAGATTATAATAACTATCATTATTTCAAATCAATTATTGGCAAAACACTGACAAGGGCAAAGCGCCCATTGATTTCGAGACCTTTTTTTTTTTTTTTTTTTTTTTTATTTCAAATACATTATCAATTTAAGTTTAAAACAGCAGATGTATTTCTAATTTCAGCATCAAACTGGATCCCGTTTGCCTCTTGCTTGAGGAGGAAAAATGCTCGGTATTTTTCATTGGAATGTTTGAAACTTTTGGAAGAAGCCTGTAGGACGACGCAACATCGAGTTGTTAAAGTATTACGCATTGATTTAGAGGAAATATCTGGGTTTTTTTATTCGAATCCGAAACTGAAAATAGTCTATTTGTTACGGGACCCCAGAGCTGTAATGAACAGTCATCTAAATACAGCATGGTATTCAGTCTTGTTAAGGACTATGCTATTTCGACAATGCAAAATTCGTATGTAAAACTGAGATTGTCGTTACAACGCGAGAAATGCACGGGGATAAAAAAGAAACTAATAATTATAAGAAAATGTATCTCCGAATAAATTATAAAGGATCAATGACACTCAAAAACATGTCCCAACAGTGCACTAGACGAAAATGCATAGAAATTATCGGGGTAAGTATTTGGTACCGTAAATCTCTCATATATATACAATATATATATTCTTCAATCAAGGATATGTCAGTGTAAATGAGCTGAGCGCTAGCTTTCTAAGAAAACGCCTTTAAAAACTATGTTACACGAATCACACGTGCACCGCTCTTTTACAAAACTGTGTCCGCCATGTTTTCTTCAGTGAACGAAATAAAAGGAGTATCTTACCTTTATTTTCCTTATTGTAGAGTACGATTGACTTTCTAATCTAAATAAAACATCACTTTTTTATAACATCCCACTGTCCGATCTTCTGATCACTTAACGATCAGTCACAATTACAAAATAAAACCAACGTGTCATCAAAATTATCACTTTACACGGCTTCATGGACATCACGGCCTACTAACATTAATTTGTAATCATGCACCAAAACCAAACAAATAATGAAAGATCGGTACTTTTTCAAGGACATGTTTTATTTCCTGTAATTTTCTGATATTCTAACCTTCAAACAACCGAATTGTATGCACAGAAATAACGAAACATTTATGCAATATAGCTTTTAGTATAATTTTGGATCTATCTTTTTCCAGCCCAACAACAGACATGTATATGTCAAAAACCCGGTCTGTCCTCGAAATCAGTGTCAAAGGTTACTAGAACATAAATACAATAAATAAACAACCGCTTACTATGCTCTTGTAAGTCCTGTAAGATGAAACGGCTCGTGTTTATACATGCATATATATTCCGTATCGGGAACATTGACAATCACAAGTCGATCCTTACCACGAACATGAAAACAGTTACTTTTATGCCTTTGTTTACATTTCAAAAGTAACTATTCACATATACGTTCAAGAACGTAACTTTCGTGCTTTCCGACCCACATGGTGTGTAAACTTCTGTATTTAAAAGTATGGTGTATTCGGCAAACCATTTGTAACTTCCGACGTGGTAAATGTCATTGTCAGTTATGTTTACGAAATTTAATTGAATATTTATGTTTTATACTTGCAAATGAAAAACTTGATGGTCATGGCCGCTGGCTTCGAATTCCCCGCCCATCACCGACGTGGGATCACAAACCCACTTGAGGTGTGAAACTTTTCACGTAAGGAAGCCATCCAACTGAGGTTAGTGTCTCGATCTAGGTACTAGTCTGAGCCTAAAAAAATGTCCGGAGGGACCCCTGGAGCCTTTCACCACCAACAAAACCTGGGAAAAGTTCATTGTGTCGTTTCGGTGTTACTCACAATCAAACAAAATAAACATTGTTCCCTTTTTTGTTTGTTTGTTTTATATAAATGAATATGCAAAAAGGGTTTTGTTTGTTTCAGTGTAACGTCAAAATATAATATTACAATTATTTTATCAACAGTGAACGCCACATGCATTATTTTCCGAGGGGTTATGTTTTAATCTTACATGTAAAACAAATATATTCCTATTGTATAAAGGGTAAAGGTAAATATATATGTATATGTGTGTGTACTCGTGGAATTAAATATTAAGTGTAAAAAGTATATATTCACAGTTCAAATCATCCATGCTAAATAATACGTACGATGTGTTTGCTTTCTCACTGTCTAACATGTTCGAAATGATTTATTCGATTTTTATCATAGAGTTCTAGTTTATTTTTCACCTTAAATTAAAGCAAACGTGTTCAATATAATTTTAAACAAACTCTGAAGTTTATAGTAGGTTGTAGCATTCCCTAGGTCAATGGTATTTTATTACCTTCTGTAGTCAGTCATTATCTATTGTAAAAAAAAAACTCTTTTTAACCAAAGTGGAAAAATTCAGGTACTTAAAAATGCAGCTTTCTAACGTTAGAATTCTCGATGTCATTTGTCAGACATACCTTGTAAATAAATAATATTATTACAAAATTAATACTGCTATTTCTTTTGTTGCACTTTGCGGACTTATGATAAAGTTATTTATGTGCATCTGTTCACAACGAAGCACTGACCCTGAGGACTATATGTATGGGAAAATATAAGAGTGAACTAAGTGTTGACTGAAAAAAGGGCAATATTTATTTTGCCGAACAATACCTTAACAAATTTATATTTTCACATATCTGGGCGAAACATACCGTCCTTAACAAATAGATATGTTCTCATATCTGAATGGAGTTACAGTCCAATACCATAACAAATATATATATTCACATGTTAGGGCGGATATAACCACCGAAAGCATATCAAGAAACGTAGATGAATTTGCATATTACGAGAAATCTTTCAAAATTAGAAAATTGTCTCTTGAAAGAGGAGGCGGAATGGCATGTGGTGGTAAGATAAAACCAGAAATTAGCCAAAATAAAATTAAAGAAAGAAGCGTGCTATTCACTCTTGAATGCTGACGAAGAAGGAAGATGCCGTTTCACGATAGGTTCAACGGTATAAAAGGAATTCATTGATTGGCTTTTACCGTAGTATATAAATTAACATATTTCAGAATAGGACCGATTTGCTCCAAATGTACAACAATGACATAAATAATTTTAACTACCTATAAAATTCATATATATATGAGCAGTACAACTGTAAATGAGCACTACGTAAGCGCTCAGGCCCCTCTCGCACACCATACCTATAGTTCGGACTTCTTTAATGTGTAAAGGCATGTGCACAAAAATGACAAATTTTGCCAATACCTGGTAAATTGTAATGTGTTTTTTAGAAAAGTAATAAACGGAAATAGAAAAATAGCTCTCAGCTCATTTACACGGATAGTTTAGCTTTATTATGTATGTTATAGTTTTTCGCAGTTATGCACGATGACATAGAATACTTACCCGGAAAATTGTGACACGAACATACTGATAACTTTTCCCACTTTACTTTTTAAATTAAAGTAAGAGTTCAGCACTTCATGGTTTTGATGTATTGTCACATTGGAATAACGTTTATTTTACAATATCTTCGAAATTAATCAGAAATAATATCATGTACCCCACCCACCTAATTCATAATTTCAAAATAGCATAGGCCTTAAACACAAGAGAAAAAATAGAAAAGGATGTCAACGTTCTTTGCTCGCGAATGAGAAAGGACATAGATAGCGGAAAATCTCTGATGGCAAAATATCAAAACAGAGTTAAAATAGTACAATATGAGGATTTAGATAAACTTGAAGAAAAAGTGGAAAAACTGTACACGTTTTTGAATATGGAATTTTCTGATAATTATAGATCGTTTGTACGTGGGTTGGTGGAAACTAGTTCTAATGCACGTAATGGTTTTCATCCTTTTGCGTATAGAACAAAATTACCGTGGTATGTTGTGAAAATGGTCAACGAGTATTGTTCCGATATATACAGACAGTTGGGATTAAGGGAGTTTAAAACTGAGGAAGATTATAAAAACAGTAGGCTGAGTTCTGTTTTGAACATTTTACCTTTTGGAATATAATGAAGGAGGAATTAAAATAAAACTTTTATTGTCTATTTCAATCCAGATAAAGTGTAGCTTTAACAGCATTATTTTTGTTGTTTTTAATTATTTCACCCCTTTGATGTTACACTTAGCTCATATATGGATAGAAATGGGGGGAAATAGAAAGTAGTTTTGTTTATATATGGTGATTGTCATCAATATTGTTTTTCATTTATCGAAGATTAGTTAGACACTGTTGACGAGTTTTAAACTGGTTTTTACCCTCATTCTAAAATCCTACGATATTCAAATCACCAGACGATTTTCTTACATATGTAACTGACAAGTAAAGCTTTACACTTTATCTGGATTGAACAGTCATCTAAATACAGCATGGTATTCAGTCTTGTTTAACACAAGAGAAAAAATAGAAAAGGATGTCAACGTTCTTTGCTCGCGAATGAGAAAGGACATAGATAGCGGAAAATCTCTGATGGCAAAGTATCAAAACAGAGTTAAAATAGTACAATAAAGCAGCTCGGTTCCAGAAACTCCAATTTTATAAGTATATAAAAGTCCCTAATTTTGACAAAATACATAGTAAAGGTATGATTCTTGACCTACATATTTACATCAATGTAAAAATAAACAAGTTTGAAAAGTTTCATAGCTATTGTTCTCATAGTATTCAAGTACTATGGACCTTAAATATTAAAATATTGTAAACTTTTCTAACTACAGAAATGGCCTTATTTCTCAAACTGATCAAATGCGAGCGAGAGTTATAGTTCTTAGTCAATATACTCATCTAATGATGATTAAGAAGTCAAAAACTTAAACCAAGAAATTCCAGTTTATACGAACATAAAGGACCATTATTCTGACAAAATACAAGTGAGAGTTATTGCTCTTGGTTTTCTTACTTATCCAATGATGACAAACAAGTGTGCAAAGTTTCAAAGCTATAGCTCTTACAGTTTTTTAAAAAAATATGAACCTAATTAAAAATCTTAACCAACGCCCAACCGACGATCAAGTGACGACACTACCGTGTAAATTTTTTTTCAAAAATCACATAAGCTCTAAAACAGAGCTACACACCACAAACAGAGTCTCCCTTGAACTGACACTAGGATGAAAAGCTAAAACATAAACACGATTCATTGGTATAATGCATTTATGATTAAAGAAACACCACGTAAACATAAAAACAACAGTCATATCATATAGAATGCAACGAGACGAAAACAAGGTGAAAACCGGGCCATCGCTTCAGAAGTATTTTCTGAAATTTTCTGAATCGGGCATAGAAACATTTGACCATGGTAACCTCGTTCAAACAATTTTTGAATATACCGATATTTATCACTCATAGTAAAAGGAGACGGAGCGTAAATGCAAGGTGGAGAAAAGGAACATCAGCATCAGGAAAGACAATATTAAGGGAACAATGGACATTAAACGTGTTTAGGGATTGCTGATTCACAAGTATCGATGGTCTACACTGGGCATGTATAAAGACAGGTTTCGCAACACCAGCTCTACATGCTTAAAACTAGCAACCCGTTTTTGCTGTTTTCGTCAAACAACCTTTCCAAAAATACTCCATTTTGCGTCTTTGTGTGTAGGTGACACTTTTTTCGCATAAAACAGTCTTGAACAAGATCCTTTGAAAAGTATTATTCTGATTAAAAATAACATGCGCATTAGATAGTAACAAATTAGATATAAAGACACTGTTTTCTAATACTTTTTATATACATGTAATTGTGTTTTTTTTTATATCATGCTATTTTGTATTTAACGCAGTCGTTTCCTATTTTCATAGAATAAATGTTTCAGTAAATATTTGCCCATATAAAGCATATTTGCAAGGCAAATGCAATTTACAAATGACTCCAGCTACTCTATGCGTAATCATAATACGCTATAATTGAGTCGCGCCATGAGAAAACCAACATAGTGGCTTTGCGACCAGCATGGATCCAGACCAGCCTGCGCATTCGAGCAGTCTGGTCAGGACTCATGCTGTTCGCTTTCAAAGCCTATTGCAATAAGAGAAACCGTTAGCGAACAGCATGGATCCTGACCAGATGCTCGGATGCACAGGCTGGTCTTGATCCTTGCTGGTCGCAAATACAGAATGTTGGTTTTCTCATTGTGCGGCTCATATATCTTTGAGCCGCCGTTTTGTTTACTGGCACTTTGTTATTTTACTACATTGATACAAGTAATTAGTGTCAGTTGTCCTCAGTCTTAATGGCTTTTAGAGAAAATTAATTCGTCTCTGGAATTGCCAATGTTTTATGGTTCCCTAATACCTGAACTACATTCAGTACGCTTGCTTTTATACTCAGCTCATAAATATATTATTCATTGATACGATCTCTTTTAATAAATATTCGTTGAAAACATTGATTTTGCATTGTTTACAAATCCTTTGGGATCAAACAGTCTACTCAGTTATACTGTATTACAGAGTTCCGCTAAAACCTTTGTTTTATCATCTCAGCGGAGCCTAGAATGAAATAAAAAAATATACGAAGATGCTCAAGGTATATTACGCAATTTATCATGTTTCTATGCGTCCTTGGTAATTGACATCGCAAATGTCCAGGGCGTGACAAAAGGTCAAATGGACTTGTTATGTAAATATGTATCTACGAAAACCCGACCGGAATGTACCGAAGGAACGTCAGATGTTCATGCTTAAAGATATACAAATGAAATATGGTAGAGAAAACAAGAGAATGAAGCATTGTCATGCAAGACAATGTCCCCTTATTATGTCAACGGTGGTATAACTTTATAATCTAATATCTGTACAATATTGTGATATGTGTACTATATGTACAATGCAATGTTTGGGTTACAACTACATTTCATATATAAACATCTGCAGTTGTTATTTGCTTATAACATCAATAAGTATAAAAAGATACACAACATAAAATTTATGTGTTACATATGACACATGTGATTGTTATGATGAATTTTTTTACAAAGATATTGTAATGTCCATGCACGGACAAAAAAGCTACAGACCGAACAAGAAAATTTACGTGATTCTTTTACATGTATAACATATTGAGGGAACTTTACTGGTTTCCCAGTAGTTTCCGGACCGAAATCGCTATTTTTTGCATGTAACTTTCAAACAAAACATAGTAGAAACATAAAATATTCACAGAAAAAAACCTAGGTTCTTCTTTAACACCATGCAGAATTCGTATTACACTTGCGTTCATAATACAAATGTAGATGAGGCCTCAAAGGGGGCAATTAATTCCATTAATATCTCAGTTAGTCCGAGTAGTTTTCCGGACCTTT
This sequence comes from Mercenaria mercenaria, assembly GCF_021730395.1. Taxonomy (NCBI): domain Eukaryota; kingdom Metazoa; phylum Mollusca; class Bivalvia; order Venerida; family Veneridae; genus Mercenaria; species Mercenaria mercenaria. The sequence continues at coordinate 26,732,698 of NC_069362.1, forward strand.
CATTGTAACAGTTGTAACCTTTCTCTAAAAGCAAACATTTCCGATTTCGTTACAATATATTCAAAATTAAAACATAATTCTAAGTCGAGATGATGATTAGCAAAGAATATTTCAAGAATTTAACAAATACTAGATTTATAATACGTTCATTACAGTTACGTCTAATTACGTTTGAATGACGTTTGCAACGTCACGCTAATGACGGGACGTATTGAGCGAACTGGTAATCATGTCCAGAAATGAGACCGTGTTTTGAAGAGTATTGTCCCTTGATTATTAAGCCAAACTGTTTAAATTTGATTTTTTCCCTTTATACCATTTTAACTATCTTTATTACCCTTGACACACTACACTGGTTTTGTAAATTAGGGGTATTGTAACGACACAGAATGAAACTTTTTACACAAGCGGAGTAAATAGCCCGAGGCTATTTGCAGAATACACAACATTGTAATTTCTTCAAATTGGGATTTTGAACGATAATTGGGTTTTTGTTTCAAAATTGAGAGTCGGGAAGGTTATTCCCATGACTAAGCGTAACTTTTAGATACGTATTTAATCTTTTGATTATATTTTTTAGGGCAAAAATATATGTGAATCACAAATTTAAAGTTAATGAATTAAAAAAATAATATTTTTTTAAATTCAAAGATTTTTATTCAAACATGTAATTTAAAATAAAATTGTTATTTAATTTTACAAACACGGAATTAGATCGACGCACATGTATATATCTGATATGCATAATATTTGACATTTCTTCAAAATGTGATTTTGAGTGATAATGTGGTATTTGTTTAAAACCAAAAACTATAAAATACAATTTTTTAGCTCTTTGTTTAAAGGCAAAGAATTGTCGGGAAGCATGTTATTCCCATTACTCAGCGTATTTTCTGAATATGTACTTTCAATATAGGGCAAAATATATGTGTATTTCGAATCTCCTTGAAAAAAAGTGTCTTTTCAATTTAAAAAGTTATTTAATATTATGGATCTGTGGCCCACAAATGCATTTTACTTTACAATGATGTAAATTTCGATTTTGAACGGTAATATGATTTATCAAAAGTTATAACTTCATATCCGTGATTTAGATTTTTAAACGTTTAGACAAGAGCTGTGATAATTGTCCCTAGCCGCGGGGCATGTCAGACAATCAGACACTAATCCAATTATAATTACCATAATATACAGAAATACGAGATGTCAGCATTTTATATGACAATGCAAAAGTGATGCTTGATTGGATTTTATCATGTACAGATATGCAATAATTACAATAACTGCAGCCGAATAAAATATGTTTTCATATTTTCCCATTACTTTTAAATGAAGTATGTGAAAAAGAGGGAACTCGAAAAAAAAAGTTAACTGCAAATGTATGTTATAAACTACATATTACTTTTAATGTCCACGTGTTCTTTTTACAAGTACAGTATTCAAGTTTAAGTATGAACATGTAGTTCTATATGTTAATCAACTTCATGATATGAATGTTATTTTAATGCAATGAATAATTCAAGTAGAGTTAGTGAAAACTAGTATTTAAATTGATTAAAAATAAAATATTTTATATTTAAATATGTAGTTCAAAATAACATTTTTTTTTATTTAATCTCACAAAGTAATGACATTAAACACGGACTTAGAATCTAATTCAGAGACTTGTACCTGTTTATCCGGTGTCATCAGTACACGTGTACTATGACGGGCAAAATTTTCCAAATTAGTAAAATCAGTGATATTCAAACGTTTAGGGAAGCAAGAAGACATAAAAATAACTTAAAAATAAACTCATTGAAAGAAAAATTAACTTTTCCAGTTTACTTCAATAACTTAATAAATGTTGTGAGATGAGTATAAATATGAGAATATATCGTTTAAAAAGACCACGGAAAGCTTAAAATCTGTCATTTCCTACAGAAATCAATGGAACTCGGGATCAAAAATAGTTACTTATTTCAAACGCTCAGGGAAGCAAGAAGATCATATTTTATTTTATTAAAAATTATATTGAAAGAAAGTGCAAATATTGCAGATTACTTCAATAACTTAATAAATATTGTCAGATAATGCTTTTGATGTCATTTGATGTGTTAAAGTTTTTTCCCTGCTATATTTCAATAGGCGTAAATTGACCGATACTGGCTAATCGATACACTCGATAAGCTGTTTCAAGGGAGACAATTTCGTCAATAAGCCAGCAAATTGACTTAGATTTCTGGGTATGATTACAAAAAAAATTAAGAACTTTTAATACAATTAACAAGTATTTTCTAAAAAACAACAAGACCGGTCTCAGAATTGGTAGTCTAACGCCCTGGCCACTCGGGCATGGACACTGATGCTAATAATTTGATTGATAGACGGTATCGTAGGTAAATCCCTGTCTATTTTGGTTCCTATTTTTAATCGATGATTGAATGCCGTAGTTAAGTGTAAAGGTCGAATTTTTCTGACTTTCGTTGTTTTATTTTATTACTATCAGTATGTTTTACTGTATCGTCTGTAAATGGGAGCATCAATTGACTGATGTTTACCTTCAAGGGGCCTCAATTTCTGCGCATGCGCACTGTAACTGGAATTCCCCTGCGGTTGACAATCTCTTTTGTAAACATTACATCGAAGTAAGTTAAAACAACCGGGATTTTCAAATAATAAATAAGTTCGGTAATGCTAGGTTTTCACTGCTAGGTAAAGGCAACAAATGTCTAGATAATATGATATTGTTACCCAGATGTTTTACTACGGCGTAAAGTCTATACAGCACGAAATGTGAAAGGTCCGGAAAACTACTTCGGTCCGGAAACTACTGGGAAACCAGTATGTCAAATATAATAAAATAATATTTTGATTGATGACAGACTTATTCACCGGACAGGAAAAAAAACCCTACTGATCTTTGACTTCCGAGTGTGATCTTGACCTTAAAACTAGGGGTTTGGGTGATCCGAATGACATAGAACCAGCGTTTGCTGGTACTCCACGTACGGTTGAAAGAAATACTTGCCGCGTTAAGTAAATGTCAGTCTCTCATGAACAGATTCAGTCAAACTGAAACTACTATCATTTTGCTTTCATTGGTAGTATAGGTTAAAATGCAGTAATTCGGTCCAAAATGTGCTTCCGTGGTGTAGTCGAAAGAAGTCCCTAATAAATAGATCCTAATTTTTCCATTTTTTGCGGATTTGCGCGTAAATCGGGGGCCAGATGGGCATTATTTCACTCGTGGAATGAATTTTACATAAAATAGGACACCTTTCATGCTAACACTTGCATGTTTTCGAGTTGTTTACTTGAAAACGAAAGTAGGGTGTTTATTCTGCGGACCGCTTTCTGAAATGCGGCAGTATGAGGGTACCTGACTTCAGTTGACTTGCATTTCACTGCATACTATTCAACACCCCTTTTTCTTTTCGTTTTCTTGAAGCAAATGTATGGATATCTTGTGGAAAATAGGTCTACGACGGAGTGAAAATCTAGAAACTGTAACAAAATTGTTCTGAAGTAGCTGAATTTTATATGAAACAAAGAACAATTTCTTTTATTTGTATACATCCTATACACACATTAGTTTAACTGGAACAATGCAAGGGAAATAAACTCTGAAATCTGTTTTGTAGGGTAAAATGCAGTAATTCGGTCCAAAATGTGCTTCCGTGGTGAAGAAAGAAGTCCCTAATGAATAGATCCTAATTTTTTCCATTTTTCGCGCATTTACGCGTAAATCGGGGGCCAACTGGGCATTATTTCACTCGTGGAATGAATTTTACATAAAATAGGACACGTTTCATGCTAATACTCGCATGTTTTCGAGTTGTTTACTTGAAAACGAAAGTAGGGCGTTTATTCTGCGGACCGCTTTCTGAAATGCGGCAATATGAGGGTACCTGACTTCAGTTGACTTGCATTTCACTGCATACTATTCAACACCCCTTTTTCTTTTCGTTTTCTTGAAGCAAATGTATGGATATCTTGTGGAAAATTGGTCTACGACGGAGTGAAAATCTAGAAACTGTAACAAAATTGTTCTGAAGTAGCTGAATTTTATATGAAACAAAGAACAATTTCTTTTATTGGTGTATAGGCTTATAGCCAAAAGTTACTAGTATTTACCTTGCAGGCAAAAAAGGATAAGTATGAATTATAAATACCTTTTCTTTTACTGTTGGGAATTATGGTATAATAGTGTTACAGGATTTTTAATCAACTGAATTTTCTCAGTTAAATATTAAAAGAAACTAATGTGTTGTACTTTACATAAATTGTACTATGTTTGACTATAAATTGTACACATGTATGCAATTTTGTGTTAAATAAAATATATGTTATGTTATGTTATAATTTCCACAAAGTGTATAAAATATGTCGTACAACATGTTAAAAGAACGCATGTCGCACAGTGTATTGATAATTGTATGAATTTAAACATTAATAATCATCTGATGGCGGCTTAGACTTATAAAATATTCCACTCATGATGGAATGTGAACTGGACTGATCTCATCAATATTCAATATATCTGGGCCACACATGTTTAGCTCATCTGATTTTTGAAGGAAAAAAATACGAGTTATTGTCATCATTTGATCGGCGTCGGCATTGCCTGGTTAAGTTTTATGTTTAGGTCAGCCTTTCTCCTAAACTATTAATTTAAAGCTATTGTAACACTTGTTCACCATCAATAGCTGACTCTGTACAGCAAGAAACATAAATCCATCCTGCTTTTTGCAAGAATTATGGCCCCTTTCAAACTTAGAAAATATCAGATTTCTTGGTTAAGTTTTGCGTTTAGGTCAACTTTTCTCCTTAACGGTCAAAGCTATTGCTTTAAAACTTGGAGCAGTTATTTGCCATTAAAAGTTGACTCCGCACAGCAAGTACCGTAACTATACATTGCTTTTTGCAAGAATTATGGCCCCTTTTGTACTTAGAAAATCAGATTTCTTGGCTAAGGTTTGTGTTTAGGTCAGCTTTTCTCCTAAACTATCAAAGCTATTGCTTTAAAACTGCAACACTTGTTCACCAGCAAAAACTGACTCTGTACAGCTAGAAACATAACTCCATCCTGCTTTTTGCAAAAATTATGGCCCCTTTTGGACTTAGAAAATATCATAAAAACACACGGGTAGGACAATATTTCTATTATACAGAGACAAAAAAATCAGATGAGCATCTGAACCCGCAAGGCGGTGCTCTTGTTATAATAATGCTTTTACGTCTATTTTTCCATCAGTTTAGAGCCTTATACCTATGTGATTTGCTATAGAGCTACCGCATTACGTAAATGAAAGTATTTTTTGATCTAATGAATATATTCGTTACCCGAATGATTGTCTCTTAATTTAATAGACGGTACTCCTATAGCACAAGAAGTAATATTATTGTCAGATATTAGAGAGTTTGAGATTTCAACCTTCGCCTTCCCCTTCAACGTCTCTCATATATATTTGGGGTAAAACGTCACCGATATGCGTGTATTTTATTTATATCAGACGTTGCTACTAAAGTTTTCCATGTAATATCAAGTAAGCCTAAGACTTCGCTTTATTACTATGTGAAATAAAAAGCTTAGTTTCAGGATTTCTGCTTATTAAGTTATTCGATTATCCATATGTATAATTGGACTAAATTTGATGCGAAACACGATCAATAAGTAAAAGAATAATGAAATTTTGTTTGGCTTATGATTTTAACTAAATACATTGAATTGAACCTGGAAGTATGAAGTTATCAATTGATTTTGAGAAACTTTGAGATTTTGTTTAAACTTTAACTTCTACGGCATATTTGTGTCCTCAGGCGGTATTGATTATACCAGATGGGCCTTTTTGTCGTAAGAAGTGAAGTTTTGAACGTCCGAAGATGTGATATCACGAAAGTCAAAACTTCAGTCTTTGTACATATACTCTGTCCACATACTCGGCATCAAAGACTGAAATCTGGATGAAGGCACATGGCATGACAGTCATTTTACTTGAAAAATGAATGATAACGCGCGATTATCATTTGGTGGAACATTTTATTTTAACTTTCAAATAAAATCAATCCGTTTCTGTCGGACACTTAATAAGACAATTACGTTTTAATTATAAACATAAAATGGTACTAGTAAGACGGAAATTTTTTTCTGAAGTATCAGACAATTTCAGATCTATGATATCATGATGCGAGAAGTTTCCTGTTATCCGTATTGGATAACTCCATTCTTTACATGCACGGACCCAGAGCCTGGCAGAGGAGCATTGTGGGTCAATCCCCCTTTGATTCTTACATATTACATAGAAACTCGATGTGACTACCCCCCCCCCCCCCCCCCCCCCCCATGAATGGGTGACCCCTCTTTAAAGTTGGTATCCCTCTAATCAAAATTCCTATCTGCACATACTTTACTTATGAAATAGTATATTCAAACAAATACGTGCATATGCCCACATGTTATTTTGTGCGACAATTTTCGTCTCCACCTAGCAGTTCTTGACTGTTTCGCTAGACACATGGTGACTTGGCACGATTATATTGTGTTGTCTGAGAGTTTGGCATTGTACAGAGTCAAACTGAGTGTCATGATGCCAAAACGTATGATATCACAAGAGTATCTTACATTTGTTTCAAATCGCCTGTTAAATGTATTCATAAATTGCGTATATTGGCTCATGTTATAAACATATCTTTTAAAAGGTTAGGTTTTCAACAGGTACAGTCTACAAGTAAAACGCGTCTTTTAAGGAATTCGATGTACAAAGTACCAATTCAAAGTAAAAAAATAAAATTTAAGAAAAACTATGAAATACTAGTCAACAGCCTTTTGTGTTTGCTTTATCTCATATATTTAACTTAACTTCAAAGTATATCGAGAAATGCATTTGTAGTAGTTGTAGTCTCATGTTTTTGTTTAAAGAATATTAACTGTAATATATTTCAAGAACACCATCAACAATAGAATACGTTGATATGATTATCATTTTTATTTCCTCTCATGTATAATTTACAATCGTGCATTGTATACTGACATCATTTTATATAAAATGATTTTTTTTTGTAATCGCACTAATATCCATGCGATGATTATGTTAACTGAAATGTTTTTATTTAATTTTTATTTTTAAAACCTCTTGTAAAAGTCCTGCAATTTCGGACAATTGATATCAAAATGCACGAGAAAAACGATCATAATTACAGATAAATTGAATGGGCGGATTAAAAGAAGTAAGGTTCATTCTAAAGTTTGAAATCTCAAGGAATTTTAATCGAACTTCAACTTCATACGTTAACTTCGCAAGAGACGTTGAAGGGGAAGGCGAAGGTTGAAATCTCAAACTCTCTATTCTTAATAGTTCAACTTCCTGTATAAAAAATAGATTTTTTGGAATTTTGCAATATTTAGATAAACTTATCAGATACAGACAAACTTATCAGATACTTATCAGATAAACTTAAGGTAAGAAAGAGCTAATTCTCTCTCCATTTATACATCTTTTGAACTTTTATTGCTTTATGATAACATTTTAAGTTACGTTTGTTTAAAATAATATCATGAACTAGCTCTTGAACATTCAATATTAGCATGTATAAATTGCCATTTATCTCCATGTAAAGTGCTTTTAATTGTGTTCAATAGATGTGTTTCTCTATGTACTGTATGTTCAGATTTCTTTATTATGATGTGATTTGTATGTGATTTGTATGCTTCTCATCTTATGTTGGAATAAAAGATATATCTATGTATTTAAAGAATAAAACTTGACAAAATTTATGACGAAACAAACCATCCTTAAAGCATCACATGTGTAGTGATAAAGTATAGACGGGCCAGTCACTTAGTATGTATTTTACGATCCTTTTTAATACACTTTGCAGAGTTACCACAAATATTTGATCAAAATTAATTCTATTTGTGATTCGTCGTTATATACTATTATATCCCCGTAGTATTTTTGGTGTACAATACTAACTTTATTTTGTATAACTTTAAAAGTTCAGACTAAATGGTAAATTGAAAAGGCTTTCCGTAGTTTGTAACAGAAACATTGTTGTTACAGCATTTCTTATCATATAGAATATTTTATTTCAATATTCTAATTCGTGCTTGCTGTTGAAACACAAATTCCGAAAATGTAGATTCTGTAGGATATCATTCTGTGGGCATCTCCATTTAAGTGTGGAGAACTGACAATATGAGAGCTGAATTGTCTAATGGTAACAAGCTTGACTGTTAATCAAGAAGTCCGGGGTTCGAATCCATGTCCAGGCACTGGAATTGTTTGAGATGCTCTGCAGTGTCTCCCACTTAACTAAGAGGCCATTACTGACTCTTCCAAGGTTTTGTTAATCTGTTATTGTGCTGGATAAACATAGTTTTACATGTTTGAGAAGTAAGCGTTTTTAATATTTGAAATATCGATAGTGCGCGACTTTCATCGGGACCCTAAGAAAAAAGTCACATATGACAGGGAGTCTGTAAAAACAGTCTCAAAATATAATGTAATTTTTTCTGCAATAAAAGTAATACTGTTTACCAAGGTATTTTACACTACGAAGGAGTAATGATTAATACAATGTTATCTGTATACATTTTAATGCATTTATATAATATTTAATCATTTCACATTTTAGATTAAAGTGTTTTTAACAAATTTGCACTGTGATTGCTTATTTTACTATGGCCTATTAAAACAAGAGGACCATGATAGTCCTGAATCGCTCACCTGTCCCAACATGACCCAGTTTTGAACTGTGTATCACGTTGTTTTTTCTATTATTTGACATAGTGTCCTAGTTTTTGAGCTCATGTGATCCTGTTTTGAACCTGACCTAGATATCATCAAGATAAAAATTCTGAACAATTTTCATGAAGATCCATCGAAAAATATGGCCTCTAGAGAGGTCACAAGTTTTTTTATTATTTGACCTACTGACCTAGTTATTGACGGCACGTGACCGAGTTTTAAACTTGACCTAGATATCATCAATGTGAACATTCGGACCAATTTTCATGAAGATCCATTCGAAAGTATGGCCTCTAGAGAGGTCATAAGGTTTTTCTATTTTTAGACATACTGACCTAGTTTTTGACCACAGTTGACCCAGTTCGAACTTGACCTAGATATCACCAAGATGAACATTCAGACCAGCTTTCATACAGATCCCATGAAAAATACGACCTCTAGAGAGGTCACAAGGTTTTTCTACTATTTGACCTACTGACCTAGTTATTGACGGCACGTGACCCAGTTTCAAATTTGATCTAGATATCATTAAGGTGAACATGCTGACCAATTTTCATGAAGATCCATTCAAAAGTATGGCCTTTAGAGAGGTCACAAGGTTTTTCTATTTTTAGACATACTGACCTTGTTTTTGATTGCAGTTGCTCCAGTTTCAAACTTGAACTAGATATCATCAAAATAAACAGTCAGACTAAATTTCATACAGATCCCATGAAAAATATGGCCTCTAGAGAGGTCATCAGGTTTTTTTATTATTTGACCTACTGACCTAGTTATTAATGGAACGTGACCCACTTTTGAACTTGATCTAGATATCATCAAGATAAACATTCGGACCAATTTTCATGAAGATCCATTCACAAGTATGGCCTCTAGAGAGGTCACAAGGTTTTTCTATTTTTAGACCTACTGACCTTGTTTTTGATGCACGTGACCCAGTTTCAAATTTGACCTAGATGTGATCAAGATGAACATTCAGACAAACTTTCATACAGATCCCATGAAAAATATGGCCTCTAGAGAGGTCACAAGGTTTTTCTATTATTTGACCTACTGACCTAGTTTTTGAGGGAATGTTTCCCAGTTTCAAACTTGATCTATATATCATCAAGGTAAACATTCTGACCAATTTTCATGAAGATCTTTTGAAAAATATGGCCTCTAGAGAGGTCACAAGGTTTTTCTATTTTTAGACCTACTGACCTAGTGTTTGATCGCACGTGACCCAGTTTCAAACTTGACCTAGGTATCATCAAGATGTGCATTCTGACCAATTTTCATAAAGACCCCATGAAAAATGTGACCTCTAGAATGGTCACAAGCAAAAGTTTACGGACGGACTAACGGACGGACGCATGGACGACGGACGCTGCGCGATCACAAAAGCTCACCTGTCACTTAAAAATCTGTAATTTTTGTGTTATTTTTTTGGTTTTGGTATTGCCCAAGATAGTGGACAGTTCGTCGTCTAACTTTGACACTGCGATGCGCTGGTTGTTTTGCATATTTCTATGTCCGGGTTACACTCGATTGCTTCGGGTTTTATTTACTGTGGGCGATTTCTTTTTTATTTTATTTGTCAGGGACCCATTTTCATATGTTTACATAAAACAATTAAGTATCTAACCTTTAATCCCCCTGTAAATCGTGTTATTATCGTTTATTTGTATCTGTGCAGACCAGGAAGTGTTTTGCATCCGCCATATTTTTTTATAGCACGTTTTATGACGTCACGTAATTCATGACGTCATAGTGTTTCTAGCAGCGCGTGTTCTGTCCCTTAGGCTACCTACGGGTCGTGTGGAATTAAAGATTTAACTATTATACCCTTTTAGCGCATCAAGCTCACCCTACTCTTTATTCTGTAATACAATACTTGTTTGATTACATCGTTCGCATAATTGTTTTGAATCGAAAGTTAAATGTTTACTTTATATTATATGTATTGTGGGAGGTGTCGGATATGTAGGATCCCCGTTTTGTACCTCTTTCCCGCACCCGTTCAGCGATGTCGGATCTTGTGGGACGGGCAGATATTTAAGCGCCTGTCCGCTGTGGGAAGTCACTCCGCAGCTTGGAAATCCTAGTGTCAATAAGATCTAAGCCATTTTGAAATGTATTTAAATTTAAAAGCATTAGTCAAAGCTATTCCTTGTTTACCATTTTCAGTCTGGTAAATCATATCTTTATAATGGCTCTATCATACTTAAGTAATCAGCCTTAAGTAATACTCGCTACAATAAAAAGTTCATGTTTGAATAGCTAGATTTTTTTCTCTCTTTCTTTTCAAGTATACTTGTTGATAAGTAACTTGTAACAAGTAAAGTTTTCTTTTTTCATTTGTCTCTAAATAAATTTGACGCAAGTAGAAACTACATTTATAGATTTCTGGATCTTCATGAATTAAGTAATTTTATTAGTTGTTTCTAAGTCGCCGACACCTCCCCGTATTTACCAAGAATTTCATTGTTTTGCCTTTATAAAACGCACTTCGGTCTTTTCCTGAATAGCATTACGGTTGCTAAGTAGATCTTCGTGTATTTTTCGGTAGATTTTTCTATTTCTGCAAATGATCAATGCTTACTGGTATATAACATTAAAATTGATAGACCGAAACTTGGCTTCATTCTATCTTATAAAACATCCCAACATCAAGTACACTGCGAAGTCATCTGTTGCTTTCACAGCACTGGATTTCCAACACATGTGATCACTCTTTGTCCGTCGTCTATGTTAGTATTAGTTGTTGTACTAGTCAGCCTGTTCGTCCGTCCGTCTGACGACAAAGCAAGTGTTTAAATTAAATCATTAACAGAGGAACCACACCAGGTATTGCGTCCTACACGATATTTTTCTGGGCTCAACTGAGATCAGCGCATCTAGGTGCAGTAATTTAACTGGTATCTGGTTTTTGTGATCAACTCGCGTCTGTGACTGATTTTATATTGTGGTTGCGGGAAACGGACCAAGAGTCAACGCTACCCATATTATCCTTATCTACCCGTGCGGCTCGCAACAACACTAAATCCATAAATTTGATTTGACCTGTGTGTAGAGGAAAGGCCTTCAGCTGAGAGACCATGTTCGTTGCTTCCACAAGTGTAGGCACCTGACAAATATTTGAGGTTAAAGTCTAATCAGCCTCATCATCACTTCCACTTTCACAATCATTGCTTAGTTCAGTCAAAATCTCCTTTGATGGCCTGTCCCAGTCAATTGGGTTTGTTTCACATGTTTGTACGTGTTCATCAATGTGTTCATCAATTTTCACAAGATCATTAAATGAGCATCCAAACAGATCATAACTCAGTTTAATAACAGCAAGGGGTATATCATCATCAGTATCACCAATACTCCCTTCGTTATCTGAGTAACATTGGTTTCTTCTGGCGACATGAAATAGAATCCAGCTTTTCGAAAACATTTTTCAATTGTTGATTCCTCAACCTCTTGCCAGGAATTATGAATCCAATAAATGGCGTCCTAGACACTGATTTCTTTTAGAAGATACGGCCTAGAAACAGTTGGCTGCCTGTCCATCTCTTTCACCATATGTGTCATCTTAAAAAATATCAATTGTGGACTTTTTAATCTTTATTTATTTATTTTTCATATTTTTAATAATTATTATTTTTTTCTAAATTTTATTTACTTACGATACATGGTAAATATTTAGAATTGTCATTCTAAAGTTACTTTACATATGTTAAAACAATAAAGCGGATATTCCAATACAAACCTGTCGGTTTCTGAATTTCAGCTTCGTAGACTGAATGATCCTTGATCCATAGGCTGAGTAAACGATGTAGTGTTAGGTGGAAGGAACTTCACTGTAATATTGCTATTTTTAGTTTCTGGGTGTGACGGTGCGTTATCAACAAACAGCAAAACATGTCTATTATGTGATTTCATTTTGTGATTGAGTTTTTTTTTCAATTAGTCCTCATAGATTTTACTATTCATCCAGGCTTTAGAATTGTAATAGTAATGAACGGGCAAATCTTCTGCTTTTGCACATAAAAGAACAGTTATTCTCTCCTCTCCTTAGATCTCTTTCCACCTGCACAATCGTCCCTCTTGAAATGAAATGTCTTACGCGACGTGAACCTATAGAAAAGACCTGTCTAATCCATATTCAGAATATCTGTGGCATCGTACCCTTCACATATTTCAACTAATTTAGTTTTCCAGTCCTGTACACACTAAACATTTACATCTCCACGCTCACCACTCATAGTTCTATACACCAAATTATTTCTAGCTTTAAAACTTTCCAGCCAACCTCTTCTTCTTCTACGATAATGGCCTCGTTCAGTTACTGATACATTTTGGCCATGCGGGGGTGTTAAAAAGTGAAAGACTATCAGGTTTCCCAAGCTACTCAGTCCACCTAGAACTCCTTGACAGTTGTGATAAAAAAGTGCAAAACCTAACACCTTATAGCCCTAAATGTAAAACATGTACATACATAAGCTGTTGTGCAGGAAAAGAGAAATATTAGTAGGCTTAAAAACAGGATAAAAGCAAGTGTATATAGTAATTATGGTTGGAACATCGATGCAGCCAGTGCTGATTTGAATCCGAAGATTGTTTCAGCACTGACTACATGAGATGGTAAGATGTTCCACTCTGCCACAGTTCGGGGGAAGAATGAGTATTTGTAGTAGTCAACTGTGGTAGAAGGTATTTGCTGAGCTAAGTGATGGTAATGTCTAGATTGTCTTGTGATTGGAGCGAGCTATTGTTTAGGATCGACATCAACATGATTATGAACCATTTTATAAAATAAAACCAACCTACTATATTTCCTTCTGGATTAGAGGGAATTCCAATTTAAATTTGTTAGGATATTTGTGACTGTGCCCGAGGTCTTGCTATAACTATTAACTACAAATCTCGCAGCTTACCTCTGAATGTTTTCTAATTTATCTATATCCTTCTGATGATAAGGATCCCAAACACTGGAACAATACTCTAAAGTTGGTCTAACAATTAAGTGTTATAAGCAGCTGTTTTTGGTACAACTCTTAGCAGAATGTATATTACGTTTTATGAAACCAAGACTTTGACATTCTTTACTAGACATTTTGTTTATATGAGGGGACCAAGCTAAGTTAGATGCCTTAAAGTTTGAATTACCCAAACTCGATGCAAATTCCAATGCTTCTGTTTGAATAAGTGGTCCTGTAACGTTGATCCTTCTGGCTACTGCGTCTTTAACCTATGCTAAAGTAAGATCGTTTATTTCTTCATTCCCATTTAAATAACGGCGCCGTTTTGACTGTCCAGGCACATTATTTCCGAAGTCCGAAATTAGTTCATGTTTCCTTTTTCGTAACGACTGAATCTGTGTTTTGCCGACCCCAAGTTCTGTTCCTATTTTATATGCGGGAGTGCCCTGATCAAATTTTTCAATGGCTGTAATTTTCTCTTCTAGTTTGAGAACAACTCTCTTTTTCTTGTTTTCAGCCATTTTTTTTCAATCAGCTGATGAGATCTCGCGAGAAGCATCGGCCGACGCTATGACGATAGTTAAACACAGTTCCCTTAGCGAAGGGATCTTCTCAAAGACGTTTTGAATGTGGGACCGACTCAAAAGTCGTTTAATACGGTCAAATTCGCGCGACAGGACTGCAAAATTACGGTCGCTTGTCACGTAAGACAGGGAGTCGTTTAATTCAGCCAGTTTATATAGGAAATTACAATGGGCGGACTGAAACACAGTGACATAAGACAAAGAGTCGTTTATTTAACGGGGCCGCTCAGACAGTCTAGACTGTACTTTGATATAATTAAAAGTTGTTTCTATAATGTCAATTCAGTTACACATTTATGCATAGCAGTGTTTCAGTAAATCTACAATGAGGAAAATGCAGTTATTTCACGATGGAACATCTATTATTTGTAAATCTGTCTTATTGCTAAGTCTAATTAATGTTTTATCTAACAAACATCGCGATATGCTTCACATACCTGATAAAGTACATGAGATATATTAAAATTTTGTGAAATTAATAATTTGAAAAAAAAAACTTTTTCTCATTGCATACCAAATTATTGCAAATTTCCTTGATATGTTTATTATGTTGTCAAACAGTACAAAGGGTCGAACATTCATAATTGCATATTAGCGCACATTTATAATGTTTTTATAACTTATTATAATATCTCACATCGATATAGCTAAAGTCATATTACGATATTCCAGGTGCTCCTCCGGGCAATATCTCAGGGACGGATGCGCACCGGCGTAAAACCATCAAGTCAGCAAACCATGTCGAACACAAGCATGATTGTAAATAATAGAGAGTTTGAGATTTCAACCTTCGCCTTCCCCTTCAACGTCTCTTGCGAAGTTAACGTATGAAGTTGAAGTTCGATTAAAATTCCTTGAGATTTCAAACTTTACAATGAACCTTACTTCTTTTAATTCGCCCATTCAATTTATCTGTAATTATGATCGTTTTTCTCGTGCATTTTGATATCAATTGTCCGAAAGTGCATGACTTTTACAAGAGGTTTTAAAAATGAAAATTAAATAAAAACATTTCAATTAACATAATCATCGCATGGATATTAGTGTGATTACAAAAAAAACAACATTTTATATAAAATGATGTCAGTATACAATGCACGATTGTAAATTATATATGATAGGAAATAAAAATGATGATAATATCAACGTATTCTATTGTTGATGGTGTTCTTGAAAGATATTACAGTTAATATTTTTAAACAAAAACATGAGACACCAACTACTCATATGCATTTCTCGATATACTTTGAAGTTAAGTTAAATATATGAGATAAAGCAATCACAAAAGACTGTTGACTAGTATTTCATAGTTTTTCTTAAAGTTTCTTTTTTTTATTTTGAATTGGTACTTTGTACATCGAATTCCTTAAAATACGCGTTTTACTTGTAGACTGTTCCTGTTGAAAATCTAACCTTTTAAAAGATATGTTGATAACATGAGCCAATATACACAATTTATGAATACATTTAACAAGCGATTTGAAACAAATGTAAGATACACTCGTGATGTCATACGTTTTGGCATCGTGGCACTCAGTTTGACTCTGTATAATGCCAAACTCTCAGACAGCACAAAATAATCGTGCCAAGTCACCATGTGTTTAGCGAAACAGTCAAGAACTGCTAGGTGGAGACGAAAATTGTCGCACGAAATAACATGTGGGCATATACACGTATTTGTTTGAATATACTATTTCATAAGTAAAGCATGTGCAGATCAAGGAATTTTGATTAGAGGGACACCAACTTTAAAGAGGAGTCACCCATCCATGGGGTAGGGCGGGGGGGGGGGGGGGGGGTCGGGCTTAGTCACACCAAGTTTCAAGACCGATTTTCTTGGTAAAATGTTAAAAATCAAAAGGGGGATTGACCCACACTGCCCTTCTGCCAGGCTCTGGGTCCGTGCATGTAAAGAATGCAGTTATCACATACGGCTAACAGGAAACTTCTCGCATCATGATATCATAGATCTGAGATTGTCTGATACTTCAGACATTTTTTCCCCGTCTTACTAGTACCATTTTATATTTATAATTAAAACGCAATTGTCTTAAGTGTCCGACAGAAACGGATTTTTTTTTTTTTTTTTTTGGAAGTTAAAATAAAATGTTCCACCAAATGATAATCGCGCGTTATCATTAATTTTTCAAGTAAAATGACTGTCATGCTATATGCCTCCATCAAGATTTCAGTCTTTGATGCCGAGTATGTGGACAGAGTAGATGTACAAAGACTGAAGTTTTGACTTTCGTGATATCACACCTTCGGACGTTCAAAACTTCACTTCTTACGCCAAAAAAGGCCTTTCTGGTATAATCAATACCGCCTGAGGACACGAATATGCCGTAGAAGTTAAAGTCTGAACAAAATCTCAAAGTTTCTCAAAATCAATTGATATCTTCATACTTCCAGTCAAGGTTCAATTCAATGTATTTAGTTAAAATCATTAGCCAAACAAAATGTCATTATTCTTATACTTACTGATAGTGTTTCGCATCAAATTTAGTCCAGTTATACATATGGATAATCGAATAACTTAATAAGCAGAAATCCTGAAACTAAGCTTTTTATTTCACATAGTAATGAAGCGAAGTCTTAGGCTTACTTGATATTACATGGAAAACTTTAGAAGCAACGTCTAATATAAATAAAATACACGCATATCGGTGACGTTTTACCCCAAATATATATGAGAGACGTTGAAGGGGAAGGCGAAGGTTGAAATCTCAAACTCTCTAATATCTTTTCAATCTCTTACTTGGTGGTTACCTTTTATTTAATATGGATCTTTTGTTTCTGTTATTGGTTTTTCATTCAGTATTTGCTTCTATGAAAACCATTGATAAAAGAGCAACATTCCATGTTAGCGATAGCCAAAAACATGCTTTATCCAAACAATAAGACGCATTTCTCCATGCTACTTGCATATCGTCATTTTGATTTATTTTCGTCTTGTCCAGTTCGTCTAAATCAGTCACATTATTCCTATCGGTTTTGTTGTGTGTTCTTCTGATAGCAAAAACAAATCTTAATATTCTTGATTTTAAAATGTCCCGCTTGCTGTGGTAAAGTGCTAGACTACAGATCGTAAAGACAATAAAATAAGAGCACTTCCAATCATTTGCAAACCAATATACGCAACAATGACAGGCACACCGTCAGATGTCTGTGGCAGGGAGTTGTTTACTATTGAGAAAAACACAGCCAATGTAAGGGATATTCGTTCCCCACTGTCAACAGGGAGTAAGAACGACAAAGGATTCAGTAACGATGTTAAAACAACTGGTGCTATTAAGTTCAAAATCACGTATGACCATCTGCGTTTGACAGTAAATTTGTACTGGATTATAGTGTAATTGTTCGCATAATTATCGTATGTCTCCTTTAATCTATTCCTTTCTAGTTTTATAAGATCCCATTCCCCAGTTTACCTGAATTGTTGTAAAGAGTCATTACTTTCCACGGCTTCCTGAATGTCTAAAATGTCTAACTCACGGTCATTGTTCAACCACGAACTGAATTCGAATTCACATACTTGTGTGTCAAATGGATATTTATGAATGTCTAAATCTACTCCTACCTCAACATTTAGATACGGCCAGGCTTCAACAAGACCACTGTTATGCAGAATAACTTTTTGCACGTTCTCTGGTTTAATAAACGTCAACAAGTTTTCTTTATTACCTATAAACAAATCAGGCAGCCAAATCGACTTTGCTTCTATGGACAATTTAGAAGTGTTTCTCAATTCTGAAGGATTCCATCTTAGGTATTCGTCAATCCATGCAACACCGAATATAATACGAGCACTTGCAATCTTGTGTTTAATGTCCAGATGGTCTATAGACATATGATACAAGGATAGATTTAGTAACAAAGCGTCTTGAGTTTTTAAAACTGGCAACATATTTTTGCTGTATCCGTCAAACAACATATCCACGAATTCTTCACATCTTGAAATGTAGGAAATATTTTGTCACATAAACAGTCCTTGTATAAAATCCATGAACATATTATGTTGATTAAAAACAACATGTTGTAGATTAAGAAAATAAATATGAACATTAAGACATTTTTATATTTTTATTCTGATATTCTCTAGTTTTTTTTGTAGTGTGATTTCGTTTTCTACACTGTCGTTTCCTAACTAGGATAACATTTGCCCTCAATGACCATATTTGCAAGGCGAATGCAATTAGCAAATGACTACAACTACTCTATGTATTTACATATAAATATGGAAAAGAAGCATTATAAATCTTTGACCACATATCTGTTAACCAGCAATTTAGTTAATAGTTTATATTGATACAAGTCCCAGATGAGTATCAGTTGTCACACGGTCTTGACGGCTATTCAGAACACTCAATTTCTTCAGAATAATTGCCTAAAAGCATCCTCATTCAGTACACAAAGTTTAAAGAAATTCTGTTCGTAGGAAAATTTTTGCCCTTTATACATATAGGCAACTGTGTCATTTACCTTTAAATGATTTTATTCATTACACTAACGCGGAGTGATCATTACAACTATTTTGATGTGTATTTAACGATATTTGCGTGTTTTGGAGGAAATATTAGTCTTATTCCGGACCTTAACAGTGGCTTTAACCTGACTGATGTCATTTGATAACGAATAAAGACTAAAAATGATTTGGTGCACTATACCGTACAGAAAAATGTGAATATCACGAGATATTGAATTAACAGAGGACAAAATGTAGTTTGGCGTGTTCGAAAACATGGTTTCAACCAATTTTATTGGAATAATTAGAATTAAGAAGGAATTCACATTAACTAAGCAACGGATTTCATAAATTGGTACTCAGTTTTGAATCAACTCGCACCGTGTTCAACTGAGGTTGGCGTCGCCTTTATTTGACTGAGGACGGACACTTTGATTGCAATTTTCCAGTCTGCATTTACTTGGTTGTTGACAGATGTCCTGATTGGCAGTTGGAAGTCATGCTTTTCATGACATAGAAGGTTATTCTGATCCAGGTTCCCTTCTTTGAAAGTAATTGTGACTATAAATTAAAGCGCAGTTTAAATACAAGAATAAAAAAAAGATGTTCTGATGTCTTTTTTTTATTCACAACATAGTGTGATAATGAAAGAAGATAAAGTTTTTAATGATATTATACAGTTTATCAATAAAATAGTCATTACATTTATTATTTCATATTCGCCCTGGATTGTCGTATTTGGCAAAGTAAATATGAACTCACCTAATCAATAGCTTTATAAAACCAAGTAAGTTTTCGAATGACAACGTTAAGTTGAATTAAGAATGGATAATTGATAGTATTTAAAGGCAATCGAGAACTGGACTGTATTAACCAAACCAATAAAAAGGAAATCAGTCTTTGTAACTTTTAGGGTTTTTTTTGTGTTCCATGATGGACATCGTTCAAATAGCATTGTTGTGACTGAAGAGCATAATAGGCATTTTCTAGTATTACTAATCATTGATGTTTGTTAAGTATTAAGTAGTTTGTTTTTGCTTGATTGTTACGAGTAATAAATGTTCCAGAAATGAATGCGAGTTTAATTGTACTAATGGAAAGGTATGGATTTTCTTTGCAAACGAAGTCAAACATGACGCTTTAGACGGTGGCACTAGGATGTTATCGATACAAAAGCAAGGACATATTGTCATAAAGAGGCGTATGTAAAATTGATGACCTTTTTGCATGTAGAAAAATATCGACAATATTAATTTTATTAATATTCTTAATATATAGTAAAAAGTTAAGAGTTTATATTATACAAATAAAATATCTACTGGTGAGTTTTTAATACCTAAAGTATTTCAAAGTTTCATTTCTCGATTCAACATATTGTTATTATGTCAAATTGTTAGAAAGATGGGTTGCTGCACGAAACCCTTTTTTGTCGCCTGATTTGTATCTTTTCTTCCATATTATATAAAAAGGACTAAATGTTTTTGGTTTTTTACATTTTCCTGTCCGGTTTTCTTGGAGCACTGAGTCCATTTAATATATTAATTAACAACGTAGAAACGTTAAAACAAATGACATTTAAAGCAGTTTCTATCCCAACTAAAAAACAAATGAACCGGCTTGCAACTCATTAGAGAATATATAAATATATGTGGTAATTTCCCCATATTGCTGACTTTATCGAGGCATCACAATCTGTTAGAATTAATCTTACGTACCTACACACAATTCAGTTCAATTCAATTCGAAATTCATTTATTTATTTATTGACGGTGAACAATCTAACATTACAAACATAAGCTATGTATAACTTTTGACCGACATATTAAAGACAAACAGACCTGTCAATTTGCTTGTTTTCTAGGCCATTCAGTGTATAATTGATAATATAAGAATGTGCATTATTGAAATAAATAACTGTTTTATGTAATTAATCAAGCGATTTCATATTGGTCTAGTAATTTGTCCTTTGGCAGTCGTATTTGCCCAATACGACAACCCTTTTACAAACATCAAGGCCAGATTGAAATCACTTGATTAATAGCATTATTGGATCGATTGTCGATCCAATGTTAACAGTGTAGAAATTCCTTACAGCGGACCGAACAAAAATAGTGTCACATTCAAACAAATATAATTCCATGCGATACATTTTGTCAATTATCAAAATATAATTATTTTGGCACAACGGTATTTTCAGCTGTCGAACGTAAAAAATTACAAAAATTTTAACGTATTTTTCAATCAGTATGATATACATTTCAGTTGTTTTTTCTGACTGCAGTAACATATTAATGCGCGAAAACTAGGTCACCGAACAAACCTAGGTAAGGTAAGGGAGTTAACCCTGTTACAGTAGATATATATGACTTTACTTCATAGGATAGTTGAACATAGTGACTGAATCCATTAGGCAAACACATGCATTCCTATATCAAAAGTAAAGGTCATACACATGTGGCTAAAAGTCTAAATTTGTATACTCTTGTGTCTCCAGTTTATAACTTTAATCTTGTAAACGTTCTCCTGATATTAACACATATATGTGTAAAATCTGTGTTGTTCAGAGACAATGGATCCTCCAGTACTTCCTGTCCTTTGATATTACTTAATGCAGTTATAATATCCGCACGCGTGTATGGAGAAGGTTCAGCATAAAAACAAATATGTGACAAGAGGTGCACAGTTTGTTCCTATAGCAATACCAATTACCTATCGGTAAACTGCATTTCTTTTGAATAAAGTCAGTAAGTTCTGCGAAACACGTTTCGATACATATCTTGCACTGAAAAAAACTGAAAAATAAAATTACGGTTTGCAATTCGCATCGCAAAATTCAAAATTATTTTTGCTGTTTGCAATTTAATTACAAAGCGTTAAAAAGATTTAAATATTCATTTTAAGTCTAAAATGCCCTAAATACTATATTACTTGGAAACCGGATCGACGTTTAATATATATCTTGAATAGACCTAGAAAAAAAAACATTTTGCTATACGAATAGCAATCAGGGCGAAATATATAATTTAAACCCTAAAATGCTGTAAACAATACTATCTTTGAGAGAAACCAAATCAAGTATTGATACATCGTATCTAGAAAATTGAAAAATTACAAGGTCGCGAAACAAGGTTTTCAACGTAATACAAACTTACGTTAGCAACTGCGCATCTGTAATGTTCATCAAAGTTCAGAGAACAACTGAGGTTCAGGACACTCTCCAACTTTTGTCTCATTAAAAGCCATATACACACTAAGACTGAAGCAAATATGTCTACCCAAGCTAAAGATATCGAGTGGAAAATGTATTTTGTCCTTTATCTTGACTCGAGTGACCAAAAGTTACTGTCCTAAACTTTTTCTACATGAAGTTGTATACATAACAAGGCTAAGTTATGTACACACCAACTTTACACTAAATATCATTCTTAACTAAAGTTACTGAGCGGGAGCATTTTTTAAAAAATAGTGAACTGACCTTGACCCAAGTGACATAAGCATCAAGTTTAGTGACAACAGATGTACCCAAACTTAATGTACTGAGCGGAATCCATTTCTTAATTTAGTTACAGTATTAGTGATGTTGACCTTGACCAGTAACCTCAAATAAAATGAAATTTAACCGCCTTGGTAGCCTAGTGGTAGAGCATCCGCTTCGAGTGCGGGAGGTCGTGGGTTCGATCCCCGGCCGCGTCATACCAAAGACGTTAAAAATAGTACTAGTAGCTTCCTCGCTTGGCGCTCAGCATTAAGAGGGTAGTGCTAGGACTGGTCAGCCCGGTGTCAGTATAATGTGACTGGGTGGGGTATCATGTCACGTGTCTACGGCGTGATATTCCAGTGAGGCAGCGCTATAAATTTGGGCATTGTGCTCACTGCTACAAGCAGGCACCGTCGTTTATATGACTGAATAATTGTTGAAAAAGACGTTAAACCCGAACACACACACACACACACACACACACACACACACACAAATACAATTTTAACTGTCATCATCTCCACCTAAGCTACCTTAGGCCAATGAGGAGATACCGTTTTTTTCTATTTTAAGTAACAGTGATTGGCCTGGCTGACCCCAAGTACAATCGAAATCTTTTTTCTCAATAAAAGCTTTCTACATACAAAATTTAGTAACAACAGGTTTAATTGAGTGAAAATCATTTTTAACTATTACTTATTGTGACCTTGACCTTGACCCAGCGATCAACACTGCAGTTTCTACTTTCATTTCTACTTTAGTCACCTGCAAATACGTTTCACCTCTGATTCTCATTCCTAGCTAAAGTTATTGAGTGGAAACCGTTTATTTTCTACTTTTAGTGACCGTGACTTAAATGACAACAAACTCAAAAATGTATCTATATACAAAGTTTGGTGACAATAGGTATACCCAAAAATATATATATCACCTTTTTTCTATTTCAGTAACAGTGACATTGACTTTGACCAGAGTGACTTAGTTAGGTGCATCATTTTTGGTGCCGATATGTAAACCTAAACTAAATACATTTTGAATGTTAAGCGGAAATCATTTTTTTTTATATTTTTACTTACAGTAAAGCTTATGTTTAGACATTTAAGAGAAAAGCCACAATATTTTAAATATGCTGAAGTCAAATCAATGTTATATCTTGAAAGTCAAGAGGAAAGCCACAATTTCAAAATGCTAAAGCCATATCCATGTTATATATCTAGACAAAAATAAGGTCGCAATATTCAAACCATACTGGAGCCAAAACATCTTATATCAGAACAAGCGGATTACATATCCCGCTGTCAGTTTAAGAATTTCTTCAGGGTTTTTCTTTAAGTTCATTTGACTCGAACATGTCATTATTAGTATTTCATTATTCTTATGTAGAAATGCCCCTGTTGCTGGTGATGTAAAATTGTATCTATTATTGTCGATATCGAAATGTCTTAGTTACTGTCAATGTCGTTGTAAAATGTCTTTATTGCTGATTATGTAAAAATGTATATGTTGCTGTCGATATAGAAATGGCTCTTGTAAAAAGAAAAGGTAAAAGCACATTCTTAAACACTCATTCTTTTTTTTCAGACAAATATAGTAAGATTCCTCGAATAAAATACTTTCATTAGCGGAACATGAAAAGGAAAGAAATAGTCCACCGCTTTGGAACTTCGATGTCTGAGGAAAAAACCTGATACAAGATTTGTATCGTTCAAATTACGTTGATTATATTTTATAAATACATGACTGTCGATATAGTTGAATAAAACACAATAAATTTGGCCCTCGGGTAGGGATGGAACGTCAGTAATGTTAGATATTCAGATATATGATTATCTATTCACACATGATTCAAACGTATTCCTTCAAGCACATTATTTACTTGAATATAAATGACAACAGGCTGATGTTTCTGAATATCGATTTGTATATTGCTTATGTCACTACGTGCACCTTGAGACAGACAGGAATATCATTGTTTAAGCGTGTTGATTCACAAATATTTTAAAGGCGTTCCGTCTAGAAAGGATAACCACTGACTCACTCTATAAAGTTATATCATCCTGCTTTGGCAGACACATACTCGTACTTATACCTACATACATTTTTGATGAGACGGGTGTGGGTGGATAGGAGAACAATACTTATTAAAAGATGATGCTAGTAAAGGTAGAATACAATACTGATTCACAATACTGATTCACCTTTTATACAGCCGTTTTACATTATACCATTTAAAAATGTTAAACATTGGTTCCTAACATTATAAAATAAGAAGGAGAAAAAACGGGACCGGGAAAATCCACTCGAGATCCACTAGATACGAAATACTGAAATAACCGAAGTCGAGATAACGGTTTTTAGGCTGGCGATATTCGCCAGACTATTATAACCATATATCGAGTTTCTGTAAAGTTCAACAGGTGCTGAGACTGACAACACAAAATATAATTTCATGCGCAATTCAGATAGTCCGCCACGTTAATCAGTTTTGCCATAGAGTTGTATAAAGATTGTTAAACTTACCTATTTCAATAGATCTACTTGCGCAAACATGTTATTATAATGTTTTATTTTTCTAACGGTAAACACTTGAAAGATAACATTAGAAAACATTACATAATGATGGTAAATTAATTCGCCTCCATGAATGAAATTTCCGTATGAATGGAACTAACTCAACGTTGACCGCTTCGTTATAGATTATGACCTCCGTCTATAAGGAGCTAAGTAAACAAACGCTGGTTCCGAGAAACAATCGTCGATATGAATTATACTGCGCATTATTCGACGAACTGACATAACGTGGAAAATAAGAAATATGAAATATCAATTAAAATGAACTTATAGTGATATGAGTTATGTCAGGTCTTATATTTAGGGCTTAAGTTTTAAGAAACTATTCTTTCAGATCATTTGCTGTAGGTACTAAGGGACGTAATCGCTGCGTGATTGCCCCAGTAACGTGATAAGAAACAAAGACCACATTATACCTGTTTTAGGCTATTTTTATACTAAATTCGTTTTAAACATTCTGACGAATACTGAAAGATATAATGTAAAAAGCGCTTTGTCACCAATTTGCTTTAAGGGTGGGGGTGTAGATGTAGCGAGTTTTGTTTAAACACACGTTTTCAACTTTTTTCAGGTTATATTAAGATAGTGGACCCGTATTGGTAATGTTTAACAATTGCACTAACTTGATACAGTTCTGAAGTTAACATATTTCGCGCTGTGATTCATTTTTAAATGACTTTTACCGTGTCGTTGTTGTTTGCTTGTTCGTTTTTTATTTGATAAATTATGTCTTTTTTCCTCCAGCTGAAACAAAGACAAATTTCAAAGTGATAGCCATTGTGCAAAACGATCACAGAGAATTCATTTTACCAAATTTTTTTCTAAATGAAACCTCAAAATATTGCGTAACAATTATAAAACACAAAATAAAATTGGCGATAACAATTTTTCTGGGGAGCCTCGAGTAAAAGGATTTAATCGGAAAGAAATTAAGCTCCAACTTTTGAAAATTATGACCTTGCTCTATGCATAAAGAACCATAGGGCAGAAGTAAAACCTACCTATATACATTTATTCAAAACTTTGTAAAAATAAATGCAAAATCAAGAACTTTTACAAATGTAATTAAGTAATTTTCAAAGATGTCTAAACATTCACCTTTCAGGTCAAATTCATGTGAAACAGCAAGAAATGACTAATCGAATAAAACATTTCCGCTTTTGTACGACAGATCAATGATAATATGTCTTAAAAAACAACAGTTCATCTTGCTCGAAAAAAAGTTTGGTCCTAGTAGGATTTGAACCTACGCCCTCCTGAAAAATAGTTAAAGTAATCTCATGGTAGGAATTGAATACTCTTTAAAAAAATACATTATTACGGGTACGTCAATTTTCCTAACCATCGTATTAAGGAAGCAACATGACTAGACAATAATCATTAACAGTCCGGTTTATAGCAGGGTTCGAGCCCAAAATTTCCCTCATATCGACAAGAAAACCGACCCATTTGATCAATGTTCATACATTCACACATAATGTGTGTGTTGGGTGGGGGATTGCATATCGAAATATAGATGTTGTGTTTGTTACCTTTATATTTTATCTGATATTATGTCCCTCAATGTTGATTATCGCTTCGTAAGAAACATATATAAACGGTTATGGCACGCCAATTGTCCAATAATAACATTAACCCAGGTTTACGGTAAAAAAAGTAGAATTAACAATTACAGATAAACAAGGGTTTTCGAACGTAAAACCAGGTTTTTCTAATACTTACCCATATTTAGCGAAAAGACGCTCGTGAACCCAGGTTTCAACTAGGTTTTTCAATTGAACTTTGAATTTCGGCCGTTATTTTAAGTTCACGAGCGTGAACCTATGTTTATGGGAGTAAACCAGGGTTCTCGGGTGTAAACCATAGCTTACGAACGTGAACATATGTTAACGATCAAGAACTCAGGTTAACGACCGTGAACATGGGTTTACAATCGTAAACATAGGTTAACGCTGGTGAACATAGGATAATGACCAAAAATCATAGTTTTGTTCGAATAACCAAGTTTTTCGAACTTAAACCTACGTTTTCGTTCATAAACTATGGTTCACGCTCGTAAACCCAAGTTCATGGTCGTAAACATAGGTTCACGTCCGTATACAATGGTTCTCGGCAATCAAATTATCCAACAATTACATTCTTTGTCGAAAAATTATGATTATCGAATACTAACATAAATTTTCGAGCGAACACACAGTATAACGGGCTTAAACTATAGTTTACTCTCTTGAACCCATGTTTACGTCCGATAAACTAGGTTTCTCGATTGAACTTTAACTTGGATGCACAAGTTAATCAAGATCACAACAATACCCTATGCTCCCCTTAGTTTAATATGGAAAACCCATAATATCTAAGATTTTGCAAACATCTTTCCCGCACAGCTTCCATTCAGTGTTTTGTGGTAGCCAGCCTTTCTGTACTTTCAGTACTTTGATTGACATATGTTCTCAGCTGATATCAGTCAAAATATGGAGGTCAACAGTCGAAGGCATGTGCAGTGTAACAAGAAATGACCGTTTGGTGAATTTTCAACGCACTGACTCGGTAAATAGTTTGGGGCATGACCGTTCGGTGAATTGCATACGCATCGGCGGCGATTAAATAATTGACCACTAAACTATCTATTGTTTTGATAATGGATATTAAAGCATTTACATTAATTAATTTATGTACATAATCAATTCTGCAAATCTTGAAAGTCACTAAATATTTCATTAATTTGGCACCACTGTTATCTGACCAGAACATTTTATGTATTTCTAATATCGTAAAGTCCTATGACCTTCCACTGCAGCACTTTCTACTTTAAATGTATATGCAGTGTTGTAATAGTCTAGGTAAAGGATACTTTACGTTACAAAACGGCAATATTGACGTCACACCGACATATTATTTTGCGTCATACAGGCGTCCCACATTTGATCTACTAGTTTATACAAAAGACGTTTTAGAATTGAAATAGTATGAAGACACATAGTTACACACCGCATTGATTATTGGGCACGTAGAATAACTCACTTGACGTCTTCATACTTTTAAGTTATTTCGCAGCAGATGTTACTTCCCGTATCTTATAACTGTTACGATACGGTTACGCGAGGCGACATTCTATATTTGGCTCCATACATGCGCCGTGAAATAATGCTTCGAAATTTCATCTACTTGCTTACATAAAAGACATATTAGAGTAAACAAAATATATATAAGAACCATGTTTAAACATATCTCAACAACACGAATCGGCTACACCCCGCGTGTATAATTCACAGTGGCTACCCACTTGTGAAATTATTCCACAGTCATATAACGTCTTCGTATTAATTCGATATTTAAAACATGGCTCTGCTATGTGCCATTTCTTAATTAGGACACTTTTAAAAACTAAAAAAAAATGGTCGAATATTTAACTGTACAGATCATGATTCTAGTGTACAACATTATTTTTACAATACCATCAATTTGCAAAACGATATTGATGTTTTTTCTATTTTTTTTTATTCTGACAGAATAATAAACAATGTTCAAGTAGAAGTGTTTCCTCTGAAACTACTTTTACTAATATTCTTAATTTGAGAATTGTCTCAACGGTAATTTGAACTGCTGCTGTACTTCAGATAAGATTTTGGTATTTTCATGTATTTCTGTGTGAATGAATTTCATTTTCATTGTCAAGCATGGTGAGAAATTTCTCACACAACCTTAGTGGAAGACCACATCAATTATTGATAGATTTAAACTTTAAACATGTTTTTCTAAACTGAAAACTTATATTCACAACTGAAAGCGGAAACAATTTTGTGTTTTACAATATATGTCCGTTGGCAAAGTATCTTGTCCGGCTCAACAGGCAATGCAATCTATTAAATATTTATACGAATTAAACATGTACATTCTATTAAAATACTACATTAAATTATTTAGAAAGTCGCAACGTTGGTGTTTGGATGTATTTCTCGCCGCAACTTAACAAAATGAAGGTAAGACATTTTTTTATTAAATTAGATAGAAAGACATGTGAGGATATATTCACATATATAACTTAAAACTATTTCTGTACATTAAAGATTTTTTAAATCAATAGTTTAAAAGATATTTTAATATAGGGACAAAGCCCTAGTCGTGAAATACATTAAATGTTTTGTCAATAACTTTGTCTCTGCACGGAGAGTCCAGCGAAATAATAAGAATGTGGTTAGAACCTTGCAGATGGGTGTATAAAATGTTCTATTACAGTTTACTGTCATTTAGGCTATATTGAATAAGAAAGCGCTTTATGACATCCCATCATTTAGGAAAATGTTCAACCCTATGTAATGGTGTTATTTTTTACTTAAAATAAGATACCACCACGAAGACAATGTGTACAAATGCTGAATAAAAGACATTTAGTATTTCAATAGGTGGTAAAATATAAGAAAAATATGTTTAAAATAGCTTAGAACCCTTCATTTTATGATAATTGGTATTTCATACCTGTAGACTATAGATATCGGAAATTTCAAGATAACTTTCAATTTTCAAAAATGCTGCAATTCTTATGACGTTTCATTTTGGATGGAATGTTTCAGTCATACTATGGGCAGTGAGGAGCATTAGACCCGCCCGCGGGATGCTACCTCGTTGTTTTACTAAACTTATCCGTTGTGTACAAATCCATACATACATTTCTGTTGAGTTTATTTTTACGGGACTATTTTCAGTTATCTTAATATTAACAGTTTGAATGGCCATAGAATGTGTGTATTTTAGAAAACAATAGACACTCAGTCACTACAATATCATCCTATAGGTTACTCTTCTGTGTTTATAAATGTTAGGTTACTATGCTGTATCTTGAAATTTTGTTATAAGTTAGGTACCAGTCTGATAATGTATTAAGAATGAAGAAGTGAATTAGAGTACCACATGGGTTTTTCATCAGTTCTTACAAAATTATAGGGGTTTTTTTTTTGGTTGTTGTTGTTGTTTTTGACAAAGTTTTAAAATCAGAACCACGATATACCTTGCAATGTATTCAGGAAATCTAAATCTGTGAAAACTACACCATTAGTAGTACCAAAAATATACAATTATCTTGCATATGGTTCTATTTGACATAATAAACATGACTTATTTGAGTGGTATATTAATTCATGTGTTTGACTAATATTAGCAAGACTACCTGAAGTCGAAAATTATCTAGATGAATCTTAGTGGATAGAAACTGGAGGTCATCTGAACGAAAAATAATTCGTTCGAACTACGTTTCGTCCGCCGCATTATGATCATGATTATTTGAATATATTTTTGCCTTTGAATTTTGTTAGAACATCTTAATTAATTCTTGGCGACTTAAATGAAGATCAACTGAATATACAAAATAATAAGTTTCGTAATATTTTATTGGTAAATATTATAACCAAGCAAACTTGAGTGACTACTCACTAACTGACCCTAATTGATCCTATAGCAGTTTCAAATTATATACCTGCTATGAAATCAGGTATTAATATTACGCCTAAAGATATCCGTGATTACTTTACATTCGTTTTTAATCGATTTGGATAAACATCTTCTGCTCCAAATAAAGGTCGAATACGGAATTACAAACAGCAGATTTCCTATTAAACGATTTTCAAATCGAATTACAGACTGGTCTTTTCTTAATCTTAGCTTGCGTTTTATTCATAGCGAATCTTTCAGATTTAGCAACGCAATGCATACTTACTAGTATAATGTAACTGTTAAGCCCTATGACAGGCCGTGGAATGACTATGTGATTCGTCGTCAAATATCGCGTAAAAGAGATTGTCAAAATTCTATTAAGCCATTCGACTTGCCAGCTTTCAAACGAATAGGAATTTGAAAAACCACGCTCTGTACGAAATATGGTAATAGTAATTCATTTTAAATAAACATATTGTTTGAATGATTACTTTGCCTCTATTTCTACCATTGACACTTCCAATACAGTAATACCTTAAAAAATATAAATATACATGACAAGGAAATTATTGCTATTCAAGTTGAGCTCATTAATTAAAAAAGCAAGCGGACCAGATTAGTCACAGAATACTAAAAAACTGAGTTAACTGTATGCGTGCCCCTATATGTATCTTGGACAATCTATCTATCTTCCGTTACTGTCTAACCCTTAACAAGGACGTAGACACTTTCGTGCGCGTCAAGCCACAAAGATTGTTAGTAGAAAAGAAAAGGAAATCGGATCAAAATAACAGGGAAAGGGAAATTTGTTAGTGATTTAAAAGATAAAAACAGAGGTGAAGAGCAAGGTTACATGGTGAAGTGTGTTCAATGTTGCAAACAGCTGCATTGAACTGCTTAGGGGTTGGAAGAAAGGGATTGTCATGTGGAAGATTATTCCATAGGACTATAGTCCTCGGTAAAAAGGAGTATTTGTAGCAGTCAATGGTTGCAGCGATTAACTTGTAAGACAGTGGGTGATAATGGCGTGATTGCCTAGTTACGGGGATGAGGTAATCTTCCATGGGGATTGCAACCAGCTAATTTGAGATTTTATACACAAGAGAGAGTCGGGTGATATTACTTGCGCCATTTTAGACTGTATAGCATGTCAGTGACACTTGAGGTGCGGCCAAAGCCTGATATGGCCGAATGCGTGTACGTCTATAAACCGCTTCTATTTGGGTTTGTGTATACGGAGACCAGACTTCGGAGCAATATTCTAGCTGTGGTCTGACGAGGGTCTGATATGCCATGGACTTGTAAACCTTTATATTCCTGTGGAGGAATCCTAGTTTGTGAGTTGCCTTTTTGGTTGATCTATTTATGTGGACGTCCCACGACAGATCGTTTGAGATATTCACGCTTGTACTGTTTAGGATCATGGATTGAAGTCGGTTGTCATCCATTTAGGGTTTCACCACGTTGACCGTAGTTATGCATTTTA
Source organism: Mercenaria mercenaria (assembly GCF_021730395.1). NCBI lineage: Eukaryota > Metazoa > Mollusca > Bivalvia > Venerida > Veneridae > Mercenaria > Mercenaria mercenaria. The sequence goes on from NC_069362.1 coordinate 26,764,390, forward strand.
AACAGGACTTTCTCATAGCTCACTATATAGAATGCTTTGTTTAAATCTAAAAGTATCAGGTCAACATGTTGTTTGTTGTACACTGATTTGACAAGGTCATTCAAAAGCAAAATTAGTTGTGTCACACGGATATTTTTCTCGGAAAACATGTTCATGATGTTGGAGATTGTACAGAATGCCAAGGTTTGTAAAGTGTTTTGTAACTGATGAAGACACTTTATGCTCCATGGTTTTGCAAAGTACACATGTGAGGGATAAGTGTTTGATAGATTTTTGGTAGAAATAATTTATCACGATACTTAATCGGCAGTTTGTTTTGCCCAACGCAGTAAAATATTCCAGTTAATTGCATATCTATTTCTTTGATTTGAATTTGTGTTAATTATTCGTAAACATGTTTATAAATTTTACTTTGATAATCTTACGTATTTACCCGAAACAATTCGGTTTTTTACCTGGTCTAGGTAGACCATCCCACATGACTTTTGGATTCCGTCCACCTGGAGTTAACGTCTCGATTCAGCTGTCATTTTGCCTATATTTGTCTAATTACGTGGCTGAATTTCATAAAATAATGTGTGTCGAAGACAGCAAAAATGGATGCTATCCTCCACACAAAATGTCTGCAATCAGTTTTCAGTATTTTTCTCTAACACGTCGCCAATCTATACAGTTAGTGAAGTATAATAAGGAAAATATAGGCAAATTTACCTGAATTGGTACATTTTCTCCGTGTGTACGATTGGGTTGACTGCTCTGCTGGTCATTCCACTGATAAACAGTTGAAAGATAGTTATCGTCAGATATGTCAGGCTTTGACAGAAGACAATCCGCTTGCATGGCTCTAAAGCCGCTGATATTTGGTATGATATGCTAATCTATTAATTACGTCTATTTGAGATTGCAACGGACAAGTAACGACCTCCCTAACTTGAGTCAAAAACTAAAACACACAATACCCCGAGAATCAGTCCTCGATCCTTATTCTTTTTAGATTTTAGTATATGCACATTGCAGCCATAACTCGCCTTTTTGCCGCAAGTTCTCTACTAGCCACAAACTTTATAGAAAACACTTTAAATAGAGATCTTAGTATACTACAGGAATGGCCCCACTGGTCACACTGGTGGTTAATTAATTTTGATAAAAAACAAGAGCTGTCACTAATGGTGACAAATGCCCCCGCAGCACCTTGACCTTTGACCTGGTGACCCCAAAGTCAGTAGGGTTGATGTACTCATAAAGTACTATCAGTATGTAAAGTTTGAAGGTACTGGGTGAAGTGGTTCGCGAGTCAAGTGCCTTCATGCAAAAAGTTAACGTTGGCCCCTGTGACCTTGACCTTTGACCTGGTGACCCCAAAGTCAGTAGGAGTGGTGTACTCAATAAGTACTATCAGCATGTGAAGTTTGAAAGTCGTGGGTGCAGTGGTTCGCGAGTAAAGTGCTTTCATGCAGAAAGTTAACGTTGGCCCCTGTGACCTTGACCTTTGACCTGGTAACCCCAAAGTCAGTAGGGGTGGTGTACTCAATAAGTACTATCAGCAGTTGAAGTTTGGAGGTCCTGGATGCAGTGGTTCGCGAGTAAAGTGCCTTCATGCAAAAAGTTAACGTTGTGACTAACGAACTAACTAACTAACGAACGAACGAACGGACGGACGGACAGTTGAAAACTAATATGCCTCCCTTCGGGGGCATAAAAACCAAATCGGAATTCTCTTTGAGTGAGGAGTAACGTCTGTTTCTTCTTTTTTTGTAAGGACGCAGTTAAAAAATGCCGAATATTATAAGCATCTTTGAGTTAGGCGAATTGCACGAACATATACGTTATATTATGACAACTGCTTTTAAAGTTCTTGGTTCCGTTTAAACTAAATTCCTTAATCAAAGCTTCATTCCTTGCATGTGACTTATTCCTGAATAGATACTCTGATATATACAGACACTAGATAAAGTTGATCGCATAAATTTTGAAACTCATATTCTTGGGGACATTAACATTAAGTACATACCTAACAAAATATCAGACCATTTTGTTAATAAAAAATGGCAAGATGTGTTAATGAAATCTGGCTTGACACAGTCAACTTACCGACACGTGTTACAAAGGACAGCTCGTCTATCATTGATCACAATTACACAACTGCGATCTAATAACTTAAGTATTAGTACCCGCTTATAGTATTTATAAGTGATCACTTCCCAATATGTTTTACAAAATCACTAAAACATACAAAAACTAAAAACCAAAATAAAACACATAAAACTATAACTTACAGTTCTTTTAAAAGATTTGATGAAGTAAATTTTAGGAAAGAACTCTCTATTGCGCCATTTGATACTATTGAAACAGTGAATGACCCCAACCTGTCTTTACAATTATTCTATAACATTATTAATAATGTTCTTTCAAAACATGCGCCTTTAAAAACAAAAAGGGTTAAACGTGATACTCAGCCAGCATGGTTTAATGAAGAAATAAAATATGCGATTTTTCAAACCAACTGCATAAGAATAAAGAATTTAAAAAGTATAAAATTCTGCATAATAAGATTTCATCAATGAAGAAGAAAAGTAAAAAGGATATTTACAATCAGGCTGTAAAAGAAAACAAAAGCACAAACTATCTTTGGAAAAATATAGAAATATCTCAAACATGAGTACTGTAGACGAGGGCATAGCATTACCGGCTAAGTTAACGAGTAATGGTCGAGTTATGGAGGGACAGACTAAAATATTAAATATGCTACATGAACATTTCAAGAAAACAGCTTTTGTAGAATCAGATTTCACAAACCTAAAGGACTTCATTGATAGTAAACTTAGCACCAATACATATTTTGTTATTGAACCTATAACACCTTTCGAAGTTAAAAAATATATTGATAAATTAGATGTGCATAAGTGAACAGGATCGGATAGAATCGGTCTATATATATTGCGCTACTATGGTGACCATATTACAACGTCGATTGCTTTTATAATAAATACAAGCATTGTAAATGGTTTATTTCCCGATGCTCTCAAAGAGGCTTACGTTCTCCAAATATTCAAAGGTGGTGATAAAGAAGACCCAAATAACTACAGGCCCATATCTATTTTGCCAATAAATTCCAAAATATTTGAGAGACACATAGCCAATCAGATTCATTTATTCACAAAACTCAATCAGGATTTAGACAGTATCATTCATGTCATACAGCACTAACTAGACTAATAGAAGCATGGCTTTCAGATATAGATTCTGGTAAATATGTCGGGACTGTACTTTTAGATCTACGAAAAGCTTTCGATCTTGTTGATCATAACATTTTATTGCATAAATTGAAACTTTATCATTTTTCAGATAAAAGTGTTGAATTTTTCAAATCATATCTATCAAACAGAACCCAAATGATAAAAGTGGCAAACACAAAATCTAAAAGTATGCTTGTAACCTCTGGAGTTCCTCAAGATTCTATTCTTGGCCTCCGTTTATTCTTATTATACATCAATGATATTGCTTTAGCTTCAAAGAAAGGCAATATAGACCTCTAACAATTGTAACGAACTCTTTTTTAAGTATTTCCAAGCAAGTATAGAAAATGTCAAGGTTCAAAAACTATTAGGTATTTATATATACAACACATTGTCGTGGAATGTTCAAATTGAAACCGTTTGCACTAATTTAACTCAAAAATAGCATTGTTGAGACGTATATTGTACTATTGACAGATGAAATGGAAAAGTTATTCTATAATGCATATAATGTCAATATTTGGTGTCAAGGAAATAAGAGTTCCTTTAAGAAAACAATGAAAAAACGTTCCAAACAAGAACAAATGATATGCTAAAAGAACTTGGGTGCATGTCATTTAATGAAAGAAGTAACTTCCACACGGGCTGTCTCATTTACAAAGCTTGCAACAATTTAGCACCTTCATATATCTCTGAAATATTAACCTTTTTCAGCAATGAAACATACAATCTAAGATCTGCTGCTCATAATGACATAGTTATACCTAAATATAGTACAAATTATGGTAAAAAAAACATTTGTTACAATGGTGCAAATGTTTGGAATTCAATACTAAATGAAATTAGTTCCACATGTTCTCTAACATCTTTTAAAAAGAAATATAAAAAGTATATCTTGCAGCTGACTGCCTAAATAATCTCTTTGTTTATATCTGCTGAAATATAAATATGCCAATGTAATATAATTGATTATTATAACTAATTGATTGTCTAAATAAAAATTGTATAAATGGATACTTAAAGGCAATATCTGTTTTTAGGGGTATTTGTCTAAGAATTAATGTGATATTAATAAGGATGAATGATTAATTAGGTTATGTGATAGTGTAAATTGCATTTGGATGTTGTTGTTGTTTTTCAGAAGGCCACATTTAAAATTAAGATGTATCATTTGTACTTTGTACTGATCTATATCTTCATTTGCTACCTTCTATAAATAAAGATGTTATTATTATCATTATTATTATTATGTTATATATATACTCTGGGACGGCTGCACAGAAAATGGTAAGGTCGAAAAGTTATGGTGCGAAGCTGATGGTGCAGTGAATGGTCTCACTACATTCGTTGTAGTTGAAAGACTTCTTAACATCGTTGTCAGATAGTTTACTAAGACAGAAATTACCTTAGTGTTACGGTTTACATAGCTTATTGTGGCATTAACAAAGTAAATTCCACACGAAACGATAACGATCACGTGACGACTGATTATCGCTTTAATCGATAACTTGAATATTTCTGAACCACCTACTTTTCCCAGGTTTTTCCTAAATAGAGAAAGAAGTCTGACAGTTTACCATGCACGTGTACGAAATTGTTGTACTAATCTTAATGCAGATTTTTGCAGAAATAATTTGAGGATTAAACGCAGCCTGTAACCGTGAAACAGTAAAGTGGATGCAGAACATTTTTACCCTTTTTTCCCTAATGCCCTTTATATAATTATCAAGGAGTGCAACATTTTTTTATGCACGACAACCTCACCATCAAGTCTAAATACTGTCTTATTTGGAAAGAAACACTTTCTGGCGAGGAAATATTCATGATGCACTCAACGTTTTGAAATATATACATATTGTAATTAAACCCCGCTGTTTATGAAATATTTGCCTTAATATATATGTTTTATATAGAACATTAGTAAAAAGTAACGCTAAACGTAGTTTGGGCGGTAGCCTGGGAAGCTGTTGATAATATTTGTGCTTTGTCAGAAGAAATCATACCTAATATTTATGCATTAAAGATATCACTGAATTTGCGCTAATTAGTGTTAACTGGCATTCATCGAGTTTCTGATATTATCAACAATTTGCAGGTAGAAAAAAGTTAGAAATTGGCAGACTGGATTCCCAGGCTATTTGGGCGGCAATATTGTATATATAATATTAAAAATAAGTTTGTATCAAGTGATACGCTTGTCTGTACGTCCCAAGATGCTATAATCTGGGTTAAACTAGAAAATGCTTTTGTAAAAAAGCGCATGTCTCCCCCAATGCAAAGTCCTATAGGCAAGAAGTCAATAGGGGTCAGGAGCAAAAATCAAAGAGACACTGATGGTTGGCTGCAATAGGGATCATCTACTTGGTATGTCCAGTCATCCCCCTAAATTTCAACACTCTTGGCCTAGTGGTTCTCAAGTCACTGTTCAGGCTCCTGTGACTTTGACCTTTGATCAAGTGACCTCAAAATAAATAGGGGTCATCTACTCTGCATGTCCAATCATCCTATTAAGTTTCAACATTGTAGGTCAAGTGGTTCTCAAGTTATTTCCAAAAAAATGATTTTACATGAACAGGCCACTGTGACCTTGACCTTTAACACACTGACCACAAAATCAATAGGGGTCATCTACTCTGCATGTTCAATCATCCTATGAAGTTTCAACATTCTGGGCCAAGTGGTTCTCAAGTTATTGATCAGAACTGGTTATCAATGTTCAGGCCCCTGTGACCTTGACCTTTAACGGAGTGGCCCCAAAAACAATAGGGGTCATTTACTCTGCATGAACAATCATCCTATGAAGTTTCAACATTCTGGGTCGAGAGGTTCTCAAGTTATTGACTGGAAATGGTTTTCAATGTTCAGGCCCCTGTGGCCTTGACCTTTAACAGAGTGACCCTAAAATCGTTAGGGGTCATCTACTCTGCATGACCAATCATCCTATGAAGTTTCATCATTCTGGGTCAAGCGGTTCTCAAGTTACTGACCGGAAATGGTTTTCAATGTTCGGGCCCCTGTGACCTTGACCTTTCACAGAGTGACCACAAAATCGTTAGGAGTCATTTACTCTGCATGACCAATCATCATATTAAGTTTCAACATTCTGGGTCAAGTGGTTCTCAAGTTATTGACCGGAAATGGTTTTCAATGTTCAGGCCCCAGTGACCTTGACCTTTGATGGAGTGACCCCAAAATCAATAGGGGTCATCTACTTTGCATGTACAATCATCCTATGAAGTTTCAACATTCTGGGTCAAGTGGTTCTCTAGTTATTGATCGGAAATGGTTTTCCATGTTCAGGCCCCTGTGACCTTGACCTTTGACGGGGTGACCCCAAAATCAATAGGGGTTGTCTACTCTTCATGATCAATCATCCTATGAAGTTTCAACATTCTGGGTCAAGTGGTTCTCTAGTTATTGATTGAAAATGGTTTTCAATGTTCAGGCCCCTGTGACCTTGACCTTTGACGGGGTGACCCCAAAATCAATAGGGGTCATCTACTCTTCATGATCAATCATCCTATGAAGTTTCAACATTCTGGGTCAAGTGGTTCTCTAGTTATTGATCGGAAATGGTTTTCAATGTTCAGGCCCCTGTGACCTTGACCTTTGACGGAGTGACCCCAAAAACAATAGGGGTCGTCTACTCCAGCAGCCCTACAATCCTATGAAGTTTGAAGGTTCTAGGTCAAATGGTTCTCCAGTTATTGCTCGGAAATGAAGTGTGACGTACGGACGGACGGACGGACGGACAGGGCAAAAACAATATGTCTCCTGGGGGAGACATAATTATCTGCCGAAAATGTGGCAACTGACAAAGGTTTTTATATCGGTATGTGTTATATAATTCCTGGTGAAAGTAGTAGATAGTTTATGGTTGAAAATAATGCTTTTGATAGGCTAAATGACACACTTGGTGAATATTATTGTTCTTTATTTGGTGACTTTAACTCACGTACATCTACACTTTCTGATTATGTTGAATTTGACACCTGTATTGATGATATTTTGCCTGATGACTATCAGATTGATACTGGTATGCAGAGATTTTCTCAAGATCAAGGTCATTTAAATAATAAATGGTCGTTTACTGTTAGATTTGTGTAGGCAAACAGGTTTGAGATTAGTTAATGGCAGAATAGGTAACGATATGAAGGTATGAAAATATACAAGGGAATGCCATGTTCTTTAAAAACAGTCACACTACAACGTAAACCACAATAGCGCAGACACTCATGTACCAAAGATAAACACACAACTACGATCAACTAAATAACATAGAAAAACGAACAAGCAACACATAAGAAAACAGTAGGGCACCGGTATAGACTCACAACCTTACAAACACACACACACACGTAGGAAAAACAATCAAGTACCGTCTTGGGATTCGGCTGCCAAAACAAAGGAGAGCCACGAAAACTTACTAAAAGTAAAGGGGGAGGGGATGCAAAAAGTAGCTTAAATACAAGGGGAAAGAGAGGGCAATAGGGGGAGTGGGGCGGAGGGAAAACGCGTACAACAAACAAGAAAACATACGCAACAGACAATACAAGACAGACAAAACAACCAGTTGAAAATAGGGGCATCAGTAACCTAAATAAAGGAAACTGGGGGTTTAAACGCATGTCAACCTCGCACTTACCCTATTTTCAACAAGTTAAACAACACAATGTAAATAAAATCTCCGCTGAGAAAGGCTCTAACATCAGTACAAAAGTAGCAGACAGATAAAGCAAAACATAACATTAAGGTAAATTTAAGGTACAATTACAAAAATGTACTCAACAACTTGTCTGAAGTCAGAGCAACAAGAGAACTTTTAAGGGCACGACTAAGAAAACTGTAAGACAAAAATCAACTCCCTCCGTCCGTTGTATGTAGGATTTAGGAGAAAAGCATCATGGAGTCCTACACTTTATTAGTCATCGCACCATCAAATAAAGCGTAGCAATTAACTGTAGAGGGGTCAATCGCTAAACATGCACTGTGCTTCACGATTTTCGCATCGTATCCTCTTTTGATAAACTGTTTAACCAATTTTACAAAAATTGGATTAACATAAGGGGTATGTTTAATTTTCCAAATTTTATAAACTACATCTCCATAGTATTCCGGGTGTGTAAGTCCACGTTTTAAAAGTGTTTTAAGGGGCGTATTGTATTTTCCTAACAGTTCAGACGATCTGTAGTACAATTTACTAAAAGCTTTCCGTAGCTTATGATAACGGTAACCCTGTTGTAACAATTTCTTGGTGACATGAAGATTTCTTTCATTAAAATCATCTGTCTTTGAGCAAGCTCTTGCAAAACGAATAAGCTGTGAAATATAGACACCGTATGATGTTGCTCGAGGAACATAGAACGATGTAAATAGAATACAAATGATTAAAGCCTGATCAGAATATAAGAATGTCATTAGAAAATGTAGATTTATTTATGACAAAAATAAAACAGATAAACTATTATACGCTAAACAGAAAAATGCACGTTTCTACTGGAAAATGTTAAAAGAGGCTTCCGGTGTAAAACAGTGCAATATATCATTATCAACTTTTGAAAGGTATGTTCAAGCAATTAATGATCCGGAGGACAGGTTTTTCACCCCGGACGAAGATGTACTATATTTTATCGAAAATTACGAGAGAAATGAATATATGGTTATGTTTGAAGAATTGAATATATGTATTACTTTTGACGAAATTAACTTAGCAATTAAACAGTTAAAACAGAATAAATCTGCTGGGCCGGATTTGCTACTGAATAAGTTTTTATCGTAGGTAAAGATGTTTTATTACCTGTATTATATACTTTGTTCAACAACATATTTGAAAAAGGTTATTTTCCAGATAGATGGTCCGAAGGTTATGTGATACCATTGCATAAGAAAGGAAGTATAAATGATGTCACATGGGCAGAAAATAATCGTATATACATTGAAGCTCAGGCAGGTTTTAGAGCAGATATGAGTACAGTAGACAACATTTTTGTTGCCTGCGGCCTGGAGTCCGCAGGTATATTAGAATACAACAAGCAGTGTAGCACATGGAGACTGGGTGATTTCACGTAACTTTTTACCGATATGCGATTGGCTTATAGCATTTATGGAACGCCGTTTTTGCAATATAGCTGGCACTGTATTTGAGATATATAGAGAAATGTTTGTGACTTGAATTCCTCATTCATTATTTCATATAACTTATTCAAACATTCAGTAATGAACAATATTGATACCTAATTGTGCATAAGGGTTTTTGTGTGAATTGCTCTTCAATTTCCTGGATTATGGTTCTGTGTTGTCAAAGAAGTCCAGGTGAAGGCATGAATCACATTTGTGAAAGCTCTAGTAAAGTATTTCAGTAGTCAAGGAATGTGACCACTTGAGCTAAACGTTATGTTATACATGAAGGGAAATATAGTTATTTTTGCTCAAAACAATAACTTTCAGAATTAAGAAATACATGTACATATTCCATAGCCATAGATCTACTTGTAAATCATGTAGAATGGAGTAACATTTCCTACATTAAAGCGTAATGGTATAATAAAAAAAAAAAACAAACGCACGTCATTCACCCATAAGTTACTTTTTAGGCTGAGTGGTCACACATACGTCCGTAACAATTTCTGGTCTGTATAACTTCTGGCCGCAGGAAATCTTTCGACTTGTTTTAAATGGTTTAATATCACATGTTCTCAATCAAGGAAAAACACTTTTTACTCTTTTTGTTTACTTTACAAAGGCATTTGATTATATTGTACGTGACAATCTTTGGTATAAATAAGGAAAATATTTTGAACATTGTAAAGTCAATTTATGACTCAGTAAAATCACGGGTAAAGTATTGTAACAGTTTAAGTGAAGAATTTACATGTGTACTTGGTGTAAGACAGGGCGAATGTTTATCTCCCTTTCTCTTTTCAATGTTTATTAATGATTTAGAAGAGAAATTTGTGCATAACAATCTTAATGGTATAGATCTCGATATGTTAAAAATATTTATGTTATTATATGAGGATGGTATTGTTATATTTGCTAATTCAGCTAATGAACTACAAGATAGTATCAATTTGTTGCAACAGTATTGTAATGAATGGAAACTTCGTGTTGCTATTACTAAGACAAATATTATGATATTTAGAAAAGGGGGGTTAGTTTCACGTTATGTAAGTTTTTATTGTGAGGCTGAACCAATAGAAATAGTTTATAAATTTAGTTATTTAGGGGTAGTGTTTATCCCTGGTGGTTCTTTCGCTACTGCACAACATACATTTTCCTGTCAGGCCCAGAAAGCATTGTTCCAATTGAATAAATACTTATACAAATTTACATATATAACGCGAAAGCATAAATTAAAATTATTTGATAAATTGATTTCACCTAATTTGAACTATTGTTGTGAAGTATGTGGTTTTGCAAACTATTTATCAATAGAAAGAGTACATATGCAGTTTTGCAAGGAAATTTTAGGAGTTCAGAAAACCACACAGAACGATTTCATTTATGGAGAACTTGGTCGTGTGTCTTTTAAAACTGTACAACTTCTTAGATCAGTTAAATACTGGTTGAGAATTTTACAAATGAGTGAGCACAAGTATGTAGCTATTGTATATAACTTGTTAAAAAGATATGTAAAGATATCCTGATAAGACAAATTGGTGTACGTTACTTAAGCATTTATACTCCAGGTGTGGTAGATGCTTGGATTTTTCAAGGTGTTGGCAATGTTACAATGTTTTTTTCTATTGTAAATCAAAGACTGTATGACCAATTCATCCAAAATTGGAATTCTAGACTTAATAATTCTGATAGAGCCCGTTTCTATAAAACTTTTAATGCATTTCAATTTCAACCATATTTCGAATGTTTTACAGCCAATAAGTTTTGTCAAGCATTAACTAAATTACGAGTCTCATCACATAGATTACAAATTGAAGCTGGATGATGGATTAGACCTGTAAGAATTCCTATTGATGAAAGACAAAGTTTTGTTTGTAATCAATTGGAAGATGAATATCATTTTGTTATTGAATGTAGTTTATATAATGATATAAGGAAGCAGTATTTACCACGAAAGTATTGGAATAGACCGAGTATGGTGAAGTTTGTTGAACTTATCCAGTCAGATAATAAAAAAAACTTATAAGAAATTTAGGAATGTTTACTAATTATGCATTTGCCTTAGGAGATTCTACATTGTCCTTATTGCTCATAGTTATATGTGAAATAAGGCATGGATTATATTGGTCAGTACATGGCCTTCTCCGGTTCTGATACTGTTAACATGAATAAAATAACTTAAAGGAAATAGAAATTTGTTTACAGTTATTAGTTTATGTAAACGTTAAATGTTATAGTATACAAAATAACATATACGTAGTTAAAGTTCAATTTTAATATCATGATGTTAATAGTACTATCTATTTAAGTGTCCTGAAACATATACTGTACTTAAATGGACTGAAGTCACTGATTATGTCGATATGTTTTCATAACATGTTACATGTTTTCACACTGTTCATCGTGTATTATTGTGTGTTATTATCCTCATGTATTTAAAAATGCAATGGATCTATCTATCTATCTATCTAATTTTTATTTCCACTCCAGATAACTATAGGATAATGGACTCTCAAAATCATTTTGTTTTTGTCTTTTACGTAAATATGTTTTATCTAAGTAATTGCTATGTTTATTTGTCTTTTTGGTATGTATCAGTCCAGCTACAATACATTTGTGTGAAAGAACCGTTTACTGACTTTATCAGAGCTTGTGGTGCAACCCTTTTTGCTACTTTGAATGATGATACAATGTACATTCATAGTTATTATTGTACATGTATTAGCAAAAAAGCAATTACATATACGTTTTAATTAAATAAACTTGGTCTTTCTTCAGAATTCTATTCATTGGAAAGTGTTTATTGTATTGAAACTTATTCAAGTTTAGAGAACAGCACATTTTTGACATTTATGCGTCATTTCCTCGTAATATCCCCACCTAGAGAATGAATATTAGATGTTAGCCGCATGATTGATGTACGTCCATCCCGCCGGAAAAAACGTAAATTAAAGCGCCACATTAAGTTTTATATTTACGAAAATCAATTTTCATCCCCTAAAGGTAAAACAGCAAAATATTTTACCGCAGTTTCAAAGAATGACACATCGAGAGATACATCCAAACACGGAGGTTGTGACTTTCTAGAAAGTATTTTACTGGAATTAAAATACATCTTGAATTTTGTGATTTCGGGATTCATAGCTATATGAATTAGTAACAAATGCAGGTTGGTACATGAACAACATTATTATGTAAAAGTACTACAGTTAAGCCTACTGCAACTATATGGTCACATTAATATTACAAACCAGCCTGTTGAAAAAAAATAGTTCCAATGTCAGGGTTGCTTTTACTTACTTATTTATTATAATTGTTTTTGTCGTTATATATTTACATTCACTATCTATAAACTTTGTATAGAAAGAAAAAATCGTTTATTCTCGTATAAACAAATTGATGTTACGTAATGATATCAAGGGTGGCATTTACCCGGCGAGATTACACACGCAATCTGACGTAATTCACAAAGAAGCATGAGCATAATGGAGTCGTTCGAAACATTTTTTATTTTAATTGGACATCGGGTTTAAAAAAGAAATGTAGCAAACACTGACTACTTTTTTTTCTGACGGAAAAGATCAAAATTTGATCGGTATAAGGCGTAAAAATCGTTTGTTTCCGGTATCCCGACCTACTGTAATTTTTTGGCCCGACTCTAAAAGTTTTGTGGCCTTGGAGAATATTTTTTCAACTTTTTAACAAAAAGTTGCAAAACCTTTTTTTATGTTTTAAACATGGTCAGAGATGTTAGAAATCAACTTAATGATGCTCTAAAGGTATACCCCCTTATTCGCATTCATTTTTTGATGCAAAAATAATTTCTGAAAAGTCTCAATTAATAAAAATATAATTAAAAAAAACCCCAAAAAATCCGAGGTACATTGCATAATTTGACCTACATTTGAGCATGTTACCGGAAACAAAGAATTTTTTAGGCCTAACCGTTTGATTTTCCCATAGTGCGACTCATGGATTTGCAAGATGTGCCAATGTTGTTTATGCCTATATATTTTCTGTTTTAATCTGTACTGAAAATTTGCATTGAAAGAGCGTTAAAAGGGCGTATCCCGTGTTACACGAAAAAGAAAACAGAACTGATGCCCCCGAGATGAAAAGATATCCTAGACTATTTAATTATAATTACCTGATGACCAAAAGCGATTAGGGATTACTTGACTGTGACCTTGACCTACTGACCTACTTTCTTGTTTTTGTAAGATACAGCCTTAAAATTTTCATGACCTGTACAGTATAGCACACAAATCTTAAAACTGACTTTCGGTAACCATGAATGTGACCTACTGACCTACTTTCTTGTTTTTTATTGTTGTTGTTGTTTTTTAAGATACAGCCTTGAAAGTTAGATGATATGTACTTTTTGCACCCTAAACTTAAAACTGACTTTCTGTGAACATAAATGTGACCCACTGACCTGCTTTCTTAATATTTTAGCATCAGTTTGACATTTGAAACATTTAGCTCATATTACTCAGATGAGCGATCCGGGGTCATCATGACCCTCTTATTAGCTTTACTTCTTTAACTAAATATACCAAAAAAACAAAAATACGGCGACGCCAAGGTTTTTATGAAAGGCCTAAAAATGTTTGTTTCCGATATCCAGACCGACCCTAAATTTTTGGCCCGACCCTAGATGTTTTTATGGCCTTTGAGAACTTTTTTTCCACCTTTTTAACAAATCGTAGCAAAACTGCACTGTTTATGATTTAAACGTGATCAGTAATGTTAGAAACCAACTTAATGTTGATCTAAAGGCATAACCCTCACGATCGTATTCAATTTTTACATGAAAATATTTACCGAAAAGTCCCACTTTCTATATTATAGAAAAAAAATGCCAACCTACCTATTTCGCTGTATTCATGAGAACGTGTATGTCGCTGCATTCATGAGAAATTATTCGTACATGTCGCTATATTCATGAGAAGCAGATATTTCAACATTTCACTGAACTTTATGATTTTTAGTTTCTCAGACAATATATTATTCTGCATTATAAGCACTGAAGGTCGAAAACCAATATTAGCAAAATTAAAAATGAACATAATCATCATGTTTAGGCGCTGTTTAAAATTTATGGTGTTTACACGCACGTGCGTATTTTTGAAGCTGTCACTTTGACACGGTTCCGTGTCAGAATTTGTACCGGATGATTGACTTTAAGTGATACTAGTAGTATTATTAGCACGTGCCAAAACCGGAAAGGGCTTGTGCATGCACGTTTTTTTGTAAGTATTTAGTAGATCATTTAAAACTCAAAATGCTCGTATTTCATCACATAATTTAACCGCTCGACGAAGTCGGAGTGGTATAGTTTTGGCGTTGTCCGTCCGTCCGTCCGTCTTTCAGGGCGACTAAAATGAATGAGAGGGCCATCTTCCAGTAAAGAAAACAAAAGAGAACAATAGCTTCAATCCGTTCACAATAGAATAAAGGGCCAGGGCCCCCTACTCAAACAAAACAAATGACCCCTTTTCCATTTCGGCCGAGCAGACGTCCGTCTGTCCGTCCGGAGCCATATCTAGGAAGTGGTTAGGAATATTTAAATAAAACTTCATTTACGTGTTCACCACTATGAGGTTATACGGCCCTTCAAGTTTCAGTTAGATTGCCCAAGTAACGCCAGAGTTATGGCCCTTTGAAGTTTATTGTGCTAACTTTATAGGGTACTATTTAAATATATGGCAATTTCTGCTTCATAACTTGTGATATATTTGAGCTATGACTATGAAATATAAAATGAATTTATATCACCATAATGCAGTTGAGCACACACAATTTCATTTGGATCTCTTTACTAACTTCAGAGTTATTGCCCATTAATTGTAGAGATTTGTTCATAACAAATCAACCACTTGGTAGAATTTCATTTAACTTCTTTCATTCTTTTCCATGAACATTTATTATAAACATCTACAGTTGTGTACCCTCACCTGGTCACCCACTTGCCTTTGTCACACCCCCTCCCCCCTCCCCTTTAACATGATGTGACCTTGCACACTCTGCATTCTTCTTGAGAATCTAAGTGCTTATTACAGAGTTATGGTCCTTGAAATAGCCAAAATAGTGGATTTTTTGTTCGTGATGCTCATAGCTCAAAAAGTATACGGCCTAGAATAATGAATCCTTTTCATAAAATGTTTGTTGAGGCTATACCTCATTAATACTGCAAACATTTGATTTATTGACCCTTATTTATGACAAGTGTATGACACAGGCACATTCTAGTTTTGATGTAGCTTCACTATATCTTTATTATAACTTCAAGGATTTGCTTTAGACTTTAGATAGTTAATCCTCACCCACTCATATGACACAAGCGCCAGAACTTCCACACCAATGTTTATTGAATTATCCCCCTTTTAATACAGCGTTTTGATGCATATTCACTCAATATTTGTGATTACTACAAATAGAAATGAATTTAAGGTATCTAATCCAGACATGGATAACATTTTGACCCCATGATTTTTTGAAATCATTTGATCGAGCTGTGTCTGCTGAACAAGAATTCATAGCATAATAATATGCTTAAATAACTATAGTCATGTTTTTTTGACTGCAGAATGATTAATCATACACTGTAATAACTGGATTTCTGTTTAAGTATTATTGAAAAGTATAAAGTAAAAAAAACAATTCTATAGCATATTTTTTCAGTTGACAATACACTTTCAAATGATACCAAAAATATATGAGCTTACAAGGCATCAATATTTGATATATTTGATATATTTTGATAGCACTGTTATATAGAGAACTTGCTTATTTACAGATCGGATACCATGTGCAGAACTCATGAGTCAGCCATACATCTTTATGTTGTTGGGTTTAACGTTGCACCGACACAATTTAGGTCATATGGCGAAGTTCCAGCTTTGATGGTGGAGGAAGACCCCAGGTGCCCCTCCCCCAGGTGCCCCTCCGTGCATTATTTCATCATGAGCAGGCACCTGGGTAGAGCCACCGACCTTCCGTAAGTCAGCTGGATGGCTTCCACACATGAAGAATTCAGCGCCCCAAGTGAGGCTTCAACCCACATCGATGAGGGGCAAGTGATTTGAAGTCAGCGACCGTAACCACTCGGCCATGGAGGTCCCTGACTTAAGGTCAAGGTCACAACTTAGGGTCAAGTCAAAGGTCACAACTTAGGGTCAAAGGTTTGAGCCTTCCATTTTGCATCCGCTCTGTATCTCCTAAACCCCTTGACGAATTTTCATGAAACTAAGGTCAAATGTTCACCTCATCAAGACGATATGCAGAACTTATAAGACAGCCATGTTGGCTGAAGGTCAAGGTCACAGCTCTGGGTCAAAGGCTTGAGCCTTCTATTTTGTGGCAGCTCTGTATCTCCTAAACCCCTTGGAAGAATTTTATAAAACTTAGGTCAAGTGATCACCTCATCAAGAGTCAGCTATGCCCAATCAATGTCAAGGTCACAACTTAGGTCCACTCTGTATCTTCTAAAACCCTTCAAGCATTTTCATCAAACTTTGGTCTCATGACCATCTCATCAAGAACTCATGAGTCAGCCATGTCAACTCAAGGTCAAGGTCACAACTCAAGGTCAAAGGTTTGAGCTCTGTATCTTCTAAACCTCTTGAAGGATTTTCATGAAACTTGGGTCAAATAATCACCTCATCAAGACGATGTGCATATTTCATGAGTCAGCCATGTCAGTTCAAGGTCAAGGTCACAGCTCAATGTCAAAGGTTTACCCTTTCACCATTCATAATAGTGGCGGGGGATTTAGCTGTCTTTCAGACTGCCTTGTTTCAAATAAGTTGTCAGTTGAAAAGACAGACTAGTAGAGCATTAACCTTTTTCGCTTTTCGGGGCCTCCGTGGCCGAGTGGTTAGAGTCGTTGACTTCAAACCATTTGCCCCTCATCGATGTGGGTTCGAAACCTCATTTGGGGCGTAGAATTCTTCACGTGAGGAAGCCATCCAGCTGGCTTACGGAAGGTCGGTGGTTCTACCCAGGTGCCCGCTCGTGATGAAATATGCACGGAGGGGCACCTGGGGTCTTCCTCCACCATTAAAGCTGGAAGTCGCCATATGACCTAAAACTGTGTCGGTGCGACAATAAACCCAACAAAATAAATAAATTTTTCGCTTTTCAATGTTTTAGATATAATAATTCCAATGTGTATTTGATTCAAGCAATTTCATTGGTTAAGCAAAGCCTTTCACACATTGATGTACTTCTTGTTTGTCATTTTTAGCTCCACTATTTGTAGAATAGGGGTGCTATTCTACTTGCCCCAGCGTCGGTGTGAGCTTTCTTGGTTAAAGTTTTTCGGCAACCTCTGTTTTTTTTTAGTTATTGTGATTACTCGATGTCCGTTGACTGTCGTCCGTCATCTGTCTGTCGTCTGTCTCTTTGTCGTCTGTCAACAAATAGCTTGTGTATGCACTTGAGGCTGATCTTCATGAAATTTTGTCAGAATGATTACCTTGATGAAATCTAGGCCAAGTTCGAAAATGGGTCATCTGGGGTCAAAAACTAGATCTCTAGGTCAAATAAAATCAAAGAAAACCCTTATGTATGCGATAGAGGCTGTATTTTTCAATTGATCTTCATGATATGTGGGCAGAATGAATGCCTTGATAAAATCTAGGTCAGATACAAATATGGGTCATCTGGGGTCAAAAACTAGGTCACTAGTTCAAATAAAAGAAAAACCTTGTGAATGCAATAAGGGCTGCATTTTACACCGGATCTTCATGAAATGTTTGTCTGGATATTATCTAGGTCAAGTTTGAATATGGGTCATCTAGGGTCAAAAACTAGGTCACCCAGTCAAATTAAAGAAAAACCTTGTGTATATAATAGGGGCTGCATTTTACACTGGATATTCATAAAATTTAGTCAGAATGATTGCCTTGATGCAATCTAGGTCAAATTAGAATGTAGGTCATCTGTGTTCAAAAACTAGATCACTAGGTAAAATCAAAGAAAAACCTTTTGTATGCAATAAAGAGTGTATTTTTCAATTGATCTTCATGAAATTTGGTCAGAATGATAGCCTTGACGAAATTAAGGTCAAGAATGAATACAGGTCATCCGGGGTCAAAAAGTAGGTTGCTAGGACAAATGAAAGAAAAATGTTTTGTGTGTGATAGAGGCTGTATTTTTCAATTGAGGTTCATAGAATTTGATCAGAATGATTGCCTTGATCAAATATAGGTCAAGTTTGAATGTAGGTCATTTTTGCTAAAAAAAAAACAACAAATATAGGTCACTAGGTCAAATTGAAGAAAATACTTGTTTATACTTAAGAGACCGTATTTTTGGTCCAATTTTAATGAAAATTGATTAGAATATTTGTTTCCATGAAATCACTTGCTGAAACATGTTTAAACTGTTATGGTTTGTTTCTCAGGTGAGCGACCTAGGGCCATCTTGGCCATCAATTTTGTAATGGAAGTATGTTAAAGAGGTTGTACAATGTGAAACAAGTGTGTGAGAAAGTGCTTAAACACATTCTTACTATATCCTATGAGACTAAATATTTCCCAATTTGGAACATTTGCGCGTAAAAATTCCCAATTTTGGGGATATAGGCTATGTTCCCAAATTAGATAGAAAAAACCCTGCATCAAGGTGTTATACTTAGGTTATTTTTAAGGTTATAGCTTTTTGGCAACCTTTGTTTTTCTGTCATGTCTTTGTTACTATTGCTAATATCTTACTGTAGCTTCACATAAACATTGTCTAGCATACAAACAAAGTATGTGCATACTTGCAATTATTTTCATGTTAATTTTTTTCGAAAGCGTTTGAATGAAACATTATAAAGAGTGAGCATTTATTTTTATACGCCCGAAGGAACTTACTATGTTATGGTCCCGGTGTCCATCTGTCTGTCCGTCCGTTTGTCCATCCATCCATCCGTTAGCAATTTAGTGTCCGCTCTGTAACTCTTGAACTGCTTGAAGGATTTCAGAGAAACCTGGCACAAATGTTTACCACACTGAGACAACGTGCAGAGCGCTTGTTTCGGATGACTAGCTTCAAGGTCAAGGTCAAACTTAGCAGTGAAAGGTCATATATGACTTTGCTGTGTCCGCTCTGTAACTTTTGAACTGCTTGAAGATTTTCAAAGAAACTTGGCACAAATGTTCACCACACTAAGGCAACATGCAGAGTGCATGTTTTGGATGACTCACTTCAAGGTCAAGGTCACACTTAGGGGTCAAAGGTCATATATGACTTTGCTTTGTGTATATTGCTATGCATTGCAGTGCTCTTGTTTTTATTTGGCAGATCCCTTTTTGTTCTCTTACAGTAATTTTTTTTTTAATTACTTTCCTTTTTTGTTACTATAAATAGCTTATTTTGAAACTTTTTTATTATTGGCAGTAGGGAAAACCCGAGACCACTTGTCTGTGGTACAACATGGATGGTACATCCAATTTTTAGATGTATCTTGACATAACTTTGCCTGGTAAGAATTTTTGTGTGGACTTTTGTTGTTCCTGTCCTTTGGGCTTCAACAGTCAAGTTCTTTAAATTTTGCTACCATCCTCTGATGTAACCCTTCGGCGGTATATTGCCCCGCTTGGCGGCACTCTTGTTTTAGTAAGATCATATTCAGTTCAGTAATTAAGGTTTAGATTAAAATTTTGACCAAAAAGTTGTTTCAAAATTATTTGTGCAGAGAGCAAAAAAAACCTAGAAAACTTAAAGAAGAATGCTGACAGCTTGAAGTGGCAAGTAGATGAACAAAATGTTTCAGGTTCCAGGGTTTAGAACATCTAAATATAGAGAATGTAAGGAAAATGACCAGGTACCGCATGCATTGCTGAAGTCGTTGCTTCTGCTCAAACCATCAAGTAAGTGGTCGTGCCAGCCCTTTTGATCATACATCAATGCTGTATTAAGTGGTGGTGCCAGCCCTTTTGATCAAACATCAGTGCTGCATTAAGTGTTTGTGACAGCCCTTTTGATCAAACCATCAATGCTGCAGTATGTGGTGGTGCCAGCCCTTCTGCTAAATCATCAATGCAGCATTAAGTGGTTGTGCCAGCCCTTCTTCTCAAACCATCAATGATGCAGTATGCGGTGGTGCCAGCCTATCTGCTAAAACCATCAATGCTGCAGTACACAATGATGCCAGACCTATGTGATGGTGCCAGCCCTTCAGCTCAAACCATCAATGCTGCAGTGAGTTGTGGTGCCAGCCCTTTTGCTCAAACCATCAATGCTGCAGTAAGTGGTGGGGTCAGCCCTTATGCTCAAATTATCAATGCTGCAGTGAGTGGTGGTGCCAGCCCTTCTGCTCAAACCATCAATGCTGCAGTGAGTGGTGGTGCCAGCCCTTCTGTTCAAACCATCAATGCTGCAGTGAGTGGTGCCAGCACTTATGCTCAAACCATCAATGCTGCAGTAAGTAGTGGTGCCAGCCCTTCTGCTCAAACCATCAATGCTGCAGTGAGTGGTGCCAGCACTTCTGCTCACTCATTCAATGCTGCAGTGAGTGGTGGTGCCAGCCTTTCTGTTCAAACCATCAATGCTGCAGTGGTTGTGCCAGCCCTTCTGCTCAAACCATCAATGCTGCAGTAAGTAGTGGTGCCAGCCCTTCTGCTCAAACCATCAATGCTGCAGTGAGTGGCTGTGCCAGCCCTTCTGCTCACTCAATCAATGCTGCAGTGAGAGGTAATGCCAGTTAATAATACATTGTGTTGACACAACTAAATCTTTCTTTTTGTACCTTTCAGGTTCACAGAAAAAATTCGAGCAGTCTTATTGACAAACTTGTAAAATGGACTGGATTTGTGTTGCTTATAACATCAACTTCACTTCCAACAATACAAACAAGTAGGTGTGATAAAAAGTTATTAAATGTATAGCACTTTATTTTTGCAGCATTTGACAACAATTGTAGATTAATAGGCATTCTGTGATATTTTCATAAAATTACTTGTTCTAGCATATTAGTTAAACATCATCCAATTATTCAGCATCAAAGTTTTGAATGTGATCTGTCCATTTTTTATGCCTGTGTGAAAAACAGTAGGGGAAATTAAATGATGGGACACTGGTGCGCACGGGTGGCAGCGTATCATAAGAATTTGTCCGCTATGGCATATCTCTTCAGCATGGAGGATTTTGTGAAACTTGGCACAATTTTCATATGAGACTGGTGTATGAGAACCATGCCTAGTCTAAGGTCAGGTTACTTAGAGATCAAAGGTCAAATTTAAGAATGGCTTGTCAAAGCATATCTTCTTCATGAATAGAGGATTTTGATGTAACTTGGCAGTTGTTCCTCATAGACAGAGTGTCATGCAAAGACCAGGTCCCTAGGTCTGGTCAAGGTCCACTTAGATGTCAAAGGATACAATTAATGGTTCAACTAGATATCTTTTTGTTTACCTAGCATTTCTGTTCACATATTAGATACAATGCATTATGCTAGAGGGATTTTGATATAACTTGGCGAAAATGTTCACCACCATGAGACGGAATGTCATGCGCAAAAACCAGTTCCCTAGGTCTAAGGTCAAGGTCACACTTGGAGGCCTAAGGTCAGATACAATAGTGACTTTGCCCGGAGCATTTCTTCTTCATGCATGGAGGGATTTCGTTGTTACTTGGCACAATTGTACACCGTCATGAGACGGAGTGTCTTACACAGGTCCCTTCTTTAGAATTACTTCCCTTTGTTGCTACTATAAATAGCTTATATTGTAAATGGTAGGAAAAAATCGGGGCCACTTTTCTATAGTACAACATGCATGTTACATCCAATTTTGAGGTAGACTTGAATTTTTATTTATTATTATAATTTTTTTTAAAAGTTTTTAGGGAAAAACCAAGACCTCTTTTCTGTGGTACAACATACCGTAGATGTTATTTTCATATTTTAGGTGTATTTTAAGGTATCTCTACCTCAGGTTAGGAGTTTTTTGTAGGTTTAGAAAAATAAAAGAATTACAATAATTACTACACAACCACAGAATTAGAATTCCATTTGCAAATACTGGTGCTAGTGTAAAATAATTTGCTCTGATGGGCGTATATCGTGACATTCTGGCACTCTTGTTCTATTTTGATAGATTATATGACATGAAACTTTGCTTGAAAGAACATAAATATGCCATTGACCATTTTCAAATTTATCTGGTGATGTGAGTCCACAGTAAAAAGCCGACATAGGAGGTTCATACAAAGATACAGAATTCATAACTCTCTTGTTTTTGTTTGTCATTTAGTTTTAAGGTAAGGTAAATGAAAGTTTTATTTCTTTTCAGCTCCAATATGTTATGGCAAAATAGATATTATTTTTGTCATCGATGCATCTTACAGTATCCGTCCTGAAGACTTCACGAAGGTCCTTGAGTTTGTTTCAGAATTATATTCCAAGATCTTTGTGGATGTAGAGGATAAACTGCGTGCTGGAGTGATCCCTTATGCATCAAGTGTATATGAAGGGGACCAACAGATAAGTCTAAGTGGTGACCAGAGTAAAATTAAAACCATGCTGGCAACTTTCACACGAGTGAGTGTCATAAAATAATTTTTATGAAAGTAAAACATCAAAAACAAAACTTCAAATATATATCAGACATTTAGATTATGCAACAGTATTGTATGTATTGTCTGTATCTACTGAAATGATTAGAAATGAACAAAGAAAACGGATAATAAAATAAATCAAATAATAAATTTCAAGGGTTCAACGCAATAAGGGCGTATCTGCATATAATAATCATAAGTAGATATGCCTTATTGCGTTGAACCCTCATATCTTTTTGACATACTCATATATACCCAAGAGAAAGGTGCTTCCATGGCATAGAGGTTAAGGTGTCAAATCTCGATCAGATCAGTTGCCCCTCACCTTTCTTGGTTTAAGTAAGCTAGCCAGCTTTCAGGTGCTTGCCCTTTGCCAGAAATAATCATTAAGGTAGTTCTGCACGTTTGGATCAAACTTTTTTCTACAATGTAGAATTTGATTAAACTTCTGATTTTTCAAAACTTCAGAATATACCTAGAAAATTCTGCCAATGAAAAGGATAGGGCCGTGTGCTTGATGTTTTGCTAGACTGATTTGAAAAATTTGGCCCCCAAGCAATTTTTCATAATGGGAGTTTATGGGAAAATAGCAACTTTCATAACATCTTTGCAAACAAAATTTTCCACAATGTAGATTTTAATGAAACTTCTCACAGTTGTTAATAAACATATGGCCTTTAATAAAGTGAAATAAAATGTATAAGTCCCTAAGCTTATTTCTGAGATATTTGGCCATGATTAAAGTGAACCGCCTATTTGAAGCTAATTCTAAAACATTATTTTGAATTATTTAACATGTCAGTGTTTCAATATCCTATTTTAAATGCAGAAAGATAGTTACTGTTACAATTTCATATATTTATTCAAAGGTTGCCATTGATTTGGATTTCCATATGCCGAATCCAGGCTTTATTTTAGGTAACTTCCGGATAAATTACGTTACGCCATCACTTCCGGTTTATCAAACGTGCAGAACTACCTTAATGCTGCAGGGCACCTGTTTTATTTCCACCACTATTAAAGCTTGAAAGTTGGTATATGGATGTATTGTATGACTTAATAAATTAAGCATGCAAATACACCAGTCTGACACTATCCAGTATAATGCCTTTACCGTCACATCTAGGACGCTAAATGCCATACAGCCAAGAGGAGTGGGCAGCAAGATTGGGACTGGAACTGATGGCCTTGGAATACCATTGTGATGCTTTACCAAAAGTCCCAAAATACATTTTGATGTCACATTTTAACTTAACTACATGAATTTTTCAAGAAGACTTGTTATCATCCGTTTGTTATTATAAGGATCCACATTCTTGTCCGCATCACAGAATTTTTGCATGTAAGCAGGTTTCACAAAAACAACTCGGCCAAAGCTTTCAAACTTTGCACATATCTTCAGTACCAATTGTTGACCTTGCAGGACAAGTTTAATATTTCTAGCTTTTATTTTGATAAACCTATGCCTCTATTTTACATAATTTAATAATTTCAAGTTAAAGTTTTGCATTTAAGCGGGTATCTCAGAAACTTGCAACATACTTTCTAGTATCGTGTGATGACCTTGCTGGATTAGGTGCATATCTCTGTAAGGGTCATTTGCTGATCATGATTAAAATCCTTATCAGCTTTCATGATCCTAGGCCCAAACGTTCTTGAGTTATCATCCAGAAACTGTTCAATTGTGCCTGGTCACTGTGACCTTGACATTTGACCTACTAATCTCAAAATCAATAGGGGTCATCTGCTGGTTATGACCAACCTCCTGATCAACTTTCATGATCCTGGACCTTAGTGTTATCATACAGAAATGCATTGGTCTACATACTGATTGACCGACCAACATCTGTAAAATAATATACCCATCCTTTAAGGGAGGTGGGTGTGGGGAGGGGAATAAAAAAAACATGTAGGAAAAAAACAACAGTATTTCCTTGTTTTTTGTACATGGTATGTGGTTTCAGGTTGTCTGTCTGGCTGTCTGTCTGTAGACACAATCTTGTGCGCACCAACTCTTCTCATCTCCTTAATAGAATTTAATGAAACTTAACACAATTGGTCAGTACCAACTCTAGTTGTGCATGGGGCATGTTCTTTCAGAAAAAAATAGTACAGGTATGGGACTATGTTTTTTGTTACTATGCTACATACATAGAGTCTGTATATATGCAATCTTGTGCGTTCCTAATCTCCTGAACCCATGCACACAGTTGAATGAAACTTCACACCAGTTATCAGTACCAACCTTACTTGTGCATTGTGCATGTTAGGTTCTTTCTGAAAAATATTTTGCAGAGTTATTGGACTTTGTTTTTGTTAATTTACTATATACATAAGGTCTGTATGTATATATACATGCAGTCCACATAATTACGCAATTTTGTGTGCATCAAATTGCAAGTGTCAGTGTATGTGTGTTTGGTGGGGGTACATTCATCACCTTCAGTGATAGCTCTAGTTATAATCAAAAGTCAAAGAAATTGAGCTTTTCAACCATTTTTCTGTTAAACATAATGTAACAAACAGTATGTATTTACAGGACAATGGAAACATCAGGACAAACACAGGGGCAGCACTTGGAGAGGCCTATAAAATGTTCACTGAGGAGGGTAGGAGTGACGCTAAAAAAATTCTGTTTCTGGTTACTGATGGTAAGCAGATTAATGTTACATATGTTGACTGTTTTTTGTCTCATGAAAATACTTGACATGTTAAAGTCTTTGCTTTGGGTTTATCACTGTTTTTTCATCAGTATTTCAGTTAGGTAATGGTGGAAAGTTAACCTAACTATAGACTGTCCCTGGATTCTGTACTAGAACAAATCTGTTCTCTCTAGTAGCCTACAACTTCCCCACATGAATCAGTGATGGAGGACAAATGATTTCATCACAATGGCTTTTATTAAATAGGCCCTGTCCGGGGACCAAACTTGCAACTCCCTGCTCAACAGGTCTGCACTCTTCCTATTAAGCTAAACACATGGGCTGTATTAATTATGTCTCCCCCAGGAGACATACTGTTTTTGCCCTGTCCGTCCATCCGTCTGTCCTTCCATTCGTCCGTCCGTACGTCACACTTCATTTCCGAGCAATAACTGGAGAACCATTTGACCTAGAACCTTCAAACTTTATAGGGTTGTAGGGCTGCTGGAGTAGACGACCCCTATTGTTTTTAAGGTCACTCCGTCAAAGGTCAAGGTCACAGGGGCCTGAACATTGAAAACCATTTCCGATCAATAACTAGAGAACCACTTGACCCAGAATGTTGAAACTTCATAGGATGATTGGTCATGAAGAGTAGATGACCCCTATTGATTTTGGGATCACTCTGTCAAAGGTCAAGGTCACAGGGGTCTGAACATTGAAAACCATTTCCCATCAATAACTAGAGAACCACTTGACCCAGAATGTTGAAACTTCATGGATGATTGGTCATGAAGAGTAGATGACCCCTATTGATTTTGGGGTCACTCCGTCAAAGGTCACAGGGGCCTGATCATTGAAAACCATTTCCGATCAATAACTTGAGAACCACATGACCCAGAATGTTGAAACTTCATAGGATGATTGGTCATGAAGAGTAGATGACCCCTATTGATTTTGGGGTCACTCCATCAAAGGTCAAGGTCACAGGGGCCTGAACATTGAAAACCATTTCCGATCAATAACTAAGAACCACTTCACCCAGAATGTTGAAACTTCATAGGATGATTGATCATAAAGAGTAGGTGACCCCTATTGATTTTGGGGTCACTGCATCAAAGGTCAAGGTCACAGGGGCCTGAACATGGAAAACCATTTCCAATCAATAACTGGAGAACCACTTCACCCAGAATGTTGAAACTTCATAGGATGATTGTACATGCAAAGTAGGTGACCCCTATTGATTTTGGGGTCACTCCATTAAAGGTTAAGGTCACAGGGGCCTGCACATTGAAAACCATTTCCAGTCAGTAGCTTGAGAACCACTTCACCCAGAATGTTGAAACTTAATACGATGATTGGTCATGCAGAGTAGATGACCCCTAACTATTTTGGGGTCACTCTGTGAAAGGTTAAGGCCACAGGGGCCTGAACATTGAAAACCATTTCCAATCAA
This sequence comes from Mercenaria mercenaria, assembly GCF_021730395.1. Taxonomy (NCBI): domain Eukaryota; kingdom Metazoa; phylum Mollusca; class Bivalvia; order Venerida; family Veneridae; genus Mercenaria; species Mercenaria mercenaria. The sequence goes on from NC_069362.1 coordinate 26,791,392, forward strand.
TAACTTGAGAACCTCTCGACCCAGAATGTTGAAACTTCATAGGATGATTGTTCATACAGAGTAAATGACCCCTATTGATTTTGGGATCACTCCGTTAAAGGTCAAGGTCACAGGGGCCTGAACATTGATTACCAGTTCCGATCAATAACTTGAGAACCACTTGACCCAGAATGTTGAAACTTCATAGGATGATTGAACATGCAGAGTAGATGACCCCTATTGATTTTGGAGTCAGTCAATTAAAGGTCAAGGTCACAGTGGCCTGTTCATGTAAAATCATTTTTTGGAAATAAGTTGAGAACCACTTGACCTACAATGTTGAAACTTAATAGGATGATTGGACATGCAGAGTAGATGACCCCTATTTATTTTGAGGTCACTTGATCAAAGGTCAAGGTCACAGGAGCCTGAACAGTGACTTGAGAACCACTAGGCCAAGAGTGTTGAAATTTAGCGGGATGACTGGACATGCCAAGTAGATGATCCCTATTGCAGCCAACCATCAGTGTCTCTTTGACTTTTGCTCCTGACCCCTATTGACTTCTTGCCTATAGGACTTTGCATTTGGGGAGACATGCGCTTTTTTACAAAAGCATTTTCTAGTTTCATCTTACATGTGGTTGGTGCAGAAGCTTCTTCTTTGACCACATTTTTAAGTGGAATTCAATATTCTTTATTTTTGGAAAATGACAAATGTCAAATCAAGCCAGAAAAGTCTATTTTGGAAAATGACAGACTTTAAATCAAGCCAGAAAGTCTATTTTGATTATTATCTCCCAAGATACATATATTGAGTCATGGGCAACAGTCTGTCTGCCTAACTTTTAAGGTTTATGTCCTAGAATATTCGTCAAGAACAGATTTATATTCTATGTTAAGTTGTACTAGTCAAAATCTGTTGTTGTTTTTATTTTTTGGGGAGTGGGGATCTTACATTTGTTTGTACACTTTTTCGCCTTCCATTGTTTGTTTGTCAGTCTTTCAAAATTTGTGTTGTTCATATCTCACAATATAGGATTGTTGTTCAAGTTGTTCAGCATGTGAGGTATTGCACCTAGGGTTTTGTTTGGGATACCACACAGTCAGACTGGAGTTATGACCCTTAGAATTAAATGTGCATGAAAGGCTTAAAAGTGTGTGTGTGCTACATGTATCTTACTGCATAGTTAAAAGTGAAACCATATACTATTATTCAACATGTGGAGTTGTGCATCTAAGATTTTGTTTTGAATGTAGCTCTGCACAACCGGAGTTATAACCCTTGTCAAGTATGTATGATTGTGTGAAGTTGTATACTTGCAGTTTTATTTGAGATTTGCTCCCCCCACTCCCCACTTCCCCTCCTACAATCCAGCAAAAAAAAAAACAAAAAAAACTATCCAGCAAAAAAACCCCAAAAAACTTAAACCCTGGTGCAACATATTAAGTAATAAATTAAACCATCTCAAATGGCATCTAAAATATGGCAATAGTACTTCACACAAATACACGTACCTTAAGCATATGGCTTACTTAAGTTAAGTGCTGAAATTTGATACCAATTATCCTGTAAAGATTCAATATTTTGATATTCAAAAATCCCATTTTTGATGTTACGCTGATCCTTCATTCCCATATCTCGGTGTTATCTCATAAAAAGTGCTTGGAACACATTTTATCTATTCCCTTTCATTATTAAATGTCACAAGTTGTTCGACTCGTGTAATAAGCCATCACTGACTATAAAATGAGTTAAAATATGCAATAATGTATCAATGAAGGCTGACGAAACACAGAATTCGCCACTAGGTCAAATTTTTCAAATCCTAGGGTTAATGATCTACTAGAGTTACATAAAATTTTGTCAAAAAAAATTGTTTAAAAGAAATCTTGGTCAAATTTGATACTAGGTTGTCTGGGGTAAGAACTAGGTTAAGTGAGCAATGCAAGACCTTCAGGGCCCTCTTCTAAATATCAGTCTCAGTGAATTAAATGTTGGCTTGGAATTCATATGCTAAGAGTCGGCTTAAAATAATAATTTTACCATTTTGTTTATGTTTACTTGAAGTTCTATTTTTGTGCCCCCCCATGAGTGGTGGGGGCATATAGATTTGGTCTTGTCCCTGCGTCCGTGTGTCTGTCTGAGCACATGATTGGTACCTTAGGTGGTAGGAGGTGTGGTGCGGCCTAGGACAATAGAAATCCTTTGTATTCATTCCATAACCACTTAATTCTTTTGTTCCTTAGTTGGTCATTCTATTGTTTTCAAACAATGGAATGACCAACTAATACATGAATTGTATGGATGTCCGTCCGTCTGAAGTTCGTGACACGCCTAGCTCAAAAAGTATTTGATATAAATTGATGAAACCTTGCATGAGTCTTTATCATGATATGAACTTGCGCACCTCGATCCTATTTTTCGTCTAGCTTCGCCTCCTATTTTTAGAGTTATGGCCCCTGAAATAGTCAAAAATGCACATTTTTACCTTGTGACACTGTCACCTAGCTCAAAAAGTATTTGATATAGGTTCTTGAAACCTTGCATGTGTATTAATCATGATATGAACTTGCGCACCTCCTATTATTTGTTTGGGTCCACCCCCTATTTTCAGAGTTATGGCCTCTGAAATAATCAAAAATGCACATTTTCACCTTGTGACGAGCCTAGCTCAAAAAGTATTTCATATAAATTGATTAAACCTTGCATGAGTCTTTATCATGATATGAACTTAAGCATCTCCTATTTTTCGTCTGGCTCCACCCCATATTTTCAGAGTTATGGCCCCTGAAATAGTCAAAAATACACATTTTCACCTTGTGACATGCCTAGCTCAGAAAGTATTTGATATAGATTCATGAAACCTATTTTTCATTTGGGTCCGTCACCTATTTTCAGCACATTTTCACCTTGTGATGCACGGTAGCTCAAAAAGTATGATATATAAATAGTTACAAACTTGCATAAGTCTTTAACGTGATATAAACTTGCACACCTCTTTTTTTTTGGCTGGCTCTACCACCTATTTTTGAAGTTATGGCCCCTGAAATAGTAAAAAAATGCATATTTTCACCTAATTATGTGTCAAAAGTATTTGATGTAAATTCATGAAACCTTGCTTGAGTCTTTATCACGATGTGACCTTGCACATTTGGCATTCTTCTTGAGAATCTTATTACTTATTACAGAGTTATGGCCCTTGATATAGCCAAAATAGTGGATTTTTTTGTTTGTGATGCTCATAGCTCAAAAAGTATATGGCCTATAGTAATGAATCCTTTTCATAAAATGTTTGTTGAGGCTATTCCCCATTAAGACTGTAAGCATTTGAACTATTGCCCCTTATTTGTGACAAATGTACCAGTGGGGGACACACCCTGTGTCCTACAGACACATTCTAGTTACTATTAAAAGTGATAGTGTGTAAGTTGCTAAGAAAGCCATGTTATACTCCTTACAGTCCTTCTTGGGTTTTCTTCTCATAATTGAGCCTCACCATGAGAAAACCAGCATAGTGCATTTATGACCAGCAGTATCTTAAGTACAGTTGCGTTTCTAGTTACAGTTTTTTTTATTCAACTAAGAATATTAGTAAAAGCAGTTTCAGACTGAAACATTTTGCTTTGATATGTTTTATTATTCTATAAGAATTTAGAAATTGCAAAGAAAAACATCACAAAAGGTGTGCTAACAGTTTCTCTAATTAATCCCCCGCCATGGCGGAGGGATTATAGGAATGGTCTGCGTCCGTCCTTCCGTCCGTCCTTCCCTCCGTAACAAAATCGTGTCTGGTCCATATCTCCTAAACCCCTTGAAGGATTTTCATGAAACTTGGGTCAAATGATCACCTCATCAAGACGATGTGCAGAACCCATGAGTCAGCCTTGTCGGTTAAAGGTCAAGGTCACAACTCAAGGTCAAAGGTTTGAGCCTGCCATTTTGTGTCCGCTCTATATCTCCTAAACCCCTTGAAGGAATTTTATAAAACTTGGGTCAAATGATCACCTCATCAAGACGATGTGCAGAACCCATGAGTCAGCCATGCCGGCTCAAGGTCAAGGTCACAACTCAAGGTCAAAGGTTTGAGCCTTCCATTTTGTGTCTGCTCTATATCTCTTAAACCCCTTGAAGGAATTTTATAAAACTTGGGTCAAATGATCACCTCATCAAGACGATGTGCAGAACCCATGAGTCAGTCATGCTGGCTCAAGGTCAAGGTCACAACTTAGGGTCAAAGGTTTGAGCCTTCCATTTTGTGTCCGCTCTATATCTCCTAAACCCCTTGAAGGATTTTCATCAAACTTGGGTCAAACGATCACCTCATCAAGGCGATGTGCAGAACTTATGAGTCAGCCATGTCAGCTCAAGGTCAAGGTCACAACTGAAGGTCAAAGGTTTGAGCCTTCCATTTCGTGTCCACTCTATATCTCCTAAACCCCTTGAAGGAATTTTGTAAAACTTGGGTCAAATGATTACCTCATCAGAACGATGTGCAGAAATTATGAGTCAACCATGCCAGCTCAAGGTCAAGGTCACAACTAAGGGTCGAAGGTTTGAGCCTTCCATTTGGTGTCCACTCTGTAGATCTCCTAAACCCCTTGAAGGATTTTCATCAAACTTGGGTCAGCTGATCACCTCATCAAGAACTCATGAGTCAGCCATGTCAACTCAAGGTCAAGGTCACAACTGAAGATCAAAGGTTTCAGCTCTGTATCTCCTAAACCCCTTGGATTTTCATGAAACTTAGGTCAAATGATCATCTCATCAAGACGTTGTGCAGAATTCATGAGTCAGCCATGTCAGTTCAAGGTCAAGGTCACAGCTAAAATCAAAGGTTTACGCTTTCACTATCCATAGCAGTGGCGGGGGATTTAACTGTCTTTCAGACTGCCTTGTTGCAATAGACTTTGAAAGCAAACAGCATGGATCCTGCTATGTTGTTTTTTTCATGGTGCGGCTCACATACTTTCTGTATTATCAGGGAGTTTAGCTCTCTGTTTCATGGGTTTATAAACTTCAAGTCATAAATGTTTGTTGAAAATATGTCTTTCATGGTTAAAAACAATCTCCTTACAGCAGTTGTCAAATGAAAAAGTTACATTTTCTTTGCAAATGAAAACTTAAGATATTGGTGTACTTTTTAATATAATTTTTTTTATTTGCCTGGTGAGCTTATTTTACCCCCACAAATGAAGTTTGGTGGTGGGGGGCTGGGTATATAGGAATGAGCTTGTTGGTCGGCCAGTTCGTTGGTTTTCATGGTTTCTGGGCAATGACCTACGAAAGGCTTGACAGGTTTAAATGATTTTTGGGACACAGGTGTAGCATCTTAAAATACAGGTCTTGTTATTTATCTTTCCAAAATCACCAAATGACAATGTACGTATTTAGAAAGAGATTACTGTTGAATGAAAAATATATACTGGCGAAAAGTCAATTTGAATATTACCAGTTTAATGAAAGGCAGCCGTTTGGAACATTTAATTGTGACATGCATTATCTTTCACAATTTGGTTTCAGGTCAGTGACTGGAGATTCTTGGGTCTGAAAATGGTCAAACAAAAGTTTCTGCTCTATAACTTAAAGAACGCTACAAACTTAAAACTTCATATTAGGATGATTACATGTGGTCAGTAAATTACCCATATTGTTTCTGCAAAAGAACTTTTACCTGTAGCCTTCATAGGATGCTTGCTAATTGTTGGAAGATGATCCCTGTTGTTTTTGAGTCCCCATCTGGTCAAAGGTCAAGGTCACAGCATACACAATTACATACCCGCTTGTCTTGCCATGATTGAGACATAGGTGTTTTATAAACAGCTCTTGTTTTGCTGATGTTGATCAATGTGTTACCGTACTTTGTCCATAAATTGTTTGGTCACTCACATTGGGCATATTGTGGTTAACCTAATGCTACTAGGTCACAGTGATTTGAGACCAAAAACTGGAGAATGCATTGATATTCTTGTGTCAGTTGCCTGTGATCAGTAGATGACCCCTATTGTTGAGGGGTCACAAGATCAAAGGTTGAGGTCACGGTGAACTTTATAAAGAAAACCGGTTCAGACAAGTAACTGGAAAAGTCTCCAAACTTCATAGTCTCGTGCCTACGATCAGTTGATGAACTCAGTCGTTTCTGGCATCTGTAGTTTAAAGGTCTATCATGGTCATATTGATTTGAGATTGAAAAACAATCCGACCATTAAGAGGAGAGTACTTTAGCCTAACATTGTCAAACTTGATAACTAAAATACTTATCTGTTGACAGCAGATAAACCATTTGGGTCATTAGGTCAAGGTCAGTGTCAGTGATCTTGAGACCCAGTAACTGAAGAATGCCCGGTCCGATGTTTTGTTATCTATGGTCAGTAGATACCTGCTTACTTTTATGGTTCGATATGTGAAATATCAGAAACTGAAGAACGCATGGGTCTCGTAAATAGATAAATGAGCCGTGCCATGTGAAAACCAACATAGTGGGTATGCGACCAGCATGGATCCAGACCAGCCTGCGCATCCGCGCAGTCTGGTCAGGCTCCATGCTGTTCGCTTTTAAAGCCTATTGGAATTGGAGAAACTATTAGCGAACAGCATGGATCCTGACCAGACTGCGCGGATGCGCAGGCTGGTCTGGATCCATGCTGGTCGCATACCTACTATGTTGGTTTTCCCATGGCATGGCTCAAATCCTTTCGTTGTGATCATAATTACAAAAGTTGGGGAATACTGCTATGTTTGTTTGTCTAACTTCATTAGATTCTAGCCGAATGGAATTACAAAACCTCTGGTATTTTAGGGTTGGACCGTTCAGCATTTCGAAGTTAATGCCGCAGTGACTTAAAAATAAATACTATATTCGTTCATTTATAGTATTCAAGACTGACAGAGAACATTAGTATTTTTTTGCGGGAAACCTACTTACTTGAATTTATTACATGTACTTGTAATTTTCAAGACCATGGACGTTAACCAACACTGCTATGTGGAATCTACTGCAAGCGGCGTCTTCCTGCTGATTAACGGCAGTAAATATGAGGACTGAGGTCAAAGGTCAAAGTCACAATTAAATTGTTTCCATTTGATAATGGAGACAATTTGAGAACAGTGGCATTATAAATTTTGGTACACATGTGTAACATTATAAAATACAGGCCAAGTTCAACTTTGAGGTCAGTAGGTCAAAGGTCAAGGTCACAGTGACAGTTAAATGGTTTTCGGATGATAATTTTAGGGATCATAGATTTTGGTACTGGTACACAGGTGTAACATCATAAAATACTCAGGGAAGCATGGGTAAAGTGTCAATGGGGAAAGGTATTTTTAATGCATAGTAATATATTTGAATATATTTCCAGGTAGGGCAGATGACTTGGAGGTAATGAATACAAATGCTCGTAATATCAAAGGAATTGGGGCTCATGCAGTGGCAATAGGGATAGGAGAAAAGGTTGACAGAACGGAACTGAATACTATAGCATCCAGTGTGGATTCTGTTTACATCTTCACAGAAATAACAGAAGAACTTAAGACGAAGATACAGAAAGATATATGTGGACGTATGTGCAATTTATGTTTCTTTCTAGACAAGTGGAAAAAGATTAGAGAATAGAATAAAGCAACTTTTTTGCCTCGAATGGTTTACAAATATTTGTAAAAGATTTAATAAAATTGCAAATAATAGTAATTTTGCAGGTTATGTTCATCAAAGGGAATCATGTCTTTGCATGCGACAGTATGTATACACTTGAAAGAAACATGGGGTAATATGATATTTTGAGCAAAGGTAGTCATGCCTCAGATGTTTATTGTCAGTTACATAACTTTTACCTTTACAGCACAGGGCGACCAGATGTTTGTTATTGTCAGTAACATAGCTTTTACCAATACAATGCAGGAGGACCAGATGTTTGTTATTGTCAGTTACATACCTTTTACCTATACAACAGAGGGAGGTGGCATATGTTGTTATTGTCAGTTACATACCTTTTACCTATACAACAGAGGGGGACCATATGATTGTTATTGTCAGTTACATACCTTTTACCTATACATGTACAACAAAGGGGGACCAGATGTTTGTTATTGTCAGTTACATCCCTTATACCTGTACAACACAGGGAAACCAGATGTTTGCTATTGTCAATTACATACCTTTTACCTATACAACACAGGAGGATAAGATGTTTGTTATTGTCAGTTACATACTTTTTACCTATACAACAGAGGGGGACCATATGCTTGTTATTGTCAGTTACATACCTTTTACCTATAGCAGACAAGGGGGCCAGACGTTTGTTATTGTCAGTTACATACCTTTTACCTATACCAGACAGGGGGGCCAGATGTTTGTTATTGTCAATAACATACCTTTTACCAATACAACATGGGGTGGGAAACCAAATGTTTATTATTGTCAGTTACATACCTTTTACCTATACAATGCAGGGGGACCAAATGTTACATACCTTTTACCTATACAACAGAGGGAGAGGGGCAGATGTTGTTATTGTCAGTTACATACCTTTAACCTTTACAACACAGGGGGACCAGATGTTACATACCTTTTTACCTATACAACAGAGGGAGAGGGGCAGATGCTGTTCTTGTCAGTTACATACCTTTTACCTTTACAACACAGGAGGACTAGATGTTTGTTATTGTCAGTTACATACCCTTTACCCATACAACACAGTTGGACTAGATGATTGCTTTTGTCAGTTACATATCTTTTACCTATGGAGCCCATGGAGACGTAGACCTACATAGGGCCACATAGTTTTCGTCACATAATCTAAGTCATATGATAATTAACTTGACAGTTATAATGTAAGCAGCAGTGTTGAATTTTTAATAATTTTCATATTATGGTGTTTTGCTTGTCAGTCTGGTGGTAGAGTATTTGCTTTCAAATTAGTAACTAGAGAATGCTTTAGTCTATAGTTATCAAATGTCATAAAATGATTACCTTTGGCCTGTAGTTGACCTTTTTAGCTCAACATTTTGAAATACAGTTATTGTGGTCACATGTTTATCAATTTGCATGGTGTCATTAAGTTTTGTAAATTACTTTGGCAAATGTTCACACATACCTTCTGCATCATAGTATGACCTCAAAGAACAAGGGATACAAGTTAAAGCATAGCAAAAGTTCCTTCTAGGGCACATCTATATAAATATAAAATGATCATCTTGTAAAATTTTGGTTGCATTATGTCTGTTTTATACTGCCAAATAATGTCAGGTAAGTATTTACGCTAGTTATTTAACATAAATTGTTAAATCCAACAACAAATTAAATCTGTTACCACTTTCAGTAGAGTAAATACGGCAATGGACATTGACCCGGTCATTCCATTACGATTCGATGCATGAATTTGTTGCGCATAGTTAGAGGGTCGCAGTGGGGTTTGTTTTCACATATTAACCATGCATTTGAATGATAATATTTAGTTATTTACATTTAAATTTGCTGATACATGTCTATCTGGTCGACTGAATGTACATATGTTATATTCTTCAAGAATGGAGGAAATAAAAGAATCATGCAATCAATCATCCTCTGGTTTAGTAATATGTAATCCATGGAACGCGTTCAGTCAGAGAGTTGCCTCAATTAGGAAAGAATAGTTTAACGTCAGAGGTTATTTCTAAGGTCAAGGAGTTTAATTGGCCAGCTTGTAATTACAGCAGCTTTTGATATCAGTAGCTCAGTCAAATGTGACTTACCGAACTAAAATATTCCATCTCGAGAGATGGAACAATAACGCAAGCTTTTATTTTGTCAAAATAATATGCCTGTTTACTTTAGAATTTCAGGTTAATGTTTTGGATGTAAGAAGGTTTCATCATAGGATGACCTGACATGGCAAGTTTCATAACTCTGGCTTACATTCTAGTAAAATTATGCCCCTGTTTCAACTTCAGTTTGTAAGCCAATATTAAGTGGAAGTGCCTCAAATAGACAAGCTCACTGTCATTAAACAGCTGTTGTTTATTTTAAGGTGCAGTAAGTCTAAATTCAATATGACTGACCTTGAGACTGAAAACTTTTTCTGTCAAAAGCTGAAGAAAGTGTTTGCCTATATTTGTCTAACTAGGTAGGATGATTGAGGAGTGTCAGTAAATGACCGCTATACTGTTTTTGGATAACAGTAAGCCAAATATTAAGATTGAGACTGAAAAGAGCTAGAGAGTGCTTTGGTATACAGCTGTCAAACATTTTTAGATGATTGTTTGTGTTCCATAAATAATCCTATCATTTTGGGGTCAGTTGATCAAAGGTCAAAGTCTCAGTGACCTTGAGAAAATGGTTTCAAATCAATAACTGAAAAATGCTTTGGCATTTGAGGCCTGTCAAACTTCCGAGGATAATTGGATAATTGATTGTTTGTGGTCAACAGATGATTCTTGTTTCTTTTTAGGGCTTATCGGTGAAATGTCAAGGTTACAATGAAGGCTGAAAATTACGCAAACACACACTCAGTGCAAGTTCAGCTCATAGACAAGGGTTACTCTAGTAAATACTAATCATACCTTCTTCATAGAAGAGCTGAACTCTTAATTACTCTGCTATGAGGCAGGGTTGACTGGTTTCCAGCTTGAAATGCTCATGCATGATGAGCATGACAAAAGCAGTGAATTATTGCCAAGGTCAAGCCTGTGATTGGTATGTCACTTGATCGTAAGAGGCGACTAATAGGGTCTTAACACTTGGGTTTTGCTGTAACTCTGTGATTCCAGCAGGTATGCAAATTTTGATTCCATGCCTCATGTTTTTATTTCGATGTTAATGAGATGTGAAACCAAAATTTGTAGTCCTGTTTGGCGTCATATAACCTATACTGTGTTGGTGCGCCGTAAAACCCAAATACATAAATAAATTGTCACTTGGAGTAATTATATTAGCATACAGCCTACCCCACCCTAGAGTTTTTCAGTTGAACTCGAGGACAGGCCATCGTGGAGGGGTATACATGTATATGTTTTACATACAGTTCTTGTTATTTGTTATTTTTTTGGGCTTATTTAACTTATTTTAATCTTTGTTTATTCGATTTTCCCTGACATTGTATGCAGAAAATTAACTTGTATAAATGTTTGGTTTTCAGAGACCTTGGATAGCAAAGTGCCTCCTACAGGTGAGTGAAATTAATACAAGTCCTGTACTTTAAGGACATTAATATCATTATTTCTTGGGGAGTTGTCTTACTATTTATTCACTACATTGTGATATCCAAAATTCATTTTGTGATATCCTTAATTCTGTTTAATGATATCTTAATTTCATTTTGTTGTATTGGTGTAATTATTAATTTAAGGATATCATAAAATAGATTTGAAAAAACAATTAAATTTAACTCAGAATATCACGATATAGAACTGATTTTAAGATATCAGATTATTGAACTATAGATGTCTGTAAATTGTTTCGAGATATTGTTAAATGTATTTAATAATATCCAAAAGTAATTAATATACAAGATGAATTTGTGATATCCTTAAAGAATAAATGATTTACGAGTACAAAATGAATTTGTAATCTCCATGAATGATATTCGTAAATTAATGTTTGACATCACAAAATAGGGAATAATTAGTGAAATAGTGCCTCATAATGTTAAATTGTTCTGAGATGTAGGCATCAAATCTACAGTCTGGTCTTACAATTCTACTTTTCACTGCCATGGATAATGTAAAATTTATTTTCAGTCAACAAATATGTGAAAATTTACTTGAATTTGGTTGCCAATATGTATATTTATTTTCAGTTAACAATAATAATGTGAACTTTTATTCAATTTAAGTTACCAAGAATAATATGAAAATTTATTTTGAGTAATGTGAAATTTTATTTAATTTTGGTTGCCAAGTATAGTGTGAAAATTCATTTTGAGTAATGTGAAATATTGATTTAATTAGCCAGGAATGGATGAAAGTTTGGTTCAGTTAAAGTTACTATACATAGGAGCCAAGTTAGTGTAATTTCACCTCACAGGAAAAATGTTGTATTAATTCTTATTACTAGGGATTACTCAAATTTATTCACTTTCCTTTATTGTAGTTGAGAAGGATGATGTACAAATGGATATATACTTTCTCTTGGATGAAGCAATCTTACCCCAGGATTTAGATATAAGCAAACGATTCATGAAGAACATACTGCAGACGTAAGTGTTAGCATAATTATGTAGATGCCACTGTATGGCATATTATCGCATAGTGCGGCAGTTTTCCTTTGATCTTTGCAGTATGTTAAACATGGTAACACACATTTTTACTACAAAATCTGTGCTGATATTTTACAAAACTGTTACGATATATATCAACACAGAAATCTCTATAGAGTTTCATTAGAAAAAAAACTGTTGCGATATTATATCGGCACAGTAAAACTGTTATATATATCAAAACACTTTTTCTCTATTGAGGTCCTATCAAGGGAGTATAATTTTTCCCTTTCAAAGAAAAGATGATTTTAGCTCCAATTTACAGTTCACAGAGAAAGAATTATCACAAACACCTACATTTAAAGTAAAAGAATAAATAAACTAGTATATTTCAAAAACTCAATAGTTATCGCCAAATTCAGAAATACATGGAATATATGAAATTCTGAGATTTCTCAGTTTGATTTTTTTTTTACAAACAAAACAACAAGTTTTACAATATGTTTGGCCAATGAAATGCAAAGATTTAAAACCAATGCAGAAATCTGTTGGATACTTTTATCTGGGGAACACATTTTCTTAAACAGAAGTTTTAGTGTTTCAGTCAGCGAGGCGCAGAAAGGGAATCAAAAGAGTAAAAATAATAATAAACAAATTTAAATGAAAATGATATGTAAATTTTAATGATAAAACTATGCGATAAAACAGTTATAATATGTAATGCTTGTGTGTTAGGCGTAAAAAAAAAGTTGTTTGTTTCCGGTATCCCGACCTACACTAAATTTTTGGCCCAACCCTAAATGTTTTTATGGCCTTGGAGAATTTTTTTTTCATTTTTTTAACAAAAAGATGCAAAACTGCACTTTTTATGCTTTAAACATGGCCAGTGATGTTAGAAATCAACTTACTGATGCTCTAAAGGCATAACCCCCTTATTTATAATCATTTTTTGACAAAAAAAATAATTTCCGAAAAATCTCCCTTAATAAAAAAAAGTTAAAAAAAACCATATTTTCCAACCTACCTACCCTAATTTTTTTGAGCATGTTACCGGAAACAAAGAATATTTCTTTTTAGGCCTTATGAGGATATATCAGAGCTAGGGGTACATCTCGGTATTTTTCTCTGCACATATCTGTCTCGGCCTACCGGCCTCAACAATATGGGCAGACAAAAATACCCTTGATGTACCCCTAGCTCTGATATATCCTGGTAACACACTCTCACACATACTATAACTATTACAAATTCATGCAGAGCAGAACAGTTACTGTTCTGTCATTTGGCAAAAAAAACAAATATGTCGGTTTAAATTTGATGTGTTGAATTCATACATTTTCATTGAATTGATATGAAATAAACAGACAGTTTATGAATTATTTCACCTTGAGGCTTTTGTTATATTTAGCACACCAGATTTCAGGGTGCTCAAGGTGAGCTATTTTGATCTGTTGTCATTTGTCTGTTAACACTGTTTTCAGATGACACCTCTGAAACAATTTGATAGGAGTTGATGAAATTTAGCATAGATGTTTCTAGAATGATTTTCAAATAATTTATCAAAAGTTCTGTGTGGCTGCACATACAGCAAGAGCCAAAAAATAGAATGTATTGAAATAAAATCGATATTCCTCTTGTTATAACCCATCATCACATGAAAAATGATTTACATAGAAGCAACAGAGTATCTTTGTACTCACAGTTACATTTATAATGATATGCTGTATGAAAGGAAATTATTATTTGAGCCGCACCTTGAGAAAACCAAAATAGTGCATTTGCGACCAGCATGGATCCAGACCAGCCTGTGCATCCGTGCAGTCTGGTCAGAGTCCATGTTGTTCGCTAATGGTTTTTCTAATTATGTCTCCCACCACACAGTGGTGTGGGAGACATATTGATTTACTCCAGTCTGTCTGTCTGTGTGTGTGTCTGTCACAAAGCTTGTCCGCACTCTTAGTCGAACATTTCTCATCCGATCTTCACCAAACTTGAACAAAATGTGTTTGACCATAAGACCCCAGCCAAGTTCGATAACTAGCTAAATCTGCCAAGACACTTCGGAATTATGGCCCTTGACAATAATTTATGAATCACCTAGATGCATAAAAATGCTGAAGTCTTCATTCTCAAACATGCACCAAAAACCATTCATCTTGTCTGCACTCTAAGTCAAACATTTCGTATCCGATCTTCACCAAACTCGAACAAAATGTGTTTGCAAATAAGGCCTTGGCCAAGTTCGATAACTAGCCAAATCGGTTAAGACACTTCGGAATTATACCCCTTGACAATAACTAATGAATCACCTAGACTCATAAAAATGCTGAAGTCTTCATTCTCAAACATGCACCAAAAACCATTCATCTTGTCCGCACTCCAAGTCAAACATGTTTTATCCGATCTTCACCAAACTTAAACAAAATGTGTATGACCATAATCTTCTCCCAGGTTCGATAACTAGCAAAATTGGCATAGACACTTCAGAATTATGGCCCTTGAATTACTGAAAATCAGCCACTTTACTCTTCAAATGTGTATTTGTTGTGACTAAACAGTATAAAAACACTGACTTAGTGTTTAGATGATTAGGCAGTTGTGAGAGACATGCGCTTTTCTCAAAAGTAGCTCTAGTTGTAATAGGCTTTGAAAGCAAACAGCATGGATCCTGACCAGACTGTGTAGATGCACAGGCTAGTCTGGATCCATGCTGATCGCAGACACACTATGTTGGTTTTCTCATGGCGCAGCTCATTTTTTATGCCCCCGAAGGGAGGCATATAGTTTTTGAACTGTCTGTCGGTCTGTCAGTCTGTCGGTCTGTCAGTCAGTCGGTCTGTCCGCAATTTTCGTGTCCGGTCCATATCTTTGTCATCGATGGATGGATTTTCAAATAACTTGGCATGAATGTGTACCACAGTAAGGCGACGTGCAGTGCGCAAGACCCAGGTCCGTAGCTCAAAGGTCAAGGTCACACTTAGACGTTAAAGGATAGTGCATTGATGGGCGTGTCCGGTCCATATCTTTGTCATCGATGGATGGATTTTCAAATAACTTGGCATGAATGTGTACCACAGTAAGACGACATGCAGTGCGTAAGACCCAGGTCCGTAGCTCAAAGGTCAAGGTCACACTTAGATGTTAAAGGATAGTGCATTGATGGGCGTGTCCGGTCCATATCTTTGTCATCGATGGATGGATTTTCAAATAACTTGGCATGAATGTGTACCACAGTAAGACGACGTGCAGTGCGCAAGACCCAGGTCCGTAGCTCAAAGGTCAAGGTCACACTTAGACGTTAAAGATCATTTTTCATGATAGTGCATTGATTGGCATGTCCGGTCCTTATCTTTGTCATTCATGCATGGATTTTAAAATAACTATGCATGAATGTGTGACACAGTAAGACAATGTGTCGCGCGCAAGACCCAGCTCTGTAGGTCAAAGGTCCTAAACTCTAACATTGGCCATAACTATTCATTCAAAGTGCCATCGGGGGCATGTGTCATCCTATGGAGACAGCTCTTGTTTACTTTAGTATTTTTAATCCATACTGGACATATTCACATTTCAGTTTTGTAATTGGACAAGGCAAAGCACGTGCTTCAGTGTTCCTGTATGGGGCGTCGACAGGTCAGAACTTTGCTGTTGATGTCTACACAACCGAGACAACTTTATTCAATGGCATAGATAGGCTTTCACTGACCGCTGCCAATAATGATGAACGTAATGTTGCCAACATTTTCACTACAGTGGCGGCACGAATCACCAGTTCTTCAACAAGTGGTCCTGTTATTGTGGTGCTGTTCCTTACAGGATCTGTCGAGAATTCTGCTTTGGCTATACAGAAGGCAAATGTATTCCGAGAGTCATCCGGTCCAAGGATATATCTCATGGTGATAGGAATAGGTAACTTCATATCGTAGCACTCACTTTTTTTTGTTAGCATTTTTGGTTGCGGGTTTATCCCGCTACCAAAGTTAAGTGTATTTCTGACAATCATGTAGCATCTTTATTTGATTCCAAATCAGATCCAAAGGAATTTGTTCATGTGCTACACAAAGTAGTCCCATTCATGAACAGTGCAGATGAATTATCAATGATCAAGCAGTTCTTATTCATCCTCTGTCCATTCACTCTGGCCATTTAGATTATATAAGATCAGTCAATGATTAGGTATTCCAGCCCATGGTTACATCACTGACTTCCAGCTGTTCATGTAAGGTCAGGCAGTGTTTATCTTAGATATGAGGCACATTAGTATTTGTTTCTTATACATGTATATTTATAGATTGGCATTTAAAATGAAAATAACTCTAGCAAAACCCGCAACCATCAGACATCTCAAGGCTTTGATTTTCTCTGACATCTATTGTTTAAGGTTTCGATGGAGGCCTTGAGAAACAAAAATCAAACAACAACAAATCATAGAAAGAAAGAGTTGTTTGACATGAAAATTGAACAGCATGTAAAACATGTATATTACTTTACGAAACAAGTGTCAGTATACTGATATAAACATTGAATTCCGGAAAAGGGCTGCCTAAAGGGGCTCCACTTACGGACAGTTAAACGCCTTTAAAAACTCACCATTTTCAAAGAACTGTTACACATGTTTGTTTTGATGCATTTGCAATAGCGTGCGAGTGGTGAAATTTCACGTAACAAGGTGGAACATAGTTTTCAGCAATTGTTTATCTTTTTTTCTTTACAAATGGCATTCATTTTCAAAGGGAGACAACTTTTTCTCAAAGATTACTTTAAATAATCGGAAAAAGTTGTTTCCCTTCGAAAATGAATGCCATTTGTACTTAAAATAATCAGGAACAGTTGTCTCCCTTTGAAAATGAATGCCATTTGTAAAGAAATAAAGATAAACAATTGCTGAAAACTGTGTTCCACCTTGTTATGCGAAATTTCACCACTCGCACGCTATTGCAAATGCATCAAAACAAACATGTTTCATCCAAACTTCACAGGAATGTTCCTTGGTTGAAGCTCTACAAAAATTGTTCAAAGAATTGAATTCCATGCAGAACTCTGGTTGCCATGGCAGCCGAAAGGAAAAACTTTAAAAATCTTCTTCTCAAAAACCAGAAGGCCTAGAGCTTAGATATTTGATGTAAAGCATTGCCTAGTGGACCTCTCTCATGACCCCGGGGTCAAAATTGATCCCGCCCCATGGGTCACTTGATTTTACATAGGAAAATCTTAAAAAATCTTCTTCTCAAAAACCAGAAGCCCTAGAGCTTAGATATTTGACATGTAGCATTGCCTAGTGGACCTCTACTAAAGTTATTCAAAACATGACCCCGGGGTAAAAAATTGACCCCGCCTCAGGGGTCATTTGATTTTACATAGATTTCTATAGGAAAATCTTCAAAAATTTAAAAAAAAATAAACCAGAAGGCCTAGAGCTTAGATATTTGACATGTAGCATTGCCTAGTGGACCTCTACAAAATTGTTCAAATCATGACCCCCGGGTCAAAATTGACCCCACCCCAGGGGTCACTTGATTTTACATAGAAAATTTTCAAAAAAATTCTAAAAATAAACCAGAAGCCTAGAGCTTAGTTATTTCACATGTAGCATTGCCTAGTAGACCTCTACAAAATTTGTTCAAATCATGACCCCCGGGGTCAGATTGACCCAGCCCCATGAGGTTACTTGATTGTACATAGAAAAATCTTCAAATTTTTCTAAAAATAAACCAGAAGGCCTAGATCTTAGATATTTGACATGTAGCATTGCCTAGTGGACCTCTACAAAATTTTTTCAAAACATGACCCCCCAGGGGTCACTTAATTTTACAAAGGAAAATCTTCAAAAACTTCTAAAAATAAATCAGAAGGCCTAGATCTTAGATATTTGACATGCAGCATTGCCTAGTAGACTTCCACAAAATTTGTTCAAATCATGACCCCCGGGATCAAATTGACCCCTCCCTATGGGCTTACTTGATTGTACATAGAAAAATCTTCAAAATTTTCTAAAAAAAAACCAGCATTGCCTAGTGGACCTCTACAAAATTTGTTCAAATCTTGACCCCCCCCCCCCCTCCCCAGGGTCAAATTGACCCCAGACCCAGGGTTACTTGATTGTACATAAGGAAATCTTCATAAATTTGCTAAAAATAAACCAGAAGGCCTAGATCTTAGATATTTGATATGTAACATTGCCTAGTAGACTTCTACAAACTTTGTTCAAATCATGACCCCCCCCCCCCCCCCCCCCGGGTAAAATTGGCCCCGCTTCAGGGGTCACTTGATTTTACATAGGAAAATCTTCAAAAATTTTCTAAAAATAAATCAGAAGGCCTAGAGCTTCGATATTTCACATGTAGCATTGCCTAGTGGACCTCTACAAAATTTATACAAATCATGAACCCCGGGTTTAAATAAACCAGAAGGCCTAGAGCTTAGATATTTCACATGTAGCATTGCCTAGTGGACCTCTACAAAATTTATTCAAATCATGACCCCCGAGGTCAAAATTGACCCTGCCCCAGGGGTCACTTGATTTTATATAGGAAAATCTTCAAAAATTCTCTAAAAATAAACCAGAGGCCTAGAGCTAAGATATTTGACATGTAGCATTG
This sequence comes from Mercenaria mercenaria, assembly GCF_021730395.1. Classification (NCBI taxonomy): domain Eukaryota; kingdom Metazoa; phylum Mollusca; class Bivalvia; order Venerida; family Veneridae; genus Mercenaria; species Mercenaria mercenaria. The sequence continues at coordinate 26,810,138 of NC_069362.1, forward strand.
CCTAGTGGACCTCTACAAAAAATGTTTAAATCATGACCCCCAGGGTCGAAATTGACCCCGCCCCAGGGGTCACTTGATTTTACATAGGAAAATCTTCAAAAATTTTCTAAAAATAAACCAGAAGGCCTAGATCTTAGATATTTCACATGTAGCATTGCCTAGTGGACCTCTACAAAATTTGTTCAAATCTTGACCCCCCCCCCCCCCCCCCCCAGGGTCAAATTGACCCAGCCCCAGGGGTTACTTGATTGTACATAGGGAAATCTTCATAAATTTGCTTAAAATAAACCAGAAGGCCTGGATCTTAGATATTTGATATGTAACATTGCCTAGTAGACTTCTGCAAACTTTGTTCAAATCATGACCCCGGGGTAAAATTGGCCCCACCCCAGGGGTTACTTTATTGTACATCGGAAAATCTTCCAAAAAGTTTCTAAAAATCATCAGTTTGACATTTGAAACATGTAGCTCATATTACTCAGGTGAGCGATCCAGGGTCATCATGACTCTCTTGTTTCTTTGATGTTAACCGTACATATACAGAAGATGCATTACTACAAAATCTAGCCAAATTTGATAACCAGCAGTTATGGCCCTTGAATTGGTCAGTGTTGCCCAATTGACAGTGTCCGCACAATAACAAGAGTAATTCTTTTTTGATGTCAACCATACTTACACAGAAGATTTGTCACTATAAAATCTAGAACAAATTTGATAACCAGCCAGTTCAGGCAGGTATCTCCAGAGTAATTACCCTTTAATTGGTCAAATTGCCAAAATTGACGGTGTTTGCTCAATAATTAGAGTACTTTTTTTTTCAAAACTAAACAAAATTTATACAGAGTGAATCTCTCTATAAAATCTAGTGCATGATTGATAACAATCCAGTTCAAATCAGTATCTCTACAGTTATAGACCTTGAATTAACCAAAATTGTAAAAATTAACAGTGTCTACTGTCTTACTTGAGTAGTTCAGTAACCAATCAATCTTTAGTTATGGCTCCTGAATTACTAAAAATTGCGAAAATTGACAGTTTCAGATTTTGAACTTAAGCATTTCATTTCCACAAACTTAGTTAGAATGTTTATTGGCATATTCAGAATGTTTTTTCTTGGCCAGATTTGATAAACAGGAAGATAGTCTTAGTCTCTCTGGAGTTATAGCCCTTAAATTAATCAAAATTCTCAAAATTGACAACTATAAATCTGGTCATTGAGTATATTGAGTACAGTATTTTAAAAGTAAAAATGAATTAGCTGTAAAGGGTGTATTTTGTAAGTTTGGCATCAAACCTTACAGGATTGATCAGTGCAGTCTTATTGTGCATAACGTCAGCCTGTTCCATTTCAGTGATTTTCAGTGGAATAATAGCCCTTTATTTCTCATATTTTATTATGTTTTTGGTACTTCTTCAACACCACTAGTAAGATTTCCAGCTAACCTTATAAGAGTTCTCAGTTTCAAGCATAGTTAAGTATGTCATTGACTTGTTCTGGTTCAGTGATTATCAGTGGAGTTATGGCCCTTGATTTGTTATATTTTTCAGTGTTTATACACTACTTGCCATATATCATTAGGCTGAATTTTACCAAGCATCATGAGTGTACTTGTGTATATCATTGGCATGTGTTTGCTTTATGATTTTCAGTGGAGTTTTGACACTTGTTTTGTCATTTTTTTGATGTCTGTGCTACTTCTTCTATACTACTAGCAGGAATCTGACCAAACTTTGCAGGAGTGATCAGTGCCAAGCCTAGTTTTGTGTTGGAAATTGTTATGTTTCAGTGACTTTCACTGGCCCTTTATATGTGACATTTTACAATGTCTTAAGTGTTAGGTGTACGGAGAGTTACATAACTATGTTGAAGTTTAGGGACGCCTGTTTTTACACTTGTAGTTACCTGATACGCATTGTAAAATTGAAAATGGGAAAGAACTCATCTGAGCAGATTTTTCTTACCTGACTTAATTCATTCTCTTAGAATTGCCTCTAAGGTTGATATAGGAACTCAGATTAATTATTAACCCTTACCATGCTGGACATGATTGGTTTTGCCTTTGCAACCAGTGTAGATCATGATCACCCTGCACATCCATGCAGTATGATCATGATCTGCACTGTTTGCTATTCAGCCAGCACCCCTTTTAACAGTTAATGGTACCGTCTAAAATGGAAGATGGACAAGTTCATTATAGAAATTTAGCAAGGTAAGGGTTAATGACGATTATATTAGTAAGGGTTGCTGCAAATGAGCAAAATTTGTGTAAAAATTAATGAATGCTTTAATTTATTATAACCTGATTTGTCAAAAATTGGCCAAAATGGGAATGGTCATCCATCCATCTAGGTTCAGCTTAAATTTGTGATCAAACAGAATTAAATAATTCACTTTGGTATAGAGCTGATACTAGACCATAAATGTTGTAGAAACACTCAACATTAATCTTTAATATTTTCTCATAAATCAAAGTTTTAGATGCTGGTCAGTCAGTTGAAGTTTGATATGGGATAGGTTTGACAAGATTGGCAATGTCGGTCACTTGTAAGGTTTGAGTAACCTGAAAGCAATATATATAATATAAACAAAGGAGCGTAACGTCCTACCATTTGGCACCATATGTGCACCTATAAACAGTTCTATCATATTTTATCTAAATTTTACAATAAAAGATAAATTAGAATCAAAATAATTTTATAGCAGAACCGTGTTTTAACACTTTTATGCACTTGGGCCTTTTATGTCATATGAAATAAGTTTTGCCCTCGTGAAAATATTACGCCCAGTGTATAACTGCTCATCATGAAATAGTGTTAAAACACAGTTTTGCTATAAGTTGTTTCTTAATTAAATACTGTTTAAATGACACTTTTATTATATACCGTATTTTCCCAAATTAAGGCCCCCCCCCCCTCTAATTAACGCCCCCCACCCATTTTGGAGGGGAAAAAAAGTCAACAAGAATGGGAAAAAAATCACCAACCTCATTTTTATAAGTCCATGTAATAAGTAATTTACAGTACTAAAGTCCAATGTATTAAAAATTAAACACACTTTTAAACAGTCTATGTACGGTAAGTCCAAAACATTTGTACTAAGTACGGTACGTATCCAATCATCAAACAGAAAATTAAACGGTAAATACAAGCAGCATGTCAAACCACTGACATTGTGTATTGCGCTATTAGCTACCCGCATGTACTAACGAAAATGTTATCGGAGTACACAGCTGTTTGGGTCATGACGTAATGTGTAGTGTCGCGAGCGTGTCAAAATACACGAGGTATCGATACCGTATTTAAATGCATAAAAGACACACTGCATTAAATTGGATGCCAAATAATTACGTTTTGGGGGGATTAAACAACACAGAAACACTTTACAGCTAGTTTGAACGATGTTTTTAAGTTTTGTAAAAATTTTCAATTTTTATTTTTTTACCTCAAATAAACGCCCCCTCTTTGGAAAATGTAACGCCCCCGGGGGCGTTAATACGGGAAAATATGGTACATATATGCCCTCTTGAAAATATTACGCCCAGTGTATAACTGCTCATCATGAAATAGTGTTAAAACACAGTTTTGCTATAAGTTGTTTCTTAATTAAATACTGTTTAAATGACACTTTTATTATATACCGTATTTTCCCGAATTAAGGGCCCCCCCCACCTCTAATTAACGCCCCCCACCCATTTTGGAGGGGAAAAAAAGTCAACAAGAATGGGAAAAAAATCACCAACCTCATTTTTATAAGTCCATGTAATAAGTAATTTACAATACTAAAGTCCAATGTATTAAAAATTAAACACACTTTTAAACAGTCTATGTACGGTAAGTCCAAAACATTTGTACTAAGTACGGTACGTATCCAATCATCAAACAGAAAATTAAACGGTAAATACAAGCAGCATGTCAAACCATTGACATTGTGTATTGCGCTATTAGCTACCCGCATGTACTAACGAAAATGTTATCGGAGTACACAGCTGTTTGGGTCATGACGTAATGTGTAGTGTCGCGAACGTGTCAAAATACACGAGGTATCGATACCGTATTTAAATGCATAAAAGACACACTGCATTAAATTGGATGCCAAATAATTACGTTTTGGGGGGATTAAACAACACAGAAACACTTTACAGCTAGTTTGAACGATGTTTTTAAGTTTTGTAAAAATTTTCAATTTTTATTTTTTTACCTCAAATAAACGCCCCCTCTTTGAAAAATGTAACGCCCCCGGGGGCGTTAATACGGGAAAATATGGTACATATATGATTATTTTTAGTGTTATGTTAGTCAAACTTGCTATAACTTCAGATAAATATGACAGAAAACTAGGGGGCCTTTGGCTGAGTGGTTAAGGACACTGACTTCAGATCACTATAAGACTTGCCCCTTTCCGATATTGGTTTAAGCCTTACTTGTGGCATAGAATTCTTTGTGTGAGGTGACAGCTCATGACTAAATAATGCCCCGAGGGACTTCTGGGGTCCTCCTCCAAATGAAAAGCTGGAAAGTCTTTGTATTTTTGTGAAGTTAACAAAAAAAAAAAAAATAACAACAGAAAACTCATTTGAGATTATAAATGTTTTGACAAATTGAAAGTCATTATATAATTTCTGATACCATATTTGACATCACAACTAAAGCAAGTAGTCCAACCATTGAATATTTTTTCGTATCCGCTTAGAGTTGAGTTATACTATATATAATTTGAATACAGAATATTGTTTTGTTAGTGAAATACATGCAGCTGTATTTCAGACAGAAAATTCATAAGTGTATAATAAGATATTTTATGGAAATTTTCAGGTGCAAGTACAGAAGCATTGACCAGTGAGCAAAACAGATTGGCCTATGATGTAGGGACAGCATTTCAGGCTGAGAATTTTCTCAGACTTGCTGGAGAAGACCAGGCATCCATTGATCTTGTATCTGATATAAGGAAAACTATTTTCCAGCGTAAGTATAACATTTAACCCTTAAATTATCATGCTGGATCTGCCTTTGCGACCACTGTAGATCTTGATCAGCCTGCACATCCATGCAGCCTGATCAAAATCTGCACTGTTTACCATTCAGTCAGTATCTTTAAGGTAAGCACCCCTTTTAACAATTAATGGTTCTTCAAAAATAGAAAGATGGACAAGTTCATTATAGAATTTTAGCAGACTAAGGGTTAAAGTCACACTTTCTGTAGCATACTATAAGAAGGAGGTCTTACACTTTTAGTTTATTTTGTTTTCCAAATTTTGCTTATCTGATTTTTCATAATGTTAATTAATGAAAACTTATTTATTTAAAATCAGCAAGATGAAATAGAAAGACAGCATCAAATTGTTCATCATTTATCAGTTACCATATAAGCAGTATGAAGTAATGATAAAATTATCATCTATAGAAAGCCTGATGCTGATGTGTCAAACTGTTAAGGAGTCATGAAATACCATACATTCTAATATACTCCTCTCTGTTAAAACACACTTATGCTAGAATGATGTCATGTTAACATGTGGTGACGTCAATGTTTTTGTTGCGACCAAGAAAGAGCGCTACTATATTTTATCTACTGTTTTAGATTAAGGGCATATTAGAATCGAAATAATTTATACCAAAACCATATATTAGCACTATTTATACACTAGGGAGGTAATACGTCATACAAATAATTTCACTCGGGATGCGCCCTCATGAAATTATTACACCCGAGAAATAACCACCCATCGTGCATAAATAAGTGTTAAAACACTCTTTTTGCTATAAATTATTTCTAAAGTAAAGTAAGTTGAAAGTTGTCATTGTTTCAATATTTAATGCTGTTTTCTTTTTTACAGTTGCCTCGGGGACATATGTCACAATAGGAGGTATGCTATAAACTTCTTAAATTATTGCTAATTAATGAATCTTTCAGTATAATGCAGTTAAAGTAAAAAAAAAATAATCGCTTCATGCAGACAGACCTTTTTGAGGCTGATTTAAAGAACATTTTTTTAAACACCTTTTTAGCTCACCAGAGCACAAAGTGCTCAAAGTAACCTATTGTGACCGGTCATTGTCCGGCGTCCGTCAACATTTGCCTTGTGAGCACTCTAGAGGCCACATTTGTGACCCAATCTTTATTAAACTTGGTCAGAATGTTAGTCTTGATAATTTCTAGGTCAAGATTGAAACTGGGTCATGTGGGGTCAAAAACTAGGTAAGTAGGCCATATCAAAGGAAAAGCTTGTGAACACTCTAGAGGCCACAGTTGTCAACCAATATTTATGAAACTTAATCAGAATGTTTGTCTTGATGATTTCTAGGTTGAGTTAGAATCTGGGTCATATGGGGTCAAAAACTAGGTCACCCGGTCAAATCAAAGGAAAAGCTTGTGAACACTTTAGAGGCCACATTTGTTACTCAATCTTTATTAAACGTTCTCAGAATGTTTGCCTTGATGATCTCTAGTTCAAGTTTGAAACTGGGTTATGTGGAGTCAAAAACTAGGTCAGTAGGCTAGATCAAAGGAAAAGCTTGTGAACATTGTAGAGGCTACGGTTTTGACCTAATATTTATGAAATCTGGTCAGAATATTTGTCTAGTTTGAATCTGGGTTATGTGGGGTCAAAAACTAGGTCACCTGGTCAAATCTAAGGAAAAGCTTGTGAATACTCTTGAGGCCACAGTTGTAACCCAATCTTTATGAAACTTGGCCAGAATGTTAATCATGACAATTTCTAGGTCAAGTTTGAAACTGGGTCATGTGGGGTCAAAAACTAGGTCAATAGGCCAGATCAAAGGAAAAGTTTGTGAACACTCAAGAGGCCACAGTTGTGACTCAATCTCTATAAAATTTAGTCTTAGAATGTTTGCCTTGATAATCTCTAGGTCAAGTTTAAATCTGGGTTATGTGGGTCAAAAACTAGGTCAGTAGGCCAGATCAAAGGAAAAGCTTGTGAACACTCTAGAGGCAACAGATATGACTCAATCTTTATGAAACTTGGTCAGGATGTTTGTCTTGATGATCTCTAGGTCAAGTTTGAATCTGGGTCATTTTGGATCAAAAACTAGGTCACATGGTCAAATCAAAGGAAAAGTTTGTGAACACTCTAAAGGCAACAGTTGTGACTCAATCTTTATGAAACTTGATCAGAATTTTTGTCTTGATGATCTCTAGGTTAAATTCGAAACTTGGTCATGTGCAGTCAAAAACAAGGTTAGTAGGCCAGATCAACTCTGGTGAGCGATATTGGGCCATCATGGCCCTCTTGTTGTATCATATGAAAGTTTTTGCATCAGTTAAGTGTAATCTGTATTCCCCTAAATTATGTGCAAACTCCGCCAACATTATTTCTTTAAAAGAAAAGATGAACTAAGACTACCCTTACAGAAGAAAAAGGCCTGCTGCGTACTCTTGCTGTGTACATACAGCGTATATGATGCGTACATGATGTGTACTGAAATCAAGGGCTTTAAATAGTACGCAGGATATACACCGCACATACACCGATAGTACGTTTGTAGTACACTTTTGACATGCAAATGAGCTCTGCCGCGTACTACTTGCTACGTACATGCTGTGGACTACATAGTACACAGGATGTACGCTGGAGGAATTTAGTATGCGGGAAATAGTACGCAGCATGTACGAGGCACATACACTTTTCACATGCAAATGAGCCTGCGGTGTACTACCCCTGCGGTGTACATGCTGTGTACTCCTGCGGCGTACATGCTGTGTACTCCTGCAGCGTACATGCTGTGTACTCCTGGCCCGAGTCCTGCGGCATACATGCTGTGTACTCCTGCTGCATACATGCTGTGTACTCGTGTGGCGAAACTGCTGTGATAATGTAAATTCCTTACCCCACCAACTTTCGTATGCAAATGCTGATCATTTGGACAGAAAAAAAACAGAAAAAAGATAAGTGACATGCATCAATAAGTATTTACCCTTACCAAAATAATGTAGATTGATGTTATCAAATAAATTAGTATGCTTTTCTTCATCCACTTTTCAATGAAATAAATCAATTTTTCTAGCATGTAATTTGGTAAACATTTAAAGAAAATGGCGTAACTGCATCAAGGGGAAACAACATTAATGCAACTAAATATAAGTGTTATGATTTATTATAGATGATGTGTACGTAGTATGTATTTATTTTGATTAAAATCCAGCTGAGAACAATCTAGGACTGGAATTATATAAGCATTTATACACTTTTACGTCCGTAAAAAGTAGCGCACCAAAAAATTTTGGATTGATTTTTTCCAATGGGGCGAGCGCAATTAGCCAAAAACGTTCTGAAAATATACGAGCGGCAAATCCGATGAACAACTTTTTAATTTGGTGAGGCCTTAATGAGTTAACATAATGAGCATTAAAGCCTTTATAAAACATGATAGAATGGTGTTTTGCTTAAGAGTATTCAAATAACAGTGAGAGCTATTAATTCTTCTCATTCAGGCGCTGTTGAGGCATTATCTTGGTAATTATTTCATGTATTACAAAATGTAATGCAACGAAGTTCAAATAAGGCTTTTCAATGATCCAAGTTAGAAAGCTCCAGGATTAATTCAAAATGAAAAAGAATATATTTTTACACTGTTTGCAAGGTGCAGCTCAGAAATCACTAAGATGTAAGCTTCACAAATGAACATTGCAAATAGTTTGGCAAATTTTCATTGTTCAGTATACCAGTAATCTGATCTATTCTATGCTATTAAGATAAAAGTTACTCGGAAATCAAGTTCTTGCTTCCAAAAAAAAAAAAAAAAATGTACAAATCCTTCCTGCATGAAGTGTACTTCAGACTTTTACCTAAAAAAATTCAAAGTATAAACACCAAAAGAAAATGAACAAGTCCCTCCCGCATATATGAAGTTTACTTCAGACTTTAACTTATAAAAAAAAAACTAAGTATAAAGGCCAAAAGAAATTGTACAAGTCTTTCCCGCGTATATGAAGTGTACTTCAAAGTATCTGCGGTGTACATGCAGTGTACTATTTTCTTGTACAAGTCCCTCCTGCGTACATGCAGTGTACTCCTTAAATTTTCAGAGTCTGTGCTGCGTACTTGAAGTGTACTAGTGACCTCCTGTGTACATGCTGTGTACTCGTCGAAATAGTACGCGGCATGTACGCGGCATGCGGTGTATGTAAAATGTACTCCTCTGGCGTACTACTGTGTTCGCTTCATATACACAGCAAATACGCTGCATGTACGCCACAGAGGCTTGCTTCTGTAAGGGTATTTGAAAAACGCCTTTAGAGCTTTCAACAGTAATGTGTATCTAATATACAATGATATATTAGAATTTGGAAAAGGAAATGGCCAAATCTCCCATGGGTCAAAACCCCCCATTTAGATTTATTGAGTCAAAATACTTGTAATATACAAAAACATATATTAGTTTATACTAATTTATTTTAGCTCGATTGTGATGAAAGCTTAAAGCTTATTTGAATTACAACCAAGTCCTCTTCCTGGAAAAGCCAGTACTGATGTCATATGAGAAGTCATGGTCAAGACCCCTCTGGGGCTCAAACCCATGACCCCCAGGTTGAGCGGCCGACACTTTAACCACTAGACCACTGCTCAAACAAAAGCTTAAGGAAATATTTTGAATATCATTAAATGACTGAAACTTCCGCAGCGGATCATTCTTGATGTATAAATATACCCCAGGTAAGGACAGTGTAGAGAAGTAATAATTCTCTCAGGATTACCTTTTGATATTTACCAAATGCAAGTACCCCGGTATAACTCCATGATGTGGAGGACACATCAAAAGCCTTCTGTACAAAAACAAACAACTAAGGCCTAAAAAAAATTCTTTGTTTCTGGTAACATGCTAAAAAAAAATAGGGTAGGTAAGTTGGAAAAAAAAATTTTTTGAACTTTTTTTAAGACTTTTAGGAAATTATTTTTATGTAAAAAAATGAATACAAATAAGGGTGTTATGCCTTTAGAGCATCGGTAAGTTGATTTCTAACATCACTGACCATGTTTAGAGCATAAAAAGTGAAGTTTTTCATTTTTTTGTTTAAAAGTTGAGAAAAAAATTCTCCAAGGCCATAAAAACATATAGGGTAGGGCCAAAAATTTAGGGTAGGTCAGGATACCTGAAACAATTTTTTTTTTACACCTTATGCAATTCTGGGACAGCTCACATATAAAAAGAATGGGAACCACTGTCTTACGAGGGGTGACTGATAGATTCTGAACACTAGGGTTTTACTGTATTTTTGTGATTCCACCAGATAAAAAACTTCATAATTTTATTGAGGTAAATGAAATACAAATCCAAAATTTTGGTCCTGTTAGCCACCATTTTAACCATTATAGCCTGCATAGAGTTGGTGCACCATTAAACCCAAATCAAATCAACCTACAAAGACAAACTTTTTGAATTTGGGAACAAAAATATCTTAGTTTTAGTTACTACATACTAACTCGTGATTCTTATTTGCTCTCACACCACCCACAAACCTAGACTCAAAATAATCTCCCTTTCAGCATATGTGCTCTTGTTGAACTTTCCATTTTAATTTTTCATCAAGCATCATTGCTGACAACTCTCCTTATTCTGTAATATGGAATCACCATTCATTACAGTAATGAAGTCTTCAGTATTCATTTATAGCTTAACTTGTATGAACTTTAGCAATGCATTTTACTTTCTAAAAATAACTTATTGAGGGAAGCCTTAATAATAAGAGCCTGATAGCTTCTTGATAATCTATTGGAGAATGCATGATTAAATTGCAATAACAAGAAAACAACTTTTTATGTGGGTGTTTTAAGGAAGAATGCAAATGCAAAATTTGTTATTCTGTTCATTTCTTAATTCTGTCTGCTTAGCTCAAGGGAGAGCTCATATCTACGGATCACAGGGTCATGACTTTGATCATCGGGTGAGGCGTATGTTCTCCCTGACAATTTGATGAAAGACATAAATTGTGTCTGACATCTTTCTTCCTCCACCTCTGATCCATGTGGGGAAGTTTGCAGTTACTTGCGGAGAATACATTTGTACTGGTACATAATTCAGGAACACCAGTAAGGTTAACTGCCACAATTATATAACTGAAATGTTGAAGAATGGCGTTAATTCAAAACAAAGCAGAACTGAATTCAGTCATTTTGTTTCATAAATCTTTCTGTAGTATGTGTCTATGTATCCTGTCAACATACTTGCTTATACATTGATGGCCAGTGTACCTGGGCTTGTTTCAACGATACATGTTATCCCTGGCCATTTGGCTATTTTCTACAAACCCTTCATTACTAATGTAGCTGCCATGACTATACAAAGTATATAGAGATCTATCTTAGTCAACACAGCGTCTGCGTACCTGTCACTGTCCGTTCAGTATTCATCATACCTTGATTAAAATTTTTTTACACTTTGGGATTATCTCTGTTATTATTTGATGGATTTGCTTTAATCTAAAAATAATTATTCATCATGATACACAAGAGTCATAACTCTTGCACCAATATTTCATGAGTTATCTTCCTTTTTACTTAGAATTTTCAGTTTCTTTTGATGCATTTTCACATTTGTTTTTGTTATTACAAAAAGGATAAATTGATTCAAACTTAAAGTAATTTTTCCACATCATCACCCACATCATATGATACAAGAGTCATAATTTTTGCACCAGTATTTCATCAGTTTCCCCCCTTTTTACTAAATATTTCATGTTAAAGTTTTGAAACACTTTCACTCCATCTCTGTTATTTATAATGTCTCCCCTCTTCCACCCTCCCCCCACACACACTTTGGGAGACATACTGAATTTGTCATGGCTGAACCGTATTTTTTGGGGGGGAGTGGGGGTCACTAAATCAAAGGTCAAGGTCATTGGGGCCAGAACATGGAAACCGTTTCCAATCATTAATTTGAGAAACACTTTACCCAAAATGTTGAAACTTCATAGGATGACTGGATATGCAGAGTAGATGAACCCTATTTATTTTGGGGTCACTTGATCAAAGGTCAAGGTCACAAAGGCCAGAACATGGAAAACCATTTCTGATCAATACCTGGAGAACCTTTTGCGCTATAACCTTCAAAAATCATAAGGTGATAGGGCTTACAGAGTAGTTAACCTCTAGTTTAGGGTCACTTGATCAAAGATCAAGCTCACAGAGACCTAAACATGGAAACCCATTTCTGATCAATACTTTGAGAACCACTTGACAGAGAATGTTGAAACTTTTGATGATTGGACATGCAGAGTAGATGGCTTGGCATGTCTTATTATTCTTATTGGCTTCTTCCCATTCACTAATTTTCAAGGGAGTTATGTCTCTTTTTCTCAAATTTTATAATATTTTGGCCATTTCTCTTACACTATTGGACAGATTTCCCCCAGATCTTACTGTTTGCTTAGCCTAGTTGTCGAGCCCGCTTGCAGTGAGCTTGATATAGTCGTCGCTTTTGGCAGGTCGGTGTATATGCGTCTGTGCGTGCATGCATTCGTCCAATTTTGTCCAGACCATAACTTTGACATGCATGGGCCAATCTTGTTTATATATGGCATGGATATTTACCTCAATGAGAAGAAGTGTCATGCAAAAACCCCATGTTCCTGTCTCCAAGGTCAAGGTCACAGTTTGAGGTCAAAAGTCAAATTGAAGTTTGTCCGGAGCATTTCTTCTTCATGCATGGTGGGATTTTGATGTAACTTGGCATGAATCTTCACCATTATGGGACGAAGTGTCATGTGCAAGAACCAGGTCCCTAGGTCTAAGGTCAAGGTCACACTTAGAGGCCAAAGGTGCTGGCAGGCTCGACATTCTGCCCGTGGGCATGCAGAATGTATTTCTAGTTATACATAGTGTTGTTATGTTCTGGTTTAGTGAATTTCAGCAGAGAAAAGGCCATACTTTACAGTGTTTACACTATTTACTGAATACAGTTAGGCAAACTTTCATGAAACCTCTTGAGTGATTATTTGCATAGTATGTCATGTTTTTCAATGGTGTCATTCTTTGATCTGTGCTATTTTTCCTATACCCCTGGTTGGAATTTCACTTAACTTCACTGAGTTACCACTGTGCCAAGCCTAGTTGTGTATATTATTGGAATGTTATGGTTCATTGATTTTCCTGGGAGTTATGAGCCTTAATTTACGGTAGTTTACAATTTCATCTTTGTTAAAGGTGGTCAATCACATTTAAACAACATTTAATGACATTTTTTACTTTTTGTATATTCTGGTAGAGAATTATTTAAGGAACAAAAAGACCGATTACATAGAGTTAGATTCCTATTTGAAATGTATATTTTATTATTTTTATAAAATTTTGTAATTACTCCCCTTTAATATGAAAGTATATAAAAAGCTGGGTATTTCTTTTTATTTCGATACAGTGTCTAGTTTTACATTTGCATTTGATAGACATATCAACTATTGAACAATCTGAACCAAAATGCAAGTTTTAAAGCTGTGTGTAACTTCTGAATTCATTTATATCCAATCTATCTTGGTTGCGCAACCAAGATAGGCAAAGGGAGGTAATAATAATTTTTCAAACTTTCGTTTCTAATGAATTCCATCTAAATACATAATTTTTAATGCAAATTTATTACAATATGTCTAATATTTATACATTTCCTTAGGCAAAGTATGTTTATCAAATTTATACTTATGATAAAATAACTCTATCTTGGTTGGGCAACCAGGATAGGAAAATGAAATTTTAAAAATACCTCCAGTGAAAATCTAATTTGTATTAAGTGTTAAGTGAACATAGATGAGTGTAAATGATCAGATGCTAAAGTTTCGAACAAATCCGTTACATGGCCAAAATCTGATTATTCACCTTTAAAGTTGGGAGACATATATTTTTAGAGAGAAAAAATCTCTATTTTGTAAGATGATTTTCATTTTCCAATGTCTGTTATGCCTATTTTTTATTTTTTTTTTTTGAAATAAATGATGTTACACCATAACTAACTATTTGCTAAATGTACAGAACTACCTTAATATGATGTTACATTTTACTTTCAGGTATATCTTATAGATGGGAAAGTATGTTTGATGTGGTCTTTATGATTGATGGATCCTCCAAGATGTCACAGTCTTTTAACCATCTAGTGGTGAAGTTTGTCATGAAAGAACTCATTGATGAGTATGTATTATTAGTATATACAGACAAACTTTGTTTGCTCAGACTCTGCGGAATTGGAAAAATTTGTTTGAGTTATCACTAGTTTGAGCCATCAAACAATATACATTAGACAGGGATTTTGCCCGACCTGTCAATGAGTTTGTGCGAAGGAAGGTGCACAGATTATACGAGTTCGAGCTAACGGAGTTTGACTGTATAGCATATATAATATACAGTGTTTAGGTGTTGGCACCAATAAACCTGTATGACCCAGATTCTGTACCAGTACAAATCTGTGTCCCGCAGGAAAAAGAATTAAAATATAAATTGCATTTTAAGTAATTTTCTTTGGAGTATGAAAGTACAAGCAGTGGCCTTTGTCAGTAAACATTTCCATGTATTTTGTATCCAAATGTGAACTACTGACTGCATTTTATTTTTCCCTTGCTGGACACAATTGATTCTGCCTTTGTGACCAGTTTAGATCATGATCAGCCTGCACATCTGTGTAGTCTAATCAAGACCTGCACTGTTTGCTATTCAGCCAGTATCTTTTTGGTAAGAATCTGTTTTGACAGAAAACTGTTAATGATACTGTCCAAATTTAAAGATGGATAAGTTCATTATAGAAATTTAGCAGAGTAAGTGTTAATGGAACAATATAGACCTTCAAATACAGTCAGATCTGTATTATATTGATTAAAAAGTAGGACTTGGATGATTACTTGGTTAAGGTAGTTCTGCACGTTTGAAAAACCGGAAGTGATGGCGTAACGTCATTTATCCGGAAAACGTAGAATAAAGCCTGGGTTCGGCGTACGGAAATGAAAATCAACTTATATATAAATCAAAAACTGTGCGTAAAATTATTACAATGGCACTTTTGCTATATTTCTAAAGTCAACATATGATATTAAAACATATGGTATGTTAAAATATTAAAAATGATGTCTTAAAATCAACGTGAAATGTCCAGTTCTCTTTAATCATGGTCAAATATCTCAAAAAGAAGCTCACGGACCTATACGTTTTATTTCACCAAATAATTTGCCGTATGTATATTTACAACTGTGAGAAGTATCATCAAAATCTACATTGTACAAAAAAATCTATTCGCGAAAATGTTATAAAAGTTTTGATTTTCCCATAGACTCCCATTATGAAATATTGCGTGAGGTCCAAATTTTTCAAACCAGTCTAGCACAAAATCAAGCACACGACCCTATCTTTTTTATTTGCTGAATTTTCTATGTATATTCTGAAGTTTTGAAAAAATGGAGTTTAATCAAATTCTACATTGTAGAAAAAGTTTCGATCCAAACGTGCAGAACTACCTTAATTGGATCCGATTCAATTTCTAGTTGAAACCGGTTTCAGTTTTGCAAAACCGCTGATCGCTCTTAAACAATAAGCATCACATATCATACTTTATCTTTATATACAGAGCTCCAGATAAGCTTTTGGTGCAATTGGGTATTTACCTATCACTTTTTGTCTGAATTGGGTACTGGAAAACTGAATTGAGTAAAAATAAAATTATTACCCAGCCTTTTCAGAAGTAATTGGGTATTTGCTAAAACCAATTGGGTATTTCACTAATTTCGCACAAACAGTTGAGTATTTTCTGCTTACAGTATATATCATCATAATCATTAACCAGGATTGACTAACTACATAAGTAGTTTAATATCACCCTTCCATGATTAATAGAAAAATTTGTTTAAAACTGTAATGAAATGTGATTAATTAAAACAGTACACTGTCTTTTAAAATGTTTTTACATGCCTGTAATCAATGTAAAAATGTGTATTTTAATTCATAGTACCAATCCGAAAGATGTGTACACTGCAATATGCGTTCTTTCATAAGATTTAGTTAAGTATCGGTGACACTACATCGTCACAAAGAGATCACTGTCATTGTTGAACAGCAAAATATCCCACTAATTTGTTTGTTTGTGCTGCAACAATGTTTTTTCTGCCCTCTTTTACATTTAATCGGCGTAGAGAAAAACTTTACAAAGCCTCCAAATAACACCGACCAGCCGATTGATTGGTCCTGTGATTTTTCCAATAAATAACAACCTGTTTTGCCGTACCGTATAACCAGTCAGTTGTCTAGCGTTAAAGTCTCGTTCTCGTTCAAGAAATAAGGAAATTGTGATACATAAGCGATTTTTTATGAATTGGGTATTAGGAATTTTAATTGCGTTTTAGTACGCACACTGTATGAATTCAATTGGGTTTTCTGCAATTTTAAATGCGTAAATACGCAAATATGCAGCTTATCTGGAGCTCTATATATATTTATTTGACCAGCACATTGACCCGCAGTTTATGTCCGCTAAAACACATCTATCAACATATTAATCAATAATCTCGGATTCGCCTGTCTTGATATATTTAAAATGAAATACACCAAAATATGACTTACTAATTATCAAACTGCTTGCAAACGATAAAGTCCGCCAGTTCCTAATGAAGTCAGAGGCTGGAAGTACCTTGATACAGCCATCAGGAAAGAAAAGAGCATTTTCAATATGGCGGCCAATTAACCGGTTCGATTGGATTTCATACAAATGATTAAACAGTTTCAAAATTTTGGTATCGTCTCGGCTCTATTAAAAAGAGCAGCTCCAATAAACAACACAGCTATATAACCTGCAGTGGAAGATTACCATTTTTGCATCCCATGTATTAAAACGCGATAACTTCCTTTATTTACTAATACCGGATCAGCCCATAACAATGAAATAGGGAATCAGGTGGACACATTATATGACAAATATATAATATCGCAAGACCGATGTACGTAGCAGAGTGGTCTAGTGGTTAACATGTATGATTTATAAACTTACGGTACCGGTTCAAATACAGGACAAGCTACTTTTTTATTTTTCCAGTATGTTTTTTTTTTCTTGATAAGGAATACAAGTAAAACTATTTGTATCATGATTTTATCGTGCACTTATACTAGGTACTTATTGACATTGTTTAGAGGATCTTATAATGGAAAAATATGATAGATATTGAATCTATTAACATTGCAAAATGAATACAAAAACTCTTGCAAGGAAAATAAAAAGAATAAATTAATGAAAAAAGAAAAGCAAAAAACAAAACAGAAAAGACAATATAAAAAGGACCTGCAAAAATAGAATTTTAAAAAAGAAAGGCTCGAACCTGCCCCATACAAACTTAAAAGGAATAGAGGTCCAACACTATCCACTAGACTACAAGTCTGTTATTGAATAACGCATCGACTTTGAGTTAAAGATACTACAGTATACAAATTAACACCACTTATCGGATAATACATCTGTTTTACCTGTTTTTGGATTTTACCAAGTACCGTTAGAACAAAATTATCGCGATCCATTAATACCTATTATTTGCAGTACAATTTTATCTACTATGAAAGGCCACCTATTGACAACTTGTTTTATTGCCCTGAAGAAGACTTGTGAGTGTAAAACTTGGGTTATTTTTCAGTAAACAAACCTTAAAACTATCCTGTGTTGATTGTTCGTTCTACTTTTCCCACTTTTATAGTAACTTATTTTATTGAAGGAACAGTAAAATCAGTAGTGCAGTTTGTTCTGTGAAATGGCTTGATATGTTAAATTCTTAAAACAAGTAAGCTTGTTTTTTGCGTCATTTTATTTGAAAAAGTTGGCTATATTGCCAGTTACCAAAACAAGGTTTTGTATTTCTGAGATGATACAAAATAAAATTTGCAAATACATCATTGTCTTAATAAAGATATATAGCTTCTGTACCAAATGTTAGAGATAAAAAAAGCATGGTGAGCCCGCCCGCTTAGCTCAGTAGGTAAGAGCATTGGTCTACGGATCGCGGTGTCGTGAGTTCGATCCTCGGGCGGGGCGTATGTTCTCCGTGACTATTTGATAAACGACATTGTGTCTGAAATCATTAGTCCTCCACCTCTGATTCATGTGGGGAAGTTGGCAGTTACTTGCGGAGAACAGGTTTGTACTGGTACAGAATCCAGGAAAACTGGTTAGGTTAACTGCCTGCCGTTACATGACTGAAATACTGTTGAAAAATGGTGTTAAACCCAAAACAAACAAACAATAAAAAGCATGGTCTTACTCATGAAGAATGTCTATGAAAATTAATTGGATCTTCTTTTTATATTCAGATTTGAACTTGGTCCTGAGAAGGGCCGAGTGGCAGTGCTGGTATTTGATGCAGCTGGTGTGTATAACATTATAAGATTTGGCACATATAACGATGATCATGCCACTCTCAACACTCGCATAGACAATCTACAATTGATACAGAGGGTCGATACTGTAGACAACACTATCGGTAAGTTTATAGTCTCATCAAATGAGCCATGCCATGAGAAAACCAACATAGTGGGTTTGCGACCAGCATGGATCCAGACCAGCCTGCTCAGGATCCATGCTGTTTGCTAACAGTTTCTCCAATTCAAATAGGCTTTAAAAGCAAACAGCATGGATCCTGACCAGACTGCGTGGATGCGCAGGCTGGTCTGCATCCATGCTGGTCGCAAACCCACTATGTTGGTTTTCTCATGGCACGGCTCAGATGTGTGTGTGTGTGTGTGTCAGTTTGGGTTTAACGTCTTTAGTGAAATAAACTACAGTGTCTACTTGTAGCAGTGAACACAGTGCCCATCATTATAGTGCTACCTCGGGCCATAGACATGTGACATGATACCCCACTCAGTCACATTATACTGACACAGGGCTGACCAATCCTGACACTATCCTCTTAATCCTGAGCACCAAGCAAGGATGCTAATAGTACCATTTTTTAGGTCTTTGCAATGACGCGGCTAAGGACGACCTCCCGCACTCCAAGCGGGCTTTCTACCACTAGGCTATTGAGGCAGTACTGGCACATACAGTAACAATTGTGCATCAGACAGAAATTATGATATAAAGATTTGATTCTGACAATGACATGCACAAGTTGTATGAAGTTTTTGCTGGTCTGCAGTTGCAATATAACAAAACTTGAAATGCAACAGTTTTTGTTTGCCAATATCTTTTAAATTACTTAATTAACATATTTTAAATTTTACGCAATGTTTAAAAGATCTGTTGTTGGTAATGTGTCAAAATTACAGGAGAACTATTGTGCATTCATATGATTTATTTATCTTAATACTTCAAGCCATTTTAAAAAGTCAACAAAAAAGTATTTATAAATATATTGCATTTGAGCCGTGCCATGAGAAAACCAACATAGTGGCTTTGCGACCAGCATGGATCCAGACCAGCCTGCGCATCCGCGCAGTCTGGTCAGGCTCCATGCTGTTCGCTTTTAAAGCCTATTGGGATTGGAGAAACTGTTAGCGAACAGCATGGATCCTGACCAGACTGCGCGGATGCGCAGGCTGGTCTGGATCCATGCTGGTC
This sequence comes from Mercenaria mercenaria, assembly GCF_021730395.1. Classification (NCBI taxonomy): domain Eukaryota; kingdom Metazoa; phylum Mollusca; class Bivalvia; order Venerida; family Veneridae; genus Mercenaria; species Mercenaria mercenaria. The sequence continues at coordinate 26,829,656 of NC_069362.1, forward strand.
GCAAAGCCACTGTGTTGGTTTTCCCATGGCACGGCTCATTTATTAAAGTAAGCCACTTACATTTGTATGGTAAATTGGAGTTATGAACGATATTTCCAACTGCATTTTTGAAAGTGACATTCATGCCAGTTATTAGGACGTGAACTTCTGCAATCTGACCCTGTTAAGGTCAAAATATTTTGAAAGGGGGATAACTCAGTCATAGGCACCTTTGAAAGGAGGAATAGAATTAATGTTTCAGTGTTGCTATATTTTTCTGATCCTTTTGGATCATGGAATACATTCAATATCTAGATAATAGAATTCCACTTAAGCTAGTGCTAGGGGTCGTGAGACGTGTTGCCTATTTCATTACCTCTCATGAACAGACTCGATCAAACGGAGTCTGCTATTATTTTGCTTGGTTGCATTCTGTGCTTCCAAAGGATCTTATTGAATTCTCGGCGATATATGACCATTTTGTGTTGATTCGCCGTAAAGCCCAACTCACTCACTCTTATTGAATTTGTTGCACATGTTTGATAAGCATTTACTGAGGGATTTCACTTTGTTGTTTTCAAATAGAAAATATGCTTTCTGTATCAAACTTGGAGTATAGTTATGAAGATATATGTTATCTGGAACATAATATGGCATGCCTGTAATAAAGGGGCCTCTGGGGCAAAGCAGTTAATTTGGCTGACTTTGAAACACTTGTCTCTGACCAGTGTGTGTTCGAGCCTCACTTGGGATGTCGAATTCTTCATGTGAGGAAGCCATCCAGCTGGCTTACAGAAGGTCAGTGGTTCTACCTAGGTGCCTGCCTGTGATGCAGTAATGCACGGAGGGGCACTTGGGTTCTTCCTCCACCATCAAAGCTTGAAAGTCACCATATGACCTATAATTGTGTCGGTGCAACGTTAAACCCAACAAAAAACAAAGCTTGTGATAAAGTTTTTGCTGGGATTTCTATGAGAGACAATGAGAGTGTTGACAGAGTATCTGGTGTATGATATAACTTGACAGCTGATCACTCAAGCCTATTCTTTATCAAAGGACAGGAAACTTTAGGAATAATGTTAACCAGTCATAATACTATATAAATAACTGTAATACACTAGAAAACTTCATTAACAGCTAACAGCAATGATGTTGATAATAGAAAATACAATTTATAGATTGATTGTCATCCTGACATGTACAATGGACTGAGGCACTTTACTGCTAATTAGGGCAATTGAGGGTCCCTCTTGTAGATGTACAACATCTGATGGTTTTGAGGCTTCAGTGTTTTTTTTTTCAAAATTGATGAAGGCCTATTGTAGGCTGGGAATGGGTGGAGGCCAATACCATGGCATCATCTTATGTCCACGTTTTTGATACCACCTGTTTTAAACTACTAAATGGTGTATCATGTTATGATTAGAGAGCGCCTTTGTCCACAGTTTTATGCAACTTCTTCAAAATATTTTGATAGGTATATACCATTGGTTCTGTTCTATATAGTATGTAAAATAAGTAAAATTCTAACATGACCAGCTAATAACCTACATACTTGTAGAGCAAAATCTATTCTGCAATAAACTGACCTTGAACTATGTTCACTGTGTTTTGGCAAATGCTACAGCGGTAAAGCACACAGTTGTAATTTACGTTTGATGAAAATACTCCTCTGATTCTTGGTAAAGTCATACTAGAATCGAAATAATAAGTATGTAAATAATGTTTATCGTAGAATAACCCTCATTTGTCATTCTTATGCATAGAAATATAGCACTCAGGCATTTGGCCTTCATGATATATTCATATGCAAAAGAACTCCAAACCTGGGTCATTCCACAATAAACCTAATTTTGATACTTTCATTTCTTATATAATTGTCTTAAATGCTATTCAAACAGTGAATTGTGATGTAAAATGGCAGGACATTAGCTGTATTTTCTAGAGCACTCAGTTATTTTGTACTTAAATGATGATGACTTTTGAATATGATTTTTGTCTGGAAACATGTAAGTATATGCAGTACATTTTGTTGTGACAGTCCCATACAGTCTTTAATTCTCTCATGTGGACAGTATAAATGCTTTCCAATTAGTTTTGGTTCATGTTTATGTATAAATCAATCATGAACTACCATAATGGCCCAGCACAAGGAAATTATCTACATACATGTAATTGGAGAGGAATAACATCTAGTTGTATCCTGTACCTGTAATGAGTTTCGTATAAGAAGACATTCCGTTTTTCTTGTTCAGGAAAAAAAACCATCAGTCATGAAAATCTTATTTTCCATTACCCCTTTTATAAAAAAGAAATACCTTTAAATGACTTCTTTTAATGGATTTTCATGAAACTAAAGGTATGTAGCATCGTTATAAGGTCCTCTCCCAAGTTTGTTCAAAAGGGGACACTTAGCTTTTTAGGGGTTAGGGGTCGCTAGAGCTAAAAACAGAAAATTAATACATTTAGATTACTTTTTCTCATGAACTGGTTAATGGGTCTTCATAAAACTTGGTCTGTAGCTTGAAGGTCTTCTCCCAAACTTGTCCAAATGGTGACACAAACAACTCGTAAACCCTTCCTCACACTTTAGGGTCAAAGGTCATTCTTGTATTTTCTGGACTGTATCTAATGAATAGGGCAATCATTTTTAGCTCGACTTTTCGAAGAAAAGGTAGAGCTATTGCACTCGCCCCGGCGTCGGCATCGCCATTGGTTAAAGTTTTTGATAAAGTCAAATGTCTCTGTTACTATCAAAGCTATTGACTTAAAACTTAAAATACTTATTTACCATCAAAGTCTACACCAGAAGAAACAATCTCCATAACTCTGATTTGAATTTTGACAGAATTATGCCCCTTTTTAACTTGGAATTTTTGGTTAAAGTTTTTGATAAAGTCAAATATCTCTGTTACTATCAAAGCTTTTGACTGAAATTTAAAATACTTATTTACCATCAAAGTCTACACCAGGAGAAACTATATCCAAAACTCTGATTTGAATTTTGACAGAATTATGCCCCTTTTTAACTTAGAATATTTTGTTAAAAGTCAAATATCTCTGTTACTGTTAAAGTTTTTGACTTTAAACTCAAAATAGTTATTTACTATCAAAGTCTACACCAGGAGACACAATTTCCATAACTCTGGTTTGAATTTTGACAGAGTTATGTCCCTTTTTAACTTACAATTTTTTTACTGGCAAAGCTCTAATTCAGAGTCAAGCGCTGAGAAAAGTCGAGGGCGCAGTCTTACGGACAGCTCTTGTTTTATTTTGCTGAGAGGTTTGCTTCAATGAGAATCAATATTAATATATCTAAATATAGTCTCTAATTAAGGAAATCAGTTTCATTTTATTAAATCAAATCAATTAAATCAATTCTAATTTATCTGGACTCTTTTTAATGATATTATTAAATGAATTTTGTGATATCACTGAATAGTCTAAATTGTACAATAAAACTGTTGTTCATGAATTATTGATATCCATAATTTATTTTTTTTAATGTCATAAAATCAATGATATTTTGAGATATCCTCAAATGATTTATGGATATCATTGAAAGTGTTTTCAGATATAAAAAAAATAAATTAATGATCTCATTTAATCGAAACAAGGATATGAAATGATATTCATATTTAGTGATATCCAGTTGTCAATTTAGCATATCACAAAAATACAATTAAATAAATGATATCTTTAATTAAATATCATGGTCTCATTAGATATATCATATCTAAGATATCACAAAATATACTATTTAATGATTTAATGAATGATATAAGGATATCACAAAATGAATTTTAGATTACATAGTTAAATAGCACCCCCCACTATATTACTGGTGTCAGTGAGAATATTTCATAGTGGCCAACTGTCATACATGCCATATCTTCCGCTGGGAGTCTTTTTCTCCTGTATTTTCAGTATATCTCCCGGTCTCCCGCCGGGACATGAAAACCTCCCGTAAAAAGAAAATAAATAAAAAAAAAGTCCTCTGTCAATAAATCGTATCTCGGACCCAATGTAAACCTTTAGAAAATACTTAAAATTCAATATTGTGTAGCCCGGAAATACTCATCAAACATAATTTTGATAGTTGTCTATAATCCCTAGCTTGTTTATCGAGAGATACACGCCTGAGACATTAATTAACTTACCACCTACTGTCACCATCTGTAAACAAGCATTTAATCTTACCCGTAGGCAATTGTAAACATGTGCATGCAAGACTTTAGACTGATTCAATATACCATCAAAGTCCTGATATTTAGTTTTCAAAACAATATGTAAACCAGTCTTAAAATTACGTCATTTTACCGCCACCTCCCAAAGTGTACTTTCGTTTTCGCTGATGAGACAGGTTAGTGCTAACACCAAGTTTATGCTTCTCAATTTAAATACTTGCACAACATGCAAAAAATCAATTATGATTTAACAAAAATTGGCGAGTTAATGTCAGACTACACAGAATTTCCGACAGGCATGAATACGGATAAGTGAATTTTATGAAATAAATTGCAAACCATACTGCCTGAAGAATTGACTGCCATTCCTTTGTGATATTGTCATGTTGTAATAATTAACAGGAGAAGAATTCCCAGTTTAAATACATGTAGTTTTAATCTAAATATGGACAATCAAGCAAAGGAAGGACTTTCATTTTTTTTTTAACAACTTCATTTCTGAAAAGAAATGACTGCCCTTAAAAGACTGTTTTGACATAATATCTCTGCAATCTTTTGAGTATTGTATGCTTAAACATGTCAAAAAGATCACTCTCTCCAGATGCAGAAACATCAACACATAAAGCAAAAACAAAGTTCAATCTTTCATGGAATTCTGAATTTCCTTGGATTAAGTAAAGTGCTATAAGTAATAATCATGAATTCTGTACACAACTGTTGGCTCCACTCATCAATTCAATATAGAATACTTGATGATTTTTTCATGAAAATGGCTAATTAGCACGTAAAAATGAGCAAATAAAAGTCTCCCTTATTTTTACCCAAATCTCCCTTAAAAAAAGCCCAGTTGAGACAAATCTTCCTTATTGACTGTCTGAAAATATGGCATGTATGAACTGTTGTTTTTAGACACACTGCAGTTTTTTTTGCCAATAATTGGAATCTAATCCTAGGCTTCTGTAGGCTTTTAACTGCACTGTCAAGAAAATATTAGTGCAAAGGAGTAGCAAATTGTCTCTTAACTAGAGATTGCTTTTTAGAAAAAGAGCATGTTTACCCATTGTGTTATATTTAAATGAAAGTGAATGATAGTAATATCTGACCACTGCACAAGAAGACCTTAAACTGAAATTGCTAATTGTTATGTTCTGCACACCTCCACATTTATGTCGGGGGTATATAGGGTTGCTGCTGTTTGTCTGTCCGTATGTATTTATGTACATCTCAAAATCTTGTGTGTCCAACTCCTCCCACACTGCTAGCCTGATTTGGTTTAAACTTTCATAGACAACAAGCTTGATATGCAAATGACTATAAAGGAAGGACCATTTGCTGTGACTATTTTTAGTCCCCTACTGGTTAAAACTAGTTTCAGGGACTGTAGGTAGGTCAAAGGTCAACAGGGCTTTTTTCCTGTCTGGTTCGTAACTCTGCCATCCATGAAGGGACTTTAATATTACTTGGCACAAATGTACCCCATAATAAGTCAATGTGTCATGCACAACTTTAAGACCCCAAGCTCAAAGGTCAAGGTCACAATTGGCAGTCAGATGTTAACATGGCATGAACAGGGTCTGTTACGAGTCCAGTCCATAACTCTGTCATTCATCAAGAGATTTTAATATTACTTGGCACAAATGTTCCCCATGATAAGATGACGTGTCATGCACAACACCCAGAACCCTAGCTCAAATGTAAGGTCACAATTGGAGGTCAAAGGTCAACATGTCTTTTTAGCTCCACTATTCGGAGAATAGGGGGGCTATTCTACTCAACCCGGCGTCGGCGTGACCTTTCTTGGTTAAAGTTTTTCGGCAACCTTTGTTTTTCTGTCATATCTGTGTTACTGTTGCTTACATGTTACTGTAAGTTCACATAAACATTGTCCAGCATACAAACAAAGTATGTGCAGGGACTGGGCCCATTATACCCAAGGTCAAGGCCACCAAGGTGTTATACTTGGGTTATTTTTAAAGTTAAAGTTTTTTGGCAACATTTGTTTTTCTGTCATATCTTTGTTACTGTTTCTTATATCTTACTGTTAGTTCACATAAATATTGTCCAGCATACAAACAAGGTATGTGCAGGGGCTGGACCCATTATACCCAAGGTCAAGGTCACCAAGGTGTTATACTTAGGTTCTTTTTAAGGTTAAAGTTTTTCGATAACCTTTGTTTTTCTGTCTTACCTTTGTTACTATTGCTTATATCTTACTGTAGGTTCACATAAACATTTTCCAACATACAAACAAAGTGTGTGCAGGGGCTAGGCCCTAATATACCCAAGGTCAAGTCACAAAGTTGTTATACTAAGAATTATTTTCATGTTAAATTTTTTAGAAAGCTTCGTTCATAGACATATCTTTGGTACTTTGAAAGATAATTACTTGAAATTTAAAATATTTCTTTATAATCATCATTTGTATGTGTGGTTACAATCCCCATGACTAATTGTATTTTTGACCAAATTATGCCCCTTTCATACTTAAATTTTTTGACAAACTTTGTTTTCTGGACATAACTTTGGTACCATATAAGATAATGACTTGAAACTCAAAATATATTTTTACCATCATCATCTGCATGTGTGGTAACAATCCCAGTAACTCTCTTATTGAGACATATATTCATTTTACTGTCAAACCGCCGAATAGTGGAGCGCGCTATCTTATGGACAGCTCTTGTTTTCCTGTCTGGTCCATAACTCTGCCATCCATGAAGGGATTTTAATATTACTTGGCATAAATGTTCTCCATGATGAGATGACATGTCATGCACAACACCCAGAACCTTAGCTTAAAGGTCAAGGTCACACTTGGAGATCAAAGGTCAAAATTTTTTTTTCTGTCCCGTCTATAACTTTGTCATGCAAACAGGAGTTAAATATCATTTGGCACAAATATTCTCCTGGATGAGACAATGTGTTATGCACAAAACTCAGACCCTTAGCTGAAAGGTCACAAGGCTTTTTTCTTGTCTGGTCTTTAACTCAACAATCCTTTAAGGGATTTTAATATTACTTGGCACAAATGTATCCCATGATAAGATAATTTGTTGTGCGCAACACCCAGACCCTAACTCATAGGTCAAGGTCACACTTTGAGGTCAAAGGTCAATAGGGGTTTTTCCTGTATGATCAATAGCTTTGTCATCCACGAAGATATTTTAATATTAATGTTAAAAAATTTCATGATGAGACAACTTGTCTTACGCAAACCCTTATCCCTAACTCAAAGGTCAAGGTCACTGTTAGAGGTCAAAGGATTTTTTTCCTTTCTGGTATATAACTCTGTCATCAATAAAGGGATTTTAATATTACTTGACAGAAATGTCCACCATAATCAGACAATATGTCATGTGCAATACCCAGACCCCTAGTGTAAAGGTCAAGGTTGCACCTGAAGGTCAAAAGTCAACATTGATCTTTTCCTGTCCAGTCTGTAAAATATTTTTATATAAGCTCATGTGTCATATGGACCCAATTAAAAAAATTGTTGCTGTATTTTGTTCAGAATTGTTCCCCTTTAATATGATGATTTCTCATATTTTGCCACCAATCAAAATGAAATGTTTTAAAAATTGAAATTAAATACTTTTTGATACTTATAGATGTTATGAAACATCTGCAACTGTAGGTTTTTGTTGATGCAAATTTTAATCCAAGTGTTGTATATATAGTACAATATTGTTTATACATAATTGACAGATATCAGTTCATTATGTTACACTGCAGTAGAGAAAATTTAGGTGCCTTCCAGGGACGCATGGCAATACTTCATTCACTTGTTACTGCAGTTATTGCCCTTTGATAGTTTTACTATGTAGAACTTGGAGAAAAATCTTGTGTGTCCAACTCCTCAAACACTATTGAAATGATATGCTTGAATCTTTCACAGATGAAGGACCTTGATGTGAAGATGATCATAAATAATGTTCTATGGTTATTTGTTCTAGAATTATGGCCCTTCCTTAATTTCACAAAGAAAACCATATTGAAGAAATTAGGTGTGTTCAACTCCTCATACACTATTTGAAGGAATTGATTTGAAGTAGCTTTGAAGCACAACTTATCTAAATATGACCATAAAGGCTGGCACAGTATGTGAGGACATCCAAGTCCTATGGACACAATTCTAGTTAACATCTCTGACCTTTCACCCCCCAAATGTGACCTTGAACTTCCAAAGAGATAAAGATCTTTAATGTTTTATCTAATGACCTTAATTCTGTTTAAAGATATCGTAAATTTACTGTGTGATGTCAAAAAATATTTATTAATTAATCATTAATTTATTAATTATTTGAATTCAGGATAACATTAAATAAAACTTAATTCAACATATCAAGTAATCAAATTACAGGCATTAATAAATCCATTTGTGATATCATTAAATGAATTTGATAATATCCAAAAGTACTTAATGATGTCATAAATTAAATCTATGAGATCCCTAAATGAGTCCATGATATCCAAAATTAGTTTGTGGTATAGCATGATTCATGAACAAATGTGGTTCATACCCAAGTGGATTCTAAATGGGGGCCTCCATGGTGGAGTGGTTAATGTTGCTGACTTTAAATCACTCCCCCCTCATCGATGTGGGTTCGAGCCTCACTCAGGGCATTGAATTCTTCATGTGAGGAAGCCATCCAGCTGGCTTACCGAAGGTCAGTGGTTCTACCCAAGTGCCCGCTTGTGATGAAATAATGCACGGAAAGGCACCTGGGGTCTTCCTCCACCATCAAAGCTGGAAAGTCACCCTATGACCTAAAATTCTTAATGCAGAAAAAATAGCATTTAATTCTTAAAGGCACTGACTTCCAGATTTTGGCTGAAAATGATCTTTCTTTGAAATTGAAGAAAACAACAAAATCTGTGAGGACAGGTAAAAAGAGTAAGATTCCCAGCGTGCTCAGGCTTTTTCACTGCCAAGCTTGGCTCAGTCCCATATTCCGTTGGTTGAAAAAATGGCGTGAAAGCTACCTTGTCATATTTTTAATATACCGTAGATACCCATGTATAATGCGCAGTTTTTTGACCCCCGGGACCACCCCCGAATCGTGGGTGCGCATAATACACAGGTATAGACAATTTTCCAACTTCAAAACAAGTTTGTTACCGATGTTCGCCATTTTGGTAAAGGGAAACTACTCCCCGCGCTTACTGTCTCCGCTAAAATCTAAGATTGCCGTTACGTTCCGTAAAAGATCGAATTGTTTATTTTTCTTTCAAACAAAATTAATTTCATATAAATTTAAAAGTATTTTGACGAAAGAAATGTTTATAAATCACAAAAATTATGTTACTAATTAAAGATCGAGAATTATCTTTAACCGAGATCAAACTGTGAACAACATAATTGACACGAGGTGACACGTTGATTGCCGGTAATTACTGGCTTTATGATCGTGACAAAAAGACTATCACACCTTTTGTTATCAGTTTAAATTGAGAAGCTCATGTCATTTTGAAAGATACCGTTCCGAAATATTGAATCAGCTGCTATTTATTTATTCAAAATAGTGAATTAAAAAAGGTAAAACAACAAATATAACAATAATTTACTGGTTTTATTTTCGAGAAAACAAAAATCGATAGTACCGTGAGACGATGCTGCTCTCCGCTGTGGAGATAAAATTTATTACCGGTGTCGATGTAAACTCTACTTTCGTTTTCCATCCACCTCAAAATTGACCAAAATTTTTTTTTTTTTTTTTTTTTTTTTTCCCAGGATTTTGGACTAAGATCGGGGGTGCGCATTATACACGGGTGCGCATTATACACGGGTATCTACGGTAATCAGCAAAATCTGAATAATTTAAAGAAGCATTTAAATCAAAAGCCGTAGGTTATTTCATAACTATAAATGTAAAGAATTTCAAATATGAGAAATAATGGTCAAATCACAGTGGGTAGTCAACACGACAGCTGGGGGTACTTTTGGTTTACATGATTGAAGTTTTGCACCAGCAGGAATTTGGCATTAGATTCACTCAGTATGTACAAAATCATTGCTCTTGCATTTGACAAAATGCCATTTTTGAATCACACCTTTTCAACGAAGATTGTATACATGTTGAAGCCACCTTACTTCAGTCAGTTGAATAAGTAATATCAGTGGTATAATTTTGAGACATGTCATATAATTAGCTGAAATAACTATACTTAAGGGGTTTTTTTTATTTTAAATTTTATGAGTTTATGTATTGTACAGGGGGCTGGAGGGCAAAGGAAGTTTATTGGAAATTGTTAACCACTGTAGCAAAAACAAAATTAGTTATAAATTATTGCACCTTTTTCTAACCAATGAAACTAATATCAAAGTAATATTTAAGCCAGACAATCAATCATTTACCTATCCTTTTACTTGAATCAAATGTAACTGCAGTTTATTTTAGTATATAAGGCAGGAATATATTAAAATTTTGCAAGAAAATATATCTTGAATGCACTATGAAATAAAAGAAGGCTTCCAATTTAAAATGATAACATATAAAACAGTAAACAGACAAAATTACTCAGTCTTGAGAGCATTTTCCATAGTCTGGCAGCAGTGTATGCAAAGCTCTGTTTGCGATATAAGGTTCCAGCCTTTTGAACTAATATACATGACTTAACCGTCAAGTCTCCCCACTGGGCTCATAGAGAATATTCATACTGTAAAAGAATTTGCCTAAGCTGGTCACAGTTAGGGGGTGTGAGGGTTGTTCCCCATTTCAGTATCACTCATGGACAGACTTTAATAGCCAAACCAATTCTGCCGTTATATTGCTACGTTGTGTTCTAGGCTCTTTTCCCAGATTTTATTATGGTCCCTTACCAGCATGTTAACTTCTATCGTGTCCAAAAAATAGGCTGGGGAACTATTATAGTCCACTTCAAGCATGATAGTATTTACTAAAGCAAATGTTTTTTGTTTTCTTATCATTATTTACAAAAAATACACATCATGTGTGAAATGTGAAAATATTAATCACTGAACTGAAATTAATCTGAAATTCACGTGCATGAAAAGTCGCTCCTTGTAAATTTACCGGCTTCAGAGATTTAGATCGATCATCAGTAGATGATTTGAAAGATTCTTTACATTGAAGGAAACAAAATTGATGACAGGAAATTTGTTCTGGAAGTAATATTTCAAAATGCTACAAAATTTTCAAGTATTTTGAGCATGTAAATGCTTGTTTAAACTGTTTAAAGATGGACTTTTTTGGCTGTGTGAAATCCATGCTTTATACTGAGCTTGTTTGAGTTTAGGATGTTGATATGTTAATGATTGAAAGCATGTGATATAACTGACAACAGTCACATTATTGTCATAGGAGTGATCTCAAAAGTTGTGGGGGTGGCCAAATGGGTGTTTGGTTAGAGATGGCTTCAAATCCTTATCAGTGCATCTACATGCTCTCTGAAATTGGCCTTTTCCTTTATTCACTATTATTTCAAAGGAAAATCGGTTTTTGAAGTCAATATTTAGGGGTCCAAATCCCCCTTACCTCACCACCAACCCCCACAAAAATGCTCCGGTCTCGCTTTTCTTCAGACAACATCTGTGAAACATATGGTGGAAGTTGATGAAACTTAGCTTGAATGAACCTTTGTTAGTTTTTTCAAAGAACTTTATTTCATGCAGAACTCTCATTGCCATGGCAACAGGAAAAGAAAATCTAGTGAGGTAAAAATTTGCCCCTCTTTGGGGTTTACTTGTTTTATACAGACTTACCTAGAAAAACTTTCAAAATCTTCTTGCCAAAGACATAACTTCCTGAGCTTAGATATTTGGCATGTAGCTTTGTGTTCAGGTCCTTTATCAAGTTTGTTCAAATTAGGCTTGGACCTGTACATGAGGGACACTTGTTTTACATCACCTTATAAGAAAATCTTGATAATGCAAAATTTTACAGTATGATCATAAGTTGCATTATGTTGCATAGTCACCACCTTGAATGCATAAAATCATAAAAATTTGCTTTCATATATCAAATGTTAAAACCACCATTGAACTACAAGCATCATTACACATTTTAGTCAGGTGAGTGATATAGGGCCATCATGGCCCTCTTGTATTCCCTGATATCCAGATCTCTGCAATGCTTTTAAATACCAAATTAGTATGACCAGAGTTATTGCACCTAGATTAATAAAATGTGCATTTTTTTTTTTGTCCTTTTTGCATATCTTTATAAAGGAGAGTCTCATTGAGTTAGTTTATTGTATGCTTATAATTGCTTCCCTGTAAACAGTGTTAAATCAGCCATATGTTATCAGAGTTAATGCCCTTGATTTGGTTAAAGTAATCAGTTTTTTGTTGATATTTCATGCGAAATTCTATGAATTACACTGGATATTATTTGTTAATGTTTGTATAAAAATGTAGGGGACTGGTTTGCTTTTCAGCAAATCAGAATCAAATTTACACCACAGTTATTTCCCTTAACTTTCAATTTCAAACCTCTAGTTTAACCCAGTTACTTGCACACAAATATATCTTACTTGCCCTATTTATTTGACAGTTACAGTTTCTGAAAAGCAGAAAGACAGCTTTTTACCTGCCTCATATATATATATATATATATATATATCATGAGATTATTATTAATACCGTTTTGCGTTGGATGTGTACATATCCAACACATTTTGGTACTATTTTTTGTACATTTCATGGGGATAATAATTCGTAGTGACTCATGATAGTGACAAATGGAGTAAAAAACAATAATTGTTGAAAGCAGTTTATTTGTGTAAAATGATGACCATGGTTGACCATGGCTGACTGTGCTCATGACCATGTTTTCATCATGGGTTTTGATAGTTGACCAAGTTTTAACATGGTCAGCTATCAAATACCATGATGAAAACATGGTCAAGAGCACGGTAGGCCATGGTCAGAAAAGATGATCAACAGTTTGACCATGGTCTACTGAGATACATTTTACTGTTGCATTTCATTAAATCACAGAAAGTCATGTAATTGATAGCCATATATGTGTAATCTCTTTCAAATATCATGTCTTAAACAAATGACTTCTATGCCGATGATCCTTAAGGTATTGACAGATACCAGTTTCAAAACATTTCTTTTAGAACACTGCAAAAGAAATAAATGTAAGATATTTTAGTGTAATTATGCGTACATAAAAATAACTAAAAGTTGCATTGTTCCTGATGATCTCCGTCCATCATTGCTACTCTTGGGCTTTTACACTGTAGCTCCTGCAGTTCTATACTGTTGTCGTTCTGTTCCAGAAATTTCTGCCTTTGTGTGCTCAAGAGATATATCCGACTGACTAGAATCCCATTGTCAAACACTCCAATTTCTTTCTTTGGTTTTCTGCAGCAAACAAGATATATTACTTCCCGTCGAAATTTAGAACCACTGAGTATATACAGTACCATGTTGAGTGCCGCGTTCGTCTCCCATAGCCCATTCAGCATTGGTCCCCAGAAGCCCTTTAATGATGCCAGCTCCTGAGAGTTCAAATGCTTGAATACATAGGGATCTATAATTGAAAAGATATAGATCGGTCCGACAGTAAGTGTGAACACTATATTGACAGTGACAAGGATCAATGAAACCGACAAGTTTTTCATAACTTTGGATTTAGTGAGGTGTTTCCTCCTCGCACGAGTCACCGCCAGTTGACGAATTATGATAAAATTTCCTATAGATATAAATACAAATGGAAACGCAAAACATAGACAAAAATCAATCCATGGTAGCGCATACCTTCCAAAATTCATATATTTGATGGCAACCCATGCACAAACTTTGTTGTAATTATGTCCCATTCCTAACAGGAAATGTACGTTAACTGAATACAGTATAACCCATGTTACAAGAATAACAATATAGGTTATCCTAGTGCTACAAGAGGATCGAACCCAGTATGGATATTTTACGCTGATGGCCTTCTCTATTGTCACAGCAGCCAGTAACCATGACGACGTACATGAACTCGAATAATGCATAAATGTTTGAAGTTTGCAGGCAAAACTTCCATGGTCTCTGATAATCACTTTCCACATCACCTCTAACCAGTCGCAGAATGGACCAAAAATTAGAATGAGTATATCAGAAATAGCCAAAGCTGTCAGGTAAATTGCTGTTGATGACTTCCTGTTCCTTTTATTGGTTAGGATGATAATTGTCACTCCATTACCAACAAGTCCTATCAGAGTGATTAAAATTTTATAGATTTTCTCCACAAGAAATGTTGAGATGAATTCTTGCTCACCAGAAAGGGTGTACGACAAATAAGTCTCGGTACTCTGGGAAGTTGAATCGTTCATTTTGACTTATATAACCTTGTGAACTCCTGAATTTTATATATGTTACTTCAAACAAATAGTCAAAATTTACGTGAAATATTACCATACACAATATTTACTATCATTTTCTGTATGAAGGTTACTCATTTAAAGTTTTGACATCCAAGAAGTTTTATTGCTGTTTTGAATCACTTCGACTTCCTTGTCAGAATGTTTTACTGCCTGTACTCTCTAATAGTGTCTGCTCAAAGTAACGATGTCTGCACTATGTTATTATGTTATAATGTCCTCTCTATGTAACTGTATCCTTGCTATGTAAATATATCTTCTCTATGTAACAATGTCCTCTGATCATTAAATAATTGTCAACTCTTTCTTTTGTAGAAAAATAAATTATTTTTCTTCTTTAACTAACATCGCAGTATCTAATTCCAATTTGTCCTACTCCTTTTTTGATGCTACCTCTTTATAGGTAAAAACTTTGAAGATTTCTAGTGTCAGTGTTATTGGTAAATTACAGCTGTTAGTTGAATGGCTGTTTTGTCTCCAATTATAGGCTCATCGTCGATTGGTTCCAGGCTCAATTGATTCCACTGATAATTGTTATTTTATGGCTTTCGTAGAAAATGTCATGCAGAACAGTCACGAGCTGCACTTGCAGTCAGACTAAAATTAAAGAGGTAGTTGATAAGGCAAGCCCTGTACTTGCTAATGTGGCGCCCCCTGATGGCAGGGAGGTAATTTTGATAAGAGTATTCAGTGTAAATTTGGTTGGTCTTTATGAAAATCAGCTTCATGGTCATCAGCAGATTTGTCTCATTAAGTAATGAGAAACTGAATATATAAGAGATGTTAAATCGCATGGTCTAATTTGGAAAAGTAAGATCATTAGCTAATGAAAAATGTTAGTCTGTCTTTTATTGGGAAGGACATTTTTTTTTAACAGCAGTGAAGAGAATGTAAGAAGAGCTGTCATAGTACAGAAGGACTTGGCATTTCAAAAGCCTTGTCACTGAAAAAGAGTTAAATAGAATGAAAACATAGACATAAGCAGGTAGAAACTGGGCAAAATTAAGATGCAAATTGAGGTAACAGGTTACACCAAACAATTGCTGTGTTGAAAAAGGGGCATAACTTTGGGAAAATGAGAAATAGAGCTTTGGAACCTGTGAATCATATGGAATATTATCACAGCTTGTGAACAAGTGTTTGAAGTTTCAATCAACTGACAAAAGTGGTTACAGAGGTGCAAACCTACTGGTACATACAAAACTTAACAAAAAAAAAATCGAAGTTAAAAAATGGGCTTAACATTGTACAAATGCAAAACAGAGTCATGGAATCTTTGAACTGCATGACGGATCATCACATGGAACAAGTCTGAGAAGTTTCAGTCTATTCCCACAAGTCATTACTGAGACACCAGCTAACCTACAATAACTTGACCATCAATTGCCAAGTTGAAAAAGGGGCATAACTTTTTTAAAAATAAAAAAAATATAGTTATTAAACCTACACTTTACATGTCAGATAATCAGTGAACAAAATTAATGTGTGTTGTTTCAGTGTATTCAGCATAACATTGTTAAAAAGCACAAAGGGGGACTGTTTTCTTTTATTTTGGGAACATTTTACATTCACTTCACAGAAAAATTCAGTAAGGGCAATCTAATGAGTTAAATTTCATCATGTTTAAAGGTTAAGAAATAATTATGCATTTAATTAAGTCCTACTCATGTCAAATTTCAAGCTAAAAGTATCATCTTGTGTTCATGTTTTTAGCTCACCAGAGCACGAAGTGCTCAAGGTGAGCTATTGTGACCAGTCACTGTCCGGCGTGTGTCGGCATGCGTCGTCTGTCGTGCGTAAACATTTGCCTTGTGAACACTCTAGAGGCCTCATTTGTGACCGATCTTTATGAAACTTGGTCAGAATGTTAGTCTTGATGATCTCTAGGTCAAGTTTGAAACTGGGTCATGTGGGGTCAAAAACTAGGTCAGTAGGCCAGATCAAAGGGAAGGGTTGTGAACACTCTAGAGGCCACAGTTGTGACCCAGTATTTATGAAACTTGGCCAGAATGTTTGTCTTGATGATTTTTAGGTCAATTTTGAATCTGGGTCATGGGGGCTCAAAAAACTAGGTCACCCAGTCAAATCAAAGGAAAAGATTGTGAACACTTTAGAGGCCACAATTGTGACTCAATCTTTATGAAACTTGGTCAGAATATTTGTCTTGATGATTTCTAGGTCAGATTTGAAACTGGATTATGTGGGGTCAAAAACTAGGTCACTAGGCCAGATCAAATGAGAATCTTGTCAACACTCTAGAGACACAATTTAAGTTTGAAACTCATGAGAATTAGTCAGAATGTTTGTGTTGATAATCTATAGGTCTATTTTGAATCTGGATTATGTGGGGTCAAAAAATAGGTCATCTGGTCAAATCAAAGGAAAAGCTTGTGAACACTTTAGAGGCCACAGTTGTGACCCAATCTTTATGAAACTTGGTCAGAATGTTTATCTTGATTATTTCTAGGTCAGGTTCGAAACTGGGTCATGTGGCTTTAAAAACTAGGTCAGTAGGTTAGATCAATATCAGTCTTAGTGTTTCTCAGTTTGTTGTGTAGAGTTTTGTTTGGTACTGCATCAGTCTAAGTGTTTCTCACTTCACAGTATAGAGTTTGGTTTAGTACTGCATCAGTCTAAGTGTTTCTCAGTTCGCAGTGTAGAGTTTGGTTTGGTATTGCATCAGTTTAAATGTTTCTCAGTTTGCAACTTTGCAGTGTAGAGTTTGGTTTGGTACTGCATCAGTCTAAGTGTTTCTCAGTTCGCAGTGTAGAGTTTGGTTTAGTATTGTATCAGTCTAAGTGTTTATCAGTTCCCAGTGTAGAGTTTGGTTTTGTACTGCATCAGTCTAACTGTTTCTTAGTTCGCAATTTAGAGTTTGGTTTGGTACTGCATCAGTCTAAGTGTTTCTCAGTTTTCAACTTTGCAGTATAGTGTTTGATTTGGTACTGCATCAGTCTAAGTGTTTCTCAGTTTGCAACTTTGCAGTATAGTGTTTGGTTTAGTACTGCATCAGTCTAAGTGTTTCTCAGTTTTGCCTTTGCAGTGTAGAGTTTGGTTTGGTACTGCATCAGTCTAAGTGTTTCTCAGTTTGCAACTTTGCAGTATAGTGTTTGGTTTAGTATTGCATCAGTCTGAGTGTTTCTTAGTTTGCAACTTTGCAGTGTAGAGTTAGGTTTGGTACTGCATCAGTCTAAGTGTTTCTCAGTTCGCAGTGTAGAGTTTTGTTTGGTACTGCATCAGTCTAAGTGTTTCTCAGTTCTCAGTGTAGAGTTTGGTTTGGTACTGCATCAGTCTAAGTGTTTCTCAGTTAGCAACTTTGCAGTGTAGAGTTTGGTTTGGTACTGCATCAGTCTAAGTGTTTCTCAGTTTGCAACTTTGTAGTGTAGAGTTTGGTTTGGTACTGCATCAGTCTAAGCATTTCTGAGTTTGCAGTGTAGAGTTTGGTTTGGTACTGCATCAGTCTAAGTGTTTCTCAGTTTGCAGTGTAGAGTTTGGTTTGGTACTGCATCAGTCTAAATGTTTCTCAGTTTGCAACTTTGTAGTGTAGAGTTTGGTTTGGTACTGCATCAGTCTAAGTGTTTCTCAATTTGCAGTGTAGTGTTTGGTTAAGTATTGCATCAGTCTAAGTGTTTCTCAGTTTGCAGTGTAGAGTTTGGTTTGGTACTGCATCAGTCTAAGTGTTTCTCAGTTCGCAGTGTAGAGTTTGGTTAAGTATTGCATCAGTCTAAGCATTTCTGAGTTTGCAGTGTAGAGTTTGGTTTGGTACTGCATCAGTCTAAGTGTTTCTCAGTTTGCAGTGTAGAGTTTGGTTTGGTACTGCATCAATCTAAGTGTTTCTCAGTTTGCAACTTTGTAGTGTAGAGTTTGGTTTGGTACTGCATCAGTCTAAGTGTTTCTCAGTTCGCAGTGTAGAGTTTGGTTAAGTATTGCATCAGTCTAAGTTTTTCTCAGTTTGCAGTGTAGAGTTTGTTTTGGTACTGCATCAGTCTAAGTGTTTCTCAGTTCACAGTGTAGAGTTTGGTTAAGTATTGCATCAGTCTAAGTGTTTCTCAGTTTGCAGTGTAGAGTTTGGTTTGGTACTGCATCAGTCTGAGTGTTTCTTAGTTTGCAACTTTGCAGTATAGAGTTAAGGTTGGTACTGCATCAGTCTAAGTGTTTCTCAGTTTGCAACTTTGCAGTGTAGAGTTTGGTTTGGTTCTGCATCAGTCTAAGCGTTTCTGAGTTTGCAACTTTGCAGTGTAGAGTTTGGTTTGGTACTGCATCAGTCTAAGTGTTTCTCAGTTCGCAGTTTAGAGTTTGGTTTGGGCACTGCATCAGTCTAAGTGTTTCTCAGTTTGCAGCTTTGCAGTGTAGAGTTTGGTTTGGTACTGCATCAGTCTAAGTGTTTCTCAGTTTGCAACTTTGCAGTGTAAAGTTTGGTTTAGTATTAGAGTCTGTTTCTGAGTACCCAGCGTAGGGTTTGGTTTGGTACTGCATCAGTCTAAGTGTTTCTCAGTTTGCTGTGTAGAGTTTGGTTTAGTACTGCATCAGTCTAAGTTGAGGAGTGAAAACAGTCTAAGTGCTTCTTTATCTATATACACTTAGACTTCTTTTGTGTTTACCCTTCAAAGTGTTTGTTAGTTTTCAGTTTTGAGTCTTGTCTGGTACTGGGTCAATCTGTTTCTTAGTTTTCAAAGTAGAGTCTGGTATTGGATCAATCAAATTTTGTTTTATATTGCAACAACAACAGTAATTGTTATAATTTCCAGTAAAAATAAGTTACATAGAAACCTGATTGAACTTGTAGGTTTAGTTATATTTTGGGGATTGTCTAAAGCAGTTTATGTAAATAACTTTCTTAATGTAATAGAAAGTATTTGCGTAGGTTTTGTAACAACAGATAAACTTCCCTAAATTGTAAATGCAATTTATGCTAAAGAAGTTTCTAGACATTTCCATTAAGGTCTCCTGAAAGTCTCATGTGTTTATGTGTCAAGGGAGAATTTGCCAGTATGAAGAAATATTTTAGAAGGATGAGTAGATTGTATTACTAAAGTTTAAAGTATTTTGTAAATCACAAATTTTTATAATTGAAAATAATGTGTCACATTTTAAATGTTTTTAGCTCACCTGAACCAAAGGCTCATGGTGAACATTTGTGACTGCTCAATGTCGGTCGTCCATCCTACATCCGTCAACAATTTCTAAAACAACTTTCTTCTTGAAAACTACTGGGCAGAATTACACCAAACTTTACAAGAAAGTTCCTTGAGTGGTCTCCTTTCAAAATTTTTCAAAGAATTGAATTCTATATGGAACTCTGTTTGCAATGGCAATCAAAAGGAAAAACTTAAAAAATCTTCTTGTTCAAAACCACTAGGCATAGAGCCTTGATATTTGGCATGTGACATCATCTAATGGTTCTCTATGAAGAAGTTCAAATTATGCCCCTAGGATGAAAAGAGGCCCTGTCTCAGGGGTCACAAGTTTTACATAGACTTATATAGGAAAAAAATCTTCTTGTCTAATACCACAAGACCAAGGCCTTTGATATTTGACATGTAGATTGCCTTGTGGTCCTCTACCAGAATTGTTCAAATTATAACCATGGGGTGAAAAGAGGCCCTGCCCAGGGGGGTGGGGGTCTCAAATTCTACATAGACTTATATAGCAAAAACTTTAAAAATCTTCTTGCCTGAAACTGCAAGGCCTAGGCTTTTGATATTTGGTACTTTTGCATTGCCTTGTGGTCCTCTACCAAAATTTTACAAATTATTTCCCTGGGGTGAAAAGAGGCCCTGCTCTGGGGGTCCCAAATTTAACATGGACTTATATAGGGAAAATAAAATAAAAATATTCTTGTCTGAAAGTTCAAGGCCTAGGCCTTTGATATTTGGTTTGTAGCATTGCCTAGTGGATCTCTGACAAGATTGTTCAAATTATGCCCCTTGGCTGAAAAGAGGTCCCGCCCTGGGGGTCATTTGTTATATGAGTTATATAGGAATAAGTACTTAAAAAATTATCTGATCATATTTCATAGACTGTTTAATTATAATTACCTGATGACCCCAAGCGATTAGGGGTCACTTGACTGTGATCTTGACCTACTGGTCTACTTTCTTGTTTTTACCTCACCCAAGCATGAAGTACTCAAGATGAGCTTTTGTGATTGCCCTGTGTCCGTCATCCGTTGTCAGTTGTCAAGTTTGACTGTTAGCACTCTAGAGGTCACAATTTTGGCCCAATCTTAATGAAACTTGGTCAGAATATTACCCTTAATAATATCTTAGACAAATTTGATATTTCATCAACTAGGGTAAAAAACTAGGTCACTGGGTCAAATCACAGGTGGCAGTAACGTACCTAGGATACAGTATGGATCCATGAGCCATATGCACTTAAATTTACTACAATTATAATGTTTTCTTAGGGGAAAAATGACAAAAAGCCATTTTGAAAAAAATTTTGCTCCTGTGACAATGAGCCATGAGAAAGGTGATCAAGAACAATTTGACATGTGCATTGCTTCCAGGTCCGTATTTTTTTTTTAAACAATATTTCCTTATCAATGGTTGGCCGCCTTTTCGGCAAAAGATTAATCTTTCAGAAAAATCTTACTTCAAAACCCAGTTCCAAACCGTTAACGCATCACGAGCGAGCAACGGCATACGAAACGATAGTGATTTCTCCACCCGAATAAATCCCACACATTTTTCGCATCGAAGTCTCCCCCCTAAAACACATCAAGCTCACAATGCGAGTTTAAAATAACGTAATAACCGTTCATAACAGACTAAACACAAAGTAACAAGACCGAAAACTAGGTTCAATCCTACTTTGTTACTTACAAATTCGCTATTTAACATTTTCGCTTTCGGAAATTACCTTCGCCTGCCATGATTACCGTTGACAAGACGGTGGTTGTAAAGAACGTTTTCATTGGCGGAGACAGTTTACGTATTTCAAACGTAGCGATAAAATCCAAAGAGTACCCGAATATAAACAAGCAGCGATGGCTCACGAGGATTATTTACCAAATTCAAATAAATAACAACTGGTAAGTAATTAAGTAGAATTGAACCTTATTTTTAGTCTTGTCAGTTTACATTTAGCCTATTCTGACTGCTTGCAGTGCTATTTTTAACTGACATGGTGTACTTGATTTGTTTTACAGGGGAGACTTCGGTGCGAAAAATGTGTGGGATTTCTTCGGGTGGAGAAATCACTATCGTTTCTTATGCCGTTGCTCGCTCGTGATGCGTAAACGGTTTGGAACTGGGTTTTGAAGTAAGGTTTTTCTGAAAGATTAATCTTTTGCCGAAAAGGCGGCCAACCATTGATAAGGAAATATTGTTTTGAAAAAAAATACGGACCTGGAAGCAATGCACATGTCAAACTGTTCTTGATCACCTTTCTCATGGCTCATTGTCACAGGAGCAAAATTTTTTTCAAAATGGCTTTTTGTCATTTTTTTCCTAAGAAAACATTATAATTGTAGTAAATTTAAGGGCATATGGCTCATGGACCCATACTGTATCCTAGGTACGTTACTGCCACCTGTGGGTCAAATCAAAGGAAAAACTTGTTAACACGCTAGAAGCCACATTTATGATAATATCCCTGTAAAACTTAGTCAGAATGTTAATCTGACTTAAGCAAATAATCGTAATCTCAAAAAACGAGCAAAATAGGTAAAGCAGTATAATTGTTTAATTCAGTAACCAGCGACAAATTCAACGCTACATTGGTTACAATGTAAGATAGATCGCCAAGAAATCAGGTTGCCGAATATACTACATATCCTGCACAATAATGCAGTGGACCGCCGCGAAACCATGCCCCGCTAGTTCAATTAAAACGTACAATAACACTCTATAGACCAGATTTATGATCATATCTTAATGAAACTTAGTCAGAATGTTAATCTTGATGATCTTTAGGTCAAGTTCAAGTCTTAGGTGGGTTCAAAAACTAGGTCACACGGTCAAATCAAAGGAAAAGCTTGTTAACACTCTAGAGGCCACATTTATGACAGGTACTCTATGACACTTGGTCAGAATGATAATCTTGATGATTTTTAGGTCGAGATCAAATCTGGGTCAAGTGGGGTCAAAAACTAGGTCACCAGGTCAAAAAATCAAAGGAAAAGCTAGTTAACATTGTAGAGGCTATATTTATGACTGTATCTTCATGAAAGTTGGTCAGAATGTTAATCTTTATGTTCTTTAGGTCAAGTTCGAATCTAGGTCATGTGGAATATGACCAACTGACCTACTTTCTTGTTTGTTAAGATACAGCCTTGAAATTTGGATGACATGTTTAGTTTTGCACACTGATCTTAAAACTGACTTTCACTGACCATGAATGTGACATACTGACCAACTTTCTTGTTTTTTAAGATACAGCCTTGAAATTTGGATGCCATGTACAGTTTTGCAGACTGATCTCAAAACTGAATTTCAGTGACCATGAATGTGACCTACTGAGCTACATTCTTGTTTTTTTTAAGGTACAGTCTTGAAATTTGAATGACATGTACAGTTTTGCACACCAGTCTTAAAACTGACTTTCAGTGACCATACATTCTTAATATTTTAGCATCAGTTTGACATTTGAAACATGTAGCTCATATTATTCAGGTGAGCGATCCAGGGTCATCATGGTCCTCTTGATTAAGATACAGCCTTGAAATTTGGATGATGTGTACAATTTTGCACACCAATCTTAAAACTGACCTTCAGTGACCATGAATGTGATCTACTGACCTACTTTCTACTATTTTAGCATCAGTGTGCCATTTTAAACATGTGACTCATATTACTCAGGGAAATGATCCAGGGTCATCATGACCCTCTTGTTTTTGTCTGTGTTTTAGGTTAAAATTCTTGATATTTAACTTCCCTTGTAACATACACTGTTATAAAGGATTTCTGGTTATATTAGGAACATTGTTATAAAGGATTTCTGGTTATAAGGAACAAAGTTATAAAGGATTTCTGGTTACAAGGAACCATTTTAGTTGTCCCAATTTCCCCTTCTTTATTCAATGTGAAATAGTGTTAATAGTGAACATGCTTATAGCAAACACATTTTTAAGACCAATTTCTAAACAATACATTGAACTATCATCAGGTATGGTGAACACAAACAGTTGATAATCAGAATTTTGTATAAGCATTGTGTCTAATGTATGCTTATTAAGGTTTGATATTGTTTAGAGAAAACAGTGAATTATAAAAATACCTTGTGAAAAAAGTACATTGACAGTTACATGAGCTCAGCAAACTGTCCAATTTCTAAAGCTTAGACTTGCAGGTTAAAAAGCCTATGGTTTTAATATTTCACTTTTAAATTAATACTTGTTAATAATATTGTTCTGCCAGCACTCCTGCATAGGTCAAGGTACAGTTATTAATGTCAGGTAAGCAAATTCGGGCCACTATGGCCCGTTTGTTGAATTAACTCCCTTTATTTTACTCATTATCAAAATGTTTCACAATGTGTTTGATTTTTATTAGCATGATAAGGAACAGTTAAGGAGCTGAAGTGTATATAAAATATAACTGATGCCTGCATATTGAACATAGTAATCTTGATAACACTCTTCTCTTACTAAAATGCATACATTTCATCATTTCAAAATATTTGCTCATCTTGGCCAACTTTCTAATGAAACAGTTGTTAAGGTGCTGTCCAAGGTGACGCCGTCCAATGTGACACTGTCCAAGGTGCTGTCCAAGGTGACTCTTGTCTCTTGTCTCTAGCACTTTGACCTAATGGCCTTTATCAAAAAGATAAATTTCAAATTTAATAATTACATCTTGGCTTTCTTGGAATACATTGACAATTGGCATTTTGATAAAGGCTATGAAGTCAAAATGTTAATGAAAAAAGTGTGAAATAGAGAGCTTTTGTACATGATGGATCCTTCCATACCTCATGTTTTTATTTCGATTTAAATGAGATGTGAAACCAAAATTTGTAGTCCTGTTTGGCGCCATATAATCTATACTGTGTTGGTGCGCCGTAAAACCCAAATAAATAAATAAACATGATGGATCCTTCTTTAACCTTTAGCCTGCTGGCGGCAAGTGGTTCTACCTTTGCGACCAGTGCTGACTAAGATCAGCCAGCACGGATCATGGTCTACACTGTTCACTATTCAATCAGTAAATTTTCAGTGAAAACCCCTTCAAATGATGAATTGTGTTGCCCAGATTGAATGACATACCAGTTCATTTTAAGAATTTAGCAAGCTTAAGGTTAATTACTTAAAAGCAGGCAATGATTTATCATGACAAAGATTTTCCATTGCTTTACATCAATAAGCACTTCATGATTTCAGGACTGAAGGCCATGCTCAGATATTTTCTTGACAACAACAGGGAGTCTGCCAGCAAGCTAGGTTACCTGATAACCCTTGGCCAGGCCAGAAACAAATTGTTAGCTGAAGCAGAGGCTCGAGCCCTAGCTCTGGAGGGTATTCAACTCATGGTGATTGGTATTGGGTCTGGAGTATCAGCAGATGAACTCAACAATTATCAGGTATGCTAATAGAACTGTAGGCTGTTCCAGATGCACAAATTAAAACTAAATGCTAATAGAACTGTAGGCTGTTTCAGATGCACAAATTAAAACTAAATGCTAATAGAACTGTAGGCTGTTTCAATTGTACAAATTAAAACTAAATGCTATTGGAACTGTAGGCTGTTTCAGATGCACAAATTAAAACTAAATGCTAATAGAACTGTAGGCTGTTTCAGTTGTACAAATTAAAACTTAATGCTTTTTGAACTGCAGGCTGTTTCAGATGCACAAATTAAAATTAAATGCTATTGAAACTGTAGGCTGTTTCAGATGCACAGAATAAAACTAAATGCTATTAGAGCAGAAAGGGCTCTTTCAGTTACTTTTCCCTATATACACACATGGAAACTTTATAGAAATTGCTGGCCCAATTTCAAAACTGATTGCACACACTAAATCAAGATTAAACAAATCATTTCAGTTAATCAAAATGCATTACCACAATAGGGGTTGGGTCACTATTTTGAAATTTTAAGTCTTCATCAAATACTGCTGCTTAGCTTGATTTTATTTCACACAATTTTCTTATCATCAGCCAGAGTTGTTAAAAATATTTTGATTTTCACTAAAAAGATGGCCCCCAGATTGCATGGTCACTTTTTCCTATATTTAAATTTAGCAGAAACTTCAACAAATCTTTTGTAGGAAAACCACTGACCCAGTTCATAAATAACTTCAGGGCTATCTTTGTGGTTTGCTGTTCCACTAAGTAAATATTTTTCAAGCCCAGTTGATATTTCTGAAACAAGGGCCCTTTTGGGGCAGGGCTTGTTTTATCTCTGAGGCTAAATGAAATACATTTACTTAAATCTTCAGGCTGGCTTTCAAAGTAATTTTGCAGAAATGTTATTTTGATGACTACCAGAACAGTTTTTTGTTGCGGGTTTATCCTGCTACCAAAGTTAAGTGTATTTCTGACAGTCATGTAGCATCTTTAATTGATTCCAAATCACATCCAAAGGATGTTCATGTGCCACACAAAATAGTCCCATTCGTGAACAATGCGGATGAATTATCAATGATAAGCAGTTCTTATTCATCCTCTATCCATTCACACTGGCCATTTAGATTATATAAGATCTGTCAGTTACAAGGTATTTAGATTATATAAGACCTGTCAGTTACAAGGTATTCCAGCCCATGGTTACATCACTGACTCCCAGCTGTCAGTTAAGATAAGTTCATGTAAGGTCAGGCAGAGTTTATCTTAGATATGAAGCACACTAGTATTTGTTTCTTATACATGTATATTTATAGATTGGCATTTAAAATGAAAATAAATCTAGCAAAACCCACAACCACCAGACATCTCAAGGCTTTGATTTTTTTAGGAGAACGATATGGGACCACCATGACCCTCTTGGTAAAAATGACCTGACAGCATAGGGAAATGGCTGTTTTTACGAGCATATTGTTTACCTTTATGTATACAATCTAATTTCAGATGTTTGACCGTGTAGATGGACCTGTTTTGATTTCTCCAATAGCAACTTTAGCTTCCACACAGAACCTAAGGGAGCTCAAAGATGACCTTTTGAAATGTAAGCATACGTTTTGATTTAGCTACTTGTCCAGTAATTTAGCAATGTTGAAGTGAAAACAGTTCAAGATTTTGTACCTAATTCATTGTTTCTACATATGGTGCTGTGAATGGTGCACACATTAGTCAAAGAAATATCAAAGTGTAGAACATAGTCATGTCTCAATTTGTCTTTAGGCAGTGTGTGCAAAGTTTTCACTATGATGCTTTTATATTTGTGTAATTTGATCTGATTAAACTTTATATTAAAGGTGGTCAGTCACATTTGAGCAACATTTTATGACATTTTTCGTTTTTTTAATATTAAATATTATTGGAATATTTCAACTAACTGAAACAAAAGGCAAGTTTTTAAACAGCATATAAGCGTCTAACTACTCCTGTTCAGGAGAAGTCTGTGCTAAATTTCACAACTGGCTTATTTAAATTCTCTGTATTTATTAGTTGTTTGCACAAACCAATAGTTACATGTATACATGTTTATGATTTAGTACAATTTCAGTATGTAGACATGATTGCTCTTTGAGCCGACATGGATTTTAACCCTTACCCTGCTAAATTTCTATAATGAACTTGTCCATCATTCAATTTGGACAGTACCATTAACTGTTAAAAGGCGTGCTTACCAAAAAGATACTGACTGAATGGTGAACAATGCAGATCACGATCAGACTGCATGGATGTGCAGGCTGATCTTGATTTACATTGGTTGCAAAGGCAGAATCAGTTGTGTCCAGCATGGTCGGGGTTAAAAAATCTGCATATATCTGTACAAGTTGATTACTCATTTGATGGCATAAAGCTCTAGACTTGTGTATCTGTTTCAAGAAGACTTAGACTGTGTACTCGATATTTTCAGATGCTACGATCTCAAGACCAAGAGGGCTATATTGTAAGTTTGAGATATTATTACTAAAATTTGTCTTCATCTGTTCAATTTTTGTTCAAAGTATCACATTTAATTTTTTTTGACAGTGTAGACAGCAGCTTTTTACAGGATTTTTGTCATGTCTAATTTGACATCAGAAAAAAATTCTAGGATGGAGTGTAGAAGCAGCGCTATTTTTCCAGTTATGTAACTGTCAGTGTATTGATAAGAGTTTCATAGAAAACATGAATGCTGAGACCTATTTTTCCCTTATTTGGCTTCTATTTAGACTTGAATTGATCGAGAAAATACAGAAATCCACCAACCCACTTCCTCTTTTTTAAGAACCACTGGATGTTGGTTATCCATCAGTCCCTTTTGGCTAATTGATTTCCTACACCACAAGGCAAATTTCAACCAAATTTAGCAGAAATGTTACTTAGTAGACAGTCTTTCAAAATTATTCAATGAATTCAGATCCTCGCAGATTTCTCAGTGGTTGCTTTGGAAATCTAAAGGAAAAACTTTAAAAATCTTATTTTCCAAAAGCTTAGTTATGTACAGCATTGTCTAGTAATGCTCTGCTAAACAGCTCAATCCATTTTATATAGCGAAATAGCATTGTATTTCATGAAAATACAAAGTATGATTATAGACATTAATTCAAATTCAATATGTGTTCAAATATATTAAGTGACTTTATATACTTTTCAATTACCAAACAATGAAAGTCTTTTGCAATCTTGATGATATCATTACAAGCTTGAGATGATATCATGAAGTTCATTAACACAGGGTAATCATTTATGATTAAATGTATCAATGTTGACAGACTTTATAATGATTCCTTTGCTGGCCCACTGTCATTATTGGACAGTATTATGGTGTTTTGAATTATAAACAAAAGAAAAACATAAGATTAAGTCGATACACAAAGTTTCCAATGCAAAGAGCTTTTTCTTCGTTGGCCAAGTGGTAACACCATCCATTTCATACTTTTTCATCACGAGTTCAATTTCCAGACCCATACATTTTTATACGCCCAAAGGGACATATTATGTTATGACGCCGGTGCCCGTCTGTCCGTCCGTTAGCAACTTCATGTCTGTAACTTTTGAACCCCTTAAAGTATTTCAAAGACACTTGGCACAAATGTTCACCACATCGAGACGATGTGCAGAGCGTATGTTTCGGATGGCTCCCTTCAAGGTCAAGGTCACACTTAGGGGTCAAAGGTCATATATCTTTGTTTCGTGTCCGCTCTGTAACTCTTGAACTGCTTGAAGGATTTTAAAGAAACTTAGCACAAGTGTTCACCACATCATGACAACATGCAGAGCACATGTTTAGGATGGCTCGCTTTAAGGTCAAGGTCACACTTAGGGGTCAAAGGTCATTTGACTTTTTTCATGTGTATATTGCTCTGCATTGCAGTGCTCTTGTTTTTTATTTGGCAGATTCCTTTTTAGGTCGACTATTCGAAGAATAGGGGAGCTATCCTACTCACCACGGCGGCGGCGTGAGCGTGAGCATTAGTTAAAGTTTGCGTACCACCACTAATATTTTCAAAGTCCATTGAGATATTGCTTTCATATTTTGCGTACTTGTTTACCATCATGACCCCAGTCTGTTAAAAGGAGGAGGCAACTCTATCAAGCATTTTGACTGAATTATGGCCCCTTTTCGACTTAGAATAAATGTTAAAGTTTGCGTACCACCCCAAATATTTTCAAAGTCCATTGAGATATTGCTTTCATATTTTGCATACTTGTTTACCATCATGACCCCAGTCTGTAAAAAGGAGGAGGCAACTCTATCAAGCATTTTGAGTGAATTATGGCCCCCTTTTGACTTAGAATAAATGTTAAAGTTTGCATAGTGAAAAACCGAGATCACTTTTCTGTGGTACAACATGGATGGTACCTCCAATTTTTAGGTGTATTTTGACATATCTGTACCTGGTAAGGATTTTTTATGCCCCCGAAGGGAGGCATATAGTTTTTGAACCGTCTGTCTGTCGGTCTGTCGGTCTGTCCGCATTTTTCGTGTCCGGTTCATATCTTTGTCATCGATGGATGGATTTTCAAATAACTTTGCATGAATGTGTACCACAGTAAGACGACGTGTCGCGCGCAAGACCCAGGTCCGTAGCTCAAAGGTCAAGGTCACACTTAGACATTAAAGGTTATTGCATTGATGGGCGTGTCCGGTCCATATCTTTGTCATCGATGGATGGATTTTCAAATAACTTTGCATGAATGTGTACCACAGTAAGACGACGTGTCGCGCGCAAGACCCAGGTCCGTACCTCAAAGGTCAAGGTCACACTTAGACATTAAGGGATAGTGCATTGATGGGCGTGTCCGGTCCATATCTTTGTCATTGATGGATGGATTTTCAAATAACTTGGCATGAATGTGTACCACAGTAAGACGACGTGTCATGCTCAAGACCCAGGTCCGTAGCTCAAAGGTCAGGGTCACACTTAGATGTTAAAGGTCTTTTTTCATGATAGTGCATTGATGGGCGTGTCCAGTCCATATCTTTGTCATTCATGCATGGATTTTAAAATAACTACGCATAAATGTGCGACACAGTAAGACGACGTGTCGCGCGCAAGACCCAGCTCTGTAGGTCAAAGGTCCTAAACTCGAACATCGGCCATAACTATTCATTTAAAGTGCCATCGGGGGCATGTGTCATCCTATGGAGACAGCTCTTGTTTTTTGTGGAATTTTTTTCCTGTCGACTTGGAATTTTTAAAAATGTCTTCCCTTTGTTCTTCCTGTCCTTTGGACTTCAACAGTCAAGTTCTTGAAATTTTGCTCCCATCATTCTCTAATATAACCCTTGGGGCGTATATTGCCCCACTTGGCGGAGCTCTTGTTTGTTTTTAGCTCACCAGAGCACAAAGTGCTCAAGGTGAGCTATTGTGACCGGTCATATTCCAGCAACCGTCAGCATCCGTCATTGTCGTTCGTCAACATTTGCCTTGTGAACACTCTAGAGGCCACATTTTTTACCCAATCTTTATGAAACTTGGTCAGAATGTTAATCTTGATGATCTCTAGGTCAAGTCTGAAACTGGGTTATGTGGGGTCAAAAACTAGGTCAGTAGGTTAGATCAAACGAAAAACTTGTGAACATTGTAGAGGCCACAGTTGTAACCCAATATTAATTTATTGAAACTTAGAATGTTTGTCTTGATGATCTCTAGGTCAAGTTTGAAACTGTATCATATGGGGTCAAAAACTAGGTCACTAGACCAAATCAAAGGAAAATCTTGTCAACACTCCAGAGACCACAATTTAAGTTTGAAATTCATGAGAATTAGTCAGAATGTTTGTCTTGATGATCTCTAGGTCATTATTGAATATTGGTCTTGTGGGGTCAGAAACTAGGTCACCTGATCAAAGGAAAAGCTTGTGAACACTCTAGAGGCCACAGTTGTGACCCAGTCTTTATGAAACTTGGCAAGAATATTTATCTTGATGATTTCTAGGTCAAGTTTGAAACTGGGGCATGTGGGGTTAAAAGCTAGGTCAGTAGGCCAGATCAAAGGAAAAGCTTGTGAACACTTTAGAGGCCACAGTTGTGACTCAGTCTTCATGAAATTTGGTCAGAATGTTTGTCTTGATGATCTCTAGGTCCAGTTTTTAAGCTGGGTCATTCGGGGTCAAAAGCTATGTCACATGGTCAAATCGAAGGAAAAGTTTGTGAACACTCTAAAGGCAACAGTTGTGACTCAATCTTTATGAAACTAGGTCAGAATGTTTGTCTTGATGATCTCTAGTTTAAATTTGAAACTAGCTCATGTGGGGTCAAAAACTAGGTCATTAGGCCAGATCAGCTCTGGTGAGCAATTACCAGTAATTATGTTTATCTACATTTTATGTTAAATATAAACATAGGTCAAAAAGTATAAGATATAAATGGGTGATAACTTGCATGAGTCTTTATCATGATATAAACTTGCAAACCTCTTGGTCTTTGGCTGGGTCCACCCCCTATTTTTAATGACCCCTGAAATTATCAAAAAATGCACATTTTCACCTAATTATGTGCCTAGCTCAAAAAGTATTTAAGGTAAATTCATGAAACCTTGCTTGAGTCTTTATCATAATGTGACCTTGCACACTTGGCATTTTTCTTGATAATCTTAGCACTTCTTACAGAGTTATGGCCCTTGCAATAGCCAAAATAGTTGATTTTTTGTTTGTGATGTTCATAGCTCAAAAATTATATGGCCTAGAATACTGAATCCTTTTCATAAAAATTAATTAATTGATGTTAGTTAAGGCTATATTACCCCATTAAGACTGCAAACATTTGAATTATTTCCCCTTATTTGTGACAAATGTAACAGCAGTGTGTGGGTGGGGGCGGGGGGGGGGGGGGGGCACACCCTGTGTCCTACAGACACATTCTAGTTTACAGCTCTCCTGTATTATTTTCAAGCATAAATGGTTAGTTCTACAAATATTATGACCACTTTAAATAGCATTACCCTGCCATAATTTCTGTATTGATTAAAATAAAGATACTGCCGATTTTATACAAGAATAAGAACAAAACAATAAATTAGACACTGCATGGAGAAAAACCATCTTGCACAAAATAGGTAAAACAGAATAAAAACAGTTCTTAGGTGGATGCAAGATTCAAAGAAGTATCAAATACAAAATGATTAGAGCCGTATCATGAGAAAACCAACATAGTGGCTTTGTGACCAGCATGGATCCAGACCAGCCTGCACATCCGCACAGTCTGGTCAGGATCCATGCTGTTCGCTAACAGTTTCTCTAATTGCAATAGGCTTTGATAGCGAACAGCATGGATCCAGACCAGACTGCGCGGATGCGCATGCTGGTCTGGATCTATGCTGGTCACAAAGCCACTATGTTGGTTTTCACATGGCACAGCTCATTACATTTCCGCTACCAGCAAGACAACTAATGATCTGACTTTGTTTTTATTTCATTTTAAAACAAGAATGCTACTGATTGTTTATTACAAAATGCTAAAAATAAAAAGGCCATAATACTGTACAGTACTTCTAATATCTTGTTTTCATATCTTGTTAGTTTCTTGTTCACAGTTGCATAACCTTTTTCAAGACCTAATGAAATTTGATATATTCTAGTTCAGTGGGATGCTGCCTTTGATTTGATAGTGCTGGTGCATGATGAAAGTGGACGAGCAGACGGTGGAGCAAGGGTCAAGTATTTCCTTCAGGACATATTCCATAGGTACATCCTTGTCTATTTTGTTTACTGGTACTGATGATAAACCCGAACAGAAAATGAGTTTTTTTACCTGTAACTTTTTTATTTCTGCAATTTGTAATCAGTGGTTGGTATCAAAATAAAGCTTAACATTTGCTGAAAACTTTACATAATTCAAATTTATATTTAGTTAGCAAACTCACACGAAGCGAGGCCCTGAAACGGGTTAGTAAAATGGGGACTGTAAGCAGGCTGACTGATGATAAATTCGAACACTTTGTCATCTACAAAATTTTTTTCGTAGTATTATATTGAAATTTTCCCCAAAAAGCTGCAACAGTCATTCCTGATCAAGTAATGAAAAGTGACCCAATGTCAGGCCTTCATGTGGCGACAGTGAGTATGGGCAAAAAAACACCCTCTTCCCCAGTAATTTTGGATAAATATTTTTTATACAGATAAATGTAAGTCATTTATTTATACAGAATATTTACCAATTTTGTTTTTATTTACACCAGTTGGTGTTGTAAATGGAAACTATTAGATGGTGTATTCAATTTTATAAATAACTGATTGCAATAAAATATTTCCAAGGTGGTCGACTTTATCATCTGTCTGGGTTTATCATCAGTACCAGTATTTAAGAAATGATTTATAGCAAAAGAGTGTTTTAACACTTATTCATGCACGATGGGCTGTTATATGTCGAGCATGGTAATTTCATGAGGGCACAGCCCGAGTGAAATTATTTGTATGACATATTACCACCTGAGTGTATAAATAGTATTAAAATATGGTTTTGGTATAAATTATTTCGATTCTAACATGCCCTTAATCTAAAACAGTAGATAAATATAGAAGTGCTCTTTCTTAGTCGCAACAAAAACAGTGATGTCACCACATGTTAACGTGACCTCATTCTGGTGTAAGAGTGTTTTAACAGAGAAAAGCATACTAGTATAGTAATTACCCAATTATATGATTATATAAGTCAACCTAAATGCTACAAAATAAAACTTTGTTTCAGCGGCTTAATTGAAAGGAAGTTTTTGTATACAACACTTTTCTATAGGCCAGTGAAATGGTCTTGTCAGTTTTGTAGACTAGGTATAAAAACATTGAAATTAACCCTTACCCTGCTAAATTTTTATAATGAAATTGTCTATCTTCCACTTTGAACACTACCATTAAGTGTTAAAAGGGGTGCTTACCAAAAAGATATTTGCCGAATGGCAAACATTGCAAATCTTGATCAGACTGCACAGATGTGCAGGCGGATCATGATCCACATTGGTCGCAAAGGCAGAATCAATCATGTCCAGCATGATAAGGGTTAGTTTGGGAAAATGTGTGTAACATTGAGATTTAGGTCTAGAATATCATCATTGCAATGTTTTTGTGAACTTGCTCTAATGGTATGGTAACATGTCAAAATATCTCACTTGAAATATGTCTGAAATATGAATTGTCTGAATGTAGGACAATATCCCCGCAGGACTGAAAACCCACCCTGCTCAATTTGAGCAAAGTGGACATAATTCCCCCCATTGATTATGTGGAATAAAAGCTTTAAACTGATGAAAAACACATTAAAAACTACATTTTTGAACATGATAATTATCAATTTTTAAATGAAATGAGGCAAAAATTTGAATACAGGGGAGATCGCTGTGACGTCACACATTATCATTTGTTTATCTGGTGGTGGGCAAAAACTGTTTTTCCACCATTTGTGTATAGGATCAGAATCTTTTTTATTTTGATAACTTTTTTGCTCATTTATGGATTTTCAAAATTTAAAAAGTTTTGAAATACTATTTTCATATTTTCTTATTCAAATATCCTTTTTTAATGAATAACCGTTTTAGACGACATTTGATTTTAATAGTGATGATGTTCAAAACTTTTAGAACAACGCTGTAAGTTAAAAGTTCATAATTAATCCATTTTAATTTGAAATAATAATTTCTTTTTATTAAATTGCTTGTTTTATAAGCTTTCCATTGATTAAAGAAATATTTATATAATTTGTGTTTTAAGAAAGTTTAGGCTGATAGAAAAACATCACTTTTTACAAAAAACATGGACGTTCGGTGTCTGCCCACCCGATCAATGTCTTATCCATTCTGAAAATACAAAATGCTAATGATTTGTATACAAACCGATCTCTCCTATAATTGAAAAAAAAACTAACGGGAGTTTTTGTGTGCCTCTGTCTGATTAAGCAGGGGGAATTTTGTCAGGGGTTCGTATCCCATATAGTCTAACTACGAAATGCATGTAACTGTGCCGGGGGAAGCTGATTGACACAGTGAGATTGATATTTACTTTTTCATCATATAAAATGTTTGTTTTACTACCTCATCGTTCTTGTATCAATATAGAGCTAATTTGTTTCTTATGTTATCAGTACTTCAGTTCTGTAATGGGAGAACATTTTATTTTCTATATCTATACTACCACTAGAATCTTTCACAGTAAAATTTGCTGACTAAACGTTTAACAGTTAAACGGTTTCCGGATGATAACATGAAAACACTTGGGCCTAGGATCATATACTTTGGTACACAGGTGTAACAGCATGAAATACAGGTCAAATTTGACTTTGGGATCAGTAGGTCAAAGGCCAAGGTCACAGTGACTCGGAACAGTTAAATGGTTTCAAGATGATAACTTGAGAACGCTTGGGCCTAGGATCATAAATTTTGGTAAACAGGTGTAACATCATGAAATACAGGTCAAGTTCGACTTTGAGGTCTGTAGGTTAAAGGTCAAGGTCAAAATGACTCGGAACAGTTAAATGGTTTTCAGAGGCTAACTTGAGAACGCTTGGGCCTAGGATCATAAATTTTGGTACATAGGGGTAACAACATAAAATAAGGTCATGTTTGAGGTCAGTAGGTCAAAGGTCAAGGTCACAGTGACTTGGATTAGTTAAACGGTCTCCGAATGATAACTTGAGAACGCTTGGGTCTAGGATCATAAAGTTTTATACACTGGTGTAACATGATAAAATACAGGTCAAGTTTGACTTTGAGGCTAGTAGGTCAAAGGTCAAGATTATAATAACATGAAACAGTTAAATGATTTCCAGAGAACGCTTGGGCCTAGGATAATGAAAATTGATAGGGAGGTTGGTTATGACCAGCAGATGACCCCTAATAATTTTGAGGTCAGTATGTCACAGGTCGAGGTCACAGTGACCCGGAACATTTAAACGGAATTTGGACAATAACTTCAGAATGCTTGGGACTAGGATCACAAAACTTAATAGGGAGGTTGTTCATGACCAGCAGATGACCTGTATTGATTTTGAGTTCCAAGGGTCAAAGGTCAGAGTCACCCTGAACATTTAAACGTGAAACTTCATAGGGAGGTTGATCATGACCAGTAGATGACCACTATTGATTTTGAGGTCAGTAGGTTAAAGGTCAAGCAAGTTCAGCTTTGACATTGGCTTAGTTCTGTCACAAGGCCATATTGTGGGTGTATAATTCATCACACCTGTGACAAATCTAGTTTCAATTTCGGTAAGTCTGTTACAAAAAAAATTCTCGATGAAATAAGGAAATACAATTTCTGGACACATGTTTGGAAGCGAATAGTAGATTGATATGAAGCCACCCTGATCATGTTTCAGTATTATCAAATCACAATAAATTGGTTACAGTCTTGTTGAATGATTTAAGAATTTGTAAATTTCTAGGGAACCATGCTCAACATGCCTTACAATGTATTCATATTGTGTGAATTCAGTGTCACACTGTTTTGTTACAATATTTCGATTTTGAAATCTTTTTCATAATAAATACAGTTAAATATCGTTACCTCGATATCGGTTAGCTCGATACTCCGGTTAGCACGATGTGTTTGAGTCCGTCCCGATTTTTCCCTATTTATCTTAATGTAATTATTTATCATTACCTCGATATGATTAGCTCGATATTTCGTTTAGCTCGATGAGACTTTTCAGTCCCGTCAACTTACCTGTACTGTTTTTACACCTGTTTTCGTCGATATCACAGTTTGTCAAAAATATCCATGTTATTTGTAAGGCGTGAAAATTAACCTATTGTTGTCCGGCGATGTATTAATTATATTCAAGTTAGTTTGTGTGTTTGTTTTGTTTGTTATTTAATCTTTAATCCAATTTAAATGTCAGCAAGTTTTGCATTTAATTCCCAATAATTAGTCTTATAAAACACCATGCAAGCAGGAAAGCTGTTTTCCATTATAACAACTAATTTGGATGGAATATTTTCTGTTTGACGGAGTAAAAATCTACCATTTAGGATTGAGTAACAATATGTGTATTTAACTGGCAAATTTTCGTTATCGAAGCACAGTCAAATTGATTACTCAACTAGGAACTTTACCGCTGCATTCAGACTTGTTTAGGGAAGGAATCATAATACTAATGTTTAAATGTATATTTTCAAAAATTAAAAAGTTATCATACCCAACTTTTTTCTTCTTAGGCGTCTTATCAAGCTATCCGCAGCGGGGTGCGAGAACAGCCGCCCATTTGCATTTAAAAACGGCTAAAATTGCATTTTAGCCACTCTGCCCAAAATGTCCGAGTTATTCTGTTAGCTGATAAGAGTCTCTGCCTTGCCTGAAGTATTCCGTAGTAGAGGCAAAGATGTTAGAATGGCATTATCGTAGCTAGAATACAATTGTATAGCTTAAGTTTTTTGACTGATTGTTTAATAATAAAAGATAAAATATTGTCTTTATCACATTTTGCGTTACATATCGTTTATTTTATGTAAAAAATCTGGTGTCAAATATTACTCTGTATTGCGATCAATGTCAAAGCCACGTGTCATTGTTGCGGTCAAAATTGTAAACTGTCGCAACCACGTGTCATTAAAATATTCGGGGTCTTAGAATGTAACAGATTGTTACATGTGTAATGTCAAAATCACAGTTTATAGTTTTGTAAATTTAACATCCGCGCTACACTGTGACTGACAGAATTATCGGTTGCACATTTGTAAAAGTGAAATAAATGAGATATTATTTTATTACTCAAAATAAAAACCAATTATCTCATACAACACTCTTTATTCATCAAGAATATGCATTGATACTTACAACGATAGTTAAACATACGCATGATACATTTTGTAATAATTTAATTAAATTCAGTAAAAGTATATTGACAATATTGGGAGTTGATCGGCCACTCATGACTCAACAAGGGTCTCACCATGTAGAGTCGTTAAAAGCACAGCAAAATCCGTCGAACGAGAGGAGAACAGATGCACCAACCCAAGGCTTGCAAAAACAACGCAACTGCGCAATCCATCGAACTTCATATTGTGAATCCAACCCAGCCCGGGTGTCACCGGGATGCGGTCAAATGCACAACCCTAGCCAATGTAAAGCGAGGCAATATAACACAACGGACCACAAGGCAAAGCAATGCAAGACACTTTGTACTTTGTAACAGGTATCACTCAAACAACGCAAAGTAACGCAAGACACTTTGTACTTTGTAACAGGTGTCACTCAAAGGCAAAGCAACACAAGACACTTTGCACTTTATAACAGGTATCACTCAAATGCAAACACACAACAATTTCAATTGAACGTCGAGCTACCATTCCACCCATTTCGGGTTTCACCGAGAATGAGCGAAACCGCAACACGAGTCAATGAAAGGCAAGGCAAGGCAAGGCAAAGTGACACCACTGAGAGCAACGCAACATACGCAACACACGCAACACTAGGAATTGCCAAGTACTAGGGCAAAACCTTTTACTATCCAGTTAACACAAACTGGTGAACATATGATACCCCAAAGTACGCAACTTGAATGCAAACATACAGACACCGTATCCGCTCACCTCACGGCCGACAGAATTTTACCGCTAACATATTATAAGCGACAATATCCATCAAGCCAGTATTATAAATAAACACCTTGTACTTATAGTATTATGACAAGATGAAGAAAAACTAATATTAAGGTCTATCAAATGTCACAGTTAAAAAGCCAGTGTCCTACATAATAATTGTTACCACAAATAATAGCAGAATTTTCTTAGTGATATCCAGCTGTGAGCACAAAGTTTTTAAGTTCACATGAAATAATATTTACGACAGTCAATACTTCCTATAATTATTTTCCTGTCCTTGAATTTCATGTCAATACGACACATTTAACTTAAAAAGTGAAACTTATTCTAATAATTTTATTACTTCACTATTGTCTTCTTGTACATTTAGTTTATATATTTTAATACTAGAAATACGTATATTAATATCAATCAACTATCCCGTGCCTTTTTAAAGAAGTATAAAATCTTTCAAATTATACTGGAGAGTCTTATACAAATATAGTCACGCCCATGCTAAACCGTTTTCTTAAATAACAAAATTTATATACACTGCATCAAAATGTCTCAGTTTTTTCTTCATAACACGGTATGAACATCTCACATTTGGAAGTCCTTGGTCACGTAACAAGATGACATCTAGCCCCGTCATACATTTTGATGGCTGGATGTGTTATCTCCTGCGGTGTTATTGCTATCCGGTATATCACCCTCATCAATTTACTTTGGCACGGTTTAACCCTGCAATTGTAAGTAAAAAGACGGCAGTACCTAACAACTCAGTCGTCAAGACCGGGTGGACAATAACAATTAACTTGAACTAGAAGATCAACGTTAGCTATTGCTAAATAGATGGACTTTATGCAAATTTCCTTTACAACTTTGAACCAATTTCATAAAACATTCCACAGATGATGTAAGATCAACATAAATAGATCAGTAAAGTGTATATAAAATACTGACAAAGTATTCTAGCAAGTTGTTAAAACTACAATACTAGCCCGAAATTAAAGATGCAAAACTCTATGTTTCGAAAGTTTCCTATAAATACAGGGTGTGGCGGGCGGGTAGTTTTGACGTTACCGACGGTGTAGCTAGCAAAATGTGAGAGAACAGCACGAGATATTGGTATTTATATTATATCGACTGGGTACCAGTATCAATAGGAACCAGTTCAGATCAGCCAAGTGTAACAATATCGATGACACGTTTATCTACGAAAACAGACGACAATTTAATAAACTAGCAGACGGTAATTAACAAGCAACAATTTGAGAAAAAATAAATTAAATTATTTTAATTCTAAAATAATTATCATTAGTGCCTGCGAAATAAAAATAGCATAACTTTTGAGATTCAGTTTAGAAAATATAAAAAAAAAATGAGAATTCTTATAACCTTTACAGAGTTTTCGCTTCCATAGTTATTCATCAGAATCAGATTAATGCATAACAGAATAAATCACAGCTATATGAACATAAGACTATTATTAGCTCATCTGATTTTTTGAAAAAAAATGATGAGTTATTGTCATCACTTGAGCGGTTGTCGGCGTCGGCGTTGCCTGGTTAAGTTTTATGTTTAGGTCAGCTTTTCTCCTAAACTATCAAAGCTATTGCTTTGAAACTTGGAATACTTGTTCACCATCATTAGCTGGCCCTGTATAGCAAGAAACATAACTCCATCTTGCTTTTTGCAAGATTTATGGCCCCTTTTGTACTTAGAAAATATCAGATTTCTTGGTTAAGTTTTATGTTTAGGTCAACTTTTCTCCTAAACTATCAAAGCTATTGCTTTGAAACTTGGAATACTTGTTTACCATCATAAGCAGACCCTGTACATCAAGAAACATAACTCCATCTTGCTTTTTGCAAGAATTATTGCCCCTTTTGGACTTAGAAAATCAGTTTTCTTGGTTAAGTTTTATGTTTAGGTCAGCTTTTATCCTAAACTATCAAAGCTATTGCTTTAAAACTTGCAACACTTGTTCACCATCATAAGCTGACCCTGTACAGCAAGAAACATAACTCCATCATGCTTTTTGCAAGATTTATGGCCCCTTTTGGACTTAGAAAATATCAGATTTCTTGGTTAAGTTTTATGTTTAGGTCAACTTTTTCTCTTAAACTATCAAAGCTATTGCTTTGAAACTTGCAACATTGTTCACCATCATAAGCTGACCCTGTACAGCAAGCAACATAACTCCATCCTGCTTTTTGCAATAATTATTGCCCCTTTTGGACTTAGAAAATCATTTTCTTGGTTGAGTATTATGTTTAAGTACCGGTATACTTTTCTCATAAACTATCAAAGCTATTGCTTTAAAACTTGCAACAGTTTTTCACCATCATAAGTGGACACTGTACATCAAGAAACATAACTCTATCCTGCTTTTTGCAAGAATGATGGCCCTTTTTAGACTTAGAAAATCATGGGTAGGACAATATTTCTATTATACAAAAAAATCAGATGAGCGTCAGCACCCGCAAGGCGGTGCTCTTGTTTTTATTGTTATTACTAGTTTATGTATGACAAGACTGCTATATGATATAATTGATTGACAGATAAATTTAGCACTACTGGAAGTATATAAAATATGCTACTGACACACAGATTCGAGTACATATAATTTTATTATCAGGTTTACGAAGCTTACAGTTGAACAAATAATTGTCTAAACTATTCTAAGTCTAAATGAGAACGATGGACTGATATGATATATCTTTTAACTTGATATCTTTTAATTTAAAATGGATTTTAGTATTACAGTAATATTGCTTTTAAAATAAAAAAGCATATAGCAGGTTTGACTTTTTGCTTAGTATTCACATATATAAGCGTGTAATGTGTTTCTGATTAATAGCAATGTGTTAAGTATAGTAGCTGTCAGCATGATCATACCATAAAACTTCTGTAAACACAGCAGGTATCCGCGCCTGTATAAGGGTCAGTTATAAAAAGAAAAACTTTATGATGAAAAGAAATGAAAGAAAATTAACTAGATTTTTAAATAAATCATCATATTTCTATACTAAAAATCTATCCTATAACGTTGACTTTTTCGGAAATTTTTATGAATACTTTTGATCACAGAAATGCGAATTTACATAACTGCATGCAGTGTGCGCTATCCATACTGATATACAACCAGATGTTCTGTTGCGCAACATATTATACTTAATTAACTAAGCAAATGCAAATGAGACAGCGGCCAGATTAACCTAAAGATTTAGTACTTAATTATTTGACTGGTGTCTTAAATTGTCATTTCTTTCTGTACTGTTACATATTGTAAATACATGTGTTTTTAATTGCTGCAAGTAAAACTTTCCACAATGTCAGACTGCCTTAGTCCATTTCATAGCTTGTACTCAAAAATGAACTTTCATTTAATAACCAGGCATCTCCGCACCGAAAGAAAGCCTAGAAGCAAAACGTTATTGTAACACTAAATGTTACAAATCGAGTTTTAAAAGCTGTTGATGAATCAAAATTATCTTATCTGGATACCTATAATTCACAATTTGAATGTTTTCAATTAAAATGTCATTCGCATATCACTGCTGAAAATGATTTTTATGATTTTAATTTATATGACTATATTACATCATAGCTATGTTTTAATGAGGTTGGTTATTGATTCCGTTCATATTTGAGGTGATCGTGAAAATATTTTATCCAATAAATTCTTGCATTAAATATACGGACTCCCATTCCGTCCTTTCTATTCTTTTATGGATGATAATGACAACACTGTTTATTGGTGAGCATTCTCGCATACCAGAGGTCTACCATGGTTCTCCGGTTCGTGTCGGGTACCATGTCGAACATCTGATGGATCAGAATGATTGGTGATAACATACGTTACCTTACGGGCAGATAAGGGGAGAAACTCGCATATCTAATATGTCTTATCAACGGTAAATACAGGGTATTGTCCCTTGATGAAAGAAGACTTTAGTTTGACATGATGTATGTATTTGATTAACATGTTTTATTTGTCAATAAAATGAAAATCATATTTACGTTTAATATTATTTCTTTCCACTTTCAAGCCCTCTGGAAAAAAGCATTAGATATAATGACAATATAGACGTCCAACACAAGTAAAAAGTAGTCCCTAATAGTCGATATCGTTACGTCGAACTTCGGATACGTCGATGCAATTTTTACAGTCCCTTGAATATCGAGGTAATGGTATTCGACTGTAAATAAATGGTAGCACTCCTTCTTGATGTTTATTGGCACCAAACCTTTTTTACTGATTCTTAAATAAAGAAGATTCTTTATACTAAAGAAATAACATCATGGCCCAGATATAATGTTGTGTCCCTTTACAGTTTGTATCAGATTTTTGACACTATTTATTGTCCTTGAACTATTATATTGGTGATATTCACTGAACGTAACAGTCTAAGAAGGTGTATAGTATGAGGATTTGTAACTTATAGTACTTATTAAATCACTTATATTTATGACAGATACCCGATTGGTGTAAACGATGTACTAGGTGGAGTAATAACGTTTGGTAAAGACGTAAATACAGGAACAGGGAAAGAAATAGCTTTGGGAACTGACAAATTCTACTCCGCTCTTTATGTTAAAATTGCTCAGCTTGATTTGACACCTACAGGTAAATTTGATGAATATTTATCCTTGTTTGATATTTGTCAAACATGGGTTTTCAGCATTACCTTAAAATCTTTAGAATAAGCCATTTTTAGTTCACCTGAGCCAAAGGCTCATGGTGAGCTTTTGTGACTGCTCAATGTCCGTTGTGGGTCATGTGTCGTGCATCCGTCAACGATTTCTAAAAAAATCTTCTTGAAAACCACTGGGCAGAATTACACCAAACTTCACAGGAATGATTCTTGGATGGCCCCCTTTCAGATTATTCAAAGAATTGAATTCTATGCAGAACTGTGGTTGTCATGGCAACCAAAAGGAAAAACTTTAAAAATCTTAGGTCTAAAACCGCAAGGCATAGAGCCTTGGTATTTGGCATGTGACATCATTTAATGGTCCTCTATAAAGATTGTTCAAATTGTGCCCCAGGGGTGAGAAGAAGCTCCACAACAGGGGTCACAAGTTTAACATAGACTTATATAGGAACTTCTTGTATAAAACCACAAGACCTAGGCCTATGATATTTGGTATGTAGCATTGCCTTGTGCTCCTTTACCAAAATTGTTCAACTTATAACCCTGGGTTGAAAAGAGGCCCTGAAGAGGGTTTGAAGTTTTAGCTAGACTTGTATAGGAAAA
This sequence comes from Mercenaria mercenaria, assembly GCF_021730395.1. Classification (NCBI taxonomy): domain Eukaryota; kingdom Metazoa; phylum Mollusca; class Bivalvia; order Venerida; family Veneridae; genus Mercenaria; species Mercenaria mercenaria. The sequence continues at coordinate 26,873,466 of NC_069362.1, forward strand.
AACTTTAAAAATCTTCTTGCCTGAAACTGCAAGGCCTAGGATTTTGATTTTTGGTATGTTGCATTGCCTTGAAGTCCTCTTATCAAAATTGTTTTAACTATGCCCCTGCGGGTAAAAAGAGGCCCTGCCCTGTGGGTCCCAATTCTAACATAGACTTGTATAGGGAAAAAATAAGTCTTCTTGTCTGAAAGTTCAAGGCTTAGGCCTTTGATATTTGGTATGTAGCATTGCCTAGTGGATGTCTAACAAGATTGTTCAAATTATGCTCTTTGGGTGAAAAGAGGCCCTGCCTTTGGGGTCACTTGTTACAAGAATTACAGGAATAAATACTTCAAAAATTATCATATCATATTTCCTAGACCGTTTAACTCATTAATACCTGCAGCCATATCGCCGCTTAATTACTGGTATCAATTTTCCGATACATTTCTGAGCCACTTATCAATTTATCTGCTTTGTATGCCCATGGATTTTCACTGATAATCAATAATCGATAAGATCTAGGCATCCTTTGATCAAAATTAGGGACAAACATCTGTTTATAAAAGATGAATAAAACTTAAGTTTTCAAAACTGATACTACAATTCATGATCTTATGAATAATTTAAAATTTACTATTATTTTGATTTGCAAAATTATTTTACAGGCCAACTGAAGTAACATGAATATGGAAAACTGCAATATTCAAGAAAAACAGCCATTATTTGATTATTTTATATTTATTCAAATATCATCTATTGCTAAACTTTAAAGCAAATGACATTATGAAAGAACAAAATTATACTTTATTTAATAAAATTAAAATTACTGAATAAAAAAGAAAGATTCTGCGGTATAATAGAATGAGAAGATAAAACAGGCAATACCTACAAATAACTTTCTTATCCCGATATTTAGTGATGAGCATATTTAAAAAAAAACGTGCTTAAATAATAAATATTTTGATTGTTTCGATCCCTTCCGGGTTTTATAAATCTTTAGAGTAAAATATTTTCATTGGTTGACTTTGACAGCAGTTCAATCGTTGGTACTTTTACAAACGTAAAATCACATCACGCGGCATACAGTACTATCAGGCGGATAGCGCATTTATGCGATCCTCAGCATACACGCCTGTTATCTTTTGACAGATAAATACGACATGCGGTACTCGATACGAGTTAAAATGAACGCATAAATGCGACTTGCGTCCTTAATGAGTTAATTATAATTACCTGATGACCCTGAGTGATTAGGGGTTACTTGACTGTGGTCTTGACCTACTGAGCTACTTTCTTGTGTTTTTAAGATACAGCCTTGAAATTTGGATGACACATACAGGTGTGCACACCGATATTAAAACTGACTTTCAGTGACCATGAATGTAACCTGCTGACCTACTTTCTAATACTTTAGCATCATTTTGCCACTTTAAACATGTGCCTGATATTACCCTCTCCCTCCCCTCATGAGTTGTGGGGGCATATAGATTTGGTCTTGTCAGTCCATCCGTCCGTTTGAAGTTTGTGACGGCCTAGCTCAAAAAGTATTTGATATAAATTGATGAAACCTTGCATGAATCTTTATTATCATATGAACTTGCGCACATCTTATTTTTCGTCTGGCTTCGCCCCCTATTTCCAGAGTTATGGACCTTGAAATAGTCAAATATGCACATTCTCACCTTGTGATGCACCTAGCTCAAGAAGTATTTAATATAAATTTATTAAACCTTGCATGAGTCTTAATCATGATATGAACTTGCGCACCTCTTATTTTTCATTTACGTCCGCCCCCTATGTCCAGAGTTATGGACCCTGAAATAGTCAAAAATGCACATTTTCACCTTGTGATGTTCCTAACTATAAAAAAAATTACGTATAAAGTGATTAAGCCTTGTGTGAGTCTTTATCATCATATGAACTTGCGCACTTTCTAGTTTTTGTCTGCCTCCACCTCATTGTTTAGAGTTATGGCCCCTGAAATAGTCAAAAAATCACATTTTTCCCTTGTTACACACCTAGCTCAAAAGTGTATAATATAAATGGATGAAAACTTGTTTGAGTCTTTATCATGAAGTAAACATGCACACCTTTTATTTTTTGGCTGGGTCAACCCCCAATTTTGAAAGTTATGGCCCCTGAAATAGTCAAAAATGTACATTTTCACCTAATTATGTGCCTAGCTCAAAAAGTATTTGAGAATCTTAGCGCTTATTACATGTTTTGGCCCTTAAAATAGCAAAATAAAGGATTTTTTTTTATGATGCTCATAGCTCAAAAAGTATATGGCCTAGAATAATGAATCCTTTTCATAAAATGTTTGTTGAGGCTATACCCCCTTAATACTGCAAACATTTGAATTATTTCCCCTTACTTTTGACAAATGTACCAGTGGGAACACACCCTGTGTCCTACAGACTCATTCTAGACAATCCTGCACTCCACAGATCTGCGCTCTCTGCTCTCCCTATTGAGCTTAGCTTAGATGATGTCTTTCTTGTAGGATCAGAGTATCATTGATTTGTAAAAACCATACTTTCAAAATGTTTCATCTTGTGTTAAACAAAACAGAATAGAACATAAATTTTATTCATGCAATGACAGATGTTTCGATTTTACTCTGAAACAAACATATATCCTAGCAGTATATATTTTCTGGCACAGTCAACATCAGATTCTGTGTATACATTATCTAATTGTTTCTTGTTCTCAGGAGGCACCAACATGCTGGCAGCTCTCGGTTATCTGACGACTATGTTCAGTCTTCATGGCCGACCTGATGTAGCAAAAGTTGCTCTGTTGTTAATGCAAGGAGATGTGGTTCTAGATGATCTTCATGAAGGAATACAGAAAGTCAGAGATGCAGGTATATCTTCAAGGGAAATGAGCCGCACCATGAGAAAACGAACATAGTGCATTTGCGACCAACAAGGATCCAGATCAGTCTGCGCATCCGCGCAGTCTGGTCAGGATCCTTGCTGTTCACTTTCAAAGCCTATTGCAATTAGAGAAACAGCAAATAGCATGGAACTGCACGGATGTGCTGGCTAGTCTGGATCCATGCTGGTTGTAAATGCACTATGTTGGTTTTCTCATGGTGCGACTCCAATAAATATTTACTTCCATTAAGTATATAGGGAGAATGATACTCTATGGTACTGAATATTCAGCACAGAGCAGCATTCAGTTTAAAAAAATGAAAGTCATTAAAATCATCTTATTGATTTAAATAAGAGGACTAACAGATAAAGATACTGTCAAGTAATGATATTCATTGAATTTTATTTCTGAAGGCATTGCTATGGCAACTGTTGGTGTTGGACCAGAGACAGATATGGTGGACTTAAAGAACATGGCTTATAATAGCGAGGCTGAGCTTGCATTCCTGCAGACCAGTTGGCAGATGTTACGTTTCACACCTGAAATGGATGCTGCACTCATTGCTTGTAGGAATATTTCATTGTTTTATCATTTACTTGTTTGTATTCTCCTGTGTGTTTTGTTTGCCTTAAATAACTTTCATAAAACTTTTACAGAATTTTCACTCAGAAGTCCTACTTGGGTGATTGGCCCTGGCTCATATTGAACTCTTTGTTTGTTGAAATGTTATCCTGTGTAACAATAATTTGCATGCTTACTCCTTCGTAAGTTTCAGTCCGATGGAATTGGAAATTGATATGTATCACCAGCATGAAGTGGACACACATATATTACTATGAACTTTATGCTTGTTTACTTTTCGTTATTTATGCCCCAATTTTGGACTTTATATTGTTTTATCAAATGGGAGCATATAATGTTTAACCCTTACCCCGCTAAATTTCTGTAATGAACTTGTCCGTCTTTCAATCTGGACAATACAAAAGGGGTACCTGCCAAAAACATACTGACTGAATGGCAAACAGTGCAGATCTTGATCAGACTGAACATATGTGTATATAATGTTTTAATCACTCTTGCTGACCATTAAGTTGACTTGATAAAAAAGATACAGTACACTCAAAATATTGACGATTAGGTAAAAATTCTTAAATGGAATTCTTCATCTTTCAGTAGAGCGTGATTTCTTTTTTCAGTGGCAAGGGGCAATTTTCAAGCCCAGGGAATTGGAGATATTCTTAGGTTGCCAAGTAAGTTTTTTTTTTAGCTCATCTGATTTTTTGAAAAAAAATGATGAGTTATTGTCATCACTTGAGCGGTTGTCGGCGTCGGCGTCTGCGTCGGCGTTGCCTGGTTAAGTTTTATGTTTAGGTCAGCTTTTCTCCTAAACTGTCAAAGCTATTGCTTTGAAACTTGGAATACTTGTTCACCATCATAAGCTGACCCTGTATAGCAAGAAACATAACTCCATCTTGCTTTTTGCAAGATTTATGGCCCCTTTTGTACTTAGAAAATATCAGATTTCTTGGTTAAGTTTTATGTTTAGGTCAACTTTTCTCCTAAACTATCAAAGCTTTTGCTTTGAAACTTGGAATACTTGTTCACCATCATAAGCAGACCCTGTACATCAAGAAACATAACTCCATCTTGCTTTTTGCAAGAATTATTGCCCCTTTTGGACTTAGAAAATCAGTTTTCTTGGTTAACTTTTATGTTTAGGTCAGCTTTTATCCTAAACTATCAAAGCTATTCCTTTAAAACTTGCAACACTTGTTCACCATCATAAGCTGACCCTGTACAGCAAGAAACATAACTCCATCCTGCTTTTTGCAAGATTTATGGCCCCTTTTGGACTTAGAAAATATCAGATTTCTTGGTTAAGTTTTATGTTTAGGTCAACTTTTTCTCTTAAACTATCAAAGCTATTGCTTTAAAACTTGCAGCTCTTGTTCACCATCATAAGCTGACCCTGTACAGCAAGCAACATAACTCCATCCTGCTTTTTGCAATAATTATTGCCCCTTTTGGACTTAGAAAAATCATTTTCTTGGTTGAATATTATGTTTAAGTCAACTTTTCTCATAAACTATCAAAGCTATTGCTTTAAAACTTGCAACAGTTTTTCACCATCATAAGTGGACACTGTACATCAAGAAACATAACTCTATCCTGCTTTTTGCAAGAGTGATGGCCCTTTTTAGACTTAGAAAATCATGGGTAGGACAATATTTCTATTATACAAAAAAAATCAGATGAGCATCAGCACCCGCAAGGCGGTGCTCTTGTTTAAATCTTACGTTAGTTTCAGTTTTATTTTCTACAATGAAAATGAAAGTAATGTTTTCTATCTTGTATTTTAATAGTAAAACTTTTTGTGATAATTTTAAGACAGTTACAAGCAGGTTAAGTCTTAATAACATCCAAATGCAGATCTAAAGAAGTTTTTTAAACATGCAAGTCACTTTATCAGATGAAAATTTCAGGAAACTGTTTTCATCCAATTTTCAGCTCAGTGTAGCGGAAATGCTGGAATTTTGTTTATACTGGATGCTTCAGAAAGTATAACCTCCATTTTTGATGATGTGAAAGCTTTTACTGCAGCCATCATGAGTGGGTATGTAGGGATCATAACATTATAGCTACGTGTTTGAAAGCGAAAAGCTCGTTCAATGTTATTCAGTGCAGCTATTGTTATACTGTAAGATGTCACTATCATTTAGCATAGACTTTTACCTCCATTACATGCAGAACACATCATCACCTCAACACAAGAAGTGGATAACTGCATAGACTTAAAGAAGGACTTATTCACTTCTTGCACTAAGGTGATGTCATGTGTGTATACTTCGCGGTTAATTGTTAATAAAAATCAACCAAAACTCTGTATTTTAATGATATATGAAATCTGAATATTTTGCCTTAAGAACTTATCTGATTCTATTTCTGGAAGTTCAGAGAGGTTAAAAACTCTATCCAACATAATATATATATATATATATAGAGAGAGAGAGAGAGAGAGAGAGAGAGAGAGAGAGAGAGAGAGAGAGAGAGATTTTTTTATAAAAAGCTGATGCATAGTATTTATATTTTTCAGAATTTAAAAACTTTGCTACTTTTAGAATAAGTGAAACAAACATAAAATATTTTTATTACAGGATGAATATATTCTGTTTTCTTTCTAGATTTACAATGCCGGAAGTAGATATGGGAGCTCTTGCATTTGCTAACATAGTTTTGCCAAATCATATAGCACTTGGACAATACAAGACTTATGTTGAGTTATATGCCCATTTCATGGAGAATATAAATATCAACCCAACATACAAGACAACCGGCACAGCTGCAGCAGTTAATAAGATGGTAGAATTGTTTGATCCGTCTGCCAAAGAGAAAAAAATCGCTGTGCTTTTGACAGATGGCAATTCTGATGAATCATCAGAAACAACAAAGGTATGCATTGGTTTGTTTTTGTTTGTCTAACACATGCAAAATACTGTCGGACCCTTATCAGCTAAACATAATGTTGTATAGCCTGATAAACTAACCAAAATTGTATACCTTAGTAGAGTGTATAACAAAATCCAGTCAGTAAAAACCCCCTTGGCTGGAAAATGACATAGTGGTAAAATCCCTTTGATGGACATAATCCCCTTGGCATTGAAAATGATGGTGTAGTCAAAAAACCCTTGATGTGTAGTTAAAATTCTGTAGATTCTTAGTCAAAATATCCTCGGCGATACAAAATTTTCAGGCAACATTTCATTCTTGAAACTGTGTTATCATTCTGATTTTTTCAATTTCAATAAAATCAAGATATAATTGCTGTTTCAACTTGTTGAAGAAATAATTGATACAGAAAAATATACAAACAAGTAATAGTAACTGTTTATCTGTTTACCTACAACCTTCAAACTTCAGAGGGTGATAACCTTCAAACTTCATAGGGTGATAGAACTTGTAGAGTAGATGACCCCTATTGTTTTTGGGGTCACACCTTCAAAGGTCAAGGTCACAGGTTGTTTTTATGAAATGGAGGGGGCATATAGTGTTACCCCTGTCCATAGGTGTTTGTGTGTTTGGAGAAAGGGTAGTGTTCGTGTCCGGGCCATAACTTTGACATGCATGGTTCGATTTCAGAATAATTTGATAGGAATGATAAGCATGGATAGACAATATGTCTTATGCAAAAACCATTTCACTAGCTCAAAGGTCAGGGTCACAGTCCTTGGTTGAACTTAGCCAATTTTCACTACTTAAGTGGTTTTCGTGTCTGGGCCATAACTTTGGCATGCATGGTTCGATTTCAGAATAATTTGACACAAATCATAACAACCATTTCATTAGCTCAAAAGTCAAGGTCACAGTCCTTGGTTTAACTTTGCCAATTTTCGCTACATGTACAGATTGCTAAATTTTCTGGTTTTCCTACAATATATTTTTTTGTAAGTAAATAGTACAAAGGGTCCTTCTTTTAGTTTGTGAGCAGTACCATGCCTATAACCTTTCTCATGTTGCGGGGGCATCAGTGTCTGTGACACATTTCTAGTTTTTAAATAGTTGGTGAAAACGAAACTCTTTTTATGGAGCCTAAATACTTTGTGTTTCAGTGTGTTTTTGTAATTAAACATAGTACCTTAGAAAATATTCATCTGTGGTAAATCTGCGCACCTTTTTAGCTCACCTGAGCACGAAGTGCTCAAAGGTGAGCTTTTGTGATCGCCCTGTGTCCGTCGTCGTCATCGTCAACAATTTGGCTTAACACTCTAGAGGTCACAATTTTGAGCCAGTCTTAATGAAACTTGGTCAGAATGTTACCCTCGATAAAATCTTGGACAGGTTTGATATTGGGTCAACTGGGGTCAAAAACTAGGTCACCAGGTCAAATCAAAGGAAAAGCTTGTTAACACTGGAGGTCACAATTTTGGCCCAATTTTAATGAAACTTGGTCAGAATGTTATCCTTAATAAAATCTTAGATGAGTTCGATATTGGGTCATATGGGGTCAAAAACTAGGTCAACAGGTCAAATCAAAGGAAAAGTTTGTTAACACTCCAGAGGTCACATTTTTGGCCCAATCTTAATGAAACTTGGTCAGAATGTAACCTTTAATAAAATCTTGGACTTGTTTGACATCGGGTCATCTGGGGTCAAAAACTAGGTCACCAGGTCAAATCAAAGAAAAAGCTTGTTAACACTCTAGAGGTCACATTTTTGGCCAAATCTTAATGGAACTTGGTCAGAATGTAACCTTCGATAAAATCTTGGACGAGTTTGACATTGGGTCATCTTGGGTCAAAAACTAGGTCACCAGGTAAAATTAAAGGAAAAGCTTGTTAACACTGTAGAGGCCACATTTATGACTGTATCTTCATGAAACTTGGTCAGAATGTTAATCTTGATGATCTCAAGGTCCAGTTTGAATCTGGGTCATGTAGGATCAAAAACTAGGTCACCAGGTCAAATCAAAAGAAAAGCAAGTTTACACTGTAGAAGCCACATTTATGGCCATATTTTAATGAAACTTGGTCAGAATGTTAATCTTGAGGCTCTATAGGTCAAGTTCAAATCTGGGTCAGGTGGGGTCAAAAAAAGTTCACTAGGTCAAATCAAAGGAAAAGCTTGTTAACACTGTAGATGCCACATTTATGACTATACACTCGAAACCCGTTATAACACTACTCAGTATACGTTATAACGCGGTAGGCCCTTGGCTCCGGAATTTTCGGGGGTTAAAAAAAAAACGAGTCCGCGGATGTTATTTAATTTGATCATAACCAGCGTTAAAACTACATGTAACTGTATACTTTGTACTTTATCACCTTTGCCATGACAACTGTGTCAGAAATCAATAATTGTCTGCTAGCTTGCTACTTGTTTGCATATTGCCTTCGTTAAAGTTTTAATACATATAGATATGTGACAATTAGGCAATCAGTACCGTGTCAAAATTAGATTGTTTGCATAACAAGGGTGTAACATTTGTCAGTCAGCTATCAAATCGTTTAAGTTTGCACCAATTGACATGAAGTGGATGACATGAACACTTGAGTGAATAAAAAATCGAACAACATGCCCAGTTTTGTAATAAAATGCAGCCGTTTTTCGTAATCATCACACTCAGTTCATCGGAATTAACGAAGATTCAACAAACTGAAAACCATATTGAGAATGTTCTCCCTTTTTAATATCGTATATTAACGACGGTGATTTAACAATTTTCAATCTTATTTATCGATTTTCTTCATGTTTTCAAAATTAAATTTTTTAAGACTGTCCGCGTTTTTTCTCTTTTAGTTACATGAACCCCCAGTGCAGTTGTATTGCATATGTAATTCTCACGACCGCGCATTCCTCACACAGCGTTATATATGTTTACTTCCGGGATACACAATTCCAACTTTCTTTTAGAATCATGACAAAATGAGAAGATGACACAGCGTTATAATTCTTTTAATGTATTTTTCAGTAGCATTTAAGGTAAATAAATGTCCCATTTATACGATTCTTATTTCTTATTAACAAAAAACAGTGTCCAAAATACGTCTAATACATTACCGATGGGTGGGGTATTGCATATACCGCTGATACGATCAACGCGCGTTATAAATTTAACCCTGCTAGATTCGCGGGTCTCGAACCTTGGACCCCGACTACAGCGTTATAACGGGTCCCAGTGTATCTTCATGAATCTTAGTCAGAATGTTAATCTTGTTGATCTTTAGGTCTTGGATGAATCTGGGTCATGTCAGGTCAAAAACTGGGTTACCGGGTCAAATTAAAGAAAAAGATTGTTAACACTGAAGAGGCCACATTTGTGACTATATCTTCATGAAACTTGGTCAGAATGGTAATCTTGATGATCTCAAGGTCCAGTTTGAATCTGGGATATGTAGGATCAAAAACTAGGTCACCAGGTCAAATCAAAAGAAAAGCAAGTTTACACTGTAGAAGCCACATTTATGGCCATATCTTAATGAAACTTGGTCAGAATGTTAATCTTGATGATCTTTAGGTCATGTTCAGATCTGGGTCAAGTGGGGTGAAAAACTAGGTCACCGAGTCAAATCAAGGGAAAAGCTTGTTAACACTGTAGAGGCCACATTTATGACTGTATCTTCATGAAACTTGGTCAGAATGTTAATCTTGATGATCTTTAGGTCAATAGGTCAGGTGAGCGATACAGGGCCTTCATGGCCCTCTTGTTATGCTTGGATTAAGGACATGGTTGTTGGAAGTTGTAACTCTAACAATATTTTTATGCCCCCCTTCAAGAAAGGGTCATGAAAGATGATAGAGAGGTTCATCATGACCAACAGATGACCCCTATTGATTTTGAGGTAAGTAGGTCAAAGGTCAAGGTTACAGTGACCCGGAACATTTAAACCAGTGCCAGGCAATTACTTGAGAATGCTTGGGCCTAGGATCATGAAACTTGATAGGGAGGTTGGTCATGACCAGTAGATGACCCCTATAGATTTTAAGGTCAGTAGGCCAAAGGTCAAGGTCACATTGACCCGGAACAGTTAAACTCTTTCCGGACAATACCTTGAGAACGCTTGGGCCTAGGATCACAAAACTTAACATTAAGGTTGATCATGACCAGCAGGTGACCCGTCTTGATTTTGAGGTCAATAGGTTTAAGGTCAAGGTCACATTGAACTAGAACTGTAGAACTTCTGTTTACAGTGAGCATATAATTTCTGTTCCTTGTGCAATTACTGAATGCATCACAGCGGGCATTTTTTGTTTGAAGAGCTCTTGTTGTTTTTGTTTCTTTTGAGCAGAAGAGAAGATATTGCTTAAATTCAGCCTGCAATTTACTTTAAATTAGATTGGAAATCAAACTTGTTTTGTCTTGATCTACAGGAGGCTAGAAAAGCTCGGGAGGCAGGTATAGACATGATAGTTATTGGTATCGGCAGTAATATATTTGAGGATGAGTTGGACACTATCACAGCAAAAAAGACAACAGGAGGTGTGCCACATAAGTTTATATTTTCAACAAGCGATCTGACTGATCCAAGCAAACTAGAAGATGTTCAGAATCTTATTTGTACTTGTAAGTATACTTTTATAGTACTTCATCGCTTTTCTGTTTTATCAAATAATGAGCAAGAAATGAGTGGCGCCATAAGAAAAAAACCAGCATAGTAGGTTTGCGACCAGCATGGATCCAGACTAGCCTGCGCATCCCCAGCTGGTTTTCTCATGGTGTGGCTCAAATGTCTGCAGACCTGTCTTTGTTTGAATCATAATTTTCAACGTTTCTTTTTGGGATAGAATTACGCCACAAATATGTTTATCTACTGAAGCCACTGTTTCTGACGATGGTCTCCAGTTGGTTCTGGGGTAAGGTTGTGCATAAATGATAAAGGGCATTATGGCCGTAAAACATCTCGTACATTGAAACCATTTCTATACTAATTAGGGAACTGTTAAATTCTCTAAGAAAGCCTTATAAAGCAGATGCATGAGATCTTCAAGTCAGGGGTGGCAAATTCAATTGTCCATATTGCCCAGGTTGTCCCAAAGCTTGTACGGACAAGTGAAATTTGACCAGAATTTACTATATAACTATCATACGGACAAGTACAAAAAAAGCAATTAATAAAAACAGACAAGCAAGTCAAAATCAGATTTCGCCATCCCTGAATTCTTGGCTCAAGATCAATGTCAATCTGGATGTCTTAGATCTAAGGAACCTTTTTTTTGTCTCTTGAATATCTTGATTTCTTGCATACCAGATGGGGATTTCCGGTATTTTTACTGGTGCTGGAAAAATCCATCTTACACCCTGGGGTGTAAGATGACTTTCGTGCTGTAAATGACGTATTACGAACTACATATATGTAGAAGATTTATGTAGTAATTTATGTTTTATTTAAAAAACGGAATAAAAGTTCAATAGCTTGACAGTTCCTATTGGTTCCTGATAGTATATTTGTCGATTCAAATCACGTTATTTGATCAAAAATTCATAACGTTACGCTGCAACCGATAAAACAAAGAATGTTTCTCATTGCAGAGTTGGTGCAGCCGTTCGGCGCATGCGCGGAATTATTATCAAATGGAACGCACGGCAAAAATACTCATTTTTTTGCATGTCCGCATGCATTTAGTGTATAATGTGCATAATATATTGACTAAAGGTTAGGGTTAGAATCACCATGGTTACAAAATATATACATTTAAGGTATTTTTGTTCAAATTTAGTTAATCCGGTATATACCGGAGTCTGTAATATATCACGGGCGCACCAACTCTGTATTTAGTCACAGCCTAAAACAAAACCGGGACTGAACATTGTTATTTGAAACGTCATGACGTCTTGCCTGTTTACGGACGTTTGTTTAAATACACTGCTATAAGAAATAGTTCTTAAAAGAAAGCTGCTCGATTGATTTTATTGTACCCCCCGACAACAAAGTTGTAAGGGGGGGTATACTGGTTTCAGGTTGTCTGTCTGTCTGTCCGTCTGGCCGTCTGTCCGTAGACGCAATCTTGTGCGCACCATCTCTCCTTATCCCCTTGACAGAATTTAATGAAACTTCACACAAGTGATCAGTACCAACAGTAGTTGTGCATGGGGCATGTTAGGTTCTTTTAGAAAAAATATTTGCAGAGTTATGGGACTTTGTTTTTTGTTACTATACTATATACATAGACACAATCTTGTGCGCACCATCTCTCCTCATCCCCTTGACACAATTTAATGAAACTTCACACAAGTGATCAGTACCAACAGTAGTTGTGCATGGGGCATGTTAGGTTCTTTCAGAAAAAAAATTTGCAGAGTTATGGGACTTTGTTTTTTTGTTACTATACTATATACATAGACACAATCTTGTGCGCACCATCTCTCCTCATCCCCTTGACACAATTTAATGAAGCTTCACACAAGTGATCAGTACCAACAGTAGTTGTGCATGGGGCATGTTAGGTTCTTTCAGAAATTTTTTTTGCAGAGTTATGGGACTTTGTTTTTTTTGTTACTATACTATATACATAGACACAATCTTGTGCGCACAATCTCTCCTCATCCCCTTGACACAATTTAATGAAACTTCACACAAGTGATCAGTAACAACAGTAGTTGTGCATGGGGCATGTTAGGTTCTTTCAGCGACAAAAATTGCAGAGTTATGGGACTTTGTTTCTTGTTAACATACTATGTACATACAGTCTGCATAATGCAATCTTGTGCGTGCCTAATCTACCAAACCCTTACACACAATTTAATGAAACTTCACACAAGTGATCAGTACCAACCCTAGTTGTGCATGGTGCATGTTACATTCTTTTAGATAAATATTCTGCATAGTTATGGGACTTTGTTTTTTGTTACTATACTGTATACATACAGTCTATATACATACAGTCCACATAATTATGCGATCTTGTGTGCATCAAATTGCAATGTACTGTGTCAGTGCATGCGGGGGGTACATTCATAACCTTTAGTGATAGCTCTAGTTTTTATTATTATTTCTTGAAATCGGTATGCAAGAAAAAGATTCTGTCACTGGTTATAGGTGCAGATGGAAATATCCGGCTCTCGGGTAACTGTTTAGGCGGTAACTCGGCAGGGAGCCTCGTTACCGCCTAAACAGTTACCCTGGAGGCCGGATATTACCATCTGCACCTACAACCAGTGAAAGAATCTTATATTCTTGTACATCTTGGATAATTTTTTTCTGCTGTTACTATTATTTCTAACCTGCCGTTGGATATTACATCATTATGAAAATGTATAATTTGCAAAAAATGTATTGAAAACATTAGCTTAATACTTATGTTCATATAGCATGGTAAACAAATTATAAAGTCACCTCCATAGCAAATTTTATCAATTTGAAAAAAAAACAACAACAACACACATTTATATTCTTTCTTACTTTTCAGTAATCAGACCTGGAGGTAAGTAACAGTATTTATTGTAGTTTCTGCAAATGGTACATACAAGGAAGCTGTATATTTAAAGTATCATTGTTCAAAGCCAGGCGTGACAGGAAAGGCCGTACCGGCAACAGTAACCATCAGAACAAATCAACACCCTTTACAATATTTACAAATTTATTTACATATTAAGATGATTATTTACAATGAATAGATGATATGAAGAAAAAAAACTGATTATAAGAAAAAAATAAAAGTTCAGTATCCCTAAAATATATAACATATGGTAAGCACCATAGCAAAACAAATAAGTCAGGGCATAAAACTGCTCCTTTGGGTACACCATACCTCCGTAGCCTCCCATAAATAATACGTGCTACTTATACAAAATATATGTGCTACTAAATTCAGACGTCACGTGATTAAAATACGTCACTAATTACTTCCATTATTACAAAAATTGCTTACTTAAAAGACTAAAGTCTAAAGTTAAAGTATGAAAAAGATATGAAAAGTATATGATGAAACATTATAGATACGGACATGATAAACTGCAGATATTATTTACAACTACAAATTAAAAAAATTCAATATAAATCAAACGTTATATCATAGTTGGTATCGATATAATATATAATGCCATACACTACAACGGACATTAATTAGATGTGCTATAGACTGGCACACAATTACAAATTACAATAATATATTACATACATGGTACTAGACTTGCCATATAGATTTATACATAACAATACAATGCAGTAATGGCGTTCCATAATTAACAAAATATTTGACATAAGTTTTTGAAACAGTGCTTTACAATTATCACGATACAAATTTCAGTATAAATCTAACATCTTATATAAACGAAACGTTTTAGACTCCTCGTTCTAAATAATTTACAAAAGTCTGAAAAATTTAATAAATTATCCTGACATACCGAAACTAGCCAAAATCATATGCCGAAAAGTAAATGTTACAGAATTCTGTAGAATGAACAAAAATTTACCAAATAAAAATCGTAATGCAAAAATCATACAAAAATCTAACAAATAAATTTCTTACCTCGATCGAGCATAAATTTCTAACAAGAAAATAATTCAGACATAGATTCGTCTATAATGTCGGAAGGTGGTGTGCGCAAGGCATATCTAGTCCAGTCTATTTAAAGGATAATGTCCCGCCAAATACTAAATTTCATGGGATTCACGGATAATCGGTGTGCTATGACTATTGTCATTTTCACGGGATTCACGATATAGCCGGGGAATCTAACTACTTTGGCGCAGATTTAAATTGACAATTTGAGGCCCATTATAGTGGTTTTGGGGATAAAAACATAAATTACAACTTATTATAAATATCAACTTTCTTATTACTGAACCAAATTTAATGAAATTTACATGGAAATTTAAGTTATGAAATACAGAAAAACATGAGAGGTATTTTATGCATGAAATCTGACATTTACCTCAATAACTCAAAAATTTACAAAAAGATGATGCAATACCTGCATTTACACTACAGATAAAATAAGGCCCGTATGTCAATTTGTGACACCAGGACAATTATGATATAATTATATTCCTTTTTGTGCTTTGAAGCTGTGATGCTGCTAATCCTCCTGTTGTCAGAACCTTAGAGAAGGCAAGTTGTGATTGAATTGTCTGTTTTCTGGCAAGTCTGTCCATCACACTACCTCAATATGTACTCAACCCCTACTTTTTCGGTCAAATTGAAACCTCACCAACATGAAGTAGACAAACTGTCGGACTTCCATTTATCTTTTTATCTTTAGATGAGTAAGTAAACCAAGAACAATAACTCAGAAGTATGGAGAACACAAGCATAAGTTTGTTGTAAATATTTATAACATATTGTTCTCAGTTTTTAGCTCACCTGAGCACAAAGTGCTCATGTAGAGGTATTGTGATCATGCTGTGTCTGTCGTCCATGTGTGCATCTGTGCGTCAAGTCATCCGTCGTCAACATTTGTGTTTAAATGACATCTCCTCCAAAATCACTGAATGGATTTTGATGAAACTTGGTCATTATGTTCCTTAGGTGGTCCTCTACCAAAGTTGTTCAAACAATTCTGCTTGGTTGCACATAGGGGCTGCCAGAGCTAAAAATAAAAAAAAATTTGAACGGCATCTCCTCAATGGTCCGATTTTGAAATAATTTCACACAAATAGTTCTTATGCTACCCTCTACCAAGATTGTTCAAATTATACCAATTCATCAATAAGCATGGCCGCAAGAGGGTATGGTAACTTTTCCCTATATGTAACTGTATAGAGGAAACTTTAAAAATCATATTGTATGGAACTGCTTGTCAGATTTTAAAATGTTTTTACACAAATGATCCTTGTGTGACCCTCTACCAAGATTGTTCTGATTATTTTGATTTGTCAAAACACATGGCAGCCACAGGGTGTGGTCACTTTTCCCTATATGTATATAGTAGAAACTTTAACAGTCTTCTTGTGTGAAACTGCAGGCCCAATTTTAGAATAATTTTACACAAATGGTCCTTGTGTGACCTTCTGCCAAAGTTGTTAAAATTATTTTGATTCGTCAAAAAACATGGCCACAAGAGGGCGTGGTCACTTTTCCCTATATGAATATAGTTGAAACTTAAAAAATCTTCTTTTGTGAAACTGCTAGCCCGATTTTATAATAATTTTACACAAATTGTCCATGTGTGACCTTCTACCAAGATTGTTCAAATTATTTTGAATCATCAAAAAACATGGCTGCCAGAGGGCGTGGTCACTTTTCCCTGTTTGTATATAGTGGAAACTTTAAAAATCTTTTTTTGTGAAACTTGGCCTGATTTTAAAATTATTTTGCACAAATTGTTCTTGTGTGACCCTCTACTTATACAAACACGCTTGAAGCCTTGTACGCAGGTGAACGCTTTAGGGTCAATGACCCTCTTGTTCAAACTCTTTTCACACTCAAATGAATACAGAAAGTAAATTTAAATTCTTCGAAGGGAATTTCATGTAACTTGATTCAATGATAAAATTGAAATAAAGGGAAAAGCACAAGAATCATAACTCTTTCTGGAATAAGTATAAAATTATACTCTTGATTGATTAGAAATGGTTCTCTTAGTAGTATTCAAAAGGATACATTGAGTGTTATTTATTACCACTGCAAGACTTTATTTGGGGAATGAATTACTTTTAATGAAGACTTTAGATTTGATATTAATCATTAAAACATATTGATGCAATAAAGATATCTGATCAAATGCTCAAAAGGTAAATAAATCAAGCAAGCTACAAAAAGCTAATCTTTCTTTACAGCATTTTCAAAAATTTCAGAAAAAGTAAATAGGAAATATACTTAGTGTTTGTTTATCTTCATCTTGTTTTTAGACATTAAAATTAGCTTTGCATTCATCAAATTTCTATTCAAACATTTTGCATTCAGTTACTAAAGTGTAACAGCCTTTTTTAGCTCACCTGAGCCAAAGGCTCAAGGTAAGCTTTTGAGACTGCTCAATGTCCGTCTTGCGTTGTGTGTCAACAATTTGTAAATAAAACTTCTTCTCCAGAACCACTGGGCAGATTTACACCAAACTTCACAGGAATGATCCTTGGGTGGTCCCCTTTCAAAATTGCCCTAAGAATTTAATTCCATCCAGAACTCTGGTTGCCATGGCAACTGAAAGGAAAAACTTTGAAATTCTTCTTGTCAGAAACTGTTAGCTGGATATCAAAACTTAATTTTGTAGAAATGATCTCTAGGTGACCTTCTACCAAAATTGCCTAAGCCATTCTGTTTCAGTAAAAAAACATGATCGCCAGGGGGCAGGGCTTTTTTCCCTATATGGCTTAATTAAAATTTCTAAAATCTTCTTCTTCAAAACCACTGGGCAGATTTACACTAAACTTCACAGAAATGATCCTTGGGTGCCCCCTATCAAAATTGCCCAAAGTATTGAAATCCATGCAGAAAGAAAAACTTAAAAAAACTTCTTGTCCAAAACCACAGAAGCTAGGGCTTTGATATTTGGTATGTGGCATCATCTGATGGTCCTCTACCAAGTTAATTCAAGTTATCCCCCTAGGGTCAAATATGGCCCGGCCCTGGGGGTGATAATTATAGTTTACGTAGTCTTATATAGAAAAAACTTTGAAAATCTTCTTGTCCAAAACCACAGGGCTTAGGGCTTTGATATTTTGTATGTAACATCATCTAGTGGTCCTCTGCTAAAATTATTCAAATTAACCCCATAGGGTAAAACATGGTCCTGCCCCGGGGGTCACATGGTTTATATAGACTTATATATGGAAAACTTTTTGAAAATCTTCTTGGCCAAAACCACAGGGCCTAGGGCTTTGATATTTGGTGTGTAGCATCATCTGTTGGTCCTTTACAAAGGTTGTTAAAGTTATCCCCCTAGGGTCAAATATGGCCTCGCCCAGACCCAAGTCACATGGTTTCCATAGACTTGTATAGGAAAAAAAATAAAAATGTTCTTGCCTGAAACCACAAGACTTAGGCCTTTGATGTTTCGTATGCAGTATTGCCTTATGGTCCTCTACCAGGATTATTCAAATTATTACCCTGGGTTGAAAAGAGGCCATTCCCTGGGGGTCCATAGTTTTGCATATACTTATAAAGGAGATACTTTAAAAATCTTCTTGTCTGAAACTGGAAGGCCTAGGTTTTTGATATTTGGTATGTTGCATTGCCTAGTGGTCCTCTACCAAGATTATTCAAATTATGCCCCTTAGTTAAAAAGAAGCCCCACCCAGGGTGTCCCAAGTTTTACATAGATTTATATAGGAAAAAAAAATCTTCTTGTCAGAAAGTTCAAGGCCTAGGCCTTTGATATGTGGTACGTATCATAGCCTAGTTGATTTCTAGCAAGATTTTTCGAAATATGCCCCTTGGGTGAAAAGTGGCCCTGCCTCTACCTACTTTCTTGTTTTTTAAGATACAGCCTTGAACTTTGGGTGACATGTACAGTTTTGCACCCTGCTCTTAAAACTGACTTTCAGTGACCACGAATGTGACCTACTGACCTACTTTCTTAAAATGTTAGCACCAGTTTGACATCTGATACATGTAGCTGATATTACTCAGGTGAGCGATCCAGGGTCATCGTGACCCTCTTGTTCATGTTAATACATGGATTTAACCTTTCACAGAATGCCCAGCTGGATCATTCAGAGACCCTGTTAGTTTGGTATGCAGTGTGTGTCCAGTTGGCACTTACCAGCCGTTAAGTGAACAGCTGTTCTGTAAGACATGTACACTTGGATATACTACGTCTGATCCTGGAGCAAGCATGGCCAGCCAGTGTATCCGTGAGTAATAATCTCTCTTTCATTTTCATTTCATCAATAATAGAAAGAAAAATGGCAACAAGTATTGAAACAGTCACTACAAAACGCCTAAAATCAGCAGATTTTACTTCAAGAAAAGGGAGCCTCTGCGGCTGCAATTATTAGTTAAAATGGCCGACTTCATATCAGTTGCTTCACCATTGTGGGTTTAAAATCTCAGAGCCCTCCAGCTGACTTTATGCAGAAGTTTAATAGTTCTACACATGTGTCATTCCATGCATAAAATAATACCCTGAAAGAGCACCTTGGGTCTTCTGAAAAGCTGGAAAGTACAATATAGACCTATAATTGTAGCAGTACCACCTCCCATAGAAAGAAAATTATTAGATTATTTCTCAAAATTGACTTTTTGTAAATGGACACATTTTCCAAAGAGAGAGCAGGATATTTTTCAAATTATGTATTCTAAGTATTTTCATGGCAGGTTTCTAAATAATAATACCAATATAAAGCCTACAAGTCTATGAAAGTGGTATAATTACAAAATAGTCTTTAAAAACTTGTAGGTTTATGTATTTCAGTTGTATGAATTTTCAGATTTGAGTGTATGGAAGTTCTAAATAATATTTATGTCTCCCCCAGGAGACATATTGTTTTTGCCCTGTCCGTCCGTCCGTCACACTTCATTTCTGAGCAATAACTTGAGAACCATTTGAACTAGAACCTTCAAACTTCATAGGGTTGTAGGGCTGCTGGAGTAGACGACCCCTATTGTTTTTGGGGTCACTCCTTCAAAGGTCAAGGTCACAGGGGCCTGAACATTGAAAACCATTTCCGATCAATAACTAGAGAATCACTTGACCCAGAATGTTGCAACTTCATAGGATGATTGATCATGAAGAGTAGATGATCCCTATTGATTTTGGGGTCACTCTGTCAAAGGTCAAGGTCACAGGGGCCTGAACATTGAAAACCATTTCCGATCAATAACTAGAGAACCACTTGACCCAGAATGTTGAAACTTCATAGGATGATTGGTCATGAAGAGTAGATGACCCCTATTGATTTTGGGGTCACTCCATCAAAGGTCAAGGTCACAGGGGCCTGAACATGGAAAACCATTTCCAATCAATAACTAGAGAACCACTTGACCCAGAATGTTGAAACTTCATAGGATGATTGTACATGCAAAGTTGATGACCCCTATCTATTTTGGGGTCACTCCATTAAAGGTCAAGGTCACAGGGGCCTGAACACTGAAAACCATTTCTGGTCAGTAACTCGAGAACCACTTGACCCAGAATGTTGAAACTTAATAGGATAATTGGTCATGCAGAGTAGATGACCCCTAACGATTTTGGGGTCACTCTGTGAAAGGTCAAGGTCACAGGGGCCTGAACATTGAAAACCATTTCCGATCAGTAACTTGAGAACCACTTGACCCAGAATGATGAAACTTCATAGGATGATTGGTCATGCAGAGTAGATGACCCCTAATGATTTTAGGGTCACTCTGTTAAAGGTCAAGGCCACAGGGGCCTGAACATGGAAAACCATTTCCAATCAATAACTTGAGAACCTCTCGACCCAGAATGTTGAAACTTCATAGGATGATTGTTCATGCAAAGTAAATGACCCCTATTGTTTTTGGGGTCACTCCGTTAAAGGTCAAGGTCACAGAGGCCTGAACATTGATAACCAGTTCCCATCAATAACTTGAGAACCACTTGACCCAGAATGTTGAAACTTCTTAGGATGATTGAAGATGCAGAGTAGATGACCCCTATTGATTTTGGGGTCAGTCTATTAAAGGTCAAGGTCACAGTGGCCTGTTCATGTAAAATCATTTTTTGGAAATAACTTGAGAACCACTTGACCTACAATGTTGAAACTTAATAGAATGATTGGACATGCAGAGTAGATGACCCCTATTTATTTTGAGGTCACTTGATCAAAGGTCAAGGTCACAGGAGCCTGAACAGTGACTTGAGAACCACTAGGCCACGAGTGTTGAAATTTAGCGGGATGACTGGACATGCCAAGTAGATGATCCCTATTGCATCCAACCATCAGTGTCTCTTTGACTTTCGCTCCTGACTCCTATTGACTTCTTGCCTATAGGACTTTGCATTGGGGGAGACATGCGCTTTTTTACAAAAGCATTTTCTAGTTGTCCTCAAAATTCAGGCTGAAATTAATTGTCATGCTAATGGTATGCATAAATAAAGATCATTTGTTAGTTTCAACTTAGGAGAAAATAAGAATAATCTCAACCCAAATAGAGGGGAATCAAACAGGGGCCTCCATGGCAGTGAAAACTTCCCCAAGGACTCGGACCAATACTCCCAAGGAGGAATGATTATTTATGTATTTGATGGATGTAAATATTCTGGTACCAGTTACAAACGCTTTTCAATTTTGTATTGGAAAATTAGTAAAACAAACTAATTTATCATGTGTTTCCATATAAGTTGTCCACCTTTTTTGAAGAAAAAAAGAGGTGATATAGGAATGGGCTGTGGCCTTCCAAGTGTTTGTCCATCACATGTTGTGTCCTTGTGTGCAGTCCATAACTGCCATCCATGAAGGGATTTGAAATAATATTTATCAAGGGATTTTAAAATGATTTTCAAAGTCCATTTAGATATTGCTTTCATATTTTGCATACTTGTTGTTTACCGTCATGACCCCAGTCTGTAAAAAGGAGGAGGCAACTCTATCAAGCATTTTGACTGAATTATGGCCCATTTTCGACTTAGAATATGCTTATTGTAATGTTAAAGTTTGCATACCACCCCAAATATTTTCAAAGTCCATTGAGATATTGCTTTCATATTTTGCATACTTGTTTACCATCATGAACATAAACATTGTCCAGTATGCAAACAAAGTATGTATAGGGACTGGGTCATTATACCCAAGGTCAAGGTCACCAAGGTGTTATACTTAGGTTATTTTTAAGGTTAAAGTTTTTCGGCAACCTTTGTTTTTCTGTCATATCTTTGTTACTATTGCTTATATCTTACTGTAACTTCACATAAACATTGTCCAGTATGCAAACAAAGTATGTACAGGGACTTGGCCCATTTTATCCAAGGTCAAGGTCACCAAGGTCTTATATTTAGGTTATTTTTAAGGTTAAAGTTTTTTTTTTTGCAACCTTTGTTTTTCTGTTATAACTTTGTTACTTTTGCTTATATCTTACTGTAAGCTCTCATAAACATTGTCCAGTATACAAACATAGTATATGCAGGGACTGGGCCCATTATACCCAAGGTCAAGGTCACAAAGGAGTTATACTTGGAATTATTTTTATGTTAAATTTTTTCGAAAGCTTTATTAATAGACATATATTCGGTACTTTAAAAGATAATGACTTGAAATTAAAAACGTTTGTTTATAATCATCATCTGCATGTGTGGTTACATACCCCATAACTCTAATTGTATTTTTGAAAGAATTATGCCCCTTTTGTACTTAAACTTTTTTTGCAATCTTCGCTTTCTGGATATTACTTTAATGCAATATAATATAAAGACTTGAAACTTAAAATGTATCTTTATCACCATCATCTGCATGTGTGGTAACAATCCCCATAACTCTGATTTGTATTTTTGACCAAATTATGCCCCTTTTATACTTAATTTTTTTTAACAAACTTTGTTTTCTGGACATAACTTTGGTACTATATAAAATAATGACTTGAAACTCAAAATATATCTTTACCATCATCATCTGCATTTGTTGTAACAATCCTAATAACTCTAATTTGTGTATTTGATGGAATTATGCCCCTTGTTGTATTTTCCTCTTACAGTAGAGGTCTCTTATTCAGACATATATTCATTTTACTATCAAATCCCCGAATAGTGGAGCGCGCTGTCTTACAGACAGCTCTTGTTATGGTTGGAATATCCCAGTTGATAGCCATCAAGAAGATGTTTAACTAAGATCCAAATAAATACTCAGCTTTTTAGCTCACATGTCACAAAGTGACAGTGTGAGCTTTTGTGATCGCGCAGCGTCCGTCGTCCGTGCGTGCGTGCGTCAGTGCATAAACTTTTGCTTGTGACCACTCTAGAGGTCACATTTTTCATGGGATCTTTATGAAAATTGGTCAGAATGTTTATCTTGATGATATCTAGGTCAAGTTTGAAACTGGGTCAACTGCGGTCAAAAACTAGGTCAGTAGGTCTAAAAATAGAAAAACCTTGTGACCTCTCTAAGAGGCCATATTTTTCAAGGATCTTCATGAAAATTAGTCAGAATGTTCACCTTGATGATATCTTGGTCAAGTTTGAAACTGGTCACATGCCATCAAAAACTAGGTCAGTAGGTCAAATAATAGAAAAACCTTGTGACCTATCTAGAGGCCATATTTTTCATGGGATCTGTATGAAAGTTGGTCTGAATGTTTATCTTGATGATATCTAGGTCAAGTTTGAAACTGGGTCACGTGCTGTCCAAAACTAGGTCAGCAGGTCTAAAAATAGAAAAACCTTGTGGACTCTCTAGAGGCCATATTTTTCAATGGATCTTCATGAAAATTGGTCATAATGTTTATCTTGATATATCTAGGCCAAGTTGAAATGGTCACGTCAGTCAAAACTAGGTCATAGGTCTAAAAATAGAAAAACCTTGTGACCTCCCTAGGGATATTTTTCAATGGATCTTATGAAAATTGGTCAGAATGTTTATCTTGATGATTCTAGGCCATGTTTGAAAGTGGGTCACGTACGGTCAAAAACTAGGTCAGTAGGTCTAAAAATAGAAAAATCTTGTGACCTCCCTAGAGGCCGTATTTTTCAATGGATCTTCATGAAAATTGGTCAGAATGTTCATCTTGATGATTTCTAGGCCTTGTTTGAAAGTGGGTCACGTGCGGCCAAAAGCTAGGTCAGTAGGGATAAAAATAAAAAACCTTGTGACCTCCCTAGAGGCCGTATTTTTAAATGGATATTCATGAAAATTAGTCAGAATGTTCATCTTGATGATATCTAGGTCAAGTTGGAAACTGGGTCACGTGCTTTCAAAAACTAGGTCAGTAGGTATAAAAATAGAAAAACTTTGTGACCTCTCTAGAGGCCATATTTTTCAATGGATCTTCATGAAAATTAGTCAGAATGTTCACCTTGATGATATCTAGGTCAAGTTTAAAACTGGGTCAGGTGCGGTCCAAAACTAGGTCATTAGGTCTAAAAATAGAAAAACCTTGTGACCTCTCTAGAGGCCATATTTTTCCATGGATCTTCATGAAAGTTGGTCTGAATGTTCACTTTGATGATATCTAGGTCAGTTATGAAAGTGGGTCACATGCATTCAAAAACTAGGTCATTAGGTCTAAAAATAGAAAAACGTTGTGACCTCTCTAGAGGCCTTATTTTTCAATGGATCTTCATGAAAATTAGTCAGAATGTTCACCTTGATGATATCTTGGTCAAGTTCGAAAATGGATGACGTGTGTTCAAAAACTAGGTCATTAGGTCTAAAAATAGAAAAACCTTGTGACCTCTCTAGAGGCCATATTTTTCATGAGATCTTCATGAAAATTGGTCAGAATGTTCACCTTGATGATATCTAGGTCAAGTTCGAAACTGGGTCACGTGCCTTTAAAAACTAGGTCCTTAGGTCAGTTAATAGAAAAACCTTGTGACCTCTCTAGAGGCCGTACTTTTCATGAGATCTTCATGAAAATTGGGGAGAATGTTCACCTTGATGGTATCTAGGTCAAGTTCGAAACTGGGTCAAGTGCCTTCAAAAACTAGGTCATTAGGTCAGATAATAGAAAAACTTTGTGACCTCTCTAGAGGCCATATTTTTCAATGGATCTTCATGAAACTTGGTCAAAATTTTTATCTCGATATCTAGGTCAAGTTCAAAACTGGGTCACATGAGCTCAAATATTAGGTCACTATGTCAGACAATAGAAAAAAACGACGTCATACTCAGTTCAAAACTAGGTCATGTGGGGACATGTGAGCGATTCAGGACCATCATGGTCCTTATGTTGAATACTGTCATGCTAAAAGTTAATGAGATTAAAATTTTATACAATATACATTTCCAAATAAGTACATAACTGAGTGCCGGGGTCTTTTTGTTCCTTTAACAAAATTTAATAGAATATATGAAACAAGAATAACATCTTAAAATATTTCTTAAATTTAAATGTGAATAACCACCTCTGAAGGTTGAAATCAAAGAATGCTTGTCCCTAAGAAAGATCTATTTTCTGACCAAAACAAAGAC
The DNA here is from genome assembly GCF_021730395.1 of Mercenaria mercenaria. Taxonomy (NCBI): domain Eukaryota; kingdom Metazoa; phylum Mollusca; class Bivalvia; order Venerida; family Veneridae; genus Mercenaria; species Mercenaria mercenaria. The sequence continues at coordinate 26,898,782 of NC_069362.1, forward strand.
TAACAGTACTCGAAATACATCCATGAACACTGTTCATATTATCAGAACTTAATCAAAAGGCCATATAAAAAGTATTACACAAGAATAAAACCACAGACATGCCATACAGAATGGTAAAAACAAATAGCATGCAGAAAATATGGCAGCCAAGAAAAGATGTCAGTGGTGAGGAGCATTTCTACTGATTTGTTTTATGGCATGCCATTGTTTATAACGTCTGTAATTTTTTTGGTTTTGGTCATGCATGATTATCTCCCCTGTTTACTCTTCAACAGAAAGATGCAATGCTGGTTATTATCTGGACTTGACAAGTGGAACAGGAACATGTAAGAATTGTCCGATTGGACAGTACCAGCCAAAAAGTGGTCAGACAATGTGTCTGGTCTGTGATCCTGCAACACCAATCACAAAATTTGAAGGTTCCAGAAGCGTAGATGACTGCATATGTATGTATTTAAATTTATCTACAATATTCTGTTCAATGAAAAGGGGTTTTGGATCCCATTTCTTAAGAGAGCTATTATTTATAAAATTCTTTTTAAGGACAGACTGTGGAATCTTAAAGTAATCTTGACCAAGAATCCAGATGAAATCTTGCCCTATTCAGTTCCCAGACTAAATGCTCCAGGACAAGGCCTGTTCATTCATTATCCATTTTCTCCAGCAGAGGGATATAGTTTTTTGTCATTTTCTGTCTGGTTATTCTGTTCTTTTGCATCCATAACTTAATAATGGTTTGTCACATTTAGGTAATACTTGGTTATTGTTATTACATACAGCCGCTACCCTGCATTTGTTTTGAAAGTCAAGTCATTATTACCTGAGTAAATTTAAAACTGCAATGTTTGTCTTTCCACAAACATGTCATGATAATGGTTCAGTAATTAGTTTCTAGTTCTGTTTGAAGTATTATGTATGATATAGCTTTCATTGTTACCCCTTTTTCATGGCCAGTGTTGGCATCCATATCTGCATCATGTAACATTTTTAATGTAAGTAGGTTTGTCTAAAACTGCTAGGTCTAATGTTTTCAGACTTCAAACATATCCTTGGCATAGTAAGTTGACCTCATGGGACAAGTTACATAACTCCAACTTTGATGTTATTAGGTTTCTGAAAAAAAAAACAACAAGGCAAAATGTTTCAAATTTAACGTATGTCTTCAGCATCAGAAGATGATGTAACAGAAAAAGGGACATAACTCTACTGGTCCAGTGGCTAAATCCAGACACTGTTGGTGGTTTTATGATGATAACTTAGCATTCCGAAACCGCACATGCATCATATTTCAACTGTATAATTTTAGGGTCTTTATTAATCTGTGCAAAACAATAAAATCGTATATTGCTGATTTCATCATGAAAAAGTCATCCGAAGTGGGCCAGTAAAAGCTGTCAAAATCGACCTTCAGAGTGCTTAAATATTCAGACACTGTTTTGGTATGAAATGCAATGAATCAGTGCACCAAAAAATAATGAACATGGTTTATATAGACTTATATAGGGAAAACTTTGAAAATCTTCTTGTCCAAAACCACAGGTCCTAGGGCTTTGATATTTGGTGTGTAGCATCATCTAGTGGTCCTCTACCAAGATTGTTCAAATTATCCACCTTAGGTCAAATATGGCCCTGCCATGGGGGTCACATGGTTTACAAAGTCTTATATAGGGAAAAATTTTGAAAATCTTCTTGTCAAAAACCACAGGGCCTACTGGGCTTTGATATTTGGTATGTGACATCATCTAGTGGTCCTCTAGCAAGATTGTTCAAATTATACCCCTGGGGTGAAAAGAGGTCCTGTCCCAGGGTCCCAAGTTTTACATAGACTTGTATAGGAAAGAACTTTAAAAATCTACTTGTCTTAAACCACAAGACCAAGGCTTTTGATATTTGGTATGTATCATTGCCTGATGGTCCTCTACCAAGACTGTTCAAATTATTACCTTGGAGTGAAAAGAGGCCCCACCCCGGGGGTCCCAATTTTACATAGACTTGTATAGGAATTTTTTTTATAAAAATCTTCTTGGTTGAAACCACAGGACCTAGGCCTTTGATATTTGGTATGTAGCATTTGCCTTATGGTCCTCTACCAAGATTGTTCAAATTATTACCTTGAGGTGAAAAGTGGCCCCACCCCAGGGGTCCCAAGTTTTACATAGGCTTATATAGGATTTTTTTTAGCTCACCTGTCACTGGCGACAGGGTGAGCTTTTGTGATCACCCGTCGTCCGTCCGTCTGTCGTCCGTCCGTCTGGCAACTGAAAAGAAAGAGAGGGACATCTAACTGTAAAGAGAACAAAAGCTTTAATCCGTTAACAATAGATTAAAGGGCCAGGGCCCCCTATTCAAACAAAAGAAAGGGCCCTCTCTTTCATTTCTGTCAGACGTCCGTCCGTCGTCCGTCCACAATTACCTTGTGAACACGATAGAGACCACATTTTGTATTTGATTTTAATCAAACTTGCACTCAACTTGTATGGGCATAATATCTCGATTCCATTTGAAAACTGGCCAAATCCCCTCATGGGTTCCAGAGTTATGTCCCCTTAAAGGGACAAAATTTGCTTTTTTTGGCTTGTGAACACAATAGAGACAACATTTTGCAATCAACTTTAATCAAACTTGCACACAAGTTGTATTAGCATGATATCTAGGCTCCTTTTAAAAACTGGCCAAATCTCATCATGGGTTCTAGTGTGATGGCCCCTTAAAGGGCCAAAATATGCCATTTTTGGCTTGTGAACATGATGGCGATCACATTTTGCAATCCACTTTAATAAAACTTGCACTCAACTTGTATTGGCATAATATCTTGGTTCCTTTCGAAAACTGGCCAGATTTCCTCATGGGTTCCAGAGTTATGGCCCCTTAAAGGGCCAAAATTTGCTATTTTTGGCTTTTGAACACTATAGAGTCAACATTTTGCTATCAGCTTTAATCAAACTTGCACAAAACTTGTGTTGGCATAATATCTTGGTTCCTTTTGAAAACTGCCAAAATCCCATCATGAGTTTCAGAGTTATGGCCCCTTAAAGGTCCAAAATTCGTTACTTTGGGTTTTGCAGCCATATAGAGACTTCATTTATAGTTTGATTTGATACAAGCTTGCAAAATATCTACAACAATAAATCTTGAATGATGAATCTGTCAGATCCAATCATAGGTTCTGGAGTTATTTTATTTCTGATTACCTCCCCTGATTTTAATCAAAATGGATTTATATCAGTAAGTACTTATAGGACTCATTTGAAATTTCATTATTGTCATTAGTTAGACTCGGACAATCAGGGTAGAGAACTGTGGACTGATTTTATGTCAAATTACCTCCCTTTATTTCAAATTAAAATTGGTATATCTCCGTACCTCTGAAGATACTGATCTGAAATTTCATTTGTGTCATCAGATGGACTTGGACAATCAGTGAAGATACATATTGACTGAATTTATGACAAATTACCTCTCTTTATTTTTATGTAAATTGATATACCTTGGCAGCTTCTAATGAGATTGGTTATTCAAATTGTTTTGCATAAAACTTCACCATAATAATAACCTGTTGCATGCAAAATCCACACCCTTAGCTCAAAGGTCAAGACCACACTTAAGAATTCATTTTTTGGCCTATAATTTTTGCTTTGTTGCATTCAAACATTCACTATTATAAGACAGCGTGACAAGTGCTAGACCCCTAAATCAAAGGTCAAAATTTCTTTGAATTAAAAACTGCAACATTTTTCCTTTTACGACCACAACATTTAGTTGATTTCTGGTGTGTGTGTGTGTGTGTGTATAATCATGCTATCATCTTCTCTGTCAAATCAGCTCTGTGTTACCAGAGTTTTTTCAAATATTTGAATTGAAATGATCATTTTCAAAATATCTTTGTCATATTATATAATTTGTTAATATTTGTCAGATCATTTGCCCCCTCATTGATGTTTGTTCGAGAATAATTTTTACTTAATTCACAAAATATGAAATTGAAATTATTAAATTTTTTATTTATCAGGCCTAACAAAAAAAATTGTTTGTTTCCAGTGACATGGCCAAAAAAAATAGGGTAGGTAGGTAGGCATTTTTTTTTTTTTTTTTTTTTTTTTAAACCTAACACCACCCTAGTTTCAAACAGGGGAGATAATAAACCTTATAAACATGCATCCTATTGTTATGTTTGATTTACACCTGAATGTACAATGACTTTGATGATGTTTTAGCAATACAAAATGCCATTTGATTGTGTATTTAAATATTATGAAATAAATATATGCTTTATGTTTGTGTTTTGTTGTTGTTGTTTTTTCATTTCCAGCGTAGCCCATCTGATTAGCTCAATAGGTAGAGCAGTCGATCTACGGATCAAGTGGTCATAGGATCGTTGTGTCCTATATCATTCATTCTCCGCCGCTAATTCATGTGGAGAAGTTGGCAATTACTTGCGGAGAACATGGTTTATATTTGATTAAACATGAAACTTGAATGAAAACTTGTTGTGGATTCTCTCTTTAAATAATAATTTTAATATTGAATATTATTCAACAACCAACATTTATATTTCAAACTAAAACCAAGTAAAAGCACACTGGCCAGGAATATGATTTGCATCTTTGATCTGCATTGAGATTAATACCATCACCCCCTACCCCAGTCTAAAATTCTGGATTAACTGGAAATGCTAGACAATGGAGTTTTGACTGGTATGCCCAAATTGTGAATTAATAAAGCTGCAAGTGGTTGTTCAACGTCTCACTACTATAAATCCAGGGTTTTCCCTAGGAAATTTATTTTGAGGGACATCATGTCCCCCCAAATTTATTTTTCTGGAAAAAAGAGACTATTTTGGGGGACATGTTAGGATTTGCTTGAATACTTTGATACTCTTTTGGGCTTTTAATAGTTTAAATTGATTGAAATTAACTTTTAATTAATTTGAAAAATTGTTTTTTTTTGGGAAAACTCATGCCCCCCTTTGCTAAGAAAAGGGGGACATGGACCTCGAAAAGTGGTAAATTTACCACCTTTTTTGGGGCTAGGGAAAACCCTGTAAATCCCATCTAAAACCTGACTTTTCAAGACTCTGCAGGCCTCGACCTTAACTTTTTTCAGCAGGTCCACCAACTGCTGAAATCTAGGAGAGCTGCTCAAACTTTAGTGGACCTCCAATTCTATCACCTAAATTGTGATGTTGTAGACGTCATAACTTCATATGACTCAAAGAAACAGGACTTATTTCTAAAATAATTAAAAATGGAAGACTAGCAATCTGTTATCCCGAAAAATAATTATTTTGAAAAGTGTCCCAAAATATGGACACAATAATCATCATCCACCCGACGTCGACCCGTGTTAAAAGTGAAAAAAAAAAACATTAATAATTATCGGTAATTATTCTGATGATAAACTTAGTAATTAGCCTTGTTTTCATCCTCAATTAACACCCCCTCTAGGAGCTAAAAGAAGTGTGTCGGTTATTATGGCATCTGAAGTGGAGATCAAAGCGGTATAGTTGCCCGAGATTGTCATGGCATTACGTCATGTTTTCGCGCCATGTGACACATCACTGTCTGATCGTACTTTCTCGATTCCTTAAATTGTTGAGAAGAAATCAATAAAAAAGTTTTTTCTTTATCTTTTTTTAAAAGCGAATGTGCAATATCCCGAATAAACTGACATGTAAATGTGTCGTGAACGATGATAGTGGATAGCCTACCTCTGTGACCTATTTGCCCTCAAGGAATTTACATTATTGTTTGAAAAGAATATCTAGCAAAGTGTTGTGTCAAAAAATACATGTGCTATGAATAATTTAAAACTTATTAAAATCCGCAACAACATCATACTGCTTTATTTTAAAACCACATTTCTATTTACGTTCACGAGGTCACGTAACCTATTCTGCCGTGCTGACAGAAATCTGTTTGCCAAAAATCGTTTTACTCCATGTATTTAAATTGCTGCCGCTTTTTCATTATTTAAGATTTTTTAATTGTGTTTTTTGTACATTCTGGTCAAGAGTCTGAATTTTATTACCATAGTATGTACCGTTTATTTACTTTAAGAAAGAAGTAAATAATCAAGATCGCGCTGTTTGAAATTTTACAAAACATTATATGAAAATCTGATTGTTTTTAAAGAATTTTGCCTACATTCCTGTCGATATCTTATTAAAATTGTTATAGAACTCAAACTGTATTAGTTCTCAAGCGGTGTTGAAAATTTGAAGCGATTACATTGAAAAATGAATGCACCACGCGCGTTTATTGTGTCAAAAGTAACCGCGATGTAAATAAGATATTACCATAGGGCGCACGTGTTTGTGGAATGGAAAATTACCAGCATGACGTTTTGATATTTTTACGATTCGCGGGTAAATTCCAGTCAATCCAGGTAATTTTGCCTGATGTATTAATTTCTCAATTTGGTAAAGTTACCACGTAAAAACCACTCGCCCGATCGGTGGAGTAGTCCATTCGTGCAAAGAGCTATAAAAATAATAATATACTTATTTGCAAAAATATGCGGCCCGATTTTACCGCTAAAAAAGTTTAGGGTCGGCGGTAAAAAAATAGGGTAGGTCGGGCCACCGGAAACAAACAATTATTTTTGTTACGCCTCATTAAAATTTTATGAAAGAATTTGGCTGATTTAATAGCCTGGTTACACACACCTAGCTCAAAAAGTATTTGATATATATTGATGAAACTTTGCATGAGTCTTTATCATGATATGAACTTGTGCACCTCCTATTTTTGATCTCACCAGGCTCTGCCCCCTATTTTTAGCTCACCTGCAACATAGTGACAAGGTGAGCTTTTGTGATCACCCTTCATCCATCGTCAGTCCGTCCGTCCGTCTGTCCGTGCATCAACGATTTCTTGTCTGCACGATAGTGGTTTCATTTATGATTTTATTTTAACCAAATTTGCACACAACTTGTATCACCATAAGATCTTGGTTCCTTTCTTGAATTGGCCAGATCCCGTTAAGGGTTACAAATTGTGGCCCCTGAAAGGGCCAAAATTAGCTATTTTGACCTTGTCTGCACAATAACAGCTTCATTTATGATTTTATTTTAACCAAACTTGCACACAACTTATATCACCATAAGATCATGGTTCTTTTCTTGAACTGGCCAGATTCCAGAGTGATGGCCCCTAAAAGGGCCAGAATTAGCTATTTTGACCTTGTCTGCACAATAGCAGCTTCATTTATGATTTGAATTTAATCAAACTTGCACAAAACTTGTGTCACCATAAGATCTTGGTTCCTTTCTTGAACCAGACAGATCCCATAATGGGTTCAAGAGTTATGGCCCCTGAAAGGGCCAAATTAGCTATTTTGACCTTATCTGCACAATAGCAGCTTCATTTATGATTTGATTTTAACCAAACTTGCACACAACTTGTATTACCACAAGACGTTGTTTCCTTTTTTGAACTGGCTAGATTTCAATATGGGTTCCAGAGTTATGGCCCCTGATAGGGCCAGAATTAGCTATTTTGACCTTGTCTGCACAATAGCAGCTTCATTTATGATTTGAATTTAATCAAACTTGCACAAAACTTGTGTCACCATAAGATCTTGGTTCCTTTCTTGAACTGGCAAGATCCCTTAATGGGTTCCAGAGTTATGGCCCCTAAAAGGGCCAAAATAAGTTATTTTGACCTTGTCTGCAGAATAACAGCTTCATTTATGATTTGATTTTAACCAAACTTGCACACAACTTGTATCACTGTAAGGTCTTGAGATTCCTTTTTATAAGCCCGAAGGGACGTATTATGTTATTGCCTCAGTGTCTGTCTGTCTGTCTGTCTGTTGGTTCGTAATTTCCCTTCTGCTCTGTAACTCTTGAAGTATTTCAAAGAAACCTGACACAAATGTTCACCTCATCGAAACGACGTGCAGAGCACATGTTTCGGATGGCTCACTTCAAGGTCAAGGTCACACTTAGGGGTCAGAGGTCATTTAACTTTGTTTTGTGTGTATATTGCTCTGCATTTGTGTTGCATTGCAGTGCTCTTGTTTTTATTTGGCAGATCCTTCTTTTGTTCTTTTACAATAATTTTCTTTTTAATTACTTCCCTTTTATGTTACTATAAATAGCTTATTTAGTAACTTTTTTATTATTGGCCGTAGGGAAAAACCGAGACCACTTTTCTGTGGTACAACATGGATTTTTTTCTTTTTGGTTAAATTTCTTCCCTTTGTTGTTCCTGTCCTTTGGACTTAGATATTTTTTCTGAGAACTTACCTTCTTGTCCTTTAGTGCAATGATAAAGGTGAGTGATATAGGGCCATTATGGCCCTCTTGTAAGAGTTATGGCCCCTGAAATAGTCAAAAATGCATATTTTCACCTTGTGATGCACCTAGCTCAAAAAGTATTTGATATAGATTCATGAAACCTTGCATGAGTCTTAATCATGATATGAACTTGTGCACCTTCTATTTTTCGTCTGGCTCCGCCCCCTATTTCCAGAGTTATTGCCCCTGAAATTGTCAAAAATGAACATTTTCACCTTGTGACAGGCCTAACTCAAAAAATGTTTAATATGAAATGATTAAACCTTGCATGAGCCTTTATGATGAGATGAACTTGCGCACATCCTATTTTTCATCTGGCTCCGCCCCCTATTTCCAGAGTTATGGCCCCTGAAATAGTTAAAAATGCACGTTTTTACTTTGTGATATTGTTTCATATAAATGGATGATACCTTTCATGAGTCCTTATCATGAGATGAACTTGCTCACCTCCTATTTTTTGTCTGCCTCACAAAGAGAATTTTAGTGCTTATTGTAGAGTTACAGCCCTTAAAATAGCCAAAATAGTGGATATTTTGTTTGTGATGCTTATAGCTCAAAAATTATATGGCCTAGAATAATGAATCCTTTTTATAAAATGTTTGTTGAAGCTATATTACCCAATTCTAGACTGCAAACATTTGAAAAATTGCTCCTTATTTGTGACAGATGTACCAGTGGGGGGTAGGGCCGCACACCCTGTGTCCTACAGACACATTCTAGTTATCTATTATATTTTTATCGAAATCAGCCGTAACCTAAGTTTCAGTAACTGATTTGAACTAAATGTTTGTTTCATCAGCAATAATAATTCATTTGTGAATTTTGTTTATTTCATCACTATTAATGACAAAATTCAAAAGTAAGAAAAGAATGAAATATGAATTGGGTTTTTTGGCAGTAATTAACCCCCTTCCCCAACCCTGCAAACACACATCCCACTTCCTTGAAAAAAGATGGGTACTATAGTGTTTTACTCATGTCGCTTTGCTTTGTTTTTTATTCTGATGCTTATAGCCTTGAAACTTCTTAGAATATTTTCTTCTGACCAGTAGCTGATCAAATCCTCCTGCTTAGCTCAATAGGGACAGCCCTTACATATGGAAAATGGGGTCATGAGTATGATCCTTAGGTGGGCCGTATATTTTTCATGACAATTTGATAACAGACATTGTGTCTGAAATAATTGATCCTTCACCTCTAACATCTAGGGAAGAAGTTAGAAGTTTCTTGTTGAGAACAGGTTTGTACTAGTGTACAGAATCCAGGAACACCTACTGGTTAGGTTAACTGCCTGCTGTTACATAACTGAAATACTGTTGAAAAACCATGTTAAAAACAAAACAAACAAACTGAAGCTGATCAGTATTGCTTTTAGGGTAAATTCCCAAAATATCAAGATCTCATTGAAGTTGTCACTGAAAGTGGTTTCTGATCAATAACTTGAAAACACCAGTCTTAAATTTGGTAAAATGTTTTTCATGACATCTGTATTTTGGAAGACAGTATATCATTGGTCCGGGTTATTAAGGTCAAGGTCATAGCAACATACAGTCAATCATGAAATTTGATAATGCATATGTGGCCTTCAAACTTTATGGAATAATTTGCCTTGAGACTGCAAACTGGTTTAACAATTTTAGATGCTAGGACATCCTGATGTGATTATATATATGGGCCATATTACTTTTTTGGTCAATAGCTCAAAAGGCAAGATCACATCATAGATGATATATGAGTTCATATCTTTTTCAGATACCCTTGATTATGTCTCACCCATAACTTGGGGAGACATAATGTTTATGCCTTCGCCATCCATCCGTTCGTCTGTAACCATTGTATACTTTGCTGCAGAAAAATTAAAGTTGGTATTTAGTCTGCAAGTAATGAAAATGTGTGGGGTTTCGTGGGGGAGGGTGGAGGTACTAGCCTAAACTTACAGTAGGCAAAGACTCATTTTATGTCTCATTCTGTTTCAGTGGATACATGTTCAATCCCTATGGATCTTATTTTTGTTGTTGATGCGACTGCCAGTATTGGTGTTATTGAATTCAGCATGCTGAAAGCTTTCTTAATCAATCAGCTTGAGAGGTAATTCAACATCTTTGTAACAATTATAGATAGATAGCCATTATTTATCAACATTACATGATCCTTTTGGTGCAAAGAATGCGACTGACCAGCAGGGTAATAGTATAGCTAGTTTGACTGAGTTCTTTAAAAGAGGTACCACTACTTGTGCCCACTACAATTTATCAAACAGGAAAAATCAACAACAACATCTGTAGCATTTGTTCATAGATAATTATTAACTTTTTTTCACTATAAGTTAAGGCAGACTATTTAACAGTAACCTAAGGGGCCAGATATAATAGCAATGCAGAATACAGATAAGAGATGCATTTTTAAAGCCAACAGATGTGCTGAAGCAGTGTTGTGATTGTTAAATAAATCTGCAAGAAGATCCTTTGAAGTAGAAAAAGTTGAAACTCCACAGGTGGCTTAGCTGCAGAAGATTGAAAATTTTGCAGGTCTGGTTTGATTGAGCCTGTAAGTGGAAGCTAAGAATGCAACCAATAGAAATAAAACAGTTAAAAGCACACTTTGGTTGATCGAGTCAAAGAAACTTTTATTACTTTGACAAAATTATTTTTCATCAGGCTTAATTCTTTTCTGAGGAGGTCAGTGGTCAAAAACCTTATCTTTGTGACCACTCCACGTCTTCAAACTACTGGTCAAACTTTTCATAAAACTAGACCATTTGTTAACCTATTCAAGAAGATATACACAGAAAACAAACCACATTACTAAGGCCAAGGTGAAGGTCACACTTGGAGTTAACTGTGAAATAGCTCAACTTCATGGAAGATAATCGTAGAACTAGCATTGATCAGTTATTTAAATCAGTAAGATGTTGCACAGAGTACAACACAACAAGGGTCACTAGGCCAATGGTCACATTTAATGGTCTAATTATAATAGCTTAAAAAAAAATAATATAAGTTGTTATCATCAAGATGACATGTCAAGAGCACAACCTAGGTCATAAGGTCCAAGGTCAAGGTCATACTTAATGGACAAGGATCAAATAGCTTTAACATTGTTTCCTCTTTATCAAGGATTTTCATAAGATTAGTGTTTATTAGTGTTAAACTTTCCCAGTTGACTTGCAGAGTGTACAACTCAGGTCACTATGTCCAAGGTCAAGGTCACACATTCGTGAGGGGTAAGTGATATGAAGTCAGCAATCTTAACCACTCAGACCCCTATGCAAAATTTAAGTTAACTGTAAATGTTTTCATATTTTTCCATACATTCGTGACTGGAGATGCAAAAACCATTTCATTAGAGCAACGACAAACTTGGAATTTGCCTCATGGTTATAGATTTCCTTATTGGTTTAAACACATCACTCTGCATGGGCACATCAGGTAATCATGTGTGTATAAAACTGTCTGGTATGAAATGCATTTATGTTTTAATAGTGCATATATTATTTAAGGTTTGATATTGGGTCAACAGTGGATAAAACACAAATATCAGTGGTGAGGATTGGAACAGTGACTAAAACAACAGATGTTACAAATTTTCTCACTACTAGAACTAGTGTCATAGAAGCCATCAGAGATTTAGTGGTAAGTAATGAAATTGACTTAAGAGACGAGTGTGTAGAACGAGTGTGTGTGTGTGTGTGTGTGTGTTCAGGTTTTACGTCTTTTTCAACAATTTTTCAGTCAGACTAGTGTGTCAGGTCAGTAATTGTTCATTAGGTGGAACATTTTGTCACAAAGGGCAGTTTATCTTTCTGATGATGATTTAACAGATGACAGTGTGCCTCTAATTCTGTCAGTTGTGGAAAACAAATTAGTTCTTTAGCATAATCCAGGTTGTCAGTCCAGTGCATAATCCAGATTGTCCAATGCATAATCCAGGTTGTCTGATGCATAGTCCAGGTTGACTGGAGCATAATCCAGGTTGTGCAGTGCATAATCCTGGTTGTCCAATGCATAATCCAAGTTGTCTAGAGCATGATCTAGGTTGTCCAGTGCATAATCCAGATTGTCCAGTGCATAATCCAGGTTGTCCAATGCATAACACAGGTTGTCTGTAGCATAATCCAGGTTTTCTGGTGCATAAGCCAGTTTTTCCAATGCATGTAGAATGCTCAGTTTGTTTTACCCCCAGGACCACCCCCGAATTGTGGGTGCATATTATACACAGGTAAAGACGATTTTGCAACTTCAAAATAAGTTCTGTTTTCTGATTTTCGCCATTTTGGTAAAGGGAAATTACTCTCTGCGCTAACCTTCACCGCTTAAATCTAAGATAACTGTTACGTTCCGTAAAAGATCTAGTGGTTTATTTTTCTTCCAAACAAAATTAATTTCATATAGATATGTTAAAATCACAATTTTTTTTATACTAATCGAGCATTATCTTTTAACCTAGATCAAACTAATGAACAACAAAATTGACATGAGGTGATACGCTGAACATAGAAAACATGCACAGCTTCATGGATCTTGATCAAATTTGGTTTATGAAATCATGTTAAGGTCCTCTTTCAATTTTTAACTCACCTGAGCACAAAGTGCTCAAAGGTGAGCTTTAGTGATCGCCCAGTGTCTGTCGTCGTCCGTCGTCAACAATTTGACTGTTAACACTCTAGATGTCACAATTTTGGCTCAAACTTAATGAAACTTGGTCAGAGTGTTAGGGTACCCTCAATAAAATCTTGGACGAGTTCGATATTGGGTCATCTTGGGTCAAAAACCAGGTCACCTGGTCAAATCAAAGGAAAAGCTTGTTAACAGTCTAGAGGTCACATTTTTGGCCCAATCTTAATTAAGCTTGATCAGAATGTTATTCTCAATAAAATCTTGGACGAGTTCGATATTGGGTCATTTGGGGTCAAAAACAAGGTCACCAGGTCAAATCTAAGGAAAAGCTTGTTAACACACTAGAGGTCACATTTTTGGCCCAGTCTTAATGAAACTTAGTTAGAATTTTACCTTTAGTAAAATTTTGGAAGAGTTTGATATTGGGTCATCTGGGGACAAAAACCAGGTTACCAGGTCAAACCAAAGGAAAAGCTTGTTAACACTCTAGAGGTCACAATTTGGGCCCAATCTTAATGAAACTTGGTCAGAATGTTACCCTCAATTAAGTCTTGGACGAGTTTAATATTGGGTTATCTGGGATCAAAACCTAGGTCACCAGGTCAAATCAAAGGAAAAGCTTGTTAACACTGTAGAGGCCAGATTTATCACTGTATCTTCATGAAACTTGGTCAGAATGTTAATCTTGATGATTTCAAGGTCCAGTTTGAATCTGGGTCATGTAGGATTAAAAACTAGGTCACCAGGTCAAATCAAAGGAAAAGCTAGTTTACACTGTAGAGGCCACATTTATGACCATATCTTAATGAAACTTGATGATCTATAAGTCAAGTTCAAATCTGGGTCAGGTGGGGTCAAAAACTAGGTCACTAGGTCAAATCAAAGGAAAAGCTCATTAACAGTCTAGAGGCCACATTTATGACTGTATCTTCACGAAACTTAGTCAGAATGTTAATCTTGGTGATCTTTAGGCCAAGTTCGAATCTGGGTCATGTCTGGTCAAAAACTAGGTCACTGGGTCAAATTGAAGAAAAAGCTATTTAACACTTTAGAGGCCACATTTATGACCATATCTTAATGAAACTTGGTCAGAATGTTAATCTTGATGATCGTTAGGTCAGTAGGTCAGGCGAGCGATACAGGGCCTTCATGGCCCTCTTGTTTTCAAATGGGAGCACTTGGCCCCTTTAACTGGGTTTGCTAGAGCTCGAAATAGAACTACATGTAGAAAACTTCCTCCCATGATCCACTTGAAGCATCTTGATAAGGTCCACTTTCATATTTTTTTAAACAGGGGCATTTGGCTCCTTTAAGGAGCATCTACAGCTAAAAATAGAAATAACTTTGAACAACTTTTTTCATTTACCACTTGAAAGATCTACACCAGACTTGGTTTGTTGCATCATCTCCCATGTTTGATTAGCTGTTTCAGCTTGGTCCATTTAAAGCAGAATCTTGGGGTATTAATCACTTTTATTGATAGCTATAGTTATTCAAAACATTTTTAGCTCACATGTCACAAAGTGACAAGGTGAGCTTTTGTGATCGCGCGGCGTCAGTCGTCCATGCGTCCGTAAACTTTTGCATGTGATCACTCTAGAGGTCACATTTTTCATGGGATATTTATGAAAGTTTATCTTGATGATATCTAGGTCAGTTTCGAAACTGGGTTACGTGCGGTCCAAAACTAGGTCAGTAGGTCTAAAAATAGAAAAACCTTGTGACCTCTCTAGAGGCCATACTTTTCAGTGGATCTTCATGAAAATTGGTCAGAATGTTCATCTTGATGATATCTAGATCAAGTTTGAAACTGGGTCACTTGCCGTCAAAAACTAGGTCAATAGATCAAATAATAAAAAAAGCTTGTGACCTCTCTAGAGGCCATATTTTTCATGGGATCTGTATGAAAGTTGGTCTGAATGTTCATCTTGATGACATCTAGGTCAAGTTTAAAACTGGGTCAACTGCAGTCAAAAACTAGGTCAGTAGGTCTAAAAATAGAAAAACCTTAAAATAGAAAAACCTTGTGACCGCTCTAGAGGCCATACTTTTGAATGGATCTTCATGAAAATCGTTCAGAATGTTCACCTTGATGAAATCTAGGTCAGGTTTGAAACTGGGTCACTTGCCGTCAAAAACTAGGTCAGTAGGTCAAATAATAAAAAAACATTGTGACCTCTCTAGAGGCCATATTTTTCATGGGATCTGTATGAAAATTAGTCTGAATGTTTATCTTGATGATATCTAGGTCGGTTTTGAAACTGGGTCAACTGCGGTCAAAAACTAGGTCAGTAGTTCTAAAAATAGAAAAACATTGTGACCTCTCTAGAGGCCATATTTTTCATGAGATCTTCATGAAAATTGATGAGAATGTTCACCTTGATGATATCTAGGTCAAGTTCAAAACTGGGTCACGTGCCTTTAAAAACTAGGTCATTAGGTCAAATACAGTCAAGACTGCCTTAACGACCCCCTGAATTTAGCGACTCCCTGTCATATGCGACCCTATTTTATGCTCCAGACGCAATTTACTATTAAAACAGTCTGAATTAAGCAAGCCCCTGTCTTACGCGACAAGCGACTGTGCAATCAGGCTCCCGAATTGATATTTAGACCGTTTTCAGTGACTTTGAGACGCTCCCTCGCAAGATTTTACACGATTGAGTTACCGTTCTTTATCTCACGTGAAGTTGTTTCAGAAGAGAACTTATTTGTTTACAAAAATGGCTGATGAAAAACGTAAAAAAAGAACTGTTTTGACATTAGAACAGCGTGTTAAGGCACTTGAATTGCTCGATTAGAGAAAACCAGCGTTATAAGTCGCTGAAGAATTCGGTGCATAAATTAACTTTATTCCTGGTGAAACAAAATATGGCGGTATTTAACAGGAAAACGACGAAGTAAAAACACAGATTAAAGATGCAGTCATTAATCGAATAAATGTCAATGAACAATTAGTACAACAAAAATATAAATATCATAAACCTCAGTGTGTAAATAGTTCAAATGGAACATTTATATTTTACTGCTCCCCTTTATTTTCTTGCCAGATCATGAGCTTAAATTTGTTTTATCAACATCATACAAATGATGCAAATTATTTGAAATTTATATTTTATCAATATGCAATTAAAGAAATAGTATTTGATAATTTTCCACTCCTACCTTAAAAGAGGCCAATATATAAGTATCCGATATTCATGTACTTTAATTGGAAAAATATATGAAACCAGCGTCATCCTGTTAAGTGAGACTGTTTTAAGAGACTCCCTGTCATATGTGACCTTTTTCGCTGCTTCCCAAAGTCGGTCTCTTGAAACAGTCTTGACCGTAATAGAAAAACCTTGTGACCTCTCTAGAGGCCATATTTTTCAATGCATCTTCATGAAAATTGGTCAGAATTTTTATCTTGATGGTATCTAGGTCAGTTTCAAAACTGGGCCACATGAGCTCAAAAACTAGGTCACTATGTCAAATAATAGAAAAAAACGACGTCATACTCAGTTCAAAACTGGGTCATGTGGGGACAGGTGAGTGATTCAGGACCATCATGGTCCTCTTGTTTATCCAATGTTAAGTATTAAGCTGAAATGCATATAAAATTAGACTGTTTTATAGAGGTTTGCTTCAGGTAATTCTGCACATTTTCTAAATGGGAAGTAATGAGGTAACGTGATTTCTCCAGATATGATAGAATAAAGCCTCTACTCTGTATATGAAAATGAAAATTCTTTTATGAATTAATGGCAACTTATAAATTTTTTATCAAAACAGCAACAGTTACTGTCCTTCTAAAGGTAAAAATATGATAGTAAACATTTGACATGTCAAGGTCAGTATGTAGTGTGAAGATCTTCTTATACCTCAAAAACAGGACAGACTTGGTACATTTTATTCACTATGATAAAGAAGTTTGTTTATTACAACTGTGAAAAGTTTCATTAAAATCTACAGTATAGAAAAAATTTCTATTAATGGAAATGTTATCAAAATTGTGAATTTCTCATAGATGCCCATCATGTAAACTTGTTTTTGGTTAAAATATTTCATCTTTATTATTTTGCAATTATTAAGTGCATTGTAAAGTTTTAAAACATCAGGATTTAATAAAAGTCTACATTGTAGAAAAAAAAAATGAACTGCAGAACTTCCTCAACATGCTTGTTTTGTAAAATAATTGTGATATTAGAAAAGAAGAAGTTGCTGTATGTAATACAGTTGGACCTGCCCTTGTGACCACCTGAGTTAAGCGACTTCCTGACCTAAATTCCTCCCTTGCGATTTCAACAATAATGTATCCGAGACATTTAGCGACCCCCTGTAAAACGTGACCAGCGACCATTTATTTTACTTCCCATTCATCACATTTATCTGTTATCAAGCGACCAACTTGAAAATGAAATAGACAAAAAATGACATCAACTTCTCAATTCAAACCGATAACAAAAAGTGTGATCATCCTTTGTTACAATCTGTTAAACTTCATAGATCAAATGGCCAGTAATTATCGGCAATCAGCGTAACATCTTGTGCCAGTTTTGTTGTTCACAATCTGATATTGGTTAAAGATAATAGTCCATCTTTAATTAGTATTATATTATTTATGATTTTTTATATTTCTTTCCTCAAAATACATAACTTTATATAAAATTAATTTTGTTTAAGGAAAAATAAACTACTAATACCTAATAGTGGTCCTGCGTCGTATACAGATCATACGAACATAACGGCAATCATAGTTTTTAGCTTAGACAATTAGCGCGGAGAGTAGTTTCCCTTTACCAGAATGGCGAAAATCGTAAACAAACTTGTGTTGAAGCTGGAAAATCGTCTATACCTCTGTATAATATGCACCCATGATTTGGGGGTGGTCCCTGGTGTAAAAAAACTGCGCATTATACACTAGTACCTATGGTACTTTTTTAGTTCACCAGAACACAAAGTGCTCAAGGTGAGCTATTGTGACCGGTCATTGTCCGGCGTGCGTCGTGCGTCGTCCGTCAACATTTGCCTTGTGACCCAATCTTTATGAAACTTGGTCAGAATGTTTGTCTTGATGATCTCTAGGTCAAGTTTGAAACTGGGTCATATGGGGTCAAAAACTAGGTCAGTAGGTCAGATCAAAGGAAAAGCTTGTGAACACTATAGAGACCACATTTGTGACCCAATCTTTATGAAACTTGGTCAGAATGTTAGTTTTGATGATTTGTAGGCCAAGTTTGAAACTGGGTCATGTGGGGTCAAAAACTAGGTCAGTAGGTCAGATCAAAGGAAAAGCTTGTAAACGCTCTAGAGCCACATTTTTGACCCAATCTTTATGAAACTTGGTCAGAATGTAAGTCTTGATGATCTCTAGGTCAGATTTGAAACTGGGTCATGTGGGGTCAGATACTAGGTCAGTAGGTCAGATCAAAGGAAAAGGTTGTGAACACTCTAGAGACCACATTTTTGACCCATTCTATATGAAACTTGGTCAGAATGTTAGTCTTGATGGTCTCTAGGTCAAGTTGGAAACTGGGTTATGTTGGATTAAAAACTTGGTCAGTAGGTCAAATCAAAGGAAAAGCTTGTGCACACTCTAGAGGCCACAGTTGTGACCCAATATTTATGAAACTTAGTCAGAAAGTTTGGCTTGATGGTTTCTAGGTCAAGTTTGCATCTGGGTCATGTGGGGTCAAAAACTAGGTCACCAGGTCAAATCAAAGGAAAAGCTTGTGAACACTTTAGAGGCCACAGTTGTGACTCGATCTTTATGAAACTGGGTCAGAACATATGCCTTAATCATTACTAGGTCAAGTTTGAATCTGGGTCATGTGGGGTCAAAAACTAGGTCACTAGGTCAAATCAAAGGAAAACCTTTTCAACACTCTAGAGACCACAATTTAAGTTTGAAACTCATGAGAATTAGTCAGAATGTTTGTTTTGATAATCTGTAGGTCAAATTCGAATCTCGGTCATGTGGGGTCAAAAACTAGGTCAGTAGGCCAGATCAACTCTGGTGAGCGATATATATAGGGCCATCATGGCCCTCTTGTTTAATACATGTACTTGATAAACTCCATAGTAGTAGCAATTGTTCATGACAACTTCTTTACTGAAAAACATGCTAAGAAGTCTATCCTGAGTTAAGAGACCACCTGTCTTAAGAGACCAAAATCTCAGATTACCCAGTGCAATCGCTTAGGACAGGTTGACTGTATATTGTACATTTGTATGTCATAAGCAACTTTGATGTTTCATTTTAACCAAAAATGTTTGAATTGTCAGTTTAATCTAGTAGTTGTTACAATGTTTAACAGGGTGGAGACTTGAGTACAAACATTGCCAGTGCAATAGAGATGGCTAGCAACAAGTTTGAAAGTGATGGAAGAAGCAATATGGCTAAAGTAATGTTTATTGTAACCGATGGCAACTCAGAAAATCCCTATGCAACAAGATACCAAGCTCTGCTGGCTAAACAGAAGTACCAGATTGTTGTCCTCGGAATAGGGTCACAATATTTCATGCCTGAACTCAAAAGTTTGGCTTCTGTTCCAGAAAATATTCTTACTGAAAAGAACTTTTTTGAGTTACCAGCTTTAGATGCATACACTACAATTTGTAAAGGTAATTATGTTTCTAGCTTAAGTGCAATAGGTTATGCATTCTGTTTATTTCTTAAATGAAATTACAGTCGAAACTCGGTATCTCGAATTTCAAGGGACCGTGCGTTTTATTTCGAGATAACCGAAATTCGAGTTATGAGGAGAGACGTATATGGATGAAATAAGTGTACATTACGAAAAGATTTAATAAAAAACTGTTTCCTTGATGCCGTGTATACGCTGTCCGTTCTTTACGCATAAACGATTCCATACAGTTTGTGTTTATCGAAGTTTTCAGTTTTTCGAAGAATAAAAATGATACTAACCTCAAATGTTTTTTAGGCAAGCTTCCTTTTTGTACCACGTTTCTCTCCCTGGGTACTGACATTTGATCTGACATTTTAAATGAATGATGCTTTCCACTAAGAAGTTAATTTGTATACAACAACAACACCAACAACAACCTCTATTACCTCTAATTAATCCTTATCAAATATCCCAACTGTTCAAACTAATTAATTCATTAGTCAAATTAAAAGCAATTTTTATAACGTCTCAAAAACAAATGACTGCTGATTAAAGAAATCTAAGGTTTACATCAAATAATTATCATTATGGCACGTGCAAACAAGTATGACATTATTTACTTTGATATGTCGGCATCACGGCTTTCTTGTTAGGCAATAAACATGGACATTTTTTAAAAACCAACCACATTCACAATGAAATGTTTGAAATTCCATGGCATATTTTTCTCATTTCGACTTACCGAGTTCACAATGCACTTCAATTTTATTGACGGGTCTGAAAATCTCTTTCGACACATCCGGAGTCTCGGTAAGTCAAATTTTGACGTAACCGAGGTTGAATTACATATATGAAGAAGGAAATTTGACGGGACTTGAACATTTCTTCGACTTAAGCGGAATTTCGAGGTAAGCGAGTTTGAGATACCGAGTTTCGACTGTAGTTACTTTGCCAGTATTTTATTGCAAAAATTATGTGCAGGCTGATCATGATCTACACTGGTTGCAAAGGCAGAATCAGTTCTTATTGAATCAAGCTTGCTAGTGAATGTTTTGGCATGCTTATCAATTTATTCAGAGAGTGTGAATTAAGTGTAATAGAATTCTTGTATATCATTTTGATTCTGGAATGTGTTTTATATAGAATAGTAGATCAAATGTGGTAACATGCTTTCTTGGAACCTATTTGGTAGCAAGTAATATTGATGTAATGTTACTGTTGCTGTGTTTAAATGAATATAGATGGATTTTTGTGTGTAACAGTGTATGACATTTCTGGTTATAGCTGCTGCAAGATGGACTGCACCGACTGTAACTGTAGCTCCTGCGTTTAAATGTGACTTGAAATTAGACTTGATCCTCATTATGGACATGTCTTCAAGTTTAACTTCCCAGCCTTTTGAAGTAATGATGATGAAAGCTAGACTGCGGGAATTCATTGATCTGTAAGTGTACTTTTTATTTGGGCTCTTTGAAAAATAATGTAGGCTGTTGTACTATTGTTAAGTTTTTGAATGTAGTTGGATGAGTGGCAGCCACCAGTATGTGATGATGGCAGCCGGAAAATGGCCAAGACTGTTTCTTAAGTTCAGCCTTTATTATTTTGTAGTCTGAGGCAGTGTCTCTTTTTTTTTTAGCTCACCTGAAAACTGTTCAGGGTAAGCTATTAGTATAGGTGAATGTTCCATTTTCTGTCATCCAGCGTCCTTTGTCCTATGAAACATTTTTACTTAAAACATTTTCTCTTCTAAAATGACTAGTCAAAAATGCACATTTTCTTCTTGTGAAGCTTCTAGCTCAAAAAGTGTATGATATAAGTGGATGAAAACTTGCATTAGTCTTTATCATGATATAAACTTGCACCCCTCTTAGGTTTTTGGCTGGCTCCACCCCATTTTAAAAGTTATGGCCCCTGAAAAGTAAAAAAATGCACATTTTCACCTAATTATGTGCCTAGCTCAAAAAGTTGTTGATGTAAATTCATGAAATCTTGCTTGAGTCTTGATCATGATGTGATCTTGCACACTTGGCATTCTTCTTGAGAATCTTAGTGCTTATTGCAAGGGTTATTGCCCTTGAAATAGCCAAAATAGTGGATTTTTGTTTGTGATGCTCATAGCTCAAAAAGTATATGGCCCAGAATAATAATTCCTTTTCATAAAATATTTGTTAAGGCAATACCACATTAAGACTGCAAACGTTTGCATCATTTCCCCTTATTTGTGACAAATGTACCAGTGGGGGGCACACCCTGTGTCCTACAGACACATTCTATTTTTTAGCTCACTAGAGCACAAAGTGCTCAAGGTGAGCTATTGTGACTGGTCATTGTCCGGCATCCATCGTCCGTCAGTGTGTCGTGTGTTGTCCGTCAACATTTGCCTTGTGAACACTCTAGAGGCCACATTTGTGACCCAATCATTTTGAAACTTGGTCAGAATGTTAGTCTTGGTGATCTCTAGATCAAGTTTGAAAGTGGGTCATGTTGGGCCAAAAGCTAGGTCAGTAGGCCAAATCAAAGGAAAAGGTTGTGAACACTATAGAGGCCACATTTGTGACCCAATCTTCATGAAACTTGGTCAGAGTGTTTGTGGTGATGATCTCTAGGTCAAGTTGGAAACTGGGTAATGTGGGGTCAAAAACTAGGGCAGTAGGCCAGATCAAAGGAAAAGCTTGTGAACACTCTAGAGGCCACATTCGTGACCCAATCTTTATGAAACTTGGTCAGAATGTTAGTCTTGATGATTTCTAGATCAAGTTTGAAAGTGGGTCATGTTGGGTCAAAAGCTAGGTCAGTAGGCTAGATCAAAGGAAAAGGTTGTGAACACTATACAGGCCACATTTTTGACCCTATCTTCTTGAAACTTGGTCAGAATGTTTGTCGTGATGATCTCTAGGTCAAGTTGGAAACTGGGTCATGTGGGGTCAAAAACTAGGTTAGTAGGCCAGATCAAAGGAAAAGCTTGTGAACACTCTAGAGGCCACATTCGTGACCCAATCTTTATGAAACTTGGTCAGAATGTTAGTCTTGATGATTTCTAGATCAAGTTTGAAAGTGGGTCATGTTGGGTCAAAAGCTAGGTCAGTAGGCCAGATCAAAGGAAAAGGTTGTGAACACTATACAGGCCACATTTTTGACCCTATCTTCTTGAAACTTGGTCAGAATGTTTGTCGTGATGATCTCTAGGTCAAGTTGGAAACTGGATCATGTGGGGTCTAAAACTAGGTTAGCAGGCCAGATCAAAGGAAAAGCTTGTGAACACTCTAGAGGCCACATTCGTGACCCAATCTTTATGAAACTTGGTCAGAATGTTAGTCTTGATGATTTCTAGATCAGTTATGAAATTGGGTCATGTTGGGTCAAAAACTAGGTCAGTAGGCCAGATCAAAGAAAAAGCTTGTGAACACTTTAGAGGCCACGTTTGTGACCCAATCTGTATGGTCAGAATGTTTGTCTTGATGTTTTCTAGGTTAAGTCGAATCTGGATCATGTGCGGTCAAAAACTAGGTCACCCGGTCAAATCTAAGGAAAAGCTTGTGAATACTTTAGAGGCCACAGTTGTGACTCAATCTTTTTGAAACTTGGTCAGAATGTTTGTCTTAATGATTTCTAGGTCAGATTTGAAACTGTGTCATGTGGGGTCAAAAACTAGGTCACTAGGCCAGATAAAAGGAAAATCTTGTCAACACTCCAGAGACCACAGTTCAAGTTGGAAACTCATTAGAATTAGAATGTTAGTCTTGATAATCTATAGGTCAAGTTCGAAGGGAAATCTTGCCAACACTCTAGAGACCACAGTTCAAGTTTGAAACTCATTAGAATTAGAATGTTAGTCTTGATTATCTATAGGTCAAGTTCGAAGGGAAATCTTGCCAACACTCTAGAGACCACAATTCAAGTTTGAAACTCATTAGAATTAGTCAGAATGTTTGTCTTGATTATCTATAGGTGAAGTTCAAATCTGGGTCATGTGGGGTCAAAAACTAGGTCACCCGGTCAAATCAAAGGAAAAGCTTGTGAACACTCTAGAGGCCACAGTTGTGATCCAATCTTTATGAAACTTGGTCAGAATGTTTGTCTTGATGATCTATAGGATAAGTTCGAATCTGTGTTATGTTGGGTCAAAAACTAGGTCAGTAGATTAGATCAAAGGAAGAGCTTATGAAAACTCTAGAGGCCAATGTTTTGTCTCAATCTTTATGAAATTTGGTCAGAATGTTTGTCTTGGTGATCTATAGGTCAAGTTCGAATTGGGCTATATGGGGTCAAAAACTAGGTCAGTAGGCCAGATCAAAGGAAAAAATTGTGAATAGTCTAGAGGTCACAGTTGTGACCCAATATTTATGAAACTTTGTCAGAATGTTTGCCTTGATGATCTCTAGATCACTTTTGAAACTGGGTCATGCGGGGTCAAAAAGTAGGTCAGTAGGCCATATCAAAGGAAAAGCTTGTGAACACTCTATAGGCCACAGTTTTGACTCAGTCTTTTTGTAACTTGATCAGAATGTGTGACTTGATGATCTCTGGATCAAGTTTTAATCTGGGTCATTTAGGGTCAAAAACCAGGTCACATGGTTAAATAAAATGCAAAGTTTGTGAACTCTCTAAAGGCTACAGTTGTGACTCTATCTTTATGAAACTTGGTCAGAATGTTTGTCTTGATGATCTCTAGGTTAAATTCAAAACTGGCTCATGTTGGGTAAAAAACAAGGTCAGTACGCCAGATCAACTCTGGTGAGCGATATATAGGGCCATCATGGCCCTCTTGTTTCATTATTTCAATTGCAAGACCAGAGTTATGGCCCTTGACTGACTTAAAAAATAAAAGTTGTTGTCCCAAGTATAATGTACTTGATATAGAGTCATAAATAATGAGAGGATGGTTATATAGCACGTGAAATCTACAGGTGTTCGTTCTATTAAGGAATAAAGTCAGCTTAGCCAGACTTATGGTCCTTCACTTGGTAAAAAATGTACTTAAAGCTTGAATGTTTGTGTTGCATATATCTTTAAAACTATTTCACATAGCATCAGGAAAGTGTACAGTGACAGGAGTGTGGTCATGTGTGTCCTATGTTTTTTACTTGTTTTCTAACATCTTTTTTGAAACAAAAGTTGTTTAGCAGGAAAACAATTTGTCAATTTGAATTGCAGTAGCATAACTTGCATAGCATTTATAAGCTTAAAAGTCTGCAATTGGATCCAAAAGAGAAAAAAAAGTTACTCCAAATCAAAAGCAGTTTAAAAATGGGGTCAGCTAGCAGGCAATCAAAATCTTATAATTCAGTGACTGAGAAACCCATGAGAAATGAGCCATAGTCACATAAAAATAAAAAATGTCACATAAGTTTTAAGTGCTGATGAGCCCTGTGTCACATGGCTAAACTGTATTGAATGCAAAAATGAAACTATTTAATAGTGCAAATCTTATCTAAAGGAATGTAACCAGTGTGGGGATTCAAAGTGCTTTCAGTGTTTAAAAACATGTGTTAACATAGTATTTTATTTTAGACTTTGATTTTTATGTCAGTTTTCAATATTTGTCCCCAAGAAAGAGGAAGTTTTTGCTAGTAAAAGGGCAAAAAGAGTTATCTTTAAGTTTTACAAAAAGGATATCAACAGTAATGAGGAATTGACTTGCGATGAAAATAACAACACCCCATTTTTAGCTCACCTGTCACAAAGTGACAACGTGAGCTTTTGTGATCGCGCAGTGTCCGTCGTTAGTCGTAAACTTTTGCTTTTGATCACTAGAGGTCACATTTTTCATGGGATCTTTATGAAAGTTGGTCAGAATGTTCATCTTGATGATATCTAGGTCAAGTTCGAAACTGGGTCACGTGTGTTCGAAAACTAGGTCAGTAGGTCAAATAATAGAAAAACCTTGTGACCTCTCTAGAGGCCATATTTTTCATGGGATCTGTATGAAAGTTGGTCTGAATGTTCATCTTGATGATATCTAGATCAAGTTCGAAACCGGGTCAACTGCGGTCAAAAACTAGGTCAGTAGGTCTAAAAATAAAAAAGCCTTGTGACCTCTCCAGAGACCATACTCTTCATGAGATCTTCATGAAAATTGGTCAGAATGTTCACCTTGATAATATCTAGGTCAGGTTCAGAACTGGGTCATGTGCCTTCAAAAACTAGGTCATTAGGTCAAATAATAGAAAAACCTTGTGACCTCTCTAGAAGCCATATTTTTCAGGACCATCATGGTCCTCTGGTTAAATATATTTATTACTGTTGAAGTTTTTATAATAAGTAAACAAGCAGTTTGTCCTCTTAGTGTAATACCTAGTCTAAAACTGAGAGAATGTCTACTACTACACTTAAAGTTCTCTGTGCTTTTAAATAATTGTTCATAGAAGTAACGGTACACGGTATTAAATGTTGACAAATTTTACTTTTATCACATACAGGTACATTGCTGTAAACTTCTTTTAAGAATGTTATCCAGGGTATGATTAGAGCATTGTTTAGAAGACTTACATTTATTATCAGTGGTAAAAAGGAGTACTGTTTAGTTCTACCAGGAAAGTAGAGTAAACTAACTCTGAATTACCCGGTATCAAATATAAACTGCTTTGAATATTATTGACATTAAAGCTGTAAAGCTGTTACAGTTTTAGTTGCTATACTTGTATTTGATTAAGAGCTTCTTTAATCTGAAATATATACATACTACAATGCGAATTCCTAGCACACAAGCCGCAAATGTCCCATAGAAATTTCAGAATGTCACATAAAATGTTTAAATGTCAAATAATAAATTGTGTATGTTAGGCCATTGTCCCACAGATAAAAATTCTTTCCCTGTCACTGTTATATGCAAGGCAAAAGCATACAAGTTTGTATCCCATGTATCTCATAAAGTATTTGACCTAGAGTCGTAAAACATTACAGGATTGTTATGTAGCATGTGAAGTTGCACATCTAGTGTTCTGTTTGTGATATCTATCCTGTTAGTCATACCAGAGTTATGACCCTTGACAAATTAAAAATACTCATAAAGTGCTTAAGGGGACGCATATTGCTACATTCACAGTTCATACAGAAATGAGGAAGGGGTGCATATTCAAGAAATCGATAGTGGGAAGATAAAAAACATATTCCTAAACTGATATAATACTGATGGCATTGCAAGGGTATAACATGAGATTCTACACAATGAATACCTTAGAACAGATATCTAAGATGCTACACAGGTCAGGTGGGTTAAATGCATAACGTCGATCACTTGAAATTGATCTTAAAAATGTGGTTAATTTTAGTTTATTTACATGGTTTTTAATTTTCCCACAACTTCTCGGCGATTCACTGCAAAAAGTATTACTGCGCCGGACAAAAGGTAACTCTAATAAACAACGGGAGACAACTTAGGTGTCAGCACGTGTATGATTTTTATACGCCCTTTTGAAAAACGGGACGTATTATGGGAACGCCCCTGGCGGGCGGATGGGCGGGCGGGCGGCGTCCACAGACCTTGTCCGGAGCATATCTTCTACAAGCATGGAGGGATTTTGATGAAACTTGGCACAGTTGTTCACCATCATGAGATGGAGTGTCATGCGCAAGAACCAGGTCCCTAGGTCTAAGGTCAAGGTCACACTTAGAGGTCAAAGGTCAAATTCAAGTATGACTTTGTCCGGAGCATATCTTCTTCATGCATAGAGGGATTTTGATGAAAGTTGGCACAATTGTTTATCATCATGAGACAGAGTGTCATGCGCAAGAACCAGGTCCCTAAGTCTAAGGTCAAGGTCACACTTAGAGGTCAAAGGATACAAGAATGAAAACTTTGTCCGGAGCATATCTTCTTCATGCATAGAGGGATTTTGATGAAAGTTGGCACAATTGTTCATCATCATGAGACGGAGTGTCATGCGCAAGAACCAGGTCCCTAGGTCTAAGGTCAAGGTCACACTTAGAGGTCAAAGGATACAAGAATGAAAACTTTGTCCGGAGCATTTCTTCTTCATGCTTGGAGGGATTTTGATATAACTTGGCACAAATGTTCACCACCACAAGACGCAGTGTCATGCGCAAGAACCAGGTCCCTAGGTCTAAGGTCAAGGTAACACTTAGAGGCCAAAGGTCAGATACAAGAATGACTGTCCGAAGCATTTCTTCTTCATGCATAGAGGGATTTTGATGTAACTTGGCACAATTATACACCATCATGAGACGAAGTGTCATTCGCAGTTCCCTTCTTTAGAATTACTTCCCTTTGTTGTTACTAAAAATAGCTTATATTGTAACTTTTTCATTACTAGACGTAGGGAAAAATTTAGACCACTTTTCTGCGGTACAACATGCATGTTACATCCAATTTTGAGGTGTATTTTGACCAATTTCTACCTGGTAAGGATTTTTGTGTGGACTTACAAATTTTTTTTTTGTATTTTTTTTTTTTTAAAGATTAACTTCCCTTAGTTGTTACTATAAATAACTTATATTGTAACTTTTTTATAATTGACCGTAGGGAAAAACCAAGACCACTTTTCTGTGGTACAACATAGTTGTTACTTTCTAATTTTAGGTGTATTTTAAGGTATCTCTACCTGGTAAGGAGTTTTTTTTGTGGACTTAGAAAAACAAAAGAATTACAATGATTACTAAACAACCACAAAATTAAAATTACATCTGCAAATACAGGTGCTAGAGTAAAGAAATTTGCTGTGACGGGCGTATATTGTGACATTCTGGCACTCTTGTTAAAAAAACATGTCGATGATTATAATTTCTTATCAAATAACGAATCCTATTCAGAGATTCATCAAACTGGTTTCCGCTTCATTTGTGAGGCACTTCCGTTATATTTTTTGACAGCAATAACAAAACACAAAATGAATCAATAAAGTCACTTATAAACCGACTGCTACTTACATCATTTTAAGTATAGTTGTTGTTACATCATTATACTTGTTCATTACGTTATGAGATAAAGTTTATCTTGAACAGCATAATCCATTAATTACGTTTAGACGATATTGCATTTACAACTTATCCCTTACAGAAGCAAGCCTCTGTGGCGTACATGCTGCGTATTTGCTGTGTATATGCCGCGAACACAGTAGTACGCCAGAGGAGTACATTTTGCATACACCGCATGCCGCATACATGCCGACGAGTACACAGCATGTACGCAGGAGGTCACTAGTACACTTTAAGTACGCAGCACAGACTCTGAAAATTTAAGGAGTACACTGCATGTACGCAGGAGGGACTTGTACAAGAAAATAGTACACTGCATGTACACCGCAGATACTTTGAAATTTGTGCAGAACACTTCATATACGCGGGAAAGACTTGTACAATTTCTTTTGGCATTTATACTTAGTTTTTTTTTTTTTTGATAAGTTAAAGTCTGAAGTAAACTTCATATACGCAGGAGGGACTTGTTCATTTTCTTTTGGTGTTTATACTTTGAATTTTTTTAGGTAAAAGTCTGAAGTACACTTCATGCAGGAAGGATTTGTACATTTTTTAAAAAAATTTTTGGAAGCAAGAACTTGATTTCCGAGTAACTTTTATCTTAATAGCATAGAATAGTTCAGATTACCAGTATTCTGAACAATGAAAATTTGCCAAACTATTTGCAATGTTCATTTTTGAAGCTTACATCTTAGTGATTTCTGAGCTGCACCTTGAATGCAGTGCAAAAATATATTCTTTTTCATTTTAAATTAATCCTGGAGCTTTCTAACTTGGATAATTGAAAAGCCTTATTTGAACTTCGTTGCATTACATTTTGTAATACATGAAATAATTACCAAGATAATGCCTCAACAGCGCCCGAATGAGAAGAATTAATTGCTCTCACTGTTATTTGAATACTCTTAAGGAAAACACCATTCTATCATGTTTTATAAAGGCTTTAATGCTCATTATGTTAACTCATTAAGGCCTCGCCAAATTAAAAAGTTGTTCATCGGATTTGCCGCTCGTATATTTTCAGAACGTTTTTGACTAATTGCGCTCGCCCCATTGGAAAAAATCAATTCAAAATTTTTTGGTGCGCTACTTTTTACGGACGTAAAAGTGTATAAATGCTTATATAATTCCAGTCCTAGATTGTTCTCAGATGGATTTTAATCAAAATAAATACATACTACGCACACATCGTCTATAATAAATCATAACACTTATATTTAGTTGCATTAAAGTTGTTTCCCCTTGATGCAGTTACGCCATTTTCTTCAAATGTTTACCAAATTACATGCTACAAAAATTGATTTATTTCATTGAAAAGTGGATGAAGAAAAGCATACTAATTTATTTGATAACATCAATCTACATTATTTTGGTAAGGGTAAATACTTATTGATGCATGTCACTTATCTTTTCTCTGTTTTTTTTTTTTCTGTCCAAATGATCAGCATTTGCATACAAAAGTTGGTGGGGTAAGGAATTTACATTATCACAGCAGTTTCGCCACAAGAGTACACAGCATGTATGCAGCAGGAGTACACAGCATGTACGCTGCAAGACTTGGACCAGGAGTACACAGCATGTACGCCGCAGGGGTAGTACACCGCAGGCTCATTTGCATGTGAAAAGTGTATGTGCCGCGTACATGCTGCGTACTATTTCCCGCATACTAAATTCCTCCAGCGTACATCATGTGTACTATGTAGTCCACAGCATGTACGCAGCAAGTAGTATGCGGTAGAGCTCATTTGCATGTCAAAAGTGTACTACAAACGTACTATCGGTGTATGTGCGGGGTATATCCTGCATACTATTTAAAGCCCTTGATTTCAGTACACATCATGTACGCATCATATATGCTGTATGTACACAGGAAGAGTACGCAGCAGGCCTTTTTCTTCTGTAAGGGATCTGACCCTGTTTTTTACGTGAATGAAAGCATTCTCATGCAACTCGTGCAAATAGAGTTATGAAAAGTATGGTGGATAATTCAAGGACAAATTATAAATGACATCAAATCGAGAATAACTGTATATTCATCCAGTTTTGATCATTGACATCCCTGCTGTGTATTAGTAAGTTTGGTGAATAAGATTAAAATGTTACTTTTGCACATACACACATTGATTGGACCTCTCAACCAAATTTCATACCTTATTTTAGGATTTTTAAGACAATACATTTTCAAAAGTTTGTTCAATGTGTTTTGATATTTAAGTGCATTGTAATTCATGAATAACAAGTTGAAAATTAATAATGGAAACATTTCTAGGCCCTTATTGTAAGCTACTCGACTTCTGTAACGATAAATGTTTAATGTACATTCGAGACTGCCTTAACGACCCCCTGTCATATGCGACCCTATTTTATGCACTGGACGCAATTTACTATTAAAAGAGTGAGTTAAGCAACCCCCTGCCTTACGCAACAAGCGACTGTAAAATCAGGCTCCCGAATCGATATTTAGACCATTTTCAGCGACTTTGAGATGCTCCCTCGCAAGATTTTACACGATAAAGTTACCCTTCTTTATCTCCCGTGAAGTTGTTTGAGACGAGAACTTATTTGTTTACAAAAAAATGGCCGATGAAAAATATAAAAAAGAACTGTTCTGACATTAGAACAGCGTGTTAAGGCACTTGAATTGCTCGATTAGGGAAAACCAGCGTATAAAGTCGCTGAAGAATTCAGGGTCGGTGCATAAATTAACTTTATTCCTGGTGAAACAAAAATATGGCGGTATTTAACAGGAAATGACGATGTAAACACAGATTAAAGATGCAGTCAATAATCGAATAAATGTCAATGAACAATTAGTACACAAAAATATAAATACCAAAAACCTCAGTGTGTAAAAAAGTTCCAATGGAACATTTATATTTTACTGCTCCCCTTTATTTTCTTGCCAGATCATGAGCTTAAATTTGAGCTCAACAACATACGAATGATGCAAATTATTTGAAATTTATATTTCTTCATCTACGGACATCTACGGTGCTACTCCCAACAATCAATTTCTGATCATAACTGGGAGGTCGGGGCAGTTGTTAAAAGCATGTTGCTATGTTACATGATATTCATGTCATTAAAAGAGTAAGAGCAGTAATATATACAGCTAGTTAAAAATAAAAACAGGATGATGACATTAGTACATATCGTGGGCTAACGCGAAACTATTGTAACTGTATATAAATAAAGAACAAGATACAATAGTTTCGCGCTCAGCCCTCGATATACGAATCTAGGTCAGATGTGAAGCACTGAAGGTTCACACTGTCCTTGATGTTATAAGGTAAGGCGTTCCAGTGTCTGATTGTGCGGTGGAAAAAGGAGTTCATATTTTATCAATATGCAATTAAATAAATAGTACTTAATCATTTTCCACATCTACCTTAAAGGAGGCCAATATATTAGTATCCGATATTCATGTACTTTAATTGGAAAAATATATGAAACCAGCGTCATCCTGTTAAGTGAGACTGTTTTAAGAGACTCCCTGTCATATGTGACCTTTTTCGCTGTTTCCCAAAGTCAGTCTCTTAAAACAGTTTCGACTGTATTAAGGGGAATATACTCTTTTAGTTTTGGAATGTGGCATTCCTTGACCACCATATCTTTTCTTATGAACTACTTTGTAAACAAACAAAATAATGTGTTTTAGCTTACATATGCAAAATGAAAAGCAAGACGGTGAACTTATTTCACTTTTTTTCTTTAAATTAGAATCAGTAGGAGATTGATAAATGTTTGGGCAAGGTAAAGCACTATTATTTTCGCACAAAAAAATATAAATTGTTGACTTTGAATGTACACAATGAGTCTTATGTAATTCAACAATAACTTTCTTGTTTCAGTTTTTCTCATTTTTATTTTAGTGAGCAAACCTTTGTGTACTTATAACAGTTGAAACAGTATCCATTTCATGTACCAAAACTTTGTACTTTTTTGCAGGTAAATTTTATCATACCCCACCCACTTTTTTCTAATTTCAAAGTATGCGTCCCCTTAAAAGGTAAACAATAAACAATGCAGGAAAATTATTCATCAGGTGAATTTTTTCACCTGCTTTTTGTTTTGGATTTCTCTTTGCAAGACCAGAGTTATGGCACTTGAGTTAGTCAATAATACGTATTAAGTGCATTAAAATGTTTTATCACATGTGTCTCTAAAATTCTTTGACCTAGAGTCATAATACTTTTGCAGATTTAAGGGCGTTGGTCTATGGACCGCGGGGTCGCGAGTTCGATCCTCGGGCGGGGCGTATGTTCTCCGTGACTATTTGATAAACGACACTTTGTCTGAAATCATTAGTCCTCCACCTCTGATAATTCATGTGGGGAAGTTGGCAGTTACTTGCGGAGAACAGGTTTGTACTGGTACAGAATCCAGGAACACGGTTAGGTTAACTGCCCGCCGTTACATGACTGAAATACTGTTGGAAAACGGCGTTAAACCCAAAACAAACAAACAAACAAACAAACTTTTGCAGATTGTTTAAAATATAGCATGTGCAGTTCCGACCTGATGTTCTGTTTGGGATTTCACTCAGCCAGGCCAAAGTTATGATCCATGACATAGTTAGGAATACACATAAAGTTTGTAAGGTATTATTATCAAACTGTGTGGTAGGCTTAACTTCACAAAATGGTTTACATGAATTTTGACTGTTTCATGAATCATGTAAGCAAAGTTTCAATATGAATTTGATATGTATACTAATTGTGAGCATTTTTTACTTTTTTAGACTACAAATATCATCATCTAAAGTGAATGTGGGTGTGTTGTCCTTTGGAGAGGATGTGAATACAAACCAGCGCCTGCAGCTCTCTGCTGATAACGACAAAGATGCAATAAAAAATGCAATAATGATGCAGCAGCCAGCTGGAGATGGTACTGTTACTCATCTGGCTTTAAATGAGGCAAAAACCATGTTGCAATCTTCGCAAAGAACAGATGCAGCTAAAGCTATTACTATCGTAACTGATGGCAGATCCACCAACTATGCAGCCACTGTTGCTGCAGCCAAAGAAGTATGTGATTTCGTGTATTAATAAGTTTTTCCTTTAAGTGTGAAATACATAGTTATTTATAACGTAATGACACTTTACACACAACAGTTATATCTGACCACTTTGTGCAAATTGTTTTGACCTTGCTTAATTCATATCCTTTTTTTTCACTTTTGTTTCTTTTTCATTTTAACTATAATAATGGATAGTGTTACATACCTCTGAAGTCACAAATCTGTTATATGAGGAAAGTCTCCACAAACATTCTCTTGTTGCATTACAACATGTAAGTGCACACAAGAATGTAGGCACACCTTCCATAGATATAACAAGCAATCATGTGGTATCACATCAACAGTTCTTAGACTTCCTGTTCAATGTAATTCACTTGAAATGTAGTACTACAGCTATAGTGAATACTTAATAATTATTTGTTCTTCAACCAAAATTTCATAAATTTTTACCTTAGGTGCAAGACGAATAAAATAATGTAAATTATTTTGAATAAAAATAATTTTATTTATTTTCGAGAATTCACGTTATTGGTTGCTAAGCAAAATAATATCGATGAATAACTGGTTCCGTAGCTCTTCTTTATCTTCTGGGTACCGACGTACTTTAAACCGGTCTCAAGCTAATACGCATGAACAGGTAGTTTACTATAAATACCGCTAAACCCGTGCTCTTCGTTCACTTTGAATTGCTACACGGTTATATCAGGAGAAAACTTAGATCTACATGTATAATACTACACAGTTGTATTCAAGTGATCAGGTTTGACTTTAAAAGCTTGAAAATGCCACGCGGTCGCCGAAGACAGGCACAGGCTAGGCGTATGCCGAGACAGGAGAGAGCCGTTCGGCAGGAGAGAGCCGTTGAGCAGGAAAGGCAGGAGAGAGCCGTTGAGCAGGACGAGGAGCTGAATCTGCAGAATGCCCGGCGTAACTTGAGAAGGAACGCTGCCAGAGAGGAGCAGAATGACCAAGGTCACGGGGACGTCAGGGGCACCAGGGGGCAAAAAAGGCCTGCGGCTGACCTCGAGGATGCTGTAGACGAGAGGTTGCTACAAACAGATGCCGGTGAGTGCAATGTTATTGATTTCGAACAAATTATTAGAAATTCACAAATTATTCCTCCTACGGGCAATAGAGATTCAAATAATGCAAATAATTTTCAAGGGTGTGGCGGCGCAAATTCTATCGACCCACAATCTTCAGGTATTCAATGTAATGGGCCACTGAATGTACCGTCCAATAATTCTATATTGTCTATGGTTCGCTTAGCAGATGACGACTTAGCCGCACACGTTCCGGCTTCATTAAAACAAAAGATATGCAAAGGTGAATATGTCAACCTAGCATTATTATTAAAAGGAGCAGTAGAATTGTCAGAATTTTGTTCAGGTAGCGTTTTTCGCTTAAATTCGGAAGGCCAGATTGAATCAGCAAACAAAGAATGTAAAGAAAAAATTACAAACATAGAGAAATGGACAAACGCGTTCATAATCTATACATCCATTTACTTAGCTACACATGCAGATAAAGTGTACGAAATGTTACACTACATGTTCAATATAAGAGAATGTGCCTTACGCCAAGGCGGTTTCTCATGGAGGACGTATGATGAACAATTTCGCCTCCGTCAAGCAATTTCCCCATCCCCTTGGTCACAAATTAATAATGACTTGTGGTGGCGCTGCATGCAATTACAGCCTACCCACAACATTACACCAAATGCAGGTCGGTACACGTGTCAAGACTTTAACAGAGGCAACTGTGCTTGGCAAAACTGCAAATTTCCTCATGTTTGCTCAAAATGTTCGGGGCCCCATCCTGAGGTCACATGCACTAAACAAGGTTCATTTGTAATGAACCAGTCTGGTTACTCACGTGGTGGACAGTTTCGTCCCGCACAGCGAAATCTTTTTCGCGGCAGACCCTTTTTTAGACGGGGCAGTTACGGAGGCCCAAGAAAAAACTAACAATTCTAAAAAACAAAGCGCTTCCACCGAACAGAGTAATTTGGACATACACAATTTGGCCCAAACACCTGTAAACGTAATAGCCCTTAAAAAGCATTTAAGAAACTATGACGTCACTGAAGCGAAATTTTTATTAGATGGATTTATGAATGGTTTTTCCGTTACAATATACAGGTCCACGTACTGCACGCGATTCAAAAAATCTACGCTCAACTTTGTTAAACCCCGATATCATAAAACTTCAAATTCAAAAAGAAATTAAAGCTGGTAGGGTGGCTGGCCCATTCAATGAAAGACCGATGACTAATTTAATCGTTTCACCCATAGGTTTAGTTCCAAAGAAAACACCTGGAGAATATCGAATGATACATCACTTATCATATCCGTCTGGAGATTCGGTGAACGATTACATAGACCCTACTTTGTGTTCCGTACAATATACGCACTTTGACGAAGCGGTAAAATTAGTACAGGACCTGGGACGTAACTGCAAATTATTCAAAACTGATATTAAAAGTGCGTACCGGCTTATACCTATAAAACCGACTGATTTTGAATTGTTAGGCTTTTTTTTGAGAATAAATATTATTTTGATAAAGCACTTCCATTTGGTGCCTCAATCAGTTGTATCACGTTTGAAAGATTTGCAAGATTTCTTGAATTTTGTGTCAAATCGAAACTCAAATCAGGCGGACTGTTGCATTATTTGGATGATTTTTTGGGCGGAGACAAAACGAACGCATCATGTACTGCTGCACTTCAAACGTTCAGAGATACCATGATAGAATTAGGTGTACCGTTAGCGGAGGAAAAAACGGAGGGCCCAACAGAGGTTTTAGTTTTTCTTGGGCTGGAGTTAGACTCTAAGCAAATGCTCGTTCGTATCCCAGCTTCAAAAATTCAAGAGCTTATACAAAAAATCAATGAAATTTTGCTACATCCAAAAACAACTTTAAAGAAAATACAATCACTTATAGGTTCTCTGAATTTTTGTTGCCGCGCAATCACTATGGGTAGGCCTTTCATCCGCCGCCTGATAAACGCAACCTGTGGATTAACGAAACCACATCATCATGTTAGAATTAAAAATGAAATATGCTTAGATCTGTCAATGTGGTTACTTTTCTTTCAGAATTTTAACGGTATTTCTGTATTCCATGACCGCTTTTGGGTATCGAATACAGATGTCCAACTGTTTACGGATAGTGCTGGGGTGAAAACTTAGGGTTCGGCATATATTTTAAAGGCCACTGGTCCCACGCTAAATGGCCAGAAGCATGGCACAAATCGGGTATTACTGCAGATATAACAGTTTTAGAACTGTTTCCAATCCTAGCGGCATTGTATATTTGGGGCGCAGATTTGACCAATAAAAAGATAATATTCAACTGTGATAATCAAGCAGTAGTACACATTTTGAACAAATTAACTTCAAAATCAGAAGCAGTCATGTGCCTAGTTCGAGTACTGACGTTACGGTGTTTAAAATTAAATATCTTAATCAAAGCCTGTCAGGTACCTGGTCATCAGAACGAAATCTGTGATGCACTGTCTCGTTTTCAGTTGAACAGATTCAGAAAAATAGCCCCAGACGCGGATCAAGATCCATATCCCGTTCCACACTTCCTTTGGAAAGTCTTCGACGCCGAGCTGGACAGCTCATTAGATCAGGAATTTCATATAATTCCAGGTCAACATACAGCACAGCTATAAATGCTTTTACAAACTTTCGGTCTATTTATGGGCTTACAAATCAATTTCCTATTCCCGTTCAACAACTTACACTGTTTATAGCTTATTGCTTTGAGAAGGGACTATCACCAAAATCAATATCTACTTATGTAGCGGGCATCAATTATCATCATAAACTGCATGGATTTTATGATCTTAACAGTATTTTTATAGTTAAGAAATTGCTTGAAGGTTGTCACAGGAGTCGCACAACACGAGATAAGCGTGCTCCGCTGACCAAGTCTGTATTGTTAGCTGTTTGTAGGTCACTCCCTGAAGTATGTTATGACAACTACGAAGTAAAGCTATTTCATTCACTTTTTACCTTAGCATATTTCGGTTTGTTTCGGGTCAGTGAACTTGTCAATGTAAACAAACACCTGTCAGAAAATCCCCTACAACGCAATGATTTACGCTTCACAAAAGACGATTGTGTAATCATTCGGTTACGCCACTTTAAAACTAATCAAAGGGGTAAACCAGTATACTTAAAGTTGCCCAGACAGGCTGGTAATTTGTGCCCAGTTAAGGCAATTAAGGAATTTCTGTCTATGAGGCCAAGCATCCAAGCCCCACTTTTCTGTCATCGGGATGGGTCTGTAACAACTAGGACCCAATTTTCTGCAGTCTTAGCAAAAGCCATCAGTAAAACACATTTTTTAGGTGCACAATACAAAACACACAGTTTTAGGATTGGTAGAGCCACTGACCTAGCTTCCGATGGATACCCGTCGGAAATCATAATGAAACTTGGTAGATGGACATCCAACTGTGTTAATCTTTATGTTCGAACATGATGTTAATCTGCAGATCATATACGGTACATCACAATCAACTTTATTTCACAACGGTATTAATTACCATTCTAAACGTAATATTTTCATTAATTTATTTTACCAGCTATAAATGAAAACTATTTTTTATTCAGACGTATGGGTTCTGGGTGACTCTATCCCGTTCTGGGCCGGCGAACATGCAAAGACGACTAGGAAACCAAATCTTAGTATCCCGAACATTTCTATTGCTTGGTGGGCAGTCAGAGGTCTTCGTTGGAGAGGTTTCAGACATACAATTGAAACTCAGGTCTTACTTTCATCTCCTCCTTCAATAATATACATTAATTTAGGCGGAAATGACCTAGTATACGAAAATACTTGTGAATTAAGAGGAATGATTGAAACAGAGATAAACTATTTACGTGAAGCATTCCCAAATACAACAATAGTTTGGATAGACATATTAGAGAGACAAAACTGGCAAGGGGCATTAGGCGGTAAAAGGCCAATTGAAAAGAAAAGAAAACGCCTTAACCGCATAGCGCGGAAAATAGTAATAGAATCAGGGAAAAGTGACGTCATAAGCCCCGATATTGACGCAGAAACAGCCTTTTTTAGAAATGACGGCGTTCATTTAAATCTCGTAGGGTTAGAATTCTTCCTAGATTATTTAAGAGATTCAATTAGAAAGCTAATATAAGTATGACAATTTAGTAAACATAAATGCTGAAGATTCCGTGTTCAAGCATTGTATAAATTAAACATTTTTATTAGATAGAATTTTGGGGGATAAATTGTTTCAATTTATTGTGGCGGAAAATTCTATAAACCGGAAGGTGATCAGGCGTGTCTGCTTACATTAGTTTACAATAAACTGATAAGTATAATTTGGAAATAAATATTGTTTCATAAAAATACATCTATTGTCTGGCGAGAACTTACAAAGCACTGTATTTTCGGTGTGTGTTACTCTTATGTGGTTACTCTTATGTTGTTATGTGGCTAGGGTTGAATAGGTTTTGCCCATAGTACCTGGCGAAATCTAGTTTTGTATTGCGTATTGCTTTGTATTGCGTATTGCTTTGTATTGCGTTATCAACCCTCTAGCATGCAACTTACTGCTTTCCTTCACGCAGTGGTTTTGGTATGTGTTGACCCGTCATTCCCGGATACCTGGTCGTGTCTGGTAACTATCATACCGTGACTACTGGCACCGAAGTTGCCGTGAATTGCCACATTATGTTTAAGTTAGTCAGTATTGCTACCTCGTTATGTCCGACAGTGCAGAGTTACGTTATGTTGAAATTAGCTGGTGTTGCTACCACGTTATGAGAGTGTAAATTATGTGACAGTGCAGAGTTTCATTGTAATAGTTTGCAAATTTTAGCAGACGCGCCTGGTCTCCTTCCGGTTACTTTATTCACATACTTGGCGAGATACCTCGTCAAGTACATCTTTGTTTTTGAGCGGCCAATAACTACCCAACCTTGTATTCAATTAGTAAATATTTTATTTGTTTGATTTGTAACATATTGAAATATTAACATTACAATATAAAGTCCTATCGTGTAGTAATTAAAAGGTACAAAGCATGGTTTAGTTGTAATCTTTTCGAGTATTAAAATAATGTAAATTATTTTGAATAAAAATAATTTTATTTATTTTCGAGAATTCACGTTATTGGTTGCTAAGCAAAATAATATCGATGAATAACTGGTTCCGTAGCTCTTCTTTATCTTCTGGGTACCGACGTACTTTAAACCGGTCTCAAGCTAATACGCATGAACAGGTAGTTTACTATAAATACCGCTAAACCCGTGCTCTTCGTTCACTTTGTATTGCTACACGGTTGTATCAGGAGAAAACTGACCCGCCCGCCCACACCCCTGTACTAGAAATCATTTTTGTCAGATTGATAATGAGATTAAACATAATTCAGTTTTTGTATGAATATATATTCAAAATACAATGTATTAACCTTGTTACTTTAATATCTTAGACAAATTGACTGTTTCTCTGTAGTATTTATGCTTACAGGCAACTTCTCAGAGTAGTTGACAAAAGGCCTTATAGAAGAATGCACAGTCGTATACACAGGAACATTATGCCAGGAACTATCGCTGTGAGAAGGGATATCCGGCGATTCCAGGACATTCATATGAAGAAAATGTGTGGTAACCAATGAACTCTTTTGAGATCATTTTAAGCATGTGAATTACTGTTCCTGGATATTCTTGTTATAGTTACATGTAACTGTGCGTTCATTTGAAATGTGATAAGTACTATTAAAGGTGAAATAGACAATCACTGAACTGTTCCTGGAAGTTCTTGTTTAAATTTCATGTGATTTGTGCATTCATTTAAAATATGATAAGTACTGTTAAATGTGACATAGACAATCACTGAACTTTTGAGAAAATAGATCAATGTGACTGTAAATATTCTCACCGAGAAATATTTGAAGGCCATTTATGTAGCCATATTTGCGAACAATATTCTTTTCTTTGTATTTTATAATTAACGTCGCTCTATTTTCATATAGGAAAATTCTATAAACCGGAAGGTGATCAGGCGTGTCTGCTTACATTAGTTTACAATAAACTGATAAGTATAATTTGGAAATAAATATTGTTTCATAAAAATACATCTATTGTCTGGCGAGAACTTACAAAGCACTGTATTTTCGGCGTGTGTTACTCTTATGTGGTTACTCTTATGTTGTTATGTGGCTAGGGTTGAATAGGTTTTGCCCATAGTACCTGGCGAAATCTAGTTTTGTATTGCGTATTGCTTTGTATTGCGTATTGCTTTGTATTGCGTTATCAACCCTCTAGCATGCAACTTACTGCTTTCCTTCACGCAGTGGTTTTGGTATGTGTTGACCCGTCATTCCCGGATACCTGGTCGTGTCTGGTAACTATCATACCGTGACTACTGGCACCGAAGTTGCCGTGAATTGCCACATTATGTTTAAGTTAGTCAGTATTGCTACCTCGTTATGTCCGACAGTGCAGAGTTACGTTATGTTGAAATTAGCTGGTGTTGCTACCACGTTATGAGAGTGTAAATTATGTGACAGTGCAGAGTTTCATTGTAATAGTTTGCAAATTTTAGCAGACGCGCCTGGTCTCCTTCCGGTTACTTTATTCACATACTTGGCGAGATACCTCGTCAAGTACATCTTTGTTTTTGAGCGGCCAATAACTACCCAACCTTGTATTCAATTAGTAAATATTTTATTTGTTTGATTTGTAACATATTGAAATATTAACATTACAATATAAAGTCCTATCGTGTAGTAATTAAAAGGTACAAAGCATGGTTTAGTTGTAATCTTTTCGAGTATTAAAATAATTGCGATCTATTTTACTTTTTTTGGTCTTGGCTTAGGTAAGTCACATGGCCTGGCTTTTCAAGGAATTATAATTTAATTTATAATAGCGAATGAGTTGTTGTATACATTCCTAATTACTTTCAAATGATTAAATTCAAAGACAAACACAGATTGATACCTCAGAATTTGACTTTGATGTAATGTGATATATTTCTGCCAATCAATTGTATTCATGTATATTTTGACTTGGTATAATGTAAAAGATTGCTTCAAACACACGACATTCATGTGCATATAGTTCTGGCTTGGTCTGTCCATCCATCTTTCTGTCTGTCCATGTCCTTTTGTCTTTCCTTCTGACTGTCCTGTCTGTCCATCCATCCTAAGCCATATCTGAAACATGGTTTTACATATTTAAGTACACTGGGACCCTTTTATAAGGCTGTCGTTGGGGTCCAAGGTTCGAGACCCGCCGATCTCAATTTATAACGCAGGTTGGCCGTGTATGCGGTATATGCAATACCCCACCGACCCGCAATGCATTAGATGTATTTTGAACGCTGTTTCATGTTACATAAGAAATTCTAAGTGTATAAACGGGAAATTTATTTACCTTAATATATGCTACTGAAAATACATTAAAAAAATGTGTCATCATCCCATTTTGTCGTAATTGTACAAGAAAGTTAAAATTGTGTATCCCGGAAGTAAGCATATAACACTGTGTGAGAAGCGCGCGGTCGCGAAAATTACAATGCAATTGCAATACAACAGCATAGCAAAAGGGTTTTTTTAACTTGCGGAAATAAAAGAGAAAAACGCGGACAGTCTTAAAAAATGATTACATGTAGAAAGCGGATAAATTATGATAGAAATTGGTAAAGTAAACTAGATTTACGATAATAAAAAGTGAAAA
Source organism: Mercenaria mercenaria (assembly GCF_021730395.1). Taxonomy (NCBI): domain Eukaryota; kingdom Metazoa; phylum Mollusca; class Bivalvia; order Venerida; family Veneridae; genus Mercenaria; species Mercenaria mercenaria. The sequence continues at coordinate 26,940,986 of NC_069362.1, forward strand.
TGAGATGATTACGAAAAAGGGCTGCATTTTATTACAAAACTGAGCATGTTGTTTGATTTTTTATTCACTCAGATTTTCATGTCATCTGCTTAATTGGTGCAAACAAATGGTTTGATAGTTGACTGACCAATGTTACACACTTGTTATGCAAACAGTCTAATTTTGACATGGTACTGATTGCCTAATTGTCACATGTCTACATGTATTCAAAATTTAACAAAGGTGTTAACAGTTACGCAAACAAGTAAGCTAGCAGACAATTACTTTATTTTTACTTTTATTAGATTTTTTTGTCATGGTTGTCATGGCAAAGGTGTTAAAGTACACAGGTACATGCAGTTTTAACGCTGGTTATGATCAAATTAAATAACATTCGCGGACTCGTTTTTTTCCTCCGAAAATTCGGGAGCCAGGAGCTTACTGCGTTATACCGCATACTGCAGTATATCAAATAGCGTTATAAAGGGTTTTGAGTGTAATACTTTGTGGAAATGTTAACTGGTCTTTTTAAGGTAGATTCGGGTGTTTCACATCACACCAACAAAGTTATAGGTAATTTTGCAACTTTAGAGCTTAAGGTTGTTGGGGCAGACCTCAAGTGTTCCTTTGTGTATTGTTTCAGGCATAAGTATCAGTGTAATGTAAGACTTTACTGCCAACCAGAGGTCTTTACTTCAGTGTAATGTAAGACTTGACTGCCAACCAGAGGTCTTTACTTCAGTGTAATGTAAGACTTTACTGCCAACCAGAGGTCTTTTACTGCCAACCTGAGGTCTTTACTTCGGTGTAATGTAAGACTTTACTGCCAACCTGAGGTCTTTACTTCGGTGTAATGTAAGACTTTACTGCCAACCAGAGGTCTTTACTTCGGTGTAATGTAAGACTTTACTGCCAACCTGAGGTCTCTACTTCGGTGTAATGTAAGACTTCACTGCCAACCTGAGGTCTCTACTTCGGTGTAATGTAAGACTTTACTGCCAAACTGAGGTCTTTACTTCGGTGTAATGTAAGACTTCACTGCCAACCTGACTTCAGTGTAATGTTAGACTTTACTGCCAACCTGAGGTCTTTACTTCAGTGTAATGTAAGACTTCACTGCCAACCTGACTTCAGTGTAATGTAAGACTTTACTGCCAACCAGAGGTCTTTACTTCAGTGTAATGAAAGACTTCACTGCCAACCTGACTTCAGTGTAAGACTTTACTGCCAACCAGAGGTCTTTACTTCAGTGTAATGTAAGACTTCACTGCCAACCTGACTTCAGTGTAATTTAAGACTTTACTGTCAACCAGAGGTCTTTACTTAGGTGTAATGTAAGACTTTACTGCCAACCAGAGGTCTTTACTTCAGTGTAATGTAAGACTTTACTGCCAACCTGACTTCAGTGTAATGTAAGACTTTACTGCCAACATGAGGTCTTTACTTCGGTGTAATGTAAGACTATACTGACAACCTGTGGTCTTTACTTTGGTGTAATGTAAGACTTTACTGCCAACCAGAGGTCTTTACTTCGGTGTAATGTAAGACTTTACTGCCAACCAGAGGTCTTTACTTCGGTGTAATGTAAGACTATACTGCCAACCTGAGGTCTTTACTTCAGTGTAATGTAAGACTTTACTGCCAACCAGAGGTCTTTACTTCAGTGTAATGTAAGACTTTACTGCCAACCAGAGGTCTTTACTTCAGTGTAATGTAAGACTTTTCTGCCAACCTGAAGTCTTTACTTCAGTGTAATGTAAGACTTTACTGCCAACCTGAGATCTTTACTTCGGTGTAATGTAAGACTTTACTACAAACCTGAGGTCTTTACTTCAGTGTAATGTAAGACTTTACTGCCAACCTGAGGTGTTTACTTTGGTGTAATGTAAGACTTTACTGCCAACCAGAGGTCTTTACTTCAGTGTAATGTAAGACTTTACTGCCAACCTGAGGTCATTACTTCAGTGTAATGTAAGACTTTACTGCCAACCTGTGGTCTTTACTTCAGTGTAATGTAAGAATTTACTGCCAACCTGACTTCGGTGTAATGTAAAACTTTACTGCCAACCTGAGGTCTTTACTTTGGTGTAATGTAAGACTTTACTGCCAACCTGAGGTCTTTACTTCGGTGTAATGTAAGACTTCACTGCCAACCTGACTTCGGTGTAATGTAAGACTTTACTGCCAACCTGACTTCAGTGTAATGTAAGACTTTACTGCCAACCTGTGGTCTTTACTTCAGTGTAATGTAAGATTTTACTGCCAACCTGACTTCAGTGTAATGTAAGACATTACTGCCAACCTGAGGTCTTTACTTTGGTGTAATGTAAGACTATGCTGCCAACCTGAGGTCTTTACTTGAGTGTAATGTAAGACTTTACTACCAACTTACTGCTAACCTGAGGTCTTTACTTCGGTGTAATGTAAGACTTTACTGCCAACCTGAGGTCTTTACTTCGGTGTAATGTAAGACTTCACTGCCAACCTGACTTCAGTGTAATGTAAGACTTTACTGCCAACCTGAGGTCTTTACTTCAGTGTAATGTGAGACTTCACTGCCCACCTGACTTCAGTGTAATGTAAGACTTTACTGCCAACCTGAGGTCTTTGCTTCAGTGTAATGTAAGACTTCACTGCCAACCTGACTTCAGTGTAATGTAAGACTTTACTGCCAACCTGAGGTGTTTACTTCTGTGTAATGTAAGACTTTACTGCCAACCAGAGGTCTTTACTTCGGTGTAATGTAAGACTTTACTGCCAACCTGAGGTCTTTACTTCGGTGTAATGTAAGACTTTACTGCCAACCTGAGGTCTTTACTTCAGTGTAATGTAAGACTTCACTGCCAACCTGACTTCAGTGTAATGTAAGACTTTACTGCCAACCTGAGGTCTTTACTTCAGTGTAATGTAAGATTTCACTGCCAACCTGACTTCAGTGTAATGTAAGACTTTACTGCCAACCAGAGGTCTTTACTTCAGTGTAATGTAAGACTTCACTGCCAACCTGACTTCAGTGTAATGTAAGACTTTACTGCCAACCAGAGGTCTTTACTTCAGTGTAATGTAAGACTTTACTGCCAACCTGAGGTCTTTACTTCAGTGTAATGTAAGACTTTACTGCCAACCTGAGGTCTTTACTTCAGTGTAATGTAAGACTTTACTGCCAACCTGAGGTCTTTACTTCAGTGTAATGTAAGACTTGACTGCCAACCAGAGGTCTTTACTTCAGTGTAATGTAAGACTTTACTGCCAACCTGAGGTCTTTACTTCAGTGTAATGTAAGACTTTACTGCCAACCTGAGGTCTTTACTTTGGTGTAATGTAAGACTTTTCTGCCAACCTGAGGTATTTACTTCAGTGTAATGTAAGACTTTACTGCCAACCTGAGGTCTTTACTTCAGTGTAATGTAAGACTTTACTGCCAACCTGACTTCAGTGTAATGTAAGACTTTACTGCCAGCCAGAGGTCTTTACTTCGGTGTAATGTAAGACTTTACTGCCAACATGAGGTCTTTACTTCGGTGTAATGTAAGACTTTACTGCCAACATGAGGTCTTTACTTCGGTGTAATGTAAGACTTCACTGCCAACCTGAGGTCTTTACTTCAGTGTAATGTAAGACTTCACTGCCAACCTGACGTCTTTACTTCAGTGTAATGTAACACTTCACTGCCAACCTGAGGTCTTTACTTCAGTATAATGTAAGACTTTACTGCCAACCTGAGGTCTTTACTTCAGTGTAATGTAAGACTTTACTGCCAACCAGATGTCTTTACTTCAGTGTAATGTAAAACATTGCTGCCAACCAGGTGTTCATGTACAAATCAAGCAGATATCTGGTCACTTTACAGCCTGACAAGCTGACTTTATTCAGAAAGTATATTCCCAGTTTTTACTCCTTTTTTGGGTGATGGGAATTAAGTAATCTTATTATATATATATAGCAATAAAAGGTTTCTAAAGAGTAAAACTCTAACCAAGATTTCTTCACCTTATCATGAAAAATTAAGAAGATAATTATTAAGAGATTGAAGACATGTTTGGTCTATATGTTACCCATTTTGGAACACTTATTTCACAACAGGTTGAAAAAAGTGGAATATATGCTGTGGCAGTGGGAAAAGGAAGTCCAAATGACGAAGCCTTTAAGAAGGAACTTGGTGTAATAAGTACTTCAGGATCAGACACAACAGTCTTTGTGGATACATTAAGAGACCTCACTGGTGAGAAGTTGGAGACAAAAGTGTGTCCCGAAAATTTCAGATGCTCATACACTCTTCAAGTTGTATACATCTGGTACTTGAATGGTAATGTGGCTGTATTGGACAAAACCACAAAATTTTCAGCAGACGTCTCAGAAAGGTTTATATACTTTCACAATATGTGCTTTTGTTAGTGATTATTAATTATTTTGCCAGAGAAAAATAATGGGGACTTGACCAAAAATGGCTGCAGGGCAGAGAAATCCTTTTTGTCCTCATTTTACTGCAATATAGTAGTAAGCGAAATTGCATATCTTGGATGAAATTAAAATTTAACCGGGTGTAATGATACACTACTCTGGCTTAGGTTCGATGTTCGTTTTTCTATAACCCATAATTAATTGGCCTAAAACATACATATAAATGTATTTTAGACAAACATAAAAGATAACAAAAACAATACAATATTGTGCACAGATATTCAATCAGCCCGAACAAATACAACATACATAAATAATACATCAATATATTAGATAAAATTTTGTCTGTATTTATAAGTATTTCAATAGAAATATGAAATAAAGTTATTGCAGTTTTTCTCTTCTATGTGATATACGTCTACTCATAAGAGTGGGCTATAGAAAGTGCGGGGTTGGAAAAAAGATGTGTGCGCAGAAAAGACTGTTATTCAAGAAGAACCAATATATATTTCTTTCTCTCATTCTTAATCCCATACAAAAACATGAAACAGACAAAACAATCAGACATGTACAATTCAATAGACAGACAAGTGTTCACCAATTATACTGCTTCAGTGAACTTTGTCAATTTCCCCCACTGGCATACATTGACAAGTATCACCCATTCAATACCAGAAGTCAAACACTAATGAATAAAACCAAACAAATCTGATTATGATGCATACACATAAGGTTATGTTTTTAGCTCGACTATTCTAGCTATTCTACTCACGTCGGCGTCGGCATCACACCTTGGTTAAGTTTTTGCATGCAAGTACATGCAGCTATCATTTAAAGGCATATAGCTTTCAAACTTATTTTTTTCTTTTTCTAGGTCAATTACCAACCTCACTGGGTCAAGTTCCATAACTCATGTATTTTGAGCAAATTATGCTCTCTTGTGGACTTAGAAAATTCTGATTAAAGTTTTACATGCAAGTTACTATCTCCAAAACGAATGCAGAATATTGAATTGAAACTTCACGTGTCCTCGGGTTATAAAACTAGTTGATAGCACCAAGTCCCATAACTCTGACCTTCATTTTAGCCAAATTATGCCCCCTTTTGGACTTAGAAAATTCTGGTTAAAGTTTTGCATGCAACTACAAACAGCTATTATTTAAAAGCATATAGCTTTGAAACTTCTTTTTTCTGGATCAATTACCAACCTCACTGGGTCAAGTGCCATAACTCTGACTTGGACTTAGAAAATCCTGCTTAAAGTTTTACATGCAAGTTTCCATCTTCAAAACTAATGCAGATATTGAATTGAAACTTCACATGTGTCTTCGGGGTTATAAAACTAGTTGATAGCACCAAGTCCCATAACTCTAACCTGCATTTTAGCCAAATTATGCCCCCTTTTGAACTTAGAAAATCCTGGTTGAAGTTTTGCGTGCAAGTACATACAGCTATTACTTAAAGGCATATAGATTTGAAACTTATTTTTTCATTTTCTAGATCAGTTACCAACCTCACTGAGTCAAGTCCCATAACTCTGACATGTATTTTGGGCATATTATGCCCTCTTTTGGACTTAGTAACTTGCTGGTTAAAGTTTTACATGCAAGTTACTATCTCCAAAACTAATGCAGATATTGAATTGAAACTTTACATGTGCCTTCCGGTTATAAAACTAGTCCCATAACTCTGATATGCATTTTGGTCAAATTATGTCCCCTTTTGAAATTAAAACTCTTTGGATATTTTAACATTTTGAGTAATATTTTCCTGCTTTTGGGACAATATTTCGAATAGTCGAGCTTGGCTGTCTTATGGACAGCTCTTGTTAAAATATAGAACGCTGCATCAGACATTACAATTAAACCATAATAAATGTCTGACCTGTGACAAATGGAATAAGATAAACATTTTTTTGTGACCTGCTACAAGAATTAGCGTTTTGAAGTGCTTTTTTCACGATCCACAGCAGTTCGAGGGCTGAGCGCGAAACTATTGTATCTTGTTCTTTATTTATATACAGATACAATAGTTTCGCGCTCAGCCCACGAGTTGCTGTTTAAACATATTTCAAACCACTTATAATTCTACGATAAAATGTACTTGGCGATTACATTTATCCCCAATGATTATAACATAAGAAATTCTACCTCTCTTCCGCAGCCCGCCCGCATAGCTCAATAGGGAGATTCATTAAAAGTTAATCTATTTAAAAAGTTACTGGCTAAACAAAGAATTCAGTAGTGTAATATTATAAACACATTAAAATGACTGCCTCCATGATCAGCCATTTTCTTACAATTCAAACTGCCATTACTTCTTCAATAGTTGTCCAATTTTAAAAATCTTTCAGCATCATGAAAGACTTGCTTTCATATGATTCAACTTATTATCAGGCATTAACATCATAACACTGGGTCAGATAACAAATTTGCAATTTGATTTTAATTAATAATTCTAATCACAAATATTTTGCAAGGTAATAGATAACTAGCTGGTAAGTATTTCTCAAAATTCAGTTTAGCTGTGATAACTGGAACAGCCTATGAACTAAATGATTAAATGAGTCTTGCCATGAGAAAACCAACATAGTGGGTTTGCGACTAGCATGGATCCAGACCACCCTGCACATCTGTGCAGTCTGGTCAGGATCCATGCTGTTCGCTAACAGTTTCTTAAATTGCAATAGGCTTTGAAAGCGCACAGCATGGATCCTGACCAGACAGGGTGGATGAACAGGCTGGTCTGGATAAATGCTGGTCGCAAACCCACTATGTTGGTTTTCTCATGGCATGGCTCAAATGTAGTTTTACAGTTAGTGGGAAATTTATGCATGGCATGAATCAAAATAAAAATTTTATGTTTTCCTACAGTTGTATAAGTGACTATAAATATAGGCCGTCGTTCTGATTTGTGATACGATCATTTCACATACAGTCTCTAGCCTGTATGTTATTCACAGATAGAACACATGGACACAATCTATTATTTCATATTTAAAACTTATTTTTCAGAAATATTTTAGACAGGTAATTCTAAATGTAACATTGAACTTCTCTGGAACTTGAATTACAACAGATTTATTTAAGATGAAATGTAAATAATTGAGTCGCACTATGAAAAAAAAATTTATTATTAATTTTGCAACCAGCATGGATCCAGATCAGCCTTCGCATCCGTGCTGTCTGGTCAGGATCCATGCTGTTCGATAAAGGTGTCTCTATTTGCAATAGGCTGAAAGCAAACGGAATAAATGCTGACCAGACTAATTGGATGTGCAGGCTTGATCCATGCTGGTCGCAAACACACTATGTTGCTTTTAAGCTCACCTGAGCAATGCTCAGGTGAGTTTTTCTGATCGCTCAATGTCCATCATCTGTTGTCTGTCTGTCTATCGTCTGTCAACATTTAGCTTGTGTATGCGATAGAGGCTGTATTTTTCAACTGATCTTCATGAAATTTGGTCAGAATGATTACCTTGATGAAATCTAGGCCGAGTTTGAAAATATGTCATCTGGGGTCAAAAACTAGGTCACTAGGTCAAATCAAGGAAAAACCTTGTGTATGCGATAGGGGCTGTAATTTTCAATTGATCTTCATGAAATTTGGTCAGAATGATAACCTTGATGAAATCTAGGCCGAATTTGAAAATGGGACATCTGGGTTCAAAAACTAGGTCACTAGGTCAAATCAAGGAAAAACCTTGTGTATGCGATAGGGGCTGTATTTTTCAATGGATCTTCATGAATTTTGGTCAGAATGATTACCTTAATGAAATCAAGGCCGAGTTCGAAAATGGGTCATCCGGGGTCAAAAACTAGGTCACTAGGTCAAATCAAGGAAAAACCTTGTGTATGCGATAGAGCCTGTATTTTTTAATTGATCTTCATGAATTTTGATCAGAATGATTACCTTGATAAAATTTAGGCCAAGTTCGAAAATGGGTCATCTGGGGTCAAAAACTAGGTCACTAGGTCAAATCAAGGAAAAATGTTAGGGACTGTACTTTTCAACTGATCTTCATGAAATTTAGCCAGAATGATTACCTTGATAAAATCTAGGCAGAGTTCGAAAATGGATCATCTGGGGTCAAAAACTAGGTCACTGGGTCAAAACGAAGAAAAACCTTGTGTATGCAATAGAGGCTGTATTTTCCAATTGATCTTCATGAAATTTGGTCAGAGTAATTGCCTTGATGAAATCTAGGTCGAATTTTAATAGGGGTTATCAGAGGTCAAAAACAAGGTCACTAGGTCAAATTAAAGAAAAATCTTGTGTATGCGATAGAGACTGTACTTTTCAATTGATTTTTATGAAATTTGGTCAGGATGATTGCCTAAATGAAATCTAGGTCGAGTTTGAATATGGGTCATCTGAGGTCAAAAACAAGGTCACTTGGTCAAATCAAAGAAAAAACTTGTGTATGTGATAGAGGCTGTATTTTTCAGTTGATCTTCATGAATTTTGGTCAGAATGATTGCCTTTGATAAAATCTAGGTCCAGTTTGAACATGGGTCATCTAGGGTCAAAAACTAGGTCACTAGGTCATATCTAAGAAAATGTTTAATCGCAAAAGACCAATTTTTTGGTCCAGTCTTAATGAAAATTGGTCAGAATATTTGTTTCCATGAAGTCACTAGGTCAAACATGTTTTACACTGTTATGGTGTGTTTCTTAGGTGAGCGACCTAGGGCCATCATGGCCCTCTTGTTTCATAGTGCAGCTCATATGATAAATACTATGGTCAATGTTTACAGATTTTCTGATGTTCAAGCAAGAGTTATTGAAGTGAAAGCCGACACAACAATAGATACACTTCTAAAGGCAGTGACAGAAGCAGAGAAGCAAATGAATGAAGAACAGTCTTCTGAAACCATACATAATTTTGTATATATAACAAATAGACCGCCATCAGACGTAGGAAGTGATATGGCTGAACTAAACACGAAGACAGCTGCATTAAAGCAAGCAGGTGTGAAAATCACAATTGTTGATGCAAGAGATACTCAGGATACAGGTTGGGAACAATATGCCACTTCATCTGAAACAGTTTTTCGTGGGGCAAATTTCGATGAAGCAGTGCCAGCTTGGTATATCCATAGAAGTCTTTGTAAAGGTATGATAATGGTCTCATATGTCCTTTCCTTGTTATTGCGAGCCCCTTAACTGGTATTCCAGCTCTTAGAAATAGATTTTAGTTGCAGAAGATATTTTGATACATTTAAACACTCCAGCATTTAGACTTAAAAATACCGGAGAAGAAAATTTCAAAGAACAATCCAAGCGTTTGCAAATTCACCCTCATCCTCTCAAATAGCCAGATGCTTTTTTCGGCGAACTGAGGCTGATGATGGTTTGTACTAGCTCTCTAAAACTACGACCTTTTTTGATTTTTTTTTTTTTTGTAGAATGAAGATTGGGTACATAAATGTGTTTGCAAACAAATAATTTATACAGTAAGTGAATACTATTTCCTGTGAGAAAGTAAAAAAGTACTACTGGTTTCCCAGTAGCTTCCGGACCCAAGTAGTTTTCCGGACCTTTTACATTTCATGCTGTATAGACTTTAAACCATCGTAAAGCATCTAGGTAACAATATCATATCATCTAGACCTTTTTAGCTCACCTGTCACAAAGTGACAAGGTGAGCTTTTGTGATCGCGCGGTGTCCGTCGTCCGTCCGTGCGTGCGTCCGTAAACTTTTGCTTGTGACCACTCTAGAGGTCACATTTTTCATGGGATCTTCATGAAAGTTGGTCAGAATGTTCACCTTGATGATATCTAGGTCAAGTTCGAAACTGGGTCACGTGCCTTCAAAAACTAGGTCAGTAGGTTTAAAAACAGAAAAACCTTGTGACCTCTCTAGAGGCCATATATTTCATAAAATCTTCATGAAAATTGGTCAGAATGTTCACCTTGATGATATCTAGGTCAAGTTCGAAAATGGGTCACGTGCCATCAAAAACTAGGTCAGTAGGTCTAAAAATAGAAAAACCTTGTGACCTCTCTAAAGGCCATATATTTTACTAGATCTTCATGAAAATTGGTCAGAACGTTCACCTTGATGATATCTAGGTCAAGTTCGAAAATGGGTCACGTGCCTTCAAAAACTAGGTCAGTAGGTCAAATAATAGAAAAACCTTGTGACCTCTCTAAAGGCCATATTTTTCATGGGATCTGTATGAAAGTTGGTCTGAATGTTCATTTTGATGATATCTAGGTCAAGTTCGAAACTGGGTCATGTGCGATCAAAAACTAGGTCAGTAGGTATAAAAATAGAAAAACCTTGTGACCTCTCTAGAGGCCATATATTTCATGAGATCTTCATGAAAATTGGTCAGAATGTTCACCTTGATGATATCTAGATCAAATTCGAAAGTGGGTCACGTGCCTTCAAAAACTAGGTCAGTAGGTCAAATAATAGAAAAACCTTGTGACCTCTCTAGAGGCCATATTTTTCATGGGATCTGTATGAAAGTTGGTCTGAATGTTCATCTTGATGATATCTAGATCAAGTTTGAAAGTGGGTCACGTGCCTTCAAAAACTAGGTCAGTAGGTCAAATAATAGAAAAACCTTGTGACCTCTCTTAAGGCCATATTTTTCATGGGATCTGTATGAAAATTGGTCTGAATGTTCATCTTGATAATATCTAGGTAAGTTTCTTGAAACAGGGTCATGTGCGGTCAAAAACTAGGTCAGTAGGTCTAAAAATAAAAGAACCATGTGACCTCTCTAGAAGCCATAATTGTGAATGGATCTCCATAAAAATTGGTCAGAATGTTCACCTTGATGATATCTAGGTCAAGTTCGAAACTGGGTCACGTGCCTTAAAAAACTAGGTCAGTAGGTCAAATAATAAAAAAACCTTGTGACCTCTCTAGAGGCCATACTTTTCATGGGATCTGTATGAAAGTTGGTCTGAATGTTCATCTTGATGATATCTAGGTCCAGTTTGAAACTGGGTCAACTGCGGTCAAAAACTAGGTCAGTAGGTCTAAAATTATTAAAATCTTTTGACCTCTCTAGAGGCCATATTTTTCAATGGATCTTCATGAAAATTGATCTGAATGTTCACCTCGATGATATCTAGGTCAGTTTCGAAACTGGGTCACGTGCGGTCAAAAACTAGGCCGGTAGGTATAAAAATAGAAAAACCTTGTGACCTCTCTAGAGGCCATATTTTTCATGAGATCTTCATGAAAATTAGTGAGAATGTTCACCTTGATGATATCTAGGTAAAGTTCAAAACAGGGTCACGTACCTTTGAAAACTAGGTCAATAGGTCAAATAATAGAAAAACCTTGTGACCTCTCTTAGAGACCATATTTTTCAATGGATCTTCATGAAAATTGGTCAGAATTTTTATCTTGTTTGCCTTTACCTAGCAGCGGAAATCTAGTATTAGCGGTCTTATTTATTATTTGAATATCCCGGTTGTTTTAACTTACTTTGATATAATGTTTACACGAGAGATTGTCTACTGCAAGGAAATTCCAGTTACAGTGCCCATGCGCAGAAATTTAGGCCCCTTGAAGGTAGACATCAGTCAATTGATGTTCCCATTTAAAGACGATATTGTAAAAACATTCCGATAGTAATAAAATAAAACAATGAAAGTCAGAAAAAATCGACCTATTAACTATACAATGGCATTAAATCATCAATTAAAAGAAGGAACAAAAATAAATAGGGATTTACCTACGATACCTTCTATCAATCAAATGTTTAGCAGCAGTGCCCGAGTGGTCAGGGCGTTAGACTACCAGTTTTGAGAACAGTCGTGTTCTTTTTATAAAAAAGTTGTATTAAAAATTCTTAATTTCTTTTTTGTAATATTACCAGTCCGCTCAATACGTCCCGTCATTTTTAGCGTGACGTTGCAAACGTCATTCAAACGTAATTAGACGTAACTGTAATGAGCGTATTATAAATCTAGCGTTTGTTACATTTTTAGCTCGACTATTCGAAGAATAAGTAGAGCTATCCTACTCACCACGGCGTCGGCTTCACACCCTGGTTAAGTTTTTCGTACCAGTCCACATTTTGACAAAGTCTTTTGAGATAAAGCTTTGAAACTTTCAACACTAGTTTACCATCACAATAACTCTGTCAAGCATTTCGACTGAATTATGGCCCCTTTTTGACTTAGAAATCTTGCTTAAGTTTTTCTTACCAGTTCATATTTTGACAAAGTCTTTTGAGATAAAGCTTTGAAACTTTCAACACTTGTTTACCATCACCATGTCCAGTTGCAGGCAAGAGTCAAAACTCCATCAAGCATTTTGGCTGACTTATGGCCCCTTCTGACTTAGAAATCTTGGTTAAGTTTTTCGTACCAGTTTATATTTTGTGTAAAGTGTGTGACATATGGCTTTGAAACTTTTATATCTTGTTTAGTATTATAGTCTCTATCAATAGGCAAGAGTACATAACTCTGTCTTCTTTTTTGGCTGAATTATGGCCCTTTTTGAACTTGGAAATAGGTTCTGTTTTTGTATATGTCCGTGTTTTGTCAAGACTATTTGACATATGGCTTTTAAACTTTAAACACTTGTTTATCATTATGATTTCCATCTGTATGCAAGAGTACATAACCCTGACAACTATTTTGGCTGAATTATGGCCCTTTTTGGACTTTGAATTTTTTGTCAAAACTATTTGAACTGTGGCTTTGAAACTTTTAACACTAGTATATCAACATGATTTGCATCTGTAGGCAAGTGTACATAACTCTTTCAACTATTTTGACTGAATTATGACCCTTTTTGGACTTGGAAATTAGTTAAATTTTTTAAACACGTCCATTTTTTGCCTAACATATAGCTTAACATATTTGCCATCATGGTCACACAGTGCAAGACTAATCGAAATCCACGAATACAGGAACATTTTTTGTTTAATCCATTTTTTTCTTTTGTCTGAAAATCTGTGGAAATATTTTGACCCCATTCTTCAATCAATTCTTCGAATAGTCGAGCGCGCTGTCATCTGACAGCTCTTGTTGATATATACTTTTCAAATCGTCTTAGAATTACGTTCTAATTTTGAATATATATAACGAAACTGGAAATGTTTGCTTTTACAGAAAGGTTACAACTGTTACAATGAAAGGTCCAGAAAACTACTTGGACTTACTGAGATATTGATGGAATTAATTGCCCCTTTTGAGGCCTCATCTACATTTGTGTTATGAACACAAGTGTAATACAAATTCTGCATGGTGTTAATGAAGAACCTAGCTTTTTTCTGTGAAAATTTTATGTTTCTACTATGTTTTGTTTGAAAGTTACTGGCAAAAAAATAGCGATTTCGGTCCGGAAACTTTTGGGAAACCTGTACTTTATGGACTTCAAGTAAGCAAATTATATGCCAAAATTTTCAGATGAGCATTTTGCTTTCGATATGAATAATACTATTTTCTTTTTACTCATTTTCAATTGTTACAGTGTTGCATAACATGCATAAAAATTTAGAAATAGGAAATGCTTGCAAGTGTTAATTTTCCAAAGTCTCAGATCAGTGAAAAAGTTCAGTGTTATCAGAAGGTGGCATTCTAATTTGTTCAAGGATTCAGAAACTGTTCAGTTTAAGAGACTGAGACTTCTGTTACAACACTTCCTCCTTTCATGATGAAAATAACAGCAGTTTATAGACATGTACTGTAAACATAATTGTTACCCTCTAGATTTTTGGCCCTAGCCCATATTTCTTTTAATGGTGAGGTCAGGCACGTAGATTTCACTTGTCCATATGTCCCTCTCTCCATCCATCTGTCTGTTTTGTGCATACCTCTTAAAAATATTTGACCCAGAGTCATGAAACCTCACAGGATTGTCATTCAGCGTGTGAAGTTTTGTACTTGGTGTTTTAATTGGGATATCACTTTGCCAAATCTGAGTTATAGCCCTTGACTAAATAAAAAATGTGCAAACAAGGGCTTAAAAGTTTGTGTCACATGTATCTCAAGAAGTATTAGACCTGTGAGTCTGAAACATTAGAGAATATTATTCAGCATTTGAAGTTGTGCACCTGGGTTTTTGTTTGAGACTTCATTCAGCCAGACCATTGTTATGGTCCATGATTATAAATGTGTCACACATATCTTAAAACTTATTTGACCTAGGGTCATGAAACATTACAGAAGTACTACTCAGCATGTGAAGCTATTCACAAGGTGTTTTGTTTGGGGTTTGTTTTGGTCAGGAAAGAATTATGGTCCCAGAATAAGTAAACAGTATGCATAAAAGGTCAGACAAACTTGTATTGTGATCTGTCTTAAAGAACTTGACTGGATTCATAAAACATTAGAGGATTGTTATAGAGTATGTGAAGTTGTACACGAGGTGTTCAGTTCTGAATTTCACTCAACCAGACCATGATTATGGTATTTGATTTTAGTAGATCAAATTAGGCATTTTTAGCTTGACTATAAGTATATGGAGAGCTATCCTACTTACCACGTCGTCTGTGTCTTTCTGCATAGGTTAAAGTTTTCTAGCTCATCTGATTTTTGGAAAAAAAATTGATAATCGCAGTGTCAGCATTGGCGTAGCCTGGTTAGGTTTTATATTTAGGTCAGCTTTTCTCTTAAAGGATCAAAGCTATTGCTTTAAAACTTGCAACACTTGTTCAGCATCAATAGCTGACTTTGTACAGCAAGAAACATAACCCCATCCTGCTTTTTGCAAGAATTATGACCCCTTTTGGACTTAGAATATCAGATTTCTAGGTTAAGTTTTATGTTAAGGTCAACTTTTCTCCTAAACTATCAATTTGAAAGCTATTGCTTTGAAACTTGCAACACACTTGTTCAACATCAATAGCTGACTCTGTACAGCAAGAAACATAACTCCATCCTGCTTTTTGCAAGAATTATGACCCCTTTTGGACTTAGAATATCAGATTTCTAGGTTAAGTTTTATGTTAAGGTCAACTTTTTTCCTAAACTATCAATTTGAAAGCTATTGCTTTGAAACTTGCAACACTTGTTCAACATCAATAGCTGACTCTGTACAGCAAGAAACATAACTCCATCCTGCTTTTTGCAAGAATTATGACCCCTTTTGGATTTAGAATATCAGATTTCTAGGTTAAGTTTTATGTTAAGGTCAACTTTTCTCCTAAACTATCAATTTGAAAGCTATTGCTTTGAAACTTGCAACACACTTGTTCAACATCAATAGCTGACCCTGTACAGCAAGAAACATAACTCCATCCTGCTTTTTGCAAGAATTATGACCCCTTTTGGATTTAGAATATCAGATTTCTAGGTTAAGTTTTATGTTAAGGTCAACTTTTCTCCTAAACTATCAATTTGAAAGCTATTGCTTTGAAACTTGCAACACACTTGTTCAACATCAATAGCTGACTCTGTACAGCAAGAAACATAACTCCATCCTCCCTTTTGCAAGAATTACGGCCCCTTTTGCACTTAAAAGTCAGATTTCTTGGTTAAGTTTTGTGTTTAGGTCAGCTTTTCTCCTTAGCTATCAATGCTATTGCTTTAATACATGCAACCCTTATTAACCATCAAGAGTTGTCTCTGTATAGCAAGAAACATACTTCTGTCCTGCTTTTTGCAAGAATTATAGCCCCTTTTGGATTTAGAAAATATCAGATTTCTTGGTTAAGTTTATGTTTGGGTCAACATTTCTTCTTAATGGTCAGTTTTTAGCTATTTCTTTAAAGCTTGGAGAGCAGTTATTTGCCATTAAAAGCTGACTCTGAACAGAAAGTATCATACTCTACATTGCTTTTTGCAAGAATTATTGTGGCCTCTTTTGGACTTGGAAATTCATGGGTATGACAATATTTCTATCATACAGAGACAAAAAAATCTGAAGTCTGCACCTGCAAGGTGGTGCCCTTGTTTACACTTTCTCTTTTTTATACCTCCACAAAACATGTAGGGGGGAGGGGGAGTGCTAAATAGGAGTAAGTTTTGTCGCGTCCCGTCCCATGCTGAAATCTGTATCTCAGTTATTACTACATGGATTTGATTCAAACTTAAAACAGGTGTTCCACCTTATCACCGACAAAATATGACACGAGGTGCATAAATCTGACACCAATTTTTCTTGAGTTATGCCCCTATTTTCTTAGAATTTAAGGTTGATTTTGATGCATCTTCGCTATATCTCAGTTATTACTGAATAGATTTAATTCAAACTTAAAATGGATATTCCACCTTGTCTCCCACATCATGTGACACAAGGTGCATAACTCTGACACAAATATTTCATGAGTGATGCCCCTTTTACTTAGAATTTAAGGTTAATTTTGATGCATTTTTACTATATCTCAGTTATTACTAAATGAATTTGATTCAGACTTAAAATAGATGTTCCACCCTATCACCCACATCATGTGACACAAGGTGCATAACTCTGACAACAATGTTTTCATGAATTATGCTCCCTTTTTACTTTGAATTTAAAGTTAATTTTGATGCTTTTTCCCTATATCTCAGTTATTAGGAAATGCCTTTGTTTTAAACTTGAAGTAGTTCTTCCACATCATCACCCACATCATAAAACACAAGGTCCATAACTCTTGCACCAATTTTTCATGAATTATCCCCTTCTTTTACTTAGCATTTCAGATTAAAGTTTTGATGCACTTCCACTTTCTCAGTTATTTCTAAATGGATTTGATTCAAACTTAAAATAATTGTTCCACCAAATCACCCACATCATATGACACGAGGTGCATAACTCTAGCACCATTATTATGTCTCCCACCTTACAGTGGTGTGGGAGACATATTGATTTACTCCGGTCTGTGTGTCTGTCACAAAGCTTGTCCGCACTCTTAAGTGGAACATTTCTCATACGAATTTCACCAAACTTGAACAAAATGTGTATTACATGACCTCGGCTAAGTTCGATAACTACCAAATCTGCCCAGGCACTTTTGAATTATGACCCTTGAATTACTGATTGGGTCCACTCGTCCAAGCCATCTAATTGGGTCCACTTGCTAAACCATCTAGAGAAACTAGACATTTTTATGCCCCCGAAGGGAGGCATATAGTTTTTGAACCGTCTGTCTGTCGGTCTGTCGGTCTGTCTGCATTTTTCGTGTCCGGTCCATATCTTTGTCATCGATGGATGGATTTTCAAATAACTTGGCATGAATGTGTACCACAGTAAGACGACGTGTCGCTCGCAAGACCCAGGTCCGTAGCTCAAAGGTCAAGGTCACACTTAGACATTAAAGGTTATTGCATTGATGGGCGTGTCCGGTCCATATCTTTGTCATCGATGGATGGATTTTCAAATAACTTGGCATGAATGTGTACCACAGTAAGACGACGTGTCGCGCGCAAGACCCAGGTCCGTATCTCAAAGGTCAAGGTCACACTTAGACATTAAATGATAGTGCATTGATGGGCGTGTCCGGTCCATATCTTTGTCATCGATGGATGGATTTTCAAATAACTTGGCATGAATGTGTACCACAGTAAGACGACGTGTCTTGCGCAAGACCCAGGTCCGTAGCTCAAAGGTCAAGGTCACACTTAGATGTTAAAGGTCTTTTTTCATGATAGTGCATTGATGGGCGTGTCTGGTCTATATCTTTGTCATTCATGCATGGATTTTAAAATAACTATGCATATATGTGTGACACAGTAAGACGACGTGTCGCGCCCAAGACCTAGCTCCGTAGGTCAAAGGTCCTAAACTCGAACATCGGCCATAACTATTCATTTAAAGTGCCATCAGGGGCATGTGTCATCCTATGGAGACAGCTCTTGTTCATAGGGGCAGTTGTGGGAGACATGCACTTTTCTCAAAAGCATCTCTAGTTTTATGAATTATGCTCCTTTTTCATTATACTTACTTAGCGTTTTGATACACTTTATCTTTATCTCTCGAGCGTGTTGTTTCCTGTGACAGCGGTTGTTATGCCCCCTTCAAAGGTGGAGGGGTATATTGTTTTGCAGATGTCGGTCAGTCGGTCGGTCAGTATGTAGACCAATCCATTTCCGAATGATAACTCAAGAATGCTTTGGCTTAGGTTCATGAAAGTTGATAGGGAGGTTGGTCATCACCAGCAGATGACCCCTATTGATTTTGGGGTCATTAGGTCGAAGGTCATGGTCACAGTGACCTGGAATAGTTAAAACAGTTTCCAGATGATATCTCAAGAACGCTTGAGCCTAGGATCATGAAAGTTGATAGGGAGGTTGGTCATGACCAGCAGTTGACCCCTATTGATTTTGAGGTTGGTAGGAGAAAGTGACCCCGAACAGTTAAACAGTTTCTTGGTGATAACTCCAGAATGCTTAAGCCTAGGCTCATGAAAGTTAATAGGGAGGTTGGTCATCACTAGCAGATGACATATATTGATTTTGAAATTAGTAGGCCAAAGGTCAAGGTCACAGTGACCAGGAACAGTGAAACAGTTTCTGGACGATAACTTGAAAACGCTTGGGCATAGGATCAGGAAAATTGATAGGGAGGTTGTTAATGAGCAGCTGATGGCCCCTACTGATTTTGAGGTCATTAGATCAAAGGTGAAAGTCATATTGGCAAGGAACAGTTAATTGGTTTCCGGACAATAACTCAAGAACGTTTGGGTCAAGGATCATGAAAGTTGATAGAGAGGTTAATCATGACCAGCAAATGATTACTATTGATTTTGAGGTCAGTAGGGCAAAGGTGAAGGTTACAGTGACCCAGAACAGTGAAACTGTTTCCAGACAATTGCTTGAGAATGTTTGTGCCTAGGATCACGAAACTTGATAGGGATATTGGTCATGACTTGTAAATGACCCCAGAAGGCCAAAGGTCAAGGCCACATTGACCGGGAACAGTTAAACGCTTTCCGGGTGATAACTTACGAACACTTGGGTCTAGGATCACGAAACTTAATAGGGAGGTTGATCATGACCAGCAGATGACCCTTGTTGATTTTGAAAGGTCAAGGTCACATTGAACCAGAACAGTAGAACTTCCGTTTACAGTGAGCAAATAATTTCTGTTCCTTGTGCAGTTACTGAAT
Source organism: Mercenaria mercenaria (assembly GCF_021730395.1). Classification (NCBI taxonomy): domain Eukaryota; kingdom Metazoa; phylum Mollusca; class Bivalvia; order Venerida; family Veneridae; genus Mercenaria; species Mercenaria mercenaria. The sequence continues at coordinate 26,960,374 of NC_069362.1, forward strand.
GCATCAAGGGGGGCATTTCATGTTCTATGGGCTCTTGTTTAAAATAAATGGCATTGAAGTGAAACTTAAACATTTGAGGAAATACATGCTTTGAAATACAGTTGTCAGCAGGACATGTACAGTTAGTTTTGGGTGCATTCAGAGATAAAACCAATAGGTTTACATGTTGTTATTGGCTAATGTTATGTAATTGTTGATGTTCAATGTATTTCAGAACCATGTGACAGTGGTTATGAAATTGGGGCTGATGGTAGGTGTAAGGTATGTGATGTTGGAAAGTACAGAGATAAAACTGAGAGTTACTTATGTCAGGCTTGCTCAGCGGACTCAACAACTGAATCCACTGGATCTACTTCAGTGGCTGATTGTACTATAAGTAAGTTTGTAGTGAGATTAATTCTGTTTCTATTATTAGCTCACCTGAGCATGAAGTGCTCAAGGTAAGGTATTGTGACCATTTATTGTCTGGCGTCTGTGGACAAATATCGTGCATAGTCCTTAAACATTTGTCTTGTGAACACTCTAGAAGCCACAGATGTGACCCAATCTTAATGAAACTTGGTCAGAATGTTTGTCTTGATAATTTCTAGGTCAAGTTTGAAACTGAGTCATGTTTGTTCAAATTCTAGGTCAGTAGACCAGATCATAGGAAAAGTGTGAACACTCTAGAGGCTACAGTTGTGACTCAGTCTTTATGAAGCTTCGTTAGAATGTTTGTATGATTTCTAGATTAGTTTGAATCTGGGTTAGGTGGGGTCAGAAACTAGGTCACCCATTTAAATCAAAGGAATAGCTTGTGAATACTCTAGAGGCCATAGTTGTGAATCAATCTTTATGAAACTTCATCAGAATCTTTGTCTTGATGATCTGTAGGTCAGTTTTGAAACCTCGGTCATGTCGGTTCAAAACTAGGTCACTAGGCCAGATCAGAGGAAAAGCTTGATAACACTCTAGAGGCCACAGTTGTAATTCAATATTTATAAAGCTTAGTAAGAGTGTTTGTCTTGATAACTTCAAGGTCAAGTTAGAATCTGGATCATGTTTGGTTAAAAACTAGGTCACCCAATCAAATCAAAGAAAAGGCTTATAAACGCTGTAGAGGCCACACTTGTGACTCAGTCTTCGTGAAGTTTGTCAGAATGTTTGTCTCGATGATCTGTAGGTCATGTTTGAAACTGGGTAGTGTTGGGTCAAAAACCAGGTCACTAGGCCAGATCAAAGAGGAATCTTGTTAACATTCTAGAGACCACAATTTAACTTTGAAACTCATGAGAATTGGATGATTTCAGATCTGGGTGACGTAGGGTCAGAAACTGGGTTACTAGGTCAAATCAAAGGAAAAGCTTGTATACACTGAGAGGCCATGGTTTTGCTCCAATCTACTCGAAACTTTGTCATCAGAATGTTTGTTTTCAGGAAATTTTGGACTCAGTCTTTCTGAAGCTTGGTCAGAATGTCTGTCTTAATGATCAGTAGGTCAACTTTGAAACTGGGTCATATTGGGTCAAAAACTAGGTCACTAGGCCAGATGAAAGGGAAATCTTTTTAACACTCTAGAGACCACAATATAACTTTGAAACTCAAGAGAATTGGTCAGAATGTTTGTCTTGATGACTTCTAGGTTAACTTTGGAACTGGGTCAATTTGAGTCAGAAACTAGGTCACTAGGTCATACAAAAGGAAAAGCTTGTTAATACTCTAGAGGTCGCAGTTGTGACTCAGTCTTAATGAAACTTTGCCAGGATATTTGTCTTGATGATTTCTTGGTCAGGATTGAATCTGGGTCAAATTGGGTCGAAAGCTAGGTCTTAGATGATTTCAAATCTGGGTGATGTAGGGTCAGAAACTAGGTTACTAGGTCAAATCCAAGGAAAAGCTTGTATACTCTCTAAGAAGCACTTTTTTGCTCCAGTCTTCCTGAAACTTTGTCAGAATGTTTGTTTTTATGAAATTTTAGACATGTTCAAATCTGGGTTATGTAGGATAAAAAACTAGGTCACTAGGTCAAATCAGAGAAAATGCTTGTTTTCACTCAAGAGGCTATGTTTTTTGGTCCATTCTTTATGAAAATTTGTCAGAATAATTGTCTGCATGAAATCATTAGGTAAAACATTTTTACACTGTTAAGGTGTGTATTCAGGTGAGCGACCCAGGGTCATTTAGGCCTTCTTGTCAGTAAAAGCACTCAGAATACAACCAGATGTATTAATTGTGAGTAGCAAAATTAATGGTCCTTTACTGCCAGTGGTGGCCATATTTTCTGACAAACCATCTCCGGTTACTTAGTTGCCAATTAACTAGAGACAAAGAATAGGGTCATCTATACAAATACATTTAACTATAACATCCACAGTCTTAACATGCCTTCAAATTGATTGATATAAACAATAATCATTATATCAGCCCACAACCAAAATGACTGCACCCAGTAAAATCTATGAATATCAGCAGTGTGGCAATTTCCTTGACATGGGTAATAAGCCTAAAAAGTGTCTGTTTATGAAAACAAAAATGTACTGTAATGATTATTATAAGAATCAACATTAAAATTTTGTGGTTGTATATGTTTGAGTGGGCAAAGGATTGGTTATACAGTACCAAGAACTGTATGAAATGCCAGTCATATTTTGTACAAGGAACAAAGTCCTACATTAAACTGCTTGAAAAATCTAGATCTCACCAAAGCTGTCAGGCAGTTCATGAGGCCAAGGGCAAACCTTATAGTCAGTCTCGGGCAGCTAATGTTGTCCAGAAGTTAAATGATAAGAAGTTTAACCTTTACTCTGCTAAATTTCTAAAACGGACTGGTCTGTCATTCAATTTGGGCAGTACAATTTATTTTTCAAAGGGGTGTTCACTTAAAATTTGCTAACAGCAAAGGAAACAGTTCAGACCAAGGTGATAACTTATCCAGGAGGTAAAAGAATTGCCACTGGGTGAGATGAGGCTGTTGTTATCCTAGATGATGAGCATAAGAGCTACCCTCAATACTGACTTATCAAGGAGGTGAAAGAATTGCCACTGGGTGAGGCTGTTGTTGTACTTGATGATAAGCATAGTAGCTACCCTCAATACTGACTTATCAAGGAGGTGAAAGAATTGCCACTGGGTGAGGCTGTTGTTATCCTAGATGATAAGCATAGAAACTACCCTCAATACTGACTTATCAAGGAGGTGAAAGAATTGCCACTGGATGAGACTGCTGTTGTACTTGATGATGAGCATAGTAGCTACCCTCAATACTGACTTATCAAGGAGGTGAAAGAATTGCCACTGGATGAGGCTGTTGTTAATCTAGATGATAAGCATAGAAACTACCCTCAATACTGACTTATCAAGGAGGTGAAAGAATTGCCACTGGATGAGACTGCTGTTGTACTTGATGATGAGCATAGTAGCTACCCTCAATACTGACTTACCAAGGAGGTGAAAGAATTGCCACTGGATGAGACTGTTGTTGTACTTGATGATGAGCATAGTAGCTACCCTCAATACTGACTTATCAAGGAGGTGAAAGAATTGCCACTGGGTGAGGCTGTTGTTATCCTAGATGATGAGCATAGAAACTACCCTCAATACTGACTTATCAAGGAGGTGAAAGAATTGCCACTGGATGAGACTGCTGTTGTACTTGATGATGAGCATAGTAGCTACCCTCAGTACTGACTTATCAAGGAGGTGAAAGAATTGCCACTGGATGAGGCTGTTGTTAATCTAGATGATAAGCATAGAAACTACCCTCAATACTGACTTATCAAGGAGATGAAAGAATTGCCACTGGGTGAGGCTGTTGTTATCCTAGATGATAAGCATAGAAACTACCCTCAATACTGACTTATCAAGGAGGTGAAAGAATTGCCACTGGATGAGACTGCTGTTGTACTTGATGATGAGCATAGTAGCTACCCTCAATACTGACTTATCAAGGAGGTGAAAGAATTGCCACTGGGTGAGGCTGTTGTTATCCTAGATGATAAGCGTAGTAGCTACCCTCAATACTGACTTATCTAGGAGGTGAAAGAATTGCCACTGGATGAGACTGTTGTTGTACTTGATGATGAGCATAGTATCTGCCCTCAATACTGACTTATCAAGGAGGTGAAAGAATTGCCACTGGGTGAGTCTGTTGTTATCCTAGATGATCAGCATAGAAGCTACCCTCAATACTGACTTATCAAGGAGGTGAAAGAATTGCCACTGGATGAGACTGTTCTTATACCCCCACCAAACATGTTTGAGGGGGGTATATAGGAGTCAGTTTTGTCGCGTCACGTCCCGTCCCGTCGCGTCCCGAAATCTATTATCTCAGTTATTACCAAATGGATTTGATTCAAACTTAAAATACATGTTCCACCTTATCACCCACATCATGTGACACAAGTTGCATAACTCTTGACACCAAGTTTTCATGAATTATGTCCCCCTTTACTTAGAATTTAAGGTTAATTTTGTTGTATTTTCACTATATCTCAGTTATTACTAAATGGATTTGATTCAAACTTAAAATAGATGTTCCACCTCATCACCCACATCATGTGACATAAGGTGCATAACTCTGACACCATTTGTTTTATGAATTATGCCCCTTTTTACTTAGAATTTAAGGTTGATTTTGATGTATTTTCACTTTATCTCAGTTACTTCTGAATGGATTTGATTCAAACTTAAAATAGATGTTCCACCTCATCACCCACATCATGTGCCCACATCATGTGACACAAGGTGCATAACTCTGACACCAAGTTTTCATGAATTATGTCCCCTTTTACTTAGAATTTAAGGTTAATTTTGTTGTATTTTCACTATATCTCAGTTATTACCAAATGGATTTGATTCAGACTTAAAATAGTTGTTCCACCTCATCACCCAGATGATGTGACATAAGGTGCTTAACTCTGACATCAATTTTTTATGAATTATGTCCCCTTTTACTTTAAATTTAAGGTTGATTTTGATGTATTTTCATTATATCTCAATTATTACAAAATGGATTTGATTCAAACTTAAAATAGATGTTCCACCTCATCACCCACATCATGTGACACAAGGTGCATAACTCTGACACCAATTTTTCATGAATTATGCCCCTTTTTACTTAGAATTTAAGGTTAATTTTGATGTATTGTCACTATAGCTCAATTACTACTGAATGGATTTGATTCAGACTTAAAATAGATGTCCACCTCATCACCCACATCATGTGACACAAGGTGCATAACTCTGACACTATTTTTCTTGAATTGTGTCCCCTTTTACCTAGAATTTAAGGTTAATTTTGATGTATTTTCACTATATCTCATTCTGATTGGCTTAGAGCCAAAGGGAAGTAACCTTTTTTTACCTTTGTACTGAGTTTCTTCCCTTAAATTCAGGAATTAGTCTATTTTTAGAAATCCTATTTTTAGATTTTCAATATTTTAGGTATTTTTCTAACTTTTTTATTATAAGTCCTATGTAAAAAGGAAAAACATTTTTCCGTGGTAACATGGGTCGGTAAGACACTTTTTTGTATTCACTTTTAGTGTATCTCTAATATTAGAGATTTAATATATTTACTAGTATTACTATACTAGTATTATACTAGTATTACTTATATGTGGAAGCCCAGGATGAAGTCCTCCAAAGTATTTTTAAGATTCCTTATGGTTGCCATTCTTCTGTGACAAGACCGTATGGTGGGGGTATGAGTCACTCCTGTGACAGTTCTAGTTGTACTTGATGATGAGCATAGTAGCTACCCTCAATACTGACTTATCAAGGAGGTGAAAGAATTGCCACTGGGTGAGGCTGTTGTTATCCTAGATGAAAAGCATAGAAGCTACCCTCAATACTGACTTATCAAGGAGGTGAAAGAATTGCCACTGGAAGAGACTGTTGTTGTACTTGATGATGAGCATAGTAGCTACCCTCAATACTGACTTATCAAGGAGGTGAAAGAATTGCCACTGGGTGAGGCTGTTGTTATCCTAGATGATAAGCGTAGAAACTACCCTCAATACTGACTTATCAAGGAGGTGAAAGAATTGCCACTGGATGAGACTGCTGTTGTACTTGATGATGAGCATAGTAGCTACCCTCAGTACTGACTTATCAAGGAGGTGAAAGAATTGCCACTGGGTGAGGCTGTTGTTAATCTAGATGATAAGCATAGAAACTACCCTCAATACTGACTTATCAAGGAGGTGAAAGAATTGCCACTGGATGAGACTGTTGTTGTACTTGATGATGAGCATAGTATCCGCCCTCAATACTGACTTATCAAGGAGGTGAAAGAATTGCCGCTGGGTGAGGCTGTTGTTATCCTAGATGATAAGCATAGTAGCTACCCTCAATACTGACTTATCAAGGAGGTGAAAGAATTGCCACCGGATGAGACTGCTGTTGTACTTGATGATAAGCAAAGCTATTTCTCATACTGACTAAACAAGGAGGTGAAAGAATTGCCACTGGATGAGACTGCTGTTGTACTTGATGATGAGCAAAGCTATTTCTCATACTGACTAAACAAGGAGGTGAAAGAATTGCCCTGGATGAGACTGTTGTTGTACATGATGATGAGCATTGTAGCTACCCTCAATACTGACTTATCAAAGAGGTGAAAGAATTGCCACTGGATGAGGCTGTTGTTGTACATGATGATGAGCATAGTAGCTACCCTAAATACTGACTTATCAAGGAAGTGAAAGAATTGCCACTGGATGAGACTGTTGTTGTACATGATGATGAGCATAGTAGCTACCCTCAATACTGACTTATCAAGGAGGTGAAAGAATTGCCACTGGGTGAGGCTGTTGTTGTACATGATGATGAGCATAGTAGCTACCCTCAATACTGACTTGTCAAGGAGGTGAAAGAATTGCCACTGGATGAGACTGTTGTTGTACTTGATGATGAGCATAGTAGCTACCCTCAATACTGACTTATCAAGGAGGTGAAAGAATTGCCACTGGGTGAGGCTGTTGTTATCCTAGATGACAAGCATAGTAGCTACCCTCAATACTGACTTTTCAAGGAGGTGAAAGAATTGCCACTGGATGAGACTGCTGTTGTACTTGATGATGAGCATAGTAGCTACCCTCAATACTGACTTACCAAGGAGGTGAAAGAATTGCCACTGGGTGAGGCTGTTGTTATCCTAGATGATAAGCATGGAAACTACCCTCAATACTGACTTATCAAGGAGGTGAAAGAATTGCCACTGGGTAAGACTGTTGTTGTACTTGATGATGAGCATAGTATCTGCCCTCAGTACTGACTTATCAAGGTGGTGAAAGAATTGCAGCTGGGTGAGGATGTTGTTATCCTAGATGATAAGCATAGTAGCTACCCTCAATACTGACTTATCAAGGAGGTGAAAGAATTGCCACTGGATGAGACTGTTGTTGTACTTGATGATGAGCATAGTATCTGCCCTCAATACGGACTTATCAAGGTGGTGAAAGAATTGCCACTGGGTGAGGCTGTTGTTATCCTAGATGATAAGCATAGTAGCTACCCTCAATACTGACTTATCAAGGAGGTGAAAGAATTGCCACTGGATGAGACTGTTGTTGTACTTGATGATGAGCATAGTATCTGCCCTCAATACTGACTTATCAAGGTGGTGAAAGAATTGCCGCAGGGTGAGGCTGTTGTTGTACATGATGATGAGCATAGTAGCTACCCTCAATACTGACTTATCAAGGAGGTGAAAGAATTGCCACTGGATGAGACTGTTGTTGTACTTGATGATGAGCATAGTAGCTACCCTCAATACTGACTTATCAAGGAAGTGAAAGAATTGCCACTGGGTGAGGCTGTTGTTATCCTAGATGATAAGCATAGAAGCTACCCTCAATACTGACTTATCAAGGAGGTGAAAGAATTGCCACTGGATGAGACTGTTGTTGTACTTGATGATGAGCATAGTAGCTACCCTCAATACTGACTTATCAAGGAGGTGAAAGAATTGCCACTGGATGAGACTGTTGTTGTACATGATGATGAGCATAGTAGCTACCCTCAATACTGACTTATCAAGGAGGTGAAAGAATTGCCACTGGGTGAGGCTGTTGTTATCCTAGATGATGAGCATAGTAGCTACCCTCAATACTGACTTATCAAGGAGGTGAAAGAATTGCCACTGGGTGAGGCTGTTGTTATCCTAGATGAAAAGCATAGAAGCTACCCTCAATACTGACTTATCAAGGAGGTGAAAGAATTGCCACTGGGTGAGGCTGTTGTTATCCTAGATGATAAGCATAGAAGCTACCCTCAATACTGACTTATCAAGGAGGTGAAAGAATTGCCACTGGATGAGACTGCTGTTGTACTTGATGATGAGCATAGTAGCTACCCTCAATACTGACTTATCAAGGAGGTGAAAGAATTGCCACTGGGTGAGGCTGTTGTTATCCTAGATGATAAGCATAGTAGCTACCCTCAATACTGACTTATCAAGGTGGTGAAAGAATTGCCCTGTATGAGACTGCTGTTGTACATGATGATGAGCATAGTAGCTACCCTCAATACTGACTTATCAAGGAGGTGAAAGAATTGCCACTGGGTGAGGCTGTTGTTATCCTAGATGATAAGCATAGAAGCTACCCTCAATACTGACTTATCAAGGAGGTGAAAGAATTGCCAATGGGTGAGGCTGTTGTTATCCTAGATGATAAGCATAGTAGCTACTCTCAATACTGACTTATCAAGGTGGTGAAAGAATTGCCCCAGATGAGACTGTTGTTGTACATGATGATGAGCATAGTAGCTACCCTCAATACTGACTTATCAAGGAGGTGAAAGAATTGCCACTGGGTGAGGCTGTTGTTATCCTAGATGATAAGCATAGTAGCTACCCTCAATACTGACTTATCAAGGTGGTGAAAGAATTGCCCTGTATGAGACTGCTGTTGTACATGATGATGAGCATAGTAGCTACCCTCAATACTGACTTATCAAGGAGGTGAAAGAATTGCCACTGGGTGAGGCTGTTGTTGTACTTGATGATGAGCAAAGCTATTTCTCATACTGACTAAACAAGGAGGAATCAAAACTGCAACTGATCTAAAAAGCTACCCGTTATTGTTCTCGTAGCTAGTCTTGACAAATGACAGTTGCATTTGATTCATACTCTAGTGTGCCATTATTCTAGGAGCACATAGACAGGCTTAAAAACTTGTGACAAATATATTTGAATTACTGCTGAAAAATAAAGTATAACACAGTTAAAAGTTCTATTTACAGAAAATTTGTATACATTTTTCAGAAATCAGATGTGAAAAGCCAATGGACCTTATTTTTGTTATTGATGCTACAGCAAGTATAGGAAATAACTATAATATCCTCAAAGCCTTCTTTTGGAGCTTGGTAGATAAGTAAGTCATCTGTCATCTTTTTTTTCTAATAATTTGAATTTTTATAAACCACATCAAAGAATAGGGGTACTGTAAATTGGGAAGTAATCGTGATGCTGTATTTTTCATGAAATAATTTCACAAATGTCATGCAAATTCAAAATAATTGTGAATATTTATCTTCAGTATCCATTATTTTCTGTAAGTGTCTATTTGGTATATTCAGTATTTGAATCTGAATGATATAATGTTTTCCATTTTCAAGGTTTCTGAACTTGCCATTAGAATTTATATGTAATATTGTAAGGCTAAGCCTAGAATTTTCTAACAAATAAACCAAATGCTATAACTTCTTAAATATATTCTTTCTAATATACATCTAAACATAATAATTTGTTGTGCGCTAGATCCTGTAGTTTTTTTTTTTCAAGACATAGTTGTATTTTGTTCACTGCAACTTCATGGTTCGCACAGGCCATGAAAAGTCATTGAATTTGATGCCTACTCCTTGAAAACTACTTGAATTTTGTAACAGTCAGAAACTACTTGAAAACTACTTGAATTTAGGAAAAAACATACAAAAGATGGCAAATAGTCTTAAATTCGTCGGTTGCGAAGTGAAAACGGACAAACATTATAAACGGACCAAAATAAACTAAAAAACGACGAAAAAAAAACAACCGTTACCGCCATTAGGGCCTGCCACGGAGTCTGCGATAGTATGGTACGGTACTGTACTTTACTGGTTTTATGCTCTTTCAAGTAATTTTCACACTGTGTAATTTATCCGCGATGCGTTGAAGGTAAATCTTGTGTTATATTGTTGAATTTTGTCCTAAATTGGATTTAAATTGGTTATTTCATGTCTCAGCAACAGTGACATCGCGCCCATTTTAGTCCTTGAAAATGGAGGAAAACTACTTGAAAACTCCTTGAAAACTACTTGAATTTTTTTTGGGAAGGTCTGTATGAGCCATGGACTTACTTCGGCCATGACAGAACACTAATCAAACCACTCCCCATGCCTATATGGCACAAAATAATATGTCAATGTAATATTAACATTGCTGTGTTTTAACGAAAACAAACAGGATTTATCATACTAGAATATGACATAGCACTTCCAGAAGGAACCTGTCTACAATATTTTTTTGTTTAAGCTTCTTTTTGTTGTGGGCCTACTTTGTGATGCATTGCTCTCTGGCTGTTTGGGGTGCTCTGTACTTCCGGGATATCATCCCTTACCTTTTATCCTTTATTTCTTAAAATTGTTTGTTTTTACTTAAAACTGTCTGAGGAGTTTAATATTTTTCATTCTAAATGCAGGTTTCAGGTAGGGCTAGATGATGAAACACGTGTAGCAGTTGTAAAGATAGGAGATGGTGATTTACAAGATGATGACTTTTCGCTACTGTCTCAGTCTGTGAACGCAATTGCAGTAAAGGAAAGCATAATCCGTCTCCAAGGTAACGAGCAGGAGACAGACACAGCGGCATCTCTTAAGAAGGTTTATGATATCTTCAAGGCTGAAGGGCGTCCCCAAAAGGATTACCCACATATAGTTTTGGTTGCTACAGATGGGAAATCAAAAAATACTTTGCAGACTAAAAGATATAGCTCCATTTTAAAACTTAATGGTACGTACAAGTTGTCTACCTCATTATTTTTTTTTTACTTTTAATGATAAATCAAGATGTTTGAACTTACTTTCTTAAGCTGTTTGTAAAGACAAGATTTTGTATTACTTTGTCATGCACAAAAACTTTGAAACCAAATATATAAACTCAGAAATGAAATGAAATGAGCCGTGCCATGGGAAAACCAACATAGTGGCTTTGTGACCAGCATGGATCCAGACCAGCCTGTGCATCCACAGACTGGATCCATGCTGGTCGCAAACCCACTATGTTGGTTTTCTCATGGCACGGCTCAAATATGGAGTATAATGTTTTCCTTGCACTATTTCCTACACCATGTGGTCTTCATATAAGATATTTTTAAGAATAGTTTTATTAATGAATGACTGTTTCAGCAATTCACACACTAGTTATCCGCCTTGGTGATAACGTATTTCAACCGGAGATAGATGCACTGGCTTATGATGCAAGCTCTGTATACAAATTTGATACTTACACGGATCTGATCCAGTCTAATTATATACATGAAAGAATATGTGATGGTAAGTGTTCTAAAAATGCTTCTGCAATTTTTTTTGCTTTTATGTAAATTTTATCATTGATGAAACACGTAAAAATCCAGTAGATATTAATTCTTGAGAAGAAATCTTGTCATGACTGTTGTTTTGGTAGCATGCAAACATGCCATTTCCACCTTAATGCAAAGTAGGTCACTTCCTGCGTATTACTGTAGCAATTACTGTAAGTCATCTTAAATTTTCTACTTCCTTTTTATGTGAAAATGAGTGCGTCATTGATCAAAAACATTGTGGTTTAAGTAGGATTGTTCATTGTGTACATAAATGGGATAATAAAGAAATAAACACGGCCTACTAAAACTCATTAGAGTACAGTAAAACGTGATATTCTTCTTAAAATGTAACTATATAGTTACTATTCTACTGATTAGGTGTTTCCAGAGAGAACTCATTTTCATTAATTTTGAAAAAACAAAGATGTTTTTCTAGTCTTTTTTATGTACATTTAATATGCATGATAAATGAGGGTAGCATTATGGAAGTTTTTCTGTGCTCTAACATCCATGAAACTCTGTAAAACATATTGAACAGGTGTAAAAGTCGGTTTTGACTTGGTTTCTGTATTGCAGTGCTGTTGACAGAAACAAAAGCATTGATGTGAATATGTGATGTGAGATGCTATATATTACAATTTGGCCTTAAACTTCTTTACATTCTTCTAACCTTTGCCCTGCTTAAATTTCTAAAATGGACTGGTCCATTGTTCAATATTGGCAGTACCACTTGTTCTTCAAAGGGGTGTTCACTGAAAATTTACTGACTGAGAGCAATGCATACAAAGGTCAGCCTGTACAGATATGCATTTTAATTTTTTTTATGACAACAGCATCTCAGGTGACAAAGTATCACAATAGAAATCATCACATTTGATAAAGTTACTGAATATTATAATGATATCATAATTATATAATGATGATTGTACACATGTTGCAAGAATGAAATATTTGCGTTAAATGGATGTTGCATTTTTGGTTTTATATGGATCATGTAATTTTGAGTTTGATACCCGGGCAAAGCAAAATTTAATGTTCTTTAAGACAATATAGACATTGTGTCATAAATCACTTTTCTTCCACCTATGATCTGTGTAGAGATATTGGCAGTTACTTGTTGTTAACAGGTTAGTACTGGAACAGAATCAAGAAACACTGGTTACATCACTTAAATACTGCTAAAATTAGTGGAACTTAGGACATATCAGTATGTTTAGATCTGATTTAAGGCCGAATCAGAACCCTTTAAACTAGTAGGATGTGCTTCCTAGACATCCAGAGGGTATACCCAAGGAGCATAGCTTACTTGTCAGAGCATTTGTAAGAATGTCAGATCAAAACATTAAGGTAGTTCTGCATGTTTGATAAACGTAGAATAAAGCCTGGATTTGGCGTACAGAAATGAAAATCATTTTATGAATTAATCAAATTAATCGAAACCTGTGAGTAAATTTATTAGATTGGCACTGTTGCTATATTTCTTGAGTCAAAATACGATAATAAAACATATGACACATTAAAATATTTAAATTAGCGTGGAATGTCCACTTCTCTTTAATCATGGTCAAATATCTCAAAAATAAGCACATGGACCTATACATTTTATTCCACAAAATTATAGGTCATGTGTTTATTTACAACTGTGAGAAGTTTTATCAAAATCTACATTGTAGAAAAATTTCTATTCGCGAAAATGTTATGAAAGTTATGATTTTCCCATAGACTCCTATTACAAAATATTGCGTGAGGTCCACATTTTTCAAATCAGTCTAGCAAGAAATCAAGCACACAACCCTATCTTTTTTATTTGCTGAATTTTCTAGGTGTATTCTGAAGTTTTGAAAAATCGGATTTTAATCAAATTCTACATTGTAGAAAAAATTTCGATCCAAACGTGCAGAACTACCTTAATAAGTTTTTGTTTTTTTCAGCTGCAAAGAATTATAAACCTCTTCAACCAGACACAGGTGGTCCTGAACTTTCAGGTAAAGCAAAACTCTTTTCAAGCTGATATTAACCTAGGGATTCAAAGTCTTTTGTTGTTTGCCTTTGAAAACACATATAACAGTGGTCATTTAACTTGCCTCTCATACTAGGCCTGAAAGATATATGGTTTTTGTGTTCATATTACAGGCAGAACATAAAAGCTACATGAGTGTTGTGTTTATCACAGACATGTTTGACGTTGCAGGAACAAAATAAAGCTGTTATATGAAATTGATAATATACTAGTATAGTAAAGCTTTGACATCCATGTCTTTCAAAGTGCAGGAGACCTCGGTTAAGTTGACTTGTTTATAATGGATAAAGAAAGTAGAATTTCTCATGTTTCAGCAGGAAAAGCTATCATGTGATGAAACGAATATTAAATTTGTGACTTTCCACATTAAATTTATGAAACACTTTGAATAAAATTAATAAAATGCTTGACAGAGCCTCACATCTTATTTTATTTAACTTGTTAAATAATTTCAACATGAAAAGATACTCATGTTTTCATATGACAGGAAAATGTAAAAGCTATATGATACTGTGGTCATATTACAGGGAAATGTAAAAGCTATATGATACTGTGGTCATATGACAGGGAAATGTAAAAGCTACATGATACTGTGGTCATATTACAGGGAAATGTAAAAGCTATATGATACTGTGGTCATATTACAGGGAAATGTAAAAGCTATATGATACTGTGGTCATATTACAGGAAAATGTAAAAGCTATATGATACTGTGGCCATATTACAGGAAAATGTAAAAGCTATATGATACTGTAGTTATATTACAGGGAAATGTAAAAGCTATATGATACTGTGGTCATATTACAGGGAAATGTAAAAGCTATATGGTACTGTGGCCATATTACAGGGAAATGTAAAAGCTATATGATACTGTGGCCATATTACAGGAAAATGTAAAAGCTATATGATACTGTGGTTATATTACAGGGAAATGTAAAAGTTATATGATAATGTGGTTATATTACAGGGAAATGTAAAAGTTATATGGATATGGTATTTGTCATTGATGCATCACTGAGTGTAACTGAACTCACATTTCTAAAGATGAGAATCTTCATAGCACAGTTTGCACAGATGTAAGTTTTGTCTCTTAATACTATATTGTGTTCTTATGCATTTACTTATAGACATATTAAAGTTATTATTTAGGTTTTCTGATAAGTCCGTATTGATTTGGAACTTTTAAGAAACATTTAAGAGTAACAGAGGTATTCTTTAACTAATACGTCTAAGATGATTCTGTGTTGTTGTATGTACAGTAACTTGTGTATTATGTGCTGGGTAAGTCTACTTTGAAGCTGCCATTGCAGTGTAGTACTGAATGAGGCTCGCTGACTTCAAATCGCTTGCCCCTCATCGATGTGGGTTCGAGCCTCAATCGGGGCGTTGAATTCTTTATGTGAGGAAGCCATCCAGCTGGCTTACAGAAGGTCAGTGGTTCTACCCAGGTGCCCGCTTGTGATGAAATAATGCACGGAGGGGCACCTGGGGTCTTCCTCCACCATTTAAGCTGGAAAGTCGCCATATGACCTATCATGTGTCGGTGTAACATTAAAATCCAACAGCAAAAACAAAAACGAGACAATTTGCAACACTAAGGGTGGTTTGCTACAATATAAACTGAATCTGCTAATTGCAAGCAAGAAAACTTGGCTGACAAGTGAATATAGTAATATTTATTTGATAATTATAAGATCCCAGCACTGGTAGGTTTGCAGACAAAATGTGAATGTTGGAAAAACATTTTTAGTATCGTTAGTTGCTGCACATTTAACTATAACAAGCACTGGCATACCTGTACTTATGCACTGCAGGCAAGAAATGGTGTTTTCAAAACAATCTTTTGGTTCTAGGTATACGGAATAAACACTTCTAAAT
Source organism: Mercenaria mercenaria (assembly GCF_021730395.1). Taxonomy (NCBI): domain Eukaryota; kingdom Metazoa; phylum Mollusca; class Bivalvia; order Venerida; family Veneridae; genus Mercenaria; species Mercenaria mercenaria. The sequence goes on from NC_069362.1 coordinate 26,975,815, forward strand.
GCCTTCTAGACAAAAAAATAAATCCATGTGAAACATGTTTGTTGATCTGGCCGGTCATGCATAAGCATATATTTTGTAATAGTTTCAGCCCTGACATAGTTTTTTGATGTTAAAATTATTTAAAAATTTGCAAGATATCAGCCAGTTAATATAGTGGTGCATAATTATGTGGTGATAACAATTGTTGTGGCAGAACAGAAGATAAAAATTCACATCAGAGAATCTGATAATATTTTCTATTCCAAGATGGTTAATTCTAAGAAAAACAACACTGTTAGAATTTTTATTTCACAGGTTGAACTTATAATTGAAGTAATCAGCCCAGGTATATGACTTGATATATGAAAACAACTTTTCAGGTTGGATATAGGACAAGAGAAGATAAGAATAGGTATAGTAGCATTTTCAAGTACAGTTCATAGTGAGGTGTTTTCACTTGAGCAGTGCTTAGACCAGAAAACATTAGAGGTGAATGGCATTCAACCGCAAAAGCGGAACAGTGTTGGAAATACAAATACAGCTGCAGGATTGGCTAGAATGATTGACATGTTTACAACTGAAGGTAATTGTTAGTCAGATGTATGAATATACTTCCTCATTTAACTTTAGCTGACCTTTTGTGATGAAAAATTGTGCAAAACCGACTTTTTTGCACTTTCTAGCACAAGCATAAGCTTAACCTATCAGTCAAATCTTGTTACCCCTTGGGTTTCAAAGTTGCTAACATTCAAAATATTGCAATTATAATATTTATACTAACCTGTTGGGCTTAAAACTTGAAGTTGATTGAGTTTCCTGTAACTGTGTTGTTGATTTTCATTCGGAAGCATAAGTATAAATCAATAAGGACTTAAACATCTGTGCATTTGGATTAGTAAATAATACCATTTTGAATAAAAAGCTTTTTAGCCATTTGTTATATTTTCAGGCCGCCCAGATTCACCATATATTGGAATAATTGTGACAGATGGTAGATCAACTAATCCTACCCTTACAAAGCTTGAGGCACAGAAAGCTAAAGACAAAGGTCTGTCTGTCTGTGCAATGTCATATCATATAAATATATTGCAGTACTTGACATATGTATGATACATTACTAGTTCAGAAATTTAGCTCAGTATTAGATGTATATTTAATGCATTACTATTACAAAGCACAATACTGGATATGTATTTAACACTATACTATTTTAGACATTTAGCACAGTAATAATTTTTGATTAATTCTTTACTGTTGCAGACATTTAGCACAGTACTAGATGTATATTCAGTGCATTACTATTACCAATACTAGATGTATATTCAATGCATTACTATTATACAGTACTATATGTATATTCAATGCATTACTATTACACAGTACTAGATGTATATTCAATGCATTACTATTACACATACTACAAAACTCGACATTATCCTTTGAATATTCTGAACGAATGAGAAAATAAGATAAATTTATCAGGTGATTATATACTTGAAATGGTTTTATATTATACATATGTTTTACATCATTATTTGCAGACAGGCCTAAAAATCTCCAATATGCATTTAAGATGAAAACAAATATTAAGTAAGCTAGGTTGTAAATAATAGTATTGGCCTAAGTCTGAAAAAAGCATTAGAGGTGTAAAAGTTAGTGTCCCATATATCTCAAAATGTACTTGACCTTAGAGGATTATTGTATAGCATGTGAAGTTGTGCATCTGGAATTTGTTTTGGGATTTCACTCAGACCAGAGTTCTATTCCTTTTTTTTGTTACAAAAAAAAATAATGAAGTTCACATTGTTAATCCATTTTTGGCCAGTTTTCTTTACCATTTTTACCTAAATGGTCACTGAATAATTGGATCTCACAAAATCAAATAAGATTTATAATTGGCAAACAAAGATAAAAACATTGACTCTACCAGAGTTTTGGCCCTTGAATTACCATATCTAACCATAATAAAACCTTTTGAAGCCTTTCATACGTAATCATCAAGAAACTTGCGTGTCCTGTGGATGCACATCTAGTTCATCACTACTAGAGTTATGTATTTATATATTTTTTCACATTACAGGTATTCATATAGTTGCAGTTGGTTTTGGAGATAATGTATATACTCAGGAATTGTATGATATGGCCACAGATCCAGCTTCAGTGAAAGTTGTGAGCAGTTTTGATGATTTAACTACAGAAGAGTTACTGGATCTCTCATGCTCATGTATGTACTGTGCTGAAATTAGTTTTAGTTCTGTTTTGTGTTTTTGGATGTAACATACTTAAGGAGCATTTTTAGCTCACCTGTCACAAAGTGACAAGGTGAGCTTTTGTGATCGCGCAGCGTCCGTCCGTCCGTAAACTTTTGCTTGTGACCACTCTAGAGGTCACATTTTTCATGGGGTCTTTATGAAAATTGGTCAGAATGTTCACCTTGATGATATTTAGGTCAAGTTCGAAACTGGGTCACGTGCGGTCAAAAACTAGGTCAGTAGGTCTAAAAATAGAAAAACCTTGTGACCTCTCTAGAGGTCATATTTTTCATGGGATCTGTATGAAAGTTGGTCTGAATGTTTATCTTGATGATATATAGATCAAGTTTGAAACTGGGTCAGCTGCAATCAAAAACTAGGTCAGTAGGTCTGAAATAGAAAAACCTTGTGACCTCTCTAGAGGCCATACCCTTGAATGGATCTTCATGAAAATTGGTCAGAATGTTCACCTTGATGATATCTAGGTCAGATTTGAAACTGGGTCATGGCCTTCAAAAACTAGGTCAGTAGGTCAAATAATATAAAAACCTTGTGACCTCTCTAGAGGCCTTACTTTTCATGGGATCTGTATGAAAATTGGTCTGAATGTTCATCATGATGATATCTAGGTCAAGTTTGAAACTGGGTCAGCTGTGGTCAAAAACTAGGTCAATAGGTCTAAAATTAGAAAATTCTTTTGATCTCTCTAGAGGCCATATTTTTTAATGGATCTTCATGAAAATTGGTCAGAATTTTTATCTTGATGATATCTAGGTCAAGTTCAAAACTGGGTCTCATGAGCTCAAAAACTAGGTCACTATGTCAAATAATAGAAAAAACGACGTCATACTCTTAACTGGGTCATGTGGGAACAGGTGAGCAATTCAGGACCATCATGGTCCTCTTGTTTCAATAAGCTTACCTACCTGGTGTTTCTAGTTCCCTTCTAAATTTACGTAACTGACAATGTGTCCACATGACTTAGGGATGAAGGAGGAATAAATACGAAGAACATCCATCTTGCTTGGGTCTTGACACTGCTAGATTTCTGAGATAACTGTGTTGTCTTCTGTTAATGTCAAGATAAAAAGATACCTCTGTGACAAAGAATGATAAAGAAATGAAATATTCTCCAAGCAGCATGGTTATTTGACATGGTTGTTCAGAAAGGATCAGTTTGATTTAAAGACATGATTATTCAGTTTAATGGTCAAGTATATTGTAACTGAGTTAGAACATGAATGTGACTATATAAATTATATTGTCCCCATGTTTTTCGTAGTCCTTTGTTTGCTGAAAACCAGTTTCTGGTTCTATAGGAGTGTACTTTATTTGTCTGTCCATCTTTATCATTTTGTAGTCACTGTTTGTGTCTGGTTCATAACCACAAAAGTATGCTTACAAAAATATCTTAGGTGACCATCTTCAAAGTTTCTTCAAGCCTCTGTCCAAGTTATTCCTCCAAACCCTATCCTCCTAAAAAGTTACTTTTTTCTTATTGTTTTTAGCTCAACTTTTCGAAGAAAAAGTAGAGCTGTTGCACTTGCCCTGTTGTCGGCGTCACAGTTGGTTAAAGTTTTTGACAAAGTCAAATATCTCTGTTACTATCAAAGCTATTGACTTGAAACTTAAAATAGTTATTTACTATCAAAGTCTACACCAGGAGAAACAATCCCCATAACTCTGAATTGAATTTTGACAGAATTATGCCCCTTTTTAACTTAGAATTTTTGGTTAAAGTTTTTGATAAAGTCAAATATCTCTGTTACTAACAAAGCTGTTGACTTGAAACTTAAAATACTTATTTACCATCAAAGTCTACACCAGGAGAAACAATTCCCATAACTCTGATTTGAATTTTGACAGAATTATGCCCCTTTTTAACATAGAATTTTTGTTAAAATTTTTGAAAAAGTCAAATATCTGTTACTATCAAAGCCATTGACTTGAAACTTAAAGTATTATTTACTATTAAAGTCTACACCAGGAGAAACAATCCCCATAACTCTGATTTGAATTTTGACAGAATTATGCCCCTTTTTAACATAGAATTTTTGTTAAAATTTTTAATAAAGTCAAATATCTCTGTTACTATTAAAGCTTTTGACTTGAAACTAAAAATAGTTATTTACTATCAAAGTCTACACCAGGAGAAACAATCCCCATAACTCTGAATTGAATTTTGACAGAATTATGCCCCTTTTTAACTTAGAATTTTTGGTTAAAGTTTTTGATAAAGTCAAATATCTCTGTTACTAACAAAGCTGTTGACTTGAAACTTAAAATACTTATTTACCATCAAAGTCTACACCAGGAGAAACAATCCCCATAACTCTGATTTGAATTTTGACAGAGTTATGTCCCTTTTTAACTTTGATTTTTTTTGAGTCGGCTAAACGATGTAATCGTTTTGACGAGTCCTTGCTATCCAGCGATTCATTAAGTCTAAATGGACCAAATAACACAGTGAAGCGATGTAGTTCCATTAGATTTCTCAAACTTCAAACAGTTCACTGCAAGAATGAAATTAAGTTGCGTGAATTCCCTTTGCTCTGACCAATATACGATGTAATCTGTCATATTTATGACTTGTAATTGTGCAATACTCGAATGTAACTCATTAAGCATAAATGTGCATTTTATGAATTGCGCAGGCTTACAAAGCTTGCGTAACATCCAGCGAAAGACAAAAAATAGTTCCACAGGGCTCCAGATAAGATGCGTATTAGCGTAAATTACGTATAGAAATAATGCAAATACGCATGTCTAATAATTTCTAAACGTATATAAAATTACAGAAATGTACACAATGCTTTTTTAAAAACAAAATCTGAATCATCTGGATGCGTTAGGTAACATAGCCGATCCCGATCAGCCTTAATTCTCCCACATTGAACGTATACACGCATCGTATGATTCCTATAAACTTTGCGTGGGTTTCTACACACACACATGAATTTTGCAGTCAGTAAACGGATAAATTATCGGAAGAAGAAGCTCTTACTGGTTTGTTTAGTTACTACAGATATTAAAAATGATTTTAATTCTTATTTTTCGAGAAATAAACAAATCGTCGAAACATTAAATTGTATTTTCTTGTAGTTTTTGAAATCGAAAGTAGATCGTCTATGTTTGGCGAAATGAAACAACTTTTTTATGAAAAGATTTAAATAAGAGGTAATTTAACCGTAAACTTCAATGTCAGATACTGCCAATTGCTGCTAAATGTCTTCGTATCATCACAATTTGTAAAATATATTGTTCAAACTGGAGAAAAGTGTAATCGTATCCGGATATAATATTTTGGGTAAATATCGAGCTGTGTTATGAAATTTTAAGAAAAAAAACTAAAAACAAACTGAAACTGGTAGACTATACTGTCAGTACATCAATCATTAGCCGACTCAGGCCATTCAGGCCTTTGATTTTTTTTTACTGGCAAAGCTCTTATTCTGAGTCAAGCACTGAGAAACATCAAGCGCGCTGTCTTACGGACAGCTCTTGTTCTTCCTGCTCTTAGTTTTATGTTATTACAACCCCTCAACTCCCACCGAAAAAGAAACTGTTACTACTTTTACTGTGAATTGATAATGTTTTCCTCCCCAACATCCGCATGTATTTTGGAGGAAACTTTTAAAGCTTCTTGTCAAAAACACTGGTTTTGTTGAAGAATATTTTGTGGCCACTGCCAAAAACATATTCAAGTCAGTGTTCAAAATCAGATGTGCCCCTTCTTGTTCACGTTCTTTCCAACCTTTTTAAAAACGAAATGTTATTAACGTTTTTATTTCAAATTTCAGTAGTAATCTGTTACAAGCAATTAAGGGTAAATGACACAACTGCTTATATGTTTATAAGAAAAAAAATTGTAAGACAGAATTTCTTTAAACTTTGTGTACTGATGGAGAAATTAAAATGGAAATATGTATTTAAAGTCATAGGTACCCAGGCTTGATCTTGAATTATCTACCCTTCAAAATCAGAAAATACTAAAAAAAATCTTATTTTCAAGGGCAGATAATTCAAGATCAAGGCTTCCTTACTGTGCATGTTAATTTTATATTTCTGTTTTTGACTTCATTAGCAGTTTGTATACAAAGTTTAAAGAAATTTGGCCCATGGGAAAGAAAAGGACTTTGCTGTATTATTTTGTCAAGTTCATAGTTTAGGACATTTGCAACATTCTCTATATTGCCATTTGCCACAGTATCTATATTGACATGGGGCAAATTTTCTTACAGACAGAATTTCTTCTTTAAATTGTGTTTACTGACAGAGAATGAAATGAGAAACAGAAATATGAAATAAAACTCATACGTTCCCAGCCTTGGTCATGAATTGTCTGCCTTTGAAAGTCGGAAAATACTGAACAAATCTAAAATTTATTTTCGAGGGCAGATAATTCTAGATCAAGCTCGGGTACCTATAATTTTTGATACAGTTTTCCATTTTAAACTTGATTCTCAGTCAGTGCACAAAGTTTAAAGAAATTCTGTCCATAGGATTTTTTTTGTCGTATATACATATAAGCAACCGTGGTATTTACCCTTAACAGCAGTTTCTGTAGATTTTCAGGTAAATTTAAATTATACACTATTGTGTATATACATCATTTACAGGTATCAGAACATATACTGCAGTTTAGATCATTGATCATCTTCCAGTAGAGGACATTGTTGTTTTGCATGACACTTTTTCACTTGTTAGCTCCCCTGAGCAATGCTCAGGTGAGTTATTGTGGTTGCTCGATGTCTGGTGTCTGTCTGTCGTCTGTCACCTGTCAACATTTAGCTTAAGTATGTGATAATGGTTGTATTTTTCAACTGATCTTCATGAGTTGTAGTCAGAATGAATGCCTTGATAAAATCTAGGCAAAGTTTGAAAATGGGTCATCTGGGTTCAAAAACTAGGTCACTAGGTCAAATCAAAGAAAAAACTTGTGTATGTGATAGAGGCTTTATCTTTCAACTGATGTAAATGACATTTTGGCAGAATGATTAACTTGATATTTAGGCCAGTTTTAAATTGGGTCATCTGGGTTCAAAAACTAGGTCACGAGGTCAAATCAAAGAAAAACCTTGTGTATGAGATAGAGGCTGTATTTTTCAATTGATTATCATGAATTTTGGTCAGATTGATTGCCTTGATGAAATCTAGGTAAGTTCATATATGGGTCATCTGTGTTTAAAGACTAGGTCACTAGGTCAAATCAAAGAAAAGACTTACGTATACAATACAGGCTGCATTTAACACCGGATCTTCATGAAATTTGATCAGAATGTTTGTCTGGATGAAATCTAGGTCTAGTTTGAATATGGGTCATTTAGGGTAAAAAACTAGGTCACCTGGTCAGATTAAAGAAAAACCTTGTGTATGCAATAGGGGTTGCATTTTACAATGGATATTCATAAAATTTAGTCAGAATGATTGCCTTGATGAAATCTAGGCCAAGTTAGAATATGGGTAATCTGTGGTCAAAAACTAGGTCACTGGGTCAGATCAAAGAAAAGCCTTGTGTATACAATAGTGACTGCATTTTACACTAGATCTTCATGCAATTAAATCAGAATGGTTGCCTTGATAAAGCCTAGGTCATGTATGAACATGGGTCATCTGGGGTCAAAATCATAGTTGAAATCTAAATCAGGTTTGAATATAGTCAAAAACTATGCCACTAGGTCAAATCAAAGAAAAAAACTTGTTTACCTTAAGAGACCACATTTTTGATCAAATCTTAATGAAATTTGGTCAGAATATTTGTTTTCATGAAATCAATAGGTCAAACATGTTTACACTGTTATGGTGTGTTTCTCAGATGAGCTTGTTTTGTAGTTTTCTTAGAGATTTGTGTTCAAACTTTTGTTCTATTTACAGATAATTTTGAGTGTCCACATAAAATGGACATCATTGCAATATGGGATCTTGTGAACTTTGACACGATCAGAAGAGCTGAGATATATATTGAAAGTTTGAAGAAAAGGTGAATAATTTTGTTGGCAAGACTGTTTCAGTTCCAAATGCTGAAATAGTCTGTGTACTGTAAGTCTAGTATTTAAGTGGCCAAACAAAGGGAAAGGGCTATATTGGCTGCTGTTAAATGCAGGTAGTGACCTGCAAAAATTAGTGCAAAGCTTTCTTGTGTCTTCATTCAGTTATTACCAACTGGAAGATGATTTAGATTACGTTATTTTAGATTAATACAAAATGTATGATTATTTCTATAGTTTTGACTGTCAGTTGAGAATGAAAATTGACTGTTAACTGAGGTCAGAAGATGCATTAGGGATTGAAAAATGGTGCCCACTAACTGTATGAAGCAGGTGACCATTTAATTCAGTATGTTACAGAAGGATATTGTCAAGGGGAATACAGTCTGACTGTTACTAGTAGGAATTTAACTTAATGACAAATTACTGCTTCTGAAAGGTGACAGCACAAGTTGTTACTGTATCATTTATTCAGCCTCATTGATGGGCTGGTACATTATTTATGCTCATAATTTGGTAGACCAATTGGCTTCTGATCAGTAAGAAAAGATTGCTTCAGTTTGCCTTAGTCTAACTTCATTAGATGTAGTCAGTAGGTAATCCCTATTGTTTAAGGGTCAGTGGATCAAATGTCAAGGTCAAAGGTTTGATACTTGGATAGTGTCTGCTAAAAACTAAAGAATGCTTTAGCATATGGTCATCAAATATCATATGCTGAATGCTTATGTTTGATGCACTGAATTGTTTTGGAATCCTTATGTCAAAGGTCAAGGCTACAGTGACCTTGAGAATAAAAACAGTTTCTGCTCCATAACCACAGAATGCTTTCACCTACAGTATTCAAACTTCATAGTTGCTTGTGGTGAGTAGATAACATCAGCAATTTGGGGAGTATTTAGGTCAAAGTCATAATGACCTCAAAAGTGAAAATGTTTCTGGTCAGTATCTGGAAAATGCCATAAAACCTCATAGGATAAATGGCTTTAGTCAGTACATGACCACAGCTGTTTTCAGGTCATTCAGTCAAAGGTCAAGGTTACAGTGTGCAAAATTATATACACTGTAGCGTGTAACAGGACATAATTCGGGCCTAAATATTTAACTATACACTGTTACTTACTCCCAGAGACAAAGAATATTGAGGCTAATTTAGTGTCACACATGCCCATCCATCCACTGGGGTGTCTCTTGATCCATCCATCCATTGTGTCTGCGCCATATGTTCTTAATGTATGGGAAGATTTGTAAAACTAGCATCAGTTGTTAATGTCATCAACGTAACATGCACAGTGCACAGCCTAAGTCACTAGACCCAAGGTCAGTTTCACATTTTGAGGTCTGATACCTTATGATTGTGTCACCTTCATATAGGAGAGATCGCCATGACGTCACGCATAAATACCTGTTTATCTGGTGGTGGGTAAAACAAATGTTTTTACACCGTTTGTGTATGGGATCTGAATTTTTAATTTTTAATAACTTTTTCACTCATTTATGGATTTTAAAAATCAAAAAAGTTTTGGAATGCTTAGGATTTTCATATTTTCCCATTTAAATATCTTTTTAAAATGAATATCCGTTTTAAATGACATAAGATTTTAATAGCGGCGTAGCGATCCTCCAAACATTTTGAAAAAACACTGTAAGTTAAGCGTTCATAATTAATCCATTTAATTTCGAATTTATAATCAAAAGTAATCAATAAATTGCTTGTTTTATACACTTTCCATTGATCAAAAATTATTGATATTATTTGTGTTTTAAGAAAGTTTAAGCCGTTAGAAAAACATCACTGTTTACAAAAAACATGGACGCTCGGCGTCGGCCCACCCGGTCTTTGTCTTATCAGTTCTAAAAATAGAAAATACAATGGATTTGTTTACAAACACGATCACTCCTATTGTCTCAATTTCTGGGAAAGTTTTCATTAAACAAACAATTTTTACTGCACCAAGCTGACATGCAGAGTGAACAACCCAGGCCACTAGGTTTAAGGTCAAAGTCACACTTGGTTATATTGGAAATAGCTTAACTTGTGGTCCAATACAATATTTTTTAGCTCACCTGTCACGTAGTGACAGGGTGAGCTTTTGTGATCGCCCTTCGTCCGTTGTCCGTCCACAATTTCTCGTCTGCACGATAGTGGTTTCATTTATGATTTTATTTTAACCAAACTTGCACACAACTTGTATCACCATAAGATCTTGGTTCCTTTCTTGAACTGGCCAGATCCCATCATGGGTTCCAGAGTTATGGCCCCTGAAAGGGCCAAAAATAGCTTTTTATGTCTCCCCAAGGAGACATATTGTTTTTGCCCTGTCCGTCCCTCCGTCCGTCCGTACGTCACACTTCATTTCCGAGCAATAACTGGAGAACCATTTGACCTAGAACCTTCAAACTTCATAGGGTTGTAGGGCTGATGGAGTAGACGACCCCTATTGTTTTTGGGGTCACTCCGTCAAAGGTCAAGGTCACAGGGGCCTGAACATTGAAAACCATTTCCGATCAATAACTAGAGAACCACTTGACCCAGAATGTTGAAACTTCATAGGATGATTGGTCATGAAGAGTAGATGACCCCTATTGATTTTGGGGTCACTCCATCAAAGGTCAAGGTCACAGGGGCCTGAACATGGAAAACCATTTCCGATCAATAACTAGAGAACCACTTGATCCAGAATGTTGAAACTTCATAGGATGATTGTACATGCAAAGTAGATGACCCCTATCGATTTTGGGGTCACTCCATCAAAGGTCAAGGTCACAGGGGCCTGAACATTGAAAACCATTTCCGGTCAGTAACTTGAGAACCACTTGACCTCGAATGTTGAAACTTTGTAAGAAGATGAATCATGCAGAGTAGATGACCCCTAACGATTTTGGGGTCACTCTGTGAATGGTCAAGGTCACAGGGGCCTGAACATTGAAAACCATTTCCGGTCAGTAACTTGAGAACGACTTGACCCAGAATGATGAAACTTCATAGGATGATTGGTCATGCAGAGTAGATGACCCCTAACGATTTTAGGGTCACTTTGTTAAAGGTCAAGGCCACAGGGGCCTGAACATGGAAAACCATTTCCAATCAATAACTTGAGAACCTCTCGACCCAGAATGTTGAAACTTCATAGGATGATTGTTCATGCAGAGTAAATGACCCCTATTGTTTTTGGGGTCACTTCGTTAAAGGTCAAGGTCACAGAGGCCTGAACATTGATAACCAGTTCTGATCAATAACTTGAGAACCACTTGACCCAGAATGTTGAAACTTCATAGGATGATTGAACATGCAGAGTAGATGACCCCTATTGATTTTGGGGTCAGTCTATTAAAGGTCAAGGTCACAGTGGCCTGTTCATGTAAAATCATTTTTTGGAAATAACTTGAGAACCACTTGACCTACAATGTTGAAACTTAATAGGACGATTGGACATGCAGAGTAGATGACCCCTATTTATTTTGAGGTCACATGATCAAAGGTCAAGGTCACAGGAGCCTGAACAGTGACTTGAGAACCACTAGGCCAAGAGTGTTGAAATTTAGCGGGATGACTGGACATGCCAAGTAGATGATCCCTATTGCAGCCAACCATCAGTGTCTCTTTGACTTTCGCTCCTGACCCCTGTTGACTTCTTGCCTATAGGACTTTGCATTGGGGGAGACATGCGCTTTTTTACAAAAGCATTTTCTAGTTTGACCTTGTCTGCACAATAGCAGCTTCATTTATGATTTGAATTTAATCAAACTTGCACACAACTTGTATCACGATAAGATCTTGGTTCCTTTCTTGAACTGGCCAGATCCCATTTTGGGTTCCAGAGTTATGGCCCCTGAAAGGGCCAGAATTAGCTATTTTGACCTTGTCTGCACAATAGCAGCTTCATTTATGATTTGATTTTAATCAAACTTGCACACAACTTGTATCACGATAAGATCTTGGTTCCTTTCTTGAACTGGCCAGATCCCATTTTGGGTTCCAGAGTTATGGCCCCTGAAAGGGCCAGAATTAGCTATTTTGACCTTGTCTGCACAATAGCAGCTACATTTATGATTTGATTTTAACCAAACTGGCACACAACTTGTATCACTATAAGATCTTGGTTCCTTTCTTGAACTGGCTAGATTTCATTATGGGTTCCAGAGTTATGGTCCCTGAAAGGGCCAGAATTAGCTATTTCGACCTTGTCTGCACAATAGCAGCTTCATTTATGATTTGAATTTAATCAAACTTCCTTTGAACTTCCTTCTCAGTTCCTTTGTTGAGCTGGCCAGATCCCATAATGGGTTCTAGAGTTATGGCCCCTGAAAGGGCCAAAATTAGCTATTTTGACCTTGTCTGCACAATAGCAACTTCATTTATGATTTGATTTTAACCAAACTTGCACACAACTTGTATCACCAGAAGATCTTGATTCCTTTCTTGAACTGGCCAGATCCCATCATGGGTTCCAGAGTTATGGCCCCTGAAAGGGCCAAAAATAGCTATTTTGACCTTGTCTGCACAATAGCAGCTTCATTTATGATTTGAATTTAATCAAACTTGCACACAACTTGTATCACGATAAGATCTTGGTTCCTTTCTTGAACTGGCCAGATCCCATTTTGGGTTCCAGAGTTATGGCCCCTGAAAGGGCCAGAATTAGCTATTTTGACCTTGTCTGTACAATAGCAGCTTCATTTATGATTTGATTTCAACCAAACTGGCACATAACTTGTATCACTATAAGATCTTGGTTCCTTTCTTGAACTGGCTAGATTCCATTATGGGTTCCAGAGTTATGGTCCCTGAAAGGGCCAGAATTAGCTATTTCGACCTTGTCTGCACAATAGCAGCTTCATTTATGATTTGAATTTAATCAAACTTCCTTTGAATTTCCTTCTCAGTTCCTTTGTTGAGCTGGCCAGATCCCATAATGGGTTCTAGAGTTATGGCCCCTGAAAGGGCCAAAATTAGCTATTTTGACCTTGTCTGCACAATAGCAACTTCATTTATGATTTGATTTTAACCAAACTTGCACACAACTTGTATCACCAGAAGATCTTGATTCCTTTCTTGAACTGGCCAGATTCCATTATGGGTTCCAGAGTTATGGCCCCTTAAAGGTCCAAAATTGGCTATTTTGGCTTTTGCAGCCATATAGAGACTTCATTTATGGTTTTATTTGATACAAACTTCCAAAATATCTTCAACAACAATAAATCTTGGATTCCATGACAAATCAGATCCAATCGTAGGTTCCAGAGTTATTATGCCTCCCCCAGGAGACATATTGTTTATGTCTCCCCCAGGAGACATATTGTTTTTGCCCTGTCTGTCCGTCCGTCCTTCTATACGTCCGTCCTTACGTCACACTTCATTTCCGAGCAATAACTGGAGAACCATTTGACCTAGAACCTTCAAACTTCATAGGGTTGTAGAGCTGCTGGAGTAGACCACCCCTATTGTTTTTGGGGTCACTCCGTCAAAGGTCAAGGTCACAGGGGCCTGAACATTGAAAACCATTTCCGAATAATAACTAGAGAACCACTTGACCCAGAATGTTGAAACTTCATAGGATGATTGGTCATGAAGAGTAGATGACCCCTATTGATTTTGGGGTCACTCCGTCAAAGGTCAAGGTCACAGGGGCCTGAACATTGAAAACCATTTCCGATCAATAACTAGAGAACCACTTGACCCAGATTGTTGAAACTTCATAGGATGATTGTTCATGAAGAGTAGATGACCCCTATTGATTTTTGGGTCACTCCGTCAAAGGTCAAGGTCACAGGGGCCTGAACATTGAAAACCATTTCCGATCAATAACTAGAGAACCACTTGACCCAGAATGTTGAAACTTCATAGGATGATTGGTCATAAAGAGTAGATGACCCCTATTGATTTTAGGGTCACTTAGTTAAAGGTCAAGGTCACAGGGGCCTGAACATTGAAAACCATTTCCAATCAAAAACTAGAGAACCACCTGACCCAGAATGTTGAAACTTGATACGATTATTCGTCATAAACAGTAGACGACCCCTATTGTTTTTGGGGTCATGCCGTCAAAGGTCAAGGTCACAGGGGCCTGAACATTGAAAACCATTTCTGATCAATAACTAGAGAACCACTTGACCCAGAATGTTGAAACTTCATAGGATGATTGTACATGCAAAGTAGATAACCCCTATCGATTTTGGGGTCACTCCATTAAAGGTCAAGGTCACAGGGGCCCGAACATTGAAAACCATTTCCGGTCAGTAACTTGAGAATGACTTGACCCAGAATGATGAAACTTCATAGGATGATTGGTCATGCAGAGTAGATGAACCTTAACGATTTTAGGGTCACTCTGTTAAAGGTCAAGGCCACAGGGGCCTGAACATGGAAAACCATTTCCAATCAATAACTTGAGAACCTCTCGACCCAGAATGTTGAAACTTCATAGGATGATTGTTCATGCAGAGTAAATGACCCTTATTGTTTTTGGGGTCACTCCATTGAAGGTCAAGGTCACAGGGGCCTGAACATTGATAACCAGTTCCGATCAATAACTTGAGAACCACTTGACCCAGAATGTTGAAACTTCATAGGATGATTGAACATGCAGAGTAGATGACCCCTATTGATTTTGGGGTCAGTCTAATAAAGGTCAAGGTCACAGTGGCCTGTTCATGTAAAATCATTTTTTGGAAATAACTTGAGAACCACTTGACCTACAATGTTGAAACTTAATAGGATGATTGGACATGCAGAGTAGATGACCCGTATTTTTTTTGAGGTCACTTGATCAAAGGTCAAGGTCACAGGAGCCTGAACAGTGACTTGAGAACCACTAGGCCAAGAGTGTTGAAATTTAGCGGGATGACTGGACATGCCAAGTAGATGATCCCTATTGCAGCCAACCATCAGTGTCTCTTTGACTTTCGCTCCTGACCCCTATTGACTTTGTGCCTATAGGACTTTGCATTGGGGGAGACATGCGCTTTTTTACAAAAACATTTTCTAGTTTTATATCTGATTTCCTCCCCTGATTATAATCAAAATGGATTTATATTAGTAAGTACTTATAGGACTTATTTGAAATTTCATTATTGTCATTAGTTGGACTGAGCCAATCAGGGTAGATAACTATGGACTGATTTTATGTCAAATTACCTCCCTTTATTTCAAATTAAAATGGGTATATCTCCGTAACTCATGAAGATACTGATCTGAAATTTCATTTATGTCAACAGATTTATTTGGCAGATCCTTCTTTTGATCACTTACAATAATTTTCTTTTTAATTACTTCCCTTTTACGTTAATATAAATAGCTAATTTTTAGTAACTTTTTTATTATTGGCCGTAGGGAAAAACCGAGACCACTTTTCTGTGGTACAACATGGATGGTACCTCCAATTTTTAGGTGTATTTTGACATATCTATACCTTGTAAGATTTTTTTTTTCTTTTTGGTTAAATTTCTTTCCTTTGTTGTTCCAGTCCTTTGGACTTAGATATTTTTTGTGAGGACCTTCTTGTCCTCAAGTGCAATGATAACAGGTGAGCGATTTAGGGCCATCATGGCCCTCTTGTTGATTGATTGGAAGATTTTCATATAACTGGCATCAGCTGTTATCCTAGTAAAGATGATTTGCAGAGTGTGAAACCCAGGTGGCTATGTGTTAGGTAAAGTCCACGTTTGGAGGTCAAACACCTTAACTTTGTATCCACCATATATCTTCTAAACTGCGAGGATTTTTTTTTAAACTAGCATCACTTATTAAGTTCATCAAGACAACATGGAGAGCACAAAACTCAGGTGTATAGGTCCAAGGTCAAGATTCTGGTTGATTACTTTGTTATTTGCCCATTGATATTCATATATCTGGTACATTCACCATAGAACCTTAAAAGTCAAGGTCATCATTTTTTGTAGCCAGTCTATAAGAGGTATGAAGGAATGGATGTTCAGATAACTAGGCACAAATATTAAACATAACTAGACAATTTATTGTAAGACCTACCTATAGACCTCAAGTTATATCATTTGGTGCATACATCCACCATTACATCATGATGTGTTGAGTGTAAGAACAAGACCATTAGCACAAAAGTCAAGGACACAGGTAGGAGTCAAAGAGCATCAAATATTTTATGTCATTTTTTTTCTCTTACATTGTGCAAACTTCCACAAAGGTTGAATTAAAATGCAGTCATACTTCTTTTCCATTCCATAACTTAAGTACAAAAGTACTTTAGATAAAGGGCAATTTCTTTTACTTTGTACCCTAACATCCCATAATGGGGGCAATGGGGTACTATGTACACATTTCTTGTTCTTAGCTTGACATTTTGAAGAAAAGTAGAGCCAAGGCGTTGGCATCAGCGTTGCTGTTGGTTAGTTTTTGATAAAGTGAAATATCTCTGTAACTATCAAAGCTATCGACTTGAAACTTAAAATATTTATTAACTATCAGTCTGTACCAGGAGAAACAATCCCCATAACTCTAATATGAATTTTGAGTTATGCCCCTTTTTAACTTAGAAAGTTTTTATTAAATTTTCATAAGTTTTTGTTGGCAAGGCTCAAATTCAGAGTCAAACACTGAGAAACTGAGAAAAGTTGAGTGTGCTACAGACAGCTCTTGTTAATTCAAAGATTGTAAATATATTGGTTGACAAAACTGATGTTTATTTAAAGTATTGGGACTTTTGTCATTGTGTTTACTTTGGAAAAGAGGACCCTATTTTTTTGTTGTTTCAGTTTTCTGTATTCAAAGATCACAAATCTCTTTGTTGACCATGTTGATGATGTTGCTATAGCAATGGAAGAAGGCTTACAGAGTCACACTTCTAGGACAGACTTTCGTGTGGCACGTGTTATTTTGGTGCTCACAGATAAAGTGCTTGACACAGATGTCAAAGGTCTGTAGCTGCTGTTTATACTAGGCATGAGTTATGACACAAGTAATTGTATAGCTTCTGCTAAAGATACCTAGAATAGTTCCAAGTTCACCTTAGTTTCAATGTTTTCATTTATAGAGGTAAAATATATTTGAACATAAATATATATCATATATGCAAGACATACAGGGAGCAGACTTGAAGAAAAAGCATTTGAAAATTGATCTTGCATTTGCCATGGATATATGATTTTGTAGGTGAGCAGTATTTTGATTTTAAATGTCATTCCTGGTGCAAGTACAGGTTAAGCTGTGCTATGACCATTCCAGGCCTGCAATTGTAATTCAAAGACTAGACAATTATTTGCATAAACACGCCAGATGCTTGACTTGTACATCATTTAAAACTTTGACATAAATTACTTTTTTATCGCGGTGATGGGTAAAAATTATGTCAAAAATAACTTCATTAACCCCTGAAACCATAGTCCAGTAAGCAGTGCTTAAAAGAAGTTCAGTATGTAGTGATAAAAAAAGAAGTCCAGCTAGCAGTATTTTATGGAAGTCCAGTAAGCAGTGATAAACAGAAGCCTAGTAACCAGCAATTGACAGAATTCCAGTGAGCAGTACTTTATTTAAGTCCAGTAAGCAGTGATAAACAGAAGTCTAGTAACCAGAGATTGACAGAAGTCCAGTGAGCAGTACTTTATGGAAGTCCTGTAAGCAATGATTAACAGAAGTCTAGTAACCAGTGATTGACAGAAGTCCAGTGAGCAGTACTTTATGGAAGTCCTGTAAGCAATGATTAACAGAAGTCTAGTAACCAGAGATTGACAGAAGTCCAGTGAGCAATGCATGACAGAAGTCTGGTAAGCAGTACTTTATGGAATTCCAGGGAGCAGTGACTCACAGAAGTCCAGTAAGCAGTGATTGACAGAAGTTCAGTAAGCAGTGATTAACAGAAGTCTAGTTACCAGTGATTGACAGAAGTTAAATGAGCAGTGATTTATATAATCTGGTAAGCAATACTTCATATAAGTTCTATAAGCAGTGATTGACAGAAGTCCAGTAAGTAGTGATTCACAGAAGTCAAGTGAGCAGTGATTTAAAGAATTCCAGTTTTTAGTTGATCACAAGATACTGAGAAGTCCAGTAAACAGTACTTAATGGAAGTGCAGTAAGCAGTGATTAATAGAAGTCTAGTGATCAGTGATTGACAGAGGTGCAATAAACAGTGTCTCAGTAACAGAAGTCTGGTAATTAGTCCTTAATGGAATTCAGTGAGCAGTGATTGACAGAATTCCAATGAACAGTGATTCATAGAAGTTCAGTAAGTAGTAATTAACAGAAGTCCAGTAAGGAGTGATGGACAGAAGTCCAGTAAGCAGTAATTGACAGAGGTCCTTTGAGCAGTGATTGACAGAAGTCCAATAAGCGGTTATTCACAGAAGTCCAGTAAGCAGTGATTGAAAGAGATCAGTAGGCAGTGATTGACAGAAGTCAGTAAGCAGTGAGAAATAGTAATCCAGTTAGCAGTGATTGACAGAAGTACAGTGAACAGTGATTTGCAGAAGTCCAGTGAACAGTGATTGCCAGAATTCTAGTGAGCAGTGATTCACAGAATTTCAATAAGCAGTAATTTACAGAAGTCCAGTAAGGAGTGATTGACAGAAGTCTAGTAAGCAGCATTTTATTGAAATCCAGTAAGCAGTGATTGACAGGAGTCCAGTAAGAAGTATTTCACATAAGTCCAGTAAACAGTGATTGACAGAAGGTCCAGTGAGCAGTGTCTCAGTAACAAAAGTCTGGTTAGCAGTATTTTATGGAAATCAGTGAGCATTGATTGACAGAAGTCTAGTTACCAGTGATTGACAGAGGTCTTTTGATCAGAGATTGACAGAAGTCCAGTAATCTGTTATTCACATAGGTCCAGCAAGCAGTGATTGACGGAGGTCCTTTGAGCAGTGATTGACAGAAGTCCAGTAAGCAGAAGTTCACAGACGTCCAGTAAGCAGTGACTGACAGATGTCAGTAGGCAGTGATTGACAGAAGTCAGTTAGCAGTGATTAACATGAATCCAGTTAGCAGTGATTGACAGAAGAACAGTTAGCAGTGATACACAAAAGTCCAGTGAACAGTTATTGACAGAACAGTGTCTCACAGAAGTTCAGTAAGCAGTAATGTACATAAGTCAAGTAAGGAATGATTGACAGAAGCTGAGTAAGCAGTACTTCATTGAAGTCCAGTAAGCAGTGATTGACAGAAGTCAAGTAAGCAATAATTCACAGAAGTCCAACAAGCAGTAATTGACAGAGGTCAGTATGCAGTGATTGACAAAAGTAAGTAAGCAGTGATTAACAGAAATCAAGTAAGCAGTAATTCACAGAAGTCTAGTAAGAAGCAGTGATTAACAGGAATCCAGTAAGCTGTGATTGACAAAAGTACAGTGAGCAGTGATTTACAGAAGTCTAGTGAACAGTGATTGACACAGTTCTAGTAAGCAGTGATTCACAGAATTTCAGTAAGCAGTAATTTACAGAAGTCCAGTAAGAAGTGATTTATGGAAGTCAGTGAGCAGTGACTTGTAGAAGCCCCATAAGCAGTGATTTACAGAAGTCCCATACACAGTGAATTACAAAAGTCCAGTACGCACTGATAGACAGAAGTCAAGTGAGCAGTGATTGACAGACGTCTAGTAAGCAGTGCTTTAATGAAGTCTATTAAGCAGTGATCAACAAAAGTCCAGTAAGCAGTGACTGACAGATGTCAGTAGGCAGTGATTGACAGAAGTCAGTTAGCAGTGATTAACATGAATCCAGTTAGCAGTGATTGACAGAAGAACAGTTAGCAGTGATACACAAAAGTCCAGTGAACAGTTATTGACAGAACTTAGTGAACAGTGTCTCACAGAAGTTCAGTAAGCAGTAATGTACATAAGTCAAGTAAGGAATGATTGACAGAAGCTGAGTAAGCATTACTTTATTGAAGTCCAGTAAGCAGTGATTGACAGAAGTCAAGTAAGCAATAATTCACAGAAGTCCAACAAGCAGTAATTGACAGAGGTCAGTATGCAGTGATTGACAAAAGTAAGTAAGCAGTGATTAACAGAAATCAAGTAAGCAGTAATTCACAGAAGTCTAGTAAGAAGCAGTGATTAACAGGAATCCAGTAAGCTGTGATTGACAAAAGTACAGTGAGCAGTGATTTACAGAAGTCTAGTGAACAGTGATTGACACAATTCTAGTAAGCAGTGATTCACAGAATTTCAGTAAGCAGTAATTTACAGAAGTCCAGTAAGAAGTGATTTATGGAAGTCAGTGAGCAGTGACTTGTAGAAGCCCCATAAGCAGTGATTTACAGAAGTCCCATACACAGTGAATTACAAAAGTCCAGTACGCACTGATAGACAGAAGTCAAGTGAGCAGTGATTGACAGACGTCTAGTAAGCAGTGCTTTAATGAAGTCTATTAAGCAGTGATCAACAAAAGTCCAGTAAGCAGTGATTGACAGACGTCCAGTAAGCAGTAATTCACAGAAGTCCAGAAAGCAGTGACTGACAGAAATCCAGTGAGCAGTGACTGACAGAGGTCCAGAAAGCAGTAATTCACAGAAGTCCAGAAAGCAGTGATTGACAGAGGTCCTTTGAGCAGTGGTTGAGAGAAGTCCAGGAAGCAGTGATTCGCAGAAGTCATGTTAGCAGTGATTGAAAGAAGTTCAGGAACAGGGATTGACATAAGTCCAGTTAGCAGTATTTTATAGAGGTACAGTGAGCAGTGATTAACTGAAGTTAAAAGACCAGTCATTGACAGAAGTCCAGTGAGCAGTACTTCATGAAATCCAGTTAGCAGTAAGCACGAGAATGTATCCATTGTTTGAAACATCCTCTACTGTAAATGCATACTTTATAAATTACATCAACTGTTGATATAATTGTTAGAATTACTTCCTTTTCAGGGAGACTACAAACTGTGGCAACAAATGCAAAGAATGCAGGAATACTTGTAACTGTTGTGGATGCTGCAACAACAACAAACAACATTGCAAGCATTGCCTCTAATGATAAATTGAGCTTTGTTACTGAAAGGTTTGATATGCTGCCTTACAGACTGGTTCTTAAGAGGAGTTTATGTACAGGTGAGCTTTGTTACTGAAAGGTTTGATATGCTGCCTTACAGACTGGTTCTTAAGAGGAGTTTATGTACAGGTGAGCTTTGTCACTGAAAGGTTTGATATGCTGCCTTACAGACTGGTTCTTAAGAGGAGTTTATGTACAGGTGAGCTTTGTCACTGAAAGGTTCGATATGCTGCCTTACAGACTGGTTCTTAAGAGGAGTTTATGTACAGGTGAGTTTTGTCACTGAAAGGTTTGATATGCTGCCTTACAGACTGGTTCTTAAGAGGAGTTTATGTACAGGTGAGCTTTGTTACTGAAAGGTTTGATATGCTGCCTTACAGACTGGTTCTTAAGAGGAGTTTATGTACAGGTGAGTTTTGTCCTGGTTTATGAAGTTTTCTTAAAGTAGAAAAAAGAGAAACTGGAAATGCAAAATATTATGCATGCTGACTTTGAGATTAATTGTCAAAACCATTTTTAGCACGCCTGAGCTAAAAGTGCTCAAGATGAGGTATTTTGATCAAGCTATGTCCATTGTGTGTCATTTGTCCTAAATAGTTTCACTTTTTGACACTGTAAATGGCACAATTTTGGCCCAATCTAAAAAAACTTGGTAGTAATGTTTTCCTTAATAAAGTCTCTAAATTCAATACCAGATAGTCAAAGATTGAACACTAGTCCAAGTAATAGGACATTTACACTCTAGAGGCCACATTTTCTGCCCCATGTTCATAAAACTATTTGTGAATTCTAAGTCCAGTTTAAAACTTGTTTACCTGAGGTTAAAAACTAGTTCATTTGGGTAAATCATACAAAGACTTTGTTAACACTCTGTTAACCCTGTTGTTTTGGGGTCAGTAGATCAAAGGTCAAGGTCACAGGGACATGAAAGTTGATAATTATGTCTTATGGTAAATTGAAAACCTAGTATCTTCAAATTTGGAAGCATGATTGGGCTAATAAAGAAGATTACCTCTACTGATTTTTTAAGGATCAGTAGGTCAAAGGTCAAGGTCACAGGGACCTGAAAGTTGATAATTATGTCTTATGGTAAATTGAAAACCTAGTATCTTCAAATTTGGAAGCATGATTGGGCTAATAAAGAAGATTACTTCTACTGATTTTTTAAGGATCATTAGGTCAAAGGTCAAGGTCACAGGGACCGGAAAGTTGATAATTATGTCTTATGGTAAATTGAAAACCTAGTATCTTCAAATTTGAAAGCATGATTGGGCTAATAAAGAAGATCACCTCTACTGATTTTTAAGGATCAATAGGTCAGAGGTCAAGGTCACAGGGACCTGAAAGTTGATAATTATGTCTTATGGTAAATTAAAAACCTAGTATCTTCAAATTTGAAAGCATGATTGGGCTAATAAAGAAGATGACCTCTACTGATTTTTTAAGGATCAGTAGGTCAAAGCAACCTAAACATAGAAGACTATTTCTGCACAGACTCTTGAGAAGCCCTTGAGCAAAACCCTTCAGATTGATAGGATGATTGGCTTTAGGCAACCCTTATGCCCCTTAGTTATTTCTCATTCATTATTTGGTATTTCTTTGTCACCTCCGTTACTGACTGGCCACTGGGTGGGGGTGGGTGGGGTTCATACATGTTCATGGAACATCTCTTGTTTGTAGTTCTCTTTGTCCAGTCAGAGATTTTTTCATAGTTGGATGTGTATTCAATTAATTTGGCATTAATATTCACCATTGCAAGGTGATGTGTTGAGTGCATTGCTATCTCAAAGGTCAAGGTTACAGACATTTAAGATTATCAACTTTTAAAAATTAATTACCGAGTATACATTTCCAGACATTTTCAAAATCAATTGTTTGATGATTTGACTGTCTGAATTTTGAAAAGAATCTGTGAAATATTGTTGGCATTGGTAAAAATTTTAGTTAAGTCCACCTTTTCTCAAAAACTATAATAATAGCTACAGCTTTAAAACTTGGCACACTTGTTTATCGTCATTAGTTGACTATTTAGGCCATAATTCTAATCTGCATTTTGTCAGAATTATGACCCTTTTTATACATTTTTTGAAAATCTGATGAATAACTCTTTTATTAAATATTGTCCAGCACTTGCAGAAGAGCAATGGCACCCGCAAGCTGTGCTCTTGTTTAGTATGTTGCCCAAGGACTGTGTATTGGTTGCCAATATATTTTATGAAAACTGTTTGTTAAGGGTGATATTATACTTTGAAGTGGATGTTTTGAAGGGAAAAAAACGGGGTGTGTGGGCGGGAGCAGGTTTGTGGGGGGTGATGCTCGTAACTTTGTAACAATTTTTTGTATGCATTAGAGCCATGTAAGAGTGGTACAGAGGTTTCTGCTGGCTCAACTAATCCTGGAAGCTGTGAACCATGTGCTGTGAACAAGTACAGAGATGCAGACGAGAGCTTCCTGTGTACCACTTGTCCAACAGGAAGAACTACAGATGGCGCCACTGCATCAGACCAACTTTCAGACTGTCTGTTTGGTATGTGTTGTTATCCTTTCTAAAGCTGTAAACAATGAAAACCCAACCAAGATTCATACAGCATTTCCAATTGTCTGCAATTTTTGATATTTTCTGAGGGATAATACCCTTGTCACAGTTTATCAGACAAAGGTGATTGATGTTGATTTGCAGATCAGCTTTTGGATAAAATAGAATTTTATCAGGATTTACCAAATGTAACTTGTTTTAACCATAACCTGCTATATTTCTAAAATGGACTGTTCCATCATTCAATTTGCGCAGTACCACTTACTATTCAAAATGGTGCTGACTGAAAATATACTGACTGAAAAGTGAATAGTGCAGACCATGATTAGCCTGTACAGATGTGCACTTATTTTGGTCTGCACTAGTCGCAAAGGCAGAATTACTTGCCGCCAACAGGCTAAAGATTAACTGCTAATTAAATGTTTACATATGCACAAAAATTGAATTATATAACAATCAATTCAAAACTGAATAAAAAGGAAGCCATTATTTTTATTATTATTATTTATTATTTTGTGACCGTTCATTGTCTGTCGTGCATTGTGTGTCATTTGTCAACAATTTCTGTAAAAATCTTCTTCTTTTAAAGCACTGGGTAGATTTATACCAAACTTCAGAGGAATGATCCTTTGGAGGCTTCCTTTCAAAATTGCCCAAAGAATTGAAATCCATAAAGAAAGGAAAAACTTTAAAAAATCTTTCTGTCCAAAACCACAGATCCTAGGGCTTTTGTATTTGGTATATATCATCATCTAGTGGTCCTCTACCAAGATTTTTATGCCCCCGGCATCTACTGATGGGGGAGGCATGTAGTGATTTCCTGTCCATCCATTCGTTTGTTCATCCGTCCGTACATCCGTATGAAGTTAACCAAATGGGACCATTTCATCTAGCATCAATACCCCTTACTAGAATGACTTGATACTAATGTAGATGTAACCTGTGACCATTCCTTATCTTCAGACATCACCTGACCTCAGTTTGACCTTGACCTCATTTTGGACTTAGGTTGCTTTATATGGGCCGTCTGTTGGTTAACCAAATGGGACTGTTCTGTCTAGCATCAATACCGCTTACAAGAATGAATTGATACTAATACAGATGTAGCCTGTGTCCTCATCTTCAAACATCACCTGACCTCAGTTTGACCTTGACCTCATTTTGGACTTAGGTTGCTTTGTATGGACAAGGATGCCACCGGGGGCATCAAGCATCTATTGAACGCAGCTCCTTGTTCAAATTATCAATATGGCCCAACTCTTGCAGTCACATGGTTTACGTAGACTTGTATAGGGAACACTTTAAGAATCTTCTTTTCCAAAACCACAGGACCTAGGGCTTTGATATTTGGTATGTAGCATTATCGCGAGGTCCCCTACCAAGATTGTTCAAGTTATCCCCCTAGGGTCAAATATGGCCCCGCCCAAGGGGTCAAATAGTTTATATAGACTTGTATAGGGAAAAAATTTGAACATCTTGTCTTAAACCACAGGTCATAGTGCTTTGATATTTTGTATGTAGCATCATCTAGTGGTCTTCTACCAAGATTGTTCAAATATTTCCACTGGGGTCAAATATGGCCCCACCCAAGAGTCACATGGTTTATATAGACTTGTATAAGTAAAATTCTTGTCTTAAACCACAAAATCCAAGCCTTTGATATTTGGCATGTAGCATTGCCTTGTGGTCCTCTACCAAGATTGTTCAAATTATTACCCTGGGGTGAAAAGAGGCCCTGTGCCGAGGGTCCCTAGTTTTACATACACTTATATAGAAAAAAAAAACTTAAAAAACTTCTTGTCTGAAACTGCAAGGCCTTGGCTTTTGATATTTGGTATGTTGCATTGCCTAGTGGTCCTCTACCAAGGTTATTCAGATTATGTCCCTGAGTTGAAAAGAGGCCCAACCCAGACGGTCCCAAGTTTAACATAGACTTGTATAGGAAAAAACTTCAAAAGTCTTTTGCCTGAAACAGCAAAACCTAGGCTTTTGATATTTGGTATGTTGCATTGCCCAGTGATCTGCTACCAAAATTGTTCAAATCATGCCCCTGGGATGAAAAGAGGCCCTGCCCTGGGGGTCCCAAGTTTTACAAAGACTTACATAGGAAATTTTTTTAAAATCTTCCTGTCTGAAAGTTCAAGGCCTAGGCCTTTGATATTTTGTATGTATCATTGCCTGGTTGATCTCCAACAAAATTGTTCGAATTATGCCCCTGGGGTGAAAAGAGGCCCTGCCCCAGGGGATGGGGGTCATTTGTTATATCAGTTATATACATGTAGGAAAAAATACTTCAGAAATTATCAGATCATATTTCCTAGGCTGTTTAATTATAATTACCTGATGACCCCAAGTGATAAGGGGGTCACCCGACTGTGACCTTGACCTACTCTCTTGTTTGTAAGATAAAGCCTTGAAATTTTGATGACATGAATTGCATAGTTTTGCACACCTCTCTTAAACCTGACTTTCAGTGACCATGAATATGACCTGCTGACCTACTTTCTTGTTTTTTAAGATACAGCCTTGAAATTTTGATGACATGTACATATGCACTCCAGTCTTAAAACTGACTTTCAGTTGCCATGAATGTGACATACTGACCTATTTTCTTGTTTTTTAAGATACAGCCTTGATTTACTGTTTTGCTACTGATCTAATAATTTTCAGTGACCATGAATGTGACCTACATGCTTACTTTCTTAATTAATATTTTAGCATCAGTTTGACATTTGAAACATAAAGCTCATATAACCCAGGTGAGCAATCCAGGGTCGTTTTCCTTATATGATAAACAGTACTGTTCACAATGCCAAAAAGTGTTCATTTTTCCCAATCATCAGTAATAACATCCAAATTCCAAAAATTAAGACTGAAAGTAAATCTACTGTGAAATGTGCAACAATTTGTTTTTTATGACTGGGTAAATTTTATAGACACCGTAAATATAAATAATCTCCATAATTATGTGTTCACACTCAGACATTTCGTAACTACAGTTATAAAAGAATGCGAGATTGGGGACGAAGCAGACTATTAGTAAGTTATTAGAGGAGGTTACTTGCATCAATTCCTGTTTTACTGATAAAATGTCTCACAATGGCAAATACTACCGAAAAAGCAAATGGATGAAATGCTTTCAAAGTGCTAAAGACTGCTAAAAACAGAGAGATTGCAATGTAAAGTGATAAATGAATGACTGTATTAATGATTAAACAGAGTTCAGAGCCTTTTCAGTTGTTATGTTGAATTCATCACTATAAAAAGTGCTTTATAGAAATTTCCGAATTTGACCAAAAAAAACCCTGATTTTTCCACATTGCACTGGTACCGGTACCATTCCCTAAATACTGAAAAAATACCCTGTTATGCCCCTTTTTCTAATTGGCAGCTTTTGGTTAAGTTTTTGTATGTAGGCTGGTATCTTGGTATCCTCTAATTGGAATGGATTGAAACTTCACACACTTGTTCACTGTCATCTATAGGTTCAATAACTTTACTTTGCATTTTTTACAAAATTATGCCCCTGTTTTTGGTTCAGTTTTTGTATGTAAGCTGGTATCTCAGTATCGGCTAATGCGAATGAATTGAATCTTCACACACTTGGTCACTGTCATGATATGACTTGAAGTGCTTAGGTTCAATAACACTACTTTGCATTTTTACGAAATTATACCTCTTTTTCAACTTAGCAGTTTTTTTGGTTGAATTTTATATGTATATCAGAACCTACTAATAGGAAAGGATTGAAACTTCACACACTTGTCCACTGTCATAAACTTATAAGCACTGTGCAGGTTCCATAACTCTGTTTTGCATATCTACAAAATGATGTTTTTCGACTCTGTATTAATTCAATTGACAAGGCTGTTGAATGGTAAAGCATTGCTGTACTCTGGCAGCTCTTGTAGGTAACTGCCATGCACACATGGATATTGAATTACACTTTGTTTATAATTTAGTTAAATGCTGTGCCTGTCTTGGGTATTGTATTACACTTTGTTTGCATATTCGGTAATTACCATGCCCCTAACAGTTCAAATGTTACACTTTGCCTGTATTTCAGGTTATTGCCGTGCCCCCATGGATAGTGTGTTACAATGTGTTTGTATTTCAGGTTTTTGCCGTGCTCCCATGGATGTAGTGTTTGTTGTAGATTCTTCAGACAGTATCAGAACAATAGAGTACACCTTGATGAAAGTTTTCCTTCTCAACACAATTGGAAGGTAAGTGTTGATGGCTTCTTCACTTGCTGTTAAGAGTTTGATAAAAATAGTGTGTTAAGACACAAATGTAATATCCTTTTAATTACATATTTGCCTTTTCTGCTGAAATATTGAAATACTTTTTTTACTTTACATTTTTTAGACCAAATGAATTTGATCAATGTCTTCTATACATGGAACAACAGCATCATCAACATGTTATTACTCAAATAATTATAATACTAGAAATATGACATGGCCTTATTTCTTTCTAAGATGTGAAAACTATGTAGATAGAGCTTGTGAAATACCATTCCTCATTTGTAAAATATTTTCATTTGATCTTGTTTGTAATTTAACAGTATGGACATAAGTGAAGACCGAACACGTGTAGGAATTTTGCCGTATTCCTCGGAAATTCTAGTGGAGCATTTGTTTCAACTACAGGAATCTACCCAGCAAGAAACTGTCCTACAAGCTGTACGCAGTATGACTCAAGGAGGACTCCCTACAGGTATGAATATCCTACTGCTGCTTGTAAAGCTCAAATCGAGGGTTCAGCGCAATAAGGGTGTATCTGCATAATAGATATGCCCTTATTGCGTTGAACCCTCGAAATGTTGCTTTTGCATACTGTTGTTAAAATATCATTTTCTTATCCAAACTCAGTAGCCAAGTTTTGATGCGCTTCTTTAAAAAAAGTTATACTTCCCATGAAATTGTTTCATTCGCTTTCAGTTTTTAGCATTTGCTCTAAAATAAGTACAGTTGTATGTGTGTCTCTCACTATTATATTTCATTCTTCTTTTCTTATTGAACATCTCAAAATGTCTGTGCAAAGTCAATCTTGTTTCCTGCCACATGCAAATATTTTTATTTTTAGCTTGACTATATAAAGTAAGGGGAGTTGCATTGCGTCCATGCATTGCGTCTTCCAGCATGTGCACCTTGGTTAAAGTTTTGATGCGCATTCTCTTTATCTCTATAATTTCTTGATGGATTTCTTTCAAACTTATTATCATCCACACCATATGATGCAGGCACCAATTAATTATGTCTCCCACCACACTGTGGTGTGGGAGACATATTGATTTACTCCCATCTGTGTGTGTGTGTGTGTGTGTGTGTGTGTGTGTGTGTGTGTGTGTGTGTGTCTTTCTGTCTGTCTGTCTGTCACAAAGCTTGTCCGCACTCTTAAGTCAAACATTTCTCATCCGATCTTCACCAAACTTCAACAAAATGTGTCTGCCAATAAGTGCTCGGCCAAGTTTGATAACTAGCCAAATCAGCCTAGGCACTTCGGAATCATGGCCCTTGAATTACCAAAATCACTCAGATTTCTTGCGTAGTTTTACCTCAAAGCCGACCCCTATACTACTAGTAGTATAGAGGTCCTTTTGGTGTCAAGAAAGGGCATGCACATGTGGATTCAGTAAACAGTATATAAAGACTGACTTATTATTTAGATGATTAGGCAGTTGTGGGAGACGTGCGCTTTTCTCAAAAGCATCTCTAGTTTCTTTCAAACTTATTATCATCCACACCATATGATGCAAGCACCAATACTTAATCAATTAACCACCCTTTTCGTATTAAAAAAAGGTGCATAACTCTTGCATCAATATTTAAAGAATTATCCTCTTTTTTTCTTAGAATTTCAGTTTCAGTCTATCTCAGTTATTGCTAAATTGATTTGATTCAAACTTAAACTTGTGCAGTATTTCATGAATTATCCCCATTTTTAGAAATACCTTTAAACTTTCTCATGTATCACTTGATGGGTCATCACTGGTCTTGGTTTGTAGTAGATAGTAAGGTCTTTTGTCTGCATGTCTATTCATCCACTCTTTTCTTTAGAAGACATCTCTTCATGTAACATCCTCTCTCAGTTCTAGTGGTTCTGGACTTATTTTAAGGGTGGCCAGAGGTGAAAATAAGAAAACCTTTGAACAATCTCCTCTCGAACTGCTTGAAGAATCATCACCAAACTTGGTCTGTGTTATCCTTAATATAATGTTTTCTCTCTGAATTATTCAAATTGTTTGGCTTGTCTGATTTTAAGCCTAATTCCTCTGACAGCTTCACATGTAATGGTTCTATACACCAGGCACATTAAAGAACCAGACTGTCTATTCACAAAGAGGTTGGCTAAGTTAGCTGGACAGGCCTGTATCCAAAAAGGATTTCTCTCTATCTCTTCTGGGGGCTTTATCTCATGCTGTCTGTCTGCTCAGATCGTTCTGTGTCTGTTCTAGTGGAGGATGAATTCAACACCCTGTGTGGCAGTGTTTGCTATGTGTAAAGCGCCTTTGAGCATGTTTATCGTGAAAAGGGCATTATATAAATCTGGTTTTAAAATTTAATTAATTAATCAATTATGGATATTTCTAAAGCAAGGAAAGATATATTGCAATAATTTTAGAAAAAAAAATCCACCTGTTTTAATCTCACTTGAACTTTGTTCCATTTGTACATGTGTTTGGCCCATTGTCTGTCATCGGCCTCCATCATTTTGCATCAGAATTTTTACTTAAACAACATATTCTCTGAAACTGTTGCAGAATTACATTAAACTTGATCAATAGCATTCTGGCATGAATCTCATTTAGATTTAATGGTTTTGTTTGTCCCCTTTTCGTTGAACAACATCTTTGTATTAACCACTTGATGGATCACAAAGCTTGCTTGTAGCATCCTTGTAAGATCCTCTGTCAGTTTTGTAACATTTCTAAAAGAGAAGCATATTGTCGCTGCCTTGTACATAAGTCTGTTCTGCAATCCTTGTCAAGAGTATTTCGCAGCAACCATTGGTTGGAATTTAATGAAACTTTATAGTAACTTAATGTCATATTGAATGTTCTAGTTAGATGATATTTCACCGGGTTAATGCCCTTATATTATTTTATATTAGTATACTATAATGCCATTCTTGTCTCAAGTATTTCTCAGCAACCATTGGTTGGAATTTTCTTCATAAGAAGCTTTACTTTCAAGAGGAGATGTTCATAGTACCTTATGTTCCAGTCAGATAATTTTTAAGCCCCCGCCACAAATGGTAGGGTGTTATAGGAATGGTCTCCTTCCGTCTGTCTGTCTGTAACACTTTCGTGTCCGCTCCATATTTCCTAAACCCCTTGAAGGATTTTCATGAAACTTGGGTCAAATGATCACCTCATAAAGACGATTGCAGAACCCATGAGTCAGCCTTGTCAGTTCAAGGTTAAGGTCACAACTCAAGGTCAAAGTTTTGAGCCTTCCATTTTGTGTCCGCTCTATATCTCCTAAACCCCTTGAAGGAATTTTATAAAACTTGTGTCAAATGATCACCTCATCAAGACCATGTGCAGAACCCATGAGTCAGCCATGTTGGCTCAAGGTCAAGGTCACAACTTCGGGTGAAAGGTTTGAGCCTTCCATTTTGTGTCCGCTCTATATCTCCTAAACCCCTTGAAGGATTTTCATCAAACTTGGGTCAAATGATCACCTCATCAAGGCAATGTGCAGAACTTATGAGTCAGCCATGCTGGCTCAAGGTCAAGGTCATTACTGAAGGTCAAATGTTTTAGCCTTCCATTTCATGTCCCCTCTATATCTCCTAAACCCCTTGAAGGCCTTCCATTTTGTGTCTGCTCAGTATCTCCTAACTCCCTTGAAGGATTCATATGAAACTTGGGTCAAATGATCACCTCATCAAGGTGATGTGCAGAACTCATGAGTCAGCTATGCTGGCTCAAGGTCAAGGTCACAACTCAAGGTCAAATGTTTTAGCCTTCCATTTCATGTCCCCTCTTTATCTCCTAAACCCCTTGAAGGAATTTTATAAAACTTGGGTCAAATGATCACCTCATCAAAACGATGTGCAGAACTTATGAGTCAGCCATGCCGGCTCAAGGTCAAGGTCACAACTTAGGGTCAAAGGTTTGAGCCTTCCATTTTGTGTCCACTCTGTATCTCCTAAACCCCTTGAAGCATTTTTATCAAACTTGGGTCAAATGATCACCTGAAGAACTCATGAGTCAGCCATGTCAACTCAAGGTCAAGGTCACAACTCAAAGTCAAAGGTTTGAGCTCTGTATCTCCTAAACCCCATCAAGATGTTGTGCAGAATTCATGAGTCAGCCATGTCAGTTCAAGGTCAAGGTCACAGCTAAAGGTCAAAGGTTTACCCTTTCAATAGAGCTATCCTACTCACCACGGCGTCGGCATCACACCTTGGTTAAGTTTTTTGTACCAGTCCACGTTTTGACAAAGTCTTTTGAGATAAAGCTTTGAAACTTTCAACACTTGTTTACCATCACCATGGCCAGTTTATAGGCAAGAGTACATAACTCCATCGGGGATTTTGGCTGAATTATGGCCCCTTTCGACTTAGAAATCTTGGTTAAGTTTTTCGTACCAGTTCATATTTAGACAAAGTCTTTTAAGATAAAGCTTTGAAACTTTCAACACTTGTTTACCATCACCAAGGCCAGTTATAGGCAAGAGTACGTAACTCCATCAGGGATTTTGGCTGAATTATGGCCCCTTTCGACTTAGAAATCTTGGTTAAGTTTTTCGTACCAGTTCATATTTAGACAAAATCTTTTCAGATAAAGCTTTGAAACTTTTTAACACTTGTTTACCATCACCATGTCCAGTTATAGGCAAGAGCACATAACTCCATCAAGGATTTTGGCTGAATTATGGCCCTTTTTGACTTAGAAATCTGGGTTAATATTTCGTACCAGTTCATATTTTGACAAAGTCTTTTGAGATAAAGCTTTGAAACTTTCAGCACCTGTTTACCATCACCATGTCCAGTTATAGGCAAGGGTACATAACTCCATCAGGGATTTTGGCTGAATTATGGCCCCTTTTGACTTAGAAATCTTGGTTAAGTTTTTCGTACCAGTTCATATTTTTTGTAAAGTGTTTGACATATGGCTTTTAAACTTTTATCACTTGTTTAGTATAATAGCCTCTATCTGTAGGAAAGAGAACATAACTCTGTCATTTATTTTGGCTGAATTATGGCCCTTTTTGGACTTTGAAATTGGTTCTGTTTTCATACAAGTCCATGTTTTGTCAAAACTATTTGACATATGGCTTTTAAACTTTGAACACTTGTTTATCATTATGATTTCCATCTGTAGGCAAGAGTACATAACCATTTTAGCTGAATTATGGCCCTTTTTGGACTTTGAAATTGGCTCTTATATTGCCATTTAGTGCAAGACTTATCGAAATCAAAGTAATACAGGAACATTGTTTGTCTAATCTATTTATTTCTTTTGTCTGAATATCCTTGGAAGTATTTTGACCCCATTCTTCAATCAATTCTTCGAATAGTCTAGCGTGTTGTCATCAGACAGCTCTTGTTCACTGAGCTATTGCCATTTGATCAGTCAGCCATTGTATTCTTTAATACAATTCTTGTCCATACTATTTAACACCAGCCACAGGTTGGAATTTCACCAAACTTCATAGGAAGCTTTACTATCAAGAGGAAATTTGCATATCATATTCATGTTCTGGCCGAATGATGTTTCACTTAGGTACTGCACTTTGATAATTCAACATTAGTACATTAGTATACTGTAGCGCCATTTCTTGTCTGGACACTTTCTCAGCAGCCACTGGCTAGAAGTCATCAAAACTTCATAGGAAGCTTCACTCCCAAGAGGAGAAGTGCATATTGTATTCATATTCCAGTCGGATTATTATACCCCCACAAAATAAAGTTGGGCGGGGAGGGGTATATAGGAGTGAGCTTGGCAGTTGGTCGATTATCCGTTGGTTTTCACGGTTTTCGGTTTATAACTCATGAAAGGCTTGACCAGTTTAAATAAGTTTTGGTACACAGGTGTAACATTAGAAAATACAGGTCGCGTTCGACTTTGGGGTCAATAGGTCAAAGGTCAATGTCACAGTTACCCTGAACAGTTAAACGGTTTCCGGATGATAACTTGAGAACACTTGGGCCTAAGATCATAATTTTTGGTACACAGGTGTATCATCATATAAAACAGGTCAAGTTTGACTTTGAGGTCAGTAAGTCAAAGGTCAAGGTCACAGTGACTTGGAACATTTAAACAGTTTCCTGATGATAACTTGAGAATGCTTAGACCTAGGATCATAAATTTGGTACATAGATGTAAGTTGATAAAATACAGGTCAAGTTTGACTTTGAGTTTAGTAGGTGAAAGGTCAAGGTCACAATAACACAAAACAGTTAAATGATTTCAGGATGATAACTTGAGAACGCTTTTGGCCTAGGATCATGAAAATTGATAGGGAGGTTGGTTATGACCAGCAGATGACCCCTAATATATTGAGGTCATTAGGTGACTGGTCAAGGTCACAGTGACCTGGAACATTTAAACGGCTTTCGGACAATAACTTAATAATGCTTGGGACTAGGATAAAGAAACTTAATAGGGAGTTTGGTCATGACCAACAGATGACCTGTATATATTTTGAGTTCAAAAGGTCAAAGGTCAGAGTGACCTGGAACATTTAAGCCTTTTCTGGACAATAACTTGAGAAGGCTTGGACTGAGGATCATGAAACTTCATAGGGAGGTTGATCATGACTAGCAGATGACCTCTATTGATTTTTAGGTCAGTAGGTCAAAGGTCAAGCAAGTAGGCTTTGACATTGGCTTAGTTCTTTAACAAGGCCATATTGTGGGGGTATAATTCGATACTCCTGTGACAACTCTAGTTTTCATTGCATTGAGTTATTACCCTTTGCTTATTCAACATTAGTAAATTATACGTGCCCAGTGAGTGAATTCCACTTTTGTTCTTTTAAAACATGTATGCAGTAATCATATTTTTGGGAGCATCTATAAGATTTATCAGTATTATCTTGTTCAAATCGTTATGCTTAGTCATGTTTAGTGACCATCACAGCTAAAACTAGAGAAACATTTTAATGACTTGTTAGTTCCTTACTGGTTGAAAACTAGTATCTGGGATTATAGCATTGCGCTTTTCTGTGCATCTGTCCAATCCTTGTTGTATGCAACACCAAGACCCTAGCTAAAAGATATAATCACACTGTAGCAATATTGTACAGACATATTTTACATTTGTTCAAATGGTTATGCTTGGCCTCTTTCTAAAGGACATGTCTTGCCTCGGGTGAGTGACTTAGGCCCATTTTGACCTCTTGTTTTACATGTATTTAGGAACAAACACAGCCAGAGCAATTGATGTTGCTAAGAACATGCTCCTAACCCAGGGCCGCAGGACAGGTGACGTTATTCAGATGATTTGCGTCATCACCGATGGAATGTCCACAAACACCTATAGAACTGTTGAAGAAGCTAAGAAGGCTAAGGATAAATTTATACGATTATACAGTCTTGGAGTGGGTCCAAATGTATTCGCCACGGAACTTGAGAAAATTGCCAGTGACATGGATTCCATAATGATGGTGAACGATTTCTTTAAATTGGCAGCTATAAAAGATTTTACAAAAACAATTTGTGAAGGTAAATGAAATTTATTTTATATTATTACCGTAAGCAATATTTCTAAGATTGAAAATAAAATATTTAAGAAAAAAACGTAAGAAAAATGCAGGCTTGTTTAATTGATTTAAATTCAGTAATGTGATTTTGTTTTTGTGGTGCTTAATTATTTGTTACTCTCATAAGTTAACAAATCTATCATCTTCTTGTTTTTATGCCCCCGAAGGGAGGCATATTAGTTTTCAACTTACTGTCCGTCCGTTCGTTACTTCGTCACAACGTTAACTTTTTGCATGAAGGCACTTTACTCGCGAACCACTGCACCCATGACCTTCAAACTTCACTTGCTGATGGTACTTATTGAGTACATGACCCCCTACTGACTGGGGTCACCAGGTCAAAGGTCAAGGTACTGCGGGGGCATTTGTCATCATTAATGACAGCTCTTGTTTTCTCTAAATGTAACATACAAAATATTTTTCTAGAATGTCCCAAAGTGAAAAGTGCACTTTGTACCTTTCTGATTCATGTTTTTTTAAGTTGTGTTCTTTAAATCTCTTTCAGACTCATTTACATGTGGGAAGACAATGGATGTAGTGATCTTTGAAGACAGAACCACTGTTGATGCTACATTTGGAAATAGATTTAACAATTTTAAGGCCAAAATGACCAGCAGGTAATGTGCAATTTGTTTTTGCTTTTGGTTTACTGCACATGAATGACATTGCTGTTCAAATAGAATTAAGTGGTTGAGAGAAGAATTTACAACATCATTTCTTGCTGTGTTGTTTGGCTGGTTATGTTTATTTGTTTGCTTGTGTACTTTTTTTGCTCATAAAATAATTGTCCTTGTCATTGATAAACAAAAGCAAAACTGCCATGCAAATTAACATATAAAATCAATTTTAGCTATTACAATATCTGTGTGTCTGGTTGAGCTTCATCAAGAATTTTCCTTTCAACACTGTATTGGTTATAAATTTTGCTCGATCTGAAAGTTGGTCAGAGTGATTCTCGGAGTAAAAACCGGAATTTCCCTAATCAAAAACCATATAGCAATATTTTCCATTTTATCATCACTAATCTTTGTCAAAATGTTTGTTTTTAGCTCACCTGAGCCAAAGGCTCATGGTGAGCTTTTGTAACCGCTTGATGTCCGTTGTCTGTCCTGTGACGTGTTGTGTGTCTGTCAAAAATTTCTAATAAAAGCATCTTCTTAGAACTATTTACCAGAATTGCACCTAACTTCTCAGGAATGATCCTTGGGTGTCCCCCTTTCAAAAGTTTTCAAAGAATTTAATTCCATGCAGAATTCTGGTTGCCATGGCAACTGAAAGAACAAACTTTAAAAATCTTCTTGTCCAAATCGCAGGGCATAGAGCTTTGATATTTGGCATGTGACATTATCTTATGGTCCTCTATGAAGATTGATTGAATTATGCCTCTCTGCTGAAATGAGGCCCTGCCTCAGGAGTCACAAGTTTTACATAGACTTGTATAGGAAAAATCTTCTTGTCTAAAACCACAAGATCTAGGCCTTTGATATTTGGTATGTAGCATTGCCTTGTGACATTATGCATGTGACATTATCTATTAGTCCTCTACCAAAATTGTTCAACTTATAACCCTGGGGTGGAAAGAGGCCCTGTCCCAGGGGGTCTGAAATTTTACATAGACTTGTATAGGAAAAATTTTAAAAATCTTCCCTGAAACTGCACGGCCTAGACTTTTAATATTTAGTATGTTGCATTGCCTTGTGGTCTTCTACCAAGATTGTTTAAATTATGCTCTGGGGTGGAAAGAGGCCCTGCTCTAGGGGTCCCAAATTTAACATGTATAGGGAAAAAGACTTATATAGGGACAAAAAATAAAAATCTTCTTGTCTGAAAGTTCAAGGCCTAGACCTTTGATATTTGGTATGTTGCATTTCCTTGTGGATCTCTAACAATACTATTCAAATTATGCCCATGTTGAAAAGAGGCCCCACCCTGGGGGTCACTTGTTATACAAGTTATATAGGAATAAATACTTAAAACCTATCAAATCATATTTCCTAGGCTGTTCAATTATAATTACCCGATGACCCCAAGGGATTAGGGGCTGCTTGACTTTGACCTTGACCTACTGACCTACTTCCTTGTTTTTTAAGATACAGCCTTGAAATTTGGATGACATGTACAGTTTTGTACACCAACCTTAAAACTGATTTTTAGTGACCATGAATTTGACCTGCTAACCTACTTTCTAATATTTTAGGATCAGTTTGCCATTTTAAACTTGTGACTCATATTACTCAGGTGAGAAAGACCCGCTTGTCATGAAATCTTATCAAATTTAAAATTAGGTAACTAGGTCAAGTTATAAAAGCCTTGTTTTCAGTTTGATCTTAATCAACATTTGTCTCTATAAAAGGTGAAGTTCAAAACTAGGTTACCCGATGAAAAAAAGTCAGGACACTAGGATAGTACTTACACACAATCTAGATGTCATATTTTAGTCTTTATTATCATAAAACATTGTCAGAAGTACAGTTTAATGCTGAGTCACCTCAAAACAAAATCTTGGTCACAAGGTTAAAATAATTAGAACAGGTGAGGGGATTCAGACCCTAATAATTAGATTCTTACTATAGTTTGCCTGGAAAAAGGTTCAGTGTGATCAATTAGATAGCTTTATGATCTGGCTTTCAATGTCTGTATTAGTTTTTATTGATACTATAAAAGTCACAAATGTGCCCAAATTGTAATGACACTGGATCAGAATGCCTTTATTAAGTCTTGGAGGAGTTCCAAGCTGGGTCATGTTGGGTCAAAAAGTTGGTCACTAGGTAAAATCATAGAAAATGTTTGTCTCCATGAAGTCATAGTTTTGAAATTTTGTGATATGGGGATAAAATCTAAGTCACTAGGTCAGATCATAGGAAAAACCTAGATAGGACTCAACTCTTTTGAGTCAGTTAATTCCATTTTTGTTAGCTCACCTGTCTCGAAGTGACAAGGTGAGCTATTGTGACCCCTTGATGTCCGTCGTACGTCAACAATTTCTAAAATAATCTTCTTCTTGAAAACCACAGGGCAGAATTACACCAAACTTCACAGAAATGATCCTTGGGTGGCCCCCCTTTCAAAATTTTTCAAAGAATTGAATTCCATGCAGAACTCCAACCAAAAGGAAAAACTTTAAAAACTTCTTGTCCAAAACCACAGGGTCTAGGGCTTTGATATATGGTGTGTAGCATCATCTAGTGGTCCTCAACCAAAATTGTTCAAATTATGCCCCTGGGGTTAAAAGAGGCCACGCCCTGGGGTCACTTAGTTATTATGTGAGTTATATAGGAAAAATACTTAAAAAAATCATCTGATCCTATTTCCAAGCCTGTTTAATTATAATTATCTGATGACCCCAAGTAATATGATGTCACTTGAATGTGACCTTGACCTACTGACCTACTTTCTTGTTTTTTAAGATACAGCCTTGAAATTTTGATGACATACACAGTTTTGCACACAAATCGTAAAACTGAATTTCATTGACCATGAATGTGACCTACTGACTTTCTTAATATTTTATCATCAGTTTGACATTTGAAACATGTAGCTCATATTACTCAGATGAGCAATCCAGGGTCATCATGACCCTCTTGTTCTTTCAATATGCAAATTTCGGGAGCATCCATTGGTTTTAAAGATATTTCTGGTTTAACAATAACTTCACTCAAGATAAGATGACATGTGCACGAGATAGATGTGGTGCGCTGTAGATCAGATATTGTGCGCATGAGATAACTTAATCTTACAAAAAATGAATGAACGTGCTAAACATATCGATGAAAATTTGGAAAACATGCATATTATTTTATTTTTTTCCATCATTATCCATCCACTCGTCTATCTGTCTAACCTTCTGTCAATCAAAAATTGTGAACTCTGAGAGATCTGTTCATGAAACAAATTTTTACTGCAGACCCTATATTGTAGATGATTTTGTGGTATATGATTGTAGTTACAGCTCTGCTACAGTGACCAGTGCATCTTACACCAGTATGGCTGAACTTGACACACTTGTGCAAAGCCAAGATTTGTCCCAAAATCCACAAAACACAAAAGTATTCCTTTTCATCACAAAAACGGACATTGCTGATGATGGGGCAAAGAGCAGAATAGCTAGTGAGCTACGCAGTGGAGGTGGAATTGTGGCGATCATAAATGCAGACGACAACCTTGGAAACACAAACTTCATAACCATAGCATCTAGTTTGGAGTTCATATTCAATGTGGAGAATTTTGATGAATTGCCAGCTTACAGATTCATTGAAAGAAAGCTTTGTATAGGTAATTTTAATTCTATACTTCAGGGGCTTCCTTGGCCAAGTGGTTAAGGTTACTGATTTCGAACCACTTGCTCCTCACTGTAGGTTCAAGCCTCACTGTTGTTGAGGAAGCATCCAGCTTGCTTACGGAATGTCCGTTGTTCTGCCCAGGTGCCCACTCGTGATGAAATAATGCATGAAGGGGCACCTAAGGTCTTCCTAAACCACCAGTTGGGTCGGTGTGACATTAAACCTGACAGAAACAAAAATATACTTGATCAGTAATAAATAGAATTTATGGTTTAATATTTGCATTCTTTCTACATGCACAATGATTAGTGTGTATGCTAACAGTTCCTAATGAATCAGATGTGTAAGGCATCTCAATAGGGTTGAACATTCCAGAGGTTACTCTGGGATTTTTCTCAGCTAGGCCAGAGTTATGGTTCTTCACTAAGTGAAAAATACACATAAAATTCTTAAAAGTTTGTGTTGAAAACATCTTAAAAATGTTTAACCTTGAGTAATTAAACCATGTATTGTGACAAGAATGGGAGGCACTTGTGTCCTACAGACACACATCTAACTTTCTATTTTCTTTTTGCTGAAAATTCACAGTTAATTTACAATGTAAATGTACATAGTATTTTTTTCCCAAATTTCAAGGTCAATTGATAGCTCAAAGGTCATTTAAGATCTTGTGCAGGCCATAACTTTGATAAACATTGAACAATCTTTTAATTTAGCAGGAATATTTCCACAGTGAAACTGAGTATTGCCACAGAATAAAGGTCCCTATCTCAAAGGTCAGGGTCACATTTAATGTCAGATCTTGTCAGTGCTGTAACTTTGACTTGTTTTCCTGTCAGTCTCAGAAGTCAGCTATCCATCAAGGGATTCTTTCTCTTAAATATTCATGAAATTAATGTTAGCAATAAAAAAGATGCTATGTCTGGTTCAAAACCCATTCCATTAGATCACAGGTTAAGGTGGCTCTTTGAGGTTAAAGCTGAACAATGCCTGTGTACTCCATAAATACATCCAATTTTCAAATGTGGTTTCTATGTCATTAGATAGCCCAAAAATATGATATTATTTTATAATAACTTTAAATTTTTCATTTAAGTTGATAAACAGGTTGAAGATAGTTTGTTAAATTGCACATTATTTTCGGTTTGTCTCCCATTCAATTCATCCTGTCTGTCATTCTGTCAGTAGGAAATTGCAGATTCTGTCATCATTTTAAAAGCACAAGAGATTTTTTCACAGAATCTGGTACATAGTTAGAAAGCAATATGTAGAACATACAAATTATTTTACTAGTCCTTTCATTTATCCATTAATTTTGTCCATCTGTCTATCCATTCATCAGCCACAAAAGATAGATATTTTGTTATGGTTCAAAGTACAAGGCATTGTTTCATTAAACCTGATTTATAGATGGTAGCTATTTGGAGATTAGCAGGTTCTTCAATTAAGTTTCAGTCTGAAATATGTTCTTCGGTGTGGCAGCAGATATGACAATTCTCGTAGGGGTCTTTAATTGCTTAACAATAATCTTCTTATGTTAGATACTTATCTAACCTATGTTACACTAATTTTTTACTGTTACTGTTTTGTCTTGTGAATTAAAGACCCATGTCTTGATGGTGAACAGAGAGGATTGGATGGAGAATGTGAAAAATGTCCTCGAGGGAAATACCGAGTGAAAACTTCGTCACATATTTGTGAGAGTTGTGCTGGTGATAAAACAACTTTAAATACAGGAACTACTGAGGCTAGTGATTGTATACGTAAGTCTGCAAAGATGAACAGATTTTACTTCTAAACTTTTTTCACAAAAAATTGACAATAAACAAGAGTGGAGAGAGTTGACTGACTTAACTTTATTAGTCCCCTACTGGTTGAAAACCAGTTTCGGGGACTATAGGAATGCACTTTTCCGTCTGTCCGTCCGTCCGTCCACCATTTCGTGTCCGGTCCATAACTCTGTCATCCATGAAGGGATTTTAATATTACTTGGCACAAATGTTCCCCATGATGAGACGACGTGTCATGCGCAAAACCCGGACCCCTAGCTCAAAGGTCAAGGTCACAATTAGAGGTCAAAGGTCAACAGGGCTTTTTTCCTGTCCGGTCCACAACTCTTCCATCCTTGAAGGGATTTTAGTATTACTTGGCACAAATGTTCCCCATGATGAGATGATGTGTCATGCGCAAATCCCGGACCCCTAGCTCAAAGGTCAAGGTCACAATTGGAGGTCAAAGGTCAACAGGGCTTTTTTCCTGTCCGGTCCATATCTCTCCCATCCATGAAGAGATTTTAATATTACTTGGCACAAATGTTCCCCATGAGGAGACAACGTGTCATGCCCAAAACCTGGACCCCTAGCTTAAAGGTCAAGGTCACAATTGGAGGTCAAAGGTCAACAAGGCTTTTTTCCTGTCCGGTCCGTAACTCCCATCTATAAAGGGATTTTAATATTACTTGGCAGAAATGTACCTCATAATAAGACGATGTGTCATGCACAACTTTCAGACCCCTAGCTCAAAGGTCAAGGTCACACTAAGCAGTCAAATGTTATCATAGCA
Organism: Mercenaria mercenaria; assembly: GCF_021730395.1. Lineage (NCBI taxonomy): Eukaryota > Metazoa > Mollusca > Bivalvia > Venerida > Veneridae > Mercenaria > Mercenaria mercenaria. The sequence continues at coordinate 27,018,072 of NC_069362.1, forward strand.
TGAAAAGGGTCTGTTTTGTGTCTGGTCCATAACTCTGACATTCATTAAGGGATTTTAATATCACTTAGCACAAGTGTTCCCCATGATAAGACGACGTGTCATGCGCAAATCCCGGACCCCTAGCTCAAAGGTCAACAGAGTTTTTTTCCTGTCCCGTCCATAACTGTGCCATCCATGAAGGGATTTTAATATTACTTGGCACAAATGTTTCCCATGATGAGATGACGTGTCATGTGCAACACCCAGTACCCTAGCTTAAAGGTCAAGGTCACACTTTGAGATCAAAGGTCAAGAGGATTTTTTTCCTGTCCGGTCTATAACTTTGTCATGCAAAGCAGGATTTAGATATCAGTTGGCACAAATATTCCCCTGGATGAGACAACATGTCATGCGCAAGAACCAGGTCCCTAGGTCTAAGGTCAAGGTCATATTTAGAGGTCAAAGGGCAAATTCAAGAATGACTTTGTACAGAACATTTCTTCTTCATGCATGGAGGGATTTTGATGTAACTTGGAACAAATGTTCACCACCATGAGGCACCCTTGTTTTTAGAATTACGTCCCTTTGTTTTTACTATAAATAGATTTTATTGTAACTTTTTTATTACTGGCGGTAGAGAAAAATCGAGACCACTTTTCTGTGGTACAGCATGCATGTTACATCCAATTTTTAGGTGTATTTTGACCTATCTCTACCTGGTAAAGAGTTTCTTGTGGACTTATATTATATAGATTTTTTTTTTTTTTTTTTTTTTTTAAAGATAATTTCCCTTTGTTGTTACTATAAATAACTTACATGATTACATTTTTATAATCAGCCAAAAAAATTCAATATGAAAACAACTGTGGGTTTTTATATATGCACATTTTAATCCAAGTGTGTTGTTATAACATATTGTATATGTAGTACAATATTGTTTATACATCATTGACAGATATCAGTTCATTATGTTATACTGCAGTAGAGAAAATTAGGTGCCTTCCAGTAGGGGACTTTGTATTGCATGGCAATACTTCATTCACTTGTTTTGTATTGTATTGTATTCAATTCAGATTGTATTTAGTTTGTATTCTATAGTATTCTGTCATTTGTATTATGTTATATTGTAGTTATTTTGGTTGACCTGAGAACACTAGTTCAAATTATAGAACAACTTTGTTAAGACATGAGGCTACATTTTCTACCTATCATTCCAAGAAATGAAATGTCAATGAACAAAGTTCTCATTTTAACTTGTCTTTAAAAATCCACAAATTCATATCTACGTGAAGAAGCCATTTTGGCAAAGGTACAAAATTTCATGCTCAAAAATTAACCTTTACCCTGCTAAATGTCTAAAATGGACTGGTTTGTCATTCAGTTTAGACAGTACCATTCATTATTCAAAGGGGTGTTCAATGAAAATTTATTGACTAAATAGCCAACAGTGGAGACCATGATAAGCCTGCACAGTCTGCATTGATTGCAAAGACAGAGTCACTTGCCACCAGCAGGCTAAAGGTCAAATAATCTCACAGTATATGAAACTATCGGAGTTTCTTCGTTAAATCAAGGTCAAGTTTAATTAAAACTTGGTCATGTGGAACTGAAAAACTTGGTAAATAAATAGTCAGAGAAAAACTGAAGTATCTCTCTAGTAGCAATATTTTCTGCCTGATAGTAACAACTGATCAACTAGGTTACTGAGTCAGTCTGCCTGCATAGCTCAGTAGGGAGAGCGCAGATCTACGGATCGCGGGGTAGTGAGTTTGATCTCCAGGCAGGGCATATGTTTTCCATGATGATTTGGTAAAAGACATTGTGTCTTAGATCATTCATCCTCTGCCTCTGATTCATGTGGGGAAGTTGGCAGTTAATTGCAGAGAACAAGTTTGTACTGGTACAGAATCCAGGTTCACTGGTTAGGTTAACTGGCCGCTATTACATAACTGAAATTCTGTTGAAAATCAGCGTTAAACCCAAAACAAACAAACAGACAAAAGGTTATTGAGTCAACTCGTAGAAAACTAACACTCTAGTAGCCTCATTTTCTTCCTGATATATAGAACCATGCATTATGATCGTTGTAATTTATGATGAGCTATGAACTTTGATTCAAAGGAACTACTCTAGATACATGTTTGTGAATAGCTTTTGGTGTGTATTTTTCAGCTAATTGTGGCCCTGGATACAAGACTGTAGGGGACAACTGTGTTGAATGTGCCAAGGGAGAATACCAGACTGACAGCTTCCAGACAAACTGTGAGAGCTGTGATGCAGGTTACACAACAGTTGAGACAAAATCTACATCCCCAGATCAGTGTATTAGTAAGTGATTAACAGATAATGACTTTGACAATACTTTGTAGAAGACAATAGTGTGTTTTGTAAAACATTTTTTTATTATATCATGGGGTCTGTCTTACCTTATTTGGTAAAAAGCAGTTTACCACCATTATGGTTTAGATATACATATTAACTTCAGGTGGACATGTCATCATTCATTGTTATCACCACTATCATCATCATCATCATTATCATCATCATTTATTGACAGAAGGTATTCTAAAATCATTCATGGCAAGCGTCATCTACAAGAATTTTCAGTGCTCTGAAATGAGTTGTTCTGCTCCAATTTTCACTGAACTTGGTCAGAATTCTTATGGTCATAATATCTTGGCCAAGTTTGATAACATTCTGAATTGTTAATAATGACAGTGTTCCTTCAATATCTACAATAAGGGTTAATTTTTCTTGTTGTTTTTCAGAAAATTGTGATGAAGGAGAGAAAGTTTCATCAACAGACAAAGACACATGTGTAGTGTGTGAAGAGAACACATACCAGCCAGAGAAAGCACAGACTCATTGTATAGACTGTCCTATTAACCTCTTCTCAATTGCTGGGAGTGCAGCCCTCGATGATTGTAATGGTAATGTTAAGATTATCATGCCCCATAAGATCCACCGACTTAAGATTTAAAAACTATTTTTACAGTTTCAACTTCTTCTGTTGTCTGAAGAAAAAGTAACAGTATTTGTGTCTTTCATATGCTGTTGCATTTTTCATAATTACTTTATGTGTCCAGAATATATCACATAATAATGTCACACATGTCCATCTGTCCATTGTGTCCACTTCATATCTTCTTAACTGCTTAGAAGACTTTCATACAGCTAGCATCATGCATTAATATCATCGAGACTAAGTCAAGGATCTAGGTCACACTTAGAGGTCAGTTGTCAAATAGTTTCAACTTGTGTCTGCTCTATATCTTTTAAGCCACTGGTAAGATTTTTATAAAATTAGGACCAATCATTAACCTTATTAACCTCATAAAAATGGCAGGCAGAGCATATGAACTGAATCGCTAGGTTCAAGGTCATCACAGAGGTCAAAGATCAAATAGCTTATATTCATGTCCCATCCATATCTTCTTTACCACTGGGAGGATTTTCATCTAGATAATTTTCAGAGTGCACAACCCAGGTCAAAGGTTCAAGGTCAAGGTCACATTTAGAGGTCAAATATCAAATAGCTTATAATCTTGTTCAGTCCATATCTTCCTAACCACAAATGATTTACATAAAGCTTGCATCATTTGTAAACCTTATCAAGACGACTTGCAGAGTGTTAAATCAAGGTCTGTAGGTCCAAGGTTAAGGTCACATTTCAAGGTCAAAGGTCATGGTCGCAAGATTTTACTTTACTTTCTCTGCATCAAAGTGGCTTCTAGAGGTATTAATTGCCTTTAATGATAGTTTTAGTTAAGTTTATGTAACTGTTTGAAATTTAAGAATAAGTTCATGACTAATGATGAGTCATGTCCAATGAACTTTCAGTCTTTTCAGTGCCAAGACATACTTAGTATATATTTTAAAATAAATGTGCCCTTGACTAAACATAATGCTTCCAATAACATGTGTTTGTAGAAATGATGCTAATACATTATTCTACAATAAAGCTGTTCTACAGGTAACTATTAAGATTGACATATTTTCAGAATGTCTTGTTTAACACAAGCTGTAGTTCTTGACATTAATTTGTAAACATCAAGAATACCAGCCTTAAATGCGTATTAATCTCAGGCCATTTCATATGTTATGAGAGTTCCCTAGTGTAACCTTAGCGGAACTTTCCTTATACATATTTTGGCAGGAAAACTATGTGCACAGCAAAACTCTACCCAGTTACGATTGGCCTTCACACTTGTCATTACAGTGTCTTAGATGAATTAAAGACAGTGGCATATATTTTGGGGATATCAAACTATTGGTTATTGTTTAAAGTTGTTCAAAAGGAAGTATCAACAAATCATCAGAAAGAAAATGGTGTTCTTAATGCATAGTATGACCCAAGCTGGATTCATCAAAGAGACTGCTCTGTTGTGCAACTTTTCCCAGTACGGAGCTTCTGGCTGTAATTTCATGTTATTAAACCACATTTTTTTAGCATTAATATTTGGAAAGAAGCATATGATGACAATTTAACAGAGGTCACCTGGCTGAAAAGCCAGAATATGAAGTGTTAAGATGAAGTTTAATTTTGATTATTATTATATTTCCTTCCTTTAGATGCATGCGGGAAAGCCATGGACATAATATTTCTAGTGGATGCTTCTTTAAGCCTTAGCCCAATTAGTTTCCAGTTAATAAAAGTGTTTGTAGGAAATTCTATTACAAGGTAAGCTGTTATGTCTCCCACATGTAGTGGGTGAGCCATATTTATTTAGTGCTTTCAGTCTGTCTGTCTGTCTGTCTGTCTGTCACAAAGTTTATCCACACAACTCCTCTGTCACCACTGTATAGATTTACACCAAACTGCTCAAGGGTGATTATTGCCAAGCCTAGTTGTGTATGTTGTCTGCGTTTGCTGGTTCGATAATTTTCAGTGGATTTATGGATCTTGATTGGTCAAATTTTATGATGTTTTGGCCACTTCTCTTCACACAGTGCAAGTCTCATTATCAATAATTTATTGTCTGCATTTCTGGTTTGATGATTTACAGTGGAGTTATTGCCCAAACCTTACAAAAGTAATAATTGCTATGCTTAGTTGTGCATATCATGGACATTATTGTTCTAGTTCAGTGCTTTTCACCAGATTTATGGCGCTTGATTTGTCAAATTTTATGTTGTTTTACTCACTTCTCCTATATGATAGGGCAGATTTCACCAAACCTTTCAGGAGTGATTACTGCCAAGTTGTATTATGCATGTTATCAGTATGTTCTGCTTCAGTGATTTTCAGGTGAGTTATGGCCCTTTTTTGTCAAATTTTATGATATTTTGGCAACTTATCTAACACCATTGGGCAGATTTCCACCAAACCTTATAGGTTGCGCTGGTTCAGTGATTTGCAGCAGAGTTTGGGCCCTTGATTTGTCATATTTTATAGTGTTTACACTACTTGCTGTATTCATTTACGCTGAATTTCACCAAACCTCACAAGTAGTTAGTGTAAGCATAGTTGTGCATATTTTTGTCATGTTCTGATTAACCTTTAGCCTGCTGGCGGTAAGTGGTTCTGCCTTTGCGACCAGTGCAGACCAAGATCAGCCTGAACATCCGTGCAGGCTGATCATGGTCTGCACTGTTCGCTATTCAGTCTGTAAATTTTCAGTGAACTCCCCTTTGAATAATAAATGGATTGCCCAAATTCAATGATGGACCAGTCCATCTTAGAAATTTAGCAGGCTAAAGGTTAAATGATTTTCAGTGGAGTCATATCCCTTGATTTGTCAAACTCTTTGATCAGTGCTACATGTCCTATACCATTGGTTTGAATTCTGACAAACTGCAGAGTAACCACTGCCAAGCCTAGTTGAATATATCATTGGAATGTTATAGTTTAGTGATTTTTGAGTCGGCTAAACGATGAAATCGTTTTGACGAGTCCTTGCTATCCAGCGATTCTCTAAGTCTAAATGGACCAAAGAACACAGTGAAGGGATGTAGTTCCATTAGATTTCTCAAACTTCAAACAGTTCACTGCATGAATGAAGTTAAGTTGTGTGAATTCCCTTTGCTATGACCAATATACGATGTAATCTGTCATATTTATGACTTGTAATTGTGCAATACTCGAATGTAACTCATTAAGCATAAATGTGCATTTTATGAATTGCGCAGGCTTACAAAGCTTGCGTAACATCCAGCGAAAGACAAAAAATAGTTCCACAGGGCTCCAGATAAGATGCGTATTAGCGTAAATTACGTATAGAAATAATGCAAATACGCATGTCTAATAATCTCTAAACGTATATAAAATTACAGAAATGCACACAATGCTTTTTTAAAAACAAAATCTGAATCGTCTGGATGCGTTAGGTAACATAGCCGATCCCGATCAGCCTTAATTCTCCCACATTGAACGTATACACGCATCGTATGATTTCTATAAACTTTGCGCGGGTTTCTACACACACACATGAATTTTGCAGTCAGTAAACGGATAAATTATCAGAAGAAGAAGCTCTTACTGGTTTGTTTAGTTACTACAGATATTAAAAATGATTTTAATTCTTATTTTTCGAGAAATAAACAAATCGGCGAAACATTAAATTGTATTTTCTTGTAGTTTTTGAAATCGAAAGTAGATCGTCTATGTTTGGCGAAACGAAACAACTTTCTTATGAAAAGATTTAGATAAGAGGTAATTTAACCGTAAACTTCAATGGCAGATACTGCCATTTGCTGCTAAATGTCTTCGTATCATCACAATTTGTAAAATATATTGTTCAAACTGGAGAAAAGTGTAATCGTATCCGGATATAATATTTTGGGTAAATATCGAGCTGTGTTATGAAATTTTAAGAAAAAAACTAAAAACAAACTGAAACTGGTAGACTATACTGTCAGTACATCAATCATTAGCCGACTCAGGCCATTCAGGCCTTTGATTCCAAGAGTTATGGCCTTTAATATGTAGCATTTTACTAGATCTGCATGGTAAATGATGGGAGACATATGTTTTTCATGAAAACAATCTCTAGTTTAATATCAATAGGTGTAAAAAGCAATTGACAACTGTAGATTTTACATATGCAAATTTACGCCTCTAGTTAAAAACAGTTATATTCCTCTTCTACCTTACTACTAGTTGTAGGACTTTGAAAGATGACACTTAACTTAGTTTTAAATTATCTAAATTGATTTTCAAAAACTAGAATCTTCATTATTCATTTTTAGCTCATCTGATTTTTTGAAAAAAAATGATGAGTTATTGTCATCACTTGAGCGGTTGTCGGCGTCGGCGTCGGCGTCTGCGTCGGCGTTGCCTGGTTAAGTTTTATGTTTAGGTCAGCTTTTCTCCTAAACTATCAAAGCTATTGCTTTGAAACTTGGAATACTTGTTCACCATCATAAGCTGACCCTGTATAGCAAGAAACATAACTCCATCTTGCTTTTTGCAAGATTTATGGCCCCTTTTGTACTTAGAAAATATCAGATTTCTTGGTTAAGTTTTATGTTTAGGTCAACTTTTCTCCCAAACTGTCAAAGCTATTGCTTTGAAACTTGGAATACTTGTTCACCATCATAAGCTGACCCTGTACAGCAAGAAACATAACTCCATCTTGCTTTTTGCAAGATTTATTGCCCCTTTTGGACTTAGAAAATCAGTTTTCTTGGTTAAGTTTTATGTTTAGGTCAGCTTTTATCCTAAACTATCAAAGCTATTGCTTTAAAACTTGCAACACTTGTTCACCATCATAAGTTGACCCTGTACAGCAAGAAACATAACTCCATCCTGCTTTTTGCAAGATTGATGGCCCCTTTTGTACTTAGAAAATATCAGATTTCTTGGTTAAGTTTTATGTTTAGGTCAACTTTTTCTCTTAAACTATCAAAGCTATTGCTTTGAAACTTGCAACTCTTGTTCACCATCATAAGCTGACCCTGTACAGCAAGCGGCGTAACTCCATCCTGATTTTTGCAATAATTATTGCCCCTTTTTGACTTAGAAAATCATTTTCTTGGTTGAGTATTATGTTTAAGTCAACTTTTCTCATAAACTATCAAAGCTATTGCTTTAAAACTTGCAACCGTTTTTCACCATCATAAGTGGACACTGTACATCAAGAAACATAACTCTATCCTGCTTTTTGCAAGAATGATGGCCCTTTTTAGACTTAGAAAATCATGGGTAGGACAATATTTCTATTACACAAAAAAAATCAGATGAGCGTCAGCACCCGCAAGGCGGTGCTCTTGTTTTATTGTGTACTTCTAGTTGCAGTGTTAGATCAACCTGTATCTTATGATCGTGATCAGTAATTGTGAATTGCACCAGGTTTAATTTTATTATAGTAGAATGGCTCACATTTGTAATAATCTTCAGGTTTAAGGTTAGTCAGACAGCCACCCGAATCGGAATTATCCAGTTTTCAGACATAGCAGCAGTCAGTCCGCGCCTTGACTTGGACCAGTCGTTGGACCGTTTCACAGCCACTTCTCTAGCTAGAGCTCTGATACGCAGTGGGCAACCTGGAACCAACACAGCTGCAGCCCTTGATGCCGCTGTGAAAATGTTTGATGATCAGGGACGTACTGATATACATAAGAACATTGTGGTTGTTACGGATGGAATGTCAACTAATATGGCACTTACAGAGGCTGCAGCAGCAAAAGCAAAGAAAAAGTTCATCAATATAATCAGTATTGGTGTAGGCAATAATTTCTTCCTTGACGAACTGAAGAAAATAGCAACAGATGAATCAGCTGTCAAGACCTTTACAAGTTTCTATAGCTTGATAAACTTCAATGTCCTTCCAATTGTTTGCACACCAAGTAAGTTGTTTATATGATTCTTTCTTGTTGTTGGGATAATGAATGCATTTTTTTGTGACCCACTCCCACTAAATTTTTTGGGGTGGGGATGGGACTTAGAGTTGCCTTTGTTTATCTGTCTGTCCTTCCATCAGTCCAAAATTGTGTCGTGCATATATCAAAAAGTATTTGACATAGAGTCATTAAACCTCACAGGATTGTTATTCATTATGTAAGTTGTGCACCTGCTGTTTAAATAAGGATCTCACTCAGCCAGACCAGATTTATGACTTAGTCAAAAATTTGCATAAAAAGGGCCTAAAAGTTTATGTCACGTGTATCTCAAAAAGTATTTGACCTAAAATCATGAAACATTACAGGAAAATCATTCAGCTTGTGAAGTTTTGCACCTTGGGTTTTGCTAGAGATTTGATTCAGCCAGACCAGAGTTATGGCCCTTAGTAAAAAATATGCCTTAAAGGGCATAAAAGTTTGTCGCTTGTATCTTAAAATGTGTTTGACCTAGAGTTATGGAACATTATAGGAATGTTATTCAGCATGTAAAATTGTGCACCTTGGGTTTTGTTTGGGATTTCTGTCAGCCAGAGTTATAGCCCAAGATTTAGTAAAAATACATAAAAGGCATACAAGTTTGTGTTGCATGTATCTGAAAATGAACTTGACCTTGAGTCATAAAACATAAGAGAATTGTTACATACTGTGAAATCAATATTCGTGGGGGACTCATTTTCGTGGATTTCATGGTTGAGTCAATCTATGAAATCTAATCCCAACGAACAAGTAAAATTCCCATTTATTTTTATGCCCCCCTTCGAAGAAGGAGGGGTATATTGTTTTGCAGATGTCGGTCGGTCTGTCGGTCGGTCGGAATGTAGACCAATCCGTTTCCGGATGATAACTCAAGAACGCTTGGGCCTAGGATCATGAAAGTTGATAAGGAGGTTGGTCATCACCAGCAGATGACCCCTATTGATTTTGAGGTCTGTATGTCAAAGGTCAAGGTCACAGTGACCCTGAATAGTAAAACGGTTTCCGGATGATAACTCAAGAACGCTTATGCCTAGGATCATGAAAGTTGATAGGGAGGTTGGTCATCACCAGCAGATGACCCCTATTGATTTTGAGGTCAGTATGAAAAAGGTCAAGGTCACAGTGACCCTGAACAATTAAATGGTTTCTGGATGATAACTCAAGAACGCTTCAGCCTAGGCTCACGAAAGTTGATAGGCAGGTTGATCATGACCAGCAGATGACCCCTATTGATTTTGAGGTCAGTATGTCAAAGGTCAAGGTCACAGTGAACAGTAACAGTTAAATGGTTTCCGAGCAATAACTCAAGAATGCTTGGGCCTAGTTTCAGGAAAATTGTTAGTTAGGTTGGCCATGACCAGCAGATGACCCCTATTGATTTTGAGGTAATTAGGTCAAAGGTCAAGGTCGCATTGGCCAGGAACAGTTAAACAGTTTCTGATCTTCTTGTCCAAAACCATAGGGCCTAGGGCTTTGATATTTTGTATATGACATCATCTAGTGGTCCTCTACTAAGATTGTTCAAATTTTTCCCCAAGGGTCAAATATGGCCCCGCCCTGGGGGTCACATGGTTTACATAGACTTATATAGGGAAAAACTTTGAAAATCTTCTTGTCCAAACCACAAAGACTATGGCTTTGATATTTTGTAATGTAGCATCATCTAGTGCTTCTCTACCAAGGTTGTTCAAATTATCCCTCTAGGGTCAAATAAGCCCCGCCTCAGGGGTCACATGGTTCATATAGACTTATATAGGGAAAAACTTAGAATATTCATGTCCATAACTTACATCATTCAAATTTGGACCACATGTATAGTTTTGAGTGGCAAGATGAACCTTGACGTGAGTTGACCTTGATCTTGACCTAGTGACCTACTTTCACATTTCTTTAGCTACAGCCTTCAAATTTGGACCACATGCATAGGTTTGTGTACTGAAACAAACTTTGACCTTGTTATTGACCTAGTGACCTACTTTCACATTTTTGAAGGTACAGACTTCAGATTTGGACCACTTGCATAGTTTTTTGTTCCAAAATAAAATTTGACCTTGATTTTGACCTCGTGACCTACTTTCACATTTCTCAAGCTACAGCCTTCAAATTTGAACCACAAGCATAGTTTTGTGTACTGAAATTAACTTTGATCTTGAGATTGACCTAGTGACCTACTTTCACATTTTTCAAGCTGCAGCCTTCAAATTTGAACCACATGCATAAGTGAGCATATAATTTGTTCCTTATGCAATTACTAAATGCATCAAGGGGGGCATTTCGTGTTCGACGAGCTCTTGTATGTTCAAAAGTTGAAATCCACGAATTCATATCCCCATGAAATTGCTGTTTTGACCAAAACCACGAAATTTCATTCCCACGAAATTAAATCATTTTACAGTAGCATGTGAAATTGTGAACCTGGTGTTCTGTTTTGGATTTTGCTAAGCTAGACCAGAGTTGCAGTCCCTGACTTAGTGAAACATACAAATTAAGTTCTTAAAAATTTGTGTTGCATATATCTTAAAAAATATTTCAGTCATGAAACCATGACTGTACAGTGATTGGAAATGGGTGCATATGTGTCCAATGGACACACATATAGTTTTTAAGATATCCTGCTACTGTAAAAGCAGAAATTTTCATGAGGGTTTAATTTTCGCTATATTCTCAGGTCTCTCACCTCCCGAACATAAATTCTCACGAAACCATTTAATTTAGTATAATACAAATCAAGCAAATCTTGTCATAACACAAACCTTCCCCAACTTATCAAAATGGAAACAGCCATATTTAAAAAAAAAGATCGGCTATGTTTAGTGTTTCTGTAACAATTATAGGATAGTACTATTTTAAGATGAATAGAACAAACCACATAACTATTCTGATTTAGAATGATATGATAACTTTTGTGTTTGCAATGTGTTTATTTTTACTGACAAGCCTTTGAATAGTTGAGGTGCTGTCAGCTTTTGTTACTCAAACATTTTCTCCTCTGAAGCAACTGGGCAGAACTAAATTGAACTTGATCTGCTGTGTAATGGCATGAGACTCTAAACTTTGTTCAGATGGTTCCACTTGGCCCCTTTTATAGGCTGCCAACCTTAAATAAAGAACAAACATTAATTAACTTCTTCTACAGACCAACTACCAGTAAATTGATCTTAACAAAATTTGGACTGAAGCATCCTTTTATATACCTCTAAATTCTTTTAGGGGCTGCCAGAGCTAAAAATAAGAAATGTTTAAATGACTTTATCTTGTGAACTACTTTATGGATATTCACTGAACTTGGTCTGTAGCATTCTTTCATTTTTTTCCAAATGGGCTTGCTTGGCCCTTTTTTCGGGGCCACATAACCTTTAAATGACTCCTTTTCATAAACCTCTTACTGCATCTTCACCAGACTTTGTAGCATTCTGGTATGGATTTCTCTTGAATTTGTTCAGTTGGTTTTGCCTGGGCCCATTTATGGGCCACAGGAGCCAAAAAGAGAAAAAAAAATTCCAATGACCACTTCTCATAAACCTATTAATAGATCTTCACCAAATTTGGTCTGTAGCATCCTTGTTAGCTCACCTGTCACAAAGTGACAAGGTGAGCTATTGTGACCGTTTGATGTCCTTCTTGCGTCAACAATTTCTGAAAAAATCTTCTTCTTGAAAACCACTAGGCAGAATTACTCCAAACTTCACAGGAATGATCCTTGGGTGGCCCCCTTTCAAAATTGTTCAAAGAATTGAATTCATGCAGAACTCTGGTTGCCATGGCAACTGAAAGGAAAAACTTTAAAAATCTTCTTCTCAAAAACCAGATGCCCTAGAGCTTAGATATTTGGTTTGAAGCATTGCCTAGTGGACCTCTACCAAATCATGACCCCGGGGTCAAAATTGAACCCACCCCAGGGGTCACTTGATTTTACATAGGAAACTCTTAAAAAATCTTCTTCTCAAAAACCAGAAGACCTAGAGCTTAGATATTTGACATGTAGCATTGCCTAGTGGACCTCTACTAAAATTATTCAAATCATGACCCCAGGGTCAATATTGACACCGCCCCAGGGGTCACTTGATTTTACATAGGAAAATCTTCAAATTTTTTTTTAAAAATAAACCAGAAGGCCTAGAGCTTAGATATTTGACATGTAACATTGCCTAGTGGACCTCTACAAAATTTGTTCAAATCATGACCCCAGAGTTCAAAATTGACCCTGCCCGAGGGGTCACTTGAGTTTACATAGGAAAATATTCAAAAATTTTCTAAAAATAAACCAGAAGGCCTAGAGCTTAGATATTTCACATGTAGCATTGCCTAGTAGACCTCTACAAAATTTGTTCAAATCAAGACCCAGGGGTTCCCCCGGGATCAAAATTGACCCTGCCCCAGGGGTCACTTGATTTTGCATAGAAAATCTTCAAAAAATGTCTAAAAATAAACCAGAAGGCCTAGATCTTAGATATTTGACCTGTAGCATTGCCTAGTGGACCTCTATAAAGTTTGTTCAACTCATGACCCCCGGGGTCAAAATTGACCCAGCCCCATGGGGTTACTTGATTGTACATAGAAAAAATCTCCAAAATTTTCTAAAAATAAACCAGAAGGCCTAGAGCTTAAATATTTGATGTGTAGCAGTGCCTAGTGGACCTCTACAAAATTTGTTCAACTCATGACCCTGGGGTCAAAATTGACCCTGCCCGAGGGGTCACTTGATTTTACATAGGAAAATCTTCAAAATTTTTCTTAAAATAAACCAGAAGGCCTAGAGCTTAGATATTTGACCTGTAGCATTGTCTAGTGGACCTCTACAAAATTTGTTCAAATCATGACCCCCAGGGTCAAAATTGACCCAGCCTGAGGGGTCACTTGATTTTACATAGAAAAATCTTCAAAAATTTTCTAAAAATAAACCAGAAGGCCTAGAGCTTAGATATTTGACATGTAGCATTGCCTAGTAGACCTCTACAAAATTTGTTCAACTCATGACCCCCGGGCAAAATTGACCCCCACCCCAGGGATCACTTGATTTTACATAGGAAAATCTTCAAAAATTTTCTAAAAATAAACCAGAAGGCCTAGAGCTTAGATATTTGACATGTTGCATTGCCTAGTGGACCTCTACAAATTTTATTCAAATCATGATCCCCCCAGGGTCAAATTGACCCAGCCCCAGGGGTTATTTGATTGTACATAGGGAAATCTTCATAAATTTGCTAAAAACAAACCAGAAGGCCTAGATCTTAGATATTTGATATGTAACATTGCCTATTAGATTTCTACAAACTTTGTTCAAATCATGACCCCAGGGGTAATATTGACCCCGCCCCAGTGGTAACTTAATTGTACAATGGAAAATCTTCAAAAAAATTCTAAAAATAAACCAGAAGGCCTAGAGCTTAGATATTTGACATGTAGCATTGCATAGTGGACTTCTACAATTTTTTTTCCAAATCATGACCTTGGTGTCAAATTGGCCCCGCCCCAGGGTTACTTGATTGTACATAGGAAAATCTTCCAAAAATTGTCTAAAAATAAACTAGTTTGTTTTTTAAGATAGAGCCTTGAAATTTGGATGACAAGTACAGTTTTGCACACCGATCTGAAAACTGACTTTCATTGACCGTGAATATGACCTACTTTCTTAATATTTAGCATCAGTTTGATATTTGAAACATTTAGCTCATATTACTCAGGTGAGTGATCTAGGATCATCATGACCCTCTTGTTTACAAAATAATGCCCCTTTTTCGACTTGGAAATTTTTGGTTAAGGTTTTGTATGTAAGCTGGTATCTCAGTACTCACTCATGGGAATGGATTGAAACTTCACACACTTGTTCACTGTCATGATCTCACATGCACTTTGCAGGTTCCATAACTCTACTTTTTATTCTCAAAATTATGCCCCCTTTTCCACTTAGCAGTTTTTGGTTAAGTTTTTGTATGTAAACTGGTATCTCAGTATCCACTAATGGGAATGAATTGAAACTTCAAACACATGTTCACTGTCATGATCTAACTTGCACTGTGCAGGTCCCATAACTCTACTTTGCATTTTTTCAAATTATGCCCCTTTTTCGACTTGTCAGTTTTTGGTTAAGTTTTTGTATGTAAGCTGGTATCTCAGTACCCACTAATGGGAAAGGATTGAAACTTAACACACTTGTTCAGTGTCATGATATGACATGCAGTGCAAAGGTTCAATAACTCTACTTTGCATTTATACAAAATTATGCCCCTTTTTCAACTTAGCAGTTTTGGTTAATTTCTTATATGTAAGCTGGTATCTCAGTACCAACTAATGGGAATGGATTGGAACTTCACACACTTGTCCACTGTCTTGAGCTGATAAGCTGACTGTGCAGGTTCCATAACCCTGTTTTGAATAGTCAAACGTTGCTGTCCTCCGACAGCTCTTGTTTGACTTTAAGTTAGCAATTTTCAGTTAAGTTTTTGTATGTAAGCTAGTATCTCAGTAACCAGTTACGAGAATGGATCAAAGCTTCACACACCTATTTACTGTGATGATCTGATATTCAGTGCACAGGATTTGTAACTCTAATTTGTTCTATAACAAAGTTATGCCCCCTTTTCATCTTTGAAATTTTTGGTAAGCTGGTAGCTTAGTAACCACTTATGGGAATTAATTGAAACTTCACAGTTACCCACTGTGATAAGCTGACATGCATTGTACAGGTTCCTTAACTCTGTTTTGCATTTTTGCAAAAGTGTGCACCTTTTCTTCAACTTTTTAGCTCACTTGTCACGTAGTGACAAGGTGAGCTTTTGTGATCACCCGTCGTCGGTCGTGTGTCATGTGTCAGCAATTTCTAAAAACATCTTCTTTTTAAAAACCATTGGGCTGATTTACACCAAACTTCACAGGAATAATCCTTGGGTGGCCCCCTTTCAAAATTGCCCAAAGAATTGAAATCCATGAAATGCCATGGCAACCAAAACCGAAAGGAAAATCTTTAAAAGTCTTCTTGTCAGAAACTGTTTGCCAGATTTCAAAAATATTTTGTAAAAATGATCTCTAGGTGACCCTCTACCAAAATTGCCTAAGCCATTCTGTTTGGGTAAAAAACATGGCCACTAGGGGGTGGGGCTTATTTTCCCTATATGGCTATAATGTAAATTTTAAAAATCTTCTTCTTCAAACTCACTTAGCAGATTTACACTAAACTTCAAAGAAATGATCATTGGGTGGCCCCCTATCAAAATTGCCCAAAGAATTGAAATCCATGCAGGACTCTGGTTGCCATCTTAAAAAATCTTCTTGTCCAAAACCACAGAAGCTAGGGCTTTGATATTTGGTATGTGGCATAATCTAATGGTCCTGTACCAAGTTACTTTGAATTATCCCCATAGAGACAAATATGGCCCCGCCCTGGGGGTCATATGGTTTACATAGACTTGTATAGGAAAAACTTTGAAAATCTTCTTGTCCAAAACCACAGGGCTTAGTGCTTTGATATTTGGTATGTAACATCATCTATAGTGGTCCTCTACTAAGATTGTTCAAATTATCTCCTAGGGTTAAATATGGCCCCGCCCCTGGGGTCACATGGTTTATATAGACTTACATAGGGAAAAAAATTGAAAATCTTGTCCAAAACCACAGGGCCTAGGGTTTTGATATTTGGTATGAAGCATCATCAAAAAGTCCTGTACAAAGTTCATTCAAATTATCCACCTAGGGTCAAATATTGCCCTGCCCAGGCCCGTTTCACATGGTTTATATAGACCTGTATAGGAAAAAACTTTAAAATTCTTCTTGTCTGAAACCACAAGACCTAAGCCTTTGATATTTTGTTTGTAGCATTGCCTTATGGTCCTCTACCAAGATTGTTCAAATTATTACCCTGGGGTGAAAAGAGGCCCTGCCTTGGGGGTCCATAGTTTTACATATACTTATATAGGAAAAACTTTAAAAATCTTCTTATCTGAAACTGGAAGGCTTAGGCTTTTGATATTTGGTATATTGCATTGCCTAGTGGTCCTCTACCAAGATTATTCAAATTATGTCACTTAGTTGAAAAGAGGCCCCACCCAGGGTGAAATTAAAAAATCTTCTTGTCTGAAAGTTCAAGGCCTAGGCCTTTGATATTTGGTATGTATCATAATCATTGCCTAGTTGATTTCAAGATTGTTTGAATTATGCATCTTGGGTGAAAAGAGGCCCGGGGGGGGGGGGGGGGGGGTTCACTTGTTATATGAGTTATATAGGAAAAAATACTTCAAAAATTATCAGATCATAATTCCTAGACTGTTTAATTATAATTACCTGATGATCCCAAGTGATTAGGGGTCACTTGACTGTGACTTTGTTACTGACTTACTTTCTTGTTTTTTAAGATACAGGTTTAAAATTTGGATGACATGTACAGTTTTGCACACTGATCTTAAAACTGACTTTCACTTACACGTTTAAACTGATACTAAGCTGAAGCAGGAGATATACATTCTTCTTACATGTTTGTTTTTTACAGCTCAGTTTTCTTGTGACAAAAATATGGATATCTTCTACATCAAACATTATGACGGTAATTCCGGTATTGAAGCTAGAGTTGCAAAATTCATCAGTAAATTAACTGACAGGTATGTGCAAGTTTATTACCACTTCAGTGTGAAAGACCTGGGAGGCTTACAGTTTCCTTCTGTTCGTGCATCTGTACATCCATTTGTCCATCCATCCATCTTTCATACTTCCTTATGTACTCATCTCCCAAGGTCTTTACACAATTCAGATGAAATTGGTATACATCATAACATGAAATGGAAATACACCTGTTATTGGGACTTTCATGTTCAGTTACTATCTTTCGAGTTATGCTTTGTTTTAGCTCAACTGAGCTGAGCGTCTGGCCATCCTCTGTCCTTCCATCCACACTTTTCTTCAGGTGACATCTCCTCTGAAACTACTGGTCAGAATTGCACCAAACTTGGGTCAGTAGCATTTTGGCATGTTCCTCTATCAAGACTATTCAAATATTACAGCTTGGCCTCGTTTAGTGGCCAACAAAACTGTAAAATAGATAAAACCTTTAAATGACTTCTACTCATGAGCTGCCGAATGACTTTATAGGGTCATCTCCCAAGGTTAGTCAAATGGGGGAACCTTGTTCTTTAAGGGGCCACTAGAGTTTAAATTAGAAAAACAACAGCTTTTCATGATGTGCTTAATGGATCTTCATCAGACTTGTTCAATAGCATTATTAGGGGTTGATACAGCTAGAAATAGCAATACCTTTTAATGACTTCTGGTTGGATGATTTTTCACTGAGTTAATTCCCTTTGATTATTCAGCTTTAGTATACTGTAGTACCATTTCTTGTCTGCAGTATTCTCAAACTTCATAGGAAACTTTGCTTTTAAGAGGAGATGCAAATATTGTCTTCATGTTTTGGTCGTATGATTTTCACTGAGATATTGCCCTTTAATTATTCAAGATTAGTAAACTATAGTGCCATCCTAGTCAGGAGTATTTTTCAGCAACCACTAGCTGGTTTTCAGCAAAAATTCATATGATGCTTCACTTTTAATAGGAGGTGCATACACTGTCTTCATGTTCCATTTGAATGATTTTTCAAGGAGATACTGGCCTTTTATTATTCAACATTAGTAAACTGTATGTGCCACGTCAGTGAATTCCACTTTCCTTCTTTTAATATGCAATAATCATATTTCAGGGAGCATCCATCAGTTTTACAGATATTTCTTGTTTTTTAATGATAAGATATATTCATTTCATTATAAGCACATTTTTGATGATTTTCCTTTTACAGATATAAAACTGGTACAACCAAAACGCTGGTTGATGCTAACCCGAGCACAGAATCCCTTACTGATGACCTGACGGCTTTCTCAGACTCAGCTGATCCAACTCACACTAAAGTACTCATAATATTCACAAACAAAGAAAATAGTGGGGGAGTCACAGCAAATGATGTGAAGGATAAAGGAGTGATTGTGGCAGTGGTTTATGTGTCAGACACACAGACAGATGAAAGTTACAATACAGTCGTGTCACATCAAGATTTCCTCTTTTATGCTGAAAAGTTTGATGAAGAACCGTACATTGATTTCATTTTGAGGAGTCTTTGTATAGGTAGGCATGTCAAAACTTGTATACTTTTAACAAATGGTTATAGAAGGTGACTGGGTTGTGTTCAAAGTTTAATATTTTTACTGTATTTGAAATGTTTTGACCAACTTTGAGCCTCAGCCAGCAGAACATACTTTACAAATGTAGGTATATATCCTGGATACAGTGTGAAATTTGTAGTAGCTGTCTAGAGGCTAGGGTAGGTGATAACATTGTCAGGGGGTAGGACATGTAGAGTATCTATCAGTGGCTTAAGCAAGAAAAATGTGTTTTTAGCTTGACTATCCGAAGAATAGGCAGAGCTATTGGATTCACCTATGCGTTGGCGTCCATGTTTGGGTCAGCCTCCTGAATTGGATAAGTTTTTGTATGTAAGTTGGCATCTCATAACCACTTGTGAAAATGGACTCAAACTTCACACACTTATTCAATGTGATGATATGAGCATTGCACAGGTTTCACTACTCTACTTCGCATATTTACAAAATTATGCCACTTTTTCTTACTTAGCAATTTGTGGTTAAGTTTTTATAAGTAAGCTGGTAACCAACAAATAAGAATTGTTGAAACTTAACACACTATTCCTTTTTATGATCTGACATGGGTTGCACAAATTTGATAACTACTTTGCACTTTTAAAAAATTATGCCCCTTTTTCAACTTATCAGTTTTTAGTTAAGTTTTTGTATGTAAGCGGTTATCTTAGTACCCACTTATGGGACTTGATTGAAATTTCACGTACTTGTTCACTGTAATGATCTGACATGCACTGCACAGGGTTCATAACTCTGCTTTGCACTTCAACAAAATTATGCCTAGAAAGTTTTGTATTTAAGCTGGTAGCTCATTACCCACTAATGGGAATGAATATTGAAACATCACACACTTGTCCACTGTAATGAACTTTTGTATTTAAGCTGGTAGCTGATTACCCACTAATGGGAATGAATATTGAAACATCGTACACTTGTCCACTGTGATGAACTGACATGCATTTTACAGGTTCAATAACTCTGTTTACATTTTTACAAAATTGTGCCACTTTTCCCTCTTATATTTATTCATTTTACAAGGCTTTTGTAAGTCAAGCATTGCTGTTCGTAGACAGCTCCTATTAACTAGACCAGTTATATATGACTGGTCTAGTTAATTGTATAGACCCCTGATTAGAAGTCAGTGATAGATAATTAATCTTGCCACAACATGGACATATTTGTTATAGATATACAAAAAAACACAGACTGTGAAGAATTTTAATGTGTCATGGTATCGTGTCTACAAACATTCTGCTATTTTGCACCGAAAAACACATTTTTCTCATTTAACCACGAATAGATACCCATCCTACCACCTGATTGTTGTATGGTAGTCTATGTTCAAGTCCCTACATGCTGTTCAATGCATGAATTGTGTAGATAAAGTTATCCACTTAGTATTCAGGCATCAGTAATATAATTGATTAACAATTATAATATTTGACAGATGAACAATCAAATTTTGCAATACAAAGCCAAGAAACCAAGTCATATTCGGAATACGTAGCTTACAACTAGGTTTTTCAGTTTAACTTAAAACATTTTTTCCCCTATATATTCTTTTAATGTGAGGAGAAAAACCTAGTTGCAGAGAAATGTTGATCTCACAGTAGATATAAAATTTACTGTAAGAAATGATAGTGTGGAAGTTGAAAATTAAAACTTCAGATTAAATTTATTGATGAAAAGAGGGTGACAGATGCATTACTCTCATGCTCAATATTTTGTACATTATAGCTGTAATAGTGAGTCTCATATGAATTATAATAAATCACTTCAAGGAGAAGAATTCTATAAGACTAGTCTTCCATTCTTATCCTTTCCTAAGTTACAATATTCACTGTATGACTATGTATCAATGTATCTGTTAACTATTTGGGAATAAATATGTTTAAACTAAAACTAATAAATCACTGTATCATTTATTCATAATCATTTATATTAAACTACAGCACCATGTGTAGATGGTTCCGAGAGGACAGTATCTGGTGATTGTGAAGAATGTGAGAAAGGAAAATACAGGACAGCTAGCTCAAGCCATGTTTGTGTTGATTGTCCATCTTCACCCCAGCAAACTACTACTGCTGGTACTGGAGCCACAGATCAGAGTCAGTGTGTTGGTAAGTCTTAGCAAGTCTGCTCTCCTAAGTTAACTACTATACCCAGTATGGAAGCAACAGATCAGAGTGGGTGTGTCTGCCAAGTTACATATCTGTGTGGGTGTATCTGGGAAGCTACAGATCAGAGTGGGTGGGTGTCTGGGAAGCTACAGATCAGTGTGGGTGTGTCTGTGAAGCTACAGATCAGTGTGGGTGTGTCTGTGAAGCTACAGATTGGTTTGGATATGTCTGGGAAGCTACAGAATAGGAGTGTCTGTGAGTCTGCTAACCCAGCATTGAATTTAATTGTTAAATTGAACTAAAAGAAAATGAATGAGGAGGAAAAGTTTTGTTTTTAGCTCACCTGAGCAATATTGCTCGGGTGAGTTTTTGTGATCGCTCAATGTCCGGCATCTGTCTGTCAGCATTTACTTGTGTATGCAATAGAGGCTGTATTTTTCAACTGATCTTCATGAAATTTTGTCAGAATGGTTGCCTTGATAAATTCTAGGCCAGGTTTGAAAATGGGTCATCTGGGGTCAAAAACAAGGTCACTAGGTCAAATCAAAGAAAAACATTGTGTATGTGATAGAGGCTGTATTTTTCAATTGATCTTCATGAAATTTGGTCGGAATGATTGCCTAGATGAAATCTAAGTCAAGTTTGAATATGGGTTTTCTAGGGTCAAAAACTAGGTCACTAGATCAAATCAAAGAAACCTTGTGTATGCCATAGAAGCTGTATTTTTCAGTTGATCTTCATAAATGAAATTTAGGTAGAGTTTGAATATAGGTCATTTGAGGTCAAAAACTAGGTCACTAGGTCAAATCAAAGAAAATCCTAGTGTATGCGATGGAGACTGTTGGTCAGAATGATTGCCTTGATGAAGTCTAGGTCAAGTTTGAATATGGGTCTTCTTGGGTCAAAAAGTAGGTCACTAGGTCAAATTAAAGAAAAACCTTGTGTATGCGATATAGACTGTATATTTCAATTGATCTTAATGAAATTTGGTCAGAATGATTGCCTTGATAAAATCTAGGTCAAATTTGAATATTGTTCATCTGGGGTCAAAAACTAGGTCATTTGGTCATATCTAAGAAAATACTTGTTTATATTCAAGAGACCACATTTTTGGTCCAGTCTTAATGAAAATTGGCCAGAATATTTGTTACCATGAAATCACTTGGTCAGACATGTTTACATTGTCATGAAGTGTTTCTCAGGTGAGCGACATAGGGCCATTTTTGCCCTCTTGTTTGAAAAAATTTTTAGGAACAGATGTAAAACATATGTCAAACATATACTGCTTTATTTATCAATGTTTGTACAAATATGTTGGTTTGTTTCTGTTATAAAATATTGGTGAAATAGACATAGTGATATTGAATGTTGGCATAATAATTATATCCCCAACAAACTTTATTTGAGGGGAGGGCTATATTGGAATCATTTTCACTTGTCCCTTCCATCCTTATCCAATCTCATCACTTCTATGAAACCAGTAAATACCAAATTGAAACTTTGTACTTCAGTTATGTGATGCAGAAAAATAATTGAATGATTAATTTTGCAAAACTTTCTGTTAATAAAATCTAGGCAAATAACATAAAATATTTGTTTGCTGTTCAATTTTAGCATGCGAGTCTGATGAATTTCCGTGCTCAACTGGTAATACATGTATTGATGAGGCACAAGTGTGTGATGGTAGCAATGACTGCAGTGATGGCTCAGATGAGATTTGTAGTATGTATGATTTTTTGCTTGGCAATTTCTACTTTTTATAGATAGATGTTCTTTCAATGTTTTAATAGTGATATCTAAATCTATATTTATTCAGTGTAACTGTAACAATATTTACACTAAGTCTTCTTTCAGTAGCACAGTAGTTATATCTAGATGTACCTTTTACCCCATGACTTTTCATTAGATACAAGTCAATACCATTGATATCACAGGGCCCTCACTCTACTTTGGGGGAAGGGGTCCGCAGCCCTCAGGCGGGGGAATTTTCGCGTCGTTTTAGCCAAAAGGGGGAATTTTCATTGCCTTCAAAGAATAACATACTATGTAAGAACTATAACATGTATAACTCTCATTATAAACTAAAGTTGTTTCTTTTTCTCAACATACTACCGGTAACTGCAATTATATCATGTCAAGATCAGCTTTTCAGGGGTCAAGCTATACTGTTATTAATGAAACTTCCACAAACTTTACCTAAAACAAGTACATTTATCATTACAGATTTTTTTAATCAATTTATATTTTAGTTGTCTAAAAGTGGGTGGGGTTTGGTGCCTTTGCATTTTATTATCAAAAAATGCTTCAAAATAAGGGCTGCTTTTGCAATAGTGATCATATTTTTTTTAAATGCAGACTTTCAAATGGCTTTTTATTTAGATTGTACTAGAAAAATCTTGTAAGAAATGATGAAAATGTCCGAAAATCACGGTCGCGAAAACGGGTGACAAATATGGAAAACGAAAGTAAACATTTAAAATTCTTGATGAAATACCTGTTTTAAATTTCTTTTTTTTACCATACCTGTTCAATACTTACAATTTCTGCTTATTAAAGCATTTAATTTATTTTGGACCAAACAAAGCCTCGGCAATGATAATAAATTTTCTATAGACCGTAACGGTTGACCGGCTCACGTAATCGTATCAAGCAAACAAAATAAACAAAATAATGATTTTAATGATCCAATTTGTGCAAAGACGATAATCTAAAGCTGCATTGTTTATCAATTAATTTTTATACATTGATCAGTAAACACCTTTGATAATGACAGGGATTATTGTACTGAAATAAACCGCGAGATGACCACGTGTCAATCGGCGCGTGGCGTGATTGACATCTGTTAGCAGCTAATTAACATATGACGCTCCGCCTACTGCCATACTTCCGCGAATGACGGCGAACAATATTGAATTGACTGGGATTTTGATTGACAAGGGGCAGAACTTTCGAACTCGAGACGCATCAAACAAAATTTTCGCGAGTCCACCTGACGCAGGAAGCATATATTGTGCGGGTCAAATACGAGTTTTTCTCGATTTTCGCGGATCAAAAACCCGGGACCTCGGGTCAACCGAATGCCCAGTAAGGGGGAATTTTTTTCTCAGGAGGGGGAAAAAAGGGTACTATTTTGGCGGGGGAAGCAGCCGATATTCGGCGGTAAAAACGGCCGATCGAGGGCCCTGTATCATACATAAATTTTAAGACCTAC
This sequence comes from Mercenaria mercenaria, assembly GCF_021730395.1. Taxonomy (NCBI): domain Eukaryota; kingdom Metazoa; phylum Mollusca; class Bivalvia; order Venerida; family Veneridae; genus Mercenaria; species Mercenaria mercenaria. The sequence goes on from NC_069362.1 coordinate 27,042,332, forward strand.
AGGAGTGGTAATAGGAATGTGTTAAAGCTTGCTGGATAGAAGTATTAGATTTGAATTAATCATTCTAGAATAAAAAACTTTTGGTAGGGTATTATCCATTGTAAGTATCAGTCATTTCTGACATACACACACAAAAAAATATATATATATATTTTTAAATATCAGTTTTGACTTTATTTTTGACTGAATTGCTGTTTAACTCTCAAGGTGTTACAGTTAGTATCAAAAGTATCAGTGCTATGAAAAAAAGGTGTCAGAATTCTTTTTATTTTTAGAAATTGTGATTTTTTCCTGATTTTTACACTAGCTGTCAGGGAAAAATACATTTTTGGCTATAGGATTGAGAGTATTCAAGATGTCATATAAATTCAAAAGATCTTTCTTCTACCATCAGGGACCAGAAGAAGGATGAATAGTTTAATTATATCAGGATCTTACAAAATAAAGCCATAATTAAAAAAAACAAAACATGTTACAGATTTTGTGGATCAAACAGCTAATTGATTATAACCTTTCTGATAAAGGTGAAAGTGTGATGTTGCAGCATATTTATTCTGTTTGCACATGTTTGTTGTATTATGTACTCAAATATGATGTATTTATGCTTACTTTTAACAGATAATTGCTTGAAAGGAAGCAGATGGACTGGTTCTACCTGCGTTCAGTGTGAAAGAGGCACATTCCAGGATAAAGATGGACAGACAGTCTGTATCAAATGTCCCGAGGGTAAAACAACGGACGGTGTCGGAAAAACAGCGGAAGCAGACTGCACTGGTTAGAAAATACTTCTCACAGTTTTAGTTTATAGTTGCAATTAAGATGATTGCAGAGAATGTAAATTTTGGGACCTTGAAAAATTTAGCTTTCCAATTTTATGTTGCAGAAAACACATTAGTAGCTTATATACAGTGAAACAACAATTATTTCTGAAGGGAAAGAACAGAACATTAAGGCTACCCTGGGTTTTGATCTGTCAGACAGAAAATATGAGAACATCAACTCTGCTTGGACTGATTACCCTTGAATGAGAGTTGTTTTATTATGAGCCGTGCCATGGGAAAACCAACATAGTGGCTTTGCGACCAGCATGGATCTGGTCAGGATCCATGCTGTTCGCTTTCAAAACCTATTGCAATTAGAGAAACTGTTGGCGAATAGCATGGATCCTGACCAGACTGCGCGGATGTGCAGGCTGGTCTGGATTGGTCGCAAAGCCACTATGTTGGTTTTCTCATGGCATGGCTCATATATTCTTCCTCATTTAGAACAGCCTTTGAAACACGAGTTATAAATCTGAGTTTTGGATAGTATGGATGGGTATTATCAGAAATTTCGGATTGTAGTAGCATATTATACACAAGAATTTTCAGAAAAGTGATGCATCAAATGAACTCCAAAGAAGAGCTCAGTACATGTTTATTTCCTGTCTGCTATACCAGCACCATAACATGGTATAGGTACTTAAAAAGATCAGAATGTAAAGTTATCCAACAAACTTAAAACGCATTAATTGAACAAGCTGTCATAAGGGATATGATTATATTTGCAAACATAAGGCAGTTATATCTGAGTAATTGAGTAACAATCTACTGCATGTTTCCGCATTATTGTCCGTGAACATAAGTGAACCTGATTTTCTTTAGGCTAACTGGTGTATATGACCTACACACAAACCATGAATATAGTGAGGTATATTTTAATGTTAAAAAAATGTCATGATTTACATCATGAGAAATGCTACAGGCAGTGTGTATTTTCAGCTACAAGATTTATGTAAATTGTTAGGATAGCTGTCACATATACAGCCCGGTTCAAAGTATAATTTATTTTCCCATTTTAATGCATACATCTTGCATTATCTGCTTAGTATCAGGTGAATGGGAATATTGTTGTAGCTTGGCATTTTGTTTGTGAAGTTTCTTTTTTTTTGCAGCTGAATCCTACTGGTATATCTGTAATACTGTGCATCCTGGTTAATAAGAGCACAGTTTGTAAATTGAACAATGGGAAGAATGGTTTTCTAACCCAGTTCTATGATCCTTGTTATTAAATGTTGTTTTGACAAAATGCAAAATAAATATGAGTTTTGGGTTGTCAAAGTAAAAATATGGGTTTTGGTTTGTCAAAATAAAGGGATAATGATTTATTTTCAAATCTTGTTTTAGTTGTTTGCGATGAAAGTGGGCAAGAACTTGATTACCCTAATGGAGGATGTAGAGACTGTGAGATTGGTTACTATAGGAACAAAGATTTTGATGCCATATGTGTTAAATGTGATGATGATTTTACAACAAAACAAAAAGCATCAACTTCCAAGGGTGACTGTGTTCGTGAGTATTAGAACTTTACTTCTGTTGAAACTAAAACAAGACAAGTTGTTCATCTTGCTAATTAGTTTTGTAGATCTGAATGTCTGGCTCAAGGGTAGTTGGACTGTGTTGAGATACTGCTATTCAGCTACATGTGAATCGGATATTCAAATCCGTACCAGTTCTACAGCCAGTGGCAGATTCTTTTTCATACATATGGTGTTAATTTTTTCAAATAGTAGAAGAAAACAAAAGAAATGGTATTATTTAAGCAGAGTTTTTGAAGTAGCTGGCAAACTTTTACACCAACTCATCAATGTTGTGGCCTTCCCGGTTAGCTCAGTAGGGAGAGCACAGATCTATGGATTGTAGGGTCATGAGTTTCATCCTAGGGTGAGACTTATGTTCTCCATGACAATTTGATAAAAGACATTGTGTATGATATTATTTTTCCTCCACCTTATTTATATGATGGAAGTTTGCAGGTACTTGACAAGAATAGATTTTGTACTGGTACAGAATCCAGAAACACTCAGTTAAGATTAAATATCAGGCCTGCTGTTACATAGCTAAAATACTGTTGCTACACCCTACTATGTATACCTCGAAATAAACAACAAAAAATACACCAGCGCCCATCATTTCATACCTGTATTTCAAAATTTTCCAGGGGGAAGCCCCCTGATCCCCCCCACACACAAATTAAGAGAAGTACCCCTCCAGTACCTCAACATTTAGATATAAAGTAAGCACCAATGGCCACCATTTCATACCTGTATATCATCCACTTTCAGTGGGAGACCCCATTCTTCCCAACATGGACAAAGGCCTTACTCTGATTACTACCCCCGCTCACACTATGTACCTTGCCGGGGACGACCCAGGCCTGGTGGTGATGAAAAGCAACAATATATATGGTCAAAGGGCAAGCCCGACATGTTGCCCTTGGGCATTGAGTACTAATTTAGCCCTTATTTTTGACAAAAATAGCCCTAATTTTTTGCCAAGTAGTGCTTGAAAGCCTCTAAAAATGAAAGTTTGCTTATCATATAACATATTTTCATAGAAATTGTTTGCCATGAAACTATAAAAAAAAAAATAAAAACAGGTGTGATATTTTTTCATTTACTATTTCAGCTCCCTGTCAGGCAGGTGAGGCCTTAGATGATGCAACAAAAACATGTACAGATTGTCCCTATGGTACATACCAGCCGGAACCAAATCAGTATAAATGTTTGGATTGCCCTGATGGAACCACCACTCAGTCTGTGAAATCTACACAAAAAACTGACTGTCAAGGTTTGTTGTCGATTTAACCTTTCTAAAATGGACTAGTCCATCATTCAATTGGGGTAGCATCACTTATTGTTCAAAGGGTTGTTCACTGAACATTTACTTACTGGATAATGAACAGTGCAGATCATGATCAGCCTGCACAGTCTAAAGGTTAAGTCTGTCTAAGTTGAAAAATCAACAACAATATTTAAATTTGACCCACAGTAGTCATAAGAGGACTGACAGTAAAAGAGCCTTATTTTTTGGGGTCAGTAGGTCAAAGGTCAAGGACACAATGCTATCTGTTCAGTCTGTAAAGAATGCATTGTAGTTGGCAGACTTCTATGAAATCAGGTATTTCTGTGATCAGCATTGATGCTTAAAAGAAAGAATCTTCATTGATAAATGAGTCTTGAGTTTTAGGGAGATTACAACGTCTATTCTTAACAATATCAGATTTTTTAAATATAAGCATACTCTTAAAGTAAAGGTATACCCAAACCAAAATGCATCCTTTCCACAAGCTTGGAGCAAACTAGAACTTGTGCAGGTCATGCATGCATTTAAGAATAAGCCAGCACAAGCATGTACTTCCGCTTGCACAGCCTGAACAGGAATTTAATATAAGCAGATATAAGCTGGCCATTAATCCCTAAAAAGATAGCCTAAAAGGCTTACACAAGCTTGCTGCAAAGTTCCAAATGCTAGCTTGCTGCAAGCTTGCAATTTATGCTTGTGGCAAGCTTGGGAATTAACCTTGCAATTTTGGTTTTGGTAATTAAATAAGTTTTTTTTAACTAAATATCAAATACGTTTATGAAAACTTTTACGGTGGTACTCATTCATATTTGGTATAAATGAATAGTTTTCATAAAGAGAAATCAGGATGTAAATCGAGGTTATAGGACTTGGATGTTCAATTTTTATGTCCCTGGCATCTACTGATGCAGGAGGCTTATAGTGATTGTCCTGTCCGTCCGTCCGTACAAGGTTAACCAAATGGGACCGTTTCATGTAGCATCAATACCCCTTACTAAAATGACCTGATACTAATGCACATGTAACCTGTGACCATTCCTCATCTTCAGACATCACCTGACCTCGTTTTGGACTTCGGTTGCTTTGTATCGACAAGGATGCCACCAGGGGCATCAAGCGTTTATTGAACGCAGCTTCTTTTTTTTTTTTATTTAATTCTGGAGTGCAAATTGCTACAAGCTTCATCAGATTTTGCTTAGACCTGAGGAAACAGTCTAGTTGAGAATTTTAAGTGAAAGTTTTATCAGTACATTTTTAGCCTGTCTGCTTTTTGGGAGGTAATGGGTGGGGGAATTTGCCAGGTAGGCCTACTGTCATCACTTGATTGCAGGAGTTGACATGGTGAAGATTTTTGATAAGCTTAGGTCTGCTTTTTTTCTTAAAACCTATCAGATTTATAGCTTTGAAATATTGCAAACTTGTTTATCACCATTATATTAGTAAATAGGCTAAGAACCATAACTCTCACATGCATTTTTTAAAAAAGGACTTCGGACACTATCATATGCTTCTAGCCTACATTTTAAATGCAAATTTCTCCTTAAGTATTTAAACAATACCCAAATTGTTTCGAGTCAATGATAAACCAATGTTTTAGTTAATTTATTACAGCAGAAACTGATTTGTATCTGTTCCTATCAAGATGTTTTTCTTATTTTATCTGGGCCAGGGTATATTTTCTTGAAAAAATAAAATGTTTAATTTCCGTAAAAATATAATGTCATCACTTTACCGAAGTTTTAAATATTTGAATTCCAGTCGAAAAAAGTGACACAATCTGTTTATTGAAGGAAAAAATAACATTTTAAGATTAAAATCGTATAAATAAATAAAAAAGAGAACTATATTTTTGCAAATAACCTGTACTTCATTTATCTATACACTGTTCGTAATGTAAGTAATGTAAAGTTATTGACGCATTACATGTGTGAATAGGTATACATGTATAAGTGACCGGTCAGTTTTATTACAGTGGTTCAGGTAGTTATTTAATACAGGTATATGTCTGTATAGCTCTGTTATAAGCGATGGCAGATATTTGTGTGATGTATAACTTACATTAATACTAAGAAAAGGCAGTAATCTTATCAAGGCCGTAGGGTGGGTTCTTGCTTGGGATAAGTACCAGTGGCACACATAATATTTGAGCCGCGCCATGAGAAAACCAACATAGTGCAATTGCGACGAGCTTGGATCCTGACCAGCCTGCGCATCTGCGTAGTCTAGTCAGGATCCATGCTGTTCGCTAACGGTTTGTCTTATTCCAAAAGGCTTTGAAAACGAACAGCATGGATCCTGGCCAGACTGCGCAGATGCTCAGGCTGGTCTGGATCCAAGCTGGTCGCAAAGCCACTATGTTGGTTTTCTCATAGCACGGCTCATTTTAAACATGTAATCAAAATGTATCCGAAATGACAGTTCTTTCTGAGGCTTGCCTAAGGAAGCTGGATCGGAAAAAGTTAAATCAGGATAAGTCTGACAACAACCCATCTATAGATAATGTTGTCTATTCAGGGCTGAAGTTGTGGGCAAAACATATTCGAAATGTGTCATTTGTAGGGCTAAAGTAGAAGCAGGTCGCTGCATAAAAATTCCACCTGAAACTCGGCTGGACCGTTTAGTTTGTTTCCGCGTCTAGCCGTATTTGTATATGCCATCTGCATGGAAAGCGACTTGACACATCACTTTCGTGGCATCAGACTGAATGTGAAACCGTCACTGATATGACCTGCCAAGAAGCTACTGTTCTTGACCTATGCATCACAGGCATATCAATGCCAAGCTTTATTTCTGTTGGATAGACTATAGTCAGGATCAGATTAACTGCTGTACACATATTGCCCCTTTTTATACGCCCGTTTGAAAAACGGGACGTATTATGGGAACGCCCCTGGCGGGCGGATGGGCGGGCGGGCGGGCGGCGTCCACAGACCTTGTCCGGAGCATATCTTCTACATGCATGGAGGGATTTTGATGAAACTTGGCACAGTTGTTCACCATCATGAGACGGAGTGTCATGCGCAAGAACCAGGTCCCTAGGTCTAAGGTCAAGGTCACACTTAGAGGTCAAAGGTCAAATTCAAGAATGACCTTGTCCGGAGCATATCTTCTTCATGTATGGAGGGATTTTGATGAAAGTTGGCACAGTTGTTCATCATCATGAGACGGAGTGTCATGCGCAAAAACCAGGTCCCTAGGTCTAAGGTCAAGGTCACACTTAGAGGTCAAAGGATACAAGAATGAAAAATTCAAGAATGACTTTGTCCGGAGCATATCTTCTTCATGCATGGAATGATTTTGATGTAGCTTGGCACAGTTGTTCACCATAATGAGAGGGAGTGTCGTGCGCAAGAACCAGGTTCCTAGGTCTAAGGTCAAGGTCACACTTAGAGGTCAAAGGATACAAGAATGAAAACTTTGTCCGGAGCATATCTTCTTCATGCATGAAAGGACTTTGATGTAGCTTGGCAAAATTGTTCACCATCATGAGACAGAGAGTCATGCGCAAGAACCAGGTCCCTAGGGGTAAGGTCAAGGTCACACTTAGAGGTCAAAGGATACAAGAATGAAAACTTTGTCCGGAGCATTTCTTCTTCATGCATTGAGGGATTTTGATACAACTTGGCACAAATGTTCACAAGCATGAGACGGAGTGTCATGCGCAAGAACCAGGTCCCTCGGTCTAAGGTCAAGGTCACACTTAAAGGTCAAAGGTCAGATACAAGAATGACTTTGTCTGGAGCATTTCTTCTTCATGCATGTAGGGATTTTGATGTAACTTGGCATAATTGTACACCATCATGAGACGGAGTGTCATGCACTGGTCCCTTCTTTTGAATTACTTCCCTTTGCTGTTTCTATAAATAGCTTATATTGTAACTTTTTCATTACAAGTCGTAGGGAAAAATCGAGACCACTTTTCTGTAGTACAACATGCATGTTACATCCAATTCTGAGGTGTATTTTGAGCTATCTCTACCTGGTAAGGATTTTTGTGTGGACTTGTAATTTTTTTTTTTCGATTTTTTTTTTTTTTTTTTTTTTTTTTTTTTTTTTCTCTTTAAAGATTAACTTCCCTTAGTTGTTACTATAAATAACTTACGTTGTAACTTTTTTATAATTGACCGTAGGGAAAAACCAAGACCACTTTTCTGTGGTACAACATTGATATTACTTTCAAATTTTGGGTGTATTTTAAGGTATCTCTACCTGGTAAGGATTTTTTTTGTGGACTTAGAAAAATAAAAGAATTACAATAATTTCTAAAAAAAACAACATTGTAAACAACTAGAAAATTAAAATTCCATTTGCAAATACAGGTGCTAGTGTAAACAAATTTGCTGTGACGGGCGTATATTGTGACATTCTGCACCCTTGTTTGTTGTGTTTAGGCCTAGTCCGCCGCAAAGAACAATCTTCAATTCAGTTTTCACTGAAGGAAGAACATGAAGTAATGAATGCGTGTCACATGTAGTATGTGTCTAAAAGAAATAAATATAAATGCACAGAAAAAGATGAAGAAATAAAGAAATGAAATATATATATATAAAAAAATAATAATAAAAACAAAATGGAAAACAAATTACATCCTCATCGCTAGTGGCGTGCGCGTCGCGAGGAGGGCATGCAGAAGATTACCTGGTGTGTTGCTAGTATTTTACAGCACACATTTGCCAATCTACTACAACAAAGAACCAGGATAAGCCAATGAAAAGTTAACCCAACAAATAATAATGAATTAACAGTATTTGCTTCTCTCACTACTCTAGATGTATAAAATGCCTATATGTGCCCATTCAAACATTTGTATAGTATTTTAGTTACAAACAAATGTAAAAATATGTGATCATCAAATTATTAAAAATGAATATAAAAAGTATTGGTTACTTTACATTTGGGAACACCCTGTAGTTATATTTTTTGTTTAAAAGTACTGCTCCACCCCTTGCATCAACACAACAGTCACAGACAATGTGTATAATTAATATCTACATATGCTGGCCAAATATGGTTTTGATGCACGGGGGGGAACAATGTTCTTTAAAGCAAAATAGCTTTTATATGTATATAACAGGGCACGTAATTCTATTTAGAGCAAAAATTACCATTTTATGAAACAAATATTGAAAAATTTGACTTTAAGAAATAATCTCAAATATGTATTTTGATGGTATATGTAATTAAATACTTATTTCTTAGTGGTTTATTTTTCACTCTTGGAGTAGGCAAATTCATATAGAAAGTGTCCGAAGTCCTTATGATCCTTGTTCTTACAAAAATTGAATTTAAATTAATCTAAGATTTCTTTTATGAAAGTTTTTGTTTTGGTTCACTGTTTTGAATACTATAAAGTAGTAGCTTTGAAACCTTTCTTAGTTATCATTAGTTTAATACGTTGGTCAAGAACTATTACTCTTGCATGCATTTTGTCAGAGTTATGACTTTTTGTACTTTAAATGGGATTTTTTTGGTTAAAATTTTGATTTAGGTCCACTTAGCTTGAATGCTATCAGTGTTACAGCTTATAGCTGTTGACTTTTGAACAACTTTTATTATCATTAGTTAAGTGCATAGGGTAAGAGCCATAACTCTGATTTCCATTATGTAATTAAGAATTATGGCCCTTTATAATAAATAATGTACTAATTAAATGTCTTGTTTTTTGCACTTTCCTTACTACTTAATTTGTTGTTATTAGACTATCAAGTAGGTTGAGAGAATTAACTCTCTGTTGTATTTTGTTAGAATTATGGCCATTTTTAACATAAAAAGATGGTAATTCTTGGTTATGTTTTTGTTCAAGTTCACTTTTCTTCTAAATTTCTTGAATACTCAGTCTGTAGCTTTGACACTTCATACATTTTTTCATCATCAGTAGGTGAGAAAAAAACCTAGGAACTTTCATTCTTTTCTTGCATATTGCCTTACAATTTTATCAGGGGATGGTCTGATAAAAATGATTAATGGCTGATTGAACTCTTAGCAACATGCCAGTAAACAATGGCTGATCAGTTATCGCAAGGAGGTGTTGAGAGCAACATTGTTCTAACATGCATGCATGCAGAAATTACATTTGCAAGATTAGACAGATACACATTTGGATCAAATAAATCACTTAATCCTCACCAACGTGGGTTTGAGCCTCACTCGGGTCGTTGAATTCTTCATGTGAGGAAGCCATCCAACTGGCTTACGGAAGGTCGGTGGTTCTACCCAGGTGCCCGCTCATGATGAAATAATGCACGGAGGGGCACTTGGGTTCTTCCCACACCATCAAAGCTAGAAAGTCACCATAATTATGGCCTATAATTGTGTCGACACAACTTTAAAAATTATAATAACCAACTCTTCACAGCATATAAAACAGACATATTGAGTCACAGTAAAAACTATCTTATTCATCTATTTATTGTGAGTTTATCTGAATTTGTAGATCCATGCCCAGCTGGTAAAGAGCATCCTGCAGGAAGTACCAGTAACACAGCCTGTACAGATTGTCCGCGTGACACGTACAAGTCCAGCCAGGATACCACCTGTAAACCATGTCCTCCAGGCTTTATAACTCTAAATATTGGCAGCAAAACTTCAGCTGATTGTTTACGTAAATATATTTTACTTTTCCTGTTTTTATTACCAAGTTGTTGAAGACTGGGGATGCACACAGTCTATCAGTCTGTCCATCACATTTTTTTATGAACTTAACTCCTGCAAATTTGATTCAATTAAAGCAGGGATCAGCCTACAAGGCGATTTGAGCGATATCGTCGCTTTAAAGTCAGCCACTTCGCCTAATTATCGCCTCCGGGCGAAATCCAAATCGCCGAGTTTTTCAGCGAGTTATTATCTGTTTACTTAAAGTTGCAAAACTTGATGCATATTCTAGATTAAATTATCGATAAATCCATAGTCAACCCCGCCTACTCGCCTGTCAAACTTCAGCCAATCGTAGCGTTAATATCTAACAGCGTCAATCAATAATATTGTAAGCCGCCGCCATTTTGAAAATTTTCAATCGGCGTGTAAAAAGCCGATAAACTTAACGAGAGCATGATTTTATGCAACAATTGTATATTATTCTTTCATTTTATTAAAGATTACTTCAAAAATTATTTCAATTACCATAATTACGGTCAATTTCTGTAAATGAACGGCTCGGCTGGGTACTGTGGATAAAAAATGATTTCGCGGACGTCAGAACTGCCGTATAAAATATTGTAAAAAGATCGCCATTAACTACGAGTTTGGTATTATTTTCGAAAAAAATAATAAATAAATAAATTAAATGTATAAATCTGAACAAGTTGGTGCAAAAATCGGGCATTATAAAAGTACGAGAATCGAAACATTAATGAAAATTTTCACGCCGTTTTGATCGTGCACCTGTTAAATTTACGAATTTCGGACATGTAAATTTCGGATAAAAATTTAAAGGCGACTTTTTCATAGCTAAGTTTATACTTTATTTAGAAATTCATGAAAATGATAATGCAAGAATCAATTTCCTTAAATAATTACTGTTTATAAGTTACAGCTAGACCCACAGAAAGTGGATATATATAGGCAAGAAACTGAATGCTATGCCGATGCTTCTCCTTAAATTTTTCAACTTCTCCCTAAATTCTGTGGAGGGAGAAGTCACTTCTCCCTAAAATTTTGACCTAGGCTGATCCCTGATTAAAGTGAAACTTGGTATATACTTCATCAGCATGAAATGGACATGGGTATATTTTGATGACTTCCATGTTCGATTATGTTTTCTAGAGATACAGCCCTTTTACTGACTTCGTACTTATAAAACTACAGCAGAACATTGTGTACTCAGCTTCTTGTGCAGTTTCCATCCAACTGAAATGAAACCTGGTATACATTGTCAACATGAAGGGGAAATTTGCATCTTTATGGAACTTTCATCTCGGATTATTATTTTTTGAGCTATGTCCCATTTTTGACTCAGCCATGTTCGAACCACCTCTGTACATTATATACTTGTTATCCATGCTTGTAGTTTGGATGTTCATGTCAGATTTTTTTTATTTTGAGTTTTTATATTTTATTCTATCAAGCATTTGAAATGGGCTTGTGTTATTCAATGTTGACTTAATTCTTGTTATAACAATGTTTAGATCAAAGTTGATAAAATAAAGTTGATGTTGTGAAACAGTCTGAAAAAAAAGTGTGAGAAGTGTCTGACATTGTAAATAATATGCATGATATTCTTCTATTCAAGTAAACAAAATGAAAAGAAAAGCTTTTAACATATGAGATATGACCATATTTTTATTATAAGAAATATGATTTATGTACAAGATGTCTGCAGTTATTTTTATTATAGCAAATTGCGATCTTGGGACATACTTTGACGATTCTCTAAAGAAATGTGAGGAGTGTACATTTGGGCAGTATCAGGATCAGAAATACCAGAAAACTTGTAAAGATTGTGACACTGGTAAAACTACGAGAAACCAGGGCAGTGATGACATAACAGACTGTATTGGTAAGATTATATAAATGATTAGTATGTATGTTGCCATAAGAAAATAGAAAGGCCCCGGTACCCAGCTCTGTAGGGAGAGGACAAGAACATCAGTCTAGAAGCTGAGTTAGGTCCCCTGGGTTCCCTCAGCTTTACCTGGAGAGCTCTCTTAGTCACTCTGAAGATGTGGGTGTTGGTGTCCATGTTTGCAAATTTTTGATGCACTCTCTCTTTTACCCTGTTATGTCTTGGACGTAATACAGTTTTTCTTCATTATTACCTATATCTAATGGCAGTAGGGCAGCAACAATATTTCCTGAAGTATGCATTCTTTTGTACCCCCCGACAACAAAGTTGTAAGGGGGGGTATACTGGTTTCAGGTTGTCTGTCTTTCTGTCCGTCTGTCTGTCTGTCCGTCTGTCTGTCTGTCCGTCTGTCCATAGACACAATCTTGTGCGCACCATCTCTCCTTATCCCCTTGACAGAATTTAATGAAACTTCACACAAGTGATCAGTACCAACAGTAGTTGTGCATGGGGCATGTTAGGTTCTTTTAGAAAAAAAAATTTGCAGAGTTATGGGACTTTGTTTTTTTGTTACTATACTATATACATAGACACAATCTTGTGCGCACCGTCTCTCCTCATCCCCTTGACACAATTTAATGAAACTTCACACAAGTGATCAGTACCAACAGTAGTTGTGCATGGGGCATGTTAGGTTCTTTTAGAAAAAAAATTTGCAGAGTTATTGGACTTTGTTTTTTGTTACTATACTATATACATAGACACAATCTTGTGCGCACCATCTCTCCTCATCCCCTTGACACAATTTAATGAAACTTCACACAAGTGATCAGTACCAACAGTAGTTGTGCATGGGGCATGTTAGGTTCTTTCAGAAAAAAAATTTGCAGAGTTATGGGACTTTGTTTTTTTGTTACTATACTATATACATAGACACAATCGTGTGCACACCATCTCTCCTCATCCCCTTGACACAATTTAATGAAACTTCACACAAGTGATCAGTAACAACAGTAGTTGTGCATGGGGCATGTTAGGTTCTTTCAGAAAAAAAATTTGCAGAGTTATGGGACTTTGTTTTTTTTTTGTTACTATACTATATACATAGACACAATCTTGTGTGCACCATATCTTCTCATCCCCTTGACACAATTTAATGAAACTTCACACAAGTGATCAGTACCAACCCTAGTTGTGCATGGTGCATGTTACATTCTTTTAGATAAATATTCTGCATAGTTATGGGACTTTGTTTTTTGTTACTATACTGTATACATACATTCTATATACATACAGTCCACATAATTATGCAATCTTGTGTGCGTCAAATTGCAATGTACCGTCAGTGCATGCGGGGGGTATATTCATCACCTTTAGTGATAGCTCTAGTTTTACCTGGAATTACGGTATGTCCGTTGTTCTATACATCAATCCAATCATCCTTCTGTCACGCAACTGGTCGGACATCTCTTCACCAGATTTAAAGAGTGATCATTGCCAAGCCTAGTTATGCATGTCTCAGCATTTTCTGGTCTGATTATTTTAAGCAGAGTTATGGCCCTTGATTGATAAAATTTTATTATGTTTTGGCCGTTTCTCTTATATTATTGGGCGAATTTCCACCAAGCCATATGGAAGTGATCATTACCAAACCTAATTAAGTATTTTGTCAGCATGTTTTAGTTCTGTGAATTGGAGTTATGGCCCTTGATTTGATGCATTTTACCTCATCTGGGTAACTGCTCCCATACCACCAAAAGGAATTACACCAAACTTTACAAAATGATCATTGCAAATCCTAGTTGTGCATAGCTTGGGTATATTCCATTTAGGTAATGTTCAGCACAGGTATGGCACTTGATTTGGCAAAATTTATGATCTTTTAGCAACTTCTTTTGACCTATAATTGAGGGATTTCCACTAAACCTTACACAAGTGATTAGTGCCACATCTTTTTATGCATATTGCCACTGCCAAGCCTAGTTTTCTATTTTATGGGAATGTTATGGTTCAGTGATTTGCCCTGGAGTTATGACCTTGATTTGTGGCATTTTACAATTTCTGCATGGTAAGTGGTTGGAGAGATGTTTTTAGCTCACCTGAGCAATGCTCAGGTGAGTTTTTCTGATCGCTCAATGTCCGGCGTCCGGCGTCTGTCATCTGTCGTCCGTCGTCTGTCAACATTTAGCTTGTGTATGCGATAGAGGCTGTATTTTTCAATTAATCTTCATGAATATTGGTCAGAATGATAACCTTGATGAAATCTAGGCCGAGTTCGAAAATGGATCATCTCTGGTCAAAAACTAGGTCACTAGGTCAAATCAAAGAAAAACCTTGTGTATGCGATAGAGGCTGTATTTTTCATTTAATCTTCATGAATATTGGTCAGAATGATAACTTTGATGAAATCTAGGCCGAGTTTGAAAATGGGTCATCTGGGGTCAAAAACTAGGTCACTAGGTCAAATCAAAGAAAAACCTTGTGTATGCGATAGAGGTGGTATTTTTCAATTAATCTTCATGAATATTGGTCAGAATGATAACCTTGATGAAATCTAAGCCGAGTTCAAATTGGGTCATCTGCGGTCAAAAACTAGGTCACTAGGTCAAATCGAAGAAAAACCTTGTGTATGCGATAGAGGCTGTATTTTTCAATTCTTCTTCATGAATATTGGTCAGAATGATAACCTTGTTGAAATCTAGGCCGAGTTCGAAAATGGGTCATCTCGGGTCAAAAACTAGGTCACTAGGTCAAATCAAAGAAAAACCTTGTGTATGCGATAGAGGCTGTATTTTTCAGTTGATCTTCATGAATTTTGGTCAGAATGATTGCCTTGATGAAATCTAGGCCGAGTTCGAAAATGGGTCATCTCGGGTCAAAAACTAGGTCACTAGGTCAAATCAAAGAAAAACCTTGTGTATGTGATAGAGGCGGTATTTTACAATTGATCTTCATGAATTTTGGTCAGAATGATTACCTTGATGAAATCTAGGCCGAGTTCGAAAATGGGTCATCTGGGGTCAAAAACTAGGTCACTAGGTCATATCACGTAAAAACCTTGTGTATGCGATAGAGGCTGTATTTTTCAATTGATCTTCATGAATTGTGGTCAGAATGATTGCCTTGATGAAATTTAGACCAAGTTCGAAAATGGGTCATCTCGGGTCAAAAACTAGGTCACTAGGTCAAATCAAAGAAAAACCTTGTGTATGCAATAGAGGCTGTATTTTTCAACTGATCTTCATGAAATTTAGCCAGAATGATTACCTTGATAAAATCTAAGCTGATTTCGAAAATGGGTCATCTGGGGTCAAAAACTAGGTCACTAGGTCAAATCGAAGAAAAACATTGTGTATGCAATAGAGGATGTATTTTTCAATTGATCTTCATGAAATTTGGTCAGAGTGATTGCCTTGATGAAAACTAGGTTCGTTTTGAATATGGGTTATCTGAGGTCAAAAACTAGGTCACTAGGTCAAATTAAAGAAAAATCTTGTGTATGCGATAGAGACTGTTTTTTTTCAGTTGATATTTATGAAATTTGGTCAGGTTGATTGCCTTAATGAAATCTAGGTCGAATTTGAATATGGGTCATCTGAGGTCAAAAACTAGGTCACTTGGTCAAATCAAAGAAAAAACTTCTGTATGTGATAGAGGCTGTATTTTTCAGTTGATCTTCATGAATTTTGGTCAGAATGATTGCCTTGATAAAATCTAGGTCGAGTTTGAACATGGGTCATCTAGGGTCAAAAACTAAGTCATATTTAAGAAAATGCTTGTTTTATCGCAAGAGACCAAGTTTTTGGTCCAATCTTAATGAAAATTGGTCAGAATATTTGTTTCCATGAAATCACTAGGTCAAACATGTTTTACACTGTTATGGAGTGTTTCTTAGGTGAGCGACCTAGGGCCATCTTGGCCCTCTTGTTCATGAAAACAATCTCTAGTTTTAGGATGAAGTTTTGATGCACTTTCACTTTTTGTCTGTTATTATTAAATGGATTTGATTCAAACTTAATACATTTGTAGGCCATAACTCCAGCACCAATATTTCATGGATTATGCCCCCTTTTCACTTAGAATTTCTGGTTAATTTTTTGATGTTCTTTCACTATATCTCTGTCATTTCAGAATGGATTTGATTCAAACTTTTAAAATAGTTGCCCCACATTATTACACACACCATAATTATGACAAAAGGGCTGTATCTCAGGCAACAACTATGTCCCGAATTTTAGGAATAAGTTTCTGTGCACTTTAATATTCCTATTACTGAAAGGATTTGATTTGAACTAAATTGTTTATTCCTCGACATCATAGACATAAGGTCTATAACTCTGACACCAGTATTTCATGAATTATATCCCATTTTTAGCTCACATGTCACAAAGTGACAATGTGAGCTTTTGTGATCACGCAGCGTGCGTACGTGCGTCCGTGCGTGCGTAAACTTTTGCTTGTGACCACTCTAGAGGTCACATTTTTCATGGGATCTTTATGAAAGTTGGTCAGAATGTTTATCTTGATGATATCTAGGTCAGGTTCGAAACTGGGCCAACTGCGTTTAAAAACTAGGTCAGTAGGTCTAAAAATAGAAAAACCTTGTGACCTCTCTAGAGGCCATACTTTTCAATGGATCTTCATGAAAGTTATTCAGAATGTTCACCTTGATGATATCTAGGTCAAGTTTGAAGCTGGGTCACGTGCCATCAAAAACTAGGTCAGTAGGTCAAATAATAAAAAAACCTTGTGACCTCTCTAGAGGCCATATTTTTCTTGGGATCTGTATGAAAATTGGTCTGAATGTTCATCTTGATAATATCTAGGTCAAGTTCGAAACTGGGTCAATTGCGGTCAAAAACTAGGTCAGTAGGTCTAAAAATAGAAAAACGTGTGACCTCTCTAGAGGCCATACTTGTGAAAGAATCTTCATGATAATTGGTCAGAATGTTCACCTTGATGATATCTAGGTCAAGTTCGAAACTGGGTCACATGCCATCAATAACTAGGTCAGTAGGTCAAATAACAAAAAAACCTTGTGACCTCTCTAGAGGCCATATTTTTCATAGGATCTGTATAAAAATTGGTCAGAATTTTTATCTTGATGATATCTAGGTCAAGTTTGAAACTGGTTCAACTGCAGTCAAAAACTAGGTCAGTAGGTCTAAAAATAGAAAAACCTTGTGACCTCTCTAGAGGCCATACTTTTCAATGGATCTTCATGAAAATAAGTCAGAATGTTCATCTTGATGATATCTAGGTCTTGTTTGAAACTTGGTCACGTGTTTTTAATAACTAGGTCAGTAGGTCAAATAACAAAAAAGCCTTGTGACCTCTCTAGAGGCCATATTTTTCATGGGATCTACATGAAAATTGGTCTGAATGTTCATCTTGATGATATCTAGGTCACGTTTGAAACTGGGTCAACTGCAGTCAAAAACTAGGTCAGTAGGTCTAAAAATAGAAAAACCTTGTGACCTCTCTAGAGGCCATACTTCTGAATGGATCTTCATGAAAATTGGTCAGAATGTTCAACTTGATGATATCTAGGTCAATTTCGAAACTGGGTCACGTGCCATCAATAACTAGGTCAGTAGGTCAAATAATAAAAAATCTTGTGACCTCTCTAGAGGCCATATTTTTCAGTGGATCTTCATGAAAATTGGTTAGAATTTTTATCTTGATGATATCTAGGTCAGATTCAACACTGGGTCACATGAGCTCAAAAACTAGGTCACAATGTCAAATAATAGAAAAAAAACGACATCATACTCAGTTTAAAACTGGGTCATGTGGGGACAGGTGAGCGATTCAGGACCATCATGGTCCTCTTGTTACTTAAAATTTCTAGCTAAATTTGATGCACTTTCACTATATCTCTGTTACATCTGAATGAATATTAATTCAAACATAAAATACTTATATCACAACATCACCCACATTATATGACAAAAATTCAGCTGAAATATTTCATAAATAATGCCCCTTTTTTACTTAGAATTTCAGGTTATGTTTGTAATGCACTTTTCACTTTACCATGGTTATTAATAACTTTTATGAACAAAATTTATAAAGTAAACAAACCACATCACCACCCAAATCATATGACACAAATTCCATTACTCTGGCAAAAATATTCCATGAATTATGTCCCTTTTATATTTAAGAATTTCAGTTAAGTTTTTATATGATTTGTCTCTGTCTCTATTTTAAGTCAGATTACTGCGATTTGACACAGGCTCTAATTACCCAACCTCACCGTCCATATCTGATGCATTAATCACTTAAGTGATAGCTCTAGTTTCTTCAGATTATATGCTTTTCTGCTACCAAGCATCAAAATAGTTATGCGAACTTTGTCCTCTGCCAATTGTTTTCTAAATATTTTGACTCTTATTTAAGCACTGTGGGACTTAAGAAATGTATATATCTAAAGATGGACTTCCAATGCTGTTGCAGTACCACTGCCAAAATCAATGTAACTGGACACTCTTTGGAAATAATAAAAGCTTTCCTGTTTGTAGATAGGGTTAATTCACACTGGATCTACTTGAACCTGATTTTATCATCATGGCAGATATATATGAGCCGTGCCATGAGAAAACCAACATAGTGGGTTTGCGACCAGCATGGATCCAGACCAGCCTGTGCATCCGCGCAGTCTGGTCAGGATCCATGCTGTTCGCTTTTAAAGCCTATTGCAATGAGAGAAACCATTAGCGAACAGCATGGATCCTGACCAGACTGCGCGGATGCAAAGGCTGGTCTGGATCCATGCTGGTCGCAAACCCACTATGTTGGTTTTCACATTACCATTGCGTGTGCTAGTTTTAACAATGTCATTTATATCATGATATTAAATATATTGAAAACATGACATGATTGTCTTAGTAAATGGATAAAAGGTAAATGTTATTATTTATGGAACAAAAGTAATTACATGAGCAGCTTCTATGCTTCCGTTCAGACCAAATTCTAAAAACAAAAACACGAATATTTACTGAAATATTAACATTATATTCTTGATCCTTCTTAAATTTTATGATAGTATTTAAGTTGTGTCGTTTTACATGTTACAGTACCATGCCCTGCAGGATCATATCTCCCATTCCGTTTAAATGGACAGTGTACTCCGTGTCCCCAGGGTACGTATAGGGTGGATGATGAAACTGCTGCTACCTGTACACCTTGTGGAAGTGGTAAAACTACAGATCAAGAAGGATCTACAAGTGTAGCAGACTGTAAACGTATGTTTATTTTGTTCATTTTTTTTTCCATTAAATAGAAACTATGGATGAGTGATCAAAAATATCTCTTAGCTCTTAATGTTGCAGACATAAAGTATAACAATTATTATATGCGTGTTTTGGAAAATGGGTGCGCATGTCTGTTCCTCTGTCATAGCTTGTGTCCAGGACACAACTTGATGATAATTCAAGGTATGGACTTTAAACTTGGCATATAGGTAATTGGGTTAGAGATGATGTCCAGAAGTCATGAACCAGGCCAGTAAGTCAAAGGGAAAGGTCACAGTTGGAGCCAGGAGGTCAAATTTGTCTCTCATATTTTATATCTGGAGCTTAATTTAATAAACCATCTAAGGTATTGACTTTACATTTGACATATAGGAACATGGCAATAAGACAATGTGTGGAGTGCATAAAATGGATTAGTAGGTCAAATTTTACAGTCACAAATTTAGTTCAGAGGTCAAATTTGTCAGTCATATTTTATATACAAAACATACCTTGATAACTTTTCCAGGTTTCGACTTCAGACTTGGCATAAAAGTAGGTGGTGATGAGACAATTTGCAGTCTATGAAACTGATCAGTAGATCAAAGGTCAAGGTCAAAGTCATAGATTTAGCTTAAAGGTCAAATCTGTCTTTCATATTTTGTGTCCAGAGCACAACTTAAAAACTGTTCAAGGTATTGACTTGAAAGTTGGAATAAAGATAGATGATGATAAGATCTTGTGCAGAGTGCAGTAATCCAAATCACTCACACACTACCTCCTCCCCCACCCACTCTCCAAACTTTCCAAAAATTGCTTAGTTTCTTGTGCCAATAATAGTATCCCATCACCACTACACAGAAGCCCCCATTCATCAGGATGAAACCATAAAATCATGATTATCCATGCATTTTTCTTGGATACTTAAATTTTGGTTCATTTTTGCAAGGACCACAGCTCTACTCCAGAAAACTTGGACATGCTTCTGTTAATGTAGTCATTCTAAGCCGTACCACTCAAAACAACATTTTCTTTATTTTCGGTCGTCTGACTTGTAAACAGACCCTTGCATTAGCCTTTACTTTAAATAGAAACTTATCAGTTTGCCTTTATTGACTAAAACATGTTTACAATGTTTTTTGCCACTGCGCAATAGGTCACACTGTAACAAATATGTGAAATGTCCCAAATATTAAATTTTAGTTGCATTTTAATTTTTTTGAAAACATGTCTGCCTTTCTATTTTCCAGCTGATTGTAAACCAGGTGAGAAAATAGAGGGAGATATCTGTGTACTTTGTGAAATAGGGTCATACCAGACCTTGCCCAGACAGACATCGTGCAATCTTTGTGCAGATTATACCACTACCAAAGAAGAAGGAACTGACTCTCCAGATGACTGTGTGGGTGAGGAAAACTGACTTTTACTTTGCAATTTAGAAAACAAATGAATTAATAGGTCTATATTCTGAGACCTTGGTAATGATTGATAAACATTAGGGAAAATAGTTAAGGACCTTACTTTTTTAGCATTTTCTTTGGTAAATGAATTGTGTGTATGTGTGTGTGTGTGTGTGTGTGTGTGTGTGTGTGTTTGGGTTTAACATCTTTTTCAGCAATTTTTCAGTCATATAAAGACGGTGTCTACTTGTAGCAGTGAGCACAATGCCCAACTTTATAGTGCTGCCTCACTGGAATATCACGCCATAGACACGTGACATGATACCCCACCCAGTCACATTATACTGACACCAGGCTGACCAGTCCTAGCACTACTCTCTTAATGCTGAGCACCAAGCGATGAAGCTACAAGTACCATTTTTTATGTCTTTGGTATGACGCAGCCAGGGATCAAACCCACGACCTGTATGTGTTTGTGTGTGTGACATAGATAAAAAGGATCATTTTGCGGAATGTTTTTTTTTTTTTAGGAGAAATGTTTGAAATATACAAGTGTTCTACTTTTAGCTTGTCTGTTAAAGAATATATTAAAAGGAGGGGTATTGTACTCTCCCTGGTGTCAGCATTGCCTTTGCATTTAGGGAAATTTTGTGGAAAGCTTCTTAATTTCACTATATCATGTTATATGCCCCAGAAAAGTTCTACCTTGGGTCACACCTACCCCGACACCTCTCCTCCACATCCCCCTAAAAATGTATAGATAAAGAAATATTAGGTGTATATTGCTTCACTCTTGGATACAAAAAAAATATTCCTTTGAAACTTTGTAAACTTGTTTATCATTATGCAGCAAGCATGTAGGTCAAGAACCAAAACTCTTGACATACATTTTGTCAGAATTATGACTCTTTATGGAGTCAGAAAATTAGAATTTCTAGTTAAGGTCCACTGTTCTGAATACTGTAAGAGTTATAGCTCTGAAACATTTTACACTTGTTTATTATCATTTGATCAGAAAATATATAAAAAAAAACAACAAAGCTATCTATTACAGTTTGTCATAAATACTTTCCTTCTTAGAAAATTGGTATTTTTTTTATTTTTATGCCCCCAAAGGTGGGCATATTAAAATAGCACTGTCCATACGTGCGACGTCCGTGTGTCCAGTAAATTCTTGTCCTGGCTGTAACTCTTCCATCCATAAAGGGATTTTGAAATAACTTAGCATAAATATTTATCATAATGACACAATGTGTTGTGCGCAAGATCAAGACCCTTAGCTCCAAGGTTAAGGTCACACTTTGAGGTCAAAGGTTAACATGGTCTGTTTCTTGTCCGGTCAATAACTCTGCCATCAATGAAGGGATTTTGAAATAACTTGGCATAAATGTTTACCATAATGAGACGATGTGTACTGCACATGACCCAGACCCCTAGCTCCAAGGTCAAGGTCACACTAAGAAGTCAAAGGTTAACAGGGACTGTTTCTTGTCCGGTCCATAAGTCTGCCATTCATCACGGGATTTTGATATTATTTGGCATAAATGTTCCTCAGATGATGTGTCATGCCTAAGATCTAGACCCCTTGCTCTAAGGTCAAGGTCACTCTTAGAGGGTAAAGGGTAACATGGTCTGTTTCTTGTCCGGTTTATCACTCTGCCATTGATGAAGGGATTTTGAAATTATTTGGCATAAATGTTCCCAATAATGAGATGAGGTGCCATGCACAAGACCTAGACCCCTAGCTCCAAGGTCAAGGTCACACTTAGAAGTCAAAGGTGTTTCTTGTCTGTTCCATAACTCTACCATTTATCAAGGGATTTGAAAATAATTTGACACATATGTTAACCATATTGAGAAGGTGTGTCACGCTTATGACCTGGGCCTCTTAGTTCAGGTCAGGGTCACGAAATGATGTGTGACTTTTTTTGCGCATGCAACTGTAGCATTCTTGGGCATGCTTTGGGGGCATTTGTCACCAGTAGTTACAGCTCTTGTTTGTTATGTCAACTTTTCTTGGATACTGCAGCTTTGAAGCTTTATACATTTTTATGCCCCCGAAGGGAGGCATATAGTTTTTGAACCGTCTGTTGGTCTGTCAGTCTGTCCGCAATTTTCGTGTCCGGTCCATATCTTTGTCATCGATGGATGGATTTTCAAATAACTTGGCATGAATGTGTACCACAGTAAGACCTAGTGTCGCGCGCAAGACCCAGGTCCGTAGCTCAAAGGTCAAGGTCACACTTAGACGTTAAAGGATAGTGCATTGATGGGCATGTCCGGTCCATATCTTTGTCATCGATTGATGGATTTTCAAATAATTTGGCATGAATGTGTACCACAGTAAGACAACATGTCGCGCGCAAGACCCAGGTCCGTAGCTCAAAGGTCAAGGTCACACTTAGACGTTAAAGGATAGTGCATTGATGGGCGTGTCCGGTCCATATCTTTGTCATCCATGGATGGATTTTCAAATAACTTGGCATGAATGTGTACCACAGTAAGACGACGTGTCGCGCGCAAGACCCAGGTCCGTAGCTCTAAGGTCCTAAACTCTAACTTCGGCCATAACTATTCATTCAAAGTGCCATCGGGGGCATGTGTCATCCTATGGAGACAGCTCTTGTTTCGTCATCAGTAGGCAAGAAAGAAGGCGAAGAACCACAATTCTTTTTTGCATGTTGTCTTATGTTAAGGACTTGCATACATCATTGACATCTGCAGGCCATGATTTTGTGTTTTCAAAATCTGGATCTTTACTATTTCTAAGTGTTACTCCATCCTCATATTGCACCTTGTACACACATAAATATAAAATGAAAACCTGTTACATACACTGCTGCTTGCTGCTTTCACATCTCTGTTGGCAAATATTTTCAAGTAGACAAGCACCCTGTCTTTTCAACAACTAGGAGGCAGATAGTATGCAAACTGTCTGTTGCTTCAATCCAGCTGTCATACTTTCTCGAGAAGTCAATTTCTCCTGCAAGTTACATCAAAATGAAATGGAACTTGGTATGTGTCATTGTCACCAAGTGGACATGCACATACATACCCCTGCTGTATTTATTCCAGCATTGTCAATTATTGTCTCATTATTTGCAGACTTCTGGTGGTATCATGATTATGATTTCTTTTCAAATCTTAGAAAAGCTTGTTTCAAAGTAGCTAGTAGTAGCTAGTTGTAGTTCAACTTAAAAAGATTGCAAATGATTTTCAAACTATCTGTGTATGATTTTGTCCCTGAACAGAACTGTATTATAAGGATACACAAAAATAGGTACCAATACCCGTTTTGCCAAACATCAACTGCGATAAACATGTTTCCTTAATTACCAAATAAAATCAGTACTTTGAGAATTATAACTATAGTAAATTAAATTCTGAAATTATTCGTATTATGTGAGAAAAGTTCTAGTTTACAATGCTTTTATATATTTTATATATACCTTTAAAACATTTATAGATACCTGTCCTAGTGGTACAGAACTCACTGAAAAGAATCCTGTGAAGTGTCAGAAATGCGCAATGAACAGCTATAAGGAGGCTGGTGTTGACAAAAAATGTACAGCATGTCCAGCCAATCATATCACTCTATCTGATGGTGCTGTTAGTAAAACAGAATGTGTCCGTAAGTTTTGTTGTCTTGCTTTTATACACATTTCTTTAAATGACTGGCATTAACCATATTTAAATCATTGTTGAGATTCGATTATGTTTGTTTATCTTTGTATAGACTTAATTGATAAAATGTCCCAACTGAATATTGATTATAGTGGCAGAAAATAAGATTAAAAGTCCTGTAGTTTTTCAGAGCAAGTATTTCTAGTCAAATTAAGTTGAAAGGTACTCTTAATTGACTAAAACTGTTGTCAGTATTAGAAAATAGCCAGTAATAAAGATATTTGGGGAAAATACATTTAGGGTACACCTGTCTTTCATTACCCTGATTTCTAAGTTTATGATTCTGTTGTAAAATTTCATGTTACACTTTGAAGAAGAAGGCTTATATTGCTTTATGATGGTTAGTCTTTGGTTTGTTAGGCCATGTGTTGGTAGGCCATTTGGTTTATGATGATTAACTAGAGAATGCTAATCAAACTTCATAAGAAGAGAAAAGCCCGCCCACTTAGCTCAGTAGGGAGAGCATTGGTCTACGGATGGCGGGGTTGTGAGTTCGATCCCCAGGCAGGGCGTATGTTCTCCGTGATGATTTGATAAAAGACATTGTGTCTGAAATCATTCGTCCTCCACCTCTGCTAATTCATGTGGGGAAGTTGGAAGAGTGACAGTAAATGACCCCTGTTGTTTTTAAGTCAATAGGTTAAAGATCAAGATCATAGTGACCTTGTGACTGAAAATAGTTTCCATTCAATAAGTGATGAATTTTGTCTACTGCCATCAGACTTTATAAAATGATTGCCTGCCATCAAGAGATGGCCCCTTCTAATTTTGGTCTCAAGAGGTCAAGGTCAAGATCAAATTGGTCTGACCAATAATTGGAGAATACTTGTTTCAATGGCCACCCATTTTCATGTGATGATTGTCTATGGTCAGTAGATGATCCCTAGTCATTTTGTAGATCAGTATGTAAAGGGTCAGTGTGGTCTTGAAACTGAAAATTGTTTCAGATCAGTATCTGCAGCGTAGTGCCATCAGATTTCATAAGATGATTATCTGTGGTCAGGAGATAGCACTCTAATTCATGGGTTTATACCTCATAGGGCAGGGTTATTATGACCTTGAGAATAAAAATGGTTTTAGATCAGTTACTGGAGAACACTTGTGAGTATAGTTGTCAGCTTCATAGGATGATTGCCTTCAGTTAGTAGGTGACTGTTGTGTTTGAGGAAGTAAGTCATAGAATATTAAACACTGACAAATTGCATACCCAGTTTAAGCTAGCAGGTCATCATGGAAACATTTGTGTTTTACAAATAGCTGTTGTTAAAGAAATTTCTGCCACATTATTTTAGCTGATTGCACAGATGGTCAGAAATGGGATGCTGTAACTCTACAGTGTGAAGCTTGTGAGGCAGGCACCTTCCAGCCATGGTTTTACAAGGACACTTGTATTAAATGTCGAGACAAATGGACAACATTGGCAGAAGGAGCAAAAAAAGAGAGTGATTGTAAACGTAAGGAGTTCTTTTCAGAATCTGTTTAGAAGAAGTCTCAATGAGCTTTTTCTGTACTGGATCAGTAGGATACTTCAAAAATATATTTTGAATAGATTAGAAAATTTGAGATAAAAGGAAGTAACAGGAGATTATTGATCAGTGAGACATTGAGATTTTTCCTGAGTGTCTTTTCATGTTGAATTTATTGAACATTTTCAATAAAATAAATAAATGTGAGGTTCTGTATTTTATTCAATGAGTTTAATAAATTTGAATGTTAGATTCTTTAATCCCATGTAAGCTTTTTTTTCCTGAAACATTGGATTTTTTTCTTTGTTTATATGTACATGTAATAGAAGTCAGTTTGACCACATTCTTCTATGCAGGAAGCAATGTCAACATCAAAATGATATACTACGATATTATCAAAAATATGACATGGCGCTATTTCATTCCCGTAACATGATATACAGTGAAACACCGCTCGCTCGAGCATCGATGACTAGAGTACCCGGGCTCGCTCGAGCAATTCATGTGGTCCCGGCCGATTTCCTATTTTCTATGCGAAATTGCCAAGGCTGGGTCAAGCATCGATAACTCGATCGCTCGAGCATGACATCTGGTCCCTGTGTATTAATTTACTCTTTGTTGCTTCTGGCAAACTTGAGCAGAGGTGTCAAAATTTTTCACACCTTCGGTGGTCAGAATTTATCAGTTAATTAAAATTTTCCACACACCGTGAGAATTGCGTGGTCTAATCCGCGACTATCCTAAATGTTTGTTTGTCGGTATATTTGATCTGATAATGAGATTAATTATTGACAAAAGGTTGAACAAAAGTTTTATTGATCAGATATAGATGAATAACTGATTACTTAAATCTTCTTTTCTGCGGGATCGAGAAAACTGTCATGAGATCTTAGTATTTTAATCAGCAGTTGTTTGCAAGGAAATAATATAGCCTTTTCATAAAATTGAGATGATAATTTTGATATGCACTTGTTGATAAATAAAAATTGCCATTTACAAATTACGTATTGAAACGTCTATGATAGATAACTTTTGTAATACTTTTTTTAAATGTCACAAGCATGTTATTATTACGCAACACCGTTTAATCTGCAAATGGTCGCGATGACAATTGATATTGGTAAAACAAAAAATTTTCTTCTTATGTTGGTCAATGTTTGGGTCACTCGAAACCATGGATAACTCGAGCATTTTGCTCATCCCCTTGCGACTTCGAGTGAGCGGTGTTTTACTGTATTTGATAAATATATTTCCAGCTGACTGTACAGCAGGTGAGCATTGGGATGAGGCCTCGCTAAGCTGTGTAAAATGTAATAAGGACTCGTACCAGCCAAATCCTTACCAGTTTGTCTGTCTGAAATGTCCTGAAGGAACGTTCACTGATAATACTGGGGCTGTTGCTGAATCGGAGTGTAAAGGTAAAGATAATATCTACTGTTTAATCAGATCGCAAAGGTAGCGTTACATTAATGGCATCTGCTGAATCAAAGCACAAAGATATGAAAAAGTCAATGACATTTACTGTTGAATCAAGGCACAAAGATAGAGAAAATTTAACGGCATCTGCTGTTGAATCAAGGCACAAAGGTAGAGAAAAGTTAATGACATCTGCTGTTGAACCAAGGCACAAAGATAGATAAAAGTTAATGACATTTACTGTTGAAACAAGGCACACAGGTAAAGAAAAGTTAATGACATCTGCTGTTGAATCAAGGCACACAGGTAAAGAAAAGTTAATGACATCTGCTGTTGAATCAAGGCACAAGGTAGGGATAACTTAATGACATCTGCAGTTGAATCGAGGCACAAAGATAAAGAATAGTTAATGACATCTGCTGTTGAATCAAGGCACAAAGGTAGAGATAACTTAATGACATCTGCTGTTGAATCAAGGCACAAAGCCAGAGATAAGTTAATGACATCTGCTGTTGAATCAAGGCACAAAGGTAGAAAAAAGTTAATGACATCTGCTGCTGAATCAAGGCACAAAGGTAGAAAAAAGTTAATGACATCTGCGGCTGAATCAAGGCACAAAGATAGGGAAAAGTTAATTACATCTACTATTGCATTATAAATATAATGAATGATAGTTAGACCCATACCAGACTGTTTATCCACAATGTCATGAAGAAGCAACATTGAAAACAAAGACTGCTGAAGATAACCATTGTTGTGCCTGGCTAGAGCTAAATCACAAAGAAAATTTGGTGTTAAAGACAAAAACTACAGATAACTGTTAGTCAGTTGCTGTTTCAGTCTTAATGATGAGGTAATGACAAGTGAAATCAGTTGATGCTACAGACTAAACAGTGAGGTAGAGGTAAGTGAAGTCAGTGTCTGCTGCAGTCTAAATAGTGAGGTAATGGTGATTGAAGTCAGTTGCTGCTGCAATCTGAATGGTGAGGTAATGGCAAGTGAAGTCAGTTGCTGCTGCTGTCTGAACATTGAGGTAAAGGTAAGTGAAGTCAGTTGCTGCTGCAGTCTGAACAGTGAGGTAATGGTAAGTGAAGTCAGTGTTTCTGCTGCACTCTGAACGGCAAGGTAATTGTAAGTGAAGTCAGTTGCTGCTGCACTCTGAACAGCGGGATAATGGTAAGTGAAGTCAGTTGCTGCTGCACTCTGAACAGCGAGATAATGGTAAGTGAAGTCAGTTGCTGCTGCAGTCTGAACAGCGAGGTAATGATAAGTGAAATCAGTTGCTGCTGCAGTCTGAATGGTGAGGTAAGGCAAGTTGTCAGTTGCTGCTGCAGTCTGAACGGCGAGGTAATGATAAGTGAAGTCAGTTTCTGCAGCAGTCTAAATAGTGAGGTAATGGCGAGTGAAGTCAGTTGCTGCTGCAGCCTGAATGGTGAGGTAATGGTAAATGAAGACAGTTGTTGCTGCAGTCTGAAAAGTGAGGTAGTGATAAATGAAATCAGTTGCTGCTGGAGTCTGAACAGTGAGGTAATGGCAAGTGAAGTCAGTTGCTTCTGCAGTCTGAACAGTGAGGTAGTGATAAATAAAGTCAGCTGCTGCTGCAGTATGAAGAGTGAGGTATAGATAAATGAAGTCAGTTGCTGCTGCAGTCTAAAACAATGAGGTAGTGATAAATTAAGTCAGTTGCTGCTGCTGTCTGAGCAGTGAAGTAGTGATAAATGAAGTCAGTTGCTGCAGCAGTCTGAAGAGTGAGGTAGTGATAAATGAAGTCGGTTGCAGCTGCAGTCTGAACAGTGAGGTAGTGATAAATGAAGTCAGTTGCAGCTGCAGTTTGAACAGTGAGGTAGTGATAAATGAAGTCAGTTGTTGCTGCTGTCTGAAGGGTGAGGTAGTGATAAATGAAGTCAGTTGTTGCTGCAGTCTGAAGAGTGAGGTAGTGATAAATGAAGTCAGTTGCTGCTACAGTCTGAATGGTGATGTTGTGGTAAATGAAGTCAGTAGCTGCTACAGTCTAAACAGTGAGTCAGTGATAAATGAAGTCAGTTGTTGCTGCAGTCTATATGACAAAACTAATGATTTTTGTATTTTCAGTTTAGCTGTTTCATAATTGAGCTTACAGAAGCAAGTTAAAACTATGTATATAAATAGATTTTTTTTGCAGACCAGTGTCAGCTAGGTGAGGAGATGGGGCCAGGGGGAACCTCCCCTTCAGATTGTGTGAAGTGTAAAGTTGGAACATACAAGGATGCTACTAAAGCAACATGTGAGCCATGTCCGGATGGATTAACCACATTGACTGATGGCAAAACAGCAAGCACAGATTGTAAACGTAAGTGCTTATATTTTTTATGCTCCCAAAAGGGAAAATGTATATATGCTACTTTATCTTGTCCGTACAGCAATTCTTGTCCAAAGTATTTCACAGCAACCAAGAGTTACCTAAACATTAATTAAGTCTCCCACCAAACTTGAACAAAATGTGTTTGCAAGTAAGTCCTCTGCCAAGTTCAATTACCAGCCAAATTTGCCGAGGCACTTTGGAATTTTGGCCCTTGAAAATTGTTTTTGATAATCAAAGCACTGAAAGTCTGATAAGGCAGTTGAGGTCTTGCATGGTTGACTCATATACTACTATTCAAATGATTAGGCAGTTGTGGGAGACATGTGCTTTTCGCAAAAGCAGCTGTAGTTTTGAATTCTTTTCAAATAGAAAAAAATATGTGACATTACACAAAGGATGGGCTATTTATAGATTGAGTAAAAGTAAGTAAGTAAGTAAAGACTTTATTAATCCCCCGCCATGGCGGAGGGATTATAGGAATGGTCTGCGTTCGTCCTTCCGTCTGTCCTTCTGTCCGTAACAAATTCGTGTCCGGTCCATATCTCCTAAACCCCTTGAAGGATTTTCATGAAACTTGGGTCAAATGATCACCTCATCAAGACGATGTGCAGAACTCATGAGTCAGCCTTGTCGGTTCAAGGTCAAGGTCACAACTCAAGGTCAAAGGTTTGAGCCTGCCATTTTGTGTCCGCTCTATATCTCCTAAACCCCTTGAAGGAATTTTATAAAACTTGGGTCAAATGATCACCTCATCAAGACGATGTGCATAACCCATGAGTCAGTCATGCCGGCTCAAGGTCAAGGTCACAACTCAAGGTCAAAGGTTTGAGCCTTCCATTTTGTGTCCGCTCTATATCTCTTAAACCCCTTGAAGGAATTTTATAAAACTTGGGTCAAATGATCACCTCATCAAGACGATGTGCAGAACCCATGAGTCAGTCATGCCGGCTCAAGGTCAAGGTCACAACTTAGGGTCAAAGGTTTGAACCTTCCATTTTGTGTCCACTCTATATCTCCTAAACCCCTTGAAGGATTTTCATCAAACTTGGGTCAAACGATCACCTCATCAAGGTGATGTGCAGAACTTATGAGTCAGCCATGTCAGCTCAAGGTCAAGGTCACAACTGAAGGTCAAAGGTTTGAACCTCCCATTTCGTGTCCACTCTATATCTCCTAAACCCCTTGAAGGAATTTTATAAAACCTGGGTCAAATGATTACCTCATCAAGATGATGTGCAGGCCCCATGTTCACAAAACATTTTCAGTCTCGGCTGAGTTTGATAATGAAACTTTATTTGTCCTTTATATTTAAATGGCATGATTAAAACTAAATTTTAAGTTAATAACTATTTTCAAGTGAATATTCAGTAATGATGGTCAGCCTTAGTTGGGATTTTACCTTGAAGTTTTAGTAAAATTGATATTAAAATTTCAAACTCAAACTCAGCCGAGTCCGAAAAATGTTTTGTGAACACGGGGCCAGAAATTATGAGTCAACCATGCCAGCTCAAGGTCAAGGTCACAACTAAGGGTCGAAGGTTTGAGCCTTCCATTTGGTGTCCACTCTGTATCTCCTGAACCCCTTGAAGGATTTTCATCAAACTTTTGTCAAATGATCACCTCATCAAGAACTCATGAGTCAGCCATGTCAACTCAAGGTCAAGGTCACAACTGAAGGTTAAAGGTTTCAGCTCTGTATCTCTTAAACCCCTTGAAGGATTTTCATGAAACTTTGGTCAAATGATCACCTCATCAAGACGTTGTGCAGAATTCATGAGTCAGCCGTGTCAGTTCAAGGTCAAGGTCACAGCTAAAATCAAAGGTTTTACCCTTTCACTATCCATAGCAGTGGCGGGGGATTTAGCTGTCTTTCAGACTGCCTTGTTTAATGAGGCTACACATTAGGTTTCCCAATCTTCCATGTGGGCCTCAGAATATATACATAATAAACAGATGATAAAACATTCAACAATACAATGATACACAAGATTTACATAAATTACGAAAACAAAAACCAAAGAACAATTACATAGTACAATTACATATATAGAAAAACATGAATATTTTATACATTACTACTATCATACAAACTGAAAATATGCTACAACATACTTTGATACACTGATTTAGGATACTGAGGAGAAATGCCATTTGACACAAGATGTTTGAAATGTCCTTAGTGTCTCACACTTACGGATATTTGCAGGTAGAACATTCCATATTTTTGGACCTGAGTAAGACAGAGATTTCGGAAAGAATTCCATTTTTGAACAACTAGTTCTGAATTAACAACAGATCTTAGGTTTCGGTTATGTCTTTGATTTGTACTTTGAAATTTTTCTTTCATGTAAGCTGGGAATGACTGTTCATTTATAGACTTGAACACGAGTACTGCTTTTTTGTATCTCACTCGTTCATCAAATTTCTTCCAGTTTAATTCATTAAATAGAGCAGCAGATGGACTATCATAGCTTTTATCTAGAATGATTCTGGCAGCTCTTTTTAGCTCACCTGTCACAAAGTGACAAGGTGAGCTTTTGTGATCGCTTGGCGTCCGTCGTCTGTGCGTCCGTCCGTAAACTTTTGCTTGTGACCACTCTAGAGGTCACATTTTTCATGGGAACTTTATGAAAGTTGGTCAGAATGTTCATCTTGATGATATCTAGTCAAGTTTGAAACTGGGTCATGTGCGGTAGAAAACTAGGTCATTAGGTCTAAAAATAGAAAAACCTTGTGACATCTCTAGAGGCCATACTTTTCAATGGATCTTCATGAAAATTGGTCACAATGTTTATCTTGATGATATCTAGGTCAAGTTCAAAACTGGGTCACATGCCATCAAAAACTAGGTCAGTAGGTCAAATAATAGAAAAACCTTGCGACCTCTCTAGAGGCCATATTTTTCATGGGATCTGTAGGAAAGTTGGTTTGAATGTTCATCTTAATGATATCTAGGTCAAGTTCGAAACTGGGTCAACTGCAGTCAAAAACTAGGTCAGTAGGTCTAAAAATAGAAAAACCTTGTGACCTCTCTAGAGGCCATACTTTTCAATGGATCTTCATGAAAGTTGGTCAGAATGTTCGCCTTGATGATATCTAGGTCAAGTTTGAAACTGGGTCACGTGCCTTTAAAAACTAGGCAATCCACATCACCCTTCTGCCTGAGACCCCACCTTCCCAAACATTAAATGTCTCCCCCAACTCCCCCCTCCACCACATATACACACAAAAACATACATAAAAGAATCACTTTTAGCTTCTTTTGCCTAGGTATCATTAAACTCCACAGCTCTGTCCCCTCCCAGCCTCCAATTGCAGCCACATTTCATTACTCCTCTGACACACACACAGCCAAAAGGAAAAATCTTTCAAATTTACTTCCTCCCTCTCTGATCTAAAGCTCTGGGTGTATGTTGCTCCACTTAGTGGAGCTCCTGTTTAATAAAATGTAACTTAACTTTTCTATGAATTCTGTTGCATTGATTTTGTATTAAGTTGAACTTCAGAATTTATACCAATTCCAGTTTTCCTAAACTATATGTCTCTTGCTTTATTAGGTATAACATATTGATAAAATAGAGGTTTATTTCGTTTTCTTGACGTTCATTTTATTTTTGAAAAATAGCTTTAAGGTAGTTCTGCACATTTGATAAACTTGAAGTGATGGCATAATGTAATTTATCCGGAAAATGTAGAATAAAGCCTGGATTCGGTGTACTGAAATGAATATCATTTTATAAATTAATGGCAACCCGTGAGTAAATTTATTACAATGGCAGTGTTTATATCTTTCCAAAGTTGAAATATGATATTAAAACATGTAAAATGTTAAATAATTCAAAATAATGTCTTAAAAATAGCTTGAAGTGTGTGGTTCACTTTAATCAAGGTTAGATATCTCGAAAATAAGTATGCATACCTATACATTTTATTTCACAACATTACAGACCATATGTTTATTTACCACCGTAAGAAGTTTCATTAAAATCTACATTGCAGAAAAATTTCTGCCCACTAAAATTTTTAGCTCAACTGAGCACAAAGTGCTCAAGGTGTGCTTTTGTGATCTCCCTGTGTCCGTTGTCATCCGTCCGTTCATCCGTCGTCAACAATTTGACTGTTAACACTCTAGAGGTCACAATTTTGACTTATTCTTAATGAAACTTGGTCACAATGTTACCCTCAATAAAATCTTGGACGAGTTTGATATTGGGTAATCTGGGGTCAAAAACTAGGTCACCAGGTCAAATCAAAGGAAAAGCTTGTTAACACTCTAGAGGTCACAATTTTGGCCCAATCTTAATGAAACTTGGTCAGAATGTTACCCTCAATAAAGTCTTGGACGAGTTTGATATTTAGTCATCTGGGGTCAAAAACTAGGTCACCAGGTCAAATCAAAGGAAAAGCTAGTTAACACTCTAAATGTCACAATTTTGGCCCTATCTTAATGAAACTTGGTCAGAATGTTACCCTCAATAAAATCTTGGAAGAGTTTGATATTGGGTTATCTGGAGTCAAAAACTAGATCACCAGGTCAGATCAAAAGAAAAGCTTGTTAACACTCTAGAGGTCACAATTTTGGCCCAATCTTAATGAAACTTGGTCAGAATATTACCCTCAATAACATCTTGGACGAGTTTGATATTGGGTCATCTTTGGTCAAAACTAGGTCACTAGGTCAAATCAAAGGTAAAGCTTGTTAGCACAGTAGAGGTCACATTTATGACTGTATCTTCATGAAACTTGGTCCGAATGTTAATCTTGATGATCTCAAGGTCCAGTTTGAATTTAAGTCATGTAGGATCAAAAACTAGGTCAATAGGTCAAATCAAAGGAAAAGCTAGTTAACACTCTAGAGGCCACATTTATGACCATATCTTAATGAAACTTGGTCAAAATGTTGATCTTGATGATCCATAGGTCCAGTTTAAATCTGGGTCAGGTGGGGTCAAAAACTAGGTCACCAGGTTAAATCAAAGGAAAAGCTTGTTAACACTCTAGAGGTCACAATTTTGGCTCAATCTTAATGAAACTTGGTCAGAATGTTATCCTCAATAAAATCTTGGACGAGTTTGATATTGGGTCATCTGGGATCAAAAACTAGGTCACCAGATCAAATCAAAGGAAAAGCTAGTTAACACTTTAGAGGCTACATTTATGACCATTAATGAAACTTGGTCAGAATGTTTATCCTGATGATCTATAGGTAAGTTTAAATCTGGGTCAGGTGGGGGTAAAAAACTAGGTCACTAGGTCAAATAAAGGAAAAGCTTGTTAACACTCTAGAGGCCACATTTATGACTGTATCTTCATGAAACTTAATCAGAATGTTAATCTTGATGATCTTTAAGTCAAGTTTGAATCTGGGTCATGTGGGGTCAAAAACTAGGTCACCGGGTCAAATCAAAGGAAAAGCTAGTTAACACTTTAGAGGCTACATTCATGACCATATCTTAATGAAACTTGGTCAGAATGTTGATCTTGATGATCTTTAGGTCTGAGTTTTTACATATTTTTACAGCCGCATGTGAAGCTGGACAACAATGGGATTCTGACCTGAAGCTGTGTGTGGCCTGTGAGGCTGGTACATACCAGGATGAGACAAACCAGGAAGACTGTAAACAGTGCATGCCACTCGGCTTTACAACATTACAGACTGGGTCCACTGATGAGACAGATTGTGTTTGTGAGTTTTTGAAACTGTTTTAGCTCATATTAACTGGAGGTGCAAGGTGAGCTATTAGTATAAGTTGATGGTCTAATGTCCATAGTCTGTCATTCATGGTCCATTGTCTGTCATTCACGATTTACATAAACATCTTCTCTGAAACTGCTGGTCAGAATTACAAATGAGGGCAGTTGGCCTCTTACAGGGGCTGCTGGAGCTTAGAAAAGAAAACCTTTTAAACAACTCCTTAACAACTCCTTTTGAACTGCTGTATTGATCTTTATCAAACTTGATCTGTTGCATCATGGTAAGGTCCTTTCTCAAATTGTTTAAATGAGGATACTTGGCCACTTTAAGGGGCTGCTTGAGCCTAAAAAGAACATTTTATAAACAGCTTCTTCTCATGAACCACTTGATTGATCTTCATCAAACTTTGTCTGTAGCTTCATTATAAGGTCTTGTCTTATGTTTTATAAAATGGGGGCACATGTTTCTGAAACTTGAAATAGAAAAACCTTTGAACAACTTGTTCTCTTGAATACCTTGTTGAAGCGTCATTAAACTTGGTTAGTAGCACCATTATTAAGTGCTCTCTAAAAATTGTTTAAGTGGGGTTGCTTTAACCATTTTAGGGGTGACTAGTGCTAAAAATAGAAAAAAGCTTTAATCAACTTATTCTCATGAGCAGATTGATAGATCTTCATTAAACTTGGTCTATACATCATTGTAAGTTCCTCTCATAAATGTTGGCACTTGGCCCCTTTTAGGTGCCACTAGAGCTAAAAGAAAAACAAAGGGCCTCTAGAGTTAAAAATAGAAAAATCCTTAAACAACCAATGGACAGAT
Source organism: Mercenaria mercenaria (assembly GCF_021730395.1). Taxonomy (NCBI): domain Eukaryota; kingdom Metazoa; phylum Mollusca; class Bivalvia; order Venerida; family Veneridae; genus Mercenaria; species Mercenaria mercenaria. The sequence continues at coordinate 27,078,511 of NC_069362.1, forward strand.
TTTCAGCAAACTTGGTCTGTATCATATTTGTATATACTTCTCTCGGTGTTGTTCAAGTGGTTTGACTTGGCTCCTTTGAGGTACCGCCAGAGCTAAATGTAGAAAACTGTTTTTAAACAACTTCTTCTTGAGAACAGAATAATGGATCTTCACCCAATTTGGTCCGTAGCATTGTTCATCATTTTTCAAATGATTTTCCTTTGACCCTTCAGTGCCAGAGGTAAAAATAAAAAAGAACTCTAAACAATTTTTTTCATGAGCAAGTTGATGGATCTTTAACAAACTTGGTCTGTAGGATACTTGTATGGACCTGTCTCAAATTAATTCAGTTGGTTGTGCTTTGTCCCTTTTAGGGGCCATCAGAATTATAAATAGAAAAATGCTTTAAACAACTTCTTTTCAAGAAACAGTTGATTGATCTTCATTAACCAGAATTGTTGTATTTAATGATACAGTGTGTTATGACATATATTTAAGGCCAAGGTCAGGTCAGCGTCTTTAGGACCATAATTGCCCTCTTGTTTATTTATCCTCGGAAATTACAGAGACATCTGCCTCAATATACCTCAGCATCTTGAACTGAATACAAGACAGACTTGCTCAATTAAATCTTTTCTATAGGTAATGAAAGGTATACAGAAAGAACAAAGCATAAAAAGTTTATTCATGTTAAATTTCAGACAGACGCTGTCATTAGTCAACTGTTTTTAATTTGTTGACATTGGAATTAAACCAAAGTTGCATTATCTAACATGTAATATATTGCATTCAGTATTGACATACATGTTACAGTCACATGCTGCAAATACAAATCACTGATTTGAAGATAAAAGACAGGTTGAAAAGAATAAATATATGAGCCGTGCCATGAGAAAACCAACATAGTGGGTATGCGACCAGCATGGATCCAGACCAGCCTGCGCATCCGTGCAGTCTGGTCAGGCTCCATGCTGTTCGCTTTTAAAGCATATTGGAATTGGAGAAACTATTAGCGAACAGCTGGGATCCTGACTAGACTGCGCGGATGCGCAGGCTGGTCTGGATCCATGCTGGTCGCATACCCACTATGTTGGTTTTCCCATGGCATGGCTCATATCACAGTAAATGATATTTTCCAGCTCCATGTGCACCTGGTTCAGCATGGGACAGTGGTCTTGGGAGATGTAAACCATGTTTGCAAGGAAAATACCAGGATGAGCCAAACCAGAAAGAATGTAAACAGTGCCCTTCAGGGAGGACAACTCTTGGTGAAGGCTCAAAAAATGAAAATGACTGTATAGGTAATACATAATCTGTCATCTAAATGATGTCCAATATTTTACTATTGAAGGTTTTGCTCATATTATTTACAGAATTTTATATAGGGGTTTCCGACTTCAAATCACTTGCCCCTCACCAATACGGGTTTGAACCTTGTTTGGGACTAGAATTCTCCATGTGAGGGAGCCACTTTTTGAAAGGAACCAAGATATTATGCCATTACAAGTTGTGTGCAAGTTTGATTGAAGTTGATTGCAAAATGTTGTCTCTGTCATGTTCACAAACAAAAAATAGCAAATTTTGGCCCTTTAAGGGGCCATAACTGTGGAACCCATGATGGTATCTGGCCAGTTTTCGAAAGGATCCCAGATATTATGCCACTACAACTTGTGTGCAAGATTGATTAAAGCTAATTGCAAAATTTCTATCTGATCCTGTAGAATACATATAATTATTTCAAAACATAGTAACTAAATTTTTACATGTATTTAGAGTATAGGGCAGTCAATATATATGGCGGCAAGTGATTTTGCTTTTGCTACCAGTGCAGACCAAGATCAGCCTGCAGGTTGATCATGATCATGGTCTGCACTGTTTGCTGTTCAGTCAGTAAATTTTCAGTGAACACCCCTTTTGAATAATAAATGTTATTGCCCAAATTTAATAATAGATCAGTCCATTTAGAAATTTAGCAGGGTAAAGGTTAAATTTAAAACAGTTTCTGTAACATGTTTGAAAGGCTGCAGTACATAATTGATCTTGTACATTTATAATAAATACATGTTTGAAAATATGGACAATTACTTCATTGTATTTTTGTATCAAAACAAAAAGTCTACGTATTTGTGTGTATAAAAGTATTGTGTGTTAAGTTTGAAATAGGAGACACCTGATATATGTATAATCTAAGTACAGTGTAAATGCATACTACAACTCGAAAAACTGGAAGTTGTTTTAACAAGTGACTGTTTTTCATGACATTTAATCATAAATTTATCTCTTTAAAAGCGTTTTTATGCCCCGGCATCTACTGATGCGGGAGGCATATCGTGATTGTCCTGTCCGTCCGTCCATTTGTTCGTCTGTACGAGGTTAACCAAATGGGACCGTTTCGTCTAGCATCAATACCCCTTACTAGAATGACTTGATACTAATGCAGATGTAACCTGTGACCATTCCTCATCTTCAAACATCACCTGACCTCAGTTTGACCTTGACCTAGTTTTGGACTTAGGTTGCTTTATATGGGCCATCTCTTGGTTAACCAAATGGGACCGTTTCTTCTAGCATCAATACCCCTTTACTAGAATGACTTGATACTAATGCAGATGTAACCTGTGACCATTCCTCATCTTCAAACATCACCTGACCTCAGTTTGACCTTGACCTTGTTTTGGACTTAGGTTGCTTTATATGGGCCATCTCTTGGTTAACCAAATGGGACCGTTTCATCTAGCATCAATACCCTTTACTAGAATGACTTGATACTAATGCAGATGTAACCTGTGACCATTCCTCATCTTCAAACATCACCTGTCCTCAGTTTGACCTTGACCTTGACCTCGTTTTGGACTTAGGTTGCTTTATATGGGCCATCTCTTGGTTAACCAAATGGGACCATTTCGTCTAGCATCAATACCCCTTACTAGAATGACTTGATACTAATGCAGATGTAACCTGTGACCATTCCTCATCACCTGACCTCAGTTTAACCTTGACCTAGTTTTGGACTTAGGTTGCTTTATATGGGCCATCTCTTGGTTAACCAAATGGGACCGTTTCTTCTAGCATCAACACCCCTTTACTAGAATGACTTGATACTAATGCAGATGTAACCTGTGACCATTCCTCATCTTCAAACATCACCTGACCTAAGTTTGACCTTGACCTTGACCTCGTTTTGGACTTGGGTTGCTTTATATGGGCCATCTCTTGGTTAACCAAATGGGACCGTTTCGTCTGCCATCAGTACCCCTTACAAGAATGAATTGATACTAATACAGATGTAACCTGTGACCATTCCTCATCTTCAGACATCACCTGACCTCAGCTTGACCTTGAACTTGACCTCATTTTGGACCCAGGTTCCTTTGTATCGACAAGGATTCCACCGGCGCCCCATCAAGCATTTATTGAAAGAGCTCCTTGTTTAAATTTATATTTACATTATTTAAATTCCTTTGATGAGGATTTTCAACATGTAAGAGTAAGTAGCTACAATAAACTGTTTTAGTTAACCTTTAGCATGCTAGGTAAATTGTCGTCTGCTTGAAATGTCGTCTGCTAAAATTGTTAAGTTCATTCAATTTGCTCCAAAATTGGAAGAAATATTGTCAGAGTAGCAAACAGCTTGGAACCTGATCAGACGCCGATTTAATCGGCGTCTGATCTGGTTCCAAGCTGTTTGCAAAGGCTGTTAAATTCGCCTGCAGCAGGCTAAGAGTTAAGATCACCATTAGATATCTTTATGAGATAGTAGATTATGTAGTGCCTTATCTTTTCCCAGAAAAAGAGGTAGTTCCTATGTTTGTTTAAACAATTGCAATGCCCAATAAAAAAAAGGATCTATCTGCATGTTTCAGATGTAAATTGCTCTAATTTGGAATGGAAGTGTGATAATGGAGACTGTATTCCTGAGGTAAACCGTTGTGATGGCAGTAACGATTGTGCTGATCTGTCAGATGAGTCTGATACAAAATGTTGCAATATTGGTCAGTTCTACAGCTATACAACCAATCAGTGTGAGAGTTGCCGAGCTGGAACATACCAGGATATAGAAGGGGAGACAAGTTGTATTGACTGTCCAAAGGGCATGACGTCCGAAGAAGGATCAGATGCCAGCAATGACTGCAGAGGTGCAATATTTTTTTCTCTACTTTCTCTCATTCAATATTCTGAACTGCAATGCTGTCCATCTTAGTTGTTGACCTTTCTTTGTTGGATGCTTCTTTATGCTATAAAAAAAATTTGTAAGTATGAAAACAACAACAACTTAGGCTCATTAGAAACGATGATGTCTCAGTTTTGCTTAATTCTTTTGCTATCTTTTGGAAAATATCATACATAAGTAGGTGACATCTGTAGGGTTTTAGATCACAGTGACCTTGAGACTTTCGTGGGTCGCAGTGACCTTGTGACTGAAAAATGTATCTAATCAATAACTTAAAAAGGCTTTGTCTTACAGTGATCAAATTTCAGAGAATGATTGCCTTTGGTCAAGAAATTACAGCTGCTGTTTTAGGGGCCAAATGCTTTTGCCTTAGACTATACTAAGAGTTATTTGCCAACTTTGATTTTTGAAAACAGACTGCCATTTATATGTGCACTGGTAATGAGTAAATGTATACAATGGACCTTGTAGCTACAAATGAATAAATGACAGTCGGTCTTAGTCATAATACTGCTTGACATGGAATACTGATGACTTTGCGATACAGGGAGTTAACTAGTTTTTATACGCCCGTTTGAAAAATGGGACGTATTTTGGAAACGCTCCTGGCGGCCAGGCGGTTGGGCGGGCGGGCGGCGTCCACAGACTTTGTCCGGAGCATATCTTCTTCATGCATGGAGGGATTTTGATGAAACATGGCACAATTGTTCACCATCATGAGATGGAGTGTCATGCGCAAGAACTAGGTCTAAGGTCAAGGTCACACTTAGAGGTCAAAGGTCAAATTCAAGAATGACTTTGTCCGGAGCATATCTTCATCATGCATGTAGGGATTTTGATATAATTTGGCACAAATGTTCACCACCATGAGACGGAGTGTCATGTGCAAGAACCAGGTCCCTAGGTCTAAGGTCAAGGTCACATTTAGAGGTCAGATACAAGAATGGCTTTGTCTGGAGCATTTCTTCTTCATGCATGGAGGGATTTTGATGTAACTTGGCACAATTGTACACCATCATGAGACAGAGTGTCATGCGCAGGTCCTTTCTTTAGAATTACTTCCCTTTGTTATTACTATAAATAGCTTATATTGTAACTTCTTCATTATTAGTCATAGGGAAAAATCGAGACCACTTTTCTGTAGTACAATATGCATGTTACATCCAATTTTGAGGTGTATTTTGACCTATCTCTACCTGGTAAGGATTTTTGTGTGGACTTAGAATTATTTTTTTTGTGGGTTTGAGGGAGGGGGGGGATTTTTTTTTTAAGATTAACTTCCCTTAGTTGTTACTATAAATAACTTATATTGTAACTTTTTTATAATTGACCATAGGGAAAAACCAAGACCACTTTTCTGTGGTACAACATAGATGTAACTTTCAAATTTTAGGTGTATTTTAAGGTATCTCTGCATGGTTAGGAGTTTTTTTATGGACTTAGAAAAACAAAAGATTACAATAATTACTACACAACCACAAAATTAAAATTCCATTTGCAAATACAGGTGCTAGTGTAAAGAAATTTGTTATGACGGGCGTATATTGTGACATTCTGGCACTCTTGTTAACTGTAATTTCCCAACAATTGAAATCTTATTTAAACTGGTAAAATTTCATTGTTGAATTTGGACAAAGTTTGCTACTTTTGCTATTCGCCTGCTGCTAAAAAGGCAAACATAAAAAAGTTGGGTATCAAGATGTTTCACCTCCTAGACGTTTCTCCCCTAGACTTTTCACCTCCTGGTTGTTTCACCCCTAGCTGTTTCACCTCCTGTTTATTATATTGATTAAGTAGGTGTTAAATGTTCTATTGTTATACTGGATTGATCTCTGATTAATGGTAGGTGTTGAGCAGTCTCAGATCAAAGAAGTATAACAACAGAACTTTTAGCACATACTTAATCAACATATTCAGCAACTTAGAAAATTTATTATTATTTTGGAATTAAAAAATAATTTTGATTAAGCTTTTAAGAATAATTCTGTAGTCTTTAAACAAGAGATCACAGAGTGATCTTGGCACCCACCATTGAGCCATTTTTTAATGTTCCAAATTTCAAGACTAGCTCACTCAAAATCAAGATCAAAGTTCATTTTGGTACACAAAACTGTGCATGTGGTCCAAATTTGAAAGCTGTAGCTTGAGAAATGTGAAAGTAGGTCACTAGATCAATTTCAAGGTCAAAGTTCTTTTCGGTACACAAAACTATATATGTGCTTCAAATTTGAAGGCTTAGCTTGAGAAATGTGAAAGTAGGTACTAGGTAAAAATCAAGGTCAAATTTTGATTCAGAACACAAAACTATGCATGTGGTCCAAATTTGAAGCCTGTAGCTTGAGAAATGTGAAAGTAGGTCACTAGGTTAATCTCAAGGTCAAAGTTTATTTCGGTACACAAAACTATGCATGTGGTCCAAATTTGAAGGCTGTAGCTTAAGAAATGTGAAAGTAGGTTACTAGGTCAAAATCAAGGTCAAATTTCATTTCGGAACACAAAACTATGCATATGGTCCAAATTTGAAGCCTGTACCTTCAAAAATGTGAAAGTAGGTCACAAGGTCATTGTCAAGGTCAAAGTTTATTTGGGTACACAAACCTATGCATGTGGTCCAAATTTGAAGGCTGTAGCTACAGAAATGTGGAAATAGGTCACTAGGTCAAGATCAAGGTCAACTCATGTCAAGGTTCATCTAGCCACTCAAAACTGTACATGTGGTCCAAATTCCATTTTTGAAATTCCTGTGAAATCAATGTGTCTGAAATCATTCACCCTCCACCTCTGATTCATAAGGGGAAGTTGGCAGTTACTTGTGGAGAACAGGTTTGTACAGATACAGAATCCAGGAACACTGGTTAGCTTAACTGCCCGCCATTACATGACTGAAATACTGTTAAAAAATGGCGTTAAACCCAAACAAACAAATGTTTGAAAAACTTCCCAAAAATACAAATAGTAAATGAGTTTTTAAAAAAGCAACCTTTTTACATAAACAAAACACAAAAATAAAAATATAGATATAACAAAACAATACACAAATATACACTTATTAAAATCTTATGTGACTAGGATGAAATACCCTCTGTGCTTTGATATGAAAACAAAATGTATTGGTCAGTTTGCAAAATGTTGTAGTCTTAGTAAGTTTTTAGCTCGACTATTCATAGAATAGCAGAGCTATTGGACTCGCCCGTGCATCGGTGTTGCCGTCCCAATTTTGTTAAGGTTTTGTATGTAAGCTGGTATCTCAGTAACCACTTGTGGGAATGGATTGAAACTTTACACACTTATTTACTGTGAAAAACTGACCTACATTGCACAGGTTCCATAACTCTATTTTGCTTTTTTTACAAAATTATGCCCCTTTTTATACGCCCGTTTGAAAAACGGGACGTATTATGGGAACGCCCCTGGCGGGCGGGCGGGCGGCGTCCACAGACTTTGTCCGGAGCATATCTTCTACATGCATGAAGGGATTTTAATGAAACTTGGCACAGTTGTTCACCATCATGAGACAGAGTGTCATGCGCAAAAACCAGGTCCCTAGGTCTAAGGTCAAGGTCACACTTAGAGGTCAAAGGTCAAATTCAAGAATGACTTTGTCTGGAGCGTATCTTCTTCATGCATGGAGGGATTTTGATAAAATTTGGCACAATTGTTCATCATCATGAGACAGAGTGTCATGCGCAAGAACCAGGTCCCTAGGTCTAAGGTCAAGGTCACACTTAGAGGTCAAAGGATACGAGAAAGAAAACTTTGTCTGGAGCATATCTTCTTCATACATGGAGGGATTTTGATATAACTTGGCACAAATGTTCACCACCACGAGGCGGAGTGTCATGCGCAAGAACCAGGTCCCTAGGTCTAAGGTCAAGGTCACACTTAGAGGTCAAAGGATACAAGAATAAAAACTTTGTCCGGAGCATTTCTTCTTCATGCATAGAGGGATTTTGATATAACTTTGCACAAATGTTCACCACTACGAGGCGGAGTGTCATGCGCAAGAACCAGGTCCCTAGGTCAAAGGTCAAGGTCACACTTAGAGGCCAAAGGTCAGATACAAGAATGACTTTGTCCGAAGCATTTCTTCTTCATGCATGGAGGGATTTTGATGTAACTTAGCACAATTATACACCATCATGAGACAAAGTGTCATGCACAGTTCCCTTCTTTAGACTTACTTCCCTTTGTTGTTACTATAAATAGCTTATATTGTAACTTTTTCATTACTAGTCGTAGGGAAAAATCGAGACCACTTTTCTGTAGTACAACATGCATGCTACATCCAATTTTGAGGTGTATTTTGACCAATCTCTGCCTGGTAAAGATTTTTGTGTGGACTTACAATTTTTTTTTTTTGGATTTTTTTTTTTTTTTTTTTTTTTTTTTTTTTTTTTATCTTCCCTTAGTTGTTACTATAGATAACTTATATTATATTTTTTTTATAATTGACCGTAGGGAAAAAACAAGACCACTTTTCTGTGGTACAACATAGATGTTACTTTCAAATTTTAGGTGTATTTTAAGGTATCTCTACCTGGTAAGGAGTTTTTTTGTGGACTTAGGAAAACAAATGACTTACAATGATTACTAAACAACCACAAAATTAAAATTCCATTTGCAAATACAGGTGCTAGAGAAAAGAAATTGGCTGTGACGGGCGTATATTGTGACATTCTGGCACTCTTGTTGACTTAGAAGTTTTTGGTTAAGTTTTTGTATGCAAGCTGGTATCTCAGTATCCACTTATGTGAATGGATTGAAACTTCACACACTTGTTCACTGTCATGATCTAACATGCACTGTGAAGGTCCCATAACTCTACTTTGCATTTTTACAAAATTATGCCCCTTTTTCGACTTGACAGTTTTTTGTTAAGTTTTTGTATGTAAGCTGGTATCTCAGTATCCACTAATGGGAATGGATTGAAACTTCACACACTTGTTCACTGTCATGAAATGACATGCAGTGCAAAGGTGCAATAACTCTACTTTGCATTTTTCAAAATTATGCCCCTCTTTCAACTTAGCAGTTTTTGGTTAAATTTTTATATGTAAGCTGGTATCTCAGTACCCACTAATGGGAATGGATTGAAACTTTACACACTTGTCCACTGTCGTAAGCTGATAAGCACTGTTTAGAATTTTTACAAAATTATGCCTCTTTTTGACTTGTATTCATTCAATTGACAAGGCTGTTGAATAGTTGAGCGCTGCTGTCTTCTGACAGCCCTTGTTAATCCCCCGCCGTGGCGGAGGGATTATAGGAATGGTCTGCGTCCGTCCATCCATCCGTCCGTCCGTTCTTCCGTCCGTAACAAAATCGTGTCCGGTCCATATCTCCTAAACCCTTGAAGGATTTTCATGAAAACTTGGGGTCAAATGATCACATCATCAAGACAATGTGCAGAACCCATAAGTCAGCCTGTCGGTTCAAGGTCAAGGTCACAACTCGAGGCAAAGTTTGAGCCTGCCATTTTGTGTCCGCTCTATATCTCATAAACCCATTGAAGGGAAATTTTATAAAACATGGGTCAAATGATCACCTCATCAAGACGATGTGCAGAACCCATGAGTCAGCCATGCCAGCTCAAGATCAAGGTCACAACGTAGGGTCAAAGGTTTTGAGCCTTCCATTTTGTGTCCGCTCTATATCTTCTAAACTCCTTGAAGGATTTTCATGAAACTTGGGTCAAATGATCACCTCATCAAGATGATGTGCAGAACCCATGGGTCAGCCTTGTAGGCTCAAGGTCAAGGTCACAACTCAAGGTAAAAGGTTTGAGCCTTCCATTTTGTGTCGCTCTATTATCTCCTTAACCCTTGAAGGAATTTTATCAAACTTGGGTCAAAGATCACCTCATCAAGACGATGTGCAGAACCCTGAGTCAGTCATGCTGGTCTAAGGTCAAGGTCACAACTTAGGGTCAAAGGTTTGAGCCTTCCATTTCGTGTCCGCTAAACCCCTTGAAGGAATTTTATAAAACTTTGGTAAAATGATTACCTCAACAAAACGATGTGCAGAAATTATGAGTCAACCATGCCAGCTCAAGGTCAAGGTCACAACTAAGGGTCGAAGGTTTGAGCCTTCCATTTTGTGTCCACTCTGTATCTCCTAAACCCCTTGAAGGATTTTCATCAAACTTGGGTCAAATGATCACCTCATCAAGAACTCATGAGTCAGCCATGTCAACTCAAGGTCAAGGTCACAACTGAAGATCAAAGGTTTCAGCTCTGTATCTCCTAAACCCCTTGAAGGATTTTCATGAAACTTGGGTCAAATGATCACCTCATCAAGACAATGTGCAGAATTCATGAGTCAGCCATGTCAGTTCAAGGTCAAGGTCACAGCTAAAATCAAAGGTTTACTCTTTCACTATCCATAGTGGCAGGGGATTTAGCTGTCTTTCAGACTGCCTTGTTTACCAGGCTTTTGAAAGCAGCCAGTGTATCAGCTTCCCTAATCTTGCTGGGGAGGGAGTTCCAAAGTTTTGGAGCAGTGAATGAAAAGCTCTGATTACCATACATCATGGTCTTTGGCACAACCAATGACAATGTGTTTTGTGACCTTAGGTTTCTAACCAATCTGTACAATTTTATTATATCCATAATATAGACAGGGGACTTATTGTGTAGAGCTTAAAGGGATGGGTCAGAACAAGATGGTAGAGTATAAAGCCGCATTTACACTATTTAGCTATAGAAACTGCTATTGTAGCAGTGTGGTAGCGTGTACACCGTCAGTGTAAGAGGTCTTGGGTTCAAGTCCCCCACCTGACAGGTCAAGTACTGGCTTGAGGGGAAAGAACTGTCCGGTCAGTTTCTTCCCCCACCTAACAGGTCAAGTACTACTGGCTAGGGGGAAAAGAACAGACCAGTCAATTTCTTCCCCCACATGACAAGTCAAGTACTGGCTATGGGGAAAGAACTGACAGATTGGCAAGGGGGGAAAGAACTGACTGGTCAGTTTACTTCCCCTACCTAAACTGGTCAAGTACTGGCTAGGTGGCAAAAGAACTGACCAGCAGTAATTTCTTTACCTTAGAAGAAATTGAAACAGGAAAAAGGCCATCAATCAAAAAAAATGTAACAGAAATTGAAGTAAGTTCATTTAAAAACATTTCTTTAATTTACACAAAGTATGAAACATATTTCTTATTTTATATGAAATTTAAATGAAAACAGACTACCGGAAATAAAAAACAGGCAAGTTAAGAATAACCAAGAATAACCAGTTCCAATTCACTAACATGGGAAATAACTGACTAGCCAGGAAAATTGATGAGGGGGGAAAGAATTGACTAGTTAGTTTTTTCCCGCTATAAGAATGATCAAGAGTAACCAGTTGCAACTGGGGGGAAAAATTGACTGGGGGGGGGGGGAGAACTGACCAGTCAGTTTCTTCCCCGGGAAAAAACTGACTGGGGAAAAAACTGACTGTTACACCTGTAAGGTCTTAAATGTTTTGTCACACTGTTACTCTGTTGTACATTTTTAGCAAACAATGTATTGGTCCATTGTTTAGCAGTCCAAATCACTGTTGAATATGAAATGTCCCTTTCGGTTTCTACACTGCTTATCCAAGAAGAGTAACATTTCCTATATCAAAAATCAAAAAAATATATTTTATTTAAAAATATTAAATACTGATAACTGTGCACTTTTGGTTACAATATTCCAAATATATTTATTTTTTGGAAATGTACCAAGATTTACATGGATTTCAAAGCTTTTTAACTTCATATACATATGTATGTTTTGAAAAAATTAGACACTGTCTTTATAGGACTGTCAAACTTTATATGATGTTTACCCATTGTCAGAGGATGACCCCGATGTCAGTAGATGAAGACTTAAGTTTACAGTGACCTTTCACTTTTAATATGACTGTCAGGTTTGGTTGTCAGTAGGTCAAAGTCACAGTTAACATTCAGACTTAAAACTTTCAATAACTGTTGAACACTTTGGCCTACAGTTGTCAGACTTCATGGGATAATTGCATGTGATCAGCAGCTGACTCTTATAGTTTTAGGGTTTAGTAGGTCAAAAGTCAAGGTCACAGTAACCTTGAAGCTGAAAACCGTTTCTGCTAAATAACTAAAGAACACTGGCAGTACAGTTTTCGAACTTCATTTGATGATTGCTTGTGGTCAGTAGATGACTCCTATTATATTGGTGTAAGTACGGCAAAGGTCAGGTTCACAGTGACCTCAAGACTGAGAATGATTTCTGATCAATAGCTCAAGAACAATTTGACCTGCACTTTTCAAATGTCATAGGATGATTGCCTGTGGTCAGTTAATGACCTTATTGTTTTGAGGGTCATTAGACAAGATCTGAGAGTCCAGTGATCAGGAGACCTAAAGCAGTTTCTGCTCAATAATTAAAGAATGCTTTGGCTGTCAAACTTTATAGGATTGTTGCATTCAGTCAATAGATGATCTTTGTTGTTTTTGAGGTAATTTGGGTAAAGATCAAGGTAACAGCATAAAAAATTACATACAAACTTGTCTCTGACGTGCCTGCATCTGCACTGCATATGTGTTTTACAAGAAAGGCATAGAACAGTATGGGTTAAAAACTTCCACAAAATATTACTCTTTAGGGGTGTATTTGTACATGCTTTTTATACACCCATTTGGAAAAACACATTATATAATGGTGCATCTGTCTGTCTGGCTATCCGTCTGTCATATTTTGTGTCCTGAGCATTACTTAATACCATTCAGCTTGGATTATTATTAGATGGTAATAGCATGATGTGCAGAGTACATGAACCAATCTGGTAGGTCAAAAGTCAAGGTCAGATCACAGATGGAGCTCAAAGGTCTAATTTGTCCCTAATAGTTTATGTCTAGAGCATAACTTGATAACTTGTCAAATTATTGACTTCAGGCTTGGCATTTAGGTAGTTGGCAATGAGATGCAGAGTATAACTCATCAGTAGGTCAAAGGTAAAGGTCACAAATGGAGCTCAAAGGTCAAATTTGTACCCCATATTTCTAATCTGTGCATAAATTAATAACCATTCAAGGTATTGACTCCAAACCTGACATAGAGGTAAGTAGCAATAAGACTAGTAGGCCAAAGGTCAAGGTCACAGCAAGATCAAATCTGTCTGTCATAAGTTTTGTTGAGAGTTGATTTTAAAAGCCATTCAAGGCATTTACTTCTAACTTGGCATATAGGTAGGTGGAAATGAGACAACGTGCAGAGAACAACCAACTTGGTTGGTAGGTCAATTGACTTCAAATGTCAAATCTGTCCCTTGTGTTTTGTACCTGTAGCACAACTTCAAAAAAAACTACCAGAGATATTCAAATAAACTTGGAATATAGATGGATGGTGATGAGACAGTTTATTGAGTGCAACAGTTCACATTATTCCCATCTCTCCCCCACTCCCTAAAAAAAATTATGCAGATAATATTCATTTAAAGTTTTTTGTGCCTTAGTATTCCATTAGCTGCTGCACAAAACTCCAAAACACACCAATCACGATTTGACACCTTCCCCTCTGACACCCAGCCCACCAAAAGTATTTCTTTTAGTTTTACTCCTTTAGTTTTTAGCTTATCTGATTTTTTGGGAAAAAAAATGATGAGTTATTGTCATTACTTGATTGGTGTCGGCGTCTGCGTCGGCGTTGCCTGGTTAAGTTTTATGTTTAGGTCAGCTTTTCTCCTAAACTATCAAAGCTATTGCTTTGAAACTTGCAACAGTTGTTCACCATCATAAGCTGACCCTGTACATCAAGAAACGTAACTCCATCCTGCTTTTTTCAAGGATTATTGCCCCTTTTGGACTTAGAAAATCAGATTTCTTGGTAAAGTTTTATGTTTAGGTCAACTTTTCTCCTAAACTGTCAAAGCTATTGTTTTGAAACTTGCAACAGTTGTTCACCATCATAAGCTGACCCTGTACATCAAGAAACATAACTCCATCCTGCTTTTTTCAAGGATTATTGCCCCTTTTGGACTTAGAAAATCAGATTTCTTGGTTAAGTTTTATGTTTAGGTCAGTTTTTCTCATAAACTATCAAAGCTATTGCTTTAAAACTTGCAACACTTGTTCACCATCATAAGCTGACCCTGTACATCAAGAAACGTAACTCCATCGTGCTTTTTTCAAGAATTATTGCCCCTTTTGGACTTAGAAAATCAGATTTCTTGGTTGAGTTTTATGTTTAGGTCAGTTTTTCTCATAAACTATCAAAGCTATTGCTTTAAAACTTGTAACACTTGTTCACCATCATAAGCTGACCATGTACAGCAAGAAACATAACTCTGTCCTGCTTTTTGCAAGAATTATGGCCCCTTTTGGACTTAAAAAAATATCGGATTTATTGGTTAAGTTTTATGTTTAGGTCAGCTTTTCTCCTAAACTATTCAAGCTATTGCTTTGAAACTTGCAACAGTTGTTCACCATCATAAACTGACTCTGTACATTGAGAAACATAACTCCATCCTGCTTTTTGCAAGAATTATGGCCCTTTTTGGACTTGAAAATCCTGGGTAGGACATTTTTTCTGTTATACAAAAAAATCACATGAGCGTCAGCACCTGCAAGGCGGTGCTCTTGTTTTCATTTAGTTTTACTTCCTCCTCTGATCTAGAGCTTTAGGCATACATTGCATCACTTTGTGGAGCTGTTTTTATGAATAATAAAAAGGCAAGTATATGATTCAAAAGAGATGCTAACATATTGTCTGTACATTTTTGGATTCTGATGTAATGATTTAAAAAAAAAATGTTAAAAACAATGGAATTTATTAATCATTAAGATAATAAATGTTTTTAAAAGCATAATCTTTTCAACATATTCAAGCGTAAAGAAATTTCATATCATACATTAAATATCAATCATACACATCCCTTATATATAATAATTTATTCATTACAAAACATGAAATCACCCCACAACCCCTGAATTTCAGACTATTACTGTTTGTAATTAATTTCAGAGTGCTTAGAAGGGTTTGAGTTTATTGTTGGTAACACAGACTGTACAGAATGTCCGTTAGACAAATACAGGGAGATAGGGATGATGACATGCGAGGCCTGTCCCCCTAACTTTGGTACTGACCAGACTGGAACAACCAGGCTTACAGACTGTAAACGTATGTATACTTGTATGGATATTAAAACACTTTAACACTAGTGATATTTACAATCTGTAAGTGAGTTCCATGATTAAAAAGCTTAAGTTTTAAGACCAGCCTTAAAATAACAGTATCTGATTGGTCAATCCTGACATCAAATTAACCAATAGCATTGTTGCATTCTAAGACCTGTATTATAGCTTAGATTAGTAATTTTGGATCGCAAATCTTCTTTACCGACTGACTTAGCTGAATAAGGAAGGGCTAGATCTGTGGATTGCAAGTTCAGTCCCAAGGTAGACATAATTATGTTCTATGTGACAATGTAATAGGAGACATTATATCTGATATTATTAGTTGTCCTCAACCTCTGATTCTTTGAGAAGTTGGAAGTTTCTTTCAAATGGTACCGATTCCAAGACCACTGGTTAGGTTTACTGCCCATATCTAGATAACTGAAATGCTGTTTTGAAAACAATGCTAACCTGAAAGCAAACAAACTTTTATTAGTAGTAACACCAAAGCACTTTGCTACAGAATATGGCAGTATAATCATTTTATTGACTTCTGAAATGTAATATATTTCAGCAAAGTGTACTGCAGGGCAGTATTATGACAGTGGGCAGTTTCAGTGTGAACCCTGTCCAGTTGGTCAGTACCAAGATCAGGCAAAGCAAACCGAATGTATCAAATGCCCCACTGGCACAACTACCTCAGGAACTGGATCTATAAATAGTAACCAGTGCACAGGTATGTTAATTTTGCTCATTTGTAAGTTAAGAGATGTCAGCAGTAACTGTTTAGTTTCAGATATATTAATTTGTCCTTTGTGAACTGCAGCCCATGCTTGGTAACCAATTTATAATTATTATTATACCCCAACCAAACATGTTTGAGGGGGGTATATAGGAGTCAGTTTTGTCGCGTCCCCTCCCCTCCCATCCCGTCGCGTCCCGAAATCTATTATCTCATTTATTACCAAATGGATTTGATTCAAACTTAAAATACATGTTCCACCTAATCATCCACATCATTTGACACAAGGTGCATAACTCTTGACACCAAGTTTTAATGAATTATGTCCCCTTTTACTTAGAATTTAAGGTTAATTTTGTTGTATTTTCACTATATCTCAGTTATTACTAAATGGATTTGATTCAAACTTAAAATAGATGTTCCACCTCATCACCCACATCATGTGACACAAGGTGCATAACTCTGACACCAATTTTTTTATGAATTATGCCCCTTTTTACTTAGAATTTAAGGTTGATTTTGATGTATTTTCACTATATCTCAGTTACTACTGAATGGATTTGATTCAAACTTAAAATAGAATGTTCCACTTCATCACCCACATCATGTGCCCACATCATGTGACACAAGGTGCATAACTCTGACACCAAGTTTTCATGAATTATGTCCCCTTTTACTTAGAATTTAAGGTTAATTTTTGTTGTATTTTTCACTATATCTCAGTTATTACTAAATGGATTATATTCAAACTTAAAATAGTTGTTCCACCTCATCACCCAGATCATGTGACATAAGGTGCTTAACTCTGACATAATTTTTTATGAATTATGTCCCCTTTTACTTTAAATTTAGGTTGATTTTGATGTATTTTCACTCTATCTCAGTTTTTTACAAAATGAATTTGATGCAAACTTAAATAGATGTTCCACCTCATCACCCACATCATGTGGGCACAAGGTCCATAACTCTGACACCAATTTTTCATGAATTATGCCCCTTTTTACTTAGAATTTAAGGTAAATTTTGATGTATTTCACTATATCTCAGTTACTACTGAATGGATTTGATCCAGACTTAAAATAGATGTTCCACCTCATCACCCACATCATGTGACACAAGGTGCATAACTCTGACACTATTTTTTCTTGAATTGTGTCCCTTTTACCTAGAATTTAAGGTTATTTTTGATGTATTTTCACTATATCTCATTCTGATTGGCTTAGAGCCAAAGGGAAGTAACCTTTTTTAACTTTTGTACTGAGTTTCTTCCCTTAAATTCCAGGAATTAGTCTGTTATTAGAAAACCCATTTTTAGATTTTCAATATTTTAGGTATTTTATACTTTTTTATTTATAATCCTATGTAAAAAGTAAATACATTTTTCTGTGGTAACATGGGTCGGTAAGACTCTTTTTTGTATTCACTTTTAGTGTATCTCTTATATTAGAGATTTAATATATTAACTAGTATTACTATACTAGTATTATACTAGTATTACTTATATGTGGAAGCCCAGGATGAAGTACTCCAAAGACTAAGTATTTTTAAGATTTCTTGTGGTTGCCATTCTTCTGTGACAAGACCGTATGGTGGGGGTATGAGTCACTCCTGTGACAGTTCTAGTTACTACTGCTTTCATCTATTGCACATATATTAAAACACTAATTGCATGGGGGTGCAGTTGGATGAGCAAAATGTTTGAATTTTTCAGGGTTTCCAGTTAGCCAAAAACAGAAAATTACAGACCCCATTAATTGATTGAGTCTTGGTGCTGGAGCTAGTGCTTGAGTGAGGAGAGTTTCACTGTTAAAGGAATATTTAAGACTACCTTGGAAGCTCACTTGGGTAGGAGGCTCAACCCTCAGTACCACTGTAGTTGTGCCTCTCCCAGAGATGTCCCGCTTGAAATTAAACGTCATTTCAAGTAGCTTGTTTTTAGCTCACCAGAGCACAAAGTGCTCAAGTTGAGCTATTGTGACCGGTCATTGTCCTGCGTACGTCGGCGTCCGTCGTCAGTCATCCGTCGTCCGTCAGTATATGCCTTGTGAACATTCTAGAGGCCACATTTGTGACACAATCTTTATGAAACTTGGTCAGAATGTTAGTCTTGATGATCTCTAGGTCAAATTTGAAAATGGGTAATGTTGGGTCAAAAACTAGGTCAGTAGTCAGATCAAAGGAAAAGCTTGTGAACACTCTAGAGACCACATTTTTGACCTAATCTTTATGAAACATGGTCAGAGTGTTTGTCTTGATGATCTCTAGGTCAAGTTTGAAACTGGGTCATGTGGTGTCAAAAACTAGGTCAGTAGGTCAGATCAAGGGAAAAGCTTGTGAACACTCTAGACCACATTTGTGACCTAATCTTTATGAAACTTGGTCAGAACGTTTGTCTTGATGATCTCTAGGTCAAGTTCGAAACTGGGTCATGTGGGTTTAAAAACTAGGTCAGTAAATCAGATCAAAGGAATAGCTTGTGAACACTCTAGAGACCACATTTATGACCCAATCTTTATTAAACTTTATCAGAATGTTAGTATTAATAATCTCTAGGTCAAGTTTGAATCTGGGTCATGTGGGGTCAAAAACTAGGTCAGTAGGTCAGATCAATGGAAAAGCTTGTGAACATTCTAGAGACCACATTTGTGACCTAATCTTTACGAAACTTGGTCAGAATGTTAGTCTTGATGATCTCTAGGTCAAGTTTGAAACTGGGTTATGTTGGATTAAAAACTAGGTCACCTGGTCAAATCAAAGGAAAAGCTTGTGAACACTCTAGAGGCCACAGTTGTGACCCAATATTTATGAAAGTTAGTCGGAAATTTTGGCTTGATGATTTCTAGGTCAGTTTTGAATCTGGGTCATGTGGGGTCAAAAACTAGGTTACCTGGTCAAATCAAAGGAAAAGTTTGTGAACACTTTAGAGGCCACATTTATGACTCAATCTTTATGAAACTGGGTCAGAATATTTGTCTTAATCATTTCTAGGTCAAGTTTGAGTCTGAGTTATGTGGGGTCAAAAACTAGATCACTAGGCCAGATCAAAGGAAAATCTTTTCAACACTCTAGAAACCACAATTTAAATTTGAAACTCATGAGAATTAGTCAGAATGTTTGTTTTGATAATCTATAGGTCAAGTTAGAATCTGGGTCATGTGGGATCAAAAACTAGGTCACCGGTCAAATAAAAGGAAAAGCTTGTGAACACTCTAGAGGCCACAGTTGTAACCAAATCTTTATCAAATTTAGTCAGAATGTTTGTCTTGATCTTTAGGTCAAGTTCAACTCTTGGTCATATGGAGTCAAAAACTAGCTCAGTAGGCCTGATCAACTCTGGTGAGCGATGTATAGGGCCATCATGGCCCTCTTGTTATCAACATCTTCCTAGTTCAGATCTGCAGAGTATAATCTTTATATGCAAGCCTTTCGATACCGATTTATAATTGCAGACCAGGTATTTCCAGTTCAGATATTTCCAGCTTTCTTCATTTTTGTATTGTAGATATTTGTCAAGCAGGTTATACACTAGTATATGATACAAATGGTGAGCCAACAACCAACTGTAATCCATGTCCTGTGTCAACATACAAGGACACATATACCTGTAAACCTTGTCCAACAGGTTTCACAACTGCTGGTACTGGAAGCACGGAGTGTTTACGTAAGTTTTTCGTTTTGTTTTGCTTCAGTTTATTGGTCAGAAACTTTGAACCTTTTTAGATACTTTGAATCTGCTTATTTGGAAAATCAGACGTGAAATTCAAGATTATTAAACTGAGTAAGGAGGTCAGGCTCAGAAGTCATGTCTTCTGATTGGTTTATTCTTACAGCTTAAAAATTGACCAGTTATATGACTGTACTGGAGATAGGTCTCAAGACTCTTTATTTATAATCTTGAATTCGCATAATGTGTAAAATTCTTAAAGTGAGAAAGTCATCCTGCTGGCTTACAGAAGCTTAGTGGTTCTACCTAGGTGCCTATCAATGATGAAATAACGCCAAGTAACTTTCTCCACCATCAAAAGCTTGAAAGTCACTATATGACCTTTAATTGTGTCAGTATGATGTTAAACCCAGCAAAAGAATATCGCCTAATAAATCTTGCTACAAAAACTATCGGCATTGTCCTTGTCATTTCAAGTTTTTGTCAAAGATGAAATGTAATTAGTGGGGCCTCCGTGGCCAAGTGGTTAAGGTCACTGACTTCAAATCACTTGCCCCTCATCAATGTTGGTTCGAGCCTCACTCAGGGCGTTTAATTCTGCATGTGAGGAAGCCATCTAGCTGGCTTACAGAAGGTCGGTGGTTCTACCCAGGTGCCTGCTCATGATGAAATAATGCACAGAGGGGCACTTGGGGTCTTCCTCCACCATCAAAGCTGGAAAGTCGCCATATGACCTATAATTGTGTCGGTGTGACATTAAACCCAACAAAATGAATTATAAATAAATAAAATGTAAATAAATTGTAAACTGAATGGATTAAAAAAAAACACCTAATCAAAATATTTGAGAGAATCTGTTCCTGAAAGATTGTTTTAAATTTATTTAAAAAGTATGTACATATTTTTTACTTTATATAGGTTATATAGGAGATTTTGTTTATAAGGGGCCATAATGATCAAAACATTTTACATTTTATAATGTCTAAAATCCTATCATTAAAAAAAATTGGTTCTAAATACCTCTTTTTAACAGCTCTGCTGCTTTGAAATAATTCTTAAGAAAGCTCAGTTAAATTAAATCAGTTACTTCTTTTAAATATTTTCACCATAAAATATGTGAAATATTTCAGCCAACTGTGGTCCAGGGTATTTCTATCCATCTAAGACCAGTCCAGTATGCAAAAAATGTGCAAGGGGAGAGTACCAGACTGAATCTCTACAACCATCATGTGACTCGTGTCCACCTGGTCAGACCACACCAATACTAGGGGCAACAACAAGCTTCCTCTGCTACGGTAAGTCTTTGCTTCTTTCCTTTCTCCTAGCATAACACTGTCTAGCTTGTTTTAACCCTAACCCTGTACTTTCTATAATGAACTTGTCCATCTTTCAATTTGGACAGTACCATTAACTGTTAAAAGGGGTGCTTACCAAAAATCTAGCCACTGGTTGCAAAAGCAGAATCAGTCCTGTCCAGCATGATAAGGGATAATTATAAAAAATTCATGCAACATGTTCACTTATTTTGTTTTTATGCCCCCAAAGGGAGGCATATAGTTTTTGAACCGTCTGTCGGTCTGTCAGTCTGTCGGTCTGTCAGTCTCTCCGCAATTTTCGTGTCCGGTCCATATCTTTGTCATCCATGGATGGATTTTCAAATAACTTGGCATGAATGTGTACCACAGTAAGACGACGTGTCGCGCGCAAGACCCAGGTCCGTAGCTTAAAGGTCAAGGTCACACTTAGACGTTAAAGGTCATATTTCATGATAGTGCATTGATGGGCATGTCCGGTCCATATCTTTGTCATTCATGCATGGATTTTAAAATATTGGGCATGAATGTGTACCACAGTAAGACGACGTGTCGTGCGCAAGACCCAGGTCTGTAGCTCAAATGTCAAGGTCACACTTAGAGGTTAAAGGTCATATTTCATGATAGTGCATTGATGGGCGTGTCCTGTCCATATCTTTGTCATTCATGCATGGATTTTAAAATAACTACGCATGAATGTGTGGCACAGTAAGACGACGTGTCGCGCGCAAGACCCAGGTCCGTAGGTCAAAGGTCCTAAACTCTAACATCGGCCATAACTATTCATTCAAAGTGCCATCGGGGGTATGTGTCATCCTATGGAGACAGCTCTTGTTCTGATTTTAAAAAATCAAATGATCTTAGTTGTCACTTGATTAACAACATTGGTTTAGTTATGATTTTTATACAGAATTTTAGTGAATTAAACTCTGCTTAGCAACAATCTCTGCACATCAAACACATTTCAGTTGCCCCTGTTTATGAGTTTTAACAGTACTAAACGCAGTATAAATGTGTACTGCCACTAATAACTGGAAGTTTTTAGCTCACCTGTCACAAAGTGACAAGGTGAGCTTTTGTGATTGCGCGGTGTCCGTCGTCCGTCCGTCCGTGCGTGCGTCCGTAAACTTTTGCTTGTGACCACTTTAGAGGTCACATTTTTCATGGGATCTTTATGAAAGTTGGTCAGAATGTTTATCTTGATGATATCTAGGTCAGTTCGAAAACTGGGTCACGTGCCATCAAAAATAGGTCAGTAGGTTTAAAAAAAGAAAAAAAATTTTTGGGCCTCTTTGAGGGCCCCTATATTTCAAAGTTTCATGGAAAAAAATTTGGTTTAGAAAGTTTACCCAGCATATTTAGGTTTAAGTTCGAAAATGGGTCACGTGCCCTCAAAAAAATTTGGGCAGTAGGGGCTAAAAAAAGAAAATTTCCTTGTGAAAAACTCTGAGGCATATATTTCACAAAATCTTCATGAAAATTTGTCAGAACCCTTTTCCCCTTTATTTTTATCTAGGTTAAGTTTGAAATGGGTTTTAATGCTTTAAAAAAAATAGGGGCCCGTGGTAAATAATTTAAAAACCCTTTTGACCTCTTTAAAGGCCTATTTTTCATGGGATTGATGAAAGTTAAACTGAATGTTTAAATTTTATGGGTATTTGGTCGAGTTCCCAAAATGGGTCATGTTTCCCGTCAAAAAACTGGTAGTAGGTCTAAAAATTGAAAAAACCCGTGACCTTTTAGGGGCCTATATTTCATGAGATCTTTATGAAGTTTTGGGCGAATGTTTTACCCTTTATGATATCTAGGTCAAGTTCGGGAAAATGGGTTTACGTGCCATCAAAAACTAGGGTCAGTAGGTCAAATAATAGAGAAACCTTGTGCCTCTCTAAAGGCCATATTTTTCATGGGATTGTATGAAAGTTGGTTCTGAATGTTCATCTTGATGTTATCTGGTCAAGTTCGGAAAATGGGTCAGGTGCGGTCAAAAACTAGGTCAGTAGGTTCAAAAAATAAAAAAAACCCTTGTGACCTTCTAGAGGCCATATTGTGAATTGATCTCCATAAAAATTGGTCAGAATGTTCCCCTTGATGATGTCTAGGTCAAGTTTGAAATGGGTCCATGCCTTAAAAAACTAGGTAGTGGGTTTCAAATAATAAAAAACCTTGTGACCTTCTAGAGGCCATACTTTTCATGGGATCTGTATGAAGTTGGTCTGAATGTTCATTTTGATGATATCTAGGTGAAGTTTAAAACGGGTCAACTGCGGTAAAAAACTAGGTCAGTAGGTCTAAAATGTTTAAAATTTTTGACTCTTAGAGGCCATATTTTTAAATGGATTTATAAAAATTGTCTGAATTTCCTTGATGAATCTAGGTGTTTCAAAACAAGGTTCACGTGCAGTAAAAACTAGGCAGTAGGTATAAAATAGAAAAAACTTGTGACTTCTAGGGGCCCATATTTTTCATGAGATCTCTGAAAATTAGTGAGAATGTTCACCTTGATGATATCTAGTAAATTTTCAAAACAGGGTCGTACTTCGAAAAACTAGGTCAATAGTTCAAATATAGAAAAACTTGTGACCTCTCAAGAGACCAATTTTCAATGGATCTTATGAAAATTGGTCAGAATTTTATCTTGTTTAACATCTAGGTCAAGTTC
Organism: Mercenaria mercenaria; assembly: GCF_021730395.1. Taxonomy (NCBI): domain Eukaryota; kingdom Metazoa; phylum Mollusca; class Bivalvia; order Venerida; family Veneridae; genus Mercenaria; species Mercenaria mercenaria. The sequence goes on from NC_069362.1 coordinate 27,102,155, forward strand.
AAAATGGGTCACATGAGCTCAAAAATTTAGGTCACTATGTAAAATAATAAAAAAAACGACGTTCTTTCCCCAAAAACGGGGTTTCATGGGGGGAAAAAGGTGAGCAAATTCGGGGACTTTTCTTTGGCCCTTTTTTTATTAAATGGCTTTTTTTGGGGGAATTGTAGCCCCTTTGAAACTTTTAATTTACATTTGGGAAAAATTAAATAAATTGGATGAGAATTTTTTCTTTTGAAGTAAATATTAAAGAAAAAATGACCCAATGCCATGAGAAAATCAAATTGTGGGTTTGGGACCAGCATGGCCCAGCCCAGCCTGCGTTTTGCAGTTGGTCAGGACCCGCTGTTCGAAAATGGTTCTCAAATTGCAGCGGTTTTTAAAAAGGGCGAAAGCATGGAATTCCTGACCAGACAACACCCACTTTGTTGGGTTTTTTTCCATGGACGGCTCAAATTTTTTGGTGGAAAGATGGTCATTGGAAAACCTTTAATTTCTTTTGCTAAAAAATTTATATCAGGCAGTTTTCCCCTGTATCCCCTTTGGTTTTGTTTTGCTGTACCTGTTAAAAAATTTTAAATTGTTTTGTTGTTTTTTTTTCCAGACAAATTTTTAAAGATGGTTTTAAGTATGATTCCAGCCGGGTTTTCTGGGGTGATTTTCCCAAAGGAACTTTATAGACAGAAAGATTGTTAGTAAAAGCATGTGGTGAAAAATTGGTTACACAACTGAGCTCCGGAAAATGTTTCCCAAGGGCCCGATGGGTTCGTAAGAAAACATTTTAAGGGGTTTAAAAATTTCAGCTGTTTTGCCCCCTTTTATGACTTTAATAGGTGGGCTGAGGGTTCTAGGGGTTTAACAGCTTGACTATCAATCCAGAGGTCTGGGGTTCAAATTTCCCGGCCCAGGCACTGGAAATTTCTAAAGATGCTCTTGAGTGTCCCCCCCCTAACTATGAAAATTGGTTATTCCCATAAAAGGGGTTTTTCCCAAAGAAAGAGGGTTTTCGTGTTTATCGTTGCTTTAAAAACCAGGCCCCTTTTAAAAAACCGGGACTGTCTAATTGAAAAAGAGCTGGGGGCTAAATTAGCGGGAAGGCCTGTATCAAAAAAGGATTTCTCTTCTTTTTTCTGGCGGTTTTGGTCCACTCTGTCCCTCTGGTCAGATCGTTTCTGTGTTTTGTATTTTTAAGGGGAATGGTTTGCTATATGTAAAGCACCCTTTTTAAAGTGTTTATTATGAAAAGGGCGATATATAAATCTGGTATAAAAATAAAGCTTAATGTAATAAGATGTGCTTTTTAAGGGGCCCGAAAAAGGGATTTTCCCAACAGTATGAATTTAAAAGTTTTATTACATAACCCCGTAATGATGGTAAAATTAAAAAATGTGGACTTAGATAGCGAAAGGACAAAATTTTTTGCAAATTTAAAATTTTATTTTGTATTTGGATAATCGCTTGAATAAGTTGGGCTTGTTTTTATGTTTAAATTTTTCTTCCCTCGGCAGGGTTTAAAAGTTGCCAAAACCAATCTGTTATCCTGAAAACTTTCTTTAAAAAAAACTCCTATAGTTTTTTAAAGGGGTTTTGCCAAATTTTTTGGGAAAGGATTTAAAGAAGTATATTGTGTTTTCATTTTAATTTAAAGGGTTTTTGCCGGGGTTTTGGGGTTTTTGCCCTTTAAAATATTTCCGAAAAAATTTTTTTTTGCCCGAAAAATTTTCAGCCTTTTTCTGAATTTAATGTCTACAGTTTTTTTAAAGGATCTGGGCCCCCAAAAAAAAAAAAACTTTTTTCGTATGAAAGGGGAATTTTGCATATTTTCGGACATAAATTTACTTTGCCCTTTATTTTGGGGGGTTATCCCCTTAGAAATTTTAAAGAATTCTGTTTTTTGCCTATTTCCTACAGAACCTTGTCCCCCAAAAAATCCTTTTCAGTATTTAAAGGACTTTTGTGAATTTTACATATTGCCAGGTTTTGTGGGTTTTAGCCCTTTTTTAAATTTTTAAAAAAGTGTTTAAATGTTTCTTAAATTTTTTTTTTAATAACTTTCCCTTTCATATATCTGGCCCAAAAATTACCCGAAATTTATCACAATTCCCGTGAACTTTTGATATTATTAGGGAAAAAAGGTTATGGGGCCCCTTTTAAAATTTTATTAAAAAAGCTTCCCAAAATTTTTGCTATTGTTTGTAAGCACTTTTTAAGGCCCAGCCAGTACAAACAGGGAAATGCAAACTCTATTGAGTTTTTACTTGAAATAGTGTCATAAAATGGTTTGAGGAAATTTTTACTAGCATGGAAAAAATTTTTGCACCCGGTTTTATTTATTTTGGATTTCACTCGCCAGGCCAGAGTTTTTGGTACTTGACTTATTTAAAAAAAACAAAATAAAGTGCAGGGGGGAAATTGTGTTGGGGATATATCTTTTAAAAAAAATGTAGGGGGACCAGGTCCTTTTTGGGCATAATCTAGTTTTCATTTTATAAAAAATTTTGAATTAATTGAAGGTGGTTTTTTGAAAACAGAGGGGGGTTTATTTTTGAAGGGAAATTTTTTGGTTTTGACCACTTTTGAAGCTCCCATAAGTATAGTGAAGATTTTTTGGGAAAATTTCAAATCATGGGCCCAGTAGCTTATTTTTTACAGGGGGAGACCCTTTTTTTCTGCAATATAAAAGGGTTTAAAAATTTCTTTTTTTTTTTACATTGTTGAATCTCTTGTTTTATTAGTGGGGAATCGCTTTTATACAAAGCTGTTCGGGTTTTTTATATTGAAACTGTCTGTTTTTTTTGTCTTTTTGTTTTGTTGTAACTGTCAACCAGGCCCGTTTTACAACAGAGCTAGTAGTAGATGTGAATCCTGTCCTCCAAATACGTACCAGTCAGAGCCATATCAATATGTGTGTGAAAAGTGTCCTGCAGGAACTAACATTGCAACATCAGGCTCAGATGAAATGTCAGACTGTAAAGGTATGGAAACTTTATTTATAGTAGCAAGAAAAATAGGTAGAGCTATTGCTCTCATCCATGCATTGTCAGCAGCATCCCAATTTGGTTCAGTTTAGTATGCAAGCTGGTATCTTTGTCAGAATATTACCCTAAATAAAATCTAGGACAAGTTTGTGTCTTGGTCATCTGGGGTCAGAAACTTGGTGGTCACTAGGTCAATTAATGGGAAAACCTTGCTAACATTCTAGATGACACATTTTTTACCTCATTTTTTATGGAACTGTTGTCAGAATATTTATCTTTATATTAAAATTGTGTTCCTTTAGATCAAAAACTAGGTCACTGGATCAAATCATAGAATAATCTTAACATTCTAGAGGCCACTTTTTCTGTTTCATCTTCTTAAGGAGGTAGGTTACCTTCATATTTGTATGTGCGCATGTCCAACCGGAAGCTAACGTGACGATTTACGACGACGTTTACGACAAACTAAATGTGTTTGTATATTCATTCTTCTGAAAACAAATCATGAACCTGTCTTCGATCTGATGCTTTATGGTTTAATTAATTCAGAAATAATGAATAAATTGCCGCAGAAACGCTTCAAAACAATGTTGCCCTAAATGACGTCACTGACGTCATGACGTTACGTGTCAGTTACCGCGCAAAATTAATAGTTTTTGTCTTGAAAGTACGTAATTCTGTGCATTTTTTTCTTATTTTAACTATTTTCAAATAACCATATTTGCTGAAATATTTCTATGAGTCTTTTGCTCTGAATAAAAATCAATATTTTTCTTCTTTTATGTAGTTATATTGAAATGTTATGCGGAATGTAAGAAAATGGATGATGGTAACCAATGTTATTTGGAATATAGTTGGGTGAAAGGTTACTTGTTACGGCCATTTTCAAATAAAAAATCTAGCAGTTTGATTTGTAATACCTATTTTTCAAGTTCCGTTGATAATTTGTTACTTATATACTAAAACTAAGATCTAAAATTGTTCAAATTTCGGTAGAAAATGTGGTTTCTTGAATTGAATTGATGTTACCATGGAAACGAAGCCGTGACCTATGTATCTAAATGTAAAATTCAAAAGCGTTGACACTGGTCTATTTAAGAAACACAGCTCGGCTTTTTATTTTCATTTCAACAATATCCATGAGAATAATAGCAGCATGCTGAACGTTTTTTCCATGAAAAATGCCAGACGAGGGGTACTGCTGTAAGTATTCTAAGCTGTGAAATTTGTTTGAATAATGCAAATAACACGAAAATATAACTTACGTTAGGAAATAGTATGTTTTATAGCTACATTAACTAGAAAGATAATCTTATTCAATATTTTTATAAGAAACTATGACAAAAAGCAAGATATAAGCTATTTTAAACATCTCTGTTGCCATGGTTACTTTAAACTTTAAGAAAATTAGGGTACCATGTAAAGTGCTTGGTAATTTGCTAATAATATTACCCAAATATTCCATGTTGGTCATTAACAGAATGGCACTGAAGCCGTCGAAAACCCCTATTTTTATACATAGTTGTTTAAAAATGAGAGAAAATGCGTTACCATGGAAACACGAGCCCCGCGACATATACATTTTAAGCTTTTATTAGAAATATAACGTGCATACTAGTAAAATTATCAATTATGCAGATTTCTACGGATATCAATGAAACTAAAGTACACTGAAAAGTGTTAAATATCCGTATTTTCCTTCTTCTTTCAATATGAAATACCTTTGTAGAGTCATGTTCTTCAAACCAGGATAAAAATTGAACTTGAAGGGACAGAGACAAACGAAATTGAGATTGTAGCAGTTAAAACTTCATATTACACGAAATACAAAAATGTGCTGCGGTACAACTAATTTGAATTTACCCTTGTAACAAGGTAACCTACCTCCTTAAAACTTACTCAGAATACTTGTCTGTGTGAAATCTAGGCAAGTTTAAAATTGGGTTAACACAGGTCAAAAACTAGGACATTGAAATAGATCATAGGAAAACCTTATTTACATAAAACACGATCGAAATGTTTGTCCCTTTGGAATTTTAGCCATATTAGACACTAGATCATCTTTACATGTATTACAGAAATAGCTTCACGGGGAAGTAAAGGATATGAATTATGTCTCCTACATATGCTGGGGGAGACATACTGATTAAGATTATTTGTCTGTTATGTCACAAAATCAGTCCATGCAACTCCTCCGCCACCTCTAAGGAGATTAACACTTTGTTGTACAATGTCATTGACATATTCCAGTTAAGTGTTTTTCAGCAGAGTTACAGCCCTTTATTTTTCAAATTATATGATGTTTTAGCAACTTTTCTTTCACCATAGGGCAGATTTTCACCAAACCTTACTGGAGTTATCAGTGCTAGGCCATATAATGCATGTTTGGGTTCAATGATTTTCAGTGCAGTTATGGCCTTTGGTTTGGAATCTTATGGTTCAGTGATTTTCACTGAATTTATTGCCCTTAATTTGTGGCATTTTACAATGTCTGCATGTTTAGTGATTGGAGGCATTCATTTTTCCTGAAAAACAATCTATAGTTCAAATTGTTTTTGCAGTATTGAATAATAACGCACTTTCATCTTACATATCGTCGTCAATAGATCGAATGACAACTTCCAAGGAAATTATAAATTGCAAGCCATGTATTTTAATGCTTTTACCCAGAATTTATCACAGAAGTAGAAAATATTTGTATGAAATCATGTGAGCTTTGTACAAGAAGTGCATGAGAGTTGTATGGACACAGGTTGACATTAGTCTAAGTTTGTATATGCACACAAATGCTCATTAAATGTGGTACTTGTATTCAAGATTTTAGATTTTACATAATAGTCTTAAAATCATACCATTGACATGAAGCCTGTGTCTCATCCAGTGTACACATCATGCATAACTTCCATTTCTAGTTACTTGTAGTGAACAGGTTAGTTCAGGAAAACTGATCAGATCTGCTGACTGCTAGTGTTAAAAAGAAGTTGAATAAAACAAATTTCAAACAAAGAAATGAATTACAAATTACAGATCCCTGCACTGTTCCTGGCGAAGAACTAAAGCCTGATGGTTCCTGCGGTAAATGTGAGACTGGTACGGCAAAAGTACCACCTAGCACAACCTGTGAAATTTGTCAAGCTGGTTTCACAACTGAAAGCACTGGGAGCACCAAGTGTGTGCGTAAGTAATTTTGTGCTGTTGATGTTTTGTTATTATGTCTCCCCCATAGACATATTGTTTTTGCCTTCGCTGTCTGTCCGTCCATCCGCATTAAGCTTGTCCAGCTTTCACAGGTCAAACTGCTGGCCAGTATTCAACAAAACTTCACAGGAGTGATCAGTACCAAGCCTAGTTGTGCATATCGCCAGCACGTTCTGCTTTGCTGCACAAAATGGCCACATGAGGTAAAAATAGAAAAATCTTGTCCGGCTTTCACAGGTCAAACTGCTGGCCAGATTTAACGAAACTTCACAGGAGTGATCAGTACCAAGCCAAGTTGTGCATATCGCCAGCATGTTCCGCTTTGCTGCACAAAATGGCCACCAGAGCTAAAAATAGAAAAATCTTGTCCGGCTTTCACAGGTCAAACTGCTGGCTGTATTTCAACGAAACTTCACAGGAGTGATCAGTACCCAGCCTAGTTGTGCATTTTGCTGGCACATTCTGTTTCACTGCACAAAATGGCCAACAGAGCTAAAAATAGAGGAAATCTTGTCCGGCTTTCACAGGTCAAACTGCTGGCTGGATTTCAACGAAACTTCACAGGAGTGATCAGTACCAACCCTAGTTATGCATATTGCTGGCATGTTCCGCTTCGCTCCACAAAATGGCCACCAGAGCTAAAAATGGAAAAATGTTGTCCAGCTTTCACAGGTCAAACTGCTGGCCGAAATTTCTACAAAACTTCACAGGAGTGATCAGTACCAAGCCAAGTTGTGCATATTGCCAGCACATTCCGCTTCGCTGCACAAAATGGCCACCAGAGGTAAAAATAGAAAAATCTTGTCCGGTTTTCACAGGTCAAACTGCTGGACAGATTTCAACAAAACATCACAGGAGTGATCAGTATCAAGCCTAGTTGTGCATACCCGCCGACACGGTCCACTTCGCTGCACAAAATGGCCGCCAGAGCTAAAGGTATACATAGGGGGGAGACATATGTTTTTGTGACAATAGCACCTTCTAGTTCTATTCTAATATAATGAGAAGTCATGTTTCTTATTCTTATTAGTATATTGGGACTATATTGGAGACATGCATTTTGGTTGGTCAGTTAGTCGGTCCTTGTATAATTACTAGCCCCTCTGTATCTTTTAAATGGCTGAGAAGATTTTTATGCTTCCCAAAGGGCCGGCATCTAGTTGCCGCTCAATTTGTCCGTCCGTCAGTCCATTCGTCACACTTTTGTCTGGAGTATAACTTGAAATGTATTAACGGCGTTTCACTGAAACTTCACAAAATGATAGAGGCCATTGACAGGAAGTGCAGTGTCAAAAAACCATAACTTTACCTAACCTAGTTTTTGAATTATCTCCCTTTATTCAATTTTCTTCTTTTTATTATCTCCATTTTTTTTTTGGTTTCTAATACGTTATTCCCCATATCGGGACAAGCACATGCATGGGGGAGCATCATTCAGTTTTACCGATTCCTTGTTATAAACTAGCATCTGTCTTGAAATGTGTTCATCTGGGTTCAGGCCCATAGATCAAATTATAGACAAGCTTTGCAAAATTCTATGAAATTCAGTGAAGAAGGTCAGATTATAACAAAATAATCTTATCTCTCTCAGTCTAATTTACTTGAAACTTGGTAATACAATGTAATATTTGCCTGTACAACTGTACAATAGGTAAGCATTGTAGAATAACTTGAAAGAGTAGTTTATAAGTATTAATGAATGATATAAGATAGATTGTAAATAGAGAAAATTCGTATTTCAGCTGACTGTAAAGAAGGAAGTTACTGGGATGGTACCAAGTGTTCTCTGTGTCCTAAAGCAAAATACCAACCAAATAAGTACCAGTACACCTGTGAAGATTGTCTAACAGGACTGACAACTGCAAACGTTGGATCTACCAGTGTTGATCTGTGTATTGGTATGTATATATATATAGGTTTTTGGAAAGGACTGACAACTGCGTCAATGTATTAGTAAGTATGGTTTTTTGGTAAGGACTGACAACTGCAAAGATTGGATCTACCAGTGTCGATCTATGGGTTTTCGAAAAGGACTGACAACTGCTAACATTGGATCTAACTTTACTAGGCAATGTATTGGTATGTATAGGTTTTTGGAAAGAACTGACAACTGCAAACATTGGATCTAACATTGCTAGTCAATGTATTGGTACGTATAAGTTTTTGGAAAGGACTGACAACTACAAACATTGGATCTAACATTGGGACTGACAACTGCAAACATTGGATCTAACATTGTTAGGCAATATATTGGTATGTATAGGTTTTTGGAAAGGACTGACAACTGCAAACATTGGATCTAACATTGCTAGTCAATGTATTGGTACGTATAGGTTTTTGGAAAGGACTGACAACTACAAACATTGGATCTAACATTGGGACTGACAACTGCAAACATTGGATCTAATATTGCTAGGCAATGTATTGGTATGTATAGGTTTTTGGAAAGGACTGACAACTGCAAACATTGGATCTAACATTGCTAGGCAATGTATTGGTATGTATAGGTTTTTGGAAAGGACTGACAACTGCTAACATTGGATCTAACATTGCTAGGCAATGTATTGGTACGTATAGGTTTTTGGAAAGGACTGACAACTGCAAACATTGGATCTAACATTGCTAGGCAACGTATTGGTACGTATAGGTTTTCGGAAAGGATGACAACTGCTAACATTGGATCTAACATTGCTAGGCAATGTATTGGTATGTATAGGTTTTTGAAAAGGACTGGCAACTGCAAAAATTAGATCTAACATTGTAGGCAATGTATTGGTATGTATAGGTTTTTTGAAAGGACTGACAACTACAAACATTGGATCTAACATTGGGACTGACAACTGCAAACATTGGATCTAACATTGCTAGTCAATGTATTGGTATGTATAGGTTTTTGGAAAGGCATTAAGAGCATGTAATTTAAAGTCACTGACCTTGAACATGGAGGCCTCGTTGTCAATGAGTAATAAATATAATGATACAGTGACACAGTCATCTAGATGTTTACACATCATCTTCTTCATTCTAAAGCCATATTTCTTTGGATAGCTAACATTTTGAATTAGTTATTTTCAATATTTAGTCAAGGGAATTCACATAATCATACAGTTAATTTCTATGTAAACTCGTTTGGTAACAATACCTATAAAGGAATTTTTTATATTTTTTTGCAGATATATGTCCTAATGGTTTTGAGCTGCTGTTTAATGGTGCTTGTGGACCGTGTGAAAAGAATTATTATCGAACTCAAGGAGAGCAGCTACAGTGTACTGCCTGTCCCAAGGACTTTATCACTTTATTTGAGGGTGCCGAAACCTCAGATGATTGTCATCGTAAGTTCTGTCTTCATGTCCTTTCCTTTGAGAAGTCCCTAATCTGGAAATTATTCCAGACTGAATGTTTAACTGGTATGTAAAGTATAAAGTATGGTAGTTTTTCAATCTATGAAGTTTGTTTGACATGTCATCAAAGAAGGACTATAGCGTCTGTAGATATGTTAAGTATATAAAGCCTTCAGTTTGGGAACTATGTATAGCACACATTTAATCCTTAACCTGCTAAATTTCTATAATGAACTTGTCCATCTTTCAATTTGGACTACCATTAAATGTTAAAAGGGGTGCTTACCAAAAAGATACTGACTGAATGGCAAACAGTGCAGATCATGATCAGACTGCACAGATGTGCAGGCTGATCATGATCTACACTGGTCGCAAAGGCACTGGTCTAGCATGATAAGGGTTAATCCAAATCTGATTCCAGCAATTTTATATTTATTGGAATCTGGTAAAGGGGTGTTTATTACCAAAACAAAAAAAGAAATGTAAACACCTTAAAAGTTCAGATGTTTTCTTTTGTTCACTGATGAGGATAAATAAAATTTTCCTGTTAACATCAACAATGTGCTGCTGTGTACAACTTTAAAAAATTGATAAAAATATGGAGTAAATGATTTTAGCTCCATGTGGTATTGGTGAAGAGTGGGATGCTACAGCCAGTGAATGTGATCCTTGCAAGCTTGGGTTCTACCAGGATCAGATGTATCAGAAAAACTGTAAGCAGTGTGACACTGGAAAGATTACATTAAATACAGGGGAAACTTTCGAGAGTGGATGTGTAGGTGAGTAACACATATAAAATACCATATTGTCTTGATATATGGCATCCCTCAGCACTTCAGTTATAATTATGTCTCCCCAGGAGACATATTGTTTTTGCCCTGTCCGTCCGTCCGTCCGTACGTCACACTTCATTTCCGAGCAATAACTAGAGAACCATTTGACCTAGAACCTTCAAACTTCATAGAATTGTAGGGCTGCTGGAGTAGACAACCCCTATTGTTTTTGGGGTCACTCCATCAAAGGTCAAGGTCACAGGGGCCTGAACATTGAAAACCATTTCAGATCAATAACTAGAGAACCACTTGACCCAGAATGTTGAAACTTTATAGGATGATTGGTCATGAAGAGTAGATGACCCCTATTGATTTTGGGGTCACTCCGTCAAAGGTCAAGGTCACAGGGGCCTGAACATTGAAAACCATTTCCGATCAATAACTAGAGAACACTTGACCCAGAATGTTGAAACTTCATAGGATGATTGGTCATGAAGAGTAGATGACCCCTATTGATTTTGGGGTCACTCGTTTCAAAGGTCAAGGTCACAGGGGCCTGAACATTGAAAACCATTTCCAATCAATAACTAGAGAACCACCTGACCCAGAATGTTGAAACTTGATAGGATGATTGGTCATAAAGAGTAGATGACCCTTATTGATTATGGGATCACTCCGTCAAATGTCAAGGTCACAGGGGCCTGAACATTGAAAACCATTTCTGATCAATAACTAGAGAACCACTTGACCCAGAATGTTGAAACTTAATAGGATGATTGGTCATAAAGAGTAGATGACCCCTAACGATTTTGGGGTCACTCTGTGAAAGGTCAAGGTCACAGGGGCCCGCACATTGAAAACCATTTCCGGTCAGTAACTTGAGAACCACTTGACCCAGAATGATGAAACTTTGTAGGATGATTGGTCATGCAGAGTAGATGAACCCTAACGATTTTAGGGTCACTCTGTTAAAGGTCAAGGCCACAGGGGTCTGAACATGGAAAACCATTTCCAATCAATAACTTGAGAACCTCTCGACCCAGAATGTTGAAACTTCATAGGATGATTGTTCATGCAGAGTAAATGACCCTTATTGTTTTTGGGGTCACTCCGTTAAAGGTCAAGGTCACAGGGGCCTGAACATTGATAACCAGTTCCGATCAATAACTTGAGAACCACTTGACCCAGAATGTTGAAACTTCATAGGATGATTGAACATGCAGAGTAGATGACCCCTAGTGATTTTGGGGTCAGTCTATTAAAGGTCAAGGTCACAGTGGCCTGTTCATGTAAAATCATTTTTTGGAAATAACTTGAGAACCACTTGACCTACAATGTTGAAACTTAATAGGATGATTGGACATGCAGAGTACATGACCCCTATTTATTTTGAGGTCACTTGATCAAAGGTCAGGGTCACAGGAGCCTGAACAGTGACTTGAGAACCACTAGGCCACGAGTGTTGAAATTTAGCGGGATGACTGGACATGCCAAGTAGATGATCCCTATTGCAGTCAACCATCAGTGTCTCTTTGACTTTCGCTCCTGACCCCTATTGACTTCTTGCCTATAGGACTTTGCATTGGGGGAGACATGCGCTTTTTTACAAAAGCATTTTCTAGTTTGATTTAACCTTTATACCCTGCTAAAATTCTAAAATGGACTGGTCCATTATTCAGTTTGGACAGTACCACTTATGATTCGGAGGGGTGTTCACTGAAAATATACTGACTGAGTAGTGAACAGTGCAGACCATGATCAGCATGCACGGATGTGCTGGCTGATCTTGGTCTGCACTGGTCACAAAGGCAAAATCACTTGCTGTCGGCAGGCTAAAGGTTAATGCTGTTTTTAGAGTTTACATTCATTGTTTAATGTTTAACTTTCAATAAATTTATAATACTTCAGTTTACTTGACAACTGTGAAAGGAATCCTTTCTCTCCATCCAGAGCCATTTCTGTGACATAGGTTAAAGTATCGTAGAAAGCAGGGAAACACTGCAATCCATAATTATGGTCCCAAACTGTTTCCCTTGCATTAACATTTTGCCCCTTGCCTTGCCACTTTGAGTAGCTGATGCTTTACTCTACAGGGAACTAAATAGGGAAATATATTGTTGCAAGTTCAGTCAGATTGCCTCAGGAAATTATGTTATTGCTCTTAATAATTAATATAGACTATGTTGCAGTCTACATAGGTCCATTTTAGCTTAATAACTAGTTGAGAATAAGATATTATGACCAAACTTGGTACATGCACAATCTTTCTGTGAGGCCAAGGTATGGATTTCAGTCATAATGATCAATTCAAAGTACCAATTACTAAAACGAAGAAAAGTTTTCTCTTAAATAAATTCATTTAGGCATTGGATATTGCCACTCTGTGTAGAAAGCTTTCCTAGGGACCAAGGTCACAGTTACTGTTTGGATTTGGGTTGCTTTGGTCAACAACAACGTCATTGTTATTAAAAACAGTATATGATTTTTACCCAATAACCAGTTATAAATGAAATAAGCCCTTTCAGCTTAATATCTTCTGGATTAGTAATTTACCTGTAATGCGTTCAGTAGGAGATTACAATTTATTGTATTAGCTTGTTGCAGTTATAAATGTACACATAAATACATAGCAAAGATAATTATAATGTAAATAACATATATTTTCTCATAGGAAACTGTGGTCCTGGCACATATTGGAATGAAGTTGCGGGTCAGTGTATGGACTGTGCAAAGGGAAGGTATCAGAGTGAATCGTACAAGGATTTGTGTGTACCATGCATACCTGGATTTACAACAGACTTCCCCAAATCTACATCACTTGCTGATTGTTTAGGTAAAACATGGTTTTTGAAAGACCCAGACTCCTCCTAAAAGGGCAAGGCCAAATGTTAAGGTCATTTTTCTTTTCTTCTGTACAGTTTTTTATGCATGCATGTACAGTGGAACTTCTGAATACCAGACATTCTTACAACTGGAAACTTTGGAAAAAAGGATGATTTTTTTGGGTCCCGATTTTTCAGCTTCTATTTTCTATATAGTCCATGCTTCTTAATACCAGAACTTCCAAATTCTAAACACCAGACAATATTTTTGAAACATTTGGCATACTTCAATTCGGTTTTCCTTTCAAAAACGGCATAACAAATATGCAAATCTGTACTTCTCCGATTTCATCAATGAATTCCATTGTGTATCGATTAGCAGTGACAGCTTATTCTGACACACATTAGAATCACAGCCTGTCAAAGAATCAAATGACAGCCAGAGATAATGATCTTTCATTAAAGACTTGATTAACAGATTAATTTTTGATGTATAAATCAAACATCTTCCTGGAATTTAATTGGAGTTGCGGTATCATTAAAAGCCTGCAATTAGTTAAGAAATTTAGAAGTCAGCGTTATGATTTGAGTTCAGACAATGGTTTGATTTCATAATTAGTCAAACAGTTTCACAGTCTGTTGCAGCTTCAAAGCTGGATGCAAGTAAATAAAATAATGTGTAAACCAAATAAAAATCACTACGGCATTTATGAAATCTCAATCATTTTCTTACGGTAATTAAAATGACTGAGACACCTTTGAAAAGTTGTAAAATTTAACTGTCCCTATAGGACAAAGCTTGAATAATTCTCAAGTCTGAATTTGCTCCAGATCACAATATCATATGCTGTTGTAAGTGTCCAAATTACTCAGTACTTCCATATAGAATCTAACTGAAACTTTAAAAAGAAACAAAAAATTCTTCTGGTCCCAAGGGTGTGTGGTTTTCTGAAGTTACACTGTATCTTCAAGTAACTTGGTACAAATCTTCACCATAACAAGATAATCTATTGTGTGAAAGACCAAGATCACAATCTCAAAGGTTAAGGACATGATGCTTAAAGATTTAAGGCCATTTTTGTGCCCCCAAATTTTGTGTTCATCTGTTCAAATTTATGTAGTGCATATCTCAAGAAGTATTTGACCTAGAGTCACCAAACCTAATACATAGAAAAATAAATACAGTAAACCTCACTTATAAGGAACTTGGATATAAGGAACACTCGGTTATAAGGAACAGTTTTCAATTCCCCGATCTAATTCCTTCTTTATTTAATGTAAAAATCCTCGGTTATAGGGAACTCGGTTATAAGGAACACTCGGTTGTAAGGAACACTTTTTCCAGGCTCAAAGTACGAAATGCAATGAAAAACCCCTCGGTTATAGCGAACAGACATAAAGAATAAAAATTATTGAAAACCGAAAATAAATACGAGAATCGCTGATGACGTGAGAGCAACGTCAGCACTATCACGTGCTTTCATGCACATGAAAATCGCTTTCATGCACATGAATAAACAAATTATTTCATTTCTATGATCTTTAGTTTGTTAATTCACGGATACGATAAAAAGAAAATATATAATATCATCAAATTACCAAATACTAAATATATTTACTCAAGATTATGTTCGACAGCTACATGTATTGGGTATTTCATGTTAACAATAGTGAACGAAAGTCCTAAATAAATGTGCTAATTACACGTGATTAACAATGGCAAACAGTCCAGTTTACCAAATTTCCAATTGTAAAAATTATAGCAGGTGCTCAAGTGGACAATAGCAAAAGTATAGGTATAATTTACACTTTAATCCGTATGTATGGCGCCATTGTTTAATCGAAATACACTGTATGTCATAAATACCCTACTTTTAATTTTAAATGGGTAGTCTAATTTAACATTTTTAGCTCACATGTCACAAAGTGACAGTGTGAGCTTTTGTGATCGCGCAGCGTCTGTCGTCCGTGTGTCCGTCCGTGCGTAAACTTTTGCTTGTGACCACTCTAGAGGTCACATTTTTCATGGGATCTTTATGAAAGTTGGTCAGAATGTTCATCTTTATGATATCTAGGTCAGGTTCGAAACTGGGTCAACTGCGGTCAAAAACTAGGTCAGTAGGTCTAAAAATAGAAAAACCTTGTGACCTCTCTAGAGGCCATATTTTTCACAAAATCTTCATGAAAATTGGTCAGAATGTTTATCTTGACAATATCTAGGTCAAGTTCGAAACTGGGTCAGCTGCGGTCAAAAACTAGGTCAATAGGTCTAAAAATAGAAAAACCTTGTGACCTCTCTAGAGGCCATACTTTTGAATGGATCTTCATGAAAATTAGTCTAAATGTTTACCTTGATGATATCTAGGTCAAGTTTGAAACTGGGTCACGTGCCATCAATAACTAGGTCATTAGGTCAAATAATAAAAAAACCTTGTGACCTCTCTAGAGGCCATATTTTTCATGGGATCTGTATGAAGATTAGTCTGAATGTTCATCTTGATGATATCTAGGTCAAGTTCGAAACTGGGTCAACTGCGGTTAAAAACTAGGTCAGTAGATCTAAAAATAGAAAAACCTTGTGACCTCTCTAGAGGCCATATTTTTCACAAAATCTTCATGAAAATCAGTCAGAATGTTCACCTTGATGATATCTAGCTCGAGTTCGAAACTGGGTCACGTGCCGTCAAAAACTAGGTCAGTAGGTCAAATAATAGAAAAACCTTGTGACCTCTCTAGAGGCCATATTTTTCATGGGATCTGTATGAAAGTTGGTCTGAATGTTCATCTTGATGATATCTAGGTCAAGTTCGAAACTGGGTTAGCTGCGGTCAAAAACTAGGTCATTAGGTCTAAAAAAAGGAAAACCTTGTGACCTCTCTGGAGGCTATACTTTTGAATGGGTCTTCATGAAAATTGGTCAGAATGTTCATCTTGATGATATCTAGGTCAAGTTTGAAACTGGGTCACGTGCCATCAATAACTAGGTCAGTAGGTCAAATAATGAAAAAACCTTGTGACCTCTCTAGAGGCCATTATTTTCATGGGATCTGTATGAAAGTTGGTCAGAATGTTCATCTTGATGATATCTAGGTCAGGTTCAAAACTGGGTCACATGAGGTCAAAAACTAGGTCAGTAGGTCAAATAATAGAAAAAAATGATGTCATACTCAGTTCAAAACTGGGTCATGTTGGGACAGGTGAGCGAATCAGGACCATCATGGTCCTCTTGTTGTAATAAAAAATTGAACATTTATTTTATATTTGTATTGATGACTATTCAGATAACATGCAGTCAAGCAAGGTAAGGGGAGTAACTGCACTATATCTTATAGTCATCATGTAGCGCTCTCTAAAAAGAAGATAGAAATGACGGCAAAAAATAAACATAAATTACGGTCATTCTTACCGACGAACATTTTGGCTTGGTTTAGGTTTAAAACGCCGCGTTTCAACACTCTTTCAGTCATATACATGCAGGCAGTTTACCTTACCATCTCTCCAGGATAGGACTGGTACTAGAAAAGCAACTTCCTCACATAAAGATTCAAGGTCATCCCGGAGTGTGAACACATAGCCCTTATGAAACGTCAGTCAAATAGTGTTTGCTATACAAATTGTGTTCGTTATACATACCTCGGTTACAAGGAATTAGTTCGCTATACGGATATAAGGAACCTCGGTTATAAGGAACAATTTTTAGAGGTCCCAAGCTGTTCCTTATAAGCGAGGTTTACTGTAGTCACAAAGAAATCTTACAGGAATTCTAGTTTGTAGGTAATGAAACTGTATATGGTGAAATCATCATTTTTATTTTTTTTTGGTGATCTTCATTTAATTTGTTTTTGAAATTTTGATTTCTGATTTTCAGAGATATTTTAAAGACGCCATTTTGTTGATTTTTTGTTAACAATATCATATCGCATGTTCATTCTCACAGAGAAGGTTATCCTTGATATTATTACACCAGTGTTATTTATACGAAAATAAACATTATTTTTTGTGTACAAAATACATATTGAATGTAAATATTTATAGATAAATGTCAGAGTGGATATACTTATGATTCTGCTACTGATTCGTGCAAGGAATGTGGTTATCACAAGTACAGGGATCGGGACAAGCATAATGTGTGTCATGATTGTCCACCTGGATTGATTACAGTGACTGCTGCAGCTACATCTGAAGCTATGTGTGTCTGTAAGTTATTTATTCATGTTGTGTAAAACCTATCTATGTTGATTAGACATGTATATCAAAATTTCAGATTTTTAACATTCCAGAGCATGCAGTGCTTTTCTTAAGAATGTAGTGCTACATCTGAGCATGTTGTTATACTCATGAGCATGAAATGATACTCCTGAGCATGTAGCAATACTCCTGAGCATGAAATGATACTCCTGAGCATGTAGTTATACTCATGAGCATGAAATGGATACTCCTGAGCATGAAATGATACTCCTGAGCATGTAGTAATACTCATGAGCATGAAATGGATACTGCTGAGCATGAAATGATACTCCTGAGCATGTAGTAATACTCATGAGCAGGAAATGGATACTGCTGAGCACGAAATGGTACTTCTGAGCATGTAGCAATACTCCTGAGCATGAAGTGACACTCCTGAGTATGATACTCCTACTCCTGAGCATGAAGTTGATACTCCTGAGTACACTCCTGAGCATGAAATTATACTTCTGAGCATGTAGCAATACTCCTGAGCATAAAATGGGTACTCCTGAGCATGAAGTGATACTCCTGAGTATGAATGATACTCCTGAGCATGTAGTAATACTGCTGAGCATGAAATGGATACTCCTTAGTATGATACTCATGAGCATGAAATGATACTCCTGAGCATGTAGCAATACTTCTGAACATGAAGTAGATACTCCTGAGCATGAAGTGATACTCCTGAGTATGAAATGATACTCCTGAGCATGTAGTAATACTGCTGAGCTTGAAATGGATACTCCTGAGCATGAAATGATACTCCTGAGCATATGTAGTAATACTTCTGAGCATGAAATGGATACTCCTGAGCATGTAGTTATACTCCTGAGCATGAAATGATACTCCTGAGCATGAAATGATACTCCTGAACATGAAGTTATACTCCTGAGCTGAAATGATACTCCTGAACATGAAGTTATACTCCTGAGCATGAAATGATACTCCTGAACATGAAGTTATACTCCTGAGCATGAAATGATACTCCTGAGCATGAAGTGATACTCCTGAGCATGTAGTGCTACACCTGAGCATGTTGTTATACTCCTGAGCCATGTTTGAGCTTTGAAACTAAATAGAGCAATCTAGGACCACAAAGTGTGAGCTTTGAAACTAAAGAGAGCAATCTAGGGCCACCATGTTTGAGCTTTGAAACTAAATAGAGCAATCTAGGACCACAAAGTGTGAGCTTTGAAACTAAAGAGAGCAATCTAGGGCCACCATGTTTGAGCTTTGAAACTAAATAGAGCAATCTAGGACCACAAAGTTTGAGCTTTGAAACTAAAGAGAGCAATCTAGGGCCACCATGTTTGAGCTTTGAAACTAAAGAATGCAATCTAGGACCACCATGTTTGAGTTTTGAAACTAAAGAGAGCAATCTAGGACCACCATATTTGAGCTTTGAAACTAAAGGGAGCAATCTAGGATCACCATGTTTGAGCTTTGAAAGAAAAGAGAGCAATCTAGGGCCACCATGTTTGAGCTTTGAAAGTAAAGAGAGCAATCTAGGACCACCATGTTCGAGCTTTGAAACTAAAGGGAGCAATCTAGGACCACCATGTTTGAGCTTTGAAACTAAAGGGAGCAATCTAGGGCCACCATGTTTGAGCTTTGAAACTAAAGAGAGCAATCTAGGACCCCTATGTTTGAGCTTTGAAACTAAAGAGCAATCTAGGGCCACCATGTTTAAACTTTGAAACTAAAGAGCAATCTAGGACAACCACGTTTAAGATTTGAAATTAAAGAGCAATCTAGGACCACCATATTTGAGCTTTGAAACTAAAGAGCAATCTAGGGCCACCATGTTCGAGTTTTGAAACTAAAGAGAGCAATCTAGGACCACCATGTTTGAGCTTTGAAACTAAAGGGCAATCTAGGACCACCATGTTTGAGCTTTGATTCTAAAGAGCAATCTAGGGCCACCAAGTTTGAGCTTTGAAACTAAAGAGAGCAATCTAGGACCACCATGTTTCAGTTTTGAAACTAAAGAGAGCAATCTAGGACCACCATGTTTGAGCTTTGAGACTAAAGAGAGCAATCTAGGGCCACCATGTTTGAGCTTTGAAACTAAAGAGAGCAATCTAGGGCCACCATGTTTGAGCTTTGAAACTAAAGAGAGCAATCTAGGGCCACCATGTTTGAGCTTTGAAACTAAAGAGCAATCTAGGGCCACCATGTTTGAGCTTTGAAACTAAAGAGAGCAATCTAGGGCCACCATGTTTGAGCTTTGAAACTAAAGAGAGCTATCTAGGGTCACCATGTTTGAGCTTTGAAACTAAAGAGAGCTATCTAGGGCCACCATGTTTGAGCTTTGAAACTAAAGAGAGCAATCTTGGACCACCATGTTTCAGTTTTGAAACTAAAGAGAGCAATCTAGGACCACCATGTTTGAGCTTTGAAACTAAAGAGAGCAATCTAGGACCACCATATACCTTAGTTGACAGTGAATATCTTTAAACAATAAGTATTTGACACATGAGCAAAAAAAAAAGTCAAAGGTTAGAATCAAGATGAGTTTATAAAATATTTAGAAATATTCTGACCAGTTGTACACGTGATCACAAATGGGAAACTCTATGCTTCAAAGTTATGGTAATTATAACAATTATATAAATATACAACTGCAAAAGGAATCTGTAAAAATGTGCGCATTCTGAAATTACATCACTGTACCTATACATGAACGCTCCCTTGTCCGCAATAGACCTCACGTGTTGCAGTATAGTATATCTGCGGTGTGTTCTATTTATAGAAAATTAGATAGGTAAGTAGGTCATGCTAAGGTCAGAAATAGAAAACTTGACTTACAGAGTAACCTCCCTTATCAATAAATCGGATCAACATTTTGACAAAATTATAGATAAAAAAAAATATTTTCTGCTCTACAAATAAAGAGAGAAAAGACAGATAACATTGTTTTATATCACATAATAAGTTGCATTACATACATTCCTTATGTTTTTTTGCCATTTCTTTTTGTTTATTCACTAAAATCTGTTGTGCAATATCGTGGGTCCTTTTACAAACTGTTCACTGTGTTCAGTTTATCATTACCATCTTTACAGGGTCCAAAATAAAAGTGTATCCCATATACTCGACACCGCAATCTGGCGGCGTCGAATCAAAGTTGTTGACATGGGTAATAGCACCTTAAAATGTTTTGATATTCAGGAGCCATAAGAGCAATGGGAAAATATCAAGGACTTCCAGAAACACTAGAAATTTTGTATTAAAGTTTGGACAAATTAGTCATAAATGCAAAGCTAAACGGAAGAATGTTTGTGAATAAAAATGCTTTCAAAGGCATAATTTGAAATGTTATTTCATGAAACTTGAAATGCATATGTTTCCTGCATTATTGATAAATCAGACTAGTTTTCTAAGAGTTAAACATATCTTTTGTCTGTCACAAACATAGTCTCTTTAGATTAGCTAACTATTAGTTCTTAGACTTGCCATTTACATTTATGCTGCTTTACTGTCGCTATAGTGTCTTTATTTGACAATATCAGAACAGTTTTCTTAGAATTGAACTGTTACAGTGTACCTGACACTTACATAGATCTGTATGGGTCCTGGCATAAGATTGCCTGGTTGGTTCGTTTGCCTTTATGCCAACTTGAAAAATTGTACATTTCAGCACGATGCTCAGCTGGTGAATATTGGAACAAAGATAAAAGAGTTTGTGTACAGTGTGACATTGGAACGTACCAACCGGACACGTCCACGCTACAATGTATACAGTGTGATGATGACTGGATAACCCTGACAACCGGTGCAACACAAATATCAGATTGTAAACGTGGGTACAAAGATAACACATACAAATATTCATTTACTGAAATTAATGCCTTTCTTTGATAGATTGTCAACATAACTTTCAAGAAAGTTACTAATGTAATGCATATTGTGAAAGTCTTGTAATGCATATGAAGAAAAGATGACTCAGATCCACAAAATCCGTAACAGGTTGTTTTTTTTTTGTGAAATGTGGCTTTATTTTACAAGATCCAGGTATAAATGAGGCATCATTATAAAGATCATCAAGGGTGGCTGTAGGATCTTTTTGAATTCTTAAAATATTTTTTAAATGACATTTAAGCAATATTTTATAATAACACTCATTTTTCTTTCATTCTGTGACATATTTATTTCAGAAGAAGAAATACTCATTATTGAAGTAACTTCCCTGTGAGGAATTTATGATTTGTTATTTTTATAAAATTTTATAATGACCCCCATTTGATATAGAAGTAGTTGAAGAAACTGAGACTCAGTATTTCTTTTGTTTTCAGTACAGTTTCTAGTTTTACATTTGCATTTGATTCATAATGAGATATTTCAACAATCTGAACAAAATGACAAGTTTTAAAATTGATGTAGCTTGGCAGTTCATTTATTTTCAACTTAGCTTTGTTGCACAACTAAGACAAAGGGAGGTAATAATAATTTTACAAAGTTTCATTATGTTTCATGAACTTTGGTCGAATATATCTGTCAATGCAAATTTTTGACAAATATGATACATTAGTCTTTATTTTATTGTAACTCACCAGGCTGAATATATTTATAAAATCTATACTTATACTAAAATAATTGAGTCGTGCCATGGGAAAACCAACATAGTGGGTGTGCGACCAGCATGGATCCAGACCAGCCTGCGCATCCGCGCAGTCTGGTCAGGATCCATGCTGTTCGCTAACAGTTTCTCCAATTCCAATAGGTTTTAAAAGCGAACAGCATGGAGCCTGACCAGACTGTGCGGATGCGCAGGCTGGTCTGGATCCATGCTGGTCGCACACCCACTATGTTGGTTTTCCCATGGCACGGCTCAATTTATCTTGCTAGGAAGTGTAACATGTATGAAATATTGAGTAGGCATATACTTAAGTATAATTACAACTATTACTCAATTCATAGATTTGCGCGTTTCTGGTTGGCTGCTTCAGCACATGTGACCAACTTTCATTTCTCAATGAAGCCATCAAGTATTCATTAGATATAATTAATATTCATAATTTTACGGACTACTTTTTTCGTTTCGGGAAAGAAGTTTGATTTTTTTTCAAATAGGAAACATTTTAATGGAAGAAGTTTTTATAGTTGTAATTATAAGAATTGAATGGTATTTTTCTGCGGTTCATCTATGTATGAACTATCAGGAAGTGTACACCTAATTTTTACATAAACACCAGTTATGCAAATTAGGTGTAAACTTCCTTACAGTTCATACATCAATGAACTGCAGAAAAATACCATTCAATTCTTAAGTAAATAATTAGATGCTAAAGTTTTTAGCAAATTTATTGCTTGACCAGAATCTGATTAACCACCTTTGATAATGGCAGTTTTATGACCAATATGTACTGTATAACACATTTTAAAAATTGGGAAGAAACTCAATTTCAAAATAAAAAGAATTTTAGTAATTTTACAAAATGTTTGCATGAAAATGTTGCTTTTATGCTTACTAAGATATCTTGAAAGTCTTGTAACAGTCCATTCACAAACACTCAGAATTGAAATCTTTTTTTTTTTTAAATTTGGTGTCAAAAATAGCTGAATTTATAATTGAAATACCCCCATTATGTATTTTTTTTATGATAAATTCAAAACTTATCAAGATATTTTAAAACATTCAAGAAGTTCCTATTACCAACCTCTTACTTCTTTAACCCTTACCCTGCTAAATTTCTATAATGAACTTGTCCATCTTTCAATTTGGACAGTACCATTAAACTGTTAAAAGGGGTGCATACCAAAAAAAGATACTGACTTAATGGATGTGCAGGCTGATCATCATCTGCACTGGTCACAAAGGCAGAATCAATCATGTCCAGCATGATAAGGGTTAAAATGTTGAATAATACCAGTGGTATTGAATGTGTTATATTGAATGAGAAACCAGATACAAACCTTGATACAGAAGAGGTAGACCAAACAACTGTTTCAGAATTGAGCTTCGAAATGGAAAGTAGTAAATTTTAAAATTTACACAAATCTTTTAGCTTTCAGTTCTGGATTTTAAATTCTCTTTCTGGTAAGTGTGCAAAGGTCACCAGGGTCACTTTGCAAACATGATATCCATAAGCTTACATAAGTAGTTTTCTTTGCTTACTTGATATTATTTCTGAATAATATTATACGCCCGTTTGAAAAACGGGACGTATTATGGGAACGCCCCTGGCGGGCGGATGGGCGGTTGGGCGGGCGGGCGGCGTCCAGAGACCTTGTCCGGAGCATATCTTCTACATGCATGGAGGGATTTTGATGAAACTTGGCACAGTTGTTCACCATCATGAGACGGAGTGTCATGCGCAAGAACCAGGTCCCTAGGTCTAAGGTCAAGGTCACACTTAGAGGTCAAAGGTCAAATTCAAGAATGACTTTGTCCGGAGCATATCTTCTTCATGTATGGAGGGATTTTGATGAAAGTTGGCACAATTGTTCATCATCATGAGACGGAGTGTCATGCGCAAAAACCAGGTCCCTAGGTCTAAGGTCAAGGTCACACTTAGAGGTCAAAGGATACAAGAATGAAAAATTCAAGAATGACTTTGTCCGGAGCATATCTTCTTCATGCATGGAAGGATTTTGATGTAGCTTGGCACAGTTGTTCACCATAATGAGAGGGAGTGTCATGCGCAAGAACCAGGTTCCTAGGTCTAAGGTCAAGGTCACACTTAGAGGTCAAAGGATACAAGAATGAAAACTTTGTCCGGAGCATATCTTCTTCATGCATGAAAGGACTTTGATGTAGCTTGGCAAAATTGTTCACCATCATGAGACGGAGTGTCATGCGCAAGAACCAGGTCCCTAGGGGTAAGGTCAAGGTCACACTTAGAGGTCAAAGGATACAAGAATGAAAACTTTGTCCGGAGCATTTCTTCTTCATGCATTGAGGGATTTTGATACAACTTGGCACAAATGTTCACAAGCATGAGACGGAGTGTCATGCGCAAGAACCAGGTCCCTCGGTCTAAGGTCAAGGTCACACTTAAAGGTCAAAGGTCAGATACAAGAATGACTTTGTCTGGAGCATTTCTTCTTCATGCATGGAGGGATTTTGATGTAACTTGGCACAATTGTACACCATCATGAGACGGAGTGTCATGCACTGGTCCCTTCTTTTGAATTACTTCCCTTTGCTGTTACTATAAATAGCTTATATTGTAACTTTTTCATTACAAGTCGTAGGGAAAAATCGAGACCACTTTTCTGTAGTACAACATGCATGTTACATCCAATTCTGAGGTGTATTTTGAGCTATCTCTACCTGGTAAGGATTTTTGTGTGGACTTGTAATTTTTTTTTTTTCGATTTTTTTTTTTTTTTTTTTTTTTTTCTTTAAAGATTAACTTCCCTTAGTTGTTACTATAAATAACTTACATTGTAACTTTTTTATAATTGACCGTAGGGAAAAACCAAGACCACTTTTCTGTGGTACAACATTGATGTTACTTTCAAATTTTGGGTGTATTTTAAGGTATCTCTACCTGGTAAGGATTTTTTTTGTGGACTTAGAAAAATAAAAGAATTACAATAATTTCTAAAAAAAAACAACATTGTAAACAACTAGAAAATTAAAATTCCATTTGCAAATACAGGTGCTAGTGTAAACAAATTTGCTGTGACGGGCGTATATTGTGACATTCTGCACCCTTGTATTAGTTACTATATTTTGAAGGAAATCATATTCAATTGGATGACATTTGATGTTAGCAGAATAAAATGTTTAACATTTTTAATTTTAGATGTATTGGATTGAAACTTTATATGAGGCTTAGAGAAATTTGATTTAGATATGGCCCTTTTATACTTTGGGTCAAAATTTGGTCAAAGTTTTGCATACTAACTATCATGCACAACTCTGTGGATTGAAACTTGGCACAATGCTTTCTAGTTATCAAACTTACATATATGATTAAATAATTATTTTTTTTTTTACTTAGAAAATTTGGTTAAAGTTTTTCTGAGATGTTATTATTGCCATAATAAAATCTTTAATTATATTAGATTGTAGAAGTCTTGTGTAAATCTAGCTAGCCTGTAATGGAAGTTACAGCCTCTATTCAACTTAGAAATTATCAAATAGTCAAGCATACTGACCCCTGGATAACTCTCATCAAGCCATACTATGTCTATCTGCCTTTTTTGGGGAAAAAAAACAAAAACAAAAAACAAACAAAACAATTCCACTTTATTGCATGTTTTCTAATTGTTATACATATAGGAGTCAGTTTTGTCCTGTCACGTAGTGTCGCGCCGCATCGCGTCCCATCACGTTTCACTATATCTCAGTTATTACTAAATGGATTTGATTCAAACTTAAAATAGATGTTCAACCCTATCACCCACATCATGTGACACAAGGTGCATAACTCTGACACCAATTTTTCATGAATTATGCACCCTTTTACTTAGAATTTAAGGTTAATTTTGATGCATTTTCACTATATCATTCTGATTGGCTTATAGCCAAAGGGAAGTAACCTTTTTTAACTTTTGTACTGAGTTGCTTTCCCTAGTCTATTTTTAGAAATTCTGTTTTTAGATTTTGGGTACTTTTTAGCTCACCTGTCACGAAGTGACAAGGTGAGCTATTGTGACCACTTGATGTCCGTCGTGCGTCAACAATTTCTAAAAAAAAATTCTTCTTGAAAACCACTGGGCAGAATTACACCAAACTTCACAGGAATGATCCTTGGGTGGCCCCCTTTCAAAATTTTTCAAAGAATTGAATTCCATGCAGAACTCTAGTTGCCATGGCAACCGAAAGGAAAAACTTTAAAAATCTTCTTGTCCAAAACCACAGGGCCTAGGGCTTTGATATCTGGTGTGTAGCATCATCTAGTAGTCCTCTACCAGAATTATTCAAATTATCCCCCTAGGGTCAAATATGTCCCTGCCCCAGGGGTCACATGGTTTATATAGACGTATATATGGAAAACTTTGAAAATCTTCTTGTACAAAACCACATGGCCTAGGGCTTTGATATTTGGTATCTAGCATCATCTAGTGGTCCTCTACCAAGATTGTTCAAATTATCCCCTAGGGTCAAATATGGCCCCGCCCCGGGGGTCACATGGTTTATATAGACTTGTATAGGGAAAATTTTGAAAATCTTCTTGTACAAAACCACATGACCTAGGGCTTTGATATGTGGTGTGTAGCATCATCTTATGTGGTGTGTAGCATCATCTTGTGGTCCTCTACCAAGATTGTTCAAATTATCCCCTTAGGGTCAAATATGGCCCCGCCCCAGGGGTCCCAAGTTTTACATAGACTTGTATAGGAAAAAAAGTTTAAAAAATCTTCTTGTCTGAAACCACAACACTTAGACCTTTGATATTTGGTTTTTAGCATTGTCTTATGGTCCTCAACCAAAATTGTTCAAATTGTACCCCTTGGGTGAAAAGAGGCCCTGCCCTGGAGGGTCCCAAGTTTTATATAGACTTACATAGGAAAAAGCTTTAAAAATTTTCTTGTCTGAAACCATACGACCTAGGCTTTTGATATTAATGGTATGATGCATTGTCTAGTAGTCCTCTACGAAAATTGTTCAAATTATTCCCTTGGGGTTAAAAGAGGCCCCGCCCTGGGGTCACCTAGTTATTTTGTGAGTTATATAGGAAAAATACTTAAAAAATCGTCTGATCCTATTTCCAAGACTGTTTAATTATAATTACCTGATGACCCCAAGTAATATGATGTCACTTGACTGTGACCTTGACCTACTGACCTACTTTCTTGTTTTTAGCTCATGGTGAGCTATTGTGATCACTCACTGTCCGGCGTCCGTAGTCCGTCGTCCGTAAACTTTTACTTTAAACAACATCTTTTCATAAACCGCTAGGCCAATTGCATCCAAACTTCACAGGAATGTTTCTTGGGTGAAACTCTACAAAAATTTTTCGAAGAATTGAATTCCATGCAGAACTCTGGTTGCCATGGCAACCGAAAGGAAAAACTTTAAAAATCTTCTTCTCAAAAACCAGAAGCCCTAGAGCTTAGATATTTGGTGTGAAGTATTGCCTAGTAGACCTCTACCAAATTTGTTCAAATCATTACCCCGGGGTCAAAATTGACCCCGCCCCAGGGGTCACTTGATTTTACATGGGAAAATCTTAAAAAATCTAAGACTTCTCAAAAACCAGAAGACCTAGAGCTGAGGTATTTGACATGTAGGATTGCCTAGTGGACCTCTACTAAAGTTGTTCAAATCATGACCCCGGGGTCAAAATTGACCCCGCCCCAGGGGTCACTTGATTTTACATAGGTTTCTATAGGAAAATCTTCAAAATTATTTAGAAAATAAACCAGAAGGCCTTGAGCTTAGATATTTGACATGTAGCATCGCCTAGTGGACCTCTACAAAATTTATTCAAACATGACCCCCGGGGTCAAAATTGACCCCGCCCCAGGGGTCACTTAATTTTACATAGGGAAATCTTCAAAAAATTTCTAAAAATAAACCAGAAGGCCTAGATCTTAGATATTTGATTTGTACGATTGCCTAGTAGACTTCTACAAAATTTATTCAAATCATGACCACCAGGGTCAAATTGACCCCACCCCATGGGGTTACTTGATTGTACATAGAAAAATCTTCAAAATTTTCTAAAAATAAACCAGAAGGCCTAGAGCTTAGATATTTGACATGTAGCATTGCCTAGTGGACTTGTACAAAATTTGTTTAAATCTTGACCCCCCAGGGTCAAATTGACCCAGCCCCAGGGGTTACTTGATTGTACATAGGGAAATCTTCATAAATTTGCTAAAAATAAACCAGAAGGCCTAGATCTTAAATATTTGATATGTAACATTGCCTAGTAGACTTTTACAAACTTTGTTCAAATCATGACCCCCGGGTTAAAATTGGCCCCGCCCCAGGGGTTACTTGATTGTACATCGGAAAATCTTCCAAAAATTTTTTAAAAATCATCAGTTTGACATTTGAAACATGTAGCTCATATTACTCAGGTGAGCGATCGAGGGTCATCATGACCCTCTTGTTAAAGATACAGCCTTGAAATTTTGATGACATACACAGTTTTGCACACAAATCGTAAAACTGAATTTCATTGACCATGAATGTGACCTACTGACTTTCTTAATATTTTATCATCAGTTTGACATTTGAAACATGTAGCTCATGTTACTCAGGTGAGCGATCCAGGGTCATAATGACCCTCTTATTTGTTTTGTTTTAGAAGTTTTAGCAAAGAAATTTGTTCAAGCAAGCAATTAAACAGGCTGTTAACATTGCCCGGTCGGGCTTTCGACATAAAAACTAATATTTCTTAAAAATAACTTGGTTGCCTTCAGTTTTGGTAGAATTATTTCACCTTTTCAGACTTTTCTGACGCATAATTTTTGAAGTCCAAAAAAATATGTTCTAATGCTAAGTTTAAAACAAAAAAGGGTTCAATGGCTTTCTAATGCTCTGATTTATTGCGCTAGTACATGACTGTATACATTTTACTGTGCTTTCACTAACAACATTATAGAAAAATGTTAATTGTAAAAAAATTGTTCATACATCTGCACTAGAAACAAAGTAAATATATAGAATAAAGGTGTTGGCGCACAAGTTTGGAGCAATAGAAAGCCATTGAGGTGAGCAATATATCTTGTTTATTATTAGTCCTATGTAAAAAGTAAATACATTTTTCTGTGGTAAAATGTGTCAGTAAAATACTTTTTTGTATTCATTTTTAGTGTATCTCTAATATTAGAGATTTTTATATTTACCTCATCCTTCATACTAGTATACTTATATGTGCCGCGGAAGCCCAGGATGATAGTTTTTTTTACGTTTTAGATTATTGTACCCCCCGACAACAAAGTTGTAAGGGGGCGTATACTGGTTTCAGGTTGTCTGTCCGTAGACACAATTTTGTGCGCACCATCTCTCCTCATCCACTTGACACAATTTAATAAAACTAAACACAAGTGATCAGTAACAACGGTAGTTGTGCATGGGGCATGTTAGGTTCTTTCCGAAAAAATAATTGCAGAGTTATGGGACTTTGTTTTTTGTTACTATAGTGTATACATAGACACAATGTTGTGCACACCATCTCTCCTGATCCCCTTGACACAATTTAATGAAACTTCACACAAGTGATCAGTAACAATAGTAGTTGTGCATGGGGCATGTTTGGTTCTTTCAGAATTTTTTTTGCAGAGTTATGGGACTTTGTTTTTTTTTTTTACTATACTATATACATAGACACAATATTGTGTGCATCAACTCTCCTCATCCCCTTGACACAGTTTAATGAAACTTCACACAAGTGATTAGTAACAATAGTAGTTGTGCATGAGGCATGTTAGTTTCTTTCAGAAAAAAAAAATTGCAGAGTTACAGGACTTTGTTTTTTGTTACTATACTATATACATAGACACAATCTTGTGCGCACCATCTCTCCTCATCCCCTTGACACAATTTAATGAAACTTCACACAAGTGATCAGTACCAACAGTAGTTGTGCATGGGGCATGTTAGGTTCTTTTAAAAAAAAAATTTGCAGAGTTATGGGACTTTGTTTTTTTGTTACTATACTATATACATAGACACAATCTTGTGCGCACCGTCTCTCCTCATCCCCTTGACACAATTTAATGAAACTTCACACAAGTGATTAGTAACAATAGTAGTTGTGCATGGGGCATGTTAATTTCTTTCAGAAAAAAAAAATTGCAGAGTTACGGGACTTTGTTTTTTGTTACTATACTATATACATAGACACAATCTTGTGCGCACCATCTTTCCTGATCACCTTGACACAATTTAATGAAACTTCACACAAGTGATCAGTAACAACAGTAGTTGTGTATGGGGCATGTTTGGTTCTTTCAGAATTTGTTTTGCAGAGTTACGGGACTTTGTTTTTTGTTACTATACTATATACATAGACACAATTTTGTGCGCACCATCTCTCCTCATCCCCTTGACACAATTTAATGAAACTTTACACAAGTGATCAGTAACAACATTAGTTGTGCATCAGGCATGTCATGTTCTTTCAACAACAAAAATTGCAGAGTTTTGGGACTTTGTTTCTTGTTAACATACTATGTACATACAGTCTGCATATGCAATCTTGTGCACGCCTAATCTTTCAAACCCTTGCACACAACTTAATGAAACTTCACACAAATGATCAGTGCCAACCCTAGTTGTGCATGGTGCATGTTACATTCTTTTAGATAAATATTCTGCATAGTTATGGCACTTTGTTTTTTGTTACTATACTGTATACATACAGTCTATATACATAAAGTCCACATAATTATGCAATCTTGTGTGCGTCAAATTGCAATGTACTGTGTCAGTGCATGCAAGGGGTACATTCATCACCTTTAGTGATAGCTCTAGTATTTTTAAAATTTCTTATGGTTGCCATTCTTCTGTGACAAGATCGTATTGTGGGGGTATAAGTCACTCCTGTTACAGTTCTAGTTTGATATTATTTTAAGTGAATACAAGTCCTGTTCAAATATTTCAGCTCCATGTTTGGAAGGAGAAGAATGGGATGCTACAAGTAAAAAATGTGTACCATGTCCTGTAGGGGAATACCAGGATACAAAATATGAGGAGAATTGTAAACCATGTGGTACAGGCAAATCTACACAATCCATTCGTTCTACACAGGAGTCGGATTGTGAATGTAAGATTTCATTTGAATCGGATTATATTATTTTTGTTCTCAACTTTTCAGGTATTTTTGTTATTCTTTAGGGCCTTTAAAGTTACCACTATTGTATAATATGGTCATTTTTGTATAGACTTATTTTAAAAATGGGTGAACAATTTTCTTTCTGTATCACATGGGATAAAAGTTACCAAGGGCAGCAACCCTTTTTGGAAATTTGATCTAAATTGAAAAATATCAGATGCTCCCTACCCAGATATGTATACAATATAATATTTACTTCACCTCTGTAACATTTTAAGCAGCTAAAAGCATTTCTAACCCACCCGTTTACCTCAATAGGGAGAGCGCACATCTACGGATTGCGGGGTCCCCGGGCGGGCCGTATGTTCTCCTTGACGATTTGATAAAAGACATTGTGTCTGAAATCATTCATCCTCGACCTGATTCATATGGGAAGTTGGCAGCTACTTGCGGAGAACAGGTTTGTACTGGTACAGAATCCAGGAACACTTGTTGGGTTAACTGCCCGCCGTTACATAACTGAAATACTGTTAAAAATGGCGTTAAACCCAAAACAAACAAACAAAAAAGCATTTCTTTCTATCATATGACAATACAATAAAAACCAGGATTGTACTGTGTGATTTAAAATGCATTCAATTTATTATGTCCCCAACATAAATTGTTGGGGCATTAAGTGTTACCCCTGTCCGTGTGTGTGTTTGTCTGTTTGTCTAAGGTCAAGGTCACACTTAGAGGCCAAAGGTCACATACAAGAATGACTTTGTCTTGAGCATTTCTTCTTCATGCATGGAGGGATTTTGATGTAAGTTGCCTCAGTTGTATACCCTCATGAGAGAATGTCATGTGCAAGAACTAGGTCCCTAGTTTAGAATTACTTGCCTTTGTTGTTACTATAAATAGTTTATATTGTAACTTTTTTATGCCCCCACTTTGCCTTGTCCGTCCGTCTGTCCTTCCGAGAATGTTGTGTTGCACCTAGCTCCAAAAGTATTTGACGTAGAGTCACAAAACTTTACAGGAATGTTGGTCAGCATGTGTAGTTGTGCACCTTGGGTTTTGCTTCCGGATTCATTCAGTCATGTAGGAGTTATGACCCCTGACTTTGTAAAAATTGGTCATTTTAGTGTTGTGTCGCGCCTAGCTCCAAAAGTATTTGACGTAGAGTCACAAAACTTTACAGGAATGTTGGTCAGCATGTGCAGTTGTGCACCTGGGGTTTCGCGTCCGGATTCATTCAGTCATATAGGAGTTATGGCCCCTGACTTAGTAAAAAAAATGGTCATTTTAATGTTGTGTCGTGCGACAATTAGCTCCAAAAGTATTTGACCTAGAGTCACCAAAGTTTACAGGAATGTTGGTCAGCATGTGCAGTTGTGCACCTGGGATTTCGCATCTGGATTTATTCAGTATTGTAGGAGTTATGGCCCCTGACCTAGTTTTAAATAGCAACATATTGTTTTCCCAAAGTTGGTCTGTGTCCTTTGTCATGTAGTGGGGGCATCTGTGTCATAGGGAAAAAACAAGACCACTTTTCTGTAGTACAACATGCATGTTACATCCAATTTTGAGAAGTATTTTAACCTATCTCTACCTGGTAAGGATTTTTATGTGAACTTAAGATTTTTTTTTTTTTTTTAAAGATTAACTTCCCTTAGTTGTTACTATAAATAACTTATACCTGTGACCTTTCTCATGTTGCGGGGGCATCCGTGTCGGTGACACATTTCTAGTTATGTATATATAACAACATCCAAAACCTACAGTTGAAACTCTCCATTTTTATATGTCTGAAAGAACGTGTTATATTATGGAGCCAGTGTCCATCCATCTGTCTGTTAGCAATTTTGTGTCCGCTCTGTACCTCTTGAGCCCCTTGAAGGATTTTGAAGAAACTTGACACAAATGTTCACCACATTGAGATGACGTGCAGTGCACATGTTCTGGATGGCGCGCTTCAAGATCAAGGTCACACTTGGGGGTCAAAGGTCATATGACTTCGTTTCGTGTCCGCTCAGTAACTCTTGAACTGCTTGAAGGATTTTAAAGGAACTTGGCACAAATGTTCACTACGTCAAGACAAAATGCAGAGTGCATGTTTCAGATGGGTTGCTTCAAGGTCAAAGTCACACTTAGGGGTCAAAGGTCATACCTGAACCCCATGATGGATTTGACATAAATGTTCACCACATCAAGACAAAGTGCAGACTGAATGTTCTGGATGGCTTGCTTCAAGGTCAAGGTCACAGGGGTCACAAAGGTCATACCTTCGGGCATGTATTGCTCCGCATTACAGTGCTCTTGTTTTATAATTCTGTACTCGGGATTGAAAAGATCAAAATTTCTTATTGGTTGAGACATCTCTTCCAATTCCTATATAAAGAGTCATTTGGAATTACTTCCCTTGTATATAATGTTTTGCCTGCAGGCAACCAGTGTGAAGTAAGGCAATTTAGCAGTGTTTAGTACAATACTGAATTGAATTGGACTCATAAAGAGCAGTTGTAATCCATATTTGGACTCAGCATTTGCCTCATCCAAATATAGCTTATTACAGCTCTGTACTCATTCTTGTTCTGAACACAGTGTTAAATAACCTCATGATATAGGCTGCAGGGGTGTAGCCACGTAAGAATATGTACCTGTAAACATGCCATATCTTCCGCCGGGAGACTTTTTCTCCCGTATTTTCAGTATATCTCCCCGTCTCCCGCCGGGACATGAAAATCTCCCGTAAAAAATAAATTCAGAAAAAAGTCATCTGTCGAAAAATCGTATCTCGGAGGATACAGTACATAAAATACTTGAAACTCCAAATCGAGTATCCCGGAAATCAATACTCTATTCTTCAAACATAATTTTGATAGTTGTCTATAATATCCTCTTGTTTATTGAGAAATACAAGCCGAGGCATTATTTATCTTACCACCTACTGTCACAATCGGCAAACAATTAACCGTTTAATCATACCCAGAGGCAATAATTTTGTAAACATGCGCATGTGAGATTTTAGACTGATCCAATAACATCAAAGTCGCTTATCCGTAGTGTTAAAAAAAATATGCAAACCAGTCTTAAAATTACGTCATTTTACCCTCACCTGCCAAAGTGTACTTCCGTTTTTGCTGATTTCAGTATTTATCGAGCGATCAGAGGATGAAGCAGATTAGTGCTTACACCGAGTTTATGCTTTTCAATTTAAATACTTGATGCAAAAATCGATCATGATTTAGCAAAAGTTGGCGTTTGTATGTCAGAACTATACAGAATTTCGGACAAACATAAATTTGGATAAATGAATTTTATGGGATAAATTGCAATTCATACAGCCCTAAGGAAATTTTAAGTTTATAAAAATTGATTAACATTCTTTTTATGATATTGTCATGTTGCAATAATTAACGGGAGAAGAATTCCCAGTTTAAATACATATAGTTTTAATCTACATATTGACAATCCAGCAAGAACACAACTTTCATCGTTGTTTAAACAACTTCAATTTCTGAAAAGAAATGACTGCCCTTAAAACACTGTTTTGACATGATCTTCCCACAATCTTTTGAGTATTGTATGTTTAAACATGTCAAAAAGATCACTCTCTCCAGATGCAAAAGCATCTACACCTAGAAAAGCTAAAACAAAGTATCTGATTCAATCTTTCATTGAATTCTGAATTTCCTAGGATTAAGTAAATTTAAGTGCTGTATAAGTAATAATCATGCATTCTGTACACAATTGTTGGCTCCACTCAATTCAATTGGAAATTCAATGATATTTTCATGAAAAGTGCTATTTAGCGTGTAAAAAATGAGCGAATTAAAGTCTCCCTTATTTTCACCCAAATCTCCCTTAAAAAAAGCCCTGTTGAGGCAAATCTCCCTTATTGACCTGAAAATATGGCATGTATGTACCTGATGGGTAATTTGATCAAGGTTTGTTCATGGGTATACCCCCTACCCCCATTCAAAAATATTTTTGATTTGATATGCTGAATTTTGGATATATCTTAGTGACCGGTAGTACCTTAGATTTCAGTGAAAGATGAGCATATAATACTTCTTTGAATCTTTTATTGAACTGTTTTGAACTCCCATGATTAATTCAAAGATATCTTATAAAATAACATACACAACACAAAATCTTTCAAGTAACTTTCCAACCAGTGGGACATTAAATAACCAAAGTGAGTTCTTGCAATCTTGAGATCGAACTGGTGACATCCGGGTCCAGGCTTTCTGTCAGCTGAGATAGCCAAACATGCATAAGTTCAAATTGTAGCTTGATTTTGCTTTTTGCATTTTGAATTATCTAAATAAAGATAATGAAAATTAGTAGTAAGCATAATCTTAACTAAAACACTTTAGCACAGGTTTCTGTTTCAGTCCTGAAATTTATAACAAGATTTTCTGTAGCAGAATTTTCCTTTACGCTAAGGTTTTTTTTTCATTAGTTCATCAGAAGCAATATGTTAGCTCACTGTCAGCATACATGAGAAATGAGTGAATATTTAACCAAACAATCAGTCAATTGATGATAAAACTAATTGTTAAAACCCTGTGTTGCCTAAATGATTCATAAAATAGAAGACCTAGGCAATATATTTATGACACCTCAGATAAGTCTAAATGATCAGTAATCTTCATTAGGGAATGACAGGAATATCGGAAACACAGAGCTGCTTTGACAAACATTTGTTGACAGTCAAGCTAAAAGTGCTTATTGTGTTTCCTCTGTTACAAAAAGGGGCATATATAAAAGAAAATGGAAAGACAATTAAAGTAGATTTCTTAGTTTTGGTAAATAGGAATGTTAAAAACATGAAGTGTCAAATTTTCATGGAGAAAGGGTAAATTTATATTCAAAAAAATAAGACCTTTATTTGTAAATGTTGCCTTCCAGCTCCAAACCTGCAATAAAGCTTTCTTGTCTTTACAGCTATCTGGCTACATACACAGTGTTGCTAAAGAATAGGCTATCACCACGGCACCAACAACTTTGGTGTAATTCAAAGCCAAAAGCCACATACTGATCAAAAATATCTGTAGCAGATGTACCTTCAGTTAAAAATACCCCCATTTTTGTTACAGTTGTGGGTGAGGGCACATTTTGCTCACTTAATCTATACAGCGAACCACCATACATCCTCCCAGCTCTACTAACAACATCAGTATACTTCTTACAGACAGTTTGGTTACATACTGATAAGAGTTAGAGGGCATCTAAGTACATGTCCTCAAGCTACATGTATTATGGGGATATACATTTAAATGATTCTGTTCTCTTTACAGCAACTACATGTGGGCCCGGAGAATGGAGATGTTTATCAGGGGTTGGCTGTGCTGACTTTGATGAGAGGTGTGATGGCATAGCAAATGATTGTGCTGATGGCAGTGATGAAAGTGGCTGCTGTATGTGTGTTCTTGTCAAACTTTCTTTTACCATATTAACTGTAAAATGCTGTTGGCTGAATCATATGAGCCGTGCCATGAGAAAACCAACATAGTGGGTTTGCGACCAGCATGGATCCAGACCAGCCTGCGCATCCACGCAGTCTGGTCAGGCTCCATGCTGTTTGCTTTTAAAGCCTATTGGAATTGGAGAAACTGTTAGCGAACAGCATGGATCCTGACCAGACTGCGCGGATGCGCAGGCTGGTCTGGATCCATGCTGGTCGCAATGCCACTATGTTGGTTTTCTCATGGCGCGGCTCATATATTTCAGAAGATTTGATATATTTAATTTCATGCAAAAGACTTAATGCAGTGGTGGATATTGTGTAAGAAACTGGCGCTTGCTCTTTCACACAGACACACGGGCATGCACCCTGCCACACACACAAGCCAACATGCACTTATTTTGGCAGTATTAAATCCTGTTTGGGAAATAGTTTTTAGAGAATAAAATTTTTTGCAGTGGTAGATTATTATGTAAGATAATCTAGGATACAGTAACTGGCACCTGCTCGTGCACACACACACTCATGCACACAACTTCACACAAACGCATGCACACGCACGCGTCTTTACTATATTATTTTAAAAAGTTGTCCTAGGGGCCAATACTTAGCTTTTAACAGGGCATGTTGTATTATTTCCTTTGTTGAATAAATTTTGTGTTGTTGGTAGTTGAATTGTTTATTTTTTATCTACAGCTTGCCAGTCGGGAGAATACTTTGATACAACATCATCACAATGTAAAGATTGTGAAAAAGGGACGTACCAAGATCAGTCTGGTCAGTTATCTTGTATACAATGTCCTGTAGGCTTCACAACAGCTGGTGAAAAAACAGACAGTAAATCTGGTTGTATAGGTGAGTAAGCTGTAGGTTTTACAACTGGTGGTATAATTGAAACAACACACAGTAAATCTGGCTGTTCAGAGAAATATCCTATAAGTTTCACAAAACTGGTAAAAAAACCCCAAAAAACTATATAGGTGAGTATCCTTAAGTTTCACAATAGCTTGTAAACAAAGAGTAGAATGATTTGGTTGTAAAGGTCAGCTTCACAACAACTTGTACACAAACAGACAGTAAATCTGGCTGTTGTACAGGTACAGCAACTGGTACACAAACAGACAGTAAATCCGGCTGTTGTACAGGTACAGCAACTGGTACACAAACAGACAGTAAATCTGGCTGTTGTACAGGTACAGCAACTGGTACACAAACAGACAGTAAATCTGGCTGTTGTACAGGTACAGCAACTGGTACACAAACAGACAGTAAATCTGGCTGTTGTACAGGTACAGCAACTGGTACACAAACAGACAGTAAATCTGGCTGTTGTACAGGTACAGCAACTGGTACACAAACAGACAGTAAATCCGGCTGTTGTACAGGTACAGAAACTGGTACACAAACAGACAGTAAATCCGGCTGTTGTACAGGTACAGCAACTGGTACACAAACAGACAGTAAATCCGGCTGTTGTACAGGTACAGAAACTGGTACACAAACAGACAGTAAATCCGGCTGTTGTACAGGTACAGAAACTGGTACACAAACAGACAGTAAATCCGGCTGTTGTACAGGTACAGCAACTGGTACACAAACAGACAGTAAATCTGGCTGTTGTACAGGTACAGAAACTGGTACACAAACAGACAGTAAATCTGGCTGTTGTACAGGTACAGCAACTGGTACACAAACAGACAGTAAATCCGGCTGTTGTACAGGTACAGCAACTGGTACACAAACAGACAGTAAATCCGGCTGTTGTACAGGTACAACAACTGGTACACAACCAGACAGTAAATCATTTTGTACCTGTACAACAGCTGGTACACAAACAGACAATATGGGTCATCTGGGGTCAAAAACTAGGTCACTAGGTCATATCAAAGAAAATACTTGTTTAAACTCAAGAGACCACATTTTGGGTCCAATCCTAATGAAGATTTGCCAGAATATTTGTTTCCATGAAATCACTAGGTCAAACATGTTTACACTGTTATGGTGTGTTTTTCAGGTGAGCGACCTAGGGCCATCTTGGCCCTCTTGTTTATTTGCTTGGGAGAAGTCAGCCAAGTGTCATAAAACTATGTGCTCTGTTGGGTTGAGTGGTAGAAGTCAGTCAAGGGTCATAAAACTGGTTGCTTTGTCTAGTTGCTTGGGAGAAGTCAGCCAAGTGTCATAAAGCTATGTGTTCTGTTGGGTTGCTTGGGAGAAGTCAGTCAATGGTCATAAAGCTTTTAGTTCTGTAAGGATGCTTGGGAGGAGTCAGTCAAGGGTCATAAAGCTGTTTGGTTGGATGGGTTGCTTGGGAGAAGTCAGTCATGGGTCATAAAGCTGTTTGCCTTATTTGGATGCTTGGGTGAAGTCAGTCAGGAGTCATAAAGTTGTTTGCTCTGTTGGGTTGCTTGGGAGCCGTTAGTCAGGAGTCAGCTGTTTGTTCTGTTTGGAATGTTGGGAGCACTCAAGCTGTTTGTTCTGTTGGGAATGTTGGGAGCACTCGAGATGTTTGCTCTGTTGGGAATATTGGGAGCACTCAAGTCAAGAGTCATAACCTGTTTGTTCTGTTGGCAATGTTGGGAGCACTCAAGTCAAGGGTCATAAGCTGTTTGTTCTGTTGGGATCACTCAAGTCAAGGTTCATAAGCTGTTGGGAATGTTAGGAGCACTAAAGTCAAGGGTCATAACCTGTTTGTTCTGTTGGGAATGTTGGGAGCACTCAAGTCAAGGGTCATAAGCTGTTTGTTCTGTTGGGAATGTTGGGAGCACTCAAGTCAAGAGTCATAAGCTGTTTGTTCTGTTGGGAATGTTGGGAGCACTCAAGTCAAGAGTCATAAGCTGTTTGTTCTGTTGGCAATGTTGGGAGCACTCAAGTCAAGGGTCATAAGCTGTTTGTTCTGTTGGGATCACTCAAGTCAAGGGTCATAACCTGTTTGTTCTGTTGAGAATGTTGGGAGCACTCAAGTCAAGGGTCATAAGCTGTTTGTTCTGTTGGGAATGTTGGGATCACTCAAGTCAAGGGTCATAAGCTGTTTGTTCTGTTGGGAATGTTGGGAGCACTCAAGTCAAGGGTCAGAAGCTGTTTGTTCTGTTGGGATCACTCAAGTCAAGGGTCATAAGCTGTTTGTTCTGTTGGGAATGTTGGGAGCACTCAAGTCAAGGGTCATAAGCTGTTTGTTCTGTTGGGAGCACTCAAGTCAAGTGTCATAAGCTGTTTGTTCTGTTGGGAATGTTGGGAGCACTCAAGTCAAGGGTCATAAGCTGTTTGTTCTGTTGGGAGCACTCAAGTCAAGTGTCATAAGCTGTTTGTTCTGTTGGAAATGTTGGGAGCACTCAAGTCAAGGGTCATAAGCTGTTTGTTCTGTTGGGAATGTTGGGATCACTCAAGTCAAGGGTCATAAGCTGTTTGTTTTGTTGGGAATGTTGGGAGCACTTAAGATGTTTGCTCTGTTGGGAGCACTCAAGTCAAGAGTCATAAGCTGTTTGCTCTGTTGGGAATGTTGGGTGCACTCAAGTCAAGGGTCATAAGCTGTTTGCTCTGTTGGGAGCACTCATGTCAAGAGTCATAAGCTATTTGTTCTGTTGGGAATGTTGGGAGCACTCAAGTCAAGGGTCATAAGCTGTTTGTTCTGTTGGGAATGTTGGGAGCACTCAAGTCAAGGGTCATAAGCTGTTTGTTCTGTTGGGAGTTTTTAAAAGTCATTAAGGGGTTATAAAGCTGTTTGTTCATTTGTAAATGACCACATTATCCTTGCCTGCACCACTTAGCCTCTTAAATTTACCTGTTTTAGTTTTAGCAATTGTTTTGTTCAAAAGACTACACTACAGACACTTTGACTGTTGCAGAGATCTGTGATGATGGTGAGAAGTTTGACCCAGCTCCCCCTGGTGCTTGTGTACAATGTCCAGTTGGCACATATCGGAAAAAAGGAACAGACAACCCAGAGACATGTACAACATGTCCAACACCATTCACAACAGAAAACACTGGAGCAGCAGACATTGGAGATTGTGTTCGTAAGTAATTTCTAATTGGATGTTTCATTGATATCAGTCAAAGATTTTTAGCAATCAGTGACCTAATGCCACATAGCATGTTCAGATATAACAAGTTATGCTGTTTCTTTTTTTAAGTGACCAACCCGGGACCCCTTCCCCATCTAACACACCTTTTGGGTGGCTTATAGTCATTGTAGCGTCCATTCTTCCATCTCTATTTCCTGTCAGTCTTGCATGGATTAAAAAAAATTAGCATACGTGATCACCATGACATGATGATGTGGCATGCAAGAATCATAACTTTACCCCTCTTACTTTTTGAGTTATCTCCCTTTATAAAATGCCCATCTAGGTTTCGTTTGCAGTCTGTAACTTTGTCATTCAAGGAGGTGAGTCATTGTGATTGCTCCATGTCTGGCGTCTGTCTGTCTGTCTGTCTGTCGTCTATTCAACATTTAGCTTGTGTTTGCGATAGAGGCTGTATTTTTAATTGATCTTCATGAAATTTGGTCAGAATGATTGCCTTGATAAAATCTATGTCAAGTTCGAAAATGGGTCATCTGGTGTCAAAAACTAGGTCACTAGGTCAATCAAAGAAAAACCTTATGTATGCAATAGGGACCGCATTTTACACCGGATCTTCATGAAATTTGATCAGAACGTTTGTCTGGATGAAATCTAGGTCAAGTTTAAATATGGGTCATCTGGGGTCAAAAACAAGGTCACTTGGTCAAATCTAAGAAAACCCTTGTGTATGCAATAGGGTCTGCATTTTACACTGGATCTTCATGAAATTTGATCAGATGTTTGTCTGGGTGAAATCCAGGTCAAGATTGAATATGAATCATCCGGGGTAAAAATCTAGGTCACTAGGTCAAATCAAATAAAAACCTTGTGTATGCAATAGGGACTGCATTTTACACTGGATCTTTTTGAAATTTGATCAAAGAAAAAACTTGCATATGCGATAGAGGCTGTATTTTTCAGTTGATCTTCATGAAATGTGGTCAGAATGATAGCCTTGATGAAATCTAGGTCAAGTCTGAATATGGATCATCTGGGTTCAAAAACTATGTCAAATCAAATAAAAACCTTGTGTATGCAATAGGGACTGCATTTTACACTGGATCTTCATAAAATTTGATCACAATGTTTGTCTGGATGAAATTTAGGTCAGGTTCGAATATGGGTCATCTGGGGTCAAAAACTAGGTCACCTGGTCAAATCAAAGAAAAACCTTGTGTATGCAATAGTGGCTGCAGTTTACATGGGATATTCATGAAATTTGATCAGAATATTTGTCTTGATGAAATCTAGGTGGAGTACAAATAGGGATCATCTGGAGTCAAAAACTAGGTAACCAAGTAAAATCAAAGAAAAACTTAGTGAATGCAAAAGAGGCTACATTTTAGGCAGGATGTTCATGAAATTGATCAAAATGTTTGCGGTGATGAAATCTAGGTCAAGTTTAAATATGGGTCATGTTGGGTCAAAAACTAGGTTACCTGGTCAAATCAAAGAATAACCTTGTGTATGCAATAGGGGCTGCATTTTTGAGTGGATCTTCATGAAATTTGATCAGAATGTTTGTTTTGATGAAATCTAGGCCGAGTTCAAATAGGGGTCATCTGGGATAGAAAACTAGGTCACCCAGTAAAAATCAAAGAACAATTTTGTGAATTCAATAGGGGCCACATTTTAGGCAGGATGTTCATGAAATTGGATGAAAATGTTTGCTTTGATGAAATTTAGGTCAAGTTCATATATGGGTCATGTTTGGTTAAAAACTAGGTCACCTGGTCAAATCAAAGAATAACCTTGTATTTGCAATAGGGACTGTATTTTTTTAGTTGATCTTTATGAAATTTGATCAGAATATTTATCTTGATGAAAGCAAGGTCTAGTTCAAATATGGGTCATGTCGGGTCAGAAACTAGGTCACCTGGTCACTTCAAAGTAATACCTTGCCTATGCAAAAGGGGTCGCATTTTAAGCAGGATATTCATTAAATTTGATCAAGCTGTTCTCAGGTGAGCGACCTAGGACCATTTGGTCCTCTTGTATAATAGTTTGGCACTGATGATCAGCATGACGTGTTGATGTTGCTGGAATCATGACTTGTACCCTCCTTATATTTCAGTTCTCTCCCTTGGTCCAGGACATATTTAAAACTGTTGAGAAAATGTGTACAAATTACATAAAGTGATAAAGACCACTAATTTATCCAGATATTATATACTAGTTACCACTTTCATTCAAATGACAGTATAGGGGAGGAGGCATATGATTTATCAAAAGCATATTCGTGTTATAATACATTGTACATTGACATCACGTCAACCTACTTGTAGGGACCAAGAAATGGTAAAAAACTTTACCTAAAATTGCACATAAAGATCAAATTATTTCCTATCAGAAGTATATTTAAGAGCACTGTTATAAATCACTCTGGCTATGTGAAATTAGTCTGTTAGAATTTTAACCTCCTTTTTGTGTTGAAATTTATTAAAATACATATTCTTATATATCATTTCTTCACTAAAAGCATTTCTGATATACTATAGTGGACGCAACTTGACCCCGATGGTTGACCTTTGCATTATAATACATAATGAGGCACAACCTATTATTGAAAAGGAGTGTACGTAAAACACAAGCTGCACAAAAAAAAGAAATATAAATTTATGTAAATATAAACTGGTATATTTGAAAGTTTTAACTTATCAAATGTAAGTATATATACTTTGATACTGCAATGTGTACAAACTTATTCAATATAAATATACATGGCTACCCTAAGCACCCTTGATTACTATAATGAAATAATCGATATGAATAATCAGCCGAAGGTCAACCATCACGGTCAAGTTGCGACTACTATTCTGTATACAAACTAATTCCATATAAATATACACGGCTACCCTAAGCACCCTTGATTTCT
The DNA here is from genome assembly GCF_021730395.1 of Mercenaria mercenaria. NCBI lineage: Eukaryota > Metazoa > Mollusca > Bivalvia > Venerida > Veneridae > Mercenaria > Mercenaria mercenaria. Next base: position 27,145,567 of record NC_069362.1, read on the forward strand.
ACAATGAAATAATCGATATGAATAATCAGCCTAAGGTCAACCATCGCGGTCAAGTTGCGACAACTATACTCCCACACGATAATTTAAACGACAGCATGTTTATATTATTGTTTGATTGTTATGGTTTTCATGCATCATTGAACTCAAAAAGGTTGTCAATGATAGAACTTAAGTGCATACTGTAATGTTATACAAAAATATTTTCTGTATTGAAACATTTTAATGAAGAAAAATCATAATTATCAAACATGTTATCGTTTGAGTTATCATGTGGAATTTATACACGTATGCTAATTATGAACATATCTCTATATTTCATATTTACAGCAAAGTGTGCTAAGGGAGAGTACTACAAAGAGTTACCAAATGCAGGCTGTACAGAGTGTTCCCTTGGTTACTATCAAGATCAGGAGTATAACCAGTACTTGTGCACCAAGTGTTCCCCTGGTACCACCACTACTACAGTGGCAGCTCAAGACCAGAGTCAATGCACAGGTAATCTTATAAGGATAACCTTTTAACTGTTCATATCAGTAACTGTGGTTCATGTTTGTAGTTGCAGCATGACTTCTGTTAACAGTGTCGCTTAAGTTAGTGCCACCATAATGACAATCAGGGGACGTGGGTTCAAGCCCCACTGGGGCAACAACCACACCTTCTCATATGACACCAGTACAAGTTTTTCCTGGAAGCAGACTCAAGAATTTTTCAAATAAGGTTTAAGCTTTCATCAAAATCAAGCTAAAATAAATTAAAGTAAATATGTGTTTTTAAAGGCTCTGCAATGGATCAAACATCTGTCCTGTTGGCCCAAGACCACAGGCCAAGATAATATCCATATGATTTATGATTTGGTATTCTCATGTTATTTCCTCATTGTTTAGTCATAAATGTAACTCATATGAGCAATGGTTTCCATAACAACTGGAGAATGCTCAAACCACATACAGAGATAACAGAAGAGGAATTATTACCAGTTTATATTTGGGGTGCACTACCCAAACAGCAAATACCACTGAACTGGAAACACTGTCTAGCCAATCTTTCCAGCCATGTTAACTGTACTCAGAGGGCTTACTCCATCCAGTGGTTGTCACTGATCTCAGATCACTTGCCCCTTGATCCTTTTGATGTCATGATCTGAGGAAACCATCTGGCTTGCTTGCAAAAGTTTGTTGCTTCTATCCAGGTACCCACCCATACCGGTACCTAAATAAATGGCCGGAAAGGGCTATACATAATGCTGGTGTGTCAGAGGGGCATCTAAAGCTGGAAAGGGCTATACATAATGCTGGTGTGTCATAGGGGCACCTAAAGCTGGAAAGGGCTATACATAATGCTGGTGTGTCATAGGGGCACCTAAAGCTGGAAAGGGCTATACATAATGCTGGTGTGTCAAAGGGGCACCTAAAGCTAGAAAGGGGTATACATAATGGTGGCTCATAGGGGCACCTAAAGCTGGAAGGGGCTATACATAATGCCGGTGTGTCATAGGTGCACCTAAAGCTGGAAAGGGCTATACATAATGCTGGTGTGTCATAGGGGCACCTAAAGCTGGAAAGGGCTATACATAATGCCGGTGTGTCATAGGGGCACCTAAAGCTGGAAAGGGCTATACATAATGCCGGTGTGTCAGAGGGGCACCTAAAGCTGGAAAGGGCTATACATAATGCCGGTGTGTCAGAGGGGCACCTAAAGCTGGAAAGGGCTATACATAATGCCAGTGTGTCAGAGGGGCACCTAAAGCTGGAAAGTGCTATACATAATGCCGGTGTGTCAGAGGGGCACCTAAAGCTGGAAAGGGCTATACATAATGCCGCTGTGTCAGAGGGGCACCTAAAACTGGATAATGCTGGTGTGTCTTAAAATCCAACACAAAAAATACTGTTCTCTATTCTACCTCCTTCTTATCTCTTTATGTTCACATTCAATTTTATCTTACTAATGTTTAAAATATGTAACAGATTGTCTTTTTCTATGTAATTACTTACATAGTATTGTATGTAAGGCGCCTCTGAATGTGTTTTGTCATGAAAAGGCGCTATATAAATCTGGTATGATATAATATATAAATATAGTCTTAACTTTCCACACTATATGATTAGATGTGTGTGATCTTGGTGAAGAACTTCCTATTGATGGTACAATGAAAGCAGACTGTAGGCAATGTGCAGCTGGTTACTATAAAGACAGTACTACTTATCTCTGTAAGAGGTGTGGGGACAGTTTCACATCTCCTGTTGGATCAGAATCATCTACCACTTGTTATAGTATGTATATAGTAGTTTTACCTAAAAATAAAATCTAGATTGTGTAAAAAGGCATGTTCTATTTTTTAGCTTGACTACAGAAAGAATCAGTTGAGTCATAGTATGCACTCGCTCTTCTGCATCGGCATCCGCAAACCTGGTTGGTTAAGTTTTTATAATTTTGCGTAGATGCTTGTATGCCAGTTTGTTTTGGTGGGAATGGACAGAAGCTTGTCACACTTGTTCACTATCATGATACAAGTACCATAACAATATTTTACATTTCCACAAAGGTTTGACCCATTTTTGACTTACCAGCAGCTAATTTTATTAAGATTTTTTGTTAAAACTGTTTTTTAAAAGGGACAGGTCTGTGACTTACATTTAAGCAAAGTTGTTGATTTTTTTCCGTACTTGTTATTATCAATGTATTTATTAAATTAACTTTTTATTTGACCTAAGCTCAAAGTGCTCATTTGCTAAAGGTAAACTATTGTGATCACCCTATGTGCATTGTCAGTCTATGTAACCATTGTGCATCATCCTACATCAACAGTTTGACTTTTTGCATTCGAGATATCACAATTTTAGCCCATTCTGAATGAAACTTGGTCAGAATGTTATTCTGAATAATTTACAATTTCTTGACAATTTTTTTTTTCATCATTGTCAGGGGTCAAAAGCTAGGTCACTAGGTCAGTTAATAGGAAAACCTTGTTAACATTCTAGACAACCCTCATTGTCTACCTAATCTCCATAAAACTTTAGATTCTAGATACCACATTTTCCGTTTGAGTTTCATAAAACTTGAATAGTGTCACAAAATATCAAGCTGAATAGGTTAACATTCAAGGCAGCTTGTGTAACATTGTAGGAACCCTTTTCCTGCTAAATTTCTTTAATGAACTTGACCATCTTTCAGTTTGGACAGTACCATTAACTGTTAAAAGGGGTGCTTACCAAAAAGATACTGACTGAATGGCAAACAGTGCAGGTCATGATCAGACTGCATGGATGTGCAGGCTGATCATGATCTACACTGGTCGCAAAGGCAGAATAAATTGTGTCCAGCATGATAAGGGTTAAGATAGTTCAGTAGTATTTCTGGTTAAATGATACTGAAAACTGTCAAATTAAAGTGCAAGTTAAAATGTTGAAAAATATGGTAAATTCAATATAGTTCCAAAACATACTTTTGAAACACATGAGATCTGCATTTATTATGATCTGTAAATAGATTCAAGATCATAAATCTCACATTGGATATCACAAATGGTGTTTTTTCTGTCACATAATTGCACATTTTTTGGTCTACAGAGGTTTGTAAAGCTGGTGAAGAGCTTCTGACAGGAAATACTGGCTGTAAGCCATGTGACAGAGGCTATTACAAGGCAGCCCCACCTACCAACACAGATAGATTGTGTAACCCCTGCCCAGCTGGAGAAACAACACAGTATACTGGGACAATATCACCTCTGCTGTGTCAAGGTAAGGATAATTCTTAAATTTCTTTTGTTCTAAATATTAAATAATTTTATGTAAAAGAAAACATTTTCTGTGGATTTCTTTATTGTTTTTTTTTTAAGAACCTGGTTTTTCCCTGTTTATTGATATAATCTGTTTAAATTTGTACAAATAAAAGTAAAGTCATTTCATAAAACCAAAAATTTTGAAATACAGATTTATGCAGTGATGGTTTTGAGTTGTCGGCAGACAAGGATTCCTGTGAGCCGTGTCCAGTAGGAAAGTACCGCGCCCAAGGGTCTGGCAAACTTAAGTGTGAACCTTGCCCAACTGGAACCACAACTAGCACTGCAGGCTCCGCTACAATAGCTTCTTGCAAGCGTAAGTTTAAGAAATATGTGTTGCAGTTTTGTGTTTCTATAAATAGTACGTGTCCTGTATGTTCTAACAACTTAAATTTCTGAGCTGTATTTGGAAAATACCATCAGACGTCAGGATAGGTTGAATTCCATCACTTTTTGATGACCTCTTTTTAATCTTCAATATTAAAATGAAGTTAAATTCATTTTTAAGTTGATTTGCTTGTGGTTAGTGCATGAAGTCTTCCCTTTAGATGATTAATTAAATACCAAGTTCACCTTAAATATAAACCTGACCAATAACTTGAGACTAATGTTCAAACTTTACTTGATAATTACCTCAGGTAAGTATAATTATGTGCTTTATTTTGATTTTTGGTCAGTGAGTCACAGGTTAAATTCACAGTGATAATAGGTCTGCACACTTTCAAATTCACTGAAGTAATTGTTTGGTATAAGACAATTTTTTCATTACCCGCCCCCTTTGTTTTAGGTGACTGTACCCTTGGACAGAAGTCTGATACAGATAAATGTGTGGATTGTGAGGTTGGAACATATCAAGATGTACCCCTTCAGGATACCTGTAAAGAATGTCCATCATGGAAAACAACACTAGCTATCCGTTCTACTAAATATGAAGATTGTATAGGTAATATGGGTCATCTTGTATTTTTATACCCCATCTCAATGTATATTAACAGATATAGTAATACAGATGTTATATAGAGGCTAATCTTATGTTTTGATGGGAAGATTAAACGAGACTTACCTTAGGAAGTTGAAGTTTGATCGATATTTTATCAACCGCAATCACTTTTGGGATCACACAGAGAGAAGCTGGCTTATCAGTAACACTGGTCAGTCTTTAGAGTCACCACTAGGTCACGGTTTAAGCGTTAAACCATGACCCTGTGGTAAGTAAATGCTGCCGGAGAATCAAATTATTTAAACTTGGGTGGGTGTGTGATCCCAAAAGTGATTGCGGTTGATAAAATATCGATCAAACTTCAACTTCCTAAGGTAAGTCTCATTTAATCTTCCCAATTTATCAACCGCATATCCCTTTAGGGCCTCACACAGAGATTTTAGAGTTGATTCTTCGGAGCATTCAAAATACTGTTGTTCGTACTATATGGTTAAACGTTTTGGGAAATAAAATGTAAAATGCTAGTTTCACTAATCTAAGTTTAATATGCTTTATCTAATCTAAGTTTATTATGAACTATGTAGCTATGAATGTTATTATGCCCATACTTTGTTGCACTGTGCTGTCCCGAAACAGTTTGTTTAATTCAGAATAGCTTCCTGAACAGTTTTTTCATTGCTGTCTATTGTTTTGTTATAGAAACGTGCGAATGTCTCAGCTCCTTTCCATCCTGCTGTCTTTATGATGGTTGCCAGTGAAACCCCTCGCATATTAGCTGCTGAAGTGGATGCTGCTCTTGTGCTATGTGCCCCATACTTGTTATGAATGCCAGACTTCTTTAAGATAATTTTTACCCATCGTGAAACAGTCTGATGTGATACTGCATTATGTGGTTTTTGTGTGCTTATGAGTAATTTTTGTTCGTTGTTACATATTTCTTTTGTCCTGTCTATGTATTCTTTCAGTACCCTTACAATGCATATATTTGGGTTTGCGTCATATTTTTGTAATGCGATATGTTGAAGGTGATGTCCTGGTTTAGTTTGTTTCAGTATATGATTAGCATGAATTATAACTTTGTCCAATTGAAATTCGATGTCGTCTAATTCTAATAGATGCAAAGTCTGGCATCTTTGGGCTGTTAGCACTAAGAACAGCACCGATAATTTGCAGGATAACTGGAGAAGTGTGGTATTCTGTAATGTTCCAATGTATCTTAATACAATATCGACATCCCAGACTGTTGTGTATCTTGGTAAACTGGGTCGTTCAGTGAAAATTCCTGTCATAAATCTTTTTATTAAATTGTTGTTACTGAAATCAAAGTTTCCACATATTTTGGTTAAGTTGTTAATTGCTGATCGTGCTGTTTGAAAAGCGCTGTATTTGAGTCCTTGTCGATGTAATGTTACAAAAAATGCTAAGATGGAGTTCACAGATGGCCGAATGGGATTGATGCGCTTCCCACAAAAAGTAATCCATTTTTGAATATATGTGTTGTACTGTGTTTTGGTGGAATTACGCCATGACTGTAGTATGATGTTGATTGCTTCTGTTGGTACTCCCTGGCTTTGGAGCGATTGCCTGATAGTCTGAAAACCCCTAATCGCATCTTTTTGAGGGGATGGATTCTGTCTGGTTTGTGCAGAAGATAAAGAATGTTCTGGGGATTTGGAAGAAGGAAGCACTGTCCGCAAATCAATTTTGTTAGAGATGCCCACCAAACTTGTGTTGGCCAAATTGGGCACACCATCACTGCTTCGGATTGTTCTTCCTCTAACTTTTGTAGAATTTTTGGTATTAAGCTGAAAGGAGAAAATATGTAATACAATTCATGAACCCAGTGTAGGGTGAATGCATCTGTTGCACAAGAGTTTGCTTCAGGTGAATACGAAACATACTTTTCTAATTTGTGATTAAGCCTAGAAGCAAACAAATCTACTGACATATTTGGATACTGGTCCCTAATTTTGCAAAAAATATTTTCTTTCAGCGTCCATTCTAAATCATCATTGAATTTTCTTGACAGTGCATCCGCCTCATTGTTTTCAGATCCTGCCACGTGTGCCGCACTTAAAAATATGTCTTTATCTATGCACCAAAGCCAAATGTCTCTAGCAATGTTGTTTAGTTCATCTGTCTTGCCCCCAAATTTGTTAATATAAGCACAACTTGTGCTGTTGTCCATGAAAATTCTGATGTGGCACTGATTAGTATCTTTACATAAAGAGGTAAGAGCTAACTGACATGCTTTCAACTCCAAAATATTAATATGTAAATTTTGTTCTGCCAAAGACCACTGACCATTTGTTGAAGTGTTTGTAGTTTTATTTATGGCGCCATATCCCTTTTTTGAGGCATCAGAATAGATAATATACTCAGGTTGTCCATGAGACACTAGCTTTTTGCTTGTAGGGAGATGGCTTATCCACCAAGTAATAATTGGCCTGACTGATGATGGAATTTTCATATAGTTGTCAAAGTCACCTTTTGCAATTTTGATGCATTTGTCTTTGATTTTTAGCTCATCTGATTTTTTGAAAAAAAATGATGAGTTATTGTCATCACTTGAGCGGTTGTCGGCGTCGGCGTCGGCGTCGGCGTTGCCTGGTTAAGTTTTATGTTTAGGTCAGCTTTTCTCCTAAACTATCAAAGCTATTGCTTTGAAACTTGGAATACTTGTTCACCATCATAAGCTGACCCTGTATAGCAAGAAACATAACTCCATCTTGCTTTTTGCAAGATTTATGGCCCCTTTTGTACTTAGAAAATATCAGATTTCTTGGTTAAGTTTTATGTTTAGGTCAACTTTTCTCCTAAACTATCAAAGCTTTTGCTTTGAAACTTGGAATACTTGTTCACCATCATAAGCAGACCCTGTACATCAAGAAACATAACTCCATCTTGCTTTTTGCAAGAATTATTGCCCCTTTTGGACTTAGAAAATCAGTTTTCTTGGTTAAGTTTTATGTTTAGGTCAGCTTTTATCCTAAACTATCAAAGCTATTCCTTTAAAACTTGCAACACTTGTTCACCATCATAAGCTGACCCTGTACAGCAAGAAACATAACTCCATCCTGCTTTTTGCAAGATTTATGGCCCCTTTTGGACTTAGAAAATATCAGATTTCTTGGTTAAGTTTTATGTTTAGGTCAACTTTTTCTCTTAAACTATCAAAGCTATTGCTTTAAAACTTGCAACTCTTGTTCACCATCATAAGCTGACCCTGTACATCAAGAAACATAACTCTATCCTGCTTTTTGCAATAATTATTGCCCCTTTTGGACTTAGAAAAATCATTTTCTTGGTTGAATATTATGTTTAAGTCTACTTTTCTCATAAACTATCAAAGCTATTGCTTTAAAACTTGCAACAGTTTTTCACCATCATAAGTGGACACTGTACATCAAGAAACATAACTCCATCTTGCTTTTTGCAAGATTTATGGCCCCTTTTGTACTTAGAAAATATCAGATTTCTTGGTTAAGTTTTATGTTTAGGTCAACTTTTCTCCTAAACTATCAAAGCTTTTGCTTTGAAACTTGAAATACTTGTTCACCATCATAAGCAGACCCTGTACATCAAGAAACATAACTCCATCTTGCTTTTTGCAAGAATTATTGCCCCTTTTGGACTTAGAAAATCAGTTTTCTTGGTTAAGTTTTATGTTTAGGTCAGCTTTTATCCTAAACTATCAAAGCTATTCCTTTAAAACTTGCAACACTTGTTCACCATCATAAGCTGACCCTGTACAGCAAGAAACATAACTCCATCCTGCTTTTTGCAAGATTAATGGCCCCTTTTGGACTTAGAAAATATCAGATTTCTTGGTTAAGTTTTATGTTTAGGTCAACTTTTTCTCTTAAACTATCAAAGCTATTGCTTTAAAACTTGCAACTCTTGTTCACCATCATAAGCTGACCCTGTACATCAAGAAACATAACTCTATCCTGCTTTTTGCAATAATTATTGCCCCTTTTGGACTTAGAAAAATCATTTTCTTGGTTGAATATTATGTTTAAGTCTACTTTTCTCATAAACTATCAAAGCTATTGCTTTAAAACTTGCAACAGTTTTTCACCATCATAAGTGGACACTGTACATCAAGAAACATAACTCTATCCTGCTTTTTGCAAGAGTGATGGCCCTTTTTAGACTTAGAAAATCATGGGTAGGACAATATTACTATTATACAAAAAAAATCAGATGAGCGGCAGCACCCGCAAGACGGTGCTCTTGTTTCTAGAGGTTTATAGAATAAAGGAGCAGCTTCCACTCCTGGTTCAGCTGCCACCATTTTTCCTATGAGTTTAGCAAAAAGACGTATTGTTACAGACTTTTTTGAAAGAACAGAATAACAGAGGCTAATCAACTCTTCCTGTCTATCTGAGGTTAATCTTATGGACATTGTTTCAGAACATAGGATAAAACCTAGAAATGTGATTTGTTTACATGGTATCAAAACTGATTTTGTTGGATGTATTGTCAATCCTAGCGAATCCATGAGTTCCACTGTATCTGAAATATTTGTCTGGCATTCGGTAAATGTGGATCCTTGTAAGCAAGAATCATCTATATATGCAGAACTGATATGACCTTTCGCTCTGAGTGAAGCAAATACAGGTTTCATTACTTTGGTAAAGACTCCTGGTGATGTTGTTAAGCCCATGACTAGCGCAGTAAATTGATACTTTTGATTGTCATAAATAAACCTGAAATATTTCCTGTCTTGAATTCAAATGGGAATTGAGTAAAATGCCTTGGAAAGATCTACAGATGCGAAAAAACAATCTTTTCGCATGGAGTTGATCGCATGTTGTAATGTTTCCATTTTGAAATGAATATTTTCCATAAAGTTATCATTAAATTGTTTAAGATTAAGTATAATTCTAATTTTACCATCTTTTTTCGGTCGAGTGAAAATGTTTGAAATGAATTCACCACTTTGTGGCTTATTATCTACCTTTTCAATAATGTTGCATTTTAGAAACCTGTTTAATTCAATTTTAATTAAGTTATGTTCTAATGTGTTAAATGATAAAGCTTTTGGGATTGTATGTTGAAAAGGTGTCTCAGCCAACTCTACTTGATATCCAGTTATGGTTTTAAGTATCCACTTATCATTTGTAATTGATTTCCAGGTATCATAATAATACTGTGTTTTCCCTGCAACGAAATTGTCAGTGGTATTTGTCAGATTTGATATGCTGCTATTTACATTTATTTTTTGTGATGTCTTGCTGTTGTCTGCTGTGCCTTCTTCTGCTGGAAACCCTGTGTTCTTGGCTGATACTGATTTCGGTTGTACATCTGAGGTTTTTTGTAATAAGCTGTTTGATGACCCCTGTCCATTACAAAATGTTTGTGGCTCAAAGTTTTAAAGAAATTCCCGTGAAACTTAATGGATACAATAAAGTGCAGTAGAGTACCACATTTTTTGTTCAGGATCAATATCATTGCAGAGTTACCTGTTCTTGGACTTGGACAAAGATGTAATATACATGTACTTGGATTATATTTGTGGGACAAACGTACTTGCATTTTTAGCTCGACTATTCAAAGAAAAAGTAGAGCTATCCTACTCACCACGGCGTTGACGGCAGCATCACACCTTGTCTCAGTTTTCCGTACCAGTCCATATTTTGACAAAACCTTTTGAGATAAAGCTTGAAACTTTTAACACTTGTCTACCACCACCATGTCCAGTTTTAGGCAAGAGTACATAACTCCATCAAGGATTTTGGCTGAATTATAGCCCCTTTTAACTTACAAATCTTGGTTAAGTTTTTCTTACCAGTTCATATTTTGCATAAACTGTTTGACATATGGCTTTAAAACTTTTATCACCTGTTTATTATAAAAGTCTCTATCTGTAGACAAAAGTACATAACTTTGTCAACTATTTTGGCTGAATTATGGCCCTTTTTGGACTTGGAAATTGGTACAATTTTCGTACAAGCCCATGTTTTGTCAAAACTATTTGACATGTGGCTTTGAAACTTTGAACACTTGCTTATCATCATGATTTCCATCTGTAGGCAAGAGTACATAACTCTGTCAACTATTTTGGATTAATTATGGCCCTCTTTCGACTTGGAAATCAGTTAAATTTTTCTTACCAGTCCAAATTTTGCCTAACCTGTTTGTCATATGGCTTTGAAACTTTGACCACTTGTTTACCATCATAGTCTACATAATTGTGTAGGCAAGACTACATAACTAGGACAAGGACTTTAACTCAGTTATGGCCCTTTTTTGACATAGAAATTAGTTAAGTTTCGCATACCATTCCATATTTTGTCTAAACTGTTTGATATATGGCTTTGAAACTTTGAACACTTGCTTACCATCATGGTCACACATTGCTATAAAATAGTGCAAGACTTATCCAAATCCACAAATACAGGTACATTGTCTTATCTATTTTTCTTCTTTTGTCTGAAAATTTCTGGTAATATTTTGACCCCATACTTACATCAGATCTTCGAATAGTCGAGCGCGCTGTCAACAGACAGCTCTTGTGAAGGATTCCAATGAAGCTTCATACACATGATCACCAGTGAACTGTAGATGAGCATAACTGTTTTTATGCAGGGTTTATCGTATTATTACAGAGTTAGACACCCTTGTTTCTTCTGTTTTATTTTATGTTTCTGGTACCTGCTGTTCAGAACTTTATTGAATATTTTACAGAGCACGTCTGAATATCAGATAAAGTATAGTATCATGATACTGAGCCATTTTTGAATGTCATATAGGAAGTTATTGTTCTTGTTTATTAAGGCTTAGCATTACATTTTGAGAAACAAAAATCAAACAACACCAAATCATAGAAAGAAAGAGTTGTTTAACATGAAAATTGAACAGCATGTAAAACATGTATATTACATTACCAAACAAGTGTCAGTATACCGATATAAACATTGAATTCTGGAAAAGGACTGCCTAAAGGGGCCCCACTTCCAGACAGTCAAACGCCTTTAAAAACTCACCATTTTCAAAGAACTGTTACACATGTTCGTTTTGATGCATTTGCAATAGCATGCGAGTGGTGAAATTTCACATAACAAGGTGGAACACAGTTTTCAGCAATTGTTTATCTTTATTTCTTTACAAATTAATGGCATTCATTTTCAAAGGGAGACAGCTTTTTCCAAATATTTTAAGTAGCTGTCGTATGGGACAGTACGGCAGAACATGTAAGGTTAGATAAAATATTGGTTAAGATGGTGTTTGTTTATCAAATATTTCTGTGTTTTGACCAAAATAATTGCATTTATTGATAAGATACTCCAGTGTCTTTTGTACTCGCATATGAGCCGCACAATGAGAAAACCATCATAGTGCGTTTGCTACCAGCATGGATCCAGACCAGCCTGCACATTGTGCAGTCTGGTCTGGATCTATGCTGTTCACTTTCAAAGCCTATTGCAATTAGAGAAAACGTTGGTGAACAGCATGGATCCTGACCAGACTGCACGGATGCACAGGTTGGTCTGGATCCATGATGGTCGCAAAAGCTCTGTGTTGGTTTTCTCATTGTGCGACTGAAAAATTTTCTTTTCTGACATTTCAAGAAAGTAAACTTTGCATAGCGAAACATGTATATAAGAAACCCTTGAAGCCACCATATAATTACTACATATATATTTTCCAAGGAGGCCTCCATGGCTGAAAGGTTAAAGTCACTTATTTTGACCCAACTGCCTTTCACCCTTTCTAACCTGTTGGTTAGAAACCACACTTGGGATGTAGAATTCTTCATGTAAGGAAGCAGTCAGACCTGCTTATGGAGGTTGGTGGTTCTACCCAGATGCCTGGTCATGCTTGTAGGGCCACCTAAGGTCTTCTTCTGTCATGAAAAGCTAGAGAAGTTGCTATATGACCTAAATTGTGTTGATATAAAACAAAATAAATATTTTTTCAGATCCTTGTAAGGATGGTTACCAGTCAGTGAATGAACGTTGTGTACAGTGTGAAAGAGGCTCTTATAGACAGCAGAATATACAGCCAAGCTGTCAACTATGTCGAGACAAGTTTACCACCCTGGCCCCTGGTCAGGATACCGTTGACAAGTGTGTTCGTAAGTGGTGTTTACAGAATAAAGAATAACAGAACTTTCATTAAAGTAAATGACTATCACACAAAGTGGGATAACTTTAAAAGTACAAGGTGGTTTTTCATAGAACTTGGTACACGGATAGGTTACAATTATAGAGAATACGAGGGGCGTTCAATAAATGTTACTCAGTGTGTAGTTCCGTAACTGGTTTTTGTTTTTGAATGCAGTTTTCAGCACATTATAGAGCAATTTATTGGGAACAAAATGCCATTATGAATGAAAAAAATCAGTTGATCATAGTAGTGATATAATTATTTTAGTGAGGTGTACACGGGTATATTGGACCATGATAGCAAAAATAATTATAATTTAGCTTTGTCCTGGGCATCGAGGGTCTCAGAAAAATAGAATAACTTGTAAAATCACAAATTCTATCATTTTTCTACAAGATACAGCAAACTGGGACGAGTTTGAGTTTGTTTTTAACTACGTTTTTCATTTTACAAAACTGCTAAAATATCTAAACTCAAGGTTGATTCCATCAAGAATGAGTCTTGAGAGTTATTAATCAAACTTGTAAGAACTTGTTTCGCAGTCGAGAATTAAGAAATTAGTATCAACTTAAAATAAAAGATTTTTTTTCAATAATCATCAATAAACATCACACCTGACAAAATTGAAGAGGCTTATTGTACTCAGCTAATCAATTTTCGAGTAAAAATATGCACACTCCATTTAATACTTTTATCATTTTTTTTTTATTTTGATTGTCAAATGTTTATGCAGAAATGATGATTTGTTTCAACTATCTAAACTGAAAATTGAACTACAGTTCTAGTTGTTGAATAGTAGAATCAAGGAATTGCATGTTACAATCTCAACATTTTGGACATAAAATGGTCCAGTATACCCGAGTACACCTCACTCAAATGTTTATATTTTTCCTTTTTTTTTACTGATTTACTGATTTTTATACGCCTGTTTAAAAAACGGGACGTATTATGGGAACACCCCTGGCGGGCGGGGGGTTGAGCGGGCGGCGTCCACAGACTTTGTCTGGAGCATATCTTCTTCGTGCATGGAGGGATTTTGATGAAAAATTTGCACAATTGTTCACCATCATTAGACGTATTGTCATACACAAGAACCAGGTTCCTAGGTCTAAGGTCAAGGTCACACTTAGAGGTCAAAGGTCAAATTCAAAAATGACTTTGTCCGGAGCACATCTTCTTCATGCATGGAGGGATTTTGATGTAACTTGGCACAATGGTTTACACTCATGAGACGCAGTGTCTTGCACAAGAACCAGGTCCCTAGGTCTAAGGTCAAGTTCACACTTAGAGGTCAAAGGATACAAGAATGAAAACTTTGTCCGGAGCATTTCTTCTTCATGAATGGAGGGATTTTGATATAACTTGGCACAAATGCTCAACAACATAGGCGGAGTGTCATGCACAAGAACAAGGTCCCTAGCACTAAGGTCAAGGTCACACTTATAGGCCAAAGGTGAGTTACAAGAATGACTTTGTCCAGAGCATTTTCTTCTTTATGCATGGAGGGATTTTGATGTAACTTGGCGCAATTGTACACTATCATGAGACAGAGTGTCATGCTTGATGTCTGTCGTGCGTTGTGCGTTGTTCATCAGCAGTTTCTAAAAAAATATTCTTCTTGAAAACCACTGGGCAGAATTACACCAAACTTCACAGGAATGATCCTTGGGAGGCCCCCTTTCAAAATTTTTCAAAGAATTGAATTCCATGCAGAACTCTGGTTGCCATGGCAACCGAAAGGAAAAACTTAAAAAATCTTCCTGTCCAAAACCACACGGCCTAGGGCTTTGATATCTGGTGTGTAGCATCATCTAGCAGTCTTCTACCAAAGTTGTTCAAATGATCCCCCTGGGGTCAAATATGGCCCCGCCCCGGGGGTCACATGGTTTATATAGTCTTATATAGGGAAAACTTGGAAAATCTTCTTGTACAAAACCACATGGCCTAGGGCTTTGATATTTGGTATGTAGCATCATTTAGTGGTCCTCTACCAAGATTGTTCAAATTATTTCCCTAGGGTCAAATATGGCCCCACCCTGGGGGTCACATGGTTTATATAGACTTACATAGGGAAAATTTTGAAAATCTTCTTGTACAAAACCACATGGCCTAGGGCTTTGATATTTGGTATGTAGCATCATCTAGTGGTCCTCTACCAAAATTGTTCAAATTATCCCCCTAGGGTCAAATATGGCCCTGCCCTGGGTTTTACATAGACTTATATAGGAAAAAAAAGTTTAAAAATCTTCTTGTCTGAAACCACAACACTTAGACCTTTGATATTTGGTTTGTAGCATTGTCTTATGGTCCTCAACCAAAATTGTTCAAATTGTACCCCTTGGGTGAAAAGAGGGCGCCCTGGGGGTCCCAAGTTTTATATAGACTTATATAGGAAAAAGCTTTAAAAATCTTCTTGTCTGAAACCATACGACCTAGGCTTTTGATATTAATGGTATGATGCATTGTCTAGTAGTCCTCTACCAAAATTGTTCAAATTATGCCCCTGGGGTTAAAAGAAGCCCCGCCCTGGGGTCACTTAGTTATTATGTGAGTTATATAGGAAAAATACTTAAAAAATCATCTGATCCTATTTTCAAGACTGTTTAATTATGACCCCAAGTAATATGATGTCACTTGACTGTGACCTTGACCTACTGACCTACTTTCTTGTTTTTTAAGATACAGCCTTGAAATTTTGATGCCATACAAAGTTTTATACACAAATCGTAAAACTGAATTTCATTGACCATGAATGTGACCTACTGACTTTCTTAATATTTTATCCTCAGTTTGACATTTGAAACATGTAGCTCATATTAATCGGGTGAGCGATCCAGGGTCATCTCTTGTTTATAATTGACCGTAGGGAAAAAGCAAGACCAGTTTCCTGTGGTACAACATTCCATTTACAAATACAGGTGCTATTTGCTAATTTGCTGTGACAGGCGTATATTGTGACATTCTGGCACTCTTGTTATCATTCTTATGGCATTTAGTTTCAAATGAATTGCTCAATAATGTGCCAAAAACTGCGTTTTAAAATAACCACCGTTTACAGAACTACGTACGGAGTAACATTATTTAATGAACGCCCTTCATATGTTCATCTGTTTTGTTTCTATGGCATAACATATTGCTGCTATGGCAACAAATAGTAACAAAATATAACAAAAAGTTGTAAAGTGGGATCCTGTGATAAAAGTACAAGACATTTATCACGAAGCTTGCTTCATGGATAGATGGCCATGCAGAGGTTACTTTTATGGAGTAACATTTTGGCATGGACCTCTGCCAAGTTTATTTTTCAAGTGGTTCAGCTGAATGTGGAAAGACATGGACTGTTTGATAGATCATCATAAAACTTAGTCTGTAGCATCATGATATGGTCTTTTAATTTTGTTTGGATTGGGGCATTGTCATTGGCTCGAATTTGGATTATGTGGGGTCAGAAACTAGGTCACCCAGTCAAATCAAGGGAAAAGCTTGTTAACAATTTAGAGGCCACAGCTGTAATCCAATCTTTATGGAACTTGGTCAGACTGTTTTTCTTGATGATCACTAGGTCAAGTTTGAAACTGCGTTATGTGGGGTCAAAAGCTAGGTAAGTAGGCCAGATCAGAGGAAAAACTTGTTGATGCTCTAGAGTCCATGGTTAAAATAATAATATAAGTTTGAAACTCATAAGAATTGATCACAGTGTTTTTCTAGGTCTAGCCTGAATCCGGGCGATTTTTGGTCAAAAACTAGGTTACCAAAACAAATCAAAGGAAGCCACTCGTTGTGACCCAATTTTTATGAAACTTGGTCAGAATGTTTGTCGTGGTGATCTCTAGAGCAGGTTTGAAACTGGGTCATGTGGGCTCAAAAACTAGGTCAGTAGGCCAGATCAACTCTGGTGAGTGATATAGGGCCATCATAGCCCTCTTGTTTAAAGGATATTAGACCTAAAAAGGAAAGAATTTTTCTCATTACAGTTCTGGTGCAGCCATTCTGCGCATGGTTGGAATGATTATCAGTTGGAGCGCACAGCAAAATTACACAATTTTTTGCATGTCCACACGCATTTAGTGTATAATATGCATAATATACTGACTAAAGGTTAGGTTTAGTATCACCATGGTTACAAAATATATACATTTATAATAAGATATTTTTCATTCAAATTTAGTTAATCCATAGTCTGTAATATATCACAGGTGCACCAGATCTGTTTTTAGTCACAGCCAAGAAGAAATACAGTAAACCTCGCTTATAAGGAGCAGCTTGTGACCTCTAAAAATTGTTCCTTATAACCGAGGTTTCTTATATCCGTATAGCGAACTAGTTCCTTGTAACCGAGGTTTGTATAACGAATACAATTTGTATAGCGAACACTATTTGACTGACGTTTGAAAAGGGCTCACCCTCACACTCCGGACCGACCGTGACTCTTTATGTGAGAAAGTTGCTAGTCTAATACAGGTCCTTTCCTGAAGAGATGGTAAGGTCTGCATGTATATGAAATACTGTTGAAACACGACATTAAACCTTAACTAAACCAAAATGTACGTAGGTGAGAATGACCATAATTTGTGTTTATTTTTTGTGGTTTATTTCTATCTTCTTTTTAAAAGAGCGCTTTATTATGACTATAAGATATGTTGCAGTTACTCCTCTTACCTTGCTCGACTGCATGTTATGTGAATAGGCATATAAAATAAATGTTCAAATTTTTATTTTCGTTCACTATTTTTAACATGAAATACCCTAATACATGTAGCCCTAGTATATAATTTTGAGTAAAGATAAGTCTACTATCTTGGTAAATGTTAGTGATGCTGTTATATTTATTCTTTTTATCGTATCCATGAATATCATAGAAATGAAGTCATTTGTGTTTATTCATGTGCATGAAAGCGCGTTAAAGTACTGGCGTTACTCTGATGTCATCAGCAATTCTGCTGTTTATTTCCAATTTTCAATTATTTTATTCTTTATGTCTGTTCGCTATAACCGAGGTGTTTTCCATTGAATTTCATACTTTGGGACTGGAAAAAGTGTTCCTTATAACCGAGTGTTCCTTATAACCGAGTTCCCTATAACCGAGGATTTTCACATTGAAAAAAGAAGGAATCAGATAGGGGAATTGAAAACTGTTCCTTATATCCGAGTTCCTTATAAGTGAGGTTTACTGTACATTTGAATGGCTTTTTCACATGAGCTGCTTGATAGTTAGTCTAGATAGAATCTTTATCAGGCCAAAATTAGTTAAAATAGGTTACTATTCCCCTTTTAGGTGCGATTAGATCTCAAAATACAAATACCGTTCAATAATCCTGAAAAGTTTATGGATCTTCATCAAATTTTTATTTTATAAGGTCCTGTCCAAATTTTGTTCAAGTGGGTCACTTGCCTCCTTTAAGGGGCAGTTATTTAAAGAATATAAATATCTTTAAACACCCTCTTGTCATGAAAGGCTTGCTGGATCTTCACCAAACTTGGTTTATATTGTCCTTAATGGAATTCTGTCACATTTATTTGAATTGTTTGGCTTTGTCCCTTTTAGGGACTGCCAGGGCTAAAAATAGAAAAGCCTTTAAACAACTTCTCATGAACTGCCTTATGGACTTTCACTAAATTCAGCTTGTAGTATCCTTGGCACAGAATTCTCTCAGTTTTGTTTAAAGGGTTCTGCTTGGCCCCTTCTGTGTACCATGATAGCTGAAAACAATTGGTTGATTGTTTTGTTGAAGACTTGTCAATATGAATGTTATTGCTATGTTATCCTTACGGAACAGCTTTCATGTGGTAATATTTTAAACTGCCAAAATGGTTATAATTATTATATACTTATTTATTACTATTTATAACAATTAATTTTGTTATTTAAGCAATATGTAGTCGAGGCAGACACTGGGATGAGAACAGTGATTCCTGCGTTCAATGTGAAAGTGGCACATATAATCCAATTGAATACCAGCTGCAGTGCTTGCCATGTCCACCTGGAAGACCAATTAGTGCAGCTGATTTCTTGTCATGTCAAGGTAAACTATTTCTTTCAATATTTCTGTTTTATGCATTGTTTCTCTGGACGCATGTTCCTTAAAAGAAAAATTAATGCAAAATGATGTTATTGAAAAGATGGGCCAAACAGTAGAGTTTTTTATTGTCCTTAATTTGTATTTTATGTAATCAATCACCTATTGTTTGTGTTGCTAGCTGACTGTCAGCCAGGAGAATCATGGAATGCAGACAGACAGATTTGTAACTGGTGTTTGGGTGGTACATACAGTCTAGGGGGAAGTACAGCTTGTGTATCTTGTCCAGCTGGTACCTACTCATATATAAAAGTTGGAGCAACTATTGCCGATTGTGTCACAGGTAAGAATTGTGCATTGTTTTGCTCTCTTTGCTCCTGTTTCTTGATTAAAATTAATGTAGCACTTATTTTTCTGGTGCATCAAAGATGGGATGGGTTTGGGAGATATTTAGACATTTGCTCAATGGTTCATATCTGAATATGAAAGTTTTTAAAGTCTTGAGTTATTCTTAAAATCTTGAGTTATTCATAATGAAACATGATTGGTTCAAACTTTTACAGGTGACCGCCACATTAGTAGATATTTTAGGAGAAGTTTTGTTTGAAAAGGCTTAGTTCTCATTTAAATATGAATTAAGCAGATATTTGGCCCCATTCTACCTAACAGGCAATATCATTTTTATCCCCATGTAAGCAGATGGATAAAATCTTGGTGTGGGTTCTTCTGCAGCTGGATCTTTATCTTGGTAACAACATGAGATGCTAAGTTTATATTTTGTTTGAGTGTTTGTATTAAGTCAGAGTTGCTACCTTGGAACTGTTTTTAAATCAACCTAGTATGAGCAGATTTGTTGCCCCTAATTCAGGTTTGCTTATATCTCCATCATAGAATATAAAGGTAAGTCAGTATAATTTGAACATTTTTGAATTACAGTAGTGTAGAAAGGTATTCCGAATATAATGTAATTTTCAGAAAACGTATAGAGTTACAGGCCCTTGATAAATATCCTGTTTTTGTCCATCTTGTGAGGTCGCTTTATATATGGTAGGTTACAAGTAGGGCTCCGGAAATTTTGAGAACTCAGTCGGTCCGAAACGAAAATCACGACATCGGCGCTACCCCACCCACCGTATTACCAATATACCATAGTTGTAAAACGTGATTAGAGTAAAGAAATAAGTATGTCATGCATTAAAAATGATTACCGGTCATCGTGAGTTACCACACAATGTAAACAGTCATTCAGTGTTATATGTGATCGTTACTTTGTTTAAATTTCGATGTTTTTCTAGAAAATACTTGACAGGATAACATTGCCGAGGCTTTGTTTTCTTGGCGCCGTGTACCTAACTAGTCTAAAGCCAACGCACGTGACTTCGGTACCGTATAGACGGCAGATACTTTGTGATCTTTTCCTCATTATTTGACGGAATTTTATAAAATACAATGCGTCAAAGTGATTTGCTTGACACAAAGTCTCTGCCAAACATCCTCAGTAATTTTAGAATACTCTGCCGCGGACCAAATGTGTACGTTATGTGAATGCTGAGATCAAATTTCCCATGTGTATGATACCAAAAGGTCACGTGGGTTGGCCGCGGATATTTAATTTCACTGGCGTTGTACTTCAGTAAGCAAACTGCATTTTATAAAGTTATATGTCTCTTCTGATGTAAACAAAATTTCATTTTGAAACATTTTTAAGACCGATTTGATAAGCTGGCCTGGTCCGCCACTCCAGTTTTCATTATCATTCGGGTTTGCAAATCCTTTTTTTTGTACAGTCGGGTTGCAAAGACGATTTTCTGTACTTGTTTCAACTGGACTGCCAAATGAATCATGCAATTTACAAATCAAGTGATTATAAAAAAATATTTATATCGGCTTCCCGTGTGATGTCTCATTAAATGCAATGACCACTTGTTTCTTTTTACCCATCTTCAAAATAAAGCAATCTGTCGGCTAATGATCTAAATAAAAAGAAGTGGGTCCCCATCAAAAGCATTTGGATCCAGTCAGAAGCATTTGGAAACCATTCAAAAATGTTTAATACGTTGCACTCGGCTGCCTACAGACATTAAAGGACGTGCCGCGCGAGCACTGTTGTGTCACGTGCTAATTACGGACCGATTACCAAGGTGACAATCAGACCGTTTGACACGTTTATTTATTACCTGAGGGTGCGACCAACAATTTCCTGCTTGGCAGGTGATCGGGTATTGAGATTTCAGACCGAAATATATACATTTTCTCCATTTTTTCAGGACCGATTTTTTTCGTTTTTTCACTTCATGAATCGGTCTGTAAAGTCAAAAATCGGTCCAAAACCGACAAACCGGCAAATTTCTGGAGCCCTGGTTACAAGAGTTGGTTTTATGTGGTAGGGTAATGGATATTCCTCAAGTTTGTTAAAATGGTCCTGCTTGACTGCACTTAGTGTTGGCGAGAACTGAAAATAGATAAACTGTTTAAAAAATTCTTTGAACATGAGCTCTTTGAAAGATCTGCACCAAACTTTATCTGTAGCATTCTTTTATTTTTTTTTTCTCAAATTTGTTAAAATAGTTCTAACTGCACTAATGGAGCTGCCAGAGATTAATATAGAATTAACAACTTCTTCTAATAAACTGCTCCATGGATGTTATCCACACTTCGTCAAAGGAATCTTTCCATGGAGCTGATTTTGATCAAATGGTTTAGCTTGGCTGCAAAAGCAAAATGATATTTTACACTTTCGCTTGCACTATTCAGTGGATGTTCATCAAACTTAGTCATGGCAAGGCCAAGGTCAGATGGGTGAATTACGGCCTTTTTGGTCTCTGGTTTTAGATATGTTCCTTATTTGGGCTTGATGATATTCTTTGAAACATTTTCAGTGGGCCTATGTGATATGTCCTTGACATCTTTTTTGTTTAGTAATTTATCCTTTTATATTTTTGCAGTATGTAATGCAGGTTACTTCAGACCGACGCTAGCTTCTTCTTGCCAGATGTGTCCCTCTTCTCGAGTTTCAAATCCAGATAGAACAGCTTGTGTAGCATGTCCTGTAGGCCAGGAACCATCTTCAGACAAAGGCAGTTGTGTTGAAGAAGGTATATAAACAACTTGAGGGTCCAAACCCTACAAGAGAAGCAGATTTCTTTCTTGTGATAAAGCCACTTAGCTGGATTACAGTCAAGAAGTAAATGGTTCTATCAAAGGGTCTGCCTATTGGAAATTGTGCTCAGTGAGCAGCAGATATTTTGGTCTTCCTTCGATATACAGTGCATTCGCGATGCTACAAATCGCAATTTAACGAAATACCGGTATACTACGAAGAGGTGCTGTGGTCCCGGTTGCTTTCCTTCTTATTTCTATGAAACAAAGTCGCGGTTTTACGAAAATGCAATTTTACGAAAAATGCGCTCCAACGAATGTATTGTGATCCCCTTCAAGCCTGTTTTCAAATGGTTTCAGTTGCGATTTTACGAATGTATCGTCTACGTTTTCACACCTTCCATGTCGGCGTGAAAATGCTTTAGAGTGGAAAGTATCACTATCATTTAGCTGGGCGTACACAGTGATTAAAGTGTGAAAACTTAGTAATTAAATTCAAAACACATATGCTGTATACTATGACACAAGTTAGTTATTCTCCTATAACTGTCCGATCGGATGGCATACAAGACACACTTGCTTCGATATCTATACGTCTCAAAGAATCACTGCATAAATAAAATAAAACATTATTTAAGGCCTGCATATTGTTGTTTTGTTATACCAAAGAATTCAGTAAAGGGTAGCTGAGGGTATCGGAATATGCAATTGCGATTTTTTTTCTCGTGCAACAATGTACCCTGTATATGTTTTATGTACAGTGAATTAAAAATGAAGAAAATAACAACCCGTTCTACATTCTACATACCATCTAAGTTTAGATTCAAGTAAGATTTGTAGTAAACCCAGATGTACATATAAAATTGGTATACATGTACTCCGATACGAAAATCACATGTAAAAATATCACGAGTTACGACGTGTAGATATTAAGGTGGTGTATAGCGAAATTTCCTATGCTACGCTCGAACGAAAATGCTATATTACGAAAAAATTGGCCGGTCCCTTGACTTTTCGTAGGATCGCGATTGTA
This sequence comes from Mercenaria mercenaria, assembly GCF_021730395.1. Lineage (NCBI taxonomy): Eukaryota > Metazoa > Mollusca > Bivalvia > Venerida > Veneridae > Mercenaria > Mercenaria mercenaria. The sequence goes on from NC_069362.1 coordinate 27,168,549, forward strand.
CTGTACAAGCTTAAAAGTTGCCTACCCAAATTATGTCACTGTTAAACTCAGTAAATTAACAAAGGTACTTTAGAACTGTTGGTATTTTCATACTTAGGCCTCACCAAATTAAAAGTTGTTCATCGGATTTGCCGCTCGTATATTTTCAGAAACACAAAAAAAAATCTTTTTTTTTTGTTTTTGGCTTGCGCTCGCCCCATTGAAAAAAATCAATCCAAAATCTTTTGGTGCGCTACTTTTTACGGACATAAAAGTGTAGACATGCTTATAATTCCAGTCCCAGATTGTTCTCAAATGGATTTTATTTAGTTGCATTAAAGTTATTTCCCCTTTATGCAATTACACCATTTTCTTCAAATGTTTACCAAATTACATGCTACAAAAATCGATTTATTTCTTTGAAAACTGGAAGAAGAAAAACATACAAATTTATTTGATAACATCAGTCTACATTATTTTGGTAAGGGTAAATACTTATTGATGCATGTCACTTATCTGTTTTCTGTTTTTCCTGTCCAAATTATCAGCATTTGCACACGAAAGTTGGTGGGGTAAGGAATTTACATTATGAGTTGTTGAGAACAGTTTCGATTTTCAAATTTTCCAATCATTTAGTAGACTAATGTTAATGCACGTTAATCTCCATTTCAGACCTTAATTGAGACTTTGTTTCAACAAATTTAATATGTTATGAAAGTTTAAAGTTAGAAAAAGAGCTGTACATAAGACATCATGCTCGACTTTTCTTAATCAGAGCTTTGCCAGTAAAAGGGGCATAATAGTCAGAAGCTTTGAAAGTACAGAGCTATTGGTCATTATATAAAACTTACTTAAAAATATTCTATGTTAAAAAGGGGCATAACTCTGTCTAGATTCAGACTTAAGAGTATTGTTTCTCCTGGTGTAGACTTTGACAGTAAATAACTGTTCTAAGTTTCAAATCAGAAGCTTTAATAGATCACTCACAGATATTTGATGTATCAAAAACTTTGTAAAGTCAGCTAAGAATGCTACATTTTCATAGCAGTAAATATTCAAGTCACATATGTATGTGATATGTATGGTGTAAGGTTATGCATTGTTGTTTATTACATATTTTCTAACAGCATTTTCAAAAGCATGCATAATTGCATTATTTGATTACAGTGTATTGTATGATAATGTTATTACCTTTTTCTCACTAGTTCGCTTTGTTGTGCGTCTGCAGGTCAGATTTTCTCAATCCCTGGGGACTTACTTTTTAATTTAAAAGGGCTATACATTCTATTTTAAGGTTTTTATTTGTCAGTCAAGAGCCAAATGAAGACAAATATATTTCTTCGCTCTTCGCTCGCTCCTGATTTTCTCAAAAACAAAAAAAAATATTTAGATTATTTTTTCGCTCGCCACCTCAATTTTTTCAGAAAAAATTCCATTGAACAACTTATCAATTTGGTGTGGCCTTAGTGCCTATTTATTCCATAAATATTTCTATAAAGTGGTCAGCATTAAAAAAAAAAAAGAAAATTGTAAACTTAATGACCTAGTTTGAAGGCCAAATTTTGTCTAAGTGTAAGTGGGGGGTGTTTTCACTTGAATTCTCTAATATGACAGGATCAGACTGGTGTGATGGAGGCTACGAACCAAGCCTGGCACGGAGGAGGACTCGTTGTGTTCCCTGTCAGCCAGGATATTTTAGACCTTGGGGAAGTAGAGAAAGGTGCCAGCAATGTGCAAAAGGTTTTTACCAGCCATTGCCAGGACAAATTTCATGTATTTCCTGTACAAATCCGCTGTATACAACAGAAGGAAAAGGTTCAACATCTGCAGATCAGTGTAAAGCTGGTAAAGTTCCATTCTCTTTTTTTGTATATACTATTTTGGTATAATTCAACATTTTAATGAAACTACCTAAGATGTTTTCAGTGTTGTTATATATTCTGGTCCTTTGGGATCATGGAGTCCATCAGTAGATGTGTAACAGAGTTCCACTTAAGCCAGTCCTAGGAGGCGCGAGAGGTGTTGCACATTCTATTACCTCTCATGAAGGACTCAATCAAACTGAGTTTGCTGTTATTCTTTTTTGGTTGCATTCTATGCTTCCAAGGGATCTTTTTAAAGATTTTATTCAAAATGTTTTATAAAGGATTTATTATCACTTCTACAGGAGGTGCCAGGAGGATTGAAATTAAAAGTCTCGAGAGATTAGTTATGTCTCTCCCCCCCCCCCCCCCCCCCCCCCCCCCCCCCCCCACCAACTAGGGGAGACATATTGTTTTTGCCCTGTCCATCCGTACGTCACTTCATTTCGGATCAATAACTGGAGAACCATTTGACCTAGAACCTTCAAACTTCATAGGCTGGTACGGCTGCTGGAGTAGACATCCCCTATTGTTTTTGGGGTCACTCTGTCAAAGGTCAAAGTCACAGTGGCCTGAACATTAAAAACCATTTCCGATCAATAACTTGAGAACCACTTGACCCAGAATGTTAAAACTTAATAGGATGATTGGTCATGCAAAGTAGATGGCCCCTATTGATTTTGGGGTCTCTCTATTAAAGGTCAAGGTCACAGGAGGGGCCTGAACATGGAAAACCGTTTCCGGTCAGTAACTTGAGAACCACTTGACCCAGAATGTTGAAACTTCATAGGATGATTGGTCATGCAGTGTAAATGACCACTATAGATTTTGGGATCAATTCATTAAAGGTCAAGGTTACAGTGGACAGAAAATGGAAATATTGTTTTTGGGGTCACTCTGTCAAAGGTCAAGGTCACAGGTGAACATTAAAAACCATTTCTGTTCAATAGCTTGAGAACCACTTGACCCAGAATGAGAACCACTTGACCCAGAATGTTAAAACTTCATAGAATGATTGGTCGTGCAGAGTAGATGACCCCTATTGATTTTTGGACCACTCTATTAAAGGTCAAGGTCACAGGGGCCAGGTCCTATAAAATCATTTCTGGACTGTAACTTGACAACCACTTGACCCAGAATGTTGAAACTTCATAAGATGATTGGACAGACAAAGTAAATGACCTCTATTGATTTTGGGGTCAGTTCATTAAAGGTCAAGGTTACAGTGGACAGAAAATGAAAACCCATTTCTGGTCAATAACTTGAGAACCATTTGACCTAGAACCTTCAAACTCCATAGCGTGATAGGACTTGCAGAGAAGATGCATGGCCCCTCTTGTTTTTGGGTTCACTCTACCAAAGGTCAAGGTCACAGGGGGCTGAACATAGAAAACTCTTTCCAATCAGTAACTTGAGAACCACTTGACCCAGAATGTTGAAACTTATTAATAGGATGATTGGACATGCAGAGTAGATGACCCTATAAATTTTGGGGTCACTTGATCAAAGGTCAAGGTCACAGGAGCTTAAAAAATAACTTGAGATCCACTAGGCCCAGAATGTTGGGGTGACTGGACATGCCAAGTAGACGATCTCTATTCTCTATTGCAGCCAACCATCAGCAGTGTCTCTTTGACTTTCACTACTGTCCCCTGTAAACTTCTTGCCTATACAACTATGCACTGGGGTGACATGCACTTTTGTGCCCCCCACCCCCGCACAAGTGAGTGAGGACATACAGATTCTGTTGTCCGTCCAAAGTTCTTGACGCACCTAGCTCAAAAAGTATTTGATATGAATTGATGAAACCTTGCATGAGTCTTTATCATAGTATGAACTTGTGCACCTCCTACTTTTGGTCTGGCTTCGCCTCCTATTTTTAGCTCACCTGAGCCAAAGGCTCACGGTGAGCTTTTGTGATCGCTCAATGTCCATCGTCAGTCGTGCGTCCATCAACATTTTCTAAAAAAAATCTTCTTCTTGAAAACCACTGGGCAGAATTACACCAAACTTCACAGGAATGATCATTGGGTGGTCCCCTATATTATTCAAAGAATTTAATTCCATATAGAATTCTGGTTGCCATGGCAACCGAAAGGAAATTTTTAAAAATCTTCTTGTCAAAAACCGCAAGGCGTAGAGCCTTGATATTTAGTATGTGACATCATCTTATGGTCCTCTATCAAGATTGTTCAAATTGTGCCCCTGGGGTGAAAAGAGGCCCCGCCCCGGGGGTCACAAGTTTTACATAGACTTATATAGTAAAAAACTTTAAAAATCTTGTCTAAAACCACATGACCTAGGCCTTTGATATTTTGTATGTAGCATTGCCTTGTGGTCCTCTACCAAAATTGTTCAAATTATAACCCTGGGGTGAAAAGAGGCCCTGCCCCAGGGGGGGGGGGGGGGGGGGGGGAGTGGTCTCATGTTTTACAACCCGCCCACTTAGCTCAGTAGATAAAGCGTTGGTCTATGGACGCGGGGTCGTGAGTTCGGGCTGGGCGTATGTTCTCCGTGACTATTTGATAAACGACATTGTGTCTGAAATCATTAGTCTTCCACCTCTGATCCATGTGGGGAAGTTGGCAGTTACTTGCGGAGAACAGGTTTGTACTGGTACAGAATCCAGGAACACTGGTTAGGTTAACTGTCCGCCGTTACATGACTGAAATACTGTTAAAAAACGGCGTTAAACCCAAAACAAACAAACATGTTTTACATAGACTTATATAGGAAAAAAACTTTAAAAATCTTCTTGCTTGAAACTGCAAGGCCTAGGCTTTTGATATTAAGTATGTTGCCTTTCCTAGTGTTTCTCTACCAAAATTGTTCAAATTATGTCCCTGGGATGAAAAGAGGCCCTGCCCTGGGGGTAACAAGTTTAATAAATACTTATATAGGGAAAAAAATCTTCTTGTCTGAAAGTTCAAGGCCTAGGCATTTGATATTTGGTGTGTAACATTGCCTGGTGGATCTCTAACAAGTTTTTTTCAAATTATGCCCCTGGGATGAAAAGAGGCCCCACCCTGGGGATCACTTGTTATAATTATGAGTTATATAAGAAAAAATACTTCAAAAATTATCAGGTCATATTTCCTAGACTGTATAATTATAATTACCTGATGACTCAAGTGATTAGGGATCACTTGACTGTGACCTTGACCTACTGACCTACTTTCTTGTTTTTAGCTCACCTGTCACAAAGTGACAAGGTGAGCTTTTGTGATCGCACAGCGTCCGGCATCCGTGCGTAAACTTTTTGCTTGTGACCACTCTAGAGGTCACATTTTTCATGGGATTTTTATGAAAGTTGGTCAGAATGTTCACCTTGATGATATCTAGGTCAAGTTCGGAACTGGGTCATGTGCGGTCAAAAACTAGGTCAGTAGGTCTAAAAATAGAAAAACCTTGTGACCTCTCTAGAGGCCAGATTTTTCAATGGATCTTCATGAAAATTGATCAGAATGTTCATCTTGATGATATCTAGGTCGAGTTCGAAACTAGGTCACGTCCAATCCAAAACTAGGTCAGTAGGTCAAATAATAGAAAAACCTTGTGACCTCTGTAGAAGCCGTATTTTTCATGGGATCTGCATGACAATTGGTCAGAATGTTTATCTTCATGATATCTAGATCAAGTTTGAAACTGGGTTGACTGCGGTCAAAAACTAGGTCAGTAGGTCAAATAATAGAAAATCCTTGTTACCTCTCTAGAGGTCATATTTTTCATGGGATCTGAATGAAAATTGGTCAGAATGTTCATCTGGATGATATCTAGGTCAAGTTTGAAACTGGGTCACGTGCCTTAAAAAACTAGGTCACTAGATCAAATAATAGAAAAACCTTGTGACCTCTGTAGAGGCCATATATTTCATGGGATCTGCATGAAAATTGGTCAGAATGTTTACCTTGATGATATATAGGTCAAGATCGAAACTGGGTCAACTGCGTTTCAAAACTAGGTCAGTAGGTCTAAAAATAGAAAATCCTTGTGACCTTCCTAGAGGCCATATATTTCAATGGATCTTCATGAAAATTGGTGAGAATGTTCACCTTGATGATATTTAGGCCAGTTTTGAAACTGGGTCACGTGTGGTCAAAAACTAGGTCAGTAGGTCAAATAGTAGAAAAACTTGTGACCTCTCTAGGGGTCATATTTTTCATGGGATCTGCATGAAAATTGGTCAGAATGTTCATCTTGATGATATCTAAGTCAAGTTCAAAACTGGATTACATGCAGTCAAAAACTAGGTCAGTAGGTCAGATAATAAAAAAAACCTTGTGACCTCTGTAGAGGCCAGATTTTTCATTGGATCTTCATGAAAATTGGTCAGAATGTTCATCTTGATAATATTTAGGTCAAGATTGAAACTTGGTCACATGTTTCAAAAACTAGGTCAGTAGGTCAAATAATAGAAAAAACTTGTGACCTCTCTAGAGGCCATAATTTTCATGGGATCTTTATGAAAGTTGGTCTGAATGTTCATCTTGATGATATCTCGGTCAAGTTTGAAACTGGGTCAACTGCGGTCAAAAACTAGGTCACTAGGTCTAAACATAGAAAAAGGTTGTGACCTCTATAGAGGCCATATTTTTCAATGGATCTTCATGAAAATTGGTGAGAATGTTCACCTTGATGATATCTAGGTCAAATACAAAACTGGGTCATATGCCTTCGAAAACTAGTTCATTATTTCAAATATTAGAAAAACCTTGTGACCTCTCTAGAGGCCATATTTTTCAATGGATCTTCACGAAAATTGGTCAGAATTTTTATCTTGATGATATCTAGGTCAAGTTCAGAACTAGTTCACATGAGCTCTAAAACTAGGTCACTATGTCAAAAAATAGAAAAAACGACATCATACCCAGTTCATGTGGGGACAGGTGAGCGATTTAGGACCATCATGGTCCTCTTGTTTAAGATACTGCCCTGAAATTTGGATGACATGTACAGTTTTGCACACCAATCTTAAACCTGTCTTTCAGTGACCATGAATGTGACCTACTGACCTACTTTCTAATATTTTAGCATCAGTTTGTCATTTGAAACATGCGGCTCATATTACTCAGGTGAGCGATTCAGGGTCATCATGATCCTCTTGTTAGAGTTATGGCCCCTGAAATAATCAAAAATGCATATTTTCACATGGTGATGCACCTAGCTCAAAAAGTATTTGATATAAATTGATGAAACCTTGCATGAGTCTTTATCATGAATTGAACTTATGCACCTCTTATTTTTCATCTGGCTCCAACCCCTATTTTTAGAGTTATGACCCCTGAAATAGTCAAAAATGAATATTTTCACCTTGTGACGCGCATAGCTTAAAAAGCATTTGATGTAGATTCATGAAACCTTGCATGACTTTTAATCATGATATGAACTTGCGCACCTCCTATTTTTCATCTAGCTCCACCCCATATTTTTAGAGTTATGGCCCCTGAAATAGTTAAAAATGCACCTAGCTCAAAAAGTGTTTAATATGAATGGATGAAAACTTGCAAGAGACTTTATCATGATATAAACTTGCGCACCTCCTATTTTTTGGCTGGCTCCACCCCCTATTTTTAAAGTTACGGCCCCTGAAACAGACAAAAATGCACATTTCTACCTAATAATTTGCCTAGCTCAAAAAGAATTTGATGTAAATTCACGAAACCTTGCTTGAGTCTTTATCATGATAATTATGACCTTGCACACTTGGAATTCTTTTTGAGAACTTTAGTGCTAATTATAGAGTTACAGTCCTTGAAATAGCCAAAATAGTGGATTTTTGTTTAAGATGCTCATAGCTCAAAAAGTATATGGCCTAGAATAATGAATCCTGTTTGTGCCTCCACCCCCCACCCCCCACACCTCCCCATGAGTGGTGGGGGCATATAGATTTGCTCTTGTCCGTCCTTCCATCCATCCTTCCGAGAATGTTGTGTCGTGCCTAGCTCCAAAAGTATTTGACATAGAGTCACAAAACTTGACAGGAATGTTGATCAGCATGTGTAGTTGTGCACCTGGGATTTCGCGTCCAGATTCATTTAGTCATGTAGGAGTTATGGCCCCTGACTTTGTAAACATTGGTCATTTTAATGTTGTGTCGCGCCAAGCTCCAAAAGTATTTGACGTAGAGTCACAAAACTTACAGGAATGTCAGCATATGTAGTTATACACCTGGGGTTTCGCATCTGGATTCTTTCAATTGTGTAGGAGTTATGGCCCCTGACTTAGTTAAAAATTGGTCATTTTAATGGTGTGTCACGCGTATCTCCAAAAATATTTGACCTCGAGTCACCAAAGTTTACAGGAATGTTGGTCAGCATGTGCATTTGTGCACCTGGGGTTTCACGTCTGGATTCATTCGGTTGTGTAGGAGTTATGGCCCCTAACTTAGTTAAAAATTGGTCATTTTAATGTTGTGTCGCGCGTAGCTCCAAAAGTATTTGACCTAGATCACCAAAGTTTACAGGAATGTTGGTCAGCATGTGCAGTTGTGCACCTGGGGTTTCGCATCTGGATTCATTCAGTATTGTTGGAGTTATGGCCCCTGACCTAGGAAAAAATTGTCATTTTAATGTTTTGTAGTGCGTAGCTCCGTAAATATTTTACCTACAGTCATTATTTCACTACACAAGACCAGACTTCTTGTCCAGACTTACTCAAAAACAAGTTTGTGAAACTTGTATGTTAAAATGTACTTGACCTAGAATCATAAAACATTAGAGGATTGTTTTATAGCCTATGAAGTGTTCTCTTTAGGATTTTACTCAGCTAGGCCAGAGTTATGGCCAACTAAGTGAAAAATACACATAAGGTTCTTAAAAGTTTGTGTTGCAAACATATTAAAAATTGAATCTGAAACTGAATAATTAAACCATGTTACAGTGGCAGGAGTTGGGGCACCTGTGTCATATGGACACATATCTAGTTATAAAATGTTTGTTGAGGCTATATTACCCCCTTAAGACTGCAAACATTTGAATTATTGCCACTTATTTGTGACAAATGTACCAGTTGGGGGCACACCCTGTGTCCGACAGACACATTCTAGTTAACAAAAGCATCTAATTATCCCCCGCCGATGAAATCGGGAGGGGGGTATTGAAATGGCGTTGTCCGTCCGTCCGTCCGTCCGTCCGCAGCCATTTCTCAGTAACTACTTGGTAGAATTTCATGAAACTTGAAATAAACATGAACCAACATACTGCGATGATGCCCGTCAAGTTTTTTTTTTGATTGGTCAATTTCCCTCAGAGTTATTGCCCTTGATTTAATAAAAAATGTCCGTCTGCAGCTATTTCTCAGTAACTAACAGGTAGAATTTCATCAAATTTGAAGTAGACATGAACCAAGATACTGTGCTGATGCCCGTCAAGTTTTTTTTTTTGATAGGTCTATTTCCGTCAGAGTTATTGCCCTTGATTTAATGAAAAATGTCCGTCTGCAGCCATTTCTCAGTAACTAGCAGGTAGAATTTCATCAAACTTGAAACAGACATGAACCAAGATACTGCGACGATGCCCTTCAAGGTTTTTTTCGATTGGTCAATTTTCCATATAGTTATTGCCCTTTAATTGTTTAAAAATCCACAGATCTGTACATAACAAACCAACCAATTGGAAGAATTTCATTAAACTTCTTTCATTCTTTTCCATGAACATTTATTATAAACATGTGATGTTGTGTACCTACACCTGGTCACCACCTTACCTTGGTCCCCCCCCCCCCCCACCAGTTTTTTTTTTTTCTTTTTTTTTTCATTTTTCATTTTCTATCAATATTTATAATCAACATGTAAACTGTTGTGTCCTCACCCCCCCCCCCCCCAGCCCCACCCAAACAAACCATTCATTTTCTTTTAATTTGATTTTGACTAATGAAATTATTTGCTTCTTGGTAACATTCTTAACTTTTTGCTGGATATATTTTTTGCCGTTCCTCAACTCTGACCCTTTCGGCGGGGGATTCCAATTCATCGAATTTGCTTGTTAAAATTTGTTTTTACAAAATCCAGAAAAGTTATGCTACAAAGATGAATTAATTTCAATTTTAATATGACAATCATGTTGATATCTGATAGTATGCACTAACAGTTATGTCCACCTACCTGTTGGTACCAAGAAATGCTACAATATTTTTTCTAGTATTTAATATTTTAGAGGGTCAAAGTAATATAAAGCAGATGGTTATTACATCTCCTCTCTATGGTGTGGAGGCAGTGATTTAGTGCTTTCTATCTATCTGTATGTGACAAGGCTTTTCCTAAGAACTTCTCCAACACCATCAGGTGGAATTACACTAAACTTCACAAAAGTGACAATTACCAATAGTTTTGACATGTTCTGGTTCAGCGATCTTCAGTGGGATTATGGCCCTTTGTTCATCAAATTTTATGATATTTTGGCAACCTCTTTTGTATTAGGAGTGATCAGTGCCAGGCCTAATTAGTCCCTTAACTGGGGACTCACTGTGATGGGGCTGTGTCTGTTGTCTGGTGTTGGCATTTCATCTTTGAACAACTTCTTTTAATAAACACCACTTGATAGATCATCACCAGACTTGCTTCCGCTTGACTGAGCTTAAAATAGAAAAACATGTAAATGACTTCTCATGAACCGCTTGATCAGTCATCACCAAACTTGGTCTAAAGCATCCTTCTGGAGTCCTCTTTCAGTTATGTTTAAATGGTTCTGCTTGACTGATTTTAGGAGCTGCCAGAGCTAACAGTAGAAAAACTTTTAAACAACTTCTTCTCATGAACCGTTAAATGGATCATCACCAAACATGGTCAGTAGCATCCTTGTAAGGTCTTCTCTCAGTTTTGTTTATATAGTTGCGCTTGACTGAGTTTAGAGGATACCAGAGCTAAAAATGATAAAACTTAAAACAACTTCTTCTCATGAACAGCTTGACGGATCATCACTAAACTTTGTCTGTAGCATCTTGTAAGGTCCTCTCTGCATTTTGGTCAGATTGTTAAGTTGAACTAATTTTAGGGGACACCAGATCTAACAAAAAAAAGTCTTTAAATACCTTTTTCCTGTGAAATACTTGATGATTTGTCACTGACGAAAGGCGTAATGGAGACTTGCCAAACTTCTAAAAAGTCTCCCAAGTATGTTCAAAATGATTACACTTTACTGATACTAGGGGCTGCTAGAGCTAAAACAAGAAAAACCTTTAAACAACTGCTTTTCATGAGCAGCTGGATGGATTGTCACAAGACTTGGTCTGTAGCATCCTTGTAAGGTCTTCTCTCATTTTTATATGCCTGTTTGAAAAACGGAACGTATTATGGAAACGCCCCAGGCTGGCAGGTGGTTGGGCGGGCGGGCGGTGTCCACAGACTTTGTCTGGAGCATATCTTTTTCATACATGGAGGGATTTTGTTGAAAGTTGGCACAGTTGTTCACCGTCATGAGACGGAGTGTCATGCACAAGAACCAGGTCCCTAGTTCTAAGGGCAAGGTCACACTTAGAGGTCAAAGGTCAAATTCAAGAATGACTTTGTCTGGAGCATATCTTCTTCATGCATAGAGGGATTTTGATGAAACTTGGCACAATTGTTCACCATTATAAGACAGAGTGTCATGCGCAAGAACCAGGTCCCTAGGTCTAAGGTCAAGGTCACACTTAGGGATCAAAGGTCAAATTCAAGAATGACTTTGTTCGGATTTTGATGTAACTTGAAACATTTGTTCACACTCATGAGACGCAGTATCATGCGTAAGAAACAGGTCCCTAGGTCTAAGATCAAGGTCTTATCTAGAGGTCAAAGAGTACAAGAATGAAAACTTTGTCCGGAGCATTTCTTCTTCATGCATGGAGGGATTTTGATAGAACTTGGCACAAATGTTCACCAACACAAGATTGAGTGTCATGCGCAAGAACCAGGTCCCTAGGTCTAAGTCAAGGTCACACTTAAAGGGAAAAGGTCAGATACAAGAATGACTTTTTCCAGAGCATCTCTTCTTCATGCATGGAGGAATTTTGATGTAACTTGGCACAATTGTATACCATCATGAGATGAAGTGTCATGCGCAGGTCCTTTCTTTAGAATTACTTCCCTTAGTTGTTACTATAAATAACTTATATTGTAACTTTTTAGCTCATCTGATTTTTTGAAAAAAAATGATGAGTTATTGTCATCACTTGAGCGGTTGTCGGCGTCGGCGTCGGCGTCTGCGTCGGCGTTGCCTGGTTAAGTTTTATGTTTAGGTCAGCTTTTCTCCTAAACTATCAAAGCTATTGCTTTGAAACTTGGAAGACTTGTTCACCAGCATAAGCTGACCCTGTATAGCAAGAAACATAACTCCATCTTGCTTTTTGCAAGATTTATGGCCCCTTTTGGACTTAGAAAATATCAGATTTCTTGGTTAAGTTTTATGTTTAGGTCAACTTTTCTCCTAAACTATCAAAGCTATTGCTTTGAAACTTGGAATACTTGTTCACCATCATAAGCAGACCCTGTACATCAAGAAACATAACTCCATCTTGCTTTTTGCAAGAATTATTGCCCCTTTTGGACTTAGAAAATCAGTTTTCTTGGTTAAGTTTTATGTTTAGGTCAGCTTTTATCCTAAACTATCAAAGCTATTGCTTTGAAACTTGCAACACTTGTTCACCATTATAAGCTGACCCTGTACAGCAAGAAACATAACTCCATCCTGCTTTTTGCAAGATTTATGGCCCCTTTTGGACTTAGAAAATATCAGATTTCTTGGTTAAGTTTTATGTTTAGGTCAGCTTTTTCTCTTAAACTATCAAAGCTATTGCTTTGAAACTTGCAACACTTGTTCACCATCATAAGCTGACCCTGTACAGCAAGCAACATAACTCCATCCTGCTTTTTGCAATAATTATTGCCCCTTTTGGACTTAGAAAATCATTTTCTTGGTTGAGTATTATGTTTAAGGCAACTTTTCTCATAAACTATCAAAGCTATTGCTTTAAAACTTGCAACAGTTTTTCACAATCATAAGTGGACACTGTACATCAAGAAACATAACTCTATCCTGCTTTTTGCAAGAATGATGGCCCTTTTTAGACTTAGAAAATCATGGGTAGGACAATATTTCTATTATACAAAAAAAAATCAGATGAGCGTCAGCACCCGCAAGGCGGTGCTCTTGTTTTATAATTAACTGTAGGGAAAGACCACTTTTATGTGATACAACATAGATGTTACTTTCAATTTTTAGGTGTATTTCTACCAAGTAGAGAGTTTTTGTGTGGATTTAGAAAAACAAAAGAATGACAATATTCACTAAACAACCACAAAATTAAAATTCCATTTGCAAATACAGGTGCCATTGTAAAGAAATTTGCTGTGACGGGCGTATAATGTCACATTCTGGCACTCTTGTTTAGCTCGACTATTCATAGGATAGTAGAGCTATTGGACTCACCAGTGCGTCAGCGTTTGCATCCGCGTCCCGATTTGGTTAAGTTTTTGTATGTAATCTGATATCTCAGTATCCGCTAAGTGGAATGGATTGAAACTTCACACACTCATTTACTGTCCGATCTTACATGCTCTATGAAGGTCCCATAACTCTACTTTGCAGTTTTACAAAATTATGCCCCTTTTTCGACTTAGAAGTTTTTGGTTAAGTTTTTTCAATGTAAGCTGGTATCTCAGTATCCACTAATGGGAAAGGATTGAAACTTCACACACTTGTTCACTGTCATGATATGACGTGCAGTGCAGAGGTTCAAGAACTGTACTTTGCCTTTTACAAAATTATGCCCTATTTTCAACTTTTGTATCCATTCAATTGACAAGGCTGTTGAATAGTCGAGCATTGCTGTCCTCTGACAGCTCTTGTTTAAGAATAATTTTACTTGATTGGTTTTAGGGGCCATTACAGCTAAAAATAGACTTCTTCTCATGGACTGCTTGATGAATATTTACCAAACTTGGTCCTTACATGCTTATAAGGTCCTCTCTCAGTTTCTTTTAGATGGTTTCACTTTACTGATTTTATGGGCCACCAGAAGTAAAATAGAAAAAAACTTTGAATAACTTCTTCATTTGAACTGCCTCTTGGATCATCACCAAACTAGGTCTGTATCATCTTTATAAGGTCCTCTCCCAAATTAACTAAAATGGTTCGACTTGACTGGCTTTAGGGGCTGCCAGAGCTGAAACTAGAAAAAAACTTTTATTCTTTACTTATTTGTTTTCATTCATGATTCAGTGTGTCATACATGTATTCTGTGTCAAATAGTAAGTTTGAGGTGAGCAATTCAGGTGAGCGACTACATGAAAAATTCCCTCAAAAGCACATGATCTCATTGTTAGTAAACGTTTATTCTCCTGTATGGAGGCTATATTGGACTCATGCATGGCTGTTAATTCATCTATTCATATTTTGTGTCCATTTTTGTGTATCTTCTGATTGGTAGATTTTTATACAACTTGCTTCAGCCATCAAACCCATCAAGATCATGTGCAAAATCAAGGTCTCTAGATTCAAGGTCAAGGTCACTCTTGGAGGTCAAACGTGAAATAGCTTAACAATGTGTCTAGGCCATATTGTTTAAAGCACTTCGAAGATTTTGATAAAAGTAGCATTAGTTGTTAACCTCATCCAGCCAACATGAAGATTGCAGTATCCAGGTCATAAGGTCCAAGGTCATGGTCACACTTTGAGGTCAAAGATCAGATAGCTCAATTTTGTGTCAGCTCCGTATTTTTATCACTAGAAGGATTTTGATAAAAGGAAGCATCATTTGCTAACCTCATCAAGATGACACAAGTGTGCAACCTAGGTGTATAGGTCAAAGTTTAAAGTCACATTTGAAGGTCAAATGTTATGATCACAATATTTTACTTTCAATGTATCAAAAAAGCATCTGGAGGTGTTAATTGCCTTAAATGATAGCTCTGGTTCAGAAAGTTTTGAAACTATTTTGAATATTTAATTGTAAACTTTTCCACCACCAATTTTTATGTATCACAATTGATAGATCAGTGTTTCTGGAATTACTGCCATTTCAGACTTTTGCGACGGAGGTGAGGAACCAATTGGTAGTTCCTGTGAGCCGTGCCCCCCTGGCAAGTACAAACCTTCTGGAACTACAGGAAATTGTCTCCTTTGCCCTAAAAATTCTTACCAAGATGCTACTGGTCAGACTTCATGTAAAACCTGTCCTCCAGGAGAGGACACTAAGGGTGAAGGATCAACTAAAGAAAGTGATTGCAAAGA
Organism: Mercenaria mercenaria; assembly: GCF_021730395.1. Lineage (NCBI taxonomy): Eukaryota > Metazoa > Mollusca > Bivalvia > Venerida > Veneridae > Mercenaria > Mercenaria mercenaria. The sequence goes on from NC_069362.1 coordinate 27,183,595, forward strand.
AGGTAAAACATCTTATTATTTACCTACTAAATTCTGTCAGATATGCAGCTTGTATTTCACAAGTAAATACGAACAGGCAGAAAAAATTCCATATTTCACTGTTAGCAACAAATATTCCAAAAATATGAAAAACACTTTGCAAAGTGAGATCCAAGTACAAAAATAAAATTTCTCTTGGAAATTGATAATTAGGCTGATTGCTTTGTTATAAGTTATTAAGAAGATGCACATTCTTTTATTTTGTTGCTATGGCAGCAAAAATATAGCTGTGGCAGGATATTGTCACAAAAAATATATATGAAAAAAGCGGATTCTGCATTAACTTTGAAAGTACAATAGGTTTTCATGAAAGTTCATTAAAAAGGTAGGAGACAATATGGAGAATACTCACATTATTTTATTATACCCCCACAAAACGAAGTTTGGGGGAGTATAATGGAATGAGCTAGTTGGTCGGTCTGTCTGTTGGTCTGTTGGTTTTCATGGTTTTCGGACGATAACTCATGAAAGGCTCGACCAATTTAAATAATTTTTGGTAGACCGGTGTAACATCAGAAAATACAGGTCAAGTTTGACTTTAGGGTCAGTAGGTCAAAAGTCAATGTCACAGTGACTCGTAACAGTTAAACAGTTTCTGGATGATATATTGAGAACACTTGGGTCTAGGATCATTATTTTTTGTACAAAGATGTAACATGATAAAATACAGGTCAGGTTTGACTTTGGAGTCAGTAGGTCAAAGGTCAAGGTCAAAGTGACCCTGAACAGTAAAAAAGTTTCTGGATGATAACTTAGAACACTTGGACCTAGGATCATAAATTTTTGTACACAGGTAAAACATAATAAAATACAGATCAAGTTTGACTTTCAGGTCAGTAGGTCAAAGGTCAAGGTCACAGTGACTTGGAACAGTTATACGGTTTCTGGTTGATAACTTGAGAACTCTTGGGTCTAGGATCATAATTTTTTGTACATGGGTGTAACATGATAAAATACAAGTCAAGTTCGACTTGAAGTTAGTAGGTCAAAGGTCAAGGTCACAGTTGCACGAAACAGTTAAACAGTTTCCGGATGATGACTTGAGAACACTTGGGCCTAGGATTATGAAAATTAATAGGGAGTTTGGTTATGACCAGCAGATAACTCCTTAGGATTTTGAGGTCAGTAGGTCACAGGTCAAAGTCACAGTGACCTGGAACATTTAAAATGGTTTTCGGACAGTAACTTCAGAATAATTTGGACTAGGATCACGAAAATTCATAGTGAGATTGGTCATGACCAGCAGATGACCCCTATTGATTATGAGTTCCAAAGCTCATTGGTCAGAGTGACCCAGAACATTTAAACCTTTTCCAGACAGTAACTTGAGAACGCTTTGGCTGAGGATCATGAAACTTAATAGGGAGGTTGATCATGACCAGTATTGATTTTGAGGTCAGTAGGTCAAAGGTCATGCAAGTTTGGCTTTAACATTGGCTTAGTTCTGTGACAAGGCTATATTGTGGGGGTATAATTCGTCACTCCTGTGACAACTCTAGTTTTCTCAGTTTATAGCTTAACTATACGAAGTATATGGAGAGCTATCCTACTCACCCCAACATCGGCGTCCTTTTGCGTCCCCACCTTGGTTAAAGTTTTTTTTACACTTTCTTTTTTCTCCTTATCTCTGTAATTACTTAAAGCTTAAAATAGTTATTCTTCATCATCACCCACATCATATAGCTTAAGGGCCATAAATCTCACACCAATATTTCATGAATTATCCCCCATTTTACTTAGGAGTTTTGATGCACTTTCACTATATCTCAGTTATTATGGAATGAACTTGAAGTGGTTGTTCCACATCATCACCCACATCATATGACACAAGGTGCATAACTCTTGCACCAATATTTTATGAATTATGCCCCCTTTTTGCATAGAATTATACTTGTATAGTATTTTGATACACTTTATCTGTACCTCTATTATTACTTACTATTTTTGACACAGACTCTATTGTGCAATATCTTCATCCACCATTGGAGTCTTTAAACACTCCAGTGACAGCTCTAGTTTCCTCAGGTGTGCCCAGTTTCACTATCCAGCATCGAAATAGTTGAGCACGCTGTCTCCTATGACAGCTCTTGTTTATCACCTTCTTCATGAGACTTGAGGCATAAATGGAACTAAATTAACCAGGCTGTAATAAAATCGGCCATATTCTTTCACAAACTTTTTATAATAAATTAAAATCTTATTATTCTAATTTCAAATTTTGTGAATTAAGTAAGAATTATTCAAAATTGATTTTTCTAATTTGTAACATTATTATACCCCCACAAAACTAAGTTTGGGTTGGGTGGGTATATAGGAGTGAGCTTGTCGGTCTGCCGGTCCGTTGGTTTTCATTGTTTCCAGATGATAACTCATGAAAGGCTTGACCGTTTTAAATGATTTTTGGTACACAGGTGTAACATCAGAAAATACAAGTCAAGTATGACTTTGAGGTCAGTAGGTCAAAGGTCAAGGTCACAGTGACCCTGAACAGTTAAATGGTTTCCGGATGATAACTTGAGAACACTTGGGCCTAGGATCATAAATTTTGGTACAAGGGTGTAACATCTTGAAATACAGATCAAGCTTGACTTTGAGGTCAGTAGGTCAAGGTCATAGTGACCCAGAACAGTTAAATGTTTTCCAGATGATAACTTGAGAACGCTTTGGCCTAGGATCATAAGATTGACTTTGAGATTAATAGGTCAAAGGTCAAGGTCATAATGACACGGAACAGTTAAATGGTTTCTGGATGATAACTTGAGAACGCTTGGGCCTAGAATCATGAAAAATAATAGAGAGGTTGATCATGACCAGCAGATGACCCTTAATGATTTTGAGGTTAGTAGGTCACAGGTCAAGGTCACAGTCACCCAGAACACTTAAACGGTTATCGGACAATAACTGCAGAATGCTTTGGCCAAGGATCACGAAACTGAATAAGGAGGTTGGTCATGACCAGTGGATGACCCTTATTGATTTCTAGTTCCAAAGGTCAGGGTGACCCAGAACATTTAAACATTTTCCATACAATAACTTGAGAACACTTGAGCCGGGGATCATGAAACTTCATAGGGAGGTTGATCATGACCATCAGATGACCTCTATCGATTTTGAGGTCAGTGAATTAAAGTTCAAGCAAGTTCGGCTTTCACATTGGCTTAGTTCTGTGACTAGGCCATATTGTCGGGGTATAATTCGTCACTCTTGTGACAACTCTTGTTTGTTTTGACATATGTTACTTAACTTATTATTTTCCTACTTAAACATGTCAGAATTTCTACTTTATCACTTTCTAAACAATTTGGTTATAAAACAGATTTTGCTTTTAGCACTTCGCATATGGGCTATTGTAACGAAACACCTTAGCTTCCTTTACTGATTAAGTGTGAAGCCCAAGCAACATTGTTCTTGAATAAACTTCTGTATTCTTAAGTAAATGATTTCGCCTTTTTGTTGGCGCTCAGCATTAAGAGGATAGTGCTAGAACTGGTCAGCCCGGTGTCAGTATAATGTGACTGGGTGGGGTATCATGCCACGTGTCTACGGCACCATATTCCAGTGAGGCAGCACTATAAAGTTGGGCATTGTGCTCACTGCTACAAGTAGACACCGTCGTTTATATGTCTGAAAAATTGTTGAAAAAGACGTTAAACCCGAACACACACAATAATTTTCATTGGTTAAATACAAAATTAATTTTCAAATTTGATTAGCTAATATGATTACCCTAGAGATTGTCCTTGAAAACTTATAATTTGTTTTAGAACAAAAAAAACTCAGTATTCATTACTATTTCGAACAAGAAACATCTAAAATAATTTGACATTAGAATACAATTTTGATGCTTGTCTTAGATGTGTACTTCTTGGATAATATTTGAAATCTATGTCTTTAATAATATTTGAAAAGTACATCTTTAATGATATATTGGAATATTGGACTATTATACTAAATTATTTATAAAACATTACAAATTGGTGTCCATCATAAAATAAAAGAATGAACAATTGAACCAAAATGGAGTTTGTCATTCGTGCAATCATACTGGGGCAATGACCCTTCTAGATATCTATTGACTGATCGGTCATCGGTGATCAGTTACACTTACCACTTGAGTAGTATTTCCCAACAAACCAACAAAGAACTATTTGGTGCCACTGAACCAACGCACATAGAACACAATAAGTAGAATATTCACATCCTTTTATTTTGTTACAATGGCAACAAATGTGCTGTCTTAACTTAGAAAATGAAAGAGATTTTTAGCTCCTTTTAACATAAAATGCTCATGGCCAGCTTTAAGGATCGTTGGATGTCTGTCTGTCTGGCGTCATCAGTTTCTTTAAGAAACACCTCCTCGTAAACTACAAAGCAAATTTCTATCAAACATCACAGAAATGTTCCTTGGATTGTCCCCTTTCACAGTACTTCAAATCCGTATTGACCATGCAGAAATGTTAGATGCAATGGCAACCAAAAGGAAAAGGTGCATCATTTTCACGCAAAGATATTTTTCCACAAGTCATTCTGTTTCCATAAAAAACATGGCCTCCAAGGAGAGGGGCTAGTTTTTCCTATATGGCTTTATAGAAAAGTTAGAAAGTCTTCTTCTTTAAACTGCTTGCCCAACTGGAAAATAATTTTACAGCAATGTTCCTTAAGTAACCCACCACCAGATTCCTTCATTAAGAGACATGGCCATTAGATTGGCGAATGTCATTGGGTGGACTGGCCTACAGGTGATCGGGCAGATGGCATCAACTTTTGGTTTCTGCTTAGTAACTTGCATTAAGAGTGACTGATTCAAATGAAACTTGGTATATAGGTAGCTTACATAGAGACAAAGTTTGGGATTGAATTTGAGGTCACTAGGGTCAAGGTCGTTATTGCTAAGTTTAGAAAAAAAATGGTTTCTGCTCAATACTTTTAATTTGTGTTGATGTATTGAAATTAAACTTGGTCTGTAGGTAGTTTATAGAAAAACCAAAGTTGGGATTATATATGGGTCAAGTTCAAGGTCAGCATAACTTAATTAATCTTCATACTTGTAAAATTCCACCATGATGCTGTGGTCTAGAACATTGCTACTTTTTTGTGTTGTGGAACAAGTGGGTCCTGGTTCAAACACCACAGAGATCCTAATCTTTTTTTGTTTTGTGATAAAAAGGTCATTTTAATGTCATTGGGTCAAAATCAAGGTCACAGTTACTATAATAGATTTTTTTCTCAGTTTGATCATCAAAAAGGTGGTTTATTGTTTATAATTTTAGTTTGGACTCGCATACTGTCATCAAACTTTATGTAATGTGTTTTGAGAATTCAAACAGCCACAGCAGAGTAATGGCCCTTTTCTCAACCAGAAACAGTGGTATACACATTATGAAACTAGGCTCTTTAAGAACCTGTGGTATGCACTTTGTGAAACTGATATCTTTCAGAAACATTGGTATGCACATTTGAAAACAGGTCTCTCTGAGAACAAGTGATAGACACATTCTGAGACTAGTCTCTTTCAGAAACACGTTCTTAAACGTGTATCTTTCAGAAACAGTGGTATACACATGGAACAGGTTTGTCTACCTGTATACACAATCTGAAACTGGTCCCTCTCAGAACCAGTGGTATACACATTCTGAAACTGGTCCCTTTCAGAACCAGAAGTATACCCATTCTGAAACTGGTCTCTTTCAGAAACCTTTGTCAGAAACAGTGGTATACACAATCTGAAACAGCTATCTTTCAGAAACAGTGATATACACAGAAATTTGCCTCTTTCAGAAAGATTTTTATCAGAACTAATGGTATACACATTCTTAAACATGTATCTTTCAGAAACAGTGGTATACACATGGAACAGGTCTACCTGTATACACATTCTGAAACTTGTCCCTCTCACAACCAGTGGTATACACATTCTGAAACTTGTCCCTTTCAGAACCAGAAGTATACACATTCTGAAACTTGTCCCTTTCAGAACCAGAAGTGTACACATTCTGAAACTTGTCCCTCTCAGAACCAGTGGTATACACATTCTGAAACTTGTCCCTTTCAGAACCAGAAGTATACACATTCTGAAACTTGTCCCTCTCACAACCAGTGGTATACACATTCTGAAACTTGTCCCTCTCACAACCAGTGGTATACACATTCTGAAACTTGTCCCTTTCAGAACCAGTGGTATACACATTCTGAAACTGGTCCCTTTCAGAACCAGAAGTATACACATTCTGAAACTTGTCCCTCTCAGAACCAGTGGTATACACATTCTGAAACTGGTCTTTTTCAGAAGCAGGTGTACAAACATTCTGCAACTGTTGTGAAACCAAAATTTGTAGTCCTGTTTGGCGCCATATAACCTATACTGTGTTGGTGCGCCGTAAAACCCAAATAAATAAATAAAGTTCTCTGTCAAACCCTATTGTGTACATGCTCTTAAACTTTGCCAGAAACAGTGTTATACAGATTCTGGTTCGAGCCGTAAATTTGGCCAGGTCGTAAATATTTGGCCACCCATTTTAAAGCTTTTTTTCAAGCCAGTTACTGGAGAACACATCTATGTCATCACAAGCATTTGCGTTAGCAACAAAGTTGGCAAAAAAAATCAAGTTAAGGTGAGTAGAAAAAACGTTGTCCTTCCCTAAAATTATGTATTCTAAATAGCAAATATTTTGTCTCGCGGGTCGCTTGACGTCATTGCAAGCGCTCGTTTATTCTGAGGCCCGGCAAGGGTTAATTCAAATCTAAACTTTATAACACGAAAAGAACATGCGCTAACTAGCATAAAACATATTTAAACCAAGTAAATGATTATATTGTCCCTCAACGCCATTGAATTTCCATGTCTACGCTGTTTTTTCACTTTAACATCATTTCCTTTCTAATTATCCGTTTTGGGGCTGTAATACGTTTATGTTTGCCACGGAATGCGCATATATAAAAGGGTGTTATAACAGCATGTGAGCGCGTGAATCTCTCTTATAACACGCATTTAGTCTCCAGTTAAAACGCAACCCCGGAAAAGTAACAAGAACAGCAGTTTTATGCTAGAATGTGTAATAAAAAGTAACGTTAAAATTAAACTACGTCATGCTGGTGTGAGGAGAATGACAGGTGCTTTTAAATCTCTGTTGGCAAATATTTCCCACGTGGTATGCTATTGAAAAGTGATTGCAGTTTATTAAAAAAGGAATGAGTTTGGCTGTAACATTGATTTATTTTAATAAGTGGCCGAATATTTACAACCTCTAGCGGGTAAAATGTGGAGTCAAAACCTGTCCATTATTTTAAGCGCAGTGTTACTGTTTACCATACTATAAACGGTGGTTAATGATAACAAACAATGTTGCTTGTATTAAAGCATATATGGTAAAAGTTTTGTACAAATCTGTTGTATAAAGAAAGAAATATTTATGAAAAGCCGGAAAAAGTGGCTGAATTTACGACTCGAACCAGTACACAATTTGAAACTGGTCTCTTTCAGAAACAGTGGTATACACTGAAACTGGTCTCTTTCATGAACAGTGGAATGCCCATTTTTAAAGTGATCTCTGTCAGAACCATTGGAATAAACATTCTGAAACAGTTGTCTTTCGGAAACAGTGCTATATACATTCTGAAACAGGTCTCTCATGGAATCAGTGATATACACATTATGAAACTGGTCTACCTGTATACATAGTCAGAAACTGGTCTCTCTCAAACCAGTGGAATATACATTCTTAAACTGGTCCCTTTCAGAAACAGTGTTATATGCATTCCAAAATAGGTCTCTGTCAGAAACAACTGTATATACATTCTGAATCTCTCTCCTCCCTTACAGAAGAAAAAGGCCTGCTGCGTACTCTTGCTGTGTACATACAGCGTATATGATGCGTACATGATGTGTACTGAAATCAAGGGCTTTAAATAGTACGCAGGATATACACCACACATACACCGATAGTACGTTTGTAGTACACTTTTGACATGCAAATGAGCTCTGCCGCGTACATGCTGTGGACTACATAGTACACATGATGTACGCTGGAAGAATTTAGTATGCGGGAAATAGTACGCAGCATGTACGCGGCACATACACTTTTCACATGCAAATGAGCCTGCGGTGTACTACCCCTGCGGCGTACATGCTGTGTACTCCTGGCCCGAGTCTTGCGGCGTACATGCTGTGTACTCCTGCTGCATACATGCTGTGTACTCTTGTGGCGAAACTGCTGTGATAATGTAAATTCCTTACCCCACCAACTTTTGTATGCAAATGCTGATCATTTGGACAGAAAAAAAAACAGAAAAAAAGATAAGTGACATGCATCAATAAGTATTTACCCTTACCAAAATAATGTAGATTGATGTTATCAAATAAATTAGTATGCTTTTCTTCATCCACTTTTCAATGAAATAAATCAATTTTTGTAGCATGTAATTTGGTAAACATTTGAAGAAAATGGCGTAACTGCATCAAGGGGAAACAACTTTAATGCAACTAAATATAAGTGTTATGATTTATTATAGATGATGTGTGCGTAGTATGTATTTATTTTGATTAAAATCCATCTGAGAACAATCTAGGACTGGAATTATATAAGCATTTATACACTTTTAAGTCCGTAAAAAGTAGCGCACCAAAAAATTTTGTATTGATTTTTTCCAATGGGGCGAGCGCAATTAGTCAAAAACGTTCTGAAAATATAGGAGCGGCAAATCCGATGAACAACTTTTTAATTTGGTGAGGCCTTAATGAGTTAACATAATGAGCATTAAAGCCTTTATAAAACATGATAGAATGGTGTTTTGCTTAAGAGTATTCAAATAACAGTGAGAGCTATTAATTCTTCTCATTCGGGCGCTGTTGAGGCATTATCTTGGTAATTATTTCATGTATTACAAAATGTAATACAACGAAGTTCAAATAAGGCTTTTCAATTATCCAAGTTAGAAAGCTCCAGGATTAATTTAAAATGAAAAAGAATATATTTTTGCACTGCATGCAAGGTGCAGCTCAGAAATCACTAAGATGTAAGCTTCAAAAATGAACATTGCAAATAGTTTGGCAAATTTTCATTGTTCAGAATACTGGTAATCTGAACTATTCTATGCTATTAAGATAAAAGTTACTCGGAAATCAAGTTCTTGCTTCCAAAAAAAAAAAAAAAATGTACAAATCCTTCCTGCATGAAGTGTACTTCAGACTTTTACCTAAAAAAATTCAAAGTATAAACACCAAAAGAAAATGAACAAGTCCCTCCCGCGTATATGAAGTTTACTTCAGACTTTAACTTATAAAAAAAAAGATTTAAGTATAAATGCCAAATTAAATTGTACAAGTCTTTCCCGCGTATATGAAGTGTTCTGCACAAATTTCAAAGTATCTGCGGTGTACATGCAGTGTACTATTTTCTTGTACAAGTCCCTCCTGCGTACATGCAGTGTACTCCTTAAATTTTCAGAGTCTGTGCTGCGTACTTGAAGTGTACTAGTGACTTCCTGCGTACATGCTGTGTACTCGTCGAAATAGTACGCGGCATGCGGTGTATGTAAAATGTACTCCTCTGGCGTACTACTGTGTTCGCGGCATATACACAGCAAATACGCAGCATGTACGCCACAGAGGCTTGCTTCTGTAAGGGCTGCTCTCTCACAGATCCATATATAATTAGCATGTTAAGGTGTTAAAACTTAATTTGTAGTGAATAAGTGTAAAATATGAAAGTTAACTTATAATTCACTCTGTTAGACTGGTGCCCTGGTGGCCAGCAGCCAAAGTCTGGGACTGATAAGTGTGAAGAATGTGGACTTGGTAAATTCAAACCTGATGGTGACACGGGACCATGCAGAAAATGTGATACGTTACATTACCAGGATGAAACCGGAAAAACAAGTTGTAAACCCTGTACACCAACAGGGTTTCATACAATGAATGAAGGTTCAACACAAGCATCAGACTGTTCTGCAGGTAATTGACCAAAATTGTTGTTTTTATACCCAGTCACTATATTGAGAGGAGGTATTATATAACTTTTCTGATCCTCTGTGCATTATGAATACTTCCCGACAATTACTGTTTAATTACAGAAGGAAAATAAATTTAATGAGCAGTGAACTGTTTTGACCTTTTTTTTTGTGAAATTTTATAAATTGTTTACATGAAAATGTTGCAGTTATGCTAACTAAAATGTCCTGACAGTTTTATTACAAGCCATTAAAATGAAATTTTGAACAATACTTGTACTGAATTTACAATGATAAAATATTTCTACAATGGAAAATACTGAACAAAATATTTTTTAAAGATGAATTTCAAGTTACTGGATATATTCTTTTTATCACCCCTTGGAAATTTAGAATACTATATGCTATGAATTGTATTAGTTCTTGTTGAAAGAGAATCTAAGGAAAAACTTGTTTTAGGGAATAGGCATTAAAAAATAATTCTTAAATTTTTGCCGAAGCATTAACTTTGAAAGCATTGCTTAAAAGAATTTAACCTTTAGCCTGCTAAATTCCTAAAATGGACTGGTCCATCATTCAGTTTGGGCAGTACCATTTAGTATTTAAAGGGGTGTTCACTGAAAATTTATCGACTGAATAGCGAACAGTGCAGACCATGATTAGCCTGCACGGATGTGCAGGCTAATGTTGGTCTGCACTGGTCGCAAAGGCAGATTAACTCGTTGCCAGCAGGCTGAAGGTTAAAGGAACTTTACACTTGTTGAAAGGAAGGTCAAAAGGGGCTGATGATGTTTACATTAAACAGTAATGATGATATATCTTCACAATCTGCTTTAACCTTTGCCATGCTAAATTTACAAAATGGACCGGTCTATCATTCAATTTGGGCAGTACCATTTATTATTCCAAGGGGCGTTCACCGAAAATTTACTGACTGAATAGCGACCAGAGCAGACCGCATGATCAGCCTGCATGGATGTGCAGTCTGATCTTGGTGTGCACTGGTCGCAAAGGCAGAAAAATTTCCTGCCAGCAGGCTAAGGGTTAAGTAAGTTGCTGTGAATGAGTTTGTAATGCCACTTGAAAACAATGAAAATTTTCTCACCTAGATTTCAAGGGAAAGGGTCTAGATGCTTCTTTATTTATATGCACTTGGACCTCTTTTCTTCCTTACCTCTAAAAATGCACTTCCAGGTAAAAATATTTGTTTCAGTCATAAGCATATCATTAAATGAAACATGTTTGTAAGTGTAAGTATTTGTTGTCAAGTTGGAGAGAAAATCTTGCAGAAAAATTTCTCATTGCAAGAAGATGTTTAGATCTGTAAACATAATGATTTATTATACCCCCACAAAACGAAGTTTTGGGGGAGTATATAGGAGTGAGCTTGGCGGTCGGTCGGTCTGTTGGTTTTTGTGGTTTCCGGATGATAACTCATGAAAGCCTTGACTGATTTGAATAATTTTTGGTACACAGGTGTAACATCAGAAAATACAGGTCAAGTTCGAATTTGGGGTCAATAGGTCAAGGTCACAGTGACCCTGAACAGTTAAACGGTTTCTGGATGATAACTTTAGAACGCTTGGACCTATGATCATATATTTTGGTACACAGGTGTAACATGAAATACAGGTCAAGTTCGACTTTGGGGTCTGTAGGTCAAAGATCAAGGTCACAGTGACTTGGAACAGTTAAGTGGTTTCTGGATAATAACTTGAAAACACTTGGGCCTAGGATCATAATTTTTGGTACACAGATGTAACATCATGAAATGCAGGTCAAGTTCGACTTTGAGGTCTGTAGGTCAAAGGTCAAGGTCACAGTGACTCGGAACAGTTAAAACGGTTTCAAGATGATAACTTGAGAATGCTTGGGTCTAAGATCTTAAATTTTTGTACACATTTGTAACATGATTATTATTATTATTATTATTATTATTATACCAGATTTATATAGCGCCCTTTTCATGATAAACACTTCAAAGGCGCTTTACAGCAACTGCAGCCACAGAGGGCGCGAAATCATCCTCTACTAGTACAGACACAGAGTGATCTGACCAGAGGGACAGAGTGAGATAAAGCCCCCAGAACAGACAGAGAGAACTTTTCAGATACAGACGTGTCCGGCTAACTTAGCCTAGCTTTTTTCAAATAGACAGTCTGGTTCTTTAACGTGCCCTGTGTATAGCACCAAATACACACGAAGCCGTCTTTCCTGGGAAGAACCAGTACAGGCCTCTAGTTAGGTGGGAGACACTCGAGAGCATCTCAGAAATTTCCAGTGCCTGGACCGGGATTTGAACCCCGGACCTCTGGATTGACAGTCAAGCATGTTACCACGTGTAGACCAACTGCCCACCTATATGATAAAATACAGGTCGTGTTCGACTTTGAGGTTAGTAGGTCAAAGGTCAAGGTCACAATAACACGAAACAGTTAAACGGTTTCTGGATGATAACTTGAGAATGTTTGGGTCTAGGATCATGAAAATTTATAGCGAGGTTGGTTATGACCAGCAGATGACCCCTAATGATTTTGAGGTCAGCAGGTCACAGGTCAAGGTCACAGTGACCTGGAACACTTAAACGGTTTTTGGACAACAACTTCACAATGCTTGGGACTAGGATCACGAAATTTAATAGGGAGGTTGGTCATGACCAGCAGATGATATTTTGGGTTCCAAAGGTCAAAGGTCATTTAAATCTTTTCCAGACAATAACTTGAGAATGCTTGGGCCAAGGATCATGAAACTTTATATGGAGGTTAAACATGACCAGCAGATGACCTCTATTGATTTTGAGGACAGTAGGTCAAAGGTCAAGCAAGTTCAGCTTTGACTTTGGCTTAGTTCTGTGACAAGGCCATATTGTGGGGGTATAATGCGTAACTCCTGTGACAACTCTAGTTTGTGTTTTGTGGGCACTTGCACTCAGTACTTATATACAGGTAAGTAGTACTTATATACAGTATTTACCTGTGTGTTTCAGCAGTAAGAATATTCTTCAGAAATAAAGACTTTGAAACATTTAAAATTGAAGGCCCTCTTTTATATGAGAATGAAAAAGAAGTTTAAGTCAGATTGGTTTAATATGGTAGGAAGGTATGGATAACTTTATACTTATTGTTTACAAAAGAATGGTGTGACCCTGGACAATCAATGATTAATGGATTAAAGAAGCCTGGACAAACAAAGAAGATGTGTTCAGATTGTGGTTATGGCAAGTACAGGACGAAGATGGATATTGGATGTCAAAATTGTTCTAGTGGTATTACTTACTCCTTAACTGCGAAAAGTCCAAATGAATGTAAAGGTAAAGTAAAGTTTATTCCATGTAAATTCTATTATATATCTTTTATATTTTTAGCTCACCTGAGCACAAAGTGCTCAAAGGTGAGCTTTTGTGATCACCCTGTGTCCGTCGTCCATCCGTCGGCAACAATTTGACTGTTAACACTCTAGAGGTCACAATTTTGGCCCGTTCTTAATGAAACTTGGTCAGAATGTTACCCTCAATAAGATCTTGGACGAGTTTGATATTGGGTCATCTGGGATCAAAAACTAGGTCACCAGGTCAAATCAAAGGTAAAGCTTGTTAACACTCTAGAGGTCACATTTTTGGCCCAATCTTAATGAAACTTGGTCAGAATGTTACCCTTAATAAAATCTTAGACGAGTTTGATATTGGGTCATCTGGGGTAAAAAACTAAGTCACCAGGTCAGATCAAAGGAAAAGCTTGTTAACACTTTTGAGGTCACATTTTTGGCCCAGTCTTAATGAAACTTGGTCAGAATGTTACCCTCAATAAAATCTTGGACGAATCCGATATTGGGTCATCTAGGATTAAAAACTAGGTCACCAGGTCAAATCAAAGGAAAAACTTGTTAACACTCTAGAGGTCACATTTTTGGCCCAATCTTAATGAAACTTGGTCAGAATGTTACCCTCAATAAAATCTTGGACGAGTTTGATATTGGGTCATCTGGGGTAAAAAACTAGGTCACCAGGTCAAATCAAAGGAAAAGCTTGTTAACACTCTAGACGTCACAATTTTGACCCAATCTTAATGAAACTTGGTCAGAGTGTTATCCTCAATAAAGTCTTGGACAAGTTTGATATTGGGTCATCTGGAGTCAAAAACTAGGTCACCAGGTCAAATCAAAGGAAAAGTTTGTTAACACTGTAGAAGCCACATTTATGACTATATCTTCATGAAACTTGGTCAGAATGTTAATATTGATGATCTTAAGATCCATTTTGAATCTGGATCATGTAGGCTTAAAAACTAGGTCACCCGGTCAAATCAAAGGAAATGCTAGTTTACACTGTAGAGGCCACATTTATGACCATATCTTAAAGAAACTTGGTCAAAATGTTAATCTTGATGATCTATAGGTCAAGTTCAAATCTGGGTCAGGTGGGGTCAAAAACTAGGTCATCGGGTCAAATCAAAGGAAAAAGTAGTTAACACTTTAGAGGCCACAGTTATGATCATATCTTAATGAAATTGGTCAGAATGTTAATCTTGATGATCTTTAGGTCAAGGTTATATCTGGGTCAGGTGGGCTCAAAAACTAGGTCACTAGGTCAAATCAAAGAAAAAGCTTGTTAACACTCTAGAGGCCACATTTATGACTTTATCTTCATGAAACTTAGTCAGAATGTTAAACTTTATGATCTTATGGTCAAGTTCAAATCTGGGTCAAGTCGGGTCAAAAACTAGGTCATGGGGTCAAATCAGGAGAATAGCTAGTTAACACTTTAGAGGCCACATGTATGACCATATCTTAATGAAACTTGGTCAGAATGTTAATCTTGATGATCTTTAGGTGAGTAGGTCAGTGATACGAAACATTCATCTATAGGTCAGAGACCACCAATTCAAAAAAGTACAGGGAACTTACTGGGAATTAGGTAAGTGTATACCTGGGAATAAGGTAACGTCTGTGCATTCTGATTGGTCAGTCATGTAAACAAACCCAGGAAGTGATTATTTTTTCAAAATTGATATTTTTTCACTGCATTTGCAGTATTTCATTATACATTTTGACAAAATTTGCTACATTTTATGTGTATTGAAAAAAGTTTTATCAAACGGATTTCTCCCGCCATGTCAATGATGTAAACAGGGGGTCATCTCATTCACACGAAAATTACTTAAATAAAGTATCACTATTCATATGTTTTTCGTCCGATATTTTGGTAGAACTAAGATAGTTCTTGAAAAACTTGTAATTAGATATACATATTTCGATGTATGGAAGGCCGTACACGCCATAATGTTACAATGTAAGTCTATGGGAAAACAATTGGTGGTCTCTAACCTGTATGTCTATAAAATTTGAAATTCTTCTCTGAAACTGCTTGCCCAATTTCAAAGTAATTTCATTACAGGCTTCCTTTAGTGACCCTTTGTCATTCTGTTTCATTCTGCACATCTATGCAGGCTGATCATGGTCTACACTGTTCGCTATTCATTCAGAAAATTTTCAGTAAACACCCCTTCGAATAATGAATGGTATTGTCCATATTAATGATGGACTATTATAGAAATTAGCAGGGTAAAGGTTAAGTAACTTATAGTAAGATCAAGTTTTGGATAGCATTTAGGGTTAATTGGCTAAATTTCAAGTTAGGAAAAGTGATTCAAGCCAAACTTCGGAGATAGGGAGCCAATAACAATAATAACAAGTTGGGATTGGCCAGTGAGGTCAAGGTCACTAAAAGAAATAGAAAAACTACCACCTGATCAGTTTAAGTGAATGAAAGTTAGCCCTTTGGCTGTAGGAAGCGTATATCGATACCAAGATATAGGATTACATTTCAGTAGGGCCAGTTAGGTCAAGGTCAAGGCCACTGTTACTAAAAATGGAGAGAAAAACTTCTCTTTGTTATTTTCTTGACAGATTGAATTTTTCCAACAGGATGGCTTTTATAAGCCCAGTTCAGAAGGGTATTACATCATATAAGTTAACATGGGGAAAAATTCAAGAGGTTATTTAAGTACTAATTTTCCCCTGATGATTACTAGTCAGCAATCTAGTTCAGAGAAGAAGGTGGGGAAACAGGAAGTATTTACATAATAAATTTGAAGTCATATTAAGAACTTCAGTCTAACCAGCATTAATTTGACCCTGATTATAATGGTTATGTTTAGGTACAACTGTTTGAATTCTGTAACTGAATTATCTAAACTTTGTATTTGTTTTTCAAGAGAGCTTTTAATTATAACTTGATGATAAAGTCATACTTCATATGAAACAAAAAAAATCACAAAAAAACCCATATATTTGTACATAATATGTAAATTGAAATTTTAATCAAACAATGAAAAGTTTGATAGTGTCCAGCTTTCTATAGAGGTTCATTTTAGTCAGTCCCTTCTGTGATTCCTACAAGCAGGTTGATCTGTATAAAAAGAAAGAAAACTTCATGCTGCTGATCGTAAAAAAAAAATGATATTGTCTGTTTCAGGTACTTGTCCAAAAGGTTCTTTCATCAATTTTTTTACTGAATCCTGTGATTTATGTGACATTGGTGAATACACAGAGGAGGACAATCGGTTTGAGTGTAAAAAGTGTAGAGATGGACTAAGGACACCAGGAAAAGGAGCAAGTAGTTCAGCTATGTGTAAAGAAAGTATGTACTTTCCCATATTTCTATAGAGTATCACTTGTATCATTAGGTAGTGTGGTAGTTCATCAGATGCACCTGTCAGTACTGGCAACTTACTTGTAACTAACTCACTGCTGAGATGCAAATTTGCATATTTACTGTACATGTAAAATAAGACAAACATTAGTTAAGGTTTCAGCTGCTAAATACAGGGGTCGTGGGTCAGAGCCTTATTCAGGACACAACTGTGCATTCTTATGTGACACCGGTACTGGTTTTTCCAGGAGGGGTCCAGAGAGTGGTTCATATAAACTTAAAGCTTTCATTACAATGAAGCTAAAATAGATAATAATATTATTTGTCTTCCTGAAGGCCTAAAGGCAGATTTGTTTTAAACCTGTAATAAATGTACAAAGACAAAATGTCAGACATTCTTATGAGTCTGAGATAAGGTCATGGTTACAAACAGCTGCAACAAAAAGATTTTCTAAACTCTTAGGCTTTGATGATTTGTGTATTTGAGCCATGCCATGAGAAAACCAACATAGTGGCTTTGCGACCAGCATGGATCCAGACCAACCTGCGCATCCACGCAGTCTGGTCAGGATCCATGCTGTTCACTTTAAAAGCCTATTGCAATTAAAAAACCGTTAGCGAACAGCATGGATCCTGACCAGACTGCGCGGATGCGTAGGCTGGTCTGGATCCATGCAGGTCGCAAAGCCACTAAGTTGGTTTTTCCATGGTGTGGCTCATTTTATTAGCTCTTTGGAACTTTGTTCAGGGTGAGCTATTAGCTCTAGGTGTTCGCTTTTTAGCTCAACTATTCATAGAAAAGTAGAGCAATTGGACTCACCTGTGCGTCCGTGTCGGCGTCCAGTTCTGCGTCGGCGTCTGCGTCCCAATTTGGTTAAGGTTTTGTATGTAAGCTGGTATCTCAGTAACCACTTGTGGGAATGGATTGAAAGTTCACATACTTATTTACTGTGATAAACTGACTTACATTGCACAGGTTCCATAACTCTATTTTGCTTTTTTACAAAATTATGCTCCTTTTTCGACTTTTGTATTAATTCAATTGAGAAGGCGGTTGAATAGTCGAGTGTTGCTGTCCTCCGACAGCTCTTGTTTAACATAGACTTATATAGGAATGATATGAAAAATCTTCTTGTCTTAACCTTCAACCGAAAGATCTTAGATATTGGCTTGTAGCATTGTTTAGTGGTCTTCTGCCAATTTTCTATTTTTAAAAGAACCTGGGTTGTAGCATTGTGCATTTGTCTTCTACCAACTTTGTTCAAATCATGCCTCTGGGCTTAAAACTCTCTCCAACCAGAGGCCACTTGTTTTACATAGGCTTACATAAGAAAATCTTTAAAAATCATGTTAACTGAGGAGCTTAGATATTTGGTATGTAGCATTTAATGTCCTTTACAAAGTTCATTTAGGTCTTGCCTCTTGGGTCAGAATTGGCCAAGCCCATTTTGGGTCACTTGTATCACAAAAACTTAAGAAACATGAGAAAAAACTTAAGAAGTTGTCTGTAACCTCAAGACCTAGAGCTTAGATAGTTGGCATGTAGCATTGTGCAGAGGTTCTCAATCACCAAAGCCATGTATCCATTTGAGTGTGGTGAGTGAAAAAGGACCTTCTTGTATTTTATAGATTGGTGCCCAGGTGGATTAACATTTGATGAAGGGCAACAGATCTGTGTGCCCTGTGGTTTTGGAAAGTACCGAAGGTTTAAGATGGATCCTAAATGTATAGAATGTCCAGAAGGGCTATCTACACTGACTAACACAGCTTCATTACCTGATGATTGTGTCAGTGGTGGTGGTAAGTAAATATGCATAGTATTTTTATTCCCCCTAGATACAAAGTATATGGAGAATGTATTGCAGTTATTTGTTTTCTTCAGTCCATTCATTCCCCCTCGTCCATCTGTGTGTTATGTGTGGCTGCTCCATATCTTCTTAACTGTATGAAATTTGCATCAGTTATTATCCTCATTGAGAAAATGTGGAGCATGCAGAACCAGGTCATAGGGTCAGTGTGCAGCATGCAGAACAAGGTCAAAGGGTCAGTGTGCAGCATGCAGAACAAGGTCAAAGGGTCAGTGTGCAGCATGCAGAACCAGGTCGTAGGGTCAGTGTGCAGCATGCAGAACCAGGTCATAGGGTCAGTGTGCAGCATGCAGAACAATGTCATAGGGTCAGTGTGCAGCATGCAGAACCAGGTCGTAGGGTCAGTGTGCAGCATGCAGAACCAGGTCATAGGGTCAGTGTGCAGCATGCAGAACCAGGTCATAGGGTCAGTGTGCAGCATGCAGAACCAGGTCACAGGGTCAGTGTGCAGCATGCAGAACCAGGTCATAGGGTCAGTGTGCAGCATGCAGAACCAGGTCACAGGGTCAGTGTGCAGCATGCAGAACCAGGTCATAGGGTCAGTGTGCAGCATGCAGAACAAGGTCACAGGGTCAGTGTGCAGCATGCAGAACCAGGTCACAGGGTCAGTGTGCAGCATGCAGAACCAGGTCAGAGGGTCAGTGTGCAGCATGCAGAACAAGGTCACATGGTCAGTGTGCAGCATGCAGAACAAGGTCAAAGGGTCAGTGTGCAGCATGCAGAACAAGGTCATAGGGTCAGTGTGCAGCATGCAGAACAAGGTCACAGGGTCAGTGTGCAGCATGCAGAACAAGGTCACAGGGTCCATGTGCAGCATGCAGAACTAGGTCACAGGGTCCAAAATGTGCAGCATGCAGAACCAGGTCACAGGGTCCAAAATGTGCAGCATGCAGAACCAGGTCACAGGGTCCAAAATGTGCAGCATGCAGAACCAGGTCACAGGGTCCAAAATATGCAGCATGCAGAACCAGGTCACAGGGTCAGTGTGCAGCATGCAGAACAAGGTCACAGGGTCAATGTGCAGCATGCAGAACAAGGTCACAGGGTCCATGTGCAGCATGCAGAACAAGGTCACAGGGTCAGTGTGCAGCATGCAGAACAAGGTCAAAGGGTCAGTGTGCAGCATGCAGAACCAGGTCACAAGATCCATTTGCAGCATGCAGAACAAGGTCACAAGGTCAGTGTGCAGCATGCAGAACAAGGTCATAGGGTCAGTGTACAGCATGCAGAACAAGGTCACAAGGTCAGTGTGCAGCATGCAGAACAAGGTCACAAGGTCAGTGTGCAGCATGCAGAACAAGGTCACAGGGTCCATGTGCAGCATGCAGAACAAGGTCACAGGGTCAGTGTGCAGCATGCAGAACAAGGTCATAGGGTCAGTGTGCAGCATGCAGAACTAGGTCACAGGGTCCATGTGCAGCATGCAGAACCAGGTCACAGGGTCCAAAATGTGCAGCATGCAGAACCAGGTTACAGGGTCCAAAATGTGCAGCATGCGGAACCAGGTCACAGGGTCCAAAATATGCAGCATGCAGAACCAGGTCACAGGGTCAAAAATGTGCAGCATGCAGAACCAGGCCACAGGGTTCAAAATTTGCAGCATGCAGAACTAGGTCACAGGGTCTAAAATGTGCAGCATGCAGATCCAGGTCACAGGGTCCAAAATGTGCAGCATGTGGAACCAGGTCACAGACTCAATGTGCAGAATGCAGAACCAGGTCGCAGGGTCCAGCAGCATGCAGAACTAGGTCACAGGGTCCAAGAACACACTAAATCATGGAGGTCAAAGGACAGTATCTTAACTTTGTTTCTGCTCTTAATTGTCTGTGCCACTTCAGACATTTTCATCAAACTATTGTCAGTTGTTTACCTTGGCAAGATACTGGTGACTAGGTTAAGGTCGTACTGAGAAGTTCAGTTGTCAAATAGTTGATTTTTGTCATTTCTGCATCTTTCTAAATAACTTTCATAAAACTAACATAAGATATTTTGCCTCATCAAGACAATGTGCAGAGCACAAAACCCAAGTTTCTAGGTCAGTGTACAAATAGCTTTATTTTATGTCTGCTCCATGTCTTCCAACCCACTGGGATGATTTTCATAAAACTAGTGATTACTCTGTCCAAATGACATGCAGACCACATAACCAGGGTCACTAAGACATGATCAAACATGAAATAGATTAAGTTTGTGTACCATCCATATCTTCTAGGAATTTTAATGAATTTTATTAATATAATTTCATTTATAATTGTTCTTATTTGTTTTTATCACATGTATGAGGTGGGGGTGAAATAAAAGCCATTGCATAATTTTGATATTACACTAGTGCAAAAAAGCTTAGACGTATTTCATGTTTATCTTTTCTCGCCTTTTGATTATCAGTAGTCAGGGAACTATTTTTCAGGTGATTGGTTGTCAGTCTATCTGTCCTTCTGTCTGTTTGTCATATTATGATGTCAACTCTGTTTCTTCATACATCCAGTCACATAAATTGGCACATGTATATTCTAAAATGACATAGTAGAAACAATTTTCATTCATGTCCATACAAGGTCATGGTGGGGTAAAAGGTTGAATAGGAGTAATTTCATGTCGGCTCTATATCTTTTTACCCTGTTGAAGGACTTTCAAATAACTTGGCAAAAGTGTTTGTTATATCGAGTTGATATGCAGAATGCAACTATCAATCATATTATATATGGTCAAGGTCATATTGTGAGATCAAAGGTCAAATAGACAGTATTTTGTTTTCCCACTGTATATTTTTTTTATTCCTTTGAAAGTTTTTCAAAATAAATTGTACATAATTATATGTGCCTTGATGAGATGAAATGTATTATGCAACTTTAAGTCTTGCTGGTTCTTTGTCCAGATCCTTCCTGGTGATTAAAATTTAGATAGACAGTATATCCTGCCAGCCTAGGATCTTTTTAAGCTCTTAAAGATAAGCATACTGACAAATAAGCAAAGATGCTTTTCAAAATAAAAGACACTTTGATTTTTGTGTAGTGATCTTTCTATATGGTTCGTCAGTTCTATTAATCTAGTGGGGTAAAAAAGATTAACAAGTATTTGCCAGCCAAGAAATTATTCAGTTGATTTAATTTTCAGGCTTGTATTTTGACAGCTGTACATATTATTGCCTATTTTATTTACCTTACAGCCAGGATGTGTAGGGAAGGATATTTGTATAGAGACGGCATGTGCAAGCCATGTCCAATTGGTTCATACAGTACAGGAAACAGTTCTGGCTGTATTGAATGCCCTCCTGGATTTACTACAAGAAGGGCTGGTGCACATGATGAAAGTCTGTGCATAAGTTAGTATTATCTCTTTATCATTGCTGTTAAATGTAACCTCTGTATAAAATATAGCCTTTGTTTCTTAGCTGTATATAATATAAACTCTGTATCATTGCTGTATAAAATATAGGCATTGTTTCTTAATTGTAAATAATATAACCTCTGTATCATTGCTGCATGAAATATAACCTCTGTATCATTGCTGTATAAAATATAGGCATTGTTTCTTAGCTGTATATAATATAACCTCTGTATCATTGATGCATGAAATATAACCTCTGTATCATTGCTGCATGAAATATAACCTCTGTATCATTGATGCATGCAAAAGATAACATCTTTGTCATTGCTGCATGAAATCATTGCTGTATTAAATATAACCTACATCACTGCATGAAATAACCTCTGCATAATTGTTGCCTAAAATACAAACTCTGTATGATTGCTGTATCAAATATAACCTCTGTATCATTGCTGTATCCAGTATAACTTCAGTATTATTGCTACATCAAATATAACCTCTGTATCATTGCTGTATCCAGTATAACTTCAGTATTATTGCTACATCAAATATAACCTCTATTATTTCTTTATCAGATATAACCTCTGTATCATTGCTTCCTGAAATATAGCCTCCTTTAACTCGCTTCTAAAGTTATAATTGTCTTAATAAAATAGCATTATCTTTACCATCAACAAAATTATGTCTTCACAGTGATGTTCACACTGGAGTGCTTAGTAGTACTTGTGAGGTGTTGATCAGTAAATAACTTCCTAAAATTTTCTTATTTCTTCATGCGTCATCAAAAATTAATAAAGCAGTTACATACTGTAGATATGGGAATTTAGTTTATATGATCTTTTTGAATTTATTTAACATTTTCAATAGTATTATTTAAAAAAAATTGGAATGAAATCGTAAAAAAAAGTTTTTGAAGATGAGAATGAGTTTTGTTAAACTATGATAATATGTGTGATACAATTAAGACATTGTGGGTAATAAGAAATAGATAAATTTAAACCAGGAATATGTCTTTCCTATTTCAGCAATGAGTAGCCAGTGTGAGAGTAAATTTGACCTAATTATTGCTGTTGACTTGTCCAACAGTTTGTACCATGATTCAAGCCACCATATCTACCTTCACCTTAAACCTTGGCTTAAATGTTTGATCAGAAGGTAAGTAAATTTCATACTGTAACAGGGGCCCAAAGATATTTTAGAAAAAGGAAAACAAGTTTATAGGGAAAATATTTCTTCTTCTTTGCATATTTTTTAGCTCCACTATTCGGATAATAGGGGGGTTATTCTACTCACCCCGGCATCAGCGTTACCCTTCTTGGTTAAAGTTTTTCGGCAACCTTTGTTTTTCTGTCTCATCTTTGTTACTATTGCTTATATCTTACTGTAACCTCACATAAACATTGTCCAGTATACAAACAATGTATGTGTAGTGGCTGAGCCCATTATGCCCAAGGTCAAGGTCACCAAGCTGTTATACTTACGTTATTTTTAAGATTAAAGTTTTATCCAGGGTCAAGGTCAACAAGGTGTTATACTTAGGTTATTTTTAAGGTTAAAGTTTTTCGGCAACCTTTGTTTTTCTGTCATATCTTTGTTACTATTGCTTATATCCTACTGTAACTTTACATAAAAATTGTCCAGCATACAAACAAAGTATGTACAGGGGTTGGGCCCATTTTATCCAAGGTCAAGGTCACCAAGGTGTTATACTTAGGTTATTTTTAAAGTTAAAGTTTTTTTGGCAACCTTTGTTTTTCTGTCATATTTTTGTTACTATTGCTTATGTCTTACTGTAAGTTCACATAAACATTGTCCAGCATACAAACAAAATATTTGCAGGGGCTGCGCCCATTATACCCAAGGTCAAGGTCACAAAGTTGTTATACTTGGAATTATTTTCATGTTAAATTTTTTCAAAAGCTTCTTCTATAGACAAATCTTTGGTACTTTAAAAGATAATGACTTGAAATTAAAAATATTTCTTTATAATCATCATCTGCATATGTGGTTACAAACCCCATAACTCTGATTATATTTTTGACAGAATAATTCCCCTTTTGTACTTAAACTTTTTTTGCAGTTCTTTGGATATTACTTTAATGCAATATAAGATAAAGACTTGAAACTTAAAATGTATTTTCATCATCATCATCTGCATGTGTGGTAACAATCCCCATAACTCTGATTTGTATTTTTGACCAGATTATGCCCAATTTATACTTAATTTTTTTTAACAAACTTCGTTTTATGGATATAACTTTGGAACTATATAAGATATGACTTGAAACTCAAAATATATCTTTACCATCATCATCTGCATGTGTTGTAACAATCCCAATAACTCTAATTTGTGCTCTTGACAGAATTATGCCCCTTGGTGTATCTTCCTTTTAAAGTACAGGTCTCTTATTGAGACATATATTCATTTTACTGTCAAATCCCCAAATAGTGGAGCGCGCTGTCTTACGGACAGCTCTTGTATTCATTAGTGTTTCATTAATAGCAAGCAATATTGTTCTGACTTTCATGTAATGTTTATATAACTGTCACTTTCTTTTACTTCATAGTTTAACACCCTTAAACAAGGTTGCATTTTAAATGGAATTCCTTTTCAAAAGATCTGAAACAGTATTACAGAAATGTTTAAATGATTCAGCATGCTTTCATTTGAGTTTGTCAAATGATCGGGAATTAAGGTTAGTTGTTAATTGTTGGCTATTTCAGATTGGACATACATCCCTATAGAGTAAGAGTGAGCATTCTAAAATATGCTGGCGGAGTATCACCACTAGTTGACCTCAACGATAGATACAGTGCAGAAAGAATCTGCAGCTTAATCAACAGAGGTCTTAAACCAAGTAAACGGATGAGCGTAAACACAGCAGGTGCTCTGAGTAGGGCCTATGATATGTTCCGCCATCAGGGTCGTCCAGGGGTCCAGAAACATGTTTTGTTGATAACAGATGATACTTCTGATAACCCAACACATGCTGCACAGATAGCCAAACATCTGAGAGATAGACAAGTCCATATCACTGTAGTAGGTAAGTAAGAAGGAATGACAAGAGCATATTTCTATAACAGGTAATTAAGAATTTTAAACAACTCCATACCATTGTTATAGGTATGCAAGGATAACCATCTCCATATTATTGTAACAGGTATACAAGAAGAACAGAAAAGTTCATATCACTTTTATAAGTAAACAAGAAGGATAAACATCTCTATATGAGGCCATACCAAACTGATTAATAGTTCTTCGGAAAATTTTCAAAAAAAATTGGAGCGGGCGAGCGAAATTTTTATTTTATTTTTTTTTTCTCAATTTTGATTTTTTCAGAGGCGGGTAGATTTTACATGGAGCGAGCGGGCTTTTTTTATTTTTTTTTCCCAGCTTGGACCCTTGAGGAGGCGGTTATGATTATACATGAAGTTAACATTTCTTTAGAAATAACACAGAAATCAAACATTTACAGTGTCAGTAACACAGTATATAGCTTTTCTATTATGTTTTAAAGACTACATGAATGATTTTGCAAATAAATTCTTGCCAAACCTCACTGAATCACTTTGTTTTTTTTAGTTATAATTTCTAAGGGATGAGTGTCTTATTTTTAATTTTGATTTTTCTACATTAATCTGAAGGCCTGCCTATTTAATGGCACAGCATGAGGAATATTTAAGACAAAACAGGCACATGTGTGGAATAACATTTCTTCTGAAGCACAGTTAGATGGCTTCGGCACATGAACAACTTTGTGCCCCTAGTGGAACTCCAACCCATAGAGGTTAAGGGAAGTAACAAACCACTTGACCAGTGAGACCAAACAGAGTTGGTCATACAGATGCTTCGACATTGCTCGAATCCCTTTGGAATAATTTCTTAACAGATCAGGCTAGCTTATGTTTTTGTGGTGGAGATTCATTTCAGGCAAAAATGATAACAAGACTGACAAAGAATGCTCCCAATATGGCCACCCTTAAAGTGTTATATGGCCACCCTAAAAGTGTTGTTTGTTTTGCTTTGACTGAACTAGAAATTTAGAGTTGGGGAGGTCTGTTTTTTCCAGTTTTTTTTTTTCGTTTTATCAATTCACAGCCAAGTAATAGACAAACAGGCAAAATTGGGGTTACAAAAGGACATATTTTATATCTGCACTACTTATTTGAAAAGCTTAACAATTTTTAAATTGACTAAATGCGTTTCGATAGAATATCTGACTGCTGTACTAAAGAAGTTATGTTCAAAAAGATTTGGCCAAGACAATGTCGGTCAGGATCTGTGAACAAACATTTTTTTAAGATAGTAGTCGGCCTCAGCTTTGGGCTCTAGATATAACATACAGAACTAAACAACTGATAACAAATGGTTTGAAAACTATATCTGAACAATATTTCCAAATATTTTTAACTTTTAAATTGCATCCCCGTGCACGTCTTACAAGTCGTGCTTCGTTCCTTTCACTGTATTGAACAAAAGTAGAACGTGCCTACTTCATTACCTACCGACACATCGAAGGCCATGTGTGGCACTAGCACAGACACTCCAGATTTAAAACAAATGATGAACAACACCATAATTCCTGACTTTTTGAGTTTTGGTCATCAGTAACATGTATTACGGATGCATGAAATCCGATCAATATCACTTTGACGCATTAAAACAGCGATAAAACCTGCTTTGCCGTTATTATTCCGGACCGCGTAATCGGGAAAAAAAAATTTTTTTCGGAGATTTTTATGTACGTGCGGGCGGGTGATTTTTATTTTTTTTTCTCGGGAATGAAATTATTGATGCGGTAGTTCCGACGAACGACATATCAATTTGGTATGGCCTGACTGTAAATGGTGTGCAGGAAGTATATGAGTGAAAATCACCTTAAATAGTAAGCAAGAAGAACAGCATAGTTGATATCACTGTAATAGGTAAACAGTGGGGACAGGCACGTCTATATCCCTTAAATAAGCAGGCAAAAGGGATAATTTTTTCCATATCACTGAAATAAGTATGCAAGAAGCATAAACAAGTCCATGACCCTTTAAGCAAGAATGATAAATCTGTCCATATCACTATAATAGGTAGGCAGGGAGGATATACAAGTCCATATCCCTTTAATAAGCAAGCAAGAAAGATAAACATGTATCACAGTAATAGTTGTGCAAGAACAGAAAAGTTGATATCAATTTTATAGGTAGGGAAGAAAGGTAACAAAGACAATGCTTTATTCAATAGATTTGATATGCGCTTACTTTCTGTACATGTAAACAGTAACCAAAGATATAGATATTTGAGCCGCACCATGAGAAAACCAACATAGTGCATTTGCAACCAGCATGGATCTAGACCAGACTGCTTAGATCAGGATCCATACTGTTCACTTTCAAAGCCTATTGCATTTAGAGAAACTGTCAGGACATCTGGGGTCAAAAACTAGGTCACTAGGTCAAATCAAAGAAAAACCTTGTGTATGCGATAGAGGCTATATTTTTCAATTAATCTTCATGAATTTTAGTCAGAATGATAACCTTCATGAAATCTAGGCTGAGTTCGAAAATGGGTCATCTGGGATCAGAAACTAGGTCACTATGTCAAATCAAAGAAAAACCTTGTGTATGCAATAGAGGCTGTATTTTTCAATAAATCTTCATGAATTTTGCCTTGATGTAATCTAGGTCAAGTTCGAATATGGGTCATCTGGGATCAAAAAGTAGTCACTGGGTCAAATCAAAGGAAAAGCTTGTATATGTGATAGAGGCTGAATTTTTCAATTGATCTTCCTGAAATTAAGTCAAAATGATAACCGTAATAAAATCTAGGCCGAGTTTGAAAATGGGTCATCTGGGGTAAAAAAGTAGGTCACTAGTTAAAATCAAAGAAAAACCTTGTGTATGCAATAAAGGCTGTATTTTTATGCCCCCGGCATCTACTGATGCGGGAGGCATATAGAGATTGACCTGTTCGTCCGTCCGTATGAGGTTAACCTAATGGGACCATTTCGTCTAGCATCAATACCCCTTACTACAGGGGTTCCACTAGACCCGAAAACCCAAGAGTCCCAGGACCCTTGGGCCCAAATTTTGAAGGGTCCTTTTCCAAAATACAGGAGTCCTGTCCCAACACGTCAATATAATTTACTATATTTTTTATTCAGTAATACGTAGATCTTTACCTAAGAAAACAATAAACCCAAGATCATGTTACAGCATAATAAAAATGTCAGTCTCAGGTCATATAGTCTCATATTGTAAACTAATATTTATCAAAATTCATGTTATTTTAATTAGGTTTTTCTTCAATATTTCATTTCATTTTTAATAACAGAACAGTGCTATAACACTCTAGAAAAATGTATCCAAAATGTACTATCCGAATACTGTTATACTTTCAGAATGTCATCGGAAAGTAGTTTTTTCTCAGTTTATTTGGCAAACTAAGCTAAATCAGCGATAGTTCCTCAAATAATGATGCTACTTATCATAAAAAACTGCATTGAAAGTCAGGTTTTTTTTTAGGAATTTTGGATATATGCATATGACATCGGGTGTAATTAGACCCGTGAACGGACATTCTAAACTTATTTTTGCTTTCGAAATTCATCAAAATTTGTTAAGTTTCTTGTTGAAATTACGATATGATCACTAAACAATGGTCTAATGCAAAGTTGGCATGAAAAATCTTGCAGGGCACTTTTCACATGCTCGGTAATCAGCTGCTTACGATAATTTAATAATTGGCGCCTTTTTTGACAGTACACAGGATTCGCTTTATCAATTAATTTCAACACTTCATTGATTTCTTGTTACCTATGTGCACTCGCCGTGACGTAACTTGCTGATAAAAAATCAGCGAGGCATGTCTACAGGAGAAAGGGCGGGATTTAGCAGAGATCAAAGGCAGGAGAGCATGACCGCGAGTGTTTATTTTGAATACACGTGTCTATCGTGGAAATAGTTTTACTGAAGGAAATTAACGATAAGAGAAAGGATTATCAAAGGAAAATGCCCCCCGGTCCTGAAGGACGCACAGGCAAGTATTCTGCCGGGTCCTTTGAGCGTCTTTTGAAAATCTCCCGGGTCCGGACCCGGAGTCCCGGGTCAAATGGAACCCCTGTTACTACAATGACTTGATACTAATGCAGATGTAACCTGTGACCACTCCTCATCTTCAGACATCACCTGACCTCAGTTTGACCTTGACCTTGACCTCATTTTGGATGCTTTATATGGGCCATCTCTTGGTTAACCAAATGGGACCGTTTCGTCTAGCATTAATACCGCTTACAAGAATAAATTGATACTAATACAGATGTAACCTGTGACCATTCCTATTCTTCAAACATCACCTATCCTTAGTTTGACCTTGACCTCGTTTTGGACTTCGGTTGCTTTGAATCAACAAGGATGCCACTGGGGGCATCAGGCGTTTATTGAACACAGCTCCTTGTTCAATTGATCTTAATGAAATTTGGTCAGAATGATTGCATTGATGAAATCTAGGTCAGGTTTGAATATGGGTCATCTGGGATCAAAAATTAGGTCACTAGGTCAAATCAAAGTAAAACCTTGTGTATGTGATAGAGGCTATATTTTTCAGTTGATCTTCCTGAAAGTAAGTCAGAATGATTGCCCTGATAAAGTCTAGATCAAGTTTGAATATGGGTCATCTTGGGTCAAAAAGTAGGTCACTAGGTCAAATCAAAGAAAAACCTTGTGTATGCGATAGAGGCTGTATTTTTCAATTGATCTTCATGAAATTTGGTCAGAATGATTGCCTTGATAAAATCTACATTGATTTTGATTATGGGTCATCTAGGGTCAAAAGTAGGTCATTAGGTCAAATCAAAGTAAACCCTTCTGTATGCGAAAGAGGGTGATTTTTCAATTAATCTTCATGAAATTTGGTCAGAATGATTGCCTGGATGAAATCTAGATCAAGTTCGAATATGAGTCATCTGGGTCAAAAAGTAGGTCACTAGGTTAAATCAAAGAAAAACCTTGTGTATGCGATAGAGGCTGTATTTTTCAACTGATCTTCATGAAATTTCATCAGTGATAGCCTTGATGAAATCTAGGTCAAGTTTGAATATGGGTCATCTGGGTTTAAAAACTAGGTCACTAGGTCAAATCAAGGAAAAACCTTGTGTATGCAATAGGGGCTGCATTTTACACTGGATTTTCATAAAATTTGGTCAGAATGGTTGCCTTGATAAAATCTAAGTAAAGTTCGAATATGGGTAGTCTGGGGTCAAAACTAGGTCACTAGGTGAAATCAAAGAAAAACCTTGTGTATGCGATAGAGGCTGTATTTTTCAATTGATCTTCACGAAATTTGGTCAGAATGATAGCCTTGATGAAATATAGGTCAAGTTAGAATGTGGGTCATCTGGGGTCAAAAACTAAGTCACTAGGTCAAATCAAAGAAAATACTTATTTATACTCAAGATTTTTTTCTCCAATTTTAATGATAATTGGTCAGAATATTTTTTTCCATTAAATCACTAGGTCAAACATGTTTACACTGTTATGGCGTGTTTTCTCAGGTGAGCGGCCTAGGGCCATCTTGGCCCTCTTGTTTCGTTTTATAATAGTTAAGTTCTACATTATGTTTTTATATAAGAATATACATTGTGATTAAGAAAAGATATAAAAGTATTGTAAAATATTGCTAAAACCAATGTTATATATATATTTCTAGGCCCTGATATGTTGGAGGGGGCACAACTGGCGTCAAGTACTTACTCACAGTTTATAGCTCCTGATTATCTCCACCTTCCTTCGGATTACAATGTGGTGAGAGCTGTTTGCAGACCAAGATAATAGACAAAACATCTCTTTCCTGTGCCTAGTTAGACTACAAATATTATGAACAACTTCTATATTTTTCAAGTTTTATTAATTGAAATTTGTCATAATCTTTTTTATCTGTGTAGTATTTAATAATGTAGATCTGTCATGTAAACTGTTTACAAAATTTCATTTTTATACCACCTACAAACTTTGTATTCAAGGAAGTTGAGGGTGCTATATTGGAATGACTTTGTCCCACTCTTTCCTGTCCAGTCTCTTCTTTAAAATCTATACAAATATCATTTTAAACTTGCAACAGTCTTTTCAGATAAATTCTCATATTAGGTCCCATAACTCTGACTTCTGTTTTGACAAATTTTCACTTTGAAAATGTTGTAAAAATCTCATTCAGTATTCCTGAAATCTGTTGAAAACTTTTCACAAACCAAAACAATAATATCACTTTATGTATTTAGTTCCATAGTTCATTTTGACAAAATTATCCCCCTATTTGCTTAGGTCAGGGTCATATTTTGAGGTCAAATGTACAAAATTGTTGATTTAAAACCAATGGATGGAATTTCATCCATACAATGATTTAAATAAAATCAAGAACCATGACTTTTGAAGTAATATTTAGAAATAATAAAACAGATAGTATTTAATACTGATAAACCATTTCTAAACAAGACTTTTAGTGGGGGTATGAATCACATGTAGCTCTAGTTTAGAAGTTACTCAGACAATTTTTCATTTGTAGCAAAATGTAATGTTTATTCACTATTCTATTCTAAACTTTATGTGAATGATTGTTATATAAATATTCATATATTTCTGCCTGAATTTCTCATATTTGGAAGAATTTAATTAGGAAATAATGGATAGAAAAACTGTGTTTTAACATTATAAATGCACGAAAATAGGTTGTATGTCCGCGCAATAACTTCATGAGGGTGTAGCCTGAGTGAAATGAGCCGTGCCATGAGAAAACCAGCATAGTGGCTTTGCGACCAGCATGGATCCAGACCAGCCTGTGCATCTGCGCAGTCTGGTCAGGATCCATGCTGTTCGCTAACAGTTTCTCCAATTCCAATAGGCTTTAAAAGCGAACAGCATGGATCCTGACCAGACTGCGCGGATGCGCAGGCTGGTCTGGATCCATGCTGGTCGCAAACCCATTATGTTGGTTTTCTCATGGCGCGGCTCAAATATTCTGGAGACGTATAAATGATTTGAGTGTATCAATACGGTTAAAACACAGTTTTTCTGTACATTATTTCGATCCTAATATGCTCTTAATATAAAACAGTAGATAAAATATAGTGGCGCTCTTTCTTGGTCACAGCAAAAATATTGACATCATCGCACATCAATGTGATGTCATTTTAGCTTAAGCATGTTTTAACAGAAACAAGAATATCAGAATAAGAAATAATTATATTCTTCTGTTTCCACTCAAGAACTTATTTAATAAGGAAAGTTTTTTTTAAAAGATTTTCATTATTTTGGGTATTTTTGTTTCTTTCAAAGGTAAACCTTTTACACCTGTCCCAGTTTTTGTCTTTGTAATTTCACATACTTTTTATAGCGGCTCTTTAGTTTTCTTTTTGTAAAGTTTTACAGTTTTTGCTGTATTGTACACAACTATGGCTTGTCTTTGGAAAACAGATGGTATATTAGGCTTAAAATTTCACTATAATTTTGAACAGTTGAAAGTACATACATATCAGGATGTACTCAATACAAAGTAACCTGCCCAATTAGCACAGTTGGTAGAGCAAATGACCCAGAATGGAAAGGTCACAGGTTTATCCAGGGTGAGTCCTGATTCATATGGATGGGGAAGTTGTTGTCTGCATGCTGAGAACAACCAAGTGCTGGTACAGAAAATAGGAATACTGGGCAATGTTATATAACAAATTATACCAACATCCTGAAAAACCAATACAAAATGTTTACAGAATTAAGTATGATATGATGCATCAAAATATATTCTTTCTTTTGTCTCTTTTCCTCTGTTCTATATTTTACTGGCAAATATTACATAAGTATAGTGAGACAAAGACATTTTAAGATGTGGGCAATTTTGTTGATACAGCTCCCTTGACAATAGTAAAAATGAATAAACTAGGTTTTTATAATATAATTTGTTTACAAAAAACTACTGCTGTTTCAAGGCTGATGGCAGCATTTTCAGTCAATGGAATATGAAAGGTCTAGATATCTATCAATATTGTATTTTTAGCTCACCTGTCACAAAGTGACAAGGTAAGCTTTTGTGATCGCGCGGTGTCCGTCGTCCGTGCGTCCGTCCGTAAACTTTTGCTTATGACCACTCTAGAGGTCACATTTTTCATGGGATCTTTATGAAAGTTGGTCAGAATGTTCATCTTGATGATATCTAGGTCAAGTTCGAAACTGGGTCACGTGCCATCAAAAACTAGGTCAGTAGGTCTAAAAATAGAAAAACCTTGTGACCTCTCTAGAGGCCATATATTTCACAAGATCTTCATGAAAATTGGTCAGAATGTTCACCTGATGATATCTAGGTCAGGTTCGAAACTGGGTCACGTGCCTTCAAAAACTAGATCAGTAGGTCTAAAAATAGAAAAACCTTGTGACCTCTCTAGAGGCCATATTTTTCTTGGGATCTGTATGAAAGTTGGTCTGAATGTTCATCTTGATGATATCTAGGTCAAGTTCGAAACTGGGTCACATGCAGTCAAAAACTAGGTCAGTAGGTCTAAAAATAGAAAAACCTTGTGACCTCTCTAGAGGCCATATATTTCATGAGATCTTCATGAAAATTTGTCAGAATGTTTACCTTGATGATATCTAGGTCACGTTCGAAATTGGGTCACATGCCGTCAAAAACTAGGTCAGTAGGTCAAATAATATAAAAACCTTGTGACCTCTCTAGAGACCATATTTTGTATGGGATCTGTATGAAAGTTGGTCTGAATGTTCATCTTGATGATATCTAGGTCAAGTTTGAAACTGGGTCATGTGCCTTCAAAAACTAGGTCAGTAGGTCAAATAATAGAAAAACCTTGTGACCTCTCTAAAGGCCATATTTTTCATGGGATCTGTATGAAAGTTGGTCTGAATGTTCATCTTGATGATATCTAGGTCAAATTCGAAACAGGGTCATGTGCAGTCAAAAACTAGGTCAGTAGGTCTAAAAATAGAAAAACCTTGTGACCTCTCTAGAGGCCATACTTGGGAATGGATCTCCATAAAAATTGGTCAGAATGTTCACCTTGATGATATCTAGGTCAAGATTGAAACTGGGTCACGTGCCTTAAAAAACTAGGTCAGTAGGGCAAATAATATAAAAAACCTTGTGACCTCTCTAGAGGCCATACTTTTCATGGGATCTGTATGAAAGTTGGTCTGAACGTTCATCTTGATGATATCTAGGTCAAGTTTGAAACTGGGTCAACTGCGGTCAAAAACTAGGTCAGTAGGTCTGAAATTAATAAAATCTTTTCACCTCTCTAGAGGCCATATTTTTCAATGGATCTTCATGAAAATTGATCTGAATGTTCACCTTGATGATATCTAGGTCATTTTCTAAACTGGGTCACGTGCGGTCAAAAACTAGACCAGTAGGTATAAAAATAGAAAAACCTTGTGACCTCCCTAGAGGCCATATTTTTCATGAGATCTTCATGAAAATTAGTTAGAATGTTTACCTTGATGATATCTAGATAAAATTCAAAACAGGGTCATGTACCTTCGAAAACTAGGTCAATAGGTCAAATAATAGAAAAACCTTGTGACCTCTCTAGAGACCATATTTTTCAATGGATCTTCATGAAAATTGGTCTGAATTTTTATCTTGATAATATCTAGGTCAAGTTCAAAACTGGGTCACATGAGCTCAAAAACTAGGTCACTATGTCAAATAATAGAAAAATTGACGTCATACTCAAAACTGGGTCATGTGGGAAGAGGTGAGCGATTCAGGACCATCATGGTCCTCTTGTCTTTATATTTTTGATAGGACATGTCAAAAGTGGTTAATACTAAAATTCTGATCTAAAATTATTTCTCAGCAAGTCAATAAACTAGAATTTAACATCTGTTTTGTTGGGTTTCTTTTATAATACAATACTCCCAAAATACAAAGTAAATGGTTACTTTAAGGAAAACAAAGTGAAAGGTTGCTTTAACCTTCAGCTTGCTGGTGGCAGGTGATTCTGCCTTTTTGACCAGTGCAGACCAAGAGCAGCCTGCACATCCAGGCTGATCATGGTTTACACTGTTTGCTGTTCAGACATCAGTCAATTGTCAGTTAACACCCCTTTGAATAATAAGTAGTACTGCCCAAATTGAATGAAGGGCCAGTTCATTTTAAAAATTTAGCAGGTATTGTGATGATGACAGATACCAAGTTGCCATTTCATGGAATTTGTAGGAGTTGAATATACAAGGTAAAGATGTAGTTAACCATAACCTTGCTAAATTTCTATAATGAACTTATTCATCTTTCAATTTGGACAGTACCATTAACTGTTCAAAGGGGTGCATACCAAAAAGATACTGACTAAATTGCAAACACTGTAGATCATGATCAGACTGCATAGATGTGCAGACTGATCATGATCTACACTGGTCTCAAAGGCAGAATCAGTTGTGTCCAGCATGATAAGGGTTAAGGTCAAAAACATGGACACAATAAAAATGGCATGAAAGTCCCGTGTCCACATGGGTTGACCATGCATACCAAATTTTATTTGAATTGGCTAGAAACTATGGAGCTGAATAATCAATATACAGTGGCATTTATGTCTCACAGATGTAGTGGGAGAAACACACAGATTTGGTGCTGTCAGTCTGTCACAAAGTTTGTCCATGCAACTGCTCTGGACATCAATAGTTTGAATTACACCAAGCTTCACAAGAGTGATCATTGCTAAGCCTAGTTGTACAATAGCTTAGCATTTTCTGGTTTCATGTTTTCCAGCAGACTTATGGCCCACAATGAATCGCCGCTTGCTGGATCTTTTTCAACCAAACCCTACAGGAGAGATCAGTCCCAAGCCTCATTGTGCACATTGTCAGCATTTTCCAGTCTGATGATTTTCAGCATAGTAATGACCCTTTACTGTGCAGGATCAATCAGTGCCAAGCCTAATTGTGCAGATTGGCATCATTTTCATAGAAGTGACCCTTTATAGGGTCAGTGCCAAGCCTAGTTTAACATATCACCTGCATGTTCCAGCTTAGTGATCTGTGGAGTTCTGGCCTATGATTTCTCATATTTTTAGCTCACCTGTCGCCAAGTGACAATGTGAGCTATTGCGACCGCTTGATGTCCATCGTACGTCGTCCGTCAACAATTTCTAAAAAAATATTCTTCTTCAAAACCACTGGGCAGAATTACACCAGACTTCACAGGAATGATCCTTGGGTGGCCCCCTTTCAAAATTATTCAAAGAATTGAATTCCATGCAGAACTCTGGTTGCCATGGCAACTGAAAGGAAAAACTTTAAAAATCTTCTTGTCCAAAACCACAGGGCCTAGGGCTTTGATATCTGGCATGTAGCATCATCTAGTGGTCCTCTACCAAAATTGTTCAAATTATCCCCCTAGGGTAAAATATAGCCCCGCCCCGGGGATCACATGGTTTATATAGACTTATATAGGGAAAACCTTGAAAATCTTCTTGTACAAAACCACATGGCCTAGGGCTTTGATATTTAGTGTGTAGCATCATCTAATGGTCCTCTACCAAGACTTTTCAAATTATCCCCCTTGGGTCAAATTTGGCCCTGTCCCGGGGGGTCACATGGTTTATATAGACTTATATTGGGAAAACTTTGAAAATCATCTTGTACAAAACCACATGGCCTAGGGCTTTGATATTTGGTTTGAAGCATCATCTAGTGGTCCTCTACCAAGATTATTCAAATTATCCCCCTAGGGTCAAATATGGACCCGCCCAGGGGGTCCCAAGTTTTACATAGACTTATATAGGAAAAAAAGTTTAAAAATCTTCTTGTCTGAAACCACAACACTTAGACCTTTGATATTTGGTTTGTAGCATTGTCTTATGGTCCTCAACCAAAATTGTTCAAATTGTACCTCTTGGGTGAAAAGAGGCCCTGCCCTGGGGGTCCCAAGTTTTATATAGACTTGTATAGGAAAAAGCTTTAAAAATCTTCTTGTCTAAAACCAAACGACCTAGGCTTTTGATATTTGGTATGATGCATTGTCTAGTAGTCCTCTACCAAAATTGTTCAAATTATGCCCCTGGGGTTAAAAGAGGCCCCGCCCTTGGGACACTTAGTTATTATGCGAGTTAGATAGGAAAAATACTTAAAAAATCATCTGATCCTATTTTCAAGACTGTTTAATTATAATTACCTGATGACCCAAAATAATATGATGTCACTTGATTGTGACCTTGACCTAGTGACCTTCTTTCTTATTTTTTAAGATTTAAGATTGAAATTTTGATGACATGCACAGTTTGCACACAAATCATAAAACTGAATTTCATTGACCATGGATGTGACCTACTGACTTTCTAAATATTTTATCATCAGTTTGACATTTGAAACATGTAACTCATATTACTCAGGTGAGCGATCCAGGGTCATCATGACCCTCTTGTTACTTGATTTGGGCAGTTGCTCAAAAACACAGTGGAATATTACACCAAACTTCACAAAAATGATCATTGCAAACCCTAGTTGTGCATATCTTGGGCATGTTCCTGTTCGGTGTTTTTTAGCAAGTTACTGACCTTGATTTGTCAAATTCTATGATGTTTCAGCCACTTTTTAGCTCACCTGAGCCACAGGCTCATGGTGAGCTTTTGTGACCGTTCAATGTCTGTCGTCCCTCGTGTGTCCATCAATAATTCCTAAAAAAATCTTTTTGAAAACCACTGAGCAGAATTACACCAAACTTCACAGGAATGATCCTTGGGTGGTCCCCTTTAAAAAATTTTCAAAGAATTGAATTCCAAGCAAAACTCTGGTTGCCATCACAACTGGAAGGAAAAACTTAAAAATCTTCTTGTCCAAAACCACAGGGCCTAGGGCTTTGATATTTGGTATGTAGCATCATATAGTGGTTCCCTACCAAGATTTTTCAAATTATTCCCCTGAGGTCAAATATTTCCCCTCCCCGGGGATCACATGGTTTATATAGACTTGTATAGGAAAACACTTTAAAAATCTTCTTGTCTGAAACCACAAGACCTAAGCCTTTGATATTTGGTGTGTAGCATTGCCTTATGGTCCTCTACTAAGATTGTTCAAATTATACCCCTCTGGTGAAAAAGGCCCTGCCCCGGCGGGTACCAAGTTTTACATAGACTTATAAATGAAAAACTTTAAGAATCTTTTTTGACCACCTGTAGGTGGTATAATTTTTTAACAGATTTCAGTACTTATCTTGAAGAATCTTTACCATGACCTTCTCGCCTAGTTTTTAGCTCACCTGTCACATAGTGACAAGTTGAGCTTATGTGATAACCCTTCTTCCGTCATCAGTCCGTCAACAATTTCTTGTCTGCACTATAGTGGTTTCATTTATGATTTTATTTTAACAAAACTTGCACACAACTTGTATCACCATAAGGTCTTGATTCCTTTCTTAAACTGGCCAGATCCCATTATGGGTTCCAGAGTTATGGCCCCTGAAATGGCCAGAATTAGCTATTTTGACCTTGTCTGCACAATAGCAGCTTCATTTATGATTTGAATTTAATCAAACTTGCACAAAACTTGTGTCACCATAAGATCTTGGTTCCTTTCTTGAACTGGCCAGATCCCATAATGGGTTCCAGAGTTATGGCCCCTGAAAGGGTCAGAATTAGCTATTTTGACCTTGTCTGCACAATAGCAGCTTCATTTAGGATTTGAATTTAATCAAACTTGCAAAAAACTTGTGTCACCATAAGATCTTGGTTCCTTTCTTGAACCGGCCAGATCCCATAATGGGTTCCAGAGTTATGGCCCCTGAAAGGGCCAAAATCAGCTATTTTGACCATGTTGCACAATAGCAGCTTCATTTATGATTTGATTTTAACCAAACTTGCACACAACTTGTATCACCACAAGATCTTGGTTCCTTTCTTGAACTAGCCAGATTCCATCATGGGTTCCAGAGTTATGGCCCCTTAAAGGTTCAAAATTTGCTATTTGGGCTTTTGCAGCTATAAAGAGACTTCATTTATGGTTTGGTTTGATACAAACTTCCAAAATATCTTCAACAACAATAAATCTTTGATTCCATGACGGATCTGTCAGATCCAATCGTTGGTTCCAGTTAGTTTATATCTGATTACCTCCCCTGATTGTAATCAAAATGGATTTATATCAGTAAGTCCTTATAGGACTTATTTGAAATTTCATTATTGTCAATAGTTGGACTGAAACAATCAGTGTAGATAATATGGACTGATTTTATGTCAAATTACCTCCCTTTGTTTCAAATTAAAATGGGTATATCTCCATAACTTGTGAAGATACTGATCTGAAATTTCATTTATGTCAACCAGTGGACTTGGACAATCAGTGAAGATACGTACTAACTGAATTTATGACAAATTACCTCCCTTTATTTTTATCTAAATGGATGCACCTTAGCAGCTTCTAATGAGATTGGTTTGAAACGTTATTTATGTCTTCCATGGTAACATATTAGATAACTATTGATTGAACATATATCGATATGAATACTTACCAATATATTGTTGTAAAGGCTTGTACTCTGTATCTTCTACATGCATATACCAATACATGATTGCCTCCCCTGATTTTAATAAAAATGGATTTATCTCTAAATATTTATAGAACTCGTTTGAAATTTCATTATTGTCTTTAGTTGGACTGAGGCAATTAGGGAAGATAGCTATGGACTGATTTTATTTCAAATTCCCTCCCTTTGTTTATCCCCCCGCCAAAGGCGAAGGGGACATTAGAAATGCTCTCCGTCCGTCCGTCCACAACGATCTTTGTCTGGAGCATAACTCAAAAAGGGATTTTCTTCAAACTTCATACACTGATAGAACACATTAGGAGGAAGTGCAGTGTGCAAGAACAATAACTCTACCTTGCCTATTTTTTGAGTTATTCCCCTTTATCATATTTTCTTAAAAAAATTTGTCCAGAGCATAACTCCAAAAGTACTGGAGGGATTTTCTTCAAACTTCATACACTGATAGAACACATTGGGAGGAAGTGCATTGTGCAAGAACAATAACTCTACCTTGCCTATTTTTTTAGTTATTCCCCTTTATCATATTTTCTTAAAACATTTTGTCCGGAGCATAACCCCAAAAGTGCTGGAGAGATTTTCTTCAAACTTCATAGACTGATAGAACACATTGGGAGGAAGTGCAGTGTGCAAGAACAATAACTCTACCTTGCCTATTTTTGTAGTTATTCCCCTTTATCATATTTTCTTAAAAAAATTTGTCCGGAGAATTTCTTCTTCATGCTTGGAGGAATTTTGATATATCTTGCCACAAATGTTTACCACCACGAGGCGGGGTGTCATGCGCAAGAACCAGGTCCCTAGGTCTAAGGTCAAGGTCACACTTCGAGGTCAAAGGATAAAAGAATAAAAACCATGTCCAGAGCATTTCTTCTTCATGCATAGAGGGATTTTGATATAACTTGGCACAAATGTTCACCACCATGAGACGGAGTGTCAGGCGCAAGATCCAGGTCACTAGGTCTAAGGTCAAGGTCACACTTAGAGGCCAGAAGTCAGAAACAAGAATGACCGTCCAAAGCATTTCTTCTTCATGCATGGAGGGATTTTGGCACAATTCTACACCATCATGAGACGAAGTGTCATGCGCAGTTCCCTTCTTTAGAATTACTTCCCTTTGTTGTTAAATACTTTAAATAGCTTTTATTGTAACTTTTTCATTACTAGTCGTAGGGAAAAATCGAGATCACTTTTTTGTAGTACAACATGCATGCTAAATCCAATTTTGAGGTGTATTTTGACCAATCTCTACCTGATAAAGATTTTTGTGTGGACTTACAATTTTTTTTTTTTTTTTTTTTGAAAAAAACAAGACCACTTTTCTGTGGTACAACATAGATGTTACTCTCCAATTTTATGTGTATTTTATTATATGTAAGGTATCTCTACCTGGTAACAAGCTTTTTTGTGGACTTAGAAAAACAAAAGACTTACAATGATTACTAAACAACCACAAAATTAACATTCCATTTGCAAATACAGCTGCTAGAGTAAAGAAATTTGCTTTGATGGGCATATATTGTGACATTCTGGCACTCTTGTTCCCTGTTAGCTTTCCATTCCTTCTTTTTACAGTAGCCATATAGAAAAACATCATAGCTATACTGTTCATGAAAATTAATAAAATTTAGCAGTAAACCACCTCACTACTGACTTATTCTTTCTTCCACATCTTAAAACCCCTGATGCAGACCACAACTAAACGGTTCTTCAAAGCTTTCCCCAAAATGAACACTTTTAGACACTAACTTGCCACGAACTTTAGCCTTCAATTATAATATGCCCGGCGGGGGGATTAGTCATGTGTAACATGGCTCTTGTTTCAAATTAAAATGGGTGTATCTCAGTACCCAATGAAGATACTGATTTGAAATGTCATTTGTGCCATCACATGGACTCTGACAATCAGGGTAGATAACTTTTGACTGAATTTATGACAAATTACCTCCATTTATTTTATTTAAATGAATATATCTCAGCAGCATCTAATGAGATTGGTTTTAAATGTTATTTAAGTCTTCCAGGGTAAGGAATAGACATGTTAGTACAAAAATGCAGCATTTCAGCCTAGGACCCTCAAACTTTGTATGGAAATTGGCCCTGACTAGGTCAAAAGGGACTGTTACAAGAAAATGTTTATCCTGATAATATTTAATGTGTATGCCTATGTGCTCTATGTCAAAACTTAATCATATCATTTTGAGCAATGGTACTCAGATGAGCGATACAGCGCCATCATGGCCCTCTTGTTTCTGTTTTTAAAGCTTTAGCAAATAAATTTGTTAAAGCAAGCAATTAAACTCAGGTAAGCTATAAAAGGGCCATCATGGCTCTCTTGTCTTACTTAATAGGACAGATTTCCACCAAACCTTTTCAGTATTAAGTCTTTTTATGGATATTATAAGCCTGTTCTGTTTCAGGGAAGTTGTGGCCCTTTGTCAAAATTTTATTACATTTTGGCAACTTCTCTTACACCATTGGGAAGATTTCTACCAAACTTTACAGAATTGATCAGTGCCAAGCATTGTTATAGGGACATATCATTGGCATGTTTTGGTTCAATGATTTTCGGCAAGTTACTTTTTATTGATATTATAAGCCTGTTCTGGTTAAGTGATTTTCAGGGAAGTTATGGCCCTTTATTTGTCTCTTCAAGAGATCTAACCTGCATATACATTTTTATTGATTGAGCTTCAAACACCTGTGTTTATATAAAACATGGTCAAAATGTTTGTTTTTATGAACTCTAGGAAATCTGGGTTAAGAACTAAGGTCAGACGAGCTATATAGGGCACTCTTGTTTTATGCCTTTATGTCCTTAGACATAGCTAAATTCTCTAATCAACAATGCCAGTATTGATGTATGGCATTTATGATGAAGTTACAGGACTTTATTTTTTAATCAAACACAAGGAGCAAAATTTTGTAAAAAATTAAAGTAGAGTTATGGAACCTATGTGGCAGATGTCAGTTGATTGTAAACCGGACAACATCATCCCAGGAATCTGTAGTGGATGTTTACTGATTGTATAC
Organism: Mercenaria mercenaria; assembly: GCF_021730395.1. Classification (NCBI taxonomy): domain Eukaryota; kingdom Metazoa; phylum Mollusca; class Bivalvia; order Venerida; family Veneridae; genus Mercenaria; species Mercenaria mercenaria. The sequence continues at coordinate 27,225,980 of NC_069362.1, forward strand.
TGGACAACTTCATCACAGGAATCTGTGTCGAATGGCGACTGATTGTATACTGGACAACTTCATCACAGGAACCTGTGTTGAATGGCGACTGATTGTATACTGGACAACTTCATCCCAGGAATCTATGGCAGATGTCAATTGATTGTATACTGGACAACTTCATCCCAGGAATCAGTAGTGGATGTTTACTGATTTTATACAAGACAACTTCCTTGTAGGAATCTTTGGTGGAGGTTGACCAATTGTATACACCAGACACATTCTCCTTGTCCTGGAAACTGAGCTCCAGATTTAGTATTCTGTTCCCCAGTGTAAGCAAACTGGTCCAGGTAACACTGTAAGGGCCATTACTTACACAAGCCATCAAAAACAATTTTTGTCATATAATTTTATTTTCATACAAAAGTATGTATATATCATATATCTTAATGTTGTATAACGTCTTTGATTATATAATAATTACTCAAAAGGAAACTATTTTCTTTCAGTATAAGAGATACTGTGATTTAAACAATTTGTGACAATTGGTGAATTTAACACTACATTTAAACATACTTTATGAAACATTAACGATGGATTTGAATAAATGAGCCGTGCCATGAGAAAACCAACATAGTTGGTTTGCGACCAGCATGGATCCAGACTAGCCTGCGCATCCGCGCAGTCTGGTCAGGATCCATGCTGTTCACTAACTGGTTCTCTAATTACAATAGGCTTTGAAAGCGAACAGCATGGATCCTGATCAGACTGCGCGGATGCGCAGGCTGGTCTGGATCCATGCTGGTCGCAAACCCACTATGTTGGTTTTCCCATGGCATGGCTCAAATGTACTGTTTCATCTTAACAAAGACAATCAAGACACTCAATAGCTCGAAAACATGAAAAATATTAACAAAATGAAATTAAACAGTTTATTTTGACCATGAAATCTTTAAAATTCTTTTTCTAAAATAAGAATAATGTTAAAGTAAAACTTATCATTTAAAGTAAAACCATAAAACAATAACAGAATGATGCAAGCTGGTCTAAGATTTAATATAAAGTTATAATTACCTGGTTCAAACAATATCACAGTTACAGATGGCAGACGGCAAGAACATAGTATTACAACAGTTACTGAATAAAACCAAATTTGTATGTGATATATAATTTACACCTGTGATTTTTCATGGTGGTATATAACTTAAACGTCATTTGTCAAGGTAGTATAGAATTTACACATGTCATTTTTCAAGGTGGTATAGAATTTACACCTGTGACTTTTATTATGCATCAGAAGAATAAACGATTCACAACTATGAGTGCTAACTGAAAGAAAATAGTTTTAAAACAACCAAATTTTAAACAATGAGTTTTAACAGTAACAAGCACATTTATCCTATGCATATATGTATCTTTAAGAAAATATACAAAAGCCAACTCAATCATAATGTTTTCTTAACATACATGACACACACATTATATACTCCTCACAAACTTGACACACACAAACATATATATTCCTCACATACTGGACAAACACTTAATATGACAGAATACAGAATGCTGGTATTTCATCAAAATGATACAACCATTTTACACAGAGCTTGTCTTGCATACATACACAATTCAGTTGTTCAAAAAAATGTTTATATATGTATATTAGCTGTCAACATGTAGAATGAGAATACATACAGATAAGTATATACATAATTATATTTATTTTTTTGAGTATTATAAACATTGCTTACCTGGAATTGACCCAGATACAAATTACATGTGTACTGGTTGGGAACCATTTTCCGGACACATTTTCATATTTCGGCTCCATTATTCCATGAAAAATTATTTGACATAAATGAAGCCCACATTGAACAAACTTCAGCTCCTTCCACATCCGATGTTGTAATCAGCATCGTGTTGTGACGTAAAATATGGGTTCCATGGGGCCTCAAATGGATTCACTAAAATAAGTTATTTTTCCCGTCAGGTAAACCTGTATCCTGACAAAAAATTTGACAGTGTTTTGTTTTTAATTTGATATCAAAATAAGTAATTAAACTATTTCTACACATTTCTTTATCATTCATCTCTTCAAAACTGCACATGAAACATAACCTGACATTCAATAGCAGCTACAAACGCAAACCCAGGTTGACTATAAAAACTCGAATTTTGTCTTATACAAATTCTTAATAATTCCAATATAGAATAAAATTAGTGCAAAATCGACAGCCCTGCATCTTATGTAATCTTTAGCGTGAAATTAAAAGTAGAACATGTTATCAGCAAACAATCATTATGTAGTTTGATTATTTCTTCCCTACTTGATACCTCGGCATGTGTGCAATACTGTGCATGCGCAATGCTATCTTCATGCCCTGTTAAGACAGAAAGTTGTTTTGTAAACGCAGGTGAGTTATCATCAAAAACCCAAACATTATACAGCCTAATAAAATAGTGGTTTGTTGTAGACATGAAGAACAAACATCTGAATGATCTAGATAAAACAATTACATTAATAACAAAGAAATAAAGCGAATATTACATGTGTCTGGAAACTGGTCCTGTCCGGAAAATGGGTCCCAACCAGTATACATACAATGATTCTTTCGGAATTCTACAAGGATTCTTGTGGAAGTCGAGGAAACTGTATTTCACAGAATATTACCTTCTAAATGTCATGGCAAATAAGACAGGTTTATTTTAACATCTAATGCTATATAAATGTACCCTGGATTAGTTATAATGTACAAAATTATGTAACTTTCCAATTACACAAGCATTTTTGCAACCATCCCACCCCACTAAAAAATTATCAATCAATATTTATCCAAATAAATTTTTTATAAATTCCTGTCTTTTAATTTCCTGAACAAGGGTGAAAATGTATTTTTAATTTCTATAATAATGTAGCTAATGAACATCATGAAGCACTTGTCGATTTAATCTATCTACAGATGAAATAATCTCAGAAACGTGTACATCTTGTCTATGCTTCATACACGGCCGGTTCTGAAAATAGAAAAACCAAAACAATATATTTATTATAACAAAAATATGGCTAGCCTTTGAATTATGATATTCTTAAATATTTTGAAATGAAGTACTGAGATTTTTATCATAAAATACTAAATGAAATGTAGGTAAAAAAAGACTCAAAATAGAATCCTAAGCCATACTGATGTATTAAGTAATGCCTCAAGATACTTTCTTTCTTTCAGAAAAATAACCGGTTTTCTTTACAATTCCTTATATCTATCAATCATTTCAGCTGTTAAAAGAATCTAAGATCTTGATAAATATCTTGATTTGTCACATTTTACAGTTAAAAATTTACACAACCATTTTAAATTCACTGTCACCAACTTAACCCCTGAAAACTGCCACTGACAAAATACATTTTTATTGTTTCTGAGGTATTTTCAGGAAATGCGATATATCATTGTTCTTAGTACTAAACATAACTTCTCTTAGGCATTTGTATATTTCCTAATTCCATTAATTTAAATTTAATTAACATTAATTTGTTGACAAGAACATGCAAGTTTTTCAAACATTTTATTAAAATATTATAAACCTAGAACATGGAACTTTATCGTACCAAGTTTCGCATTTTTTTCTTTATCAAAATTGTGTTAATGTTCATGCTGTATACTCTTATGGTCAATGACGTAATTACACTACATTGTGCAAACATTCCTAAATCATACTTAGGTGCCAAAATTTATACATTCTACTTAAGAAATTTTACTAAAAAAACATAACTGAGCAACGCCATGAGAAAACCAACATAGTGGCTTTGTGACCAGCATGGATCCAGACCAGCCTGCGCATTGGCACAGTCTGGTCAGGATCAATGCTGTTCGCTAATGGTTTCTCTAGTTGCAATAGGCTTTGAAAGCGAACAGCATGGATCCTGACCACACTGAGCGGATGCGCAGGCTGGACTGGATCCATGCTGGTGGCAAAGCCACTATGTTGGTTTTCTCATATCATAACCTCATTTAAATACATTCAACTGTCAATGACTGTAGAAAAGTAATTACAATCTACAAAAATAACTGCAGTTTAGTTCTACACTACTAGAAATCATTAAATTTTTATGTTTTTTTAGACTGCACTTAAAGCAATGAGAATATTTGTTGAATATTAAAGGGCAAAATTTAATCTCTGCCACAAAAAAATTTAATTCTATCAGACATGTAAAACATTTATTTAATTTCTTCTGAATATACGATATATATTTTTTAACACAAAGTCAGATCTTCACCTCCGTGAAAAATGTGAATAACTGCACTGACAGAAAATGGCATTTATTCACTTTCTGCACTGAGCTGACAAGAATTATTACAAAACCTTCTGAAAACAAAACCTAAACTTTCCTGAACCTTCTAAACACCATTCCAAACACCATTCTAAACACCCTTCCAAACACAATTCTAAACACTTCCTTCCCAAAAAAGCAAACCAAATTCATCAAGCACACATAGCACGTCCCAGTGACATGGGAATTGTTTAAATGCTTGTGCAAGCTACATCACGGTCAAATGGAAATTGTTCAAATACTGTTGCAAGCTACATCTCGGTCACATGGAAATTGTTCAAAGACTGGTGCAAATATTCGCCCACTCACCCAAAAAAATGTTCACAAAGTAAATGCCCATATTCTAACCATAAGGCTCTAATCCTTTATTTCAAATTTATGTATTTAACCAAAATGTTCAACATAACAAAATGCAGTTGAGAAAACCAACATAGTGGCTTTGCGACCAGCATGGATCCAGTCCAGCCTGCACAGTCTGGTCAGGATCCATGCTGTTCACTTTCAAAGGCTATAGCAATTAGAGAAACTGTTTGCAAACAGCATGGATCCTGACAAGACTGCACGGATGCGCAGGCTGGTCTGGATCCATGCTGGTCGCAAACCCACTATGTTAGTTTTCTCATGGGGTTGGCTCAATTATGTTTCTATTTCATGCTTTTTTTCTGTGGATCAACCCATGCAGTATCTGTTTCAAATTGAGATTTTCATTAAAAAATTTAAAATTATCGAAATAACACAGAAGAATAAGATTTAAATACTTGTATACTATAAACACACTTTATTATATGTGAATTTTTTCAGATGTAAATGCAATTATAAATCTGATAGAACTATTTTAGCTTTTTCCGAAAGAAACATGCTGACATCATGAAGTTGTGCATATATTGTTAGTTTTTGGATTTGACACTGTACTGGTAAAATATGGTTAAAATCACAGAAAAAAAAAACATGAAAAAGAAAAACAATATACATTTGGTTGTTTTACATGTAAAACAAAAACATCTTTCACTCCTGAACCTAAAATATTACATTCTCATTTATGGCTGTGCCAGGTCTGAAAATATTTATTCTACTGTTCACCCAGTGAGATATTTTGATCAAACAAATATCTTCTATAATGATGTCATGTTCCAAATTAGTTATCTTATCAAATAGTTTGACTGTAATTTAATGAATACATTATTTTATTAATTTTCATGCAATTCAGATTTTTCTACTTCAGTAAAGATTTATTAATTGTAAAATCATTTATATACTGGTCATAAATGAAACCAATTAACTGTTTTCCAGTGAAATTTTCAATTTAATACTTTTTAAGTTACTATTTTTGTTTTTATTAAGAAAATAAAAACACTATTTGACCATACATAAATGATTTTATAGTTTTTACACATGCATCAACAGAATTTCTTTTGTAGGATGGGTTGAAACTGTCATAGTATGATGTATTAGGCGATGAAATATTTATTTCTGGTCACTTTTGGCAGACAAAAATATCTACTTCAATTGTGATATTTTAAAACATGCAGCTGTCATATTCATCTACGGTAGCACCACTAAATTGTGCTACTCATTTTTATATCAATTTATGTCTAAGATAATAAAGCCAAGTTTTGGACATCGGCTTCAAAACTTCTGCATCAATTGGCTGTTTTTTAGCTCAGTCATGAAAGTGACCAGTGGCCTAGCAGTATACCAGTTTTGGAATCTTGCCTCAAGCTTTATAAAACTGTGTTTGAAGGTCAGTCCTGAAATTCTAACTTGCCATTGGCCAATTTTAAAACTGTGCTCAGAAACGACCAATCAAATGCTTCAAATTTGGGACTGGTCTCTAGATTCTATGACCTCAAACCCTCAGGAACAGGAGCAGCAGCCAACAGTTTGAGAATGTTTTACTTTACACACCTCTGTTATTCATTAAATATATGTGACCAGAAACAAACATTACAAATATCAGCAAGCATGAAAAAAAAGATGACAGCAAAAAGAACATCTACAAAGAAAAGATGGGGCTACCTAATATACTGCCATCGAGTACAGAATCTGAAACAAAATATTACCATAAAGATATAGATTATTTTTTTCTACATGCTACGATAAAAATAGGAACAGTTGTTGAGTAAGTGATATAAACATGGACTTATTATATAATGATAGGAAGTGTAATGATGTTCTATTTATTTTTTGAAGTTGTCATCAACAATGTCATTATGAATTATTTGGGGAAATTAACATTATTTTTTTATTTTATTTTTAGTGTATTTTTTTAACCAAGAGGACCATGATGGTCCTGAATCGCTCACCTGTTCCCACATGACCCAGTTTTGAACTGAGTATGACATCGTTTTTTTCTAATATTTGACATAGTGACCTAGTTTTTAAGCTCATGTGACCCAGTTTTGAACTTGACCTAGATATCATCAAGATAAAAATTCTGACCAATTTTCATAAAGATCCATTGAAAAATATGGCCTCTAGAGAGGTCACAAGGTTTCTCTATTATTTGACCTAATGACCTAGTTTTTAACCGCACGTGACCTAGTTTTGAACTTGACCTAGACATCATCAAGGTGAACATTCTCACTAATTTTCATGGAGATCTCGTGAAAAATATGGCCTCTAGAGAGGTCAAAAGGTTTTTTTTATTTTTATACCTACTGACCTAGTGTTTGACTGCACATGACCCAGTTTCAAACTTTACCTAGATATCATCAAGGTGAACATTCAGACCAATTTTCATGAAAATCCATTGAAAAATATGGCCTCTAAAAAGGTCAAAAGGTTTTTCTATTTTTAGACCTACTGACCTAGTTTTTGACCGCAGCTGACCCAGTTTTGAACTTGACCTAGATATCATCAAGATGAACATTCAGACCAACTTTCATACAGTTTTATGAAAAATATGGCCTCTAGAGAGGTCACAAGGTTTTTTATTATTTGACCTACTGACCTAGTTTTTGATGGCACGTGACCCAGTTTCGAACTTGACCTAGATATCATCAATTTATTTATTTATTTGGGTTTTACGGTGCACCAACACAGTATAGGTTATATGGTGCCAAACAGGACTACAAATTTTGGTTCCACACCTCATTTACATCGAAATAAAAACATGAGGTATGGAATAAAAATTTGCATACCTGCAGAACCAAGTATTAAGACCCTATTAGTCACCTCTTATGATCATGCAAGGGTAAGGCAGTGGTTACCTAGATATCATCAAGATGAACATTCTGACCAACTTTCATTAAGATCCCATGAAAAATGTGACCTCTAGAGTGGTCACAAGCAAAAGTTTATGGATGGACTGACGCACAGAAGGACGACAGACGCGATCACAAAGCTCACCTTGTCACTTTGTGACAGGTGAGCTGAAAACTATACAAGCATCAAAGCTGTCACACTCAACCATTAAAGGTTCAACAGAGATTCATGATAAACCATTACAAAGATAAACCTCTAGTGTGCCAGAATACAAAATTGTTTTCCAGGACAGAATTCCCAAAATACTCAAGGACTGGATATCATTTTTGGTGGATTTTGACAGATATAAACCATATTACAACTTCCAGCAAATATCGATATTATTACAGTAACTTGTTACAGAAGAATCATAACAGATGTCGTATTATTTATCTTCACAACGTATAGTTAGGAAATTCAAAACCACCGGCCCACATTACATGGTAATTTGTCTACCAACAGAAATACAGCTCATGACTTTTAATTCAAACATCCATTTATCAAATAAAACAAGCAGGGAAATATACACACGAAGGGTTATATCAGAGGAGAATGGGAGCAAAATTTAAAGAACTTGACTGTTGAAGCCCAGAAGACAGGAACAACAAAGGGAAGAAATTCAAAAAAAAGTCCACAAAAATTCCTTACCAGGTATAGATATGTCAAAAATACACCTAAAAATTGGAGGTACCATCTATGTTGTACCACAGAAAAGTGGTTTCAGTTTTCCCTACGGCCAATAATAAAAAAGTTACAAAATAAGCTATTTATAGTTACATAAAAGGAACAAGAGCTGTCACTGGAGACAGCATACTCGACTATTTCAATGCTGGAGAGTGAAACTGGGCACATCTGAGGAAGCTGGAGCTGTGACTACAGTGTTTAATGACTCCAATAAGACTGAAGATATTGGACAATAGCTTGGGTCTGTGTCAAAAACATTAAGTAATAAGAGATACAAAGAACATTAAATAGGTCTAATTCTAAGTAAAAAGGGAGATAATTCATGAAATACTGGTGCAAGAGTGATTTTTGCACCTTGTGTTATATAATGTGGGTGATGATGTGGAATAACAACTTCAAGTTTGAATCAAATCCATTTAGTAATAACTGAGATATAGTGAAAATGCATCAAAATTAACCTGAAAGTCTAAGTAAAAGGGGGCATAATTCATGAAATATTGGTACCAGAGTTATAGACCTTGTGTCATATGATGTGGGTGATAAGGTGGAACAACTATTTTAAGTTTGAATCAAATCCATTTAGTAATAACAGAGATAGAATGAAAGTGCATCAAAACTTAAACCTGAAATTCTAAGTAAAAATGGGGGATAATTCTTGAAATATTGGTGCAAGAGTTATGGCCCTTGTGTCATATGATGTGAGTGATGATGTTGAATAACTATTTTAAGTTTGAATCAAATCCATTTAGTAACAACTGAGATAGAGTGAAAGTGCATCAAAATTTTAACCTGTAATTCTAAATAAAAGGGGGGCATAATTCATGAAATATTGGTACCAGAGTTATAGACCTTAAGTCATGTGATGTGGTTGGTAAGGTGGAACAACTAAATTAAGTTTGAATCAAATCCATTTAGTAATAACTGAGATAGAGTGAAAGTGCATCAAAACTTTAACCAGAAATTCTAAGTGAAAAGGGGGGATAATTCAGGAAATATTGGTGTGAGAGTTATGGCCCTTGTGCCATATGATGTGGGTGATGATGAGGAATAACTATTTTAAGTTTAAAACAAATCCATCAAGTAATTACAGAGATAAATAGAAAGTGCATCAAAACTTTAACTAAAGTGCGGATGTGGAAGGACACCAACGCTGACGCCCATGCAAGGTCGAGTAGGACAGCTCTCCATACTTCGTACAGTCGAGCTAAAAAGGGATCTGCCCAATAAAAACAAGAACACTGCAATGCAGAGCAATATACACACGAAAAAAAGTCATATGACCTCTGACCCCTAAGAGTGACCTTGACCTTGAAGCAAGCCATTCGAAACATGAACTCTACATGTCGTCGCAATATGGTGTACATTTGTGCCGAGTTTCTTTGAAATCCTTCAAGCAGTTCAAAGAGTTACAGAGCGGACACGAAATTGCTAACGGAGGGACAGACGGATGAACGGATGGACAGACGGACACTGCGGGTATAACATAATATGTTCCTTCGGGCATATAAAAAGTCATAAAGTCTTGTCCATTCAGTTTTGATCTTTACTGCAAGAAAATAGGAATTTTTGCTATATCAAAAATATCAAGAGTTTCAAAGAGTTTTGAAGATATTTTCCACATGGGGCCGTACTTTCATTTTTATTAGTTTCAATCATTAATCAGATAGTTATTACTACGAAGAATTCTAGAAAGCTGCAGAATAAGATTCAAAATAAACCTATTGTATGAAAGTTTACTCACGATCTTTCATGGTATAAGCCGGGTTTTCATAGACCATGTCAGGACCTGGAGCAAGCATCATTAGACGTGACGGAGGTCTGCTACCATACGGCATCGTATATTCTATTGGATACGAGTGTAGACTTGCTTTATCAATCCTCTCTCCATTGAATTCACTGTACTGAGTTTGTGGTCCCTTCACAGCTTGTCCTCTGGTTATTGAAAATAAACATAATATCAATAAACAAACGATGACTAGGTCAATAAGGATAGAAATCATTGTTTTAATGAATATTTCTTATTTACAATTATAGCTTTTTGATAAAACTTTTAAAAATAAAATGTTCAAACCAATTCAAGGACTGTAAACGGACATGACATGTGTAACATTGGTTTATTTTTATGCACTCAATGACCTTTGAAATCATGTCCATCAGAAGAGACCCTACAAAGCGAAAGACCCTTTAATTTCATGTTTGATCCTAAGGATTACATTTATACTAACATACAGGCATTAACAGAAAATGCAATTAGAGGTCATAATTTTCTGAGATATCAGCAAACAATACCAGATAATGCTCTGCAGCTATTCTTTACTATTTTGTGTGATCATTTCAGATTTGTATAAACTGCTATCATACAAAATTAAGTTTTCAACTTCGTTTTTTATCCCATCTCTGAGAATGCATAACAAGAGGTCCATGATGGTCCTGAATTGCTCACCTGTCCCCACATGACCCAGTTTTAAACCGAGTATGATGTCTTTTTTTTCTATTATTTGACATTGTGACCTAGTTTTTGAGCTCATGTGACCCAGTGTTGAATCTGACCTAGATATCATCAAGATAAAAATTCTAACCAATTTTCATGAAGATCCATTGAAAAATATGGCCTCTAGAGAGGTCACAAGATTTTGTATTATTTGACCTACTGACCTAGTTACTGAAGGCACATGACCCAGTTTCGAATTTGACCTAGATATCATCAAGGTGAACATTCTGCCAATTTTCATGAAGATCCATTTAAAAGTATGGCCTCTAGAGAGGTCACAAGGTTTTTCTATTTTTAGACCTACTGACCTAGTTTTTGACTGCAGCTGACCCAGTTTCGAACTTGACCTAGATATCATCAAGACCAACTTTCATAAAGATCCCATGAAAAATGTGACCTCTAGAGTGGTCACAAGCAAAAGTTTACGCACGCACGGACAAAGGACGACGGATGCTGTGCGATCACAAAAGCTTACATTGTCACTTTGTGACATGTGAGCTAAAAACAAGATTCATATAAAATTTTATTTATTTATTTGGGTTTTACGGTGCACCAACACAGTATAGGTTATATGGCGCCAAACAGGACTACAAATTTTGCTTCCACATCTCATTTACATCGAAATAAAAACATGAGGTATGGAATCAAAATTTGCATACTTGCTGGAATCACAGAGTTACTGCAAAACCAAGTGTTAAGACCCTATTAGTCGCCTCTTACGATCATGCAAGGGTAAGGCAGTGGTTCCAATTCTTTTCATACACAGATCGTCCTAGAACCACATGGGGCTCATATAAAATTTAAGATTATCTCTCTCCATTCCAATCAGCCAATTTCTACAGCAACAAAAAAAAAGCCTGGTTAATACAATACTTTAATATTCAACACTAGTTTCTATGGATCTGAAAAATGTCTATGAAGCCCAGCAAATATGTTTTAAACAAAGTTTATTTGAAGTTTTCATTACAGAGTTGGACCAAAAAATCTCCAGTAGTCTAGAATGGTAGCTCCCTCATGTTAATGATTTAGATAAATATTAGACTGGTTTACCTTCTCCAGCACAGACAGCACACAGCAAGGATGATAAGGAAGAGTATCAGTCCACCAACTGCTATAGAGACTGGGATCACAATGTCCAAAGTGTCGTCTGACAAATCTTCTGCTTCTGCAAATTGAAGGAAAATTCTTATAATCATAAAAATTCAAGATTCTGCCAATTAGTTAAGTCCTGTGTACTTTTAAATTTTAATTAACAGTAAAAAAAAACTAACTGCTTGAGGTTGCAAAGGGAGGAGCAAAATTCCAAGCATAGAAAGTAATTAGATGGCTGTCAATAGAACACTGGTGCCCCTAAAACTGTCACTGTACACATACTTTTGAAAAAGTCAAGGGCCATAACTCTGACTGTGTGAAATTACAATTGACAAGGGCTGTCCGTAAGACAGCCAATGCTCGACTATTCGAATTTTTGTCCCAGAAGCAGGAAAATATTACCCTAAATATTAAAATATCTATAGAATTTCAATCCAGTATCTGCAATAGTTTTGGAGATAGTAACTTGCATGCAAAACTTTAACCTGAAGTTTTAAGTTCAAAAGGGGACATAATTTGACCAAAATGCATGTCAGAGATATAGGACTTGATGCAATCAACTAGTTTTATTACCCTGAAGGCACATGTCAAGATTCAATTTAATATCTGCATTTGTTCTGCAGATAGTAACTTGCATGCAAAACTTTAACCTGAAGTTTTAAGTTCAAAAGGGGACATAATTTGACCAAAATGCATGTCAGAGATATAGGACTTGATGCAATCAACTAGTTTTATTACCCTGAAGGCACATGTCAAGATTCAATTTAATATCTGAATTTGTTCTGCAGATAGTAACTAGCAAGCAGAACTTTAACCAGAATTTTCTAAGTCCAAAAGGGGGCATTACTTGCCCAAAATTCATGTCAGAGTTATGGCACTTGACCCAGGGAGGTTGGTAACAGATCTAGAAAAAGAAACAAGAGGGCCATGATGGCCCTATATCGCTCACCTGTTATCATTGCAATTGAGGACAAGAAGGTCCTCAGAAAAAATATCTAAGTCCAAAGGACAGGAACAACAAAGGGAAGGAATTTAACCAAAAAGAAAAAAAAATCTTACAAGGTATAGATATGTTAAAATACACCTAAAAATTGGAGGTACCATCCATGTTGTACCACAGAAAACTGGTCTCGTGTTTTCCCTACGGCCAATAATAAAAAAAGTTACTAAAATAAGCTATTTATAGTAACGTAAAAGGGAAGTAATTAAAAAAAAATATTGTAAGTGGACAAAAGAAGGATCTGCCAAATATATCTGTTGACATAAATGAAATTTCAGATCAGTATCTTCATTAGTTATGGAGATATAACAATTTTAATTTGAAATAAAGGGAGGTAATTTGACATAAAATCAGTCCATAGTTATCTACCCTGATTGTCTCAGTCCAACTAATAACAATAATGAAATTTCAAATAAGCCCTGTAAGTACTTACTGATATAAATCCATTTTGATTACGATCAGGGGAGGTAATCAGATATAAAATAACTCTGGAGAACATATGATTGGATCTGATTTGTCATGGAATCCAAGATTTATTGTTGTTGAAGATATTTTGGAAGTTTGTATCAAATAAAACCATAAATGAAGTCTCTATATGGCTGCAAAAGCCAAAATAGCCAATTTTGGACCTTTAAGGGGCCATAACTCTGGAACCCAAGACGGAATCTGGCCAGTTGAAGAAAGGAAGCAAGACCTTGTGGTGAAACAAGTTGTGTGCAAGTTTGGTTAAAATCAAATCATAAATGAAGCTGCTATTGTGCAGACAAGGTCAAAATAGCTAATTTTTGCCCTTTCAGGGGCCATCACTCTGGAACCCATAAAGGAATCTCGCCAGTTCAAGAAAGGAACCAAGATCTTATGGTGATACAAGTTGTGTGCAAGTTTGGTTAAAATAAAATCATAAATGAAGCTGCTATTGTGCAGACAAGGTCAAAATAGCTAATTCTGGCCCTTTCAGGGGCCATAACTCTGGAACCCATAATGGAATCTAGCCAGTTCAAGAAAGGAACCAAGATCTTATGGTGATACAAGTTGTGTGCCAGTTTGGTAAAATTCAAATCATAAATAAAGCTGCTATTGTGCAGACAAGGTCAAAATAGCTAACTTTGGCCCTTTCAGGGGCCATAACTCTGGAACCCATAATGGGATCTGGCCAGTTCAAGAAAGGAACCGTGATCTTATGGTGATACAAGTTGTGTGCAAGTTTGGTTAAAATAAAATCATAAATGAAACCACTATCGTGCAGACAAGAAATTGTTGACGGACGGACGCACGCACGCACGGACGGACGGACTGACGACGGACGACGGACGAAGGGTGATCACAAAAGCTCACCTTGTCACTATGTGACAGGTGAGCTAAAAATAAGTTTCAAATCTGTATGCCTTTAAGAATAGCTGTATGTACTTGCACGCAAAACTTTAACCAAGATTTTCTAAGTCCAAAATGGGGCATCATTTGGCCAAAATGCAGGTCAGAGTTATAGGACTTGATGCTATCAACTAGTTTTATAACCCCGAAGACACGTGAAGTTTCAATTCAATATCTGCATTAGTTTTGGAGACAGTAACTTGCATGTAAAACTTTAAACAGGATTTTCCAAGTCCAAAAAGGGGCATAATTTGGCCAAAATGCAGGTCAGAGTTATAGGACTTGATGCTATCAACTAGTTTTATAACCCCGAAGACACATGTGAAGTTTCAATTCAATATCTGCATTAGTTTTGGAGACAGTAACTTGCATGTAAAACTTTAACCAGGATTTTCCAAGTCCAAAAGGGGGCATAATTTGTCCAAAATGCAGGTCAGAGTTATGGGACATGATGCTATCAACTTGTTTTATAACCCAGAAGACACAATGTGAAGTTTCAATTCAATATCTGCATTAGTTTTGGAGATAGTATCTTGTATGTAAAACTTTAACCAGGATTTTCTAAGTCCAAAAGGGGGCATAATTTGTTCAAAATACATGTCATCGTTAAGGGACTTGATCCAGTGAGGTTGGTAATTGACCTAGAAAAAGAAAAAAGTAAGTTTCAATGCTATATGCCTTTAAATGATAGCCATATGTACTTGCATGCAAAACTTTAACCAAGGTGTGACTCCGACACCAGGGTGAGTAGAGTTCTATGTATTGTCGAGCTAAAAACCCAGGTGCACAACTTCACAGGCTAAAATAAGGATTCTGTGAGGCATGATGACTCTAGGTCAAATACTTCTTGAGACATGCGTTTCACAAATACGGACAGACAGATGGACAGACAAGGGTAAATCTAAGTGCCCCCCACCCCCCTCCACCATAAAAAAAATCAAAATGGAGAGGGCACGATAAGATTAGGGCAAGGTACAATATAGATTGCTTGAAAGAGTCTGGGTGCTCCTGCCAGCAATGTTAATGCATATGCAAGTTGTGATTCATTGTATCATATAATGATCTACAAAATACATCCCTAAAAGTGACAAAAGCTTAAGATATAAAACCCAACAAGGAGATCTATACAAGAGGCCCATAATGGTCCTATATCGCTCACCTGTCATCATGGTACTTAAGAACAAGAAGGTCAAAAAATCATAATCAAGATCAATCAAAAGAATCATGAGAAAATATAGTTGAAATTTTCTTAAAGGTACAGATATGTCAAAATACGCCTATAAATTGGAGGTACCATCAATGTTGTACCACAGGAAAATGGTCTCAGTTTTTCCCTACGGCCAGTAATAAAAATGTTACTAAAAAAGTTATTTATAGTAACATAAAAAGGGAAGTAATTAAAACAAAAATAAAGAAGAATCTGCCAAATAAAAACAAGAGCACTGCAATGCAAGGCAAATGCAGAGCAATACATACACAAAACAAAGTCATATGAACTTTGACCCCTAAGTGTGACCTTGACCTTGAAGCAAGCCATCCGAAACATGCACTCTGCACATCGTTTTGATGAGGTGAACATTTGTGTCAGGTTTCTTTGAAATCCTTCAAGGGGTTCGAGAGTCACAGAGTGGAAGGGAAATTGCTAACCAACAGACAGACAGACAGACAGACAGACGGACACAAAGGTGATAACATAATATGTCTCTTAGGGTGTATAAAAAGGAACCAAGATCTTATGGTGACACGTTTTTGTGCAAGTTTGATTAAATTCAAATCATAAATAAAGCTGCTATTGTGCAGACAAGGTCAAAATAGCTAATTTTGGCCCTTTCAGGGACCATAACTCTGAAACCCATAATGGGATCTGGCTGGTTTAAGAAAGGAACCAAGATTTTATGGTGACACAAGTTTTTTGCAAGTTTTTTTAAATTCAAATCATAAATGAAGTTGCTATTGTGCAGACAAGGTCAAAACAGCCAATTTCGGCCATTTCAGGGGCCATAACTCTGGAACCCATAATGGGATCTGTCCAGTTTAAGAAAGGAATCAAGATCTTATGGTGATACAAGTTGTGTGCAAGTTTGGTTAAAATAAAATCATAAATAAAACCACTATCGTGCAGACAAGAAAGTGGACGGATGACGGACGGACGGACGAAGGGTGATCACAAAAGCTCACCCTGTCACTATGTGACAGGTGAGCTAATAAAATGTCTACTAATGGAATATACCAAAATTAATTCTGCAAACAAGTTTTCTGAAACTTCAAGAAGTTTCAATATTTCTAACTCCATAAATTAACTTGATCATCAATAAATAAAATATATTCAAGCTTATAAACCAAATTTCTATATCCTCTCATAACATAAAACATTATACTCTTCTAATCTGAAAATAAACAGATTGCAGTTATTACATCATGTCCAACCTTATATATGGTAGCCGGTGAAAAATTTTGTAAATATTAGAATGTTACTTACTGACTCTGGTCTGGCAGAAATCTCCCTTGTACCATTTAGTGCAAACACAGCTTGGTCGAGGCTCTCGTGTACATGTGGCTCCATTCTTACAGTAACCAAGGTCACATTTGTCTGAAATATTCATTTCTCCTTCAATCTTTAGGCTTATTTATTTTATAGGCTTTGTTTTATTGTTTTATCATACTTATTGCTGACATATGTGTAAACTGACATGTATATCCACATAAAAGCTACAAAACAGAAAAAAAAAACATGTTTTTTTTTTTTCAAACAGCCCTCCCAAAAGAAAATTAAACAAAAATTTAAGGCAAAGAATATAAAGCAAACAATTCTCTCACAAAACTTAATTAATTCTTTACAAAAACACATAAGGTTTTCATTTTTAATTTCTTCAACATTCAAGTCAAATTTTTGTTAATGGGTAATACAGGGTGTGCAGGGGGTGGAAGGAGCAGTGTTAACATCATACAAACACATCATTTATATATCAACTTCCCAGCTTTTGGAAGAGTATCACTTCATCACAGGGGGCACCTGTCCAGAACCACTTACCATCCAAACCAGCTGGTTGGCTTCCTCACATAAACAGGTATTAGAAGCCACCAAATCATTAGTGTAACAACTATAAATGAACAGAAATAGTATAAAAAAAATCCAGATCTACTCACGGATACACTGTCTGCCAGTGACTTGCCCTACACTAGGCTCATAGTTTGTGAAACATGTGCACGAGTAACCAAGTGCATTTGTGTCATCGACAGAACATGTTGCATTTGAAGAACAGTCATTGGCAGCTGCCGCTGAACAATAACCTGTAAAAAGAAAAAAAAAAAACTTGTGCAAGAACCTACATTAAATACTAAATACCATTTTGTTACTTAATTATTAGTAGCAGAGCCTCGTTAACTGCCTAAACAGTTACTCTCAAACCAGGCAGATATTCCCATCCACATCTACAAAGCTCGGAAAAAATCTTACAATGCAAAAAGACACTGTTATACGATATATTTCGACATAAATGTGTAAACATACAGTCAATCAGACCTCTTCATACATAAATTGAAAGACACTCAGTAGAATTTTTTGGTCATTATTATATACTGAGGTAGTCAGATGGATTTCTTCAGACATATCAGTATTAAGAGACTGTCAACCAGACCTGAATATACAAACTCTGTCAATCAGATATCTCCTGGCTCAAAAGCACACATAAACTGTTTATAAGACCCCTTTAAAAAATAAATTGTACTTTTTAGTATCAATAATACTGCATAATTATATTTTGAGTACTGCTGTATCTGGAAGCCAATATGTAATGAGCTAGTCATGCTTTATTACCAAGGGATATGTCAAATATACCATACTTGGTTTAGGTATTGGACTGTAATCATAGAGAAATGCATTGGCAAAGTAAATATTCAGACTTCAGTTCATACTTAGGCAGTCTTCAATCTTCCGAGAGCCGGTAGCTGTAGTGAATTTTCTCCCAGCTGGACACTGCATACAGGTGAACTGGAATGCCTCAGGTTGGAATGTACCACTTGGACATGGCACACAGGTAGAGGATGCAGCATTAAACTGCTCACCAGCATTACATGGACCTATAAATATACATCGTTCTCTTGAGTATGTACACAGTATATGGATTTTGTTTACTAAACATGTACCATGTACATGCTCTACAATCACAGTATCACACTAATCAATCATAATAATCATCCTTCTGACCTATCATCATCACAATTGTCATCATCATCATCCATTTGGTCTATTATTAGTATAATCTACAGTATCATCATCATCAGCAATAACATGTTTATCATCATCATCATCATCAACATAATAACCATTGCATTACTTTGATTTATAACGATCTTTATAAAAACTGAAAAAAATGCTTTCTGAAAATCATAATTTCACTCCCACAGTACTTTGTTGCATATTGATTTTGATGATAACCATCATGATTTTGTTAAAGAAGAAACTGAATAACGTTTTATACAATCTATTTTCATCTTTATGAAAGAGGAAATGAAACAAAAAATAAGCCAACAATAACTTTAACAGTTTGTATTAACAATATCATATTGTATCTGCACGACAAGTGTGTCACTGCCTGAATATTCCCCCTATCCAATCTTTGTTTGTTATCTTCCTTAACCCTTAGCCTGCTGGCGGCAGATGATTCTGCCTTTGCGACCAGTGCAAACCAAGATCAGCCTGCACATCCGTGCAGTCTGATCATGGTCTGCACTGTTCGCTATTCAGTCAGTAAATTTTCAGTGAAAACCCCTTTGAGTAATAAGTGGTACTGTCCAAATTGAAAGATGGACCAGTCCATTATAGAAATATAGCAGGGTAAGGGTTAAATTGTTGACCTGTGTTATTGCCAATCATACCTTAAAGTTTAGGAATTAGCCAAACAAACAAAAACCTCTAGCTCTTCAGATAATCTCACAAGCAGTTTTAATGATATGGAACAGCCACAAAGTTAACTTATTTGACCTTTGACCTTTGACCTTCAAATGCAACCTTAACCTTGGACCTAGTAACCTTGGCTGTGTGCTACTGATGTCACCTTGAAAAGGTTAATAATTGATGCTAGTTTAGTGAAAGTCTTCCAA
This sequence comes from Mercenaria mercenaria, assembly GCF_021730395.1. NCBI lineage: Eukaryota > Metazoa > Mollusca > Bivalvia > Venerida > Veneridae > Mercenaria > Mercenaria mercenaria. The sequence continues at coordinate 27,245,270 of NC_069362.1, forward strand.
GAGGTTTAAAAGATCTAAATTTAAGGTATTTGACATATGTGACCTTCACCTTTGACCAAGTGACCTGGGTTGTGTAATCTGCATATCATTTTTTTAGGAGGAAAACACATTATGTTTAGTTTTGTGAAAATCTTTCAACTAATTTTTCTCAACGGTCAGTACACTACTGTAGACTAGTTCATATTTTATGTGTCAACTTAAGCTAAATTCAATCAAACTCACAAAACCCTAAGACTGTACCATACCCTTGCTTATTTCTTTGTCATTCATTTACATGTAAATTATTTTAAATTCATAAAGTGCTCAATCAAGTTGGCAAACTTTCATTTTGTAATGAAACAGAGCTGTATTTAAAGAAATCATAAAATGAGACGTGCCATGAGAAAACCAACATAGTGGGTTTGCGACCAGCATGGATCCAGACCAGCCTGCGCATCCGCGCAGTCTGGTCAGGATCCATGCTGTTTGCTAACAGTTTCTCTAATTCCAATAGGCTTTGAAAGCGAACAGCATGGATCTAGACCAGACTGCGTGGATGCGCAGGCTGGTCTAGATCCACGCTGGTCGCAAAGCCACTATGTTGGTTTTCTCATGGCATGGCTCAAATAAGTTCGAAACTTACTTCTGCATAAGTCCTCTGATGTAGCACCTTTTCGAGGAGTGTATTTGATCGAAAATGGACACTCAATGCACTGGAAACTGCCGGCGTTTGGTTGGTAGGTACCTATTTCACAATCTACACATTGGCGACTATTTTCCACATAACTCTGACCAGCTGCACATGGACCTGGACAAAAGAAAGTAATAACATCCGACTGTTGAAATACTCAAATTTAACACATTGTCAAGATGTTTTTATTCTTTATATTAACATTGTGCGGATACAAAATTTCAACTTAAGGTTAATAGCAAAAAAGAAAGAAGTTCAACAGATTAATGTTAAAATGCTGATATAAAATTTGACACTTACTGACAGTACATTTACTTTCACTGTCTGCACCTGTCTGAGGGGTAAGACGGCCATTTGGACACTGTGTGCAAGTATCGGCAGCCACGTCACTTCTATACGTTCCAACAGCACACAGTTCACATTTATTGTTTGTTCCAACAAACTGACCAAGTGGACAAACAGCTGAAAATAATAAATGTAACAGTTAATAAGTTTGTTTTCTAAATGGGAATTTATACTTAGTAAACTCCATGCCAATTAATGCTTTAGTGATTTTTCATTCACTTTGATAACATGAAAAACAGATAGTTGGGGTGGGTTTACCCTGCTAACAAAGTTATACATTAATTATTCCTAATCACATCAAAAGGATGTTCATGTGCTATGTAAAATAGTCCCATTCATGAAAATTGCAGATGAACTATCAATGATCAAGCAGTCCTAATACAGCCTGTCTCCATTCAAAGTCAAGGTGAGGAAATTATGCAATAAAATTTCACACATCTCATTGTGAATGTGGTTGGTTTTGCACGTGCCATAATTATAATTGTTTGATGTAAACATTAGATTTCTTAATCGGCGGTCATTTGTTTTTGAGACGTTATGAAAATTGCTTTTAATTTAAACTAAATGAATTAATTAGTTTGAACAGCTGAGATCTTTGATAAGGATTAATTAGAGGTAATCGCAATGAGAATGTATAAAAATTAACTTCTTGAGGGAATGTATCATTCGTTCAAAATGTCAGATCGAAATGCTGTCAATCCTCTGGGAGAGAAACATGGTACATAAAGGAACTTTGCTCAAAAACATTTGAGGTAAGTATCATTTTCATTCTTCAAAAAAGTGAAAACTTTGGTAAACATAAACTGTACGGAATCGTGTACGTGTATAGTGCCGACAGCGTATACACAGCATCACGGAAACAGCCTTTATTTTTTATTAAAACTTCTCGTAACTAAACCAACTTTTTTCATTATTCAGTCCATACGTCCCTTCTCATAACTCGAATTTCGGTTATCTCGAAATAAAAAGCACGGTCCCGTGAAATTCGAGATATCGAGTTTCGACTGTATTTCAATAATCTGGTATTTGCTTTGTTTAAAAAACAGCCTGTTACAAATAGATCAGAAGTATATTATCAATAGGGCAATTTATAAGTGAGATATTTATATATATTTCACAGTGAAGTTTGCTTTTTCATTTGCATTGCAAACTGCTTGTTATTTCTTGTTTTTAAAAAGTTGCATTTTGTACAGATGACATGACATTTTTTATACATAAAATGTAAATCATTTAGTCTAGCTAAAAACTGATTCTCCTTACATCTGCAGTCAGCAACTGAAGTAGCCCCTGTGAATTTTGTTGAGTTTCCAAGCGGACAGTTTGTACAAGAAGTGACCCAATCCTGTGAGTTGTATGTTCCAAGTGGACATTTATTGCATGTATTTGTAGTTGTTTCTCTGTAGTAACCATCTGTTGTGCAGTTTGCTGCAGAATACAAAATACCACTTAGAATGAGAAGTCATATTAGACAGCTACATTATCATTCCCGTAATGTTTCATACTAAGTAATTTTTTTGTGAAATAGGTTTTGAGATACACACAACACAAAAGTTTTACTCCTTTTTTATGCATATTTTTTACAAAGTCAAGAGCCATAACTCTGGTATGTGTAAAATCCTTTTAATGAATGGATGGACAAGGGCAACTTAATGTGCCAACAAATGTTTTTGAGAGACACAAAAAAACCCCACTACATTCAGTCGAACTTTGTTAAATGAGCCAAGCCATGTGAAAACCAACATAGTGGCTTTGTGACCAGCATGGATCCACACTACCCTGCGTATCCGCACAGTCTGGTCAGGATCTATGCTGTTCACTAACAGTTTCTCTAATTGGAATAGGCTTTGAAAGCAAACAGCATGGACCCTGACCAGACTGTGTGGATGTGCAAGTCTATATCCCTTAAATAAGCAGGCAAAAAGGATAATTTTTTCCATCTCACTGAAATAGGTATGCAAGAAGGATAGACAAGTCCATAACCCTTTAAGCAAGAATGATAAATCTGTCCATATCATTATAATAGGTAAGCAGGGAGGATATACAAGTCCATATCCCTTTAATAAGCAAGCAAGAAAGATAAACATGTTCGTATCATAGTAATAATCATGCAAGAATAGAAAAGTTGATATCAATTTTATAGGTAGGGAAGAAAGGTAACAAAGACAAATGCTTTATTCAATAGATCTGATATGCGCTTACTTTTTGTACATATAAACAGTAACCAAAGCTATAGATATTTGAGCCACACCATGAGAAAACCAACATAGTGCGTTTGCAACCAGCATGGATCTAGACCAGACTGCTTGGATCAGGATCCATACTGTTCCTTTTCAAAGCCTATTGCAATTAGAGAAACAGTCAGCAAACAGCATGGATCCTGACCAGACTGCGCGGATGCACAGGCTGGTCTGGATCCATGCTGGTCACAAAGCACTATGTTGGTTTTCTTATGGTGCGGCTCAACTCAAACTCGAGGGTACCAGCAAAATTTGTTCCAGTGATCAGCTGCCAAGTTATCGAAGGAATTTTTCCAAGTTTGAGTTAACGAAGTTTGACTGTATATATAATTAAAGTAACAAGTATCAAATCTCAATCTTCAAGAAAGATCACTCTAAAAGAAGAGATATTTACCAATAACACACTCCGAGACATCCTTGCCACCTTCCCCTGCAGTCAGTTTGTCTATGGGACACAACTGACATTGAGGTTGTTGGCGATCAGCTTTGTTTCGGTAAAACCCAATAGGACAGAATTCACACAGACCATTAGTGCTGTTGTACTCCCTTCCAGACTCACAATCCACTACAAAAATCAATAAAATATGACAGTGTAAGCTAAATGCAACTCTATGTACACATAAAATTCTACATATGCTGTATGCGATGGATAATTTCATTTTAATGATACTCAACACTTAAATGTAGATGTAGATCATTTTGCTAGCTTATCATTTAATTTCAAAAAGTTTAGTGGTAACACTGATATAAGACATTTTTTGAAAATGTATGCTTTTCAGATTGAAATTAACTGTAAGTTTAGAGACTTCCTCAATATGATATAATTACGTAATCTAATTACACTCTCATGCAACCAGTTTGAGCCAGTACTACTAATCCCTATTAGTCAATGCGTTACATTGAAAATCTTACAAGACGTAAGGTTTATTGAAATGTTTATAAGACAATAAAGGAATATCTATGCAAGTTAGAACAGTTCTAGATGTTAATCCCAGATGTTGCTAAGGCTTAAAAAAACTGTTTAATTCCAGTATCCCAAACTCAACTAAATTTTAGACCCAACCCTAAATGTTGTTTTTTTCAACTTTTTAACAAAAAGTTGCAAAACTGCACCTTTTATGCTTTAATCAGGGTCAGCAATGTTAGGAACTGACTGATGCTCTTCAGGAATAGCCCCCTTTTTTTGTATTTCAGCATGTTACCAGAAACAAACAATTTTCTTTTTTAGGCCTAAGCAAGCTGCCAGAATGGTTTCTGATTATTTCTTTTACATTTTTGTTCAATAACTAAACCAAAATTCAAAATGTATATTAATGAATAATTAATAATGTTCACTTACAAACACAGTCTGACTCTTCATCAGCTTTCAATGATAAAGTGACTTTGTTGTCTGGGCAAGTCTTGCACTGTTCCTGCCAAATTTCGTCTTGATATGTGTCATAATCACATGACCTACATACAGGACTCAAGGGATTTGTGACTTTGTCCAAGTATTGGCCAGCAGTACATGCCGCTGCAATGTGCAAGTTATTTCAATTTTTTTTTTATCTCTAAGTCATTGAAAGACAAAATTTATATGGATTTATCTTACACTTAATCACAAACAACCTTAACATGTACAAATCTGTTAAATCATACTCAAACCTAGGTTTGTAGAAATGCACATGACCAAATGTAATTTAGGACTAAAATGGTTATGAATTCCATTTACATTAACTTATTCTCAATCCAAGCTTGTAGAGATGCATTTTACTCAAATTTATATACAGCCTAAGTTTGTCAAGATGTATTCAAATCAAATAATGCACAGTCTAAATTTGTTTGGATTCATTTAACTAAAGAAACATGCATAACCTTAATTCATAATGGTTCATTTTACTTTCTGTCAATATCTACTCACTGTAGCTTGACCAATTCCAATACTGTAACAGTCAATTCCACTTATTTGAATACTGGTTATTGGAATATTCTGCTTATTTGGATAACAAGAGCTGTCCGTAAGACAGCCAAGCTCGACTATTCGAAATATTGTCACAGAAGCAGGAAATTATTACCCAAAATGTTAAATATCAAAAGAGTTTAAGTTCGAAAGGGAACATAATTTGACCAAAATACATATCAAAGTTATGGGACTTGATGCTATCAACTAGTTTTATAACCCCGAAGAAACATGTTAGGTTTAAATTCAATATCTGCATTAGTTTTGGAGATAGTAACTTGCATGTAAACTTTAACCAGAATTTTCTAAGTCCAAAAGGGGGCATAATTTGTTCAAAATACATGTTAAGAGTTATGGAACTTGACCTAGTGAGGCTGGTAATTGACCTAGAAAAGGAATAAATAAGATTCAAAGCTATATGCCTTTTGGTAATAGCTGTATGTACTTGCACGCAAAACTTTAACCAGAATTTTCTAAGTCCAAAAGGGGGCATAATTTGCCCAAAATACATGTCAGAGTTATGGGACTTGATTCTATCAACTAGTTTTATAACCCCGAAGACACCTGTGAAGTTTCAATTTAATATCTATATTAGTTTTGGAGATAGTAACTTGCATGTAAAACTTTAACCAGGATTTTATAAGTCCAAAAGGGGCATAATTTGCCCAAAATACATGTCAGAGTTATGGGACTTGTCCCAGTGAGGTAGGTAATTGATCTAGAAAAAGAAAAAATAAGTTTCAAATCTATATGCCTTTTAGTAATAGCTGTATGTACTTGCACGCAAAACTTTAACCAGAATTTTCTAAGTCCAAAAGGGGGCATAATTTGGCCAAAATGAAGGTCAGAGTTATGGGACTTGGTGCTATCAACTAGTTTTATAACCCCGAAGACATATGTAAAGTTTCAATTCAATATCTGCATTAGTTTTGGAGATAGTAACTTGCATGTAAAACTTTAACCAGGATTTTCTAAGTCCAAAAGGGGGCATAATTTGCTCAAAATACATGTCAGAGTTATGGGACTTGACCCAGTGAGGTAGGTAATTGATCTAGAAAAAGAAAAAATAAGTTTCAAATCTATATGCCTTTTAGTAATAGCTGTATGTACTTGCACGCAAAACTTTAACCAGAATTTTCTAAGTCCAAAAGGGGGCATAATTTGGCCAAAATGAAGGTCAGAGTTATGGGACTTGGTGCTATCAAATAGTTTTATAACCCCAAAGACACATGTGAAGTTTCAATTCAATATCTGCATTAGTTTTGGAGATAGTAACTTGCATGTAAAACTTTAACCAAAATTTTCTAAGTCCAAAAGGGGGCATAATTTGCTCAAAATACATGTTAGAGTTATGGAACTTGACCCAGTGAGGTTGGTAATTGTCCTAGAAAAAGAATAAATAAGTTTCAAAGCTATATGCCTTTAAATGATAGCTGTATGTACTTGCATGCAAAAACTTAACCAAGGTGTGACGCCGACGCCGACGCCGACGCCGACGCCAGGGTGAGTAGAATAGCTAGACTATTCTTCGAATAGTCGAGCTAAAAATGTAGGAGTTGTTGACAACAGACATCAAATATCCTAAAAGTTCACCAAGACCACTTAATGCTCAGGTGATCCTAAAAAAAATACACTCACGTAAAGAGCAAGAACCAGGGTTTGTTGCACCAGTAGATTCTGTTGTAGTCCCACCCTGACATGGTTTACACTTGGCTGCAGCAGACTCTATCTTGTAAAAGCCTCTGGGACACTCCTGGCAACTCCCTCCAACATCTTCAAATCCAGGGCTACACACCACTGTTCAATGATCAAATTTAACATTACAGACAAGGTTTAGCAGCATCACTATATTCAATAATATAATGGATTAAATTACCTTAGCGCAAAAAGTAAATAAGTCCTTCTTTGAGTCAATGCAGTTATCCACTTCTTGCATTGAGGTGATGTAATGTTAACCCTTATGCTGGACACAACTGATTCTGTCTTTGCGAACAGTGTAGATCATGATCAGCCTGCATATCCATGCAGTCTGATCAAGATCTGCACTGTTTGCCATTCAGTCAGTATCTTTTAGGTATAAGCACCCCTTTTAACAGTTAATGGCACACTGTCCAAACTGAAAGATTGACAAGTTCATTATAGAAATTTATCAATTTAAGGGTTACTATTAGACTAGTGCCTACTCAATGTTTCCATTCATACTGCAGGTTGCAGTGATGCTCAACAAATAACACCTCCCCTTACCAAAATTAATCCTTACACGAGATTTGAGGATAAACCAGCAGTATTTAAGAAAAAACAGTTAAACTTTTATCAACACAATTTTAAAATATCTGTCACCAGTCACTCTGATCAGTCACCTTGACCTTTGGTGTACCTGAAATTAATAAAAAAAAATGTCTGCCCTTTATCAAGGGCAATTAATCCTTATGTGAGGTTTGATTATAAGTAGGGCAGTAGTAAACAACAAACTGGTAAAATGATGAGCATGCCAATATACTTAATCCTGGAAACAATTACCACACTGTTGGCTACTCTACTGCCAACCTCCATGTTAGAACAGACAGGCTATAAAGGTATTTATTTTCACTGTCAAAAGCCAACACTTACAAATACAGTCGGAACGTGCATCTGATCCCTCATTTTCAGTAGTTAGGTCTTTTCCACACTCAATACATTCAGTCTTCCATTTCTCTGGTTGAAATTCCCCTTTCGGACAAAGGTCACAAGTTTTGTCAGGTTTTAGGTATTGCCCGGCACTACAGTTACCTATAACAAATATTGTGCATAAGACACGGCACTTCACTATTTTGCAATTATTGAGATGAAAATTTCTTGGTACTGATTTATTTTATCACAATTTACTTCAAAATAAAATTTTATTACGGCAATGATAAAAGCATGCATGCAAAACTTCCACCAAAGTGTGTTATTCAAAAGTAAGGACAATAACTGTGATAAACTTCAACCAAGAGTTCTCTAACTTGAGTACAGAATGTAAACAGGTTTGATAGGAAGGATATCTTGTAAGAAGTTTCTAATGTTATGGAGGTAATTTAAGCTTGATAATTAATTGCATGTAAAATTTAAATAGAAACTTTTAAGTCCAAAACGGCAATAATTTGAATTAAATTCAACCAAGAGTTATCTAACTTGTTTATTTCTATTTCAGCAGGTGAAAAGCAAATTTCATCAACTTGGCACAATGTGGAATTTTATAACAAGCTCAATTTTTTTTATGCAAGGTTAATTTGCATCACTGAATTCTAGCCAGTGTTTACTGAGGAGTACTCTTGACAAGTTGTGGTGTATGGTTCTGAAGTTCAATAATCAAAGGACAATAATTCAGTGAAAAAACACTGGACCAAAATACGAAGACAAGAGGGTCATGATTACCCTGAATGGCTCACCTGAGTAATATAAGCCACATGTTTAAAACGGCACACTGATGCTAAAATATTAGGAAGTAGATCACACTCTTGGTCACTGAAAGTTAGTTTTAAGATTGGTGTACAAAACTGTACATGTCATACATATTTCAAGCCTGTAACTTAACAAGAGGGTCATGATGACCCTGGATCGCTCACCTGAGTAATATGAGCTACATGTTTCAAATGTCAAACTGATGATTTTTAGAAATTTTTTGGAAGATTTTCCGATGTACAATCAAGTAACCCTTGGGGCTGGGCCAATTTTACCCCGGGGTCATGATTTGAACAAAGTTTGTAGAAGTCTACTAGGCAATGTAACAAATCAAATATCTAAGACCTAGGCCTTCTGGTTTATTTTAAGCAAATTTATGAAGATTTTCCTACGTAAAATCAAGTGAACCCTGGGGCGGGGTCAATTTTGACCTCGAGGGTCATGATTTGAACATATTTTGTAGAGGTCCAATAGGCAATGCTACATGTTAAATATCTAAGCTCTAGGCCTTCTGGTTTATTTTAAGAAATTTTTGAAGATTTTTCTATGTATAATCAAGTAACCCCAAGGGGCAGGGTCAATTTGATCCCGGGGGTCATGATTTGAACAAATTTTGTAGAGGTTCACAAGGCAATGCTACATGTCAAATATCTAAGCTCTAGGCCTTCTGGTTTATTTTTAGAAAATTTTTGAAGATTTTCCTATGTAAAATCAAGTAACCTCTGGGGCGGGGCCAATTTTACCCTGGGGATAATGAATTGAACAAAATTTGTAGAAGCCTACTTGGCAATGTTACATATCAAATATCTAAGATCTAGGCCTTCTGGTTTATTTTTAGCAAATTTATGAAGATTTCCCTATGTACAATCAAGTAACCCCTGGGGCTGGGTCAATTTGACCCTGGGGGTCAAGATTTGAACAAATTTTGTAGAGGTCCACTAGGCAATGGTACATGTCAAATATCTAAGCTCTAGGCCTTCTGGCATTTAAATTCATACACAAAATCTGTTAGTGTTCATGAAAATAATAATGATAATGCATTCGACATTGCTTCTGACATTCTTATGAGAAAAACAACAATTCAGTTCATGGATATTTAGCATTAAAATTCTTTTATAAAATGTGTAGTATGGCCAAAATTTGGAGATCGCCGTTCACATGTAGGCTATATGTATTATTTGCCTTGAAGAATTTCGTTTTCTCGAGTGCAACATCGAATGAAAATCCTGCGATACCTGTCTTAGAACCAATTCAAAAATAATTTCTTAAAATGATACACTTGATAAATTATCATCCTACATGGGGTTTCGAAATTATCTGTTACATGTGGTCACTTCTTTTCTTATTTCTAGATGTCATATTTACATTTAATATGTAAAGTATCTCTTTTTACACACATTGTCATGTCGACAACGTAAAAGAATACTGTTTTTATTTAGAACTTTACAGTCTGTAGATACTTAGTTACGGTAAGCTTGTGAGACACAATGGCGGCATAGCAACAAAGTCTGCGGATCGACGGATAACGCTTTATCTTATTGGCCAATATTATTGGTTTGATTGACAGATCGGATCCATCCACTGCTTGTGGTCATCAGGTAATTATAATAAAACAGTCTAGGAAATATGATCTCAAAATTTTTTAGGTATTTATTCCTATAAAACTCATATAACAAATGACCCCCAGGGCGGGGCCTCTTTTCACCCCAGAGGCATAATTTCAACAATCTTGTTAGAAATCCACTAGGCAATGCCACATATCAAATATCAAAGGCCTAGGCCTTGAACATTCAGACAAGAAGATTTTTTTCTCTCTATACAAGTCTATGTTAAATTCGGGACCCCAACGGTCTTTTCACCTCAGGGGCATAATTTGAACAAGGACCACAAGGCAATGCAACATACCAAATATCAAAAGCCTAGGCCTTGCAGTTTAAGGCAAGAAGATATTTAACGTTTTTTTCCTATATACCAGTAAGTCTATGTAAAACTCGAGAACCCCGGGGCTGGGCCTCTTTTCACCCCAGAATTATAATTTGAACAAGTTTGGTAGAGGACCACAAGGCAATGCTACATACCAAATATCGAAGGCCTATAAGTCTATGTAAAACTTGTGACCCTGGGGCGGGGCCTCTTTTCACCCCAAGGGCACAATTTGAACAATCTTCATAGAGGACCATTAGATGATGTCACATGCCAAATATCAAGACTCTATGCCTTGCAGTTTTGGACAAGAAGATTTTTTGAAGTTTTTCCTTTCAGTTGCCATGGCAACCAGAGTTCTGCATGGAATTCAATTCTTGGAATAATTTTGAAAGGGGGCCACCAAAGGATCATTCCTGTGAAGTTTGGTGTAATTCTGCTCATTATTTTTCAAGAAGATTTTTTTAGAAATTGTTGATAGACGCACGCCGCATGACGGACTACGTACAACAGACATTGAGCGGTCACAAAAGCTCACCATGAGCCTTTGGCTCAGGTGAACTAAAGAACCACACATCTCCTTTTGAGTGTTAAGCTACCTTCAAAGTTTCGCTCAATTCCAGCCTGTGGTTGCTGAGAAATATTCTAAACAAGGACGACACTATAGTTTACTAATGTTGAAAAATCAAAGGGCAATAACCCAGTGAAAAATCATCAGACTGGAACATGGCTCCCCCTTCAGGGAGGACACTTACCAACATTACACAGACTCCTTGATTCAGTATTCTTATTTTCAGTAATATTCTGGAGGGGACATAGTGTGCATGGAGCAAAATAGCCGTCATTGTTGTCCTTGTAATAGCCTATCTCACAACCAACACATCCACCATTTATCTTCTCATAACCCGATGGACAGTAACCTGTAAAATAATTATGAAACTAGAGCTTCTTTTGAGAAAAGCGCATGTCTCCCACAACTACATAATCATCTGAATAGTAGTATGCACCAAGACCTCAACTGCCTAATCATCTGACATGATTGAAATTTGGGGCATAAACGACCCATATACATTTGTATTACTATTCACAGTAGGAGTATATTGGTCCTTTATGTCCCTAAGACCTGAGCAATTTTTGATACTTCAAGGGCTATAATTCTGAAGTGCCTTTGCCAATTTGGCCACTTAGTTCAGACAAGATTTGTGACAGACACACACAAAGACAGTAGTAAATCAATATGTCTCCCATGCCACTGTGTGGTGGGAGACATAATTACTTCATACATTCACAATTAAAAGGTTAATGTACATACAGTTGGTATACTTACAGTTGATACAGTTCAGGTTAGTAGACTAACAATTGATACACCTAGGATTGATTTTTTTAGATTTTAGATTTCATTGATTATTTATGTCTCACCACTGTACACATATATAATACAATTTGAAACACCTTAATTGATAGATTTCAGGTTACTTCTGGCTAATAGACTGAAAACTGACAGACTCAGGGTTTACAGACTGAAGGTTAACACTTAGTTGACAAATTGAAGTTTAACAGGAAGTTCATAGGTTGAAGGTTAACAGAAGGCTGACGGACTAAAGGTTAATATTGACTTGCTCAGATTGTAGGTTAACAGTCAGTTGATAGAATGACGGATAGACTGTGAATGTGACTCCTGATTGACACTTACTCTCACAATCGGTTTTAGCAGTTGAGTTGACATTGCGTGTAAAGGTTCCATCATCACATGATATACAGTCTTTCTGGTAGGCATCAGGTTGGTAGGTCCCCCTAGGACAAGACACACAACCTGTATCATCAGCATTCCTCTTTGTTCCTGGAGCACAGGTTCCTAAACACAAGAAAAACAGGTCCAACATCTCATTATTTACTATTCTCCTCACATGTTTTACAGCATTACCTGTTTATAAACTGAACACAGAGTAGAATGCCCTGAAATGATTAATTCATTATATCTACTTTACCCAATAAATTAATGAACATAGACTATGAAAAAAAGTTCACATACCTAGAAAAAATCCTCTTAGCTCATTTTGATCAAGGTGGGAAAAATGTCTTTTCAATTAAAAGAAAAAAAGAGCTGTTACTATTAGTAACAAAGGCACACCAAGCATTCCTAAGTACACTACAGTTGTCTGCACAAAATATGCCAGTGGTGAAGAGATACTGAGTTTACTTACTGACTTGACATTCAGCATCATTATCTGAGTGAATTCTTGCAATGGTGTAGAGACACTGAGTTTACTTACTGACTTGACACTCAGCAATAGAGACACTAAGTTTACTTACTGACTTGACATTCAGCAACATTATCTGAGTGAGTTCTTGCAATGGTGTAGAGACACTGCGTTTACTTACTGAAGTAACATTCAGCAATAGAGACACTGAATTTACTTACTGACATGACATTCAGCAACATTATCTAAGTGAGTTCTTGCAGTGGTGTAAAGACAATTACTTTACTTACTGATGTGACATTCAGCAACTTTATCTGAGTGAGCTCTTTAGTGGTGTAGGGATAGTGATTTTACTTACTGAAGTGACATTCAGCAACATTATCTGAGTGAATTCTTGAAGTGGTGCAGAGACACTAAGTTTACTTACTGAAGTGACATTCAACAACATTATCTGTGTGAGTTCTTTCAGTGGTGAAGAGACAATGAGTTTACTTACTTAAGTAACATTCAGCATAGACACTGAATTTACTTTCTGAAGTGAACATTCAGCAACATTATCTGAGTGAAATTCTTCAGTGAGTGCAGAGACATGAGTTTACTTACTGAAGTACATTCGCATATAGACACTGAATTACTACTGAAGTGATAAGCATTATCTGCAGAGTTCCCGAGCAGGAAACTGAGTTTACTTACTGAAGTATCATTCAGCAATATAGACACTGAATTTACCTACTGAAGTGACATTAAGCAAAATTATCTGCGTGAGTTCCCACAGCAGTGTAGAGATACTGAGTTTACTTACTGAAGTATCATTCAGCAATATAGACACTGAATTTACTTACTGAAGTGACATTAAGCAACATTATCTGCGTGAGTTCCCACAGCAGTGTAGAGAACTGAGTTTACTTACTGAAGTGACATTCAGCAATATAAACACTGAATTTACTTACTGAAGTGACATTAAGCAACATTATCTGAGTGAGTTCTTGCCATGGTGTAGCGACACTGAGTTTACTTACTGAAGTAACATTCAGTAACATTATCTGAGTGAGTTCTTGCAGTGGTGTAGAGATACTGAGTTTACTTACTGATGTGATATTCAGCTATATTATATGACAATAATATTGAGTTAACTTACTGATGTTACAGGCAGCAACATTAGTAGAGCCAATATCAATAGTGGTGTAGATACTGTTACATGGCTTGCAAGGTTCAAATACACCATCATCATTGTTCTTGTAGTAGCCTCTTTTACATGGTTTACATATTCCATTTATCTTTTCACTTCCAGACTCACAATATGCTGCAATAACGAGACAATTAATCTAAAAGCTATTTACTAAGGGCATACACAAACACTACTTCATAAATCCGACAAATTTTCCATCTTTGAATGGATCACAAAGACACACATAAGAAATGAGGCACTTTTATAGCTTTAAATGGTTCCAGCTTTTAGTCGTTTAATAGTATTGCATCATCAGCAACTTGAAAGAACAAATATTGCATCATCTGCAACACGGCATCATCTGCAACTTGAAAGAAAAAGTATTGCATCATCTGCAACTTGAAAGAACAAGTATTGCATCATGTGCAGCTTGAAAGAACACATATTGCCTCATCTTCAACATAAAAGTACAAATATTGCATCATCTGCAACTTGAAAGAACAAATATTGCATCCTTTGCTGGTAAACTGTAATATTTAGTTGCAGGTTTATCCCGCTACCAAAGTTAAAGTGTATTTCTGACAAACATAGCATCTTTATTTGATTCCAAATCACATCCAAAGGATGTTCTGCTACACAATATAGTCCCATTCATTAACAATGTGGATGAAATATCAATGAACAAGCAGTTCTTATTCAGCCTGTCTCCACTTGCACTGACCATTTAGATTATATAAGATCTATCAATGATAAGGTATTTTAGCCCATGGTTACATCACAAGCTGGGTCAGGCAGAGTTAATCTTCGATATGAGACCAATTAAATTTGTATTTGTTTCTCATTCATGTATATTCATAGACTGGCATTAAACAGAAAATAAATCTACCAAAAACCCGCAACCATCAGACATTTCAAGGCTTTGATTTATTAACATAAATGAGGAGTACTTACTTTCACAATCTCCAGCAGATGTAGATTCCACCTGTCTAGTACTGTAACCATCCTGGCATTTCTTACAGTCTTTGCTATACTCCACATCTTGGTACTCACCAAGAGGACATTTCACACAGCCTGTATTGGCACCGTTTGGCCTGTTGCCCACAGGACATTTATCTGTTTATAATAAAGCATAAATTTTCTTACCACTCAACCTTGGACAAATAAGACATCTTGGTACACAGTTAACATTTACCTATTCAATGCATCAACATTAAAATAAAAAATACAATTTTCAGAAAGTTTCTTTTCATATATTTATCCGTTATGTATAGGTTATATATAAGTGGAATACAGTAGTTTTAAAACAGTAATTTTGAGCAAGTATCAGCAAACGTCTTACAGTTGGCCATACAGTTGATGTGACAACTGTATGTGAAATAGAATGGCCAAATTTGAACCAATTGAAGCAAATCTATTGGCAGAGCAACTTTGGCCAACAGTTACTGTAAATTAACTAAAAGATCATTTCTTTCAGAACTTTTCTATACCTTTAGCATGCTGGTGGCATGTGATTCTACCTTTGTGACCAGTGCAGACCAAGATCAGCCTCCACATCCCTGCAGGCTGATCATTGTCTGCCCTGTTCGTTATTCAGTCAGTAAATTTTCAGTGTACAGCACTTTAAAAAATAAATGGTACTGCCCAAACTGAATGATAGACAAGTCCTTTTTAAGAAATTTAGAAGGTTAAAGGTTAAAACACAACTAAAACAACCCAAACCCTTAAAATAGAAAGAAACAGCAAAAATCATAATGCTGATGATTTATTTTTTGATACTGGTTTGCCTGTTCAGTCTGCTGGGGTGTCAAGTGATTCCGCCTCTGCAACCAGTGAACAGACCTTTGAATAATAAATAGCTTGTTTGTTTGTTTGTTTTTTTATTTAACACTGTTGTTCAGCAGTATTTCAGTCATGTAAAGGCCAGCAGTTAACCTTACCAGTGTTCCTGGATTCTGTGCCAGTACAAAGCTGTTCTCCGCAAGTAACTGCAAACTTCCCCACATGAATCAGAGGCGGATGACTAATGATTTCTTACACAATGTCGTTTATCAAATAGTCAAGGAGAACATCACCCAGCCCAAGGATCAAACTCACGACCCCACAATCCCTAGATTGACACTCTACCTACTGAGCTAAGCAGATGGGTTATAATAGTGAGTGAGTGAGTTGGGTTTTACGGCAAATTGACTCAAAATGGTCATATATTGCCAAGGGTTATAATAAATAAATAGCAGAGTAGTCAGACAAGTCCATTTTAGAAGTTTAACAAGGTAAAGGTAGACTTACAAATGGTGCATTCCAAAGCAGATTTTGCTCCTTCATTTTCACTTCTCTTGTTGCCAGGGCAGGTTTCACACATTCCTTGTATATCTTCATTATTATCTTTGTATGTTCCAATCGTACAAATTTCACACCTGTAATTTGGGTCCTGTTTTACTTGATATCCTGATGGGCAGTAATCTAAAAGTAGGAGAAGATTTTAAATCTGCAAATTCTTTATACATCCCTCCACTGTTATAACTCTGAAACAAGAGAGTCTTAAAGACCCTAAGTCACTTACCTGACCTTAAACGCAACAGAAAATGTTTTATAAAAAATTATTTTAAAAAAATCTGATAGAGCTATGCTGTGACAGACCCAGAGATTTTCTGTGACCTGTTCTAGTACACTAGTTAGTCTTTGACCACAGTACACCTAGTCGTTTCATATAGACAATCATATTACTCTTTTCATGCAGATAAATTAGATAACAATTAGCAGTGTTGACAAGGCCTTTTGTTTTTAAATTTGATCATGATTTTAAACCAAGATGACCTTGTCTCAACTTTGACCTAGATTTTGTTCAAAGTAAATAAAAGTTTATCAAGTTTCATGAAGATTGCTTATGAAATGTGGCTGTTCATATATAAAAATATACGTTTTCTCTTACCACTTAAGAAATGCCACAAATTAAGGGCCATAGTCCATGAATAAAAACCACTGAACCATAACATTCCAACAATATACACAACCAAGCTAAACAGTGATTACTCCAGGAATTCCAACCAGTAGTACAAGAGAAGGGGCCCAGATGTCATAAAATTTTAATCTTCAACCAGCAGTAAAGGAGAAGTAAAATCATACTAGATGCCCATGGGCAACAGTGTGCAACTTTATAGAGCTGTCTCACTGGTATATAATGCTGATATGCTACAAGTTACTCCATCCAGTAACATTATATTGACACCAGGCTGACCAGGTTGCCATAACGGGAAAAGTAATACCATTTTTTCACATCTCTGGTATGACCCAGCCTGGGGATGAACCCATGACCTTTGCACTTGAAGAGATGCTCTACCATTATGCTAACAACGTGGTTACAAAAATGAAATAAAGTTACTTACATTTGCATTCTGACTTAAATATGGTCCCGACTGTCTCCGTCCTCCATCGTGCTGGATCACCGCATAGTATACAAGACGTCTGCCATTTATCTTCTTGGTACTGGTTCAAAGGGCAAGGACTACATTGATTTGTAGTTTCATTACGGTAGTTTCCAGCATTGCACGCAACTACAAATGTAAGTTTGATATTAGTTTACAAACAAGATGAAACTTTAATATCATCAATTATTTAATTTTTGGACATTCTGGGATGATGTTGGCAATAATTTCTTGGACAACGCAACATAAGAAATTATGTATGTGAAAGCCTTTAACTTACTTTAAAAAAAAAAAACACATCACATGTTCCTGTGTTTTTTGAAACATGCCCCAATGGTCATTCACTGAAGTCTGTCTGTTTGTTGGTTTGTTTTGGGTTAAGCACCCTTTATGAACAGTATCTCAGTTATGTAGCAGTTGACAATTAACCTAACCAGTTTTTCTGAATTCTGTACCAGTACTAACCTGTTCCACCAACCTGTTCCTCGATTCTGTACCAGTACCAACCTGTTCCTGGATTCTGTACCAGTACCAACCTGTTCCTGGATTCTGTACCAGTATCAACCTGTTCCTGGATTCTGTACCAGTACCAACCTGTCCCTCGATTCTGTACCAGTACCAACCTGTCTCTCGATTCTGTACCAGTACCAACCTGTTCCTGGATTCTGTACCAGTACCAACCTGTTCCTGGATTTTGTATCAGTACCAACCTGTTCCTGGATTCTGTACCAGTACCAACCTGTTCCTGGGTTCTGTATCAGTACCAACCTGTTCCTGGATTCTGTACCAGTACCAACCTGTTCCTGGATTCTGTACCAGTACCAACCTGTTCCTGGATTCTGTACCAGTACCAACCTGTTCCTGGATTCTGTACTAGTACCAACCTGTTCCTTGATTCTGAACCAGTACTAATCTGTTCTGTACCATTACTAACCTGTTCTCTGCAAGTTACTGCCAAGTCATTCAATGAAGTAAATTGATTTGTGAATACCTAAGACAAAATTTAGAGCTGATACTCGTCACTTAATTTAATAAAAATATATCAATTTATCTCAACATGGCAAGAACATTTTACTGGCAAATTCATTTTTAACCCAAATCAACACTTTGGTTAAGGTAAGGAAGACGATAACTTGGCAAGGTATTTACCACTGTGATTACTGTATTAGTCATTCAAAAGATAACAGGTTTGAGTCAAGTCAAATGAATGACTAGTAATGTCACACATTTTTTTAATTATTTTTAAACAGTTTTATTTAACAGTCCCCAGTTTAAGTAAACAGAGTTCCTGCATTTTGTTCCCTACTAAAATGTTGTTTGCCAGCAACTGTGGAAGACTGATGATTTCAGATACAATGAATTCTATAACATAACTCAAAGACTGAACTGCTACCTGATCAATTACAGATTCACCTTTCCGTATTTAGTTAAGTGGGCCAGAACTATCATACCTGTGCAGTCCATTACAATAACAGAACAGTCTATTCCCATTCCAGTAAAGTCTATTCCCACACCTGTTCAGTCTATTCCTATATTTATACATTCTATTCCCATATCAGAATAGTCTATTCCAATTCTAGTTGTCTATTCCCATTCTAGTCCAGTCTATTCCAATACCAGTACTGTCTATTCCCATACCAGTACAGTTTATTCCCATACCATTCCAGTCTATTCCAACTCCAGTCCAGTCTTTTCCAATACCAATACAGTCCTTTCCAATACCAGTACAGTCTTTGCCCATACCAGTCCATTCTATTCCCACAGCAGTACAATATTTTCCAATACCAGAGGAATCTATTCCAATACCTGTTCAGTCTATTCCCATACCAAAGTTTGTTCCTATTCTAGTACAGACTATTCCCATTCTAGTCCAGTCTATTCCCAATCTAGTCCAGTCTATTCCAATACCAGTACAGTCTATTCCCATTCTAGTACAGTCTATTCCTAATCTATTCCAGTCTATTCCAATACCAGTAAAATCTGTTCCAATACCAGTATAGCCTATTCCCAATCTAGTCCAGTCTATTCCAATACCAGTAAAATCTACTCCAATACCAGTATAGCCTATTCCCATTCTAGTACAGTCTATTCCCAATCTATTCCAGTCTATTCCAATACCAGTAAAATCTTCTCCAAAACCAGTACAGTCTATTCCAATATCTGTGCAGTCCATTCTTATACCAGTATTACAGATATTTTGAATAAAAAGCTATCTTACCTATGTTACAATCACTGTCAGATTTTGATGCAATATTAGCTGTAATGTATCCCGGCCTACAGGAAACACAGTTTTGAGACACTGTCGCATCTCTGTACTGACCAATCTTACACGGATCACAGTTTCCTTCGCTGTTCAGCTCATATCCACTATCACATGAAACTATGAAAATATGAAGAATTAATGTCAGTATACCTCTTTCAAACAATGTTTCTAGTGACAATACATGATAGAACACTGTATAATACAACAAGCTAATTCGATGAATCGGTATCCCCCGCCAAAGGGGTTGTGGTGAGGAATGTCAAAAAAAATATATCCAGCAAAAAGTTACTAAGAAGCAAATAATTTCAATAGTCAAAATCAATTTAACAGAAAATGAATGTTTTTTTTTTGTTTGGTTGATGCGGGGAAGCAGCGGGGGTGACCGGATGAGGGTACAATACATCACATGTTGATTATAAATATTGGTGGGAAATTAAAAATGAAAAAAAAAAAAAAAAAAAAATGGGTGGTGGTATTGTGTGTGTGTGTGTGGGGGGGGGGATGCATGATCGGGGTGGCGGGCATGACACGGTGGGGTGGAGGAGTGAGGTGGGGGAATAGTACAACTTTGAATGCTGATAAATATTCATGGAAGGTTTGAAAAAAATAATAAAAAGGAATGAAAATTGTTTTGTTTTTTTTGGAGGGGGGGTGGGTGACCAAGGCAAGGTGTTGACCAGGTGTGGGTACACAATTTTGCATGTTTATAATAAATGTTCATGGAAAAGAATGAAAGGAGTTTAACGAAATTCTGCCAACTGGTTGGTTGTTATGTACAAATCTGTAGAATTTTAAACTATTAAAGGGCAATAACTCTAAGGAAAACTAACCAATTAAAAAAACAAGAGATCACAGAGTGATCTTGGCGCCCACCAATGTGCCATTTTTGAGTGTTTCAAATTTCAAGACTTATTGACTAGCTCAAGGTCAAATTTCATTTCCGTACACAACACTGTGCATGTGGTCCAAATTCGAAAGCTGTAGCTTGAGAAATGTGAAAGTAGGTCACTAGATCAATTTCAAGGACAAAGTTCTTTGTACACAAAACTATGCATGTGCATCAAGTTTGAAGGCTGTAGTTTGAGAAATTTGAAAGTAGGTCACTAGGTCAATCTTAAGGTCAAAGTTTATTTCGGTACACAAAACTATGCAAGTGGTCCAAATTTGAAGGCTGTAGCTTGAGAAATGTGAAAGTAGGTCACTAGGTCAAAATCAAGGTCAAATTACACTTCAGAACACAAATCTATGCATGTGGTCCGCATTTAAAGCCTGTACCTTCAAAAATGTGGAAGTAGGTCACTAGGTCAATGTCAAGGTCAAAGTTTGTTTCGGTACACAATCCTATGCATGTGGTCTAAATTTGAAGCCTGTAGCACAGAAATGTGAAAGTAGGTCACTAGGTCAATCTTAAGGTCAATGTTCATTTCGGTACACAAAACTATGCAAGTGGTCCAAATTTGAAGGCTGTAGCTCGAGAAATGTGAAAGTAGGTCACTAGGTCAAAATCAAGGTCAAATTTTATTTTGGAACACAGAAATATGCATGTGGTCCAAATTTGAAGCCTGTACCTTCAAAAATGTGAAAGTAGGTCATTAGGTCAATGTAAAGGACAAAGTTTGTTTCGGTACATAAGATTATGCATGTGGTCCAAATCTGAAGGCTATAGCTTGAGAAATGTGAAAGTAGGTCACTAGGTCAAAATCAAGGTCAAATTTCATTTTGGAACACGCAACTATGCATGTGGTCCAAATTTGAAGCCTGTACCTTCAAAAATGTGAAAGTAGGTCACTAGGTCAATGTCAAGGTCGAAGTTTTTTCAGTGCACAAAACTATGCATGTGGTCCAAATTTGAAGGCTGTAGCTACAGAAATGTGAAAGTAGGTCACTAGGTCAAAATCAAGGTCAACTCATGTCAAGGTTCATCTTGCTACTCAAAACCATACATGTGGTCCAAATCTGAATGTTGTAGGTTATTGACAAGAAGATTTTAAAAGCTTTTCCCTATATAAGTCTATATGAACCATGTGACCCCCAGGGCAGGGCCATATTTGACACTAGGGGGATAATTTGAACAAACTTGGTAGAGAACCACCAGATGATGCTACATTACAAATGCCAAAGCCCTAGGCTTTGTGGTTTGGACAAGAAGATTTTCAACGTTTTTCCCTAAATAAGTCTATGTAAACCATGTGACCCACGGGGCGGGGCCATATCTGACCCTAGGGGGATAATTTTAACAATCTTAGTAGAAGACCACTAGATGATGTCACATACAAAATATCAAAGCCCTAGGCCCTGTGGAAGAACAAGAGGTTTTTCAAAGTTTTTCCCTATGTAAGTCTATATAAACCATGTGACCCCCGGGGAGGGGCCATATTAGACCCCAGGGAAATAATTTGAATCATCTTGGTAGAGGACCACTAGATGATGCTTCATACCAAATATCAAATCCCTAGGCTCTGTGGTTTTGGACAAGAATATTTTCAAAGTTTTTCCCTATATAAATATATGTAAATTATAGAAATAAACAAAGGGCCATAACTCACTAAAAAATTGTTGAACTAGTCTGATTTTCAGGGGGACACAACTAAGGTATCAATACATCATTCAGACAAAGTTTGGTCAAAATCCCCCTAGTAGTTTATGAGGAGATGCGATAACGAGAAATTGTTAACGGACGGAAGGACGGACGGACGGAAGGACGACGGACCACGGACGCAGAGTGATTTGAATAGCCCACCATCTGATGATGGTGGGCTAAAAATGACAGGCATCATTGAAGTATGTTGGTTCATATTTATTTCAAGTTTCATGAAATTCTACCGGCTTGTTACTGAGAAATGGCTGCAGGCGTAGATTTTTCATTAAATCAAGGGCAACACCTCAAAGAGAAATTGACCAATTAAAAAAAAAATTACAGACATCATTGCAATATGTTGGTGCATGTTTATTTCAAGTTTTATGAAATTCTACCTGATAGTTACTGAGAAAT
Organism: Mercenaria mercenaria; assembly: GCF_021730395.1. Taxonomy (NCBI): domain Eukaryota; kingdom Metazoa; phylum Mollusca; class Bivalvia; order Venerida; family Veneridae; genus Mercenaria; species Mercenaria mercenaria. Next base: position 27,267,853 of record NC_069362.1, read on the forward strand.
GGCTGTGGATGGACATTTTTTGGCATTTTTCATAAAATCAAGGGCAATAACTTCAAGGGAAATTGACTAATTAAAAACAAGAGGACCATGATGGTCCTGAATCGCTCACCTATCCCCACAAGACCCAGTGTTGAACTGAGTATGACGTCGTTATTTCTATTATTTGACATAGTGACCTAGTTTTTGAGCACATGTGACCTAGATATCATCAAGATAAAAAATTCTGACCAATTTTCATGAAGATCCATTGAAAAATATGGCCTCTAGAGAGGTCACAAGCTTTTTCTATTATTTGACCTAATGACCTAGTTTTTGAAGGCACGTGACCCACTTTTAAACTTGACCTAGATATCATCAAGATGAACATTCTCACCAATTTTCAAGAAGATCTCATGAAAAATATGGCCTCTAGAGAGGTCACAAGGTTTTTCTATTTTTCGACCTACTGACCTAGTTTTTGACCGCACATGACCCAGTTACGAACCTGACCTAGATATCATCAAGCTGAATATTCTCACCAGTTTTCATGAAGATCCATTGAGAAATATGGATTCTAGAGAGGTCACAAGGTTTTTCTATTTTTAGACCTACTGACCTAGTTTTTGACCCCACGTGACCCAGTTTCGAACCTGACCTAGATATCATCAAGGTGAACATTCTGACCAATATTCATGAAGATCTCATGAAAAATATGGCCTCTAGAGAGGTCACAAGGTTTTTCTATTTTTAGACCTACTGACCTAGTTTTTAACCCCACGTGACCCAGTTTCGAACTTGATCTAGATATCATCAAGGTAAACATTCTGACCAATTTTCCTGAAGATCCATTGAAAAATATGGCCTCTAGAGAGGTCACAAGGTTTTTCTATTTTTAGACCTACTGACCTAATTTTTGACCGCATGTGACCCAGTTTCGAACTTGACCTAGATATTATCAAGGTGAACATTCTGACCAATTTTCATGAAGATCCATTGAGAAATATGGCCTCTAGAGAGGTCACAAGGTTTTTCTATTTTTAGACCTACTGACCTAGTTTTTGATCCAACATGACCCAGTATTGAACTTGACCTAGATATCATTAAGGTGAACATTCTGACCAACATTCATGAAGATCTCATGAAAAATATGGCCTCTAGAGAGGTCACAAGGTTTTTCTATTTTTAGATCTACTGACCTAGTTTTTACCCCCACGTGACCCAGTTTCGAACTTGACCTAGATATCATCAAGGTAAACATTCTGACCAATTTTCATTAAGATCCATTGAGAAATATGGCCTCTAGAGAGGTCAAAATGTTTTTCTATTTTTAGACCTAATGACCTAGTTTTTGACCCCACGTGACCCAGTTTCGAACTTGACCTAGATATCATCAAGGTGAACATTCTAAACAATATTCATGAAGATCTCATGAAAAATATGGCCTCTAGAGAGGTCACAAGGTTTTTCTATTTTTAGACCTACTGACCTAGTTTTTGACCCCACGTGACCCAGTTTCGAACTTGACCTAGATATCATCAAGGTGAACATTCTGACCAATTTTCATGAAGATCTTGTGAAATATATGGCCTCTAGAGAGGTCACAAGGTTTTTCTATTTTTAGACCTACTGACCTAGTTTTTGATGGCACGTGACCCAGTTTCAAACTTGACCTAGATATCATCAAGGTGAACATTCTGACCAACTTTCATAAAGATCCCATGAAAAATGTGACCTCTAGAGTGGTCACAAGCAAAAGTTTACGGACGCACGGACGCACGCACGCACGGACGGACGGACGGACAACGGACGACGGACGCCGCGCGATCACAAAAGCTCACCTTGTCACTTTGTGACAGGTGAGCTAAAAAAATTGACGGGCATCATCGCAGTATGTTGGTTCATGTTTATTTCAAGTTCCATGAAATTCTACCTGCTAGATACTAAGAAATGGCTGCAGACAGATGCACGCACGTACCAACAGACGCACTGATGGATGGAAAACGCCATTTCAATTACCCCCTTTCCCGAATTTATCAGCGGGGGATAATAATATTGCTGCTGAAAATAAAGAATAATTCATGGTAACTGCTAAAGGGGAAACATCACAGGACACAGTTAACTGAGAAAAGACACCTTAACAAAATTATAAACTAGAAGATGTTTTTGTCACAAAAACATATGTTTCCCCCCATGTATAACTTTAGCTCTGGCAGCCATTTTGTGCCGTGAAGCAGAACGTGTCGGTGATATGCACTACTAGGCTTGGTACTGATCACTCCTGTGAAGTTTTGTCCAAATCAGTTTGACCTGTGAAAGCTGGATTAGATTTTTCTACTTTTTTTAGCTCTGGTGGCCATTTTGTGCAGTGAAGCGGAACCTGCTGGCGATATGCATAAGAAGGGTTGGAACTGATCACTCCTGTGAAGTGTCATTGAAACCCAGCCAGAAGGTTGACCTGTGAAAGCCTGACAAGCTTACTGCGGATGGACAGATGGACAGCAAAGACAAAACCAGTATGTCTCCCTCATTTTATGGGGGAGACATAACTAAAATGATACTGCAAAAGAAAAGGCATCACAAGACTGTAAGATACTAAGATACAGTGAATCTGCTTCAGCAAAGGTTCCACTGAAAGTCTGTAAGGTATAAGGAGATCGCTTGAAACAACTGAAAAAAGGCACTGAAAGAAACTGTTAAATACAATAATAATGCCACAGAAAAGATTTCACAAGACACTGTTAAACACAGCAATACTGTGTAGGAATAGAAAACATCCAAGCAATCCAAGTTTTTCTTTTAGAATGTGGATACACTGTCAGTTTCATTGACTAACAAATGGCTTGCTTTCTATTCATGGTATGTCGTTCATTCATTTCTATATTAAACATTTGTGATTTATTCTGTGTTATCTGGAAATACGTTTAAAAAACATGCAAAAAACTGAAGAATCACACTGAAGTTAATATTTGAGCCACACTATGAGAAAACCAACATAGTGGCCTTGTGACCAGCATGGATCAGGACCAGCCCGCGCATATGCACAGTCTGGTCAGGATCCATGCTGTTTGCTAACGGTTTCTCAAATTGAAATAGGCTTTGAAAGGGAACAGCATGGATTCTGACCAGACTACGCAGATGCGCAGGCTGGTCTGGATCCATGCTGGTCGCAAACGCACTATGTTGGTTTTCTCATGGTGCAGCTCATATTATCATAAAAGCAAAGTACCTGAGCACTGTGCTGATGATGTTGACCCCTCGTCTTTTGTGATGTAGCCTGCCTGGCACCCTTTACATCTGAACTGACCTTCTTCATCCTGGTAAAATCCGATGGCACATTTTGCACAGTCATTAATAATAGTATTGAAATATTCTCCAATGGGGCAGGACTCTGAAAAAGTGGAACAGTTCATTATCATCATAGTCTGAAATAACAAGTGAAAAATAGGTTTTCTCAAATCAAAATCGCTGTTATGCCTTTGGGCAGTCTAAATAATATGCTCTATTGTAATATAAACCAGTAAAAATACTTTTAAAAAATCATTAACAAGCTTAAATTTTAACCAAAAGAATCTAGTTTGAATTCAGAATTTTTTTTTTTTTTTTTTTTTTTTTGATAAAGAGAAAATTGAATTAATCATCACTTACTTTTACAACTGTTCTGTTCATATTCACCAGTCATTTGGGTTGTAAAACCATTACCGCAAGGCTTGCAATTCATTGCATGGCTTTCATCCTGGTATGATCCCAGTGGACAGTCATCACAGATAGCAGTAGTGTTTGATGTGTCTGTGTAGCGGAAATAATTACCTGGCCCGCATTCAACTGAAATTTTATTTATCATATGAAGCAGCTGACAATAAATGCATCTATTTTGTGAACATCAGATTTCTGAAAGACAGCCCCACTGCAATTCCATGCCAAGACTGTTCTCATGTGTTTTTAAAACTCATTTCCAAACCAAGTTTTAAAAACTTGGCACTTGTCGCCCTATATTGTGTCTGGATGCTGCCATTTTAAAACACAGAGTCAATAAGCTGCTGATTACTATTTTACACATAACTAGATGTGTGGCCTTTAAGGACGCTGATGCCCCCCCCCCCCCCCCCCCTCCCATTCCTATTATTGTATGCATATCTTTGACAAAGTTAAGGGCCATATCTCTGGTCTGGCTGTGTGAAACTCCAATTAAAACACCAGGTGCACAGCTTCACATGCTGAATAACAATCCTGCAGGATTTGATGACTCTACTTTTTGAGATATGCCTGACAAAAATCAGAAAGAGGTATGGATGGATGGAGTGCCTCCCTCCTCAAAAATTTTGGGAGCACAAAAAATAACATACTGTGTTTTGGTAATTGTTGAAGTTGAATGTTACTATACTCTTGATAAACATTTCATATATATAATGATATGAAAAGCAAATTTTCCAAGAACAATTTGTGGTTTCTTACTTAACCAAATAACTCAGATCAAATATGTAGTTGTATTGTTTGAAACATGGAAGGAAGTATTTTGAAAAAAATAAATTGCAAATACCGAATGCTAGCACATTCAACCTAATGGTCCTTGTTTATGTGGCACAAGAACTTTCTTTAGGGACAAAAACCAGGCATTAATTTACAAAACAAGGTATCTTTAGTTGTGTGACCTGCCATAGATATGTAATTTTCATACTGAAATAAGTAAAGTACACATACCACATTGCCCATTCAGTAGAACTTCACCAGCTGGGCATATATCTGTCATCGCTATCTCAAATTTCTCTTCAAGGAACTCTAGACCAGGAATGGTGTCCTTAAAATATAAATAAACTAGAGCTGCATTTGAGAAAAGTCTCCCATAACTGCCTTATCATCTTGATTGGCATTTCTTCTCCATTATGTAACTGAGTCAACCATGCACCAAGACCTGTATCACTGGCATCAGTATTTTCTGTATTTCAAGGGCCATAATTCCAAATTGCCTACGCCTATTTGGCTACATATCGAACTTGGCTGAGGACTTATTGTCAAACATATTTTGTTCAAGTTTGATGAAGATCGGATGAGAAATGTTTGACTAAGAGTGTGGACAAGATTTGTGACAGACTGACATATACACACACATGTACGCATGCACACAAGCATCGCGCATGACCAAGCTTCAAGAAGATATTTTCATATATATGGCCTCTAGAGTGTTATCAAGCTTTTCCTATGATTTGACCTTATGACCTAGTTTTGGACCCCACATGACCGAGATTTGAACTTGACCTACAGGTCATCAACATGAACATTCTGACTAATTCTCATGAGTTTAAAACTTAAATTGTGGTCTCTAGAGTGTTAACAAGATTTCCCTTTGATCCGGTCTAGTGACCTTGTTTTTTTGACCCCACATCACTCAGTTTCAAACCTGACCTAGAGATTATCAAGACAAATAGCCTGACCTAGTTTCACAACTGTGGCGTCTGGAGTGTTCACAAGTTTTCCTTTGACTTGACCAAGTGACCTAGTTTTTGACCTCACATGACCCAGATTCAACCTTGACCTAGAGATTATCAAGACAAACATTCAACCAAGTTTCATAAAGAGCCACAACTGTGGCCTCTACAGTGTTCACAAGCTTTTCTTTTGATCTGGCCTACTGACCTAGTTTATGACCCAACATGACCAGTTTCAAAATTGATCTAGAGATCATCAAGACAAACATTCTGACCAAGTTTCATAAAGATTGGGTAACAACTGTGGCCTCTAGAGTGTTCACAAGGCAAATGTTGACAGATGATGCACAACGGACGTCGACGGGTGCCGAACATTATGACCAGTTACAATAGCTCACCTTGAGACCGAATCTCAAGCTCTCTTATCTGGAAATTCTGGCTATCTCAAAGGAATTTTTGACTTGCATTAAAATTCATTTTTTTCATATATGAGCCGTGCCATGAGAAAACCAACATAGTGGGTTTGCGACCAGCATGGATCCAGACCAGCCTGCGCATCCGCGTAGTCTGGTCAGGATCCATGCTGTTCGCTTTTAAAGCCTATTGCCATTAGACAAACTGTTAGCGAACAGCATGGATCCTGACCAGACTGCGTGGATGCGCAGGCTGGTCTGGATCCATGCTGGTCGCAAACCCACTATGTTGGTTTTCCCATGGCACGGCGTATATGTATTTTCATCTTGTATAGGTCAAATGCCATAAACAGTCAAACTTCATTAATTCAAACTTATCGGGGAAGACAGAACTGTCTTATCAGCAGTTCGCGCCAATAAACAATATATGTTACACAGGGATTTTGCTCAGACCCAACTTGAGTTCAAGTGTAGGTGGCTTTTGAATTATCTGAGTGAACAAAGTTTGACTGTACTGTGACTTTGGTTGTTTCAAAGTGAATTTCATGTTGGCCAAATTCCCATGTAATTATGTACCAAAGTATCAAAGAAAGAAATACATGTAGTTATCTACGTAAAGAGATTATTACCCACCCATATTCGCTAATAAGATGCATTTTTAGGAGTCACATTTCTAATGCAATAGTGGGACATGTGTGTTATAAGCATATACTAAAAGGAAATTAAAAGAAGAATTAAAACTAGAATGCCCACGGGCAACATGTCAAGCCCGCCAGCTGTCAAAAGGACTATGAGTTGCACATGACACCCTGTCTCACTGAGGCAAACATTTATGCCAAATAAAAAATGATTGCAAAAAGTTACAATATTAGTTATTTATAGTAACAACAAAGGATAATAAATCTTTAAAAAAGTCCACACAAAAAAAAATCTTTACCAGTAGAGATAGGTCAAAATACACCTCAAAACTGGATGTAACATGCAAATTGTACTACAGAAAAATGGTCTTGAATTTTCCTGACGACCAGTAATAAAAAAGTTACAATATAAGCTATTTATAGTAACAACAAAGGGAAGTAATTCTAGGTTCTTGCATTCCGTCTCATGATGGTGCACAATTGTGCCAATTAAGTTACATCAAAATCCCTCCATGCATGAAAAAGAAATGCTCTGGACAGAGTCATTCTTGTATCTGACCTTTGACCTCTAAGTGTGACCTTGACCTTAGACCTAGGGTCCTGGTTCTTACGCATGACACTCCGTCACATGTTTGTGAACATTTGTGCCAAGTTACATCAAAATCCTTCCATGCATGAAGAAGAAATGCTCCGGACAAAGTCATTATTGAATTTAACCTTTGACCTCCAAGTGTGACCTTGAACTTTGAGATAGGAACCTGCCATTTGCGCACTCTGTCTCACTGAGGTTAACATTCATGCCAAATATAAACGAGATTGCTTCATGCATGTCAAAGTTATGGTCCGGACAAACAAATCCGGATGCATGCACGGACGAACGCACGCACGCACATACACCGAACAGTCATTTGGACAACTATGTCTTCGCATCCGCAAGCAGGCTCGACAAAAATCTTCAAGTTACAACTCATTCCATCTTTATTTCTGCCACTGCTAACCGTTACTTTTTTTTCAGCAGTCATTTGCATAGCAGTGATAAAATCTGTAACGGCACGAACCGTATTTCAACCCACTAAAAAAATCGATATTAATCTATTTTATGATTCAAAGGCGTATTTTTTTACAAATGTATTTTTTCCTTTTAAAACACCAAAATATATATGCTTTAAATTAGCTTGTAAACTATAATGGACATTAACTGTACATAGAAAAATTCACACCCTGCAAACCGAACATAATAAAAGGATAACTGGGGCTAATTGCAGAGAACTGTTTAAGGGTGTTAATTGTTAAAACGCGCTCGTTATGAAATCTTTGATGCTTCAAATCGGCAAATAAACACTTACAAATAAATACAGATTTATGATTGACAATGACTGATGTCAAACTTTGGAATCTTCGAAGATTGGTCAACGGCAATTATTTTGGACTAGTCTTCTTGCCAAATGACAGCGATGTAGAGATGCCTAGCTCCTCGAAACCTGAACGCGATTGTGTAATTGATCAAAGTGGGCATACCTGTATTAGACTAGCATGTTTCAAGCTATAATTGATTGACACATGTCATATCATTTGACAGCCTAGCCATAAAATCTGCAATATTATTTTGGCTGATTTGTAGACCTAATCTGGCCGTATCCTAGTAGCTAAAATACATTTTATTATGTACAAACAAGAGTGCCAGAATGTCACAATATACGCCCGTCACAGCAAATTTCTTTACACTAGCACCTGTATTTGCAAATGGAATTTTAATTTTGCGGTAGTAATTACTGTAATTCTTTTGTTTTTCCAAATCCACATAAAAACTCCTTACCAGGTAGAGATACCTTAAAATACACCTAAAATTTGAAAGTAGCATCTATGTTGTACCACAGAAAAGTGGTCTTGGTTTTTCCCTACTGTCAATTATAAAAAAGTTACAATATAAGTTATTTATAGTAACAACTAAGGGAAGTTAATCTTAAAAAAAAAAAATGCCCCCCCCCCCCCACCACAAAAAATTGTAAGTTCACACAAAAATCCTTACAAGGTAGAGATAGGTCAAAATACACTTCAGACTTGTATGTAACATGCATGTTGTACTACAGAAAAGTGGTCTCGATTTTTCCCTACGACTAGTAATGAGAAAGTTACAATACAAGCTATTTATAGTAACAACAAAGGGAAGTAATTCTAAAGAAAGGACCTGCGCATGACACTTTGTCTCACGATGGTGAACAATTGTGCCAATTAAGTTACATCAAAATCCCTCCATGCATGAAGAAGAAATGCTTCGGACAAAGTCATTCTTGCATCTGACCTTTGGCCTCTAAGTGTGACCTTGACCTTAGACCTAGGGACCTGGTTCTTGCGCAAGACACTCCATCTCGTGGTGGTGAACATTTGTGCCAAGTTATATCAAAATCCCTAAATGCATGAACAAGAAATGCTCCGGACAAAGTTTTCATTCTTGTATCCTTTGACCTCTAAGTGTGACCTTGACCTTAGACCTAGGGACCTGGTTCTTGCGCAAGACACTCCATCTCATGATGGTGAACAATTGTGCCAAGTTAAATCAAAATCCCGCCATGCATGAAGAAGATATGCTCCGGACAAAGTCATTCTTGAATTTGACCTTTGATCTCTAAGTGTGACCTTGACCTTAAATCAAGGGACCTGGTTCTTGCGCAAGACACTCATTTAAATGTGTTTATCATAGAAAAATAATTAAAGCCCGCCCGCACTAAGGTGAATTTCATTTATCTCACAGGAAATGGCTGGTCTCTAAGAATTCAAGTTTTGGCTCTACAAAAGAAACATATTGACCTTGATCTTCAGGTCTTCAGGTCTTGACACAGTTTGCTTTTGTTCTAATTGTTTTTGCTAAGGTACTTACAACTCACACCAAATGTATAAAACACGAAGAACAAGATAATAGCTACTGAAAGTAGGTTGTACTTACAAATTTAAGAACTTGCTGACCAAGTAAGAAATAAATCAAGAATTCCTCTGTTGATATATCTTCATCATCTAATTTGGTCCTGAAATATAAAGTGTTAATGATAAATATCTAACTGACATATACTGATAAAGATTAAACTGCATTATAAAAAGCTTTTTTACAACTAAAATATATTGTGAAATTGATACTGTCTAGCTAAATCTTAACAATGAGCAGTATTCTGAATAGTTCATGTGCCTGAAAAAAACACTCAGCTGCATGCAATTATATGCTCAAAATCACTCAGTTGCATGCAATTATATGCTCAAAATCACTCAGTTGCCTACAAACATGATTAAAAGCACTCAGTTGCATGCAAACATGCTCAATATCACTCAGCTGCATGCAAACATATGCTCAAAATCACTCAGCTGCATGCAATTATATGCTCAAAATTACTCAGTTGCATGCATTTATATGCTCAAAATCACTCAGTTGCATGCAATTATATGCTCAAAATCACTCAGTTGCATACAAACATTATTAAAAGCAATCAGTTGCATGCAAACATGCTCAATATCACTCAGCTGTATGCAAACATATGCTCAAAATCACTAAGCTGCATGCAAACATATGCTCAAAATCACTCTGCTGCATACAAACATGATTAAAAGCACTCAGTTGCATACAAACATGATTAAAATCACTCAGTTGCATGCAAACATGCTCAAAATCACTCAGCTGCGTGCAATTATATGCTCAAAATCACTCAGCTGCATGCAATTATATGCTCAAAATCACTCAGTTGCATGCAATTATATGCTCAAAATCACTCAGCTGCATACAAACATTATTAAAAGCAATCAGTTGCATGCAAACATGCTCAATATCACTCAGCTGTATGCAAACATATGCTCAAAATCACTAAGCTGCATGCAAACATATTATGCTCAAAATCACTCAGCTGCATACAAACATGATTAAAAGCACTCAGTTGCATACAAACATGATTAAAATCACTCAGTTGCATGCAAACATGCTCAATATCACTCAGCTGCATGCAAACATATGCTCAAAAGCACTCAGTTGCATGCAAACATATGCTCAAAAGCACGCAGTTGCATACAAACGTGATTAAAATCACTCAGTTGCATGCAAACATGCTCAATATCACTCAGCTGCAGGCAAACATATGCTCAAAATCACTCAGCTGCATACAAACATGATTAAAAGCACTCAGTTGCATGCAAACATATGCTCAAAAGCACTCAGTTGCATACAAACATGATCAAAATCACTCAGTTGCATGCAAACATGCTCAATATCACTCAGCTGCATGCAAACACATGCTCAAAATCTTTCAGCTGCATGCAATTATATGCTCAAAATCACTCAGCTGCATGCAATTTTATGCTCAAAATCACTCTGTTGCATACAAACATTATTAAAAGCACTCAGTTGCATACAAACATGATTAAAATCACTCAGCTGCATGCAAACATGCTCAGTATCACTCAGCTGCATGCAAACATATGCTCAAAATCACTCAGCTGCATGCAAACATATGCTCAAAATCACTCAGCTGCATGCAAACATATGCTCAAAATAACTTGGCTATTTGGAAAAATATGCTGAGAATCAAACATAATTATGCTGACTGTGTGAACTAGCAGCTCAATTTACAGATGGCTCTGTGGGTATGAGCAATAAAATTGGACTGAATTTGCATTCTGCTGGATTTTAAACATAGAAAAACTGTTGCAATAATCTCTTAACCTGAGGATATTGTAGTTTATATGACAGACAAATATGCATTCACAGTACACATTTAACACTTTCTTTTTCAAATGAGCCACGCCACGAGAAAACCAACATAGCGGCTTTGTGACCAGCTTGGATCCAGACCAGCCTGCGCATCCATGCAGTCTGGTCAGGATCCACGCTGTTCGCTTTCAAAGTCCATTGCAATTAGAGAAACCGTAAGCGAACAGCATGGATCCTGACCAGACTGTGTGGGCTGGTCTGGATCCATGCTAGTTGCAAAGCCACTATGTTGGTTTTCTCATGGCATGGTTCAAATATCACATTTCACACATTTCATACTTATATAATTTATAGGTCTTTGCTATGATTTGAAACCCAGATTATTTACCCAAAACAGCCCTCGGGTCAATTAAGGTTGTACAAGGTGATCGGATAGTGTACAAACTTGAATTATTTTCCTATTTTGAAAAGGTGTGGAATGTTTTCATTTTGGTTCTAGACTTCTGACTACCACATACCCATTTGATATATGGACTTGTAGGTGAAGGTGCTGGCTACAGTCTCAGGTCATGATCAGGTACCCTGGGTAGCTCACAGTATGAATCTATTCTTTTAAACAAGGTATCATTTATGACAATTGGACATCAGGTTACAAAGATATTACTTCAAACAAGGCCCATCTGTACTGCAGTTATACATACTTCCTTTAATGTACAGACAATCTAAAACTACTTAAAGGCAGGTCTACAATCTAGTTCACAAAGCTGTACAAATATATGTCTCTAAGTAACAAAATTACCATTGAAACCAAAAACCATTATAAGCAGTTAAACAAGAGCTGTCACAGGAGACAGCGCGCTTGACTATTTCAATGCTGGATAGTGAAACTGGGCACATCTGAGGAAACTGGAGCTATCAATGGAGTGTTAAATGACTCCAATGGTGGATGAAAATATTGTACAATAGCCTGAGTCTGTGTCAAAAATATTAAGTAATAAGAGAGGTAAAGATAAAGTGTATCAAAACACTATATAAGTGTATTCTAAGCAAAAAGGGGGCATACTTTATTAAATATTGGTGCCAGAGTTGCATCATATGATGTGGCTGATGATGTTGAACAATCATTTTAAGTTTGAATCAGATCCATTCAGTAATAACAGAGATAGAGTGAAAGTGCATCAAAGCTTTAACCTGAAATTCTAAGTAAAAAGGGGTAATAATTCATGAAAATTTGTGCCAAAGTTATGCTTCTTGTGTCATATGATGTGGGTGATGATGTTAACAATTACTTCAAGTTTGAATCAAATCCATTCAGTGATAACAGAGATAGAGTGAAAGTGCATCAAAACTTTAACCTGAAAATCTAAGTGAAAAGGAGGATAAATCATAAAATATTGGCACCAAAGGTATGGCTCTTATGCCAGATGATGTGGGTGATGATGAGGAATAACTATTTTAAATTTGAATCAAATCCATCAAGTAATGACACAGATAAGTAGAAGAAAGAGAAAGTGTAAAAAAAACTTTTACTAAGGTGGGGATGCGGAAAGACGCCAACGTCAGGTTGAGTAGGATAGCTCTCTGTATACTTCTTACAGTCAAGCTAAGAAGTAGTTCCAACTCAAGCCACATGAATAAAATGTACTTCAAACTAGTTTGAAATATAAAGTAGATTTTTTTACCTTGCATCAGCAGACAGAAGAGTGACTTCTAAGAACATAGATCTGACAGATTCAGTCTGTCTCCTCCTGCGCTTCCTGTTTGGTGAAGTTATACTGATCTCTATAGTCAAATCACTACAGTCAGGATTTTGGCATAGCTTACGAACATTACTAGTATCCCGGAACAAGATGTCCATATCTCTAAATTCTTCACGTGTACGAATGCGCACATTTCTCTTGACAGCATCATCAGCTGAAGTCACTATTCTGTATGTCAAACGCATATAGGCCTTCACTCTTGGTGTAGCCTTGACAACTAGAATAAATAAGATTTTCACATCAGATAAGCATGTTAACAATACACAGATCACTAGAAATCACACAGATCACTGGAGATCACACAGGAGATCACACAGATCACTGGAGGTCACACAGATCACTCACACAGATCACTGGAGTTTACTCTGGAGGTCACACAGACGAATGGATGTCACACAGGGATAAGCAAAATGATAAAGTTAGTCTGGGCCTTGAAATAGTATAGAGATGGAGTGTAGATGATTGGGACAAGAATAACAGTCAGAGTAATCTGACACAGGGAATGGGATGTTATACACAACAAGTTTTGCCTGTAACCAAGACAAAAAATTTTTTGACAGTTGAGATTAAGATTTAAGTTAACTTTCTCATTAGGCATGAAAAATGTTTGTTTCCAGTAAGATGCTCAATATAATTAGGGTAGGTGGGGTCGGATTTTTTTTTTTTTTTTGGATTTTTCTAATTAAGCGGGACTTTTCGGAAATTATTTTTGTGTCAAAAAATGAATAAAATAAGGGGGTTATGCCTTTAGGCCATCAGTAAGTTGATTTCTAACATCACTGACCATGTTTAAAGCATAATAAGTGCTGTCTAAAAAGTTTTAAAAAATCTCCAAGGCCATAAAAAACATTTAGGGTTGGGCCAAAAACTTAGGGTAGGTCCAGATAACGGAAACAATTATTTTTTAAGCCTAATGGTTAAGCTCAGTTGGTACAGAAATAGACACATGAGGTCCAAGGTTGATATCTGGCAAAGCAGGACACAATACTCTACATCACAGAAATCAAAGTATGTTAAGGTACTGTGAAATCATTTAAATTCGCTGGCATGAAATTTCGCGCAAACGTGAAAAAGGATTGTTTTGCACGGGCTTTAATTCGCGCATTTTCAATTTTAGAAATGAAATAAAAAAATAACAATAACGCGGTCTTAAATTCGCGCATCGGTCCTAGTGCGAAATACGCGAAAATTCGTCCTACGTGAATAAAAATGATTTCACAGTATTAGACCCCTTATAGTAATGTTTAAAAAATGGCATTTGCTTGATATATTCTTACAGTTGATCGTGTTTTGCACTGTGTTGCAATTTTTAAACAACTTTTACCATGAAGTTTTTTATAAATTTTGTGTAATTTATGGTATTTCCTTAAGCTCAAGTAGAGACAAATTTGAAAGCAATGGCCTTTGTCCATAACATTTGCAGAGAATTCATTATACCATTATTTTTTTATAAAAGAAACATCAAAGTATTGGTAAACAAGTATAAAACATAAAATAAAACTGTCAATATCTCTTTTTCTAGGGTGCCTCAAGTAAACGGATTTAATGAGACAGAATTCATACTCCACTTAACACATGATATTTTTCCACTTTTGTACAATAAATCAATAATAAGTCTTGAAAGAAGTAAAAACTTACTAGAAACAAGAGCTGTCACTAATGGTGACAAATGCCCCCACAGCACCTTGACCTTTGACCTGGTGAGCCCAAAGTCAGTAGGGGTGGTGTACTCAATAAGTATTATCAGCATGTGAAGTTTGAAGGTCCTGAATGAAGTGGTTTGCATGTAAAGTGCCTTCATGCAAAAAGTTAACGTTGGCCCCTGTGACCTTGACCTTTAACCTGGTGACCCCAAAGTCAATAGGGTTGGTGTACTCATAAAGTACAATCAGCATGTAAAGTTTGAAGGTCCTGGGTGAAGTGGTTCGCAAGAAAAGTGCCTTCATGCAAAAAATTAACTTTGGCCCCTGTGACCTTGACCTTTGACCGGGTGACCCCAAAGTCAGTAGGGGTGGTGTACTCAATAAGTACTATCAGCACGTGAAGATTGAAGGTCCTGGGTGCAGTGGTTCATGAGTAAAGTGCCTTCATGCAAAAAGTTAACGTTGGCCCCTGTGACCTTGACCTTTGACCTGGTGACCCCAAAGTCAGTAGAGGTGGTGTACTCAATAAGTACTATCAGTATGTGAAGTTTGAAGGTCCTGGGTGCAGTGGTTCGCGAGTAAAGTGCCTTCATGCAAAAAGTTAGCGTTGGCCCCTGTGACCTTAACCTTTGACCTGGTGACCCCAAAGTCAGTAGGAGTGGTGTATTCAATAAGTACTATCAGCATGTGAAGTTTGAAGGTCCTGGGTACAGTGTTTCGCGAGTAAAGTGCCTTCATGCAAAAAGTTAACGTTGGCCCCTGTGACCTTGACCTTTGACCTGGTGACCCCAAAGTCAATAGGATTGGTGTACTCATAAAGTACTATCAGCAGGCAAAGTTTGAAGGTCCTGGGTGAAGTGGTTCGCAAGAAAAGTGCCTTCATGCAAAAAGTTAACGTTGGCCCCTGTGACCTTAACCTTTGACCTGGTGACCCCAAAGTCAGTAGGAATGGTGTACTCAATAAGTACTATCAGCATGTGAAGTTTGAAGGTCCTGGGTGCAGTGGTTCGCAAGTAAAGTGCCTTCATGCAAAAGTTAACGTTGGCCCCTGTGACCTTGACCTTTGACCTGGTGACCCCAAAGTCAGTATGGGTGGTGTACTCAATAAGTACTATCAGCACGTGAAGTTTGAAGGTCTTGGGTGCAGTGGTTCGCAAGTAAAGTGCCTTCATGCAAAAAGTTAACGTTGTGACCAACGAACGGACGAACTAACGGACGGACAGTTGAAAACTAATATGCCTCCCTTCGGGGGCATAAAAACATTTGGTCCCAGTGGGGCTTGAACCTACGCCCCCCGTTTATTGTAGGAATTGAATACTCTTCAAAAAGGAGGTACTCTATAATGGGCCTAATAACTTACGTGGTATTAACAACTTGTTATGACCTGATATTTAATCATGTCAAATCTAATATAAACTGGGAGGAGTGAGGCTTGCTAACCCCCTTCTGCCATTATCTACAGAGTCTGGTAAGAAATGATGTGAAAGACAATAGAATATTATTCAATTTATCATATATCCAAAATAATCTGCCAAGCAAAAGATATTTCTTAATTTTATTTCATTAAAATAGATTTGTTTTAGCAATAATAATTTTGTTCAAATCCTTTTAATACAATGATCTGTAAATTTGTTTGCTCCTGAAACATTTGAATGAAACAATACAACAGCAATGTCATAAACTTCAACAAAGCTAATTGTCTATTTCATAAAAATTATTTCTCTCAACTGAAATATGCTATCCCCTTGGTGGACAAATCTGTAAAATTATCTTAAAATCTTGCTAGCAATTTCACAAAATAAGTTCTTTAACGTGTCAACTATGTCAACTATATACATGTCCATGCCCTCTGGAGATGGCGGGGGGGGGCAAGATATTTAGGCATCAGAAAAACTTGAACAATCTTGGTACAGGGTCATACAATCATACAAGGACCATCTAACAGTTATTATTTTAAAATTTGGCCAGCAGTTTCATAGATTTTTTTTCAGGTTTCCACTATATACTTATAGTGAAAAGTGACCATGCCCCCTTTGCGGACACATTTTTTGACAATTCCTAATAATTTGAACAATTATTCTAAAGGGTCACTAAAGGAACATTCATATATATTTACTTTAAAATTGAGCTTGCTATTTCTGACATGATAATTTCTAAAATTTCAACTCTGAGATCAGTATTTCCACACCCAAGTCTCACATCCCCAGAATATGAGAAAAGTAGGGATGGGAACGAATACTGAAATCAATATTCGAATATTCGGTTTGCCATATTCGAATATATTCGAATATTCGGTTTGTTTTAATGGAAGCTTTAAATTCTTATTAAGTGATTGGCATATACACAACGTATTCATTTGTTTAAAGCGTGGATCATCGTAAGTAATAAGGCCAAAAAATATTTGTTTCGGGTAACCCGATCCTACCTAGCTAAACCCGCCGATCCTAGCGTTTTATTTCACGATTCTGTCAGTATAACCATGAATATATTTAACTAATTCAGTGTTTTAGCTTCAAAATGATACAAAAAATCAAAACGATTATAATTTAGACCGTCGCAATTTTATCTAAAAATAGCAGGTCGTCCCATTTAAACACGTGACGCGCTGTTGTATTACCACCGCCATTTTGAAAATTTTCAATTGGCGTGTAGGAATAAGGTCAGTAATTCGGTCGAAAATGTGCTTCCGTGGTGTAGTCGAAAGAAGTCTATAATAAATAGATCCTAATTTTCCCATTTTTCGCGCAAATTCGTGTAGAACGAGTGCTTTAATCACCATTTTTCACTACTAGAATACATTCTGCATGAAATGAGACGGTTTTCATGTTCATATACCCCACCTGGCATGTTTTGCAGATCGAAACCGGAAGTAGGTGTTTATTGCGCGGACGAGAGCAAATATGCGCCATTTTTAGGGTAGCAGGCCACAACTGACTGGCATTTCACTAGGAACTACATAACCCCCTAATTTCTTTTCATTTTTTCGTTAGTTTGTGATAGAACTTTCATGAAAAATAGGTGTAGGAAAAAGTGATGTTCTCTAAAGATACGTAAAGACGATCTGAAGTTGTCGTTTTTTATATGAAACAAAGAAGGATTTGAATTACTGACTTTTAACCTGTAAAAAGCAAGTAAGGCAGACATAAACCTCCTTCAACATGAACGTATGCATCAATCATATGTTATTTCTTGATCTTCTTATAAAGTACTTCAAAATTTAATTCGAATACGGCCGATTGCGAATGAAAACCGATTCTGCGGATGGTTTGAAACGTCGTACAAAATATTGTGAAAAGATCAGCAATATCTACAAGTTTGGTATTGTTTTCGAAAAAAAAAATCTACAATTACATAAAACAGGCGCCAATAAAAATGAACAAAAGATAAAAAGATATGCATTTACGCCTATACAAAACTGTTAATCCTTAGCGATGACCCCAGGTAATTATGCATTGCAGTTTTTTTGTTAATTGGACATCTTTTGACATTCATCTGACACATTGACCCCTGTTGCAAACTGTTAATCCGTAACGATTGCCCCTGCCAATTATGCATTGCTATTTTCTTGTTAATTGGACACCTTTTGATACTCGATAAACAAACATGACATGGTTTTATTCTGTAGAATTAGCATGCTCATATTGCCCAAAATCAATGATACTTATTTTGAAAAAAAAAAAAATACAAAAATTTACGAATATTCGAATTTGATTTTCATATTCGAATATTCGACCGATTTCCGAATATTCGAATATTCGAATATTCCTTCCCATCCCTAGAGAAAAGTATTCTAACACCCAGACTTCACCTTTGCAGGACATGAGAACAGTTTTAAAGGTTAGAGACCACCGACTGTTTTCCCATAGACTTACATTGTAACATTATGGCGTGTACGGCCTTCCATACATCGAAACATGTATATCTAATTACAAATTTTTCAAGAACTATCTTAGTTCTACCAAAATGTTGGACAAAAAACATATGAATAGTGATACTTTCTTTAAGTAATTTTCGTGTGAATGAGATGACCCCCTGTTTACATCATTGACATGGTGGGAGAAATTCGTTTGATAAAATTTTTTTCAATACACAAAGTGTAGCAAATTTTGTCAAAATGTATAATAAAATACTGTAAATGCAGTGAAAAATTTTGAAAAAATAATCACTTCCTGGGTTTGTTTACATGACTGACCAATCAGAATGCACAGGTAAACACTTACCTCATTCCCTGTACTTTTTTGAATTGGTGGTCTCTGACCTATATGCCAAGGTCTCACATTCCCAAAACACGAGAACAGTTTTCCCATGCCCAGGTCTCACATTCCCAAAACACAAGAACAGTATTCCCATGCCTAGGTCTCACATTCCCAAAACACGAGAACAGTATTCCCATGCCCAGGTCTCACATTCCCAAAACACAAGAACAGTATTCCCATGCCTAGGTCTCACATTCCCAAAACATGAGAACAGTATTCCAATGCCCAGGTCTTACATTTCCAAAACATGAGAACAGTATTCCCATGCCTAGGTCTCACATTCCCAAAACACGAGAACAGTATTCCAATGCCCAGGTCTCACATTCCCAAAACACAAGAACAGTATTCCCATGCCTAGGTCTCACATTCCCAAAACACTGGAACAGTATTCCAATGCCCAGGTCTTACATTTCCAAAACATGAGAACAGTATTCCAATGCCTAGGTTTCACACTCCCTAAACATGAGAACAGTATTCCAGTGCCTAGGTCTCACATTCCCAAAACATGAGAACAGTATTCCAATGCCCAAGTCTCACATTCCAAAAACACCAGAACAGTATTCCAATGCCCAGGTTTCACATTCCCTAAACATGAGAACAGTATTCCAGTGCCTAGGTCTTACATTTCCAAAACACGAAAACAGTATTCAAATGCCCAGGTCTTACATTTCCAAATTCCAATGCCCAGGTCTTACATTTCAAAAACATGAGAACAGTATTCCAATGCCTAAGTTTCACACTCCCTAAACATGAGAACAGTATTCCAATGCCCAGGTTTCACATTCCCTAAACATGAGAACAGTATTCCAATGACTTGGTTTCACACTCCCTAAACATGAGAACAGTATTCCAATGCCTAGGTTTCACACTCCCTAAACATGAGAACAGTATTCCAGTGCCTAGGTCTTACATTTCCAAAACATGAGAACAGTATTCCAATGCCCAGGTCTCACATTCCAAAAACACGAGAACAGTATTCCAATGCCTAAGTCTCACATTCCAAAACACAAGAACAGTATTCCAATGCCCAGGTTTCACATTCCCTAAACATGAGAACAGTATTCCAGTGCCCAGGTCTTACATTTCCAAAACATGAGAACAGTATTCAAATGCCCAAGTCTCACATTTCAAAAACACCAGAACAGTATTCCCACACCCAGGTCTCACATTCCTAAAACAAGAGACCGGTATTCCCACGCCCAGGTCTCACATTCCCAAAACAAGAGAACAGTATTCCCACACCCAGGTCTCACATTCCAAAACACAAGAACAGTATTCCAATGCCCAGGTTTCACATTCCCTAAACATGAGAACAGTATTCCAGTGCCCAGGTCTTACATTTCCAAAACATGAGAACAGTATTCAAATGCCCAAGTCTCACATTCCAAAAACACCAGAACAGTATTCCCACACCCAGGTCTCACATTCCTAAAACAAGAGACCGGTATTCCCACGCCCAGGTCTCACATTCCCAAAACAAGAGAACAGTATTCCCACACCCAGGTCTCACATTCCAAAACACAAGAACAGTATTCCAATGCCCAGGTTTCACATTCCCAAAACATGAGAACAGTATTCCAGTACCCAGGTCTTACATTTCCAAAACATGAGAACAGTATTCAAATGCCCAAGTCTCACATTCCAAAAACACCAGAACAGTATTCCCACACCCAGGTCTCACATTCCTAAAACAAGAGACAGGTATTCCTACGCCCAGGTCTCACATTCCCAAAACAAGAGAACAGTATTCCCACACCCAGGTCTCACATTCCCGAAACAAGAGAACGGTAGTCCCATGCCCTGGTCTCACATTCACAAAACAACAGGACAGTATTCTTTGCCCAGGTCTCACATTCCCAAAACACGAGAACAGTATTCCCACGCCCAGGTCTCACATTCCCAAAACACGAGAAAAGTATTCCCACGCCCAGGTCTCACATTCCCAAAACAAGAGACCGGTATTCCCACGCCCAGGTCTCACATTTTCAAAACAAGAGCCCGGTATTCCCACGCCCAGGTCTCACATTCCCAAAACACGAGAACGGTATTCCTACGCCCAGGTCTCACATTCCCAAAACACGAGAACAGTATTCCTACGCCCAGGTCTCACATTCCCAAAACAAGAGAACAGTATTCCCTTGTCCAGGTCTCACATTCCCAAAACAAGAGAACAGTATTCCCACACCCAGGTCTCACATTCCAAAAACAACAGAACGGTATTCCCATGCCCAGGTCTCACATTTCCAAAACACGAGACCAGTATTCCCACGCCCAGGTCTCAGATTCCCAAAACACGAGAACAGTATTCCCATGGCCAGGTCTCACATTTCCAAAACAAGAGAACGGTATTCCCACGCCCTGGTCTCACATTCCAAAAACACGAGAACAGTATTCCCACACCCAGGTCTCACATTCCCAAAACAAGAGAACAGTATTCCCACGCCCAGGTCTCACATTCCCAAAACAAGAGAACAGTATTCCCATGCCCTGGTCTCACATTCCCAAAACAAGAGATCAGTATTCCCATGCCCAGGTCTCACATTCCCAAAACATGAGAACAGTATTCCCACACCCTGGTCTCCCATGCCCAGGTCTCACATCCTAAAATAGGAGAACGGTATTCCAATGCCCAGGTCTCACATTCCCAAAACACGAGAACAGTATTCCAATGCCCAGGTCTCACATTTCCAAAACACGAGAACAGAATTCCAATGCCAAAGTCTCACATTCCCAAAAAAGGAGAACAGTATTCTAATGCCCAAGTCTCACATTCAATACATCAGAACATTATTTCCAACAACCAGGCCTCACCTCTGCTATGAAAATGGTTTTAAATGACACTAGTACATAAAAGTTATATAAAACAAAGAACACATACGTCCACAGGATGGGTATCTGAATTTGCGGAATGGTTTATCTTGGTTCCACCATCCGGACGGTCCACAGGTATAAAGTTCAGGTTGAGCCCTATCTATCATGTACATGTTGGAGTTTTGGTTTTTACAGGAGGTCATGCAACCTTTACGTTCTGACACATTACTGCAAGTCTGCTCTCCAAGGTAAGGGTCTGGGGGAGTGTCACACTGTCCAGCTGAAAAAATAATAGTACAAAGCAAGTTAATATAGCGGAAACAAACCTCTTGATTTACAGTTAACAGAATGTGGATATCAGGTACGTATTTTAAAACCTTGACATTGATGCATGAAATGATTTCACTGAAATGCAGTTATTGCTATTGCAAAGCCGCTTTCTGTCCTTCTTACTGACAGATAATATGAAGTTTCTACTTCCATTGCAGTTATAAACAAAAGCTGTCTGTAAGAGCTCATGTTCGACTTTTTTCAGTGCTTGACTCTGAATTAGAGCTTTGCCAATAAGGACATTATGAAACTTTAACTACACAATTCTTAGTTAAAAAGGAGTATATCTCTGTCAATCAAATCAGAGATTTGAGGATTGTTTTTCCTAGTGTAGACTTTGATAGTAAATAATTATTTTAAGTTTAAATTCAAATGCTCTGATAGTAACAGAGATGTTCGACTTTATCATAAACTTTAACCCACTGTAACTCAGACACCAACACTTGCGTAAGTGTAATAGCTTTACTTATTCTCCAAAAAGTCGAGCTAACAATTACGGATATCTTTAATAACTGGCGGCACAAATATGAATCTTTTTGAAAATAATTTGACCAGTTTAATCAAATACCCTAGGTAAAAAAACTAATTTACATAAACAGTAAAACTCTTTTTAGTACAGGACTCTTACCATTTACATAAACTGTAAAATGACAGTAAGCCTTGTTATTGCCTCCGTCTACCCCAATGTATGTGTTCTGGTACACTCCCCAGGTAAATGAGCTTCCTGTAATAACACAATATGGTATTAGGAAACATACAAAATAAACATAGTGAAACCTGCAATGATCTCCTCATAAAAGTCCACATATAAAACCCACATATAAACAGTGATCACTGAAAAATGACAACTAAGACCTTCTTTTTTGCTATCCTATAATTTTAGGTCAGAAAAACAACTAAAAGGAATGGCCTGGTGCAAACTGCAACTTGCCCCGTAGATAAAATCCACAAGAAACTGTATGGAGGCATTGAAGATCTGCACAGACCACAAGTTTCATCGAAGCTACTGGTCAAACAAAGAAGAAGTAAAACAACATTTTGTTACACTAGTTGTGAAATGAAGTATGCATTTTTATTTTCATGGCAACCCTTTAAAAACTTTTATTATATACCATTCCATATCAAAATGTAAACAAATCTTTAAATGTACACAAACTTATTTTCACGAACATTACTTTTATGACAGTATAATGCTGCACAGTCAAAACTGTTATAAAGGTTTTAAAACCACTGCAAAGACATACATCTGGTTTACATGTAAGGAGAAACTAATTTAGAAGAACAATGCTGATTACTCAATCAGAGATAGATAAGTAAACTGTTAATGAGTTATTCAATGGTTCAATCAAACCAAGAATATATTGAAATTATTTATTTGTTTGTTTTGAGTTTAATGCCATTTATCAATTTTTCAGTTATGTAACAGTGGGTTGTAAACCTAACCAGTGTTCCTGGATCCTACACCAGTACAAACCTTTCTTCACATGTAACCGCCAACTTCCCCACATGAATTGAAGGTTGAGGAAGAACGACTTCAGACACAATGTTTGTTTGTTTGTTTGTTTGTTTTGGGTTTAACACCATTTTTCAACAGTATTTCAGTCATCAGACACAATTCTTTTATCAATCATCGCAGAGTACATACACCTGCCATCGCAGAGTACACACACCTGCCATTGCAGAGTACACACACATGCCATCGCAGAGTACACACACCTGCAATCGCAGAGTACACACACCTGCCATCGCAGAGTACATACACCTGCCCTGGGATCAAACTCTTGACTTCACAATATGTAGATCTTCTCTATCCCTATTGAGCAAATTGGTGAGCTCATATAAAGTTTAAGCTAACTGCCTGGGAACTAAATGAGTTGCTTAACCCATAAGCTGCTAAAATTCTATAATAAATTTAGGAAATAAATTATAGCAAAAGAGTGCTTTAACACTATTTATGCACGATGGGCGGTTATACATTGGGGGTAATAATTGCACAAGGGCACAGCCCGAGTGAAATTATTTGTACGACGTATTATCGCTCGAGTATGAGGGGCAAGTGATTGGAAATACTGAAGATCAAAAATTACTTGATGATGTGAAGAATGAATCAGCTGGGAGCCATTGTTAGTTTGACCCTGGTACAAACAACTTGTATTGTTGCAATACAGTAATTGTCACCAGATTTAATATCTTTTCTTCATTTGAGCCGTGCCATGAGAAAACCAACATAGTGGCTTTGCGACCAGCATAGATCCAGACCAGCCTGCGCATCCACGCAGTCTGGCCAGGATTCATGCTGTTCGCTTTCAAAGTCTATAGTAATTAGAGAAACTGTTAGCAAACAGCATGGATCCTGACTAGACTGCACGGATGCGCAGGCTGGTCTGGATCCATGCTGGTCGCAAACCCACTATGTTGGTTTTCACATGGCGTGGCTCAAATAATCCTTAGCTGAACCTGGTAGAATGATGTACTGCAGTAGACTGGTTGGGTGTTGGTTCCCATGACTTTCAGTCTGAACACAATGTGCAAAGCCGTTGAGGACCATCCCACTGGACCACTTTTTTGGCTGAGCATAATCCATAATATCGGCCATACCAGTTTTGTTTTTTTTTCATTAAATTTCATCTTTTGATTTGATTAAAAGTGCCGGAATATTGCCTTGTTAATGTAAATACAGCGAGGACAAACTATGTGACAGACAGACACACACACACACATATAGACAGGAATAAATGAACATGTCTCCCATACCACTGTGTGGTGGGAGACATAATTATAAATTCCATAAAGACTATTGACACTAACCTGGTAGTCTGCTTGGTTTAAACACTTTTCCCTGGCTTCCAAGGTTGAGGAAAACTGGTTCTTCCCATGTTACCGAAACAATTCGATCATTAGAATACACAATCTTGTCTTCAGGGCATTTAGTCACTGATGGAAGAAGCGTTGTTTCTGTAATAAGTACATTAACCCTTAGCCTGCTGCAGGCGAATTTAACAGCCTTTGCAAACAGCTTGGAACCAGATCAGACGCCGATTAAATCGGCGTCTGATCAGGTTCCAAGCTGTTTGCTACTCTGACAATATTTCTTCCAATTTTGGAGCAAATTGAATGAACTTTATAATTTTAGCAGACGACATTTCCAGCAGACGACAATTTATCTAGCATGCTAAAGGTTAAACTCAAATATCAATACAGGTAAATACATTCAATTTAAAATTTACTAGTGTTTGAAATCATCATTATCATTCAGGTTTCTACTTCCTGTACTAATAAAAAAAATAAAAATATCTAAATCTTTCAGTTATTTCTTATCATTTAATTTTTATTCAGATTTGAATATACTCACGTGTGTAGGAACTACAGGGTGGATCCCTGAGTATCTTACTGCACAAGTCACCTTTGGCCTCGGATGGGGACATTCTGCCGACACCACTTCCATAAACATACTCATTCCAAACAAGAATGTTTTCATCCTCTTTATTTACATCATAAAAAACGTGTTGTGGAAGGCGATATATTTTGGGAATATCACCTTCTATAAGGTCCCGAAACTCAAAAGAGAGCAAGCGCTTGTACCAGTTCACCTGACTGAGGTAACCATGAAAACCACTGCCACTTTCGGAACACCTGTGTTCTTCATTGTCAAACTCACAACCCAATACAACCCACATGCTGAAACTATAATATGGTGTTTTCTATACATTTGTGTCACTTTCAGTAAATATTCTGAAAAGTCATTAAAGGGTTTGCCGTATATGCAATACCCAGCACCCACCCATAATGTATTAGATGTATTTCGAACGCTGTTTCATGTTGTATGAGAAATTATATGCATATAAAGCATAGGTGAAAAGGTTTTTAAACACATGGAATAATAAAAATATTCATAGAGAAAACAAGTGGACAGTTTTAAAAATTGTTAAAAATAGAAAATGGTAAAATAAACAAGATCTGCGATGATAAAAAGTGAGAACAATCTCAATATGGCTTTCAGCTGTTCAGTGCGTCAAATCTTCGTTAGTTCCAATGTTCTGAATGGAATAAATGTGTAAAACTGCTGCATTTTATAACAAAAATTGTTAAGATTTTTCATTTTTTATTCACTCAAATTTTCATGTCATCCACTTAACTGGTGTTGCATGCTTTTTATGCTAACAATCAAATTTTGACACGGTCCTGATTACCTAATTGTCACATTGCCTATTCAAAGTTTAACAAGGCAGTCTGAAAGACAGCTAAATCCCCCGCCACCTTTATGGATAGTGAAAAGCTAAGCCTTTGATCTTGAGCTGTGACTTTGACCTTAGAAATTTTGGGAGCTAAGTGCATACAGTGTTTACCGAATACCATGGTATATTGAATAGCGTTATAAAGGGTTTCGTGTGTATCCAGTCAAATACTGAAAACTGAAACTGCTTTATTTGATTAAACGCCTAATTTTACTCATAGTATATTCACTGGCGTTGTACATTAAATTTTACCAGATTTATATAGCAAGGGCCGTAATACTTCTGCATTCAATAAATTAAACATAAAAAATAAAATAAAACAATATTTTAGTCAAGCGAAATCAATAATCTCTACGAAAATAATTAGAATAAACTTGTCAGAGAAAAAACTTATGTGTTAGTATTCTATTAATTATTTAAGATATTTGTGTAACAGCTCAGCAAAATTAAAATCTCAATTATAATTTCATTACTTTGCTGCAGGCATCACCAAATCAGGATGTGTTTTTGTATCGTGAAAGACGGTGTCGAGGATAAGATTTGCCTCCCCTGTCAACATATCACATAGTACTGTAACCAAATGCCAGTGTCCATCGTTTACTCTTGCTGTGCGATCATATTCTAACTGAAGGTAGTTTGCATTGGCTGTTGGAACATACAACTTCACACCCTTTTCTTCAAATTCCATAAATCTGTCAGCCTCTTCTAAAGATTGCCTGTTTCAATAAAAAATGTATAACTGTATTGTAACTCAAGATTTAGCTTAGCAAAAGAAAAATTAGAAAACATTACATGTGTTACTTAATATTTGCCTACCAGTTTCGTTTATTAAGTAGGCAAATATTAAGTAACTTGTGTCATGTTATTTATTTTTTCTTTATAATTTACTTGATCCAGCACAGACTTATACATTTTATATAAATATATGTGCATTTATGAAACATAGATAGATCAAAGGCCTGAAGGGCCTGAGTCGGCTAATGATTGATGTACTGACAGTATAGTCTACCAGTTTCAGTTTGTTTTTAGTTTTTTTCTTAAAATTTCATAACACAGCTCGATATTTACCCAAAATATTATATCCGGATACGATTACACTTTTCTCCAGTTTCAACAATATATTTTACAAATTGTGATGATACGGAGACATTTAGCAGCAATTGGCAGTATCTGACATTGAAGTTTACGGTTAAATTACCTCTTATTTAAATCTTTTCATAAAAAAGTTGTTTCGTTTCGTGAAAGCAGCCGAACATAGACGATCTACTTTCGATTTCAAAAACTACAAGAAAATACAATTTAATGTTTCGCCGATTTGTTTATTTCTCAAAAAATAAGAATTAAAATCATTTTTAATATCAGTAGTAACTAAACAAACCAGTAAGAGCTTCTTCTTCCGATAATTTATCCGTTTACAGACTGCAAAATTCAACCCACGCAAAGTTTATAGAAATCATACGATGCGTGTATACGTTCAATGTGGGAGAATTAAGGCTGATCGGCTATGTTACCTAACGCATCCAGACGATTCAGGTTTTGTTTTTAAAAAAGCATTGTGTGCGTTTCTGTAATTTTATATACGTTTTTATACGCTTAGAAATTATCAGACATGCGTATCTGAATTATTTCTATACGTAATTTACGCTAATACGCATCTTATCTGGAGCCCTGTGGAACTATTTTTTGTCTTTTGCTGGATGTTACGCAAGCTTTGTAAGCCTGTGCAATTCTTAAAATGCACATTTATGCTTAATGAGTTACATTCGAGTATTGCACAATTACAAGTTATAAATATGACAGATTACATCGTATATTGGTCATAGCAAAGGGAATTGACACAACTTAACTTCATTCATGCAGTGAACTGTTTGAAATTTGAGAAATCTAATGGAACTACATCCCTTCACCTGTTATTCGGTCCATTTAGAGAATCGCTGAACAGCAAGGACTCGTCAAAAGGCTTTCAGCCTTTAGCCGACTCAATAAATAATAAATGAAAGGAAGCTTTTTGCAAATTGCATAAATATATATAAAGATAACATACATCACATGACCTGCAACTATTTCATTACGTGCTTATTTAGTGGGAATGTTTTTTTTAGATCATGTACTGTATTAATTATATTAATCTCAAGTTTACATTATCAAATATTTAATGCATGGGTAAATACCCTTCCTAGTTGGCCTGCTGTTGATAACTTGCATTTCACAACTGATTACATATCACCTTTGATGTTACCTTGACCTTGAAGCAAGCCATCCAAAACATGTGCTCTGCATGTCATCTTGATATGGTGAACATTTATGCAAAGTTTCTTTAAAATCCTTCAAGCAGTTCAAGAGATTCAAAGTGGACACGAAACAAATGATCTTTGACCCCTAAGTGTGACCTTGAACTTGAAGCAAACGATCTAAAACATGTGCTCTGCATGTCACCTCGATGTGGTGTACATTTGTGACATTTTCCTTTGAAATCCTTCAAAGGGTTCAAGATTTATAAAGCGGACAAAAAATTGCTAACAGACATAAGGAGACGAGCATTATAACATAATATGTCCTGGGTTTTAAAAAATCCCGACATGAAAGTCCTTACAATAAGTGCACTTCAACTTCATGTAGAATGATAGACTAGACACCAAGTTCAATTTGAATATCAAATTTCACGAAGTGGTGTCTGAGATGATGCCACAAAAAGGCTGATTTTTCGGTAATTCAAGGGCCGTAACTCCAAAATGCCTGGACTGATTTGGCTAGTTATCAAACTTGGCTGAGGTCTGATGATCAAACACATTTTGTTCAAGTTTGGTGAAGATAGGATGAGAAATGTTTGACTTAAGAGTGTGGACAAGAGTAAAAAGGCCGATTTTTCGGTAATTCAAGGGCCGTAACTCCAAAAAAGCCTGGACCAATTTGGCTAGTTATCAAACTTGGCCGAGGTCTCGTGGTCAACACATTTTGTTAAAGTTTGGTAAAGATCAGATGAGAAATGTTCGACTTAGAGTGCGGACAAGAGTAAAAAGCCAGAGTTTTGGTGATTCAAGGGCCATAACTCCAATTTGCCTGGACCGATTTGACTAATTATTGAATTTGGCCAAGGTCTTATGGTCAAACACATTTTGTTGAAGTTTGGTGAAAATTGGATTAGAAATGTTAAACTTAGAGTGCGGACAAGCTTTGTGACAGACAGACAAACGGACACACAGACTGGAGTAAATCAATATGTCTCCCACACCACTGTGTGGTGGGAGACATAACTCCTTTGGCAAAAGTGAAGTTCACAAGTACCAGAAACATAGCTGATCTAAAAGTAAACAGTGACTAGAAAAAATTATTTTCTGTTTGAAATAATATCTAAAAAAAGAAAATGTTTGTAGTTAATAGCAACATAAATCTTGTTTTCCTTTCATTTATTCATTCATTCCCTTAGTACCATGAAAATAGGATCAAACAGACTACATACCCAACAAACTGAGTCATGTATACTCCGGTGCCATCATTCATTGAATATCTCACCCAGAGTGAAACTGATATAAAGTTACCCTTTACCACCTCTATGGGATATGGAATCCATGCATAGCCACGTCCTTGTGGATGGTTGAAATACAGGTCATAATTCACGTCCGCAACTGTAGAATAACAACCAAATCTTTAAGTATAATCTTTTCTTAACAAAATGTTAAGATCCTCCTACCCCATGTTCACTTACATACTCAATGTGCTCAAATAAGTCAATACCAATTCAGACACAAGGTAAATGTGCTCAAAAAAGTACCAATTTCTTGAATGCAAAATGTAACATTTTAAATAAAAACGCTTTTTTCATTATTTCCAAAATGTGCTTAAATTTCCAAAAATTAAAGGCTAGTTCTTTTTCCCAATTTCGTGAAGATATCATGAAGACATCAATTTGACAAAATAACAGCTAGAGTTATGTAACTCGTCTTGGAAGGTCACCTCAAGATATCAAAAACATGTGAACTTTGAAAGCATTTGACTGTGTGGTTGTTGAAAAACCTGCTTACATGCAAAAAATTTGTGACACTGACATCAATGCCTACAAGAGGTTAATTACAAAAGCTCTACAATCAAAAATTTCAAATACTGTAAAATCTTTTAATTTCAAGGGCATGAAATTTTGTGGTTTTGGTAAAAAAAGGCAATTTCGTGGGAATATGAATTTGTTTGTAGATTTAAAATTTTGAACATAAATGAATGGGAAATTTACTTCTTTGTTGGGACTAAATTTTGTGGATTGACTCAACCATGAAAATTAGTCGCCCACAATTTTAATGATTTCACTGTACTGTATAGAATATTTTGTATATATATTTGTTGTTAACAGATATGAATGAATTACCTTTCTGACAATCAGTGCCTGTCTTTCGAATTGGACATCTACAATAGTACTTGTTAAGGGCATCAAGGCAACGTCCTCCTCCAGGGCACCTAACATTATTTTCTTCACATTCATTTATTTCCTGCTCACATCTAGGACCGCCATAGCCTGAAACAAATTTTACCCCTTACCCTGCTAAATTTCTATAATGTACTTGTTCATCTTTCAATTTGGACAGTACCATTAACTGTTAAAAGGGGTACTTACCAAAACTGTAGTGAATGAATAGCGAACAGTGTAGATCATGATCAGACTGCATGGATGTGCAGGCAGATCATGATCTACACTGGTCTCAAAAGATAGAATCAATCATGTCTAGCATGATAGGGGTTGATTAAAATCCTCATAAATGATAATGTAAAGTAAATTAAAGTTTTGTGCTATACCATGAATACATCACTGTTCTACTCTTCATAAAAATCTTAAAATGTTTACCATTAACCTAGTTCATGATGATATTTAAAGAAGCATGAAAATATTATTTACACTTTGACCTGTATACAACAAGGCTAATGGTGTGTACCATTCAATGTTTACTCTTAGACCAGTTTACATAAATGTGCTTAAAGATGCATGCATACATTGTTTAACACTATGACTACTTTATGTATGTGCTTAAAGTTGTATGTCTACATCGTACTCTGACTACACAGCTACTTTATGTATGTGCTTAAAGATGCATGCCTACATTGTACTTTGACTACACAGCTACTTTATGTACGTGCTTAAAGATGCATGCCTACATTGTACTTTGACTACACAGCTACTTTATGTACGTGCTTAAAGAGGCATGCCTACATTGTACTTTGACTACACAGCTACTTTATGTATGTGCTTAAAGATTCATGCCTACATTGTACTTTGACTACACAGCTACTTTATGTATGTGCTTAAAGATGCAGGCCTACATTGTACTCTGACTACACAGCTACTTTATGTATGTGCTTAAAGATGCATGCCTACATTGTACTTTGACTACACAGCTACTTAATTTTTATTATGTACATGCTTAAAAATCCATGCCTACATTGTTCTTTGACTACACAGCTACTTAATTTTTATTATGTACATGCTTAAAAATCCATGCCTACATTGTACTTTGACTGCACAGCTACTTTATGTATGTGCTTAAAGATGCATGCCAACATTGTACTTTGACTACACAGCGACTTTATGTACATGCTTAAAGATGCATGCCTACATTGTTTTACACAATGACTACTTTATGTACATGCCTACATTGTTTAACACTTTGAAAACTTTTTAATGTGCTTAGAGACACATGCCTACATTGCTAAACACTTTGACTACTTAAATATGTAGGTGCTTAAATATGCATTCCTACTTTGACTTTTTTATGTAAGTTCTAAAAGACACAAGCCTATACTGTTTAACTTTTTGACAACTTTATATCGGTGCTTAAAGATGTATGCATACATTGTTTAACACTTTTTTTACTTTATGAAGGTGCTTAAATAGGTATGCCTACATTGCTTAACACTTCGACTACTTAATGTAGATGCTTTAAGACGTATGTCTACATTGTTTAACACTTTGTCTACTTTATGTAGGTGCTTAAAGTGCTTAAAGATACATGCATACATTGTTTAACACTCTGTCTACTTGATATAGGTGCTTAAAGATATATTTCTACATTGTTTAACACTTTGTCTACTTGATGTAGGTGCTTTAAGATACATGCCTGTTTTAAGTTTTTGACAACTTTATGTAGGTGCTTAAAGATCAATTCATACACTGTTTAACACTTTTCTAGTCTACTTTATGTAGGTACTTAAAGATGCATGCCTACATTATTTAACACCTTAGCTAGGTCAGTTTAAGGATGCGTGCCTACATTATCTAACACCTTAGCTAGGTAAGCTTAAAGATGCGTGCCTACATTACCTAACACCTTAGCTAGGTCAGCTAAAAGATGCGTGCCTACATTATCTAACACTTTAGCTAGGTCGGCTTAAAGATGCGTGCCTACATTATCTAACACTTTAGCTAGGTCGGCTTAAAGATGCGTGCCTACATTATCTAACACTTTAGCTAAGTCGGCTTAAAGATGCGTGCCTACATTATCTAACACTTTAGCTAAGTCGGCTTAAAGATGCGTGCCTATATTATCTAACACTTTTGCTAAGTCGGCTTAAAGATGCGTGCCTACATTATCTAACACTTTAGCTAGAACAGCTTAAAGATGCGTGCCTACATTATCTAACAGCTTAGCTAGGTCAGCTTATAGATGCGTGCCTACATTATCTAACACTTTAGCTAGGTCAGCTTAAAGATGCGTGCCTACGTTATCTAACACTTTAGCTAGGTCAGCTTAAAGATGCATGCCTACATTATCTAACACTTTAGCTAGGTCAGCTTACTACATTATCTAACACTTTAGCTAGGTCAGCTTACTACATTATCTAACACTTTAGCTAAGTCAGCTTAAAGATGCATGCCTACATTATCTAACACCTTAGCTAGGTCAGCTTAAAGATGCATAGCTAGGTCAGCTTAAAGATGCATGCCTACATTATTTAACACCTTAGCTAGGTCAGCTTAAAGATGCATGGCTACATTATTTAACACTTTAGCTAGGTCAGCTTAAAGATGCATGTCTACTTTATTTAACACTTTAGCTAGGTCAGCTTAAAGATGCATGTCTACTTTATTTAACACCTTAGTTAGGTCAGCTTAAAGATGCATGGCTACATTATCTAACACCTTAGCTAGGTCAGCTTAAAGATGCATAGCTAGGTCAGCTTAAAGATGCATGCCTACATTATCTAACACCTTAGCTAGGTCAGCTTAAAGATGCATAGCTAGGTCAGCTTAAAGATGCATGCCTACATTATTTAACACCTTAGCTAGGTCAGCTTAAAGATGCATGTCTACATTATTTAACACCTTAGCTAGGTCAGCTTAAAGATGCATGTCTACATTATTTAACACCTTAGCTAGGTCAGCTTAAAGATGCATGCCTACATTATTTAACACCTTAGCTAGGTCAGCTTAAAGATGCATGTCTGCATTATTTAACACCTTAGCTAGGTCAGCTTAAAGATGCATGTCTACATTATTTAACACCTTAGCTAGGTCAGCTTAAAGATGCATGCCTACTTTATTTAACACCTTAGCTAGGTCAGCTTAAAGATGCATGTCTACATTATTTAACACCTTAGCTAGGTCAGCTTAAAGATGCATGTCTACATTATTTAACACCTTAGCTAGGTCAGCTTAAAGATGCATGCCTACTTTATTTAACACCTTAGCTAGGTCAGCTTAAAGATGCATGTCTACATTATTTAACACCCTTAGCTAGGTCAGCTTAAAGATGCATGCCTACTTTATTTAACACCTTAGCTAGGTCAGCTTAAAGATGCATGCCTACATTATTTAACACCTTAGCTAGGTCAGCTTAAAGATGCATGCCTACATTATTTAACACCTTAGCTAGGTCAGCTTAAAGATGCATGCCTACATTATTGCAAAACAACAAGCCTTCAAATGGAACAAAGCATACATTCATTGTTTACATTTTGACATGTAACCAATATGACTCAGATGATCTTTTATACATATCATATACACATTGAACATGTCTCACCCGGTTTGCATGTACACTGATATCCATTACTGGTGACAGAACACATAGCACCATTCTCACATGGATTTGTCTGGCCACAGTAATCTATCAGGATTTGGCAACCATCACCAGTGTATTCTGAATAGAAAATTATATAAAGGGTTGATCAATCACAACATAACTATCTGTTATTCTGGAACATGCAAGTCAAGATAATTACAGAGTAAATCAAATATATGGTAGATTAACATGCACTTCCTTTTTGCTCCTAAAGACATGAATATCTAAATCTTGGATTTTCAGCAAAGAAGTTAGAGCTATCACTTAATGTGTTTAATATCCCCTGATGGCATTTTCATTTTTGAAAAGTAGAACATTATGATCATGACCTTTAACCTTCAGGTATGACTTAGATCTTGAACTTCATGAGACATGGAATGTGCACTCTAAAGGTCATCTTGATGAGGTTAAAAATTGGTGAGAATTTATGAAAATACTTCCAAATGTTAAAAAGACATAGGACAGACATGAATTTGCGCTCTCTGATCTTTTACCTCAAAGAGTGATCTTGACCTTGGATCTAGTGACCTGGGTTGTGTGCTGTGTGTGTGACCTTGGACCTAGTAACCTGGGTTGTGTGCTGTGTGTGTGACCTTGGACCTAGTGACCTGGGTTGTGTGCTCTGTGTGTGACCTGGGACCTAGTGACCTGGGTTGTGTGCTCTGTGCTTGACCTTGGACCTAGTGACCTGGGTTGTGTGCTCTGTGTGTGACCTTGGACCTAGTGACCTGGGTTGTGTGCTCTGTGTGTGACCTTGGACCTAGTGACCTGGGTTGTGTGCTCTGTGTGTGACCTTGGACCTAGTGACCTGGGTTGTGTGCTCTGTGCTTGACCTTGGACCTAGTGACCTGGGTTGTGTGCTCTGTGTGTGACCTTGGACCTAGTGACCTGGGTTGTGTGCTCTGTGTGTGACCTTGGACCTAGTGACCTGGGTTGTGTGCTCTGTGTGTCATTTAGACAAGGCTAACAATTGATGCTAGTTTTATCAAAATCCTTCCAGTGGTTAAAACAGTGTTTAGTGCATACAAATCTTTGCTATTTGATCATTTACCGGTACCTGGATGAATGACCTTAGCCTTGGACCTAGTGAACTGGATTGTGAATTGTGTATGTTGTCATGATCAGGTTAACAAAATGTATTTGCAACCAGCATGGATCCAGACCAGTCTGCACATCCGTGCAGTCTGGTTAGGATCCATGCTGTTCGCTAATGTTTTTTATTTTTTAATTGCAATAGGGTTTTGACCAGACTGCACAGATGCGTAGGCTGGTCTGGATCCATGCTGGCTGCAAACACACTATGTTGGTTTTCTCATGGTGTGATTGTCACCTTGGCCATGCACTCTGCATGTTTTCTTGATGAAGGTATTAAATGATGCTTATTCTAAGAACATTTTTCCACAGGTTAAGAAAAAATGGAGGAAACAAAATTTGAGCTTTTTGAAGTTTGACCTCAAGGTGGCCTTGACTTTGACCCTATTGGCCTTGGTCATGTGCTCTGTGTGTTGTCTTGATGAGGTTAATATTTGATACTTGTTATATGAAAATCTTCTTAGCAGTTTAGAAGATATGAAGCTGACACAAATTTAAGCTATATGAATTTTGACCTCTGTGACCCTGACCTTGGACCTAGTGACTTGGGTTATGCACTGTGCATGTTGTCCTGGTAAGATTAATAACTGATGCAAGTTCTGTGAAAACCTTCCCAGCAATAAAGGTGAATGGAATATGGACAAATGGAGGTATGAATGGTGGAACCAACATGTGTGACTCCAACACGGACTCCTTATACTATGTATCTGGGGGGATGACAAGACCATTGTCAAATGCTACAAGTCTAATACTGGAATGGGCATCACTGTTGTCACAGGAACCATGTTTTAAATTATACTTCAAGTAAATGCTTTATAAATTCCCTACATTACATTACATTATATTCCTCATTAATGTAATGCCTCATTTGCAAAGAGCTACTTCTGTTTCTTGTGAATTTATATAATCCCTTATATTATTTCCTCTTAACAAATGAAATTAACTTTGAAATAATTGCAACATCCTACTTTGGCATTTGAAGAATGGACAATAAAATTGCAAAAATATATAACCTGAGTACTCCTCATGTTGTCTTTTATGTATGTACAAAATTTTGTGGAGAATATCTTTTCCTTTTTTACATTATCAAATTTATCCATCTTTTAAAACAGATGGACTGACACAAAGACAAAGGGCAAAATCAGCAGTCTTTAAGACAACTAAATTGACCTTTGGACATTGCTTTTGACCAAATTTTGTGAATATTCATCAAGTGGCTCATGTCTGTTGGTTCTCATGACTTTAATTCAGTGCAAAGCCATTGAGGACCATCCCACTGGACCACCTTTTTGGCTGAGCATAATCCATAATATCGGCCATACCAGTTTTTTGGTTTTTTTTCATTAAATTTTATCTTTTGATTTGATTAAAAGTGCCAGAATACTGCCTTGTTAATGTAATTATCCACAATGAGCAGTATCTGTCATGATTGCCCATAGGTGTAAAAACAACTTCGGTACACTTCGTGTCAAATTTATCGACCTTGCTTGACTGGATCAAAGAGTTATAAAAAGAATTTTTATACTTCTTTGACTGGATTAAT
Source organism: Mercenaria mercenaria (assembly GCF_021730395.1). Lineage (NCBI taxonomy): Eukaryota > Metazoa > Mollusca > Bivalvia > Venerida > Veneridae > Mercenaria > Mercenaria mercenaria. The sequence continues at coordinate 27,304,705 of NC_069362.1, forward strand.
CATAATTAAATGATTACATGATGATCTTTAATCCGGTATGTTTTAAAGGATGATTTCTTTAATTATAATCTATAATCATTGTTTAGATAACAATAACATGTCGTATTTTCAAAAAATGGAAACATTTGTGTTATTTCGCGGCGTTATAAAACAAAACTAACAGAAAGTAATTTCTTCTGATTATTTGGGCTAAAAACAAAAATAAACTAGAGCTGTCACAGGAGTGACGAATTATACCCCCACAATATGGCCTTGTCACAGAACTAAGCCAATGTCAAAGCTGAACTTGCTTGACCTTTGACCTACTGATCTCAAAATCAATAGAGGTCATCTGCTGGTCATGATCAACCTCCCTATGAAGTTTCATGATCCTCAGCCCAAGCGTTCTCAAGTTATTGTCTGGAAAGGTTTAAATGTTTAGGGTCACTCTGACCTTTGACCCTTGGAACTCAAAATCAATAAAGGTCATCTGCTGGTCATGACCAACCTCCCTATTAAGTTTCGTGATCCTAGTCCCAAACGTTCTCAAGTTATTGTCCGAAAACAGTTTAATTGTTCCGGGTTACTGTGACCTTGACCTGTGACTTACTGACCTCATAATCATTAGGGGTCATCTGCTGGCCATAACTAACCTCACTCCCAATTTTTCATGATCCTAGGCCCAAGCGTTCTCAAGTTATCATCTGGAAACGGTTTAACTGTTTCGTGTTACTGTAGCCTTGACCTTTCACCTACTAGCCTCAAAGTCAAACTTAACCTGTATTTTATCCTGCTACACCTGTGTACAAACATTTATGATCCTAGACCCATGCGTTCTCAAGTTATCATCTGGAAACCGTTTAACTGTTCCGAGTCATTGTGACCTTGACCTTTGACCTACTGACCTCAAAGTAAAACTTTACCTGTGTTTTATGATGTTTCACCTGTGTACCAAAATTTATGATCCTAGGCCCAAGCGTTCTCAAGTTATCATCCTGAAACCATTTATCTATTCCAAGTCACTGTGATCTTGACCTTTGACCTACAGACCCCAAAGTCGAACCTGACCTGTATTTCATGATGTTACACCTTTGTACCAAAATATATGATCCTAGGACCAAGGATGAGTTATCATCCGGAAACCATGAAAACCAAAGGACCGACAGACCGACAAGCTCACTCCTATATACACCCCCCCCAACCCAAACTTCGTTTTGTGGGGGTATAAAAATGAAATAAACAAAACTATCTGCATCTCAGACTTAACTGTTGCATTAAGTTTGATGCCATTGCCTGATGAGACTCAAGGAGCGGTCAAAATAGTTGTTTTCTATGTTTTGGCTGACACTCAGAAACTGAAATACACCAACATTTATAGCAATCTGCTAAAATTGGGCAAATGTTGGATAGTTATCTTTGAAAAATATCATGAGGTAGACTGAAAATCTTAACTGAAAATGCTTTCAAGATGAAAGAACAAGACACGCTCGAATTTTCTCAGTGCTTGGCTCTGAATTAGAGCTTTGCCAGTAAAAAAAAATTCCAAGTTAAAATGGGACATAACTCTGTCATAATTCAAATTAGAGTTATGGAAATTGTGTCTCCTGGTGTAGACTTTGATAGTAAATAACTATTTTGATTTTCAAGTCAAAAGCTTTAATAGTAACAGAGATATCTGACTTTTAACAAAAAATTCTCAGTTAAAAAGGGGCATAATTCTGTCAAAATTCAAAAAGAGTTATGGGGGTTGTTTCTCCTGTTGTAAACTTTGATGGTTAATAAGTATTTTAAGTTTCAAGTCAAAAGCTTTGATAGTAACAGAGATATTTGACTTCATCAAAAAACTTTAACCAAAAAATTCTAAGTTATAAAGGGGCATAATTCTGTCAAAATTCAAATCAGAGTTATGGGAATTGTGTCTCCTGGTGTAGACTTTGATTGTAAATAACCATTTTCAGTTTCAAGTAACAGAGATATTTGACTTTATCAAATTTTTTTTTAAAAATTCTAAGTTAAAAAGGGGGATAACTCTGTCAAAATTCAAATCAGAGTTATGGGAATTGTTTCTCCTGGTGTAGACTATGATTGTCAATAAGTATTTTAAGTTTCGAGTCAATAGCTTTGATAGTAACAGAGATATTTGACCTTATCAAAAACTTTAACCAAAAATTCTAAGTTAAAAAGGGACATAATTCTGTCAAAGTTCAAATCAGAGTTATGGGGACTGTTTCTCCTGGTGTAGACTTTGATAGTAAATAACCATTTTAAGTTTCAAGTCAATAGCTTTCATAGTAACAGGGATATTGGACTTTATCAAAAACTTTAACCAACAGCAACAGCGATGCCACCACCGGAGCAAGTGCAATAGCTCTACTTTTTCCTCGAAAAGTCAAGCTAAAAATGCACTTACTGGCATCCCGAATCTTAAAATTTTCTCGGGGAAAAAAACCCTAAATCCTCCTTAAGAGATGGGGAAAATACCCCACACATGCTCTCCCCGCTCCCCCTACCTTTGGCACTTGCTGTCCAATGGCCGGACCACTTCTTCAAAGCTGGTGGTGGCCTTGATGTGTCAGAGTGAACCAGTCTACTGTAAGTCTATACATGTACAGGTTTAGGTATACTTACTACCAGGACAAGTGCAGTTCATCATTCCATCATAGGAACATACAGCATTATTCTGACATTTGTTGTAGTCTCTGCAGGGATTTGGCTGGTTTTCACAATTTGTACCAAATGTGTTGGCTGGACATCTGAAACATAAAAATAAACATGATACTTCTGTGTGTGGGAATGGAAATATCATCATCATCAGAAAAATAAGGTCCCTAACTCTATGAACTTTAATTCTTGTGTAAATATTAACCATTAGTATAATGCAAATCAGGTAAATCTTGTCATTACACAAACATTCCACCAACATATCAAATGAAAACAGCCAGTCGTGACCTTAACATTGAGCCGACATGGCTGACTCACGAGTTCAGCACATATTCTTGATCTTTTGACCCAGGTTTCCTGAAAATCCTTTAAATGGTAAGGAAATACTGATAGAATACAAAATGGAAAGCTCAAACCTTTTACATCAAGTTGTGAAATTGACCTTAAGGTAGTTCTGCACGTTTGATAAACCGGAAGTGATGGCGTAACATCATTTATCCAGAAAACGTGGACTAAAGCCTTGACTCGGCGTATGGAAATGAAAATCATTTTATGAATTAATAGCAACCTATTAGTAAATTTATTACAATGGCACTGTTATTGTCTTTCTAAAGTTAAAATATGATATTAAAACATCTGACATGTTAAAAATTCAAATTAATGTCTTAAAATTAGCATGAAAAGTGCGAATCACTTTAATAATGGTCAAATATCTCAAAATTAAGCACACTGACCTATACATTTTATTCTACCACATTACAGGCCATATGTTTATTTACAACTGTGGGAAGTTTCATTAAATTCTACATTGTAGAAAATTTTCTATTCGCGAAAATGTTATGAAAGTTATGATTTTCCCATAGACTTATGAAAAATTGCATTAGGTCTAATTTTTTCAAATCAGTCTAGCAAAAAATCAAGCACACAAACCTATCTTTTTTATTTGCTGAATTTTCTAGGTATATTCTGAAGTTTTGAAAAAACAGAGTTTAATCAAATTCTACATTGTAGAAAACAATTTAATCCAAACGTGCAGAACTACCTTAAGCAGACATGGCTGACTCGTAAGGTCTGCAAATCCTCTTGATGAGGTGATCATTTGACTCAAGTTACATAAAAATCCTTCAAGTGGTTTAGGGGTTTAGGAAATACAGGGTGGACACAAAATGGAAGTCTCAAAACTTTGACCTTGAGTTGTGACCTTGACTCAACATGGCTAACTCATAAGCTCTGCAGATTGTCTTGATGAGCTGATCATTTGACCCAGGTTTCGTGAAAGTCCTTTATGGGGTTTAGACCATTCCTATAACCTCCCCACCACTCGTGGCAGAGGATCAAAAAACATGTCCAAGTGGAGGATCAAACACAGGTCACCAAGGCAATAAAGTCTTTCCTACCTTCTTGACCAGTACACCACAAAGAAATTGGTACTTAACAACCTTTAAATATAAACTTTATTTAGACAGTGAACCTTCGGTACCTCATTACAAACAGTTTTCTATTTTGAAAGAAAAATTGGTAAAAACAACTAATTCCCATGTTTCCAAATATAGTAAACCTGTCAGTAACTTAGTTTCAGAGCCATCTTTAGAAATATAGCAATAATTTCCTGATATCTGAATGTTTTTTTGTTGTTGTTGTTGTATGAACTGGAGTTCAGTACCTTTGAAGACAACATTCAGAAAACTTGGTCATATGTAAATATTTGATAAAACAGTAAATGTTTTTGGTTTCTTTCACTTTGCAATGTGTACATGAAACACAAAAATTAGCAAAACTAAACCACCACATGATGTCCCAATCTACATCAGTGATTCAGATATATTAGTATTCTATTTACTCCAATAACATTACAGTATTATTGGAAATACATTTACAATATTATAAATTCTTCTTTTCATAGGCATGACAAAACACCATAAAATGTTCTGAAGATGCTAGACACTTACTGGCAACTGTAGCCATTGAAGATGTTGAAACAATCTCCCTGACACTGGCGTCCCGTCGCTAGCTCACACTGCTCAACAACAGCTTCACAGTTGGTTCCTTGCCAACCTTCAACACATTCACATGTGTAACCTCCCAGTCTTTTTTGGCAGGTACCGCCATGCAGACAAGGATTGCTCTCACAGAAATCTATTTCAATCTGTAACATACATCAAATAATTTGTGAAGCAGATTAAAGCAATACAACAAGAACTGTCTAATGGAAGTACTGCACATTTTCAAACCTTTCTAACAGCACTACCATGGTTACCAAATTTGCAATCTACACTATGAGAGATTAGCGAGTTATCATGTGCAATTAAACAACTGCGTTATCTATAATTATACATCCCCTAATTTGCAAAACTTAATAAAACTGAAATATTCAATAAGAAAAGTTGGCGTCAATTAAACAAGAGCTGTCTGATGACAGCGCGCTCGACTATTCGAAGAATTGATTGAAGAATGGGGTCAAAATATTCCCACGGATATTCAGACAAAAGAAATAAATAGATTAGACTAACAATGTTCCTGTATTACTTTGATTTCGATAAGTCTTGCACTAAATCGCAATATATGAGCCAATTTCAAAGTCCAAAAAGGGCCATAATTCAGTCAAAATAGTTATGTACTCTTGCCTACAGATGGAAATCATAATGATAAACAAGTGTTCGAAGTTTAAAAGCCATATGTCAAATAGTTTTGACAAAACATGGACTTGTATGAAAACAGAACCAATTTCAAAGTCCAAAAAGGACCATAATTCAGCCAAAATAGATGACAGAGTTATGTTCTCTTTCCTACAGATAGAGACTATTATACTAAACAAGTGATAAAAGTTTCAAAGCCATATGTCAAACACTTTACAAAAAATATGAAGTGGTACGAAAAACTTAACCAAGATTTCTAAGTCAAAAGGGGCCATAATTCAGCCAAAATCCTTGATGGAGTTATGTACTCTTGCCTATAACTGGACATGGTGATGGTAAACAGGTGTTGAAAGTTTCAAAGCTTTATCTCAAAAGACTTTGTCAAAATATGAACTGGTACGAAATATTAACCCAGATTTCTAAGTCAAAAAGGGCCATAATTCTGCCAAAATCCTTGATGGAGTTATGTGCTCTTGCCTATAACTGGACATGGTGATGGTAAACAAGTGTTGAAAGTTTTAAAGCTTTATCTTTAAAGACTTTGTCAAAATATAAACTGGTACGAAAAACTTAACCATGATTTCTAAGTCAAAAGGGGCCATAATTCAGCCAAAATCCTTGATGGAGTTATGTGCTCTTGCCTATAACTGGCCATGATGATGGTAAACAAGTGTTGAAAGTTTCAAAGCTTTATCCCCATAGACTTTGTCAAAATGTGGACTGGTACGAAAAACTTAACCAAAGTGTGACGCCGACGCCGACGCCGTGGTGAGTAGGATAGTTCTACTTATTCTTCGAATAGTCGAGCTAAAAATTGTCAAAACCGTAGCACCTGGTATATAGTCTTATACAATATGCATCCATAATCAAAACAAATATAAAGTTCATCACACTGATCATGCTGTTCGCTTTCAATGCCTACTGGAATTTGAGAAACTGTTGGTAAACAGCATGGATCCTGACCAGACTGCGCCAAAGCGCAGGCTGGTCTGGATCAAAGCCACTATGTTGATTTTCTCATGGTGCAGTTCAACATAACATCTTGAAACAATACAACAAAATCCAATGCTTCATTATAGACATTTGGGTGGTCTCTTAATGCTAGTTGTACTGTACACTGGATTTTATATGAGATAACCTACACTGGATTTTATTCAGACAGATAACATTGGATTTTATATGTCTAGATAACCTACACTGGATTTTATTCAGACAGATAACATTGGATTTTATATGGCTAGATAACCTACACTGGATTTTATTCTGACAGATAACATTGGATTTTATATGGCTAGATAACCTACACTGGATTTTATTCAGACAGATAACACTGGATTTTATATGGCTAGATAACCTACACTGGATTTTATTCGGACGGATAACATTGGATTTTATATGGCTAGATAACCTACACTGGATTTTATTCAGACAGATAACATTGGATTTTATATCGACAAAAACATTATAGTTGGATTCTATACAGACAAATAAAACAGATTTATAAGACAGATACATGTCAGTATGACAGAAATACTACTCACAATCTGTACCATTATCGAGAAAAACACATTTTAACAATGCCAATGACGTTGAGCATGTCCATGTCTGTTACACTATCAGAGTGCAGAAATTCGGATTTTCGGACTGGCACAGTTTCGGCCTACAATCATAAAAGAGAGAATTAAGTACTATCCTGACCACTCCTAGTCATTGACAACCCCACCCCCGCCCCTTTGAAAGGCAAGTCTATTGCCAATCACTAATAAAGTAAACTAGAATGTGTCTGAGTGTGTCCCAACTAGTTCATCTGTCACAAATAAGGGGCAATAATTCAAATGTTTGCAGTCTCAAGGGAGTGTAGCCTCGATAAACATTTTATATAACAGGCCATTATTTTTTAAGCTATGAGACTCACAAACAAGAGGGCCAAGATGGCCCTAGGTCGCTCACCTGAGAAACACACAATAACAGTGTAAACATATTTTACCTAGTGATTTAATGGAAACAAATATTCTGGCCAATTTTCATTGCATTGCTCAGGTGAGCTAAAAATATGACATGCATGGTTTCATGAATTCATATCAAACACTTTTTGAGCTAAGCACATCATAAGGTGAAAATGTGCAATTTTTTTCTATTTCAGGGTCCTTTGGAAGCAGCGGGTGGAGTCAAAAAATACGAGGTGTAAGTTTATATCATGATAAGGACTCATGCAAGTTTTCATCAATTTATATCAAATACTTTTTGACCTAGATGCCTCATAAGGTGAAAATATGCATTTTGACTATTTTAGGGGCCATAACTACAGAAATAGGAGTGGAGTCAGACGAATAATAGGAGGTGAACAAGTTCATATTATGATAAAGATTCATGTAAGGTTTCATCAATTTACATGAAATACTTCTTTTAGCTATGCGCATCACAAGGTTTCAGGGGTCATAACTGTATAATTAAAGGGCAGTCCCAGATGAAACATAGGAGGTGTATAAGTTCATATCATGATTAAGACACATGCAAGGTTTCATCAAATTATATCAAGTAATTTTTAGTTAGGCACGTCACAAGGTGAAAATGTTTATTTTTGACTATTTCAAAAGCCATAACTATGGAAATAGGGGGAGGAGTCAGATAAAAAATAGGAGGTGCACAAGTGCATATCATAATAAAGACTCAAGCAAAGTTTCATCAATTGATATCAAATATTTTTTTAGCTACGCACGTCACAAATTTTTCAGACGCACAGATGCATTGCTAGTATTTATAGGTAATTAGCTTTGTATTAGGAAATATGTACAACTTCTGCTCCTAAAGCTGTGCAATATTTTTCCACTAACAAACAAGTGCATATTTCCCAATGCAAAGATAATAACCTTTTTATTCCATACGTATTTACATTTATAAATGTAATGTTATTAATATTGTATGTGTTCAATAGCCTGAATAAGACTGACAATACTGAACTTAATAAAAGACTCAAGGCAATGACACACATTCATTTTTGTCACGCACCCCATATGAAATTCAGGCGTCAGTGTATGGAAAAATATTGATGTTTGTGGTTTCACCTTAACTTAACGGGGAATAGAAACTAGTTTGTAATAACTTACAAACCATCATTTGATGTAATAAGAAGATGGTTACTAACACATTCTAAAATGTTTCATTAGTTGGTTCCATTTAGAGAAGTAGGTAGTGGAATGATATAAAGCCCAAAAATGTTCAATGTTTCAAAGTTCCAAAGAAAGGGGCTCATTCTGCAGAAAAATATGGAAATATGACATTTGTTCTTAGTTATGAAACACCCTTTGAATGATAAATGGTACTGGCCAAACTGAGTGATGGAGCATTCCATTATAGATATTTAGAAGGTTAAAGGAGACTCCTTATATACAGATAATTATGGTCTCATGTTACAAAAGATAATAGGTAAGGGTAGATTTCTCAGAAGCAAATAGCACCATAAACACAGCCTCAGAGCCACACATTTGCATAGTAGACCCATAACAAAAAGAAGCTGTAACTGAAAACACAAAAATCCTTACCAGCAAAGATAGGTCAAAATACACATCAAAATTGGATATAACATACATCTTGTACTACAGAGAAGTGGTCTTGATTTTTTCCCAATGTCCGGTATTAAGACAGTTACTCTGTCTCATGATGGTGAACATTTGTGCCAAGTTACATCAAATTCTCTTCATGTATGAAAAAGAAATGCCCAGGACAAAGTCATTCTTGTATCTGACTTTTGACCTCTAGTGTGAACTTGACCTTAGACCTAGGGAACTGATTTTTGCGCATGACACTCCGTCTCATAATGGTGAACATTTGTGCCAAGTTACATCAAAATCCCTCCATGAATGTAGAAGAAATGTTTCGGATGAAGTCATTTTGAATGTACTGAATTTAACCTTTGACCTCTTAGAGTGACCTTGACCTGGTAGATAGAAACCTGGGGTTTGCACATGAAAATCCACATCTCACTGAGGTTAACATTCATGCCAAGTCAGAACGAGATTGCTCCATGCATGTCAGTTATTGTCTGGACAAACAAATCAGGATCAAACACACGAATGCGCAGACAGACTGACTAACATAACTGAACAGCCATCTGGACAACTTTGTTTTTCCTTCTGCAAGCGGGCTTGATAAAAATTTGGTTGCTACAGATTTCACTGTACCAAGGTCATCCGAGTTTCGAATAACAACTGCAGACTGTAAAGGCAAAATAATTTCAATGGTGGCTAATTGTAAAGACTGAAATGGAAAAGGTAATCTCTGAAAATCTACATTTCTGCCATTTTCATGTGATGACCAAAACATATAAGGTATGTGCCTACCTTCATAGGTATCCGTGCACCTGCAGTTATAGTCATTCACTAAATCCTCACATGTTCCTCCATTGACACAAGGGCTGTTTGCACAATCATTAATGTTCGTCTGACAGTTCCTGCCTGTGTAACCGTTCAAACAGGTACATGTGTACCCGCCAAAAATACTTGTACATCGTACACTATTTACACAAGGATCAGGATTACAGTAGTCCAACTTCTGACTGCAGACATTGTTCTGAAATACTGGAATAAAATGGAAAAAAATTAGTCTTAACTTTCTATCTAAACACAATCTCTTATAATGAAATAATACTTCTGTTAACCAATACTAATAATTTGAGCCATACCATGAGGAAAAAAACAATGACCTTTGATTTTATTTATCACTTTCTAGTCTGTTTCATGACCTAAGCAGAGCAGGACTGAACCCACAACCTCCTGACAATCAAATAAATAAAGCATCAGCTCTTAGTTAATCACTGCCATTAGTTTTCAAAAAAATTGCAGAGTAAGAGCCGTGAAACAATTTGGGTAAAACACACCATACAGTGTATAATATCTGACCGCATTTAGGTTCCTTTTCATACATCTTTTTAAATTTTTCCTGATAATATATAGACTTCATACATCATTTCAAGGTTATATTCGTGAGTCTTTTTTAGAACTATTTTCTCTTTTCTGAATTCATGATCAAACAGATCTATTCCCTACTGTCAATTATAAAAAAAGTTACAATATAACTTATTTATAGTAACAACTAAGGGAAGTTAATCTTAAAAAAAAAAAAATACAAAATTTTTTTTTTAAGTCCACACAGAAATCCTTACCAGGTAGAGATTGGTCAAAATACACCTCAAAATTGGATGTAACATGCATGTTGTACTACAGAAAAGTGGTCTCGATTTTTCCCTACGTCTAGTAATGAAAAAGTTACAATATAAGCTATTTATAGTAACAACAAAGGGAAGAAATTCTAAAGAAGGGAACTGCGCAAGACACTTCATCTCATGATGGTGTATAATTGTGCCAAGTTACATCAAAATCCCTCTATGCATGAAGAAGATATGCTCCAGACAAAGTTTTCATTCTTCTATCCTTTGACCTCTAAGTGTGACCTTGACCTTAGACCTAGGGACCTGGTTCTTGCGCATGACACTCCGTCTCATGATGGTGAACAATTGTGCCAACTATCATCAAAATCCCTCCATGCATGTAGAAGATATGCTAACCCTAACCTAAACCTAACCCTATTTTTAGTAACATTGACCTTGACCTTGATCCCAGAAACCCCAAAATCAATCCCAAGCTACAACTTTATATAAGTTTTCTATACACCATGTTCCATCATGATAGCTCATTCCTAAGTTAAGTTATTGACCGGAAACCCTTTTTCTATTTTAAGTAACAGTGACCTTGACCTTGACCCCAGAAACCCCAAAATCAATCCCAGCCTTTGTCTTGATATAAGCTACATACATACCAAGTTTTATTCAAATATCTTTACCGAAACAAAAGTTATTGACCGGAAACCCTTTTTCTATTTAAAGTAACAGTGACCTTGACCTTGACCCCAGAAACCCCAAAATCAATCCCAGCCTTTGTCTTGATATAAGCTACATACATACCAAGTTTTATTCAAATATCTTTACCGAAACAAAAGTTATTGACCGGAAACACCAGTTTGATGCCGCCGCCGCCGCCGCTGCCGCCCGCCCGCCCGACCGACATCTACCCCAATCTAATAACTCAGGTTAATAAAACTTGGGACCCACAGGGCAGGGCCTCTTTTCACCCAGGGGGTACAATTTGAACAATTTTGGTTGAGGACCATAAGACAATGCTACAAACCAACTATCAAAGGTCTAAGTGTTGTGGTTTCAGACAAGAAGATTTTTAAACTTTTTTTCCTATATAAATCTATGTAAAACTTGGGACCCCCGGGGCAGGGCCATATTTGACCTTAGGGGTATAATTTGAACAATCTTGGTAGAGGACCACTAGATGATGCTACATACCAAATATCAAAGCCCTAGGCCATATGGTTTTGTACAAGAAGATTTTCAAAGTTTTCCCTATATAAGTTTATATAAACCATGTGACCCCCGGGGCGGGGCCATATTTGTCTGTAGGGGGATAATTTGAACAACTTTGGTAGAAGACCACTAGATGATGCTACACACTAGATATCAAAGCCCTAGGCCCTGTGGTTTTGGACAAGAAGATTTTTGAAGAGTTCTGCATGAAATTCAATTCTTCAAAAAAATTTTTAAAGGGGGCTACCCAAGGATCTTTTCTGTGAAGTTTGGATGAAATTGGCCTAGCAGTTTATGAGGAGATGTCGTTTAAATTAAAAGTTTACGGACGAAGGACGAAAAGCGATCACAAAAGCTCACCTCGTCACTCTGTGACAGGCGAGCTAAAAACATGATTAAAGGACACAGAAGAGAGAGTCCTGTCGGAACTGCTACTTCTACAATAGAACATGTATACTGAAGTTTCAGAATTGAAAATAATGTAACTGTACATATTTATTCTGCCTCTACATCATCTAGCCATGGTGGAAGTTTATACTCAGTAATCTGACTATCCTTCTATGCATATGAAAGTTAGAGACAAGACAAGAAAAATGAAAGAAAATCTTTGACCTCTAGCTGAGGTTTTGATCTTTGATTTGAGAAGCTTTATCTAATTATTTAGACTACTCAAAGTCTGTAGCAGTACAGTACTAACCTCTGTTCACTGAGCACTTGAACTGGACATCATAATCTTGTAACGTATTCGGATAGTCAAGTCCACTTGGCGTGCACACACCTAGTGGAAGGCCTTCATTATCAAGACAGGTTTCATCAACATTACAACATCTTGTGCTCAATGGAACCGTTCCAGCACAAATGTTCAAACCATACTGTAAGAAAGAAAGATCATTTCAGTGTTTTCTATTAATCTTAATCTGTATTTTGCTGTAAGCATACCTCATAACAGTTTTTATCACAGACTGCTTGTAAAACAAATGAGCTGCGCCATAAGAAAACCAACATAGTGCATTTGCGACCAGCATGGATGCAGACCAGTCTGGTCAGGATCCATTCTGTTCACTTTCAAAGCCTATTGTAATTAACAATGGATGCGCAGGCTGGTCTGGATCCATGCTAGCCGCAAATGCATTAAGTTGGTTTTCTCATGGTGCAGCTCAAATATACCTGAAATGGTTGCCTGTTGCAGGGAAATGGGAATCTAATACCAAATGCATGGCATGATTTTGATTTCTGACATTATTCAAATATCCCCAAAATAACAAGGTTCAACTAGTGACCACAAGCAATCGTCCTATGAAAGTTGACAACTAGAGACTGAAGCCTTCAATAATTATTACCTAGAAACCACATGGCTTACTTGCTAACCACTGTATCCTAAACACACAATGTTATGTTAACTTACGCAAAGCCTGTATATTTAAAGCTAATTTCTGTCAACTGCATCAGAGAGCAGATTCTTTGGCTCAGTGATTACTGGTAAAGCACTTTCATCCAAGCAACCAGAGTTCAAATCCCGACACAGGCAATTTGGATTTTTCGTCGTAAAATGCTATGCTCTTTGATTTGTTATGCTTTAACCATTAAGATGGGGGCTCTACTGGAAACAACCTTATTAACTAGAAAATGCTTTTGTAAAAAAGCGCATGTCTCCCCCAATGCAAAGTCCTATAGGCAAGAAGTCAATAGGGGTCAGGAGCAAAATCAAAGAGACACTGATGGTTGGCTGCAATAGGGATCATCTACTTGGCATGTCCAGTCATCCCGCTAAATTTCAACACTCTTGGCCTAGTGGTTCTCCAGTCACTGTTCAGGCTCCTGTGACCTTGACCTTTGATCAAGTGACCTCAAAATAAATAGGGGTCATATACTCTGCATGTCCAATCATCCTATTAAGTTTCAACATTGTAGGTCAAGTGGTTCTCAAGTTATTTCCAAAAAATGATTTTACATGAACAGGCCACTGTGACCTTGACCTTTAACAGACTGACCCCAAAATCAATAGGGGTCATCTACTCTGCATGTTCAATCATCCTATGAAGTTTCAACATTCTGGGTCAAGTGGTTCTCAAGTTATTGATCAGAACTGGTTATCAATGTTCAGGCCCCTGTGACCTTGACCTTTGACGGAGTGACCCCATAATCGTTAGGGGTCATCTACTCTTCATGACCAATCATCCTATTTCAACATTCTGGGTCGAGAGGTTCTCAAGTTATTGATTGGAAATGGTTTTCCATGTTCAGGCCCCTGTGGCCTTGACCTTTAACAGAGTGACCCTAAAATCGTTAGGGGTCATCTACTCTGCATGACCAATCATCCTATGAAGTTTCAACATTCTGGGTCAAGTGGTTCTCTAGTTATTGATCGGAAATGGTTTTCAATGTTCAGGCCCCTGTGACCTTGACCTTTGACGGAGTGACCCCATAATCGTTAGGGGTCATCTACTCTTCATGACCAATAATCCTATTAATTTTCAACATTCTGGGTCAAGTGGTTCTCAAGTTATTGATCGGAAATGGTTTTCAATGTTCAGGCCCCTGTGACCTTGACCTTTAATGGAGTGACCCCAAAATCGATAGGGGTCATCTATTTTGCATGTACAATCATCCTATGAAGTTTCAACATTCTGGGTCAAGTGGTTCTCTAGTTATTGATCGGAAATGGTTTTCAATGTTCAGGCCCCTGTGACCTTGACCTTTGATGGAGTGACCCCAAAATCAATAGGGGTCATCTACTCTTCATGACCAATCATCCTATGAAGTTTCAACATTCTGGGTCAAGTGGTTCTCTAGTTATTGATCGGAAATGGTTTTCAATGTTCAGGCCCCTGTGACCTTGACCTTTGACGGAGTGACCCCAAAATCAATAGGGGTCATCTACTCTTCATGACCAATCATCCTATGAAGTTTCAACATTCTGCGTCAAGTGGTTCTCTAGTTATTGATCGGAAATGGTTTTCAATGTTCAGGCCCCTGTGACCTTGACCTTTGACGGAGTGACCCCAAAACCAATAGGGGTCATCTACTCTTCATGATCAATCATCCTATGAAGTTTCAACATTCTGGGTCAAGTGGTTCTCTAGTTATTGATCGGAAATGGTTTTCAATGTTCAGGCCCCTGTGACCTTGACCTTTGACGGAGTGACCCCAAAAACAATAGGGGTTGTCTACTCCAGCAGCCCTACAACTCTATGAAGTTTGAAGGTTCTAGGTCAAATGGTTCTCCAGTTATTGCTCGGAAATGAAGTGTGACGTACGGACGGAAGGACAGACGGACAGACGGACGGACGGACAGGGCAAAAACAATATGTCTCCTGGGGGAGACATAATAATGTCGTGCTGAAAATGGCACTTTCTATGCCAAAATGGTTTATATGTCATCATAAATTACGACTTCCTTAAAGAGGGGAAGTGTTATGGTTGCTTACACATTGGACTAGTACCCATGTGACCCAGTTTTAAATCCTGCTACAGGTAGTTTGGATTTTTTGTCATAAAATGCTATGCTCTTGAATTTCTGTTATGGCAAAAACTCTTCACTCATTTTAACTCATCTGTGAACAGCCTATATCTCATGTTGAAAATGACACTTTCTATACCAAAATGTCTTACATAATCATCATAAATGATGACTTCTTTGATGAGGAGAAGTGTTACGATTGCTAACACAAAGCTCATAAAATGCTATGCTCTCCAATTTGGTACAGCTAAAGGTTGTAAGAGCATAAATACAGGTGTCCAATGACATTAGTGAATCAATATTCTCCATGGTCTTTTATTCACAGAGGGGCATAATGTATGAGATTGCATGTATTCACCTATATGGTAATAGGTTTGTCTGACTGTAAAAAAAAAATGTCAGCATCTTCTTATGTGCAAGTGTGATATAGGCGCAAGTGAACTTACGAACTTAAAAGTTAAAGGTGCCCAGATTGTTATAGTCTCTGATATAGGTGAAGGTTCGAGTTGGTCAAGTATACTTACACTATTTAAGGTAGCGAGAGTTTTTAGGTCTGATCGCTATATAGGTGTAGAAGTCTTCAGAACAGACGTGTATACTACAACTATTTACATAATATATAACATAGTCTTCGTCTGAGTTTCATATTTATGTATGTGTCTCTAAGTTATACTTGTAAACTAAAACTATCAACAGTGGCTATAAGTTCTGGTAAGATATAGGTGTATTATTATGACTACAGACATACTAGTATATTCACTAAATTTAGGGTGGCTAAGTGTGATATAGGTGTAGGCTTCTTAAGGTTATACCAATACAGATACAATATTCAGGCTAGCTTAAAGACCGTAGCTTCACTGTAATATGAGCCGCACCATGAGAAAACCAACATAGTGGCTTTGCGACCAGCATGGATCCAGACCAGCCTGAGCATCCGCGCAGTCTGGTCAGGATCCATGCTGTTCGCTTTCAAAGTCTATTGCAATTAGAGAAACTGTTAGCGAACAGCATGGATCCTGACCAGACTGCGCTGATGCGCATCCGCGCAGTCTGGTCAGGATCCATGCTGTTCGCTTTCAAAGTCTATTGCAATTAGAGAAACTGTTAGCGAACAGCATGGATCCTGACCAGACTGCTACAATGATACTATATTACAGATACAGGTTTCATCATGGTTTACGGGTAATTAGAGGTATTCAAACATTCATACAATTAACTGTGATCAATCTAACTGGTACCAGTATCATAAATCAGTTTAACAATAAAACATACTGTGTATTATGATGTGTAAGTTTTATGGACAACCAAGCCAGAAAAAGGATGATTTTCTATTTTACTATCTCCCAGATATAAAACCTCACAAACATATTCAAAATTTCAAATTAGCAAAATTTTGTCCCGGTAAAAATAATGTGCTTTTACAGTAGCAGAAAGAGGTCTTAGACTGTAATTCAGGTGTACATATACTTACGCTATTTAGTGTAGCTAGAAGTTCTCTGTCTGACTGAGAGAATACAGTAGGTGTGTTAAGGTGACTGTAATTCAGGTGTACATATATTTACGCTATTTAGTGTAGCTAGAAGTTCTCTGTCTGACTGAGAGAATACAGTAGGTGTGTTAAGGTGACTGTAATTCAGGTGTACATATACTTACGCTATTTAGTGTAGCTAGAAGTTCTCTGTCTGACTGAGAGAATACAGTAGGTGTGTTAAGGTGACTGTAATTCAGGTGTACATATACTTACGCTATTTAGTGTAGCTAGAAGTTCTCTGTCTGACTGAGAGAATACAGTTGGTGTGTTAAGGTTATACCTCGGTGTATAAAAGTCGTCTGTAATAAAAAACGGGAAAGTTAAATGTAACATGCTTGTAAAAAAACACTTGAAAGTCTACAGTGTCTGTTCATTTTCTAATTGCATGATAATAGCAATCGAGAGCTGTTGGAGAACAGCAATACATAACAACATCTTTGTCACAAAATTAAGTAAATTGACTGTGTTCTTTAACCTTTACAACACAAGTCAGTTAAAGTGTGAATAAATTTGAGAAGTTTCAATTCAACCCATTAGTAGGTACTGAGATACCAGCTTACATACAAAATCTTAACAAACAAGAGCACCACCTTGCCAGTGCTGATGCTCATCTCATTTTTTTTTTGTCTCTGTATAATAGAAATATAGTCATACCCATGATTTTCTAAGTCCAAAAGGGGCTATAATTCTTGCAAAAAGCAGGATGGAGTTACGTTTCTTTTGTACAGAATCAGCTTTTGATGGTGAACAAGTGTTGCAAGTTTAAAAGCAATAGTTTTGTTAGTTTAGGAGAAAAACTCACCTAAACACAAAACTCTACCACAAAGTCTGATTTTCTAAGTCCAAAAGGGGCCATAATTTTTGCAAAAAAGCAGGTTGGAGTTATGTTTCTTGTACAGATTCAGCTTTTGATGGTGAACAAGACTTAGTGTTGCAAGTTTAAAAGCAATAGCTTTGATAGTTTAGGAGAAAAATTCACCTAAACATAAAACTTAACAAGGAAATGCAGATGCAGATGCTGATGTGGACAGTGATCAAGTGATGACAATAACTCCTCAGTTATTTTAAAAAAAAACTCAGATTAGCTAAAAATTGCTCAGCCTAAAAAAGGCAATAATTTTGTAACAATGCCAAATTAAGTTATGGAACCTATGCAATGCATGTCAGATCATCACAGTGAACAAGCTTATAAAGTTATATATACATTACATATCATGTACTTAATACAATTTTAAAATGCATGTACATTTAATTTATATTATACACATTTTTTTTTACAAAAATTATGCTTCAAGATGATGTCTGTTTGTTGACTGTTCCGTAGGTTAACTGTAAACTGGCAATCAGGTGGGTTCCAAAACAACCAATGGGCATGTTCACACACATTATGGTTTGACAGATATTATTAGACAATGTCATCATGTGAGACCACTTAGAAAATTTACTATCTGGATAAATCAAACTCTGTCTATGTTGGCAGTGAACCTTTTTAAAATTCATTTTTGATGAATTTTCAGAAACACATGACTTTAGTGACACCTAGCCCATCTGCTTAGCACAGTAGGTAGAGCACTTGTCTATGGATCACGTGGTTGTGAGTTCGATCCACAAGCGGGGCGTATGTTTTCTGTGACTATTTGATAAACGACATTGTGTCTGGAATCATTAGTCCTCCACCTCTGATTCATGTGTGGAAGTTGGCAGTTACTTGCGAAGAACAGGTTTGTACTAGTACAGAATCAAGGAACACTGGTTAGGTTAACTGCCCGCCGTTACATGACTGAAATACTGTTGAAAAATGGTGCTAAACCCCAAACAAACAAGTTTAGTGACACCCAGTTGTACAAAACAAATGAAATGTAGAGTTTGATTTTTTTCATTTCTATTCCATGAGTTCAATAAATTCATTATGGAGACACACTTATAAACTTTCTCTATGTAAAATTTACAGCCATGTCTGAAAACAGTGACAATAATGAAGCAGCTAGTGCGAGTGTATAAGCTATTCTAAACACTGAATTTTAAGATATGATACCCAAACAGGGAGAAAAGAGAAATTGAGCCACACCATCAGAAAACCAACATAAAGCATTTGCAACCAGCATGGATCCAGACCAGTCTGTGCATTTGCTGTTCGCTAATGGTTTCTCTAATTGCAGTAGGCTTTGAAAGCGAACAGCATGGTTCCTGACAAGACCTCACGGATGCACAGGCTGGTCAGGATCCAAGCTTGTCGCAAATGCACTGGTTTTCTCATGGTGTGGCTCAATTTATAGGAAGTTCAGACCATTTTCAATCTGTAACATCTAGTATCTTAAGACAATGCATGCTCATTTAAGATCTGGATAGATTGGACTTACCATCGGGATAAATCACCATCTTTGTGTACATGTTGACACCGTTATAGGTAATAAGATTCAGCTGAACAAATGAACTCCACACGTAACATTTGTTGTCTGCCGTGCTAAATGCAAATTTGTCACAGCTTACTCCGAGACTTGTGCATCTGTCCCGGCAACCTGCGACTGTGTCAGGTGCAGCAGCCGTATAGGTTTCAAGGTTGCTGGGTGCCCTGTCCAGTCTGATCTCGTACTGGGAATAGCCATCATTATCTACATTCATGGAAAGTACAAATTTACATGCAAATTATAACACACCTACCAAGCTCAATCACATCTAAATATCTCCAATAACTCCTAAACAAATCTTACAATGTTAGACAGCTTTATAGCGAATAACAACATTGATTCTAGAAAATCTTGAAGACAAATGTATTTCTATGATATCATCTTAGAATTATTTACTATGTGCATACTAGTATGTTTCCTCACAAAGGCGTATTTATTTCTACAGCACAACAGGAAGGCACTTCTACAAAACAATGTAAGGGTAACCAGGCTTAAAAATACTGGTAAGAAGAAACTAACAATGTAAATAACAAAAGCTGTCACTAATGGTGACAAATGCCCCTGCAGCGCCTTGACCTTGTGACCTTGACCTTTGACCTGGTGACCCCAAAGTCAATAGGGGTCGTGTACTCAATAAGTACTATCAGCATGTGAAGTTTGAAGGTCCTGGATGCAGAGGTTCGCGAGTAAAGTGCCTTCATGCAAAAAGTTAACGTTGTGACGAACAAACTAACGAACGAACAGACGGACAGTTGCAAACTAATATGCCTCCCTTCGGGGGCATAAAAACATACCATAAGAATATCCTGGATTACATATACAAGTTGGCTGGTCTCTGCTGTGTACGTCAACACAGGAAGCTGATGTATCAGATTGTTGACAGTTGATTCTTGAGCATGTGCTGGAGCGTGATTCACAGTAAGTACCGCCGTAACCAGTCGGGCAATCACATCTGAATGCATTCAGCAGATTCTGGCATGTGCCACCATTTATGCATGGGTTAGATGCACATTCATCTGAATAATTAAAATTTGACAGTTATTGTGAAATTTGACCATTAGTGTGAAAATTAAGCCCTCAAAGTGTGCTTTTAATCATCCTCTATATTATTCGTGTTACTATCATCAATTTATGTATGAAACTTGAAACAGCAGCACTTTACTATTATTCTCGATCATGCAGCATAAATAATTGTTAAAAAGGTTGTTAAGTGAGACAAACCATTCTCAGTATCTGACGTACCTACATCCTCACTACACGTCTCCCCAGTGTATCCTGATCGACATACACAAAAGCGGCGCAAATCATTATCTAGACTAACGTCCTTGCATTCCAAGGTTCCTGTTAGTGAACATGGATTTGTCTGACAAATATCCCTCTGATCTGCACAGCTATAATGATAGCAAACAAATTCAATATTCAAAAGTGACGATATTTTCAATACATTCGGAACAGTTATAAAACAGCCCCCAAATGATGTTTGGCCATTGGCTGACTTCAAAATATTGACAAAAATCAACAAATCAATGCTGAAACTTTTAGAATATTATTTTGACACCATAATATCTGACTCAGCAGCTTGGTGGCCATCTTACATAAATTAACTTATCCTTATCAGACCAATATCAGTGAGAAGAAAATGGTTCTAAAATCTGAAACCTTAACAACTTATTTGTGAATTCTTCTATTAATAGATTGTAAGTCTAGAAGAGATTGAAAACATTGTAAAACCAACAGTTTACACAGTGATGAGGCTGTGCCAAGGCACACTGATGGTAAACACAGTTACTGTAATGCAGCTGTGCCAAAGCATACAAATTTTATATAAAGTGATGCAGCTGTGCCAAAGCACACTGAACATATAAAAATAGATGTAGTTGTGCTGAGGCACACAAATTTTATACAAAGCGGCTGACCTCTTGAGAGATTACAAGGGGCATAAAAACAAGCTGACCTCTAGAGTGTTGTAACCTGGGACATAAATATGAATTGACCTCTGGAGTGTTTACAAGGGGCTTAATAACAAGCTGACTTTTACACTGGACATGAAAACAAACTAACCTCTGGAGTGTTTACAAGAGCTGTAAAAACAAGCTGACCTCTAGAGTGTTTACAAGGTGCATAAAAACAAACTGACCTCTGGGGTGTTTACAAGGGGCATAATTACAAAACTGACCTATGGAGTGTTTACAAGAGGCATAAAAACAAACTGACCTCTGGGTGTTTTCTAGGGACATAGATACAAACTGACCTTTTGGAGTGTTTACACTCTGGAGTGTTTACAAGGGGCATAAATACAAACTGACCTCTTGAGTGATTACAATGGACATAAGTACAAACTGACCTCTAGAGTGTTTACAAGGGACATTAAAAAAAATGACCTCTGGCATGTTTACAAGGGACATAAAAACAATCTGTCCTCTGGAGAGTTTACAAGGGAGATAAATACAAACTGAAGCATTTACAAGGGACATTAATACAAACTGACCTCCGGAGTGTTTACAAAGAACATAAAAAGAAACTGACCTTTGGAGTGTTCCCAAAAGACATAAAAACAAACTGTCCTCTGGAGTGTTCAGAAAGGACATAAAATCAAACTGACCACTGGAGTGTTTGACAAGGGGCATAAAAACAAACTGACCTCTGGAGTGTTTACAAGGGACAGAAATACAAATGACCTCTTGAGTGTTTACAAGAGGCAATGTTATGGAGCTTCTTCTATCAAATCTGCCGTGTAAGAACTAAATGCATATTAAGACATTACATTATGTAGCACAGAACTAAATCACTGAATGAATTCATCGAAATGTCCTTTCTATAGAACAGTTTACAATAGTTTGAAGTTTATTTTTAAATTTTTCTATGTAGCATGTCATCCTGTATCATCAATGGCCATGTACAAAAAGTTTGATCTTAACGTTTCAATAGTGATACTAAATGCAACCATACTACTATGCTTTTCATGACAACATAACCCTACTACCACTTTTATAGTATTCTGTATTTTTCATATCCTGTTGCTCAGCAACATCAAGCAGAAGAAGCAGGCAGGTTACAAGTTGTGAATGAATCTGTTTTGCCTCATGTGTACGGGTTGATGATGGGAGCTAACTAATGGTGAAAGGCTGTGTTATGCCTGACAAAAGACGGTAGCTAATGATGAATGAATATATTATGCCTTATGTGTATTCGATGACAAAGAAAAGTATTGAATTAAATTTTGCTGTGACCCTATATGATTAAATATTAAGTCTGGAAAGCATATTATGTTAAATCGCCAAATCAAGAATCTGACCATCAAACTGTGACGATCTTCCTTGTTGATGGGAAAAATGAGAAACTAATATTAAAAGGAAAAAACAAAATGTGACATTTTATATCAAGGTGTTATCGTCCCGGCATACACAAGTCATTGTAGCAAGGGCATGAAAATTGCACATATACATCATTAAAGAATGAACCATATATCTATTTTAACTAAATTTGTCTCTACAAAGCGTGAAAAATATTGTTTATACATTGATCTAAAGGATTTAAATTTTTCATCCCCAATTTAACCTGTGTATCCCTTTTCAACTGGTTTGTCTGGTATTCCCAAACAGGAAAGTATAATGTCTGGTATTCCCAAACAGGAAAGTATGATGTCTGGTATTCCCAAACAGGAAAGTATGATGTCTGGTATTTCCAAACAGGAAAGTATGCTGGTATTCCCAAATAGTAAAGTATGATGTCTGGTATTTCCAAACAGGAAAGTATGCTGGTATTCCCAAACAGGAAAGTATGATGTCTGGTATTCCCAAACAGGAAAGTATGATGTCTGGTATTCCCAAACAAGAAAGTATGCTGGTATTCCCAAACTGGAAAGTATGATGTCTGGTATTCCCAGACAGGAAAATATAATGTCTGATAGTCACAGGCAACAAAGTGGGGAAGTTAAACTTAATGTCTTATAGTCACAGTCAGGAAATTATCATGTCTTGGTGCCCTACTGTTTTTTTTATGTGTTGCTTGTTCGTTTTTCTATGTTATTTAGTTGATCGTAGTTGTGTGTTTATCTTTGGTACATTTGTGTCTGCGCTATTGTGTTTACGTTGAAGTGCGACTGTTTTTAAAGAACATGGCATTCCCCTGTATATTCGTCCTTGTTCAACTTTCCCCTTCGGATTCCTTCCCTCCCCCCATTCCCGACGCCATTTCGCCCCTTGCCATTTCCTTCCCCTTCATCAATATTTAGCATAATTTAATATGTACTTGTTGGATGTTTAAATAACCCGTCTGATATATTTTTCCATTACAGCTTCTTTTTGTTGTGGGCCTACTATGTAAATGCGTGGCTCTGGGGCTGTGTTTTTTGGTGCTATGTGCTCACGAGAAATCTACCCTTACCTATTATCTTTTGGAGAACCATGTCCCAGACATGAGAGTGTAATGTTAAGCCTAATGTGTATGAAAGTTTAGTGTCCCAGACATGAGAGTGTAATGTTAAGCCTAATGTGTATGAAAGTTTAGTGTCCCAGACATGAGAGTGTAATGTTAAGCCTAATGTGTATGAAAGTTTAGTGTCCCAAAAAGGAAAGTGTAATGTTAAACCTGTTATATATTATAGTTTTTGGCACGAATATGATATGTTTAATATGATATGTCTGGTATTTCCATGACCCAAACAGGAAAATGTTATGTTTATTTGTTATGTCTGCTTGTCTGATGTATAAGAAATTAAAGTGAAATGTTAAACCAGTTATTTGATTGTCTTGTAGTGTCAGACAGAATGTTTAATGTAAACTTGTTATGTCTTTTAGTTCTAAACAGTAAAAAGTTATGTCTTGTAGTGTCAGACAGGAACATGAAAAGTTAGACCTGTTATGTCTTGTAGTCCAGTAAAGATTAATAATAAACCTGTTATGTCTTTTGGTGCCAAACAGAAAATTGTAATGTTAAACTTGTTATCTCTTGTAGTCCCAGAAAGTAAAAGGTTTAATCTTGTAGTGCCAGACAGGAACATTTAATGTTAAGCCTGTTATGTATTGCAGTGTCAGAGAGAAATGTGTAATTTTAAACTTGTTATATCTTGTAGTGCCAGACTGGAACCTATAATGTTAAAATTGTCATGTTTCATACAGCAGAACCTTGCTAGAAGCAAGATGCAGAAAGCATGCATTATGATCTCTTATACAGAATCTCACAACTGTGTAAATATATGTCTTGAATAAAGCTAGCATTGCAAAATAAACTGATTCATCAGAGATTCTTGAACCATTTAGTCAAATGCCTCAAAACTAGATGCCAACGGACAACATCTCGAGCCCTTCTTTTGACCCATAACTGTGACCTTGACCTTTGAGAGAGACTCTTTCTCAGTGAGTTAAACATTCATGCCAAATATAAACAAGATTCCTCAATGTATGTCAAAATTATGGGTCAGACAAGATCTGACATCACCTTTGACCTCCAACTGTGACCTTGACCTTTGAGAATGGAACCTTGGGTTTGTGCATGATACTCTTGTCTCACTGAGGTTAACATTCATGCTAAATATAAACAAGATTCCTCAATGCATGTCAAAGTTATGGGCCAGACAAGACCTGACATGACCTTTGACTTCCAACTGTGACCTTGACCTTTGATTTAGGAACCTCAGGTTTTCGCATGACACTCCGTTTCACTGAGGTTAACATTCATACCAAAATATAAACAAGATTGCTCTATGCATGCCAAAGTTATGGACAGGACAAACAAATCGGATGGGCGCATGCACACACGTCGGGATGCACACTCACACATACACCAAACAGCCATTTGGGCAACTATGTCTTTGCTTCTGCAAGCGGGCTCGACAAAAACTAGAATAAAGTTACAAGAAAATAAAATACCCAAACCTCTAATGAATCAGAAATCAATAATTTTAAACAAGCTATAAACATGCACCTCAGTTCATTCCATACTGGTTATATGCCTCTAAAATACAATATGAATGTTGCACAAAACTATACCTACTTACTGATTTCAGTGCGAAAGACAAAGAAAATATTAATGAATTATATTTGCATTGATTAATAATGAACATTTGCAGCAACTTTTTCACATTTTAACAAGTTTTAAGTCCATTGAAATCAACATTAAAAGAAATAAGCCATGCCATGAGGAAACCAACATAGCACATTTGAGCCAGCATAGATCCAGACCAGCCTTCGCATTCGGACAGTCTAGTCAGGATCCATGCTGTTCACTAATGGTTTTTCTAACTGCGATAGGCTTTCAGCACAGGCTGGTCTGGATCCATGCTGGTCGCAAATGCACTATGTTGGTTTCCTCGTGGTGCGGCTCAAATACAAATGAAAACATCTTTAAAAATCCACTCATTTAAACGAAGTGGCTAAGATATAATATAGTACATGACATCATTAATCAGTCAGTTTTCTAAGTGTTGTAAAAAGACATGGAAAATACATTTCTCACAGGCTTTCATAAGAACTGAGCTGCAGAGTTCTTCTGAAATTCTGTTAGAAATCTATTTTCCATTTCTTTTTTTGATGAATATGTTTAATAGATTTAGGTGTCATGGTAACTGAGCATATGTGCTCTTACCAACATTATAATTTCTTAACTTGTGCAATGTTTTTTTTACCCTCAAATTTGTCAATTTGGAAATTATCAGCATCCGCACAGTCTGGCCAGGATCCATGCTGTTCGCTTTCAAAACCTATTGCAATTTGAGAAACTGTTAGTGAAACAGTATGGATGTGCAGGCTGTTCTGGATCCATTCTGGTCGCAAATGCACTATGTTGGTATTCTCATGGTGCGGCTCAATTATTAAGGATTAGAGTGTGTGCTCCCACTGTCATAAAATCTCAGTAAGCTTGATAAGATATGAATTTCTGAATTTTTCATGTGGTATAATGTCAATGCTGATTCAAAATTTATTTCACTTTCACATTTCACAACCATTTATCATTTAAGGTGTAGTGGCATTGACACAGTAATGTTGGCCCCCTCATTCTCTAATTTGTGAGTTAGAAAGGACCTCCTCACCCCATATACTGCCAAACACACTCTACTCCTTTGCCTATGTTATTCTACAGAGGACAAACAAGTTATCAACCTTTCACCTGCTAAATTTCTAAAATGGACTGGTCCATCATTCAATTTGGTCAATACCATTTTGTATTCAAAGGGGTGTTCAATTAACATTTACTGACTGAGTAGCGATTAGTGCAGACCATCTTTGTCTGCAATGGTTGCAAAGGCAGAATCACTTGCTGCCAGCAGGTCAAAGGTTGATAAAGAAATCAATTAAGCACTACAAATGGCCTATATATACTAATGTCAGTAAATACCTGCACTAAATGAATACAAAGAAAACAACATTTTAAAATGTCCTTCATAAAAATACCTACTTTGACTCAGTGAAACCCTCTTTACATAAGCATCTTGTGCCATTGAGTATATTAACACAATGGCCTTCATTTAAACACGTATCACTGTTGCATTTCTTGATTATATTCTCACACCTGTCTCCTGTAGCCACACCTTAAATGCAAACTTCAAAAATCAAAAACAGGCACCACATCTTATAAATAAACATCCAAAACAAACACCATAAAGATTTTCTAGGGGAATTCAGAAAATGTTGATACAAATGTGCTTCTTCTGTAAAAACTATTTAAGTCCATTAAAACTAGAATGTGTCTGTAGGACACAGGGTGTGCCCCCCACTGGTACATTTGTCACAAATAAGGGGCAATAATTCAAATGTTTGCAGTCTTAATGGGGTATAGCCTCAACAAACATTTTATGAAAAGGATCCATTATTCTAGGCCCTATACTTTTTGAGCTATGAGCATCACAAACAAAAAATCCACTATTTTGGCTATATCAAGGGCCATAACTCTGTAATAAGAGCTAAGATTCTCAATAAGAATGCCAAGTGTGCAAGGTCACATCACGATAAAGACTCCAGCAAGGTTTCCTGAATTACATCTAATACTTTTTGAGCTAGGCACATAATTAGGCGAAAAAGTGCACTTTTTTACTATTTCAGGGGGCCATAACTTTAAAAATAGGGGGTGGAGCCAGCAAAAAAATTAGAGGTGTGCAAGTTTATATCATGATAAAGACTTATGCAAGTTTTCAACCATTTATATTAAATACTTTTTGAGCTAGGTGCGTCACAAGGTGAAAATGTACATTTTTGACTATTTCAGGGGCCATAACTCTGAAAATAAGGGGCGGACCCAAATGAAAAATAGGAGGTGCGCAAGTTTGTATCATGATTAAGACTCATGCAAGGTTTCATGAATCTATATCAAATACTTTTTGAGCTAGGCGTGTCACAAGGTGAAAATGTGCATTTTTGACTATTTCAGGGGCCAAAACTCTGAAAATAGGGGGCGAAACCGATGAAAAATAGGAGGTGCGCAAGTTCGTATCATGATTAAGACTCATGCAAGGTTTCATGAATCTATATCAAACACTTTTTGAGCTAGGCATGTCACAAGGTGAAAATGTGCATTTTTGACTATTTAAGGGGCCATAACTCTATAAATAAGGGGCAGACCCAAATGGAAAATAGAAGGTGCTCAAGTTCATATCATGATTAAGACTCATGCAAGGTTTCATGAATCTATATCAAATACTTTTTGAGCTAGGCGTGTCACAAGGTGAAAATGTGCATTTTTGACTATTTCTGGGGGCCATAACTCTGAAAATAGGGGGCTGAGCCAGATGAAAAATAGAAGGTGCACAAGTTCATATCATGATTAAGACTCATGCAAGGTTTCATGAATCTATATCAAACACTTTTTGAGCTAGGCATGTCACAAGGTGAAAATGTACATTTTTGACTATTTCAGGGACCATAACTCTGAAAATAGGGGACGGACCCAAATGAAAAATAGGAGGTGTGCAAGTTCATATCATGATTAAGACTCATGCAAGGTTTCATGAATCTATATCAAATATTTTTTTAAAGCGTGGATCATCGTATGTAATAAGGCCAAAAAATGTTTGTTTCGGGTAACCCGATCCTACCTAGCAAAACCCGCCGATCCTAGCGTTTTATTTCACGATTCTGTCAGAATAATCATGAACAGATTTAACTAATTCAGTGTTTTAGCTTCAAAATGATTATAATTAAGACCGTCGCAATTTTATCTAACAAGAGCTGTCCGTAAGACAGCCAAGCTCGACTATTCGAAATATTGTCACAGAAGCAGGAAATTATTACCCAAAATGTTAAATATCAAAAGAGTTTTAAGTTCGAAAGGGGACATAATTTGACCAAAATGCATATCAGAGTTATGGGACTTGATGCTATCAACTAGTTTTATAACCCCGAAGAAACATGTTAAGTTTCAATTCCATAATCTGCATTAGTTTTGGAGATAGTAACTTGCGTGTAAAACTTTAACCAGAATTTTCTAAGTCCAAAAGGGGGCATAATTTGCTCAAAATACAAGTTAGAGTTATGGAACTTGACCCAGTGATCTTGGTAATTGGCCTAGAAAAAGAATAAATAAGTTTCAAAGCTATATGCCTTTTGGTAATAGCTGTATGTACTTGCACGCAAAACTTTAACCAGGATTTTCTAAGTCCAAAAGGGGGGATAATTTGCCCAAAATACATGTCAGAGTTATGGGACTTGATTCTATCAACTAGTTTTATAACCCCGAAAACAAATGTGAAGTTTCAATTCAATATCTGCATTAGTTTTGGAGATAGTAACTTGCATGTAAAACTTTAACCAGGATTTTCTAAGTCCAAAAGGGGGCATAATTTGCCCAAAATACTTGTCAGAGTTATGGGACTTGACCCAGTTAGGTAGGTAATTGATCTAGAAAAAGAAAAAATAAGTTTCAAATATATATGCCTTTTAGTAATAGCTGTATGTACTTGCACGCAAAACTTTAACCAGAATTTCTAAGTCCAAAAGGGGGCATAATTTGCCCAAAATACATGTCAGAGTTATGGGACTTGACCCAGTGAGGTAGGTAATTGATCTAGAAAAAGAAAAAATAAGTTTCAAATATATATGCCTTTTAGTAATAGCTGTATGTACTTGCACGCAAAACTTTAACCAGAATTTCTAAGTCCAAAAGGGGGCATAATTTGCCCAAAATACATGTCAGAGTTATGGGACTTGACCCAGTGAGGTAGGTAATTGATCTAGAAAAAGAAAAAATAAGTTTCAAATCTATATGCCTTTTAGTAATAGCTGTATGTACTTGCACGCAAAACTTTAACCAGAATTTTCTAAGTCCAAAAGGGGGCATAATTTGGCCAAAATGAAGGTCAGAGTTATGGGACTTGGTGCTATCAACTAGTTTTATAACCCCAAAGACACATGTGAAGTTTCAATTCAATATCTGCATTAGTTTTGGAGATAGTAACTTGCATGTAAAACTTTAACCAGAATTTTCTAAGTCCAAAAAGGAGCATAATTTGCTCAAAATACATGTTAGAGTTATGGAACTTGACCCAGTGAGGTTGGTAATTGACCTAGAAAAAGAATAAATAAGTTTCAAAGCTATAGGCCTTTAAATGATAGCTGTATGTACTTGCATGCAAAAACTTAACCAAGGTGTGACGCCGACGCCAGGGTGAGTAGAATAGCTAGACTATTCTTCGAATAGTCGAGCTAAAAATAGCAGGTCATCCCATTTAAACACGTGACGCACTGTTGTATTACCGCCGCCATTTTTAAAATTTTCAATCGGCATGTAAAAATCGTCGTGTAAAAAGCAAGTAAGGCAGACTTAAACCTCCTTCAACATGAACTTATGCATCAATCATATGTTATTTCTTGACTTTATTATAAAGTACTTCAAAATTTAATTCGAATACGGCCGATGGCGGATGAAAACCGATTCTGCGGATGGTCTGAAACGTCGTACAAAATATTGTGAAAAGATCGACAATATCTACAAGTTTGGTATTGTTTTCAAAAAAAAAATTCAACAACTTTTTACATAAAACAGGCGCCAATAAAAATGAACAAAAGATAAAAAGATATCACATTTACGCCTAATACAAACTGTTAATCCATAGCGATGACCCCAGGTAATTATGCATTGCAATTTTCTTGTTAATTGGACATCTTTTGACATGCATCTGACACACTGACGCCTGTTGCAAACTGTTAATCCGTAACGATGGCCCCTGCCAATTATGCATCGCTATTTTCTTGTTAATTGGACATCTTTTGATACGCGATAAACAAACATGACATGGTTTTATTCTGTAGAATTAGCATGCTCATGTTGCCCAAAATCAATGATACTTACTTTGAAAAAAAATACAATAATTTACGAATATTCGAATTTGATTTTCATATTCGAATATTCGACCAATTTTCGAATATTCGTTGCCATCCCTAATTAAAAGATACAGTCTCTACTGCAGACACATTTTTTTTCTTTTATTTGACCTAGTTTTTGACCCCAGATGACCCAATACAGCTTCTATCGCATACACAAGGTTTTTCTTTGATTTGACCAAGTGACCTACTTTTAGACCCAGATGACCCATTTTCAAACTTGGCCTAGATTTTATCAAGACAATCATTCTTTCACAAACTAAATATTGACAGACCACAGACGCCGGACATCAAGCGATCACAAAAACTCACATGAGCATTGCTCAGGGGAGCTAAAAACATACAAAGTTTAAGATATTAAAAAAAATGGTCCAATGAATTCATATGAAATCGTACCAATACAATTTTGCAGCTTTCTGGCTAGATAGGATATCCAGCATTTTTTGCAAAATATATATATTAATTCTTAACGACTGAAAAAGATTTGTTCAGAAAAATGAATATATGAAATTATCGATGCAAGTTGAAAGTAGACAGTTTTCATCAGTCACAGTACTATAAAGTTTTATTAGCTAGACTTCATTCACTTCATTCGCTCCTCTGCATGCACTGGTTCTGGCATTGGCAGGCATCCCTTTGAACTAAATAACAGTAACAACAATGTATGAACATATTCAATAACAATTACAATCGCAGTATTACACCTACCTCGACAATTACACTGGTATGTAGAAGCTGTGCTGGTGCAAATACCATCATTGTAACAAGGATCAGACGCACAGTGGTTCACAGTTAAGGTACATTGTGGTCCATAGTATTGTCCTGTAATCAAAAAGTAGTTTAAGAATGTTCAATAATCAAAAATTGTACTGAACTGTCTTGTATTCAAATACCAATTAAGGCCTATTAGCACAGAACTGTCCTTTGATCAAATGACAGTACAGAACTGTCCTTTGATCAAAAGACAGTACAGAACTGTCCTTTGATCAAATGACAGTACAGAACTGTCCTTCGATCAAATAACAATACAGAACTGTCCTGTGATCAAATAATAGTAAAGCACTGTCCTGTGATCAAATAATAGTAAAGCACTGTCCTGTGATCAAATAATAGTAAAGCACTGTCCTGTGATCAAATAGTACTAAAGAACTGTCCTTAAGGTTTTGTTTGTTTGTTTTGGGTTTAATGCAATTTTCAACAGTATTTCAGTCTTGTAACAGCGGGCAGTTAACCGTAAACCAGTGTTCCTAGATACTGTAACAGTGCAAACCTGTTCTCTGCAAGTAACTGCCAATTTTCCTACATGAATCAGAGGCAGAGGACTAATGATTTCAGACACAATGTCATTTATCAAATAGTCATGGAGAACATACGCCCCGCCTAAATCAAACTCACAACCCCGAGATCCGTAGACCAACGCTCTACCTACTGAGCTAATCGGGCATGAAGTTCTGCACTTTTGGATGAAATTTTTTTCTACAATGTAGAAATCACAATTTTGATAACAGTTTCACTAACAGAATTTTTCTACAAAGTTGATTTTAATGACAATTCTCACAATTGTAAATAAACATTATGATCTACAATATGGTGAAATAAAATATATAGGTCCCTGTACTTGTTTTTTTGAGATAATCTGCCCATGATTAAAGAACCCAACACATAACATGCAGATTTCAAGACATTTTTTTGGTGTTATTTACCGTGTTAAATGTTCTAATAAAATATTCTGCTTTAAGAAAGATAGCAACATTGTCATTTTAATAAATTATCTTATGGATTGCCTTTATTCATATGACAATTTTAATTTCCGTATAACTTTATTCTACTTTATCCGGATAAATGGCGTTACACTATTACTTCCAGTTTATAAAATGTGCCGAGCTTCCTTAATAAAATATCATTACAGAACTGTCCTCTGATCAAACAGTAGTGTAATCTATCCTATAATCAAATAGTAGTATAAAACTGTTGTATAATCAAATGATAATTCAGATCAAATAGCAGTACACAATCTTCCTCTAATCAAACAGCAGTATCTTGTACTCAAACAATAGTACAGAACTGTCCTGTACTCGGACAGTAGTACAAAACTGTCTTGTAATCAAACAGTTGTACAGAACTGTCCTGTAATCAAACGGTAGTACAGAACAGTGCTGTAATTAAACATTAATATAAAACATATTTTTTCATTCACACTAAAAGTTGATGAAACTGTTAAATGAACTTTTAGTTGCTATTTCAAAATTATTATCATTTTCAGACGAGTAATAGATAAATGCTAGTCCTTGTGGTAATGTCATGCAAAGCCGTTCAACCCACATTAGTTTCCTTCATTACATTGCATTTTTAAAGCCAAGTTTTCTTGATTAAGAGTTTACATGAAATATTAGCATAACCAAAATACTACAAACAGGAATCATTTAAATATTTGGCAGGCATTATTTTGCTCTTCCTTGCCAAAAAAGGCGGTAATGAACAGGAATATGTGATATCATTTTGTGTTTTAAATAAAAACTCAAAGACACAATTGTAAAGATACTTAAGGTTTAAGGGACCATGCCCTGAATAAAACAGTATTATGATTAATGGTAAGCAATGTTTAAGACTGGCAACGAGATAATCAGCGAGGACTCAAAGTTATCAGAAGAAAATGTCTTTCAGTCATGTTTTAAAACTGAGGAATTCCTTGATATGGATCATTTCATCACAGTTCATGTCTCACTTAACTGACAGTTTGTATAATTTTGTTTGAAGGAAAATGTAGAAAATGCTGGACACAGCTGATTCTGCCTTTGCAGCCAGTGTAGATCATGATCAGCCTGCACATCCAAGTCTGATCAAGATTTGCACTGTTCACCATTGTCAGTATATTTTTGGTAAGCATCCCTTTTAACAGTTATTGGTACTGTTCAAATTTAAAGATGGACAAGTTCATTATATAAATTGAGCAGGGTAAGGGTTAAATTCGTTAAAATTACAGGTAACTGTAAAACATACCTTGTGGGCACTGACAAACAGACAAATTATCCTGTATCACACAGTTTCCGCCATTCTCACAGTAATTGTCACATTGGTTACCTGAACAAAGAGGAGATATTAAAGATGATAGCAGCTTAAAGTTACACTGAAATGACAATTTTTAAATGGGTAGCTAAGTTTATACATAACCATATCAAACTTATCTATTTAAATATCGTATAGCAGGTTAGTTCTGCAGGTTTTTATTTCTGCTTAATTTGCAGGGTCGAGGCTGTCACGCAGAAATTAATTCCACGCATTTAAACTATTTGCAGAATTTTTTGACGCAGAAAAAAACTTTGGTATATTTCACTAAATATAAAGACACGTTACCTTTATCTCACGAGTTTTTTCGTCTGTCTGCTGTCAAGTTATTCACACTGTATCGATTGTGATTGATTGCTTTTTTTATTTGTAACAATCTATTGTCTATGAATGAATGGTTACCAATTCGGGCATGTAATCTTTACAAGCGCATATCACAAAACACTCTAGGTTTATGAAAAGTGAAACAAACTAATTAATGTGTGTTGTAACTGTTGTAACTGAATGGACTGTGAACGGACTATGTACAAGATTTTGCATTTGTATATATTTGTAAATAAATCATAAATTTTTCTAACAGCAGTGTTACATTTTATGAAAATGTCTTTCAAAATAAATTACCAGTAGTAGACCTACAGTATTTATTTTTAACTCTGATTTATGATCATGCATGGTAATGAAAAGAAATCAGATTTAAACATAAATCAGCTGCGCCAACTTTACTGTCCTAGATTCCAACTTAGATAATGCCACCAAGACATAACTGATGAGAATGATATGCATTCGAGTCTTTAATTATGACGTAGTAAATGCTGTAGCTATTTCCCATGCACAGAATTTACTTTCAGTTTATGCAAACCGCAAAAATTAATTCCTGCATTTTTCAAATAAAAAACGCAGAAATAAACTAGGCCCATTTTTAGGACAAAACCGCAGATTTTTTTGCCCGCAGAATTAACCTGCTATATGGTAGCAATTTTTAAATTCAGATATACATAATAATAACATTGAAAAAGTAAAACTTGACACAGTCATTAATATTCATGTTGCTGCATAATATCATGTCATAAGAAACCCTTATTTTAATCTTTAGCCTGCTGGCGCCAAGTGACTTTGCCTTTGTGACTAGTGCACATCCATGCAAGCTGATTATGGTCTGCACTGTTCGATGTTAAGTATGTAAATTTTCAGTGAACACCCCTTCAAAAGAATAAATGGTACTGTCCAAACTGAATGATAGATTAGTCCATTTTAGAAATTCAGCAGGGTAAAGTTAGCACATGTTGTACTTACTAAAAGATATACAATCATTAGGAGATGTACGAGCACCACTTTCAGTGTAGCTGGAACTCCCATCACACTGTATACATCCTGTTGACCCTTTCAGGCTTTGGTAGTGATTACGGGGACATTGCCTGCATGCATTATTTTGGTTATAACCACTGAATGAGAAATAACCCTCGTCACATTTTGCTACAAGATAACAAAAATAAAATATAACTGCCACTCTGATGAGCTGTAATAAACTTCAAATCGAGTATTTTGTAATGTTATTTTTTATCAAACTTTAATCTAGCTTACAAATGTACTTGAGGAATCTCTACACAGACACTTCAATCTAGCTTTCCTAATAATTGAGGAATCTCTAAACAGACACTTCATTCTAACTTACCTATGTTCTCAAGGAAATCTCTACACAGACACTTCAATCTAGCTTTCCTAATATCTGAGGAATCTCTAAACAGACACTTCATTCTAACTTACCTATGTTCTCAAGGAATCTCTTAACAGACACTTCAATGTAACTTACCTAAGCATTCGGGGAATCTCTTCATAGAACTTCAATCTAGCTAGATCTATGCATCTAAGGAAATTGCTCTAACATATCTATGCACTCAAGGAATCTATGAACAGACACTTCAGTCTAATTAACCTATGTACTCAAGAGATCTCATCATAGGACTTCAATCTAACTTACCAATGCACATAAAGAATCCCTTAACACACACCTCAATCTAACTTACCTATGTGTTTGAGCTATGTAAAAGACATGTCAACTAAACTTACCTAAGCACTCACTGAATCTCTTCATAGGACTTCAATCTAGCTTACCTAAGCTCTTGAGGAATATCTTAAACAACAATTCAATCCAGTTTACCTAAGCTCTTGAGGAATATCTTAAACAACAATTCAATCTAGCTTACCTAAGCTCTTGAGGAATATCTTAAACAAGTTCAATCTAGCTTATCTAAGCTCTTGAGGAATATCTTAAACAACAGTTCAATCTAGCTTATCTAAGCTCTTGAGGAACATCTTAAACAACAGTTCAATCTAGCTTACCTAAGCTCTTGAGGAATATCTTAAACAACAGTTCAATCTAGCTTATCTAAGCTCTTGAGGAATATCTTAAACAACAGTTCAATCTAGCTTACCTAAGCTCTTGAGGAATATCTTAAACAACAATTCAATCTAGCTTACCTAAGCTCTTGAGGAATATCTTAAACAACAGTTCAATCTAGCTTACCTAAGCTCTTGAGGAATATCTTAAACAACAGTTCAATCTAGCTTATCTAAGCTCTTGAGGAATATCTTAAACAACAATTCAATCTAGCTTACCTAAGCTCTTGAGGAATATCTTAAACAACAGTTCAATCTAGCTTATCTAAGCTCTTGAGGAATATCTTAACAATTCAATCTAGCTTACCTAAGCTCTTGAGGAATATCTTAAACAACAGTTCAATCTAGCTTACCTAAGCTCTTGAGGAATATCTTAAACAACAGTTCAATCTAGCTTATCTAAGCTCTTGAGGAATATCTTAACAATTCAATCTAGCTTACCTAAGCTCTTGAGGAATATCTTAAACAACAGCTCAATCTAGCTTATCTAAGCTCTTGAGGAATATCTTAACAATTCAATCTAGCTTACCTAAGCTCTTGAGGAATATCTTAAACAACAGCTCAATCTAGCTTACCTAAGCTCTTGAGGAATATCTTAAACAACAGCTCAATCTAGCTTATCTAAGCTCTTGAGGAATATCTTAAACAACAATTCAATCTAGCTTACCTAAGCTCTTGAGGAATATCTTAAACAACAATTCAATCTAGCTTACCTAAGCTCTTGAGGAATATCTTAAACAACAATTCAATCTAGCTTACCTAAGCTCTTGAGGAATATCTTAAACAACAATTCAATCTAGCTTACCTAAGCTCTTGAGGAATATCTTAAACAACAATTCAATCTAGCTTACCTATGCTCTTGAGGAATATCTTAAACAACAATTCAATCTAGCTTACCTATGCTCTTGAGGAATATCTTAAACAACAATTCAATCTAGCTTACCTATGCTCTTGAGGAATATCTTAAACAACAATTCAATCTAGCTTATCTAAGCTCTTGAGGAATATCTTAAACAACAATTCAATCTAGCTTACCTATGCTCTTGAGGAATATCTTAAACAACAATTCAATCTAGCTTACCTATGCTCTTGAGGAATATCTTAAACAACAATTCAATCTAGCTTACCTATGCACTGTAAATTAGATGTTGATGTAGTTGTGGCCGTTATTTGATCGTTACCCAAACTGCATGGTGTGCATGCTTGTGCTCCATATGTTGATGAATATTTCCCAACACCACAAGGTGTACATGGAGCCCTTCCAGTTGCAGAATAGAATCCAGGAGGACATTTCACTGAAAAACATAATATCTAGTCATTTTTTTATGTTATGTTACATTAAATTGCTTTCAGTGGAATCAAATATAAGAACAATTAGAAAGGGAGACAGTTATGTAACAAAGCTGATAATGTTATGTGACTTGTAATTATAACTTCCTGTACAAAATCCAGAGGCTATGTAAGTTCCAAGAAATATTTTCATATCCGAGAAAGTTCATATTTACATTTTCTGTGAAAAAGGAGGCATAATTCTGTCAAATAAAATTCACAGTTATAGAACTGGATTTGGCTGGTATTCTTACATTATCATCAAGGTTTGTGTAACATTTAAATTCGATGTATGCAATAGTTTAAGAAATATAATACTTCTAAGACATTTTCAAGGTGTAAAATGGAAAATAATTTTGTCATTTTTCACCTCGTTTTGTCATCCTTAGAGCCTGCTGTGAAGTTCCTATGCAATACCTTCATTGGTTTCAGATACGTTCAAAGAAATAAACAATTTTGCCCCATTTTCTAAATCATAAAAGGGAATATTTTTATCTAAATAAAAAACAAAGAGTTATGGAACTTGATATGTAGACTAATAATACACAGAATAATCGCAGAAAAATTGTAAGATGAGTAGATTTCCGGATATTTTCCAAGTGAAAATGGGAAATAATTTTGCTAAAACAAATCAAGAGTTATATAATCTGATATATGAACACCTGTTTTTACTCCCAAAATGATATGTAACAAGACAGGGCAGGTCCCTGTATAGTTCAATGCCCATAACAAACTTCTGTGGTGGTATTATTACCTATCATTTAAATTTCCCTGTACCTATACAGACTATAACCTACAGGCAGGATGCTATTTATTTATTTATTTTGTTGGGTTAATGTAGCATCAACACAATTATAGGTCATATGGTGACTTTCCAGCTTTGATGGTGGAGGAAGACCCCAGTTGCCCCTCTGTGTATTATTTCATGAGCAGGCACCTTGGTAGAACCACCAACCTTCTGTAATTTGAAAAATCTTTGTACAGGGTCATAAAAGTTCTTATTACCATAGATACCCATGTATAATGCGCACCCATGTATAATATGCATCCCCAATATTAGCCCAAAATCTTGGGAAAACAAGAGCTGTCACTAATGGTGACAAATGCCCCCGCAGTGCCTTGACCTTTGACCTGGTGACCTTGACCTTTGACCTGGTGACCCCGAAGTCAGTAGGGGTTGTGTACTTAATAAGTAC
The DNA here is from genome assembly GCF_021730395.1 of Mercenaria mercenaria. Lineage (NCBI taxonomy): Eukaryota > Metazoa > Mollusca > Bivalvia > Venerida > Veneridae > Mercenaria > Mercenaria mercenaria. The sequence goes on from NC_069362.1 coordinate 27,343,047, forward strand.
TATCAGCATGTGAAGTTTGAAGGTCCTGGGTACAGTGTTTCGCGAGTAAAGTGCCTTCATGCAAAAAGTTAACATTGTGAATAACGAACTAACGAATGGACGGACAGTTGAAAACTAATATGCCTCCCTTTGGGGGCATAAAATACAGTTTTGGTCAATTTTGAGATGGATGGAAACTGACAGTAGAGTTTACATCAACACCGGTTATAAATTTTACCTCCACGGCGGAGAGCAGCATCGGACTCGCATTTCTGTTGATTTTGTTTTTTCTCAAAAATAAAACTAATAAAATATCACTATGTTTGTTGTTTCTTTCTTATTACAAATATTTTGAATAAATAGAAAGCAAATGTTTTGATATTTCGGAATGGTATCTTTTCAAAATGACATAAGCTTCTCAATTCAAACCATTAACCAAAGGTGTAATCATCTTTTTGTTACGATCAAATGGCCAGTTATTATCGGCAATAAGCATGACAATGGTGTAAATTTTGTTATTCACAGTTTGATCTCAGTTAAAAATAATACTCAATCTTTAATTAGAATCATAATATTTGTGATTTTAATATTTCTTTCATCAAAATACTATGAAATTAATTTTGTTTGTAAGAAAAATAAACCACTCAATCTTTTATGTAACATAACCCCAATCTTAGATTTGGGTTCGGGAGAGGGGTTCCAGTCAATACCTTTAGTGCTTTTTTTAAGTTATGCTCTGAGCACAAAATATGATGGGCAGATCTGACCTAGTGGTTACCTTGACGTTTGACCTATCACCCTGTTTCATACACTGCACATCGTCTCATCACCATCTACCTACATTCCAAGTTTTAAGTCAATACCTTGAATTGTTAATACAAAATATGAAAGACAGATTTGACCTTTGGGCTCAATTTGTGACCTTGACCTTTGACCTACAGACCCAGCTCATATGCTCTGCACTTCATCTCATCACCACCTACCTACATGCCAGTTTAAAGTCAATATCATGCGTGGTTATACAGTTATGCTCTTGACACAAATATGATGGACAGTTTTGACCTTTTAGCTCAATTTGTGACCTTGACCTTTGGCCTACAGAGCCTTTTTAAGCACTCTGCACATCCTCTTGTTGCTATCTACCTATATGCTAAGTTTAAAGTCATTATCTTTAATGGTTATAAAGTTATGCTCAAGACACAAATTATGATGGAAGGACAGACAGACTGACAGACACATGCAGCATCAAAGGTTTGGCCCAATTTAGCTTGTTGATAGACGGTAGTGGAAATGCAAGCTACCGTCCGCACCCTCTAGCCCCTGGTTAAGTAGAACTCAACACCAACACATGCTGCAAGTACTAAAATAAAATTTAGAGACACCTGCAGGTGCATTAACACGGCGGAATAAATAGAACCTTTAATGGTACATAGAGTGCAATTCCATGAGAAACTTACATCTGCACATGGTTGCAGCTGTTGCTCCTTCAAAGAATGTTGTATAAATATTATCACATGAGATACAAGAACCCTCCTCAATAGAGTTGTATGTGCCTTCTTCACATTTATCACAGGATCCAGTGTTAACATTCCTTGATGTTCCTTTTGGACAATTTACTGAAAGACGAAAAACAAAAATCATTTTTATCTTTGTCATAAGACACTGAGTCCTATCGAATGTTTGTCTAACCATTATTACTGTCAGTTCAAAAATGCATGGTTAATCATAATTACAGCATTTCTCATAGGTCATCAGCTTTTTATCATAACTACAGCACTTCTCATAGGTCATCAGCTTTTTATCATAACTACAGCACTTCTCATAGGTCATCAGCTTTTTATCATAACTACAGCACTTCTCATAGGTCATCGGCTTTTTATCATAACTACAACACTTCTCATAGGTCATCAGCTTTTTATCACAACTGCAGCACTTCTCATAGGTCATCAGCTTTTTATCATAACTACAGCACTTCTCATAGGTCATCAGCTTTTTATCATACAGCAGGTCATCAGCTTTTTATCATTAAATGCCAGAGTTTTGTTGCAGAGATACTGACATTGATGTAGAATATTATACTGCAACAGAACAAGTGTATCCTTCATCGTGGAATAGTAATAACCTTTTGATCACTTGCCCATCAACTCTAATTAATGTACTATAAGATTAATGATATATGAAACTGTTCTGTAGCCTTAGTAACACTGAAATATCTTAGTTAATTAACTTTTTAAGATTATGTCATACATTAGGCATAAAAAAAATTGTTTCTTGTATCCCAACCTAACCTACATTTTTGGCCCAACCCTAAATGTTTTTATGGCCTTGGAGAATATCTTTTTCAACTCTAACAAAAGTTGCAAAATTTCAGTTTTTTATGCTTTAAACATGTTCAGTGATGCTAGAAATCAACTTACTGATGCTCTAAAGGCATAGACCCCTTATCAGTATAATATTTCTGACATAAAATAATTTCCGAAAAATCTCACTTAATAAAACAAAAATTTCGACCAACTTACCCTAACTTTTTCTAGCATGTTACTGGAAACAAAGAACATTTTTAGGCCTTAAAGGTGGTCAATCACAATCAACGTATGCAACAATGTATAATATTGGGTAGTCTAGTCCAATCAATGCTATGAAATTCAATGTTTTAATGCCCATTTAATGATTAACTAGATCAAAGGTTCCTAGATAGTTCAATTGCCCTTAATGAAAATTAATTTTTTAATTTTTTTTTTGAGATGCAGTCATGCTGAATTACTCACATCTGAGAGAAGACTCTGAGACACAGCCAGTAGTTGTTGCACCATCTGTTATAGTTGTGTAGTCCAGGGGGCAGTTCAAGCATGTTGTTGTGTTCACAGCATACTGACCTTTAGGACAAGGTTGGCATGGAGCTCGGCCATTAGATGAGGTATAGCCAGGACTACATTTTGCTGAAATTTTCAACACATTGTTTAAATTAACTGATACCAAGGAAATGAAATGTTACATCACAGATATTACATAGCAAATATCTAAATCAAATAAAACTTAGTTTTTAGTATAATTTCAGATTAGTAAAAACAGTAAATTAACCTTCTTGTATGCCATACAGAAACAGCTTTATCCTACCTTCATGAGAAATAAAGGGCAACATCGATGGGTAAAACAAATTCCAGTATATTAGGTCAATGAAATTTTGCAAGACTTTTTTTTTTTATAACTTTTTTCAAAACAACTACTATAGACATAATTATGCTACAATTTTTATAAAGAAGCTTTTATCAGGTATGCAAGACCATCAAGTAATGTATTTGCAACCACTATAAAAAGTTTTTAACAAGGTAATTGCTTAAGAAAATGGCAGCTAACACATTCATAGCAGGATTTTAGCTTTCTGCACTTGAATCAAGGAATATAGCATCTGGAAAGGAATGTTATTGAAGCAGGTCATTGAGAAAATGGTTATCTACTTTTTTGTATCAAGTGTATAAATTTTACCTAGGCCTTATGTTTGCTAGATGGGGTATACAACTTGCAACTGAACTTCAGACAGAACTTCACTTGGCAGCAAATTAAAATTACTGGTATTTAAGGTAGTTGTGCACGTATGGATCGAGTTTTTTTCTACAATGTAGAATTTGATTAAACTCTGATTTTTCAAAACTTCAGAATATACCTAGAAATTTGGCAAATAAAAAAGATAGGATTGTGTGCTTGTTTTGTACTTTTGTTGACCCCATTTTCATATATCTAGTAAAATCAACTTCACATATCGCGAATAAATTTTACAATGTAGATTATGAAACTTCATACTATCAGATACAATGGACTATAATTTGTGATAAGCATAGGTCCATGTTATTAGTATTGAAAGTATACATTTCAGGGAAGAATTAGGGGCATTTTAACCCTTTGATATAGCAACAGTGCCATTGAATGTACTGCAACTAAGTTTATTCTCCCAATCATGCACTACGTTGATAATGCTGATACTTCCTTTAAAACTATAGAAATGCCTGAATCATTTTAAAGCAAGAAAAAGAAGTGGAATAGAAAATCGTACCAAGTTCTGCCAATCAAGTTTTTACCAAACTACATAGGGAATGATATGACAGTGCATACGCTTTTAATCAATTTTGACCGTAATCTAAAAGTACTTTTTATTTACTCCAACTGCCATAAATTTAATAAAGTACATCACAACCAATTGATAAATATATGACACTAAAAATAATAACAATAAGCAAATCGGTAAATCTATGCAATGAAGAGCATAACTAAATGTCTGTAATAAAGATATGACCCCCCGCTACATGCTCTGATTTATTGTACCTGATTTAAATCAAATATTTGGTTTTACCACAACACATATAGTTCATAATGGGAAGTCTATTGGTAAATCTAACTTTACATAACATATTCGCGAACAGAAATTTTTCTACAATGTAGATTTTGATGAAACTTCTTACAGCTGTAAATAAACACATGGCCTATAATTTGGTGAAATAAAATGCATAGGTCCGTGTGCTTATTTTTGAGATATTTGACCATGATTACAAAGATCCGGACATTTCACGCTAATTTTTAAGACATTAGTTTGAATATTTTAATGTGTCATATGTTTTAACATCATATTTTGACTTTAGAAATATAGCAACAGTGCCATTGTAATAAATGTACTCACAGGTTTCGATTAATTCGTAAAATGATTTTAATTTCCGTACGCCGAATCCAGGATTTATTCTACGTTTTCCGGATAAATGACGTTACGCGATCACTTCCAGTTTATCAAACATGCAGAACTACCTTAATCATGTTTAATTAGCAGAACAAAGAAGTCCGGTACATAGAAAAGGTTAGTCATAGTTCTTCCTCTTTTATTTTATCATAGATTTTTACCAAATACATGTACATTTAAGGCTGCATATTGGATATATACATTAGTGGAGTATTACTTTTTTAACAAAAATTTAGACTCTGTTAATCTAAAAGCCTTGACTTTTATACTTTCTTCAACTTGCCTTATAAATTTTAATTTATAAGACAATCACTTAATATTTTCTATTTACAAGATGAATAAAATATGATGGACAAAACTATGAAAATTAATAACAGATAATTGCAATAAGTAGGTAATTTCATCTATGCATTATTATATCAGCAGGCATATTACTTAATAGTTCTGTAATAACTAGGCATTATAACCCCCCCCCCACCCTACAGCCTCCAGTATTTACTTGTATTGCCTGGGTGTATTTACCAAGTCAATTTATTTATTTGGGTTTTACGGCGCACCAACACAGTATAGGTTATATGGCGCCAAACAGGCCTACAAATTTTGGTTCCACATCTCATTTACATCGAAATAAAAACATGAGGTATGGAATTATTACCAAGTCAAAAACAGCTTTTTCTTATGATGTGTAAATACCCAAAGCCCAAGGAGCTTCCACAAATATATATATATATAGATTATTTCATTTACATGTAATTATCTAATCTGAAACATTTTCAACTAATCATGTCGTAAAATTGTGAATAAACATGAATTTTCAAAATTACTCAATTGCCTCAATCGCATATTAGCCATAGGCAGCCATTATGGTAACACATGTTTATTAAGACAGTAAATCTTCTTTCCTTCAACACAGAAAATGTTTTTTCTAGCACAGATCAATATCCCAGCCTTAAAGAATATTCTTTTCTTACCTGGCTGAAACCTGCGGCCTCCAGCTTAGAAGTCTTATGCTGCCCTTGCTGAGCCCACTGACCAGACATTTGAGGTCACAGGTGCTAAGCTGATATATATGATCAGCAAGGTCAAGTCTCAATTTATAAAGTTATTGTCAAAAAACTGTGGTATCTGGAATTGAAACTTACCTAAACACTGAGAACTTGAGACACTACCCCTGAAATATGTACTTGTGTCAGAGTTTGGACAAGGTATACATGTTGCTGTATTTATGCTTCGGTAAGTCCCGACAGAACATAGTTCACACTGGTTGTTACCAATATCTTGAGTTCCAATGGTACAAGGTTCTGAAAAGATTCATAGTAAAATCATTTTAAAACTGGCATTACCAGAGCTTCAAAATGAAAATGTATATTTTAGCGCCAAATGGAGGATATCCGTCCAATTGCACTAATATTCTAACTTAAAGGGTTCATAACAGAAGAAATGTTAATGAATTTGGAATAAGATACAAGAGAAAAACAATAAATGAGTACAGATAAATGATGAAATGTCTACCGTCATTGATGGAGGAACTGGCTACACAGGCATCGGATCCGCTTGCACCACGACTTTCTGTAGTCTCACCAGAGCCACATGACTGACATTGTGTGTTACTAAGTTTATACGATCCTACTGGGCAAGAATAACAAGGACCAAACCCTGATGGTGACACCTGACCTGCGCCACAAGGTGCTGTAAAAAGATTGTAGAGCATGTAAAATATACTTAAATAAAATGAAATGATTTGTTTTTACGACAGCACTGCAACATAGCATATGATACCTTGTATACTCAACGAATTCATAATATACTGAGAATTTTTTTTTTAACATTTAACAATTAACCTTAAAGGCTCAAATCTGAATTCTACTAACACTTCAACAAAAGGGCCATGGAAGCCATGACTCGCCCACTAGAGAAATTTTTATATTGCTGGTAGTGTGTTAACTACAGTCTTTTCAGAGTTATGTTCCTATGTGTATCCTGTGACTTAAATAGACTGTCCCTTATTTTGCAGTTTTCTTCCAAGTTCGACAGGGAAGTTTTATTTAACAATTCTAAAGCCTCATGAAGAAAATACTTATTTCAGCACATCAATAATAAGCTACTTCAACAATGATTTCTTATATTTTATTTACTAATCTTAAAACAACTATTCGAGCACATTTCATAATGTAAGCTACTTCTACAATGACTTTTTCTATTTTTTTTTTATTTGCTCATCTTAAAAAAAGCTCACTGAAATTCCTGTTGAATGTGAACCCATCCAATCTGGTCAACTATTAACGAATTCCAAGATATTTTGATCGCTTGAAATATTTTTTACCTTTGATAAAGAATGCTCAAGAAATAAAATATTGGTGTTAAAATGGTAAATTACAGTGTTTCTCAAGGGCCAACTAGATTTGACCAATTATCAACCTAGTCCAATACTTTCTGTGTTATTTATCAAACTGTACTTGTTGGATTTAATGCCAGCTTTGATGGTAGAGGAAGACCCCAGGTACCCTTCCTTGCATTATTTCATCATGGGCAGGCACTTGAGTAGAACCACCAACCTTCTATAAGCAAGCTGGATGGCTTCCTCACATGAAGAATTCAACACCCTGAGAGAGGCTCGATCCAACATCAGTGAGAGGCAATGGATTAAAAGTCAGTGACCTTAACCACTCGGCCACAGAGGCCCCTTAACATATTTGACCGAACAATAAACTTTCCTCTAGCTTTTGTTCATTCATGGGCATATACAGTCAAACCTGTCAAAAAAGGTGGTTTTTATTCACAGGTTAAAATACACTGTAAATGTTACAATGGGAAACAAAACATGTGGTCTTTAAAGCCAGGTGGTCTCTGTTCAGAGGTGGTCTTTAACACAGGTTTGACTGTACTTCAAAATGGCTGCACCCTCAACCCCCAACCCCACAACATTATCTGTTTTTTCTTAAATTTCGGAATATAACATTTTTGATAATGATTATAAATTTAAGTATTACAAAGGATAGGTAGAGAGACTTCAAATGAGTTTAGCTTGTCTCCCTTTAACTCTTGCTTTTATTTTTAATATATGGAAATGTTTCTTTTATATGTTGTCAGTCTCATTTTGACAACTTAAAGGTTTTAATATATTAATATTTTTAGTGTACAAAACAGCTAATTACCAATATACCAATACTAAAGATTTTATTCGCATAAAACATGTCAGAATGTTTATAGCAAAACAAAATACAAGAGATCACAGAGTGATCTTGGCGCCCACTATTGAGCCATTTTTTAATGTTCCAAATTTCAAGACTAGATCAAGGTCAAAGTTCATTTCGGTACACAAAACTGTGCATGTGGTACATGCATGTGGTCCAAATTGAAGCTGTAGCTGTAGCTTGAGAAATGTGAAAGTAGGTCACTAGAACAATTTCAAAGTCAAAGTTCATTTCTGTACACAAAATTATGCATGTGCTTCAAATTTGAAGGCTGTAGCTTGAAAAATGTGAAAGTAGGTACTAGGTAAAAATCAAGGTTAAATTTCAATTCAGAACACAAAACTATGCATGTGGTCCAAATTTGAAGCCTGTAGCTTGAGAAATGTGAAAGCAGGTCGCAAGGTCAATCTCAAGGTCAAAGTTCATTTCGGAACACAAAACTATGCATGTGGTCCAAATTTGAAGCCTGTACCTTCAAGAATGTGAAAGTAGGTCACTAGGTCAATGTCAAGGTCAAAGTTTATTTCTGTACCGGTACACAAACCTATGCATGTGGTCCAAATTTGAAGACTGTAGCTACAGAAATGTGAAAGTAGGTCACTAGGTCAATGTCAAGGTCAAAGTTTATTTCTGTACACAAACCTATGCAAGTGGTCCAAATTTGAAGACTGTAGCTACAGAAATGTGAAAGTAGGTCACTAGGTCAATCTCAAGGTCAAAGTTCATTTCGTTACACAAAACTATGCATATGGTCCAAATTTGAAGGCTGTAGCTTGAGAAATGTGAAAGTAGGTCATTAGGTCAAAATCAAGGTCAAATTTCATTTTGGAACACAAAACTATGCAGGTGGTCCAAATTAAATGTGAAAGTAGGTCACTATGTCAATGTCAAGGTCAAAGTTTATTTCGGTACACAAACCTTGCATGTGGTCCAAATTTGAAGGCTGTAGCTACAGAAATGTGAAAGTAGGTCACTAGGTCAAGATCAAGGTCAACTCATGTCAAGGTTTATCTAGCCACTCAAAACTATATACATAAGGTCCAAATATGAATGTTGTAGGTTACGACAAGAAGATTTTCAAAGTTTTTCCCTATATAAGTCTATATAATTAAACCATGTGACCCCAGGGGCGAGGCAATATTTGACCCTAGGGAAATAATTTGGACAATCTTGGTAGAGGACCTCTAGATGATGCTACATACCAAATATCAAAGTCCTAGGCCCTGTGGTTTTGGACATGATTTTCAAAGTTTTTCCCTATATAAATCTATGTAAATTATAAAAATAAACAAAGGGCCATAACTCACTCAAAAACTGTTGAACCAGTCTGATTTTCAGGGGGACACAACTAGGGTACCAATACACCATTCTGACAAAGTTTGGTCAAAATCCCCCCAGTAGTTTATGAGGAGATGCGATAACGAGAAAATGTTAACGGACGGAAGGACAACGGAACACGGATGCAGAGTGATTTGAATAGCCAACCATCATCAGATGGTGGGCTAAATAGTATTCAAAGAAAGAAAACTAAAAAATACGTTTTCTGAAGAGTAAGATGCTAATTTATTTAACAGTTGTGGAACTCTGATTCAATTTTGATTCATATTACAGGATTTACAGATTCTGTAAGCCCTGGGTGTGTTATTATTACTCCCAGTTTCTATATTAAACAGATTATGCCCAGATACACAGAATTCAGAAAGTGACAGTAAATACTTCCTGTCTTGTATACAATCAAGATACTGTTCGTGTTCGAACTTATTCTTAAACCTGCAATATGCCTGGAGACGCGGTGAATTATTTACTTCAGCATGCCACGACTGATAATAGTTATCAAGAATTTGTTGTTAAATGGATAAAAGTGTACTTCTATTTATATTCTGGGCCTGCCATATATAACCGAAGCCATGTTCCTCTAGTATGTTTTTCACATAAGTGGCCCAGTTTTTGTTTTTATATGATACGTTGCTATCCGCATCGTTTTTCAGCATCGTATACACTTTAAAAATCAGTGAAGAATTTTACTTGGATATCACTTTATTTCAGTATTTCAAAATAATAATTTTTCGGAATACGTAAAACTGTACTCGGCTAAATTCTCCATAAAGGGTGGAGGTAATAGTTGATTTCTTTACGCCTAGTATACGTCTTAAAAATTTTAGGTGTATCAATTCTATATCAGTTGCATGATGTGTCCCCCGAATTTCTGAACAAACATTTAGGATGGACCCTACTAACGTATCAAATAAATGAATTTGTTTAGATACTGGAAGTTCAATTTGTTGAAATATTGAAAACAAATTATGTAATGAAAATGAAGCATGCTGAGCAATCAGTTTTTTGGTTCGAGCCTAGTTTCCATTTTTGAACAGATTAACGCCTAAGTATTTAAATGAATTTACGTTTCCTAACTTAACTCTGTATATAGTGGAGCAGCTTAGTGAGAAAATCTAAGGAAATACTTCACTTGATGATACAAGTATGAAATTTACACTAAATGTTCATCATATGGCCCAGATTCAAAAATGATCGAGGGCCACCTAAAAATCATCCATTTTCAAGATGGCCTCAGAATTTCAAAATGGCTGCCAGAATTGAGGCATTTTTCGTATAATCAGGATCTGTAAGTTACTAAAATATCATATCTGTTGGGATATAACATGTTTTTCCCTATCAGTTTGTTCCCATAAGTTGATAGTTTTATTTCTAATGTTGCCTTTTCCAAATATCGACCCATTTAAGAAGGTCGCCATCTTTAAAATGACCGCCAGACTTTTAGATAACGTTCTTATCACGGCCAAGTTTGAGTTTCCTAATTTCAGTGCTATAACCATCGACTATTGATTAGATCCTGGTCCCAGATAAACCTGAAAGCATATTATTATGATATTGGCCTGAAATAAGCTAATATGGTTTATATGGACGTCTCTTCTTTTCAATCTCTTCTCTGTTCTATCCTTCATTTCTTGCTTTGTTTCACTGAGAAACAGTCTCAAAATCATAGCAATACTGAACCATTGCTTATCAGCTGAAACAAAATCTTTAATTGAATGATATGTGTAATGATTCTATAGAATGAACTACAAACACTACAAGGGCACACTGATATAGTTCATAATGTCATCATGGTTCAGTGACAACTTCAATACGTGTATGTATTCAAAAAAAATAATCAAAACAAGTCGTATCCCATACAGCAAAATGTTAAAATATATATTGAAGGCAGTAAAAGGATAGTCCCTTGGCCTTCAAATTATAATAGTACATACTTTGTATTAACAGATACCAAATTTGAATATATCATTGTAAGTTTAAGGATCTGTGCTTTTGTTTATGTTCTATTTCAAACTCTTGATAATGTCGAAAAGAGTTTAATAGAAGACCCCCTAAACTATGGAATAGCTTTCTTAGATGCGTTGAAAATAAAACTAAACTATTTAGTTTTCGTGCGGATAAAACAAGACGTACCACTAATGGTGATGAATACCCCCAGACATCAGCTTATTGTCAGAGGAACAGGGTTATTGAAAATATGATACATTGCTTTGTATATTGTACAGGGAGAAAATATACAAAGACGCACAAAAAATGGTATGCAAAACTGTATAAGATCTCCAAACTTCACTGCTGTACCTTAAAAAGAAGAAAGTAGGTCAAGATCAAGGTCTCTGAAAGTCAATTTTGAAATATTTGTTCAAAACTGTACAAGTGGTTCGAATTTTATGGCAATATCTTAAAAAAAGAGAAGAATTAAGTCAGTAGGTCAAGGTCATGGACAAGGACCATGTAATCTGCTTTTTAATCTTGTCTTTTGGCAGTTTCTGTGATATGCAGGCTCCATAACCACAAATCAAATCAAGCCTGCAACATTTTCGTTTATGTCGTGTTTGGAGACCTGTCGGTTTCCACTTTTTTTATTATATCACCAAGGGTCATCAAATAGTTATACTTAACATATAAAGTATGTTAAAAAGTCCAATGTAACTCTGTTCGTATTTGAAACAAATAAAGGGCCACAACTTAGTCAAAAATCATTCAAATGGAACGTGTTTTGCACATGCATAACTACACTTGGTACCGATGATAATAGTAATAACAAGGTGTGATAAAAGTCTGGTATACAATGACTGATAAGTAGCGCGGACATTTTTTTCCATATACATTTATAGAAAAAAATAATAAAGGGCTATTACTATGTGAAAAATAATTCAAATGGAACATGCTTTGCACATGTACAACTTGACTTGGTACCAATGATAACTGTAAGGTTTGATAAAAGTCTCGCATATGATGACCGAGAAATAGCGCGGAAAAAAGTTTTCCATATACAAATAAAGAAAGAAAATTAAAGGGCCATAATTAAGTGAAAAATCATCCAAATGGAACCCGCTTCGCACATACGCAACTTGGCTTTGTAGTGATAATAATTACAAGGTGTGATTGAAAACTGGCAAATAATTGCTGAGAAATATCGCAGACAAATTCCGTATACAGACGGACGGACCGGAATCCAGAATAGGCCCTAGATATCTCCGGGTATAATGATAACTGTGCAAACCAATAAAATGATCATAGCAACAAAAGGTGCCGATATTGTTTGCAATTTATATATAAACAGAAATGCGCTTGCTCCATGTAATCACGAAGAAGCCGATAATCGTATATTTGTTCATGAAAAGCATGCCTTATTGATTGGAAACCGAACAATTACAATTATTAGTTAGTTCTTGCTATGGCAGTGTATTGATGTTTTGTGGCTTGCTTACTTGTTCCTCACTCAAAGGCATTGCCATTGTTTCTTGCTTTTACCCGTTGCGACACTGTTTTTGCATTTGTCGGCAAGGGCAAAAACATCTGCAAGGCAGGAATGGAATGTTTGTGAAACAGCTACAGTTCAAAGTATTTCATAGTCTCAGCGTTGCCAAATACACAATAATTGAGTAGGAAATGGATACATTAGAAATTGTTTTTAGTTATATTGTATGCTCGATCAAGCACGACATGCAAGATGGATGAAACTCGACTTGATTTGTTTGCCCGGAAAAAAAGAGCGTATAATGCGATTCCACCAACAAAAGGTGCTCTGAAACAATTCATCAAGCGAGCAATTTTTCAGGCAGGCCATGTCTGTGGTAAAGCAGCTGTTACCATGCACAGCAACTGCCGCCTCCGTCAAACTGGGGATGGCTGAAGCAGAACAATGTGTGGATCCCTTATCGGATGGAATTGTCGGTTATAGCTGAATGCTTCCAGGGCCTTCAAAAGTGTGTTTGCAAAAGGACTTCCTATACTGGAAATTGCAAGTGCCACCGCTTAGGTCTGTTATGCACAGCAATTTGATGTTGCAACTGTTAAGAAAATGACTAAATGCAGTATATGCATATTTTTTTTGTTTCGGTTAGAACACAATTTCCGATGTGTATAGTTTCATGGGTATAGTAAATCAACAGAGATAGTTACTTAAGGTTTGCAGTATAAGAAAATGTTGCTATTGACTGTGCAAGTGCTCACGCTGTCCTATTTCTTTATCCCCTCGTGGTTTATAAGACACATTTTCTAACGATGTTAATTTATTGCATTGAATGTAATCTGAGTGTAATGTATATAAAACTTATATTGGTTGGTGTGCTTCAGATTTTACCATTGTTCGAAAACAAAACTGCAAGTTATAAAAACTTAAGTGTTGAGATGTCTACGATCATGAGCTTAGTCAGACAAAATTGATTACAAATTAAAAGAATATGAATACTACAGATTGGTATTCTGTTCTAAACTGAAACGAAAGTGTATAAATAAAAACAAGGAGCTGCGTTCAAGAAACGCTTGATGCCCCCAGTGGCATCCTTGTCGATAGATTTTGCACCTAAGTCCAAAACGAAGTCAAGGTCAAACTGAGGTCAGGTGATGTCTGAAGATGAGGAATGGTCACAGTTTACATCTGTATTAGTATCAATTCATTCTTGTAAGAGGTATTGATGCTAGACGAAACGGTCCCATTTGGTTAACCAGGAGATGGCCCATATAAAGCAACCTAAGTCCAAAATGAGGTCAAGGTCAATGTCAAACTGAGGTCAGGTGATGTCTGAAGATGAGGAATGGTAACAGGTTACATCTTCATTAGTATTAAGTCATTCTAGTAAGGGGTATTGATGCAAGACGAAACGGTCCCATTTGGTTAATCTCGTATGGACGGACGGACGAACGGGGGAACGGATGGACGGACAGACGGACGGACAGGACAATCACTATATGCCTCCTGCATCAGTAGATGCTAGGGGCATAAAAACGCTATCGTTTTAATGTATTACATGCTTGCCTCAAATAAAGTACTGAAAAGTAAATACAAAATGGTGGCCATTTTGTTTTTGCGGCGGCCATCTTGAAAACGACATTATTTCAAGTGGCCCTTGATCTTATGTTAAAGCGCATGCCAGGTAGTTACTGTCCTGTAAATTTGATGCTTGTATCATCAACTGAAGTATTTTTGCAATATCCTGCTTCACTAATATGTAAAAATCAGCTGTTGTGGGACGACCTAGTTTGAAAATCATAGCTTTAGTTTTTTCTAAATTAATTTTCAAACCCCAATGTTGCAGTAATTGACTGCAAAGAGTCTGGTGACAATGCAAATAAGACCATATCCTCGGCATAAAGTATTAAAAACAAGAGCTGTCTGATGACAGCGCACTCGACTATTCGAAGAATTGATTGAAGAATGGGGTGAAAATATTTCCACAGATATTCAGACAAAAGAAATAAATAGATTAGACAAACAATGTTCCTGTATTTCTTTGATTTCGATAAGTCTTGCACTAAATGGCAATGTATGAACCAATTTCAAAGTCCAAAAAGGGCCATAATTCAGTCAAAATAGTTATGTACTCTTGCCTACAGATAGAAATCATAATGATAAATAAGTGTTCAAAGTTTAAAAGCCATATGTCAAATAGTTTTGACAAAACGTGGACTTGTATGAAAACAGAACCAATTTCAAAGTCCAAAAAGGGCCATAATTCAGCCAAAATAGATGACAGAGTTATGTACTCTTTCCCACATATAGAGACTATTATACTAAACAAGTGACAGAAGTTTCAAAGCCATATGTCAAACACTTTACAAAAAAATATGAACTGGTACGGAAAACTTAACCAAGATTTCTAAGTCAAAAAGGGCCATAATTCAGTCAAAATCCATGATGGAGTTATGTACTCTTGCCTATAACTGGATATGGTGATGATAAACAGGTGTTGAAAGTTTCAAAGCTTTATCTCGAAAGACTTTGTCAAAATATGAACTGGTACGAAATATTAACCCAGATTTCTAAGTCAAAAAGGGCCATAATTCAGCCAAAATTTTTGATGGAGTTATGTGCTCTTGCCTATAACTGGAAATGGTGATGGTAAACAAGTGTTGAAAGTTTCAAAGCTTTATCTCAAAAGACTTTGTCAAAATACGAACTGGTACGAAAAACTTAACCAAGATTTCTAAGTCGAAAGGGGCCATAATTCAGCCAAAATCCTTGATGGAGTTATGTACTCTTGCCTATAACTGGCCATGGTGATGGTAAACAAGTGTTGAAAGTTTCAAAGCTTTATCTTAAAAGACTTTGTCAAAATATGAACTGGTACGAAAAACTTAACCATAATTTCTAAGTCAAAGGGGGCCATAATTCAGCCAAAATCCTTGATGGAGTTATGTGCTCTTGCCTATAACTGGCCATGGTGGTGGTAAACAAGCATTGAAAGTTTCAAAGCTTTATCTCAAAAGACTTTGTCAAAATGTGGACTGGTACGAAAAACTTAACCAAGGTGTGGCGCCGACACCAACGCCGTGGTGAGTAGGATAGCTCTACTTATTCTTCAAATAGTCGAGCTAATAATTTCAAGTCATCAATACATATTAGATCATCAATATTTGTATTAATATTTTGTATGATATCATTCACGAAACAAGAGGGCCAAGATGGCCCTAGGTCGCTCACCTAAGAAACACTCCATAACAGTGTAAAACATGTTTGACTTAGTGATTTCATGGAAACAAATATTCTGACCAATTTTCATTAAGATTGGACCAAAAAATCTCTTGCGATAAAACAAGCATTTTCTTAGATATGACCTAGTTTTTGACCCTAGATGACCCATGTTCAAACTCGACCTAGATTTTATCAAGGCAATCATTCTGACCAAAATTCATGAAGATCAACTGAAAAATACAGCCTCTATCACATACAGAAGTTTTTTCTTTGATTTGACCAAGTGACCTAGTTTTTGACCTCAGATGACCCATATTCAAATTCGACCTAGATTTCATTAAGGCAATCAACCTGACCAAATTTCATAAAAATCAATTGAAAAAAACAGCCTCTATCACATACAGAAGTTTTTTCTTTGATTTGACCAAGTGACCTAGTTTTTGACCTCAGATGACCCATATTCAAATTCGACCTAGATTTCATTTAGGCAATCAACCTGACCAAATTTCATAAAAATCAATTGAAAAAAACGGTCTCTATCGCATACACAAGATTTTTCTTTAATTTGACCTAGTGACCTAGTTCTTGACCTCAGATAACCCATATTCAAAATCGACCTAGATTTCATCAAGGCAATCACTCTGACCAAATTTCATGAAGATCAATTGAAAAATACATCC
This sequence comes from Mercenaria mercenaria, assembly GCF_021730395.1. Taxonomy (NCBI): domain Eukaryota; kingdom Metazoa; phylum Mollusca; class Bivalvia; order Venerida; family Veneridae; genus Mercenaria; species Mercenaria mercenaria. The sequence continues at coordinate 27,359,598 of NC_069362.1, forward strand.
TCTATTGCATACACAATGTTTTTCTTCGATTTGACTTAGTGACCTAGTTTTTGACCCCAGATGACCCATTTTGGAACTTGGTCTAAATTTCATCAAGGTAATCATTCTGACCAAAATTCATGAAGATCAATTGAAAAATACCGCCTCTATCGCATACACAAGGTTTTTCTTTGATTTGACCTTGTGACCTAGTTTTTGACCCAAGATGACCCATTTTCGAACTCGGCCTAGATTTCATCAAGGCAATCATTCTGACCAAAATTCATGAAGATCAATTGAAAAATACAGCCTCTATCGCATACACAAGGTTTTTCTTTGATTTGACCTAGTGACCTAGTTTTTGACCCGAGATGACCCATTTTCGAACTCGGCCTAGATTTCATCAAGGTTATCATTCTGACCAATATTCATGAAGATTAATTGAAAAATACAACCTCTATCGCATACACAAGGTTTTTCTTTGATTTGACCTAGTGACCTAGTTTTTGACCCGAGATGACCCATTTTCGAACTCAGCTTAGATTTCATCAAGGTTATCATTCTGACCAATATTCATGAAGATTAATTGAAAAATACAACCTCTATCGCATACACAAGGTTTTTCTTTGATTTGACCTAGTGACCTAGTTTTTGACCCGAGATGACCCATTTTCGAACTCGGCCTAGATTTCATCAAAGTTATCACTCTGACCAATATTCATGAAGATTAAATGAAAAATACAGCCTCTATCGCATACACAAGGTTTTTCTTTGATTTGACCTAGTGACCTAGTTTTTGACCCGAGATGACCCATTTTCGAACTCGGCCTAGATTTCATCAAGGTTATCATTCTGACCAATATTCATGAAGATTAATTGAAAAATACAGCCTCTATCGCATACACAAGCTAAATGTTGACAGACGACGGACGACAGACGACGGACGACGGACATCGAGCGATCAGAAAAACTCACCTGAGCATTGCTCAGGTGAGCTAAAAAATGAAAAGTAATGGCAAGCTCTGGTCTCCCTGTTTTAAACCGACATCAGAGTTGAAGAAGTTAGAAGTATCTGACTTAAATCGCACACACGACTTTAAGGTACAATTCATCACGCGTAATGCTTGTACAAACTTTCCACTGACATTTTCATTTAATAATTTTTGCCATAGATGAAGTTTGTTGATTTTATCAGAACATTGTTGATAGACAAGAAATATACAATAAACCTTTTGTTTTACACTAAGTGCTCTGGCTATAATTGCTTGGAGAATAAATATGCAGTCAGTAATGGATTTTCCTTTTTGAAATCCAAACTGATTTTTTGACAGTTTGTCATACTTTTTGTTCCATTCATTTAGCCTGTTTAACAGAATTTGGTAATATATTTTCGCTAATATATTTATCAAGGTGATACCTCGGTAATTTCTTGCAATGTTAACGTCGCCCTTTTTAAATATTCGTGTAATTATACCTTGTCCCCGTGATACTGTCAGTTCATCAAATACTGATTTAAATATTTTGGCTGGTAAATTTTCTATTCCTGGGCTCTTATTATTGTTTTGTGAGAAAACTGCCTCTCTGATTTCGACCTCAGAAATTTCTGCATCTAACTCTTGATTATCTAAATTTGAATTTTCCTTAATTGGGTCATCATACGCAGAGGATGTACCCCCAAACATTTCTTTAAAGTGAGTGAACAGATTTTCAGTTGTAAGTGATTCTGCGCTTTTAGCTTTCTTTTTTTATGTCTTCTTAATGTTAATTACATAACCCAGTTTTACTGTCTTGTTTAAAGTTTGAAAATTATTTTTTCTATATAATTACTGCAGAAAAATAAACTCTTGGTGTGTGTGTGAATCTTTGACAAGACAAATACAATTAACAGCTTTTCAAATATCTGGAAGCCTTCAGCAAATTTACTGAATACTACTTTTGATGCTTAACCAAATGAAGTATCATCAGTCGAAAATAAACATTTATTAAGAAATCTGACAATATAAATAAGTATAAAAATCCATGATAATCAAACAAATCCAAATGAGCCGTGCCATGAGAAAATCAACATAGTGGGTTTGCGACCAGCATGGATCCAGACCGGCCTGCGCATACACGCAGTCTGGTCAGGAACCATGCTGTTCGCTTTTAAAGCCTATTGGAATTGGAGAAACTGTTAGCGCACAGCATGGATCCTGACCAGACTGCGCGGATGCGCAGGCTGGTCTGGATCCATGCTGGTCGCAAACCCACTATGTTGGTTTTCACATGGCACGGCTCAAATGACTATCTTTAATCATTACCAGAATTACATGAAAGTCCTTACCAATACACTGTCCAGAGTCAGTTGCCCCTGGATAACGTGTTGTATACCCATCTAGACATGAAGTGCAAGATAGCCCATTGTATGTCCTGTAAGTACCTACCGGACACACCGAACACTGAACCCCATTAGACTGGGTCCCGGCAGGGCAGCGCACTGAAAACAAGATGAAGGCATCACAAATAAAACTCAACTACAAATAATATGTCATAACCTCAGGGCAAAACCTGGAAAACTGTTTCTTTTATGTGAGTGAAGTTACACAGTATTTGTACTGTGGAAACAAATTATATCATGGGCAAGTTGATAACACAACTACTTCATCTTTCACTATTCATCTCATGTGGTGAAAAGGTCAGCTGATTTCTTTTTTAACCTTTGGCTTGGTGGCAGAAAGAGATTTTGCCTTTGCGACCAGTGCATACCAAAATCAGTCTGCATGTCCGTGCATGCTGTTCATGGTCTGCACTGTTCGCTATTCAGTAAGTAAATTTTCAATTAACACCATTTTGAATAATATGTTGTACTGCCCAAATTGAATGATAGACAAGTCCATTTAAGAAATTTAGCAGGGTAAAGGTTAAGTTCCTCTTTAGTAATCTCTTAGTGTTGGTTACTTGTTACAACATCATTAAAAAAAAATTAAAGCTGTTAATTGTGAAATCATTTAATATCAGTAACAATAAGAAAGTCACTGTGAATTTGGGTCAAATGAATTCTTTTTCAACTATCTGTATTCTGTTGACAAAATGGAAAAAATATGTAAGTACAAAAAGGGATATAATTTCATCACAATGACAGCAAGAGTTATGTCCCCTACATCATAAAGTTGGTATAACCACAGTGACGAGGAGAGTGAAGTTTCATTCAGTTGTGATGTGTACTTACTGAGAATATTACCTTGCTGGCAATTGTGAACAGAATTTTGTTGATAAAAATAGCTAAGGGACATAATTTCATCAAAATGAATACAAGAGTTATTGAACCTACACCATCCAGTTGGTGTTACCACGGGGAAGGCATGTATGAAATTTCATTGGTAACAATGTGTCTAAACATAACATCAATGCTGATACTGGGAGTCTGTCACAGTGAGCTAAAAATTGAAGACCAGCAATCTCAAAGTTTCAGACAATTCAATATATCAATCTTTGACTGTTTTTTCTTTAACAAATGTGATATTTTCACAAATCTGCTAAAACAGAAACTTTTAATTAATAATGAGCTAAAACTTGAAGACCAACAATCTCAAAGCAGCAGACTCAGTTTTATTGAAATTCAATACTGTATTTTCGTTAACAAAAGTGATATTTTCATAAATCTGCTAAAACAGAAACTTTAATAATGACATCAGCCATGCCTTATTTAAAGGGTCTTCACTCAAAGAAAAGTTGAAAGTTTTAATCCTCATCAACCCTGACTTTTACATAAAATGTTTCCCTTTCAATCAGAAATAACAAAAGCAGTTAAAACAAAATTGTATACTCAAACACCCATTGAAAGTGTTGATTTTTGTTTTAATCATCTTCAGGTTATCTTATGACACAGAAATGGAAACATCAGTCTCAGACACATGCAAGTCCACTTCAACAGATCTTAGACTTTTTTTTTGTATCATATTTACATGAAAATCTTTGAATGAAAGAAACTAAAACATATACTTGCCACATTGATCGCCATTAGTCAGCGACGCATAGAATGGTGCTACACAAAATGAGCCATTTTCTAACACCTTAGCAAAATTATTCCACTTCAATTCCGGGCACTCATTACTACCAGGTATATTAGAACTGAGGGCAAATGTGTTGCCAGCTTCTCCTATATCTTTATCAAACGAGTTGGTGCATGTGATGTAAACATCTGGATCAGTGTATAACATTGTGTATGCAAAAAGCATGTTCACCTGCAAGATATAGAAAGTACTTTTTTGTTTCCAAGGTTGAGACAAGTCCTTAATCTTTCCCCTGACAATAATTAAAATCTGTTGGCCACTTTGAACTGTAAAAAAAAGCTGTTTTGACAAACTAGGAAAAGGTACATGTGGTGATGCTACTCAGTTTGGACAAACTAGACCAGAGTCATGTGGTGATGCTACTCAATTTGAACAAACTAGGACCAAGTACATGTGGTGATGCAACTCAGATTGGACAAACTAGGACAAAGTACATACGTGGTGATGCTACTAACTGACAATTGACCATGTGTGATGCTACTCAATTTGACAAGCTGGACAAAGTACACATGGTGATGCTACTCAGTTTACAACTAGACAAAGTACATAATGTAGCTACAATTTGGACAATAGACATAAACATGGTGATGCTACTCAATTTGACAAATTAAGACCAAATACATGTGGTGATGCTACTCAATTTGGACAAGCTAGGACAAAGTACATATGGTGATGCTACTCAGTTTGAACAAACTAGGACAAAGTACATGTGGTGATGCTACTCAATTTGGACAAAATAGGACAAAGTACACATGGTGACGCTACTCAATTTGAACAAACTAGACCAGAATAAACAAGGTGATTCTACTCAGTTTGGACAAACTAGGACAAAGTACATGTGGTGATGCTACTCAATTGGTGATGCTACTCAGTTTGAACAAACTAGGACCAAGTACACGTGGTGATGCTACTCAATTTGGACAAACTAGGGCAAAGTACACATGGTGATGTAACTCAGTTTGGACAAACTAGACCAGAATAAACAAGGTGATTCTGCTCAGTTTGGACAAACTAGGACAAAGTACATTAAGTCATGGTGATGCTACTCAATTTGGACAAACTAGAACAAAGTAAACAAGGTGATATACAAATGGTGATGCTACTCAATATGGACACATTAGGACAAAGTACATGTGGTGATGCTACTCAATTTGGACAAATTAGGACAAAGTACATGTGGTGATGCTACTCAATTGGTGATGCTACTCAGTTTGAACAAACTAGGACCAAGTACATGAGGTGATGCTACTCAATATGGACAAACTAGGACACAGTACACATGGTGATCCTACTCAATTTGAACAAACTAGGACCAAGTACATGTTGTAATGCTACTCAGTTTGGACAAACTAGGACAAAGTAAACATGGTGATGCTACTCAACTGGGACAAAACAGGACAAAGTACATGTGGTGATGCTACTCAATTTGAACAAACTAGGACCAAGTACATGTGGTGATGCTTCTCAGTTTGAACAAACTAGGACCAAGTACATATACTGATGCTACTCAGTTTGGACAAACTAGGACAAAGTACACGTGGTGATGCTACTCAATTTGGACAAAATAGGACAAAGTACATGTGGTGATGCTATTCAATTTGGACAAACTAGGACAAAGTACATTTGGTGATGCTACTCAATTTGGACAAACTAGGACAAAGTACACATGGTGATGTAACTCAGTTTGGACAAACTAGGACAAAGTACATGTGGTGATTCTACTCAATTTGGACAAATTAGGACAAAGTACATGTAGTGATGCTACTCAATTTGGACAAATTAGGACAAAGTACATGTGGTGATGCTACTCAGTTTGGACAAACTAGGACACAGTACACATGGTGATGTAACTCAGTTTGGACAAACTAGGACAAAGTACATGTGGTGATTCTACTCAATTTGGACAAATTAGGACAAAGTACATGTGGTGTTGCTACTCAATTTGGACAAATTAGGACAAAGTACATGTGGTGATGCTACTCAGTTTGGAAAAACTAGGACAAAGTACATGTGGTGATGCTACTCAGTTTGGTCAAACTAGGACAAGTACATTTGGTAATGCTACTCAATTTGAACAAACTAGGACAAAGTACATGTGGTGATGCTACTCAATTTGGACAAATTAGGACAAAGTACATGTGGTGATGCTACTCAATTTGGACAAATTAGGACAAAGTACACATGGTGATGCTACTCAGTTTGGACAAACTAGACCAGAGTACACTAGGTGATTCTACTCAGTTTGTACAAACTAGGACAAAGTACACTAAATCTTAGTGATATTACTCTGTTTGGACATACTAGGACAAAGTAAACTTGGTGATGCTACTCATTTGGACAAACTAGGACAAAGTACACATGGTGATGCTACTCAGTTTGGACAAACTAGGACAAAGTACACATGGTTATGCTACTCAGTTTGGACAAACTAGGACAAAGTACACACGGTAATGCTACTCAATTTGAACAAACTAGGACAAAGTACATGTGGTGATGCTGCTCGGACAAAGTACATAACTTGTGTTGAAGATACTCAGCTGGAACAAATTTAGAACAAAAAAATATCAGTACAACCGATAGACGCTTCCCAAAGTATGATCATTGCATATAAAAAGAACAAAAGTGGTATTCACTGACTAGGCACAAATAGTTTACTAACGTTGAATAATCAAATGGCAATAACTCAGTGAAATATCATCCCATTGGAACATGAAGATAATGTGCACACCTCCTTTAAGAGAGAAACATCCTATTAAGTTTCAATGAATTCCATCCAGTGGTTGCTGAGAAATACTCTAGACAAGAAATTGTACTATAGTATACTAATTTTGAGCAAGGTGCATGGAAATTCCACAAAAACCAGGTTTTCAAACTTTGCATCATGCTAACAGGTTTTGTTTAGAAAAGGGTCAAGTTCTATTATACATATCTGACTGCATCCAATCATGCCATTCTTAAGTACAAATATAAGAAAAGTAGATGTGTCATTGCTACATGTAATTCCTGATTCTTTGACAAAAGCTACCTAAACACAAATTTTGCTCACAATTTGTGTACCAAAACTAAAGATATTGAGCTGGACCATTTCTATTATTTTTAGTAACAGTGACCCAAAATATAATACAAAACTATTTCTTCAGATAAGCTTGCTGTACCCCAAGTTTGGTGACAGTAAATAAATCCAAACTAAAGTTATTATTCAGAAACCACCTTTTTGATGATCACAGTGAAAAAATCTTTTTTCAGTAACTATGTAACAATTAATGACCTTGACCTTGACCCAATGGCATTAGAATAACTCTTTTATCCAAAAAAAATTTAGGTGCTCAGTGGGACCATGATACATCTGTTCCACAGCACAAAAAGTAGCTTTGGTCTAGACCACTGTGTCAAGATGGAATTTTCTAAGTATGCAGGTTAATTAAGTTATGCTGACCTTGAACCTGCACCCACTGACCCAATATACAATACCAACCTTGGTTTTTCTATAAGCAACCTATAAGCCAAGTTTAATTTCAATATATCAATGTAAAGTTATTGAGCAGAAACCATTTTTTCTATTTTTAGCAACAGTGACCTTGACCATGTCCATAATGACCTCATATGCAATCACATACACTGTCTCTGCTCAAACTACCTATATTTAAAGTTTCATTGGAATCTGTCACTCCTTACTCCTAAGTAAACAGTGAAAACCAAAAGGTGATACTGCCCACCTGCTTGCATTCGCTAATCTAATAACCAGTTTTTTTGAAAACCTGGTTAATAATCAAAGGGCAATAACTCAGTGAAAAATCAACTGACTGTAAAATGAAGACAATGTTCCCATTTCCTCTTAAGAATGAAGCTTCCTATGAAGTTTCAATGAATTCCAGCTAGTGGTTGCTGAGGAGTACTCCAGACAAGAAATGGTACTGTAGTAAATACTACGTTAAATAATCAAAAGGCACATCAACTCGGTGAAAAATCATCTGACTGAAACACAAAGGCAATATGTGCATTTCCTCTTCAGAGCAAAGCTTAATATGAAGTTTCATTGAATTCCATCAACTGGTTGCTGAGGAATACTCCAGACAAGAAATGGTACCATAGTATACTACGTTGAAATTAAAGGGCAATAACACAGTGAAAAATCATCCGACCGGAACATGAAAACAATATGCGCATCTCCTCTTGGGAGTGACGCTTCCTACGAAGATTTGATGAATTCCAGCTTGTGATTGCTAAGAAATACTTCTGACAAGAAATGGTACTATATGCAGTGTCATATGAGATAATATCACATAGATATAATAGCACACTTGAACTCACAATGGCAGCTCTTGAAATACATACAGAAAATTACGCATAAGCTCCTAACTTACTATTACAATTTAGATTTTTAATGTGGACAAACTCCAAAAGAAAAATCTCTTCTAGTCAATTTGACCAAGACAAACAAATCTAATCATTGATTTTTTAAATACACAATCATCCTTATTTTCAATTCACTCCATTTAAAATTGGGTAATTTTCACTTTAAAGAAAGTTATTCTACAACTTACATTAAAAACATGTTAATTTAAAACTTTTTTTATTTGACAAAATCTAGTTGACCTTGGTCAAATATAGCAGGGAGCATTTTATCCATGGTGCGTTTTAGTCCTACATTCATTTGACTAACCTGTCTCTGGTTAACAACAGATCCTTCTGTGTTTCCTGGGAGGAATGAAAGTTGTAGGTTTGGAAAAGGTCCAAATACGGAATCACAACTTCTTAAAAGTCTGGATGACATACTAGCAAATACAGACTCTCCAGTGCTAGATTGTGAAACAGCATTTGCGTAGTAAGTAATGCACGATGATGGAACAGTAGTTACAGTATCATCTGCTGGCACATACTGATAACTGAGCTTAGCAATAAACTGTTTGTCTGTCACATCATCATCTGTCAAAAAAAGACAAAGAGAAATCCATTCACATATATTATATAACATATTAGTATTTAACATACCAAAGATATAGCACCCTTTCCATCATTAAGATGTTCAAATGTGTATTACCGGTACATACCAATGTAGCCCTTCAGGGTACAGAATTCATCCTCCACCTGTACTTTTATCAGAGGGACACAGAGTGAGAAACTCTCAAGAATTGTACATACAAACATTTCCAGTAAACACATAGAAAAGATAGTCTGGTTCTTTAACGTGCCCAGTGTAGAGCACTGATAAAAGAGTTCCTGGCCCCTGAGGGATTAGAAACAGTACTAGTAGTAAACACGATTCCAGTGCCAAGGCTAGGAATAGAACCCAGGTCCTCTGGACCGATAGTCCAAGTGTCATTCTACTGTCCACTAACATGTTAGTAAGTCATATACTAGAAGAAAAAAAACTGTCACTGAATGTTATTTTATTGGGTTTCAAGTCACACCCTTACAAATGTTGTCATTACAGAACATTAGGATATAAACATTCAAAACAGTGCTATGGTCAGAAATGACATTTAAGATCAACTTGATTTATTTCTGGGACTGTAACTGCAATGTCACTGAAGAAAAACATTGTATATAAACATAAAAAAGCTGAGATAATGGGAGAAAGAGCAGACACAATGGTCCAGTGACAACACATTGAATTAAAATAGCAGGGGTATTGTTCTGTCCCACTCTTCTGAGAGAAAACACTTGCATTGGGATAAGAATTCTGTATATGGGTGCTTTACACCTGGCATCCTGATGAACAGTGGAAGATTCTCAAAATGAAGAATCTGCTGTATCTTGTACATCTTATTTACTTCCTTCTGCAAGAGATGCAAACACATAGGCACACACATACAGACTCACATGCACACACCAATATTATTCCAGAATGTTAATTAAAGATGTAACAAAGGTCCAAGGTTATAACATCAGCTGTTGGAGGACAACAACGCTCAACTATACACACACATGTAAACACATGCACACACACACGTGCACGCACGCAAGTGCACAGACAAGCAACTATGACAAACTAATCATTAGTCCAGATTGTGAAATATGTAACAATGGCTCAACATTATAACAAGAGCTGTCAGAGGACAGCAAGACTCAACTATTCAAAAGCCTACTACAAAAAGTTAAGATTATAAAAACAGACATAAACAAGTATAAATTGGGCAATTATTTTGAGCAGAAGAACTTTCTCCTTTTATGATGTCTAATGAGACAACAAATTACACCAAGAAAATTGTTACATTAAATAATGGGCATAACTTTGTGAAAAAAACAAACCAAGAGATATTGGACCTGTGCACAGCATGTCAGATCATCACAATGAACAAGTGTAGATACCAGTTACATAAAACTAAACCAAAATACTGCTAAGTCAAAAAGGGGCATACCTTCATAAAAATAAAAGTAAGAGTAATGAAACCTGTTCAATGCATGTCAGATCATCACAGTGAACAAGTGTGTGAAGTTTCAATCATTCCCCGTTAGTTGACACTCAGATACCTACTTACATGCAAAACTTATTACCAAATCAGGACACTGACGCAGACGCTGCAAGCATGGGTGAGTGCAATAGCTCTACTTGTTCTAAGAATAGTTAAGCTAACAAGAGATGATGGCTCAACTATTCAACAGGCTTGTAAATTGAATGAACATAAAAGGCACGAAAGGGATATAATTTTGTAAAAATGCATAGTAGAGTTATGGAACCTTTAAAATGCATGTCAGCTCATCATAGTGGACAAGTCTGTAAACTTTCAATCCATTCCTTGTAGTGGGTACTGAGATACCAGCTTACATACAAGAACTTAACTGAAAACTGCTAAGTCGAAAAAAGGGGCATAGTTTTGTAAAAAAGCAAGACAGAGTTATGGAACCTGTGCACTGCAGGTCAGTTTATCACTGTAAATTTATGTGTAAAGCTTCAATCAATTTAACCAAATTGGGATGTTGATGCCTACACAAACGCTGACGCACAGGTAAGTCCTGGATAGCTCTACCTAGTCTTCGAACCGTCCAGCTAAAAATGAGTTTAAACACTAGTTTCAATATTCAGCATTTAACTGGCTGTTTTCCAACCATAGTCTTAACCCTAAGCCTGCTGGTGGCAAGCTATTCTGCCTTTGCGACCAATGCAACCCAAGATCAGCCTACACATCCGTGCAGTCTGATCATGGTCTGCACTGTTGGCTATTCAGTCAGTAAATTTTCAGTGAACATCCCTCTGAATGATAAATGGTACTGCCCAAATTGAACGATGGACAAGTTCATTTTAGAAATATAGCAGGATAAAAGTTAAAAACTGACCAATAGTAAGGCTGCTTCTGAGATTGGTGTCTGAAGTACAAAACACAATATCATAAATAAGTACCTACCTCTTGCACAGTCTGGAATGAACTGAGAAAACTGTCCGTTATTTACATTCGTTTGACATGTTGTTGTAATCTGTTGTTGTGTTGTCCCATAAAAATGATAGTTAGCATTACAAGTAATGGTGCATCTGTAACCATTCGTAACTGGTTCACATGACTTGTCTCCATTAATTGGGGAAGGTAAAGTTAGAGGTGAACATGTCTCAGCTGAAAATAGGCAATACATTTTAAAGTTATAATCTGACTGATTAACAGAAATAGCTAATACTCCTGTCATGTACTTTTTGTCTTGTATGTTAATGTCCAAAGTTTGCTTCACACACATCTCAAAGAATTTTTTTTTACATCAATATTTGTAAAAAAAAAAATGTGTTTCGTTAAAAATGTTTTCTACAAAGTTATTGGCCAATGATTTTTTAGACTTCTACCAAACCAATCTGCCTTGTTATTTAACATTCATGTTTATTAAAAGGTAGCAATTGCTTTCCTCTGTTATATTAAAAATTTATGTCATGTGTATTAAATATTACCACACAATCAGTAAATAACTATCATTTCAGCTTTTCACTTACGCGCAACAAGAACCTCGAAAGAGCAGAAGGCAACATTGTTAGCATCATCAGTAGCGAACATCTGAACTGTCTGTGCAGTATTGAGAATTGCCTGATTCAGGGTCAAACTTTGTGGATTAAACACAAGACTCTTGATAGGGCTGTAGTCTGTTTCTGTGTGAGGATAACTAGGATTGTCCGCAAATTCAATCTCCCGTACTTCATTTCCAGTGGAAATTCTTTCCTGTCTTGAAGGTGGACATACTAAAACTGGTGGTTTTTTATCTGAAACCAAAAGTTATAAAAGTTAATCCTTCAAAAGCTACTTCTATCGACCTTGTGCAGTAACTGATACAACAAAAGCTTGAATAAACAAGCTAGGATGTTGATTAAAAATAGTATCCTGTCTTTGGAATATAGTATTTGTAAGCTGTCAAGATTTTTGAAAGTTAACTTGGAAGAAACTGAACTGAAAGTAAAAAATACCCAAAGGAACAGTGAGGTGTTATGTGTGGGTTTGGGTGAAATTGATAAGAGATATCATGAAAGTGAACTGCAAGTAAAAAGGGGTCATGACGACCCTATATCGCTCACCTGTTAATCTTGACCTTGGAATCATCAAAATAAACATTCTGACCAAGTTTCATGAAGACAGGGTATAAATGTGGCCTCTACAGGGTTAACAAGCTTTCCCTCTGATTTGACCAGGTAACCTAGTTGTTTGACCCAATATGACCCAGATTCAAACTTGACCTAGAGGTCATCAAGACATACATTCTGACGGATCATGAGTTTCAAACTTAAAATGTGGTCTCTAGAGTGTTAGCAAGATTTTCCTTTGATCTGGCCTAGTGTCCTAGTTTTTAAACCCATATTACCCAGTTTCAAACTTGGCCTAAAGATCATCAAGACAAATATTCTGACAAAGTTTCATGAAAATAGGGTCATACATGTGGCCTCTAGAGTGTTAACAAGGCAAATGTTGACGGATGACACACGACAATGACAGCTCACCTTGAGCACTTCGTGCTCTGGTCTGGTGAACTAAAAAGCCAAATATAGTTATGGAACCTGTACATTTTATATAAGTTTATAACAATAAAGAAATGTGTGTAGTTGTTATTCATTCCCCCAAGAAGTTACTGAGATACCAGCTTACATACAAAAACTTAACCAAATGGGGACGCTGATGCTTACACTCAGGTGAGTCCAATAACATTTAACATTCTGACTAAGTTTCATGAAGATACAGTCATAAATGTGGCTTCTAGAGTGTTAACACGCTTTTCCTTTGATTTAACCTAGTGACCTAGTTTTTGACTCCATCTGACCCAGATTTAAACTTGACCTATAGATCATCAAGATTAATATTCTGACCAAGTTTCATTAAGATATGGTCATAAATGTGGCCTCTAAAGTGTTAACTGGCTTTTCCTTTGATTTGACCCAGTGACCTAATTTTTGACCCAACATGACCCGGATTCAAACTTGAACTAAAGATCATCAAGATTAACATTCTGACTATGTTTCATGAAGATACAGTCATAAATGTAGCCTCTAGAGCGTTAATAAGCTTTTCCTTTGATTTGACCTAGTAACCTAGTTTTTGACCCCACCTGACCCAGATTTAAACTTGACCTATAAATTATCAAGATTAACATTTTGACCATGTTTCATTAAGATATGGTCATAAATGTGGCCTCTACGGTGTAAACTAGTTCTTCCTTTGATTTGACCTAATGACCTAGTTTTTTTTTATCCTACATGATCCAGATTCAAACTGGACTTTGAGATCATCAAGATTAATATTCTGATAAAGTTTCATGAAGATACAGTCATAAATCTGGTCTCTACAGTGTTAACAAGCTTTTCCTTAGATTTGACCTGGTGACCTAGTGTTTGAACCCAGATAACCCAATATCGATCTCATCCAAGATTTCATTGAGGGTAACATTCTGACCAAGTTTCATTAAGATTGGGCAAAATATGTGACCTCTAGAGTGTTTACAAGCTTTTCCTTTGATTTGTCCTGGTGACCTAGTTTTTGACTCTAGATGACCCAATATCAAACTCATCCAAGATTTTCTTAAGGATAACACTCTGACCAAGTTTCATGAAGATCGGGCAAAATTGTGACCTCTAGACTGTTAACAAGCTTTTCCTTTGATTTGACCTGGTGACCTAGTTTTCGACCCCAGATGACCCAATATCAAACTCATCCAAGATTTTATTGAGGGTAACATTAAGTTTCATTAAGATTGAGCCAAAATTGTGACTTCTACTTCTGGAGTGTTAACAAGCTTTTCCTTCAATTTGACCTAGTGACCTAGTTTTTGACCACAGATAACCACTTTATCTCAATCTTACGGAAACTGTCAAGGTTTTTAGTACACAAGAAAGTGTGGAGGCTGAAATATGTATGGATGCTATAATGCTTTATGTCTCTTTGGTCTTAACACTTGGGACATAAAAATGGTTTTGGTGGGGTATTTTTCTTTGTAAACTTCAGCAATTTTGGACACAAGAAAACTGTAAAATTTAAATTACGGCTTTATTAAATTTTGACGATGGGCTGTTTTAAAAACTTTCGAGAAATGTTATTTGGCATAAAAGGTAAAGGTAAAGGTACATTTTATTTACCGTTGCTTTGTGAAACAATTAACATAAGCTCTGTAGAGCTTTCGAGCCACCCTATTTTTGGTTGCGGGTTTATCCTGCTACCAAAGTTAAAGAGTATTTCTGACAATCATAGCATCTTTATTTTATTCCGAATCACATCCAAAGGATGTTCATGTGCTACACAAAATAGTCCCATTCATGAACAATGCAGATGAAATATCAATGAACAAGCAGTTCTTATTCAACCTGTATCCATTCAAACTGACCATTTAGATTATATAAGATCTATCAATGATAAGGTATTCCAGCCCATGGTTACATTAAAAGTTGGGTCAGGCAGAGTTCATCTTAGATATGAGGCACATTAAATTTGTATTTGTTTCTCATTCATGTATATTCATAGACTGGCATTTAAACAGAAAATAAATCTACCAAAACCCACAACCATCAGACATTTCAAGGCTTTGATTTAAGAACAGTTAAAAACAATTATACCTTACCCCAGCAATTTGCTGGTACCCATTTACAGCTGGGTCAACCGAGGCAATCGTGATAAAGTGCCTTGCCCAAGGACACATCGCAATGGGAGTAGCCAGGATTCAAACCAGGGGCCTTCACCTCCATAGAAAAGCGTCTTAGCCCTCTCAACCACTGCGCTCAATAAAAGCAATATCTCCATGCAAAATCATTTTTTTACAAAGGGAAAATAATATATATTTTTAGCCATACAACTGACATACTAAAAAGTTTTTAAAAACTTAGAGAGATCCTGATTCCAACTACACTGACCTTCAGAATGCTGTTCAGTTTATTCTGGAATTTGTAAAATATGTGCACAAATCGCATAAAACCCTTTTATGGATTATAGGGGCCAAACAGTACACCCCCTGTTTCATATTCCAGTAGTCATACATAATCTATATTCATTTAACATTTACCCCCTCTACCTTGCAAAATGTAAACTCTAATTACTATAGAAATTTCCAGAATTAAAAATTTTAAGGAATTACTGATAATTTCACTTTTTGATGAAAAGGTTTGTTTTAAACATAAGACAATATCATTCACGCTATATTTCATAGAACTCCAAGGTTGGTAAAAGGAACTGTTTAAATTTTTGAATTGAAATATCTTGATCAGGTTTTATTAAAAAAAAAAAAAAAAAAAAAAATTGATGGACAAAAGACCTGTATCACTGGCATCAGTATTTTCGGCAACTCAAAGGCCATAATTCCGAAGTACCTGGGCTGTTTTGGGTAGTTATCGAACCTGGCTGAGGACTTATTGGCAAATACATTTTGTTCAAGTTTGGTGAAAATCAGATGAAATGTTTGACTACGAGCGTTGACAAGATTTGTGACAGACAGACAGACAAACACACACACACATACACACAGAGGAGTAAATCAATCACCACAGTGGTGTGGGAGACATAACAATGTGTTACTCTTATGGATATCTGAATATGGAAACATTTGGCCTAGTTGTGAAACCTGCTTGCAGCAGAGCATTAGTAACGTGGTCGTGTACAAAGAATATTAAAAACTTACCATCAATGCAAGTAGGAAAGATTTTACTGTCAGACCAGGGAGTGCCATCATTGCAACTAACTGTGGTCGTTGAACCGATATTGCGTAGAATTTTCCCCGTATCACAAGTAATAACAACATCCCATCCTGCACTGCGTGTAAATGTTGCCTGTCGTCGAGTGCCTACAACACTTCCAAACTGAGTCCTTGGCAGTGACAGTTCAGAGCAAACAGGAGCTGAAAATAAGAAAATGTTTGAACGTGAAAAACCCTTGCATTAAGGTATCCAATCCACAAACAAGACTGAGCCATGCCACGAGAAAACCAACATAGTGGGTTTGCGACCAGCATGGATCCAGACCAGCCTGTGCATCCATGCAGTCTGGTCAGGATCCATGCTATTCGCTTTTAAAGTCTACAGCAATTAGAAAAACCGCTAGCAAACAGCATGGATCCTGACCAGACTGCATGCATGCACAGGCTGGTCTGGATCCATGCTGGTCACAAACCCACTATGTTGGTTTTCCCATGGCACAGCTTAGTGAATTCTGATGCCTGGTGACACAATGTTTTGTTTTGGTATCATTTGAAAGAGTTGTGACTGCTGAACAAGAATAAGTATGTTTTAAGATGACTATAAATAATATGCAAGAATCATAACAGTCATGTTTTTTGACTGTGAAATGGTAAATCTTACACTGTAATAACTGGATTTCTGTTAATCATTTAAAAGTATAAAGCAAAAAATAAATATTCTAGAACATATTTTTGTCATGTAATTTATATTCTCTTTTTCAGTAGAGGATTATACTTTCAAATGATACCAAAATTATAAAGAGTTTACCAGGCATCAATATTTGATATATTTTAATAGCACTGTTACATAGAAAGTGCTTTTTTTGATCTGATATCTTAATATCTGTCATCATGTGTCGCTTACTTGAGAATAATGTAAAATTATACAAGTATAATTTAGTAATGCATGTTGTTTATATATCTGATATCTTAAGTTGAACAAATTTCTACATCGAGTAATAAAGGAAATGTCTGAGTAATCATATACTTACGAACAGCTGTATACTGGAAGCTACAATAGCCTGTGTTTGATGCGTAATCTGTTACTGACACCGTTATATCTACTGGTCTGTATAAGTCACTTTCTGTGAACGTATATCTCTCAGGTGAAAATACAGCATCATTATATGTATTTAAATCTGTTATTATAACACTACTTCTCAGTGAAGTGAAATCAACCTGGTGTGTATCACCTGCTTTGGACAGCTGATTGATCTGCAATGATTGAGGGCATCTGACCACAGGACTAAACTGATCTGAAAGAAAAACACCCAAAATTGACCAATGGAAAATGAATCCTTAGAAATTAATTTGTACCAGATGAGAATCTTTCTTTTTCATTTTTTTGTTTTTTTTTAGTTGATTTTATATTGATTTTAACCTTATTATGCTGGACACAATTGATTCTGCCTTTGCGACCAGTGTAGATCATGATCAACCTGCTGCTAATCTGTGCAGTCTGATCAAGATCTACACTGTTTGTCATTCAGTCAGTATCTTTTTTTTTTGGTAAAAACCCCTTTTAACATTTAATGGTACTGTGTATAAACTTTACCTCTACAAGTAACTTTAAGTAATCTTTGTAATCTTTACACTACTAATAATAACTTTAGTATAACCATCTCGAAATGCAGGCCAAGTTGCCATTTAATGGTTCACACTAAGTCCAAATCTTTTCTAATTCAGTTAGTTCCATGGACAAAATGTTGAATAGAAAATTTGAAACTACACAGGCTGCCTAACACGACAAAACTGGAAATGTTGCAGGCTTGGTTTGAACGAGACAGCTCATGGACAGTAGTGGAAATGCATGCTACCGTCAAAGCCCTCAACTTCAGTTGAGCAGAACTCAACATTTGCACATGTTACAAGTACCACAAACATTTCTGAAACATCCACAATGCTTCATACAGCAGTGTACATTGGAACATTCAATGATAAACAAAGTGCAATTCCATGAAAAAATAAATGATGAGTTTGTCCAACCAAGAAATTAATGGGCAGAACTAAAACAGAGGGATCTGAGGTAATAGATCTTCTACAATATATAGAAACTGCCAAAATACAAAATTAAACAGCAGGCACCATATCAATGAGGTGAGCAGACAATATTTTAATTTATGAAAGCAGGAATATGGGAACCTGTGACCTAAGCCGAAATGTTCAAATGTTAGTACCACTAACACAACATAATTTGAGCCGTGCCATGAGAAAATCAACATAGTTGGTTTGCGACCAGCATGGATCCAGACCAGCCTGTGCATCCGTGCAGTCTGGTCAGGATCCATGCTGTTCACTAACGGTTTCTCTAATTACAGTAGGCTTTAAAAGCGAACAGCATGGATCCTGACCAGACTGCATGGATGTGCAGGCTGGTCTGGATCCATGCTGGTTGCAAACCCATTATGTTGGTTTTCTCATGGCGCGGCTCAATTTTGGACTCTAAATTTAACTTTTTGTTATGAGGATGTTTGTATTTGAAGGAGTTAAATAAGAAGTACTGATCCCTTTTCTCAGATTTTTTTTTTATTATTATTATTTTTTCTTTCCAAGGCCTTGACAATTTTGATAGATATAGCATTAGAATAGAAAGACTAGTTTCAGGATTTACATTTTGTGTTTTTTAACACTTAAAATTTAGTATTACCTTTAACACAGGCTGGAATCCAATCAGTATCCCATGTTTCACCTATGCATTGTATTGTCTTTGTTTTCCCATCATCAAAAGTGTATGCAGCCTCACATGTTAGTGTGCATGTTAGCCTATTATTAATGTTTACACATTCTTTATCTGCATGCAACGGTGTTGGGAATGACAGTTCACTGCAAGCTTTTGCTAAAAAATAAAACAAGCACATTTCAAATTACAGCTGGTATATACATATATATATAAATTAACAATTCATGTCATATTTTATAAGTAAACATCTAAATTAGAGATTGTTTTTTCACAAAAAAACTTAGGTCTCCCAACATTAACCATATAGAAATTGTAAAAATGCCACAAATTAAGGGCCATAACATCACAGAAAGTCTTAAAACCATAACAGTTTAACTGTATATACAACAAGGCTTGGGAGTGGTAACTCCTATGAAGTTTGGTGGAATTCAACCCAGTGGTATTAGAGAAGTAGAACAGACTGAAAAATTGGACAAATCAAGGGTCATGACTGCTGAAAATAATTTAATCAGAACATGACAAAAATATGCACAACTACGCTTCACACTTATCACTGGTAAGGTTTGGTGAAATACAGTCTAACTGTATACAGCAAGTTGAGTAAACACAGTTAAATATGACAAATCAAGGGCCATAACTCTGCTAAAAATAACTGAATCGGAATATATCAATGGTATGTATAACTAGGCTTGGCACTAATAATGCCCTAAGGTTTGGTGGAAATCTGCGCAATGCTGTAATAGAAAGTGCCAAAATACCATAAAATTTGACAAACAAAGGGCCATGACTCTGCTGAAAAACAAAAAACAGGAACACACACAAGATATGCACAACTAGGCTTGGCAATGATCACTTTTGTGAAATTTGGTGTAATTTCTGCAGGTGGTATCAGTGCAGTTGCCCAGACAAGGTAAAATACACATTTTCAAGGGCCATAACTCCACTGAAAATCACTGAACTGAAACATGCAGATAATATGCACCATAAGCCTTGGCACTGATCACTCCTGTAAGGTTTGATGGAAACTGCCCAATGATATAAGAGAAGAGGCCAGAAGATCAGACAAGAGCTGTCAACTAGTTCGATGCTGGATAGTGCAACTTGGCAAATTGAGGAAGCTGGAGCTGTCACTGAAGTGTTTATTTACTCCAATGTGGATGAAGATATTGGACAATACCTTAAGTCTGTGTCAAATGTATTTAGTAATAACAAAGATAGAGAAAAGTATCAAAACATTGAAAAAGTATATAAAAGGGACATAATTCATGGATTTTTTTTGCAAATGTAATGCACCATGACATTGTGTCACATCATGTGGCTAATAATGTGGAGCAACTGTTTGAAGTTTGAATTAAATAAGTGAGACAGAACAGAAGTGCATCACAACTTGAACCTGAAATGGAACAACTGTTTTAATTTTAAATAAAATCCATGTAGTAACAACAGATATATAGTGAAAAAGCATAAAAATTAAACTGAAATTCTAAGTAAAAAGCGGATATAAGTCTCTTAATTTTGCACCAGAAATATGGACCTTGTGTCATATGATGAGGATGACCATGTGGAAGAACTATTTTAAGTTTGAATCAAATTCATTAGGCAATAACAAAGATAAAGTGAAAGTGCACTAACTTTAACCTGAAATTCTAAGTAAAATGGTGCATAATTCATGAAATATTGGTGCCAGAGTTATGACACTTGTGTCATATGATGTGGGTAATGATGAGCTACAACTACTTCAAATTTGAATCAAATCCGTTTGGTAACAACAGATATAGAGCGAAAGTGCATCAAAACATTAAGTTATACTTGAAGTTCCATGTAAAAAGGGGGCCTAATCAATGCAATATTGGTGCCAGAGTTATTACCCTCGTGTCATATGCTGAGGGTGATGATCATTGTTTTAAGTTTGAATCAAATCCCTTTATAATAACGGAGGTATAGTGAAAATGCATCAAAATTAACCTAAAATTCTAAGTAAAAAGGATGCATAATTCAAATAAAATTGGTGCCAGAGTTATGACCCTTGTGTCATATGCTGTGGGTGATGATGTCTAAGAATTGTTTTGAGTTTGAATCAAAAACCTTTGTAATAAAAGAGATATAGTGAAAAAGCATCAAAACTCTAACCTGAAATTCTAAGTAAAAAGGGGGATAATTCATAAAATACTGGTGCGAGAGTTATGGCCCTAGTGCAAGATAATGTATCTCTTAAGTGATTACAGAGATAAAGAGAAAAAAGAGATAGTGCATCAAATCTTTAACATGCAAATGCAGACGCTGGATGCAGAAGGACGCTGACGCCTATGCCAGGCAAGTAGGATTGCTCTCTATATACTTTGTACAGTCAAGCTAAATATTTGATGAATCAAGAGCCATATCTCTGCTTACAATAATCAAACTGGAAAATACTGATGGTATATACAACAAGAATTGCCAATGATCTCTCTTGTGAAGTTTAGTGTATATCTGTCCAGTGGTGTCAGAGGAGTTGAGTGGACAAACTTTGTAACATACAGACAAACAGACAGACAGATGGACAGCAGTAAATCAATATGTCTCCCCCACTACATGATGGAGACTTGAATAGATATGTGTTAATTAAAACTCCAAAATCCAGGGAAATAACCTCTTTCTCAAAATCCTGAAATAAACCTTGCCTTGAGACAAAAAATTTAAAAATTCTAAATAATATCAACAAAAGTAAAACTATTGTCAAATGTCATAAATAGTTAAACTACAACAGTAATTATGCCTGCATATTGAATTTTTGTCCAACTATAAAAACAGATACGCCTGCACACTGATATTTTTTAAATTAGTGGAAAACTGATACAAAAACACATGCATTGTACTTTATCATATAAAAGGGAAGTTATTTCAGGTACCAACAAAGAAAAAGAAAGTTAACTTTGGTGCATGTGACCTTGATCTTAGCACATGACAGATTGTTCTGTAATGGTGAATATATATTTCTAGTGGACGCATTGGTCGAGAGGGCTAAACCACTTTCCTACCGAGGTGAAGGCCCGGGGTTCGATTCCCTGCTACTCCCACTGTGGTGTGTCCTTGGGCAAGGCACTTTATCACGATTGCCTAAGTCGACCCAGCTGTAAATGGGTATCAGCAAACTACTGGGGGTAAGGTATAATTGGTTTTAACTGTTTTTAAAATAGGGTCACTCAAAAAGCTCTACAGAGCTTATGTTCAATGTTTCACAAAGCGACGGTAAATAAAATTTACATTTACCTTTACCTATATATATATGCAAAGTTATCTAAATATACATCCATGCACAAAAAAAGTTACAGACCAGACAAAAAATACCAAAAATTTTTTATCTGTACAGGTGACCTTGACCTTAAGCTAGAGGTCTGATTCTTACATGCAACAAATCATTTTGTTATGGTGACTGTTTGTGACAGGTTACTTGAAAATCCATCCATGCAAAGTAACATTACTGACCAGATCCCCCAAAAATGACCTATAATCTTTGAACTTTTAAGTGTGACCTTTATTTTTGAGACAGAGGCCTGGGTCTTGCATGTGACACATTGTATTATCATTGGAAACATTTGTGCCAAGTGATTTTGAAATCCCTTGATGAATGGTAGAGTTATGGACCAGACATGAAACTGATGCTCTGAACCTGTAACTTCCAAGTGTGACCTTGACCTTGGAGCATGGGGTCTGGATATTGCATATGACATGTTGTCTCATTATGGAAAACAATTGGTAAAGTACATGTAATTTCAAAATCCCTTGATGAATGACAGAGTTATGGACCAGTCAAGAAACATACCATGTTAACCTTTGATCTCTATACGTGACCTTGACCTTGACTCTAGGGGTCTAAGTCTTGCACATGAAATGTTGTCTTATGATGGGAAACATCTGTTCCAAGTAATTTAAAAATCCCTTGATGAATGACAGAGTTATGGACAGGACAAGAAACGGACCATGTTAACCTCTGACCTCTAAGTGTGACCTTGACCTTGAAGCTAGGGGTCTGAGTCTTGAGCATGACAGTTTGTCTCATTCTAAGGAACATTTATGCCATGTAATTTCAAAATCCCTACATGGATGGCAGAGTTATGGACCAGACATGTAGTGAGATGGACAGAAGGATGCAGCCCATTTCCATGTCCACCATTTTTTCTTTGAAGAAGGTGGGGGACAATTATGCCTGCTAACGAATTTTTCAAATATTACAACGATTTATACCTGCATACTGATTTCATAGTCCATAAATAACAGTAATTTATGCCTGCATATGGATTTTTTGGTCCAAATATAATAACAATTTGCCTGCTTATTGATTTTCTTTAGTTAAGTATAATGCTGTTACTTACGTCTCACGAAAATTTGTCCCTGGCATGTGGCAGAATTGTCTGCTTGATCTGTCACAAGTACTGTATATGTATATGTTTTGTATACATCAGAAGCTGATAGTTGCCCTGGTTCCTCTATGACCTGAAAGTTTTTTATAGAACTGCGCTCACTGAATGGTACTACCTCTTCCAGAGTCAGTCTGGTGTACTGTACTGTGCTTCCAGTTGTCTCCAAGTAAACAAAGCGATCAGATGGGCATGTAACTGTTGGCGGTACCTCATCTGAAGCAATTGTTGCATCACAATATAAAAAATACTATAATAATTAGGCCTAAAAAAAAATTCTTTGTTTCCGGTAACATGCTCAAAAAAATTATGGTAGGTAGGTTGGAAAAACTTTTTTTTTTTGGATTTTTTTTTTATTAAGGGAGACTTTTCGGAAATTATTTTTGTGTCAAAAAATGAATACAATTAGGGGGGTTATGCCTCTAGGGCAGCAGTAAGTTGATTTATAACATCACTGACCATGTTTAAAGCATAAAAAGTGCAGTTTTGCAACTTTTTGTCAAAAAGTTGAAAAAAATGTTCTCCAAGGCCATAAAAACATTTAGGGTCGGGCCAAAAATTAAGGGTAGGTCGGGATACCGGAAACAAACAATTTTTTTTTTTACGCCTTATATGATTAGAATAAGATTGTAAATGATCATATATCAATATAATTATCATTCAAAGTTGGAATCATCAACGATGTATTAAATAAAAAGTTCAATGATTGAGATAAACCTTGTAACTTAGCCTTATCACAATTAAAGGCCCATATATCAATACAATTACATGAACTTTTGAAAGTTAAGCAACAACATACCTAACCCTTAGCCTGCTGGCGGCAAGAGATTCTGCCTTTGCGACCAGTGCAGACCAAGATCAGCCTGCACATCCGTGCAGTCTGATCATGGTCTGCACTGTTCGCTATTCAGTCAGTAATTTTTCAGTGAACACCCCTTTGAATAATAAGTGGTATGGCCCAAACTGAATGATGGACCGGTCCATTTTAGATATTTAGCAGGGTAAGGGCTAACAAGATGTATTTGTAAAACAGGCATGCCCCTATGATGGCCTCCTGAGATCACTATCACCTTTTTCCTTTGACCAGCAGACAGCATAAACAATAATGGCTATCTATTGGCCACAGACTGTCATCATAAGAAGTTTGATGCCTGTAGGCCAAAGCATTCTTCATTTACCTATAGGAAACCCATGGTCGACAGACAGACAGGCTCTGACACAAACACTAGCATTCTTAAGTTATAGGTCCTATTAAGTTTGATGCCTGTAGACCTAAGCGTTCTTCAAGTATCCATCGGAAGTGGACAAACAGATGGACAGATAGAAGGACGGACAGGCAAACAGTCTGATTACTACATGCCACCTGTTTGGGGGGCATAAAAAGCTTATCTTTAACAGACACATTTGTTTTCATTAGTAAATTTCTATATTAAGATATGAAAACATAAGAAATAACTAACCTTCTATTATAATCTGAACCTCACAGACCTCCTGGTTCCCGGCATGGTCAGTAGCTCTGTATATCACATTAAGGTTAGTACTGACATACAAAGTGGTATTAGCATTTTTTGGTTCAATAGTGAAGCTGCGCACTCCAGTGTTGTCAGTGACAGTTAACTGGGGTAACTTTGGCTGTAGGAGCTCGTATTTTCCAATTATAATTGGATCTGTAGGGCAGTTGTTGATGACAGGTTTTTCTGTGTCTGAAAGAAGACATTAAAAGAAAGATAACATACAGAGAATAGTGTCACAAATGAGCCGCGCCATGAGAAAACCAACATAGTGGCTTTGCGACCAGCATGGATCCAGACCAGCCTGTGCATCTGCGCAGTCTGGTCAGGATCCATGCTGTTCGCTTTCAAAGCCTATTGGAATTAGAGATACTATTAGCGAACAGCATGGATCCTGACCAGACTGTGCGGATGCACAGGCTGGTCTGGATCCATGCTGGTCACAAAGCCACTACGTTGGTTTCCTCATGGCATGGCTCAAATTTTGAAGCCATCTATACTGACAGGTCAACAAAAAATCCATTTAATTTCCATGAGTTACGGTGTTCCAACTGCCTCTTTTGACTGGTGTGATGTCACTGGATAAAAGTAATTGTACTACTGTAAAGAGTTCTGGTTATAAATAAAACACAGACAAAAATAACCCAATTTTGACTGCTGGGATTCCAGTTAGTGATTAAACTAAATGTGTGTCCATAGGACATGGAAGCCCCTACCTCCAGTCACTGTATATGATTTCATGAATCCAGGTCAAATATTTTTAAGATATATGCAACACAAACTTTTAGGCACTTTATGTGTATTTTTCACTCATTTAACACTAACATACCACAATATTAGAGTTTAGTTAGACAATGATACAAATTTTCATCTATTTTACAATGGAATAATGTTTTTTACAATGCTAAAAGTCTTGTGTTGGTTACAGTTTTTATTTCCTTAAAGACAGGCAGTTGGTGAATAAAGCAAAAATTCATCCCCTTCGTAAAACTCCATATTATGCAGCATAAAAACAAACATACCTATACACTGTGGTATAGTTTCACCACCAGAAAAGAAATTAGTTCCTTGGCAAGTCAGTGTAACATTATTAGAAAGTGTGTAGCCTTCCCGGAGACACCTGAACATCACTGTACTTTTGTCAGCGAAACTGGTAGCAATAATCTCCCCTCCAGCTGGATGGCCAGGATCCTCACATGAATTAGCTATAGTCAAGAACAGTACAATCATACAGTAAGGAAAAACTCAATTATAGAGAGAAAACAGAAACATTCTGTTGATGGCATTATTAATTTTAAGCATTTTGTTACATGTATTTTTAAAAAATGTTATATTAATATGGCTGTATATTGAATAAAACGTTACATTGCTATGACCACAGAATGTGTCTTTAAAATGTGAATTCTTCTAATGTAGTAAAAAAAAAAAACCCCTGATTTTTGCTAAAACCATAGAAATTTATGGCAACAAAATTTACATGATTTCCCAGCATCATTTAAGTTGTTATAGCAATCAACAAAAACAATATATTCAAGTCACTGAAGTTGAAAAGTGCAAAGTACTGGCATAGAATGCCTTGTATTGATGCCTGGAGGCTATTACCTGTACACTGAAGACTTCCAAAGTCCCAATATCCTTCTTTTAGACAGGTAACAGTACTCGCTGAGCCTGCATTTGTTTGTCCCTTCCGTGTGTTACTTCCGCAAGTAAATTGAAATGAATTTCCAAACAAGGTATTAGACACAACACCGTAGTTGCTTCCTGGCTCTTGTTTCGGTGTACCACAGTCCACAACTACAAAATATACAGAAGCTGGAAAGTTAAGTACCAGGTATATAACTGAGTTCCCGGTTTCTTTACCAGTACTAACCTGTTCTCTGCAAGTCACCACATGAATCAGAGGTGGAGGAAAAATGAGCCGGAAAAAAATGTATTTTATCAAATTTTCATAGACAACGAATGCCTCACCTTGGAATCTAACTCCCACATTCAATACATCTCTGCACCCTTTGTATTGATCTAAGGAAGTGAAGAAGCTGCTGTTGTTAATATAAACCCAAAGGTCAATGAATTTGCTTTTTGCTTTTTTTTTGGTCTTTGTTTTTGTTCGGTTTAATGTTGCACCTACCCTAGGTCATACTGCTTTCTAGCTTTTATAATGGAGGAAAATCCCATGTGCCCCTCCATGCACTATTTCATCACAAGCATGCAGGCACCCAAGTGGAACCACCATCCTGTAAGCCAGCTGGATGGCTTCCTCACATGAAGATATCAATGCCCCGTGTGAGGCTTAAAACCTACATCGATAGGTGCAAGTAATTCTAAGTCAGCAACCGTAACCACTTGGCTAGGGAAGCCCCTCAATGAATTTGTCTTACAGTTAAAGTTGGTTATTTGATATGGAATCACATTGTTTAGCTCTTTATCAACGACATAAAATGTCTCATGTATAGGCCAAACCAGGTATGATGTGTTTATATATTTCATTCATTCAATGAACTATAAATAACAATTCTGTACATAACAAGAGGGTCATTGACCCTAAAACACTCACCTGTGTACAAGGCTTCAAGTGTGTTTGTACAAGTTCTTCTATGTAAGCCTATATTATATACATGTCACACACACTTTTAAACCTTTGGCAATAATTTGAACAATTATGGTAGACATTACAAATCTGATATCACACACCAAATATCAAGGCTCTAGCTATTATTCAGAGAAGGAAAGTGATCATGCCGCCCAGGCAGCCATGTTTTTTGACGAATCGGAATAATTTGTATAATCTTTGTAGAGGGTCACACAAGAACCACTTGTGTAAAATAATTTTAAAATCTGACTTGCAGTTTCAAACAAGAAGATTTTTGAAGTTTCCACTGTATACATATAGGGAAAAGTGACTATGCCCTCTGGCGGCCATGTTTTTTGACGAATCAAAATAATTTTAACAATCTTGGTAGAGGGTCACACAAGAACCATTTGTGTAAAATTATTCTAAAATCGGCAAGCAGTTTCTTACAAGAAGATATTTTAAGTTTCCACTGTATACATATAGGCAAAAAGTGACCACGTCCTCTGGCAGCCATGTTTTTTCACAAATTGGTATAATTTGAATAATCTTGATAGAGGGTGACATAAGGACCATTTGTGTGAAATGATTTCAAAATCGAACCATCGGTTTAGGAGGAGATGTCGTTTGAAGTTTTTTCTATTTTTAGCTATGGCAGCCCCTATGTGCAACCAAGCGGAACCGTTTGAACAACTTTGGTAGAAGACCACCCAAGTAACATCATGGCTGAGTTTCATCAAAATCCATCCATTGGTTTTGAAGGAGATGTCATTTAAACATAAATGCTGACGATCGATGGGCAGACAACTTGATGGGCGGATGGAAGGACGACAGACACACAGTGATCACAATAGCTCACCATGAGCACTTTGTGCTCAGGTGAGCTAAAAATATACCCCTGTGTATGATATGCAACCAAAATTTTAGCTCAAAATTCTGGGAAAAAACATTTTTAACAATTCTGAGGCAGATTGAAATCTACATGGTTAAAAATATTGCAACAACAGCAAGGAGCATAACTGGTTTTAATTGAGACATCTACATAATTACTTAATGTCCATACAGCAAGTCTATACATTAATATGACGTCATGTCAATACAGAATATCTCAATATAATTAATGTCCACATAGCATGCCTATGAATTAATATAATGTTATATCTATATAGAATATCTCCATATGATTAATTAAATGTCCATATAGCATGTCTACACATTAATATGACCTCATGTCTACATAGCATTTACCAATATTCATAAGATTACATCATGTCCATATCTTACCACATTAATATGATGTCATGTTGATGCAGAATATCTCTGTATTACATAACTGATTAATGACCATACAGCATGTCTATGCATTACTGTGAAATCATTTAAATTCGCTGGCATGAAATTTCGCGCAAACGTGAAAAAAAGATCTTAAATTCGCGCATTGGTCCTAGTGCTGAATATGTGAAAATTTGTCCTATGCCACATAATGCGAATAAAAATGATTTCGCAGTTATATGATATCATGTCTGTACAGCATATCTCCATATTCATTACTTCATTTATATGGTAACTTCATGTCCATATTTTTCTACTTCAATCATTACTTCATGTCTGTTTGACTAAGGCCATAATAAATTAATTCCTAGATTATCATCCTGCCCGCCTCTTTATTTTTATGCCACCCTGAACTTTTTTATATCTCTCTCAAAAAAAACAAAAATACAAGAGGGCCATGAAGGCCCTGTATCGCTCACCTGACCTATTGACCTAAAGATCATCAAGACAGTTTCATTAAGATATGGTCATATATGTGACCTCTAAAGTGTTAACTAACTTTTCCTTTGATTTGACCCAGTGACCTAGTTTTTGACCCAACATGACCCAGATTTGACTCTGACCTAAAGATCCTCAAGATTAACATTCCAACTAAGTTTCAATTTGTTCTCAAGTGAGCTAAAAATGTACGAACCATGATACAGTCCTGTATAGTTTTTTAATGCTCTCTGCCCTTACTGTCTACGCTAAATCTAAGATTGGTGTTACGTTCAGTAAAAGATTAAGTATTTATTTTTCTCTCAAACAAAATTAATTTCATATAAAGCTAAAAGTATTTTGATGAAAGAAATATTGAAAATCACAAATATTAGGATACTTATAAACTAGATGTGTGTCCATAGGACACAGGTGCTCCCCACCCTCTTGCCACTGTAACACGGTTTTATGACTCCGGTTAAATAATTTTAAGATGTTTGTAACACAAACTTTAAAGAACGAAATGTGCATTTTTCACTTAGTTAGCCATAACTCTGGCCTAGCTGAGTAAAATCTAGCCTGGGTATCCAGTCTGACAATTTCTAACTGTTTTTTCTACCTGCAAATTGACAGCCTGGGGAAACCTGTTTTCCAACCGCAGCGCCACCTTTATTACACCCGAAATATGCGGGTGTCAAATAACAAAAATCGCGGATTATTTCAACCTAGAACAACAGGTGAACAACAAGAGCTGTCTCCATAGGATGACACATGCCCCCAACGGCACTTTGAATGAATAGTTATGGCCGATGTTAAAGTTTAGGACCTTTGACCTACGGACCTGGGTCTTGCGCCTGACACGTCGTCTTACTGTGCCACACATTCATGCGTAGTTATTTTAAAATCCATGCATGAATGACAAAGATATGGACCGGACATGCCCATCATTGCACTATCATGAAATATGACCTTTAACGTCTAAGTGTGACCTTGACTTTTGAGCTACGGACCTGGGTCTTGCGCGCGACATGTCGTCTTACTGTGGTACACATTCATGCCCAATAATTTTAAAATCCATGCATGAATGACAAAGATATGGACCGGACATGCCCATCAATGCACTATCATGAAATATGACTAACGTCTAAGTGTGACCTTGACCTTTGAGCTACAGACCTGGGTCTTGCGCGTGACACGTCGTCTTACTGTGCCACACATTTATGTATAGTTACTTGAAAATCCATCCATGGATGACAAAGATATGGACCGGACACGCCCATCAATGCACTATCATCAAAAATGACCTTTAACGTCTAAGTGTGACCTTGACCTTTGACCTACGGACCTGGGTCTAGCGCGAGACACGTTGTCTTACTGTGGTACACATTTATGCCAAGTTATTTGAAAGTCCATCCATGGATGACAAAGATATGGACCGAACACGAAAATTGCGGACAGACCGACAGACGGTTCACAAACTATATGCCTCCCTTCGGGGGCATAACAAAAGTGACAGGCTAATTGCCGATAACTACTGGCGATTTGCTCGCAACAAAAAGATAAGCACACCTTTTGTTATCAGTCTGAATTGAGAAGCTCATGTGATTTTGAATGATACCATTCCGAAAAATTGAAACAGTTGCTTTCTAGTTATTCAAAATATTCAATTAAAATAAGAAAGAAAAAAAACAAATATAACAATATTTTACTAGTTTTATTTTTGAGAAAGGGTAAGTTTATCAAAAACGCAGGTGGATCCAGCCCCTAAGTAAAATGCTGAATTGTTGATAAATGTAATATGAGAGAAAAAAGAAAGTCTACGTCAAGTTTGTTTTTATTTTATTCTGTTTTTGCTGTTAGTCTTGACTTGTACTCAGGGGTTCTATTTTTTAATATATAATTAAGGCTTGATTTTGTGAGTTTAAACTGAAATAAATAACATGTTGATAAAAAGGACCCTTCAGCTGAAATCCTAGAAGTCTGTATGTAAAATTTAATTTCAAGAGTCAAAATCCCAAGTCCGGGTCAAATGGAACCTTGCAAACAACTGTTTTAAAAAAAAAAAAAAGTCTCACCCCCCCCATGCCCCCTTTCTAAACAAAATTTGGATGATAATCTAGGAATTAATTTTTGATGGCCTAAGCATAATGTATTTATACAGATTTATAAAATTACTTCAAGATACCCTATTCAGACCATACCTCCACAATCATATAATGATCCCTGCATTTCATAGGTATCTGTATCCTTGTTGTATGTGCAAAATCTGTACTTGTTGAACTTTCGTCCTGCCACATCACATTCAAGTGTTAGTCGCTGACCGTAGGCATAGGGGCCATTTATGTAAGTAGGCGCTGTCTGAACGAATCCAATGTTCTCTGTAGGGCATGTGGCAGCTGAGAATACAAAAGAAGACTATGAACAATAAAAAATCACTAAATTGCATATATTTTAAGTGTAATATATCCCCTGTAACTTACAACTTAAGAAAACTGACATTTTACCTCTAACTGTGGCCTTGACCTTTATGCTAGTGGCACAGTTATGGACCAGACAGGAAAAAAGCCCTGTTGACCATTGACCTCCAATTGTGACCTTGACCTTTGAGTCAGGGTCCCGGGATTTGCACATGTCACATTGTCTCATCATGGGAAACATTTGTGCCAAGTGATATTAAAACCCCTAATGAATGACAGAGCTATGGACCGGACACGAAACAGACCCTGTTCATGCCATGTTAACATTTGACTGCAAAGTGTGACCATGACCTTTGAGCTAGGGGTCTAAAGGTTGAGCATGACACATTGTCTTATCATGTGATAATATTAAAATCCCTGTATGGATGTTAGAGTTATGGACCAGACAGGAAAAAAGCACTGTTGACTTATGACCTCCAATTGTGACCTTGACCTTTGAGCTAGGGGTCTGGGTTTTGCACATGACACATCGTCTCATCATTGGGAACATTTGTGCCAAAGTAATAATAAAATCCTTTCATGGATGAAAGACTTATGGACAAGACATAAAATTGCAGATGGACAGACAGAATGAGGGATGGATGGACATTTTTTTTTTTTTTTTTTTTTGGATTTAACGTCGCACCGACACATGATAGGTCATATGGTGACTTTCCAGCTTTAATGGTGGAGGAAGACCCCAGGTTCCCCTCCGTGCATTATTTCATCACGAGCGGGCACCTGGGTAGAACCACGGACCTTCAGTAAGCTAGCTGGATGGCTTCCTCACATGAAGAATTCAACGTCCTGAGTGAGGCTCGAACCCACATCAATGAGGGGCAAGTGGTTTGAAGTCAGCGACCTTAACCACTCAGCCACGGAGGCCCCTGGATGGATGGAAAAGCACACCTGTAGTCCCTAAACTGGTTTCCAACCAGTAGGGGACTAAAAATCCACAAAAACTTCATTGCTATAACTACAACATTAAGTCTTAACATGCTGAATTTCTATAATGAGCTTGTCCATCATCCTATTTGGGCAGCACTATTAACTGTTTAAAAGGGGTGCTTACCAAAAAAGATACTGACAGAATAGCAAACAGTGCAGATCATGATCAGACTACATGGATGTGCAGGTTGATTATGATCTGCATTGGTCGCAAAGGCAGAATCAATCATGTTCAGCATGACAAGGGTTATATAGCATGATTTCACATTAAACTAGTCTTGATTAGGCTTGTATTTATATAAACAAGGCAGTGTGAGAGACAGCTAAATCCCCCGCCACTATTTTAAAGAGTGAAAGGGTAAATCTTTGACCTTTAGATATGACCTGGGCCTTGAACTGACATGGCTGACTGATGAATTCTGTACAACATCTTGGTAAAGTGATCATTTGACAAAAGTTTCGTGAAAATCCTTCAAGGGGTTTAGGAGATACAGAGCTCAAACCTTTGACCTTAAGTTTAGACCTTGACCTTGAGGTGACATGGCTGACTCATGAGTTTTTGACGAGGTGATCATTTGACCCAAGTTTGATGAAAATCCTTCAAGGGGTTTAGGAGATACAGAGTGGACACAAAATGGAAGGCTCAAACCTTTGACCCTCAGATGTGACCTTGACCTTGAGCAGGCATGGCTGACTCATAAGTTCTGCACATTGCCTGGATGAGGTGATCATTTTACCCAAGTTTCATAAAATTCTTTCAAGGGGTTTAGGAGATATAGGGAGGACAAGAAATGGAAGGCTCAAACCTTTGACCTTGAGTTGCAACCTTGACTTTGAGCCAGCATGACTGACTCATGAGTTCTGCACATTGCCTTGATGAGGTGATCATTTGACCCAAGTTTCATATGAATCCTTCAAGGGAATTAGGAGATACAGAGCAGACACAAAATGGAAGGCTCAAACCTTTGACCCTCAGTTGTGACCTTGACCTTGAGCCAGCATGGGTGTCTCATAAGTTCTGCACATTGCCTTGATAAAATGATCATTTTACCCAAGTTTGATCAAAAATCCTTCCAGGGGTTTAGGAGATATAGAGCGGACACAAAATGGAAGGCTCAAACCTTTGACCCTAAGTTGTGAACCTTGACCTTGAGCAAACAAAGCTGACTTATGAGTTCTGCACATCGTCTTGATGAGGTGATCATTTGACCCAACATGAAAATCATTCACAGGGTTTATGAGATATGGAGCGGACACAAAAGTGTTACAGACAGAGGTACGGATGGAAGGACGGACGGAAGGACAGAAAAACGGATGGAGACCATTCCTATAACTCCCACCACTTGTGGTGGGGGATTGAAAATCTAAGTCTTAAAGCTGGACTAAAAGTGCTAAATATTAAATATCTTATAAATTTGTTTATAACTCATCAATTCAAATGAATTTTTAAAGAGGTTTTGATGTCAGTAGGAGATGCATTACTGACAAGTTTAATGAAAATTTGTTTACATTTTGTAAACATACAGCAAAAGTAAAACTTTACTTTTACCCTTACCCTGCTAATTTCTAGAATGAACTTGTCCATATATCAATTTGGAAGGTACCATTAACAGTTAAAAGATCTTGATCAGACTGCACTGTCGCAAAGAAAGAATCAGTCGTGTCCATAATGATAAGAGTTCAAATTAAAGTTCAAATTCAAATTCTGAGAAATGATGGATATATAGGACTAGATTCCTTGATTAAGACAGTAAATAAAGAAGGCTGTTATGCTTACCTAAACATGTTGGGGGTAACCTGTTCCAGGTGCCGCTTCTACCACAGGTAAGAATGGTCCTACGAGGGATGTATCCTATATTGCACTGATACTCTACACTGTCCCCATAGCGATGGTAATTACGCTTTGTCAGAAGTTGTCCGTTATCAATAGTTGCTGCAGGGGAGTTACATGTAACCACTGTAAAAATAATGTAATGGTAGTCCCTGTTCAACCTGAATGTTCAATAGTCTTGTCACAAAAGAAAGAACTTTGTAGGAATGTGTACAATCCATGTCAGATCATCAATGTGTAATGAGATTTCAGTTTACATACAAAAACTTATTATATATAATAAATAACTGACAATTTTTAAAAGGGGCAAAATTTTATTTAAAAGAAGCAAAATAGAGTTATGGAACCTATACCCAGCAAGTGTTTTCATGGCAGTGAATAAGTATGTGAAGTCTCAATCCATTCACATAAGTGGGTACTGAGATACTGGCTTGACAAAAAGTTGCTTAGTCGAAAAAGGGGCATAATTTTGTAAAATTGCAAAACAGAGTTATGGAACCTGTGCACTGTATGTCAAATTATCACAGTGACCCAAGTGTGTGAAATTTAAATCGATCTCCGTATCCGTAAGTGGGTATTGAGAAAGTAACTTACATACAAAAACTTAAATTGGGATGTCGACGCCGACAAATGAGCGAGTGGAACAACACTATGTTGGATTTCTCTTGGTGCGGCTCAAATATACATATACACTTACAGACACAAGTATGATTAATATGGAAGGTATCAGTGCTTAAGTCTCCTCTCTCGCCAGCAGATGTTGGAATCCTATAACCAGATGTCATGTCGGCAGTGT
The DNA here is from genome assembly GCF_021730395.1 of Mercenaria mercenaria. Lineage (NCBI taxonomy): Eukaryota > Metazoa > Mollusca > Bivalvia > Venerida > Veneridae > Mercenaria > Mercenaria mercenaria. The sequence continues at coordinate 27,394,683 of NC_069362.1, forward strand.
ACAACACATATGGCTGGCTGCATGAACAAGTGTAAGACCCTGCAGGTATATTGGTGCAAAAACCATCACAACTGTGTGTTCCCTCCGTGCACTCATTAATATCTGAAATAAAAATATATTAACGTATCATCTATCTGTGGTAAATTTACTGACAAGTATCTGTACCATTTAATACGCTGTCATGTATCTATCTATACAAGTACATAATGTTGTATATCATGTGTATGTAAGTATGCTGTTAATGTCTTATTTGTACAAGACAATTTTTACTCATTTATACAAGTAAATTTGCTGTCAAGCAATGCTGGAACTCTTCAATGCAAGTCAGTCATGCATGCTGAATTTCCATTTCATGCGTATTTTTGCAAAAAAACAAAAATGTTTGATCAATATTTGACCTCTGTTATATCTATGATAACTTAAAAAGAAATGAATACTACACTAATAATTAGTTTAGTTTATACTAATTTATTTTAGCTTGACTGTGATGAAAGCTTTACGCTTAGCAAATTTTGAGCCACTCTCAAGTCCACTTCCCAGAAAAACCAGTACCAGTGTCTATGAGAAGTCACTGTCATGACCCCAATGGAGTTCGAACCCACAACCCCGGGGCTGAGTGGCCGACACCTTAACCACTAGACTACTGCTTCCCTTTTTTACAAACATCTTTATCAAACACCACATAATTACTTTTACAATTCCCACTGTGATATGAATTTCAGTAATTTTTGGTACATTGTGTTACTGATTTCACAATAATTCAACCCTAGCATTTTGAGGAACAGTGCATTATATCAAGGTGTGCCAGTGTATATCAGTAGTTTTTAAATATGTCACAAATGAGCCATGCCTTGGGAAAACCAACATATTGGCTTTAAGACCAGCACAGATCCAAATCAGCCTGCGCATCCGCGCAGTCTGGTCAGGATCCATGCTGTTCACTTTCAAAGCCTATTGCAATTAGAGAAACTGTTAGTGAACAACATGGATCCATGCTGGTCACAAAGCCACTATGTTGGTTTTCTCATGGCGCAGCTCAAATTTAGTTTCGTATGGGCATGTTAAACAGGTATTTTTCTAGATAAAAACCACTACTATTTGCCATCAAATCTTGAAAAAATGGCAGTTTTCTGTATTGTAATTTCCACACATTGCTATTACAAAAATGAAAATTAAAGAGTCACCATTATGAATATACAAATTACACTTTATGACTGTAAACTGATGAGTTACAATAGAAACTCATACAAGAAATAGTTGAATTAGAACACTTGTTTCAAAGTACAGACATACCTGTGCAGGAGGACTGATCAAAGCTCAACCTATAACCATCATTGCAAGAACAATAGTAGCTTCCCACAGTATTATGGCAATTGTGTTGACATATGCCAGGTGTGAGGCACTCATCCTGGTCTGAAAATAACAAAACATGCATGTATATGAATAAAGATATAATTTCTCAGAAATAAGCCATATAAAACTTAAATTATTTTTGTCTAAGCTCCATAGTTACTTAATTTTAGTTGCTTTGACTGATCCTTGTCTTCGTCATCGATAACCAAAGCCATTGATGCATGCTTCTGATCAGTTTTACAGCACAAATTAAACTTCGTGTTCATGCAATAATGTTGATACTGAAAGTATAAGTAAAATTTAACCACTTGTAAAGAGTTTTGCACAATACTGAAATAAGCTATAGACCTAAAATGGTAACTAATAAATTATTTGAGTAAATTATTAAATTATAAATTCAAATTATGAAATTATTTATATAAATTACAGCCATATGCTTTTACGTGTGTAAAGCAGGCCAGCATGTTAAACTATCTTAACAGCGCTCTGCAAGTCACTTACAATTTCTCCACATAAAAAAGCCATATTGAAATACTGATAAGCCAGACTTAATCAGAATTCTCAAAACAATATCAGCATTCAGACAGATTGGGCGAAAACAAAAAATTGTTAGATTCTGGTTTCTCAACCTAAGCTAAATTTTTGGCCTGACACCTAAATGTTTTTTATGGCCCTGGAGAAAACTTTTTTCAACTATTTAATAAAAAGTTGCAAAATTGCACTTTAAACATTGTCTGTGATGTTATTACTGATGCACTAATGGCATGGCATAACCCACTTATCTGTACTCATGCTTTGATGAAAAGTTCACTTAATAACACCCCCTACAAAAAAAAAATAATCCAAACCTACATACCCAAATTTATATTTATTTCAGTAGCATATTTCTGGAAACATATAAAAAAAATTAAGACCACTATCTTGGACATCTGAGTAAAACAACTACTTCTCAATTTTCTATGGTATCTGAGCTTTTCTAGGTCATCTAAGTATAAAATACTCAAAGGTTTCTGAGAGTTCCAAAGTTATTGTCCAAGCACTGACCATAGAAATATTATGTCCTGTCATCCTTTTAATTTTACTTGGGAATTTCAGCTTGGAAAGTTTGTAACCAATACTCCTGGGCAACTTAGGGTTCTCCAAGGCTGTCAGCAGTTCCTCTTATTTGAGTAGCCTTATAGATATAATTTCTACTTACCAACACACTGTGGCTTTTCAGAGAGTTCTCTGTTGTCATCACACTGAATAGTTCTTGGGCTACCCTGGGCAAAACCATAACCAAGCGAACAAGTGGCTGTTGCAGAACTTCCAGCATCTATAAAGTCTCCCTCCAAAAAGTTGAAGCTACCATTGTCAATGTCTGGTAAAAGGCACCTTAACCCTGAAAATAAGAAAAGACCTCAACCTAGACTATAAACCTGTTGTCTATAACTCAAGTGTTTATGCAGAAAGCGAATGTTATGTTACTTGCTGAAATCCCAACATGAGAAAAAGCAATATAGTGCAGCAGGAATGATATCTTCATGCACATACCTGTCAGTATATTCTTATTTCAACTGGTATACAGCCACCTTAAACCAATTGTGCTTTCTATTTTTACTTAAACCAGTTTTCAGTATATTTTCTCCTTACAGGTCCATGCCATAATTATAGTGATACTGTTTCATATACAATTACATGTATAATTATGGTCACTTTTTTCTAAATCTTATTTAAATGATGTCTTGTACCTATTGGGACTTCACAAGCTTAGCAATTAGTAATTAGGTGATAAATACTTATGTTTGCCTCCTATTTGAGGGTCTTTTTATTGCAGTTTTGCTTGCATATTGTATCATCTTTTAAATAATTGGTTTGCACCTTTAAACTATCCAGTATTAGACTGTAGCTTAATTCATAATTTTTTCATGATTCTTGCTTTTTCGCTGCAGTCATCAGGGCAGGGTTGGTCAATAGTTTTAATATTTCAATTTACCATATTGATTGTGTATATGGTTTCTAGAACTTTCATAACTTTTACATTACTTTTACTATGACTCTCGTTTTTGGCGGGAATGTTAGGCTAATAAATAGGCAGGTTTGCATCGCAGTGGGTTTGTTCTGTGTTTGGTCGCGGAAACAAAAGGTAAAGTGTTTACCTCCTTTCACTGACCTGCCTGAACCACTCCCTCTCTCTCTCCCCCAGATATTATATTAGAAAATTTTAGTTGCTTATTTTTGGGTTTTGTAATTGAGAAATTGTTATTATTGAGTTGTAAAATTTGAACAATTTAGAAAGGGTAACCAATAAAAGAAAGTGTGAACTGTGGATTGTTTTGTTTTCTTCAAAATATATTCCGAAACTAAAAAATTGATCGAACCTGGGACTTTCAGAGCTCATAATTTTGGGTCCTGTTACAATAGCCTTATTTTACAATTAACCATCTGTCTGTATGAGCATAGATGTTTATGTGAAATTGCAATGAAATACTTCACAGGTTTTAGAATGATCCCCATACCTTCATATTTTCTATGTTGAAAAGTGTAATAATCTTGACAAAGTAAAGGGCAGATTTATGGAACTTGCTGTGTAACTTTGTATTATGATCTTGCAGTTTCAATTTAATACATGCACAGGTTTAAGGCATACTGAAGGAAATGCTAATTTTGAAAAAAATTTCCAAGCAAATAATGGAAATATGTTTGTTAAAGTAACAAGTTAAGTTATGGGTATAAATATAAATGAAGTGGCTGAGTATTCCCATTCTATCCGTAAATATTGATCCCAACTGGGTTGAGAGTACAAAGCTCATGGAACCAAGAGTATTACCTGTTACATCTTATATTTTTGTGTTATTTGCTGTCTCTGGGTCATTCTGCATGATTTTGATTAGATATACTTATGCTGCATGTTTAGTGTGTAGTCTTTAATGACTTGAGACTTTACATATATACTTAGGATCTATGTTGCTTCTTTTTAAAGCTGCATACATATATTGTATATGTCTAAGGTTATCCTCATCTTTTGAGTTGTTTTGCTTTCTCTCTCTGTTCTGGGGTGCTGTATTGTTAGTGCCCGCGGTAACTGTCATGCTGGCGTAGCTAGGGGCAAGTGTATGGTTGCATAGATAGTTGCCGATGCTGGAGTTACTCCCAGAGGTGGGATTGGCAGTTGGAGTTGCAGCGGAGCAGGTCTCCATGACCCAAGTAGGGTTACTTCTAGTATATTGTGGCTGGGTGTGAGCCATGGAGGACATGCTCCCTTGTTGATTAGATATCTTCCCTGACCGGTTTCGTTCAGTAGTTGTGAACTTTTTCAGAGGACTTGACCGTAATGACTAGGCAAGTTTGGTTTGCATTATGTGCAGTGTGACGCTGCATTCCGCTTATATACTCTCTGGTGCCGGTTGGTGCCGGTGCCGGTGCCGGAGCCGGTATGAGGCCGGTTTGGCTTTTACATGGCTTTCTGGGATACTCCTGGTGCCGGCTTGGTGCCGGTTTCTATTTTTAGCGATGCTGTGGTGCCGGTATTGATCTATCTTTAGGTGGTGCCTGTATGGTGCCGGTATGGTAATCTATAAATAGATTATAACCGGCACCACTAAAAATAGATCACTGCACCAGCGGCACCCATCTGAAAATCTGAAAATAGATTAAACCTGGCACCATACCGGCACCACCTAAAAATAGATCAATATGCGCTTCGTACTCTCAACCCAGTTGGGATCAATATTTACGGATAGAATACTCAGCCACTTCATTTATATTATGTTTTTTCTTTCATTCCCATGCTACCCGTAAATATGTAAGTACAAAGTAAGCATTGGTAACGAACCGCTTATCTTCCAGGTGCAAAAACACGCACTTTTTAGCTTAATCAGTTATACGGAGATATAACTAACCACAAAACAGCAAATTAATAATGCCATAAAAGCGTCTAGAAAACGTCCATACTATACATATGATTGAACGACGTCAAGAACGCAATGTCATGGGACGTCAATGCCATAACAACTCCTACAACAGAGGCGCGATGCACTACTAAAGAAATCTGTTACAAATAATACAAACACTGAATCTTTCAACAGACACAAGATACAATACACTTGTTACAAATGTCGAAAATGCATTCAGCATTCTACCAGGAAAGAAGATCTGGACAAACATTCATAAAGCTGCAATTCTGGCGATATATCTACTATCAGAAAGGACGCCCCTGATACATACAACCACTGGAAATTATACCACTGAGAATGCATTCTAACTACTAGACCAACTCCTCATAACAATCAAGGGGGAAACATTAAAAACTATACTATATCATGTATATACATGTTGAAGACGGACTGAACAGTAACAAAATATAACTGATTTACACACAAGTCGCCACACCAGAGAGACACGTGGAGAAGCTGTACATCAGCCTTGCAGTACTGAACTATGCATCCATCTTGCCCTGAAAATAACTGCAAAATAAACAAGAGGACCATGATGGTCCTGAATCGCTCAACTATCCCCACATGACCCAGTGTTGAACTGAGTATGACGTCGTTATTTCTATTATTTGACATAGTGACCTAGTTTTTGAGGATATGTGACCTTGATATCATCAAGATAAAAAATTCTGACCAATTTTCATGAAGATCCATTGAAAAATATGACCTCTAGAGAGGTCACAAGGTTTTTCTATTATTTGACCTAATGACCTAGTTTTTGAAGGCACGTTACCCACTTTTGAATTTGACCTAGATATCATCAAGGTGAACATTCTCACCAATTTTCGTGAAGATCTCATGAAAAATATGGCCTCTAGAGAGGTCACAAGGTTTTTCTATTCTTCGACCTACTGACCTAGTTTTTGATCGCACATGACCCAGTTATGAACTTGACCTAGATATCGTCAAGCTGAACACTCTCACCAATTTTCATGAAGATCCATTGAGAAATATGGCCTCTAGAGACGTCACAAGGCTTTTCTATTTTTAGACCTACTGACCTAGTTTTTGACCCCACGTGACCCATTTTCGAACTTGACCTAGATATCATCAAGATGAACACTCTGACCAATTTTCATGAAGATCCATTGAGAAATATGGCCTCTAGAGAGGTCACAAGGTTTTTCTATTTTTAGACCTACTGACCTACTTTTTGATCCCACGTGAACCAGTTTCAAACTTGACCTGGATATCATCAAGGTGAACATTCTGACCAATTTTCATGAAGATCTCATGAAAAATATGGCCTCTAGGGAGGTCACAAGGCTTTTCTATTTTTAGACCTACTGACCTAGTTTTTGACCGCACGTGACCCACTTTCAAAACTGATCTAGATATTATCAAGCTGAACACTCTCACCAATTTTCATGAAGATCCATTGAGAAATATGGCCTCTAGAGAGGTCACAAGGTTTTTCTACTTTTGGATCTACTGACCTAGTTTTTGACCATACGTGACCCATTTTCAAGCATGACTTAGATATCATCAAGGTAAACATTCTGATCAATTTTCATGACGATCTCTTGAAAAATATGGCCTCTAGAGAGGTCACAAGGTTTTTCTATTTTTAGACCTACTGACCTGGTTATTGACCGCATGTTACCCAGTTTCAAACTTGACCTAGATATCATCAAGGTGAACATTCTGACTAATTTTCATAAAGTTTCCATGAATAATATGGCCTCTAGAGAGGTCACAAAGTTTTTCTATTTTTAGACCTACTGACCTAGTTTTTGACCGCACATGACCCAGTTTCGAACTTGACCTAGATATCATCAAGATGAACATTCTGACTAATTTTCATGAAGATCCATTGAGAAATACGGCCTCTAGAGAGGTCACAAGGTTTTTCTATTTTTAGACCTACTGACCTAGTTTTTGACCGCACGTGACCCAGTTTCGAACTTGACCTGGATATCATCAAGTTAAACATTCTGACCAATTTTCATGAAGATCCATTGAGAAATATTGCCTCATGAGAGGTCACAAAGTTTTTCTATTTTTAGACCTACTGACCTACTTTTTGACCGCACGTGACCCAGTTTCGAACTTGACCTAGATATCATCTAGTTGAACATTCTGACCAATCTTCATGAAGATCTCATGAAAAATACGGCCTCTAGAGAGGTCACAAGGTTTTTCTATTTTTAGACCTACTGACCTAGTTTTTTACCGCACGTGACCCAGTTTCGAATTTGACCTAGATATCATCAAGATGAACATTCAGACCAACTTTCATAAAGATCCCATGAAAAATGTGAGCTCTAGAGTGGTCACAAGCAAAAGTTTACGCACGCACGGACTGACGGACGGACGGACGACGGACGCCACGCGATCATAAAAGCTCACCTTGTCACTTTGTGACAGGTGAGCTAATAAAAATTAAGCTATTTAAAACCCAAGATAAGTGTCCTGTTTGCATAAAATACTCTACGTTTTTTCCCCATACTCTTGATCAAATTTGCCCGTGATCTAATATAAACGGCGCCATACCGGCTCCACCGATAACAGATCATTAATGTCACCACCAGCACCAATCTAAAAATCTAAAAATAGATTATAACCGGCACCATGCCGGCACCACTAAAAATAGATCACTGCACCAGCGGCACCCATCTGAAAATCTAACAAGAGGACCATGATGGTCCTGAATCGCTCACCTCTTCCCACATGACCCAGTTTTGAGTATGACGTCGTTTTTTCTATTATTTGACATAGTGACCTAGTTTTTGAGCTCATGTGACCCAGTTTTGAACTTGACCTAGATATTATCAAGATAAAAATTCAGACCAATTTTCATGAAGATCCATTGAAAAATATGGTCTGAAGAGAGGTCACAAGGTTTTTCTATTATCTGACCTATTGACCTAGTTTTCGAAGGTACGTGACCCTGTTTTGAACTTTATCTAGATATCATCAAGGTGAACATTCTCACTAATTTTCATGAAGATCTCATGAAAAATATGGCCTCTAGAGAGGTCACAAGGTTTTTCTATTTTTATACCTACTGGCCTAGTTTTTGACCGCATGTGACCCAGTTTCAAAATTGACCTAGATATCATCAAGGTGAACATTCAGATCAATTTTCATGAAGATCCATTGAAAAATATGGCCTCTGGAGAGGTCAAAAGATTTTAATAATTTTAGACCTTCTGACCTAGTTTTTGTCCGCAGTTGACCCAGTTTCAAACTTGACCTAGATATCATCAAAATGAACATTCAGACCAACTTTCATACAGACCCCATGAAAAGTATGGCCTCTAGAGAGGTCTCAAGGTTTTTTTATTCTTTGACCTACTGACCTAGTTTTTTAAGGCACATGACCCAGTTTCGAACCTGACCTAGATATCATCAAGGTGAACATTCTGACCAATTTTTATGGAGATCCATTCACAAGTATGGCCTCTAGAGAGGTCTCAATGTTTTTCTATTTTTAGACCTACTGACCTAGTTTTTGACCACACATGACCCTGTTTCGAACTTGACCTAGATATCATCAAGATGAACATTCAGACCAATTTTCATACAGATCCCATGAAAATTATGGCCTTTAGAGAGGTCACAAGGTTTTTCTATTATTTGACCTACTGACCTAGTTTTTGACGGCACGTGACCCACTTTCGAACTTGATCTAGATATCATCAAGATGAACATTCAGACCAACTTTCATACAGATCCCATGAAAAATATGGCCTCTAGAGAGGTCACAAGGTTTTTCTATTATTTGACCTACTGACCTAGTTTTCTAAGGCACATGACCCACTTTCGAACTTGACCTAGATATCATCAAGGTGAACATTCTGACCAATTTTCATGAAGATCTCATGAAATATATGGCCTCTAGAGAGGTCACAATGTTTTTCTATTTTTAGACCTACTGACCTAGTTTTTGACCGCATGTGACCCAGTTTCGAACCTGACCTAGATAACATCAAGATGAACATTCAGACCAACTTTCATACAGATCCCATGAAAAATATGGCCTTTAGAGAGGTCACAAGGTTTTTCTATTATCTGACCTACTGACCTAGTTTTTGATGGCACGTGACCCAGTTTCGAACTTGACCTAGATATCATCAAGGTGAACATTCTGACCAATTTTCATGAAGATCTTGTGAAATATATGGCCTCTAGAGAGGTCACAAGCTTTTTCTATTTTTAGACCTACTGACCTAGTTTTTGAAGGCACGTGACCCAGTTTCAAACTTGACCTAGATATCATCAAGGTGAACATTCTGACCAATTTCCATGAAGATCTTATGAAATATATGGCCTCTAGAGAGGTCACAAGGTTTTTCTATTTTTAGACCTACTGACCTAGTTTTTGAAGGCAAGTGACCCAGTTTCGAACCTGACCTAGATATCATCAAGATGAACATTCTGACCAATTTTCATAAAGATCTTGTGAAATATATGGCCTCTAGAGAGGTCACAAGGTTTTTCTATTTTTAGACCTACTGACCTAGTTTTTGATGGCACGTGACCCAGTTTCGAACTTGACCTAGATATCATCCAGACAAACGTCCTGACCAACTTTCATAAAGATCCCATGAAAAATGTGACCTCTAGAGTGGTTACAAGCAAAAGTTTACGGACGGACGCACGGACGCACGCACGGACGGACGGACGACGACGACGGTCACCGCGTGATCACAAAAGCTCACCTTGTCACTTTGTGACAGGTGAGCTAAAAATAGATTAAACCGGGCACCATACCGGCACCACCTAAAAATAGATCAATACAGGCACCACAGCATCACTAAAAATAGAAACCGGCACCAAGCCGGCACCAGGAGTATCCCAGAAAGCCATGTAAAAGCCAAACCGGCCTCATACCGGCTCCGGCACCGGCACCGGCACCGGCACCAGAGAGTATATAAGCGGAATGCAGCTTCACACTACACATAATGCAAACCAAACTTGCCTAGTCATTACGGTCAAGTCCTCTGAAGAAGTTCACAACTGCTGAACGAAACCGGTCAGGGAAGATATCTAATCAACAAGGGAGCATGTCCTCCATGGCTCACACCCAGCCACAATATACTAGAAGTTAAGTTATGGGACCTGAAATGTGCACTAGTCATACTACTGATTCTTAAAATCTGTTTTTACCTTTAGCCTGCAGGCAGGTGGTGCGTTTGCCTTTGTGACCAGTGCAGACCAAGATCAGCCTGCTCACAGTCTGCACTGTTAGCTATTCAGTCAGTAAATTTTCAGTGAACACTCCTTTGAATAATAAATGGTATTACCCAAACTGAACAACAGACCAGTCCATTTGAGAAACATAGCAAGGTAAAGTTGTGTTTCAAAATAGCCTCTATATCAGTTCTTTAAATACTTTACAGGATGGCCAGTACAAACCGGGGTAGTTCTAATATAGCCACCCAACCTACTCCACTACTGCAAAATTAAAGTTTAGTGGGAGTAAAATCAGACATGAAATTTCTGACAACAGAAATGTGCATTTCCACTTCATTAATGATAATTTATACTATGTTTCAATTGAACTGGATGAACACTCCATAAGGAGATGAATTCACAGTAACAGTTCAAATATATGTGTACTTAGGTCTCTGACACTGGCAGAAATATCAGAACAATTATATTATTCTATCAGCTCAATACAGACAGTGGATAAGTGCTCCTTAAATTAAATGCAGTTATTCACATGGAGCTCTTATCCTACTAAATTTCCATAATGTAATTCTCTATCTTTCAGTTTTGACAGTACCACTTAACTGTTAAAAGGGGTGCTATTCAAAACGGATACTGGCTGAATAGCGAACAGTGCAGATCATTATCAGACTGCACATATGTGCAGGCTGATCATGGTTTTCACTGGTCACAAAGCCAAATCAATTGTGCATGGTGAGGGTTAGTGCTAAAACATTGAGTTCTAAATATAAGGAATGTATCAGTACTTACTCTTGCAAGATGGTGCTCTGAGCTGAGACCAAATACCATTTTCGTTACAGAAAACATACGGCTCACCAACAATCTCCCAGCCAGCGTTACATTCATACTCATAGATAGTGCCAATTGATGTCCCATCTCCAGTCTTACGGCTACCTTGCCCATTATTAATTGTTGTCGAAATTTGATTAGCAGGACATCTTGCAGCTATTTAAAGGAATTAAAGCAAAAGTTTTTAAGGATATCCAATCTTTTACTAAAATAATTAATATTTAGATCCTCACAAGATATATTTAACTTTACTAAATATACAGTTTAATGGTGTATGTAGATCTCGAGCTACATTCATAATCAAATGTCATGCAGTAACAGTAGATATGTTTTAAAAAACTTCCAGTTTTTTACTGGTATTACACATTTTGTTCAGCTATACATTTATACACCATGTACTATTTTTTACCTAAAGCATAGTGCTGTTAATAAACATACTTATTAATTTTATGTTTACATAAACTATTTGTAGGAAAGTCGACACTGTACTTACGACCACCTCTATTAAGCGATTTTTGTATTAAACGACCGGTCAAAATCCCTCCTGAATGTTTTTAGTACATAAATTCATTCCATTAAACAACTTTTTTGTCAAACGACTAGTGACCAAATCAATGTAGTCCCAACGGGTATAATATTTGACAAAGTATCTATTAAGCAACTGGGTACCAAATTTCTACCGTACATTTCTTCATTTGTGTAATTAGCGAGTACGTTTTGCACGTGACTGAAAGCAATTAACCTTTGTATCAGTCAAACTGACAAACAATCTAGCCTTAATTTTCATGGTTTGTGGACTTGGAAAAGTTTTCACGATGTTAAAACAGATTTTTAATCCATACATGTATGTTCATAATAAATACAGTTACATTAACACATTTTTCTCACCCTGTGACATTTGGCGCCCAACATGGGACCGTGGCATGCTTGCTTGGTCAGTCTAACAACGCTTGCAATATTATGTACTTCCGGAATTCGGGGATGAATTTCCAATTTGTGGGGTTGTATGTCACAGTACGGACTTGGTCACGTAAGGGGAGATTATGTGTCAGGCAGTCGGTTTGCTCAGTTGGTAGAGCACTCGCCCTGTAAGCGAGGGTCCCCGGTTCAAGCCCCGGACTGACTGCACATTTTTCTCACCCTGTGACAATAGTTTAGGAGAAAAGCTGACCTAAACATAAAACTTAACCAGGCGACGACGCCGATGCCGACGCCGATCAAGTGATGACAAAAACTCATCTTTTTTTCTCTCAAAAAATCAGATGAGCTAAAAACAAGAAAGAAGGTCAATAGGTCAAGGTCACATTCAAGTGATCCCTAATAGCTTGGGTTATTAGGTTATACACATGTATAATTAAACAGTCTAGGAAATATGATCTGAGAATATTCTAAGTATTTTTTTCCTATATAACTCATAATTATAATAAGTGTCCCCCAGTGTGGAGCCTATTTTCACCAAGAGGCATAACTTGAGCAAACTTGTTAGAAATCCACCAGGCAATGCTACATAACAAATATCAAAGGCCTAGGCTTTGAACTTTCAAACAAGAGCTTTATTTTTTTCCTATATAAGTCTGTGTTAAATTTGGTAACCCCAGGCCCCTTTTAACCCTAGAGACATACTTTGAACAATTTTGGTAGAGAAACAATAGGAAAGACAACATACTTAAAATCAAAAAGCTGTGAAACTTGTGACCCCCAGGGCAGGGCCTCTTTTCACCCCAGGGGCACAATTTGGAAAATCTTGATAGAGGACCATAAGATGATGTCACATGCCAAATACTCTATGCCTTGCGGTTTTGGACAAGAAGGTATTTGAAGTTTTTCCTTTCGGTTGCCATGGCAACCAGAGTTCTGCATGGAATTCAATTCTTTGAACAACTTTGAAAGGGGACCACCCAAGAATCATTCCTGTGAAGTTTGGTGTAATTCTGCCCAGTGGTTTTCAAGGAGATTTTTTTTAGAAAATGTTGAAGGACGGACGACGGACAACACACGACAGACATTAATCTGTCACAAAAGCTCACAATGAGCCTTTGGCTCAGTTGAGCTAAAACTTGATGTTTGAAATATACTGTTTCAATTCTAACACAATATCAAAAGTTATTATCTATATCCATGACAACATCCATCAAATTTTAGCCAAATGTGTGGTTTCTTTCAAAGAGCAACTCTCTGATGTTTGACACTATGACATAATATATTGTGAAGTACTAACACTGATTTTGTTACATAATAATAGACGGTTTCAGTCTTCTTATTTCAATAGGAAAATACAAATGGGCACATCAGAGTACACAATAAAATCATTGTGTGCACAGCATATGAGCTATGCCATGAGAAAACCAACATAGTGGGTTTGCAACCAGCATGGATTCAGACTAGCCTGTGCATCTGCGCAGTCTGGTCAGAATCCATGCTGTTCGCATACAGTTTCTCTAAGTGCAAAAGGCTTTAAAAGCAAACAGCATTGATCCTGACCAGACTGCGGGGATGTGCAGGCTGGTCTGGATCCATGCTGATCACAAACCCACTATGTTGGTTTTCTCATGGCGAGGTTCATATAGTAAATAATCACAGCACAGTGACAAGCATTATAGCAGAACAACGAAAAAGAATACAACACAAAACAAGTCAAATTTTGAACGACTGCATGGTAGAAATGAGATGATATGTTTCAAACAGAGATTTATTGTTGAATAAATCATTATTTTTTGGATGCATAGAATTATAATATTCTGTGCTATTGATATTATCCATGCATATCTTTACTCCAAACAATGATTTTATTCAACACAAAAATTGCTGTTTGGGATGTATTTTTTCTAACTAATCTTCCCTCTTGAAAATACTAAAACTGTACACAACTGGGCAAGCAGATAAAAAGTTATGGTATCTACAATGCACAACACAATTACACTGAAAGATAGAAATATTGAAAAATGTATAATAAAATTTACCTTAAGAAACTTTCATCACACACAAGTATTAACAAACGATAAATGTATATATTAACCTGAACAAGTTGGTCGAAACTCCCAAGCACCGTTAGACTGGCACGAGATTTCGAGGGATCCACTAGACAAGGTGGAACCAGTGTTACATTTGTATGTGGCCTTGCTTCCAAACACTGACCCGTTAGAGGATACAATATATCCATTGTTTATATTAGGCACGTCTCCACAATATCTTGCTACATTTGAAATAAAAAATGGAGGTTTTCTTTTTCCTCTGTATTTTATATACATTCATTTCATATTGACATAGTTTCTATTGTAAACTGTATGGTAAAGAAGAACTAACAACAGCTTTTACACAATTTTCAATGGTATTTCAGCTATGTAAAGCAACCAGTTAACCTAAGTAGTGGTCCTGGATTCTTTACTAGTACTAATTACTGCTTTTGTCTGGTATACTTTTATACTGACGACACTGTCCCTGAAACAGTTATATGTCATGTAGCAACTTTTAAAAGCATGGTAATGTGCAACCACTGCCGTTACATGAACTTGCATTTCAGAAACAAAAGACTCATCAATTTCAAGCTTCAAATATTTTTTGGTCTCTATAAAAAGTAACAACCGAAAAAATTCTAAGCACATAAATTCTCACAGCTATAAACATGCTGGTATGGTTAACTTTGGGAACAGACCTATCTTTATTAAATAATGAAATGTAATAAGCTAAGACCAGGAAACTATACATACGAGTACATCTTGGAATTTGCAGGTAATTTTTCCATATTCCTTTGAAACCACATTCAATGGTGACTGAAGGAGTATTTACAGGGATCTGCTCCTGTTGGAAGGCATATCCTTGTCTACAGGTAAGAGTCATGGAGGATCTATAGTGCCATGCACCTGGTGATGGGGTCACCACTGTATTCTCATCATAATTTGGGTTCATACAAGCTGAAAACAAAAATACAATTGTTAATTATATTATTTTGACAACCACCTGCATTTGGAGATCAGTCTCAAAATGGAGTCTTTCCAGTGGTCATTTTTTAATTTGAGTTCAAAACCAACCAATCAGATGCTGGTGTTATGAGACTGGTTTACAACTTTGGACCAAAGTTAGGTATGGTGGTAAGTATACCTACAGGGTGATCCATAAATTTGTTACCATTACAAGCTAATAGAAAACATACATGTAACCACGTTATATAGTATTCTAAAAAGGAGACAGAATGAAGTTTAATGTAATGTAAAAATAATGGAAAAAACATTGATATCATCATGTAATAAACCAAATCATCAAAACACTGATATCATCATGTCATCATAAACCAAATCATCAAAACATTGATATCCTCATGTAATAAACCAAATCATCAAAACACTGATATCATCATGTCATCATAAACCAAAGCATCAAAACACTGATATCATCATGTCATCATAAACCAAATCATCAAAACACTGATATCATCATGTCATCATAAACCAAAGCATCAAAACACTGATATCATCATGTCATCATAAACCAAATCATCAAAACATTGATATCATCATGTAATAAACCAAATCATCAAAACAAGTCATATTTTCATGATGGTGTTGCCCAAAGAAAAGTTTTATGAGAATTATTCACAAGTCACAGTCATTAGATCAATGCAAAAACAATATCCTGGATATTAGAAACTTAGCAAGATGCAAGTGCACAAAATAGTTAAAAGGTCTGAACAGTCAGTGTGAGTTATCGACAGACGACATGGTAACACTGGCCGACCAAAAGCAGTCAGGTCTTCAGAGAGGACGTCATGTTGAGCACATGTTGTAAAACTGAACATTATCTCTGAAGGGACATTGAGGACAGCATTATGTTAAGCATTTGATGGTATGTATCAAATAAAACTTTATTATATTTCCAATCACATGGTGAAATACATTCCATATTTTGAAAAAATTAAAACAGCGAAATGGTAA
Source organism: Mercenaria mercenaria (assembly GCF_021730395.1). Taxonomy (NCBI): domain Eukaryota; kingdom Metazoa; phylum Mollusca; class Bivalvia; order Venerida; family Veneridae; genus Mercenaria; species Mercenaria mercenaria. The sequence continues at coordinate 27,410,902 of NC_069362.1, forward strand.
CAGATATTATGAAACATCCTGTACTTACCTGTATCCTTGGAATGCTTTCATAAAGTAATTTGTTCTCTTCAAGTATGTGACAACCTCCCCACATAAAAGAGGGGTGGGGCTTAAGCCTTTACATTGTTTGAAGTCTAAAGACCATGTCATACTGGCCATACATACATAGCTTGTACTCTTAACAATAACTAAAGTTTAAATCTGTTCTAAGCACGAAAAAGTGATATATCAACAAGCAAATTCACAAACAGAAAGAAAAGTATTCAATGAGTATATATGTAGGAACAAGATCAACTTAGTTCTAAAGACAGTTAAAAAAATCAGATGTTACAGTATTTCAGTTATGTAATGGCATGCAGTTAACTTTATCAGAATTGCTGGATTCTGTACCAGTATAAACCTGTTCTCTTCAAGTAATCACCAAGTTCCCCACATAAATCAGAGGTAGAGGATGAATGATTTCAGACACAACGTCACAAAGCCTTTTATCAAATCATAACAGACAACATACACCTCGCCTGAGGAATGAACTAAGGTTCCTGCGGTCCATAGGTCTACCCTTTTGAGCTCAGGGGATTGGCAAAAATCAGATATGTGTTGATGAGACACTGGTGCTCTGACATCCTGTAGATTTATGGTCATACATGTTACTTGTTAACAATGAATGACTAAATAAACTTTTATATTACTGTGGGTTGGGGATTGGAGTCATGAGGTGGTGATGGCGGGAGGGGTAGGGAAGGGTAAGGATCCTGCAAAATAACATCAAGAACAGAAGATAAACAAGAGGGCCATGAAGGCCCTGTATCGCTCACCTGACATGTTGACCTAAAGATCATCAAGATTAACATTCTGACCAAGTTTCATTAAGATATGGTCATAAATGTGGCCTCTAAAGTGTTAACTAGCTTTTCCTTTGATTTGACCCGGTGACCTAGTTTTTCACCCCACATGAACCAGATTCAAAAGTGACCAAAAGATCATCAAGATTAACACGCTGACTAAGTTTCAAGAAGATATATTCATAAATGCGGCCTCTAGACTGTTAACAAGCTTTTAGTTTGATTTGACTCGGTGACCTAGATTTTAATCCCGCATGACCCAGATTCGAAATTTAACTAAAGATCATCAAGATTAACATTCTGACCAAGTTTCATGAAGATACAGACATAAATGTGGCCTCTAGAGTGTTAACAAGCTTTTCCTTTGATTTGACCTGGTGACCTAGTTTTTCACCCTACATGACCCAGATTTAAATTGAACCTTGAGATAAAAAAGATTAACATTCTGACCAGGTTTCATGAAGACATAGTCATAAATGTGGCCTCTACGGTGTTAACAAGCTTTTTCTTTAGTTTGAAGTGGTGACCTAGTTTTTGACCCCAGATGACCCAATATCAAACTCTTCCATGACTTTATTAAGGGTAACATTCTGACCAAGTTTCATTAAAATTGGGCCAAAATTGTGACCTCTAGAGTGTTAACAAACTTTTCCTTTGATTTGACCTGGTGACCTAGTTTTTGACCCCAGATGACCCAATATCAAAATTGTCCAAGATTTTATTGAGGGTAACATTCTGACCAAGTTTCATTAAGATTGGGCCAAAATTGTGACCTCTAGAGTGTTAACAGTCAAATTGTTGACGACGACGGACGGACGACAGACGACGGACGGACGACGGACACAGGGCGATCACAAAAGCTCACCTTTTGAGCTAAAAATACTAAAAGTAAAACAACATTTGTTTGAGTAGGATTTGAGGGGTTATATCCCAAATAAAACCCCAAATGCACAACACACACAAAAAGTTTCATAACTCTATGATAAGTTATTTCTAAAGCAGCATGCCTCCAGATTTGGCTAAAAAATAATCTTTCTTTCAAATTGAAGTTTGATCATATTATGAACATTAGAATATGAATTTTTGTTTCTAACATATTTTAAAAGTTCCAAATCAAGAAAAAAAGATGACAGTGTTGGGAATAGAGCCCCGGACCGCCGCGGCAATAAAGACATTTTCCCATCGTCGTAACCAATAGCACTATAGCTGAAGTAGTGAATAATGACTCCAAAATATAGATATTTATAATCGAGACAGTTTACCTGGAGTAAAAGCATGACAAATGCTTTTCAATTTTCATTGTAAAAAGTAGTAAAAACAGCAAATTCTTAAGTGTTTCCGTAATATAAAGTTTGTCAGTAATTAAAGTTTAAAGCGTTCTTAAGAAATATAGCATTTATTTCAAGATATCTAAAAAAATTTTATTTTTGTTGTTGTCGAACGATCTGAAGGCAAGCTGCTTTAACATACATGTGACAAAAACTTTTAGGCCCTTTAACAACATTTCTGACTATTTCAAGGACAATAACTCTGGTCTTGCCAAGTTAAATCCCCAACAAAACCCCAGAAGCACAATTTCACATGCTGAATGAGATGGACATCATGATGGGTGAACATAGGTTTGGACAAGGGTAAATATAACTGCCCCATCCCCACAAGAGAAATTTCAGGTTGGGGAACACAAAAATGTAGAAAGAAAAAACAATTTTCCCAGCACACAAACTTGGTAAACATACAACTAGTTCAATTATTATACATGAAACAATACTAGGAGAATAGGAAAACATACCTATCATAAAAAATATCCAAAAGTTTAAGATGGGAGAATCTTTCACTTACCTTTCAATATTTCAAAACACATAGCAAAAATATAAACAAGAGCTGTCCGTAAGACAGCCAAGCTCGACTATTCGAAATATTGACCCAGAAGCAGGAAAATATTACCCAAAAAAGTTAAATATCAAAAGAGTTTTAAGTTCAAAAGGGGGAATAATTTGACCAAAATGCATATCAGTTATGGGACTTGCTGCTATCAACTAGATTTATAACCCTGAAGACACATGAGAAGTTTCAATTCAATATCTGCATTAGTTTTGGAGATAGAAACTTGCATGTAAAACTTTAACCAGAATTTTCAAAGTCCAAAAGGGGGCATAATTTGCCCAAAATACATGCCAGAGTTATGGGACTTGATCCAGTGAGGTTAGTAATTGATCTAGAAAAAGAAAAAATAAGTTTCAAATCTATATGCCTTTTAGTAATAGCTGTATGTACTTGCACGCAAAACTTTAACCAGAATTTGCTAAGTCCAAAAGGGGGCATAATTTGGCCAAAATGAAGGTCAGAGTTATGGGACTTGATCCTATCAACTAGTTTTATAACCCCGAAGACACATGTGAAGTTTCAAATCAATATCTGCATTAGTTTTGGAGATAATAACTTGCATGTAAAACTTTAACCAAAATTTTCTAAGTCTAAAAGGGGGCATAATTTGCTCAAAAAACATGTCAGAGTTATGGAACTTGACCCAGTGAGGTTGGTAATTGATCTAGAAAAAGAAAAAATAAGTTTAAAATCTATATGCCTTTTAGAAATAGTTGTATGTACTTGCACGCAAAACTTTAACCAGAATTTTCTAAGTCCAAAAGGGGGCATAATTTGGCCAAAATGAAAGTCAGAGTTATGGCACTTGCTGCTATCAACTAGTTTTATAACCCCGAAGACACATGTGAAGTTTCAAATCAATATCTGCATTAGTTTTGGAGATAGTAACTTGCATGTAAAACTTCAACCAAAATTTTCTAAGTCCAAAAGGGGGCATAATTTGCTCAAAATACATGTCAGAGTTATGGGACTTGACCCAGAGAGGTTGGTAATTGACCTAGAAAAAGAAGAAATAAGTTTCAAAGCTATATGCCTTTCATTGATGGCTGTATGTACTTGCATGCAAAAACTTAACCAAGGTGTGACGCCGACGCCGACGCCAACGCCAGGGTGAGTAGAATAGCTAGACTATTCTTCGAATAGTCGAGCTAAAAATGACTTTCTCCTAACATGTAAGTGTGTAGGATTTTAAACTTTTATTATTGATTTATAAATGCCCAAATTCTGTTAAATTTTCTATGTTCTGAAGTTTTAACATTTGTAAAATATTTAATAAAATATACACTTGTAAAACCTCATATTTTTTAATGTTTTAACAGGAAAAAAGTTCCATACCCGTAGACCAAGTAGCGAGGAATCCTCTAGCAGATCTTGTTACTGATGATTCAAGCTCCAACATATAAATACCGCTATTCAGTTTGAAAACTTTTCCCACGATGTCACTTGACGATAGTCCACGTTCTAATGAGCCAACCATTGTATCATTATCATACATCTTTAAAAAATAAAAATAATTAGCAGTATTCTAAGTAACTACAAAATCATTTAACTTCAATGACATAAAATGTTAAAGTTTTGACCCAAAAGGCTGTTTTGTGGGGTCTTAAATTCTCACACTTCAAGTTATGTTGATTTGAGTTTAACCCTTAGCCTGCTGCAGGCGAATTTAACAGCCTTTGCAAACAGCTTGGAACCAGATCAGACGCCGATTAAATCGGCGTCTGATCAGGTTCCAAGCTGTTTGCTACTCTGACAATATTTCTTCCAATTTTGGAGCAAATTGAATGAACTTTACAATTTTAGCAGACGACATTTCCAGCAGACGACAATTTATCTAGCATGCTAAGGGTTAATAGCACACCAACACAGTACATGTTAAAATGGTATCAAATTTGGTTGCTCATCCCATTTACATCAAAACAGAAGCAAGGTATGGAATCAAAACTGTGATTCTGGCTAATATAACAGAGTTGCTGATTACGATTCAAAAAGTCAATATTTCCTTTTCAGTGAATATTCATAAGAATTAATAATACCGGTATTCCATAAATTTGAATCATAAAAATTCATTTGGAATACATATTTTGTGGATTGAGCGGCTGTGTCAGTCCTAGAAATCAAATCAAAATGAATTAAGTAATTTTGTATTTAAAGAATATATTTCAAATACAAAATTTCTTAATGGACATAAACCTTGACACTTGTAGGCAATCTAACTATAACTAACAAGGCTGCATCTCTCTAAAGCAGTTAAAATTTAAATTGTCTACCATGTTTTCTTTAAATACTCAAAATCTTGCTTTACAGAATGACAGACACACAGAAACATGAGTGAACAGACAGCATCAAAACTAAATTCCTTGATCTTTTTTTATATTTGGGGGAGATGGGGGGTGGGGGGGAGGTTTATAACATACTCATAAGCAGGATGGAAAATGACTCTACATATCTTAATGTAAGTGTTCAAAGCATCAGTCTCGAGTACATAAATCTCTAAATCTCAGCAGATCTACATAGAAATATCCTTTCACACTTCCCTAAGTAAATTTTTTTCCATTCTTGTTAAAAGGTGTCAAATAATGATTTCCAATCCTAGTCATGACTTCATTATAATATCCATTCATTTTCGCACATACCATTAACTAACACATGATATTCACAAAATCAATCAGAACTATCCACAAAAAACCCCCAATAAATTCAAACAGATTTTATTTTGGCATCTGAGTTTCTTGAAGTTTCTGAAAAGTTTGTAAATGCAGACCAAAATTTGCCTGAATTAGATCTATTTCTTTCTTTTATCAAAACTGCTGACAGTCTATAGTCATGCTCTCTTACCTTCAGAAAGTCTCCGTTAACTATCCGGTTGTGATCAACCGATTGAAGTCGAGATTCTGGGTCAAAATAAATGGCAATTGGTTCATTAACCGTTATCTTCCACGTACACTTAACGAAGTTTGGATAGTTGATTTTGCCAGTAAATCCAGGTGTATATATGGTGCCCCAGCGATCTGTGGTCTCATAGTAGCATCCTGTTTCAATAACAAGATAATTAAATACAATTCTGACAGAAACTTAAATCAGAGTTACAGATGACATTTGTAACATTAAGTTTTCCCAACAGATAGACAACATGACCACACTTAAATCACAAGAAAAAATAATCATATCAACAATCACCACCACCAACAACACCATCATCATCATCACATCCTCCTCCTCCTCCTCCTCCTCATCATCATCACCCTTTAAGTCAGAGAAGACCAATAAAAATAAGTACAGGAAACTTACTGGGAATAAAGAAAGACTTAGTCTGTTCTCACTGGTCGGTAACAAAGACAAATCCTAAGAGTGTTTTTCTCCTGAAAAGCCTTTTTTCCCCTATTTGCAGTAAATGATACATACACTGATACAATATTTGCTGTGCGAGATGTGTGTTTGAAGAAAAAGTTTTTTATTAAACACTTTTCTCTGAACAATGCCAGAGAGTTGTATTAGTCACACAAAAAGTACTCAAATAAAGCATCACTATTCATATTGTTTTTATCTGTTATTTCTGTGGGGATTTTCTTCATGTATGATCAGACATACATGTTTTCATTTATGGAACACCGCGCATCTCATGTTAAAGTGGAGGTTCTATGAAAAAAAAAATGGTGGTATTTAACCTATCAATGTTGTTGTTGTTGTCATCCATCAGTCGATCATCTACACTATCTTAATCATCATCACTATGTATCATCATCATCATCATCATCAACATGATCATCATTGTAATAAAAAAATAAAATCTGTACTTCCGAACAGCAACAACATTAAGCTCTTACTTTTAACAAACTTTTTCACATAACTTATTACCTTGTCTATATCTGAATCTAAACATAACACTATTGGAGACTGTTCTCTGTGTTCTCAGAAGGATTGACAATTTCTTCCCGGTAGAATAAATCAGCTTGTAGTTGTCACAATCATCATCATTGTTACAGTTTGATGCTAGCACCTTATCATTGCTGCCGCCATCAAAGAACATGACAGACTCCCCATCATTAATCTGAAGGTCCAGGATCTATTAGGAAAAAAATGCAGGTTTAAGTTCTTGAAATACTAGACCTTCCATAAGTTCATGTATCACAATGCATTGTTTATACTGAAGAAATAATATATGTTAATTATGTGATTTGTCACTGGATGAAAGCAATGGAGTTTCAGATGTGAAGGAATTATTTCAAGAGGATTTCTATCTACAAAGGTTATAAAATTCAAAATTGGACCTTATTTTTAATAACCTACTGTAAAATCATTAATATTCGTGGGGGACTAATTTTCGTGGATTTCGTGGTTGAGTCAATCCACGAAATTTAATCCCAATGAACAAGTAAAATTCCCATTCATTTTATGTTCAAAATTTGAAATCTACTAATTCATATCCACACGAAATTGCCGTTTTGACCAAAACCACAAAATTTCATGCCCACGAAATTAAATGATTTCACAGTATATGTTTCCCTGAGGAGGGAACAAAAAGGTTATAATAATACTGAAACTTCTCAAGAGTTTTTGGAAGTTTTTCTTGTATGCCTGTACATTTAGTCTTGTATGCCTGTACATTTAGTCTTGTATGCCTGTACATTTAGGCCTCTGTAAAGATCTGGAGTTTGACCGAAATGACCTGGCTTGGACACACTGTTAAGCATAGTTAAGTATTTTAGTTAAGAAGAAGAAAACTTTCACTATTAAATCTTATATTGACCCTACACAGCTATATGTAAATTAACTAGATGCCCACGGGCACAATGTCGAGCCCACACATGACACTCCTTGCCTCACTGAGGCAAACATTTATGCCAAATAAAAAGAGATTGCAAAAAGTTACAATATAAATTAAAAATAATAAATTAAAGGAAGAACAAAGGGACGTAACTCTTAAAAAAATTCCACACAAAAATCCTCAGTAGAGATAGGTCAAACTACACATGAAAATTGGATGTAACATGCATGTTGTACTACAGAAAAGAGGTCTTGATTTTTCCCTATGACCAGTAATAATAAAGTTACGAATATAAGCTATTTATAGTAACAACAAAGGGAAGTAATTCTATGATCTTGCACATGACACTCCCATCTCATGATGATGAACAATTGTGCCAAGTTACATCAAAATCCCTCTATGCATCAAAAAGAAATGCTCCAGACAAAGTCATTCTTATATCTGATTTTTGACCTCTAAAGGTGACCTTGACCTTAGGCCTAGGGACCTGGTTCTTGTGTATGACACTCCGTCTCATAGTGGTGAACATTTGTGCCAAGTTACATCAAAATCCCTCCATGCATGAAGAAGAAATGCTCCGGACAAAGTCATTTTTGAATTTGACTTTTGACCTGTAAGTGTGACCTTGACCTTTGAAATAGGAACCTGAACTTTGCGCATGACACTTCATCTCACTGAGGTTAACATTCATGCCAAATAAAGACAAGATTGCTCCATGCATGTCAAAGTTATGGTCTGGACAAGCAAATCCGGATGAACGAACGCACGCATGCACGCACATACACTGAATAGCCATTTGGACAACTATGTCTTCGCTTCCGCACACGGGCTCGACAAAAATGCTTTGGTTAGGTCTTAAGAACAGTCTATACCAGCTGTACCAAATGAAAAAAGCATAGTATCAAAATAGACACTTTTGGAGAATGTGTTTATTTACTTGTAAGCTTACTTAGTCACCAGCAATAACCCAAGCGGGTGAAGCCTTCAGAAGACTGTTAGTGGGAGGATAGTGCAAGATACAGAAGACACTCCAGTTCAAGAAGCTACCTTGGTTCTTTAATATGCCAGGTGTAAAGCACCAATAAACTGGAGGCCTGTAAAGGGCCCCTATCATAGATGAAAAAGAGCCATGATCTGGCAATGCTTTATGTCTATGAGCTAGTAAATCAAGCAACTGGATATATCTGAAGGTTTTATGCCAGGTCTAGTAAGCTAGATTTGGGCAAAACATCACAACCAGTTAATGAGCATCCTTGCGTTTATTGGAAAGGATAACAGCCTTCTGTTATGTACAAATCTAAAGAGAGGATGAATATGCTTGTCATGATTTTGATTTTTTGGGTTTAATGCCGTTTTTCAACAGTATTTCAGTCATGAAATGGTGGGAAGTTAACCTAACCAGTGTTCCTCGATTCTGTACCAGTACAAACCTGTTCTCAGCAAGTAACTGCCAACTTCCCCACATGAACTATCAGAGGTGGAGGACAAATGATTTAAGACACAATGTCTTTTATCAAATCTCACAGAGAACATACGCCCCCCTAGGAGATCGAACACGTGAACCCGGGATCCATAGACCAATGGTATCCCTACTCAGCTAAGCAGGTGTGTGGGTCAAACAGGCGACCTGCAAACATCATTAGAAAATGTGCATCCTCACACCATTTTTGTGTAAATGTACATGAACTAAAGGAGATTAATAATTACCTCCAAAGTAATCGTTTGACCAAACTGGTATCCATTTTGTGTCTCTATAACAATAATATAGTCTCTCTGTCCAAGGAAAGTATTGGTGTTAGAAACATCAAAGGTGTTCACACTGTATTCTTTTGGTGTATTAGTTGCTACCAGATTTACTTGGAAATTTGTACTCTCTTTCACTGTAACAGAAAATTTAAGTGTAGATAAAATTAACTTTCACTGTCAGATGTAGAAAATATATCGAAGAAATTTTGTTTTGGTGCCAGATAAAAATATCTATTGATGGAATGAACACCAGTTACAATTTTTTTATGCATCCACAAGTGAAAATGTAAGATATGATTTTCACAAGTGAAAGATAATTTGATCTTACATGTTTAACAAAACTTTTCCTTATATAACATTAAATTTACTTTTCATATTTTCACTGGGGCAATCTTTTTAAGAAAAGTTAATTTTCATGCAAGAGTTGCTTCCCTTCAACTCCAGAAATCTCTACCTATAGGTAAGGGAGATCACTGTGTAGAGGATTGAAGAAAAGAACTATTATTTTATTAGTCCAATTTCTTTATTTCTAAAGCATCAACTTCAAAACCCTATGCAACATTATCATTAATTTAACAAATTTTAAATGCACAACAACCAAAACTGCTTTTATAGAACATTCACCAAAAACACACTATGTGCAGTAAGGTGTGCATAAGACCACTTTAATTTTCACTGATACAGAAAATGTAAGTAAGAATAGAGCAAATTTCCACTGACATAGAAAATTTTAGTGCGTAAAAGTTAAAAAGAATTATCACTGACATAAAAAATATATAAAGTGAGGATAAAATAAAATTTCACGAAATATTTCCTGAATTGGGACATTTTCTTCATGTGTTAGGGGTACAAAATTCACATGGGTTGGCGACCCCGTGTTAATGAGATTTTAGTATATACATTGTAAGACACTTACATGAACCATAAGTCCCACTGAAGCCGGTCATGAGGCCAGTGTTGCTAACAGAAAAGTCAGAGGAAAACTTCAGGAACATAAAGTTGTTGTAACTGCGGTACGACCTTGTTCCGATGTCCCCAGAGATACGGTCAACAAGCATAGCTTTGGTCTCACTTGTACTTCCAATATATATTGTCACAACATCTGCTTGGTATTCTGTGTTGAAGTTGTTAAACTACAGAGAAATAAAATAAAATAATTGAATCATAAGATGCATAATTATGTTTAACATATTTTTCTATTTAAATTTCATATATCAGCCACATCATGAGAAAACCAACAAAGTGGCTTTGCTACCAGCAAGGACCCAGACTAGCCTGCCCATTCGCGAAGTCTGGTCAGGATCCATGCTGTCTGCTAACGGTTTCTCTATTTCCAATAGGCTTTGAAAGCAAACATTATGGATCCTGACCAGACTGCGCGGATGCGTAGGCTGGTCGCAAAGTCACTATGTTCGTTTTCCAATTGCGTGGCTCATATAATTACATTTACTAATAGATTTCTTTGTGTTCCTCCCAGAGTGGGAATATCTCACAATTAAAGGCAGTGGAAATAACTTACATATTTGTAAAGTGGGAATATCTAACCTGTACATCGGAAATAACTCACATGTATATGGACTGTTAATAACATTATTGTACATAGAGTGGGAATATCTCTAATGTATCTGGAGTGGGAATACCTCACCTGTATATGGAGTGGGAAGAACTTACCTGTAACTGGAGTTGGAAGAACTCTAATGTACACAGAGTGGGAATAACCCCCCTTTATAAGGAGTCGGAAGAACTCAATGTACACAGACTGGGAATAACTCACCGTAACATATGCATTAGTTCCTGGGGGTGTCTCAATAGCCCAAGTACATGTCATAGTATCTCTGTACATCAGTGGTCCCAAGGCACCATTTTCCCCATTGTGGTAGTAACGACAGTCCATTGCTGTACAATATATTGAAAAGATTCTCATATTGGAGAACAAATTATCATGGAAATGGTAACACACAAGCTGTAACAATTTCATAGTTTTGTAGACTCTGGTTGTTACATTCTCAAAAGTTATCAATATGTTATCAATATGTTACAATAGATTTTAATCTTTGGTCAGACAATATGAACATCACTGAGGTCATTAGTATTGGCTACTGTGCAATAAATTAATATCATTAAGCTACATCCTAATAAAATGAATTGAAACATACAATACTTTAAATATTAATTAAAAGAATATCAGTAAGCATTAATCATACAATCAAACAAATAACAGATATGATACACGACTTCTTGATTCCTGGAGTTGCTCAATTTATAGATGTGAAGCTCATAATGTCAAGCAAATGCATAACTATTCATAATAGCACTATTTCAGAGGCATAAGCTTTGAGGTTTTGTTCAAGGATATTGAAGGGATTTGGCATTGTCATACATCTGAACATTTCTATTTCAAACAAAACAGATAAAACATTCAAACACCACCAAAAGTACATCAATATATATGTGTATCATAAACTGCTTTGATAGGTTTAGAACTGCTCATTTCTGTTTGTGTAATCAGGTAGGGCTTTGTCCTTTAAAAATATGTCGTAAAAACATAGCTGAATTGTGACAGAAAATTGATATTTGCAAATATTGTAGCTCATATTGGCAACGTAGTTTTCAAATGAAATTATTTTAATAAAATCAGCTATTTCTATTACATATGCATCTATGCCTGTATGATAAACTTATTCTGATACTGATACCAAAAAATGACTTCTCGCAACCTCTCGCATCAAATTTTAGAGTATATTTATGTCATATGATGTACATTTATGTTATAATGTGTCCTCATGTGTAGTTCTGAAACATACGTTACCAAATTTAGATAAAGGTAGTGACTAGACTTAATGTTTTAAACACAGTTATAAACCGAGGTAATCTATATGTAACAGTTGAAATACATCATCTTTTGAATGAACTAATTTGTTTGCATTTGTTAATAGTTTTAAAAGTAGAATACTGAATTTTAGTAAGAACTCAGAATTGACAACCACAATATGAACAAGGAGTCTCATCTATGTTTTCGTTAAGGAAATGTAATATGATTAAATAGTTCCGTAACTGCGTCCCACAGTATAACTGATATTTGAAAATCACTATTGTCAAATGGACAAAATTATTTGAAGAATCATGTTTTACCAAAAGGGACATTTGTTTCACTACCCATGTTGTACTGTATATGTATGATGTTCTGTAAGTTCAAAAAGTGCAGTGTTTATTTACATCAGGAATTACATTAGCACATAATGCATATAAACCGATAATTTCAGTAATGAATACAATCTTTCCTTCCGTAGATATCAAAACACAAACGCATTGAAATTATAAAAAAAAATCCCCCTGTTTTGAAACCACCACAGTCCATCGAAACCCCAAACCCAAAACCTATCCTGGCTTTAATGTTACTTAATGTAACGTTTGTTTCATAATGTATGTTTCATTTCATCTTTGTAATGCTGTAAAAACTGACTGAGTAGGTGCTTTGCAATGCCAATAAGCACGATTTATGCATTAGTCTGGAATAATAATACACGAAATATGAAATAGGTGACCTTTAAAACCTAGGTAACATATATTTGATTCCTAGATACCCTCATGTCCTGTATTGCTTTTGAATGAAAGTAAAAAAAAATTCAGACTGTGCACATACTGTAACCAAGTCTATGGTGAATCATCAATATGCTATTTTGAAACAGAAGCCATAAAAATTGCCAATCTGTGCTATTTTTACAGTAATGCTGAAAGAGGCATCAATGTTTTACTATAGCTTGTCGACTTGTCGACATCCTATATTTGAAAATAGTAACAGGGTAAAGTGCATCAAAATTATAACGGTCACGTGTATATGTTCAGTAAACATGGTTTATTCAAATTAAAAGCATACAAATGCAATTGTTGGACTGTTTTCAATGTTGCTTATTCTTCAAGGTGGAAAATTTGAGTGGCGACTGTGAATCTTAATACAATTATTTGATGATGTCCTGTTAAAAAATACAGTAATTTTGATAATTTTATGAGTTATTAAAACTGGCGAAAATGTATCTCGGGTGGGTGGGGTATTTTAACCCCTAAATTTTGGTAGATATCGTCAACATTTGGAATAAATTGTTACAGTGAGCCTTTAATTGATTTAGAGCAGTTACATCAGCAAAACGCTAATATCTGACAGTCAGTATTGAAACGATCTACTAAAAATTCGTGTGTAGCCAATCATATTTTCAAAAAGAGAGAATTTCCCATTTTTCATACACAAGGTTTACTCAAATATGTATAATTTTTGTTTGACATACGGTAGAAGGCGACATCCGGTCTTAAACAATCCAGGAATAAATGTTTTAATGGCTGGAGTGGATGAACCTTTGCCTAATTTCTGGGTTACGAAATCGAAAAACTAGAGGACTTACAGAAACTGGCCCACAGACCATATCATTGTCAATTCCAAGATTACCTACATATTCAGCAAAATGAGTTTCTGTTTCAGTGACTAGTAGTAACTTATCGACGTAAGATTTTTGCAAGATATTCCTATAAATAACCAAAAATATCGAGTAGGAGGTAGTAAACCATTGCAATGCTTTTAAAATAATGCAGAAAGTTTACATTCTTCTTGTATTTTTACCAATATCTAACTTTTATTTTCACCCACTTTATCATTTTTCAGTGTTATATATGCATGTCAAAATTGGTGGAAATTTGAACATGTTGAAAAAAAAATCACTCAAACTGTGGGGTAGTAGCTTTAAACAAACATATTCAATTTTGAAAACAAGTTATACTAAAACTTACCACCAAGAATTATAAACAAAAAATGTACTTACGACAATTAAGTTCATCAGAGTTGTCTTCACATTCACTGTTACCATTACACACATTGTCCTTGTTGATGTATCCACCACTAAAACATTGGAAAGTATCTGAAACACAAGTAAAACATTTCTTGTCAAGGCAAACTATCCATTACATTTATACCATACTGCATAACGAAATCAAACTATGAGAAAAATAAAAATATCTTGCCTTCAGGTGCAGCCATTTTTTCACAGACGAAGGACCGGATGACCAAACAGTTAGAGTAAGACCATGTATATGGTCTGTCATATACATATTCCTGGCTGTTATTCCTTGAAAAGACACAACCACCATCAGAATCATCTGGCTCAGAATCTGACCAGAATGCCAGGTAGTCGGTCGCTTCTTCACCATTACTCCATCTCAGCTCGGTACATGTATCACAGGCATCTGTCTTCTCTTTAGATAGCCCTACATTGTAAAACAATAGTGATGGTACGTATGTACTACATGCACTGCGCATAATTATGTCTAAAAATTAAAATGTGAAGAATGAACAGAGTAAGGGTTTATGGTGATCCTTGGACTATGCCTATTATATATTTACAACTGTTTATTTTAGTTCAAGAAACATTAATGGTTTTATTTTTATAACTTGAGCTACATAACACTATAACTTTAAAATAATGCATTGTTTTTTGGGTTTTTTTGCAAGAAAGCAGCTTCCAAGGTTTTGGAAAAAAGAACAGAAATGGTTCTTTTCAAAAATGCAGATAACTTTAGTTTATTTTACAATTAATAAGAAATGGACACATTCATCAAGATGACACATTTTATAAAAAAAAAGGTATCTTACAACCTTTAGAAGGGGAACTGCCCTTTTTTAATTATGCATCTCATAACAAAGCCTAACCAAATCACCTTAATATGCTTAAATCTGAAGTTTTCTTGCATACCAGACGGGGATTTCCATTATTTTTACCGGTGCTGGAAAAATCCATCTTACAACCCGGGGTGTAAGACTCTCGTGCTTTAAATCGCGTATTACGAAATACACATATATGTAGTAATTTATATTTTATTTAAAAAAACGGAATAAAAACCCAATACCTTGACAGTTCCTGATGGTATATTTCTCGATTCAAAACACGTTGTTTTATCAAAAAATCATAACGTTACACTGCAACTGATAAAACAAAACCGGAACTAAACACTGTTACTTGTCTTTGAAACGTCATGACGTCTTTCCTGTTTACGGACTTTTGTTTCCTGCGCTTTGTTTAAATACGCCTCTATAAGAAATAGTTCTAAAAAGAAAGCCATTCGATTGATTTTTTTAAATATTATTTCTTGATATCGGTATGCAAGAAAAAGATTCTGTCACTGGTTGCAGATAGGAATATCCGGCTCTCGGGTAACTGTTTAGACGGTAGCACGGTAAGAACCTCGTTACCGCCTAAACAGTTACCCTCGAGACCGGAAATTCCCATCTGCACCTACAACCAGTGAAAGAATCTTATATTCTTTCACTAAAACTCCGGCATAAGAGAAAGGATAACACACTCACCAATATAATAAGTGAAAGTTTCATTTCCAATAACTGTCTTAACCATTTCACCTATGAGATCATTTTCAAGCTGGTCCTTGATTGTGACTAGTCGGGACCCATAACTGAAATGATTAGGTAATTGTATATGTTATAATGATATTTTAAGCATATTTAAACTAGAAAATGCTTTTGTAAAAAAGCGCATGTCTCCCCCAATGCAAAGTCCTATAGGCAAGAAGTCAATAGGGGTCAGGAGCAAAAGTCAAAGAGACACTGATGGTTGGCTGCAATAGGGATCATCTACTTGGCATGTCCAGTCATCCCACTAAATTTCAACATTCGTGGCCTAGTGGTTCTCAAGTCACTGTTCAGGCTCCTGTGACCCTGACCTTTGATCAAGTGACCTCAAAATAAATAGGGGTCATGTACTCTGCATGTCCAATCATCCTATTAAGTTTCAACATTGTAGGTCAAGTGGTTCTCAAGTTATTTCCAAAAAATGATTTTACATGAACAGGCCACTGTGACCTTGACCTTTAATAGACTGACCCCAAAATCAATAGGGGTCATCTACTCTGCATGTTCAATCATCCTATGAAGTTTCAACATTCTGGGTCAAGTGGTTCTCAAGTTATTGATCGGAACTGGTTATCAATGTTTAGGCCCCTGTGACCTTGACCTTTAACAGAGTGACCCCAAAAGCAATAAGGGTCATTTACTCTGCATGAACAATCATCCTATGAAGTTTCAACATTCTGGGTCGAGAGGTTCTCAAGTTATTGATTGGAAATGGTTTTCCATGTTCAGGCCCCTGTGGCCTTGACCTTTAACAGAGTGACCCTAAAATCGTTAGGGTTCATCTACTCTGCATGACCAATCATCCTACGAAGTTTCATCATTCTGGGTCAAGTGGTTCTCAAGTTACTGACCGGAAATGGTTTTCAATGTGCGCGCCCCTGTGACCTTGACCTTTCACAGAGTGACCCCAAAATCGTTAGGGGTCATCTACTCTTTATAACCAATCATCCTATTAAGTTTCAACATTCTGGGTCAAGTGGTTCTCTAGTTATTGATCGGAAATGGTTTTCAATGTTCAGGCCCCTGTGACCTTGACCTTTGACGGAGTGACCTCAAAATCAATAGGGGTCATCTACTCTTCATGACCAATCATCCTATGAAGTTTCAACATTCTGGGTCAAGTGGTTCTCTAGTTATTGATCGGAAATGGTTTTCAATGTTCAGGCCCCTGTGACCTTGACCTTTGACGGAGTGACCCTAAAATCAATAGGGGTCATCTACTCTTCATGACCAATCATCCTATCAAGTTTCAACATTCTGGGTCAAGTGGTTCTCTAGTTATTGATCGGAAATGGTTTTCAATGTTCAGGCCCCTGTGACCTTGACCTTTGATGGAGTGACCCCAAAAACAATAGGGGTCGTCTACTCCAGCAGCCCTACAAACCTATGAAGTTTGAAGGTTCTAGGTCAAATGGTTCTCCAGTTATTGCTCGGAAATGAAGTGTGACGTACGGACGGACGGACGGACGGAAGGACGGACGGATGGATGGACAGACGGACGGACGGACAGGGCAAAAACAATATGTCTCCTGGGGGAGACATAATAACTGCAATTGCAAAAATAAGACAAAACCTGAAACAGGATGAAGCATGCAATAATCAAATTTAACAGAATCTATTCATACCATTACCAGTCTGGATGTAAATAATTGGAATATCAGTGATCAAAAGGACTATCTGGTGTAACTTTTCAAAAACATATATCCAGTCCAGTCTTGGTTCCAGAGAGAATACATTTTGACATCCTAAAATTGAGACCCAAGTTCTATATAGAATCCCAGGTGTACAACTTCATAAGTTATGCTTCTCAACATTATAATAAAGTTTCATGATTTAAGGTTTGAGTAAGTCAAGGGCTATAACTCTATCTTGCAGAGTGAAATAAATAATAAATAATAAAACACCAGAAGAACTGTAGTATGGTAGAACATAAGGGTGCACTTATACTTCCTTGCTATTGAGCTAGCTTTAATAGCGACCTGGTAGATTGTTCGCCTTAGGTGTGGGAGGTGCCGGGTCGATTTCCAGTCAGGCCTGAAGTATTTTCAGCCTGTTACAAGCACAACTTCTCATGCTGAATAATATTCCTGTAAGGGTTCATGACTCTAAGCCAAGTACTGTGTACTTTTTGAGATACATATGACACAACTTTTTATGCCATTTATGCATTATATTATTTAGTTAGCAATGCATGGCCATCATACTGGTCTAACTTGACACAAATGCAGAGGAACAGACATCTGGATGGTCAGACAAATTTGACGCGATCCTAGGATATATCAGACCCTGGATATATTGAGATATTTTTTTATATGGGCAAAATCCCCACTCGTTTAGATTGCCCCGTCACAAATATAAAACAATCTGAACGTCGCATTATTTTGACTACAGGCCAACGCCTGCATGTTTATAATCCGGATCCTGAACTCTGCAGGAGACCTCTTTGCACGTCTACAGTAATATTTTGGATTAGAAAAGACTTGTACACGTAAGACTGATATGTTCATGACGAGTAACTGAAACTTGGGACTACGTAATACTCTGAAAAACTGTAAATGGCGCAAGCACCAGTAAAGGGGCATAACTTTCTTTTCTAAAGAATTTTGTCTACATTTGGCAGACGCTGTGTATCCGCCTACACCGTGTGCTGAAGTGTTCTTACTTTTCGCACATTTCCCTCGCTCTTGCATAGGTTCTTTTGTTGTCACCATGAAACACTTTGTAGCATTTGTCATACCCCAGGATCCATCCATCTGGGCATTCCAACTAAAATAGAGAAATAAGAATTATTTAGATTCTATTTCAGATTCATATATATATGAAAGGCATTTGTATACATAGATCCAGTTTTATTTTTATGTTCTTTTTATTATTATTTACTCATACCAAGTGTACGTGTTAACTTGGTATGCTTGGTGGATGACTATAGATCTATGCTGGCATAGATTTGTTTGTTTGTTTTGGGTTTAACGCCGTTTTTCAACAGTATTTCAGTCATGTAACGGCGGGCAGTTAACCTATTAAACCAGTGTTCCTGGATTCTGTACCAGTACAAACCTGTTCTCCGCAAGTAACTGCCAACTTCCCCACATGAATCAGAGGTGGAGGACTAGTGATTTCAGACACAATGTCGTTTATCGAATAGTCGGAGAACATACGCCCCGCCCGAGGACTGAACTCACGACCATGCGATCCGTAGACCAACACTCTCAGTACCTACTGAGCTCAGCGGGCGGGGGCATAGAAGCTAACTGGAATAATTAACTATTCTAGAAAGGAGACACTTGAAGAGAACTCGTGTTAAGCCTACTTTAAATGTCTCTAACTACAGATTTATACTACACGTGTCACAGATCTCGAAGAAATTTTGCTTGTTTTCAAATGATCCTTTTTAACATGTATACATCAGTTATAGATTCTATATATTCTTGCAGATACACTGTCCTATATTCTTCAAAAAAAAAAAAGATATACCAATAGAAATGACACTGGTAGGTATTTACAACCGTTGAACAACAACAACCTCCGTTCCCCGCAACATCATAAAATAATATGCGATTCAGCTGACCCATATAATTAATAATGGGGGTTTCTAAAGTTTGAACAAAAAAAAAATATAGTAAAACAGTTCTGACTTTTTTTTGTATAAGTGTTAGTTTTATTTAACATTAAATACAGAAAAAAAAACTAACTTGTGCATTTAGTCTCGGCTTATTGTATATTTCTCTAATCCTCTTATATTACGTGAATAAGTAATATTTAATGCCAGAAATCTGAGAAAAGGGCAGTATATTCAAACAATTGTTGATGACTACACCAATCTCCTTCATGGAGAAGCTAACAGGCACACAGCCGTTACAAGACAGAAGACATGCAAAGGTTCTGCTTCAAGCAGAGAAGTTCAGGTCTTTTCAAGACCATCCCATGAAAGCCAAGCTAGATGGCTATACAAAGAATCGGCTCAAACGTAGCAGCTTCGTACATGAGGCAAAGAAACTCAACCGAGAGTTCAAAACTGAGCTGAGCATTCCAACGACTCCCTTAGGTAGTGAAGACATCATAAACCCACTAGCGACATTCTCGCATACCAGAGGTCTACCGTGGTTCCCCGGGATTTTGACGAACATCTGATGGATGAGAATGACTAGCGAATGATCTGTCCTCAGTGACTGTGAGACTTGCTGTTCCTCGTCTTGACCGCGGGAAGCAAGAGGATGAAGGCATTCGGAAGAGCCTCACACTTGCTATGATCAATGAAGACTATCCTCCGGAATTATGGACTCATGTCTATACAGACGGATCAGCCACATGCGCCGTCAAAGATGGAGGAGCAGGAGTTTTCATTCAGTACCCATCTGGCAAGAGAAAAACTCTACATGCAGCCACAGGAAAACACTGCAGCAACTATAAGGCAGAGACTGAAGCACTCATGAAGGCCGTCTCAATGGTTGAAGACTCGGCAGAAGAAAGCTCCTCAGTCGTCTTTTTCACAGATGCACTGTCTGTCATGAAAGCTCTGATCAACAATAAAGCTCCGCAGCTAGCCAGGAGAATGCAGAGCCTGAGTATGACCTGCAAAGTAGCACTTCAGTGGATTCCATCCCATTGTGGACTTGCAGGCAATGAAGAGGCAGACAAACTGGCTAAGCTAGGAGCTCAGTCAGAACAACCAACAGTACCTGTGAGTTACAAGGAGAAAGTCACTATCATCAAGGCACTAACGAGACCAAGGATGGAGGAAGATGCTTTTCATCTCCTTGATCGGTCTGAACAAGTGATGATGGTCAGGCTCCGCTCAGGGCACAACAAGCTCAATGCTCACATGTACAAGAAATACAGATAGACATCATCGCCAACTTGTCCATGTGGTGAAGAAGATCAGACTGCGGAGCATATACTTCAGAGATGCAAAAGGCACGACCAGGAGCGAGCTGCGACTTGGCTAATAGATACCTCAATCCACCAGAAACTGTATGGAGGCATTGAGGATCTTAGGCAAACCACAAGTTTCATCGAGGCTACTGGTCTGAAAGTGTAGATGCGAACGACAAGAAGAAGAAGAATTGTTGATGACTAATTCAGTCTTTCGCAATATTTTCACCACTAATTAGCCCCACCCAAAATTCATCATGACTGTTTCTTTATATAATCCTTTAAAATCGCGCATGTTTTTGAATGTTTCGCTCTACTGAGTATATACCCTGGGTACTAATGGTATTTTCAATGTCATTAAAATTCAAGTCGCTTGGTAAAATGATATTAAAATTACAAAGGAAAATATTACTAAGTCGCATTTAAGTTGTTTTTCGTGTTGCAACGAAGGTTTCTTATAACCGGTTTCGAAAATAGTCTCATAGCGGGTTATATATGGCATATAGTCATCAAATACATGTATTATGTGTCTGAGTGGTTACAAAAAAAAATCCGAAATGCATGTTGCTTTACAACATGAAAAGTCAGTAACACGCCATTTGTATAACACATTTAAGCACGATGCTGCGGCTACAAACTCTTTTGAATTATGCTGACCGCGTTTGCAACTCACCGTCGTCAAGTTTTTCTGACGGTCAAGGAATGGATAGTTTCATCGCCGCCGGCGATAGTCTTTAACAGCTTAATACTAGAATAATATTTACATTAAAGACTTAAATAGCTACCAATATCAAATGTCACTACCAAAGTTCAGCAAAGGTTACAGCCATAATCACGACAGCCTAATGTTTTCATATTCGTGACACCCGGATATTATAGTTATCGCCCAAGTTATTTTTAGTCGGGTATATATATTAAATAATGAGTAAGTATTAAGACGAAGCAGTCGTTCAAAACATTTTATCGAGAGAAGATCTGTGTTTGTGATTCGTAAGTAGAAGAAATATAGGCCAAATGTAATTTTGTCATTGCATTTGATTAAACTTTTGAAACGTGAACGAGGGAGATCTTTATGTTTCTTTTGAGCTGTTAGGGGTTTCAAGGCTGCTTTCACCTCTTGTCCTCTACTGTAACAATATGCCCTGTATCATTTTTCCAGCCTATATCGTTTTTCACACTCTATACACAGAAATACATTTTTTTTTTTGTTTTAAGATGTCCGACTTCTTTCCCCCTTCTGTTTTATCTTTTTCTCTACTGAATTGCATGTAGTAGCAAGATTTAAGCGTAATTAATACTTGTTCATCACTTATTCATATTTGATAGAGTTATTACGATGCATATAAAGTGCATTAGGGGTAAATAAGGTATTAATTAACTAGTACACAAGATTTTATGTAAATCAACACTAACTATCGTCATACTTCTTGAATTTAATACTGTTGATATTCTACACTCTTTAATCATTGTTCGTAATCATCGGAGATGGACTTACATGTAAGTGACTGAGACAGAGCACAAACGTTTTTATTTTAAAATGACAATACAGAAGTTCATCGTTGTAGTTCACATTATCATTTAAAACTAAGGTAAGTTGCGGTCTTTCTGCATTCAGTATTTGTATGGATTTAATATATGTAGGTACCAATTACGTGCTGTAAAATTTAATTTTGACCCACATAATACTTCAAAGAAGCATGCCGCCTGATATACATGTATGTTAGTCTTACTTATTAAGCTTATCGGGATGGCTTCCATGCTGTTCGCTAACAGTTTCTCTAATGGCAATAGGCTTTGAAAGCGAACAGTATGGATCCTGACTAGACTGCGCGGATGCGCATGCTGGTCTGGATCCATGCTGGTCGCAAACGCACTATGTTGGTTTTCTCATGGTACGGCTCATTTTATCAATTTTGAAACATTTAGTGACATAAATCAGAAAATAATTATGCTCTCTTTGAACAGTATAAGCTGTGCTTCTGTTCGTATAAATCACTATAACTTGTAATGTTAAATGTATGATTTATTCAGTTATTGTTTAACTATCTTTTACATGAAGCTTGGCTATACGACGAAAACATGAAATTAATACCTGTTTACGAAACAGTAGACCTAGCTTTAAAAATAAAACGTTACAAAAGACCAAGAGAGGTCAGACGCCGGTTATTGACCTTTAAATACATGTGTTCTTATTTTACATTTTAATATTGTCAAAAAAGAATGAAAAATCGAAAATATCATCATTACTGGTATGAACAATATTTTTCATCATTCAACTATGATGACATTTTGTTTACTTATTCGAGCAATATAAAACATTATGAGCGTACAAAATGCCCAAATCTGCAATGTGTCTGTATCTATAATTGCAGAACATTATGACATTTTGATTTTTTTAATGCATCTTTTTTTGTTTGTTTTCTCAGTTTTATCCATCATATGTAAGATGTAAAAAATACCAGACGACAAAGAATGTTCCGACGACAAGTAATGTTCATTTCTTAAAACTGCTGACTGAGTACTACGTTCATTATTTTGTTTCTTTCCATAGAAACAACAGATCACACAAAAGAATTTTAACAGGACCGCACCCTTCATATATATGTTCTCATTACATTGTATTAATATAATTCGGAGACGGTGGTCATAGCTGTATAATACTCTAGTTAAATATTTGCTGCTTGGACGGGAGTAAACATTACAACATTACAGACGAGCTCAATTGACATTAGTATGCACAAACGCTTATAGCCTGCTAATTCTACTGCATATTACGCTTGGATGAAAGTTATGTTTCACGGCACAGCCATGTATACGTAGTAGTAAAGTCGTTTCTCTATCATACGTGCAAACGGAACGGCTTACAGACGATATCAGCTAGTTAAAATGGAAACGTTTTGAAAAAAAGTGTTCCAACGTTCCTCGTTTGCTCGAGCAGTATATGCTGTCGGTTTCATGTAAATTGCATTTTTAATGAATTCATAAACGACATCTATGATAAACATATGAATTAAATCAAGACACAACCATATATTAAATGTATAAAACACACTGCATGTCCAGACAACCATGAATTTTCAAACATAATAACTACATGATTCATTCCTAATTATTTTTTCTTTGTTTCATTTTTTTTGTGAAATACGACATTTTCATCATTAAAACAAATGACTTTTATCTGTCATTTTATGTGATGGATTTATATCTTTTGCACTACAGTTAATTTTTTACGTGATAATTAATTTCACAAAGATTTTACGCTAGCGTAATCGTGAATATACTTATAATGAATTTTGCACTCCTGGGTTTTTCTTTTACAATAATTAAACATGTTATTTAGTGTCATAATGTACATATTCATATGTATGGAAGTACTAGTACTTAATAACAAAATGTATTTTTGACCTGTAACCGGTTGCCGATCCTCTATTGCATGCCATCTGTATTGTACCGCATGATCGATACTATAGTTTGTAATATAATACGTTTGTATTTTAATCATGTACTTGATAAAGTGCTCTGTTGTCCTAATAATTTTAACTGCAGTAGCATCGCACTGAGGTCAACCGAGATCAAATGGAAGTAACGGAGCCACGCGAGGTACTGCCCATAGATCTATCTCCTTTATCATTTTTTTTTTTAATTTAGACGTTACTTGAGTGACGGAGGCTCAGATTTCTCTACGTGTCTTTATTTTACCTCAAAGTATAAAATACCAGGTGAAAGGCGATGGGGTGATAATTCTAGATCTAGCAAGTATGTAAGGTAATACATAAAATGCTGTAAGTAAAAAATAATAACGATGCTATCATACACTGATAAAAATCATCAGAATGTTCTAAAACGAATATGTCACTCGTTAAGTTTAAATACCAGTTATAAACTTATTTGGTATAGTCATAATAGTGAAAACTTTTGTTGACATCCACTGCCACTGTGATATAACATAATGGAATAAAATCAAATTATTGTGTTTTCATCTTTAGCAGCACTTAATATGCTTCTTAAAATACTCCTAAATCTGAAATTGGAAACATTATGGCTCGGGTAACCAGATTTATATCTCAGATGTCATTGACGGCAAGAGAAAGATTCGCTTGGCGTCAGTTAATAACAGTGGTAATAATGTTTTTCATATATTTACAATATTGTCATTTAAAACGTAGAATTTGACATCACCGAATTAAGATGAGGTAAAAATAATTGTCCTATCAAATTCAACAGCAATGGGAGGATGGTACCTAGCTTGATCATATATTTTACGGATATATTCCTTTTTGCGAGCAAACTACTATAATAGAACAGAATAGAGCAGAATAATATATGTACGCCATGTAAGAATTTTCATGCAGCCATGAATATTTGTCATTCCGCACACATTTCGCATTCAAGACACCGGACGGACTGAACGACGCACTTTTTTTTCGGCGTTGTCACAGCAACGAAAACGATATCGCGGAATGTGACAAATGCCCCGCTTGGAAGATTTTGAATATAAACTGTAATTATTTTTCATGTGTCCTCAGTTTTATATTTCACGCCGTGTGATCCGAGGTTCACGAAAATAATACCAATACAGTTTCTTAAGATCTGTATATTACAGTAATTTACATTATATATTATTATATTATTATACCAGATTTATATAGCGCCCTTTTCATGATCAACTTCTCGTTCAAAAGCGCTTTACATAGTTCAAATGCAGCAACACAGGGCGCATAATTCATCCTCTACTAGTACAGACACAGAGCGATCTGACCAGAGGGACAGAGTGAGACAAAGCCCCCACGACAGAAAGATCAGAAATCAAATACAGGCTTGTCCGGCTAACTTAGCCTAGCTCGTTTCGAACAGCCTGGTTCTTTAACGTGCCCAGTGTATAGCACTTATACACGCAAGGATTGCCTGGGTTCCTGACCAGTACACCTCTAGTTGGGTGGGAAACACTGAAAAGCGTTTCTGAAAATTCCCGAGTATAGCTGCCGGGGATCGAACCCCGACCTCAGGATTGGAAGGCCAGTGTGCAAACCACTGAGCTATCCGTCCACCCTTATCCATGAACGGACACATGAAATACTACAGACAGTGACTCTTGCTGACTAATTCTTCTGTTTATTTTACAAATTGCATGCTAATGCAAAACATTAACTGGGAAGTATCGAAGAGACCAAAAGATGATAAAAATCGCATAAACCGGGGCATTTACTTGTGTAAAAAGTACTCTGATCATATGTTAATAATTTCTCATACTTTTAGATTTAAAATAAAATACCACCTTGATTTTTCAAATAAAAATATTGAAAGTAACGTAAAATCGAGATAGAAGATATCCCGTCTGTAGCCAGACCAAACCCTACACCTCAGCCCCTCTAATTATCTGTAATCTATAGTGTACCGTATGTTAATGTCGAAAAACCTAAAGATATGTTTTAAAGAAACATGTACTATCATAGTTTGATGAAATAAAATAACTTAAAACGATATTAACGAGTTAAACAAGCCATTTATTAGCTTACAAAACTTATTGTATCTCAAAATCAGTGATGTTGTAATTGATTCAGCCGCAGGGCGGGCAAGTGGTTGCATTCAATTGCGCAAGAATATGTTCTCTGTAGACTTATGTAATATATAATTTATACAAACACATAGGTAAGTGATATTGTCTTCGTACCCACTGGCTGGATATGACACGCTAAAAGGTTTTGCGTAGCGTGATATAACTTAGTGTAATTATCTACTGGAGCGTTGTCCCAATGGGTGGTGAAACAAGTCATTTACCTGACCAATACTTATATAAATGTGGATTTGAGTAATGTCTTTTTAAATATTTATTTTAGCAAATAAAAAAACGAAAGCTTTATCAATGTATTCGAACAGTGTGCCGAATCGTGCGAAGTAAAAAATAAAGACTGGTGGAAATGCCTACCCGGCTGATATTTACTAACACCCGACTACTGAAACTGGTGAATCATAAACTCGTGATAAAAACTAAATAAACATATTATAAAACGTGCAATGAAAATAAAACATCTCTTGATTATGCACCATTAAACCGCTTCTGAAGACGATGTTTTTTTAGAACTTTCATTATTATAACTGCAATATATAGAATACTGTAAATTTTACTATCTAGTTTTCTTCTTTACGTAGAAATATGGCCGTTTCATTTCATACTTTAATATATGTATCTATGGTTGCTTACATTTTATAGTGAAACGTAAACGCCTGTCAGATCATGAAAAACGGGCTATATATGAAACATACAGAAATGGCGGTGTCAATATTTTCTAACTGGGAGTGGGAGAAATGGCGGCGTCAGTATTTTTTAATTCTTTTAAAAGGCATCATTCAACTAAAAACGTACGCTACGTACTAAAATTGGCATCAAAGAACCCGAGCGTATACTTACAAGCGTACGTGAGAACACCGTGCACTGACTTTGTGTTATAACCATGACTCTGTTTATAAGTCAGCTGCATATATTAAGGAAAGAATAAGCTAAAATTACGCAGTAGTCTAGGTTTGACACAGGCATAAGGCTAACATTCTACTGTAGAATCTAGTTCTGTCTGGCACAAACATTAGGCTAATACAATCTGCAGTAGAGTCTAGGCCTGACACAGAAATTAGGCAAACATTCTGCAGTAGTATCTAGATATGACTCGGAAATTAGACTAACATTCTCTGTAGTGTCTAGATCTGACACTGAAATTAGGCTCACATTCTGCAGTAGTGTCTAGGTCTGACACAGAAAATAGGCTAATATTCTGCAGCAGAGTATAGGTCTGACGAAAAACTAGGCTAACATTCTATAAAGGTGGCTAGGTCTAACACAGAAATTAGGTAAGTATTCTGCAGTAGTGTCTAGGCTGGACACAGAAATTAGGTTAAAATCTGCAGTAGTGTTTTTTTTCTAAACACAGAAATTAGGCTAACACTACCTCTGACACAGAAATCAGGCTAACATTCTCAGAAGTGTCTAGCTCTGACACAGAAATAAGCTAACATTCTGTGGTAGTGTCTAGGTCTGACATTGACAATAGGTTAACATTCTCCAGCAGAGTCTAGGTCTAACACAGAAAAATAAGCTAACTTTCTGCAGTAGAGTCCAGGTCTCACACAGAAATTACGCTAACATTATGCGGTAGTGTCTAGGTCTAACCAAAGAGCTATAAAAATAATGTACTTTATAGTTCTTTGGTCTAACACAGAAATTAGGCTAACATTCTGCAGTAGAGTCCAGGTCTGACACAGAAGTTAGGCTAACATTCTATAGTAGTGTCTAGCTCTGACACAGACATTAGGCTAACATTCTGCAGTAGTGTCTACAGGTCTGACATAGACTTTATGTTAATATTTTAACAGAGTTTAGGTAAAAGGTCATCAGCAGTAAAAATAACAAAAAAAAAACAAACAAACAAAAAACAGGATACAATAAATTGACCAAGATCCTAGTAAATGAAACAAGATAAAATAATATATCAAAACTTAATGGTAGCCACTATTGCTGAATAGAATGGGAACTTAAAATTTACATAACTTATCAATATGTTACGGCCCATTAAGCCAACATCATTATAGTTTCATAAGAACCTGCTGTGCAGATATTCAAGCAATTTAGCACGCGTTTATACGCTCTACATGTGTGTCCGCCACTGGCTTATGTTATATAACCTACTTTATATAACCTATTTTGTACAATTTACGTTAGAAAAATGAAAAGCACATTTTCCATTGACATATCAATGCTTGAAAAACTTGGGAGTTCAATTCTCAAAAGAAATTTCAAGACTCTTTAATATTTAACATTTGAAAGCACATGATTGCACTCAATTATTACCACTCCGGTAGTTTACCTTGGGCAAATATAAAGAAATGTGTTGATTTTATCTTTGATCCTAGAATATGATATTGTTATTGATCAACGATAAATAATTGATGACAAAAATCATGTTAATAAACTTTGATAATGTGGCGTTGACCAATAATCGACACGTTTATTTTGAGTACAGTAAATCAATAATTGCTTTGGCATATTTCATGACAGATTAAACTTTGAACACCCCGGACTTTTGGACTCAACTGCCACATATCAAAGTTATTAGTACCTCCGATTTCAATCATTTTGTCAGATGTATATCTGGTTATTGTTCTCCTTCATTATCATGCTAATATATCTTCACCCTTGTTTAAACTTCTTCGTTTCGCATACAGTAATATTGAAATTTTGGAAAAGTAAACATAATTAAACTTCATGTATACGCAGGATAATTCAGTACTTGTACTGGAATGAGACTGGTCTTGTGTTTCTGTGAATATTTATTACATATTCTGAATTAAGAGTATTAAAGCCGCAAACCTTCGTGTATTTTTCTCAGTACACGAATTACTAGATTACAACCGATATATGATTCAAAATGCTGTAAGATGTGCAACACAATATAAAATATTATATTGTTTGATCTTTTAATTAATTGTACGCTCCATAATCTTCAGTAAACACAGGACCAGCAATCGTGCAGCCCTATAACACATGCTTTGATAGGTTGTATCACAGGAATTTGTTTCTCAATCAGAAAAAAATAACAATTGATCTTCCAATTTGTTTTTTTTTTTTTAAATGACCCCCTCTATATAAAAACAGAAGGGGTCATTTTTCAGAAGATACATGGTTCTGCTTTTGTTTTTAATTACAAAAAATCTGATTGAGTATTAAGTTCCTGTGACTGTATGTACACACACCCTTACGTTTTAAAAACTAATTCTTCAATTGGCTACCGTTCCTTTTAGCATACCAATGATATATACATGTACACAAAGTGGGCCTATTTATATGTCTATTGAATTCGATCACTTCAATGCATACAGTACATATAATCTGATAATCAACTTTAGAAGCTATTCATAGAATGATACATGAAGAAAACATGTAGTAATACTTACCCCCATTTCATGTCCATCTGCAGAACACGTTACAAAAAGGACGAAAGCCACTGCAGCCGCGAACGGCACGTAACACTGCATTATTTCAATTATTTTCAGGAAGTTCTGTCAACTTTCAGAGTTCCATTGACGTTTATTGAGAAAATACGTCCTATAATAGCTCCATATGACACACACGCTTCCGTGTTTAGAGGCGTGGTCCTTGAACAGTTGAACGTTTGAAATTACTATAAATACACCTTTAAATTTGGTGTTATGAAGCGAAATTATCCAACGATCACAGAAACAAAATGTCCTTGTAGGAAATTAAATACGTCCTGAAATGAAGACGCCCCGGGGGTCAAACATCAACTTCTGGGCTTCCCTACAGCTGAATTTCAACCCGTATTCAACCACTACACGAGGATGACTGCTCTATTTTTAAAAGCTTGAGAAGTGAAAAACCATTAAAATCATGCTTGAATGCTTGGATAGACCGTTCTCAATGAATTAAAATAGCAAAGATTTCACGCTGTCAGCGAGGTGTATCCAGACACCTTGTTCAACAAGTATATTGCAACAAGACAGTAGTAAATCGATTGCTATATTAGACAAAAATAATCAGCAGGTAAGTGGATCGATTTAAGCTTACAAGAGTTGTCCCATTGGGTATGATCAATGTCGTGGATAGGACGCGGCGTGTCATGAAGTGTCATGGAACACTTATTAACAATATAATACCGCAAATAAAAAAAAAATCGCAAACCGACCGTTACTAGCGATTCTATGTTGCGACAGTAGACTGCGCATATCTTTTTGTGTACTTTAGAAGTTTGATAAATACATGTTTAAACAATGCAATTAAATAATATGTAATTTAACCTTTACTTTTGTGTAAATTATATATTTTGACATTATAACATATTAGATATTGTCAAACATGTTTGTATAGAATAGGAGCCATCTAAATGAATAATGTATGTGTTCTGTTCTGTTGTGTTGCTTTAATTTCGACTGTGGCAATAACACACAGGCCATAGCTTTCGCAGAAATGGTGGTTCCAACGACGCGACGGTAGAGGATTCGTCGCAGCAACGGTGGATAAATTTGACCGATTGAGTATTTTCGCTTTTCTAACGAGTTTTATCTTGATTTTTCAAGTTAAGCTGGAAACCAGCAGTGAGATAGGGACCCATATGTGTACTCTTCAGACACAAACACTAGTTCAGAGCAGTTCTTTGTAAACACTTCTGTACAATTTTATAAGAGACTGCCGTTTTGGAAGAATTCTATTAAAACATTTTACGGGTAACATCGAATGTTTAAAATTTTTGACCCGATTCGATTTTTACATCATATGATATACCATATCATCTTGACTATATGTACAATACAACGAACAATACGCAGAAATATAACAATACCATATTATAACAAAGTGATATAGAGCTGCTGCGTTATTTGAGGTTTTTTTTTATTATACTTTCTCTACTTCTACAATATCCTTTTCTATTCACAAAAATAGAATTTCAAAATGACAAGAAAAAAGATAAGATTTTTTTTTGTTTCGACATTGAAAAGTAAACAAAGGAACAGATTACCAACGTCTCATAAAAGACAAATGAGCCGCGCCGTGAGAAAACCAACAGTGCATTTGCGACCAGCATGGATCAAGACAGCGCAGTCTGGTCAGGATCCATGCTGTTCGCTTTCAAAGCATATTGCAGTCAGAGAAACCGTTAGCGAACAGCATGGATTCTGACCAGACTGCGCGGATGCGCAGGCTGGTCTGGATCCATGCTGGTCGCAAATGTACTATGTTGGTTTTCTCCTGGCGTGGCTCAAATAGAAAACCTTGATACCACTGTGTGACAAGTTAAAGACTTAAACTTTGTTCAGTTCACCTCTCATAAAGGTCACAACGCCAAATAAATATTAGAGACACTCAACTGCTTGCTCTAGTGCCCAGAAGACTGATCCATGCGCCATCAGATAATAAGGAAAGATTTGATAATTAAGAGAATAAGTAATGTTTTATTTGATGAAATGTTAGAGGAAACATCAGTAGATGAAAAAGAGTTCTTAAAGATAGGATATGGTAAAGAAGTTCTTAGAAATGTTCTTGTTATATTTTTCTATGATGTTTCTTAACCTTGTGAAAAAGGACAAATACCCCTTATATAAAATTGCTCTGCTTCTTTGGTTGGTGACGGTAAAGTGTTGAAATTGTTCCGCACTAATTAAGGCGAGGATTTGGAAGATAACTAAGGACTTCTGGAGGATAAAGTGGAACCAGATAAATAAAGGAATTTACAATACGCATAGAATAAATATTCAAACTGATGATCAATATCACAGACACATGGGGTCAGGAGCATTGATGGTAAAAAAGTGCATTTTTAAAACATGCAGAAATTGTAACAAAACCCGTTTTATCATCTATGCTCAGTACGTGTTATAATGCTGAAAGTTGACATGGGTGGAGTGGGGGGGGGGGGGGGGGGGGGGGTGAGTAGGTGGGGAAGTCCTGACATCAAGTCTCTGTGATCAATATAATTTTTGTCAATTACAATAAATAAAGCACGAAAGGGACAAGAGACTCGCCATTTTGGTACCCGTAACAGTTAGAGTCAAAATGAAGTATCATCATACATGTACTTTGATAATAAAATACATGAAAAACACACAGTAAGATGGAAAGTGAAATCTTAAATCACAAGTATAATAATAGTTTCAAATTTGAGCCGTGCCATGAGAAAACCAACATAGTGGGTTTGCGACCAGCATGGATCCAGACCAGCCTGCGCATCCGCGCAGTCTGGTCAGGCTCCATGCTGTTCGCTTTTAAAGCCTACTGGAATTGGAGAAACTGTTAGCGAACAGCATGGATCCTGACCAGACTGCGCGGATGCGCAGGCTGGTCTGGATCCTTGCTGGTCGCAAACCCACTATGTCGGTTTTCCCATGGCGCGGCTCATTTATTGGCATATCGACAATATAAATAGCCTTTGGCCATTTACATCCGCATAAATTAGGGCAAAGAAATACTGTTATATATAGACGATACAACAGACTATAAAACAGACACAAATTTACATAATTATACAACACAAATAACTCAAGTACGTGATATTTAGAAACAAATAGACTTTTAGGTTACAACACACTAAATAGCTGTTCTTCTTTATTCTATATAAATGTAGCAGTGTGTATATAATGTATATAATTAGTTTATGATATCAATTGTCCGATTAGCTCAGTTGGTAGAGCATTTGACTTGCAAGCAGAAAGTCACAGGTTCGAGTCCTGTATCGGGCTGCACATGTTTCCGCACCTTTTATATTGGTGCTGTGAGTGTGGTGGCTAGCCTTGGAATCCTACAGCTAGGGTGAAGCAATGTTTGGGTTATTCAAAAGAATCTGAGTTTGTCTTTGTAAAAATCTCCCTTGCCGCTTAGCTCATTGATCACTGCCAACACAATGCTTTCATCTAAAATTCTGCTAATTGGTCTTCTTTTAGTTATATAATTATTTAGTTACTTTTTCCTCAAGGTTTTCGAAGTTAACACTTCTTTTAGCACAGGCGAATGTTCCATAATGAAAAAAATAATGATTCTGAATGAAAATAGGTATTAATTTACACGACCATTAAGTATTCTGAAACGAAACTGGAAGTCAAGAAACGAGTATCGACGTTAATCTTTGACGCCGTTCACTACTATAAGGTCATAATGCAGTAATTCGGTCCAAAATGTGCTTCCGTGGTGTAGAAAGAAGTCCCTAATAAATAGAAAGAAGTCCCTAATAAATAGATCCTAATTTTTCCATTTTTCGCGCATTTGCGCGTAAATCGGGGACCAAATGAGCATTGTTTCACTCGTGGAATGAATTTTACATAAAATAGGACACTTTTCGTGCTAATATTCGCATGTTTTCGAGTTGTTTACTTGGAAACGAAAGTAGGGTGTTTATTCTGCGGACCGCTTTCTGAAATGCGGCAATATGAGGGTATCTGACTTCAGTTGACTTGCATTTCACTGCATACTGTTCAACACCCCTTTTTCTTTTCGTTTTCTTGAAGCAAATGTATGGATATCTTGTGGAAAATAGGTCTACGACGGAGTGAAAATCTAGAAACTGTAACAAAATTGTTCTGAAGTAGCTGAATTTTATATGAAACAAAGAACAATTTCTTTTATTGGTATATAGCCTATATAATGCTGCCATTTGACCCAAGCTGAAACTACGGTGTTCCGTTTGGACAGTCGTGACTTTTATTTAATACTTAACCGCGATGCACGATGGTACGATGACGAAAACGCGATGGCGCGATGGCACGATGATGAAATAACGATGGTACGATGGTGAAAACGCGATGGCACGATGATGAAATCACGATGGTGCGATGGTACGATGGTGAAATGTTGATGTATTATCGCGTTTTCATCATCGTACCATCGCGTTTTCACCTTCGTATCATTGTACCATTGCGTTTTCATCATCGTACCATCGCGTTTTCACCATCGTGTCATTGCGTTTTCATCATCGTACCATCGCGTTATCACCATCGTACCATCGCGTTATCAACATCGTACTATCGCATTTTCACAATCGTACCATCGCCTTCCGGTGGTCATGCTCAGTGGTACAGTATATATGTCAATAAAATACAGGCTTGATATAATCTCATTTTCACATTGCACTATGTTCCTTCTACATCCTAACAAGAATAAGCTGAGGTTGAATAATACCATGTGACTATTACACCCAGCTTTTTATTTACTTTCAAGCATACGTAAAATATAAAGGATGTGGCCTTGAAAATTTTACAGTTTTAATGAACTGAGCACTGAACATTTTGTAAAACATTTTGCAAAACAGCATAATCTAAATGGTAAATTTTTTCTCACAGTATACATTGAGATACATTCATCTATTGTTGACAAAAATACAAGTGTACGGGTCTACGCATTTCTAACCGGAAGGCGATGGTACGATGGTGAAAAACGCGATGGTACGATGGTGAAAACGCGATGGCACGATGGTGCGATGTGAAAACGCGATGGTACGATGATGAAACGCGATATTACATCGACATTTCACCATCGTACCATCGCGATTTCATCATCGTACCATCGTTGTTTCATCATCGTGCCATCGCGCCATCGCGTTTTCGTCATCGTACCATCGTGCATCGCGGTTTAGTATTAAATAAAAAGTCACGATTGTCCAAACGGAATACCGTACGAAACAGATGGAAGCTTTTGAATATTTTCCTGCTGGCCAAGATATGTTATTGTCAAAAGTTTGGTATATCATATTAATATATAAGTTAATTTTTAAACCGATCATCACGTGATGAACCATGGTCAGGTGAATGTTGTGGTGGCAGTGATCAATGAGCGGAGTGGTAAGGGAGATCGAAGTGGCAAGGGAGATCACTGCGTCGGAGTTTGCTGTCATTGTGTAAAGTTTTAGCAAAATTCTTCCAATAGCTTTGAAATAAAGCTTTGGATAAAACTATGCTCTGTTATTATGTAATCCCCTTTTGTTTTGGAATTATGCCCCGAACCAAATAAGTAATCAAGGTGAGATCATTACAAAAATAAGCCAGACAGGCTTACAGTTTTTTACACTGCACCTTTTTCGCGATATCAACCATCATTGTGTATAACTTTAACTAGTTTTGAAGTTATACTCCAGACAAAAGTAGGATAATTCAAAAAGTAAGCAAGATAAAGTAATTGATTAATGGACTCGTGGATATCATAGTGTGAATCCTTTCAATAATTTTGGAGTTATCCTCTAAACAAAATAAAAAGAGAGATCATTCAGAACGTACTCAAGGTAGAGTTTTAGTTTATTCGTAGCGCATCCGTGTTAACAATATCCAAAGTCCTTTGATAATCGATAGAAATAAAACATAACTTTGATTTCTTTACCACCACTTTTGTATGATAGCGAAAACCAAACTGAGAGTCAAAAGAATCAAAGCACAGTGATGACTGATGTGGGCAGCGGTTGAAAAGCTTCTGGTAATGGGTATGAACAGTTAGCTTAAGTTTGGTGATTCTAGTAAAAGTACTTTTGATAAATAAGCATTTTCAACTTTTTTTTTTACCAAATCAATGGGTAAAACTCTGCTTTTACTCTGTCAAAGGGGATAGAATAATATATGAGCAAAGCTCATGGGCTTATTCAAATTTTTGTGAGGTTTGGTTAATCTTGCTCAAAATCTTTTTTGAATCATATGCATTTTTTAACAAATCAATGGGAAAACACTCTGCTTTTACTGGATCAAGGAGAATAACAGTAAGTGTGAGCAAATTTCATGGACTAATTGATAATTATGTGATGTTTGGAGATTCTAGTTATAACAAGAGCTTGTAGAACACTTGCATGAAGTAACTGACAAGGAACAGAAATTATTTTGCCACTGCCCACTGGCCATTTACGTATTGACCTTAAATCAATAATTATGGGTCATATACCAGTCTTAAGTGACCTTCGTATCAAATGTGATCTTAGACCAAAGCATAATCTAGTTTTCTGGCAAAA
The DNA here is from genome assembly GCF_021730395.1 of Mercenaria mercenaria. Taxonomy (NCBI): domain Eukaryota; kingdom Metazoa; phylum Mollusca; class Bivalvia; order Venerida; family Veneridae; genus Mercenaria; species Mercenaria mercenaria. The sequence goes on from NC_069362.1 coordinate 27,446,902, forward strand.
AAGTTCTATTGTCAATGTGATCTTGTCCTTTGACCTACTGAACTCGAAATAAATAGGAGTAATCTGCTGGTCATGATAAATCTCCCGATCTCATGATCCTTGGCCCAAGCGTTCTACAGTTATCATCCGGAAACCGAATGGTCTACAGACCGACCAACATCTATCATCAAACAATAATATTTACAATACACCCATCCTCCTTCGAAGGAGGGCAATTAATTTTCAAATTAGAAGATGCCCATATCTCCCCAATGCATAGTTGTAATATGCAAGAAGTCAATAGAAGATAGGAGCGAAAGACAAACATACACTACATGGTTGGCTGCAATAGAGATCGTCTACTTGGCATGTCCAATCACCCTATGAAGTTTCAAAATTCTGGGTCAAGTGGTTCTTAAGTAAACCGTTTTCCATGTTCAGGCGCTTGTGAACTTGGTCTTTGATCGAGTGAGCCCAAAATCAACAGGGATCATCTATTCTGCATGTCCAATCATCCTATGAAGTTTCAACATTCTTGGTCAACTGATTCTCAAATCATTGATCCAGTCTTCAGGCCTCTGTGACCTTTCCCTTTAGTCAAGTGACACTAGAAACATTAAGGGTCATCTACTCTGTAATTCCTATCATCGTGTTTGAAGGTTCTTGGTCAAATGATTCTGAGGTTATTGGTTAGAAACTGTTTTCAAAGTTTTGCCGTAATGTACCGTACATGACGTACGTTACGATACGTCTATCGTGATTTTACTTTTTATGATTGTATATATGTTTTTTTTCTAATTAAATGGAGTGTGTGTCAAGAGTGAATGCTGTATTTAAATGTTCATCATTCTAATTCTATCTTATATTATAATTAGATAACCAGTTTTAATCTATTTTTGTGTGTAATATTACAGAAGGCCACACTGAAATTTAAAATATATAATATGTTCTAACACTGTTACATATCTTTATGTGTTACCTTCTTTAAATAAAGTTATTATTATTATTTTTATAATCAGTTTTTATCTATTTTTTGTGTGTTGAACTGTGTTAGGCCTATTAATATTACAGAAGGCCACATTGAAACTTAAGATATTTAATATGTTCTAACGCTGTTATATATCTTTATGTGTTACCTTCTTTAAATAAAGTTATTATTATTATTATTATCAAACGTCCGATTGTTACGTCACAAACGCAACGTCTGTTTCTATGACGCTGACTTACCAGTTGCAACACGTTTCGGAGATGACTTCTAACACATTGATGCAAAAATGACATTTATCTTATTTTCAGGCAGTAAAAATGAGCTTACTGGATGTTAGTAACGTACAGCTATAAACGCTCAGCGTCTGTCTGTTACGTCAGAACTGTGACGCTGGTCTCCTAGACGATGGCGTCTTTAAAGAAACACAGAATGCGATCTCTCTGGTAAGAAATCCTTTTATTATTATTATGAAAGAAAGAAATGCCGCATTAATAACAACAACAACAATGATGATGATGATGATGTTTATGATAATAATAATAATAATAATAATAATAATAGTAGTAATAGTAATTATAACAACAACGACAACGTTAAAATTTTATTCCGATGCACATAATATCGTGCTACGAAACGCGGTAAATTTGTTTCCTTTCTTTGCGCATGCGCAAACACGTTTTTATTTCTTCATAATTTTAGTAATAATAATGTCTGAAGTAGTCAAATGTGTTGTTTCGTTATCAATAAGAAATTGTTCACAATATAGAGCCTCCAACTGTACTAAGTATTTCTAAATGTGTTCACGTAGTCGCGAAAACATAGTAAAATACGCACATAACGTATGGAAACGTACTGAAAACGTTTCAACTAGAGTAATTCACTCTGTCACCAAGCTAAAACAGCTGCATTGGTCGCACCACCGCCGGTGATCCTCAAAATCAGCAGCTTTTGGTGGTGTTAAAGCCTAATAGACGGAGACAGAGCGTATAAGTCGGGTGCATGCTATTTACCTGTCACCGCGAGGTTGTCATAAAGGCGCTGAATAAATAGCTTGGACGAGAAGGGAGCACTATCGCTTCTCGGCCTTTTGGCTAAGATCAAAGTGTAGTATCTGTTCTTATCAGCTTAATATCTGATACGTCCCTCCAATGGGGGACTTCGATATTAAACTGATTTTTAACGGGCCGTTTGCTGATGTTGATATAACTCGTGGCCCAATCCATTTGTATATGTTACTTTTGTGTTCATACTATTGTACATATGCCTAATAACAAATACAATAAAATATTATTAAACTAAACTGATTTTTGGACACAGGCGAGATGTTAGGGGCTTGCTCCGCTCTCGCCACGGGTTGGCCCGGTATTGTAGTACCTCCGGGATCGGCCCACTCCCCTTAACGGGGAAAAACATGAAATCAAATAATAAGAAAAAAGTAGTCAGCGCCAGGGCATTCTGTCCGTCTCAGGAATATTTACAGAAATAAAAGGCTCTTGAACAAGCTCAAGACCATTTGCGCAATTACGTCCAAGGAGAGCTGCTGCGCTGCTCGTGAAATACAATGGAGACATATCAGTATTGCAGTAAATTGCATAAAATCGAATCATAATTTTAGTGTTAACGTATCGCAATATCCAGCCTCTACAGGACGGGAAATGGCTATAATGTACCGTACATGACGTACGTTACGATACGTCTATCAAACGTCCGATTATTACGTCACAAACGCAACGTCTGTTTCTATGACGCTGACTTACCAGTAGCAACACGTTTCGGAGCTGACTTCTAACACATTGATGCAAAAATGACATTTTTCTTATTTTCAGGCAGTAAAAATGAGCTTACTGGACGTTAGTAACGTACAGCTATAAACGCTCAGCGTCTGTCTGTTACGTCAGAACTGTGACGCTGGTCTCCTAGACGATGGCGTCTTTAAAGAAACACAGAATGCGATCTCTCTGGTAAGAAATCCTTTTATGATTATTATTATGAAAGAAAGAAATGCCGCATTAATAACAACAACAACAACAACAACAACAACAACAATGATGATGATGATGATGTTTATGATAATAATAATAATAATAATAATAATATAATAATAATAGTAGTAGTAATGGTAATTATAACAACAACGACAACGTTAAAATTTTATTCCGATGCACATAATATCGTGCGACCGAAACGCGGTAAACTTGTTTCATTTCTCTGCGCATGCGCAAACACGTTTTTATTTCTTCATAATTTTAGTAATATTAATAACTGAAGTAGTCAAATGTGTTGTTTCGTTATCAATAAGAAATTGTTCACAATATAGAGCCTCCAACTGTACGACGTATTTCAAAATGTGTTCACGTAGTCGCGAAAACATAGAAAAATACGCACATAACGTTTGGAAACGTACTGAAAACGTTTCAACTAGTGTAATTCACTCTGACACCAAGCTAAAACAGCTGCATTGGTCGCACCACCGCCGATGATCCTCAAAATCAGCAGCTTTTGGTGGTGTTAAAGCCTAATAGACAGAGACAGAGCGTATAAGTCGGGTGCATGCTATTTACCTGTCACCGCGAGATTGTCATAAAGGCGCTGAATAAATAGCTTGGACGAGAAGGGAGCACTATCGCTTCTCGGCCTTTTGGCTAAGATCAAAGTGTAGTATCTGTTCTTATCAGCTTAATATCTGATACGTTCCCCCAATGGGGGACTTCGATATTAAACTGATTTTTGGACACAGGTGAGATGTTAGGGGCTTGGTCCGCTCTCGCCACGGGTTGGCCCGGTATTGCAGTACCTCCGGGATCGGCCCACTCCCCTTAACGGGGAAAAAACAAGAAATCAAATAATAAGAAAAAAATAGTCAGCGCCAGGGCATTCGTCTCAGGAATATTTACAGAAATAAAAGGCTCTTGAACAAGCTCATGACCATTTGCGCAATTACGTCCAATAATAATAATAATAATAATAATAATAGTAGTAGTAGTAGTAATTATAACAACAACGACAACGTTAAAATTTTATTCCGATGCACATAATACCGTGCGAACAAAACGCGGTAAACTTGTTTCATTTCTCTGCGCATGCGCAAACATGTTTTTATTTCTTCATAATTTTAGTAATAATAATGTCTGAAGTAGTCAAATGTGTTGTTTCGTTATCAGTAAGAAATTGTTCACAATATAGAGCCTCCAGCTGTACGAAGTATTTCTAAATGTGTTCACGTAGTCGCGAAAACATAGAAAAATATGTACATAACGTTTGGAAACGTACTGAAAACGTTTCAACTAGTGTAATTCACTCTGACACCAAGCTAAAACAGCTGCATTGGTCGCACCACCGCCGGTGATCCTCAAAATCAGCAGCTTTTGGTGCTGTTAAGGCCTAATAGACGGAGACAGAGCGTATAAGTCGGGTGCATGCTATTTACCTGTCACCACGAGATTGTCATAAAGGCGCTGAATAAATGGCTTGGACGAGAAGGGAGCACTATCGCTTCTCGGCCTTTTGGCTAAGATCAAAGTGTAGTATCTGTTCTTATCAGCTTAATATCTGATACGTCCCCGCAATGGGGGACTTCGATATTAAACTGATTTTTGGACACAGGTGAGATGTTAGGGGCTTGCTCCGCTCTCGCCACGGGTTGGCCCGGTATTGCAGTACCTCCGGGATCGGCCCACTCCCCTTAACGGGGAAAAACAAGAAATCAAATAATAAGAAAAAAGTAGTCAGCGCCAGGGCATTCGTCTCAGGAATACTTACAGAAATAAAAGGCTCTTGAACAAGCTCAAGACCATTTGCGCAATTACGTCCAATAATGATAATAATAATAATAATAATAATAATAATAATAATAATAATATTAGTAGTAATAGTAATTATAACAACAACGACAACGTTAAAATTTTATTCCGATGCACATAATACCGTGCGACCGAAACGCGGTAAACTTGTTTCATTTCTCTGCGCATGCGCAAACACGTTTTTATTTCTTCATAATTTTAGTAATAATAATGTCTGAAGTAGTCAAATGTGTTGTTTCGTTATCAGTAAGAAATTGTTCACAATATAGAGCCTCCAACTGTACGAAGTATTTCTAAATGTGTTCACGTAGTCGCGAAAACATAGAAAAATACGCACATAACGTTTGGAAACGTACTGAAAACGTTTCAACTAGTGTAATTCACTCTGACACCAAACTAAAACAGCTGCATTGGTCGCACCACCGCCGGTGATCCTCAAAATCAGCAGCTTTTGGTGGTGTTAAAGCCTAATAGACGGAGACAGAGCGTATAAGTCGGGTGCATGCTATTTACCTGTCACCGCGAGATTGTCATAAAGGCGCTGAATAAATAGCTTGGACGAGAAGGGAGCACTATCGCTTCTCGGCCTTTTGGCTAAGATCAAAGTGTAGTATCTGTTCTTATCAGCTTAATATCTGATACGTCCCCCAATGGGGGACTTCGATATTAAACTGATTTTTGGACACAGGTGAGATGTTAGGGGCTTGCTCCGCTCTCGCCACGGGTTGGCCCGGTATTGCAGTACCTCCAGGAGCGGCCCACTCCCCTTAACGGGGAAAAACAAGAAATCAAATAATAAGAAAAAAGTAGTCAGCGCCAGGGCATTCGTCTCAGGAATATTTACAGAAATAAAAGGCTCTTGAATAAGCTCAAGACCATTTGCGCAATTACGTCCAAGGAGAGCTGCTGCGCTGCTCGTGAAATACAATAGAGACATATCAGTATTGCAGTAAATTGCATAAAATCGAATCATAATTTTAGTGTTAACGTATCGCAATATCCAGCCTCTACAGGACGGGAAATGGCTCACGGTTCCTGTGGCCTTACCTTTTGATCAAGTGATTCAAAAATCATTAGGGGTCATCTACTCTACATGTTCAGTCATCCTATGAAGTTTCAACATTCTGGGTCAAGTGGTTCTCAAGTTATTGATCAGAAACGGGTTTCCATGTTCAGGCCCCTGTGATCTTAGATGATTTTTCAAATATTTTTTATTAAATGAGATCTCATTTTGGTAAAATCAGGCTATGAATATATTATACATAACTTACACTTCAGAATAGGTCTTAAACTAAAAAAGCAACCATAAAAGAATACTTACAATGAAATTAAATGTTTCATTCAATTTTAAAACAACCAAAACAACTACTACTGTCTCCAGTATCAGTACACATCATGATCTTCAGGTTGCATTCAGTCATTAAAATTTTGTCAGCTGTAGGTAGATATGTAATATGCCTCATAATCATGACTACACGCATGTTTTAGTGTTGTTATATTTTCTGGTCCTTTTGGATCATGGAGTCCATTCAACATATGTGTATGCCCCTAATATAGTTCCGCTTAAGCTGATGCTAGTGGGTGTGAGAGGTGTTGCACATTTCATTACCTCTCGTGAACAGACTCAATCAAACCGAGTCTGCTATTATTCTTCTTGGCTGCATTCTATGTTTCCAAAGGATCTTTTTACGAATTTTATTGAAAATTTAAATTTTTCAAACTTGTCTCTGAATTGTCTCAAATGATTTTATTGCAGTCCTCCGAATCCCAGTATCGTACAATTATCCAAGAAAAAAAATCGTACGCCAGTACGTGAATATTTGGGGACGAAAACATCGGGAATCTACCGGCGATTAAAAGTTTTAACTTGTTAAAAAGAATGTTTCTTTCAAATTAGTTATACCCTTTAATGATATGTCAATCACAAACACCAGCTAGAATGTAAAATTAAATCAAATTGAAGTTCATATGTTCGTATTTTCGGGAAACAGGCCCTTTTTTACGCCCCCTCCGTTACGGCTGCAATTATTTTCCTAAGTCGTGCAAATAGAAATTATTTACGTAAATATTATGAAAGGATGGTATCTTTCTTTATGAAAAATAAATAAGATAACACCTCTTCTGTTGAGTTCATGCAATATGTCTTTTCATAAACCCATTTTTATGCTACAAACTTCGACGGATACAGGCTGATCACTACCAAATAGAATGTAAGCCTCCGCAGGTCTATCACAAGTAGTCCAAATATAAATAGTACTAATCTTTTTTCCTGTCCTAGTGCATTTTCTCGGCAGCAACGTGCTTACTTTTACTCTACCGCGTTTCAGAATGTATCACTTTGCATTCTAATGAAATCGGCATGTTCCTCTCGCATGCTAGATAAAAATGGCGGCGTAAGAATTTAATGTCACGAAAAGAGAAATTGAAAGAAGCGAAAAGTAGTAAATTCAGCGGGTTGTATTTAACGAACTGTAGTTTTCTTATATAAAAGTTAACACCTCCTTTTCTTGTTGTTTTTCTAAAGTAGCGATCTAGTTCTTTATGGGAATATAAGTCTCTGAAAATCTGATATGCTAGAAAATGTCGAAAAACCGTTATGAAGTGAGTGGATTTTATATGAAATAAAGAACAGCTGGATTTAGTGGTGTTCAGCCTACACGGTTGCAATTTTATCATTCAGTAGAACGCACGCCGTATCATAGGGCGCTTTTGTTTGTAACAAACTCAGTTCGGTTTCAAACCGGTTTGCCAAACTTTCGATTTGTTTTGTAAAACTGGTTTTGATCTCGAAAAGGTCTGTGTCATTTGTTTTCAAAAACCGCTAACCGGTTTGTCAAACCGACCAAACTGCCCCCGGAGGCGGTTTGTTCGGTTTGTTGTATCCGAAATTTATTGCAGTTCGAGAAAAAATGGCGGACCGTGTGGACCAAAATGGAAACGGGTAAAGAAAAAAATTAAGAATTGGTTCATTTCTGGTGAAAATCCGTGGTAATCTTTATGCTCAGCCGAATTCATTTGTCAATAATTACTTCTAAAAACATTCTCTTTGATTGGCATACATCGTTTTCATCTGTTTCTCTAACCATCGAAATATTCCATTGATTTCGTTCCAAAATTATTCGACCCCCAACAGTCCAAAATCCAATTACTGTTATAGAATAAAGTTTTAATTTATAGTAAATGTGTCTGTTTCTGAAGGATAACATACATATGCAATATTTTGTATTTAAATAAATGTCTCTGTTGCTAAGCAAGGGATCACTTCTTGTAGTGTAAAGAAACACGCTAATTGTTGTCAGAATTCTAGGTTCAAGTCCTAGCAAGAAGCCCTATGCACATTGACATAACTTTATATGCACATAAACATCATTAGTATATAAATACATATGCAAAGCAGTTCTCTAGCTTGACAAAAAGATGCAGTTTTAAATTTTAAGAGCAAAATGAGTATTTTTTTTCATGCATACAACTATTCATATCAATGAAATTTCATTTTCCAACTAAATTTTCATTTTTTTTTATCCCTGACAAGATATTAATTGAAAATAAATTGACTGGCAGCTTTAGGACCTGTTAACTTATGCAGAAAAATGGCCGAAAAACACTGCAAAGTCATAAATACTTGTGGGGGACTAATTTTCATGGATTTCATAGTTGTGTAATTAATTTCTAACAAGCCCATAAATACCATCGTTTTTATCTTCAAAAGTTGAATTCCACAAATTCGTGTCCCCATGAAATAGCCATTTCAATATAGACAAAGCAGTTATCAACAACAAAAATAAAATGACTATTAAGTCTGTAAAAAGAGCTGATCCTTGTTGTCAAATGTTGTACAATTTATTACAATGCTAACTTCGGAAACAAGTGTGCACAAGTTTGTTTCAATTGATAATGCATTGTCTCATTAGTGTCTTGATGATGGTGACTTTCCCCTTGTAACTCACAGGTTCTGTTGGTTGTTCTGACTGAGCTCCTAGCTTAGCCAGTTTGTCTACCTCTTCATTGCCTGCAAGTCCACAATGGGATGGAATCCACTGAAGTGCTACTTTGCAGGTTATACTCAGGCTCTGCATTCTCCTGGCTAGCTGCGGAGCTTTATTGTTGACCAGAGCTTCCATGACAGACAGTGCATCTGTACGAAAGACGACCCAGAAGCTTGCTTCTGCCGAGTCTTCAATCATTGAGACGGCCTTCATGAGTGCTTCAGTCTCTGCCTTGTAATTGTTGCAGTGTTTTCCTGTGGCTGCGTGTAGTGTAGAGAAATTTTCAATTCACCGAAATACATATAATTATATACATAAGTATCAATCATGTTTAATAATGTATATCCATGGTTTCTGGTTCCCCTTAATACAGTGACATAAAAGTTCAAAGTATTATTAAAGTATTGTCTGATCAAGTCAGGGGTGTCATTGGATGCCATCCAACTCATTGTTGCCAGATTTTGGATGTACAGTGTGTCATCAGAAAAAAAATGTCAGAGATTAAATATGTCAACCATATTTTGAAGAATCTTAATTAATATTTATTTAAACAAGTTTTTGTGAGGTAAGATACACTCGCTGGCCTAAAATACAACTGGTTACTTAAATCAGTCCAGCACCAGAGTCAGAGTATATGTGCTTTGCTTGAACCTTGAGTAGTATAACATCATCTATTTTTGCACATTAACTACGTCACAACTGTCAAACTTTGCTGAGTGTGTCTAAAACAAGGAAACAGCAATGATTTCAATTTAGGAGTTATCCCTGTTACAAAACACTTAATCTCTAATTTTCATCAAATTGAAATAAAAAAAAGTCTGCTGGATAGTGGATACAGTTAAATGATTACATCTCAGTCTTAGTCTTTGTGGCCGGGTGGTTAGGGTAGTTGATTTTAAATTATTTGTCCTTCACTGCTGTGTGTTCGAAACCTTGCTCAGGGTGTAGAATTCTTTCATGTGTGGATTTTTAAGTAATCCAACTGACTTAAAAGACAGTGGATTAACCTAGCTGCCCGCCCATGCCTTAAATAATGCATTGAAAGTTGATATATGACCTATAATTCTGTCAGTCTGACATTAAACTTAACAAAAACAAACATTTGTATTAACTCAATTGGTCTAATGGCTTATGTTGTTGAGTGTAAAAGGCAGTGACTCAACTGTCTGTGCCATAGTTAGCCTTGCTATATACACATGTTAAATAGTGTCGGCACATGAGGAGTAGTAATAGTAGTACATGTTATTTAATATGTTTGGCTCTTAGATACAAATCTGTCATTTATCTCCATTTAGAATAAAATTAATCACCAGTTTTTCTAGATTCGTAATTTTGTTCATACAAACCGCCTGTTTGTTCAAGAACTCATTTTAACAGAAACCAGTTTAAGTTTATCATTATTTTTTTATCCAAACCAAAACCTAAAACCCAAACCGGATTTTTGCAAACAAAAGCGCCCATAGTTTGATGATTTCTGACCATGTGACCAAAAACAAGTTCTTTGGTGTTGTTATAATAATAAAATTTCGATCAACTTTTCTAGCAGGAACTGAGTTTTAATTTAAAATGTTTACAAAAGACGCAACTTGGTTTTTAGGGCTGTTATATTTCGATCTTCTCAGAATCAGGGCTGTTATATTTCGATCTTCTCAGATTGTTCAGCACGACTTTTATGTCGTGTTATTGGTACAGTTTAGTTTCTGAACATAAGCATTTCGGCCTGGGTGGTTCCAATACTCCCGATTTTATAGCTTTGGGTATTGTAAAATCACACTTTGGGTATGGTGCCTGCTTTTTAATTTTGTCTTTTGGCAGTTCCTGTGATATGCAGGCTCCATAACCTCAGATTCCCTTTCTAAATCCCAGTTTGTTTAGTTCTGGTCATTGTTTTCTCGTTTAGGGCAAACCCATTATTTTAACTGGGGACCATACGCCGCTTTTCATGGGATTACACACTAGTGTAGCATTGAAGGTTCCATGTGCACCGCCGTATGAACACATCTGCGGATGTCTATAAATTGTTTTTTGTACTTTTAACATGTGTAAATGTTGAGTTCTGCTCAACCTGGGGCTAGAGGGCGTGGACGGTAGCATGCATTTCCACTACCGGCCATGAACAGGCTCAATCAAACCGAGCCTGTAACATTTTCGTTTTTGTTGTGTTGAGCGACCTGTGGAGTTTCCACTTTTTTTATTTAGTACCGATTATAGATCTATGCGGATGGTGCTGAACTGCTGTACTATTTTTGTAGGTTATTTATAGTTTATTTTGGTCACGTGATGAAGAATTGCTTTGGTCATGTGATCAAAGCAAGAGCATGCTCATTTTCATACGCTTTGTTTTTGTTATAAAATATAGATTACGACAAATATGTACTTAAGCATTGCATTTTTTTGATAAAGTTGAATCTCGGAAGCTTCCAGACTTAAATTACGTAAAATTTGTGGAGGACATGGAACTACTTGTTCGGTTTCGAATAAGCGTATCAGCCGTAAATTTGTGGTATGGTAAATCTGTGTGCACGCTTCGCTGCCTACAAAAATATTAAACTGGAAATGGCGGGCCTGAAGTGGTTATTAATTTACCACGACTAAACCTGTATTTGCACGACGGTAAACTGAGCGCAAAAATGCTTATTAATAACCACGTAAGGCACGCCGTTACTTAAAATCAGGGATATTCCGATCAGTTTTTGCATCTATACTTGTGCGACACGGGTACAATGACTATAAAACTAACAACATCTCTAACCATTAGTAGTTGACTACATGTTACAAGGCTGTCTTAAATAGGAATATCGTAGAATGATAATAAATATTGATAAGTTTTTCATCAATTTCATAGTTGATACCCTGGTTTTAGATTGTATTAACATCAGTATCGTCGACTGACAACTAGCAATTTATGTGGTATAAGTTATCAAATCGGATTATAGAATACAAGACAGTGGTTGTTCACTACAAGTCAAAAATTTGAACTTGTCTGAAACAAGTTCTTATGTCCTTTGTCAGAATATGTGAATATGTCACACATTAAAGAAAAATAGGCACATTTTTAAAAACTATGTGGTTTGAAGCATGGATCTAGCTACAGGGATCCCCACTCATCACGTGTAACTCTAATTTGCAGGTTGGCGGCATTTATCCGTGGCGAAAGTATGTTGTTTTCTAGGCGGCTCAAATGACAATTCACCTCAACCTCACATATTTGAACGCATTTTTTATGCTATTATATACAAGTATTCTAGACAAAAAGAAACAAGAAAAAATTACATGAAAAGATTTTTTTAACTTAATAATATGTTTTCACTATTTTTTTCACTGACAATTCACAAAATCAGACAATCATTTATTTCATTTGTACCATTATTGTATTGCTATACAAATATGAACTGAATAGTTATAATATATTAATCTTCTATAAATAACTAAAGGAAAAACCATTGTGACTGCATGAGTATTTTTTGCTTTGGATTGCAAAAAGAGAAACGCCAGCGAGGAAAATTCATTTTTAATTTTAAAAATGCTACATTCAGTCAACAGTGGGGGGTGATTTCAAAATCATGTTGTTAACAATAAAAAACATGGTGCCTAACTGTTATATATGATGTCACTGTATTTCAGCAATTTGTATAGATATACTATGAATTAAAAAAAGTTTTGATGAAAGTAACAAAAAAATATAGGACATTTTTATAACACAATAGTTACGATTACTCGATTGCCTGAATCAGTTTTGATCATATAAACTATTGATGTTAACGACACGGGGTTAAATGACATTAAAACTTAATCACACATCCCTCGGTTAAATTGCCAGTTATGTACGTGCCGCTTCCGGTTATTGTTACCGTTTCCATTTATTGGCTTTGTCAAAGGTAGATAGTCAGGTAGAGCTATATAATAAATCATGATACCGTTTTTCATAAGGCAATTTGCGTATACCGGTTGATATCCCCTTCCTTAGGTCCTTGTTTTGCTGAAGATAATTACTTACACATCACGTGACCGTCGAAACTGGACAACAAGCAAGACCTTTGATGTCGTAATAAAAGTATAGAAAATGGTAAAAGAACTACTTCTGAAGACACTGGTTGTCACTACCAAAGCTTACCATAAAAAACTTTGCCAAAGAAAAACTTGTCTGTTGCCACTATCAAAGTTCTTTGTTGGTTTGTCAAAGAAATTGGCTGAAACTATGGTCGCGTACACAAAAGAAAAAATGAGCCGCACCATGAGAAAACCAACATAGTGGCTTTGCGACCAGCATGGATCTAGACTAGCATGCGCATCCGCGCAGTCTGGTCAGGATCCATGCTGTTCGCTAACGGTTTCTCTAATTGCAATAGGCTTTGAAAGCGAGCAGGCTGGTCTAGATCCATGCTGGTCGCAAATGTACTATGTTGGTTTTCTCATGGTGCGGCTCAAATGACACTTCATCGCCTCACACTCACAGTGATTGAACGCATTGCTTTCTCTGTATATGTAGTTTATGTATACAAGTATTCTGAGAAAAAAGGAGGAACAACGTAAGGTCATGAATTACATGAAATAGATTTTCTAATTACCTTTGATTTGATGTTTTAATTACTTCTCTTTTCTCTACCAATTCACCAAACTCAGCAATCATTTCATTTATTTCACGTTCATTTTGTTTTGCTCATCACAAGAATTGAGCAAGCTGGGAATTAGTTATAATATATTAATCTTCTCTGAACATAACAAAGGTAACATAACATGACTGCAAGGAGTATGTTCTTTGCTTTGGATGCAAGAAAAACGAGAAACGCCACTGTCGAGTGAAAACTCTCATTTTTCAATTCCTTAAGGGGACGCATATTGCTACATTCACAGTTCATACAGCAATGCGGAAGGGGTGCATATTCAAGAAATCGATGGTGGGAAAATAAAAAACATATTCCTAAACTGATATAATACTGATGGACACCTGTAATATTCAGTATTTTGTGGATAAGGATGTGATACTATGAATGTAATAGGAAAACAGAGGTCTTTGTGAAAGTACATTCAACACAAAATATTGAGCTTTTGTATAAGGAAAATAAAGGTTTTTTACAATAACAGTGTTCCAAAAAATGTTGAAGGGATGAGATTTTCTTTCTAACACACCAGGTTTGCTTAAACATGTAAAAATTTAACGCCATGTCTGTTCATCTCGGGATGGACGCCATATTTCTCATTGATAAAAAATGTAAACAAAAAAATCAGAGTGGGATTAGCATTGCAAGGGCATAACATGACATTCTACACAATGAATACCTTAGAACAGATATCTAAGATGCTACACAGGTCAGGCGGGTTAAATGCATAATGTCGATCACTTGAAAAAGGTGGTTAATTTTAGTTTGTTTACATGGTTTTTAATTTTCCCACGACTTCTTGGCGATTCACTGCAAATGTATTACTGCGCCGGACGAAAGGTAACTCTAATAAACAACGGGAGACAACTTAGGTGTCAGCACGTGTACGATTTAAAAAAAAAAACATGTCGATGATTATAATTTCTTATCAAATAATGAATCCTATTCTGATATTCGTCTTTAATATTAGAAAATTATTAATTTCTGTGGATATTTGTCAAATAATATTACTTACAGTGGACTACTTTGCGCATCAAACTGGTTTCCGCTTCAGTTGTGAGGCACTTCCGTTATACTTTTTGACAACAATAACAAAACACAAAATGAATCGATAAAGTCACTTATAAACCGACTGCTACTTAAATCAGTGTAAGTTAAGTTGTTGTTACAACATTATACATGTTCGTTACGTTATGAGATAAAGTTTATCTTGAACTGCATAATCCATTAATTACGTTTAGATGAAATTGCATTTACAACTTATTTGACCCCGTTTTTTTACGTGAATGACAGCATTCTCGTGCAACTCGTGCAAACAGAGTTATGAAAAGTATGGTGGAGAATTCCAGGACAAATTATAAATGACATTAAAGTGAGGATAACTGTATATTCGTCCAGTTTTGATCATTGACATTCCTGCTGTGTATTAGTAACTTTTGTGAACAAGATTAGAATGTTGCTTTTGCACATACACACATTGATTTGACGTCTCAACCAAATTTCATACCTTATTTTAGGGATTTTTAAGACAATACATTTTCAAAAGTTTGTTGAATGTGTTTTGATATTTAAGTGCATTGCAGTTCATGAATACCAAGTTAAAAATTAATAATGGCAACATTTCTAGGCCTTTATTGTAAGCCACTAGACTTCTGTAACGATAAATGTTTAATGTATTAAGGGGAATATACTCTTTTAGTTTTGGAATGTGGCATTCCTTGACCACCGTATCTTTTCTTATGCACTACTTACAAACTAAATAATGTGTTTTAGCTCAAATATGCGAAATGAAAAGCAAGACAGTGAACTTATTTCACATTCTTTCTTTAAATTAGAATCTGTAGGACATTGATAAATGTTTGGACAAAGTGAAGCACTATTATTTTCGCACCAAAAAGTCTTAATTGTTGACTTTGAATGTACACAAGAAGTCTTATGTAATTCAACATAAACTTTCTTGCTTCAGTTTTTCTCATTTTTATTTTAGTGAGCAATCCTTTGTGTACTTATAACAGTTGAAACAGTATTCATTTCATTTACCAAAACCTTGTACTTTTTTGCAGGTAAATTTTATAATACCCCACCCACTTTTTTCTAATTTCAAAGTATGCGTCCCCTTAAAATGGTATGCAATTTTATGAGACATCTAAAGAAACTGTCATCAAACTGTTCACTGTTAGTTAGTGCTTTCTCTTACAAATCGGTTCAAAGCAAAGGTGGGCCAGTAAAAAACGCCTAAGATGCAATCCAAATGCATTGGCCCATCCAACCTTCTTGAAGCACGTTTTGTCGGAAACGTTTATATTGAAGTTTTTTGTTTTGCTCATCATTTTTTTTTTGTCATGTGTTTTTATATTTGGTAACTGCAATTCTAAATGATTTCCATCACAAAGTCCTTCGAACTTTGAAGTAAAATAGGATGTTTATCAAAAGTTTATTAAAGGTTTTGATCAAAATTATGCTTGACCGTAGTGTCGCTGTCAAAAATTGTCCAAGAAACCCGTGATAGTGAGAACGACAGGCCCAGCCTCTTCACATGTGAAATACACTGCGCGACTGCAGCAATGCCAGTAAGTAGATAAAGATAGCACGAGTTATTTTTCGTTCAACATTACCAACTTTTAGTAACATCTCGTAACCGATAAAGCGGGACAGATCTACCTATCATAAAAATCAATAAAACCAATAATCCGATATCATCGCTATCGGACGGATTCGTTGATTTCCGTACTAATTGTTGTTGTTGTAGTAACACGAGGGAAAAATCGATAATTAACATCTTTGGTCATTATCTGTTGCATTTACAGGCGGGCGGTTTGCTAAACGATGTACTTGAATTGAATGAAGTTTTGGTAATTATTAAAGTGGAAATCAGATCAGATTCTGGGATATCCTTGCTAGAATTTAAGCAGTTATAATATTTTTTGTTTCAAAATGAAGTTGATTAAGCTTTGTATTATAAATACGGAAGTCGAAAAATTATATAATACTTTATAAATTGTCAAATAAAAGTAATATTTAAGAATATAAATATGTTATCTAAAATATTTAGAAATCGTTACATTTTATACATCGAACACATAGATTTACTTTCTTTTTAATACATGAAACATCATGCTAACGTATATCTATGTACAGAAAAGAAATATTTACGCACAAGAAACCGTCTGTAAATAAAATAAATATTCAAGAATATGAATATGTTATCTAAACATCGTATATACTTCCTCTATACAAAGAAGTATAAAATACAATTTATTTTTATAGCTCTTTGCTCTATACGCGCTTTCTTTCACACATTATGAACATTAGAATATGAGCTTTTGATTCTAAAATATTTTCAAAATTCTAAACCACTAACGTTTTTCGATTTTCATCGCAAAAGGTAGTAAAAGCAGCAAATTCTCATGTATTTCTAAAACATAACGTTTGTCAGTAATTAAGTTTTGAAGCCTTCATAAGAAATATAGCATTTTTTTTTCAAGACATCTAAAAAATATTTTATTGTCGAACGATCTGGAAGCCGGTCGCTTTAAAGAAAAAGAAATATAGAAATAAAACTAAATACTTAACCCTTACCATGCTGAACACGATTGGTTCTTCCTTTGAAATCAGTGTAGACCATGATCAGCATGCACATCCGTGCAGACTGATCATGATCTGCACTGTCTGCCATTCAGCCAGTAACTTTTTGGTATGCACCCTTTTCATAATTAATAGTAATGTCCAAATTGAAAGATAGACAAGTTCATTATTGTAATTTAAACGGTTTTTGTTTTTCACCACTGTTTTATTTTTTATGTATGAAGTGCATATGTTTACTTTGCAATTCAAGCTAGTAGCGTAGATATCGGTAGAGGTATTTGTCAAATATATAGAAAGGGGTGGTGGTGGGGCGGGGAGGGGGAGGGGGATACTTTGACAGGTCATGAAAATATGTAGCTAAGCTGATTCTCAACTTTTTTTTTTTTAAGTATTTGATTTTTTTTAATATTAAATATCGAGATTGGCCTGTCTGAACCCAAAGTGCTTGTGATATAACCACTGGGGTAATCACCTGTAGATAGATACACGGAGCATGATTCAAAATTATCTTTTATACTTCTGATAATCTGCAAGACAAAACAGGCATATATATATATACACAAGAAATTTCTATCTACGTCAGTCTACGTTCATCAGATTTAGTAATTGAGATATCAGTCTCTAGGGTATTTTAGATATCCATCTACAAGGTACTATAGACGAAGTATTTGAGATACCAAATTTAATTTATATCACTTGTATAATAACTATAAGAGCAATGTGTGTATGTAATAAAATATTTTAAAAAATATGCACTCGTTCTTCCAAGGAGAAGCATTGCGCTCCTAAAGTCGCACAATATTTCCGCTGCGGAACTCGTGCATATTTCACGATACAAATCTAATAACCTAAAATTATATGTCCAGTTGAAGATTTACTGTTACTCATATTAATTACTAAAAGTCATCCCCTTTCCAGAACACTTTCTGTCTACGTCCTCGCATTCGTTGTCGAGATAGATAAGTTCAAGGGTTAACAAGTGAACTGATTACACCAGCAATATACAGTTAATATTACTTCTGGATTTTGGAAACTAAGTGAGTATAAATGTTTAGTACGTATGTGTAAATGGAACAATATTACAAAATTTAAAAATATTCCGTTCATGTTTAAAGTTCATCTGTAAATTGAACTAATTTCTGATAACTCGCCAATAGCGGATCACTACCTACCTAATACAACATCAAATCAAGCATTGATTTGTATTTTAAGCAGAATAAACAACCTTTTGATTATCCCTGAAATGGGTGATCCTCTATTGGTTGAATGGCCGCTCTACTTGATGGCACTTTTTTCATCGAAGTCAATCAAAAATTCAAAATCACATTATTCATATGAAAGTGTGTATTTCACTCTTCAAAATCATGAAAATGGTATCAAAGTGTGGTTTTGCAGCCTTGTTTTACGGCGCTTGTTTACATTATCGACGGGGGTAAACCAACATTTCTACAAACGTAGTGTAATAATATTTTATTTGGTCATAAATTTGTCTGCACTCAGTACTAAAAGGATCAGGAAATAAGCTTTTTTTGCACACTCACTTTCTCATTCCGTCATATTGTTCGGTCCCCCCGATTAGGAGGTGGTGTGAAATTCTGAGCGGAGAACAGTATTCTTGGGCCTTGTTCGTGTCGTTAGGGCGATTCTATCTCTGGTCGGACACAGAAGAACGCCCATGCATTATAGGTATTCGAGTAACATAGCATAAACATTCACTTTTACAAAAAAACTGCAGGACTTAATCCGTATCTAAACGGTCACACTAATGGTTCAGTCTTAACGTTGTCTTGTCAATGTGATATTACTCGCAGGACACACACTTCTGTGTCCTCACATTCTATAGCAGGGGATGGATGAGTGGGTGCGCCCGTGTCAAACGGACATATTTCTAGTTCAGAAATAGCAAAGATTTGTATTTTTGAGAAATGCTCCGAGGTTTTAAATTTCAGAGAAAGATGTATGTCCGTAAACAGCCGAAGGTCGTCATTATTGGTGCTGGTATTGCGGGAATATCTGCTGCAAGACGTCTGGTAGATGCTGAATTCAAAGATGTTATCATACTCGAAGCTGCCAACAGGTGACTTATTGCTTATTAACTAATTCAGCTAGCTGTTTAGAAATATTAAAAGCATGTACATGTATGTTAAAAATCTATGGGGAAAAAAAACACTTCTCAGATTAGAGTTTTTTTGTCTTTAACTGATGTTAAGACATCAACTTTCGTCCTGTTATAGGTTGTTTGTTTACAGATGACCATCAATATTTCAAATAAGCTGTACAAAAAGCCTGTCTGGGCTATTAGTACATAAATACTAGTTTATTCTACGTGTTTTGCTAACAAACTTCCTGTGGGCAACTAAAGAAGTTTCTATTTTTGAACTAATTGTATGATCGGAGACCAATTGACCCGAGTACATGTATTTATTTATTACATCCGAATTGGTATTTCGAAGCCCGTTTAATCGGGTTTGAGATATTATAAAGGAATGGAAGTTTATTCTGATATGCAAATCATTTATTTGCAGAATCGGTGGTCGAATTCACACAGTTAAATTTGGTGACGGTGACATGCCGATTGAAATGGGGGCTAACTGGATACATGGACCTACGGTGCAGAATTCAACATTCCAAGTGGCCGAAACCATAGGAGCACTACAACCATATCGAATTAATAACAGGTTCATTTTTTATTAATGAAACATTACTTTCCTAAATAAAATTTGCAGTCAGCAGCCACATATGCTGATTTCAGTCAAATCAGCATGCAAGGGAAGAATCGTCGCACAAGAGAGGGACCCTAAGCGCAAGGTTGCATTTAACCTCTTGTCCGGTATCAGGTACATAGTGTACACATGTAGGGAGATAACTTGATTAGAACATTTAAGGCATTAACAAACGGTCTTTAATTTGTTTAGCATATATGTTAACCGTTTACCACATTACGATTCGTTGTACGATAGATATTTTAATCGGACAGGTTATCATGTTTTGCTTGGCAAAATTACTTTCGCTTGATTAAGGTTAAACTACACATTTTACACACGCTTGTTGTTTTCTGTCAGGATGAGTGCAAGGTTCATGAGAGAGGATGGAACTGAAATTAGGAGAGAAATCGTTAAAGAAGCAGTTCATATTTATAATAAGGTGATGGATGACGTCTATCGAACACTTCCCCGCGAGCGAATTAAAAATAGCAGAATTGTTACCATGGCACCGCTAATATATGAATGTCTAGACAAAGAAGTCAAGAAACTTGAACAAAATGAAGATTACATTGAAGATATGAAAAGAGTATTGAATGCAATGCTAAATTACAGCAGATTTCACGAAGGCGAAGAACTAGAAAAAGTAACATGGGAAAAGGATATAGAAGAGTACAACGTTCCAGACGGAGGTGATGTTCATATTCCAGGAGGGTATGTACAAATATTAAATCATCTCATGAAAACTGTTCCGAAGGAATCGCTGATTTTGCAAACTGAAGTTGTGAATATTAATTGGGAGAATTGTGAAAATGAACAGCTCAAAATTAAGACAAAAAATGGAACTACATTCACGGCTGATCATGTCATTGTGACGTCATCTATCGGTTATCTGAAGAAGCATTGTGAAACGCTTTTCAAACCACTGCTGCCGGAAATTAAAATTGAAGTATTAAATTCTATGGCACTAGGGCGGGTGGATAAAATATTCTTGGAATTTGATACGGCTGTCTTGGCACCTACATATAGCAGCGTGGCGTTTGCTTGGGACGATACAACGATCGGTGGCGACAGCAGTAAATGGTATAAGCGTATTTTTGGTTTTGACCAAATTTTTACTAAGAACAAAACGATTCTTGGATGGATATCGGGCGACGGTGCAGAATATATGGAAACACTATCAGATGAAGAAATTGGGAAAACATGCGTGCAACTTCTACGCCAGTTTTTGGGAAATAAAGATATTCCCAACGCGAAAGCCGTTTTAGTTTCAAGATGGTGTAGTAATCCGTTTGTTTTAGGGTCGTACTTTTACCAAACGAAAACCATGATCCCGGGAGAACAGAAGATACTTTCTGAACCACTGACTACGACATCTGGTAAACCAGTGGTGATGTTTGCGGGAGAGGCTTTGACTAATTGCTGTACTCACGGAGCACGGGATTCCGGAATCCAGCAGGCAGAGAAGGTGATAGATCTATATCAAGGAAAAAGTCTAGAAGCAAAACTTTAAACACTCGGACTTTCTTGCATACCAGACGGGGAGTTCCGGTATCTTTACCGGTGCTGGAAAAATCCATCTTACACCCCGGGGTGTAAGATGACTCTCGTGCTGTAAATGACGTATTACGAACTACATATATGTAGAATATTTATGTACTAATATATATTTTATTTAAAAAAACGGAATAAAAATTCAATACCTTGACAATTCCTATTGGTTCCTGATAGTATATTTCTCGATTCAAATCACGTTATTTTATCAAAAATTCATAACGTTACGCTGCAACTGATAAAACAAAACCGGAACTAAACATTGTTATTTGTTTTGAAACGTCATGACGTCTTTCCTGTTTACGGACGTTGGTTTCCCGCGCTTTGTTTAAATACACTGCCATATGAAATAGTTCTAAAAAGAAAGCCGTTCGATTGATTTTATTTTTATTATTATTTCTTGAAATCGGTATGCAAGAAAAAGATTCTGTCACTGGTTATAGGTGCAGATGGGAATATCCGGCTCTCGGGTAACTGTTTAGGCGGTAACTCGGCAAGAAGCCTCGTTACCGCCTAAACAGTAACCCTCGAGTCCGGATATTCCCATCTGCACCTACAACCAGTGAAAGAATCTTACATTATTCAGTAGGGAAGACTGGATCTTGCAGCTGTACAATTAGCAGTTGATAGAACTGTTATTTTGCACCATATCTGTTAACACGATGTGTAATTACAGCACATCAACTATTTGAAACCGTCTGACATACAAAAGCTTAACTAAAGTTTTGTAAATCTGAGCTATTGAACCTGGCTGAGAGCGGTCATTTCATGATGTTAAAAACTTATGAACTGTTTGCCTATATGCAGAACTTTCAATTATTTCTGTATTTAAAAAGGTACATAATTTGCTAAATGTAAGCCAGTGTAACATGAAACCTGTCATGCAAGGTCTTCTCATGATGTCTAAGATAGACGTGTGTTGAGTCTGAAAACATTTAGTTTAGTAGTTTCTCAGTAATGTGCTTATAATTATGTAAAACTTATCCAACAAATTCTACGTTTAAAAGGGGCATACCTTGTACAAACTGTAGTCCACAACATTGAAACCTTTTTCTGTGAGATCATCTCGTGGTGCAGAAGATTTATGGCGGGTTTTAAGGCATTCAGTCAAGCAGTTTTTTTAGAAGCCTGCTTACAAGCAAAACTCTATGCTAAAAGTGGGACAAAATAAAATACAGTTACGTAATTTGCCTCATGAAATCATTGCAGGATGGCAAAGACTTGGTTTTGGCTCTAAAAGTTTCCAGATAAAACATGCTTACACGCAAAACTAACCAACCTTTCTAAGTGAAAAGGTGGCATAAATCTGACAAAATGAAGGCTACATTTATGTCACTTTTCATGTGAGGTAACCATATAATGCCGAAGACATGTGTGTACTTTTTAAGCATTAAGCCTGCTTTAATGTAAAATTTTGTGACGAGGACGCGACGTGAATGATATGTTTCTTCACTGTGTCATTTTAATGACCTTTCATATTCTAGTTACACTATTATATTGGGTTAAGTTTAGCTAGGTGTATGTAAACAGATATGTGCTCTTCCGTGTGTCTGCACAAGTATTTCAAAAACTATTTGTATCTCTTCCAGTTTCTGGAGAGACATACATGTATATATTTGTTTGTCTTTGTAAATATGCTTTGCATGCGTTGCTTATGATGTACTTTGTACAAGTCACAATAAACTATACGTTCTGTTCTGTTCCGTATATTTATTTTCCGTTCGGACATCCGACTGTCTGTCCTCCACTTTATACATTTTTTACCGTACATGAAGTATGTTTAGATAATTTGGCACACAAAACTGCCATATTCACGGGTGGTAAACGCGCAATCCAATTCCCACTGGGAATACGCTAAAAATGGGTTGCGCGACTTCCGGTGCTGGTGTTGCGCATCAATATATACAAAATCGAGGTAGGTGGGTTTTTGTTTTTGTAAATAATTACACATTTACGAGTGCTTTCGAAAAAAAGCAAAATGCTATTCGACACAAGAATGAATAAGGATCATATATGTGAAATACCAAATTATTAATTTAAGAATCAGCTCTGTTATCACGAAAACTCTGATGGCTCGAGCTGTCAAAAAAGCATGGAATCATGAAAAATGCAAATTTTCTAACTCTTGTGCCTTCTTTCTGGAAATGTGACGCTTCGAATGATCAAACACGTGTAAAACAGTCATGAATATTACATATACTTGAATGAAATGTTGCTTTTAGGGGAAAGATTGGCAAAAAAAATAATCGGGAATGGGGTTGCGCCCCGGGAATGGAGTTGCGCGTATACATTATTTACATTATGATGTATTATGAGCAACTCCATTCCCGGTGCGCAACCCATTCCCGATGATTATTTTGTTAATTATGTCCCCGTAAGCAGGATTTGAAACAAATAATTTTGATATTCGTTACTTTATAACAGTTGAGTTATCATAAAAAGCATCAGATGTCCTCAGATTAGGTATATGAGGTCAGAAACTGCCATTTTTGTTGATTTCATACTTTTTTCACGTTTCGTGTCGCCAGAGTTTTTGTGATAATAGAGCCGAATCATAAATTACAAACCAGATATTTTACACATATGATGTATTATCATATCTGTGTCGAATAGCATTTTGCTTTTTTCGAGAAAATTTATTCATGTCTCATACTAAGCAAAATCATAACTTCACATACCTCAATTTCCTCTTTTTTTTACGCGCAACACCAGCACCGGACGTTGCGCAACCCATTTTAAGCGTATTCCCGGCGGGAATTGGATTGCGCGTTTACCACCCGTGCATATTGAGACGACCTGCAAAATGCAACTTTCAACTGCGTGGTAAATGTCGACATCGGATGGTGAAGTCCGTATCAACTGGTTGATTTGTTTGACTTCTTGAAACGATTTGCAAAGAAAGTTGCACAAACTTTTGCCATAATGAGATGATGTGCACAACGCAACTTTCAGTCATGTCGGTTCAAGGTCAATATCGCATGCCATGGCAGAATCGATGATCATATATTCAGAATTTCATGTCCACTTTATTTTTTTTTTTTCGTCCCTCAAAGGATTTTGTAACGCTTTCTATTATTTGGCGACATACAAAACGCAACTTTTAGGTATGTTGGTTCTGGGTCAGCGTCGTAAGGTGAAGATAAAGGTACAATACACTCAGTTCCAAAAGAAAGTGTGCACATAGTTTTCTGTTATTTTTTCTCGGTTATTTTCATGAAAACTTATAATGTTTGGTACCAAAATTTAAATCAGTTCGTAAACAAATTGGTGTGCATTTTAGATTGTGGGTTATACCTGAGAGTTAGTGTATGAACAAATGAAACAAAAAAGTCGGGGAATTTTTTTGAAATATTTAAACTTAAAAAGTGCACACTTTCTTTTGGAACTGAGTATAGTTAAATTTTTGTGTCCGATCCTTCTCTCTTGAAATAACTTGGCACAAGAGTAAGACCAACTTGAACTACGTATAATACATACAGATTGTATTATTTGTGTTTTATTGGTGCTTCTATACAGATTTTTGTTGCAGACATCGGTTTTTGTGTAAAACAACCATCTACCATTTAAGTGTTATTAGACATACTTATTATGTCAAGTATAAAAGGGATTCTGTTAACAAGAGCTATAGAATGTTTACAACTGTATCAAAGTCAAGATCTAAATCAAAGGTCACAAAACGAATTCCTACGTAGAATTACATGTATTTCAAACACATATCTCGAAGAGTTGTAACTTATATATGAGCCGCGCCATGAGAAAACCAACATAGTGGCTTTGCGACCAGCATGGATCCAGACCAGCCTGCGCATCCGCGCAGTCTGGTCAGGATCCATGCTGTTCGCTAACAGTTTCTCTATTTGCAATAGGCTTTGAAAGCGAACAGCATGGATCCTGACCAGACTGTGCGGATGCGCAGGCTGGTCTGAATCCATGCTGGTCACAAAGCCACAATGTTGGTTTTCTCATAGCGCGGCTCATATCATACGTCAACAACAACTAAGTCTACTGCTGGTTCCAAATTAAGTATGTGCTTGCATTTTCTTGATACTTTACAAATCAAAATCAAATTTTAACATCAATTTTCCTTTAGTTTATTGTAACTAATGTAGGGATAAACATGTTTTCTTTGTTTTATAACATCTGCAGTATTTCGAGGTATTGATTGGTGCCAGAGCCTAGTAGGGCGAGGGTACCAATTTATCCCGAGGGAGTCTGCAGATGTTGAACAAGAAAGGAACATGCGTTAATGTTATTCTAGCATAAACATGTAAAAAGCTAAAATATGAATATTTTGTCCGTCAACGTTATTAAATGCGGCAACTTCAGCATTTTTATCACGTTCACGTTATACGTTTACGCTTTGCCACGGAACGCGCGTATGTAAAATGTTGTTTTCACAACGCACGAGTGTGAGAATCTCTTAACACACGTTTTCTCTTCTGTTTAAACACCCCCTGAAAACGACAAAAACAACAGTTTTATGCTAGAATTCCATATTTGTGCATGAATGCAAAACTGATCACAAACATATCTGCATATATGTATATCTGCATCACTTCCATTACATACTCTAAGCTCGTAGCGCACGTGGGCAATAATAATTGGTATTATCAGAGATATGTGATAGAAAGTTATATAATTGTTGGCGCGGGAGTGTTGCATATTTCATTACCTCTTTTGAACAGACTCGGTGATGCCGAATCTTCTACTTTTATTATTATACAAGATTTATAAAGCGCCCTTTTCATGATCAATTTCACGTTCAAAGGCGCTTTACATAGTTCAAATGCAGCAACACAGGGCGCATAATTCATCCTCTACTAGTACAGACACAGAGCGATCTGACCACAGGGACAGGGTGAGACAAAAACCCCACGACAGAGAGATCAGAAATCAGATACAGGCATGTCCGGCTAACTTAGCCTAGCTCGTTGCGAATAGACAGCCTGGTTTCTTTAACGTGCACAGCACTGATACAGGCAAGGATTGCCTGGGTTCCTGACCAGTACATCTCTAGTTGGGTCGGAAACACTGAAAAGCAATTATGATTGGTTTCGTTTTATGCTTTTCAAAGGCTCTAATATATTACAAAAGACCGTTTCAGAATTTACTTCTGTAAGATTGGAGAATGTGATATTGGACGTTAATGTGTACATGTACATTTTAAAGCTTCGGTGGCGCCTAGGAAGATTGCTGTAGTTACAATAGTGTGTGAAATACATGTAAGCCGGTGCGTAAAATAGTTTTGTAAACATTAATTTGACACCGAAACATCTTATTTATCAATTTCACAGCGGATAAATAATTGTCAATCTACAGGACTCTCTTCTCTCTGTTCTGGTGATGACCTCTTATACCATTCCACCCAGGAACCATCATAAACACACGTGTCGTTCTTCCCACATAGGTAGGCCGCTAAGACAAGACAACATGCCGTCACACCTGAAACACAACAATACAATCGAAATTACATAGTCACCATGGTAATGGTAACTTACTACTTACAAAAAGTTTTCCCTTTGTTTCAGGAAAACATAGTTATATAGCGACAGAAAGTAATGCAAAATCATCACTACCGTCATCATCATTATCATAATCATTATTTTACAGGGGCTATGTACACTATTCAGCCATAACTTCGCCTCCTAATGATTCTCAGTAAACTATGTATACATTTTGTTATCTCCATCCCTTCCTGGAAAGGCACCGCTGTGACCAGTATTTTGCAATGCAAGTGGACCGAACCTCTTTCCAATGTGTTCAGCCAATCGAATATGTCCCGACTACGAAGGCTGCTCTTGTGAAAAAAATATCACTCGCCACCGTTTCATTCAGAAAAAACTGACATCTTTAAGTTAGTCTTCAATAAAAATAAAAGCTAATATCCAAACGTTTATAATTTTAAGCCACTAACACTTTATTAGGATGCTCTAAATCTGTAAATAGTTAGTCTAACCTGAACCGCATGAAGTTGTCAATGGTCTGTTCAGATCCACACAAGCTTCGGTGAAAACTTTCTTTAGGTCATCTGTGCTTTTCACAGCTCCACCATTCACAATTTTACCATCCGGACTTGTATAAGGGTCGAGTATTCTTGTGAAAGGTATACTAGCAGATCCAGGGATATGACCTGGTTTGCAGTCTGAAACCGGTAAGATTGAAAAACCATTTAATTGAGTAAGTCATATAGACAACTATGACGACTTCCCAGTGGAGAATATAAGATTATTTCACTGGTTGTAGGTGCAGTCAGGAATATTAAGCCCAGGGGTAACTATTTAAACGGTGGCGGTACTTGTTCATTCAATTTAGTAAATTTCGGCTTAATAAAATTTAGAAACGAGGATACACTGCGCTATTTGCAGTCTCGGGTAAAATTATTTACCCAACTTAAAAAAAATCGGCATTAGGGATGCAAGTTCATTTCTTCGTAACCCTGAGGGAGTACCAGAACACATGGCAGACAGTCACGATTACAGCACTTGTTGGACGGACATTGAAATGCCAATATTGCAGTATTACACGGGAGTTTACTAGAATCGCGCGAGTGTTGCACGAATGAGACGAACAGATCCGTGGATAATAATTTTGAAGTTGTGTGTGCGTGTGTGTGTTTTTTGTCATCTAACGAGCTTCGCATTTGTACCGTCTTCGTAAAACTGACACCATATATAATTTAGAAAAAGGAATAAGTCTGCTGAGGACTTTGTAGTTCTGAGGACTTTGTAGTTTCGTGTAAAAAAAAACTCCTAGTGATTTGTAAATATACCTTGCTGAAATGTTTCAACCCAGTTTAATTGCATCGGTGACATCGCAATATGCCAATATGGGCATAACTTTCGGGTGAACTGCCATCTATTCATCTAATGGTAACACTTCAATTTTTGCAATTGAGATTAATGAGCAATAGCAGAAACATCTTGCCCATAAGGTAAAAAGTGTACAGAGAGCTGCGGTCAGGTACGTCTGTAACAATTAGGACTTCACGAGCAGCACGTGTTACTCAGATGTTAGAAGAACTACACTGGAAAATATTATATCAGAAAAGGGTTTATAACTCAGTAATATTCCTTTATAAAATACAACACCAGCTAGTTTTTGTTGATCATGATCACCTGACCCACACTAGAAATCTGAATTTCCTCATACCCCAGTCTCGAACACAGTACCATCTAAACTCTTTCTTCCCTAGAGCTATCCGCTACTGGAATACTCTTCCAGGACACATGCAAGCCAGTCCCAGCCTCAATATCTTTACAGAGGGGCTGGCGACGGTCAATTATCTCCATTCTTATTTTAATATTAATTTTGCACTCTTTATTTTATCTTATCATATTTTAACTAATGCACTTAACTATTTTATTTTAAACTAACAATGTTTCCCTGACTAGCACCTCCCAGTCATAATCTTCGTTGATTGTTGGGGAATAACCCGTAGAAGTAGTTTCTTAAATTATTTCCTTTGGCTTCTCATACAGGTAATAGACATTTACGGATTACGTCTACGTGGACTGTGGACACCTAAGGCGACAGATTTTTCAAGGGGACCGTCTCTACATAGTTTAATTATATTATGCGCAATATGAAAAAGTGTTTATAACGGTAATAGGGTTTGAGTTATTATATCATCACTATGCGGTAGGTGATATAAATTTGGATGTGCATGTTTTTAGCTCGACTTTTCGAAGAAAAAGTAGAGCTATTGCACTCTCTCCGGCGTCGGCGTCGGCGTCTCCGTTGGGTTAAAATTTTTGATAAAGTCAAATATCTCTGTTACTGTCAAAGCTATTGACTTGAAACTTAAAATACTTATTTACTATCAAAGTCTATACAAGGAAAATCAATCCCCATAACTCTGATTGAATTTTTACAGAATTATGCCCCTTTTTAATTTAGCATTTTTGGTTATAGTTTTTGATAAAGTCAAATATCTCTGTTACTATCAAAGCTATTGACTTGAAACTTATAATATTTATTTACTATCGAAGTCTACACCAGGAGAAATAATCCCCATAACTCTGATTGAATTATGATAGAATTATGCCCCTTTTAACTTAGAATTTTTGGTTAAAGTTTGTGATAAAGTCAAATATCTCCGTTACTATCAAAGCTATTGACTTGAAACTTAAAATAGTTATTTACTATCGAAGTCTACACAAGGAAGAACAATCCCCATAACTCTGAATCGAATTTTTACAAAATTATGCCCCTTCTTAATTAAGAATTTTCTGTCAAATTTTATTATAAAGTCAAATGTCTCTGTTACTATCAAAGCTACTGACTTGAAACTTAAAATAATGATTTACTATCGAAGTCTACACCAGGAAAAACATTCTGCGTTACTCTGATTTGATTTTTGATAGAATTATGTCCCTTTTTAACTAAGAAATTTTGGTTAAAATATTTGATAAAGTCAAATATCTCTGTTACTATCAAAGCAATTGACTTGAAACTTAAAATACTTATTTACTATCGAAGTCTACACAAGGAAAATCAATCCCCATAACTCTGATTGATTTTTTTACAGAATTATGCCCCTTTTTAATTAAGAATTTTCTGTTAATTGTTTTGATCAAGTCAAATATCTTTGTTACTATCAAAGCTATTGACTTGAATCTTAAAATACTAATTTACTATTTAAGTCTACATGCGTAGAAACAATCCCCATAACTCTGATTTGAATTTTGTTAGTATTATGCCCCTTTTTAACTTAGAATTTTTGGTTAAATTTTTTGATAAAGGCAAATATCTCTGTTACTATCGAAGCTATTGACTTGAAACTCAAAATAGTTATTTACCATCAAAGGCTTCACCAGGAGAAACTATCCGCATAACTCTGATTGAATTTTAATAGAATTATGCCCCTTTTTAACTTAGAATTTTTGATTGAAGTTTTTGATAAAGTCAAATATCTCTGTTACTATCAAAGCTATTGACTTGAAACTTAAAATACTTATTTACTATCGAAATCTACACCAAGGAAAGCAACCCCATAACTCTGTTTTGGATTTTGACAGAATTATGCCCATTTTTAACTTAGATCATTTTGTTAAAATTTTTGATAATTTCAAATATCTCTGTTACTATTAAAGCTTTTGACTTGAAACTTAAAATAGTTATTTACTATCGAAGTCTACACAAGGAAAATCAATCCCCATAACTCTGATTTGACAAGAAATTATAACTCTATGTGGTCACACCTTTGAATTACCTCCCTATTGACACTTCTTGACCGGATGATAAACTAAATAAGTATTGAAGATACCAAGTCGTAACTTTATACAATGTTAGACCTCATTGAAAGGAAGTGCAGTGACAAGGAACCATAACTGTAGTTGGTCCCATTTTTAATAATCTCCATTTTTAAACCTCTCTGGTGCATAACTCGAATACTATGCAAGATAGATTTCATACTTTACAAACTGATAAAAGTCAGTGAGAAGGAGTGTAGGGACAAGGAACCATAATCTAGGTCGTCCCATTTTTTAATTATCTACCTTTTTTGGAAACTTTATACTTACTCTAGATGCCACATTTTCTTTATGAAATTTAGTCCAAAGACAGAACATTTCACTTTTTAAATGTATAAAAAATTAAAATACAGTTAACTGGGATATAAAAGTCAGTCGATAGTCATATCATAGAAATACCTTTTCAACAGTCTGAAGGCCTAGTTTCTACGTACATGTCTGTGCATCCCTTGTGTGTAGAAGAAAACATAACGGATTGAGTGTATTAACTGAAAACTGTCAACAAGAAATGAATTTCATTTAATTAATGTTTATGCCATAATACAGTATAAATGGGAAGATTTTTTTATTTTGATTATTTTCCTATCTTCCGTTCATTTATCTAGTAAAAAAGCTGTCCATCTCTTCGTCCATCCACTACTGATAAATTAAAACAATAAAGTTATACGAATACAAAGTCTTTAACGCGGCTAATACAGAAATAACAAGTGCTCCGCCAAGCGGGGCAATATACGCCCGAAGGATTATTTCAGGGGATGGGAGCAAAATTTAAAGAACTTTACTGTTGAAGCCCAAACGAAAAGGACAACAAAGGGAAGAAATTACCCGAAAAACTCTAAGTCCACTAAAATCATTACCAGGTACAGATATGTCAAAATACACCTTAACTTTGCAGGTACCATCCATGTTGTACCACAGAAAAGTGGTATCGGTTTTTTCACTACGGCCAATAATAAAAATGTTACAAAATAACCTATTTATAGTAACATAAAAGGGAAGTAATTCAATAAAAAATTATTGTAAGTGAACAAAAAATGGGTATGCCAAATAAAACCAAGAGCACCGCAATGCAAAGCAACATAAACACAAAACAAAGTCATGTGACCATTGACCCCTAAGTGCGACCTTGACCTTCAAGCGAGCCATGCGCTCTGCACGTCGTCTCAATGTGGTGAACATTTGTGCCAAGTTTCTTTAAAATCCTTCAAGCAGTTCAAAAGTTACACATCGCACTCGAAACAAAGTTATATGACTTTTGACCCCTTAGTGTGACCTTGACCTTGTATATAGCCATCCAAAACATGCGCTCTGCACGTCGACTCGATGTGGTGGACATTTGTGCAATGTTCCTTTAAAATCCCTCATACAGATCAAGAGTTACAGAGCGGACACGAAACAAAGTCATATGACCTTGACCTCTAAGTGTGACCTTGATCTTAAAGCAAGCCACCTGATACAGGCGCTCTGCACGTCCTCTTGATGTGGATAACATTTGTTTCAAGTTTGTTTAAAATCCTTCAAGGAGCGGAGTCGACACGAAATTGTAAACGGACAGACGGACAGACAGACAAACAGACAGACAGACAGATGAACACCTGTGGTATCCCAAAATACGTCCCTTCAGGCGTATGATAACAACAAAGGAATGGAGACGCAAGATATTACGTTTTCTACAGTTTTCACAATGTTTTACCTGCTGACCTACATTTTGATCCCAACTGACCCAGTTTAGATTTTTTCATGTTGGACGACGCCGACGATGGAATACGGATACATTGCGATCAGACTAGCTCATCTTTTCAACTTTGTCGCAGATGCGCAACTTATAATATTGAAGAACATTTCAGGAAAGTGTTATGACGCTAGATCAAATACTTTTTGCGATATGTATAACAAAACATTTCTCTGGCGAGCAGACGGACGGACAGACAAATCCAAATACTATCCAGTGCAGTGACATATTAAGCCAGACCTTACCATCATTATAGGAATGTTTTCCTACCAAACATAAATTAAAATTATCATGTTGAGACGGTCCCCTTGAAAAATCGATCGTCCTAGGTGTTCACAGTCCACGTAGACTTAATCCGTAAATGTCTAGTTAAAGGAAGTTAAAAGAAAACGATAATAAATAATATAAAAATGTAATATAAAGAGTGGTCACTACTCTATAGTAAATAAGTATAATGAAATATGAGTTAGATCAAAATTCTTCTCGCAAACATTTTCATTATTACAGCTGACTTTTGTGATTCCGAAAATATCTGCCCATTGACTATATTTTCAAATTACACGTGCCTGCTTATGAAGTTATGACATTTCCAAGAAGTATCAACAACTGTTGATTGTAAAAAGTATACCTTCTCTTGGCTCTGGATCAGTACCATGAAATCTGCCTGCTGATCTAGCGTCAACTACTTGAAAGTTTTGACTAGCAATGTTGTCAGCCACTTCTTCAAATGATTTAATATGATTTCTATTCAATTTAGCTGTAAATGCTTTCTTTTGTGGTGTTTCTACACCAGTAGCTATTGGAAATCCTGCATCTCTCCATGACCTCAAACCACCATCCAGTAAATGAACACCCTCGTGGCCGAAAACTCGGAACGTCCACCAAACGCGTGGGGCTGAAAATTGTGCAAAGTCTGGATGGTCGTTATAAATAACTACACTGGTATCATTGTCAATTCCAAGATTACCTACATATTCAGCAAAATGTGTTTCTGATGGTAGCATATGTTCATATTCCGACTTTGTCGTGCATGCATCAATATCAAAGAATGCTGCACCCGGTATATGACCCATTTTGTAATTGTCAAACCCCTTCTTTCCATAGTTAGGCAGGAACCATGTTGCGTCTATCACTCTCATTTTCTCGGGAAACTTTGTTATGCATTCGAATAAATGTTTAGCAGTTACCAGTGTATTGAGTTTCAGCATGCTTTATGTGGCCGTGTTAAATCCTAAATTAACCTGAATGTCACTTTGACAGCTTACTGTTTACAATTTGGCACATGTATAATAATATCGCTTATAACATTGATATATCTTTAATTATTAATGGAATTTCATAGATGAATGAGAAAACTGAAATATTTTTGTTTTGTTTGATAGAGTCTTAATATGTTATTTGTTCAATTTCATCACTTTTATGCAAATTATTAAATGAAAAAACACAAAAAATGTATTAATTATTTTGTATTTGGTGGAAGCAAATTTTTCAATAAAAATGTCCGACAAAGACGACGATGAGCCCAAACTTGAACCAACCAAATCGCCAGTTTCTGCAAGAAGGGCCAAAAAACTTCTTTATTTGTCTGAATATTTATCGAAACAAGAATCTCGCACAAATTGCAAAAAGGTATAAAGTTAAAACAACTACACTGTTGCGAAAATCATGACAATATTTTGTGGGTCAAAGTGAAATAACTTTCGGATACCAGTGTGTAGAAAAGTTTATGAACAATATTTATTGTTTCTGTAATAAATCGTTTAACTTTTGTGTTCTGTTACTTTTTACATTATTTTTAAGATCGCCTTAACTGAGAAACACCACTTGATTGACAACACATTATCCACAGGAAGAATGTCTCAAAAGTGGCTAGGTGTCGGTAACCATTATGGCAGTGGCTACGATTACGGTACCGTAATCCTAGCCTCCGGTTCTAGGATTACGGAAGTTCCGTATTCCTAGACAACCCTATGAGGACAGGCTAGGATTACGGAAGTATTTTAAGAGTCATAAAGTATATGTTAACACACGCATAAATGATGTTGTAAACTTACTTATTCCATTAATTTTTCATGCCTGCCTTATTATTTCATGTTTTCTATCCGCCGTTTTGGGTTAGTATAATCTTAATGGCGGCGCGCGGAAATAAATTAGAAATATGAGTGTCAAAGTTAGATTTAAAAAAATCTATACTTTGAATTTTATGATTTATAACCATATTGTAAGTTATTAAAGACCATTTGTGTTGACTTGATGAAAAAAATGCAGGTATATATGAAACATGTATAATTCTATATTTCCGTGCACCGCCATTAAGATAATACTAACCAAAAACGGCCAATCGATAGCACGAAATATTAGTGAAATGAGTAAGTTTACAATGTCATTTATGCATGTCCTAACATAAATTTGATGCCTCTTAAAGACTTCCGTAATCCTAGCCTATTCTCATAGGGTTGTCTAGGAATACGGAACTTCCGTAATCCTAGAACCGGAGGCTAGGATTACGGTACCGTAATCGTAGCCACTGCCAACCATTATTATAAATTATGTGGCACTAGCTAGGTGTCCAATAAGCTGACCTTTAGACCTGTAGTCTAGACGTCCGGTTACCACTAGAGTTAAAGAATGGCTTTAATGTCACATTTAATCGGCATACAACACAAGTAGTCAAAATAATTTGTTTTATATTTGTGAAGGTGCAATCTGGATATTATTTAATAGTTTTTACATAAATCAATGAGGAATTGAATCCCCTTTTGATACATGTAAGTTTTATTTGAATTTATGGCCAATTCATAACATAATCGGCATTTAAACCTCTAGCATGTAAAGGGTCGACAGTGATAAAAAATTTCATCGGAAATTGCTTCCACTATTTTATATAATATAAGGTCTTTTGAGTGTTAATTGATGCGAGTGGGGATATTGCCCATATGAAAAAATTATCTCAATATTTCCAAGGATCACGTCAAATTTGTTGGATTAACAAAACAAGCTACAAAGCTCTTTTGTGACAACTAGGTATCCAGTAACAGATACTTACCTTTACTTATTTTCCTCCTCATAAAATTAACCCCATGTTTTACATGCCAAAGGCCTCTTGATTGCTGCAGTTTTGGAAAAATCATCGTAAATGACTAAATTTAGCATTACTTTCTCGTTCTGATTGGTTCTCCATCTTGGTCTTTGCTAGACAAGCTTACTGTCGCTGAGTGGCTGATTTTTAATATCTGACATTTTGAAGCCACCGCATCGTTACAGTTTGACCGTCACAAATAAAACAAACTGTATGCGTCAGACTAGTTCAACTAGGTCTTTGCATGATTTTGCACATGGTAACTTAACGGATAAAAACTGGAAACATAAACATTTCTCGCAGTTTTATACAC
Source organism: Mercenaria mercenaria (assembly GCF_021730395.1). NCBI lineage: Eukaryota > Metazoa > Mollusca > Bivalvia > Venerida > Veneridae > Mercenaria > Mercenaria mercenaria. The sequence continues at coordinate 27,482,472 of NC_069362.1, forward strand.
TTTTGCTGTTAGAACTTCGGCCGCTAGGCAACAGTCAGGCAAAAATGACAATCAAAAGCACAGACATCGCGTGTGTGATTCACAACGATTTACGTTTCAAGACTCTTCATTTTCTGAATTCAGGTGGCTTTGCACTGGTAATGTTTCAGGCATGGCATTTTGTTATTCTGTATCAGTTAAATGTTCGCAAGCCTCATGGACACAACTTCAGCATTGTGTACTGGAGCTTTTTTAGCTCACCTGAGAATGAAGTGCTCAAGGTGAGCTTTTGTGATCGCCCTGTGTCCGGGGTCCATTGTCCTCGGTTGTCCGTCGTCGTCAACACTTTGACTGTTAACACTCTAGAGGTCACAATTTTAGCCCAATCTTAATGAAACTTGGTCAGAATGTTACCCTCAATAAAATCTTGGACAAGTTCGATATTGGGTCATGTTCGGTCAGAAACTAGGTCAAATTAAAGCAAAAGTTGTTAACACTCTGGAGGTCACAATTTTTGCCCAATCTTAATGAAACTTGGTCAGAATGTTACCCTCAATAAAACTTGGACGAGCTTGATATTGGGTCATCTGGGTTAAAAAACTAGGTCACCAGGTCAAATCAAAGGAAAAGCTTGTTAACACTGTAGAGGCCACATTTATGACTATATCTTCATGCAACTTGGTCAGAATGTTAATCTTGAAGATCTTTAGGTCAGATCTTCAAATTCAGTCTGGGTCAGGTGGGGTCAAAAACTAGGTCACTAGGTCAAATAAAAGGTCAAGCTTGTTAACAGACCAAATTTTAAGGCTGAAACTCATGGGAATTGATCAGATTGTTTGTCTTGATGACCTCTAGGTCAGGTTCGAATTCGGGTCATGTGGGGTCAAAAACTAGGCCACCCGTTCAAATCAAAGGTAAAGCTTGTTAACAGTCTAGAGGTCAAATTTATTACTGTATCTTAATGAAACTTGGTCAGAATGTTAATCTTGATGGTCTTTAGGCCAGGTTTGAATCTGGGTCATGTGGTATGAACAATTAGATTACCAGGTCAAATCAAATGTCAAGCTAGTTAACACTTTATAAGCCACATTTATGACCGTATGTTAATGAAATTTGGTGAGAATGTTAATCTTGATGATTTTTAGGTCAAGTTGAAATCTGCATCAGGTGGGGTCAAAAACTAGGTCTCCAGGTCAAATCAAAGGAAAAGCTTGTTATCACTCAAGAGGCCACATTTATGACTGTATCTTCATGAAACTTGGTCAGAATGTTAATCTTGATGATCTTTAGGCTAAGTTCAAATCTGGGTGATGTGGCATCAAAAACTAGGTCACTAGGTCAAATTAAAGGAAAAACTAGTTAACACTCTAGAGGCCACATTTATGAACATATCTTAATGAAACTTGGTCAGAATGTTAATCTTGATGATCTTTAGGTCAATAGGTCAATTGAGTGATACAGGGCCTTCATGGCCCTCTTGTTTTGTTACAGTTACAGTAATACAGTTTTATGTCTGCTTTTGTAACTACCTGTAGATCATTGTCTGAAATAAAGTATTATATTCATGGAGGTTTTAATGTTGAAAATCCAGACAAGTGAATTTTGGCTGCAGACAAGTGGATTTTTAAGTCTCACTTGCCAAGTGAAAAGTATTGGGTTTTTCACACCCCTGCACTTGATGGATCTTCATCAAACTTGATCTGTAGCATCATAAGGTCCTATCTTAAGGTAGTTCAAATGAGGGCACTTGGCCAATTTTTAGCAGAGTAATGGCCCCATTTCTTCTTCAAATTGGGTCGTATCTTCAGTATGTCTTTAACAGATAAATTGATTTAATTAGTGGTAAGTATGGAGTGATATGATAATAAAATTCAGATCAGGTCAAATTTTGTTACAGTCCACAAATTTTTGGCAGAACTATGGCCCTTTTCTTAGAGATGGTACCTAAAAAATTCAAATTCATCTTTACATATTTTTTACAGAGTGAAATGATAGCTAAGTGCACCAAATTACTAAACATATTAATGGTTTTCCTCCTCACCATGTAAAAATAGAAATATCTGATATTTAAAAAATGGCTTTCTCAAAATATCTGAAGCAAAATGGACAACTCTTGTATTGACCGTTTTTCAATGGTTTTAGGACATCCCCAATTATAGTCTGTATTAAAAGGATCCACATCTACATAAATTCAATAGAATATAGTGTAAGTTTAGTCTACTTTCAACACTTTGAAAGAGCCTATACTGAACTTCCTTTTGTCTTCTAATAAAGTCAAAGTCCAAGACTAGCCAAGAGTCTAAAACTAATGAAAAAAATCTGAGTGAAAGAGAATGACATGCTCTTTATTATAAGCTTACCAAAACCATACCAAAAATGTACCTGAAAGAAGATATTAAAGATTTTATAATGTAAACAAACCCCTACACCATTTTGCCATCAGTATTTTTCATTCATGAAAGCACTCAATTCAGGTGATAATTGCTGATATATTATAAATGAGAGGCCGTAACAAAATCTTTTTTTTTTCAAGTTGTGTAAGCAGTTTAAGTTGTAAATTAATGTTGATATCTGAAGTTACCCACTTACATTGTTTACAAGAATAAATAAACACCTTGTAGTTTTTTTTTAAGGGTAGTTGACCAGTATCGAAAATCATCAAAGTAATCTCCATAATATTATGCTTTTTCAGCATTTATTCGATTTTCATGGAAAAAAATGATTGTGAGAGTTCCATCCAGAAAATGTTGAACTGCTAAAAATACATTGCAGAGTCATTACATATCGCTACCTTAAAATGTTTGATTTCATTTGATGATTATGACTTTTTGTGTTACATTATTTGCAGCAAAGAACATCAGATTATATTCTGATAAGTATAAGAAAATTCTTCAAAATTACTAAAAGATAAAAATTAATTCCAAAATGATTGACTGAAATGACTAATATAACGAGTCTGGCTCGTTGTTACACAAACGTGATACCAATTTAACTTTTTTGTAATTTTTCATTGTTGGATACATATATTTTATGTTTTTAAAATTTAGTATATAAAATTTGAATAAGCCAATGTATCATCATTTGGAACAATAAATAACTTTGGCTTAAAGATCAAATCTTAATAACGTTTCTTAATGTCGTAAAATTTCATTAATGGAATTTATGCATAATATTTTACTTTATTTTCATGCACTACCAAACTTTCTATCAGGGCCTTACTACAACTTATAAAATAACTGTCAGTGTAAGCCATGAGAAAAGTGTGCATATTCATGATATTGTATACTGAATACAATGAGATTTAAACAAATGTAGGTCATATTTTGTCTGACTCATCAGTTGTTGATAAAAGGACCTATTTGATTTTTCTTTTACGTTTGACCAATGATTTATGTTGGCTTCAGTTTATTGGTCAATTCAGAGTTGTTCCCCTTAGATTTTGTTGGGTAGGTACCATCTCTACTTTTCTAACTTAAAATTTTTCAGTATTTTGATTAATATCCTTTCCATATTTAACTTAATAGAATGAACGAATTGAATTCATTTTTGGTATATAAGTATTTGATTATAAATTACAAACCAGGTTTGATTTCATGCAAGTTTTGTCCCCATTCTAACTGATAATTTGGTTCTCTGTTTAATATGAATGGATGAATTGATTGAGTACATTTGAGCCGTGACATGAGAAAACCAACATAGTGGGTTTGCGACCAGCATGGATCCAGACCAGCCTGCGCATCCGCGCAGTCTGGTCAGGATCCATGCTGTTCGCTAACAGTTTCTCTAATTGCAATAGGATCTGAAAGCGAACAGGATGGATCCTGACCAGACTGCGCGGATGCGCAGGCTGGTCTGGATCCATGCTGGTCGCAAACCCACTATGTTGGTTTTCCCATGGCACGGCTCATTTTATCCCCATATAAACCTCATACAAAGTTCTAAAAAATCAGGTTCTTTACAGACATTTTACAACTTGAAAGCAGGTATTTATTCCACAGAGGAAGTCTTTGGTACAGGAGTATTATTTACTCTGTGGAAAGGCTATCAGTTCTTGTTTACTTCCAAGAACTAATAAAATCCTGTTCTTTATGACATTTCAGGTATCAAAAATTTTAAAGAAATCAGCACATGAACATACAGAAGATGAGAAGGCAACACTTGCCAAGCACCAAGATATCGTGAAGAGAATCTCCAAGAACAAAGAGAAAAGGGAATTGAATCAACAGAGGGTGTTAGAGGTTTGTAAATTGTTTGAAGTTACTTTCACAAAAAGGTTGCAGAGAAGTCCTGGTGATTAAGTTTTATATAGAGGATATTTGTTTGCTTCTTTGTAAGATTATAATGCGTTTCAAGAAGTGAACACCATATTTGCAGTATTTTCACAATTGGCTATGCAAATTGTGAAAATTTAAATTATTACATTCATGGGTGAAATATATTCGATCTTAATGCAAAACAAACAAATTTTGTTTTTATTTTATGGTTTTCAACACTTTTAACCAAATTATATACATTTTATCTACAAACATCAAGTGCATGATGTCACAATGTTGTGATGTCACAATATTTCTTTGAAGTTTTTATTACATTTCTTTTATATTTTGTTATGATGGAGTGTATGTCTTTATTATCATGGAGGGATATACATCTGTATCTTTAATGAAGTTATTTTGCAAAGATTTTCCTATTATTTATAAAATTTTCATATTCTTTCGCATTCAAGTGTAATTCAATTCCAGTAAAATGAAAATAATATTTTCACAGACTCTGCATTGAAACAGTGAAAATATCAATTTTATTTCACTTACATAATCCAGTTTTTCACTGAAGTGCATAAAATAAAGGCTGGTACTAAAATTATGGTAACCACTATGGAAAAAAGAAAAAAAAACAGATTTGAAAGAAACTTTGCACTACCCCACACTTGCAAATTGCAAATGGAAAACGAAAAATGCAAATATTTTTTCTATATACTGGCAGTTTTAGCATATAGTGTATAAAATAAGATACAGAGTGGACTTCTATAAGCCTACTTGCTCCCAGTCCAGTCCAACATTCATGTATGTATTTTATTATCTAAAATGTACTACATATTAGGAAATAAGAAATGTTTAAATCAAAATAAAAGAAATGCAACAATCTTCAATTCCTGTTTCCTATCATATGGCTTGTTTATATTTTAGACAGAAGATGGTGAAGAAGTGTTGCAGACCAAATGTGAGAAGTTGGCAAAAATCATTCAGCAATCCAAGAAAACTGTGATATATACTGGAGCTGGCATAAGTACTGTAAGTTTACCCTGTGATATATACCGGAGCTAGCATCAATACTGTAAGTTTACCCTGTGATATGTACCGGAGCTAGCATCAATACTGTAAGTTTACCCTGTGATATATACCGGAGCTAGCATCATTACTGTAAGTTTACCCTGTGATATATACCGGAGCTAGCATCAATACTGTAAGTTTACCCTGTGATATATACCGGAGCTAGCATCATTACTGTAAGTTTACCCTGTGATATATACCGGAGCTGGCATAAGTACTGTAAGTTTACCCTGTGATATATACCAGAGCTAGCATCATTACTGTAAGTTTACCCTGTGATATATACCGATATACCAGAGCTGGCATCAGTACTGCAAGTTTGCCCTGTGATATATACCAGAGTTATTGGTTTGATCAGTTTAAAATGATGAATTTAACTGCCATAGGGTTACTTCACTGTTAGTTACTGTAATGTTACATACTAGGTATAAATTAAATGAAAAAGACAAGGAGCTGAGTCAACATTCATAAAATAAGCAATGCAAACTTTATTCTATGATAAATGAAGTACTTAACTAAAGTTATCAAGAGGTTATATAAAGAAAGATAAATTATAGGCATGCTTCTTACATTCTTGTAGTATTCTTATCTAGATCAACTTTAGATTCCAGTTTTAAAATATAAATGAATTGATGTGATGAGGAATGCATGAATTAGGGACTGTTAAGTACCTCTGCCTGTACCTTTATCACTGTTTGTGTACATGTAAGCTTATTTATAGTTGCCACTGGTAACCTATATGATCGTGTCCTCAAGAAAACTGTAAGTAATGTTAGTGGGAGGATAGTGTTCCAGTTCCAGAAGCTTCCCTGGTTCTTTAACGTGCCAGGTGTAAAGCACCCATATACAGGACTCTTATCCCAATGTTACTAATTTTTAGTTGGAAGAGCAGTGGCTTGAACTCACGACCCCTGGTTTGGTAGTCAGACAGTTTTACCACAGGACCACAGCGTCTGCTCTAATCATTTTCTTGACTGTCTTGTTTTATAGGCTGCTTCAATACCAGATTATAGGGGACCACAAGGAGTGTGGACACTTCTTCAAAAAGGGGAACAACTCAAGTAAGATATTTTGATTTACCACTTTTCTTTTATACAAATACTTTAAGTCGTTCTGATAATTTTTTAAGGAATTAAGTAACCATTACCAATTTTGCAATGGCAACATTTTTCGGAATGTACTGTAGCTTATATAACATAAAGAACAATATTTGCACCAACATATTTTTTGTTTTAGACCTCAGGATTTAAGTGATGCAGAACCAACTCTTACACATATGTGTATAACACAGCTACACAAGCTTGGTCATGTAAGTTTTTACACATTCATGTATTAAAAAAATTGCTTTAGATGTGTTCAAATTACTTTACTTGGTACTACTATGGTCTAATAAAAGATCACACAGAATGTTTCTGTAGTCTTAATGTTTGATATGTAAATGGTACTGAATTATTTATAGTTTTGTCTCCTACACTACTTGGGGTTTTCTTACATATTCATACAGGTCAGTGATTTTTCAGGTCCCGATTGTTTACATTACGTTGAAACATTTCATATCCCAGAATTCCTTGTTTGTTCCTTTCATTACTGTAATGTTTGTCTCTGCCATTTTCATTCATAATAGGTCCTACATAGTCACTGGATAAATCCAGGTCGATATCCGGGTTGTGAGAATGATTTCTGTATGCATCAAGCCATATCCTCTATGAAACTTTCTTCGTTTGTATTTTAAACCTCTCATAATTAACCTTTAGCCTGCTGGCAGCAAGTGATTCTGCCTTTGCGACCAGTGCAGACCAAGATCAGCTGGCCCAAATTGAATGATGGACCAGTCCATTTTAGAAATTTAGCAGGGTAAAGGTTAATGTTTTCTTCTAGATTGCATGAGCTTCACCAATTTACATTTTGCAATAATTAATTCTAGGTGAAGCATGTAGTATCCCAGAACTGTGACGGCTTACATTTAAGAAGTGGTCTACCCAGGCAGGTGCTCTCTGAAGTCCATGGAAACATGTTTATAGAGGTAATAATTGATAAGTATGTTGCTTTTTGTGTACACAATTGCTAAACTCTGTGATCTACTTGGTTTGAGTACTTGGTAGTGTTTTACACTGTGAGCTCTACTCTTGTTTGCAAATTGATTTCCACAGGGAATAAATCACAATCTATTTTGGATTCATATTTTCACTGAGGTTTGTAAATATTGGTGCATATTTGATCATTTAAAGTGAGGAACATTGTAATTATTCAGATACTGCAATATCATTATACTGATAGGGAATCATTTTTAATCCCTGCATGAGTGGTTGGGGGTTAAAGGAATGGTCTCTGTCCATCCGCCTGTAACACTTTGTGTCCGCTCCATATAACTTAAACCCCGGGAAGGATTTTTATTAAACTTGGGTCAAATGATCATCTCGTCAAGATGATGTGCAGAACTCATTAGTCAGCCATGTCAGCTCAAGGTCAAGTTCACAACTCAAGGTCAAAGGTTTGAGCCTTCCATTTTGTGTCTGCTCTGTATCTCCTAAACCCCTTGAATGATTTTCATGAAACTTGGGTCAAATAATCACCTCATCAAGATGATATGCAGAACTCATGAATCAGCTGTTGGCTCAAGGTCAAGGTCACAACTCAAGGTCAAAGGCTTGAGCCTTCTATTTTGTGTGTACTTAACAACGTCAATGCTTCAACCCAATACTATCAACCCTTTCACTATCCATAACAGTGGCGTGGGATATAGCTGTCTGTCAGACAGCCTTGTCATAATTGCATCAGTCTGTTTAAATTAATAACTTAATTTTTGTTATGGATGATTTGTCACAACTGAAATTTAGCTATATTTTATTTAATGATGGGTATGTGGCAGTGAATGTGTATGGACATATTTGTCGCAGTTGAAATCTAAAGTTTATTTTGTTTTTGGACAGCTCAAGTTTATTTTGAAACTTCATTTTGTTAATGGCCAGATGTTGTCACATCTGCAACTGAACTTCATTTTTGTTAATGGACAGATTCGTCCCTTGAGAAATTGAACTTCACTTTGTTTAGGGACTGATTTGTCACAACTAAAACTAAACTTTATTTTGTTTAGGGACTGGTTTGTTACAATTGAAACTTAACTTCATTTTGTTAATGGACATGTTTGTACCAACTGAAATGAACTTTATTTTGTTAAAGGACAGATTTGTCAGAACTTAAACTTGACTTTATTTTGTTTATCCACATATTCATCACAAGGTTATGTTACTTATTTATTTGATATAAACATTGAAATATTAAGACCTCATTTTTAATAACATGAGAGCATTTCAATAATATTAAATCTATATATAGCCAGCTGGTATAGCATGTCTTCTTACTGAAAATAAACATATATTTAGATGTTATGTTACATAATTACATGTATAAGAAAAATAATCTGTTTTGAAAAATGCACAGATTTGTCACACCTAAAATTTCACTTGTCATAACTGAAACTTTATTTTTTGTGCATAGATTTTTCACAACTGAAGCTTTACTTGTCACAACTGAAACTTTTTTTATTTATGAACAGATTTGTCACAATTGAAACTGATCTTTGTTCTGTTTATGGACAGATTTGTCACAACTGCAGACCTCACAGAGAGTATGTTAGGCTTTTTGATGTGACAGAGAACACAGGTGTCAGACGTCACTTGACAGGGCGTCACTGCCAGAGATGTGGTGGCAAACTGAAGGACACTATTGTGCACTTTGGAGAGAAAGGAGGCATGAAATCTCCATACCGCTGGAAGGAAGCAGTGAGAGCTGCAAACAAATGTGATCTTATTCTGTGTCTCGGATCAAGCCTCAAGGTTTGTTTAATATGTGCTACCTTGTTGTGATAGCTGCAGTCTAGGACTGGCAAGGCTTGCTTTGTAGATTCTGCATATTACAATTTCTGATGTATGTAACCGGCTTGGGAAGCTCAACTGCTAGAACACTGTACTACAAAGTAAGCAGTGACAATGGTTATTCACAGGGCAAATATTTTTGGCACCAGTTTGTAAAAAGATAGTCTGTCTGAAATATTTTCCCCCTTCTCTGATTCCTGCAGAAAATGTGGTGAACTGGTCATCATACAAAATTTAAATACTGCTCAAAAACAGCATGATATCTATAGCTGTCAAACACACTTGATAATGTTATTTAATTTCAGATTTTGAAGAAATATGCATGTCTGTGGTGTATGGACAGAGTTAAACATAAAAGACCAAAACTTGCCATAGTGAACCTACAGTGGACCCCAAAAGATGAGTCTGCAACTTTGAAAATAAATGGTTTGTAAATTATTAATACACCATACTCATATAAATACATGGGGATATCTTGAAGAAGTCGATGCCAGTCAGTCAGCCAGTCCATCCAACAATCCGATTGTAAATCTCTCTCCTTAATGTTTGATAGGTTGTCAAATAACTTAACATTGATATTTCGTAATATGAAGAGAGTCATGTTATGTATGACCCAGGTCAGAAGATTCAAGGTCAGGGTCAGACATGGAGGTCCAGTGTCAAAGAACATACGTTTATGTCTGCTTTGTGTCTCTTAAACGACTGGAAATATTTTCATCAAACTAGCATCAGCTTTTTAACCTAATCAGGATGATGTGTAGGTCACTAGTTAAAAGTCGCGTTTACATCTTTTAATTACATGTGAATGTTCTTCATCTTAGAACAGTGAAAATCACATATGATAAAAGTCACTTACTCCAAGGTCAAAGTCACACATGGAGATAAAATTTCAGAAAGCTTAACTTCTTGTCTACTGGAAGGGTTTCCATCAATCTAGTATTGTTTCCCTAATCATGATGTGCAGAGTGCATGACCCATGTTACCAGATTGAAGTTCAAGTCACTCTTTGAGGTCAAAAATCAATTCAAATTGTTCAGTTGAATTTTGGCAGGTCTGATAAATGGGAATCCCTAAACTGAATATCACATAAGTAACCATGCTACTATACCTACTGGAAAATAATTGTAAATGTGATAAATGTTTTTACTTGTCAGAACTGTTGAACTTTCAATCAGAATCTGTTCTGTATAATACAATATTCAAAATAACTTTTTTTTGACTTGCAAGTTAGAATGTAATTCAGACAAATTTACTTATGGTTAGACAATAATTTCAAAATTTTCTGATCAAATACAGCAGTTTTGCAAGACCTGCACTAGGTCCAATGTCAGTGCCACACTTGGTCAGAAGTCATTACATTTTACCTTCCCTGTACCAAAGCGGCATCTTAGGGGAGTTAATGGCCTTTATTGATACAAATATACCTCTAAGTGAATATGATTTTTATTTTACAGCCATATTTTTCACCCACTTGGTATCTCCAACTTTTATTTTTATAAATTCAATCAGAGGAACTTTTTACTCCTTCAAGAAGAAATGCATTACACAGCATTTAGGCATATTTGTTAAACATTAAGTCGATGTACTTATTTTTGTGAAGCCAGTACTCGTAGATTTCAATTGTAGATGTGTAGAATTAAAATGCAGTCTTCTAGCATTATTTGTGATTGACTATGCAACTGTTAACCATATGTAAATTAGCTCTTGTTCAGGTTTGAATTTTTAGATATGTTCAAATACATGAGCCGTGCCATGAGAAAACCAACATAGTGGGTTTGCGACCAGCATGGAACCAGTCCAGCCTGCGCATCTGCGCAGTCTGGTCAGGATCCATGCTGTTCGCTAACAGTTTCTCCAATTCCAATAGGCTTTAAAAGCGAACAGCATGGAGCCTGACCAGACTGTGTGGATGCGCATGCTGGTCTAGATCCATGCTGGTCGCAAACCCACTATGTTGGTTTTCTCATGGCACGGCTCACATTTCTTTTAGGAAGATGTGATGATGTGTTGGAAAGAGTGATGAAGATCTTGAAGTATGACGTTCCTGAATATTCAAGGTAGGTATTTGGATAAACCATTGGCTTAGGTAAATATACGTACACTTGTCATCAGCAGTTTCAGCAGATGGAATGATGCGGTTAAAGTGAATGTCTTTCTTTTAAGTAACTATTACCATAAGTCTGTGTACATGTAGATCTAATAGTCTGTTCAACTTGGTTGTCGGCATGAATACCTGTTACCATGGTAACTTATGGATCTTATGGTAATTTCATTTTACAAAATTATATGAATAGACCCTTCATTTCGAATAGTTCTTCACCATTATTTCAGTATTGTATAATATTTCAGTTTATTTTGTTAGTTTTTGACATCTATAAATGTTAACATTTTGAAATTATTCAGTGTTTATGAGAATGCAATATTTTTCTTGTAGTCCTTGTTGCTTTTACAAACTGTTTACTCCTGTACAATAATTCCTGTTTATTTCTGTTATAAAGGAAAGAAGATCCAATTTTTTCCTTGGCTACATGTTTAGCTGAGGAGGAGGAAGAGACGACAAACAAAAAAGTTCTACAGATACCTGATATTTTACCTAGACTTCGATCACACGGAATCTCAAGAACACCAACACCCAGTGATTCTTCTGACAGCCAGTCCTCCCTCACTTCGTCCACAGACAGCTGTGATACACCTGAAGATCTGACTTGTGTGAATACTGCTAGACCAAGATCAATTAGAAATTTCAATTTCAAAAATTTCAGATTCGATCCTGACCCTGATACAAAGGTTGAAACTATAAATTCGGAGGAAATGTGTTTTTCTAAGTCAGAAAGAATTTGTAATGAAGCCAAAATTGCTATGCAAGAGAGACTAGTTAATGCAAAAATAAATGAAATGTATGGTGTGTGTTCAAATATGCAAGGTGAAAATTCAAACAATAAAACCTTTGGATTAAATGGGATGGTAATGATTGGGAATCACCAGTCAGATGGTTTTGTAGAACAGCAACCTAAAGTACAGTATGACCCTCTTAGAGGTGGCCCATTTGATCCAGGCCCAGCCTCGCATGAGGAGAAGTTGAAATATCTCCAGATGTTGCAGGTGCAGTTAGAGGAACTGAAAATGAAACAAAAGGTGCTGAAAGAGCAAGAACAGCAACACTTGAAGAAACAGCGACAACCTCAACAGAAACAAGACGTTGTTAAACAGGTTAGTCAAGTGGGAAAGTTGGAGAATACTCTGCTGAAACAAGAGCCTGATAAACCTAGGGCTGTAAAACAAGACAAAAACAAAACCACTCTTTTAAAAACACAAGACATAGAAAAAGAGAAAATAAAAGCAGAAGTGCAGAAATCAAATTTAAAACATTTTTCTGCTGAAAAAACTAGTCCACATCAACAAAGTTCACAGCATACAGACCAGGTAAACATTGACTTCAATTCTGCAAATAAGGCAGTTACTAAGAATCCTCGGATTATTGCAATGGAACAGAAACTTACACAAAATACAGCTGAACAAAAGAAGCTAAAGAAAACCTTATCAGCAATGTTGACAGATCAACAGAAAGCAGAGGAGCAAACGAGAGTTCAGCACCAAAATGAGCAGCTTAGGCTTCACCAGCACTTTCTCATTCAAGAGCAGCTGAGACAACAGACAAAAGAGAGTAAGAGTAAGAAAGAAGAAATCCTGAAACTTTTTGTATTTCAACAGCAATCTTTGCTAGCTCAACAGAATTTACAGCTGCAGTGTTTGAGACAGACTTACACGACGGAGGTGCAAAAGTTTCAGACAGTTTTGAATGATCTTAAAACTGCGCAAGATGAAACTGTGAAGAAACTGAAGGCTTTGAAAAGTGAATTGAGAAATAAAGAAATGCCATCTGTGATTAAAAACCCTATTGCAACTAATACTGCTGGTAGTTCACTTTTGCAAACCAAAGATACAGTGAAGCTTGTGACACAGGTAGGTGAAAGTCCTATGGTTTCTCCGAAATTAAAAAGTCCGAAAAAGGACCACAGTATTGCATCTATTCTGGAAGGAAACACTGACCATATATCTCCAAATAAAAGTAATGTAACTTCTGATACAGGCACTGCAGGAAATGTACAGGATCAGTCAAAGACTTGTGAATCATGTAAATTCTTGAATGATTATGGAATGCGTAAGAAATGGTGTACAAAATGTGATGAACTGAAGTGTTATCAGGGTGCCGCTTCTAGTAAGCAAAGTCTTGCCAATCCTAAATATAGGGTAGACTCTACATTCCTTGAACATGTGAGTGTGCCAAAATTACAAAATACTCCAAATGATGTTTCTAGTACATTGGAAAATCCAAATGAACAAGACTTTCCTATTTATAATTATGTTTTAGATTTAGAAATTCCTGAAGTATATGAGCCAAAATCTGAAGGTGTGGTCTCCTCAGATGGTGGTAAAATTGAACATACTGACCATGACTACCTCATATCAAAGAACAACTCTGAACAAAAAGTTAAAGATAATTCAGGTATAACTGTATGTGTTAACAGTGAAAAACATAAATCCATTGATCATCCAAAAGGACAAGCTGTCCCAATTTCTGTATCTACCTCAAATGCAATTGTTACTGTATCTGAAAACTGTAATCCTAATTTAGTGTCTCCAATAATACCACATGCAAGTGAAAACTTTTCTGTCAAAGTTTCTGACACTAGCAAGAGATTGAGACATGTTGCAGCTGATTCAGAAAAGAATGTTACCTATAAAACTGATAAAAGAAATAGTGTTTCATCCAGTAAAATTCCTGAAAGAGTGACATTTAGTTTGGGTGACAACATTAAAGATGTTAGTGATAGGGGCATGTCTGAAGAAATTGATAGAAATAGTGAAAGTAAAGTAAAGCCAAGCTGTGCAGTCAAGCATGTAAGATCTCACTCCCAGTCTGAAATATATGACAAAAAGCAGGACGAAGAAACGCTAAAACCATCTGGTGTAAGACATACTCGTTGTTGGTCTCATAGTGAAATCAGTGCAGCCGAAGAAGGCAGTGGAGTTGATAATGAAGACAGTAATGATGTAGCTAGTGGTGCATCAGAAGAAAAAGAAGAATCAGAAAATAGTGTTAAAGGGGGAAAGAAACGAAAGCTTGCAAGATGCTTGTCTGTACCTGGGTGGTTTGGTAAAGGTTTAAATATAAAAAAGCGAAGGAAATACTAATGTGTTTTTATTTTTTAGATGTACTGTCAATATAAAGATACTTGTTAGGAAAACAGTATGTGATAAAGGCATGATTGTTTTAATAATGAAATGAGACATGAGTTTATATGTTAATAATTTCCAGTTTTCCATAATAGATAGATTTTAGAGGAGTTGAGATTTCATTATATGCAGTTTTATAATATGTGTAAGAACTGTGTCAGAATAAAGTTGAGAGTGTCTATACAAACAGTCAGTAACATATCCTTGTAGGTATAAATAAAGGACTTCGAGTCAGTTGATTTTCCAGACATAAGTTTACGAGTTATTACAATTATTGAAATACTCAGAATCCATACAAGAAGTGTAGAAATAATAATGTAAGTGTAATACACACTAGTTCTTTATTTTAACAACTTAATGCAACATGTCTAGAGCCTTTTAAACACATCATGTCACATCTCTGTGCTGATATACCAGTAAAACAACCTTGTTATGATGGTTAAAAACTATTGCATTAACATATTGAACCTGAGGAAAAGTATAGCTCACTCATAATGAAACTGTATTACGAAATAGAAATGTTCATAACAGGAAGATATAACTGATGTGTGTACATTAAGATAAAGGTATTAAACATTTTCATATGAGCCGTGCCATGGGAAAACCAACATAGTGGGTGTGCGACCAGCATGGATCCAGACCAGCCTGCGCATCCGCGCAGTCTGGTCAGGATCCCAGCTGTTCGCTAACAGTTTCTCCAATTCTAATAGGCTTTAAAAGCGAACAGCATGGAGCCTGACCAGACTGCGCAGATGCGCAGGCTGGTCTGGATCCATGCTGGTCGCACACCCACTATGTTGGTTTTCCCATGGCACGGCTCATATCATTACATTGACAGTAAAAATTTCAAAATTGAGACTGGAATTTTGTTCAGATTCTATGTTGAAAACCTCAACCCTACGTATAGACATATATATGCATGCAGACACTGGAATTTTGTTCAAATTCAATGTTGAAAACCTCAACCCTACGTTTAGACATATATATGCATGCAGACACTGGAATTTTGTTCAGATTCGATGTTGAAAACCTCAACCCTACGTTTAGACATATATATGCATGCAGACACTGGAATTTTGTTCAAATTCAATGTTGAAAACCTCAACCCTACGTATAGACATATATATGCATGCAGACACTAGACAGTAGTAAGATGTTCTATAATAGAATATCATGAATAAGAATTGTTCTTTTGTATGAGTTCCTCATAAATTTTGTGACAGCAGATAGGCAATTTTAAAACTAGTCTGTAACCTTTTTATTATGCAAAGACAAATGAAAAGAGCATGGTCTTTGATATATACTGAAAATAAAAAGTTAAATCAGTTACAGGGTACATTCAAAGAGGAATGTCAACCTTGGTACTGAAATGATATTTTGAAGTTGCAGTCCGAAATTGAAATTGTAACAAGCAAAATCGATGATTATATCAAGGATATCAGTTTTCATTGTGGAGATACCTGTTATCTTAATTTGTTCTTATTTCAATGTAAAGGGAGGTAATTTATTGACTTGTTGACCTTCAAGAAGAAATACAGGTTCTGTGATGACATGTTATGATATTTTTACCAGTTTTTATTTTATGATTTACTATGTCATAATTTACTCATTTTCACTTAATTGCCCTGAAGATAGTACTTTTATTTGAGATAACTTTTGGATGTAAAAGGCAGTAACCGTTCAGCCAGACTATAGAATACCATATATTCCCCTATTAATGCACCTGGGGACATAACATTTTGCAAATGGGTGTTTATTAAGGCTCTAAAAATGGGGTATTTTTTATATCTTATAGTAAATATATTAAGACAACTTATAATAACAGAATTTTAAACTACAGAATTACCATACTGCTGGTATTCACAAACTCAATTTAATTACTTAATAAAAAAAATACAGTTAATAAGATATTATCTACAGACTTTTTCAAATGTATTTAAATCTGTAAAAACATTCAAATCTTATTTTGTATTATTATTATACTTGCATGTAAGTACTGACTTAAGATTTTGTTTTGAGTATATATATTGTTTTTTTTTACAAGGGGAGGGCACCTAGATTTACCTATGCATCTGTACATCTGCCTCTCTGATTTTCTGTCCTGCATATCTCAAAAAGTGTTTGACCCAGAGTCATGAAACTTTGTAGGGTTATTATTCAGCATGTGAAGTTATGCACAGGGTTTTGTTTCAGATTTTTCTCAGTAAAGTAATCTAGAGTTACAGTTATTGACCATCAAGAATATCCACAGAGGGCCTTAAAATTTGTGTAGCATGTATCTCAAAAGTTATATGACCTAGAATCATGAAATATAGGATTGTTGTTCATCATTTGAAGTTATATACCTTTGGTTTTGTATGCGATTTCACACAACCAAACAGAGTTATAGCCCTTGACTTATTAAAAAATGTGCGTAAAGGACCTAAAGTTTTGTGTCTCATATATCTCAAGAAGTAATTTAGCTAGAGTCATTCAACTATATGCAATATTACTCAGCATATAAAGTTGAGTACCTAGGGTTTTCTTTTGGGTTTCCCTCAGTTTGTTTTGCATATATCTCAAAAAGAATATGACCTAGAGTCATGATACCAAATAGGAATAATATTCAACATGTGAAGTTTTGCATCTTGAGTTTTTTTAGGGGATCTATAAAAATAGCGTTAAAGCCCATGATTGAGTCAGAAATATTCATTAAACCCCCCACTTCCTTCATATATACTCATATACACCCCCATACTACATTACCCTCTGGATTTTCTTTTTTACTTGTTGAGTTCTTGATCATGTTTTTGTCATCTTTTCCGTAGGACTCACAGCCCCAAGCTAACGTAATATGAAAGTCTAACCTTTGCATTGTCAACATGTAACTGTATAAACTACAATGACAGGAAGTTTGGGAACCAGTGTCATATGGACACACATCTAGTTGTGTCCGATTGATTAATATTTGAGCCGTGTCATGAGAAAACCAACATAGTGGGTTTGCGACCAGCATGGATCCAGACCAGACTGCGCATCCGCGCAGTCTGGTCAGGATCCATGCTGTTTGCTAACAGTTTCTGTAATTCCAATAGACTTTAAAAGCGAACAGCATGGATCCTGACCAGACTGCGCGGATGTGCAGGCTGGTCTGGATCCATGCTGGTTGCAAACATATTATGTTGGTTTTCTCATGGCGCGGCTCATTTATAAGTGATATTGTTAATCTAGGTAATATCCTTTTTTTGTGAGGGATAAACTGAGTGGAGCTGTGTAACTATTAATTTTATGCTTGTTATATCACATTTGTTGCTTGAAAAAGTCCCAACATCATGCCGAACACATATATTTTATTTAAAACTTTTCATGTAATTTTAATCCCACCTATCCATAAATCTGTGATTATAACATGTTTGTGCTGATTCAATATATAAAGATCTCTAAATATGTACCAGTACATCTAGTGTTAGTTTGTTCTATGTTTGTAACTCTTTGTCTTAGATTTGTCTTGTTAACATATATGACCAGATCATGTTAGATATGTCTTGTTAACATGTAAAGCCAAATCAATGAACAACTTTATTTTAGCTTTTGTAATTTTACATATCGGTATTATCCTGTTGAAAAATATTAATGGGAAACATTAGTTTCAATGATAATATTGAATATTGATTGAAGTTTATTTACTTTTTGATTGTTTGGAGAAAAGGCTGTCTGATTATAGTAATCATGGGAAAGGGTCACTATATTTTATATACTTTTGCATTTATCCTGTTTATTACTCAGGGTTCCCACGCTTCCAGGTAAACTGGAAAAGTCCTTGAATTTTTCATTTCATTTCAAGGCCTTGAAAGTACTTGAATGTTAAAGAAAGAGCAAAAAACCTGGAAAAAGGCAGGAATTTTGTTCTTTCTGTATGCTCACAATATTGCCAGTGTACATAAAAAGCAAACATATTTATATAGAGAAACACCGGCATTGCTATCCCTGTTTTTGAAAAATTCGCGTCTTCAACTCTTCACATCAGTTGAGATTTTAGTGGTGTTACACCTACTTAGTCTATATGGAGTTGTCTTTCTTTGTAAAGCGTCTGGTGATTAAGATGAAAGAAAAACGTGGCACACTTTGAAAAATGATTTCTTTCCTACAAAGAAGAGAAATTGGCAAAGCTAGTGTAAAATACGACCTAAATCTGAAAATTGATATTGCCAGATGACTGCATTATCCATGCTTATAATCTGACTGAAATACATCTGACAAATTGCAGAACACCCTTAAAACTGAATCACAAGGTGAAGAGATGCTTATCAGCACAAGAAGTCAATCTAGAAAGCAACCTACTGACAACTTTGAAAAGTCTTAAACGCTTGGTGAAAATTGAGTCCTGTTTTTTAGTTTAATTAAATTTACATGTATTATACCCCCACCGATGAAGTTCAAAGGGGGTATATTGGAGTCTGTCCATCTGTCCATTTATGTCTGTCCATGATTCTTGTGAACCTTACTTTAAACTAATCGAAGTGTTTTGTTGAAACTTTACAGACTGGTAATATATGACATGAGGATGTCCATATTACAAGATAATCTAGCTAAGGGAAGATAACTCGGACCTAGATATTTTCCATTATGTCTCTTAAACAGTACTACTTTAACCAAGTGACAAGTATTCATCCCCTTTAGGGACAGCTCTAGCTTATTAGCTCACCTGTCACACAGTGACAAGGTGAGCTTTTGTGATCACCCTTCGTCCGTCGTCAGTCCATCCGTGCGTCCGTCAACAATTCCTTGTCTGCACGATAGTGGTTTCATTTATAATTTTATTAGCTCGACTATTCGAAGAATAGTCTAGCTATTCTACTCACCCTGGCGTCGGCGTCGGCGTCACACCTTGGTTAAGTTTTTGCATGCAAGTACATACAGCCATCAATTAAAGGCATATAGCTTTGAAACTTATTTTTTCTTTTTCTAGGTCAATTACCAACCTCTCTGGGTCAAGTCCCATAACTCTGACATGTATTTTGAGCAAATTATGCCCCCTTTTGGACTTAGAAAATTTTGGTTAAAGTTTTACATGCAAGTTACATGCAAGTTACTATCTCCAAAACAAATGCAGATATTGATTTGAAACTTCACGTGTCTTCGGGGTTATAAAACTAGTTGATAGCAGCAAGTCCCATAACTCTGACCTTCATTTTGGCCAAATTATGCCCCCTTTTGGACTTAGCAAATTCTGGTTAAAGTTTTGCGAGCAAGTACATACAGCTATTTCTAAAAGGCATACAGATTTGAAACTTATTTTTTCTTTTTCTAAATCAATTACCAACCTCACTGGGTCAAGTCCAATAACTCTGACATGTATTTTGAGCAAATTATGCCCCCTTTTAGACTTAGAAAATTTTGGTTAAAGTTTTACATGCAAGATATTATCTCCAAAACTAATGCAGGTATTGATTTGAAACGTGTCTTTGGGGTTATAAAACTAGTTGATAGCAGCAAGTCCCATAACTCTGACCTTCATTTTGGCCAAATTATGCCCCCTTTTGGACTTAGCAAATTCTGGTTAAAGTTTTGCGTGCAAGTACATACAGCTATTACAAAAAGGCATATAGATTTGAAACTTATTTTTTTTTTCTAGATCAATTACTAACCTCACTGGATCAAGTCCCATAACTCTTACATGTATTTTGAGCAAATAATTCCCCTTTTTGGACTTAGAAAATCCTGGTTAAAGTTTTTGCGTGTAAGTACATACGGCTATTTCTAAAAGGCATATAGATTTGAAACTTATTTTTTCTTTTTCTAGATCAATTACCAACCTCACTGGGTCAAGTCCCATAACTCTGGCATGTATTTTGGGCAAATTATGCCCCTATTTGGACTTTGAAAATTTTGGTTAAAGTTTTACATGCGAGTTTCTATCTCCAAAACTAATGCAGATATTGAATTGAAACTTCACATGTGCCTTCGGGGTTATAAAACTAGTTGATAGCAGCAAGTCCCATAACTGATATGCATTTTGGTCAAATTATGCCGCCTTTTAAACTTAAAACTCTTTTGATATTTAACCTTTTTGGGTAATATTTTCCTGCTTCTGGGACAATATTTCGAATAGTCGAGCTTGTATGTCTTATGGACAGCTCTTGTTTTAACCAAACTTGCACACAACTTGTATCACCATAAGGTCACGGTTCCTTTCTTGAACTGGCCAGATCCAATTATGGGTTCCAGAGTTATGGCTCCTGAAAGGGCCAAAATTAGCTATTTTGACCTTGTCTGCACAATAGCAGCTTTATTTATGATTTGATTTTTACCAAACTGGCACACAACTTGTATCACCACGAGATCTTGGTTCCTTTCTTGAACTGGCCAGGTTCCTTTTATGGGTTCCAGAGTTATGGCTCCTTAAAGGGCCAGATTTAGCTATTTTGACCTCGTCTGCACAATAGCAGCTTTATTTATGATTTGAATTTAACCAAACTTGCACACAACTTGTATCACCATAAAATCTTGGTTCCTTTCTTGAACTGGCGAGATTCCGTTATGGGTTCCAGAGTGATGGCCCCTGAAAGGGCCAAAATTAGCTATTTTGACCTTGTCTGCACAATAGCAGCTTCATTTAAGATTTGAATTTAATCAGACTTGCACAAAACTTGTGTCACCATAAGATCTCGGTTCCTTTCTTGATCCGGCCAGATCCCACAATGGGTTCCAGAGCTATGGCCCCTGAAAAGGCCAAAATTAGCTATTTTGACCTTGTCTGCACAATAGCAGCTTCATTTATGATTTGATTTTAACCAAGCTTGCACACAACTTGTATCACCAGGAGATCTTGCTTCCTTTCTTCAACTGGCCAGATTCCATCATGGGTTCCAGAGTTATGGCCCCTTAAAGGTCCAAAATTGGCTATTTTGGCTTTTGCAGCCATATAGAGACTTCATTTATGGTTTTATTTGATACAAACTTCCAAAATATCTTCAACAACAATAAATCTTGGATTCCATGACAAATCAGATCCAATCGTAGGTTCCAGAGTTATTTTATATCTGATTACCTCCCCTGATTGTAATCAAAATGGATTTATATCAGTAAGTACTTACAGGACTTATTTGAAATTTCATTATTGTTATTGTGCCTGCCCGCTTAGCTCAGTAGGTAGAGCGTCGGTGTACGGATCGCGGGGTCGTGAGTTCGATCCTTGGGCGGGGCGCATGTTCTCCGTGACTATTTGATAAACGACATTGTGTCTGAAATCATTAGTCCTCCACCTCTGATTCATGTGGGGAAGTTGGCAGTTACTTGCGGAGAACAGGTTTGTACTGGTACAGAATCCAGGAACACTGGTTAGGTTAACTGCCCGCCGTTACATAACTGAAATACTGTTGAAAAACGGCATTAAACCCAAAACAAACAAACAAACAAATCATTATTGTTATTAGTTGGACAGAGACAATCGGGGTAGATAACTATGGACTGGTTTTATGTCAAATTACCTCCCTTTATTTCAAATTAAAATGGGTATATCTCCATAACTAATGAAGATACTGATCTGAAATTTCATTTATGTCAACAGATTTATTTGGCAGATCCTTCTTTCGTCACTTACAATATTTATTTTTTTAATTACTTCCCCTTTTACGTTACTATAAATAGCTTATTTTTAGTAACTTTTTTATTATTGGCCGTAGGGAAAAACCGAGACCACTTTTCTGTGGTATAACATGGATGGTACCTCCAATTTTTAGGTGTATTTTGACATATCTATACCTTGTAAGAATTTTTTTTTTCTTTTTGGTTAAATTTCTTCCCTTTTTGTTCCTGTCCTTTGGACTATGATATTTTTCTGAGGACCTTCTTGTCCTCAAGTGCAATGATAACAGGTGAGCAATATAGGGCCATCATGGCCCTCTTGTTTTCTTAAAGTTCTAGCACCTATTAAAGATCTTAGAGGCAGTGAAAGAATTTCACTTCTGACGGGACTTGAACCTACAATGTCTGGATTAGGTTTGGGCGCTCTACCTTTGAACCACGAGGCGCTCTATTAGTCCTTGAATTTTGTGAAAATGTCCTGGAAAAGTCCTTGAAAAGTCCTTGAATTATTTCCACTGAAAAGAGTGTGAACCCTGAAATTTACTGATCAATGTTTAGACTTAAATTTGTTATGGTTTTGGAGTGCAGTGCACTGGTGAATCAAGTCATGTTTTCTGTATCAACATTGTACATTATTTGTTTGTATGAAACTGTCTTATGAATAATACTCACTGTCTATGTGAGAAATAAAGTAACTAGAAAGAGAATTGGTGTTACTTGTATCATCTATTGCATTTTGACCAAGACAAGTGTGTCTTGTTTTGCTGTTATTCTACATACTGTTTAACACATTTTTCTACACCATATTTCTTTGGACAGAGTTTGATTCCAATGCCATTTAGTGGCTCTTTATTATTAACTGAAAAAGGTGAATCTGCATTGAATTGCTCGGGTCATTTTCTCTGTCTGTAGGTATAGACCTTCTGGTTTCCGATCATACCTGGAGAATGTTTGTGCCTTTGGCTGTCAAGCTTCATTAGATGGATGCTTTTAGATGTTTTTAGTCCCTTTATCAAAGTTCAAGGTCATTATGACATTGAAACTTAGTGGTTTCTGATTTATGCTGCCTATAGCCATAAAATTTCATAGAATGATACCTTTTTTTAGCTCACTTTGTGCTCCGGGTGAGCTATTGTGATCACCCGGCGTCCGGCCACATTTTCCTTTAAACAACATCTCCTAAACCACCAGGCCAATTACGATGAAACTTCACAGGAATGTTTCTTGGTTGGTCTTCTTAGAAATTATTCAAAGAATTGAATTCCATACAGAACTAGTTGCCATGGCAACCCAAAGGAAAAACTTTAAAAATCTTCTTGTCCATACCACAGGTCCTAGGGCTTAGATATTTGGTATGTAGCATCATCTAGTGGTCCTCTACCAAGATTGTTCAAATTGTCCCCCTAGGATCAAATATGGCCTCGCCCTCGAGTCCATGGTTTATATAGACTTATATAGGAAAAACTTTGAAAGTCTTCTTGTCCAAATAAGCACAGTGTCTAGGGCTTTGATATTTTGTATGTAGCATCATGTAGTGGTCTTCTACCAAGCTTTTTCAAACTATTACCCTAGGGTCAAATATGGCCCCACCCCGGGGGGCACATGGATTATATAGGGAAAAGCTTTAAAAATCTTTTTGTCCAAAAGCACAGGGCCCAGGGCTTTGATATTTGATATGTAGATCATTTAGTGGTCCTCTACGAAGATTATTCAAATTATCCCCCTAGGGTCAAATATGGCCCCACCCTGGGGTCATATGGTTTATATAGACTTATATAGGAAAAACTTTGAAAATCTTCTTTTCCAAAACCACAGGACCTAGGGTTTGATATCTGGTATGTAGCATCATGTAATGGTCCTCTACCAAGGTTTTTATATGCCCAAAGGGACGTATTATGTTATGACGCTGGTGTCCATCTACCCGTCCGTCCGTCTGTTAGCAATTTCGTGTCTGCTCTATAACTCTTGAACCCCTTGAAGGATTTCAAAGACACTTTGCTTAAATGTTCATCACATTGAGACGACGTGCAGAGCGCATGTTTCAGATGGCTTGCTTCAAGGTCAAGGTCACACTTAGGGGTCAAATGTCATATGACTTTGTTTCGTGTCCACTCTGTTACTCTTGAACCACATGAAGGATTTTAAAGAAACTTGGTACAAATGTTCACCACATTGAGAAGACGTGCAGAGTGCAGGATGGCTCGCTTCAAGGTCAAGGTCAAACTTAGGTGTCAAAGGTTATATGACTTTTTCATGTGTATATTGCACTGCATTGCGGTGCTCTTGTTTTTATTTGGCAGATCCCTTTTTTGTTCACTTACTATAATGTATGTTAAAATGTGCTTGACCTAGAATCGTAAAACATTAGAGGATTGTTTTTATAGCCTGTGAAGTGTTCTCTTTAGGATTTTACTCTGCTACTGGCCAGAGTTATGGTTAACTAAGTGAAAAATACACATAAGGTTCTTAAAAGTTTGTGTTGCAAACATCTTAAAAATTATCTAACCTGAGTCATAAAACCATGTTACAGTGGCAGGAGTGGGGGCACCTGTCTCCTATGGACACACATCTAGTTTATTGAATTACTTCCCTTTTATGTTACTATAATTAGCTTATTTTGTAACTTTTTTATTATTGGTCATAGGGATAACGGAGACCACTTTTCTGTGGTACAACAGGGATGGTACCTCCAATTTTTAGGTGTATTTTGACATATCTATACCAGGTTAGGAATTTTTTTGTGGACATATTTTTTTTTCTGTCGACTTAAAATTTTTATTTTTGAATTTCTTTTGTTCTTCCTGTCCTTTGCTGGGCTTCAACAGTTAAGTTCTTTAAATTTTGCTCCCATCCTCCTCTGATATAACCCTTCGGGTGTATATTGCCCCGCTTGGTGGAGCTCTTGTTCAAATTATCCCTGTAGGGTCAAATATCTCCCCGCCTCTGGGGTCCCATGGTTTATTAGCTCACCCAAGCCAAAGGCTCGGGGTGAGCTATTGTGATCGCTCACCATCTCGCGACTGTCCGACCGTCCGTACTTTCCTTTAAACAACATCTCCTCCTAAACCACCAGGCCAATTTTGATGAAACTTCACAGGGATGTTCCTTGGATGGTCTCCTTTAAAAATTATTCAAAGAATTGAATTCCATACAGAACTCTGGTTGCCATGGCAACCAAAATGAAAATCTTTAAAAATCTTCTTGTCCAAAACCACAGGTCATAGGACTTTTGTATTTGGTGTGTAGCATCATCTAGTGGTCCTCTACCAAGATTGTTCAAATTATCTCCCTAGGGTCAAATATGCCCCCCCGGGGGGTCACATGGTTTACATAGACTTATAAAGGGAAAACTTTGAAAATCTTCTTGTCCAAAACCACAAGGCATAGAGCCTCAATATTTGGCATGTGACATCATCTAATGATCCTCTATAAAGATTATTCAAATTATGCCCCTTGGGTGAAGAGTTGCCGCTCTGGGGGGTCCCAAGTTTTACATAGACTTATTTTATATAGGAAAAAACTTAAAAAATCTTCTTATCTGAAACCATTAGACCTAGGTCTTTGATATTTGGTATGTACCTTGTGGACCTCTACCAAAATTGTTCAAACTATGCCCGTGGATAGAGTGAAAAGAGACCCTACCTCGGGGATCCCAAGTTATACATAGACTAATATAGGAAAAGGCTTCAAAAATCTTCTTGTCTGAAACCACAAGACCAAGGCCTTTGATGTTTGGTATGTAGCATTGCATTGTGGTCCTCTACAAAGATTGTCAGAATTATGCCCCTGGGGGTCCCAAGTTTTACATAGACTTATTTAGGATTTAAAAAAAAATCTACTTGTCCGAAAGTGCAAGGCCTAGCTAGCTAGGCTTTTGATATTTGGTATGTAGCATTGCCTGGTGGTCCTCTAACAAGGTTGTTCAAATTATGCCCCTAGGGTGAAAAGAGGCCCCGCCCCGAGGGTCACTTAGTTGTTATATGAGTTATATAGGAAAAAAATACTTCAAAAATTATCTGATCATATTTCCTAGTCTGTTTAATTATAATTACCTGATGATCCCAAGTAAGTAGAGGTCACATGACTGTGACTTTGACCTACTGACCTACTTTCTTGTTTTTTAAGATACAACCTTGAAATTTGAATGACATACAGCTTTGCACACCAATCTTAAAACTGACTTTCATTAACCATGAATGTGACCTACTGACCTACTTTCTAGTATTTTAGCATCAGTTTGACATTTGAAACATGTAGCTCATATTACTCAGGTGAGCGATCCAGGTTCATCATGACCCTCTTGTATAGACTTATTTAGGGAAAAACTTTGAAAATCTTCTTGTCCAAAACCTCAAGGCCTATGCCTTTGATATTTGCTATGTAGCATCATCTAGTGGTCCTCTACCAAGATTGTTCATATTGTCCCCCTAGGGTTAAATATGGCCTTGCCCCGGCTCACATGGTTTATAGACTAATATAGGAAAAACTTTGAAAATTTTCTTGTCCAAAACCACAGGGCCTAGGGGCTTTGATATTTGGTATCATCTAGTGGTCCTTTACCAAGATTGTTCAAATTATTCCCCTAGGGTCAAATATGGCACCGCCTGGCCCCGGGGGTCACATGATTAATATAGACTTGTATCGGGGAAAATCATCTTGTCCAAAAGCACAGGGTCTAGGGCTTTGATATTTGGTATGTAGCATCCTGTAATGGTCCTCTACCAAGTTTGTTCAATTTATCCCCATAGGGTCTAATATGGCTCCGCCCCGGGTGTCACATGGTTTATACAGACTTATATAGGGATAAACTTTGAAAATCTTCTTGTCTAAAAGTGCATGGTCTAGGGCTTTGATATTTAGTATGTAGCATCATCTAGTGGTCGTCCACCAAGAGTATTAAAAGTAACCCCCTAGGGTCAAATATGGCCCCACCCTGCGGGTCACATGGTTTAAATAGACTGACCTACTTACCTATTTTCTTGTTCTTGAAGCTATGGCAAAGAGATTTGGACCATTTGAATAATTTTGATACAGATTTCAACACTCATCTTGAATAGTCTTAATCTTGACTTTGATTCTCTTGTTTTTGAAGTTACAGCAAAGTAATCTGGACCACATGTATAATTTTTGATACAAATTTCAATAGTCTCTTGAATAGTCTTAATTGTGACATTATAACTGATCTATATTCTTGTTCCTTAAATTTGGACCACCTGTATAATTTTTGATACAGATTTCAATACTTATCTTTGATATTCTTACCCCTGACCTACTGACCTACTTTCTTGTTTTTTAAGCTACAGCATAGGGATTTGGACCACCTGTATATTTTTTTCATACGGATTTCAATAGTTATCTTGAATTATCTTTACCGCGACCTACTCATCTACTTTTAAGCTCATCTGATTTTTTGAAAAAAAAATGAGTTATTGTCATCACTTGGTCGGCGTCAGCGTTGGCGTTGCCTGGTTAAGTTTTATGTTTAGGTCAGCTTTTCTCCTAAACTATCAAAGCTATTGCTTTGAAACTTGGAACACTTTTTCACCATCATACGCTGACCCTGTACAGCAAGAAACATAACTCCATCTTGCTTTTTGCAAGATTTATGGTCCCTTTCGTACTTAGAAAATCAGTTTTCTTGGTTAAGTTTTATGTTTAGGTTAACTTTTCTCCTAAACTATCAAAGCTATTGCTTTGAAACTTGCAACACTTGTTCACCATCATAGGCTGACCCTGTACATCAAGAAACATAACTCCATCCTGCTTTTTGCGATAATTATTGCCCCTTTTGGACTTAGAAAATCAGTTTTCTTGGTTAAGTTTTATGTTTAGGTCAACTTTTCTCCTAAACTATCAAAGCTATTGCTTTAAAACTTGCAACACTTGTTCACCATCATAAGCTGACCCTGTACATCAAGAAACATAACTCCATCCTGCTTTTTGCAAGATTTATGGCCCCTTTTGGACTTATATATCAGATTTCATGGTTAAGTATTACGTTTAAGTCAGCTTTTTTCATAAACTATCAAAGCTATTGCTTTAAAACTTGCAACAGTTTTTCACCATCATTAGCGGACGCTGTACATCAAGAAACATAACTCTATCCTGCTTTTTGCAAGAATGATGGCCCTTTTTAGACTTAGAAAATCATGGGTAGGACAATATTTCTATGATACCAAAAAAATCGGATGAGCGTCAGCACCCGCAGTGCGGTGCTCTTGTTTGTTTTGAAGCTTTAGCAAAGAAATTTGAGCCACATGTATAATTTTCAATACTCATCTCAAATAATCTGGTTAGAATTACACCAAAGTTGGTCAGTTGCATCCTGGCATGGACCTTTATCAAAAGTTTGTTCAAATGGTTTACACATTTGTTTTATAGAAACAAGCATTTAAACTCAGGTGAGCGATGTAGGGCCATTATGGCCCTCTTGTAATAGATGACTCTTTTAGTTTGTCACTAGAAAACGTTGCATATCAGGCACGTAGCCAGGATATTTTTCATAGTACGCAGACGTAATGGGGTGGGGGTCGGTATATCATCCCATTGATTATTTATCAGAGAATGGCAAATGGTGCATTTTAGCGTGAAGCAAAAAAAGTGCACGAAAACCTTATTCTTTTTTAATTGTTTAAATAAAATGTTTTTTACTAAGTATGTGCGTAATATTCACGTGCAATCTGTGGTTTAGTGATCCATGTTATGTATGTGCAAGTATTAAAGACTTCAGTCTTACCTTTTAACATTAAATTGTCATTAATATTGAAAAAGCATGAAAATCCTGACTATGAACAGTGACGCCTGTCAAAATAGTCTATTTTATATAAAATTCTATATAAAATACCTGTGGTTTTGCGTGCCTAAGTGTGGCGTGTGGCCGTTAGCTGTTACCTATTGTAATCATGGGTTGCATACACACAATAGAATTTGAATAGCCGCGGAGCAGGGCTTTAATTCAAAACAAATGGTTAATGGTGACACCTTTTGAAAATATCATTATGATTGGATATATCATTCAAGAGATATATCTGTAAGTAAGTATATATACGATAGTTGTTACAAGGAATTTGCCATAACTCCAAACTGAATACTGGACTAGTCAACATTGCTAAGTTTCATGATACTGATACAAATGTACCAAATTTGAAACTGATACCTTGCATAGGGAAAGCATTCCGGTATAGCGACGTCTTCATTACGCTAACTTCGTTATAGGTATTTCCTGATCTTTTTGGGTTTTTTTTTATCTGAAACAGTATTCTGCAAAATGTTTCTTACACCTTTTAAATTTATTATTTCGCGGTTTCGACATCGTGATCTCGCGCTTCGCGCTTCATGCATCGCTTTCTCTAACGATATGCGAAGCGCGAGATAACGATGGCGAATGGCGAGATCGCGAAACTTTAGCAATTTCGCGCTTTGCCATCGTGATTTTGCGCGTATGAAAATTCTCGATTTCACGCTTCGTCGTCGTGATCTCGCGCTTTGCCATCATGATCCCGCGCTTCGCGTATCGCCTGCTCATGATGGAGAAGCGCGAGATCACAATGGCGAAGTGTGAAAAAACGAAAATTTCAGGCTTTAACATTAGCATTGGGTAGACATTTTACCAACAATATTGAATCATAAAAAAAATGTTAAAAACATAGCGTGATTGTTGATATAATATTATCTCAACGACATCTAAAACCAAGTATTACACTGAAATCTTGATTGGATAATTTTTTAGAATGTTGTTTAAGGTCTTCTGAAATATAATACATATAATCAAAGTTAGTTACCTATAAGGCCATTGAAAAAAACTGTAATCACCAATTATAAAGAAAGAACATATTTATCTCACTGTGAATTGGTTGTCAGATACTGTAATATCGTATGACTTGTACCGGTGTCAAACCTTGGCAGTACGCATAGGATTTAACTAGGTGTAATTACATTTGTACTAGATTTAGCATAGACGGCGTACGAATGTAATATTTCACAAGGTCAGGATTATTACAAAATAAGCAATCAAATAGTAGGATAACGACTGTACCTGAATTGTTATAAAACTACAAAGACACTTATTGGTGAATTTCAATGCACGTTAAATCAACTAATTATATAATCCAGTTTGCTATTACTTCAGTTTACTGTACTTCAAACAAAATATGAAGCAAGCAATGATTACGTATGAAGCAATCTCCATTGCACGATTACTGCTTCCTGATTTCACGATTTCCACTTCATGAATTCACGATTTCAGGATTTCTGCTTCCTGATGTCACGATTTCCACTTCATGAATTCACGATTTCACGATTTCCACTTCATGAATTCACGATTTCATGAATTCACGATTTCACGAAAAAACTTCACGATTTCTTGATTTCATGAGTTCACGATTTCTTGATTTCACGATTTCCACTTTATTATTTAACGATTTCACGATTTCTGCTTCCTGAATTCATGATTTCCACTTCATGAATTCACGATTTCACGATTTCCACTTCATGAATTCACGAATTCACGAAAAAACTTCACGATGTCTTGATTTCACGATTTTCACTTCATGAATTCACGATTTCACGATTTCTGCTTCCTGAATTCACGATTTCCATGAAGTGGAAATCTAGAAATCGTGAATTCATGAAGTGGAAATTGTGAAATCGTGAATTCATGAAGTGGAAATTTTGAAATCGTGAATTCGTGAAGTGGAAATCGTGAATTCAGGAAGCAGAAATCGTGAATTCAGGAAGCAGAAATCGTGAAATCGTGAATTCATGAAGCGGAAATCGTGAAATCAAGAAATCGTGAAGTTTTTTCGTGAAATCGTGAATTAATGAAATCGTGAATTCGTGAAATCGTGAATTCATGAAGTGGAAATCGTGAATTCATGAAATGGAAATCGTGAAATCAGGAAGCAGAAATCGTGAATTCGTGAATTCATGAAGTGGAAATCGTGAAATCAGGAAGCAGAAATCGTGAAATAATGAAGTTGAAATGTCACCACGGGTCTTTCGTATGATATAGACTTCTTGTTGCAACCAAATAAATTAGCCAGTTTAATTGTGTATGCTTGCCAGATTTTCACTACGCAGCTGCATACGTATCTGCGTAAAAGCAGCTACGCGCCTTCACATGGCTGCAACTATCTTCATAGAATGAATTCTATGGAGTGCCATTTTATATTTTATTCACTTTTTGTGGTACTCCATATTTATTTTGTGATATATCCTAAAATGAACTGAAAATATAAAAATGATTTAAGGATTTTACAGAACAGAGTATTTGATATCTTGGAATACCACATACATTTATATCACCTGAAAATTGTTCAGGGTGAGCGATAGATATTGGCCAACAGTTTAGCGTCCATTTTCAATACTTTGATTTAAACAGCTCCAAAACTACTGGTCAAAGTTACCAAAACTCTTGTAAGGTACTGTCTCAAGTATATTCAAATGGGTGCACTTGTCCCCTTGCAGGAGCTACTAGAGCTAAAAATAGCAAAAATATTTAAATGTCTTATTGTCATGAACCATAAGATGTAGATGGATTTTCATATAATGTTTTCTCCCAAGCTTGTTCAAAAGGAGGAACTTGGTCCCTTATATATATATATAAATAGTAGTATCTTTAATTTTGACATGAATCGTTTTGTTTTCCTATTAACCCTTAGCCTGCTGGCGGCAGATGGTTCTGCCTTTGCGACCAGTGCAGACCAAGATCAGCCTGCACATCCGTGCAGTCTGATCATGGTCTGCACTGTTCGCTATTCAGTCAGTAAATTTTCAGTGAAAACCCCTTTGAGTAATAAGTGGTACTGTCCAAATTGAAAGATGGACTAGTCCATTATAGAAATATAGCGGGTTAAGGGTTAAACAAAGAAGACTGAAATGTGTGTATTATTATGCAACAAATCACTGAAAGTCACAATTATTTCGGGCCTTAAAATTTTGGAGGAAGATTGTCTGTGGTTAGTTTGTGGTAAGTAGATGGACAATATTCTTATTAACAGTTTTAAGCTTCATTATCCAAAAATTCAACGCAAAAAGTGCAACCAAGATCAGTAGGCCCAAGGTCAAGATCAAAGTTGACGGCCAAATGTCTTAATCACAATATTTTACTTCCCTGACTGGGGTTATCACTCGCCAGTAATACCTATAAAGTATGGTAGCTCTACCTTCTGTCTTTTTGTCACATTGCGCCGTCGATTCAGACTTGATTTTATGCCT
This sequence comes from Mercenaria mercenaria, assembly GCF_021730395.1. Classification (NCBI taxonomy): domain Eukaryota; kingdom Metazoa; phylum Mollusca; class Bivalvia; order Venerida; family Veneridae; genus Mercenaria; species Mercenaria mercenaria. The sequence goes on from NC_069362.1 coordinate 27,514,672, forward strand.
CTTCTATGGGGTTTGCAACCTCCTCTGTGAATAGCAAAATTTTCGGAATACATTCTTGACATGTTCAATTTCATATATATATTTTTTAAACTCTACCTCTTCCGTCACAATTGATTCAGTTCGATGAAAATATATATAAGTACTGCTTGCTAGTAGTTAAATTGATGATCTGAGTTAAAAGTTCAGATATTGATCTGTTTAAGTGGACTTTCTGTAGACCGTCACTTTGATACTTCGAGCCATTATCTTAAACATTGATAGAACATTTATTCGTGACTTCGACAATATCACCATTATTATCTTAGCTACGAATCAACATATTATGACTTAACTTTTCGTTTAAAAATAATGTATTTAAAACATTTTCTTACCTAAAATATTAAACTGTCCGAAATATATACTGACAAATCTTGCCAAGCGTGTATTATTCGTTTCCGTGTAAAAATAAACCAGAAAGAATCAAAATATCTATAAAACAAGTATGACAAAGATGGACATGTGTTCTATATTTGCAAAGGATCTGCCTATATATTTTATTTAACAATTACAATAGCAGTCTGTGGCGGTCTAAAAAAGTCTCTCTTTACTTCGACTCAGTGGAGAAAAATCAGTGCAATGATATGATAATGCAATATACTTTGTCATAAATAATTTCCCAACCAACTCACTTTACAGAATCCTCAAGTTCACTTATAGATCTCTTTCTTCTTTCGTCAACATGTAAATTAACTCTATTTGTGGAGTTGGGGAACCTTTCCTCGATTAAAATATTCGTTACCACTGTCCTATCTTTTGCTGTCAAACCAAAGACTTCGTGCTTCAAGGGAAATTTATGGAAGTTTGATAATGCTGATTATGACGATTTGATTGCGACGGGAAGCATCTCTTGTAGACTGGGATTCACTTTTTCACAACTACATTGATGCACTCACTAAGACATAACTGAGAACATTAGACATATATCAGAACAGTTTATACCACATAAACAAATAACACTTCGCCAGAAAGACCCACTATGGATGCATTACGAAATTCGAAAACACATTAGGAAAAGAAAACGATAAAAGTACACAGAATCAAGAACACTGAAAACAGTACAAACAGATATAAAACAAAGCTGTCGATCTGATTAGAAATGCCAGTAAAACATGTCTATTAGACTTTCTGACAAATTGAAATCCAACCCAACGATAACTGAAAAACACAATTTATTAAATCAAGCTCAGACAACAGTTAGTCTCAAATACCAGTACTTAGTTTATACATATGAATCAAACTGCGCCACGCCTAGATTGTATTTCAATCACCCGAGGGGAAGTTGCAATGACACTACAGTCAGTTACATTAGGAAAAGCTTCTGGTCTGGATAATATTAACAACAGGATTCTTAAAGAATTATCTGGAGAATTAGCTAAGTCCCCCTCCCCCCACTGTGACTTATTTAACTACTCCTTCAAAGTATCGTCAGAGTGGAAGTTATCACATGTGTGCTATTTTTTTTAAAAAAAAGAACGGCCATCTAGAAGTCTTAAATTACAGATTAATATCATTGCTTAGTACAATTAGCAAAGTGACATAGAAAATTATCCATAAGCATATATTCAACTCTTGTTATAATGTCTTTGCAATCTTGTTCTATTTCTCGTGACTCAACTGTACATCAACCAGTTATTATATAATTATAATAACTAACTAAACTTCTGCAAAGCTCTTGTCGAAGAAAAACAGGTCCGTACATTGTTTTGGCGATAACAACGTAGGACCTGGCATAAACAATGTTATCTTCAAGTATGTCCAAGAATACATCAAGGTAACAAAACGTTTCACTGAGAAGTTAGATTATGCCGTTCTGTCCGTTCTGTTCATTCAATTTTTCTACACACATTTCATTAACCATTAACAACTGTCATTTTAAAATGAGCCTATTTTCTAATAGATATCTTAATCTATAATCTAGATCTACTAGTTATTAGAAGAGATCAGTAGCTACAACACTTGGATTATTTCTAGTACAACAATTAGTATCGTTCTCTTCTTTCTTAACCGTATATATATACCGATGTATATAATTATAATAATATATATTTATGTTTGATTTTCTACATTTTTGTAACTGTACAAATAACACCTGATTAGAGCTACTGCTTACAACTTCATAATTATGTGTACTATTTTGCAATTAATTTCAAAATTTTGTTGTTAAATTAAATACATGTATGTATTATTTTCTAACTATAGGAAAGAGGTTTTAATACAAGCGTATAGCTTAAACATCTTAATCCTATCACATTAAAAAGATTAATATGTTTGTATGAACTGCATATTTGGAAAAGAATATTGTTTAAACCAATAAAAGTCGTTGCAACGATTTGAGATTTCGTCATAACAACATAAGATATGTATTAAGGTATCAATATAACAAATCAATATTTCGCTATTTGTGATCTAAGATTTCAACAGATCGAATCAGAATTTCGTAATTACCAATTAAAATTTTGTTTTAGCAGATTGAGTTTTTTGTCAAGTTTAAAATTATGAAAAGGGGCTCTGTGTTAACGAGTTAAATTTTATTCGTTATAACGAAAGGCTGATTCATTACATTGAAATCGTCATTTCGGTAAATGTCTTCAGTATGTCTATGTCGCTTAAAAAGCTCTGTAAAATCTGTCGAGTGGTTTATTTGTATTTGAGCCGCACCATGAGAAAACCAACATAGTGCATTTGCGACTAGTATGGATCCAGACCAGCATGCGCATTCGCGCAGACTGGTCAGGATCCATGCTGTTTGCTTTCAAAGCCTATTGGAATTACAGAAACCTTAAGCGAACAGCATGGATCCTCGCCAGACTGCGCGGATGCGCAGGCTGGTCTGGATCCATGCCGGTCGCAAATGCACTATGTTGGTTTTCTCATGTTGCGGCTCATATCTATTTCACTTTTTTAAAACAACATTTCCTTTATGCAGAATAATTAAATCAAAAAGGATTTTAAAATGTCAAAAGACGTACAAGGGTTTTTATCTATATAATAGCTTTGTATATATTTTTTCAAAGACTTCCGTATAGTATGTAAATAATTATAAATCTTTGGCAAACATTGCACAGATAAACTCTGGGCAGGTTGTCTATCAAATCAGGAAGTTTAAATCCTAATATCGATTTGTAATCAATAAAACAGGTAATTATATACAAACCCATTTTTGAAAACATTCCAAAACTTTTAAACGATAGGAAACATGGATTTATAAACAAATGATATTTGCAAAAATGGATTTTCAGTTAATATTTTTCGTATTCTACGGAATTTTGTCAACTGCTACGTCCGAAAGTAAGTTTATTTTCTACTTTTACAGTACTTGATGACAGTGACTTTTCAATTTAATCAGTCGATGTGTTCAATGGTGCCTATTGATGCTTGTAACCATTGAAACCGACATGTATATTATATCAAAACTTCGTGTGTATTATGAGAATTTACGATTCACCTAAACAACTTGAAAATACTGACGAACATTTTCTTACGTTATTCCATTTCTGAACATTACAATCAAACCTTTGCAAAAAAAAGAGCACCTTGCTGTAAAAATCATTAGTTTTCATTCCGATCTAAACAAAAGCAGTGTTTATTCAGCCTTTGAAGAAAGAACGCCAAGATGTCAGCTGTTTTAAATAATTAAATTTTACATGCATGCCTCTTATGACCGTTCAGTGATTGGAAGTGTGTGACTGGGGAGTAGGGAAGGGGCACCAGTGTCATATGTACACAGATCAAGATTTTCATCTTGACCCATTTAAATATCAATTGATTTACCATTTACTAATTAAAGTAGTGCTCTACAAAGCAAGTTCATTTTGAAGACGTTTCTGGCCGCCAGACAGCCCACGCCAAACATGAAACACAAACGTGAATAGATGTTATCAACAGAGGTCATATTTTAAGAACTCGTAAAAAGCAACATGGATATTAATTGATATTCGAAACTTTGATTTCTGTTATTTTCTTCAGAGTATGTGTTTCCGTCAGGGGACGAGTTTACCCTAGTGGACGAGAGCACTCTGCCTGACCCCAGCCTGTATGCTGATGTGCAAAATACTGGTAAGCTTTTACTCTTTTTATTCCTTGGGCATGTCAGATTGTTGTCAGTATATAAGTGGTCGGAGAAGGACCGACAGAAGCCAGATGTATGTTCGATATAAAATAATGAACCACATCAATTTTTTTGTGTGATATTGTTGTTATGTTGGATCAATATTAATGTTTGCCTTCTATTTCTTCCTTACATTAACCTTTATAAAGCAACAGTATGATTCAGTACCAACTAGACGTCTGTTCTTGGAACTAACTGGCAAAACGTATAAATTCTATCGATTCAATAATGGCCTTAGTACTCTTCAGCTTCGTTATGCAAGGTCCAGTTATACTTCATTTTTTAAGATTTCCGCTTGAGATTTTCTTTAAAACTTTATTTTTCCGTGTAAAAAATCAAGTACATTGTATATCTAACGAGATATTGAAAAAAAAAAAAACATTGCTACGGAAAAGGCGCACCAGTAGATACGCAATGGGCTTTGCGGGCATGCTTTTTTCGTGGAGTTATACCACTATTGCGTGCATAATTATTTGCCGGGGGAAGTGTGACTGTATGTATGTGTGCGGGATGGGGGAGGGGAGTTGGGGAGGGAGGGGCTACATTTTCTATACACCTATTTCATATATCACGAGTTTCAGCATTTTTGCTTTTCAGAGATTTTAGCAGTAATAAATGCATAACATCCTTTCCATACTAACTCATATAATGAAAGTATAAAGACATAGATCTACTAACTTTTTCTTTAATCATAGTTTTCATTTACATTTGTATAACACGTTTAAAATCTAAATGAACACCAAATAACAAACATGTTGCTAAATAGAAAATATAGCAAGACTAGCAAATATAGTTGCTGAGATTGTCCCCTTTTACAAGTAATAAAAAATAAAATTAAAATTATATATATCATAAATAATCTATGTATTACAATTCAGTCGGAATGGCCGACGTTTACACACTATAGAAATAGGTTGTGTTCATTCACATCACATTTATGAAAAAAATCAAGAGCACAAGGCACAATGGCGATACTGCACTGCACTTCCTTGATGTTAACAACAAAATTGAAAAACATAAAGAAATAATGAGCTTCCTTTTTAATAACAAATACTGTACGTAGATATTTTTGTTTGACCGTCTTAATTTAAACGTCAGGGATCCCCGCTGGGCGTGACTTTCGAAATAAAAGGACGCGAAGCCTTTGAGTCGGACTTTGGGTAAATTAGATGTTATCTGCATAGTAACATAAAGTAACATTTATCATATCTCCAAGCAGCGTCATTTGACTTGGTCGTACTAGCTCCCGTGGGTGTCGCAGTTTCGCATATGTCATGCAGCACTATTGTATTGCGGTTTTACTGACTGTTTGTCCTTTCGAAGTAATCCTCATATGATGCGTGATGAGATATATTAATTAAAAGACTTGTGTTGGCGGCTAGTTTGAACGTGGCGACTCGCATCTTCTTCACATGACTGGAACACATTTTGTGTATATATGAATATAACAGTTTGGTCGCGTGGCCATTGCAATTTGGTAAAAAAAAACCATAACAAAATTATTTAAAGTGGTTGATATTGAGATAAAACAGACAGCGATGTGTATAAACTATCAAAAACGTCAGCACTATTTAAGGTGATATTTTATGGATATGATATTAAATATACTGCATGATGAACGTAAAACATATGAGCCGCACCATTAGAAAACCAACACAGTGCGTTTGCGACCAGCATGGATCCAGACCAGCCTGCGCATCCGTGCAGTCTGGTCAGGATCCATGCTGTTCGCTTTCAAAGCCTACTGGAATTATAGAAACTGTTAGCGAACAGCATGGATCCTGACCAGATTGCGCGGATGCGCAGGCTGGTCTGGATCCATGCTGGTCGCAAACGCACTATGTTGGTTTTCTCATGGCGCGGTTCATATATCTCTTCTATAAGTTTCACCGACTAAACATACATGCTACGCGTATCTCAATGAAATATGTTTAATTTATTTCATTTACAACTTAAAAAAATATTTCTTGACTTTCGGATACAAAGGACAAAGTTCAGGTAACGTGCCCTGGTATTAACGTTTTATTCAGAATTTCAAGAATCGTCGGCGGCCCTGTCGGCTATATCGTCGGCTGTATTTCTAGGTACACTTGACTAGGATCTGGCTTGAACTGTATTGCTGTTTCTGTAAAACAGTAGGTTAAATTTTAAGATTTTTTCAGCGGCCCCTTTACAACCCGCTGAACACCTGTCCAAGTGGCAGACCCATACTGATTTTTTCTGATCATCTGTATAAATTGGATTTCACCTAAATGCATTAGGTTACAGTCACTTCGAGTGATCTCAAAACTATCAGTCCATTTGCTTCTGTCAATTTTCACTGACATTATATGTCTAGGAACTACGTGACAGAAATTTTCCACATACTTCCGTATTTCTTTAAAGTTTTCAACTTCTTCCTGAAAACCTACACCCTCACTTTCTATTTGTTTGTTTAATCGTTCTTCGAAGAACTCAAATAACATATAATCAAATATGGAATAATTTCTATGTAAAGCCTTGTGCTCATCCTTCAAAACGTATCGGTCCGCCTTTGCTGCACTTCGTACATTTTTCATTGCGTACATGATATCCCGGAAAGACCAATTCAGTTTACGTTTCATCAGGACTAGAGAGTCGTCATATTTTTCAGCAAGTAAAACTACTGCAAACTGTTTGTCTAACACGTCTCTGAGATATTCGTCGAATGCTATAAGATCTCGTTTTATTATAATTTCCGGGTTCACACCATATTCAAATGCTAGACGGCTGTTTGTGAACGAATGTCTAACGTTTTTTGCCGCCTCATATTTTGTGGGATTTTGCAAGAAAGTGCCTACTGGGTCTACTGGATCTATTGTTGATTGCACAAATGCTATAGCTCTTGGATTAAAGTAATTTAAGACAGATTTAAAATGTCCGAATGGTTCTCTAATAGTTCCAATCATAACCGTGTCAGGAGGTAATATCGAGGACCATTCTTTTTGTCCATAGACCACGTGATTACACAAAATATCAAACGTCTTCCCCGGAGGTGGAGATAGAGTGTTATATTTAGTTATTGATTCGTTTGTACTTATTATATTCGGATATCCAAATTTATTATATTCCGGCGACAGTACAAATGTAAGATTCCGACGCCATCCAAAACGCAGAAATATTGCTTGGGTTGTGGTGCTTGCCGCTTTGTGCACTTTTAAAAATCCGATGTGGGTAACTGGCTTAGATTTTGACTCGAGCATGGCACCAGTGGTAGTCTTATTCTGGTGGTTAAGTGTAGAATTTTCATGGTAGGCGTGTTGTATTCGACTTTCTCTCTCGCCACGGGCAGGGGTAAGGATCTGTATTCTAACCCTCTGTCGCATTGCTAACTCGTGCAGCGATACCATTATGATAACCAGCATTCCGACCGCAATGATCCTGAAAAACAAAATACTTCCTCAAAATGTGTTCACATACATACATTTTTCGTATATCTTTATTTTTGGTATTGATGTTAATAGCTTCAGAATTTGGTTTAATTGGAGTTTGGATTTGTAAAAGTTACTATGCAAATTGAATTAAATTTACCATTACCTTTGTTCAGGAAGGTCTAATACGGGGAGTAGAAACTCCGTATAATAGGGTTATTATAACAGTAGCTTGATCTGGGATGCAGTATTCGGCTCGAGTGGATTTTGACAGATCGGATCTCACGAGGCGCGCGAGCGCCGAGTGTGATCCGACCTTGCAAAATCAACGAGAGCCGAATACAAAGTCCCAGATCTAGCTACTGGTATAATGACCCTTTTATTATATACCTTTACCATTTTGATTCTTGGTTTTGTTATTGAACGAAATCTTCAATGTTTATCGATATTAAATGGAACTTAGTGCAGTTTTTATATGCGCTATTTATAGAAATGTGCCGGGTCATGCATATTAATGAAAATAGTCCGGCAGCATACAATACGGAAGGCACAATACGGAATTTAAAAGGTACAATACGGAATTTATGTCTGTCTGTTCATATTTAATTGTGAAATACAAGTCGATTTTTTACAGAATTTTTATAGGTATATAATAAAAATCAATACATTTGTCTGTACTATGCTGTCGTCCATACCTGTAAATATCGACCAGTCGTTAGCGATCGATATTTTGTTTTCGCCACTATCCATTAGCGCGTATTTAGCATATTACCTCATGTTAATCATGGAGCTGTAACACTTATTGTTCAAAGGGTTTACCAGTCACATGTTAAGTGGCGATAATTAGATGATCAGAGATTGATCTAAAGGGATTCTGAAGCAAAAACAGCATGCGACTGCATGTGGTGATATGCTTAATTATTATGAATCAACTCGAGCTCACTTCCCTGAAGAAATATTTTACCACGTAACTTCAAACCTTTATCAAAGGGCCGATTTTTGTTGGATTTGAATAAAAAAAAGGAAAATAACAGAAAGCTGACACTTTTCTTAATCTTGTAGAGCCATAATTATAATTAGTGTTTATAATGTCAGATTTCTACATACAGAAACAAACATTCTTCTTGAACGTAGGGAATGTTTCAAAAGAAATTGTTGTTTAAACTCCAAAAATTAGTTTAATAAATTTAATCTTAAAACTGATGTGTGAAAAATACAATGTATTTAAATTAAATTAACAATATTTTTTTTTAAAAAGGCGGACAACGAAGTTACATTTAGTATTCCGAACTTTTAGATAAAACTGCAGAAAATCATCTAGGTTTAACACGCATTTAAATGGTGAAGAACAGAGCAATATCATAATCAAATATTTTCAGGCAACAGTTTACAGTTTTGACTTGCTATTTTCATTAAAATATTTCCTATTTTTTTTTATTCTAAATACTCTGAATCAACAAGGCAAATATCATGTAAAAAACGACAGCTTTCTCTCTGAGTAAGACAAGTCTAGATTTAGCCATTTTCATAGGGCGAAAAGTAACATTAATGTAGATATTTTCCATTTAAAAACAGATGCAGGCAATAATTTCATGGCAGAACTTTTGTTTTCAACAAAAAATTCAACAAATGCTTTCCCAGATTTTCACTGAAAGGACGAGTTAAACTTTAAGGCGTAAGTGTTTGAGTAATAGCAGAATAACCTACGGCATACGCTTCGATTGGACGACAGCATCAGATAAGATAAATGCCGGTTTCCAGTCCCCGTATCAGTTGTTCCAGCTTTGTTTACGTGCTAAAGAACCCCGACAAGATGGATGTTATATTAGAGAGCATATTTTTATCTATTAAATCGCATTTTGGATAACTATGAATAAAAAAATACTGCCGACAAAATTATACGTTATTTGATCGTTCGTCGTCATTTGTTTTCTTCGTACAACCCAGTTTAATGCAATATGTCATATGAAGCCTTTGAACAGCGTTATTTATTAAAAGATAATGTAATCACACATAAATCATTTCTACATTCAATGGAACTAAAAGGAAAGACGCTAGCAAAGGAGAGTAAGAAATGAAAAATGCATGCTTGCGAATAACAGGATTGCACCAGATGTTTTGTACAATGATATCTATACTATTTAATTCAAAGATATTTTCGTCGCTTTATCTCCCGATATCGATCTAAACACCGTTACAGTAAAGATACGAATCAGTAAAATGCGTTTCTGCATTATTATGGAAGAACAAAGAGTCCCAGAAACGTTAAATCATCATATGAGCCGTGCCATGAGAAAACCAACATAGTGGGTTTGCGACCAGCATGGATCCAGACCAGACTGCGCATGCTGTTCGCTTTCAAAGCCTATTGCAATTAGAGAAACCGTAAGCGAACAGCATGGATCCTGACCAGACTGCGCGAATGCGCAGGCTGGTCTGGATTCATGCTGGTCGCAAACCCACTATGTTGGTTTTCTCATGGCGCGGCTCATATGTTAAATTAATCTGAATTGATTACGTTATCCCGGCAAGTCGTCCGATCAGTGATTTATTTTTTTAATTTTCAACAGTTTATACGTTCTAAGCATCTTAATGCCTATTACGCACAGCAGCATACGGTCGTCGCATCGTCCGCCAGTTCGTCTGTCCTTTTGTTCTAGCAACAACCGACTGGAATACAACGAAACTTTTTGGAAGGTATTGCATATGAGAAACGCACTTTGTCACCAAATCCAGATCGAATAAGTGTCCTTTAAAAATCATTTTAACCAAAATTTGCACTTCTTGTCATATAAATTGTGTGAGATTTAAATGAAACGTTATACAAATGATCACTTATTTGACTTATGTAACGGTGGGCAGTTAAACCAGAGTTTCTGGATTCTGTATCAGTACTAACCCGTTCTCCGCAGCCTGGTAACTGCCAGTTTCTGCTCATGAATCAGATGTGAGGGACGAAATGACTTGAGACACATGATCTTTTATCAAATTGTCATGGAGAACATGCGCATCGCTAGGGGTCGAATTCACGATCCCGTGATCCGTTATACACCAGTCACACATACGGCGCGGATAGCTACGTCTGGTCACGGATACAAAGAGCCGTACCTTAAAGTAGTAATCAGTATCAATCCGTACCAACACTTGGTCAAAACATATTCGAGAATTATCCCAAACTTGCAAGTTTCTCCAACTTTTGAACATGCACAAAAGTTTGAGCGAGACGTAGCCATTTGAGCGTGACTTTAGTCAAACTTGGTTGAAACTTATTCATCCATAGTTAAAAGTACTAATACCCCAGTCACACATACGGCGCGGATAGCTACGTCTAGCCACAGATAGAAACGTAGTAATCCGTATCGATCCGTACCTGAGCCGTACCTTAACACTTACCCTGCTAAATTTCTAAAATGAACTGGTCCATCATTCAATTTGGGCAATACCAGTTATTAGTCAAAGGGGTGTTCACTGAAAATGTACTGACTGAATAGCGAACAGTGTAGACCATCCGTGCAGGCTAATCTTGGTCTGCACTGGTCGCAAAGGCAGAATAACTCGCCGCCAGCAGACTAAGGGTTAAAGTAGTAATCCGTATCAATCCGTACCAATCCGTAAGACTCAGGTACGGATCGATACGGATTACTACGTTTCTATCCGTGGCTAGACGTAGCTATCCGCGCCATATGTGTGACTGGGGTATTAAACGTAGTTATCCCGGTACTGAAACGTACATTGCCGTATTGATCCGTAGCTGAACGTAGTTATCCGGGGCTGCCCGTGCTAAAGCGTAGTTCAACGTATTTCACCGCAGACCCGTCCACGCACTGGACAAGTTGCCAGGCGCAGTAAAACGTAGTTCAACGTAGTGATTCGCGTTCTGTATTTGTTGTTCCCCATTTCTCACCATTTTTCCCGTACTAAGACGTACTGCTCCGTACTTATCTGTGTCCACCCCCACCACAGACCAATCCAAACATCACCGTACCTCAACGCACGGACATATCCGTATGTGTGACAGTAGCTTAACTCCGCGCTCTCCTTATTGAACTAAATGTGGCCGGTGGGGGGGGGGGGTAACCAATGTACATGTGTTTATCAAAACTAATCAAAATGGGGCGGATTCTGCAAGCAATACGTTGAGCGATATGGCATTATCCAGTTATTGATTCAATTTTTATCCAGTTATTGATTCAATTTTAGTAAGTAGTTAGCTTACCATACGAAGCTTTTCAAGATTCGTCTGCTGACAACCTTCATGACACTTCTTGACGGTGATAGCGGTGGTCTGAAAGAAACGAAACAAGAATATATAATTATCAAACTGTCAGTAACATTGTAGTTTTCAGGGTTTAAACCTCTTCTTCAATATTTTTATTAGATTAACGGCGATATGGAAATGTGACTCTCTTTTTTCTTTCCGTTTGTTACAGTAGTAAACTAAGATTGTTTTTCACGAAAAACGTTTGTCTCCCACCATGCCATAACTACAGGAAAAAATCACTGAACCGTTACATTCCAACTATATTTACATGGCAGTGGTAACTCCTGTGAAGTTCGGTTGAATTCAAACTAGTGATGACAATAAAATGCACAACTACACTTCACACAAATTACTTGTGAGGTCTGGTGAAATTCAGTCTAAGTCAAGGGTCATACATCACTTAACCGGAACATACCGCTGTTATGTATAACTAGACTTGGCACTGATAACTCCTGTACGGTTTGGTGGAAATCTGCTCAGCGACGAAAGTGAAGTTGCCAATGTGTCATAAATTTGACGAATAAAGGGCCCCAACTCCCCTGAAATCACTGACGCAGAATATGCCGATAATATTTATAACAAGACTTGGCACTGATAAGTTTTGTTAGGTTTGTTGGGAATCGGTCCTATCATATATTAGAGGAGTGCAAAAACACCACAGAATTTCACAAATCAAGGACCATTACTCCGAAACGCCGAACCGGAACATGCTAACGATATGCACAACTAGGCTTTGCAATGATCACTTTTGTGAAGTTTGGTGTAATTCCTCCAGGTGGTATCGGAGCAGTAACTCCACTGAAAATCACTGAACCGGACATGCCGACAATATAAACGATGCAGCTAATGCTATACACTGATCACTTCTGTAAGATTTGGTGGTTATCCGCCCAATAATATAAGAGAAATGGCCAAAACATCATATGATTTGTTGATTCAAGGGCCATAACTCCGCTTAAAATCATTGAACCGGAACGTATTGATAATATGCGTTTTAAAGCTTGACACTGATCACATATGTAAGGTTTTTGCGAAAATGTGCCGAATAATAGGACAGAAATAGCCAAAACATCAATGTGATGAATAAAGGGTCATAATTCCTTTGAAAATGATCAAACTGAAAAATACCGAAGATATGCACAAAGAGGCTTGGCAGTGATCACTGAGGGACTTACAGACAGACAGACAGACGGACTGCACCTAATCAATATAAATAATATATAATATAAACACTACGTAGGACACATAAATGCGTCGTTCCATTATTCGTCGTGGACATCTCGATTTTTTGTACGAATGTATGTCATATATTAATTATGTAATAACCATCTCCGCTACTCCACTGATTCATGTCAACCTTTGTATATATTATAACATATGACGACAAAATGTATGGTTTCTTTATAAAACCATAAAAGACATGTTCTGGTAAAAAAAAAAAAGTGACTGTACAAATACTAACATGTTATCATTTGTTTTCTAGTGTACCATTGGTGAAGAAACATTTATGTTTAACTATACATATTCTAGAGTTCGGATATAGAAATCGTTACGGAGCTATTGTCATTTGAGAATTGATCTAAAACAGCAATTATTCCATCTGAATTGAAGAGTGGTCGTTTGATGCAAAAGGTTGATTAGAAATTGCCATTAAAATACTTGATACGAATCTACAGAATCTGGTCTGGGCCATAGTGGTAATAACCGGCTTTAGTATATACATGTAGAAGACATTTGTTTGTTTTTAGTGAATGTTGTTGTTAACCATGGAATGAGACAGTTGTTATATTTTCACAAACACTCGCAAAAAATATACATGTATAAATAAAAATGAACACAGTCATGTATGTTGTCGTAGGAATGAAATAAAGCCATATGACATGTTTTTGGTTCGCACATGTGTAATTATATTTTGACGTTGACGTCGTTAATTAAGAAATAATATATCTCATCCAGTGATTTGTCGTTGAATAAATCATTGTTTGGAGTTCAGATGCGAAGGAATTATGCGCCCTCGTGATATAATAATACGCATCTGAACGACAAGCAATGATTTATTCAAGAGCAAATCACTAAATGAGATATATTATTTCGATTCTAACACGTAACCAAGGATTTTCAAGTACATCCTTGATGGCATTCATTAAATATTTGCCCGTTTTCAATCGGTTTCTTTTCCAGCGCGCCGCTATGCCGTTTGACGCCGTGACGTAATAATTGTGAGGTCAGAACTGTGATTTGTTGTATAATAATTCACTGTTTTCTGCCTTATTTGTTCAATAGGAAATTGAATCGGATCGTGTTAGAATTCGATATTTCTGACGAAAAAAGCTAACATGTGTTACAATGAATATTGGCTCCAGTAGTCACCTTTGGGAAGTTATAGATCACTTCCTCGTTGTAATTTTTGAACTAAAAAGAACCTTTGATACTTTGAATAGAAATAAACACTTTTAAGTATTTGCGAAATAAGGGTGTTGTACTCCTCATAAAATAAACAAACGTGTTTGTAAACATGGACGGTTCCAAGCTAAAAGAGATCCATGCTAAAACATAATGACAAAATACAATACATATCGCATATCCGTAGCCCTGACCAACCTATAAACCGGGCCAGTCTATTTTGTAAGTACAACAGCAATGTTGAGCCATTTAAACAAGGAGTAAAAGATATAGTGCATAACTAAATTTTTGTTGAGAAAATGGTGTTCATTCTTATTAGAATTAAACCAAATATTGAGGTATTGCCGATGAAGTATGAAACATGTTTTTGTTGTAAAATGTATAAAATAGTAACCGTCGATATGTCTCGTCTAGGAGCAAAACTGTAATATGACTCTACGGGTACTCCATATACAACTGTAATCATTGAAACTCGGTGTTCTGTGACGGAAATACTTGTGATAGGAACCAGGAGATCAATAGTCAATACATAAACAATTAAACCATAACAGGAAAACTCAATAAATCCAGCCTTAATAGCAGTGTAGGGTTATTATTTTTCCGGTCGGCTGGTGAAAATCAATTAATTTTCGCAAATATATATATAAAAACATTTTCCAAAATAAACAGTATAAAGAATAAAAAAGAATATTAGTAAAAAAAAAATAAATTAATGTCGTCTCTTCCTTAATAAATTCAAACCCCTTTTGTCAGAGTTTAAGTCTAAAACTTTGCCATTCATAAAGATATACATTAATATCATATATAGTTCAACCTTATAATGATACTTCCGAGTTTCATGATTGTTGGCATAACCATGATTTAAGCTAAAACATCTTTATACGCTGTGACATGGTATGAACAGCTCGACTATTTCGTTAGTTTAACATGGAATCCCAACCCTCTTCTAGATATGAGGAATACCTAACAAGAAACTGACAACTTAAATATCTAAGGACATACGAATAAAGAAACATCTGTGCGCTTTTGGGAACGTTTATGCGATTTGAGATCTAAAATTGTTCTTAGTCCTTTAATAATTAGCCATATTATCACCGTTTCCAGTATTTAACTACGTAAAAGTACCTTCTCACACTCACTGAAAAGGTTTCTGTTTTGTTTCATAGATTTTGTAGACATATACGCGAATTCGTGCATTCTTTTCATATTTATGACTATTTGACTGCCGGACACCAATAGTCGATTATGCTAACAAGAAAAACTAATTACGTTGTATACTATATGTATCACTCCTATTGTATGTTTAATTAACTAAATGTATAGTCAATATTTTCAGCAGTTCTCGTTTGTATGGTTTGAATAATTAAAACATTTCCTTCATTATTAGTACTTCTGGTCTCCGTGCGTCCAATCCTAGTCTTCTTTCTTCCGTACATTGTGCTATTATCTCCGTGTATTCGTCTTCTTAGCCTAGTCTTCCCTTTTTCCGTGCATGTTGCTATCGTCATTTTATCTTTTGGCTTCCTTTCTTCCGTACATTGGGATGTCGATCTATTCCGGTATTCTATTTTTCCGTGCACTGTTATCGTCGTCTTATCCCGGTCTTCTATTTTTCCGTGCACTGTTATCGTCGTCTTATCCCGGTCTTCTATTTTTCCGTGCACTGTTATCGTCGTCTTATCCCGGTCTTCTATTTTTCCGTGCACTGTTATCGTCGTCTTATCCCGGTCTTCTATTTTTCCGTGCACTGTTATCGCCGTCTTGTCCCGGTCTTCTATTTTTCGTGCGCTGTTATCGTCGTCTTATCCCGGTCTTCTATTTTTCCGTGCACTGTTATCGTCGTCTTATCCCGGTCTTCTATTTTTCCGTGCACTGTTATCGCCGTCTTGTCCCGGTCTTCTATTTTTCGTGCACTGTTATCGTCGTCTTATTTTGTGTTCCTTGTACAACGCTATAGCCGCATTATTAATGTTTCCTCAGTCGAACTCAGAACCTCAGTGTAAATTTAGACTATAGTTATCTGTTTCGATTGGGCTGACTCTTACAGCTCCTTACAGTCTTATTCAGTTTTTGGCCTGAATGAATACAAATCCTGCAAAGTATCCATTGAAGTACATTTTCTTTTTACACTGCTACATATGATTAAGAAACCGTGTCGTTAAAAAATCAATTTAACATTTTATTAAAGTTTTCATGGTCTTAAAATCGACATAAATAAACGTGCATGATTTCTTATCATGGCTGAATATGCTACTGTAAAAATAATACTTTTTTGTAAAATCTGTTGGATGTTTAACTCATGCATACTTGTTGTCTTTGAAGTTGCTTTCATCATTGTCTCTTTTGACGTTTATACATATTGTAAACTATTGTTAACTATTCAGTCGATGCTTTAAAAAAAATTAAATATTTGAAAACATACGAGTATTTTATCATTACAAAAACTGCAGAAGCTCATGAAACCTCGATGTTGACTTTTTTAAGATGCCATAAGAATAGACTGGATTCGTTTATTCAATCAAGCATGGCTGTGGTTTCGAAACTTGCCGCTATAATAAATGTTTGTAGGTAGCGTTTATACAGCTTAAGTCAGGTTAATAAAGAACTACGTTTGATCTCAATTTTAAGCATAACGGAAATAAATATTTCGCAAACTTTTCATTCAAACTTAACCATGGGTAACATTTAATCATGAATGTATATTTATCAGGGATTAACGCAAAAGTCATATTTATTGCCATTTCCATTGATTATATATAAACAATTGCACGCTCTAAATGTGTATTATGTTAAAACAAAGAAGGTATTACGTGTCATAAGATCTGCACACCAGAAACTGTTGTAAAAAGTTAAAAAATAGGCTAAACATGTTTCGCGGTTCCTTAATATGAAAAATCACCACTAAATAACGATGTACAAGCAAGAACGAAGAAGAAGAAGCAAAACAGTTTAAACAGCAACTAAAAATGGACATCATCAGCTAAAGCTGGAAGAAATATAAACAAAAATATATATTTTGTGAAGTACTACCTATGTCTGTGTATTTATCCTTTCCTCACACAATATCTTGTGATATACCCAACACTCTTAAAGAAGCGTCCAGTTCTACCGTCCGTTTATTTTATCAATTGTTGCACACTTAATACATACGACGGTTTGTCACAGTTAAACAAATATTTCAATATTTTAAAATTGATCGAAAAAGCACATTCTTTACTGGTTCTGGCTTTTATGCAAAATATTTCAATTAGTTTGTAGATTCCAATGTCATTTATAATATTTAGAAAATATTCCTTTAGTTGTCTTATTCCGCGATTGTCAGAAAGCGTGCCGATCCTTTCACAGTTTCATCCTTTTCCACCCGAACCTTGCATGGTAGAAGAAGCAATAATGTAATGCAACTATCTGAACTTATTTTGCTACGTCCACACTATTAAATAACGTTCGATATATAACTGCTAGCTATAGGTGTGTTGTATGATATGATAATTAACACGCTAATACTTATTGATTCGGATTAGCAGAACGTCACAGACTGGCGAACTCCATTCATACATGTTAGAACTTTTGGTATATAAAAATCACTGTCAGAAGTGTAACGAGGTAAATATCTTTAAATGGGTACGCAAATAGTCAGTTAATAAGTGCATGGAAAATGACAAGACTGTACTTATTTATAAAGAACTGCTTCCGCTGTCTATGAAATCTCTGAACCTCATCAGTCGCACAGTGAATATGATAAAAACGACTCGAAATTCAAAAATATATCTGGTATATTCATAAAATACCTTTTATTCTGATCTCGAATAGTTAAATCGGGACTCGAATCCGGTGGCTCGTGGCATGCTTTCGACGCGTTATAGCTCAGCTATCACGTTACGATCAATACTTTTATACATTTCCATCACGTTAAAATTAACCGGCACATTGTATAATGAAATAATATATGAAGGCAGTACAGGTGCTAGATAATGATGCCGAAGTGTTCAATTACTTAGCTTTAAATGACACAGGGGCGAGACAAAGGCGCATTAAGACAAAGACTCGAACCTTACACCTCGTATGCGATTCATGTGCTGTATCGACTCAAAGACTCGAACCTTACACCTCGTATGCGATTCGTTTGCTGTATCGACTCAAAAACTCGAACCTTACACCTCGTATGCGATTCATGTGCTGTATCGACTCAAAGACTCGAACCTTACACATCGTATGCGATTCATGAACTGTATCGACTTAAGGACTCGAACCTTACACCTCGTATGCGATTCATGTGCTGTATCGACTCAAAGACTCGAACCTTACACCTCGTATGCGATTCATGTGCTGTATCGACTCAAAGACTCGAACCTTACATCTCGTATGAGATTCATGTGCTGTATCGATCAGATATCAACTTTGAAAACATTTTATATTCGGATTAATACGAATATATGATTCCTACGGGAATATGTTATGTAGATCACATGTGAAGTAGTTGTAGTTAAAATCAAATTATTGGAGTAATATTATAAAACATATACCCTTTTGTCGCGCATGAAAAACCCCAGATAGACTCTGTTACATTCAATAACTGAAAAAGACAATAGTGAGGAAGAACGCATTCAAATCATGAATAAAAGAAAATATTTGTTCGCGGGATTCAATAAATATGTGTAATGCACACATGGATTATAATGTTTTGTTAAGAGATTAAACATTTATGAAGAAGTCACCAGAGTCAGAAAACTCCTTTCAAGTCAAAAGTCAGTTTATTAGATCCTAATCATAAATATAATTTGCAAACAAATATTCTAAATTTCCCCATATTATAGTTTCTTACCCGTGAAAAATATATTTAATATTTTTCACAGTGAAACTACTAGATATATTTCACACTACTGATATTTCGATAATTTACTGAAAATCTCTAATAATACTTTTGTATTGGAATGGACTTCTCAGTTCACATATATGTCATTCTGTCAATATTATTTATTTCTATACAATAATCTCATCAAAGTAGACTGGATAAGAATAGAATTAGGAATTTAAACCGCTTATATTTGTTTGTTTGAAGAATTTAACTCCGTTCAGACAAGTAACAGTTACAGTCAAACGTGTGATAATGAGCACCCCTGACCAATGACCACCGGTGAACGCCAAGAAGAAGAAGACCAATGACCACCATATTTATGAGACTACTAAGTTTACTTCCCGATTTTAAACATCTGGAGTGAATATATTTTCACTTGTAACTAGCGACCGCGTGCAAATGAATAACTAAAATCTGTGAAAAGATCCTTTGGAAGTATAGAACGTAGCCAAGTAACGATTTGATTGATTCTGTTCATGAGAGATAATGAAATGCACAACACCTCTCATGCCCCTAACGTCCCTAGTACCGTCTTAAGCGGAAAACACTGTTGTTGTGATAGGGTAATAAAAACTGTGAAAAGAGACACCGTCATTTCACTGCAAATGATGGTCTCCAGACCCAGGTTAGACTGTATTATTTTACGCATTACTGTAAATATACAAAATGTATATGAAAATATTATTGTTCGGACGTTTTGAATTTGAAAACTGGGCTAATAAGATTATAAGTTTTCCTCACCAAAGAATACAGGTAGAAATATAAGGGTTCGGAACAAGATTTTCCCGACATACTCTACTTTTTATGCTCAATATGCAGTATAAAAATTGAAAAGATGTTTCAAGAAAATAAGCTCCAAATATTAATGAATGAAGCTGATTAAGTTTAGTTAATAATTTATCATTTTTCAGCAGACAATTGATCAAGTGATGGAAGCGAAGAAATATTGGAAGTATAATCTTTTTTTCGTGATGAAATTGTCAAGCTGGTATTGATCATTAATCATTCGGGTTGTTAGTGATCCTCCGCAGAAATATGTGGGGTCAGTATGATATATTGGGAAAGAGGCCTTAGGTCGCTAACAAACCCTATATTTGCTTTGTTTTATCGACTACTTATTTTGATCTTACAACGACATGAAAATCTACCGACCCTCCAAAGTAATATAGGGGATCACCACGTGATCACCTTATATCCAATTAAAATGCTAGAATCTTACAGGAGGTAAATACCTCAGGTAAAGGTCTGACTATACTGAAGGAACCAACGCAGGAGCCATCTGGTCTTGTCTGATATCGGACAGGTTATTGAACTTTTTTTTTTTTCACTTCGGATGGTCAAAGATTAAAACTGTTTTTTTCCTTAAATTTCATTGTGGATATATTTTTGACATTTTGACAGAAATGTGGAACAGAATGTTGTATTTTGTGAAGTAAAAGTTAATAGTATGATAAGTACTACCAGGTCACAGTGATGTGATTTTACAATAAGCAAATGCCTCCTTTTTTCTTCCTTTTATGTCAGTTTTACCAAAATCCGTTAAAATGAGATAAAGATTTGTTCTCTAAAATGGCATTAGCTATGAGTGACAGCTCTGAGAAAATTGTCAGTTTAGATTATTGTGGCCTAAACAAAAAAGCATCTCTATGCTCTATGGGACATCGTATTAATTAAAACAAGCTAAGTATCTGATCACGAATTGACCGACAATGCATCGTCCTTACTAAAACTATAAACTTAAGGTATATGCATGCAGAACTAAATCACTGTAAGTGTTTTCAATAAGAAAAAAGGTTATTTAAATAATATATATATTCTTCTGAAATTTCAGGGAGTTTATTAATCGACTCGCAAGAATCGACAAAAACATTAGAGAAACGTCTCGGGAAGAATGTCCCGGTGTCAAAGTTCATGTCAAAGGTCTCCGGAGCACGTTATGTTCGTGCACACCCAACTTTTATGAAATGTCTGCAACAAGTTATTATGAAACTTCGACAGCGAGGAATCATGGTAAGTAATATAATCAGTCTGTAAAGAGGCTCAAAGATAGTATGATGTGCGCTCGAGATAACAAGCCAATGATAACATATATTTTCATTTTAAAACAAAAGGACCATAGTTCCAGACCGACCGCACGAGAGTTTTATTAAGACCAATCTTAGTAAAAAAGGTTCCCAAGCTTTAAACGGCCTTTTAAATATTTGCACGACACTTAAGATTTTATGTATACACTTGTTTGTTGCCAGCAATTGAGCCTAAATTTGTTGACACCGAAGCTTTGTAAGTCATTTAGCAAGGGTTGTCAAATGTTAACATTTTTGTTAGTTCCTCTATTTCTCCTAGGTGGAATTACTGAAAGGATTCATCACGAGCTCCGAGTCTACCGGAAGTGTAGAGGATCAGTACCTGCAGTCCGGGTGTGGTGCCGAGCTCGCTATCGCCAGTGGTTCTTCTGGAACAGTTACAGACATTGCAGAGACTGCGTTCAAAGTTTGTCCGGTCATTGTAGAGGTAAAATAAAATAAATTATTTTTTTTAAAACTTGCACTAAAGAAAATCTCTATTTGTGGGATACTGTTTGTTATTATTTGTTGCCTACCATACTATAACACCTAGAAGACAGTCTGATGAAAAAAGGTACAAACTTTTAATACTGTTTCAGAGGGAAATGCGAGACCTGTATGTAAAATTGATGTCAGGCAAGGTCCATTTCCACATGGCAGGCCCGGAGCCTACAGGTCCTACATTCATGATTGATGGAGTAAATGGTATCACTGACCCCAAAACCCAAGCTGAGGTTTGGACTAACGAGGGTCTGGGTAAGTTCTCTATGTTATAGTCAAGTGTAACGCAGAATTTTGCGTAACGCACGTCGTCAGCATTTGCTGAGGCACCATGTTGTTTGCTTATCGTCGGATAAAGCATGTTTTTGCGCGTTTCACATTTGCATAAATTCTAAGGATTGGCTGGTGTTCTAGTCCGTTAATATTTTGCGATAAGTGATATTTTCCTCTCAGGACTCGTTTTAATTATACTTTATAGTGCTGGAAAACGCATGCGCTTAGCCATGGATCGCGCATATATAAGAGTTGTATATTACAGCGGAGGCAGTGATTTAGTACTACACAGGTAGTATTTATACACAGGTCTGACTAATTCAAAACCAGCGGTCTTGAGTTCGAGCCCCATCTCTTCCAACTAAGAATCACTAACATTAAGATAAGAGTCTCATGTAAAGGTGCTTTACAATTATCTCGCTTAAGAACCGGGAAAGCTTCTTTCTAAATGTGTACTATCCTTCCACTATCAATATTCTAACTGGAGTTGCTCAAAATATGCGTTACCGGCGGCGACAGACAAACAAGCATGTTGTATCCATATTTACAGATATTTACTCTCCTGTGAAAATACAAGACTTCCATATACCTGTATTTCTGATATTCAGTTTCAAAGAAACTATCAAAGCAATATGTGTATATCGATACATTTGTTTACATGTGCAATTAAAAAAGAGGGTTCGTTCCTCAATTGTTCACTTCCTGTCCAGCAATATATTTATGCTTTTAGAGCCTCCAGCGGACACTGACTGCAGTAACTTTAGTACCTTGGCAAGCGGCGAACACTACCCGGCGAGGTTCAATCATGAGCGTGTACTGGGCAACATTGATGTCAAGGTCACAAGGAATATGACAGAGTTTGGAAGGTTTAGTACCTGTTACTTTATGACAGTTTGCTGTCTTATCTACGAATCTTTAACTACACGCCTAGTTTATACTAATTTATTTTAATGAAATTTATAACGCCCCTTTGATATATTTTAATATCTTTCATATTAGTATGCACGTATTTATGAATTTCTCACATGTTAAAAACAATTGTTTTAAACAACATATTCAACTGTCAACGAAATTGAAATTACAAGTAGTATATGTATGAATTTCTCACATGTTTAGAACAATTTTTGAATTTCTAGGAAATTGAAAAAAGAACTTTATATTTTTTATATTATTTTGCGACTTCAACTCAATATAAAGACTCACAAAAATACACATAGAAGTCGTATGATTAAAAAACGAAATGGTCAAATATTCAAACACGCGATATTTACTTTTTTATTTTTCAGTCGGTCTTTCGATTGAATGCTACGCCATTGAAACCGATACGATAATATCAGAGTATTTTTGTGCGAAACGATGCGGTTCTGTCGGAGGTTTGTCGTTATTGGCCAATCAGAAATTGCGTTTAAAAATACCTTATGAATTCTGTTCAATGGCGTAGCATTCAATTGAAAGACCGTGGAAAAAATTAAACGCCAATATCGCGTGTTTGAGACGCTACTGACGATTGTGAGTTGCCCTAGTTTAAGTATTTATTTGTACTATTTAGTATTTTTTATTGAATTTGACCCTGCTAGTCTGACAAACATATTTTAGTCCGTGATTTCGTACCGTTTCGTTGTGCCACATTTCTGTCTACCTGGAACTTGCAGCAGAAAGGCACTCGTTTTCTGGTAGATATTTCATGAATGGGAAGGGCTAGAGACTTGGGGTCGGTCTCATTTTGTAGCTAAATGTACACGTGAAATGGTGATAGGTAGTTTGTTTAACTGTCTAGAGAATTTTTTTCACAACGGCCCGGGATGTGAACCCACTGCTCGCAGGGTCGATTCTCGAGATTCTGGCCTTCAGTAGACATATGTATATAATAAAAAAAAAACAACTATATTTTGAAGGGGGCTCATATTTCACTACATATTTTTCATTTTGAACTCATTTAGGATGAAAACAAACATATTTTTGTCCCAGGTCCGATACTGATGCCTGTGTATTTGCCTGGTATTTTCCTGAAGCAAACAATTCAGGTACAATTTTGTGTCTTTTTAAAAACGGATAGAAGTCGTAAATTATATCATTGCAATTTGGTTCCGTTAAAATTTTGATACGATATTAACAATATATTGTTCTAAATATGTGAACAATTTAATAAATGTGCTGCCTGTAATATGAAAGTTAATGTAATAAATATTTTAAGAGAGCGTTAGAAATTTCCATTAGTATGTAATTAAAGCACTGTTGCTATCAAATGTTCAATTCCGAATTACTCTGGATAGCTACTTTTCATAATATGTATGTAAGTTATTTTTACAGGCTAGTTCAGTACCAGGGGACCAATATTGAATTTGAGAACAGTGAAGCAATGGCGTCTTGGTGCGGTCAGGCAGGGAACACGTGTCCAAGCACGTGTGCAAATGGTTTGCAAGGGAACACGCTAAACGAAAGGTACTTCTATATTTAACTTTTTGGCTGTTCTGATGCAGTTAGAATCGCACGAATACCTCGAGAGAAATATCAGTCAATTCATTTTTAATGCCACAATGTATCTGACGATTTTTTTCCCGTGAAGCTGTCGATAAGCTTCATTTTGTCGCAATAATGGACGCATGACGTATTCGCGTAAAGGACAGGTAAGACCTTTCTGTTGTTTTTTTTCTGGTTTGATACACGAGATGTAGATAAATAATACAATTCACACTGCGTCAATTTACATACAGTTGTCAAACCGTCAGTTCCTTTCAGTTTATTTCGAACTATAGCGTGTTTCCACAGAAATTTTAGTTTTCTGCATTTCAAAATGATTTGAAAAGTGCGCTACAATTGTCGTGCATTGCGAGTCTTACTTTTAGTGACGACGGAGCCTTTATATCAGACGGTATTTCAGCTCTGCCGGAATCAGTCGGAGTGAACTTTATTAATATTGTTTTAATGCTTGTCGTGTTTTTGTCATGTTGTATTGAAACATTGTTCTGTAAAAGCTCTGTTGCACCTCAAAATGGTACCAACGCATTTTGGTAGTCACTACCAAAATTCGGTCGAGTTTTGGTAGTCACTACCAAAATGCATTACACTCAACGCAATGTGGTAGTTTACAAAACTCTAGTACCAAAATACGTTGGATATGTACACATCCAACGCAAAACTGTATTAATAACAATTTCATGATTTACAAAAAGAATGTTTTGTGACGAATAGACAATCTTATTTCAAAGAGAGTCATGATGAAATACCTTATTGCAGAGGAAGCTTCATTTCTGAGTAAATGATATATCTCTTACCCACCTAAACACACAGAACCCACCATTTCCGTGCGTTGCCCGGGGAGGACCCCAAAATACCACTCGCATGCATACACCAAAATAAAAATCTAAATCTAACGATGGAGAATTTAGTTTTTTGAAAATTATTCGAGTAAGCCCACATTTTACCATTCTTTCACGTTGTGGTTTCAAAGGTATCTGTGGTGGGCTATCGAAACCCTTCACCGTGCTTTGAAGAGAGAAATAAAAATCTTTTTTGCCGGAAATATTTATGTAAGACCCCTAAAACACGCAAAGAATTCACTATTTATGTTTATGTAGAATGAATTAAAAAATATCTAGGTGGTGGACCCACGTGCCATCCTTACATTTGTACTTCGTTTTACAGAATTCAACATTTTCGTGCTTTAAAAAATCACGGTGGATTATCCCTCTGACAACACTAGTACATTACAACAACAAAACAATTCAATGTTATTGCATAGGAAGCGTCGTTTGAGGCCCCTTTCACACTCTCAGGAATCTACATTTTGGTTGTTTTTATACGAAAACTATATCTCGGGAGGGGAACTCCGACCCCCCCCCCCCCCACACCCACCACCATTTTCATAGGAGACATTCCCTCCTTTCATCTCTCTTTTGTGCGTAATGTAACAATGAGCACAACCCCTGATGTAGAAAAGGCTACCAAAATACGTTCCATTCCATGATACTTAACACATCGTATGTACCCTTGCAACGCATTTTGTCGCAACCAAAACTCGACCGAATTTTGGTAGTGACTACCA
Organism: Mercenaria mercenaria; assembly: GCF_021730395.1. Lineage (NCBI taxonomy): Eukaryota > Metazoa > Mollusca > Bivalvia > Venerida > Veneridae > Mercenaria > Mercenaria mercenaria. Next base: position 27,540,609 of record NC_069362.1, read on the forward strand.
AAATGCGTTGCTACCATTTTGAGGTGTAACAAAGCTCGAATATATTTGCTCTGAAATAGAGTTCTGAAGGATAAGCAAATGCCTATTTTAGGCGTAGTCGAAATTAAGACAGATATAAATCAATGTATGTTGGAACAACATATTTATAAAATTCGGACAGATATGCATAATAAATGTAAAAATAAACGAATAGTTTTTACTTGTTCAAAATAAGGTAGTATTCAAGTGATTTGAAATTGAACGAATATTCCGCCTCAATGATAAACAGCTGAATGTGTATTTTACATATGATTAATTTTAGGTAAACTATATCAGATTTCGGACCGATCATAAGCTAGTGTTCTTACATAGAGTTTTTCATACAGCAGTTTAAAAAAAACACATAAAAAGACTTATTTCCTTCAAAACAATAAGGTTTGTAGGTAAGCTATTTTACATTTGAAAGTATTTCCCCTTGGAGCAAGCTAACGTAAGATTTTTTTTTCCAAAATAATGTTAGACTTAAAAGTAAGATATTAGTACAGTGTACATGTATTTGATACGCAAGAGGAGATTTGAGAAGTGTGCATTGACCTAGTCTTGAGGTCGTGCCATCAAGGTCACGGTAACATAGCTCTATGTCATGTCTGTCATATTTTGGGTTGAATGGTTTAGATGCTTAGTTGTTACTTATTTGGATCGAAAGGTTACGGTCACTTGGGGCCTTCGGAAAGACAACCTCCTTTGGGTTGTTTTAACGCTGCTTTTCAGTTTAATACGGCAGTTAGTTAACAGAACCATACTCAGTATCAACTGCTTATATACATGAATCAGTATTGAAGGAGAATAAACTGAGTTATAAAATTCCCAGTGAGACAAATGTTGTTTTTTTCATTCCGAAAAAAAGATAAAAGATTCTTGTTTAACGTTGGTAGTCCTCACTTGGAATGGATGAGACAAGTTAATTCCAGCTGAGCCCACGGCAGGCGTCATATTTACCTCCCAAGCATCCAGCCTAGGCCGATAATGCTGGAAACAGCAGCAATTTAAGTAAGCAATTAAGTAAACCCAGAACTAAACACTTATCGGAATACCAGCCGCGACCGGGAATCGAACCCGGACCGTTGGCGTTATAGTCCAACCAGCTAACCACTGCGCCACTAACTCCCTTTCGAATATGTTGGGAATATAATTTGGTAAGTTAATTATTTATGCTACACAGAAAGCCCGGTGTACTTCCAGATAAATCTATTTATGTCCTTTCCAATTAAGGACATAAAAATAAATTTCAAGACATTGCCAACATCCACATAAAAACTTCAATACTAGAGAAATTTGACTTTTGCACAACGGTTTTGGGCAAGAATATTTCGTAGAGTTTTCGTTTATACCCTAATGTCTGACAGTGAACGAACAATGGGTAAGTGTTTGGTATTAATTTATTAATTATTTGCAGGTGCGCAGACAGAATTATGTCCAGTAGACTGTTGGCTGTCCTCAACAAGTTACAGAGGAAAGCAAGAAAAGCATTAAATGGTAATTTTCTAACACTTAGGCCTTCGTATTTAAAACTCTTTCGACAGTATCAGCCCACAGGCATCAGTATCGGACCTGGGACAAAAATATGTTTGTTTTCATCCTAAATGAGTTCTAAATGAAAAATATGTAGTGAAATATGAACACACTTCAAAATATACATATGTCTACTGAAGGCCAGAATCTCGAGAATCGACCCTGCGAGCAGTAGGTTCACTTCCCGGGCCGTTGTGAAATAAATTCTCTAGACAGTTAAACAAACTACCTATCACCATTTCACGTGTACATTTAGCTACAAAATGAGACCGACCCCAAGTCTCTAGCCCTTCCCATTCATGAAATATCTACCAGAAAACGAGTGCCTTTCTGCTGCAAGTTCCAGGTAGACAGAAATGTGGCACAACGAAACGGTACGAAATCACGGACTAAAATATGTTCGTCAGACTAGCAAGGGTCAAATTCAATAAAAATACTAAATAGTACAAATAAATACATAAACTAGGGCAACCCACAATCGTCAGTAGCGTCTCAAACACGCGATATTTACTTTTTTATTCTTCAGTCGGTCTTTCAATTGAATGCTACGCCATTGAAACCGATACGATAATATCAGAGTATTTTTGTGCGAAACGATGCGGTTCTGTCGGAGGTGTGTCGCTATTGGCCAATCAGAAATTGCGTTTAAAAATACCTTATGAATTCTGTTCAATGGCGTAGCATTCAATTGAAAGACCGTGGAAAAATTTAAAACGCCAATATCGCGTGTTTGAGACGCTACTGACGATTGTGAATTGTCCTAGTTTAAGTATTTATTTGTACTATATAGTATTTTTTATTGAATTTGACCCTTGCTAGTCTGACAAACATATTTTAGTCCGTGATTTCGTACCGTTTCGTTGTGCCACATTTCTGTCTACCTGGAACTTGCAGCAGAAAGGCACTCGTTTTCTGGTAGATATTTCATGAATGGGAAGGGCTAGAGACTCGGGGTCGGTCTCATTTTGTAGCTAAATGTACACGTGAAATGGTGATAGGTAGTTTGTTTAACTGTCTAGAGATTTTTTTCACAACGGCCCGGGAAGTGAACCCACTGCTCGCAGGGTCGATTCTCGAGATTCTGGCCTTCAGTAGACATATGTATATAATAAAAAAAAACAACTATATTTTGAAGGGTGCTCATATTTCACTACATATTTTTCATTTTGAACTCATTTAGGATGAAAACAAACATATTTTTGTCCCAGGTCCGATACTGATGCCTGTGTATCAGCCTTGTAAGGATACATTTCAAAAGAACGTAAATAGCGTTTAAATCAGTTATAGCTTGACAGCTGTCAATTGCAAACACATTCGACATTTGACCTGGTCAGTTAACTTCCGGGGTTCTTAAATTATTTAGTCCAGGCCATAAATGATTATATTTGTTTACAGAAATGCATTTATTTTCAAAATAATGATTTTGAATTTTACGCTCTAGACACCATTATATATCAGCACCAAGTAAAGTCTTTTCGTAAAATATTTAAGAGTGACATCATGGAATTTCCTTAACTTTCAACCTCAATATAAGAAATATTTTTATTTAACTAAAATAATGGAAATTCTATTTTGACCCTGTTATCGTATAATTATCATTACAAACTCAATAATCCATTGTTTTCTTGTAAGATTTCATACCTCTTTTCTGTTCCATTGTGAAATAATCCATTTCCTATTTCCATTGTTATCCCTCTTATACACTGTTACCGTCAATGTCTCACCAAAACAAAACAAATAAATACAAAAACTGACAATAACTGAATGAGGTGATGCAGAGAAAGAACTAAACCGTGTCTATTTTTATCTTGCCGTCATCTTTTTGATATAAGTTCATAAGTCCCTGCAGCTAAAACCTCACTCCCGACCTTTGTCATTTAACCTTCAAATAAACTTAACATAAATGCAGTTTTTGTCAACGGTATTTACTTTTCACAATTAAAATTGTTTTTATTTTGGGGAAAAACTTGTTTTAGTAAATGCAACAGCTCTAAATTCGTGTTAAGCTGACATAACTTCATGACAGCCTCGAACACGTGCTGCTGGTCTGTCGGATATATATAACTTCCTAAAGCCTCTGTACTACAATATCTCATAATCACATATGTACTTCACCTAGACATATTTAACTTTAATTGATTTAATGGCCGCTCAAATGATTTTGAACATTTTACTAAAAAACGATGATCGGTCACTATTTTTTAAGATCAGTCCTAAATAAAACGTAAACTACTTTTCTGAAAACATGTTTATTAATTTTCACGCACTACACTTTATGTAGACTTACAAAGTCTGTTGAGATCAAATAGTCTGTAATAATATTAATTTCTTCACACTGACATTAAATTATTTTCTCAGAAAAACATTTTCTCTCTAGGCTCATCTCAACAGAGACAGAGGCAAGAGATATTGTAAATTTTTTTTAGAAAGTGGTTTCAGAGAGGATTGATTTTATGGCCAGGTGCTTTACATTCAATGACTCTAACGACTGATGCCAGTCTACACTTTATGCAGACACGCGGGTCCACAATCGTGAAACATCGGGTATTTCCGTAAATTCTCAGTATTGCTTAGCATAAAGGCCGAGGTGATCAGATTGGCGGATCCATTTTAACACGAATCGCATTAAAGCGTTTTTATGTGCAGTTCGCTATCAAAGTCACATGTTCTTTTTTATGTGCATTTAGACCACTCGCATGAAATTCGTCAATGAAAAGGAGTCAACTTATTCACATTTTTGACTTCAGGCACTATGAATGTTTTGCAAATACATTGAGAGGACAACCGTAAGCTGTTAAAGCTTTCTGTCCAATTCCTTAACTAATGTTTTGTAAATGTTTCATGTAATTTTGAAATAAAATATGTTTAAACCAAATACATTGTCTCAAAAATAATATGCAAAATCTTAAATGAACCAGATGGCTTCGAAGGGAATAAAAAATGTTTTGTCTTTTGCTTTGTGTAAAGAATTTAGTTGTTTGAAATATTGTCAAAACGTGTTTTTATACATAATTTCTAATAAAAAGCATTTCTCTAACCTTTAATATGCATCCTAGATATATAATTCTCCAACAGCAGTATATATGCTGCTAGTGTAGGCATACATAAATCAATTACGCGTTGTTATTTTCCTGTTTTGTTGCGGAACTTTAAATCACAGAAATGCCATTTAAGAATTAGCGTTCAGAATGCTGCTAATTATTGAAACTATTCGCGGAATGTCGCTGAATATCACTCTTATTAACATCAAATGAAACAATCAGTAATTATTTCAGACATAGACAGAGCTACATGCGGTAACATTGCAGTTTTTATATGCTGTAGGGTATTTAACTTTTTATTAGCGGATCATTCATGTCCTCTGTAACAGATGTTTATAAATTACGCGCCAGTTGCTGCTGAAGCTAAAATAGGCGGAAGCAGTAAAAGAGCGCCACCTGCAAGCCTCAGCAGACGGCATAAGTTACACTTGTTGTCGTAACTGTAATTACAAGGTTTGCTTCCTGTAAAAGCTAGTCAACGGCCCGTTTATTCCGCTAATGTCCTACATAACTGAGACTGAAAGATCTGTCAAATACATGTACTTGACAAGTTACACACTGAATATTTTAGAAAGAGTCTCTTTTGGTTTATATATTGCAAGCTGGTTCTCAGCTAGCAAATGCATGTGCGAATTCCCGCACAGTGAGCATGGTGAAATACGCTTCCATGGGATTCGAAAGCTTCTGTCTTTTTCGTTGTTTTTAAACAAAGTCGTAATTACGACCGAGACGGACCGGAATAAACAAAAGGAACTAGTTAAATGTTACCAATAATGTTGAGATTAAATGCTACAAAGCTCATGCTGTCTGTACCTATTGTTTTACTTAATCTAAAATTAATAGCATCTGCCGGAAAGCTGTAACATAACTTAGCACATTTGCCGTTTACTAAGTGTAATTTTTCCTGAATGCTCATGCAACAGCAATGTAACAGATGACGCTGTCACAGGCAGTGTGCACTGTCTTATTCTTGCTTAATTTATATTCGTCGTCTATCTTCCATTTGGACAGTCTTTTTTATACTAGTTTAGTATACAAAGAGAAAGCTAACAATGGCTGTGAACTTTCCTCTGCCCCGTCGGCCAATCGTAGACAGAATTAAAATAAACGCCCAGGTTTACCATCTGTTTTGGATGCACGGACCCTTTAATTTTATGATTGTATATTTTTGGTATAGAGGGACTCTCATTTATTCAGATAAACTGAAGGTTCTTGAAGCTTGGGATGAGCCTTACGACGGGCAGGACCAAGGAGATAGTGCAGATGACCCATTGCACTATGAAGGTCGTGCTGTCAAGGTCACATTGTCGTCCGGCAGTACAGTTAAACTGGGTGAACTTTCGAAATATGCTATTTGTGCTGGAGCAGACTATGTGGAACACAGAGGTTTGTACAACTTTGTATTTGAATGTATGCGAGTATTAGAAATTTGTAATTAAATTGAAATAAATTAAGTTGTGAATACACATGATTAAAGCGGTTACGCTCGCTTGAAACTTTTGAATACGAAAATGTCTGAAAATTTCAAAATACATGTACTTTGAATCCTATGATGCCAGTTTTTATATTACATTTTCATGTACGTAAAGTGCTTCTTAAATACTGTTCCAAGCAAGTACCCACGTCTTTGAACTCGTGTCAATTTATCCTTAATATTATTCCATTCAGTGTTACCCGAAGTTGGAAACATTTAACGCAAGCAAGTATAATTATAATCGACTTGGTTTGAGTTTTTTCATGGTCTGTTTAGTTTTATCTATTTCGTTCAGGTACATATCTATACATTGGCGCCAAAGCATATACGAAAGGAGGAGCTAAAGTCTTATTCCCAAATATAGAACTTCTGGAAGTTGACGTACCGATAGCAGTAGAAAATTTGTACAAACTTCCATCAGCGTTCTCAGAAAAAGAGAAAAGCCAATACCCGCTGTTTGACGGAAGTGGAAAGGTGTGTATATACATATGTATATCTGAAATTTTTCGCTCAAAATATTCATGTAAAAATATCACTCTAAAGTAATGGAGAAAATGTCTATCTCTTTATAGAATTATACAAATCTTCATTTTCTCACATCTCATGTCCAGTCGTTTGTCATCTTGCTCAGCGCAATTTAGGAAAAACCTACAAAAAGCCTTGAAAAAAATCCTACAAAAAATCTACAAAAATCATTTTTACCTATTTTACCAAAGACATTTTTGTCAAAGGTCATTTACAAAGTTGCATTACAACTTACTCAAGCTTAAATGCATTAGTCATACATCCGAGAATATGCTTCAGTTTCTTGAAAACCATTACATATATCATACATGTAAGATTTCTTTCTGCATCAGTTAGTCAAACAAGAAAATGGACATTTCGCGGTAACTTATAGCTGGAAATAGGTATTATTACAATGTTATATGCAGTCATCATTTTCTTTCCGTCCTTTCTTTTCAGCTGAATGCAACCTTATCTTCCGGTGTCACCGTAGGTCAGTTCGTTTCCAAGAATTATCGTTACTTCCGATTGAATCCCCGTCTTCATGATTGCTACATTGATATTGTATATCACGAGAATAAGAGGCAGAAATCAACAGGTATTCTATTGCTTTAAACTGATCTGACGCATCGCCATTTAATAAAAGAACCGTTTTACTCCCATATCTATGATATGAAACATATCTGAAATTCTCCTAAAACATAGACCAAACGTGATAGCCAAATACTTTTAGATCGATGTTCGTATATGTACATGCTACGATTCTGTTTTGTATGCTGTAAAATTTTCAAATGTTAGAAGGATTAAATTCATTTTTAACTTTAACAAATACTAATACAAACTACAGTAAACATAAAATGTCTTTGTTTTAAAATGAATTGTTTGTAAAATTACAGACGGATATGCACCATATGTACCATCAGTCCTATAGAGATATCATAATATTTAAATACTTTCACAGATATAAACTGATTGTATGAAAATATTGCCTTTGACTGTTCAGATATTATTGATACAGGTCGTGTGCTTGAGGGGTAATTTTATACAATATCGTGACACGACCTGGTATCGTCTTGTTTAGAATCTACAGATTAATATCTGGATATAAAATATTGCTGAAGGCAAACTATTAGAGCAATACATCAATTTGTTTTAGTATAATAAACCCTAAATAACAGTTAATACTTTGTTATCAGAATTCTGCCTTCAGTCTTCCAAAAGGATGTCATGCCCATTTCTTAAATTTATACTATTGATTTCAATGTTTCCCAAAAATAATTGTAATGTCACGGCATTCTAGATAAATGTCATTATGTCCTATTATTGATATGTTTAGAATTACTTTCCTACACATTTTCGTGCATTACATCAGCTATGTGCGTGTCACTTTCCTTGACTCGTCCTCTATTGGATTCACGTTTCCAATAAATTATTTTGGCCACCCCGGCAGCCATCGTTCTGAGTTACCAAGAACATATACTAACACGCTTAACTGTCAATCCAGAACTCCGGGGTTCGAATCCCGGTCCAAGCACTGGAAATTTCTGAGATGCTCTTGAGTGTCTCCCACCTAACTATGAGGCCTGTACTGGTTCTTCCCGGGAAAGACGGCTTCGCGTGTATACACCGGGTACGTTAAAAACCAAACTGTCTATTCGCAAAGAGCTAACCGGATATGTCTGTATCTAAAAAGGATTTCTCTCTATCTGTTCTGGGGGCTTTATCTCACTCTGTCCCTCTAGTAGAGGATGAATTTCGCGCCATGTGTGGCTGCGTTTGCTATATGTAAAGCACCTTAAAACGTGGGTGTTATATAAATCTGGTATAATAATAATAATAATAATAATAATACACGTATGTTTTCCATGTCTCTACAGTTGGAGCGTGTGAACTTTTATATCTATCATTATTTACAAGTTCATTATTCACAAATCAACATTGCGTTCATATGCTTATACCTAAATATAAAATATAACTAAAAATACATATAACTCAAGTAGGCACTACTTATTTAAGATACTGCATCAAAATTCGCAATCTGATACATCAATAAAATGATGACTTTCTGAAAAAAAAGTTATTTGAGCCCCCCAAAATACGATCCTCTCTATTTCGTAAGGATGAAGCTGAATCTAAAGTGTTTTTTTTTTATTTATTTTTTCCCACATGGTTTAATACTTAAGATATTATTTTTTTAGCTAACTATATTATGATACAGGCGTACGTCTTGTCGTCCGGCCGTAGTTAACAATTTTAATCTTAAAACTCCAGAGGTAAGCATGTGAGTACATTCTAAATGAAACTTGGTCAGAATGTTTGACTCAATAAAGTCTCGACCGAGTCTAATACTGATTTTGCTGAGGTCGAAAAGTAGGCAAATACGTCAAACAAAAGAAAGACATCATTAACACTTACCATCTGATCATGAAACTTGGTCAAAATAATTGTCATAATAAAATCTAGGCCTGTTCAAAACGTGGTTATATGAGGTTTAAACTAGGTAGCTAGATCAAATCACAGGAAATCCCTGTTAATATCTAATGGTCATGTGTTCTACTTGATCTTCGTGAAACATGGTCAGAACAGTTTGAAATTTGAAAAGAAGAAGATAAAACAAAGTTTAGCAAACTAAATCATTTCTGGTGCCAAAGAAAGCTACAGTATCTGAATCAGCCCTACCGTTACAAAACATACATGTCCGAAGTATTTACCATCAAACCCATACAGTACATAACCGTCCAAACATTCTTCATTTTTCTTTGTACCGCCCCTTGATAACGGCCATTCGTCTGAGCAATTGTGTTGGGACACGTCCAAACACAGACAAGATAGAACATATATTATCGTGTGGAGGTACATAGAACAACAAGTATGAGCTCAATGGAGGAATATAGAATTACAAGATGTTTGTTGGATTATGAAAGCACATCGTATTTTGTATATACTTTGCTTTGAACATACTTTGATTTCATTTCACTAGATGCTAAGATAGAGATCGAGGTGGTGAGAGGGTTTCTCACAAATATAGAGAATAACAGAAAGTTCGATGTGATTAATGACAAACGATTTAACAGACACAATCTCGGCCTTGCTTTACAGTTGAAATACAAGGAATCGCCAAATCTACCAGCTACACATACACCTTACAGGTAAAATACTAGTAATCAACCGGTCTACACAAACACTTTGCAGGTAAATTACGAGTTATCAACACCGCCTCGGTAGCCTAGTGGTAGAGCGTTCGCTTCGAGTGCGGGAGGTCGTTGGTTCGATCCCTGACCGCGTCATATCAAAGACGTAAAACGGTACTAGAAGGCGCTAAGCATTTAGGGGATAGTGCTAGGACTGACCAGCACGGTGTCAGTATAATGTAACTGGGTGGAATATCATGTCACGTGTCTACGGCCACTGGCACCAGACCAGAAAGAAAATGCCTCTGTATATGTTATACCCTACCCCTAGGTATTCTGTAAGAACCCCGTCGTTTATATGACTGAAAAATTGTTGAAAAAGACGTTAAACCCGAACACACACACACACACTCTATAAGAACCATGGTGATAAACGGGAAAATATACTAACCCATTTCATACCTAAAACACGCAGTTCTGTAAATGTGTACTATTGATGTTGAACAAGTGGTAATTTATCTTCTGTTGTGTATCGGTCACATTTCGATATTTCTTATCTTAGAGAAACAACGTGTAGTTTATAGTTTCTTCAACGTTACAGAAAAAAAACTTGCTTGAACTTCCCTGGTTACAAAACTATTCTGATTGGTTGATGTGAAAATGTATGTCATTCGTCGTTTAACTACACGTGTTCGCTAAAATGTGTATATGCAGCATAAATGTGCAATATGAATTAACTAAACAGTACAAATGTGTATCAATGTATGACTTCAAATTCAAAATCATTTCTAAGATGAATTTCATTCATCATTTCGAGGTGAGTTGTATAACTGTGATTTTTTTGCATTCTGTTTTTGTTTGTTTACATTTCGCTTAACATGTGCACACTGCTGTGACCTCTAGACCGGATGTTCATTAGGGGAGTTCACTCAAGTTTCTTCTGTAACGTTGACGAAAGCATAAAATATGTGTAGTATCTCTGCAATATGAAATATTGAGACAATGTGACTGGTGCATGATGAAAGATAAATTACCGCTTTTTCAATATGCTTGGTAGCCATTCACTGAACTGCGCGTTATAAGTGAGAAATGTACGATTGAAATGGGTTAGTGCATTTTCCCGTTCATGACCGTGGTTCTTATAGAATACCTAGGGGTAGATTATAACATATACAGAGGCATTTTCTTTCTGGTCTGGTGCCAGTGTCTACGGCGTGATATTCCAGTGAAGCAGCGCTATATAGGTAGGCATTGTGCTCACTGCTACAAGTAGACACCGTCGTTTACTAGTATTTGTCTGAAAATATGTTGAAAAGACGTTAAACCCAAACACACACGAGTAATCAGCCGGTCTACAGTACCCTAACAGGTAAAATATGAGTAATCAGTCAGTCTACACATACACCTTACAGGTAAAATACGAATTATCAACCACTCTACGCATACACCTTACAGATAAAATACGAGTCATCAGCCTATCTACACATACCCTTAAAGGTAAAATACGAGTAACCAATCAGTCTACACATACACCTTACAGGAAAAATACGAGACATCAATCGTCTACACATACACCTTACAGGTAAAATACGAGGCATCAGTCATTCTACACGTACCCTTACAGGTAAAATACGAATAATCAACCAGTCTCGCATACACCTTACTGGTAAAATACGAAACATCAATCTTCAATCTTCTACACATACACCTTACAGGTAAAATACGAAACATCAATCTTCTACACATACACCTTACAGGTAAAATACGAGGCATCATCCAGTCTAACACATACATCTTAAATGTAAAATACAAATCATTCCCAAATCTACCAACTACACATTCACCTTACAGTTAAAATACAAAGAATCGCCCTTTCTACCAGCTACACATACACCCCTGAAACAAAGAATCGCACAAACTGTCAGCTAAAAGTCAACAGAACAACAGTTAAAACTCATCCGTTCAATATTTTGGTACTATCAACAGACAAGCATAAGGTGGTGGAAAAGGTAAATATTTAAGGTTTATGTTATGAGTGTATCATCAGAACATAGAAATATTTGGTAAACAAACATTGTCTTATCAACAATTTACCTATCCATTTTATGTTCTACCGTCCTGTCCCGTACGCCTGTCTGCTTAAAATATTCTAAAAATTGTCTCTCATTAAAAATGAATGTCATGTGTAAAGAAATAAGAATAAACAATTGCTGAATACTACGTTCCAACATGTGAATTTTCAGCACTTGGACACTGTTGCAAAAGCATTAAAACGAAGATATGTAGCAATTCCTTGAAGATGGTGAGTTTTAAAGGTGTTGAACTGCCCGAAATTGTGACCCTTTTATACAGTCCCTTTTCCGGAATTCAATGTATATATCAATGAATTGACAAATGTTTTGCAGAGTAGTATACATGTTTTAACTTCTGTTCAATCTTTAATGCAAAACAACTCTAAGACTTTCTTTCTATGATGTTGTTTGATTTTTTTCTCTCTCAAAATACGGGGCTAACTGTTAAACAAACCACGAACCGCTCATACTTTGTCTTGGTTTTCCTATGATGTATAAGTCAGAGCGGATTGTTACATTGCTGATATTTTATAAGCACTGTTTAAAATTATGTTTAACATGCCTTATGTTTGATTAGACCAACAAATATAATACTTTTTCTAAAACGTTTGTGTATTCAGGTTGTTCAAAACCGCTATAGATAAATGTGCACCAAGGTTCTACATGTCAAATAACGCTATGGGTATAGGCTTATACAAGGACAGTATATTTGTCGACATGCGAGCAAAGTTTCATATTATGAAGCAGAGCGTAGAAAACCTTCCTGTTGGTGTTAACCCTAATACGTTTGAGGACGAAATGGAACGGAGATTTTACTTGGCAAGAGGTAGTGTTGCTTTCAGCGGATCAGTCCCTCTATTTTCTTTATATTATGCAGGAGATTTATCATGTACATTTTTTCCTATTTATGACATGTTTTTCAACCGACTTGGTATCAATTGTTAAACTTTTTTCATTTACTGTAATATTTCCCGCAGCACAAAATGCGCTATAAACGTTTAGTTCCATATTTAGATTATCCTTGAAAAAAACTATGGTTAACAAAGTAACAGTTAAGTGGTAGATACAAAGAGCGATTTTCCAAGGACGTATGTACGTTCATGAATATATACAAAATGTATGTCGAGGGGTTTTCAGAAAAAAATTAAAACGAGTATTTGAAATTCTATTGGCACTTCAAAATGATACAACCCCATGACAAATATCTTTCAGGAGGAAAGATAGTGGACCCAGAGAATGTTACAAGCGCCTGTTTATTTCAAACAGCTCCTAAACCCCAGTCTCAAGATTTCAAGCACGTACATTCAGAGGTCGTAGAGCGGAAAAGGTTTGTTCGTGTAATTAATACCAGTACAACTACTGCCGTAAATACTCTTCAACGATTTCCGGTTGAACGACGCTTTAGGTTTAATTAAATTAGACGGGTTATTACGCGAAAGTAAGGGTAAATATTTTTATTTTCTGTAACAACAGAGCTTTTCTTGTTGGTCAAAGTGCAACCTTCTTCGCTGGCTCCAGTTGCTCAATGAATACTGTATAGAAGTATACTAAATTAATTTTACAAAACCGAAGCCAAGTATCAAGTATTTCAAGCACTTTGGTAACACTTAAATATTTATAATGCTTCATGTTTTTAGACGCCGCAAGAGATCTGATGACGACAATTCCTGTGTACCAACACGATACACAAAGTTCTGTTCATCCACAGAGCCACACCGCCAGGCTGTTATTGATGATATTACTGGTATGCTGGACCGAAAACACTACAGGGGTAGAACAAGGAACGAAATCATGGGTGCGCTCAAAGGATGCTTGTTGGATTGTGGAACGTGTCTGGATGGTAAATTTGAATATCATCTCATCTTTTTAATTTTTGTTTTTGAGGTTGCACAGATCTCAATGGAATATTGCCTCTTGACAATTTTACTAAAAACTAAGCGACAGATAAGCCGTTTGATCGAGTTTAAAGCAATTGTGTTCTTTATCATAATTTAAATATTGTTTTTATTTGCCGGGAATTATTTATTCTATATGTATTGATATAATATTACTACATATTATTTCTATAACATTTGAAGCTTATACAGTCTTAATTAAAATATTTCACATACTATAATTCAGGTGAGATATACTTCAGTAAGACAGAACATTGTAACAACCTCCTCCACTGGGTTGACTGGACCCTGCTCAATGACAAACCGGATGTCAGCAATTTCTTTGTCAGGTCTAATAGGAACGCCAACATTCATGCTTGTGAAGGCGGGAATGACTGTATAGAGAACGCCCCTTTGTTCTCTTTATTCGGTAAGTTACAATTTTTGTGGAAGGTGACTACCAATACATTCATTTGATATTGTGTCACATTCCCGCCAGCTTACTCCTGTCGTCCTGTAGTGTTGCATGAGTCAAGATGGCCAAGACGCTTCCGACGGAGTTGAAGATAAAGCTTTTGTTTCACAAAGTTACTGTTAATAAAATTTACCTGCTGCCTCCATTAACACAAAATCACATTATTAAGTAATGTTATTATTTTTTCAAAACTGTCAAGCACTATTAGACAAATACTCTAGAAATGAATACGAGGTAGCATACATCCATAGTCTTGACACCTTTTCTCATCTTTAAGATTGACTATAACTGATCTCAAAGACACGAGATCAAGACCTTATATAATAGCAGTACATATCCTTTTTAATTAGATGAACATATATACACTTTAACGCAACAAATCATATCGTCGGAGACTAGCGTTTGTCATGGAGAAACAAGACGATGGATCCAGGTAGTTGGTCATAGGCAATTTTTTCTTCTTCTAGCTCCATCGGTTGAAACGATATACCGTCCCGATCCAAAGAAGAGTGTTGAGGCGGAGTTGTATTCCATTGCTAACAACCCGAGCCCGGTATTCCGGTTGATGGAAGATATATACGCCATCCAGGCATCCGGTATTGTCAAGTTCTGGGTAAGAGATGACACGGAGATGACGGCACTCACACGACAACTTGAGGTATGTACTGTAATGTGTTTATACATTACCGTTGCAGAGTTCTGTTAGTTTTTGTATAACTTAGATATATTGCTTTACCATAATATCGCCAGTCCATAGTTTGACATGTCTAGTTTCAACAATAAATTTTAGTGGGATATAGTCAAAACTTGATGTAAAATATCTGAAAAACTGTTTCAAATGACATGTAAAATGCCTTGCCAGTCAATAGTCAAAACTAATGTCCATCGGTCTTTCGGACCTCAGGATATTGACTATTGACCGGCATTTAATAAGTATATATACTACTGATGTCATTTAATATCAATTCCAATATCACTCTGTATGTATTTGACTGTATAAAACCTTGGATTCAAGTGGCTCACAAAAGTCATGCAAGGTGAGCTATTACAATTTTCATATTTTTGAAAATATGCTTTTTCTAAACGAAAAACACGTAATGAATGGCAGTATTATATACAAGTTTAAATGTTTGCTTTTAAATTCTTTATGATGTGCCTCTTTAAGAAACACTGATTAGGCAAAGGCATGCATATTCATTACAAAGCTTTTCAGTGAATTATCGAATTAGCAGAGTGAAATATATATATCTGGTATTATTTTCACAGTGAAAAATATCAAATATATATATATTTTTTTATTTTTCACTGGTAAGAAACTTTTTAATGGATAAATTTAGTCAAATCATGAAAAAAAAATAAAGAGAAAATTACTTTGTTTTACATGTTAGATCAAAATTATCATCCAGTCATGAACACCATATCTTACATTCTCACCCATGGCTATGCCACTTCTTGAAAGTATTATCTGGAGTTCACTTGTGAAAGATATTTCAATCTTACACTGAAACATACAAATATCCCATTAATGTAATATTTACTGGTACATTGAGATCATATTTAAAATTTCATTAATGTTTTATTTTCTGGTACAATGGGACCATAATTAATTCACTGTTGTTTATAAAAAGTTTTGCTTGGGGTCATACTTAATATTCTCATTGTTGTTGTATTTGCTGGTACATTTCGGATTATATTTAAAATCACCTCACTGGTGTTTTATTTTCTGGTACATTAGGGTCATATTTAATATCTCACTGTTTTTCGTAGTGACCTGAGAACACTTTACACTGTGTAAACCAATGATGAAGGACATCAGATTGTGTCTGCCTTGCATTTAAAAAATAATACGCCCTCATACTGCACTGAAATAGTTCTTTAAAATCCCAAATATTATAAAATAAAAACGCAAAAACAACGGCTAATCTTGTGTTTTGTACCCGACATCTCTGTTCTGCTGAACATGAAAGAATGATTTTAATTTGCTGCCAAGTGAAATTTCATCCAAAGTTCAGTTGCAAGTCGGATACCTATTCTCACCAAGCAAACGTTAGACGTGTCTTAAATGCACACGCCATAACGCCGCTTGACAGAAGAAATAGGCATTACCGTTTCCTCGATGATTTTTTTTCAATAACATTCCATTCTAGATGCAATATTTCTAGCTAAAATCCTGAACAAACGCTTTACATGAGTCATTTTCCGTTTCTACGAGCGTTTCCGTTATAAAAAAACTTTTTTTTTGTAATTGCAAATACGCTAGGCAGTGACATGGTCTCACGTACCTAATTAGGGCGCGTTTATAAAAATAATTGCATAAATTTGTCTTTTAGCCTTTATTCTCAAAAACAAGAAGCACCATGTTTAACGTATACGTCGCATTTGGGGCGGGTACGCTAAATACACGGTTTATTGTACGTTCCATTACCGGCATTTCTTCTGCATGGTGAGGTAAGAAAAACTACTTATATTTATTGAAGTTCAACGTGTTTTAAGAAGCGATATATTCAGTACGAGCTGCAAATTATTCACGCTTCCCATGGTAATGTGATTTTGACTGGCAATTCTCTAGTTTCTTCAAACACTTGAGTGAACTGACGTGTGGTGTATGTTTCCAACGCGGATACTGGTAATAAAACGTACAGTAAACCGTGTATTTAACGTGCCCGCCGTAAATGCGACGTATACGTTGGACACGGTGAGATGGCGTCGTTTTGAGAAAAAAAGAAGTCCGGCAAAACAGCAAAATTTATTCTACCCCTACGTTTTGCTCTTTATTTCGAATGAAGGTAGGATAAAAATTGTAAATAATGGCATGATAAATAGAATTACAGGTAACTGTCTTTTGAGAAAGGGATTTCCCAGACTCGGCTAGATATGGTCCGCATCACTGCTTCCAGGACCATATCTATCCTAGTCTCAAAAGACAGTAATCTGTTATTCTCTATTTCTGGTATATTTTGTTGGTATATTTTATATTGGGTACACTTGGGTCATATTTACTACCTAATTCTTTATATATTTTTGATGTATTGGGATTATATTTGATATATCGTTGTTATATTTACTGATACATTGGGATCATTTTTATATCTCATTTTGTTATACTTTCTGAAACAATGCGATCAGCGAGTCCTTTCAATGCTTCTATATGAAAGAGTTCCGCTTAAGTCGGTTCTAGGTCTCATGAGGTATGTTTCATATGTCATAACTTCAGTCAAAACGAGTTTGCTATTTCTTATACTTCACCGCATTCTGTGCTTCAGTAATATTTTCACGTCGATTTCATGAACAGTTAAAACTCATACTTCTTTCTTTGTACTTAATATTGCTTTTGACCATAATTGGTTTAACGGCTTTACGTTTGTGTTTCTTTTCTGTAGTATCTATGATTTAAAAGCTAACAATGCCTTTGTATATAATGTGGCTGCCTTAATTTATATTAGCATTAATATGTTAATTTCTTGTTAAAACCAAATTCCGACGTTTTTTTTCTCAAATGTTTGTCAAAGATTTGAATACTGATTAATCAGTGAAGCCATTGTTTTTGATTACCACACTCCGTCACTCTAATTGTAAAAGTTTATGTGCAGTATTGAAATTAGTGTTTTTTTCTAACTATGTGATTATGTATACCATCAATTTGGCCAGTTGTTGCATCTGTTTTTAACATAAAATTAAAACCTTCAGTTTTAGCACTTCAGTTAAATTCAGTTAAGCTAAATCTTTCAGGTTGTGATGCTATACAACAAGAATGTGACACTCGTGCAGATACACGTGGAGAGATATAGAATTGCACGTGATGCAGTTAAGAGTGTTGTCGAGAAAGCAGCAACATCCATGGCAATCAACGGATGTCCGGAAGTTGCTCGAGAAACATTGACTCCGTACGAAATTCTGGAGGTTCCCGCGGGTAAGTAACATTGAAGCATTGTCAAATAGTACTTAGTAGATGTTCTCTCATGTTGGTAACATTGATGCATTGTCAAATAGTACTTAGTAGATGTTCTCTCATGTTGGTAACATTGAAGCATTGTCAAATAGTACTTAGTAGATGTTCTCTCATGTTGGTAACATTGAAGCGTTGTCAAATAGTACTTAGTAGATGTTCTCTCATGTTGGTAACATTGAAGCGTTGTCAAATAGTACTTAGTAGATGTTCTCTCATGTTGGTAACATTGATGCATTGTCAAATAGTACTTAGTAGATGTTCTCTCATGTTGGTAACATTGAAGCATTGTCAAATAGTACTTAGTAGATGTTCTCTCATGTTGGTAACATTGAAGCATTGTCAAATAGTACTTAGTAGATGTTCTGTCATGTTGGTAACATTGATGCATTGTCAAATAGTACTTAGTAGATGTTCTCTCATGTTGGTAACATTGATGCATTGTCAAATAGTACTTAGTAGATATTCTCTCATGTTGGTAACATTGAAGCATTGTCAAATAGGTCTTAGTAGATGTTCTCTCATGTTGGTAACATTGAAGCATGGTGAAATACTAGAAGCTCCCGCAAGGGTAACTTTGATGATGGTGAAATACTCGGGTGTCGTATATAAAAGTAAGACTGATAAAATAAATTAAATATAAAGGTATGTTCACGTAAATTGTATAACCACCCTACAAGATATTAATTAGAAAGCATGTAGTCTACATATACTATCTAATCCTATGATTAAATGTTGAGCGGTATGATTCAAGTCATGAAAAACTTTTGTCATCTATGCAAAAATGCACGCTGTTAAAACGTGTCTTGGGTATTTCTACGACTTGACTACTAGCACATATTCTTTGTGTAACTGAAAACCTATTTTAAAACATATATTGTTGGTTTTAGAAAAGAAGAAAAGAGCTGCAGAGCCCGCTTCTCTTCGCTATCAAATACGTGATTACCACAAGAACTTCGAGGCCAGGTGGGCCAACAGACATATCTTACTCTGAGCAATTTCAACGTATTTGTTTCTTTATGAAATTCATTTTCTGCCTCTTCTTTATTCACGATATTTTTATTTGTAGACAGTAGACGTGTCATTAATGTTTAAACAGAACAGTTGTACTTTTGTTCCACCATACTGAGATCCTGATGTGAAACCTCTTCATCTCTAAAGTGCCGTATTAACCTGATCTGAAAAAGAACACCGAGACAGGTCTTTTTCCTGGGGAGGGTTGTACAGGGGCTTATGCACATAGCGAAAGTAACAAGTCAACATTATACTTTTTCATACATATAAAGTTACATCGATCAGGAACCAAGATCTACATGTCATATGTTATGGTGTGTGTTTGAAGTTTAAAATTCTAAAAGACTTTTGTCCTAATGCAGAATACAACAACCATAACTCTTTTGGTCTTCAAATCAGTGACAAAAGTAAGTCATAGAATATGATTATGTGGCATATTACAATGGGTTTACCATTCAAGCACAGGGCATTTTTCATGAAAACATAGGGACAAGTAGCAGACAAATCAGATATTCCTCATATATTCGTGTGCTAGGTGTTTGTATAAAATCAATCTGCCTCACGGTGGTATGTTTCTTTTTGCAAAACAAAAATGCGATTTTCTTAAAAACAAATGCATTTTAGAATGTTTTTTTTCATTTGTTCAAAAAAGCAAACAAACACACCGAGGCATTAGTTACGGCACTGCTCTTCTACACAGACATTATTTCCTTGATTAATCCTTACTTCTTTACATGTTTGCTGTAAGGCATACAGACTTCGCATGAAAAGTTCCGATTGATATGAAGACATCTGTAGTTTTGACATTTAACTAAGTATTCTTCCACGTATATTGCATTTATTTTAATTGTTATATCATTTGCACATTGTAGACGTCGTCTTTTGTATACGTTTATTGATTATTTTCTATTTCACTGCTGTTCTTGGTATTATATGAGTTTTGAAACCTGTTCTTCTTAAACACTGATACATTTTATTGTCTGTAAACAATGGTATTACTCATGTATGTTCATATTTTCTGTATATGATTCATTGACCTGACTAAAACAACACTCTTCTAGCTGTGTTTGCACTAAAACCACTCTTTGTGTTGCATGTATCGAACCTTTCGGTAAAAAATATATGTGCAGATTTGTTTACTAGGAAAAAGTATGTAAACACAGCACATCGGCAAGTCGACGAAAATCTAGAATATGTACATGGAATAACTCATTACAGGGCATATAAATGCTAATTCAGTACAATTGGCTACTGTTCCTTTTGACTGGTTGATAGACAATTCAATGGCGTTTATTGCCACAATCATTGTATTCAAAATGACCAGAATTAACTACATGATTAAGGCTAATGCCAAACCATATCACTGATTAGTCTCATGATATATACTATGCCAAAATAATATTTATCTTTTCTTGACACCGCCAATAAAATTCCTTTGTTAGATGTATGTGTTTTATATCAAATGTTATCATTATTATAAACAATGGTGTTATTATTGTCGCATGCCTCATTATACATGATTTTCGTACTGCAGACTTAAGGTAAATATATTTGATATCACTATCAAAAAGGAATTAATGCTTTTTCTTTCCGTCCGGTGATATTATTTATAATACATAGGTTAAGTATATCGTTTGTTCTGTATGTATGCGTTACCTCTGTCATATCAACTTTCACCAGCAACAAGAGGTGATACACGTATATACATAGATCAAACAACATGTAATTCCTATTTACTGACTGTGTAAAGTCCATTCCAGTTTAAGTCTCAGTAGACAAAAAATATAGAAGCATACGCACAGATCAACATAAGCACAAAATTCCTTTCATATCTCTTGCTTTTTGTATAAAGTCTATACAGTTTAGGTTTCATAAGACGACATTTTTACACAAACAACAAGAACTGATAACTTTAAAAAGGTAAACCAATTAACATTGAATTACCTATATACTTTTTGCTGCTTGTGAAAAGTCCATACAGATTTTTTTAGCCTCGTTGAACATTAACTTTACACAAATAACAAGAGTGGATACATACACATAGATTAACCAAATAACACAAAAGCTCCTTAGTTACACTGGCGTAAGAATAACTTGGTGAAAAAAACAAGTGCAAACAAAAGTTACGATCACAGACGTTTATTGTCCTTGCACAGACGGCCGCTCTTAAATATGGGTATCCCTTTCGTCCATTAAACAAAACAAACAACTTGCAATCTAGATGCTTTGGCACAAATGGAATATATAAATACACTCATTCTAACATTATACGTGTAAAACAGTCCCTAAAAAGCAATATTTAATGACAATTACTTACAGAGGATAAGTTAACAACCAAACTAAAATCGTTTCACTGTTTCTAAATAACATGGTATATTACACTGTGCACAGAGTTTTCATATAAATTAGCAACAGAATAAACTATTGAAAATAAAACAAAACAGATCAAACGGGATTTGTGATTCAAATATCACCTAATTTCATTTTAGAAATTACAATCAACAAAATTCCAGTGAAAAAAGGCACTCGTTGTTTTTGTAAGTTCTATTTAAGGACAGTTGTAAATATACGGAACGAATTTCCTTAAAGATACAAAATATTCGAAAAATATTTTGCTATCATACATGAATATTTAAGGAAATCGAATCACGCAAGTTTCGTGCACATGACCACTAATGATCTTTCTTAAAGCCCTCAGAACACAACAAGCGCATGAATAATGGGCGTTACATGATTACTTCAATCTTCTCATCATATTTATATTGCACAAGTCCGGCTCGTAATATATTACGAATAAATTTTACAATTCCTTAGAATTCGAAAATACATAACATTCGCATGACTCATTTGCAAACAATGTTATTAGAAAGCTATAACTGTTAACTATCTATCTATTAATTCGGATAGTTCTAGAAATCGGACAGACCGATTGCGCTATCGAATTTATAATCTGGTATCCCGCTTCTCTGTACGGTCTCGGTTACTCGCCTCTGTGGTTCCTGGCCGGGGAATTTAGTTTCATGTGTCACCCTTGATGTAGTGACTGTTTCACCTTTAGGAGGTTGTCCAGTACCTTCTTGGTAATTAGAGCTAGTTGTCTTCTCTGACGAATGAACCATCTGGTAAACGTACGAGTCGTTCCAGTCCCGTTCACCCGGTACTGCAGGCTTCTTCGGTTGGCTAATTGATCGAAATATAAAAAAAGATATTTTTACTCATAATCGATATATATTGTAAATTAAAACATATTAAATGTTAGCGGAACCGATTAATTCCATGGAAATCGATCATTTTGATCATAATTATTTTGAAAAATAAACAAAACTTTAGTCAATAAACTGAAAAAGATATCTAACTAAATAATAACACTTGCGAGTGTTGAGAGCGAAAGTATTTTAAGTGCATATAAACAAAGAAACACTAAGAATTGTTTCACGTTCACTCTTCAATATGAAGTGTTCAGAGTAAAACATTATACAATACAATATAATACTGATAAAGAATTCTTAGAAAAGCTCATTACCAAGTGTACATACATGGTAAATGTAATGGTGTATAGATAATAACCGAAATTTATGCACACGAGACAGTTTATCTGGGGGATAAATAAGAAGTGGGTACTGGACTGTTCTACTATGGGTGCCTTAACATGTCGTATATCACCAGGCCGGGTTCGAGTACAATATCTAAGCAGGCAACAAAATACTAATAACAATGCGTTAACATCACTTAAAACGAAAATATCTAAACAAAATAAAAACAGTATTTGAAACATGCAAAAACACTATTCTAACTTAAACAATGACAATTTTTACAGAATCTGCAACTAGTGTAATGCAGTTACACAACATTTTACCATTAATTGTAACATCACTATGCATATATATGTTTTCATGTATTTACACACAAACATGGCAAACAAAACGAAATTTCATGTTCGATGCAGTGCTAATAATAACTAAACTTCGCCGGATGAGATGAGAGGATGAAAAACAAAATGACACTTACAAAAGGAATACATTTTGAAAAACTTACAGAAATGAACAGTCTGACATTATGACATGCCTTGTATTATTTGCAAACTGCTTTTTCGCTTTTATAGTTCAGCATATATCCTATTACTTGATGACATAGATACAAGTATAACATGAAACAACTAAACATGTAAAACACAACTCACTGGGCGCTTTACGACCACACAGTCTTCTTAGCCACAGGATATTAAAGTATCATACTGTTTAAAATGATATATATTTCGAACAAGTGCACCTATGCATGGTAAAGACGAATATTTTTATGATTTCATAAGATGAAATTGCTACGAAGAACACAAAATATTCGAAAATTGGCAAAATGACACGCTACGATCAGCTTCAACTGTAGATCACAAACTCGAGCGAAATTAATATCTTTTTTTTAAAATCAGTAGTAATTTTAAGATTTTCGTTCTTTACTTTTTTCCAAATATTAAACTAGAATACAATACAGTTGACTGCGCTTAGAAGACCATAGAGAAATCATTTTGCCTAGAAAATATTGATATCAAGCTATGCTTTGAACACAGTAAACGGAAATAGCAAGCAAACAAAGTTTTAAATATGCCATGCAAACAGCACTTACGACGGCGACAGAGCCCGGCCTTTAGTTTGACCAATATATGTATCCATTACATTCGCATTTGAGTACATGCCAATGGGAGAGTTGTACTGCAAATGGACAACATTTGGAGGAGCTGCACCGTATCCGGGACCACCTGAAACATCATTTTGGGCAACATTAGGTGACAAGTGTTGAAATGACGGCGATTGATAGGGGAAAGTCTCAGGGGGAGGAGCTTGGGACCTATACGGTTTCGGTGGAACAGTGGGAGACACAGACCTATAGGCAGCTGACGGTGAATGCTGATCCTGTGACTGACGAACAGTTGACTGTGCAGATATTTGTACTATTTTTGGTTTCGGAGCTGTAGGAGGTTGTGGTTGAGTATGCATGTAGGGACGATATGGCTGATCTGCTGTTGCACTTTGATATCTCTCCGCTTCTAATGCTTCTCGTTCCCATGGCTTCAACATCTTGCTTTCGGCACGCAGAGTATTGCTCCATGGTTGCCCGTCTAGGTCATCCTCATCACGTCTTGCGTTGACTGCAGGTGGCCTTGGTCTAGAGGAAGTGGGTTTAGGTTGTGACTGAAGTTGTGGTTTTGTGTAATCGACCCCAAAACTCGTGTATGAGCTGTCACCTTGAGCCCGTGCACGACCGAAACTAGGTGCGGGTTTACGGGATCTCTGGATGGCTGAAGAAAGGAAAGAAGGAAAACAAGCATGAGTGGTTTGGATAACTTTAAAAGACTATCTACAGGAGGGGTTGTAACAAATATTAACAGCATAAAACAACGATAGTTATAACGATCAAAGCAATTGCATTTATAATTTAATCAGACAAACTGACATTTAGTATCTTCTAATAAAAATCATTTATAAGCTATCGAACATTTTGACTTTGTAACATTTAAGGCAAGAAGAACTTATCAAAATATACAATTACTGTAAATTAAAAAGTTAAAACAACTCTTTTATTGCAAATTAAGCATATGCGGGGAGGTGAAAAAGGTCTCAATATATGGTACAATTAACTGTCACAGTATTTAATTATCTTTTTTAATTAGAAATAACAGCGTATTAGTATTATTGCTCTTGTAGAAAAGACAAAAGTGAGAGTATAGTGATAAATAACGACAGAGTTATAAAACAAAATATAAAGTAAATTGAATGCACTCGGGGTTAGGAAAGCTAACTGTATATGAGGCTAACATATATAGGAAAGGTAAGGAATAGTCTACGAAATAGTGTTATGTTGATACAGTCTTTATAACTACATGTATATAATTGTACTTCAATTACATACAACTCTAGTTGAAACCCGTAGTTTTCTAAAAAGGGCGTTTAGCTAGAACACTGCAAAGTTAACCTACAAAGAAGAGGCATGAAATTCCATATTCAAACGTTTAAGTTTCTAAACATTTGAGCCGCACCATGAGAAAACCAACATATTGCATTTGCGACCAGCATGGATCCAGACCAGCCTGCGCCTCCGCGCAGTCTGGTCAGGATCCATGCTGTTCGCTTACGGTTTCTCTAATTGCAATAGGTTTTGATAGCGAACAGCATGGATCCTGACCAGACTGCGCGGATGCGCAGGCTGGTCTGGATCCATGCTGGTCTCAAATGCACTATGTTGGTTTTCTCATGGTGCGGCTGATTTGGTTAGCTAGCGTATATAATGTGATCAACATCCAAGCATTTCTAAATCACCTTGGGGTGGGGCCCTTTGTTTGCCAAATAATTTTCTTCGTTCCCAAACAGGAGCGGTGGGATAATCATCTTCATCGGAACCCAGGGCATCTAACAAACGAATGAAATGGTGTCAAAACATTCATTTATAAAATGCTAGGATATTCTAATGTTGATACATTTACAAAGAGTACAGCTGAACAAGACTATAATGGTAATGTGAATATAAACTACCTAAATATTGGAAGTTTCCTGCTGAATCATTTTGGTTGGTCGTAAACACTTAATAATATCGTAGACCAATTAGTTGGTAAAGTATCGGGGCATTTTAAGAGAAAATGATACGCTACGTTAAACTAAAGATGAAAAATACTTTACAAAGATGCGTGTCAAAGTTTCATCAATGAAAATTGTATTAATACAATGTTAATGTTATATTTTCAGTTGTTTCACATCAAAGTCAACTGTACCCGATTTCTTTGTCTTTAAATTTTTACAAGAAGAAATTTAAAAAAAAAAGAAAAAAATTCAAACAGATGCAAGAAATCGTTTGTCAAAGTAAACACATTATCATAATAACTTATCCTGGAATCATCATTATTAGATTTTTAGATTTTCATTAGAGTATGTTTAGTGGCGAAGTTATCATACTTTCCCCAGATACTAGTACCGGTAATTGATACTGTTAATTCTGAATATACATGGGTGATTTAAGTGTTCCAGGAATTAGAAACAAAATATGACAATACAAAGGTGCCTTAACAAATGTCAAGGAGCACAAGGTGTTGTCGGTAATAAAAAATCGAGGTTATGGTCGATATTGGGAACTCAAATATGCGGTCGACGTTAAAAACATAAGGACTGTGGTCAAAAATGAAACATCCGGTGGTCTGCATTCATTTGTTACCTTTTGGTCTAGGTAATTTTGGCAACTCAAAATAAAGTTCTGTCTGGTATTCTATTTATGGAATTAAAGTCACATTGCTAACATTTCATGATAAAGAGGTAAATGAGTTGTAAGCATCTTTCTACAAACAACAACCGACGTAAATGTCTTGAAAGTGTGTATAATGTATATAGATAGTCTAGACCCTATCACCATACATTGTAGCTTTACTTTAATATTTAATATTAAACATAGATTGATGAATAGCTTCATATATTTTGAATGCATCGACGGGATCTAAATTCCACAAGTGTACATATAATATATGTCACATCTGTGCGGTAGCTAATTAAGAAATGAAATTTCCCTAACAGTGACTTGTCGTTGAATAAAACCATTGTTTACAATTTAGATGCGAAGGAATTATATCACCAGGGCGCAGCCTGAGTAATATGATGATAGGCATCTAAATCACAATGATCTAATTCAAGAGCAAATATCACTCTTGGAGATAAATTAATTCAATTCTAACACGTTTTCAATGATTATTTTGTACATTCTTGGTCAGGGTGGCCAACCCACGTGACTTTCGGATACCGTACACACGTAGAAAGCTTCTCAGTTCATGTAACATATTGTCTATATTTTCCTTATTACTTCAGTATTTTCATAAAATAAAATGCGTCGAAGACAGCAGAATGATTACTTTCCTCCTAACGTTTGTATGTCATCAGTTCTCCGTGCTTTTCTCAAACACTTCGCCCAAACAATTTTCGTGGGCTAACTGTGTAGATAACGTACACTCTCAGTTGGGTGAAGTGTTTCAAAAGTACTAAGAGGTGATTGCAAACAGTTACGTGTGGAGGAAATATCACGATTTGCTATTTTCGACACTCATTATCTTATGAAAATCCGCCAAGTAAATTACTTGAATCGGGACATTTTCTCCGTGTGTACGATATCCAAAAGTCACGTAGGTTGGCCACCCTATTTACAACATCAAACTAACATTTGCCTGTTTTGTGTGGATTTCTTTTCCAGCGCGCCACTAGAACGTTTGATGCTATGTGTGATTTACGTAATAACTGAGACAGTGAATTGTTGCATACTGACACAAATTCTCAGTCGTCTTTGTTTAAAAAGAAAACAATCGGGTCGTGTTAAAATACATATTTCATGTTAGTTAGATTGATAATTTCCAACAAAAAGAAAGAAAAAAACTAAACGAAGTTCGAATATCCAGGAATGTGAACAAACATGTATTTAGATATAATTATTTCGAATCCTTTTTGTTTTCAGTACTACAATATTTTACATATTGTGATGAACTATGAACACCATTTTATTGTCTGTTCAAAATAATATAACATTCAAAAGATAAGAGCTAAAAGAAAAAAACAACAACATATTTTCAAATACGCGTTGTAGTTTATACAAATGGAGAATGGTATTCAAAATACATACAGAACAAGGAGGAAACTGGTTACTTTATAAATCATTAACAAACTTGATTAACATGACTTGTTACCGTATGAACATGAAGAAGAAATAGTTGAAAAGAACGTTTCAAACAAATCCGAAGCTATCAACATGATTAATCGAGTAAAGTTAAGCAGTAGCAGCAGCAGTAGCAATAGCAGAATACTTAGTTAAAAACGACAAAGCGATGAATGGTGAAGTTTGGGAAATAAAGAAGCGAAATAAATTTCATTTTTTCTTAAAGAAAAATGAAAACCAAATAAAGATAATCGAAGTTTGTCCTAGCAGTGAAAGACGACTTAGATATATTGAAAGTTGGGATAGTGAAAGACGGTGTTTTGTGCTGGAGTACTTACTCGGTGCTTGTGGCGCCCCCTTCATAAAGTGTCTCCTCCTTTCATTAACACCTCCATATTCTTCTTCCTCCACACCCCTCTCCTCTTTAAATCGAAGAAAATAATTTACAGAATTAACAAATGGCTTAAGAATTAAAACTTCTGATTTTGATGAGTTAATGCTTTTGACCATTTCTGCGGGTGGGTTAACCCGCTACCAGAGTATATTTCTGAAAATCAAAGGATCCTTATTTCATTCCTAATCACAAGTAGATCTACAAAACCCGCCCTGACGGACGTCCCAAGTAATTTCTATATATAAAAGACATGAATGGGTTGAAAATTTCTCAACTAAGCTATCCTAAATAGCTTCAAACTTTCTTCAATTTGTATAAGTTGCCTTCCTTCCATCAATCATAACCAAGTTCTTAAAATGTACGTACTTCCTTTCACAAAAGATAGAACCACACCTAGCTGCTAAAAATTCATTATACTCAATAGATCTTACCGAGGTTGCCTTAATCGAGACGAAACATCCACTTATTGTTTTTTTAAATATTACAGCTGAAGTGTGGAGGAAGAAGAAATGGCAAAAAATGTCATTAGTAACAATATCTTATAGACGTTTTAATTTCATAAATTACCGATATAAAATGATGTTTTTAATTACAATGCTTCAATATTATTTTTAGAATGATAATTATGAAATGGATGCAACAATAAATTGATTTGAAAATAAATGTAACGCTTAAAAGGTATAAAAATGCAAAACCACACTGTAAAAAGGTATCTATATTCTCAGAAGTATAGTAATTATTACTAAAATCAGACTATACATAACAGTCATCTACATAAAAGGGTATGGTGGTGTTTTATTCTATGAATTAAATGGGCAGTAAATACCATGCTTATAAAGTCAAACATTAACTTGAAACAAAAGAACAAAAAGCAAGCAACTTTGAACAATACCTGTTGTTTGCTGCTGCTGAGGGCTCTGTGGAGCCGAGAACTGTGTCTGACTCTGGAAGCTCTGTTGTTGCTGCTGGTAGCTATGTTGCTGTTGCTGCTGACCCCCATAGTCATACTGGTCTCTAGCCGGATGAGGCGATACTGGTGCGGCTACAGGCCTGTACTGAGTTTGTGGCTGCCTGTGAGGTGCCGCGGCACCGCCGTAAGCCGAACCGAAGTCTGGACCACCTCCTCCAAATTTGTTGAGAGTGACCTTCTTTGGCATAAATCCGGCCGACATATCTCTATTTTGCTCTGTATTTTGTACTGGTTTTGCTGGAGGTTTAGGAGGAGATGGTTTATGTGGCGAGATGGGGATAGTACGTGTCGGAGATTGGGGACCGTGTTTTCTTTGAATTGGAATAGTTATCTGAAATGGTTCAAAATCCTCTTAATCATGTGACACACTTATTGATATCAGGATTTATCGATCTGGGAAGATGCTCACGGGGTTGATCTCACTTTTGCCAGGTCGGTAAATTTTCATTTTTAACCGAACCTAAAAAGCAACAATTAATTTATTATTAAATCCAACAACTCATTGACTCATAAACAATAACAGAGGTTGGTCATTTTCCCCATCTTTTTAGTCTTGTTTAGTACGACAACATCTTGTTATGACGTCACAATATTACGTCATTATGGAGATCAATATATGTATTCCTTGCTCCACCTACGAGTCAATACGACTTTTTATCATTAATCAGCGACCTTGCTTAGACGAAAGCAAAGGACTACAGATTTAGTAATTGTAGTCGATATATTTGTGTCTAATATGTTAAGGAATAATACAGTTTTAAACCAAGTTCTTACAGAATTCGTTGATAAAGTAAAACCTGATACCATTAAACTTTATTGTGGCCTTCATATAAAATTCTTTGTTGAAATTGAACTGTTTATTCTCCATTATAATATTAATGTGAAGGTGTTGCAAGTAAATGAACGTACCTGTGGGGCTCTTGTAGGTGACTGTGGTAGACTTGGTGCCCGGGTATCAGCTGCTGGCGTCAGTGGTTTGATGTTGATATTTCCAAAGGGTCTGTCAAAAATAGCCGAAATAAAAATAGTTTATTAAAACTTATTACTTTATTTTAATTTATTATTAATTTATTGTTATTCTAAGTTTATATAAGTGCATAGCAATAAAATAAGTTAAAGACCGTTTTCAGATTCAGCTTCCGATGTTCAATTTCCACTGGTTCAAGTGAAAACAGACCAAAAGCATTGGTCGCATGTTAACTAAGAACAGTCCATAAATACTTCAGATAAACCGTAGTGATTGATAATTGATCTGTATTCAGCTTAAAACATGTAAGTTAAACATACATACATATAGATAATTGATTAATAAAAGGTAATTTGATCATATTCGTCAATTGTACTATTGCATCATCGGATAAAATCAGTCAGTTCATTGTAAGAAATAAGAAGGTATTTGTATCTGAGACTGTTGTTTATATGTATCGATTCGACATAAACTAAGGATACATCGTGAAAACAACTGTAGAAACTTCTTATGTTTTCTAAAGAATAGCCAAAGAAGTACTATGCATGTATGTAATAGTGTACAATAACCATGAATGTGAAGCTAATTTCAAATAAATAAAATTTAATAAACGACTACATTTATTGACACTTGCTCTTTCCCGTATCATCAATGAAAACGTGTTTTCATCTGCGCGTTGATCCAAAAATAACACACTCGCTTTTTCAACATGCAAGGACAATTTGTTTTCGGTAGCCAGGATGAAACATTTCCGAGTTTAATAAGTATGTACATGTATTGTAAGAAAATGTTTCCTTTTTCTACTTCCTACTATATTTACAAGTGCCATTGATGGCGATAGTGAATAGCTGCCGCCATTATTGCGACTCGCGGATGAGTAGGACAGAACAAACTTTTTATTTTACAAAAGTAGCAGGGACAATTTGTCCAAACATTTTTTTTCTAGTTTTGTAGTTTTGGCATGGTTTACTACCAATCATTATAAGAACATGGATGACAGATATGTCTTTAGATAAATGTCTAACCTTTGAACGAGAAACTCTATTTGTCCACCGCCTCCACTGATAGCATCCTGCGCTTGCTTGTGAGTAAGGTTGCTTGTATCGCGTCCGTTGATGGCAACAATGACGTCACCACGGTGCAGCTCACGTTCCGATGGAGTATTGGCGAACACCTGTCAGTACAAAAACAAATGGTAAGTTAAGATAATTTGTTAATGTAGTGGCCAGAAGTTCATGTTAGACAATATCATTATGAAAGACAGCAGACAAATGCATTTTTAAAAATGGTTTGATATGTAAGAATGTTCATGTAGTGGCAATGGTTAAAAGTTATGTAATAAGTGTATCAACCCGACCGCACGTATTGCATTTATTACTTTGTATCATGTACACAGATGGCTAGGATAAAAAATGTTAGCGGATATTTTTAATTTATTTTATTTTCAGCAGTTTGGATTAATTTATAAGTGGGCAGATTTTATCATTCTATTGTAAGATTATATTAACCATACAATCGGCGTCAACGTAATTTCTACGTTTGGAAGCATTACGTTAATACTTTCCCGATTTTGTTAAACTTTTTTCTTCTGATTAATAACCTTGATTGAACATAATGATCTTCCCCTACTTGTAATTGCTGAACGTTAATAATAGAGTTGTTTGTTACCTTGGTAATTCGTGTTTATCATTCTCTTTGGCAATCTGACAGTGCTTAGAGAATTATCCAGAATATGTGTGCCTTTTCCGTGTATAATTATACGCAGAACGTCTGTAAAATGCATTTTGCATAGGAATTTGAGTTTTGAAATTGCGTTGTATCGACATGAAAATCAGAAAGTGTCAGAACAGGTGTGAATAATTTTCAGGTAATTCATTCTAAATATCAGGGCCTTCAATTACTGCTATCATTTCGAAATATACAATTTGCACACTTTTAAAGATAAATTCCACCTTGTTATCCCCTGACAAAAATATGTTTGTGCAATGGGACACGAAGTTGTAAACACCAGCATCAACAAACAAATCATACCTATCATAACACCTGAAATATAGTATACAATCTTGTGAATATTTTGGTTTTAGCCATTTTGTGTGTTAGGGATTCACCTGGCGGCGATAAATTGTATTTACACTGTCCTCTGACTTTGGAACATGGTGAGAGTAAAAGTGAAGTTAGGTGCACCATAAACGGCTTTAACCTGCCCAGTCGTGTTTTGCCACTGACCGCTCCAAGGCGGTGACCCATTGTGTTCCTTTATCTGTTCCTTTTTTTCCTCGTGTGTTTGCTTTGTGTTTGACTGTGTGTGTAATGCGGTTTGGGGAGGCTGCCTTTTTGGAACGTGGCTTTCCATTTTAGATATTTATCTTCGTTTTATTTTTATTATAATATACACTCATTTAGACAACTTTTGAAATAAATTAAAACTATCTAAATGAGAAACTATTGTAAATCGCCATGTTAACGAAGTGAATATTCCTGGCATAACAAGAAAACAGGGCCTCTGTCTCGTTTAATATACATACGAAATTGTTTTAAGTATTTAACCGACGTTTTAAAAGTTTGAGGGACAAACTCTTTGCACCCATCGCGCTCAGTCTAGAAATGGCTATTTTCCACTTGGCTTATATTACTCATAGTGCTTAATGCGTTATCAATTGTAAGAATCCAGTTCCTTAATACATTAGTAACTGATAATTTTAAGTGTATCAAAACTTGAGCATACATCTGATGTAGAAATGTGTGGAATAAAATTATTGTCATAGCTATATGTAACTAAATATACAATTTATAAACGCCTAATTATCACCCATATTGTTTCCTTTTTTCTTGCATCAAAAAAATCGTTTGTGTATACAGCATATGTAGCAGAAATC
Source organism: Mercenaria mercenaria (assembly GCF_021730395.1). NCBI lineage: Eukaryota > Metazoa > Mollusca > Bivalvia > Venerida > Veneridae > Mercenaria > Mercenaria mercenaria. Next base: position 27,573,571 of record NC_069362.1, read on the forward strand.
TATGCAAACGCATGCTTAAAAGAGAAAGCGGAAATGGTCTTTGATACATCTGATAATAAAAGCAGTTTCTTTGAAAAAATATTGAATTAACTAATTTTCAAATACAGCTGCCCGAAGGATTCTCTTAAGAAGCATCATAAAATTGATAAATTACAGACTCACAAGGAACACGTTTTATTGCACGAATAAATCACAATTAGAGGTGAAATACTTGTTATATACATTCTTTGAGTGTATATATGTAAAGGTGTGCTTTGATGTTGTAATTGGTAGAACAACACCTGTGGAAACTTATTTTTAGATAAAATGTTGTTGGCAAATAAATACATTTCGTTAGCTCATGCAATTAAGAGAAATTCTTTCAATATCCCCATAACATATATATAACTAATTATAAAAAAGACAAATTGTTGCAAAAGATAAAATGTATTTGTTGCAAATCTATTTCCAGTCTTTAACAAAGTATAAATCTAAAAACATCCATGCTGAATATACGTAATGTTAATATGCTTTGGCATTTACTAATATTCTCGCGGAATTATGCCAACTCTGACATCATTATAGAGTAGAAGAAGATTCCAAAGGACAAAATGTTCCCGTTTTATGCGTGACTTTAAAATACCATTCTACTAGTATATAGGAAAAATCAATTTCCTTCTAATAGTAAAAGCGTAACAAGCGTGATATCAAGAAAATATTCAATGTTCAAAAACAACATTTAAAGCAGTGCTACGTGTACGTACATGAATTGTTACCGGTGCACTAGACCGACGAGTTGTCAGAACTACATTAGCCATAATCCAAAAGGAAATGGTCCCCAGGAAAGAGTAAATCACACGGAAGGTCACTCACACACAACCGATTATATTATAATATCACAAAATCGTATCACATCTTAACTATTCGCAATATAAATATAGCATCTACCTGCTAATCTGCAAGTGGTGGTTGTTTATTCTTGGCATAGGTTTACACTGTTAATGATAGCGTTCGTTTTTACTCATACATTCTGCCCTAAATTGTTGTATGTCTTTTGAAGATGATTGTTTTAGACATTCAGTGTGTTTATAAATGTTTTCCTGGTTTTCTCATCCAAATAACTGTGAAAGTCAAGTGACTTTTGTTCTTTCCCAAGGTTGCAATTTTGTTCTGCTTTCCTTGGATGTGGCTTTTCGTGTTGGATTTTGTCCTGTCATTTTGTTTTTGAATATATATAGTGAATGAATTCGATTGAATCTGAAGCAACTGTATGAGAAATGCCTTTCACAGCCAGTGTATTGTATGTTTCAATCTTTTTACAGATTTTATTAAGCTAACGAAAGCTTTAAATACTGCCACTGCATTTTCAAATCGTCAGTTATAAAAATTAACAAAACACTACAGCTGTTGATCAATGCAACAAAACAAAACTAATTTCGTCAAAGCTGTGATATGAAATCAAACACCACGCAGTCCTCCTCAAACCGTAACACCATAGTTGTGTATATACGAATCTGTACACGGCTAATACTAATAGACAAACAGGACGACGAAAATGATTCGTGGTTAAAACCAGAGGACAGAGGACGGGAAAAAAACAGAGGACCGGATTGATTCGTAGCCAAAAATACAAAGACAAATATCAAACAGGGAATGCCACGTACCAAAAACGCAGCCTCCCCAAAACGAAACCAACAGCACGCAGACGTGTACATCACAAATACACACACACACACACACACATACACACACAGCCAACACACGAGGACAAAACGAACAAATAAAGGAACACAGTGGGACACCGCCTTGGAACGGTCGTGGCTAAAATACATTGTTCTGTATTCCCGTCAATTTTAAATATTGTTTTTGTTGCGGTGTTTAACGTCGCACCGACGCATTTATATATTATTTCTTTACGGATGGGCACCTGGGCTGGGTAGAACCACCGTCCTTCCGTAAGTCAGCTGGATGGCTTCTTCACATTAAGAATTCAACTCCCTGAGTGAGGCTCGAACCCACATCAGTGAGGGAGGAGCAAGTAATAAGAAGTCTGCGACCTTAAACACTCGGCCGCAGAGGTCCCTATTCCAAAGTATGCAAATATTGAAATACCCGCCAGAATCTGTGTATCGTTTAGGCATAGGAAATAGAGATCAATATAATTGCACCTTTACTAATCCTACCAGGTGTTCTGTATTACAAAAGTGGATCTATTGTGACATTTTGATACAAGCAAAACTGTATTATCTGCACTATTATTTACCTACTGGTACTTCGTTTTATTATTGGCTTGTTAAAAGTTAATTTTTTACCATATGTAAGTTGACAGAATCATAGGAACCATGTCTTGAGGGGTAAATCAAACACAAATGAATAAATCCTTAATGATTTTGTTGTGCAAAAAAGTATGATATTGTGTCTTAAACAGTTTTCATTTTCCACTCAATTGTGTAATTGCAAGGGAAGTAAACTAATAGATCTCTACTTATAAGTACTAGCCCAAGGCAAGAGTTGTCATTCTTTGTGGATCACAACTTTAAATTAAAAATTAAAACTTCTGTTATTGATATTAACAAAAGTATCATAAACTTCACATTTGTGAAATCATTTTTGGTTATTTCAAGGACTTGGAAATTAATTTCTAGACTTTATTTAATGTAATTCTATCATTGAAAATTTTAGGGCCTATCTCTATATCGTTAGACAAACTGCCAGACAATGATTAAAACGCGATCAATCTTGTAGCGTGAACAGGTTTGAGCCAAGGAAACGGAAATGTTCTGGCACTTAAATATATGGAAATAAACAGTTTTGAGATCTGAGAAAAAAGTGTAAGCGACCAACAACAAAAACATTTAAATTAAACTAAACAAAGTCACTGACAACAAAAACGGCATATAATACTAATATAATATCAGTGAAACCTTGATGTCTGAATTTCTGATTATCAGTTCACAAAAAGAGCAGCAAAAGTTAGACTTTTCATTACTTTGTATAAACTAGGCCTTACGTGAGTTTTGCCCAATTTTGCATATACTGTAAGTTGAAGTTTTGAATTTAGCTGTTTAATTAGATGATCAACAATACACGACAGGCTATGTAGGTACCAAATAAATTAGTCTATAAGAAGTGAACAAAAGCAGAACAGGAGAAGAGATTTTCTATGTGCATAAATACCATAACAAAAGCTTGATAGGAAAATGATACACCCTGCTTGTCAAGTAATACATTTCAGTATTTTAGGGGTACAATACATCTTTCACCTGTGGTATTTGCAAGTAGTCAATGGTGAGAAAATATTGGCCGCTTTCATAGATGACTTTGGAAAAGCAATGGTATTTGAATATTTTTTCTTTTTAATGAAAGCTGAAAGAATATATCTGAAACTACAAACAATACCGCTCAAGTAGATCTCAAAAGACGCTTTTGCAACGGTCAGATACTTGATAGACAGAGCCTCATATCATATGAAGTTAATCAAGGTCTGAATTTCCAATCTAGTAAAACTCGTCTTATACCTGACCTCATATCAACTTTTTTTATGACAATCATCCGAATGCAAAAAAGTTGGCCAGAACTTGTTCACACGATCGCAACAAACATCAAAAGACGTTAATTTGAAAAAGGAAAAGAAAGTAAGTCTTCAAAAAAGGCCAATGATTCAGTTGCAAAAAGGTCTTGACCTCATTGTATCACTGCAAAAGTAAATACTGGTAGCAGTTATCGTTATCAATAAAGCCACAATGTTTACTTGAATCTAGAAATTTATTTTCTGAATCTTTAACGAGCTTATAAAGTATCTATAGTGACCTTGCAAATGCAAGAAAGTTCAACATATATTCATTATGGCATCTTCTACTTAACTTGTTTTCAACAGAGACAATTTGCTATTTGATGTACTTTACGCGAAACGAAAACTTTTTCCTTTGATACTGATAAACAAGAAATATCTTTAAAAATGATGGTCGGCGAATTGTAATAAGGAAAGAAGTTTATGATTTTTTCATCTAATATTCATCTTTCATCTAACATTTTTCAAATTGCAAAACTAAACACCGCACTTTAACAATTTAAATGGTTCTCTTTTAATTTTTCGCAAAGGTTTCGTAGGGTTGCAATTTTGTTTCGTTTATCCTTAGACGAATAATTACAGCAGTAGTTTGATGAAGATTCATGAAGCGGTTCATGAGAAGAGGTCATTAAACGTGTTTATATTTTTAGCTAAATTGGTCCCTATCCCCATTTGTAACAAAATAGCAGGAGCGTACGATATTGTTACACATCGAGTTTGATAAAAATCCATTACATTTTAGTGGTTAATGCGAAGAAAGGCATATCTACTTTTAGCTATAGTGGTCCCTAATAGGGCCCAAGTTCCTATATAAATAAATAAATCTGGAAGAGGATCTTATAATGATGCTCCAGACCAAGTATGACAAAGATCCACCAAGCTGTTCATGACACGCTGTATAAAGGCATTTCTAGTTTTAGCTCTAGCAGCCCCTAAAAGGGGTCAAATGTCCCAGCTGAACAAAGTTGACTGCGGGCCTAATAAAGATGCTACAAATCAAGTTTGATTAGAATACATGAGAAAAAATCAATTAAAGGATTTTTTTATTTATTATTTTTATTTATTTCTAAAATAGGCCAACTGATCCCGCTTTAACAAATGCATATTCGCTATTCATGAATCTTTGGACAATGACGTCACACCTATAAAAAAGTGAAGATCAAGCAAAACATACAATTGTAATTAATTCAATATTTCTGTTTCATAAGCAAAGGTTGACCGTAGTCATATCACATAGATAAACTGTATGCAGCGTACCTTCATTTCAGTGTAATGAGATTCAGTCATTATATAGCATATATATAATGAAACAGATTTCAACTGAGTTCAATATTTGCATACCATACTAAAGAAAAATATTCATATATAATAAATCAGTTAAATAATTTATAACAAATATATCAAAGCAAACAAGTACTCATTTTAATATGCAATCTGAATAAGTCACAAAAGCAAGAAACCTTTTCATATACAGACGACAATTGTAACAAGGAAAATCTTTTAAAAAGCACTTCTCTACATAAAAGACTCTTATCACACCCTTATTCATGTGATACGCAGACCGTATTCAGCTCTTTCTTTAATTTGATATATATTGGTATTTGAACAGGTTTTTATCATATTTATTAAACTTACTTATCATTTTGAGATATATCAATATTCTTGCTAAATATACTGAGCCAAAGTTAGCTTTAAAACTGTAAACAGCGTCGTTTAGGATAAACGCTTTGTCTACATTTCACTCAGCGTAGCACAATCAACAGAGTGAAAAAAATTGACACTCTTGTCCAATCAGGCAGAGTGTTGCATAAATCTTCCATTTTGATAAATTATCTATAATGCGTTATCAAGCAGTTTGATTTGCAAACTGAAGTCACGTGGCATAGGTAACGAAAACGAATTTAGACGGCGTTGCCGAAAAAACAACAACACATTTTTACAATAAAACTCGAAATGATGAATGAAAGATAAATTACCACTTGTTTGATATCCATAGTACACATTCACCGAACTGCGTGTTTTAGGTATAAAATGTGCGATTGAAACGGGTTAGTATATTTTTCCCTTCATGACCATGATTCTTATAGAATACCTAGGGGCAGGGTATAACATGTACAGGGGCATTTTCTTTCTGGTCCGAAAACGGATTTAGACGGCGTCGCCGAAAAAATTCCTAGATAAAATCGGTAGGTTTACACCTTGCAATTTGAAATCTCGAGTGTTTCAAAGCGTTCTCGTGAAACATCCTGCACTGTAATAGTCATAACTATTTAGAAGTTTATAAACACTTACATAACAAAGGTATATAACACAAATAAAATAGCATGTGATTGCAAACAGCTGTTTTATGAAAGCAGAATCGTATGGTCTATCAATCAATTTGATAAATTACCGCTCAGCTAATGCTTTTCCACTATATACCATTGAATAATTGCAGAACAATATATATACATGAAATCTGCAAACATATCTCTTATTATTCTAATGAAAGTAAAAGAAAGAAATCCATCATTTTAATTTCGGATGCCTGCTTCTCAGAAAGGAATAATCCATACTGATGTTCTGTTATGCGAGTGGTTGAGAGTCCTTACTTGTACCGATACAAGTTCAACCCTGATTAGAAGCTAAAATCGTCTGTGGCTATAACAAACTCTTACATATATATTAATAAATTCGGAGAATTGACCAATATTTTCATTGTTTGTTTCAATAAAGAACAGACTAGCTAGTAACCGTTATCAATTTTTTTTGAAGGCAAACATTCACAGAATTACTGCCATTCTTAAAGCCACCACGCTTGACGTGAATTTATGTATGTCAGTATATTAGAAGTGTAACTTGATATTGCTTGAAATGAACACTTAGCAGTAATAAATGCAGATTATCAATACAATAAACTGCCATCATAATGTTTCCACCCCTGATAAATCTATTCAGAAGCTGATTTCAAACACCTGAAAGTTGAATTTAAAACTTGGATTTTTTGGCTTTACCTTATTCTGGAAATTCGTGTTGATAATGGAGTAGCGATCAGTTAAAGAAAATATGTATCTCAACCATGATTACCCGGCAACTTAGATATTCTTTAACAGAAGAGATGACGACAAATGACATTTAGTACCAAAACATTTGCTACAGGGTAAGTCTGTTCGCCAAAAGCTGTTCCTACATGCCTTGCTACATGGTGAAGGTCTAAACTAACTATAGATAAGCAACCAAAGTAATTCCACCGGTGTCACATATAAAAAGCGTTATAATCGTGAAAGTTTACTAATTTCCTTCTTTTCTATCAAGTACAGCGCATAAACCAAGTAAGTCAAAACAATGGCATACTAGTAATCCCTTTAAAAAAGTTATCCTTTTAGCTAAAAACAGTTCATGTATTGACAAGATGAAAAATTAATCTTAAATCCAAAATAAGCACTTTATTGATGTTGTATTTTGTGAATATATTTGCTCGAGCAAGAGACATTACCTTCTTGCAAGTCTTAACCACTTATGATGTCTCTGTGAATACCTTTCTGGCACATATGTGTATGTTACATCAAAATCTAATAAAATACTCGTGGAATGCATACTCATTTAGTCAGGCTTATAAAACATCTTATCAGTTTTCAATATTTCATTGCAAATTTATGATTTCGTAAATTTTAATTCTGTTTTGTCTTATTTACAGTATAATACTAAAGAATTATAAATTTTTCCAAATAGCCAACAATATTTAAATATACTTTTCTTTTATCAGTGTTAACCATAATCGCTGGGTAGGCTGTAATTATGCTTACAAGCAATTAAGCAATGCATATTTCAGGTATTATGTGTGGAGATAGGATCGGCTGAGAAAGAACAGTGGTTACAGAGCTGGGACTTATCTGTAGGTAAATCTATTGATGTTACGATACAGGTAATGCATAAAGGCATCTAGAAAATAGCTAGATTATATATTGTTTGCTCAGGGAAGTGAGATCAATTGTTTTATAAACAGAATATGTAATGTTCGTAACACATATATGCACACACTTGAAGCCGACTGTTAGCAATGTGTTACTCTTACATGTTGTTGATATATATAACTAAAATGCTAAACTGTTTTACCTGAATATTGCAAATAGAGGTATTACATGAATGTGTTTTCATACTGAATTTATTAAACGAGTTAAATAAAGTAATAAAATGCAAGGCTCTGACGAGAATTTTATCTCGTTTAAACAATTTATTGCGGAAAGACACAAATGCAATATTCATTTTATCACATGTAAACTTTTCCTACTGAAGCATCAAACGTTCTTTTTTCTTTACCTATTACAGACCAAGTCAATTCGAACAACGTCTCCAATTATTTAAAACGACGTCAACGTCAAAACTTTATTACAGTAGTGCAATTAACAAATAATCAAGACCTTCGAGTGGTTTATCGTCTAGTTTACCACGGTTCAGAGTTCAGATGCGTAGGATCTAAACGATGAACCGTAGTAAATTAGACGATAAATCACAAGAAGGCCTTGACCGTTTTCATTCTAACATGCTCATTGACATATTTTAATAAATATTATGCTGGACTTCATTTACCCAAGGAGTAATGTATCGGACGTCATGCGGCAATTTGACGTCATAATTGACGTCATAATGCTCTCTTACCGGTCCGCGCGTCAACCGTTGTTTATCGCAGAATATACAGAGCTTGATTTCCTTCTTTGTTTAACTGGAAATCAAATCCAGTCATGTTAGAATCAAGTTTATGTAATGACCTTTTTCATTCCCACGACGTCAAACATGTGATAAATCATATTTATGGTAAAGTTTAAAAAAATTGAGATACTGTAGTGATTATAATGGGAAACTGATGACCAGCTCCCCTGCCCTCCCTAAAAGATAACCCAACATTAACCACCCCCTCGATATTAAGACATAATAACCAATTTCATAGTAAAGGGTACGCCCCCTCCCCCAACCCCCCCTCGAAATTAAGACAAGATAACCAATTTCATAGTAAAAGGTACGCCACCCCCTCGATATTAGGACATAATAACCAATTTCATAGTTAAGGGTACGCGCCCTCCCCCACCCCCCCACCTCGAAATTCAGACAAAATAAAAAAATTCATAGTAAAAGGTACGCCGCCCGCTCGATATTAAGACATAATAACCAATTTCATAGTAAAAGGTACGCCCCCTCCCCCCACCCACCTCGAAATTAAGACATAATAACCAATTTCATAGTAAATGGTACCACTCATTAGACCAATTCAGACCTCTTTGTACGGAACTCTATTACTAAACACAGGGAAATTACTATTTAAAGTCTCATTCGAAGGACGTTACAGATTTTCAGGTGAAATATTCAGGAAAACAAAATCCGCAATATTTTCTTACAACTGTATACATGTATTGTAATTCATGTTGCTGTATCATTCGTTTCACCTTGCATTAGCGTTTATTCATTTTACGTATTTTTTTTTATAATATAAGATGAATAATTTCTCTAATATAGCCCCAAAAAGGTCCAGTTCATATTTGAGACACATGTAGAAGTGATGCAAGCTTATATCTGTGTTATTAATTTATTCATATATTAAATTTATTGCGTGTTTTTGGTTAGATCATGCATTCTTTACTAAACAGTCAGTTCGTTTCAACAAAGTATAGCACTGTGTCGAAGTGTGAATATTGAATGCGATCAAGTTTATTAAGCTCAGTTTACTAAAGTGTTACTTCATTTGTTGATCAGCGTGACATGCATTTGTTTTGCATTAGGCAACTATCATTATCATATATATGTATGTGCAAATAAATATGAAGCATGAATGCACGATTATTGATCACTGAACTCCCAGAAGCATAACCCGGCTTGAACGATCCATTACTTTCCTTATCTTTTAATTGAAAATAGCACGTCAATTAACGTCTCGGTGTATCACTATAAGATGTAGAGCATCTAAAATATTTCAGGTGGAAAATGATCACCTCGATATAAATAGCTACTCTTTTATGAATCACGATTTGAAATTCACAGGATGAAGCATTGGAATTCAGGTAAGTTCAATGTAGACAATCACTTAATTTCTTAGCAAATACGTAAGTACGCAGGTATGATGGAAGTAATTCGCCGGATGTGCCTCCGTCGTCCACAGTTTTATTTGAATGAGATTAGAACCGCTATGATATTTTATTGATCCAATGAAGTGAGCTAAGATGGTCTAATCATATAATTTAAACAACATTCCTCTAGAACATTGGCTTTTGTCTCTATGGAATGAATTAAAAAGAAAACGAGAAAAATCTTTATCATCAGTCTAGTGACTAGTCTAGTCTAAAGAGGAACATCTGTGTATTATTTTAAGCATCTTTATATACTTCCAAGTTTGTGTCTAAACTGCTTGTTTAAAAATGCATTTCCTGATGTCTACGTACGCAATATTAGCGCTTTTGTCACATGTCTCAGTCACACGATCATAACGTTATTGCATAATGGGCAACCCCATATTGTTTGGTATTTTTCAACTGCATATAGACAGACCTTCAAGACAAAGGTGGTCTCGCAAGAAGTGAAAGTCTTGAAATGCTGATGAAAAAATGTTATACATTGCCATCCTTATACAGAATGTAGTAGCGGAAACATTTATTCATTTCTAACCTGTATAAATTCATATCAAAAACTGCTGTTTCTCTAAAAAAAATCATACACGTTTTCTTACGCAGCAAACGATTTGAAACAAAGATATACTTGTATATATTATGTTTACCTGTTATTGTAACTGACAATATGATATATCTGTATTAATATAACCTGACTTATGATGCAAATTAAATATCTGTCTGACATAATCTACCAATTGTACATAATGCCATATGTCTTCAAGATGTGTAGTTGTTGGTGTATTATGCAACATTATAGACCAAATAGATCTGAATCTAAATGCTTATGTATAAGGACCATTCAATGTTGTATATTATACATGCTTAGGCGTAAAAAAAAAATTGTTTGTTTCCGGTATCCCGACCTACCCTAAATTTTTGGCCCGACCCTAAATGTTTTTATGGCCTTGGAGAATATTTTTTTCAACTTTTTAACAAAAAGATGCAAAACTGCACTTTTTTTTTGCTTTAAACATGGCCAGTGATGTTAGAAATCAACTTACTGATGCTCTAAAGGCATAACCCCCTTATTTGTAATCATTTTTTGACAAAAAAATAATTTCCGAAAAGTCTCCCTTAATAAAAAAAAATCCAAAAAAAAAAAATTTTCCGACCTACCTACCCTAATTTTTTTGAGCATGTTACCGGAAACAAAGATTTTTTTTTTTAGGCCTAGCTATTTGTATCAAAATATCTGGGTAAAATGTTTTACTGATTGGATTTGTGGTCTTGAATAAAAGAAATTGAAACTGACATTCTATCACCAACTCAGATAAAAAGATCAAAAAGTAAAGAAATAATCAAAGAAAATCAACAGTTAGTTCTAGAGTATGTAGCTTATCTGTGCCTGTGAGCTTTTGCTTCCAGTCTCAGTTACTTGGTTATCTAAACGCGAGTCAATCTTCTACCTTTGAAAGTGTGATGGAATGTTTTTGCGTGTACAATAAATTCCAAAATAACAGGTGAATTCATTTAATTGCTTTGAAATATTTCGGCAAGTATACAATAGTACACAATGATGTTTTAAAACGAATTTCTTATGAAAAGTAAGATAGGTTAATCATTACAAAGGCGTTGATTATAAAGTCCAGAAAATCAGAAATAATCTACCTATGAATGAACTTTAGATGTTTTCTTAACATTCCATTTGATCATGTTATGTGATATTATCTGCGTTAAAGGTGGCCAATCACATTTGAGCAACATCTTTTGACATTTTTCATTTATCAGTATATTCTGTAAGATATTTATTTAAGGAGCAAAAGAACCAATTTCATAGAGCGAGTTCCCTATGGGAAATATGTTTTATTACTTTTCATGAGATTTTGTAATTACTCCCCTGAATATGAAAGTATTATAAAAAGTGAACTATTACTTTTCATTTCAATATGATTTCTAATTTTACATATGCATTTAATAGATACTGGGACATTTCGAGCATATGAATGAAAAGGCAAGTTTTAAAATAGCGTGTAGCTTCGGAATTCATATATCCCCAATCTATCCTGGTTGCGCAACCAAGATAGGTAAAGACAGGTAATAATATTTTACACACTTGCATTTCTAATCAATTTTGGCTATAATATTATATATATTATATCGGTTGGGCCATTATTTGATCGTCATCTGATTAACCACCTTTAAATTTGTATTAGCCATTTTTATCGCGTACACATTTGACCTAGGTTTTTAATTCCACCTATAAATTTGATTTTATAAACACTGGTTATAGAGTGTCAAAGTATAAAGCTTTCAAGACCTTTAATTCGATACAGTTGCAAATATTAGATGTTAAAAGGATCATTTAAATAATATTTTAATTTTGCATTCTATATATTTGATAAAAGCTTGAGCAGAATTAAAATAACTTTATTTGAAGAGCAAATTCAACTATTATCATTTTGCTTACCTCCTTTAAAAATATAGATCTGATGCAGACACTTTCTGATCTTTCAAAGGGAAAGAGTCGATTTTTGAGGAGAGAAGTAGGTTTAATAAAGCCGGGCATGGCTCAAGACTTTTTTTGATGTTTTGAAAAAAAAGAACGTTGGTCATTTCAGAAAAAAAAGAATAAATGCAGAACGTGTTATTAAAAGTATAGTCTAAGATATGAAGAAAAACCATCCGGCGTCCGGCACGAATAAAAAGTTATTCTATAATTAAATGTACATGCTTATCATGTTCATAAACCATTCTTAAAATGTCTTTAAATGATATTAAAACACCTCTTGAAAATACTATCAACGGTTTATGATGTGTTACAGACATGCTTTAGGATATTTCACATTGTGCTGTACCACTTTCATGATGATTTTGAAAGATGCTTTTTTCAGTCTTAAACACTGATGACAGGAAGTGAATTGATTGAAATCATCAATGTGGAGCGCTAGCTCTAAGTTGCTTCTTTAAAAACTGATAACAACAAAATTCATTAAGTTGTCAGCACAATGTCTTTAATCCAGTATATGAGGTATTTTTAGCACCAACAACGCCTTGGTTTATGCATAAAATATGGATCGTATACATGATAGAGCACCTCTGTAAACCACATAAACAATCATACATTACTTCATCTGAAATACACCTGTTTACAATTAACACATTATCCATTTAACTTTCCGGAACTCTCAGAAATACGGTTTAAAGTTGTATACACCGTGCCTTGTTGGGCAAAATACTTTGAAAAATATTGCTAGTCCAGTATAAGAAATAATATTAAAATAGAACATTATATATATATATATATATATATAAATAAAAAGTAGAAATTGTAATCAATATTGCAGTAAAGGATATATTTACATCCATAGAATTTTAATTAAATAATAAAAAGAAAAAATAAGTTAAAAGTAAAAAGCGGGAGAGAACTAACAGCTCTGCAAGATTAATTATCATCGATAACCTTTGGCTATAAGTGCGATCTTTAATGTGAGATAATTAGTTCCAGACCCAAATTATGCTTTAGCCCCGCATACGAGACGTTTTATCGTGCCTCATGTTACAAAAATAAATAAACGGCACGAGTGAATGGTATAATCTCGTCGATTCTATTATTAGATAGATAAATACATGAAATACCTGCGTTCATGGTTTGTCGACGGTATTTATCACGTTTAAACATCTAGACCAGAAGTAGATCCAGAAATACAATCTATTCATGGCATATTTAAATTCCTGAATCCGTGCCCAAAAATCAAATTGAAACCAATGAGTTAAAAGTACACCTACCGGCACGAAAAATTTACTCCAGACTCGAAATCCAAAGCACCTTGACACTAACCCTGCACAAAGCTCTCGAGAGCACAGAAAACTCGATTATACACGGAAGTAATGTGAAAAACAGAGGTACAGTATAAGAAGTTTACATTTATTAGAATTACTACCGACAAGTGAACAACAAACCCGCGCTTGCTTCCATTGATACTAGACAGCTGACTATATATGGCACGAGAGCCCCGCCAGCTCATGTACCAGGTGAAATAAAAGCAATACTCACACGTTGAACCGTCAGTTGCTGGTTTAAATCCTTTCCTCCTTGCAGCCGGAACCCCCAAGGGGTCTGCATGCAGTCCCGGGCTAATCGCACCTGCACAAGGGACATTCTTATTATGCCATCCTACAAATATAAAAATGTAACACTATATCAGCCGGAACGAGACAAGCGTTCGAAACGAGGCGGAGAGCAGAGCGTTGTAGAAGAGAATACTCAGTACAACAAATACATCTCTGTGTGAATCAATGCGAATATACTTACAGGTAGAATCACAGACAATATAGAACTTTCATAATGATAGTCATGTGGTGAAGGTAAAAGAAACAGTGTATATAATGGCTTAAAAGATAGTGGGAACCAGCTCAAGTCAGAGTTTTACTGCAGATAATGCATTTAAGAGATAAATATCATTTAAGCGTGCGCAAAATATCAAAGTAAAAAGTCTACAAATCAGGTACATAACATATCTCTAATGCTTAAAAATGAAATAAAAAGGAACAACTTCAAATGTTTTAAGTTGTTCATTTTTATTTCATTGTGAGAATCAAAGACACGGACGGACAAAAACGCCACGTATCTATTGTGAATTTATAAACCAAACATTTGGCACAGCGAACACGTAAACATAAAACAAGTACTTTATTTTTGTTTTGTGCAATTACTTGTCGGAGTGAGTTAGCAGGCACTGCGAGCTGAAGGCCGGTAGAAAACATATGTACAGGTATATACAAGTTTCTCTACAGGTAGTTGTGTTCAACGTGTTTTCCATTTTTCATGGCAATGCAATTTATGTAGGTACAAAATATTTACATGTGTCAGAGAACGTAAAACATTCTGGAAGAAAATAACAAGATATAACTTGATGTAATAATATGTTACAAATTGCCAATGTGACATCTATTTTTGAAAGAATATTAATATTTTTTAAATTCATGGTCTCTTTTAAGCCTTTGTGACTAGTTTGAATTTTTATACAAACAATATTCAACTGTTCTTGTGCTTCATTTTTAACCTTGGTAGACTGTCCTTGTCAGTTTTAGAGATACATACTACAACTTACAACACCCTTGCATACATTAAACATTAGACTTTATTTTTACTTTATTTTCATTGTCAATAATACTAATCCACTTTTTCTTGTGCTTCCCAATTAAAAGTATGAAATCATTTTATAATTCAATCTGTCAAATGACGCAAAAACACAACTAAATAATACCTAAGTCCGCAAAATATCAAATTTGCAAATTATCAGATAAAATTACATTGCAATTTTCGCATTCAACAATAAGTCACTGTTCGGACAGTAACAAGAAACAATTACAAAATAGTAATAAAAAAACAGCAGCAGCTAGCTAAATGGTTCTGAAAATTTACAATTTATGTTTTAGGAAGGGGGAAAGGCAAAGACAATGTTTACCGTGAAGTTATTCCATATATTTACTGTGACCTCCAACAGACGTGTAACAATAACAGACTGGTAAAAATGCGGTTCAAGGGAGACCACTTTGTATTAGCACTTTCTGAAAGTGATGATAGCCATTGCTGATCGTGCCGAATATTTCAGACAATGATACGCCAATAGGATACCGCGTAAGATTGCATTGCAACAATACATGATTCAATGTATCCAAGTTTAACTGACCTTTTTCATAATTACATAAAAAATATGGATTTTTTTTCAGAAAAATATACTTTGATTTTTAATAAAATACTTAAAACAAAAAGAAAATATAATCATGCGAGTGGTGACCAAAATCTGTAAGAAGATCCTTTCGAAGCATAGAGGAATAAGCACCGGTTTGGCTGAATCTGTTCATGTGAGGTAATGAATTTTGCAACAACTAATGCCCTCTGGCACCGACTAAAGAAGAATTTTTATCAGAGTTGTAAGTTTAGTGACATTAATAATGCATCCAAATGCATCCACTGTACGATAATTCTTGCCAACAAATCGACCGTGTTCATATTGACGAACTAATTTTCATATCAACTGAATTTCATATGGGATCCTACTTCAGAAATTTATCATTGCCTGATATTTTTAACAAAAACGAGGGTTTATTATTCCACCGAAAACTTGACTGCCGTTCTAAACTAAAATACCTCATTATGAAACGGCACTTTGACGGTGATCTTGTCGCCATTTTGTAATAAACCTTTATTCAGTTGGTTAGAAATTTAGCTTCTTGACGTGATTAAATAAAACATTCGTTATAGACAGATTTTCTCAAAGTTCACCGTGATTGTCGTGGCGGAAATGGAGAGAGCGTGTATTTGTTTTCTGAATAAAGCGTCGCTTATGGTTGTATTTATCTTAGCTTTAGCATTTCTGCTTAGTTTACACGAATGCCAGATAATTAAGCACTTATAATTTCCCCAAACAAATTATTTATTAACATAAGTCTAATTTTTTGTAAAAAAGTCATTTGAAAGAAATATATGTAATTGAGAAGCAGTCACAGCAGGGGCGGAGTAATTTACAAATAAGAAACACGAAAAGGGATTTTTTAAAAGGAAAAACTTTTACGAAATAAGATACAATAATGTGCCCTCGGACTGTTACATGTGTTGTACGTTACATAAAATTACAGACTACAGCCTTTTCTTAGTTAGATATTGTTACCACTTGACCACTGCGTCCGTTCTATCATTGCAAATGAAGAAGCAATTTAAATACCTATATAGGTATGACTGACACACGTGGTCATAATTCCCTACCTACCGGCCCTTCTTACAACACGCTAACTGATAGAATATATATATTCATCACGTACAATTAGAAATAGTACTTTCTGAATGGCCTTTACAACCTGCGATCACAAAAGGACAGTTTGATCTGTAAAATAAGTATTTATAAAACTTTCTTGCCCTACTTAAACTGTGCGATATTTCTGCTCTATTTCTTTCTTTTACCAAAAAGAATAAAACATAGTACATTATATATCTGGACGGTAAAACAGCATACATGCCTGCTTACTTTTCAATAGTCTTTTGTATTCTGTTGAGAAAATATCAACAGCTCAACAAACTCGATTTTGAAAAATTATTTTGTCTATAAAAGTAAACCTCACATAACCTATTTCTCCAGGTAGTGTCATCATTTAAAAATATGAATGCTTTAAATCACTGCAAAATTACCAAACTGAAAGTGAAAGCATAGCTGTAAAGGTATTTTATATTCATATTTATTTCACATTTTTTTAGAAATAAACTCGTTTTTTTGTGTCTTTTGTGATATATGCTGTATTTAAAGCATAAAATATATGAAAAGAATGTTCTATGTAATTGTGGCTTTATAATAATAATGATGATGATGATGAGGATGATGATGATGATAATAATAATAATAATAATAATAATAATAATGATAATAATAACAACATCAACAACAACAACAACATAATGATAATACTTAAAATACTTGAGTACAAAGCAACGTCTGTGCGTAGGGGAAAGTAATTAATGTGAGAATTTCACAAATGTTAAATGTTCGTGTGCTCGGTTCATGTCACTGTCTGTTGCTGAAGACATTTGTTACGTTTATCATTGCGAAGAAAATTCAACCAAATGTTGACACTGAGGTTATCTCATCAGAACTGGCTGTACAGGGAAAATATAGCAACGTAAGTATAATGTGCAATTCCAGTTGACTGTCCATTTGGACCAGGAGTACAGAAGAAAGAGCTATAATGTTATACTTACCCTAGGACTAGAACATGTCAGAGAAAGCTGGATATCAACACCGTTTTAATCGTAAATTTCTCAGCTTAAACGCACAGTTCGGTGAATGGGTACCTAGTATATTGAACGAGCGATAATTTATCTTCCATCGTGCACCAGACACATTGTCTCAATATTCCATATTGCTGAGATTATCAACATATCTTATGCTTTCGTCAACGTTACAGAAAAAACTTGCTTGACCTTCCCTAACGAACATCCGGTCTAGAGGTCACGGCAGTGTGCACATGTTTGGCGAAATGTAAACAAACAAAAACAGAATAAAACAAGAAATATCTTTAAAAATGATGGTCGGCGAATTGTAATAAGGAAAGAAGTTTATGAATTTTTCATCTAACATTCATCTTTCATCTAACATTTTTCTAATTGCAAAACTAAACACTGCACTTTAACAATTTAAATGGTTCTCTTTTAATTTTTCGCAAAGGTTTCGTAGGTTGCAATTTTGTTTCGTTTATCCTTAGACGAATAATTACAGCAGTAGTTTGATGAAGATTCATGAAGCGGTTAAGGTCATTAAACGTGTTTATAATTTTAGCTAAATTGGTCCCTATCCCCATTTGTAACAAAATAGCAGGAGACCTTACGATATTGTTACACATCGAGTTTGATAAAAATCATACCATACTAAAGAAAAATATTCATATATTATAAATCAGTTAAATAATTTATAACAAATATATCAAAGCAAACAAGTACTCATTTTAATATGCAATCTGAATAAGTCACAAAAGTAAGAAACCTTTTACAGACGACAATTGTAACAAGGAAAATCTTTTAAAAAGCACTTCTCTACATAAAAGACTCTTATCACACCCTTATTCACGTGATACGCAGACCGTATTCAGCTCTTTCTTTAATTTGATATATGTTGGTATTTGAACAGGTTTTTATCATATTTATTAAACTTACTTATCATTTTGAGATATATCAATATTCTTGCTAAATATACTGAGCCAAATTTAGCTTTAAAACAGCGTCGTTTAGGATAAACGCTTTGTCTACATTTCACTCAGCGTAGCACAATCAACAGAGTGAAAGAAATTGACACTCTCGTCCAATCAGGCAGAGTGTTGCATAAATCTTCCATTTTGATTAATTATCTATAATGCGTTATCAAGTAGTTTGATTTGCAAACTGAAGTCACGTGGCATAGGTAACGAAAACGAATTTAGACGGCGTCGCCGAAAAAACAACAACACATTTTTACAATAAAACTCGAAATGATGAATGAAAGATAAATTACCACTTGTTTGATATCCATAGTACACATTCACCGAACTGCGTGTTTTAGGTATAAAATGTGCGATTGAAACGGGTTAGTATATTTTTCCCTTCATGACCATGATTCTTATAGAATACCTAGGGGCAGGGTATAACATGTACAGAGGCATTTTCTTTCTGGTCTGGCGTCAGTGGTATGTCCTAGCATTATCATTTCCATCGAGCACAATAACTAATTTAAAACAGATCAGAATACCAATAGGTCATCAAAAATAAAAAGCATCCCCGGCGGGATTCGAACCCGCGACCTCTGGATTAGAAGTCCAGCGCGCTATCCACTGCGCTACGGGGACAGCTTACAGAAGTGACGTCTTGGTGAGGTGGTCGTTACATGGAATAAGTGATGACGTGTTTCGTTAATTCTTAAGTCGAAAGAAAAACGGTGTTTATAGTAAAAGAAACGCCACAAGTAGTGTACTGTAAAAAGAATACAGAACTTTGTAGCAAATTTTGGTAAAACTCATTGTTTTAAGGAGCAAAACTAAGATTGTGTACTACCGTGATACGTCGCAACAATAACAGTTGATGCCGCGCAACAAAAGAATGGTTAGTTTAGTAGTCATACAACTAAGATATTATTCACAGTAATTTTTACCCGAGATAATTTTGTTTTGTTTTTGAGTTTAACGTCAAATCTACGCAGTCATAGGTCATATGGCGACGTTCAAGCTTTTCATTGTGGAGGAAGACCCGGAGCCCCTCTGTGCATCATTTCATCAGAACCACCCACCTTCCGTAAGGCAGCGAGGTAAGATTAAATTAGTATGTGCTTGAGCACGTGCATACGCGCCCGTGTCTGTTTGCATTTGTATCGATTATTGGAAGGGTTTATATTTAGAAACATAAGACAGGTCATATTTGTGTAGACTGTACAGCTAAAATGTAATTGCATTTGTACATCTCCGTCATATTAACCATTGAAACGAAATTTGAACGTTGTATTTCCAGTTTTGCGTTTAAGTGAACGGATCATACAGTAAAGATGTAATATGCTGATGGATTTTTGAAACTCTTCATATACTTTGTCATAGGATTTTTGTTTAAAAAATACAACGAAAAAGACTTTCGAAATTCCGTGGAGGTTTTTGTAACCTTGCTTCCTGTGCAAGTAATTGTAAATGCATTCGCAAGCTGAGAACCAGCTATTTCAATACATCAACCGAAAGAGACTCTTTCTAAATGAAAGTTGTTTCCTTTTCGCGTAACTGGCCTGTTTTACCAGAACATGTACTTTACAGAACGTTCAGTCACAGGTATGTTCAACATTAGCATGATAAAAAAGTGTGTGAAGTTGGCGAGAAGTTCGACATTAAACTTTGGATAAGAGAACGACATTGGACATTTAAAGCGTGAAGTTGGCGAGAAGTTAAACATTTTGCATTGGACATTTGATTTCAGAACGACATTGGACAACCCAGAACGACATTGGACATTCGATACAAGAACGACATTGGACATTCGATTTCAGAACGACATTGGACATTCGAACCTAGAATGACATTGGACATTCAATACAAGAACGACATTGGACATTCGTTTTCAGAACAACATTGGACATTCAAACCCAGAACGATATTGGACATTAGATACAAGAACGACATTGGACATTCGATTTCAGAACGACATTGGACATTCAAACCCAAAACGACATTGGACATTCGATACAAGAACGACATTGGACATTCGATACAAGAACGACATTGGACATTTGAACATAGACATTGGACATTCTAACCCAAAACGACATTGGACATTCGAATCCAAAACGACATTGGACATTCGAACCCAGAACGACATTGGACATTCGAACCTAGAACGACATTGGACATTCGAACCCAAAACGATATTGGACGATCGATACCAGAACGACATTGGACATTTGACTTCAGAACGACATTGGACATTCGATACAAGAACGATATTGGACATTCGAACCCAAAACGATATTGGAGAATCGATACCAGAACGACATTGGACATTTGATTTCAGAACGACATTGGACATTCGAACACAGAACGACATTGGACATTCGAACCCAAAACGACATTGGACATTCGAACACAGAACGACATTGGACATTTGAACCCAAAACGATATTGGACGTTCGATACCACAACGACATTGGACATTCGATTTCAGAACGACATTGGACATTCGAACCTAGAACGACATTGGACGTTCGAACCCAAAACGACATTGCACAGTCGAACACAGAACGACATTGGACATTCAGATCCAAAATGACATTGGACATTTGATACCAGAACGACATTGGACATTCGAACATAGAACGACATTGGACATTCGGATCCAAAACGACATTGGACATTCGATACCAGAACGATATTGGACAGTTGATATCAGAATGACATTGGACATTCGAACCTAGAACGACATTGGACTTTCGAACACAGAACGACATTGGACATTCGGATCCAAAACGACATTGGACATTCGATACCAGAACAACATTGGACAGTTGATATCAGAACGACATTGGACATTCGAACCTAGAACGACATTGGACTTTCGAACGCAGAACGACATGGGACATTGGAACACAGAACGACATTGGACATTCGAATCAAAAACGACATTGGACATTCAATATCAGAACGACATTGGACATTCTTTTTCAGAACGACATTGGACATTCGAACACAGAATGACATTGGACATTCGGATCCAAGACGACATTGAACATTCGATACCAGAACGACATTGGACATTTGATATCAGAACGACATTGCACATTCGAACCTAGAACGACATTGGACATTCGAACACAGAACGACATTGGACATTTGAACCCAAAACGATATTGGACGTTCGATACCAGAACGACATTGGACATTCGATTTCAGAACGACATTGGACATTCAAACCTAGAAAGACATTGGACATTCGAACCCAAAACGACATTGGACATTCGGACATAGAACGACAATGGACTTTCAAACCCAAAACGACATTGGACATTCGAATCCAGAACGACATTGGACATTCGAACCCAGAACGACATTGGACATTCGAATCCGAAACGACATTAGTAGACTCCTTTGGCACCGATTCCTGAAAGTCTGCGAGTTCTCTTGAAAGCGTCGCAGACCGTTTTAAATTATTTAAAAAGAAACAGGAACTTCTTGGTTAGTGTTATCTCTCCTGGCACTGGTTCTTGAAAGTCTGCGAGTCCTGCTGAAAGTGTCGCAGACCATTCTAAATGATTTAAAATGAAACATGGACTATTGTGACGATATTTTCTCCCTTGGCACCATTTCCTGAAAGTCTGTGAGTCCTCCTGAAATGGCCACAGACCGTTTTAATGGGTTGAATTGATACAGAGGCTACTAGGACGGCGTTTTCTTGCCTACCTAGCGGGGAAAGTATACATTTATCCGAGCACGCGCCGGGGATAGATATTCCTGTCTTTCCCTAGGGAAAAACCTTGTCTAAAATAGCGTGCACTAAGGTGACGTCACATAGTACTGGTACCATTGTGACGTCATAAACTTTATAAATAATGTCAAGAAATACCCAAACCTATTTGTCTCAACGAGCTATTTTGAACATGATAGGCAAGAAAAATGATCTAACATGTCTGCCTGTGTAAGACAACTGTTTTCCCTACCCTCGGGACAGCATGGATAAAAAACCTCGCTAACGCTCGGTTTTCCATTCCACACTGTCCCTCGGGTAGGGAAAACCCCGTCTTACACAGGCAGGCATGTAAGATCTTTATAATCTCCCTTGGCACCTATATCTGAAAGTCTGCGAGTGTTCCTGAAAGTGTCGCAGGCCGTTTTCTAATGATTAAAAAGAAACAAGAACTACTTGGTTAGTGTTATCTCTCTTGGCACCGTTTCTTGAAAGTCTGCGAGTCCTCCTGAAAATGTCACAGACCGTTTTTAATGGGTTGAAATGTAACAGAGGCTACTGGGACCGTTTTTAATGATTATGAAAGAAACAAGAATTACTTAGTTATTGGTATCTCTCCTGGCACCGATTCCTTAAAGTCTGCGAGTCCTCCTGAAAGTGTCGCAGACCGTTCTAAATGATTGAAAAAGAAACAAGGACTATTGGGACGATGTTTTTCCCTTGGCAACGGTTCCTGAAAGTCTACAAGTCCTCTTGAACGGTCTGTGACACTTTGAAGAGTACTCGCAGACTTTCAGGAACCGGTGCCAAGGGAGAAAACATCGTCCCAATAATCCTCGTTTCTTTTTCAATCATTTAAAACGGTCTGCGACACTTTCAGGAGGACTCGCAGACTTTCAGGAATCGGTGCCAGGAGAGTTAACATTAATCAAGTAGTTCATGTTTCTTTTTAAATCATTTCAAACGGGCCGCGACACATTCAGGAACACTCGCAGACCTCCAGGAACCGGTGCCAAGAGGGATAATACCGTCCCAGTAGCCTCTGTATCATTTCAACCCATTAGAAACGGTCTGTGACATTTTCAGGAGGACTCGCAGACTTTCAAGAACCGGTGCAAAGAGAGATAACACTAACCAAGTAGTTCCTGACACCTTCAGGAACACTCGCAGACTTTCAGAAATAGGTGCCAAGGGAGAAAGCACCGTCCCATTAGCCTCTGTATCAATTCAACCCATTAAAAACGGTCTGTGACACTTTCAGTAGGACTCTCAGACTTTCAGGAAACAGTACCAAGGGAGAAAACATCGCCCCAATAGTCCATGTTTCTTTTTCAATCATTTAGAATGGTCTGCGACACTTTCAGGAGGACTCGCAGACTTTCAGGAAACGGTGCCAAGGGAGAAAACATCGTCACAATAGTCCATGTTTCTCTTCAATCATTTAGAATTGTCTGCGACACTTTCAGGAGGACTCGCAGACTTTCAGGAATCGGTGCCAAGGTAGAAAACACCGACCCAGCAATCCATGTGTCCTTTCAAACCATTCAGAACAGTAGTTCCTGTTTCTTTTTAAATCATTTTAAACGGTCTGCAACACTTTCAGGAGGACTCGCAGACTTTCAGGAATCGGTGCCAAGGGAGACTACTAATGTCGTTTTGGATTCGAATGTCCAATGTTGTTCTGGGTTCGAATGTCCAATGTCGTTCTGAATTCGAATGTCCAATGTCGTTTTGGGTTTGAAAGTCCAATGTCGTTCTAAGTTCGAATGTCCAATGTCGTTCTGAAATCGAATGTCCAATGTCGTTCTGGTATCGAATGTCCAATGTCGTTTTGGATTCAAATGTCAAATTTCGTTCTATGTTCGAACGTCCAATGTCGTTCTTGTTTCGAATGCCCAGTGTCGTTCTGGTATCAAATGTCAATAATGCCGTTTTAGATTCGAATGTCCAATGTCGTTCTAGGTTCAGATGTCCAATGTCGTTCTGAAATCGAATGTCCAATGTCGTTCTGTGTTCGAATGTCCAATGTCGTTCTAGGTTCAGATGTCCAATGTCGTTCTGAATTGGAATGTCCAATGTCGATCTCGTATCGAACGTCAAATGTCGTTTTTGGTTCGAATGTCCAATGTCGTTCTGGGTTCGAATGTCCAATGTCGTTCTGGTATCGAATGTCCAATGTCATTTTGGATTCGAATGTCCAATGTCATTCTGGGTTCGAATGTCCAATGTTGTTCTGGGTTCGAATGTCCAATGTCGTTCTGGTATCGAATGTCCAATGTCATTTTTAGATTCAAATGTCCAATGTCGTTCTGAAATCGAATGTTCAATGTCGTTTCGGATTCGAATGTCCAATATCGTTGTGGATTCGAATGTCCAATGTCGTTCTGGGTTCGAATGTCCAATGTCGTTCTTAAATCGAATGTCCAATGTCGAATGTTTAACTTCTCGCCAACTTCACGCTTTAAATGTCCAATGTCGTTCTCTTGTCCAATGTTCAATATCGAATGTCGAACTTCTCGCCAACTTCACACAAAAAGCTTGACTCAGAAGAATTTATTTTATCAACTGCATTATGTGTATAAACTTTGGCAGGCATATAATGCCAAGTAGCTGTATGATAATATGACTAGTGCACGAGCCATTTAAACTCAGAACATCACCATTTTTACAAGAAAGTATATAACTTTAGAGCAAGCCTGCAAGCTCTCCGGAGGCTAAAATATTTCAATTTTCATGGTCAGAGTAAAACAACTCACATGGCTTCTGATTGGTTAAAAAGTATATAACTAAAAAAGGTTTTACTAGTGTAACATTTTAAAAAAATATTAAAAACTCACTGTCTGACAATGAGCAACCGAGTTCAAAGAGAAAAAAGTGCCCAAGAGTGATAGTCAACAGGTATATTTCTTGAAAGTTCATCCAGGGTAGATTATCCAAAGTTTAATGTTAGGAAAGGCCTATAACAAAAAACATTACCATGTGGGCCTATGGAGGTTCAGTTAGTTCCCTTTAACCTTAAGACTTATCCTTTGGAACATAACGGTTAGCGGAGGCAAAAAAATCTTCATGTGAGACAGGGCGCCTTAAATAAAGCATCGCACTATATACTGATTATAACTAATTTGACAGGTAATTATTTCCAGTCAAATAGAATAGCACAATTGATAGTGAAACAACATCTAATCTCGTATCTTCGTACGATTGTACGACGTTTCAGCTTTTCCTCG
Source organism: Mercenaria mercenaria (assembly GCF_021730395.1). Taxonomy (NCBI): domain Eukaryota; kingdom Metazoa; phylum Mollusca; class Bivalvia; order Venerida; family Veneridae; genus Mercenaria; species Mercenaria mercenaria. The sequence continues at coordinate 27,598,876 of NC_069362.1, forward strand.
AATATAATAGAAACATTTGAAATTGTAGTAAGGTATAACATGAATATGTTTCTGTTACTGTGTTGTTATCACAACCTGTCTACAAGATTGAAAACATTACCTGCCAAGTAATGTTTACTCGTAGAAAAATGTTCGTGAACTTTCTATGTGTCATACATTCAGACGTGCAGTTCGTTGTTTTCAAAAAGCTTGATTTATATAACTATGTTACTTTTTTTCTCAAGCGCTTTCCATGGGCAATAAGTTTAGATTTCTAAGTCCTACATAATTGTGACTTCCAACGCCACATAATGACATCAAAACTAGAAATTAAAAGTGATATATGATATTATCCAAAATGTTTTCTAAACATGAAATGTGAACTATTCTGAAGAAATGAAAGCGTATATTCCATAAAATATATTTTCTTTGAAGTCGTCTCAGCATAAAGAAACTTTTGGAAAATCTGATTAGATTATTTAATCCCTGAAATTAAATGAGGTATATATAAGTTATTCTTATGTGGAATTCTGAATATCTTTTTTTTCTTCCCGTCACAGACCTTAAACGAATATCGCGTTAAGCATTAGACTGACCAGACGTTTACCTCTTTGAAAATATTACATAAATATTGCATTCCTGAGAGGGTGATATGAAAAATGTTCACCACGAGATATATGAATATCGACCAAGGCGCCAGCCGAGGTCTGTATTCATATTTCGAGGGGTGAACATTTTTGATATTGATCACCCTCTCAGGAATGCAATATTTATTTTATTATACCTAAATGACATAAAGGTAAAAACCTTTACTGGAAGATCAACATCATGATTTAAATGATTTATCTAACGTTAAAAGGTAATTACTAATATAACTAATAATGAAGACAGAATTAAGGAGTCTTTACTTAGGAGAACTCGTAATACTTTTTGATAGATAAAGTCGGGACGTTTGCATATCGCTGACCCCTATATGCACATATTTCAACATTGCGACAGTCCTGAAATCGCCAGCGTAACATTCGAAAAACGGCGATAACTTTATTATTTCTAAACGAAACATACAAGTATGAACACTTATTTTCTTAGTTAGATCATTTCCAACCTGATGGTGATAGTTTCGATTCAATATTTGATAAAAAGTTGTTCTGGAAATTTTTATGCACGTAGAACAAATCATTTAAAAAAGAAAAATCGGCCGGGTTCACACATGAAAGAAATTTAATCCTAAAGTATATAAGCGCCGCGTCTGAAAAGTAAGTATCAGTCTCTCAGCGGGAGATATGAAAAAATAATATCACATGCGCAGAAAAACAAAATAGCGCTTTTGCGCATGTGATATGAAATTATGGATCATATCACCTGCGCAGAAACGAAAAATAACGATTTTGCGCATGAGATATAAAATTACTAGGGAATATGATATATTATTCAAGTTAAACTAGTGGGAAATTTGCATTGGACATTTATGTGAGGTATAATAAAACAATTTATCACATGGTAAAAAGAGCTTTTAACAGACAAATATAAGACAAGTGAGAAAACTGGTAAGTACATCAGCATTTGTCTTTACAAAGTCTCTTGACGGAATTGTAATTGAAAACACTTTCACAACATGCTTGCTTAAAATATTGACAATGCCTGATCCTTAGATATTTAAGCCGCGCCATTAGAAAACCAACATAGTGGCTTTGCGACAAGCATGGATCCAGACCAGCCTGCGCATCCGTCAGAGTGCGCGGATGCACAGGCTGGTCTGGATCCATGCTGGTCGCAAAGCCACCATGTTGGTTTTCTCATGGAGCGGCTCATTTTTATTGAATCAAAGTAGTGATCGGCAATTTCCTTGTGATTACGTATTTTCATGTCCTTAGGACAAGCGGTCCATTTCCTGAAAGCCGCAGAGTAGTCTGCCCTTGGTATTCTATGCAGACACTGGTACACTGTGCTATAAAAGGTGCTTCTGTAATTGTAGCGATGCCCAGTCAGCACTTACCTCAGCGAAGGAAAGAGAAAAAATCATGGGCGAATATGGATGGTGTGGTAATGACTTAACATGCTTGTCCTGTAAATACTGCTTAACAACATTGCTCTTGTGTGCAGATGCATTGACATGAATAAAACAGATGCAGCGTAAACCAGCTTTTAGGCGATATTTAACGTAAAGTTTCTGATTGATTTTAGAACCTTGTACCTGTAAAATTTTTCATTAACAGGTTTGCCTTATGCAAAATTGTGTAAATAACCTGTTTACAAATTCAAGTTTTTTTTTTGCGATAACTAGTCGTCCCTTTCTTGTTCATCCGCCTTTGCGGTACGAAATAATATACTCATGTCTAATCCCCTGTAACCTCATTAAATTTCCTTTCATCTGAAACATTGCGCCATTTCGGTTTTCTTCTTTGATAAAAAGATTGGGTACGAAGCTTGTACACACCTGCAATAATTTTAGTGTTTAGTCAGATTTTCTATGGACACTTCCCGATGAAATGCCAACTGATGCAGCTATTTTGGAAACTTTATGTTTTCAGTTTCAGTTTTATTTTATTTATTCCATAAGGCTATTAGCCCATCATGGCATAACAAGCATACATACAGATATGACGAACAGTGAAAACATATATATAATTACATACACTTCAATGTGGAGAAGGTCTGACAAATATTTTTTTCAGCCTTTTAATTTAACATAAATAATTTAGATTATGTTAATACAATATTTCTTTTAATGTATCAACTACACTTGTATATAAAATATTGATATAGTAGACACATTCAAAGCAGCTGTATAACATTTATATTGTCAAACGACAAACACACTAATATACATATGCACACACAAAAATACTAACTGCGGCTAAGCGACCGACCTTACCGAAACGAAAAGTAAGAAAGGCTACTTATTTTAACATCAATATACTATATCCACAAATTTATCAGTCTTACAAAAACATACATGCAAGACAGAATACCATGGATAAATTTCTTCAAAACACATAAAGTAAAGATAATGAAATAGCCTCAGAATGATTGACTTAAAGATGGTTATTTTCTTTTATACAAAAACGTGATTGTAGTGAAATCTTATTCATGTCTAAAAAAATTTATTCACGTGTACCATATAACCTGTCGTTTCTTCTTTGAAATGCTTTATATACATAAATTCGTAGTTTTCTTATATATATGGTATTCTCTAGCGTTAACAACTCAATAAATTTGAACATATTTGGATGTTTCCAATACCTTTTATGTATGTAAAGTTTTCTTAAATCAGAGTACATTGAACATTCAAGTATGAAATGATATTCATCTTCTAGCTTATTACATATTACACATTTTCTATCATTCACTGGGATTCTTTCTGGTCTTGCCCATCGACCTGCTTCTATTTGTAATCTATGAGATGACACTCTTAATCTTACAAAAGATTGACAAAGTTTATTAACCGTGAAAAAATCTAAATAATCTTGAAATTTAAAATTTGCAACAGTTCTATAAAATAATGCTCGAGTCGATTCTTGTAACCTTTCATGCCAATTCTGTACAAAATTATCTTTTAGTCTTTGCATTTCTAAAAACATATCAGCATTACCTACACTTTGTTGCAGCCAAACTTCGTAAAAGCCAAGAGAACATAAAAGTCCTTTTAACTGAGAACACCAGTTCTGTCTTCCTGGGTTAGTTTCAAAATCATTTTTCAATACCTGATAAATTCTACTTATATACTTGTTCTCTTTACTACCTAAGATTTTTATCCAGTATTTAATAACATTAAATAAGTGTCTACAGTGAAAGGATATTCTACCTAGTTCTCCATATATAAAATCATTCTGTGTTGTTTTTTTAACACCTAAGACTTTTTTACAATATTGCATATGTACACTTTCCATGGATTGACTAGAACTAAAACCCATAACTTCACTTCCATAATTCAGTATTGGGGCAATTAAAGTATCAAATAAATCCATCTTATGTCTAGGTTTAATATACGTAAATTTATATAGGTATTTCTCTAAACTAAAAATTGCTTTCTGCGCTTGTCCTGCTAACGTTGTTTGCGCAGTACTAAAAGAGCCTCCACATGTAAAAACAATACCTAGATATGTAAATTTCGTAACAATTTCAATTAAGTTTCCGTTATAATAAAACGCCAGATCCCTGGCCAATCTACCACCCCTTTTGAATATCATCACTTTAGTTTTGGATACATTTACTTTTAATTTCCAAGTATTACAATAATCATTTAACAAATGCATACATTGTTGCAATTCTTCAGCAGAATTGGCGAAAATGGCAATGTCATCGGCGTACAAAAGCAGAAAAAGTTTAAACATATGCATATCAAGACCCTCAATACCACTATGTATAAATGTTTCTTCCAGATCATTCAGCAGCATAGAAAAAAGAAAGGGAGATAAGCACTCCCCCTGTCTGACACCGAGTGAACATGTAAACTCTTCGCTCAAGTTGTTCAAGTATTTTACCTTTGATTTCACACAATCATACATCGATTGAATTATATTTAAAATGTTTCCACGTAATCCTAATCTAATAAGTTTGTACCAGAGATTTTCTCTAACAACATAATCAAATGCTTTACTATAATCAACAAATAGACAGAAAAGTTGCTTCCCTTGACTTAAAAAATTGGAAATTAAACCATTTAATACAAACACATTATCTATAGTACTCATGTTTGATCTAAAGCCAGCTTGAGCCTCAACATATACACTATAGGACATAGCCCAGTTTTTCAATCTAGTATTTATGACACTTGTAAATAATTTACCTAGACTACTCAATAGTGTAATTCCTCTGTAGTTTTCAACATTATTAATACTTCCTTTCTTATGTAAAGGAATGACGTAACCTTCTGACCATCTGTCAGGGAAGTATCCTATTTCAAAAATTTTGTTAAACAGAATATACAATAACGGTACAAAAATGTCCTTTCCTGCAATGAAAAATTCATTAAGTAATAAATCCTGCAAAACGATTGTCTCGAGCCTTCTACTACAATGGCTGCTACAGCAGTAATGTAATTAGAATATGTTGAAGTTTTAGGGAATTCTGCTCGAAGAAGATCTTGGACTCTCCTTTATTAGATATCCTTACCCGCTTTGGATGGGGAATACTAACCAAAATTCTTGCAAAGTCTGCTTTGCAGGTATATTCAGAGAGTAATGCAGCTTTGTGTAGGACCTAATTTCCTTCGTACCTGGAGCCTCCATGCTTACGACAAATGTCCAGAAAAAATCGTGCTTGTACATATAATAGTTTCTACGAAAGCGCGTTAGTCTCAATATTTCCTGAATTCCCCTCGTAATAGACAACAGGAATGATATGAAGACAGCGTGATTATCAGGAATGGAATTAAGACAAAGAAACTGTCAGGAATAAAATGAAGACAAAGTAACTGTCGGGAATGAAATGAAGACACCGTGATTGTTAGGAATGAAATGGAGAAAACGTTACTGACGGAAAATGAAATGAAGTTAACGTGATTATCAGGAATAAAATGAAGACAACGTATCTATCTGGAATGAAATGGAGACAACGTGATTGTCAGGAATGAAATGAAGACAACGTGATTGTCTGGAATGAATTGAAGACAACGTGATTGTCAGAAATGAAATGAAGAAAATGTAACTGTCAGGAATGAAATGAAGACAACGTGATTGCCAGGAATGAATTGAAGATCACGTGATTGTCTGGAACGAAATGAAGACAACTTAACTGTCAGGAATTAAATGAAGACAACCAGATTGTTAAAGACAGAATGAAAATAATTTGATAATTAGGAATGAAATGAAAACAACGCATAATTTATTAAGGACATACAGACCATCCCTGTTTAACACTTGTGGAAAAAAAGTTGTACGGTGGTATGTGTAGGACGCGCACTTAACGTTTTAGATATTGTGTTCGACATAGTATGTCGTACGCTCGTAAGTAGACGTCGTGTGCTCGAGATAAGTTATGGTCCGATAGAAACAAGATGTCATGCTCTCGAAATAAGATGTGGTACGGCCATGTATATTTACAAATGAAAGTTGTGAATAGTCTTTGTGCAAAAGGTTCTATATATATATATATACAGTATAGAAAAAATAAGGCACGACCAGGGCGATCATACTTTTATTTGATATATCAACATGCCATAAATAACAATTGTATTTGGTTATTGTAAAATCGAGAAAGCGATTTACGACACGAATAAATTCATTGTTTACTTAACACATATAGAGAATATGCTCGCTCTTGGTCCCAGAATTGTTACTGTGCTTCTTTTCCCTTATGTATAAACTGGATGTGTGCAGGAACCTTTATTTTCGAACAGATCTTTATAAAACTTGTGATGTATGATTGTCTTGTCAAAGCAATAGGACTTTCAAGATTCTTCATTGGATCTTTGCTTTGATTTCGATAACTTTATTTGCTTGTAAATAACATCTCCACTAATGGACATCCTTTCCATGTGTCTTATTATACATCGTTTATCTTTAAACTCCAAATGATCGATCTAGAACCTTAACGGCTATCTTTCTGATCAGGAAACACTACCATATGTTTACATATACTAACCTACATTTCCGATAGCAAGAGATTCCTTTAGTTTTAAAAGACGGCTCCACTCGATGACCTATCTGGAGCCCTTATCTTATTACGTCGAACACTTGGCATCTTATCTCAAATGCACGTGAGATTAACGAACGATTCTCTTGCGCGACAATGTAATGATCACTATGATCACATTATGGTCCCGTCTTTTAATAGTAAACGTGATAGTGATAATAATAATAAGAAAACATTTCATCCCCGGAGGGATTCGAACCCGCGACCTCTGGATTAGAAGTCCAGCGCGCTATCCACTGCGCTACGGGGACGACTTACACAAATGAATAGATTTTAAGTTGGTGGTTATAAGAGATTAAAAGTGTTGTAATGACACTTGAATTGTCAAATTAAGGCTTAGTGATAAGCGCCCGACTTCTATAAACTGGCGGTAAAATTTCTAGCGGTTTTAGATGGACGCTACTGGCCACCATATAATCACACTTTGTTTCTACGGTGTAAGATACATGTAAAAATGTATTGAAAGGAGATTGGCTGAAAAAGATTGCAGTTTGTGGTATGTCTTTGATTTGAAGATTATTCTTTATGATAAGTAATTAAGTGTGTGAAGTTGGCGAGAAGTTCGACACTGGACACTGGAATAGAGAACGATATCGGACATTCAAAATGTGAAGTTGGCGAGAAGTTTAACATTCGACATTGGACATTAGAACTGTTTTTTCCCAACTTCAAACTTTTAGGCCAATCTCTTTTTAATATAGTTTTGAAAAAAATTGATGAATAACTATCTTACACCGGAGAAACAAAGTGTGGTGTTAATACATCAAGTATTCTGCACACTGCTATATTGATTTAATAATATATACTTAGACATTAAAAACATTGTCTTGGCCTTATATATGTTATTGTCAGTTTATAACTAGATACTTGCATTTCTCGTTTTCTTAAGAAAATTATGTATAATTATTATAATGGAAATACAAAAGAATCTGCGGCGCGTAGATCAACGTAAACACCTTTATAAAATTGTTGTACTGAGATAATATCTTCATTTTATTATCTACTTGTAAATATCTTGGAAGTATCTTTCCATTTATTAAACTTCGACATAACTTAGTCTATATCAAATTAAAACACAACACAACTTGCATTTCAAATTCAATTTGTAATTTGTAAATGTAGCACTTGGGTGACCCGATGAATTAACATGGTTGATAAGCACTGTTAAATAATACATCAATGTTTATCATCATAAAATTAACAATCATTGTTCACATCATCAGCATAATATATTTGTGTTCACGATTTCGCAATCTACCAGCTATATCATATATTAATACTACTGTTTATTATCTACTCTATATTTTTAATGTAAAAACTGTCTATGTTAACCGGTCGGTTACCCAAAGCTGACAATCACCGAAAATATCGCGCAAACCTTTTCACGCTTCGCGACCAATCTGACTAAAGTACTTGATCTTCTAAACGAAGCGTATGCGTAGCGTAATAGGAGATGTAATTCAGTCAGATTGGCTTCGCGACGTAACCTACCGGTGATTACATTACACTTAGGAGAAAATAATTTTCTTCTAATTCGTTCCTTAAACAAAGAAAGTTATATTTTGTACTCGTAGAACATTTCTCAAATTCCTCAAACACTGACATAAAGGTTGTCAATATCTTTTTTATATCTGATCACAGTCGAGTAAATGCCATATCATATTATTTGTTTTAGTTCAATTCACTTCAATTTTTTAAAGTTACAAAAATACACATAAAATGTTTAGATCAGTGCAAATTTCTTTATAAGGCTGATAAAAGCCTAATAAGATAGAAATAATAATTTCTAAACCCCTGTATCCTTACTTCAAGATGATTGTAAAACAAGTTCTACAACTTATTCAAGATGTAATCCATTGGAACTAGGATATGACAGTATAAGAATCTTTCACTGGTTGAACTGTTTATAAATTGTCGCGGATATCTTTCAAATCCGTTTCAAAGTGTTCCTTACTGTTTCCAACAACTATTATAAAATATCGCGGTTTAAATGCTCCTCGCGACATTTTATACAATGACGATTAATTTATCGCGGGTTTTAAATATCAACAACCGGCCACCATAGATTTACATTATTTTGTTTAAACAGCGATGGTATCAGGTGCTTATCACTAAGTTTTAATTTGACAATTCAAGTGTACTTACAACTGGGATTATTTGATTAAATACAGCTTAACCTCTTATAACCACCAACTTTAAATCTATTTTTATATGTAAGTCGTCCCCGTAGCGCAGTGGATAGCGCGCTGGACTTCTAATCCAGAGGTCGCGGGTTCGAATCCCGCCGGGGATGAGATATTTTCTTATCATGATCACGTTTACTAAGATAACATTGTTGACACATTGTTGACACAAGAAATCGTTCGTTAGTTTTGACCTGACCCTAATGAATATTTTCGTAGAATATTTTTCGGTGTCCGTAAGTAAAAAACTGTTGCATATGTATTTCGTATCAGACATAATGTCGCATGTCCAGGTAGCTGCCCGGACAAACTGTTTAGCTACCAGTTCTGGAGTTACGGGGTCGATTCCTATGTCTTACCGTATTTTGTTTCACATTTAGGGCTGCACACTTAACAGCAGGAAAACTACTACTCTTATCTGATCATGATGTTCACATTTCTTTAATTCAAAGAACTGCAATTGTATTAAAGTTAACAGTTGAAAGAAATGTCGGATAAAATCTTTAAAAGTATCTTAGAGGACTTGTCATCAGTGTTTCCAGAAAATAAATACTACAAGGGAAAACAATTCAAATTCGTGAAATGTGTTACATAAAATGATGACAGAATAAAAGCAATATAGATAACATTACATTTTTTGAACTAAAGAATGATGGTAACCCGTGGTAAAGTACATGCCAGTTAGACACCCAACCACCGTGTCATCGGTTATCTATACAGGTTATTTTAGTAATACATGTAGATATTTTCAGGATACAACAATTGCAAAAACTAACGAAAATGCTCGAAAATATTGGCGAAGATAAGTGCCAGCTCAATACGGACAATGCACACAGGTGCATTAATCTGTCCTCGAAATACTCGCAAAATCCCTCTTCACAAGATATCAGACATGGAAGGTTAAAACAATCTATCAGATGTTATCATCAGAAAATGTTTAAAGATGGCAGCTATTCAAAACTGGGTTATGAAAACCTTTAGTTAAACTTTACAAAAACAGACAAATTTATTCCAAGAAAACTGTCTTCTGTCTGGGATAAACTACAATGGGTCAACAAAAAAAAACCTAAAAATACTCATTAGAAGGCGGGACAGAGCCTTTAAAAACACAAAAATATACAAACAAATCCTGTGACCGTAAAACATTTTTAGACCTTACCTTACCTTGGTTAAAAAACTATCAACATTATTTACAAGACATTCTGAATATAGATCAAACTAAGCTCCTGTAAACATCAACCCAAACACCAGAAGGTTATATTCTCTCCTAAAGAGTTCCAAACAAGATTCAGCATCACTCCCACCACTTAATTTACAAACATTTACATCATGACAGTGTCAAAAGTCATAGTGCTAAACAAAATTTTCAATCTGTCTTTATCAATAAGTCACCACTTACTGTAAGTACCCCTACTGTAAGATATAAGTTCAGGATATGTTTGACTCAAATCAAATGTCATCACCTGAAAAAAGTCAAAACTGTCCTAGAATGCCTAACATTATCATCAGTGCAAACGGCATCGAAACACTCTTGGTCAAACTCAGTCACATTAAGGCGAGTGGCCCGCAACACTCGCATGTATTAGAGGAGTCCTACCTCAATTATTGAAGACTGCAAATGTAACGTCAGTTTTCAAGAAGAACGACAGGTCAAATTCAGCTAATTATAGACCTATATTTCTGACATGTGTTGCGTGAAAATTCCTTGAACATTGTCTCCTTCCTCGTCAATAATGAAGCATTTTGCCAACCACGGTATTGTGTTTTACCGCCTACGTGGTTTTCTTTAAAAACGGACCCTGTGTGACTCAAATTGTAACGCTAGTAAATCATCATCTTAAGTGTCTACAACGAAAAACAAAAAGACCTAATTCTTTTAGACTTTAGTAAAGCCTTTGATAAGGTGAGTCATGAAAAAGTCCTTCTGAAATCCATAACTATGACATACGTGGTCAAACGCTTAAATTGCTCAGAAGCTTCCTAGATAATAGGCTTCAGTCAGTAGTGTCAGATGGCTATTTTTCCGATCCAATACCGGTTTCCTCTGGAGTACCTAGGGGCCAGTCCTCGGTCCCCTCGACTACCTACCCGACATATATGACCTCCAACAAGACGTCCAATCAAAAGTTTGTCTATTGGCAAATGACACTGCCATCTATATGACTCATACATCTATAAAGCAATCAAATACCGGACGGAATGTTTGAGTATCATAGAAAAGTTGGAGCTGGATTGGGACATAGAATTTAACCCATCCAAATTTCAAGTTATCCGCGTCCATTAAGAAAGCTTCGATTTTATGTGAATGACGCATTTAGGGTAAACCAGATATATCTTGCATTTTACCTGCAGTTGTGTTCGAAATCACAAATATGCTAAGCGTTTGGAAACGCTTGACCAAGGCGTCTTTGTTTTCTTGCAGTGAAAATAACATAATAAAGTAAGCCGTTCGAAATCACTGAAAACACCATCGTAACATACGAAATATGAATCTAACATGCAAGATGTATACAACTGACTGCACGTTTATTTTTCTAAGAGTAAACAACATTTGGCAGAAAATGCAATCAATCTTTGTAGACAGGTTCTGATACAACTTTTGTATTCGTTAGTGAGGGGAATCAAGATTAGACACAGTTTTACCGATAAGTTATAAACCTTTTTGTGTTTTCTTTTCTCTCAGATTAGGAACAGTGGTTTGTCCTGATAGCGTGTTTAAGTTGCTTATTCGACTAGTTTCGTGTGTCCCACAATAAGTAACCAATTAATACCCACGTGATTTGTCTTCTACAGCGCACATACACAGTATGTATCGTTTGAAGTTAAGAGAAAATGATGGCAGAACCTATAATATTTTCAGTTTGTGATTTAGTATTCTAATATGCTTTGCTCTGTTAAAACACTCTAAAGCTAGAATGACGTCACGTCGATGTTTTTGTTGCGACCAAGAAAGAGCGGTACTGTATTTTGTCTATTGTTTAAGAATAAGGGCATATTAGAATCGAAATAATTTATAGCAAAACCGTGTTTTAACACTATTTATGCACGATGGGCAGTTATACGTCGGACGCAATAATTTCACGACGGCACAGCCCGAGTGAAATTATTTGTACGACGTATTACCGCCCGATTATACACTCTTTTGCCCTAAATTATTTCTTAATTATTATTATTTTTAGATCCATTATTTTTATTGCACCACAGTTATACAGCGTTCTTTTCATGCATTTAAATACGTTCAAGAGTTCTTTACAGCATGTATTTCAATTTATACCTAAAAATGCTATTGAAAATAATAACTAAAGGTGAAATATAAAACAGACGTCAAATGGATAAAAGGTCGGACACTAACAGCAAAATGTCATTAGAGTCCTGCTTGCTGCGTACATTTTCTGATGTTCTGAAATAGTTTAATTATGGAAAATTCGGTTTACTTTCATCAGAAAATCTAAAATGACGATTTAAGATCTCTTATAAATGGAGGCTTCAGAATGAAAACAAAAGTTTTGGTTCTGTATGAAAGTTTACTTTATGCTCACGACACATTTTGAACATCGGGTCAGGAAATTACTTTGATCAGTTTTAATTATCAAGTTGATTTTTGTATTTCCTAAATCATAACATTCTGAGGTCATGCAGTGATGGTATGTTGAAATAAGTGTTGGGTTTTCGGAGCGCGAGCGCTTGACTAGGGTGTAATTCTTTTCTTGTAAATATATTATAAACAAAACCATAAGAAACAATAAAGCCAGCAAAACATAAAGCACACGTGTGTAGACATTATTACATGTTTACTTTTTTCAACAACCGGCAGATAATGCCTGACAGGTTGCGATTACTCCGCAGTACAAAAATGCAAATGGGATTATAAACCTTTTTTTGCTTTCGGTACCAAGAGAGAGCCGTTTAAGCAATTAGTCACGTTTTATGTTTTCCTTTATGTTCTCTTCTATAAGATTGGATAGACATTTCATTATCTTTCATTATATTTCGCAAAAGGTTCGTGTTTTCAATGTTTTGACATGGAAAGGAACAATATTTAGCATTTCATAACGTGATACTGTATTAAAGACGCGTTATTATAGTGAATACTGAAAAACTGGAACTTCTTTTAGTTTTCGCCGCTCATTAAAAGAAAACATTACTTTGTACCAATAATCAAAGTTTCACACTCGTATTTGAAACACAGATATACATTTACGATGCACGGAATAAACGTAGATTTTCAGTATTTGCATATTTTTCAAGACTAAAAACATTTCTTAACAGTTAGAAAACGCTACAGCAAATTTGCTTTCAGTCGTTTTACATACAGTTGAAACCTGATAACTCGAACTAGCTTATCTAAAAATTCCGGCTATTTCGAAGACATCCCGGAAAAACGTGCGCAAAATATCACTGTATTTAGTGATTTTGGTATGTACAATAATGCAAACAAAATTTTCCAGCTTTTCAAATAAAAGAAAGCCGGTAAAACGGTAGTAGATATTGTTGTTTTTCATACTTTTCCATTATACAAAAGTGGCTTGTTGGTTTTACTCCTAAAAACGACACTGTCAATTAAAAAAAAAATCTTTACACTTCTTGTCGCATTTTTTTTCTATAAATATCATTTTTCATTCCAACACGATTTATCTTTCAACTGCAGTATAATTAAACACGTCATTTGTCATTTCTAACCACCTTACCAAGAGGAACCTTTCAAGTTTAATAGTATTTTAGTTTAAACAATATTTTATTATTTTTTTAAGCAACATACACATAACATGTACAACAAATTTTTACATGTCAAATACATGGATTGGAAAACAAGCTGATAGCTTATGTAAATTCCTTTCCAATAAACAGATTTACAACAATAAATGTACAAGGTTACGATCAGTATGACATTTATGAACATTGTAACGAGGTAATTCAATTTATACTTGATTAATGTTTCAAGAGTTGGAAAGTTGTTTGGGGCAGAGCGTCTTGAGAAATGACCTAAGTAGACTCTTTAAAACATACATGTGTATATGTCACGTTACTACAATCAAATAAAAATTTAATATGAGAAATGAGTTAGAACGATAAAACCGATATAAAAGAAAATAAGAGAAAGGAGGGGCTCACACAGCTCTTGACATCAGTCCAAAATACGAATACATTAACTGAATCGTTTAGAAGAAGATATAAAGCTTTGCACTTTTAGAAACACCTGACTGTTTTGTTCGAACGTGAGGTGCTCATCTCCATAAAGGAGATTGCTAACTGTTTTTGCACATGGGAGATTGCCAAGGGATTCTTGTCTATGCATGGTGTAAAGAGGACATTGAAGCAAGAAATGGGAAACAGTCTCAGGGGCTCCGCATCTGCAGAGAGCGGTATCGGTAATATTTTTCCTGTGAAGGTCAAAATTTAAAGAGCTGCAACCGAGGCGTAGACGAGTATGTAATATCTGGTTTTTACGTGTTCCAACGTTAAAAAGGGCGGGAGACTTTGTTTGTTGTTTCGTGATTTTGGTTTTGAAGGTGTGAAGAGTGTTACAATTTCGAACATCAGACGGGAGAGAATTCCAGTCACGAATAGTTGCTGGCAAAAAGGAAGAGTTATAAAGTTGCGTTCTAGATGGTATCGTAGGTATGTTATCGGAAGTCCTTAAAGGATATCAATTTTGGTTGTTTTCAGGAATCAAACTAACTGAAATAATGAGGAGTAAGACCGTTTGTCATTTTGTAGAATAGAACGAGCCTGTTTTTCTTACGCCTTATTGGAAGGGTCTCCCACCGAAGCTCAGACAGCATAGTTTGAATATTGCATAGTTTGGTCGCACCAGTAACGATCCTCGCAGCCTCGTTTTGAACGGCATCTATATCATTTTTTAATTCTACAGAACAATTGTTCCATATAACATCTCCGTACTCAAGAAGAGGCCTAACAAATGAAAAGTACATTCTTTCCAGACTGGAACGTGACAAGATAAATTTCAGTGATCGCATTATGCCTAACCTCTGCCAGGCTTTATTTACAGACGAAGATATATGCTCCTTCCACTTAGCGTCCTCGGAAAATGAAATACCAAGATGTTTGTGAGTTTTAACAGAAGAAATAGGGACGTCATCCATGATTAGACCGGGGTGGTTTGCACGATCTCTCTTCCTAGAGAATAGAACAGTTTCAGTTTTTTGGGGGTTAAAATCCACAAGCCATGTTCTTGACCAATTTGTTACTTTACGAAGATCAGAATTAAGGACAATAGCGGATGCATCCGGGGAATCAATAGTTATGTAAAGTGTAGTATCATCGGCAAACAGCCGGATATTGGCCTGGAGATCATTTACAATATCGTTAATATAGATTAGAAACAAAAGAGGTCCAAGAATTGAACCCTGAGGAACGCCAGCGGAAATGTTACGCCAGGACGAAGAAGTATTTGAAATAACAACTCGTTGCCGACGGCTCGAAAGGTATGACGAGAACCACTTTAGAAGCTTTCCCTGGATTCCAAAAGAAGAAAGTTTGTGAAGAAGACCCCGATGCCAGACTCTATCGAAGGCTTTTGATATGTCACAAAACACAGCGCGCACTTCCTTGCCCTCGTCCAGTGCTTGACATATTTCATTGTAAAGGAAGGTCAGCTGGTTAACCGTTGAATCACCTTTTATGAAACCAGATTGATTCGGAGTTAGGAGGTTATTAGCAACAATGTAATTGTAGATGTGCTTGTGAATACAGCGTTCCATAAGTTAGCCTATGCAGCTTAAGAGCGAGACAGGGCGATAGTTTGGTTTGGATGGGTCGGACTTCTTGAATATTGGCGTGACATTAGCGAGTTTCCAAGAAGAAGGAAAGAAAGATTGCTGAAGGAGCTTCGTGAAGTAGATGGACAGGGGTTCAGCAAGAACATTGGATCCTTCCCGAATAAGACGGGGACTGACCAAATCTGGACCGCATGCCTTTCCGGGGTCGATTGAATTTATACTGTCAATCACGTCTTGGACTGATATAGATATGTCCTGAAGTGAGCATCTGCTGACAGGGATATTTGGTAACTCGTGACCTGTATCATCTATGCATGACTGGGAACAGAAATATTGATTTAATAAGTTTGCTTTGTCTACATCACTTGAAGCTTGAGCATTGCCACTTACCAAGTTCGGGATAGATTTTGAGGAATCCTTTTTGGTTACCTGTTTGGCCAATTTGAACCATTCTTTAGCTGTTGTATTATCAGAGTTCATTTTATCGGTGAGTTTTGATATGTATTCAGATTTCGTTTTTCTTATTAGATTTATAACCTCATTTCTTATTTTCCTAAAATTAGCCCAGGTAGTAGGATCATTGGAGGTTTCCGCTATCTTATGGATTCTGTTGCGTTTGCGTATTAATTTTCTAATTGAGCCATTCATCCAAGGTATATCATTTGGTCTTACAGTTATTACTTTATTTGGAATTGTTTTCGATGCTGCAGAGGTAATGATATCTGAAATGATGTCAGCTGTTGCTTCTATGTCATTATTGTTTAGAACATTCCAGTCACATGTTTCCAGTTCTTGCCTAAAATCATTAAAATTACAACGGTCGTATTGCCAAATTCGGCGTTTAAAACAAGACTGTCTCGGTTTGTTGAATTTGAGGACACAGACGACTGGGCAGTGGAAACGAACGAGGTCTGGAACAAAAGGATCGGCAACAAAACTAGAAATAACATTATCGGGATGTTTTATAAAAATCAAATCTATAAGAGAAGAAGATCGTTCTGTGAAGTGAGTAGGAGTGTCTATAAGTTGATGTGCATTATATGATGACATAAATCTGTCCAATCGGTTGGATGGATTTAAAAGAACGTCAGTATTGAAATCGCCGGTGATCAAAATATCATCACAAGGTTCATTAAAGGCCTGATCAATACTATGTTCTAGAAGTTGCCAATAGTTGTTATTAGCACTAGGAGGTCTGTATATACCGCCTAAAAGAAGTTTACGATTATTTACATGTAACTCTATCCATACAGCTTCGAGACCATTGACCGATAAG
Organism: Mercenaria mercenaria; assembly: GCF_021730395.1. NCBI lineage: Eukaryota > Metazoa > Mollusca > Bivalvia > Venerida > Veneridae > Mercenaria > Mercenaria mercenaria. The sequence continues at coordinate 27,615,690 of NC_069362.1, forward strand.
TCTTGGCGATGAGTAACGTTAATGTTCTGGCGTACGTATATCGCCACACCGCCACCTAATCTGTCATCACGATCGCATCGAACAGGTTGACTAAAGCCGGGAATGAGAACATCTTCATTAATCACGTCATGGCTTAGCCATGTTTCTGTAAGAACCATGATGTCATAAGGGAGAGACTCAACTGCAAGAATATCTAGTTTGGGTTTCAAACTTTGGATGTTAAGGTGCATAATGCTTAAACCACTATTGAGAAGATCAGAGTACATTGATGTTGACATGTTGACTGATGAAACTGATTCTGGTCCTGGGTTCGGGTGAACATCACCTGATATTAAAAGAAGAAGAGTCAAGGGAAATTTAACAATAATGTAAAGTACGACTCGCATGGAGAAGAGCTGGTTCACTAAGGCTCTATTGGCTTCTAAGACGCGTTCAAATGTGAATGTCATGGTGGGTGATACCTTTCACTTGCGAGAGCCTTAAGTGCGTAAGAACATGTGTGTGAGCAAAACAGTATAGAAAATTCGTGTTGGGAGATGATAGAGTGTGTGAGCACCGTAGAGAAGAAAAAAAGCAATGAGAAAAATTGATAAAGTGTTAACATTGTTAACCAGTAGAAAGTATTGAGAGTTCGGACAAAAGTTACTGAAAATTTAGGATACGTACTAATAAATGCAATGAAAAACGATAGCATTACAATATATTTTGAGTTTCAAGTCATTATCTTATAGAGTACCAAAGTTATATCAAGTAAACGAAGTTTGTAAAAAAATTAAGTATAAAAGGGGCATAATTCGGACAAAAATACAAATCAGAGTTATGGGGATTGTCATCACACATGCAGACGATGATGATATAGATACATTTTAAGTTTCAAGTCTTTATCTTATACAGCATTAAAGTTATGTCCAGAAAACAAAGATTGCAAAAATGTTTAAGTACAATAGTATTTTATTGCATTTGTTTTAGGCTTATATACAATAATATGTAACACAAAAGTAACATATACAAATGGATTGGGCCACGAGTTATATTATCATAGCAAACGACCCGTTCCACATGGAGTCAAATTAACAGATCTGTAAACAAAGTGATAGCTTATATGTCTACGATAATTTTTTTCACTATGGACTATGAATGGAAATACATGATATGCTTTAAAACTAGTTAATTTATGATCGAAAAAATGAGATATTCTGAGAAAAAATAAACAGTAAAGAAGGTAAGAAAATTAACTTTGAACTGAAATTAGATACACATGATCGATACACAAATAATAAGTTATTTTAATGATTGAAAATAATCGGAAATCTAGAAAGAGGAAAAAAGAGACGATTCCTCTGAATTGTTCGACAGCCAGCACCCGCACCAACCCAAACACCACATGGGCCCATCATCTACATTGACTATAACATAAGGGACGGCAGTAGTTAAACATTAGTAAAAACGTTAAAATGTGTTCTTTATAAAATTTTGTTAGTATTTTCCGGATGAAACGGTCGTGTATTTCAAAATAATATTACTTTTTGGTCGGCAAATAAGCGGCTTCGGAAAAAATAATGTTCAGCATTTTCGAAATTATGACCACAGTGTCTTTTTGGAGAGGAACCTTTTTAGTAAGTCGTCCCCGTAGCGCAGTGGATAGCGCGCTGGACTTCTAATCCAGAGGTCGCGGGTTCGAATCCCGCCGGGGATGTTTTCATTTTTGATGACGTATTGGTATTTCTGTAAGTTTTAATTCAGCTGGTGTGTTTGAAGGGTTGTGGTTGGAATTGAATCAATTACTATACCTCGTCTCGGGTTCAAATCTACAGCTTCCTTTACATTCACAAAACTCTCTTCGAATATAATTTAAGTACAATATACTATAAATACAAACACTTTATTTAGCATTAAACATTTTTTAATGTTTCTAGCTACAAAAGTCGAAAAGAACACAAAGAGAACATGGGATTTCCTTTACAATATAAATGAGAATAAACAGTATTAACGTGGCACCTGTATTGCATATACTCGTAAATAACAAATTCAGTTATTTCAATCAGTTATTTCAAATAATTCAAGAAACTGACGTCTGTAAGAACGAAGCTTAGCCTGATAGCTAAGACCTAATACGGAATTTAGGTTAATCCTAACCATGAGTACTTCATATTTTACAAATTTTACAACTTTTACTGTGTTTGCAAAGTAGATAAATTTCGTAACACTAAATAATGTTTTGTTTGATGCTCAAAATATGATAGTTTCAATTTTTTTGATAGCTGGCCAATGTCAAAAATAGGGATTTAGAAATTTACTTCGTAATTCCCGGTAATATGGGCAAACTAACAAAAAGTGATACTCATTTTCAATTTGGTTCATGTTGCAAAATCTACAGATCCTTGCCTTCCCAGCTATGTTTTCAGTATCTACCGGTTTCTCTGTACAGATTGTGAGAAGACGTTCTAAATTCTATATTTTGGTAGAGATCACTTTTAGGTATTTTTCTAATTAAAAGTCATATTTTAATATTGCATACGACTGAAGACGTCGTGAATTGCTTATTTACAAAATGTATCTGGTTCCGCGTTTGAATAAAAGAATAATATATTCTTTTTTTAATAGCATCAAAGGGCATGACAATTTGGAACTCATAATCCCAAAAATAACTAAATTCATGATCATCAAGAATGCACTATAATTGGAGAGCCAAATTATGCCCAGTGTATAACCTAACATTTTCTGCGTCTTGCTTTAGCATTTTGAAAGTCTGTTTAACAAGAGAATCATCATTTTCCGATAGCATTTTAACCCGTATTTAAGCATATTACCTTTACGAATAACTAATAGTTGGACTGGACCCGTAGAGGGCAGATATGCTTGTGACATTTTTACACCTTGGATGCGCCGAATATGTTTTGTGAGCAGTTTCCCATTATCAAGAGATTTTTGGTACCCCCAAATTTCTGAGCAGAAATTGAAGACAGAGCCAACTGAATTACTGGATTATAGAGAATTCAGCACTGTTAAATAAGCGAAACGAATTAAACAAGACAAAAGATGCGTGTTGAGATGTGAATTTCTGGTTTCTACAGTGTCGTTCCCAAGTATTTAAAGCTCTCCATGACTTGTGATGTAAAAATTGAAATATATATGCCTTTCTTCCTCAAATATCAAAACTTTCGTTTCCGAGATATTTAATTTCAAACCAGTACAGTAACGTACAACATCATTGAACATTGATTGTAAAGTTTCGGGGAATTCGGCAAAAAGGACTTGATCATCTGCATAAAGAATAAGAAAAAGTTCCATTTCGCCTAGTGCAAAAATAGGATCTAGGTCTGAATTCATATTGTGTATTTTGTGGTTCACAAGAAGCACAAAAAGTAACGGCGAGCTCGGATCTCCCTGTGTCAAATCGATATCATAATTGAAAAATTCTGAACATGTATCTTTATAACACGCAAGCTTTTACAGTACTATACATCGAATTAAAAGTAAAAAACTGTCAGCGACAAAGGAATGCAAGTGGTTTTGTTGCTATCAACAAAAAAGCAGCAACTGTGGAAAAAGTTGGAAGATACTATACTGTATTCAACCATGATCATTATTATTATGCCACAATTATATATAACATTCTATAGACGTTCAAAGGTGCCTACAAACGATGCAGACAATTTCAATCTATAAAACTGCTATAAGAATAAAAGAAACATGAATTATATAGAATTTTTCGATGGTCAGGGTTTCACATTTAGTTTGATTTTTTTTGCAATGATATAAAATGTTCATGTCTTATAACATTTTTACTGTCGAGACTACCTAGAGAAATAGGCAATGTGAGACATACTGGTCACAGGTCAAATTACTCTTGAAAGTTTCGGACATCCTTCAACAGATTTGAGGAAACATGTTGTTTCAGATCTAAATGGTTTTTGACAGTGAATTGACATAGCACAGGTGGAGAGATATTTAAAAGAAACTTCTGTTGTTAGCAGAAATCGCGAGGAACAAGGTCGGAACTGATAATTTTATTTCATTTAACTTTGTCCGAAAGAAGAAAAAATAATCATTTGTTCACTTCGTAGATTCATGATCTTCTAGATTCTGTTAAACAGTCGAGCGAAGACTTTTGGGTGTAATAATATAAAAGAAGCTACTGACAGCAAAGGAATAAATTGATCTTCATCCGTCGGTACATCAAAGAATCCAAGTGTACGAGTTCTACGATATGACTAGCAACTTGAAGAAATCACAAGGGTGAAGAAAAAATGCTTGAAAGTTCTTCAGGTTTATTTTCTGCAGTTTTTCGCAGCTTTCAACATCAAAAACAAAGCTTCTGTGGCGGGAAGGCAGACTAACTTCGTTTCTTTTTGGCTTTAAATGGGGCACGATGTAGGCAAAAAGAGACACGCATCCTTTTCAAGTGTGAATTTTAGACTATTTCATGTTCTTCACAAGTATTTCCAACAGAGCAATACACAATGCTCCTCAATTTAGAGTGCATTTCTTGTTATATTTTCGGGTATGACGGGAACACATAGCAAATCTTAAGTTCACGTTACTTTCGCGTGAAGGGTGCATTTAGGAAATTTTGAATATATCCGACATTTTAAAAGAAATAATTTAACCATATGTCCTGCAGTACTGTTCAAAATAACAAAATTACAGTAAATCGTTTTGGCGTTTTGAAACGCTTGACCAAAGCGTCTATGTTTTTGGCAGTAAAAGTAACATAGCAAAGCAAGCCGTTAAAAATCTACGACGCACGATGTGTACTACCGCTTGCACGTTTATTTTTCTGAGAGTAAATAACAAACTGTTGACAGTAGATGCATTCAATCTTGTGAACTTATGTTATGATTTCAATACAGTATTGTGTGTACGCTTTCCTAAAAGAAAATGCGCAACTGGCTGAGATTCGCAGTTCACATAGTAGTTCACGCAGTAACACTATATTCATAACATCGATGCATGAATTTGGCGAAAAATGACTCAAGTGATCGCAGTTTATCGCTTAAGTTATCTGAAGTTACACTTAAACATAATAATTCAATGGATGAAAATACAAATGCAAAATGGTTATGGAAAGTACATCGGCATCACGTACAAAGCAAGAGTAAACAGTACGCATTTGTGAACAGTTGAAAATCAAAATTGGGCGAAATAGTAACTTACTATTTTAATTGATAGAAAATAATACACAAATGTAAATTATTTTCAGGTATATCTAAGAACAACTTCTGTCTTAAAGCTAAATATGTTAAAGAAGAGAATGGTTTTAGAGCGTACGAAAACTAAATTGAGCCGTGCCATGAGAAAACCAACATAGTGGGTTTGCGACCAGCATGGATCCAGACCAGCCTGCGCATCCGCGCAGTCTGGTCAGGCTCCATGCTGTTCGCTTTTAAAGCCTATTGGAATTGGAGAAACTGTTAGCGAACAGCATGGATCCTGACCAGACTGCGCGGATGCGCAGGCTGGTCTGGATCCATGCTGGTCGCAAACCCACTATGTTGGTTTTCTCATGGCACGGCTCAATTGATGAAAGACAACATTGTTAATCATTTTAAAATACACTTCTTTTGATTACCAGTCACCTTAACAAGTAGCCATTCGTGTAAAAGGTCCTTGTAGCACAGTGAATAGCGTGCTGGACTTCTAATCCAGACTTTGCGGCTTCGAATTCCAGTTATCGGGTTCGAATCCCGCTGTTGATGTTAATCTATTTGTATTCCTATATGTAACGCAATCATTCGGCCTGAAGAGTTTGACATAGAATAGATAGAGTTCGGACGACAATAGAAACAATACTCTGAGCCACATCTGGCTGAACATGGTTCTGAAATATCATGATAATTTGATACAATGGCAGCAACAAACAAATATGTCTTTTTTTCAACAGAATACAGCAGATGGGAGGGGAAAAATGTTGGCAGAAACTATAATGTTTTTTTTTTACTTTGTGATTTATTATTATTATCATTATTATTAGATCCATTATTTTTATTGCACCACAGTTATACGTCGTTCAATTCATGCATTTAAATACGTTCAAATGTTCTTTACAGCATACGTTTCACTTTAAAATCTAAAAATGCTATTGAAAATAATTACTAAAGGTGAAAATGTAAAAGCAGACGTCAAATGGATAAAGGTCGGACAATAAGAGCAAAAATGTCATTATAGAGTCCTCATATATGAATTTTACATTTTCTAATAATGCTTGCTTTGTACATTTTCTGATGCGCTGAAATAGTTTATATTAAGATAATTATTATTACGGAAAATTCGGTTTACTTTCATCGGAAAATCCATAATGACGATTTAAGATTCCTTATAAAAGGAGGTTTAAGAACGAAAAACAAAAGTTTTGAGTCTGTGTGAAAGTTTTCTTTATGCTCAAGACACATTTTGAACATCGTGGCTAGAAATTACTTTTATACCGGTAAGTTTTATATCTGTATTTCCTAAAATATAAAAGCCTAATGTCATGCAGTGGTGTTTGAAGTTAATAAATAACTATGTTGAAAACAAACTTTTGCGCTTTCGGAGCCCTTGACTAATGTATACTTTTTTCGTAAGAAACAATCAAAGAAGCAAAAAAATAAAGCACACATGCGTAGACATGATTACATGTTTACTTTTTTCAACAGTTGGCAGATAATGCTTTCAATTATTGTTGACAGGTTGCGATTATTCCGCAGTAACTGACTGGTATAACAGTACGAAAATTCTCATGGGATTATAAACGTTTCGCTAAATCACTACAGTACTGAGCAGACGTTATTGTAGCAATTATTTCATTTTTGTTCTCTTCTGGTAGGTTCGATAGACATTTTCTTAATCTTTCCTTATATTTCACACCAGATTAGTGCTTTCAATCTTTTGACATGGAAAGGAACTATATTTAGCATTTTTATAAAGTGATACTGTATTAAAGAAGAACATATTGAAAAAGTGGAATTTCGTTCAATTTTCGCCTCTGAAGTAATGTCTTCTTTAATTAAAACATTATATTTGTACAAATAACCTAAGTTTCACTATGACATCAACAAAAACATCATATTTGAAACCATGTAATACATCACACATAAAGTTTGCTAAACATTTACGATGCATGGGATAAGCAGTACATATTCATTACTTGCATGTTTTTCAAGAATAAATAAAAACATTTCTTACCAGTTACGAAACGCTACAGCAAATTTGCTTTCAGTCGTATATGATATTTTGGTGATTGATACGTACCTCAATGCAAATATATATACAATATTTTCCAGCTTTAAAATTAAAGAAATCTGGTAAAACAGTAGTAAATATTGCTGTTTTTTATTCTTGATGTTAATGATGTTGTGTTTACTCCTAAAACAATTCTTTGCCCAAAACTTGCTTCAAAGTTCTGTATTCTTTTTACATTGCACTTCTTGTTGCATTTTCCCTACAAATATCAATTTATTCATTCCACAACAGAATAATGAAACATTTCTAATTTAGAATGTAACAGCTACCTCTCCAAGAGAACGAGTCTCCAAGTCGTCCCCGTAGCGCAGTGGATAGCGCGATCCTGGACTTCTAATCCAGAGGTCGCGGGTTCGAATCCCGCCGGGGATGTTTTTTTTTATATTCAACGACCTATCGGTATTCTTATCTGTTTTATTTCAGTTATTGTGCTTGATGGAAATGATAATGCTAAGACATGTGATAAAAATATGTACAGTATCCTTTTGTTCATTTGTCGTTATGTCAGTTCTTAGTTTAACTTTGCTGAATGTCGAGCTCTCAGATTCGAATCTAGATTTGGTTGAAACTTTCTCACAATATAATGTAACAAATGTCAGTAACAAACATGGCAGAAAACAGCAGACCGGAAAATTTTAATGGAAGATAGTCATTGGATGTTTTTAAATTAACATGAATATAAAACGTTTCACAACTATACATATATTTTCAGTTTGACAATTTTGAAGTGATCTGAACAGTTCGTGTTTTACTGTCAAGACTATCTGGAGAAACAGGTTATGTGAGGTCTATTGTTATAAGTAAAATATTTGTTAAAACTGCGATAGTATTAATTTTAACGTCTCTCACACTTATGCTGTCTCACAAGATATGTGCATTTTAATATTTTATAACAGCCACCTCATGTTTTGTAGATACCTGCGATTGGTCCCCGTATCGCTGTGGATAGCGCGCTAGACTTCTCATCCAGAGGTCCAGAGGTCGCGGGTTTGAATCTCGCTAGGATGCTTTGATTTTTTGATGACGTATGGGTATTTCTTTATTCTTTAATTAATCTAGTGTGTCTGAAGGGTTCTGGTTAGATTTGTTTGTTTGCTTAGGGTTTAACGCCGTTTTTCAACCGTATTTCAGTTATGTTATGGCGGGCAGTTAACCTAACCAGTGTTTCTGGATTCTGTACCAGTACAAACCTGTTTCTCGCAAGTAACTTCCAGCTTCCCCACATGTGACCCGGTTCGAATCCACAGCTTGCTTGACTATCACCACAATTCCTCCGAATACAAAGTAATAAAATGTCAGCTGCAAACGAATGCACGTGGTTTTTGTTGTTATCATCAAATAGCAGCAAGCTGCGAAAACGTTGGAAGATACTATACTGTATTCAACCTTGTAAAACAAGCATTATCATTATTATTACGCCATAACTATGTATAACATTCTATAGACATTCGAAAATGCCTTACACCATACAAACAATTTTGATCTATAAAACTGCTGTAAGAATTTCAGAAACATGAATATATAGAATTTTCTATGGCCAACTTACACAAACAGTTTGACTTTTTAAAACATTTGCAATAATATAAAGTGTTCATGTTTTATAACATTTTTACCGTTGAGGAATAGGCTACGTGAGGCATACTTGGCACAGGTCAAGATTAGTGTTTAAATTTAAAGTGTCTTGTCGGCTCAGTTAGCCTCTACTCACTCATCCTTCAAGTGATTTAGATATTACTTTGCATAAAAAAGTTCCTCGCAATGGGTTGATGTGTCAGCGCTTCTGAAAAGTCAATGTCAAAATTGATGGCCTATATTTTGGTAATTTTTCTTAGGTTTCGTCCATGCTGATATTTGAATAACTTCAACATAACAAACAAATGTGTGCGGTATTGCATTAAGTCAAACGCCGCATATTTTGGGCGGAAACAATAAAAGGACGTAGAAAGGATATCACATCATTAGATAATGCTACATTCTAACACGACTCGATTTGATTTCAAGTTAAACAAAGAAGGAAATCAAGCTCTGTATATTCAACGGTTGACGCGCGGACCAGTAAGAGAGCATTATGACGTCAATTATGATGTAAAATCCGATGCATTACTCCACGGGTAAATGAAGTTCAGCATAATATTTTTTAATTTTTTAAAAGTATGTCAATGAGCATGTCAGAATGAAAACAATCAAGACATTCTTGTAATTTGTCGTCTAATTTACCACGGTTCAACGTTCAGATGCTTTAGTATTTAACCACTCGTGCTAACGCCCTCGTTTTTCAGTTCCTACGCATCTGAACTCTGAACCGTGGTAAATTAGACAATAAACCACTCGAAGGCCTTGATTATTTGTTAACTTGAGGTCAAGTAGCAATGTTTGTTATATGAAATTTATAGTCTTGAATGTGTTAATGATAGAACCTTATTATAGGGAAATACACGTATCATTGTGTTAGTAGGGGTAGACATGGCGCAAGTGTTGTTGACTATTTGATCACTAGTGCGGACAATTTTAAAATTATTTCTGATATGAGTGTGCGGGATTTGAACGAATTTTCAGATCATTGCCCTATATCATTTAATTTGCTTTGTGAAAATAAACGCATACAAAAAGAGAATGCACAAACAATAACAAAATTAAAATGGGACCCAAATGCAAAAGGTGATTTATTAGATCTGCTTGAATCAAAAAGAAATATTTTTAATGACTTGACAGAAAATATCATGGAAGATAGAGGTGAAATTAGTGATAATATTGTATCTTTTACAAATACTATTAACGAGTGTTCGTTTCAGATGTTTGGTAAAGTTATTACTGTCAAAAATGATAGTACCCAGAAAAATAGAAATCCATGGTTTTATAGTGACTGTAGAAATGCAAAACGTCAATTTATGCAAGACAAACGTACACTTAAATCAAATTATTCAGAGTTTAATAGACTTAAGTTTTTAGAAGGTAGACGATTATTCGTAAATGTAAAGCGTAAAACCAAGAAAGCATATTTTTCAGATGAAAAACGTAAGCTATCTGAAATGAGTAGAAAATCGCCTAGGTCGTTTTGGAAGAAAGTTAATTGTTACAGAAACAAAAATTCTTGTAATGATGATATAAACTTAGATGAATTTGCTACATATTATAACAATTTGTTAAACGCGGATAATGCATCCGCATCCGATACAGAAACACTGAATTTTGATATTCCTGAGAACAATAATGTATATATTGATTGTCTAGACAAGTCTTTCACACAAGATGAAATAGAAAAAACTATTTCTAGCTTGACGCGAAACAAAGCACCAGGATATGATCAAGTAGTTTCGGATTTCTTTATTGATTCAAAACAATTCATTTCACCATTCTTAGTAAAGATATTTAATAAGTTATATTCAGATGGAAATTACCCCAGTTGTTGGACAAAGGGTATTATTATTTTACATAGTATTATTAAGAAAATAATTTCAAGTAAACAATCTTTACATTGTTGTTTTGTAGACTATGAAAAGGCATTTGACACTGTAAATAGGGAAGCTTTATGGTATAAACTTACACATATTGGATTAAGTTCTAAAATTTTGAAAATCATGAATTCAATGTATGCACAGGTAACAGCATGTGTCAGAAATTTTACGACACTGTCAGAGTTCTTTGACGTCTCTTTGGGCCTTAAACAAGGAGAACCCCTTTCTCCGATTCTCTTTCTCCTTTACGTGAATGACGTCACATGTAATATGAATTTTAATGCATTGACGGAAACCGACTTAAACCAACTATGTATGTATATGCTTTTATTTGCAGATGATATGTTATTATTCACAACTACGCCAGAGAGCCTACAGGCTCAGATTGATAGTCTGTATATGTATTCACTAAAATGGGGATTGAAAATCAATATAAATAAAACAAAAATTTGTATTTTTAATAACAAGAGATTGCAACCTAATGTACAATTCTTTGTAAATAACGAATCGTTAGAAATTGTTGATTCATTTTGTTACCTTGGGGTAAAATTTACCCGTAACGGTAATTTTTCAGAAGCTATCTCAACATTATCCGATCAGGCATTGAGAGCTTTGAACGGTCTTTATTCAATTTTTTCAAGGGTAAAAATGGACATTAAAACTAAGCTTTTACTGTTTGACCGAATGGTTATGCCTATTCTTCTATACTGTGCAGAAATATGGGGAGTATATAATGTAAAAGATATAGAAAAAATACACATGAAATTTTGCAAAAGAATACTAGGGGTAAAAACTCAGACATCAAATATGGCTGTCCTAGGAGAGCTAGGTAGATATTCTTTGTCAGTTATGTGTAAAGAAAGAGTAATAAAATACTGGTTTAAAATTATGAAAAATAAACAGTCTATCATGTACAAAATATTCATAAATGAAAGAGAACATGTGAATCGAACCAATTGTTTACCATGGGTTAAATCTGTGAAAAAGTTTCTAGACGAATTAGGTATTGGGTATATTTTCTATCAGAACGATATCGATGGCCAGTTATTTCCTATGTTAAAACAACGATTGAAAGACCAGTTTACTCAAGAATGGCGTGCCTCCATAGACAGCTGTACAAAACTAGAGTATTATAGAAAAAGTAAAACATCATTTGGTCTTGAAAATTATTTGACTTTTTGCGAAAATGATCACCTAAGGAGATTAATCACATGTTTTCGTTTATCATCTCATCGTTTAGCTATAGAAAAAGGGAGATATAATGGTGTAGAAAGAAATAACAGAACATGTCAAAATTGTACCAATTTAGTTGAAACTGAGTACCATTTTTTTATGTGTTGTCCCAAATATAGAGAGCTAAGAAAAATGTTTTTACCAAAATATTGTATGAATTGGCCAACAATTGAAAAGTTTATTACACTTATGAAAACAAAAAATCAGAGAACCATTGTTAAGTTTGGAAAATTTTTAAAAGCTGCATATAAGCTTAGAAATAACACAGATTAATAAGTAATAAAGTTCATGTTCTTCTGTTCTGGTAATACGTACATAACGCTTTAGTTATAATACGTATATCTCTGCGTGTCTGTCTTATATTACACAAGACATACAACAGTGAGATATGTTGCTATTATATGCATGTTCACATGTCATTCTTGTTATTTCGTTTCGAACAAGTGTGGTACTTGTGAATCCTGCATGTTTTTCAGATCATAGTTATATATTTGTAAACATGTATATCTGTATAAGTTATTAGAATAAAACTATTATGGGTAACATGTAATTATATGGTAAACCTTCCTTTACAGATCGTGATACCTTATTATACATATAGATCTAAATCATTATATTTAAATTCAAAATACTTAGGAGTATGCGACCACGTTGTCTATGACAAATGTTTCGTATTATATAATATATGATGCATTTTATGTTTGTAATAATTATTTTGTTTGTAATGTTCGTTGCCAAAGTCATGTGAATGATGATGTGCAATAAAAGTATTTGTTGTTGTTGTTGTTGTTGTATTATGATTTTGACTTGTACAAAATTATAATACAATTGATGAAAAGCACGTGTAGAAACACTTGATTTTCGTGTGAAACAACTGATAGACAGCTAAATTATGAGCATTTAAGTATCGTATTCAAATAGTTCAAATTAATACGCAGCCTGACAACAGCTCTTCACAAATGTTATATGCTACAAAAATATGACTTTTCTCATCATTTTGAAATGTTTTGTACGTCGTTTTTTCTTTCTGGCTAAGTTGGAAAGTTTCCGAATAAACGTCAAAACGTTTCCACAGATAAATACAGCAAGGGCTGGGCAAAATGTAAATCTGCAGTGATAATATCCAACCTGGCTTTGCTGCATATTACAAACAGTACCAGTAGAAGTGTAACGGTAGTAGTTTACCATCAACTTATCAAATTGTATGAATTTAAAACGTAAAATGGCAGGGCAATAACATGAACTGTTGATACATTCAAAAGAAGTAGAAGACGAAATACATATCAACGCAGTATCATAACTGTCAGTAGCACCAGCAGAAACAGCGGAAGTAGTAATAGTTGTATTGCAACAGCTTTAGCAACTATAGCGGAATAGTATAGAAGTAGTTGTAGTAATAGCAGCAGCAGTAGTAGTGGTAGAATCAGCAGCAGCTGAAGTGCTGGCAGTAGTAGTGAAAGGGGTAGTAGTAGCACAGGAGCAGCAGCAGCATTAACAGTCGAGATTTGTAATTGTTGTTTTTGTTAGGTTTAGCGTCACACAGACACAGTTATATGTCATATGGCGACTTTCCAGCTTTGATGGTTGAGGAAGACCCCAAGTGACATTTCCTACATTATTTCATTACGGGCGGGGACCTGGGTAGAATCACTGACCTTCCATAAGCCAACTGGATGGCTTAGTCACATGAAGAATTCAACGCCCCGACTTAGGCTCGAACCTACATCGGTAGGGGAGCAGTTGAAGTACTCGCTATAGCAGTTGCTGTGGATGAAGGTGGTCGAAGTATAAGAAGTATTAGCGTTGTATTGTTTAGCAAAAACGCATTAGTAACAACATCTATATCGCAAACAGTAGATATAGCAGCACTATAATGATTTTAAACAGTATGCGTATTTATGTATTTATGGCTGAGAACCGTTTAACTATAGAACTAGAAAGCATACTGAAATTTCTCCATGATTCCGGAAGGCAATATCAGTGGCTACAAAATGAAACATGCATAGCTAGACTTGTAGATATTTCTCCGTAATGACGGTAATGAATATTACATATATACTCAGCATTATCCTGACAACTACAATTTATGTTAAAACCACTGTAAAAACATAGTACATGCAAGACGTAAACATGTATGCTTTTCTAAGACAAACCGTACTTGCATATTGTGAAATAATATAAACAGACTTACCTTCGTTGGAACAAGGAGCTCCAGTTTTGCAATCTATTTTTTCATCAAAAAGTGTAAACACCTTAATATTCACCATATACTCCGTCCCCTAAAAGTACCCTAAATCCCCTTTCCCGACTGGGAGCGCTCACTTGTCCGATGTTATCTGTGCGGTAAATCCATTAAAAAGCGGTGCCAAAAATCACGAGTTTCAGGTAGCATATAAAACACTCAGTTGGTTTTGCTGATTCGGAGCGTAAGGCATAAGCGTAGCTGGATGTTGATTATTGCGTGTAGAGAAAAAGTAAAATATATGCATATATCTGTATATTTTTACCTTTTGATACATGAACACCTTCGTATGCATAACAATATAGTAGAACATGTATTTTTCAGATAAAATTGTCACCTTCATCTCTTTGATATGCATTTCAAAATGACGTTCAACCTCAATTCATCTCAATATAACTGACATGTTCTGGATTAATTTTTATTTTAATTTGTTTTCAAAAAAATGGTTCTTATCTCAATTTTAGGTATCTACTTTGTTTGAAAAAAAAATCAGATTTGCTTTGCCCTAAATGATGTTGCTGCTACAAGTATTTCTGATTAGCTTTAAAATTAAAATTGTGAAAAAAAAGTAAAAGAAAACTAAATAAAAAAGCAATCTACCAGTAGAGGGTGTCCTGAACTCGGACACAGTGAATAATCCGCACATTTTGGTTTAGGGAGAAAATCAAGGTTTTCCGTTATTGTACACATTTAACCTTTCATATTCAGACTGAGTCAAATCAGATCTGTTATTATTGTGCTCGGATGCGTTCTATGCCCTAAAAGATCTTCTCATTCATCTGATTATTATTAACCCACAGTACAATACTGAGTGTTGAATACCTACGAACACATGCCAAACTGTAGTAGAATACTTCAAATGATATAGTTCAAGCTGCCGAGAAACGTGAGGCAGACACTTCTCCGCCAGTGAGCTGTGTTATGCTTCAAGGTAAACTAGTCCAATTTTCTTCTCTCCAATTCTCATGTGCAGTAAACATGATCCGTAATGCAGTTAAAAAGCTTTGAAAGAGATATAAACTTTCATGAAGAATAAACTGTATACATTTAATTTTGCTTTGATGTACATGTGTACAACGTAACTAGAAAAGAATGTACATTAACACAAGCATATTATTTCATAGAACATGTTTCAGGATGATTTATGGACTAATTTTCAGGAAGTAATTATGTTTCCTGTTAACTAAGGAACAATATAATATGAGCCGTGCCATGAGAAAACCAACATAGTCGGTTTGCGACCAGCATGGATCAAGACCAGCCTGCGCATCCGCGCAGTCTGGTCAGGCTCCATGCTGTTCGCTTTTAAAGCCTATTGGAATTGGAGAAACTGTTAGCGAACAGCATGGATCCTGAACGGACTGCGCGGATGCGCAGGCTGGTCTGGATCCATGCTGGTCGCAAACCCACTATGTTGATTTTCTCATGGCGCGGCTCATATGCTTTTTTTTCTGCCGAGAACGCGTACAGAAAATGAGAT
This sequence comes from Mercenaria mercenaria, assembly GCF_021730395.1. Lineage (NCBI taxonomy): Eukaryota > Metazoa > Mollusca > Bivalvia > Venerida > Veneridae > Mercenaria > Mercenaria mercenaria. The sequence goes on from NC_069362.1 coordinate 27,631,321, forward strand.
CATCTTACATACAAACTACATGGAATAAGGCTGCTGCCAAGCATCACGTACTACAAAACAAGTTCAGTGCAAAACTGTTCTTAGAGAACCTTGACTTTGTTTTACTTATTCATAGACGAAAGTTAAAAGATCGGACCACAACCCTTTACGAACTGCGGGTAAATATAAATATGTATGAACAATAAGAAATTCAAAGCATAATAACAGCTTGATCAACAAAAAGTAATTGAAAAAGATACAACATTTATCATTTTATATGTTTGCAGGCAACACGGGGACATAATACTGTGTTTCTAGTCCTTACCAGTAACGTTTTGTTAATTTGTCTATTGAACCATTTTTGAGTATTATCAGTACATCTTTCATCTATGAATTTATTTTTATCTATACCAAAGATTCAATCATCAGTACGTATGAAAGGATATCAGTTATATTTATACTTACTTAAATATGAATTCCTAAACATTTCATAACGTGGTTACTGAAAATAATCCAGGACGAATGAGTCTACATGTTGTTTGGAGACAATCGTGTTGAGCTTTGTACTAAATCGTTGCTTCACTTACATACGGGTAAAATACTAACGTTCTAATTTTTGTACGATGCATTTTATTCAACTAGTAGATCTATATAAGAACGTGTCAAAAAAAAAAAAAGATAAAAAAAGGATATACAAAACATTTAACCACTGGAACATTAGTTTAAGTGAGCATTTATCGAGTATTCTAACACGACCAGCAAATAGCCTACATGCATGTAGAGCAAAAGCTATCTCGTGTTATTCTGCAATAAACCACTCGCGTGCAATGACGTCATCCGATCCAGGTGCGTAGCACGGTCGTAAAAAGTAGTTACCATATTTCTAACACTGTTGATACTAGTATGTCGTATTAGAATCGAAATAGTAAGTTCCCAAGTGTGATTTATCGTAGAACAACCCGAGGTTTTCATTCTTATGCGAAACTTAGTGATATATTCTTACGCATAAGAACTCAAAACTCGGGATATTCTACGATAAACCACGTTTGGGAACTTATTATTTCTTAAACAGACAAACAAAATTAAAATAAAAATTGAAATAGATATTGCTAGTAAAAAAGTATTTGCAAAGTACAAGAAAAAATTTACTAATTTAATTTTGTATGTTTAATATTGCATTGTCATGAACTTACCAAATATTACACAGTTACAATAACCTCTGTATGATAAGACATCATAAATAACCGTTGCTGAAATTCATTAAGTATGTTCTCGTGACTTCTTAAGAAATTTTCAAGTACATTTAGTTACAATTTAAAATATAAGAGTTTTTAGAGTATGCTTCGGACATGAAATATAACGGACAGTTTGACAAGTAGACAGGCAAACAGATGCTCGCGGCATCACGTAATACGTCCCGTATTTCCAAAACGGGCATATAAAGTTGTTCAAATGAATATTTATGTGATATTTATTAGCGTTTGTCATCTGATGTTTAAAGTGTTTACAATACAGTTACACTGCGTATTCATTTTTATACAATCCCCGTAAAACAAATAGACGAGATGAGTTAATTGGAGGAGGATAACCTACAACGACATCAACGACAAAAAAAAAAAAAAAAAAAAAAAAAAAAATCAACAAGATCAACAACAATAACTTCATTGCACTCGCAATTTATTGCAACAGAAAACGCATCTTCTCTGGTCTAGTGACCTGAAATTGTAAGGTTCGTGTTATATGCTTTTGTTAACTGAACCGCAGTCATCACTCATGATGTGTCTACAATACATTTTATAGTTCATTACGCGCTGTAGCAATATACCTGGTTGTTCACGCGCACGAACGCACGCACACATACACACTACTGGAAGAGGGACACTGATTAACGCATGCTCATATGTTCACGTACCAATTTCTCTTCCGTAGTACGAATTTCTGAACCAGTGTCTGATTCTATTGTGTTTGAATCTTTTTTTCCTTGCCGAGCTTTCAGCGTGTCTCATTGTCTATAGTTTCAGCACAATACATTAAGTTTTTTGAGTAACCGAAAGTTTAATCCATATCTGTTTCAACCAAAAGTCATTGACATTTGAAAAATACAACTTCGTCTAAAATGTCAGTTGAGATATTTTACAGGCACCTAAAATCTTCAACAGATGTTGTAGTGGCACGAAAATGGATGAAGTATACACGATATGTGTAACGAGTGTTAACATTGCGAAACATGAAGCACTCTTACTTCAGTTTGACACTTTGAAAAGTCTTTTGAAAACATCTTAAGAAGCCAGATGGGTGTTTCCCTCAGTCCGGGCCCATGCAGAGCTATATATAAGCATGTCTGAAAAAGCAATTTACTGTAGGATATACAACACAAGATGCATTCTTTTCTTAGACTGACGGTGCTCCTGGCGATTTTCATCTGTTCCGGTGAGTCTTTTACTTTAACGTCTTACAAATATTTTTAATTCTGTTGTTTATATGTGTGCCTCTTACAAAGCATTATTTGAATAGTGCACAACTATCTCATCATTCCTGTTGTTGAAATATTGTTTAAATTGAGGTTGAGTCTCGGTTTATCTGCTGTTTAACATTTACCCTGCTAAATTTCTAAAATGGACTGGTCTATCATTCAGTTGGGGCAGTACCATTTATCATTCAAAGGAGTGTTCACTGAAAATTTTCGGACTGAACAGCAAACATTGCAGACTGAGATCAGCCTGAACGGGTGTGCAGGTTGATCTTGATCTGCACTGGTCGCAAAGGCAACATTACTTGCCGCCAGAGGTTAATGGTAATGATAATTGCGCTATTGCTAGTCTCAAACTATCGCTGTAGTTACTGAAATGAGTTCACCGAATGAAGAAATATTTGGATCTGTACTATTTCTGTCATTTTTATCATGAAAAATAACACGAGTAGTTATATTATTATTTTTCCATTTTTATATACAGCTTTACATAGTTGTATGTATGATAAAGACTTTTTCATCGATATCGCTTTTATTGATTGGTAAAACAAAATGAAAATGAAAACATATTCGTAATAATAAGTTGAATTTATCAACACCGTTGTATACATTCAAACCTAGCAACCAAAATAACAGTATGTTTTCCGCAAATTGGTGTTGGTATGTAATAAGCCATGTCTTTGAAATGTTCCCTGGTAGTTTAGCTATAACTAATTTTGCCTTGTTTGGGTTTACTTTTGCATTTTTGGTTGTAGGTTTATCCCGCTACCAAAGTTGAAGTGTATTTCTGACAATCATAGCATCTTTATTTTATTCCAAATCACTTCCAAAGGATGTTCATGTGTGCTACACAAAATAGTCCCATTCATGAACAATGCAGATGAATTATCAATGAACAAGCAGTTCTTATTCAACCTTTATCCACTCACACTGACCATTTAGATTATATAAGATCTAACAATTATAAGGTATTCCGATGGTTACATCACAAGCCATGTCGGACAGAGTTCATCTTAGATATGAGGCACATTAAATTTGTATTTGTTTCTCATTCATATTCATATTCTCACATATATTCATAGACTGGCATTTAAACAGAAAATAAATCTTCCAAAAACCCTCAACCATCAGACATTTCAAGGCTTTGATGTTTGAACGTATTGATAACTTAGGCTCCATTAGGGAACACGATAGACTACTGCTACAAGCTATGTTTCTGGTATCCCAATGTATAGAAGAAATCACAATATATGAACACTTTGAATAGAATGATTGTATTGTTACGAATATGTATACATTTCGCATTTCAGATATTTACATTCGTGCTGGTCAGTGGTTTCCTAATGTGGGTCAAAAGTAATTTTCCTTTAATTGTTGCCCAAGTAACAAATACATATTTTTTTCATAATTCAAATTCGTATTAAACTTTAATCCGGGACGGAATGTCTACGACGCCACATTCACGGGTGGTAAACGCGCAATCCAATTCCTACTGGGAATACGCTAAAAATGGGTTGCGCGACTTCCGGTGCTGGTGTTGCGCATCAATATATACAAAATCGAGGTAGGTGGGTTTTTGTTTTTGTAAATAATTACACATTTACGAGTGCTTTCGAAAAAAAGCAAAATGCTATTCGACACAAGAATGAATAAGGATCATATATGTGAAATACCAAATTATTAATTTAAGAATCAGCTCTGTTATCACGAAAACTCTGATGGCTCGAGCTGTCAAAAAAGCATGGAATCATGAAAAATGCAAATTTTCTAACTCTTGTGCCTTCTTTCTGGAAATGTGACGCTTCGAATGATCAAACACGTGTAAAACAGTCATGAATATTACATATACTTGAATGAAATGTTGCTTTTAGGGGAAAGATTGGCAAAAAAATAATCGGGAATGGGGTTGCGCCCCGGGAATGGAGTTGCGCGTATACATTATTTACATTATGATGTATATGAGCAACTCCATTCCCGGTGCGCAACCCCATTCCCGATGATTATTTTGTCAATTATGTCCCCGTAAGCAGGATTTGAAACAAATAATTTTGATATTCGTTACTTTATAACAGTTGAGTTATCATAAAAAGCATCAGATGTCCTCAGATTAGGTATATGAGGTCAGAAACTGCCATTTTTGTTGATTTCATACTTTTTTCACGTTTCGTGTCGCCAGAGTTTTTGTGATAATAGAGCCGAATCATAAATTACAAACCAGATATTTTACACATATGATGTATTATCATATCTGTGTCGAATAGCATTTTGCTTTTTTCGAGAAAATTTATTCATGTCTCATACTAAGCAAAATCATAACTTCACATACCTCAATTTCCTCTTTTTTTACGCGCAACACCAGCACCGGACGTTGCGCAACCCATTTTAAGCGTATTCCCGGCGGGAATTGGATTGCGCGTTTACCACCCGTGACATTTTGTTCACTTTGCCTGTTACATATGGCTAACTGTTTCGTTTGTTATCTTTTAGAGGGGAACTCTCTCTCCCGTATCATAGGAGGGCAAAGCATTCCTATATCGGATGTTCCATGGCAAGCTTCATTGCAACGTCTAGGTTCACACATTTGTGGGGCGTCTTTCATTCACAACAAATGGCTGGTTACTGCTGCTCACTGCGTCAAGTAAGTCAAAAGCACGGCGTTTGAAAAACACAGAAGGGGCTGCTTTTTAAAACGAGTACATCGAAGTTGGTAGGGTCATTGTACGGATAATACACGTTTTTTTGTGTATTAACGTCTGCAGAAGCCCGCGGGATTGTTTGTGACCGAGATCGAAGGTCGAGGTCACAAACATATCCCAAGGGCTTCTGCAGACGTTAATACACAAAACAAACGTGTATTGTCGCTATTCTTGCATAAAAAACATTACACGACGACTTTATGTATTGTTTTCATATATAATGACTTGACGATTCCGGTACATTTTTTATTTACCATTCTCTGTTGTTCTTGGAAACGGTAAATATGTTTTAAATATCCGTATCCAGGGCCCAGAAATAAACAACACTATCAAAAGCACATCCTGAAGGTTTTTAAACGATTGTTTTATCTTTCGTTATTACAAACATAAAATTACCAATAACTGTTCACATCACTTCACAATTTGGTGCACTCGAGCACAATTTCAAGAATAATAACTTTACATTTGAGTTATATTGAGTACGGACACAGTTGGAGTACGGATGAGTACGAACGTAGTGTCAAGCTTCCAAGCTGTTTATATAAATTCTTCGAGAAAAAAGATAAAAACATACCGACTGATACTTACCAAAAAATGATTATAAATATGATTCCTAAAAACAAAGAATCGCACAGGTTACACGCGATTCTTTAACATTCACGGTTGTCTACAAAATCTGAATTGACGCCGAGTTCTAAAAGGCGAGTAAACAAAGGAAGAAACGAGTACGAACATTGTTGGGGGTAGCGCATTTGGCGTTAGTTACCGATACAGCAAAACATTCTATGGTTTAGATTGCATCTTTTATGCTTTAAGAAGAGGTTTTTATGAAAGAAACAAGACGCAGATACCAGATGACAGTCTGCGCAGAAATACATTTACGTCCTAGGAAATCATTTCAAAAATAAAAATCAGGTATTAACAGCACGTGAATTGCCTTGTTTGCACACGATTTTTCTCCCGTTAATACATGGGCGGATCCAGTGAAAAAGGTAGTTTTTATGGAAGAATACGCATTTTATTCACAGGGCGTTCGCAAGGCAATTACGTCCGGCGTTTTCGCCCACAACGGTGTGCACAAAACCGTTCCGGTCAAATTGCAACGTCTTTAAACTTTAAAGGTTGAGGAAGACTTGATGTGCCCCTAATGCACGGATTGGTAGGAAGACACCTAGATGGAACCACGGACCGTAAACGGATAACTTTCTCATATGAGTCGAAAATGATGAGGAAAAATAGTTAGAAATGACGATTTTGATAAGTTCAGATTTCAAAAATTAAACTTATTTTACTTCAAAATTAGTTTTTAAGGACAATGTCATTCTGTGATTTTTCACACATTGATTTGCCTTAGTCTTTTTGGATTTGGTAGCAACGCTGAAAATATTCCAGCATTTGTCTTCTGATAATGTTACTCCTATATAGTGACTGCCATGTGGAGGGTTTTATCCGCTATTACGTATTCGTTCTCTTGTATGACAAATTATAGCCTACATAATGTAAGATTAGGTTGCAATCTTTTAAGGTTAACTTAATTAGGCATATCTAGGAAATATATATGGTTATCGACGGGCTTAGACCTACATATTTTCTTTGACGATAAATAATTTTAAGATGAAACAGTTATAGCCTCTTTATATAAAATTTCAGCAACCAAAACAAGAATGATCTCTCAGTTGGGTATGGCGATGCTGACAAGAGGAACCACAAAACAGCCTCTATTTTAAGCATAACCATGGTAAGTTGTGTGCCTGCAAGATGTACATGTAAAAAGCATCATAACTATATACGCATTTTTTTTTACCTTAAACACGCGTTTTCCTTAAACATCCATAAAATTATCACATTTTGCGGAACAACTTTGAGATCATGCAGTTATTGTTGTGATGATTTTATATTTTTTCATACAACTTCAAGGAATTAAGCATTTATTAAAAAGGAACGTGTATTATGATTATGTTTTGATATTATGTGCCTGTTATTGAAAAAGAACTCGATCTTTGTCTGCATATGTCATTAAGAGGTCAATTATGAAAAGAGCGGACACAGTAGTCCGGTGATAGCACTGTCTTACTACGCAATAAAGGTTCGTGAATTCGACCCCGCCCCCCATCTCTTCTAACTGATAGTTGCTAACATTGGGATAAGTGTGACGTGCAATAGATGCTTTACACCTGGCACAGTTTTTGTTTATTTCTCATCTCTGTAAAATATTTGAAACATATAGAAAGTGTATCATTTTGATAAACTTTGCTAAACATGAATTATAGGGGCATATATTAAAAAAAAAATTAAATATGCACAATAGGCTAAAACATGAACAATTTTCACATCATAAACTTACTAAAATGTATAGTTATTGTGGAGGGACAACCTGCTATTTTATAGTTAACTCTTCAGTGAATTCCGTGCAATAATATACGAATATGAACATGTGTTTTTGTTTTATTATCAAAGGCTCACTGTTGTCACATATATGGTGTATGCACCACATAGTTCTTTGATCTTCTGGATGAAAATGAAACTTAATTTAGCTTTCATAATTTCGCAACTAATATGTAGTGCATAAAGGAGTGGACACACAGGATGAACAGTGGATGCAATCGGTGGTTCTTATGTTTTACTGACACTTAATTAAAACAAATTGATTATTTCTTACCTTGAATGCAAACGTGCAAAATTTTCATTATTTAGCTAACGTTAAGGTCGCTTAATTCAAATTCTTCTTTGTGTCATATCAAAAACGATCTATTCAGGTCTCATTTACGTATGCCTTTATAGAACAACACTTTTTCCTACACGTAATTAGGGACTGAACTGTTCTTGGAGAAATGCCAGTCAGCGGTGGTCCAATACACAAGTAGCATTTAAAGAGGCATATTGCTCTTGTCCGCACAATCATCAGTTTCTATCGGCAAAACTAGCCATCGTGTGAGAGACTCGAAACACACATGAAAACTATCACATTTCATGGTTAATGAATTCTATTGAAAATATGCTATTAAAGCAACCATTCTACATGAGAATGTGCAAAAAACTGGAAAATCCATGAGCTGTTTACTATGATATTGTTTTATTTTGACCGGATAACTAACCTTATTCCGTATTCTGGCTTTCGTATATCGATTTATTATGATCGGACGATTTGTAATATGTTTTCGCGACCTCACGTACACTCAAAAAGTAATCACCATAACAAGATTTAATTCGATAATACAGCCTTTTTGTGTTTCTTTTAATTGTTGAGTAATATAGTATAGATAAGTCGTTGACCTATGTTTTTTAAAAAAATACCCTTGCATCCCTTTAATATTTGAATAAGAAGTAATCTCTATATTGCCTCGGATAAAACCATAAATAGGTTGCACCAGCATTTTACGCAGGATAATAAGCAAAAACGATTCATTTATAAAAAATTCTTTACACGTATTACTTTTAATTACAACTTATGTGATCCTAATGAATAATAGTTTCTACATGCTTGTATATAGGTTTTACTGCAATGAATTGTCAAGGCTTGAAAATGCTTGAACAGATAAATCTTTGAAAATAACCATTTGATTTATTTTTCAAGCATCCACAGTACGAGGAAAATGGATCGAAAGGATATCCGAACGATGTTGCCTTGCTCGAACTTACTAGCCCTGTGTCATTTGACAGCAACACAAACAAGGTCGCTCTACCACGCAGCAGTAACACACTGACAAATTGCGCCATTACCGGATGGGGTTGCACGAGTGAGTATTGCTGATCGCTAGAAGTTAATAATACCAGTTTAAGTAAAAAAAAAAAAAAAAAAAAAAAAAAAAAAAAAAAAAAAAAAACAAAAAAAAAAAAACAGAAAACATAACGACGTAATAATTGCACAAAAATGTCTGTCATTTATCCTAGTTGAATTGTTTTAAAATAATATCTCTATCTTAAATATTTCTTTCCACTGTTGGAAATAAATATAAATAAATTGTAAATGGCCGATTTTGAGACGAGCGATATTTGTTTTACTTTACACAGAAATAAACTGTAAAAATAAAAAATCAGAAAAGCTCATGTTCTTTACAGGAGTTGACACGACAACATGTTACGTTTTCTGTTCTATATTTCTTAAATTTTCTGTCAGTGGAATCAATTTTTAATAAGGAAGAGTAAAAAAATGATACCTTGTTTCATTTCGAAAAACAAGTCTTGAACAAATTTACTTTATACCATTTAAAGGCAAGTTGGATTTTAAAAATGTATACTGTAGTCAGTTATAATAGTTTATTTTATCGTAACCAAATGTCTTATACGGACCTTATAGATTTTTATATGAAATATATCAGGGGAGACAACTCTTAAGCCATATTAGAAAACAGTTTACTGGAAACTTCTGCCTTTGTAACGGGAACGTCCTCAATCAGTTTAAGATTTACAGTTTGAAATACCGTGACAAATCATTGGGTATATGTCAAAACATATACACATATTTAATACTTCTTTTACACCTTTTTTTTCAGTTGTTACCACTATCATGCCAATATTTTAGACCAATGGATTAATGTTAAAATGTTTAATCAAAAGTATGACCCATTTTATTTTTAGTCGTATAAACTGCATGAGTATCAATGAACCTTATTGTCTCAAGTGTTAAAATTTCTATTTGATGCATAAAAATGCCCAATCATTATTCGTAGAAATAAAGCAGTCTACTCCAGTTTATATTGAAATTAAACGTTATTTGACAAATCCCTATTTACATTCTTTGAAAATATCCATGGCAACAAATATGAATATAATATATCCTGCAAAAGAGTCAGTGATAAAAATATCTTTATTTGTCTAAAGCTCGGATTTGGATTGTATGACTTTTACATTCGAAACCAGAGGGAACTAATGAGCACATTCATTAAAACACAATTTAATATGTTCCAGACAATATTCTTGGATTTTGCACCAGTACGCCAAACCTCCTGCAAGGCACGACAATAACTAAAATACAGCCAGACGCTTGCAAGTCCCTGTGGAGCGATACCCAGATTCAGGCGATACATGTCTGCGTCAATGAAGCCGACAAATCGGGATGCAACGTAAGCTCCTAAATATTGAACAACGTTTTAAAACAGTTTCTCCTAATCGAAAGCAATACTCCCGAAGCTTCAGGGAGAACACTGTATGCCTTGATATAATGTAATAACAATGCAAGATTTGTTTTTCTTTACTTCGTTCATATCGTCTTAGTGTTGGTTCAGGTTTTGTCTCTCGACATACTTCTGCCTATTTTTTTCAACTTTGTATTCTAAGAAATAATGCATTCACTACCCTTATCTAACCCTTATCATGCCGGACAAGCTTGTGCCTTTTCGACCAGTTTAGATCATGATCAGTATCTGCACTGTTCGGCATTCAGTCAGTATCTTTTTGGTAAGCACGCCTTTTAACAGTTATTAGTACTGTCCAAATTGATAGATGGGTAAGTCCGTTATAGAAATTTAGCAGGGTAAGAGTTAAGGTACATAATGATAATGGTGTTTACTATGTTTCACGGTGATAAAATGCCCAAGTCACAGTAACATTATGATTTGCAAAACGATGTATTTTACTTTGTCAACAGGGTAGATTCGAATCTATTGAACCGTAGCAATTTCTCATATTTCGTGTAATTTCATGTTTGAGCTTCTATAGTCTTTATTTCACTTTTCTCTGTCTTCATCGGGAGATTTTCTTGTCCATAGTTGGCGTTTGTTTCTTTTTAATAAGGTATATATATTTTGGAATGCAGAATCTACTTCTAGGTTGATTAACTTAAACACAATATACTTACCAGGTCTCTGCCTTTCGAATGTGAATTTGCCCCTTTAATGTGTAGAAATACTTATAAATTTTAGGGTGACTCTGGTGGACCTTTGTCATGTTACCAAGATGGTGGCATTGTACTTGCTGGAGCAACATCCTGGGGATCCAGCACCTGCTCTTCAGATTATCCTACAGTCTACGCTCGCATCAGCGAGTTCGTCGGATGGATTGATGCAACTACTGGATATGTACTGTAAAAGACATGCATGTTTTGCAAAAATTATTGGGAAAAACAATTTCCTTTCTTTTCTTTTCTGATCTGAATTGATAAAATAAACTCGTCGCAAAACAAATAAAGATGTGTTTTCTGTCATTTGTGTGCCTGCTAAAACAAGTGAAATCCTTGATTTCATTGAATCCAAGAATATTTCTACACAAACGTTACAACGTATAAAATCAAACATTTCAGAATCCACGTCCTTGACCAATTGTGTTTTAGTTATCTTGAAGGTGGCACATAACGCGTTAATATATTCACTTAAATCTTTTACAACAAGTTTTGTTAATTCAATGTGGAAAATCATTATCTCATATTAGCTTTTCCTATCGAAACATCAGAAAATTCTGCCTTCTATTTTCTATCATAAATCAAGTCAATTTGACCAACGACACCCTCGCTACGTCAAACATGTGATAAATGAAAATATGTATACCTGTACAGTTTTGGAATGTCTCTCCAATTTCTAAACACATAAACAAAACCGGTTAGGAATAAAAATACCTTGTCCATAACCGGTGTTAAATCAAGGCTTACAGCTGGGACAGCACAATATACCTTTTACTTCAATTCAAACAGTAGTACAAGCTCGTGGGAATGGTGCCACTGAATTTCTATATCCGCCTATGCCTGTCACGTGCACGTGCTTGTTTGTGTTGTTGTGGTTTGCGGTATAGATTGACTGCAGTTTTGGAACATTGAATTTCCTTCCAAAACATTCCAAACTTTTCATCTACCCCTCAATCCGTTTTTTATATTTTGCATTTAATTAAAATATACATTTTGGATTTTTGAAGCAACCCGACTGATAGATTTGTCCGTAACTGTTTTCTTTTGTTGCTTGCCTACATTTGAATGCATGTCTCAACGGCTGTACTTGGGATGCTCTGTGCTTCCGGGAAATCTACCCTTACCTTTTACTTTTAATCTGCAGTTTCGGTGGATAAAATCCCCTAAGAAAGAAAGGTGATAAAAATGAAATAGTCAAAAAAGTATGTGACATAGATCACTCAAGCATTGAATAATGCATAAAGAGCTGCCTAATAAAAACGCGCTCGACTATTTGAAGCCATTACACCCACTGGCGCCAGACCAGAAAGAAAATGCCTCTGTACATGTTATACCCTTCCCCTAGGCATTCTATAAGATCCATGGTCATGAAGGGGAAAATATACTAGCCCGTTTCAATAGTACATTTATCAACTTAAACGCGGGTACCTAGTATAATGAACAAGCGATATTTTTTCTTTCATCGTGTACCAGTCACATTGTCTCAATATTCCATATTGCTGAGATTATCAACATATTTTATGCTTTCGTCAACGTTACAGAAAAAAACTTGTTTGACCTTCCCTAATGAACATAGAGGTCACGGCAGTGTGCACATGTTTGGCGATATGTAAACAAACAAAAACAGAATTTAAAAAAATCACAATTTTACACTAAAACTCGAAATGATGAATGCAATTCATCTTGTATATGATCTGTATTTGAAAACGTACATTGGTCTGCACCTGTTCTGTTTATTTTATTCATTTTACACAGTTATGCTGCATTTTCACATTTTAGCAAACACGTGTAGTAAAATGACGATTGACATACATTTTCACAACAGCCAATCAAAATGGTTTTGTAATCTAGAACGGAACTTCACCAGGGAAGTTCAAGCAAGTTTTTTGTATAACGTTGAAATAACTATTAACTACGCGTTGTACCTAGGGGTAAGGTATAACATGTACAGAGGCATTTTCTTTCTGTTCTGGTGCCATTGATTACACCTTATACTAATTTACCAACTTCTGCAAAAGGTGAAAAGGGAATGGTAAATTGGAGATATGAAACCTGACTCAGAACGGTCATTATCAGAAGCTGAAGATGAAAGTATGCTTGCATGTAAAACTTTAACCAAACTTTCTAAGCAAAAAAGACACAATTTTGACAAATAAAGTCCTAAGCTTTAAAACAAAATTTTAAAACATTTGGTCAGGTCGTCTTTGAAAAATATGCTTACACGCAAAACTGTTACATAACTCTAACAAAATGAAAGCTAGAGTTATGAAACATGCCTTGTGAGGTCTTCTCATGATGTCCCTAACTTTTTTGGCGTAACATTGTCATAGAAACCTGGTCGCTCGTTTACTAGTCCAATGTTCTAATAACAGAGCCGAAGAGTCTACTCTCTGACGCAGTTGTCAGAAATTGGTTTTAAACGTGCAGGTTATGCGTAAGTGAACGTAACACTTTCCCTCTTCAAAGTCATCATTCATGGCGTTAAGTAAGCCATTTTGGCATAGAAAGTGTCATTTTTAGACAGAGATAAAGCCCGTATCCTAGAAGAGCAACATCCTACGATGGAAAGGTTAAACAAACCAAAGGGCATAGCATTTCATGACAAAAATCTCAACTGCCTATCCAATGCTCTAACCACTGAGTCAAGGAGTCGGTCGACTCCCTAGATTGGCTTTAAAGGTACAGGCTATTTGTAAGCGGCCGTAACAATATGTTAAGAACCTTCTCAATGTTAGATTTTAGATTGGGAACTTTCGAAAAATTGACTCTAAATATCAAAATACGAAGTAGATACCGTTAACATAGAGATTCAAGAAACAGCAAAGATTCTACGGGCAAAATAGTGATATTCAACTTGTATGTATACAACTCATACCTTCTAAAATCAAAGTACTGAAAGTACAGAAAGGCTGAATACCACAAAACTGGATGAAAACTGTGCGGGAAAAATGTTTACAAAATCTTAGATATTAGGTTTTTTTTCTATAACTAAGACGAAAATAGGGTACTGTTCTGATGAATCATCTTGATTAAATTGAGAATGTAGTGTAAGGATATTACAGACTAAGATGGTGAAAAATACATTGTGTTTGCTCCATTGGGGATAACATGATAAGAGAGACAAACGGCACATAATTCTTATGATTTAGTTGTTTTTGAAATAGTTCTATTCTATGTTATATCTGTCTTAATATCTTTCGATATTGTTCTGTGTTACTGCATTTGTCATTGCATATACATCCTTTGTAAATATTGTAACATATCAAGTATCTGGAGGCCCACATGGAAGATTGGATAATCCAAATGTGTTAGCATAAAATAAAGTCGTTATGATTATTATTATTATTATTATTATTATTATTATTATTATAATTCTCACTTGGGAATCTGAAAAACACAAATATTAATATCTAACAAAAAATGTCAGGTTCCGAGAACGCAATTCAATCAAACCATAACCTCATAACAGTGTATGTTTTGATTTGTACACATAAAGATATCTTCAAAATATAAATGAAGTAAAAAGTATAGACAAACGGGGGCAAAATGAACAACGAAAGGAAAACAGTCGGGCACCGTTCTGTAAATGTCAGTGGCAAACACCACCAGTTAATCTAAACCGGTTTATACTACGTTTGTAATCCTATCATTGGCCCCACCATAGGTCAACGTTAACTCTAAAAAGCCAAGGTGATTCATTGACTTTAAAATAGCATGGACTTGCATATAAATAAGTAAAATCTCATATCAATATACCGTCTTTAATGGACTACTTTAGCTGATTTTTCAGGAGGTTGTAGGTTCAAGCCCCACTAGGACCAAACCTTGTTTTCATTATATTTCTTTTTTATCTAGTATGATAAACTGATTTTTTTTCAAGACTTATTATCATTTATTTGTGGATTTTTTTTATTTGATTAGCCATTTCTTGCTGTTTTAAGCGAATTTAACCTCTGATACAGAATGGTGAAGATTCAGACATCTTTGAAAATACTTAGTTACATGTTGTAAAAGTTCTTGATTTTGCATTTATTATTTTGATTACAAATTTTAGAGAAATATAGGCAGGCTTTACTTCTGCCCTACGGTTCTTTTTTAATGCAGAGAGCAAGGCCACATTTTTTCAGTGTTGGAGCCTAATTTCTGTCCGATTAAATCCTACTACTTGAAGCTCCCCAGAGAAAGTTGTTATCGACAGTTTTATTGTGTGTTTTATAATTGTTACGCAATACTTTGAGTTCTCTTTTAGCAAAATATTTGGTAAAATGAATTCTCTGCGATCGTTTAGCGCTGTTGTTATCACTTTGAAATTTGTCTCTGTTTGAGCCAGAGGAGATAACATAAATTAAACAAAATTAAAGAAAAAGACACGGTATAATTCCCTTTAAAGGTGCAACACAGAGCGAAACAATGTTAACTTCAGGACTGTATCAAGTTAATGCAATTGTTAAACATTACCATTACAGGTCCACTATCTTAATATAACCTGAAATACAGATAAAAATGTGTGTTTAAACAGAAATCGCTTACATCATGACAAAAATGAAAAAATTGATTGAACTTGGTCATGGATGGATTTGGAAATTTTCATTCTGCAATTCCAAGATGTTATCTGAGGTAACAGTTATGGAGCCTGTATTTAACAGAAACTGCCATAAGACAATATATTTAATATCCAAGAGATGATTATGACTTACAGATCTTTTTTACAGATTTTATTAGCCTTATATTTTGAGAAAAAACACCATATCATAGAAAGAAAAGGTAGTTTCAAATGAAAATTGAACAGCGTATAAAACATGTATACTAGTATTACTCCTCACGACAACTTTCTGTTTACCGAGATATACATTGAATGCTGCTGCAATAAACCCCTGATCCAGCCTCTCATCTGTTGCGTTCTGTTGCTAGATATTGCTGTACTAAACCCCTGATCCGGCCTCTCATCTGTTTTGTTCTGTTTCTAGATGCTGCTGTACTAAACCCCTGATCCGGCCTCTCATTTGTTTCGTTCTGTTTCTAGATGCTGCTGTACTAAACCCCTAATCCGGCCTCTCATTTGTTTCGTTCTGTTTCTAGATGCTGCTGTACTAAACTCCTGATCCGGCCTCTCATTTTTTTCATTTTGTTTCTAGAAGCTGCTTTTTGTTTTCTAGAAGCTGCTGCAAAAAAACCCTGATACGGCCTCTCATCTGTTTCGTTCTGTTTCTAGATGCTGCTGTACTTAACTCCTGATCCGGCCTCTCATTTGTTGCGTTCTGTTTCTAGATGCTGCTGTACTAAACCCCTAATCCGGCCTCTCATTTGTTGCGTTCTGTTTCTAGATGCTGCTGTACTAAACCCCTGATCCGGCCTCTCATTTGTTGCGTTCTGTTTCTAGATGCTGCTGTACTTAACTCCTGATCCGGCCTCTCATTTGTTGCGTTCTGTTTCTAGATGCTGCTGTACTAAACCCCTAATCCGGCCTCTCATTTGTTTCGTTCTGTTTCTAGATGCTGCTGTACTAAACTCCTGATCCGGCCTCTCATTTTTTTCATTTTGTTTCTAGAAGCTGCTTTTTGTTTTCTAGAAGCTGCTGCAAAAAAACCCTGATACGGCCTCTCATCTGTTTCGTTCTGTTTCTAGATGCTGCTGTACTTAACTCCTGATCCGGCCTCTCATTTGTTGCGTTCTGTTTCTAGATGCTGCTGCACTAAACTCCTGATCCGGCCTCTCATTTGTTTCGTTCTGTTTCTAGATGCTGATGTACTAAATTCCTGATCCGGCCTCTCATTTGTTGCGTTCTGTTTCTAGATGCTGCTGTACTTAACTCCTGATCCGGCCTCTCATTTGTTTCGTTCTGTTTCTAGATGCTGATGTACTAAATTCCTGATCCGGCCTCTCATTTGTTTCGTTCTGTTTCTAGATGCTGATGTACTAAATTCCTGATCCGGCCTCTCATTTGTTGCGTTCTGTTTCTAGATGCTGCTGCAATAAACCCATGATCCGGTCTCTCATCTATATCGCCCTATTCTCGTGATACTGCTGCAATAATCCCCTTATGCAGTCTCTCATCTATATCGCTCTGTTTCATAATGCTGCTATTATAATCCCCTAATCTGGTCTTTCATCTGATTCATATTCTTGTGATACTGCTGCAATAAACCCATGATCCGGTCTCTCATCTATATCGCTCTGTTTCGTGATACTGCTGCAATAAACCCAAGACCCTGTCTCTAATCTATATCGCTCTGTTCCGTGATGCTACTGCAATAACCCCCTGATCCGGTCTTTCCTCTGTTTCGCCCCGTTCGTGTGATGCTGCTGCAATAAAAGCAAGACCCGATCTCTCATCTGTATAACTCTGTTTCGTGATATTTTTGCAGTAACGCCCTGATCCGGTTTTTCAACTGTTTCGCCCTGTTTCGAGATGCTTCTGCAATGAACCTTTGATCCGGTCTCTTATTTGTGTTTGTTTACGTGATTCTGCTACAGTAAGCACCTGATCTGGTTTCATTAGTTTCGCTCTAATTTCGGGATACTGCTGCAATAAACCTTCTTCCTGTCTCTCATCTTTTTCGTTCTGTTTCTAGATTCTGCTGCAATGAGCCCCTGATCTGGTCCCTCATCTGTTTCTCTCTATTTTATCTTATAATGCTACAATAAGCCGCGGGTCCGGTTTTTCTTCTGTTTTGCCTTGTTTTTTAAGATGCTGCTGTAATAACCCATGACCCGGTCTATTTCGTCCTATTTTCGAGATCAGCGGGCTCACCTGTTTTGCCCTGCTTTTGCGACTCGGGGTTTCGTTTATTTTTCCCCGTCCTCGAGATGTTGTTGCAATAAACACTCCATTCAATGTCTCATCTTTTTCGCCCCGTCTTTAAACAAAAGATCATAACAAAGTATATGGAATTATTTTTACTGTCTATACATTATAATAACAATATGAATGATTGCCGAATACATAATTTTATGTTGATGCTATAAGAAATAACTTCAAATTGACAAATTAACATATAAACATTGGAATATTCAATCTTATCTTGTGGGAGTTTGCAAAATTTAACAGTTTTTTTTCCAGAAGCGACCGCATGTGTATTTTTCATAAATAAAGCATTTATACTGCGTAAATGAAGTCACTAGACTTTTTGAATAATCTAATTAAAAACTTCAGTTTGGTATTTGGTCATTGATCAGATCTTCGCAGATAATCGTTTTACAGTTAACTGTACCATGAACAATTAGACCTAATCAACAAAGACAAAGTATTGTTATTTTCACAGTCGCTTTCATCTGTCTCGGCGTTGAAGATGCTTCGAGCTATTTTTGGTTACTGTCATAAATCGTGCGAAACGTACAATATATAAAACAAAAAGATATAACTTCATTTGTAGCCGTTAGTGACACAGTTGACAAATATTTTCTTTTCGAAGTCGTATTGAAATGTAAACACAACTGTTTTCGGAATATTTGCGGCCAGCATTCAAGGTAATAAAGCATCTTTTTTTCTAACAAAAATGAGAATTAATAAATAGACAAATTAAGTCTCATCCAGTCATTTCAGTCATTTGTCAATTGTCAAGTCATTGTATACAATACGTTACTTTGACTAACAGATATGGTATAGGTGTGAAAACTCGTATGTCGGCCCAATATCCACAATACTAGTGCTGTTTCAACTTGAACAGTGTACAAGTTTTTTCACAAAATGATCTTTAGGCAAAGAAGTGATAAGAAAAATATCAAAATTGTGATCTATATTTACCAACATGCAAAGACTGATGTGTCGAAAATACCAGAGCAATGTTACAACTCGTGCAAAAGTAAAGTCAGAACTGCGTGTTGTACACACTTTTAAATTCTTACGAGCATTTTTGTATTAGATAGTCAATGACTTAAAGAACTTCTTATATACTTAGTCTCATGAAAGAATTTACGTGTATACAGAAATAAAAAAAGTTTGGATCCCACAGGCGTGTGTATGATAAATATAGGTAATTTATGATGTCAAAAACTGCACTTGACAAGTTCACATGATTGGTGCATGTGCCAAAACATTACTTTAACTGTGTCGTGGTGTCATATGCCAGATGTCTGAATGTTTATACGCATGAGTAAATTGTTGAAGCTGTGTAAATGGCTTAACCAGCCATTTTTCCATTTTTACAGCTGCGGTGGATTTTTTCTCGACTCCTTGGAACTCGATCACAGCACCATAAATATTCTATAGTTTCATTCAAATACCGTGAACGAATCATTTTAATTCATTAAATTCATTAAAATCCCGAGCACAGATAATACGATATAATGCAGTTTCATCAGAAGTATATAGTATTACGAGAAGCAATAATAAAAATGCTAACCTTTATTATCTACTTGCAAAACTAGTGATATAACTGTGGAATGCTTAAAGGTCCATTACTAAGGGAAAGTGAATTGGCAATTTTTTTCATAGCCAGTGCATAGACCTCTGCAAGACACTAGATAATGAAGATTGGCAGGTCAAAATTTACAGAAGGTCTTTGGAACTCAAAGAAATGTATGTGTATTATGTTGAAATTTCAATGAATCGACAGAATGACCCCCCAGGTCTTTTTAACTTTCTTCATACTTCATAGAAAAATAATTGTACATATACTGCGATTTATTTCGAATTTCTACATACCAACTTTCATTTTCCAATAAAATGAAATAGTTTCTGTGCTTTTTAAAAGAAATTAAAATGTTCACTTTCCTAAGTATTTGACCTTTAAACAATTGTTTACAAATGGCTGTGATTATTTAGTTTATATGAGACAAAGTATATCAAAACAGAGGTGTGGCTGTTGTTTAATTCCTCCACCGTTTTATCGTTGTTCACATCATTTTCATTATTAAGTACATTAAGTATGGTATGTTGGATAATACGATATGTCAGTTACATATGTCCCTGAGCTAGACATGTGTTTATTTGTTTCACGGGCTTTGACAACATCGCGTTAAGTACAGTATCACGTCAATTTGAATGTAACAGATACGACGCAAAAATATTAATGTATTTATCATTAATGTTTACTTCTCAAACAGTTGATTCAGTTAAGGAATAAGTATGCAGTGTTTTCAATACATGACCCATGTCTTGAGATTTTATATAGGGGTACTGTATTGTCTTTATTGCTCAGTGCGTAGCGAATGAGCAGTAAGAGTTACGTCAACTTACGTAATTATAACCTACTTGTTGCAATATCAATTAATTGACAGCTAACTACTTTTGGACGTTTTTTTTTTCTGAATCAATATGATATCGTCTTTTGAGAATCCTTGTTATCTCTTGTAGCAACATTTTAAGGTTTCAGCTATTAACTGCACGTAACATTATGAATTTAAGTATTTTGCCTGATTTTTTGTCAACGGTAAAAAGAAATAAAATTTGAAAAAATAAAGACAAAAATCTTTTCTTAATACTTAGATGAACTATTTGCATGAAGATTTTACACGGAGGTAACAATATTAAGACTTTATCAAGATTGTTATTGTTTTGTGCAATCATAAATATCCATGTTCATTGAATTAGCAACTTTATTTGATTACACGGTGTCATTTTGAAAATGGTCAGTCAATTCAAAGCGGAAATGATATTTGTTTATCAAAATGATTATCCTTCAAATGGAATAGACAACATAATTAACTATCGTTTCTACAATGTATATTATTATTTTTTGTTCCTTTTTCGACATTAAATTATGTCATTAACAGAAATATGCTTGACAAATGAAAATCCACAACATAACGGTGCGTCAGTAGAGAAAAAATGCATTCTTCGGATATTTAAGAAGTCAAAATCGTATAGTTTTCTTTCATATAAAAATTTAGCAGTGAAAAGGTGTGTTCTACACAGAAGTGCGCAAAAATGGGGTAAAAAAAAAAAAAAAAGTGCGCAAAAATGGGGTAAAAAAAAAAAAAAAAAAAAAAAAAAAAAAAAAAAAGCCCCCCCCCCCCCCACACACACACATTCAATTTACTATGCAATTATTTCGACAACAAAACTCAAGCACATTTTTTGACCGAATTACTTACGTTGTTCCTTGTATAATATTTTGTTTGAATCAATGCTACTGAGAAATTATTAGAAATCGTAGAAGATATATAGTTTTATCTTTTAATTTTTTATTTTAAAATACACCGAGTATCTGGCTCTGTAAATTTTGTCTTCGAACCGTACCCTTACCGTACACAAGAACCGAATAGACATTATTTCCAAATTAGCCTTTTTATTATTGCTACAGTTTCTTTCGTGAGCGGTCATTATTTGAATTATAACGCATTTATGAAAAACCTATTTATTTTAAGCCTCATGTTTTTATAACACCACATGGACGTACGACCTTTCACTGGGTTCGAGCCCCGATACCATCGGCTTGTGAATTAGGCCGCAAATTAACTAGCGAATTAGTTACTTTATCATAAAGGGGGACAAACACGGGGCCCGAAGCTATTGGTGGCGGATCAATGCATAATAATATACTAGAAATTACTAAGAAAATCAACAACAATTTTTTCAGAACTTCATATATTATTATAACTGTTTATTTATACATACATACGCACAAATGTAGTAATAATTCAAGCTCGATATCATAAAATATAATATGATCTACTGTGGTTCCATTTAGGCAGCTGTTAGATCAGATCCTTAAATGTCTTTATATTTATTGTCTTTCTAAGTCTATATTCCGTGAAATAGAATATTCATGTGATGTGATATCAATGTGGGATATTATCATCTACTGAGGTTCCATGTAGGCAGCAGTTAGATCAGATCCTTATGCGATATAAATGTGGAGATATAAGGCCGCTAAGTCAAAGTCGCGATGGTACCATTAAGGCGTAACTGACTGACACGAAAAATCGGAAAATCCAGCTTTGGATGTTAAATATCGTAGGAAATTTGAAAATATTAAAATATTAAAAGCTCTCCCCAGTGTTACGTAAAATACCGGTCCATATCACGCACTAACGTGCTATCTTAGGTAATAACATGCACTAACGTGCTACACCACGCACTAACGTGCTATACAATGCACTAACGTGCACCATGCACTAACGTGCTACACCACGCACCAACGTGCAACACCGTGCACCCGTGCTACACCATGCACTAACGTGCGACACCATACATCATGCACTAACGTGCGACACCATACATCATGCACAAACGTGCGGCACCATACATCATGCACTAACGTGCTACACCACGCACTAACGTGCGACACCATACACCCTGCACCAACGTGCAACACCGTGCACCCGTGCTACACCATGCACTAACGTGCGACACCATACACCCTGCACCAACGTGCAACACCGTGCACCCGTGCTACACCATGCACTAACGTGCGACACCATACACCCTGCACCAACGTGCAACACCGTGCACCCGTGCTACACCATGCACTAACGTGCGACACCATACATCATGCACAAACGTGCGGCACCATACATCATGCACAAACGTGCGGCACCATACATCATGCACTAACGTGCGGCACCATACATCATGCACTAACGTGCGACACCATACATCATGCACAAACGTGCGGCACCATACATCATGCACAAACGTGCGACACCATACATCATGCACAAACGTGCGGCACCATACATCATGCACTAACGTGCGACACCATACATCATGCACAAACGTGCGACACCATACATCATGCACTAACGTGCTACACCATACATCATGCACTAACGTGCGACACCATACATCATGCACAAACGTGCGGCACCATACATCATGCACTAACGTGCGACACCATACATCATGCACTAACGTGCGACACCATACATCATGCACAAACGTGCGACACCATACATCATGCACTAACGTGCTACACCATACATCATGCACAAACGTGCGGCACCATACATCATGCACAAACGTGCGACACCATACATCATGCACTAACGTGCTACACCATACATCATGCACTAACGTGCGGCACCATACATCATGCACTAACGTGCGACACCACGCACTAACGTGCGACACCATACACCCTGCACTAACGTGCTACACCATGCACTAATGTGCTGCACTATGCCCGACCTACAGCACTAACAAAAATGTTAGCCAAACATCAAGGCTCTCTTGAGAGACACCAAAATATGCACGGGGGAAACTCAAGGCCTTGTATTTTGCCGAATTAATAAACAAGATTAGAATTTTGAATTTCGTTTTTACGTAACAGCAGGGGAAGCTTAAACTATTTTTACTTTAATACGATAAATGATAATACTTGAAACACTTAATTGTAAGTGTAAATGAATTTAGATTAACTTAAGATCAATTATACACCTCTGAAGCTAGAATTTCCGCCACAAATTTTTCGAGAAAAAAATCCCCAACTTCTAGCCTAAGTATTCCATAAGAGTATTTCCAAATGGTAAACTCCAGACCCACGTCCGATAAATGAATTCCGTCTGGGCGAAAGAAGCCCGCCGTTTTGTAATCAATATCAACATGGAAAAACCTTCCTCGGCTATTTTTGGCAACTTCCCTATGACCTATAAGACTGATACGACGACGCTTATTTTCAAGTGTCTTATTTGCCCTTTTGCACGTGCACGTCAAATATACGTTGCAATATATCTAACCACACAATTACGGTAGACTGGAATGTTGAAAACAGATAGGCAATTTCACGTGAAATAGTCCGGCGCAAGCTATAAATGCTAGCGGATGCATGGTCGTTTCCCCCAATATTTACAAGTATCAACCTAGGATTTCTGTATTGTAGCTTTCGGCGCTGGATTTCTCTATGAAAGTGCTTCCATTTCATTCCTCTAACGCCAAACCAACCAATGGAAAGATCTTGCGGCAGCTTAAGGTTGTCTTTACCAGTGTTCGCCGCACGTACACCAGCCCAAAACAAGACTGAATCTGATATGATCCAGACAAAAATGAATAAATAAAACTTGAAGGTAAAAAAGGAAACACTAACGCGATCCGTAACTGGCTTGAATATTAAACGCGTATCGTATGATCTACTGAGGTACCGTATTGGCTGCAGTTAGATCTGGTCATATTCAAAGTACTGTTGTTAGCATAATTATATTGACATTGCGTTAATCAAGTTGATCAGCAATATTAATTAAAAAACGCGTTTTGCATGATCTACTGAGGTACCGTATTGAATGTAATTAGATCAGGTCATATTCAAGGTACTGTTGATAGTATAATTATATTGACACTGCGTTTATCAAACTGATCAGCAACATTAATTAGAAATCCTGCACGATATGCCTTTATGTAAGTTTTATACGCCTGTGACCTCCAACTCCCTAACCGTTGAATAACTTTCATTGGTACGCCGTCGCATGCGAGTTGTGTGGCACGGCCTATCCGAAAACTATGGGACCTGTAATGACTGCTGGGTAAACCTGCATAGGCAATAGCTTTCGCTAAAACGCCCATAAACTGAGACCTTAGAACCGGTGCGCCGTCCCTGTGAACGAACAGTAAGATAGTGTGGCCAAGCCGTATCAACCAGAAAAAACGTAAGAGGCAGACTGGACAATATTGCTCGTTCTTTTCGCATGGCATACTTAAAATTGTTGGCGAACCAATCTGAGATGATTTGATTGTCTAATAGTAACTTGGATTGCCGAATTATTTTGAACGAATTTGATTGTCTAATAGTAACTTGGATTGACGAATTATTTGTCACAAATCATCAAAATCCTTTGTTGGGAATTAGCGCTAGTATTCACTAATTCACTTACTCAGAAGAGATTGAAAAAAGCCAAAATGTACAAAGCTTGAAATAAGCACTGTTCACATTTATCTCTACAAATGGCGGGCAGTATATCTACCACTCTTTTAAGTATGGAAAAAGTTATTGGGACATCTGTACTTTTTCTCAGTCTACGACATCCCTCAAGTAGTTTTCTAACTAAAAATGACACCATTGGATCGAGAAAACCGTTGATTTTATGAAAAAAGCTAATACCGGCAATGTATGTACAAATGGTAGATGCAGCACACCCAATTTCAAAAACAGTATGAGATGAAAAGAGACACTTGCTTGGAATGAAATGGTAAATGGAATAGTGTCGAGTATTTTAGACAAAAGGCCTGAAAAATCGACAATGATGTTTCATATGTTTTCATTGTGTTTGGAGCCACACTCCCCTTCAGTAAAAATAGGATTTTTTTTTGAATACGTCCCAAAGTTGGCTTGGTACCGGACAATGCTCTACACTTACTTCTGGGGCCAGACGTCGGAATCGGCACCACTGAAATCGAGACAATGCGTCACAAATATCTTTTTTTTTTTCCAGACACGTGCTCTGCTTTTATCAACATGTTATGTTTCAAGCAGTGTATTGTTATAGCGCGCACAAGGGCCATTACGCGCTCCGATTTAGAGGTCATTGAATTTAAAATGTGAACAACCGCCTGATTGTCGCATTTAAAGACAGTTTTCTTGTCTTTGAGGTGTTCGCCCCAGATATGTAAAGATACAAAGATTGGAACAAGTGCTGGTACAGTAATTTCATCTGTTATGCCGCATTTCTTCCATGCGTCTGGCCATGAAGCGCTACACCACCGACCTTGAAAGTAAACACCAAACCTAAAAAACCTCCGGCGCTATCACTGAACAGTTGATGATCAGCATTTGCTGACCAGTTCCGGTCATAAAAACTGAAATTCCATGGTAATTTTTGAAAAATTCAAGCCACATATTCAAGTCAACCTTCATGGCCTTCGTTACTCGGAGGTGATGAAAAGACTTTGTTAGACCGCATGTCGCATTTATAAGGCGCCGACAGTTTACGGAAAAGTTAAAGGGGCATTAACAATTATTGAAAGTCACACATTCGCTAAAATAAACCTGTTTATTTGAGAAGAATAACCATAATTATTTATTATAGCTATATCATAATAAGTTTCTAAATTATAAAAGGCCTTTAATGTAAACACAATATTTATCATGGTGAATTGTTCAACAATGTTTCGAAGAAACGACACATAGTTTTAGAAAGATCTGGATCATACATTTTAACACAATTTATTTTATGTTAATGTTTTCCTATGTGCATGTCACTGTATAGTTGTGTAGGCGGCCGGGTAGCTCAGTCGTTAGTCGTTTGGCGCCCAACGTGGGGCCGTGACGGCATAACACTGGTTAGTCTCCGACGTCTGTAATTGTTTATATATAAAGTACCCGCTGAAATTCGAGGACGAAAAGGTTGGAAAATTTATCACGGTATAGACCTTGAATATTAAATCGGGGAGAAGATGTGTAGGCGGCCGGGTAGCTCAGTCGGTAGAGCATCGAAACGGTATTCTTAGGCCCCGGGTTCGAGTCCCTGTCTTGCTGCACATTTGTCTCACCCTATGACATTCACGGATTAATTCCATTCATAAAGAAGATAAAAAGCATAATATACAACAAAACAAAATAAAAAATAGAGTCTGTTCATGAGAAGTAATGAAAAGAAAACGTATGTATCCTCTAACCCCAGCATCGGCTTCTGTAGACCTATATTATACAGAATACAGAAACATTTAATAGACTGTATGATCCCCGAAAGACCAGGACAGATAACAGTGTGACGAGAGTTTTAAGGCCGCCACGCGACATTTAAAAGCTGCTTTTGTGCTGTAACATAATCTTTTGGTAGCACAGGATGCAACAAAAGAAAAGACATTTGGTTCTATTGAGCTTTTTTTCAGGGAATCATGCGTTGTAGTGAAAAGTGCAACACTACTCGCACTCCTATCCTCGACTCAGGCTATTACAATCTTTTTCTGATTGAAGTGTGGCTCGCGGGAAACTGTTTAGGCGGTAACGAGGCTCTGCCGTGTTTCCGCGAAACAGTGACCCGAGAGCCAGATATTTCTATCCGCACCTTCAAGTAGTGATATATTCTTTTTCTTTTTTTCTTGCATGCCGTTTTCTTCATCTAATAGAGGAAATAAAATGAAACGAATGATTTATTTTATTTATAGTAGCGTATGAATTTGGGTATTCATTCATAGATTTCAGCACATGAGTCATCTTACACGATGCATTTTTACAGCACTGACAAAACATGGGAAAATCCTGTCTTGCATGCAAGAAAGAACTCTGATATCCTTTCCGCACTTGTTACCTGTGCGTGAACTCTGGCTGTAGACCAAAACAAATGCGACTTTCATTTTCAGTTTTAGCCCTTGTACTTTATTTTCATTACTTCGGGGGAATGACGCAATTTTCTGTGTTGTCAAAACACACTCATGCTTCGCTGAAGTGTTTTAAATGTGCAAGCAATAGCACTCCGTAATTTTATTAACAACAGATAGTGGTTGAAAACCTCCAGTTAAGTAAACGGATATTTAAGGTGATGTCACTTTTTGAATTTCCGGTGAATAACAAAAAACCAAAGAATATTCAGTTCTTTCCAAAAACCGTTATGTTATGATTCAACCAAATAGTTTCCTTTGTCTACCAGAAAGGAACAACTCTTATATCTTAATATTGAGATTTGGTACCTTTATAACAGACATTAAACTAAAACAATAGACATTCATATGTGACGTCGGTGAGCTCAACAAAGCAATTTCAAGCACAAATATTAATGTGGAATGTAAAGTAAGTTACACACAACAATATCCGTCCAAGATACTTTCAAAAACAATGCATTTGCAAAATAGAGAAATAAAAATAAATTTGACAGCTCGTGAAAACTAATGACAAATTTTGATTCGTGACCTAATTAATTTTTTTCTGTTATTTCTAACTTCCAGTTTGATTTTCATAAAAATGGTATTCTTTATTGTAGCTTTCAACTCATACATTAAAACAATAAAAGAATATATTGTTACCTCACTGTCGTTTTGTCTATCCATCTCTCGTACGAATTCCTATTGTTTCAGTCATTTGTCAGTAATTAGAGCAACTCACAGTTGCAATCATACAAAACACATTCCTTACGTTCACATAGATGTTGAGGATTTATCTAATGAGCACATGTATTGGAAACACAATTTCAATATCGACTGTGTACTGTAATAATGCTAAACGACCTCAGCCGTGACGTGTCCTTAAAACCACCGAAAGAAGAAAGACATAATTATTACTAAAGGCCATTATACCAAACACGGCTGATATAAAACAAGTTGACTTAACAGCCCGATAAATATAGAGATAGCGAACGTCAGTCGACGAAGGAACAATTATCATATCTGCGACGAGTTATTCCAGTAGAAAATCAAATCAAGATCTGTTATGTAGAAAATGTTGTAGTTCTACTATTTGCTATATGAAAATGAAAATTTATATACATTTCAAATGTAGGGACTGTAAAAAGTTAACAAAGTTATGCTATTATTTCAATACAGACTTTTAATCAAAGCAACACATTTCTATTTGAATCTTCTTCTGATACATCAGTTGTATGTATTAAACTTTCTCTGGCCTGTAAACAATTGACTAGTCGAATAGATCCAAATAATGGTAGTCAGCAAAGATTAATTAAATGTATTTTGAAGGTGTGTGTCTTCAAACTTCATATATTTTCAAACACTGTACGAATACGTAATGTTTTCCCAGCGTGTTCAAGCCAACAGATATTAACTGTTACAGTAAGAGAATTTTCAACTCAGTTAATTATGAATCTTTTATCAAAATGTGTTTTTGTCGGTGTTTGTACACAAATACATTTATTCCGTCATTTCTAATATTTTCATGGAAAAAACTGCCCCTAGACATGAATTAATGGAGCTCGTTTGATTACATTACAAAAATGTATATTGTTTAATAATTGATCCATTTTAATTGAATGTGAGGACAATATCTCATGTACTTCAAAGCGAATGTCTTCGTGCATTTTACTTTTTGTTTTTATGTATAATTACTTGATGTACAATGTTGAGACATAAGTAAATTAATAAACATGCATCGGTATAGAATTCGTTCTCAATATAAATTTTCCATTCAGGAGAAAATCTTGCACTCAGTGTTTCTTATAAAAGCGATATGTATAAATTTAATTTCCCCTCAAAATATTTAGTATGAGACCGATGAAGACAAACATAAGGAATGAGACATCTTTCTTGGTTGTTTCTCAAACAATTGCACGGGTATAGCCAAACAAACACACACATAACATGAACGAAAACACATTTAAACGACTGCTTCAATCAAAAACAATTTTAAAAAATCGTATCAAAATAAGGACACTTGACTGTGGTCGAAAAAACTCAAGCTAAATTATATCTCAAAAAGGAAAGATAGATTTATTACTAAACGCCATTTACCAAAGACGGTTAGCTAGTATATAAAACAAAATGACTTTCATAGCCTTCTTAAAACAATTTATCGATAAATATAGAGATGGCTATCGCTTTTAGTAGAACGCCATTCTGATATCAGCTACGAGTAACTCAAGTGAAACATCAAAACAAGATCACCTTGCAATTCAACTTTATGTAGGCACTGTAAAAAAGTTAACAAAGGCCTTGATCAAAATATGCCATCATTTTAATATACACTCGGCATGGTCAGCTTGTATATA
Source organism: Mercenaria mercenaria (assembly GCF_021730395.1). Classification (NCBI taxonomy): domain Eukaryota; kingdom Metazoa; phylum Mollusca; class Bivalvia; order Venerida; family Veneridae; genus Mercenaria; species Mercenaria mercenaria. Next base: position 27,660,827 of record NC_069362.1, read on the forward strand.
AAACTGGACCAACTCAAGATTAGAATGGGGCCTTTTATACGTGCTGTTATTGGACACCAAGTTCATGGTAAATCCCAAATGAACATGCACATATGAGGGAAAGTAATTACACTTTCACATAACATATGTTAACATAACATTTAAACTGATTACACATTGGTAAGAAAGGTGTAGATTTGTTATCGAAATATTTCGCAATTTCAAGTTTTGGAACGAAACTGTATATGACAGAACTATAAAATTGCCATGGATGATCTATATCTTTACCGTCTATATCTCGTCTATACTCACCCAGAAAGATAGCAAACACACATTTTATTATAAAAATAGGACACAACTTTCAATTCATCTTCATATTCTAGTTTGTTCGTAACTGGATGAACACTTCCGACATATACTGTATGGCAAAATGTGTATCACATTATTAGTAGAACTACTTTTACTTTACCAGGAAGTTGATCTCTTAAATAATTTAAATTCACACGTGAATGAAAACCGTAAAATTATGGTGATTTATATGCTCGTGGGACCGAGTGTAATTATTTCTTTATGTATAATACAGTATTGTACACGATATATACACATTTCGCTATAGTTAACTATTTGACTTACAGGGCCATCTTTCAACAACAAGAACAATAGCTCAACATGCGATGTCGAGCAAGAACAGCGTATTCACTGACTATCACATCTTTTCTATTGATACTGGTTGGCTGGATCATTCCATTTTGGTTTGGACGATTCTACGAAAGTAGCCAATCAAAGAAGCAGTGGGGATTGTTTTATGTCATCTTGTGTGAGATTGGCAACTGTACAAACGTCGCTGGTGTTCTAAACAAAGCAAATGTTGACTTTGGAGGTGCTAAATCGCCAAGTAAGCTTATTGTAAAAGTATTATCGGGTCTTAAATATTCAACAAAATGTAGATTAAAGTACTTTAGATTTGTACTTATTTGTAGTCTGACATAAAAGCGTATATTTTTAACCTTGGAAAATATAAAAAAAGTAACGTACTCATATGCCGATTTATTGAAGAAATAATATATCTCATCCAGTGATTTGTCGTTGAATAAATCATTGTTTGGAGTTCAGATGCGAAGGAAGTATATCACGAGGGTGCAGCCCGAGTGATATAATAATATGCATCTGAATGACAAACAATGATTTATTCAAGAGCAAATCACTGGATGAGATATGTTATTTCGATTCTAACACGTTACCAAGGATTTTTAAGTACATTCTTGACGACATTCATTAAATATTTGCCCGTTTTCAATCGGTTTCTTTTCCAGCGCGCCGCTATGCCGTTTGACTCCATGACGTAATAAGAACAGTGATTTGTTGTATAATAATTCACTGTTTTCTACCGTCTTTGTTTAACAGGAAAATGAACCGGATCGTGTTAGAATTCTTCATTTATTTCTAAAGTTCCTTGCCATTAATAATAATCCCCATTTTGAACTTTTATGGGCTTGAAGGAGTCAAATTGCAGAAGTTCATGTCGAAATAATTATGTCGCACATAACTCCAGTGAACAGTAAAAATGTGAGTGGTTTACTTGCTATGCAATTCAGTTCTTTTTCAAATGTATTAAGGTTTTATTGTAAATGTAATAATGAAACGTTTGTAAAATATTTATGCAGTCCTAAATTATATTCATTTTAGGGCTACAGCCATTTTAAATAGTGAGAAAAATATCAAAACATGCTGAATTTTAACAAGAAAATTTGATATATTCTCAATATCCTGAATTGTTTTTGAAATATAGAACGATTAATATAGCCAGTTCAAAGAGAACTGTTTTTTTGTCCTGTTTTACATTATTTATTTCATGTTACACGTCTAGTTATTTTCTGTTTTACATATTAATCATTATTTTGTCAGTACAGTTATAACATTTTGTGTTATCTAATCACCCAGACTTGGCTGGAAAGTTCGTTATGTTTTGATTATATTTCAGTCATTTTGGAAGCGATATCAGTTTTAGCAACAGTTGCATTGGCTCTTTGTTTTCTTGGTCTAGTGATAGTGATAATATTCCATTGTCACGTGTGTGGAAGGAAATACAGTTATCATAACTATGTCACTGGTGCGGCCATTGTACAATTTATAGCAGGTAAAATCAAACATACAAAAAACGATGATACGCTTTTTCATATTGTCTACTCTAAAGAAATGTGTTGATGGTAATTCATTAGGAAGATTTAGATTTTGACGTTTAACGCCTCTCGGGCTGGGGTTTCGAGTGATTTTATCCATGCCGGCAAAACAAATCTGGCACCGATGCAAATGACTGTTGTATATTGTTAATGACAACTTACGATTCGTACATTGATTATATATTATGTAAAATTCGTTATCATTGATAGTTGCTCTTTGTACCTTATAGCATATTTCTTGATGATTCAAAACAAGTTATTTCACGAAGAATGAACAAACAAACAAACAAATAAAGTACAAAAAGAATTACGCTATGAATGATTAAACTAAACCGGAACTTCGTTGTTGTGCGTCATTAAAACGTCATTTCTGTTTATGAAAGTTAATTTCGCTTGCTTTATTTAAATACGCTACTATAAATAAGGGTGCTACAATGAAAGTATTTTGTTTAGTATCAATTCTACCATTTGTAAAATATGGTATGCTAGAAAAATTAATTTATCACCGGTTGTAAATGCAGATGGGAATATCCAGCTCTCGGGTATCTATTTTTGCGGCAACGAGGCTCTACCGACAGTTACCCTCGAAGTGCAAATATTAGATATATTGTTATATCTAAATATTTGTTTAATACGGAAGGAGCTGTCCGAAGCATTTGTATATGTAGGAATCTTTAATGAACACCATAGCTCACCTGTGCTGTCCTGTGCAAAATTCAGTGCTTTCTGTTGTTAAGGCGTTGTTGGGTGACTGTTACGTCCTGTGCAACCCTAATTTTGCTTTGTGGTTTGGTTGTTTTGTCCTGTGCAACCATAATTTTGTTTTGTGGTTGGGTTGTTTTGTCCTGTGCAACCCTAATTTTGCTTTGTGGTTGGGTTGTTTTGTCTTGTGCAAACCAAATTTGCTTTTTTGGTCTGGTTGTTATATCCGGTGTATATCTTATTTTGCTTTTTGGACTGGTTGTTATGTCCATTGTAAACCCCAGTTTGCTTCGAGTTTGGTTTTTATGTCCTGTATAATCTACATTATGATTTGTGTTCTAGTTGTTATGTCTTGTTTTTGCATTTGGATGTGATTGTTATGTCAAGGGGAAACCTCAGTTTGCTTGAGTTTGGCTGTCATGTCCTGTATAATCTACATTATGTTGTATGGTATAATTGCTAAGTAATGTGCAAATTGTAGTTTGCTTATATGTCCTGTGCAAACCTCATTTTGATTTGTGATTTGGTTATGTCATATAAAACTGCATTTGCACTGTGGTTTTGTTGTTCTGCCATGTGAAAGCTATATTTATTAATGTAGTATATGCCAACTAAATGAGGATTTTTACTTGAACCCGTATGTCCTGTGCGAACTTAACTTTGCTTTTAGTTAGTTTGTTTAGTCCTATGAACTTTATTATGCTTTGCGATTTGGGCGTTGTGGTTTGGTTGTTATGTCCTGTAAAAGTTGTATTATTGTCTGTGATTTGGACACTTTACAATGTACTGAACTCATTATGCTCTGTCATTGAGTCATTGTGTCTTTGCAAACCTCAAGGTTCTGTGTTTTGGACACTATGTCCTGTACAATCTGCATATTACCCTGTAATGTGTTCGCTGTTTTATGTGCAAATTGTATGCTTAGTCTTTAAAACATGCATTATCATCTGTGGTTTGATAGTTAAGCATTGTACAAGCCTCTTGTGTTGTTACATTTAGTATATCAGTCTCATTTCATATCGGCAAGTTAAGGTTTCACAGCTTAATTTTGTGACGACAGGCTGTATGGTGTAAACAGGCAGTTTGGTAAAAACATGTCCTTTTTATGCGACAGTTACTCCGCGTTTAACGTTATAAAGATATAAATCGCATCGGCAAAATAATCCAAAACTGTTTGCGCATAACATAATTGTGTATTGACAGAGCATAATGCAGTTTTTACAAGACATAACATCCAAATCACAGAACAAAATGAAGTTTGCTCTGGACAAAACAACACCACCTAAAAGCGCAAAAAAGTGTGCACAGGACATAACACCCGGACCACAGAGCGTTATGAATACATTACTCAACAGAACAACCAAACCACAGAGCAGGCTTGCACAAGATATAACAGAAAACAGCGACCAGAACACAGAGCATATCAAATTGTGCACAAGATAAAATGATCCAACCACAATATAATCAGAACGCACAGGTCGGCCTTTCCATACATGTAGACACCATTAAGCTTTCAAGGGAATAATTATAATTGTGAAACATGTTATTTTTTTATTTCAGCTACTTTCGTCTTCCTGACAATTATATTATCGGCCATTTCAACAAGTGTGTTCTTCTCACAAACGCCAATGGATGATGTCATAGAATTTCCATGGTCTTTATTGTGTTTCTGTATTGGAGAAGTGCCACTGATTTCATCGGCTGTTATTTATTTGTTGATAACTTGCCGATGGAAGAAATATAGACATATTTATGCAAAGACACGTTACATGTTCCATACCTTAAATGGCCATGGTAACGGTCTACATAGAAGCAACGAGCCACTTCCTGATTATACTTTGGACCATAGATACCGCTATAAACCATACAACCGCGATTCTTTTATAGGATATTACCGAGGAAGTCGAGACGATAACGATTCAGCAAAAAGAAGTACGCATCAAAGAGATTATTACTTTCCGCGAAGAAGTCCGTGGGAAAAGAGCAGATATTACTATACCTATCCATATAATCCAGCTAAGATTAACAGCTCAAACAGAAAACAAAACAGACATGTTCCAAGCAATACTATAAACTCAGAGTATCGAAGGTCACGTCCTAAGAGTTTTAACGGTGATAACTCAGAAAATCCAAGGGTGTGGCATACTGCAGGAAACTGGGATACTTCTTTGGAGAAGAAAATGGAAGCACATAGGGATATTTATATGTAGGTTACACAGCAATTAGTTGACAACTTACATGACTGTATGTTCACACTTTTAAAATATAGATGATTTATTTAATTAAACTATTCACAAACTGTAACAATATAAGTGTCGCACTTGTGCAGAAGTAAGATTACAGATAATATGAAAATAATGAATAATAAGAGAGCAATCTTTTATTCATCCGGTATATCAGTGACCTGTATTTACGCAGATAATTGATTTGTTAGGTGTTTTTACGTCTGGTCATCATGGGACACTTCATTATGTTAATTTTCTAAACTTAGATTTTTTTGTCCTGGTTGTCCACTAAGATAGAATTATTTTAGCACAAGATAAGTATTAATTTAATTTACATATTTTGCAAAATTCAATAGAAACGCAACATTGTTAAATTATCAAGTTAAACGTAAAATGATTATTATCTCCCTTTGCACATCTAAAATGTGTAACCAAAATGTAGGCCGGTTATCTTACTAGAAATATTGTCAGAACCTTACACTAATTCCAACATAAAGTTTTATTGATGATTTGTCATCTTTAGGTACTTGTAGAATACAGGAAAATAGTGCTCAGAAGACATACCAGCCAAACTCTGAAAATGAAGTGATTCCTTTAGGTTTTAGACAAAGTGGCAAGTATCTAATATAAAATGAATTAAACGAAATATTAGTACTATTTCTTTATTCAAAGTATGAATTACATGATAAAGCAGTTCAAAAAGCAATTTACAAGTGATTGCTGTAACTGGCAAGAACTTATGTTATCAAGTACCCCACCTACCTACAGTAACCCTGTGAATACATATAATGTATGTTATTTGTTTTTGTTTCTAACCTTGAGATACACGTGTTAGGTGTTTAATACCTTTTAGCTCTGATGCCGATAAGTTTGTTGTAGAAATATATGTGCATGACTTTGGGTAGAAGTTTTGTGTTCTGAATTTTGAAACCCCGACACTGTTTGACAAAAGATGGTAAAATATTAAACATAGCCCACCAGTGCTTGCTAGAAGTACTACGATTATTTGTTTTTTGCTGATATTCATAAGCAAACATTAATGCTGTAGTATCCCAGTAGTGGACAATGCACAATATGTTATACAGTAGCGGTCACAATACATATTAAACATTACTTTGATATTTTTGAGGATCTTTTTGTGTATGTTTCACTTCCTGATATACTATTTATTCCATATCAAAACAAAAAGCTTATGTTGGAATTATTTCAACCCCAACAGCCAAATGCTCAGTTTTAAAACTTGCCTTTTGCTTCAGATTGTTTAGATATCCAGATAATATAAACAGAAATACTCAGCGATCTAAATTCTTTATTATTAAAGGTTTTACAATACAATTGTTTGCGTATGCAAATAATAAATCAGTTGGTTTGTAATAGTATGATCTAATTTTATACAGTTTTTTACTTCTTAAATATATATCTTAAGTGTTAAAAAAACTAAAAATTCCTAAGTGTTGCTCTTTCGTGTGTCTATCCTGCATATCCTAGGGACATTTCATGGTTGATCGTTAGGTATAGATTTAAAACTATATTGTTTACTTTGCGATTTAAGTACGCCATCAAACAGAACCAAAATGAGTTCGTCTGCTTTTATTTCCTTTTTCACTATCTCATACTCGTCCTCAGTGGTCACATTACAGTTGAACAACACTATAGTAACTGACTGTTTGAATGTTTTAATTATCTTCACAAGATTGCGCAGTAAACAACATTTCATTGTCGCTTCTACTAAGCGTACTAGTTCAATATTTGACATTTTACTAGAAAGAAGGTGTTCTCTTTCACCGAAATCAATATATAATATCCCAACATATCTTAAATGAGACATTTCGCCCATTATGTTGACCATTTCGTCTATTTGATTTGTTGAGTTGAAATTTCTGCAAGTAAATCTGCGCACTCGCGTTGCTGTTTCCAGCGCTGTCAGGAATGATGATAAAACGCTTGAACTTGATAGTCGTCCGACTACACTTTCTTCCAAGACAGACACATTCACTGACAAATGTGAAATAGGCAGATTATCGAGTGACAACAATCTTAGACTTTCATGTCTAGATAAGTCAAGTTGGTAGCCACTACACGCACTGTTGTGATCACGGCATTTTAGATTCAGTAGTGCTATGTCTTTCATCTTAGTTCTTTGTACTATATACGTCATCATCTCATTCAGCTGCGCGTGGTTCATAACAAAGGCATACAAGTGCAAAGCTTCTAACTGGTGCATCCTTTGAAATGTGTTTGATATTGCATCTGTCCAGGGTACGTATTTCAGTGCAAATGTATTGCCCAGCCATTCACTTGATAATACTTCAACACATTTCAAATTATCAGCCGCCCCAGATAACAGACTTTGAATATCATTGCTAGAACACTCTCCCCTAAAGTTTATTTTATCAAGAGAAGTATCTTTACTAAGCTGAAAGGTTTCAATAATTTCACCCAAGTTTGTAATGCCTTCTGTTCTAATACTAATTGACTTTACTGATCCTTCGTTCATTACCTTTAATTTCATCAAATTCGATCTGTATGCTTCTTTAGAGAAATCTTCATCAATAAATATATCCTGCAAACACAGTCTCAATTTTTCATGATTTTGCATTTGAATTTCCTTCATGCAATTTATGTACATATTTTGAATGTCTTTAAGTGGTTTAACTACAAAACTGTAGTTAGAGGTTGAACTAATACACCCATGTCTGTATTTCTGTATACTTTCATCTTTATTTACTATAATTGCCAGTTTGTCTGATAAACATTCAAAAGTTTTATAGTTAAGGCCACTCAAAAACACAAACACACTAGACATTTCAAGTAAACTATCAATAGACTTACAAATATTCAGCGTTTTCTTAACTATGTCATCTCCTTCTTTTGTCGCTTGCATATATAATGCAGCCAAATATTCTTGCACAGTTTTATGACAAAACGATATTTTACATTTCTTAACTAAAAGGGACCCTAGGTTTTCAGTTTCCGTTAACATGCCCGAGTCAAGACTAACACGCAAACATTCTTTTGACAAAAATCCATCGGCTTTAGTTTTGTCAAACACAAGAGTATTTGATCTTGATTTATCAAACAGTGAGTCAAAAGCTAAATGTCCAAGCGCTTTGAATAACTGATAGTACTGTAAGCATAAATCATGTCCTTTTAAGCACCACGGAATCTCGTCCTGATCATTGGCATTCAAAGCTAGATTTTCAGTTTCCATATCTCTGACGGATTTTAATTTCGATTTTTGCTCGGCACGATTTAACAAAAGCTCAACAATTTGACTGTAAAGCTCAGATTTGGATTTTCCAAGAGGTTTTCCCTCACACCATAAACATATTATATACATGAGAAGTGTAGGATTGGATTCAAGATTTGCTAGTTCTTTGTCTTTTATTTCTGCATTAAAATTACCAGTGGCTGCTTTTCTGTCAACATAGTCTCCTAACAACTTTGAAATCGCCATGTCCTTAAGCCGACCGATGTTAGCCTCGCTAAGTCCACACAGTTCTACACGCTTATCAATCTGACTTGCTTTGATATTGATAATGCCGAGCTTCCAAGGCCTAGTAGTGGTTAAAACTGTGCACTTCCGTCTTACTTTCCTATGTGGGATACTATTCAATTTTGCATGACATGATGACCCGGAAGGATGCAACCATTCGTCTAAACCATCAAGGATTATCAAACAGTTTTCTTGATGCAGTACGTTTTGCAGAAACGGAAGATCAATGTGTGAAGGACGAGATAGTTGTTTAATAATATGTTCAATGATCATATCATCAACATCACATTCAATACTCACGTCTCGCAATTGAATTAAGAATACAAGATCAAACTCTCTCATGAGATGTAAATCTTTATCGCAAAAATATTGACTGGTTAGTTCATCCGAGTGCGCATAGCACCATGTTATTACAAGAAATTTGCTGAACGAAGTTTTTCCGAAGCCGGCATCAGATGTTAAATAAATTTCATTGTTTCTCTTCTTTTCTTTGTAAAACATCTTGTTTAAGTCAGCCAAGGGAGTTCTTATTTCTGATCCTAGCAATCCAAAACTTTGTCGTTCGATAGAAATTAGTTCCGGCCGCACGTAGAATTCAGTGATAAGCACATCAGTTTCTTCAAATACGGGCGTTATCGGAATTGCGCTATGCTTCTGGAAATTAAAGTCCAGAAGGTCATTCTTGAGCACTGAAATACAATACTTTAATGAATATGCATTTTATATCAAAATATGCAGTGGAACCTTATTCTAAATAATTTCACACAAAGAATGGTATGTTGTTTGGGTTTTCACAATATATTAACTTATATGTATTTGTTTCTTATCATTCGTTAAAATAATACTTGTATTACAATTGTTTACCTTATCGAAAATGCTGCATCACCAACACAAATCCTCCTTGTACTTTAAAGGAGTCGATATTTTACATGAATTGGCAACAACAGAGAAATGCCAAACAAAATTAGCATAAACTTAAATGTCACGCTAAGAAAAAAAAGTTTTTTATGTACTTATCTTTGTTATTTTGAAGTGATAACGCATTTTGTTCGTGTTATAACATCTGCAGAATCCCGAGGGATATGTTGGTGCCCAAGCCCGGTAGGGAGAGGGCACTAACGTCTCCTGGTTGGTTCTGCAGATGCAGTAGTTCGAAATAAACATGCGCTAAAGCTATTCTAGCATAAAATATGAAAACATCTAAAAAATGAATACTTCATTCATCAACGTCATTAAATTTCCAAGGAATGCACGGGAATGTCAGCGTTGTTTATCACGTTGACGTCATTTCATATTAAATTGGTTGCTATTTGGCAGTAATATGTTTACGCTTTTCCACGGAACGCGCATATCTAAAAAAAGTGTTTAACTGTTAACAAACGTTTATTTACTTGTTAAAACATCCCCGAAAAGTGACAAGAACTACAGTTTTATGCTAGAATACAGAAACACAACAAATAACTACAAAGCATTTACATACTGTCCATGCGTTGTTCATAGCTGAGTTCACTCTGACCAGTGGTTTGTTTCTTAGAAGCTTCTATTTGAGCAAGTGCATCAAGCTTTGAACTCTCTATTTTGTCTATGCCGGCTGATATAATTGTTGATGCTGCAGCGTTTATATTTCCAATGGTTGTTTGTTCTGCAATTCGGATTTCGTTTTTTACTTCTTCTAGTGCTTCTTTTAAAGCCTGTATTCTAGTTTTAGTTTCTTTTGCTATTTCTGCAGTTGATCGTTTCGTTTCCTCTTCGACTGATTTTTCTAAAACCTTTGTGATATCACCATTTGAAATAGAAAGTTCTTCATTTTGTATCTATATGAAAATAAGAAAATAGATTTTGAAAGGAACACAATAATTCTAGGTAAAAGATAAGAGAAATCACAAATAATTTAGACAATATAAGCAGTCATTTGATACCTTTTGTATAGCTTGAACAGCCTGTTTCGCCTTCGCATCATTTTGCAAGGTACTGGAACTTTTTAGAAATTCAACAAGTGTGTTGAGATAAACTTTTAACGATTTGCTGCTTACATGCAGATTTGCAGAATGTCTAATATCATTTCCATACTCTCTTACCTGAAATGCAGTAGAATTAATATAGAAAATAAAATGCGCAAAAGCAAGGCCACAAACCTCTATTTTATGATTAATTGTTTCACAAACCTTACAATTAGTTATAAAAATATATAAATGAAATACCTACAATTAAGAAAATGTGTTTTTGTGTCGAGTAGAATCTAAACCGAACCTTGCAAAGGAGTATATACAAGGTATTTTGAAATGTCCTGTTCCTTAGAGTTCATTTTACCAAAATCCGCTGTAAGACATCTTGTCACATTTGAGGGTTTCTTTTATTTAAGAAAATTCAAAATGGCTGCCATCGTCAAATTTCATTGTTGGTTTCTTTAAAAGGAATAGAGTGAAAGGTTGAAGTAGAGTTTATTCAATGTTTTGTTACTTTACTTGTTCATTAGTTGGAGTACAATATCTGATGGCTTTCATTCCGTGGACCTCGGGCTATTTTCCATTCATAGCAATCGAAACTGTAGGCTATCTGAACCAAATGATCGCGTATTTTTCATATTTTACTTCAGTTGATTGCTTAAACAGATAAAATCGTTTTTGTTTTGCAATATCATTTTTGTAAAATATTTCGTGTTTTTCGCAATATCATTTTTGTAAAATATTAACCGCCTGAAATAAAATTATTAAAGAACAGAAAAAAACCCAGTTCAGACGTCACAAACTCTAGCTATAACTGTTATATATTCTAAATAAATAAACATTCTGTAACATTAAAGATATCGAAATAAAAAAGAAAAGGAAACTAATGTATGTTTCGTCGAAAGATGAGGTTTTCAGATAATAAATTTAAAGAATATGCTGACTATTAGAAAATCTGACAAGTTTTACACAGTTTTATCGTAATATATTCTCTTGGAATAAAATTTAAACTTCAAAGGGTTGTTTTCGTATCGTATTTTCAAGACCGTTACTTAAATGGAACACAAAAACAAAATTGCAAAGTACCTTGATACAAATATCTTTGTCAATGATATTCTTAAACCCTGAATGGTTTAACATCACACTGAGTATCCCGTTTAAGTCTGTTTCGCCTACACTGGTTTTATCAAAATATCCATCAGGCGGCATGAAACACTTTGCTATCTCCCATGGGTTTTTACACCACTCCTGTGCGTCTGTATTTCTCCATGAAGGTTTGTTGAATCTATGGCTTTGTCTTATTTTCTCTTGAATACGATTACAGATGTTTTTGGGGCACGGTTGAAAATTCTTTTCCTTCGAATTGTGGGAAAAACAGCGACCCTGTCTTACTTCACAGAAATTATTCGTTCTGCATGGTAATACGTTCTCTAGTGTACATTCGTAACATAAGTCATCATTTTCAATCTGCTGTTTGGTTGCTATAGCGTTAAGAACATCTCTCAGAAATATGTTAATTTCTTTATCTACAATAACCTCAATGCATTCTTTAACGGTATTTGAGGCAATACGTGCTTTTATCCAGTTGATAAACATTGGATCTGCTAGTTTAGAGTTGCACCCAGACATCCTTTCTGCTGTATCGTCGTAGAATATGTTCAGGTATAACAAACAGAGTTATATATTTTGCATACGCCTGAAAGATAAAAAGTGAAGAATATTACTAAAATGAATTAAGGTTGCAATAATGTGTCTAAGCTGAAACCTAAGGCGCTCCACTAATACCTCTAACAGACCGAGTGTGCCGTCTTCCATACGAGTACCTTAAGGATAAAGAGTTCACCCCGTAACGACAATATCAGTTCTGATTTACAATAATTGTAAATCATTTAAATTATTCAAATGCATGCAATTACTAATTATATCAATTGTACCTAAAAGTAATTTGTATTTACAATACAATTTGAGCTGCTAGTGTTAATCCTGAAGAACTATATATTTTTAAAGCATTACTGCAATAAGCATGGAATTACAAATTGTATAAAATGTATGAACAACATTGGTTATTAAAGTGAAATTTGAGCTGCTAGCATCTATCCCGAATTAATTTATATCCTAAAGGCATTTGTACAAATTACTGAAATCGTACCGTAACACTTACAATGTATTTTTGTGTAACATGTAAAGAGTACTTCATTGTCTTCGTCTGTGTTCAAAGTAGTTGTTAATGTCTTCACTATTTCTTTACGTTTAAATTAACCTAATAAGCAAAAATGTCAGCACTTAAAATGCTATTTCTTGGTATTTCTTGGTATAAAACGTTGGCATAGTTATAGGTCATATGCCTTTTGATGCTTGAGGACGACCCAAGTGCCCATTAAAGCATTGTTTAAGGCACGGGTGGGCACCTGGTTAGAACCACGGGCATTCCGTAATGGAACTTGATAGCGTCCTCATATTAAAGAACGCTACACCCAATGCAAGGTTTCTAGGCCAAAGCTGTTTAAGGGAAGTGATTCGAAGTCAGCTATCTAAACCACTCGGCCACGAGTTTAGTGATCAGGGTGACTATAAAACAGAATGTTGGAAAGTGCAGATAATTTCTAGAGGAAATTCCAGCCGTACGCGTAATGAAAAAAAATGATACTTGTTATTAAACATTTTACAGCTCGTTATCTCCTCCATAGATTTTATTTTAATTTTCTGAAAATGTTCCTGAAGTGTTCTTGAAAAAAATAAGATTATAAAACTCCTTGACCACCGAGTTCATTTTCAAGCTACGATGCTGTGAATATTGGGAAGTTTAAGCACAGTTCAAACGTTACGTCTTTTTCTCGCGTTTTCCCACCAGATTCACATTGTCTGTTTGAAGAATTTATTTGCAGTCTTTATTGAACGGCTTATTCACCGAGTCTCAACGTAAGCGTAAGTAGTAAGCACAGTTAACAGTATCCTTTGTCTTTTCGTTTCCGACTCTCGGACGAGTTACATATCAGAATTCACTAACCCACCCATCTCACCCCATGCAGACTTCATAGTGTTTAAGTATCTTAGAGTTAAATCTATTTGTGCTGTGACATTACTTTCATCTGTTTTAACCTTTTGTATTTTATTAAACTCCTGCTTAATGTTTGAAAAAGATACTGCTGTAGTTATAAATTGCAGGGTGTACAGAAGCGACATGTGATGGTCGTTATGAAACTCTCAACTATGATATGGCAAGAAGCGACATGTCATTGGTGTTTATGATGTGAAGACGGCATGAACTATTAGCCAACCTGCTACATTTCGTTTATTTTGTTCAGCATGGAACTTTATGATGACATTAACAGTTGCTGGAGAGGCATATATATAATTTTTCTGTTGTCAGTGCGCAATTTAAATATTTCCTTATATAAAAAGGAGAAAAAAGTCGCAGAGCGGAAACTTCTAGTCAACAGTTGGTCGAATCGTCATTTGTCCCATAGTTTAAGGTTAGTCTCGTAAACCAAGAGAGATCATTTAGGCGATATTTATTCTTTTAGGGCTTGGATGTATTACTTCCCCTGATCTTGGTTCACTACGGTGAAGTAATTTGAGTGGGGAGGAAATTCCATCCAGCATTTTCAAATTCAATGGTAACAATTAGAGGCCAGGGTTTGCTCGATCAGCTATGCTAGGAGGTAAACCTGTGTATCCTCTAATTTTTGGCAGACGCGTTTATTTTTTTTTTGCGATCATAAACATATATCACAGTTATTTTCATGTTCGTCTATGATAATAGTGGTCATAGACATGTGCGTTTATGGTTATTGCGATAATAAACAAATATTTGTAATGGTGCGCGTTAATGGCCGCTGCGACCATAAACAGAATGATTAGCGATCATATCCGTTTATTTTCATGTGCGACTATGATTAACGCGATCATAGACATAGGCGTTTATGGTTATTGCGATCATAAACAAATATGTACAATGCTGCGCGTTTATGGCCATTGCGACCATAAACATAATGAGTACAAGATTTAAATGGGCATGACCTTTCGATCTTCGGTTGGCTTTGAATTTTCATAAATCTCTCTACTCGGCAAATCTGTTAACCGAGAGAGATGTCTGCGATCAAATTTTTCCACATATGATTTGTTCGTTTATTTGAATCACATGTTCCATTACAAAAAATATTTAATTCTTGTCATTTGGTATGAAAATATGCATAATAACAATAATGAAATTATAAAAGTTGTTTATTGTTCATTGGCAAATACTTGTCATAAAATAATTAATGGTTATCAAATGCATAAGTGCAATAACTTATTTATTTCATGTCCATACATTTTTAACGTCCGAGGTTAACTTCATGTCGTTTTGACTGTGCATATTTTGGCGAACTTAAAAGTCAAAATCAGCCGGGAATAATTATTGCTTGCTTTGGCGTCTTACGCCCGTTTTCGTCAACATTTTATTATTTTACAAGCACTAAACTCTTTCCACAGTATCTTACAACTGTCCATTTGAACAATACTGGTCACGGATAGAGTGGCTGTATCGGACACCAAACCTGACGGGCGAACGCTTCGACCAGTTTGTCATTCGGTCCGACATGAGGGGTGGGGGTAACTTTTGACTGGATGAATGTGACAAGAAACTATTTTCTAAGGGTCAGTTGTATTTGAAGTTTTCAAAATGGGAATTGTTCTAAAATCTGAATTGCACATATTTGTTAACCATGATTTAAAATGTCCATTTAAAAAAGACGAAAGTTAACATTGTGGGAATAACTGTATGTACCGATTTTGAGATAACATGTAGCCCGACCTAACGGTTTTGTTTTGTGTTAAAATGATATACTTGTATTATTTTATGTAAGAATCAAATATGATTAAAATTAAAAAAAAAATGAAGTTAGCAATTATCTATTAAAACGCGAAAGCTCATTGTTATCGCTAACTCCCTCCAATTTATTCATATTAAATTTTTACTTTTTTATTTATTTATTCATTTATTTATTTTTATATAGTGACGTTTTAAAACAGACTCTGAGCAATCATATTTCGAGGGACCCGTGTTCTAAATTTTTGGAAACGGCACCGATCTTTCATATATTATACTTCAGCTCATTCATATCACATGGTTTTGTTTCAAGCTAAAGTTGAAAATGCCAGCGATTTAGCGGCTATATCCAGTTATTTAAATTTGAAAAAAAAAGTAAATACCCATACTGATAAAAACGGTAGACGTTTTATCCGAGTGTTAGATATGAATACGGTCAAATGCCATATTTTTACTCTAAACATAAATAAATATTTAGTTATATCCACTCCTTTTCTGAACTACAAGTAGATATTTCATTGTTTTAATATGACGAAAAGCTTGATGCGAAATGGAATTTTATATATATTACTTCAAGTCGTTCATTCTAGCTTTGATGGAAAAGAATACATCAGAAAATGTATTTAAAGTAGGCAGTAGTTATATCTACTACTTTTCTGAACTACAAGTAGAGATTGTATTGTTTAAATATGACGAAACGCTGGATGCAAAATGAAATCTTCAGCACAAAACTGTTTACCGTCAACGCTTAGAACGCAGAGACGTGACGTAGTCAAGCATAATGTTTGACGTTACGCTAGATGGCGCTGAAGTATGCCTTCTTTACCTTAAGGACGTATGTACCATGTTGTGGAAACAGACAGGAAAAGTCAATTTTCAAATAATGAATCACCAGTTGTTATTGTGAAATTACAAAGTGAAAACGATAAAAAGAAAATGTTAGGTGCTATGTGCAAAGAAAAAATTGAAAAACAACAGAAGATATGAAGGTATATAAATTTATTTATTCGGATCAGACAAAAGATGAAAGACAAATGGCGTCAAATATGAGGGTGCTAGTCAATCGCTCTTAAGGAAGGAAACTGTGATGGCTAACGTGTTCATGGCGGTCGGGTAGTTAGGGAGGAAACTGATGGCCGTGGGAAATAACACATTCAGACAGAACAGCAATTAATTGTCAACCGGATTTTGGAATGTAAATGGTTGGACAAAATTAGTAACAGTGCTGAGTTGACAGAAAACTGTATTCAAGCTCTTAATTTAGATGTTATAGGCTTAGCTGAAACACATTTAACTGGAAATGACATTATTGACGTTCAAAATCATAAATGGTTTGGAAATAATAAAAAAGTGTTTATATGTTAATGCTTTGTCAGGGTCAAATGGCTTTGTTTTTTTTTAACAAAAGATGAGATTTTGGATTATTTTAATGTTATTGTAGTTGACACTACTGACGGGGGTATTTTATGGATTTGTTAACAAAATATGTCTAGTTTAACATATGTATACTTTTGTATTTGTTATTTACAACGGAAAGTGTCATCAACAAGGCAAATTGGTGCGACTATGTTTTATGATAAACAGTATCAGAACTATGGTGTGATAAATATTTGTGGCGATTTTAATAGATTGTTTACAGAATAGAGATGTAGTAAATTTTTCAGACAATGAATATATTGCTGCTTTAATTGATTGTTTTAATAAGTTCAAATTTTTGCATGTTAAATGGAAAGAATTACATAAAAATGATTTAGACTTGTATAAGACTTGCTCTGTACTTGATTACTGTTGATTATTTTCAGGATTTTAATGTTGTAAGATCATCAGAGCTTGTAAAGTCTGTTGGTATTGAGTGATCTTTGAAAATCCAGGATCATTCTTTTATATCATGGAATATTTCACATTACCTTTTGGACTGTGTAAACAGATTATTTTCTTCTGACTCTTTTGAAAAATCTATTAAATTTGACATGAGTTCTATGCCAACTGATTTTTAACATGTGGAGATATAAGACTGGATTTGCAGAATACAGCTGTTCATCTCGAACTGGGGTTTCGTACATAGAGTGATATTGGTGACACTTATTCACTGTGTCAGTCAATTAAAAGTGAAATGTTGCAAAATATACGATTTAAATCGATTAGTAATAGTTTTGATACATCTCTAAGAAACCGCAGGCGTTTACGAAAGCCCTGGTGGAATGATACTTTAACAAATCTATGGAATGATGTATGTATAGCTGAGAAAGAATGGTTGAAATGTCAAACAAGAAATCTGAAACAATAACTGAAGTAAAAGTTTGTGCAGTGTCGTAAACTGTTTGATAAAGGAGTGTAAAAATCTAAAAGAAATTAAGATTATGTTGAGAAAGATGAGACTAACTTCTGGAAAACTGTTGGGAAAGTGGGAGTAGTTAATGATAAAAAACAAAACAGTACCAATGAAAATAGCTTCTGAGCAGGGCTTAGTTGTATCTGACACAAATATAATTTGGAAAAAAACTAGTTTTAGTAAACTATTTGGTGAAAATTTTGAGATGAATGAAGCTTAAATTTTGTTTCAAAATGTAATGATAATATCTCTATTCTCGAAGTGAAGACAGCTGTCTCAAATTCAGGGAGAAACAAAGCTAGTGGCATTGATGAGCTACCATATGAAGTTTTTCAGAGTGAAACCGCAATCTCGTTTTTACATATTCTTTTTAACGTTTGTTTTACTACTGGCAAAGTTCCCACTGATTGGGGCAAAGGGGTTTTAAACCCTAATTCCTCTACAACTAACCTTAGACATCCGATGTGCTATCGTGGTATTAATTTGGCACGTACAATGTATAAATCATTTTGTTCAGTATTAAACAACGTATGGAAAAGCTGGGAAGTGTTTTAAAACTGTAAATAACATATTTTATATTGGTTTTAACACATAAAATTATTTTAGAAACTAAAAATACAAATGGAGTTAAGCGTTTTATTTCAAATCCATTGTGAAGTGATACAAGTTTTAAACTCATACGTAAAAACGGCATGTATCCATCAATAAGATTATATTTTATTGTTGTAAAAAGACTACTATTTTATCTAAGGTAGGTTTTAACCAAATCGTATTATGTAACTCGACTAACATCATTTGCATGGTAAAGGTAAATTTAAGATAGTTTTATATATGTGTATAAATTGTTACTAGTCTCTTATACTTCAATAAGCGAATGACAGTGTACTGTATTTTATGCTTTCACTTTTATTATGATATGTTGAATGTGTGCATTGATGAGACTATAATAAATAAAATACTAACCTTTGGCATTGATAAACAAACAAGTGTTTCAAGTTAGCACCGATATAATTATTAAAATTACTATTGCCAAAACAAATATTCCAATACCGTCTTCAATAATTGTTTGAGAGAATCATGTGATATTTTCTCCAATATACATGTCTTAAGATCGGTTATTAAACTATTAAATCTAATGACCTGTTTAACAAATAAATATATTTTATTACAGTTAGATATTTATCAAGTAACGATTAATGGAATACCAATTTAAAACCTGATAGTTATCAAACTTAGATAGCATTGATTTAGCGTGTTCTTTTGATGTTTTAACATTTCTGTTGCGTATTTCTTGTATATTTATAATTTACGTTATTATAGTTTTTGACATTTACCTTAAACGCTTTTATACAAGTAACACGCAATGCAATTGAATTAAAAACAATTTTGCCTAATTTTAGTTCTGCAGGCTTTGTGCTCCGGACATCAGGGTCAAAAGGTCATTATCACTGAAGTAGCAATCAGATAGTCTTAAGGCAAGCATTTATTGATTTTCCCGCTCGATCTTTAAGTGTCTATCGAAGCGATCAAGTAACGCAACACATACTTCATAATTCCAAATATAGAATTAATTTCTGTTTCAGTTAAATCATTTTTATAATGGAATCTCAAAATATTTAAGAAGACATTAAAAAAACTCTTCTTTATACGCCCAAAGGTGATCGCACTGGTTGCCCGTCCGCCCGTTCGTCATGTGTTAGCAATTTGGTTTCCGCTCATTTACTGAATAATGTTTCGATAGGTAATCCTCAAACTTCGTATACATATACCTCATGGCCAGTGGATGACCTCTATTGATATTGAAGTCAGTGAGTAAATGGTCAAAATCATAGTGACTGTTCTATAGAAACATTATTTGCTCATTATCTTGAGGGAGGAAATATTGATCTTCAAACCAAACAGACTTATTTTTTATGGAATGTGAGTGATTCCTTCTATTTTGAAGTCAACTGGTTAAAGGCCACAGCCACTGTTATTAAAAACTGTTTCTGCTCAAAATTTTGAGGAGATATCAATCTAAAATCCTCAAACTTTACAGTCGCATTGCCCATTAGCAGTGCATTAAAGGTATTGATTTGAGGTCAGTAGGCGAACAGGTCACACTAACTGCTATAATAAAACATTTCCCCTCAATATCTTCAGAATGCCTTGATTTACTGAACTCAAACTTGGTAGGCATATTGAGCATGAACATATTTGCTACTAATTACAAATGTATGAGGTTTCTGAGTCAAAAGTCAGGGTTGTTTCCGTCCAATATCTTAAAAAGACTTCATCTATATTCTTCTAACGTGTGAAGCAAGGTGTCTATAGGCAGTAAATAATTTATATTTTGAGCTCAGTGGACCAAAGCTTGAGGCCACATTGACTTTTAGTTGAAAAAACGTATCTTCCTTCTTTTACAATCCATACCCTTTATATCCAAATTGCTCAGATATTTGTGATACGTATTGCTTTTAAGGTCAGTAGTTGAAGATTATAGTGACTGGTACTAATCCCCAATGATAACGAGATTCACGCCGAAATGCGAGGACGACTCTATTTCATGATAACCGATGAAATAACAATTCATAATGCTTGCACATTACCTGACAAGTAAATATTAGTATTTCTTTCATCTTAAATATTGTATGATTATATGGCAACATAGCTCAGTCGGGTAAAACGTATAGCAGATAACAATTGGATATAAGCAAATCATTTTGTGGGTTCGAATCCTCATGAAGGTTTTTTTTTTTATTTTTTTTTCTATTCGTTTTCAATTTTGTTCCCGTATTTTGTTTCTTTCTTTGATGGTTTGTGATTGTATGTATGTCTTTATATAACACAACAGTATGTTTATTATTTGCATGGCTTAAATGCATGCATTTACTAATAAACTTTGATAATGTGGCAGTTGAGTCCAATTATTCTAGGGTGTTCAAAGATAATCCGTCATAGATCTTTGTTAACTAGATGTTGGATTTATGTATGCAAAACAAACAGTGTCATTATTTGCACTGGCTTAAAATTATTATAATCAATATCATCTTTGATATAATGCTAAACTTTTCTGATCTGTTATATCGGCTTAAAATACATCTCTTTTGTGTTGTCATAGAGGTCATGAAGGAATCTAAATGTTTATGCGAAAGTGAAATAAAAATTTAATGTCGATGCTGAGTTTCGAACCCACACGGCAAAAGATCTGTTGAACATGGACTGTATGCTTTACCACTGAGCTAATTTGCAATTGGTACAAAATCTAGAAATATTTAGATTGTAACATGTTAGAAAAATGTTGAATTCCCCATGTTCCATTTTAATCTATTCATCAGTCATGTTTGTAAATATCAAGTTATCGTTGGGGCATAGTATTACAATAACATTTTCCGCTGCATAATTTGAGAATGACGTACTAAGACATTTAAACTTCGCAGAAACATAGCCCTTATAAATTTTAGATCAGTGGGCCAAAGGGTAAGGTCATGGCGACCGTTAGTATTAAAAATATTGTGATCACTGATTCCTCTTGAGTACTGTTTCTTTTGCAAAGGTCATGGTCATTGCTATGTTATTATTAAGGGTTCAGATAGACGTATAGTGTGATTTTGCTTTGCAGTTTAGTTTCCGTTTACTAAGCTAAGAATGCTTTAACATATGATCCTCGGACATGATAGGAGCATTGCTTTGGGCTTTTCTCTGTGTAGCGGTGGTCATTGTCTTGTACGAATTTTGGCATTCCCATAGTCTGAGATTTCCCCTGCAAAGATTCATACTATCTCATATTTATATGCAGCATCATCATAAAGATGAACCATTTATATTAACACTTAAATTTATTACACAAACGATTTAAAACAATTGTTGTCAATTTTAGTTATTAATATGAAAGTCATTATCAAAAACTTTACTTAGAACATAATGCATTATTTTTATGACTGTCAACTAGCGTTGCGTTATAAAATTAATGCAGAAGGCATCGACAGACTGCTATAGTTCAAAGGAATTATACGGAAATTATTTGTATTAAGGACGATCGGAGCCTATGAAAATAGCACAAATATGTTCGCTCATTTTCTCTACTTTCAATTTCCTTTCCAGGAATTGATTCAATGGCTGATTGCCGTGTATGTACTAAGAGATTCCCAAATCGATACTCCTGTGGTAAACCGTGTAGGGAATAAATGAATGCATAGAAATTGGCGACGATAAACATAGATATCATATATTATAAAAAAACAACAACAACAGAAAACACTGCGTCCATTGCACTGCAAAAGAAACCAGCACTTATCTCAACACTACCTGATTCGTTAAAGAGTATTTGTTCACATGGTATTTATAATATACACATACATTGCTAAAATTATTTAGTTTGATTTGTACTGTTATATCATAAAAGCTTTACCTGAGAACAATAATCCTATGTAACTTCCCCATAAATTCCTAGGAACTGGTTCACCATGTTTGTTTGCTTCTTTTTTCAATCACATATGGCCAGACAGCGTAATTCTCTGTAAAACTGTTCATTGATATAACATTGTAATCCGACACCTCACAATTCATTTCATATTCTACATAAATGCGTTTACCTATATTATGCACTTTGCAGTAATTGTTTATATAATACAGATCTGTCAAACATAAGACGGAAGCTATATTGATTTTAGCCGGAGCACGGCTGGCAGATATGCAAAATCGATAACATTAATGTAACAGTGAGGGTACTCCAAGACAGTTTATTCTTACGTGAGGAATAGAACTATGTTTTGTTTAATTATACCGAGATTATAAAGATTGAAAACGGCTAGGTAACAAGATATTCAAACAATTATGGAAGCCCTGGAGGGACAATTGACTTTCGTACTTCCAACTTTTGATTCCTAACTTTTGCACTTCTCGCTTCAACTTCCTGTCTTCCTACTTCTAACTTCTGCACTTTTGATTTCTAACTTCCGCACTTCTGACTTCCGACTTCTTGGCTTCTTACTTCCTTCTTCTAACTTCCGCACTTCTTACTTCTGACTTCCAACTTCCTGAGTTTCAACTTCTGATTTCCAATTTCCACACTTCTTACTTTAGACTTCCAAAGAGGGAAAGTTGGATGTCAGAAGTTTTGAAGTTGGAATTGCGGAAGTTGGAAGTCAGAAATAAGAAATTTTATTGTTAGAAGTTAAAAGTCAGAAATCAGGAAGTTGGAACTTAGAAGTTTGAAGTTAAAGAGTGGAAGTTAGAAGTCAGAAGTGGGGCGGGGATAAGTAAAAGTAAGGAAAGTAAGAAGTGTAGAAGTTGGAAGTCAATAAGTTAGAAGTTAGAAGTATGGAAACTGTAAGAAAGAAATGAGAAGTCCGTAAGCTACAAGTTAGAAGTGAAGAAAATGGTAGTCTGTAGTCGGAAGCGAGGTAGTTAGAAGTAAAAAGTGAGGTAGTTAGAAGTAAAAAGTGAGGAAGTTAGAAGTAAGAAGTTGGAAAGGTGGAAGTCAGGAAGTTAGAAGTCAGAAGTGCGAAAGTTAGAATTGGAAGTAAGAAGTCGAGAACTTGCAAGTTTGAAGTGCAGAAGTAAGAAATTAAAAGTAGGAAGTATGGAAGTCAAATGTCCCTCCAGGGCTTCCATAAACAATAGTGATCCTAAATAGTATGAAAATTACCAGTTGACTTTGCTACAGTTTAAATTAAATTATGCCTACATCTCATTTGCACTTATTAAGGTGAACACTTCATTACCGATTTGTTCGTCCGTCTGCCGTTTTCGCACGCAAGTCTATAGCATGAATGATCAATCGTAAAAAATAAATGATATTTGGGTTTAGTTTGTCAATATATAATATTTTCTTGTACAGAGAACATAACCATTAAACTTTGTGATATTTCACACAGCTCCTTAACGTTGTGCAGCCACCGGGGACCGTAACTCCTGTTTGTTTATTTATTTATTTATTTGGGTTTTACGGCGCACCAACACAGTATAGGTTATATGGCACCAAACAGGACTACAAATTTTGGTTCCACATCTCATTTACATCGAAATAAAAACATGAGGTATGGAATCAAAATTTGCATACCTGCTGGAATCACAGAGTTACAGCAAAACCAAGTGATAAGACCTTATTTAATAGTCGCCTCTTACGATCATGCAAGGGTAAGGCAGTGGTTCCAATTCTTTTCTTACACAGATCGTCCCAGAATCACATCATTGAATTATTGTTGACTAAACATGAGTCAAATATTCATATCATTAAAGTAGCAGTTGGATAGTTTAATTTCCACGCTCAATATTTCAGGGTCTATCGAAGTAATCAAATAACGCAACACATAATCTAAATAATTCCAGTTTCAAACGTAGAAAACATTTCTCTTACAATTGAATCATTTTGATAATGAAATCTCAAAATATTTAAGAACTTTTCTTTACACGCTCAAAGGTAATGACGTTGGTTGCCCGTCCGTTTGTTCCTGCATGTGTTACCAATTCGGTCAATTCATACTTAATACGCTTCATATACACATTGCTCATAGCCAGTAGATGACCGCTATTGATACTGAAGTCAGTGAGTAATAGGTCATGGTCAAAGTGACTGTCCTATAGAAACAGTATCCGCTTAATATCTTGAGGAAATCCTCAAACCGGACACGCGTTTTTCTCACTGAATGTGAATGATTCCTTTTATTTAAGGAGATATTGATCTACAATCTTCAAACTTGGCAGAACCATTGCCCATATTAGCTGTGCATTAACATAATTATCGATTTGACTCTGGGACCAATAGGCCAGAAGTCAAGGTCACACTGACTGTTCTAGCAAAACATTTCCCCTCAGTATCTTCAGAATGCCTTGATTTACTGAACTAAAACTTGATAGGCATACTGACCATGGACAGTATATGTTTGCTAATAATTTTGAGTTTAATGGGTCAGAAGTCAGGGTCGCTGTGACAGTACAAAAGTCGTTTTCGTCTAATATCTTAAAAAGCTTTGTTCTTCTAACGTGCCGAGCGCGTTGTCCATAAGCAGTAAATAATCATTTCATATTTCGAACTCAGTGGACAAAAGCTTAAGGCCACAGTGACTGTAAGTACAAAAACCGTGTTGCTTTGTTCTACATTCTCTTATCTCACACTTTTTGCTTTTGAAGTCAGTAGGTAAAAAAAAAGGTCATAGTGACTTGTAGTACAAAACATTTTTCGCTAAAGAATGACGTTCTAAGACATTCAGAACATATCTCTAATGAATTTTGGATCTGTATGTCAAATGAAAGAACAGTAATCATGGATCCATCTTGAGTTTCATGTTTCTTTGGCAAATGTCATTGTCAGTGTCATGTTATTACTTAATGTTTATATAGACGTATGATGTGATTTTGCTGGTCGTCCGTCCGTCTCTCCGCTAAGATAAGAATGCTTTTACATATGATCCTCGGACATGATAGGAACATTGCTTTTGGCGTATTTTGCTCCGTACCGCGGGGGGTTTGTAGTGCATTGCCTGGTAAATTTTTGACATTCCTATAGCCTTTGTTTTCCCCGCAAGGATTCATACTCTTTCATATTGATATGCCGCATCATCACGAAGATGAAACATTTATATTAACACTTAAGTTTATCACACAGACGACTTAAAATTGTTGTCATTTTTACTAATTTTAAAATATTAAAGTTGTTACCAAAAAACTTTACCTAGAACATACTGCATTACTTTAATGACTGTCAACTAGTGTAACTTTTGCATTATACTACTGTAAATAACGTTGAAGGCCTCGGGAATAGCAAAACTATGCTCGCTCATTTTCTCTACGATCAATTTCCTTTCCAGGAATTTATTTCAATGGCTAATTGCCGTACATGTATCAGGACATTCGAAATTGGCGATGATAAACGTAGATAATTATAATAATCATATAGTATTGAAAAATTGCACTGCGTCCATTGCACTGCATAAGAAACAAGCATCTTCCTCAACACTACCGGTTTCGTAAAATAAATATTTGTTCACACGGTATTTATAACATATACGTATATTGCTAAGATTATTTAATTTGATTTGTACGTATCATTTAATAAAAGTTTTACCTGAGAACAATAATCCTATGTAACATCCCCATAAATTCCTAGGAACTGGTTCACCATGTTTGCTTGCTTCTTTTTTTCGATCACACCCAGATCACCAGACAACCTGAGTGTCTGTAAAACTGTTCAATAATATAACATTTTGTTTCTTTTTTGGACCGTTTCCTTCAATTTGATTGGCTAACAGATTTTTTTTACTAGTGTGTAAAACAAATTTATTCGGATAATTTTTGTGCTGCTCACGATGTTTGCCAGTACAGAGATTTGAAATTAAAAATGATTGACTTGAAAAAAATGACTATAAAAGAAACAAAAGTAATAAATGTCATATTTTTTTGTTTTTGTGGGCAGCGAGGCGGGACAACAGATTTACTTCCATACTTCCTACTTTTAAAATTCTTATCCGAAACCGAAGAACAAGTAGTTCCATATCCTCCATAAATTTTACGTAATTCAAGTCTGTTTAACTTTCAGAAAGCTTCTGAGATTCAACTTTATCAAAAAATTCACTGCTTAAGTACAAATTTGTCGTAATCTATATTTTATAACAAAAACAACGCGTATGAAAATGAGCATGCTGGCTTTGATCACATGACCAAAACAATTCTTCATCACGTTACCAAAATAAACTGTAAATAACCTATAAAAATACTATAGTACTTCAGCACCATCCGCGTACATCTATAATCGGTATTAAAACCAAGTTGCGTCTTTTGTAAACGTTTTAAATTAAAACTCAGTCCCTGCTAGAAAAGTTAATCGAAATTTTATTATTATAACAACACCAAAGAGCTTGTTATGGTCACATCTTAACTAGCATTGCGTGCGTTCTATTTTCGGATAAAATTGCACCCGTGTATCCGTTGAACTTTGTAGCATAGAAATGGGATTTTGGAAAGATATATTGCATGAAATCAACAGAAGAGGTGTCACCCTATTTATTTTTCTTAGAGAAAGATACGATCCTTTCATAATATTTACGTAAATAATTTTTATTTGCACGACTGAGGAAAACAATTGCAGCCATAACGGAGGGGGCGAAAAATTCGCATCTGTTTCCCGAAAATACGAACGTATGCACTTCAATTTGATTAAATATTACATTCCAGCTGGTGTTTGTGATTGACATATCATTAAAGGGTATGATTAATTCGAAAGAAACATTATTTTTAACAAATTCGCCTTTTAAACGCCGGTAGATTTGCGATGTTTTCTGGCGTATGATTTCTTCTCGGATAATTATACAATAGCGGAATTCGGAAGACTGCAATGAAATCATTTGAGATCATTCAAACTAAGTTAGAAAAATTTTAGTTTTCAATTTTTGAATTTGAACAATAATATTCGTAAAAAGATCCTTTGCAAGCACAGAATGCAGCCAAGAAGACTAATAGCAGACTCGGTTTGAATGAATCTGTTCATGAGAGGTAATGAAATGTGCCCCCACCCTAGCGCCGGCTTAAGCAGAACTCTATTACACATTACACATATGTTGAATGGACTCCATGATCCCAAAGGACCAGAAATTTAACAACACTAAAACATGCATATTGTCATGATTATGAGGCATATTTTATTAATCTACAGCTGAAAAATGACTGAATGCAACCCGAAGATCATGATGTGTGCTGATATTGGAGATAGTAGTAGTTGTTTTGGTTGTTTTAAAATTGAATGAAACATTTAATTTCATTGTAAATATTCTTTTATGGTTGCTTTTAGTTTAAGAACTATTCTGAGGTGTCTTTTATCTATGTAATTTATGTATAATACATGTATATTCATAGTCTGCTATTGCCAAGATGAGATCTCATTTGAAAAAAAAATCACCTGTCAATGTCACAGGGGCCTGAACATGGAAACCCGTTTCTGATCAATAACTTGAGGTTCACTTGACCTTCTATGTTGAAACTTCGTAGGATGATTGGACATGTTGAGTAGATGACTCCCATTGATTTTTGAATCACTTCATCAAAAGTTAAGGTTACAGGAACCAGAACTTTGAAAACGGTTTCCAACCAATAACTTTAGAATCATTTGACCCAGAACCTTCAATCACAATGATTGGAATTACAAAGTCGGTGACCCTTAATGTTCTGGGGTCACTTGACTTAAGGGAAAGGTCACAGAGGCATGAAGTTGGAAAAAAACTCTTTCTGGATCAATAACTCTAGAATCAGTTGACCGAGAATGTTGAAACTTCATAGGATTATTGGACATGCAGAGTTGATGACCCCTGTTGATTTTGGATTAACTCGATCAGAGATCAAGGTCACAGGGGCCTGAACATGGAACACGGTTTACTTGAGAACCATTTGACCCAGAATTTTGTAACTTCATATGGTGATTGGATATGCCAAGTTGATGATCTCTATTGCATCCAAACATAAGTGTCTCTTTGTCTTTCGCTCCTATCCTCTATTGACTTCTTGCCTATTACGACTATGCATTGGGGGACTAGGGAGACATGGGCATCTTCTAATTTGAAATTTAGTTGCCCTCATTCGAAGGAGGAGGGCTATATTGTAAATATTAATGTTTGATGATGGATGTTGGTCGGTCTGTAGACAAATCAGTTTCCGGATGATAACTGAAGAACGCTTGGGCCTAGGATCATGAGATCGGGAAATTTGTCATAACCAGCAAATGACCCCTATTGGTTCAGTAGTACGAGTTCAGTAGGTCAAAGGTCAATATCACATTGACAATAGAACTTTTTGCAAGAAAACTAGATTATGCTTTGGTCTAAGACCACATTTGATACGGAGGTCATTTAAGACTGGTAAATGACCCATGATTATTGATTTAAGATCAATACGTTAAATGTCCAGTAGGCGGTGACCAAAAAAATTCTGTTCCTTGTCAGTTAATTCATGCAAGTGTTCTACAAGATCTTGTTATAACTAGAATCTCCAAACAACACATAATTATCAATTAGTCCATGACCTTTGCTGTTATTCCTCTTGTTCCAGTAAAAGCATGGTGTTTTCCATTGATTTGTTGAAAAAAAAATGCTTATAATTCAAACAAGATTTTGAGCAAAATTAACCAAACCTCGCCAAAATTTTCAATGAGCACACGAGCTTTGCTCATACACTATTTTATCCCCTTTGACAGAGTAAAAGCAGAGTTTTACCCCTTGATTTGGTAAAAGAAAGGTTGAAAACGCTTATTTATCAGAAGTAGTTTAACTAGAATCACCAAACTTAAGCTAACTGTTAATGCCCATTACCAGAAGCTGTCAACCGCTGCCCAAATCAGTCCTCTCAGTGCTTTGATTGTTTTACAGACTTTTAAAACCCGAAACCTCGTACACATATCCGGCCTTTATCGGATATGTGTACTTCGGTTTCGGGTTTTACAAATATATAAAAGAAAAAAATATGACATCCATTCCTTTAGTAATCCGACACCTCACGATTCATTTCAAGTTCTACATCAATGCGTTTACCTATATTATGCACTTTGCAGTAATTGTTAATATAATAATACAGATCTGTTAAACATAAGACGGAAGTTATATTGATTTCAGCCGGAGTACGGCTGGCAGATGTGCAAAATCGATGTAACAGCGAGGGTATTTCCAGACAGTTTATTACTGTCTTCTTTAATTTTACTGACATGATAAAGATATTATTGTTCTCTTGGAAAACGGCTGGATAACAAGATATTCACATAATAACGATCCTACACAGTATGATAACTACCAGTCTGACTTTGCTACAGTTTATACTAAATTATGCCTACATTTCATTGCCGATTAATTCGTCCGTCTACCGGTTTCGTACGCGAGTCTTTATATAGCATGAATGATCAATCGTAAAAAATAAATGATATTTGTGTTTAATTTGTCAATCTATAATATTTTCTTGTACAGAGAGCATAAACATTAAACTTTGTGATATTTCACACAGCACGTTAACGTTGTGCAGCCGCCGGGGACCGTAACTCCTGTTTGGATTCATCTTGAATTATTGTTGAATCATGCCGGCTTCTTGTAACATTAGCCCGCCCGCTTAGCTCAGTAGGTAAGAGCGTTGGTCTACGGATCTCGGGATCGCGAGTTCGATCCTCGGGCGGGGCGTATGTTCTCCGTGACTATTTGATAAACGACATTGTGTCTAAAATCATTAGTCCTCCACCTCTGATTCATGTGGGGAAGTTGGCAGTTACTTGCGGAGAACAGGTTTGTACTGGTACAGAATCCAGGAACACTGGTTAGGTTAACTGCCCGCCGTTACATGACTGAAATCCTGTTGAAAAACGGCGTTAAACCCAAAACAAACAAATCATGTAACGTTATTTCTTTGACTTAATCATGGCTTTCATTGAGTTAGATATAATTTACTGCTGTTTGCATAATATATATTCAGTAATGGTTATTGTACGAGGAAAATGTCTGCATGGTGTTTATAGACCAGCGAGGGATTTGTGAATCAAATGAGCGTATCGAGCGAGATTTTTAAATCTCCTCACTTTTCTATAAATGCTACGCAGACATATTACGCGAATGGAAAGTAACTTACCTACATGTTCTTTTGTTTTAAAAGTCCAATCTTGTTTCAGATTTGCATAACGTTTTGTATGTATAATTAAAGCCATACAACACCGTCTGCTTAAAATTGTGTACTATAAATAAAGCAAAATGCCCAACTTGCTACGCATCTGTAAATTTGTTTGTCAGCAATTGTGACAAGACATTTGTATTACATGAAAAACCCGTGCAAATTTGTAATTCATTGAGAAAGGTATCTCTTTCTGATGTCAGCAATGTGTGTCTAGTCAATTGTTAAAGACCAACAACAACCTAGTGACCTACGTTTTGCTTCCACATGAACTTTGCGAAAATCATTCTGTTAATACTGGTATAATACAGATATATTGCTAGATGACTGACCCCCCTGAATTAATTTGTTTTCACAACTGCATCTGTAAACTTATTCCGACAATCTCTTTCCAATATTGGTTTAAATAATTGATAAATAACTATCTAACCCTGTAGAAATAAAGTGTGGTCTAAACTCAGCTTAATATATCAAATACTGTGCATAATCTAATATCCATTTAATAAAATGTTTGGACACTAAACATATTGTCTTGGCTTAATATTTATTTATTTATTTTAGTCTCTTCCATTTACAAACTACAAGTATATACAAATATACAACATAGCATTAAAACATATGTAAATGTCCATTCAATTTTAGAATTATAAGAGACATATAAAACGGTAAAAAATAATATTACAAACATCAAAATCCACTAGATGACTTAAAACAGTACAGATTTATACGTATAAGCATGTGTGTGCTCGTGTGTGTATATGTATGTGTGCTTGTGTGTGCTTTCTGTGTGTGCGCGTGTGTGTGTGCTATGGTGTGTGTGTTTGTTTGTGTGTGCTCGCGTGTGTATGTGAGTGTATGTCCATTACTTAAAAAAGTATACAGACATGTGTAAATGTGTTTGTGCATGTGTGCTTGCATTTGTGCCATGTGTAAATGTGTGTGTGTGCATGTGTGCTTGCATTTGTGTGTGTGTGCGTGAGTGTGTGTGTGTGTGTGTGTGTGAATCTGGTGAGATAAAGTTACTTCAAAGTGTACTAATATGCTACGCTTTTTCTGATATGTTGCAGCTCCAACGTGCTCATAGATTTTGTTTGAAATATATTCAACATCTACATGTTTATACAAACACCGAATTCACATTATGGGCGATAGGTGCACGCCCGATTGAGTGCGAAATTGACTATCGAAAATTACAATTCCTTGGTCAGCTATGTCGCCTTCCATCACTTTATCTTGCTAAAAAGTTATTCAATCAAAGACTAGTTCATTATATTAATTACGTTAATCAGATGCAAGGATTCATACCGGATATATATCGAGTCATGCAAAAGTGTGACCTTACCTGTGGTATGGGAGGTTCCCAAATAAGTACAGATGGAAAAAGACAATCAAACAGGCTATTACGCAAATGTTAAGACGTCAAATAAAAGAGTGTCTTACAGAGAAATGTGCAGACTTTAATGAATTAATGTTGAACGATAATGGGCCGTATGAACTTTGAAAATTAAGTAAAAATAACCCATCATTAGCCCCCTGCTGTATATCAGTTCTAAGAGCGATGGGGATGTTCTTTTCGCAGAAATTTATACGGTCATATACTGGGTGTAACGCAATCACTAATGACACTTTGTTACATATTGTATGTTATTGTCCAGAGAGAAATGGTGATAGGTATAAGATGTGGAAATTTCTCTTGCAGACGCATGGCGTCCATTTTTACCGAAATTGGATAACCTTAAATCCTGAGGACCAAATTAAAACACTGTTATTCCAAATCACAAGGTTAAATGAGGACTGTCCCAATGAAAGTAACAAATATATTAAAACTGATGCACAATATTCTTAAGCCTTTTTGATATAAGACTATAGTTTTCACTCAGTTTTATTAACGTTTCGGCCTTAAGGCCTTTATCAAAATGACAAATTCCGAGAATTACTCTACATCATGGCGTCTAAAAATTTAACATTTGAAATACAAAACCAGAATTGACGTAACGTTATTAAACGTCAACGTCAAATCCCGCTAAAAAGCGATACACATTTATGATGCACAAGGACTGTCTACTGGCCACATGATTAAAAAGTTATAGACTTAATGTGCAGAAATACATCAAGCTAGTGAAGTCCCCATGCTATCATGGGAGACAAATTAAAATTATATCCTAATCAATTCGTTGCTCAGTTCAGTTCACTTCAGTTATTTGTGTTAAATAAGGGCCCATCCGCCCTTTCAGGCACAGTATAGCATTTAAGCTATGCAGAGTATAGACACCGGCATGTCACCAAGCATGCCGTTAAAGATAAATTTTTGAAGCCAAAGTGGTGAAAATTTACCTCTACGCAATATCCGTAGAGTATATGCCAAAGAAAAATAATTTTGATGCCAAAAGTGAATCACTGTCACGGCCAATGAGACCTAAACGACAGAGACCCGTAAAGAGACGTAGTTGCTCGAAGGCGCCCTTAAAAGGGCGGTAAGTGTTGCAAGCCGCTGTCGCTGGAATCCTCCAGTGTGGGTGGTGTGCCCCTCCCCGCTCGTCCCCCACGTTGAGCGCGAAGTTTGAGCAGCTCTGCATGCCGTCAGTATTCTGCAGGCCGTCTGAACAGCAAGCCGTCAGCCAAGTACGTAGCTCCTTGTCACAAACAGTCCCCTTTAGGGCCACCCCCGCCAGCTTCAGTCAGGACATTGACAGAAAAATGCTAATGACATAGTTCTGTCAATGTCCTGTGCCTTCTCGAGACGTGCACTCACTGGCGGGCTGGAGAAGTCGTCGGTAGGACAATGAAAGTTTATATTCCATAGATATATTACAAAAAATAAGCTAAAACAAACAAAGAAACCCATAAAATTTTGCATTCAACCATTAGGTCATTACTAAAAAGAACAAAAATAAAAATAAAACGAATAATTTATCAAACGAAATAAAAACTATAAAAAGTAGGCAAATTTTACGTACAAAGGGAAGTAATTACAAAAAAAGTTATTTGTAACGGAACCAGTAGAATATGACAATTATGTATTTGAAACTCACAATTATGCGTTAAAAGCAGAAAAAAGGACATGATAAATGAAAGAAATACATATTAAGAACATATTAATGGGCCGCAACGACAATCAACCAAAATTAATTGAAAAACGCTCACTTAAAACCAAAATACCTCCGGAAAAATCAATGGTACTTAAGCATCAGTTCGAATGAGTTTATTTATATTCTCTCCAAAGAACCCCATGTTTCGCTTTCGTGTTAAGTCCATTTGGCGCCTCTGTCTGCAACTCGTGGCTCCACTCAAGCTCCTTGATCTGTCGGTAGTATTTACTATTTTCCTTCATGTGTTCTAACACCGACACCCCGACATCATCTGTGCTATGACCAGGCATATTGAAATGTTCTGCCACTGGTTTCGTACGTTTCAGCCGTATGTCCGCTTCATGTTCTCGCAATCTCTCCTTCAGCGATCTTGACGTTTCACCAATATACACAATTTTATCGCACTGGATACAGTTTATCCCATATACCAGGTTCCATGCCTGACAGGTTTGAGTTTGCTCTATCCGTGTCGCTATAGCTAGCCTTGCCATTATTGTGCCTCCCTTTGTCTATCATTTCGCACACCACGCACCTTCCGTTACATCTTAGTTTCAAATCGCCCGTTTGGTATTGCTTCATAACCTTGTTTGTCTTTCCATGTACCAACAGGTAAGAAATGTTCGTGTCCCTGCGGTAAGCCACAGTTGGGGTGTCACTGAATATATGTTTCATTTGTTGTGATTTGTGTTCATATGTTTACGTACAATATTATGTAAATTAGGGAGATGTCTGGAGTAAGTCACTACTATAGGTACCCTCTTCATTTTCTCTTTTTTGAGTTTCCGTGGTGTTAATAATTTAGCCCTATCTATCCTGTCTACTCTATTCAGTTGATTTTCAATAAACTTTCCGCTGTAACCCCTCCTCCTTAGCTGGCCTCTAAGTTCCTGTATGTGTTTGGCGTAGTCTGCTTCCGTCGAGCAAATCCTTTTCAATCTTACTCCTAATCCATAAGGAATTGCCTTTTTTACGTTTTGAGGGTGGTCTGATTTCCAGTTTGAATACAAGTGTTTGTCCGTCGGTTTCGAATATGTCTGTTGTAATTTCATTATTTCTTTCAATTCTGACAGTCGTGTCCAGGAATTCTATTCTTGTTGTATGCCACCTTAATTCCACTTTTATGTTCGGGTGTATCTGATTCGCAAAATCTCTAAATTTTAACAAATCTTCTAGCCCATGTTGCCACAGTCCAAATCCGTCATCAATGTAACGCTTGTAAAACATTGGTACTTTTTCATTCTCTACAACTTCTCGTCCCATTTGCGCATGTTGCAACAAGCAAAATTACGACCTAGCTTTGACCCTATCGCAACTCCTTCCTTCTGGACATACTCGCTATTATTGAATGAAAAAACATTGTTCGTTAGTACCATATTTACCATTTTCATAACCGCTTCTGTTGTGACATTTGGGTGAGTTCTGCATTGGAGAGCTTCTTCACAAGCTGCTTAACCTTCTCGCCTGGGTATAATAGTAGATGGATATAACTTGACTACGTCAAAACAAAATAAAATTACTCCTTCTGGGATAGGTAGGGGAATCAGTTTCAGTTTGTTTAAGAAATCTGTGGTATCTTTTAAGTAGCTAGGACTATTTTCAACATACTCATCAAGCTCCTTCTCCGCTACTTCTGCCATACGCTCTGTTGCAGTTCCAATTCCACTAACAATTGTTCTGTATGGATTCTCACGCTTGTGAATTTTGGGATTTCCTTTTAATTTGCCAGTAACTGGATGTTTCTGTATTAAATAATCTTTCAACTTCTTGGAAATAAGACCATCTCTACACATCTTGTTGGCTATCTTCTTTACTTCTTTTTCCGCTCTATATTGTGCTCCGCCATCAGTTTCCATATAAGAAACATTGTCCTTTACTTCCTTTTCTAAACTTTCTATATAATCTTCCGCGTTCACTATTACAATACCTGACCCCTTGTCCGCCGGTCTTATAACTATATTGTTGTCATTTAGGAGTGCTTTAATCGCTTTCCTTTCTGACTTGGATAGGTTCGATGTGCATTTATCATGAATGCCATTGACAATCGCATTTTTTACTTCTTCTATGCAAGCATCTAAATACTTATCTCTTCCTTGTTCTGGTGTAAAGTCACTTTTTTTCTTCTCACACCATGGTTCTTCATCGAAATCTAAACTATACGTGTCCTCCTTGTCATGAAAATATTCCTTTGAAAGCAATCTCCTTTCCCATTCAGCCAAGTTACTGTGAATTTTTGTCATATCTACTCTATGTCTGGTTGGTACAAATGATACTAGTAAGCCTTTTGAAAGGAGGGACAGCTCGCTTCCGTTAGAATCCTTGACGACAGATTTGTAACAACCATTTTCTCTCTCTTTAACGCTCTTGGACCTATCTATAACAGGTTTTACGAACTGTTTTTTGTTGTGAATCTCCATGTTTCATATTTTCTGGTTTTATTTCACTAGTAACATCATCAACCATAGATTGTTCAATAATGTCCTTATTGTTTACCATACTTCCTTTCATAAGTTCATAGGTCTCATCTACCGAAGTGTTATCTTCCATAAGATCAATCATACTATACCAGTCATACCCAGTCGTACTACCTTTAACATTATCCAGCTTTTTAAGGTTTTGATGGTCACATTCATATTCGCTTTTCATATTTGATTTTAACCTCAGAAAGTCAAAATGTTCAATTAATGTATAACTCGGATAAGTGGTGTTAATTTGTATATTGTAGTATTCTTAACTTTAAATACGAAGCGTAATTAGGTGACAGCTTTGAAGTCTAGTGGATAGTGTGTCGGACCCTTTATGCTTTTTATGTTTGTATGGTGTAGGTTTGAACCCTTCCTTTTAAAATATGTTTGCTTATTCTATTTTGCATGTCTTTTTAATATCGTCTTTGTTTTAAACATAACATTTTATTAAACTCCATAATGTTTTAACGATCGCAACTTTGGTTTCATTTTCCTTGCAAGAGTTTTTTTTATATTCATTTTGCAATGTTAATAGGTTCAATGTCTATTCTAATATGGGATCCTCTGAAAAATGTCAATAAGTACACAGTATTAGTGCACGAGAAAATCGTAATAGAAATAGTTTTACCTGTATTCCTTCTCCATGCAAAAACATGCTGGAAAAATAAAAAAAAGTAGCTCGTTCTGTATTCGAACCTGCACCATAAGCTTACAAATCATACGAGGTAACCACTGGACCACGCCGCGTCTTATATCGGTTTGCGATATAAGATATTTGTCATATAATGTGTCCACCTGATTCCCTATTTCATTGTAATGAGTTGATCCGGTAATAGTAAATAAAGGCCACAGTTATCGCGTTTTGTTATAGTGCGTTTTATTTGACCTGGCGGGGCGGAGTTAATCTCTTGCTTATGCAAATAATAATGGTAATCTAAAAAAAAAAAAACCAACAAAAAAAATCGAGCAAAATAGGTAGAGCTAGAGTGGTTACAGTGTAAGGTTGATCACCAGTGAATAAGAAATCAAGTTGCCGAATAAACTACATATCCTGCACAATAATGCAGTGGACCGTCGCGAAACTCCGCCCCGCCAGGCTATAATTATAGATCTCTTCCAAACAAAGCACCCGGTAGGTAAATACGGTTACACAATGTACGAATAATCGGATAACCTTCAAAGATCTTTGAGTTATATGACATTCTGCACCACCGCCGTACGGTTTTTACAGCTATACAGTATGATACACACATAGTATGTTTAGTCGTGCGACAGTTGGGATAATGGAGAGTCCAACAAATAATCACGATAGTGAATTGTCTATATCTCTCATATCTTTTCTTGTGACTCACTTGCTTTGCCATATGTAGAGATAGACCGATAGGAAAACATTAATTAAAGACTAGAAATTGATTTCCAAGTCCTTGAAATAATCAAAAATGATTTTGCAAATGTGAAATTTATGGAAGTTAATAACAGCAGTTTAGATTGATCCGCAAAGAATGTAAACTCTTGTCTTACTTACAAGCAGAGATGTCTACTAGTTTACTTCCCTTGTAATACTAGTAACACAATTCAGTGGAAAATGAAAACGCTCACAACAAAAATATTAAGGATTTATGCATATGTGTTTGACTAGCTTTATATGATTTTGTCAGTTTACTAATGGTAAAATGTTTAACGAGTCGATAATAAAATGAAATACCAGTAAGTATTTTATAGTGCAGATAATACAGTTCTGATGCGTGGATTTACTTCTTAAGAGGAAAATAATAACTCTTTGAAATAGTTGTCTTCTGCAACGAATTTTGGGTCTATAAAAACATTACGATTATAAGAAAAATTACCGCGCTCCTATAAAAGTCGATTCGTGGTTAATCTTCTTTACAAAAAAGAAAGTTTCATGTACATTGAAAGAAACATTCAGCGTACGAGATGTAATGGAATCATCTGTCTACAGCTGGTTAAAGCATTATTGTGTATAAGTTATGCAACAGTTTGTCAGTATGGTCATGAGAACACACTAAAATCTCAACATTTTACTACATGAAGAGACTTAACAGATATTTCTTTTTTACCTTTTATTAGCTTAATGCTATTCTAATACTGTCTACAGTTTTATAATCATGCACCAAATGTGGTCAATGTAAGTACTGTTTGAATGTTATAAACAAATAAACACTCAACACACATGCATTAGAATTACGCTATTATAAACCACGCCATGTACCCGGATAATCTTAACCCTGTTCAGCGACCCTAACTCAGTGCCAATATGGCGGATGTAAAGCCGATACAACTTTGTTTTCTGTGTAATTACGATGTATAAAGGAATGTTTCTGTTGTTATATCTATCTCCATTGATCAAGTGTATATTTATTTCAAAATGTATCATGTTAAATATATCAGCCCTTGTGTTTTCAGGTAGAAAAACGACGAACAAGGCAACTTTTTCAATGAAAACATTTACAAAAAATCTTTAAAAATACTTTTATGCTTTTGATGCCTCGACTATTTTGTTGTTTGAAAGCAAAGATATACTGCTTTATAGGCCCGTTTACACTATGTCGTTAACCCATTACATGTTGACACAATGCATGTTCAAATGTACTGACATCGAGAAAAGGGATAAAA
Source organism: Mercenaria mercenaria (assembly GCF_021730395.1). Taxonomy (NCBI): domain Eukaryota; kingdom Metazoa; phylum Mollusca; class Bivalvia; order Venerida; family Veneridae; genus Mercenaria; species Mercenaria mercenaria. The sequence continues at coordinate 27,699,291 of NC_069362.1, forward strand.
ACCTAACTTTGATTTGATAAAAACCGAACTCAGTTTACATGAGGAATGGATAAAAACCTTACTTACACGAAATTGTGTGACGGATAAACACCTAACTGACTAGTATACTATAGTAATGAATGAGCTGACATGTACATGGTCTGATTATTGTAAACATTACTTTATAAGCGGTATTGTTTTCAAACTTTTTCATTAATTTTACAAGATGTTATATGTATGCCCACTACAGTCAAATATTTTTTTCATAATTTTAATATTATGCAAATAGCAATGTTTGGAAAAATCTGGATAAACCCTCAAAAATAACTTAGTATAGAAGTCAAAACTATTATGTTATTATATAAGAAATTATTTAATACCACCGATGTTCGAAGTTCCGTACTCCCCACCCCCCTCTCTCTCTCTCTCTCTCTCTCACGCACGCACGCACGCACGCACGCACTGTTTCAGAAGAATTGTGTTTGTTTCAAATCTTGTATATCGTATAGTGCAAGAGATTTTTATAGAGGTGCTAATGAAATATTTTTGATATTGTTTAAATGGGATTAGATTTATAATTATTTGTTAAATATGATATATTTCAGACGGTAAATAGGGAAGAAAAGTGTGTGTGTGTGTGTGTGTGTGTGTGTGTGTGTGTGTGTGGGGGGGGGGGTGATGCACGGACTGACGGGACAGGGATGTGGGTATCCTTACATTTTTCACTTGTCCACGGACACTTAAAAATCCACTTGTCCATAGTCAAATTTCACTTGCTCTGATTTGTAATATTAAACCTTCATGAAAGCGCAAATAGACTGGAGATCGAGTTCTTTATGTAGGACAATGAAAAGAAAAGCATATCACAGTAACTGTGATAAAAAATAAGCTGTTGAAATATTTGTCTTTTAACGTTTGTAAAAGTCTGAAATCGCGTAAGCAGTGTTCGGAATCTTTTGAGGTCATGCCCGAAACACTGCCCACGCAATGGTACAAAGCCAGATGAATTCTGAGAAAGACTGTTAAAATGTTCCGACTTGTTTTAGTCATACTTGCGATCTCTGTGTGTTTTTGGTTTTAATTTGGCTGACTACTTCCTTTGACAGTGACTTATTGTCTCAGCAGTTGGAATTCTACTTACAAACTTGTCATAATACTGTTTTAAGTTGTTTACCTTTCTGATGTCTTTAAATGTCCTTTTAGTTCTGTGTGTGTAACCCTTGTTTTCCTTTTTTAGTTTTTGTTACAGAATGCTATATGCTGATGATGCAAATATTTTTCTTCAGCTGCTTTAAGTAGTTCTTATTCTCCCTTTAGCATGTATATGATTTCTTCTTTTATGTGTGTTTTTAATGCATGTTGTAAAATGCGACCCTTCATATTTTTGTGTAGTGTCAGCAGTAGTAATAGTAATTGTTTGTGCGAGCATTATTTGGCCCACCTGACCCTTTGCCCCTCTTTTAAAAAATTCAACACCGGCCAGTTCAAATTTAAAAAATCCAAAACCAGCCAGAGTGGGGCCAAATAATGCTCGCACAAACAATTACTATACTACTCATGTATGTGAATAATTTGTGATTTGTTTCTTATCTACTTAGAGCCAGATGCTTTATTTGCTTTAATGTGCTTTAACATATTTGCATTTTATTACAGCGGTTTTACTTATGTTGAGCTTATTTACATGTGTTTGTCGGAAAATAGCTTTAAGCTAGTGTTATATGTTTATATTTATTCGACGTTAAATAATCTTCGTGTATCTAAATCTTCTCTGATATTTTATCATAGTCACCGAGTTACAGTATGCGCGAGACCTAGTCAAGAACCCATTATCTTTATCACCTCCATACACTTGAAGCAACACACAATCTAAATAATATTTTATGTTTTCTCATTTTATACCTGAAAAAGTATGCTTGTCCGCGGACACACAGACTGAAAAATGCACTTGTCCGCCGGCAAAAAATCACGAGTCGGATAAGTTGGACATCCAATATCCCTGCAGGGGTGGGTAGGTGAAAGAACTTCGAGCATCAACAGTCCATAAAAAAAGCACAGACGAACAGCCGTTTTCGTTTGGTTAGGTGTTTATCCATTCTAAGTTCGTATTTATCCAGCACTGTATCCTATACCAGTTAGGAATTATCCGCAAATTTAAACTCACCTCATAATCAATACATTTTTAAGCTATAAAATCAATTTCAAACTTTGATACTGTTAAACATTGTCAAAGAGATGTTTATGGAACTAATACATTTAATAAGTAAGGTCTTACTGCAATTTCTGGTACTTTAAAACAGTTAGAAACATAAAACATGTTCATTTCGAAGACTTCTTTGAGTACATTTAATGAATTCCAGCCACATAATGTGACATTTCGATTGAAATATTTAGTACACAAAACATGCTATCAATACATGATATTATGACTATCAAAAGTTTTACGATAACATTGCATACTAACATAAAAACATAAAAAAAGACAAGGAAATTAACTACATACATCGTCTTTATGTCAGCCATGTTGGCACTGAGTTAGGGTCGCTGAACAGAGTTAGGATTATCCGGGTACATGGCGTGTAAACTTCTTAGTAAAAGGGAATAAAACAGTGAATGAATCACCTAGGCGCCTGATTTAGAAAATCAATATTTTGCGTGCTTTGCAGGGTTACATTTATGCATATGTGACGTGTTGGGCAAAATGACGGCAGTTGGGTGTACGTCTTTATTGACAGAAATAGCGTCTAAAACGTACGTCAATTCTGTTGTGTCGGATTGCCGCAAATAAACGCGTAGATACCTTAAGTCTCAGTCACACTTCACCATATAGCGTTAACGGACGTCTAACGTATAACAAAATTTTTAATCCGTTCGTGTCCGTTCGCATGCGTTTCTTTTCCGTTTTTCATGCGGCATCTGCGCTCCTTGTGCAGCGATGTTCGTTCAATCCGGTGGATGGTTTTGAGCATGTTCAAAATTTAGAACGTACACCACCGGACAAAGTTGTCCGTTAGATGTACTGTAGCAATGCGCAGATATGCGTTTTGTTCGTTACTCTTGCGTTCCCTATTCTGAACTTGACCGGTTCGCATCCGTTCTTGTCCGGTTCGCATTCGTTCTTGTCCGGTGGACCTGATTCTCAGCCGGACTACTACCGGACAGGCAACGGATATAACGTATGTTCAACGGACGATAACTGACAAGAATGTTTTGTCAGTTGCTCATGTGTTGCGCTTTCGTTTTACGCTGTACGCAGTTATCCGTTAATTGAACGTTGTTCGTCCTGTATATGTGCGTTAATCTTGCGGTCATTGTGCGTTTTATGCGCCTCATACACCGATCGCGAGAGCATCGAGCAACAGCGGGGGCTGCCTTTCATCTCCGGATAACTTTCTGTCGCAAATTTTTCTATACGTTTGGCGTCCGTTAACGCTATACGGTGTAATGTGACTGACACATTAACTCTTCATTTATACACTGGTCAAACAGACTCAGATGATAGGCTTAGTGGCCATTATCAAACATTTAGAATGATACATCCCTAAAATCTTTTAATGCAAAAACGTTTGAAAACAGGTTTGGATAAATATATTATACACGAGGTTTTGTGATCTTGCTACCTCCACAATCATATACTTTAACGCAACGCTGGACACGACCGATTCTGCCATTGCGTCCAGTGTAGATCATGATCATACAGCACGTAGACCTGCACTGTTTGCCATTCAATCAGTATCTTTTTGGTAAGCACCCATTTTAAAAGTAAACGTTACTGCCCAATTTGAAAGATGGCCAAGTTCATTATAGAAACAACAAGGTATTGAGGTTAAGGTATTGAGGGATAAGCAGTTGTATAAATGGCAGTTGACAAGTATAGATGCTCAGATATTCTCAGGTAAGTTTATTTTTTATCGATATTTGACTTTCTGTATATCCTAAAAAATTAAATAACTAATATGAAAACGTCTTTCACGAGCGGTATTCCTTTCATACCCTTAACTATACCCTCACAAAACGATGTTTGGGGAGGGGGAAGGTAAATATGAGTGACCTAGTCGGTCGGTCGGTCTGCCAATCCGTTGGTTTACGTGGTTTCTGGATAATAACTCATGAAATGCTTGACAGTGTTAAATATTTCCGGTGTAAAATCATAAAATACAGGTCAAGTTCGACTTTGAGGTCAGTAGGTCAAAGGTCAAGGTCAAAGTGACTGGGAACAGTTAAACGGTTTCCGGATGATAACTTGAGAACGCTTGGACCTAGGATCATAAGTGTAACATCATAAGATAACATGATAAAATACAGGTCAAGTTCGACTTTGATGTCAGTAGGTCAAGGAGCAAGGTTACAATGACCCTGAACAGTTAAACGCTTTCCGAAATATAACTTGAGAATGCTTTGGCCTAGGATCATACATTTTGATACACGGGTGTAACATAATAAATACAGGTCACAATCGATCTGACGTCAAAGGTCAAGGTCACAAGGAACGGTTATGCGGTTTCCAGATGATAACTTTAGAACGCTTAGGCATAGGATAATGAAAGTTGGTAGAGAGGTTGGTCATAACCAGCAGATGACCCCTATTGATTTTGAGGTCAGTAAGTCAAAGGTCAAGGTTACAGTGACCCGTAACAGTTAAACCGTTTCTGGACGATAACTTTAGAATGCTTTGGCTTAGGATTACGAAACTTGATAGGGAGATTGATCATGACCGGCAGAAGACTCATAGACTTGATTTTGAGGTCATTACGTCAAAGGTCACCCAGCACAGTAGAACCTTTTTGCAGGGTTAACAGTGTTTCATTTTTGATAAACAGGTGTAACATTATAAACTATAGGACAAGTTCGACTTTGACATTGGCTTACTTTTGTGATAAAGTCGTATTGTGGTGGTATAATTCGTCAATCCTGTGACATCTCTAGTTTATTATGCAAATATCATAAACACACAAATTAAAAAAAAGTTCAAACGTACCGATGTTGTCTTTCTAAATTGGTTCAATGTACTTTGAGAAACATTGGATAAATAATGAATATTTTGAACTTCAACATCTTAATGCTGTTAAACAGTGTATACCTTACGTTTAAAATGTAATTATATAGGCGTTCAAATACACTTTAATGGAAAACATCTTTCTCGTATTAAAGCAGTTTGAATATTGTGGTTGAAACACCTCATTAAGTAAGAGATTTTTGTCAATTAAATAATTGTCAATGGCTCAGTAGCTACAGACGTACTCGTTATTATGATCATTGTAAATCAAACTGAAAGTGTTAACTACCTTTGAAGCTTATACATCTTACCCACAGCATCGAAGATGCTGCATCACGTTTTTACGTCAAAATGAATAAAAAACGGAAATTAATCAAACATAGGTGCGTTAATTTTTGTAAAGTGACAGTCATCTATATCGCACCCAAATGGTTACAAACGCAGAAACAACTCTCAAGAACGGCAGACAGCCATAATATCGAAAAATCTTGAAGCGTACTCAACTCAAACCACTATTACGGTTTCATATGATTATAATAATACAAAACTATACACAACGAAAAAAATAAAATAAATAGAAGCAATAGAAAATATTATATATATGATAAGGGGTAACTTGTAGTAATAACGGATTATGGGTAAAATGACTTGTCTTACAAGAACTTCGTTTTGGATGGCGGCATTTTCACTAACATTAATGCTTATAGCATGGTTTATGCCTCTGTGGCTAGGCAGACGCGATGAACAGGGATTCAAGCATTACTTTGGATTGTTTTATCGTATGTACTGTTCTGATAACGGATGTATGACATCAGCCGACGTATTTAGCTCAAAGACTATTCTGTTGGATAGTGGAGAGTGGCACTGTAAGTTATTTTGAACGTGTTTCCCTTTTTACCTATTTGAATTGTTACGAAATGATTTAGGTTTCAAGAATTAGAATGAAGCCAATCTCTATATAGATAATCAGATGCAAATAATATTTATTATGTAACTATGCATGCAGCATTACGAATGAATATAAACAAAACTGAAATTTTGATGTATATATTCTGTTATTAAGCTAAAAAACTTTGCAAAATCTTAAAATGTTCATAAATATTACACTTAATTAGTAAAACAATGTTTCCTTTTTTTCAGTTGATATCGTTGTTATACCGATATTATCAACATTATCTCTAGTTTCATGTGCCATTGGAATATTGATTTTAGAATTTATCGTCTGCGGCTGTGGAAAAGACTTTTCTCTACGACCACTTATTGGTGCATGCATTTTTCTTTTTATTTTATCCGGTTAGTATATCTTTTCTGTGAAATTATTCCTTTAATATTTTGAGCTCTAATAAATAGTTCAATTTTAAGAAGTAGAGCTAATATAATGTAGCCCTTCCGTCGAACAAAGTGTGCATATAAGATGGGTATATTGAACTAAACGCCACCGGGTCTTTGACATCACGAAGTGGCCTTACAGGTCGAATTTTAAACACAAAATTATATTTTATAAAGGAACTGCACCTTTTAATGGAAGTTTTGCATACTAGCAGGCAAGCTAATATCAGTTTCCCCGATTGCAAAGTGACACAGACCAAGATCTATAGCTTTTACAGAAATTTCATCAGTCTTCTAGCAAAAAGAATATAGCGAAAGTGTCAAATAAGTATCAATTTGATAAACCCTAGCCTAGGGAAGCATATGAATATAAGAACTGCTATATTATATTTGTTAACGAGACGAAAATGAAACTTCTGAAGCCATATGGAATTTTAAAACTTGCGTTTTGCTTCAGATTGCTTAAATATACAATTATATGTCAAACAGAAATATATAAAACTATAAATCATATTGAAATCAAAAGAAAGACTCAGCTTTTTAAAACCTTTGTTGTTATTACATAATTTTATAAAACAATAAAATGTTCACTTATAATAGGGATCTAAATATATGTATGGGTCTTTTTGCTTCATAATTTAATCTTTATAGAATATAGGGAAAGTGAAAATGTTGCTTAAGGTAAAGAATGTGTAATGAGCCGGAATTTCAAAAACAAGTTGCATCCTTGATAACATGTTTAAATAATAGCAAAAGCTGATCTTAACCCAATGTACAATTATTAAAAAAAGTCAAATGCACACTTTTTACACAAATGGCGTCGAAAAATCACATTTTAGCCTTGCCGTAAATAGTTGTGACGTTGCCTTTCTTACTGTGATTAATTTGGTTTCGGGTGGTCCATTTAATTCAAAAAGTTTTTTTTTCTTTTAATATAACAAGCCCGTTGAAACCTATAAGGTGATGTAATTTACTAATAAGTTCTCCAACTATTCGCCGACGGAAAGCTTACTTTATGCAAAAATCATGCCAAAATCTTTCTACGGAATTATTGTTTTCGAGCGGAATGATTAAGTAGTGTAAAAAAAAACAGTCCCATAGATTTTTTTTAAAAAACTGAAATAATCATATAAATTTATTTTACTGTAAAATGGGCGAAAAAAATAAGGGGGTCTCCGACTTCGTTTTCACTGTAATGTCTTCAATTTTCCCTCTACCTCCATTTTGACGCGCAGATTTTGTGCATCGAAATTTCACAAAATAACTGTTTGTATTAGAGAAAAATAAGTTTATCCGCACAAAAGAATTTACAACAAAAGAAATTTCATTTTAAGCGTATTCTAATTTTGTAAGCCATTTTTCGATTTCTTTCAAGTTTTTATTGTCACACTTGTATACATGAATAGATGTTACATACACAAAAAAATGCGTAATGAAACAATGAAAAAATGATAGTTCTTACTAAACATTTTATTGCTCGTTCTCTCCTCCATAGATTTGTTTTTAATTTTCTGAAAATGTTCCTGAAACGTTTTTGAATAAAATAAGTTTTAAAAGTCCTTGACTACCAAGTTCATTTTTACGCTACGATGCTATGAAAATTGGGAAGTTTAGATACAGTTAAAACGTTACGTCTTTTTTCGCGTTTTTCAACCAAGTTCACATTGTCTGTTTGTATGATTTATGTGCAGCCTTTATTGAACGGCGTGTTGCATTATCAATTGGTTTGTAATCCTTTCCAACTGTTTCATAAATATTTAAATACAATTTTCCCCGGAATCCGGAGATGTTAGTTAGGGCCCGACTAGATACAGTGGGAAAGTTGTCAATTTCTTACGGAGAGTGCCTACATGGTTAGAAACTATAATGCGGTTGTGTAAGCAAACCGCCATGACATAATAGAAGGTCGTTGAGGAACGGCGTAAACCAAACACAATAAACGGTTATCAAATACATAAGTGCAATGACTTATTTATTTCATGTCCGTACACTTTTAACGTCTGACATTAATTTCATGTCGTTTTGACTGTGCATATTTCGATCAACTTAAAAGTCAGAATTAGCCGGGAATAATTATTGTTTGGGGTTTTACGCCCTTTTCGTCATCATTTTATTTTTTACAAGCACTAATCTCTTTCGCAATTCCCCACAGTAACTTGCAACTGTTCCATTGAAAAATATTAGTCACGGATAGAGTGACTATACCGGACATCAAACCTATGACCGCTCGATTGGCGGGCGAACGCTCCAACCAGTGTGTCATTCGGTCAGACGTGAGGGATGGGGGTAATTTTTGACTAGATGAATTAGATAAGAGACTATTTTCTAAGGGTCAGTTGTATTTAAAGTTTTAAAAACGGGAATTATTCTAAAATCTGAATTGCACATATTTGTTAACCATGGTTTAAAATGTTCATTTAAAAAGATCAGTGTAAATTAACATTGTGGGAATGGCTGTATATACCGATGTTGAGATAACTTTTAGCCCGGCCTAATTTTTTTACGTGTAAAAAGATGATATGCTAGTATTATTTTATGTATGAAACAAAGAGTTAACAATTAATTATCAAGACACGAAAGCTCATTGTTGTCACTACCCGCTCCCGTTTATTCATATTAATTTTTAGTTTTTTTTTTAAATTTTAGCGATTTTGACTTTGAGCGATCATGTTTCGAGGACCCCGGATTTAATTTTTTTTGCGTCAAAGTTTGGAAACGGCACCGATCTTTCATATTTTATACTTCAGTTCAATTATATCACCCCGTTTTGTTTCAAGCTTAAGTTGAAAATGACAGCGATTAAGCGGCTATACACAGCTATAATACTCGCGTTATTCAAATTCGAAAACAAATACACATACTGATAAAAACGGTGGAAGTATTAGATATGAATACGGTCAAATGCTGACAAAATGTTAGCCATATTTTTTACTCTAAACATAAATAAATATATGGTTATATCTACTCCTTTTCTGAACTACAAGTAGATATTTCATTGTTGAAATATGACGAAAAGCTGGATGCGAAATGGAATTTTCAGCGTACAAGATATTTACCGTCAACGTTTAGAACGTAAAGACGTGGCGTCGTCAAGCATAATGTTTGACGTTACGCTAGATGGCGCTGAATTACGCCTTCTTGACCTTAAATATGACTAGCCACCTAATGGCTGATCTGTATGGGTCATGAAAGCAAAATCGAAAATATATAACACGCACATAATCCATGTAATTAATGTACCTCAGAATAGTTTGATGTAGTCTAACGTCAAGCATTCTACACTAGATAAGTTTGGAGTATCCTTACTTCCAGACCCTAATATCGAGAGATCTACTCTTGCGATAGTTCAGTTTGATGTGTCCGTACGTCTTGTATTCTACACTAGAATAGTTTGATGTATTCTAATATTCAGTATTCCACACTAAAATAGTTTGATGTATTCTTACTTCCGCAATCATACTCTAGAATACTAGTAGTTACATGTATTTTATTATCAAACATTCTTTAATAGAATAGTTTTATGTATCCTTACTTCAAACATTCTACCTTAGAATGGTTTAATGTATCTTAATATTTAGCATTCTAATCTCAGTTAATTTGGTGTCAACAGATTAATTTCACAAGTGAGTGATATCACATTGTTGCATGATATGCCATCTTAAAGTAAATTAACGTCGATAACTTTCAAATTTACCAAGGCAATAGAAAAGAATGTGTGTAATTCTATGAGTAAAATGAATGTGAAGTTAAAAAAAAAAACAAGAAATTTGCACAAGTATTTTTTTTCGCGGATTAATATGGTGCTGAAAAAATGTAATACTTCAATAATGCACACTTGAAGTGTAATGTCCGATGTCAGGATAAGTTTAGTTTTCATTTAAATATGTCAGTATTTTACAGTTGACAAAACTAGAATAACTGTGCAATTAGTAAAATTGTTGAGTATAATAATGTTTGTATGTGTCTAATGAGAAGAAATCACACAATTATTATATTTATATTCTATTATATAATTGTTTGATCATAGATAAATTTTAACATCAGATATTATCAAAGTAATTTACAGCTTTTTTGAAACACATGCTTAAAATATAATTACTTTATTCATTGATTATACACTTTAAAGACAGAACATATTAAGTTTAATATTTTGTAAATTGCTTTTAATTTTCTACTTGAGTAGCTAAAGATATTTTTGATCGAAAAGAATATCAACATTTACAGGGCTTTACTCGATTAACATATCAGACTAAGTGATTTTTTATATTACCTTTTTAAAATGTCATCGAATTATTTTTCATTAAGTGAATGGGTAGGGACGAGAGTATATCTTTCAACAAAAATTTGAAAATAAAACCCTGGATAATTTTGACTTTAATCTTGGTCGTTTTCAGGAATTCTTGGAGCTATTGCAGTCTTTCTATCAATAGACGTAGCCCGAATGTACAGCCATCAAACATCTACTGATGCTTCAGAGTTCCCCTGGTCTGTTCTTGTCATGGCTATAGCTGTGTTGCTCGTGCTCTGGGCAGGAATTTCATACCTTTATATAACGTGCAGATGGGCAAAATTCCATGACACTTTGAGATATAGAACGTTTTCAAGAGTCGACCATAACAGGTATACAATTGATAAACGCCAAATGAGTGACAACACTAACATACGGCGGTATAGGAGACATTTCAATACAGGTGCTTCAGACAGTCCAGCTCTTTCAAGGTATGGTGCCTCAACATTTACAGATCCTGCATACGTTCGAAGTTCTGGCTATAATTCTTATAACGGACTCCATTCAAGCTTTAGCAATGGAGGATCAGCATATAGAGTGTCAGATGGCTCATATTATGGTGGTTTTAGAGTGCCAAGAAAATCCAAAAGTCTTAACAATCTTGACGATTTGGAAGAGGACACTACTGGCAACAGACTGTACGGAGAATCTACAAAACAGATATATAAAATATTTTGAGAAAGCAAACAGCATTAATTTCTTTAGATAAGTGGTTCCGATATATAGAATTAACGTGACATATGAATTCTTTGAATATTTTCAACGGTTGACAAGAATTGTGATTATTAAAAGATAAACGTTTTACTTCATTAGAAAGACAAAAACAAAAGCAAAAAAAGCAAGAAAAGAAATAAAGGTCTAAAGTCCAACTGGAAAACCCATATTAGAAACTTATTTGAAGTTAGTTGCATAGTAACGCATTCAACAAAGTATGTTATGCACATTAATTGTTATACAAGTTAAAGCATAGCAAAAGTTCCTTCTAGGGCACATCTATATAAATATATAATGATCATCTTGTAAAATTTTGGTTGCAAAAAATGTCAAGTAGGTATTTACGCTAGTTGTTTAACATAAATTGTTAAATCCAACGACAAATTAAATCTGTGTCCACTTTCAGTAGAGTAAATACGGCAATAAGACTCCGTTATGATTCGATGCCTGAATTTGTTGCACATAATTAGAGGGTCGCAATGGGGTTTGTTTTCACATATTAACCATGCATTTGAAGATAAAGATAATATTTAGTTGTTTACATGTAAATGTGCAGATATATGTCTATCTGTTTGTACATATGTTATGTTCTTCAAAAATGGAGGAAATAAAAGAACCAGACATAGTAATATGTAATCCATGGACGCGTTCAGTCAGAGAGTCTCCTCAGTTAGGAAAGAATAGTTTTAACGTCAGAGGTTATTTCTAAGGTCACGGAGTTTGACTGGCCAGAATGTAATGACAACAGCTTTCGATATCAGTAGCTCAGTCAAGTGTGACTTACCAAACTGTAATATTCCTTCTCAAGAGAAGGAACAATAAACTGTGCTCAAAAGATTCGGGCCAATTATCTCAGACAGAGATATTACCTCTCATACTTCATAGTGAACGTATGAAGAAAATAATATCATGTTACTTGCCCTCTGACAGACTGTGTTAACCAACTTATATACTCTAGTTTTATTAGTCGCCGGTAGAACAACTATACTTGATACGCTTTAGGATTCTGCCACTGGTTTAGAGAAGTTATTAAAATGTGACAACGAAAAAATGATATTGTAAATAAAAGAAATATAAGACAGTTAATGAAATGCTTACATAAAGGAATTAGGAGCTGAAAACTGAATAAGATTTTTATTATTTCAAAAGATAGCATTTCTAGGACAATAAGAAAAATGTATAAAGAACTTATCCCTATCCTATTCTGCTCTAAATAATTAACGACTGCTAGAGATTTCCAGCGAGCACTGATTGGCTGAGTCTTTACCTGTGTCTACGTCACGCTGCGTGTATTTAGAATATACTATTGCAGACGGAAAATAAATCTACATGAGCGCATGTAAGACAAGGGAAGTAACACAGTCTAAGGGCATATTTTGTGACTGTCTCTTGTTTGTAAAAACACTTTTTACTTTATTGTCAAACTATGGGCCTTTCATTAGAAGATATATAATATAATTTGTCGAAATGTTTTGGTTACAAGAAATCTTTTGCATTCATTATTTGAAAATGTGAAAAAAATATTTGCCGTCGTAGATTTCCGTTCCGTGAGGATGCTGGCGCATGGGTTTCAGAACGAGGCTTAGCGAGTGTTTTGTAAACAAAGAAAAAAGATTAAGATGGTAAGAGGGTTTTGGGGTAACTTTCATAAAGGATCCGACATTTTTCAGCGTTTCAACGGCATGCAATGCACCGCAATAGCAGTTATAGCTTTATTAGCCTATTTTTTACAATCCAATCTTCAAAATATTAGCTGACAGCTCTCCGGCGACTTGATGCTCTGCATCAAATTTTACTTGTATACTGATATCATTACTTTTATATATGATCTTGACATGTGTATGTATATGTTTATGTGGATGATAAACTATGTTTAATTCCAAAATATCTAATAAATATTGTCTGTTGTCTATAAATTGGACTGAATTTTGAACAATACTATATTTTTGCTTGTAATACGACACAAACATAAAGGTGATATAGAAATTCTAAATTTTCTTCTTTTTCAGGCTTTGTCTCGCGCACCGCATAATTTTGATTTAAAAGGCATTGTCAAGCGTGTCGCTTTCGCTCATAGCTTAACCATTCGAAATAAAGGTCCAAGTAGTGAAAACTCTGTTCTTGGTATAATTTCTTGTTATTTGCATACTTGCGCATGGTATGTCTTAACCATATTTGAGAATATATAGTAACAGAAAATATCTTTTAAAATGATGGTCGGCGAATTGTAATAAGACAAGACGTTTATGGGGTTTTCATATCATTTGTTTATTCTATCATCTATCGGACATTTTGCAAATAGCAAAACTAAACACGACACTTTAACAATTTAAATGGTTCTCTTTTAATTTTTGGCGGCTGCTTCCACCAGTTTCAAAAAGAATACTAAGTTTGAGAAATCTTGTCAACCAAAAATAGTTCCAGGCTTTCCAGGGAAACAATTATCTACACAACGTGCAGAATAATTATGCAATGCTACAATGTATGCCTTAATACCATTTTTAATGTAAATTCGGCGACTAATATCAACATAAACTGAAGTCAACGTTTTAATTAAAACAACCACGTGTATGAATACAAATTTATGGTCACGTGAATAAACGATGACCTCATGTCACCTGAACTGGAGCGATGATATTTAGCTATTGCATAGTACTGTCCTAGAGGTCACGTAGCTTATAACGTAGAAAAGGTAGAAACCTAGCCTGGGAATCCAGACTGACAATTCAAGTCCTGATCTGGGAAAACCTGTTTCCTAACCGCAGTATCACACATAACTCCCGAAATATAAGACTGTATTTGATAAAGAACGATGACTTCTGATAGTGATAATCCACTAAAAATAGAAACGGAGTTTCAACGGAAATTTAAAGACACATCACGAAGGTTTCCGAACATTTCCGGTCCATAGAAAATACCAGTTTGTACCTCCCATATCTTTTCCAGGAAGTTGTTACAAATGTCAGAATAAACTTAAATGTTCGTCATAGCTATCAAAATATTGTCAATGCAACCCTAGTGATCTAAGAATGTTGCCGAATTTTCGGCAGCATTGTCTCGTTTTCGTTTCAAACACGCGAAAATAAGACCACATGTTAATTAGGCTATTTGTAGAAAATCAATAATCAGCAGTGACATGGATTTCCTCAGGCGTTGAAACTGAACACTAATACGCAAATTTAGTGAGATCTTTAATGAACAGAACAGAACCGTAATTTATTGATATAACTTCACATGTACAGTTCATCGTTATAAGAACAAAATGTACTAAAACATGCATAGCAATGCGAGAGTGAACAAAACAAAAGAACATTCAGTTAAAATTCATTCAATATCAAGTTGTTTGCAATGTGACCTGCCGACATATATGTAGTGTATCTCACGGATAATCTTCCTTCAGCGAATGTACAATATAAGATATTACAATTATGAATAGATACACATGTATTAGGTACAATATCGTCTGACAAAACACGAATTATCACCGTGGAAACCCACAGGTCGCCCAAACTGCTCGCTTTGACTAAGTGGTACAACTGTCTCACAATTTTATCAACTTGTAAGCTCGTGAAAATACTTGCCTTTTTGAAACGGCAATCTGTAGCAAGTCGTCGGATAACAGATTTGATCAACTGAAAAATTAAGATCTTGAGATCTAACTAAATATTAAACTTAATCTCCCGTGAAAACTTGGCAATGATAAACAAATACCTGTTTCGTCCTCACCTTATTCATAAATAACTTATTTTGTTAGATGAAGACCTGTATTATTTAACGGTTACACTTTTCGTGTCAACTGTTCTCAAAATTAAGAAAAATCTCATAGATATTTACGTTTCTTGACAGTGGTGTTAGATGTTGGATTTCTTTCCGTGTAATCCTCTTTAATTTCATAAAAGTGTTTTTAAATTTTAACAGTTCCGTAATTTTTCCTAAAAATATGAACATTTCAATTTCTTACAGCCTAAACATGAGAACTAAAAATTCATGCCTCCATTACGTTTTCTCATTAATAGAAATATTGAAACTTTCAAATTATTTTATGTCAGATTCTGCTCACTTCAGCTAAATTCATTTGAGTCGCACCATGAGAAAACCGACATAGTGCATTTGCGACCAGCATAGACCCAGATCAGCCTGCGCATCCGCGCAGTCTAGTCAGGATCCATGTTCTTCGCTAACGGTTTCTCTAATTGCAATAGGCTTTGAAAGCGAACAACATGGATCCTGGTCAGTCTGCCCTGATGCGCAGGCTGGTCTGGATCCATGCTGGTCGTAAACGCACTATGTTGGTTTTCTCATGGTGCGGCTTAAAATGTCTGGGTTGATACAAATATATGTATCAAAATTAAAACGGTTTGTTTCGCCAGTTACATATTTTTGGAATTGTTTTCTCGGTCTGACTAAAGTTTTAAGTTTGTCTGACTGAATGTCCAGCATTTTTGCGAAGCCTGCTGTTATGTATAGCGGACTTTTGAGTATAAGAGAAGGAGTAATAATTAATGCACCTCTAAAATACACTGGCTGCAGAACTAATATTCTGAGATACATTTGTGGTGCATGTCTGTGGTATTTTCTTTGACAAAAAATCTCATGAAAACCACAGCTATCTGATAAGGACTAAATCAGTTCGTATATAATTAATGGTAGGCACTGTCCAAGAGCTTTAGAAAGAAATCTGAAAAGCTGAATGATTTGGAAAAAAGCTTATATTATTTATTTATAGTAAAACACCGTCGATGTAATTTATGGTGTAGTTTTCACCACAAATAATCCAAAAGGACCAAAGCTATTCGTTAAAGACTCAATCAGTGTGTATGTAAACAATGATTGGCAGTGAAAAAGGATTAATTTTGAAACAAAGGCTGAATATTTTGCAAAAAAGTTCTTCTGGTTTATAGACCATTTTACCCAAGCCACGGTAACTATGCAAATTCCACGGATGTTTTGATTTTAACGCGCATGCGCTCTTTACGTGTGGCAAAAAGACTTTCAACGATAAGAAAACCTACATAAAATCATCATTTTATTAAGAATTGTTTTGCCACTATAAGGTTAATTTCAGTCAAGTAATTTATTATACAGTATGCTTTGATTAAAGAAAGACATATATGTTTTTAATCATATCTTACCTGAAAAGCCTGTTATATTCATATTTTCGTCAAAAAAGAACAAGCATTTCCAGTCCATTTCGGAATCCACACTTCATACACACATAAAACTTGTTCCTTACATTTAAAAAATGTCATATTTTTCATTATATCTATTTTTCCCACAGCTTCATATAGTTGTTGTATATATATTTTTCTCCGGCCTGGATGATATCTACATACTTAGGGGTCGCGGCTCCATGTCACTTAGGTTGCTGTTTTAAGTGATCTACCTGAAATCGTTACGTAACTATTATGGCAATGACATGATAAAACATATTAGTTTATTTTATTTCATATGTATATATTGTTATACTTTCTCGTATACACGCATGCATGTACAGTTTATGTGACGATGAACTTCTATGTTCAAGTCAAGTTGTTAATAGAATTTCTGTTCTGTTCTGTTCTGTTCTGATAAGACATAGGACACCGGATCCTTTCAGAGGTGTCCCCTAATTAGAGCGGATCATAAAATTAACTGAAGCATATAAGGTGGTTTGATGTGATGTATTTGACAAAAGCATTCGGTCATCAATTAATGCCATATTATAAGAACGCACTCACATTAATATATCACGTGACGGAGCCGTTTTGTGAATCAAAAATAAATATTTAACGAGGCACCTAGTATCTTAAGTTCAATAAGAATAAATTTAACGGACATTTTCATTTAAAACTATAAAGTGTAGTTACAAAAAAAATCTAAGTTCGTAAGATATGAATCAAATCAAGGACTAAAACTGCACACTGAAGGAAAATACCTAATATAAATCTCTAATTATTTTATTTACATGCTAGATCATTTTCATATCGAAAATGCATAGTGAGCAGGTCATTATCCGTAATTTAATAGAATAATTATAATAAATTTGATTTCCGCAAAAAATAGAACAGATGAAGAATGTAAATGTAGAACACCCTTCATCGCTACATGCACCCACTATATTAAATCTGACCGCATCCGAACCAATTCGATATTGTCATATAAAAAACTTTCAAATTCGAAGAATCAAAAGAAATAAAAAAAAGAAGTTTTAAGATAACTTTTATCCTATTTATGGTTTTTATTTACTTATTATATATTTTTTTCTTCGAATTCGGAATAAATTGATCAGTATAATTGGATAAAAATGATCAAAGGCTGAATTATATTAATTGAACATATTATTTTCATGTAAGCTAATTGCGACAGGTTGTAAGTTATGTGAGGTCATGTAAGGATATTGAACAAAAACTTTATTAATTCATGGAAAAAAAGCATTTCTTTTCATTTTTCTTAACCTGAAATTGTCGAGAATAACATTGCTGAAAAAATGTTTATTAATCCAAAATCATCAAAGATAATGCGCATTAGTTAAACTATATCAGCTGTGGGTTTGCAAAGATCTACATATATTTTCCTTTGACTTTCAGTGGATATTTACTATAAAACAAACTCATTAATTATCGAATAGATTGAAATACAGTATAACTCTAACGTAATTGATATTGTACATTCATGTCTTTTTGCCCTACGTTGAGTGCGCATGCGCGAAAATTGTTTCCCGTTGCTAAGTAATTAGCTCGGTGTAAAAAGGTCTATATTGAGAATTCCTCAGATGTCACTTTCTTTCTAATATTTTGCACATTGATTAGTAGCCTACATCAGCGCTTTGAGCGCTTTGATTCATTAAGGTTTCGTAGGGTGCAATTCTGTTTCGTTTTTTTTTCTACGACGAAAAATTACAGCAGTGGTCTGGAAGCCACTTCTCTACCTAGAAGACTTTAATCGATCGGCTAATCACACCGTGTGATACACAGACCGTATTCAGCTCCCTCTGTAAATTGTTATCTGTTGGTATTTGACCAGGTTTCTATTATATTTCTTAGACTTACTTATCGTTTTTAGATATATCAATATTCTTGCTTTATATTCTGATTGAAACGTAGCTTAAAACCTGTAAACAACGTCAGTAAGGATAAACGCTTTGTCTGACATTTCACTCAGCACTGCATAATCGACAGAGTGAAAAAATAGATGCTCGTCCAATCAGGCAGAGTGTTGCATAAATCTTTCATTTTAATAAATTATCTGTAATGCGTTATCGAGTAATCAGATTTTCAAACTTAAGTCACGTGGAATATGTCACGAATTCGTTCTTAGACGGCGTTCGCCGGAAAATTCTTACTGTCGATTTTCATGATAGATACACTGATGTATATTTTGTTTTGACTAACAAGTTTAAGAAGCTAAACAAGATATTTTTATATAAAATGATAATTTCAAAAGGTCACACTTAATGCTGAACTGTCCGAATAGTAAGACAAAATTAAGGCAAAAATGTAATAAAGTGTTAAAGCAAACGCCCGAAGAAAAGAAGGAGCGAAATTCTGCTTTGCCATAAGAGTCCATGCATTTAATGAATGTTATGTGTCAATTCAAGAATATATGATTACATTAATGCAAGGCAACATATAAAGTTTAAAGAAATATATAATTTCAACTTTTACTGCACAGGTAACTGAGTGTAAAGCTAGCTAGATGGTTTAACATTTTTATATCCTCTCTCTCAAAAAAAGAAAGAAAAGAAAACAACAAAAAAAAAACCCCAAACTAATTGTTACTTTGATCATCCTCAATGAAATAAGGATATTTACATTTTCTGTTGACATTTCAAGAGGTGTGTATCAAACATTATGCTAATTGTCGGGCCCACACTCCAGTGACGTCTCAAAATACCTCTTCCGTGATATTTTAATTTAGACATGATTGATTGACAGCTTCGTAGGATATTCGATTGATTTTCCATATGGCCACTGATACGTTTAATCGTACTGACACATGCGGGAATGCAGAGAGCCTGTCTGTGCATCAAAAACTGGTGTGCAGAGAGACCGCCGGTGCCCCGACAAAACCGAAAATAAGGTGTTTTGAATAATTCCATTTACATTTCGGCCTATTTGTCAGTATTGTTTGGAAGAATATTGAAAAATGAATACAAATAGTGCGCTTGATATGTATGATATCAAAGCAAAAACTCGTTAAAGATTGTGGAAAAGGTCGGGCTAGTGTTCCATGTCAGTACACCATCAACTAATTTCGTCGAATTTGAGAGAAAAATGGCTGATAATTAAAAAAGTAAACACAACAATACATAGTAAAGACATTCTAATGTTCCGTGCTCTACTTATTTTTGAGCAGCATACCTACTGTCATGGATGGCAGCTCGATTTTTCGACTCCTTTACCGACCTGGACATTGTTTATAGCAAAGAATAGCCGGTGCTGACGCAAAGAAACCGCCGATATAGCAGATTTCGCAAAGTCCGACGATATGGATATGCACCGTGAAGCTGCATTTCAAATATATTTTAATGATTCATGTTACAAGAAAAGTGCAAATGTGAAATTGATTTAGCATAATCTATATTAGAAAACGAGCCTGATGGCCAGTCAACTTGATATATCTTACATGGCAAATGTTAGTATAAAATCGTGATTCTATGTTTAATTTAGTACATTTTGAATCAAGGTCATATTTTAGTTTATAATGATATTACATTTGTACAACTGATCAAGCTACATCGTCAACTTGATAAAAAAGATAAAGATCTGTTTAATGAACCGCAAGGTGCTACATCATTTTTCAAGAGCTAATCCTTCTAAGAATTTGTCAGCGCATTATTAAGCAATATACATTTTTATTGTGTTATTATGTCTCGGTTTTAACGTTTACGCTTTAGTTCTCCCACACGATCGTTTCGCAATACGCCACAACAAACGAAAAATTAAACTAATTAAGTTGCCAATTATCATGACAAATGAAAGTGAAATCGATAAAGATACGGTAACATCGTCAAGCTATTACAAACCTGACAACTTTGAATACGGATTGCGCTGTAACGATAATCTACTAATGAAGCTTTTTTACACATAAAATATATAGATTACAAATCTATGTATGGTTTAAGTTCACTTGCTAACTTAATCAGTATCTCAGAAAAACAAAAGACATTAAGGGTCGTATAATGTACATGAATAAATGAACCCAGATTTTAAAAACGCCAAAACTTTGCATATATGATAATCGTAAGAAACAAAATAAATTAGGGTGATAAAGTCGCAGTTCTCACGAAGCTATTTATTCGGATTAATTTTATTCAGATATATAGAGGTACGGTTGTCGTAGCCGGAAAAGAATATAGAAATGGACCAGTTTTGTCCAAAAAGAAAGCTACGTAAATATTTTTGTTGCAAAACACCAATGTAGGTGACGTTTAATTAATTTAAAATGTACACGCGGTTGCGTCAAATGTGGAACTCTAGAGCAGCAGCCTGTCCAGTACAATCTTGACGAATCTCCCATACCGAAATAACTGGATACTGTTTGATATTTTCGCTTTATAATGCTACCAGAAAGTCTTCATTTAATAAAAGTAGGGGCGTAAAAATATATATGATTTTTCATGAGTTTGTAACCGACTTAAACAATAACATTAAATTTTATTCTTTTTGGTAATAAGTGCTGTGAATTTTGTATGACGTGAAGTACAGCACGAACTACACATGCACAGGTGGCAACGGTCATGAATGAAATCATCGTAATGGATCTGATTTTAATAATGATGATAATAATAATAATAATAATAAGATATTGTAAACAGAGCATGTTTTATATCAAATAAGGTTAAGAAATTCAACAGTTTTAGTTGTTTATTTCAGCAGAACACCAGGGAGAATTTAAAGTCAATAATAGTCTAAAATCATTTACCAGAGATTTGTCACAAGTTTTTACGACCTTGTTTGTCAACCAAGTTGAAAAGTGTCCCAAATGACCAGCTTGGCCACTTATATAAGCTCTGAAAGTGCCAGGACTGTCAGAATTCACCAATCATATGGTTCCATTTGTCCTGTAAGTCTGGCAGGATGACAGGATTGCCAGGAATATTTTAGAAAAAGTGAATTTAAATAAATAATATGAATGATAATATGCTAAAAACTTTAAAATACAAGCCTTACTAGTCATTTCAAATGTTTAACCAAAAGCTTTAATAAAAACTCATAAAAGGAAAGAATTATTAAGGAATATAAATTCCTAGCTGCAAGGATTTTGAATATTCCCGCCTGCCAAACTTAGATGTCATAGCTGGACAAATCATTATTACAAAATACTGCAAGAATAGCTGAAAGATAGAAAAGTTACATAGTTTCTAGATGAGAAAACATTAAAAGGTTTCATGTGACACATAATATGTGAAGAACTAGCAATTAATTATTTATAAAGAGGCCTTGGAAATTTGACCCAAGGTAGACAACTCTTGTCGGCCATTTTGAAGCCAGTTTACAAAAAGGTAAGAAAATAAATGATGTATCATATATGTTCAAGATGTCCTATTACATTGTATTAATATCTTAATTTGTGAGATATTGTCTTATAAATAAAATAGTGGAAAAATGTCACAGTCTCGAGAAGTTCAGAAATCCTGGCAGGTAAGTGCCTTAAATATTTCCAAATATAAGCTTCATTATCAATTTATTCTGTTAGTAAATTATCTTACATTGTCATCCAAAGTTGATATATTATGCTTCATTTAAGATATACTGTCTAGATTGTTTATTTATAAAAACAGCCATATGTAAGCTTGAGGTTAAATTTGGTATTGAAATTCTGAGTCTATTACAATATCATCAAAATATTTGAGGAAAAGTTGCAAGAATGAAATAATTGCCATAATGAATGAGGTTTTTTACGTCATTGAGTGTATATATACATGCAATAAACAATACCAATAAAGGCCATTAAAATGGAAATATCGTAAACTCGTCTATAAAATTGACTTTGGAAATTAGGTAAATAAAAATTGACCAATGGAAATTAGGTAAATACGAAAAAGAAATAACCTGCATAGTTCGTTCTTAAGATAACTATACTCATGTAAAGCACATTTACGTCATCGAAGTGAGGAAGAAAATATTTTATCTAAATAATCAGATTGGTGTTTCCCTTTAAATTTTTGTTCCATATTTGACCTGTCAGTTATAACAAGTGTTTATATCACATTTGCAGAGATACTGCTCTAAATCAAAATTAAGCATTATCTCTGATGACGTAGCTTCTTATTTAAGTAACCAATACCTTGCGCACACAGACATTTCTGAGTGTAATAAGAACCATCAGTGTTTAAAACATCGTATTAAATGTCACTCTGGTAAAATAAACATTACTTTTCAGTCCGTAAAAAGTAAATAGTTCACACGTTAACAGAACTACGTACTGAAAAGAAAAGAAAACAAAACAACATTAAGTATAAAATTACTTCTCTATACCCTCGAAGTTATATCACACCGGTTAACCGGTTGCGAGCAAAACAGTTCGTGGCGGACAAAACAGTTCTCCGATATTTTTGACGGCATCTATATTGGGTTAAGTATTTTCGATCCAAGAATCGGTTAGTGCAAGATACTACTTTTTACAGAAATAAAGATCTTTAACATATTTTGCACCAACCGATTCTAGGATCGAAAATACTTACCCCTATATAGATTCTGGCAAAAATATCGGAGAACTGTTTTGTCCGCCACGAACTGTTTTGCTCGCAACCGGTTAACGGGTGCGTATATGGAAAGGAGAACGGTGTCGTGTGCATGTATCGAACTATCAAATGAGCATATTCTAGGACGGTATTTAACTTTATATATATTTTTTGCACTTTTATGCTCCCCCACAAAAAAAGGACTGTTACATTATGTAGAAATTAAAATTTTGATCCTTCCAGCCCGCCATGAGAAACGGTTGCTCCGTAGAGGGAAAATTCGCCTGAAGGTTGTAGGCCTTCCGTAAAAGTCTTTACACATCGTAACCTCGGCCCAAAAAGCTGATAGGTGCTTCGAATTCTTTATGTAAATGCAATCATTCACATTTTGGGTTTAGGTGACGATATGTTTTATTTATCTGTGAAGTACCTAAAACCGACTGAATTTAACAAAATGTATATTTTGCACATCGAGCTTTCGCATCATCGTAGTATCAGTATTATGCGTCATAATATTACATCGCGAACTATAATGTTGATCTCGATGACCTACAAGAGCCCAAAGAACATTTGGACGACAGTAGAAGACTACGTGACAGGCATTTATTAAAGCCCACCGGACTGGGTTACTTTCATATTATTTTGTCTTCCGGCATAGTTATTTAAGTTTCTTTGTTAGTATTTTACACACCTAATTTTGTGTTATCACAATGTATGTAAGACATTCAACTGACGGGACACATATTGACATCGTCTTATATCTTTGGAACATGATCGCGAAATTAGTTGCTTTAAACTAACTCTAAAGTGGCGATTTTGCCATTGCTAGTTCCAAGGTTTCGTACTAGTCCAGGGATTGGGGCTGCGTTCTTGAATCTTGTTTATGTTTTGCTGTTAAAAATATATTGACATGTATCTTCCTTGCTTACGTATGTTTTGAATCAATTTTGAATCTCATTCGATGTTGTATACATGAAAATACAACTCAATCACAAAGTCACCGATGATTAAGCTATTTTTATAGCATTATCTAACGTTGTAAAAACAGTACTTTCCGTGACACTTCACGTGCATAGAGTAGATATTTAAGGAGGGTATCTGTTATATAAAGTACTTGACGTTTTAAAAACCAATTTTATACTAAGAAAATGATGAATGTTTATTTTCCGGCGTCACATAACAGTACTAAAATCTTGACTTAAAGGATTATCTCCCTTGTTAATATATTTTCACCTTGTCGTTAAACATTTTAGCTGTATTTCCTACTAATATAATATCAGTTGGTATAGGTATCTTTTGCATACGTCAAATTACAAAAATACAAGTGATTCCATAATTAATAATGGCATAGAATAATAGGCTAACGAAAGTAAATGCATACTTTAAGTCAGAGGTGAATAGTCTCACAGATGTTTTCATCCATGAAAAGAACACACAACAAGCAAGTAATCACCAGGATATGTGTCATTGTTTACAGACCAAAATGACTGACTTCATGTATAAACAGAAGCAAGGTCAAAATAATGTGCCAGTGTTTTTTCCTGATTGGATATAAAATGTATTTCAATTTCTATTGTTCTGATAATAAGCTTATCATTGAGTACATATTATTTCGTGCTGATATTGAATATTGATAAATGTTTAGCTTGATATTGACATTACTAAATAATTCATAGCAATAACACATATATTCATTGTATTTATAAAACAAAACAATTTCGCTTTAATGAGTGTTATTAAAAAAGGCCCCGATTGGTATCCCCTTAAAAAGTAGACACTATTTACAAATCAGCAACGCGCAAGAGATTTTTTGTCTCAAGAAATCAATAAGCTTAATTAAATATCTACCTCAGATCTGGTACAGACAGAGCATTAATTCCAAAACAAGAAAAACGACGTTTCCTTAAGCCTGCTGACATGGCTTCCCAACCTTAACCTTTAACCTGCTAAGTTTCGAAAATGGACTGTTCTATCATTTAATTTAAGCAGTACGATACATTATTCAAAGGGGTCTTCACTGAAAATTTACTGCCTGAATAGCGAACAGAGCAAACCGTGATCAGCCTGCACGAATCGTGGTCTGCACTGGTCGCAACGGCAAAATCACTTGCCGCCAGCAGGCTAAAGGTTTAAAATGTCGAAAAACTTCAGCGTAAAGGGAATTTTGTAGAAATGTGTGAAGTAGACAACATCATGATCGTGTTTGTGATATTCATGGATTTGACATAAATAGATCTGTACAGATTAGATATTGAACTTAAGAAATTTATCTGTATGTGTCCATTTATATTCAAGTTCGTTTTATCAATGTCCTGACATATTTGTCTAAATACAGCAATATCTGAATAGCGTGTCATGATTTCTGATTTTTGTCTTACTTTTTTCCAAACTGATTTTGTAAAAATGTGGCATATGTAAGATAAATGAGCTTGGATGCAATGTAAACAATCACAGATATGAGCGGAAATTAAATGTCATGAAAGTGACAGTGTGGTTCATTATTCTGGGAAATTAAGGTGGATATAGCCAGTGAAAGCTAATAGGTGTTTCGGATTTCTAGAAACATAATCATAGAATTACTTCAATAGAAAATATATGTACATTACTTTATATTCTTTTAGACTGTTTAAATATGTTTTTCATCATCACAGCTTTCTAAGATTTCTTAGAAAAGTAGAACGATCTCATTTTGTTTTGAAAACTGTGACAGGTAGAAAATGGCATGTGAACCAGGAACAGAACAGACGGTTTCCGAGGATTATGATCCATATCTGGTACAAAATATGACGGCTTTAGATTTGCCGAGGGATATTCCAAAATGGGAGATAGGCTTGAAAGTAAGCTTCTATCTCTTAGCGTTTTTAATGGATATTGTCGGAAACAGCATAGTGATCCTTATAGTTTTCATTAATAAACGTATGAGAACAACGACAAATGTTTTACTTTTGAATTTGGCAGTAAGTGACATAATGGTCGGATGTTGCTGCATGTGGGTACATGCTGGAAATAGTATAACAAAAGAATGGCCCTTTGGTCCAAATGTTTGCAAAGTGAATACCTTTATGCAAGGTACGTATGTTGTTATATTTTTACAATGCAAGTACATACTCTATGTCCAGTGTGACTAGTAATATTTAAACGTTTTAAAAATTTCACAGTCATTGAATCAGTATTTTTTCTACGTTTACATTTAATTGTTCATAGTAATTAATAAGAACAAGTAATTTGAAAATGTTTTTTCGTAAATCAAAGCATACTTTGGTATGTTTTAATTTTGTGAAACAAAAGTATATCAAAACAAATAAGTTGTTCAAGGATATCTTAATTTATGGTATAATCACAAGAAAATAATCTTCAAATTCTACTTAATTTAATTTTGATAACATTTCTCGACTGCTTTTTTTCGACTGTTTTTACTTCTGGTACATGTCTTTATTTACTTCGTGTTTTTAGTTTAAACATATTTATTCTCAAAATGAAGTGCATATATTGACACAAGTGTCATACGGTGATAAAAGCAAAACAAGAAAAGCCATGATAAGAATGAAAGACAAGTCTTATGAATTCTTCTCCTTTGCGGACAAAATATAACTGTATGAGCATATCGAACTAAAATCTGTAACGGGACTAGAAATATAGTCTTAAAATGTGTAAGAAAAATATGGATCATTATTGATGACGAAAAAAAAGGGGGGAGGACAATATATGGTGAAGAGAAATATTTACATAAAAGTGGAAGTGAATTTTATTTTCGTGTTTTTGTAAAGCGACTTCCAAGTATTCCGAAGATTAGAGCGAAGACCTTCTATTCCGAACGCTAGCATTGATCACCGATCCTCCCGATTGTCAGTCCGAATGGCCTTTAGTATGAAGGCCCGCTAGTCCAATAGGCAACATTCATAGCAGGTCCGTCCAATTGTAAAAGAAAACCGCTAGTCCGACATTTATTAGTGTGTAGTATTGCTAGATATATTTCAAGGCTCAATAATATATAACAGTCATAGGCATGTGCTTGCTTATTATATACGTAGTATGCCTTTACTGACACATGTCAACTACCGTCTTAACATCGATAACATTATTTTTCCATAGAGGTGCATTAAATTGTTTTAAGTTTCAAATTTTGAACCGATTCCTCGTTATGTTAAAATGCAAAGCTTTTTTTAAGAAATAAAATAGAAAAAAAAATCTAGCACTGTTTTATCTCCGTAACATAATCTTATTGTAAACAGTTTCTGTCAAGTTCTATTTTCTGCTATCTTTGCACTCTTACAATTATAAATTCGATGTCAATGTATGGCCTCGACTTCCCTCTTGTATGAAGAGAACTTGACATATGTTTATGAATCGTACTGAAATACGACCTCTTTCAACTGCGAAAAGCCGGATCAGCTTGATAAACAAGCAGCCTTTCTTTAGTTTTTACAATCATTATCCTTAAACTGTAATGCGGAGTTCAGAATACAAAACTCCTACCTCATCATTTATAAACACTTTAGCTAAGTTCTTCATTTAACATCTTTTGGTTCTGTCGAAACCGTAATAAAATAAAGAGGAATTTTATTTCGATATTTCCAATAGAAATACTAAATCGTTTTATCGAAATTTTATTTAGATTTTCGAAAATGATCTTTTTTTATAACGACAAAAGGACTGTTTAAATCATATAGGAACCGACTTCTCATTGTTATACGCGAAGTAGTCCGATATATTTCCCTAAAACTATGGTTTAATGAGTCATTAAGTGATATGACAGTTACATTTTCGTTTGGTTTAATATGATATGATCGCTTTCACTGTTCATTTCCAGGTTTTAATTTCATTTATTGAGTAAATATCTAAAAACCTTTAATTTTCTGCGGGTGTTATTCAAAACATATTTTCGTGTGGAACAATATCTCATTCTAATATGGCTAACAATGCTTTAATCATCACAATGTTATGTTGACGTCACGTCAACGTGATATTTAGCGCCATGTACGCATCAAGAAATAGCACTTTCAAATTTCATGAAATATTTTACTTAATAACATGTTTTAAACGAAATGTCACATTGCACAAATATTTTGATTAATTTATACACATACTGAATTAATTATTCGCATTGCTGTATAATTCGCTATAATTTTCGCTCGAAATGAATTCTGCCGCAAGACGTATTACCGTTTCCGGTCCTGGTGTGTTTTAACAAATACCTACTACCGGCGCCATGCTTGCTTGAGGAAACAGTTCCATCATATTTGATATAAATTTTACATTAAAACACATATTAGAATCGAAATAATTTATAGCTGCCCCCTCGTGAATTTATTTCGTCCGACGAATAACCGCTAATCGTGTTTAAATAGTGATAAAGCACTGTTTTGCTATAAATTACTTCTTAATTAAAATTGTTAGAAGACCGTGTTATTATAAATGACAACATATGGATAACATGTCAATGAAATAGTCTGGAGTGCTAAAATAATGTCTCAAGATTTAATTCTTTATAAAAAACAAAGAATGAATCAAATAAGCAACGAAATATTAATTCGCAAAAAGGAAATAATAATTCGCGAAATTGAAATATATGTTAGTTGAACGAAATCTTAATTCGTTAAAACGAAGAATTTTTTTTTCAAAATTTTGACAAAATATGCAGAAAATATCACTCGGCACTTTTTTTACGATCAAGGTCACTCACTTACATTTTGAGTCGAACAACTCATCGATTTAGGGGGACGTGTTGTGCGTAAATTATGACCATCTAGTTTCTTTAAATTTTATATATAAATGCACTATTTAAATTTTTTAATGATAATTATTGTTTCGGAATGTTTTAGTGCTTGCAGTAACATCTAGCGTTCTAACACTCACGGCTATATCTGTAGAACGTTTCATTGCAATCATGTTTCCTCTGAATCGACGTCTGACCCCAGTATTCACAGCCATAGTAATTGTTACAAACTGGATTATATCAGCTGGAATGGCTTCACCGCATCTTGTTGTACGCAGACAGTTTGAGTATTTCTGGGCAGACAGACATGAAATTTGGTGTGAAGAAGTGTGGCCAAAAGTGATCATAGACGAAGAATGTCATACGGAAATGCCAGGCAGAACTATATATTATACAGTTGTGTGCGTGGTTCTGTACTTTATTCCAATATTCATAATGATGTGCACCTATACGCTGATATTAGTAAAATTGATGTTACGTAAAAGACCTGGCACCGTGATCACAGCTACAAAACAAGCACTGGATAGGTCTAGAAAAAAGGTAAGTTAGCTGTATTCAAGATGGATTTAAAATGCAAACTAACAGAAAATCATAACAACAAAACTATGTTATCTTCGAAATAAAAATCAAAGTATCACAGGACCCATATTCATGTTAGTCATTGTACATCATTTTACATTATTTGAGCCGTGCCATGAGAAAACCAACATAGTGGCTTTGCGACCAGCATGGATCCACACCAGCCTGCGCATCCGCGCAGTCTGGTCAGGATCCATGCTGTTCGCTAACAGTTTCTCCAATTCCAATAGGCTTTAAAAGCGAACAGCATGGAGCCTGACCAGACTGCGCGGATGCGCATGCTGGTCTGGATCCATGCTGGTCGCATACCCACTATGTTGGTTTTCCCATGGCACGGCTCATTTGTTTATTATCTTTAAATAAAAATTACCATTTATTGAATTTATATCCAACTAGTGTTTCTGTAGGTGATTCGAATGTTGGTAGCGATACTGGCTGTGTTTATTATATGTTGGACGCCTCAGCAAGGCTTCATTTTGTGGGACATATATGGTGTGAAAGACAAAGAAGTATGTATAAATATCTAGTTGTTTGAAATTTAATATTTGTATTTTCACTTTTTTGACATCAAGTGATTATATCATCTTTGATATAAATATATTGAAATACATATATTTTATACTCTATGTCATCTTTTATTAAGCACAAGTTATTCCAGTTCAATTAGATTATTATAAATTGTAATTAAATTCGTTAGGTTAGACATTATTATCAATATAACCTTTCGTTCATAGATTGATGATAACGTGCTAAGAACAAAATACGCCGCGGTTTATATCGCCTACTTCAACAGTGCCTTAAATCCCATACTTTATGGCGGTTTCAACGAAAACTTCAGAAAGGGCTTCAAAGATGCATTTAAATGTATTTTATGGAAGCGGAGAAATACCATTGCACCTTGTAAGTGTTTATGAAATATATATTAGCTACTTGCATAGTAAATATAACTGAAGTGGACATAGATAAAGAAATGAGTGGGAATTGACTGTCTACTAAAACCATTTATTATACTTTATCATGTGATTTCCCTGTGGATGATAGTTGTAAAAACCGAATAATACAATAATTTGTCGACATAAAAGTTGACTATATAATCATTTGTAATGAGCCTATATATATATTTCACAAACTACCGTGTTTAATGTACAATTTCTTAAAATGAATTATTTCTAAAGCATTTCAATACTGTCTCGATGAACAATAAATCACTTAATAAAAATGAATAATATACTTAAAACTTACATTAGTGCTAAGATAATACAAAAGCAGTCAAACATAAGCGTAACTATACTTAATCTATATTTCTGTTTTCAGTGTTGCCAGAACAGGATATCCCACGAAACAACCAAGGCTCTGTGAATACCACCCCCTTTGGGACGTCAGTTGTTTGAATTCATATGATTGTATTGTATATCATTATTTGAAATATGTGTTTAAAGGAAAAACATTGTGTATAAATCAGTAATACTTAGTTTTACGGAACCGTTTTGTACTAATGTAAGAATAAGTGTAATGGTATCAGTACAAATGTTTACAACGTAAGCGACATTAACATAAGTTAAAACGACTATTATTTAAGGATGTAGGAGCGATTTTTTTCTTACGTTAAGATTTTTTTCATACTCTGTGAGCTTGAAGAACATTAATTTCTAAGACAAACAAGATAAGAAAAAACACAGGTCACCGAACTCGTTTTATTTTTATAGGGCATTTTCTTCACCCACTAAGCATTTCTGAAATTTTGTAAAATTGAAAAAAATGGTGGGACGTTATAAAACATATAATATCCCATTTAATGTTATAGGGATTTCATGTCTTACAGGTTAATATGAATACAAGGTGATGTCAGTATTATATCATCAGCATAAATGTCGCTAACAATTCTCTTTCATTTTTACATGTTGACAAACTTACCCCACCCACTTTATTTTCAGTGGAAAAAGTGTATTTAGATCTGCAAAAAAAATTCTGACGGTAAGAATTTCAAAATATTTTGCAGTTTTAATGACACACAAAAATGCTTCAAAACGGAAAGAAAAAAGGTTGGGGTCACCGTGCATCTAAGAGATTTATTAGGAAAATACTGTTAAAAACTGGTGAATTTTGATATTTTTTTGTTTGTTTTGTTTTAATCTATATTTTCTAGATAAAAAAAAATGCTATCTTGAAAAGTTTAATTTCGATTATTGCTTATTGTTATATGTATCAGTCAGGAAAATATCAAAACCAAACCTGATCTACTTTCATAGATATTTGAAATTACCTACCCCTACCCCACTGAAATCTTACGTCAAATTTAGGCAAATGCCAGCCAAAAATAAGGGTGAATTTTTTTTTGCAAAAAGTAGAATTTATTTGGTTAAATGGTACATTATTAGTCATATTTTAATTATTTAACGTTAATTTTTGGCAAAACTTTTGTTAAAAAACAATATTCTAAGAAACCTTTTTCAAGATGGCGGATATCATGAAAAAACAACAACAAAAAATCGCTCGTACATCCTTAAGCAATAAGTATTTAGTATCTGAGTATTTAGTATCTGAGTACATTTATCAAATTGATATTTACTCCTTTCGTTTCGGTTATTTGATTTCAATCTTCGTATCTTGAAATACATACAACAATCATTTAGATCTAGATGTTGTTACGGTGCCCCTAAAGTGACATGTTACACACTTTTTTCCAATTAGGTAATGTGAGAATTTTTTTTGATTTCGTTTAAACGAAATGTTATTTCGTTTAAAATGACTTTCGTTTAAACGAAAATACAACTATTTTCGTTTAAAAACGAAAATCATTTCGTTTAAACGAAATAACTTATTTTCGTTTTTAAACGAAATACATTTCGTTAAACGAAATCATTTCGTTTAAACGAAATAAAAAAAAGTCTCACATTACCTAACTGGAAAAAAAGTGTGTAACATGTCACTCTAGGGGCACCGTAGTTTCTCACCTTTGTGTCGGTCTTTTCATGAAAGTTTCGCCGTAGTTTCGATTTTTTTAACCTGAGGGCAAAGAATTACTAGCGGCTATTACGGCGAGACAACAACGGTATGTTTATTTTCTGTATACGACAGACTTTCATAAGCATTTGTACAACGTCGTAAATAAAAGCATAAACGCAAACCCTATCGACATTGCAAAGAGATAAAATTTACACTTGTGTATGTCATCTGTCTGAAATGTTTATGACCTTTCACACAGTAATGCAGAGTAGAGAGATATCATGTATCAGTGACCTTTACTTATGATAAGAGAAACGTTTAGGTTAACAGATCTCTAAAAATGTTGACATAGTTCCAAAATTGTCCTATTACCAATTTTTACATATACTGTGCTAAAATTCTTCAATGAAAAGAAGCATTCAAGGGCCGGAAATGCTCTAAGCAACAAGTTTTAGTTCAAATATGAGAGAAAGAATATGAGAGTACCAGAAAAATTCTTTAAAATCGTTGTTGGACATTTTAATCATCATGAAAAATGAAACGGAGTTTTTAAATTCAGAAGCGAGTGACTACGGTATCAATGATACCTATAATTTTGATGAATTCTTCAAAAAAGAGAATGAATCAGACTTTGATAGTGGCATGAAATATGGATTTTACATATTGTCATTCGTTGTTGCTATTATAGGAAATTTATTCATAATAATTGTTATATTGAAAACTAAAAGTTTAAGAACAAAATTCAACATGTACATTGTTAATTTGGCGGCAGCAGACTTCCTTATGCCTACAGTTTGCATGTGGATACATTTAGCGAACAGTGGTAGTGATAAATGGCTCCTCGGCAGTTTTCTATGCAAAATTCACACATTTGTACAAGGTATGATATTTCGTTCTGTTTATTTTGTTTATAAAAACTTTCAAGACAGTGACTTAACATACAATATATAGCAGTCATTCTATTGGACATGATTTGACGGATCCATATTTTGTAACAAACAAGCTGGACAATAATACATTTTAATGAGTAATACAATAACAAAATATAAATCTAAAATTGTAGTATTAGTTTTGTTTAATAGAATTCAGAGATAATTTCGCCAATAACGTGATAAATTTGAGTTGATTGTTAGCAAACGAAAGATAAATACTAAATCGTAAATGTGATGTTTCCTCATCTTGTTTGATCATGTTGATGTTTTCGCTGAATTTCTCTCCTGCTCTGATTTGTTCTCCGGCTTGTAATTTTGACCCTTTATATTGTACTAATCTAATGCTATAGAAATGCCAATTATTTCACGTAATTCGATTGAAATGGATATTATCTAAGGTTAGATCAATCTTGTGGATGAAATAATTCTAATTTCATTATATTTTGCAGTGACGATTGTTTGCACAAGCGTGTTTACATTAACAACCGTAACATTGGACAGATTTCTGGCGACAGTTTACCCATCGGCAGTTTGGATCACTCAGAAGTGCCAGCCGCTCGCTATTGTCATTATATGGATCTGTGCCTTTAGCATCGCCGTCCCTTGGATAATATATCAGTTGTATGCTGAGTTTGATTGGATTGGCGGGCACGAAATTGTTTGCCAATCTAAATTCCCATCAGAACATGCTCGCAGAACTTATTATGTAGCGTTTTTTATAATTGTTTTTATTATTCCGTTGCTTTTAATGTTCACATTAATCGTAATTACAATCATCAAAGGCGATAGGACGCCCAGCAATGTTTCCATGGAGATAGAAAACTTTCAGGAAATGCGCAGAAAGGTATCTAATCCTATTTTAAACTGGTTCCTAGGTTATAAAACTGGTTTAGAAGACAAATCTTAGAATGCAATCTTGCCATTGGTCAATTTCAAGATTGATTCTTGAGTACCCAACCAGATGCTATAGATATGAAGCTGGAAACCTTTGACCCTACGTTTTGTCAGGCTGTTACATGTTTGTCTCCTGTAATCTTTAAAGAAGACTTTAAACCAGAGTGGAAACCTATCCAACTATCTTAATCTATTTTCTTTAAAATTTAAGTCAGATAATTAACATGACAAAGTCTCAGGACCGGAATATTTTTCTGACACCCTAAAACCCGATTCCGGTTGGTAGTCCAGTAAGGTTGTATGATACTTCTGTATCAGTTATTTCTTTCGACTGCTGTAAATGAGACATCGGATCTTTGTTGAACCTTTCGTTTACTTATGAGAGAGGACTACAGGACTTATAGCAAATATATACTTGGGGTATTTATTTCAGCTTATCACCTTTATTCCTTAGGGAACTGTATCTTGTAAGACGGTCAATCATTCTTGAAAGCCATTTTGTCAATGTTATGGTAGAAATATATATACTTATCAAAAAACATTCTACCAGTAACAAATATATACTACTTGTACTTTCAACTTCTTGAGTTCTATGCAATTACCAATGCATTTAACAAACTAATTACTACTACAATATTCGTATACATTTGTTTATAACAGGCAAAGCATATGACACAAACTGTTTTTATAGTGCTTTTATATATTAACAAACCATATGGCACAAACAAGTTTTATAGTACTTTTATATATTAACAAACCATATGGCACAAACAGTTTTTACAGTACTTTTGTATATTAACAAACCATATGACACAACAGTTTTTACAGTACTTTTGTATATCAACAAACCATATAGCACAAACAGTTTTTACAGTACTTTTGTATATTAACAAACCATACATTTGTTTATAACAGGCGGTGTATATGACATTAACAGTGGTCATAGTATTTTGCATATGCTGGACTCCGCAACAAAGCCTACTTCTCTGGGACGCATACAGAGATAGATTTAAAGTAATTATAATTTTCAAGCATTTGGTTTCGTCTTCTAAGATGTGTTGTGGATTATAAGATTCTTTCATTGGGTGGAGATGGCAACATTCGGTCGGAGGAATATAGATTTTGTCCACCGGGCTGTTCGGCCGTGGATACGTGCGTGTCTCTTTCCGAAATTGAAACTTCTTATAATTTCAAATATATTTTAGCTAAACCTCACAACACAAAACATAATTAACCAGTACATGGCGCGCAATTTCATCAGGTTCACTGAGTAATTGCCCTTTACTGAACCAATAAATCATGGCACTTACCTATTGTACATAACATCTTAATGATCTTTCAAATCTTTCCTCATTCACAAAATAACCGGTTTGGCAGGGGGTATAAATTTACTGAATTTGCTTATTTTTATGGTGTTTTTCTAAAAGTACCTACCTAAGCATTTGGAATGTAACGTAACTAGTACATTTTTATCTTATTTCAGAGGCAACCAGATATAAAGAAGCTGCATTACATTACATTGTATATGGCGTACACTAGCAGTGCTATTAACCCTGTGATCTATTATCTGTACAACAAGTGTTTCCGGCACGCACTATATACATTGTTAAAGACAAGATGCAAAGGAGAGAACTCCGAAATGTCTATTGCACCAGGTAGACAGAACTTTACTCCCTTTCACTTTAAGTGCCTGAGTGCCTTTACTTATTATATAGTTATATTGTTTTAATTATGCCGATCAAAAAAATAGTTATAGACTCTTGACAATGTAGACACCTCAGATAGAAACAGCTTCTTTTTGTCGCCTATTTCTTAAAAGTAAATTGCAGCATCTTAACCTAGAGATAGGTCACCTTAGGAATATGTCTTCCTCATTAAAACCTTGGAAAATACTGGCTTATTGTAATTCATTGATTATAAACACGATTTCAATATATCTCAGATATTTTTAGGAAATAACGTTGGAAAATTATGGTTATAGTGACCAGCAATAAGAGGCTACAGGAACTTTGTATCAGATAATATATATTTTGTTGTTTCCATAGAAACAGTTCCTGAGGAGATAGAGATGAGTGTGACGGCTTCTACTAGCGCAGCAACAGTTGCCGACAGTAACACAAGTAATGATGAGCACCAGCAAAGATCCGCAATGGACGAAAGTTGTGATTCTGAGTCTTTTACAACCGTGTCTTTATCAGAATGACGCATACTGTAATGCACGTGGATAAAGCTTGTTTAGTTAAGAAATGATATATAGAACAACCATGTTGGAACATTACGAAGAGGTTATACGCCTACGGAATAATGTCAAGAGGTACGCGGCCTGTGTGAATTATTACACGTGACGTATAACCGATTTGGAGTGAACATGCTCCTGCTATATTGCATTTCGATTGTATCTTTTATATAAACAAATAGATGAAGTTGGGAAGCACAAAACTCATGCTTACTGTATGGCGCCAAACACAGTAGCTTGACGTGACGTCAACGCAGAAACGCGAATTGTGCTAAAATACGTGAAGTGACACGTCCCGCGGAATAACTTGAAATGCGCAGACTTCAAGTAAGATATTCTGTGCGCCCAATGTGTTTATTAATGTGAATTAAGCATAACATCAGTTCAGTTCTAAAACTACGGTTTTTATGTAAAATAATAAATAAGATTTGGAAGTACGTCTTTTTCGACGTTAAAATGACGTCAAATATATCAACGTGATGTCACTGTTGTCGTATGAAATTAAATGTGCATGTTTTAAATATTAGAATAATCGACGAATCATAATAAACATATACACACTGATCCTATTGTTGTGACACAAGTACTCTCTGTGATTTAATCTGTGATGGCTTTAAAACTGTGCATATGTGTTTGTAAACGAATAATATTTAATTAGCAGATTTCGAAATTATTAATTAATTACACCAATGTCTTGTTTTCCATTTTTACTTGCACATTAGAAAGAATAAAGATTAGAAAAAAACCCATAGCAACTCATTAAGTTTTTGATGTGATTCAAACAATATGATAGTGCCTAGTGTGACTTCAGATCCCCTTTCGAAATTCCTGTTGTTTTAGTTCTGCCCATTGTTAAACAAATTATTTTAACTGGGGACCATGCGCCGCTTTTCATGGAATTACACGCTAGTGTATCATTGAAGGTTTCATGTGCACCGCCGTATGAATACATCTGCGGATGTTTCTAAATTGATTTTTGTACTTGTAGCATGTATTAATGTTGAGTTCTGCTCAACCCGGGGCTAGAGGGTGAGGACGGTAGCATGCATTTTCACTGTCCATGAATAGGCTCAATCAAACCGAGCCTGTAACATTTTCGTTTCTGTCGTGTTAAGCGACATGTGGAGTTTCCACTTTTTCTATTTCATTTAAACATCAAACATTAGACTTAAATGTAATAAAATTTTAGATAGTGAAAGAAACATGCAGCATCAGGAAGTCTTCAAGAACTGAAATACGCATATGATAATTCATAAGATTACATATCTCCAGTCAGTTTGTACAATATGTCCGCAACGATCTTTGTCCGGAGCATAACTCCAAAAGTTCTGGAGGGATTTTCTTCAAACTTCATACACTGATCGAACACATTAGGAGGAAGTGCAGTGTGCAAGAACAATAACTCTACCTTGCCTATTTTTTTAGTTATTCCCCTTTATCATATTTTCTTAAAAACTTTTGTCCGGAGCATAACTCCAAAAGTACTGGAGGGATTTTCTTCAAACTTCATACACTGATAGAACACATTGGGAGGAAGTGCAGTGTGCAAGAACAATAACTCTACCTTGCCTATTTTTTGAGTTATTCCCCTTTTCATATTTTCTTAAAAAAATTTACTCCGAGCATACTCCAAAGTACTGGAGGATTTTCTTCAAACTTCATACACTGATAGAACACATTGGGAGGAAGTGCAGTGTGCAAGAACAATAACTCTACCTTGCCTATTTTTTGAGTTATTCCCCTTGCATAGAGGGATTTTGATATAACTTGGTACAAATGTTCACCACCGCAAGACAGAGTGTCATGCGCAAGATCCAGATCCCTAGGTCTAAGGTCAAGGTCACACTTAGAGGCCAAAGGTCAGATACAAGAAAGACTTTGTCCGAAGCATTTTTTCTTCATGCATGGAGGGATTTTGATGTAACTTGGCACAATTATACACCATCATGAAACGAAGTGTCATGCGCAGTTCCCTTCTTTATAATTACTTCCCTTTGTTGTTACTTTTAATAGCTTTTATTGTAACTTTTTCATTACTAGTCGTAGGAAAAAATCGAGACCACTTTTCAGTAGTACAACATGCATGCTACATCCAATTTTGAGGTGTATTTTGACCAATCTCTACCTAGTAAAGATTTTTGTGTGGACTTACAATTTTTTTTTTTTAAGATTAAGTTCCATTAGTTGTTACTATAAATAACTTACGTTGTAACATTTTTATAATTGACCACAGGGAAAAAACAAGACCACTTTTCTGTGGTACAACCTGGATGTTACTTTCCAATTTTAGGTGTATTTTAAGACATCTCTACCTGGTAAGGAGTTTTTTGTGGACTTAGAAAAACAAAAGACTTACAATGATTACTAAACAACCACAAAATTAAAATTCCATTTGCAAATACAGCTGCTAGAGTAAAGAAATTTGCTGTGACGGGCATATATTGTGACATTCTGGCACTCGTTTTCCCTGTTAGCTTTCCATTCCTTCTTTTTACAGTAGCCATATAGAAAAACATCATACAGCTATACTGTTCATGAAAATTAATAAAATTTAGCAGTAAACCACTTCACCACTGAATAATTCTTTCCTCCACATCTTTAAAACCCGTGATGTGGACCACAACTAAACGGTTTTTCAAAGCTTCTCCCCCAAAAAAATGATACTTTCAGACACTAACTTACCAGGAACTTTAGCCTTCAATTATAATATGCCCGGCGGGGGGATTGGCCATGTCTAACATGGCTCTTGTTTTATATTAAACTATTCTATGCCCCTTGAAGGCTTTTGATTCTTTTAAGGACCTTTACCATCCCGAAAGCGACTGCCACCGCATTCTAAAAGTACAACCTCATAAATTGCACTATCATGTAGACATAGTGCTAAAGACGTACTTTTATACCAGTATATAAATATGACATTTTGACCAAACCAGTTATTTGCATGGTTAAACACTGGGTGATACTTTATTTTATTTCCGAAATCTGATTGTTAAACACTGAATTATATGTTATTTCATAACCGAAGTCTGATTGTAAGTAAATAGTCTCCCAG
Organism: Mercenaria mercenaria; assembly: GCF_021730395.1. NCBI lineage: Eukaryota > Metazoa > Mollusca > Bivalvia > Venerida > Veneridae > Mercenaria > Mercenaria mercenaria. Next base: position 27,738,614 of record NC_069362.1, read on the forward strand.
AACCTTAAAACTTCATAGGATGATTGGACATGCAAAGTAGATGACGCTTACTGATCCTGAGTGGCCAGAACATGGAAAACCAATTCAGTTAATTTCTTGAGAATCACTCGACCAAGAATCTTAAAACTTCACGAAATTATTGGGTATGCCAAGTAGATAACTCCTCATAATTTTGAGGGCTCTCTATCTAAGGTCAAGGTCACAGGTGCCAAATCACGGAAACCCGTATCCGATCAATAAGTTGAGAACTTAATGAGTACTATGTCTCTCCACAACCCCAGACCACAGGGACATAAACACTGAAAACCATTTCCATGTAGATTACCAAGATGATCCATATTGTATTTCAAACGTTTTGCCAACCATCAGGGTCACTCTGACTTTGGCTCCTACCTATAACTATGCTTTCAGGGGAGACATGTGCTTTTCTACAAAAGTTTTTAATGTTTGTGACAGCGCCTAAGTAATTTATTTTAAAAATCCCCGCATCACATTACATTTAATAAATACTTACTCACGGGCTGTAAACACTGGCTCCCACTCTTTGTGGAGGTGAGTTAAAAAAAGAGCCAGTGATACTTCCGAGGCGGCGCTAATGACCGGAACTACACGATAAATGTAAACAAAGACAGAGGGTGAGTTTAATGTTTACTTTCTGTAACAAATTTAAGACCTTATTTCAAAAAAAGGGGCAATACTCTTCCACTCAGAATTGGTTAAACTTCTTATGTATGCAGGTCGATCTGAAGAGCGAAGGCATTTCTTGACGTGAGAACTTTTGAAAGTTGTGAAATAGGACCAAATTAAACCGAAAGTAGACATATGTCTATGTACTTCGCCCTAATTTACACAAGTCAGATATTTCAAAGTCATCGTTCGGATGTTGTTGAAAAGAATGTCTTATTTCTGTATAACCTACGTGATTTGGTGGCGGATTACTACCGTCTATGTGTATTTTTGGCCAAGATGAGGAGCCAGCGACACAGAGAAGGCGCTTAGAACAAGAGTGGGAGCCAATGCACATTTAATATCAGGGTGTTCGGCGCTTTTAAGTTATTAACAAACGTTCTGCTTTCCTTGAGCTGCATTAAGATATATATCTTGTCTCTTTTGTTACATGTGTAATGGAACTCGGAACACAGCGTCATTTGTTGTATACATTTGATATTTGCAATGTAAGGGGACTTTCCCATACGACAACAGTCTTCACAACCAACGAAATTTAGAATTTAATTGAATAGTGAAAGAATTTTGGCAATCGATATGATTACAAATTTTGTTTATTCTCTGAATTTCACTTTTATTTTCAGTATTTGCTTTGCTGTGGTTTTAGTCACGCTTTTAAACTTAAAGGTTTTACTAAAAGTTTTACTGGTGGACTTGTAACAAGTCTTGTTTTAATAAAAAAAAATGAAACAACTTGACTAAATTTTACAGCTAAAAGCTATTATCCTACATATTCGGAAGGTAATAAAAAATTTAAAACGGCATGTTCTGCAGATACTTATTCCCCGATTCAAATCGAAGGAATTTTGTTTTGTCATTGTCCGTATCCGTCCGTCTGTCGTTCTGAAGCCATAGCTGTGTTTTCAAAATTCATATTGAGTTACAAATTTTGTTATCGTTTGTAGGGTAAATAAAAACAATGCCAAAACATGAATAAATATCACCAAGACATGTCATTTTATTTTTTTTTATTACCTTTCGAGTATGCGGGATAATACCTTTTAGCTATAAAATTAAGTGATGTTGTTTCATTTTTTTATTGAAACAATACTTTTTATAAGTCCACCTGTAAAACTTTCAGTAAAACCTTTAAGTTTAAAAGTGTGACTAAAACACAGCAAAACAAGTATTGAAAATAAAAGTGTAATTCCGAGAATAAACATAATATGTAAACATATCGATTGCCAAAATAGTCCACGGAGATTTGTTATGATAAGCACACACCGCACGGCCACCACAGGGCCGCATCACGGCATTTAAAGATTGATGATATGTTGCAAGTCCCTAAATCAATCAAAACGAGTTTTATTAGTCAAATAATAACAGAGACACCATAGAAATAATTAATGGCTATTTATCGTAAAGATAAAATATGTGATAAACAGTATAAGTAGTCTGTCGTCTAAAATATATATAGTGGGAGGTTGTTATGAAATTCTTCCCCAATGTTTTAGCTTTATTTTTGTTGTGTTTAATGTCGCACCGGAACAGTTGAGGTTATGTGGCGACTTTTCAACTTTGATGGTGGACGAAGACCCCAAGCGCCCCTCTTTGCATTATTTCATCACGGGCGGGCACCTGGGTAGAACCACCGACCTTCCGTAAGCCTGCTGGATGGCTTCCTCACATGAAAAATTCAACGCCCCAAATGAGGCTTGGACCCACATCAGTGAGGGGCAAGAGATTTGAAGTCAGCGACCGTTACCACTCGGCCGCGGAGGCTCCCTCTTTCCCAGTGTATCTTAAGCGATTTAGTGGTTCATTCCAATCGGCGAATGGACTTGTAAAGGGTGTTGATTTTTTAAAATGTCTGTTCAACTTCCCTAGTTTTAGGGCTATTTATCTGATTAACATAAATTCGTCATTGATGTTTTTGTTGGTGGTTGCTTAAGGTAATTGCAGATGCAAAATAACTTTTAATTTAAAAATGAAATTTTAAGTAACTGGTAATTTAATCTCCTCAGGGAAGCTTTGAAATATTACATGACAATTGAAATGACGTTTCAAAACATCAATGTGGATTGCTCCCACAAGCAAGAATGGAAAGACAATACTGTTAGTGTAGGTAGAAATCTTGATGATGGATATTGAGAGGAAAAGGAAACATGTTAAAAACTAAACGTATGAAAATAAACAAATCACCATAATTTTTCATTTTCCGATAGTTTGATATATATCCCTCTAAACGTGATAGATTCAACATATCACAACAATATGCGAATATACTTTATGCTGAAATATAATGTTGTATCTTTAATCCATAGGCGAACCGTGTATCTTATTAAAGTTTTATGGCAATATTGTACCTTTAATCAACCCCACGGTGAATGTTGTACCTTTATTCTATCGACCAATGTTGTATATTTACTCCACGAACCCGTGTCCGGCCCGTGTCTCCCTTTAATCACACGGCCAATGATGTACCTTTAATCCTGCGGCCAATGTTTTGAATAAATTGTCGCAGCAAAGATTTCATCAAGCATTGTCAACTTACAAACCTGTTTAATTTAGAAATTAATGCGACTTCAGCGACTTGTTCTTTATTCCAATTACTTAAAGACGAGCTATAAAACTGTCATGAATGGAAAAATGTTATCTCCTGCTCTCCTGGAGTTCCCTTAAATATGTCACATCTTTAAAACTGCAATAACTTTCTCTCAAAGTCCCCCTAATGTTATTTACTAACTAATAACTAGTGCCAGTTACAATCAATTGGCACTCATTTACGACTAACATGACAAATGGAAATAGTAATATTAAACACTTAATTTTGTTGGTTTAACATGCCAACTTCCCATTAAACGACAGTTCGAGATCGGTACTTTTCTTTTCATCATGATATCTCTTACGGTCGTTTTGTTTTGGTAAAAGTTGTGATGTACTTTTTTGTCATACATGTACACCATCGGCACCTTGTTGATTAATATTTCAAGTACCACATACGGTTCAACCGATTGTACATTTATATGTACGGTGTGGACGTTTGTTTGACTTTTTTCAATACATCCGTAGCATTTTTAATATGCTTGTTAAATGCTTTATGGCTATTATAGAATGTTTGTTCATATGCATATATTGATGTTCTACAGGTGAAAAATTATTTGCTTATTGTTCAGAATATCTGGTCCTTCAACATGCACCAACTTTAAACTCTTGAAAAAAGTGACAAGTAAAAAGCTGTATTAAGCACATATTTAAATGGGTTTTTACAACATGGAACAACCTACTACACATATGGACTGGAGCTTTCGAGAAACATTTATTAAATATTTAGTACGTATACACTTAAATATGTTTTACACATGTTCTAATGTAGAACTGTATAATTTAAAGGATACGTATTACTACGAAGTCATTTGTTATAATTTCAGTTACGTAAGCACAAAGCTGTCATTTCCTTTGAGTAAATTGTTGCTACTGTAATAATGATTGTTATGCTCTGACACAAAAGATAAAACGGAGGAAATGATATTATCTGTTACGAAAATGGCTTTTAAAGCATGTCAATTTCTCATTATTCTTATAGCAGTATTTTATATCGGGAATATTTGTATGACGAATAAAATTACAACTGGTCCTGCAAGAGACAGATAATGACATTTAATGAAAAGATTAACATGATTTACTTTTAAACCAGACAATTCACAGTTACATATTAAATTCTTAATTATTTCACTAAATGGCGGAAAATGAAAGCAAAAATATCATAAGAAGTTGCTAGTCGTGACTTCCTTCTATGGACTTAAACAGTGACACATATATTCTTCTTAGAATAATAAAGCTAGCTGTATTCCATATAAACTCACTTTAGGTTCTTCATTTACAATTATATTCATACGAACTTGGAAATCATTTTTCAAAAGTATTCATTAATTGAGAAAAAGGCAATCTATACGTCCGATATTTCAACAGAAGATGAAATAACCATACTACGTATATCTAAAGTACATTTTAAAGCATTTTGACAGCCATAACTGCATTGTGTTTGCATCAGTTGAGAATTTCTTAAAACCCAAAGCTTTTAAACAGTGAAGTATGAGAAACCACAGTCTCTTGACAATGAATGTCCATTAACTTCGTAGACATACTATTTCAGATTAAAATTTATGACATTTCTGCGTTACTTCATAGGGAACGAGTAGAGTGACACAAGCTCTTATAGCCCTGTAAGATAAATCCCCCTAACATACAATACCCGTAAATAACACTTTCTGATATTTATTACATTATTGTCACTCTGTTCAGAAAGTGAATTGTCAGTGTTAGAATGAAGAAGGAAATAAACATTACTTAGGATTTTATTAATCTCAGCATACATTGTAATAAAATCTGTTACAAGATCATTTGGAAACATAGAACGCAAACAAACAAAGTAATAGCACACGCGGTTTGACTGAATCTATTCATGAGAGGTAACAGAACAGAAATATAATGTGCAAATATCGGTCAGGTTCACGCGCTTATCACCGGATTATTGCAGGTACGGACTTCTTGATCCATAAAGATCAGAAAAAAATAACAAAAATATGCCCATGTTTGGAAAAAAGCTGACCATCGTTTTCCTCTTAATGAAAGTACAACAAAATCAGCTCGTCGGCATTCTAAACGTAAATATAGACTTCAACGTTAAAATGATCTCCACAAATTATACACGATTTCAAAGACATTTTTAAATAAAATTATGATGAGAAACAAGCAAATCGATACTTGTTGACTGAACAGAACGATTTAAGAAAACAGTCTGACGGACGCGAAATCATGGTTCATCAAAAATGGACGTCAATGGTCGTGTTTGAAGGTTTATAGAGAAAAAAGTTACAGAAATATCAAAAAAGTTAAATACGCATTCTATGAGGAATATGCTGAATTTTATATTAAACAAAATTTCGAAACGGAACCTAAGAACTTCAAATTAGGCGGTTTCTACCTTAATTAAGCCTTTTTTGGCCTAAACAATTTTGAAAATTTTCAAAATGATGATAATTGAAAAACATTATACATTGTTTGCTAAAAGAATATTTATTTTCTATAAAGATCTGAGCCTTTTTGAAACAGATTAATTATTTTGTTCCAAAAATGTCACTGAATATTGCTGAAAACACAGGATTTTGAGAAAATATATAATTCTTTTCGCTTAAACGTAGTGAATTAGAAAAGAATTGGTTCCCCTCGTATTGTTCCTGACGGACCACTGCGGGGCGCTATTTCGCGCTCTGTTGAGCACGATTTTCTCACATTGCGGAGTGGTTAGTTCACTTCAGCGCTTGGTCACTCGACTGTCAACATGTCCGTAGAAAATTCTTCTTCGTCAAATCCGGCAACAGATAATAATACTTTGATAACGGAACATTTGGCTGAGATTTCCCGACAACTTTCACAGCATAGGGAAGAAGTTACAGCCTTGAGAGAAGAAGTACGTGGTACTAACGCTACAATTGGAAAAGAAGTCAAAAAGTTGAAGTCGGACATTGATATTCAGTGGAAACGCCTGGGAAATAGAATACAGTACGTATTTAACTCTGAAATAATTGACTTTTTGAAACAAGCTGTTTGGGCTATTGACAATAGCAAACCACAATATTGCCGAGAAGTTCTAAATGAGGCATTGGAAAATGTCGCCAAACGCCAGAAACTTATTCGTATCGCCGACAGCTCTGAGGAAGGCTGGGACACAATCAATTGCTACACTTCTAACCCACTGGCTAGCGATTCCGAAGACGAATCTAAACTACGCAAGGCCGAAAATCAGGCTCTCAAGAAACGGAAATCAAAGTCGGTCAAACGTTTGCAGTCAGCATGTAAAGCACCTCCAGCTACTGTTACTTCTGGTGCTTTGTTCAACTATCTTTCTGCTTTTCGTAACTACATACCAGAAGGGAATATTTCAACATTTCCAACAAGGGGAGGAAGGTTTTTTCGAGGCTCCGGCAACTTCTCAGCTAGACCAGTCGCCTACGGCTCATGCTTTTCATGTGGCTCCTTCGAACACTTCCGACGATCATGTCCCTATGCCGCTACAGGGTTCGACAGCGACAGATCCGGTCAGGTTCCCGCCAAAAAGTAGAGATTCTGAAGGTTACACTATGGAAGATGAATATTTTTCACATTCTGTTAGTTTCCGTAAAAATGCAGATTCAAAATCGACAAAAGACTATTTTGAATATGAATCTGGACAAAAAGACATTTAGTCAGAGGTCGTTTGAGAGATAATTTATCTTTTTGGCAATCTATAGGTGCAAGTAATTTTATACTTGATACTATTTTTCAAGGCTATAAAATACCTTTCTATTCAGAACAATAAATCTGCTTTAAACAACAGCGATTTTGTAAGTGAAGCTATATCAGAATTATTGGATAGAAATTTAGTCGAGCAATGTGACTGCATTCCTTACATAGTTAATCCGCTCACGGTTTCAGTCCGAGATAATGGTAAGAAACGTCTGATCCTTGACCTTAGAGTAGTAAATAAACATTTATGGAAACAGTATTTCAGGTACGAAGATATCAAAGTAGCGTTATCTTTTTTGGATAAAAACTTTTGGATGATTAAATTTGATATACATTCAGCTTATCATTTCATTGAAATTTTTCCATCACATACAAAATTTTTGAGTTTTTCATGGAAAGACGAAAACGGAATTACCAAGTATTATAAATTTTTAGTATTACCATTAGGATTATCAACAAGTCCTTATATATTCAGCAAGGTTACAAGACCATTAATTTCAAAGTGGAGAGCAGAAGGTAAAAAAGTACTTATGTTTCTAGACGATGGTTTTGGGTGCGATTCTAGTTACGAACGTACTTTATCACTTAGGGTTTCAGTCAAACAGGACCTCATTCTTTCAGGGTTTGTTCCCAAGTCAGAAAAATGTATTTGGGTACCAGTACAACATTTACAATTCCTAGGAAATGATATTGATTCGGTATATGGAATGATATCCGTACCTCAAACTAGAATTGACAAATGTCTAAAGACATTGGATAATTTGTCAAATAGCATTGTGAAACATAGCAGAGTCCATGTTCGATCGCTGGCTAGTTTTGTTGGTCAAGTGATTTCAATGTCTATCGTCCTAGGTAAAATTTCTCAAATTATGACCAGATTTGTTAGTATGGACATAGCTACAGTCCCTCACTGGGATTATTATGTAAAATTGTCTCCAGAGAGTAAAGACCAGTTAGAATTCTGGAAAAGAGAAATACTTCATTTGAATTCTAGAAAGCTTTTTGATTGTTTTTCTTCTACAAAAATTGTTTATTCAGATGCAAGCTCTCTAGCTTACGGTGGTTACAAAGTAAGTGCATATAATAATGTAGCACACGGTGTGTGGTCACCGGTGGAGTCTTTACGGTCCTCCACATGGAAAGAACTCACGGCAGTTTACAGAGTTTTGAAATCTTTAGATCATTTGCTACGGTATCAAAGAGTTAAATGGTTTACAGACAACCAGTCAGGTTCGATGGTTTACGATTTGCAGACTATAGCTTTAGACATATACAAATTTTGCGTAAATAATTCGACTATCATTGATATTGAATGGATACGTAGGTCAGAGAACGAAAAAGCAGATTTTCTTTCTAATATTTGCGACTTTGATGACTGGGGTATTTGTTATACCAATTTGGATTTAGTACAGAGTAAATGGGGCCCGCTAGAAGTTGACTGGTTCGCTTCCGATCACAATGCTAAATTGCCAGTTTTTTATTGTAGATTTTGGAATATTAATTCAAGCGGTATAGACGCATTCACAGAAGATTGGTCCGAAAAGTTCGGACTTTTTGTTCCACCTATATCATTAGTTCATAGAGTACTTAAGAAAATGGTGACAGACAAAGTTCAAGGTGTTCTTATTATTCCCCACTGGACATCTGCTAATTACTGGCCAATTTTATGTCCAAAAGGTTTTTTTTACGAACCATATTCTTGAATGGACGTATTTGCCAACAAAAAAGGAATTTTATGACTTTTGTAAAAATGGCAAAGGAATTTTCGGGTTTTAATATGCTGGCTATCCGGTTTAGTTATAATATGGGAAATTAATTCTGGAATAACAAGTTACTAAACAATTACGATTTATCCCCCTTTCTCTTAAAAAGGTTGTATTGTTGAAAATAGTATCGACTGGCATTGCAGCCATGATAATAGCCTGATTTTGTAGCCGTGATCATATTTTGGCTTTGCAGCCATGAGAATAGCCTGGCTTTGCAGCCATGAGAATAGCTTGGCTTTGCAGCCATGAGAATAGTTTGATAATAGCGTTGGTACACTGCTGGTTTTGTCATTTATACATTAAAATAAATTATAAAAGTTTGTAAATTTAATGAAATAAGAAATAGATGAATAGTGAATCTTTTTCTTATGTTATAGACATCTTTTGTTTCGGTGTTAAGCTATAACTGTTTTGTTACAATGTTAAAGGTTACTTATATCGTAACGGTTGATTTTATATACATGTACCATAATGTACAATATTAAATTACTAGAAAAATGTTGAAACATATAATTTAAAATTATGTAACACGTTTATTTTTACAGTGTCACAAGAACGAAATTGAAGCATTGCCGGATGTTCTGGCGGACAAAGTGACCCTACTGCCTGAGATATTACAGCACTCCAGAGCTGATAGTACGCGTAAAGGTTACAACAGTGCGTTTAATAGATGGAAAAAGTGGGCTTTTTCAAATAGTCTTGGTAGTGGGGACATTTTGCCCGCCAGGGCATTACCGGTATCCATTTATCTAACTTCATTAATGCAAAGTGCTTCTTCGGCAAAACCGATTGAACAATCTTATTACGCTATAAAGTGGGTTCACGAAATTAATGGTTTAAGTTCTCCTACTAATTCTTCATTAGTTTATAATGTATTACAGGCAGCAAAGCGTTTACTTGCTAGGCCTGTCGTAAAGAAAGAGCCTGTAACCGTAGATCTTCTTTCTTCAGTTTATAAGATTTTATATACGCATGGTAATATTATGTCTCAGAGAACAATATGTGCTTTATTGTTATCATTCGCTGGATTTTTAAGAAGTTCTGAACTGTTGAAAATAAAAAAGAAATGATTTAGTTGTTCGCGATACTCATTTGGAAATATTTATTGAATCTAGTAAGACAGATCAATACAGAGACGGTGCATGGAGCATTATTGCTAAAACAGGAACATCCTGGTGTCCAGGAAGAGAATTCAGATAATTTTATATTTTGCAATTTGAGCGTTACAAAAACAGGTTTTAAGTGCAGGAAAGTTAACAAGCCTATGTCATACAGTACCTTGAGGGGTATTTTTAAACATGCTCTTGCTCCACATGTTATAGACATATCAAAATTTTGTTTACATTCATTACGTTCAGGTGGCGCCACCGCCGCTGCAAACAAGGGTGTTAAAGGACAGAATTTTTAAAAGACATGGTCGTTGGACCAGCGAACAAGCAAAAGACGGTTATGTTAAAGACAATTTGGAGGAACGTCTTATTGTTTCGCAATGTCTGGGCTTATGAACATTTGAATTATTTAGTAGATCTATTGTGTTGTCATGTTTTATGTTTTTAAGGAACACGTACATCACATTTAAGCAAGTAGATCATTAATTCTTGAATTAAGTATTATATTTCTCTAGTCTATTTAACCTAGGTTTTCCCGTTCTTTAGGTTCAGTTGACAACCAAGTCGCTTACAACAAATTAAACTATTATTCACTGAAATGTTGTTCGTAGTATATTATGATACTTAACATTATGGTAACGTTATATTGTGATAGCTCATGTCCGTTGGGTACGATTTGAGGGGAGAGAATTTGTTGCCATATTTAGATCACGAAGGAATATTTTAGTAGTGAGAACAGTCAAAGACCATAAATATAATTTGACCATAGGCCACGCTTCTTTCACAAAATGTATGGTAATTTATTGGTTGTAGTCGGCAGCTGTGCCCATATTGAAAATTTCAGATTTGTTTAAACATTCAATTAAAAACTGAAGATTTCTCATACCCGTAATGTTAAAAATATTTTCATTTACGTCAGATATTTTCTTAGATAATGAATAAATTATAAAATATTGCACGCAGTTTTATAAAAAATACTTCTTGATGAAAGAAAACTTGGAATTTGCTCCATTTAGAGACTTTCAGTTTTTAGACCATTTTATGGGTATTAAATATAAATGTCTTAGAATAATTCGCTGAATTTTTTTATTTCATCAATACCTGGCCACAATAAAAATTTAGACTTATTACCAAAGAAACCAAAGATACTTTTTCAGCTATCTATTATTGCTATTGAAGTACTGTTAAGAGTTAAATTGCGACTGAAGAGCATCCTAGTCGATTAGGATGCTAAGTTAAATAAAACATAACTTATCTAGTAATAACATCATTTGTTAGCGACCTATTTCACCAAATATTAACGGAAAATGTTAATATTCATTACCACGCCGATATACAGCCATTAGAATGATAAATATTCATTAGCTTTTGCACTATATCGGAGATTTATGTACTCGATAACAAGAACTTACGTTTTCTTAACCCTAAGCATAGTCTCATCACAGAAAATATCATAGCACTAATTGTGAAACATTTGTTACCATTTTGCATGCAATGAAAAAATAGCGAGTTTAGAAATGGTTATTTTCAGAAACGCGTCTTGTGAACCGGTGATTACTGAACTATACCTTTTAACAATATTAACGAAAAGAACTGCTGGAAAAATCAGTATTTTACGTACACAAAAGATGTATTATCTTTTGAAAAAACCTTGGGATCCTGTGCTCCCTGGTCCTTAACTTCGAAAAGAAAGATAGATATGTTGCCGAGGTAAGATCATTTTTCCATATCAAGTTTTCTCCCTTGTTGAACTGTCGTCTGCAAATGCCTCGAGTGATCCCATCGGATCGATCTTTATCCTTGTTTTACTACTTCAAGGTAATCCGAGTACATTACGTCAAGTGACGAATTCGCTTTGATAAACAAACAGAATTATCAGTATTATCTGTATTTGGTTCCTGACTTTTTCGATCTTTTTTGTTTCGCTATGATAATGCTTATAAGCAATTTAAGGTGATAAAACATTGTTACACAGAAAAAAGTAGAAAATCCTTACCCTAAAGGACTCTAGTCAACAGTCTCGTTGTTGATATAATTTTCGATTTGAATTTGTTTTACCTTCAAACTTCTTATCTATTTAAATGCGCTCAAAAGCTGCTTATTGGCAAACTGCTTCTTAATGGTGCGTTCTTCATGATTCCCCAAAAAATCAGTAAGAACCCGGTTCTTATTTCGTAATTTTTAACTGACAGGTTTAATTGGGAAGGTCATGATAAGACCACAATCAAGGGATAAAGGCAATTTATTTATCAGACTCATTTATTGTGGTGTACTTTACAGGAATGCAGTGACATACTGATATTATGAAGTGTGAAAATATTTAATTGAACATTAGGAAGGTCAGATTTCTTCACCCCCACATATTTGCCAATAAGTAGGTAAGACGCTCCGCCCGGTTATCAGAACCTCTTACCTATACTTACATTTCTTAGATATAATAAAAAAAAGGCGGTAAAAAGTATAGGTAAGAGGTTCTGATAACCGGGCGAAAACCGGTTATCAGAACGTCTTACCTGCTTATTGGCAAATATGTGGGGGTGAAGAAATCGGACCTTCCTAATTAACCATGAAATTGCTGTTGTCAAACAAATTTGTGTCTTCAGAGGTAAAAGCTGAGTGTGAATTATTTTGTCTGTAATTTGGAGCCAAAACAGATGTGAATGTCTAGCAAAATGGTGGACCGTTTTCAGTTTGTTTCAAAGGATTATGTTGAGCAAAGAATTAAATGTTTAATTAAATATTTTCACACTTCATAATATCAGTATGTCACTGCATTCCTGTAAAGTACACCACAATAAATGAGTCTGATAAATAAATTGCCTTTATCCCTTGATTGTGGTCTTATCATGACCTTCCCAATTAAACCTGTCAGTTAAAAATTACGAAATAAGAACCGGGTTCTTACTGATTTTTTGGGGAATCATGAAGAACGCACCATTAAGAAGCAGTTTGCCAATAAACTGACAAAGTGATCCAAGATTTTTTGGAGGGAAACATGAGTTACCATCAGCCATCTTTTGGTTTTTTTGGTTTGCAGGATATAATCGAAATTCCAATAGACACAACATCCTTTATGTTTTGGAATTTCAATTGTAATGGAGTAAGTCTAATTGTTTTTGAATGTCTTTATGATCAAGTTTAAGCAATCTTAGAAATAATATGGCTCTTTTGCAATCTTCTCTTCATGATTCCGCATATGCCATTGGCTATCCATTATTTATGAATCATTTCTATCACTTTTAAAATTATTTCAATAATTTAAAAGTAAAACATTTCCTCAATAGTATGTCTTTTTGTCGGATGTTGAAAACACTATCGATCATGGGGTTTCTGTGGCCGAGTGGTTAAAGTTGCTGACTTCAGTTTTTCTATTTTATTTTCTAAATCTAATTCATTCTCTTAAGAATTCACAATTAAGTAAAAGGAAATTCAGAGTTATGGGACAAAAATTGTCATGCTGATCTATAACAACAAATTATGCCAAACTCCAAAGCAATACCTTAATTGGTTTCAGAGCGATTATTGAAAACAACTATATTGCTACATTTTCAATTCAACAGGGCTTTTGTTTTGTTTTCAAAATAAAAGTAATGGGCTGATATGCAAACATTACGTATGATCCCATGAATTTGCCCTAATTTTTAAGTCCAAAAGTGGAATGATTTTGCCGAAATCAAAAGCAAAGATGTAAAATTTGATGTGTAAACTGGCTTTTATGATCCCAAGGTTTGAGTGAAATGCATAATTAGGTTCCAGAAATATCGAAGGCAGTGCCAATTTTCAAAGTAAAACAAGAGCTCGTCGAACACGAAATGCCCCCCTGATGCATTCAGTAATTGCACAAGGAACAGAAATTATTTGCTCACTGTAAATAAAAGTTCTACTATTCTGGTTCAATGTGACATTGACCTTTGACATATTGATCTCAAAATCAACAGGGGTCATCTGCTGGTCAAGATCAACCTCCCTATTAAGTTTAGTGATCCTAGGCCCAAGCGCTCTCAAGGTATCGTCCGGAAAAGGTTTAACTGTTCCGGGTCAATGTGACCTTGACCTTCAGTCTACATGCCTCAAAATCTATAGGGGTCATCTACAGGTCATGATCAACCTCCCTATCAAGTTTTTATGATCCTAGGCCCAAGCGTTCTCAAGTTATTGTCTGGAAACCATTTAAATGTTCCGGGTCACTGTAACTTTGACCTTTGACCTACTGAACTTAAAATCAATAGGCGTCATCTGCTGGTCATGATGAACCTCTCTATCATCTGTCATGACCCTTGGCCCAATCATTCTCAAGTTATCGCCCTGAAACCGTTTAACTGTTTCTGGCCCTGAACTTTGACCAAACGACCTCAAAATCTATAGGGGTCACCTGTTGGTCATTATCAATCTCCCTATCAATTTTCCTGATCCTAGGCCCAAGCGTTCTTGAGTTATCGCCCATAAACCGTTTTACTGTTCATGGTCACTGTGACCTTGACCTTTGATCTACTGACCCCAAAATCAATAGAAGTCATCTGCTGGTGATGATCAACCTTCCTATCAACTTTCACGATCCTAGGCCCAAGTAATCTTGAGTTATCATCCGGAAACCATTTAACTGTTCCGGGTCACTGTGACCTTGAACTTTGACATACTGATCTCAAAATCAATAGAGGTCATCTGCTGGTCATGAACAACCTCCCTATTAACTTTCATGATCCAAGACCCAAGTCTTCTTGAGTTATCATCCGGAAACCGTTTAACTCCTCAGGGTCACTGTGACCTTGACCTTTGACATACAGATCTCAAAATCAATAGGGGTCATCTGCAGGTAATAACCAACCTTCCTATCAACTTTCATAATCCTAGGCCCGAGCGTTCTTGAGTTATCATCCGGAAATGGATTGGTCTACATACAGACCGACCGACCGACATCTGCAAAACAATATACCCCTGCTTCTTCGAAGGTGGGCATAAAAAGAAAAATAGTTTACACATTACAACGTTCAGAGACATAGGATCTGTTACATGAACTTATGATGTATGATCCTATCATCTGATATTCAGGGGATCAATTCTCGATGGACATTATGAGACGCAGTGATTCTTGTATCGCCGATCCTAAAAGAAGTTTGGCAGTAAATGTGTCAGAGAAAAAGCACAAAACAATAATTTAATTGCAGTTTAGTTTTATAAACGCAATGAGACGTTGTTATATTGTATATCCAGAAGTGTTATGTAAACTTCTCTAAGAATTTAATTAATTATCTGTCCAACACACAAGACTAATACGGGTTTGAAGACAATAAAACTGTTATGGATTTAATAGTTACCATTGAGAGAAGGAACAAAACAGGTTGGATTATCAAATCATTCACACTTGGATTCAAAAGTGCAAGATATAAAAGGTAATGCATTCGTTTATGATTTTAACAACAACTCTTTCCGACTTATAAGACTACCATGCCGAGTATACATTCACCTCGGGATCCCATCCTTTAACGCAAGGCACAGTGCATGAAGGCAATCAGTAACCATTCCCTTTGTAGTCTATGTCTCGCCAAATTGACCTGTCGGACCAGCTCCCAGTCGACGCCAGGCACAAGGCAAAAAAAATAGCAATAGGTATTCATTCTTTAACTAGGCTGTATCGCGCGAACTTGTCACGTCGGAAAGGCTCCCAGTCTAGGCAAGCACACGGCTATAAGGCAATACGGTTACTATTTTTACTAGTCTTTATTCCGTCAACTTGTCACGTCGGTACGGCTCCTAGTTGACGCCAGGCAAAACAAAAGGCAAGAAGGCAATCGGTATCCATTTTAACAACTAACGCGTGTCTCGCGTATCTGTGACCTCAAAAAGGCTCTCAGTCTAGACAAAGCACAAGGCAAGTAGCAATCGGTAATCAGTCTTTAACTAGCCTGTGCCTCGCTTACTAGGGAACTGCTCCAAATCGACGCCAGGCACTAGGCAAGAAGAAAAATAGGTAGCCACTCTTTGACTAGCCTTTATCATGCCAACTTGTTACTTCAAAACGGTGCCCAGTCGAATTCGACATTTCGACTTTCTGCCAAGAAGCGAAAGCCTAAACAACTAGACAACAGTGCACTGTAAATGCACACAAGTAGTTCTGTCTGGTTAATAGGACATGTATCTTAAGGATTTGAAGCAATGCTGCTGTTATGGACTGTTGTGATCTTTCGTCCTTGTCTTTTTATCCTGCACTGAGGTCATACTTCTTTTCTTTGCAGTTACATTAGCATCGCTGCAGAAAATGAAATACTGTTCAGCAGTCTGACGCTTAACTGTAGCAAAAGGCAGCAATTATTCTGTCAATGCAACAGTGCCTTAAATAATTACAACACGTCTTAATTTTCAGTCATCAGAAAGCAGTGAGGCATTTTTGCGAAATCTTAGAAACTGTTGAAATACGGCGACATGTGTGTTTCCATGTAATGTTAGATTGTATCATACGTGCGAATGTTAAATGTCAAATTTCATGAATAGCAAACAGTTGTAATGCTGCCTGGGCAAAATTGCAGACATTGTTTTTTTCTGTCGC
Organism: Mercenaria mercenaria; assembly: GCF_021730395.1. Taxonomy (NCBI): domain Eukaryota; kingdom Metazoa; phylum Mollusca; class Bivalvia; order Venerida; family Veneridae; genus Mercenaria; species Mercenaria mercenaria. The sequence continues at coordinate 27,754,987 of NC_069362.1, forward strand.
TGGCATTTATCTCTCCGACAAAGTTAATGAATATAGTAGCTATCTATGAAAATAAATGTTTTTCAATCCACGTCAGTTTTCTATTTTCTACGGAGTTAATGAAGAACGCTGTATCTAATGAATTAATGATTTGATAGGATAATGGTCGGATAAATTCATACTAATTAACTGAGATTGTATCAATTTATATAACGAATTTAGGTCAGATATTGTTATTAGATGATAACATTTTGTTAAATGACTTTAGGTCAAATGTTTCTATTCAGTAGCTGCGTTTCATTGGTAAAGGTCATTGTAGGGAAACCCGTTAGATTCAATGAGATATTGCTTGTCTGGTTAGAAACGTATTGTCCGGAGCAGGAAAAACCATGAAATATACTTTCTTAAGTTAGTAGTAGTAGTGTCACTTTGAGTACTAAATTACATTTGCAGTTGAGAGAGAGTCGAGTCTATTTGATTGGAAAATTGATAGAATATTTTGAAGGATTCTAGAGAGTTATTCCTCACCATGTAACTGTATTAAGATCAATAGCCGTGCATGACTATTTTAAGGTGTTGGCAAACGTTTTAATTATGACTTATTATGTTGCTTGGTTACGTTCTATGTTTTCAAAGTATTTTTGTAACATATTTCGTTTTATACCATGTTACAGAAATTAAAAATTCTTAAAACGCAGCCTCCCCAAACGCAAACCCAGCACGATCAACGCACGCACACAGGCACGCATGCACGCACAAAGCAAACACACTAGGGAGCTTAAACCGGCTTATGGTGCACCTCATTCTTCACTCTTACCCTCACCATGTTCCAAAGTCACAGGACCGTGTAAATAAAAGTTATCCCCGCCAGGTGAAAGGCAACAGAAGGCATGTAATGTAAAACACAAAAACATGCTCTTATAAGTAGTAGAGAGAATTTATACGAACTAAATCACCACCACAATATATCAGACCAATTACGGCAAAGCGCCTAGCAGTACAAACGAACACGCACATGCCGCAGCAAGTCCACTAACCCAAATAAGATTACTTTCGGTGGTGCTTTATATACGAGCCCGAATTGTACTACACATTCGTACTGGTTTAACATTTGCATATATATACTAAAATCTCTGTTTTCATGTCTCATAAATCAGCAGTGAAATTTTAGTATTTTTAACTGATTGGGACCAGAGAAGCTATATTTTCTCTCTCTGAAAGTTAACTGGATCCCAAGGAGACATTGAATATATATATAGATAATTTGCAATCCTTAAGAACCTAAACCGCATGTACTCAATGCCTCTGCAGAAGACAGAGCAACAAGGAAAAAACCCTTAAGGGCCCGACGAAACAGGCCAGAAGACAGATATCAAAATAGCTCTTGGTGGGATTTAAGAACTACCTATCATAAATCTTCATAGAGTCTTCCAACTGTTCCGTCAAACACAATCAAAGTGGAAAGCGTAGCGTCAAATTGTAAAAGGGCTGGACATGCGGTGTGTCTCAAAACAGTTGGGTCATAACCTCTTTTAATCAAACGTTTAATGACTTTACTAAATACAATTGGAAAATTGCTATGACCCAAAATCTTACGAAAGTTGTAAACCGCATCCCCATAAAAACGGGTTTTGATATACTTTCTCGCAGAAGTGTCTTTAAATTGCTATTGTATTTTAAAACCAAATCTGAATTACGATAGTAAAATTTAGTAAAGCAGAAACGTTCCATAATGATTCTTTTCAGATTGACAGGAAACATGAACGTATCTTTCGGTTGTCTCTAGAATTGCAAGATACAATAACGTTTCCATGAATTTTTTACATACTTACAGGACACAATAACGTCTCCGTACATTTTCTCATGAAATACAAGCGTAAAAACATTTGAGCCGTGCCATGGGAAAACCAACATAGTGGGTTTGCGACCAGCATAGATCCAGACCAGCCTGCGCATCCGCGCAGTCTGGTCAGGATCCATGCTGTTCGCTTTTAAAGCCTATTGGAAATGGAGAAACTGTTAGCGAACAGCATGGATCCTGACCAGACTGCGCGGATGCGCAGGCTGGTCTGGATCCATGCTGGTCGCAAACCCACTATGTTGGTTTTCCCATGGCACGGCTCATTTGTATGAATACCCTCAAGACTTTCAGCACACAGAAAAGTCTCAGACTAAAAGGACACAATAACGTCTATACAGATTCCCTCCAGACTTACAAGACACTATAAGCTTAGGTCTCTACAGTCTCTCTACAGACTTCCATGATGCAATAACGTCCCTACAGATTCCCATAAGATTATTAATAGCCTTGCAAAATGTTGACAATCAACTTACTTTTTAATCTGTTATCGTACTTGAAATGTAATTTAACAATATGACCGGAAGGAAGTTTGCATATGCAGTTGACAATGCATATCTATCCACGACTTAATTCTGGCACTCGGAGAGAAAAACATTTGTATTATTCTATGCCTATATTTGCTAGGTAATGTATTGATCCGTTTTCGGGTAACAAAAGTAAAAATGTCTAATAACAAGCGGTTGAATAGGACCTACATTTAGCTCATTAGGCAGTCACATGATTTCATAAAATGCTTACGCCTATAAAGAGAGAAACGTCAACTTGTTAAAGCAAATAGGAACCGGGGATATATAAAATGTAAACGACAACAGGTAACTATCACTTTGATGGCAAAATCTTTGGACTTTCATTTTCTAAATAAATCTCGCAAAATCAAATTTCAGTCATTTATTTATGTCAGTTAACACATGGATACCATTACTACGAAAGACCCGTGGTGACATTTCAACTTCATTATTTCACGATTTCTGCTTCATGATTTCACGATTTCCACTTCATGAATCCACGATTTCACGATTTCCACTTCATGAATTCACGATTTCACGAATTCACGATTTCACGAAAAAACTTCACGATTTCTTGATTTCACGATTTCATGATTTCACGATTTCTTGATTTCACGATTTCCACTTCATGAATTCACGATTTCACGATTTCTGCTTCCTGAATTCACGATTTCCACTTCTTGAATTCACGATTTCACGATTTCCACTTCATGAATTCACGATTTCCACTTCACGATTTCACGATTTCAACTTCACGAATTCACGATTCACTTCACAATTCACACGAATTCACGATTTCACTTCACGAATTCACGATTTCCACTTCACGAATTCACGATTTCCACTTCACGAATTCACGAATTCACGATTTCAACTTCACGAATTCACGATTTCCACTTCACGAATTCACGATTTCAACTTCACGAATTCACGATTTCACGATTTCAACTTCACGAATTCACGATTTCCACTTCACGAATTCACGATTTCCACTTCACGAATTCACGAATTCACGATTTCCACTTCACGAATTCACGATTTCCATTTCACGAATTCACGATTTCAACTTCACGAATTCACGATTTCCACTTCACGAATTCACGAATTCACGATTTCAACTTCATGAATTCACGATTTCCACTTCACGAATTCACGATTTCACGATTTCCACTTCACGAATTCACGATTTCCACTTCACGAATTCACGATTTTCACTTCATGAATTCACGATTTCACGATTTCAACTTCATGAATTCACGATTTCCACTTCACGAATTCACGATTTCAACTTCATGAATTCACGATTTCACGATTTCCACTTCACGAATTCACGATTTCAACTTCATGAATTCACGATTTCCACTTCACGAATTCACGATTTCCACTTCACGAATTCACGATTTTACGATTTCAACTTCACGAATTCACGATTTCCACTTCACGATTTCACGATTTCCACTTCACGAATTCACGATTTCAACTTCATGAATTCACGATTTCACCATCGTGAAATCGTGAATTCGTGAAGTGGAAATCGAGAATTCGTGAAGTGGAAATCGTGAATTCATGAAGTGGAAATCGTGAAATCGTGAATTCATGAAGTGGAAATCGTGAAATCATGAAGCAGAAATCGTGAAATAATGAAGTTGAAATGTCACCACGGGTCTTTTTTTTCACAACTTTAAAATATCATTCAAGCACTTACCATTTTTACGTGCAATGTGATTTTAGACTACCCCCGTCTGTTCCATGTTAGCAGTTAATAATTTACTGGTCTGAAAAGAACAATATAAAAGCTAATAAACCGAAACAGCGACGGTTTTAACCAAACGCGATAACTGTGGCCTTTATTTACTAATACCGGATTAACCCATAACAATGAAATAGGGAATCAGGTGGACACATTATATGACAAATATCTTATATCGCAAAGCCGATGCAAGTTGCGGCGTGGTCCAGTGGTTAACGCGTATGTTTTGTAAGCTTACGGTGCTGGTTCGAATACAGGACGAGCTACTTTTTATTTTTTCCAACATGTTTTTACCTGGAGAAGGAATTCATGTAAAACTATTTATATCATGATTTTCTAGTGCACTTATACTGAGTAATTATTGACATTTTTCAGAGGATCTCTTATTTTAATAGACATTGAATCTATAAACATTGCAATAATAATTAATAAACAAATACATAAATAAAAAGAATGAAAGAATAATACAAAAGACGATATAAACAAAAACCTGCTAAAAAGACATTTTGTTTGGCTTTATCTAATTATTTCTTATACCTCGTATTTTTAATTCTTGGGACTGGCGGGTAATAATTGCAATGCGGGTAGTGTGAATCATGGTTAAATCTAGCATAAATTGTTTGCCAAAACAGAAGTACAAGTCTGTCACTCATTTGAGATTCTGCTTATGCGCGATAAAACTAAGGAAAAGTTTTACTGCCTATATACAATACAGTGGTTTAGAAGTAGTTGACCAGGAATTTTAAAATAAAATACAATCGTGAATTTGCATAATACTTTAGTCTTGATACTATTCATATTATTTTCAAACGTATTTATACTTTTTCATATACATGTATATTTACAACGTTGATTAATTAAACCTAAATAACTATTTTGTTTAAGTTTCCTAATCTTTTTAATCATTATTTCCAGTGCTACGTAAAGTTCCAGATGTTTACACACTGGATAATTTCTAAACTATGCGATAATATTAATAGTTTCGTTTTGCTGAACTTCCGGAAATTGAACAATAGGATGAGGGTAATAATATCATCAAAAGTCACGTGCAGCTTTAGAGATGAAAGATTACCTGTAACAATTTCAAGATATTGTAAACATTTACAGAAATATCCCACGGGTAAGTTAGTATTTCAAAACTAGAACCAGTTTAATCAGATTATAAGAAATTATGGATATATATAATTAATCCTACAGTCAATGACAATCTTATGACGTTAAATGTTTCCAGTTGTGTTTGGAGATTGTAAGCATCAAAAGTAAAGACTTTGTAGCTATGAATAATTAAATGACATTACGTCTGGCAATAGAAAGGGTTCCTATTCAGAAACACATATTTTGAGCACAATCAGTCTGTATGTATTATTTACTTTTACTTACCATAACCTGAAATATTTACATAACCCCCATTTGATCTAAACTACATGTATAAACTAGGCTTTGTAAACATTTGCACGTTTTTATGAGTCGTTCTTTGGAAATGTACGTTTTGTCTTAAAAGCACAAGTATTGTTAGCAGTTCTGGTATAAGAGCCGTACCATGGGAAAACCAACATAGTGGCCTTGCGACCAGCATGGATCCAGACCAGCCTGCGCATCCGCGCAGTCTGGTCAGGATCCATGCTGTTCGCTAACAGTTTCTCCAATTCCAATAGGCTTTAAAAGCGAACAGCATGGAGCCTGACCAGACTGCGCGGATGCGCGGGCTGGTCTGGATCCATGCTGGTCGCAAACCCACTATGTTGGTTTTCTCATGGCACGGCTCATAAGATTAATAGTTCTATAAGTGCATATCAAAGAATGTTTCAACGTTAATCATCCAATACATAGCAAGGTTGCTTAAAACGTTACATTATTAAGAACTAAAATTCAAAGTTGAGGAAATATCTTAAGATAAAATGGAAAATGTGGAAACTCCACAGGTCGCTCAAACCGCACTTCAAAGTTTTACATGTACGAAAATAGCAGTCATAACTATGAAATACATTTTATGGTTTATAGCAAAATTAGATTTTAAATCAATTTAACCTACACACAAAATAAGTGAAAGATAGGAATTACAGAATTGTCACCAAGTCATTTACATTTTTTTGTGCAGATATAAAGACGAGAATGATACATGGTATATATACACACTGAAGAACAGCTAATTCTGTGTTTTTCACAGAGTGAAGTCTCTATCTAATAATGTAGATATGAAGTGAAATGAAAAGGAATTTGGTAAAAGTGTATGTTTATTTATTTTATCAACCTTCAAAATGTAAGTTGTTAGAGCGTGCATATTGGTGAAACACTAAGCAGTTCCTTAGCGTCAAAAGGCTTAATTACTAGCTCATTGTATCGGTGACCTACAGGGTACGGCATAACGACCTCTAGATAACCTTTCATGATCGTACCATATCCCCCCATGCCAAAAAAGGGAAAACGCCTCTCTAAATAGATACATTATGTTTTAAGATTTAATTTGTGTACTGGAGGTGCAATAATGCAGCAGCACCAGATGAGGCGGTTAGTTTGTTGCTGAATGTAAAGATCGGACTATTTTTCGGCGACGCCGTCTAAATTCGTTTTCGTTTTCCAATGCCACGTGACTTCAGTTTGCCAACCAAACTACTTGATAACGCATTATAGATAATTTATCAAAACGGAAGATTTATGCAACACTCTGCCTGATTGGACGAGAGTGTCAGTTTCTTTCACTCTGTTGACTGTGCTACGCTGAGTGAAATGTAGACAAAGCGTTTATCCTAAACGACGCTGCTCACAGTTTTAAAGCCAACTTTGGCTCAGTATATTTAGCAAGAATATTGATATATCTCAAAATAATAAGTAAGTTTAATAAATATGATAAAAACCTGTTCAAATACCAACATATATCAAATTAAAGAAAGAGCTGAATACGGTCTGCGTATCACATGAATAAGGGTGTGATAAGAGTCTTTTATGTAGAGAAGTGCTTTTTAAAAGATTTTCCTTGTTACAATTGTCGTCTGTATATGAAAAGGTTTCTTGCTTTTGTGACTTATTCAGTTTGCATATTAAAATGAGTACTTGTTTGCTTTGATATATTTGTTACAAATTATTTAACTGATTTGTTATATATGAATATTTTTTTTAGTATTGAATGTAAGTATTGAACTCAGTTGAAATCTGTTTCATTATATATATGCTATATAATGACTGAATCTCATTTTACACTGAAATGAAGGTACGTTGCATACAGTTTATCTATTTGATATAACTACGGTCAAACTTTGCTTATGTGGTCAAAATTTGCTTATGAAACAGAAATATTGAAATAATAACAATTGTATGTTTTGCTTGACCTTCACTTTTTATAGGTGTGACGTCATTGTCCAAAGATTCACGAATAGCGAATATGCATTTGTTAAAGCGGGATCAGTTGGCCTATTTTAGAAATAAATAAAAATAATAAATATAAAAATCCTTTAATTGATTTTTTCTCATGTATTCTAATCAAACTTGACTTGTAGCATCTTTAATAGGCCCGCAGCCAACTTTGTTCAGCTGGGACATTTGACCCCTTTTAGGGGCTGCTAGAGCTAAAACTAGAAATGCCTTTATACAGCGTCTCATGAACAGCTTGGTGGATCTTTGTCATACTTGGTCTGAAGCATCATTATAAGGTCCTCTTCCAAATTTATTTATATAGGAACTTGGGCCCTATTAGGGACCACTATAGCTAAAAGTAGATATGCCTTTCTTCGCATTAACCACTAAAATGTAATGGATTTTTATCAAACTCGATGTGTAACAGTATCGTAAGGTCTCCTGCTATTTTGTTACAAATGGGGATAGGGACCAAATAAACACGTTTAATTACCTCTTCTCATGAACCGCTTTATGAATCTTCATCGAACTACTGCTGTAATTATTCGTCTAAGGATAAACGAAACAAAATTGCAACTCTACGAAACCTTTGCGAAAAATGAAAAGAGAACCATTTAAATTGTTAAAGTGCGGTGTTTAGTTTTGCAATTTGAAAAATGTTAGATGAAAGATGAATGTTAGATGAAAAATTTATAAACTTCTTTCCTTATTACAATTCGCCGACCATCATTTTTAAAGATATTTCTTGTTCAGAATATAGTCAACAAATTCCTTGATAAATTTTGAATTTCTGGTCAAAAGTTAGCATGTTGGATTAAGTTGTATCAAGGGATCTGTATTGAACATTGAATAAATTGTTCTGATCAGTTAAAACTAATACAGTTAAAGACCAACTCTGAACAGAGACCATCTGACTCTACAGACCACATGTTTTTTCCCATTTTAACATTTACAGTGTATTTTAACCTGTAAATAAAGACCACCTCCCAATAAAGACCAAATTTTGGCTCTCCAAAGGGTGGACTTTATAGACAGGTTTGACTGTAAATTGTGTCGGAATTATTTTGCAAACAATATCGTTTCTCAAAGTGACACTAATATCTCCACAGGAAAATCGGTCAAAGCAATAAAGAGGCACAAACTGAATCGCTGTTCAGTCTTACTGTCACAGTGTTGACCAGCAAAAAGCCAACATTTTACAGCTGAAAAAGCCAGATGTGTATCCATAGGACTCCAGTGCCTAAACCTGTCAGTGTATGGTAACATGTTATTATTGCAATGCAAGATCAATTTAAATCTTAGTTGTAAAGAAATCAAAAGTGGAAAAATGATGACTAGAGGATGAGCTTAAAAGTGTACTATGGGAATGGGACTACCAGTGTATGTATTAGGCGAATGGTAAACAGGGGACAGGGATAGTACAAAGCACTATGAAGGAATTAAACACAAGGTACGTGGAACTAAAAAATATTTTATTGATGGTTTGTTGGAAAGGGAAATGGATTGGCGGGGTAAATCCAAAATAATACTCTAGGTGCGCAACTTTACATACTAAATAATTGGTTTACTTAGCGGTCTATGAAATACCTTTTTGAGATACAAACTACACAAACTTTTGCGTATTTTATGCATAGTTTAGACTTAGTCAATGGCCACTGACTGAAATTCCAAACAAACCTCCCTGGTGGATAATTACATTTTGATATTTGATGACTCTAGGTCAAATGATTCTTGATATATGCGCGACAAAAGTTTTGACGGTTGGACGGACGCATCTAAGTACCTTTTCCCTAAAATAATCTAGATTGGACAGAAATATGATATATTTCAGGGAGACTTGATTTTTTATGTACGCATGGAAACTGATGTGTTTTACTAAATTTCGACTGCAAATTCAAGCGTTTTCTGTCATGTGAATATACTCAATGACTTTTATTTTCGAATTAATAGCACCTTCTTCGCAAAATCAAATGCAGTAGAATGAAAACCGTTTAAAGTACTGCATTTTCAAGTAAATCTAGGAGTCTATATTTTGTAATATTATTTCGGGAACAAATGTTGGTATTGTATAATCACCCCCTGGATATGGTGCCTGCTTTTTAATTTTGCCTTTTGACAGTTCCTGTGATACGCAGGAACCATAACCTCAGATCCCCTTTCTAAATTCCAGTTTGTTTAGTTCTGCCCATTGTTTTCTCGTTTGGGGCAAACCCCCCTTTACTTTATCTGGGGACCAAACGCCGCTCTTCATGGAATTACACGCCTCAACACGTGTATCATTGAAGGTTCCATGTTCGCCGCCGTTTGAATACATCTGCGGATGTCTCTAAAATGCTTTTTGTACTTTTAACATGTGTAAATGTTGAGTTTTGCTCAACCCGGGGCTAGAGGGCGTGGACGGTAGCATGCATTTCCACTACCGTCCATGAACAGGCTCAATCAAACCGAGCCTGCAACATTTTCGTTTTTGTCGCGTTGGTCGACCTGTGAAGTTTCCACTTTTCTCTATTTTGATATTTATTTTTTTTGTACAGTTTAGAATCACACCGACACAATTTAAGCCATCTTTGTTGGGAGAGGAATCCAAGCATTGTTCCAGGCATGGACGGGCATCTCAGTAGACCACCTTAAAAATTCTGTTCTCTATGTGAGGGTACGAACCCACATCAGTTAGATGCAAGTGATTAGGAGTCACCAATCTTAACAGCTTGTCGTCGTTCATTGCCTCCTTACATCTTTAAAAAGAAAAATAATGTTCTTTGATAGTCGATGAATTTTTGTTTTTTATATGCTCCGGTCTGAGTATTTAACTCTACTAATACGGTACTTGCACATTAGGTAGCAATTTTAATCTCGTGGTGGTGAACATTTGTGCGGAGTTATATCCTTTGACCTCTAAGTGTGATCTTGACCTTAGACCTAGGGACCTGGTTCTTGCGCATGACACTCCGCCTCGTGGTGGTGAACATTTGTGCCAAGTTATATCAAAATCCCTCCATGCATGAAGAAGATATGCTCCGGAAAAAGTTTTCTTTCTTGTATCCTTTGACCTCTAAGTGTGACCTTGACCTTAGACCTAGGGACCTGGTTCTTGCGCATGACACTCTGTCTCATGATGATGAACAATTGTGCCAACTTTCATCAAAATCCCTCCACGTATGAAGAAGATATGCTCCGGACAAAGTCATTCTTGAATTTGACCTTTGACCTCTAAGTGTGACCTTGACCTTAGACCTAGGGACCTGGTTTTTGCGCATGACACTCCGTTTCATGATGGTGAACAACTGTGCCAAGTTTCATCAAAATCCCTTCATGCATGTAGAAGATATGCTCCGGACAAAGTCTGTGGACGCCGCCCGCCCGCCAGGGGCGTTCCCATAATACGTCCCGTTTTTCAAACGGGCGTATAAAAATCTAAAGTGTGTTGGTGTGTTTAAATATAGCTACCTTCCTATGGAATTTAAACGACTAATAACAATTTGAGCCTAACATTTTATTGCGTTGGACCAACGCAATACAGATATGTGTAGCAGATGTTTTAAGGATGAACTCTGTATAAATTAGATATTACCTATGGAGACTCATATTGATTATTCCAATATAATAATCATAAAACTGTCATCCGCCTGATATAAAACTTATTTAGCGCAGTTGGCATCCGTAATGACCATTTTATTGCTCTAAGGTAACAATTACATTTCCAGAGATAATAATTATAGTTTTCCTATCGTCATTTACAAAATGTCTTGTAAACATGTCAGTTTCTCATATTCTATATCGCCTCCTGTATATAACGCTTGCCGTGACTCCACTATCCGGAAATACAATTTACTACCAGTATTAACATTTCCTTGCTATTTGCTTTTATCAAAATGTCCATACATCTGTGTAATTTGATTAAATTCTCGTTTACACTAATGGTTATGGAATAAATGTTCACGGAAGACTCTGAAAATATTACGTAACTGTCCCCTCATGGTTTTGTTTGTCTGCATTTTCTCACGTTTTGTATGTTTCTTTATGTATGTTTGTGCATATTACTCAGTTTTATGCTGAAGAAGAGATATATCATGCGATTTGCTGTTTTTTCTGCTTCTCAAAGTGTGTGTGTGTGTGTGTGTGTGTGTGTGTGTGTGTCCGGGTTTAACGTCTTTTCAACAATTTTTCAGTCATATAAACGACGCTGGCTACTTGAAGCAGTGAGCACAATGCCAACTTTATAGTGCAGGTTCTCAAAGAGTACATTCAGTTTTACTATGATGGAATTCCGCTTAATTAAGCTGCGCTTTCCATTACCTCTCTTGAACAGACTCAGTCAAACCGAGTCTGTTGCTATGTTGCTTGGTTGCGTTCTATGCGTCCAAAGGATCTTTTTACAGAAATAATTAATATCACAATACGTGGTGCAATATCGTCCATATTAAGATTCATTACGTTACAATTTGTAGACACACTGACAGAGTTGAACTGGAGCATTGGATATCTGATACTTGATTTTTGTACTTTTAATGGCATTTCAGACTTCAAGTTTTCATGCAGTAAATGAGGTACTTTGATACTTCATCTCTTTCTCTTGACACCTGTTTTTTAGCTCACCTGAGCCAAAGGCTCAGGGTGAGCTATTGTAATCACTCACAGACCGTCGTCCGTCAGCCGTAAACTTTTACTTTATACGACATCTCCTCATAAACCGCTAGTCCAATTTCACTCAAACTTCACAGGAATGTTCCTTGGGTAAAGCTCTACAAATTTTTTTCAAAGAATTGAATTTCATGCAGAACTCTGATTGCCATTGCAACCAAAAGGAAAAACTTTAAAAATTTTCTTCTCAAAAACCAGATGCCCTAGAGCTTAGATATTTGGTGTAAAGCATTGTCTAGTTGACCTCTACCAAATTTGTCCAAATCATGACCTCGGGGTCAAAATTTACTCCGCCCGAGGGGTCATATGATTTTACATAGGAAAATCTTAAAAAGATCTTCTTCTCAAAACCCAGAAGCCCTAGAATTAGATATTTGACATGTAGTATTGCCTGGTGGACCTCCACTAAAATTGTTCAAATCATGACCCCGGGGTCAAAATTGACCCCGCCCCAGGGGTCACTTGATTTTACATAGATTTCTATAGGAAAATCTTCAAATTAAAAAAAGCAAAAAACCAGAAGGCCTAGAGCTTAGATATTTGACATGTAGCATTGCATAGTAGACCTCTACAAAATTTGTTCAAATCATAACCCCCAGGGTCCAAAATTGACCCTGCCTCAGGGGTCACTTGATTTTACAGAGGAAAATCTTCAAAATATTTCTAAAAATAAACCAGAAGGCCTAGATCTTAGATATTTGAGGTGTAGCATTGCCTAGTGGACCTGTACAAAATTTGTTCAAATTATGACCCCCGGGGTCAAAATTGACCCCGCCCCAGGGGTCACTTGATTTTACATAGGAAAATCTTCAAATTTTTTTTACAAAATAAACCAGAAGGCCTAGAGCTTAGATATTTGACATGTAGCATTGCCAAGTGGACCTCTACAAAATTTGTTCAAATTTTGACCCCCAGGGTCAAATTGACCCAGCCCCAGGGGTTACTTGATTGTGCATAGGAAAATCATCATAAATTTGCTAAAAATAAATCAGAAGGTCTAGATCTTAGATATTTGATATGTAACATTGCCTAGTAGACTTCTACAAACTTTGTTCCAATCATGATCCCCGGGGTAAAATTGGCCCCGCCCCAGGGGTTACTTGATTGTACATAGGAAAATCTTCCAAAATTTTTCTAAAAATTATCAGTTTGACATTTGATACATGTAGCTCATATAACTCAGGTGAGCGGTCCAGGGTCATCATGACCCTGTTGTTTCTTTATCACAGGTGATGAATATCTACCGATAATCCCGAAATATTATCAGTCGCAGGTTATCGGAAAGCCATCTCAATTGCATGCAAGTAAGTAATTTACTACATTCTTGTAACATTAAACAATTTTTAAAACATCATTTTGTCATTAGTTTTATCATAATTAACGTTCATATTTTTGCGTATTAAAAGAAAACACAATGCACTTGAGAAAGGGCACAGGGAAAGGAAGAATGATAAGTACTCTGTTTATAGTGATTTAGACTAATCGTGACTAGATGGGCGTAGGCGTACATTTGATTTGATAGTGATAAGCATTTTAAGAAATGACATGCATAACCTCCTTTTCCATTTCTTCTCTATTTTGAAGGTAACAGAATGTTGTTTATTAAATGTTGCGATGATAAGTCACGTTGTATTATTCAACTCTCTCCTCCTGGGATGTTTCAAATATTGAAATTCTGATTTATTGACAAATTTATCCTCCCCATGCGTATTTTGTGGATTTTTTGTAAAATGTTTAGGGTTTAGATCCTCCATGGAAAAGCTTTGATCTATAATTAGATTCTAGTATGCCACACAGATTCCATCATATTTCTTACAAATTGAATTATGTTTGATGTAATATGTTACAGAAGAGCCATTTGAAATATTTTCTAACATGAGGGCATCTCGTTTTTATATAAAACTGTTTGTCAATTATATTAATTGACAGAGTTTTGAGTTTCTACGAATATCGTATATTCAGTACTACTGCCCTTATGTTAATGAAAATAGTTTATTATCTTTAATTATTATAAAAATGTTATTAATCTAATGATTCTGTTTGTTTGAGAGTAATCGTATTGGATAAGGCCGAAGTCCCAAGGGCAATACGATTGCTAGAGAATGCAGATTGAGCTAATACCAAACTGAACCTGTATAAGAAAAGCATTGTCAATATGAATCAGCACCAAGACGAGAAAACAGGGCAAATACAGGATTCAAGCACATTGACATTTAAAAATACAATGAGAAATAAGAAGTTTAATAATAAAAACAATATTAATCAAGCGATTTCATAGTGATCGTATTATTTGTTTTCTGGTAGTTGTATTTGGACCATAGCCTTGTGCCATGGACCCCTACAACCAACTCCCCCCCCCCCCCCCCCCCCCCCAAAAAAAAAGCAATAAGACATAGTTTGACAAATGACATTATAGTTTGTATTAAACACTTGGTTTATTCATATTGACCTGAATTGGGGTAAAAGTCAAATATAATTATCTAATGCAATTTGGTATGCTGTCGATTTCAAATTTGAAATTATAAAATCGCACACTTTCTGACTATACTGTTACACAACTGGAGTATCTTACTTTAGTACTTAAGTACACGGACTTAAATATTTTATTTACTATTTTATAGGCCATATGTTTATAAACAGCTGTGTGAAAAAACATTAAACCAAACATCTATTTGCGAAAGTGTAATCAAAATTGTAATTTTCCAATAAACATGAAAACTTGTGTGAGGTCAATTTTTCAATTCAGTATTGCAAATCAGTCTCTTTTCTATTTGTCAAAGTTTTTAATTATGTTCTGAAGTTTTGAAAAATCAAGGTTTGGTTAAATTCTACATTGTAATTTTTTTTTGCATAACTTATTTATTTATTTATTTGGGTTTTACGGATCACCAACACAGTATAGGTTATATGGCGCCAAACAGGACTACAAATTTAGAACTATAAACATAATATAATCCAACCGCCTCGGTAGCCTAGTGATAGAGCGTCCGCTTTGAGTGCGGGAGATCGTGGGTTCCATCCCCGGCCGCGTCATACCAAAGACGTAAAAAATGGTACTAGTAGCTTCCTCGCTTGGCGCTCAGCATTAAGAGGGTAGTGCTAGGACTGGTCAGCCCAGTGTCAGTATAATGTGACTTGGTGGGGTATCATGTCACGTGTCTATGGCTGATATTCCAGTGAGACAGCACTATAAAGTTGGGCATTGTGCTCCTTGCTACAAGTAGACACCGTCGTTTATTAACTGAAAAATTGTTGAAAAAGACGTTAAACCCGAACACACACAAACACACACACACAAATATAATCCGGCAGTCTGATATAACATGTCAAAATGAGTCATTTGATGAAACAGTGTAGATGTATGTCCTTTAAGATGTGTAGTGATACTCAGTCTTCAATTATTTCAAAAATATTTGTTGTATGATAAATATTTTACTGTGAATCATATTAAAATGTATCAAAAGGATAAAGAAAAACATAAAATGCATGGGCGAAATACCTGGTCAAGGTATCTTGCATCAAATATGAAAAATAAAATACCAGTGTGATCGAGTAAAAACTAAAAGTGCTTGGTTGAGAGTCACAGAATGTAAACATAGCTTTCCATTCATTTTAAACAAACACAGTTGCTCCATCGATTTACCATTGAAACTGTTTATGTTTCTTGGGTGAAACTTCTGTATAAGTAATACGGTTCTACACAGCGACTGTTAAAAATCTAGGTGTTGCAAATGACACATCCACTCATTATGGAGAACTTTTTTTTCCAAATAATATTAAAATCCCTCGACGGATGGCAACAATTATGGACCAGACACAACAATGTGGACAGACGGACGGAATGACAGGCGGAAACACGCAAACATATAGTCCATAAAACTTGTTTCTGAAAAAGTGGGTGGGAGGGGGGTAATAAATATGACAATATGACACATTTAGAGAGATAACTCTTTACAAGTTCTTTGAAAGCAAAACTCTGACTAAATAGATTAAGCTACTGCGAAGACGATACATTCAAATTCCCCTCTTTGAATAACAGGATTTTCTATACCGGTTATTTCAATCCAACCAATGCGAGTACCTGTTTTAACAGCCAAGCCTTGTTGGCGTTTATACCTGGACTATCTAATTAACTGTCTTGAACATAATTGTTATTTTCTGCTGTAATGATAATTGTGGTTTGCAGGTCTCGGATTCACATTTTGAATAATGCATGCTTCTCCTTGTTTTTGTATCATAATAAACATGTTTTATAGAATTTATTTTTGAATATAGACCTTTACTTCAGCTTACAAACTTTAAAAGTTAGGTCCGCGAAAATTTGGTGGAACGTGATCCTGTCATGGCTGTCTTCAAATCTTCAAAATATAGTTTCCCAAAGATTTACATCTATGAACAGAACAGCACCATTCAGTTTTAGCTTTATAACAAGATAAACTGAGTCATGTTCAAAACGTGTATACGACAGCACAGATCTCCGTCACGTCCGAATAAAGACAAATCAATTACCATTTCATTTGTATGCCTGTAACCAAACAGATTTATCTTAAGGCCCGTTTATACGTCAACAAATAGTACAAAAATAAAGCTCAACAACTTATTGTAATTAGTTTGTGTAGAATGTGTTTCGTTCAATATCTACGGCGAGACATCTTTTATAACTCGGTGTTTAAAATATGTGTTCGAGAGTGGTTTCAATAAGCTTGAAGCTTGCATCACAATCGAGCTAAAACAAATTAGTGTAAACTAAATATGTGTTGTTTCATGTAGACAGCACGAAGTAAATCTAACCATTATGAAATGGATACATGTATACAATCTTAAAAAAATATCAAACATTTTTTTTCATATGTATGGCAATAAATAAAAATTACATTTGAAGACTATAACGGTTATTTACAGCTGACCAAGTTAACACAAATTGAAACCATACTTACCTATAAACACATACAATTACTAAGCATGCTTATCGTCATATAAAGCAAGAGAATAAGAACACATTAAAAAATGATATCTACAAACAATCTAAACGGTTGCTCCTGTCTTCTATAAAAAGAAAAGTAAACTTGTACGTTATGTAACTGAATTGTACGAGTGAGGTCGCTGATTTGATAAAATACAATAAGGCTTTTTTAAATATACAGTATTAAACAGCAGAGTAAAATGCGCTTAATTTGAACATTTTTGATAACTTGCCTTTCATTGATCCAAACGCAGTGATATCCTGAATCATGTCCAGAGATGTCCGTCACACGAAATGATGATTTCTGTCAAGCAAGTGGCTTGGATTCCAGGACGAATTCTTTGATATTTTGCCGCCACCAGAAATGAAAGTAGGGTGGCATTTCGCAGAGGCGATACGTCAGTGCTATAGTTAACTTCACTTTGATAACATAATGTTACTTTGCCTCAAATAAGTGTCTACCATTGAACAGATTATGTAAAGAGCAAAATAAACCTAATGTCATTGTGTCTCCTAAATGCCACATATTTCGTGACGACACGACATTCTGTCTACAGTATGACAGAATTTGGGTGATTTGACACTTCCTTTATTAAATATTTTACATGACATTCATTACCAGTAAATGAGTGCATTTTGGTTACCAACAGGTTTTTCATGTTATTCAGGTAATGTTGGTGATAGCAAATCCGGTTCAAATCTTTTACCACGTATTCAAAACTACTTTCGAAATTGCCAGCAATAGAATTTCAATCGCATGAATTACCCGGACTCTTGGATGCATTTTCTCTTCGCGCGGACGTTTTACATTTGGACAGTCAAAGTTGACAGAGTCCGTTTTTTATTTCAAACCCATGTGTACTTAATATGTTACCTTACTCCGAGCTCTCAAAAACCCATTTATACGCTACCATTTTGGCTTAATTTTACAACGTTTCAAACAATAGGATGCCGACTTGTATTTGATATGCCTAAGAAATAACCTTCCGAAAGACGTTTACAAGTATATGCAGAACATTCATGTGTCCATTGTCCTTTCGACAAAATGCGTCATAAAATCTGGAAACAATATTTCCGATGTCAAAACTGCATGTTGTCTAAAGGAGACACAATTACAGTACCTTTGATAGTAAAGGTCTACTTTTATGAAAATTTGATAGTTCATACAAATTCAAAGTCGTGCGGGGTTTAAATGCTTCAGGTAAGGTTACTGATAACGTACATACAGATTTGAAGAGAATCTTTAAACTTTGACTGTCCAGCCATAGAATGTTTGAGCTTGAAGAAGAGATGTCATTATTCCGAATTTTGTTTTGTCAAACATGTAGTATAACTTCTAAATTATAAATAACGTTATAACGATTTTTTTGGCATTTTGTATTTTTCATCTTATTAGTTTTAAGTTACAAAGCTTGCAAGACTTGATTGCAAATCATACACCTGGTAATTACATTTTGTCACATGACGATAATCTGAATAAAAACAATGTTGTGAGATAATCTTGCATTTCTTGTCGCCAACAGGTCATAAATTAGTTAGAGAGGGTTTTATAGTTTGATTGCATTATTTACGCACTTTACTAGATCTATCATACACAGGATCTGATCGAATATGCATATGTCATGAAAACTTTGTTGAAGGACATTAATGTTATATGACACGTTATGCTGTGGTTTATGGTTCCAATTACATAACAATCAGTTTGTTTGTTTGTTTGATTGGAATTAACGTCGCACCGACACATGATAGGTCATATGGCGACTTTCCAGCTTTAATGGTGGAGGAAGACCCCAGGTGCCCATCCGTGCATTATTTCATCACGAGCGGGCACCTTGGTAGAACCACCGACCTTCCGTAAGCCAGCTGGATGGCTTCCTCACATGAAGAATTCAACGCCCTAAGTGAGGCTCGAACCCACATCGATGAGGGCAAGTGATTTGAAGTCAGCGACCTTAACCACTCGGCCACTGAGGCCCCCTTCATAACAATCCGAGTAATATAATTGTTATTACATGGTCAAAACGGTGTGAATATCAGGCCAGTTGAATTATAATAATTAGGAAAGGAGATGAATTAAAGATCCTCGGTAGATCCTTGGCTTTTGACAAAAGAGTTATACCCTATCAGCAAAACTTAGCGTATTTTGTGTTGATTCGCCGTAAAACTCAACTCACTCACTCGGCGTATTAAAATTTACTGTGTCTGAATTCTTTTGGTGTTTCATTCTGTGACTAGGTTTATGATTATGCGAAAGATTTCAATTACAGCACAAAGACGGGTCATATTCCGCTTTCTCGAAGATCGGTAATAACAGCTGAAACTCAGTACCTCGTAGTCAAAGTGATCGAACGTTTTTCTTCGGGACAACCAAAAGTCTGTTTAAAATGATATTTGGGACCGGGCTTGTAAATTTCTTAGAGATAGCCGAAATGTTGAGATAAAAATTCGAAATATCGAGTTTCAACATTTTTTATATAAATTTTATTGATCGTTTCACTGCCACGAAATGGTATAGATGTTTATAAATCAGCTTTATTTCAAGGTATGTGATAATATACGCAATCTGTGAAGAATTTCATATTCAATTTACAGAATTTCAGGAAGCTTTAATTGGATAACCGGATGCGTATCATTATATCATCAAAATTAACTCGAGATGATGGATAACCTTTCAGAAGATAATTATAAACATTAGTTATATTCTACTTGTAAATTAATTCCTCAAGATTGAAACCATTTTAATCACTTATCAAAAGATTACTCGTAAATAACTTTAGAGTACATATAAGTTTAATGATCAGTCGAATATTGCGAGTTGCTGGCTTGTTGATTAGTTGATTATGTAAGATTTGACTATACAACAATATACTACTGCATTGGACGATTGAAACCGTTTTTGCTTATATATTAAACATTGAAAAAAGTATTTGAACAAAGTCATTTAATTATTTTTTCTTCCTCGACATCTTTCAAGTAACACGCTAAACAGTTAAATTAAAACAGCTACTTGTATCAAGGAAAGGTGGACTATGACGCATTAGATATATTACCACTTTCGATGTTTTTCCTCACCATGGATGCCTCTCTCAACTCCTGTTCCCTGTCTGTATCCATCATGTTCCACGTCATCTCTGCAATAGTTATTGTTCGAGGGATAGGTCTGCATTGTATTTATAGACCTGTTAGGAATTTGTGAACCGAGCGAGCGTAGCGAGCGAGCTTTTCAAATCTCTTCGCAGGTCTATAAACACTATGCAGACCTATTCCGAGAATGATAACTGACTTACCAACGATTCCCGCTATAGGCACTTGAGATTTTTCATCATAAACATTTTCGTGTAAACAGTAGAAGTAGGACAGGTCTGGTAATTGCTATAGACCTATTACGTGGTCGATAAGGTGTTTATAGACCTTAACGAAACAAAGAAGCCGGTAGGTAAAGAAATTTATCTTATCAGTTTTTGAAATGAATGTATAAAAACTTCACTTGTAATGCATCGTTATATTACTTTACACTTACCCGTTCCTGAATATTTATATTTCACTCGCAATGTATCCCCCATAGGACCCTGTAAGATTCGTCCACTTATAGATCCAAAGGGGAATATAGATGCAAATGGGAATAACCGGCACGAGAGAGCCGGGTATTTGTAGGCGGTAAGGAGGCTTTGACGTAATGGGTTCGGACACCAACAAATACCTCAAGATCCTGCAGATGTTACAAAACGAAATGCAGTAGTATCGTTCAAAAGTGTGTCTTACACCTAATTTTAGGACTGATTTAACTTTGTAAAAACATATGGAAAAGAGGATGTTTTACGCTGAAAACTCCGTAACATTAAAGCGGATTGATGGCATCTAACCCCCACAGTTAATAATTTACTCAATAAAGTAGCAAATTTATGAATTCAGTATAACCACCTCGTGACCTTAAATGTCGATAACATTAAACGATTTAACTCTTCTTTGCATTCTACTTTGTCGGTCATGTCCTGAAATGGCTTTGTAGATTTCTGACGACTTGCGATTTCAATTTTTCTTATGGCGATAGTACGTGTCATAATTGAAAAACTCTGCTATCAATTAGAAATGAATTTATATACCAAGTACGCGATAACGCACAAAATCGGAATTTTATTTCGACTATACGCTAATAGATTTTGATTTGTTTAAAGAAATTTCTGAAATTTTCAGCAAGTTTGCCTAAGCTAAATATCCAACTGAAAAAGTAGCTATGCTACATGAATGTTCAAACACAACGACGAGTTGACTTCTTTCGGAATCATTTGGCAAACAAAATTACATTCTCAAAGTACAAACAAATTTGGTGTATCAACATGTTTAATTTAAAATAATGGCAAAAACTAGAATCGAATATCTAATAGTAATGTCAAGTTGTTTTGAAATTTATATACAGACTTACAACGCTTACAGTGTATGTCAGCACCAGTAAACATTATACAAATGGATAAAAATCACAAATATTGCAGACCACGTCTTGTTATCATGTTTGTACCAAATTAATTCGGAATCAATAAACCCGTCCCTTACTTGCATTATCAACTGTAAGAGAATGATTGAGAATTGTTCTTGTGCAATTTAGCATGTTGAGTAAAAATCTAAGCGTCTCTGTATTTTGTAGTAAATTTATATTCGAAAGCAAATCGTTGTCATGCTGACTTAGATTTTACGGATGTCAGTTTTGGTTATATTGTGAATAGCATACAGACGTAATGACTACAAGAGTCTAGTACTAATACTATTTCAGTACAAACTGACTTACTTCATGTATATTTTTGTATATGTTTGTAACGTCTTTGTTATTAATGCGTTCGTTTGTGTTACTGTGTATTGTGCTCAGTTACACATACACATGTGCTGTATGGGCGGATACGTTCTTTGAATGTGGCTGTTTCTACTGGACATTTATCCTTGTTTTTTTTTTTTTAAATGTTTTAGCTTTCTCCTATATCAGAAATGTATGTATACATTACACAGTGATGTTCAAGCACAAAAGACCGGATAATGGGATCCAGTAGGATGATGATATCCAGTAAACAGATTAACATTAAGTATATCGCCTTCAATCAAACCGAGCCTGCAACATTTTTATTGATGTTATGTTGGGCGAACTGTAGAGTTTCAACATTTCCTATTCCTTTTGCACAAAACATTTATTTTTATTCTTTGAGTAAGTGTGGTAAAAGCAATCCCATCTTCCTCTTCCGGAATACAATTAAACGTTTGTATTTCTCTTTGTTCCATTTTAAGCCATTTGCTTTTATCACATTGTCAATAATTTGATTTAATCCTCATTTACACGAACATCGTCCCTGAAGAGGAATCGAAGCAAACGTTCAAGCATTAATTTCCAAAGAATATTCTCCCAAAGAACTCAAGATAAACTATTTAACTGTTTCTTTTACTAGTATTCCTTTTGTTCATTTTCGTTTCCGTGAGCTTTATATGTTCATATTTTTATTATGTGTTTATTTCTAAAGTTAAAGATATTCGGGGTTATTTGATATGGGGTATCAGTATTAGATTATGTTATATAATATTAAGAATAAAGAGGAGATATAATATGGGGTTTTGAAATCATTTTATGTTGTGTGATATTACAACAATTAAGATATCAATACGCATACATGACAAAACGCATGCCTCTAGTGTTTGTCCTCTATAGTTACACATATACTGTTACCATGCGAGTGTTAAATACCTTTAAAATCAGGTTCATACAAATCTATTTATCTAGTTACACATTACCTTTGTAAATGTCATAATATCCCATCTCAGGTGTAACTTAACTGCCATTATATCATAGTTCAGAAATGGTTTATACATTTTAAAATATATACTAATTTAGAAACAGCGTTGCGATGGGAACTTCGTTTTTAAGTTTGCTCATAAGATCATGTTATCTATATGCGATTGAGGTGTGTCCCTGACTGCATTTGCTGCTTATTGCTTTCATGGATTTTACTATTACTTTTTCTATTTTAATGTACTAGAAATTAGTAGGAGAACATTGCATAATTACATAACGAGCATAGATAATGATTGATAAAAGAGACTATGCCACAGATCCATTTATTACAAGTATGTATAATATTACATTTTTTTACTATTCCGATCAAAAGCATTTATAACAAGGTCAGAAAATATAAAAATTGCCCGAATTCCCCGGGTTGGTTCCATTTCTTTCTGTTTCAGATCCTGATTTATCTGTGTATGTGTGCTAAGTATTAAAATAGGTTTTCTTTGAACTTCCTTAACTCGAAATTCAGGATCTCAGTAGTTAATGATAATTCAATGAGCTGATTTCATATAAAAAATAATTAAAAGCTCTTTGGATTATTTGATAATATAATCAGCTTCTGCA
Organism: Mercenaria mercenaria; assembly: GCF_021730395.1. Classification (NCBI taxonomy): domain Eukaryota; kingdom Metazoa; phylum Mollusca; class Bivalvia; order Venerida; family Veneridae; genus Mercenaria; species Mercenaria mercenaria. The sequence continues at coordinate 27,778,423 of NC_069362.1, forward strand.
TTTTCACCGAATGAAATTAAATGGTCGGACACACAGGTAAGGAGATTTACAAATGTATGCCTTTCATCAATCAATATGGAATATGTATGACAAATTTTAAGAGAATTAACTGTGTTATTTTATGAGAAAAAAAAATACATGTGATGTCTCGTAAGAACGAGACGTTTTCCATTTCATGTTCAAAATGTATTAGTTTTAATAATAAAGAATAATAAAATCTATAAGAAGATCCTTTGGAAACATAGAATGTAATCAAGAAAAATAATAGCAGACTCAGTTTGATCGCGTCTGTCCATGAGTGGTAGGTGAAGTGCAACACCCCTCACGTCCCCTAGCCCTTGATTAAGTGGAATTTCATTACAGTTATATAGACTGGACTCCATGTTCTCAAATGACCAGAAAATATAGCAACACTGTATGAACAATATCAATAATTGAAAAATGTAATGCATAAATGATAATATACTAGAATCACGCCTACTTTGCCTTTTAAATTTCTAAAATATGAAAATCATTTGTTCTATTCATACCCATTTGAGATCATTAACTTGTTTAATTGCTACAAAAAAGCCTTTAGCGTTTTAGTTATCTTGTTTAATTTCAAACGATGAAATGCTGACCGGTGTTAACTTTGACATCTGCATGATTTCAAGTATATTTGTATCCTACACACTTACAAAACATTGATTTAATATAGTAAAATATTTCAAGTGTTAGAACCATATAAACCTGTATTCTTGTCAAAGTATTTATATTTTCATTTAAGTGTCTTAATGTTTCTGATATAAATACAATCCTCAGTTGAAAAGATTATATATATCCATTTGACTGAAACATCGCTTACACGTAAAACATAGCATAAATTATTTATTTGTAATACAAAACGTATTGGCACGATGGTCTTGTTCTATTTACTTGATTAAATAGAACTTCGACTGCAGAAATAATGGTATAAAGGTTATCAGGTTAAGTATGATATAAAGAAGATAAAACTATCTTGCAGTCTATAGTTAATGACACTTAAACATTATTTTTATACGGACATATTGATTTTGTTCTGGCAGTAACTGAAATACGTGAATATTCCTTCCCCACCTGTTCTCGATTTTCAGCCGATAGTTCATACAGATAATCAGTTGTAGCCTATCAGAAAAGGCATTTTTTATGAATGCGATTGGCTTAGTGATTACAGTACAATAACTTCAAGTCTTCAGTAACAATTGACTGTATTTATTAAAGTACTGTTATTTATGTAGCGCTTATTAAATGTGATGTGTTTTTACAATGAGTGCATAGTATTGTAAACAAAGGTTCATGAAATTTCACTAAGGACCTCACCTATTTACTTTGTAGAAACTTTGTACACATTTATTACCTGGTCAGTTGAATCCTATCAGACAGCGAACAATGTTTATTGATTTCCTTTTATCAGTTCTGAATTATGCTCTGAAAAAATATTTATATTCAAAGTGGACAATTTATTTAAGACAAACTGCTTCTAGAAACCGTTTACTTCACAGTTTGTATCCAACTTTAGGCATGTCGTGATTGCTAGAAATTAATTATTGTCTCGGGTTAAAAAGTATGCACTTATTCAAATTTAAAATAATTTCAGTTGTACATTTTGTCGTTCGGGAAACCATAGACCCCCAATAAAACGTTACAAACTCATTTCATCATTTTGTGTATACCTGAGCATTAACTTACTTTTTTTAATTTATTACATTATGGGTTCCTCGTTAAGTTGTCAAAATTTACAAGAAGTGGAGTAGGATTTAAAAAAAAGTTATTTATTTCCACATCTATAGTACAACATGCAGAGATAACCAATGGAAAAGGCAAAAAATTAATCTTAACACAGCATAATTTGATTTGTAATTCTAGAAAAAAGAACTAATAAAGTGTTCTCATATTGCAACTGGTCTCTAAATAGATGATCTTTGGCTGTATTCATTTACTATAATTGTTATAAATGCTACAGAAAATGCCATGTCTTCGGTTTTAGAAAAAACACTATTATAAACGATCGCCATGAATGCAATGCGGCTTTTGACTTATACAGATTCGATCTTATCTTACAGTTTCTATAACTTATGTCAAAATAATCTACTTTGATCGTTTGAGAACAATGGTTTGATAATATGGTTTATATATATATATCTTGAATATGCTTCCCTTCGATTATTTGATGCTTGGAGATAAAGCCATGTCGTAATCCTTTGACGCACAGTGATCCTGGCAGCATAATGCTCTTGCTTTGCTATCATAGAGCGTTACATAGAACTCATACCAACGAACAATGTATTATACAGACTGGCCTGTCAATACAACATTTTCGTTATACCAGCAGACACAACAAAATTAAAATATTTCAGTTTTTCAAACAGGGGCGTATTTAATTTTTTAATTTTCAATGTTGATAGCCTACGAAAAATATATGCATTGTAAACCACCTGAAATTATTTCAAAAACCTCACCAAAAGGTACAGAAATATAACAAGAGGGTCATAATGTCCCTTTATTGCTCACCTGTTAAACTTAGCCAGATAAACATTCTGACCAAGCGTCATGAAGATAGGGTCATAAAAGTGGCCTCTACAGTGTTAATAAGCTTTTCATTTGATTTGAGTGGGTGATCTAGTTTTTGACCCCACATGACCCAGTTTTAAATTTGGCATAGGTATCATCACGATAAACTTTCTAACCAAGTTACATGAAGATAGGGTCAAAAATGTGGCCTCCATGGTGTTAACAAGCCTTTCCGCTGATTTTACCTGATGACCTAGTTTTTGACCTCACATGACCAAGTTTAGAACTTGGCCTAGAGTTCATCTAGATAAACAGTCTATGTAAGTTTGTGTTAAATCAAAGCATAAATGAAACCTCTATATGGCTGAAAGGGAAAATATAGAAACTCTAGAACCCATGACCAAATGTAGCCGGTTTTTGAAAGGAACCGAGATATTATTGTGACTGAAGTTGTATGTAAGTTTGGTTAGGCTCAAATGTAAAATGTCACTTCTATTGTGTTCACAAGGTAAAATTAACAAATTCTGGCTCTTTCAGGGGCCGTAACTCTGAAACCTATAATTGGATCTGCCGGATTTATCATGAAATCTAAGATCTATTGTTGTTAAAGATATGTTGCAAGTTTGTATCAAATCATACTATAAGTTAAGTCTCTATTTGGCTGCCAAAGCAAGAATAGCAAATGTTGGCCCTTTAAGGGGCCATAACTCTTGAACCCATGATGGGATCTGGTCAGTGTTCGAAAGGAACCGAGATATTATGCAAATTACAGTTGTGTGTAAGTTTGATTAAAATCAATAGCAAAATATGGTCTCTATCATGTTCACAAGCCAAAAGTAGCAAATTCCGGCTTTTTAAGGGGCCATAACGCTTGAACCCATGACGGGATCTGCCCAGTTTTCTAAAGGAACCGAGATATGATACCAATTACAGTTTTGTGCAAGTTCGATTAAAATCAATTGCAAAATGTGGTCTCTATCATGTTCACAAGCCAAAAATAGCAAATTTTGGCCTTTTAAGGGGTCATAACACTGGAACCCATAATGAGATCGGGCCAGTTTTCGAAAGGAACCGAGATTTTAGGCCAATGTAAGTTGTGTGCAAGTTTAATTGCAATTGATTGCATAATATGGTCTCTATCGCGCACACAAGCCAAAAATAGCAAATTTTGGCCCTTTAAGGGGCCATAACTCTTGAACCCATGATAGGATCTGGCCAGTTTTCGAAAGGAACCGAAATATTATGCCAATACAAGTTGTGTGCAAGTTTGACAAAAAATGATTGCAAAATGTGACCTCTATCGTATTCACAAGCCAAAATAGCAAATTTTGGTCATTTTAGGGGCCATAACTCTAGAACCCATGATGGGATCTGGCCAGTTTTCGAAAGAAACCGAGATATTATGCCGATACAAGTTGTGTGCAAGTTTAATTAAAATTGAATGCAAACTGTGGTCTCTATCATGTTCACAAGAAATTGTGGACAGACGACGACGGACGACAGACGGACGACGGACAGACGACGGACGAAGGGCGATCGCAAAAGCTCACCTTGTCACTACATGACAGGTGAGCTAAAACACGTTTAAGATCTAAAAATACGCTTTATCGTTTCAAAATATCAAAGAAATCCTTTAACATTGTGGCATTCTCGTTTTTACCAGTGACGGTGCCCAATGCGGGTAAAACTGCTTTACTTAAAATAAATATATTCTTAAACCATTTAACAGGCATGGAATAATAAAAAGTGGTTTTTTTTTTAAAAAAAATATATATTTAACATTCACCGAGTGAACATCAGATACAATATTCTTACGAAGGGCGCAATAACGAGTGAAAATTTGAAATCAAGTATCCACAAGAATCTTTTTTACTCATATATACAATTCTTTTTTACCACTGAAACAAACAAAATGTTTCTGTGACTTATATATAAGGAATAACATATAAGCTACGTGTTACTATATAAGCCATTAGAGATATCTCTTGTAAGTATAAATCACTTTTGCTCCAACATAATCATGTACTAAACATGAACTGGAATCCATAGACATACCAAACCTACCGTAAATGGCGAGAGACATAGCGGTAGGCTGCAGCAAAAATGATGAAGTTCTCCAAAACCAGGTCTCTATAGATCATAAAGATAAAAGACATTTTTGATAATCGAACACATAGCATACCAAACAAGTAAACATTTCCTTGTCTGTTCTACTGTTTAATGTTTGAAGTAGTTTTCAATAAAATCATATGAAAATATCTTGTACAGTTTGTAAAATATATTTTATCAGAAGATCATTTTGATCGCTTATCTTTAATATAATAGGATTATTATAACAATATTCAGCTCGAGTGGATTTTGCCAGATCAGATCCACGAGGCGCGCATGCGCTGAGTGTGATCCGTCCTTGCAAAATCCATAAGAGCCGAATACAAAATCCCAGATCTAGTTACTGTTGTAATGACCCTTTTATTATATACCTCCATCTTTTTGTTTGCATATTTGTAAAAGAACGAAATCTTAAATGTTTGTTGATGTTAAAATGAAATGAGTGATGTTTTTGTGTGCGCTATTTATATAACTGTGTCAGCTAATGCATATTAATGAAAGTAGTCCGGCAACATACAATACGGAAGGTACAATACGGGATTTTGGAGGGTGCAATACGGGATTTTTTCAGCCTGTTCGTATTTCCTTGTTAAATGCAAGCTGCACTTTTGACAAAATTTATATACTAGGTATATAATAAAATTTTGTATCGTCTGCGGACAATTGCTAACTGAAAACGTATTAATGTACATTTAAAGGAGTATAGGACCATTCTATCCCGTTAATTTCAGTTTTGGTTAAAACTTTTCTATTTGAAAATTTATCAATTTTTGCATGGAATTTCAAATCAAATATGTATCAAATCTATGCAATTACCAATGGCTGCTGTCTGGCTCTCCATGCAGCCCAGTATTAGGACAATAAATGCTCAAACTGGTATATTGCCTCTACATTTTAGCTGACGATTTTCTCTCTTAGTTACTTAACTTATGGTTTTGCTTTAACAGGTCATTTTGTCTTCCTGCCTAGACATTGATGTCACAATGGAAAATCTGCATATTCTGATAGTTTTCTATCAGCTATCACTATTATTCTAAAGTAAGCTCTTTTTCATATTCTGTAATATGTTTGATTATATTCTAATGAATTTTCTTCTTTCTCGCAAATGAATACAGAACACCGTATTCAACTTCCATTGGATGCGGAAATTTAATTAAAGCTATGATTACTTGCTTTAGTAGTGACGTCAATAAAGACGTAAAACGATGTATTGATGGCGTCTCGACCTGCCTTACGTCAAAATATTCAGTGTTTCAATTGTATGTTTTATTTGCCTAATGTTATGGTCAATTTGGCTGATGTAACAACAGAAATATGCAGAGTTATAGAATAAAAGAGTCAGTAAAATAGTCCCTTGATCTACCATAATATATTCAGCTCTCGTGAATTTTGCCAGGCCGCATCACACTCGGCGCTAGTGCTTCGTGATACCCAGGCCTGCCAAAATCCACTTGGGCCAAATACCACATTGCAAATCAATATACTGTAAAGTTTCAATAACCCTACTACATTGTCTTTTAACTTTGTATAAATCTAATTTATTAATAAATCTGGCAATGTTTTCATTGCTTAATTCGGTTGATTCTAACTTTAGTCGGAAAGTTTCTAATTAAATTTTGTATAGTGGACGCAACTTGACCCCGATGGTTGACCTTTGCATTATAATACATAATGAGGCACAACCTATTATTGAAAAGGAGCGTACGTAAAACTCGAGCAGCGCGAGAAAAGGGAAATATAAATTTATGTAGATATCAATTAGTGTATTAGAAAGTTTTAACTGATCAAATGTAAGTATATATACTTTCATACTGCAACGTATACAAACTAATTCAATATAAATATACACGGCTACCCTAAGCACCCTTGATTACTGTAATGAAATAATCGATATGAATAATCAGCCACGGTCAAGTTGCGACGACTATACGTTATCAGTAAACATAAATGAGATTTTTGTTTTTGTTCTCTGTTGTTTTTCCTCCTTAAAATGGCTTAATGAATTTATGTGTTTTTCAGTTACAAACTACCAGATAATTTTTGGATGTTCCTTCACATGCTTGGACATAATGTTTTGTCATACTCTACTGTAGAACTTGTAGATTTGTATAATATGTTATTAAGTGTCATCTCGTTACACTCATGCTTTGCTTTATTTTTGTTGTTTTTAGATTTTCATTTTCATATACATATTATTTTGTTTGTTTAAGAAATAAAGAATAGACGATTGAGCAAATATATCAAAGGACTGAAAGTACTGGAGGATCGATTGTCTTTGAACAACACAGATTGTACAATATTTTGACGATTAGCATTTATCATTTATCAATTAACATTAGGTATTTGACATTGACGGAACCGGTTACCTAGCCACTGCCTTCTCCGCATGTAAAAATACGACTGTTTAATACATACTCCTCGTCAATTATTTCTCGAAACAAGTTTATTAGCCTCTGATCTGTTATCCGTAAGCTATACTCTGTGTACATAAAATACTGTAACTAAGTTAAGACAGAGCCCTTTGCAATATTTTGCGTGACCGATAAAATCATAACCCGCCATCAGTATTAGCCCGTAATTGCATTCATGAATAATTTTGACCGTTTAACTGAACTTGATGCTTTAAAGCATTTAGAAACAAATTATTGTTTGATTTGCTAGTACGTAATATATCTAAAAAAATAAAATAAAATAGAACAAGCTTTCTATACAAATTTCCAAAATGAAAGTCTGTAAAGCCAGCGGAAGACGTAGTACCTGAAATAATTTCTGTTCCGTTTTGAAAACGTTTCAGCACTTTATAAAAGTCAAATCCAGTCCATATCTAACCGTCCTTGGACCAATATCTCCTTTTTATAAGATAGATGTCGTAAAATGATGTCTGACCATTACAGTTTTGCTCAATGGTTTTAAGTCGGACCGATATCATGTCTAGGTCCGATATCGATCAGGTATCAAACCGTCTATCAGTCACTAGGGTTACTCCGTCTTTTACGCAGTTCACTGTTATTAACAAAAGAAAATCATCAACGTTGGAATCGGCGTGCCACACAGCTTACATTTATTACATTATTTTATTAAAGTTTAATTTCTTACGACATCTGGCCAATACTTGACCTTTGTTGTTTTTGATGTGTTTAACATATATGAATGGTTAGGTACTGACTAAGGGGATTTTTTTAAAAATCATATCTTACACACATAACACTATGTCTAATCGTTAGGAAAAATGGTGTGGGTCATATGTTTATATCGGGCAGACATAGCGACTACCCGCCAATATTCCGACTGCTGTCAATCAAATATAAGCATGCAAGCTGAATGACATATGTATGAATAAGGCGCGGAGAATAATCAATAGTAAAGTGTAACAATACTAACATGCTATTCAAGGTGAACCTTTGATTTAAAAATAATGTGTAATGTTCCTAACGCCGTCATTTCATTACTGTATCAACATTCTGATGGAATACATGTACATTTGTATTTAAAAGCTAGCTGACGGAATGAATAATTGAGAAAAACCAAAAGAAAACATTTATAAAATCGAACAAATATTTCTCATTCACAAATATTTACAGCTCACAACTTTCCCGTGTCTCGCTATGCTATGCTACTACAATCGTAAATGTATTAGCCAGAAATCCAAAATAGTTGTAAATATATTAGCCAATAAATCTATTTATATCTTCGGTGTTAGTCCGGTGACCTAGTATTCGCGCATTAAAATGTTACTACAGTCGAGAGAGAGAGAGACAATCGATCCAAAAATGCGTGTTGTTTACATATAGCAGGGTATTATTTCTAAGTAAATAATTTAAGAGATCGACCTATGTTTTGTTTAAAACTGTCAATATACAAAGGGTGTTATGAATGGTCTTTCATCTCATACGATGAAGCTAAGATCAATTACGATCCCTACATTTTTCAGCCTAATAAATCCTTCATGACTGTTTAATTAACAATCTTGAGTACTTCTTGTTAAACTAACGACAAAACAACATTTTTACACCTAGCTGTTTAGGCGTAAAAAATTGTTTGTTTCCGGTATCCTGACCTACCCTAAATTTTTGGCCCGACCCTAAATGTTTTTATGGCCTTGGAGAACATTTTTTTCAACTTTTTGACAAAAAGTTGCAAAACTGCACACATGGACAGTGATGTTATAAATCAACTTACTGATGCTCTAGAGACATAACCCCGCTATTTGTATTTATTTTTGACACAAAAATAATTTCCGAAAAGTCTCCCTCAATAAAAAAAAACTCAAAAAAAAAAAGGTTCTTCCGACCTACCTACCCTAATTTTTTTGAGCATGTTACCGGAAACAAAGATTTTTTTTAGGCCTTATTTAGATTTAACATAAATACCGGCAAAATAAGTAATATAAATAAAACGAACGTGACTAAGAAACAAGCTGTCAATGCACGTTACATATATAGTTAATGTATAGTGTATTAATTTTGTTCTGCTGTACATTTTTGGTGCTGCACATTTTTGGGTATATTTTATGAAATTCTTTATGAATTTCATAAAATATACCCAAAAATGTGCAGCAAACAATTTGTTGCAACTCTTGAAAATAAGATCTGACATTTTAGAGCTTTTATTCGTTACTCAAAGCAGTGCATTTCAAAGGCATTTTTCATTATAAAAGTTTAAGAAGTGAAGGGGACCCATTGATATACACATATGTTTTCTCTAATTACCTGAGATGTATATCTGCTGATAATCCCGAGATGCCACCTGACATGGGTTATCAGAAAGCCATTTTAAATGAATTTAATTAAAATGTTGGCTACATTCCTACAAGACAACATAAATAAATAAACGATATGCAATTCTCAGGCAATTTTCTCATATTTAATAAGTATTATCATAATATTGTGCTTATAAGTTTAAATCTTTTTAACTAATGTCATCAAGTTTTATTAATTTAAATATATATTTCTTCAATGTATATTCTACCTTCGTGTTGGCTGCATGCACATGATTACATCTTAACGGAATGGAATGCATGGTCGACTTTCTTGTTTGTGTGTTTATCAAATTCTGCTGTAATAAGTCACGTAAAATTTCTCAGATGTAAATACTTGATCCTCCCCTATGATGTTTACTGTTTTCAAAACATGTTGATCAGCTATTCATAACAAATGTTTAATGTTTAATTAACAAATATTTTCCAGTAATGCATCCTCTGTGGAAATTCTTTAAACTGTGATTTGTTATAACTGATTTTGTGGATCCTCTTCTGAAAGGTCCTAGTTTGTAGCATGCCACATATATACACCATCATTTGTCATAAATTGTATTACTTGCATGTACTATTGTAAAACGTGTCAATATCTCATGTTCTATTTATTATATTGCTTGTTCATTACATGGGCTTGGAATGTCATATGATACCTTTGTAAGTAGTATTGCTCTAATACGCTGATAGATCGGGAAGCTTAGAAAGCAACCCAGCAAACTTAAATCAAACTAAGTTGGAATGAGTCTGCCCTACCCGCGAGAGATTGTGAAATGCGCTCCGGTTTGAATATTTGTTTTTTTTTACTTATACATTCAATGGATTCAACGACCTATAAAAATTAGAAAATATTGATGCAAATTGCGGAAGACTGCTATTGTGACAGTAAATAAAATCCATAAAAAATCTTTCGGAAGAATAGAACGACATCAAGAAACCTAATAGCAGACTGGTAATGAAATGTACATTAAATTTTATTTATATGGACTTGATAAAATCTATATTGGAATCATTATCTAACACACGTTGACTGGAAGTTTAGTTTAAATTCCTATTTCAATTTTAAAAAAGAAGAAATAGTTCGTTCATACAAAACATTCTGCGACAAATTTGATATGTTACGAAAGGTTTAGCAGTCAATTCAACCAACGTCTCCTAAACTTTAAACGACGTCAACGTCAACGCTTTATTAGTGTATTACTAAATTTATGTAACAGCTTTATTTCACTCTCACGTCGTCCAATATGTGACATGAGGACCATGATGGTCCTGAATCGCTCACCTGTCCCCACATAACCAAGTTTTGAACTGAGTACGACGTCGTTTTTTTTCTATTATTTGACATAGGTACCTATTTTTTGAGCTCATGTAACCCAGTTTTGAACTTGATCTAGATATCATCAAGATAAAAATTCTGACCAATTTTCATGAAGATCCATTGAAAAATATGGCCTCTAGAGAGGTCACAAGGTATTTCTATTATTTGACATAATGTCCTAGATTTTGAGGCACGTGACCCAGTTTTAAACCTGACCTAGATATCATCAAGTTGAACATTCTGACCAATTTTCATGAAGATCCATTGAAAAATATGGCCTCTAGAGAGGTTAGAAGGTTTTTCTATTTTTATACTACTGACCTAGTTTTTGACCGCAGTTGACCCAGTTTCGAACTTAACCTAGATATCATCAAGATGAACATTCAGACCAATTTTCATGAAGTTCCATTAAAAAGTATTGCCTCTAGAGAGATCAAAAGGTTTTCCAAATTCAGACCTACTGTCCTAGTTTTTGACTGCAGTTGACCCAGTTTCAAACCTGATCTAGATATCATCAAGATGAACATTCAGACCAATTTTCATACAGATCCCTTGAAAATATGGCCTCTAGAGAGGTCACAAGGTTTTTATGTAATTTGACATACTGACCTAGTTTTTGACGGCACGTGACCCAGTTTCAAATTTGACCTAAATATTATCAAGGTAAACATTCGGAACAATTTTCATGAAGATCCATTGAAAAAAAATGGCCTCTAGGGAGGTCACAAGGATTTTCTATTTTTAGACCTACTGACCTAGTTTTGGACCGCACCTAACCAAGTTTCGAAGTTGACCGAAATATCATCAAGATGAACATTCTGACCAATTTTCATGAAGATCCATTGAAAAACTTAACATCTAGGGAGGTCACAAAGATTTTCTGTTTTTCTGTTCCAGTTTCGAACTTGACCTAGATATCATCAAGATGAACATTCTGACCAACTTTAAGATCCCATGAAAAATGTGACATCTAGAGTGGTCAAAAGCAAAAGTTTACGCACGCACGCACGGACGGACAACGGATGCCGCGCGATCACAAAAGCTCACCTTGTCACTTTGTGACAGGTGAGCTCATAAATGTTACGTTATTCAAAAGTTTATGGTCATTCAATAGGTTACACAAACAAATCTTTTCGTGCTAATTTATATAAAATTAAACACTGTTACAAATGCATCTACATTTGTATAACAGTTACTGAGAAAATAATGCCGCTACCAACTGTCACGAAAATGTCCAGTGCATTACTCTGATTTTATGTCAGAAAGGAGTATATGGCTTGATGGCACAAATAAACTACAAATACCATCAAGCAGTAGTATCTCTTTTTATCAAACATTTCCGTACCTGATTTTAAGTTTTTAATTGTTTAAGTCAGTTTTGCTGACGAAGCTTAGAATATCAATATACAATGCAGATTTATTTTCTTTTACGGTCATCACAGGTTTTGTGGCCGGCATACTAGGTTTGGCTCAAGACTTAATAAATCACATGTAAAGCGAGTAATATTAAGCACCCCGCGATGGATAAATCATGTAAAATACTGGTCATTTGTAGTTGACAATCCAGTTTAACTAATCTCCAATGACAAACAAAGTGAAAACATATTTCCTTTGAAACGATAATATATGCCATTTTATGTGATTATAATTTACGCGATATACTGGAATGCAAGAATATAAAAAATAACTTTACCAGACCTGTAAAATTGTGAAACTATAAGAAAAGAGAAAATTTTATAACATCAGGATATAAAGTTACATTTTATATATTTACTTCTATTAACTATACGTATATACCAAAACTTTGTAACATCACAGAATCCTAACTCGTTGCTTTAGATAGTTTATGTTATATGATCTATCACTGAAACTTCTTAAAATTACTTTGAATGAACATTAGAGACTTCAGTTCATTGACACTCAAAGCCCTAAACGTAAGAACACTTTTCATGCATGAAAATTTTAATCAGTACAGCTTTCTGTAGATGACGAGATATCTCTGCTGCCAACATTTACTGGTAGAAGAAGTAGTACTGAGCTGTTTGTTTTGCTTGGATGCGATCTAGGCTTCCAAAGCAATTTCTTATCGATATTATATGAATAAAATCTGTTAAAGTCTTTAAGTACCGTCGTGCGTAAAAAGTCTCCTTATACTAATACTCTGTGTTGCTATATGTTTTTGTCTTTTGGGATCATGAAATACATTCAGTTTAACTATAATATTATTCCGTATAAGCCGAAGCTAGGGGACGCGAGGGGTTTTGCAGATTTCATTACCTTTCGAGAATCGACTACGTCAAATATTTTGCTTCATAGAAATAACTCATCATTTATCGTGTTATAACATCTGCAGAATTCCGAACGATCGGTTTTGCTCATACCCAGTAGGACGAGAGTACCAGTGTCTCTCAAGGGATTCTGAAGATGTTATAACACGAAAAGAAGATGCGATAACACTATCCTAGCATAAAACGTGTAAAAACTAATCAACGCATATAGTGTTCTTCAACGTCATTAAATTCAACGAAATGCGAGAGAATGGCAGCATTGTTTCATCTCGTTGACGTCATTTCCTTTTTTTATCCGCTTTTTGGCCGTAATAATTTTGCGTTTCGACACGGGACGCGCATATATATTAAAGGTTTTTAAACAACACCGGGACTTAAGAATCTCTGTGTTAACACATGTTTACTCTCCTGTAAAAATACCCCGAAAAGTGACATGAAACAGCAATAATTATTGTATACCAGAAAATTTGTCATATGCTTCCAAAGGCTCTTGTGGATTTTTATTTACTATTACTATAACACAAATATCATGGTTAATACATTGTAACGGGTTTTGCCGTAAACGGATATCTGTTATAGGAAAGGTTTTCACGAAACATCCGCGCAGTCTGGTCAGGATCCATGCTGTTTGCTTTCAAAGCCTATTGTAATTAGAGAAACTGTTAGCGAACAGCATGGATCCTGACCAGACTGCGCGGATGCGCAGGCTGGTCTGGATCCATTTTGGTCGCAAAGCCACTATGTTGGTTTTCTCATGATGCGGCTCAGATGATGTTTCATATACTAGTACCCATCAACAGGATGCATTTTACAAAGTATCATTACTGTTTTATCATTGTTGTTGTACCAATGTGATCCACACGTAATTACTGTATGGAATATTCCAGGAATGTGAATTACTCTGCTTCATACAGTTAAACAAATCACGTACACTTTGTAAAATGCATCTTCATAATTATTCCATTATTACGGAATGAAGGAACCTGGTGATAATGATTATCATGTTACTCATTACTGGGTGTACACAAACATATATTCCCTTACTAATCAACAAGAAATTAAACACAGTGAGCCTGTTTGCATTTGAACAGGGAAATAAACGATACTTTAAATAGTCTATTAAATGCCAGATCTGTTTTTTAAAAGTTATTAAAAGTTATTATGCCACACAGGAGTAAAATTTCGGTTTGCTTTCCAGTAATTATACGCTTTTTATCACTGAAGCGTGTGTTCACACTTGAGACTTCTACAGAAGTTAATGTTGTCTTTTGCAATGATCAATGTAAGAAGAAATGTCGCTGTGAAAGCTTTATTCAAACAGATGTAACTGTTCCAGCTCCTCTGACTTTCCGTTAACCAGCAGGATGGCTTTCTTACACGAAGAATGATACACCTCAGAGGGGCTTCTCACCAATTTCGGGAAGGGCAAAATGATTAAAACCACGGACCGTTACCTCTAGGTCACGGAAGCCTTCGGGAAAGGCAGATGTCGAGCTGTAATTTATAGAAAGTTAGTCTGTGGCGCTAATAATGATAGTTTTGAGACTGAATTGCACACGCGCCCCAGTAAGCCGAATTTACGATGTTGATGGCGTTTTCCCTATTGAATATTCATTCTCCACTTCCCCCATCCCATCCCTTTCTCTAACCCTTGCTTACTTATTGTATTTTGCATATACTAAAAATGTACTTGTTGTTAGATCTTTTGGGCAACCGTCTGCTTAATCTTTCCCCTACTGTGACTACAGTTTCTTTTTATTTCGGGCCGACTTTGAAATGAATGGCTCTCTGGTTGTGTCAAGGAAGCTCTATACTTCTGGGAAATCTATCCTTACCTTTTAATTTTGAAAGTCTAAACAAAAATGATGAAAGTCGAAATCATGATGGTGAAAGTCGAACATACGATAATGACAGTCGAAACCTCGATGAAAGAAAACAAAACAACGATAGTGAGAAGCTAAAATATATCATGTTGTCACGTTTAGTGTTCTCGTGTTTTCATCATCTCTCATTTCATCGTCGCAGTTCCATGTTTTCTTCATCTTGGTCTCGACTTCCATCATCATTGTTCCGAGCACCGTGTTTTTGGAAGAACGATAAAAGTACAATGGTCCAAACAGAATGCAATGTAAAACAGTTGATTTTTAAAATTGGTTTTGCTTCACTTAAAACGGTTATAAGAAAACCGTAGCTAAGTTTCTCATAGGGAGATGCTCCTGGTTGATTTCAGGGATCTGTATGGTAGATATTATCAATCCATGTTTTCAAGAAATAAAATATGTACTTTATATATTTTTGTTGCTTGTTAGTTATTGTTTATACATATTCTGTACAATTATGTTACAAATATGCTTCATATCTGACAAAAGTTTAATTTTCTATGTATATTTTTATCCAAATATCGGAAATTGTAGTGCCTTAGTACGACCTGTATATTCTAATCACTATATTTCATTGAACAACAAAATATTAATATCGTACACACATTTGAAAACTGTAAAATTAATTGCTACCTTCGAAGATGAATATTAATTGATTATAAGTCTTAAAGACTTTAATTTTCTACATTCTGTACTGTCTGTTTATATAACACTCTACAAGACGTAATATTTTTCCAAAGAGAGGAAAAAAAAAGAAAACCGTAGCTAAATGGATTAGAATATGATACGAGAATGATCAGACAGAATTATACAGCATAACTGAAATTGTTATGTTTTATTGAATTGTATGAGCAACTTTAATGGGTGCCGTGTGGCGGTTGTAAAAAGTCTCACCGTACTTGGATTAAGTGTTGTTATATTGTCTGGTCCTTTTGGATCATGGAGACCACTCTATACCTGTGAAATAGAGTTCCGCTTCAGCTGAGGTCATGAGGGGTGTTGCATTTACCTCTCATGAACAGACACAGTCAAAACGAGTCTGCTATTATTATTCTAAGTTTCATTCTATGGTTCCAAAGGATCTCCTTACAGATTTTTATTTAGAAATATTGTCTGTTCATTTTATTGAATATCTTTTAACATGGTTTACTAAGTTTTCACGCTTGTTTTATACACTCACTTTCTGAATACGCATTTAAGGTATCCGATCCACAAATAAGCAAGTTCTATATAACAGTGCTATTAGAATATATCAAATTTTGATGCCTGGTAAGCTCATATAATTTTGGTATCATTAGAAAGTGTATTGTCTACTGAAAAAGAAAATATAAATTACATGGCCAAATATGTTATAGAACTTTTTACTTTACAGTCTTCAATGATACTTCAACCGAAATCCGGTTATTACAGAGCAAAATTTATCCTTTTGCAGTCGTCAAAAATCATAACTTTAATGATTCTTGCATATTATTTATGGTCATCTTATTTACTAATTCTTCTTTCAGATGATACCAAAAAAACATGGAGTTACCAGGCATCAAACTTTCACCTACTTTTTGATTGGATACTTTAAATATATATTTACTGGTTGAAACTAAGACACAGTTGTCTCAAGATCTTGATAGAAAAGTCTATAATCGTTTTAATTTAATATAGCTGACTCTGGCTCGTGCGTTCAGAGAGAAGCATTTGAAATAAGTTGTGTTTATACTAAGATACGCCGGAATGTCGAACAAAATGACACACCTGACTCCTTGTAGTGAAGAAATTATTTGGTCAGTTCAGCATAGAGAGCATTACCCCGGGTTATATACATTAGAAGGATGCGAGTTGGATAAACGTGAGAGGGAAGTGGTTTTCAGGAGGCAATGCATTTGATTTCATGTTTCGTCCGCCTCTGAATCATGTTTGAAAGTAGTGAGCTTCTTACGGAGAACAACTCTACGGTGTTTCGTTAGCACCAGCGCCTTCTCCCTGTGAACGCGAAGCGCGAAGGTACGACGGTACGATGGCGAAGCGTGACAGTACGATGACGAAGCGCGACAGTACGATGGTGACAACACGACAGTGCGATGGCGAAGCGCGACACTACGATGGCGAAGCGCAACACTATGATGGTGACAGCCCGTCGTACTGTCGCACTTCGCCATCGCACTGGCGCGCTTCGCTATCGTACTGTCGCGCTTCACCATCGTAGTGTCACCATCGTACTGTCGCGCTTCGCCATCGCACTGTCGCACTTCACCATCGCAGTGTCACCATCGCACTGTCACACTTCGCCATCGTACTGTCGCGCTTCACCATCGTAACGTCGCGCTTCGCCATCGCACTGTCGTGCTTCACCATCGTACTGTCGCGCTTCACCAACTTTTCTCTGTTTACTTATGCTGCGTTTACACTTAGCCACGATGTCCACGATTTGAGAGAAGCGTGGTGAGCGTGGGGGCTCGTGGGATCGAATCGTGGTGATCCTGAGGGAACTTGGTGGAATCGTGATGATCGTAAGGATCGTGACAAAAGTTTTGACAGTCAAAAATTTTGCCACGATTATCCCGATTTATCTTAAATCTTGAGAGAGCGTGATAGAACGTGGAAATCGTTGTAGAGCGTAATGCAGCTTAACAGACCTTAACGTAGCGCATTAGACCTTGATGCTCCATCGTATGGGGATCTTGGTGAAGGTGGTGAAGGTGGAAACACGATTCTAAGTTCCACTAGATCTGCAAGCATCCTTACATAGTTGACGTTGGAGCCGACATCTTCACACCTGAGTTCTGTGAAAAGTTGAAAGTATTGTCCCAGTTGGTGCCTTCAGTTTCCACTTTACCATGGTCTCACCCACCAGGTCTTAGGCTTTCTATTTCTTCTTCTCATTTCTCTTCTATATCCTGCCCTATTACGTCCCTTGTTGCTGCTGCCGACGAGTAACTATTATAGGCATACACGAAAAATGCAAATTCAGCATTTTGTTCAGCTCTTTGATGCATAGCTCGTTCCTCTTTGAAATCTCTGAAGAAAATGAGAGGATGACCCATGACTCCTATTTATACTCCTATCGTGCTCAAAACGTGACAATCTTGACCATAAATCGTAGGAGAGCTTAACAAAACTTGATAACGTGAGGGATCTAAACAGAACGTGACAAAGCGTGATAGCATATCGTGGTAATCGTAAGAGAACTTGAGAGAACGTGATGAAAATCGTGGCAGATCTCGACCAGAATCGTATTGGTTTCGTAATAAAACGCTGCAGGTAGTAACAAAACGTACTGAGTGCGTACGAAAGCGTAGTAATACAAAATCCGTGCAATAAATCGTGGAACTCCCGAGCTTTTCTTTAAATCGTGGACATCGTGGATATCGTGGCTAAGTGTAAACGCAGCATTAAGGGCCGACTTTAATGTATAGAATTGTACGGTCAGACGGAGGGACGTGCTTCGGATATACTTACTAATAATCATGTTTAACATAAATCTACATTTTTATCAAATACGTTTCTTCAATTAAAACTATAGGGTCAGTGGTAAAAAGACAGGGTCGGTCGGGTAAGCGGAAACAAACAACTGTATTCTAGACCTATTTAACACTTTTGCATAAAATATAAGCAAAATGTATACAACAGCGTATTTTTATTATTTATAGCTGACAGTATATACTTTTAACGTTTCATGGCTTGAAATATATGAGCTGATTAAACAACATTTTCTCACAGAACAATTGATTACATGTAAATACATGAACATTTATTTTTCCACAGAGAGAACAGGGCCCGGGTCCAGGGTCCAGGGCCAGGCCGAGGGGGCCCGTGCCCCTCCCCACCCTCCCCCACTTGGCTGAGAAGTGACCAATACTAATCAGAGATGCACCCTACTATTTTGGCAGAGGAATATTTTTTCTCTCTTTAGACCCAGAAACACACCAGAGGCCACCATTTCATACCTGCATTTCAAAATTTTCCAGGGGGAGAGCACCCTCTCCACCAAATCAAGAGGGGAGTAACATACCCTTACAATACCTCAAAATTTAGACCTAAAAATGCACCAGAGGACACCATTTCATGCCTGTATTTCAAAAATTTCCAGGGGAATAGCCGCCTGACCCCACCCCTCCCCTAATATGAGGAGAGTACACCCACTAATAAATGCACCTGAGGATACCATTTCATACCTGTATTTCAAAAAAATATTCCAGGGGAAGACCCCTGAATCCCCTAACATGGGTATAAAGGCACCCTCTCCAATACCTTGTTATGCGCCTCTGCGGTGACGTTTTAATTCGTTCAAGACTGGTGCCCTCCCCACCCCCTAGTCAAAAATTTCTGGATCCGGCCCTGGAGGTTAATTTTGAATACAATGGTATTTTGTTTATAAATAACACTGGGTTTGGTGATATTCGTTTTTATTATCCCTCAAGTAAACAAAGTAAAATAGCCATAGATCAACGGAACCTATTTTGGAATAATACATTTCAAACAATCTTAAGGTATGATATTTTTTTTAATATCATCATGCCAGATGATATTTATTTGAGTGACACTCTGCCGGGGAATTTTCATTTGAATAACATCAGGTCTGATATTCATTTCAATAATACCCGTCCATTCATTTGATCATTGGACAGAGTTGACAATACTATACAATACAGAGTTTAAGACAACAGAGAAAAGATAGTGAAACGCGACAGTACGATGGCGAAGCGCGACAGTACGATGGTGACACTACGATGGCGAAGCGCGACAGTGCGATGGTGAAGCGCGACAGTACGATGGTGACACTACGATGGTGAAGCGCGATAGTGCGATGGCGAAGCGCGACAGTACGATGGTGACACTACGATGGTGAAGCGCGACAGTACGATGGCGAAGTGCGACAGTACGACGGACTGTCACCATCGTAGTGTCGCGCTTCGCCATCGTACTGTCGCGCTTCGCCATCGCACTGTCGTGTTGTCACCATCGTACTGTCGCGCTTCGCCATCGTACCATCGTGCCTTCGCGCTTCGCGTTCACAGGGAACAAGCGCTGGCCCTAACGGAACACCATACAACTCAGTCCTTGAAATCCAGGAACACCTCATAGGTTAACTAGCTGCTGGCTGCCGTTCTAGTAGCATCCAAATATGATTACAGGTAATAGGTTCCCTCTAGACTAAAAGGACACGATAGTGTCACTTCACATGTGCTTAACCAGTATTTGAAAATTTGACTATGTTTAAAATTGCTACATGTTGACATGTACAACCTCGTTCTCCTCATTATTCAAACTAACTATGTTATCCATTGTAAACTTTTGAAACTGACTGTAGGTTTCAGGTATTGTATGTGTGGTTGTTTATAAGTTGAACATTCCCCAAGACAAGATGAATTAAGGATGTACGAGCGTTTTTGTTTTCAGGCTATCCGTCATTGTGAAAAAATATTTCTTTGAATATTTCTTTCTAACAAAGTTTTTGCCAATATTAATGCTAAAGAATTAAAATATGGCTAATAATGTTCAGATTCACGTGTTGCGAAACATTTTTACCCTTTTTTTTTGGCTGACATTTGCCTAAAATTGATGCGGTAGGGTTCGTTAATTTCAAATATCTATGAAAGCAGATCAAGTTTGGTTCTGACAGATATATTTAATGATACGCTGCAACTGAAATAAAAGTTTTCAACATAGCACTTTATATTTTCCAGGAAATATGAATTAAAACAAAAAGAACTAAAAATATAAAAAATCACCAGACTTTAAAGCATTTTGAATTATTTTCTGCGTGTCACTAAAGCTGAAAAATATTTTTTAAATCCTAAAGGTCCAATACTAAGGAAAGTGAACATTTTAATTTCTTTTAAAAAGCACAGAAACTATTTCATTTTATTGGAAAATGAAAGTTCGTATGTAGAAATTCGAAATAAATCGCAGTATATGTACAATTATTTTTCTATGAAGTATGAAGAAAGTTAAAAAGACCAGGGGGTCATTCTGTCGATTCATTGAAATTTCAACATAATACACATACATTTCTTTGAGTTCCAAAGACCTTCTGTAAATTTTGACCTGCCAATCTTCATTATTTAGTGTCTTGCAGAAGTCTATGCACTGGCTATGAAAAAAATTGCCAACTCACTTTCCCTTAGTAATGGACCTTTAACGTCAGAATTTATTTCGTAGATTTAAATAGTTACGTTTATTCCATTAAAAATAAAGTGGGTGGGGTAATTGTGTCAGTATGTAAATATGAAAAAGATCTGTTAATGACATTTTTGCTTATATAAAAGTAATATCACCTTGTATTCATAGAGACCGATAAGACGTAAAATCCCTGTAATATTTAGTGGGACATAATATGTTTTATAAACTACCACCATTTTGTTCAATTTTACAAAATTTTAGAATTGCTTAAACAGTGGGCAAAGATATTGCACAGTAAAATTAACACGAGTTCGGTGACCTGTGCTTTTACTTCTCTTATTGCACGGTCCATCAGGGCCGGGCATATAGAGGTGGTTTTAGAATGTGCAATGGGTTCGGATTTGACAATTTTTTCCCTTCGAGTCATATTTCTGTTAAATTTTCGTTTGACACTCAGAAAGTGAATATTCTAACGTGTAACCGCAACAATAATGGAATTAATATTATTTAATTTTGTTCCTTCTGGTTTATATTTTGCAATATTTGCAGAATTTGCGTTATATTGAATCGGATTTGATCAATTTCAGCCTTTCAAGTTATTCGCGCAGGGCCATTCGCACATGCGCTGTAAAATTATGTCATTCTTGCTGCATAAAGTGTAGTTAGTGTAACGTCCTTTTTTATTAAAATATTTTGAAGTGGATTCTGTCAAGAACAAGGTAAGTTGTTACCAACAATATTGTTTTTGATAACAATGCATTTTGAGTGCCAATTCACATGCGTTGATCTAAATTTAGAACAAACCAAACTCATAGCGAGTCACCCTAAGTGATGACCTACTTACACTATTAATAGGAAACATAAATAAATAGCATTCTTTAGAAGACTTTTTGATTAGTTACGCATTTTAATAGGTTTATAGAGGTGAGTTGCAGTCAAAAGTATCATTTTTTAATGTGCATAAATGTGAAGTTTTTGAAGACGGAATAATGTAAACAATAGACCACGTGATTTTTGGCGCGATTTTACTACACATACATGTACATATGCTACTTTTGACAGGTGGCGCTGCGAAGGTTTTTCCAATTATTAACCTTTAGCCTGCTGGCGGCGATTGGTTTTGCCTTTGCGACCAGTGCAGACCAAGATCAGCCTGCACATCCGTGCAGTCTGATCATGGTCTGCACTGTTCGCTATCCAGTCAGTAAATTTTCAGTAAATACCCCTTCAAATGATAAATGGTACTGCCCAAATTAGAAGATGGACCAGTCCATTTGAGAAATTTAGCAGGGTAAGGGTTAAATGAAGCTATTTTTAAACATATCCCAATGTCTGAAACAGTTACTGAAACATTAGGCATTTTAATTTATCAATTTGAGACCGCGTCAGAACTTTGACTCGGTGTCTTGGAGAGAATTTTCTCTTGTACATACTTCCTGATAACAAGAGGCGCGAGGCAGTATGAACAGATAGATAGTCGAAATAACCCGATGTATAAGCTTGTCTAAAGAGATAACAGGTCTAGGATTTTGTATGTTCTGTAAAATTATAGATAGAAAAATCTTTGAAATCATGGATGGTCCGTATATGCAAAGAGCTATAAAAATAAATGTACTTCTTTGGTATATGTACAGTACAGTATATATTTTAAAACGAAGAAATCCTAGAATAGGCCATGTGACTTACGGCGCAAATTTACTACACACGTACATATGTTACACTCGGCAGGTGGCGCTGTTCAAGGTTTTTCCAATTATTAAAGCGAACTATTGTTAAACAATCCAATGTCCTGCACAAGGGGGCATTTCGTCTTATTATAAGGTCCAATGATAATCCAGATAATGGGCGATTTGAGACCTCGTCAAAAAAATTTCACTCGCTGTCTTCTGGTACATACATGTACTTCCTGATGATAAATAACAATCACTAAGTCTTCTCTGCTAGTTTTCATTGCAAGACGAAAATTGTGTTTTGGAGTCTTGTAAGTGTATGAATGTATTGAAAGACAAATCAATGCTTTTGACATAAAATTAAAGTGATAAAGATTTATACAGGCCCTAGATTATGACACTAACACATTTTTTAGGTTTTTCTGCATGAGTGACAGCAGCTATAATTGCATATTTTGTGCTACATTTATTTGATTTATTTGAAGATATCCCCAGTTTTTAACAACTGCCCAGACCTCCCATTTATGATCAGAAGTTAATTGTTGAATGTTGGGAGTATTTCTGTAAATGTAGATATGGATTTATAGGGAGATTACGCACCCACTCGATGAAAAATGAAAATGTAATTTTAGTCACATTAAAATACACTTGGGTGCTTTCACTTTGAAAAACAGTGTATAATTTCCAATCTGCACACTTTTCTGTCTTAAAAATCATATAGTATTTAAGGTACCCTGTATGGCTACAATTTAGGTATACATGTATGTAAGGCCAAAAAAATGTTTCCAGTAACATGCTAAAGAAAAATAGGTAGGTAGCTGATCAGTAATTTAAAAAAAAAATCTGGATTTTATATCAAGTGGGACCTTTCGGAAACTATTTTTGTGTACAAAAATACGAATAAGGGTGTTATTCCTTTAGAGCATCAGTAACAGGGATATAAACTAGCTACTTTTATTTAGGGGCCCAGACTGTCAAAAACAAATGTTTAACATGTATATGGGCATTTTCTCCAACAATTTAGGGTCCCGGCCCAAAATCTAGGAACATTGAGCTACTGGGCCCCTGCTAGGGATGTAACGATATGCTAGACTCACGATACAATATGTATCGTGATACAGATGCAACGATATGGTACATATCGCGATACGAATTGAGTATCATAAGTAAGCATTTTATGATTTATGTGACAAAATAAAAATTAATCAATGTCTCTACTCTTGGAATGATACATTTCTTTAGTTACTATCTTTAACACTGATTGTATGAAAGATATCATGCAATATTTCTAGTTTTCACTTATCGTTTCTGTATTGTGAAACAGACCTATGATTCGATATGCGTATCGCCAAACTGATGTATCATGATAAAATGAATTTCGAAATAATAGGTCTATGATACGATATGGGTATCGCCAAACTGATGTATCATGATAAAATGAATTCCGATGTATCGTTACACCCTTAGCCCCTGCTGATTTTTTCTTGAGTAAGTTGATTTTTAACATCACTGACTATGTTTAAAACATAAAAAGTGCAGTTTTTCAACTTTTTGTTAAAACATTAAATTTAAAAAAACTTCGAGGCAATGAAAAAGAATTAGGGTCCGGAATTAAGGGTAGGTCAGGATACCGGAAACAAACTTTTTAGCTCGACTATTCGAAGAATAAGTAGAGCTATCCTACTCACCACTGCGTCGGCGTCACACCTTGGTTAAGTTTTTCGTACCAGTCCACATTTTGACAAAGTCTTTTGAGATAAAGCTTTGAAACTTTCAACACTTGTTTACCATCATCATGGCCAGTTATAGGCAAGAGCACATAACTCCATCAAGGATTTTGGCTGAATTATGGCCCCTTTTGACTTAGAAATCATGGTTAAGTTTTTCGTACCAGTTTATATTTTGACAAAGTCTTTTAAGATAAAACTTTGAAACTTTCAACACTTGTTTACCATTATCATGGCCAGTCGTAGGCAAGAGCACATAAATCCATCAAGGATTTTGGCTAAATTATGGCCCTTTTGACTTAGAAATCATGGTTAAGTTTTTCGTACCAGTTCATATTTTGACAAAGTCTTTTAAGATAAAGCTTTGAAACTTTCAACACTTGTTTACCATCACCATGGCCAGTTATAGGCAAGAGTACATAACTCCATCAGGGATTTTGGCTGAACTATGGCCCCTTTCGACTTAGAAATCTTGGTTAATATTTCGTACCAGTTCATATTTTGACAAAGTCTTTTGAGATAAAGCTTTGAAACTTTCAACACTTGTTTACCATCACCATGTCCAGTTATAGGCAAGAGTACATTACTCCATCAAGGATTTTGGCTGAATTATGGCCCCTTTTGACTTAGAAATCTTGGTTAAGTTTTTCGTACAAGTTCATATTTTTTGTAAAGTGTTTGACGTATGGCTTTGAAACTTTTATCACTTGTTTAGTATAATAGTCTCTATCTGTAGGAAAGAAAAAATAACTCTGTCATCTATTTTGGCTGAATTATGGCCCTTTTTGGACTTTGAAATTGGTTCTGTTTTCATACAAGTCCATGTTTTGTCAAAACTATTTGACATATGGCTTTTAAACTTTGAACACTTGTTTATCATTATGATTTCCATCTGTAGGCAAGAGTACATAACTATTTTGACTGAAGTATGGCCCTTTTTGGACTTTGAAATTGCCTCATATATTGCCATTTAGTGCAAGACTTATCGAAATCAAAGTAATACAGGAACATTGTCTAATCTATTTATCTCTTTTGTCTGAATATCCGTGGAAATATTTTGACCCCATTCTTCAATCAGTTCTTCGAATAGTCGAGCGCGCTGTCATCAGACAGCTCTTGTTTTCTAACCTAATTTGTATTTATTTGTGACAATGCTTGTTTTAAATATTAAAAGAGGATTTTAATTAATATTTTTGAGAGAATTTCAGCAGGCTCAATAGAAAAAAAGGTGGTAAATCAGCTTATATACAGAGTTGACTTGGTAGAAAACTTGAATGATTACTAATATCCCCATTACCATTTTTTCACATTTTCATGCTCCCTTTCAGCTTTAAAAACCGCAAATCGAACATTTATCTTAAGTGATATTGCTAGGATATTGCAGTTCCACTGGTCAGATAGCTCAATTGGCAGATCAACCCAAAATTGAGGGAATTACGTATGGTAATTTGTGTTTTGGGGAGGTTCCAGGTTCGAATCCTGTTCTGGCTGTGCAAATTGTCGCATTGTGAAGTTAACCTTTTTCCAGTTTTTTATAGAAGATCTACAGGTAAAATATTAAAATGCGTTTTATTTACTTATACTGCTGTAATACTGTATTTACCTTGAAATAAATTTATTCCCCACTATTTTGTTTACTTTTGGGGGCATATTTGTACTCTTTGGTTTTTTTCTAACCTCTTGTGATCACTCGATGTCCGGCGTCTGTCGTCTGTCGACATTTAGCTTGTGTATGCGATAGAGGCTTTATTTTTCAACTGATCTTCATGAAATTTTGTCAGAATGTTTATCTTGATGAAATCTAGGCTAAGTTCGGAAATGGTTTTTCTGGGGTCAAAAACTAGGACACTATGTAAAATCAAAGAAAAGCCTTGTGTATGTGATAGAGGCTGTACTTTTCAATTGATCATCATAAAATTATGTCAGAATGATTGCCTTGATGAAATCTAGGTCGAGTTTGAATATGGGTCATCTGGGGACAAAATGTAGGTCATAGGTCAAATCAAAGTAAAACCTTGTGTATGTGATAGAGACAGTATTTTTCAATGGATCTTCATGAAATTTGGTCAGAATTATTGCCTTGATAAAATCTAGGTCAAGTTTGAATATGGGTCAAACACTTTGTTTTTTGGGCCGTGCAACCATCTATTTGCTGCATCTTGCAGCAATTTTTTACTTGTTTGTCTTAGAAACTATTGTTCTTCAAGCTTAAAGAGTATGAAAACATCTTAACAATAGAATAAAACGATACTACATCCTTAATTAAGAGAGGAAGTGAATTATATTTACCGAAGATTTACTTCATTTAAATGATGGACCTAGATAATACAAAGCTTATATCTATCTTATACGTTAATATCAGCAAGTCATTAAAGTGTCTTTAACTCGTATCAGTTGATAGAGCTGACAAAATTACTTACTGCATTGTGATAACTGATATGCTTAGAACATTCATTAACGAGGTTTCTTATTAAGAACGAATTGATTACATACAAAGTTAATCAAATTTTATATAATATACCAAGCATAGTATATAACCATTGATATAATGGGCCCTATATTCAGACAAACGGTTACATGAATTTTTATCTCTGTTAATCTTTAAATGTATATGGTACTGAAAATTGTCACGAATTCATTACGACAGAAATGGTATGCATTTATCAACTTGCCTATATTGAGGGTTCAACGCAATAAGGGCGTATCTACATATAATAATTATATGTAGATTCGCCCTTATTGCGCTGAACCCTCGGTATGCCAGTTCAAAGAGTAAAGGAACTGAACGCGTTTGAGAAAATACAGACGAACACATTGCATGCTATAACGTTGCACCGTCGATCAACATTGCAATTATTCTTGGAGAGAGATGTCTGTAAAAGCAATTTAATGCAGCACAGCAATTGCATAAATACAAACGGAACCAAAAGCTTTAAAGTACATATTCCGATATTAGTTGGCTAATTTAAATGCATTAAAGATTCAGTTCATGGGGTATTAAGTTTTTTACCTAAATGGATTGTAATCCTAAAGGCTCACAAAATCCTTTTAAGTATTGAGCTGGAATGCAAATGAGTGTAAGAAATTACACATAGTACAAAAAGTATTACCATTGATGTATTGACAACAGACTTGTCTGAGTTTTCAAATGTTTGGTTAAATAATAGAACTGCAATTAAATGCTGTCAAAACAAGGCCCCATTTTCACAAGCAAATATGAACAAGCTGAAAAAATCCGTATTGTACCTTTTGTATTCTATGTTGCCGGACTAATTTCATTAAATAGGCATGACCAGACACAGTTCTGTAAATACCGCACATAACAACTGCACTTAGTTCTATGTTAACATCGATAAACATTGAAGGTTTCGTTCGATAGTTCGATAACATAACATCAAACAGAAAGATCGAGGTACAGTATATGACAAAACGGTCATTATAACAGTAGCTAGATCTGAGAATTTGTATTCGGCTCTCATGAATTAGCAAGGTCGGATCACATTCGGCGTTTGCGCACCTTGTCAGATCCGATTTGGCAAAATCAACCCAAGCCGAATACAGCATCCCAGATCGAGCTACTTTTATAATAACCCTATTTTATTATTGTTTATGAAAGCGGAAATATAAATGTCATTCTAAAATATGCAGCGCGCATTTCTTAATCACCATTTGGTCCGTTTTCTGGTAAAAACTTAAAGTTACTCTTTTATGAATAAAAGGTTACATAGGGCCTACACGAAGTTGGTTTTCAGGTTCTAAAGTATTGAACACGTAGTGTCATAGAAATTGTACGTTTATGACCAGAACAACGTCAACCTGTTGAAGCTTTATTACAAGATCAATTGCAATATAAAATTAAAAAAAGAGGCATGTTCACAGATAGCAACCATATACAGAGATATACAAGTTGTAAACGACAGCAATCAGCTATGTCACGATATTTTCTTACTTCAAACAGTAATCATTTAAATCACATTAAGAAATTGTACGTATCTGTATATGTGTATGCCTATAAGGATAAAGTAGAATTTTAAATGTGATCGACACAAAACAATGTGTGTATCATGACTGCAACATAATTTCCTTAAGGCTCGTTTGTAAAAAGACGCCATAGCACCAACAATTAGCACTTAAAAACGCTTCGCGGTATAAAAATAAAACTAAAAACTCATTTCATTAGCTCGTGTTATGTGTATTTCAAATAAGATGTATGGCAAGGCATATTTTATAAATTAAAACCGGAAAAAAGTGTTCATATTGTCTTTAAGATGTGAATATCATACAAAAACTGACATCCATTGATTTTAAATGTGCTAAAACTATTATATTGGTGCATTATCGACCAACGATAAATAATTCTAACAGTCTAGTGACATTACATGTACTTATTAGATAGAACCCCAAGTAAGAGACGTGAACTTATTTCCATCACTGCGCTAACAATTATTTGATAAAATTATAGATTGACGCCATATATTTACATGATCATTAACAATATCGAATACATTTAGTTTCATATTTACAAAGTCATAGCTAACAAAACAAAATTAAAACTGAATAATAAACTGTTTTGGTTGGTAACTGCTGACAAAGGCATAATTTAGACTGACAACATATCAATTAATAAACATTGATAATACTCAACACCCAATTATTGTGCATGTATAACGTTTTATGAAACAAAAACCGTAAAAATACATAAAAGAAAATGTTGTCTACAAACAATGTTGTTGCTTCTGTTGTCACTTTGCTGTCATCATGGTAACAAATTCTGAAAGAAAGAAACAACAGTATGTACGTTTTATAACTAGAGATTACTAAAGAAGTCAAGTTTTAAGCCTGATTGGACTTGTCAGTGAGATTTAATTAGAGATTTAAAACGTTTCTTTGACGACACAGTATGTAACAGTAGGGCAATTGCACCAGTGCGTTTAAATTACGTATCCATGGTTATTTACATTATATAGTGAAATAACCTAAATAGTAAGCCTATAAAATATTGTTATTTGAAAATATGGTATCAATTTTCAGTCAAAATTAATTGTCTAATTTCAGCGTTTATGAATAACTTTCGAGACATTTTTTAGACATAATAAGTATGATTACTCTTCGAGTCGCAGTCGGTTGTTGGAAACCGTTTAATGGTGGGCTATAACGCTGAAATTCTATTAGCTAAAGTCTTGAATAGTTTGTATATTTTCCATTATAGGGAAACATTATATACGTATACATGTTTGGAAAGGTTATACAGATATCTAAACACATAAAAGCCGTTTACAGAGTTTGTGTCAATACAATACAGCTCATTGTCTGACCCATGTCCGTTGTAAGCTAGGTATAGCCCTTAATACGTAAAACTTTTTCCTGCATTTTTGTACTATTTCTTGCTTTTTTGGAGCTTAATGAACTTTTCTGTATGGCGAAATCGTGTCACTATGTCGCAATAAATTCAATGTGAAGACTGATATGAAATTTCAGTGTAAAAAGGCAGTAAAACGTTTGGATATATTTGCTGTCACTCTTCACTGTCTGCCTTGTTACAAAAAAAAATGATGAATAAGATTTTTAACTCCTTTTATTTACCTATATATGTTTGTGGTCATGAGGTATCTGATCAGTTTTGTTTTATATGTTAACAGATTAAAAAAAAGATCTAACTAAATAAAACAAAAAAGATTCAAAGCTGCGAAGATTTTAGCGAATAGAATGTCACACAGCGTTATAAGTTACCTTACACAACAATGTTACGGCGGTCACTATAACATCTTCCTTTAATTCTTACCCGTAATATCTTGTTCTCAGCAGTAAATTCAACACAAATGAATAACAGATGATTTTGGCAGGAATTCCAACATTTTATGACGAGTATTAAGCAGAGTTCTATGATGTAACATTTAGTACCATTCATATAATTAATGCATTAAACATAAAAAAAACAATATTTACATGCAATACAGTGCATTCGTCATTATCAAATACACATACTTTTTAATTTTGAATTAAACAACACTGCAAGAAGAATTCGAACAGACACATTCAAGAAATGAATATATGCGCAGGCATAAGACCTGAATGCTTCCTAAACACAAGTGCATGTTTTTCATGTGCAAATGAAACTAGTCTTACTAAACCTGTAATTTCATTACTGACGTGCTTATACATCTATAAAACCCAAACACGGCATTATCCACTAGCTGCGACTTATAGAACCTTCTTACATACATCCGCTAACAAATCTGAGGTTGTTACGAGGATAATCCTCTTCCTTTGTGGTCGATAAAATTCATTGGAATTAAAATCAATGACAAAACCTAGTTTCCTTGGGGATAAACACTTAGACTCTAAATACATGTATATCAATATATATGGTTTTGGTTTTGCAATGGTAAGCTTTGTGTTTGGAAATATGCCAGACTTCTGCAACGAAAATACTGCACGTTTTCAGGAGCGCAATATCATTCCGCTAATAACTGCATACTATTATATCTCAAAATCAAGCCAATAATCTTGTATATTACCGATACATACACATATACACTAAGAACTATTACATAAATAGCACAACTGTGTTCTGTAGCATGAATAAAATTGAAAGTATCGTCGTTAACGAAATCTTAACGCGACAACACACATGAAACTGACGTCACACATTATATGAAACCTTAATGTCATTATGAAAAATATTGACGTTTGAGATTCCACTGTAACTAAACCGGGATTGTTAAAACAAATTTTGATAGTTAGAAGAGTCAGAAAAAAATCTATAACGCATTTTAAGTTGTGATAAAAAGGATAAACCTATACTCTGTTTGTGATAAGTAAGAGGTCCTCGACAGAACCTCGTTTTTAGACGAAATCTCAACATGTGGTTGGATTGCCCTAATCACAATACATTGGCATGGAAGATTCAACTTGATTATGTCAAGTTTGTTTAGACTTTCATTTTTAAATAAATGTAGATTGTGCAATTCAGTTATTTATTTACATAAGTTTTAACACAGAAATAATTTCTTTTTAACTGGTTAAAAAGTAAAAGAATCACATCATCACAGAAATATTTGCATTGTGCAGTTAAAAAGCAATTTTACAACACTAAAAAGCCTATATCAACAAAAATCTAGTTTCGCTTTCTAACTTCAAGCTCTTACTATTTTACGTGCAAAAAGATTTCAGACCACCTCCGTCTGTTCCCTGTTAGCAGTTAACAATTTACTCGTATAGACCATAAAATCTGAAATGAACAATATAAAAGCTAATAAAACGTAACAGCCATGCTTATATTTAAATGATAGTAAACTAAAAATCCAATATAAACACAAGAGCGGAGCGTTAAAACAGCAAATCATTTATGTTTGTCTTTCTCTAATTACTTAATTATACGCTAC
Source organism: Mercenaria mercenaria (assembly GCF_021730395.1). Taxonomy (NCBI): domain Eukaryota; kingdom Metazoa; phylum Mollusca; class Bivalvia; order Venerida; family Veneridae; genus Mercenaria; species Mercenaria mercenaria. The sequence continues at coordinate 27,810,193 of NC_069362.1, forward strand.
AAAGTAGACTGAAATTTGCAATGAAGGTTCGATAAACCAAGACTACATGTAGTGTGACTGCTTGTCTTTCATTTTATTAACTGTATCCGCACCTTTCTTTTTCTGAATCAGTATTAATCAGCAGTTACTCATTTGAGATTCCACACAAAATGGAAAATGAAAACGAAAGCGAAATCTGTTTCATCTCGTTTTTGCATTGTGTATTTGTCCAAGTTGTGTGATAGACTTTATTCTTTACGATGTTTGCATAAATCCTAAATTATGACTAATGTAGCTAGATAATCAATATGTGGCGTAATAAAATAATGTCGTTCCAGAGAGTCTGCGCTTGGTCTTCTAGCTTCCTTAAATTTGCTTTTTCAGCTTTTGATGTCAGCTTTTATTCCTAATCTATGATCTTAATTTTGACCTGTATGTGTTATGTAATAAAACAGAAAAATGTCTTTTTATCGGTCTTATGAACATTTGAATGAATTCATATTCTTTTTTTTCGTGCATCAGATGTGTCGTTAAGGTTCATGTAAAGTGTTTGAGACTGCCCCTCGAGTGAATTTTTGTTTCATGTTTTGAGACCTCATAGGCCTTTGTTTTTCATACATTGTATACCAAACTGTTCAGAAAGAATAGACGTGTCTTTCAAGAGAGGTTGTTTTGTTTGGTACAATAATATTTCTCTTATATGACATGTACTTTGCTTGTCCACATTCTGTTTTGTAAAAAATATCAAACTTCTTTTTCAAAAATATTTTGACATTAGGTTTGTACTTATTGTGTGCCTAACATATTTCTCCAGGTACTCCCAGTGTTAATATTGCTACAATACATCTACATTTCAAAAAGTTGCCAAAATTGCAAAACGAAAGTGAAAGTAGAGCTGTCAAAATGACAAAATACTCCTATATTTCAGAAAATATGTATGTTAACTGTATTTCAATACTAGGAGTACCTAGATAAATATGTTACAGACACAAACAAAACGTATTTAAAGAAAAAATACTTTGAAAAAAAAAAGTTTGATATTTTCTACAAAATAGATCCGTAACGGTCGAAGAACGTGTAATTTTAGATAAACTACTTATTCGCAAAGAAGCTTACCTTTGTATAATGTATTCCCTACTTCCATCTAAACAATTCAGTGTGTTTATAATAAAAGAAACGGTCTTCGAAGAATAAATTTCCGAAATCAAAATTCACCTGAGGGGTGGTCTCCAAACACTTTACATGAACCTTAAGCGAACCGTTTTGTTTGAATTGAGATTTAAGTCACAGCGAGACAAATATCTTTTATATTTTTAGCGATTTTCTAATTGTTGTTTTTGAAAGAAGAACCTATTAATGATGCAGGACTTCTTTAGGCTCAGCAGGACAATTGGGCAGAGCTTTCAATCTTCCACAGGCCAGCTGATTTGCTGAATTCTTCATCCCAAGCGGTTGATGGTCAAGTAAATTGAATTCTATAATCTTATCCGTTAGGAAGTCTTGAATACATGTTTCAAGGAAAAAGTAATGAAAATCTTCGCATCTCGTATATCAAGAAATATGATATTTTCCTTTGAATCCCTCTAGTTATTGGACAATTCTGTTTTTCAATAAATTACTGATTACTTACTGAGACTATATATGGTATCGCTTAAATTCACGCTTCAGATCTTCTTGGAACTGTTGCAATGGCTTGATGATTCAAAGTATGGAGATTTTAATTAGTTGATGAATGTCGTTTCAGGGTATGAACTAGGATAAGCTTCTACGTTATAGAGACCTTTCTAATTTTCTGACTGGGTAACTATTCAGAATAGGTTATACATAGGAAGCTACGGTAATTATCAATTTTGAAGGGTAAAGGACATTAATACATGTAGCTATATTCCTATTATTGCAAGGTTAGAAAAGCATTAAGAGCAGTATCTTATATTATCTTGGTAGATATTAGAAACGTAAGGGTTTGTGCCTTACCAAACTGTGAAAGTTGCTGCTGTGTTCGTATTCATGAACGCTCTGTCTAAGTTATTGATATACATTACAAGTCTATGCTTTTTGAGATCTAATTTTAGATTTTATTAACTATCACAATAGCAATCTTTAAGTGTAAAACATTTCCCCGTACTTTGACACAGTGTTGTTAAATATTTGGTCTTTTTCGGATCGTGTAGTGTCCATTCTATCTTTATGTATAACAGAGCTCTTCTTGAGCCGGCGGTAGGGTCGTGAAGTTGTTTTACGTTTCGTAAACATTCATTAGCACAATTATTTGAACAAAACCGAACAAGTTATTATTTTGCTTGGTTGCTTTCTATCCTTCCAAAGATTTTCCTTTTAAATTTTGTCATCCAAATAAAAATGTTACAAATACAAAATATATTCTAATAATCGCTCAGACGGAGTAGAATACAAATTACCAATTCAGTTCTTCACCTTTTCTATTAATCATAATGTTTTTAAGAATATTCTCACTCAGAACGTTGATGAATACACTTGGAATACTGACACTGCATTGAATGGCATAGCTAACGTAAACTTTTGTAGCAAGCAGTTAGTAAAATATTACAAAATTGACAGTGGCGTAGCTATCTATAAACAAAGCACCAGACGCTGCTTTTTACGGAGTGGGCAAAGAACATGTCAGTAAAATTATCAAAGTACGACTAAATATATTTAGATAGCATGAAACATTTTTATCTTGAATAGATTAAACACTTTTGAAGAACTACACTCTGGCCTGCATAATTATGTCATTCGAGCTACGCCTCTGACTTATTATTTATGCACCTCATAATTCATGCGATCTAAACATTCAATGTATGCATCTAAACATTGAGTAAACATATTTTGCTGCGGATATTTGAAACATAAAACGATTTATATATACCTTCATAGTTTACCATTCCGTCTCCGTCCAGATCGGCTTCTTTGATCATTTCATCGACTTCTTCGTCAGTAAGTTTTTCACCTAGATTTGTCATCACGTGACGTAATTCGGCTGCTGATATGTAACTAAATTAGAAAATTGTTGAAAATTACTATTATTCCTTTCGGACTATACTTGTTTAGGCGAGTGTTTAAAGTTGACTATGTGTCATTCATTAGCACTCAGTTATAAATGAAGATAATTTTCATTACCCGCTTAAATATCAGAAAGGTTTTACTGTCTTAAGCTCTTACAGAGAGAGCGAGAGATTTTCGTTGTGTCAAAACGTTTTTTACGTTGTCTCATTTATGTTATTTCCCATCGTCTCAGTGAAAAGTGAATAATATATCTTTTATGTGCGGGCAAGATCTAGGCAGGATTTGAGCCTTTTTGACAAACTAATATCAAAAAATTATATAAAAAAATTCGTATGAAACGGTTGAGCATGATACAACTTTTGGTGGGCGATAACACGTTTAAAAAAATGATGCAAATAATCTCGTACGCTTGCTCATTCGAAAACATGCTGAATAAGACACTCTCTGTTCATGAATTTCGAAGGGAAAGCATTTTGTCTGACTGATTGTAGATACGCTTAATTATAGGAATTTCTTTTAGAAAATAAAAATGTGTTAGTTGACTAAAATTTGTATTCACACTGTTTTATATTCAAATGAATAAACAACAGTTTGTACCTTCTTAATCTGTTAAAACTGAAATTAAATGTTTTCATGTGCACTTATGTCTTTCTCTACATTGGAAGCAGTTGCACAATCCAGACTGAGTGGAAGAAGCGTTTCTTTCTGTGTTTTTTTTTTATTTATTAACATCTTGTGTCAATTATGTGTCTGTCATAACACATGTAGTTTTGTATATTTCTCAGTCGGTTTCTAGGCGTGAAATGATAATTATATTATAAATCAGGTGAATTATGAGAATACCATTATAATGAGGTTAACTAAGGGCAATGGTTTTCAGTGAAAAATGTTCAGTTATCTGTTTTTAATTAAATTTAAAAAAAGATTCACACTAAACAGTAAAGTAGAATCAATAATATGAAACTTAAGTGTGGTTTTGATACGATTCAAATCACTGGAAAAGTCGTAGGTTATGTATTATTACTAACTAGGTGATTTCGACGACCTCTGCCAACACGATAATCATTGGCCAAACACAAGGTCTATATGAATCGCATAATATATTACTATCTAATTAATACAATTACTTTATGATATTTCTTTAAAAACATCAACAATAAAGACAATGTTTTCATTTCTAATGATTCCTAAATGTAAATATCAAGCATGTTGTCTTTCAAAGAAGAAAACCCGAAACGTTTAATTCGACTTCTATGTCATGAAAACAGTCAAGGTAAAGATGCTATCGGGTACTAGTGCAATACCTGGTATAAGTACACAGGACTGAGCGTCATTTGATTTGGAGTCTGAATGCCCGTAGCCATAACAATGTGAGTACTTCACCGATGGTAATTCATAAATCCAATTAGTGTAATGAAATTGATGAAAGCCCATTTTTCGACCAACGCTAATGTATGGAATGGTATGGAAAAGTTAACTCATTTCTAAGTCCAAAAGGGCCATAATTCAGTCAAAATAGTTGACAGAGTTACGTACTCTTGCCTACAGACTCTTACAGACTTCCTGAAAAGGTTTGTGAAAAAATATTCATGGTCTGCAGTATTAAAAACTGTTTTATTAAGATACTTGGCCATATATTTTTTAATGGAATATTATATATAACCATTCCAAACAAATTGTAAACATGTAACAGAAAAATCACGTTGGTGATCTGAAACTTTTTTAATTTCATAAAAGAAGCTTTCACATAAAAATAACCCATCAGTAACTCGAAGAATTATATGTACCTGTCGCTTTTTAATACTTTGTACTCGCAAACTCGTTTAAAATATTCAGCTATATCCCTTGATAAATTTAGTACTCAGTCTATCAGTATTTTAAATGACATTGCACTTGGGTATAAAAACGGTTGTTTTTGCTCAGAAATTAAATAAACGTGAACAAAAGCAATCGATAATTTTCATTTCACCAACATCTTTTTTACAGGAGGTATACTGTATTGTTAAATCGTTCTCAAGAACAAGGCGACTTAATAACCTAGCATAATTTACCCATTTCCATCTTTATCAAACACTCTGAAAGCCTCTCTCAACTCTTCCTCGCTGTCAGTATCCTTCATCTTCCGCGCCATCATCAACAGAAACTCCTCGAAATCTATAGTACCGTTTCCTGAAATAATTAATTTCATAACGTTACTTAGAATGTGTCGATCTATAACTTTACACTATACCTGTTCCGATCAAGTACATACTAGGTTTTACGTATATTCATTTTGATTTATTTGATTTACTTGTATTTCTTTTTAAGGCCTTTAAGTATGTGCTTTTTATTACAAGAATGGTATTTCCGTGTTATTGTGTAACTTGATAAGAAACAAAATATGCCTTCAACACTATAATCTTTTCATTTAATTTCATAAATCATATAAACTCAAACGTAGGGACAAAATTAAATTTTCTCTTGAATTCTCATAAAATTACGTATAGAATAAACCATGGCAAGTGCTTCGTATGAATGATGGTCTTTCATTTCCTTAACTCATATCAATAAAAAATATCTTTATTGTGATGATTCATTACCATATGTTTTACGCAATAACAGATTCAGTCATGATGAATTAAGCTCTCAGTCTTTCATCTGCATGTTCTAGACTAAGACATTTTCCAATAACCTCACTCTTTCAGCAGCAGACCATTCAACGATTACAAAAAAATGTTAATTAATTGCCAAAATATATCAAAAGATGTTTTATGTACTGTATTCCACGGCCATTGAAAGGAATCCGCCGTCAAGTAGCCTTAATACTAAATGTATATAAAAGAAAGTTTAGAAGATTTTACTACAGTGCTAGGGATTTGGGCTTGAATCGTTGCTGCGATTGATATTCCGACATGTGATTACTTAAAATGGTACTTTTGCCAACAGTACTGGCATAGCCTAAATGCTTGAGGGGCTAACATGATATATGCCGTAATAAGTCATTCCGTAAATACTAGGCGATAACTTTCTCCCCATGATCAATAAGATTTTTTTCTGTAAATATATATCGGTAATTCAAACTACATTCTGTGATGTGTAAGTAATAATATATTCCAAACAGCGATTTTTCGTTGAACAAAATAATTGTTTGGAGTTCTGATGCGAAGAAATAATATCACGACAGCTAAGCTGAATACACATTGTGAACGTTGATCCAAGAGAAAAACATTGTTATATTCTTTTCGATTCTAATAAGATGTAAAGGATTATTATCTACATCCTTGACGACATCCGCCAAATATTTGCCTGTCTTTTTGACGTTTGAAGCTATGACGTAAAAATGTGCTTTGGTAGCAAAATATTATCTTCATACTAGGAATATAAATATGGTCGTAATAGCATTCACATTAATATTTCCTTATAGAAAATAGAATAATGCTGTTCATGGCCATGTGGCAAATTTCAGGTATAAATGTATGACGAGTATGGGACAGTATCATCCGCTTACCGACTCAATTTATAAAGGCCCGTCTTCGAAATACTCGTATTATCAATCAACTAAATTAAGTTTCAATTTCGTATTTACTTATTACCAGCTGGTTATGCGAATGGAATGAACTCACCATCGGCATCCACTTCATTGATCATGTCCTGAAGTTCAGCCTCAGTAGGGTTTTGACCCAGAGATCGCATAACGGTGCCAAGCTCACTTGTTGTAATCGTACCATCTCCGTCCTTATCAAAAAGGGAAAACGCTTCTCTGAATTCTGTAATAAATAAAATGAAATGTGTCCTTTAATTATAGAATTTATGAACGAAAAGGACAATTATAGTGCAAAATAAGACGATCAGACTCCTAACTGAAAAGTTAGATAATCGAATTTCATTTTAAACATTAGTGAACAAAGTCCAATTTGAATTTGAAAGTCTAGGTCAAATTTTAAGAATTTTTCGTCTAAGGTTACAGACTAATGTTGTATTAAAAGTAGATTTTTAAATGATAAATACTTATGTTTTAATTAAGTAATTTACTATTTCGGAATCATTCTACAAATCAAAGTAAAAACTAAATGTCTTCAAAGGAATTCATTCGGTATAACGAAAACGGCAACACTAAATTTAAATACTTCATAAAACCTAATGCAAACTTATCAAACTGTTTGAAAAACATATAGCAGAATGACATTTCAACACATATAACACGACGAAGAGGATATACGCCTGCCGAATAGTAGTCCGGGTGAATTTGGAGCGTTTAGGCGTGTTAAAACATGGTTCAAGAAGTGTAACATTTTTCATTTATATCATTTCGATTCCGACTTTCGGAATGTGTCTTTTTTTTATAACATAGAAGCCCCGCTCCTTCTCTCTGTGTGTCGCATTTAGAAAGGTAGACAGAATTCACTACATTTTAGCAACTATGCAGTTTTAAATGTGGGACATGAATACTCAAAATAGCAAAGTTAATGGGGTTATAAATTACTGAAAACACATTTTATAACTTCTGGTTTAACTGCCTGACAAGCACTTTGATGTATTAAATCTTAATTGAAATGGCGTATGAAACGTTTAATTGTTCTCAGCACAATCAATAAAATCTGTGAAAAGATAAAGTAACCTAATGTAGCTTACTTTTATAAAAGTTTGAATTTTTAATCACAAGTATACTAGACACATGTGCCAGAGAAAAGAATTTCTAAAAATTACCAAATGACAAATCCGATATATATACGTTTTCCTCAAAATATGATGGACAAATGTATACAAGGCAGCTGTAAAAGACAACTAATACTCTATTACTATAACATCACAGAAACCTTTACATTCAGAGCATATTGTTTCTATTTCTATAAGGTATATTAACCGTTCTCTGCTAAATGTCTTAAGTAGGCTGGTTCATCATTCAATTTGGGTAGTTCCATTTATTATTCGAATGGATTTGCCTTGAAAATGTACTGACTAAATAGCAAACAGGGCAGACCATGATCTGTCTAACTGATACTGGTCGCAAAGGCAGAATCACTTGCCGTCAGCTAAAGATTAAGCATGTATTTTAATATATAACTACAAGTTGCTCCTGATCTTGTTTATTTGATGTAGAAGTTGAAAACTGCGCCAATGTTTTCACCCGAATACAGGACCATTCCCGAAATAGCTCTGTGAATAGTTTCAGCAGACAACATATAGCTGTTTGAAGAAATACATGTTCTAAACTTTGGTTCAGTGCTCAAATGTAGTATCTTGTGTCCCCAAAACACAAACGAATCTTGTGTTGAATATATGTTCCTTTTTACGAGAAATTGGTATGGAAGCTATGATATTTAAACACTAACAATAATACGAGATTAGACTTTCTTAGCTGCCTACAGAAATTGTTCTCAGATGTTGTCAGTTAAAACTGTGTATAATTTAGACAATGTCTACTGATTCCCTTGGTTTTTTCCAATAAAGTAACTATGTGTGCATGACATAAAAACTGATTAAGTGCAGTTGGCTGCTGTAATGGCCGTTTTATTGTTTACACGGTATGATTACTATTCGAGAATACTATTATCTAGAATGACGATAAAACATGTCAGTTTCTCATTATTATAATAGCTTTATTAATTATCAGGAATTTATAAGAAAATACACAGATAAGTTATTCCTGCATTTGATGTTTCATCAAACGGATATTGGTATTGAATAAAGAGATTTAATATAATAAAATTATGACCATATGTTTCACATTCCTTTGGGACAAAACATTAATTTGATTCTCTCTGCAAGAGCAGAATAAGGCAATCCTTCATTAGAATTTGGAAAAAAGGTGATATTTTACTAAACAGGTTTTATTAACAGGTTATGTCGAAACAGTGCTGTTTTTCCTCATTAAAGTAAATGTGCAATGCTCAAAGAACTGGCTGTAAATTCCCTTTCCGGAAACGAAATTTGATATTCGCATTTCTCTCTTCTCGGGTAAAAGCTTTTTCCTTGTACCACACTGTTTGATTTTGTTGTTTCTAAAACGTAATTTGCTTTAATTCTCATTTACAGAAACTACGAAGAACAACGACAAAACATATTCAAGCAAAAATTTACAAATATATGGAAACCAAATCTCCCTATGTTTTTGCTAAAGCGTTTGTTATTTTGCAAATCGTCTCGTTTTAATCTTATTTTCCTGCATAATATCAAATTATAAGAATTGCTGTTTACAATTTATTGCAAAGCAAAAACAACGGCAAGACTGTAAGAACGCAGTTCCTCAAATCGAACAGTTACAAGAGTGTGTATATATATATAATGTACATGATTGCTTGGTAACATACATAGACAAGGGAACGAGGACAACAATAAAATTGGGACACGACACTGGAACGATAAGCTGCAAGTGCAAGGGTATTTTCAACATTAAACTAAACTTTGCACATAATCCCAAAATAAACCTGGTAAAACACTTATCTCCATCAAGTTTATCCCTAACAAAACAAGCGTAATGGTCAGAAAACAGCACGGAAAATAAATCACAGAAATGTAAATATAAAATAAAATATAACCTAATGAGTCGTAGACGCATGTATTTAATGACATAGTAGAGGAAAACACCATTAAGGACAGAATACAGATATCAAATCAGCCGAATCTCGAAGGGCTTTTACAATCACAAATATATTTCTTTATATGATAAAAACTGTTAAGTATAGCATGTGTTGGTTTTAAATGTATGGTGTAACAAAGATGGCTTTACATTGTATAAAGAAGAATTTTCAGTATAATATGTAGGTACTGCAGAGGTTCTTTTGTGTCTCCCACATAACTTGTACTTTCCATGAAAGAGAGTTTTGCATCGTAAAGTAGGCCGGCAATAAAAAGAAACAATATTTTGAATTTAAATTCATAGATGAAATACCAAAGCATCCCTTCTTAGGTACATATTGCAACCACTGTGTTAACCGAATCAAATAAAACATTAGACAGAAACCTGTTGAAATGATGTAGACATGGTCCTTTTTTTAAAAGTTAAAATAACATGATGCAGAAGCTGGAAATGTGTCTTTGTCTTTCCAATTAGCAATACAAATTTCTACTGTTGTGTTTTATATTAATTTTTTTTCTTGTTTTAATAAATATTTATGAGATATTTGTTGAAACAATAATCTCAAATACCAACATATCTTGTTAAAGGCATTTATATTCTTTCTTTCAGATACCAATAATGCGTCACGATCAAAGGAAGAATACAACTGGAAAAACAAAGACTGTATTTTATCATGTCATAACGCAGACAAATATTTTATATTCTTCTGATTTTAAATGTCCTTTGTTGTTTCTTTGATCTTATTCGTTGAAAAATAGAATTTTTGGGACTTCGATAACAAAATAACTTGATAATAAATTATCAAGCAGAATATTGGTTTGATCAATACTTCAAATTTATAAACATGTGTTGTAGAATGTTTCAGGATCGAATAGTCAATGTGTTATTATTGTGTTCATTAATACCATGCCTAATTAGGAAATGCAGAAGTTTGTCTGAATCAGACCGAATCTGCTGTTAAATGGATTTTCATCAAAGAATATAATTTGAGTTGCATGCATGTATTATAGCACCTCTTGTGGTTGGCGTTTCCATTAAGTGGTTCCAAAAATATAATTTTTATAATATATGAGATATTAAACCTTAGGGAAAGCTAAATGAATTTTAAATATTTCGTATTGGAAAAGAGCTTGGTGAAACATTAAACCTGGCGAGAAAAGTGATAAGACTACAGACAAAACAGTTGAAAGTCACTTGAAAACTATGGCAGGCTCTAGGATAAATTTGTATTTCCGCACAAAATTAATCCATAAATATCAACGAAGATAAGCATATTTTGTAAGTCATAATAAAATATATGAATTTTAGTTTTAAGTTTAACAATAATTTAAATGTAACATTATTATGCCACAAATACCATATTTGGCCAACTTAACTTTAAACTACACAAAATAATGCTAAAATCATAATGGTAATAAATGCTAATGACGATTTTCTATATATGCCTGGAAAATTGGAAAGGAGTTATCTAATTCACTGCAATACACTTGTCAAATTTGTGTTAACTACCTAGGATAATTGCCTAAAGTCTTCAGATATTGAACAACACCTTTATGCTACACAATATAGCCTACTAGCTAGTTTGAGAGTATTTCATTTGAATAATTGATACCTATATTTAACCGAACGCAAGTGTAATATTCAGTATATTAAAATGCAGTAGCTGTAAAGTGGGTGTTTTTTTTTAAATAAACACTTGGGAAAGTCCTCTAATATTTTTACATATCATTACAAATCGACAAAACTATTATAACGTCAAAAAAGAAAATGTTAGTAAGTACGCAATAATTATTTTTCTTTGGACAAATAGGAAGTAAACACTTGTCCCTAAACAACAAAATATGACGTCCTACGGTCGAGTTTTGTCTCGTTTCCAAAGTTGCAGGCTTAATCATATGTGCTCTTTACTTTTGTTTCAAAAGACGTTTTTTTCCGAAAGTAGTTTGTGTCAGGATACGAGTTATATGACCCAGGGAAGTGCCTCCGCCTGCAGTATCTTGAACTATGAAATGGGCCCAATCGCTAAGGTGACTATTTATTAGACTAGCTGATGTAGAATGCCCCTTGTTAAAACGTAAAGCTGGTGAGTCCAAATATCTCGTAAATAAAATTTTCCTCTGACTACCTTGCCTAAATGATTCGTATACCAATGATTTGTAAATGATTTCAATTATGAGCTAGATAATTTCAGCGATCAGACGAAAATCATTCAATGTTTCAACTATCAACCTTCAACTCAAAATCAGCAGCTTAAACTCCTATAGGCTGGAGATATTATGCTTGACTGGTCTTTGTGTCGAAGTTCCTTTCAGACAATGTCTTTGAACAATAACGTACGAGTCCTATCGCATAGATGCTCAGCCTAAGTTATTTTAATTAAAGTTGCAACTCACAAAGATTGCCTTGACTCCTGGGTGCTCAGCGACCATATGCTATCACTTATAGCATAGGTATAACCCTGATGCCTTGGCTGTACTTCGCCAATAACGCTGAACCTTGTCTATAAGCTGGAACTCTCCTATTATATCAGTAGATTACCAAACTCTGGGTCTCTGTCTCAGCTTTCCGATACTTAGCCTATATTTGCTATCGTTTATAGCATTCAACTACCCTTAAGGTAAAACGCCTACGCGCTGGCCCTATAGCTCGAAACCTTGTTAAATTCTGCAACTCTTCTATAGTCTATGAACTTCAAACGTCTTCTTTTTAATAATTTATCCGCCCTGACTGAGTAGTTGCAATAACTTCCTTATCAAGGTACTGGGAAAAATTATTAGTTGAATCCTCGATGTGTCTCCTTCGATCGCTGGATACAGAATGATCTCTCTGTCATTTATCTACCTATTTATACCTTAACAGACGTGAGCTTTGATTGGTGCTATTTATAGAACGTGTTCTGATTCGTCCAAATTTATATATAGTGTTTTACAACGAGTACTTGCTCTATCAAATATCTGGTTCCCTTTAGCTATCGTATATGACATAATGTGTGATGCTGGGATTCAGCTATCGACATAATGAACCCAAATCAGCCACAAATGTCCCAAATGCTATTATTAACAGCAATTCAACAATAATTATAGCAATGAAAGCATGGAAAGGGAGTCAAACAGTACATGTGCTTATGTATTACGTTATCAATATATCAGATATACAAATTATTTTGACAGTTTGATATTTACAATGCTAAAATATGTTCGTTTTATATACAACTTAAATACCCAAAACTACAGTCTCTATGCTGAATAACGCTATAGGAACAGGACCAAAAGTAGGCCTTTTTCTACTGAAACACTTGATTAATTTTCAACGATCTAAATCTGAAGCATCTTTGTATACACCACTCTAAAATGTAACCAGATAATTCTGCCTGGTTCCTTTTCAGGCAAAGCAAGCTAACAATAATGTAATTTATGTAATGTTACGAATTATATTCATATGCACTAGGTCCTTTTCAAAGAAGCAAGTATTATTTATGATTTTCCCTCCCGAACGAGAAGCAAGTTCATTTTTTCTAACAAGTTTCTTGTTCGGGATACAGTGAAAAACTAATAGAATGTATCACGAACACCGAGTTTCCCCTACGGATAATAATCTTTTTTCTGACGGTTGACATGTTATTCCTTGGATTTAGCAAGACCGATTCGTATTTCTAACAAGAATATTTCATTTTATCTTTATTTGCATGGTTACATACTTTGAATAGAATGCTAGGAAAAAACCCACAATAGATCATACCAGAACAAATACTCTCATTTGGAAAGTATAACATATCAGTTCAAAGATGAAATGCAACTTGACCTTTTTCCAAAATCTAATCACGATATCCACATCTATCTACTGCCTATTAAAGAATTCCGACTTTTTAGAATCTAGTTTTAGTGAAATTTTTTTCTAGCAAACTTTAAGATGTTCAATATGAGCACAGTAATTCTAAAGTCCACGAATAAGATGTCAAAATAACCCCGGTACTCACCGGAACATTATTCGAAACAATCAGTGAATGTAGGTGGTAATGCAATAGCCATCAGCTTATAACATATAGGACCGCTACAGTTAGACGGGTTTCCGTAATTACACAGTTATATATTAGGTCTGATAGCTGAAACATTTGTGACACCTGGTTGCCAAGTATTCACTAAATAACAAGCAGTCAAAAAATAAGGCAGTTTCTTTATTCGCCGTTTCAACAGACGTTAGTGCAATAAGTGTACAATACCCGTTTGATAATATTCCCAGTAAATGAGGCTATTTCCAAAATTAAAATCTATAACAGATAGGGTAGGTCAAAACGGAACTTACTGGAAGAAACACTTAGTGGTCTTTTTTTAATCATATGCATAATACAATGTATATATATATAACACTTGGAGCCATTTCTGTAAATTGTTATGCAGGTCTTTATTAGGATAATTTTTCCATGTATGACAACTATGTCGATGTAAACTTTCAAAGATTTCTTCCCTATCTTAAATAAAATACATCATAATATTTGATAGATAATATTAGTAATGACGTAACTATATTTGGTCAACTGTAGAATAGTCATTATACGAAACATTTAAAAATGATTGGGTAACTACATATTCATCCCCCCTCAAAAAAGGAAAATATTTAAGATTATTTTAGGGTACCATACTCATGCGTGCGGTTATCCTGTTTAAATACAGCACAAAGACATTCGTGACTCTAAATCGTTTCGTATTTGTTCATTCTAGCTGAAGTGGAATCAAGTTTTGTATTTATGTTGCAGATGATTTATTATCCAGTATAATGGACAAAACACCAGCACGAATTTTAAACTGATTAAATATGCCTTTTTAATCCTAGACATGTTAGAAAATAACAAAACAACATAAATGAAAATTCCCTTCATTCTCATGGGTATACATTGTGCAACTATTTGATTTCATTGGCATAACATAAATAGCGACATGCTTACACCGTGGTTTGCACTTTAACGCTTTGTTTCTGTTTTCAATGCGTGCAACGCCTGTGCAATCTCTGACTGTGTTTATAGTTATTCGTTGCCTAAATAGTTACAGAAATTATACACTGTAGATCGATGGAGCAAATGTCTTTTTTCCAAGCCCTTGAAATAAATTGTTCGTTAAAGCTATGAAAGTATGTATCTGTATACATAATATTCACAATAAATGGTATGCTGAAACGTGTGTGTCTTTTGTTTTCTTCTAGAATTCTTAAGTCCAGCATTTAATGCCTTTTACCTGAGACAGATTTAAAATGCGAGACATTTCGATGCAATCAAGCAAACATAAGTAATCATTTCCTTACTGCAATAGAACATAACATGTGCCGCTCCGTGAGAAAACCAACATTGTACGTTTGCGTCCAGCATGGATCCAGACCAACCTGGACCCATGCTGTCCGCTAACAGTTTCCCTAATTGCAATAGGCTTTGAAAGCGAACAGCATGGCTCCTGACCAGACTGTCGCAAACGCACTATGTTGTTTTTCTCATGGAGCAGCTCATGTAGTTCTGTGCTAACGCACATATATTACCTACAATGTGAAAAATTACTGTTTTATTTGATTAAACGCCTATTTTACGTAAAACATATTCAATGGCGTTTTACAAATACATAAAAATACGTCATAAATTAAGACATTTTGAATGACATATGACATAAATGAGCATAAATATCATTGTGAATAAACTATTTAATAAACATTAACAAAAGATCAGGCATATGATAAGATTAATAAAATATTAGAATATTAAGATACAGTAAGATAGCTATTTTGTTATTAAGCAAGAATAAGTGGGTTATTGCGACATGTCCATGAGTTATTACAAACAACTGTATTTTTGTGTTTGTGATAAACTATTTCATATTCGAATATAGTTGCACAATAAAATTACCCAGTTCATGTTACTTCAATATCTTAAAAATCACAGTCACAGTCTCTAAAAGAGTACAAAGTAATTTCAAAAATAATGAGTTTTCAACTTCTTTTTGAAAACATCTATTGTGTCTGAGTTCCTTATTTCGAGAGGCAATTCATTCCAGAGTTTAGGTCCAACAGTACCAAAATTTCTGTCGCTGAACGTTTTGCGCTTGTTGAAAGGAACAACGAAACACCCAGTAACGGAATTTGAAGAACGCAAGTTCCTTGTCTGTGTTTGTTTTATGAGAAGTTCAGAAAGATATTCCGGAGAACTTCCAATTGAACAATTATACATGTAGGTGAGCATTATTAATGTGATTCTGGCTTTGATGGGTAGCCAGTGAAGATCTTAGAGCGCTTGCTTGGAACTGTCATATTTTCTTCGATTTAGGACAAGTTTTGCACACATGTTCTGAATTCGTTGCATTTTGTTTACTTCGCTTTGAGCAAAACTATACAGAATGACATTACAATAATCTAAATAGGATATCACCAGTGGCAGCACAAGGGTTTCGGTAGCCTCTTCGGTAAGATATTTCCGGATACATTTTATTCTGAAGTAGTTGAGCATTGCTGTTCTACAGTTTCGTTTTACATGCTCTTTTAGATTCAAGTTTTCATCCAGGTATGCACCTAGATATCGAATAAAGCTCATTGATTTCACTTCATCACCTACAATGCATATTTTGTCATGATACTTAGAGAGTTGTTGCCTACTACCAAACATGATGAATTCGGTTTTGGAAGTGTTCATTTTAAGCTTATTTTCATTCATCCAGTTGTTGACTGTTTAAGCACATTGTTCAAATTCTTGTATTGCCTGGGATCCTACTGTTGGAGATGATGGTTTAAAGTGTTTATTAGCAGCGTGGTCATCCGCAAAGCCGTAAACTGAAATCGATGGCGTAATAACATCAAACATTGTCCCCGCATATGTCAAATACAGCCACGGCCCTTAGCAGCTCCCTTGTGGAACGCTACAATTTAATTGGCGTGGAAATGACATGTCTGAATTGACACTTACACAGCAACCTCTGGGGCGCAGATAGGAATCAACCCAGCTCAGTGCTGTTCCACGAACGCCATACTGCTTGTTTAACACATCAACAAGAATGTCATGGTGTACAGTATCAAAGGCGGCACTGAGATCGATGGCAATTAGCGCCATAACTTCTTTCTTCTCCATAGCATCCAGTAAATTATATACTAGACGTAACAATGCTGATTCGCAAGAATGGTTTTTCCTGTAAGCAGATTGGTGTTTTTGTAGAAGTCTGTGTTTGTTTACGTGATCAATGAGCCTGAACAGAGCTGCTTTTTCAATTAATTTTGACAGAAACGATAGGTTACTAACAGGCCTGTAGTTTGCAAATTCAAGTTCGAGTCCCATTTCTTCGACAAAGGTCTTACAATTGCCTGTTTCCATTCTGTTGGAAAGATGCCGTAACGCAACGACAAATTTACCAATTTGGTAATAACATCTCTAACTTCTTCCTCGCTCAGATCTTTAAAACTGTCAAAACAAGGAATATCTTTTTTGCATGGTTGAAAATTATTGAACTGTTTCAACGATTCTCGATTTTTTTTTTCGATTTTATTCATGAAATTATCTGCAAATTTCTCAGCCAGTGTGCTGTCATGTTCAGTTGGCCTAGGGTTCTCAGACCTAGTGCCAGATATCTCAGATACAAATCTATAAATCTTTTTCGAGTCACCTTTTGCATTTAGAACTTTCACACTCAGAGATGATTTTTTTCTCACGTTTGAGTTTTTTTCGTAGTTTTTACTTGCAGTTTTGAAGGCTTCATACAGATGTGATTGTCTCTGTTCCTTCCACAAACGTTCAGATTTGCGAGCCACTCTTTTAAGGTGAAGGAGTTTTTCTGTGAACCAGAGTTTTGGAGCGCGACGGATGATTGTTTTTTCTATAACTGGTGCGTGTGAGTTCATTATCTTTTCTACTGCTGTCTTTCACTTGAAAATGTGTTCGTATCCATGTCTTTGAAATTTCTAAAAATTTCTGAAAAGCACCACCACACTGGTTATATTTTCCTTTCTAACATTTGTCACAATTTCAACTGCGCAGTGATCAATACCGACAATGTGTCAAGCAACCCATGTGCAAATGTTTCTTTTATTGATAAAAACTATTCGTAAAAATCAAAATGTGTAGACATGAAATAAACAATTAACTGACAGTTAAAAGTACGATCAAGAAATGATTTTGTTCTAACCAACAGAGTCTGAATTGAAAAGAGAGATATCTCATTCAAAATGTCTTCTTTACTAGGTCAGGATAAATTTGAAATTTACACTGGAAATTTACACAAGACTTCCCGTTTGACAAGGCCAAAATAATCATATATTTGATAATCTGGTACAGTCTCTATATTTGACAGATAGACAGACATGCAAAGAAATGATGGATTTTTCGTTACAAAGAGTAAATTTACGTTATCTTGTATCGGATCTGAAGTACTTATAGTATGAGGTCAGGTTCTCAAAATATTGAATAGTAACAGTATGAAACGATAACGTTGCACCAGCTAGAATCAATCTGACTAAAGTACATCTCCTACAACGCTACGCTTAGGATCTGAACACGAGCTATTGATAGCCTCGTTCTGACGACCCTTCCGCTAGCCAATCAAAAGCTAACTTACAACATTCTGCAAGCTGAAAAAAACTTTTTGATATCTACAATTCTTATGTCGTAAGATGTCAGATAGCCGGTTAGCTCAGTCGGTAGGACACTTGCTCTGTATGCGAGAGGTCCCGAGTTCGAACCCTGGACTATATGCAAATTTTTCTTACTCTTTCACATTCGAACAAGTCGTCTGATTGGTTCAAATAAAAATAGATTTGCGAAAATAAAAAATAGCAATATTGGAAATCCAAAATATACAGAAGACGAATATGAATGGGTCTTCTTCAGATCTTCGTTTAGAAGATCAAGTACTTTAGTCAGATTGCAGCTAGAATGACACCATTTCCCGTCATCTACAAAACGACGACGACGACAGCAACAACAGCAACAACAACAAAAAAAAACAATAAGAAAACAATATAAGCTTAACTAACCTTTAAAAACGTTAACATATTATAAGGTGACTTTCAAGCTGTATTTTTAATTAATCTTATTTATCAAAAACCAAAAAATCAATAATTTGTGCTACCTACCGGTCGGTAGTTCAATACTTATTATTGCTGGGCTAAAACTTCGGACCTCGAGCAATAACTCTGCAAGGCATTCGGTAAGTGTATAATATAATTTTCGTATAGATTTGATTTAGTGGAATAACACTTTTTAATCCTGCACTTAAAGGTGCAAAATAAAGACAAATGAATAGACATAAATCTTAAAAAAAGACTACACTTTTTGTAATATAATACTAAACATTATGATAACCGTGCAATATTCCCTTGAAATCAACACAAGAACAGAGAAACAAATGATTGTTTCTGTATTTTCTTAGACTGACATGGTGGTCATTTTGTCCTACTTTCATGTTTATCGTTTTTCCGTAATCGGTCGGAAATTCTTCGTGATCACGTGATTTTAAAATTGTTTCAAACGAATATCCGTTTAAGGTTACGAAGTAGGCCTTGAGAAACAAAAATCAAACAACACCAAATCATAGAAAGAAAGATTTGTTTGACATGAAAACTGAACAGCATGTAAAAGATGTATATTACTTTACGAAACAAGTGTCAGTATACTGATATAAACATTGAATTCCACAAAATGACTGCCTATAGGGGCCCCACTTCCGGACAGTTAAACGCCTTTAAAAACTCACCATTTTCAAAGAGCTGTTACACATGTTCGTTTTGATGCATTTGCAATAGCGTGCGAGTGGTGAAATTTCACATAACAAAGTGGAACACAGTTTTCAGCAATTGTTTATCTTTATTTCTTTACAAATGGCATTCATTTTCAAAGGGAAACAACTTTTTCTCGACGATTACTTAAAATAATCGGAAAAAGTTGTCTCCCTTTGAAAATGAATGCCATTTGTACTTAAAGTATTCCGAAAAAGTTGTCTCCCTTTGAAAATGAATACCATTTGTAAAGAAATAAAGATAAACAATTGCTGAAAACCGTGTTCCACCTTGTTATGCGAAATTTCACCACTCGCACGCTATTGCAAATGCATCAAAACGAACATGTGTGACTATTCTTTAAAAATGGTGAGTTTTTAAAGGCGTTTAACTGTCCGGAAGTGGAGCCCCTTTAGGCAGTCCTTTTCTGGAATTCAATGTTTTTATCAGTATACTGACACTAGTTTCGTAAAGTAATATACATGTTTTACATGCTGTTCAATTTTCATGTCAAACAACTCTTTCTTTCTATGATTTGGTGCTGTTTGAGTTTTGTTTCTAAAGGCCTAATTCTCATCCTTAAAGACGCGCGACAAAATAACTGTATAATTTTTAATTTGTTTAATGTCTAAAATCTTATTAAATTAATGTAGCCATATGTACATAAATCAGTGTATTTAGGTAAATTTCAATCACATTTTGTTTTGGCAGTGTAAGACAGTTATTCATTTATATTCTTAAAAATATACTGAAAAGAGATTAACTGAAAAAGTTTGCAGACGAAGTTGTAAAAACACTTTTATTCGGGAAGGGCCTGAATTGTCCTCCCGCAAACTTGTAGTATAGCTGTTTATTACCTGTATTATAAGAACGATTTTCATGAAGGTTTTGTGAGTTACAAAATTGTTGAATTCCATGTGCTAAGTTTGTAAAAATAACGTTATCGTTTGGGCATATGATATATTTTGCATCTATTTATAAATTATAGCCTCGTTTCGGAGGATACTTCCGAACAAATTCGAAGATGCTCGACGGGTTCGTAAGCAGTCGGAAAACATACTTTCGGTTTGACATAGGCAACATTTTTTGTTTATTTGTTAGTTATTCTTGAAAATATTCATAACTATTTGGTCAGATCCGATACTTTTTCAGTAAATAGGAAGTCTCAGCTACAAACTCTGGTTTTCATATAATACTCGTTCGGGTTTTAGTAATGGACCTTTAATGGACTGAAGAAGTCGGTTTGGTCTTGCAAATTGCCCTATTATCTAAAGGGTTGCAACGTTAGATACTTTGGTCTGACACCGTAGATTGACCCTAATTACTTTTATACTATACGAACGATTATTTTGTTACTACTGTTAGAGTTATGTCAGTGCGGAATTATATTGATTTACAATGTCTAGTATAAAAAATTGAAACTAGGGGAGTAGAGAGGCCGGCGAGCCATAAAATTCAAGCTTTTTAACAGACGTAGGTGACAGTTTCCCTTCGGTATTCCTTTCTGTGCGTAAATTGTGTGTGTTGGTCGTGTGCGCGTACGCGCGCTGGGTTTACGTTTAGGGAGGCTGCGCTTTTCGTGGCTTTACCTGTTAGATATTCATCCTTGTTTTTATGTACGTTTTTAGTATTATCCCCATCTGTAAGATTGATTTCATTAAAATACAAGAGATCACAGAGTGATCTTGGCGCCCACCAATGTGCCATTTTTGAGTGCTCTAAATTTCAAGACTTATTGACTAGCTCAAGGTCAAATTTCATTTCCGTACACAACACAAATCTATGCATGTGGTCCAAATTTGAAGCCTGTACCTTCAAAAATGTGAAAGTAGGTCACTAGGTCAATGTCAAGGTCAAAGTTTGTTTCGGTATACAAAACTATGCATGTGGTCCTAAATTTGAAGCCTGTAGCTACAGAAATGTGAAAGTAGGTCACTAGGTCAATCTTAAGGTCAAAATTCATTTCGGAACATAAAACTATGCAAGTGGTCCAAATTTGAAGGCTGTAGTTTGAGAAATGTAAAAGTAGGTCACTAGGTCAAAATCCAGATCAAATTTTACTTCGGAATACAAAACTATGCATGTGGTCAAAATCTGAAGCCTGTACCTTCAAAAATATGAAAGTAGGTCACTAGGTCAATGTCAAGGTCAAAGTTTATTAAGTAAACAAAACTATGCATGTGGTCCAAATTTGAAGGCTGTAGCTTGAGAAATGTAAAAGTAGGTCACTAGGTCAAAATCAAGGTCAAATTTTATTTCGGAATACAAAACTATGCATGTGGTCCAAATTTGAAGCCTGTACCTTAAAAATGTGAAAGTAGGTCACTAGGTCAATGTAAAGGTCAAAGGTCATTTCAGTACACAAAACTATGCAAGTGCTCCAAATTTAAAGGCTGTAGCTTGAGAAATGTAAAAGTAGGTCACTAGGTCAAAATCAAGGTCAAATTTTATTTCAAAATACAAAACTATGCAAGTGGTCCAAATTTGAAGCCTGTACCTTCAAAAATGTGAAAGTAGGTCACTAGGTCAATGTCAAGGTCAAATTTTTTTTCGGTACACAAAACTAAGCATGTAGTCCAAATTTGAAGGCTGTAGCTTGAGAAATGTGAAAGTAGGTCACTAGGTCAAAATCAATGTCAAATTTCATTTTGAAACACGAAACTATGCATATGGTCCAAATTTGATGCCTGTACCTTCAAAAATGTGAAAGTAGGTCACTAGGTCAAAATAAAGATCAAAGTTTTTTCCAGTGCACGAAATTATGCATGTGGTCCAAATTTGAAGGCTATAGCTACAGAAATGTGAAAGTAGGTCACTAGGTCAAAATCAAGGTCAACTCATGTCAAGGTTCATCTTGCCACTCAAAAATATACATGTGGTCCAAGTTTGAATGTTGTAGTTACTGACAAGAACATTTTAAAAGCTTTTCCCTATATAAGTCTATATGAACCATGTGACCCCCGGGGCAGGGCCATATTTAACCCTAGGAGGATAATTTGAACAAACTTGGTAGAGAACCACTAGATGATGCTACATTACAAGTATCAAAGCCCTAGACTTTGTGGTTTGGACAAGAAGATTTTCAAAGTTTTTCCCTATATAAGTCTATGTAAACCATGTGACCCCCAGGGCGGGGCCATATTTGACCCTAGGGGTATAATTTGAACAATCTTAGTTGAAGACCACTAGATGATGTCACATACAAAATATCAAAGCCCTAGGCCCTGTGGTTTTGGACAAGAGGTTATTCAAAGTTTTTCCCTATATAAGTCTATATAAACCATGTGACTCCCAGGGCGGGGCCATATTTGACCCCAGAGAAATAATTTGAATCATCTTGGTAGAGGACCACTAGATGATGCTTCATACAAAATATCAAAGCCCTAGGCTCTGTGGTTTTGGACAAGAAGGTTTTCAAAGTTTTTCCCTATATAAATCTATATAAATTATAAAAATAAACAAAGGGCCATAACTCACTCAAAAATTGTTGAACCAGTCTGATTTTCAGGGGGACAAAACTAGGGTACCAATACATCATTCTGATAAAGTTTGGTCAAAATCCCCCCAGTAGTTTCTGAGGAAATGCGATAACGAGAAATTGTTAACGGACGGACGGACGGACGGACGGAATGACGGACGGACGGACCACGGACGCACAGTGATTTTAATAGCCCACCATCTGATGATGGTGGGCTAAAAAGTGTTTCTTGTTAATGAGTATTTGAAGCACTAGGTCTATAATATCGTTCAACTACAGTGTCATTTTGAGCGCGCTCTAGTATGTGGTCGCGGTGTGTTGCTCTGGATGGTTTTTGTGTGCAATGCCTCCAGGCATCCTTCGTTTACCGGTTTTCAGCTGAACGTTGATGTTAAAACTTCAATAGAAATAAAACCATTAGCAAAATAACACAATATTATAAATGAGTAGATAAGAATGGAACATGGCTAATAAAGTTTGATCTAATATGTTTCCCCATTATAAAGATGTATATTCTCGTGCAAACTCATTCGAAGTATACCAAACAAATGCCAATATCAATTAATCCATTGAGAGTACTATTAATTAACGTTTACCGCATTATATTTACCATTCTAATCCACGAACAAATACATTGCCCGGATGACCTTGCATGTTTCTTGCTGTTTTATGTTCTGATTTATCTCTGTAAATGATGAGATGATTGTCTACCATGGAAAGTTCATTTTTAAATATCAGGACTTCTTTTAATCAGATATCAGCTTCCAATTCGGCTCTCATGGATGTTGCCAGACCTGGTGACATTCGTTACAAGTGCCTCGTGGGAACAAGCCCTGGCAAAACTCCACTCGAGCCTAATACAACAGTGCACATTAAGATATTGTTATTACCACTCTTTCGTACTTATTGGAATTGCAAAGAAAAAAACATTAAGTATAGAGTAAGTACTAATATCAAATCAACTCAGTTTCAATAGGTTTTACCATTACCATAAACGTCTATAGAATAATAAGTATATATTCCCTAGCTATGGAATGGATCCATGTATAAAGGGTTTTATCTGTTTAGGAGAGAAAAAGATACTTAGTATAAGAGTGTGATAAGAATTTCGAGTGAATATTACTGAGAAATGTATTTTATTATACTATATGAATGTCACTATGTTTCCAAAATCCAACAGTATTACTAGAACTTTAAGATATCTCGAGTTTGTACTCAAATATCGCGTTATGCATTTGATTAACAAGTGCATGTATACTTATGATATATGATAACAAGAGCTATCGGAGGACAGTAACGCACGATATATAGCCTTGTCATTTATATGGCCTTACATTGCTAGCTTACATTAAAAACATTACCAAATCGGGCCCGTTCTTTGACCGTTGTCGTTCTTATAGAGTATTTGTCATTAACCAATAGGCCGTATATATTTTACTTCTTTGAGAAGTTTCATTAAAATCTACATTGTAGAAAAAAAATCTCGAAAATATTATCAGAATTTTGAATTTTCCAGACTTAAGTTTTTTTTTTCAAGTCTAGCAAAACGCCAAGCACACGATCCTATCTTATTTGCAGAGTTTTTCTCAGTATATTCTGAAGTGTTGAAAGATAACGACCTAATCAGATTCTACATTGAAAATAATTCTATCCGAGCGTGTACGTAGAACTATCTTAAAACATTCATAATAGCTCTACCAATGCTTACAATAGTGATAATTGCTGATTGATGATTATCTGGTAATTTTAAAGAAATGCGAATGACAAGATATATTATACAATTCGCCTTTCCTGATAACCTATAGCTAATAACATTCATGGAAAACATTCGTCTCAGGTAATCAAGAAACAGGTGTCTGGAAAATTGGGATGGAGTTTTCAATCTCATTCACTGCAGGACACTTATCAAGTTTATATTTACTAGATGTTTAACAACACCTCTATAGTACACAATGTAGCTGACTTGTTTGAAAGCATTTAATTCAGAACACTGCTGTCAACATTTCACCAAACACAAGTGTAATATTCAGTAAATTAGGATCAATGCAGCTACGATATTTTTAAATATAGTATATGTACTATGGGTGTTTTAATACATGCCTAAAGAAATACTTCCCATGGAAGCATAAATAATTAGAAAAAATGGGACCACATACAGTTATGGTTCCTTGTGGCTGCACTCCCTCTCACTGACATCTGTCAATGTGTAAAGTATAAAGTCAATACCTTACAGTTATGCCCCGTACAAGATTTTCAAAAAAAGAGAGATAATTAAAAAACGGGATTACTTGGAGTTATTGCCTCTTATTTCTGCACTCCCTCTCACAGATCTCTATCAATATGTAAAATATCATGTCAATACCTTAAAAAGTATTAAAGTTATGCCCTGAACAGGGTTTTCAAAAAGGAAGATAATTTCAAAATGGGACCATCTAGAAATACGGTTCCTTGTCACTGCATATTCTCAGTGTGCTCTATCACTGTATAAAGTTACAGCTTGGTATCTTCAATACTTTTCAGTTATCCTCCGGACAAGAAGTATGACAGACAGACGGACGTAAGGACAAAATGTCGACTATATCTCCCCCTTTCGGGAAGACTAAAAACCCTAAATACGACTCGCATTAATTGCTATATAAAGATTTAGCAAACAGTCTATATATGAATTTTCGATGAAGTATGACTGGCTGATACATTTTACCCCCTACGATTGTAACATAAGCGATTTTACTTCTGTTCCATTACATGGGCAAAACGATTGTAAAAAACATTTCAAAAACACAATTATACCAAAACTGCCGTAAAACACGTTTTGATCTCTACGAGCAAATTATTTCAGTTATGATTCATCAATGACGTCATGAAAGTACGACATGAAAGTATGATTCCATCATGAAAGTATGATTCCAAAGGATCTACTTTTCAGATTTTATACAGTAAGCCATCATGATAATATGACGTCTCACAAAAGTTTTAACAAAATTTTATGATTCTGTTTGCGAGCAGATTATAAATACTTCTCAAAATTCTGACAAAAAGAAACGATTACCTAAACGTTCCCTTGGTTATGCAACACTTTCTAACCATGGGGGTAAATTGTAACAGCATATGACCCGAATGATGTATTACGCTGAAAATGTAGTACTGTAAAATGCGAATTACTTGCATTGTTAGAATCCCATATTTTTTTCATTTAATGAAACATAAAATATTTCTGACAGTTTTAGCAATTATTCATGGGATGTACCAGAATGTATCATTTCTATATTTAGTCTGTATTTGAACTTTAAAGGGTTGAAAAGAATGCAAGAAAAAACAATAAGAACAAATTATAGCCAAAGAAAATAATCTGAACTAGACAGTAAAACACATAAATTCAAAGATGAAATGCAACTTGATCTTTAACACAAACGTTTGTACTTGTTGCTATCGTTCTTCTATTTGTTACAAAAATCTAATTGCGACATCCATTTCTATTAACTGTCCGTTAAAGATTTCTGACTTCTCAGTATCAAGTGCAAATTGATTTTACGATTGCTTGAGACGTTCAATTTTCAATCGCCCTCAGATTATATAATATACAGGACCACTACACTAGACGGGTTTCCGTAATTACACAGTTACATACCATATAAGGTCTGACAGCTGAGACATTTGCGACACAAAGTTGCCAAATATAAATCATCGTTGTAGACAGATTCATTATACCAGCCTGGTCTTTACGAAATAACAAAGCAGTCAAAAAATAAGGCAGTTTCTTTAAACGCTATTTCGAAAGACATTATTGTTTTTGCTCATTACGAAGTGCACATGCATAATGCCCGATTGTCAATATTGCTATTAGATGAGGCTATTTCCAAACTTAAAAACTACAACAGGTATGAAAGACATAGTAGTTTAACTTTAATTATTTGCATACATTACACTCGGATGCAATTTTGTAAATTGTTATGCAGGGCTTAACATACTTTGACATTATCAAAATAACTCATCCACGCGTGACAACAATGTCGGTGTAAAATGTAAAAGATTCTTTTCATACCCGTAATCAATTAATGAATAAATGAGCCGCGCCATGAGAAAACCAACATAGTGGCTGTGTGACCAGCATGGATCCAGACCAGCCTGCGCATCCGCGCAGTCTGGTCAGGATCCATGGCTGTTAGCTAACGGTTTCCCTAATTGCTATAGGCTTTGAAAGCGAAAAGAATGTATCCTGACCAGACTGCGCGGATGCGCAGGCTGGTCTGGATCCATGCTGGTCGCAAAGCCACTATGTTGGTTTTCTCATGGTGCGGCTCAAATATTAACAGAAATAAAGGAAATATGTTCTGGTCAAATATTGAATAGCCATAACACAAAACTTTTTAAAATGTTTGGGTTAAATGTTTTTTTTTAAATGTTTGGGTTTCTACATATTTCATAAAGATATGAAAAATAGTTTTAAGGCACCTCATTTATGCATGTGGACATCCTGTTTAAATATAACACTAGGTAATTCATCACTGTACGTCGTTACGTGATGTCCATCCTTAACAAAACGGATTCCATTTATATATTCAAGAATTGTTTTAGTAAGTGTCAATATGTTGTAGACGACTTATTATCCGTCAGTATGTTGTATTTATTTGAATAAAGTAAGTTAACATGATTGAGAAATAAGCGCATACATATATTCTCATACAAGAACAAAAATACCCTTAGCAGCAAAGTTCACAACATGTAGATCAACGAAGTAGTTTACATATGGATGTATACATGAAAAGTATGTATACAAACATAGATTGGCACAATTAAACACTTGGCCAAACGGGAAATACATACAAATAAATGAACATAATAAAGTACCGGGCAAACACCAATAGGAATTTAAACTGATTAAATATGCACTCTTAATCTCAATCATGTGCGAAAATATCAGAACAGTATAAATGAATGTTACTCCTCAGTGTCATACATATACATCATTTTATAGAAAGACTTTGTGTAACTATTTGAATCCACTGGCAAAAATAGAGACATGCTAACTGATACCGTGGTTTGCACTCGGTCCTGCTTCAGTCTGTGGTAAATAAGTGGAATCAACCTCTAATAACGTTTGTAGTCATTCACTGCCTAAAATAGTTACAGATATTATACACTGCAGATCGATCGAGCGAATGTCTTTGTTTCAAGTCCTTGAAATAACGTATCCGTAAATAGTTTGAAAGTATGATTGTGCACCCAAGAACATCCGTGCAGGCTGATCATGGTCTGCACTGTTCGTTATTCAGTCAGTAGATTTTCAGTGAGCACCCCTTTGAATAACAAGAGCTCGTAGAACACGAAATGCCTCACCCCTCGCCACTTGAAGCATTCAGTAATTGCACAAGAAACAGAAATTATTTGCTCACTGTAAACAAAAGTTCTACTGTACTTGTTCAATGTAACCTTGACCTTTTACCTATTGACCTCAAATTCAATAGGGGTCATCTGCTGGTCATAATCAACCTCCCTATTATGTATGTTTCGTGATCCTAGGCCCAAGCGTTCTCAAGTTATTGTCCAGAAAGGGTTTAACTGTTCCGGGTCATTGTGACCTTGACCTTTGGCCTACTGACCTCAAAATCTATAGGGGTCATCTTTTGGTCATGACAAACCTCCCTATCAAATTTCATGATCCTAGGCCCAAGCGTTCTCAAGTTATCGTCCCGAAATGGTTTAACTGTTCCGGATCACTGTAACCTTGACCTTTGACCTACTGACCTCAAAATGGTCTCCTGCTGGTCATGATTAACTTCTCAATCAACTTTCATGATCCTTGGCCCAAACATTCTTCAGTTATCGTCCGGAAACCGTTTAATTGTTCCTGGCCAATGTGACCTTGAACTTTGACTTGATGACCTCAAATTCAATAGGGGTCATTTGCTATCATGACCAACCTCCCCATCAAGTTTCCTGATCCTAGGCTCAAGCGTTCTTGAGTTATCGTCTAGAAACCGTTTTACTGTTCCAGGTTACTGTGACCTTGACCTACTAATCTCAAAATCGATAGGGGTCATCTGTTGGTGATGATCAACCTCCTAATCAACTTTCACAATCCTAGGCCCAAGCATTCTTGAGTTATCATCCGGAAACCGTTTAACTGTTCCGGGTCACTGTGTCCTTGAACTTTGAGCTACTGATCTCAAAATCAACAGGATTCATCTGCTGGTCATAACCAATCTATCTATCATCTTTGATGATCCTAGGCCCAAGCGTTCTTGAGTTTTCATCCAGAAACTGTTTAACTGTTGAGGGTCACTATGACCTCGACCTTTGACATACTGATTTCAAAATCAATAGGGGTCATCTGCTGGTGATGAACAACTTTCATGCCCAAGCGTTCTTGAGTTATCATCCGGAAACTGATTGGTCTATATTCCGACCGACCGACCGACCGACAGACCGACCGATCGGCCGACCGGCCAACATCTGCAAAACAATATACCGCTCCTTCTTCGAAGGGGGGCATAATAGATGGTATTGCCAAAACTGTATGATGGACAAGTCCATTTTAGAAATTTAGCAGGGTAAGGGTTAAGGTGCCATTAGTCTTCAAGTTTGACTAAGGCAGAAATAATCACATGTATGAAAATTTGGAAAGGTCTCTTTATTTTACAGACAAACATACATAGAAGTGGTGCCATTTACATTATACATGTATATATAAATTTCCGTTATCTTGCACCCGCTCCGAATTATTCATATCATACGGTGAGGTACTCAAAAATTGAACAAACACAAAATGAAGCAATACCGTTTGTCTACAAATAACAATATATAACCTCCAAAGCTTTAAGCTACTACGCGGCGATAAACTGTAACTTTTATATAATCTTATTTATTATATGACTCTTTATATTGCTGACCAGTCCGTTATATGCGCTCCTTACCGGCCTGTAGTTCTACACTTAATTTCGATGGACTTAGGTCTTCGGACCTCCAGCTGAAACATTGCTTTTTGACTGCCAACTCATTCAATAAGTGTATAATATTATCTTCTAGTTCAATGTCTCTTTATTTCATCTAATGCTAAGACAATCGTAATGACATACAGTGCAAACTTAATTAAGCATCAACCAAAAATTCATATTGTTATGATGTAATCGTAAATATTAATTCTGACACTGTCTGTGGTATACGTTCTTCTAAATATTTATCATTGATTAGAGGGTGCAATAGAAGGCATGCGAAATTTCTCTCCAGATGAAGCTAAACTGTAAATAAAAATACAAAACTTAGAATTGAAGTTCTTTACCATGTTGCGATGACTACGTAAAAGTAAGCCTCTATACTACATGTTCTTGTACCTAAATCGCCTGAGGAAGTCTTCTACAGGGCTGTAGTGTAAGATAACTTTAGAGTTACAATGCATGTGTGGTTTTAAACGGCGATTTTTCGGATACTAATGTTAGAACTGATGTCAGCGAAGATTTATTTTATTTACACTGTCATCTAAACCATCTTGAAATTAGAGCAGTGCTGCGGTCAGCAAGCAGTAAATGCGTTAAAACCAAACTTTCGTTAACAGAGGTAAGAGAAATATGTTCATATTTGGTAACCCTATGTTCAGCTTGCTTTCTGTGCGTAAATCGTTTTTTGTATGTTTTGGTGTTATCCCAATCTTTGAAATTGCTCTCATTATAATAAATATGAGCCGTGCCATGAGAAAACCAACATAGTGGCTTTGCGACCAGCATGGATCCAGACCAGCCTGCGCATCCGCGCAGTCTGGTCAGGATCCATTCTGTTCGCTTTCAAAGCCTATTGCTATTAAAGAAACTGTTAGCGAACAGCATGGATCCTGATCAGACTGCGCGGATGCGCAGGCTGGTCTGGATCCATGCTGGTCGCAAAGCCACTATGTTTGTTTTCCCATGGCACGGCTCATATGTTTCCTGTTAATGAGTATTTTAAAGATCCAGTTATTATATCGTTCAAATACAGTGTCAATTTGAGTGTGACCTAGTATGAGGTCGCGGTGTGTGGCTCTTGATGGTTTTAAAATTATCTGTGTTCAATGCCTCCGGGGATTCTTTGTTTATTGTTTTTTTACTGTACGTTAATGTTCAAACATCAATAGAAATAAAACCACTACTAACATAATATAATAATGTAAATAAGTAGACAGAAATAGAATATGGTTCATAATGTTTGATCTAATCTGTTTCCCCATTATAAAGATATTTCTTTTCGTGCAAACCCATTCGAAGTGTTCCAAATAAATGCCATTATCAATTAACACATTGAGAGTATTATTCATTAAGGTTACAACATAATATATGTCATTTTGATCCGAACATTTATTTTATAACAAGAACATGAATGAATTGCCCGGATGACCTGGAATGTTTCCATTTCTTGGTGTTTTATTTTCTGATTTATCTCTGTAAATGAAGAGATATATGTGTGCCATGAAAAGTTCAGTTATGAAAATCATGACTTTTTTTAACTAGATATCGGTATCCCAGTGATAAACAGAAGTTATTCGGCTAATTTTCTATGAAAGTTACTTCTTACCTCTTGGAACAGTCATTGCATTTATAGTAAATGAAATTCAAAGAAAAAATATGTTCTGAAGCGGTTCATTTGTACACTACGTATCAAACCATAAATTATATTAGATATACACTCACATTATTTAAGTTGCATACAAACTGTACAAACAACTTTTTAACACTAATCATACTATCATTTTCAATAAGAAATAATATATCCCAAACAGTGATTTGTCGTTGAATAAAATTTATGTTTGAATTTCAGATGAGTTGAAATTATATCACGAGGGTGTCTATGCTGACAATATGAACTGCAACGAAAACACATGAGCTTAAATTGTAAATGAAAACAGTTTTCAAATTAAGCAGACATGGTAGATTTATAGATATAACACGTTCTCTTCTGGATCTTATATGGCCTTTTGTCGGAATGTGAAGATGTAGATATCAGATGTTATAGAAGCTGATATCATGTTTCTTTGTTCAGTGTAATACTGTGTCCCAGTTTGCTTGAAGACATTTTGCTTCCTTAAGTGTAATATTGTCGAGGTCAAATGGTAAATTAGTATTTAGGCAATAGATAATGCATTTTATGAGTTTTGCATACGAGAATCAAACGGCAAAGAGGTTAATGCTATGTAATTACACTAAAACTCTGCAAATGCTTCCATCGTAGGAATCTGATAAGGCAAATATTTAACCAGCACCGTTTAATTTGGCATGAAATTAAAAAGTTGCGGGATAATGATAATCCGTATTATGTGTGTTTTCTGAGTTTTCTTAAAAGTCTTAAAGTATCAATACCCAATTTTAAACAACATTTCATCAATGCTTTTTATTGTTAAGACACCAGCTCCTATTTTGGTAACCTTTATCCATAAAATTCAGCATATCAGTGGTTAAGTAATAGTCCTGTCCTGTCTCAATAGGAGATTCTCAAACCTGTAACACATTCTGGTACACCTGTTTTCAAGTTAAAGTGTAACATCTCTAGTTTTTGTGCATTTACCTGTAGCTATGCTAAGTATTCTTGTAACAGACACATACTTCATTAATGGGCATCGAATTGACAGCTGTTTATCATTGTATCATCTAAATACTGTTGATCAACATAAGAAAAAAAGCGAAACTAATGAAGCAATCATTCATTTGTGATAACACCACCTTTTGTCTCTGACACTAGGAGTAAGAGAATACGTTACAAGAATGCTTATGGGTATAGAATTAGGCCTGGAGAAACAAAAATCAAACAAAACCAAATCATAGAAAGAAAGAGTTGTTTGACATGAAAACTGAACAGCATATAAAACATGTATATTACTTTACGAAACAGGTGTCAGTATACTGATATAAACATTGAATTCCGGAAAAGGACTGCCTAAAGGGGTCCC
The DNA here is from genome assembly GCF_021730395.1 of Mercenaria mercenaria. Taxonomy (NCBI): domain Eukaryota; kingdom Metazoa; phylum Mollusca; class Bivalvia; order Venerida; family Veneridae; genus Mercenaria; species Mercenaria mercenaria. The sequence continues at coordinate 27,842,875 of NC_069362.1, forward strand.
ACTTCCGGACAGTTAAACGCCTTTAAAAACTCACCATTTTCAAAGAACTGTTACACATTTTCGTTTTGATGCATTTGCAACAGCGTACGAGTGGTAAAATTCCGCATAACAAGGTGGAACACAGTTTTCAGCAATTGTTTATCTTTATTTCTTTACAAATGGCATTCATTTTCAAAGGGAGACAACTTTTTCCAAATATTTTAAGTATTCGTCGGGAAAAAGTTGTCTCCCTTTGAAAATGAAGGCCATTTGTAAAGATTTGAAGATGGAGAGTTTTTAAAGGCGTTTGACTGTCCGGAAGTGGGGCACCTTTAGGCAGTCATTTTCTAGAATTCACTGTTTATAACAGTGTACTGACACTTGTTTCGTAAAGTAATATACATGTTGTACACGTTGTTAAAACAAACAACTCTTTCTTTCTATGATTTGGTGTTGTTTGATTTTTGTTTCTCAAGGCCTAAATCTAAACCTTAACATCATTTACAGTCGCGATACGTTATACCATTAAACTATAGGTGTATTCAAGAACTAAATTGTACCTTATGATACCTTTAGTTAAGTTTTATCAATAAATTAAATATTTTCACTTTTTCAGTCCAACGAAATTTAAAAGTAGTAATTGTGTATGGTTGTAAAGAATATATATTATTATTATAATATAAAGTACCGATAAAAATATTCAACTTATACATCACTTAATGCTATGGACCTAAAATAAATTGCATTTCATATAACATATTAGTTACACCTATTTTCAAATATTAGAAATTTCCTGCAATGAAATATTTCTGTCAGTATTTCTGGCACCTATTTTTGTTAAAATGTATAAGGCACCCATTAGCTAAATGGTGTGTTTGTTTCACCTAAATGATATAAACTTTGATCATGCACTTGACCTGATGAACCGGATAACTTTTTTCCTTTATCAATAAATCTTTTAATTGTAGAGAATATGGATTAAATGCTAGTCACGAACGTGTGTTGTATCAATCTACCTTCTCGCAGACTGGAGTTAATGGCACGTACACATTTTTATTTTTCTGGCAAGAAATGAAATACCTTTAGTATTATTTCAATTTTCTTTCCGCCACCATGATTTGCTGCGAAACATATATAAGCCTATAGTTCACAGAGATAATCAGTGGTTCATACAGGCTACCATCAAAGGCATTTTGTATGATAGCATATTGGTTACAATCCCGTGTATTTACACAATTACCTGCAATTGTATTGTATTATTTAATGACGACTCGAACAATTATAACGACAAAACTTACTAAGATCATACTATCACTGTTATTTATGTAGCCCTTGCAATATGTGGTGAAAGAACCTTTAGAAGCATAAAATACAATCGAGTAAATTAAAGTTATAGCAAAGTTTAACTCGATTTGAATGCGTCTGTCCATGAGAGGTAATAAAAGTGCGCAACATCCCTCACTCTCCTATCATGTGCTGAAGCGGAACACTATTATACAGAAACATTAAATAAAATTCTTTCAATGACATTAACAAAGGTTTAAGACATACACTGGTCTCGTGTCCTATTAAAACTTAAGGTATTTAATAGGAAGCTTAGTACTGTCTGGCAATATTTGTCCAATATACGGTGAACAGGTTAAATAGAATTGTGTACCAGTACCGAATTAATATGCAAGAAATTTATTTCTCAGTCATATTTTACAAAAGGAGTTTGTTTCTTTGGTGTCAGCACTACTGTTTTGTTAAACCTATTACTTACATTGAAAACATGAACATAGAAGTATTTATTGTGATCAATGGTATTCTTTAATGTATAAAATGCCTACAATAACTGTCTAAGTTTAAATTTGCTAGTTGATCAATAAAGCAGTATCATATTATATCAAACAGCATAGGTTTAAATCTAAATCAGCAATATATCACTGATATTTCTCTTTGTCAAGGGATTTATCGCCGTTTTCTGCATGGTATTTCATTTATGTAATATAACCTATGTTCCTGGATTCTGTACCAGTTCAAACTTGTTCTCAACAAATAAATGCCACCTTTCCGCACGAATCAGAGTTGAAGGACGAATCATCTCAGGTTTATAATCAAACCATTGTTATCAAAGGCTTAACGTAAATGATTTAGACTGGAATCATAGAAACTGTTGAAACATGTCAACAGAAGTTTCTTTGTGTAATATAAGATAGTATCATATCTGCGTATGTAATATGCCACATTTCATAAATAGCAAACGGTTACTAAATTGCAAACACTGTACTATTTGTGTCGTTGGTGATACTCTCTTTTGAAAAATGTACATCTTATCTCACTCTGCATGCTTTACAAGTATTTAATGCGTATCTCTTTACGTAATGAATTAAAATTTTAATACATCGATATAGGTTAATGGTCACTTAACCCTTACCCTGCTAAATTTCTTTCATGGATTGGTCCATCATTCAATTTGGGCAATACCATTTATTATTCGAAGGGGTGTTTACCGAAAATCAACTGACTGAACAACGAACAGTGCAGATCATGATCAGACTGCATGGATGTGCAGGCTGATCTTGGTCTGCACTGGTCGCAAAGGCAGAATCACTTGCCGCCAGCAGGCTAAGGGTTAAATATCCTTTGTGTGATCTCCTCTTTTTGAACCGTTTATAGTTAACAAAGCCTCTTACGTAAATAAAAATATATGCATTGTGGTCAAAAATGTATTTTGATTTTAAAGATATATCTATATTTGAATGAATCATTGTCCTACGCACACAGTAAATATCGATGATTAAAAGTAACCAACATGGTATAATAGAACGATTTCTCTATAACAAAAGGACAGATATGGTCCTAAATCGCTCACCTGAGCGATATTTGTGTCAGTGGAAGTATATCATATGACATACACACAAACAAACGGACTGGAAATAGAAATGCCTTTGTACTGCATTTTTACCATTTGCAGAGTGGGGGGAAATCCCAGTACTCATTAAATATCTACTTAGCAGATTTTGCTAAAATGTGACCTATAGCGAGAATAATGTTTTCAAGGTTTTACAATAATCATCGTCAGCTAAAAACAAAGGGAACTAATCTGATATAAATAAGTCCAGAGGTATCTAACTTGATTATCTGCGTACCATGATGACACTGATGAAATTTCAAATCAGTCTTGTCAGAAGTAACTGAGAAATATCCATTCAAATTAAAATAAAGGGAGGTTGTTTGTCAAAAATTCACTCGGAAAGTGTAGTCACACATGAGTAGGACTGATGTAGAAAGAAATTTGCAAACAATGTGAAAAATAGCAATTTTTGTAACTCTGGTCCTACTAAACTAATTTAGCTCTTGGATCTTTTAATCATGCACATTCTGTGTAAATATTATTTGGATTGGTGAAGAAATGAAGTTGCTTGAGTGTAAACAAGGGAAAATGTAACAATTCCTGTAAAATCAAGGGCAAGTAACTCTAGTCCTTACGGTCAGATTTCACTCATAATCGAACCCATCTGAAATCTTATGCTCATACATATTCTATATAAATACGAATTTGATTGCAAAAGGAATAAAGGTGTTATAGTGTAAACAAGATAAAATATAGGGATTTTTGCAAAATCAGGGGCCCAAAACTCTGGTCTCACTTGTCTGATTTTGTTCACAATTGAAGTCATCCTAGATCTTATGACAATACATATACTACAGAAATTTGTTTTGGATTAGTGAAGAAATGAAGGTGCTAGAGTGTAAACAACGTAAAATATAGTAAGTTTTGTAAATCAATGGCACATAACTCTTGTCCTACCGGTCCGACTTCGTTCATAATCGAACTCCTCTAAAATCTTGAGGTCATACACATTCTTTATAATAATAATTAGGATTAGTGAAGAAATGAAGATGCTATAGCGTAAACAAGGTGAAATATAGGACATTTTGTCAATCAAGGGCATATAACTCTAGATATACTAATCAGACATAGCCAATAATTGAACTCATTCGAGGTCTTATGACCAAAAACATTGTGACCAAGTTTGATTAAGATTGCTTCAAAATTGTGGATGCTAGAGTGTAAACAAACTAAATATGAACGGACGACGTACGGACGGACGACGGACATTCGTCGATCCTAATAGTTCACCATGAACCTTCGGCTCAGTTGATCTAAAAGGTCAAATTTCATTTCGGAACACAAAACTATGCATGCGGTTCAAATTTGAAGCCTGTACCTTAAAAATGTGAAAGTAGGTCACTAGGTCAATGTCAAGGTCAAAGTGTTTTTTCGGTGCACAAAACTATGCATGTGGTCCAAATTTGAAGGCTGTAGCTTGAGAAATGTGAAAGTAGGCCACTAGGTCAAAATCAAGGTCAAATTTCATTTCTGAACATAAAACTATGCATGTGGTCCAAATTTGAAGCCTGTACCTTCAAAAATGTGAAAGTAGGTCACTAGGTCAATGTCAAGGTCAATGTGTTTTTTCGGTGCACAAAACTATGCATGTGGTCTCAATTAGAAGGCATTAGCTACAGAAATGTGGAAGTAGGTCACTAGGTCAAAATCAAGGTCAGCTCATGTCAAAGTTCATTTTGCCAGTCAAAACTATACATGTGGTCCAAATTTGAATGTTGTAGGTTATTGACCAGAAGATTCTCCCTATATAAGTCTATATGAACCATGTGACCCTCGGGGCGGGGCCATATTTGACCCCAGGGAGATAATTTGAACAAACTTGGTAGAGAACCACTAGACGATTCTACATTACAAATATCAAAGCCCTAGGCTTTGGTGTTTTGACAAGAAGATTTTCAAAGTTTTTCCCTATATAAGTCTATGTAAACCATGTGACCCCCAGGGCGGGGCCATATTTGACCCTTGGGGAATATTTGAACAATCTTAGTAGAAGACCACTAGATGATATCACATACAAAATATCAAAGCCCTAGGCCCTGTGGTTTTGGACAAGAGGTTTTTCAAAGTTTTTCCCTATATAAGTCTATATAAATCAGGTGACCCCCGGGACGGGGCCATATTTGACCCCAGGGAAATAATTTGAATCATCTTGGTAGAGAAGCACTAGATGATGCTACATACCAAATATAAAAGCCCTAGGCTCTGTTGTTTTGGACAAGAAGATTTTCAAAGTTTTTCCCTATATAAATCTATGTAAATTATAAAAATAAACAAAGGGACATAACTCACTCAAAATTTTTGAACCAGTCTGATTTTCAGGGGGACACAACTAGGGTATCAATACATCATTTTGACAAAGTTTGGTCAAAATCCCCCAGTTGTTTCTGAGGAGACGCGATAACGAGAAATTTTTAACGGACGGACGGACGGAAGTTCAGGTCTACATATGGGTATTTATACGGCTACTCTTTTGTTCTCTCTATTGTCCTTTTAACCACGTAAAAGAAAAAAGGCACATAAACGCCTTACGGAATGAATGACATCAAAAAAAGTACAGTTACCTATTGTTCCTATAGCCACTCTAGTATGCAAATGTGGGCTCGGACGGACGATGGACCACGGACGCAGAATGATTTGAATAACCCACCATATGATGGTGGGCTAACAAGTGTGTAAGACCATTATATATTGTGAAAAGTTCGGACGATCCGTTGGCGTTGTAAAAGTTAGTGTAAGCCTCTCGTAGTCTGTAATATCGATTACACTATGTAACAACATTTTCTTTGTGTAATTAAGGTTGAGAATTAGGCCTTGAGAAACAAAAATGAAACAACACCAAATCATAGAAAAAAAGAGTTGCTTAAGACGAAAATTGAAAAGCATGTAAAACATGTATATTACTTTACGAAACAAGTGTCAGTATACTTATATAAACATTGAATTCCAGAAAAAGACTGCCTAAAGGGGCCCCACTTCCGGACAGTCAAACGTCTTAAAAACTCACCATTTTCAAAGAACTGTTACACATGCTCGTTTTGATGCATTTGCAATAGCGTGCGAGTGGTGAAATTTCACATAACAAGATGGAACACAGTTTTCAGCAATTGTTTATCTTTATTTCTTTAAAATTGCATTCATTTTCAAAGGGAGACAACTTTTTCTCGACGAATACTTAAAATATTCGGAAAAAGTTGTCTCCCTTTGAAAATGAATGCCATTTGTACTTAAAATATTCGGAAAAAGTTGTCTCCCTTTGAAAATGAATACCATTTGTAAAGAAATAAAGATAAACAATTGCTTAAAACTGTGTTCCACCTTGTTATATGAATTTTCACCACTAGCACGCCATTGCAAATGCATCAAAACGAACATGTGTAACAGTAATTTGAAAATGATGAGTTTTAAAGGCGTTTGATTGTCCGGAAGTGGGGCCCCTTTAGGCACTCCTTTTCCAGAATTCAATGTTTATATCAGTATACTGACACTTGTTTCGTAAAGTTATATACATGTTTTGCATGCTGTTCAATTTTCATGTCAAACAACTCTTTCTTTCTATGATTTGGTGTTGTTTGATTTTTGTTTCTCAAGGCCTAATTCTCAACCATAAAACATTTCTATAATTAAAATGCTGTACATTTGAGCAAGGTCTTTCAAAACATATCGATTCCATTACACGAAGGTCACTTACGTGCAGGTGAAAACAGACAATTTCAAAGTTGAAATCGCCCTTTTATTGCATAGATGTATTTCCATATTACCAATAACAGACCAAAAATGACGTGTTAGGTTAGTTAGGTGTAATTCGCTATGACAAAATTAATGTGCTTCACCATTTCTGAAAATTATAGGTTGTCGATATTTAAAACATCAAAAAGATACCTTGAGGTTAATTAAAAACTCCAATAATTTCAAACTTGGTGTCAGTGAAATTTAAGCATGAAATCACATTCATAACAGTATAATGGTTGGAGCACAGTATGTCACCATTGGGATACCAGTTTTATTTCCTACTATTCAACAGAAACCGATCCAATGAGTGGCTCAATCTGTGTTTGCCGTGCTCTATACGTTTAGAAATTATACTCTGATTCGAAGTCAGCGATTACCCACTTGGCCACGGAAGCTCCTATTTTCTTTAATAGATTATGTGGCAAATTAGTATAAAGGGTAGAAAAATTGTAAGTGTTTATAACAGAACATTTGCAGTGTTTTATTTACTAGTTTTTTAAATTTCAATTTAATAAAACAAGAGTTCTTATATACTCAAGAGCAGTACCTCTGCTATGGCCTTTTATTCGATATATGTATAGTTGTTATATTTAAGCATATTTTGATTGGAAAATATAAAGTTGTACAATAATTATTATAAATGTTAAAGTGATAAATATACCTTCAACGAGAACATATCTAGCTATATCCAGCCTAGCATAATGATTAAAAAAAAATTTTGTATGCAACATTAGACATAAAATAGAATAACTTATAATGAACAAAACAACCCTCAGTCTTATGAACCGTATGTAATAGTATGAAGAAGCTAAATGCATGTACATGTGGTGATTTGTAATCCGTGCACCAAACACCCTAAGAACCTTTATATGTGAAAAGTACAAGAAAGCGGTGGAATTCATATAAAAAGCACTATTTTATTTATGTCTGTATGAAATTGAATAATTGTGATATCATAATTACACTAAACGTAACCTAACAACAAATTACATATTATTTTGTTAAAAATCTGCAAGAAAATTACACTTAGTGTTAACACATATCGATGAAAAAGAAAAAACGAACATATATCGTGGCAAAAAAACTCATAAGGCGCAGCTTAATTGATAAGAACAGAATAATAATACGAAAAGAATGCCACTAGGAACAACCGAAAGAAAATTAATGTAATATCTTTTTACCATATAGTATTATATATTATGTTTGTGTTAGGCATATGGTCATGTGTAACTTCCATCCTTTGATATTCATAAGACGCTAGCCAATACTGTCGTCTGTACTTTAAAGCCTTTGTTTTCATTAAAATTGATTTCAATTGCTCTGCAACCTTTAATATAACGTGCTCTAAATAGCTGCACAGATAGATCGATTGAGCAAACATGTTTTGTTTATAATTAACAAGGCAAGCGACCGATATTTTACAAGAAAATATCAGTTTACACAAGAAGTTTATATTTTATATAAATATTAATTAAATCATATACTTTCAGGGTTTCGTAAGTGAACCAAATGTCACATAAAAACACTAAAGCTACCTCATCTCTTACGATAATTAATAAATAAAGCAAATAACACTAATGAGTATAGAATTATTTAACCTAGGAAATTATTTATGTTTCAATTACACATTGGAAGATTTTTCGTAAGACTTTAGTCAATAATATTTTTGCACTTACTGCTTTTCAGTAACAATAACATAAATGATCATAAGGTAAGTTTTTTTAAATATCAATGTATATCACAAACTGATTATAAGCATAACGCATGTATAATTATTTATTGTACAAAAATATTATCAATTAGACGACATATATAGAAGCACACTTCATCATACTCTAACAGGATCGCTTGCAAACATAGACATCTGTTTATAGTAAAAATCTCTATGTAAATATCCTGCATTCTGAATATTTCTAAGATTTTTTTCGGACACTTTTTGTTTCCATTGTATCTTTATCTTCTGACAGTAAAACTATGTTTGACCAAATGGCGGAATTCTTTTATGAGGGAACGATAGTAAGAGAGAAATAATCGTCCATACAATAAATGTATCAAATGCCCTATAAAAAGTGTTATTGAACGTATTTGGAGTATACATCTTACATAAGAAAAACACGTTTTATACATGTGTACTGTTTTGTATCGAAATTTCAGCATTTGGTTTGATAAATACTGTTCAAACTGGTAAAGGTCTCCATGTACCTGGACTCAGTGATACTATATTTTCGGATCCTTCCCATGATTAACTGAACTATGATAGAATTACGCTAAACACGGCGCTATGGGGCGTGAGGGGTATTGCACATTTCATTACCTCTCTTGAACATTTTCTCAGAAAAAGATATATCAACAATGACAAAATGGAAATGTGACCTTATATAAAACACTAGGTGCTCGATTAAACACGAAGTAACGTGTTTAGCAATTGTTTTCATGTTTACAGTGTCATCGATTGACAGGTATGTAATGCTTAAACAGGGAAGGAAGCATTTTGTGCAAAACAAGAACGAAAATTCCACAATATTTTATATGAAGAACTCAGAACGTAATATTCTTCATAAATATATCATTATTTATTAATGCATTCCATATTCAGGATTTATGATAAACAAGCATATTCCAGAAAGCTCTGGAAAGTTTCCAATAATTCTTACTCGTTACAGTATATAAAGTGTATTCTATGAAAAATTATGGCTTTTCGCTGAAATACACCATTAGACCAAGAGTGTTACAAAATCATGTGACTGTTTACGGTCTTTAAACATTTCATGACGTTATAAATTTCCCAGAAAACGGAATAATAGATCCACTCTTAAAATATGCAATACTTCATGAGGTTATTCCGTTTGTTTGGATATTTTTTACAATATATCATAACAATATAAAAGAAGAATCTGTCAAACTAACGTATGTGTTTGCAATTATACTGCATATTGTATTCTTCTTTATGAATTAAATCAATAGAAAGGGTAAAGTACTAGTAAAAAGAAAAAGCAAATTAACATACATGTACACAACAATTACTTGCACTACGGTAGCGGTAAGAGTTTTTGTTTTGCTTGTTTACATCTATCCTAAAGAAACATGCAAAGGCCAGGATTTCTTAAAAAGAACTGAGGTTAATGCAATTGTGGGAAGGTTGCAATAATGTAGACCTATCGGATCATTACAGATATTCGTGCAAAAAAAAAACCATAAAGAACATGACATGGCCTACAACCTTTGAAAAGTTGGAAAACATGTTTTGGAGAGGTTATATTTTTTTTTGCGTGAAAAGGATTTTGCTATCAATGGACAAAACACATTACGCAATACTATGTTAAAAATATATTCCATTTTTATGCTATTAACGATTTGTCCAGAATGTGAGATAAATTCTGGATAATATGTTTTAGTAGCGGAGTACTTATCTTGCTCACAATTACCACACAAAGAATAAGCAACCAGTTCTGGGGGCCTTTCCATGAAGCCTACTTATGACAAAGTTTGGACTTAAGAGTCAACTATGCAAAAAGCTGTTTCACGGAGCATTTCTTAACTTGGTTCAAACTTAAGAAAATTCCTAACTTTAGGCGATATCCAACCGTGACTTAGGATGGAACTAAATATCTCAGCCGCCTTTGTTTAATAGGGAGGTTGCGATGTCATACTTGTTAGTATATTCGTACGTGTAGAAAAACTTTATATACAATAATTTGTGCTAAAATATGTCCGAAAGAAATTAACTGTGCTGCGCACTACATGTATATTTACACTTTTATAGACATCACACAAACATGACCATACAAAGTTCTTATTGAACAGTGTGGACATTTTTGGCATCTCTCTAGAAACTGAAAGCAGTCAGATCAAAGAATTTAGGTAGTGGACCCGTTATGCAAATAGTTATTTTCCATTTCAATTAAGGGAATCCTAACTGCGAATTAGGGTGGATTTTGAAGAGGCATGTATACAAGCCTTCCAAGACATAAATCCAGAAGCTACCGTAGAAGCCTGTTTCTTTCACCTGGCACAGGCTCATTGGCGTAAGGTTGGGGATCTGGGCATGAGACAACAGTATCTGGAGGATGAGGAATTCGCAATTTCAATGCGCATGTTTACGGCACTTGCATTTGTGCCACCTACCGAAGTCACAGACGTATTTGCAGAGCTATGCGAAGCTATTCCAAAAACAACGCACGATTTCATACCATATATGGAGGCGACGTACGTTGGATGCTATAGGTTTAAATCAAAGTCTAAACCTAATGGAACAATGGTAAGTGTGTGCTCCAAACATAACAATAAATAAATAAATAAATAGCACTACATTATTATGTAGTTACTCAGTCATTACTCAGTCATTACTAGTCATTACTATTGTCATAACAATAAATAAATAAATAAATAAATGAATAGCACTACATGTTATTATGTAGTTACTCCGTCATTACTCAGTCATTACTAGATATTAACACGTGTCATTAACTACTTACACATTTCATTCACTACTTACTCACGTTATTTACTATTTACTCATGTCGTTATAGGTGTTTAAGCGTCAGTGGAGGCCACCCATGTTCTCCCCGACGTTGTGGACCGTGTATCAACGCACGTTGGATGGAGAGCCACGCACCAACAACCACTTGGAAGGATGGCACCGCCGTTTTAAGTCCATCGTTGATAAGCACCACCCTAACAACTATGTGTTCCTGGATAGATTGAAAGGCGAACAAGCGCACACCGAAACACAGATTGAACGTTTAATCGCTGGTGAAAACCCAAAAGAACCCAGGAAGAAGGTAAAATATATCTTTATATAACACAGACATTTCATAAATTACAAACTTTTGATATCCATTAATCATTTCGAAATAATTTATGTCCAAAATATCTGTATAAATTACAAACTTTTGATATCCATTAATCATTTCAAAATAATTTATGTCCAAAATTATAGAGCTTATTTCATTATTTTATATATCATGAATAATGCTACTTCAGGAGAAGAAAACCAACGAGAAACTGATGAGATCGTAAAGGAGTTATATTCAAGGCCACATATTGACTTTCTGCGAGGTGTTGCTTAGAACTTCCGTTATTAGAAATACATGTAGCAATATCAATGTGCTCTGATAGACATTCCACGGTGTAAAGGAATATACTACTGTCTGACCTCTTTTGACAAGTTCGATTGACTTATAGATTTATACTGATAATAAATCAAATACAGTCTGTTCTTACTTTCGTTCTTAACTCATTCTTTGCTTTTGATGTTTTGGACAAGTAATTTCGACAAGTTTTCGAAAACTGTTCGACGAAATTCGACACGTATATCTTTTCTATCAAATATCCATTCTATCACTTGTCGTATTCGATCACATGTCCATTCTACCAATTGTCTTATTCCATCATATGTCTTTCGACGTAATGTCGTGCACCGGTACTGGTCAATATTTATAATGAATTAAGAACAAATTTATTTTGTACTTTGAAAAAGTGGCCGCAATTTCGGCGTGCCCGTTGTTTTGGCGTGTCCGTTAGGTGGAAATCTACAGTAATAATTGATGTTAAATTATCATTAACATGTACTGCACATATCACAGACTAGATTTATAACTCCAAATGAAAAAAAAAGAACCTAGATGATTGTCTCTTCAAATAATTACGAACGTTTATAAGAAAATTTAGAAACCTAAGTAACAGATTTATTTCACTGAAAAAAGTTGTGTTGCTTAATTTCTAAATAACGGACAATACCATTCATAGGGCAAGAATTTAAGTACTGATGGTAGGAACGTTATTTATGTTTAATAACACATTACAGTTCAAAGTATATGAACTGATCTACAAGATACTGCAAATAACTGAAACACACCACTGTTGCTTTATTTCAACTTACACCTGTATATTTTAACAACGTTTATGCTTGTGTTAGCGGCGAATGAGGTACACTGATATTTCATCTCAATTCTAAGACAGCTGTTTTCTATAATTACCAGTGATGAATATCTACTAACAATCCTTAGATTTTATCAGTTGCAGGTTATCAGAAAGCCATCTGCAATTATCTTACTGGCTCCTGTATGAAAACAAAAACGATATGCGATTCTGAAAACGTTATAGTATTTTCATTAGCATTGTTGTAATTAATGATCATTTATGTTCACTGTATGGTAACTACAACGGTAGCCGTGTGTTTGGATATGTCCAACATGACCGCCACAAACAAAAATCAATGGACCATCATGTAAGTTCTGAAAGATATTTCTTACGTCTTTTTCAAATTGTGTTATCCAACTTTTTTGAGTAACAAAAGTAATGCTCAAAGAAGTCATCGCCATACTGGCATTGCGTTCTGGATGGAATTTAGAAAATATATTTGTCTTCTAAACTCAAGAAATTGTTCAATATCGTGTCAGTTATTGTAGGAATTAATTTTTGGAGGTAGGTTTACCCGCTTCCGAAGTTAATATTAACTTTCTGAAATTAGAAAGTGCTTTTTTATTCCTATCAACATCTACATTTTTGCACTACATCATTGAATTTTCAATGATAAAGTAGTGGTCAAGCCCTGGTTACAACACTGACTGGTTACAGGTCAAACAGACAATTTAGATTATGTAAGATCTATCAATGATAAAATAGTCCAACAAACGATTGCATCACTGAGTGTAGCTGAGATGATGTAAGTTCCTGATTCATGTGAGGTCTCACATAGTTTCAGCTGGTCCGAGGTGTTAATCATTTAGGATAACCTCTCGGTTTGGTTTTGTTGGATTTAAAGTCGCACCGACACAAGTATAGGTCATATGGCGACTTTCCAGCTTTGGTAGTGGAGGAAGACCCAAGGTGCCACTCCGTTCATCATTTCATCACGAGCGAGCACCAGGGTAGAACCACCGACTTTCCGTAAGCCAGCTGGATGGCTTCCTCACATTAAGAATTCAACGCAGCGAGTGAGGCTCGAACCCACATCGGGGACGCGCAAGTGATTTGAAGTCAGCGACTTTTACCACTCGGCCACGGAGGCCTCTATTTTCGATTTGGTAGATTAATACAAACGGGTTTATTTTATCTGGGGACCATGCACCGCTTTTCATGAAATTGCACTCTGTGCATCATTGAAGGTTCCATGTGCACCGCTGTATGAAAACATCTGCGGGTGTCTGTAGATTGTATTCTGTACTTATAACATGTGTAAATGTTGAGTTCTGCTCAAACCGGGGATAGAGCTTGCATTTCCTCTACCGTCCATGAACAGGCTCAATCAAACCGAGCCTGCAACAGTTTCGTTTATGTCGTATCGGACGACCCGTGAATTTTCACTTAATTATCACAGCAGCGTTGTTTGTGCCGTGTGGCGGCTGTAAAACGTATCCCCGTATTTTCAATCAGAGCTGATATATTTCGATCTCTTCTCGTTCAGCACGACATTTATGTTGCGTTAGTTTACTGTTTAATTTATCGTCTTAAACATTTCGGCTTGGGTGGTTCCAATACTCCCAATTTATAAGCTTTGGGTATTGTTTAATTACCCCTTGGATATGGTGCCTGCGTTTTGATTGTGCCTTTTGGCAGTTTCTGTGAAATGCAGACTCGATAACCACATATCCCATCTCTAAGTTCCAATTTGTTTAGTTCTGACCATTGATTTTTTATCGTTTAGGGTAAAGCCGGACCATATGCCCCTTTTCAAGGAATGGCACTCTGTGCATCTCTGAAGGTTCCATGTGCACCGCCGTATGAATACTCTAAGGGTGTCTCTAAATTGTATTCTGGTACTTATAACATGTGTAAATGTTGAGGGCTGTTCAACGCAGGGCTAGAGGGCGTGGACGGTAGCTTGTATTTCCACTACCATCCCTGAACAGGCAGTCAAACCGAGCATGCATCATTTTCATTTATGTCTTGTTGGGCGACCTGTGTGTGTGTGTTTTTTTTTAAATTTTGTACTAATTTTACAAATTGTATTTAAAATGTACATTGTAGGTGTTGTCATGTCAGCGGACTGATTGATCAATAGATGTGCTCATATCGAGCTGTACACAGGTTTTCCAAAATTAGGCTTGTTGATATTTCATGGTAATATATAAACACTGCGGTTCCATTTGTTACTTAATGTAATTTGATGGCACAATAATCATTCATTAGTGTGCTATTAATAGCACAACATATACATGTAAAAGTGATTTTCATACATTTGCGGAGGAGTGGATAATTAGTTTTATTATACCTCACATAAATGTCCAATGCAAATTTCCCATTAGTTTAACTTGAATAATATATCATATTCCCCAGTGATTTTATATCACATGCGCAAAACCGTTATTTTCAATTTCTGCGCAGGTGATATGATCCATAATTTCATATCACATGCGCAACAGCGTTATTTTGTTTTTCTGCGCATGTGATATTATTTTTTCATATCACCCGTTGAGAGATTGATACTTTCGTATTTATTAAAAGACTGATTCGATAAATTTTCAGACGAGGCGCTTATATAATTATACTTTAGGATTAAATTACCCTTTTCTGGCATATGCGAACAAGGCCGAATTTTTTTTTTATGCTACGTGCAAAATATTTCGAAAACAAATTTTCATCAAATTTCGAATCGAAACTACCACAATAAGTTTGGAAATGATCTAACTAAGAAAATGAGTACTCACACTTATATGTTTCGTTTAGAAAAAAGAAAGTTATCGCCGTTTTTCGAATGCTACTGACTGACACAATGTTGAAATATTAGAATTAATATACTGTAGAGATCAGCGATATGTAAACGTTTCGACTAAATCTATAAAAAGTCTTATTACACAGTAAAGTCGCCACAAATTATGAGTGCTGACAAGTAAAGAGTCATTAATTCTGTCTTCATTATTTGGTTAGTAATTACTTTTTAATGTTAAATAAATTATTTTATTATACCTCACATAAATGTCCAATGCAAATTTCCCATTAGTTTAACTTGAATAATATATCATATTCCCCAGTGATTTTATATCACATGCGCAAAATCGTTATTTTCAATTTCTGCGCAGGTGATATGATCCATAATTTCATATCACATGCGCAACAGCGTTATTTTGTTTTTTCTGCGCATGTGATATTATTTTTTCATATCACCCGTTGAGAGATTGATACTTTCGCATTGATTAAAAGAGTGAGTCGATAAATTTTCAGACGAGGCGCTTATATAATTATACTTTAGGATTAAATTACCCTTTTTCTGCTGCTCTTGCATGTGCGAACACGGCCGAATTTCCCTTTTTATGCTACGTGCAAAATATTTAAAAAAAACAACAACAATTTTTATCAAATATTGAATCGAAACTACCACAATAAGTTTGGAAATCATTTAACTAATAAGAAAATGAGTGCTCACACTTATATGTTTCGTTTAGAAAAAAGAAAGTTATCGCCGTTTTTCGAATGCTCATGATTAACGCAATGTTGATTAGAATAAATATAGGGGTCAGCTATATGTAAACGTCTCGATGAAATCTGTCAAAAAAGTCTTATCACACGGCAAAGTCGCCACAAATTATGAGTGCTAACAAGTAAAGACTCTTTAATTCTGTCTTCATTATTTGGTTAGTAATTACTTTTAATGTTAAATAAATTATTATGTTGATTTTCAAGTAAATGCTTTGACCCTTATAACCTTTCGGTATAATAAAATAAATATTGCATTCCTGAGAGGGTGATATGAAAAATGTTCACCCCTCGAAATATGAATATAGACCTCGGCTGGCGCCTCGGTCAATATTCATATATCTCGCGGTGAACATTTTTCATATCACCCTCTCAGGAATGCAATATTTATATAATGTCAGTGATTTTCCAGTAAATGCTTTGATCCTTATAATCTTTCGGTATAATAAAATAAATATTGCATTCCTGAGAGGGTGATATGAAAAATGTTCACCGCGAGATATATGAATATTGACCGAGGCGCCAGCCGAGGTCTATATTCATATTTCGAGGGGTGAACATTTTTCATATCACCCTCTCAGGAATGCAATATTTATATAATGTTGGTTTTGTTACTATTTTTTATTTAAAACGTTTGATCTGTGTTTGTTTTCTTGAGATAAAATGTTTCCCCTGATGGTTTAATGCAACTGTATTTGTTAAGAGACAATCTGTAATTGCAGCCCTTCTCTACCTCATCTGATGTGTCAACAAGTAGCATTAACTCTAACAGTCAATCAATGAAATATAACAGGAAAGAAATCTGCCAAAAACAATCCGCCTCCATTAGTCTTCTAAAAAATACAAGGAAGAATATCCAACAGGGAAAGCCACGTTCCAAAAACGCAGCCTCTCCAAAGGCACACACGAACAGCACTCGCACAGCACACACAAAATAAACACACAAGGACAAAACAAACAAATACAGGAACACAGTGGAGCACCGCCTTGGAACGGTCAGTGGCAAAACCACCACTTGGGAGTTTAAACCGGTTTATGGTGCATCTAACCTCACCCTTACCCGAACCATGTTCCAAAGTCACAAGACAGTGTAAATAAAAGTTATCCCCGTCAGTTGAAACCCTAACATACGTAAAGGCAAAAATGATCTATGATCGTTCCAAGATTCCAAGATTCCAACAAAAGAATGTTCCAAGATCCCAGGTAAATATAACGGCTTATTACGGAGTGAATAGAATTACGTTCCAGCATACCAGGTATTTTAAGGATATACACATATATATAAATGCAATCTTTAAGAACCTAAAACGCATGTACTCTGTGTCTCTGCAGAAGACAGAGCAGCAAGGGAAACACCCTTAAGGGCCCGACGAAACAGGCCAGAAAATGGAAATCATAATAGCTCAGTCCTGGTGGGATTTAAGAACTACTAATCATAGAGTCCTCCACCTGTTCCGTCAGACACAATCAAAGAGGAAAGCGTAGCGTCCAACTGTAAAAGGGCTGAACACCAAACATGCGGTGTGTCTCAAAACAGTTGGGTCATAACCTCTTTTCATAAAACGTTTAATGACTTTACTTAAGACAATTGGAAAATTGCCATGACCCAAAATCTTACGAAGTTTGTAAACAACATCTCCTTAAAAAGCGGGTTTTGATATACCTTCTCGCAGAAGTGTCTTTAAATTGCTATTGTATTTCAAAATCAAATCTGAATAACGATATTAAAATTTGGAAAAGTATTTACGTAATTTATGATAACGGTAGTCCTGTTGAAGAAGTTTATTTGTAATATATAAGTTACATTCATTGAAATACTCAACATGACTACACGCTCTGGCAAACCGAATTAACTGAGAAATATATACCCCATAAGATGTAGCCTCGGGTATATCCCCATCCAAATGGGGGAACTTTACAATACTGAAATTAAAATCATCCCTCTATCATCAAGCCTTTGTTAGTAAAATAAAATTATGTCGACTAATTGGCGTGAAAATCTATAGTATAGGTATGCATAGCCTAAGGCATGTACAAAGCATCTTCATATTCAGAAGAACAATAAACGTGGTAAGTAGTAGAAACATGAATGTAATGGTTTTATAACAAGTGTTCATCAGTTTTTACGATGTTTTAATGAAAATTAATGTTTTACATATTAGAACTAACTTTACAATTCAATAATTTCTTGTCTGCTCATTTTTATTAGGCTGTTATATTTTATCTTAAATATTCGTGTCAAGAAGTTCGAAATAGTGCTTTTGCATAAAAATGCATTCAGTCATGTTTTATACTGCAAAATGCATAATTATGATTCAGTATTTTTGTTAACTTTAATACAAATATAAGGATAGCGGAGCTGGCAAAACTGATTGATATTTTGCCACTTTTACCGCCACTTTATTGACAAAAAACTAAGAATGTCTTCTTTTGTACACTGCCTCGATTTTATTCAGCTCGTAGAATTAAACATGTACGTTGAACAGTTGGTAAATATTCTTCTTTTCTGAAAAAGCTTTTCACTGAGTTCAAGCAGTCAATTTTCACATGGTTATAGTAGTCACCGTTCACTGGATTCTAGCATATATCATCGTTTCTTTCAAATTTATTTTTTTTATCACATATAATGTGTATTCATACATAATCATTATCTTTAGTTCCCAAGCTTGCACTTGGAGCAGTTTGAAATTTCCAAATGCCATTTAAATTAACATGCATTAATCAAAGCGTTTTTTTAGACGATTTAAACAAAAGTGGTTAATTGTTCTTTAAAGCAGAAACATTAACTTTATTGCCCAATTATATCTGCTATTTAAAGTGGTTTTTTTATAACTTTTGAAATGAACTGAGAATTACAGAAAACACGCACAGGCAGAGAGAAAAATAGTCAGTCAGGTAGTGTTTCTTGAATTATTTCAGCAGAATGTGTTTAAAACTGAGAGGGATTTCCGTTCATATTTCCGAACAGAGAAACTGAATTCAATATTTGAGCCGAGCCATGACAAAACCAACATAGTGGGTTTGCGACCAGAATGGATCCAGACCAGCCTGCGCATCCGCGCAGTCTGGTCAGGATCCATGCTGTTCGCTTTCAAAGCCTATTGCAATTAGAGAAACTGTTAGCGAACAGCATGGATCCTGACCAGACTGCGCGGATGCGCAGGCTGGTCTTGATCCATGCTGGTCGCAAACCCACTATGTTGGCTTTCCCATGGAGCGGCTCATTTATGTAATTATACATATAAGTAGTTATTCGTTTTATAAAAAATAGCAATGCTTCAACTAAAATGTCTTTATCATTTCTAGATCTGAGTTTTACTTCTTTTGGAAGTATATAAAATGTCATAATGAAAATGTTTTGTCCTTATTATTATAGGTAATTTACACTAATAACACATCTAGGAATGTCTTGAAGCCCTGTAAGCCATGACGTCTTGTAAAACATCTTCGACTGAACAATGCCTATAAATTGGGATAACAGATATGCTTTAAATCTGGCAGAGGGAGTCGTATTTACAATAACAATTATTTTTCAATTAAAAGCAGAATTTCATGTGTGATTAAAGAATGGATTAAAGGAGAAACGATTTGGCTAGATATACATATCTAAAAGACACTACGCCATCATCTTATAATGAAAATTATTTTTAAGAAAGTTCCATGATACTTTATAATTTCTTGGACTGGTTACAAGTACAGGTGGGAATATCCGGCTCTCGGCTAACTTGCCTGAACAGTTACCCTCAAGTTGGATGTTCCAATCCGTACCTACAAACAATTATATAAACTTATTATTGCATGCTCATATTCAACAAATGACAGTATAAATGCAATAAAACAAACTATTTTCTCTATAGTTCTATTTTCTTACAGTAGTGTATTTAAAAAGACGTAAGCAACCTTACACAATGGAAAGACGCCATGTAGTTTCAACCGTGCGTTCCGGCTAAATATTGTGATAATTGGCGTACAGTGACGGCAAGTTTCGGTTTATTTCTATTATAAATATGTCTTACTGGCTGTAGATATAGATAGGTATATCTTGTCCCAGGGTAACTGTTCGTTTGGGGTAGGAGTAACGAAGAACTGCCGAGTTACAGCCAAAGTAACCAGATAACCGAATATTCCAATTTGCACCTGCAAACAGTGGTAGGTTATTTTTCTTGAATACCATTTCTCACATACATGTATTATAAAATGAATAAAGCAAAACGATATACTTTCTTTGTAGCACGCCTATATAAACGATTATTTCATTAACTGGGGTGAAAATGTCTCTGGCTCCGCAATATTGAATTTTACCATGTTCAGAAAACTTAAAAATTAAAAAGACAGTATTTTTATGTGTACAGTATAACGTACTGCATAGTTTACATCAGATTCTATTCTTTTCGTTTTTCTAATGAGTGAACATCTTTTATTAGTTTCGAAAAATTTAACACGCTCCTAGAGGACTTTAACATTACAAGCTGTTTTATTTACAACTTACGAAAATGTGTTCGTATTTACAATAATAACGTGTCTTTATCTTTTTTTGTGAAGAAAGTTGGATAAATAAAAAGCAGCAAGCAATGATTTTGTATCATAAATATTCGTTCTGTTTTTAAGAATGAAAATTAAGTGTCAATTTATGACTTCAATGACTTTGATATGAACGAAAAAAAAACAAGTATAAAGTATTGTTCGCGCCTTAATGAACTATATAAATTCAGCTTCTTCCAATAACGAGGGTTTAGTTACATTGAAAAACTATGAATACAAAACAAAACAACGACTCGAATTTCGATTTACGATACAAGGGATTATTTTTGTGTGTGTAATTTTGCATGGAAATTTTGTTTTATGGGAAAATAATACATAGAAAACATTGTAAAGGAAAGACTAAAAACGCTTCAACATAGCAATGATTGAGACGAAGAAAAAAATGGAGAAAGAACCTATAGAAATAGCCACGTTTCCATAAAAGAACCTCCCTGATTAATAGTGTTATTCAGATACCTAGCTTAAAGGTCAAGGTCACACATTGAGTTCAAATCGGGGGTTCCTGTCGTTATATTAACTCTTTAATCCGTCAAGGGATTTTAATATTACTTGACCTAAATGTTTCCCATAATGAGACAATGTGTCAATAGCTCTAAAGACAAGGTCACACTCGGAGGTCAAATTTCAGTAGTTTTTTTTGTCCTGTCCACCACTCTGTCAGTCATCAAGTATAGGAAACGTTGTCGAATGGTCTTGGTCTATAATAGGTAAAAAAGGCGAAATTTTGTCGTTTCAGTAGGAAAAGCGTAAATGTGATGGAAAGAATATAACATTTGTGTATTTCCACATTGAATTTATTAAACTGGTTAAATAAAAATTGATAAACTGCTTATTTAATAAACTCAACAGGAAAATATACTCCTGTTATATCCTCTATCTCTTGATATGATGAAGTAAAGAGAGAACTGTAATTTAAAATGCTGTTATAAGCAATCAGTAACTGCAGGTTTTTATACATGCAAGTTTTAATCCAAACATTTTGCGTTAAAACATATTGTATGTATATCACAATGTTTCATATACATCACTGACAGATATCAGATCATTAGTTTAAACTGAGATAATTAGTCGCTTTCCAGAAGGGGACTTTTTATTGCATGGCAGGTGTTTGAAAACGTGTGAATTACATCTGTGGGTGTCTCGAAATTTGGTACCTGTAACATGTTCAGTTCTGCTAAACCAAGGCTAGAGGGCAACGACGGTAGCTAGCATTTCCTCTACTGTCCATAAACAGGCTCGGTCTAACAAAGCCTGCAACATTTCCATTCAGTCGAGTTCGGTGACCTGTGGTTTTCCACATTTTATATTCCATTTAATATTCCATTTTTCTGACTTCAAATCACTTCCCTCTCATCGATGTGGGTTCGAGCCTCACTCGGGGCGTTGAATTCTTCATGTGAGGAAGCCATCCAGCTGGCTTACGGAAGGTCGGTGGTTCTACCCAGGAGCCCGCTCGTGATGAAATATGCACGGAGGGGCACCTGGGGTCTTCCTCCACCATTAAAGCTGGAAAGTCGCCCTATATCCTATCATGTGTCGGTGCGACATTAAATCCAACCAGAAAAAAAAATCCATTTTTATGTTAACACTGTTATGTTACTTAAGCTTTGTGCTTACAGCGGTTTAAACTCCTAAGTAATGTTTTTGATGCTGACCATTCTAAGGCGTTGTCCAACCGTAATCCTTCATTCGATCGTTTCGTCCTCACTGTATGTGTATTCTGTGTATATGTTAATTACGTATACATTCATACATACACTGTTGAGTTGCCCTTTTTGGATGCTTCGCTCTTATCCTTGTTTGTGTTTTTATAGACAAACGGTAAATATGTTTTTCAATGTT
The DNA here is from genome assembly GCF_021730395.1 of Mercenaria mercenaria. Classification (NCBI taxonomy): domain Eukaryota; kingdom Metazoa; phylum Mollusca; class Bivalvia; order Venerida; family Veneridae; genus Mercenaria; species Mercenaria mercenaria. The sequence goes on from NC_069362.1 coordinate 27,865,280, forward strand.
TAAATTGCATATTAATGAGATAATGACAAAAGAGTTATTAATTCATCAAATATCTGATTATTGTATATCAAAATTCTACAATATATATTTTTTATTATGACGCTCCACTGAACTAGTTTGGCGAAACTGTGTTGCGTTATTCAAATCCCATAATACAGTTCATTTCGTAACTTTATGTTAATAGTCTGACCTTCAACCATACAAGGAGACAAATTTCTACTTTCATCATTTTAATACGCTGTGCATTGGAACAACAGTAATTTTTAGAAGATTACTTTCGATCCTCCACGAACGTGTTTTCTTGTATTACCTGATAGGAGTCACTACCGTTAAGTCGAAGACAATATCAGGTACATGCTATCAGAAAATACAGCTGGTATCGTTACAGCTTGCTAATTGGTTACATTCGCTGGAACGCAATGGAATGCAAGATAAGGAAATAAAATATCAATGTTACCCGTGTTATGTTCATCATACTATCATTTCTGATCGCGATTTCATTGCTGAAGGAAAATAGTATTTGTCCAGACACATCTTGTCAATGTACGTTATGTTCACTAAGCACAAAACTAACAACAAAGAAAAGAAGTGAGATTTAGCTGAATCTAATTGGGTATGAAATGTACAGGTCTTTCAAAGCGTGTGGAGGTCGAGGGTCTTCGAGCCTTCATTTAGCACAACCACAACATTATTTTATATAGAAAAGGAAAATTGCTCAAATGGCGATTCATGTCTTATATTTACAGTTCTGTTATCTCCAACATTCACATTCCCATGGAACATATAGCCTTCCCATACATTCACATTCCCATGGAATATACTGCCTTCTCCTACATTCACATTCCCATGGAATATACCCTTCCTCATTCACATCCAGACTATACTCCACATTCACATTCCATGGAATATACGCCTTCTCCTACATTCCCATTCCCATGGAATATACCGCCTTTTCCTATTCACATTCCCACGGAATATACCGCCTTCTCCTACATTCATATTCCCATTGAATATACCGCCTTTTCCTATTCACATTCCCATGGAATATAACGCCTTCTCCTACAATTAAATTCCCATGGCATATACCGCCTTCTCCTACATTCACATTCCCAAGTAATATTCCGCCTTCTCCTACATTCACATTTTCATTAACTATATTGCCTCCTGCTATCTTCACATTCCCATGGAATATACCGCCTCCTCCTACATTCACATTCCTATGGAATATACCGCCTTGTCCTACATTCAAATTTCCATAAACTATATTGCCTTCTGCTATCTTCACGTTCACGTGGAATATTCCGCTTTCTCCTTCGTTTACATTACCATAAAATGTTCCGTCATCATTTACATTCACCTTCCATATTTTTAAGAAATGATTTATTTCGGTGTTCATGTGAAATAAACGACAGCATAGGATCGGCAAATCTATGAATCACGCTAGCGATTCATGTTTAATGTGCCGATCCTATTCTGTCGTTCATTTCGCATGAACACCAAAAAATGTTTCATTTCTTATATTTATATTATATTTCCTTTCCATTTGTAAACAACATTTAATTATAAGTTGCTCACATTTTGTTGCGTTCACATTAAAATCAGTTTCCCGGTCATTCTGTTCACAAGACGGAATAACTGTGACGTCATCTAAGGAACGTTCTCCTTGACTATACGCGCGTCGTCAAAGCAGCGGCCCGTAATCACTAAGCTGCGTTGACGTAACTTTCGCGACTTTTCTTTTGCTGTTCATACGAAATGAACGTCGAAATTTTCAACGGAAAAGAATAGGGCGAATGTAAATCATTCTGATTATATAGCTTTACTGTAAAATCACAACTTCAACCACTGATTCCCGTTAGCTTTTTAGTTCAGTCAATATTTCTTCAGTATATTTCGAAGAGACATGTCAAATATTATTTAATTACCGGTTTGAAAACAAAACGTTTAAACAGAATGAAACATAGATATAATTTATGAAATGTTTTAATACATACGCTTGATTATGCATCCTCGAATTTATAGAATTTTACGGTGGCTGATTTAGGATATTTCGTTATGTCGCGTTGGCATGCACGTGGTTTATATAGCATATTTCGTTATGTCGCAGTAATGTTTATATATCCACTGTCTATCCCTCAACGTGTTGATCTTTAATATATATTTAGCTTACACGTGTAACCGTTTTTTTTTTCAGTTTCTATATTTGCTGTTACAATTTTTTTACTTAACGCAATTTCAGCATGAAATAGATCATGGTGTTCCTACCTTGGGTTCAAATGTTATGAGCAAAATTGCTTTATCACGCAATGGTACCTGCTGCCAATCTGCTGGATGTATGCAGATGAATGTATATATTTTGAAAGATAAAACCTTAGAGAAAGTAGGAACTGAAGAAAGAAGTTAAGTAACTGCGTTTTATAAAACACGCTCAAGTTTCTTAACCAATATATGGCACTGTTCATAAACACCGAGGCCATGCCTTTGCTAAAGATGCACAAAGGATAGATCATATGCTATAGTCCAAAATACAAGAAATTTTCTCATGAAATCTGACTTATGGATGGTAGATTATTTGGAAAATATACATGTTTTAGAAATAAGTTTCGATATAAAAATGTTGTTCTCTCGGCAGCAAATATAACCGCTTTTGGCAGGAGATTTTAATTGCTTGGTAAAAGTCTTAAATATGGATGACCACTTGAATTTAAGCAAAAATATTTAAAGTATGTAACACATTTTTTTTTCATAGATTTCAACAGTTTTATACTTTTCAGGCCGCAAATATGTATAACTATTTAACCAGAAATAGACGTAGATCTGGCTTATCATGTCCAGTGTCAATTAAATAGAGTCTGATATGTATCTTCTGTGATATGTCATATCCGTGGAAACAGTCTGGTTTTACGGTTTATATCTTATTTCCATCATTATTAACACAGGGACAAATGTAATGGAATGTTAACATTCATCATTGTTAACTATCTCATTCTGCTATAACTGTCACTGATACGTTATTTTATTGCTATTAAGCTGAATACTTCAACAGCTTAATACTTCAACTACAGAGTTAGTTTAGATATACTACAAAAATGTCTAGGATTAAATTATACTTTTCTGGTGATTATACATATGTAGAAACCAAGTCCAGAAATGAACCCCAAAAAAGAATAGTTTAATACTTATAATTCCAAGTAAACTGTTTTCAAAGTGATATTTTTTAATGATCTTTCTATTCGCACCAAACTTTTAACCGAAGCGGTCAATGGGCGGATCAGTAAAATGTGAATTATTTTTGTATCGAAAATCCATTTGCTCTGAACAGATTTTATTGGTTGTAGGATAAATAGAATATTAGGTTACTGTCTTTCTGAACTTAAGTTTATCCAGCTCGTCTCCGAAAAATGTACCCCGCTCTGCAGAGATTCGGATGGATAAATCTTTCTCTGACTTGCTGGATTAACTTAGTAACCTAATATACTCTACTTTATACATGTATATGGATTTCACAAATATAAATCCTCAATTCATGAAAACCCGTTACGGATTATGTGAATCAAACAGTAGATATTAAATTAAATTAGAACATATCCTTTTGCAAAAGAAAATAATTGCCTTTTGTATACTTCAAGGGCTCCATTAGAGATAATGCAAACAGTCCGAATAAATATCCGAAATGCTGATTAATAACTTATATATAAAATAAATAAATAAAAAAAAAATAGAATAATAACCTGCTACGATAAAGATACGAAAATTAATTCAAGTTCACATTAGTCATCATTTTACTGAACGTTTTATTGTACGAATAAAATCCCTTCATTTTCACTGAATGGCAACATGCCAGATTTATCAATTTATGGATCTTTGTCAATGAAAATGATGGCAACGATATCAATTTCAGATTCTGAGAATAAGTGTATATTATGGAAATGAAAACACTTTATCATACAAATGCAATACATAATATGCATCTGACATTATCTAAAGATGCATCGTCAATTTATCTGACTGATTTACTTTAAGAAAATGCTAAAATTCTCTAAGTTTGACAGAATGAACCGAGTGTCATTAAAATTGTGCTTCTTCAAGCACTTTTTATGTTACGTTCAATGTGAATGATGAGCGCTTTCCTAATCAAGAGAATGCAGTCATGCAATACTGTCTTCGCCTGCATTTTTAGCTCGACTATTCATAGAATAGTGAGCTATTGCACTCGCCCATGCGTCGGCGTCGGCGTCCGCGTCCCGATTTTGGTTAAGGTTTTGTATGTAAGCTGGTATCTCAGTAACCACTTGTGGGAATGGATTGAAACTTCACACACTTATTCACTGTGACAAACTGACTTACACTGCACAGGTTCCATAACTCTATTTTGCTTTTTTACAAAATTATGCCCCTTTTTCGACTTAGAAATTTTTTGTTAGGGTTTTGTATGTAAGCTGGTAACTCAGTAACCACTTGTGGGAATGGATTGAAACTTCACACACTTATTCACTGTGATGAACTGATCTACATTGCACAGGTTCCGTAACTCTATTTTGCTTTTTTACAAAATTATGCCCCTTTTCGACTTAGAAATTTTTGGTTAAGGTTTTATATGTAAGCTGGTATCTCAGTACTTACTAATGGGAATGGATTGAAACTTCACATACTTGTTCACTATCATGATCTGACATGCACTAAGCAAGTCCCATAACTCTACTCTCTTTTTTTCAAAATTATGCCCCTTTTTCGACTTAGCAGTTTTTGGTTAAATTTTTGTATGTAATCTGATATCTCAGTATCCACTAATTGGAATGGATTGAAACTTCACACACTTGTTCACTGTCATGATCTAACATGCACTGTGAAGGTCTCATAACTCTACTTGGCATTTTTACAAAATTATGCCCCTTTGACTTAGCAGTTTTTTGTTAAGTTTTTGTATGTAAGCTGGTATCTCAGTATCCACAAATTGGAAAGGATTGAAACTTCACACACTTGTTCACTGTCATGATATGACATGCAGTACAGAGGTTCAATACCTCTACTTTGCATTTTACAAAATTATGCCCCTTTTTCAACTTTTGTATTCATTCAATTGACAAGACTGTTGAATAGTCGAGCGTTGCTGTCCTCCGACAGCTCTTGTTTGCAAACTATTCAGCGATAAAGTTTTTTTTTATTGAAGTGATTCCTCAATCTGAAGTAGCACATTTCGCATTAGACTACATGCAGGTCGGTTTAATTTCAAGTTGCAATCATAGTTATAATTATCCCCGGTTGTAGGTGCGGACGAGAAGACTGGCTTGGAAGTAGCTGTTTAGGCGGTAACGGGGTTCTGTCAATTAATCGCGAAAACAATTACTCGAGAGCTAGTAATTTCTGTCTGTACCTTCAAGCAGTGATAGATTTGTCTTCCAGCATAGCATATAAAATATACAAAAATAAAAGAAATACAATACAGCAAATTACTTTTGATTACAACACCATTTTCTCACAGAAGCGTATTTAAATGAAGCACGGGGCGTATACGCCCGTAAACTGAAATGGCTTAATGACGTTTCCACAAGGCGGAGTCTTATCCCCTACACTCTTCTTGCTTTTCATCAATGATCTGGTATCTGAACTACCGAAAGGAGTTAAGGCTGCTCTCTACGCTGTCGATCTGGTGTTATGGTGTAAGGAAGAACATGCCACTACAGCCACATACAGGATGCAAGAAGCCATCAACAAGCTCTCAGCTTGGGCTGAAGATTGGTGTGTATCGATCAATACAGAGAAATCGTCCACCACACTATTCTCCATGTCGTCAAAGCAGAGGGCGGGTAAAATCAAGATGGGAAATACTTCGCTGATTGAAGCAGATGAGGCAAAATACCTCGGAGTGACCTTTGACAAACGGCTAACCTGAAAGCCCCACATTAGTCAAGCAGAAGGGAAGGCCCTTAGGAAGCTTGCTTTGATGCGCAAACTTGCTGGAACAACGTGGGGAGCAAATGAGCAAATACTCAAGACAGTACATGTATATCAAGGAACAGTGAGACCCCATTTAGAGTATAGCTCAACTGCCTGGTCCACTACAACTAACCAACAGGCTTTAGACAAGGTTCAGAACCAAGCATTGCGGATCATGACAGGTGCTACAAAGTCTACACCAATCTCCTTCACGGAGAAGGTAACAGGCACACAGCCGTTACAAGACAGAAGACATGCAAAGGGTCTGCTTCAAGCAGAGAAGTTCAGGTCTTTTCAAGACCATCCCATGAAAGCCAAGCTAGATGGCTACACAAAGAATCGGCTCAAACGTAGCAGCTTCGTACATGAGGCAAAGAAACTCAACCGAGAGTTCAAAACTGAGCTGAGCATACCAACGACTCCCCTAGGTAGTGAAGACATCATAAACCCACTAGCGAATGATCTGTCCTCAGTGACTGTGAGACTTACTGTTCCTCGTCTTGACCGCGGGAAGCAAGAGGATGAAGGCATTCGGAAGAGCCTCACACTTGCTATGATCAATGAAGACTATCCTCCAGAATTATGGACTCATGTCTCTACAGACGGATCAGCCACATGTGCCGTCAAAGATGGAGGAGCAGGAGTTTTCATTCAATACCCATCTGGCAAGAGAGAAACACTACATGCAGCCACAGGAAAACACTGCAGCAATTACAAGGCAGAGACTGAAGCACTCATGAAGGCCGTCTCAATGGTTGAAGACTCGGCAGAAGAAAGCTCCTCAGTCGTCTTTCTCACAGATGCACTGTCTGTCATGGAAGCTCTGATTAACAATAAAGCTCCGCAGCTAGCCGGGAGAATGCAGAGCCTGAGTATAACCTGCAAAGTAGCACTTCAGTGGATTCCATCCCATTGTGGACTTGCAGGCAATGAAGAGGCAGACAAACTGGCTAAGCTAGGAGCTCAGTCAGAACAACCAACAGAACCTGTGAGTTACAAGGAGAAAGTCACCATCATCAAGGCACTAACGAGACCAAGGATGGAGGAAGATCTTTTTCATCTCCTTGATCGGTCTGAACAAGTGATGATGGTCAGGCTCCGCTCAGGGCACAACAAGCTCATTGCTCACATGTACAAGAAATACAGATTGACATCATCGCCAACTTGTCCATGTGGTGAAGAAGATCAGACTGCGGAGCATATACTTGAGAGATGTGAAAGGCATGACCAGGAGCGAGCTGCGACTTGGCCGATAGATACCTCAATCCACCAGAAACTGTATGGAGGCATTGAGGATCTTCGGCAAACCACAAGTTTCATCGAGGCTACTGGTCTGACAGTGTAGACGCGAATGAGAAGAAGAAGAAGATGACGTTTCAAAATGTTCCGGCTGGGTTTTACCACCTGTAAGCGTGACATCATTCTTTTTTTCGAGAATGTACTACAATATGTATATAGGAAATAAAGCACAACCATTAAGTATTTAATTTTTATTCCATTTTACAAAAAAAGTCTTTGACAGCATAATATTTACTGTACATCCCGTCCTTTATATAAAGACGGAGTTTCCCAGTATCAATCAAAACATTAGACAGATATTCCTGCCCGGTATACAAATTCATGACCCGGATATTAAGCATTTCAGACCAAAAACATACATTGAATAACTGTTATTACATGTTCAGACAAAATGCAACGCAAGACACTTAAACTTTCAAATACAAAGTGGCTTTTTTCTCGCAAATGATAATTATAGACTTCTATAAGAGCTTTTAGAAATAGGAAAGTTCTATATTCGTTTCATTTTAGTACAATAATAGATTTCAGGAAACAAACAAATATTTGTTTAGTATAATTTGATAACATGTTTCAATGGGAAATACAAAGAGAAGGCCTTCAAGCGATATATAGTCCCTAACACAGAAACGTTTTTGTCTTTTTTTTTTTCAATTCCTCAAGATGTCTTCATTTAACAACACCGAATGTGCATTGCATTTGGCCGAACATGACAGAACATGCGGTGTGGTATAAACTGCTAAACGTGTATTTATCTTATCTGATGATGAGTCACTTATGTCTCTGAAAAGCAAACGTTAATGCGAACTGGTCAGACATAAAATCCTGATATACTAGATCTACAGGGTGTTGTTGGAAAACATTAAATACCATGCAAGTTACGCTTTCAGAAAATGTATAATTTCTGATGTTCCATGTTTTTCCGTATAAATAGTGTTTAGATGGAATCCAATTTTCATCAGATGATTCCATCAAGTCTCGGGTAAAGAGTTTAAATTTTACTTGTAAAATGATGGTCCATTCATTAGATGTAAGAAATACAATTCTAACCTTTTTGCCCTTCTTAGTTTAATTGACTGATCAAGTCCACTGCTTTAGACAGTAACCTTTGAATTGACTGGGCATTTGTTCAAGACTAAACAAACTTCGCATAAAAGGTTTTGCTTGAGAGGCAAAATTGGTAATTTTTTTTATATATTTCACCCGGCTGCAAATTAATAAAACTTGAAACAATCGCTTGAGGTAAAGCATTATTGTTCTTTTCTCAGGAGAATCAGATAAGCCATGTCAGACGAAATCACACTATTCCAGTCGGATTTAGGTGAAATGTCAATGAACTATGTCGTTACTTTATTTTTTTTAAACTTAGGTTAATATGTCTACGCATTTATAAAATAAACAATCAGTTGCAGACAATGCGAGAAATAAATGGAAGAACGCAGATTCGGCTAAAACTTGAGCTTAGAAGGAAAAATATTTTACCAGTTTTAAGTCATTAAAAAAAATAATCCGAAGTTCTGTGGAGATAAAGAAGCATGCTTCTTTGTCGCATATATGTACACAATCGTATCGATCATGTACAAAATTGTCTGTATTATACTTCACGAAATTAAACAGACCTGAAAAACAATACGATAAAGAAAGCGAAGAAAGAGAAATGAACGAAGCGATACCAATTGATAAAGTCAAACCAAACATTAGACTAAAACTTCTGTCTGTTTGTCAAATACATTTTTATAAACGATCTCATAATATTTTCTTCTATTCCGATGTCCGCAAAAAGTGCCAATATGTCTCGGAGAATACGTAACATCGTGTCTCTAGACAATAAATGTCTATTAACTTTACTGAAATACTATTTTCGACCTACGATCATTTTCTGTTCCAGATGACAGACAAGGCCAGGCTGGCTTTTCAGATCTTCCTTAGAACGCAACAACAATGACGCAAGCGGACTTAATGTAAACTTTCAGATTCTTTGAAACCAACTGCATCAGCCTAATATCTTTGTAACATAATAATTAAATCTTACGGATGTCTCTTTTTGTTTTGTTTTGGTACTTGTAAAATTGCACATATTAAGTTTCACCCAACTCGGGACTTGAGGACGTGGCCAGCAATGGCTAAATTAAAGTCTTCTTTTTTCGTGTTTAGCGGCCTGTGGAGTTCCTACATTAACTGTCTACTCAGTTATATGTAGAAAATACAAAAATCTATTGTGAACACAATTATGTGATAAGGTTTTTGTCCAGATACAATATACAGTTTATATCAAAATCCCATATATAGAGAATAATAGGTTAGTGCCGTAGATGAGAAAGTTTATCTGGCGAGGTGGAGGATGTTATCGGGTGAGCCGAAGGCGAACCTGATAACGTCCGGAGCCGAGCCAGATAAACTTTCTTCATCTTGGGCACTAACCTATTATTCTATTTATCTTGTCATTACTTCATTTTCCGATATTTGGCAATTCATATTACAAAAATAAGTGTGCGACAACCGTTTTAATGACGTCATATTCGTAATGACGTCACTTGTATAATGACGTAATTACCGACAAAATTGCAATAACTTCTTCGTTTCTGAATAAAAACCCAGTATTTGACCACTCATTTTTTTAGTTCGGACATTTCCAACACAATGGTGATGGTTTCAATGTAAAATTTCTTATGACAACAATATCGATCATAAGGTCACATGATCAACTGACCGTATATCACTGGTCACATGATCAACTGACGGTATATCAAAAAAGATATACGGCACCCTGATATCGGGTCGAAAATACTGCAAGTGACAGGATAAAGGCTAATATATAGTTGATATTAAACAAATATCTACACAATCAAAAAGCCTTGATATATGGTACATTTTAGAATTAAAAGTATATTAAATTGAATAACATTTATGAAGATTTTCAAAACTAAATGTGAGAACAAAATGTAATTACAAGACTGTTTCAGTCCCTTTTGGCTATCGCCATCGATTGCTTCTATCTCTTTACAGGAAATGAAAAATTCTAGAGTGCAATATCAATTCGTAAAAAATTGATTCCGATTTAACTTAAAAATAAATGCTCAACGATATTTCCCTATTGAAGTATATAAAGTCAAACTAACGTTCTGACAATTGCACAGTGTTGTTATTACCATAAAAACGTGTTTAATACACCAATTCGAATATCCCTATGCATTTGTTCTCGCTTCTAGTAATAACAATTAATTAGATCACTGTACTTGCAATACAGTGTCAGACGCACTTCTCAGTTCGTTTCTGTTACATACCTTACAGAACAAATTTATTATGAAATATTTTATGTACGTTTCATAAAAAACGTAATCATAATTGGCAATTCAAATCACAGGTTCATGAGATATTCATTTAATACAATCTCAAGACCTGTGCGTTGTATATTGTCTGATATACTACGGTTTAAGATAATTTAACCCACAGAGCTTAAGCAAGTCTTGAATATCCATGAATCTTAGCGACAGACGTGGTAAATCAGACAATGAACCAGAATAATGCCTTGTTTGTTTTCAGTCTAATATTGTAATTGAAACATGATGAAAAAATACGATAAGATATTATTCTTTCCTACTACTTGGGGTTATCCGGGTGGGAGATCATTTAGTCCCAATCTGTGACTCTAGTTACCTCCCCTGACGATCCATCCACAAAGATATATAAAATTGGCGTGATTGAGGTACATATGATTGAAAGCAAAATGGTGATTTAACGACAACAATAAAAACATTTCAGAATAACGAATTTTTTCTGTGTATGTTTGTGTAATACGCTAAATGTTATGTCATGAGCACTTCGCAGTACCTGAGAAGGGTCATCCACTGACCTATATGATCGATTTGTTTGCCTCCATTAGTGACGTCACAGCTTTATTACGTAACTTTTGGTGCATTTCATTCGCCGTTATGTAACGTTATCGGATAATATTTAATGTTTCAGGCGGTCTCCCGAGTAAGCCCCTTTGTGAAAGGTTAGATGCCGTGTACTCGTACATATACTGGTTAGAATGTACCATAGTAGGGTTGTGATAATTGTATATCCTATATTTCGACTGGAAATATTTTGCTTTACTATACATATACACCTTTTGCACTTCAAATTATACCAGTCATTACCCAAAAATACTAAAATAGTTTCGAAAAACCATTGAGAATTTAGAAATATGTCTAACTGCAATGAAAATATAGATAAACATGTTTCACTGCAGTGAAAAAAAATGCAATAAAAATATATATTGCATTTCATCAGTATATCTCAACTTCATTAAAATGTATATAATTAAAATTTGTTCAAAACAAATGCTGTAAAAAAAGGAAAATAACTTCGCTTTCGGACCTATAGGCAATTTATTAGAGATGATCCTAACCATCCGAAGAAATACTCGACAGGCTAAATAAATAAACAAATGAAATATCATATACTAGGATACAGATATGATGGTAAACTCAAGTAAACCAACCGTTATCTTTCCGAACTTTTCATGGCACAAATAAATCTGTTTCATTTCCGTTGAAACAGTATGATATGGAAACATGCCAGACCGTACATGCATATTTAACATTCTATGACCTGAATGCTACGTTTGTTAAAATTAAAATAAATGAGTTTTGAATAAATGATACAATGCATGAATATGATGTCTGGATTCTGAGAACAGGTTAATAAGGAAAGTACATTATGCATCATATATTTTAACGTCTAATTATCCATTATTCAAGGCACTAAACTTTCATCAGCTAAGGTTAATAAAATTAAATACGCTAGTGTGCAGTTTGATTTGATGTGTTCCTTGAATGTAGCTCTTCCTCTTTTTGTCTTTGTTATAGTCCTCGAAAGGTTTAAGGAAACATACAACCACCGCTTGTTCCGTCTGTACTCGCTTGGACTTTCTTGTTCAAGCTATTTCTTAAAAAGGCACTTGCTGGAATTCACCGACATTTCAAGAAGCTCACTAGCAAAAAGATGTTTGCATATCGTCGGCACGTTGAATCATATTTCATTGAGTGATGACCGTTTGAATTTTAGACAAAAGTCTACAAAGTGTCCCGACTATGGCATGTCAAACGTTGCTAAATTATATATGTATGTTCTTATTATTGTATGTTTGTTATTGTTATTCAACGTCGTGTCATTCATATTCTAAAATTTGCTATTATTATTGTATACGTCGTTATTCTTATGGTATGTTCGATATTGTTATGGTAAAAGTCATTATTGTTATTCTATATTTCGTTATTGTTATTGCATCTTTGATATTGTTATTCAATGTCGTGTCATTCATATTCTAAGTGTTACATGCAATAAGAATAACGACATATAGAATAACAATGGTAAGACTTAGAATATGAATGACACGACATTGAATAACAATATCAAAGATAACAATAAAAATAACGAAATATAGAATAACAATAATGACTTTTAGAATATGAATGACAAGACATTGAATAACAATAACAAACATACAATAATAATAACATACATATATAGATCTAATTTAGCAACGTTTGACATGCCATACCCGACAGGCTAATTTTTAGAAACCACTGTCTGTAATTCCACGGAACTTGAGGGATAACTTTACTAGTCTACCAAAATGAGATGCGAATAATTATGTTTCAGGATATCCTGGTCTGATTTATTTCGAGTTATGGCCCTTTAAATTTATTTGTTTCATACAATTTGTCCAGACTTAAGGAATTAGTAGTGGGATTAGCTGAGTGGAGTGAATTTTAAGTAGGTATAACATCTTTAACTCTAAAGCCGTTTACAGCGTCCAGTTGAAATTATGCGAAGCTTCACTAACAACAAGAGACACTTCTTTTCTGTCTTGAAATCAATTCACAGAGATATGACCAATTGGTCTTGTACATATAATATACTGTATCTTCATCCTTGTTTTTCCTTGTCCGTGGGTTAACTCTATGAGTACTGAAGAAATTTCGTTGAAGCTTTCTGTCAATATAAACCATATTTACAGGAAGGTTGCACACTTTTGCATATGAAGCATCATCGGCGGGCATCTATCGATTACCTTGGGTTTCTTGTATTTATTTTTATTTTGCATTCCACTTAATGGTGGACCGATGTCCTTATTTAGAAATGCACACATGAAATGTTGTCTTCACTGGCATTAGCTTACGACTAAATGTCAAAATCTTAATTATCTCAGTCCTAAGTTAGAAGATTACAAAGTAAATTTTGCTCAGAATATACTGGATAAACAATTACTGCAGAAAGACAGATCTGATTTCAATCTATGAATATTTCAGAGCATTTAAACTATTACACAGATATTTCATTTTTGATCCGATGATAAATCACATTGGTCTTTAACCCTATCCCTGCTACATTTCTATAATGATCTTGTCCATCTTTCAATTCGGACAGTACCATTAACTGTTAAAAGGGGTGCTTACCAAAAAAAAAAAAAAAAAAAGATACTGCCTCTAATGACAGAGTGCACATCTTGATCAGACGTCATGATCATGAGTGGATGTGCAAGCTGATGATCTACACTGGTCGAAAAGGCAGAATCAATCGTGTCTAGGCTAGTAGCATGATAAGGGTAAAGAATTATCGTTTCAAGCCAAATTTACAGAAATCAACCACTGAATATAGCTGATTCATGGTATATTTGGAAACATCTTGTAATACAACACAAGTTACACCAAATTAAGAAACTAGTTAAGTATTCGAACAATGTTTGATGTCGTTGACAAGAAAAAAAAAACAAGGATCGTAATCAAGATGAATAACACAGTTCCAAGAACGCAGCTTCTCAAGAAAGAAATGAGCCGCACCATGAGAAAACCAACATAGTGCATTTGCGACCAGCATGGTTCAAGACCAGCCTGCGCATCTGGTCAGGATCCATGCTGTTCGCTAACGGTTTCTCTAATTGCGATAGGCTTTGAAAGCGAACATCATGGATCCTGACCAGACTGCGTGAATGCGCAGGCTGGCCTGGATCTATGCTGGTCGCAAACGCACTATGTTGGTTTTCACATGACACGGCTCAAATTCCTTAGGTCATGTTGGTATATCAAAAAAAATTTAGGTGGACTCTTTGATACAGGAAACAATAACTTAATCAACTTGGTGAATTCTTAAACGATCATATTATGACATTACTCACTGACTAAACATTACGTCATTTTTATTTAGTACTTTCTATTTGGAACATTTACTGCATCAACACTCAGTTTCATACAAGCAATGGTGAAACTGGAAAAGAAAAACATTGACAAAAAGGAAAAATAAAACTGACCAAGAGTCTCGCTTATAATGAAACGATCAAGGAGTCAGTGCGAATTTCAAATCAAAAGCAACCTAAAAAAAAGAAAAGCTGCGCAAATAAAGTAAACAAAATACATCGTGTAATCTTAATCGTCCGTAAACGAAATATATAGAGGATATTGCATGAGTGTCTTTTCATATTGAATTTTCAACGAGTTGAATGAAATAATAAAATGCGAGGCAAATGTAATGTTCTTTTTATCACATGTTTGCATTTGTTGTCGAAACATCAAACAATTCTACTTTCTTCAACTATTATAAACAAGTCAATTTGACCAACGTCTCCTATATTGTAAACGACGTCGGCGTCAACGCTTTATTACACTAGTGTATTATATTTTTTATGTAATGGCTTTATTACACTACCGCGACGTCAAACGTGTGATAAAAAGCTATAAGGAACCTGTATAGATGGCTGCATAATCATTCTTTGAATGTGACTTCGTCTGTTGAAAATCTATCTTTGTTTTTATATGGCCCGAAAAGTATTATAAAATTACACCTGAAGAATTTTTTTTTTGCCACAAACGATCGCAAAACCGTAAAATGTGAAATGTTTAGATTTGAAAAATGTTCGACCTCTAATGGAAAGATACAATCAAACTTGCTCGAGGTACTTCGTCTACTATGAGACGACTTGTATTACGAGACCACTTTTTAAATTTTGAAAGGATACATTATTTTGTAATAAGTGACCCGTTATCTCAAGAGAGCACAAATTGTCTTTCCCTTAGGTGGACCCTTATTACACGTTGTACTGTATACCACAAAGAAATAATTTGCCTTTCTCGCCTCTGACTAATAAATACCTGTGACCATATGTCATACCAGGAGTATTTTAGACAGGATTCTCTTGACCTTTTATGATCATTCCAAGACGTTTTCTTGCTTGTTTCTAATAGCTGAAAATTTATACTCTCTGTTATCGTTTTTGTCTCTTCTTTCAGATTAAGTCTTAAGTCGTACTACGAGACATACGAGGTTAATAATCGGAAATGATATACAGACAGAGCTCGAGGGTTCCACATACAGGTCAGAATATCTTACAAGAGCTTTTAGCTAATGTGAGAAACATGCTATTTTCTAGGTTTGACGAACTTTGGAAGATCGACAGACTCTATGCTGTTTTATTATAAACCGTCATTCTGCAATCTTCTATGGTAGCCGTTACGTGATATGTAGCAGCCACTGACTGTTTAAGTACAGAAAGAGTGACAGCAAAAGGAATGGATAAAATCATTAGATATAATAGCTTAGAAGTGCTCATTTTGCAGAGCAATTGCATTACAAATCACATTATATTCTCATCAATTCAGACTGATGTTTACATAATCAAATGCAACCGACTTTCGAAAAGCAAGTAGCATCCAGATTCTAGACAATAAAAGTCTATTAACTTTACTGAAATGTTATTTTCGGTCTAAATTTATGCTCTGTTTCCTAGAATGACAGACCTGGCCAGGCCGACTTTTCAGGGTTACTCTAGAATGTACTGTCTATGACGCAGAGTTTTCAGAGGTTTGGAAACTAGTGGCAAAAACCAAGCGTAATTTTCTATCATAATGTTAGTTATATAAACAGACAGTACAATCATCAAAACAGTTTTTCTACTTATATATCGCATATTATACAATTATTGATATTGAGCCATTGGATATGATGTGATATTCACCGGAAGGAGGCAATATTGACCGATATGGGTTCAGATTGATTTATAAACACTTGTAAAATATTCCAGATTTCACAGAAAACATTATGAAACTTCCATTCTATTTTTAGAAAGTTTTGTTTAATGGGGAAAACCCACTAACCATTAAACATGAAATATTTTTTGAAAGATGATGAGCGGTTTCGGCCAATGAAATTCAGGTTATTTTTAGAACATATAATAAGAAACAATGTATTGCGTGCATACATGATTATATGGAAATGCTGTTAAGATACATTATACATTGTATATATATTTATCAGATTAGTTGCATGCAACAGTGCAAAACTTGATTGTTACAGATTTCATAGACGAGAAGCATATACATTGGCTTGTTTATTTTCATTTCAAGCGATGCAGGACTTTAGTTCAGCTAAAACATTATGTGTTATTTCCATACCTTAAATATTCTAAAATAAGCCAATAGTATATGTTTTCGTAAGTTACATTAGAATCTCGTGAATATCTGTATTTGCCGTAGATGAGTGGGTTAGGCAACACTATTGAAAATGATGGTAAAGTACTCTTATGAAATTTACAAAAGTGTTTATAGAATAAATTGGTATACTCACATGTGATACTGACGTAATTGCGAAAACAAATAAAATGGAAGATAACATTAACACGCAAGAAACTAACTAAGTTAGTAGTTATTTTAGATTTGTTTTTATTAAAACTTGCTTTTTATACAGTCAATATATATCAGGTTAATCTCTTATTTGATTGCATGTGTGAAAACGTTATGCTCGTTTCATTTTGGTATAAGAATTTCGTTGTATTCTTGTAGACTTGAGTAAAGCTTCACCTTAAGGACGGAAAGCACTTTTGCAATATTTTCGTGTGTACAACATCATTGAAATACACCTGTATATTCAAATGGCCAACATTGATTTACGTATTTACAAAACAGACTTACTGTGTATTTCTCGTAACAAATTATGGCTCTACATCAAAATGAAAGATTCTAGAATGCCACATCAATGCTTTAAAGAATATCTTATTCCATTGAAATGCCCAATAAATATCCACTATCGAAGTAAATAAAAACACATTCATGTTTTATGTTATCAAATCAAACAGATGTATGTTATCAAATCAAACAGATGTTACAGTATTAATGTCCCTTGTTATTCATTCTCTTGTCGTGAGATAAATATTTTTTGTTAGAACAGAGTACTTCGTACGTTGCAACAAGAGATAAATCGGACGTATGTCTCTCATTGCAATAAAAAATGTAATTGCATAGGGCTTATCATATAAACCATGTTATTACACAGATCGAGACGTTCACTTCAGTGATCAACGCGAGAAAAACGACGGTATAAACTACATGCATGTTGTCTGTTGTGATATAGTTTTAACGTAGTTTGCGGAGTAAACCTTTGTGTACATTGTTATCATATCGCATCAAGTGCATACGTCGTCACTGACAACGCAAAGGCAAAGATTCAAGGTGACGCGTGTCCTGATGAAAATATACGGTATTCGGTTCGTTATTTAATTGAATTATATTTGTAAACTGATTATCTAGCTCACAATTATTTATCGATATTGACTCAAAATAATTTATTTTAATGTGAAGATCTTTATTAGCGATATGATGGTAGTATAGGATTACCATTTAGTTTGGTTGTCAGATTTATTGCAAATAGCTTTTAACCGGCTCTTGACAGCCTCATGAATAATTCTAACAGTAAAGCATTTAGACATGGAGTTTTGAACTGTTAACTTATGTAATATACAGGTATTCCATTATATTGTCGATCTGTCTGAACAGTGCATTGTATGTTACAAAGGCAAGGTACATATATTCTACATTAGAATTGCAATTGATAAGAGTAACTATTGACTGAAAAATTGAATACAAATGATACAAACTTATGACTCGTAAATTCTACGTCTCGTTATAATCTCAATGACCTGTAACTCTTCACGTGATATTCATTGCAAAAAATGGTTTTCTTGTTAACAAACTTGAACGAGCAGCTATTCCTCAACACAAACTCACGGGCTATACTAAATAAAGATCTGTCAAACACCACACAATCATATCTGGTTTCAATAAATTCGTATTTAAATCAGCAGCCATGTAACATTTCGATAATATTGTGTTTTGACTGCAAACAGTTTTTAGTATGAACAGTCCAACATACTGCTCTACATATTGTACTTGTTTTAAAAAATATTTTATAGCCAAACCGTGTTTTAACACTATTTATACACGATGGGCGGTTATGCGTCAAGCGTATTAATTTCATGAGTGCACAGCCCGGGTGCAATTATTTCGAACGACGTATAATCCCGAGTGTAAAAATAGTGTTCAAACACGGCTTTCCTATAAATTATTTCGATTCATATAATTATGTCCTTTATTGTATAATTTAGATCAAATATGCAGAACTGTTTCTTCGCGCATGCATGGCGCAAAATAGTAGGTCGTCACGTTCCTTTGTTTATACACGCCTGGACCGAAAATGGTAATACGTCTTGCGGAAGAGTTCAGTTTGGGCGAAAATGATGGCAGCGAATAATCAACTCATTATGTGTGTAAATTAATCAAGACAATTGTGCAATGTGACATTTCGTTTTAAACATGTTTTTGAGTAAACGTCAACATAACCTCGTTGTGATTGCTAGTCATATTAGAAATACCGGTGAATATCCAAGTCTATGCATCTGACCAAGGCGATATTCGCCGATGCCTTCTCATTATGATAAATAAATGTTTACTATCTATCACTGTCATTAAGAT
Organism: Mercenaria mercenaria; assembly: GCF_021730395.1. Taxonomy (NCBI): domain Eukaryota; kingdom Metazoa; phylum Mollusca; class Bivalvia; order Venerida; family Veneridae; genus Mercenaria; species Mercenaria mercenaria. The sequence goes on from NC_069362.1 coordinate 27,884,299, forward strand.
GGCATGCTTCCAGAATGAAACAATACTCAAATAGCAAACTTTTAGTGGCTTTCAATCATTATATCATATGTGTCTATGCTTCACATAGATAATTGCAAAAAGAAAAACATGTATGTCAGTTACTTTAGTTTGACCCCTTACATTTGCATGTAAATCTTTCTTTTTTGTTTTGAAAATTAGTCTTCAGCAATAAATGTGTATCAACAAACTTGTTCGGTATTATTTGCGATGTCAGGTCTGAAGTTGTACTCGTCCAAAATCTCCATGTAACGAACTTCTTCTAAAAGATGTAAAATAGTGTTGCCGCACATGAACAATCTGGAGAACACACATTTACGTTTTATAACATGCCTGCCCTACAGAAGAACAAGTCTAAAATAACAATAGAGATTACTTCTTCACTTAACAGACTATAAACTGCGGACCACGTTTGGTAGTAGAAACGCTGTTACAAGTTTCCATATTTCTTTTTAGCCCGTGCTCGTCGTACATCTTTCCTCTTGAATCAATGCGGTAAACTGGACTTACAACATAATCAGAAATTCCAATTTCCAGAATGAATAAAATGTGGGAACAAAAAGCTTTCAGCGTATTGTCTTCCGTCAAACCGTCATGAACAGTAGGCGACATTTAAATGTTTTCTAAATCTTACTTGATCCTGGATCGTATCTTGTAATGATTACTGTTTTAATTGTATTTATTAAAACAATTGTAACGGGACGCAAGATTAATGTTACAAAACACGAACAGCATAACCTCTAGTTGCAATAATTTTGTGTGATATTGTAAATTACTACCTTAAATTTACAAGTTTAACCTTCTAGCAAATGAAAATATCACTTCATGGGGCTTTGTTGTATTGAAACAATGAGAAAAAACAAAGGTTATATGACTATTACGTTCCTTAGCAGATGATGCTCTTTTCATGTTAGAAACGATTCCTAAGTGAAATGCATTTCCATGAAAATGCATTCTGACGTTCAATTTTATTGCTCTAAGAATGAGTCATGCATGCATCGGCCAAACGAAACTTTCCAGTTAATATCTCGCATTCTTCTAATGAAACCTAACAATACGGTAAAACTAAATTTGCAGTCTTAGAATCACTGCTTTAAATTGGAAAATAAAAACTTTTCTGTAGTCGCCAAATTGTTATTTGTGTTAGCATTAATGCATTCTACTGGTTTAATTTCCCGTACGTGTTTGTTATCGACAGCTCTTTATTTCAGTTAACCTTCAGCCTACTGGCGGCAAGTGATTCTGCCTTCGCTATTCGGTCAGTAAATTTTCAGCGAACACCTCTTTCAATAATAAATGGTACTGCCCACACTGAATGATAGACCAGTCCATTTTAGGATGTTAAGCGTACCTGATTTAAATCTTATTATATTAAAACTTTACAATCTTACAGTCATTTATTTTAATACATTTTCTAAGACTACGGGTCCAGAAAGGTTTGAAAATCAGTTTTAGAGAGTCTTTTGTTTTATTTTTCTTAAATTAGAAAGTACAACTGTATTTTACTTGTAAGAAAATTTCATATAAATCTAAATGCAACATAGATGAAACGTGAAAATATTAGTTGAATAAGTACAGTTTACATGTCATGCCTTATCATGCTTAAGAGAAGCTGTAAAATAAAGATCTGAGGATAACGAATAAACAGGCAATAGACTAGTTTGGTGTGTATTTCATGTAAATATTGCAAAGTTAATCTCTCATAAAGTGTAGTCATGGCATTAGCGCCGTACAGGAGGAAGGCACGAATGCTCTTTACAGTGCACTGGTCAGCGTTTACTGAAACAAAGTGCACTTGGATGTACCTTTCAACAGTTTCTTGTCAACTGAGATCATAGCAATATAATGTTATTACATCTTGGCGTCATAAACAAAAGTTAAGGCTAAACCATACAAATGTTCAACTGCAACTACTTTTGATTTCTCAATTCAAGTTCAACTTAGGATGTTGGATTTAACAATTAAAGTGAGTATTGCCTTTAAAAGTCGGGCAATATGAGGACTGTTTGACCTGAGAAATATTGTATCAACATTGAGCTACGCTCTCGGACGATATCAGTTTTCCGAAGTATCGACTTCACTAAAGGGCAAACTTTTTGTAATATAGCCGAAGAATATACTAGTATGTAAAATCGGTAAATCGAGAACGTTAAAACGAATGTAAATATTTTGATTCTAAAAATATCACTGCAATTCTTTGGGATATTAAAATCCAATCTTAAAACTCCGCAGAATGACAACAGTTTGTGAATCATACGGCTAAATAAGAAACAAACTTTTCCTGTTAAGTCTGTTGTCTACACTTATCAGTACCAACAAACCTAGCAACATGTTAACATCAATTACCATGTCACTCGGTACTCATCTAGTAAATTCCTCGGGATGCATAAATGTACATTTCCCGTGATGATAAATATAAAATTAAACAGAGTACTCAGTAAATTCTTAGTCTACTATAGGTCGGAACTCACTTTTTTCTCTCACTAAACGTCTTCAGCGTAAGAAAAAGAAAGCTTTTACTAAATAGGAACAAGTACACATTCTTTTTGATCACACGATATCTTTTACTACATAGGAACAAGTACAAATTCTTTTTGATCACACGATATCTTTGGTCAGACTTAAAAGCGAACACAGAATTAAGAGTTAAGATGTGTACTATTGTTCGAGTAATTAGTAACATTGTTTATACATGTACCCCCAGACCGGGAGCGCCGAAAAATGCATTTAGTCGAGTACTTCTTTAATGCAACTTACAGTTGTCATTTTGTGTACGTTCACTGTCAATACGCAACTACATTTTGATATTTAATGGTACAAATTAAAAAAAAAGTATGAAAGTAAACTCTCTACAATAATCGACCAAGGAGAGCTTAACATACCAATCAAAAAGGTGAAAATTGCAAAATAAACTTAAGATATTCCATGCATGACAGAAAACCTTCTCTTCAGTTGCGATTAATAGGTTTTAGTTTAATAGTATTGTTTGACCTCAATACATTATTAGACTCTGACCGAGTGGTCAATACTTTGAACTAGTAACATCGCATGTTTTAGGTTGTGAGTTCAAACTTGACATACACGCACAAAAATTTAATCTTTAAAACATTTTAAACATTTTTGTGATAAGTTTGAAACACAACTAATAAAAAAAATCACTTAAAAAAAGAAAGAAAATGAATATAACAAATACGGCCAAGGGACGAAGAATCTGTTGGTGGCTTTCTTTGAAAAACATAATAATAAAACATCTGATTATTTTACTTAAATTGGTTGCATATACATGTTTCATAATAATCTTTTTATTGGTTATAGTATTTCTGTTAGAGGTAAATTTCAAATTGCTGATAAAATTCAGTCGTCACAAACAATAACACTGCCTTGTGCGTTTTAGTACGTATAAAAGGACGAGTTTTATTTGTTTTCATTAGATTGTATTGTTTAGTATCTATAAACATTTATTTTGTTTGTAAACTGTTTCAAAACATTCATTATACATGCACCGTGCCTTTTTTCGAATTGGTTAGTTTTGAGACCAAGGGTATGATGATTATGTATGGGAAATTTGGAATCTGATTCTGCAAACTTACTCATATTTGGAACTTGTGTGTGTTAATACATTTGTTTTCTAGGTTTCTATATATTGCTGGTTACGGATACAATATCTTACAGTATTTCTCGTTACTTTCACTGCTATTGCAACAACATTATGATAACGGTTCAAGAAGAATGTCAATGATAAAAACTTTTGAGAAAATCCTTTGGTAGCTTAACGCGTTAACCAAGCAATATTATAGCAGACTCTGTTTGACTGAGTCTGTTCACGAGAGGTAATGAAATGTGCAACACCCTGAAGCCCCCTAGCGCCTGCATAAGCGAATTTAGTTATAGTAAATTTGTATGTTTTAATGATCCCAAAGAACCAGAAATTATACCACTAAATCCAAATACAGGGAGACAATTTATACGAACTAAATCACCACAATCATATACCAGACCATTTATGGCAAAGCGCTTACATTACAAACGAGCGCGCACATTCCACAACAAGTTCGATTAGTTTCGAAGCTGCTTTATATATAAACCCGAATTATAATACACATTCTTACTGGTTCGATATTTGCATATATACTAAAATCTCTATTTTCATGTCTGACAAATCAGCATAGTCTTTTTAACTGATTGGGACCAGAGAAGCTTTAATATATATCATATTAATTATCAAGTCACTAGGCATGTCTACTGTTATTCATTAGTTTGTATTCATTTTGGAGATACACACAAAATTTTCTCTTCTTAGTGAATATGAAAATTAAGCACAGTGATCCCTGTTATAAAACATCCGCATCAGAGAGAATAATGGCGCCTGAATAGTCAACGAAATGACAAATGTATTTTTTCTGATTTTATTATGCCACACAAGAGTAACATTTCTCTTTGCTTTCCCGTTATTATATGCGTTTTATCACCCAAACCCTGTTATTATTGACGTGAAACAACACTAGAGACTTTCAGAGAAGTTCATTGTAATGTAGTTAAAAGTCCTTTTCAATGCTAAGCTCAAAGAATCATTTCGCTTCAAAAGGCATAATTAGAATTTATCAATACGCTTCAAAAGGCCTAATTACAACCCATATTACATCCAGGTTTCTTGAGAGTTTCAACTTCTAACATAGTTTATCTGTTTATTTGTAGCGTTGATTACCTATGATATTAGTGCTGGTTTTCAACTACCAAACCATTCCGCATCTTAATAGATATCCTTCAGTAAAACTAATTACAGTTCATAAATCTCATGGAGATCTTTTAAACATATATTCTCTGTCATAAAAGAATGTGTACACTGCAGATCGTCCCTAAAATCTCCATTCGTAAAAATTCATTTTTCATCAAAATTAACACAGAGAATATAAATGCATTCACTGGCTTAAAATTTGTTTTTACAAATTAATTGATGTTACTTCTGCTTCCTTAATATGTTTCAGGCAATATCAAACTTGAGATAAAATGACTGAGCTGGAGATAAACAAAACAAAGAATAATTGAATAGACATACCTGCGATTGTTTCGTCGGATAAAGCAATGATTTGATCTTGGTTCTGAAAGAGAAAAGGGATCTAAAGTTATCAGATATAGCTTAAACGTAATTCTTTATTTTAAGTTCTACAATAATGCCATTTAAAGATAAATCTCCAGTACATTCTATTGTCCATTTAAAAAAAATACCGTTATCTGAGTTTGAATACATTGTGCTAAATGTTTACAATCACGAATGTCGCGGATTTTTTTTCGTTAAATACAACTTATACATTGATGACCAATTCAGAAAAGTATCACCTAAATATGTTAAAAGGAAGGGCTACTTATGTTACTTTATTCCTTACAACAAATGTTGTTAAATGTTACACAGCGCCATTTAATAAACAAGTGTCTCCTTAGCAGCTACACCTACTGCAATCAGAATATAGGTAACATTTGTCAGAAATTGGATTAGACTGTTAACAGCTTCCGTTGAAACAAAACGGATTTAAAGATATACTATAAGCATCTTTCGCTGAAAAAGTTTATCTTTATTTATCACCTTCATCTCATCAAATGTATTTAACTTGGCAAGATACATTTGAATAATGAGTATGAGACTATATTCATAACCATTTTTAACTGCTACTTCTTACCAGATTTTTGCTATGGTGCGAGCACGTACAAAAAGCATTTTTTGTGTGCGTGTTTCTGTTTCAAAGTTCTAAAACCATACTTATCATGGTTTCCCAGAAATGAATTATTTCTAGAAAAAGACAAGGTAATACCCCTCCCTAAATTCATTTACGGCGGCATGATAAGTACTTTTTTCAATACTGTACTTAAATGTTGTTCTAAGATCATGCACATTTATATCCCCGGGGGAATGTCATAAGACATTACTTCAAATATTAAAAAACTTATCTTGGAGTATTATGTAAACATTTTCATGGTGCCTTTAGCTAAAATGCAGACGATGCTGGCATCACTTTGTGCCAAAATCTAGACAGATAAGATTGAATATTAGACATCCATCATCTGACTTGTTTACCAAAATAATATCAGCGGCCACTGAACACGTATATCACTTTACAGGTCTTCATGTGTGGTAGTGGAACTTTCTACGTTTTTGACGGTATCCTCAATTTATATTTTTGAAGATTTTATACACCACAATGTAATTTTCATAGAAATAACTTTTTTCAAAATTTTATAAAATGTTCAAACATTAATGTTGTTGTTTGTTAAATAAGATATTCCAAAAGAAAGCCAGCGACAAATGCAGTCTTTGAAATATTATGACAAAAAATAGGAAGTGCTCTTAAGTCTCATTAAAAATAGCTAAATAGGTTCTATATAAAGATGTACAATGGCAAAAGTATTGACTAATATGTAAAGACTGTCTACTACTGTAGCATTGTAACTGACTACGTTTCCGAAATGTTAAAGAAACAAATCAGGCTAAGATTTGTAATTTCGTTGTATTAGACTACTCAAAACGATGTCTATATTCTTATACAATCTTTATTTGGAGTGCAGGCAATTAATATTTGATGAGCTACTTTTGATTAAGATAAATGCGACTGAGGCAATGCCTTTAACACAATTTCACATTGCATATCTGTCTACATCTTATTTCAGAAATAATATATGTTTTATTATTAAAAATTACAACATAAACGTTGAATTCTTTAGTTGTACTTATGTATCGTGTCAAACTTTTTTCTTTGGGGGCGTGGGGGGGGGGGGGGGAAGGGAAGCGGGTGTGCAATTCTGTTAGATGAGGACTGGGCAGGAGCTGCGATTTTTATGGAAAGGTATCAGATTCTGGGTGTGCTTGAAAGAAATATTCTGGCTCAACAATATCAAAAAACATGTCCGACTCCAAAACTCACTGAAAACAATGCTACCAGACCGGAATTTAGAAGTACATACGAATGTGCATATTCAAAAACATTCCAACCACCAATTTAAGTTTGTTTCAGCCATCCTATATATATTCATGCCAAAGCTGTTTTTCTTATTGACACTGGTTTAACATTTGCATATATTTTCAAATCTCTGATAATGCAGTGACATTTAGTCTTTTTTAACTGACTGGGACTAGAAAAGTTTCCTATTCTCTCTATGAAACTCAACTGGCTATGATGAAACAATGAATCTTTACAGAAGGAAAATGTTTGAATTCATTACAGTTGGCCTTTCCATACATTTACATATAAATAACTAGGCATTAAATTTGTATGCTTGCAACCAGACATTCACATGGAAGTAGATGAAAATAAATTGCTTATTGGTAAGATTGAAAAGTATAAAAACAACATTTACATTCTTTTTTTGAAATGTAAATCATACCGTCTATGCTATGTAAATTTTTGCTGTATACATGTATATACTTGTCATCAGTTATGTTGAAAGCAAAGCTATTGATTTGAATGAAATACTATGAAAAAAAGTTGCTTCGTCACGAGAAAGTCTGTAAACACACGTGTATTCCTCTGTTAAAACTACGAAAACGATAATAAAGATTTAATGTTAAAATGTTTCGAAACCAGAATACAAATAGCACGTACCATACTATGATATTTCCAATGAAAAAAATCTCAAATATATGGTATTCAATGAAGGTGAGTGATTCTATAAATAAAAGAAACATCAATTGATCCTCATACTTAAAAATTGTGAGCAATAATGCCTAAAATAAACGACGACATTACATTTTGCAAGGGATATGGTTGATAATTGAGCCGTGCCATGAGAAAACCAACATAGTGGGTTTGCGACCAGCATGGATCCAGACCAGCCTGCGCACCCGCGCAGTCTGTCAGGATCCATGCTGTTTGCTTTCAAAGCCTATAGCTATTAGAGAAACTGTTAGCGAACAGCATGGATCCTGACCAGACTGCGCGGATGCGCAGGCTGGTCTGGATCCATGCTGGTCGCAAACCCACTATGTTGGTTTTCTCATGGCGCGGCTCATATGTATCATCTGTAGGGCAGTGATCCATGTGATAATTGTGAGTAAAACACTCAATATTCGCTATTATTCTGTATTAAATAGATGCAATAATTATCTAGAGTATGTTAAACTGTTCTGTTCCTATCGAACGCATACTGATTAGTATGCTGATGTAGTGCTGGAAATATGGACTAAAATGTATAAATAGGAATGTGAATTGAATGAGGAGAAAAATATTTCCAAGAATTTTATATACTTCCTCAAACTAGAAAACTTTAGACATGTTTCTCGACTTTTGGACAATTCAATTAAAATGGCCAATAAACTTCCAGACACACGTTTTTCAGGCCTGTTGGAATGTTAGATATTTATATTTGCGTTAATGTGATAAAGGCACAGTGATCTTGTTAACTCTCATGGCCGTTCGGTGATTTATCAGACAGCTATGAACATCTTTTCTATTATAGTATTTTACAATCTAACACATTCCGTAATATCTATAAAAATATATTCTTGAATTCCTAAGGTATTTTCATTAGGTATTTTCATTCAATACTGACTTTTAGTTTGTTTAATAATGTAATGACTGCAGTAAATTGGGTCTAAACTGAAATCCTACTGCGATATTATACTTAAGTTGTTTTTTCTTCATGTCTTGATGCGTCAGAATGTGCAGTTTGTATGCTTCCAACTGACTAGAATTATTGTGTATGTCATATTAATGTATTTAAGTGTTATAAATAACGCAAACACAGTTGCTGCTTACAGTTTTATATTGATTTGGTCGAACATTAAGTATCTTCTTATGAATTATGTCTGAATTTCTTTAATATACTTAGCTATAGGTTTAATAGACTAAAACAAAAAGAATTATATTTTATTCCAACATAGCTTATCGCATTCTTTGAACATAAATTATTAACCAGTTTCCTATTCAAGTCTGTCCCCATTGTGTTACTTTATGTGCAAATGTATTTGTTTTACCTCGTTAACACTGATGTGAAGTTTTGCTTTCTTACCCTGTTTTATAACAGTTACACTTTATGGATTTGGTTGTCACTATCAATATTTCCAGCAAGTGCCATCCAGATGTTTATCTATATTCATAATGCTTTTTTCCCGTGTCTATGGAGAGTTCTAATACAATGGTAATATATGCGCTATTTTCCACTGTTATTTATGTTTCACTATTTATTTCATGTTACATTACAAAAATGTTTACGTGCCGTGACCAGCAAAAGTATTCATGGATATTACACTTTAGAAGAAAAAAATGAGAACGCCTTATATGAAGAGTAACGAGGAAAAGTACATTATCTTGTTAATTTACCGGCTCTGGAGTCAAGTATATTTACAATTCCTTTGAAAACGTAGTAAATTCCAAAGAAACGGTGTATAAACTAGTAATCAGCTTTTAGTCATAAAATTTCTTTTATTCCCTTTTCCTTAAAAATAGCAATGGTCATTAAATCCCAAGGTTGATACAGCCTTGACAGAATGAATGTTATTTCCATTTGTATCAGCGTGAGTGGTCCAATGTTTTTATTATTGCATCAGATGTTCGCTAAACAATTTGTCTGACATTCTGGAGCACAATGCCAAGAATCAACTCTTGTCTCAAGACTTTCCGATTAAAATGTTTCCATAGTGAATCATTTTCTTTTGTTTATTTTGTTTAAATTAACAACTACTGTTAAAGTGTAACTAATATGGAAGATCATAATAATACAGACGATGAGCAAAATAAATCTGTTATTTCTACGAGGCTGGCGCTAGGTTAACAAAAATAATATACCTTACAGCGTAAGTAATTTTTCACGTGTCAGTTATATTCAAAGCCAGAGATCTGTAGATCATTTTCGATAAAAATAAAAACATGCATGCATTTTCGGGTCTCATTTTTGCAGCTTTCGAACGCCAGAATGACAGACATTGATAAAATCTTAACTGTCCGTTTGCATTTTATATGGAAAACATTATCGATCATGCAAAGGGAGAATATTTTGGAATTCTTGAACAGTGTTGAGCAAAAACTGATCTAGAATTAAATGGAGAAAGTAATATACTCTTTATTTACAAAATTTCTGTATTTTCTAATTAAGCCAAAAATCATCAATTTTGAACTTATTATTTCACAATTACTCCTGTCATCATTCAATAACTAAATACTCTGCCAAAAGCTGTTTATGCTATGTCACAAAAACGGATCATTTTAAAAAAAGGACAACAATGGTATGAATATGACAAAAAGATATATTTTTGTGAAACCTCGTTAACAAACAACGGGTAATTATGTTAAAACACACGCAATTTAATTTTATGGCTACATATATATATACACGTATATGAGCCGCGCCATGAGAAAACCAACATAGTGTATTTTGCGACTAGCATGGATCCAGAGCAGCGCTAACGGTTTCTTTAATTGCAATAGGGTTTGAAAGCGAACAGTATGGATCCTGACCAGACTGGTCGCAGATGCACAATGTTGGTTTTCTCATGGCGCGGCTCATATACAGATAAGGAGGCTAGGGAAACAATTCGTTTGCTAGAACTGTTCAAGGCTAAATAATAAACATATTACATATGAGCCGTGTCATGAGAAAACCAACATAGTGGCTTTGCGACCAGCATGGATCCAGACCAGCCTGCGCATCCGCGCAGTCTGGTCAGGTCCATGCTGTTCGCTAACAGTTCCCCATTCCAATAGCTTTAAAGCGAACAGCATGGATCCTGGCCAGACTGCGCGGATGCGCAGGCTGGTCTGGATCCATGCTGGTCGCATACCCACTATGTTGGTTTTCCCATGGCATGGCTCATATCTTCTTAGACGTTCATTGCTTGACAGTAGTCTTGTTACACTTCAGATAAAACAAGACAAACAAGGAAATATAGTTCGAGTCTAAACTGTATTCAGAATAGAGTTTATATTTACATATTTACATATAGACTGGTTTTCGTGGTGCCTAAATGACTTATACGAAATTCAGGTTTTACAACAGTTACTGCAGAAAAGATAACGAACGACGCTGCATGAAGAAATTTGTATTTGTATTGATATATTTTTAAGTTACCCTCTTAATTTCAATGGCCTTTCTCGGTCACAAGAGTAAAACACACCATTTGCTAAGGTCTGACTGAGATCTGACGGACGTATTGCTAATAAATACTTTATCTAAAAAAAAAAAAAACCCTGTCCAATTGGTATCACTACTGCATCAGTCTATTATTGGAATGCAGACAATTAATATTTGATGAGCTAATTTAGATAAACGTGATTAATTCAAAGTCTTAAAGAGAATTTCACATGATATGTTAGCATTCTTCGAAAAGATAGACGCCAGCTGCAGCTGTCTATTTTCAGGTGACATTTATCAGTATAAAATATAATATATTACATGTAAGCAGCAAACAAATTTTAAGCACTGAAAATACCATGAATCTTTATCACTGTGACTTTTATCACAATGTCTTACTACAGATCATGATTCGCTTTATAATATAATTATTACATAGATTGTCAACACAATGTGACCTGTCTTCACCGGTAACTTATTAATCTATTACAAGCAAAATGCGAAAATGTATACATTTTAAGTAGTATGTACAGCTTCAATCAGCAAGACAAATAATCTTTGAAAATTACATTGTATTTTTGTAGGAATGTAATAGAAATCTCTGTATAAAAGAACGCTGCATAAAACGAATGCTTACTTTTTTCATTATTACCTTTAACGTTCTGCAGCAGGGGTTTTACAGCCCCTTTTTACCTATGTTCAATTAAAACAAAACAGTTACAATAATGCATCTAAAGCTTAAACATGTGTGTGTATTTGAGAAATCTTTAGTCTCATGTGTGCGTTTAGGCGGGTATAAAACACACAGTAACATCTTGCAAATCTCTGTATCTTGCTCACGTTTCTTGCCCCGACGTGATTCACACCCATCTAAACGAACACAAAAAATAACGTTCAATTCTAATATTTACATTTTTAATGAATCATGAACTTAAAAATAACATTCAATTCTGATGTTATATTTTTAAAGAACCATGCTACAGCATAAGTTGTTTTCTTTCCATGAGTACCATAAAGTCAAATTGTTAGACTATCGATCTTACTCCATCGAGATTACAAAAACAAATAAAGACCCATACACGATTAATACACGATTAATAATATTTGTCATATGTTTACGAATCGGATAGAAATCCGTCCCGAGGCCACCAGCGCATTGGGCGGTAATAAGGCTTGCCGAATTACCGCCCATGCGCAGTTGGCCGAGGGACGGATATTTCCATCCGATTCGTAAACACATGACTGATATTTTTTCTTGCATATCGTTTACATGTTAGCATTTTATTCCAGCAGATTATTTTTCTTGAATACCGTATTTTACAAATAACAGGTAGAAATACTTTTTTGTAGCACTCTTTAACGTCCGTAAGCAGAAGTGACGTCATGATGTTTTACGCACAGTAACAAAGTTCCACTTTAGTTTTATCGTTTGTAGCGTAACGTTATGTTCTTACGGTAAACTAACGTATTTTAATCGACAAATATCCTATAAGGTACGAAGAGAAACTATCAAGGTATCTGCTTTTTTTCGTATTTTTACATAAACAATATATTATCAGTGCATGAACCACTAGTTGCCATTAACAGCACCAGAGTCATCTGGCATGGTGGGGGGTGGGGGTGGAGGGGGGCGCCAGGTGCGTTTTGCTGGCATGGGTAAAATCACCGGAAACGCCGGTCCGGTGTGCAAGAAAAATTGTAATTCATTTTCCGATAAGAAGAAACGCATTTTATTTAAAATATCATTAAATCATACGATAAGTCACAAACTAGTTTCGGTTCATTTTTGATCTTATCGTAAAAAATAGTTTAAGCTACAATCTAAAGTTCTTTCAAAATTTTGTCAACCGATTTTGAAAGAACTGCTAAAACGATGCCCTTCTTTTGTTTTGTACAGGGTTGGGGGAGGGGGAAGGTGAATAACGACATATTGCAATTATATGGTTAGGGCAATCTTTGATATCATGGCACTTTTGTTTTTAATTATTTTTATACTAACATATACGTTTTAATAAATGAAACTATTAGAAAATAACAAGACCAAGCTGATGCCAACTCTTAATTGACTAAAGAGATATAAACGACATCACCACAATAATCTTGTTACAACATTGTGTATGACGTTACTGAAGCATGAAGCATGAAACGATGAACATCTATTAATTCTGTTTCCATTATGTTATCTTTATCTCTACACGTATCTCCGTTTCTCTTATCCGAGTTATTAGCATTTTCAGTCTTAGGATGCCAAACATTCTTTCAATATAACCTAGTATAACAATAATGAGAATCAAAATATTTTCAACAAGAGATCACAGAGTGATCTTGGCGCCCACCAATGTGCCATTTTTGAGTGTTCCAAATTTCAAGACTTACTGACTAGCTCAAGGTCAAATTTCATTTCCGTACACAACAGTGTGCATGTGGTCCAAATTCGAAAGCTGTAGCTTGAGAAATGTGAAAGTAGGTCACTAGATCAATTTCAAGGACGAAATGTGAAAGTAGGTCACTAGGTAAAAATCAAGGTCAAATTACACTTCAGAACACAAATTTATGCATGTGGTCCAAATTTAAAGCCTGTACCTTCAAAAATGTGATAGGTCACTAGGTCAATGTCAAGGTCAAAGTTTGTTTCAGTACACAATCCTATGCATGTGGTCTAAATTTGAAGCCTGTAGCTACAGAAATGTGAAAGTAGGTCACTAGGTCAATCTTAAGGTCAAAGTTCATTTCGGTACACAAAACTATGCAAGTGGTCCAAATTTGAAGGCTGTAGCTCGAGAAATGTGAAAGTAGGTCACTAGGTCAAAATCAAGGTCAAATTTTATTTCGGAACACAGAACTATGCATGTGTTCCAAATTTGAAGCCTGTACCTTCAAAAATGTGAAAGTAGGTCACTAGGTCAATGTAAAGGTCAAAGTTTGTTTCAGTACACAAAACTATGCATGTGGTCCAAATTTGAAGGCTGCAGCTCGAGAAATGTGAAAGTTGGTCAGTAGGTCAAAATCAAGGTCAAATTCCATTTCAGAACACGAAACTATGCATGTGGTCCAAATTTGAAGCCTGTACCTTCAAAAATGTGAAAGTAGGTCACTAGGTCAATGTCAAGGTCAAAGTTTGTTTCAGTGCACAAAACTATGCATGTGGTCCAAATTTAAAGGCAGTAGCTACAGAAATGTGAAAGTAGGTCACTAGGTCAAAATCAAGGTCAACTCATGTCAAGGTTCATCTTGCCACTTAAAACCATACATGTGGTCCAAATTTGAATGTTGTAGGTTATTGACAAGATTTTAAAATCTTTTCCCTATATGTCTATATGAACCATGTGACCCCCCAGGGCGGGGCCATATTTGACCCTAGGGGGATAATTTGAACAAACTTGGTAGAGAACCACTAGATGATGCTACATTACAAATGCCAAAGCCCTAGGCCTTGTGGTTTGGACAAGAAGATTTTCAAAGTTTTTCCCTATATAAGTCTATGTAAACCATGTGACCCCCGGGGCGGGGCCATATTTGACCCTAGGGGGATAATTTGAACAATCTTAGTGGAAGACCACTAGATGATGTCATATACAAAATATCAAAGTCCTAGGCCCTGTGGTTTTGAACAAGAGGTTTTTCAAAGTTTTCCCCTATATAAGTCTATATAAACCATGTGACCCCCGGGGCGGGGCCATATTAGACCCCAAGGAAATAAGTTGAATCATCTTGGTAGAGGACCATTAGATGATGCTTCATACCAAATATCAAAGCCCTAGGCTCTGTGGTTTTGGACAAGAAGATTTTCAAAGTTTTTCCCTATATAAATCTATGTAAATTATAGAAATAAACAAAGGGCCATAACTCACTAAAAATTGTTGAACCAGTTTGATTTTCAGGGGGACACAACTAGGGTACCAATACATCATTCTGACAAAGTTTGGTTAAAATCCCCCCTGTAGTTTCTGAGGAGATGCGATAACGAGAAATTGTTAACGGACGGAAGGACGGACGGACTGACGGACGGACGGAAGGACGACGGACCACGGACGCAGAGTGATTTGAATAGCCCACCATCTGATGATGGTGGGCTAAAAATAGTGTTGTTGTTATACACACTTCTCTCTCTCTCTCTTTCGTAAAAGGCAGATATACAAGTATATGTTTATATAGTACACTTCGATATGTCAGCAGGGAACACTTTTGAGCAGAATCGACAGATGTTTATCTCTCGACATCTGTTTTAATTAAATAGACCACAGAAAATAAAAATGACCAAAAAAACCGGCGACTCTTCTAGCGTCATAAAGGAATGTTATACAGCATCTACAGAATCGTATGGTTGTATCTTATAATTTAAACTCATCCATGTTCTTTACAATCTTTAAAATTACTCTCCTTCATTCTCTTGCTTTTGGTAGTGTTTTAGAGTAGTGGTTTATCTCCCACTACTAGACTCCAAACCAAGTACTTTCATTTTTCTTTCGAATTCTTGTTCTATTCTTTCTCTCTTTTTTTAAAAATTCAGTTTATTGTTCTGTTATATATTTGTTTCGTTTCTTTATTTATTTTTGTCACTTGTAATATCATTTTGATTTCCTAACATTGAATATAGACAGAAAGTTTATTTAAGCTTACATTTACAACATCTTGTTATCCCTATCCTTTGATACTGTCATTACTTCAGAAGTACGGATCTTATCAATATCTGGGGTTACAGAAAATTAATATATGAGCCGCGCCATGAGAAAAACAAAACAGTGGTTTTGCGACCAGCATGGATCCAGACCAGCCTGCGCATCCGCGCAGTCTGGTCAGGATCCATGCTGTTCGCTTTCAAAGACTATTGCAATTAGAGAAACTGTTAGCGAACAGCATGGATCCTGACCAGACTGCGCAGTGCATCTGGATCCATGCTGGTCGCAAAGCCACTATGTTGGTTTTCTCATGGCACGGCTCATTATATCAGGAGCGAATTAAAGGAAACATGATAAAGAATTAAGGCTACTTTACTTGACATTTCAATATCACGCTAAAAGATAGGCTAATGTCTCATTTAAAGTACAATGTCACAATCATTAACTCATCGTTTATAACAAGGACAAAAGCCGCATACAAAGAACATGAAGAACCCCTTCACAATACAGACGGCGTTATACATAGAAACAATAAGGACAAAACATTAAAAAAATCCTGATATTGGAAATGTATTACTAAAGCTAACTGAGTTTTGTTGTTTTGTGATCATCTTTCCTTTTTGTGTACGTTTCAATCTGGTCAAGACAGTTTCCTTTAACATTCCCTTTCATATTATCTGCCATATTTCACTGTTAGTACATTATTTTCATCTTTTTACTCTTTGGAACATAACAAAATGGCTGTTTGTTATATTTTGCTAGTGTGAACATGTTTAAGTATGTTATCATTTTTCTTCTAATACTAGATTATTCCAATGTGTTCCACTCCCTCCCCCACCAGCACACACACCATCTCCCCCAATACGTTTGTTTTCATTTCATTTATTATTGCTTTATCTACATTTATTTCTCTAAAGTAATGAAATAAAAATGGAAACTTGGCTCGCGCTTGGAGATTTATGTTTATTGAATACATATGTTTCTCTTCATTTATGTTTATCAATACATAAAACTTAATGCATTTTGTTTTCTACAGTGGCCTCCATTTTCCAATGCATGTGCTTTATACCTGTTATATCATTGATAGAAATATTTTTACAAAGACAGAATTTAAAAATCTGTGTACTTTTCAAATATTTCCTGTCATTTATGATTTTACTGAGGTTAAAATACTTACAAATTTGTAGTGATGATTTTAAATACTGTATGTTTTATTTCTTGCAAAGACAGTGTAACATGTTCTTCGGGCAATTTACAAAACACTCTGAACACCTGTGAGTATTATTCCGATAATAAGATTTCGAGGTCGATTTCCAAGGAATGAATACTATGTGATAAATCGTTCTAAGAATCGCATGTAATTTATTAACATTAAACAGTTTTAGGTTTTCTAAACGAATTATCTATTATTACATGTATTACTGCAAACGGATCCGTAACTGTTAAACGTGGTATGATTCATCTTGAAGAATGCTAATGTATGAATGAGATATCAACAAAAAGGTCATTTATCATTGCGGAAACGTATACTGAAAATCATCGCTAAAATCATATATATAAATACATTTAGTATTAAAATGTCACCGCCTCGGTAGCCTAGTGGTATAGCGTCCGCTTCAAGAGCGGGAGGTCGTGGGTTCGATATCGGCCGCGTCATCCCAAAGACGTAAAAAATGGTACTAGTAGTTTCCTCGATTGGCGCTCAGCCTTAAGAGGATAGTGCTAGGACTGGTAAGCCCGGTGTCAGTATAATGTGACTGGGTGGGGTATCATGTCACGTGATATTCCAGTGAAGCAGCACTATAAAGTTGAGCATTGTGCTCACTGCTAGACACCGTCGTTTATATTACAGTAATTACTGAAAAAATGTTGAAAAAGACGTTAAACCCGAACACACACATTAAATTTATGTTGCAAACTTAGAAATATCACCAGACTTGTTAATACAAGTATTTCATGTTCAGACTTTATAAAAGATGTCTGTCTGCTTTAAAACTATTTCCAGAAATTATGTAGTACGCAGTGGAATGATGCCCGGACAATCAATTAAAATATGTTGTTTGTTAGGTTGCTCTTCTGTCTCAGAAAATAAATTTCACGAGTATGACCTAATCGATAACGAGAAAAACACTGTTACCTGACACTGGTAGGTTTAATCTCGGGAAGTTTATTAAACGAAGCATTGCCATTGGAATTTCAAATTCGTTTGTGTTAATTAGTGTTTAGCTGTAATATAAGCATTCTTGTTTCAATTCACACAAGTATGACTCGAGGATCCAAAAGTATGATAAGACATAACAGGTAGGACATGAACCATGAGAAGTACACTGAATGAAAAGAGTTTCCATACTTCGGTAATTAACTGATTTCAAAACAGAAAGTGAGTAAGAAAATATTACTAAATTGCCATTACTGTATTTCGATTAAAAGCATAGTGCTTCGTCAACCTCTTTAATAACTGGCTCCGCCGAAGCTAATGTTGCATTATTTGACAAAATACAAAGAAAAGGGAAGGTTTGCATCAACCAAAACGCCTGTCGTGAAGTAGATGCACGAACAATAGTTTCTAATACATTTTCATAACGCATTCTGACATTATTATAGTTTCAACAGTGCTAAATATAGATTCTTTTTGTATCAACACAATTTAGTCCATTTGGCGATTTTTCAGTTTTTCGATTGTTGAGGAAGATCCCATGTGCCCCTTTTTAGGCATGGTCGGGCACCTGGGTTGAGCTCATGACCTTCCATAAGCCAGCTTAATGGTTTCCTTACATGAAGATTTCTATTGCCAAAGCGAAGTTTCACAGCAAGTAATTCGAAGTAGCTGGACACTGCTGATATACATTATCCTTAAAAAGTATAGACATAGGATTTATTTAGGTTAACTCATTGTTAAAAGTTTAAACAGATCATTGCATTCGGATTAACATATTTGTGACTTTTCATTAAATTAATGCATTACTGGCAGGCAATATACTCAAGACTTTTTGTATATTCTACAACACCTATTTTCAGAACAAATATTTTGATATTGCTGAAATATGTACATAAATACTACATACCATACTATGATATTTCCGATGTAAAATTTATCTCAAATATATGTTATCCTTTGCACGAACGTCGTTATATAAATAACAGAAGCACTACATGATCTTTCTTTAACACTTTAAATTCCTTAGAAAGAACTATCCTAAATTGCACGTAGAATGCGACACTACATATTGCACGAGTAATATATCGCCGCGTAGCAACTGTTTTGAATAAAACAAGTGCTGAATCCAATTACTCCTCTCTGGCAGATACTATCACTGCAGGGAAGTGATTTATCTGGTATCTATAACTGCAGAATCTTTTAATGTGAAAATGGTTGCAATTAGTATCTAGAATATCACGTTAGCAAATTTCTTTCAATAATGTTTTTCTTCCTAGCGTCAAATTTTGATTTCCAACAAGAATTGTGATTTTCCGATCCTATACCTCAAATAAACAATACTGCTGTCTTGCAAGAACTAATGGACTGGAGTTTCCAGCATTATTGGACGATAGGTTAAATATTAAGAACCTTTCAATTCGAACGGATATTCTTAGATTAACCTTTATTAAATGGATAAGTGATTACGGTTTGGCTAATGTATTAAACAGGTGATTTGTTATCTAAATGATACATTAGTTAACTGTTATAATTGTAATTTCAATTTACGTGGATCCATTCCCTTTAATATTTGATAGTGTGCTGGAAAGATTAAACATCGGAGAATTTTCTGGGAGAACTAGTGAGATTTACTTTAGCAGTTATTAGTTAACAGCGCAAACTTAGATATGTCAGTATAATACAGCGCTGTAAAGTCAATAGACTTGATAACAATAGAAATGTGATTGTATTTATAGAAGTGATTTAAATACATTTTCCTATTGTTTTGCTTCGCCACATTACGGATCATGATACGTTTCCTAATGTATATAGAACCCAATTTCTTTTTTTGTTTGCAAGGTTAATTTTTGTAATAATTTGTGACTATTTTGTTTAGTTATATCTATTAATAAAGCTCTTTGAATAGCACTTCGCTTATAGCGAGACCTAAAGTCAAGTACATTGCGTGAAATTGTTTCATTTATATGTCTGCATGCGACAGGAACACAATGGTTTTATTATACGTATATATTGAAACATAATTATATACATATATATAAATTCTCAAACATACTACAAAATAATGAACATCTTATTAATTAAGCCGTGCCATGAGAAAACCAACATAGTGGGTTTGCGACCAGCATGGATCCAGACCATCCATGCTGTTCGCTTTCAAAGTCTGTTGTAATTAGAGAAACCGTTAGCGAACAGCCTGGATCTGGATCCATGCTGGTCGCAAAACCAATATGTTGGTTTTCCCATGGCACGGCTCATTATTATATTTAAGATGTTTTCAACCAATAATATCATAGTTTGTATATATCTGTATTACATCAAAATAGAGCTATCACTAAAGGTGATGAATGTACCCCCCGCATGCACTGACACAGTACATTGCAATTTGACGCACACAAGATTGCATAATTATGTGGACTGTATGTATATAGACTGTATGTATACAGTATAGTAACAAACAACAAAGTCCCATAACTATGCAGAATATTTATCTAAAAGAATGTAACATGCACCATGCACAACTAGGGTTGGTACTGATCACTTGTGTGAAGTTTCAAAATTGTGTGCAAGGGTTTGGTAGATAAGGCACGCACAAGATTGCGTATGCAGACTGTATGTACATAGTATATTAACAAGAAACAAAGTCCCATAACTCTGCAATTTTTGTCGCTGAAAGAACCTAACATGCCCTATGCACAACTACTGTTGTTACTGATCACTTGTGTGAGGTTTCATTAAATTGTGTCAAGGGGATGAGGAGAGATGGTGCGCACAAGATTGTGTCTATGTATATAGTATAGTACCAAAAAACAAAGTCCCAAAACTCTGCAATTTATTTTTCTGAAAGAACCTAACATACCCCATGCACAGCTACTGTTGGTACTGATCACTTGTGTGAAGTTTCATTAAATTGTGTCAAGGGGATGAGGAGAGATGTTGCGCACAAGATTGTGTCTATGTGTATAGTATAGTAACAAAAAAACAAAGTCCCATAGCTCTGCGAATTTTTTTTCTAAAAGAACCTAACATGCCCCATGTACAACTACTGTTGGTACTGATCACATGTGTGAAGTTTCATTAAATTGTGTCAAGGGGATGAGGAGAGATGGTGCGCACAAGATTGTGTCTAAGTATATAGTATAGTAACAAAAAAAACAAAGTCCCATAACTCTGCAATTTTTTGTTCTAAAAGAACCTAACATGCCCCATGCACAACTACTGCTGGTACTGATCACTTGTGTGAAGTTTCATTACATTGTGTCAAGGGGATGAGGAGAGATGGTGCGCACAAGATTGTGTCTATGTATATAGTATAGTAACAAAAAAAAACAAAGTCCCATAACTCTGCAATTTTTTTTTCTAAAAGAACCTAACATGCCCCATGCACAACTACTGTTGGTACTGATCACTTGTGTGAAGTTTCATTAAATTCTGTCAAGGGGATAAGGAGAGATGGTGCGCACAAGATTACGTCTACGGACAGACGGACAGACGGACAGACAGACAGACAACCTGAAACCAGTATACACCCCCTCCCCCCCTTACAACTTTGTTGTCGGCGGGTACAACAATGTCACATTCATACAATAATACTGTATTAGTATTAGCGCGAGAATAGCGTCGTATGACATTACTTTTCGGTTTTGGAATTATATACTATACCTTAATGTATGCATGATGCCTTAAGCGTTGAATACTAAATATATTCATATAGCAAAGTGAAGTTCCGACTTTCATAATCATTTGTTGAACAATATTGAATTCGTTAGAATTGCCCAATATATGAATAGGAATAAAGGATAATATTTAAAAGTAATGCATCCTGGAAAAGTTCAAATTTGTTCACTGTGGATGACTAATGTCTGCACTTAGATTTGCTATAGACAGCACAGATAAAAGTACACAGAGCGTTTCGCAAAACTAGTTTACATCAAAGTCTCGTCACATCTTTGTTTCGGGATGCTCCACAGATTTCTTCTGGACTAATACGCAACATATGGAAATTTTGATAATCTAATAGTCTAAAATCATTAAAGGATAAAATAGAATTGAAAGTACGCTAGACGTGCAATATTTCTTGAGAACGGCAAGATAGTTATTTGTTTAATTTGATTGAAGAAAAATGTTGGATGTTTACGGCAAGGTGATATTTCGTCTTCCATCTAAACAATTAATGATCATTATTTATGATACCTTGATTTATTGTTAAAAATTGAGAGCAGAAATTCAGTATATAACATTTGATTAATACAAACCGGATCTCATTAAATGAGCCTCGACCTTTCCTTATGTCGTGTAATTTCATCATACAGGTATCCGTAAACAAAGGCACATGTTTATGATTCATCTCTTTCTACATTCATATTTTGAACATTTGAATTCTCCTCGAAATGGTGGCGACAAACAATATGTATCAAAGAATGTTAATAACTGCACACAAATTGCATGTGAGCCACATACTTTGAGTATGTATATATTTAAAAAGAACACACCATCGATGAACGAATGCGTAACTTTATGCTCATGTGTTAACGTCATGGAGTTCAAGTGTACACGTTATAACATGTCTGTACTGAAGTTCAAGTATACTTGCTATACCATTTTTAAACCAAAGTTCAAATGTACACGTTATAACATGTCTATACTGAAGTTCAAGTGTACTTGATATACAATATTTATATTTAAAGACCCACCACCACCTACTTTTTTCGCCCACAAAAACTTCATGAAAATCATTCTTATAATACAGGTAATATATAGCTATACCACAAGTTTTCAGGTGGACAATTTAGGCCCTTCCTGAATAAATCTGTTTTCACAACTTTATCTGCAAACTTATTCAGTCAATCTCTTTTCAGCATAGGTTTAAGAATATAGATGAATAACTGTCTTACACTGTAAAATCAAAATGGGATTGAAATTTAACTACATACACTGATTTATGTACATATTACTACACTAATACAATAAGATGTTAAGACATTAAACATATTGCCTTGGCCTAATATATGTCACTGTCAATTTGAAACTAAATTCTTGTCTATTTCGTTTTGTTCATGCAAATCATGTATAATCACCATCGTGGAAATACAAAGGAATACAGTTATTTGGTGGTGCCTCTTTAAGTGAACACGTTATAACATGTTTATATGTTTATATTAAAGTTCAAGTGTACTTGTTAAGATATGTCTACACTATATGTAAACGTTATAAAATATTCTGACTGAAGTTAAAGTGTACACGTTATTACACTCATGTTAATATTGAAGTTCAAGTTTTGTTTGTTTGTTTTGGGTTTAACGCCGTTTTTCAACAGTATTTCAGTCATGTAACGGCGGGCAGTTAACCTAACCAGTCTTCCTGGATTCTGTACCAGTACAAACCTGTTCTCCGCAAGTAACTGCCAACTTCCCCACATGAATCAGAGGTGGAGGACTAATGATTGCAGACACAATGTCGTTTATCAAATAGTCACGGAGAACATACACCCCGCCCGAGGATCGAACTCACGACCCCGCGATCCGTAGACCAACGCTCTTACCTACTGAGCTAAGCGGGCGGGTTTGAAGTTCAAGTGTACACGTTACAAGATGAATATTTTGAAGGTCAAATGTACCCGCTATAAATATTTTATACTGCAGTGTTTAAGATGAAATACATTGGACTGTAAGTTTTAAATAGTTTGCAGTTACTCACAAGCAATACTAGGTAATATCCCGATATTAAAAAACAACATAGAACTGCAACAGGAACTGCTACCCGTTATAACATCTATATTCAACTTACTTAAAAGCAGCAACTTTTCTCATATTTAGGAGAATTCTATAAAACCTTGTCTTTCGTTTTAATTCTGTCCATACAAATATAATATACATTTATATAACTAAACGTACTACATTTATTTTGTATAAATATGCTTAAACTAAACTGATTTTTCTCCAATTTACCACCAAGATTTATGTTATTCTGTTTTGTCTAAAAAGACATCAAACTTGTATGTAGTGCATATTTTATTATACATGCGCCTTATCCGTTTTTACGTAAACCAATCGAAATTAAAATGTGTTTGATAGTTACATTTCTCTAAGATAGCAAGCATGTAGTACAAACTTAAAGCGTTAACCACAGCAGCTCATGCTGGATGTTCTCGACAACTACTACATGTATTTATTGTCCACTGGCTTTACCAGAATCAATACAAATCGTAGAAAACATAATTTATAGTCCACTGGCTTTATCAGAATCAATACAAATAGTAGGAAACATAATTTATAGTCCACTGGCTTTACCAGAATTAATACAAATCGTAGGAAACATAATTTATAGTCCACTGGCTTTACCAGAATCAATACAAATCGTAGGAAACATAATTTATAGTCCACTGGCTTTACCAGAATCAATACAAATCGTAGGAAACATAATTTATAGTCCACTGGCTTTACCAGAATCAATACAAATCGTAGGAAACATAATTTATAGTCCACTGGCTTTACCAGAATCAATACAAATCGTAGGAAACATAATTTATAGTCCATTGGCTTTACCAGAATCAATACAAATCGTAGGAAACATAAGTTATAGTCCACTGGCTTTACCAGAATCAATACAAATCGTAGGAAACATAATTTATAGTCCACTGGCTTTACCAGAATTAATACAAATCGTAGGAAACATAATGCAGATACGACTCGTTTCAGGAAAGATCTACTGATTAAAAAAAAACAAGGAGAGTAATGGCGATCATAGGTCTCTAACTAGATTTACTCAAGAAGAACAGTCAAATAAAACGTTATAAAAATAAAATCAACATTCTAACAGTCAGCCTTTTTGCCAAAAGATATTTAAGAAATAATCCATTTCTTTGGTTGTTCAGAAAACGTACCTAACTATTGATGAAATGGTCCATTCCAATAACGCAGACTTCCTAGTAAATACACAGTATGTCTAATAATGATGATATATTGATAAGTAAAATACTAGTGTAAAAATGTATTCCGATGTAGCCGTATGATACTTTTTTACTCCGCGTAACGTCGTTGGTGTTTTGTTCGAAAATTAAAATGTAAGAGTAAACCCTCTCACAGCAAACACAGCCAGGGTTACACCTCGAAAAGTAGGCAAACACAATAGCAATTCTATTGAAATATAAAGCAGGCGAATTATTTCAAATGAGACATGAAAAGGCATACACACATACAAACAGCAAGATATTTTAAATGTACTGACGAAAAAGACACAAGCAAACGCGCCCGCCCGCACGCACGCACACACACAAAATCGCACAAACATAGAGCAGTAATATGTTAAATTTTCTGGCGACCGTTTTGAGATTTGCTGACATACCAAAAGCTATACCTCTGACATTAGGGATCCTTTAAATTCTTCATGTTTACTAATATATACAACATCTAATTGTACTGGAAATAAGGTTCGTTCTTTTGGTTTAATTGTGAAGATCAGACCTAAAATCTCCCTAGCTAATAGATATTTGTTTATAAGTAAATGGCAAAAACTCGTCTGTTCCTAATCCGATTTGGATCATATACAAACTGAGCCGCGGACGTCTGGCGAGGAGTGATATCAATAGTTGATCTTGAGTTTGCGTCATTCGAGCTTATAAATATACATGAATGAAAACATGCTGCAATGTATATTAATAAACTTGACACTTCAGAAGAAAAGCTAGTATTAAGGTGTTTATTTGTTTTAGCAGATTCCGGTTTTCCAACACGTCTTCAAGTACACTTTGACCATACATTGTGAGCATTAAAAATCCACAGAAATCACATTTCTATTTTTTTAAATTTTAAATGCACTTCTAACTTCATAGCCTCAATATGAAATGCAGCACTCTGTTGCCTGGAAAACATTTTCGTTATACATCCTTACTTGAATGAGCCAACGGACAACATTGATGATTATCGCAGTTTCGAGTCTATATCTGATGCGAATTCTACAATACATTTACTAGTATAATGTCGATTTTACGGTCAAGTGAAATTGTTTTACTTGCATTGAAGGATTTTTTATTATGAAACAAATGTTATCCATGATTAGACTATAAGTCTTGCACATGACGCAAAGTTGTCGGTCAGAGGCCAAGGTCACTATTGAAGGTCAAATAAAAACTTGTTTTCGCTCAATAACTTTTATGTGCATTGAGGGATTATCTTAAGGTATAGGTCCATGTTTCGGAGAAAAAAGTTCGAACGTCATTAAATCATAGAAAGAAAGCATTGTTTTACATGAAAATTTAACAGCATATGAAACATTTACATTATTCTACAAAACCATTGTCAATTTATTGATATATGTATTGAATTCCGGAAAGGGACTGCATGAGGGGACCACACTTCTGGACAGTTCAGCACCTTTAAAAACTCACCATTTTTTAAAAGCTGTTACATGTCTTCGTTTTGATGCATTTGCAACATCGTGCGAGTGTTTAAACTTTACATAACTAGGTAAAACATCGTTTTTGACAATTGTTTACATTTATTTCTTTACAAATGGCATTATTATTTAAAGGGGGACAACTCATTAAGAATATTTTAAGTATCCAACTCTGTGGGACAGAACGGTAAAACATGTATTGGACAGATAAGTTGTGTGTCAAGATGCTGTTCATTCGTTAAAAAAATCTGTTGTTTTGTGATATACTGCTAAACCTTAATACTGCAAACAAATTTTCTCCACGACGAGAAATGTATCGTGCATATGATCTGTGCGTGTAGGTCAAGGTTTTGTTTACTTGTTTGTTTGTTTAGGGTTTCATGCCTGTTTTCAACAGTATTTCAGTTATATAACGGCGGGCAGTTAACTTACCAATGTTCCTAGATTCTGTACAAACCTGTTCTCCGTAAGTAACTGCCAACATTCCCATATGAATCAGAGATGGAGGACGAATGATTTCAGACACAATGGCCCAGCTGTTCGAAACTTTAACAGACGATGAAGCTAACGGTCGGTTAACTTTTAGAGTTACATTTCGACATTTTAGAAGACTTATTGAAACCTATTATAATTTAAGAATTATGAACACTAAAATGTCTTTACAGTAAAATTAAAACATCCTACTAGTGGTTCCCATCATGCGTTATATTTTGAATCAAAATTTAACAGGCCGTTAGTTTAACAGCCGGTTAAAGTTTCGAACAACTGGGCCAATATGTCTTCTATCAAATCGTCACGGAGAACATACGGCCCGCCTGAGGATCGAACTCATGACCCCGCGATTCGTAGATCGGTGCTCTCCCTATTGAGCTAAGCGGGCGGATTGAACTTTAAGTGAGAAAAGTCTTATTTCTTAGCTCCTAAACAATTGCCCTTAAGTTACGGCCTTCGGCTTCATCACAACACACCGTCTCACTAAAGCAAACATTTACGCTAAACAAAAGTAAATTTGCTTGACCCGTGTGACGGTGTCAAAGTTACGGCCCGTACAAATTCTAAACTGAAACTGACCTTTAAGATTGGGGTCTCAAATGCTCTCTCTTACACATCAGCCGTTTTGCTCACTTCAATCGGAGTAGGAAGATATCATGAAAGGATTTTAAGGAGGTAGTATACCTTAACATGGGCGCATGCCCAACCGGAAGCTTACGTGACGATGTACGACAACGTTTACGAAAAACTAAATGTGTCTGTATATTTATTCTTCTGAAAAAGAAATCATTAACCTGTTTTTCATTTGATCCTTAATGCTGAAATAATAACTAGATTACCGCTGAAACGCTACAAAACATTGTTGACGTAAAATGAAGTCATCGACGTGATGGCATTACGTGTCAGTTATCTTAGTTTAGTTTAAACAATATTTTATTATTTTTTTAGCAACATACACATAACATGTACAATAAATTTTTACATGTCAAATACATGGATTGGAAAACAAGCTGATAGTTTATGTAAATTCCTTTAAACAGATTTACAACAATAAATGTACAAGGTTACGATCAGTATGACATTTATGAACATTGTAACGAGGTAATTCAATTTATACTTGAATAATGTTTCAAAAGTTGGAAAATTGTTTGGGGTAGAGCGTCTTGAGAAATGACCTAAGTATACGGACTCTTTAAAACATGTGTATATGTCACGTTACTACAATCAAATAAAAATTTAATGTGAGAAATGAGTTAGAACGATAAAATCGATAGAAAAAAAAAAGAGAAAGGAGGGGCTCACACAGCTCTTGACATCAGTCCAAAATACGAATACATTAACCGAATCGTTTGGGAGAAGATAAAGCTTTGCATTTTTAGAAACACCTGACTGTTTTGTTCGAACGTGAGGTGCTCATCTTCATAAAGGAGATTGCTAACTGTTTTTGCACATGGGAGATTGCCAAGGTTTTCTTGTCTATGCATGATGTAAAGGGGACATTGAAGCAAGAAATGGGAAACAGTCTCAGGGGCTCCGCATCTGCAGAGAGCGGTATCGGCAATATTTTTCCTGTGAAGGTCAAAATTTAAAGAGCTGCAACCGAGGCGTAGACGAGTATGTAATATCTGGTCTTTACGTGTTCCAACGTTAAAAAGGGCGGGAGACTTTGTTTGTTGTTTCGTGATTTTGGTTTAGAAGGTGTGAAGAGTGTTACAATTTCGAACATCAGACGGGAGAGAATTCCAGTCACGAATAGTTGCTGGCAAAAAGGAAGAGTTATAAAGTTGCGTTCTAGATGGTATCGTAGGTATGTTATCGGAATTCCTTAAAGGATATCGATTTTGGTTGTTTTTAGGAATCAAACTACTGAGATAATGAGTAAGACCGTTTGTCATTTTGTAGAATAGAACGAGCCTGTTTTTCTTACGCCTTATTGGAAGGGTCTCCCACCGAAGCTTAGACAGCATAGTTTGAATATTGCATAGTTTGGTCACACCAGTAACGATCCTCGCAGCCTCGTTTTGAACGGCATCTATATCATTTTTTAATTCTACAGAACAATTGTCCCATATAACATCTCCGTACTCAAGAAGAGGCCTAACGAATGAAAAGTACATTCTTTCCAGACTGGAACGTGACAAGATAAATTTCAGTGATCGCATTATGCCTAACCTCTGTCAGGCTTTATTTACAGACGAAGATATATGCTCCTTCCACTTAACGTCCTCGGAAATGAAATACCAAGATGTTTGTGAGTTTTAACAGAAGAAATTGGGACGTCATCATGATTTGACGGGGGTGGTTTGCACGATCTCTCTTCCTAGAGAAGTTATCTTGAAAGTACGTAATTCTGGACATTTTTGAACTATTTCTAAACGGCAAATATTTGTGGAAATATTTTTATGAGTCTTTTCCTTTGAGTGATGACCAATATTTTGTGGCCTTTATGTAGTTATCTTGAAACACAATGCAGAATGTAAGAAAATGGCTGATGGTAATTGACGACTTTGGGAATACAGTTTGGTGAAATGTCAGTTATTAAGGCCATTTTCAAACAAACATTTTGCAATATAATTTGTAATACGTATTTTCCGTCTCCATTGATAGTTTGGTACATATATACTAAATCTATGTTCTAAATTGTTCAAATTTCAGTAGGAAATAGTGATTTCTTGAATTAAAGTCCATTAAACTATATATCTAAATGTAAAATTAAAGGCGTTGACACTGGTCTATTTAAGGAACACGACTTTAAAGTGTTTAGTATTCTGCTAAAATATTACCCTAATATTCCTTAATGGTCATTAACAGAATGGCACTGAAGCCGTCGAAAAACCCGTTATCGTACATTATTATTTAAAAATAAGAGCAAAAACGTTTCCATGGTAACACGAGCCCCGCAACATATACATTTTAAGGTTATATTAGAAAGCTAACGCGCCAACTAGTACAATTATGAATTACGCAGACTTCTACGGATAACAGTGAAACCGAACTACACTGAATAGTGTTAAAGGTCCGTATTACTCTTCTTATTTCAATATAAAATACATCTGGAGGGTCGTGTACTTTAAACCTGGATAAAAACTGTACTTAAAAGGACAGAGAGAGCTCTTAAGTTGTAAATATGTTACAAAATATAGATCTCCATATACCATCAACGGTGCTTGACATTTGTTTCTGTATACATACAATAATGGTTTGTTCACAAATACTTTGGGGCTTATTGTTGGTGCATTCTTCGAAAACATTGCAACCGTTAGGCTAATATAAGCTTCATAGATACAGTGCAAGGTGATGAGACATCGTAGGGTTCAAATCAGGCATTTAAGCGTCAGACAATACTTATTGACATAGGGTAAATACAATTCGTATTGAGTCAGCTAGCAAATAAGCTTCGTTATAATTTTGTTTTACTGTATTCCTTTGAAGGAAAATAGCGACGTTAACAAATTGCACTTGATACTGAATTTTTGTTATTAACTTATTATATAAAATACACTGTGTCTTTAAAGCTTTTTACAAGATTTAAAATTTTCAAAAAAGTCTAAATAAAAACAAGCCTTAAATGTTATACTTATAAAAGATATATTGTCAAAAGCATGTGTATTACTTGATTTATGTTGCCTTAAGTAGGAATGCACTTGGGTCGGACCTAGTATTCAAGGGTGGTTTAAATGTTATATTGATATAAGCTAATGTTAGCGACAGATGAAAGTATGTACGGAAACAAGTCGAGACTGTGTTTATAGTTGATTCTACCACGACCAGCATGTAACCTACATTATATGTAGAGCAAAATCTATCTCGGGCTTATATTCTGCAATAACCCCCGCGCGTGCAATGACGTCATCCGATCCAGGTGCGTAGTATGGTCGTAAAAAGTAGTTACCATTTTACTAACACTGTTGATACTAGTATGTCGTGTTAGAATCGAAATAACAAGTTTCCAATCGTGATTTATCGTAGAATAACCAGAGTTTTTCGTTCTTATGCAAAACAATATTACGCATAAGAACTCAAAACACGAGTTATTCTACGATAAACCACACTTGGGAACTTATTATTTCGTAAATATAAGCATAGTCTAGGTGTGACTAAATTTGTTCATGAGAGGTAATGAAATGTGCAACACTCCTAAGACCCCTAAATATATATATATATAAGCCTAACAAGAAGGTGACTTGTAGTCAATGTTTCATCGACTGAATTGCATATTTAGAAGTACTTTGCCAAAGTAAACTGATAGAGTGGTTTTGGCTGCTGGCTCCGTTCGAAAACCTTGCTCTACCGAAGTGCCCGTCCATGCCTAAAACAATGCCCGGGGGCATCTGGGGTCTTTATACACGATCAAAAGTTTGAAAGTCGCCATGTGATATGTATTGAGTCAGTGTGACGAAACGTTTACTTAACGCAGACGAGTATTTTTAAAACCTTTCATTCAACTCCTATTGGATATGGAAAAATAAGCGATGATGCGAACACATGTTTTACTCATGACGACAAATGTTACATCAGAAATGATGAAATGACAGCGTCTCGAAATTCCATACATTATAACTCTAGTCTGATTTGTTTCAAATCATAGTCAATTTTAATTAAGATTGAACCAGAGGTTCGAGGGGAATTCAAAAATGTTTGAGGCTGTTCATAATAAAATATAGTAAAGCCTGTATTTAAGCATATTGCATATATCAGTCCCTCAAACCTTAAAAACTGAAGAGTAGTCTGCCCTTGGTAAACTATGCAGACACTGATATACGTTACCAAGGGCGTTGACGGTATGGTAGTGACGCCCAGCCAGCTTTTTCTGCAAAGGAAAGAGAAGAAAATCACAGTGACTTAGTTCGGGTGAATAGGGAGGGTGCGACATTACTAGACCTGCTGATCCTGTAAATACTGCTGTACAATATTGCTTTTGCATATCAGTGTCTGCATACTTTTCCAAAGGCATACTACTTAGCGGTAGTCATGAGGCAATAAGGCAAATACCCGTAAACCAGCTTGCGGACAAAGTTAAACGTTGTTTTCAAACTGATTTTAGAACCTTGTAATTGTTAAACGTTCCTGTAAAGATCTGCCGGGGGCACTGGGGATTTGCACATTTAGGACCTCTTGATTGGAAGAAATTGCGTGAAGAAGCCGTTTGCAACTTGAAGCTCTTTTTGAGATGATTGGTAGCTCTATTGCCCTTTCCTAAGCCAGTACTAGTATTTGTTGTTTATTCGCCTTACGAGTTCGAAATAACATACCAATTTCTACCCCTGTCAAAAGCTCAACTAACATCCTTTCATCTGTATGTTCATAGAGGTATATCTTGGATTATAGAATCTCCCTTTTTAATACCGTTACCATCCTATAATAGTGGCTTTGGGTCGGGAAGGATCACCATAAGCAGTTTTAAATTCTTGCAGGATCTGCTTGGCTAATTTATTTAAAGAACCAATCTTTAAGCAGGGCCTAATTTCCTCTTTACCTGGAATCTTAATGCCTACAGAAACACCATTGTATACGAATGTGGTATATTAAACGCTTGTAACTCAGTGATATAACAATAAAATCTGTAATAAGATCCTTTGGAAGCATAGAATACAACCAAGCAAAATAATAGCAGACTCGGTTTGAATGAGTCTGTTCAAAACCAGTTGTGTTAAAATTTTGGACATGGTCATTGAAACATTCTAGAAGTCCCTGAAAAACTTCGTGCTCTTACCTATAATAGTTTCTACGGAAGCGCATTATCGTCAATATCTTCTGACTTCCCTATTTGGAAGGGAGTATATAATAAAAGGGTCGAATACAAGATAAACTTGTAAGGTAATAATGAATGCTATTTAACATGATATAAGTGCGCGAGTAACATACAATTTAAGAAATCAGTTCAGCAATTCTCGCAGCTTTTGTCAAATAATTAAGCAAAGAATACTTACCATACTATGATATGCCTATGTAAAACTGGAATCAGACTTAGGTTATCCTTTTACAAATAAGTGAAAACACAAGTAACTAACCCACTAAATGATCTTTCTTAACATAGCCCATAGAAATAATAACCTAAATCACATGATCAGCACGTGACGCGACACTACATTTTGCATAGGAAATATAAAAACTATATCGCCATGAAGAAACTGTTTTGAATGCAACAAAATTCCCCTAGCAGATATATATCGTCTGTAATACTGTGATTTATCTTTTATTTATAACTGCAGAAAACGCAACGAGCGCTTTAACTTAAAAATGTGTGTAATTAAAGTGAAGAATATCACGTCAGCAAATTTCATTCAAAAGTTCGGTATTTCCCTAGATGAATCGTGATTTTCCGATCGAACAGCTAACATAAACTTTACATCGTTATTACAGGAATGTGGACTGGAGTCCGCAGCAATATTGGAAGATCGGGGGATATTAACTGTAATGTAATTGTCTCTTTGACAAATAATAGTATGCATTTCTCCGACTGATAGACTTATCAATTCAACACCTTAATTTATAATTCACAGGATGGATTAAAACACCCGGTGAAAATTATGTAAGAACAAGTACGATATTATTTTTGACAAACTAACCCAATGTCATTATAAAATTATCATATTTATTATTCATCATATATATGTTCCATTGCATGTATGGAAATGTTATTTAAATTCGAGCAATCTTCCTATCCGTTAACATAATAAAATTATATTAAACCATCAGAGGTATAATAACACCTTTACAACCGTTTTGTCAGTTTTAAATAGACATTCTTGCCCTAATCTTCTGGAATGTATTTCAGTTAAAGGTATAAGAAGATCAGTGACCTAAATAGCATTTAAAGTGAAAAGTAGGGTAATGTTAGACATTTGCGTTGTGAAATAATTGTAGATACGTAAGTCATCCTCCTCTCAAGCTGATACTGTAAATCAAAAGTTGTCGCGCATGCACGTGCACGAGGCAGATTAAACATCCGGTATTCTTTTGTAAAGGCTGGTGAAATATTATTTATTTCACACCTACGTTTAGATGTGTATATATACCAACCCGATGTAAGTATACAGACTTGATAAGAATCGAAATTTTATCATATTTACTTTTTTTGCGAATCAGTCTTCTTAGATTTATTAAATGAAACAATCTGAAATTCTTATAATATATGCAGTGTAATCACCCAAGTTTCCAGACAACTTAATTAGATCTTGTTGATGCTATTAGTCATAGACGAGATTCTAATTCCCCGTGAAAATGGCCAGTTCCTATTAATTTGTGTATTGTTTCTTTGATTTTCCAGAAAACAAGAAAAAGTAAAGGAATAGCTATGTTCCAAGAACTCTGCTTCCCTGCAATGATAACATGAACATTCATCAGTGTTTGCATGGATAGGTAAATAACTGACATTTATACAAAATACACTGACAATTAGAACAATCAGAAAACAAGGATAAAAGAAACAAGAATTATCTTTAAAAATGACGGTCGGCGTGATGTTACTGAAGCACAAGTTTATTATATATGGGCAGAAACCTGTATTTTAAATCTTTTGGC
This sequence comes from Mercenaria mercenaria, assembly GCF_021730395.1. NCBI lineage: Eukaryota > Metazoa > Mollusca > Bivalvia > Venerida > Veneridae > Mercenaria > Mercenaria mercenaria. The sequence goes on from NC_069362.1 coordinate 27,918,556, forward strand.
AATGTTGAAAGGGGCCTCTGTGAAGTTTTGTATAGATAAGGACAGTAGTTGTGAAGAATACTGTGTTTAGAAATTGTGGAGAGACACACGACGAACACCAAACAATCACAAAAGCTCACTTTGAGCCTTTGGTGCTTAAAAGATGGCAACAGTAAGCAAACAATATTGAAATACGTTCTATACTTTATTTCTGGAATTGTTGGAAGCAACATGAACCCTTACCCTACTTCAGCTTATTATCAAATTTGTATATCATTCAGAATATGTACAATACTGTTTTCACCGGAAAGATTAATTTGAAATTTGGAGTCTAAATTTTAACAGTATCGGACATGTTGTTGCAGGTTAGTAATGATTTACACTGGTTTGAAATTGTTGCTGTAATGCATGGTAAGAGTTAATGGCTGTATAAAACAAATAACTTTGCTGAAGATTTTTTGTGGCATTATTATTTATTAACATAATCAGGCTTCGACTTGTTATCGTCTGATTAACGTTCGAGTCAGATGCGTAGAATTGAACACAGCGTTACCGAGTGGTAAATACTGAACATCGAACGATGAACCGTGTAAATTAACGAAAATAACAAGAAGGGCTTATTGTTTCATCGACATGCTCATTGATATATTGTAATGATGTATCTGTACTTCGTTACGCGAGGATATGTATCGACGTCATGCGCAATGACGTCATAATGAGTCATATCTCCTAACGGTCGCGCGTCACCCTTGTTATCGCAGAATATATAGAGCTTGATTTTCTTCTTTGCTTCACTGGAAATCAAATCGAGCCATGTTAGAATAAAGCATTTCACATGACTACTAGCGGTGCAACCCCCATCTAACTGAAGATTGATTACAATTTTGAAATGAAAATAATTTCTCTTTATCAAAAAAGGATTATTAATAACATCTTCTATAAAAGGATATGCATTTTAAAATTATATTTTCTAATTGCAGATCAATTATGTAAATTGTCAATCCGGGAACCCTTTTTAATAACGCATATAAATACGCAAGAATAATATTTATTACCGGTAACTACTTCATACACTTGTAACTGTAACCATATTGTATTCCAGATTAAAATATCATTTATTGACATGTATTGCAACATACCACGGGATCATAATAATTTTATTATACAAGGTGGCCGCTTGGCATATTCTCGATCATTCAATGCGTTTGTAATTGCTCAGAGAGAAAGCAAGTAGAAACAGCCTCCACGGGATCCAAAAAGAATAGTACAAGGCTCCACGGATCCCACAAAGCAAATTAGAAAACCAAGCTTGGTTTTAACGTTTGTTTTACAAAGTGCTATGTAATACGAACTCGAGACATATCGAAAAGTGCAAAGTGACATGAAGTGAGCTGAAAAAAAAAGTCTGCCTGATTGAATCACTTTAAACACACTTATTTACTAGTCGAGGCATTTTTATAATAACATTGCAAATTTGAATATATCCCAACATTTTTAATTGTATATTTTCAAATATTCATGCATGGTTCAGCAACACGTAGTCTATCAGTTACAGTGATAGGATATTATCGCATTAACATGATAGCAGTAAAAATGTTATTTTCAACTTTGATGTCTAAACAGCCGCTCAGACCAGACATTCTCGACAACTAAGTAAACACAGTTCTAATTTATAATCCATTGGATTTTCTAGAATCAATATACAAATCGTAGAAAATATGATACAGTTAACTTATTCCAGAAAATCGAACATGGATCGGAATCACATTTTGTTAATGTTAATATACGTTAACAAGATTTGAATAGTAAACGTTGTACAAATGCACGAAAAACAAACAAGACAGGTTAAAACTATGACAGTATCCCCTGTACGATTAGAAGAAAAAATATTTTCGCAGAATCTTGATTTTCCAATATGTTTCAGCGCACTTCGTTGACGCTATGCATTGTTCCGTCATGTATCGACGGGCCGGTATAACGATAAGACTTTTGTTTAAAAAAACTGAAACTTTCGAATGCCGTGGAGGCTTTTTTACTTGCGTTCTGCGCTAGCAATTGCAAACGCACAACTATTGCACTATATAACCCCAAAGAGACTCTTTCTAAATGAACGTTTTTGTTGTTTGTTCAGGTCCTAAAAAGGGTAACCCCGTTTATTTTCAGAAAATTATAAAGTTGATTCCTTTTTGCGTAACTGGTCGATGGTGAACGAGTATACGTACTTCGAAAAGATTCTTCAGCCTCGGTAATGTTGAACATATGCATAATAAACATGTCGCTGACTAGCTTTACAAGAAACTAGCATTGTGGGTGACATTAAAGTACCGCAATAATGACACTTGAATTTTTTGACATACTTACTTTAATATGCAGTATGGCAGTTCATGACCTTAATATAAAATTCAGAATTCTGTAATTTGATTTTTTGTTTTGTTTTATTTTTGAAAAAAAAATACAGTCAATATATGTTTTATTTTATAAAGGCGTATGGAAAGAACTGCAGCCACGTACGGTTTGAATTTTAGCATATCACTGAAATTCTAAACCTGTATTTAAATGTCTGCTTAGTCCGGGCATTCTAATTCAAACTTTGTGTAATTTATTGTCTCCGATATTTTATAACTGTAGTATATGTAATGCGTTGACTGTTAATGTAGGGATAACGCATGTTTTTTCGTGTTATAACGTCTGCAGAATCCCGAGGGATTGGTTGGTACACGAGCCCGTTAGGGCGAGGGTACCAACGTATCCCGATGGATTCTGCAAATGTTATAACACGAAATGAACATGCGCTAACGCTATTCTAGCATAAAACGCATAGAAACCGCTGATAAATGGATAAAATGTTTCTGAACGTCATTAATTTTCCACCAAATGCGCGGGAATATCTAAGTTGTTTTTAACATTGACGTCATTTCATTTTGAATTATCCGTTTTTGGGCCGAATGACGTTTACGCTTTGCCACGGAACCCGCATATATAAAAAGGTGTTATAACAGCACGCGAGCGCGAGAATCTCTCTGTTAACACGCGTTTTCTCTCCTGTTAAAACACCCCCGAAAAGTGACAAAAACAGCAGTTTTATGCTAGAATATTCTTTAATGTATAAACTATTTCCTGCATGGATTAGAGGTATTAAAGAAATGTGGAAGATATTTGATCGCAGGGCAAGGAAACGTTATTAAAAGTATAGTGCTTTTCAAAGATATTCCGCTTTAAGATAAATACCTATAAAAGGACAAATCCACAAAGTTATAATTAATCGTATCAACTATGAAAGGTATAGTAGTCGCAACTTGACCGCGATGGTTGACCTTAGGTTGAGTATTCATATCGATTATTTCATTAGTACGAATAAGGGGTGCATATGATATCCATGTATTTTATATGCAGTAAGTTTGTATACAATGCACTCCTTTTCAATAATAGATTGTGCCTCACTATGTATTATAATACAAAGGTCAACCATCGGGGTCAATTTGCGTCCACTATATTCAAGTTATAATTGAGCATACATCAAACTGGTGCATTGTACTATTTGCTACATTATAATATCTTACCAATAAGTAATTTGTATATAACATTTCAAATAAGTGTTAAATTATAGGCCACAGAGCTTGGATTTTGAAAACTAATCATTAAAAAGCTGGGTTATATCATTTATTTGGCTTTAAAACGAAATATTCTTGGTAGAAGCTTTAGTCAATCTTTGTAGCACTGACTAAAATACATATCATCTGTCTTTTATTCAGTTACTTCTTGGAGGAATCTTAAAGTGCAATATTGTTTAATTCCTTGGAAATCAATCATTCTGCTATTTTTATTCCGCGTTCTCTCCCACGTGTAAGGAAATTATCATTGCACATCCACAAATTCAAGATTCTTATTACATTAAAAGGCTGTAATTTCAATGTCTGTTTCCAGTGGTCCTTTCACAAATAACATTTTCTTTTTACAGATGAGTACAGTTGAAAGAAAACAATTATGTTTGTAGCCGTTGTCGCAAGCAGTAGGATGAAAGAAAATATGGAAACACCCATCTAATGGAAAAAAGGCAAACAATTTATTGAAGATATCTGCTTTTGCGTGATTTGCAACAGTATGAGATAATTTCAGACAAGAGTATGTGAGCTGTTCATAGGGAGGTTATTCAAGAGCACAACTTATTGTGTCGAGTTAAAGTGTACGTGCAAACTTCAGTAAAACTACTAAAGACCGTTAATGCACTATGGTATGTTTGTTATTTATGACGAATACCTTTTAGAAATTTATTTGTGATTTCTTGCAACTTTGTTTTTTCAATGTTGTCTGAAGTATAAAAGCTTAAATTTATAGTCTTAGAAGCTTGGCATGCAAGCATGCCGTGTTGTGATTTCATATTAATGTTAATATACCAATATTACACAGGCTTGTTTAATATCTTATACCCTTGTATAAATGTACAGGAAACAAATATACACGAATATACTTAACACAATATGTAACAATTCCAATAACGTACCGTCATAGCATTGAACATATATTGACGAAATATCATGGTACCTTGTGTAATACAAAAGACATTTTTGATACAAACTAACAAAAATATTTTCGCAAGTTACTGACTTTTGTGTTTATTCACATATCTCGAAATTTCACCTCGCAAATTTGGACAATGCAAATGATATCCTAATCATGTAATTGAAATATGTACAAAATTTTGTTCTAAGATTCACATTTAGAGTTATCAAAATTTGTAATAATTGTTTGATATGTAAATGAACGCATATTGAATCACGTATTAGGTTTTAACCTAGCTCCCGCTTTTGTCAACTATGGATGATTTTTTTCTAGTCCATTAAAAGGTGGAATTAATTCTTGCCCTCTAAGTGAAAAAACAAATATATTGCAAAGAAAATATGAATAGAAATTTGGAAATATTGAAAATAATGGGGACTATCTGATATGGATAGTCCCATGTTATTTGGGCGATATCTTATTTGTTGGTTTATTAAATTAGTGGTATATGTCCGTAAGTCAAAGCCAATTTAGTGGTGTTTGTCCGTGGCGCATATACCACGTCATCGTACTACGTCACATTCTTTTCATCCTTGAGCTGCATTGAGGAAGGTGCGTAGAAATTCAGACAATTTAAAATTAAACTTTTTTCCTTGTGATAATGCATATTCTTAAACTTTACTTCAAAATAAAATTCATGAATACTTTGCCTTCTATAATACCGCTATTTCATGGATCGTTGGCACTTGAGATTAAAGATATTTTACGATTTAAAAAGCGAATGAGTCGGAACTGGGGAACATAGGCCTACATGGCGGATGGGCCCACGTGAATTTTTATGGCAATGATATTCATTGGATAGTCTTTTTTTTTTTGTTAGTAGAGCTACTATTTAAATTTTAAATTTAAAAGTAAATAAATAAATTATTAGTAGATCTACTATTTAAAATTTTAAATTAAAAAATCAATCAATATCTACAGTAGTCTAATTTCTAACGGAATCGACCGTGCTTTTAGTCTCCGGCACTGTCACAGGTTTATGAAATGATGATGAGTTGTTGCTGTTGTTGATGATGCTGATGGTGATGTGAAAGAGGACGTTTGTGTAATCATATTATTTGACGTTGTTCTGCATGTGGATTATGTCAACGAGGATTATGATGATGATGATGATGATGATGATGATGATGTTGGTCGTTATCACATATTTCAGAGTTGATGATGATGATAATGGTTAATTCCAATAAAAGTAATATGAATTGTTATTAATTGTGATGATGATTTGAAGGAAGATGTTGTTATAATCTATTGATATGTTATTATTGCTGCTGCTGAACTTGATTGTGATGATGATGATGATAATGTTGATCGATATTACATAGATCTATTAGAACAAATTTGTTAAAGAGTTGATGTTGATGATGATAAGGGTTAATGTGAAGGAGGACGTTTTTTGTAATCATATTATTTGACGTTGTTCTGCAATAGGATTATGTCAACGAGGTTGATGATGATGAGGATGATGATGGTCGTTATCACATATTTCAGAGTTGATGATGATGATAACAGTTAATTCCAATAAAAGTAATACGAATTGATATTAATTGTGATGATGATTTGAAGGAAGATGTTGTTATAATCGTATTGATATGTTATTGCTGCTGCTGAACTTGATGATGATGATGATGATGATGATGATGATGATAATGTTGATCGATATTACATAGATCTATTAGAACCAATTAGTTTAAGAGTTGATGTTGATGATGATAAGGGTTAATTCTAGTCACAGAAATCTAAAGCCTTTTAGTGAAAAGTAGCCAGTTCATCGGAAGTCAAGGTGGTAACGGGTTTCAGATTCTACTAATACGGTATACAAACGCCAATGGAAGTAAGAGGCACCCAATATGATCGTACGGCTGATGACTGGCATATGTTGTTTTGTTTTGTTTTAAAGATGATGTTGATGATAAAGTTGTTTTTGAGGATGATGATGAGAGGCTTATTTGTTTAAATTAGTTAACTTTTGCAATACTGTACTGCAAATTAAACTGTAATATGATCGGAATATTGACGACTGGCTTATGGAATTTTAAGAGATGATGTTGAACGATGATGATGATGATGATTTGTTTATGTTGATGGACTTACTTGTAACAATTGCTCGTTTATTGCAATAAATCTACTTCAGTTTATATTCATAAAATCATGATATTTGTAGAAACTAAATAATTTTTTAAAAATCTTTTTACGTCATTTTTGGCGTTAGATAAAATGAAACGTCGTGAAAGACTGGAGAAGCGGGCCGAGAGTTGGGTTAAAGACAAAGAAAAGCGGGACGGCCTCCACTGGTGATTCCCCATCAAGATAATGAGGTGAGAATCAGAGGCAGACGAGGCTCCTCATTGTGATTCCCCAACAGATCCTCCTGGATTCCCAACAAGATAACGAAGTGCACAACTCGTGCAAATGATGTGGTGTGACTGTGTGCAAAAAGGAACTGACGACTGTAGCCCAGGTCAGGTTTTACCTAGTATTCATTCTGAACTGGGGATAGCTGTTTCAGATTCCCTAAAGTCTAAAATAATTTCCGGAAAATATGTTGAGCTAGCACATTTGTTAGATTCAAATATAAAGCCGGAACATAACAAGGTGTCAATCAGTTCAACAGGTGAACTTGTTTTAAAACCTAGTGGGCCGTCAACCAAAATAAACGACATTGAATCTTGGTCAGACGCCTTTTTGATTTACACTAGTATATACTTATGTGCTCATCCTGAAAAAACGCAGGAGTTACTTAAGTATATGAGTACAGTCCGGGATGGTGCTAGAAGGCATAAGGGTTTTGGATGGAAAGATTATAACCAGCAATTTAGATATCACATGTCGGTTAATCCTGCGATGTCTTGGGCCAAAATAGACTATGAGTTATGGCTGGTGTACATGGCTAATGGGCAGTCTTCAAGTAACATAGCGGTTAACAAGCAATATTTTGGCAGGTGTTATGACTTTAATTATCGGCAATGCAGTCGACCTATTTGTCCTTATAAACACACTTGCATAACTTGTCACGCTGTTCATCCTTCTAGGTACTGTCCCAATAGAAAGCAGTTCCATGATGTTACAAGTAAACCAGTACATGCCTTTGTCCCCAAGGCCAGCGAGGTCACGTGTCACAGTTCAGCGGCCGCGGATCATTCCAATCCACAAATAGATTTAATGGCCCTTGGAAAAACTCCAGTTAAAGTTGAGGCTCTTGAAGAATTTATAAAGAGATATCCTAACAAAGCTGATGCAAAACTTTTAGTAGATGGGTTTAAATTTGGGTTCAAGCTTCAGTATTCAGGTCCTGGAGATTTTTCTGATGCGCAGAATCTGAAGTCTGCATATTCAAATAAATTAGCTTTGCAAGAAAAAATAGATAAGGAAGTTAAGTTAGGTCGCATTTCTGGCCCACATCCTAATCCCCCTTTTTGTAATCTGAGAATTTCCCCGATAGGTGTAGTTCCTAAGGCTGATGGCAGCTGGAGGTTAATAACTCACCTGTCTTATCCGTCAGGTCGCAGTATTAATGACGGAATCAATTATGACCTCTGCTCAGTAAACTATACATCGTTTGACACAGTGGCTGATATGATTTTTAAACAGGGCAGGTCTGCACTTTTAGCTAAGCGTGATATAAAATCTGCATTTCGTTTATTGCCAGTGAATCCCACTGACTTTCACCTTCTTGGAATGAAAGTTGACAACATGTATTATTTCGATAAATGTTTACCCATGGGTCTGAGTCTATCCTGCGCATTATGGGAAAAAGTGTCAACTTTCCTGCATTGGTTAGTAACTGAGGTTACGGGTTTGGAAACATTAGATCATTACTTGGATGATTTTATTTTTGTGGGAAAGTCTGGTTCTGACAATTGTCTTACATTGGTCAAAGCATTTGAGGACATATGTTTACAATTAGGTATCCCTATAGCAGAGGAAAAGTCTGTAGGGCCCGTTACGGTTTTGACTTTCCTTGGATTTGAGCTTGATTCGGACCAAATGACAATTCGGATTCCGTTTAGTAAGATACAAGAGCTTCTTGACTTAATCCGGAATTTCCTGTGCAGATCAAAAGTAACACTTAAGCAGTTGCAATCTTTGACAGGGAAATTGTGCTTCTTTAGCAAAGCTATACGCGGAAGTAGGGCATTCTTGCGTCGCTTCTATGAGGCCATGTCTGGGCTAGATAAACCCCATCATCATCATCGGGTCACGACGGATATGAAAGATGACTTACGTGTTTGGGTTTCATTTTTGAATAACTTCAATGGGGTCGTCCACATTCCTGCTAATGTTTGGCATGATAGCAATGTTTTAAATCTGCACACTGACAGTGCAGGTGCTGCAGATTGTGGTGGTGCTTGCTATCTTGATGGGTGTTGGGCGTTTTTTCCATGGTTTTTGTCGTGGTCAAAGTCACAAATACTTAAAGATATGACTTTTCTAGAAATGGTACCTGTAGTTTTAGCAATAGCATTGTGGGGTTCTAGAATCGCGAATAAAAAGGTATAAATGTGGATTGACAATGAAGCATTAGTGAAAGTTTAAATAAGCAGTCTTGCAGATCAAAAGCGGTCATGCATCTGGTGCGTTATTTTGTGTTAAAATCAATGTCATTTAATATTGTGTTCAAAGCTAAACACATTGCATCGAAAGCTAATGGCATTTGTGATTCTCTTTCTCGGAAACATTGGTCAAGATTCAGAGAGTTGGCGCCAAAAGCAAACAACGACCCGGAAGTTATTCCCCAAGATTTTCTTTCGCTGATATCCACGGTGAAGCTTCAAGACTTCTAAATGCTTCCATATTGGGGAATACTTCGTCAACGTACCGTCTGGGTTTGAACCGCTTTAGGCAGTTCCGTTTAGAGTACGGGTTAAACAGTGACTGGCCATCCCAGCTTGAGCACATTATGCAGTTTATAGCAAGTTTATCCTTACATGGTTTATCGGCTTCTACAGCTAGAATTTATGTTGCATCGATAGGATTTCAATGTAAAATATTGGGATATGAGGACGTTACTAAGCAATTCGTAATATCTAAAATGTTAGAGGGAATCAAAAGGTCAAAAACGAGATCAGATTGTAGACTGCCAATTACGCCCAGTCTGCTATCCAACATTTTGTTAAAACTTCCAGCCGTATGTACGAACGTATATGAAACAATTCTTTTTTCAGCGGCATATTCGCTGGCATTTTTTGGTTTTTTGAGAGTTTGTGAATTAACAGCATCGAAGCGTCAAAATTTAAGTAGCACGTTATGCGTTAATGATATCAATTTGATACAGGAAAGTAAAACTTTGATAGTTTCTCTCAGATTTTCGAAAACTGATCAGGAAGGGAAGGGCGAAAGATTGCAAATTTCTGCTCAAGGCGGTCACATATGCCCAGTTAAAAATGTTAAAGAATTCTTGTCTATGAGGCCGAAAATGCAGGGTCCATTTTTTGTACATTTTGATGGTAGCCCGCTTACAAGGTACCAATTTTCGGCGGTTCTTTCAAAAGCACTAGCAGTTCAAGGGCTATCTCATATGTGTTTTAAGTCCCATTCCTTTAGAATAGGAGCGGCTACTACCGCGGCAAGTCTAGGGATGACCGACAAAGAAATAAAATTAGCGGGAAGATGGTCGTCTGATGCATACAAAGGTTATGTACGTAGTCCAACTAGGATGATTCCTAAACTAATCCGGTAGTTACGTTGCACTGTACATGTCTAAATCCGCTGTCACGATAATTTCCGGTAACTTAGACTGCGAATCGTTTCATTCAGTAATATGTAATTTATATTCAACCTTCAGGTCCCGGGAAAGTTATCTGGTGTTTGGGCTCGTCATTAATTAAAAAAGCATTCATAACAGCAAGAAGCACCAGGGCCGGTCTAAACCTCGGTCTGGATGGAGCTGAAATCTGGTGGCAAGGTTATGGCGGTCTGTGTTTGACCCAGCTACTTTCAAAGTTACGAACCTTGTGCCGCGTAAGAGACGAACCTGATTTCTTATTAGTTCATTGCGGGGGAAACGACTTGGGGAAAACAAAACCGAAGGAAATCAGAACAGAAATTGATAAGATTGTGGATTTCAAAAACACGCATCTTTCTTCTACAGTATTGATCTGGTCAAACATTCTCCCAAGAATCAATTGGCGGTATTCAGACAATCGTATGGCAATGGACAGGTCCCGAAAAAAACAGTTACGGGGCTAAGAGGGTGGTTGATTCGGGTGGTGTTTCTCTCCAGCACCCACGTATAAATGTTCAGAGTCCCACACTGTTTCAGGGCGATGGAGTTCATTTATCTGAAGAGGGGAATATGTTATTTCTGCATAGTTTGGCTAGTCAGTTGGATGCAATTGTTAATGTCTGATGTACTATTGGTAGTAAACTAAGGGCGAATGGTCTGGGCGTGGCATCATTGGTTTGTCTTGTTCGCTGGTGCCAAATAAGTTTTTGTTTATTTGGCGATGGCCTTCGTTCCTGGAGCCCACTAGGTCTCCAGGTCCGATGGCTATGTGGCGGCCAGCGAACTTCGGACGCATAACCTTACCTCTTGCATGTGATATAAGCCTCTGTTTCCCAGGGCCAAATATAATAACTAACATGATTCAAATCCTCTATAGTCCGAACGATTGGAACTAATTGTTGCTGTTGTTGTTTAAACAATGCCAATGTGGGGCGTTATTGTGACTTTAATGAACTCATAGTTGCCGGGATACCTTAAATGGTCGTTTGTAATGACTGAGTATCTCGAATTGTTGTTGAAAATTTAAAATTGTGAAAAGTGAAATATTGTGCTCGTTGAGTGAAACTTGGGACGTTGACAGTGCGGAAAAATTGATAAATATTGACATTTTTTTAAAAACTATGGAGCCGCGCCCAGAAATTGCCATTCTTAAAGTTCAGTAATAAAATTGTGTACATTTGTATTTGTGTTTACTATGTTTTGCATTTGAAAAAGTAAAACGCTGTTCATCTTATATACTTGTTACTTAAGTCTTTTGAGAGTACCAAATAATCTGGTATATAACAAGAGTGACACGATGGCTTTTTATCGCTCGCCCGAGTTTCATAGCTTGGATAACCAGTTTTGGTAGATGGTCACGCACGGAATATGTCCATATAATTATTGAAACAGGATCTGTGTCTTAACAAATCAACATAGTTTGAGAGAATTTTGTACATGGTCATTCCACTCGAGGACTATTCCTGTCTATTATTTTGAAATCGAACCAGCGGTTTGATTTAGCAATACAGGGAAAACTTGCCCCCAACACCCTGTTCCCCCCCCCCCCCCCTCCCTCCATTGCGGACATGTTTTATCTAAGGAAACAAAATGATTTGAAGAAATTCGGTAGAGGGTTTCCTTAGGAACATTGCTGTGATTTTTTTTCAAACCAAGCCAACAGTTTCAGATAAAAGGCTATCAAAATTTCCACCTAGCCGTGTAGAGAAAACTAAACCGCCTCAAGCCAGCCAATTTTTCTTGACAAATTAACATGGCTTGAAGGAGTTTAGTACAGGGTTAACCAAGGAACATTGCCGTCAAAATTGAAATCAAACCAGCAGTTCTAGAGAAAAATAATTTCAAAGTTTTCTATACAGCCGTACAGGAAAAACTAGCCTCAACCCATGGCGGCCATATTTTTAACGAAACAGAATGATTTAAAGAAATTAATTAGAGGGCCATTGGAAGATCATTCATATGAAATTATTTTTTAATCGGGCCTGCAGTTTCAGGAAGTAGTAAGTTAAAGCAGTTCAACTATAAACGTTACACGACAAACTCCATTCCCAGCGTTGAGGAGTTTTGTCCAGCAAATCTTATTTACTAGGCGAATGTGATATCCGTTATGTGTTTTTGTGATAAAAGCGTTAGATATCCATCAGCCAGGAGATCTGATATTGACATTTCAGACGTTTCGTGTCGGTTGAAATTTTACACATATATGATATAAAATTATAATTGTGCCGAGTAGCACTTTGCTTATTATTTCAATAATTTTCGTAAATATGTCATAATTAACAAAAGGAAAGTCCATCTTTTAGATGCTGGGCAACAGCACCAAACGTTATAATTAACAAAACGAAAGTCCATCTTTCTGATGCTAGGCATCAGCACCAAACGTAATAATTGACAAAACGAAAGGCCATCTTTCTGATGCTAGGCACCAGCACCAACCGTCATAATTTACAAAACAAAAGTCCATCTTTCTGATGCTAGGCACAGCACCACACGTCGCGCAATCCAATACAAACATGTAAAGTTATCATTGTCACATTTATTCCTGCTGAAAGAAAAATGATTGCAATACAGAATGTAGAATAAACACATATAAACATAAACAAATACCTGCCTCTAGAAGCGTCCTCACACATAGGCGAAAAAACCCCGACGTCAACTTGCGTGTACTGGCGAATACGACTTGAGCAAAATTCGTTCCCATTAGTATATGTACGTTGTACAACGTTGGTGGTGTTCGTATGGATGCGTTTGTAAGCTTTTGCGTCCGTTGCGATTAGTTTTATTCGTCGGATAATTTTGAGCATGTTGAAAAATTTGTGGCGATTAAATGTTTCGTCTGTCATTCGTTGAAATTCGTTTCAATACGTTAACCAATCGGAAAGTCTTCGCATAGCGTTCGTCAACTTGCGTTAGAGGTCGCAAGTTATCATGCCGTGACCAGCTAATTTGCATATCAAGCGATCGAGGACGATCCCATGACGAATCTTTGCGATAGTTTGCGAACTTGTACGAAATAATAGCGAATACTTACGTATTTAAGCTAATTGAAACCGAATTTCAGTAGGAATGAAAGCGAATTGTAATGATTAATAGACGCTCTGAAAACGAACGGCATACGCTTGCATACGAATCATTACGAAGTGTAACTACGACATGCGAATCCACGCGAATCATAACGCATCTAATTTTCTTGAGTGGTTTTGAGTACCTCAACAGTTTTGTGTAGACATATGTCTGTCGTGATTTCTTGAATTTCATACATAAAAGGAGGAGGCTAATTTCAAGATTATTAGTTATTCCTTTATCAAAATGGAAGATATACAGCGCCTGATGCTGCAGTATGTGGCTGCTATGGCCCACCAAGAAGTCTTCCAGCAACAACTAAACATTCACCAGTTTATCAGAGGTCGATTTAAGTGGAGAAGAGGAGCCAGAGCACGTCGCATCTGATCTGATCAGCTCATGGATGAGCTCAGAATAGAGGATCCTAGAACCTTCAAGAAATTCATCTGCATGCCAGCTGAAATGTATGATGAAATATTCGAGAGGGTCTGTCATCGCCTCTGGAAAAAGCACACGTAGCCCTTGTATCCAGGCCTCAGGTTAGCTGCCACTCTATCCCACCTTGTTTCTGATGCCATGTACTCAGCTGACGGGTCGCTGAGAATACCCTCTTTGTAGTGGTCAGAGAAGTTTGTCATGTTATATGTGAGGAATATGTTGTTGAGGTTATGACAGCCCCCTCCACACCTGAAGAATGGAAACAACTGGCTGATGGTTTCCTCAAGAAGTGGAACTTTCCTAATTGTGTTGTTGCCATTGATGGCAAACATATAGCCATCAGAAAGCCTGCCAGCTCTGCTTCTTTATATTATAATTATAAGCGTTTCTTCAGCATCATCTTACTGGCCATTGTATAGCGTCTGGTAACGGTCGGATGCGGAAATACCCTTTCGGAAATCTTAGGACGGCTTCGGAAGAATGCGCAAACATGCGCAAAGTTGCGTTTAGGTTCGCATGTTTGCGCTCCTAATCGCTAACGGAAAGAACAAAGATTGGTTGCGCGACCCAACGCATTCTAGCGAATAACAGTCACCAAACGTCACACTCCGTAAATCATTCGCAACAAATAGTTCCCCTACGTTTACCTTTCGTTATATTTCAAACAATCTAACAAATTTTCAAACAGTTTCGGTCGAAATTCGTCAGAATTTACAAATTTACCCAATTCGCTAGGTTGCGTTTTATGGATTCGCCTACGTGTGAGGAGGCTTTAAGGATCCGTGAAAGTATAGTAAGGTATATAGTCATTATTCAAGTGTTTTCTCCGAGATCCTGATGACTGTAACGATATAGAACAAATAAAAGAGATTATAATTCATGTAGAAAGAGTTTTCTATCAAAGCCATGTCTACAAATAGCAGTGGTTATACTACCGATCATGGTCTCATACGATTACTGTATTAATGTAACAATTCTAGAAACTTCATTAGAATATTTTTTAAAGAATCAGCGTCTCATTACATCCCGTAAATAAATGATGCATGTAGTTTCTGCCAATATATTCCTGGAACGCTTTTGTAGCATGCGACAGTAAGTAATTGGATAGGCCGTTCAATGCATTCCTATGCTCTGATATTAAAATAAACTCACCAGATACATGCACGTTTAGGGTAAAATTGCACGACTGTCACAAAATGTTTGCAATGCTTTAAACATTAAGAGCGTCTGTAGATCTTTCTTAATGATATATTTCTTCTTACATCTAGTTGCGTTTTGAAGAATTTACAGCATACATTTAATATGCTCCGTTATTACTAAAATAATTCATGAAGTGGAAGTGGAAACTTGATCCTAATATCTTTATAGCTTTAATTCAGTTTTCCAGGTATCTATTTTCAAATGCATATGTTGATGAATCATCTCGTATTCCAATTATGTTTACGTTCAATAATGGTGAAAGTCGCAAATCATCGTATAGCATGCATATTGCCTACTTGGATAGTCTGGTGTTTATCTTAGAATAAGCATGTTGTTCCGAAAAATGTTTACCAGTCAAGTTAAACATATTTCAAGATAAAATAAAACACTATCAGTTGGAAGCATGGAATGCATCTAAACAAGACAAAAAGCAGACTTGGTTGGATTGAGTCCCTTACGACCGAAACAAGGTATTCAAAAAAAAAACAATGATCACAATTTTGTGATATTGACACTGTAATTTAATCATTGTTTTATAATTCAAACATTATTTGTTTGGTCGAAGCAGATAATGCTGCAAGATTTTATATTTCGATAAAATATTTGGCTGATGCCATGGAATATATCTGCAAACTAAATTTATTGAGCAGAAACTGTATTTTTCTATTTTGAGAAACAGTGACCTTGATCTTGACTACTTATCTAAATGCAATCCTTAACTCATGAAAATGAAAGTATTGACGCCGCCCATCAATCCGCCCGACCGCAGTCAAATGACATCCCCAGTGTCATAACCAGTTTTCATCTTTGTAAAACGTTGGTAATATTTTTCTTCATTATGTCATGTACATTGTGCTCACAATGCATTGTCACCGATAACATAATTTAACACATGGGGATCATTCAATATATCCATGTGACAGAATTCCGTTTAGCAGTGCTAGAGGAACTGAGAGGTGTTGTACATTCCAAAACAGAGTCTGCCATTATTTTGCTTGGTTGCGTTCTGAAGAAAGTAGGTATTTTATGTTTCGGTAGGAAAAGCTAACATGTGATAAAAATAATATTACATTTGTGACTTTCCATATTGAATCTATTAAACTCGTTGAATAAAGTTGGTAAAATCCTCGACAGAGCTTCGTTTTTTACCATTTTATTCAACTCGTTTAATAAATTCAGTATGAAAAGATACTCGTGTAATATCCTCTATTTGTCTATGTCATCAATTTTGCAGATGCCTGTCCCAAATTATTTAAGTTTTCGCATCCCTTAGTACGGACAATAGAAAAAACTAGACTCACTGATCGAATAAGGAGAATAAGTATTGAGCCCAAGCACTATATTTCAGTTCATGATAAGTTTGGAATTCAATTTGTCACCCTCTTTATGCTTATCATTTACGTTTGTTAACATTAAACTTTAAGTCCTTTGAACGGAATTAAGCAATACAATACTTCTTAGTACGATAAGATTTGTACTAGTCAATTCAGTTAGGAAACCATTTAAACACTATGAAATATTTCAAGTAAGAATGTAATTGCATGTTAGCAAATTTTCCTTTTATGACTTACCAATGGTATGGATTGGTGACCATATGACGAAGGTCGCAGTATTTCACAATTAAAATATGTTGTAGCATGCACGCGTCTTGAAGGTGTTACACTGCTTTCTGTTGCAATGTATTGGTTATCAGTTTACAAAATTTATATCAATGGACAACAACCAAGAACCATGTTACGACATGCGAATACCTGCGATATATGTGTGCCACAGTGATTAATGTGTTAGAGTTATTGGTACTAGCTGGAAAAATGACAAACCCGTAAAAGGCATACAGACACTAAATAGAAAAATTGCGCGAAAAAAATGGTAGTCGCATAATGTCGGATCCGTTTGTTTTGCTTTGTAGAGCTATTTTCCTTATTTTATTTGCATTTTTTTTGCATTTTTGTTTGCTAAAATCACATGACAGATTTATGCTTGACATGTAAGTAGCGTTTTCATAAAGAAATAGTAACATGACAGAATATGTCATGTAAACTTAGATAATACACCGCAACTACAATTTGGGGTCTCATTTTTAGTTGATTTTGCAGTTTGTGTGTTTGACTGAAAATATTTGTCTTGCATCAAACATGACCCCCACTTTTCTTTTGATTTTTTTTTTCAGCACCGAGATATTCTTACAACTATACAACTGTATTTCAGTGTCCTGTGGCTGTTATTACTATTATTAGATAGACAACACCCCATATCAGCCTCTGTGGATTATGTTATTTATATGATAAAATAGAGCTCTGCTTGAGCCGGTTCTAGGGTCGTGAGAGGTACTGGTGTTGAAGTATATAAGTAGCTGCTTCTGTTTTAACCATGGCAGTTGTCATAGTGGTGCATGATAAAATGTAAGAATGATCGTCACGTTTTCAGAAATAAAGCATTACGTTAAATATTTGACGGATAAAGGTAAACACTTAGACAAAGTAAGAGGGTATCAAGCAATCATGAGAAAACCAACCAGTGCGTTTGCGACCAGCATGGATCCTGACCAGACTGCGTGGATGCAAACGCACTATGTTGGTTTTCTCATGGCGCGGCTCAAATGCTTATTTTTAGCCATTTCAGATCCTGAAGTTATCTCTGACCTAGCCCTAGTATTACCCTTTTGCCTATTTTAGAATAAAGTAGTCCACGTTATGTTAAAAAGAAACATGTTCAACCTATTATGTCGCATTTTTTTTCATCAGACAAAACCAGAATTTTTAAACAAAATGTAATATCTTAAACTAGTACACATTATGTCGAAAAGTCAGTCTTCGACCATTTATGACTGTTTTCACTGAGTCTGATATATAAAAAATGCACATAGGCACCGGCTTCAGTGAAATTCTATTAGGTAAAATATGATACTAACGCCTATCTACAAGAATATGCAGCCTTTCGTAGCTGCTGTTTGAGTATAACGCATATATTAACAGCAGAACATTTAAAAGATACTACATTTTACCGCAATACTAAAACGTTGCTAAGGCAGATATATATTTTCTTTGCTTCGCAGTCTAGCCATTTCATCAGTTTTAAGAGTTTTTTTTAATTGTCACAAATACACAACTAAGTTTATTCCAGATTATTGTGACTTTGTTGACCGTACTTAAATTTCTTAATGGAATGACTGGCATTGACAGCTAATTGTTGATAACATATAATTCGATACGAACAGAACAGAAGAACAGAACATATTCTTTATTTCCAGTAACTTAAACAATATAATGTTTCTCTTTTTACAGTTTTATTCTCGTTACATAGCATCAGTATAGAGTATATTTATGTGTTACTAAGGACGGTGAACAAAATCAGATAGTGAAATAAATACATGTGCTCATAGAGGGTGAACTAAAATAGCAACCGTAACATGTGATATATAAATGAAGTATACAATATATGAATGCAAGGCAGATGGAACATTGTTATCGTCGGAGCTATGGGTACAGTACTAGCATTGATATTCACCTAGATAAGTCACCAGTGAAATAATTAAGACAAAACAAGTGTCTATCATTATCGGTGCTAAGCTGATAAAATTGCCGAGTATAATACTGTGACAGAATACAAATATAATAGTATATCGAGTGATACTGATTAACGATACTAATAGGTACTCACATATAAAATAACTAAGAAAGAAAATATAGAAATGCGATGGGCCTTACCGAAACGAAAATGTAAGGATAACATATTAACTCCTACTGTATAGCTACAGAAAGACCTTTTCGTTAAATGAAAGCATTATAAATAAATTTACTAAGCTTCATTAAAACTGAACGTTGAGTATTGTGTATTAGTTGAGTAAATTTGTATACACTAGGTCGACGATAATAATATGGCTTGATATACAATTTCCTAATAGTGTTATATACTGGACATCTAATAATAAAATTGTATTCATCTTTTATATCGCCGCTGTTACACAATAAACAATATCTTTGGTTATGATCAACCCTGTTAGCGTCATAACGGCCAGATTCAATTCTTAATTGATGCGATGAAAGGCGAAGGCAATTCTAAGTTTAGGCGATAAGAAATCTAAATAGTTTTCAAATCCAAATGTGTTTTTAAACAATTTATATGAACATAAGAATCTGCTATTGTTAATACCATGATTGTAACAATTTTATACAAAGTTATCAATCACTCTATTCTTAAATACAATTTGGAACGTATTAAGATCCACAATATCTGGATTAATCCATACATACGAAAACCCGTAGCTATCCAATAATTGTTAAACGTTAGATGCCTAATTCGTTCTACCCATTTCAATATCACTTACTAAAGAATAATATAAACTTTGTATAAAAATATTATCAGACTTAACAACCTGCAACCAGTATTTTATTATACGTACATATCTGTTTATATATAATGGGTATCTGCCTAGTTCGCTATAAATACCATAATTACAAGTAGATGTGTTAACATGAAGAAGCAGTTTACAAAATTTCATATGAATTCTTTCTACTGGTTTTGATTTACCAAAGCACCATATCTCACTGGCATAACACAATGTTGACGTAACAAATGAGTCAAATAATTGCAAAATAGTACTAGGTTTAAGAGATAATTTACTAATTTTGTTTAGTAGAACGTTCATAGCTTTAAGACCCTTTCCAGCAATTGTTTCTTGATTTGATAGAAATGTTTGATTTGATAGAAATGTACAAGTATAATTAAACACCATTCCTAAATAGTTAAAACTGTCAACGACTTCGAGGGTCGTCTTATTGTCATAATACCAAACTTTATTACGTCTAACTGGCCCACGCTTTCTAAAAACAACTATTTTACTTTTATCTGGGTTAACTTGTAAACCCCAGTTTACACAATATTCTTTTAACAAATTTAAACGATTTTCTAAATCCTCTGGATTCTTACCGATAATGAACATGTCATCGGCGAAGAACAATAAAATAAAAAAAAAATAAACTCATCTAAATTGAAGCCGTTGTCGACACCGTCAATTAAAGATAACTCTATGTCTTCTAAGAAAAGAGAAAAAAAAACGGGCGAAATTACTTCCCCTTGTTTTAAGCCCAATGAACATTAAAAAAATCTGAATACGTCTTTCACCCCCGTATACAGGACTTAACTTTAGAATACATGTCCCGAATAATACGCAGAGTTTTACCAACAATTCCTAGTTTATATAATTTGAACCACAATTCATTACGATATATACCATCAAAAGCTTTCTGGAAATCAATAAAAGCACATGAAAGACGGCCATTATTATTTAAAACTTTTTGAATGAGTGCATTTAATACAAAAATGGCATCAACAGTCGAACGACTCTTTCTAAATCCAAACTGTGCATCATCGAGGTAACAGAAGAAATATTCATTATAATGCATATTTACAAATCTTTAGTAAAACAATTGTTAACCTTATCTCTTATTTATTTGCTGCGTAATATGTAATGATACGAAATATACTTGTTAATGTTTACTTTCAGAGCCAGCGAACAATATTAATAGGTATCCAGGGAAATTACAAAACGGAAAGAGAGAAAGAGGATTGTCGGTGCTAATACGGCTGCATAGCGTACTGTCTGGACTATATTACGATGGACGATGGTTTCGGATAAAAGTTGAGTGTAACTCGTTTAAACTCCAAAGTGGTGTTTTGTCACTGACCCCTCTTCTGTGCTTCTTCTTCGTTGTCTTTATGTTTTACCTCGTACACATATTTACGTTTACCTTGCTTAATTTCTTAAATGGAATGGTCCATCATTCAATTTGGGCAGTAACATTTATTGTGACTTAATAGCGAAGTGCAGACCATGTCCGTGCTGGCTAATCTTGGTCTAGGCAGAATAACTTGCCGCCAGCTCGCTTAGCTCAATAGGGAGAGCGGATCGTGGAGGCCGCGCGTTCGATCCCCGGGCGGGCAGTATGTTTTCCGTGACGGTTTGATAAAAGACATAGTGTCTGAAATCAGTCGTCCTCCACCTCTGACTCATGTGGGGAAGTTGGCAGTTACTTCCGGAGAACAATTTGTATTGGTACAGAATCCAGGAACAATGGTTAAGTTAACTGCCCGCCGTTACATAACTGTAATACTGTTGAAAACGGCGTTAAACCCAAAACAGAAACAGTCTAAAGGTTAATCATGTATACGTAAATACACTGAGATATTTTAGATCGTGGTTTTTCGACTTGTTTGTCTTGATTATTTGGAACGTTTTACCATGTATTTATATCGTAATGCAGTTAGAAATTAAATAGTCAAAATATGAAAACCCATAGAATTAATTTCAAGACGTACACATTGGTATGCTTATAATATCATGTATACCTCTTTCTCGTAATTCCGAGCCTTCTCATTGATACGAGCCTTTGAAAAAAATGCACTTGCAGCTATTTCTTGTTTCTAAATTTTATGCATGTTGTGGCAAATCATATGACAGTTTAACAAGAATTACTCACATTAAAATAGAAGTATACACAACAGAAAATTTTAGCACAAACTTATCTAAAATCGCCGGGGTAATATATAACCTTCTTATAGAAAACAGAATCCACTTATTGTAAAGCTTTTTTGTCTGCAAACACAATTATATATCTGTTCTTAGTTTTTTTAAAAAGGCCTTAGTTTTTGAGAGCTAGTACAAATGATCACAAGTCTCGGTTCAACGAGAAAGTATTTGGCTGTTTCAGAGTGTTAGGGTCTGGAAAAGCCTGGATTATTCATTGACAACAATCCTTAGAATTTTACTTGATGAGGCTTTTTTTTTAAGTTTAGATGTTGGAGTACCAAACTACATCAAAAACTCTTTTGAAACTTAAATATGTTACTGACAAGAACTGAAATACCGGTTAAGGGGCTCGGAATAACGAAAACAGGGCATATATGTACACTAGAAAAAAGGTAAAAAATAATATTAGCTGCACATACCACAGTTTAGAGGGGTTTAGTTTTCTAATGGTTAAGGTATCGGCTATACAATCCTGAGGTTCTGGGTTTTCCAGCAAGTGTACTCGAATTATTCAAAAAAGCTTGAAGCTTTCATCAAAACTGAACCCGCCCGCTTAGCTCAGTAGGTAGAGCGTCGGTCTACGGATCGTTGGGTCGCGAGTTCGATCCTCGGGCGGGGCGTATGTTCTCCGTGACTATTTGATAAACGACATTGTGTCTGCAACCATTAGTCCTCCACCTCTGATAATTCATATGGGGAAGTTGGCAGTTACTTGCGGAGAACAGGTTTGTACTGGTACAGAATCCAGGAACACTGGTTAGGTTAACTGCCCGCCGTTACATGACTGAAATACTGTTGAAAAACGGCGTTAAAACCCAACACAAACAAACAAATTCATCAAAACTGAGCTAGAATACGATAGTGAAAATTTCAGGAGTAATAAGTGTAGGCTTAATTTTAGACTTTGTCTCAAACAATAAAACTTATTTGCCTTGAAATTACAATTATTTACGTCGAGTATGACTTAATGGTATTTTGTCTTCCACCGGTACAGAATTTGTAAATATCTATCATTCTTAATACCAGGTAAGCTGTGAAGATAGATAATAAAAGAAATATATACCCAATAGTCTGAAACTATAATCATCATAAGTGGAAATTTGATCTTGATCTAAATGCTGAGTAATTTGTTTGGTTATATCATAATGAGGTGATACATCACTTGGTCTCTAAGGAAACGATAAAGCAAAACAGAGGATAGACAAGAATCGCATAACGTCTACAATATTGTTTGTTTTCGTTTTCGTTTTTTTGTAGCTTATTAAAGTGTTGTTTGGAATAATACCCTCTTACCTCACCCCGGTTTGTACAAGAGGAAACTCAATGTTCCATTAATTGTAAGAGTCAAAATTAAACCCTTTAGAAAGTATGGAAGCGTCCTGGTGCCAGCAGAGAGATTTAAATTTGTCTTACGTACGACTTACTATCTCCTACGTAGGAGTTAGTATCTCCTACGTAGGAGTTAGTATCTCCTACGTAGGACATAGTATCTCCTACGTAGGACATAGTATCTCCTACGTAGTACTTAATATCTCCTACGTAGGACATAGTATCTCCTACGTAGGACATATTAAGTACTATGTAGGAGTTAGTATCTCCTACGTAGGACATAGTATCTCCTACGTAGGACTTAGTATCTCCTACGTAGGAGTTAGTATCTCCTACGTAGGACTTAATAACTCGTACGTATGTCACTGACAAAAAGACTCTCCAGCATGCGTAATGGAACATATACCGTGTGTACTATTATTTAGTAAGAAACGTGTGTAATTTAAAAACTACACGGCATGGATGACTTTATAAAAACATATTTTGCATCTGGTATGAAATACCGTGAAATATTACTTTGTCTTGAAAAAATAAATGGGTTAAAGTTTCTTTACGAAGCCTTAAACGGAAAATTGTCACGTATGAAGTTATTTAGACGCATAAATAAAAGTGATGAGCTTAGTGTTGGTCTCTATGTCATGGAAAATGTAATGACATCAAGCAAACAACTTGGATACAAGATGATGCATCAGAAACTCCTTCAAGAGGGATATGTTGTTACACAAGAAACAGTTCGCCTGATGATGCATATTTGTGACAAAGAAGGTATTGAACAGAGAAGGAGAACTCGTCTTCAACGTCGGATGTACCTGAATCTTGGACCTAATTATTTATGGCATAACGACGGGTAGGGATAAATTGAACCGTACGGGCTGTGTATCAACGGAGCTACCGATGGATTTTCTCGTTTCATGATATGGCTTGAGGTGCACAAAACAAACAGCGATCCTAAGATAATTGCTGGTTATTTTATGAATGCTGTGAAACATTTGCAAGGCTGTCCAACGCGTGCTAGGTCAGATTATTGCACCGAGAATGTTTACATTCGACAGATGGTCATTTTTCTTAGGGGTCAGAGAGACGAACAGTTAACAAACAGCTGTTTTTTACAAGGATCAAGTAACCATAATCAAAGAATTGAGCGTTAGTGGGGTATACTTCAAAATGAAAATGTTCAGTACTGGATAGATTTTTTCACAATGCTGAAAAGTACTGGTGATTTCAACGGAAGCTTCCTTGATAAGGCTGTTCTGCAGTTTTGTTTCATGGACTTAATTCAGGTACGTCTATATTTTTTTTATAAAACATATGACAGATTTCTGACCTTTCTACACGGATTTTCGATTATATCGTTCATCGTATAATGATGTTACTTTATATAGAAACAGATTTTGCTCTACATGTATGTAGGTTAATTATTTGCTGGTCGTGTTAAAATATATAATTTAGTGACCAGGCACAGGCACCGGTATCGGACCTGGGACAAAAAATATGGCCTTATTTTAATCCTAAATGAGTTCAAAATGAAAAATATGTAGTGAAATATGAGCCCCCTTCAAAAGATACATATGTCTACTGAAGGCCAGAATCTCGAGAATCGAGCCTGCGAGCAATGGGTTCACTTCCCGGGCCGTTGTGAAATAAATTCTCTAGACAAACTACCTATCACTGTTTTCCGTATACATTTAGCTACAAAATGAGACCGACCCCAAGTCTCTAGCCCTTCCCGTTCATGAAATATCTATCAGGAAACGAATGTCTTCCTTCTGAAAGTCCATGGTAGATAAAGATGCGGCACAAAGAATCGGTACGTAAACATAGACTAAAGTATAGCTGTCCGCCGATTACGGCTCAAATTCAATAAAAAAAAGAAGTACTAAAAAGTATAACTAAATACATAACTAGGGCCACTCAAAATCGTCAGTAGCATCTCAAACACGTGATATTTGCATTTCATATTTTTTCCACGGTCTTTCAATTGAATGCTACGCCATTGAACAGAATTCATTAAGTATTCTTAAACTCAATTTCTGATTGGCCAATAGCGACACACCTCCGACAGAACCGCAACGTTTCGAAACAAAATTACTCGGATATTATCATATATCTGTTTCAATGGCGGAGAATACAATCGAAAGACCGACGGAAAAATAAAAAAAGTAAATATAGCGTGTAGCAGATGCTACTGACGGTGGTGAGTGGCCATAATTTACATATTTAGTAATACTTGTTATTCATGGCAAGTGAATTTGACCCGTGCTAGGCTGACAAACATCTTTTAG
This sequence comes from Mercenaria mercenaria, assembly GCF_021730395.1. Classification (NCBI taxonomy): domain Eukaryota; kingdom Metazoa; phylum Mollusca; class Bivalvia; order Venerida; family Veneridae; genus Mercenaria; species Mercenaria mercenaria. Next base: position 27,943,655 of record NC_069362.1, read on the forward strand.
TCCGTAATTTCGTACCGTTTCGTTGTGCCACACTTCTATCTACCTGGAACTTGCAGCATTCTGATAGATATTTCATGAACGGGGAGGGCTAGAAACTTGGGGTTGGTCTCAGCTTGTAGCTAATTGTACATGCAAAATTGTGATAGGTAGTTTGTTCAATTGTCTAGAGACTTTATTTCACAACGGCTCGGGAAGTGAACCCATCGCTCGCAGGCTCGATTCTCGAGATTCATGCCTTCAGTAGATATATGTATCTTTTTGAAGGGCCAATATTTCACTACATAGTTTTCATTTTGGACTCATTCAGGATGTAAACAAGGCCCTATTTTTTGTCCCAGGTCCGATACTCGTGCCTGTGTAAGTTACAAAAGGTACCAGAAACGTCAATATTTTTCATACAACGGGCGCCTGAATTTCATATCGGGTGCATAACGTAATTTACTGTTTGTCGTTGCATTAATTATTTTATTTATTTCAGTATTGTTAGTTTAATCAGACTTTTTAAACAAATTTATAAAATCAGACTATTAAACAAATTTATAATATTCACATTTCGTTTATAACATGTAGATATGCATGTGATAAAAAGGTTATTATCTTTGCATATATACATTATACGTGTAGATACCGGTATGTATGAAATAAAAAGTTCTCAATGCACGAGTTCTGCAACGGAAATATTGGTCGACTTTTGGAGCGCAAAAGAACGAATTCATATTTTCCAATGTAAATCCAATACAGTACTCTTTTTATTACTTACGCATACCTCACTTTTAATTATTATATAAATGGTACACATCTTTTTATGAAGCGTGAGTGAAGTTGAAATTATCGTCGCTGAAGAACTTTTAAACCTGACGATATACCTGAAACTGACGTCACCACCCGGTATGAAATTTGAACGTAAAGAATAAGCATTTCAGATTCCACTGAAATTTAATAGAGTTTTAAAAGGAGTGTTAACAAATACATTTACAAGTGTGTGCGAAGTCTTAAAAAGTGTAAAGTGTATATATATATATATATATATATATATAGCGTGCATCGTAATTACTTTCTTTCGCCATTATACTTTTATTTATACATTTTTTTCAGGAAGAGCTTAACTCTATAGTTAAACTGTGGAATAACCATCGTATAAGACCATCAAGCAATCCAAACCAGCCATACGGAAGACCATTTTTGATGTATCATTGTCCTGATATGTTCGGCTGTCAGGATTACCTTTGTCGTACATCTGAAGCACAGGTGAACTTGTGTCTTGAGGAAAGTATTCAAAAGGGAAATGTTACATGTGACGAAACGGTGTTTGAACTGTGTACCATCATCATGTCGGACCATAATATGATGCCTGCCAAAACAGCAGACGATGCTGCACTGCTTTACCAATTTCTCCGACGGGAAATATTAAATGAACTTCACCAGGACTAAGCCTAAACGCAAGACCAACCAATATAAGACGAAGTCTGTCGACGCACAGGCTACTCCGTTGCTTACAAGTTATTTTAAACAAGTTGACCATGTTCATTTGTAAAACATGAAAATGACGTATAACTGTTAACTGATTGTTGTAAAGATATTAAATAGTGTCTTTAAATCAATTCATTGTTAATCTCAGTATTAGCAAAGCAGGAACAATTTCAATGTTTAACAATTTAAAGAACCAGTAAACCGCATCTTTGTAACACTTTGCTCATGTGCGAGAATTGAATCAAAAAGTTCATGGATATTAGTTATATATTTACATATTCGGACGCCAATATAAACATTTTAACTAGACTATTCGAAGAAGAGGGCTATTGTACTCAATCCAGGCGTCGATGTAGCCGTCGCGAGTTATATTTAAGAAATGATTTATAGCAAAACCGTGTTTCAACACTATTTATATACGCCGAGTGTAATAATTTTACGAGGGCGTATACCGAGAAAATATTTCATACGACGTATAATCTGCGGAGTGTATAGTGTTCAAACACAGCTTTGCTATGAACTATTTTGATTCTAATATGTCTATTGTAAAATTTCATTCAAATATGATAGAACTGTTTCTTCGCATATAACTGTTTCTCCTTTTGAAAGGCTTATTAAAATCATCTCTGAACATGCCCGGATCCAGGGACGGGCAGATGGTGCCCCCGTCCCAAGCTGGCTGAGAAGTGACCTATACTCATCAAAGATGTACCATGTACTGTATGTACTTGCACGCAAAATTTTAACCAGGATTTTCTAAGTCCAAAGGGGGCATAATTTGGCTAAAAGGCAGGTCAGAGTTATGGGACTTGATGCTGTCAACTAGTTTTATAACCCCAAAGACACATGTGAAGTTTCAATTCAATATCTGCATTATGATGGGCTAGAAGTTTAATTGAGAGAAAGATATATTTAAACCTGTCTCTTGTCTGTGACTGAAAGCTCTTCTCCAAGAGAGATATCTTCTTTTGAAATATCTTTTAAGGTAAGGAAATTAATTATACAGATAGCTCTTTAATTAAGATACAATTATCAACAAAAGTAGACTCTCTCTCTCTCTCTCTCTCTATCTCTCTCTAAGAGAAATCAAATAAAATTCATGATATATCTTGTTTCACGAAAATGCTTGCTGCTTGCCTTTAAACCAAAAGAGCTCTTGGCTTACTGTTGTAAGCAATTACATTGAGCGTTTTAAGGTTGGTCAAAAAGTTGGTTTTTCTTAAACATTTCTTTATTTCTTGTCTATCTTGCGAAAAATGCTGCCACACTATAAATTGCTAACGACGTTCACGACGACATCCAAATACAACCGTCGCTTTACGAACGTTGATGTTTCTAATATTAGCACGACATAACGTTTCAATAACTTTTAGCCCAACCCATTTGTATATATGACATATATGATGTATGTGATTGTTGTTTATGTTTCCATATATATGTACAATAAAAAATGATTAAACTAAATGATTGAGTAGTAATTGGGAGTCTGTAATCATATTTAAAGGCGAGTGTTTTAGAAATTATATTTTGCTGAACTATTCATGCTTTATTCTTATGAAAAACAAATGCTTAATTTTCCATGAAAAAAAAGTCAGAGTTAGTTTATACATTTAAAATGTATGGCGCGAAATATCACGTAGACGAAGTCATGGTGGAACTGACATCTATATGTGCACAAAATAACAACTATTTCAATTTCATCAAAACTCTTTTGAGCAATTAAATAATGAATAAAACATTTGACATCGGTCTTAAAATGAGCAGGTTTCGAAAAGTGGACCTCTGTCAATTGTAGTACACTAATTAGTCTGGCCACAAAAGTGGTTACCAGGCAGTGCAGTCTTAGGGTTAAGGTTTACAAGCTAAATCTTTCAAATAAGGTGCCTTAATAATTTTGCCTATAGAGGTAGCTTTAAAACACTGCTAGATCTTTTAAGCTAATGTTATCTTTTTAGCTAATGTTAAAACTGATTCCTAAAACCTTCGACCTACAACATGCGCGATCCCAGAGGGGGTGGGGGACCGGGGGTCCGGACCCTCTCTGGAAAATCCTTGAAAAAGGAAAGAAGAGAAGAAGGAAAGAAAATGTTTGTTTTTTTTTCGAAAAAGGCAATATTAGGACCGCATTCAAGTATAATGCGGCTGCTGCTTCATACGATCCCGACATAATTCATATTTATATCAATTATCTAAAAGAAACTAAGAATTCTACCTTGAAGAAAACTTGATTTATCATTTTCCCCAAATTTAACAGGTTAGCACATAAAACTGTGAAAATAAGGATATATTATATATAAACTTGCAGTGGAAAAGTGTTCTTAAATGCTCCTAAAATGCCCCGAATGCTGAAAGCGCTAAATTTCAAAATTTTCTGGGTTGGGGAGGGGTTTGGACCCCTCTGAGAAAATAAGCTGGATTCGCACATGTACGACTCCAAATTTCCCTGACTTTTCCCTGACTTTTGCCCAAAGTCCAAATTTCCCTGACTAATTACAAAATTCACCCCACTTTCCCTGACGTGGGAACCCTGACAGAGTTCAGATGCGTATGAATTGAACGCCCGACTGGTTAAATACCGATCTAGAACAGACAAAAATAGTTCCGTCTCGGCCGAAAGTGAGCTTGACCTTTCAGCTAGGGATGTGGATCTTGCACATGTCTCATTATTCATATAAAATTCAAATATTCGTCTAACTCCTCTCTCTCTCTCTCTCTCTCTCTCTCTCTCTAAGAGTCTTAATTACTGTAAAATTTTCTCTTAATTACAGTACTATATTTAGCCAACTTTATATATCTTTTTCTACTGAATTTTGTGATCTATTCCCGAGAATACACTCAATAATAGTGTTCCGAAAAACTAATGTCATATCAACTTGTGGTCCGACGGTTTTGCTTTCTTTAATATGGTGTGTGTATCTTTTATATAATTGTATATGTTGTGAAATTGTGAAAAAGAGGAAGAATAGAATAGTATTTAAATAAAGTGAAGCATTTTTTTTAACAGTAAAATCTTTTAATTACCGAATATCACGGCGAATTTGTAGGTTCCAGTCATTAAATCTGGTTATCGTTTGTTTTGTTAAGTTTATGCCTAGAGAGAAGAAATTAATGACGAGTAACTTGGTAAACATAATTTATTCCCCTTTATCGCTCTTCACGGTACAGGCTATTTTTTTTATAAGAGCTAATTTCATGAGAAATAACCTTTACAATTTTGTTTGATCAGAGTGACTAGATAAAAGAATAATTGACTAGTTGAAACTCACTAAATCTTATAGAACTTGATAATCGTATCATGCAGTCAGGTCTATATAAATTCGTTCTTTGTTATTGGTTAGAAACAGTGGTTAAGAGATTATTTCACGGAATTCAATGAAAAGTTATTTTTTAAGCCCCCTTCTCGAGACAACACATAAAATACAAGAATATAAATGAAATATTGCAATAAATGCCTTTTATCAGCACGCAATTAAAAAGTCAACCAGCAATGTTCAATTAACACATGTACCGGAAACGCAAGTAGGACCACAGAACGTTGCAGCGCCGCAAAATGGGAACCCTTTACGTATGAGTTACTAAGTCCTACGTAGGAGATACTATGTCCTACGTAGGAGATACTAACTCCTACGTAGGAGATACTAAGTCCTACGTAGGAGATACTTACTCCTACGTAGTACTTAATATCTCCTCCGTAGGAGATACTATGTCCTACGTAGGAGATATTAAGTACTACGTAGGAGATACTAAGTCCTACGTAGGAGATATTAAGTACTACGTAGGAGATACTAAGTCCTACGTAGGAGATACTAACTCCTACGTAGTACTTAATATCTCCTACGTAGGAGATACTATGTCCTACGTAGGAGATACTAAGTACTACGTAGGAGATACTATGTCCTACGTAGGAGATATTAAGTACTACGTAGGAGATACTAAGTCCTACGTAGGAGATACTAACTCCTACGTAGTACTTAATATCTCCTACGTAGGAGATACTATGTCCTACGTAGGAGATACTAACTCCTACGTAGGAGATAGTAAGTCGTACGTAAAACAAATTTAAATCTCTCTGTTGGCACCAGGACGCTTCCATAAGAAAGCGACGGCATGTCATTGAGTAAACATCCTGTCTTTTGTATTTTTTGAAGTTGTTAAATTCAAAGATTGCAGAATTGCATCCCGCTTGGGATATTATGCTTTCTTTAGATAATTCCTCTCGTACGATAACTGTCAGTAAGAGTACTAGGATATAGTGTAATGTTTTGAGGTGTATGCCTCCCGTTAGATTACAGATCTACATAATTAACATTAGTTACTCACGCTAAAGCTGTGAGTAAATCAGTTATTCTCTAATCTCAATTACCTTCAACAAGACAAAAAAAAAAAGAAACAATAAAGTAGGAATAAGGTATATAATTGGCAGCATATGTGTACAATTGTTCGCGAAGTAAATTCATATTTCAACAATCGATTTAAGGTTCTTCGTATGGTTCCAAGCGATCTAGCATCCGGTAAATTTGAACTGAAACGAGACTAAAAGTAAATTTAATCATGTTGTTAAGATAAATGTTTCAAGTTTGCGTAAAACACAGACGTGAATAATTAATAAAATCTCTAATTTTATCTGGTGTTTAAGATTTTACTAGAAAAGACATCACCAGAACCAAACAGATACAACCAAAATTGTAGCTTTACAACTAACAATCGGAGTTATCTACTTAGAAAAAAACAAAAAAACAAACACACATTATATATATTCAAAACTTAACATAACCTGCGTAGAATAGTAAACAACCCAAAAACAACATTTAATTTTACAATAAAATAAACTAATATTCTCGACAAGCGATTTTCATTCCAGTTTGTTTCGTAGAAGCAAGCTATAACTAAAATACAAGCACCAACATACATCATGGGAGGGAGGGTGGGTACAGACTGTTTGCTGCCAATCATAAACCTCGAGCGGTAAAAACAATATCAGTTCACACTTATATACACCGAAATATTTCACGAAATTCACGTGACAAAGAGCGCCCAAATATACTAGCATAAACTTCAGACCAAACTAGTACTGGGATAAACTACCAAGAAAAGTAATTTCGAAACGCGAATAATTTTATATATATAATGCTACATTTCAGCTTGAATGTTTCTGTTTTGAAACATATAAATCAACCAGAAGCAAATGTACAGATTTACAATGTAAATATGCTTCTAACTTGTTTGCAAATAGAGTTCCGAGAACAAGTAAACATGCTTCTGACTTGTTGGCAACTAGAGCTTCGAGAACAAGTAAACGTGCTTCTGACTTGTTGGAAATTAGAGTTTCGAGAACAAGTAAACATGCTTCAAACTTGTTGGCAACTAGAATTTCGAGAACAAGTAAACATGCTTCAAACTTGTTGGCAATTAGACATTCGAGAACAAGTAAACATGCTTCAAACTTGTTGGCAACTAGACTTTCGAGAACAAGTAAACATACAACTAACCTGTTGACGCCTAGAGTTTCGAGAACAAGTAAACGTGCTTCTAATAGTTTCAAGAACAAGTAAACTTGGTACAAATACGAATTGTTAAAAAAGTTAGACATCAACAGATGGAAATACAAAAGCATGAAAATCATAATTATCGTCTTCCAGAAAAAAATTAAATGTTATATTAGATGTTGTTGCAAAGTAAAACTGTAAACTTTCTTATCATTTACGTCGATTTTGGCTTCTCGACTATTTTTTTCAAAAGAAGTTGTTATTACTATTACTTTGAGACCTATAAAATCAAAACATGAATTCATTGATTTTGATATTGAAGAAATTGACCATAAACCTGAACAACTTCTCTACCTGCTTTTATAGAGTCAACTGATTAGGAAAAGTCAGCTTTTAAACAAGACAAATTGAAATGAAATGTATAGTACACAGTTTTGGGAAAAAAAAGCAAGCAATTGCCTAAACGTATATGATTGTTGTAGGTACTTATTTCTGAGGTACTTGATAAGTGGCTAAATGATGTATTTTTATTTGAGCAAAGCGAATTAGAAAATAAAATCTTATACCGTTCATACACACATACGTTAATTTTAATGCTATAACGAAATTATTCCGGATTTCAACTATGAAAACGGCCAAAAAGTGTATATGATAGTCACTTGTATTACATATGATATGAATGAGTGCTTTCTTGCCAAATGTGAATATTTCGTAATATAGTTTTTTTCTAGTGAGTTTTGCTGATAAAGTTGAAATCAGAGTCTCCATGATAAATGTGTATGAAAACCATTACCACGATGCCTGAAAACAGAACCTATTGTTACTGATGAAGCATTTCTAATCAACATTTTAGATAAAGAGCTAAATGGAAGAATAAAGAGGAACAGTAAATCAGTCATCCGGAACAGTTGAACTGAATTTATGCTAAATGGTGTCTAAGAAACGGTGCCACAGTCCAAGCTTGGTGAAGATCTATTTATCAGTTCAAGAGAGGAAATCTTGTAAACATTTAAACAATTTTATTGCAGTTGTAACTAATGAAAAATCTTCCAATTAGAAACAGATTCATGTGACATTTTAAAGGTATAATGTGGTTCTCAATCAGCGTTTAAAATGCAACAAAAATCTGTCACAGCGGAATAAAATCAGCTATTGATTACAAAATATCGAATGTTAAATTGTTGAATTATTCTAGATCGGAATTACAGCCACAGGAAATTGCTTTCGAATACGAAAATTGCTTTTATATTAAAACGGTATTGTTTTTATATTCCATGTGGTTTCAAAAGACTTTGAGCCAATGATATTGTAATAATGCCCATTAGATATATTCAGTATGGAAGACGAATGGCAATACTGTTTGCATTAACTCTAACTGTTGATATGGTTTCGTCTTAAATACAATCAGATATATTTAACTAAAGACAGGTATCGAAAAATTTAGACTTTGCCTTTGTCTTTGAACTGTCTTTTCATCGTTTTTAATCAGTCTAAATCATAGTGTCCATTTAATGTTTTATTCAAAACAGAGCGCCGTAATGCCGGTATTAGGAGGCGGTATTAGTGTCACATATTTCATTACCTTCCGTGTTCAGTATTGTTACAGATTTCATTCTGCAAAAATATACTGTTGAGCTCTTTTTGCCGTTTAATGAGAGATAGCTATATAGATGCGAGAACCATGTGTTTATAATAGATGTACATTTACCCATGAAATTTTAGTTGAAACTAATGTTTGCAGTTTGAATTGAAGCTTGTTAGTCAGATCAAGAAAATAATCTCATGACTTATTACTTTCTCGCTACAAAACATGCTTACATTGTTTTACTGATTAGAACAGATATGGCACATAATCCGTTACTACCCAGATTTACCTTTATTTGCATTACACACGTGCTTTACCCTACATTTTATCTGTTGACAAAGGATTTGCTAAGGCTCTAGTATTTTTTATCTACCTAATAAGCAGTCATTGACATTTAAGACAACTTTGAACAAATTGCGTTTCCATTTTCTGATCCTGTAACGCATAACAAACATTCTAAATGTGACAAGAAATTATTTGATGTTATAAGAGTGGAAAGCCGTCTAATTACCACTATTATAGAGCTGCCTTATTAGCTCACCTGAATAAAATGTTCAGGGTGAGCTATCAATATAGGCGGATGGTCCAGCGTCCGTCGTCTTGCGTCCGTCGTTAACATTTATACTTAGACATCTTTGCTGAACCTACTGGTCAGAATTACACCAATCTTGATCTGTAGCATTCTGGCGAGGTCCCCTCTCAAATGTGTTCAAATGAGTGCATTTGGTTCTTATTAGGGGCCGCTAGAGTTAAAATAGAAAACCCTTTGAACGACTTCTACTAGACCGCTTGATGACTCTTCATCAAACTTGGTCTGTAGCATTTTTATAAGATCTTCTCTCCCTCCTATACCCACCCCGTCATTTACCCAATGTTAGGTTCCGCGTCACGCAATTGAAAGTGTCGAAAAACATAATAGCGGAATGGTCTGCGGATTATTATGAAAAACAGGTCGTTTTGATTCAAAGTTACAATCTAACAAAGACTACTAGCATTCCCGCAGTTCTTATGACAGATCCTTGAGAAGAAAAAGTTAAGGACCATGAAAGCGAATCAATAATTATACATTTGTTGGTCCTTAGACCTTGCATCAATATAGACAAGGTGTCGTCATTTCATTGGCAATACTGCATATCCTTAGGACGGCCAGCACATATTTATGCAACCTCGCCAGGTATATGTATGTTTTTGACAACACAGAAAATGACGTCACTCGACCTTCAGCTATTTCCGGATGTAAATAAAATGAAAGTAGAAATGCTAAACTTGAAAACGAAAGCCGCATTTTGGTTCGTAGTAGTCAGGGGTCACGCGCAGGGGTCACCCCGTCTAAATGTATGCGCGTGAACTTCTTTTTTTTTTTTTTTTTTTTTTTTTTGCTGTTGGGGAGCCTGTGTATTGCTCTTGTGCACTTTATCACGAATTGAAATTACCTGGGCTTTAGTACAGCATGTCAGCTTTTAATCTATCAAAAAGTATTTGAGTTCTGGATAAACACAAATCCCACAGGGGTCCGTAACGAACCAAGGGTACATTGATAATTTCGGAACTTCATCAAATCGCTCAAATTGTCATTTTTGATGTTGTCTGAGAGTGTCAGTAGATGCCTCAGATGTAAGATATAATCGTATTTGAGAGCTGCAAACGTAGACATTTCAGAAATATTTTCAAAATAAGTTTCGTGTAATAAATGTTCATTCTACGAAAGCGTGAAAGCGCCATCAGACGCTAATACGTTTTAGTACGTTAAGGCTGCGGAAAGGATATGCGAAGTTACATGGACATCGAAATAAGAAACATGCTTTCATGGAAGTGCAGATATTTTTGTGCATATAAAACGACGTTATCAACATAGATGCATATCCACTCCTTAATAAATGATGAGATAATAGCGTAAATATGTGCATCAAATTCTGAACAAGCGAATGGGTTAGAAAAAAAACGCACACTTGATTTTGCAATTAAATAAAAGTGACACATTTTTTTTTTGTTTCCCTATACCATAATTTAAGAAATATATTAGTTAAAGAGAACTTGTCTTTCTTACGCAATGTGTAGTTCTTTATATTCACTGTATATACATGTAGTGCGTAAACCTAAAAATGACTGTCTTGCGTCTTAATATGTCTAAAAATGTCCCCAGAAAGCAGCTACGGTGATATGAATTTGAAAATGTTCCGAGTGTCTGTTGTTCTATATCGATAAACGAGAGGTAACTCATACATTCTCGCAACAAATAATGACAAGCAGTAGCAAGCCTTGGGGACAACATTCCGAGAGATATAGTTGAGATAGAGTTGAGTTGTCAAATCTGGGACTGTGTAAATTTGTAATCACGCAACAATACACGTTAAGTCAATCTGGTAAAGTAAATGTAAATTTGAGTCTTTCTAAAAAATAATATTATATAACTGATTATACATCCGTAAAGCCATTTCCATGAAACCTTTTATTTCTCATCATTAGAGATAATATGGTGGCTGATTTGTGCGACTTCGTTATGCCGTTCTGTTGCAGCTAGCTAGTAGGTTGCGTAAATCAGCTCAGAACTGTTCCAAGTTTATATGAAACAATTAATTATTTAAAAAGTGATCTTTCATGTTCCATTATTTGTTCCTTGTATCAATTTGTGTTTTTCGTCTTTGTCTGTGCTTGTGTTTGTCTCTGTGTATTGCTCTTGTGCGTGTTCGCTGTTGTGCGTTGCGCTTTGGTGAGGCTTCGTTCTTTTAATGTGAATTTACCTGTTGGATATTAATCCTTGGTTTTTCATACACTTGAGATATTAATAGCAAAATGTTTGTCGTCTAGCACAAGATAATGCCGTTATATCTTTCAAAATACTTGAGCCGTGCCATGAGAGAACCAACATAATGAGTTTGCGACCAGCATGGATCCAGACTAGCCTGCGCATCCGCGCAGTCTGGTCAGGATTCATGCTGTTCGCTTTTAAAGCCTACTGCAGTTAGAGAAACCTTTAGCGAACAGCATGGATCCTGACCAGACTGCGTGGATGCGCAGGCTGGTCTGGATCCATGCTGGTCGCAAACCCAGTATGTTGATTTTCTCATGGCACGGCTCACTTATCATTTTTGCTGATTCTCAATATAACATTTTATTGTCTATAAGACCTTATGACTCGAAATTTAAATATGTAAAGAAATCTTGGACAAACTCTAAACCAAATGATAGAAGACTTTAACTAAAATTTCTTAGCAAAACGATAATCAATCTGTAACAGTTTTAGCGAGGAATGACTTAAATGCACAACTGCTTCTTTTTATATACTATTAAAAGAGCTTCATATATCTGTTTTCTACGTTATTCTTCATTTGAAATACATTGATAACATTAACCACATTCATACATACATACATACATACATACATACATGTATTTTCAAGCAGAACAAATAAATGTGAATAATCTTAAATATTGTTTTCTTAACTAGCCTCCAGGCATAATTTCATGCACGAGGGACCTTTTGTCAGCCAGCACGGCGGGAAAGAATTCTACATCTGTAACAGTGCTTCGAAACCATTTTCAGAATACGCTTGGGGCTAGACATTACATCGTAATGCACTGATATATTACAACTGCGTAACGAGTTGTAATTTCGATGGGATTATCCAATTGTTTTCCGCTCCGGAAATGTTTAATGATTTCAAATATATTAAGGCTCGAAGAAAAAGGTTTTTTGTTGAGGCATATAAGCAAAATATAGTATAGGTAAGCGTAGCGTCGGAATAGGTCTGCAAAGTATTTTACAGACCCTAACCTCAGTTCGCTATGTTCTCAAGATTTTCAAATCGCCACCTTGGCATGTAGGTACAATGCAGCCTCTAGCGTTATATGTTACAAAGATCATATTTCATGCCAGACTCAACATAAACTAGTAGATCTATATTTCACACTTCAATTGTCACTGATGAGCTTTCATAGTTTTCTAAAACTTCTTAAATCTTATTTGACTTGCATACACTGTAAATATTTAATAGCGAAAATGACCAAAATTGTTATTTATTTCATGCCAACTGGTGAAATACTGAAAATTGTCAGCGAGATATTTCTTTATATCACTCACAGTGCCGAACTTCTATTATTTTTTTCAGGAAAAAATATTTCTCTTATTCATTAATTACCTCCCATTGTTGCCTTAAGAATTACTAGTTACCCTAATATTCAAGCCATACAAGAGTCACGTACAGCTAGAACAAGCTAGCTATACTAAAGTTTTCAAAAGAAATAATACTAATGCTTTAGAAATATAACATTGGTTGCTTGAACTTGCCATTCACGTATATGTGCGCTTCCTCCACTTTTCATCTGTTTTTATCGTTTGGTAGATTATATTGGCGACAGCACATTTACATGGTTGTTGTCTAAGTTAATTATCACAAGACATCAACTCAACCTGCTCCGCCTTCGTGAAAGTATTGAATTGTCTCCCTTATCGGTGAAGATATATTTCGATATCACACTGAAAACAGAAAAATGTCCTCTAAATAATGATTTGCATAAAGATACTTTATTTCTGATGGTCCAAACATTGTCCGAATGAACTTCCATTTGAACAATAACTCTATAGAAGTTGCTTGAAAAATGAATAATTTAATACTCGCATTGTATCATCTTATATAAATTATAATACGACAGTTTAATATCGACTGGATGGACAGTTCTGACACTAGAATGTGAATAGAAAGTAAGAAGGCACCTTTAGAATGACGAAAGTCTAATATCGGACGGACAGTTCTGGTATTTGACAATGTGAATAGAAGGCAAGAAAGTACGTTCAGAAAGAAACGTTCCCTCATCAAGCGATACTAAAGATTGACAAACGATTTGTTTCATGTTTATACATTATAACATCATTGTTAATGTTGTTTTCTGCCAAATACCAAAGGTTTTCGCTACGAAACGTTTTTCATTTACTTGTAACAAATAATACTTCGTTCCAAATAAACATCCTTTTGAACCAGTAATTAGGCTTCAGTCTCTTAACCGAATGGTGGCTGAGAGAGAAATATAAAATGAGTAATTGTTCTAAACAACACAGTGAATAGAGATATTATTTTGTTTCAGTACAAGATAAAAATGCCTTTCACCGTTTGATCAACAGATTTTAAAAAGTGACACAACTGTGAGTTGAAATTTAAAATGTAAAACTTTTTTTTAATACGTGTTTAAATACTTGTTGAATATCAGTATATCAATATATGTGTAAAATATCAAAATTTAAAACTTTTTATGAAAACATGTTTTGTGTCCGCTATATATCTATTTATTTCCTCAAAGAAAGCAGACTGGATGGTTTACAAACATGACAGTCCGAGCAGTGGTTGAAACCATGGATATGAGGAGCAAGTGATTAAAAGTCAGTTGCAAGAAGGCTTTTCCCATTGACTATACGCTGATTAAGAAATTGAGGGAATACATATTTAAAAAGTATTACCAGTATATTGACAAAGGTTAGAACTTTTTCAAACTGATTTATGCCACTGGGGAAGATGTCAGAAATTCTAATGAAAGTGAAGTTAAAAAGTGATCTTGCACTGCTTCTACTACTGATGTTCAAATAAAAATATTCTAAACTGTTTTATTTTAAACAGGATCTGATATGGATAATGAAAGAACCAAGCAATTTCATTTCTAGTTTCATATGTTTCTTATATCGTAAATTGTCGCTGGATCGTTCTTTATATTTTACTTCTGTAACAGTTATAATTTTGGGGTTTCGGAAGCCACTGGGATAAAACCTGCAGAATCCAAGGAACAAGTCTGTCATGTAACTGCATAAATGTGACTTTATTTTATACAAAACAACAAGAATACAAAGTATAACTGTATTCAGTGAACTAGTATATGAAAAATATGAATGCTGAATGAAAGGTATTTATTTGTCATAAATTACCAATAAACATGGGGCAAACATGTAAAATGCTGAATATATTATGAGCAAACAAGAAGTATGATGCTTATAAAATACAGATATACTGTCTAATAATAAACAATTAATCTATCATTACAATATTCTTTCAAAATGATTAGTAAGAAATTCATTACACTTGAACTACCTTTTTTCGCGCAGATAACCCTAATATAACTTCAATTATAAATAAATGAATATTCAAAATACAGTGTCTGGAAAGAAATGACTGAATGTATGTGAATAACAAATTATAGTCACAAAATACACGTAATACATTTCTTTATAGCAATTGAACATTGAAACTGCTGTGCTGTTTCAGAGCTTAACTGTTTTCTGTTTTGAAAATTCGCAAGCATCCTATACCTATGTGTATCGCTTTCTACAAAATGGTCTAGAAAGGCTGTTTTCAACTGGTCATAATTTGCTTTCTGTGTAGCACTTAACCCAGAAAACCACCTAATGGGCAGTCCTTCCCCTAGAAAGAGGCCAAACCAGTGTGGTTTGTCTTCCCCACTTATTTTATGAAGTCGGGCATAGTTCTCCCACCTTTCCAACCATGAAAATGGCTCCATGCCAACACAAAACTTAGGTAATAATGAGGTGTTACCTGCCATGTCTTGTCTGAACTGGTTCTGTGACGTCCTTGAAGATTGTGATGACTCTCGCTTGGCGGCAGTATCTCTATCAAGTGACCTTGTTCGTAGACTGAGTCTGTTCATACAGAGAGAGGATTGGATCGTTGGATTCTTCACCAAATGTAACCGTTATAATTTTGGGGTTACGGAAGCCACTGGGATAAAACCTGCAGAATTCAAGGAACAAGTCTGTCATGTAACTGCATAAATGTGACTTTATTTTATACAAAACAACAAGAATACAAAGTATAACTGTATTCAGTGAACTAGTATATGAAAAATATGAATGCTAAATGAAAGGTATTTATTTGTCATAAATTACCAATAAACATGGGGCAAACATGTAAAATGCTGAATATATTATGAGCAAACAAGAAGTATGATACTTATAAAATATAGATATACTGTCTAATAATAAACAATTTATCTATCATTACAATATTCTTTCAAAATGATTAGTAAGAAATTCATTACACTTGAACTACCATTTTTTCGCGCAGATTACCCTAATATAACTTCAGTTATAAATAAATGAATATTCAAAATACAGTGTCTGGAAAGAAATGACTGAATGTATGTGAATAAGAAATTATAGTCACAAAATACACGTAATACATTTTTTATAGCAATTTAACATTGAAATTATCATTACATTACAACAAATCATTCAAATACCTAATCATACTTAACCGCAATATACAAGATACTAAAGTATATAAAATGATAATAATTTTCTCAAAAAATATAACAAAATACCTTACCTGCAGAATCCAAGGAACAAGTCTGTCATTTACTGCAAAAATGTGACTTGTCCTTCTGCTTTGGGATTCTGCTGATATAGGCAAGATGCCGATGGGCAGATGTTGTTGTTTTAATAATGTATTTCTAGGTGGCAATAGAAATCTAGTTGGCCAGTGGACGTTATGTCACCATTAGTACAATTTTGTGTAATAGTATCATTGTTACTAACAGTTTGATAAACTCTATTATCTATTTATAAGAGAAAATGTACAGCATCAATACATGTCAGCTAGAACAATCAGCAGTATTAACTATTTCCAATAGTTAAGTTATCTCTTGTTATTAGAAAAATTGATTGGTGGCTTGTTAGAATTCGACGTCATATAATCTTTTGTAATTAATGATATAATTATGTGTATCAGTATCAGTATTGATACTTACATTAAAGCCGTAACTACGCATGGCAATTCAAGCTAAACAAATTTTGTCATCAATGGTCATATAGAAATGATAGCTACAATACATTTACTAACAGGTATTGATTCCTACACAACGATTAAGTAGGAAGAGTAAATGAAATCAATGCCAGATAGTCTGATAATATAATAATATATTGATTTCTATTTTGTTAACGGGATTAGATCTGGTCGTTTCTATAACAAATCCAGTTAGCATTGGACCCCTAGTCCGCTGGCATAAATAAATACATGCATTTTCCTTTAAGAATTTAGAATAACACATCATTTATTTCAAACTGCTATTTACCATTAAGAATAATTTTCAAGAAAAGTGAATTTTTACACTTCTACCAGCGTAAGGCAAGACAAATACTTTGATCTATGAAATATTGTCATTTTTTGGTGTGTTTGAACATTAAATGTGACGGTCAATATTATAATTTAATTTCATTTAGAATAATAAATTAACGACGATAACTTTAGCATACCGTCAGTTTCCACGGTAGTCATTGGTTAATATTCCATAAAATGGTCTTGGGCGGGCTGTTTATTTTAACAATTCAATTTCAATTCAAATTTATTGGCATAATCAGCAAACAAGTTGCCTTTGGCCATTTACAACACAAAAAAACTATGGCAAAGACAAAAATAACTACAAGTACAATGTAGTAATGAATATTAAATATACCTATATATATACTCACATAATCATACAACATACATTTAAGAAACAGTTAAAATTTCCAAGGCATTTTCCTAATTGACATACAGTCTTTAATATATTAGGCTACTTTTACTTGCAGACGTTTACTTTTTGTCGACATAAGCGTGAAAAATTTCTGTACACAAGGCCAAGAAATATTGTTAAAATATGTTCTTCTTACTGTTCTATATGTGTCACAACATAGCATAAAATGATATTCTGATTCAACTGTATCTTGACTACATAGCTTACACAGTCTGTTTTCTCTTTCAATACCTCTATATCTACCAAATTCAATCTCTAAGTTGTGAGTAGAAAATCTTAAACTAGAAAAATGTTTTCTCAGATCATCGTTTGTGATATTAAATAGATAATCTTCGAATACAAAATCTGTTTTATATTTACAACAGTAATCCAATTTTGGCATGGTGCTAATAGTTCCTCTCCATTCTTGAATGTACTGGTCACGAATTCTACGTTGTATAATCGGGTAATAATTTACATTTACAACATAATCACGCCTTATATTACCAAAACCAAGATGATCAATGACTGAATTTATTCTAGTTGCCCAACAATTTGCTTGTACATTTTGACAGAGATCATTATACATTTTAAACATAGATGAATCATTATTTTTCATAATTTTTAACCAATATTTTATTGATCTTTCTCTACAGGTGATTGATAATGGGAACCTTCCCAGCTCTCCAAGTACTGCAATATTTGGAGTTTGATATTTGACTCCAAGTATATATTTGCAAAATCTTATATGTAGTTTATCAACGTATTTGTAACTAGTATTATTATAGATTCCCCACACTTCAGCACCATACAGTAATATTGGTACCACCATTTTGTCAAACAATGAGAGTTTTGTTTTAATATCAAAATTTACTTTATCGAACAATGATAAAAGATTATTATAAGCTCTAAGCGCTTGATCATATAGGGATTTTACAGCTCCTGACATATTACCAGCGTATGTAAATTTTACACCTAAGTAAGTAAAATTATCCACTATTTCAATTTTTTCTCCATTTAGGATAAAGTCAGGGTAAACGTTTTGTTTACGCTTTTCAAATACACATATTTTAGTTTGGTAACGTTAATTTTCAAGCCCCATGTTTCTGAATACTGGTAAATACTATCAATTTGTGCCTGCAGTCTTTTCGGATCAGTAGTGAACAAGACCATATCATCGGCAAATAATATCATATACATTGTTAACAAATCAAGACCTCTATCAGTTAACGAATTAATATCCAAATTTCCAATAACATCATTTATAAATAGTATAAATAAAAGGGGAGACAAAGGTGCTCCCTGTTTAAGACCGATTGTAGCTTCAAAGAATTTTGACAACTCCATAGTACTTGACAACTTAACACAAGATTGAACAACATTATAAATACATTTAATCATATTGACCATTTTACAGCTGATACCAGTTTCGAGTAACTTTACCCACAATGCATCACGATTAACGGTATCAAAGCCTCTCTGATAATCGATGAAAATGCACCACAGCTTAGAACTTTTGATAAAACTTTTTGAATAATAGTATGTAAAAGAAAATTAGCATCAGCTGTAGAACGCCCGTCACGAAAACCAAATTGTGTATCAGTAAAAACATTTTCTGATTCACACCATTTATTTATCCGATTTCTCAATAAAAGTGAGAAAATTTTACCAATGACATTTACTAATGTGATTCCTCTATAATTAGAGGGGTTACTCGTATCACCCTTCTTAAAAATGGGTACATTATTATACGGAATTTATTTGCATTTGATATAAGGGGATATACGGAACTGTATTTTGTTGATATACGGGCCAGAGTTTTTCCCGTATATGCAAGATATACGTAGGATACAGATCCCGTATTTGCGTCACATACAGATTGAATTTGCTTTTCGTATACGGGAAATACACGGAACAGTATTGCTGAAATATACGTTGGCCAGATTTTTCCCGTATATGCACTATCCCGTATTTTTATTTTATTAAACTAATCTGGTATATGGGGCACACACTGAAAGATGACATAGAATGAAGGTTAAACAAACCTTTAGCAGATTACGGTATGTTAGGAAAAATCAAGACAAAGTCAGGGTATGAGAAAAACATTATCATCAATGGAGACAAGTCAGATTAAATTAACATTATATATAACATAGATACTTTAAAAAAAAGTTGTTTTTTTCTCGTACGATTGTGCGTTATTTCTATTTTTTGTCTATATGAAATAAGCAGAAAATGTAATTCTTGCATACCAGACGGGGATTTCCGGTATTTTTACCAGTGCTGGAAAAATCCATCTTACACCCGGGGTGTAAGATGACTCTCGTGCTTTAAATGACGTATTACGAACTACATATATGGAGATGATTCAGGTAGTTATATTTTCTTTCAAAAACGAAATAAAAATCCAATACCTAGACAGTTCCTCTTGGTTCCTGATAATATATTTCTCGATTCAAAGGACATTAATTTATCAAAAATTCATAACGTTACGCTGCAACTGATAAAACAAAATCGGAACTAAACATTGTTATTTGTCTATGAAACGTAATGACATCTTTCCTGTTTACGGACGTTGTTTTCCCGCGCTTTGTTTAATTATACGCTGCTATAAGAAAAAGTTCTACAAAGAAGTCATTCGATTGATTTTATTATTATTAATATTATTATTTCTTCATGCTGGTATGCAAGAAAAAGATTCTGTCACTGGTTATAGGT
Organism: Mercenaria mercenaria; assembly: GCF_021730395.1. NCBI lineage: Eukaryota > Metazoa > Mollusca > Bivalvia > Venerida > Veneridae > Mercenaria > Mercenaria mercenaria. The sequence continues at coordinate 27,963,404 of NC_069362.1, forward strand.
GCAGATGGGAATATCCGGCTCTCGGCTAAACAGTTACCCTCGAAAACCCCGGGAAATTCCCCCAACCCTGAAACCTAAAAAACCCATTAAAAAAATCTTTTTAGCAATAAATAAAAATTAAACCCCTTTTTTAAGATTTTCCCGTTTTTAAATTTAAAAAAAAAAAACAAACCCTTTCCCGCAAAATTTAAATATGGTCCCCCACCGAAAACGCAAAAAATCAGTATAGAAAACACATTTTATTACTGTTTAAAATTTTTTTTCTTTTATTCCAGTAAAATGTTTTTTCCCACTGCGGGCCCTTTCGATTTGCCGTCTGTTTAAAAGAACGTAAAAAACCTTTTTCCTTATGCCCCTGAAATGTTTTTCCCAAATTTAGCGTTTTTAAAAAGTTTGCATGATGCATTCGTTTGGAATTCAAAAAGTAAGCTTTTTCCCAAAAAGGGCACCCCAGGGAAAAATATTCATTTCTTTGATCTCAAAAAATTGTAACCCTTTTTATCTGTTAAAGGTTTACGAATGCCCCCGAGTACGATGCCCTAAACCCGGGGGCTGCCCTGTCAGCAAAAAATTGACCAAATTTCTCACATAGGCAAAAGCGTAATCTAATTTTGGGAAAACCCAAAAAAACCCCGCCCAAATTTGGATTTAAATTTGAAAAATCCCCTTGGCACCTGAAAAAAATTTGCACGCAAAAAAAAGGGTTATAAAAAGGAAACCTCTTGTAGTTAAAAAATATTGAAAATGGAAATTTTTTAAAAAAAACGCTATAAATGATGTAAAAATATAAAAAATGAAATGAGGGTGGGGGCAGAATGACATCATTTCATTTCGCCAAAGAAACTAGATATACATTTCCAACTTTTTTAAAGTGTTTAAAATTTGCGTTTAATAGTTTTTTTTAAAACGTTAAAACAACCCCCCCAACTTTAAATTTTTAAATAATGCAGGGTTTTTTAAAGGGGCCGAAAACACGCACCACCTCATTTTAAAAAATTTGCCCTTAAAACCCGGACAAAAGTCCACAAAAAAAAAGTAGGGAAGATATTTTAAAGGAGAGATTTTACCTGAAAACAATTGTTTATTTTCAAAAGCATATTAAGTGCAGGATGTAAACTAAAAAAACCCTTTCCCATTCTATTACAACTAAAATGTAAAAAAATACATCCACTTTTTAAAACGAAACCCAGTTTAAAAACAAAAAACCTTTTCGTAGCAAAAAAAAGAGCCCACAAAACCGGTTCCCCGTTTTTAAATTGGCTATATTAGTGTTCTAAAAACCTTCCCCCAAATTACGCGATTCATTTATTTAAAAACATTTTTTAAAAACGGGGGGAAAATCAGCAAATTCTCTCCGAAAATATTTGCCATTTTTTTTTTAAAAAAAAAAATTATTTTTATTATTAAATATCTGGAGATTTTTTAAAATTTTTTCCACCCTTGCCTCAGATAATATTCTCACAAAAGATTTTTTTTAGACAAAAAAAATGTTTCCCCTAAAAAAAACGTCTTATCCTTCTTCATTTTAAAATGTTTTTAAATTCACGTCCGTATTCAAGAAATGAAATAGAAAAACAATATAATTTTTAAACACATGTTTCCAAATCTTAAGATTAACCAAAATGAAAAAAAAAATTTTAAAAAAATATACAATAAAATAAAAAATTTTACTTTATTTCGAAATAAGGTTACCAAAATACTATATTAGAAACTACAATCATAAAAGGCTATCTTTTCAATTTGAATTTTTGGGTCATTTTAAAAAAACAACAACTATTTAAAAATCCCCATACAAGAGAAAATAAAAGATGAAAAAGCGCCCGGTTTCAAACCCCGGACGGGGCCGGGGCAAAAAAAGAATTTTCCGCGCCCTTTAAACCAAAAACCCGCGGAGGGGGTTTTGATTTTTCAATGCGGGGGTTAAAAATTTCCCAAACGCTTTTTTAATTTTTCCAACATAAAAAGTAGTAAAAAAAAAATTAAATTTCCCCCTTTTTTCTGTAACATATAGTCTGCCCAGAATTAAAGAAAAAAAGCATTAATTTCCCAAAAAGAGTTTTAAAAAAAAAGGTCAATTTTTGGCCTTTAATTTCCCTTTTGGTATTTGTTTTTTTTAAATTTTTTAGTTTAAAAATTGGGCTTTATCCCCCCCCCCCCCCCCCCCCCCCCCCCCCCCCCCCAATTTGGGCACACAGTTAAAATTTACAAAAAATAATCTAACGGTCCCAAAATTTTTTTAACACATTTTAAAATTTTCCCTTGTGAAATTTTAAAAACATTGCCTGGGGATAAGCACTAACCCGACCAGTGTTTTTTTTTCAAGAGGGCCCATAAAAATATGTTCATACACTTAAAAGGTTTTTTTAGGGGTTTTTTACTTTGGGTATTTATGCATCACCTTATTCTTCTTTGTATCGTTTTTTTTTCTGGGGAAAATTTTTTTTTTAAATGATTTTTTACAGTTATTTCACTTGAAAAAAATTTTAAAATTAATTTGGAGAAAAAAATTTAAAACACAAGCTAGAAAATAAAAGATTTTTTGCTGTATATTTTTTTGTATAAAAAAACGCTGTTTAAAGAAAATTTTTAAAAGGTACGTCATTTGCGCTCCGCAAAAAAAAAAACGTTTGTGGTCAGGCTGAAAAATAGGTAAAAAACAGAAAACTAAAAAAAAAACCAAATTTTTTGGAAATAAAATATGAAAATTTTTTAAAATTTCGAAAAGGACCGTTGAAAATGGGTAGGTGGGGTAAAATTTGAAATAAAAGTTTTTACAAACGAAAATTACTTATTTTGGGTGAAACCTAAATAAAAATATTAGCGGGGCCAGGGGAAAAACCCCAACATGGTTTTTTTGGCGGCCAGCCTGGATCCAAACCACCCCCCGCTCCGGGAATCTTTGTTGTTCCCCTTAAAACCTTTAAAATTGAAAATTAAGAAACTTTTAGCGAAACAAAAAGGCCCCCTGACCAGCCCCCCCCTTTCCCGGAACCATGCGGGTCGAAAAGCCGCTATTTTGGGTTTTTTCTCAGGGGCACGGCTCATATTTTAAATTTATCATTTTTTCATATTTTTTACAAGAAAGTAAATTTAATGTGTTAGATGTAAAATAGCAAACAAATTTTTTCAAAATATTTAAATATATGTTTTAAAAATTGAAATTTACAGACATCCCCCCGTTTTTTTTTCTAAAAAAATAATTTTTTTTTGTTTTAAAGGGAATAAATTTGAATATGCACGCCGCGGGTCTATCTGTGCCGTGAACAGGTCGGGTTAGAGAAAAAACACGTTTCCCATGCCCCAAATCGCCCTTTCCGGGCTTTGGTTTTTTTAATGTTCTTACAGTTTTTTCCAAAAAATATATAAACCCGGGCAAACAAAAGAAAACAAGATTAGTGTGTTTTTTTTTTCCATATTGAAAGATAATAAAACTTTAAAAAAAATTCGGGAAATTTTTTTAATAACCAACCATTTTTGATATTTTATTTATGAAAAAATTTAAAAACGCTCACAACGTTAAAACCCAAGTTTAGAAAAGCATTTTTTTCATTTTTAGTTTAACCCATTTTCAAAAGATAAAAAGATCGAAATACGGACTTCATGAAGCTTTCATGAGTTTTTCCCTTTTTGATCAAAATAAATTAATTTTAAAGTGCCGCCAATTCGAAAAGAAGTTACCCGTGGCCTATTTTTTCTGCGAAAAAAAATTTTTTTTTTACAACTTTTTTCTCTTTTAAAAACCAAAGGAAATTCATAAAATTAATTTTGAAACGATTTTTTTCTTTTTTTTCCCAAACACTTGCAACTTTAAATTTTTGGTTTGACGGAAATTTTTGTCTACTAAAAATTTAAAAAAATGAAAGAAATAATTTTTGTTTAATTTGGGTGCTGAATGACGACTGAAAAAAATGTTTTCCACAATAAATTGAAACACTTAACGGCTTTTTTCTGAATTTTTTTTTTACAAAATTAAATTTAAAATTTTAATTTAAAAATTTTAAAAAAATAGAAAATTTTTTTACTGACGCAAGCAATTAAAAGAGTTTTTTCTTTTTGAAGTGTATTTTTTTAATCTACAAAAAATTGAACATTAAAATTTTTCCCCTTTAAAATCGCAGCAAACCCCCTTTTCCCTTCGATTGTTTAAAAAAAAAAAAAACCAAAACAACAGAGAACAGGAAAATTTTAAAAGGGCCCCTAACTCCTTTTTCCATAAAAACCTTTCACTATTTTTTAAAAATCTTCATCAGGAATTCAACAAATATAAAATTATGAAATAAACAACGCCCATAAAATTTAAATTTTTATGATCGGGCCTTGTTACAAAAAGAATTCATTTTGAAAAAAAAAAACCCCTTTTCAAATTCCCATTTTAATCAAAAATTAAATCAAATAAATATTTAACCCGATCCTTCGTCTTCCTCTGCAAAATAACCTAGTAAACAAACATTTGCAATATACAGTTTAAAGTGCGTGGGGTCACTTCAAACCAAATGCCCAGGGGCCTGGGGCTAGTTTTGAATGCGCGTGTTTGGGCCTTTCCTTAAAGGGCCCGGGGGTTTTAAATTGGGGCCCATCCCAAATTATCTCAAAAATTTTTAATTAATATGCTACAATTGGTATAAATTTAATTTCCCAAAAAAACGGGCCCCGCAAAACCAAATGAACAATTTATTTCCCGAAAAAAAGGAGAATAGTGAAAACCTTTTATCCCCTTTTTTGATGAATTTCTTTTTTTAGACGTTTTGGTTTTAATTTATTAATTTTCCCCGAAGGGTATTGCCCTGGCACTCTTTAATTTTTTTTGCAAATTTTTTGGGAAAACTTTTTCGAAAAATTTTTCCCTTTAATATTTGTACCCCCCGAAAATAACATATTTTCCCAGCTAACCAATGCCCGTTTGGGTTTGATTTCCGGGCACTTTACCACGGGTACATTTTTTAAAAATAAATTTTAATTTTAAACGAAAACCTTTTTTAATTTTTACAAAAAATTTCTCTTGTAGTATTTATATTCTAGAAAGGGGCTTATAAACGGGTAAAAACCCTTTTTTGTCTAAAATTTTTTTAAAAAATTTTTTCCCTACTTTGCTCCAACAGAACTAAAATTTTTAAAGTAAATAGACCATAAAAAACACGTTACGTTTGATCAAATAAGGGGTTTTTTTGGGAAAAGTTTCCCTAAAATTTTTTGGGGGGGAAAAGGTAGGTCAGAGGTGGGTTTCAAAACCCACGACCCTTATTTAAAGCAGCCACACCGTTTTGGCCCTCAGTTACCTGCACTGCAACATAAAACAAAAAATTTTTATTTTTAAAAATTTATATTGCTATTTGGGATCGAACACTGAAAATCAATTTAGGGAAAATAAACGAATTTAACCCTGAGTGCCAGGTCACTACCAACGGAAACTAAAACCCAAACGAAAAAAACTTGGAACAGGGGGTATACAAGGGAGCATAGGGGGACATGTCGCATTTTTTACTATCACTTTCGTTTGTTTAGCAAACACGTTTCGCACGGGGGTACAACACGTGCGCCCCTTTAAATAAATAAAATTTTTTCCCATGTCCCCGATATGCAACCGAAGTTTGCATAAAAGCATTCCGGAATTATTTTTAAAAATACGAACCCATTTTATCAATTAATATTTCATAAGAAAACAGCTAAAAAAAAAACAAAAAAATTTATAAAAAAAACATTTTAACCCTTCTCTGATTGAACTAAACAAAAAGACAGGGTTTTAAATTATGTGCTTTTTTTAAAAATAAAAATAAAAATTTTTATCTACACTTTTGGTTTTTTGGGGCCCCCCGACCTAGCCGAAGGGGCCTCGTGGCCGAGTGGTTTAGATCCCCGACTTCAAAAAACCCTTTGCCCCCAAACCGAAAATTGGGTCCGACCCTCATTCGGGGGTTGAATTCTCCAGTAAAGGAAGCCATAAAAGCGGGTTTTAGGGAAAAGGTCGGGGGGGGCCCCCAAAGGTCCCCAGCTGGGTGAAAAAAATTTTTGCAGGGAAAGGAATCAATTTCATAAAAAAAGACCCAACACACGTCTTTGGTGTTATTCTACGTAAGGTTTATATTTTTAAACTGTATAAAACAGGTTTGGAAAAAATTTAAAAAAAACTTTTTTTTTTTTCTATACAATAATTATTTGCTTTTGGAAATAAAAGGGCTTTGGGAAAATTTTCAGCAGAAAGAAAATTTAATGCATCTTTGATTTTTACAACGGCGATGAAACGAATGTGTTTTCACAAAAAAATAAATAAGGAAAAAAAAAAAATAAAATTTTTTTTCTCAATCGGATATTAAAATTTGAATGAAATTTCGGAAACCGAAAGAAAAAAATGAGGATTTATTCAATCTTTGATTTTAAAACTTTTTTAACCCGCGAAGGGTTTATCAGTTCGTGAATATTAGTGCAAATACATCTTTTCCCATTAAATTCTTTCCTTTTCATTCTTTTAAATTCATTCAAAAACATGCAAAACTTTTGGGCCTTAAAAGGCAGGAGAATAAAAATTTTTCATTTACATATATTAAATTGAAATTTTAACTTTCCCAAAATGATTTTTCTTTAGAAATCGACGGGGAAAAGAAATTGAAGCTTAATCAACCCCAATTGCTTGTATTGAAAAATGGGAAAAGAAAAAAAAGACATGCAAGATACAAAAGAAAGGATTAATTATTTGAGGTCTTTTTATTTTAAATTTTTGATGATCCGCGAAATTTTTTTTTTTCAATTTTGGCGCACAAGAACAAAACTGAATTAATTCCATGCCTTTTAAATTTTCCCTTTTTTAAAGAGTTTACTACAAGAAATCCTTTTTCCCTTTTAACAATAATTTAAAGGGGCCTTTACACCAATTTTTGCTAATTTGATCTTTCTTTTAAAAAAGAAAATTGGTCATATTTTGAAATTTAAAAAAAGCATTCTTTTTCACAAATTTTTTTTTAAAAGAAATTTTTAAAAAAGCAAAAAAATAAATTTTTGAGGGTTTGGGAAAACGAACCCGGTTCCTAGGCCCAAAATAAAGCCCCCAAAAAATCTTGACCCCGCACACCCTTTGGGGGAATTTGAACCCACCCTTTAAATAAAGCAAAATAATTAACGCAGTTTACCTTCGGTTAAACCCCCCTGACAAAGAACAATTTTAGTCTAAAAATAGAAAAAAAGAATGAAAAAATTTTTGAATAGGGGGGACGGATTTTTTTTTTCCCGTATAAAAAAATTTGTAGAAATTATAAAACACGAAGGAAAATATAAAAATAAAATTGTAGAAAGTTCGAAACAAAGGAAAGGGAAAGGGCGAATTAAACCCAAGGTTTGTTGATTTTTATAAAACGCCCCCAAGGGGGGGCGTGTAATGATGACGCGGGGGCCGTCTGTTTCCCTTAGCTTTTCTGTAACCGCTCTGTAACCCTTGAACCCTTTAAGGATTTCGAAGAAATCTTCCACAAAAGCCCCCATAAACGAAAACAACGTTTTTTAAGGCCCCTTCAATATTAAGGTCATACTAAGTCAAAAGTTATATGATATTTTTTTCACGCCCCCCTCTGTAATTTTTAACTACCTTGAACTGCTTTAAGGAAAATTTTAAAAAAATTTAGCATAAAAAGCAACAAAAACGGGGAAAGACGTCAAGCGCATGTTTTGGGTTGCCGCTTTTAAGAAAAGGCACACTTGGCTTTAAATAAAGGCAACTAACCCTGCATATTTCATTTTAAAGTATATATAGAAATTTTTAAAAGCTCAACATAATGTTTAAAAAAAAACAAATTTTATTAAAAAAAACCCCTGAAACTTTGCTGCAATTTTTTGCCAAAAAGTTCATATACCCCCTAGCAAAAACTTGGAGAACAGAATTTTCCCTTTTTAAACATTTCTCTAAAAATTTTTAAAGACCAGATTATAATCATTTAATTTTTCCAAACCCTTTCTATGTATGAATTTTATACAAAATTTTGAAATCCCCCTATTTCCCCCCACAACCAAAGAACAAGTTCGAAAAAATCAAAACGTTTTAAAAATTTTTAAAGGGGCCCGGAAAAAAAATTTTCCCCAAAACAAATTGATTGCATCCCCCCATTTTTTTAAAAAATATAAATTTTTTTAAATCCCGATTTCCGGCATATACGGGGAAAAATACGGAGTTGTTAAAACCAAACATATACGGGGCATAGAAAAACCCGATTTTTGAAAAATTTCAAATTATTTTAAAACCCTATTTCCTGCATATACAGAAAATATACGGGGTTTTTATTCGAAGAATAACGGGGAAAATTTTTCCCCCCTATTTTTTAAATATACAAAATATAAAATATCCCGTTTTAAAACCAGAATATACCGGGAAATAAAACAGATTAAAACAAAAAAATATCGGGGAAATTTAAAAAAGTCCCGTATTTTCAAAATAACAAAATTTTTTTAAATCCCCTTTTTACTGGGATATACGGGGAAAAATACGGATTGTAACGAAACATATACGGGGCATATAATTTCCCCCCAATTTTTTGAAATATACACATTTTTTAAAACCCGAAATTTTCCGGCATCAGGAAAAATACCCGGGGGTTGAAAACCCCAAAAAATAAAACGGGGAAATTTTTTCCCTGTATTTTCGAAATATACAAACTATACAAATCCCTAAAAACCCCAAAAATACGGGAAATATACGGGGGTTTTATATGAAACATATACGGGGAAAAAATACTCCCGTATTTTCGTATTATACGGGGTTTATGTACCCCGACAAACCCAAAATATACGGGAAAATAACGGGGTTTTTATACGAAATTTGAAAAACCCTTTTTTGAATTTCCCGATTTTATAAATAACGGAGTACCCTATACTAAGAATTTTCCCTTAAATTTTATAGGAAACGGAAAAACCGTATTTTATTTGTTTTCCCGGGCTTTTTTTAAAAATACAACCCCGAAAAACGCCCCTATTTTAGTTTTCCCCCCTAAAACCCCTTTCCCGGGGATACGGTAATATACGGGGTCCCGTACACTCCCGTATTTAACTCTTTTTTTCCAGAATTTTTAACCCGTGTTCCCCCAATTTCCCCCGGGTTTTTTTTTGTAAAAAGGTTTTAAATGGGGCCTGCCAAACCCTTTAAAAAATAATTTAAGAGGGCTGTATCAAGCTGCTTCTGTATCGGGCAAAATAAACGGAAATCAGTTGGATATACCAAAAGGATTTATCTAAAAAAAACCCTAATTTAAACAATTTACCAATCTTTTGCACTCCCGCTAAAAATTTAAATGTGAAACTCCACAGGGCCCCCCAAAACGACCAAAGATTAAAATGGTTTTTCAGGCTCTGTCAAGTTACAGTTAAATAAACATGCTTTTTAGTAAACACCATAATTTTCCCCGATTTTTTGCATAAAAAAAATTTTTTTTGGAACTGTATTTAAAAGGGAGAAAAAACCGTGCCAAAAAAAGGGAAATTTACGGGCGTTTAAACAAAGGTTTTTTTTTAAAAAAGCTTTGGCCAGGGAAAGGGAAAAATGTTATTTGCGGGAGACGATAATTTTTGGGACTGCGTCCCCCCCCTTTTTCTTTTCCTTTTTAAAACCCCTTTTTGAAACCCTTAAAGACACAATGTAATCCCAATAAGTTTAGCTTTTATCAGTTTCCGCAGCTCAAAAGTACTGCCCCCCCAAAAATGTACGCAAAAACCCCTTTTTCTTAAGTTTACTCTCCCCCCTTTTCAAAGCGTCTGTTTAGTTGGGGGAAAAAAACCGTTAAAAGAGAAGATTTCGTTAACTTTGTACGATTGTTAGTTTTTAAAAAATCATATTAAATGATTTTGATAAGTAAACAGCCGGTATATTTTTAACCCTGAATTTTTTGAAGAAAACAAATAAAAACCTTTGAAGGGATTCCACTACCTTCGTACTCATCCGTACTCTAAATGTGTTTTTGTAACGAATTAAAGTTTTTTATTCCCCAGAAAATTTTGTTTTCCCGTTTATCAAAATTTTTATAATATGCAAAAATTTTGGGGAAAAGCAGTTTTTTTAAAAACGAAAATAAAAAATAAAATGCCAAAAAAACCCTTTAAAAACATGCTTTTGGTAGTGTTGTTGATGTTTTGGGGGCCCCGGGTTTTTGGGTATTTAAAAAAAAAAGTTTTTAAACCCTTTTTTCCCAAAAACAATAAAAGGGAAATTAAAAAAATTTTTACCGGGGTCGTTAAAGGGCATCCGTATGACAAAAAAAAATTTAAGGGCATCCCTGTCCCTGTTTTTTAAAGCAGGAAAAAGCGACAAAACACTTTTTTTTTTTTAAAAGGTCAAAGGCCCTGGGGTTTTTTTGACTCCCCAGACTTTAAAAGGGGTCTGGGGCAATAACTTAAAAAGCTTTTGGCTAGGGCGGTCCCCGGTCCCAAACAATCCCGCAGGCTTCTGTAGACGTCAATACACAAAAAACGTGTATTATCCCTACATAATAGCCTGACTGTGTAGCTTGGTGTGTAAACATCATTTTTTAGGAAAAAAATGTGACCTTTCCTTAGCCTAATGCTTTTTAAAAAATTTTAAATTACCACAAGGGTATTTTTTTTAACTTTCCTGTTTTTTAAGTTCAGGTAATTTTCAATTTTCAAAAGCAACCTTTGCCATATTTACTTTACAATATGAAAGTCATCTGCAAACCACTAGCAAGTATTTCACGAGTTGTGAAAGTCGTAGATTTAACTGATCTCAATTAGTTTCCCCGGGAAAACCTTTGTTAAACCCAAGGGGCATTTTTAATTCACAAAGCTTTATCAAAATTACCCCGACAAAAAATCTTTTAATGTTTTTTCCCAAAAGTAAAAAAATCGGAAACCCTTCTCTTCTAAATTTAAACCCCAAAAACCCTTTTTTGGGTCTAGGTCCCTTGGGTTTTTTCTGACAAAATTCCCCCAAAAATTTTAAAGGGGCGTAAACACGACCTAAATTTGGGGATTTTAAAGGCTGGGGGGCTAAATAAACCTGGGTTAAAACTGTTTTCAATCAAACGCCAAATAAAAGATTTAAACTTTGCTTTTGGATAGCAAAACCGGGAAATTCGCTGCACCCGGCAATTAATCCCTGGGAAACGTGACCGTCCTAGCCTAAAGCGTCTTTAAATTATTGACCAAAAAACCGTTTTTTAAACTCGGAGTCACAGAAACCTTTACCTTTTACCAACCCGATTTTCGAAAAAAATAAATGCCATCTGCTGACCTTCGCAATCACCCTGTAAAAAATTTTTTCTGCTTAAACCCTTTTTAAGTTTTTTGACCCCGAAACCAACCCGGTTTTAAAACCCAAAAGACTGACGAACAACATGAATATTTTGTAATGGATATTTAAAAAACCAATTTTTTGATAGCAAAAAAAACAATTTAAAAAAACCTTTTCAATTAGATTTTTTGATATATGTTTAGATTCATGCATGACATTTTTCCTTTTACCCGTCAATGAATAAAAAATCGCAACCGAAATGAAAATACCCTTCCTAACCGAAACTTTTCCTCAAATGAAACCCCCCTTTAAAATGGAAATTTTTAAAACATAAACAAATTGAGGCACAAATATTGGGCATGAACATTAAAAAGTCCAATACCTTTTTTTTAAAAATCTTCCCACCCAAAAGAAAAAATTTCCTGATTTTAAGTGTTTTTATAGCTAAAAGGGACGTATTTCCAAAACAGAAAAAAAATTTTAAACCCCCCAAACCCCCCCAACACACGAAGGCTTGTTGAGGTTTTGTTTTAAATTTTTTTTGCTGAAATTGGGGTTAACGTTTACACTGAAAAAAATTTTTTAGGTGAAAATTTGGGGGCTTTCCCCCGCCTTTTATGGGGAGGAAGACCCTAGCCCACCCCTCAGGGCATTACTTCTCCCCAGACGGCAATTGGTAGAACCACTGACCATTTCCCTAATTTTTTTAAACAAAAAAATGTGAAGAAAAATTTTTTTAAACTTTTTTTTGACTTTCTTTTTTGTTTTTTCAGTCAATTCCCCTAACCAAATTTGGAAAAAATTTTTTCATTCAAATATTCTTCTCAGGGTTCAGAACTAACTTTAAAAAAGTCTAACAAATTTTGGGTTTTATTCCCCTCATGTTGGGAATTTATGGGAAAAGAGGGTGCGATACGGGAGCAAAGAAATCCCTTTTTATTATCAACAATCAAAATTTTAAAAAACCCCCAAACCCCAATTTTTAGGGCCCAAAAAAAAAACAAATACAATTTTATTTTAAATGGCAATCGCATGGAACAATTCTTTATTCAATAAACTTCAAGATATTTTAAACCCACCTAGGGGAAAAGGGCCAAAACCCAAAGGGGAAAAGATCTGTTCGCAGGGGGGAAGTTGGGTTTTTTCCTTTGTTTTCGAAAATCAACCCGTTGACTCATTCTTTTCCCCTTGAAAAAAGAAAATCAAACCCCCAATTGTACCATGTCAAACACCGCAAAATAAATTTAAAAAATGTTTTTTAAACGACTGTGTGGGGCTTTGCTTTCCCCAACGCAAATAAAGTACTATGACGTTCAAACTTTGAAAGAGTTATTTGAAAAAAATTTCAGTCCCAAAAAATTTTTTGTTTTAAAAACCCGATTTAAAAATTTTTCAAAAAAAAACTGAGCATTTCATATTTTTATTCACATCTTTTGCAATTTTTTTTAAAGTTTGCCCCCCCAAAATTTTTAAAAAAAATACTATATACATTTTTACATAAAAGGGTTTTTGATAAGCTTTACAAATTTTTCTTTAAAGATTTTAGATATGCTTTAAAATTTTTACATAAAAGATTTTAAAGGTTTTCTTTACAATTGGCGTTTTTTAAAAAATAATTTCTTCTTTCGGCGATATAAAGCCCCTTTTTTTTCGAAATTTGCCGTAAAACCCCCAACCTTCCCCCCCCCCCAAGCCCTTTGGGTTTTTCGGGCACATGAGGGAAATTTAACGCCTCGAGAAAGGGCCCAAACCCCCCATCGGTTTAGGGGGAAAAAATTCAAAATCAGCGATCTTAAAAAACTTGGCCCCCGGGGGCCCCCAGAGCCTATAAAAAGGACCGGGAATGGAAATGCATGCTATCGTTTTATGCCGTTTTTGCCCCAGGGAAACAGAAATCCCAAAATTTTTCACATGTAACAAATTTCCCAAACAATTTTAGACGCCCCCAGATCCGTTTTATAATGCGGTTAAAAAAACGGAAACCTTCAAAAACACACAGAATGCAATTCTATGGGGAAAAAAGACATATGAAACCCCCAGTTTTTAAAAAGATGGGCTTTGCCCCCTTAAAAGAAAAAAAAATGTAAAGAGCGTATCTTTGGCAATTTTACCCAAAAATCAAAAGGAACTGCAAAAAAAAAAAAAAGAAATTTAAAAAACAAAAACACCATATCCAGTGGAAGCGGGAGAAATGAAACCATCCAAATCAAATGTTAAAGCTGAATTAATTAAAGAATATCACTTACACAACATAAATGCCGTATTGAACGATTTAAAAAGATCGAAATATGACAGCTGACTGAATGTACAGGAAGACACGGCATAAAAAAACCGCTGCTGTATAAAATATAACAAGTGGAACCTCCACAGGTCGTCAAACAAAACACGACAAAAATGAAAATGTTCAGCTATTATACAGCCGTCTGTGTTCAACTGTTAAAAGAATAACTAGCTTGTCTATGCAAGTACGTTTGAATCACGTTTGATACACTGAAACGTCTTTTTTTATATTTGGATATGTCATCTTTCAACAGTCCAAAGAAGATGGTAATTATTTAACACAAAGTAAGGACAATTAAAATCATAACTTCGCCGGAGAATAGGATATTTGATGTAGCCGCAGCACAAATACACGCGGGGAAGAAAATAGATTAACTTATCTCTAATCATGATACTGTTCCTGAGAAGCTATCATGTTCCTTATATACATGATTGATGTCCCAGAAATAGGTAATTTGTAACCCAATTTTTTGTCAATTATAATTGCATATATTGATAGAATCCGGAGTACATATACAGGGATTTTTTATTCTCAGACCTCATGACATAGTGTAAAACTATAGATAACGATAATGACCTTAATTTCCCCAGAAACATTAAACCCTCTCCAAAAGAATTTGATCTTTTAAGAAACAAGGAGGTCATTATGACGGTGAATTTCTAATTCTTCAACAGACAACAATTTGATTGAAATAAACCTTCAAGACAAACTTCTGATAAAATAATGAAATGGCGCGAGCCACTTTTTACAAGTAGGTATTCTACTAGAATAACTAGAATAAATATAATATCTTGGGACAAGGTCACTGAAGAAAAATGTATATGCAATCGTTTTAAAATCACACCAGCGATGTAGAAAAATATATCGTTTGATAAATTGTTTCATTGTTAGCGTCATCTTTGAGATGAGGAGAGCAATATTTAAAGGACATTACAATGGAAATATTTTTATAAAATTGTTTCAAGATAAAGTCAGGGTGTTTAGGGGATGTGGTTTATATTTATTTGAGAAGTATTGCAAAGCAAAAACTGCTTTTTGGCACTGACAACGGGCTTTCAAGTGGTTCTTGACAAAAAGTAAGGTGAATTGACAAAAAATTGACTAAAATTTAGATATTTCAGGGAGCCTTAAGGGTTACAAAGTTTACAACGTTTAAAAACAGGACCTTATTGGCATACGTATTCCCTTGAGAGGGATCAAAAAGTTTATGATACAGTAGAAGCCCTTAAACTATTTTTTTTAAATTTTCCTTGTATAACTTTGACCCCTGTGAAAGTCTCAAATTTGATTGAAGTTAATTGGTTTGGAGAAGCATTTTTAGCAGGACATGTAAAATATTTCAGTTAAAGGAGAAGAAAATTCAAGTTGTATACACCCTATACAGCTCTATGTAAATTACAAACCTTTTTGCTGGTAAGAAGTTAGGTCTTAAGAACAGAGTAACATCGCATCAGTACCCAATGCTACATGCAAATGCTTATAAGCTTGTGTAAAAATACTACACTTCTTGAGAATATGGTTTTTAAATCTTTCATATATTTTTCTATGTACAATACCCCTGTGGGACACAAGAGCTATTTGAAACAAGCATGCCGCTTTACAAAGTAGCTTTTTTGTAACGGAGACAGTAACTTCAAACCTTCTTCATTTAGTAAAACTCTGTCTTATATGACAGTTTTAGCACCTGTTTAGACTTCTTTGGGACAACCACTGCAGGGTTTATTGTTACTTAGACGGAAAAGCGCTTGGGTCTCTCATTCCGGACAAACTAGGTCCATATTAACAAAGGAGAATAACAAAAAATCTGATGCAAAGTCTTTTTTTTTTCCCCGGAAAACTGCATGGTTGAAAGAAATTTTCTGATGCGAAAAGGCCTGTAAATTGCCCCTTTTATAGAAGAAGAAAAATCTCTGACAAGCCAATGACTTATGTCTGTGGGCTGATAAAGAAGGTCAGATATATTTGAATGTTTTATAGTCTAATAAGCTAGATTTTGCTAAGTACTATAACATTATACATTGTATCTTTGCCAGATGAACAAATTGGTAAACTACACATGAGTTCCAAAAAGCATGTTTCGTATAAAGAACTAAGAAACGTGTAAATTTATAAATATTTGTGATACAGATTAACAACAATTTTGATATATTTTACAAAGTCAATGCCTGACGAAATAAAACTGAAAAATATGGTATTTTACTTTAAATTTCTTGTATTTCTCGATATTGCATCTCCAGTCTTCTTCCCTCTCCGCCTTCCCTCTTGCCCAAACATAACACCCTTCCCACGAAAAACACTTTTAGTTTCTTGTGTTTCTTGATATTGCCACGTTCACATTCGCCCCATCTTCCCATTCCATCGCACCTTCACACATTTCTTTTTTACTTTTGAATTCTTGTGTTTCTTGACATAGTCTTTTAGTAAAAAAGAAAAAGTGGAAACTCCACAGGTCACTCTCCCGTCACCCCTCATCCACATTACACGCCTACCCAACCCCGACTAATTTATTTTAATTCTAGTTGGTTTGATTTGGCTCTTTTTGCACGTCGTTTTATAGTTCTTCCGTGCCAAACTCACCATTCCCATCCCAAACAATAAAAAGATATTTAAAATTTCCTTATTTAAGATTTGGCTGAATGGTTCCCTTGGTATTGTCTTTTAGTATCGTGTCACATTTCTACCAAAATGTATTGGCTTTTTAGTTCCTTGATATTGTATCTCAGGATTCCATCAACGCCCCATGCTAACATTCCAGTTCAAATCTATCCCGTATTATTATTATTATTATTATTATTATTATTATTATTATACCACATTTATATAGCACTCTTTTCATACAAAATATGTGCGTTCAAAAGTGCTTTACAAAGACACACAGAACACATACACGCACACATATATATATGTAAATACACTGGTAAAAGATTAAAAGGAATAGTAATTAAAACAAGATCATCAATAAAAGATCATCCATAAATTATGTTCAACGTTAAATTACATTACATACACAAAGGAGAGCAATCTCTTTCTCAACACGAAACAAACCTGTCATGATTGGGAGAGGGATAACGACAACAGGCCGCGCATGGTTGCAAAATGCGCATGCGTCAATTAGTTACTTTTTATGGATGTCGGAAATTCCAATATTTACATATCATTTAAGTTCCATACTGTGACGTATCCTACCGTACAGTATGACTTAGCAGGGTTGTCAACGTTATGTAACATACAACAATGATTGTTAGCCTGATATGTCTCATTTATTTCCGTTTATGTGGCCTTGAAAACTATCAAGTGGACACGTCTGCGGATGAAATAACGATGTAGTAGTTTCATTTAACTAGAAGTGGATAGTGCACTTTGAATTCGTATATGTTTTCTTATATACATAGGTTACACTTACCCCATGAAACTGCCACGTTTAATGCAATTTTGTTCAAAATAATTAATTACCTTGAAATAGAAAGTTTTGAGGTATGGTTCAAAATATTTAATTCATGTAAAGCAAGTAGACAGATATACAAATAAACATAAATCGCCAGCAGAACATTTAAAATAATGTTTCAATATAAAACATATGCAACAAAACTCCCTGTAACTTAGTGTTTCCTTTTGTAGACATCATTGCTTTCAAATTAAAATTGTTAGTTATACATGCACTTCAGAGGTAGCAAAACAGCATGTATTTCCTAAACCTAATTAGTTTATACTAATTTGTTTTAGCTCGATTGTGATGAAAGCTCCAAGCTTATTGGAACCACTCTCGAGTCCGCTTCCTGGAAAAAACAGTATTGGTGTCATATGAGAAGTCATGGTCGTGACCCCAATGGGGCTCGAACCCACGACCCCTGGATTGAGCGGACGACACCTTATCCACTAGACCACCGCTCCCCTTTCTAACCTAATTGTGATGTTTATTTGATTAAAATTCTAATCTTACATATCCCTTAGAGTTATTGCAGCCTTTCACAGTCACTGCCCTTGTGATAACTAACGAGAAAAATGAATGCCGTTCTCTCAAATTCAAACTATGTTTGAATTTGATAAAATGTGTAAGGGATCGGGTAGCTCTGTCAAAAGAGTTCGTCCTGTACGCGAAAGGCCCCGTGTTCGAGTCCTGGTCACACTACATTTTTCTCACCCAGTGACATATCCCTCATTGAGCAGCCTATAAGCCACTTACGAGGCAAAAAACACGGTATCATAAGTTTACATTTTGTGGCAACATACATTGAAATGGCTGCTTCAATATTTGACATATACATGAAGATAAGGTCTCACACTTCTTTCTACGACACGCACCATTTGAAATATTAATGCTATATCGAATGGTATACACAAAAGTTAGTTGTGCAGAATTTGATCATATTTGCATCATTTTTTTCTACAAACGTTATTTGTACTGTTCTGAAATGACTTTAGCCATGCACACACTGTTGTCATGGTCAGAGCAAGATCTGTATTATAAATACAGACAAAAAGGCTCCAACTGATATCATGGTCCGGTAACAACAGCTAAAGTAGGTCTGTACAAGTACTATAGATAACCAGGCCCCAACTGTTGTCATGGTTGTGTAACAACAGTTAGAACATGGTGTGTATAAGTACTATAGATAACAAGGCCTCAACTGTTGTCATGGTTGTGTAACAAAGGCTAGAGCATGGTCTGTATTAGTACTATAGATACGAACGATCAAACTTTTCTTATGGTTGTGTTACAACAGCTAGAGCATGGTCTGTATCAGTACAATAGATAAACCTGCTCCGGATGTTGTCATTGACCGGTAACAACAGCTAGAGCATAGTCTATATCATTACAATAGATAAACATGCTGCGGCTATTGTCATTGACCGGTAACAACAGCTAGAGCATGGTCTGTATAAGTACTATAAGTAAACATGCACTGACTGTGGTCATGGTCTGGTACCAAGAGCCGGAGCATAATCTGTATCAGAACTATAGATAACCAGGCCCCAGCTGTTTTCATGGTTGTGTTACAACAGCTGGAGTATAGTATAAATCAGTACAATAGATAGAAATGCTCCAGCTGTTATGGTTCTGTTACAACAGATAGAGCATTGTTTGTATCAGTACTATAGATAACAAGGCCCCAACTGTTGTCATGGTTGTGTAACAACAGCTATAGCATGATCTGTATCTGTACTAAATATAATCAGGTCCCAACTGCTTTCATGATTGTGTTACAACAGCTGGAACATTGTCTGTATCAGTACTTTAGATAATCATGCCCAAACTTTTGTCATGGTTGTGTTACAGCAGCTACATCATGGTCTGTATCAGTACTTTAGATACCCAGACCCCAAGTATTGTCATGGTTGTGTTACAACAGGTATATAATAGTCTGAATCATTACTTTAGATAACCAGACCCCAACTGTTGTCATGGTTGAGTTACAAAAGCTACAGCATGGTCTGTATCGTATATAGATTAATCAGACCCCAACTGTTATCATGGTTGTGTAAAAAACAGTTAGGCATGGTCTGTAGCAGTACTACATTGTAAACAGGCTCTGACTGTGGCCATGGTCCGGTAACAATACCCGGGGGAATAATCTGTATTAGTATTAACGATAAACTGGCCCCAACTGTTGTCATGGTTGTGTTACAACGCTAGAGCATGGTTGGTATCATCACAAATAAAACCCTGCTCCGGCTGCTGTCTTTGCCCGGGTTTAGCAACAACTAGGCAGCATAGTCTGTATCATTACAATAGATTACACGTGCTGCGACTGTTGTAAAGACGGTGACAACAGCTAGAGCATGGTCTATATCAGTACTATAGATATCCAGACCCCAACTGTTGTCATTGTTGTGTTACAACAGCTGGAGTATGGTATAAATCAGTACAATAGATACACATGCTCAAGCTGTTCTCATGGTCCGGTAGCAACAGCTAGAGCATGGTCTGTATCAGTGCAAAAGATAAAATGCTCCGGCTGTTGTCATGGACCGGTAACAACAGATGGAGCATGGTCTGTATTAGTACTATAAATAAACAGGCCCCAACTGTTGTCATGGTTGTGTAACAACAACTGAAGCATTGTCTGTATTAGTACTATAGATGAAAATGCTCCGGCTGTTATCATGGTCCTGTTACAACAGCTACAGCATGGTCTGTATCAGTAATGTAACAAAGCCCAAACTATTCTCATGGTTGTGTAACAACAGCTAGAGCATAGTCTGCATTGGTACTATAGATACCAACGCCCCAACATTTCTCATGGTTGTGTTACAACAGCTAGAGCATGGTCTGTATCAGTACAATAGATAAACCTGCTCAGTCTGTTGTCATTGTCCGGTAGAAAACGCTAGAACATAGTCCCTATCATTCCAATAGATAAATATGCTGCGGCTTTTGTCATTGACCGGTAAAAACAGTTAGACCCTGGTCTGTATCGTACTAAATATAATCAGGCTACATCATGGTCTGCATCATTATTTATAGATAACCAGATCCCAAATTTTGTCATGGTTGTGTTACAACAGCTGCAGCATTGTCTGCATCAATACTATAGATAACCAGACCCCAACTGTTGCCATGGTTGGGTAACAACAGTTAGAGCATGTTCTGTATAAGTACTATAGGTAAACATGCTCTGACTGTGGTCATGTCTGGTACCAACAGCTGGGCATAATCTGTATCAGTATAACGATAACCTGACCCTAACTGATGTAATGGTTGTGTAACAACAGCTAGAGCATGGTCTGTATTAGTACTATAGATAAACAGGCCCCAACAATTGTCAAGGTTGCGTTACAGCAGCTGGAGAATAATATGTATCAGTACTATACATAAACATGCTCCGGCTGTTGTTATGACCCGGAAACATCAGCTGAGCATGGTCTATATCAGTGCATAAGGTAAAATGCCCCGGCTGTTGTTATGGATGGGTAACAACAGATGGAGCATGGTCTGTAAAGTACTATGGATAAACAGGCCCCACTGTTGTCATGGTTGTGTAACAACAGCTGGAGCATGGTCTGTATCAGTACTATAGTTGAACAGCTCCGGGCTGTTGTCATGATCCGGAAACGTCAGCTAGAGCATGGTCTATATCAGTGCATAAGATAAATGCCCCGGCTGTTTATTATGGATCGGTAACAACAGATGGAGCATGGTCTGTATTAACTATGGATAAACAGGCCCCAACTTTTTGTCATGGTTGTGTAACAACAGCTAGAGCATGGTCTGTATCAGTACTATAGATGAACATGCCCCAGCTGTTGTAATGGCCCGGGTTTACAACAGCTACGCATGGTCTGTATCAGTAATGTAGATAACAAGGCCCAAACTTTCTCATGGTTGTGTAACAACAGCTAGAAGCATAATCTGTATCTGTACTAAATATAACCAGTCTCAAATGCTTTTCATGGTTTGTGTTACAACAGCTGGAGCATTGTCTGTATCGTACTTTAGATAACCATCCCCAAATGTTTGTCGGGTTGTTTTAAACAACAGCTACTTCATGGTCTGTATCAGTACTTTAGATACCCAGACCCCAATTTGTCATGGTTGTGTTACAACAGGTACCCCATGGTCTGCATCAGTACTATAGATAATCGACCCCAACTGTTGTCATGATTTTGTAACAACTGTTAGGGCATGGTCTGTAGCAGTACTATAGGTAAACAGGCTCTGACTGTGGCCATGGTCCGGTAACAATAGCCGGAGGATAATCTGTATTAGTACTAACGATAACCTGGCCCCAAACTATTGTCATGGTTGTGTTACAACAGCTAGAGCATGGTCTGTATTAGTACTATAAAATAAACAGGCTCGGCTGTTGTCATGGTAAGCCAACAACATCTACAACATGGTCTGCATCAGTTCTGTAGATAACCAGGTCCCAACTATTTCAGTTGTGAAAACAACAACTAGAGCATGGTCTGTATTAGTACTACAGATACCCAGGACCCAACTATCGTCATGGTTGTGTTACAACAGCTAGAGCATAGCCTGTATCAGTACAATATATAAACATGCTCCGGCTGTTGTCATAGTCCGGTAGCAACAGCTAGAACTTGGTCTTTATCAGTGCAAAAGATACAATGCTCCGGCTGTTGTCATGGACCGGTAACAACAGATGGAGCATGGTCTGTATTAGTACTATAAATACACAGGCCCCAACTGTTGTCATGGTTGTGTAACAACAACTGGAGCATGGTTTGTATAAGTACTAGATGAACATGCTCCGGCTGTTTTCATGGTCCGTTTACAACAGCTAAAGCATGGTCTTTATCAGTACTATAGATAATCAGACCCCAACTGTTGTCATGGTTGTGTAACAACAGTTAGGGCATGGTCTGTAGCAGTACTACATGTAAACAGGCTCTGACTGTGGCCATGGTCCGGTAACAAAAGCCGGAGAATAATCTGTATTAGTACTAACGATAACCTGGCCCCAACTGTTTTCATGGTTGTGTTACAATAGCTACAGCATGGTCTGTATCAGTACTATAGTTTAAAACCCTGTTCAGGCGTTGTCATTATCCGGTAGCACAGTTTAGGCATTGTCTATATCATTACAATGGATAAACATGCTGCGGCTGTTGTCATTGACCGGTAACAACAGCTAGAGCATGGTCTGAATCAGTACTAAATATAACCAGGCCCCAACTGTTTTCATGGTTGTGTTACAACAGTAGCTGGTGTATGGTATAAATCAGTACTATGGTTAAAAATGCTCGAGCTGTTGTCATGATTCGGTTACAACAGAAAGAGCATGGTTTGTATACAGTAAACCTCACTAATAAGGAACTCGGATATAAGGAACACTCGGTTATAAGGAGCAGTTTTCAACCCCCCGATCTAATTTCTTCTTTATTCAATGAAAAAATCCTCGGTTATAGGGAACCCGGGTATAAGGAACACTCGGTTATAAGGAACACGTTTTCTAGTCCCAAAGTACGGAAATTTTAAAATGGAAAACCCCTCTCTTATAGCGAACAGATAAAGTATAAAAAAAACTTTTGAAAACTGGAAATAAACAGGATAATCGCTGATGACCTCACATGCACGCGCATAAACACAAATTATTTCATTTCTATGATCTTTAGTTTGTTAATTCACGAATACGATAAAAAAAATATCATATCATCATTAACATTTACCAAATACTTGATGATTGTGTATTATGCTTCAGTCTTAGAAAGCACACTTGTGTTGTTTAGTTTATATCCCTACGTGTGAAGAGACCCACAAAAAGTATTATAACCAACGTAAGCAAATAATACAACGCTCAATTCTGCGTATTTGGACGTATACTTTTTGAAAAAGGACGCTAGAAAATCCCAAACGCGATTCCTCGGGACGTTTATTTTTTGGCCATACGCGTGCTTGCTCAAATGAATTACATAAATGGAAAACAGTTGCGCCTATCAGTCAAAAGGCGGAGTTTACGATGACCCTTCGAGATCTTGGCCAATCAGAGATCCACGTTTTCTAGTCGATTAAGGTAGTATTTTGTGTTTACGTAATCAAATCAACACGCGACGAACTATTTTGATGTATTGTTCTGCTTATGTCACAGATAATTTTTCAATTCACCGCTAATCACGATAATTGGATTAAATGATGATTGAAATGACAGTCACAGGACTGAATTGTATTGCTTTTCATAGCCGTTCCCGAATCAATTAAACAACTATTGGCTCACATTGTTTTCAAAATTGATGCGATAAGAAATATATTCCCTTGGCTGGTATCGTTTAGTCAATTTAAGTATATAATTTCCTTGTGCAAGATAAATATAAACAAGAGGGCCATGAAGGCCCTGTATCGCTCACCTGACCTATTGACCTAAAGATCATCAAGTTCAACATTCTGACCAAGTTTCATTAAGATATGGTCATAAATGTAGCCTCTAAAGGCTTAACTAGCTTTTCCTTTGATATGACCCGGTGACCTAGTTTTTGAAAAAACATGACCCAGATTCAAACTTGACCTAAAGATCACCAAGATTAACATTCTGATTAAGTTTCATGAAGATACAAACATAAATATGGCCTCTAGAATGTTAACAAGCTTTTCCTTTGATTTGACCTAGTGACCTAGTTTTTGACCCTCACCTAGCCCAGATTTAAACTTGACCTATAGATAATCAAGATTAACATTCTGACCAAGTTTCATTAAGATATGGTCATTAATTTGGCTACTACAGTGTTAACAGGCTTTTCCTTTAATTTGACCTGGTGACCTAGTTTATAACCCCAGATAACCCAATATCAAACTCTCCAAGATTTTATTGAGAGAAACATTCTGACCAAGTTTCATTAAGATTGGGTTAAAATTGTGACCTCTAGAGTGTTAAAAAGCTTTTCCTTTGATTTAACCTGGTGACCTAATTTTTGATCCCACCTGACCCAGATTTGAACTTGACCTATGGATCATCAAGATTAACATTCTGATCAAGTTTTATTTAGATATGGTCATAAATGTGGCCTCTAGAGTGTTAACTAGCTTTTCCTAGAGACCTAGTTTTTGTCCCTACATGACCCAGATTAAAACTGGACCTTGAGATCATCAAGATTAACATTCTGACCATGTTTCATGAAGATATAGTCATAAATATGACCTCTACAGTGTTAACAAGCTTTTCCTTTGATCTGGCCTGGTGACCTAGTTTTTAACCCCAGATGACCTAAAATCAAACTCTTCCAAGATTTTATTTAGGGTAACATTCTGACCAAGTTTCATTAAGATTGAGCCAAAACTGTAACCTCTAGAGTGTTAAAAAGCTTTTCCTTTGATCTGGCCTGGTGACCTAGTTTTTGACCCCAGATGACCCAATATCAAACTCGTCCAAGATTTTATTGAGGGTAACATTCTGACCAAGTTTCATTAAGATTGAGCCAAAACTGTAACCTCTTGAGTGTTAACAAGCTTTTCCTTTGATCTGGCCTGGTGACATAGTTTTTGACCCCAGATGACCCAATATCAAACTCGTCCAAGATTTTATTGAGGGTAACATTCTGACCAAGTTTCATTATGATTGGGCCAAAATTGTGACCTCTAGAATGTTAACAAGCTTTTCCTTTGATCTGACCTGGTGACCTAGTTTTTGATCCCAGATGACCCAATATCAAACTCGCCCAAGATTTTATTGAGGGTAACATTCTGACCAAGTTTCATTAAGATTGGACCAAAATTGTGGCCTCTAGAGTGTTAACAGTCAAATTGTTGACAATGGACGACGGATGACTGACGATGGACGGACGACGACGGACACAGGGCGATCACAAAAGCTCACCTTGAGCACTTTGTGCTAAGGTGAGCTAAAAATGGACAGAGACTCGTAACTTTTTCACTTAAAGATTCATGGTCGGCCCGGAGTGTGAACACATAGCCCTTTTCAAACGTCAGTCAAATAGTGTTCGCTATATACAAATTGTGTACGTTATACAAACCTCGGTTACAAGGAACTAGTTCGCTATACGGATATAAGGAACTTCGGTTATAAGGAACAATTTTTAGAGGTCCCAAGCTGTTACTTATAAGCGAGGTTTACTGTAGAAAACAAGGACCCAACTGTTGCCATACTTTAGATACCCTGGCCCCAGCTGTTGTCATGGTTGTTTTACAACAGCTGGAGCATGTTCTGTATCAATACTTTAGATAACAATGCCCCAACTATTGCCATGGTTGTGTGACAACCGCTATAGTATGGTCTGTATCAGTACTCTAGATACCAGGCCCCAACTGTTGTCGTGGTTGTGTTGCAACAGCTACATTATGGTCTGCATCATTACTTTAGATAACCAGACCCCAAATGTTGTCATGGTTGTGTTACAACAGCTGAAGCATTGTCTGTATCAGTACTATATATAACCAGACCCCAACTGTTGTCATGGTTGGGTAACAACAGTTAGAGCATGTTCTGTATAAGTACTATAGGTAAACATGCTCTGACTGTGGTCATGGTCTGGTACCAAGAGCCGGAGCATAATCTGTATCAGTACTAATGATAACCTGGCCCTAACTGATGTCATGATTGTGTAAGAATAGGTAGAGCGTGGTCTGTATTAGAACTATAGATAAACAGGCCCCACCAATTGTCAAGGTTGCGTTACAACAGCTGGAGCATGATATGTATCAGTCCTATAGATAAACATGCTCCGGCTGTTGTCATGATCCGGAAACAACAGCTGGAGCATGTTCTGTATCAATACTATAGATGAACATGCTCCGGATGTTGTCATGGTCCGGTTACAACAGCTACAGCATGGTCTGTATTAGTACTGTAGATACCTAGGACCCAACTTACCTCATGGTTGTGTTACAACAGCCAGAGGATGGTCCGTATCAGTACAATAACCTGCTACGGCTGTTGTCAAAGTTGCGTTACAACAGCTGGAGCATGATATGTATCAGAACTATAGATAAACATGCTCCGGCTGTTGTCATGATCCGGAAACAACATCTGGAGCATGGTCTGTATCAGTACTATAGATGAACAAGCTCCGGCTGTTGTCATGGTCCGGTTACAACAGCTACAGCATGGTCTGTATTAGTACTGTAGATACCTAGGACCCAACTTCCCTCATGGTTGTGTTACAACAGCCAGAGGATGGTCCGTATCAGTACAATAACCTGCTACAGTTGTTGTCATGGTCTGGAAGCAACAGATTGAGCAAGGTCTATATCAGTACAATAGATAAAGATGCTCCGGCTGTTGTCATGGATTGGTAAAAACAGACAGAGCATTGTTTGTATCAGTACTATAGATAACCAGGCCCTAACTGTTTTCATGGCTGTGTAACAACAGCTAGCGCATGGTATACATGAGCACTAGATGTAACCAGGCGCAGCTGTTTTTCATGTTCTGTTACAACAGCTGAGCATCTTCTATACAAGCACTATAGATAACAAGGCCCCAACTGTTGTCATGGTTGTGCTACAACAGGTGAGCATGTTCTGCATCACTACTTTAGATAACAAGGCCCCAACGGTTGTCATGTTGTGTAACAACAGTAAGAGCATGATCGATGTGGGTTCGAGCCTAACGCGGGGCGTTGAATTCTTCATGTGAGGAAACCATCAAGCTGGCTTACGGAAGGTCGGTTGTTCTACCCAGGTCCCCGCTCGAGATGAAATAATGCACGGAGGGTAACCTTGGGTCTTTCTCCACCATCAAAGCTGGAAAGTCGCCATATGACCTATAATTGTGTCGGTGCGACGTTAGACCCAACAAAATAAGTAAAATAAAGTAGGCGCATGATCTGTATCCGTAATATAGGTTAACATGCTCTGACTGTTGTCATGGTCCGGAACCAATAGACGCAGCATGGTCTGTATCATTGCTTAAGATAACCTGGCCCCAAGTGTTCTCATGGTTGTGTAAGAACAGGTAGAGCATGGTCTGTATTAGAACTATAGATAAACGCCCCAACAATTGTTAAGGTTGCGTTACAACAGCTGGAGCATGGTATGTATCAGTACTATATATAAACATTCTCCGGCTGTTGTCATGGTCCGGTAACAACAGCTACAGCATGATCTGTATCAGTATTGTAGATAACCAGGTCCCAACTATTGTCGTGGTTGTGTAACAACAGCTAGAATATGGTTTGTATCAGTACAATAAACCTGCTCCGGCTGTTGTCAGGGTCTGGTAGCAACAGCTAGAGCATGTTCTGTATCAGTACAATAGATAAACATGCTCCGCCTGTTGTCATTGACCGGTAACAACAGATAGAGCATGGTTTCCTTCAGTACTAAAAGTAACCAGGCCCAAATTGTTGTCGTGGTTGTGTAGCAACAGCTAGAGCATGGTTTGTACTAGGACTATAGACAACTAGGCCCGAAATGTTATCATGGTTGTGTTACAACAGCTAGAGGATCGTCTATATCAGCACTATAGATAAACAGGCCGCAACTATTGTCAGGTTTGTGTAACAACAGCTGGAGTACGGTCTGTATCAGTACTATAGATACTCAGGACCCAACTATTCTCATGGTTGTGTAACAACAATTAGATCATTGTTTGTATCAGTACTATAGATAAACATGCTCTGACTGTTGTCATGGTCCGATACCAACAGCCGGAGCATCTGTTTCAGTACTAAAGATAATTAGGCACCAACTGTTGTCATGGTTGTGTTACAACAGCTGGAGCATTGTCTGTATCAGAATCATACCATGCTGCAGATGCTATCACCGAACCATTACAAAAGACGGAGCATGGTTATCTATAGTACTCATATATATCATGCTGCAGATGTTATTACTGAACCATTGTAAAAGTCGGAGCATGGTTATCTATAGTACTCATATATACTATGCTCCATCTGTTGTTACCGAACCACAACAACAGTCAGAACATGTTTATCTGTAATACTGATATCGAGGGGTTATAGCCAGAACGGTATAAGTCCATTTTTCAAATAGTGGAGAGAAACAACAATGTTGTTATAATATGGGAAGACTACAAAAGGACTTCTCACAAATGAATAAGGTTTATAGTTAAAATTGTAATTTCAATCTGGCATACAACAAAATGCAAAATAATTAGAAGGTTCAAATGTGTTAAGTGCACTTAGTACTCTGAAAAATTGAAAAATAATGTTGATTTTATTGGATGCCATACTGTCACAAGTGCATTTATATAAAACTATCCAACCCTGTCATGACAGCTGTGTGAAGTTGGCTAAACAAACGACATTCGAAAATTTTGAATGTCGTCCATTGCGAGACATACGACATTCGAAAATTTTGAATGTCGTCCATTGCGCGACATACTTTGAATTTCGTTCAGTGTGCGACCTACGACATACGACATTCGAACTTTGACAAAAAAAATGAATGCGTTCAGTGTGTGACATACGACATTCGATCTTTGACAAAAAAAAATTGAATGTTGTTCAGTGTGCGACATACGACATTCGAAAAATGTTGAATGTCATGCAGAAAACGACATTGGACATAAGACATTCTAACTTTGACATAAAAATTTGAATGTCGTTCAGTGCACGACATTCGACATACGACATTTGAAAAAAGTTGAATGTCGTGCAAAAGGCGACATTTGACATACGACATTCGAACTTTGCAAAAAGAAAATATTGAATGTCGTTCAGAGTGCGACATACGACATTCGGAAAAATTTAAATGTCGTGCAAAAAACGAGATCAGACATACAACATTCGAACTTTGA
The DNA here is from genome assembly GCF_021730395.1 of Mercenaria mercenaria. Taxonomy (NCBI): domain Eukaryota; kingdom Metazoa; phylum Mollusca; class Bivalvia; order Venerida; family Veneridae; genus Mercenaria; species Mercenaria mercenaria. Next base: position 27,992,076 of record NC_069362.1, read on the forward strand.
CAAAAAAATTGAATGTCGTTCAGTGTGCGACATACAACATACGACATTCGAAAATTATGAATGTCGCCCATAGCGCGACATACGACATTCGAACTTTGACCAAAAAATTAAGACATTGGACATACGACATTCGAACTTTGACAAAAAAAATGAATGTCGTTCAGTGCGCCACATACGACATACGACATTCAAAAATTTTGAATGTCGTCCGTTGCGCGACATACGACATACGACATTCGAGTTTGACAAAAAAATTGAATGTCGTTCAGTGCGCGCCATACGACATTTGAAAAAAAGTTGACTGTTGTACAAAAATTAACATTGGACATACGACATTCGAACTTTGACAGAAAAAATTGAATGTCTTATTTTGCACGACATTCAATTTTCTCGAATGTCGTATGTCATGCACTGAACGACATTCAATTTTTTTGTCAAAGATCGAATGTCGTATGTCGTATGTCGCGCAACGGACGACATTCAAAATTTTTGAATGTCGTATGTCGTATGTGGCGCACTGAACGACATTCATTTTTGTTGTCAAAGTTCGAATGTCGTATGTCCAATGTCTTTTTTTGCATGACATTCAACTTTTCTCGAATGTCGTATGTCGTATGTCGTGCACTGAACGACATTCAAACATTTTGGTCAAAGTTCGAGTGTCGTATGTCGCGCAATGGACGACATTCAAAATTTTCGGATGTCGTATGTCGCCCAATGAATGACATTCAAAATGTTCGAAGGTCGTATGTCGTATGTCGCGCAATGGACGACATTCAAAATTTTCGAATGTAGTATGTCGCGCAATGGACGACATTCAAAATTTTCGAATGTCGTATGTCGTTTGTTTAGCCAACTTCACACAGCTCCCTATGACATGATTTACAAAGACTAAGGAAATATGTGCACTTTGTACAAATAGAAATGTTGAGTAAAAGGTGTATAAAATTACAGATTATGTTTAAACTTGTATAACAATTACACCACACAAAGCTTCAACAATCTATTCTAGATATTTGTAAAAGAATGTTTTCCCATCTGTGTCTAGTATATAGTACCTCTTAAAACAAAACAACTCTTTTGTAGTTTTAACAACTATTCAATATCAGAGTTATCACTTACTTCCAACATGTCTGGTTCTGATAGGCAGTCTCTGGCTGCTTTTTCAGAATGAATATTCTTGAAGTACTGATGGAATTTTGAAGATATTGTTCCACCAGAACAAAGCTAGAGAAGGTCCTTCCTTTTTTATATAATGGAACGTTTTGCATTGTAGATCGGCAGTAAATCAGATTTTATAGAAGCTCCTTTTCTTGATGATTTCAGTTTTATACAGTGGAAATGTAGGCCATAGAAACATATTCATTTCAAGGTTTACCTTCTGTAAATTTGAACCTTTTAGTTTTTTCCACTTTTCTGTCCCTTTTTATCTTAGCATTTTTGGAATTCATACGTTGCAATGCTCTTTATTGAAAAAAAACTCTCACTGGTAAATGTGCTACAACAACAGCCAGAACAAGGTTATTTGTAATACCGACATATACCGTGCTCTTCCTGTGCATTTCAAACCATGACAACAGTTAGGGCATGGTTATCTATAGTACTCATATTTACCTTGATTCAGCAGTTGTTATCGAACCACAACAACAGCCAGAACATAATCATCTGTAATATTTGTTACCAAACCATGACAACACTTATTTACCGTCATCCAGCATATATTACATAACAACAGCCAGAACATGTTTATCTGTGATACTGATATATACCATGCTCTTCCTGTTGTTACCAAACCATGACAACAGTTAGGGCATGATAATGTATAGTACTCATATTTATCGTCATCCAGCAGTTGTTATGGAACTACAACAACAGCCGGAACATGGACATCTCTAATAATGATATTTACCATGCTCTTCCTGTTGTTACCAAACCATGACAACAGTTGGGGCATGGTTATCTATAGTACTTATTTTACCATGCTCCACTGTTGTTACTGAACCACTAACAAACACCATAAAATGGTTAACTGTAATACGATATTTACCATGCTCTCCTTTGTTACCAAACCATGACAACATTTGGTGCATGGTTATCTATAGTACTCATATTTGCCATGCTCCCACTGTTGTTACTGAACCACAAGAACAGCCAGAACATGGTCATCTGTAATACTGATATATACCATGCTCTTCCTGTTGTTACAAAACCTTGACAATAGTTAGGGCATGGTTATCTATAGTGCTCATATTTACCATGCTCCCACTGTTGTTACTGAACCATAACAACAGCCAGAACATGGTCATCTCTAATACTGATATTTACCATGCTCTTCCTGTTGTTACCAAACCAAGACAACAGTTGGGGCACGGTTATCTATAATACTTATATTTACCATGCTCCCACTGTTGTTACTGAACCAAAACAACAGCCAGAACATGGTTAACTGTAATACTGATATATACCTTGCTCTTCCTGTTGATACCAAACCATGACAAAAGTTAGGGCATGGTTAGCTTTAGTACTCATATTCACCATGCTCCCACTGTTGTTACTGAACCACAAAAATAGCATGAACATGGTTATCTGTAATACTGATATATGCCATGCTCTTCCTGTTGTTCCAAAATCATGATAACAGTTAGGACATGCTTATCTATAGTACTCATATTTACCGTCATCCAGCAGTTGTTATAGAACCACAACAACAGCCAGAACATGGCCATCTTTAATACTGATATATACATTGCTCTTCCTGTTGTTACCAAACCATGACAACAGTTAGGGCATGGTTATCTATAGTACTCATATATATCGAAAGACAACAACAGCCAGGACATATTTATCTGTAATACTGATATAAACTATGCTCTTCATGTTGTTACCAAACCATGACATCTGTTAGGGCATGGTTATGTATAATACACATATTTACCGTCATCCAGCAGTTGTTATCGTACCACAACAACAGCCAGAACATGGTCATCTGTTAAACTGATATTTACCATGCTCCCACTGTTGTTACCAAACCATGACATCAGTTGGGACATTGTTATCTATAGTACTTATATTTACCATGCTCCCACTGATGGTACTGAACCACAACAACAGCCAGAGCATGGTCATCTGTAATACTGATATATACCATGCTCTTCCAGTTGTTACCAAACCATGACAACAGATGGGTCATGATTATCTATAGTACGCATATATACCGTGCTCCTGCTGTTCCTACCAAACCACGACTGTCACAAAGGTCAAATTATGGTTAACTAGAGTATTGATATATATCATGCTCTAGCTGTTGTTACCATACCGTGACAATAGTTGGGGCATGGTTATTTTTAGTACGCATATATACCCTGGCTTAAGCTGTTGCAAAATACATTTGGGTCATAGTAAACTATAGTACTGATATATATTATGCTTCATTTGTCAAAACGAAGTGAAAAGTTAGGGTATAGTACTCATATATACCGTACTTAATCTGTTGCTACCGAACCATAACTACAGTTGGGTCATACTTAACGATAGTGCTGATAAATTCTATGTTCTACCTGCTGTTACTAAGCCATGATAACAGTATCGGCATGGTTATTTATAGAACCTATATGGACCGTGCACAAACTGTTGCTACAAAACCATCACTACAGATTTGGCATGGATAACTATAGTTCTGATATTTTACAAGCCCCAGCTGATGCAACAGAAACACGACAACGGTTGGAGCATGGTGAACTATAGTAATGATATCTGGAAGTAGCTAGGGGCCCGGTTACCCGACAACTAGACCCGGAGTCTAGAGGTCCTGTTACCGGGCCACTAGACAATGCACAGGACATGCTATAGATCTGGTAATCAATATGAATACTGAGAATTACAAAGAGCAACAAATATTTTATCTATATAAATGGTTGATGATTTTAAAAGTTTGTTCTCGTATTTTTCTCATTGCTTTAATGTTTAGATGTATGGTAACTCACAGGAAACAGAAGCATTTATATTGTTCAATCCCGGAGAAAAATACGATTGCAGATTCGGCAAATAATTAGTAGTAACATGTACGCCGAGATCGCAAGCTTTGGTTATTGTTCTCTTTTTGTTTTTTTCTTCTCGGGACTGATGAATAAAAATGATAAACTCCATACGTTTTCTTCAGTATTTAAAAAAGTTTTGTTCAATAGTTGTTTAATTCGTTTTACTGTTTGAGTAAATGAATAACAGTGACTACCGAAAATCGCTGTTAAAATTTCATATTCATCATATGCGTCGAACCTGAGTGAGAGCTTATTATATACTCAGCGTCACTGAAAAGTTACCACGTAATATATACCTCTTTACTATTTTATACAATATCGACGTCACCTTTTCATGGCCTGTGCGCGTCTATTACTCATAGACCCTGTCTGATCATGTCTCCTAACCCATTTCATGACTGTCAGTGAGAACAGCATATACGACGTGCACTTTCGCGACATGAAAGTTCAGCGTCAACCATGCCAATGCCTGATGGCGTTTATCGTGCCTTAAACGTGGCATTCTTAGCAAGGATATTCTGTTTTTTTTAACGTATTCCTTTGAATCTGTCGACTAACTTTCAAGTGCGGTGATGATTTGAGATAGAAATTCGTACATGTCGGCATTGCTGTGAAAAAGTCATTTTGCACGTGCAGCCCTTGCCTCAAATGAAGTTAATCGAATTTGACAAATCTTTACACCAGTGACGACTCAGCTGCGTCAAAAATGTAGTCCTGTTATACTTTTAACACAGTCCAGTTCGATTTTTAAAATATAAGGGCCATTAGTGGTAACTTTTCAGTGACGTTGAGTATATATATAAAATTTACAAAAACAAACGTAATAAAAACTTTTTGACAACTAATCATAACGTTTACCAGCAATTGCCTTATAGAGCTCTACACTGTATTACAGTACATGATAGTACATGTATATTAATTTGTCGAAATTGCGATCGTATTTTTTCCCATCATATAAAATAATAAATACCTATTTCCTGTGACTAACCATGTATTTAAAACAAATTTTGAAATCATCGTTCGTTTTTAAGATAAAATATATAGTATCCGACATCTTTTTTTATCAAATTTTATACCGTTCTCAGTATTCTTACTGATTACCGGACTTCTAGCCTGCCCTCTACTGGTTATCTAGAGGTCCGGTTACTGGACCCCTAGTCACTTTCATGATATATACCAAGCACCAGCTGTTAATATCTAACCAGGACAACAGTCAGAGCATGGTTATCTAAAATACTCATGTATACCATGTTCCAGCTGATGTTTTTGAAGCACGAAAATATGCGGAGATATCTATGAAAGTCACAGATACCATGGCCCCAGCCGTAGCTATCGAACTACGAGAACACTTAGGGCATTGTTTACTGTACTGATACAAAACCATGCTTGTCTGCACTTAACTTAAGGCCTCAACAGACGGTAGGTTCTAGTTGTACAACACTAATTATCTCAAAGATGTACAATTTTAAATTTGTACATTTGTCAAATACAGACAGTATTCCACTTCCATATAAAACTCAGATTTACCTAGTTAACATAGTGATCAATGATATTTCCTTTCAAAGTCTATTGCAATTAGAGAAACCGTTAGTGAACAACATGGACCAGACTGCACGGATGCTGGTCGGAAACGCACTGTGTTTGTTTTCTCATGGTGCGGCCCAAATCATTTAACTTTTTAGTGTCACCCTTTTTCCATTATGCATTGGAAGCCATCTTATATTCAGATTTGTGTTTATTATTTGGGAAATTATTTCTGGAATTTAATTCACCTGCCTCTTATCAACTAATTATTTACCAATGTGTTGCTTGTCAACGTGGGTGGTACGTAAGGCTAAAGTTACGAAATAGAACATGTCCTTATTTGTAACACATGGTTATATTTGGCTGTACATGTTAAATTTTATTGTTAAAATTTAAAGGATTTAATTTAAATGTTAAATTAACAAAAACCTACCGTCTGTTGAGGCTTACTGTTTCTGAATACTTCTGAAAACAGTCGGTGAATGTTTACTATTGTTATATAAAATGTTATATAGCAGTTTCATTTCAATCACTATTGCAGTTAAAACCACTATCAACATACTTCATTACTTGTGCGGCTTCGGGTCTGACACTAGTGAACATTGCACTCTGACAATCATATTCTTTACTTTCGACAAACTGTTCGAACTGTTTACTGGATCTTGTTTCCGATATGATTTGACGTTGAATATTCAAAGTCATCAATGACATTTTTGCTTGCTCTATTGATACAACTGAACCATAATATGAATCTCTCTTCCAAAAGAATTCCTTATCTCATTCCATGATGATCGAAACCGGAAACGGACAATTTATCTAAAAATATTTCTAATGGGATCCTTCATGTACGGGCTAATTTTAGATGGGCTATTTTTACACGATAATTACACATGCGCACTTTGCAACCATGCGCGGCCTGTTGTCGTGATTTTGTTATTTTTGTTTGTTTGTTTTGGGTTTCACGCCATTTTCAACAGTATTTCAGATTTTGTTATTTTATATAACATGTGTGAAAGAGACGAGTTTTCAAAGATTTTTAAATGCGGACAGTGAGCTTGAATATCTAATGCTTGCTGGGAGGGCATTCCAAAACTTCTGACACAATACTTTACTGTTCGACTCCTCGGTACAACCAAAGACACCGGGCCATTTGCCGACCTTAAGTCTCTACGAGGCTTGTACATGTCAAGCATATCGACAATGTACTTGGGAGATTCATTGTGCATGGCTTTGTATATAAGTGTCAAGATTTTGAACTCAATTCGGTGCTGAACCGGAAGCCAAGACTGGTGTGATGTGATTGTATCGCGGAGTCTTGGTTATGATGCGGGCCGCTGTGTTTTGTACACATTGAAGTTTCTGCAGTGTGTCTTTGGACATTCCATACAGCAGCGAGTTACAGTAGTCTTCTTTCGATGTAACCAGAGAGTTCACAAGAGACTTGGTAGCATCAGCTGTGATGTACTGCCTAATGTGGCCTATTTGCCCAAGTTGTGCATAACTAGCTCTACACAGAGAGTTAACATGCTGTGTCATGACCATGTTTGAATCCATTCTAGCACCGAGATTCTTCACACAAATTGTTGTTTAATCCGAGAGGGTCCTACTTTCACGAAGATATCTTCGGGTATTTTTGTGTGATTTGTGTGAAACAAAATGACCTCAGTTTTGTCAGTATTGAGCTTCGGCATCTTCTGAAGCATCCAAAAGACTATGTCGTTGAGACAGATCTCAATTCGAGATAGGACTTCATGTTGGTAGGAAATATTTTTTGGCTTAAACGACAAGTATGGTTGTGAGTCATCAGCATAAAAGTGATGATTCAGTCCATGGCTTCTGCAGATCCAAAAATAAAAGAGAGAATTTTTTTGTTCTTTCAGGTTTTTATGTTTCTTGATATTTTCTTTTAGTATCCTGCCGCCCAAGATCACCACCATATTTCTCTCAACCCAATATTTGTTAACAGCTTTAGTTAATTAAGTTACTTGAGATTGTCCGCTTTTCTTTTTTCACTTTGAAATATTTTTGTCACTTTGAAGTGTTAATAAGTTTTTCTCACTCATCGAGATCCCGCTCACTAAAAATGCACGTTCAGGATACGTTCTTGTTTAAATTTTCAACTTTGTGGAGTGCTTTGTTGTCTGTAACTCGTATTACCTATAACTCGAGCTTCATATTTGATTATTCCCAATAACATTTGAATTACTCAACAGATTTGTTTCAGACTTTAAGGAGCTGTTCCTCCTCATTATTGCTACTGTAGTTTATACGGCTGATGAAAGTGACACCAGTATGTTATGAAATATGACTGATTTTCTAATTTATACTTAAATCCGATTCCGTCAGGAACGTAATTTGAGAGCTAATGTCTGCATTAACTACCGTTTATCATAATAAACGTCGTAAGCACACCATGGAGTTAATATATGCACGAAGTGCGAATGGGACGTCTTATAGAGAAACGTGGTTAAAAACCCAATTATCTACAGGAGTATAGACCCATGTCCAATTTTCCATTCATTTCAAAGTTGAAAAAGTTATTCGACGCCGCCCTGAAGGCGGTGTCGAGTATATGGGATACACTTCTATTTCGGACCCTGTAAAGATGGTAATGAATAGTTTCAGAGTGATAAACTGAACACAGTGAATAGTTTGTAAAAGGATCAACGATATTGCACAATACATTTTAGTGAATAAACAAAAAAATGGCAAAAAGAAAACATAAAAAATGTATGTAATGCAACTTATTATGTGATTTAAAACAATGCTATCTGTCTTTCCTCTCGATATTTGTAGAGCAGAACATATTTTTTTATTTACAATTTCGTCAAAAATGTTGATCCGATTTATTGATAAGGGAGGTTACTCTGTAAGTCTAGTTTTCTATTTCTATTCTTAGCATGACCTACTTACCTATCTCATTTTCTATAAATAGAACACACCGTAGATATACCATACTGCATGTATGTATGTATGTATGTATGTATGTATACTGCTTGACGCCCCTTTCGGGTATAACTAGCAGGTGCGCGTCTGTGCCAGAATAAAAGTTAAAAGAATGACAGTAAGATGTCAAAAGGAAGACAGTGCAAGATAAAAATGTATTAACAAGAGTAAAATCAGGATAAAACAGGGTGTGGTCACTTAATAGTAGTGGGATGCGTTAACAGCATTTCTGAAATGTTCAGGATCAGGCTGATTAACGATCAGGGGTTGCAGTTGATTCCATAGGGTAACGGTGTATGGAAAGAAAGAGAACTTAAAAACATTAATGTTTGTACGGATCTGCCTAAGGGAGTGGTCGTGCATATGACGTGTTCGTCTCAATGGCTGCACTAGATATGGAGGAATTGGAATGGCTACGTAACCATGAACGATTTTGTAAAACATGAAAAGTCTAGCAATTGTCCGCCGGTCCTCGATTGTCTGCAAACTGAGATCATTTAACATGTTTGTTACACTATCATAATATGTATATTGACCCTTTACCCACCTGACTGCTCTTCTTTGCACCATTTCTATTTTATGTATGTTTTTTTGTGTGTGTGGTGACCATACCGTAGAGGCGTACTGTAGTTGTGGCCTAACTAGAGTCTTGTAGGAGGTTTCTTTAATATTTTGGTTTTTGACTGGGAGGTTTCTGCGTAAGAAACCCAGTGATTTGTTTGCATTGTTTGTGATTCTATCTACATGTGTGTTCCAGGAGAGATTATTTGCTATATCTACCCCTAGATACTTTGCACTTGAGACCACTTCCAGGATTTGACCGTGTAAAATGTAGTTATGTGTATTTCTTTCTGTTTTTTGTTATGTTCATGACCTGACATTTGCTGGGATTGAACAACATACTGCAACGCGTGAATCGCATGGACAAGGGAGCGTGCGTGTATTTTACAATAATCCTGCAGTAAACTTCGAAGAGAATATTAAAACAAGAGGGCCAAGATGGCCCTAGGTCGCTCACCTAAGAAACACTCCATAACAGTGTAAAACATATTTGACCTAGTGATTTCATGGAAACAAATATTCTGACCAATTTTCATTAAGATTGGACCAAAAAATTGGTCTCTTGCGATAAAACAAGCATTTTCTTAGATATGACCTAGTTTTTGACCCTAGATGACCCATGTTCAAACTCGACCTAGATTTTATCAAAGCAATCATTTTGACCAAAATTCATGAAGATCAACTGAAAAATACAGCCTCTATCACATACAGAAGTTTTTTCTTTGATTTGACCAAGTGACGTAGTTTTTGACCTTAGATGACCCATATTCAAATTCGACCTAGATTTCATTAAGGCAATCAACCTGACCAAATTTCATAAATATCAACTGAAAAAAACAGTCTCTATCGCATACACAAGATTTTTCTTTAATTTGACCTAGTGACCTAGTTTTTGACCTCAGATAACCCATATTCAAAACCGACCTTTTTTTTATCAAGGCAATCACTCTGACCAAATTTCATGAAGATCAATTGAAAAATACATCCTCTATTGCATACACAATGTTTTTCTTCGAGTTGACCTAGTGACCTAGTTTTTGACCCCAGATGACCCATTTTTGAAATCAGCCTAGATTTTATCAAGGTAATCATTCTGGCTAAATTTCATGAAGATCAGTTGAAAAATACAGCCTCTATTGCATACACAAGGTTTTTCTTTGATTTGACCTAGTGACCTAGTTTTCGACCCAAGATGACCCATTTTCGAACTTGGTCTAAATTTCATCAAGGCAATCATTCTGACCAAAATTCATGAAGATCAATTGAAAAAAACCGCCTCTATCGCATACACAAGGTTTTTACGTGATATGACCTAGTGACCTAGTTTTTGACCCCAGATGACCCATTTTCGAACTCGGCCTAGATTTCATCAAGGCAATCATTCTGACCAAAATTCATGAAGATCAATTGAAAAATACCGCCTCTATCGCATACACAAGGTTTTTCTTTGATTTGACCTAGTGACCTAGTTTTTGACCCGAGATGACCCATTTTCGAACTCAGCCTAGATTTCATCAAGGCAATCATTCTGACTTAATTTCATGAAGATCAATTGAAAAATACAGCCTCTATCGCATACACAAGGTTTTTCTTTGATTTGACCTAGTGACCTAGTTTTTGACCCGAGATGACCCATTTTCGAACTCGGCCTAGATTTCATCAAGGTTATCATTCTGACCAATATTCATGAAGAAGAATTGAAAAATACAGCCTCTATCGCATACACAAGGTTTTTCTTTGATTTGACCTAGTGACCTAGTTTTTGACCCGAGATGACCCATTTTCGAACTCGGCTTAGATTTCATCAAGGTTATTATTCTGACCAATATTCATGAAGATTAATTGAAAAATACCACCTCTATCGCATACACAAGGTTTTTCTTTGATTTGACCTAGTTTTTGACCCGAGATGACCCATTTTCGAACTCGGCCTAGATTTCATCAAAGTTATCATTCTGACCAACATTCATGAAGATTAAATGAAAAATACAGTCTCTATCGCATACACAAGGGTTTTCTTTGATTTGACCTAGTGACCTATTTTTTGATCCGAGATGACCCATTTTCGAACTCAGCCTAGATTTCATCAAGGTTATCATTCTGACCAATATTCATGAAGATTAATTGAAAAATACCACCTCTATCGCATACACAAGGTTTTTCTTTGATTTGACCTAGTGACCTAGTTTTTGACCCCAGATGACCCATTTTCGAACTCGGCCTAGATTTCATCAAAGTTATCATTCTGACCAATATTCATGAAGATTAAATGAAAAATACAGTCTCTATCGCATACACAAGGTTTATCTTTGATTTGACCTAGTGACCTAGTTTTTGACCCGAGATGACCCATTTTCGAACTCAGCCTAGATTTCATCAAGGTTATCATTCTGACCAATATTCATGAAGATTAATTGAAAAATACAGCCTCTATCGCATACACAAGCTAAATGTTGACAGACGACGGACGACAGACGACAGACGACGGACGCCGGACATCGAGCGATCAGAAAAACTCACCTGAGCATTGCTCAGGTGAGCTAAAAAATATATGGAAAATTACAATTTGCCTGCATAAAAATTCCTTAGAAAAAAACGTATTTACAAAGTAAATAAAGGAATCAATAAGCATAGATATGTTGAAATGAACGAAAGAAGTGCCGCTGTTAACTTATTTTTAACCTTTTGTCTTATTTTCTTTGTTGATAGGTACACTTTTGCAAATTCCTATTTCTATTTGGTTTTTTTTCTTTGTTTGTTTGTTTTCTTTTTTCTTTCATTTTTTTGCTTATGTGTCATATAGATCTACTCATTGTTTACAGATATACACTGTCAACTAAGGTGGCTAAAGAGCATTTGGCTGAATTTGTCAGTGACAAGTTAATACTTCTTTAAATGTGGTTAGATCGAAATATCAAAAGCCATGGGACCATAACTTATCAAAGCATCAGTGACTTTAAAATAGAATTCATTGTTGAATTTATATGTTCATTGATCTTATATGACTAGTCAGTTGCTCTGGTTTTATTATATCTTGTTACTTGCTTCTTTTTTTCTTTTTTGTTTTTAATTTAATAGATAGTTTTTGTATTTGTCCATTCCTGACAAAAAAAATGAAAATAAAATAAAAAAACATTTTCATTGAAATATTTTCTACACTTTGGCAGTGGGTTATTATGCTTGCTAAATTTCTTGTAATATTAGATTTGAATCTAGACACTGACATACTCCTAGTAACCGTACAGTTCAACGAGGACTTCAGGTTTATCGTTCGTCCGGAAAAAAAAAGAATTCTATGATATTCAAAAGTATATAAGAAAGATTCATGCTTTGTGAATAGGGGCAATATAGAGATTATTTATGTTATATCATTCTTTTCTTGGACAAAAGTTTTGGTTGTTTTTGGCAACGGAAACAGTAAATTGCAGTGTATAATCTGCATTCTGAAATCTTTAATGTATGTGACTAAGGTCCATAAAACTTAATCAGTAAATAGAAAACACTCATTACATTACATGATAATAAAAATAATGGTTTCTGTGAGCCACAACTTTTCACAGGAGGTAACCTTAGTGAAATAATTACTTTAATTTTGTATGTAAAGGGGCCACCTACTCGCAATGTTAATGTCATTTCAGGTAGATGATTTGTATTACATGGTAAAACTTTTCTATCATGTTTATTCTTCATGTTTTAAACAGTTTATAACATATATTGTTTTATGTGCTAATGTTGATAACTTGTAGTCAGTCAGACTAATAAAGTAATGATTAGATGATTTCTCATATTGCAATAAATGTACTTCAGACACAACACTTGGCGGCGTCTTTGATGCTTGCATCAATGAATTTCCTTGTAGATACCTGTATAGAGCGGCATGAGGGGCTGTAGTCTGTATACAAAAAATTTCACCTAACCGAGTCGGCTCTAATGAAACGGTAGGTGGCAATTTCATTTCAACTGGCGATCTAAGTTTTACACATTTGAAGTGAAATATTGGGAGTTTTGTAGATGTATTATGTCTACTTTAGACAACTCTATTCTTTGATTTACAGACATGTTTTAGTGTGAAACAAGTGTGGTTAGAATTTAATTAAGTCATGATATAGTTCAGAATTTAGCTTTACAAGTGAAAATTAAACAAACAAATTGTGTTGAGATATTCGGTATGTACTTTGAACTAAGTACCATATAAAATTTTGTATTGCAATGTCCAGTGGCTTAAACTCACAGGGGAAAGTACATCTTAAACAAACAAACAAAATCTGTTAAATTTAAAACTAACTTTATATATATATATATCAAACATGTGATGATTGCGCTAAGAGTTATAGTCCGGCACGTGTACCCACGTACCAGTATTTGCAAATTATTGTTTAACAGAAAATTTCCTTCAATACTAGCATTAGCAAAGCTATTGTATTGATGAAATATGAAAAATTAATGACAAGAGGAAGTTCGTTTTAAAATTCATTCCGTTACAAATATCCGACATAGCGTTAATGTTGTTACTCTCAAAAATATGCCGAACTTCGCGGCGTATCTTCTTTTACATCTATTATTCTTAAAATTCCTTTTAACAGCTGCAAAGATTTCCTTTGGACAAAACAGAGCTAAGTTATACACCATTTAAGATATATTGACGTTCTTGCAAGCTACACATTCTTTTCTTGCCATCTATCATTATAACATATTTCTTTAAATTCTCTTTAATAGCTGCAAGATATTGTTTAGATAACGCTTTTGTAACATTTATAAACACAAAATAAAGTACAAAAAGTTCATAATTTGAAAATTACTTAACCTACAATTATACTTTCGCGCATTGCACAGTCCCTTTTGCCAACTATCTTTGTTTTTCATTTTATCAAAAAATTGAGATTGACGGAATCTATTCTTATAATCCCTTCCTCTAAAAGCCGATGACATATAAAAAATAAAGCTCATATCAAAAATGAGAATTTTTAGAATCTGAATTAATGTATATGACATGTATGTACTTACCTCCGTAGTAGAGTGCACTAAAGTAAAGTATAGATTGTATATTCATAATGAATATAAGTCAACACTATGATTCGTTTACAATATTACGTTTTTGTATTAGACTCCTAACTGTGCTTGAAACATCATATCAGTACAATAACAAGTTGCGGTGTGAATTCAACAATGCAATTCTTAATGCATCCCGCTAAGCAAGAGATTGATTTGTGACTTCTTCCGCTCGTCTGTAATGTTTGACATAATACTCGCACTGGTACAAGAATGTGTGTGGTGGCCTTTAAGGCACTGAGGGGAAAAATCGCACCGAAAACAATTATGTTTTATCAAGGTACCGATGAATATGCGAAAATAACTAAAATATTGAAATGACCCATTGTTTCCAGTATATACAAGATATTCTATTATAATGTTTTACATGTATTTTTGTAGCAGCAAGACTAATGAAATTGACAGGACTTTGATTACTTTCACCAGAAAAGTGTTAGCTCTTTTGGTCAGATTGGGTATTTCTGTTTTCACGGACTGCTAGACATATACATGATAACATTTTACCAATATTTTGTAGATTCTGTTAATAATGTTTTGTTGGTGGTATCAAGATTGTTCTTTCCCCATACATTCCAAGTTTCATATAAGAGGTCATTTAGCTTTCGGGAGCTACTGAAAAACATTATTTAATTGGCGAAAAAAAGCAAATATTAGAAAGTGGGGTTATTGTTATGATCAGTTTATTAGAAAATACAATGGTATTCACTGGTCAAATTCTTTGCATTGCTTTCAAAGTGGCTAATGAACATTTGATTGGATATAAAGTACAACTAAATTACATCTGTGTTACGTCTTATTTTATTGTAAGATGGAGCACTTTCAAAACATTTTACATAGATCTGTATACATGCTCCGTTAAAGGCAACATTATCTGAAACCATTGAAACAGTACCTAATAACTTACTATATAATAGCAGTTTCCAAAGTAGGAGTAAAATCGCCTAGATGAGCTTTAATCAAAGCGGCCAGACAGATTGACTTCATGCGAAATATCGGCATTCATTAATTATGCAGACTTGCGTTAAGGCATTTTATAATGGAAATTAACTACCAATTATCTAGGCATTTTATCAGTTGATAAATTATTGGTATTTAGAGAGAGTTACGGTGTTTTCTTTCGAATATGTCAGCTCTGTTTATGTACCATTTGCAATAATTGCTGCCATGGGAAGTGCTCTTAAGCATAACAGAAACAAAATACGTGTTTTAATGAATACAATTTGCAAAAGCAGCATTCATACCATCCACATCTTAGCTGCGAAAATATATATGTATGTAGCGTAAGTTATAAACGCCGATAAAATCATGGTAACATAAAGTTTAAGTACTAAAATATAAGAATTAATCTCTATATCTGTCTTTTCTGGTGACGTAAAAGGAAATCCCGAAGTATGTATTTTTATGCCCCGACGGTGTACATTCTAAAATTGGCGAAAGAAGAAATGTAGTGCGTATGTGTATGTAGATGAATTACATACAGTCTGAATCACTTTTCAGTGACAAGAAATCCCTTAATTTCAGTTTTATGTATGGCAAATTGCTAGTCATATTATGAATAATATTTTAAAATGTTATTCAATGTTAGCGCCGCAGGGTTGCTTCCCTAAAGCCCCGATCCCACTGTCACGGTTTGGTCTCCCGGTTTATCCCGGTTCAGTGGTCCGGGATAAGCCTTGTTGAACCGGCGTACAACCTTGACGACTCCGTGAACGTCCGGGAAGATCCTTGATAAACCTTGTCGAACCGGCAAACGGCCCCGGTTGTTTTAAAATGTTTAATACAACCGGGAATCACCGGGAACGATGGCCAAAACCGGAATATTCCGTGCAACATCGGCGCAATGCCGGCATTTCCGTGGTAACACCGGATATCCACCGTGTGTCTACCGTGATATTCCGTAGTAATCCGGGGTCACTTGCAATCACTTTATATACGGTAGAGCTGCGGCGAATTCCAGCCCCGGGACGGCATGGCGCAGGCAAAGCACGGTATGGCTCCGTCTTGTACGGATGGGTTAGGGAAAGTTACGGTAAGCCCGGGTTTATTCGCCGATTAACTCCCGATTTCCGATTTTAGCCGGAAAAAGCCGGCAAACCATCGGATGAGTCCGGTAGAACCCCGTTTCTCAACGGACTGTCCGGGTTTAACCAGGTGTGTGCCGGCTTATTCCGGCCACACGACGGTGACAGAAGGTGAGGTCACGGATCTACGACGGTAACAGACGGTGAAGTTGCGGTGACATAAGGTAATATGATAATATAGTATATAA
Organism: Mercenaria mercenaria; assembly: GCF_021730395.1. Taxonomy (NCBI): domain Eukaryota; kingdom Metazoa; phylum Mollusca; class Bivalvia; order Venerida; family Veneridae; genus Mercenaria; species Mercenaria mercenaria. The sequence goes on from NC_069362.1 coordinate 28,008,462, forward strand.
AAACATAAAAATGTGAAAATCCTATTTGGAGAGGGAGGTTTTTGATTTCCAGCAGAATCTTCGTCCGTTGGGCTCTGTGTTGGCTACACGGTAGAGCCGTCTTCAACTTACCTTTCCACTGGTGGCAATTTTCTGGCAGGTTTCTTGGTCTTTGACATGATGTTTGGCTTCAAGTGACTACAAAATAACTTTTGCGGATCGACGTGCGTCCTGTTTTATATGCTACCGAGTAAGCACCGGTAGGCGCCGATGTGTCACCGGATCACAGCCGGGCTATGACGGAATGCTACCTGCGGTCATCGGGGTACTACCGGCTACGACCCGGGTCACTCGGGATTACACCGGGATCAATTGGGCTTACGCCGGACAATCACCGTGGATATCCGGTGTCAGACTTGGACTATACCGGGGTCAAAGTGTAGATTTTGCTTCATTATCGGGGATTTACCGGGACACGGTCGGGAATATGAGATCCGACTTACATTTTTGCAAAAACAAAATGTCACGGTTCGTCTAGGTACACCGGCTAATGTTTACCGGAAGGAACCGGGGCCGTCACCGGGAATGTGAGATCGGGGCTTAACATCCATCCTGCTTCAGTCTGTCCGCAACAGGATGGCGATAAAAGTAATTTCACTGCTGTCATGCAAACCACAAATACCACCCCGTCCCCGCAAAAATGGCATAAATTGCAGCCAGTACTTGCACTGACCGCAGGTGCCATTCTGAAAGATCTGTAGACCCGATTTAGTAGCATGCACGTGTGATGCGCCACCATTTAAGCAGGTGGTTCTATTCTTTATTCTTAATTCTCTTCTGATTTAAGTTATTTTATAAGTGATCGTAAACTTAATCGACATTTAAAGGGCTAGGTGTTACTTTTACTTTTAAACAAACGCGGGATGTCAATACAGACGTGTATCAAGCAAGTAATTTTAATTGCAAGTTGAAGTACGATGAAACATAACATTTTAAACAAAGATTTAACAACTTCATAAGTCTCCAACCCTCCTTAGGCAAATGCTACGGGATGACCAGTCCTAGAACTGTTTTCTTAAGGCTGAGGAAGCTATTAGTACAATTTTGCTCGTCTTCGGTATGCTTCGGCCAGGGAGCGAACCCAAGACATCACAATTAAGGAGGGTGCTGTACCACTAGGCTACTGATGCGGTTGTTTGTTTATGTTGAACCCGAAAGAGCATATTATAAACAAAATCAATAGTGCGCGAAGTATCTCCTTATTTGTACACGTTTTACCGGCGTTTGTTTATGTCAAAAATCGGCAAAAACAAAGGTCTTTTTACAAGAATCACTCTTAATGTTTGAATTTTGTTACATATTGATAGCAGTACTTGAAAAGTAACTTATTTTAGTATTAATCACACAGGTTACTGCAAAGTACCAAGTTTTATTCTCATCTAATACAGAATTCAGAAGTCAGACGCAGATTAACGTAAAAAGCCCTCAGCTGCTATACAAGCGCATGGATTTAGTGTTATGGATAAGTACTATAGAAAGACCAGTCCTTGTTACGTCATGACTCGAGATCGCCTTTCTACAGTTCTGAGTGTCCTGGAATAAAGTCATACACCGAGAGCTGTTTCAGAATCCATATCAATCTGACAATTTCATGAACTTTAACTAATAATCAGGTCCTTAAATCTTTGCATTAATTAATCATCAAAACAAAAATAATTACGTTAGTAATGTGCAGTGCCTTCAAATGTAACGTAATTAATTTAAAGTTCTGACTTTAGGCTAATTTGTCACGGCATTGTGCATAACGTCAATTTGAAATAGAAGGCAAATTCGACGGATATGATTACTTTTCCACTAGTAATTTAAATCAGTGACGAAATGAAATTTCGACGGACTTCGATTTCACCTACTAGTAGTTTTAATATTTGTTATTTAAAAAAAGGACATATTTATACAAAGTGTATATAATCAAGTATTCTTTGTCAGGTATGTGAGACCATTATGTATTTCGTTGCTCCCACCACAAGACGTTTTAATATGGGAATAAATTAAATTGGTCCAATGGTCTGGAATTCTGGAATATGGCTTTCTGTGCTTTTACCTTGGAAGTTTGATCTTTAAAACGTCGTTATTAAATCCAAATTATCGAGGAAACGTTAATGTATTTTCTCAGTCAAACAACATTTTTGGCCTAAAGCTGGGACTAAGGTTAGATTGGTTAGGTATGCAACTGAACTTCGGATAAAACTTCACCTGGCAGCAAATCTAATTATGTTTTGTGGGGGTTGCGGGTGGAGGGGGGGCGGTTAACGTCGCACCGACACAATTATAGCTCATATGGCGACTTTTCAGCTTTGGTGGTGGATGAAGACCGCAGGTGCCCCTCCGTGCATTATTTCATCACGAGCGGGCACCTGGGAAGAACCACCGACCTTCCGTAAGCCAGCTGGATGGCTTCCTCACATGAAAATTTCAACGCCCCGAGTGAATATCGAACCCACATCGGTGAGGGCAGGTGATTTGAAGTCAGCGACCTTATCCACTCGGCCACGGAGGCCCCAAGTATTATAAAGATCTCAAGTACAGTACATAAGGTTAATTTTAGTTCCTCTTCTAATAATGTTAGGGTATTGAATTAAAAAAAAAACAAATAGGTATGTGTATTTACAATATACATTCTAGTGTAACTATTGTTTAAGACAGACACGTACCTAGTTTTTAAGCATAATTGTGAGTAACACGAATTAATAAATGCTTTAAATGATTTTAAATCAGAATCTAGGATGAAAAGAACATTAGATTACTGTTTTTATAAATTAAAGTAAAAGTCCCGACTGGAGCCTCGAACTTACATATTTGTTTACTCCCTTAGGCTAATAGATTTGAAATAAATTTAGATTTATAAGGCAGTTGCCTAATATTCTCTTTTTAAAGGCTAGTGGATTTATTTTTAATTTCTCCTGGGTTTAACATCACAATAGAAGAATTACACTAGTAGGTGGGGTATTTTGATGATGGAAAAATGCCCCAGATGCCCCAGTGGACTTTCTTTTAGGCAGGAGGAGACACCTGAGTATAACCGCCGACATTCCGTTAGTCAGTTTGATGTATTTATACATCCAACCAATAATCGTGAGGAAAAAGTTTTCGGCGATTTTAACTCTAACACTAATCAGTGTTGACATGGCATGTCCAACCAAAACTTGTACTCTAAATTGTTTTCTTCATTTTATAAGTCAAACGTACGTAACAAAAGCTAATGCCTATCAACGGAAATCTACTTATTTGAATAATTATCCAGTAATAAGCACTTGACATTTATTGTTCTGTGATTAGTAAATTCCATTGCAACAGTTGACGTGTGTCATAAAACATTTAGCTATGAGCTATTGCAGTACATATTTCACATTTAGCGTTCGGTATTTTGCATTACATGACTAAATCGTTTTCCATATTCTGAAAATATCAACATCTTTCTCTGCGTTCTATTTATTACACGTCAACTGGTTTAGTTTAGCGCTTGATATTATTTGGAAATAAAATTTTAGCCCATTCCTCCTCTTCTAAGCTCCTCTAAATTCAATGTAACAGGTGACAAAAGAATCGTTATTTTTTTCCTTCATATAAATGCTCATTATCTACCTACTATAATGCTCATTATCTACCTACTATACGATCTAATTCGGCTGAAACGCAAATAAAATAACACAAATTTTGTGCGTAAGGTAAAACTGAATAGAGAATAAGTTCCCTTCGAAACATAGAACTCAACTATGCAATATGATAGAAAAGTCGGTTTGATTGAGCTGTTCTATGAAAGGTAACTTGTAAGCAAATTCGACGAATTGGTATCCCCCGCCGAAAGGATTTGTGGTGAGTAATTGGCAGAAATATATCCGGCAAAAAGTTAAGGATGTTGCTAAGAAGCAAATAATTTCATTTAATTTAGTCGTAATCAATTTAACAGAAAATGAATGTTTTAAGTGTTCATAATGAATGTATGTTATGTTGATCCTGACTAATGAAATTATTTTGAAGGGAATTATGCTTACTGTAATAAGATTAGCTTTTAGAATTAAATGGAATTATTTGAAATGTGAGCTTGAAGTGTAGCTAGAACTAATTTTTATTTGAATAATAATTATATTATAATAATATATATAATAATAAGAAATAATTGTCTTCGAGTAGTTTGGCACCAAGTGTTGCTATTTAACATGAACATTTGAACTTAAAAGAACAGATGAACTTAAGAGAGCACAAACAAGTAGGATTTCTTGAACATGGCTGGCGGCGGGATGGGTGTGGATGTTGAAGGTTTGAACATTTTTTGAAAAAAGGAATGGATTTTTTTTGCGGGGTGGGGGGGATTGGGGTGTGAATGACCGGTTGAGGGTACAAAACTTCACATGTTGATTATAAATACTATAAATACTGAAATACTGATGGAAAATTTAAAAAATCGAAAAAGAAAAAAAAATGGCGGGTGATACAAGATCGGGGGTGGTGGGCATGACTGGGTGGAGTAGCGAGGTGGGGGAACGAATTCATTTAAAGTTTCATAGTTCCAGGTCAAATATTTCACAAGTTATGAAGCAGAAATTGTCATATTTATAGTACTCTATATAGTTAACACAAGAAACTTCTAAGGGCCATAACTCTGATGTTACTTGGGCAATCTGAAATTTGACGGGCCGCATAACCTCATAGTGGTAAACATGTACATGAAGTTTATTCAACTATTCCTAACAACTTCCTAGATATGGCTCCGGACGGACAGACGGACAGCGCCAAAACTATATCCCTCCGACTTTCTTCGGGGGATAATAAACTGTGCATCACCCCTTTGCGCCCAATATTGCCGACTTAAGCGGGACTCTATCACCCTAAAGGATCAGAAGCAACAATAATATTCAGTTTAATACTTGCGTGCCATTTTTATATTACGACTGCCATAAGGCTCTTAAAGACTTATATTGTTTAACTAGAAGACCGTTGAATGCACCAAGCAAAAATAAAACAGATTACATGAATATTGTACTGGTGAAAATCTGCCAAATAATATAAGAGATGTGACAAACATGTCATAAAATTGATAAATCAAGGGCCATAACTCCACTGAAAATCATCGATCAAGAAAATGCCTAGACTTACAAAGTCTGTTGAGATCAAGTTATCTGTAATAGTTTATTCTTTCTTCATACTGACGTTGATATTTTCTAAGAAAACTATTTTCTCTCTAGGCTCATCTCAACGTTAGAGTCAGAGGTTAGAGATATTGTAATTTTTTTCAGAAACTTCTATCAAAGAGGGTTTGAGGAGGCGTAAGGGATGTAGCACATTTCATTCTCTTTCATAAACAGACTCAATCAAACCGAGTCTGCTATCATGTTGTTTGTTTCCGTTCTGCGCTTCCAAAGGATCTTTTTACAGATTTTATTAACTATCATAACAGCAGTCTGTGGCTGTGAAAAGTTTCCCCGTACTTGGATGTTGTGTTGTGATACTTTTTGGTCCTTTGGGATCATGGAGTACATTCCTTTTTACTATTATAGAACTCCGTATAGGCCGGTGCTAGGGGGCGTGATGGGTGTTGTATATTTAATATTCTAACACGACCAGCAAATAACCTTCATACATGTAGAGCAGCATGTATCTCGGGTTATTCTGCAATAAACCACTCGCGTGCAATGACGTCATCCAATCCAGGTGCGTAGCACGGTCGTAAAAACTAGTTACCGTTTTTTCTAACACTGTTGATACTAGTATGTCGTGAAAGAATCAAAATAATAAGTTCCCAAGTGTGATTTATCGTAGAATAACCCGAGTTTTTCGTTCTTATAACCAGTCAATTCAATTCAAAAAAGTAATTTTTCCCGATGTTGTTCCTTGTCCAGTTTTGTGTATGGTTTCTGTGTCTTTTTTAAAATATACTTTCAAAGGAATGTACTGAACTAGTCATAATTAAGTTCTTTTTCTTCAAGTTCTTTCCTTTGTCGCAAAAATATTCGACTTGTTTTTACACTTTGACAGTATGTTTCACAATACCAACAAGTGAGTGACTAGATCTAGATGATTTTTAGTTCCTTTACAGTACATATATGTACACGCTATGCAATTATGTATTTCCCATTTTCCATTTTACATGATAGAAGCTTTTTTTGGCCACTCACAGTTTGAAATAATGCCGGTAGCAGAGCTAGATGCACTACCAGAGCAATTTTATGCGGCTCTTCTCTCTAAAACGGGGAAGGAGTATTCAAAGCCCACACTCGTCGCCATCCGTGCTGGTCTTAACAGACACATCACTGCTCTACCATTCTCTAGAAAGCTGTCACTTATGCGTGATCGTTATTTTGTAGAGCCCAACAAGGTCCTGTCTGGTTAAATTAAGACACTGAAAAGAGAAGGAAAAGACATAAGTGAACACAAAGAACCGATCAGTGATAAAGTCTTAGAAATTTTTTACATAAGTGGGATATTTTCTCTTGAAACCCCAGTTTCATTACAGAAAAAGGTCATGTTTGAGAAAATTGCACAGTTGGGCGCAGGGGTAGGGAGGGTTTACAAAATCTGCGAAAAGATTTTTTTGTTATTGCTGTAGATTCTGATGGTGATAGATATGTAAAGATGTCTTATAATGAGGCAGGTAAGACACACCATGGGGTAGCTGCAAAAGAAAATGTGAAACAGCCCCGCATGTATGAACAAAAAGGTAATAAGTGTTGCCCGGTCTTGTCTTTTGAAAAGTACATAAGTAAACTTAATATATATTGTGACCGCTTCTTTCAAAGACCTTTGAACAAGTACCAGAATAGTAGTATTCACCAGTAGGAGTAAACACAATTAACAAGCTGATGCCAAACTTATCAAAGGTAGCTTGCCTCAGTGTTAGGTATACAAACCATTGTATTAGAGCTATGGTGTCTTCTTTACATAAGGCTGGATTTTCTAGCAGTTCAATTATGTCTGTGACTGGGCACAGAAATGTGCAGTCTCTCAGTCATTACATAAAACCAAGTGACCAAGAAAGGAAACAATTAAGTTAACATCTGTCATATGGAAATTCAAATATAAATAAAACAGCAACAAGTTCTCGCCTTGTAAATCCTACTCCATGCATTCAAACATGTCAGAATAATGAGAATAATATTTCTGACATCCAAGTTGCTGTGTCAGAGTTCCAACAAGTCAAAATCAGTTGATGTTAGTCATTCCGGTAATTTGACACAATTTCAGCTTTTCTCTGTTAACATTTCATCAAGTACGATAAATATGTACTGCACTGCCAATCCCTTTGAAAAGTAAGAATCCCGTACTCTTCCCTTTATATGCATAATCCATGTTTATGTTAAAATGTTCAAAAACAATGTTGAATACACAGCGTGTGTAAGCCAGGCATATGTGACGTTTGTGCTATTTTTAGTATCGGCAGTATTACACCGATTGTTCTGTAGAAAAGTATTACATGTTGTATTTGGACACTGATGTATGTAATTTTGTTGAAGAAATAAATGAAATTAGAGACATGATCGAATTGTGTCATTTATTTTGTAATTTACGTGCTAGATATCTAATTTGATGCAAAAGTGCAACTTTCACAGTTTTGTGGGAGGAAACTTCAACAGCCAAATCCTGGGGCGTAGCACGAAGTGTAGTTCAAAGGTTCAAAACATAAAAACTAGTTACCTTTTGTCCTTACTCTGTTGTTTAAAGTATGTCGTGTTAGAATCGAAATAATAAGTTCCCAAGTGTGGTTTATCGTAGAATAGCCTTCATTTTTTGTTCTTATGCGAAAGAATATATCACTCAGGCCTACGGCCTTCGTGATATATTTTTACGCATTAGTACTCAAAACTCGGGTTATTCTACGATAAACCACCTTTGGGAACATATTATTTCTTAAACCTTCAAAACAGACTCAGTTAAACTAATTGAGTCCAGATGCTATTATGTTGACTGGTAGTGATCTATGCCTCAACACGATCTTTTCACAAATTTAATATGCCATAATTACTCATGTGAAGTTTTGAGTAAATCCATTCAGCGGAGACAGGGGAGTTTAGTGGACAAAGTCTGTGACATACGGACTGACAAATAGACGGTTAGCACTGAATCAATATGACAATTTGTCTCCTCCACTATATGAGGGAGGCATGATAACCGTTTCCTATCTCCTATGAGTTGTACAAGATGTTACTTGCAGTATAAATAAGAACACAATTTTCGCATTTTCGACGACCGTGTCCATAAAAAAACTTTTAAGTAAGTGGACAATTCAGTATCTGTGGTCTCCGAAAACATGCGAAAAGTATAACTTAGTACACACTGTGATCGAGTATCTTTTATTTTGTATATTTCTTTGTGCTACAGTTTCGCCTATATACATTATAGCATATTTTGAGTCACATGTTTTTTGTTGTATGTTTTGATCCGGATTGAATTGATGGCTAATTCTACAGTTCCATATTTGCAATTTGGTTTCGAATATTAGTGCATTAATTATAGTTGATTTTGTACAAACATTCCTAATTTCAACAATCGATGATAAATTACCATCTTTCACCAGAACTAATTGAATTTGGCCAGTAGGTAATATATATTTCATCATCAACTATGTCAGAAATTACAACAAAATTTCCAACATTCATTAAACGTTTTTCTGTGTACATTGTGCACTTACGAAAAGTATTGCTTTATAACATGTCCTGTTCCGAAAAAGTATTGTGAATTAACCCATTGTACACATTTTTATACACATTTACAAGACTTCTGCAGCTATGGAAAAGTGACCCGATTTACTTAATATTTTATAATGAGATGAATAGAAACATGCACATATTATGTTAACTGTTGCAGAAAACTGTCATTTCACATTAAAGAAGGCATGAAATGTCGAATTTTTAGGTTCTGTATTTACTGTGGTTTGAAAACAAGTATATCAAGTATTGAATAGAATATCTGGCAAAATGGGTTGAGCATAAGAACCATCCGCCTTGTCAGTTTTCCCTTCATAGTTTAGCAAATTGTGTAATAGGTTTCATTTGTTGTGTACACGTTGTCAAGTCAATATTTTCTTGATTGATTTTTATGACTTATAGACTATTATATTTCTATCCTTGAGTTTTAAAAACTGCCGTATACAGGTATTTATCACATTGTAAAATTTTAGAAATATACATGTATGTTTAGTACGTTTTCGTTCAGCTAAACCTGCCTGTTTTTTCGGCTGTGCTGATGAATGCGCTGGGTTTCATTTGTGGACCATCTTATTAAAAAGAATAATCTTTTTGATATACTGAAAAATTCGTGTTTGTTTCTTTTCGAAAAATATCCGTAATATTAGAAAAAAATTCAGTTCGATGGATATAAAGTGAAGGAAGGTATAGTTTACATTCTGTAACATTTTGAAACTTTAAAAAGCTTTAAATTCCTCCACCCTTTTTACACAAACATCTTTTTCAGCTCGATTTTTACTTGGAGAAATGCGCATAATTCTACTTTAATATTCATGAATTTGCAAGTTAGTTTATTAACATCAAAACTATGCTTATACAAAAGGACAATGTCTCAGCTCCATTTTGATTGATTTGTTGCCAATGATGACCAAGATATGATAAATGTCTGTTCCGAAATTTCTAATCGAGTCTTGGAGGCGGACATCATGCAATATAAATCTGATAACTAGGTAGGTCGTTTATATGTATGTAAGCTCTAAAAATTGTTGTCACTGCCTTCAATATATGTATATATAGTATTGAAGGCAATAACAACAATTTTCAGAGCATCTCGGACTACAGACGCCTACTTGACTTTTAAAACCTTTCACAAAAGTCTGAAAACACACACCTGAAATACAATATTGTGATATTAATATGCCTATATGTATTTAATTACCAACCATCAGCAATGCATGTTTAACATCTAGTACCTATAAAAGCTAATATTTACCAAAGAAATTATTATCAACAGAGTAGAAATTGGACGTTTTCTCGTGGAATCATGTATCAGCACGCCGGTCGCTATATTAAACATCTAGCAAAGCGAAAACAAGGCGTCTTCATTGTTACACAAGATCGTGAACCATGTACCTATGACAGTTTCATATTTATTCTATCATATACATCTTTGTATTTACAAATAATTTGTATGTTACACAAGAAAAAACATAATATAAAGAAATGTGTCCCTTTCAGGCATTTTGTCTTTGTTTCATCAGCAAAATTGAAGAAGGAAGAAGCATCCGATAATGAAGAGAACGCAAAAAAATCTTTTAGAGAAGATGGCAGTTACTTGCGGAGGACAGCTAGGAACACTGGTTAGGATAACTGCCCGCCGTTACATAACTGAAATACTGTTGAAAAACGGCGTTAAACCCAAAACAAATCAACAGAAAATAAAGTATTCATCATCATGTAAGTGTGTTTTGTTTTTTTGGTCAAATTCTGTCGTTTTGGTTTTACATGGAACAAGGTTAAAACATACATTTTATTTAAAACTGAACGTCATATTTAACGTTCTGACGTCACTTTCACATTAATATCGAGTTTAACACTAAACTGATCTCCGCAAATTATACACTATTTTAAATACATTTTTAAATAAAAATAAAATGAGTTAAAAGCAAATCGATGCTTGTTGACTGAATAGAACGATTTACGAAAAGAGTCCGACGGACGAGAAATCACGGTTCATCAAAAATATACCTCAGTGATCGTATTTGAAGGTTTGCAGGGACAAAAATAGTTACAAAATTATACGCATTATAATAAGGAACATGCTGAACTTTTTCTTAAACAAAATGTATAAACGGATATGGAAGGGAATGTCCGCCAGGACATGCATGCTGCTAAATGACATTGCTATGTTATTTACTTACATATGCGTTCTGCAACATTTCAACTGCATTTTAGGGAATCTCCGCCAGGACATGCATGCTGCTAAATGACAAATGCATGTTGCCTTGTGTTATTCGTTTTAAATTAAATGCAACATCCATGCGTCTTTGTGTTACATTCCATCCGTTAGTGGCACACACCCTGCATCTTTCGTCAATGCATGTATGTAAAATGCATATTCTTGCGTGTAAATGGCAAATGCATTCATTCTGTGGCATATTAAAATGTTTTTGTGAACAAGTTCTAAGTGTTTTGTACGCCTTACTTTCTGAAATTGATTAAATCGTTCCTCCATTATATAAAACTAACACATGCATGTTCACATTTAGTTGTTGCCCGTTGTTTTTTGTTTTTGATATGTAGGTCCCTACTTTAAATTCACGGATTCTTAGTATTGCAATAATTGAAATTTATGCAAGGCGAAAACAGTGCTAAGTAAGCACTAAGCAGCACGAAGTTAATCAAATGCGACTTTAATATTTGTAATATGAAATTCGTAGAAAGCTGGGAACCAGAATTTCCGGCAGTTTCCGTAAAATCAGTGAACCATGAACGGTGTTTTAGTACAAAAAAGTACCCAACGAATTTGCCTCCAAAAAACGTTTTGGTCAAAGCTTTCAGTAAATACATAACAGATTCAGGAAGATTTGATTAATGTAAGTTGAACCCATTTAACCCACGGAAACTACCGAACACGTACAATTTGCTGTCGAGCGTGGTCTCCCGTGTATACTAATTTGCGCTAAATTTTTTGCTTTTTGTTGGTTCCCTGTAATGTTGTAATGCACTACCGTGCTTAAAATTTTGTTATACTGCAAGTTTAAATATTTATTAAAGCCATGTGTAATATAAACAAGAACCATTTGATTGCAAACATTACTCATGTTAAATCCAAAAAGCAGTAACAATCAAGTTATGAAAAATTCGGAATATTCACAAGTCACAACTTTGTTAATAGCTCGTTACATTCAGTAGCAACAAAGTCAAATACGCGTAAGAAAACATAGAATACAGTTAGTAATAGCATGAGTATACATTTCAATATTGCAGTAAGCAAACAAAAAGGTTGAACGCACTTGTCAATTACATGCAAGAATAACCGACATTCATGAAAGGACTGTTTTCTTAGCATTAAGAAGCATTAAAGATGAATTTCTTGTAAGGTAAATATAAGAAACTAAAATGCAGTTGCAATGTTGCAGAACGCATATGTAAGTAAATAACATAGCAATGTCATTTAGCAGCATGCATGTCCTGGCGGACATTCCCTTCCATAAACGGAACCCTGTAACTTCAACTTATGCGCATTTCCCCGTAATTATTAACAATTAAAAAACTAACTTTATAATATTTTATTTATTTCATCTTTGTCGACCAAATGTTACTAAGTCATCAGCTGTTTTTTTTTTTTTTTTTTTTTTTTTTTTAATATTTTCATTTTTCATTAATTTTTGTTCGTTCGAAAAAAAAAATACAACAGACTTTTTTTACTATAAAATATTTCCAAAATAACATTGTCTTCTGCAAATACATTACATTTCTTATTAAACGGGGTCTTACAAAAATACAGGAATAAGGCAATAAAAGGAGTGTGTACACTCATGGAAAAGACACATTTATAAGAAAAATCTTTTTTAATAAACTTTTTTTTTTAATCTATGGATAAATGGTGTTGCTAAAAAAATGGAAACACAATTCGACAGGCAACATGAAAACGGAACGTATAAAATGTTAGAAGTATTTACGTACACAACCTTAAAACAAGCTCTTTCGGGTTAGAACAAATTATAGGTAACCAATCGCAAGACAGTATACATATGCCGCAATCTTACTAAAGTTCTTGATCTTCTAAACGAAGATCTGAAGATGACCAATTCACATTCATCTTTCTGTATATTTGGATTTCCGAAATTGCTATTAATGTTAATCTTTAAGGCATAATACAAGGCCTTGTAATAAAATCTATAAAGAACCTTTAGAAGCATAGAATGCAAACAAGCAGAATAATAGCACACTCGGTTTGATTGAGTCTGTTCATGAGAGGTAATGAAATGATCCCCAAAAAACAGGAAATATAACACCACTGACACATATTTAAGTCTACTGAAAGATCAAAAGATGTTTAAAGTATCCGCTCTTCTTTGTCGGCCTGCAGTAATGTGGAAACATTTGAATTTAAATGATGAAAGGTTCATTCGATACCAGTACCAAGTTGAGCTAAAACTTTCGAGCGGTTCTTGACAATGATTTGTGAAAAACGTGTTTGTTTTTTTTTTCTTTCAGAATGCTATAGATCAAGTTCGATAAATATAAATTAAGAACATCACAAGCAGAATCGAATAATTATATATTTCAAGCTCTGGTCGAGAAAAAAGAGTTGATAAGAACAATTTGAACAAACTTGAAGTATGTTACAAACAAAGTTTACTTAACGATCCATCAGGTAGTTGATGATAATAAATTGTTTTGAGTTTTCTTTTTCTTATAGGTCTGCGGTCCTGAAAAGGGATCAGTCATAAAACATTTGAAAAAATATTTGAAAGGGGTCTTTAATTTCTAGTATAAAGATTGGAGGTTAAAAAGTAGTTCGATACTTAATTTATTAATTTTTAAAACTAGAACATTCCCTTGTTATAAAACGTTAAAAGATTTCTCATTATGTACAATGGATTCACTAATGCCAGCAACTTTAAAATCGAACCAGTAATTAGGTTTATTGATTGATTGTCCGCTTCTAAATAGTCTGAAATAGAAATCTAAAGGATTCGCTTTTCATCAATGTTTTCATTAATTGAGGCCTGTTTTCATTGGACCTGTAGTTCTACGTAAACAAGCTTTAAATATTTGATCAATTGATTTGTCTGAATTCACAACGACAATTCGTGAGCTCTGCTAATGAATTAAAGCTGGATTTGTACGAGAGTAATGTAACATATCTGTAAGGATGGGTTTGAAATTGGTCAAAAATATTTCTCATTTAATTGTTAAGGTAACATTGGGAAGTCTCTACTAACCATTATGTAATTCAGTAATGGAGAACATAACTTGCATTTATGAAATTCTATCTGAGCATTTATTACTACCTACGTGTGTTTCTTATATTTTTACTCTCTCTTTTTTCATAATTATTTATAAAAACATTTAAGTGTTATTTTTTCTTTACGTTTAACAGGAGTAATTTCTATTTTCAGACTGCAGACAGAAGAATCGAAATATAATTGAAAACATACAGGCATACAAGAGATAGATTGTTCAAAAGCTAATCATGGATCACAAACTGGTATTGGTATACATATTGTTTCTTCGACTTGAATATATCCGTTGCGCTAATATTACTCAGGTCGAAACTTTATACACTAACTTATTCCAGAAGTACAACAGGAAACTATTTCCATTGATAAACCATAATGATACTGTAAACGTAAGTTGTACAGTGGGAATTGTTAGTATGAATAATTTTGATGAACTTTCTGGAGAAATCGAGCTTACTATGTTATTCTATATGCAATGGGTTGATGAAAGGCTGACGTGGACACCGTCCGAATCCGGCGGTAAATCAACACTGCTAGTTCCCCCGGAAGATGTTTGGCGCCCACAGCTCTACTTGCTACAGTCGTTTGACAGAATTCAAGATATAAGTAATGAGTCAATGATGGTTCGATTATCCTCAAGTGGCCTAGTAATATGGAACCCGGGAAGCGTATTAAAAATTGTATGCTCAGTGGACGTAACATATTTTCCTTTCGATACCCAGACATGTGACGTAACTGTTTCTGGGTGGGCGTACACAGCAGACGAAGTAATGTACTACACCACATCTAGTACGGTATTTCAAGATTATTTCAGTTCAAACAGTCAATGGACGCTTGAGTCTGCATCAGTAATAAATTATACGGATATTATACCATCATTTCCTCCATCAATAAACATTGCACTTAAATTGAAAAGAAGAAGTGATTTCTTTGTGGTCTACATTATTTTTCCAATGGTTTTCCTCGGCTCCATAAATAACCTCGTGTTCGTTATGCCTGCGAGTTCTGGCGAGAGAACGTCAGTAGCTATTACCACATATCTGTCTTTTATCGTCTTTATGCAGATGATAAATGACACGGTTCCTGAAAGTTCTGCTCCTATGGCTTACATTTATTACTATATATTGTTCCTGCTGGTATATAGTTCAGCCATTCTGTTTTTGTGTATAGTTTCATTACGTATTCAAGACAAGGAGGATCCAGTTCCGTCAGCTGTGAAAAAGGTAGTATTCTTGCTTCGCTTTTTGTGTTTTAAACGGAAAAAGAAATCAATCGTTATGCCCGAGAGGAAATTTTCTAACGTTTCAATACAAGCTGAAGTCAAAAACAACAACTTCAATGAAAACATGGAAAATTATAAGGAAGCCGACAGTCCTACAGTGACGTGGAAAATAGTGGGAAAAACATTCGACAAGTACTGCTTTACTGCTTTGTTTATAACATTTTTGGTGATGACAACTCAAACGTTCACAAAATTATACACTAATCAGGGCTTCTAACTTTAAGCAACATTTAAGTATCAATTCTATAGTGTAATTTATTGCTAAATTATAAAATCTTTTCTTCCTCATGAGTTTATGAACTGGATTACAGCTGTTCAATAATATTTGCATATTTTAGCAAGATCACATACCTGAAAACAAATACTTTTTTTCAGCATTTGCTCAAGTAAGAGAGAAAAATGATCTATTTGACGGCATGAACACACTATATTCAAAAGACTTCTACTGAAATATTAAAAATACTCCATAAAGTATACTAAACTTCTCTCAATATCCTTAACCCTGTGCTTTATGGAATTTTCATAAACACTTTCAGAGCCCTACATCTAGAATTTTAATGCATTTTAAATGAATTCAGAGTAGTGCAATTTATAAGGTAAATCAGCAAATATATTGCCTTCAGTCATCTAAGAATGTATAAAGTGAATAGGGACAAGAAAAACAATATTATGACAATAGTATAACAAAATGAAAACCATGTATACTTTTAGAAACTGTAAAGACCTTCTTTCAAACGTATGTACAACACATGTTTACTATTTGTTGACACAATATTGCATACATTTATTCAGTGCTGCTAACCACTTTAAAGTATTCCTAGCACAGCACATTCATGAAGTGTTATCAATACAGAAGAGCCTCGCAGAAATACATCTATTCATGAATAACAGGACTTAATATAGAATATATGCAAAAGTTCCAACTTAATCAGCATAGAGATTAACTGAAATATGATAAATCAATAAGAACAACATTAAAAGATTGAAATACTAATTGATTTTTTTTTTGTATTTATTCCATCTACGTAGGCATACTAAAGGCTTTTCGCAAATATATTTGTTTTCATTGAGTGATAACAGTTACACACTATACTCATTAAAACTACATTGTTAGAATAAGCTGCAATAGAAACATTTCAAAACATTACCGATCCGGCTTTTAAAGTGATTAGAAACAGGAACAGAACGGCATTTTATTAAACAGATTGCGTCGTTACACAGACAGTTAATAGAGGATAAACAACAGTATCAACCATTTAACAGAGGCATAGCAGGTTTGGAATATCAAGCTAGATTTGTTATAACAGCATGTTTCGTATTTTTTACATAATAGACCTTTGGTAAAAATACCCTTTAATGTATTTATCCCTTCGGTTTTCATTACATGGACACTTACATTATAAGGGAAAATCGTCGTTTGAATCAAACAAATACAATGTAAGAAGTATCTTTCAGTTCTATGTATAATATTTCGTGAATAACGATCAGTCTGTATTCTAAGGAAATGCTCTTGTGTAATATATTCTAACATTCAAAGAACAAATGGTAATACATCAAAATATGATTCATAATGTAAGGTTTGCTTAAAATGTTTGAATTAATAAAGTACTGCTATGTTAGCTACAACAACATTCCATTTTTGTGTTAAACAAGCAATGACACGTTGCTTAAAGTTGTTTGGGAATAAATGTAACAATTCTTTTTCGGCGACGCCGTCTAAATTCGTTTTCGTTTTCCTATGCCACGTGACTTCAGTTTGCCAATCAAACTACTTGATAACGCATTATAGATAATTTATCAAAACGGAAGATTTATGCAACACTCTGCCTGATTGGACGAGAGTGTCAATTTCTTTCACTCTGTTGACTGTGCTACGCTGAGTGAAATGTAGACAAAGCGTTTATCCTAAACGACGCTGCTCACAGTTTTAAAGCCAACTTTGGCTCAATATATTTAGCAAGAATATTGATATATCTCAAAATAATAAGTAAGTTTAATAAATATGATAAAAACCTGTTCAAATACCAACATATATCAAATTAAAGAAAGAGCTGAATACGGTCTGCGTATCACATGAATAAGGGTGTGTTAAGAGTCTTTTATGTAGAGAAGTGCTTTTTAAAAGATTTTCCTTGTTACAATTGTCGTCTGTATATGAAAAGGTTTCTTGCTTTTGTGACTTATTCAGTTTGCATATTAAAATGAGTACTTGTTTGCTTTGATATATTTGTTACAAATTATTTAACTGATTAACTTATTATATATGAATATTTTTTTAGTATTGTATGCAAGTCTTGAACTCAGTTGAAATCTGTTTCATTATATATATGCTATATAATGACTGAATCTCATTTTACATTGAAATGAAGGTACGTTGCATACAGTTTATCTATGTGATATAACTACGGTCAAACTTTGCTTATGCGGTCAAAATTTGCTTATGAAACAGAAATATTGAAATAATAACAATTGTATGTTTTGCTTGACCTTCACTTTTTATAGGTGTGACGTCATTGTCCAAAGATTCACGAATAGCGATTATGCATTTGTTAAAGCGGGATCAGTTGGTCTATTTTAGAAATAGATAAAAATAATAAATAAAAAAATCCTTTAATTGATTTTTTCTCATGTATTCTAATCAAACTTGATTTGTAGCATCTTTATTAGGCCCGCAGCCAACTTTGTTCAGCTGGGACATTTGACCCCTTTTAGGGGCTGCTAGAGCTAAATCTAGAAATGCCTTTATACAGCGTCTCATGAACAGCTTGGTGGATCTTTGTCATACTTGGTCCGAAGCATCATTATAAGGTCCTCTTCCAAATTTATTTATAAAGGAACTTGGGCCCTATTAGGGACCACTATAGCTAAAAGTAGATATGTCTTTCTTCGCATTAACCACTAAAATGTAATGGATTTTTATCAAACTCGATGTGTAACAATATCGTAAGGTCTCCTGCTATTTTGTTACAAATGGGGATAGGGACCAATTTAGCTAAAAATATAAACACGTTTAATGACCTATTCTCATGAACCGCTTTATGAATCTTCATCGAACTACCTCTGTAATTATTCGTCTAAGGATAAACGAAACAAAATTGCAACCCTACGAAACCTTTGCGAAAAATTAAAAGAGAACCATTTAAATTGTTAAAGTGCGGTGTTTAGTTTTGCAATTTGAAAAATGTTAGATGAAAGATGAATGTTAGATGAAAAATTTATAAACTTCTTTCCTTATTACAATTCGCCGACCATCATTTTTAAAGATATTTCTTGTTTTCTTTTGTTTTACATTATATGATATTACGTAAGTGTAATAATTTATTTATGATGACATATCTCCCTGGCTCGCCGTAAACACCTACGCTATAAGTTCAAACATATAGCCGAGCTGCGATGGCCTAATGGATAAGGCACCTGTCCTGCAATCGGGAGGTCGAAGGTTCTAGCCCTGTCAGAGGCGGGTCTTGTTACAGAAGAGAGACCGGTTGGTCTGCCGCCAGCTAGTTAAATAATGGTTACCGACTGCCTACCTGCCTAGTGCCTGGCATTAAAAAATAGGAATCGGGAAGTAATGCTGTTCAATGTATGAAGGTATCTCATAAGCCAACTTGGCTGGCCCTTTCAGTAGGGGTGACACTATAATTAACAAACACTTTACTTTATTTGTATAGCCTTTTACACAATATAAGACGAGCTTTTTCATCAAACGAATGGAATTTTTAAACATCATCCCGCAAACCGTTTCTACCGTTTCTCCGATAATGAAATAGTTGACATACATTCTGTGGATAACCTCTCTCCTTTCAAGATTATTCAATATATAGAAACTCAACTCGTCAGACAATATTGATTATAAAAGCTATTGACAGTTATGTGCATTGGCTAACTTTATACCAAGTTTGTCTAAGCAATTCTGATTTTGACTTTGAAAATCGACACGTCAAACACTTTGTTGTTTGAAACTGCAGGACTATTTAATGAACTTGTATCAAAGCTGTTCAAGCCGTCAAATTCGTCAAAAATGCACATTGGCATGATGTTTCGATAGTATTTCATTGACTCTTTTTGAAAATAAAAGTAGCCGCTGGTGTTTAATTTGTGCTTTTAATACCTACTTGAGTTATGTAAGATCACCAGACCCCACTTCTTAAATTTCATAGTCATCCAGATATCTTTGCCAGTATGTTTCTTTTTTAGATTCAATAGCCGAAAAAGGATCAGCGTGATGTCATAGTAGCTAGTAGTAGATAAAACAAATATGATTTGATATTTTTAGTTTATTTGAATGTAGGATCAACTACTTAATATAATGATAGGAAAGTGATACATATTTTACCCTGTATTTAAGTGTACATGTGTATGTTTGTGTGTGCCTCCAAAAGAAGGCTTATTTGATTTTCTAATATTTTGTCTTGTCATATCCTCTGTATGCTTAGACTGATGTTCAAATATATTGGCAAGCGACATAAACACAAAGAGATAATGCGTCTTCTGCAGGACAAAGACCACTAGTTCAAACAATAACACGGATACAACCAGTATAGTGCAGACTCTCTATCAATATCACGGAAATTGTTTTGAAATATGTACTCCGTACATTGTTTTTATGCATGTTTTTTACATTTCCCACGACCCACTGACATAGAAATACTTGCCCCTCATAGTCATGGGTTAGACACCTCAATAGAGGTTTAAGTTCGTTTCATTTTATTCACAAAACGCAAGTTTAAATTGATAACTCACGTTGATAGCAGCTTTATTTGCAGTTAATAGTTGTTTTGTTAGCTGTATGCATAAAGTATAGCCTACGAATCTTTAACCACTGTCGCCAAACGTTCTTTGCTTCCAAAGGATTTTTTACAGATTTTATTAAGGCCATGTTTGTGTAATAACAATTGTCATGTGCTTAACTTAATAAAATATGCCTGACATTTAGGACATTTAAATCAAGAGACAGCATTTTCAGAAATCAATGTGATATTTGGACGTTTAATGGTGTCTTTTTGTCATCGCACTTGTTCAGTTCTAACCGGTTAAATAATACAGTTCGTCCAATAGTTATGGTCTTGGTTTAATAAATCTTAATAACACTTATGTATACATTGAGAGATCGCCTGTCTAAAAGAACGAATTTCGTCAAAGGGTGATCATAGCAAACAGGTTTGACTGTATATATATAGTCGTTATCTCTCAAGACAGATAAAATTGCACTATTTATGGAAAGTAGTTGTCTTTAAGCGTATTTAAAATAAGTGGCCATTTTTCGGAGGTGATATTTATAATAAGTTGGATTGTTAATGTTAAGGAGCTTCAGTTGCCCCATTGGTATTCGATTACTAAATTATGTTTTATAAAAGGATGTTAGCTAAAAGTCGTTCGTCACTTCTTAAGAAGCAAATAATTTCCCGTAAAAAGACATAACAAATAACAGAATAAGATTATGTGTGACAAAACACAAATACTGGCTCACATGGCACGGATAATGTATGTAGCAATATGTCCAGACGTTTAGTTCTATACTTCGGACAAGGCTTTTAAGGTAATTATTAAGAAAAAAAAACGTTACAACTACAAAAATAAATCAACTTATGGTGACGAAGATTTCTACTTTTACAATTCATACAGAAATGAGAAAACTTTGATGGAATGATAAAATATTCATTTCTTAAGTGATAAAACACTCATGTAAATCTGTAGTATTCGGTACTTTGTGGCTAAGGATTGGGAACGATTGGGTACGATTACAATAGGCTTTATGTAATGACAAACTAGTAGTACAAACTAACGCAATATATCATTATTTGTTTATAAAACAAAATGTGATATGACAATACCAGTAGAACAAAGATGTTGTACTGTATTGCTTGTCTTATAAAGTGCCCAGTTTGACTTCTCAAGCTAACAATTAATGTTCCGTCATCTCAACATGGGGTTGAGGCCATTTTCCCATTGATAAAAGTGTAATCAAAACATCTTAGAGTGAACAGGCATATATTTCATTCTATGAAGTGCATAATTTAGTATGCTACACAGATTTGTTAATAAATCGTGTCAATTACTTGAAACTGATCTTGAAGACATTATTTTCAAGATTTTTTCAATTTTCTCATAACTTCAGGGCGATTTACTAAACAAAGAATTACTGCGCTGAACAAACAGTACTGAGAGACAATATAGTTGGCAGCATATTAGGACGTGCCAATTAAAGGATTCAGTAGTATGGTGCGGCGATGTTAAGCTGAATGATATTAAACATAACGGAAAAGAGATGTTTAAACAACAGACAAAAAAGATTTGAACAAGAGGTAGCATGTGGGAGGGGAGATTTTTTGTCAGCCATCTGTTCTCTACTAATTTCAGATATAGAATATTCTTGTCACTACACTAAATAAGCCAAATGGAAATAACATATATATAGACGGGTAAGTAAGGAGACGCAAGTTAAAAGGGATTTATTTCTCAAAATAAACTTTTTCTTATTATGTTTTAGAACAATATGCATGAATTCGGTTAATTTTGATCATAGTTCGAATCGGACTGGTATGCATGTATTCGGCCAAGCTGCCTAACTGATTCTTTTGGCTGTACGGGTACACAAAACAAACGTTATGTGTAAGGGAATCCATAAACCGCGGACGAGACATAGCAAATAATCTAATCCATGGCGAGACAATAACAAATTTATCCGGTTAGTAATTATGTCAATTCATATTCTCTACAAGAATGAGGAGTAACAAAGAACAGTTCTAAAACAGGTTATCAAAGGGTAACTGTTTTATACAGTAAACATTCATATAATGATTAATTGCGCCATATATTATATGTGTTGCGTTTCTCTACTGGTCAAACAACAATACAAAGACACAGTCTTACTTAGCAGGTCACGGGACAACGCATAATGTCGCAATAATCTTTAAGTTGGGAAACATAAGTAAAGAATATCAAAGTTAATTTGATCAAAATAATCTATATGAACACAAGGTGTGAACGTTTTAGACGGGTACAACGATAAAAATATATTGCTATGTAAACGGAGTTTTGTTGTAATAAACTTCAGTTGCAATTTAATGATAATGAACATGAATTTTGTATGAGAAACACTCTTAAACGTTTGTTTCGCTTTTCGCCGGTTGATACTAGAAACCATTTCATAAAACATGCACTTGAAGAAAACTAATAAGGTTTAAATATTTAGGAATTTAAAAAGAAAATACTCTGAATATGTACTTTATGCAGTACCTGCAATTGTGATTTGATCAGTTGTTGATTGACAAAATAATGTCACTTATTGCGAAAGGAAAACCCTTCCTCATGACGGAAATTAAACGACGTATCACCAGTATTAATTGATACATTCATCACATCACATATCAGATTTCATTTAACAATCCTCTCAGCGTAATTGTTTTAGTTGCTGAACAGTTTTAATCTATATACAACTAAGCGAATGGTGAAAACAAATATTAATTACATTTGACGAGTTGAAAGTTACTCTAGAGAATACTATGCAATAGTATCTACACAATCAAATATTAAATGAATTGTTAGACAATGTATTAAAGGGACATACCTCCAGATAATAAAAAATTCAAAAATGTAGAACAGACAGCATTTGAAATTGAACGTCAAAAATGGCAAACCAGCATTGTCTAATTAGGTAATGTATATGACACAATGTAGATATTTTTTTGTTTTATATAAAATTTCAATAGTGTTAATAACGCATTTGATGGTTTTCTACAGATTTCATTGGCTAAACTGGTGTTGTGTTGGTGAAGGTAACAAGTTCCTTAAACACATGGAATCACATTTGAAGGTCTTTTTGTTGCAGTAACTAACTACAATAGGTATTTTCAAAATTTCAAAAAAGAACATAAATCTAGTGGCGTGCCGCTTTAATGATTCTTTTTTCATTAATAGCTCGAGATATTCAATGATCTATTATTCTGAATCCCTGACTTGCTGTAAATATTAACAAACAATTAAAGAAGGATCTAAAAGCGTTTCTAAAATATGTTTCATTTCACTGAGAAGTCACAGAGAAGTAACACTATCGAAATGTTTAGTCTGATTTTAAAAATAATTTAGATAAAGGAAATATTATTGTAACCAAATCGTTTGTATCATAGGATTACCATGAAATGTAAATTTTCTTAAGTTAAATATACGATGCTATCTGTGCCACATTTTAAAAGGTGAACTATTTTAAAAAGTGGACTAGGAACCCTTATAACGAAGGTAGAAATATTAATGTCAAGTAATATTTCTATATTTTGAAGTGTATGTTTTATCAGCGGGTACTTGTGTCATTGTTTTGTTTTGTATGAATTTACACTTTATACAGTGTTCATTCAATTAATTCATAGGAGTTTTAAGAAGACTGTTGAAATTCAGCACTTCATCTTCCTTGTAAATATTATACCTCTTGATTTGATAATGTAACGCTATCTGTGCAAATCAATTCATTTTAGGTTGCACATGAACAAATTGTATGCCATAAGTTAATGATTGTCGTAAATGCGTTGGTTATAATGTCCGCTAATCAGACATGTACAAATTAAGTATAAAATAACAAAAATAACCAGTTTATTCAGTTTCAAACTGGAAGTTTAAAAATGATATAGCGTCAGTGCATTGTGTTTATTTTTATTTCATTTTTTTTTTTTTTTTTTTTTTTTTTTGCTTTGCAGTTGAAAGGAGTATGTGGTGGCTATTTTGCTGGTGCATATATGACAGGTCAGTTATCACAGAAATATGAAGTTCGTTTGGTTCCTCATTACAATGGTGATGATTCAAACTAAATATATTCACTGCTTAATTGTTTCACAGACTGGACAGTTATATTCTCATTTATTTCAGAAGTAGAAACCCAATCTATTTCCTTTC
The DNA here is from genome assembly GCF_021730395.1 of Mercenaria mercenaria. Lineage (NCBI taxonomy): Eukaryota > Metazoa > Mollusca > Bivalvia > Venerida > Veneridae > Mercenaria > Mercenaria mercenaria. The sequence continues at coordinate 28,032,539 of NC_069362.1, forward strand.
ACCGACCAAACAGTCAATGTTAATGTTGAAATGGGAATTGCAAATATCAATAATTTTGATGAGCTTTCCGGGCAAATAGACCTTACTTTGCTATTCTATAGGCGCTGGAAGGACGGAAGATTAAAATGGAAACCATCCAATTACGGCGGTAAATTAAAACTGCTTATTTTACCAAAAGATGTATGGCGTCCACAGCTTTTCGTTATAGAAACTTACGACGTAACTCAAGAAATCGGTATGGTCCGTTTACATAGTACAGGGGAATTATATTGGCAATCTGCAAAGGTATTGAAATTTGTTTGTCCTGTAGATGTAACATATTTTCCTTTTGACACACAAATTTGCAGAATAACTATGTCTGCTTGGGCCTACGAAAGAGATGAAGTGATGTTATACGCTGCAAATGAAAAAGTTAGCGAACAGTTTTACACGACAAACAGTCAATGGAAGTTACTGTCTGCAACTCTAAGCAATACAACTTCAAAACTCAAGGACTTTCCGCCATCGATAGACATGGCTTTGGTTTTGAATAGAAGAAGTGAATTTTTTGTTGTCTACATAATAATACCTGTAGTTTTTCTTGGAAGCATCAATAGTCTTGTGTTCGTTATGCCAGCTAGTTCAGGAGAGCGAACGTCAGTAGCAATAACTACATTTTTGTCTTTTACTGTTTATATGGAAATGATAAATGAAAATGTTCCTGAAAGCGCATGTCCTCTTGCAAATATATATTACTACATTCTTTTCCTGATGGTATACAGCTCAACGATATTGTTCATGTGTGTAATATCACTCAGAATACAGGAGAAAGAAAATGAAGTTCCTGCAAATGTAAAAAACGCTAATAACATATCTGCTTTTTCGCTGTATCTCTCTCTCAGGAAAAATACGGACAATCTACGGCAAAGAAGGACATCCAATGTATCCGAGTTATCTTGCGCAAATATAGAAAATAAAGAGAATAGTAAAAACGGAATTCAATAGACGTTTCCTGCCTTAACATGGAAAGAAGTTGGAAAGACATTTGACTTGTACTGTTTTGTAACTTTGACCATAATCTTCTGGTTGACTACAGGAATATCAGTCTTGAAGTTATTTTTTAATCATGGTGTATTAAGGTTGTACGCGTGTTAAACAGAAAAAGAGAGTAGAAAAAACATATTGTGAAAAAAGTAAATTACCTGTGACTCTTTGGAACCTTTAGATGTCAGATTTCAGGCAATTGTGACAATGTCTTTGATGTTTGTATATATTTAATACATTTGAAAAATTAATAATATGTCTAAGAAATACCAAAAAAAAATGATGAGTTGTAAACACATTTGTAGGATCTGTCGTTTGGGTTTATTTCTTTTCCTGGTTTTAGTCACGCAGACACAATGTTAGATCTTTTGGTATTATTCCAACATAGTTTAATGAACTGATTTTGAGCTTTAGAACTGTTGATTCCCAGTGGAAAAGTAATACATTAGACCAGTTTCCGTTTGAAAATTAACGAAAATGAACTAAAAGCATCTACTGTGTAGAAATGTACTAGACAATTTTGAAGGTAAAATTTAATATAGTTCCATGTACAGATGTCTTCTGAAGGCTAGGTGACAACCTTTGGATGCATACAGATGCCAGAAATGTACAAATAAACTTTGAAGAGTGATATTTTGCGAATTTTAGTTTTGCGTTTGGTCTGTAATACTCTTAACATTTAATATCAAGCAAAGAATGTTTAGATTTAATCAACATTTATACAGACTATAAAAAAAGTCCAATTGCATTTGTTTTGAAATACACTACAGTCAAATATCGATATCTCGACTTCGTCGGGACCAAGGAAACAAGAGCTGTCACTAATGGTGACAAATGCCCGCGCAGCACCTTGACCTTTGACCTGGTGACCTTGACCTTTGACCCGGTAACCCCAAAGTCAGTAGGGGTAGTGTACTCAATAAGTACTATCAGCACGTGAAGTTTGAAAGTCCTGGATGCAGTGGTTCGCGAGTAATGTGCCTTCATGCAAAAAGTTAACGTTGGCCCCTGTGACCTTGACCTTTGAGCTGGAGACCCCAAAGTCAGTAGGGATAGTGTACTCAATAAGTACTATCAGCATTTGAAGTTTGAAGGCCCTGGGTGTAGTGGTTCGCGAGTAAAATGCCTTCATGCAAAAAGTTAACGTTAGCCCCTCTGTCCTTGACCTTTGACCTGGTGACCCCAAAGTCAGTAGGGTCTATCAAGTACTATCAGCATTTGAAGTTTGAAGGTCTTGGGTGCAGTGGTTCGCGAGTAAAATGCCTTCATGCAAAACAAAAAGTTAACGTTTGACGAACGAATGAACGAACCAACGAACTAACGAACGAACGGACGGACGGACAGTTGAAAACTAATATGCCTCCCTTCGGGGGCATAAGAAAGTCGACATATCGAAAAATCGAGACAACCGAAGTAAGATCGGTAGGTGGGGTAACAAAGTTTTGTGTTGATAAAAACACGTTTTTCTACAAAAAATGTGTATATTTGTACAAAAACATATGTTTTACATATTGATTGGTCATTACTTTCTAAACTAATCATTAATAAAGTCTTTTGCTGTTGATTTCGTGTTAATTTAAACTTTTTATCAACCCACTTCCTGGTTTTAATTACATCTTTTCACCATCGTGTGATTTGTGCAATGCACATGATGTGAAACTCGCTCATAGGTTTAAAGCAATTAAATTTTCATCCCTTTTGACCGCTGCATCTTGTTGTTATTTGGGTGAAACTATGTAAAAACTTTTTCGGATTTGATGATGACTTGTATATCTGCTTTGTTTATATACCACCTAGTAACTCTGTTTTTTTATTTAAATCATGAAATTGGTTTCTATGAGTTGTTAGAAAGTAATATTAGAAAGTATCAAGAATATGGTAAAGTGTCAGTTATTGGAGATTTAAATGCTAGATGTGGCGAACGGTCGGACACGTTACAAAATACACATGATTTTAACAAATACATTCCTTCATTAGGAAAAGATGATTGTGATAATGTATGTTATAACATTCCTACCCGATTTACGATGGACAAAACTGTTAATAACTCTGGTAATAAACTATTAGATATATGTTTATGCACCGACTTGAAAATTGTTAACGGGCGTATTGGTGATGACGCCGGGGTCGGTAGTTACACATTTATGTCATCTAGCGGTTGTAGTGTGATTGATTATGCACTTATGTCTCATGATTTCTTTCAATACATTAACGATTTCGTTGTTCATGATTTGTATACATGCTCACATCATGTACCTATACAAATTGATTTGTGTGTCAAGAAATCTGTATCACAGTCACATGTAGATGATAAATTTATTGATAAAATATTCTGGAATAATGAAAAAAGTCCTGAATACAAAACATTGATTCACTCAGATTTTGGTAATTTAGAATCTATTGTAAATGATATTTTATCAACAAGTATTGATGTTAATACAGGTATAGACCAGTTTGCTGACATTTTATATAAAAATGCCTACAGTGTTTTTGGTAGGTCTGTAAACATAAACAAATCTAAAAATAAAAGAAAAGTTAAGAGTAAGTCGTTTACGCAGGAATGCGTATCGGCTAGACGTGAATTTCGTTCAGCCAAGGCAGCTTATCGGAAAAATAAATGTGATCATAATAGAAATGTATTACTTGAAAAACGCCGCATTTACCGTTCTTCCAAGCGCAAAGCCCGTGCTAGTTATAAGGCCAATCAAAGAAGTAATTTGCACAATCTAGCTACGTCCCAACCTCAACAATTTTGGAAAGAGGTACGTAAACTTAAAGCTAGCAAAGTACGGAATAACAATATTAGTTCTGAAGAACTTTTTAATCATTTTAAGCATATCTACTCTGATGTTGACAATTTTAGCAATGAAGATGTTGAGAATGACTTGTTTAACAATGGTGATGGAAATGATATTGAACAACTTGACAGATTATTCACTGAAGATGAAGTATTTAAAGCTATGTCAGAGCTAAAGCGTGGTAAAAGTGGAGGTGTAGACAATTTAATTCCTGAGATGTTTATTGAGTGCAAAGATATATTTGCACCACTATTATGTAAACTTTTTAACCATATGTATGTACATTGTATCTACCCAGATAGTTGGACAAAAGGCGTTATTGTTCCTGTTCCCAAAAAGGGCAATCCAAATGATGTTAATAATTACAGGGGCATTACTCTTACCAGTATTTTTTCAAAAATATTTTCTACTTTGTTGAATACACGTCTTCGAATATGGGCGGAAGAAAATGAATTGTTGTCAGATTTTCAATTTGGATTTCGAAAAAATAAAAGCATTGTTGATTGTATTTATGTTCTAACATCTTTAATTGATAGAATTATCTCTCATAAAAAAAGAAAAAACTTTACTGCGCATTTGTAGATTTTCGAAAAGCTTTCGATGTAGTGTATAGAAATGGCATATGGTTTAAATTATTACAATGTGGAGCCTCAACAAGGTTAGTTAAAATGTTACAGAAAATATATGAACAGGTAAAATGTTGTGTAAGAGTAAATGGTGATTATACTGAAAATTTTAATAGTACCAAGGGAGTTAAGCAAGGCGAGCCTTTGTCACCTCTGCTATTCCTGTTCTTTATAAATGATATGTCTCAATATATATATGATAATGCTATAGACCCTGTTTTTATTGATGAACTTAGATTGTTTTTACTACTGTTTGCTGATGACACTGTTTTAATGTCGTATTCTAAGGAAGGCCTTCAACGCGCCTTAAATAACTTAAATGCATACTGTAATAATTGGGGAATAAGTGTTAATATAGATAAAACTGTTGTAATGGTATTTAAAAAAGGTAATAGACCTGAAAACATTGAAATATTTTTTAATAACCATAAACTGAATATTGTAACAAATTTTACATATCTTGGAGTAACTTTGTCTTCTAATGGTTGTTATTATCAGGCTCAGAAATCCTTATCTCAACAGGCAATGAAAGCTTTATTTTCTCTTAACTCATTGTTTGATGTTGTTTCTTTCGATGTATCTGAGAAAGTTAAGTTTTTTGATTCGATGATAGCTTCAATTGTAAATTATGGATGTGAAGTTTGGGGCTTTCATAAAGCCCCGGATATTGAAAGGTTACATATGAAATTTCTTAAACAAACTTTACAAGTAAGACAACAAACAACTAATGCTACGATATATTGTGAATTTGGACGAGTTTCAATGAGTGTTATTCGAAAAGTTAGAATTGTAAAATACTGGTTTAAAGTCATAAAAAATGCAGACTCATTTATGTATAAATTATTTAATTTACGTGATGAAAATGGTAATTATACAAATAAGTGGTCTAAAGATGTAAAAAAGCTACTAGATGACACAGGATTTTCATATTTATGGAATAATATATCAGTGTCAAATACGCAAATACAAAATGTTATAAGGTGTTTATATGACCAGTACTTACAGCAGTGGTTTTCAGATCTTAGAAACCTACCTAAACTTGTAACATATTGTATGTTTAAAACCGATTTCCAAGTTGAAAAGTATTTGTCATGTGTTAAGAACGATAATTACAGAAATGCATTGTCTAGATTCAGATGTTCAGCTCACAATTTACTTATAGAAGAAGGAAGGCATAGAAATATAGACAGAAATCTTAGATTATGTACAAGGTGTAACATGAATACGATTGAGAATGAATATCACTTTTTGTTAGTGTGTCCATTTTATAGAGATTTACGAAATACCTGTCTACCAAACTATTATTGTCATTGGCCTAATTTGAATAAGTTTAAAACTCTGTTAAGTAATTGCCAGAGTGGTATTGTTAATAAGTTAGCGAAATATATTTATCAAGCATTTGCTTTAAGAGGTTAAATTGCAATTGTGTATTTGTATTACAATTTATACCTATCACCTGTCTGTTTGTATGTCTATACATGTATATTCATGCTTTTCTCATATTCTTTATAATTGTTTAACACCGCCATACAGTACTGGCGATGAACATTGTATATGTTTTGCCAAATAAACTATTGAATTGTATTGGTGTGAATAAATATCATTTTCATTTGATTCAATTTTGACACAATTCAATACAAATTACTCAATCCGAGTGTTACACAGCTTACGTCGCAAACAAACACATGAGCGCCGCTTAATTGGTTTCGGGTCGTAAGTAGGATCATTGAGTGAATAACTGCGTGTGTTGTTTTTCGCACCTCCGGCGGCAGACGACAACTGATAGAATACAAGCGCATGCAGTTTTTCGCACCTCGTTTGGAATACCATTAATGTCCACTCGAGATAACCGATGTCAAAATAGAGTAAATTTTAATGTTGGGATTGAAAATTTAGTCGAGATATCAAAAAATTCGAAATAAACAAATCGAGATATCCGTTGTTGATTTATACAAAATAAGAAGGAAAAAAATCGGGACCGGGAAAAGCCACTCGAGATATCGAAATATCGAAATAACCGAAGTCGAGATATCGAGATTTGACTGTATATTTGTAAATGCGTGGTCACAAATCAGAGTTTGGAAATGTCATTGTTTATCTGAAAATATATAAAATGTTAAAGCCGTAGTACACTCTAAGTTCAGATTTTTAGCATATTTCATCTGACAGGGTTAACAACTTTTAAACGAAACGTTTTCTTTTTCTATTATCTATCTTTAAACAACGTAAAATAAGATAAATCGCATTTGAAAAAAATACTGACATTACTCTCCATCTATGACTTCTGCAAATATACTCGTATATGTCCCTTTCAATACAGTGCAGAATTATTTAAATTTATATATTAATTTTGTTGGGTTTAACGTCGCACCGACACAGTTAAAGGTCATATGACGACTTTCATGCCTGTGTGGTGGAGGAAGACCCCAGGTGCCCTTCCGTTCTTTATTTCATCACGAGCGGGTGCCTGGGTAGAACCACCGACTTTCCGTAAGCCAGCTGGATGGCTTCTTCCAGAATTAGTTTAAGGGTTTAAATTAAATCATTGGCCAAATTATTTATAAAGATTCTGATACCTTACTTTATTCTACTTATAAGATTACTTACATACATGTATAACTGACAACTATATTTGAACTTAACGAAGAAACTTTGACCCTTAAGAATCGTAATTTGAATATAACATTAAATTATGAAACACTCAATAACTACTATTTCAGAAGTCATTGCTATACTAAAGATCTCTGTATATGAAACATATTTTCAGTCAATGAACAATAATTGTTTTCCATTTTTTACATGTGGAAAGCATGTATAATACTGGGAGTGGATTTGGGCTTTTCGTATTTCGTCTTATATTCGAAATATACCACTTATGAATATATTGATAATACACGTTTTTTTTGTGTATTAACGTGTGCAGAAGCCCGCGGGAATGTTGTGACTGAGGCTGAAGGAATATATCCCAACATATGTCCCTATTCTTGCATAAAAACATGCCTCAAAGACTAAATTTATTGTTTTCATATGTGATGACTTTACGATTCCAGTGCAATTTCTGAATACCATTTTGTTCTACTTCGAAACCACAAACAAGATTTGAATATCCATAACCGGAGCCCACAAATCAACAACACAATCAAAAGCTTGCATTGAAGGCCTATCACCTATTTGCTTTTTATTTCTCGTTATTACAAACATGACATTACCCATAATTTTGCATATTAATTAAGAAAATGTACATTCGAGCTATTTTAAGTACGAACACATTTCGAGTAAAGGTGAGCACGAACGTATTGACAAGCTCTCAAGATTTATATTAATTCTTTGAGAATACCGACTGATACTTCTCAAAATTATTACTATGATTCCTCAAAAACAATCGCACAAGTTACATGCGATACATATATAATAAAATCACAATTATCGGCACAATGTAACCGACGCCGAATTCAAAAGGGAATAAACAAAGGGAAAAGCAACTAAGTACATTTTTGGATCTGTAAGGGTAGTACGTTTGGGGTTGCTAACGGATACAGCAAAACATACTGTTGATTAAATTGCATCTTTTATGCTACAAAAAGGAGAATATTATGGAAGAAGCAAGAGGCATATATCAGATATTCATCTATTAGAAATAAATGTCCGTCCCTGGCAAAGCATTTCAAAAATAAAAATCATGAATTAACATGAATCGCCTTTTTCTTCCGTTAACACATGGGCGGATCCAGTGAAAACGTAGCTGATGGGACAATGTGCAAAGCATTTAAACTCGGTCTGTAGGACTGAAGGCTGTGATGAGACAATGTGCAGATTGCATAACCAGGGGGTAGGTCAAAGGTCAAAGTCACAGCAAGGTGAAATCTGCCGATCATATTTCGTGTCCAGATCATAACTTAAAAGTATTGAAGGTATTGACTTTAAACTCGGAATATAGGCAGGTAGTGATGAGAGGATATGAACACTGCAGTAATCTACATTTCAACAGCCCCCACAACAATACCCCCCTCCCCACCTTCACATTCTGCTCCCCCAGCCTCCCACCTTATAAAATTGTCTTTAAATTTAGCTTATTCTTTACACTTTGCTTCCGTCCTCCTCTGATATAGCCCTCTTGGCGTATATTGCCCCTCTTGGCGGAGCTCTTGTTTTTCTTTTGTATTGGTGGAGGCTGGGGACTTTGCTTGATAAGATTGCCTGATTTTCACATTTTGACTCCTAGTTCACTGCAAAAAGATTTTTAGCTCCATATTAGGTTTATGTATATAATTCTATTACTCTGAGAGTCATTTCTTTCCTTCAGTCTGTTGCTTTTAAATCTAATCTTAAGAGTTAACGAAGAACGCCATTTCCGCCGATGTTTGAATTTTAAACACAACTAAAGAGGAGTACAGGACTGATTTGAAAGTTGTATGTTGTGTTTTGACTGTATTATGTTACATGAATTATTTTAACAAAAACACTATGCACAGGCGTAGGAACAAGGTGAGGGATACCATCTTCGTCTGGAGACAATGGTGTATACATTTGTTACTGATAATGTTATCGTGTAACTCACTAGATTTTATCATTTGGCTTTTAAAGTACTCAAAACTATGTATGGTACCACTTTCTTAAGAACACCACACCCTAGTGAAATTCCTGTGTCGATCGCACAATCATTTTCTGCCAAAGTACATTTAATTTTCGAGGGGCGTACATGGCGGTTAGCTTCAACAATGCAAATTCACAACATTGAAATCGCAGAAGTTCTCAAAAGAAACTGGAACACTTATTGTTAGTACACCTGTGGGACCGAATTCGGCAGTCTCTTCTGTGAATGCAGGTTGAAGAAGAATACCAGAAACTTTACGTAGTTTGGCCTAAAAAAAGTAAAGAGCAGACTACTATCTACGTGTTGGCAGCAACAAGATCACCTAAAATACCAGAGAGTCTGAAATCATGACCCGACTTCAGCAAGGGGAAACAACTGCGACAACTATAATTTTTCCCAGTGACACCTTTTCTCATGTCCCTTTTGTTAGAGAACAGAGAGTAATTCCAATAACTACAGTTTTTCCAAGTAATACTTTAACTTACCTGCCAGGACAGGACTATTAGCACATAAATAATCAGGAAAAGTCAACAACAACACGTGTGCAGTATGTTCTTTTTGCCCAGTTTTCCTAGTAGAAACTACTAGGGCCCCTGCTTACTTGTGAAGCAATTAACCTTATCACAATAGCAGTAAAAGTCCTGGCCCCTGTAGAGTTATTGGACCACAGGTCATCACAATAGTGATTTATTGTGGTGTATTTGTATCTGGATCATTTTGATCTGGACATGTACTGTTGTAGCTTGAATCTTACAAAAAGAAGTTGTTGTTTATAATTCAACATAGTGCAAGAATGCTTGTTTATAGTTCCAAAATTGTGGCAAATGAAAACTTCAAGTAAAATTATTATATAGCTTATGCATTTTGTATTTTCTAATTAAGCATTTAGTTTGATATTCTATATCATCTGAAAACAATATTATAAAGAATACTATTTACACGAATTCCTATATTTTATTTCCTAATTAAACTGCATGACCAAGATCAAATTCATAGAGCATCATGTCGATTTTTTTAATATGCAAATAAACATTCATATTACAAAAGTCATAATATGACAAAACCTTCATTTTTAGCCAAAATCTGGAGACGGGTCCCTTTGAGAAAGTAATCTAGTTTTGACTGTGTTTCAGGTTCATTTTGTGAAAAGATTTTAAAGGCACTGACCTTCCGAATTTTGCTAAAATGATCAATCTTTAAGATTAAAGTTTGGTAATGTTATGAACATTAGAACATGAGTTTCTCTTCCGAGAATTATTATCTTTTGGTTTCTAAACTAACTTAAATTGCCAATCAAGAAAAGAAAAATAAACAAGTTCGAGACAGGAATCAAACCCGGGCAATAAATACTTTCTCGCAGTCTTGACCAAATTAATTAAGGCAGTTAACCTCCAATACCCACTTTCGCTTTTCAATTTTGAATGGAAAAATCAGTAAAACAATTCTTATGTGTTTCCATAATTTATGATCTGAAAATAACTAAGTTCCAAAGCCTTCTGAAGAAATATATAGCATCTAAAAATCTCTTATAAATTTTGTTGTCGTATGATTTGAAGGACAGTGCTTTTTGAAATCATTTCTTAGCTCATCCAAACCGAAGGGTCAGGTGGAGTTATTTGTATAGGTGGATTGCCCCGCATTCATGGTCTGTAGTCTATCGTCCAGAAGTTTCATAAACACCTCCTTTGAAACTTGGCCAGAATTACATTAAATTTGGTCTACAGCACTCTGGCAAGTTCCTTTTCAAGAAAATTCAAATGTGTCTACTTTACTGCTTTTAGGGGCAGTTACAGCTAAAATAGGAAACCCTTTATACAACTTCTTTTCATGGACCTCTTCATTGATCTTCATCAAACTCTTTGAAATTGTGCAAATTTGGGAGCTCAGCCCCTTGTACATGCCGCTTGAGCTAAAATATAAATTCTTCTCAAAATTCGCCTGATGGATCTGCATCAAGCTTGGTTTGAAGCATTATAATAAGGTCTTCAGCAAAAATACTTCCAATGGTGGCACTCATCCCATTTTAGGGGCCGCTAGAGCTAAAAATAGTATTACCTTTAAACTCGCTTTTCGCTTTAACTACTTGACGGATCTTCATCAAACTTGCTATATTGCGTCATTATAATGTCTTCTCTGAAGTATTTTCAAAATAAGGATTTTGGCCCCTTTCAGCGGCTACTAGAGTTAAAATTAGAAATACATTGAAACAAATTTTCTTCAAGAACCACTGCGCGTAACTTCATCAAACTTAGTCTGTGGCATTATTGTAAAGTTGGTAGGATCTTCTTCCAAATTTGTCCAAATGGTGGCTCTTGGTCCCTTTTACGGGCCACTAGTATATACTTAACACAGATGTTACCATTCATGAACTAACGTGTCATACACAATTAAGGTCAAACAGTCAAAGGCACATGAGCGAAGTCTGTTAAAATTAAAAATTAAATATCCTTATGATTCACATCATCTACGTGGTTTACATAATTTTGAAGATAATTTAGATGATGCTGAACATTTTGGAAGTTTTGGTATTGAGATGTACCTGTAAATATTATATATAAATAAATAATTGTTCGGTAAAATATATTACTTTGTCCAAGTGCTTCAACTTGCTCGGCCAATGGAAATTTATTCGAGCCATTGTGATCAGTAGGTCAAACCATTCGAATTTCAAATATAATTAGGTAAGACATACTAGAGAAACATGATGCACTGCATATCTTACTAAGCAACTAAAGAAAGTATGGAAATGCTATAAAATACAGTTGTATGCTTATTCAAAAACAATCACATTAATTGTATACTATATGTAGAGGTTTTTTAAGGACCAAATGTGGAGTTCAAGAGTATAACAGGCTATTTGATCATTCTGAGTTTGTGCAAATGAAGTTGGATGTACTTTAAAACTTTATACCATGCACTAAAAGTTTTGTATCCATAATACCTTTTTTATATTTTTACAGCTATAATTCCAATAACTGTATGCTGCTCTAAGATAAATTTATGATGTTATGATTATTTTTAAAAACAGTGCTGTGTTTCATAAAGAATAAAACAAAATCAAGAACTTCTAAATTCAAGTATTTTTCATGCATTTGGATTAACATTCTTTACTCAGACAGACTGGAAAACAAATGTGTATCATTGTTGGAATCTTTCAACAAGTGAATAAATAAATTATAAAGTCATGTATTTGGTCAGTCATATTTCTGTAGATAGGATAACCATGCAGTGGTCCCTTAGACCATAGTTAGGTTAGGCATTGCCACTGATCATACTTTGCACCTTGTCTGAATAAACAGCTTTTGATTAAATAATGTCCATTAAATGGTAAAAAAATACATGCATGGATTAGGGGGAAAGCAGAGAAATTCTCTGAGATCTGGGCAAAAAGTACAAACTGTGAAGTGTTTGTTCATAGATTATTCTTAACTTCCAACGTTTCGGCGTTAAGACTTCGTCAGGGAAGGACAATTTTGAAGACATTCAAAGTATGAATTTTAAAATTCTGAACTTGTTTTAAAGTATAACGATGACAGTGCCATTCTAGTGAAATTTAACTAGTTTTAACGCAATACCGAATGAAAATATGCTGTACTGACAACCGCACAAAGAAGCGAATTTCACTGACAAGAACAGGCGATTTCATAAATGATACCATAAGCTTATTTTCAAAAATATCCGCAAGAAGTTACTGTAAAAACTTGAATAAATGTCCATTCTAAAACTAGTTTTCAAACGAAAGAAAACTTACGCTCTTCGCCGTGTTGATAGATACAAAATTAGTCCCGTTCTTGCCAGACAAGGCAAGACCTCACGTGTCTGTTTGATACATTATACAGACACAGTGTGATGAACTTAGTTGGGTTTCCTATAAAACTGCAGTTAGTAAAAGAGGCAGTGACAGCTGTTTTCCCAAAGACAGTTTCTATTAAGGAAAACATGAAACCGCCGTCCACCCTTCTTGGTAAAGCAAAGAAAAAAAGGACCATCATTGGTTCCTTCGAGGAAAGGGAACCGTAAAGCGGTAAGCTTACAAATTAGCCTATTTGTCTGTCTTTCACTCTTTCCATGTTAAGAAAAGAAGACATGAATTTATCACAGGTCGAAACTTTATACGCTAACTTATTCCAGAAATACAACAGGAAACATTTTCAATTGATAAACCATAATGATACTGTAAACGTAAGCTTTACAGTAGGAATTGTGAGTATCAATAATTTTGATGAACTTTCTGTGGAAGTCGAGCTCACTGTGTTGTTTTATATGCAAAGGGTTGATGAAAGGCTGACGTGGACACCGTCCGATTTCGGCGGTAAATCATCACTGTTCCACCGGAAGATGTTTGGCGTCCACAGCTCTACTTGCTACAGTCGTTTGACAGAATTCAGGTTATGAGTAATGTGTCAATGATGGTTCAATTATCCTCAAGTGGCCTAGTAATACGGAACCCGGGAAGTGTATTAAAAATTGTATGTTCAGTGGACGTAACATATTTTCCTTTCGATACCCAGACTTGTGACGTAAGTGTTTCTGGGTGGGCGTACACAGCAGACGAAGTAATGTACTACACCACATCTAGCACGGTATTTCAGGATTATCTCAGTTCAAACAGTCAATGGATGCTTGAGTCTGCAACAGTAATAAATTATACCAAAATTCCCTCCATCGATAAACATTGCACTTATATTGAAAAGAAGAAGTGATTTCTTTGTGGTCTACATTATCTTTCCAATGGTTTTCCTTGGCTCCATAAATAACCTCGTGTTCGTTATGCCTGCTAATTCTGGAGAGAGAACATCAGTAGCTATTACTACATTTCTGTCCTTTATCGTCTTTATTCAAATGATAAATGACTGTTCCTGAAAGTTCTACCCCTATGGCTCACATTTATTATTATATATTGTTCCTGCTGGTATACAGTTCTGCCATCCTATTTTTGTGTATAATTTCATTACGCATTAATGACAAGGAGGATCCGGTTCCGTCACTTGTTAAAAAGCTAGTATTCCTGCTTCGCTTTTTGTGTTTTAAACGGAAGAGGAAATCAATCGTTATGCCTGTGAGGAAATTTTTTAACGTTTCAATGCAAGTTGAAGGCAAAAACAACTACAATGAAAACATGGAAAATTATAAGGAAGACGACAGTCCTACATTGACGTGGAAAATAGTGGGAAAAACATTCGACAAGCACTGCTTTACTGCTTTGTTTATATCATTTTTGGTGATGACAACTCAAACGTTCACAAAATTATACACTAATCAGGGCTTCTAACTTGAAGCAACATTTAAGTTGCTGGATTATGAACAGAACAGAATACAACACAACTTTATTAATTGAAATCATATACATGACATATGAGTATACAGTGAAAACAATGTTTCATATATACTGCGACATGATATAGGTGTGTATAAGATATATTTTCAAGTATACACTTCTTATGTAAGTACAAAAGGTAAAAAGTTGAAGTAAACTAAAAACTGATAATTTAACTAGATGCATGGTAAAAAAGACTGAGAAAAAGAACGAAAAAAGGAAAAAGGGGGAGAAACCTTTATGTTATCGTTTATATCAATTCAAAAGAAAAAATCACTGTTTTGGAAAAAAATACTTTCTATAATGCAGTAGAAATAAATGTAAGATAATTATTGGATTTCAATGACGACCGGCATTTAAAAATCATGCAAGTCGTGCGTAAAAATTGTTTTGACGGCTAAGGGTGGAATTATTTTCATTCAAAGGTTTTGATACAGTTTACTCGTGTGTTTTTTCATTCATTTTTATTTAAATTAGATTCTGCTAAGTGTTTTGAATGGTTATTGACATATTTTATTGTAAGATTAATGCGAGCGGCAGACAACAGTGATTCAATTTGGATATTATGACCTTGTAAGTTTTGTTTTGTTTATCTTTTATTTATTATGACCTCTTCTATAATATATGTTAGCACAAAAATATTTAAGATAATTTATATGGTCTTATAATAACTTAATAATGAGATTTGAACAAATCTAAAATAATCTTGATAAAGAGACACTGATTTCTTAATTTGTTCGGCGAAGTTTCGTTGAGCAGTTGGGTACCTATAAAAGTACGTCTGAATATATTTTGACCGTTGTTCCTTGAAAATAGGACATATAAGAAGGTAATGCATTTCGTCACCGGTATCATTCTTATCGCAGAGAAAACACTTGCGATCTGAAATGTCAATTCCAACCCATCTTCCAACTTCAACTGGCAAAAACTGATTACCTGTTCTGTATCTTAGTAGATAAGTAGAAAGTGATTTGTTTAATTTCAAAAGATAATTTTCCAGGTGAATAGACGATTGTCTAGATGCATTCCATTTTTGTAAATATTGATCTATTAATGTTCTCCTAATTGTGAATTTGACTGTTTTAAAACATTTTCTTCCTCATGAGTTTATGAACTGGATTACAGCTGTTCAATAATATTTTCATATTTTGCAGTAAAAGAAAAAAAGAGGAAAATTTAAAAGAAGAAAAAAATTAAATTACCTTATCGACGACATGAACAAACTATATTCAAAAAACTTCTACTGACATATTAAAATACCCCATAAAATATTCTAGCCTTCTCTCACTTTCCTTAACCCTGTGCTTTATAGAATTTTCATAAACACTTTCAGAGCCATGCATCTAGGATTTTAATGCATTTTAATGAATTATGAGTAGGTCGTCGCTAGATGGCATCCAGTGCAGCGAGTACACCAACGAAGTGAGGTTCCGCCCACGACCGTAACTCCTCCCACAACTTTCAGCGGATGCGACGCATACATACGCATTGAAAACTGAACAACGAGAGCAGCATCCGGAATCATGACCAGGATGTTTCCAGCGAATTTTTGTGTTAAACACAGATGCAGAGGCAGATATGTTATACAGCAGCATGAAATGAAAAACGAGTTGAGATTCCCAAAAAGAAAAAAATGTTATGTGGGTTGGCACGTAAGTAATTATTCAAAAATTGCAAAATGAAAGTGAAAGTAGAGCTGTCAAATTGACAAAAAACTGCAGTATTTCAACAAATATATAAATAAGTGAACTGGTTTTCATTTCCCGTAGTACCTAGATAAATATGTAAGACACTCAACAAAAACAAACTTGGAGAAAAAATATGTTTGTAAAAGAAGTTTGATATTTTGTACAAAATAGAATGTGGACAGCTGAAGTACATGCTTTGTAAGACAAAATACATATTACCGAATGAGGTAATCTCTTAGTCTACTGTATAGAAAGTATTTTCTACTTCTTTTGAACAACTCCATATATAAATATCTATATGTTATGAATATTATGGGTCTGTCGGGCATAATTTCGAAAACGAAAATGTACCAAAGGGGTGGTCTCAAACGCTTTACATGAACCTTAAAAAAATAGAAAAAGTGGAAACTTCACAGGTCGCTCAACACGACAAAAACGAAAATGTTGCAGGCTCTTGATTGAGCCTGTACAAAGAGCTATAAAAATAAATAGATTGGCAACTTGAAAGGCATTTCTCACGAACATCGAGTGGGAACTGAATGAGGTATTAATGTAATGGTGTAAAAAAATCTGTTCCTGGCAGTTACTTGCGAAGAACAGGTTTGTACTGGTACAGAATCCACTAGTTAGGTTAACTGCCCACCGTTACATGACTGAAATACTGTTGAAAACCAGCGTTAAACCCAAACAAACGAATAAGTATAGCATGGAGTGAAGATATATGTATGTTTGATAGAGAACCAGTGTAGACAGGTGGTCAAGTATCGCATGGACTGAAGAAATAGGTATGTTTCATGGATAACCAGTGTAGGTAGGTAGCCAAGTATATATTGCATGGAGTGTATACGTAGAAATAGGTATGTTTGATCGAAAACCAGTGTAGGTAGGTGGTCAAGTATCGCATGGAGTGAAGATATAGGTATGTTTGATGGATAACCCAGTGATAGTCTCAAATCGACAGTTGGCTGAAAGAAGTAGATAAAAGATGTAGATAACCAGTGTATGTAGGTAGCTAAGTATTGCATGGAGTGTAGAAATAGCTATGTTTGATGGAAGACCAGTGTAGGTAGGTGGCCAAATATAGCAACGAGTAAAGAAATAGATATGTTTGATGGATAACCAGTGTAGGTAGGTGGCCATATATAGCAACGAGTAAAGAAATAGATATGTTTTATGGATACCCAGTGTAGGTAGGTGGCGAAGTATTGCAAGGAGTGAAGAAATAGGTATATTTGATGGATAACCAGTTTAGGTAGGTGGGCAAGTATTGCATGGAGTGTAGAAATCGGTATATTTGATGGAAAACCAGTGTAGTTAGGTGGCCAAGTATTGCATGGAGTGTAGAAATAGGTATGTTTGATGGATAACCAGTGTAGGTAGGTTGCCAATTATTGCATGGAATGTAGAAATAGGTATGTTTGATGGAAAACCAGTGTAGGTTGGTGGCCAAGTATTGCATGGAGTGTAGAAATAGGTATGTTTGATGGAAAACCAGTGTAGGTAGGTGGGCAAGTATTGCATGGAGTGTAGAAAAAGGTATGTTTTATGGATAACCAGTGTAGGTAGGTTGCCATGTATCACAAGGAGTTAAGAAATAGGTATATTTTATTGATAACCAGTGTAGGTAGGTGGTCAAATATTGCATAGTGTGAATAAATAGGTTTGTAAAATTGATAACCAGTGTAGGTAGGTGGGCAAGTATTGCATGGAGTGTAGAAATAGGTATGTTTGATGGAAAACCAGTGTAGGTAGGTGGGCAAGTATTGCATGGAGTGTAGAAACAGGTATGTTTGATGGAAAACCAGTGTAGGTAGGTTGCCAAGTATCACAAGGAGTTAAGAAATAGGTATGTTTTATTGATAACCAGTGTAGGTAGGTGGTCAAATATTGCATAGTGTGAAGAAATAGTTTTGTAAAATTGATAACCAGTGTAGGTAGGTGGCCAAATATTGCATGGAGTGTAGAAATAGGTATGTTTGATGGATAACCAGTCTAGGTATGTGCCCAAGTATTGCATGGAGTGTAGTTATAGGTATATTTGATGGAAATACAGTGTAGGTAGGGGGCCAAGTATTGCATGGAGTGTAGAAATAGGTGTGTTTGATGGAAAACCAGTGTAGTTAGGTGGGCAAGTATTGCATGGAGTGTAGAAAAAGGTATGTTTTATGGATAACCAGTGTAGGTAGGTTGCCAAGTATCACAAGGAGTTAAGAAATGGGTATGTTTTATTGATAACCAGTGCAGGTAGGTGGTCAAATATTGCATAGTGTAAAGAAATAGGTTTGTAAAATTGATAACCAGTGTAGGTAGGTGGCCAAGTATTGTATGGAGTGTAGAAATTGGTATGTTTTATGGATAACCAGTATAGCTAGGTGGCGAAGTATTGCATGGAATGAAGAAATAGGTATGTTTGATGGAAAACCAGTGTAGGTAGGTGGGCAAGTATTGCATGGAGTGTAGAAAAAGGTATGTTTTAATGGAAAACCAGTGTAGGTTGGTGGCCAAGTATTGTATGGAGTGAAGAAATAGGTATGTTTTATGGATAACCAGTATAGCTAGGTGGGCAAGTATTGCATGGAGTGTAGAAATAGGTATGTTTGATGGAAAACCAGTGTAGGTAGGTGGGCAAGTATTGCATGGAGTGTAGAAAAAGGTATGTTTTAATGGAAAACCAGTGTAGGTAGGTTGCCATGTATCACAAGGAGTTAAGGAATGGGTATGTTTGATTGATAACCAGTGTAGGTTGGTGGTCAAATATTGCATAGTGTAAAGAAATAGGTTTGTAAAATTGATAACCAGTGTAGGTAGGTGGGCAAGTATTGCATGGAGTGTAGAAATAGGTATGTTTGATGGAAAACCAGTGTAGGTAGGTGGGCAAGTATTGCATGGAGTGTAGAAAAAGGTATGTTTTATGGATAACCAGTGTAGGTAGGTTGCCAAGTATCACAAGGAGTTAAGAAATGGGTATGTTTTATTGATAACCAGTGCAGGTAGGTGGTCAAATATTGCATAGTGTAAAGAAATAGGTTTGTAAAATTGATAACCAGTGTAGGTAGGTGGCCAAGTATTGTATGGAGTGTAGAAATTGGTATGTTTTATGGATAACCAGTATAGCTAGGTGGCGAAGTATTGCATGGAATGAAGAAATAGGTATGTTTGATGGAAAACCAGTGTAGGTAGGTGGGCAAGTATTGCATGGAGTGTAGAAAAAGGTATGTTTTAATGGAAAACCAGTGTAGGTTGGTGGCCAAGTATTGTATGGAGTGAAGAAATAGGTATGTTTTATGGATAACCAGTATAGCTAGGTGGGCAAGTATTGCATGGAGTGTAGAAATAGGTATGTTTGATGGAAAACCAGTGTAGGTAGGTGGGCAAGTACTGCATGGAGTGTAGAAAAAGGTATGTTTTAATGGAAAACCAGTGTAGGTAGGTTGCCATGTATCACAAGGAGTTAAGGAATGGGTATGTTTGATTGATAACCAGTGTAGGTTGGTGGTCAAATATTGCATAGTGTAAAGAAATAGGTTTGTAAAATTGATAACCAGTGTAGGTAGGTGGCCAAGTATTGTATGGAGTGTAGAAATTGGTATGTTTGATGGAAAACCAGTGTAGGTAGGTGGCCAAGTATTGTATGGAGTGAAGAAATAGGTATGTTTTATGGATAACCAGTATAGCTAGTTTGCGAAGTATTGCATGGAATGAAGAAATAGGTATGTTTGATGGATAACCAGTGTAGTTTGGTGGCCAAGTATTGCATGGAGTGTAGAAATAGGTTTGTTTGATGGAAAACCAGTGTAGGTAGGTGGGCAAGTATTGCATGGAGTGTAGAAAAAGGTATGTTTTAATGGAAAACCAATGTAGGTAGGTTGCCAAGTATCACAAGGAGTTAAGAAATGGGTATGTTTTATTGATAACCAGTGTAGGTAGGTGGTCAAATATTGCATAGTGTAAAGAAATAGGTTTGTAAAATTGATAACCAGTGTAGGTAGGTGGCCAAGTATTGCATGGAGTGTAGAAATAGGTATGTTTGATCGGCAAATATATTGTCTTCGGTTATCTAAATGTGAAACAATAGTATTACAATAGTATAACAAAATGAAAAACATGTATGCTTTAAGAAACTGTAAAGACACATGTTTACTATTTGTTAACGAAACATGCATACATTTATTCAGTGCTGCTAACCACTTTAAAGTATTCCTAGCACAGCACATTCACGAAGTGTTATCAATACAGAAGAGCCTCGCAGAAATACATCTATTCCATGAACAACAGGACTCAACATAGAACATATACAAAAGTTCCAAATTAATCGGAATAGAGATGAATTGAAATATGATAAATCAATGAATACATCATTACAAGATTGAAATACTGATTGATATTTTTTGTATTTAGTCCATCTAATTAGGTATACTAAAGGCTTTTGGCAACTATATTTGTTTTCATTGAGTGATAATAATTACACATTATACTCATTAAAACTACATTGTTAGAATAAGCTGCAATAGAAACAGTTTAAAACATTACCGATCCGGCTTTTAAAGTGATTAGAAAGAGGAACAGAGCAGACATGTTATTAAAACAGATTGCGTCGTTACACAGATAGTAAATAGAGGATGAACAACAGTATCAACTGTCTAACAGAGAAAGTTTAATAGGCATAGCAGGTTTGGAATATCAAGCTAGATTTGTTATAACAACATGTTTCGTATTTTTTACATAAAAGACCTTTGGTTAAAATACCTTCTAATGTATTTCTCCCTTCGGTTTTCCTTACATGGACACTAAAATTAAAAGGGAAAAATCAAATACAATGTAAGAAGTATCTTTCAGTTCTATGTATAATATTACGTGAATAACGTTCATTCTATATTCTAAGAAAATGCTCTTGTGTAATATATTCTAACATTCAAAGAACAAATGGTTATACATCCAAATATGATTTATAATTTAACTCTTGCTTAAAACATTTGAAATAACAAAGTACTGCTCTGTTATCTACAACAACATTCCATTCTTGTGTAAAACAAGCAATGACACGTTGCTTAGAGTTGTTAAATAAATGTTCTTGTTTTCTTTTGATTTACATAATATGATATTGCATCAGTATAATGATTTATTTATGATGACATATCTCTCTCAACGTAAACACCTACGCTATAAGTTCAAACATATAGCCGAGCTACGATGGCCTAATGGATAAGACACCTGTCCTGCAATCGGGAGGTCGAAGGTTTTAGCACTGTCAGTGGCGGGTCTTGTTCCTGAGGAGATACCGGTTGGTGAGCCGCCAGCTAGTTAAATAATGGTTACCGACTGCCTACCTGTCTAGTGCCTGGCATGAAAAAATAGGAATCGGGAAGTAATGCTGTTCAATGTATAAAGTTCAAACATATAGTCGAGCTACGATGGCCTAATGGATAAGGCACCTGTCCTGCAATCGGGAGGTCGAAGGTTTTAGCACTGTCAGAGGCGGGTCTTGTTACTGAGGAGATACCGGTTGGTGAGCCACCAGCTAGTTAAATAATGGTTACAGACTGCCTACCTGTCTAGTGCCTGGCATGAAAAAATAGGAATCGGGAAGTAATGCTGTTCAATGTATAAAGGTGTCTCATAACCCAACTTGGCTGGCCATTTCAGTAGGGATGACACTATAATAAACGAACACTATACTTTACTTTTATAGCCTTTGACACAATATTAGAGGAGATTTTTCAGCAAATTAAGATTGAGTCTAACGCAATGTTTCAAACGAATAGAATTTTTAAACATCATCCCGCAAACCGTTTTCTCCGATAATGAAATACTTTGACATACATTCTGTGGATAACCTCCCTCCTTTCAAGATTATTCAATATATAGAAACTCAACTCGTCAGACAATATTGATTGTAAAAGCTATTGACAGTTATGTGCATCAATTTGGCTAACTTTATACCAAGTTTATCTAAGCAATTCTGATTTTGACTTTGAAAATCGACACGTCAAACACTTTGTTGTCTGAAAATGCAGAACTATTTAATGAACTTATATCAAAGCTGTTCAAGCCGTCAAATTCGTCAAAAATGCACATTGGCATGATGGTATTTCATTGACTCTTTTTGAAAATAAAAGTAGCCGCTGGTATTCAATTTCTGCTTTTAATACCTACTTCAGTCATCTAAGATCACCAGATCCCACTTCTTAAATTTTATAGCCGGTGTTACAAGATATCTTTGCAAGTACTTTTTTTTAATTCAACAGCCGAAAAAGGATCGGCGTGATGTCATAGTAGCTAGTATTAAATAAAACAAATGTGGTTTGATGTTTTTAGTTTATTTGAATGTAGGAACAACTACTTATACTGATAGGAAAGTAGTGCGTATTTTACCCTGTATTTAAGTGTACATGTGTATGTTTGTGTGAGCCTCTAAAAGAAGGCATAATTGATTTTCTAATATTTTGTCTTGCCATACCCTCTGTATGCTTACACTGGTGTTCAAATATAGTGTCAAGCGACATCATCACAAACAGATATTGCGTCTTCCGCAAGTCAAAGACCATAAGTTCAAACAATAACACGGATATAACGAGTATAGTGCAGATTCCTATCTGAATTATATGAAATATGTACTCCGTACATTGCTTTTTATGCATGTTGTTTACATTATTCACATTCTACATTGCCCCTCATAGTCATGGGTTAGAAACCTCAATAGAGGTTTAAGTTTGTTTTATTTTGTTCACAAAACGCAAGTTTAAATTGATAAATCACGTTGATATCAGCTTTATTTGCTGTTAACAGTTGTTTTGTTAGTTGTATGCATAAAGTATCGCCCATGAATCTTTAATCACTGTCGCCAAACGTTCTTCAAGAACAGACTCAGTCAAACGGAATCTGATATTATTCTTCTTGGTTGCATTCTTTGCTTCCAAAGGATCTTTTTGCAGATTTTATTAAGGCCATGTTTGTGTAATAACAAATCGTCAATAAAATATGCCTGACATTTAGGACATTTAAATCAAGAGACAGCATTTTCAGAAATCAATGTGATATTTGGACGTTTAATGGTGTCCATTTGTCATCACACTTGTTAAGTTCTAAACGGTTAAATAATACAGTTCATCCAATAGTTATGGTCTTGGTTTAATAAATCTTGACAACATTATATATATATATGTACAGTCAAACCTGTTTGCTTTGATCACCCTTGGGGGAAAAATGTCGTTCTTTTTGACAGGCGATCTCTCATTGCGCTATTTAAGGTTAAATGGGAAGAGAAAATAGATGTCGTTATAAGCGTATTCAAAATAAATGGCCATTTTTCATAGGTAGTCTTAATAACTAGTTGGATTGTTAATGTTAAGGAGCTTCAGTTGCTTCACTGGTATTCGATAATCATATAATACAGAGATAGTCCTACACTCGTGAGACTTTGCAAACAAACTAGTAATAAAAGACTCGTTGAAAACTATTTTTGTCGTGTGACCGACATCACTAACCGTGGTTCTAAGGCGGTGTCCCTTATATTCCTAAGTTTGCATGTTTTTGTTTTGTTCAATTCAATTTCGGTATGTATTTTTGTATATGATAGTCATAGACAAGTTTACATCTAAACATACATTGCTATAGAGTAGCGGTTTAATTAAGGAGGCCAAGTTCTTGAATTTTACAGTTAAACATTTATTCTTATGTGACCATGTTTGTAAGACTTTTTCTTTTAGACTTTTGAAAGAATGGTTTTCATGTCCGAAACATTCTGAAATGACACTAATTTTACTTGAGTAATGCTTACATTTTACTCGGACTTTATCATAGACCCCCTGTGTAAAATCTCACGCTCGTAGATAAAATCAAATAATGTTTCAATAAAACTTCAAAATAATCTGGTTTTTAGCATCGTCTATGGCATTGCATTCAAAAATCTTTTTAAATTCTCATATAATGTGATATTTATTTCTAAAGTCACTATATGTTCATGTACCATGATGGATAGGCTTCATTGATTAGAATTTTCAACAGAAACTACATGTAATTGTAATGCTTGTTGTGATAATAAGCTGTCTTGTCGCAATTAACCTTCGACACGTTTTAACATGTGTCTTTTAATTTGGAACCAAACACAATTAGTTTTTAGTTTCAACATATGATCATGAAAATGAGGCGTTTCCAGAAAGTAGAAAAATATTCGGAAGACCAGTCACTGTGTATTAGAAACCACAAAGCAGAATCTTATCATTTTAGCTGTAATATTTAATGACGTTACGAATAATACGTCACAATGTTTGAAATCGAAGTAAACAATGCTTTTTACTGTAGTTGGCAAATAGCCTTTTTATGACTGTCATTTTTGTATCTGGTAAAAATTGTTACTGTAATGATGAATTTTATGTTTTTTTTTTCCAAAGTTATTTACTTCGGCTTTTATAAACGGAAGTTGGATAAGGTATGTCGGGGTACCGAAATGGCGATTTTGGTGGTGTTAGTTAGCTGGTAAAATGGACGACTTTAATATTTTTCTTGTTAGATGTGCTCATTGTAACATCAGATGAATATTATTTCTTTCATCTTAAATGTTATTTGCATTGGTTTTTGAGATGATGTTCGAGTTATCAGACGGTATTGCCAAACTGTACTATTTCATAGAATATTAAGTGGGTTTGACATGATAATGCATAAATATTTATTGATAGAGCTTCAGGCGCCTATCTGTGCCACAACTTACGTTTACGCTTTCGAAGGGAAAGTTCTGGTTAAATGCATGTTATCATGTCACGACATGACAATCGGAGCCAATTATTGGTTGTGGTCTATGGAAGCTCCACTTTTGGGGTCACAATAATTATGGGAAATGTATGATCAGTTGCATGAAGCTTCATCAAGTCTGTTAACACCACACTGTTTTAAGTAAAATGAATTGCAGGTCTTGCTTACAACTAAATGAGTCAAGTACTTCATCATGTATCGGTGCATACGTTTCAATCAACTCGAATAACTGGATTTGTCAAAATTAAAAGATTGACTGGAAATCACATATACTAAACTTTAAACGGTGTATAATTATTATATGCAAGGATGTCGGCCCGAAAAATAGCTCTTGTAAAGTAGTTTCTTCTATCACGGTTCACTGATATAGTATCCGTAATGTTAGTTTGGTATTCCCTAAGGTAACCATATGGAATAATTGTATATATCATGATACATCTTTGTATAGATATCATCAAAAGGCCATTCAAACTAATAATCTAAAACACAATAAAAGCTACAATTTTTTTACGAGATTTTATTACAACAAAAAAGTAAAATACATTGTGAAAAGGGTTGAGATGAAGTTTTTTAAATTATTTAACTCTATACAAACCTTAGTACATGACATAAATATACATCTGTAAACTGGCTCTAAAATGTAATAGGTCATATTATGTGAAATGAAACTAAAATGTTAAACAAGAGGGTCCTAGCTCACCTGACTTTAGTTGCTTGCTTGAACAAATTTCTTTGCTAAAGCTTAAACAAAATAAAGACATGGTGAGTAGGTCATGGTAAAGAGTATTGAAGAAAGCTACGGAAATTTGTTAAAAAATTATACAGTTGGTCCAAATTTTCATGCTGTACCTTCAAAAACAAGAAAGTAAGGTCGATAGGTCAAAAGGTGAGTATTGAAATCTGTATCACAAGTTATACAGGTGTTCCAATTTCTATGCTGTAAATTAAGAACAAGTAGGTCAGTAGGTCACGATTCAGACTATATAAGAGGAGAACTGAAATCTGTATCAAACATTATACATGTGTGCTTTGTTGTTACTTCAGAAACAAGAATGTAGGTCATGAAGTCAAAATTAGGAACATTCAAGATGAGTAATGAAATCTGTATCAAACTATATACAGACGGTCCAAATCTCTTTTTGTAGCTTCAAAAACAAGAAGTAGGTCAGTACATCAGGGTTAAGAATATTAAAGATGAGTATTGAAATCTGTATCGAGAGTTATAAATGTGATCGAAATTTCTGTGCTGTATCTTCAAAAAAAAAAAGTAGGTCATTAGGTCAGGGTTAAGAATATCAAATATGAGTATTGAAATCTTTTTCGAGAGTTATGTGATCAAAATGTCTATGCTGTAACTTCAAAAACAAGAATGTAGGTCAGTAGGTCACAATTAAAAATATTCAAGATGAGTAATGAAATCTGTATCAAACTATACAGACGGTCCAAATCACTTTTTTGTAGCTTCAAGAACACGAAAGAAGGTCGGTAAGTCAAGGTTAAGAATATTAAAGATGAGTATTGAAATCTGTATCGAGAGTTATAAATGTGATCAAAATTTCTATGCTGTATCTTCGAAAACAAGAAAGTAGGTCAGGGTTAAGAATATTAAAGATGAGTGTTAATATCTGTATCGAGATTTATGTGAAATAAATTTCTATGCTGTACTTTCAAAAACAAGAAGTAGGTCAGTAGGTCATGATTAAGAATATTCAAGGTAAGTATTGAACTCTGTATCAAACATTATACATGTAATTCAAATTTATACGCTATATCTTCAAAAATGAAAAATGTAGGTAAGAAATAAATATATATACTTGGCCTAGAGATCATCAAGATAAACATTCAGTGAAAGTTTGTATCCAGTCAAAGCATAAATGAAACCTGTATATGGCATAACAGGCAAACGTAGATTATTTTGCCCTTTTCAGTGGCAGTAACTCTAGAACCGACGATGGAATCTGGCCTGTATTCGAAAGGAACCGAGATCTAAATGTGACTTAAGTTGTATGTAAATATGGTTGAAATCGAATGTAAAATGTCACTTCTATCGTGTTCACAATGTACAAATTAACAAAGTTTGGCTCTTTCAGGGGTCAGTCAGGGTCCATAACTCCAGAACCTTTGATTGGATCTGATGGATTTATCATGGAATCCAAGATCTGTTATTGTTAAAGATATTTTGCTTGTGACTGTATTAAATCAAACCAAAAATCAAGTCTCTATATGCCTGCAAAGGTCAAAAAAGAAAAAGTTTGGCCCTTTAAGGGCCATAACTCTGGAACCCATGATGGGATCTGGCCAGTTTTCCTAAGGGACAGAGATGTTATGCCGACACAAGTTATGTGCAAAATGTTCACCAGCCAAAAAAGCAAATGTTGGTCCTTTAAGGGTCATAACTCTGGAACTCGTGACAGGATCCGGCCAGTGTTCAAAAGGAACCGAGATATTATGCTAATACAGGTTGTGTGCAAATCTGATTTAAATCAATTACAAAATGTGGTCTATATCATGTTTGCAAGCCAAAATAGCAAATTTTGTCCCTTTAAGGGTTCATATTTCTGGAACCCATGATGGGATCTAGCCAGATTTTTTAAAGGAACCGAGATATTATGCCAACAAGATTGATTAAAATCAATTGCTAAAAGTGGTGTCTATTGTGTTCATAAAAAATTTGGACGGACGACGGACGAAGGGCGATCACAAAAGCTTACCCTGTCACTATGTGACAGGTGAGCTAAAAATGAACAGTTTATTTTTATTATCGGGATTGAAGTAGGATATGATAATTCTGGTTAGATTCAGGCTAAAGATTATTTATAAAATAGCACTTCCCCGAATTATTTGATTTGTTGTAAAAAAAAAAATAATAAAAGAAAAACAATATCTCTGCGTGTAACACACTCTTTATGAATTAGGAACAGAAGAATTTGAAAATCTGTACATGGTCAAATATAAACGGAAAATATACTGACAACATTTAAAATTATTTACCAAAAAAAATGCATAAACTAATATAATAAAACAAACAAAATAATGAAAACAACAAAAAAAAAACAAAGAAAAATATCAAACAGGGAGTGCCACGCACCAAAAGCGCAGCCTCCTCAAAACGAACCCCCCAGCACTCAAACGCGTGCACCACACACACACTCAAAGCTTACACATCAGGACAAAACGAACAACACACACACACACACACACACACACACACACACACTCAAAGCCAACACATAAGGACAAGACGAACAATAAGCATACACACAAGCGCGCACACAAAGTCAACACACAAGGACAAAACGAACAAACAAAGGAACACAGTTGGGCACCGCCTTGGAACGGTCAGTGGCAAAAACAACACTGGGGAGCTTAAACCGGTTTATGGTGCGCACCCAACCTCACTCTTACCCCCACCATGTTCCAAAGACATGGGACACACCGGTACAATGGTTGTTTTAGCTTTCAGTCTAAAACATCGACTTCAGTTCGTTGATATGACTTGTGTACATTTATTTCGATGAAAATCTGCATGTAGCAATTGCATTTTTAACAAAGTTATTGATATAATACACTGTAATAAAAAAATCAATTTGTTTGTCCAACTTGATCCACTCAATGAAAAATTATTATTATTAGCGATATTATACTAACGAAAGCATTGTCTTGTACATAATACTTTCATAATATGAACCCTTGATCTCATCATCATCATAAAATTACTGAAACATCAGCAACAACAACGACTTCCTCAAAAACAGCAAAAAATTGTAATTAGATAAAATTGGATAAAACATTTTAAGCACAAAATAGACGTGTGAATAATTTCTTTTTCTTGAAAATTTAACAGATATAATACATATAAAAACATTTTTTCAACAAAGCACATACACTGGTATAAATACTTGTAAATAATATATGGTTTAGTAACCGTCACCACAACAATCATATCAATATTAAAGTTCTTTCATACCCCCAGCACAAATCCTGTTATATATGGTTTAGTAACCGTCACCACAACACTCATATCAATATTAAAATTGTTTCATACCCCAGCACAAATCCTGTTATATATGGTTTAGTAACCGTCACCACAACACTCATAACAATATTAAAGTTGTTTCATACCCCCAGCACAAATCCTGTTATATATGGTTTAGTAACCGTCACCACAAAAATCATATCAATATTAAAATTGTTTCATACCCCCAGCACAAATCCTGTTATATATGGTTTAGTAACCGTCACCACAACACTCATATCAATATTAAAGTTGTTTCATACCCCCAGCACAAATCCTGTTATATATGGTTTAGTAACCGTCACCACAACAATCATATCAATATTAAAGTTGTTTCATACCCCCAGCACAAATCCTGTTATATATGGTTTAGTAACCGTCACCACAACACTCATGTCAATATTAAAGTTGTTTCATACCCCCAGCACAAATCCTGTTATATATGGTTTAGTAACCGTCACCACAACACTCATGTCAATATTAAAGTTGTTTCATACCCCCAGCACAAATCCTGTAATATATGGTTTAGTAACCGTCACCACAACAATCATATCAATATTAAAGTTGTTTCATACCCCCAGCACAAATCCTGTTATATATGGTTTAGTAACCGTCACCACAACACTCATATCAATATTAAAGTTGTTTCATACCCCAGCACAAATCCTGTTATATATGGTTTAGTAACCGTCACCACAACACTCATATCAATATTAAAGTTGTTTCATACCCCAGCACAAATCCTGTTATATATGGTTTAGTAACCGTCACCACAACACTCATATCAATATTAAAGTTGTTTCATACCCCCAGCACAAATCCTGTTATATATGGTTTAGTAACCGTCACCACAACACTCATATCAATATTAAAGTTGTTTCATACCCCAGCACAAATCCTGTTATATATGGTTTAGTAACCGTCACCACAACACTCATATCAATATTAAAGTTGTTTCATACCCCCAGCACAAATCCTGTAATATATGGTTTAGTAACCGTCACCACAACACTCATATCAATATTAAAGTTGTTTCATACCCCCAGCACAAATCCTGTTATATATGGTTTAGTAACCGTCACCACAACACTCATATCAATATTAAAGTTGTTTCATACCCCCAGCACAAATCCTGTTATATATGGTTTAGTAACCGTCACCACAACACTCATATCAATATTAAAGTTGTTTCATACCCCCAGCACAAATCCTGTTATATATGGTTTAGTAACCGTCACCACAACAATCATATCAATATTAAAGTTGTTTCATACCCCCAGCACAAATTCTGTTATATATGGTTTAGTAACCGTCACCACAACACTCATATCAATTTTAAAGTTGTTTCATACCCCCAGCACAAATCCTGTTATATATGGTTTAGTAACCGTCACCACAACACTCATATCAATATTAAAGTTGTTTCATACCCCCAGCACAAATCCTGTTATATATGGTTTAGTAACCGTCACCACAGCACTCATATCAATATTAAAGCTGTTTCATACCCCCAGCACAAATCCTGTTATATATGGTTTAGTAACCGTCACCACAACAACCATATCAATATTAAAGTTGTTTCATACCCCCAGCACAAATCCTGTTATATATGGTTTAGTAACCGTCACCACAACAACCATATCAATATTAAAGTTGTTTCATACCCCCAGCACAAATCCTGTTATATATGGTTTAGTAACCGTCACCACAACAATCATATCAATATTAAAGCTGTTTCATACCCCCAAAACAATCCTGTTATATATGGTTTAGTAACCGTCACCACAACACTCATATCAATATTAAAGTTGTTTCATACCCCAGCACAAATCCTGTTATATATGGTTTAGTAACCGTCACCACAACACTCATATCAATATTAAAGTTGTTTCATACCCCCAGCACAAATCCTGTTATATATGGTTTAGTAACCGTCACCACAACAATCATATCAATATTAAAGTTGTTTCATACCCCCAGCACAAATCCTGTTATATATGGTTTAGTAACCGTCACCACAACACTCATATCAATTTTAAAGTTGTTTCATACCCCCAGCACAAATCCTGTTATATATGGTTTAGTAACCGTCACCACAACACTCATATCAATATTAAAGTTGTTTCATACCCCCAGCACAAATCCTGTTATATATGGTTTAGTAACCGTCACCACAACAATCATATCAATATTAAAGTTGTTTCATACCCCCAGCACAAATCCTGTTATATATGGTTAAGTAACCGTCACCACAACACCCATATCAATATTAAAGCTGTTTCATACCCCCAGCACAAATCCTGTTATATATGGTTTAGTAACCGTCACCACAACAATCATATCAATATTAAAGTTGTTTCATACCCCAGCACAAATCCTGTTATATATGGTTAAGTAACCGTCACCACAACACCCATATCAATATTAAAGCTGTTTCATACCCCCAGCACAAATCCTGTTATATATGGTTTAGTAACCGTCACCACAACAATCATATCAATATTAAAGTTGTTTCATACCCCCAGCACAAATCCTGTTATATATGGTTTAGTAACCGTCACCACAACAATCATATCAATATTAAAGTTGTTTCATACCCCCAGCACAAATCCTGTTATATATGGTTAAGTAACCGTCACCACAACACTCATATCAATATTAAAGTTGTTTCATACCCCCAGCACAAATCCTGTTATATATGGTTTAGTAACTGTCACCACAACACTCATATCAATATTAAAGCTGTTTCATACCCCCAGCACAAATCCTGTTATATATGGTTTAGTAACCGTCACCACAACACTCATATCAATATTAAAGTTGTTTCCTACCCCCAGCACAAATCCTGTTATATATGGTTTAGTAACCGTCACCACAACACTCATATCAATATTAAAGCTGTTTCCTACCCCCAGCACAAATCCTGTTATATATGGTTTAGTAACCGTCACCACAACACTCATATCAATATTAAAGCTGTTTCATACCCCCAGCACAAATCCTGTTATATATGGTTTAGTAACCGTCACCACAACACTCATATCAATATTAAAGCTGTTTCATACCCCCAGCACAAATCCTGTTATATATGGTTTAGTAACCGTCACCACAACACTCATATCAATATTAAAGCTGTTTCATACCCCCAGCACAAATCCTGTTATATATGGTTTAGTAACCGTCACCACAACACTCATATCAATATTAAAGTTCTTTCATACCCCCAGCACAAATCCTGTTATATATGGTTTAGTAACCGTCACCACAACACTCATATCAATATTAAAGTTCTTTCATACCCCCAGCACAAATCCTGTTATATATGGTTTAGTAACCGTCACCACAACACTCATATCAATATTAAAGTTCTTTCATACCCCCAGCACAAATCCTGTTATATATGGTTTAGTAACCGTCACTACAACACTCATATCAATATAAAAGCTGTTTCATACCCCCAGCACAAATCCTGTTATATATGGTTTAGTAACCGTCACCACAACAATCATATCAATATAAAAGCTGTTTCATACCCCCAGCACAAATCCTGTTATATATGGTTTAGTAACCGTCACCACAACAATCATATCAATATTAAAGCTGTTTCATACCCCCAGCACAAATCATGTTATATATGGTTTAGTAACCGTCACTACAACACTCATATCAATATAAAAGCTGTTTCATACCCCCAGCACAAATCCTGTTATATATGGTTTAGTAACCGTCACCACAACACTCATATCAATATTAAAGTTGTTTCATACCCCCAGCACAAATCCTGTTATATATGGTTTAGTAACCGTCACCACAACAATCATATCAATATTAAAGTTGTTTCATACCCCCAGCACAAATCCTGTTATATATGGTTTAGTAACCGTCACCACAACACTCATATCAATATTAAAGTTGTTTCATACCCCCAGCACAAATCCTGTTATATATGGTTTAGTAACCGTCACCACAACACTCATATCAATATTAAAGCTGTTTCATACCCCCAGCACAAATCCTGTTATATATGGTTTAGTAACCGTCACCACAACACTCATATCAATATTAAAGCTGTTTCATACCCCCAGCACAAATCCTGTTATATATGGTTTAGTAACCGTCACCACAACACTCATATCAATATTAAAGTTGTTTCATACCCCCAGCACAAATCCTGTTATATATGGTTTAGTAACCGTCACCACAACACTCATATCAATATTAAAGCTGTTTCATACCCCAGCACAAATCCTGTTATATATGGTTTAGTAACCGTCACCACAACACTCATATCAATATTAAAGTTGTTTCATACCCCCAGCACAAATCCTGTTATATATGGTTTAGTAACCGTCACCACAACAATCATATCAATATTAAAATTGTTTCATACCCCCAGCACAAATCCTGTTATATATGGTTTAGTAACCGTCACCACAACACTCATATCAATATTAAAGCTGTTTCATACCCCCAGCACAAATCCTGTTATATATGGTTTAGTAACCGTCACCACAACACTCATATCAATATTAAAGTTGTTTCATACCCCCAGCACAAATCCTGTTATATATGGTTTAGTAACCGTCACCACAACACTCATATCAATATTAAAGTTCTTTCATACCCCCAGCACAAATCCTGTTATATATGGTTTAGTAACCGTCACCACAACACTCATATCAATATTAAAGTTGTTTCATACCCCCAGCACAAATCCTGTTATATATGGTTTAGTAACCGTCACCACAACAATCATATCAATATTAAAGTTGTTTCATACCCCCAGCACAAATCCTGTTATATATGGTTTAGTAACCGTCACCACAACACTCATATCAATATTAAAGTTGTTTCATACCCCCAGCACAAATCCTGTTATATATGGTTTAGTAACCGTCACCACAACACTCATATCAATATTAAAGTTCTTTCATACCCCCAGCACAAATCCTGTTATATATGGTTTAGTAACCGTCACCACAACACTCATATCAATATTAAAGTTCTTTCATACCCCCAGCACAAATCCTGTTATATATGGTTTAGTAACCGTCACCACAACACTCATATCAATATTAAAGTTGTTTCATACCCCCAGCACAAATCCTGTTATATATGGTTTAGTAACCGTCACCAAAACAATCATATCAATATTAAAGTTGTTTCATACCCCCAGCACAAATCCTGTTATATATGGTTTAGTAACCGTCACTACAACACTCATATCAATATTAAAGCAGTTTCATACCCCCAGCACAAATCCTATTTGAAAAGGTTATAATGTAGATATAAGGCATGTTTATCGTGTCATACGATCCATAGAATCCCGAGGGGATTGTTGGCGAGGGAACCGACGTATTTTAGGAGTTCTGCAGATGTTATAGCACGAAATTAACATGTAACATGCTAAAAGCTAACGTCAGTCTAGCTTTATAAGTTTAAATGTGTAAAACAGTAAAAAGACAATATATTGTCCGTCAACCTATTATGCGCGTGAATGCAAATTTGAGTACGCTGTTACCTTCAAAGTTTATCTTCTGAACCGAAGTGTTATTGAAAGCATAGTTTTGAATTTCCTCTATTTCATTGTCAGAAATATCTATACTTTGCAAGTTCAAGTCAGAAAATGTCAAAGAATATATAATTTTTAGTTTTGTCCTAGATAATCTCAAACTTCTGATATTTCTTAATCCTCGAAATGCTGACGATGAAACCACTCTCAACTCAAAATTGCCGTCTAAATTTAGGAAGGTAAGATGATGTAGATTTCCAAATGCATTCTATGGCAGCACTTCGATTCTGTTGTTCGCTATATCTAGAGTGATCAGATTGTTTAATTGAAAGAAAGCCATACTATTTACT
Organism: Mercenaria mercenaria; assembly: GCF_021730395.1. Taxonomy (NCBI): domain Eukaryota; kingdom Metazoa; phylum Mollusca; class Bivalvia; order Venerida; family Veneridae; genus Mercenaria; species Mercenaria mercenaria. The sequence goes on from NC_069362.1 coordinate 28,067,210, forward strand.
ATTTAGATTTCACTTGAAGATATATTCAGTCTTAACATGAAAGGAAAGCGTAAGTTGTTCTGGGATATTATATCTTTGATACCAGAATTCCTACTTAAGTCTGCACTTCGTGTGTGTATTGACATCAGTCATGTTAAAGTCTTTTCCTCGACAGTTGATTGTCTGACCAACACATTTGCATTTTTGTGGACAGACAAAATCACACAGTCGCTCGTCATCACCATTACTGCAGTGAACGACCCCATCACATACTTCTTTCAGTGGTATACATTGCTTGCTGGAGGAGCACCTGTATCTTCCAAAACAGGGAACGTGCGAAGCCTCTGAAATGAGTGGGCAGCCTTTTGAAATACATGCTTCTTCTTATGAAGGGGATCACTCATGTCTTTTCAAAACCAAAGTATATGAAAGCTTATCATTAATAAGCAAATCAGTTTAGCTCATATACAAAATAACAGCACGTAGTACGTGACTGTTTGCCACAAAGATAGAATTTCAAGCGAGGTGATTTATATGATAAATTTTAAAAAGCAATTAACAGTTGTAGATTTCTAGAATGCAGACTATTGCATTCCTTTTAAGATGTTATTATAGCTAAATATGGCTCAAAGATGGCATTATTTGACAGCAAATCTTTACGTTCTGTTGCACAAGAGATGTGCAGTGCAGTTCTCAGAATTGGTTTACAGCGGCATTAGCTTCTTGTGGTGTATAGGTGAAAAATCTCATTTCAATAGTACTACAAACATATTTCCTCCAAAACTCATAAAATTCGTTTACTTGTTCATATTTTATATTTAACATGATGAAATATTTCATTACATCTTATTTTCTATTTCCTCACCAATTTAAAAATAAAAATTACATCCAGTTAGTATGTGAAAGGGCTTAAAATTATTTGGTATTATTTTTCAGACATTTTGGAGCTTATTCTGTAGTCGTCAAATTAGAAATACATGTATAATTGAATGATTGTTTGATGGTAGAATAGAGATAAAGTTAATTTCGCTAAGTTGTTAGTCTATATATGATTTTGTATTTTCAGAGATATGTTTTGTGGAGAATATCCACTGGCGTTTCAACAGATTTCAGATTTTGATATACGTTTAAAGTGTCCACTTTCGCTAAATAGTATTTAGTCCGGTGCATTAACTAAAATGTGTCACTTTTATAGCTTTCGATCACTTTGAAACGATAAAAAACTGTTAGTTGTAGAATTAGCGTAAATGTTAAAATCACACGTAAGAATTATGATAAAAAGATGTTTGAAAAGCACTTGCCTGTGCATATTTCTGGAAATAATCTGTATCCAGTCGACAATAATGAGCCCCATCTGCTGATGTGTACATCCTTTACAAACTTGTAGGAGTCTGGCTTATTTAGCGAATGTCTGTAGTCCTTAATAATTCTATATACTGAAAATGCTGGCTTCGAAAGATTTGACAGTAGTAACTGTGCTACTATAGACGGCTCCGTACTGTCCTCAATAAAGACAATACCATTTGAATGTTTTCTTGAAAACTGTAATTTCTGTAATAAATCTCTAGCCGTTGATTTATACTGACTTTTGATTTCCTTAAACTGATTGACATTTTTTTCTTGTATTTCCAACACTCTATGTGTAAGGGTAAAGTTCTTTAAACGAGGTAGACTCTTGTAAAAAAGAAGCCTTACAATACTTCGACTGGTGAAGAACTGTTTAGCTAAGCTTACAGCAGCAGTTTTGCTTTCCGACTGACCTGAGGTGTCCTCAGTTAGTAAAATGACCTCTCTACTTGCGTCTGTACAAGCTAAAGAAATAAGGGTACATTAAAAGTAATGTATCAAACAAATTAGTCTGGCTCCCTTGCTGCATGGTTAATCTTTTAAATACCAAAAACCTTTTATAAGTACATTTTAAGCCTCTAAATATCACTTTTATGTTCGAAGCCATGGGCAATGAAAATGTTAATACAGAAACAACCTGCTGGAGTTACCACCACTATTAATGAAAACAATTTATATGTGAGAAATATGACAGAACAAACATAGGAACGGGATCCAGTCTACAAATAAATGAATTGATAAAGTTTTATAATTTTCTTACAAAATCCTTTGAATATGTAATTTATAACGTAGAGGTTAAAGGTGTTTTTTTTATGAAAAGCTTATATAGCTTGGCAGATTAAGTCATTTATTCGGGAAAATACTGCATTTGGTGATGCAAGCATGAAATTTGGCAATATGTACTCGTCTGAGCATGCTTCTTTCAAAAAACCCGTTAGCCACTTGAAAATTCAAAATGGCGGCCATTTTTCAATATGTCCACCACAGGAAGTTGATTTTTGATTTGAACAGACCTAAACCGAGTTCTTTCTTTTTTTGTCAATTTTGAAGAAAAGATATCTTTTATGATGTTTTGAGTGTGCAATACCTATTTTTGAGGCACAAAAGACTGGTTTCAAAATCCAATATGGCGTCTTTTTTTCACGATGACCGCCGTTTAATGTAAAAGAACTAATTTGCCATTAATACTGACGTTCCTAGGTAAATTAATTTTAATGTTATAGTCGAATAACATAATTAGAGTGTTGAAGGGCAGTTTTTGTCTCGCCTGCGACTTTAGGAACTGACGGCGGGCTAAGGCGTAGCTTTTCAAGCGGGATGCAGATGACGACGTCGGGAATGGCGTCAACGTTAAGTTTATATGTCAAATCTTTTTCTCAGAAACTACTCTTTTTATTGGGTTGAAACTTCACACATGCCTTTGTGGTGATTAGGCGCTGTACCAGGCCAAGTTCCATAACTCTGACTTGGATTTTAACAAAATTATTTCCCTTTGTTAACTTAGAATTTTCAATGTTAAGTCTTCGTATTGAGTCTTTTCCCAGAAACTACTATGTTTATTGGGTTAAAACTTAACAAATGCCTTCATGGTCATTAGGCACTATACCAACCCAAGTTCCATAACTCTGACATGAATGTTAACAAAATTATTCCCCTTTTAAAATCAGACATGGTAACGTTTAGTTTTTGTGTCTCTACATGGACTATTATTTAATCATGTCTCTTTATGGCCGTCACTGCTTGATTAGAACTTGTGGTCCAACTTTATATAACACAGACATTTTTAAAATTAAAGTGCATGTAACAATCCACGTAGACGCATCAATTTTGATAAACAGAAGACCTGCTTTGTGTCATAGGTGAAGCAATGCAGATCTATTGTACTTGTTTCCTGTGGAAGGCATGTCTCAAGACTTTATATTTTTGCCAACGGGAGTTTCAAAACGATAGCATTTACACCTACACAACATTGTTTTACATGCACATTTGGTCAGTTCTTTACAGCTATCTGCAACTGATGGAATCGTTGTCCAGTGTATTTGCCAAAGGTTACCATGTTTCTCCCATCCCCGTTCAGCAGAATTTCGACTTCCATTTGGCAAAAACATGCCTGTCTCCATATGCAACCAGCTTGGTATGGAGCATGCTTTATGTGATTGGCAAGGGCTGCTTAAGTTGGGGGAAGAGCATCATATGACCTCAGTTTTTGGGCAAACATGTCCAGTCTGACGTCATAAATATCTGCTATAGAACTTGACCTGTCATACATAAAGATGACAAGCTTTTGACGAACCCCTTGTCCTCATTAGATATCACTAGCCGATATACACCTAGGTTCTTAAAGACATCTGTCCCTTCTGGACAAACATTGCCAAACAGTCTTTTTACCTTTTCCCCAGAAACCTGACACTACATCACAACCTGTTAACGCATAACTGACCAAATGTGCATGTAAAAACAGAATGTTGTGTTAGGTGTAAATATAATCATTTGGACTCCCGTGTACAGGTCTACACAGCTGCAAATGTAACAACTAATTGGCCAGAATACAAAGTCTTGAGACATGCCTTCCAGAGGAAACAATTACAGTAAATCTGCATTGTTTCACCTATAATACAAAGTAGGTATTTTGTTTATCAAAACTGATGTGTCTACATGTATTGCTACATACACTTTAATTTAAAAATATCTGCATTATTTAAAGTTTGACCACAAGTTCCAATCAATCAGTGACGGCCATAAAGGGATAAAATTAGAAAATATTCCATGATGATGTAGAGACACGAACACTTAACGTTGAAATTTCTAATTTAAAAAGAGGGATAATTTTGTTAAAATTTTTGTCAGAACAGGAACTTGGCTTTGTACAGTGCCTAATGACCATGAAGGCAAGTGTAAACTTTCAACACAATAAAAGTAGTAGTTTCTGAGAAAAAAACATAATACGAAGAATTAACGTTGAAAATTCTAAGTTAGAAAGGGGGATAATTTTGTTCAAATGTATGTCAGAGTTAAGGAACTTGTCTCGGTACAGCGGCAAATGATTAAAAAGACATGTGTGAAGTTTCAATCCAGTAAACAGAGTAGTGTCTGAGAAAAAGGCTTGACATATAAACTTAACGTTGACGCCATTCCCTCCGTCGTCATCGCCGTCGCCGCCGGAAAAGCTACGCCTTAGTCCGCCGTAAGTTCTAAAACTTGCAGGCGGGACAAACACTGTCCTTCAACACCCTAAATATGTTATTTTTCCGTAACATTAAAACTGATTAAACTATGAACGTCATTGTTAGTGGCAAATTAGTACCGTTTACATGAAACGGCGGCTATCTTAAAAAAAAGACGCCATATTGGATTTTGAAACCAGTCTTTTGTGTATCAAAAATAGGTTTTGCACGCTCTAAGCATCTTAACAGATAGTTTTTCTTAAAATTGACAAAAATAAACTCTGTATAGGTCTGTTCAAGTTAAAAAAAAAACAACTTCCTGTAGCGGCCATATTGACAAAATGGCCGCCATTTTGAATTTTCAAGTGGCTAACGGGCTTTTTGAAAAAAGAACGCTCTGACAAGTACAGATGCCAAGTTTTATGCTTACATCACCAATTGCAGTATTGTTTCAGTAATCTGCCAAGCTATTATCATTTTAAGCTCATGTGATGTTTTGAAGAAAAATGATGAGTTACTGTCCACACTTGATAGGCGTCGGCGTGGGCGTTGCCTGGTTAAGTTTTATGTTTAGGTCAGCTTTTCTCCTAAACTATCAATGCTATTGCTTTAACACCTGCAAAACCTATTTACCATCAATAGTTGACTTTGTACAGCAAGAAACATAACTCCATTCTGCTTTTTGCAAGAATTATGGCCCCCTTTTGGATTTAGATAATATCAGATTTCTTGGTTTAGTAATAGAAAGAGCATTGAAACTCAAGGGTAAACGATTTGTACGAGGGGGCGTAGTCCCCGAGTAAAAATTGATTACCCGAGAGTTTTAATGTTCTTTCTGTTTTGTATCATAGCCATCCATACATGGTAGTTGTAGGCGTTCCACATTGCCATATACAGCAGTTCAAGTGAGTACTTAAAATCCTTGCTTTACAAATGTGTAAAGCCCAGGTAAAATAAACCAATGCGAGAGCAGAAAATCAATAAAATACACTTCGCTGTCTACTGTTCCAGACACACTGGCATACTCTCCTATCCAACAGTGCGGTAACTAGAGTGTGGGTATTAAATACCTGCACACTTTTAGTTACCGCACCCTGTACTCAGTGTATACGATTTACCTGCACCAAATTTGTGAAGAAAAAACACCGAGCTATGATACAAGTTTTATGTTTAGGTCAAGGTTTCTCCTAAAGTATCAAAGCTATTGCTTTAACACTTGCAACACTTGTTCACCATTAATAGCGGACTCTGTACAGCAAGAAACATAACTCCATCCAGCTTTTTGCAAGAACTATGGCCCCTTTTGGACTTAGAAAGTCATATTTCTTAGTTAAATTTTGTGTTTAGGTCAGCTTTTCTTCTAAACTATCAAAGCAACTGCTTTGAAACTTGCAACACTTGTTCACCATTCTAGCATAAAACTGCTGTTCTTGTCACTTTTCGGAGGTGTTTTAACAGGAGAGAAAACGTGTGTTAACAGAGAGATTCTCGCGCTCGCGTGCTGTTATAACACCTTTTTATATATGCGCGTTCCGTGGCAAAGCGTAAACGTCATTCGGCCCCAAAATGGATAATTCAAAACGAAATGACGTCAAGTAAAAAGACAACTCAGACATTAAATGACGTTGAGTGACATTATATTAATTTATCAGTTTTTACGGTTTTTGTGCTAGAACCGCGTTAGCGTATGTTCATTTCGTGTTATAACATTTGCAAAAGAAGTCCATACAAAAATCCTAACCAGTAGAGATAGGTCAAAATACACATCATAATTGGATGTAACATGCATATTGTACCACAGAAAAGTGGTCTTGATTTTTCCCTACGACCAGTAATAAAAAGTTACAATATAAGCTATTTATAGTAACAACAAAGGGGAGTAATTCTAGGTTCTTGCACATGACACTCCGTCTCATGATGGTAAAAAATTGTGCCAAGGTACATCAAAATCCCTCAATGCATGAAAAAGAAATGCTCGGACAAAGTCAGTCTTGTATCTGAACTTTGACCTCTAAGTGTGACCTGGACCTTAGACCTAGGGTCCCGGTTCTTGCGCATGACATTCCGTCACATGGTTGTGAACATTTGTGCCAAGTTACATCAAAATCTCTCCATGCATGAAGAAGAAATGCTCCGGACAAAGTCATTATTGAATTTAACCTTTGACCTCCAAGCGTGACCTTGACCTCTAAGATAGGAACCTGCGGTTTGCACATGACATTCCGTCTCACCGAGGTTAACATTCATGCCAAACATAAACGAGATGGCTTCATGCATGTCAAAGTTACGGTACGGACAAACAAATCCAAACAGACAGACGGACGCACACACGCACATACACCGAACAGCTATTTGGACAACTATGTCTTCGCTTCCGCAAGCGGGCTCGACAAAAATGAATATCCATGTTAAGAACATCTTTCATTTAATCACTGTGACGCAAGTTTTTGTTACTTTTGTCCACTGAATAGTTTTTTGTATCAACACCGCTCTATACACTGATTATTTCTCTACATGTTCACATTTTTATTAAAACTATCTTTTATTATTTTCTATTCGTCTCAACACAATCAAATGATTTATGATAAAAAATGTATTAACTCATAGGCAGCGACAAAAAACACGCATTGGCCTTATTTGATAACTAACAAAAGTTAGTCAGAAAAAAAAATAGTAAAAAGCTTATCTTTCCAAATTAATCGAACTATTCAGATTGTCGTCAAATTGATGAATTTAAAAACAGATTTTTTTTAAATGTTCGGTTTTGGAAAATATTCATTCATAACAGTGAACTGTAAACCTGAAATGTATTTACTTTGTTGTAAAACAGAATTAGCAATTTTCGTTAGATATCCTATCAGAAATATATCTGAGCTGCCCAGAAAAGACAGAAACAAAGAAGAAAAAATATAAAAAAGAAATAATGACGGACAGTAAAAGAGACACACAGAGAGTATGTGTTGGAATGTGCGCGCGCCTCTCTCTCTCTCTCTCTCTTCAACTTTCTCAAATACCTTTCAAAATCTATTAATATATTATGTGATACTTGTTACGCATGACTGTTATCTCAAACAAAAAAGCGATATTCTTCAGACTATCATATATTATTTAAAACACCGCTAACTCTCTTGCGTCAGCTGTTATCTCTTGCGTTAGCTGCTATCTCTTTCAACAAGAGAAATTTCTCTGTATCTGCAAGTGCTCATACTAGTTAATGACGTAGATAACAGTGCTACGCATATATTTTCCAAATGGCCTTATGCGGATAGCCCTTATAATTGCAGGTTTAATGCTATCTCTTGGCATTGAAGAGATATATCTTTATTCGTAAATAGCAAGTCGACACTCTATTTTCTTCTAGACTGAAATAATTTCGTTTTATTAGCTCTCGACTGTGATGAATCTTATTTATCTTAATTAATTAGAATTAAAATCCCCGGACTCATCCCGAGGAAACGTACGTATCTTAAAACTATTATCATGAAACCAAATAAAACAAGGCAGTCTGAATTACAGCTAAATCCCCCGCCACTGCTATGGATAGTGAAAGGGTAAACCTTTGATTTTAGCTGTGACCTTGACCTTGAACTGACATGGCTGACTCATGAATTCTGCACAACGTCTTGATGAGGTGATCATTTGACCCAAGTTTTATAAAATTCCTTCAAGAGGTTTAGGAGATATGGACCGGACACGATTTTGTTACGGACGGAAGGACGATATTTCTCTTTGTTTTTATGTGATATAGAGCGGACACAAAATGGCAGGCTCAAACATTTGACCTTGAGTTGTGACCTTGACCTTGAACCGACAAGGCTGACTCATGGGTTCTGCACATCGTCTTGATGAGGTGATCATTTGACCCAAGTTTCATGAAAATCCTTCAAGGGGTTTAGGAGATATGGACCGGACACGATTTAAGGACGGACGCAGACCATTCCTATAATCCCTCCGCCACGGGGGGATTAATAAAAAGTAATAAAAACAGATTTTTGTTGGGGTTGGAGGATAAGGCTGGGTGTGAGTAATACCATCGGACAATATCTGGAAACAAGTTTCTTGAGGGGTGAAGTGATGTCATACTGAGAGTCAATATCAGAAACACAAGAAACGAAAATATAATCTTGCTGAAGTGATGTGGCGGGCAGTAGTGGGGTGGTGATGTCTTAGGAAGAAGGTCTACTAAGTTACAATATTGAAAAACATAGGAAGAGGAAAAAGTGGAAAATTAAAGGTCGCCCAACACGACATAAATGGAAATGTTGCAGACTCGGTTTTTAACTGAGCCTGTTTATAGACGGTAGTCGAAATGCAAGCTACCGTGAACGCTCTCTAGCCCCGGAGTGTACAGAACTCAACATTCACACATAAGAGACACCACATATGTTTTCAAACCGAAAGTAAATATACATGAATATTGGTGAAGGGTGTGGGGTGCTTGGGGTAATGAGTTTCTGAGATGTGGTGGGGGTGTCTGGATGCAAAGGAACTTCTAGAAACTTGAATATTTTTGGTGTGTTTAAGGGATTCACCTGGCGGGGATAACATTCATTTGAACTGTCACGTGACTTTTGTAACTTGTAGCTTTTGTAACAGTGTTGTTACATTTTCTGTTCCTATTTACATTTAGATTAGCTTAAGCCGGTGCTAGAAGGTGTGGGCAGTGGTGTTATATATGCTGCTAGGATTCCATTACTGCTCTTGAACAGAACAGATTCAATCAAACCGAGTCTGCAATTTTCGCTGTTTGCCTTGTTCTCGGTGCTTCCGAGGGATCTACCTTTCAGATTTTAAGCTATCCAGTGGTGGATTTGCCACAGGCCTTTCCAACGCGGTGCTCAGTTGTGTTCTTATGAATGTTTGTTTTGTCCTTGTGCCTTTATCTGTACTTTATATGTGCATGTGTTTGTCTTCAAGCGCGTATATATGTCCACGTGTTTTATTAGTGCACGTTTGCGTGCTGATGGTTGCATCTTTGGGATGCTGCGTTTTTGTAATGTTGTTTTCCATGATGCATATTGTTTCATGTCTTTTTCTTTATCTACGGCGGACTCTTTTACTACTGAAGTAACAACGACAGACCTAACGGTTAAATGTAGAAACGAAACCTCTGATCCGGCTGCTTCTACAAAGCTGTACACTTATGTTTTTCTATTCTGGCCGCATTCTCTTTTTTAGAATCTTTTATTTAATAAACTGTTTTTAATTTTTTAAATTGTGCTTTATGGTTTTTTTTTATGAAATGCATTTACATTATGATTAGCTCTTGTTTTAGAATAGATACTGAACAATGGAATACAAAGCTATGTTACTCAAATGCAAGAGACACCTTTGATGACAACGGTTTCCAAAAGTTGTCTGAAAGCTGAATCATTATATAAATTTCTACCGCGTTAACTTATGGGTGTTTGTTATATTTACATTCGTGAATGGTATTAGATAAATGAACCAGTTCTTAATACACAACAGTTCACGAAACTGATGTAACAAAATAGCTCAAAATTTGCATACGATAAAAATGTTTGGATCAGTAAATGTCCAACAAGGGAACATATTAACCTGAGAAATATATTGATATGAATATAAATAATCATAGACGTAGGTTCAGATTACAGTTCAGCTGAAACACCTTTAAGTGTACAGAATAAAACCGTATGACATTTTTTGTCATTTTCCCGTAGCAACTTACCGCTTATACTAGCATAATAAGAAGTAACATCGCATTCAACTGAAAATCTTGTTTACAAATAAAATAGGAGTTAGCAGTTACGGATATCATTCAGTTAATTTTAAAATTGTACTTTAGATGAAACTGTAATATATATATAAATATACTTTTCTCTCAAACATATTGATTTCGGTGTTCAATTTAACATTTTCTTTTAATTTTTCTTTTCAAGAGGTTTCTATTGCTGATTATCAACTTCATTCTACAGAACTAAAGTTATCGTGCAGTATTTGACAATTTTCATTTCAAATATGCGATAGTTTGTTATATATTTGCTACCTTGCATCCTAAATGCATTGCTGTTATGGTTGAGAATCATTTATATTTCATTTTTACACGTCTAAGTGAATTCGAAGATTTAGCTTCGTAATGTGTTTCTAATTGTTGTGTCAAATTTTGTCGTTTGTAATTGTCGTTTTACCACTAGTAAGTTCATTACAGATTGCTAGACAAAAATGCATTAAGAAAATCGACTTGGTCTACAATTGGAGCACCATTCAAATGACAGTGACGGTTTTTCCTTGATTTATCTTTACTTTTCGCGTTTTTTGTTCTGTTTCACGTCTCACCGACGGAGGGGCCTCTGTGATTCAGGTCGCTGACTTCAACTCACTTGTCCCTCATCAATCTGGGTTCGAGCTTTACTTTGGTCTTTGAATTCTTCATGTAAGGAAGCCATCCAGCTGGCTTACGGAAGGTTGGTGGTTCTAGTAAGATGCCCGCCCGTGTTGAAATAATGCACGGAGGGGCATCTAGGGTCTTCTTCCATCATCATAGCTGGAAAGTCGCCATAAGACCTATAATTGTGTCGTTGCGACGCTTAACCCAACAAAACAAAACGTCTCACCGACACAAGTATTGGTCATATGACGACTTTTGAGCTTTGATGGTGGAGGAAGACCCCATGTGCTCCTCCGTGCATTATTTCATCAAGGGCGGGCACCTGGATAAAATCACCAACCTTTCGTTAGCCATCTGCATTGCATCTTGTCATGAAGAATTCAACGCCCCGAGTGACGCACGAGCCCATACCGATGAAGGGCAAGCGATCTGAAGTCAGCGACCTTAACCACACGGTCACGAAGCCCCTAACCCCGCCCATATTCAGTATTACCTTTTACATTGTATCATAAATTCTTGGTGTTTTTATCGACGTTATTTACATGCTTTGTGTTAACTTTATTATTCAACATGTACGTCATGCTACATATGCTGTTAGGATTATAAAATACAACACATATTCTTTAGATTAGTAGTATGGTAACTCACAATGCAAGAAAACTTGATTTATTGTTGTTTTACTTCATTGGGTATTTTGACTATATGTCATGTTCACTGACATGTTAGTTGAGGTGTGCCAGGATAGTTCAACTTTCGTTTATTATAGCATCTGCTTCCTATATGTTATCTATCAATACTTAACATCTGAATATTTTGACAAAAGTTTAAAATTTGCTTAAAGCCAATGGTACAATTCATCTTAATAAAGCTTGTTTCTTTATATTACTATTAATTTTTGTTGAGGATTCGTTCATCAATTCGCCTTATATCATAATTTATTTTATTGGTCCGTTTGATTGACAGCATTCTTCAGCACAAAACCGATTGTTTCCGAAAATATCAAATAGATTTCGAACAATGAGTCTGATTGAAGTTCAACCAAGCCATCCCATCGAAAAGGTTTTAACAAAGCTCTGCTCTAACGAGCTAAAAGTATCAATAAAAAATTGAATCTCTACAGGCCCGCATAAAGCACCAAAAATTAAGTTTGGTGTGTCTGGTTTTACTCTCAGCTTGCTTGCATACCTATATCTAACGGCTAAGTCACAGTAGCTTGTTAATGAATCCGTGTTGAATATTTATGACTTTCAATTAGTTTAGCTAAATAACAAATTCGAAAATTTGATGAACATTTACGGAAGCGTTTTGTCATTATATTAAACATTTTATTTGCTACTGGTCGATTTAACGTCCGTTTTCATAGAGAACAGTCTTTGTGTGTTCACTTCTTTGTAGCCTAGAGTATTATATGAACATATTTTAATGCCTAAATGCGTCTATTAAAATATGTAAAGCTAACACGGTCTTCGATTTATGTTCAATATTCTGTTTAGAACTTGGCATTTATCTGCAAAACTAATACGTCTTCCGAAGACACCTTATCTAGCCTTGCTTTAACAATACATTTGAATATAGACAGTAGTTATTGCCTTCAGGTCATCGTCAGTCCTATATACATCACAACGAATCTAGCATTACAGGAGTTAGACTTTGTGACGCTGTCATGTGTATTCAAATTTCTGATATAATGTCATTCCATACAGATTCATTAGATGCGATAATATGTACGTTTAAATATCACGTTTTATCGAAACACATTTTTAGTATATTCTAACAAGACCCGATTATTTTTCCCGTGTAACAAAGAAGAAACAGTGAATTATCGCTTTTAAATAAGTGAATGGATGTCTTTACATACATTGTTATCTGTGATGTCCTATATGTGGTTTATGTTCTTTTGTTAATTTAAAGAAAAATACATCTTCAAAGATGAGCCATGTCTGCATGACCCACATTCAGTGATGGGCTTTGCCAATTTGTATTTTGATATTATATCTTAGTAATATTGTAACATATTGTCAGCGATATCGTACATTCCATACATGTAGTAGTAAACAACTTCCAATATTTTCCCCACATACTTTGAATATAACATAATTATGTTATACTATTATCACACTGGATAACCAGTTATCCTGACGCCCACTGGATATGTAACCCAGCTGGAAATGTAACCTAGCTGTAAACCGGTAGGTAACGTTTTTCATTTATTTCTATTTAAACGAAGCCAATTCTTGCAAATCAACTTGACAGTTTTGTCAAGGATTGACTGTGGCTTACATTTACAATGTCTGGGCCAAATACGATCGTTACGTTTTGAGATATTCGCTAACAATTTCTTCAGTTTGAAAAAATCGAGCAAAAATCAAAAGTTATGGCGTAAAAATTATTTCTTAACATGGCAGCAACATGTAGCTTTAATCAACATATAACAAGGTAGATCGGAACTCTTCTTTGCTTGTTTACGATCTTACACAGTCAGCTATCAAATAAAACCGCATAAAAATAAAAGTTCTACCATACGACACTTTATATTTGAAATTTTGTCTATGCATGTAGGAATTGCCAGTCTGATACAAAATACTTATTTATAGCTCTGTATTAAAGATCTTTTTTGTTATACTTACATTGTAGGTGGTCATTAATGAATGGGCCTCACTAATACTTGAATCATCGGTAACACATGTTTCCAGTTTAAAAATCAATACTTAAAAATCAGTCCATGTATGTAGAATCAGAGCCCGGACAAGACACTGCGGGCGGGCTGACGGATGGACGGACGGACGAAAGGAACAAAGAAATTTTTAGACCCTAAACCAAAAGGAAAATGATAATGAAATCAACCAGAATTACTCGACAAGGCAATAAGGACCATAAATAAGTATATACAAACTGTTTACTGACTGCAAGTATACACATTTTACACAAATGAAAGACGAAAAAATCGCAAAAACACAGACAGACTAAACAGATACAAAATATACATACAGAAGAGACACTACATGGCATATAACATGTCTACAAGACAGTTTTTTACTTTTATACGGCTGTATTCTCGATAGTTGACAGCTGACTTCAACGACTGCCTATTTCAAATACAGTCTTTTTTCTCGACCATGCCTATTTAACGATTAATATACTTTTTCAAGAATAACGTAGAACCCGAAAACTTCACACAGGTGTTCCGAAAGGACACATCTGTTAAACCAGATGATAAAAGTTTTCACAGGTTGTTCATAAACAAAACAATTTGCGCAAAACTTTGAAGAAATTTTTAGCGAATATCTCAAAACATAACGATCGTTTTTGGCCCAGAAATTGTAAATGAAAGCCATGGTGATCCCTTGACCAAACTGTCAAGTTGATTTGCAAGAATTGGCTTCGTTTAAATAGAAATCAATGAAAAACTTTACCTACCGATTAACAACTGGGTTACATTTCCAGCTGGGTTACATTTCCAGCGGGCGTCAGGATAGCCGGTTATCCAGTGTGATTATGATGTTACCATATGATATAGTAAATGATCCGTTAAAATTGTATGAACAAAAGTTTTATAAAAAAAAAAAAAGTTATTTCAGTAACATAATTCCAATATCGTAATAAACACCAAAGCTGTTAGTTAAAGGCAAAGAAAATCTCCTATATAAGTGACCCCCCCCCCCCCCCCCAAATACCAGACTTTTTAATCCCCAATATACAAGATCCCGTCTGGTCCAGTCTGATAAGGGTCAATAAAACCCCTGTAGACTTGACATGTAGCCTAATTATTGTCAGAGAATCATAAATTTTATTGCCTACAGATAAATTGGTTATTTCCTGTGTTTTGCATTTTATTGATTGGAATGCTGTTTTTATTTTGTTTTTTTTTTTAGAATGTACACAAAATTAATTTAATTGATGTTGAGTAATGTCCCGACCAATTAAATAATAACTCTTATAGCGGAGCAATTCTCACTCCTTAACAATTAAATAATTAATTAAAATTTAATAAAAGAAATTAAAAGTTTGTTTATTCAATGATTATGATCTTTTTATCGGAAGTAACAAAATAAAACCAGAAAAAGAAATGATAATTGCTGGATTTTATTAGAAATTAAAGAAGCGTTCAGTTGCATTTTTAATAGATAAAATGGAATATGGACAGAAAGATGTTTTATATTAAAAATGCATAATTCCCCTTGTGTTGTCTAAATAACGACTCTTTTATGTATAATAAAATCCAGCAATGAAGAGATATCATTATTCAAAATACACATATAATTTATTATTTCTAAAAGTTATATGCCTGAATGCATTTTTTATATTTTTGATTAAAAAAAAACAAACAAAAAAAAACACAGCAATGATGAAATGTAAATGTTAAAAAGCTTGAATATTAAAAATATGAAAAAACATTTTTGTATCTTATCACTTTGTTTATTTAGCCCTAATTCAATCAAGCTTTCTAAACTCGTTATAAAGGTGAGAACTGATTTGCTCTGAAGGTGAGAAATATCACCTGTAATTTATGGACTGCACAGTAGCTATACAGTAGCTTATTATAATAAACAGAAGCAAGTCTATCAATGGTCCAGTCTTGTGTATTGGCCCTTACCACCAATACGCAGACCTTATCATTCCCATAGGCCACATACCTGGCATACCAGAATCAGTGTCTTTAAGCAGAATCAGACAATATTCATTAACATGACAGCTATGATTAGTTTGAACCATGTAAAAATGTTACCAATGATATATTATTGAAAAATAGGGATTCTCTGACGCAGCGCAAGTAGTAGAACGGAGTTGTAAAAGGATGAATGTATTTCAAAGACCCAGCTCTTGTACCTCCGCATGCATATGCAAAACATCGAGCGCCAATTAAACAACAAACTCAGCACTTGAACGGCCGTACCCGTACAGTAGTCTACTGAGGAATCATAATGACCCATCAACTACAAAGGTATTAACACCAACTTAAAACTAATGAACACGTTTCTTCTATAGCATATCAAACAACGTTAATCAAAAACAGCGTAATTAAATTCTATTTATTTGTTAAATAACACAAACACTATCCAATTGACTAAGCTGATATTTGAAATGTTATTATTTACTTCATTTATGCGACGAAACTAGCGCCCTTGAAATGAAAGTAACAATTTCTTTAGTGATATTTTATTTATCTTAATTTTCTCGTCAAACAAAGACATGTAATTAAGAATGATAAGATATCCTGTGCACCAGAAAAGGTTTTCACTTTGATCATAATGTTAGGTAAGCGCTAAATTCCGTATTTCATCAGTAAAGCAAGTTAACTATATCAAGTTGAAATCAAAGCGAGTGTCTGTTTGAAAACTGGAAATAAATACTCGTTTTACCAACATCAAAGCTATTTCCTAGCTTTTTATTTTTTTGATTAAATATTATTCACTCTACCAACTGTAAAACGTTAACATCTGTTAATGTGTTTGTAGTCGTTCTTTTGCTTCAAACCTCAAAACCAAAGTTTCATCATACACTGAACATATTGGAAGGAGTAGGAGAATAGTGTACGTTAAAATTTGCACTTTTGTTAACCAGTAACAATTGCAACTCTAACTTATAACATTTTATATATAACATTCTATTTATTTTATCTTTCTAAACTACAGAACTCGACAAAATGTTACTTAGACATCAGCTGTTTGTCTTAAAACATTTTCATCTTTTATTACTTTTATTAGAAAGGAACAACAAACTTTTCTTGACTATAACATATTTCCAAAATAACATTTCTTGTCTGTTGCAAATACATTTTAAAAAACGATGTCTTACAAAAATACAGATTCAATAAAAACGAGTTTGACAATAAAAGGAGTGTGTTCACTCGTGGACAAAATATAATAGGTAAGGGTAGATTTCTCGGAAGCACAGAGCACCAAAAACACATCCCAAGAGCCGCGCATTTACATAGTAGGCCCAAAACAAAAAGAAGCTGTAATGGAAAAATATTTCAGACGGGTTGCTTCAAACATCCAACAAGTACAGATTAATATAAGCTAAATATTGATAAAGGGGAAGGAAATGGCAAGGGGCGAAACGGAGCCGGGGGTGGGGGAGGAACCCGAAGAGGAAAGCCGAACAAGGACGAACACACAAGGGAACGCCATGTTCCTCAAAAACAGCCGCATCACAACGCAAATCACAACGCAAACCACAACAGCGCAGACACCCTTGCACCAAAGACAAACACACAACGACGACCAACCGAACAACACAGAGAAACGAACAAGAAACACCCAAGAAAACAGCACGGCATCGTTGTAGATTCACAAACTTACAAACGCACCCACACAAGTAGGGAAAAACAATCAAGTACCGTCCCGGGATTCGGCTGCCAAAACAAAGCGGAGCAACGAAAACTTACTAAAAGGAAAGGGGGAGGGGATGCAAAAAGAAGCGTAAATGCTAGGGAAAGGGAGGGCAAAATGGGGACTGGGGCGGAGTTAAAAACGCCCACAACAAACAAGAAAACATACGCAACACACAATACAAGACAGACAAAACAGCCTGTTGAAAATAGGGACATTCAGTAACCTAAATAAAGCTAACTTGGGGTTTAAACGCGTTAAGGGCATGCCAACCTCGAACTTACCCTATTTTCAACAAGTTAAACAACACAATTTATATAAAATCCCCGCTGAGAAAGGCTCTAACATCAGTGCAAAAGTAACAGATAAATAAAGCAAAACATAAAATTAAGGTAAATTTAAGGTACAATTACATTGTCTGAATCCAGAGCAACAAGAGCCTAACTTTTAAGGTCACAACAAAGACAACTGTAAGACAAAAATCAACTCCCAGTTGTATGTAGGATTTAGGAGAAAAGCATCATGGAGTCCTACACTTTATTAGTCATCGCACCATCAAACAGGAAAGCGTAGCAATTAACTTTAGAGAGGTCAATCACTAAACATGAACTGTGCTTCACGATTTTCGCATCGTATCCTCTTTTGATAGATTTTTTAACCCATTTGACAAAAATTTGATTAAAATAAAGGGTATGTTTAATTTTCCGAATTTTATAAACTACATCTCCATAGTATTCCGGGTGTGTAAGTCCAAGTTTAAAAAGTGTTTTAAGGGGCGTATTGTATTTTTCTAATAGTTCAGACGATCTGTAGTACAATTTACTAAAAGCTTTCCGTAGCTTATGATAACGGTAACCCTGTTGTAACAATTTCTTGGTGATATAAAGATTTCTATCATTAAAATCATCTATTTTGAGCAAGCTCTTGCACAACGAATAAGCTGTGGAATATAGACAACGTATAATGTTGCTCGGGGGAAATTGCATTTATTAAAAACAATAAGTTTTTTTTTGTAAACTTTTTTATAATCTGTGGATAAATGGTGTTGCAAAAAGAACAATTCGACAGACAACTTAAAAACAGAAGGTACAAAACGTAAGAAGTTTAACGTACGCAACCTCAAAAGAAGCACTCTTGGGTTGGAACAAAAATAATGGTAACCAAACTCATGACAGTATACATTTGTCGTCTCCGCTCTGTCTTTAATTGCTCAAAACAAGTAAGGACATTTTCAAATCGATTCAAAGTACTAAGGAAATAGACAGAAAGTTTAATGAAAGTGATTTAGTATTTGATCAAATTCTAAATAAAGTGATCTTGCACTGATTCTGCTATTAATGTTCGAATAAAGGTATAATTTACATTGCATTTTAGCTGCATTTCTTTTTTCAAATATACTCTTTAATGCATAATCAAAGTAGAATTATGCACAATTTTCTATAATAAATCTAGAAGAAATAGAGGTGTGTGTAAAAAGGGTGGAGGAATTAATAGCTTTTTAACCAAACTTTTCCTGTTTCCTTTACGAAATAATAACTTTCCAAATATGACTTTTCTAAAAAAGACCTGCACCAATTAGTTTGATTTTTTTTATTTCTAAAGCATCAGCTTCAAATATTTATGCGGCATTATCATTAATTTAACACATTTAAATGCATAGCAATCGTAAATTGCTTTTAAAAAACAGTCGCCAAAACACACAGTAAGATAGGTATAACGCCACTTTAAGACCCAAACAATATCTAGGTTTTTGCTTTATAATTCGTAAACGGTTGCTAGTTCGTTCTTTACAACTTGCTTCGTATTCTTCTGTTCTTATATAAATATGTTTATTTCAAATTGTAGTATTACCTGATCTTTTTCCTAGTAGCTCTTCGTAATATCTGAATTTCTGTCCAAAAATATATTTAATAGAAAATATGTAATTTGTTGTTATTTAGTATTGACGTCATATCCTATCTTGGCATTAATGCTATGTGTATTAGTTAAAATTTTAACTACGCATGGTGATTCAATACAGTTACTGAAAGCTAAACTTTATATATTAATGGTCATGAAGATAAAACCACTAATAGGTATATGAATTATACCAAGACACAACGATTAAATAGCAAGCGTAAATTAAATGCATACTAGATTTTCTAAGAATAAATAAAGAATAAACATTTTATCAAAAGACGAGATACGATCTGATTATTTCTATATTATATCCAGTAAGTAACTGAATTCTAGTCCACTGGCATAAATAAGTACATGTATTTTCATTTTCGAATAACACATCATGTATTTCAAATTGCAGTTTACTACTGATTAATGATTACTGTTCCAGAAAAGCGAATTCATAGAAGCATAAAGTAGAAAAGTTCAGAAGACTGTCGGAACTAAGAATATTACCAGTTCTTGTTGTGTTTGTTAAGCTATGCGACACATTAGTTTGCTATCAAATGTTGTTAATCTTCAACGCATAATACATGGCCTTGTAATAAAATATTTAAAAGAATCCTTTGGAAGCATAGAATGCAACCAGGCAGAATAATAGCAGACTCGGTTTGACAGAGTCTGTTCATGAGAGGCAATGGAATGTGCTAAACCTCTCACACCCCCTAGCACCGGCTTAAGCGGAACTCTATTACACATCGATTGAATGGACTCCATGATCCAAAAGGGCCAGAAAATATAACAACACTGAAACATATTTAAGTCTACTGAAAGGTCAAAAGTTGTTTAAATTTAAAGTATCTTCTCTACGTTGTCGGCCTGCAGTATGGTTGAAACATTTGAATTAAACTGAAAAAAGGTCGATCCGATACCAGTACAAAGTTGAGCTAAAAACCTTCAAGCGGTTCTTGATAATTTTTTTTATCTCGGACAGCTTCTTTAAGGGTTAAGCGGAAAAATTAACTTAAACAGTGACAGTTTCAGGATGCCATAGAACTTGTTCGATAAATATGAACTCAGAACATCATGAGCAGAAGTCATCGAATAATTATTTAGCTCTGGCAGCGAAAAACGAGATGATAAGAACAATTTGAACAAATTGCAAGGATGTTACAACCAAAGTTTCAAGTAGTTGATGAGAAGAAACTGTTTTGAGTTTTCTTTTTCTAATAGGTCTGCGGTCCTGAAAAGGGATCAAGCATAAAACATTTGAAAAAAAACAACATTTGACATATTTGAAAGGGGTCTTTAATTTCCAATATGAAATTGAAGGTTAAAAAGTAGTTCGATACTTAGTTTATCTATTTATAAAACTTGTTATAAAACGCTAACAGGCTTTTCATTATGTACAATGGATTCCTTAATGCCAACAACTTTGAAATCGAAGCAGTAATTACGTCTATTGATTAAGTGTCCACTTCCAATTAGTCTGAAATAGAAAACCAAAGGATTCGCTTTTCATTAATGCTTTCATTAAATGAGGCCTGTTTTCACTGGACCTGTAGTTCTACGTAAACAAGCTTTAAATATTTGATCAAGTGATTTGTTTGACTTCACTATGACAATTCGTGAGCTTTGCTAATGAATTGAATTTGGATTTATACGCATGTAAGGATGGGTTTGAAACTGGTCAAAGATATTTCACATTCAATTGTTAAGGTAACATGGGGAAGTCTTTACTTACCATATAGTAATTCAGTAATGGAAAAACTAACTTCAATTTATGGAATTCTGTCTGAGCGTTTAGTACTAGCTTCGTGTGTTTGTTATATTTTTACTCTCACTTGTTTCATAAATATTTACAAAAATCAATTAAGTGTTATTTTTCTGCACATTTAACAAGAGTAATATCTGTTTTCAGATTGCAGACAGAAGAGTCGAAAAATAATTGAAAACATACAAGCATACAAGAGATAGATTGTTCAAAAGCTAATCATGGATCACAAACTGGTATTGATATACATATTGTTTCTTCGACTTGAATACATATATTGCGCTAATATTACACAAGTCGAAACTTTATACGATAACTTATTCCAGAAATACAACAGGAAACTTTTTCCATTGATAAACCATAATGATACTGTAAACGTAAGTTTTACAGTAGGAATTGTGAGTATCAATAATTTTGATGAACTTTCTGGGGAAATCGAGCTTACAATGTTGTTCTATATGCGATGGGTTGATGAAAGGCTGACATGGACACCGTCCGATTTCGATGGTAAGTCAACACTGCTAGTTCCCCCGGAAGATGTTTGGTGTCCACAGCTCTACCTGCTACAGTCGTTTGACAGAATTCAGGATATAAGTAATGTGTCAATAATGGTTCGATTATCCTCTAGTGGCCTAGTAATATGGAACTCGGGAAGCGTATTAAAAGTTGTATGTTCAGTGGACGTAACATATTTTCCTTTCGATACCCAGACTTGTGAAATAACTGTTTCTGGGTGGGCGTACACAGCAGACGAAGTAATGTACTACACCACATCTAGCACGGTGTTTCAGGATTATCTCAGTTCAAACAGTCAATGGATGCTTGAGTCTGCAACAGTCATAAATTATACAGATATTAGACGAACATTCCCTCCATCGATAAACATTGCACTAAATTTGAAAAGAAGAAGTGATTTCTTTGTGGTCTACATTATCTTTCCAATGGTTTTCCTTGGCTCCATAAATAACCTCGTGTTCGTTATGCCTGCAAGTTCTGGAGAGAGAACATCAGTAGCTATTACTACATTTCTGTCTTTTATCGTCTTTATGCAAATGATTAATGACACTGTTCCTGAAAGTTCTGACCCTATGGCTTATATTTATTATTATATATTGTTCCTGCTGGTATACAGTTCAGCCATTCTGTTTTTGTGTATAGTTTCATTACGCATTCATGACAAGGAAGATCCAGTTCCGTCAGTTGTGATAAAGCTAGTATTCCTGCTTCGCTTTTTGTGTTTTAAACGGAAAAGAAAATCAAGCGTCATGCCTGAAAGGAAATTTTCTAACGTTTCAATACAAGCTGAAGTCAAAAACAACAACTTCAATGAAAACATGGAAAATTATAAGGAAGACGACAGTCCTACAGTCACGTGGAAAATAGTGGGAAAAACTTTCGATAAGTACTGCTTTACTGCATTGTTTATAGCATTTCTGGTGATGACAACTCAAACGTTCACAAAATTATACACTAATCAGGGCTTCTAACTTGAAGCAAAATTTAAGTATGTATTTGTTCAAGTAAAAGAAAATGAGGAAAATCAAAAAGAATAAAAAAATTACATTGTTGATGACATGAACAAACTATATTCAAAAGGCTTCTACTGAAATATTAGAAATACTTTATAAAGTATTCTAGCCTTCCCTCAATATTCTTAACCCTGTGCTTTATGGAATTTTCTTAAACACTTTCAGAGCCATACGTCTAGGATTTTAATGCATTTTTAATGAATTCAGAGTAGTGCAATTTGTAAGGTAAATCGGCAAATATATTGTCTTCGGTCATCTAAGAATGTTAAACAATATTATTACAATAGTATAGCAAAATGAAAGACATGTATGCTTTAAGGAACTGTCTTATGTAAAGACCTTCTTTCAAACGTTTGTACAACGCATGTTTACTATTTGTTGACATAATACGCATACATTTATTCAGTGCTGCGAACAACTTTAAAGTATTCCTAGCACAGCACATTTATGAAGTGTTATCAAATTGAATACAGAAGAGTCTCGCAGAAATACAAATATTCCATGAACAACAGATCTCAACATAGAACATATGAAAGTTCCAAATTTATCAGTGTAGAGATGGATTGAAATATGATAAATCAATGAAAACAGCATTACAAGATTGAAATAAAAATTGATTTTGTATTCATTCCATCTACGTAGGGATTCTAAAGGCTTTTCGTAAATATATTTGTTTTCATTGAGTGATAATAATTACACATTGTATTCATTAAAACTACATTATTAGAATTAATTGCAATAGAAACAGTTTAAAACACTACTGATCCGGCTTTTAAAGTGATTATAAAGAAGAACAGAACAGACATTTTATTAAAACAGATTTCGTCGTTACACAGATAACAAACAGAGGATGAACGACAGTATCAACTATCGAACAGAGAAAGTTTAATAGGCATAGCAGGTTTGGAATATCAGGCTAGATTTGTTATAACAGCATGTGTCGTATTTTTTACATAGTATACCTTTGGTTAAAATACCTTTTAATGTGTTTCTCCCTTCGGTTTTCATTACATGGACTCTTAAATTAAAATGGAAAATCGTCTTCTGAATCAAACAAAAACAATAAAAAGTATCTTTCAGTTCTATGTATAATATTTCGTGAATAACGATCAGTCTGTATTCTAAGTAAATGCTCTTGTGTAATATATTATAACATTCAAAGAACAAAATGTTGATACATCTAAATATGATTCATAATGAAACGCTTGCTTAAAACGTTTGAAATAATAAAGTACTGCTATGTTAGGTACAGCAACATTCCATTCTTGTGTAAAGCAAGCAATGACACGTTGCTTAAAGTTCTTTGGAAATAAATGTCCTATTTTTCTTTTGATTTACATAATATGATATTACGCAAGTGTAATGATTTATTTATGACGACATATCTCCTTGTGTCAACGTAAACACCTACGCTATAAATTCAAACATATAGCCGAGCTGCGATGGCCTAACGGATAAGGCACATGTCCTGCAATCGGGAAGTCGAAGGTTCCAGTCCTGTCAGAGGCGGGTCTTGTTACTGAAGAGAGACCGGTTGGTAGGCCGCAAGCTAGTTAAATAATGATTACCGATTGTCTACCTGCCTAGTGCCTGGCATTAAAACATAGGAATCGGGAAGTAATGTTGTTCAATGTATGAACGTGTCTCATAAGCCAACTAGGCTAGCCCTTTCAGTAGGAATGACACTATAATAAACGAACACTTTACTTTACTTGTATAGCCTTTTACACAACATAAGACGAGTTTTTTCCAGCAAATTAAGATAGTCTAACGCCATATTTCAAACGAATGGAATTTTTAAACATCATCCCGCAAACCGTTTGTACAGCTTCTCCGATAATGAGATAATTAAATAGTTTGACAAACATTCTGTGGATAACCTCCCTGCTTTCAGGATTATTCAATATATAGAAACTCAACTCGTCAGACAATACTAAAGCTATTGACAGTTATGTGCAATGGCTAACTTTATAAAATACCAAGTTTGTCTAAGCAACTGGCATGATGTTTCGATGGTATTTCATTGACACTTTTTGAAAATAAAAGTAGCCGCTGGTATTTAATTTTTGCTTTTAATACCTACTTGAGTCATCTAAGGTCACCGGATCCCACTTCTTTAATTCCATAGCCGGTGTTAATAGATATATTTACCAGTATTTTTCTTTTTTAAATTCAACAGCTGAAAGGGGGTCAGCGTGACGTCATAGTAGCTAGTATTAGACAAAACAAATATGGTTTGATTTTTTTAGTTGATTTGAATGTAGCATCTATTACTTATACTTATAATGATTGGAAAGTAGTGCATATTTTACCGACATGGAGATGTTTGTGTGTGCCTCTAAAAGAAGGTTTAAGTTCGTTACATTTTGTTCACAAAACGCAAGTTTAAATTGAAAACTCACGTTGATAGCAGCTTTATATACATATTCTGTTGCAGTTAACTGTTGTTTTGTTAGTTGTTTGCATCACTTATAGCGCACGACTCTATAATCACTGTCGTCAAACGTTCTTAATGCCATGTTTGTGCAATAACAAATCGTCAAGTGAATAACTAAATAAAATATGCCGTGTCGTTTAGGACATATAAATCAAGATACAGCATTTTCAGAAATGTGATATTGGGATGTTTAATGGTGTTTGTCCATTTGTCATCGTAATTGTTCAGTTCTAAACGGTTAAATGATACAGTTGATCCAACAGTTAAGGTCTTGATTTAATATATACACATTCTTGAAAATCACTTAGGTGTGAAACCGGTCGAATGAATAACTCTATTTATCTATTTATTTTGTGATCAATTACAAAGAAATGAAATACACGATAGTATAGAGACACCCACTATATATATACATGTTTGCTTTAATCATTCTTGGTTTTTTTGACAGGCGATCTCTCAAGACAGATAAATTACACTATTTATAGTTAAATGAGTAGAGAAAATAGTTGTCTTTATAAGCGTATTTAAAATAAGTGGCCATATTCGGAGGTGATCTTTATAACAAGTTGGATTGTTAATGTTAAGGAGCTTTGGTTGCTCCTTTGGTATTCGATACTAAATTATGTTTTAGAAGTGGAAGTTAGTTAAAAGTCGTTTGTAACTTCTTAAGACACAAATAATTTCCCGAAAAAGACATAACATATAACAGAACAAGATTATGTGACAAAACTTTAACACTGCCTTAAAGTTAATTATCAAGGAATAAAAGTCACAACTGCAAAAATAAATCAACTTAAGGTGACGAAGATTTCTACTTTCACCATTCCTACAGAAATGAGAAAACATTGATGGAATCATAAAATATTCATTCCTAAATTGATAAAACACTCATGTTAATCTGTAATTTTCGGTACTTGGTGGATAAGGATTGGGTATGAGAACAAAAGACTTGTAAATTGTTAAGTACATACCAACTCAATATATTATTTGTTTATAGAAAAAAAAAGGTTTTTTACAATATCAGTAGAACAAAGATGTTGAATTGTATTGCTTGTCTAATAAAGTACCAGTTTTAAGTTTACCTTATCAAATTTACACTTAGCATCCCGTCATCTTAACATAGGGTTGAGGTCATTTTCCCATTGACAAAGTGTAGTCAAAACATTTTAGAGTGAACAAACAGGCATATATGTCATACCATAATGTATACTGTAGATTTTTGAAATGGCGCAATATGTTTTGGCAGTAATAAATGAGTCATTAGGACGTGCCAATTAAAGGATTAGGATTCAGCAGCATGTGCGATGTTGTTAAGCTGAAAGATATTAAACATGTTTAAAAAACAGACTAAAAAGATTTGAACAAGAGGTAGCAATGGGGGACTTCTTTGACAGCCATCTATCTATTAATTTCAGAGAAAGAATATTCTTGTCACTACACTAAATAAGCCAAACGAAAATTACATATATATAGACGGTTAAGTAATGAGACGTATCATTAGGAAAAGCAAACGCCAATCAAAGCTAAATGTGATTTATTTCTCAAACGCAATCTTCTTGTTTTTAGGACAATATGCATGAATTTTGCTACTTTCGATCATAGTTCGAATAGGACTGGTATGCATGTGTTCGGCCAAGCAGCCAAACTGATTCTTTTGGCTGTACGGGTACACAAAACAATAACCGCAAGACGAGAAATAGCACTTATTCTAATCCACGGCGAGACAATAATGAATTAATCCGGTTAGCAATTCTATCAATTCATATTCTCAACAAGAATGCGGAGTAACAAAGAACAGTTCTAAAACAGGTGAACGAAGGGTGAGGAAGATATAGTGCAGCCATTTGGTGACTTAATTTAATTAAATCGTGCCACTTGTGGGAAAAGCGTGTATATTCTACATATGTATAAGGAAATGAAAGGAAATTGCTGTAATATCCAAGGTTGCCGTTAGTCGGGCATTTTAAAAATAGCCGCCAAAATCCAATATTTCTTCCAATAGTCTGTTATCATATCAAATATTTCTACAAAATGAATGTAAAGAATGCTCAATATTTACACAGTATGATATTTAAGGCTGCGTACTGTATTTGTTGACATTTATTGCATGTTACTGTGTTAGTAAAATGGCCGCCAAAATATGAATATATAGTATTGATTTATTTCATGAACCGAACCATCATTATCTGTAAATTGAGAGCATATTGATCATGAATATCAATTTTAAATAGAAATAAATAAAAACAATTCTTGTCATATCTATATATGGAAAAGATTATAAAGACAAAACCATTTACGCAGCCAATTTCAGCAACAGGCCTAACATACTGTTTGATGTAATTTGTAAAGAAAATTGAAAACTTTATTTAACAAGACATATACATATTTGATACCTACCAAATTAATGTTTATCTATGTACCTTGCAAATGCAAAGAGCATAATTATGTTTATTATCCAAGTGTTTATCAACCGTTGCCATTATTACCACCACTTTGGCAAATAGCTATACCTGCCATTACTGCCTTTGCAGATGAGTAGCATTTGCCTTTTCAAGAGCATGTGTGAAATATAAAGACATTAAACATCAATCCATATTCATTTTCATCACAAATGTCTAGCCAAATCCACTGTTTTCATTAGGCAAACCCACACAGGGGTTGACCACAAACTATTATAATTACATGTGTCATGCATAGTATCATGTTGATAATTAGTGAGCATATATGTATTTAAACAGTTAATGTTCACTGGTAGATAGCATTCATTTGCCCGCTTAAAATAGTTGTATTTCGCCCAAGTTGCACCTAATTACGACGAATTTCACTTCTAAAAAGCAAGCGGCGTACACTCAAATTCACATTGAATAATCAAATATAAAGTGATGGGTAATATCAGGATCGATTGATTATTACTCTGCATAAGCCTTTTCTACGAAGTTAAAATCTGTTGGGAGACAATAGTCATCTAACCCGCCCGCTTAGCTCAATACGGAGAACGCAGAACTACGGATCGCGGGGTTGTGAGTTCAATCCCTGTGACTATTTGATGAAAAGACATTGTGTCTGAAATCATTTAACCTCAATCTCTAGGTGGCAGTTACTTGCAAAGAATATGTTTGTACTGGTACAAAATCCAGGAACACTGGTTAGGTTAACTGCCCGCTTTTATATAACTGAAATACTGTTGAAAACGGCGTTAAATCCAAAACAAACAAACAGTAGTGATCTTGCTATTCCCTTTGAGTTATCCTCAAAGTCACTTGCGACTTTTGTATCAATAAATCTGAAAACATACGAAATGCTATACACTTACACAAGTCAAATCACTAAGATCAGATCGGTTAGACTCAAAATGTTTAAGAACGGCATGTTAAAACAAACTGTTTCAAACAGAAATAATAATGTTGATATCAAAGCATAATTCCAGGTACAGTATTAACATGTTGAGGAAGACTACTGACTCTGCAACTATGTATGTGAGGAATCGATAAATCTCAGACAGTGTTAGACTTTTTAAACATGCTCAACTCTGTATGAAGGGCTGTATATCCACAATTGTGTATAATCGGTTAGATCAGACGGTACCTAATCTGTAATGCAATCAATACCTTTACAAATTGCTTTTCTACCTCGCATTAGACTATCGCAATGCATTGTTCATATTGTAAATACACATTCTTTGTTCACTGCGTTCAAGTTCCTTTATTAGGCCGTTGATAAAAACAAGATAAAACAGAGGTGAACTTTTCCCCCCTTGTCTAGTTCCTTGAAGTACCGGAAACATGCTCGAGAATAAACCTTGGTATCTTACTCGGCTGGCCAGGTTATAGTACATATCTTTGAAGGCTATTAGAGTAGTAGTGTCGATTTTAGCTTCAAACAGTCCGTCATGCCATACGTTATCAAAAGCCTGTTTACCGTCAAGGAAACATACATAAAGTTTTGACGAATTCTCGCGTGAAAAATAAATGCACTCACGTAAAACAAAAGACGTCATTAAACATCCCAATTTTTCTTGGAAGCCACCTTGTTGCCGGCTCAAAGTGTCTATTAGTTTATCCTTGCATCTCGTTAAGAATACCATTTCAAAGACTTTCAATACAGATGAGGACAACGTTATAGCGCGATAATTGTTCGGATCGTTCTTCCGTCCGTTTATTACCGTCTTTATAAAGTGTAATAGTTATGCCAAGTTTTAAGTAGTCTGGTATATATCCGCGACGTAACATGTGTGTATACATATTGGCTAAGACACTAGAGATCACAGCTTTACCGAAAATAAGATGCTCATATGAAATGTTATCTTCACCGCAGGCTTTTTCTTTAGATAACGTTTCAATTGCTTTGGATACATCATCTGGCATAACCCTTACATTTTCATCTGGTTTAATGTTATTAAAAGTATTTTCAACAATCGTAGTAACTGTATACTTCCACTGTTCATCAAAAGTTTGGGATTCTGCCGGTGAATATAACGACTTGAAAAATAGACCCCATTGCTCCGTTAACTGTTCTCGGTCTCTGACAACAGTATCATGAAATTTAATTCCAGAGGACATTTTTGATTGAGACTTCTTTTTCCTATGTCGTACTAGTTTCCAAAAATGATCAGAGTCTATTTCAGATGTTTTATCAAGCTCTTGGTCAATAGAAGTCAAATAATATTCAATACAAATTAGATGCATGCGCCTAAATACACGCTTAGAGTTTTTGTAGTTCGCACAACTAATGCTGGCTTCATTACGCGGTCGGCCATTACGACACCACGACTCAAGAAAAGATCTCATCTGTCTGTGATATTTTGCAAGTTCGTCGTTCCAAAAGGCTTTTAGAAATGGCTTGAAGCGTTTACGGGGCAGAGATTGTCCAGCACTACTCAACACTTTCTCTGTTAACTTAGAGTATATAGTGTCCAAATCGTCTCTCTCTCTCTCTCTCTCTCTCTCTCTCTCTCTCTCTCTCTCTGGGCAGCACACTTAAAGGTTTACAAACTCGCTATCAGATAGCAACAAAGACTGGTAATACGTAAAATTGTCATCAGTTACCTTTTTCCATTTACATTGTACATATCACATGTAGGTTCAACAAAAGTCTACATACTTATGGAATGATGCTATTATAGGTCTTTGTCTTGAGACATTTAAACTGTCATCGTCTGCACTTTCACAATATCTCATCAAATCTAATATTTCTACAGGTGCCCAAATATAATCAATCTATACTTATTGTCATATGATACAAATGTGTAATCAGCACCAATACACGACGATAACGTGTTGACTGCCTTTAAGTTACAATCTGACAGAAAGTTAAACAAATATAAATCACCTTCACTTAACGAACTGTGCTGAAACCTGGCATTAAAATCGCCCATGAAAAGAGTTACACCGATTCCAGAATACATACTATATAAATCATACAATATTCTGTAAAAACACTAGTTGAATAATTTATACAAGGGAAATATACTTGAAATATAAATATGTATTGCGCTGGAGCAATTTGTAGCTGTATACCGATAATCCGGTCATCATCGATACCTAGAGATAAAACATAATTATCATATTTTAAGCCACATTATAGCAACAACCCTTTACTTATTTTTCTCTTGTTGAAAACCGTTAAGTCTGTGTCGCATACAACATGGCAATTATAATCACTTGCAATACTGTCAAAGAAATATACGTTGTGTGGGAAAAGCTTAAGTTCAGATAAACCACAGATATCGATTTTGTTTCGATCTAAGTATGTCCACTAGGTATGATGCACTGGACATAATACCAGTAACATTCCAAGTCATTATGTTTAACAGATCCATTTTAAGTATTTTGACACATGAGTATTGAATAGCACATATAATTTCAGACTAATTTACTTGTTCTAAAAGAAAGTTAAACCGATTTTCATTCATAAAAGTGTCTGTTTGATTTAAGCTGTCTGTCCCATTTTCACGCGACCAAGCATGGACGTCTGGAATATGGACATGTGTCTTCCTAATCTCTAATCTTCGGCAAGTATCACGTGACATCCATGGTGCACATTTAATATGTTTTGGCCAGAAGCCTTCTCTCATCACAAGGTTTGCGTTTTCGTCGGCAGCGATGTTAAGACGCACGATAACTTTATCCGGTGATGATCTCATGGGGAATTGACGTATCGTGAAAACTGTGGGTCCACATTCAGGTTTTACATTGCGCCAATGAAAGCCTCCTCTTGAAATAAATGTATGTAGTTTATCTACGTTTAGAGACTTTTTAAAACCAATAACACGGAAGTGTTTTGTATGTCTACGTATCAGTTGGTGAAAAGCACTATCTTCACTGCTTTTGTCACTATTTCTAACCGTTGTTCACGAACAGCAATAGGATTTGACACTAACGTATCGTTGTTTATGTGATTTAGGTCTGAGATCACGTAAGACGGTGAAGCACCATCCTTAGTGAGATCGATACATTCCGTTGTGGGATCGGTATATTCCGTCACGGACGGGACATCAGCACCTTGCGTGAGACCGTTCGAAACGGCAACAGGCCGGACATCGGCAGAAAGTGTAAGGTGTACAGAGAGGGACACCTCCTGTGTCACTGTAACTTGTGTTAGCGACAAGAATTCAGCAATTTCGTCAATAGTTGCATATGTAGTAATAGCATCACATACACTAGGGATTATTACATTACCAAACTCGAAAGATGATTCAGGAACTTTATTCTCATCAGCAGGTGGAAAATCTGGAGCTGATGTATGGTACACACACGCGGACTCTTCCGGTAACGCTGTGTCCGAATTCACAGGGGCGACACATCTGCACCGGTGTATTTATATATACACTATATCATTAGAGTAAATGGAGCTTTCTAGCCATATATATCATCAAGGAGATGCAGACGACAATTTAGCTCCTTCGTGTGATCCTTACTTTTCTTCATATTTTTTTCTGAATGGCGGCCATTTTGAATAATTTCGGCCATTTTGGTTTTTTCAAACTTCGTTTCAATTTATGAATTAAAGACACCATATCCTCGCTTTCTACCAAGTTTGATGCTTTTCCAACAAATAGCACGAATTTTTCAACATATACATGCACTAATATGCATATTGTAAAAAGTTACTGTTTTATACAGTAAACATTCATACATTCATATAATGATTAATTGCATCATATACTGTATGTTTTGCGTTTCTTTACTGGTCAAGCATCATATAAAGACACAGTATACTCTAAAACAATACAGTAGCAGGTCACGGGACAACATATCATGCCGCAATAATCTTAAAGTTGGGAAACACAAGTAGAGCATATCAAAGTTACTTTGATCGAAATGAGTTATTATGAACACATGGTTTGATGGTTTAAGACAGGTACTAAGATAAAAAATATTTTTGCGAAGTTAACGGAGGTTTTTTTGTAATAAACTTTAGTTGCAATTTAATGATTATCAACATAAATTTTGTATGACAAATACTCTTAAACGTTTGTTTCGCTTTTCGACAATTGATACTAGAAACCATTTGATAAAACATGCACTTGAAAAAAACTGATAAGGTTTAAATATTAAGGAATTTAAAAAAGAAAATACTCTGAATCTTTACCTAACGCAGTACCTGTAACTGTGATTTGACCAATTGTTGATTGACATATGTCACTTCTTGTGAAGGTAAAAACTTCCTCATGGCGGAAGGGAAAAACTTCCTCATGGCGGAAATTTAACGACGTATCACCAATATATGCAATATTAATTGATACATTCATCGCATGACATATAAGATTTCATTTACGATAATATTCTAATACTGTAATGACAGTGAAACAATCCTCTCAGCGGTAATTGTTTTAGTTGCTGAACCTTTTTAATCTATATACAACTAAGTGAATGGTGAAAACAAGTATTAATTACATTTGACGAGTTGAAAGTTACTCTAGAGGATACTATGCAATAGTATCTACAAAATCAAATATTTAATGAATTGTTTGACAATATATTAAAGGGACATGCCTCCAGATCAACTTAAAAAGGTCAACAATTTAGAACAGACATCATTTAAAATTGGACGTCAAAAATGGCGAACCAGCATTGTCTAATTAGGTAATGTATATGACACAAAGTACATATTTTTTTCTGTTTGATATCAAATTTCAATAGTGTTAATAACGCATTTGAGGGTTTTCTACAGATTTCATTGACTAAACTGGTGTTGTGTAAGTGAAGGTAACCAGTTTCTTAAACGCATGGAATCACATTTTAAGGTCGTTTTGTTGCAGTAACTAACCACAAAAAATGTATTTTCAAAATTTCAAAACATGGCATAAATCTAGTGGCGTGCAGCTTTAATGTTTCATTTTTTCATTAATAGTTCGAGATATTCAATGATATATTATTCTGAATCCATTACTTGCTGTAAATTATTAACAAACAACTAAAGAGGGATCTAATAGCTTTCTAAAATAGGTTTCATTTCACTGAGAAGTCACAGAGAAGGAACATCATAAAACTATCGAAATGTTTGGTCTGATGTTAAAAAGAATTTAGAAAAAGGAAATACTATTGTAACCAAATTGTTTGTATCAAAGGATTGCCACGAAATGTAAATTTTCTTAAGTTATATACGTTATCTGTGCCACATTTTAAAAGGTGAACTATTTTTAAAAGTGGACTGGTATTCTTCATAACGAAGGTAGAAAAATTAATGTCAAGTAATATTTCTATATTTTGAAGTGTATGTTTTATCAACGGGTGTCATTGTTTTGTTTTGTGTGAATTTACACTTTATACAGAGTATTCGTTCAAATTTATAGAAAACGTAAATTAGAACTTATCAGGTCATTGGAGTTTTTTATGAACACTGTTGAAATTCAGCACTTCATCATCTTTATAAATATTATACCTCTTGTTTTGATAATGTAACGCTATCTGTGCAAATCAGTTCGTTTTAGGTTGCACATGAACAGATTGTATGTCATAAGTTAATGATTGTCGTAAATGCGTTGGTTATAATGTCCACTAATCAGACATATACAAATTTAGTATAAAATTAAATAACAAAAAAAGCCAGTTTATTCAGTTTGAAACTGGAAGTTTAAAAATGATATAGCGTCTGTGCATTGTGTTTATTTATATTTATTTATTTTTGCTTTACAGTGGTGGCTATTTTATTGTGCATATATGACAGATCAGTTATCAACAGAAATATGAAGTTCGTTTGGTTCCTCATTACAATGGTAATGATTCAAACTAAATATATTCACTGCTCAAATGCTTCACAGACTGGGCAGTTATATTCTCATTTATTTCAAAAGTACAAACCAAATCTGTTTCCTTTCACCGACCAAACAGTCAATGTTAATGTTGAAATCGGAATTGCAAATATCAATAATTTTGATGAGCTTTCCGGGCAAATAGACCTTACTTTGCTATTCTATAGGCGCTGGAAGGACGGAAGATTAAAATGGAAACCATCCAATTACGGCGGTAAATCAAAACTGCTTATTTTACCAAGAGATGTATGGCGTCCACAGCTTTTCGTTATAGAAACTTATGACGTAACTCAAGAAATCGGTATGGTCCGTTTACATAGTACAGGGGAATTATATTGGCAATCTGTAAAGGTATTGAAATTTGTTTGTCCTGTAGATGTAACATATTTTCCTTTTGACACACAAATTTGCAGAATAACTATGTCTGCTTGGGCCTATGAAAGAGATGAAGTGATGATATACGCTGCAAATGAAATAGTAGGTGAACAGTATTACACGACAAACAGTCAATGGAAGTTACTGTCTGCAACTCTCAGCAATACAACTTCACAACGTAAGGACTTTCCGCCATCGATAGACATGGTTTTGGTTTTGAATAGAAGAAGTGAATTTTTTGTTGTCTACGTAATAGTACCTGTGGTTTTTCTTGGAAGCATCAATAATCTTGTGTTCATTATGCCAGCTAGTTCAGGAGAGCGAACGTCAGTAGCAATAACTACATTTTTGTCTTTTATTGTTTATTTGGAAATGATAAATGAAAATGTTCCTGAAAGCGCATGTCCTCTTGCAAATATATATTACTACATTCTTTTCCTGATGGCATACAGCACAACGATATTGTTCATGTGTGTAGTATCACTCAGAATCCAGGAGAAAGAAAATGAAGTGCCTGCAAATGTCAAAACGCTAATAACGTATCTGCGTTTTTGGTGTATCTCTCTCTCAAAACGAAATACGGACAGCCTACGGCAAAGAAGGACATCCATTGTATCCGACTTATCATGCGCAAACACAGAAAATAAAGAGAATAGTTCAAACGGAATTCAAGAGACGTTTCCTGCCTTATCATGGAAAGAAGTTGGAAAGACGTTTGACTTGTACTGTTTTGTAACTTTGAACATAATCTTCTGGTTGACTACTGGAATATCAGTCTCGAGGTTATTTTTTAATCATGGTGTATTTAGGTTGTACGCGTGTTAAACAGAAAAAAAAGAGTAGAAAAACATATTTGTGCAAAGTAAATTACCTGGGACTCTTTGGAAGCTTTAGTTGTCAGATTTCAGGCAATTGTTACAGCGTCATTAATGTTTGTATACATTTAATACATTTGAAAAATTGATAATATGTCTAACAAATACAAAAAATATTTGACGGGTCGTAAACACATTTGTAGGATCTGTCGTTCCGGTTTGATTGTTTTCCGCGTCTGGTTTTAAGTCACGCCGGCACAATCTTAGATCTTTTGGTACCATTCTAACTTTACTGGTGGGGAAAGACCCCCACCCCCCTCCCCTCCCCTCCACGCCTCACAACCACATACACACAAACACAACTAGGAATTATTTCAGGCACAGAGTGCCTGGATAGAACCACTGACATTAAATAAGCTTGATGACTTCCTCATATGTAAGAATTATATACCTAAATCGAAATTTAAAACTGACAGCGGCTTTGGGATGGGATGGAGGTAGGACAAGTGATTCGGAGTCACTAACTTGAAACAGTCGGCCACGGATTCGGCTCGGGTCTTTTGCAGGTTTTGAAGCAACTACTCTGAAACCACATGGATAAAAAGATCAAAGAGCGCAAACATGTACACTCGACACAATTCTAATAGGTCACTTTAAAAAAATCAAATATTAATTTTCTTTTAGTGTATATATTCATTATTTTTAAGTTTAAAAGAATATGTCTAAGCATTGTCCCTTAGCGTATAAAAGATAAATAATCCATACAATAACACAGCTGCTGTATAATGATGCAGTTTTTCATCGTAATAAATCGATAGCGATTTTTCAAAATGGGGGAAAACATTACAGGGAAAGTTTACATTTATTTACTCAAATTACCTGCCTCTTGAAATTTACATTGCTCTACCGCTTAATCTTTTTTGCTATCAATAAAACATCTTTCATTTATAATTGTTCGTATTAGAAACAATTAATGAATTTATTTTGAGCATTAGAACTGGTAATTCCCAGTGGAAAAGTAATGCATTAGACCAGTTTCCGTTCGAAAATTACCGAAATGGCACTTAAAGCATCTACCGTTTAGATATGTACTAGACAATTTTGAAGGTAAAATTCCATGTAGGAATGTCTTCTTAAGGCTCGGTGA
The DNA here is from genome assembly GCF_021730395.1 of Mercenaria mercenaria. Classification (NCBI taxonomy): domain Eukaryota; kingdom Metazoa; phylum Mollusca; class Bivalvia; order Venerida; family Veneridae; genus Mercenaria; species Mercenaria mercenaria. Next base: position 28,103,589 of record NC_069362.1, read on the forward strand.
CAACCTCTGGATGTATACAGATGCCAGATATGTACAAATAAACTTTGAAGAATGATATTTTTTCGAATATTAGTTTTGAGTTTGGTCTGTAATACTCTTAACATTTAATATTAAGCAAAGAATGACTTTAGATTTTAATCAACATATGTATAGACTATGAAAAAGTCCAATTGCATTTGTTTTGAAATACACTATATTCGTAAATGCGGGGTGACAAAACAGAGTTTGGAAATGTCATTGTTTATCTGAAAATATATAAAATGTTAAAGCCGTAGTACACTCGTAAGTTCAGATTTTTAGCATATTTCATCTGACAGGGTTAACAACTTTTAAACGAAACGTTTTCTTTTTCTATTATCTATCTTTAAACAACATAAAATAAGATCGCATATGAAAAAAATAACATTACTCTCCATCTATGACTTCTGCAAATAAACTCGTATAATGTTACTTTCAAAACAGTACAGAATTATTTAAATTTATTTATTTATTTTGTTGGGTTTAACGCCGCACCGAAACAATTATAGGTCATATGACGACTTTCCAGCTTTTGTGGTGGAGGAAGACCCCAGGTGCCCCTCCGTGCATTATTTCATCACGAGCGGGCGCCTGGGTAGAACCACCGACCTTCAGTAAGTCAGCTGGATGGCTTCCTCCAGAATTATTTAGATTAAATCATTGGACAAGTTATTTATAAAGATTCTGATACCTTACTTTAAGGTTAGCTACATATATGTATTACTGATAGACTGAAAGGAACGAGGAGACGGCATTACTGACACACTCTATTGCAATAAATAAATTATTTGTAATATAAATAATAAATTAAATAACTTTAACTGTTTGATAATAAAATGAATTATCACCCTGTGTCTGAAGACAAACAATGACGTAAATAATATCCTTATTATCCTAATCCTAGCACATCGGCTTTCAATAAATTATTTAAAGTATTTTCTCATTATTGCAGGAACCGTATTGTGTTTTTTGTGCAGTTTTCCTTTGTGCTTTCCCATAGAAAACAAATTTCGAAAAAATTAAGTTCCACCTCCTTTTTGTCTTCAAGCTGTGAAGGGTGTTTTCAATGTTGTCGTAACATTCAGATTTTCTGGAAAGACAGACGGATGGGATGCAAACCTTCCATCACACAACTATATTTGAACTTAATGAAGAAACTTTGACCCTTACGAATCGTAATTTTAATGTAACATTAAATTATGAACCACTCAATAACTACAATTTCAGCAGTCATTGCTATACTTAACGATCTCTGTATATGAAACATATTTTCATTCAATGAATTAAGGTATTGATAAACTTTCATACTAATATAAAATGGGCCGGGGCTTAATTTAGATATCATAATACGCCCACCCATGAAAATGATTGTTTTCCATTTTTTTCCATGTGGAAAGCATGTGTAATTACTGGGAGTGGATTTGGGCATTTCGTATTTCGTCTTTAATGAAATATACCACTTATGAATATATTGATAATACACGTTTTTTTGTGTATTAACGTCTGCAGAAGCCCGCGGGAATGTTGTGACTGAGACCGAAGGTCGAGTTCACAAATATATCCCAACATATGTCCCTATTCTTACATAAAAACATGCCTCAAAGACTAAATTTATTGTTTTCATAATTATGTGATGACTTTACGATTCCAGTGCAATTTCTTAATACCATTTTGTTCTACTTCGAAACCACAAACATGTTTTGAATATCCATAACCAGGGCCCACAAATCAACAACACTATCAAAAGCTTGCACTGAAGGCCTTTCAACTACTTTTTTTTTAATTTCTCGTTATTACAAACATGACATTACCCATGATTTTGCATATAACTTAAAAAAAATTGTAACAGGAACACACTTTCAAACATAATAACTTTACATTCGAGCTATGTTGAGTACGAACACATTTCGAGTAAAGCTGAGTACGAACCTATTGACAAACTTTCAAGATTTATATTAATTCTTTGAGAAATTAGATAGAAATATACCGACTGATACTTTTCAAAATTATTAATATGATTCCTCAAAAACAATCGCACAAGTTACATGCGATATAGACATAATAAATTCACAATTATCGACACAATGTAATCGACGTCGAGTTCAAAAGGGAGTAAACAAAGGGAAAAGCAACTAAGTACATTTTTGGATCTGCAAGGGAGATGGCAGTGCGTTTGGGGTTGGTAACGGATACAGCTAAACAAACTATGGATTAAATTGCATCTTTTTTGCTACAAAAATGAGAATATTATGCAAGAAACAAAACGCAGATACCAGATGTCCATTTACATAAAAATAAATATCCGCCCCTGGCAAAGCATTTCATGAATTATCTACCAGCAATAATTTAGATTTGTTATAATAGAATTCAGCTTAAGCCTATGCTGGGACGGGGGTGGGCGTGAAGGATGCTTTACATTTCATTATTTCTCATGAACTGACACATTCGGCCCGTGCCTGCTATAACTTCGCTTAGTTGAGTTTCGAAAGGACTAAAAAGGTACATTATTGCGAAGATTATTCTTGTTAAGCCGAAAAATAAAACAAAACCCTTGACGAATTAGCTTTCAATAAATTGTAAAGCCGGTCATAACTTATCGACGTTAACAAAAGTGTAATAAAACTTCTGCTTATACGAACGGATTTGATTTCCTATCAAACAAAGAAGACTGGAAAGTGTGTGTTATTATGCAACACACATAAAGGTTTGTACTTTACAATTATAACGTCATAATGTAAAACGTCGCATCGGCGTGCTGGAAAAGAAAACTACACAAAACAGACAAAAAGTTTGTGAGGTGTAACTTTTTTTGTAAAATAAATCGTGTCTTACATCGATCTTTACGCGGAACTAAATCTGCATAAATTATCGCCGTGCCGCTTCCAATAAAAACGTCCCGTTTAGTCACATGACCTTGCTGCTGCGGCTGTTCTTTGTCTACCGCGTAATTACATGCATATTCATAAGGCCGGGTGCAGAAATCGATGACGTATTACGCACATGTTTACCATTCAATACACATTTATCATCAAAACGAATCACGTGATAAGAATTAACTTTGTCGGCCATTCGTATTATTCGATGTGATGACGTATAGTGCAAACTACCGATGATGCGATACGCTACTTTCAATACACAAAGTTTGAATCCCGAACACACGCTGATTGCTCGTAGCTGACGTAATGCGATAACGCCGATGATCCGCTGATCAAACATACACAATATTTTGTGCATAAGATGTGAAATACGTGCCAATTGTTTAGAGACGTTCTATATTTTTTATAAACCGCGTTTATAACTATAAACTTTAATAATTACCGTTAATAACCTGTTGGAATTGATGTCTCACGTAGTGACTTGCTCTTAAATAATATCATTGTCGTTTAGATGCGTATTATTATATCAATATATAATTCCTTCGGATCTAACACCAAACAATGGTTTTATTGAACGACAAATTACGAAATGAGATATATTATTTCTTAATTATAAAACACCTTTATTACATAATACATACTGAAACGATTAATGACGCGTTTCAACTTAGTTCAATTTATAACACGGGTTTTAGTGCAAAAACATTTAAGACAAAGTGTTTTCTGGACAGAAAGTCGTTCAAGAAGAGATAATTATCATTGTCAACTTCATGATCCAGATCGGGATATTATCGGGCTGACCAATAGCATGCGTATATTTGATCGGTCATTTTCAATAGCTGTCTCATTTAGTCCAATCAGAATTCATTATCATTAATGATATGATATGATCAAACCAATTACGTTTTCGAATACACGGATATACTTTAAAGACCCACCACAACCTATTGGCCTACCTTTTTCTCACGCAAGAACTTCGCGAAAATCATTCTAATAATACAGCTATATTACATGATGACAGGTGGATAATTTAGGCCCTCCATAAATTATTATGTTTTCACAATTTCATCTACAAACTTATTCAGTCAATCGTTTTTCAGTATTATAAGTTTTAAAACATTGATGAATAATTATTTTGCCATGTAGAAACAAAGATTGATCTAAACTTAGTTCAATATATCAAATACTGTTCTTAATGCTACATTCATCCAAAACAATGTTTAGACATTAAACACATCGTCGTGGCCTTAAATATCTCACCGTAAATTTGTTAGTAGATACTTGTATTTCTCACCTTTGTCATGCAAATCATGTATGATCACCCTCGTGGAAGCAGCACAGAAGAATACTGTTATTTTGTGGTGCCTCTTTAAGTAACATACTTGTTTGTTATGAGCAAATGACGCTTAATCATTGTTCTTCAAATTTCCATTACGAAATGGGAGTTTAAAAAGTAGTGCGTTACTTAAAGTGCTATGGATTATTCGTAAATAGGATCTCATCATGTATGATTGATTCACTAAAAGGAATATTTTTAAACTCGAAATAGCTGTTATATTTATTGACTAACCTTTATAGAAGCTAGACTAAAATGACAAAGGTTTTTCTCTTCATAAACATTTTCATCAATTATGTTTCAAATATTTGATCAGTCGATTTGTCTGTCTTTCACCATGACAATTCGGGAGTTTAGCTAACGAATTAAAACTGGATTTATATCACTAATATTGAATATTAGGATGGGTTTAAAACAGGTCAAAAATGTAAGATATATGATTGCTAAGGTAACATTAGACATATAGATATTTAATTTGTAGGGAACATTTGACATGTTCACATTTAATTGCTACGGTAATATTTGACATTGTAATATTTAATTACTATATAAGATCCTACTGTAAGAAATATTTAGAAAAACAGGGAAAATACTTACTTCATATGTATGGAATTTTCTCTGCGTATACGTGTTTTCATTCTGTTCTTTTTTCTGTTATTTCTCTGCTGTTTTAAAGTTTTTGATTTAAAAAATCAATTTAGTTGTATTTTTATATTAAATTTTAACAGGAGCAAATTTTTTGCAGACGAATTCATGCACAAGTTGCGGAAAGAAATACAAAGATATATGCAGGTTGTGAATACGGAAAAAAAGACATAAATGTGTTTAAGAGATAGATTTGTTCATCAAGTAGTCATGGATTATAAACTGTGTATGGTATATATTTTGCTCCTTCGACTTGAATATATTCATTGCGCTAATATTACACAGGTCGAAACTTTATACGCTAGTTTATTCGAGAAATACAACAGGAGACTTTTCCCTTTGATAGACTATAATGATACTGTTAAAATAAATTGTACAGTAGGAATTGTGAGTATCAATAATTTTGATGAACTTTCTGGGAAATCGAACTTACTATGTTATTTTATATGCGGTGGGTTGATGAAAGGTTGACGTGGACACCGTCCGATTTCGGCGGTCAATCAACACTGCTGGTTCCTCCAGAAGATGTTTGGCGTCCACAACTTTACTTGCTACAGTCGTTTGATAGAATGCAAGATATAGGTAATGTGTCAATGATGGTTCGATTATCCTCAAGTGGCCTAGTAATTTGGAACCCGGGAAGCGTCTTAAAAATTGTATGTTCTGTTGACGTAACATATTTTCCTTTCGATACTCAGACTTGCAACATATCTGTTACTGGATGGGTGTATACAACAAATGAAGTGATGTTTTACGTCACGAATAGCACGGTAAATGAAGATAATCTCAGCTCCAATAGTCAATGGACACTTGAGTCTGCAGCTGTTTTAACTATTAGCGATATCGGACAAACAGCCCTGCCAACGATAAATATTGAATTAATACTGAAGAGAAGAAGTGACTTTTTTGTCGTCTACATTGTCTTTCCAATGGTTTTCCTTGGCTCCATAAACAATCTCGTGTTCGTTATGCCTGCGAATTCTGGAGAGAGAACATCAGTAGCTATTACGACATTTCTGTCTTTTATTGTATTTATGCAAATGATAAACGATGCTGTTCCTGAAAGTTCTGCCCCAATGGCTTACATTTACTACTATATTTTGTTTCTGTTGATATATAGTTCTGTCATCATATTTTTGTGTATAGTTTCATTACGTATTCATGACAAGGAGATTCCAGTTTCGTCAACTGTGGAAAGAGTGGTGTACTTTCTTCGATTTTGGTGGTTAAAACGGAAAAAGAAATCAATCGTCATGCCTGAGAGAAAGTTTTCTAATGGTTCAGAACAAATGGAAGTGGAAAGCAACAAGTTCCATGGGTACACAGAAGAAAACAAAGAATGCAGTAGTCCTAAAGTCACCTGGAAATTAGTTGGAAAAACCTTCGACATATACTGGTTTTCTGTTTTGCTGTTATCATTTTGGGTGATGACAATTCAAACTTTTGCAAATTTGTATAACAATCAGGGATTCTGATTTAAGCTAACAATAAGTAGCAAATATTATATATAATGAACAAAACTTCTGAATAGATTCCTTGTAATATAAGTTATATACACGTTATAACTTATAAGTAAAGCAAATTACTTGAAATTTCAAACAGAAATTTTTAAGTATTACAATTATAGACATTTACTTCCATATCTATCAATTTCACCGACTTCAGAATGTCGAACCCTGTGATCTAAAATCACATATGGAAAATCAGTATCGTTGGTCCAGCTCATGTTTTAAAATAAAATAGCTGAAACAGTATATTGTTTTTTTTTATCTAGACTATCTAGAAGACTCTGTGGAGATTTCAACAGTGTTACGATTAGTTAAACTGTTATCTTAAAAAACAATAGCTGGAATGGATTGAAAATGTACACACTATTAAATTGTGATGACATGACTTATGATACACAAGTTAGTAACTCAATTTTGCCCTTTCATAAAGTTGTCCCACCTTTTCAATTGAGCAATATTTGATTAATCTTTTTGTTTGTAAACTAGTATTTTAGTTACCACTTGTTGAAAAACATTGAAACTTCACACACGTGTTAAGTTACGATGATACAATAACATATTACATGAATACAAAGCTCGCCTGTGTCTATTATGCTTAAACACAGAGTTACTTCCCTTTTTCCACTAAGCTATGTTTGATTACCTTGTTTGCATGTAAGCTGGTATCGCAATAACTATTTCTGGTAGCGAATTGGAATTTAAAACAATTTTCACTGTGATGATCTGACTTGCAATGAACGGGTTTAATAATACTTGCATTATCACAAAGTTATGCCCTCATTTCGTTGATCGATTTATGTTTGTGAAACGTCTTTTGAAAAGGCAAGCGTTGCTGTCTACCGAACGAAGAAATATTCTACTCGTCGGCAACTTGTAAATATCCAAAAATAGTGCCAACAAGGGAAAAATGCTTCTAATAAAAATCACGGTTTTCATAAGAATTATGTTCAAATTTAGTCAAAGTCAAATATTCTATTGGTAAAAACACAGTATATATATGTACATTGCAAAATAGCTTTTATATAATATATACAATAATACAATAAAGAAAAATAAGGAATGAATAATTCTAATGTATCAATATATTATTTGATATAAATATATATATATGACATCATTTTAACATACACTATCAAAATATTAGAATGGATATATATGTTTTGTTTTGATGCCATGCAAAATAATGCTAAGTAAGCAATCACATTTTTCTGTGCAGAAAGCATTTTGATTTCAGTCAGTTTATATTATGCAAGTACAATAATATCTAGGTAACTATGTTTTTCTCAGATCATTTGAAATTGACAAACTAATAATATTGATATTCTGTTTCAACTTGTTGAATACTAATATATTTGATACACACACTTTAGATTCATCCAATATTTCTGATTCATTTGATGTATTTTCAAACTGTGTTCATTTTATAAAGTAGCTGGATTATAAGATATTTTCTTCTAAGACAAAAAATAACTTATCATTAGGGATTAGGAACATTAGACAAAGTCTGTAAAATGCCACAGTTATATCTGTTAAACGTGTTGATTATTACCAAAGTTATGAAGGGTTACTGGATCTTTAGATTTTTTCCTACCAATCTGACATTATCAAATTAAATATATGATATATGTTCTAATACCGCAAAAATGACAAGAGAGAGAAATTACCAACATTTGACCCACTATGTCATCTATCATACTTCATGTCTTTGCTAATTGTCAGAATATCTGAGCGCCACAGCTTTAGTATCGAGCTAGTAAGATAATGGGTGTTCTCTATTTGTCCTGTCCGGTCTTACATTATATTTTTAAAGACTATTTTGAACTTAATGGAATAAGATAGAAAATTCAATTAATTGAATACACATTAATCATTTAAATGTGCATCTAGAGAGAGGGATCCTGAAAAAATACACCGACACAATTTTAATATGGCGACTTTTCCCGCTTTTGGTGAAAGAATACCCAAGGTTCAACATTTCATCACCTTCTGTCTATTTGCGCAGTCACATGTCTAACAATATGGACAAAAATTCGGAAAATATACTAGTTAGAGTGCCCTGTAACTATTCACATATCTTGAATTGTGTTTTGACACTGATACAATAATATCCTTACACTAAGATGCGGGGTATTCACGTAGAATAAAATTGGATTTAAATTGGCTTCTGTTGACATTTACACTTTTTCTTTGATAAGTTTTAATTTCGTTGAAGTTTGAATATTTTTGGGCGGGTTTACCCACAACACGAGTTTAGTACTGACACTCGTAGAATATATATTTTATTCCTAATGACATCAAAAAGAGGTTCATGTGCAACACAAATTAGTCCTATTCATGAACATCGCTCATGAATTATAAATGATAAATTAGTCCTACTTTAAACTTCCCCTTTTAGATAAATTTAGTTATGGTAAGTAAGCCAAATCCGCGGTTACATAACTGCATGCTTGCTGACCATGTAGATAATATTGGCGTAGTTCAATCACCTACTATCGTAACAATAGTTTAGTTGTTGTTGCAACGAACTACCTCTAGTTAACAGGTATGACGTACTTTGATTTTAACTATAGTTAAACTAGCGTGTGAGCGTAGTTCCTCTCGTTTCATAATAGCGGTGAAAAAAAAGAAAAGGCTGTGGAGTTACGGTATGTTAGTGTTTTATTTGAATTTATGGTTCTTAATAGGTATTAAAAGATAACTAGAACACATGTACCATTGAGGCGTGTGTCTGGACGTGACCTGAAACCTGTTAAATCGTCAAAAATGTATAAAAATGAAAGTGTTAGCGACGTTTCTATGGGCGCCGCAATATCAAAATAATTACTTCTTCCCATCCTACAATAGAGAGTAGAACGCTCTACTATAGTAACAGCTGAAGTATGTTCAATCAAGTAAATGTGAAGAAATACTTCCTATTCCTTACTAAACTATACACTAGTAAATAATTAAACTATGCCATTATTTCCTGATAGATGTAAGGTCGCATAAAGTTCACCTTGGACTTGAGATTTCCGGTGTACTTGGCATTTGATTTTTACAAATAGAATGTTACAATATGATTTGAAGCATTACTGATAACTCAGTTGATAAGTGAGAAACTGGTAGATATAATACGTAATATTCTTTATCTTCAAATTTTCGGAGTGGTCAGATTGTCTGTCTATAATTAGTGTAACTGATCGGACACTGAATATCTTCTGTTTGCAAAGAATTTCACTCTTTAGACTGGAAATAAATCGTGTTAGATATTACATGGCCAACATTCCAATACATTGACCAGTAGTTTCGGCAAAGTAGTCTCCCTTGAATATACACCGATCGCGGACCCGATAACGTTTATCGATAAACAGTTTTACTATAGATTTGTATAGGAAAATATATTTCAAACATTAAAAACGTGTTTTTATCGTTATTTAACAAAATTTTAAAACCTCGTGAAGTAATCTTCATTTTTTGCCCTTTATTTCAATATATTTTTTATCGATGTGATACAAAAACTTATTGCTTCCATTTTTGTTTGAAGTTGATGACTATTTGGGGTTTGGTGTGCCTTCTTTGCTGTATTTTTCTGCGACTCTTGATGGTTTGAGGTCCATGTAGCATTTCATTCTATTCATTAGTGGTATTTGTTCATCGGTGATGTTGTTCCACATGGGTTTGTTGTTTGTGACTAAGATGGGTTTTCTTGTCATCAGTGTGCTTGGTTTGTGTTTAATGTTTATTTGGGTTGGTTCTCCGCCGAAGATGTTTTTGTATAGTTCGGCTTTTGCTGGGGATTCTATTGTGAGTTCATTTATGAGTATTATTGGTGAGTGGACGGCGTCTCCAAATGGGAATTCTTTGGATGTTGTGTGATAGCCTGCTTTTCCATCTTCGGGTATTAGTCCTTTTAGTAGATATGTTTTTCCTGCGTTTGATTCTCCTTGTAGGTATAGTGTGTTTACTTTCTGGTGATTCATCTTGAGTATGTTGTACATATCAGTGAGCAGGTCATCTGGTCTGATGTGTTGTTCCTGACACCATTCTTTGAAGAAGTGTTTGGTTTGGATGGTGCTGAGGAAGTGTTTCTTTGTGGTTGGTTCGTAATTCATGAACCATTCGTAGTAGTTGTCGTTGTTGATTTTGTTATAGTTGGAGTATTCCTCTCGGGCAGTCATGTATATTCTTGACCAGTTTCTGTCTCTCATTAGGGTTTTGAGTATTTCGTGGTCTGGTGTTTTATGTGTGATTTTGAATAAATCTTCTTTGTTGTCTGTGTAGTATTTATTCATTATGGTTAGGAGGCTGTCTATTTGTTGGTATAGTGTTGGTTTTTTCTCATAGCCTGTTGTTTCAGTTGGTTTCATTGGTTCTGTAGGGATGAGTTGCATTATTTGTTTGTCGTTACATCCTAGGTATACCTTTGGTTGTTTTGTCATGTAGTTGCAGAATGCCATTGGGGATTTAACTTTTTCTGTTTTGATCTCTATTAGGTAGGCTAATGTTGATCTTTTGAGGCTCTTGAATGAGTATGTGTCGTTGACTTTGTAGGGGGGTGCTACCATGATGTGTAGGTGTTTTCTGTGGAATTTGCATGATTCATCCTCAAGTCCGTTGTGGTATGATATGGCAACTTTGTTGTTGTTACAGTATGATTTGATTGCGTTGACTATGTTTCTTTCGTCATCTGTTAATTCATCGTATAACCATTTTGGTGTTACCCATTTTGCTACTTCTGATCTGTATATTGGACCATCTGCTTTTGTGTAAGGTTTTGTCATTAGTCGGCCGTCGGCTGCTTTTAGTGGTTCTTGTGTGGTGTAGTCTTTTATATATAGGTAAGGTTTGATGTGATCTTCTGTCCAGTTGTCTGGTAGATCGTTGATGATGATTGAGTAAGCGTTCATCATCTGAAATTTAAGCATATTCGTCATTGATCTTTAATGACATCTTTTTTTCCTGTGTTAATTGTTCTAATAGTGATATTTTTTTGTTCCATGTTGTTGTGTCGAATTGTATGTCTGTGAATTTTGTGTCTATTTCTTTTTTCATGTTGTTTACTGTTGTGTCTAGTGTTGTTTTTTCTGTTAACCAGTTGTTTTTTATGTCTGTTGCTATTTTTTGTGCTGCGTGTGCTGTTTCTGTTATGTCTTTGACTGATCCTGTTATGTTTTTTATTGCTGTTGTTGCTGCTGCTATGTCTCCTATCATGGAGTTGTATTCGTCTGCTGTTAGTGTTTTTACTGCTGCTGCTACTTTGAATGCATCAGCGAAGAAACCAAATATTGTTCCTAATGTGTCTAGTGGGTCTGTATGTCTTGGTTTTTTGTCTTGGAGTTCTTCGTATTTGTCTTTTAGGTCTGATAGTTGTGTTACTGCTTCCATGATTTTTCCTGATACTTTGTATACGTGTGCCCAGTTTTGTTGTAAGAAGTCTGCGTCAGTTAATGATTTTAACCATGGTCTGTAGTTTTGTCTGAATGTTGTATTTTGTTTGATTATTGCTGTGTTTTTTTCTAGTGTGTTGTTTTGATCTATTACTTTTTGTCCCATTGATCTTGTCATTTGCATTAAGTTGTCTAAGTTGCTTGTTAATGTTTCTACTTTTAGTTTTAATTCTGGGTAGTCTTGTGGTACTGGTGGTGGGGTTGGTCTTTTATGTAGTGCTAGTTGTCGTATTTGTTTGTTGATGTCTTCGTATTTTGTTTGTAGTGATGTCAGGTTTTAAAAGGCTATAAAAACATTTTCTATCAAAATGACATTATTTTATAACCTCGTGAAGTATTCTCCATTGTCTGAACATTGTCTTGGTATTTTTTATTTTAAAAATGAATAATGACAAATTGCTTCCATTTTAATTTGAAAATGAAGTAATCGCAATCTTGAGTCCGCTTTTCACAAATATTTACTTGACGGTGAGTGTATATCAAAATCCCCTTGATCAAAATCCCCTCCACTGAAAAATGACTGGGTGTTACAAAATCCCCTTCATACTTTTGCAGGGGGTATCATAATCCCCTCTGTAATTTTCATTACAGATATATAGATATCAGTGCTCCAAATTAAATTATGTTTGCTAAAGGCATTGTATTTACGTGCTTTATGCAATAGACTTTTAAATTGTGTATAGTTGTATTTGAACTTGATGAAATAAGTAAAAATCACAGAGGGGATTATGATACCCCCTGCAAAAGTATGAAGGGGATTTTGTAACACCCTGTCAGTTTTCAGTGAAGGGGATTTTGATCAAGGGGATTTTGATTGTCTCCCCTTGACGGTACGACGGCACGAGGCAATGCTTATCAATGTGTTGCATATCTGTTCGAGCATTTTATTTATTTATTTATATATTATGATTAAAAGTAAAACTTTTTTGAATTGGCAAAAAGTCACATCTTTAATTGGAAAATAAATTGGTCTTAAAAAGTCCGCATTAAATGAAAAAGGCAATTAGAATTAATTCTATGTAATTGCTTTACAAACTGTGTGCCGGTATAATTTTTGACGATATTACAATAAACTGTTCAATAATTGAAACATTTCGCGAAAATTTTGTTATATATGGGCCTAAAGTATTACATACAACCATGGCTTTTTTACGTTCACTGCGTAACAGTATAAATTACATATTAATGAATGATGGTCATATTAACTGTGGTGATAATTTGATTTATTTACCCGTGCGTGCATTTCAGTTGAAGATGAAAAAGGTACACTTTACGAAACTTATTATTCAAATTGTTTAAAAAGGTATATATTTATCAAATACAATAATCATTTTCACCGGTATATGACCTTTTTCATTATTATGATATTGACAGAAATCTTTTATGAAAACAAAAACATTTTTATATTTTTATATATTGTTATTATTATTCTACATTCCATAAAGGAAAATAAATTCCTACTCCACAAATCTTCATGGTCCATGGGGACCCCTGTTATGCAAAATTGCCCGTCAATTAGCGGCTATTACATAATCGCTGATAAGCAGCAGATAAGACGGGGTTTTTAGTCTAAGATTGGTTTATCGTGTAGGGCACCTCTTCACAAATGTTTTATGGTCTTACTGCGAACATTGTGAAACAGTGAAGTTTTATTGTAATACAATAATTTTTAATAGCAAATAGATACTTTAGGTTAATTGTAAAATGGAAGATAGTATGTGTTTTAGACAATTATAAAATGTGTTGTTGTATGTATAATATAAATGTGCACAAAGATGACTCAAATGAAATGTTGAACTTATACAGTAGTGGATCTAGGCATTTAAAAAACACACATGGCACTAGAAATTGCCAAAATTTATATATGTGTTTAATTCAGTTTAGGTTGTATTGTCCAGCTGTTCGAAACTATTCTGAAACAAACTGCTTAACCGTTACCTAAATTTCTTTTATAATTTTCTACACCCATCTAAAATTTATGCAAAAAAAGTATGATAAGTAAAAAAAAGTACATCTATGATCAATTTGCCAATAAATAGTTTAATAAATAAATATCTGTTTTATCGTTAAAGCTATAAGAAGATATATATGGCATAACATCTCTATGTATCAGTTGATGAATTTTATTACAGACGTATTTTGGGGGTAATTAGCATAGCCTGGGGTGTTTATGTTGTCTCCATCCGGTGTTTTCGCAAAGGTCCATAAAACATCACGCGTAAAACACTTACAGTCAATATGCAGTAATTATCAAAATCGAAATTTTCAGGGCGATAAATCAAAAAAAAAAGTAACCTGAGAACATAATTTTACAACATTACGATTCACGGCAAAAGGGGGGAAAGCTTTCAAAAGGGAATTGAAAGAAAAGGAATTGTTTTGTGTGATGATTTATGTATATCCTTTATCACTGAAAAGTGGCATTTTTTATTTTTATATTTTCGGTCCATGCATTCAACGAAACTTATAACTTCGCTCAGCATATACATGACAGAAAATACACATTACATACGCATGATAAATGAGTATTTTTACAGTAAAATCGTACATTTTACTTATTGTTTAATATATAATTATTTATAACTCATGGAACAATGTCGGTATCTAGCAAAGTCCATAAAATACAAATAATTACTGTAGCTTAAAGATGTGTTATATTCTGCTTTAATTTGCATACTTCAATAATTCTATCTAACCAAGATGCGTTGCTCAAAAATGTAGAGCCGAGTTTACCTATAAATGCCAAAGAGCAGGTTTATCGATATTTTAGTGTAAAGGGAAGCAACTACAACGGCGCACAAGGCAAAAAATCAATACCGACAAGAGTTGCGGTTCTCGTATATTTCACGCTCAAAGTTGGGGATGCTTGTTTCTTTTTTATAAATGCCCAACTTCTGCAGTTTAGATAGTGTATATAGTTAAAATAAATGTTGCATGCTAACTGTAGAATTAAGATAGAATTTGTCCTCTAATATGTTTTTAAAAGTGACATTTCGTACAAGCGATATAAAATTCAGGTACTTTATGCTTAAATCAAGCTGTTTAGAGCGGCATTGGGGCACACAAACATTGTCCTAAAATAGGAAATAAACCTACAAAATCCCGTTCCTTCCAGGCGTTTTAAGACATTTTCATGAAAAAGGAATTATAAGAATAATAACAATTAATACTGATAAATGAAACGAACTTAATCTTAAGAAAAAAATATTGATTTAACACAATAGCAATAATTAGTGTGTGAATTATTATTTGGCAGATATGCTTCGAGCAGTTTATAATTTAACGTCGTTTTATTTTGTAAATAAGATTTTAATATTAACGTTTCGAAAATATTTCATTAACAGCAACATGTAATCATACTAATCTTGTTTAATTATGCAAAATCTAAATAGAATTTTATCATCTGAACACTCTAACAGAAGCTTCCATTTAACAGAATGAGGTATATGTCCTTAGCAGCAGTCTTTAAATACCCGACTGTGTAATACAAATCATATACATGTGATATCTTATCATAACGAAACAATATAGGTTATTTGGCAACATCATTTGATGGTGGTGGAAAGCCCAAGACGTCCATCCAAACATTATTCAAGGTATGGGTGGGCACCAGGATAGAACCACCGGCCTTCCCATGCAAACTGGATGCACTTATCTTTCATTTTTCTACGGATATTTAATGAAGAAATATTATAAATCAGAAACAACCTTAAATTAATTCAATCATCAGGTTATACATCGAGCAATAGCTATTCAAGAGAGTACAACCCCGGATGATTTATTTCCTGTGACGTTTTACCGATTCTTTGTGATTTAATTTAATAAACCACGCAACTCATATATTTCGAATTAATAGTTCTGAATATGATATCCTGTAGACTATAACGTACTTATGCGTAATTACGGGTTTGGCACACACATTCATGCTTACTTATAAACAAGATTTATTTTTGCCGTCGTTTGAACAGGGTTTGACTCAGTCTTCGTGCACACGCGTTATCATTGACATGAATAAAAAAACATTACCAACTTTTAGTAACATCTCGAAACCGATAAAGCGTGACAGATCTACCTATCATAAAAATCAATAAAACCAATAATCCGATATCATCGCTATCGGACGGATTCGTTGATTTCCGTACTAATTGTTGTTGTTGTAGTAACACGGGGGGAAAATCGATAATTAACATCTTTGGTCATTATCTGATGCATTTACAGGCGGGCGGTTTGCTAAACGATGTACTTGAATTGAACGAAGTTTTGGTAATTATTAAAGTGGAAATCAGATCAGGTTCTGGGATATCCTTGCTAGAATTTAAGCAATTATAATATTTTTTGTTTCAAAATGAAGTTGATTAATCTATACAAAGAAGTATAAAATACAATTTATTTTTATAGCTCTTTGCTCTATACGCGCTTTCTTTCACATATTATGAACATTAGAATATGAGCTTTTGATTCCAAAATATTTTCAAAATTCTAAACCACTAACGTTTTTCGATTTTCATCGCAAAAGGTAGTAAAAGCAGCAAATTCTCATGTATTTCTATAACATAAAGTTTGTCAGTAATTAAGTTTTGAAGCCTTCATAAGAAATATAGCATTTTTTTTTTTCAAGACATCTAAAAAGTATTTTATTGTCGAACGATCTGGAAGCCGGTCGCTTTAAAGAAAAAGAAATATAGAAATAAGACTAAATACTTAACCCTTACCATGCTGAACACGATTGGTTCTTCCTTTGAAATCAGTGTAGACCATGATCAGCATGCACATCCGTGCAGACTGATCATGATCTGCACTGTCTGCCATTCAGCCAGTAACTTTTTGGTATGCACCCTTTTCATAATTAATAGTAACGTCCAAATTGAAAGATAGACAAGTTCATTATTGTAATTTAGCATGGTAAGGATTTAGTTTCTTATTTCGTGCCTAAATAGAAATATCATATTTGTGTGATATGAATAAGTACTGCTGAAAAATACTACTACCATAGTATACTTTAACTATAAATATATTGTTACAGAAAAAACAACAACATTTAATAACAATAACTTCATCAATATCTCAATTTTAGAATAGCAGACTTAACTAATTAATAACTTAAGATTTTTCGTGAAATTTGGGCCAGGTTCTTTACTCAGTAATTATTTACGGAACAACCCTATTAACGATGTGAATTCTAAATTTGTACTGATTCTTCCTACTGTCATACGATTTATGAAATAAGGGTAAAAATCGTAAAAACAAATTTCATGAAAGAAAGGGAAAAGACTATATAAAGACAGAAGAAAGTGAAAAACATATATTACAACGCAAAGAGCATAAAACAATAAAAATACCTCTCACTTATAATAAGTGGGGTAACATATCTTTTATGACCCGCCTTGAAACAACACTGACCGGATATTGTTTACCCCTAAGCAATATTGTAATACACAATAAAAGTCAAAGGGTAATTTTAAGATATTTGTTACAATTAAATCAAATAATAAATATCGCAATGATTAAAGAATGTACCAAAAACATGCATTAATTTAAGAATACAGAATAATATATACAAAGAATTCGGAAAGAAGCAGAATTATCAGTTCATCAAGGCTATCTTTCAAATTAAAGTTTGGTCATATTATGAATAATAGAAAATGACTTTTTTTTTTTTTTTTTTTTTTTATTAAATTATTAAAAAATCCCATATGAAGAAAAAAAGATGACCGCGTCGGAGATCGAACCCGGACCGCCACGGCAATAAAAAAGTCTCCAGATCGTTCGGCAAAAAATAATATAGGTATCTGGAAATTAATAAATTAATCATCGTTATATTTCTTAAGAATGTTTTGAAACTCAATTACTGACAGACTATATTTTATGGAAACACATGAGAATTAGTTGCTTTAAGTATATTTTGCGATGAAAACTAAAAGCAATTGCGAATTAAAGACTAAATCCTTCATAGTGTTATTTTAAACGACAGCGGATCTAGGTTTTGGCGTTTCTGAGTTCAACAATTAATTTGTTTTAAATTCTCTAATTACAATCTTCTTTGTTTTGTCACTGTGAAGTTGCCTACAATCTATAACAATTTGTACCGCCAAAGTCAGACTAGCAGACGACAATATTTTCCGTAACAGCTTCCGAGTACTTTCGGATAACGGCGGAAAATGCCGGAATTTTTTAAGAAATGTTCACTGTACACACTAAAATGCAAAAAGGACCAAACAAACCATTATAAAATTTAAAACAAATTACACATAACGAAAATTTAATAATTTTTCTACATGTTTAGGGGTATCGAATTTTTGATTTTTTGCGGAAAATATCTCATTTTATCTGTTATATTTGAAAAAGTCAGTTTTTTTATCCGTTTCCTACAGAGTCTATATGAACTGAGGTGGGTCTATTTAAAGTCAAAAAGGACCAAACAAATATTAAAATATTTTTTTAAAAAAACATTCATAATATCCGGAATAAATTAAACTTTAATTTGTGGGGTATCGAATTTTTGATTTCCAAATAGAACTTTTTCTATTGAAGTTTAAGTGATTTTTTCCTTCTTTGTTTATATAAGCAAATTTATCGATTTTCCAATAGATCGATGTTACTAAAAGTTGGTAATGCTTGGTCAGAACCAGTTCCATTCGAGGCATTTTGCCTGTTTAGAAAACGTAGAAAGTTTATTTGAAACCAATGACTCAATTTCAGTTGATGATCAACAAGCATATAAAGCATGCACAATTTAGAAAGAACAAGTTTACCGAACTAATTCCTGGGAAGTTAACCGCCTCGATAGCCTAGTGGTAGAGCGTCCGCTTCGAGTGCGGTAGGTCGTGGGTTCGATCCCTGGCCGCGTCATACCAAAGACGTGAAAAATGGTACCGGTAACTCCCTTGCTTGACGCTCAGCATTAATAGGGAAACTGGCTTCTCTTCTCTCATACCCTCGTGGCGATGGATTCCATCAGGAATGAGGTGTCGAGAGTGATTAATATAAGTTGCAGATCTTCCTTCATAATCGACCTAAAATAAATTATGTATAAACTATAAACTAATTCCTGGGCGACTCTACAAAATGCGAGCATGCAATTTTGACTGGTGAACAAACGTCGGGTGACGGGACTCTTCATATTGTTGGACACATTGAATTTCTTCTTGTTTGAAAACTGCTTTCCGGTTTTGTGGGCCTACTTTGCAAATGCGTGCACGTGGTTCTGAGGCTGTGTTTGTGGTGCCCTGTGCTTCCGAGAAATCTGCCCTCACCTATTATCTTTTTTTAATATAAATATGCAGGAAAGCTCCTGGGGATGAACCTCTACTGAAGATGTTCAAGCCGTCGCTATCAGTGAAAGTATCATGGCGATCGTTGGTGTGATGTTTCAATGATATTCAGGTAGACACGCTTACTACAATTTGTTTTGTAAAAGGGCCAGTTTCCTTATTTAACAATGTATATATACATTTGAAACTTAGATGGACTTCTTAGTTAAAAAAGTTTACTAAAGAATTAATTGTAGCAGAAATAGTATTGAACTTAAGAAATGTTTTATACGGACGTCAAGAAAATACATTTTAAAAATATATACATTTTTGTATTTAAATGGGAGAATAGTGTAATATTACGGTTATACAAATCAACAGACAACATAAACGTACACAAAGAAAACTTGAGTAAGAAGAGCCAGTAGGCCGGAAGTCAAACTCGGGGTCTAATACGCGTTTGTGACTAACAAAACTGAAGTAAATAACACATTCCATGTTTACTCGGTATTTTATCCCTCATCTGAGTTTTCCAAAACATTGAGTTGTTAGAAGTACTAAATAAAAAAATCGTTAAAAACAGTGAAAAAAGATACACTATTTGCTACATTTTAGTTTACTGTATCTTAAACTTCCAAAATGTGCATACTGCAAAGGAAATGTCCCTTATTTAGATGATTGTTTTTAGAACGAATTTATTGCGAAATAGAAACCCGTGATGTATTTGACTTCGTTGAATTATACAGTCATCTTAAACCAACCAGTGATGATATATAAAAGATAATAAATTCATACACTTTACCTGCAGTGAAACTTTTTCTCTATATAACAATATATCAAACTAACTTCTACGATGGGTGTTCCAGAAGTAATGTCACTTGCATCTGTTCTCCTATACTGCAAATGTTCTGATCATTTTAACTTGCTCTGCCCTTCAAAATACTCTCCGTCAGCCTGAATACACCTTTTGAGCCGGTCAGTCCTCTTTTGGAAGCATTGTTCATACTCTTCTATGGGAACACCCATCAGATACTGATAAACAGCAGATCCAAGGGCATTTCTCGATTCGTATCTCTTTCCAGACTGATAATATTTAAGTTTGGGAAACAGAAAATAGTCGCAGGGGGCCAGGTCTGGCGAAAACGGAGGGTGTGGAAGGACGGTAACCTTCTCTGACTCCAAAAACTCGGTCACAATGCGTGCCTTGTGAGCGGGTGCATTATCATGCAAAAGTCGGAGGTACCTAAGTCCTGTTTTGGGGCGGCGACTTTTGTAGTAGTTCTTCAATTTTCTTAGAACAACTTTTTTATTGAATTTTACTAAGACTGTACTGCCTTTTGGTACCGGAATTTGAATGATTGGACCCTTATGAGTGAAAAAAATGCATACAAAACCTTCTTCACCGTTCTTATTCGTTTGGCAATACTTGGGCGTCTCGCATTTTTGGTGACCCAAATTCGGTTGGAATACTTCCGCTTTGGTTCAAAATTTCAAAATAATAAACCCAGGTTTCATCACCAGTAACTATATTATGAAAAACCTTTTTGCTGTATTTTGGGTACATGTTCAGAAGTTTTGTTGCCATTGTTACATGGGTCCTCTTTTGTTCATCTGTTAACCAATGGGGTATACATCTTGCATTTAGTTTTCTAAGTTTTAGGTGTTTCTTCAAAATCCCATGAGCTCATGCTAACGACAAGATTGTTATTCGGGCCAATTGCCTTACGGTGAATAGGGCATCCTTTTTTAGCAAATTGAGGATTTTTTCGATGTTACCTTTCGACGTAGTTGTTGCAGGACGATCTGTGCGAGCAGCATCTTAGAGTTGCTGCTGTCCGGTCCTAAATTTAGCTACCCACCTGCAATTAGTCCTGTTAGACATTTGACCCTCCCCATAAATGTCGCACACCTCACGGTGAATATCTACAAGCTTCATGCCGAGTAGCGACCTACCTTTTATGTAGGCCCTAATTTTAAGCACATTTTCAGCTATTTTCCCAGTCATTTTGTGTAAAGTGTAATGAATATGCTATAAAGCAATGTACACTGTACCAAAGTCAGTGAACGTGTGAGTGCGATATTTACCTATGTTACGATTCAGTGATCATTCTATCGACACGAGGTGGTTTTGTGTACACACGACACGATTTCCGCGAAATAAAACACAAATGACATTATTTTTGGAACACCCCTCGTATCTACGGCATTTACAATTTAAAATGAAAGCATCTTCAGCACCGAAAATTATTGGAGAGCAGATTTTAACCGTTGTTTATCTAATGTATCACATAACGGTAGGTCAACTTTGCAATATGATGTTCTACAGCAGAATGTTTATACACTTTTTTGATATCAAACTAAAAGCTTTTTAATGGTATAGATTCTCATTAGAAATCTCGATCGTTTATTTTTGGTAAGTGTACATTAGCATATCCCTGCAATGATGGTTAATTCAGTCCAATCAGAAGCCATTTGTATGATGCATACAATGATATGGTATATATCGCATTTAAACGGAGATAATTTACATGACGACATTCTATCTTGATATACACAAAATGACGCTTAACTTAGAAAACAGTAAACCTATATTTTTGTATGTGCATATATGTCAATATGCCCATACATTTAAGGCGAAAAATAATTTCTCTTATAAATCAATAAAATGTGAGTACTCGGAGTTATGTAGTACAAACTTATTGACAAAAAGAGTTTTGCAGGATAATTTTATAAATAACCAAAAATATTTTGCAGAAGGTAGGAATTTGAAATATGGAGAAAATTTACATTACTTTCTGCATTTTTACTAATATCTAACTTTTATTTTCACTCACTTTATCATTTACAGTGTCATATATACAATCTATGCCAAACTTTGCGAAAATGAATATGTTGAAAAATTTCACCCAAACTACGGCCGAGTAATTTTAAGTACGTTACTGAATTAATTCATATGTTAATATGACAAGGAATATTAACAAAACAAAAACAATCCATATTCAACTGACGCTGATTAAAATCTCACTATGTATAATTCATTTACTAATGAAAATCGAAACAGTAATTATGTTATTGATTGAGCATCCACTTTTAGAGGTTTTGTCCTTCATCACTGATTTGAGCCGCACCATGAGAAAACCAATGTAGTGCATCTGCGACCAGCATGGATTCAGACCAGCCTGCGCGTCTGTGCAGTCTGGTCAGGATCCATGCTGTTCGCTTTCAAAGCCTATTGCAATTAGAGAAACCGTTAGCGAACAGCATGGATCCTGACCAGACTGGGCGGATGCGTAGGCTGGTCTGGATCTATGCTGGTCGCAAATGCACAATGTTGGTTTTCTCACGGTGTGGCTCATTTCATCATTGATTGTCTGTTTTCTCTGGAGTTTTGATTTTACAATTAAACAAGTTCTAAATATTTGATCAGTTTATTTGTCTGTCTCCCAATGACGACTCTCGAGGTTTGCTAATTGAAAAGCAATGAATTACAACCGGATTATACGAAAAATGAGAAATATAAAATATCTGTAACGAAAGGATGCCATTCTTGCTTAACATTATGTGGACTGTTAGGTGTAATATTTCATTTAGTGTACGCATGTTGATTACATATTTTCTCTATTTTTGTCTAATTCATAATTACTAATAAACAAACGACAAACAAGATATATTATTTTCTTCACTTTTAACATGAGTAATCTTTTCTTTTTCAGATAAATTGACAGAATAAAATGAAATACAGCTGATACATTTATGGAGGTTGAAAGTGACAAAAATGAAGACATGAATCAATACAAGGGGTAGATTTGTCTATCAAATTACCATGGAGTACAAACTGTTGATTGTAAATATACTGTTTCTTCGACTTGAATACATGCATTGTTCAAATATTACACAGGTCGAAACTTTATACGCTAGTTTATTCGAGAAATACAACTGGAAACTTTTTCCCTTCATAGACCATAATGATACTGTAAAAATAAATTGTACAGTAGGACTCGTGAGTATAAATAATTTTGATGAACTTTCTGGAGAAATCGAGCTTACCATGTTGTTTTATATGCAATGGTTTGATAAAAGGTTGACGTGGACACCGTCCGATTTTGGCGGTAAATCAACACTGCTGGTACCACCTGAAGATGTATGGCGTCCCCAGCTCTACGTTCTACAATCTTTTGATAGAATTCAAGATATCACGAATGTTTCAATGATGGTTCGAATACACTCAAGTGGCCTAATTATTTGGAACCCAGCAAGTGTGTTAAAACTTGTATGTTCAGTTGACGTTACATATTTTCCTTTCGATACACAAACTTGTAATGTGACTGTTTCTGGGTGGGCGTACACAACAGATGAAGTTTCGTTTTATACCACAGATAGCAGAATAAATAAAAATTATCTTAGCTCTAATAGCCAGTGGTCACTTGAGGCTGCAACTGTAATGAGTTATAGCGATATCAGACCAACATTCCCTCCATCGATAAATACTGAACTTGTCCTGAAAAGAAGAAGTGACTTTTTTGTGGTCTACATTGTCTTTCCAATGGTTTTCCTTGGCTCAATAAATAACCTCGTGTTTGTTATGCCTGCTAATTCTGGAGAAAGAACATCAGTAGCAATTACTACATTTCTGTCTTTTATCGTCTTTATGCAAATGATAAACGACATTGTTCCTGAAAGCTCTATGCCGATGGCTTACATTTACTTCTACATATTGTTCCTATTGGTATATAGTTCTGTCATTATATTTTTCGTTATAATTTCATTACGTATTCATGACAAAGAGGATCCAATTCCGCCAACAGTAAACAGGATGGTATATTTTCTTCGCTTTTGGTGGTTAAGACGGAAAAAGAAATCAATCGTTTTGCCTGAGAGAAAATTCTCTACAGTTTCAGGACAAGCTGAAGTCAAAACTAACAATATTGTTGATAGCACGGAAGAAAATAAAGGAGACGACAGGCCTACTGTCACTTGGAAATTAGTTGGAAAAACTTTCGATGCGTACTGCTATTCTGCATTGTTTTTAATATTTTTGGTAATGACAGTTCAAACATTTGTAAATTTGTATTATAACCAGGGTCTCTGATTTTAAGCAAGGTTTAAGTATCAATTCAAATGTATTATGGATAGTAACTTGTGGCTATATTATGAACACATTTCTTCCTCTACATATGGCGAATTAAAATATTGTAATACTTTCAAATTAAAACGAAATCAATTATTTTACGAGATTTCATAATTTAACAAAATCACTTTTTCGAAAGAGATCAATTTTATACAGGAAAAATCAATATAAGGAATATTCAACATGAATAAAGTTGACCTTATTGATATTAACCAAACTGTTTCAGAAAGTCATTAATGTAATTAAAATCAGGACTTTATAAAATATTCTGATCATCGCCAAATTTCTTTCACCATATAATACACTTTTAAAAACTTACATAGGTTTAAGCTTAATTCAACCTTTCAGATAATGATGCATTATTATGTAATTCTTATTCAACATACAACATTATAATGAAATGCTTAATTATACACACACAGCAAAAACATGAATATCACAGCATTACAAAGTATACTTTGAAAAAGATCTAAATCGATCAGCGAATGTTTTCGTCTGAATGGTTTAAGTGTGTTCTTCAAGAACCAAAATTGTCTTTAAGCTAAAACAACAACTCATACTCGTGCTTATTAAAACTGATTTTGGGGTTTGATGTAAGCCTAAAATTTCGGTTACTTTGAAATATTTTACCAAAATAACATTTAGTTTCGTGACGTACTCAAATCAATCCTTTAGAACGCGGAAGTTCGAAAATTCTATTTGTGTAGTAAAGCAATCACTTTTTGTGTCTTGAGATGTAAATAGTTAATATAACATATGTCTTAATATTTTAAAGAAAAAAAATAGTACCGCAATTTTATTAAACTTATTTTCTTCGTTCTCACGCGTGAATGATTTCAATTATAAACATCGTAGGTTTGAATGAACGTCAAAAATGTTGCATTTAAAGCGGTTCAATGTGCATGGAATTTTCATGATTACTTTCATTGCCTTACACCATGAGTTGTAATCTAGCTCTTCTGAACAATATAAAAGTACAAAAAGCTAAGATTTATTTGTTTGTTTGTTATTTGGTTTAATGCCGTTTTTCAACAGTATTACAGTAATGTAACGGCGAACCAGTGTTCATGGATTCTGTACCAGTGGAAACTTCACAGGTAGCTCAACACGACAAAAACGAAAATTTTGCACGCTCGGTTTGATTGAGCCTTGTTCATAGACGGTAGTGGAAATGCATGCTACCCTCCACGCCCTTTAGCAACTCAACATTTACACATGCAACAAGTACGAAAGAAAAACAAACAATTTAAGAGACATCAGCAGATGTGTTTCATACGACTGTGCACATGGAACCTTCAATGATACACTAGTGTATAATTCCTTGAAAAGCGGCGTATGGTCCCTAGTTGAGGTTATGTGTAAAAGCTGTTCTCCGCAGGTTACTGCCAACTTCCCCACATGAATCAGAGGTGGAGGACGAATGATATCAGACACAATGTATTTTATCAAATCGTCACGGAGAACATACGCCCCGACCGGGGATCATACTCACGACCCCGTGATTCGTAGATCTGCGCTCTCCCTTTTGAGCTAAGCGGGCGGGCTTCCATACAGAAGATCTTCAGGGACATACATCTACTCTCGTTAACAAGCAAAAAGCAGACGTTTGATAAATTAATGACTTCATCATTTTACAGTTTTATCGATTCCTATCACACAGACGTCTAATTCAAAAGCTTTTCACAATTCGTTTTTAATTCCATTGAGTGGTCGCAATTCTTTCTCCTCAGACATTTACAAAATTTTTAAAAACTGTCATTACCAAAACTATGATTATTATTGATGTCATCACTGGTCTGGCTTTTACAAACTAGACTAGAAAAGAGGTATTTAATTGGCAATTTTATAGTGTTAGTGTTATACATACTTATATCATAATCTTCAAGTTGGTATTTACCAGTGTCATAATGCTGTTAGAAAATAGCTAACTAACTAACTGGAACGGAAATAAATTTCGAATAATAATAGAAATCAATCAATGGGAAAACCAACATAGTACATTTGCAACCAGCATGGATCCAGACCAGCCTGCGCATCCGCGCAGTCTGGTCAGGATCCATGCTGTTCGCTTACTGTTTCTCTAATTGCAATAGGGTTTGAAAGCGAACTATGTTGGTTTTCTTATGGTCCGGCTCTTTTTTTAAATATATTTTCTGCAAAGTGGAACAATGTTTAATCACCAAAAAGAGGTTTATGTCACGCACGTTCGCCATTTCTTCGTGCGTCGTATAGCTGATTCTGTGTGAATGAATTGAGCAAGACATGCATCTCATATACCATATTAATTTGATTCTAATGTGTCTGATATGTTAAATGCTGGATAAAATATGGAAGCAGTATTTCTTGGTCCGTATTTACTATTTAGTTACAAAAGTTTGTGATTCAAATTCTACAGTTCAGTTTCACTCTTTAAATAATTACAAAGGTATTTTGCTTTTATCTTATTGTTACTGTAATTATAACTGATATGATCATTTCAAATATGTAAGTTGAACTGGTACTCTGCAATGATGTGGAAAATGTAAAGTCAGTTCTTCCATATCTAATTTACGGCACGGGGATCATTAAATGCCATCAAACGACATTGACTTATAGATTATCTATTTCTAAATTCTGTAATCAATATTGTAATACAAGAAGTTATTTTCCGCTGTTTGTTACCGTTACATATGTTAGTCAAACAGCTTCATCTTTTCATGATTCGCAGCTCTTGTGAACATTCACTGTCCGTACTCATACTACCATACGTCTTAAGACGGCATCCTCTCCTTCAAGTTCTGAAAAATTTGGACTAACGTTTTAGATTTGCATCATCAAACTAGAACTACTCATGAAAAGTTAAAACCTCATCGTATATAAACGTGGCGAAGACACAGGGAACTAAATTCCGACCAGCAGTTCGACAACGTTATACAATTTTAAGCTTCTTACTATATCATGGCTGCCATATTTCACGGAAGTCCCGTCAGCGGTTGTAAAGATGCAATATGAAGAGACAACAACTCAAGAAAAATCAATTTTAAGCCGAAACACAACGACTACCTTGATACCAATAATTCCTGACGATATGCGCAACTATACTTCATACCAATATTCGGTGTGGTGTTTCATCTAAATCTGATCAGAGGTAAAGGAGGATATTCCTACTTGAACAACTCATTAAAGAGCAATTAATTCCAGAAAATCATCAAAACAAGAAATAACTCAAAAGCCGTTATTGAATCGACACGTGTTGTCATGCTCTGTTCTACTAGATGTCATTGAAATTTTTGCTATGAAGATCAAAATCCTGTCAGTGGTTTCGGAGATTTCTTACTCACAATCAGGCGGACGGGCATAAAGCAGACAGAAAAGACCAAAAGAATCTTCCCCATAAACAGAAGACATAATTTTACCAATTTCTAAAACAACAAACCACGAGATTACTTTTCTTTATATGTAAACATCTTCCTCCTAGAAACTGCACACCTGAGATAAATACAATAAATTCACATATCTGTTATTTGCATGACACACTACTGATTTTCTTTAAATTATTCTTATCATCAAAAGCATTTGAAGTCATAAGCTCATTTCCTCTGTTTGTATATAGTGGAAAGTCTAAGGATCTTCCCATAGGAAAACTTTTGCACAATTATTTCGCAGTAGTTCCACAAAAATGTACATTAGGTTACCCTATCCAAACACGTTCAAATTAGTGATCACTTTTTCCAAAACATTTCATCTAAATTCTTCAAATACTCTCTTGTTACAAATTCAAATTTCTTGGACGACACTATTCAACGATTGTTCAATAAATGGAAAAACAGAAACGCTGGTTCAATTTCAAACTATTCTAAAATGTTCTTTGGGTAACTATCTACGAAATGTGTTCATGCAGTTGTGATTTGTAAACAAATATAACTATCCGGAGACAGGTCATTGTTTCTATTTAATACAATAGTGTGCGCACTTGCGGGTGTGCGTGCGTATGTGTTTTCGGGTTTTTCGTCTTTTTCAGCATATACGACAGTGTCTACTTATAGCAATGAGCTTAATGCCCAACATAATAATGCCTCACTAGATTCTTACGCCGTAGACACGTGACAGACATGATACCACGCCCAGTCATGTTATACTGAAACCGGGTTGACCAGTCCAGAACTATTCTATTAACCACAAAGCAAGGAAGCTACTAGTATCGTTTTTACGTCTTTGGTATGACGTGGCCAGGGAGCGAACTCACGACCTCCAGCACTCGAAGCAATTTAACTGTAATACTTGATGTTCTAAGGACTCCAACGTATGCCTTTATAACATAATATATGCAACAAATCATTTGCGAAACTAAAATGTGTTGATATTATGATACGTATGAATTAAAATGCATGAGATTTCTGTACTTCTGAATAAAATGTTCTGTCATTTCATCCAGTGATAAGTAAGTATCTTATCACTTCTTGTTAAAACAACTTAATGAAATGCACTTTGGAGAGTTCAATTCTTCTATTTATTTCACTGTCACATCGACTCAAATACCTTAGGTTCATATTTAACTAAATTTCACATTATTCATAAGCGCATTTCTTCAAACGTCTGTGTTCTTTTAAAACTCCACTGTAAATTTTAGATGTGTTTCTACAGTTTAGATCTTAAAAACTCTGCCTGTAATCAGTACCTCTGGGAGAATTGTTCGTTTTCTTCGGTTAACAACTGATATTATATGGCGGCTTTTCTAGCAAATGATTATGAAGGAAGACCCAAGATAACATGCAAGTACCTGCTTTTATAAACTCACCAAAACCTCCTTGCCCATCTAATCAAGACTAATACTATTTCGACAGTCTTTGTATTTTCATGTAGCTCTTACGAGCATATGGCGTTGCATATTAACATCACGTACGAAGAATACATAACCATACGCAACTTACCGATGTCATTATGATATGCTTTCTTAATGTATTTACAAAACAGTTTCCCCTTAGCGTTGATTGTGCGGCTGAAACATTTTAAAGAATACAAAGCTAAGCATTGCTGTGAGTATTGATTCCATTTTCATCAATAAGAAAAATACTCTAGAGAATAAAACAAATTTTCTGATCGAATATTATCAAACTGTTTGACAATAGATTAATGACTACATCATTAACAAATTTTGTTTGACATATTCATTGATATATTCGCATTCCTCAAATGGAGTTGAAGTTTCAAACAAGTAATCAATAATCAAACAGCTAAAAAGTTTTTTGTATATTATATTATTCCAGTGAGTAACCAAAATTCAACATCATGAAAAGTATTTAAAGATTTCAAACAAAAACCATTTCAGACATTGTAAGCCGGCTTTGATTTAAACATTATCTGTGACAACGGAATACAACAAAGTGTATGTACAAGGACTATTCTTATATAGAGACAACATGTTGGAATATGGTACACAGTCTCTGTACAGACTTCAAATTTAGTATATCCATCCAAAGAATTCACCCTTGACCTCCATGCATTTCCGCAGCCGAGAAATCCAAATGATGAACTCTGCAGAGTAGTCTCCCTTAGTATGGTCTAAAATAACTGAACAATACTGCCCGCAAGTGCTTTTAAATATTTGCGCGCAGCCATAATCTTTTTCAGCATTGGAAAGAGGAAAAAGTCAAAAGGACTTGGATCTGGTGAATAAGCGGGATGACTGATTTGTACCACCTTTTTATCTCTTAGAAACTTTTGAACGGTGGCTCTTTTGTGAGCTGCAGCGTTGTCACGGATCAACTGGAAACCGCGAAGACCATTCCTTAGACGCATTGTTTTATATTCTCGTTTAAGGTAGTTCTGCACGTTTGATAAACCGGAAGTGATGGCGTAACGTCATTTATCCACAAAACGTAGAATAAAGCCTGGATTCGGCGTACGGAAATGAAAATCAGTTTATGAATTAATGGCAACCTGTGAGTTAATTTATTAAAATGGCACTGTTTCTATCTTTCTAAAGTTAAAATATCATACGAAATCATGTGACACGTTAAATACTTCAAAATAATGTCTTAAATTTAATAGCTTGAAATGCGTGGTTCACTTAAATCATGGCCAAATATCTCAAAAATAAGCACACGAGCCTATACAGTTTATTTCACCATATTACAGGCCATATGTCTATTTACCACTGTGAGAAGTCTCATTAAAATCTACATTTTAGAAAAAATTCTATTCGCGAAAATGTTATGAAAGTTGCGATTTTTCAAATCAGTCTAGCAAAAAATCAAGCACAGGCCCTATCTTTTTATTTGCTGAATTTTCTTAGTACATTCCGAAGTTTTGAAAAGTCAGAGTTTAATCAAATTCTACATTGTAGAAAAAAATTAAATCCGAAAGTGCAGAACTACCTTAACAGAGTACTTTGTCCCTATATTACTTTCCCATGACTGAGTTTCATGAAGGTGAAGGAATTTGTACAACAGTACCCTACGAATTAAAGAAGATGGACATGGACTGCAAATACTGGTCTTCGAGCACCTTTTCGCAGCCACTGTCTGTTGTCAACGCGACGCTGTGGTTAAAAAGTATATCCAGGTCTGATCTCCTGTTGTGACATTCTGCTATCATCTACATTTGAGAATGTTTTCAGCGTTTCTATAGCTAATTTGATCATATTGGAATTTTGCCTCCTCGATTAAGATGCAAGACACCCATTGGGCACAAACCATCCTTAAATCAAAGTGCTTGGTCAGAATCTCATGATTTCTCCCCGTTGACATGTCAAGAAATGACGCTATCTCGCACAATGTGTACCTGGAGTCTTCATCAATCAGACGTCTTACAGCAGCATGTTCTTTGACGTCACTGCTGTTTTAGGCCTGTCAGGATGATCCCTGCCATTAAGGGCTGTCTGACCATTCTTAAATTTACTTACTCACCTGTACACAGCTTTCTCTGATACTGCAGACTTCCCATACGGAATGTGCAGTTCATCGCCTTACAGGCATTTCTACAGAACAGCGTCCTTTAATGCACGTTCCAATATCTTTTCATAGCTACATGTATTTACCTTAGTGTATATGACTACACCCGATACAAAACTATCTCCGAAACGGTACGGTAAATTTCAATAAAACTTTGCAGGATTATAAAAGACTTATTCATGCATTATCCATATAAAACCACAGGTACTCTGCGGCTGGACATGAAGCCGTCGTGTTGACTACTCGCTTGGCTGTGAAAACGTCTGCGTACGCCGGGAATCTCGCTGTATTTTCTGGACGAAAAGTCGTTCATGTTCGAACATTTTTGGAGTGGCTGGTACTAGTTCTCTGAAAAATTATCAGCATTATATATTGTATAAAGAGACGAAAGGGGGACCAGCATTCAAATATCACTAGATGTGCTATCGCTTCGCAAGTAATTTTGGATATATTCCTGATTTTAATGAATGTAAGTATATAAATTTATAGCTCTTCATGTTGAAAAAGTAGTGTTTTATGTTAAGCTATTACTGATAGAGAAAAACAAGCGTAAAACCGTTGTTTTATGTATATTTTGGCCAAGTGCAGATGACCTAGTTTTTCATGCATGAGATCGTTGTAGGTGTATAGCGCTACTGTTTGTAATTAGTTGATGCTCTGGCATTTTCCTGTAATAACAGAACGGTTAAGAGAAATTTGAGGCGTTTGCAGTAGTCATACATGTGTAATTATCAGTCATTATTTATATTGAAATGTTGACCTACTTGTGGTTGTTTATTTTATGTACCACGTGATATGTATCAGCCAATGAGAAACGGTCAGTTCTATGGCGAAACGAGTTAATTTGTCACTGTTGGAAGAGAACTGTTTGAGAATCAGGAGGAATCCGTCAATGTAAGTGCGTTTACATATGTCTGTTTGTGTTTCTGTATCGTTATGGTTATGAATGTCAACCAGAAGAAACTTTTTTTACGTCCGTAATTGATTTATGATGATGCTGGAGAAATGGCCTACATTCCTGGTTTTGACGCGTTAGTACCAGTTGTGGTATAAATTTGAGACTCTTGTGTGGTCATCAATGTAATGGTTTATGGTCATTGGCTTATGGCTTTATATACCATTTAGTTAATATGATACTAGACATTTGTAAGGTTCTTTTAGTTGTTGTGTAAAATTGCACAGGAATGACGCGGGTAAATTGTCACGTGACCTGGACTGAGCGTGTCAGTCAGGCGGAGGAAGTGGACGTGTAGTTATCTGAGAATTCTTTGCATTTGTGGTTTAAAAATATTTGCTAGACGAAGTAGTTGTAGTTCAAGGCATATGAAAAATTGTCTATCATTGTTTTTGACACGGTAATGTGTGTTTAAACGGCAGTATTTTGTTCGACTTATTATGCCGGTACACGCCTGAAGACGATCTTATCAGGACGAATAGTCGTTCATGCATATAAATATATGAACGATGCCAATTAATGATATATTCTATTCATATGTACAATTGTTTTCGAATGCTTTTTTGAGTTGCTGGTATTTATTCTTAATAAAATTAACAGTAAATTCTATTACGTATTGCAACAAGGTAAAAAGAGGGAACCAGCGTTCATTTGCCACTGCACTGTTTATCGTTTCGGTATTGAATTTGACTATCTTTCTGTTGTTAATGAAGGTATAAGTATGTTAACTGGTCGTTTTCTAGTATGAGCAATTTATGCTGTATTATTAACTATCAACAGTAGTATGTATAGCCTACATGAAACTGCGTATTTTATAAAAACATACCACGAATCGAACGATGCAGATGTATTAGAGTAGTCTTAAAATAGTTACATCCCTTTGTTTCTTTTACGTCCTTTGCATGTCAGAAATTACGATGTCTTTCTTCGAACAAAAAGAGGTAAATATCTAATTTTAACGATTCAGACAAGTCAAATCATAACCACTGATCATAGCTATACTAGTCTTTATATGACAGACGTGCTGATTTCGTCATTTGCCATATATACATGTCCTCTAGTTTAATTATGGGGGTATTTATGCAAAATTCTGGAGTAATTTCGCCCCAGTCAGCTCGCCCCAAATTTTAATATTTCATACGACAGTTAAGCTTTGTTATTTCTTTCTCTTGTTTTGATAATGTAAGAATATTGAATAAATCTACGAAACATTACAGGGATATTTCTTTCAGATTTAAGGATAGTACCGTGTCTAGTAAACTGAAAGGCAGTGGCTAGAGAACCGGTTCCGGACGAATAAGTTCGCTGTCTAGGGAACTGATTCCAGTTCTCTAGCCACTGTCAAACTGAAAATGTTGCGTAAATTCAAGATTTAGCAAAAAATATAAAAGAAACAATTGGCTACTGCATCTTTAACATTACTGCTGGCGGCTGTAGGTGGAGCAGCAGTTATAATTTAATTGTGCCAGGGATGGCATTTCTAGACCTGGTTGTTTATTGCTTAAAATGAAATATTGTTTAATTCCCCTCACACTAGCTCTCCACTAGTCCAAAAAATTGTGATGCGATTCTAGGAAATATGGAGATTTTTCTTATAGTCAATGTAAAAATTGCACATGACAAAAATAAAACAATCTGACCGTCAAATTATTTTGGCTACTCCCAATACCTGAATACAAAAATTGCCCCTACGTTATCAAGTATTTTGTTAAAGTTCTGTAAGCAATGTGATTTTATGGATGTATAAGAATCTTTTTTTTTTTAAGAGTTGGCCGGTATTGGCCGGTATTAGCCAGAGCAGACTCTGAGGGGTGGCAAAAACAATTGTCTGACTTGCGCAGCTTTACCCAGAGCCAATAGGAAATAGAAGTTTGTCACATTTTACAATATAACCATAAATTTGGACAAGTTGAAAATCGTTGAGAAAACAGACAAATACAATTTTATTATATGTAAAAAAACAATTAGATTCCACCATCCCTGCAGGGGCAGGAATTACTTAAAGGTATTTCCCAGTAATTTGTGTTCTTATAATACTCTTATATTAATTTGCAAAAAAAGGAAAATAGTTAGAAAAATTGTTCAAATGACACCAATTCAAAAGATTATGGCTGTTTAATATGAGGAAACATCAAATAATATTAACTGAGTGATAATTAATATTTGAACGCACACATGTATATGAGACATACTGTGCACATACTAAGCACATATTAGTTCACTGTTGAGGAATAGACTTTATATTTCACATAGTCTGTACAACTATCATCTCAGTCATATCTAAAATCATTCATGCAATACATTTAGATTGCATGCTCACTATCAAATGAAGAAATGGTTTATGAACTAAAACTATTTGAATTTCACTACATGTAAAATCATGCCATAAATGTTAGGGCTTAATGTCATGTTTTATTTTAACTTTTGCCTAATTGATATATAATTGTTTCATTTTACTTTAAACTTTCTACTTTTATTTTTCAATACATAGTTTCATACTGTATTAAATAATGAACAGCAAAGATGATATGTGTATACGGTACCGTCACTAATCCCTACCAATAACTTTCCAGGAATACTGGATAGGTTAACTGCCCGCCGTTACATGACTGAAATATTGTTGAAAAACGGTGTTAAACCAAAAACAAATATATGTTATATAAAATCGTGAATTTTGTTTCAAGCAGAATTTATATTTCTGGATTAATTTCAGGATTTACAATTTTATGACCCCCTTCGAAGAAAGTGTGGTATATTGTTTTGCAGACTTTGGTCTGTCTGTCCGTAGGTCAATGCGTTTCCGGATTATAACTCAAGAATGCTTGGGCCTAGG
Source organism: Mercenaria mercenaria (assembly GCF_021730395.1). Classification (NCBI taxonomy): domain Eukaryota; kingdom Metazoa; phylum Mollusca; class Bivalvia; order Venerida; family Veneridae; genus Mercenaria; species Mercenaria mercenaria. The sequence goes on from NC_069362.1 coordinate 28,138,496, forward strand.
ACTATAAAAGTTGATAGGGAGGATGGTCATGGCCAGCAGATGGCCCCTATTTATTTTGAGGTCAGTATGACAAAGGTCAAGGTCACAATGACCCAGAACATTTAAATGGGATCCGGATGATAGCTCATGAATGCTTGAGCCTAGGATCATGAAAGTTGATAGGAAGGCTGATCATGACCAGCAGATGATCCTATTGATTTTGAGGTCAGTATGACAAAGGTCAAGGGCGCAGTGACCTTGAACAATTCAACCATTTGTGGACGATAACTTGAGACAACTTAGGCCTAGGATCATGAAACTTTAAAGGCATGTTTATCATGACCAGCAGATGACCCCTATTGATTTTGAGGTCAAATGTCAAGGTCACAGTGATCCGGAATAGTTAAACCATTTCCGGATAATAACTTGAGAACGATTGGGCCTAGGATCACGAAACTTAATAGGGAGGTTGATCATGACCAGCAGAAGATCCCTATTGATTTTGAGTTCAGTAGGTCAAAGGTCAAGGTAACATTGGCCCAGAACAGTAGAACGGTATTCAGTGACCAAATAGTTTCTGTTCTTGTTCAAGTACTTAATGCATCATTCAAGGGAGGGGGGGGAGCATTTCGTGTTATACGGGCTCTTGTTTTAAAAAAAAAATGGTTGAATGAAAATAGGTACAACAATACATTTTCACTTTGTCATTATAATGTATATAAATTTATTCTAATTACATGTAATTATGCCAAAATATTGTATTTTCCAGTTCAACAACATGCCATTTAGTTTTCCTCTCCGTAGTTTAATGTAATAATGCTTCTTACATCATGTAGGAAGAGGTCTGGGTTCAAGTCCTAGTGCAGAGTATTTTACTATAAAAGTTGTAGACTGAACAAAAAATATCCCTGCTCAGCAAAAATGTTACAACAGATGGAATGTAAAATTTATAGTCTTATCCAGAGATAACTAAAGGCTGTCACTTAAATAGATTTCCTGAAGCAAAACGAATTAAAGACTTCAATATACCTATTTGTCTGCAACCTTGGGAATGTGTAGATGGGATTAAGACTTCATTCACACAGATTATTTCCGCAGTAGCTTTTACATATCTTCACTTAAACAACTACTGTTTAGAAACTACAGGTCGGAATCACACCAAACTTGGTTTGTTCGTAGAATCCTTATGTTATTACTGATTAGATATATAAAATTTCACCAAAAAATACAATGTACTACTTTCATTGTAATTGAAAACACACACTGCCTATAAACAGAGATATTGTAGTGCATTGAAAATTTATTGTTTAATTACTAGGAAAATATAGCAGTTCGTACGGTTATGCTTAGACATCGTCCATGATAACAGGACCTGTTCTGTTATTTTTCTTGTTAAAACTGTCCTCGCGGATTTTCTCGTTTTTATTGCCAAGCTGGATTCAATCCACTTCCGTTGGTTGAAAAAAATGGCGCCGCGAGAACTACCTTGTCAGTTTTTTAATACCATCAGCAAATTCTGGATATTATAAAGAAGTACTTAAATGAAAGTGTGTGTGTTATTTGGAGACTATATATGTAAAGAATTTATAATAATATTGTCAAATCACGGCGGCTAGTCGAAACGGTGGCTAAATGTCCAGCCGCTGGATACCTATGTATAAAATACGGATTTCTCGTGGATCAAAGAGTATTAGAGCGCGCTATTGTCTAGAATGGCATTCACACAGTATATATGCTATTCACATGTGTTATATTTTTAATTATAAGGATAATTTGCTGTTGATTCTAAATTCAATTATCAGAACGAGTTAATTACAAAAACCTTAATCTTTTAGAAGAGCATGTTTTTAAACACGTCCATAGCAATGAAAAGGTATAAGAATATAACAGGCATAATAATTAATGGAACTGAATTTAAAGAGTCTCTTTGCAGACGATGCAACCTTCTTTACTAACGGAACTGAGAAAACACTGAATAATCTTTAAAACGTCATAGATTTATTTTTGATTCTTCAGGCCTTGAGTTAAATGCAAAAAACTACATTACTACGGGTTAGATCATACGGTGCCCCTAAAGTGACATGTTACACACTTTTTTTCCAATTAGGTAATGTGACACTTTTTTTATTTCGTTTAAACGAAATCATTTCGTTTAAACGAAATCATTTCGTTTAAACGAAATAACTTATTTAAGTTAATTGAGTTCCGCTTCAGCTGGGGAACATGAGGGGTTGCACGTTTTTCAACCTCTTACAAACACTCAATCAAAGGAGACTGTTATTGATAGTTTAGATAGATAGACAAATTTATTTCGGTAAGGAGTGCACATACATGGACAATTAAAAACAACACGTATAGTAAATACAACATAATAACATAATGCATACATGAAATTATAAATAGCCATGGCACACCGTCACCAAGGATTACACAAAAAAGAGAAAACTCTTATTTCCATTGTGGTCCTTTGTATTGGTGGCATGGCATAGAGAGCCATAACAGAGTTTACAGAATTATGTGACTAAATGGAAATTGAAGTATGTGACTAGATGGAAATTGCACAACTATATCAATTAAAGAATTATGTGACTAGATGGAAATTGCACAACTATATCAAAAAGTAAAATGCAAGCTTAAATTAAAATGTTCATGCATCGAAAGACATTTGAATAGTTATTAAAACATATTAAATAGTTATTAAAACACATGAAAGTAATTATGCTAAACTGTCTAGTAAATAATTCTTTACTAATGTTTTAAAAACAGGTAATTTCTCAGTCTGTGCTATACTCACAGGCAACTTATTACATAGGGAAGAACCAGAAAAGAAAAAGGACTTTAACCGAAACCCTTTGACCTTTGGAACAGCAAATTGAAACCAGCTTTGTGACTTAATCTTGTCCTATATGAATTCACAGTATCCTGTGGGATAAAATTGTCTCCCATGTAGTCCGGGGCTAAATAGGACCTTCTACGAATTTTACTATCGTAACAGCAGTCTTCAAGTGATGTGTGGCTGCTGTAAATGTGTACCAGTACATGTGTTATAAAACTACATTTTTTTTTCGGAATATGAAAAAGATAAATATTCTCATTACTTATTAAATATCGATATTCACATGATCAATTTTCCATGATATATAAGAGCTAGTCTATTCAAATCTCAACGATAAAATGAACATTAATTTCATTATAAAGTACCATTTAAGATGTTTTCTGTTAGTATTTGTTTGTTTGTTTTGGGTTTAACGCCGTTTTTCAACAGTATTTCAATCATGTAATGGCGGGCAGTTAAGCTAACCAGTGTTCCTGGATTCTGTACCAGTACAAACCTGTTCTCCGCAAGTAACTGCCAACTTAACCCTCATGAATTATCAGAGGTGGAGGACGAATCATTTCAGACACAATGTCTTTTATCAAATCGTCACGTAGAACATACGCCCCGCCCGCGGATCGAACTCGCGACCCCGCGATCCGTAGACCAACGCTCGCCCTATTGAGCTTAGCGGGCGGGTAAACAAGAAAGACGCCATGACGTTTCAAAGACAAATAACAATGTTTAGCTCCGGTTTTGTTTTATCAGTTTCAGCGTAACGTTATGAATTTTTGATAGATTAACGTGTTTTGAATCGAGAAATATACTATCAGGAACAAGGAGGAACTGTCAATGTACTGGATTTTTATTCCGTTTTTTTTTAAATAAAATATAAATTACTACATAAATCTGCTAATATATGTAATCCGTAATACGTCATTTATAGCACGAGAGTCATCTTACACCGGGGTGTAAGATGGATTTTTCCAGCACCGTGTAGTGGCTGCGGTTCACTGACCCGTGACTGATGTTCAGTAACCTACGACACCCGCCAAAACTAGCCGATGTACGTTGGGATAGCTTGGAAAATGGCATTCTGGTATACCGCACTGTGCAGTGAGGACGGCATACATACACAGAGTATTAGAATACATTCAGTATTTCTACCTACGGCTAAGTACGTAGTTTAGCTAGAAGGAAAGCACTTCCAATAAGTATGTAAACCATTACTTATTGATATTTTATTAGTGGAAAACACTGTAACCGGTAAAAATACGGAAATCCCCGTCTGGTATGCAAGAATATACAAATATAAACCCTCTCAGAAATGTGTGCATAATCCTCTGAAAACCGGACTTTTGACTTGGCCCAGATAGGGTCCGGTTTTCAGAGTTTTTACTGTACTTGATTCAGTGTTGATTCATTTTCTGGTATTTCGGAAACAAGAAGTCCATTCAATGTTAATATACATTATAATAATATTAATTATAGATAATAAAGTTCCGCTTAATCCAGTGCTAGTGGTGTGTGGGTTGATACTTGTTTCAGTATTTCTAATGAGCGGACACAGACAAACCGATATGTTATTTTTAAACTTGTGTGCTTCTTCGCTTCCGTAGGACCTCCAAGCTTTTAAAAGGCTCCGCATATGTGGATTAAGTGTTGTTGCATTACCTTGTTATTTGGGATCATTAATTCCATTCATTGTTTCTAGATAACAGAGTTCCGCATCAGCTGGTGCTTGTGGGCGTGAGGAGTGTTGCACGTGTCAGTACCTCTTTAAAGAGAGACTCGGTCAAACAAGTCTGCTATCTATCTTTTAGCTTGTGTGCATTCTATGCTTCCAAATGACCTCTTACATATTACTAAAACCGTTTAGTGAAAAAGATCTAATTGTTTATGTAAGGACTATGTATTTGGATATTAATTATGCAAAGGGCCTTAACTCATTAATTTGGCATCGTACGTGTATATCATGCAAAAAGAAACACACACAACATAATTTATAAGTGTTCGTTTAGACCAGGTTACTTTCAAAAAGTTTAAAGAGTATTCCGGATAGCCGGACAGCATAATGTGACATTACAAAGGCCACGGGTCAATAAGTCTTACATCAGGCATGGTACTAGATCTTTTATATTCTGATAATATGCGCAAGTTCAATTTGTTAGAGAATTTATTTTTACTACCTCTCATTAGAGTTGCACAATACGCAGCATTTTGTAAATTAACAGAGGTAAGGAATAGTAAATACTGCTTTCAAATAGGTACTATTTCATTTCAAACATGTATATTTCGGCCAAATCACTGGTTAACTGTTATTGGTGTTTCCATACCCCAACACCGGAATTTATTCTTGGAACATTAAAAACATTTTGAAAAATACATTGAACATGAAAACAAAACTTAGTCAAAACTATATGTTAAAATATTGATTTGATAAACTGTACAAGAAACAATTTTTAAAGACAGTCAGTATGTATGGTAAGACTTTACATCTTCCAGAGAAAGTTTTCAGAACGTTGATAATCATTAAATGTCGACAAGTTCTGACGTTTGTCTATCGGTGTAGCAGACTCGAAAACGAAATTTATTGACATTTAAAAAGTAACTCACAAAATAATATACCATTAATTATACACGTCGATATTGTTAACTAAAACAAAATTCGAAACATATTTTCCTCAAATCAGGCAGCTTCTAGCCGTCAAAACTTACATATGTAATTTATAATAAACTGTTTTGTTAATATAAAACATGCTGCTATAACATGCTGATTTAGATATCAGTTAGTTATGACTCTAGAACGACTTTAAGAAATTTGCGTTTGTAAACAAGCTTAGAAACGTAGCGCCAGTGAAAGTCCAGTACACAAAGAAGTTGAATCCCGAGCAGTATGTATCAAAGGTCTTTCCAACTAGTGTCCATGTAACCTCGTCGTCTTCGATTTCATGCTCTTGCTGCTCTTGAATGAGTTTATCTGATCCATAGTCAGTAGATCTATCCGGTGTACTTTCTACAGCCTTATCTGTTCCACAGTCTACAATTATTGGTTTTGATTTGTCTACTGCAGCAACCTTTCCATTTTTCTGCCTCCGCTTACAACACATGCATCTTAGACATATCACAAGATATTTAGTAAGGACTGGCACTTTCCCTTTTCTGTCATAGATACGCATAGACACAATACATGCAAACATAATGTATGCACTATATAGTAAGAGAAACATTAAATAGTAATAAATGTAGGCGATGGGTGAAGAACTTTGTGGGACATTGTTGTTCACTATCTGCATATAGACGGCAAATGACAGGAATGCTGTTATTGCCACTGAAGTCCGCTCTCCAAACGTTGCAGGCATAGAAAACACCAGATTGTTCATGCCTCCAAGAAAAACCAACGGAACAACTATGTAAATGATATAAAATTCGCTCCGTCTTTTCAGTGTTATATCAATAATGATTCCGGTCGGGCCATTTGGTATGGCATAGCTAATTACAGTGCTGTTCTGATATGACCACTGACTGTTATTTGCCCAGTAAATAGTGTCGGTTGAAGCTTTCAAAGTATAAATAGTAACATCCTCACTTCTGACTGTAAGAGTAGTCAAAGTTATTGAACATGTTTGACTATCAAAAGGAAAGAATGTCACATCTACTGGACAAGTGACCTTCACCACAGAGCCCAGTGTCCAAACCGCGATACCATCAAATGTAATGCGCAGCATTTCGGACCCGTTGCCTATTTCTTGCAAAGTATCAAATGACTCGCGAATAAAGGTTTTCGGCCGCCATATGTCTTCAGGTGCGATAAGAAGAGACGTTTTCCCGTCAAATTCTTCGGGAACCCAAGACATGCGTTCTTCTCTCCATGTGAAATTAAAAATCAAAGTTAAAGCCAGTTCGCCGGATATTTCGTCGAACGTGTTGATGCTTAGTAAATAAACATAAACCCCAACATAAGCCGCTTCAGTCTGATTTGTAAGAGGCAAAAGTTTCTTGTTATAATCAGTCAACAGGCTGGAATAAAGATTGTTGGCCTCAGACACGTTTAAACATTCAACTGACATACCTGCATGAACAACAAGCAGAAAAAGAAAGGACTTGCACGAAATTATGGTGTGCATAATGATGTCTCCGTCACCTGAAAGTGTAAAAAATAATATTTAAATGTGCGTCATAACCATGATATCAGTTTCCACATTTTAACATTTCTGAAATAATAGCTTCTTAAGGGCCGACCATTTGATCTACTGAGGGCATGAATTGGGTCTTTACTTTTTCTTGAAGCAAGTTGTTTCTGTCGCTTTGTAAGAAAGCTAGATTATTTTCAGAACTTGAAGCCAAGATTGTTTTTTCAGAGTAAACAAAAGACATTAATTTTGTAATGAGCGACCTGTGTGTACAGTCAGGACTAAATTCATGTACAGCATCAAATTAGGGTATCTAGGGCGTGTTGCAAGGAAAACATAAATTGTAGCTCTTGTACATTTTGACGTATATTTGAGATAAAATTCGCCTTTTCGAAAACAAAATAATACATCATTCTTGTAAAATCAGGTTTAGGCCTTACAGGTGGATACGAAACACACACCTGCATATCTGGCGCAAAACATAATAATTGTATTTGGGTACAAGAAACATTATTTACTGCAATATACATCTTAGTGCAAATTACAATGATGTTTTTTAAAAGATAAATGAAATCAAGGAGTAGATGGGTAGTAAGAGAGAACAAGAAGAAGCATACTATCTGATTTGATCAATTTAGTAATATTTGTACAGTTTATCCTGCCATTGTTCCATGTAAATCTATTCCTAAGTCAAGTCTTGTGAAACTAAGATATATCACTAGACAGCCGGACTGTCGTCCTGCCTCTCCACTTCAGACTATTATAAATACTACTTATATCATGCTGCGAGCAAAGCGAGCTAAAATTACAATTATGATGATCCAAGGATTTAATTTTAGGCCATCAAAAAGTATACTCACAGGAACTGGGGGTGCTTGATGCATAGTAAATACGTAGTATTATATACATACAGTATGTGTGCTGTAAAAATAATAGTTCATATACTGAAATTATTAATAAAATGCAATCACAATTACACGGTACAGGTCATGGACGGATCCTGAATTTCGGGAATGCGGAGTCGAGGGACAAGCCCAACTCAAAACATTTTTGGCGAGTGAACATCAAAATTAATGGTGTTTTCAGACATATATTTGATAATTTCTGGTAATGAAAATTTAATTTAAGGTTTCTTTTTAATTTCTAATTTAAAAAAAAATATTTTGATATAGCTAATACGTTGACTGATGTCCGGTAGAACCACTTTAGCAATTCTAAATACTATTGATATAAAGTTTTGAGTATCAGAGTTATATGATCGATGGTTTGTCGGCTTCGCCTACACTCACACACATTATCTGGATCAGCCTTAGCAGCTTCAAACCGCTAAAGTGTGTTGAATACTAAAACATGCATGGATGCATTTCAAAAGTATCAAAATACATATCAATAAAGTAATAAGAAATATTTTCCCTTACCTTTAGTATTGCATATCGCACAAAATTTCCATCACTGACGCCGATAGCACTTAAGGCCTTGTTTGAATAATAACAATTCGTCATGTGATTAGAAATTAATCATTCCGTCATTCAGGGTCTCTTTAGCAAAATGTATTTCACTTAGTAATATTGACTAAACGTTGAGGAAACAGCGTGTGATGCTGGGAAACATTTCAGTGGTATCGTCTATTTGTCAATATTTTAATTAAGCTTTTACACGGTCACATGAACTTGTTCAACTAACATATTTTATTCTGATTGAACAGACGGATTCCTCAACAACAAGTTAAAACGTGATTCTTCCTGGAAATGAATTGATGAAGTTACACTGCATGCACCATTATATCCGTCATTTTTGTTGTTAAAGTAACATGGTTGCTATTGACAATCCTCTTTATGATTCTGCTGTAATCATTAGCTTTAATATTTAAAATATCCCTAGTGTATGAGACTAGTTGTTTACGAATACCTTGGTCTCTAAAGAATTTACATGTTGTTATCATTTATGACGAGCGCTATAATGATATAATGATATACAAGTCATTTTCCCTTAAAAACTATGCTTTATAGTACTTAGGTGTCAAAATAGATAAGTCAGGCCCTTAGTCGAAGCATCATTTATATCGTTTACAATGCAACTCTTCACACCTTTTGTGTCATATTATTTATTTTTCTGTATAACAAGAAAAGTACAATGTATAATATATGAGACAATATGCGTCTAAAAAGTTTTACAAAGATTGTTTCGACAGTTTTTTATTAGACATGTGGTTAACAAAACAATCTGTGAGAAGCTAATTTGGAACTATAGAACTTAACCAAGCAATAGGATAATAGACTCGGTTTCACTGAGTCTGTTCATGAGAGGTAATGCAATGTGGAACACTCCTCACGCCCTCTAGCACCTGCTTAAAACGAATTCAAGTATAGTAAAATTGAATGTACTCTATGATCCAAAGGACAAAAAAATACTAGAGGGTCATGATGATCGCTTACCTGTTAAACGTGGCCTTGGAATTAACAAGATAAGCATTCTGACAAAGTTTCATGAAGATAGTAAATGTGGCCTCTACAGTGTTAACAAGCTTTTCCTTTGATTTGAGTGGTGACCTAGTTTTTGACCCTACATGACCTAGTTTCAAATCAGGCCTAGGAATCATCAAGATAAACATTCTGACCAAGTTTCATGAAGATATGGTCATAAATATGGTCACTAGTGTTAACAAACGTTTCCATTGTTTTGAGCGGGTGACCTAGTTTTTGAACCATAATGACCCAGTTTCAAACTTGGCCTAGGAATCATCAAGATAAACATTCTGACAAAGTTTCATGAAGATAGGACTGTAAATGTGTCCTCAAGAGAGTTAACAAATTTTTCCTTTGATTTGACCGGGTTGCCTATTTTTTAACCCATATAACCCAGTTTTAAATTTGGCATAGGCATCAACAAGATAAACATTCTGACCAAGTTTCATGAAGATAGAATTATAAATGTGGCCTCTACAGTGGTAGCAAGTTTTTCCTTTTATTTGAGTGGTGACCTAGGTTTTTACTCTACTTGACACAATTCCGAACCTGGCCTAGGAATCATCAAGATACACAAGTGAGTTAACACGTTTTTCTATTGATTTGACCTGGTGACCTAGTTTTTTAACCTATATTTCCCAGTTTTAAACTTGGCATAGAAATCAACAAGATAAACATTCTGACTAAGTTTCATTAAGATATGGTCATAAATGTGGCCTCTAGAATGTTAACAAGCTTTTCCTTTGATTTGACCTGATGACCTAGTTTTTTAATCCCATCTGACCCAGATTTGAGCTTGACCTAAAGATCATCAAGATTAACAGTCTGAGCAAGTTTCATTAAGATAAGGTCATAAATGTGGCCTCTAGATTTTTAACTAGCTTTTCCTTTGGTTTGATCTGGTGACCCAGTTTTTGACCTCACCTGACCCAGATGACCATGTTTCATTACGATATAGTCATAAATGCGGCCTCTAGTGTGTTAACTAGCTTTTCCTTTGATCTGACATGGTGACCTAATTTTTCGCTACACCTAACCCAGATTTGAATTTGACCTAAAGATCATCAAGATTAACATTCTGACCAAGTTTCGTAGATATATTGTCATAAATGTGGCCTCTAGAGTGTTAACAGGCTTTTCCTTTATTTGACCTGGTGACCTAGTTTTTGACCCCGGTTGACCCAATATCAAAGTTGTCCAAGATTTTGACCTCTAGAATGTTAACAGACAAATTGTTGACGACGGACGACTGACGACGACGGACACAGGGCGATCACAAAAGCTCACACTTCGTGCTCAAGTGAGCTAAAAATAGGAATAATATATAATTATGATTAAAACAAAATGCCATTAAATTGTTTAAACATGCTTAAATAAGAAAAAAGGCTATAAAGAAGTGCTTTCATTCTATAATCTTTAAAACGTTTGTGAGCGTAGGTAGGATTATTCGGTTAACTGAGGTTTCAAGTACAAAAATGACATCACAGCGTTTCAAAGATGCACAACAACAAATTCCCGTTTAGTTTATTTTCAAATGTAGTGTAACGATATCCCCCTTTTATACATTTCCCTTTTATAGGGAGCAATGAGCAACTATAAAAACATCAAGAGTTAAAAGTCCAACAGGAAAAGCCGTTTTCAAAGAATGCAGTATGGGAATGTGTAACTATGATATACACATGTACACAGCGACTGAGCACATTAACACAAACGAATGCAACAATAACATACAATATAGAAGTATCAAATAGACATAAACACATATGAAGAAGGAACACACTATGGTAATGCTTTGGAATGGTCAGCTGCAAAAACGTCACCGGAGAGTTAAAGCTACTTTAATGACATCAAACCTCGCTCCTTAACCCCCTCCATGTTCTTTTATTATTATTATAAGACAATGTAAACAAAAAGACTCTCCGTCAGGTGAATGCCTTACAAAAGCAGCACAAAATATGCTCATTAAATAATATATAAATCAAACCTCAAAGAAACGTAAAATATTAACTAGATGACTTTGCAATAGCCAGAGAACCAAAGGAAACACCGTTTAGGGTGCAACGAAGCAGGACAGGAGACAAATATCAAACCAGTACATCCAAAGATGGGGGTTTAAACAGCAACCAATGAGTCTTCTAGTGTACCGTCATCGCACAATCAGAGGAAAGCATAGTGACCAGCTGTTAACATGAAGTGTGTCTCAGAACAATACGGTCAAAGCTTCTTGCAATAAAACTGTTAACAAGTTCGGAAATGGTTAAGCCCGAGAATTGTACGGAGATTGTAAATACAGTCTCCATAAAAATTAGTCTTTACAAAACTTTTGAATTTAAAGGTGGTCAGTCACATTTGAGCAACGTTTTATGACATTTTTAAGTTCCCATATGTTCTGTTAGATATTTAGGACCAAAAAGACCCATTACATAGGGTAAGTTCCCTACTCGAAATGTATATCTAATTGCTTTTCATGAAATTTTGTAGTTATCTCCCTTTTATAACAAAGTATTTAAAACGTGGACCATTACGTTAGATTTCAATATAATTTATAGTTGTACAATTGCATTTGATGAATATAGGGATATTTCAACTATCTGAAGCAAAAGACAAGCTTTAAAACAATTTAGCTTTAGAATTTATCTATTTGAAATATATCTTGGTCGCGTAGCCAAGACAGGCAGAGGGAGGAAGTAGTAATTTTATAAACTTGCATTTCTAATAAATTTTGGCAAAATGTCAATGCAAATCTTTGATACATTTAATACAATATTGCTTATATTCATATTATTCCTCAGGCAAAATATGTTAATTGAAATTATACTTTTGCTAAATATTCTCTGTCTTGGTTACGCAACAAGGATAGAAAAATCAAACTTAAAAATATTTCCAGTGAAAATTTAACATCTATTAAGAACTCAGTGAACTAAAATAAGTATAAATGATAAGTTGTTAAGGTTTTGAATAAATCCATTTCTTGACCAAAATCTGATTAACCGACTTTAACCACTATATTGCAGTTATAAAATCCAACGAACAAATTACAAATATGTGGCTACAGGTTCTGGCAAATTAGCTTGATATTAACTCGGTAAAATGTACAAGGGTTCATCTCCACCAAGATATGTGAAACTGACAATATCAAGTATAAAGTCTGAAACTGACAATACCAAGTATAAAGTCTGAAACTGACAATATCAAGTATAAAGTCTGAAACTGACAATACCAAGTATAAAGTCTGAAACTGACAATATCAAGTATAAAGTCTGAAACTGACAATATCAGGTATAAAGTCAATGTAATTTTTCAATTTTTTCATAAACAATACATAACCAATGCACGAATCGTTAGTTGTCATTAACAGCACGAGAACCATCTGGCAACATTCGTATTCACCAGAGGTCTAGTCTGTTATGTGGGAAGAAGTTTTGTTTAAAACTGGAAAACCGGAGGCGAAACGATTTTAGTGTAAAAGGCTTAACATATGAAAATTCTCCTATTTTGTTTTAACATGATACTGTTCTTTTTATTTTTGAAAACCGTTTGTTTTATTATCTTTTCTTTATAGTAATGATATTCATTCATTTAATTCACTGTATTCATACACAAGTTTTCCGTTATTAGAAACTGTGTAACTAATATTACCAAATCAAAAAATAATAAACTTATTGTAAGGACTTTCCATGTAATAAAACAAAGAAAAGACTAACAGCAAAAGATCAATAATTACAAAACATCATATGTATATCAATATTTTACAAAAGGTTCAAATCAAAAACCTAAAAAGGCGCTTTAATCTGGAAAAAAATATCTTAGTTTGTAACTAGATTCCCACGGGCAACATGTCGAACCCGCCAGCTGTCAAAAGGACTGGGAGTTGCACACAACACTCTGTCTCATTGAGGCAAACATTTATGCTAAATAAAAAAGACTGCAAAAAGTTACAATATAAGTTATTTATAGTAAAATCAAAGGGAAGTTAATCTTTCTTTTTTTAAAAAAAATCTAAATACACACAAAAAGCCTAACCAGTAGAGATAAATACACCTCAAAATTGAATGTAGCATGCATGTTGTACTAAGAAAAGTGGTCTTGATTTTTCCCTACGACTAGTACTTAATAAAAAAAGTTTCAGTATAAGCTATTTAAAGGGAAGCAATTCTAAACTAAAGACCTGGTTCTTGCGCGTGACATTCCTTCTCATGATGGTGAACAATTGTGCAAAGTTACATCAAAATCCCTCCATGCATGAAAAGGAAATGCTCTGGACAAGGTCATTCTTGTATCTGACTTTTGACCTCTAAGTGTGACCTTGACCTTAGACCTAAGGCCCTGGGTCTTGCGCATGACATTCCGTCTTATGGTGGTGAACATTTGTGCCGAATCAAAATCTCTCCATGCATGAAGAAGAAATGCTCCGGGCAAAGCTGTTATTTTTGTATCATTGACCTCTAAGTGTGACCTTGACCTTAGACCTAGGGACCTGGTTCTTGCGCATGGCACTCCGTCTCATGATGGTGAACAACTGTGCCAAGTTACATCAAAATCCCTCCATGTATGAAGAAGAAATGCTCCCGACAAAGTCATTATTGACCTTGCCCTTTGAGATAGGAACCAGGGTTTTGCGCATGACACTCCGTCTCACTGAGGTTAACATTCATGACAAATATGAACAAGATTACTCCATGCATGTCAAAGTTATGGTCCGGACAAACAAATCCGGACGCACGCATGCACGCACGCACGTCGCACGCACATACACCGAGCAGCCATTTGAACAACTTTGTCTTCGCTTCTGCAAGCGGGCTCGACAAAAACGCTTGATCAATTTTCAGTTGCAGAAGGTGTTATATCAGTCTCAGGGTTTCCAATAACTCTATTGTGCTTTAATTGAGTTTGTAATAAATTTTAAGCTCTAGGCTAAATGATAATTTTTACAGTTTATTACAGTTGTTCTTTTGTAAATTTTCTGCGTTTGTATGATCTAAGGTGAAAACGTGACTCCAATGTGATATACATGTCGATTGTGTTAGAGTTAATGCCCGTCTTTTCTTCATTTGCAGACATTGTGTACCCTGTTCATCAGTGTTGAGATAGTTTAAATTCTGCATACAAGTTGATTACACTAATTTGCGGTCTGTGGCAGGGTTATGGGTCATCTCTTTTTGTCGCACTGTCGTTTGATATCTTGCAAACGTTTAATTTTGGGTTCAACATTGAAATTATTTCGCGCCAATTTTTTCGATTAAATCAAACTAAAAATATAAAAAACATTAGTACCATCTTGTGATTTTGGATACTACGAGAACAATAAGATGACCCCCTAATTTTATTCCTTCGATCAACAATAAAGTTGTCAATGATGTATTAAAAGTTTTCTCTTGTTTAGTTTTTACACGAGACCAGGTAATGTATTTTTAACTCAGAAATCAACCTCACTCTTTCTCTCTGGCGTCACATTAATGATGGTACTGACCCAAACTTTAAAACTATTAACATAAACTTTACATCAATTTCAAGAACTTTTTTAGCTATTGTGATACATTGAGCAAAGTGATACACTGGACTGCAAAGAAAAACTTACGAAGTCATACGCATAGAAGTGAGATCGCTTTTCATCTGAAAGGACCTTAATATACGTATTTATACTGGGTTAACCTATGTGTTTATGTACTCCTCAGTTCATATTATTCATGTTTATTTTATGTTTGCATAGATACTGTGTACCAGTTGTTCCGGTTACTAAATACAAAGTTCGGGCATATTATTATATATCTTTAATGATAGTTTTGAAGAAAAAAAACAATCATTTACTCTATTTGACCAAACACCTACAATCCAATCTAGTTCCAGTCTTGTTCGATTAAATGTAAATAGTTACGGTGAGCTATTATAATATGTGATAAGGTTAGTTTTTTTTAAAAAGCTAGAAAGCGGCTCGGTTCGTTCTTTTTATCAGGTAAGATGTGAACATGTACACAGCATATGCATAAAAACGTTTTGCAGAAATGGGTACCTGAATATTTATGTGTATGCTTTGTAAGGAAAGACAAAGCATTGATATGAATATCTGACTAATTTTGGTTGTTTCAACAATTTGTCTTGCGTTCTCTGGACTGTGTGAGGCCTATTTTTGTCCCGGGAAACTTCAGTGAAGAGAGTTAGTCTAACAAACCGAAAGACGCAAAACGAGAGTTAACTCAGTTCTGCACTGCGTATTGGCCCATGATCACACATTAGTAATTTTACTTATGTCATGTTTATCTAGCAAAGTAAATAAGAAAGTTTTCTGTTGCATGTGTGACTCCGTCGTGTTCAAGTGCAGTATGCACTAACCGTGGCCCCCTATCAGTACCTTCAGTGCTTTGATCTTATGACGTCTCTTTTCGTTTCAAAGACATATTTGGGTTACTATACTACACCGCTAAACGTGGATAAATGCTCTGTAAGCCCGATTTCTATTGATTACTTTGCAAAACATAATATTTAGTCGCCGTTTTTTTTTGTTTTATTGATAAGATGAAGCTGGAATCCAGGTTTGGCCGAATTTTTGGAACATTCGGAGTTCTAGGTGTGTTCATGTTGTTTTCACACTAAATTCCTAACGTAATACCGGCTCGCTGGGGCAAGCCGAAATGACACAATGGGTCACAATCTTTGGGTAAATTTAGATAAAGCTTGGTCATGATATTTGATGAAATAAAGAAAGAATTCGAAACTGGGACATCTGGGGTCAAAATCTAGAACACTGGGTCAAATCATAGGAAAACCTTGTTTAACACTCTAGAGGTCAGATTTCAAATTTATCTACATGAAACCCCGTCATAATGTTTGTCGTTAAAAAATCTAGATTAAGTTTGAACCTAGATCATGAAGGATTTAAATCAAGATCATCTGGTGAAATTACAAAAATGTTAACACTAAAAGGTTTATATTTTCTAATGATCTATATGAAGTCTAGTCGAAATGTTTGTGTTTTCGAAATCTAGGTCAAATTTGGTCTTCTCGGTGTAGAATGTACGTCACTAGATTAAATGAAAGGAAAAACAACTTGTATGCACTATAGAAGCCACATTTTTTAACTAATCAATTATATCAAATTTGACATGGTCAAATCAGGCCATATGTGAAACCTAGGCATTTGGATAATAAAATGGGTCACTAGGTCAAATCATAGAAAAAAACATGGACACTCTAGAGGCAATATTTTCAACTTGTCTTAATAAAATCTAGGAAAAGTTAGAAACTGGATCGCTAGCTTAGTGGTCAAAGGCACACTTAGAGGTCAAAGTTCAATATGGGGTTCTTTCTGTCCGGTTCATATTTCTGCCGCAAAGGATTTTAGTATTACTTGGCACAGATTTTCCCAATTATGAGCCGACTTAGTCAAAACTGATCTTTTTCTGTCCGGACTCGTAAAATACTTTTGGTCAGTTTTCTTGTCCTGTTTGGACTCATTTTTATCCATGCATAAATATATAGATAACTTTGCATACATACTCAAGTGTCATATGGACCCACAAAGACATTAGAGTATTTTCTTCAGAATTACTTCGTTATATTATGATGAAGTGTTTCAGTACATTTTTAAGTTATCTCTCCAATTTAAAAATTAAAAGTATTTATTTATATTAATATATACATTTTTATATATTCAAGCAGTTTAAGTTTAAGTATACATATTTAATGGTGTATATATAGCACAATATTGTATATAATCAGCATACAGTTGAGATAATTAATCACCACATTCCTGTAGGACTTGGTATTCATATGTCTTTACTTCATGCATTTGTTAAATATACTATATACTTTTTATATTTTTATCAGACATGAATAAAAGTAGTTGGCAGATTGTTTATATTCTGGTCAGATATGACTGTACATATTCTTATCGTATCCTGAAAATATATTGTCAGACGAATGCAAAGTCTTTGATCTGACATACAAGTATTAGAATTCAGGACCTGGAATCCCCTTGTTAAGATACAACATTATAAATGATATCCAAGTAAAACTTACAAAAAACAAAAAATTGAACACACCAAAATATGTGTCGAATGTCCTTCCAACTAACGTCCATGTGATCTCGTATTCTTCAGCTTTGCTTTCTTGATTTGGAATTTCAGTGCTTAGATTTTCAATGGTTGAATCTGGAGGGTCTGTAGTATTTAGAGTCACACTTTTGTTTCTGCGTTTGCAACACCTGCACCTTAAAACTAATACGACATTTTTTATAAAGACGGGGATTTTTCCTTCCTTGTCATGTATACGCATAGACACAATACATGCCAGCATTATATATGAGCTATATATCAAGAGAAACATTAGGTAGTAGTATATGTTGGCTATTGGCGCTGAACTCTGTGGGACATTGCTGTTGACGATTTGCATGTAGACAGCAAATGACAAAAATGAAGTCATCGCTACAGAACTTCGCTCACCACAGTGTGCCGGCATGAAAAATACAAGATTGTTGATCATCCCAAGAAACACTAATGGAGTAATTATGTATATAGTGTAAAACTCACTTCGACGTTTTAATGTGATATGAAGAATAATTCCTGATTGGCCATCTGGTATAGCGAAACTGAAAATGTTGCTTCCTTGGTATGTCCACTGGCTATTGTTAGTCCAAACTGTTGTATCTGCAGATGATGTCAAAGAACGAAACTTTAATTCATCGGACCTTACTGTAACTGTCGACAAAGTAACAGTACACGTGTGACTATCAAAAGGAAAGAATGTCACATCGACTGAGCAAATCACCTTTAAGACTGACCCAACCGTCCAGACCATATAACCGTCGTACTTTAGCCTTAACATATCAGAAATATTTCCAACTTCTTGCACGTTATCCACAGACTCCCGAACAAAGAGTTTTGGCCGCCATACGTCTTCTGGTGCAATCAGAAGGGACGTTTTTCCATCAAAGTCTTTCGGAGACCAGGACATGCGCTCTTCCCTCCAAGTAAAATTGAATAATACAGCGAACGCTAGTTCTCCCGATAATTCATCAAAACTGTTTATACTGATCAAATAGACAAACACGTCGACTTCAGCTATGTCATTCTGATTCTGCAAAGGCAGAAGTTTCTTGTTGTAATCAGTAAGCATCCAAGAATAAAGACGGTTGGCGTCTGATGCATTTAAACACGAAACTAAAGTCCATGTGTGAATGAAAATGATCAGAACGTAAGCTGACCAAACAGAACACCGTATCTTTGAAAACATGATTTCCTGAAATTTTGAAAATATGTAAACTGTACCTTATTTTGAAATTTCAACATAGCATAATAGGAGGACTATTAGAAAATCTGACAGGTTTTGGTCAGGCTCTACTGTTTACGTGGGTAAAATTATCAATGGAAGCTTACATTCGTAAATGAAACAATCTGGACCCATTTTAAACGTGAACCTTACGTTTGTAAAGGAAGGAGTTTAAGTCCGAATTCCAAACATGACATTTTTGGTACTTTATCTACTAATAAAATAATACAAGTAAGCATATGATAAGTAGAGTGCAAATCACTTAACTTACTACACTGTTTGGTACAATCTTTGAAATGTAACAAGGTTAATTTAAGCCGCACAATGAGAAAACCAACATAGTGCATTTGGATTCAGACCAACCTGCGCAACCGCGCAGTCTAGTCAGGATCCATCCTGTTCCCTAACAGTTTCTCTAATTGCAACATGGTTTGAAAGCGAACAACATGGATCCAGACCAGCCTGCGCATGCTGGTCGCAAATGCACTATGTTGGTTTTCTCATGGTGCGGCTCAAATTTTCTTGTACAAGCTAGTCAGCGGTCCATTCGTTATGCTCAATATAACTTAGACTTAAATATCTGTGAAATACTAAATACTGGTATATCATTTAGCAGTTACACTAAATGGAAATATGTTTATCTAAAACGTGTCTCTTTGGGTTTCCCAGCTTGCCAATGTATTTGTTATTTAGCCCATTTTATTGTTTACTCAAATTCGGCTTATTATTGAGAACTAATCTTTTTTTGCCTTTAAAACCAAGTAGGTCTCGTTTTCTGTCGCCTCTTTAGTTTAAATTTATTGGTCTTAATGTATTTGGTATTATTTGGTTTATTTCTGTAATTTGAGTTTTAAATTAATAAATCTAGTTAGATCGGTCACGTCAAAAACATGAAATAGAAAAAGTGGAAACTCCACATGTCATTCAACACAACAAAAACGAAAATGTTGCAGGCTCGGTTTGATTGAGCCTGTTCATGGACGGTAGTGGAAATGCATGCTACCGTCCACGCCCTCTAGCCCCGGGTTGAGCAGAACTCGACATTTACACATGCTAAAGTCTTCTAAAGGACTGTTTACCAAATAGGATACATGTGACGAGGTCTAAAATGTAGTTCCGTGTTGTTGATGAAATATTATTATGAGGCATTTAAGGATGTTGCAGTTCTATTTTTTGGCTTAGTTTTTTTTTGTTTATTGTAATGAGAACAGATCATCTAGACCATTTTCATTGTGAATTTGCAGGTTTTAGTTGTATTCATACAGAAAAATGTCTACATACGCGTAATTGATAAGCAGCAGATTTCATGGGAGCATTTTGAGAGGGTGTTTTTAGAACAGCCTATTTCTTTCTTATATGTAACATGACATCTCAATATATTTTTGGTAAGAAAACATGTTATACTTATTGGCCATATTGCCCATATATGGTTTTCGTATCATTGAAATGATCTAATTGATCTACATATTTAATTGTTTGTATGAAGTAAAGAATAAATTGCATTAGTATAATGTAACCTAAACACAGAAAATTCTTCGTTCCAATCACATTCAGTATATGTAGCTACTGAAATCATATAGAAATTGAAGAGTATTTTCAGAAACGTATTGGACGTTTTCAGTTACTTTTAAATTTTGCATTTTTGTTAAAATTGTTTACAAAATTCATGGTGTCTTCATTAAAAAACAAAAAGTCAAGTCGACTAACTGTAAAACACAAGTATAAACAAGTCAACGAAGGATTTGAAAGTCGCATGGATGAAAACGGCACTGGTTCTAAACTTTCCCAAAAAAATCGCAATTGCTCGCACAGAAAGTAAGGTAAAAACAGCCTGGCTTCAGTGTATTTCGTTGTTTAAACCAGAAAATCAATCGTAATACCAATCCTTCGAAACGGAATCAAAGCTAAAACAAAATACAAGTGAATTTGAATCTGGTTTAGTATTCTAGGACATAAATATCAGAAACAGGAACGAGATTCAACGATAAGCTATAAGCTTATCTATGTTAATCATGGTTTTAAAATTATACTGTGTGATTTATCGCACGTATGCCTATTAATACTGCAGAATTACGCTGTGTTCCCTATCAAAGCTGTTTAGCTCGTCGGAACCAAAGGTACGGTGTCGGTCGTCCCTCGCAATATTTGATTTGGTCAATAACACGTTTTAATTCAATTCTCAGGAGTCGACAATTTTTCATAATCTTTATGAAACTTTGTCAGACTATTTGTCTGCACTGCCAAGTTTAAAACTGGGTGATATATGGTCACTTGATATAACTCTTGAGCGTACATTTTGTCTTGTATATTCAAACGCATGACAAAGATATGGGATAAAGTTTGCCAAAAATGTGGAATAAATATATTATACAATGTTCTTAACAGAAAATACAATTGTAATTATAATGGTCGTATAGGCAGGCTATTGGATAGAAAATTCTGTAAAAGTATATAAAAAAGTTTGGACATGTAGGCAAAAACAAATAAATGAATGGATGAATGAATAAATGAGTAATAGAGTGATAGATTAAATGAATGAATGAGTTAGTTTGTTATGGTGAATCGGTGCAGAAAGGTGATACAAGGGGTGTTCGATATATGTAAACTGTCTCTACAACTCCTGTTATGTGCAGCTTAAGCCGGTGTTTGGGAACGTGAGAGGTGTTGCACTTTCCATTACTTCTCATGGATAGACTCAATCAAACCTATAAGATTCTTTCACTGGTTATAGGTGCAGATGGGAATTTCCGGTCTCGAGGGTAACTGTTTAGGCGGTTACGAGGCTCCAGCCGAGAGTCGGATATTCCCATCTGCACTTAAGCCAGTGATAGAATCTTTTTGTTGCAAACCATATTAAACAAAGAAGAGTAAAAAATAAATTCAAACAAACGATTTTCTTATAGCACTTTTTTCTTGTAGTAGCGTATTAACAAAGCGCGGGAACTTTACGTCCGTAAACAGGAAGTACGTCATGACGTTACAGAGACGAAAACAAAGTAAGAGTTCCGGTTTTGTTTAATCATCTGCAATGAAACGTTATGTTATTTCCTTAAAATAACGTTTTTTGAATCGAGAAATATGTTAAAATGATCAAAGAGGAACTATTAAGGTATTTAAGTTTAATCCCGTTTTACGAAAAATATTATTATTACTACATACATCTTCTGTACAAGTGAAATCACCAGAAATCCCCGTCTGGTATGCAAGAAAGAATCTTATATTCTTACATACTTTATTAATTAATATAACTGGTACCGTTATAACCTGTAACTTGTTCGCAAGCAGACTTATTGAAATAGAATGAAGTCATATGATACAAAATTAGATGGAAGCATGCTAGCGGCCCAGTCAGCATTATAAATGAATGCAAATAACATTACATAAATTTTTGCATTAGAAAATAACATTAACTATTTGATGGCCATTTTAATACCTTGATTAGACATAATAAACCTATAAATACTGGACTGTTTTATGAATTCATGACAAACAAATGAAAAAAAAATATCATTTGTGGCTGATACATTATCATTCAAAACAAAATGACAAAAAGATGTCTTGTCAGCTAGTTTTGAAATAATGGCAACCATCTGTACATATTGTAAATGACCCTCGTACATCGCCAAGAAGGTAAAGCTAAATTTCATATACATTTGTATGTAAAAACAGATAAAGTATTAAAAATAATACAAATATTTCAAGTTAAGATTTTGAAGCAGCTACCTGCCTGTCTTAGGATTAATTATATTCTTGAAACAGAAATTGTTTAAAAAAGAAACTATGAGACTGAACTTCAAAATATGTACGGCGCCACAGCAAGAAGTCCACATACGTATTATAATATGCCTGGTAGCAAATGTTGTTTGACATGGTGTACAATTCAGCGTGATACCGGTATTTATTTGACATAGAGTGGACATTTACGGAATCCTGTTAGTGCCATGTGAAATGTCGTCCGCCTCTTTTCTCTAGGTACTGGCTTGCCCTTTGCAACAAGGTATCATTTATTAAAATCGGACATCAGGTTATGAAGATATGGCTCCTCAGACAAGGACCAGCCCCCTATTTAATATATGTACTTAGTATGCATATTTTCACGAAAACTGATACATTTTGAGTCCTCCGACGAAACCGTCGGCGATAAAATTATACAAGTTATATATTCGTTTAGACAATGTGTTAATTTAATTTATAAAAGTTATTTCATTAAAATATCTTGTGTTTGGAACATTCTACAATTATTTGAAGTTAATGAAAAACACGGACATTTTCCGTATGGAAAAGCACGGAAATACAGCTTTTATCTTTAATTACGTACAGACAGACGAACAGATGTTGTCTTTTTTGTCACAAACATTCCGATTTTGTCATTTTCTTTCAAAACAAGTTTTTATTTGCACTTATTTACCCAAAATAAATATTTTATATGCACTTTTTCCTTATTTTACTGCTAATATTTTAAGCCAAAAATGGCACAGTTCAGCAAATGTTCCCGACGGCGTGCCCGTCGGGGAAGAACATTGTTTTTAATATTCGATTAGGCAATACTAATTATTAAAAGAAATTTCACTTTGATAACTTACTTTTAACGCTTTTAATAATAAAATGAAATTGATGAATTGTTCGAAAAAATGCGACCAAGATTAGCCGGCATTTATTCAAGTGAACACTGGTCGACGCACGACAATGCGATACGAAATCGCGTCAATGTCGTTTGAGAATGTCGTTTGTCATATCGCATTGTCGCGCGTCGTATCGCATTGTCGCGATGTCGTATCGCGATGTCGTGCGTCGTGCTACTGGTGCATAGGCGACACACGACAATGCGTCACGACATCGCGACAATGTTGTTTGAGAATGTCGTGTGTTGTATCGCATTGTCGCGCGTCGTATTGCACTGTCGCGCGTCGTATCGCATTGTAGCGTGTTGCGCGTCGCTTAAATGCAGGACACGATGCGCGATAATGCGATACGACATCGCCGCGACAATGCGATACGATGCGCGACAATGCGATACGACGGACGACAATGCGACGCGACGTCGGGACATATCGTGCCAAAATTGCCAACTCGAAGCACGACATTGCGGGGCGACATCACGACATTTTGACGAATGTCATATCGCATTGTCGCGCGTCGTATCGCATTGTCGTGTGTCGTATCACATTGTCGCGCGTCGTATCGCATTGTCGCGATGTCATATCGCAATGTCGTGCGTCGCCTTTGAGGGGCGACGGACGACATTGCACATGACACTATCAGGATTCCGTAGACATTACCTTAAAATGTTCTTAATATATTAATAATTCTTGTAATGAGATTTGATCTTAGTGACCTTTTCGGCGTCGAAGGTTTAGGAGGGAATGGAATATATGGACGAATGTCCAACTCCCTCACCCCCCACCCACACACACTCATATCCTAATGGTAAATGTTCGAACGGTTGTAGCGGTCAATGAGATTATTAGATCCCTTCTCCATAGCACCTGTTTTCAGTTCAATGTGTGCTTAGGGGCAATATTCATCTTTTTGTAAATTAAGTACTAAATGAAGTGTTAATAAGTTGTGGTAGTGTTTTGTTATCAGGTATGTTCTGTATTGTCAGTGGCAATTTGATATTAAGTTTTTCTCAATATAATTGTTAGTTGTTTAATAGTTTCCGAAACTGGAGGATGCACGATTAGTGCAGTCTGCAGATCTGTTTGAGTGAATGCATCAATATATAGAGGATATTTGTTTGTTTCAGTGTAAGATCGAAATATATTTCACCGAGTGAACACTATAATTAAATATTTTCACGAGTGGCGTAGCCACGAGTGAAAATGTAAATTATTGTGTTCACGAGTGAAATATATTTCAATCTTACATTGAAACAAACAAATTTTCTTTTTATTTTATGTATTTTCAATGGTTTTAAACAAATTATGTCAATTTTACCCGCGCAGCGTCACGTGCATCGCATCATGACGTCATAATTTCATGACGTCACGATATCTATAGTGTATAACTGTCAAATAGTCCTATGACGTTTCCAGACTTCTTTTAGATTGTTTAATGATGGAAGGTATATCTTCATGATCCTGTAAATATTAATGTATATCTATGTCTTTACTGAAGTATATTTTTCATGAAATTTTCCATTATTTATAATTCATATTCTTTCGCATTCAAGTGTAGTTCCGTACCAGTGAAAAATAAAAATGATATTTTCACTGTTTGAAACAGTGGAAATATCAATTTTATTTCACCGATAGATTTCAGTATTTCATTGAAAAGCATAAAATAAATGTCGTTGTTTTGCTTCATAATGGGTCACTCCATTAGAGGTGTAAAATAGAAAAAGTGGAAAACTACAGTAGCCAAACACGACATAAAAGAAAATGTTGCAAGCTCGGTTTGTTTGTTTAGCACTTGTCATTTGTCTTGAAATCGAATCACCTTGATAAATTTAACATTGAGAAATGTAAGACAATGGACGTGTGTAGGTGTCATGTTCGTGGGTATGGTCATTTTGGTTGCAGTTTGGAAGGTGTACTTTCCTTTGCACATGAACTCATTGTGCCCGATTTAAAACAAGAGGGCCAAGATGGCCCTAGGTCGCTCACCTAAGAAACACTCCATAACAGTGTAAAACATGTTTGACCTAGTGATTTCATGGAAACAAATATTCTGACCAATTTTCATTAAGATTCGACCAAAAAATTGGTCTCTTGCAATAAAAAAACCATTTTCTTAGATATGACCTAGTTTTTGACCCTAGATGACCCATGTTCAAACTCGACCTAGATTTTATCAAGGCAATCATTCTGACCAAAATTCATGAAGATCAACTGAAAAATACAGCCTCTATCACATACAGAAGTTTTTTCTTTGATTTGACCAAGTGACCTAGTTTTTGACCTCAGATGACCCATATTCAAATTCGACCTAGATTTCATTAAGGCAATCAACCTGACCAAATTTCATAAATATCAACTGAAAAAAACAGTCTCTATCGCATACACAAGATTTTTCTTTAATTTGACCTAGTGACCTAGCTTTTGACCTCAGATAATCCATATTCAAAACCGACCTAGTTTTCATCAAGGCAATCACTCTGACCAAATTTCATGAAGATCAATTGAAAATACATCCTCTATTGCATACACAATGTTTTTCTTCGATTTGACCTAGTGACCTAGTTTTTGACCCCAGATGACCCATTTTCGAAATCAGCCTAGATTTTTAACAAGGTAATCATTCTGGCTAAATTTCATGAAGATCAGTTGAAAAATACAGCCTCTATTGCATACACAAGGTTTTTCTTTGATTTGACCTAGTGACCTAGTTTTTGAACCCAGATGACCCATTTTCCAACTTGGTCTAAATTTCATCAAGGCAATCATTCTGACCAAAATTCATGAAGATCAATTGAAAAATACAGCCTCTATCGCATACACAAGGTTTTTACGTGATATGACCTAGTGACCTAGTTTTTGACCCCAGATGACCCATTTTCGAACTCGGCCTAAATTTCATCAAGGAAATCATTCTGACCAAAATTAATGAAGATCAATTGAAAAATACCGCCTCTATCGCATACACAAGGTTTTTCTTTGATTTGACCTAGTGACCTAGTTTTTGACCAGAGATGACCCATTTTCGAACTCGGCCTAGATTTCATCAAGGCAATCATTCTGACCAAAATTCATGAAGATCAATTGAAAAATACAGCTCTATCGCATACACAAGGTTTTTCTTTGATTTGACCTAGTGACCTAGTTTTTTGACCCGAGATGACCCATTTTCGAACTCGGCCTAGATTTCATCAAGGCAATCATTCTGACCAAAATTCATGAAGATCAATTGAAAAATACAGCCTCTATCGCATACACAAGGTTTTTCTTTGATTTGACCTAGTGACCTAGTTTTTGACCAGAGATGACCCATTTTTCGAACTCGGCCTAGATTTCATCAAGGTTATCATTCTGACCAATATTCATGAAGAAGAATTGAAAAATACAGCCTCTATTGCATACACAAGGTTTTTCTTTGATTTGACCTAGTGACCTAGTTTTTGACCCGAGATGACCCATTTTCGAACTCGGCTTAGATTTCATCAAGGTTATCATTCTGACCAATATTCATGAAGATTAATTGAAAAATACCACCTCTATCGCATACACAAGGTTTTCTTTGATTTGACTAGTGACCTAGTTTTTGACCCCGAGATGACCCATTTTCGAACTCGGCCTAGATTTCATCAAGGTTTTCATTCTGACCAATATTCATGAAGAAGAATTGAAAAATACAGCCTCTATTGCATACACAAGGTTTTTCTTTGATTTGACCTAGTGACCTAGTTTTTGACCCGAGATGACCCATTTTCGAACTCGGCTTAGATTTCATCAAGGTTATCATTCTGACCAATATTCATGAAGATTAATTGAAAAATACCACCTCTATCGCATACACAAGGTTTTTCTTTGATTTGACCTAGTGACCTAGTTTTTTTTTGACCCGACATGACCCATTTTCGAACTCGGCCTAGATTTCATCAAAGTTATCATTTGACCAATAATTCATGAAGATTAAATGAAAAATACAGCCTCTATCGCATACACAAGGTTTTTCTTTGATTTGACCTAGTGACCTAGTTTTTGACCCGAGATGACCCATTTTCGAACTCGGCCTAGATTTCATCAAGGTTATCATTCTGACCAATATTCATGAAGATTAATTGAAAAATACAGCCTCTATCGCATACACAAGCTAAATGTTGACAGACGACGGACGACAGACGACAGACGACGGACGACGGACGCCGGACATCGAGCGATCAGAAAAACTCACCTGAGCATTGCTCAGGTGAGCTAAAAAGAATTGCAGCACTGAAGAGGGTCTGGTAAATAACTAGTGACATTTATTTGCAGATAGCCAACTTTTATGAAAGAAAGGAAGAAGTGGAATGCTAAAAGTAAGAGTGATAGTGTTTATAATGATTTCATTTCCTGGTCGATTTATTTGAATGTGTCTAGCAGCTACGACATAATGTTCAATAAGACTTGCACCATACCCCAGCAAGATCAGGACAATGAACGACCACTTGATGAAATAAAAGTACAGTGTGCACTGCATGCACATATATAACTTCAGACGTTATGTCAAGTAAATTGCCTGCGTTTATTGACTTTTTCCAACTTGTACGTACGTAATAATGTATCGATCAAAACTGCAGATGTTTTGAAAATTTCTATTAGAGATTTCCGTACATCAGCTGTAACCTCGAGAAATGTTTTAGATGTTTGTCATTTTAAAAGTATCTCCAGAAGACAGAATCGGACGAAATCTCGGATATTCAACTTTGGATGTGACCACCTCCACAGTCTGTTTCGGTGTGCGGTAAAGTTTTGTTTATTTATTTGTTTATTTATTATCTCTGTGTTATATTACTGACACTGGGATTTTACACTCGCATCTCTATCACGCCGTGGAGTCCACGAACATGTAAACAGAGTGGATGTCCTGTCAATACATGCTAAGGATACTTACAATCCAGTTTATCTCACCTGCTTTATTCCAAAATTACAATAAGGGGATGTAAGCGGTGGCTACCTTACTGAACTAAGCCGTCTTAGGAAATATAGTTTTAAAAAAAAATCGTATAACGAAGCGAGAAAAAATATATGTGAACGGAATGCGAAGTGTGCTGAACACAGTTAAGGTTGTTCGCGGGGTTCCTACCAAAATTTCGAAGTATGAGATATAAGACTGATATTAAGTCTGTATGTACTAACATCTCCTGTCTGTCATTTGGAGAAAAAAGAAAATCGTTCCGAGTCCACATTTTCTTTGAACAGCGCCACCTAGCGGCACATGTATTTTTCAAGGGAAAACGCCGTTTTTCTGTAATAATCGCATTAAAATCAATGTTATAACATTTTTTCAAACTCAAGAATATAGCTAAATTCAATGTTATTGTTTACATGTTGCATTTTGTAAATTAGTTCATTTAGAAAATGCTTAAATAAAGAGATATCCGTAGTACGGGTGGGGAAAAATGGCGAAAATATTCAATGTGTTTCATGGCCGTTTAGCCGAAATAAAATAAAACGGAACGGTCAAAGTTCTTGATTTTCAAATATATTCTTCTTTAATCATTTCTGAACAAGAAAATAAAATAAAAATAGGGGGTCTTCACGGCAGATTTTTTGTAAACTTACTTTTTATTTGTTTTGGTAATGTAAATATTGTGATGTAGATACGTCTTTTATGGTGTTAACGTCACATAAACGTTTTGTTCATTATGTCCTTTAAAGATACATTTTTGTATATGCAGGATGATGAAAGTACACAAAAATGAAATATTTTTACTAAATAGATTCACAGTGTTAAGTAATTTACAATCTAAGTATATCATCTAGAAATATACTTTCTTGACAGTTCAACAATTTCCTTAAAGACGTTAATTATTTTGTTTATATTATTATGTAAAATGTCATTTAAAACTGATGACCACGGACACCCTTGCCGTTTCTGTCAGGGTATTAAAATTTCAGCCCGTCTCAAATTCTATTAGACTAGCTGTCTGCAAGAACAGAGCCTACATTCACATGGATTTCTCAATACTGGCGTCGTAATTAGCATTGCGTGCAACCAATACGCATCTGCTAAATTGTTTTATCCATTTTTGAAACAGTTTTAGAGCTAACTTAATGCATGAAGACTTCACTGCAATCAATTCATGGTACATTTTTAAGCCATGGATCTCCAACGCAATGATCACAGTAATTCATTAAGGAATATATCCAGTCGGTGGTTGCTTGTAGACTTCACTATATTCACTTTAATTATGATACAATTGTGATCCATGATATGCAAAACTGTGAAAATAAAATCAACAGAAAAATCTGACAAGGCGCTTCAAAACGCATAAATGTAAAATCCCCATTTGATGCTTGCATATCGTAACTTCTGTTCACTTTGCGCTCAGTGTCACGGACATTCTTTATGCGGTGTTGCTCATTGCAGTCTGTCACAGCTGGAGCGGTCTTCTGCGCATGTCCTGAACTGATTAACAATTCGAGCGCACGGCAAAAATACGCAAATTATTGTACGACAGCATGCATTTAGTGTATAAAATGTATAGTATACTGACAAAAGGTTAGGATTAGTATTACAATGGTCACAAAATATATACATTAAAGATAATTTTCATTCAAATTGCTTGAATCCGGTATATACCGGGGTCTGTAATTTATACAGGCGTTCCAGGTCTACAGTTGCAGTGAGTTGCAGTCCTGAAATATCCGAATTTATTCGCATCTGCGTCAAAATGCACTTTTATACTAAATACAAGTCAAATATTTTGTTTTCAGCATTCTGGCGAAAACATTTCAAAGTACATGTAAATTGTGGTTTTATTTATTTCTTAGTTTTATCCGTCTTTTAAATTTTTTGAAACACCAAAAGAAATGCACGAGATGAAATCATAGTGGTTAAATTTTTTGATATTACATTCAGCACTGGAATACCATACTTCGATTTTGGAATAAACCTTCATCAAATAAGAATGATCCAATTTGCCGCCAAAATTCTATAATCGAAACTCTTGTATGTACAACAGTGAACCATGTCGAAAGTGCGTTTCCTTGAAAACATCTGACAGAAACAGCGGGTCTGAACAATGAATGCATGCCTCTAAACCTTTCGCAAGAGCAGCCTCAGTTAAACCACCCTTCTTCCATCTTTCCATCCTAAAATATCGTCTGCGTCGACTGTATCTGTTTTATATTATTTTCAGAATGTTTTGAAGCGAAATGAGTTAGAGTTTTATTTTTGTTCTGTCATTTTGAAGCAAGTTTTCCCTCAATACGGTTTGCATTGTGCATTCACGTTGACGTTATAAATTTAATGCACTAAGCGGCCCCAAAATGAGCTTTATTCAAGTAACGGTTTTAAGTTCACAGACTGAAGTACATTTTTACCGTAAGAGGCATTATCTCATTTATCCATCATCTGCTTAAGATTCCATGATTTTATTTATTGAAAATATTCAATATAGGTTTAAAAAGCAATAAATATAATACACAATTAGAATTATAATGAAAATCAAAACCTCTAAATAAAGTTACATATCATAACAAAAAAGAAACATATTGATGTTTTAGCCACCCTTCAAAAATTTCTTTTTCGTTAAAAATGTATTTCATTTTTGTCTGGAAAACAGTTTCACCACATTTCGTATCTTGTATCTTCGTTGTTAGCTGGTCACTTGAAATATTGAAACAATAAGGAGTGTCGTTCAGTTTTGCACTTAAACATTTCATACAAAAGGTAAAATGAGCCGCGCCATGAGAAAACCAACAACTGATGATTTTATAAAAAGGGATTTGACAAAATAATCCCTGTTTGGGGGTAGTATACACCATTTTGGGTGTCCTTATTTTGACTAAATAACGGAGGACAATTTAGGAAACGGTCGAATTTGTAAATAAATGCTAAGGTTATGACATGGATTAATCCATGCATTGACAAACAAACGAATAAAATACGTAAGCTATTATTTCAATTTTATTCCAAGTGTATTATATAAACATGGATTAATCCATCTGCAAATATAACATCCATTGCTGATAATGCCTTTACAATAAAACTCCAATATTTATCGTAGATCTTCAGGTAACAGTACATGGATTAATCCATCATTCAGTCCCAGTCATTTCCAAATAATTTCTACAAAATATAAAAACCAATACAATCTTAAGCATGGATTAATCCATCATACAATCAGCAAAACTCTAATAAGCAACGCAATCGACTGAAATCAAGAATAGTTCCAACTTTATCACATTTTAGTTTGATCAAATACATGATCAGTCCACTTCAAGTGTAATACGAAAGATGGATTAATCCATCCTTTGAGTTTCATCTTGGATTGTTATTACAATGCCATTACTGACTGTGAAATGCACACTGTATGTTTATCTAAAATGTAAAACCAAAAACAGGGATTAATCCATGCACTGACTTTATAAGAAAATCAATACTTCTACCGAACAGTGCCAGCATTAATTATAGAAAAAGATGGATTAATCCATCCTTTCATCTTAGATTGTTATTACAATGCCATTACTGACTGTGAAATGCACACTGTAGGTTTATCTAAAATGTAAAACCAAAAACATGGATTAATCCATGCATTGACTTTACAAGAAAATCAATACTTCTACCGAACCGTGCCAGCATTAATTATAGAAAAAGATGGATTAATCCATCCATATTTTATTTTTGTGGAAAATATTGTTCCAACTCTATCTCATTTTAGTTTGAACACTGTAGGTTTATCTAAAATGTAAAACCAAAAACATGGATTAATCCATGCATTGACTTTACAAGAAAATCAATACTTCTACCGAACGGTGCCAGCATTAATTATAGAAAAAGATGGATTAATCCATCCTTTCATCTTAGATTGTTATTACAATGCCATTACTGACTGTGAAATGCACACTGTAGGTTTATCTAAAATGTAAAATCAAAAACATGGATTAATCCATGCATTGACTTTACAAGAAAATCAATACTTCTACCGAACCGTGCCAGCATTAATGATAGAAAAAGATGGATTAATCCATCCATATTTTATTTTTGTGGAAAAATATTGTTCCAACTCTATCTCATTTTAGTTTGAACAAATACATGATCAATCCACTTCATGTGTAATATAAAACATGGATTAATCCATCCTTTCATCTTGGACTGTTATTACAATGTCATTACCGACTGTGAAATACACACTGTCGGTTAATCTAAAATGTAAAATAATAACATGGATTAAATCCATGCATTCAGTCTTTAAAGAAACCAATATTTCTACTTAACAGGGCTAACATTAATTATAAAAAAGATTGATTAATCCTCCCCATTTTATTTGGTGAAAAAATATTGTTCCGACTCTATCTCATTTTAGTTTGAACAAATACATTATCAGTCCACTTCAGTTTAATATAAAACATGGATTAATCCATCCTTTCATTGGACTGTTTACTGACTGTGAAATACGCATGTCGGTTTATCTAAAATGTTAAACCAAAAACATGGATTAATC
Organism: Mercenaria mercenaria; assembly: GCF_021730395.1. Taxonomy (NCBI): domain Eukaryota; kingdom Metazoa; phylum Mollusca; class Bivalvia; order Venerida; family Veneridae; genus Mercenaria; species Mercenaria mercenaria. The sequence continues at coordinate 28,171,241 of NC_069362.1, forward strand.
CATGCGTTGATTTTATTATGTGAAAATCAATACTTCTACTAAGCAGTGCTAACATTGATTATAGAAAAGGATGGATTAATCCATCTCTATTTTGTGTAGTGGAAAGATATTGTAAGACCGTCTAAAATGTTAAGAAAAAGGCATATATTGATCTGTCCATTTCAACTTGTAGAAACAAATGCTAATATTGACAGAAAAAGATGGATTAATCCATTCCAATTTTATGTTTGTGAAACGTCTCACAAGTAAAAATCAAACACAAAGATTAATTCATCTTTTTTCTATCATGTTTCCATAATTGCTACACACATTGTTGATATCGATAGAAAAAGATGGATTAATCCATCCCAGTTGCATGTATTGAAAAACACATAAGCAAACAGTATGAAACGTTTCGAATTTTATGTAAAATCATAAAAGACCTGGATTAATCCATCTTTTCTACTTCAAAGTTACCAAACCTTTTTTAAATTCAGTGTATTAATATAGAAATTATGAATTAATCCATCCCTTATTTTATATTGAATTCTAACGTACTTTTCTTGTTGAAACACTCTTACGCTACAATGACGTCATGTTATCGTGCGGTAACTTTAATGTTTAGGTTGCGACCAAGAAAAAGCGCTACTATATTGTATCTACTGTTTTAGATTAAGGGCATATTAGAATCAAAACCTAGTTTTAACACTGTTTATATATTCGGGCGATAATACGTCGTTAAAAAATCATTACGCCTGACGTATAAACGCCCATCCTGCATGAATAGTGTTAAACACTATTTTGCTATAAGTTATTTCTTAAATAAAAGCACATTCGCGGATCACAATAACTATATAAAATCAAAGACACGGATTAATCCATGTTTTCCCAAGTTTTTACACTCAATGTTGATATTAATTGAAAAACAAAGAAAAAAAGATTTATCAGTCTGCATTTATGATTTACTTGTAGTATAAAAACATTGGCTTACCATATCAAAATAAAAATGAAAAAAATCAAAGACATTGATTAATCAAAGAAGGATTAAACTATCTGCATTTCTTTTAGTGCAAAAAAACAAAACATTTGCTGATCTTACCAAATAAAAATTAAAAAAAGACATGGATTTAATGCGATTCTTTCACTGGTTGTTGGTGCAGATGGAATTTCCGGCCGAAGCTCATCCGAGTTACCGCGTAAATATATACCCGAGGGCCGGATATCTGCACCTAAAACCAGTGATATAATCTCTTTCTTGCAGATATCAGTAGTAATAAGAATAATAAAATAAAATCTATCGAACGGCTTTCTTTTTAGAACTATTTCTTATAGCAGGTATTTAAATAAAATACGGGAAACCAACGTCCATTAAAATATAATAAAATTACTACATAAATCTTCTACATATAAAAAGGTAAAGGTAAAGTTCTAGTTTATTAAAAGGGCCAGCCAATTTGGCTTATGGGACACCTTTATTGTGCGTACCAATTGCCTCCAAAATCCTACTACTATGCCAGGCGCCAGGTGGAAAAAAGTCGGTAACCATTTAACTAGCTCGCGGCTCACGAAACGGCCTTTTCGGAACGAGTCCCATTACAAACATTCTACGGACGAACGCAACCTTCGGCCTCCCTATCCCGACACGGACGCCTTAACCACTGGGCCACGGTAACCGATATATATATATATATAATAAATATATATATATATATATATATATATATATTATAATATAATATATATAATATATATAATAATATATTTATAATAGTTCGTAGTACGTCATTTACAGCACGAGAGCCACCCAGGGTGTAAGATGGATTTTTCCAGCAGCGGTAAAAAATACCAAAATTCCCCGTCTGTTTAATAATCTCCAAACTTTCTTCTTTGTACATTCAGTTCAAATGATTTCCAAATAATTTCAACAAATATTAAAACCAAAAGAATCTTAAGCATGCATTTCAAAATCTGCCTTAATTACATGTGTATAAATATTATTTCAACGGCCCGGCGTTAAAGGCCTAGATCTTGGTAGTGGGCCAAGTGATTTCTGTCTTCACTGGTACAGTTGGGGGCTGATGACTGTTCTAATAAACTAGGGTCAAGTCAGTCTACCTTACAAATGTATTGTATCAATTAGTAAGAAGGGGAAACAGTGAATTTTATTTTAAAAACACGTAATACATATTTGTGCATTTTTGTGAAAAGAAAAATATTTGTTGATTAAACATCATAATAAAATAATAAGAAACCTATTTAGGAATACGTTACAAATTTCATTAATGTTTTTTAGGGAAAAAAATAAGTTTTTATTTTTTTCGAGTTCTGTTTGGAGATGTGCACTAATTCAAAATCTTATAAAAATGTAACATTTACTCATCTTAAAACTTTGTTTTAATGCTTGCAGAATATTGTGAGTAACATTTGTCTCAGATTGAAAACCGTAGATTTTCAGCAACAACAACAACAATAATAATAAAAATCAACATTCATCGAAGGAAGATCAATTTCTTTCAACTCTACTACACACGTCTACACGGTCTAGCTGGGACCCCTTCTGTGCTAATTGTCCTCTAATCAGCTACTGTTACATAATCGCTGATAAGCAACAGATAAGATGGGAGTTGTTAATTAGATTGGGGGGGACACATATATAGTAGTGGATCTAGACCTCTACAATGCAGTAGCTGTATTAATGCTTAAAAATGCGCACATTCACTTTTATGAATTTTGTACATGTATATAAATGTAATGGATGAAATAAGTACCCGCACGGTTATAACAGTTCATCCTCATAAATCGCTGATGAAACGACTACTGTTTCAGTTAGACTGTGTTTTTTTCTGACTATTTTGTAATGGGGTAACTTTGATGATATTGGTTTATTTATCAACTAGAAGTAGTACCATATATAGTTTACGTGACTATTAAAATGTTATATGTGTGTATACTATGTATACGTTACAACGATGTACGTATGTACAAGTTGAAATAAATTATATGTTCTGTTCTGTCCTGTTCCTCTACAAATTCTCCCATGCTGTATTGGTCAAGATGGTAGAAGTTTTTTTGTTCTTGTTTTTTTTTTTTTTTGCCGAGGCAATCCGGATTCGACTCCCGGCTAAAACTGCATGTTCTAATGTTGATTAAATGGCCCATTTAAAAAATAAAACAAAACAAAAAAACGATCATTTTAGCCAAAATCTGGAGCCCAGACTCTCAAATATTGATAGGAAAAGATGGATTTTCTGTAGTAAAACACATTCATGGACTATTTCAAATGGAAGCCAAAGACATGGAATAATTCAGTTTTTCTTTTTGCGCATTTCCAAAATTAAAACAAAAAAAAAGCACATTCACGGACCATCACAAATTCAAAATCAATGATTTCGTGCCACCCATCCTTTCTTGCACTTTTCAAAAAATTCTGCATTCAACTTTAATATTCATTGATAGATTTTTCATTACAAGCAATTAAGAAGGATTTATATAATATCATTTTCTTTACATTCACAGATCCTTACATACGAGAGAGCGCTATAAAGTTGGAAAATAATTTTTAATCAATCCCGATCGCAGACATTTTGTAAAAATATATCCTTCGGCCATTTCAAAGGCCAAACGTTTTACATTCTTTCTAACTTGTACAAGTTAAATGAACGCTGATATTGACGGAAATAAATGTATAATACAAATATTTCAAAGACATGAATAAATCCATCATTTCTTCTTGCGCGTGTCCGAACTTTTTTGCCACTTAATGTTAATATCCGATTTAATCCATCCCTATTGTTTAAATCAAATGCATGTATTAATCCACTCTGTTGTCTGCACTTTTACAACACTCTTGCATACAATGCAAAATAATTATGATAATATGTCAACATCCAAAGATTCGAACAAACACGCTGTCCTTCATTCAGTTGATAAAATATCGTCTGCTACCATTTTGATGATATAGTATTTTGATTATTAGGTAACAGCAGTCATTCAGCATTTACTTATAAAATTATGAAGTGAAATTTTGTCATATCCTTTGATGTTGTTTGTTTCCAAGTAATTCCGCAGATGTTTTATGTATACAGTGTTCCAAGATTATTTTGTTTCCGTGGTATTTTGTTTCCGTGGTACTGATATTGTTCATGATCATTAACATGTTAACATACTTTTAATCAAATGTTACATAGGCATTAAACTGATTAATCCATCTCAACAGTTTCAACATTAATTTACATTAAAATCATACACATTAATTATAAAAGGCAAAGTACCCTGCGCCGCTAATTGAATGCGACCAGCATGGATCCAAACCAGTCTGTGTATCCTCGCAGCCTGGTCAGGATCCATGCTGTTCGCTAACGGTTTCTCTAATTGCAATATGCTTTGAAATCGAACAACGTGGATCCTGACCAGAATGCGTGGATGCGCAAGCTGGTCTGGATTCATACTGGTCGCAAAGCCACCATGTTGGTTTTCTCATGTTGCGGCTCATAAGACGAAGTTGAGACTGTCGTCCGGTCCCTACATTTCAGCAATTATAAATTTGCGAGCGAAGCAAACCAGGGCCCAGTTGTTCGAAACTTTAACAGGCTGTTAAACTAATCGCCTGTTAATTTTTGATTCAAAATACTAGTCTTGGTGGGAAACACTAGTGTGATGTTTTAATTTTACTGTAAATATGTTTTAGTGTTCATAATCCTTAAGTCATACATTTGTTTCTCAAAGTTTTCTAAAATGTTGAAATATTACTTTAAAAGTTAATCGACTATTAGCTTAATCAACTGTTAAAGATTCGAACAACTGGGTCCAGATATATCAATTTTAGGACATGAAATGTATGCTTGCCGTCCCGCCCCCTCCCAACACACACATACAAACACAAACACAAACATGCACAAGGTAATAATTTTTCAATACGGACGAAAGAAATTTTTATTAAGGAATAGCTTATAGCAAAACCGTGTTTTAACGCTATTTATACAAGATAGACGGTTGTACGTCTGGCGTAACAGTTTCACAGTCCGACCGCTTAGCTCAGTAGGGGGAGCTCAGATCTACGGATCATGGGTCGTGAGTTGGATCCCTGGAATGTGCGTATGTTCTCCGTGACGATTCGATAGAAGACATTGTGTCTGAAATCATTCGTCCTCCCACTCAGATTAATCTGTGGAAGTGGACAGTTAATGCTGAGAACAGGTTTTTACTGGTACACTGATGAGGCTAACTGCCCTCCGTTACATAACTGAAATACTGTTGAAAAATGACGTTAAACCCAAAACTAACAAAAAGTAATAATTTCACGAGGGCGCAGAGTTAACCGGACATCGACGGCCTTTAAGTGTAAGAAAGACCTGCCGACAAGCTTCATTAAACACCTCAGGCGCTCCGCGCTAATGGTGTCACATGCAGAAAGACCTCGTACTCGGCTGATAATCTGTACTTTAACATGTTTTTAAAAACATAAAAAATAAATACGTGTTTTCATAATGATCTGAAATAAATCAAACATAAATATGTGTTTTCACAATGGCCTGAAATAAACATGTGTTTTCATAGTACCATGTAATAGATCCAAAGATTGTCGTTTTAGCGAAGGCCAGAAGGCCACAGGGACATGTCGTTCATTGCGATCATTTTAAAATGTTTTAAAAATCGAAATAATAGAAAAGTTTGAATGTATGTACATTTCGCTCGTTATCAAACGATATCATAAGTGTTGCCACAGTGAACGTATACCTCCAGGCAAGGAGGTGGAGATACTACCTCCGTGCTCGTGCTCTCGGGTTGTAAATCCAAGGGAGACTAATAATACACTTGATCATGTCATAAAAGCATTGCTATAGCTTACGTTTTTAGCTATGAAATGTTAGCAGCTACAGTTAAATATTTCACAAGTAGTTTCTTAAAAATTAAGTAAAGCTTTTTAATTGATGTGAAAAGTTAACGGACTTGAATACTGGATGCCTGTAAAAAAAATTAACACGAAAAGATTAGACGGTTATGACGATTATTTTACTTGTCTATAAAACACGAAGAAAGAAACATCAAATAAAAATCGTTTTAGATTAAAAAAGTCCTTGCAAAAATATTATACTGACCGCGAGACTGAAAATCAAAATCTTTATTTTAGCAAAACAATCATTTTCACAATTTGGACAAAATTTAAAACATTAAGTTAGAAAATATCGATCGGAACTTGTACAGTCACAAAGAATAAGGAACGTATAAAATTATTTTTTGAAATAAAAAAATAAACCTGTCATGTCACTGTCACATATTTCATCAAAATGTACATGAGAGAATTATTTTGCATTTTAAAGTACAGTAGTCCTAAATATAGGTAATCAAGCAGCCAGATAATGGCGGAAAGAAATAATCCTCCAGTTTCCCCCAGTAAAAGTGGCATTTTCATGTTTTATATAAGACAGGTCCTTTTTTATTTCATTATTGACCTATACCTGACATTTTGGTAGCATTTCAGTGAGTTTTTTTTTTTGCTTTTAGCTTTTAAAGAAATGTAAATAAACATATTTACACATGTATTCTTACCCACAATTTAGAACTTTGTCAGTTTGGAAGATATTCCATGGTGTAGACATGTCAGACATTAAATCTCTGACATTAGAAGATTACACAATATCTACTTTTCTTGGTGTTCTTTTGTGGTTTATAGGTCATTTAGGAACATAAGGCTAGTGATCCTTTTCTAAAATGTGTCTGGGTATATTTTACAGCTCGCAGAAGATTGCTAATTTTATATAGAAGATACAACTTTTTTTACTATTTTATACCCTTAAATAAGTCCTAACATTGCAGACAGCTTATGGAACACTAATTAAGGGCAATAACGGCAGACAGGTTATGGGACACTAATTTTGACAAGGTATCGCTACGGAGCTGGGCTAGGTTTGGTTAAGATTACATTGTGGATGTATTTGTGACATTTTGATAGAAGCAGAATGAGAAGTGTAATTGATTTATTCATTTGTTTGTTTAGTTATTTTGGTGAAGTAAAACTACATTTTAGTAGGAGTAGTAACAGCAGATCACATCACTGCATTTTTATGTACTTTAAAGTAAACAATTATGATGGTAAAATCTTTCTTGAAAAATCTCTACCCTTTTTGTCTCAGTTTGAAGACAATTCTTAAATTGAGGAAAGGACTGGCCCGGCTATGTGTAACAGGAGTATGAACACATTGCATTTAATATGGAATGTTATTTACAGTTTAATGAATTATAACCATAAAACGCAAATGAAGTTACTAACACTATCTAGATAGAAACATTTTAGATAATTTGTATCAAACTACAGTAGGAAAATTTAATGATATCTATTTTCTTTTTTCGCGATGGAATGGGTATGGTGCGTAATGATACTAAAACTATGTCATCCATCCCCATACAAGATTTTATTCATAATAATTTTCACACCGGATCATTTTATAGTCTTTGTCAATCTCGGTATCTGTGAACTGTAAGATCACGGAGTCCGTTATTATAGATTTTAATGCGTGTCCATTATTTCAGGTTGACACACGGTGGAAACATGCTTATGTAAGAAGTTTCCAATAGTTTGGCCTGGATATTTACACGTTCCGGGGTATTCAGCAGATACTGACAGACAGTCTTTTTCATCATTCAGAAGTTCGTCAGAAGTCAGAGATAGCAGCTACCGGGAACCATGGTAAACCTCTGGTATGCGAGAATGGCAGACTGATTATTCGTTTTTACACTTATGGAGATCATGAACTGAATATTTCCATGGGTTTTATCGTTCATAAACTCTACTCTTCATAGCAGACGGCAAATAGAGAAGTCTATAGATCTTATAAAGACATTTTTGCATGTCTGTGAATAACGAAAAATCTGAAAGAAGTGATGCTAATTGATCTGAATGCGTAAACGGCGCAGGATTTAATGTGTGAAATGTTGTGTATTACTATTAATTAGAAACAAACATCAAGAATGCATGACGTAGTTATTACTGATCATTTTTTGCTGATTTCATTTAGGCAAAAAATGAAAATAATATATTATCGTATGAAAGGCTGTATGAACTGAACAATCCGAGCTGAAACAAAACAGAAAGTTTTAGAGTTTGATATTTTATCAAACAGGAAGGAATGCTTTGTGTATGAGAACCATCGTCAAACAATTTTAACGCTTAAAAGAATTTTGAAAATCGGACGATAGGATATTGGTCACACGGCAGTGTAAAATCTAAAACCAAAATAGCCAGCCATGGTGGCAGCAATTAGAAAGGTGTATAACCTCAATCACTGATGAAATATTGACTTACCGATCAACCTTTAACCTAGATTAATTTCTAAAGCCCATTGAGTTTATGACACAAATAATGCGAATTTCCTTCGTTCTAATTGGGAAAAAATGAGAAATATTTTTGGACTATTATGATTATTTTCCATTTAAACCAACCAAACATGTATGAGTTGATAGAATAATCTATCCTTTTTTCTTGAAAACCTATTTTACTGTTTTCAAATTTTTTATAGAGGAATGGATTATTCTCTGCTGTAGCATAGAAATCATGTAAGGTACGCGCAACGAGAAAGGGTGGTTTGATTTAACATTTGAGATTGTCAGCAAATGTTTGTTTTTTCTCACTACGTGAAATATGGATAGAATAACCAATATTACCATTGTATGTAGAAAATTTGGAAAACGTGTTGGAATAAAAGATGGATTAATCCGTGTCTTTGATTTTACGACCGAGACTGTTTTAGAATTGCTTCCACTAAATGAAAAATGAATCCACCTTTTTATCAATATGTGCATCGCATGTAGAAGTTTTTGAAATATACAAGAAGAAATTATGGATTAATCCATGTCCGCGAACTGGTTTTCACTACATGAAATATTTCGAATTACTTTATCATTTATTAAGTTTTGAAAACTTGAACACCAAAAACGCATGGACTAATCCATGTTTTGCATATATATTTTAGACGGTCTTACAATTTGTTTTATCATATATAATAGGGGTGGATTAATCCATCTTTTTATCAATATGTGCATCGCACGTAAAAGTTTTTGAAATGTGCAAGAAGAAACGATGGATTAATCCATGTCCGCGAACTGGTTTTCACTACATGAAATAGTTACGGATTACTTTATCTTTTATGAAGTTTTGTAACTTGCACACCAAAATGCATGGATTAATCCATGTTTTGCATATATATTTTAGACGGTCTTACAATTTGTTTTCATTATGTATAATAAGGGTGGATTAATTCATCATTTTATCAATATGTGCATCGCTCGTAGAAGTTTGTGAAATGTGCAAGAAGAAATGATGGATTAATCCATGTTTGCGAACTGGTTTTCACTACATGAAATTGTTACGGATTACTTTATTTTTTATCAAGTTTTGTAAACTTGCACACCAAAATACATGGATTAAACCATGTTTTGCATATATATTTTAAATGGTCTTACAATTTGTTTTCATTATGTATAATAGGGGTGGATTAATTCATCATTTTATCAATATGTGCATCGCATGTAGAAGTTTGTGAAATGTGCAAGAAGAAATGATGGATTAATCCATGTCCGCGAACTGGTTTTCCTTACATGGAATTGTTACGGATTACTTTATCTTTTATCAAGTTTTGTAAACTTGCACACCTAAATACATGGATTAATCCATGTTTTGCATATATATTTTAGACGGTCTTACAATTTGTTTTCATTATATATAATAGGGGTGGATTAATCCATCTTTTTATCAATACTTGCATCGCGTGTAGAAGTTTGGAAAAGTGCATGAAGAAAAGATGGATTAATCCATGCCGAAGAACAGGTTTTCATTACATGAAAGAAAAAATAATTTATCAAGTTTTGAAAACATGCACTAAGAATGCATGGATTAATCCATGTATTTGATTATATAATTTAGACGGTCTTACAATGTTTTCTCATTGCATATGATAAGGATGGATTAATCCATCTTTTCATCAATATTTGCATCGTATGTAGAAGTTTTGGAAAAGTGTAGCAGGTTTTCACTACTTGAAGAAAATGATTTATCTTTATCAAGGAAGAAAGGATAGATTAATCCATGCTTTTAACTCTACATATGAGATAGTCTGCTAATGTGTTTTCCACTACAAATATTGGGATGGATTAATCCGTCTATTTCTATATTAACATTGCTTGTAGAAACATGTAAACATGCGCGAAGGAAGGAGGAACATATCTATGTCTTTCATTTTCAATTTTAGCATTGACTTTACTACATGAAATGGAGATGGATTAATCCATTCTTTATATTTTTTTATCAATATTTGCATTTATTTGTGCTAGTTTTCAAACATGTACACAATATAGATGGATTAATCCATGTCTTACATTCCCTGCATTAGATAGGGATCCATTAATTCGTCATTTTCTACTATCAATATCAACAATGATTTGTAGATGATTCGAAAACATACAAAATAAATGCATGGATTAATCCATGTTTTTATATATATATATCATACCAGGTTTATATTACCATGATTATGACATATATCAACAGTCCAAATGAACGGATGGATTAATCCATGTTTTATAATGAACATAGAGTGTAATATTTCTTCAAAGTATGGAATTCATTTGGACTGAATAATGGATTAATCCATTCATTATCAATAATGAATTCTGTATTCGCAGATGAAATAAACGATGATAAAATGGAAATTATAGCTTCTTTTATTCGGGGTTTTGCCAATGCATGGATTAATCCATGTCACAAATTCCGCGTTTTTTGCAAAGTTGACAATTTCCAAAATAGTCCTCCGATATTTGGTCAAAATAAAGACACTCTAAACGGCGTATACTACCCCCAAACAGGGATTTTTTGTCAAATCCTTTTTTATAAAATCATCAGTTCAACATAATTGTTTTGCATCCGTGCAGTCTAGTAAGGATCCATGCTGTTCGCTAACAGTTTCTCTAATTGCAATAGGCTTTGAAAGCGAACAGCCTGGAGTATGAATCCATGCTGGTCGCAAAGCCATTATGTTGGTTTTCACATGGCGCGGCTCAATGTAAATTTGCAAATCACACTTTTTTTCTATTTTTTTTGTCGGGGAATAATTAAAGAAACCTATGTTTGAAAATAAAGAATTGTGACTCCGTTTTAATTCATAGCGGATAAACTGATAAGATTTTTTTCTACACCCCCACCCCCGTTCCCCAATACTTCACTAACCCTTAAATACGGAGTCAGATACGCGAGTTATGCAAGATTAAACATTTTCATAAAAAATCCAACCACTTATGAACATGAACATGTTGAATAATTTCACCGAAACTGTGGGCAAGTAGCTTTAACTGACTCTGATATATATTCCTAGATAATATACTTTGACTGCAAAATACGCAACAATGTACATCATGTGAATATATTCAAATAAAAAAGATTCTAAAGATTTTTGTAAACTCTGAAGGTCCTGTTTATATCAATGAAAGACATAATGAAATCAGCGTTTGCGCGACGTTAACGCCGTCATTGTGTATCAACGTCACAAATTTTACATTACCAAAACAAATAAAAAGTAAATTTGCAAAAAATCTGCCGTGAAGACCCCCAATTTTTATTTTATTTTCTGGTTCAGAAATGATTAAAGAAGAATTTATTTAAAAATCAAGAACTTTGACCGTTCCGTTTTATTTTATTTCGGCTAAACGGCCATGAAATACATTGAATATTTTCGCTATTTTTCCCCACCCCTACTACGGATATCTCTTTATCTAAGCATTTTCCAAATGAAATAATTTACAAAACGCAACATATACACAATAACATTGAATTTAGCTATATTCCTGAGTTTGAAAAAATGTAATAACATTAATTTTAATGAGATTATTACAGTAAAACGGCGATTTCCCTTGAAAAATACATATGCCGCCAGGTGGCGCTCTTCAAAGGAAATGTGGACTCGGAACGATTTTCTTTTTTCTCCAAATGAAAGACAGGAGATGTTAGTACATACATACCTAATATCAGTCTTATATCTCATACTTCGAAATTTGGTAGGAACCCCGCGAACCACCTTAAACATGACAACAGAACTTTGAATGTTTATGCAATTTTATAATATGAAAAGATTTATATGTCGCGTAATATGAAACAACTGGTGTAACTAGTTTTTTAAGCCTGATTGATCGAATCGGGCAAATACGTCTATACCAGATTACAGACACAAGGTCTGTCCTGAAAAAGGGGATGCACGCATGACACAAAAAGGTATCACCAATACGATAATAGGCAGCACAGTATCTAAGATTTCCGGCAAGAGTCGTACCATTTTGCAGGGAGATACAGCTGGCATTTTCTATCTACCTCTATATCCTCTACTCTCGCCTATAAAGGCGCGAAAAGAAGTGGAAAAAAACAAACAAACGTATGATTTGCGCAAAAACTAACTTTGTAAAAAACTAACCTTGTAAAGTAATATACCTGGAATTGTTAAAACGTTTTTTATTTAAAGTAAATGTTTAATTCTCTATCAAAAGGTAAATTATTATGAAATAAAACATTCCAATAAAATTAAGATACGATAATTTTAATAGCGAATTACGATACTGCCCGCAATTTAGATACCCTTTATTCCAATTTGTTCGATATGTGTCGCATTAGGACAAACTTATATTTCTAACTTTAATACGTAATTCAAAATCAATTTTTTTCCTTGATAAAACAGTAACATAACCACTTACCTAAAACGTTATATAATAGCCATTCTGTTCTAAAGGTAAAGTCATAATGTTATCGGCTGCAAAATAAAATCAGACGCTCATCAGTAATCAATATGCGACAGGTATATTATACTCAATTCCACAGATAACTGCATTAAAGGGTGATGATGCTTGAAAGATATCAAATATTCACGTTTTGAATATAACATATATTCGTTTGACTAATGTGCTGTGACAGAAACATAACCTATACACTTTCGAATCAACCTTTTATGTCTTTAACAGATTTTTAAGTGAATAAGTAACATATGAAAGCAATTGTGTATGACATACTAATAAACTATGGATGAAACTTTTTATGTTATGAAATGCCTTGCTGAACAATTTAGCTGAGACAGTAAATTGGTAGTACCATGAACTGTTTTTATTTATCAAAATTGTCTGAACAATATCCCGAGAGATCTTCTTATCAACCTGTAAGAAAATGTTTTTATCTAGAACCATTTTCTAGTCTATTTAATCTTCTGTATATTATACATTATTATAAAGTCTATTGCATCTTTTAGAACACTTTTTTGTAATGTATCATAAAGTTGGCATTTAATATAGAAGGCTACAAAGTAAATAGCTTAAATAAGGAATTGTATAAATTGATTTCTAGTGCCCGTTTTCGGTTGTTGAGGCACGCTTTCGATATATCAAACAGGAACTAAATTATAAAGTAATTAAAAGCTAACTTTTTTCTATTGCCGGTTTATCATTATTTACATAAGAATTATCACTACTCTACCTGTTTACAGAATGAACGCCAATCATATTCAGTTAACTCTGCAGCACATTCTTCTTTTACCAGGAACAATATCAGTGTTCATAACACTAATCGATCATGATATGGCAGACGTTTATTTTAATGATGTATATTCTTGTCAATAAAATCAGCAAACAATTAGGCATGCTCGATAAGCAAATTAGGAAGATAAAAACACTACAAACTGAAAAGCCGCGCAAATCTATCCCTGAACAAGCCTCATATTTACTTCGAGCACGTTTTAGTGACATTGTTCTACTCGTGTCATCACGCCCAGGGAACTCGATCACTTCTGACGATCCTTTGTTACGGATCATCAGTGTGTCTAAATATGTGTGGCGAGACTAGTTTAGAAAATCTAAGCGAGCGTGTGAAGTCATTTTATAATTCTACGATATATTTACAAATATACATTGTTAAAAATGATTTCATAATGTGTCTCGTACAACTTCCAAATACTGTTGTTACTGCTAAAGTAACAGAAGTAAAAATAAAACTGCTGTTACCGACATAACTTCAATCAGTAGTAGCAGTAATACTGCTGTTTACTGTTATTGCTCTAACTTCACGCTGGTTCGAATACCTAAAGAACGTCTTATGGCAGGTATGCACGTTCTGTTCAAATTACTTTTATCAAATTAAATCACGAACTTCGTAGGTCCAGTCATTTCAGGCAGTAGAACAGAAAGGTTTGTGTGTCAGTACCTTTAATCAATTTTTAGAGATCTTACGATGCTTGGATATAATCATTTAATAACAGCAACTTACCTGTAAGGTTTTCAAGCGGATTCATTTAGCTTGGAGTCATGCCTTTGCAAGTTGCAGGTTACGGGAGACGAAATTGTACACATGGCGGTTATCAAGATAACACAACCGACCAAGCACAAATTATACACCCCCATACCTCGATTTATTCTGTATCCGATAATGTTTGTAGTTATAGCTGACATTCGTTCCCGCTACTCAAGTTATGCATCCTTTCTCAAGCATGTGTTTTACATAAATAATCAAGACTATTTTAAAGTCTGTTTAAGATACGTGTTATCATTTAACTTTATCCGAGTTGTGCATATATTTTCAGTCGATTAGACGATGTGCAGAGTAAATGACCCCGGTCGGAAGGTCAGTCGGAATTAAATTCCTAAACACGCCATTAACCCCATCTGCCACCTCACTCCCCCCGCCCCCACCCCCAACCCCACTTCAACAAGTCTATTTCAGTGTCTTAGTATCTTAGTATTTCATTAATGCCGCACCTATCACCACAGTAACATTCCTCTACTCACACACACACACCAAAAAATAATCTTTAAGATTTTATTTTTTTCTCCCCTGATCTAGAACTTCGGGAACTATTTGCGGAGCTCTTGTTTTCAGGTTAATTTGATTTCATAACAAATGCATGTGACACAAATTTCCAAGAGGGTAACGACAGAAAATAATAAAATAACTGTTTATATTTTTATGTTTGATTTTAGAGGCAGACGATTGACCCAAGGTAGATATATATTTTATATGTTTTGATATGTAACATACAAATTAAGATTGTGTTTATAGTTAATATCTAAGACTAACATTAGCTTATATTTGCTTATATTTAATAGTTTATTTATGTATTAATGCATAGAGTTGTATGATTATTTTTACAGATGTTGGAGAAATGACGGATCAATATTTTCCGGAGCGGTGTGTAGCCAGGTTTGAATTTATCATTAATTTCTAACAATAAATCAACTTTATCTTTATGTACGAAAAACAAAATCTATAACTATGATCTATTGGTCCCACTAGATCAACCTGATCCATAGATATTTATAACGTTCAGACAGTTAGAAGATTAGAAAGTGTAGAAGTTACAGTGTATTGGTTACATTATAATATGTTGACAATGCTAAGACCTGGAATTGAAAGATCGAAGAAGTCTTTACTGTTTGTGACCCTTATGAGTTTACCAAATAGATGCAGACGCCAAGATAACAGGTATGTCACGTCTAATAATATCAAAAGTCCGAAAAAGCATATTCCATCTATTGAAGGGTGAAAGTTGGCTGCACGGGTAGCAGTTCTTGCCACAGAGCGACCAAAACTAAGTTACATTCATTTACTGGTGTTATTTTTGGGTTATCTAATTGCAACCGTCACTGCACAATGAATTTAGGTATGATAGTTATCATAAATAGTATGTCTAATTTTCATTGATATATGTCAAAGATTACAAGGTAAACAAGAACAAAAGATAATAGGTAAGGGTAGATTTCTAGGAAGCACAGAGCATCAAAAACACAGCCCCAGAGCCACGCATTTGCAACAAACAACAAGAAGCTGTAATGGAAAAATATTTAAGACGGGTTGCTTCAAACATCCAACAAGTACATATTAATTCATGCTAAATATTAATGGAGGGGAAGGAAATAGTAAAGGGCGAAATGGGGTCGGAGGGGGGTGGGGCGGGGGGGGGGGGGAGGAGGAACCCGAAGGGAAAGTTGAACAAGGACGAATATACAAGGGAATGCCGTGTTCTTTAGAAACAGTCGCACTACAACGTAAACCACAATAGCGCAGACACGCATGTACCAAAGATAAACATACAACTACGATCAACTGAATAACATAGAAAAACGAACAAGCAACACATAAGAAAACAGTAGGGCACCGTTATAGACTCACAAGCATACAAACGCACCCACACAAGTAGGGGGGGGAACAAAAAAAAACCAAGTAACGTCTTAGGATTCGGCTGCCAAAAAACACACCTGATATGAGTTTGAAAAGTTGTTGAGTTTATAACTTACAAATTTGGTAGAATTGAGAAATATTGCTTAGATGAAATGAAGTCGTAGCAGTCGATACGCCAGAAAAATCGTTTTATTACACAATATACTATTTGTTTCATAGTAAACATTTCAAGATACCGATACATCTTTTATAATGTCAATGTCAACTCTTTTATATTCAGCTTTGTACAAAGCCATGAGTGGAACAGCAGCGATATAAACACCGACAAGAGCCCAGTTTGCCCATCCTGTGTCTGAAAATATAATAAACACATTATTTTGCTTATCATTATTATTATTATTATTATTATTATTATTATTATTGGATATAACATTGACACAAACAAAACTATTCTAACGGCCAGCGATTAGTTTATATTACACTTTACCTTTAAACTGGAGCTGAATTTTACACATTTTATAAATAACGGCGACTCGAATTCATTTGAAGTTTCATAATATCAAAACTTAAAATAGCCAAACGTTCATATTTTGTTTTGTTTACATCTTCTAACACTGTACATACGAGTCATGCTGTGTAAATATAAATACCTACCAAATACACCGTACATTGTATACGTATTGAAAGGCTCTAACACTTAAAAACACAAGCTTTAAAGATTACTTTCAGTTTTCAACATTTTTTATGCTTACCTACGTTAGGAATAAGTTCTACATAAACACCGTCGCTCCAATATTTGTTACCATTCCTAGGAAACCTGCAGTAACTCCTTCAGCTACAGGATACGAGGACTCGCACGTTATTTCAAGGAAAAGTGGCACGCAAGCGTTCACTATTGTGGCTCCGATAATAACAGTTGAGTAAAATCCTCCTTAAAATAAAGTCACTACATTGATTCCGGTGCACAGTCCAAATTTGATATTTAACAGCATATTTAAAAGATTTTGCAACAACTAAAAGTACTGTATAAGTAGATGCATTGAAATTGAGTAATATCTTAAGATGCAAACTCTATTTTTGATGAAGCTTAGATATATTATTTCAATTCTTGAAAAAAAAGCATGTACTGAGATAAATTGCTTAACATAAAAGGCACCCTTGAACGTTCAACTGATTTTATATTTATTCATTAAATGTACCAACAATCGTAAAATAACATGTCATGAACAAGTAGACCATCATGACCTTATATCACTCACAAGAGTTCACAGCTCTAACGGGTACAGCAAAAAAACAGTCTGCTAAAGTACTTTAAAAACTGGCCTGCGCATTCTCAGAAGATTTTCAAAGCTTTTTGGGAAGCATGTTTATTTATTTATTTATTTATTTACTTATTTATCAAACTGATGGCTTTTAAAACTGAAGCAGAGGGTCACCAACGAAATATTTCTGTGAATTTATTAAACACTCGTTGTAGACATTAACCTAAGGATCATCTCTTTGATATTATTTCAAAATTGGGCAGACAGTTTTTGACAGTATGCTTTATTAATTTTCCAGTATATATAACGACAATGACCGTTCCCCCAGGCGACCATTCTTTAACAAATCTGATCACTATGAACAAGTTTTAAACAGTTATCCAAGAAACATTTTTTGTGAAATTATCTTAAGACCGGGTCAATAATTTCTAGAAAGAAAATATTTTTAAGTTCTTATATTACAAATCTGGGGAAATGTTTGTGATGAATCGGATAATTTGAATAATCTTTTAGAGGTTCACCGTAAATCCATTTTGAAGTTTCTAACAAAAGTATTTCTTGATTCCATATAATTTACTTATAGAGAAATTTTACCTCTCGCCTAGCGTCCATATTTTTAATGACTCTGAACTACCTTGAAAGAATGGTCATCCAAAAAATGATTTGTGTGAATTATTTTGAAATCAGGCCAGTATATATATACAGCAAAAAGTGACCATGCTCTCTGGTGGCCATGTTATTTGACGACTTAGAAAATTTGAAGACTTTTGGCAGAGAGTCATGCGAAGATCTTTCATGTCAAATTATTTATAAATTGGGCAAGAATTACTGACAAGAATTGTCTTTAATTCTCCACTATATACATATGGATAAAATGACCACGCCCTCTGGCTGTCATGTTTTTGACCAATCGAAATTGTGTAAACAATTTTGGTAGATTGTCACTCAAAGATCTCTTTTTTGAAATTGATTCAAACCACCTTACTTTTTCAAAGTTGTTGTTCAACAGACGTTGAATGACCATAATAACTCACCATCAGCAAGTTGTGCTCAGGTGTGTGAAAAAAAAACATCAAACGATGTTGGCATTATTTGATTTACGATATTAAAAGTTTCCAAGCAAAGCACGGCTATTGCCATTGCCAGATATATAAGTTGCAAGCAGTTTTAAACGGCAATTAAACTGATAAAAAAACCTGAGTGAAATCAAACAAAAGACATCAGTCTTATACCTTTGGATTGTGGAAGGATGTCTACACACATACATGTGAACAATGCAAAATCCACCGCGGCACAAATATACAGCACAATGATGACTACTTTCGTTATCTTTTGAATGCAGTCGACAAACCTTTTAAAGAAACCATCATAGATTTTTTGTTTTGTTATATCTATCATGACGTTGACCTATTATCTTGGTGACAAGGCTGTTAATGAAACTTAATGACAGAAGATAAACTAGCGATAAGTGATCAACAGGAGTATAATGCAATATGATCAACAGGAGTATAATGCAATAAGTTTTTTTTTTTTTTTTCATTCTTACTTTGATAATTGCTGATAAATGATACTAAAATTACTTCAATGAGCTTTTATACAGAAATGTATGTTATTTCAATATTTGCAAAACTGTCCCCTTTTTCTTTGACAGACATGACACAGTGTCAATCAACAAAATCTAGAAACAACCTTCCGATGAGAACTCCACACACTGCGCCACTTATTGAACCATAGAAATTCATCTAGCCAGCATCAGCCTGATTAGTGTAAAATATTGTCACGCAATAGGATTTTTTCCTATTGAATATAAAAGTTATAAATGTAATTAAATTCAACTTGAATACAATTTTACCAAAATCACATATTTATATTTGCAAAAATTATAATGTAGTTAAATTCATCACTACATTTGAATACTCTATAAATCTGAGGAAAAAGTGGACAGTGCAGTGCTTCTCTTTTGAATGAATTAACGTTTTTATAAGTAAACGTAAATATGGATTAAAATGATTCATCTAACTGCCGCATTTAACCATGCTTTCTGACATACATTCCGCAGAAGAAACTTTGATCAATAACCCGCTTTGAAACTATCTTCAGTATTTTACTAGACCAGATGCTCAATCAAGGTTACCTGGGAAATTCCGTACGAACTCAATACAACATCTAAAATTGATGACCAGTTGGCGAAAAATCCTACAGGAATGCCGTAAACTGCTGCTATACACCATACCGATGGATTCCTTAAAATGAGAAATTGTCTGAACCTTTATAATAAGAAGATAGAAAACTGTACGGTCTATAAAATGGTATTTTTTTATTTTGTTTCCACAACTATATACAAATTCAGCATTGAGCTGTCTAGCACAGGTTATTCGTGGTTTTCTACAGATTAAGAACTAGGCTGTCGGGGCTTTCTACAAATCCAACAATGAGATGCTATTTAGTTACTGTAAATACATGACAAGAAGGGCAACTACTAAAAATACCGAATACTGACTTTATTGGACTCGTACGGACACTCGGCGATTTCCGATGCTTACGTTTTCCTGTAAGGCAATTCGGCATACTTCGGACGTAAATGTAACTCAACGCACACATAAATTTCCGCAAGAATCGAAACATACGAAGACTACATAATAACGGGTCAATTACCTTAACAGACAAACTGAAAAGACCAAGGTACAATGTACTTACTTCACAAGTTTGACAATACCGACTTTCAGGCTGTATCTGTCAATACTTGCTGTATTGCTTGGGGCAGTGTTTGGTATCGAAGGCAGATATATGACACAGCACACCATCAGAAGTATTGCTACACCAAAAGCTAAAACACAAGTTGAACGAAAAGTAAAAACAAAATAAGGAAGGAAACTAGCTTTCTCATGAATACAACAATTATGTTCAATAAAACCTTTATCTAATGAAGGTAAGATACCAAGTGTTTGTAACATAAAACTGAAATGTATAATTTTATCGAGTACGGCCTTCATTTAACAACAACAACAACAATATACATGTACAATAAACATTTACAACTTCACAAATCATATATCAAAAAAGGTGTATCAATGTATGTTTTCCATTTTTCATTCTACATACACTTGCATTTATGAAAAAAATGAGAATAAAAAAAGTAAACGGCATCATTTTATGTGAAAGATACTAATTCTAAACACTGGACTGTAAGATGAACAAATGTCTGAAATTATTTTTGAATGTTTGCAATGTCCGGGATTCCTTAATTTCAGCAAGTTTTTTATTCTAACTATTAACACTGAAGTGCCAGAATGGATTTTTTACGAAAATTTGTACCAGGTTTTATACGCAAACCAAGATCTTTGTGGAATATTGATCGTAGACTGTGCAATGTATTATTACATTTTGTATCTTTTCCCCAAACAGTACAACAATAATCAAAAACTGGAAAGATATATGCATTATTCTACATTAATTTTTCTCCTCGCTAAGATAAAATATAATAGTTTTCAAAAGTGCAAGCTGTGCATTCATTCATTATTTACATACATACATAGCAAGCCAGTTAAGTGTATTATCTACATATGATAATACCTCTTTGTTCTTTTTTTCTAATTTTGGTATTACATTTCTTTACCAACATTTAAGAAGCAATTATCATACATTTCGTTTACTTTGAGTCTAGGGACATGCTATTTAGAATACACAATTCGGTAACGTAGTGAATGTTTGTTGTAAAGTATTTTGATTGTACATTTTCAATTTGTAACGTAATACTTCATGGTCGACAAAATCAAACGCATTTCTTAAATCAAGGAAAATTATTCCAATTATCTACCACTGCCAATATCTTTGATCCAATCATCAATTAATCTAATAAATGCCGTATTGCAAGAAAGATTTTTCCTGAACCCAGATTGTCTGTCGTGTATAATAGGGAAAATACAAGTATATTATACTGTTATTTGTTATTGTTGCTATGTGCAGAATAATAACATCCCACAGTGTTTCAAAATGTTTCGCCCGATTCCATCAGTTTAGTTTAGAAATAATGTTTTCTACTTGAAGTGTCACTTTTAGATCAGGGAAATTACTTTCAGACATGGAGTTCCTGTGATACTTCTTGAACTATTTACTAAATGCATATATAACTCATTTATAATATCTAATTCACTTTCAACCACTTCATCAGTAGTTTCAACTTCAAACGGAATGGTGACATTTTCCTTTGATTTAAGGTAATGCATCTTTTAATTTCTCAAAGCGCAGCATGTATCTTTATTGTTTTCAATGGCTTTATTAAAGAAATTATTTTTGGATTTTTTTATCATTGAATTTACTTTATTTCTCAATAACTTGTATTGATCAAAGCCGCCATAGGCAGGATTTGAATAACGTGAATTTGTCATTTTTTTTAGTATTTCTTCCGTAAACCAGTCTGGTTGATGTGCTTTTCTTTGCATGGTACATGTTTCGATAAAACAGCATTTTGATTGGAATAACAGACACCTAAAGACTGATTTGGATTAATAATTGTTTCAGTTATTTCAATACCAGAGTTTACAAGATAGCATTGGAAATTATGTTAAACATTCTATATTTTATCATTTCGGTTTAGAGCAATTTCTGTCAATTGTCCGCACCATACCAACAGGAAAATGATCACTAATAGAAAGAAATGGAACCAATTCTTTTTATGTTATCGACACAATTTACATTTATGTGGTCAATTACAGTTGAATTTCTTAAATAAATTAATGGCAAACATTGGGTATTATTACCCATATCGTTACTATCGTTCTAAAGATACAGAATGATATTAGAACGTTTAACAAGTTAAGAATTCCAAATAATGTCGTAAAATCATTTTGAAATGTTTACATCTTTTTAATCATGGGCAAATATCTTAAAAAACAAGCAAATGGATATATACCTATTACTTCGCCTTCTTAGAGTCTATATGTTTATTTATTATCGTGAGAATTTTTATTAAAATCTACAATGTAGAAAAATTGCTATTCGCGAAACTATCATCAAAATTGTGTTTTCCCCCGTAGACTCCTGTTATGAAAGATAATAGGCAGGGGTAGATTTCTCGGAAGCACAGAGCACCAAAAACACAGCCCCAGAGCCACGCATTTACATAGTAGGCCTACAACAAAAAGAAGCTGTAATGGAAATATATTTCAGAAGGGTTGCTTCAAACATCCAACAAGTACATATTAATTTATGCTATATATTGAGGGAAAGGAAATGGTAAGGGGTGAAATGGGGTCGGGGGTGGAGGGGAAGGAATCAGAAGGGGAAAGTTGAACAAGGACGAATATACAAGAGAAGGCCATGTTCTTTAAAAAAAACAGTCGCACTACAACGTAAACCACAATAGCGCAGACACTCATGTACCAAAGATAAACACACAACTACGATCAACTAAATAACATTGAAAAACGAACAAGCAACACATAAGAAAACAGTAGGGCACCGTTATAGACTCACAATCATACAAACGCACCCATACAAGTAGGAGATAACAATCAAGTACCGTCTTGGGATTCGGCTGCCAAAACAAAGGGGAGCCACGAAAACTTACTAAAAGTAAAGGGGGAGGGGATGCAAAAAGTAGCGTAAATGCAAGGGAAAGGGGAGGGCAATAGGGGGAGTGGGGCGGAGGAAAACATGTGCGAGTTCCAACTTTTCCAAATTAACTAGCAAAAATCAAGCACACGATCCTATCCTTTTTTATCTGCCCAATTTCCTAAGTATATTCTGAAGTTTAGAAAAATCAGGGTTTAACCAAATTCTACAGTCTAAATATAAGGCCAGGGTATAAAGAGTAGAAAAATAAAATGTATTTATAGTTCTCATATACCTTAGAGCAATACTTTTGCACGTGGTCTTTTATTGCGGTTAGACAAGAAGCCGAAAGAAGAGAGTGCATATGGTTGAAATAGCAATGAATCGATCTTTTTATGGGGTTTTGAGCAGTTAAGGGATCTAATAAAGAGTAAGGAGCTTCAACTGATTGTCGTCAAGTTCATACTTTGATCTACATGATTTTACAACGTGCAAAACTACCCCGGAATTTTAAAAAAAAAATCAATCCAAGACTGGGTAGAATTCGGTAGACGATAAACAAAGTTTATATCAAGGAAAGGTTTACTGTTTTAATTAAAAACCAATATCGATTAATTGTTATTTATTTCTAAGCCATTTCAACGATATATCATTTGTAATGCTATCAATAAAGAAGGTTTCACATAACATATTTTAGACGATAAAGAGTTACTCAAACTAATTATGTTAAAGTTCACTTAAATTGGTAATAAATGTATATTTAGACCAGCAATAAATAGACCTTTTAATTCAAAATTTAATGTTTTACGATAAACGCTATTTTTTTTAATTATTTGTATTCATGTGATCTGTGGAGAGATTTAAGATTCAGCACTTGAATATAAGGTGCGCTTCTTGGTCTGCAGATGCTGTTATTCAGGACATCAGATCATATATTCATCTTGACAACTTGTTTGCATGCTTTATCCGCCGATAACATGGGCTGATCTTTTTAAATATAATTATCTAGATTATTTGTATCTTTATCTAAAAACTCAGACATATATATTGACGCGTCTTCCGTAACCTCTTTTATGCATGGTATAACACGTGCAACATTCAATAAGCAAAACTATTATTATGTGTTCAGAAAAACAAAGACTACATTCCTAGAAAGCATCCTACTGTAAACAAATCTCTACAACAGTTTGTGAATAATAGATGGTACACATTTACACAAGAAAACACAGAAGTAAAACAGACAGACAAAAAGGACAAATTAAACAGTTAGATACCATCTAGGAATGGCCACCGGCAAAACACTGCTAGGGATTTTCATACCATGTAAAGCAATGTTATCCAATATCAAAAGAACAGAAAAGGAAATGATGATTAAGTAGCACGTAAACAAAGCCAAGAGTTTCTATTGGACAGAATGTATGACTAAACAGATGTTATGAAATACTTACATATGTAATGCAGTACCATCATCTGCGATTGTATCAGTGATGTATCTTATTAGAAATGAAAGATGAAACCTTAAATTAATTTGTCAATGAGTTAATATTTATCAAATAGAATTAACAATACATGTTACCGTTGAAAGTATATCATTTAGATAATGTCACTGTAGAAATTCCATTTCTTGCAGCATAAAGGTTTAAAGTTATTTTGTTTATTATTATTCGAAACATCCTACTTATTATCATAATTTTCCAAAATCAATATGTTCAAAAATTTCAAAGTTTATTCAAATACAATAATTGTTGATTTTCAATTTGAAACGAAGTACTTACCCGTTTCGTTCACTAATATTTCTGTTCCGTTTCTAAAAAGTAACATTTCATTAACTAAAGAAATGCTAAAACATAAATACAATCTTGTTTTACTTTAAACAGAAAGAAAGATTGGTTCAGTTTTACAAAACAAAGTTAGATATAACAAATAATAGAAAACCTTGATTTCAAAATAAACGTTACATTACAATATGTTGTCAAAGTAAATAGACATACTATGATTTCTATAGAAAAAAACGCATGTCAATGATGATCGAAAATCCTAAAGAAAACTATTGTTTTGACAAATAATGTAACGTCGATCAAATAGTATATGAAAGTCCATAAATATTCTTCAAGAATTGGTATAAATAGGTAATGTAAAACAAAAACTTCAACCACAATCCGAGCAAAATAAATGTTCTTCCTACTGTGTTGAGAAATTACCTTGACATGACAATTTCAGGGCGGGTGATCACGTGACTTTTGTTTATGATCACATAGCGTCCACCTTAATGGCTGCCCCAATGTACTAGAAGTTTTTTAGTATTTTTCTGCAATTTCTCATTACATTTGAATATAATTTACCGACCAGGTTCCAGCCAACAACTTTCCAGTTCCAACGATGCATTATGTTGCTATGTGAGTGTTGCCGTTTTTCTATTTACTTTGCAGAGATTTTCGAAGCGGTGATTTTTCTCTTGAAAAAAGTGTGGTCACATTGAGACCCAAATTCCAAAATATACACTTTATGCATTTTAACGGGTTTGTTGTTGGTAGGAATCGACTGAAAATGCACTGCAATCATGTAGTTTGCTTCACATGCGACTTGTAAATGTTTATGCGTGTTTTCTACAATGTTCTACATAATAATTAGGCTTTTCAAATGTTTTAGTGTTGCAATTCATTAAAGGAATAAACGTACTTAACAGGTAATCCAGAAGCACTTTCGAGCTTGTTACATGATGGCTCATTTTTTCCCCAAGATAAAGTGTCATTTTCAATTTTCTATAGCTAGTTCCTGTTCTTACATCATTCTGGACCTATACTTGACATTTCATACCATTTTCAAGGAGACTTTTTGCATTTATAGGAAAGTAAATGAGCCTTATTACACTGATTCCACGTAAGAGTGTTAAAATTGCCTAATTTTGTGTCGCTAAACCTATTGTACGTTGTATTTAGAATCTTTTTGGAATCATTCTCAAACTGTTTTCATTCATGACCTACCAAAATTCATGATCACTGGCACATAATTTTCATTGTCTGTAGATTCAAATATATATTGTCGCCAAAGCATAAATAAGATACGTTAACCTTCATCTGCTAAATTACTATGAAGTGAACAAATGTAAAAATCTTATCTTTATTAGTAATGTCCATCCATTACAGACAACATTTATGATATGATTTTAAAGTTTGATAAACAGTATGTTACTATAACAAAAGTCACATACATTATTGAATGATTGATGCATGATTTCACATTCAGCAATCAATTTTTTTTCTATTTTCCCTTGCGTGAGCAGAAGAACACTTATTACATACATGAAATGCTGTAACTTTACGTACTTGGAATTGAAAAGGAAGCAGAATTTAGATGGGTGAAACCAGATACGTGATGAACAGATACGTTACAGAGATTTTAAATTCAGACTGTCACATGATTCTGCGTTTTAGAAATGCATAAGTGATAGAATTAATATTATATAGCCGCAAAAGGTATGTAATAAATGTTTCAGAAACGAAGAGTACAACTCAAACAAATTGTTACAATCTGAGTCTGGTCTTTGTGAGACCTCCGTAAAACATAGTGTAATCACAGATGCAGTTCAGCCTATATGCTAACTGAGAGATCTTGTATGGCTGTAAATGCACCAATTAACACCATTTATAATGTTCTTAAAATAATCAGATACGTTTACATTGGATTTTATATCGAAATCTGTAACCACAGCTTTGTATAAATCAATCGTTGTGGCAATTAATGTTTATCTTTAGCGGTCATGAATTGTTTCGTTTTTAATTATTAACACTTTTATGCAGTAAGTAAATTGTTTTAAATAGTGTCAAATACGTTACAAAATACCTCAGGTATTGATGCGTGCATTCGTAGTGCACATATTCACATCAGGTATGACTGAATTTGAACTGTGATATTGATAATATTATATAATGATGTTTAAGATGCTACTTATGTTTAGGATCCAGAATTTACGTTACTATACTAAATGCAAGGCTGTCAAACTTATCGAACTTGATGTAGGCTCCAATTTTATTTCTTCCTTTAACACAATAACTTTGTAAACATAAGCTTAGCTAGAAATGAAAAAGTAAGGCATGCATCCATAATTTGATTTAAGGAATCTAAATATAACAAATAAAATGGTTTAATTCATTTATTGATGAAACTCGAAATCAATGCCATATTATAAAAAGAGCTTGATAATAACCTATGTAGTTTTGGAATTTTCAATACCATTATATGAATACGCTTTAAATGTATTTTCAACTAATATAGTGTGCCTATGTAGGCTTTAACCTCATGCAGTTTTTGTACTTTCAATACTACAAGTTGTATTAAACTAGAAAAAAAAATCACCAAATTAAAAGATTATAAAATTGATAGTGCTGTACGATTTTGACCAATGATGCATTTATATTTATCAAACTCTAAAATTGCCTGTACAACTAGGAGATGTCGTTTTCGTGTAAACTTCACATTTCTGGCATTTATTGCATCTATTCGGTGAATATCTGAAAGTAATTCCATCACTTTCGCATCCATAAAGCACAGAACTCATTCCGAATTTAAAATATCGGTAACGTATCTAGTCTCAATGTCTAAATTCTTCTTCGTTTGTCATTTCGTTTAATTAAGAATTTCATGTTAGTGAAATGCGTATGGTCATTTCTCCAGTTTCTGTAAGGGAAAATAAAAAGTCGATCGCTGACTGTGAAGTCATCCAGAAATCATTCAGTAATTTATATGGATTTTGTTATCGTAATATACGGTTTATCAAAATTTAAAATCATATCATAAATGCTGTTTGTTATGGGCTATAGTAATACTTTATTTTCAAACTTCAATAGACTTTAATATCTTTACAATGTCTTATAAAGATTAGATTTTACATTTGTTTCACTTCCTAGTAATTTAACAAATGAAGGTAACGTATATGATTAATGCTTTGGCGACAATACATATTTGAATGCACGGACAATAAAACAGTATATATCAATAAATGTTGGGTATTTTAACCATCACTCAAGTCTTAAAAAGTTAAGTTAGTTAAAAATACCACAATTAAGTATTGCAGTGACTGAAAAATAAGAATTACTTGTTAAACTTTACAATTGATGGCACAGTGATTTCATTAATTTCAGCACAATTATGCTTATTAGATTGATAAATATGTAATGCATTGCATTCTATATTATCAATTTTGGTAATTCATGCATTAAGAGAGTTTAAAAATAATACCAAAAGATTCATAATACAATGTACAAGTTACAATGTACAAGTTTAGTCAAGATTGTTGAACAACATAAAATAAGAACATTTTACACTCTTATGTGGAATAAGTTTACATGTCTATACAAAGCCTCCCTGAAAATGCTACAAAATGTCAAGTATAGGTCCACAATGATGTAAAACAGGAACTAGCTTACAGAAAAATAATTAGAAAAAAAAGATTTTTCTTTCAGCCGTTATGTGACAAAATTAAGCTCGAAAGTGCTTCTGGGTTACCTATTAAGTACGTTTATTCCTTTGATGAACTGCAACACGAAAAAACTTGAAAAGACTCATTATTATGCAGAAGATTCGAATTTCTTGCTAAATACACCATTAACTAAATTTACTGGACACAATGTGACCATTCAGACATGAATCTCTAGAACATTGTAGAAAACAGGTATTTACATTTACAAGTCGCCTGAGAAGCAAATGACATGATTGCAGTGCATTTTCAGTCGATTTCTACCAACAACAAACCCGTTGGAATGCATAAAACGTATTTTTTGGATTTCGGGACTCAATGTGACCACACTTTTTCAAGAGAAAAATCACCACTTCGAAAATCTCTGCAAGGTAAATGGAAAAACGGCAACACTCACATAGCAACATGATACATCGTTGGAACTGGAAAGTTGTTGGCTGGAACATGGTCGGTAAAATATATTCAAATGTAATGAGAAATTGCAGAAAAATACAAAAAAAACTTCTAGTACATGGAGGCAGCCATTAAGGTGGACACAATGTGATCATAAACGAAAGTCACGTGATCACCCGCCCTGGATTTCCCATCCATAAACGTATGCAATACAACTTAGACATAGAATCTAGAGACGTGACTGAATGTGATTAATAAAATACCAGAAAAAATATGTCTCGTACATTTACACTTCATGGTTATCATACGTATGGCATTTCATTGGAATCCCTTTAAAACTGAGGAAGCAGTTCGCGCTACAAATGGCAACAACGCACGACTGGCCGACCAACCGGTCAGATGAGTATAACAAAAGGTCAGTTTGATTAAGTCTAATGAATTGTGCATTACCCCACATGCCCCCTAGCACCAGCTTAAGCGGAACTGTATCACACGCATTAATTAGAAATACTGCACGATCCGGGGGGGCCTCCGTGGCAGAGTGGTTAAGGTCGCTGACTTGAAATCACTTGCCCCTCATCGATGTGGGTTCGAGCCTCACTCGAGGCGTTGAATTCTTCATGTGAGGAAACCATCCAGCTGACTTACGGAAGGTCGGTGTTTCTACCCAGGTGCCCGCTCGTGATGAAATAATGCACGGAATGGCACCTGTGGTCTTCCTCCATCATCAAAGCTGGAAAGTCGCCATATGACCTATATTTGTGTTGGTGCGACGTTAAACCCAACAAATAAAAAACAAGAACAAAACTGCATGATCCAAAAGGACCAGAAAAATTAACAATAATGAGTCCGAGTTTTACTCAAATTAATTAATTATAACATGATTAAATGCCATGTTATCTACAAAAATAATTATTATTTGGTATATGTATGTAGTTGCAATATATTACAATTATAAAGTTATACACTGAGGGCTTGAATATACCATTGTATCAGCGGTTAGCGCGCATGTATGCGCAGACGCACTCGACAAAGAAAAAAACATACACTTTAGGCATCGAAACTGTCAATGGACCTGAAAGAAAAGAAATGAAAGAAAGATAATTTTACAGAATATAGCATATATCTCTTTTAAATGTATGCACACTATACTGTATATCACTCTTTAAATGTATACAGACTACAGTATATCTTTTTTTAATGTAAACAGACTAGTTTAAATGTACACATATTATACATGATATCTCTACTTAAGGTGAAATGCGCCTATTTTGAAGTTTGACCCCATAATTTTATTCCTTCAATCGATAGAAAATAAAATTTTCATCATCATGCTAGTTTTTTCTCAAATTCTATCGTTTGGGTTTTACATGAAACAAAATAAAATCAAACTTTTCATTAGAAACTCAACGTCATATTTTTCGCTCTGACGTTACTTTAACGTAAATATCGACTTTTACGTTAAAATGATCTTCATAAATTATACACCATTTTAAAGACATTTTTAAATAAAATATGATGAGTAACAAGCAAATCAATTTTTGTAGAATAAACAGAACGAGCTACAAAAATCGTCTGATGGACGTGAAATCGCGGTTCATCAAAAATGGACGCCAATGGTCGTTTTTGATGGTTTGCAGCGAAAAAAGTTACAAAAATATCAAAAAAGTAAAATACGCAGTCTATGAGGAATATGCTGAATTTTATATCAATCAAAATTTCGAAACGAAACCCTGTAACTTCAAATTAGCCTTTATTTAAAAGTATATCCAAGATGACAAATAAGTCAACATGTATTTCACGTTTGACTCGACAGAAATACACTTTTGATACAATTACATAAATAAAAGCTATCTTGATAATAAAACGTATAAAATCTGTCTCCTTTGCACGATGGCCACAAAATCATACCGAAATGACTACAAAAATGTTCGAAAAAAACCCTCAGTAATAAAAAAAAATGTTTCACTGAAAAAATAAATTTGTGACCTGAAAGTAGAAAACACACCCCGATAGTAGCAAACATATAATAAAAGGATGTAAAAGTGATGAACAATTTCATGTAGATTAAATTTCTCTATACTTATTACCTCGAAATATTAATGTGAACCTTCAAGATAAGGGTAATTGTGCTTTCATCACTTCAGTTTAGGAAAAGTTTGTACATTTTATCCCTTATATAGAGAAGGACCTCTTCAGTTACTTAATGCAATAAAGAGAAAGTTTGAAGTGATTCCGTGCCTTTTTTGAAAAATTGTTTGCTATAATAAAACTCAGTAAAATATGTTTAGCAAAATATTCTAAAATGCGTTAGTCACGCTACAGAACTCTGATATAATATATACGAAATGCACTTTTTATCATACACATTAAGATACACACTTAAGGACTTTAAAACCTCACTATCTCATCATTTGGAAGACTTGGTCCAGGCATGATTTTAGTAATGCGTGTATTCATGAAATCTGAATGACAATATTAAGGTGACTTCCGCTTATGAAGCTCATATTCAAACATAATTTACGAATATATAGTGAATAGGCTGTCATTGTATTGAATATTCATGTTTGACGTTACACTATTAAAAATAAATTGATTGGCTAGTTTGCCCAATTATAAAAGATTAAGTTGATATTTACGTTATAAGTCCTTTTTTTTAATTTTGATGTTGGCCTGGAGGTATGCCTTTTTGAAACACACACATTTATATTGGAATGTTGTTTACCAAACAAGAAAGCTGCGGCTGCACCTAAAGCAAACGCGAGAGTTGATACGGCTGTGGCTGTGGTCCTTTCTGTAGCCCGGAACCAAGTTTGAGAAACAACTGTTGGAGTACACACTGTTATGCTGTTTGCTATACCATTTAAACCTTGACCAATGGCGATTAATCTGTTACAAAAAAAAAACGATTCAAACATAATGCATGATTAACATAACAAATTACATGTAACGTAGTTAAGGTTATTTTAAACGTTTTCTGTATAAACCATGTTACAATAAGGATCTCACATGTCTGTGTAAGATGGTTTTCTATACTAGAGGGACAGCATGGAAAGAAAATCCGAGCGTTAATAGTGTGCTGTCCCGAGGTTTGTGAAAATAGCCGACAAATAAGATCATTTTTCTTGCTCATCACGTTCAAAAAAGAATAATAAACGATTATTGACAGCAAGCTCACTGTGGTTAAAACGATCACCTCTCCGTGTGAAGCATAATCTACAACGCTCCATGAATGTGTTCATTGTGGAACATAGTTTCTACTGATTTGGCATTCACTTGGGCTTAATTAATATATCTGAGTC
Organism: Mercenaria mercenaria; assembly: GCF_021730395.1. Taxonomy (NCBI): domain Eukaryota; kingdom Metazoa; phylum Mollusca; class Bivalvia; order Venerida; family Veneridae; genus Mercenaria; species Mercenaria mercenaria. The sequence goes on from NC_069362.1 coordinate 28,203,398, forward strand.
CATTTAAACATTCAATAAATATTTTGAATAAAGATTTCATTTTTCATAACCAGTCGCCAGTCATATGTTAAAAAGGAGAGTTCGAACTATTTGACTTCTCATTACGCAAAATCAGTAATTTTATCAGCACTATGGACTTACTTAACAATTTTGCCTATTTTCCAATATTCTTTTGGAAGGTTATTATAAATCAACACTGAGGGGAGGGGAGTATATTTGACATTTCCAATTAAAACTGACCTTGATAGTAATACAATGTGTCCTTCCCAGCTAGGTAAGCAAGAAATGGCGGGAAGCGACAATCCTGCTCTTTCCTACCACGAAGGCCAGAATTAATGGGGAATGATAATGTTGTCCTCTCCTGCTAGGCATGCCAGAAATAACGAGAAAGATAACGTTCTCATTCCGTGCTAGGCGGGAACGACAATCCAGCCCTTTCCTACCACAAAGGCCAGAATTAGAGGGGAATGATAATGTTGTCCTCCACTGCTAGGCATTCCAGAAATAGCAAGAAAGACAACGTTGTCATTCCGTGCTAGTAAGGCCAGAAATAGCAGGCAACAATGTTCTCGCCCTTGCTATGTAGGTCAGAAAGCGCGAGGAAAAAGAGGAAAATTATGTCATTCTTTGATATGTAGGCTAGAAATGACGGGAAAAACAACATTGTCCTCCCCGGCTAGGTAGGCTAGAAATGGCGGGGATAAAGTTGCCCTTCCCTGTTAGGTAGACCAGAAAGAAAAGAAGAAGACACTACGGTCCATCCCTGCTATGTAAATGACAAAGACGGAGAGGAAGAAAATTATGTTCTTCTCTGCAAGGCAGGCCAAAAATGCTGCCCCATTCCCTGCAAGGTAGGTTAGGAATGACTGGAATGAAAATTATGTCCTCCCCTGCTAGGTATGGCAGGGAAAAACTCAATGTTGTCCTTGTTAGATAGGCCAGACACGGTGAGGAAACCCATTGCTGTCCTTCCCTGCTAGGTAGACCAGGAATTCCAGTGATAAAAACTGTCGAGGAAAATCAAATCAATATTGTTCTTCCAAGCTAGATTCTGGAAACAGCGGGGAAAACCCTGTTAGGCAGGCCGAAAATGGCTTGTAAAATCAATGTTTTCTTTCCCGGCTACGTAGGCCAGAAATCGCGGAGAAACCAATGTTGTAGTTCCTCCGCCACTGTATACACAGTTGTACGGTATAAGTACGGCATACAGTTGTTAGCTTTATGTTGCAAGGGTTGTCGCCCTTTTGCTTATCTCCTCCTTTTGTAATCATAAAGAGTAGATTTCTCTACCGATAAACGTTAATTTGCATCGTTTCTTGTTAACTAACGTGGTGGCAGCGCTTAAAAACAAACCCACGTTCTTCCCCTACACACCGAGGACGAGCGAGTTCATGGACATTTGAACAATAAACCAGTGCACAAAACAACTTGCTATAACAAAAGCAGTGACGAGGCAGTTTTTCTTTGACTGTTCAACGCAAATTGACTACTATGGCTGGTGTAAGGGCGCCGAAACAGTGGTCCCTGACCAAAAATGAAACAATAACAACTTTTGAAGGGTGGAACCAAAATCTTCATTACACACTATCCCTCGATCCAAATTTTGCAAGTTTTCTTGTTGATGGTTTCACCTGGGCAAAGAAGACTGAAGCTCATCCACTTAGAGGTTTTGATGACGATGGTGAGGGTGTTTCTGAGGCAAAAAGACGCACTGCCGCACAGAAGTGTACACATCTTGAGTTAATGTTGGGACAAATAGCCAAATATTGCCCAGTAATTTCTAGGAACACCATTGTTAAAAATTCCACTTCGGTAAACAGTATCTGGCAAGCTATTCGCTTACATTTCGGGTTCCAGACATCTGGCGGGCATTTCATGAACTTTAATAACTTGAAACTAGAACCAGGTGAACGACCGGAAGATTTATTTCAACGACTCGCCAGTTTTATAGAAGACAATCTTCTTCGTGCTGACGAGTCAATAAAACATCATGGTGAGGTTCCGGACAGTGACGAGGATATTTCACCTACCATTGAAAATTTAATTGTACTTACCTGGCTGAGGCTTATTCACCCAGAACTTCCTGCGCTTGTGAAACAGAGATACGGTACAGAACTGCGGTCGCAGACACTTGCCTCTCTGAAGCCGGAAATAACTTTGGCTCTTGACACATTGTTAGATGAAATTCATTCTGTCGCGGAGGTTAAAGTATTAAGAGCATCATATAAGGGCAAGAATAAAATTTCCAGCTCTAAATCCAAAAGACAATTCAAAACATGTGTACTGTGCAAACAAGCAGGACGTTCTGCTCAACACTATCTGAGTGCATGTATCTACCTCCCTGAGGAAGATCGGTTATATATAAGTAAAGGACGACAGACTGTTTCTTACGACTCCTCGACGGAGGTTAGTGATGACGATACACCTCAAGTCACAGATGACACTAGTAATTCTAGGGTAGCCGCTATGTCGCGACGCGTTAGCACTAAGCAATCGCCATATTTCAAAGCATTTTATAAGCACTTCCCATTACATCTTATGCTTGATACTGGGGCTGAAATATCTATGATTAAGGCTTCAACTGCTGCACGTATTGGTGCCGTTGTTACTAAGAGTAATCAAAGCGCTCGTCAGGCTGACGGGTTCACACCCTTAGAGGTAATTGGAGAAACAAGACTAACTCTGTCTAGACAAGATAAAGACATGAATTTGGAAGTTCTCGTTGTAGGCGATCTTGACAGCGACATACTTGCCGGAATTCCTTTCATGACGCGTAATGACATTTCTGTCCGACTGGCTAAACAGCAAATTACCATTGATGGTTGCGATCTTTTTAACTACGGTTCTCGCGTTAGTGACAAAAACGAAAATCGCGTGAGACGAGCTCAAGCTAGCATCCTACGAGCTAAAGTCGGTACTATCTGGCCAGGGTACTATGTTGAACTTGATGTTCCATCAGACTTTGCGGAGGACTGTCTCATAGCTATTGAACCGCGTAAGGACAATGCCCCAGTTGGAAATGTTGATTGGCCGAGACCTCATATTACTGAATCGATCGCAGGAAACATTCATTTGTGCAACGATACGTGCCAACCACAGCAGTTACGAAAAAATGATCATGTCTGTCAAATTTTGAATACATGTGTTCCTTCTGTCAATGATGACTCTAGTAACAGATCACAAGTATCTGCAGCAAGTTCTCCTAAGTATTACTCTGACACTGTCAAGCTTGATCATGATGAAATCCTTCCTAGTGAAACTCGTAATCAATTTCAAGAACTGTTTAGGGAACATGATGAGGTTTTCAGTACTGACCTGCAGGGTTATAATGGGGCGGAAGGATCTTTTGAAGCAGTTGTTAATATGGGACCAACTCAACCCCCATTTTGCACCTTTCATAATTCAGTCTAAACATAAGCCGTGTGTACTAACTGATAGTAAACCTTACGTACAGGCTATACTGAAACTTTGTCGCAGTGAATTTTCTGCAAGTCCCCGCGTTACCTCATTTCTTTCCGTGGTTAGTCGGTATCAAGTGAACGCGCAACATGTCGCTGGGTCAGCTAACTTTCCTTCAGATTTCGCGAGTAGAAATGCTGCCGAATGCTTGGAACCACGGTGCCAATTGTGTTCATTTATAAGTCGTCTTGAAGATTCAGTAGTCAGATCAGTTAGCATTCAGAACATTATTGAAAATAACAGTCGCTTACCGTTCACATCAAGATCAGCCTGGAAAGACCTCCAGACAGAGTGCCCTGATTTACGACGCACTATGGTTCATTTGAAACAAACTAAAGTGAAAGACATAAAGAGATACCTCAGTGTTGCTTCCATCGCTAATTATGGTTTACTCATCGCTAGACGCAGTGATCCATTGTTACCTCCAGCTAATTATCGTACCGCGCAGTGTATTAGATGGTTTGGTAACCGCTTTGCACCTAAAACTTTGTCATCCCACCAAACACCAGTTACAATTAGTTCATAAGCGTCAGTTTTATGCATTGGATCTCTCAAAAGCAATTGACAGAGTGTATGAGAGTTGTCATACGTGTGCTTCACTTAAGCAATTTCCTGAAAGTCTTGTGAAACAATCCTCAGAGGAACCACATGAGCATGTCGGTATCAACTTCGCGGCAGATGTCTTAAAGCGAAACCGCCAACTTGTACTTGTCGTTCGTGAAACAGTCACATCTTACACGTCAGCTTGCGTTATTGTAGATGAGAAACGCGACACATAACGCGATAACTTAGTCAGCCTAATTGTTGGAATGCATCCATTAAATGGCCCAAACGCGGTCGTCCGTGTAGATCCTACTCCAGGATTCACTTCGTTGAAGGATAACAAACTTCTTGAACAGTATAACATTTCACTTCAGATTGGACGGGTTAAAAATCACAGCAAGAACCCTGTTGCTGAAAAGGCCATTGCAGAGCTAGAAACTGAACTATTACGTTTTGAACCAAGAGGGGGTCCAGTGTCTAGTTTATATCTCTCAATCTGTGTTTCACGACTTAATTCACGTATTCGCAACCAGGGCTTGTCAGCGCGTGAACTATGGACTAATAGAGATCAGTTCACACATGAACAGATCCCATTCATAGACCATGACATCGTTTTGAATCAGCATAGTTTACGTGAAAGTAATCATAAATACAGTGAGAAATCTAAATGTCCTAATGTTACACACAGTTCAAACCAGGTCAGTGTAGGAGATTTAGTATATTTGTATTCAGACAAGCAGAAATCTCGTCCGAGGGACAGATACCTTGTTGTTTCTATTGACGATGAATGTTGCTTTTTAAAAAAAATCACTGGAAATCAGTTACGCGCTACATCTTACAAAATAAAACTGTCTGAATGTTACCGCGTTGAGAGTGAGATTCATTCTAATTATTCCTCAAGTCTGAAAGATTTTGAAAACGAGAGTGTTAATGAGGACACTGAATCAAACACGTGCATTTCTGAGATGGTTCCAGTACCTCCGACATTAACTATACCATTACGAAATGACAATGTCCTTCGTTAGCCTTCTGAACCCCAAATGTTAATCGGCGAAATTGATGAAAGCCCTCCTCTGGAAAAGGGGCGTTCTGATGAAGATATAAATGGAATTCCAAAGTCTATGCCACAAAGATATCGTAAACCTCCACAGTACTTGGAGGATTATGAGACATAAACAATTCATGACTATAAACTACATACCAGTATTTGTAAACCTGGCGGTATATTTACCACTAGTGCACACTAGTGTACATTCATTGGAATATTGACCATCTATGATAGCTTAAGAAATGTTTTTCATGTTATAGGACTAGAATCCGTATGTCTCCATGTGACAGTGTATTTTTTTAACATTTCTTTGTACTATGCTTTTCACCAAGCTATGGCGGAGGAAATAAGTGCCGTTGTTTTGCTTAATTAATTTTTGGTATGATCATAATATCACGTACTAGACAAAATGCGCTTTCCCTGCGTGTCAGGCCAGAAATGACAAGAAAGACAACACTGTCTTTCCCTGCTTGCTTGGTAGGCCAGAAAGAGCTAGGAACACAATGATGTCCAGAAATGGGGAAGAAAATACATGTGCCCAACCCTGCTAAGTATGCAAAATATGGCGAGGAAAATCAGTGATGTCCTTCCCTGCTGGGGGCGAGAGACAGTGGGTGTGCGGGGAGCCGAAGAAGCAAGGAAAATGAATAATGTCATTCCCTGCTAGGGTGGCTCAAATTGGCGATAAATGGTAATTTTCCCTATTTGCAAAGTAGGCCAAAAATGGCGAGGCAAATCAATGTCGTCCTTCCCTAGAAGTAAGGCTTGAATTTTTTTTTCCTTCCGAAGAAATTTGTATGGACTTATTTTTCGCAATTTACTTTCACCATTTCACCAATTTCCCATAATACTCAAGTGCGGAGAACTAAAGACTCCTGACACAATTATTGTGTCATAAACGTCACGGAGAAATATACCATACATATTTATAAATAAATCGTAGATTATACTAAAAGTCCTTGTTTGAGGCAAAAAAAAGTCACTTTTAGAGTGAAAGCTACTTGACATCACGGCTCGTGCATTATAGTTTGTATATTATTATATATTATTGCTATTAAATAGATTATCTGTTATCTCCGTATAGTTATAAGTGACCTATCCGATAACGGTTACAGACCTCATATAAAGGAGAGTATGTCTATAAAATGTTAAGATGTTCAAATCAATGTATACAGTGAAAACATGATAATTTCATATATCTGTAATGATTGAGGTCATTTACCTACAGTACTTATAAGATATACTTAAATGATTTTTTTTACAAACACTGTTATTGGAATATAATATAACGGGATAAAATGAAATATTGTGTTTCGTCTATACTGTACTTACAGTAGTTAAAACAAAAATATTATTAAAATATTTTCATCACAGCAAGGACCTTGATCATATTTTCGAATATTTGGCATAAAAACTACGTTTTTCAGTGCTACGTCTTAGCGAGTGAAAAAAAAGCAATATAAACAAGGCAATGTCCGTGGACATGATAATTTGATTTTATTTTAATGACAATATTTGCACATGTATTTAAAAATGAATGAGTTGTTTATAAACATACATAAACATAAAGTGCCATATGAACTTTTCTTCTTTTTTTACAAAACAAAAATCGCGAAACAAACAAAGTGTTTTGTGGAGAAATGTGGGGATGATGCGGGGGTGGGGTCGGGGCGGGGGTAGTAAATATGGATATATATTCTATTCGTGGAGGCTCGAACAAGGTCGAAAACGTTCCATACATGCTCAAAATGATGAAATACTTTCCGAGCATCTTCTTTAACCCTTACCCTGCTAAATTTCTAAACTGGACTGGTCTATCATTTAGTTTGGACAGTACCATTTGTTATTCAAAGGGGTGTTCACTGAAAATTTACTGACTGAACAGCGAACAGTGCAGATCATGATCAGACTGCACGGATGTGTAGGCTGATCTTGGGTCTGCACGGGTCGCAGAGGCAAAATCACTTGCCACCAGCAGGCTAAAAGCCAAACTGCCCTCACCTCAAGACATACGCCAGGTTCCCGGTCTTGGTCTTGGACGGTAGCAAGATCCTAAGATTCCTTGCCATAGGATTCAAACAGGGATTAAAGTATTTCAGAATTAACCATGGGCGAATTAGCGATACTTTTTAATATGAACACTTGCAGGTCAGCAATCATGACTCTCTAGATTGTATTAGAAGCGTGCGTGCATCCCATAAGACTAGGAGTATTTCTAAACTTGAATTGTAGTAATTCTCTTACGATGATTAAAACATATTCTTACCTTTGCAATCAACAAGATACACGCCAAAGAAAACGGAAAGAAATGCTGTTATATTTCCTATGTTTACAATCCAAAACAATTGATTATCTGTTCATGAATAGACGAGGTATGCTGACTGTGAAATTGGGCCCCATGTAGCCCATAGGAAGACATTCAAGATATTCGCAAGCGATACTACTGCAATCACATACCATCGGAGCACATACACATGCTTTATACTTGCATTTTTGTCTTTCAATCCCTGATACGGTACATTGACAGATTTATCTTTATTTTCCATAATTATTCGTTTGAATTAAAGCGTTAGGTAAATATTTTTGACAAAGCAGATGATATATGTCTCCTGTTTCTGATTGTTTTATCAACTTTGAAGTTTCTTTGATGTTATTAAACACCACGTTAATAATAATAATGTAAAGAACATTAACCTGGTAAACTGCATTTGTTTTTTTTTATAAAACACTCAATAACTATATTTTAACGCGTCTTCGATATGAAAGTGATTAAAAAGCATGTAAATTCATTTTAGATTCACAAATAATTCACAACATTTTCTATTTAAAATATTTTATTATTAAACACTAAGAGATATCATCATCAGGTGAATGTAGGGCAACGAAATATTATCTATGAACATGACTGATAATCATAACGATGTTCACTGATAGTGTAGATACATGCAGTTAGTATAACATCACTTCTTATATAAATCGCCGGTCCATATGTCTCGTTATTGACTGGTCTATAGTTCAACACTAAATTCTGCTGGTCTCAAGTCAAGAAGAGGTCATTTATATGCTTAACAAACAGATAGATTTACAGTTTCTAGTAGATGTTTAAAGTCAACTCATATTGGACTGAAAGCTTTCATATAATCTTATCAAGGATGGTGCAGGGAAAGAAGACCCCGATATAGTAATGATGTTAGTTACAGAAATTATATATCAGCAAAACCTATTGTTCGACGTATGCATGGTAATAGGGTGGACAGTAATATATAGTACTGTACGGCTAAGAGCTAAACATGGCTAAAATAAAGTGGGAGCAGTTTGGAAAAATAGTTCATCTTAGTAAGAGAAAATGTCAGCCGGAAATAGATGTGATTAGGCATGAAACTCAAAGACGATCTCGTTAGAGGCAATAAGACAGCAAATGTTTTTATTAAAAGAACAATGATGTATATATTTCAAGTCACTGCAGGCAGACTAGGAATCAACTTAATTCGACGATGAATGAAAATAAACAATTACTACAACTGTTCATAAATTATGCTGGTAACATCACAGCAGGTAATACTGGAAGTTGTCAATACAGCTTTCGAGAAACTACGAGTGGTGAAGTGGAATTTTATTACGAACATTACCATTGCTTTACCAGTTTTCAAACCCCAGAGGAATTTAGAGAGATTTTTTTAATTAATTATTTACAGGAAATTATAACATTATTATCAAGTCAAGCGATGACTTGCTTATTTAAAAACAAAGAATTAATTGATAAAGTAACAAATCCTTAGAAATTTATAGTAAATTTCAAACAACAAGAAGACTTTATTTCATAAATTAAGTACTTGAGCCATTATGGTTCCTCGTCCACAAACCTGTTACAATATAAATACATGTCAAAACATATATACATATCGTCTATTGACCGCCAGAAGATGCTATCAGCATATTAAATAAGAAGGCCGATAGCACATTCTGGCGGTCAATAGACGATATATAATATAATGTTTTAAAGGTATGATATGATTACGCATAGTAGTGAGGATGAACAAAAAGTAATACAAAACCAATATTGGTCGCTTTATCATAACATATAACAAGGCAATATCATTGCATAAAACATAACACATCTTCATGAATGAACATAATAGTAATGCGTATTTCTAACTCCTAATCTCAAAATATTAGTAGTAGTGGCTGTTCGCAAGGCTGCTAAGTTGTTTAAAGTTTTTTCTATCCGTTGAATTCATTAGTTCAATAAATTTCCACATACTAAGATTTCTTCAATATTCTACGGCAATGTAACAGTTTCTTAGTACGCTGTACTTTGTACATATTAAAACAAAATGATATTCATCTTCTATGTCAGAACTACTGTTGTCACATATCAAACATAGTCTTTCATTTCTCTCTATCCTGTTTCTACTATATCTGTCAGTTTCTTTTCTAAGCATACGTGTCGATGTTCTAAGTCTTGTTAATAAACTTATGTAATATTTACTCTTCGCTCTTGTCCAAACATATCTAAACATATAAAGAAGACTTTGGTCTATTACTGATGGATGTTTTCCACAAATAACTGTAACCATGACTGTACAACAATGATTGAACATTATATGTCCATTTTTTTCAGTTATAACAGCCTTTTAAAGCCTTCAGATGTAATGACTATCACAAACAAATGTATTTCCAACATTTTTTCTCGTGCTTAGTAAATACATTCTCGAAGCAAAAAGCTATGTCAATAAGTGATGTAATCAGTATAAATATTTGCTTATGCTTGACACATGATAGGTAAACATGAGTTGTTTGGGTTTTTTTTGGTTTTGTGTGTGTGTGTTAGTGCGTGCGTGTGTGTGTGCGCGTGTGCGTGTGCGTGTGTGCGTGTGTGTGTGTGTGTGTGTTGGATTTAACGTCGCACCGACACATGATAGGTCATTGAATGTATCTGTATATCACAAGTGTATATTTGTTATAGAATAATTTTGCCACCAGCTTATTTTAAGTTGCATTAATACTGACTGAATGCTATAGCTGAGAAAACTTTTTATATACCAACGAAATATTTCGCCAACATTTTCTAAGAAATCCCTAACAAGAAATAGTAAAACTGGATTATTTCTACAAATTAAGGTGGTACAACATTTTGAATTTCCACTTTATGACAAAACAAACAAAAGATACAATTCAACCTAATGTTTTTTTGGCCTTTCAGAAAGGAACCACTCTTATGTCTGAAGATCAAGTTTTTGGTACTCTTTAATACTACCAACAATAAACTTAAACAATAGAAATTCTGACGTTACTTCAGTACGCTCAATAAAACAATTTTAAATACAGGTATTGACAGGAAAGTACAGTAAGTTACAAACTACAATATCCTACCAAGATATGCAGAAATAAGACATTAAAATAATATTGACAGATCGTGAAAACTAATTACAAACTTTGACAGATGTAAGGTGACACCTGACCTAATCAAAAGTTCGCTGTAATTTCTACCTTCCAGTTAGTTTTACTTAAACATCCCCAGCTTTTATTATATTTGACTGGCTTATCGTAGTAGGTTGTCCCCCTTGAAAATTATCCGATAATCAATATTGGTTTCTCCGCTGATATAACTTTGAGCAATAGATTATATAGGAAATTTATTTTCAATGATTAATTTCAAATATGTGTTTTGGTTTGTGAATATTTTACCAGATATGACAGTATACATCAATTTCTTCTCTTCAATTTGATGTGAAAATATTTATTCTAACTTAACATCTTTTTGCTTCCAACTGCGTTTAAAAAGTATCACCATCAGTTATAATGAACATATAGTGAAAATCACTATTTTTTCAATTTCTTTTACTTTAGAGGCAAATAAATTACATTTTCCAAAACATGACAATTTATTATCACATATGTAGGTATTAGTGACTTTATAAACAATACAATAGTATAATTAAAAGTGTAATAGGGTAAAGTCTTCTTGCTTCCATTTAACTTCAAAGTGTATCAGGAAATAAAAAACGTGCGGATTTCTTAAAGTTCTGATGTAGCTTAAACGATGTAACGATTTACGGAACTGTATATACCAACAACTGACGTACGATTCAATATAGTCTTTTGAAATAATAACGTTCATGATTGTCTCATAGTCAAATAATAGAAAAACATGAACAGAACAGAATAGAACAGAGCTTTGATTTTTCACCAAACTGTTTATAAAAACAATACGAATCAACATAAATTACCGTTTTTCTGACTGAAAGCTAAAATCTTTGGAATATTGAAACATTCCACGACAGGAAAAAAAACTACGTCAAAGAATAGTTTTCTTATGAAATTATGTAATTTGCAAGTTAGGCGCTCCTTGAAAGCCGGTGAGTGGGGGAGAGACTGTACATTTATTTAACAAAGGACACAGCATGGTTTCCACGCTTTGCAAAGAAAGGGTGAAATTAACAGACGCGCAATATCATTTCTATTTTAGAAATGAAATCCAAGCTTGAAAACAAAACAACAACAACAAAATTATTTATAATAGCATGCTTTCTGTGAGTTTGCACGGTAGGGTTATCTCTTTAGTAGGACCTACATGTTTTGTCACGGTTTGTTCGTGGAAAGCATGCAAAATAGCCACCTTTACTGTTACAGCTGAAAACTTTAGTTTACACGGAAAAATTTGATTTCATGATTGCATTGTATAGTATAGTATGTACACAAAACATAATTTATCTGAATTGCATATCTGATTTATGTATATCATTGATTATACAAAACTAAGTAACTTAGACACTAGATAAGGGTGAATGAGAGCTAATTTAAAAAAAATGAGTTCGGATCTCAATGATACACATACACCAATGCTGATAAGAAAATTCAGAAACTTGATTCATAATTCATAGATTCTTTCTTTTCTTGATCTCTATGGAAAACCTAGGATCAAGGCCAGTTAATAAAACATGTGTATACGTGTTTTACTATCATGTGTGTTTTCTAAGTTTGTTAAATTGCTCTTTTTTTTTTTTTTTTTGCCATTGCCTGTCAAATACAGTATTGTTTATGTATTACTTTATTTTATCATGTTTTAAAGAGACAACTTCTAGGCATGAAAGTTAAACAAAAGTACTGTTATATGGACATGAGCATTCAAACAAAATCGGAATACATGTATCTTCACACAAGTTTCGTTTTTCTCGAGGAAAAACTATTATACATGTTTTTATGTGGGAAAGCTCGTTTATGAAATAATCCTCGGATTTCAGTGTTTAGCGACATTCAAAGTTTCAAAAGAAAAGAAAACAAATTATTTAATGTTTTCATTTTCTGTTACATGACAACACAAATTTCGCAATATCATAAGCTAAGATAATGTTGTTTTTTTTTTTTTTTGGCAGAAATGTTTTATAACTTTACAAGAATAATATTTCTATATAATATGAATCTATGAACAACATGATTTATAAAAACTGGCTACATGTTTTGTAGCTTTCTACGGAGTGACATGCGAACTTAATTTCCATGTATAACACAAAGCAAAATTTTAGATCAATGCAAAATCCATGACAAAGAATTATTGACTTGGGTCATGAATGACACGACCTAAGCTAATGTAAGGGAGACAATCCAATATGAAGGGAATTGCTTTAACACTGTCAATAACTAAGGGAGAGAATTCTTGAAAATTCTCGTTAAAAGCTGACCATGGTAGCTGTGTTTCTTATATACGAAGCAGTGTCTGTTTATATAAATTGATTTTATTGGGTTTAAACAGTAGTAATGTAAGAACCTTTTAATTTTAACAGGCTGACACTAAAATTCTTATATAGTCTTATACAGCATGTCTATGTTAGATGATAAAGGAATTAGGAGGTTCGCGAAATCAGCTGTTATACACATGCAGAAATGTAAGATTGTTTTCTTGTTTATCACGTCATAAAATAGATCCCGATGACAAAACAGATTTGAGTATTTCTCGACATTACGTATACTGATTTTGACGATTACATGGTTAGTTTCATAGTAAGGTCACTCAGTGCTTTTCAAAAAAAATGGCAGAAATATCTATCGAACAATAATTTGTGTACACACCTGGAGAGGCAGGAAAGCGTTGTCGCTGACCAAGGATAGCTTGAACGTAACGTTCGTGACGTCTGTTATCCCCGTTGTCTCGAGGATTTGGGAAAACATTAACAGGTAGACTTGTAAGATCGATTTTCTTTCCGATCGCGTCTAAAATAGATCGCAATGAATAATAGATTTAGTGATTTTGGTCTAGTTTAAGACTCATTAATATTGCTTGTACTGTTTTTGACCTCACATACGCTATTTTATACATAATGACATAGAGAATTTGCCAGAAAAATGGTACCAATTTTTTGTCCAGCTCACGGCCTAACAAGGTATTTCCCTGGAAAAAGACAGGAATATCTATCACATTCACTTGAATTCTCCCTGCCAGGTTTATAAAATTACATTTTCGGCCGCATGGTTAGATAAGGATATTGTAACAAAGGCCTCAACTGGATTTGATGATGGCTTTAAAGAAAGGATATTTTAAGAATATTTTACTGGCCTAATGTGCGGACTGAAATACTTGGATCAAGGCTAATTGTTCTGGACAGTAAAATTGCTCCGCTGTGGCTTATGATATGTTCTTTTTCTTGCATACTGTATTCTTCAGTTATATTAAACGAAGGCGCTTTTCTTTAAATAACTATTTGACAATAGTAGCGTAAGAATTTACGCATTCATTCATAAATAATAACACGAGAGTCATCTTACATTACGGAGTGTGAGACGAGAATACTGATTGACATGAAGAAAATCGAATCGATAAGCCGTTATTCGTATTGATTAAAATAAAGTTTTATGTTTTAATTAAAAAAAAGGTATATTTAAATATTTGCTTTGAATACATTCAAAGATGATCAATTAAAAATATTGAAGAAATGAGTCGATGGTTTAAATTTGATATCTGTTTGTGTACAATAACAACCGGTTGCCGATATGGATGACTCGCTTTGGAGAATGCTATTCATGTTATGTTTTAGAGGACACTGTAAACTGAGAATTCGCATATTTGTTTGATTCAGTGTAAGATCAACGAATGAACGTAAGATGAACGACATGGTGTTTGTATAAGAAATATTCGTGCATGTGTGATTGCGCGTATGCGTGTGGGTGTATGTGTGAAATGTGCAGATTTATTTTACATAATTATTTCAATTAAGAATGAACATGAAATACGTTTTATATACTCTATACAAAATTTGTAAATTACAATTAAGTTTTTTGTAACTTAAAAGATAAAAGGGGAAAAAATGCGTATGCGTGTACGTGCGCGTCTGTGTATGTGTGTGTATGAGTGCGTGCGTGCGTGCGTGCGTGCGTGCGTGTGTGCGTGTGCGTGTGTGTATGTGTGTGTTTTGTAACGCCGTCGAAAATCTTTGATCTGTGTTTTTTATAGGAAGGCGAATTATAGTTGAACCTGGGCGGGCCTTTTTGACAGTTCTGTAAGAGGATGAGGGAAAGACCAATATCTTGACATTATTTCGATTTTCTTTATAAAAACTGAATGCATTTTTGTGCGTTCATGTGAGTATGGTCATGCTAATTATTAATAAGTCCCAATGTGCTTTGTACCAGTACACATCTGTTCACGCGCGTTACAACATAGTATATGCAAATAAATGCCTAGGACTGCTGAGGACAAACTCTGACTTACGCACAGTTTTAAAACAGACGAAACGATGACGCTATTTCAACAGTTTATTATTTCATTCTTCAACTATATTTTCGGTAAATTTTCTTTTAAATATTGCAGTTATAGGGAAATTTTGTAACCATTTTTTTATATTTTTTTTAAATCCATACTTCAAGCTCAAAATCAAACTTTTGCTTGAAATGAAATTATCATGTAAGCATATTGTGACAGGTTGCAAGTTCTGTCAGATTATTTTAAGAAATGATCGTAAAAACATAAGCTTTTTAAATTGATGGAAATTGCCGAAATTTTTCTTTAAACTAAATTTGTCGATATGAAGAATCAATATTACTGAAGAGAGTTTGTTGCCTGTTCGTTCTGAATCACTCACTATCAATTATAATGCGTATTAGTCGTGCACACGGAAGTTATTGATGTGCCCAGGATAACATATATTTTTTCGTACACCAGTAATACAGACTCATTTGGACCATATTGACTGAAATGTGACATAACTTTAACGTAGTTTATATTGTGCGGTCATGTCGACTTGCCCGACGTAGAAAGCGCATGCGTGAAATTTCATTTCCATTTGCGAAGGAACGCGCAAAGTGTTCAGTCATCTTTACTAACTCAAATCGAGTGACAGCTATGCCTAAACACAACGTTATTAATAAATTGAAAGTACAAATCATTATGACAACCCTAACCACAAGGCTACTATGACTCCATTAAAGAAAATGTTAAAATGAAGCTGGTTGATACATCAATCAAAAATGGTATAAGTGCCTCTTTGCCGTATCACCTGGATAATGGTGTTAAATGTCGCTTTTTACGTTCAAGAGATATAACAAAATATGTAAAGACTTAGCATAATCAAATGGTAATAAAATGTCTTATTGTGGATTTTTACTAGTAGGAACCATATTTAAGTGTAGAAGTCTAAACTGCGGAACTAGATGAGCAATGCACCATAATGAATAAATAGATTCAGTGTTGTATCCGAAATAACAAGTGCACAAGAACGGACTAAATATTTTCAAATTTGTTTAAAGAGATCAACTGCATATGGTACAGGACAATCGTTTTGGAACGACATAAATTCAATGGTCATGCCATGCGTCTGGTCTATATGTGTTAAGATAATATATACATATATCTATATATATGAGTAAGATATATAAGGACTTACTTTTTCATAAAAGCACATTTTACAAGACGACAATACAACAGACATAGTGAAATTAATATGAACTTGACTAACAATTATTATGACAAACAATAATTTATGTACACCCTAAGATGAACTAATGTTGAATAGTCACATTGAATAGAATACAATGTATATAAATGAAACAAATATTGTAAAGTGGCCAGGCTAATGCACTCAGAGTGCAGCCATGCCAAGAAGGCGAGGCAATCCTCATATGCAGGGTACCGACTACCACTGGGGTTCATTCACAAAAAGGCTGTACATACTGATTTTTGTTTTACATATGTGTAACAGAAACAGCAAACACATAAAGCAGACACATGCACAAAGCTAACTTTTACAGCAAACAAAAAGATGCTGTATATGTTACAAGACACTTGTTTTGGAATGATATAAATTCAATGGTCAAGGTGTCCCATTAATTACAGAAGCCTGACATTAGAGGAGAAAATTGCAATTTTATTTTGCTATTTACCTAATCTCACCAATACTATTGAAGCAAGATTGAAAAATAATACCAAGAATAAGTTCAATTTTGGACCGACATATCAGGTTTTGTGAAATGCCAACCTTCTTTCGTATTTGGCAGCAAATAACACAGAACTTGTCCTGTAATACAGTTCTCTTTGATCGCAAACCCGTTACCATAGCTTTTCAGAAGTCATACGCTCGTATGACAAATATACCCAGGTGTGAGAGCAATCGATATAGCATGTTTCGCTTAATGAGCAGACAGGGAGATACAGTTACAGGTATATTGATTTTTCGCTGTAGAAGGTTTACACATATCTTAAAAATAGAATATGACACGACAGCGTGTTCACAAAAAATAAAATAAAAGGAACGTGGCGGAAATAACCACTGGATAGTTTAAGGTAAGATTGCTTTATTTATGTGATATGTCCAATTGTGATTTGGATTCAGGCTCAGTTTTCTTTCCGATTAACATTAAAACGACCTTGGTTGAATCTATTAAACACCTTTTAGTTGCTACATTACTATACATTAAAGATAGTGTATTATTAATCGTTAAAGCAGCATTCAACCAAACCACATTCAGGTTATTTGTCGGATTTCGTGTTGATGTAAACATTTATTATTACAGAATACCTAGAGATACACTGACGTCTGTCTAGACAACTCTTCTTTAATCTAAAACTAAAGTAGAAATTATTTATAATCGTATAGTCCTGATATATCGTCAAAGACACCAGTATCAATCTAAATGAATGGCAGTTACTAAAGGTTTACCATAAACTCTCTTTGCACGAAGGCGACATCCCGTTAAGGATACACTAAGAAGTAAAGCGGGTATCTAGGGGTTTTCTCCAGCATTTCCAAAGACAAAACATGTAGAATTCTACACTGAAAAGGAAAGATTAAGCGATACCAGGGTACTATTTTAACATGATTTATGCGTATAACTTGTGTTAAAATAACAAAATATGTAAAACTGAAGTCGCATAAACTACAAAAGGGCATCACAAAAAAAAGGGTTCCACAGATGTCAAATATTTGTGGGTCTCAGATTCTTTCTTCTCTAATTAGAAGTGATGTAATCCAATTATGGGTAAATGTATCATAAATAAAGATCACTCTTCGAATAAACAGACTCCATTTCTTTCTTTTTTTTTTTCTTTTTGATGCATTAATAAATAAAGGAATTGAAACACTTCAGACACTACACAAAGTTGTGAGATACTATTCTGAGAAAAGGACGACAATGTTTTATATGAACTTCATCCTGAGAATCCTTCTTTATCAAAGGCTGAACATCCTTTTTTTCTGTAACTTCATTTTTCCCTTCTATGTATTAATAAGTATCCCCTACTTGGATTCAGTGTTGTTTTATTTTCTGATCCTTTGGGATCATGGAGTCCATTCAAAATATGTGTAATAGAGTTCCGCTTAAGCCAGTGCTAGGGGGCGTAAGAGGTGTTGCACATTTCATTACCTCTCATGAACAGACTCAGTCAAACCGAGTCTGCTACTGTTATTATTCTTGGTTGCATTCTTTGTTTCCAAAGGATCTTTTTACAGATTTTATTAATAGGTCGACATTTTCAAATTGGGCCTCTCGACCAAGACCGTTATACTTACCTGGTGAAAATCACCCATATAATTTCGGTTACGTCAAAACAATATGACTTCAGATGATGGTCCAGAAATGTTGTGTCTAAATTTATAGCCTGGCTTTTGTTTTCAGAAAGATGTTATTATTAACAAAGTCAAACATTTACTAATTCATCAAGTAAAAGTTTTACATTTGAACTTTTCAATTTGTTTTTCTTTTCTTTTTTATATCGGATAGTCGAATAGAGGAAAATATGGTAAATTTATATAAAATAAAAACAAAAAGAAATATTAAAGTGTCGTGTTTAGAATTGCTATTTGCAAAATGTTAGATAGATGATAAAATAGCACAAAATATATTTAAATCTCCTCATAAACTTCCTGTCTTATTACAATTTGCCGATAATCTTTTTTAAATATATTTCTTTTTTTTTCTTTACTTTTTTTATTATATTTTGTTTTTGTTGTTTGTTGTAACTGTTGTTGTTTCTATTTTTTCAATTCTGTTTTCTATCAAAAAGGTCCTTTAATTAAGTACCAACAAATGGTGAAGCTTGTGCATCATACATTATGAAATGCAGTTCGCTTTCTGCGTACTATGATTATTTCCAGCAGCATTAAAGAAAAAACAAATTTATTTTTAAAAATGTTAATTTCGTTACAATACCCTCGTGAAGCAACATTTGTTTTAACCTTCAGCTTGTTCACATTCTTTGATTTATATGACTAGTTGTAAAAGGAAGTAAAAATTCGTTATATTCGATCACACAAGTTTGTGAAAATCGATACCGTAAACTGAATACCGCTATATATCTGAAATAAAGAAGGTCTCAATGACACTTAACATTTGTATTTTCAGTTAGAGTATCTATTAGTTAGGTATTTGGAATTTATTTATATTACTAAAATTGCTATATCCGCAGACCATTTGATATTCTTGGAGGAAAGTGGCATATTATATGAGTGTAGGAAGGTTTTTATGAAGAGTGCAAGATTGGTTTGGAGGTATTAATGCTGTATTTCGTAACTGTAGCGCATTTCCTATAATGATAATTTAATGTATGAGTAATAACCTATGGAGTAAACATAAGTGTTGGAGCAAGGAGGTTAGGGTCACCATCTAATGAAAACATTGTTTATACATATAAAAAAGAATATATATTTCCTATTGATAAGACCATCTTAAAAGGTAGTTAATTGGTATTTCAGTAATTACCTTTGGGAATGAATTAAAACTCCTAGTATGATCTGACGTGAATGTATAGATTCTAAACCATCGTTTTTCTTTTTCACTAGTTACCTTTTGCATATCTTTAAATGCCATACCATGCTCTAATTAACATACTCTGTGGACACATAAATAATACGACATAGACATCTTAAACTGATGTAAGTAACCTGGATGAGGTAGTATTAATGTACACGTGAATAACTTTTAACATGACTGTATACTTGATTTAAATAACTATAAATTTAGGAGCTCTGGCTATGACATACAGTCTTTTGTAACTTGTGAGAGGGGTCATGTATTCTAAAAACTGTTGTGTCTTATGCATGGTTATATATGTAAAACATGGAAGAGAATAAAGAATACTATGTATACAAGTATGTTTAAATGAGAGGCTGGTATTAATCAGTTTATAACAGATCTGATCTGCTATAATACTTGATTTTTTAAACCATTTTTTACCAGGTACACATTTATAGCAGTTTTCAGACTAGTAAAAAGCCCAGATTAGTGCCAGTTTCTCGGTTTTTACACACCATTTTTTTTTTAATTTTGATATACAGTAATATTAGTTTAATAGAAAACTGTGATATGTGTAGTAGCTGTTTCAGTCTCCTATAATTCTTTAATATAATGGTTTTGCATATGATTTTATGTTTCATTATATTGTAAATGTATGAATTGAAAGTGAGACGTAAATAAAGACATCTATAAGTCAACCATTTAAACAGGATTTTCCTTTTGTATTTCTCAGAAAGGCGTTGTCGTGGAAACTGCAGAAGAACTCAGGGAGCGTTTTACGGCCTAAATTGAAATTGTGAAAATGGTAAGTTATAACCACTGTATTATTACACTGTACATAAAGCGTTATAAAGCATCTTTACCATTCATTGACCTCATGTTCTACAGCTTGAGTGTTTTAAAGTTAAAACTAATAAATTATTATTTTGTTCATAACCTTCCATTGAGTTAAGTTTTGTTTTAGTACTTTATGCCACATAAGCCTTAGTTTACCATAAAGAATACACCACTGTTCTGTATAGGTAGGAGAAACCTTCAATGCAGGTTTTCACTATTGAAGAACACTTTTTGTCCTATATCACATGGACTTTGACTGTTCACGATCTATTTTGTAAAAGATATCAAGCTTCTTTTTCAAAAGTATTTTGTCATAACTTATACGATTATTGTGTGTCTACTATATAATCCCCAGGTACTCCGGGAGCTGAAATTGTTACAAACCATGTACATTTTTAAAAAATGCAAAATGAAAGTGAAAGTAGACAAGCTGTCAAAATGACAAAAAAAAACACCTGCAATGTTTAAAAAAATGGAAGTTAACTAATAAATATGTTTGAAAAAGAAATTAGATATTTTCTACAAAACAGAATGTGAACAGTCATAGTACATGGGCTGTAAGAAATAGTACATATTACTGCTTTTTATGAAGAATTCAATATATACATGTTACGAATATTACGGGCCTGTTAGGTTTTATTTCCAGACTGATAATTTATGTGAGGGGTTTTCTCAAACGTTTTACATAAATTTGTATTATAAGTTAGCCTTCGATAATTAATGTAAAACATGCACTAAATCTTTAACATTGTACTTAAAACATATGCGATTGATAATGTAGTTTCTTTCGCGTTTGTGAACATCTGCCATTTTATGGGAAATATCCATAAAGTGCGCCTGATTTTATTTTTTGAATCAGCTTTAACTGTATATTCAGAACTTCATAAGTCGAAAATTCACACAAGAGGTTGTTTATTTCTTAACAGAAGTGGGCGAATGATTTAAAGCCACTTAAATTCACACAAGAGGTTGTTTATTTCCTAATAGAAGTGGGCGAATGATTTAAAGCCACTTACTGTTATTCTGCTTGGTTGACATTTGTTAGTGACACAGTTTACAAGATACACAACTACCGCCTCCATTACAATTTTACTACGGGATTACTTATTCTGTTCAGCAGGAGTTAGGTTGGCGACCTTCAAATGCAGATATCTATTAATCTAATGATGAAACAAAATGCAGGTATTTATTAATCTAACGATCAAAATATTTTCGCTTGACACGTGTAAAAATAAAGAAATTATTGTTTTTACAACTATAAATAATTAGGTGACATATTTCTTGAAAAAAAAAGAAGCAACATAGACAAACAAGAAAAGAGAAAACAATGTAGCGAAACTGCTATCGGCAACAAAACAAGTAGAGTTTTCTGAGCGCTGTCATCTACTTTAAATATTGTGTATGTAACAGTTATTGTACTTTTCAAATAGTTTTAAAAATAGAGGACAAAAAAGGAAAGAAGCCTTTTAGATTATACCATAAGCGGCATTTATAATGTTTTCAATCAGTAAAAATATGATTTCTAAAACAGAACATGTTGTTGTTTTTTGTTGTTTTTTTTTTTTTTGCAAATTTTTACTAGGTATTTAATATATTTTTGCAAATTAAACACAATTCGACAACTCAGACATTTTAAAATACGTTAGAACTGCTACAGAAGACTTAGTCTACTTAATGATATCCAACGACCATCTTTCTCTAAAATATTTTACCTTTAGAAATTTACTTCAAATTTGTAAAACCTTTATCAAATGTATTTAAATTTGCTGAACATATAAATTTAGTTTTCATATTGAGCTAAATTCATAATTAAATGTCATGCAGTAACTGACTATTGATTGATAAAAAAAACAGTGTAGGTTAATCTGTACATGTATTTTTAAACCTAATGCGTAGTACTGTTAATACAAACAAACTTGTTAATTTTATGTTTACATACCCTGTATGAAATCAGTGTTCATGTTTTAAATATGAAATCTGAATCTGATATACCCTTAACGTTCTTTTTTTATTTGAATAAACTGACTTGCTGCTACTAACTGATTTATGGGAGGTATTTTGCGCCACAATACGAAATGCTATATAATATTAGATATTTCAAATTGATAAAGAATGTAATGAATAATATTATTTAATGTCGTTAAGCATTCATGATAGTTATCATATCGAAGTTTCAACATTCAATTTACCCGCATCGACGATAGAAATTGTCATCTATGTGCATGAATTTGTAATGATCAATTTGAAATATGTAATTCAGCAATTAATATTATATATGATGGCGGATTTTACCCTCTATACAGACTTGTCACGCTTCATACGTTCCACAAGGTCAGATTATCATGATAAAACGTCAATTGATCAGTTTAGAAATTGCTCACACAGGCTTAAATCAGTTGACTATCTTCATTCAGACTGTCAATAATTTGAATTTCGTGTGTATCACGACTAAAATTATTAAATATAGTATTACCAATAAAATGTAATAAACTGGGAACTTGTCACAATTCGTATCAGATAGTTACGACCTATCCCAACTCTTAAAGCAGTAATTTAGAATTGATAACGAAAAGTTATGTCACTGATAAGTGTAATTTTGTGTAAGACATTGGAAAAACATGGAATAAAACACAGGAAACATAAATTAAAACATGAATTAGTGAAACAAAGAAGTCTAAATGATTCAAATTGTAAAAAAAAATAAAGGTCATAAAATCTGTGTAATAACACGCGGTATAATTTCTTGACTAAATATGTTTACAAACTAAAGACTTAGCAGTAAAGAGGCAGCTAGCTATTTTATATCCTTCACGTGCCAAAAACGCTTTTGCGTGAAAACATTTCTTTCATTATAGTAAAATCGTACTCCTGTATCAGCAAAGTGAATTTAAACCGGATATGAAGCCTATACTAGCATACACACAACCCCTTTTAGAAATATAATTTGAAAAGCTGGAAAATCGTTAATAGTGATAATGTGTCTTTCCACTTTGACTTTATTAAACCAGTAACTGTTGTATAAAAATGATAAAATGATCGACAGGGCCTCATATTTTATTATTTCCTTCTACGCGTTTAAAAAAATATGGAAAGACAATCACTTAACCCTTATCATGCTAAATTTCTATAATGGAGTGGCCTATCATTCAATTTTGGCAGTACCATTTATTATTCGAAGGGGTATTCACTGAAAATTTACTGACAGAATAGTTAAAAGTGCAGACCGTGATCAGACAGAAGTTAAATAGCCTGTAATCACTATGCATAACTCATAAATATCATAAACTGTCTTGCATCAAAATTAATGTTCAAATATTAATTAAGACGAAGCGTTTTGATATCCTTTAGTCCATGAAGTTACTACAGTGAAAGCCAGTTTCATATGTTACTTTTGAGAATATTTTAAGTATCCAGTAGTACAAGACAGAAAGGTAAAACATGTATTAGACAGGTAGATTGTTGGTAAAAATGTTATTCCTTTACCAAACATTTCTGTGATTTGGTGATATGCTGCTAAACCTAAAAGAAATCTTGTATAGACATATCACTGTATATAAGTGCTTAACAGCCAAGCTATATTACTTTGCCAGAGGATATAAGACATTTCTGTAAGTCTAAGGGTACCAACTCTTTAATGCCTCAACCCACCCCATAGTAAATATCCTACAACTCCTCACGGTGGTCGGTAGTATGAAGTTTTTTCGTCCCTTTAAACAACAGGACACATTCACGCCTAAAACTCCTATGTATCAAAATGCCACCGTTTATGTCCAATGGCAGATATAATACTTGAAAATACTTGTGGAAAAACATCGCACACCTACCTTAAGCGTTTAACTTCAAAGGTGAGCCGGTGGTCTAGTGGTAACACGCTTGGCGGTCAATTAAGAGGTCCGAGGTTTAAATCTCGGTCCAGGCACTGGAAATTTCTGAGATGCTCTTTAGCGTCACCCACCTAACTAAGAGGCCTGCTCTGGTTCTTCCAAGGAAAGACGGCTTCGTGTGTATCGGTGCTAGACTGTCTATTCGCAAAGATGTAGGCTAAGTTAGCAGGATAGGCCTGTGTCTTAAAAAGATTTCTCTCTATCTGTTCACACTCTGTCCCTCTGGTCAGATCGCTCTGTGCGTGTACTAGTAGAGGGTGAATATCGCGCCCTGTGTGGCTGCGTTTGCTATATGTAAATCGCCTTTGAACGTATTTATTAAGAAAAGGGCGCTTTATAAATCGTGTAAAATAATAATAATAATAATAACTTCGTAATCGGACGTTACTCCTGTATATCACTGTACTTCGTTTTGCAGAGGTAAACAAATAACAAGACATTTTGTACCGTATGTAAACATTCTCGTAATACCATTATATGTCAGTTATTTCTCTCATTTAACTAATCATTGTTTGGGTGCACCTAATTAGTACAGCCTGACTCGTATAAAGTAGTGGACCCGAAACGATAATCGGCGATTTCCGTGTGACTACGTATTCTTTTAATGCACCTCAACACCACATGCCTTTCCGTAAAACACCGAAAAATGCCGACATTGCACACTGAGAATTACGTATTTTTCTGATTAATGTTAAATAAGAAAAAGAGGAAATAATTAAATTGAAATGAATTATATATTTTCAGGTTTTTCAGTATTGGAGGAGGATTCTAACAAAATTTACAAATGCCAAATTGTTTGTCAGATTTTATGCTGTGACATTTCTGATAGTTGTTCCATTCTGTAGTATAATTAAACTAATAAACGACTTTCAACAAGTAAACGCTATTATATCCGAAAACGGAAAAAGAGTTACTGAATCAAAAGCAGTTTTATCTGATATGAAGCCAATATTCGACACTCATGGAAACTTTCTGTCAAGCAGTGGTTTTAAAAATGATCAGTCATGCAGTCTTGCAATTAGTATTATTACTGTGTCAAGAGATAGAAATCTGACGGAAGCAGACAAACCACATTACATTATACAGTCAGTGGCAGCGTTTCTCAGGGTAATCCAACAGTCAGGTATAGATGATATCCGTATACACTTTAGCGTTTGTAATGTCGACATTAATCCAGAAAGTCACACCGATATGAGGGATATTCCGAAATGGATCACCGTTTATCAACGTAATGCAAAGCCAGGAAGCAAATACAAATCCTTCTTTGAGAAAGAGAAGGAAGATTACATATTTTGTTTACAAAAAGGTTTGGAGCAGAACACGTCATATATGTTGGTAACCGAAGATGACGCATTGCCTCATTCTGAACTATTAACCGTGATAAAAGAGAAGATTTTAACAAAAGAAAAGTGTGCTTTTAAACAAAGAAACCTGCAAAATGTGCTTTATATTAAACTCTTTACAAACAATCGTGATACAAATTTTATTAGAACTTGGTATAAACCTACGGCTTTACTAGAATTTGGTATTGACATGAGGGTGTTGTATGAGCTCATTTTACTGTCACTGGTTTTTACCGGAATACTTTTAATAATCTGTAAGAAATATACAAAAACACGAATGTCTACTTACAGCAAATTTCTTTTGATTATTTATGTAATATGCGTTCTTACTTTCATAGAGCGCCGGAATATAAGAATGGTTTGGCGGTATATTTTGGGAATCTCTCATGAAATCTCGTCTGCTCCAGCCGGAAGTTTTGTGGCAATGTTATATCCACGCGACGGTGTATACAATACTGTAAGCTATCTCAGTTCAAGCGAATGTAGCAGGGTATATGCGAAGGACCTGGTTCTAAATGATATGGGTAGAGATCATTGGAAACAAGTATTATATATTGAACCAAGTTTATTTACACATATAGGATATAAAAGGTCTAGACACCATACTAGATTTTGAAAGCGTAAAACCAAATCAGGCAATTGGTGAACATATTCAGTGTAAACAATACAAGAAGTCCGGCCCTCGGTCAAGGCCTGTGTCTTCAGTATGTCAGAGATAATTCATTTCTCCACACAAACAGAAGTTTCCATCTACTTAGTAAATCCCAGGAACACTGATCGCTGATGCATCACTGAAATAAGGCTGTGTTAAGCTTATTAAGTGAACCTGTTTTCACTTGTGTCTTACATTAGTTCAGTATATATTTAATCCACTGTATTGTGTTCAAAAAGATTTAATCTAACACTGAACGACAACCGAGCGTTAAGAAAACACAATTGTTTTTGTTTTGTGTGTTCTTTGTATAAAAGATGCAAGTTGTATCTTTATAAATTTGTTTTGCATTCTGTTAGTAATCGTAAAAAGGACATTAAGGTGTTACACCATTCATTACCTCTCATGAACAGACCTATTACGGATCAGTGTTGTTACATTTTCTAGTCGTTAGGGATCGTATTGTGCATTCAGTCTTACTGTAAATGAGTTCCTCTAAAGGTGGTGTGAGGGGTGTTGCCTATTCATTACCTCTCATGAACAGACCTATTACGGATCAGTGTTGTTACATTTTCTAGTCGTTAGGGATCGTATTGTGCATTCAGTCTTACTGTAAATGAGTTCCTCTAAAGGTGGTGTGAGTGGTGTTGCCTATTCATTACCTCTCATGAACAGACCTATTACGGATCAGTGTTGTTACATTTTCTAGTCGTTAGGGATCGTATTGTGCATTCAGTCTTACTGTAAATGAGTTCCTCTAAAGGTGGTGTGAGGGGTGTTGCCCATTCATTACCTCTCATGAACAGACTAAGTCAGACCGTGTCTGCTATTCTGCTGCTTGGTTGCGTTCTATGCTTTCAACAGATCTTTTAACAGACTTTATCACACTAGTACCAGTTTCAGTTTCAGTTTATTGTTCACTCTTCACAAAATATATGTGATTAGAGGTACATATAATAATCAAGTATGTATAATACACATACAAAAATGTTAACCAGGCTGTAAGGTCAATATCTACATGTTTTATAAGAACAAAGATAAACTATATTGCAGTATAGAGGAACAAAAATCTTAAGTAGTGGTACTAAACAACTACAGTTTTATCAGTAAACTACAGCTAGCATTTATTTTCAATATGAATATACATATGTATCTTTAAGATTTTAAGGGTTATAAGTTGCCAGGTGGGTTTTTAACGGTTTTCAAAACAGCTGATATGAATCGACTCAAATTGGTCAGTTTTTTAACATCACTCTCAGTCATGATATTCTTTAATGAGATAACATTAACAGGTATTCTTCTTATTAAAGGTAAAAAACGTGTTCTATCATCACGAAAATAGGAATTCGTCTCCAATATCGTTCATGTTACATAGGTTACATTTCCTGTTTTGTCTTTCTATACCGAGCCATCTGCCTTTTTCTACAGGCATATGGCTATTACATAATCTAAAGTTGATAAGTGCTTGGACATACACATTTGGTAAGGAACAATAACAGTCTTCAAACTTATGTTCAGTTTTGTAAATTCTATAGTTATAACATTTTGCAGATTCGTTCACATTACTAGCCCGGACTTGTTGATATTGTGCCTCAAGGGAATTTTCAATTAAATTAACTAATACCGACATGCTGATTCTGTTATCGAAAAATTACACAGTGGACACTGATGACATTTAAATAATTGGGTACAGTATGGCAATATATTAAGACCAAAATGAAAAAGGCGCATGATTATGTAATAAAATCTATTAACAGATGAGTACGAATCTATAGATATTCCATACTGAACTGGAAAATGTGATCATTTTATGTAAAAATTATCAACAATAATACGGACACGATTCCGAAATTCGAGGTGTTCGAAACGATCAAACACACGAAAACGTTTACTTGAAGGATACTTTTGTTGGTCAGCGGCTTTTGCCTTTATTTGGCGTCAGTATTGTTTCGAAAGTTGATCCGTCCAATGTTAACACTTTTAATACATTTAGTACTCTTCTTATAATAATTTAATGAAGAAATGTGACTTATTGACTTATTAGCCCATTGGGTTATATGCTTTGTGTATTGAAGTTTATTATTACAATTGTAATATGATTGCGTATGTCAGTTTAATAAACAGTTTCTTACCTTGCTGTTATTGCTTTCATAGACTGGACAACTGGTACCACCGATTATAAATTATGGCACTGAAATATGGGGTTCTATTCATCGAAAAGCTATTGAAAGAATATGTATGCAGTTTTATTAAATAGTACTAAGTTTTATGTTGTTTTAGGTAGACTGAGATATTTTAATATTAAGAAGTTCTTGATTAAGATTGTAGAATTATCAAGTTCTTGATTAAGGTTATAGTATTATGAAGTTCTTGAGGTGAAGTTCTTGATTCAGAGTATAGAAAGATGAAGTTTTGGATTAAGATTATAGTTATGAAGTTCTTGATTCAGATTATAGAGTTGTGAAGTTCTTGATCAAGAGTATAGTCATGGAGTTCTGGATTAAGATTATAGTTATGAAGTTTTGGATTAAGATTATAGTTATGAAGTTCTGGATTAAGATAATAGTTATGAAGTTCTGGATTAAGATTATAGAGTTATGCCGTTCTGGATCAAGATTATAGTTATGAAGTTCTGGATTAAAAGATAATAGAATTAAGACGTTCTGGCTGAGGATTATAGAGTTAAACGTTCTGGATTAACGTTATAGATTAACGTTATAGCAGAATCAGAAAAGTGTATACTGTAGTATAACATAGTGATCTGGTATCTGTCAATGACGATTAGACAATATTGTACTAAATACTAGTGATGGGCCGACAATCGGCGACAATCGGATAATCGTCGGCGTTGCATTCATGATCGCGATCGCCGACTTTACTTTTCTCTGAGCGATTAATTACTTGGTACCCTAAACGGATAATTTAGTTGTTTCTGACCTTTTTCTTTCCGGTATTTACGGTCCTTTGGGGGCAATTACGCCAAGGGAAACTACTCTACGCTTCCTTTAAAGTCTCGAAAGAAATAGCGGTCATCTTTACCACCCACATTTTGGGAGATATATGGCTTTTACAAAATTAAGCCGGGAAAACCATCATCCCAAACTCTTTGCATTAGTATGGCAGTATGCATAGAATGCCGTAACACTTACGCAAGCAAAGGTATTTTCGATGTTTAATTTTGTGATATTGAAACTATTTCAGTCGTTAACTAAGAATTAATAAATCCTTTTTACTTTTTTTGCTCCAAATAATTTACAATTCAATAACCCAAGATTACTGGATATGTCCCTGGTGAAATTAAGACAACTACCTTATTTGAAGTTTACTATCTTCACAAACATCTTACCTTTACGATGTTTACTTACTCGTGTTTATGAAGGGATCTAATAGAAATAGGATATCTAATCTCTGTGTGGTTCATTTCTTAAGTAATGACATAAAACATACACTGTAAAGTGAACTTACAAGTAAATATGCAACTAGAATAACCGATTATCCGATTATATTCGATTAATTGAATCGGTTGGCTTGTCCGATTATGCCGATTAATCGGTTGGCAAATCTAACCGATTTGCCCATCACTACTAAATACACAATTTGTTATAACACAACGTTTGGATTAAATTTGCATATATAAAGATATATAGTTGTTGATTGCTTAAAGCATCCATAAATATAGAAAGTATTTATCTTCAGTTTTAATAAAGTTTCATTTTTTTCAAATTGGTGGAAAAATAAAAACAAGAGTGCCAGAATGTCACAATATACGCCCGTCACATGTAAATTTCTTTACACTAGCACCTGTATTTGCAAATGGAATTTTAATTTTGTGGTAGTAATTATTGTAATTCTTTTTGTTTTTCTAAATCCACATAAAAACTCCTTACCAGGTAGAGATACCTTAAAATACACCTAAAATTTGAAAGTAACATCTATGTTGTACCACAGAAAAGTTATAAAAAAAGTTACAATATAAGTTATTTATAGTAACAACTAAGGGAAGTTAGTCCTTAAAAAAAAATCCCCCAAAAAACTTGTTAGTCCACACAAAAATCCTTACCAGGTAGAGATAGGTCAAAATACACCTCAGAATTTGATGTAACATGCGTGTTATACTACAGAAAAGTGGTCTCGATTTTTCCCTACGACTAGTAATGAAAAAGTTATAATACAAGCTATTTATAGTAACAACAAGGGGAAGTAATTCTAAAGAAGGGACCTGCGCACGACATTTTGTCTCATGATAGTGTACAATTGTGCCAAGTTACATCAAAATCCCTCCATGCACGAAGAAGAAATGCTTCGGACAGTCATTCTTGTATGTGACCTTTGGTCTCTAAGTGTGACCTTGACCTTAGACCGAGGGAGCTGGTACTTGCGCAAGACACTCCGTCTCGTGGTGGTGAACATTTGTGCCAAATTATATCAAAATCCCTCCATGCATGAAGAAGAAATGTTCCGGACAATGTCATTCTTGAATTTGACCTTTGATCTCTAAGTGTGACCTTGACCTTAGACCTAGGGACCTGGTTCTTGCACATGACACTCCGTCTCATGATGGTGAACAATTGTGCTAAGTTACATCAAAATCCCTCCATGCATGAAGAAGATATGCTCCGGACAAAGTCATTCTTGAATTTGACCTTTGATCTCTAAGTGTGACCTTGACCTTAGACCTAGGGACCTGGTTCCTGCGCTTAACACTCCGTCTCATGATGATGAACAACTGTCCCAAGTTTCATCAAAATCCCTTTATGCATGAAGAAGATATACTCCGGACAAAGTCTGTGGCCGCCGCCCGCCCGCCAGGGGCGTTCCCATAATACGTCCCGTTTTTCAAACGGGCGTATAAAAATGCAAGAATTCATCATATGAAAGGGAAGTTATTCTGAAAAAATACATAAACATTCCAATTTTGATTTGGTTCGTATGACACATTGAAATATTTTACAGACTGGACAGGAGAAGATCAAAGTTGACTTTTGACCTTCAAGTGTGACATTGACCTTTGAGCTAGGGATCTGGGTATTGTGTAAAACACATTGTGAAATATTGGGAACATACATGTTAAGTAATATTAAAATCCCTTAATGAATAACAGAGTTATGGACTAGACAGGAAAATAAACCATACTGACATTCGATATCCGGCTGTGAGTTAGGGATGAGGATGGGAAAATTTGTGCCAAGTGATAACAAAATCCCTTAATGGATGACAGAGTTATAGAGACAGAGACGGGGGTTTGGGTGTGCGCAAGACACATCGATCGTCTTATCATGACGTATATCTATGCAAAGTGATATTAAAATCCCTTTATGGATTCTCGAGTTACAGACCGGACAGGACAGGAAAAAATGTTGACATTTGACCTCAAAGTATGACATTGACATTTGCGCTAGGCGTCCAGGTTTTATCGAGCGGAATTTTTGTTTCAAATAATATTTAAATCCTGTTTTGCATGACAAAGTTATGGACAGGACAGGGAAAAACACTGCTGACGTCTGATTTCCAAGTGTGACATTGACGTTTGAGTTATAGTTCTGGGAGTTGCGCATGACATGACATCTGCTTATGGGGAATATTTATGCCAAGTAAAATTGTACTCCCTTGATGGATGTCAGGGTTCTGGTCCGGGCATCAAACAGATCCTGTTCATGCAATGTAAACATGTGGTGGGATAACATGAAAAAAAGAAATCACCGTAGTAAAGGGAAGTAATGCTGAAGGAAATATACAAACATCTTTTTAATTGGGTCCATACGACACATGAGCTTATATTAAATCATTTTACAGACTGGACAGAGAAATATCAATGTTGATTTTTGACATTCAAGTGTGAACTTGAACTTTGAGCTAGGAGTTCGGGTTTTGCGCATTACACGTTGTTTTACAATGGGGAACATTTGTGCCAAGTAATATTAATTTCCCTTAATGAATGACAGAGTTATAGACCGGACACCAAATGGTGGACGGACGAAAGGAAGACGGACAGACAGATAAGCGTTATCATATACTAGTAGTCGCCGTACATGGTTTTTAACCAGTAGAGGACTGAAACTCATTTGATGTTTATGATAGTTAACCGTTGTCTAGCAGATATCAAATTTCTTGTGAATTGCAATCATTCGTGTTTCGAAAATACAACTTGTATCCGTACTTTGTGACTTTTTACAATGGGGCGTTGTAAAATAAATACAATCATATCTCTTTCGTAATTCGAAATTTTTGAAAATTTGATATGCTATTAGCAAAGAACACTTTTTAAAATATATTTGAATATCAGAATGGCATTTGTATTGGTCAATCACATCTGATCAAAATTTTATGACATTTTTCATTTTTAGTATACATATTCTGTTTATTTAAGAAACAAAAAGGACCCATTTCATAGAGTTAGATATACGTTTTATCATTTTTTTATCAATTTTTGTAATTACTACCCTGTTATTCTTATACAATAAAATGTAGACTATTGCTTTTGATATCAATATAATTTCTAATTTTACATTTGCATTTGATAGATATTGAGATATTTCATGAACCAAAGGGTACGTTTTAAGACAGTGCGAAGCTTCGGAATTCATAATTTTTTATCTATCCTGGTTACACAACCAAGATAGGTAAAGGGAGGTAATGATATTTTTTCAAACTTGCAGTTATAATCTGTTTATGCAAAATATATATGAGCCGTGCCATGAGAGAACCAACATAGTGGCTTTGCGACCAGCATGGATCCAGACCAGCCTGCGCATCCGCGTAGTCTGGTCAGGATCCATGCTGTTCGGTTTTAAAGCCTTTTGGAACTGGAGAAACTGTTAGCGAACAGCATGGATCCTGACCAGACTGCGCGGATGCGCAGGCTAGTCTGGATCCATGCTGGTCGCAAAGCCACTATATTGGTTTTTTATGGCATGGCTCATATTGTCAATGTAAATATTTGACATATATAATACAATAGTTCTTATATCCTTATGAATTCTTAGGCAAAGTATGTTTATAAAATTTAAACATATGCTAAAATAACTCTTGTCTGGGCAACAAGAACAGAAAAAAAATCATAGAAATACCGCCAGTGAAACTCTAACATGTATTAAGCTGACACAAAAAAAAACTTTCGACCAAATACATTACTTGATCAAAATCTGATTAACCACCTTTAAGATGTTGGCTAAAGGGCAAGCGGTAGGTTAGCTTTTTCTGTTCAGTATAATGAATTATGTTATAAAAGAATTGCAGATCGGTCTATACCAAACATGTTTGGCAGATTTTATTATTCGCATGGCGGGGAAACATAGATTGCAACGTCATCAAAACCAGCACAAATGAGTTGTCCGAGTCTTTTAAAATTTTTATTACTCCAGATTTCCACTTGGGATTAAGAGCACCATACCCATTTACCTTAAGCTGATGAAATTATCACTTTCGAATCTTACAATGATATTTAATCCATGTCTGTACAAACAACGTTCATTTTACATTAGCTAATGACTAGTCTCTGCCCACTCCACGACTACTCGGCCTTTGCTAAACCTACTTTCGTTTTTAAAGGTTTGCATTAAGGGGACGCATACTTTGAAATTAGAAAAAAGTGGGTGGGGTATGATAAAATTTACCTGCAAAAAAGTACAAGGTTTTGGTACATGAAATGGATACTGTTTCAACTGTTATAAGTACATAAAGGATTGCTCACTAAAATAAAAATGAGAAAACTGAAAGAAGAAAGTTACTGTTGAATTACATAAGACTTCTTGTGTACATTCAAAGTCAACAATTAAGACTTTTTGGTGCGAAAATAATAGTGCTTCACCTTGTCCAAACATTTATCAATGTCCTACAGATTCTAATTTAAAGAAAGAATGTGAAATATGGTCACTGTCTTGCTTTTCATTTCGCATATGTAAGCTAAAACACATTATTTAGTTTGTTTACAAAGTAGTGCATAAGAAAAGATACGGTGGTCAAGGAATGCCACATTCCAAAACTAAAAGAGTATATTCCCCTTAATACATTAAACATTTATGGTTACAGAAGTCTAGTAGCTTATAATAAGGGCCTAGAAATGTTGCCATTATTAATTTTTAACTTGGTATTCATGAACTACAATGCACTTAAATATCAAAACACATTGAACGAACTTTTGAAAATGTATTGTCTTAAAAATCCCTAAAATAAGGTATGAAATTTGGTTGAGAGGTCCACTCAATGTGTATATGTGCAAAAGTAACATTCTAATCTTGTTCACAAAAGTTACTAATACACAGCAGGCATGTCAATGATCAAAGCTGGACGAATATACAGTTATCCTCACTTTGATGTCATTTATAATTTGTCCTTGAATTCTCCACCATACTTTTCATAACTCTGTTTGCACGAGTTGCACGAGAATGCTGTCATTCACGTAAAAAATGGGGTCAAATAAGTTGTAAATGCAATATCATCTAAACGTTATTAATGGATTATGCAGTTCAAGATAAACTTTATCTCATAACGTAACGAACATGTATAAAGTTGTAACAACAACTTTACTTACACTGATTTAAGTAGCAGTCGCTTTATAAGTGACTTTATTGATTCATTTTGTGTTTTGTTATTGTTGTCAAAAAGTATAACGGAAGTGCCTCACAACTGAAGCGGAAACCAGTTGATGCGCAAAGTAGTCCAATGTAAGTAATATTTTTTGACAAATGTCCACAGAAATTAATAATTTTCTAATATTAAAGACGAATATCTGAATAGGATTCATTATTTGATAAGAAATTAAAAATCATCGACATGTTTTTTAGAAATCGTACACGTGCTGACACCTAAGTTGTCTCCCGTTGTTTATTAGAGTTACCTTTCGTCCGCGCAGTAATACATTTGCAGTGAATCGCCGAGAAGTCGTGGGAAAATTAAAAACCATGTAAATAAACTAAAATTAACCACCTTTTTCAAGATGAATTTCAAGTGATCGCCATTATGCATTTAACCCGCCTGACCTGTGTAGCATCTTAGATATCTGTTCTAAGGTATTCATTGTGTAGAATGTCATGTTATGCCCTTGCAATGCTAATCCCACTCTGATATTTTTTGTTTACATTTTTATCAATGAGAAATATGGCGTCCATCCCGAGCTGAAATGACGTGGCGTTAAATTTTTACATGTTTAAGCAAACCTGGTATGTAAGAAAGAAAATCTCATCCCTTCAACATTATTTGGAACACTGTTATTGTAAAAAACCTGTTTTTTCCTTATACAAAAGCTTAATATATTGTGTTGAATGTACTTTCACGAAGACCTCTGTTTTCCTATTACATTCATAGTACCACATCCTTATCCACAAAATACTGAATATTACAGGTGTCCATCAGTATTATATCAGTTTAGGAGTATGTTTTTTATTTTCCCACCATTGATTTCTTGAATATGCACCCCTTCCGCATTTCTGTATGAACTGTGAATGTAGCAATATGCGTCCCCTTAAGAGTTTGAGACATATGTTCTCAGGCACCGTCGTTTGATGAGAAGTTGAGAACGCTTTATTTTTATTGCGAACTTTGTTACAAAAATGATAAAACCGTATGATTTTAAACGGTCTTATTGTCGGTGTTGGGTTTTCATTTACACTGATTTTCCAGAGTGTTTATACAGTAAGACAGATGTAAATGATAAAGGTGTTTATACAGGACACTGTTTTCAGGGCCCATAACTCGTGTCATCTTAAGTTAAGGGCCCTGTTGTCCAGAGCCTTTATACAGTAAGACAGATGTAAATGATAAAGGTCTTTATACTGAACACTGTTTTCATGGCCCATCACTCGTTTCATCCTAAGTTATGGGCCCTGTTGTCTCGAGCCTTTATATAGCAGGCTTTTATACAGTTAGGGCCCATAACTCGTTTCATCCTAAGTTATGGGCCCTGTTGTCCAAAGCCTTTATACAGTAAGACAGATGTAAATGATAAAGGCCTTTATATAGCAGGCCTTTATACAGTAAGGGCCCATACCTCGTTTCATCCCAAGTTATAAAAAATAAAAGTGCAACAGATGTCAGGGCCTTTGCACAGGAGTTAGCCTGTAACATAGTATGTAAAGGCTCCGGGCACGCTCCCGTGCAAAGGCCCTGAAAGTTACTGTATAAAGGCCTTAAGGAAACAGGGCCTTTGTACGGGAGTTAGCCAGTGGCATGTACTATATAAAGGCTCCTGACACATGCTCCCGTCCAAAAGCCCTGTAAGTGCGTTTCACTTAGGGCTTTTATACAGATGAGATTCATCCTAAGTTATGGGCCCTGTTGTCCAGAGTGTTTATACAGTAAGACAGATGTAAATGATAAAGGTGTTTATACAGGACACTGTTTTCAGGGCCCATAACTCGTGTCATCCTAAGTTATGGGCTCTGTTGTCCAGAGCCTTTATACAGTAAGACAGATGTAAATGATAGAAGTCTTTATACTGGGCATTGTTTTCATGGCCCATCACTCGTTTCATCCTAAATTATGGGCCCTGTTGTCCACAGCCTTTATATAGCAGGTCTTTTTACAGTGAGGACCCATAACTCGTTTCATCCCAAGTTATGGGCCCTGTTGATCGGAGCCTTTATACAGTAATACAGATGTAAAGGCCTTTATATAGCAGGCCTTTATACAGTAAGGGCCCATAACTCGTTTAATCCTAAGTTATGTGCCCTGTTGTCCAGAGCCTTTATACAGTAAGACAGATGTAAATGATCAATGCCTTTATATAGCAAGCCTTTATACAGTAACAGTAAGGGCCCATAACTTGTTTCATCCTAAGTTATGGGCCCTGTTGTCCAGAGCCTGTACACAGTAAAATGTTAATGTCCGGGCCTGTGCGCAGTAAACTCACCCCAACCCTTACTCTAAACCTATACCTCATAGCACTTATATAGGAAAAATCCGAGTTAGAGGAATTTGCTTTCAAGAGCCTCTATATATGATGTAATTTGAGATTCGAACTTTGAGGCCCGAAACCCATGGTAACCGATCCGGTTCGTTTCAGTCTCTTTCGATCTGCCTCAGTCCAGGCACCAATCGGCGGGAGTTTGAGCAAAATGCGTCAAATTTTTCGTGAGTTATTGGCCTTTTTAGTCGTTTTAACCATAAATATAGGACCATGTTTGAGACGATGCTGCCGTAAAGAGAATGACCGTAACCCTAACCCGAAACCATGGGTGCAAAGCCCAAACCGTACTGGCACGCTTGTGTTAAGATCAGACATAAAACTTGAGGTCAGGGTCTCAGAAAATGCTGTCAAACCTTGGAAACAACGGGGGCTGAAAACGCCTAAGTGCGGTAACGTGGAGGCCTTGGCACGGTCAGGATATATGTACTGTACAAAGGCCTTGGTAAACCTTTGTAAAAATGTCTAATAGAGGCCCTTAAAGGCCTTTACACAGTGTTAGGCCTAAGTTAAAGGGCCTTTGTATAGTACCAACCATGGAATTGCTATATAGAGGCCTTCAAAGGCCTTCACACAGTGTTAAGCCTAAGTTAAAGGGCCTTTGTATAGCACGAACCAAGGTATATTGCTATATAGAGGCCTTCAAACGCCTTCACACAGTATTAGGCCTAAGGGAAAGGCCTTTGTATATTGCCGTTTACCATTATACAAAGGCCCTTTAACTTAGGCCTAACACTGTGTAAAGGCCTTTGAAGGCCTTTGTATAGTGTAAACGGCAATAACACTATACAAAGGCCTTTGAACTTAGGCCAACTGTTAAGCCTAAGTTCACAGGCCTTTGTATAGTAAGTTTTAAGCCTAAGTTAAAGGGCCTTTGTATAGTGTAAACGGCAATGAGGCTATACAAAGGCCCTTGAAGGCCTTCACACAGTATTAGGCCTAAGGGAAAGGTATTTGTATAGTGGTGAACGGCAATAAGGCTATACAAAGGCCCTTGAAGGCCTTCATAAGGCCTTTACACGTTACTTACAACAAAGGCCTCCTGTACAAAGGCTGTAGTATCACTGTACTTTCCTATACAAAGGCCTACTGTACAAAGTATATCTGTATAAACATTTGTTGTAAATTACCATGGTTAGTACTATATAGAGGCATTGAAGGCCTTTACACAGTGTTAGGCCTAACGGAAAGGCCTCTATATAGTAATAACGATGGTTAGTACTATATAAAGGCCTTTCCCTTAGGCTTAACACTGTGCAAAGGCCTTCAAGGCTCTATATAGCAATAATGATGGTTAGTACTATATAGAGGCCTTGGAGGCCTTTACACAGTATAAGGCCTAACGGAAAGGCCTCTATATAGTAATAATGATGGTTAGTACTATATAAAGGCCTTTCCCTTAGGCCTAACACTGTGTAAAGGCCTTCAAGGCCTCTATATAGCCTAAACAAGAATGCTACAATACAAAGGCCTTGTGCAAAGGGTTATTACTGTGTAAAGGCTTTCTACATACAAAGGGAGGGCAGTAAAACTAGGACCTTTGTACAGCAAGGCCTTTATATAAGAAAATAGGGTATTATTACTATATGAAGGCTTCCGGTTTATAGGAGGCCTTTAAATAGCAAGAGAGATCCCGTTTTCTGTGTAAAGGCGTTTTCCCGTACAAAGGCCTTGAAAGAATTGACAAAGTGCAGTAAAACTAGGGCCTTTGTACAGCAAGGCCTTTATATAAGAAAATATGGTATTAGTACTATATGAAGGCTTCCGGTGTACAGGAGGCCTTTAAATAGCAAAAGAGATCCCGTTTTCTGTGCAAAGGCCTTTACCCGTACAAAGGCCTTGAAAGAATTGACAAAGTGCAGTAAAACTAGGACCTTTGTACAGCAAGGCCTTTATATAAGAAAATATGGTATTAGTACTATATGAAGGCTTCCGGTGTACAGGAGGCCTTTAAATAGGAAAAGAGATCCCGTTTTCTGTGCAAAGGCCTTTTCCCGTACAAAGGCCTTGAAAGAATTGACAAAGTGCAGTAAAACTAGGGCCTTTGTACAGCAAGGCCTTTATATAAGAAAATATGGTATTAGTACTATATGAAGGCTTCCGGTGTACAGGAGGCCTTTAAATAGGAAAAGAGATCCCGTTTTCTGTGCAAAGGCCTTTTCCCGTACAAAGGCCTTGAAAGAATTGACAAAGTGCAGTAAAACTAGGGCCTTTGTATAGCAAGGCCTTTATATAAGAAAATATGGCATTAGTACTATATGAAGGCATCCGATGTACAGGAGGCCTTTAAATAGGAAAAGAGATCCCGTATTTGTGTAAAGGCCTTTTCCCATGCAAAGGCCTTGGAGGAATTCACCAAGTGCAGTTATACCAGGGTCTTACTAACCCTAACCCTGCAGCAAAGCCTTTATATATGAAAGCTAAGTGTAAGTGTTATATAAAGGCTCCAGATGCATTGGAGGCATTCATATAGGAGAAGAGATCCCGTTTACATTTTAAAGGCCTTTTTCCCATATATGGCCTTGAAGGTGTTGTTGTTACTTGTATGTTTTACGGCGATTTAAACCATATTATTTATCATGTTACGGCGAGTAGTTAACCCTAGCAGTGTTCCTGGATGTGGTAGCTTTACTCCTCTGGTAAGTGCCAACTTGCACACATGGATAGTCAGAGATGGAGAACGAATAATATCAGACAGAATGCATTTCATGTCATCATCAAGAAGGACATACAAAACGCCTAGGCATCAAACTGTAGACTCCGCCATCTGTTTACTAATGCCTTTCCTCGTGAGCTAAGAGGACAATAAAAATAGGGCCTTTGTGTAGCGCCTTTATATAGCAAAAGATAACGCGTTTTTCTGTGTAAAGGCCTTTTCCCGTAGAAAAACTTTGAATGAATTGATAAAGTGCAGTAATACTAGGGCCTTTGTACAGAAAAGCGTTTATATTAGTACAATGTAAAGGCTCCTGATGTATAGGAAGCCTTTACATAGGGAAAGAGATCCCGTTTACGCCTTGAAGGCGTTGTTTTTACTTCTATGTTTACGGCGTTTTAAACCATATTTCAGTGCTGTTACGGCGGACAGTTAACCTTAGTAGTGTTACTGAATGTTGTAGCATTAATACACTAGTAAGTGACAACTTGCCCACATGATTATTATTTTTTTTTTTTTTTTTTTTTTTTTTTGGATTTAACGTCGCACCGACACATGATAGGTCATATGGCGACTTTCCAGCTTTAATGGTGGAGGAAGACCCCAAGTGCCCCTCCGTGCATTATTTCATCACGAGCGGGCACTTGGGTAGAACCACCGACCTTCCGTAAGCCAGCTGGATGGCTTCCTCACATGAAGAATTCAACGCCCCGAGTGAGGCTCGAACCCACATCGATGAGGGGCAAGTGATTTGAAGTCAGCGACCTTAACCACTCGGCCACGGAGGCCCCTGCCCGCATGATTAATCACAGATGTGAGGACGAATAATGTCAGAGACAATTCCTTTTATCTTATAGTCAAGAAGAACATACGACCCGTGTAGGCATCGAACTGTAGACCCCGCCATCTGTAGACAAATGCTCTCCCTACTGAGTTAAGAGGACAGTTGTACTAGGGCCTTTGTACAGCAAGGCCTTTATATAAGAAAATAAGGTATAAGTACTATATGAAGGCTTCAGGTGAACCGGATGCCTTGAAATATGAAAAGAGATCCCGTTCTCTGTGTAAAGGCCTTTTCCCGTACAAAGGTCTTTAAAGAATTGTGCAGTAATACTAGGGCCTCGAAGGAATTGACAAAGTGCAGTAATACTAGGGCCTTTGTACAGCAAGCCAATATCTGTAAATAAATAATTTCATTTACAGAGAGGAAATAAAGAAGATACAG
The DNA here is from genome assembly GCF_021730395.1 of Mercenaria mercenaria. NCBI lineage: Eukaryota > Metazoa > Mollusca > Bivalvia > Venerida > Veneridae > Mercenaria > Mercenaria mercenaria. The sequence continues at coordinate 28,244,165 of NC_069362.1, forward strand.
AAAAGAAAGGAAGAAAACAGAAACGAGCACTGTCTTTTAAGTAGAAACAAAACTGTATAAACATTAATGGAATAATAACAGCGGTAAGTAAGTTACAGTCAAGAATTAAGTGTTCATACGGCGTTAAACATTCAATTGCGGTATCGTCAATAACTTTAAAACCACTTATCCTATAAAATGCATGATATATGTGTTTGTTTGTCATTGAAGCAGCAACATGTAGGTACCTACAGAAAAAGAATCGGTGCAGTGGTTGAAAAGTTATAACAATTGATATTGTCTTATATAAAGGCCCCAGGCAAGATATAAACAACGAATTGCAGTTTTGGCAATAACATTGGAACCACTTGTCCTACGGAAACGTGCTATATGTCTTTTTGTTTGTTTTTTAAATTGAAGCAAAATAATATCTACTTTTACTGAGTCATAACAACTGTTATTAAATTGCAATGAAATTGCAGCTAAAGACAGGTGTTCATGCCGTGTTAAACAAACGGTTGCGGTATTGCAAATAACTTTAAAACCACTTGTCGCTTCGAAATGTATAATATATGTGTTTGTTTGTCATTTAACCAGCTATACAAGTTGGAACTCGATGTAGCGGTTAAAAAGTAATAGCAATTTGGTTTAGTTTCCTATATAAAGGCTCCAGGCATAAAACAGAGATGTTCATACGGCGTTAAACAACAAATTGAATTACTGGCAATTACTTTTAAACCACTCGTTAGATTTACATGTATAAAATGCCATTTTGTTTGTTTTAATAGGAATATTTTGACACCTTATTTATCAAATTCCAACACTCCATTGCAAAGTTGTTATTATTTCAGTCCACTTTCAGCTTTTATAGCGTGAAGACGTAATGTTTGGTCCCGGACAGAAATTCAAAAAAATATTATCAAAAGCAGATTTTTACAGCGAATTGTTTTTTGTAACAATCTAGAAATAATACAAATAATACTTAATTTTCTTACTCAGAGGGGGAGGGGGGGGGGGCGGGTTCTTGCACCAGTTTAGTGTGGAAATATATATATATATATATATATATATATATATATATATATATATATATATATATATATATATATATATATATTTTACTGTACAAAGGCCTTAGCATATTTTGTTTTTGGAGCGGGGGTTGTGGAGGGAGCATTGAAAATGGTACGCAGTTATTTTAACTGCCCAGTTTGTAACAAAAGTATTCAAAGGTTGACACCACATATGGTGAACCAACACCAGAAAGAACTGGGGAGTAAATATTTATGCAAACTTTTTGCGAACCATACAAAACTCTGAGGGAAAACACAATACAGAGGTGGGTACTATAGAGTATGCCCCGTACGTGGTTGCCCCTCTGTGATTGAAGAGGTACCTCTGCACCTGAGAAACTGTCACGCTCAATCAAGAGGAGCATCGTTAGTTATGGCAAAAGATGCTAAACGCATCACAGATATCAGCTGGGAGATCCCGGAATTAGGGAAAAAAACCCGGGTCTGGGACAAACAAAATGCCTCCTTCAGACGAATCTCTTAATGCGTCTGATGACGACAGCCACTCTGTTTACTCTATTTCCAATCTTGATTCACTCTCTACTAAAAAATCAAAGAAATCTTAAGTCCTCACTGGCGTCTCAGGAAACCCCACTTCAGGAGAGACCCCTTGTGCATACGATAGTGGAATTTCTGTAAGATAGAGTACTACGCGTCTTAACAGTTCGATCCTTTATTCAATTCTGCATAAACAACTCAACAACATGACGTCAATATCTGACGTCCGACGTATATATAAATTGGCGGCAACGTTAACGTTATCACGACATCCTGGGGGCCGCTAAATGATATATTTTGCAAAACACCATGACATAATGATATCTCTAGTGTCTTTTCATAAAATGAATGCTCAGATAAAGGAAATATCTAAAAATTTACAAAAAAAAGTCACATTTAATATCCTGCAGAATGCACAAGTCACGGTTTCGTATTAAGGAATAGTACAACTCTAAACATGCTTGAATTAAAATAAACTTCAAATTAGCGTGTCTTTTTAACTGTCACAGTATATTCGCGAATTTATGAAAATGAACCACTTCGCAATAATAACTAACTATGATTAATGAATCTGACATCTCTTCACATTACACTCGTAATGTTTAAGTGTTTCTATAGTTCACACATTCTAGTGGGTATAATTTCACTATTGGTCTGGTTGTAGTTCCGTTCGCAGTTCTAATTGTAGCAGCTCGGGTACGATCGTCTCTTCCGGTAATTAACTGCTCAACAACGCCTAGTTTCCATCGGTTCCGTGGACATTCATCGTGGATTTGTACTACGTCACCCACGGCTATCATCTGTTCATTCGTTCCTGATTTACGGTGAGATTCACGTAATGCTGTTAAGTACTCCATTCTCCACCGTTTCCAGAAATGGTCAAGGAGCTTTGATTGTAATTTTGCCTGTTTTGTAACCGCAGAATGTTCGTCAAATTTGGATGAATTTTCAAAGTCTAAGGTAGTTGTGTTATACGGAAGTGACGTAAGTCTCCGGCCGTAGAGAAGGTGTGACGGTGTTAGTGGGTCCATGTCATCGACACTTGATGACATCTGAGTTAACGGTCTGTCGTTCAGCATGGCTTCGATCTCCGTAACTACCGTTTGAAGTGTTTCCATGGTAACAAGGGAGCATCCTACAACTTTCTTCAGCGCTATTTTTGTGAGACCTATTAGTCGCTCCCACCATCCTCCATACCATGGTGCTCGTTTGGGAATGAATTTCCATTCTGTGCCTTTTCTACTTAATGTTTCTCTGACTTGAGTTGACTGGAAAATATGTTTCAAGCTTTCTGACGCACTTGTAAACGTTGTAGCATTGTCTGACATCATGACCCTCGGAACTGATCTCCGGCTTACGAAACGCCTAAAAGCTAGTAGGAATGACTCTTTGGACAGGTCTGGTACAACCTCTAAATGTAAGGCTCGAGAATTGGCACATGTGAATAAACATACATATACTTTTATTACGCTTCCGGAATGGTCTCTTACGTATAACGCACCTGTGTAATCAACTCCAGTCACAGTGAACGGTGGAGACTCTTCTACTCTTACTTTTGGTAATGGTGGTGGATCTGGCGCTCTATACGGCTTTCCTTGTACTCGTCTGCATATTGTACATTTCCTGAGGATAGATTTTACGCACTGCCTGGTAGCTGGGATCCAGTACTTCTGCCTTAACTGGGTAGCAGTAGCGTTCGTTCCTGCATGTAACTGGTTCTCATGTGTGTCTAGTACAATCAGGCGTGTAAGTGGATGTCTCTTCGGTAACAAATAGGGGAATTTGGTGACGTCGGATAATGGCGCGTTATGTATACGTCCTTCACAACGAATAATACCGCTTTTATCTACGAATAAACGCAATTGTTTGACAAGTGGTAATCTTTTGGTGGTATTGGACTTCAAACTGGACATCTCATCTGGGTAAGTACTTTCTTGGCAACATTTTAGCCACCTTATCTCTGCTCTTTCGATTTCTGCTGTCGTTAATTCATCGGTAAGTTTTGTCTGTGTATTTCGGCAATTGCTTATGAATCGTAATAAGTAGGCAGTTACACGTAACAGTCTGAAGTATTTGCTGTATTTCTCTATGTTGATTACTTGATGGATGCCTTCATTTGTGCTACACTTTATACTGCATACTACGCTCATCTTTGTGGCATCTGAGGGCAACGAGATATCCGAAACTGTCGTCTGCGTTTTTGTTGTCGTCTGCATTTCATTCTCTGTTGGTTTCCAAACAGGCCAGTTGGACTGGTTTTGTATCCATGACGGCCCACTGTTCCATAGGTCGTTCTGTAAGAGCTGGTCAGCAGGAATACCACGAGTTAGAAGGTCTGAAGGATTATCATATGTTGGACAGTAGTGCCATGGGTAATTTTTAGTAAGTGTTTGTATTTCTATCACCCTGTTCTGCACGAACCGTTTCAGTGGTTTAGATGTTGATAACCAATGAAGCACAATCTGGCTATCGGACCAGCAGATGACGTCGGAAATGTTCAAGGATTCTTGTACGTGTTGAACTAATCTGGCGCCGACTACTGCTTCCATAAGTTCGAGCTGTGGTAATGTCATGGATTTCACGGGAGCTACCCGATTTTTCGCGATCACCAATCTGGATCCATCTGCGTTCACTATGTATACTGCTGCTCCATATGATTTGAGACTGGAATCGACAAATACATGGAGAGTACTTTTTGTTCTTGAATTATTTATGGTCTGTTTATGCTTTGACTGCCGTATGTACTGTCTGGAAAACTCTGTATCTGTAACTGTGTTCAGATCTTCAGCCAGCTTGTTCCATTTATCTTGCACCTCTAGTGGTAACGGTACATCCCAATCAAACTTATCTTTCCATAATTGCTGAAGAAGTAATTTTGCCCTTACTGTTACCGGGCTTAACAGACCTAGTGGATCATAAATTCGTGATGAATATCTTAGAATGTCCCTCTTGGTTACAGAGTCTAACTTTGGTATCTTGTGATGTCTGTATGCCATGGAATCTGTTTCCGGTTTCCAGCACATACCTAGTACCTTGGTTACTTCATCTCTATCTATGACTCCTTCTCGTGTGGCGATAGCTTTTAGTTCGGAGTTGTTAGAAGACCACGATCTTAAGTTCATACTGGCACATTTCATCAGATCACGTGCATCACGGAAATAGGTGAGTAGATCTCTTTTTTCTTCAAAACTAGAGAGTATATTGTCAACATATAAATCTCTCTTTATAATCTCGGCTGCTTTGTTTGTTTTGTTTAATTCCAAGTGTTTGAGAATAGTGGCGTTAAGAATGAACGGTGAGCACGTCGCGCCGAACAACACTGCTTTGAATCGGTATGTGCAAAGTTGAGATTTAGGATCACTAGGATCAGTGAGCCACAAAAACCGGGTAACATCCCTGTCTTTTTCTTGTAGTCCCACATGTAGGAAAGCTTTTTCTATGTCTGTGGCTACAGCGTACTTTTCCAATCGAAATCGCATCAATATAGACGTTAATTCATTCAGCACAGGTGCTGTAGACTCCAGGCAGTCGTTCAGGCTAGGTTGACTAGATGACTGTTTACAACTACAGTCATACACGATACGAATAGGAGTGGTAGATGATTCCTTTCGCACAGGGTGGTGGGGAATATAGTGGACTGCATTTGAAGTTTGTGCAACATCGTTAATCTTTTCTATAAATCCCCGTCTCTCTTGCTCTGATATAATTTCACCATATTTCTTTAGCATATCAGGTTCCTGGCTTAGTCTGCGAATCGTGCTCTCAGTTCTTTTCTTTGTGATGTTGTAATTTGTTGGAAGTGGGTCGTGGTCTAATTTCCATGGAAGGGCTGCAGTGTACTTGTCGTCTGTAAATTCAATTGACGTCTGCTGATACTGCGCCAAGTAATCCGTCTTCTCATGCTCGTCTTTGCACGGAGTGATACCTATGCTCTCGAGCGACCAGAAACGTTCTATAGCGTTTTCATCTCGTGCACGTGTGGTCATAACGTTAAATATGTGGTTCATCTTACTAGTAGTATTGTTGCAGTATGCATTCACAGGTCCCGACAAAAGATATCCGATCTTGGACTTCACTGCAGTTGGTCCACATCCGCGTATAATATGATCTTCAATGACGTCCCAGTAATGGTCAGCTCCTATCAGCAGAGAAATTGTAAATACCTCATCGCCGCTAACCGGATGTGCCAGGTTCAGTCCTCTCAGGTAAGGTAAATGGGACGCTGTGTTGTGTAGACTGGTACTAATAGGTACTGATATAGTAGGCACTATTAATACATTGATCGGTATTCTCTTTTTCTGGTTTGTAATGAGGTACACCGTTGCGGAATCAACATGTTTTAGTTGTTGTTCTTGGTTACCAAACGTTGCTAAGTGTAAGGTTTCTGTACCGGATGTGGATAGTTGCAATTCTTGTGCTAGCGTCTCGGTGATAAATGACTTCTGTGCTCCTTCGTCAAACAGGATATGAGTATCCCTTGTTATGTTACCGGAAGTCACCTTGCTAATGGCTGTTTTCAGTAAAACACCATGGGAAGTTTCTTGGGTAGATGAATGTAGAACTGCCGTTTCCGGTTTTGATGACTGTACATCCGGAACATTCCCGCCACTGTTGTGTTCTTTACTCTTGTTGTTACATATGCTAGTATGATGTTTCTTTTTACAGACCAGACATCTTCTTTGTGACGTGCAGTTTATGACCCGGTGTTTTCTTAAACAATTAAAGCACAATTGTTTTTCTTTCACTTTCTGCATTCTTAACAGCGTATCAGGAAACCTTGTACAGTCAATAGATTTATGTGATTCTTCACAGAATGCACAAATGATATCATTTGATTTATTTTTTCTGTTTGTATTGAAATCTATCTCTGTTTTGTCTTTATTTTGCTTTCTTCTTTGCTTTGATAACGCTCCAGTGTAAAAAGACGATGTCGGTATGAAATCGTTTATTTCCGGTGTATAGCTTTGAATTCCGACTTCAAGTATCCGGACTTCTTTCCTCAGGGCACTCCTAAGTTCTTCTAACTTCCAGTCATTGTCGCCGTGTTCTCGTGCAAGATTTTTTCTGACCTCTTGTGGCATTTGTCTAAAATTATTGGCACTAACAGGCTTCCGTAACTTTCTTGATTCTGCCCCATTGATTCTAACCCTCGAATGTACGTTTCCATTTTGTCATGGAACGCTTGTAAACTGCTAAGCGTGTTAAATGGCGCCGGTAGTTGTATCAAGGCCTGCATGGTGGTATGTACAATCTTATGCTGTTGTCCGAACCTCTCTCTAAGTAAACTAATGGCTCTCAAATAATTGGAATTTGTTAAGGCAAAACCGTCTATAGTACGTGCTGCAACGCCCTCTAGCTGAGACTGTAAATATGTAAACTTCTGTACGTCTGTGAGATTGGTATTCAGGTGAATGGTTGATTCAAAGGAATCCCAGAAACCTTGCCATTTAAGAATATCACCGTTAAATTTTGGTACAGACAACTTTGGCAGTCTATGAAATTGAAATGAATTGTTACTTACATTCTGACTGACGAAAGGATGTGCATTTACATTCAACTGTGCTTGTTGAAAACCGGAAGTGCTCTGTGACGATCTGTCAGTTGCGGACTGCGAAAATTCAGAGGAAAATGTCTGCTGCGACTCCACATGAAGAGTTGACTGACCATCAGTGGGGAAAAACTGCGGTTGTTGTACATCTGTACGAATCTGTTTATCTCTAAAGTCACTAAGGTGTCTCATTTTAAGGTCTAAGTCCAACATATACTTTTCGGTTTGTATAATTTCTTCGTTAATTTCTTCGCTGTCCGTAAGATTTGCAATCTTCTCGTTCATTTCTTCCATTTGTTTCACTTTTAACGTGAGTTTTTCAAATATTCCGTTGAAATCGATCAGTGAAATGTTCTCGGCGCTTTTGGCGTCTTCTATTCTCGCTAAATAATAGTGTATAACATTCTTCTGAGCATTTCTCTGTGCTATATGTTTCTGTAAATTCATCTTTGTTGTTTGGTCACGGCACCAGAAAAATGTGCATACGATAGTGGAATTTCTGTAAGATAGAGTACTACGCGTCTTAACAGTTCGATCCTTTATTCAATTCTGCATAAACAACTCAACAACATGACGTCAATATCTGACGTCCGACGTATACATAAATTGGCGGCAACGTTAACGTTATCACGACACCCCTGCTGTTGCTGGACCGTCAGGGGCCTCTCCTGAAACATCACATGGGTCATCTATTGCTGGCCTGTCAGAGGTTACAGTTAAGTTTTATAAGTATTTGACCTCATTTAAGGGTGGTTCTGTTGTAGAAGATAGAGCTTTGGAGTATGCTCGGTGTATCGAGAGATACTTAAAATACAATAGAGGTGCAGGCCTGGTTCGTGCTATATTTAATCCCTCCGTTGTAGAAACATACATAAAGTCAGCCACGCTATCGGCCTCGTGGGGCTACAACGTTATGATAAACCTGAAAAAATACGCCAGATTTCTCACCAGCGAAGGGCTTATGCCCTCAAACAAATATCCTGAGATACAATCTTCCCTGAATGGGTGTCTGAAAACCCTAAACAAAATGCGAACTAAAGAACGCAAATTGAAAATGTCCAGAAAGCGACACACCATCATGAATATAAACATTGATGAAATTTTCAATCACCCTTTAATGAAGGGGGGCATAGCATCTGTGCAGCAAAAAGTAACGTCCGCAAACGTTTCTTTTAAAAGATTTCTAATATCAAGAATGGTCTTAAACAGTGGCGCCAGGGCGGGGGCTGTTGCGAACATGACGATAAATGAAGTGAAAGGTGCTGTCAAGCACAAGAGGGGGAAAAAACAATGGTATGTCATTTCAGTGGCAGACCACAAAACCTCGTATGAGGGCCCTTTTCAAATTCCACTTTCAAGAAGGGAGTACGAGGCACTCATCAACCTGTGTAACTATGTTTCTGAACACTTCCCTGGGGCCAAATACCCTTTTGTATCATCGGAGGGAAACAATTATAATTCTAGTCGTGTCTGTACCGATTTCAAGCAAGTGTGGAAGCAGACGGGCATGTCTGACAGGTATGGTCCATACACAACTACGGATAACAGAAAACGTATTGCATCAACTCTGGGTGAAAGGTTCCCCGAGATGCGTGAAAGAATCGCCAAGCAGTTGAAACATTCCGCTTCTGTAGAAAAACGGATATACGATCATGCCACGGGGACCGGGAATGCTGTGAGAATTGCCACCCTCCTCAATCGGCCCCCGGAGGATGAGGGGGATTTGTGCAATGAACAAGCACCACCCTCTAAAAGATGTAAAATCATAATCTCTAGCTCTTCAGAAAGTGTCAGCACTGATAAAAGTGAGCAAAATGGCAAGGGTATTTGCTTGTCCATAATTAACTCTGTCATCGGAAATATAACAAGAGCTGAAGAAATCTGCCGGTCAATAGTGGACTCTGTGCTGGGTGGTGTTTTTTCAGAAGTGGGTGAGGGCGTTGAGCAGTCAGGTTTTGTAAGTGATATTAAGCCCTTTACCAAAGATGAAATTCTGGACAGGTGGCAACAAGGGATAGTGGCAACCTTTACTGACAATAATGATGACGACAGTTATGCCGAAAAGCAAGTTTCCGTGAGCAATGTTTCTGGGAAGGGAACCACCAGAAGGTCGTGGTCAGTAGAAGCTCTTCTGCAATTTCGTACAGATTTTGCTGGCGAAATTGCAGAAGCGTTTCTGTTGGAAAAGAAACCGAAAGTTTCGGCAATAAAGATAAATTGTCACACGATGACAACTTAACAGAACGTTGGTCGCACCTGACACCAACAAATATAAAGGACAAGGTTTGGACAGAGGTGTTAAAAAAATTCAAAGAGCCCAATAAGTGAAATGAATGAGTGACAGAAAAAAAACTATCAGGAAATAAAGAAAAATATGAAACAAAAATACTAGTCTGTTTGATTACCATTTCTTAAATTATTGTTAATAATGTAAATTTTGTGACTGGCTAGTAACCAAAAAAAATATGCAAAAACTAAATCATAAAATAGAAAAAAATCATAAAAATCATTGTTTAATCACTGTAATAAGCATATCTGTGATAAATCGTTGAAATAATCCTTGACTTTGTTATGATCATTTGTTTATTTTTTTAGGGTTTATTGCTGCCCTAAACGTTAGTAAATTTATTTATTAAAATAATAAAAAAAGACTAGTATGGTTGATTATGATTATTTGAATTATTGTTAAATAATGTAAATTAAGTGATTTACTAGTCACCAAAAAAAAGTAAAAATAATCAGAAAATAGTAAAAATTCCTAAAAAAAGATTGCTTAATCACTGTACAAACTTCAATTAATTAAGTTATTTAAGCATATCTGTGATAAATCGTTGAAATAATCTTTGATTTTGTTATGATCATTTGTTCAGGGTTTATTGGTACCCTGAACGTAAATTATTTTTGTTTAACTACTGTACATACTTTAATTTATTTATCTATAAGCATACCTGTGATAAATCGTTGAAATAATCTTTGATTTTGTTATGATCATTTGTATATTAGGGTTTATTGCTGCCCTAAACGTTACGTTAATTTATTTATTTCAATCATTGTTAACTACTTCAAATTGATTTTAACTCCGCCATTGCCTGGTCCCAAGCCCAGGATGTGAAAGGAGGAGGGTTGTGCCAGTAGCACTTAAAAATCATTTTGAACGAAAACATATCAGTAACTTAAGGTAGGCGAGAGATTTGGCAAAGCGCAATATTCTGAGAGCCTATGTATAAGAAGCCTTCTTAAGTGAACTTGACCCCGATTGCCATACAAAGGCTCCGAACAAAAGCATCAGTAGAATAAGGTAAATGCCAACATATTTGAAAGCCTTTGTGCAGCTAGCCTCTATACGTTAAAATGGGATCCCCTTTACCATATAAAGGCTCTATTGCATTATTTTAATTACATTATGACCGGAATCCTTTATATAGCAAACCGGATCACAACTGGGCAATTCAACTGACAACAGACTGAGGTATCTCCTTCGGTGGTTTGATTGGCCCTTAAAAAGGCCGTTAGGTGAATCTGTCTGGTCGCAGATTCACAACACCTTCATGAACACCTTGAAGGGTATGCCCTCCTGGCGAAGTTGGTAGATTACCACACAAGCAACTGCCGGTGAATAGAAAGTGAAGCCCAGATCGCCTAGAACAGCACACTCTCGGGCGTCCTTCCCTCGAACAATGTCCGACAGTCGGGCGAAAGATGCACCGTCCTCTACCAGCACCAGCGTGTGCGGATCTCTCGGATCAACAGCAATAACTCTGGCAGCCATCATTCAGTGTGTCGTGAGACGATAAAAGATGGCGCTGTCAACAAGATGGCGGTCTGCACGCCACAAGGAACGCTAAACAACCAATCAATCAGAGCTTTAAGTTACCACGTGGCAAGTGTTTCCTAGTAAATTGTAACAGTATTTGATAACCTTCCCAGGATGCTTTGTATGTCGTACGTAATACATCGATATTGCGCATGCGATGGTGAGCCAGTTTAGTGTATGCGAGCGGCTTGAGTAAATCTATTTTCATATATACGATATTTGTTGTTAATCATATAATGCAGAGATTAACTCTTTAAACATGGTGTCAGATGTAAATGGACTAAATACATGCTTATGAGACAATGCTAAGTTAATCATCCGATTCAGAGGACTACTATTACTTATCTCAGCAGTGAATTAAGTAATTAACCATGAGCGCTAATGAGGAAGCACCGGCGGCTGCAGACGCACCGTCTCATAGCTCTACGGCTGTGCCTTCGCTGATACCCTTTCCACAGAAACTGGATATGGACGGTAATGTAGCTACTAATTGGAAAAAATTCAAACGCTCTTGGACTAACTATGAGAAAGCAGCCGGACTTATACATAAATCGAAGGACTTAAGAACAGCTACATTTCTTACGTGCATAGGACAAGACGCGATGGATGTCTTTGATGGGTTTGATTTTGCAGACGACTCACAAAAGGATGATATCGATATTGTTTTGAATAAGTTTGAAACCTTCTGTGTCGGAAAAACAAATGTGACATATGAGCGATATGTTTTTCACACATCTTCTCAAAGTGAGTCAGAAACTTTTGACAGCTATTTGACGAAAGTGAGGAAGTTGTCTAAAACATGTAATTACGGAGCGTTAGAAAATGAATTGATCAAGGACAGATTAGTATTGGGTATACGAGACAATGGATTGCGTAAACGCCTCTTACAAGAAGATAAATTAACTTTGGAAAAATGTATAGACATGTGCCGAGCTTCGGAAGCGTCGTCTACGAAAATACAGTCATTGAACAAAGGTGCATCTTTTCAGGAAGATATTCAGGTCGTAAAACCTAAACGGAAACCTACAGCAGATCGTAAGAAATCTTCAGCGAGGAAATCGAAGTGTAAATATTGTGGGAAATTTTGTGCTGCAGGAAATTGTCCCGCTTATGGGATCAGATGTCAAAAATGTGGAAAATTTAATCACTACGCTTCGGAGTGTCGTTCAATAACAAAATTTCAAAGGTCGCACGTGAAACAGTTTGACATACAGTCGGAGTCTGAAAGTGATGATGAAGTTTTGACAGTCAATTCCAGCGGAAAAGTTCAAGCTAAAATATTTGCAAACATGCTGCTCGTTAATCAACAGAAAACTGTCAAGTTTCAATTAGACAGTGGCGCAACAGCAAATATTATTTCTAGATCGTATGTACCGGATGAACTATTAGAACACACGCAGACAACTTTATCTATGTACAATAGATCAAAAATGAAATCCTGCGGAACGTGCGTATTACTGCTGAAAAATCCAAAAACTAGGAAACGCTACAAGGTGAAGTTTGTCGTAATTGAGAATGACAGCACACCGTTGTTAGGTTCACAAGCAATTCAGAAAATGAATTTAATTAAGATACAATATCACAACATTTGTCCCGTAGACTTGGAGAAAACGTCACCTCAATTAACCATGGATGAAATTGAAACAAAATTTGCGTCAGTATTTGAAGGTGAAGGTCAGTTTGAAAACCACTTACATTTGGAAATAGATGATACAGTCAAACCTGTGAAAATGCCTGTACGCAGAGTACCGGTAGCTATGAAAGAAAAATTGAAACGAGAGCTAAATCAACTTGAAAAAAGGGGAATAATTGCGAAAGGCGATACACCAACAGACTGGGTTTCGAGTTTAGTAGTTGTCAAGAAAGCCAATGGAAAACTTCGCATCTGCATAGATCCTAAACCATTGAATAAAGCCTTAAAGAGAAGTCACTATTTGTTACCTGTGGTGGAAGATCTGCTACCAGAGCTAAGTAACGCAAAAGTTTTCAGCAAGTGTGATGTCAAAAATGCATTTTGGCATGTGATGCTCGATGAGAAATCTAGTTATCTCACAACATTTGAAACGCCATTTGCGCGATATCGTTGGTTGAAAATGCCATTTGGAATATCTCCAGCGCCAGAATACTTTCAGCAATTTCTTGAACAAAACTTAACAGGTCTTTCGGGTATTAAGGCGATCGCTGATGACATTATAATTTATGGCAAAGGTGAAACCTACGAAGAGGCTTTGCGCGATCATGACAACAACATGCAGAAACTACTTGAAAGGTGTCAAGAACGAGGCATTAAGCTAAACAGGGACAAATTTCAGCTTCATAAAACTGAAATGCAATTTGTAGGACATTTACTCACGGACAAAGGAGTACAAGCAGATCCGTCGAAAATTGAAGCTATTACGAAAATGCCAAAGCCAACCGACAAAAAAGCTGTCCAACGGTTATTAGGTCTTGTCAACTACCTAGCAAAATTTCTCGATAAGCTTAGCGAGATGTGCGAACCGTTAAGACAACTTACGCGTAAAGATGCTGTGTTCAATTGGACACACGAACATGACGAAGCGTTTGACACAATCAAGCAGTCAGTGTGCAACGCGCCAGTATTACGCTACTATGATTCTAAACTTGAAACAGTAATACAGTGCGACTCTTCTGAAAGTGGACTCGGTGCAACATTACTGCAGGAGGGACAACCAGTTGCATATGCAAGTCGTGCACTCACACAAACAGAGCAAAACTATGCGCAGATCGAAAAAGAACTGCTAGCGGTGGTGTTTGCATTTGAGAAATTTCACCATTTCACATATGGTCGGAGAGTTTTTATAGAAAGTGACCACAAACCACTTGAAATTATAAGTAAGAAACCGCTTTTTCGGGCACCAAAGCGCCTCCAACGGATGCTACTGAAATTGCAGACTTATGACTATGAAATTTGCTATAAAAAGGGCAAACACATGTATATTTCTGATACGCTTTCAAGAGCCTACATAGCTAATGGATGTGCTACGCACCTGGAAGACGTACTGTTAACAGACTATGAGAAAGAGATAGAAGCTACATGTTTGTCAGATTATTTGGCAGTTTCGTCTGAAAGACAAACTAGAATCAAGCAAGCTACGCTCGAAGACCAGACATTGGTAAAGCTGATTGAGTGTATTAAGAATGGATGGAATAAAGCGCCGAGAGAAGTAAAGCCGTATTATTCTGTCCGGGATGAACTATCGGTAGATAACGGTATTATATTTCGCGGTGATAGATGCATCATACCAAAAAGTATGCGTAGAGAAATTCTAGATCAACTTCATTCGCATATTGGAATTGAAGGTTGTTTAAAACGCTCTCGTAGCTGTGTGTATTGGCCAAATATAACATCTCAAATTAAAGACTTCATAAGCAAATGTGACACGTGTCAATCATTAGAAAGAAAACAGAGTAAAGAACCGTTAATCAGTCACAGTATTCCTGACAGACCTTGGGCAAAAGTCGGAACTGACGTGTTTACGTTTGATGGCAATGACTATTTGGTAACTGTAGATTATTTCAGTAATTTCTTTGAAATAGATCGACTGTATGAAACAACGTCGAAGGAAATAGTCGCCAAGCTGAAACAGCATTTTGCAAGGCATGGAATTCCTGAACGTGTGATCTCAGATAACGCAAGTGTTTACAAATCAGAAAAGTTTAAATCATTTTCAAGGAAATGGGATTTTACGCATGTGACTTCATCTGCAAGGTATCCACAATCAAACGGAAAAGCTGAAAATGCAGTTAAGACTGCGAAACGTATTATGAAAAAAGCAAAACATTCGCATACAGACCCGATGCTAGCACTTTTAAATTTTAGGAATACACCTCAACAGGCTACAAGTTATAGTCCAGCTCAGCAGCTGATGAACAGAAAAACACGAACATTACTACCGGAGAGATCAAATCAGTTTCAGCCTAGCATACCGTCAAATGTTAAGGCTAAACTTCAGAAAAGCAAAGACAGACAAGCCTACTATTATAACAGGACTGCGAAGCCATTAGACTGTTTGCGAGCTGGTGATACGGTGAGAATACAGCCGAATGAAAGAAATAAAACTTGGGAAAAGGGAACTGTTGTCGAAAAACCACAAACGCGGTCTTACAACGTTCTGAGAGAAAATGGCACGGTAGTGAACCGAAATAGAAAACATCTCCGACGGACGAGTGAACTTTTCAATGAACAAAGGGAGGAGACTGTAGAGATAGATCCGAAAATAAACGACCAAGAGTTGTTGCCCCAGACAGATTCTCGAACTGAAACGGTATACCGCAAACAATCGGTCAGTCAGTGAATTCAGAAACACCTGCAACACCGGTAACGCAGACAAGATCTGGTCGTATTGTACGAATGCCATTGAAGTATAAGACTATCATTTAACTGATAAACGATGAATTCTTAATATTAACACGTATGCAAGTGTGATTGTTACTGACTTTGTAAATATTAATTTAGAAATCGTTTAGCAAAGAAACAAGTAATGACTTTAACTTTAATCATAAATACTTATTTAATTAAGCTATTCAGTTCAGTATTATCTTCTTTTCCGTAAAAGAGAAAAGATGTAACAGTATTTGATAACCTTCCCAGGATGCTTTGTATGTCGTACGTAATACATCGATATTGCGCATGCGATGGTGAGCCAGTTTAGTGTATGCGAGCGGCTTGAGTAAATCTATTTTCATATATACGATATTTGTTGTTAATCATATAATGCAGAGATTAACTCTTTAAACATAAATGCAAAGTCCCCCATTTTGAAAGCCCTTTTAAAGCAAGCCTTTATACGTGAAAACACGATCCAGTTTACTATGCAAAGGCCTCTTGCCAAACGATATAAATTATTTTTTGAGCTTCGGACAGACGCCTTTACATATTTATGAACATTTGTATTTGTTCCGGGTATATTTCTGCCGTGAACTTTACGTTAACTAATTTATTTAAATCATTGTTGACTACTTCATATTGATTTTAACTCCGCCATTGCCTGGTCCCAAGCCCAGGATGTGAAAGGAGGAGGGTTGTGCCAGTAGCACTGTAAAGTTGTAGGATCACATTCATGATTGATATCAACGTTCAAAATAATTCACTTGTAACTCGGTAAATTATCCGCGCCTGTTCCATATTAATTCAACTCTACTTTAGTTTTATAACGGGTATTTTTAAAATATGAACACTTCTTCGTGCGACAGATGATTTCACATCCCTATGTACTGGTTGGGAACAACAATCCGGACAGGACCCGTTTCCGGACATATGTAATAGCCGCTTTATTTGGGCGTTCTTCACGCAATTGTTTTATTTGGATTACAACACTCCAATGTTCCACAAATCTGTATAACGTTAGGTTTTATGATGTAGACAAAACAACTTTCGGTCTTAACGGAGTATGAAGATAGCATTTGACTTGTAAAGGTATCAAATAGGGGAGAAATAATCAAACTGTTGATTTTCTGCTGATAACATTTACTTTTAATTTTTCGGAAAAAAAAATACATAAAATACTGGGCTGTTGATTTTGCACTAATTTTATACACTTGTATATCTTTTGAATTATCAAGAATGACGAAATTTGAGTTTTTGAGAGTTAGCCTCTCTTTGCTTTCGTAGCTGCTATTGAAAGTCAGGTTATATTTCATGTGCATTGTTGGAGAGATTAATGATAGAGAACTGTGTAAACCATCGTCAAAAGATTTTCCCGGCTCCTGATTTACCTCACGGGGAAAATACTTCTTTTTGTGATCCCATGGAACCCATATTTTACGTCACAGTGTGATGCTGATTACAACATCGGATGCAGAAGGAAGAGAAGTTTGTGGGCTTCAATCATGTCAAATATTTTTTAAGAAAATAATGGCCGCGAAATATGGAACATTTTCCGGCTATACTGGTTCACAGCCAGTATATTCATTTTTACATGTTAAAATGTAATCTGAATAATAAAGAAATAGTTATTATTGTCAGTTGTTCATCAAACGTAGTCTTGTTTTATATGTTCGTTTCAAAATACTTTTTACTCAATACAAAGAAAAATTAAAATCATATTTCAAAACTATTTCACAGAAGCTGTTAATCATTTTGACCATTTATCAATTTTATTTATTTTAATGCCAATGCACCAAAAAATGCATTTTTGTTACTTTTTAAATTCTGATTTATGTACGATTGATATACTTTTAAACTATGTGTAGTATGATAAAGTAAAAAAGGAAGGATAAAAATCAAATCTAAGTCACGTTCAAAGAACACAGCCGCCCATACACTGAAAATCATTTATATATAATAGCTTACAGTTCTTGAAAATACGACGTATATGCACTCTAATACTCGAATGTGTAACATTGTTCTGTGCAACTCACAAATTTAAGTTTCGTTTGTTTTCCATCATTTATTTAATTATAAGAAACAAAATTTGTTTCCGACACATACTGTCAGTTTTTGTAATATCAGAATGGAAATTTTCGAAAAGGCAGTGGTAGAAATGAGTTTGATAAAGAACTTACCTATTTATTGTATCCAAACTGCGAGAGGGAAGTTAAGTATACAGTCATCTAAGCATATAATAAAATTTCAGCGGCGTTGCCTTTAGTTTTTCTAAATATCGAATTCTAGTTCTTTTAAAGAAAATGGTCCTGCCATTAATTTTCTTTTAGATTGTGTCTTTTGATGCTGTTAACAACACACACATCTAAAATAAGTAGTGCCTATGTGGAGTTAATATTTTCAGTTCCAATGGCTAAAGTGTGATCAAATCTTCATCTCAAGTCAAAGGAATACTGTATCTTTCCTAGCCCAATGTTGTTCTCTATTGGCTGTCAGACACCATGGACACAAACAGTGGTATAGGAAAGACTACAGCATCCTCAAAAACTCAAGACCGGAAGTTTTTTTTTATTTTTTAACTCAACACATTGTTCATTTTCAAAGTTAGAAATTGGCGATAGAAACACGCATGCATGTAGGGATTTTGTTGAGAACCTATTTGCATTCCCTTAATCAGCACTGACGTGATCAAAGGAATTCCAAGGCTGACGGCAAGCATAGCAAAAATACCATTCTGGTTTGTTAAGTACTTGACTTTAATAATTGTTTTGCTCACTAGGTCATAGATATGGAGCTAAATGTAGTTTTTTGTTCGAGCGGACAGCTCGTAGGGGATAGCCGTCCCTGTCCTAACGGTTGAACTCGATTCTTATTTTAATAGATTCTTTAATTTGGTTGATACCTGCATTTGTTTTAGTATAGGAAAATTACCATGTAAATCTAAAAGAATGTGTGCTTTTATCATTATAAGCTTTTGTCATTCCATTTGTTAGATGTATTTCATATTCAACAGACCCCATGTGTTTACATTGTATTCTTATTTTTCATGAAACAGTAGTGGAAACTGATATACTTGTATATAAGGTGGCTTTGTTTTGTCATTTTATGGGCAACAAGAGGGTCGTTGACAAGCGCTCACCTGTGTAAAAGGCTTCAAAAATGTTTTATAACGTAGTGGTTCAAGTACAGAGTTAGGTTTTTAAATAAATATCAAGGCTCTAGCTATTATGATTCAGAGAAGAAGATATTAGTTAAGTTTATACTGATTTCTTTTAGCTCGATTGTTATGAAAGCTTCAAGCTTATTGGAACCATTCTCCAGTCCGATTCCTTGAAAAACCAGTACTGGTATCATATGAGAAGTCGTGGTTGCGACCCCAGTGGGGCTCGAACCCACGATCCCTGGATTGAGATATTCAAAGTTTCTTTTATATTAGCCTAGGCCTATATTATATACATGTCGCACACGTGTGCCTAGCCATTTCTGAACCTAGGGCAATCATTTGAACAATTAAGGAATGTATCTCATACCAAATTTCAAAGCTCTAGCTTTCATGGCTTCAGAGAAGAAGATTATCCATGTTTTTGTATATAAGCATATAGTATATACATGTCACACCTAGGGGCGTGGTCATTTTTACCCAATAATTTGAACAATTACGGTAGTGAGCCAAACCCTTATATCACATGCCAATATCAAAGCTCAAGATATTATGGCTTCAGAAAAGAAAGTTTCTTATGTACATTTATAAGCATATAGGGAAAACTGACAATCCTCTCTGGTGGCCATGTTTTTGACGGAACAGAATATTTTGAACATTCTTTGTGGAACGTCACACAAGGACAATTTGAATGAAATAATTTTGAAATCAGGCCAGCAGCCAGCTTCAAACAAGAAGATATTTTAAGTTTCTACTATATACATAATGGAAAAACTTACCAACTTCTGGTGGCCACGTTTTTTGACGAATTGAAATAATTTGAATAATCTTGGTAGACGGTCACACAAAGATTGAGTTGTGTGAAATTATTTCACTAAACTTTCCGTGAAGCATTTTGCGATGACTTCTCAAGTTTATCAGAAAGTGTATCGCTTGACCATTTGTATGGGCCAGGAGTCTCCGTGGCAAAATAGTTAAGGTCGCTATCTTCAAATCACTTGCCCTTCTCTGCCGTAGTAAATTTTGTAAAAGGGCTAGGAGTAAATCATAAAAAGGGAGATAATTCAAAAAGTAATCAGGTAATTTTAGGGTTCTTGTACAAAGCACTTCTCAATGGTCTTTGCCATTTGTGAAGGTTTAACAAACTCCTTGCTATAGTTCTGGAGTTATGCTCCTGTCATGTGTTACAGACTTAGACAATTACCTACTAATATCTCTTTCACTTTTGGCGAGGGATAAGTAAAGTTCCTTTGAAATCCAAGTTTTTTAAATTTTCTTTTCATCTTTTATCTGTTGGCATGGAATTGCATTCATTAAGTATACCTTTTGCAAATGGATTACGTTGATAGGTCAAAGCGATGTTATATTTTCTTGTTCTTTGGGATTATAGAGTTTTAATTCAACCATTCCGCTTAAGATGGTGCAGGTGGACGGGTGTTGCACATGTCGTTACCTCTCAGAACAGACTTATCCAAACCAAGACTGCTACTAATTTTACCGGTTGCGTTCTGTACTTTTCAGAAGTTTATTGACTATCAAATAGCAGTTAACATATCAAGTTGAGGCCATAAAAAATATCCCCGACTCAGTGTTATTGTATTTTCTCTGTTCCTCTAGGATCATGGAGTTCATCTAATCAGTCAATACTAGTAATGGTTAGTTTAAGGACACACACAAGTCTTAGACATAGGGCGACCTTTCATGGTGAAAGAAGACTATCCAGGAATTATTTCAAACACAATGGGGTGACAGGGTTACTAGTAAATCACCGATTTTCAACGGCAGCTTGATGACTTTCTCACAAGAAAGAATTCTATCCCTCAGATGAGGTTTCAAATACACAAACTTAAAGGGCACGTTATAAGAAGTCAGCAACATACGAGTTGCAGTTCCATTTGAGCCGATGTTAATGGGCATGAGTGGGTACTGTGCATTTCATTATATATACCTCTTATAAACAGATTCAATGAAAGCCGACTCTGCATGATTTATATTTGGTTTTCATACCATGCTTGAAAGGAATCATTATATAGGTTTATTTGCTAGATTGCTAAAACTAAGAAAAACTTATGAATATCCTATTCTTACCTCGTATAATCTAAGAGAAACAAGAGGCCAA
Source organism: Mercenaria mercenaria (assembly GCF_021730395.1). Classification (NCBI taxonomy): domain Eukaryota; kingdom Metazoa; phylum Mollusca; class Bivalvia; order Venerida; family Veneridae; genus Mercenaria; species Mercenaria mercenaria. Next base: position 28,264,701 of record NC_069362.1, read on the forward strand.
ATTGGGCCTAAGTCGCTCACCTAACGAGGACATTGATTCTAACCAAGTTTGTGAAAATCCCTTAAAGCAGTTCCTTAAAAAAAGTTATTCAAAAGGTTTTTTCTGTATTTTGCTAATACGCATTAAAAATGAATACCCTTTAAACAAAAATTTATTAAACAGAGTTGTTAAAAAAACCATTATTTTTTTTCTCTAATTTGTACCCACTTAAAGAGACAATGTGGAAACATTACAATGATGCTACAAACCAAGTTTGATGAAGATCCATCAAGCGGTTCAATTTTTATCTTTTATTTCAAGCGGCCCCTAAAAAAGGGCAAAGTGCATCCATTTGAAAAACTTGGGAATGACCTTACAATGATGTTATGGACCAGGCATGATGGATTTCCAGCCAGCAGTTCATCCGAAGAATTCACCTAAAGTTTGTTTTTTTCATTTTTCATTTTTAACTCTAGCGACTCCGAAAAACATTAAAATGTTTAAAATGTACTTCTATTCTTAGTTCTTTTGGCCTGTAAAAGGGACAAGCTACTATCAAATCTGTACTGTAACAATACACTTAGCATTTGAACAAGGCAGTCTGAAAGACAGCTAAATCCCCCACCACTGTTATGGATAGTGAAAGGGTAAACCTTTGACCTTGAGCTGTGAACTTGACCTTGATTGACATGGCTGACCCATGAATTCTGCACATCGTCTTGATGAGATGATCATTTGACCAAAGTTTCATGAAAATCCTGTAAGGGGTTTAGGAGATACAGAGCTCAAACCTTTGACCTTGAGTTGTGACCTTGACCTTGAGTTGACATGGCTGACTCATGAGTTCTTGATTAGGTGATCATTTGACCCAAGTTTGATGAAATTCCTTCAAGGGGTTTAGGAGATACAGAGTGGACACAAAATGGAAGGCTCAAACCTTTGACCTCAAGTTGTGACTTTGACATTGAGCCGGCATGGCTTACTCATGAGTTCTGCATATCGTCTTGGACAGGTGATCATTTGACCCAGGTTTCAAATGAATCCTTCAAAGGGATTAGGAGATACAGAGCAGACACCAAATGGAAGGCTCAAACATTTGACCCGGAGTTGTTACCTTGACCTTGAGCCAATAATGTAGCCTCTAAAATGTAAACTAGCTTTTCCTCTGATTTCACCCGGTGACCTTGTTTTTGCCCCCACATGACCCAGATTCAAACTTGACCTAAAGATCATCAAGATTTTCTGATTAAGTTTCATGGAGATACAGTCATAAATGTGGCCTTCAGAGTGTTAACAAGCTTTCCCTTTGATTTAACCTAGTGACCTAGTTTTTAAACCCACCTAACCCAGATTTAAACTTGACCTATAGATCATCAAGATTAACATTCTGACCGAGTTTCATAAATATATGGTCAAAAATGTAGCCACTACAGTGTTAAAAAGCTTTTCCTTTGATTTGACCTAGTGACCTAGTTTTTGACCCCAGATGACCCAATATCGAACTTGTCCAATATTTTGTTAAGGGTAACATTCTGACCAAGTTTCATTAAGACTGGGCCAAAATTGTGACCCCTAGAGTGTTAAAAAGCTTTTCCTTTGATTTAACCTGGTGACCTAGTTTTTGACCCCATCTGACCCAGATTCGAACTTGATCTATGGATCATCAAGATTAACATTCAGACCAAGTTTCATTAAGATATGGTCATAAATGTGGCCTCTAGAGTGTTAACTAGCTTTTCCTTTGATTTGACCTAGTGACCTAGTTTTTGACCCTACATGACCCAGATTCAAAATGGACCTTGAGATAATCAGGAATAACATTCTGGCCAAGTTTCATGAAGATATATCATAAATGTGACCTCTACAATGTTAACAATCTTTTCCTTTGATTTGACCTGGTGACCTAGTTTTTGACCCCAGATGACCCAATATCAAACTCGTTCAAGATTTTATTTAGGATAAAATTCTGACCAAGTTTCATTAAGATTGGGCCGAAATTGTGACCTCTAGAGTGTTAACAAGCTTTTCCTTTGATCTGACCTAGTGACCTATAGTTTTTGACCCTAGATGACCCAATATCGAACTCGTCCAACATTTTATCGAGGGTAAAATTCTGACCAAGTTCCATTAAGATCGGGCCAAAATTGTGACTTCTAGAGTGTTAACAAGCTTTTCCTTTGATTTGACCTGGTGACCTAGTTTTTGATCCCAGATGACCCAATATTGAACTCGTCCAAGATTTTATTGAGGTTAACATTCTGACCAAGTTTCATTAAGATTGGGCCAAAATTGTGGCCTCTAGAGTGTTAACAGTCAAATTGTTGACGACGGACGGACGACGGACACAGGGCGATCACAAAAGCTCACCTTTGAGCACTTCATGCTCAGGTGAGCTAAAAAAATTAGGGCTATTTTTGCCAAAAATAAGGGCTAATTAGCAGGCCGTGATCCAGAAACATTTGACTTTTGGGCACCAGTGTAGAACAAAGATGTCACTGCAGAGGTGCATAGAGCCAAAAAAAGGTAGGTATGGGGAGGGGGAAAAATATAGGTATGAAATGGTAGCTCTGGAGCATTTACTGGTGGTGGTACTCTTATTTTAATGGGGTCAGGGGGCTCTCCCCCTGATAATTTTTAAAATACAGGCATGAAATGGTGGCCTCTGGTGCATTTTAGGTCTAAATCTTAAGGTAATTGAGGGGGTACTTTTTCTTGATAAGGATGGGGAGTGTTAAAAGGCTGACCCCCTGTAATTTTTTGAAATACATGAATGAAATGGTGGCTCTGGTGCAATTACTGTTGGGGGTAATCCCCTCATTTTAGGGGGGCCAGGGGGATCTCCCCTTGGAATTTTTCTAATTCTAGGAATGAAATGGTGGCCTCTGGTGCGTTTTTAGGTCTAAATTCTGAGGTAATGGTTGAGGGGGTTACTTCCTTCTTGAGGGAGGGGTCAAGGGGCTGTCTCCCTGGAAAGTGTTGAAATACTGGTATGAAATGGTGGTCTCCGGTGCGTTTCTGGGTCTAAATTTTGAGAAAATTTTATTCCTTTGCCAAAAAATATTGTAGGATGTATCTTTGTTGAGTACCCACCGTTTGACCATCATTCTCGCAAACCAGATGTCTACCATGGTACCCCTGTAGAACCATGTCGAACATCTGATAAATGAGAATGTTGACCATATATACAGTAGCTTTTAATCATCACTCAATGAAGTATATCTATGTTTCATGAAGCTGTAGCCTAGGAAATCATGGAAACAGAAGCATCCTTGGTAAATGAATCTTAAAGAATATTATCTACAATAACTTAATTGATTCATTGTGTGCATGACTTTGTGCAATTTTTTCTTTTTAAGTTCAGGCAGAAATTACCAAAAATTAGGAATAATTTAAGAAAATAAGGGCTTTTTTCAGGAATTTGGCCCTTTTTGAGTGTTTTTTTAGGAATTTTAGGGCCACTTGAAAGCCTGCAAAGGGTTTAGGAGATACAGAGCAGACACAAAATGTTACGGAAGGACGGACGGACGGAAGGATGAACGGAGACCATTCCTATACCCCCCACCAGTAGGGGATTAACAAAGTTAGAAGAGGACCTTATAATAGTGTTGTAGATGAATTTCATCCAATGGTTTATGAGAATATGTTCATAGGTATTTCTATTTTTAGCTCTAGCGGCCCCTAAGAGGGGCCAAGCGTACCCTTTTAAAACAAGAGGGTCATGATGACCCTATATCGCCCACCTGTTAAACTTGGCATTTGAATCATCAAGATAAACATTCTGACCCAGTTTCATGAAGACAGTCATAGATGTGGCCTCTACAGTGTGAACAAGCTTTTCCTTTGATCTGAGTGGTGACCTAGTTTTTGTCCCCACATGACCCAGTGTCTAACTTGGCATGGGAATCATCGAGAAAAACATTCTTACCAAGTTTCATGAAGGTAGGATCATAAATATTGCCCAGAGTGTTTACAAGCTTTCCCTTTGATTTGACTGGGTGATCTTGTTTTTGACCCAACATGACCAAGTTTTAAACTTAGGAATCATCAAGATAAACATTCTGAACAAATTTCATGAAGATAGGGTCATACATGTGGCCTCAAGAGTGTTTACAAGCTTTTCCCTCGATTTCAGTGGGTGACCTAGTTTTTGACCCCCATATGACCCAGTTTTGAACTTGGCCTAGGAACCATCAAGATAAATATTAAGACAAAGTTTCTTGAAGATAGGATCATAAATGTGGCCTCTAGGTTGTTAACAAGCTTTTCCTTTGATTTGACCTGATGACCTAGTTTTTGACCCAACATGACCCAGTTTCGATCCTGGCCTAGAGATCATCAAGATAAACATTCTTTGCAAGTTTATTTCAAATTAAACCATGAATGAAACCTCTATATGGCTGAAAGGCCAAAATAGGAAATTTTGCCACTTTCAGGGGCAGTAACTGTAGAACTCATGATGGAATCTAGCCGGTTTTCAAAAGGAAGATCTTATTGTGACTTAAGTTGTGTGTAAGTTTGGTTAAAATCAAATATAAAATGTCACTTCTTTCGTGTTCACAAGGTAAAAATTAACAAATTTTGGCTCTTTCAGTTTCAGGGGTCAATCAGGGGCCATAACTCAGAAACCTATGTATGGATCTGACAGATTCATCATGGAATCCGAGTGTTATTATTGTTAAAAGTATTTTGCAAGTTTCTATCAAATCAAACCATAAATGAAATCTCTATATGGCTGCAATGGCCAAAATAGCACATTTTGGCCCTTTAAGGGGCTATAACTCTAGAACCCATGATGGGATCTGGCCAGATTCCGAAAGGAACTGAGATATTATGCCAATGGAAGTGGCTATTTTTACGGTCCCACAGGATAGCCTCGCAGGCTATTCTTACTGCACTCCCGTAAGAATGGGGTAAAGCCCGCAGGTGGTTATTCCTATGGCAGTTTTGTGTTACACATCGTACTGAATTCATTCGACTGATATAATTTCACCCAATTTCTTCACTTTTCCGATAAGGAAATCCAGAGAAGACTAAAAGGGGAAGTGATTTCCCTAGGTAGTATAATGCATTTTATTACATTTATTACTTCCATTTGTAACATAAACAATTTTATAATACAACGAATTATCGTTAAGTGTAAAATACTTATTTAACTGAAACTTGTCTTCTAAATAAATCAGAAAACGATTGTTGGTTGTACAGATGTAGATGTAAATACATACGTTATTCATATTGAAACACTAAAAAGTACTGACCTAGTGTTTTCAACTAAACCAGTTAAGAATTTAAGATCTATGTTTATACCTGCAAATTTTTCACAACAGTACAAATCTCTTACCACTCTAAACATGTTTATTGCCCTTTAATTTAGTTTTATACTTCAGGTTTGTCACACATCAGCTTAACATGTTTGCATCAATTCAGACCTGACATTTTATTTGTAACACAATGACCAAATGTGAATACATGTCATTTTTGAAATTCATTGTTTGAAATTACCTCAGTTGAATGACTTCAGTACAATGTATAACTGCCCTAGGAATAACCACATGCGGGCTTTTCACTATTCATACGGGGAGCCGTAAGAATAGCCTGCGAGGCTATTCCTACATGACTGTAAGAATAGCCACTTCCTATGCTAATACAAATTGTGTGCAAGTTTGATTAAAGCTGATTGCAAAATTTGGTCTGTATTGTGTTCACAAGCCAAAAATAGCAGATTTTGGCCCTTTAATGTGCCATAACTCTGGAACCCATCTGGCCAGATGTCGAAAATAACCGAGATATTATGTCAATAGAAGTTGTGTGCAAGTTTGATTAAAACTGATTGCAAAATGTGGTCTGTATCGTGTTCACAAGCAATTGTGGACGGACGACGGACGGACGGATGACGATCACAAAAGCACACCTTGTCACTATGTGACAGGTGAGCTAAAAAGTAGGAGAGGACCTTATATACTACAGACCAAATCTGATGAAGATCCATCATGTTGTTAATGAGAAGAAGTTGTTAAAAAGTTTTTCTATTTTCAGCTCTGGTGGCTCCTAAACAGGGCCAAGGTGAAACATTTGAACAAACTTGATACGAGGTCAATATCTGGGTATTATGTTTGATGATATTCAATCCTGTGGTTCATGAGCAGAAACTGTTTAAAGGAATTTTATTTTCACCTTTAGTGGAAAATTGCCCCCATTTGTACAACTTTGGGAGAGGACCTTAAAATGATGCTACAAATCAATTTTGCTGAAGATCCATCAAGCGGTTCATGAAAAGAAGTAATTTAAAGGTACATCTATTTTAAGCTCTAGCAGCACCTAAAAGGGACCAAGTGCCCCTAAATGAACAAAATTGGTAAAATACCTTATAATGATGATATAAATCAAGTTTCATGAAGATCTACCAAGTGGTTAATGAGGAGAAGTCTAAATGAGACATTTCTATTCTTAGCTCTAGCAGTCCCTTAAAGGTGCCAAATGCCCCCATTTGAACAAATGTAGGAGAGGACCTTATAAAGATGCTATTCATAACTTTATCATGACATCAGGAGTTTTAACTGACCAATCAGAGAGCTACACTTCAAGTACCTGCCCGTTTCCACTTGGGTAAAACAAAGTATTTTACAATGAACATATAGTGAGTTTAGAAATAAAGATAACACTATTTCTCAGAAATCAAATTAGAGTTTTGACTGCACATGCCCCAGATGATGCTACAAACTACAAAAATTTGAAGTTTCATTGAAAAATTATATGGATATAATACCTTTATCTTAGTTTTAAGTTTGAGATTTTACACACGGAGTCTATAATAAAGTCCGAGTAAAATGTGATCATTACCCAAGTGAAATTAGTATCATTCCGCAATGTGTCGGACATGTCAAAATTATTAATAGACAAAGTTTGAAGATGTTCAATTCAGCAATTCATGAGGTCATTTGAAGGTATTTCTAATTTAAGCTCTGGAAGCCCCTAAAAGGGGTTTTTGTCTCCATTTGAAAACATTTAGAAGAGGACTTTATAATGGCGTTACAAATCAAGTTTGATGAAGACCCATTGAGCAGATCATGAGAAGTCAAAGGTATTTTCTTTTTCACTCTAGAGCCCCCTTAAAGGTGCCAACTGCCGCCATTTAAACACATCTAAGAGATGACTTTATAATAATGCTACTGACCCAAGTTTGATGAAAATCCATCAGCAGTTCATGAGAAAATGTTGTTTAAAGGTTTTTCTCTTTTATTTTTTTAGCTGTAGTGGCCTCTAAACAGAGCCAAGGTGAATCATTTGAAAAAACTTGACAGAGGTCAATGTCAGGATGCTAATGACCAACTATGGTGTAATTCTGACCTAGAAGTTTCAGAGAAGATGTTTTAAGTAAAAATGTTGACACAGGACCACTATGAAAGCCGGACCATCCACCTATACTATCAGCTCACCCGGAACAAATCTCAGATAAGCTAATAAAGGGACAGTAATATTTTGATACTAAGTATGTTTATCATCATCTATTGAGGATTTTCAGGTGTCAACTTGCACTCACTGAGAATGAAAGTGTGGCCACTAGCTGGAGTACTGTATAGAACAAAACGCATCTGTTGTTTTGGTACTTTATTTTATCAACAAACATACTAGCACAGAACTGAATCAAGTCTTACAATATACATATAAAAAAAATTACAACTGAAAAGCATACCAAACTTTTTAATCATTTAGATACAGTTTAACGCAACAATCTATGCTTTAAAGGGACATGCCTCTAGAGCCCCATTAACATTTTGAAAATCTGAAAAACGATTAGCAACATATATTTAACATCAAAAGTCATAATTTAAGTACTCTATAACATGATTCTTTACGATATAATTTAATGCATTGCTTAATCAACTCTGTTTTATATCACATTCCTATTTCGTGAGGCTTTTCTGCATATTTAGCAGACTATAGAGGAGTGTTTTTTCATTTATACTAATTGAATCATTTTATTTTCAATTTACAATTTACGAACACACTTTCACAGTATTGGAAAAAGTAAATGTTAAGGCATGTCCCTTTCACAAATCAATGATCTCAAAAATGATCTAAAATAACTATACTAAGAACTATGTAAAACCAGTTAACTTACATTTTTAAATAAAACAGTATACACTTACTAAATGGCTTGCTGGTCAATAGAAAAAAAAACATTGCCCTAGGTCTGAAGAACCTTAGTGCAAAAAGTGAATAAGTCCTTCTTTAAGTCAATGAGAGTTATCTACTTATTGCACTGAGGTGACGTCTGCTCAATAGTTTTTGACTACTGATCAGCAAACCATTCAATAAAAGTGTGTTTTTACATGACACAAGACATAAATGTTCTTATTACTGGGTGCCTGACGTAAATTATTGTCTGGTTGTATTAATTCTTTTATCTAGTAAAGTATTGTAAATACCATTCAGGCTATTGAATAAATTCATAATGTTTACATCACATTTATACGTGTATGTAGATACGTATGTTATGAAAAGGTTATTATCTTTGCACTGGGAAAAATGAACTCGTTCTTTAGCGGAAAAATATTATAACTGTGCACCTGAAGTCGCACAATATTTCGCTGCAAACCTCATGCATATTTCCCGATACAAAGGCAATAACCTATAACTATTTTTTTTTTCTTCAAGTTTTGACTTTAGCTCCCCAAAATGGAATACTGTACCACAGACCAGTCAATAATGACTATTTAATATTTATATAACGAGTCATGTAATAATCACACAATCAACATAAATAACTTTTCAGTGAAAACAAATATATTATTGCACTACAAAAGAAAAACATTACATCAGGTTCCATGCTTGTACTAAGTATTACAGCTGTTTATAAAACACATACATGCCTCCATTATTTTCATTAAGGCCTCCTGCCTCAACATATAATCAACTAAGCATGTCATTTCAATGACCACCATCGTATTGCTATTTAGATATAAAACAAGAGCACCGCCTTGCGGATGCTGACGCTCATCTGATTTTTTTTGTATAATAGAAATATTGTTCTACCCATGATTTTCTAAGTCTAAAAAGGGCCATCATTCTTGCAAAAAGCAGGATAGAGTTATGTTTCTTGATGTACAGTGTCCACTTATGATAGTGAAAAACTGTTGCAAGTTTTAAAGCAATAGCTTTGATAGTTTATGAGAAAAGTATACTTAAACATAATACTCAACCAAGAAAATGATTTTCTAAGTCCAAAAGGGGCAATAATTATTGCAAAAAGCAGGATAGAGTTATGTTGCTTGCTGTACAGGGTCAGCTTATGATGGTGAACAAGTGTTGCAAGTTTCAAAGCAATAGCTTTGATAGTTTAAGAGAAATAGTTCACCTAAACATAAAACTTAACCAAGAAATCTGATATTTTCTAAGTCCAAAAGGGGCCATAAATCTTGCAAAAAGCAGGATGGAGTTATGTTTCTTGCTGTACAGGGTCAGCTTATGATGGTGAACAAGTGTTGCAAGTTTTAAAGCAATAGCTTTGATAGTTTAGGATAAAAGCTGACCTAACAAAAAAACTAAACCAAGAAAACTGATTTTCTAAGTCCAAAAGGGGCCATAAATCTTGCAAAAAGCAAGATGGAGTTATGTTTCTTGATGTACAGGGTCTGCTTATAATGGTAAACAAGTATTCCAAGTTTCAAAGCAATAGCTTTGATAGTTTAGGAGAAAAGTTGACCTAAACATAAAACTTAACCAAGAAATCTGATATTTTCTAAGTACAAAAGGGGCCATAAATCTTGCAAAAAGCAAGATGGAGTTATGTTTCTTGCTATACAGGGTCAGCTTATGATGGTGAACAAGTATTCCAAGTTTCAAAGCAATAGCTTTGATAGTTTAGGAGAAAAGCTGACCTAAACATAAAACTTAACCAGGCAACGCCGACGCAGACGCCGACGCCGATGCCGACAACCGCTCAAGTGATGACAATAACTCATCATTTTTTTTTCAAAAAATCAGATGAGCTAAAAATCTATAAATCACATGACAATAAGGCATATAACCATGAAACGCACAGGTGAAATTTCATAGTCATTTTTGCGACCATCGGTATCGGATCAGTGACTGTGTACTGTGATTTAACTTCCATTATTTTTGTCCTTCAAAGTTTTGACGTTCAGACTACCAGTCACAAATATAAAACAATCTGAACATTGAATTATTTTGACTAGGTGTTGCTGACCCCACAAACTTGCCACCAAATAATACAAATTGTAGATCTACGAATGATGAGACTTAGAGGAGTCTCACTCTCTGTCTAATGTAGAAAAACCTAAGTTTCATCAGAATTTAAAGGTTTCTTTTCCTCATGAAAACGCCTAGGATGACGTGGAGCTAGACTATGATGATAAGCAGGAAAATTTTGAAAATATTCCCGACCCCAATATTTCTAGTCAGGGTGATTATTTCTATTATGCCAGGAAAGTTAACAGTGCTTTCCAAGAAACTTAAAGAAGATGTTGCCTACTTGCAAAGTGAAATGAGGCATCTCAAGCGGAGGGTCAACAAGTTGGAGCCAGAAAGAGTACAAGAAGGGGAATCCAGCAAATTTCTAAAAACCATGTTAGATCCAGAAAGATTGGAGACAGAATCCAGCAAAATTCCAAAAAACATGACTGAAATGGCTCATAAATCAGAGCATGAAAAAGACATCATAAAAGTGTGAATTTGGTTTCTCTGATTAGTGGAAGCAAAAGTTTGCTTCCAAGCATTACATTTCTTGTAAATACACTCTTTACCAGTGAAGAGTTAAAAAACTTTTCAATAACTGGAAAGAAATCACCAAAAAGTGATGGCAATGGAAGGCCTGCTCTCGATCAGATCAAGGTCACCAAGTTGTTCACTGCTATTTCGGAAATGTTTCCTGGGACAGAAAAAAAAATTATTATTGAAAAAATTCAAAACATACAGAAGGTCTTAAGCAGGCAGTAAATATGCTTTGTGAATGTGACACTTTGGTATTGTAACCAAATCTCATTTAAGATATGATTGTTCACCACAAGTAACATTTGGCACAATTAACTAGTGGTTTGAATGTTTCTGTTACAGGCATTTTTGACCTGAAGAATAAATACAATTTATTCAAGCTGAATTTTTCTTCAGTAACAAGATCGAAGTTTATGACCATGGTACCTAGAATGCTCAATGAAATCCCCTAGTTTCATATAGGATCAACAGATCAAAGATTAAGTTCAAGTGCCTTCAGCAATGGAGTTATGACTATACTCTCAGGTATAATCTTTTGTCAAGACCAAAGAAAGCTGAAGTTCTGATACTTCAAGAATTCAAGAATCATGAAATACCATAGATCTTTATAAAATAATTTTATAATTTTTGTAGAACTTTAATGAAAACTAAATGACTGAAAGTAGTTCTATGCAACTGGTCCATGACTTTATTGACGGCAACATTCTGACCAAGTTTCATTAAGATTGGGCCCAAATTGTGACCTCTAGAGTGTTAACAAGCTTTTCCTTTGATTTGACCTGATGACCTAGTTTTTGACCCCAGATGATCCAATATCAAACCCATCCAAGATTTTATTGAGGGTAACATTCTGATCAAGTTTCATTAAGATTAGGCCAAAATTGTGACCTCTAGAGTGTTAACAGTCAAATTGTTGACGCCGCCGCCACCGCCAACAACGCACACAGGGCGATCACAAAGCTCACCTTGAGCACTTTGTGCTCAGGTGAGCTAAAAACAAGGAGCTGCGTTCAATAAAGCTTGATGCCCCCGGTGTCATACTTGTCGATACAAAGCAACCTAAGTCAAAAACAAGGTCAAGATCATGGTCAAACTGAGGTCAGGTGATGTTTGAAGATGAGGAATGGTCACAGGTTACATCTGTATTAGTATCAATTCATTCTTGTAAGCGGTATTGATGCTAGACGAAACGGTCCCATTTGGTTAACCAAGTGATGACTCATATAAAGCAACCTAAGTCCAAAATGAGGTCAAGGTCAAACTGAGGTCAGGTGATGTCTGAAGATGAATGGTCACAGGTTACATCTGTATTAGTATCAATTCATTCTTGTACGTGGTATTGATGCTAGACGAAACGGACCCATTTGGTTAACAAAGAGTTGGCCCATATAAAGCAACCTAAGTCCAAAATAAGGTCAAGGTCAAGGTCAAACTGAGGTCAGGTGATGTCTGAAGATGAGGAATGGCCACAGGTTACATCTGCATTAGTATCAAGTCATTCTAGTACGGGTATTGATGCTAGACGAAACGGTCCCATCTCGTTAACCTCGTACGGCCGGACAGACGAACCAACGGACGGACAGAACCTGGACCATAACATAATAGGTCCCTTTGGGCGTATAACAAACTAAACATGGGCCAAGGAAATTCAGGACAGCAACAACAGCAGATCAAACAGGTACTTTTAACCTTGCCCTGTGGGAAAGTAACATTAATAAACTAACTGAAGGACAATTTTATGGTATGAACAATCTGATATCAGCTTCATACAGTGGAAAACTTAGCCAAAACAGAATTTATTCCCATAGAACCATCTGAAGATGTGTGCAAGGACTTTCACGTTGACAAACAACAGGAATTCACAGGTACTCCAAAAGTCTGCAGACTAACCAACCCAGACGAAATGATGACCATGGCTGACCATGGTCACCACAGTTTTTGACGGTTGACCATGTTTTCATGTGGTCAACCACCAAATACCATGGTGAAAACATCGTCAGGAGCAGGGTCTGCTATGGTCGACCATGGTGAGAGAAGATTGGCCATGGCCGACCATGGTCAGAAAAGACAATCAACAGTTTGACCATGATCTACCGTGGTCATTTTTTTTAACCACGGCTGACCATGGACTACCATGGTCATGTTAGTAATTTTCACAATTATGCCTGACTGCTTTTTGGCTCCAAAAGTTTTCCTAGATATAGAATAGTTTTCCTGCATTATTATAGACAGATTAAAAGGTAAACTTTCATAGTCTGGCTATAATTTGTTGTCATCTTAGCAATTTTATGACAAATAAATGACTGACTTGCAAAAATAGATATAGACTGCAATTGTCATGTATGTTCACGACCCTTTCAAAATTATATTTATACTTTCAATAACTTATCGATGTTGGTGAAATATTCCGATATATTTTAAACAAACCTTGTAATTTGTAAAGTTCAGCAAAACATTGTTTCAAATACACTGATTTTAAGATATATCAAAATAGTGTATTTTGATTTCTCGTTACAAAGTAATTTTTTCACATAATATACCCAAATTTTCAGTATATTTACATAAGTAACTACTACCGATGAAACGGTCTCTCAGAATTTTGAAATTTTCTCCAATATGATTTTATGGAACAGTCAGTTTCTTTTATCAAAATTTAGCCACCGACAATGTTCCATTATAAATTATAACATCATCGAACAAGATATCAACAATCTGAGAGATGCTTCGCCCCATATTGCACACTTCTTAAAAATGTAAAAAAAATACAAGTCAATACATCAATAAATGAACAAGAGTTGTCACTTATGGTGACAAATGCCACCGCAGCGCCTTGACCTTTGACCTGGTGACCTTGAGCTTTGACCTGGTGACCCCAAATTCGATACGGGTCGTGTACTAAATAAGTACTTCCAGCATTGAGTTAACACTGGCCCCTGTGACCATGGCCTTTGACCTGGTGACCCCAAAGTCAGTAGGGGTCGTGTACTTAATAAGTACTACCAGCATGTGAAGTTTGAAGGTCCTGGATGCAGTGGTTCACGAGTAAAGTGCCTTCATGCGAAAAATTAACATTGGCCCCTGTGACCTTGGCCTTTGATCTGGTGACCCCAAAGTCAGTAGGGGTCGTGTACGCAATAAGTACCAGCAGCATGTGAAGTTTGAAGGTCCTGGGTGCAGTGGTTCGCGAGTAAAGTGCCTTCATGTAAAAAGTTAACATAGGGGTGACGAACTAACGGACATTTGTGTGACTAATGGACGGACAGTTGAAAACTAATATGCCTCCCTTCGGAGGCATAAAAAGGAATTAAATTTTAGAAGTCAGATATACACTTGATTTTATTTCTGTCCATTTATAACCTCATGTGAGGACTGGTTCTCACCAGGAGCATTTGAGCTTTTGTGTTTGCTAGTTGTCCGTCAGGTATCTGTCAAGACTGATCCCTGTGTATATGGACTACCATGGTAGTTCATGGTCATGACCATGGTCGACCATGTTTTGTTAAATGGCACCACAGTTTTTTAAAGTCAATAATCACCACGTTCGACCATAGCCGTGGACCTTGGTCAACCATGGTTGACTGTGATCCACAACCATGGTCCCCAACCACGGTTGACCATGTTCATTATTGACTATCAAAAACCGTGGTGCCATTTAACAAAACATGGTTGACCACGGTCAAATGACCATGACCTACCATGGTAGTCCATGGTCATTTCACCTTGAAAAACATCAAAATGCATACATTGTAACAAAGCCATCGAGTCTGAACAAGAAGGGCTGGTGATAAAATGCCAGAACTGCAATTGCAAACAAAAACAAGAGGGCCATGATGGCCCTATATCGCTCACCTGAGTACAGTTGCTTGCTTGAACAAATTTCTTAGCTAAAGCTTTAAGATCTGGGCCTTCTGGTTTATTTTCAGCAAATTTATGAAGATTTCCCTATGCACAATCAAGTAACCCTGGGGCTGGGTCAATTTGACCCTGGGGTGTCAAGATTTGAACAAATTTTGTAGAGGTCCACTAGGCAATGCTACATGTCAAATATCTAAGCTCTAGGCCTTCTGGGTTTTTTGTTACAAAATTTTGAAGATTTTTCTATGTACAATCAAGTAACCCCATGGGGCGGAGCCAATTTGACCCCTGGGGTCATGATTTGAACAAATTTTGTAGAAGTCTACTAGGCAATGCTACATGTCAAATATCTAAGATCTAGGCCTTCTGGTTTATTCTTAGAAATTTTTTGAAGATTTTCATATGTAAAATCAAGTGACCCCTGGGGCGGGGTCAATTTTGACCTGGGGGTCATGATCTGAATAAATGTTGTAGAGGTCCACTAGGCCATGCTACATGTGAAATATCTAAGCTCTAGGCCTTCTGGTTTATTTTTAGAAAATTTTTGAAGATTTTCATATGTAAAATCAAGTGATCCCTAGGGCGGGGTAAATTTTGACTCCGGGGTCATGATCTGAACAACTTTAGTAGAGGTCCACTAGGCAATGCTACATGTCAAATATCTAAACTCTAGGACAGTAGAGGTCCACTAGGCAATGCTACATTTCAAATATCTAAACTCTAGGACTTCTGGTTTTTGAGAAGATTTTTTAAGATTTTCCTATGTAAAATCAAGTGATCCCGGGGGCGTCATGATTTAAACAAATTTTGTAGAGGTCCACTAGACGATGCTACATGTAAAATATCTAAGCTCTATGCCTTCTGGTTTATTTTTAGAAATTTTTTGAAGATTTTCATATGTAAAATCAAGTGACCCCTGGGGCGGTGTCAATTTTGACCCCGGGGTCTGATCTGAACAACTTTAGTAGAGGTCCAATGCTACACGTCAAATATCTAAGCTCCAGGGCTTATGCTTTTTGAGAAGAAGATTTTTTAAGATTTTCCTATGTAAAATCAAGTGACCCCGGCGGCGGAATCAATTTTGACCCCAGAAGGTCATGATTTAAACAAATTTTGTAGAGGTCCACTAGGCAATGCTACATGTCAAATATCTAAGCTCTAGGCCTTCTGGTTTATTTTTAGAAATTTTTTGAAGATTTTCATATGCAAAATCAAGTGACCCCTGGGGGGGGGGGTCATGATTTGAACAAACTTGGTAGAGGTCCACTAAGCAATGCTTCCCACCATATATCTAAGCTCTAGGGCTTCTGGTTTTTGAGAAGAAGATTTTTTAAGATTTTCCTATGTAAAATCAAGTGACCCCTTGGGCGGGGGTCAAAATTTAAAAAAATGTTGTAGAGGTCCACTAGGCCATGCTACATGTCAAATATCTAAGCTCTAGGCCTTCTGGTTTATTTTTAGAAAATTTTTGAAGATTTTCATATGTAAAATCAAGTGACCCCTGGGGCGGGGTCATTTTGACCCCGGGGTCATGATTTGAACAAACTTGGTAGAGGTCCACTAGGCAATGCTTCACACCAAATATATAAGCTCTAGGCTTCTGGTTTTTGAGAAGAAGATTTTTAAAGTTTTTCCTTTCGGTTGCCATGGCAACCAGAGTTCTCCATGAAATTCAATTCTTTGAATAATTTTGAAAGGGGGCCACCCAAGAATCATTCCTGTGAAGTTTGGTGTAATTCTGCCCAGTGGTTTTCAAGAAGAAGATTTTTTTACAAATCGTTGACACACGATGGACATCAAGCAGTCACAATAGCTCACCTTGTCACTTCGTGACAGGTGAGCTAAAAATCAGATTTAGTTCCAACAAGAACATTACACATCCATTTGGAAAATCAAAATGGAGAAATAAAAAAATCTGTCGCATTTGATCAAACTGTGAACGTATATGCTAGAGAGAATGAGGTCAACAACTACACAGATAATGAATCAGAAGACCAGATTCTTCTTACTGATATTTTGACAGTAAAGTTCAAAGCAAATACAGACATTGCAACATCATTGTCATAAGTCATCATACCGGAACATCTGATCTGTTTGATCATCTCACACAAACCATCATCAGTGTTTGCTTTAAAGGCATTTTTGTCTAGTTCTACTCGAATACAAAATGGAGGTGCTTCATTTACATTACAATTGTCTTAGAAATTTTAATTGAGTAAAATACTCATCCCATTTTTTTCAATGCGTACCACTACACGTAGGTCTGAATTTATATTCGTTTTTGTAAATTTCAAAACGTATTAAGGCAAACACATCTCAACATGTTTACTATTTTATTCTATCATGCCACAAGTTGCAACATATCTCTAAAAGTTAAAATTTACCTGCCATTTTTGGTAATTTGGTAATTACATCTAGAAGATCATTGTTCAATACATGCTAACATTAATCTTTTTTTTGCAATCTATTTGTTACACAAAAAGTGTACATTCCAATATGATGCTGTCAGATCTGTCTGTTAAATATGCCTTATAAGGAAAATATAACCAGTGAGGTGGACCAGGTGCTCTTTAGAAATTTCAAAGACATGGATACGCACACATTTTCAAGTGATCTGAGATAAATGACCACCGAAAGTGATAATGTTGACCTTTTTGTTGAAGAATTTCAGACAGCAGTAGAAAAGATTATGAACTCACAAGTACCATTTATGGAAAAAACAGTCATCCGTTGCGCTCCAAAACCCTGGTTCACAGAAAAACTTCTTCACCTTAAAAGAGTGGCTCGCAAATCTGAACGTTTGTGGAAGAAACATAGACAATCACATCTGCATGAAGCCTTCAAAACAGCACGTAAAAACTACGAAAAAGAACTCAAACTTGAGAAAAAATTATCTCTGAGTGAAAAAGTTTTTAATGCAAAAGGTGACTCGAAAAAGCTTTATAGATTTGTATCTGAGACAACAGGCACTAGGTCTGAGAACCCTATGCCAACTGGACATGAAAGCACACTGGCTGAGAAATTTGCAGATCATTTCATGAATAAAATCGAAAAAATTCGAGAATCGTTGAAACATTTCAATAATTTTCAACCATGCGAAAAAGATATTCCTTGTTTTGACAGTTTTAAAGATCTGAGTGAGGAAGAAGTTACAAAACTTATAAACCAACTACAGACAAAATCATCTGAACTTGATATTCTACCAACAAAAGTGCTAAAATCGTACTTAGATGAGCTGTTGCCTGTTATTACCAAATTGGTTAATTTGTCGTTGCGCGACGGCATCTTTCCAACAAAATGGAAACAGGCAATTGTAAGACCTTTGTTGAAGAAAATGGGACTGGAACTTGAATTCACAAACTACAGACCTCGTTACCACCTAAACAGTTACCAAAGAGCCGGATATTTCCATCTGCACCTATAACCAGTCACAGAATCTTTTTCTTGCATACCGATTTCAAGAAATAATAATAAAAATAAAATCAATCGAACGGCTTTCTTTTTAGAACTATTTCTTACAGCAGTGTATTTAAACAAAGCGCGGGAAACCAATGTCCGTAAACAGGAAAGACGTCATGACGTTTCAAAACAAATAACAACAATTAGTTTCCGTTTTGTTTTATCAGTTGTAGCGTAACGTTATAAATTTTTGATAAAATAACGTGATTTGAATCGAGAAATATACTATCAGGAACCAATAGGAACTGTCAAGGTATTGAATTTTTATTCAATTTATATAAATTACTACATAAATCTTCTACATATATGTAGTTCTTAATACGTCATTTACGGCACGAGGTGTAACACCCCTGGTGTAAGATGACTTTTTCCAGCACCGGTAAAAATACCGGAAATCCTTTAATCATGAAACTTGAATCAAATCATCATCCAATCAAGATCTAATGACTCAGCCATGTCAAATCAAGGTCAAGGTCAAAGATATGAACTCTATGGCCGTACCTTATTCTAACAAGCGGCGTAAGCCGGTTTGTAATCGGCAAAAGGCGATATACTCTTTTCTGCGTATGATGGATGCGTGTGCAACACCGGCGTAAGCCGCAGCTCGCTGGAAGCATTCGAGAGGCGAGGGCGACAAACAAGATGGCAGAAGGTGATAAGTGAGTGGGCATGGTTGATAGTTTATACAATTTTAGATAAAAATTGTTGTCACCTAACAGTTTACCAGCGTATTTAATTTATTTCGACATCCGTATTATCTACCAGACTGCGTTTAAACCGCGGTATACTTTGGAAAGAAGCCTTTCTCTAGCCTTGTGTTGCCAGCTTGGCGGAAATTGGCTGCAGAGTCATAAATAACATAAAATGTAAAATACATGTCTCTGATGTATCCAAGGACCTATGTGTATTATTTGTAAGTCCTTGGTATATATGATATACAGCAAGCGTTATCTGATAAATCGATAAACGCGTCTGCTTCATTCTCGGCTCTAATTAGGTCGCTGAAAGGTGAATACTCGGTCATTACCTTAGACATGTATGCAAGTTTAAATTTATTTCAAAGGAAAAGTAAGGCTTTTCACAACTTAGAATTATTATAATCAAATAGATCTATTATAGTTACACACTGTTACAAGCGTATGATTGACCGTCATTTCCTTTAATTTTATTCATGAGGTTTGTACATTTTAAGGTTAAACATGCATAGAGACCAACGGCAACAATAAACGCTGAGGAATCACCTTTCATGGATGTAAAAAATTTGTCAGTACCCGGATCTGCAAGGCCGAAAATAGTGTGTTTCATATTCCTGTATGCAAGATCCCTGAGGAAACTGTATTATTTACAGATATTCTGTAAAAGTACAGATCAAGTCAGTAGATTTACAGAACAGCACCCTGAAATTCAAAGAAAACATGTTTTAAAAGGACATGTTTATTTGTTAAAATTCTGTATGTAAAAGTTTATAGATATTCTGTCATTTTAAATAATATCTGTAACTCTGTGTTTGAAGTTTATTCAGAAATAAATGTATTTATCTTTGTTTGTTTTTTTCTGCAGAGAATTCTACATTGATGTTGCAATAGATGGAGTAACCCACAGAGTTAAGTCCACTCCAAAGCTTGTTGAGGCAATGAACTTGCAAGGTATGACTATGACTATGACAAGCAGAACCAACAAATTTATCTACCTTTTATTGATATATTCATATTGAATAGGTCAGGTTTTGTTTGTTTGTTTGTTTGTTTTGGGTTTAACGCCGTTTTTCAACAGTATTTCAGTCATGTAACGGCGGGCAGTTAACCTAACCAGTGTTCCTGGATTCTGTACCAGTACAAACCTGTTCTCTGCAAGTAACTGCCAACTTCCCCACATGAATCAGAGGTGGAGGACTAATGATTTCAGACATAATGTCGTTTATCAAATAGTCATGGAAAACATACGTCCCGCCCGAGGATCAAACTTGCGACCCCGCGATCCATAGACCAACGCTCTAACCTACTGAGCAAAGTGGGCGGGCTTTGAATAGGTCAGGTATATGCGCGCTGGGGAAAATATTTCATGATGGACCTGTGAATTCTTTACTTGTGGGTAAAACAGGTCTCATAAGCGTAAATACGACTAGCTTCTACTGATTATAAAACATACCGTACGATTTGTTGTGAATTAACTGTTGTTGTACTTTTTGTAGTTCAACTGCCACCCTTGTTTAAGAGCAACATTTAAAAAACACGTTTTTTTCATCATCCTCAAGTAATAAGTAGACTCGCCCAGTGTGATCAATAACCCACAATTGACCAACCCCTCTGGTACAGTATCAACAACTCTCGTCTCAATCATGTGACAATTTACCGAAAAAGATATAATAAGAAGGGATTAACAAAAATCGTTATGTTTAACATAATGGAGCTTTTTTCTTTTTTTGTGAATGTTTGCACGGTATTTTTTCGTTTTTTTTAATGGCGTTAGGTTTATTTTTAATGCAGCTCATTATAATAATGCTATGACGTCGATGAAATCAACTAATCGGAGAGCGGTCTGGAATCACATGGAACAAACAGCAGCGGCCATCTTCTTTGTGATCAGAGTTCCTCAAAATGGTAAGATCAATAACAGGGGGTTACCACCAAGGATGCCAAGAATATGCCCCATATAATGGCATGCAATGTACCGCGGTTGCGTTGGCTGCAATCCTATTACTTTTTAGTCCAATTATATTCACGATATTTATGATATAAATGGGCACGATATCAACCAAACTTTGCAAGAAGGTACAAACTTGTATTCCGAAATTGTTCAATCTATAGGTCATGCACGTTACCAGTGTCCCACTTTGACCTGCCTGAAACAGTGAATTTGCAGAATTGACAGTTTTCAGTATCGTATATTAGAGATATCTACTATGGGTATGTAAATGGCAATAATGAAAGACATCTCGGTCAGTCACCGTTTCATGAATCGATCCTACAAGCATGTATTCTTTCACGATTTTTATTACTGACATTAGCTCTTAGCATGCTAGTGGTGGACGAATCCGCCCGCACAACCTATTACCGCGACCGCTAGCGGCGGGTCCATCCGCCATATGACCGTAGTTTATACCAGTTGTCAGTAGGCTCTGTAGTATTCGTCAGCATTTTAGTCTGTTATTTACATACGGGCACCTGTTATGGCTGCGCCCATGGAAATCGTAAAATATGTAAAAACAAGAGCACCGCCTTGCGGGTGCTGATGCTCATCTGATTTTTTTTTGTATAATAGAAATATTGTCCTACCCATGATTTTCTAAGTCTAAAAAGGGCTATCATTCTTGCAAAAAGCAGGATAGAGTTATGTTTCTTGATGTACAGTGTCCACTTATGATGGTGAAAACTGTTGCAAGTTTTAAACCAAAGCTTTGATAGTTTATGAGGAAAAGTATACTTAAACATAATATCAACCAAGCAAAGGGATTTTCTAAGTCCTAAAGGGGCTACTTAATTATTGCAAAAACAAGCCGGATTGTGTGTTAATGTTGTTTGTTATTGTGTCAGCTGTTTGAGCAATTAAAAACAGTTTTTCAATTTCAAGCAATAGTAGCTGCTAGTTATAAAAAAATTGAACCTCTGACATATAAACTAACCCGAATCTGTGACATTTCTAAGTCATAAAAGGGGACAAAAATCGTTTGTTAAACATAATGGAGTTTTTTCTTTCTTTTGTACATGTTTGCTTAGTATTTGTGTTCGTTTTTTAAGCGTAGGTTTGATTTTAGGCATTATAAAAGCATGACTCGTAAACATAAAAGCGGTCTAACAGTGAACAAACACAGCGGATTTTCTATGTACAAAGGGCTAATAATTTGCAATAAAAAGGGGGTTATAGGATGCTATGATATAAAGGCTGCATTAGTGGTGGACAATCTATTATTTTTTCAAAGCAATATTTGATATTTAGGATGAAAAAATTTGCTAAACAGTAAAACTTGTATTCGAAATTTTCATAAGGTACAACAGTGGCCCCATTAACCTGCAAAAAGCAAAATTGGAGTTATATGTTATTAGAGCTATTACAGGGTATGTTATGATGGTATGAAAACTCGTATATTCAGTTTACAAGCATTATCTTTGATTTTTTAGGAAAGTTGTCTTACATGATAACGTAACCAGGCCAAAACGCGACGCAGCGCGGTCATCGCCAATCCAGAGTGCATAGGCTCTGATATATCGTCAGCATTTTTTTTTCAATAATCTGATGAAAAAAATGACTTTGATGTCGATTTTTCCAGTGTTTTGTGCTGTTAATTGAAAGTAACTGAAAAGTTTAATCATGGTTGACAGTAATTATCAGGATATAGTGATACTGGACAATAATGAAGGTAAATTTGGCGGATTTAACTCAGTAGATGAGACGGTAGAACTTGTATGAAATTAACCCGAAAGATTTTGAGTTATATGATAGGTTTTTTGGAGATTCAAAACGATATTGCACGTTCCAAGAACTTGAGATCAAGAACCAAACTTGAGCCTGTGGAACATTGTGAGCCAACACAATTTGTGTTTCTGCTGTGGTAACTAAAATTTATTGTTCAAACTACATCAGAATATTTACTTTGGGAAAGAAAAAACAACATTTGAATAAAAATAAAAACTGAAGAAAGTTTTATTTTGTCATAAGTTAGGTTTGTCCGAAATTTGTATTGTCCAAAAATGTATTCGTCAAAATTAAATTTCTGATAATTTATGGGTAAAGAGAAAATAGAATGTGCCCATTTTTTGTTGTGATGGTTTATAATATTGTATAATGTTAATAAATGCATTCTTGTAGCAGTTATGCAGGTTTTCATGGGAAATTTCATGTCATTTTGTATACTTTTTTATTTTTTTAGGTGAAAACAGCTTAGCCGCCGCAGGACATCCCGCTGTGCTCCATATGGTCAATAATAAACTCTTCATAACTTGGCAATGATAAGAGACTTGTACATCTGCTAAGGACTGTGAAACAAGTACAACCTAGGCTAGGCTTCATCAAATTTATAGACATGAGGTAGACCATCCACATGCTGTTCAGTTGTGCACTCATTTCATGGGTGGGGTAATCTGACAGACTCCGTACAGTGTGCTTTTGCATTGTATGCTCAAGTGGTTGAAAAACCATTCACATGCAACCATTTTGATGTTAGTTTTGTAAATGCCAAACTGATACAAATGTATACAAGGACTGGAATCCTACAAAACATGTCAATACCCAGAGAGTTCCGTATGGCGATCACTGAAGATCTCATGGATATGAGAATACATCACGGCCATTTCGAAGAACAGTAAACAACCAAGCTTCCAGGTTAACTAACAGACACTTTTTCCCTCTGAATCAAAAACAGGATTGATTGTAGGAGATGTTCAAATCCAAACTGTAAAGTGTGCTCTAATCATGCTTTGAAGAGGCACCAGACATCGGATTTCTGTCAGGATTGTAAAAACCTGTATGTGTATGTCCATGTTTCCAGGGGTATCACACTGTGTAGAATTATAAAAATAACTGTACTCAAGACTTGCATTAATAGAGTATCAATAGCAGGCAAGAAATAACTCTGTTTGAGGACAATACAGACAGGAGATATGAAAAAGAACAAACTATTTCAGAAATTCACAGTTTTATTTACAAACAAGAGCTGTCCGCAAGACAGCCAAGCTCGACTATTCGAAATATTGTCCCAGAAGCAGGAAAATATTACCCAAAAAGGTTAAATATCAAGAGTTTTAAGTTAAAAAGGGGGAATAATTTGACCAAAATGCATAATTATCAGTTATGGGACTTGCTGCTATCAACTAGATTTATAACCCCGAAGGCACATGTGAAGTTTCAATTCAATATCTGCATTAGTTTTGAAGATAGAAACTTGCATGTAAAACTTTAACCAGAATTTTCAAAGCCCAAAAGGGGGCATAATTTGCCCAAAATACATGCCAGAGTTATGGGACTTGACCCAGTGAGGTTGGTAATTGATCTAGAAAAAGAAAAATAAGTTTCAAATCTATATGCCTTTTAGTAATAGCTGTATGTACTTGCACACAAAACTTTAACCAGAATTTGCTAAGTCCAAAAGGGGACATAATTTGGCCAAAATGAAGGTCAGAGTTATGGGACTTGTGCTATCAACTAGTTTTATAACCCCGAAGACACGTGAAGTTTCAAATCAATATCTGCATTAGTTTTGGAGATAATAACTTGCATGTAAAACTTTAACCAAAATTTTCTAAGTCTAAAAGGGGGCATATTTTGCTCAAAAAACCTGTCAGAGTTATGGGACTTGACCCAGTGAGGTTGGTAATTGATCTAGAAAAAGAAAAAATAAATTTCAAATCTATATGCCTTTTAGAAATAGCTGTATGTACTTGCACGCAAAACTTTAACCAGAATTTGCTAAGTCCAAAAGGGGGCATAATTTGGCCAAAATGAAAGTCAGAGTTATGGGACTTGCTGCTATCAACTAGATTTATAACCCCGAAGACACATGTGAAGTTTCAAATCAATATCTGCATTAGTTTTGGAGATAGTAACTTGCATGTAAAACTTTAACCAAAATTTTCTAAGTCTAAAAGGGGGCATAATTTGCTCAAAATACATGTCAGAGTTATGGGTCTTGACCCAGTGAGGTTGGTAATTATCTAGAAAAAGAAAAAATAAGTTTCAAATCTATATGCCTTTTAGTAATAGCTGTATGTACTTGCACGCAAAACTTTAACCAGAATTTTCTAAGTCCAAAAGGGGGCATAATTTGGCCAAAATGAAAGTCAGAGTTATGGGACTTGTGCTATCAACTAGTTTTATAACCCCGAAGGCACATGTGAAGTTTCAATTCAATATCTGCATTAGTTTTGAAGATAGAAACTTGCATGTAAAACTTAACCAGAATTTTCAAGCCCCAAAAGGGGGCATAATTTGCCAAAATACATGCAGAGTTATGGGACTTGACCCAGGAGGTTGGTAATTGATCTAGAAAAATGAAAAATAAGTTTCAAAGCTATATGCCTTTATGTAATGCTGTATGTACTTGCACACAAAACTTTAACCAGGGATTTGCGAAGTCCAATGAGGGGAACTATTATTTTGGCCAAAAATGAAAGTACAAATTATGGACTTGTTAACAATATTGTTACACGATGACACATTGGTTTCAAATAATATCTGCAATTAGTTGAAATTAAATTTATGTAAAACAACAATAAATTTTTGAAGTCTTAAAATATTTTGCTGAAACTAAACCTGAAGATTTATGGACTCAGAATCCACCAATTAGTTATTGATCTAGAGTTAGAAGGACTTAATGTTTCAAATCTATATGCCTTTAAATACTTGCTAATTTGGGAACATGCTGTCAGCTTTCTTTGAGTAACGGGGGCATATTTGGATACATGAAATCGATGTCATTGCGATTGTGTCATACACACTAGAATAGTACCGACCATAACAATGTGTAGTTTTCAACAATCTGCATTCAGTTTTGGAAATAGTAAAATTCAGTAAAAATTTAAATTTTCCAAAAGTTCATATGGGGCATAATTTGTCTCAAAATAATTTCAGGAGTTTACTAGGACTGACAGTGGAGGTTGTAATTGTCTAGGAAAAAAAAAATAAGTTTCAAATCTATATGCTTTTAGTAATAGCTGTATGTACTTGCACGCAAAACTTTAACCAGAAGTTTCTAAGTCCAAAAGGGGGCATAATTTGGCCAAAATGAAAGTCAGAGTTATGGGACTTGTGCTATCAACTAGTTTTATAACCCCGAAGACACATGTGAAGTTTCAAATCAATATCTGCATTAGTTTTGGAGATAGAAAACTTGAACCAAAATTTTCTAAGTCCAAAAGGGGGCATAATTTGCTCAAAATACATGTCAGAGTTATGGGACTTGACCCAGAGAGGTTGGTAATTGACCTAGAAAAAGAAAAAATAAGTTTCAAAGCTATATGCCTTTAATTGATGGCTGTATGTACTTGCATGCAAAAACTTAACCAAGGTGTGACGCCGACGCCGACGCCAGGGTGAGTAGAATAGCTAGACTATTCTTCGAATAGTCGAGCTAAAAACACATATTTTCACCCAAAATTATGTACTTGTATAACAATATATGTGTACAGCATGACAAATTTGTTACATGTATACTATATCTAACAAATAGTAAAAGTTATTTAGTAAAAACAACAATTAAACTTGTTTGACAGTATTCTTAACAATATGTCCTGGAATTACCTAAATTCCTGAAAATTTACTCAGTAGCAGACAGCAATTCCACCAATTACTTACTTAGCATGCTAAGAGTTAGATGGACTTACTGTTTCATTATATATAGACACATCTGCTAATGGACATGCTGTCTTGCTTTCTTTTGATACGTGTAGGGGTGTAACGATACATCGAACTATCGATGCATTGCGATACTAAGTGTCCCGATAGCATGCATCAATAGAAAAGTCACGATCCAATAACAATCGCCGGTAGTTCCTTCAACAATCGATAGTTTCGATAGTTTTGAAATTGTAGTAAATACAGAAATAATTTATAATTTATAAACCAAGAACCAGCTTTCATTTGCGCCTCGGAAAATGTTTACGTCTCCATTACAATAATTACCCTCACGGAATTTAACTACCATAAAGGACTGAGAAGTCTGGAGATAATTAATAAATTTAGTTTCTTAGGAACTTTGATTAAATATATTTAAATAACCTGTTAATCTTAGATGAGAAAATGTACTATGAACATGGAGAAAGAAGGATACTTGTATTATACAGCACACTGTTCGGTAGGGCCCTTCATTTAGTGCTGGTACACCTTAAACCAATCCGTTAATTTTCGTCTTTTTCGATGCTTTGGGTTACTAAACATGTTGACACTCGCAACAAAATGGCCGATTCGTTTGAGTATACCTTGCATAGGTTTATTGTTTTACTTATTGTTTCAAAGCTAAGGAAGTCAAGAAATATTTAATGTTAGAATTATTTCTGTCCATTTCATTTATACAAACATCTCAATGTGTGTTAACAGCAATTATAAACAGTGCCGTCTCTTACACTGTGTAACAATGCCAGTTGGTAGCTTTACTGTATAAAATAGGATGGCCGATAACTATTGCAATAGTATCGCAATAGTAACCTGCAATAGAATAGTATCGCAATAGTTTTTAAGCAATATCAATAGTATTGCGATAGTCAAAATTGGCCTCAATAGTCACCCCTAGATACGTGTGATGAATTCATAAATTTTTTTTTTTAAATTATTTATCATCATCATATGAATTGACCCCAGTGCATATCGACACAAATTCAAATTCTGTGCGCTTTGTAAACAGAAAAAGTGACAGAAATAATGTGAGAAATCCCACATTTGAAGATCAATTGCATGGTAATAATGTAATGTTGGACACACCTAGCCCTAGGTTACAAGTATGTGGTCATGAAACAATGAATGCCCCCTCAGCTCAATTAAATGAGTTTGGTATTAAAAACTTTGATGGTAATGAACACTTGTTTATTGCAACTCCTTTGGCAATGATTTCATGTAATAGTATGATGGCATACATCAATGATCAAATTGAGTTAAGCATGAAGTCATTCTAGCCAGTTGACCAATTTTAAAATAATAACTTGCACTCTACTGTTTAGGCCTATGCAAGTTTGAAGGAGCAGTTTAAACCAAACTGTGCATTCAAGTGTCTTAAGTTTTTAGATACTGTAAGCAATGAGAACGTTCATTCTTCTTACTTTTAGTTCTGATTTTATATTTTTAAGCTCGAAGTAATACATTAAGGTTTAGGAGTATATCACCAAAACACAGAAATATTTTATAAACGAACAACATCGTTACCAATATTTTACCTGACCATTACATGTTCTGCCTTACTGTCCCGTACTGAAAATATTCTGAAAAAGTTGTCCCCCTTTGAAAATGAATGCCATTTGTAAAGAAATAAAAATAAACAATCGTTGAAAACTGTGTTCCACCTAGTTATGTGAAATTTCAACACTCGCACGCTATTACAAATGCATCCAAACAAACATGAGTAACAATTCCTTGAATATGGTGAGTTGTTAAAAGCGCTTGACTGTCTGGAAGTGGGGCCTGTTTAAAAAGTTCTTTTTTCGGAATTCAATGCTTATATCAGTATAATGACACTTGTTTTGTAGAGTAATATAAGTAATATGCACTCTATCATTACAAAAACAACAAAACAAGTGTCAGTATACTAATATAAACATTGAATTCCGAAAAAAGGACTGCCTAAATGGGACCCACTCCCGGGCAGTCAAACGCCTTCAAAAACTCACCATTTTCAAAGAATTGTTACACATGTTAGTTTTGATTCATTTGCAATCGCATGCGAGTGTTGAAATTTCACATAATTAAGTGGAACACAGTTTTCAGCAATTGTTTTTTTTTTATTTCTTTACAAATGGCATTCATTTTCAAAGGGGGACAACTTTTTCAGAATATTTTCAGTACGGGACAGTACGGCAGAACATGTAATGGTTAAGTTAAATATTGGTAACGATGTTATTCGTTTATAAAATATTTCTGTGTTTTGGTGATATACTCCTAAACCTTAATCACTCAATGTTATGATATGAATTACGCCCAAATACAGATATAGGTCTACACTTATCAATGCACTTAACAATATTTTGCCCCAGTGGGGTGTGGCAGGCATACCTTGGGCTTTTGACAGGTTATTCCACAGAGGCGGGGTTTTACAGTGAAAATGGCGCCAATTGAATTTTGTCCCTTTCTACATGTGGGATTTTTGATGAATTGCCATTTGTCTTGGGTGTGGATTTTGACTCTTAAAAAGGAACTAGAAATGTGTCCATGGGACACAGATGCCCCCACTGCATATTTTTCCCAGGTGCACAACTACACATGCTGACCAACATTCCTGTAAAGTTTTGTGACTCTATGTCATATACTTTTGGAGCTAGGCACGACACAACACTAAAATGACCAATTTTTACCAAGTCAGGGGCCATAACTTCTACATGACTGAATGAATTCGGATGCGAAAGCCTAGGTGCACAACTACACATGCTGACCAACATTCCTGTAAAGTTTTGTGACTCTATGTCAAATACTTTTGGAGCTAGGCGCAACACAACCCCACAAAGTGAGGGCATAAAAATGTCAAATTCCCATGGGTCAGCCACCCCCAAAGCAGCCACCCCGAGGCAAAATATTGATAGGTGCAAAAGAAGTGCAAAAATAAGAATAAGAAATGCAAAAATAAGAATAGAAAACGTTAATATTAAACACAATGAGCAATGTTCTTTCAGGAAAATATTCTTCAATTTTCAGATCCAGCAGTGCAACATTTCACATATGAATGAATACTGCGTGAAATTAAATCTGGTATGTTTATGTGCCATATTTTTTCATCTGATTCATCACAGATGAAAGTAGCAATCCTTCATTTTCATTTGGGCCCCCTTTTCAGTATTTAAAAAAAAAAAGAGCTGTCTCCAAGGTGCACATCCCTGATGGCATTTGAATGAAATTTTTGGGTGTTAGAGTTTAGGACTTGACCTACAGAGCTGGGTTTTTGCGCCGACACGTCGTTTCTGTGTCCCATTCATGCATTTTTTTAAAATCCAGCATAAATGAAAAGATTGGAAGGGACACCCCCATCAATGCACTATCATGAAAAATAACCTTTAAGTCTAAGTGTGCCCTTGCCCTTTGAGCTCGGCCGGGTCTTGCGTGTGAACATTGTCTTACTGTGGTAACATTCAGCCAAGTTTTTTAAAAAAAAATCCCACCCCTCGATGAAAATATTGGACGAACAGCCCATAAAATGCACTACCCTTTAACTTTAAAGTGTGCCCTTGCCCTTTGAGCTAAGCCTGGGTCTTGGCGCAAAAGCGTCTTTTATGTGGTACACATTATCCCAAGTTATTTAAAAACCCACCCTCGTGAAAAAGATATGGACCGGAACCCCCATAAAAGCACTACCCTTTTAAAGTTAAGTGGGGACCTTGCCCTTTGAGTCGGCCGGGGTCTTGCGCGCGACATGTGTCTTATGGGGTACACATTCATGCCAAGTTATTTGAAAAATCCACCCATCGATGAAAAGATAGGCCCGGCACAAATTGCGGACAGACCGACGCCAGCAGTTCAAAAAATTTTAATGCCTCCTTGGGGGGCTAAAAATAGTGAAAACACAGAGAACCCTGAATGGATGGAAACATTGCCCCAGTGTTATCTTAACGTGCATTGAATTTTTTGAAACCTTCAACTTCCGCAAATTTTGTTTAGGGAAATTGCTTTATTTTTTATAAATAGATTTAATGTAGAATTGTAAAACAAAAATTATTGGGGAGCCTTTTAGTTTCCCAAATTTTTGGGAAAAAATATCTTTACAAGCAATTAAACCTTAAAAAAGATGATTTAATTCCCCGGTGTGATGACACATAAATAAATTTTAAAATTTTACTTGATTTTTGTTTTTAAGTCTATGGAATTTTTATCACTTAAAATATGTTTTTTGAAATTTTCAGGCCAAAAATCGTAAAAAAAAGGGAAACATGTTTGCCCCAACTCTAGTTTTTTCCC
This sequence comes from Mercenaria mercenaria, assembly GCF_021730395.1. NCBI lineage: Eukaryota > Metazoa > Mollusca > Bivalvia > Venerida > Veneridae > Mercenaria > Mercenaria mercenaria. The sequence goes on from NC_069362.1 coordinate 28,295,304, forward strand.
CCGTAGGAATTTTAAAGTTAAAATATAATCAACATATTTGTTGAAGGTTTTTTTGGTTTTTGTTCGAAAATAATTTTGATAAATGAAAATATTCAATTTTGAAATAAAAGATAGCTCTTTTAAGTTCTGCATAGATCTGTATGCAAGGAAATACAATAAGTCTGCAGGGCTTTCGTTTGACCTGGACGAAAGGGATTTGACCATTGAAATATCTTAAATGCTGTATTTTGACTCCTGAAATTTTACCCAAGGGTCAAATTTGCTTCACTTTTATAAAAAAACCCCAAGGAAATGTTTGGGGACTTTTTGTCCCCAAAGTTTTGACCCCAGAATTCATCCCTGTTGGGGCCCCTGGTCTGGAAAGCATAGGGGAAAAAGTCAATGTGGTTTTTGATTTTGTTTAAAAATTTTCAGGCCCCAACTTGTTTGGGACAACAAAAGTACGGTGGATGAAAAACAAAACCCTCTGAGTTAGTCAAATTTTGCAGTACCGAGGGCACTATTTTCCCCCCTTGGGTGGCGCTCTTATTTTTTAAAATATTTATTTCAGTTATTTTAAAAAGGTGAAGCTTTGAAAAAAATACTGTTAAGGCGAAAAACCATGTTTTTTAAAAAATTTATTGTTTAAATTTTTTTCGCGTAAGAATAAAAAAACTTTTTTGGGGAAAGTGTCCAACTTTTAATGCAGTCCTGAACCCCTGCTATCCCGCATGCAGACCTGGATATAAAAGACAAGACAAGAATTTCCCTTACAAAGAAGTTTTCTACCCAGAGAAAAAAAGATGTTAAAACTACCACAATTACGTTCACTAGTGCCGGCCCCCGGTTTTGGGGAGAGTTTTTTGACGGCTCCCCTGCCGTAAATTCAAATGTATTTTCCCAAATGGTCGGGTAACCATTGTAGTGCAAAAAGACGCATGACCAGTGACACCCTTTAAAAAAATCAAAAAAGTTAATTATACCTTTTTTACAGAAGGGGAGAAGTTTCGTTAAGTTAAAGACTTTTTCCAAATCGCCCTTCGGGGTTTTGTTCCGCCCTTTGTTATAATTTTAACTGTTCAAATGCAGAATTAAAAACTTGTGCAAAACAACTGGGGCATAAAATACAATTTGTCCCATTTTTTTTTTTGCCCCCCCCCCCCGAACCTAAGTGTGTCTTCAACTTTTTTTGCTCGCTTTTTGAAAAATAAGGGGCATTCCTGTCACCCGAGCGTCGGCGTGACACTTTGGGTAAAGTTAAACACTATCAAAGCTTTTCACATGAAACCTTGCATATGTATTCTGAGTCTTCATTGGAGGTCACTGACCAAGAGCCATAACTCTTTCTTGGATTATCCCCCCTTTTGGACTTGGAAAATTTCGGTAAAAGCTTTTGGTTGAAGTTTTTTGAAAATATCTCAAACATATCACATTCCTAAAACCCTTGCTAGTATTTGGGTCATTATTAGAGGTAAAACCCAAGAGTTTTTATCTTTTTTGGTTTCCCCTATTTTTTGATTTAGAAAATTTTGGTTGAAGTTTTCGTACAAGTCTACTGCCCCAATATTCCCCCCCCCCCCCCCCACTCAAAGCTTTTCCTTGAAACTTGGATATGTATTCTGGGTATTTGATTTACCCCCTTTTTGGATTTAAAAAACTTGGTTAAAGTTTTGCTGTAACCAATTTCCAAGTCAACAAGAAAATTCGATGAATTGGTATCCCCCCCCAAAAAAGGGTTTTGTGGTGAGGAAGGCAAAGCAGTATATCTGGAAAAAAAAGTTAGGAAATTACTAAGAGGCAAAATAATTTCTTTTTCAAAACTTTTAAAAAGAAAATGAATGCTATTTTTGGTGGTGTGGGAGTGGGGGGGGGGGGGGGGGGGGGGGGGGGTCAGCGGGGGTAAAAAAATATATGTTGATTTTAAAATATTGATGGAAAATAAAAAAAAATAAATGTGGGGGGAGGGGGGGGGCGGGTTGATGCTGCTTGGGGTGGTGGGCATGATGGGTGGAGGAGTGAGGGGGGGGAATGGTAAAATTTGCTTTTGTGATATTCATGGAAGGTTGAAAAAATTAAAAAGGAATAATTTTTTTTTTTTTTGAGGGTGTGACAGGAAAAGGTGGTGCCCAGGTGTGGGTAAAAAAAATTACATTTTTTTTAAAATGTTCATGAAAAAGAATGAAAGACGTTTAATAAAAAATTTACCAAGGTTGGTTTGTTATGTACAAATTGGGATTTTCAAAAATTAAAGGGAAATCTAAAAAATTGACCAATTGAAGAAACAAGGGGGCCCTGAAAGCTGTATCGCTACTGAAATTGCCCTAAGTTCATAAAGATTAACATTCTGACAAAATTTTCATTAAGTTTTTGGGCATAAAAATGTCTCTAAAATGTATGTTTTCCTTGATTTTACCCCGTGACCTAGTTTTTGACCCCCCATGACCCCGATTTTGATCTTTACCGAGACATCAAGATTAAAAAATTTGACTAGTTTCTGAAGATAAAATTATAAATGTGGCCCCTTGGTGTTTAAAAAGCTTTTTCCTTTGATTTGATAGAACCTGTTTTTTTCCTTCCGATCCGATTAAAAACTTGCCCTTAGTTTATCAGATAACATTCTGACCAAGTTTCTTTTAAAATTGGTAAAATGTGGCCTTACAGTTTTAACTAGCTTTTCCTTTTATCTGACCTGGTGACCTGTTTTTGATCCTACATGGCCCAGTTCAAATGGATTGAGACATCAAGATAAACATTCCCAAAAAGATTCATGAAAATACAGCAAATGTGGCCCCTGAGTGTTTAAAAAGCTTTCCCTTTTATTGAAATGGGACCTAGTTTTTCAATTCAAAATGTCCCCGATTTTTGAGGGTTTAAAATTTTGACCAAATTTTAATAAGATCGGGCCAAAATTTTGACCCCTTTGAGTGTTAAAGGCTTTTCTTTGATTTGACCTGGTGCCCAGTTTTGATCCCCGAGGGCCCCAAAAACGGAACCGTCAAAATTTAATTTTGTAACTTGACCCCAAACTTATTAAAATGAGCCAAAATTGTGACCCCTGAGGTTTCCAAGCTTTTCTTTTGATTTCCAGTGACCTGTTTTTGATCCCCCGATGACCCCTAGGAACTCGTCCAAGATTAATTGGGAGTAAAATTTGACCAAGTTTCAATAAGATTGGGTAAAATTTTTGCTCTAGGTTTTAACAAGCTTTTCCTTTTTTTGACGGTGACCTAGTTTTGACCCAGTGACCCCAAATCGAATCGTCCAAAAATTTATTTTGGGTAACATTTTGGTCAGTTTCTTTAAAATCGGGTTAAAAATTTTGACCTTGGGTGTTTAAAAAGCTTTTTTTTTATTGACCGGTGACCTAGTTTTTGACCCCGATGACCCCTATCGAAATCGTCCCAAAATTTTTTTGAGGGTAAAATTTGACCAAGTTTCATTAAGTTTGGCCAAAAAAATTTTTACCCCTAGGTGTCAACAGTCTAATTTTGACGACGGACGGACGACTTCGTGTAGGTGGCTAAAAAGAGTGTAAGGAGACGCGGCTCGCTTTTTCGTGCTGGTAGTGAAACTGGGCACATCTGGGAAATAGGCTGTTGGAGTGTTAATGACTCCAAATTTTGGATGAAGATATTGCACAATAGCCCGAAAAAACTATTTTTTAAATTTGAATCAAACCATTCAGTAATACAGGACAGGGGAAAGTGCTCAAACTTTAACCTAAAAATTTTTAAGTAAAAGGGGGAATAATTAAAAAAAAAAGGTGCCAGAGTTTTGCACCCTTTCTCATTGGTGGGGTGATGATGTGGGCAACTATTTTAAATTTTAATCAAACCCCTTGAATAAAGAGACAGAGTGAAAGTTTACCTAAAAAATTTTAAATAAAAAGGGGAATAATTCATGAAAAATTGATCCCCGAGTTTTGCACCCTTTTGTATATGATAAAGGGGGATGATGTTGAACAATGTTTAAGTTTTTAAACGATATTTAGTAATAAAAGAAAGGTGAAAATGCATAAAACGTTAACCCGAAAAAATTTAAATAAAAGGGGAACAAATTATGAAAAATTGTGCCGGTTAAATTTTTGTTTTGATGTGGGTGATGATGCTAACAACTATTTTAAGTTTGAACAAATCCTTAGTAATAACAGAGGTAGGTGAAAGGCACCAAAACTTTAACCCGAAATTTAAGTAAAAAGGGGGAATAAATTTATGAAAAAAAAGGTGGCAGAGTTATGCACCTTGTTTCATATGATGTGGGTGTGTGTTGAAAAACTTTTTAAGTTTGAATCAAATCTTCATAATAACAGGGATAGGTGAAAAGGGTAAAACTTTTAAACCCGAAAATCCCCAAATGAAAAGGGGGGTAAATTTTGAAAAAATTGGTGCCGGTTATGACCTTTTTGTCAGATGATGTGGTGATGATGAAGAATAAAATATTTTTAAGTTTTAATCAAAACCTCAAATAATTAAGGAAAGTTGAAAAAGAGAAAGTGTTAAAAAACTTTAAACCAAATGGGGATGCGGAAAAAAACGCCCACGCCGGGGCAGTAGGGTAGCTCCTTATATTGTATGTCGAGTAAAAAGACAGACTCATGGAAGTATGTTGGTTATATTTATTTCAGTTTCATGAAAATTTTTACCAGTTGTTTGAGAAAAAGGTCGCGACGTGAATTTTTCTTAAATCAAGGGGGGAAAAACTCTTAGAGAAAATTGACCAATCCAAAAAAAAAACTTGAGGAATCATGCAGTAGTTGGTTTCATGTTTATTTTAAGTTTTAGAAATTCACATAGTTCTGAGAAAGGCTGGGCGGAATTTTTGGGCATTTTTCATTAAATCAAGGGCAATAACTCATGCAAATATGCATATTACAAAGACGGAATCTACAACAAAAGCTAATCTTAACATTCTGTGTTAAAGATATAATATCCCTTACACAGAAAACAAGCACAATGCCAATGTTTTCCACGTCCAAATGCTTGACATGTCTTCAAGAAATAGCTCTATTACAAACAACCATTCCGCCATTGTTATTGTTGTTGTAATTTGTCTCACGGGGTTACTTGATTGTAAATTTGAGCCGGCATAGCCGAACTTTTTCCAAAATTGTGCGGCATACGCCATTTGCTGTTGGCACGAAAAAAAGTTAGCCTGAATTGTTTTCCACAAAATCTTGTATAGAATTGAAACAAAATTTTTGTAAAATTTTTCCTGGATTTTACGGGAATATCTTTTTATACTTTGTTATATTTTAAAACCACGATATGTTGTCATGGGACGTGTTTTAATGGTATGAATCAGAATTTGTTACATGCTTGATGATCATTAAATGAAAGTTGTTCACTTTGTATTGTGTTTAAAATATAAAAATGATTTTATTAGAAGTAATTTTATTTTGTATATGATGTAACTTGTAAGAATGTCTGTTGGGGTTTGTTTGTTTGTTTGTTTGGGTTTAACGCGTTTTTCAACAGTATTTCAGTAAAGTAAAAGGGGGCAGTTAAAAACCCAACCAGTGTTCCCGGATTCTGTACAGTACAAAAAGTTTTTCCCCAAGTAATGCCACTTTTTCCCCCATGAATTGAGGTGGAGGATAATGATTGCAGGGCACAGTGTGTTTTTCAAATAGCCCCCGGGGAACATAGCCCCGCCGAGGATGAACTCAGCCCCCTGATCCGTTTTTACCAACGCTCTTACCCCTGAGCTAAGCGGGGGTGTCTGGTAGTTTAATTTGATTTTGTTCTTTTTATTCATTGAAATGAACTATTTTTGGGAATTTTATTGTTTTTAAAAGGGCATTGTTTGGCATTATGTTAAAAAATTTCGAAAATAGATAGATATAAACTTAAAAATGGCACGCACGGATGCCCCCGCAATAAGAAAGGCACAGGCATGCCCCATTATTTACAAAAAAAAAATTTTTTCCAGAAAAATTTTTGTAAATGTATGTAGTGAAAATATTTTATTGGCTAAGTTCAACCAAGGACTGTGACCCTTGACCTTTGCCTAGTGAACTGGTTTTGCGCAAGACACATCGTCAATCCTGCTTATATTTGTTTCAAATTATTTTTTAAATTTAAAAATGCATGTCAAATTTTTGGCCCCCGACACAAAGACATTAGTATAGAAATCGCTTAGTTCAACCCAAAGGGTGTGACCCTTTCCTTTGCCCTTTTGGAAAAAGCTTTGCGCATGACATATCCATGCTTTTCATTTGTGTGAAATTATTCTAAAATTGACCATGATGTCCAAAGTTTTTTTTTTCCCCCGACACAAAAAACCAAACCTTTCCCAAAAAACAAAATAAACACACACACAAAAACACACCCCCACGGACAGGGGTAAACTAATGTCCCCCCACCCCCCCCCCTCCTTTTTTTGGCGGGGCATAAAAAATTTAAAAAAAATCATTTAAAAAATTTTTGCTAGAAAGGAGGCTGGGGAGTGAAAGGGAAAAAATGGATTCATGCCCCAAACCTGTGGGGTAGGGGCGAGTCACCCCGGACAGCACAAAAACCCTTTCCGATCGTTTCGGGGACCATTGTTTCGACCCAGCCCTTTAAGCAGATTTGTCATCCCGGACAGTGGAAAGAATATATTTTTAAGCAAGTCAATAAAAGCAGTTTTTTTTTTTTATTTAGAATGAAAGTTTATGGTAAAATTTTTTCAAAAAGTCAAATTTTATGTGTTATATGTGAAAGAAGGTTTTTAACTGTTTAACAATATCAGCAAACATGAAAAAAAATGCTGAAGTGGGGGGGTATTTTAGTAAATTTTGGAAGTAGGCAAAAAATACAAAATTTTCTGTGACATGAAACTGACAATGGAGATTTAATAAAAGTAATACTGGACATGAAAAAATGACAATGGAGGTTTTAATAAAAGTATCTGTGAAAAGAAAATGCAATGGAGGTTTGGCGATAATTAATTTTATCTATTCTCTTTGTATGCATCAAGACATTGTTGATGATGATTTTTATTTCAAAGGAAAAAAAGAAGAAAAAAAACGTGCAATCAGTTAATTGATGGTTAAATAGACAAAGTAACCAGGGGGTCAACAAAAAAATTAACTTTTTTGTCCAAAAAAACTAATGTTTAGTTTCTCAAGCCACTTTTTGCAAATTTTAATGAGACAGTGCGGATATTTTTATATATATTTTTTATTTTATTAACAACATTGCATGTTTTCTATGGAATTCAGTGATGTACATCCATTTTTAACACAAAGACATTGCATCTTATGTAGGTAATAATTTATAAGAACAATACTTGTTTAATTTTTTTCAATATTATAGAATGAATGTTTATGTGTAAATTATGTCAAAAAAGTCAAATCTATGTGTTATATGTAGAATGACAGGCTTGTAACATGTTTAACAATAATCAGCAAACATGCAAACAAAATGCTGAAAGTGGGGTGTATCCAGTAACATTGTGGAAGTCAGAGCAAATAATACAAGTATACTGCGACATAAAAACTGATAATGGCGGTTGGACAATAATTAATTTTATCTATTCTCTTTGTATGCATCAAGATATTAGAAAAGCATACAATCTGACTAAAGTACATCTCCTATTACGCTACGCTTAGGATCTGAACAAGAGCTACTGATAGCCTTGTTCTGACGACCCTTCTGCTGGCCAATCAAAAGCTAACTTACAACATTCTGCATGCAAACTTAAAAAATCCTTGGTTTTTGATATATACAATTCTTATGTCGTAAGATGTCAGATGGCTGGCTAGCTCAGTTGGTAGGGTACTTGCTCTGTAAGGGAGGCGTCCTGGGTTCGAGCCCTGGACTGACTGCAAATTTTTCTTACTCTTTGACATTCGAACAAGTCGTCTGATTGGTTCAATAAAAATAGATTTGTGAAAAAAAAATTACAATACTGGAAATTCAAAATATACAGAAGACATATGTGAATAGGTCGTTCTCAGATCTTCGTTTAGAAGATCAAGTACTTAAGTCAGACTGGGAAAGCATATGCAACTAAAATATTTTCTGATGTTGATGATTTTTATTTCAAAGGAGAAAAAAGAAAAACTAGAAATGTGTCTATGGGACACAGATGCCCCCATTACATGACATTAAAATGACAATTTTTTCCCAGGTCAGGGGCCATAACTCCTACAATAATGAATAAATCCGGACGCGAAACCCCAGGTGCACAACTGCACATGCTGACCAACATTCCTGTAAACTTTGGTGACTCCAGGTCAAATACTTTTGGAGTTACGCGCAACACAACATTAAAATGACCAATTTTTAACTAAGTCAGGTGCCATAACTCCTACATGACTGAATGAATCCGGATGCAAAACCCCAGGTGCACAACTGCACATGCTGACCAACATTCCTGTAAACTTTGGTGACTCTAGGTCAAATACTTTTGGAGCTACGCACGACACAACATTAAAATGACCAATTTTTAACTAAGTCAGGGGCTATAACTCCTACAAGACTGAATGAATCCGGACGCAAAACCCCAGGTGCACAACTGCACATGCTGACCAACATTCCTGTAAACTTTGGTGACTCTAGGTCAAATACTTTTGGAGCTATGCGCGACACAACATTAAAATGACCAATTTTTTACTAAGTCAGGGGCCATAACTCCTATATGACTGGAGGAATCCGGACGTGAAACAGCAGGTGCACAAATACACATGCTGACCAACATTTCTGTAAAGTTTTGTGACTCTATGTCATATACTTTTGGAGCTAGGCACGACACAACACTAAAATGACCAATTTTTACAAAGTCAGGGGCCATAACTTCTACATGACTGAATGAATCCGGACGCGAAACCCCAGGTGCACAACTACACATGCTGACCAACATTCCTGTAAAGTTTTGTGACTCTATGTCAAAAACATTTGGAGCTAGGCGCGACACAACATTCTCAGAAGGGAGGACGGACAAGGGCAAATCTATATGCCCCCCCGAAGTGGGGGCATAAAAAACGTGCAATCAGTTAATTGATAGCATGTATTTAGAATATAAAATGGAAATGGTTAAACAGACAAAGTAACCAGGGGGTCAACAAAAAAATTACCTTTTTTGTCCAAAAAAACTAATGTTTAGTTTCTCAAGCCACTTTTTGCAAATTTTAATGAGACAGTGCAGATATTTTTATATATATTTTTTATTTTATTAACAACATTGCATGTTTTCTATGGAATTCAGTGATGTACAGCATCCATTTTTAACACAAAGACATTGCATCTGATGTAGGTAATAATTTATAAGAACAATACTTGTTTAATTTTTTTCAATATTATAGAATGAATGTATAGGAGTAAATTATGTCAAACTAGAAATGTGTCCATGGGACAGAGATGCCCCACTACATGACATTAAAATGACAATTTCTTCCCAGGTCAAGGGCCATAACTCCTACAATACTGAATGAATCCGGACACGAAACACCAGGTGCACAACTGCACATGCTGACCAACATTCCTGTAAACTTTGGTGACTCTAGGTCAAATACTTTTGGAGCTACGCACGACACAACATTAAAATGACCAATTTTTTACTAAGTCAGGGGCCATAACTCCTACACGACTGGACGAATCCAGACGCGAAACCCCAGGTGCACAACTACATATGCTGACCAACATTCCTGTAAAGTTTTGTGACTCTATGTCATATACTTTTGGACCTAGGCGCGACACAACACTAAAATGACCAATTTTTACAAAGTCGGGGGCCGTAACTTCTACATGACTGAATGAATCTGGACGCAATACCCCAGGTGCACAACTACACATGCTGACCAACATTCCTGTAAAGTTTTGTGACTCTATGTCAAATACTTTTGGAGCTAGGCGCGACACAACATTCTCGGAAGGACGGACGACGGACGCACGTTCTAACGAAATGGTATTTATGTGACACCCCCTTTGTTCTCTCTATTGTTCTATCAGTCACATAAAAAGAACAAGAGGACCATGATGTCCTGAATCGCTCACCTATCTCCACATGACCCAGTGTTCAACTGAGTATGACATCGTTATTTCTATTATTTGACATATTGACCTAGTTTTTGAGCACGTGACCTAGATATCATCAAGATAAAAAAATCTGACCAATTTTCATGCAGATCCATTGAAAAATATGGCCTCTAGAGAGGTCACAAGGTTTTTCTATTATTTGACCTAATGACCTAGTTTTTGAAGGCACGTGACCCACTTTTAAACTTGACCTAGATATCATCAAGGTGCACATTCTGACCAATTTTCATGAAGATCTCGTGAAAAATATGGCCTCTAGAGAGGTCACAAGGTTTTTCTATTTTTCGACCTACTGACCTAGTTTTTGACCGCACATGACCCAGTTACGAACCTGACCTAGATATCATCAAGCTGAACATTCTTACTAATCTTCATGAAGATCCATTGAGAAATATGGCCTCTAGAGAGGTCACAAGGTTTTTTCTATTTTTAGACCTACTGACCTAGTTTTTGACCCCACGTGACCCAGTTTCGAATCTTACTTAGATATCATCAAGATGAACATTCTGACCAATATTCATGAAGATCTCATGAAAAATATGGCCTCTAGAGAGGTCACAAGGTTTTTCTATTTTTAGATCTACTGACCTAGTTTTTAACCCCACGTGACCCAGTTTCGAACTTGACCTAGATATCTTCAAGGTAAACATTCTGACCAATTTTCATGAAGATCCATTGAAAAATATCGCCTCTAGAGAGGTCACAAGGTTTTCCTATTTTTAGACCTACTGACCTAGTTTTTGACCGCACATGACCTAGTTTCGAACTTGACCTAGATATCATCAAGGTGAACATTCTGACCAATTTTCATGAAAATCCATTGAGAAATATGGCCACTAGAGGGTCACAAGGTTTTTCTATTTTTAGATCTACTGACCTAGTTTTTAACCCACATGACCCAGTTTCGAACTTGACCTAGATATCATCAAGGTGAACATTCTGACCAATATTCATGAAGATCTCATAAAAAATATGGCCTCTAGAGAGGTCACAAGGTTTTTCTATTTTTAGATCTACTGACCTAGTTTTTGATGGCACGTGACCCAGTTTCGAACTTGACCTAGATATCATCAAGATGAACATTCTGACCAATTTTCATGAAGATGCATTGAGAAATATGGCCTCTAGAGAGGTCACAAGGTTTTTCTATTTTTAGACCTAATGACCTAGTTTTTGACCCTACGTGACCCAGTTTCGAACTTGACCTAGATATCATCAAGGTATACATTCTGACCACTATTCATGAAGATCTCATGAAAAATATGGCCTCTAGAGAGGTCACAAGGTTTTTCTATTTTTAGACCTACTGACCTAGTTTTTGACCCCACGTGACCCAGTTTTGAACTTGACCTAGATATCATCAAGGTGAACATTCTGACCAATTTTCATGAAGATCTTGTGAAATATATGGCCCCTAGAGAGGTCACAAGGTTTTTCTATTTTTAGACCTACTGACCTAGTTTTTGATGGCACGTGACCCAGTTTCGAACTTGACCTAGATATCATCAAGATGAACATTCTGACCACTTTTCATAAAGATCCCATGAAAAATGTGACCTCTAGAGTGGTCACAAGCAAAAGTTTACGGACGGACGCACGGACGCACGACGGACACCGCGCGATCACAAAAGCTCACCTTGTCACTTTGTGACAGGTGAGCTAAAAAGGTCACATAAACAGAACGGAATGAATGACATCAAAGAGAAAATACCGTTATGAAGTCACTTTACCATCATTTCGCGGGCACGGACGGACAGATGGATGGACGGAAGGACGGAAGGACGGATTGACAAGAGCAAATCTATATGCCCCCGCCCAAAGTGGGGGCATAAAAAGTCAAATCTATGTGTTATATGTAGAATGACAGACTTGTAACATGTTTAACAATAATCAGCAAACATGCAAACAAAATGCTGAAAGTGGGGTGTATCCAATACATTGTGGAAGTCAGAGCAAATAATACAAGTATACTGTGACATGAAAACTGATAATGGCTGTTGGACGATAATTAATTTTATCTATTTTCTTTTGTAAGCATATGCAACTAAAATATTTTCTGTTGTTGATGATGATTTTTATTTAGAAGGAGAACAAAGAAAAACAAGAGCTGTCACTAAAAAGTGACAAATGCCCCCGCAGCACCTTGACCTGGTGACCCCAAAGTCAGTAGGGGTCGTGTACTCAATAAGTACTATCAGCATGTGAAGTTTGAAGGTCCTGGGTGCAGTGGTTCATGAGTAAAATGCCTTCATGCAAAAAGTTAACATTGGCCCCTGTGACCTTGACCTTTGACCTGGTGACCCCAAAGTCAGTAGGGGTCGTGTACTCCATAAGTACTATCAGCAAGTGAAGTTTGATGGTCCTGGGTGCAGTGGTTTGCGAGTAAAGTGCCTTCATGCAAAAAGTTAATATTGGCCCCTGTGACCTTGACCTTTGACCTGGTGACCCTAAAGTCAGTAGGGGTTGTGTACTCAATAAGAACTATAAGAATATGAAGTTTGAAGGTCCTGGGTGCAGTGGTTCGCGAGTAAAGTGCCTTCATGCAAAAAGTTAACGTTGTGACGAACTAACGAACGGACGGACAGTTGAAAACTAATATGCCTCTCTTTGGGGGCATAAAAACAACTAGTCAGTTTCTTACCCCTTCATCGTATATTATTCAGACATACAGCTACATACATACAAGGGGGAAAAACAACTAGTCAGATTCTTCCCCCCTTCACCGTGTATTATTCAGACATTCAGATACATACATACAAGAGGGGAAAAAACCAAACAGTCAATTTCCTCCCCCTTCACCGTGTATTATTAAGATATGCAGATATACACATACCAGGGGTGAAAAACCAGCTAGTCAGTTTCTTCCCCCTTCACTGCGTATTACTCAGACATGCAAATATACACATTAAAGGGGGGAAAAGCCAACTAGTCAGTTTCTTTCCCCTTCACCGTGTGTTATTAACACAATGCAGATATACACATACTAGGGGAGAAAAATCCAAATAGTCAGTTTCTTCCCCCTTCACCAGGTGTTATTAAGACATACAGATATTCACATACCAGGGAGGGAAAACTAACTGGTCAAATTTTTCCCGTTCCACCGTGTATTATTCAAACATGCAGATATACACATACCAGGGGGGAAAGAACCAACTAGTCTGTTTCTTCTCCCTTCACCATGTATTATTCAGACATGCAGATATACACATTAAAGGGGGGAAAGAACCAACTAGTCAGTTTCTTCTCCCTTCAATGTGTATTAAACCAAACAGGGGGGAGAAAATACCAACCAGTTGGTTTTTTCTCCCTTGTTAATGCTCATGGTGAGCTAAAAAGGGTTCCAAGGGAATACCTTTTTGTTTTGAGCAAAGAAAAATAGTAGATGCTGAGGTTCAGGAACTTTTTTCCCTTGTTAATGCACAACAAGAGGGCCATGAAGGCCCTGTATTGCTCACCTGACCTATTGACCTAAAGATCATCAAGATTAACATTCTGACCAAGTTTCATTAAGATATGGTCATCAATGTGGCCTCTGCAGTGTTAAACAGCTTTTCCTTTGATTTGACCCTGTGACCTAGTTTCTGACCCCACATGACCCTGATTCGAACTTGACCTAAAGATCATCAAGATTAACATTCTGACTAAGTTTCATGAAGATACAATCATAAATGTGGCCTCTAGAGTGTTAACAAGCTTTTCCTTTGAACTGACCTAGTGACCTAGTTTTTGACCCAACCTGACCCAGACTTGTACCTGATCTATAGATCATCAAGCTTAACATTCTGACCAAGTTTCATTAAGATATGTCATAAATGTGGCCTCTACAGTGTAAACTACCTTTTCTTTGATTTGACCTGGTGACCTAGTTTTTAATCCTACATGATCCATATTCAAACTGGAACTTGAGATCATCAAGATTAACATTCTGACCAAGTTTCATGAAGATATAGTCATAAATGTGGCCTCTACAGTGTTAACAAGCTTTTCCTTTGATTTGACCTAGTGACCTAGTTTTTGATCCTGGATAACCCAATATCAATCTCGTCCAAGACTTTTATTGAGGGTAACATTCTGACCAAGTTTTATTAAGATAGGTCCCAAACTGTGACCTCTAGAATGTTAACAAGCTTTCCCTTTGATTTGACCTGGTGTGCTAGTTTTTGACCCAAGATGACCCAATATCGAATTCTTCCAAGACTTTATTGAGTGTAACAGTCTGACCAACTTTCATTAAGATTGGGCCAAATATTTGACCTATAGAGTGTTAACAAGCTTTTCCTATGATTTGTCCTGGTGACCTAGTTTTTGACCCCTGATGACCAAATATCAAATTCGTCCAAGATTTTATTGAGGGTAACATTCTGACAAAGTCTCATTAGAATCGGGCCAAAATTGTGACCTCTAGAGTGTTAACAAGCTTTTCCTTTGATTTGATCTGGTGAACTAGTTTTTGACCCCAGATGACCCAATATCGAACTCGACCAAGATTTTATTGAGGGTAACATTCTGACCAAGTTCCATTAAGATTGGGCCAAAATTGTGACCTCTAGTGTTAAAGTCAAATTGTTGACGCCGCCGCCGACAGACGACGGACACAGGGCAATCACAAAAGTTCACCTTGAGCACTTTGTGCTCAGGTGAGCTAAAAATACAGCTTCTATCGCACAGACAAGGTTTTTCCTTGATTTGACCTAGTAACCTAGTTTTTGACCCAAGATGACCTGTTTTCGAACTCGGCCTAGATTTTATCAAGGTTATCATTCTGACCATATTTCATGAAGATCAGTTGAAAAATACAGCCTCTATCCATACACAAGCTAAATGTTGACAGACGACAGACAGACGCCAGACGCCGGACATCGAGCGATCAGAAAGAACTAGGGGAAAAAAACAACCAGGAGAGGAGAATAAAACAACCAGTAGGTTTTTTCAACCTTGTTAATGCACAAGAACTAGGGGCGGGAGGGGGGGGAACTAACCAAGGGGGAGAAAAAATCAACTGGTAGTTTTTTCTCCTTTGTTTATGCACAAAAACTAGGGTAAAAAAACAACTAGGGGGCAGAATAAAAACAACCAATTGTTTTTTTCTCCCTTGTTAATGCACAAAAACTTAGTTATTAGGGGGGAAAAAAGCAACCACGGGGGAGAAAAAAAACAACCGGTTGTTTTTTTCTCCCTTGTTAATGCACAAAAACTAGGGGGGAAAAAACTACCAGGAGGGGAGAATAAAACAACCGGTTGTTTTTTTCTCCCGTTTAATACTGATGACGGACGACAGACATTGAGCGGTCACAAAAGCTCACCATGAGCCTTTGGCTCATGGTGAGCTAAAAAGGGTTCCAAGGGAAATACCTTTTTGTTTTGAGCAAAGAAAAATAGTAGATGCTGAGGTTCAGGAACTTTTGAAAAAGGGAGCTATTATCGAGCCTGAAAATGAAAGTGAACAGTTTATTTAAAATATTTTTATTGTTCCGAAGCCGAACAACAAGTTTAGACCAGTTATAAACTTAGATATCTAAATGAATTTGTTCGATACAATCATTTCAAGCAGGAAACTTTTAATGTAGTTCTAGAACTAGTTCAAAAGAACGATTACATGATGAAGACTGACTTATCAGATGCGTATTTTTCTATACCTATACACCAGACACATTAGAAATATTTGAAATTTTCATGGAATTCTATTTCATACGCCTTTGTTTGTCTCCCATTTGGGATAAAAATAGCGCCATATGTATTTACAAAATTTTATGACCTGTCTGCGTGGTTTAGACAACAGCATGTTCGCTGTTCCTACTATATTGACGACTCGTTAAACATGAACCAAATGTATTCAGTTTATCAAAATAATTCAATGAAAATTCTTGAAACATTAGAAAGTCTGGGTTTTACTGTAAACAAGAAAAAGTCAATTCTTGTTCCCTGTCAAAGGCTAGTATTTTTTTATTTGTTTTGGACACAGTACAGTTTAAAGTGTATCTGACAGAAGAAAAAATCCAGAAAATTATAGAAAAGCCTCATAGTCTGTTGAGTTCTCATCTGATTATTGTCCATGATTTAGCTTCTTTCATTGGATTACTAATCAGTGCATTTCATGCAGTGTTAGAAGCACCATTGCACTACAGAGCTCTTGCGAGGAATAAACTGATTAGTTTAGAAAAAATCCATGAACTTTGGCAACAAAGTTTTTCTTTTTAAGAGTAGTAGAGATGAATTAAATTGGTGGATTAAGAATGTACGAGTCAGAAATGGTAAGAGCATATGACCTGTTGCAGTATCAAGAAGATGCTGTACAGATGCGTCATTTGATGATTTTGGCGGTATAGACTTAATTAGATACTCAGTTGCATACAAGCGGCAGAATGGAGTTTTCAGGAGTTGCTATATAACATAAATTACCTGGAATCTTTTATTTATTGCAGGCATTTTATAGTGACTGTTTTAGAATTCACATAAAAATTCAGTCAGACAATGTAACTGCCATAGCTTATATCAATGATTTTGGGGGTATGCAGTCTAGGGACATGGATGATTTGGCAAAACGTATTTGGGAATGGTGTCTGGATAGACATATTTACATTTCCGCAATTCATGTTCCAGGAGTATTGAATACTGCAGATTTCTACTCTAGGAATTTTTCTGATTCCACAGAGTGGACTCTTAAGCAGGACATTTTTGAGAGATTGTACAGGCAGTTATTTTTACCAGATACTGATCTTTTTGCATCTAGGCTGAATTGTAAGTTACCTAAATTCGTTTCATGGTTTCCTGAACCAGGTGCAATGGCAGTAAATGCTTTTTCAATATCCTGGAGTAGCTTTCAGCCATATATTTTTCCACCTTTTAATCTTGTGACCAAAGTGATTAATAAAGTGGTAACTGATAAGGTGGAAAGGGCCTTAATTATAGTCCCTTACTGGTTTACACAACCATGGTTTCCAGTATTTTTAGAAAATATGTGTTCTTATCCTATCAGGTTACCAAGGCACCGAGATTTGTTAGTGATGCCGCACAACGGAATGTCCATCCTCTACAAAAGAAGTTAAAGATGATTGGTGTAGTGGTATCAGGCAATCCTTGCAGAGTAAAGGAGATTCGAGAGAGATTGCGGGTTTCATTACAATGTCTTTGTCTGGAGAGACAAGAAAACAGTACAGTTACGCTTGGAAAAAGTGGTATTTCTGGAATTATATCAGGGGCTCCAGTCCATTTCGTTCAGCTGAAACAGTAGTTTTGAGTTACCTTTATTATTTATATATGGCAAGTCTTATTCAGTTATTAATTTGCACAAATCTATGCTTTTGCAAACTTTGCCATTATTTGGAAACTCTTGGTGTGCCAACATAAGCTGATCATTAGATTTATGAGAAGTGTATTTTTACACAGACCTGCTAAGCCGAACTACATTATGACCTGGGATGATTCAGTAGTGCTTAATTACCTAAAACCATTGGTGCTCTTGTCTCAGCTTTCTCTAAAGTTGTAAACTTTTAAAGCCTTGGCTTTAGTGACTCTGGCCACTGCTCCTAGAGCACAGACACTATGTTCTATGGATTTGAATAATATGTTAGTTCAACAACAGGCAGTTGTTTTCTATTTTAATGACATAATTATTAAAAACTTCATCATCTAAGAAAAACGAACATTTCAAAGTTGAAAAACTGTGTGCTATGCATAACTTGTAATATTATTTAAATAAGACAGAGTCAGTTAGACTGAGTTCAATTTATTTATTTTATTTTGTTGGGTTTAACGTCGCACCGACACAATTTTAGGTCATATGGCGACTTTCCAGCTTTAATGGTGGAGGAAGACCCCAGGTGCCCCTCCGTGCACTATTTCATCACGAGCGGGCACCTGGGTAGAACCACCGACCTTCCGTAAGCCAGCTGGATGGCTTCCTCACGTGAAGAATTCTACGCCCCAAATGAGGTTTCGAACCCACATCGATGAGGGGCAAATGGTTTGAAGTCAACGACTCTAACCACTCGGCCACGGAGGCCCCAGACTGAGTTCAAAGATATTTGTTTCCTATATTACCTTTAAGGCTGTGTCTAGTTGTACTTTAGCTAGATGGCTAAAAGTTGTGCTTGAATTAGCAGGTATAAATACCTCGGTGTATAATAGAAGTGCTGCTTCTTCAGCTGCTTACAATAAAGGATGTTCTTTAAAGGATATACTTCAAACAGCAGATTGGAAATCTGATAAAAAAACTTTATAAAATTCTATTGTAGAAATTGTGAAAGTGAGAAGTCAATTGCTAATGCTGTATTTAAACAGTAATGATTAAATTATATGTCGGACAAGTGTATTATTTTTGTTGCCTTTAACAATGCTGTCTGTACATGTGAAAGCCAAAGGCTTTATGAAAAATAATGTGCCCCCATCCAAGCTTTAGTGCAGGATTGAGGGCATTATTTGAGTAAAGCCGGAGGCTGAGCACGTACAGACCCTCCCAGGTACACTATTTATCTCTTACAGAATTTTACCCTCCCTACTATAAAGCAACAAAAATATTCTTTAAATTATGACACATGTAGATTAGCTTCCGGTTATCAGTTCCGGTTGTTATAACATCTGCTAAGTAGTAGCGGCAATTTTAAATCGATCTGAAGTGCGACCGAGTCAGTAAGTCCAAAATGGAATGCTATCTGTACATGCTCAGCCTCCGGCTTTATTCAAATAATGCCCTCCATCCTGCACTAAAGCTTGGATGGGGACACATTTTACTAATGAAAATCAACTTTCCAGTTTAGATCACATAGTCATTTCTATCCTTTTACCATGAAACCTACAGACTCTGTGTGGAATTGTTTTAATGTTACTGAGGACGATTAAAAAAGATTGTAAAATGTCAAGACTGTGGCACTGTGGTTAGTACCAAAATTGAGACTGGAAGCTCATAGACTTGTTGCAGTGTGTTGGTTTTAGATCAGCCTTAGACCACTCTGTAGGGTACCGTAGCCAAAAACCTTCTAGATATGCTGGCATCTTCTGCGTCAACAGAAAGGGTGTTTTCAAATTTTGGTAGTATTCAGACAAAACTCAGAAACAGACTTGGGATTGAAAAGACTACAAAACTTGTGTTCAGTTACACAATGCTTTGTGATAAAGAAGAACTAGACTGTCATATGGTAAGCAAAATCTAGTTGTGACCTAGTGAGATTGTTCGATATGTGATCAGTGGCAGTGTGTAGATTATATATACAAAGTAATACTGTGTCATTTATAAATTCATATACAAGTATCTTTAACTACATGTATAAATGTTGAAGGGTGTTTACTTTCACATAAAAAATATTTTGTTGGGTAAATAAATGATAATTTTTAAAACTGTTCTGTCAGCTACCTATCACTTCACCAATGGTTTCAAAGTAAGTAAAACTTAATGTAAGAATTAGCTCACATTTTATAACATAGAAACTCAATTGTTTTGGTAAAAAAAGAAAAACTTCTTATTGCCCAGTATTGCCCACCTCATTTTTAGGAGTATTGCCCAACCTGGGAAAACCCCGGTTTACCCACCCTGGGCGGGTAGTTGCCAACCAGAAATTCATGAACAGTTCATGAATAATCCTTGAACTATTCCAGAACTTTGTTCATGAACAGTTCACGAAAGTTCGTGAACTACAAATGGGACTTTTTATGGCATCAAAAATTCATGAACTGGGCGTGGTTCATCAAGTTCATGAACTGGACTGGTTCATCAAATTCATGAATTGGATGTGTTCATCAAAGTTCATGAATTGATAGGTTCATGAATTTGATGAACCAGAAATTCGTGAACTTGATTAACAGTTCATGAATAATTCTTGAACTATTCGTGAACTATTCATGAACAGTTCATCAACTACAAATGGGACTTTTTGCGGCATCAACTATCCATCAAGTTGATGAACCATAGTTCATGAACCAGGGGTTCATGAACTGAAAATAACAAGATAAATGGAAAGTTTATGAACCCAGCTGAATTAGAAACAGTGATTTTGACAATAGTGACGTTACTATAGCAACTGCCTGATAAAGCCTGTCTGAGAAAAGGAGGCTTTCTCAGGTCAGTGACTTGAGAACACTTTGCACTGTTTAAACCTGTGATTAAATCTTAAGGACATCCGATTGTGTCCATTTTGCATTTAAAAATTATTACGCCCTCATACGACACTGAAAAAGGTCTTTAAATTCCAAAATATAAAAAAGCGGAAAAAACAACAAAATCCCAAGTGAAATTTTATCCAAAATTCAGTTGCTAGATGGTCTAATTTACTTTAATGTCAAGAGTGACATTCAGATTAGATACTAGCTTTGTTTCAGGGTCGTGAAAACATGTGACATTTTAAAAGGATTTTATATTTTTAAAATGAACAATTTATGACAACACTATAATTACTTATTTGATATTCAGTATACTCATGTTCCTTTTAAACCATTCCTTACTGTAGTATGATAAATATTTCCTTCCCATTTGCTGCACAAACTTCTGAAAAATTACTGAATCACATGTGCAAAAAATTTCCCAGCATGCAACAAAATAATGGAAACTGATCGTGTGACATAAATTTAATGTTCATGAACATTCATGAACAGTTCATGAACTTATTCATTTACTGTAAAAGGAAAACCTAAGTTTTATGTTTAATGAGTGAACAGTTCAGAAACTCCTTATTGGGTTCAAGAACTGGTACTGAACTAGAAAAAGGTTTTGAATTTTAAGTACTTTTATTGAATCTTAGATGACTTTTTCTTAAGAACACATCAAGAATGTTAAGAATTTAATATTCTTAAACTGCTCATAAAATGTTCATCATTTTTTTTCAAGAATTTTTCTTGAATTCTATAGGTATATTGACATTCATGAAAAAATCTGGTATGAAATGAAAGATATCAATAAATTCACCAACCAAGTATCAGTGTACACCATTATTCTTTTCAGTGACATTTTCTAAATTGCCAAATAATGATGAAACTTCTGTTAGCTATCCCCAATGTTTAATCAAAATTTTGTACAAATTGCAGACAACATAAAATACATGTAGTAACATTCCTAGTCATATGTATGTTATCAGTAACTCTGGTATTAGCCTTCAACTGTAAATACTAGAAGCTTTTACAAGTAAACGGATCCTGTTTTATGAATTTTATGAATTTCAGACTTGATTGATCAATTCATTAACCCTTTACCACACAGAACAGAAGCCAAAGTAACCTCTTTTACATAACACTGATAAGTGATAATCAATAATCAATAATCGGTATATGGCTGATAAAGGTGACTGTCTTATCTGAACAGAGGTGTTAGCATTATTTTGTGATTACACACACTTATGTTAAAAATGTCATTATTTTAATATTTTCTGTAAGTTTGACATTATTTTTGTCAATATAAAGTTTGTAGCAATTTAAATTGTCTTTCCGATGATACAAAATTTATTGTAGTTTCTCTTTGAGTTTCGAAGATATAAAGTGTTAAAGTACGGGAATATATATTTTTAGGCATAAAATTCTGTTTTGGATTACTTTCACATTGAAATTCATATACAATTTCATTTTGATGTTTGAAAGTTTGATTTATAGTTAATAGACTTATCTTCCGAATCGGAATGGGTAAGTATTTATATAAAACAAGAGCTGTCGGAGGACAGCAACGCTCGACTATTCAACAGCCTTGTCAATTGAATGAATACAAAAGTTGAAAAAGGGGCATAATTTTGTAAAATGCAAAGTAGAGGTATTGAACCTCTGTACTGCATGTCATATCATGACAGTGAACAAGTGTGTGAAGTTTCAGTCCTTTCCAATTTGTGGATACTGAGATACCAGCTTACATACAAAAACTTAACAAAAAACTGCTAAGTCAAAGGGGCATAATTTTGTAAAAATGCCAAGTAGAGTTATGGGACCTTCACAGTGCATGTTAGATCATGACAGTGAACTAGTGTGTGACGTTTCAATCCATTCCAATTAGTGGATACTGAGATATCAGATTACATACAAAAATTTAACCAAAAACTGCTAAGTCGAAAAAGGGGCATAATTTTGAAAAAAAAGAGAGTAGAGTTATGGGACTTGCTTAGTGCATGTCAGATCATGATAGTGAACAAGTATGTGAAGTTTCAATCCATTCCCATTAGTAAGTACTGAGATACCAGCTTACATACAAAACCTTAACCAAATATTTCTAAGTCGAAAAAGGGGCATAATTTTGTAAAAAAGCAAACTAGAGTTATGGAACCTGTGCAATGTAGATCAGTTCATCACAGTGAATAAGTGTGTGAAGTTTCAATCCATTCCCACAAGTGGTTACTGAGTTACCAGCTTACATACAAAACCTTAACCAAAAATTTCTAAGTCGAAAAAGGGGCATAATTTTGTAAAAAAGCAAAAAAGAGTTATGGAACCTGTGCAATGTAAGTCAGTTTGTCACAGTGAATAAGTGTGTGATGTTTCAATCCATTCCCACAAGTGGTTACTGAGATACCAGCTTACATACAAAACCTTAACCAAAATCGGGACGCGGACGCGGACGCCGACGCGGACGCCGACGCATGGGCGAGTGCAATAGCTCACTATTCTATGAATAGTCGAGCTAAAAACAACCATCAAACTGAATAACACTACAAAAATAACGGATCATAAAATTTCTGAAAGTGCAAAAAGATCGCCGAGATCGAGACTCGTAACCGACTAGACAGTATTCTTGTGCTAAAAATTAAAAATTTTATGATAATATTACGTAATATTTTGATGATCAAACGTCGGTACATCACGGGTGATTTCCGCAGCAATCAACTCTTGGGGTGTCATAAAATATTTGAAAGCCGCGGTCCTTCTGTTTTGATTAACACTTCCCGTTATGTAAGGCCATAAATTCCAAGCCATCGTATACACAAATTGTTGTTTAGGGGAAATTCGCATGTATCACGCGTGACCTTCATGACCTAACACATTTAAAAATACTTTGATGTTAAATGGTTGTTATTTTTAGAACGAGGAAAGCCCGCGAACCGGCCAGTTGCAAGCAGTTTTCTCAGTAATTTTCCATGACGTAGCGTCGTGCACATGTAGGAAAAAACCCCTGTGTCTTTCTTTGCAAAGTACTCGATAAATTTAAATAGTATCCACATGATCTTGTACGTAAATAATGATGACGAAATCCCATATTTTGAGTTAGTAAACATCCGGAATTTGTTTCTTTAGGAAAAGAACGAAAATAAAGCGACTGATTATGAGACACGGGATAAAACGATTCTGTTCAAATGGCCGTTAATCGGTATAATACGTTTCTATCGGGGAACCGATAGACTCGGGTCAATACGTTTCTGTTCGGTAATCGAGAGATACGGTGATAAACGTATCCATGTGGGAAAGGGTTAATTTGAAGTTCATGAACAGTGTATGAACTTCAGGTTCATGAACCATCAGCATAATTGAAATAAAATCAAATACTGCACTGGAGTTCTGAATGAAGTCACTTGTTTGATTACTGAACTTATAATTCGTGGACTTAAAATCATGCACCAAAGGTGAAATTTTTGAAGAACCAGTTCATGAATAATTCTTGAACTTTAGGTTCACAGACAGTTGGTGAGCTTTTTCAGGAATAGTTTCATGAACAATTCATGAACTTTTGGTTCGTGAACAGTTCACAAACTTTTTGAGGAACATTCATCGCATTGTTCATGAATGGTTCAGGAATGTTCATGAACAGTTCATGAATGCTCATCAGTTCATGAACTACAGCTCAACAGGGATGGCCTCAACAAACATTTTATGAAAAGGATTCATTATTCTAGGCCATATACATTTGAGCTATGAGCATCACAAACAAAAAATCCACTATTTTGGCTATTTCAAGGGCCATAACTCTGTAATAAGCACTAAGATTCCCAAAAAGAATGCCAAGTGTGCAAGGTCACATCATGATATAGATTCAAGCAAGGTTTCATGTCAATTAACATCATATACTTTTTGAGCTAGACACATTATTAGGTGAAAATGATCATTTTTGACTATTTCAGGGGCCATAACTTTAAAAATAGGAGGTGGAGCCAGCCAAAAAATAGATGGTGCGCAACTTCATATCATGATAAAGACTCAAGCAAGGTTTCATGAATCTATATCAAATACTTTCTGAGCTAAGCGTGTCACAAGGTGAAAATGTGCATTTTTGACTATTTCAGGGGCCATAACTCTGGAAATAGGTGGAGCCAGACGAAAAATAGAAGGTGTGCAAGTTCATATCATGATAAAGACTCATGCAAGGTTTCATCAATTTATATCAAATACTTTTTGAGCTAGGTGTGTCATGAACTTCGAACGGACAGACGGATGCACGGACAAGACCACTCATGGGGGGCACAAAAAATGAAGTAGACAGAAACAGGAAGTATGTATCTACACTGGTTTCTAGTTCATAATCACTGGGCTTTGGACAGTGTTTCTTCATTAATTGATTACATGGCAGAAGCAAATTGTTCAATATTACAAACTATAAGAAATATCACAAGTACCTAATATACACATCTGTGACCCAAGTCCTGCCTGTGCTCAGTAATCTGCTGGAAAAAATTAGGGCAAGTGACTTTGTCACGTTACTTGCTGATGAATATTAAGACGAGGCGAATCGCAATAAAAACAAACAAACCAAAAGCATTAAATAACGTTGATTGCAAAACTAACAATATGATTATAATATGAAACCTCACTGTGTTGTAGATTATTGTTGTTTGATGGGAGGAGTAGAACTATCAGATCAATATCATACATGCCTCAGAAAAACTGCCAAATGGTACAAGAAACTGTCAAAAATGCCTACTTGTACAAAAAATTCTCAAAAGATGAAAACAAACTTGGTCATTATGAATTTAGGAGAGCATTGTGCCAGTCATTGATATTTGAAGCTCAAAATGCTCCAAAACCATCTTTTTCTGCATGAAGAAGGATTACAGGTGAGACACCTCCAGAATAACAGACAGGTATTTTCAACTGTAATAGTGTCAAGTACATACATAGGTTTAAATCACCAGAAAATTTGTAATTTTGGATATGGTTCTAGCCACAGGTAGTTACTGGATGGCTAGAAAATAATCAGGTGATTTTCTAGCCTTCTGGTAATAGATTTTCTAATGATTAAGTATATATGAGCCTTGCAATGAGAAAACCAACATAGTGGGTGTGCGACCAGCATGGATCCAGACCAGCCTGCGCATCCGCGCAGTCTGGTCAGGCTCCATGCTGTTCGCTTTTAAAGCCTATTGGAATTGGAGAAACTGTTAGCGAACAGTATGGATCCTGACCAGACTGCGCGGATGCGCAGGCTGGTCTGGATCCATGCTGGTCGCACACCCACTATGTTGGTTTTCCCATGGCACGGCTCATATAATTATACCTGTTATTTACTAAAGATATTGATACTTATCTGCAAACAAAATTACTATAAATTAACATTTAACTGTCTTGAATAAATCACTCATTGATTTATTCAGTGGATAAAACAAAAGTTTGCCAAAATGAATAATTGCGAGATCACCGTTACACTAAAAAAGGGTAGTACTACATAAATTTCAGCAAAAATGTAAAACTTCAAAGTAGTTAAAAAGTTTTGTGTTTTTGTATTGTTGTACCGCTTGTGCTTTATTAATTATGCATTTTACTTTGTAGATCCAGCTGTAAAACAAGAGATCATTGACACCATGCTAAGACAGAACCCAGTACAAACCAGGAAGTTTTACTGCCACAAATGGCGAGTAACTCCAAACAGCAATCAACATAATGTGCCAAGAGTGATGTGTGATTCAAGTCAGGGCAGTAGTTTGTTTGATTCAGGTGGTAGCAGTAGTTCAATAACATTTCACATAATTATGGACTGAAAAAGAGGAAGATGTATTAGTAAACTTAAGACATGAATTACATGATGACTTCCTAAAAACCAAGAACCATGCCAAACTGTGGGAGAGAATTTCTGAAGAGCTACCAAATATTGGTTGCAAAGTAACAAATCAGGAAGCACTCAATAAATACAGTTCTTTGAAAAAACAAGAGCTGTTGGAGGACAGCAACGCTCGACTATTCAACAGCCTTGTCAATTGAATGAATACAAAAGTTGAAAAAGGGGCATAATTTTGTAAAATGCAAAGTAGAGGTATTGAACCTCTGTACTGCATGTCATATCATGACAGTGAACAGGTGTGTGAAGTTTCAATCCTTTCCAATTTGTGGATACTGAGATACCAGCTTACATACAAAAACTTAACAAAAAACTGCTAAGTCAAAGGGGCATTATTTTGTAAAAATGCCAAGTAGAGTTATGGGACCTTCACAGTGCATTTTAGATCATGACAGTGAACAAGTGTGTGAAGTTTCAATCCATTCCAATTAGTGGATACTGAGATATCAGATTACATACAAAAATTTAACCAAAAACTGCTAAGTCGAAAAAGGGGCATAATTTTGAAAAAACAAGAGCCATGTTAGACATGGCCAATCTCCCCGCCAGGCATATTATAACTGAAGGCTAAAGTTCCTGGCAAGTTAGTGTCTGAAAGTATTAATTTTGGGGAAAGCTTTGAAGAACCATTTAGTTGTGGTCCGCATCAGGGGTTTTAAAGATGTGGAAGAAAGAATAAGTCAGTGGTGAGGTGGTTTACTGCTAAATTTTATTAATTTTCATGAACAGTATAGCTATGATGTTTTTCTATATGGCTACTGTAAAAAGAAGGAATGGAAAGCTAACAGGGAACACGAGTGCCAGAATGTCACAATATATGCCCGTCACAGCAAATTTCTTTACTCTTGCAGCTGTATTTGCAAATGGAATTTTAATTTTGTGGTTGTTTAGTAATCATTGTAAGTCTTTTGTTTTTCTAAGTCCACAAAAAACTCCTTACCAGGTAGAGATATCTTAAAATACACGTAAAATTGGAAAGTAACATCCATGTTGTACCACAGAAAAGTGGTTTTGTTTTTTCCCTACGGTCAATTATAAAAATGTTACAATATAAGTTATTTATAGTAACAACTAAGGGAAGTTAATCTTAAAAAAAAAAAAAAAAATTGCAAGTCCACAAAAAAATCTTTACCAGGTAGAGATTGGTCAAAATACACCTCAAAATTGGATGTAGCATGCATGTTGTACTACAGAAAAGTGGTCTCGATTTTTCCCTACGACTAGTAATGAAAAAGTTACAATAAAAGCTATTTAAAGTAACAACATAGGGAGGTAATTCTAAAGAAGGGAACTGCGCATGACACCTCGTCTCATGATGGTGTATAATTGTGCCAAATTACATCAAAATCCCTCCATGCATGAAGAAGAAATGCTTTGGACAATGTCATTCTTGTATCTGACCTTTGGCCTCTAAGTGTGACCTTGACCTTAGACCTAGGGACCTGGATCTTGCGCATGACATTCTGTCTCATGGTGGTGAACATTTGTGCCAAGTTATATCAAAATCCCTCTATGCATGAAGAAGAAATGCTCCAGACAATTTTTTTTAAGAAAATATGATAAAGGGGAATAACTCAAAAAATAGGCAAGGCAGAGTTATTGTTCTTGCACACTGCACTTCCTCCCAATGTGTTCTATCAGTGTATGAAGTTTGAAGAAAATCCCTCCAGTACTTTTGGAGTTATGCTCCGGACAAAATTTTTTAAGAAAATAAGATAAAGGGGAATAACTCAAAAAATAGGCAAGGTAGAGTTATTGTTCTTGCACACTGCACTTCCTCCCAATGTGTTCTATCAGTGTATGAAGTCTGAAGAAAATCCCTCCAGTACTTTTGGAGTTATGCTCCGGACAAAATTTTTTAAGAAAATAAGATAAAGGGGAATAACTCAAAAAATAGGCAAGGTAGAGTTATTGTTCTTGCACACTGCACTTCCTCCCAATGTGTTCTATCAGTGTATGAAGTTTGAAGAAAATCCCTCCAGTACTTTTGGAGTTATGCTCCGGACAAAGATCGTTGCGGACGGACGCACGCACGCACGGAGAGCATTTCTAATATCCCCTTCGCCTTTGGCGGGGGGATAAAAAGAGAGTAGAGTTATGGGACTTGCTTAGTGCATGTCAGATCATGATAGTGAACAAGTATGTGAAGTTTCAATCCATTCCCATTAGTAAGTACTGAGATACCAGCTTACATACAAAACCTTAACCAAAAATTTCTAAGTCGAAAAAGGGGCATAATTTTGTAAAAAAAACAAAATAGAGTTATGGAACCTGTGCAATGCAGATCAGTTCATCACAGTGAATAAGTGTGTGAAGTTTTAATCCATTCCCACAAGTGGTTACTGAGTTACCAGCTTACATACAAAACCTTAACCAAAATCGGGACGCGGACGCGGACGCTGACGCCGACGCATGGGCGAGTGCAATAGCTCACTATTCTATGAATAGTCGAGCTAAAAAGTACAAAGAAGTCATTGATGCCCCCTCAGGATCTGAGAAGAAATTCTTTCGACATCTGGAAAATTTCAATCTGACATACGGAACAAAATCCAGTACCAAACCCAAAGCAACTGTAGACACTATGGAAGAAACGGAGAGATCATTTGGGCAAAAGCAGACTGGTGACACACAAGGGATGGAAACCACTGTCAAATCAGATAAACAAGAGCACTGTCTTGCGGGTGCAGATGCTCATCTGACTTTTTTGTCTCTGTATAATAGAAATATTGACCTACCCATGATATTCTAAGTCCAAAAGGGGTCATAATTCTTGCAAAAAGCAATGAAGAATTACAGTACTTGCTGTGCAGTGTCAGCTTTTGATGGTGAATAAGTGTTGCAAGTTTTAAAGCAATAGCTTTGACCATAAAGGAGAAAAGTTGACCTTAACGCAAAACTTAACAAAGAAACCTGATATTTTCTAAGTCCAAAAGGGGCCATAATTCTTGCAAAAAGCAGGATGGAGTTATGTTTCTTGCTGTACAGAGTCGGCTTTTGATGGTGAACAAGTGTTGCAAGTTTTAAAGCAATAGCTTTGATAGTTTAGGAGAAAAGCTGACCTAAACACAACTTTACCAAGAAATCTGATTTTCTAAGTCCAAAAGGGGCCATAATTCTTGCAAAAAGCAGGATGGAGTTATGTTTCTTGCTGTACAGAGTCAGCTAATGATGGTGAACAAGTGTTGCAAGTTTTAAAGCAATAGCTTTGATAGTTTAGGAGAAAAGCTGACCTAAACAAAAAACTTAACCAGGCAATGCTGACGCTGATCAAGTGATGACAAAAACTCATCATCTTTTTTTCAAACAAGAGGGCCATGAAGGCCCTGTATCGCTCACCTGACCTGACCTAAAGATCATCAAGATGGACATTCTGACCACGTTTCATTAAGATATGGTCATAAATGTAGCCTCTATAAAGTGTTAACTAGCTTTTCCTTGATTTGACCCGGTGACCTAGTTTTTGACCTCAAATGACCCAGATTCAAACTTGATCTAAAAATCATCAAGATTAACATCCTGATTAAGTTTCATGAAGGTATTATCATAAATGTGGCCTCTAGAGTGTTAACAAACTTTTCCTTTGATTTGACCTAGTGACCTAGTTTTTGACCCCGTCTGACTCAGATTTGAACTTGACCTATAGATCATCAAGATTAACATTCTGATTAAGTTTCATTACGATATGGTCACAAATGTGGCCACTACAGTGTTAACAAGCTTTTCATTTAATTTGACCTGGTGACCTAGTTTTTGACCCCAGATGACCCAATATCAAATTCATCAAAGATTTTATTGAGAGTAATATTCTGACCAAGTTTCATATAAGATATGAACATAAATGTGGCCTCTACAGTGTTATCTAGCTTTTCATTTGATTTGACCTGGTGACCTAGTTTTTGACCATACATGACCCAGATTCAAACTGGACCTTGAGATCATCAAGATTAACATTCTGACCAAGTTTCGTGAAGATAAAGTCATAAATGTGATCTCTACAGTGTTAACAAGCTTTTCCTTTGATTTGACCTGGTGACCTAGTTTTTGAACCCATATAACCCAATATCGAACTCGTCCAAGATTTTACTGAGGGTAACATTCTGACCAAGTTTCATTAAGATTTGGCAAAAATAGTGACCTCTAGAGTGTTAACAAGCTTTTCCTTTGATTTGACCTGGTGACCTAGTTTTTGACCCCAGATGAAACAATATCGAACTCGTCCAAGATTTTATTGAGGGTAATACTCTGATTAAGTTTCATTAAGATTGGGCTAAAATTGTGACCTCTAGAGTGTTAACAAGCTTTTCCTTTGATTTGACCTTGTGACCTAGTTTTTGACCCCAGATGACCCAATATCAAACTCGTCCAAGATTTTATTGAGGGTAACATTCTGACCAAGTTTCATTAAGATTAGGTCAAAACTGTGACCTCTAGAGTGTTAACAGTCAAATTGTTGACGACGGACGGACGGATGAAGGACGACGGGCAAAGGGCGATCACAAAAGCTCACCTTGAGCACTTCATGCTCAGGTGAGCTAAAAAGTTATAGAAAAATTCAGGTAACAGCGCTTTTGAGTTAAATTTAGTCAGTTGTCATGCATTAACATTTTCATTAGGCCCGGCTAGCAAAGCTGTTATCACACTCAAGACTACCAGCGCGAAGACCCCAGGTGCAGGTTCAATTCTATGTCTAGCTGTTTACAGTCATTGGGTGATTTGCCTCTAAGTGGGATTCCAGCAAGAAAGCTGTCAGAAAGCTTGCAATAAAGTACTTCCTTGCATATTAAAATTTGTTAGCTCACTTGTCATGTTGTGACAAGGTGAGCTTTTGTGATAGCCCTTTGTCTGTCCACCAACAGTGTGTCCACAATTTCTTGTGAACACAATATAGACATTTTGCAATCTATTTAAATCAAAGTTACAAACAACTTGTACTGGCATACTAATAAACTTTGATAATATGGCAGTTGACCTCAATGCAATCGACACTGTTACTTTCCAATACAGGTAAATCCGATATTTGCTTTACAATAAATCTATGACAGATTATCTTTGAACACCCCTGGACTTATTGGACTCAACTGCCACATTATCAAAGTTTATTAGTAATATCTTGTGCTTTTTTCGAAAACTGGTCAGATCCCATTATGGGTTCCAGCGTTATTGCCCCTTAAAGGGCCAAAATTTGCTATTTTGGCTTGTGAATGACAGATACCACAATTTGCAATCAATAAAATAAAACTTGCACACAACTTGTATTCAAATATTATCTCAATTACTTTCAAAAACTGGCTAGATCCCGTCATGGGTTCCAGAGTTTAATGGCCTCTTAAAGGGCCAAATTTGCTATTTTGGCTTTTGAAGCCATATAGGGACTTCATTTATGGTTTGAATTGATACAAACTTGCAAAATATTGTTAACAACAATAGATCTTGGATTCCATGATGAATATAATTATGTCATACCAGTCATAGGTCCAGAGTTACAGCTCCTGTTTTGACCCCTGACACGCATTAATTTGGAAATTTTTACATTGTGAACAAGGTAAAGGTGACATATTACATACATAATACATGTACAATTTTAACTACACTTACACACAACTTAATTCACAATAAGGTCTTGGTACATTTCGAAAACCGACTAGATTTCTTCATGAGTTCTACAGTTACTGCCCCATACTACCCCTGAAAGGAGCAAAATTTTCTATTTTAGCCCTTTTAGTCATATAGAGGTTTCATTTATGCCTTGATTAAATACAAACTTGCACAGAAGGTTAACCTTCATAATCTCTAAGCCAGTTTCGAAACTGGATCATATGGCGTCAAAAACTAGGTCACTAGGTCAAATCAAACTAAAAGCCTGTTAACACACTAGAGGCCACATTTATGTATCTACCTTCAGGAAACTTTTTCAGAATTTTTATCTGGATGATTCCTATGCCATATTTTTAACTTGGTTGTATGGGGTCAAAAACTAGGTCACCCAGTTCGAGTAAAGTAAAAGCTTGTTAACACTCCCGAGGCCTCATTTATGACCCTATCTTCATGAAACTTGGTCAGAATATTCATCTTGGTGATTCTTAGGTATACTTCAAATCTGGGTCATGTGATCAATAACTATATCACACAGTCAAATCAAAAGAAAAGCTTGTTAATACTCTCGAGACCATATTTATGACCCTGTCTTCCTGAAACTTAGTAACAATCTTTATCTTGATCATTCCTAGGCCAAATTGGAAACTGGGTCATGTGAGGTCAAAAACAAGGTCACCACTCAAATCAAAGGAAAAGCTTGTTAATACTCTCGAGGTCACATATATGACCCAATCTTTATGAAACTTTGTAAGAATATTTATCTTCATGATTACAAGGCCAAGTTTAACGATGAGCGATATAGGATCAACATGACCCTCTTGTTTTACTAAATATCTGCCAGCCAGGTACATACTGAAGCTAACATATTATTCATCATTTTTATGCTATTCTTTCAGGTTACCACCAATTTTGATAGTCTGCTAGAAGAAGTTCTTGGGTATATTTTCAAGCTAGTAGAACCAGACGAAGTTCTTACCACAGTGTCAAATGTTTGCCGTCGCTGGCAAAGTGTGATAAGTTCCGAATGGTTTTGGAAGTTGTATGGATGTGTTGATATTTCTCATACTGATCATGGCAATGATTATTCCTTTGTGCTTATACATATGACAAAACTTGTTTCATTATAACTTGACGTTACTTTAATTGACATTAACAGTTGTACTTTGGAGAGGCACAGCAATCTCAAAAGGCTATGTTTGATAGAAAACAGGCATAATAATAAGGCTAATATGAAAATTGTTAAGCCTGTGCTTAAGAATTTGACACATTTTGAAGTTACTGGTGTTCATTTTTCACAAGAACAATTACAGATAGTGTTATCGGAGAGGTTAAAGTCTGTGGAAACCTTTAATGTTAGATATGGTGAACAACTTAATGCAAATAACTTTAGATATATGCTATCCAAGATGAACCTCCTCCTCAATATTGATGTTCACACTATGTACCCGAATAATCCTAACTCTGTTCAGCGACCCTAACTCAGTGCCAATATGGCGGATGTAAAGCTGATAGAACTTTGTTTTCTGTGTAATTTCGATGTATAAAGAAATGTTTCAGTTGATTAATGTCTGTCTCCATTGAACAAGTGTATATTTATTTCAAAATGTATCAAGTTAAATATATCAACCCTTGTGTTTTCAGGTTGAATACTAAATGTGTTTTCAATGAAAAAGTTTACAAAAATCTAAAAAATACTTATACGCTTTTGATGCCTCTACTATTCTGTTGTTTGAAAGCAAAAATATACTGCTTCATAGGCCCGTTTATACTATGTTGTTAACCCACTACATGTTGAAACAATACATGTTCAAATGTATTGTCCGTAAGTATTGACCTGGCACTCATGAATATTCCGTGTATTTCCGTAAATTAATTTTCGGTGTCCGAATATAAATAGCGGTATAACTAAACAGTACATATATCGTTCTAACTGATATACTGTCGCATGTGCAGGTAGCTGTGCGGACAAAGCGTTTACCTGCCAATATCAGGATTGTAGGTTCGAGTTCTACGTCCGAACATATATTTTTTCCCCAAATTTTATATGCAGACACTACTCATTTGATAAAACGTATCGTGATATCTATGGTTCATTTATTTAGGGTAATCATATTTTCCAGTTATAAAATAATGAAATAAAATTGTTTTAATAGTACCTTAGATAAAAAGAAAAGTTACCTGTCACCAACGTTCCAGGAAAAGAAAATATTACAAGAGAAAACAATCAAAATTCATGAAATATGACACATAAAAACAATGTAAACGATAACCTTACAATGCATTAAACTGAAAAAAGATCTATTCCGTAAGTGATTTCGAACCTATGGTAACGTGCGTGCTAGTCTGAGACACCTTACCTCTATGCCACCGTGTCACTGATTAACTTTACATGTTACTTTAGTAATGTAGATACTTTCAGGATACTAATATTGCGTAAATTACGAAAATGCCCGAAAATATTGGCGATGATTAATGAGTGCCAGGTCAATACTTACGGACAATACTGACAGAGAGAAAAGGGACAAAAACCTAACTTCGAGTTGATAAAAACTGAACTCAGTTTACATGAGGAATGGATAAAAACCTAACTTACACGAAATCGCAAGAAGGATAAACACCTAACTGATATTCTATAGAAATAAATGAGTTGACATGTACATGTACATGGTCTGATTACTGTAAACATTACTTTACTTTATGAGAGGTGGTGTCTTCAAACTTTGCCATTAATTCTACAAGATGTTATATGTATGCCCACTACAATCAAATATTTTTTTTCATAATTGTAATATTATGCAAATAACAATGTTTGCAAAAATCTGGATAAACCCTCGAAAATAATTCAATATAAAAGTCGAAATTATTATATAATTATATAAGAAATTATCTAATACCACCAATGATCCAAGTTCTGTAACCCGCAAACCTTTCTCCCTCCATCTCTCTTTCTCTCTCTCACTGTTTCAGAAGAATTGTGTTTGTTTCATATCTTGTATATCTTAAATAGTGTAAAAGATTTTACAGAGGTGCTAATGGAATATTTTGATAATATTTCAATAAGATTAGATTTATGATTTATTATTAATTATGATATTTTTCAGATGGTAAATAGGGAAGAAAAGTGTGTGTGTGTGTGTGGGGGGGGGGGGGGGGGGGGGAGATGCATGGACTGACAGGGCAGGGGTGTGGAAATCCACACATTTTTCTCTTGTCTACGGACACTTAAAAATCCACTCGTCCATAGTCAAATTTCACCCACTTGGATTTGTAATATTAAACCTTCATGAAACTGCAAATAGACTGGAGAGTTCTTTATTTAGGACAATGAAAAGAAAAGAATATCACAGTAACTGTGGTAAACAAGAGGCTCATGATGACCCTGGATCGCTCACCTGAGTAATATGAGCTACATGTTTCAAATGTCAAACTGATGATAAAATATTAAGAAAATCAGTAGGTCAAATCCATGGTCAATAAAATTCAGTTTTATGATTTGTGTGCAAAACTGTGTATGTCATTAAAATTTCAAGGCTGTATCTTAAAAAACAAGGAAGTAGGTCAGTAGGTCAATGTCACAGTCAAGTGACATCATATTAGTTAGGGCATCAGGTAATTATAATTAAACAGTCTTAGAAATAGGATCAGATGATTTTTTAAGTATTTTTTCCTATATAACTCACATAATAGCTAAGTGACCCCAGGGCGGGGCCTCTTTTAACCCCAGGGGCATAATCTGAAAAATTTTGCTAGACAATGCATCATACCAAATATCAAAAGCCTAGGTCATATGGTTTCAGACAAGAAGATTTTTAAAGTTTTTTTCCTATACAAGTCTATATAAAACTTTCGACCCCCAGGGCAGGGCGTCTTTTCATCCCAGGGGTACAATTGAACAGTTTTGGTTGAGGACCATAAGACAATGCTACAAACCAAATATCAAAGGTCTAAGTGTTGTGGTTTCAGAGAAGAAGATTTTTTAACTTTTTTTCCTATATAAATCTATGTAAAACTTGAGACCCCCGGGGCAGGGCCATATTTGACCCTAGGGGAATAATGTGAATAATCTTGGTAGAGGACCACTAGATGATGCTACATACCAAATATCAAAGCCCTAGACTGTGTGGTTTTGTACAAGAAGATTTTCCAAGTTTTCCCTATGTAAGTCTATATAAACCATGTAACCACCGGGGCGGGGCCATATTTGACCCTAGGGGGATAATTTGAAAAATTTTGGTAGAGGACCACTAGGTGAGGCTACACACCAGGTATCAAAGCCCTAGACTGGCATCAGTCATTAGAGTCATTGAATGTAAAGCACCTGGCCATAAAAACCTCTCTGATACCACTTTCTAAAAAAATTTACAGTATCTCTTGGGTCTGTCTCTAACAACTGGACAAATGCGATTCTGAACCGGACAGATTTCATACTCGCTAGTAATCACCATCTCATTAAGATCATTGCAAGGGTGTTCATGATGTAATGTAACCTTTGGCTGACTGCCCCAAGAGTTCAATAAGCAGTGCTTTGCTTTTATGACTTGGTGAGTAAGGTAGAGAGAGAAATCAATTTTCACTAATTGTAAAAGATCCCAGTAAGTATAAATAAATTACAATTTAAATTTGAAAATGTATAAATTACGTCAAAATACTGTCAATTTAATTCTATTTATGAAGTGTTTGAATCCTTGATAAGAAAAAACAGTGGGAAGAGATTTGAAATTGAAAAAAAATCTTTTTTTTTCAAGATACCTTCAAATCATTTTTGTGGATGAATTAAATACATTTTATTCAATACACCGCCAAAGTTTTTTTACTTATGTCAGAGGGTAGATTAATCTCTGCAATAAGTCACAAAATTATTTTCCTATCTACAGTCCCCATGCAGATTCATGTTAATTAGACTGTAGTGGTCCCTGTGAATGGCATGGTGCAATGTATTACATCAATTATAATTCTGATTAGCTAGTGAAGACATGCTGTGCACTAGTGTGCTAAGTAATAACAATAACAAATGACTTGAAAACTGACCAATATAACTGACCTTACGCCAGAGAGACTGTAGCCACGCCTCCCGATAATCAAGGGACAAAACTCTGTCGAGGTCCGTCAAACAAATAAACAATATGGCGGCCACAGAAATTTCTCTGTCGGACATTCCCGATGATTTCGGAATTAGCTATCTTAATAAGCACGTATCCCTTCGCAGAAAACAAAAGGCTCAAGCT
The DNA here is from genome assembly GCF_021730395.1 of Mercenaria mercenaria. Taxonomy (NCBI): domain Eukaryota; kingdom Metazoa; phylum Mollusca; class Bivalvia; order Venerida; family Veneridae; genus Mercenaria; species Mercenaria mercenaria. Next base: position 28,332,065 of record NC_069362.1, read on the forward strand.
TTTGTAAGCGGATGCTATGTAGAAAGAGTTAAGTTTTATAAAATCAGCGAGAACATTGTCCAAATCGGCGGGGAAGTGTACCCGAGTGTAAAGAAAAATGAACAAAGGCACGTCGTTAGTTTGGATGTTGATGTTAAAGAAAAAGTGATTGTTGAAGGGTATTGTCGATGTCAACAAGGGTACGTTACTCATTTAAACACTTTGACGATTGATTATTTCAATATTACACTTTTTTTTACTTTATAAACAATACATTACTTTCCGCGGGTTCAGTATCGATACATGTAATGTATACAGTATTACATGTATATAAGCCTGTCAGAGCTTAGTTTGCAGTAAATCAACATTTTCAAACCAACTCTAAGCACACAATTTAAATAGAGAAGTTATTTATTGTTGTTGCTTTTTTTGTCATAACTGAATAAAATTTTGGTTCAAGTATATGGTAAGTTGGCTTACTAGGAGGAAAAATCACATTCTCCTACCATGGATTGAACACACATCCTCAGGCATATGCATGTTAAGTGGACACTCAGTCACTTCGCTAACGAGCAAGGATGTTGGAAGTGGCCCATATCACTGCATGAAGATCTGGCTATTCTTTGTTTTCAAACAATGCATCCGCCCAGGTGATATACTGGCAAGGTGATATATGGTCAGACTGGAGGTCCCTGGTTCAAAACTTAAACCGAAATGATCGGACTCGAAAGCAGGAAAATTTCAACTTGCATTCTGGTCAATAACATTACAGAAAATACAACAGATATTTTCATTTTCTATCTATGAAGTTTCTTCTCAATCTGTTTTCAGGGATGGTGGTACATGCTCACACATTATTGCCATTTTGTACCTCATAGAGCAGTGGAAAATTATTGGCTACAAGGATGTATCTGCATTGCTCTCATCGACAAGTTTGCCACAACAATGGGACAGGCCACGTGGCGGAAAAATCAAATCGGAACCAGTGTCCCAAATGGTGATTGCGAGACCTACAAATTTGACACGTAAACGAAAGCCAGTCATGACAGAGTTCAAGGACAATAGGTAATGTCTTTTTATATTTATTTAAACTTTCAAATTGATTTCACTTTAACTGTTAAAAGTTAAAATCAAATATCACTTTAAACATATGAAGAAGAAAAAAAGCACATTTCCATGTTATTGGCTTGTTGTAACAATTTAAAGATAATGCAACATGTAATATAGCTGCAAGCAACTGTTTTCAATTGCACCAAAAGAAGAACACCAAGAAACAATTTCATGGAATACAATACAAGAGACAGGAAGGAAAATAAACTGATTTATTTATTATAAATTGATGCTATTATAGTACAATCGTTAACACAAAATCAATATTCATCATAACCTTTTCTAATTTATATTTGACAAATATATTTTCAGGAAAATCCCTGTTACAAATGACTGTATCTCAGCTTTGAAACAACTTAATGGATCTCCAATTTCATACTTAGTAGAAGAATCAAGTACAAGTACAAAATATACCGACACACATATAGGTCCACAAGTTGTAGGAAGTGGATTGTCTTACCATGTAAGTATATACCATTATACCGTGTGTTCAATGAAAAGCTAGTGACTGAACAGAGAACATTGCAGATCATGATCAGTCTTCAAGCAAATGTAGACTGATCATGATCTGCACTGTTCGCAAAAGACTTAACTAGATATTAGTTCCATCAGTATAAGTGAACTGACAGCATTTCATTTAGTATGCGTTTACAGTCTACTTTTATTTAATCAAATATCCCATGAAGTTTGTCACGAAGCAGCACACAAACCAGATCCGATTTATGCAGGTAAATAATGCCAAGTCTATTCTTTGCGACAGTATCTTAAAGTTTTTTACCCGACTTATAGCTCGCTCGACATGGACTCTGTGTCTCGCAATTTTTTCTGTGAGTTTTATGTCGGCCTTACTCATCTGACTTCCTGACCTGGCAAAAGGTGAAGTGTTTAATTTAAGGCCAAGTTTCTCAATTTCCTCTGAAATGTGGAAACCTTTATCAACCATCACACCGTCACCATCATTTATTTTTCCACATTCTTTTAATTCTTGTAATAATGATAGAAATCCACTCTGTCGGGTAATTTCCTTGTCAGAAATGGCACCTGAAAACAACATTGAAGCGAATATGATTGAGCCTCTGGGGTCAATTCCAACAAGCCCCTTCAACGTATTGCAAGACTTATAATCAGAATAACACTGGCTTTGACGGGTCATAGAACTTGGTCTCTGAATCTTTATTTCTGTTCCATCAATAATAACTAGAGTGTTTGGGAATTCTTCGCGAAAAGTTGGTGGCATTTCAGAAATAATGATATCTCTGTGTGGCCAAATTGAAACAGAACCACAACGATGAAACATATACTGAATCCAATTTTTAATGAGTGAACTGGCATCTTGTTGTGTCATACCAAATAAATTCCCAAGATGAGCAAAGTCAAAATTTTGACGAAGTTTCATCGTAACTAACAACAGTTGATCCTCCATGGTTAGATTTTCAGCACTTTTTATTCGTTTGGACATCTTGAAAGGGTTCTCTTGTGGAACTAGAAAGTTATAAAAAGCTTTAAATTGTTTGGCTGTAAGTCCTGTATAATACACAAATTCATCTTTTTTCACATTTTCTCTTATCTTTGCAGCACTCATTAACTTAGGTTTTTTATTATCTTCTCTTAATTCCTTTGATTTTTGTTCTGCATTTGCAACTTTCCTTTTCAGTTCAGTGTTTTGAAGAATTAGCCAGCAAGATGTTTTTTAATAGTTTCATTTTCAGCAGCAAGAGCAAGCATCTCCAAATGATTTCCTTCTGAAAAATAAATGAATAAATGCTCATTTTTTTACAGGCCAATTTGATGGAATGTGTACATGAGCCAAGGAAAGAAAATGGGTGTGGAGATATTACAATTCCTGCTGATGTACAGTTAGACGGTGAAGCGGAGAAGAACATTAGTGAAAATGCTTCATCATGGGCACACTTGAGAATTACCAGTGAAGACGCGCAATCTATAGAGAGAAAAACTAGAATGCAGAGTGGTTCGAAGGACTGGCACGAACATAGGAAAAACAGAATAACTGCTTCCGTGTTTGGTTCAATTATTAAAAGAAAAAAAGAAGTAAATGAAAGCTTTCTAAAAAACACATTCTGCCAGAAACCATTTGTTTCTAAGCCAACAAGCTATGGCCAAGTACATGAAAAAACAGCAAAAATCCTGTATGTAAAGAAAACAGGAAATCATTTACATGATGTTGGTTTAGTAGTGAACCCAACTTTTCCTTTTTTAGGGGCCACACCGGATGCTCTAGTTTGCGCAGGTGGCAGTACTGGTTTGGTAGAGGTCAAGTGCCCATACTCGGCAAGAAATTATTCGGTGTTGCAAGCAATTCAAAGCAATGTTAAGGACTTTTGCTTGATCCAAACTGGAGAGAATATTGAGCTCAACAGAAATCATGCATATTATTTTCAGGTACAAGGCCAGTTACTTGTGACCGGAATGCCATTCTGTGAATTTATTGTTTATTGCAATGAAGACATATTTGTACAAAGGATTGAACCTGACCGAGACATAATGCTCACTATTTTAAAGAAAATGACAGACTTTTACATTAAAAATTTTAAGCCCTACATGGAAAGCTTGAAGTAAACGGTCTGAACCTAGAAACATGACACTTTATACATACCATTGTTTTGTGATTTGCTATTTGTGCAGTCTCCATGGAAAGCATCTTCTTGTTCACTCATAAATGCAGAAACAGTTGGGTGGACAATCACAACATCTTGATTCTGAGAATGGCTGTAATTATGTAAATAATTTATTAGACTTTGCAAACAAAGATTACTTTTAACAAAGATGTATGCACCTGTAAATATGTATCTAAAATGATATTAAAACATATTTGCATCAATAGCAATGTCATACCTAAAACACATGTTTAGTTTTATTTAAAAAAACAACATTCATATGTTTGAAATACCATAAATAAAATAAAATTTTATACTTTGAGCTTTCAAAGATTATTGTGTTCTGTTTTATGTTATACGTAAAATAAAATCAAACCTGAAAGTCTCGGACAGTGCTGTTCTTATTTTTTTCTTTGGTGGTTCAGAATGTGCACGCGGCTTAGGAGGGCGTCTGGCAGGTGTGACTTTTTCATACCGACTTGCTGGTTCAGGGTCTGGATTTGCAGTGGTTGGTTTCCCGTCAATGAAATGCTGTGAGAAAAAATCAAAAGACTATTATTTTCAAAATCAAGTTGCAATGTAAATAAACATTAGTCTATAAAACATTGTACATAACTGTATTTGACGATAAGCTAAATTTTAGACCAGAGACACAGGCACAGGCTGACAATTACCAAGGGGGGTATTCGATCTACTCCTTACCACCGAAACAAAATGGCGGCCAAAACTGAAAATGTGAGTTTTTCTTACTTTTTTTCTTTTTCAAGGATATCTAGACAAAAGCACATGTCTATTAACCTGCTCCACTGTTTTCTCTATCAACCGGTACCTTTCAATTTGGAAACAGTGCTGTAATTTGTCTGGAATGTTGGTCATGAGATTCGAATCGATGAAAAATCCTCCGTTAAACACGGGATAAGGAATAGTGCGACTTGCAAAAATGGTCTTTTTTACCTAATATATCGCAGGTTGTAAGCTATTTTTCTGATTGGAAGGAATATTTCCACATACTTATCTAATACTGTTCGTTTTGTACTGATCACAGTTCGTATTTTCACAAAAACACAATTTTTGTCCGATGGTAAGGAACAGTGTGCGAAAATTAGAGGATAAGGTGCAGTGCAATTTTTTCAAACGGATTTCACAGTTTTCTTTCATCGTTTCTGAGATAACCAGTTGACATTTCTCTACCATGTAATAATTGAAGGGGTCGGATTGAGGAGTAGAACAGAAACATAATCCCCGAATGAACATATTACCAGACAAGATATGTCAGTAGGTAAGCATACTTGCCTTTTTCAGTGATTGTCGATTAAACAAAACTGTTGTTCTCTGTTCTACGTGGTGTCTTATATCACTTTTGACCAGATATTTGGCCAATCAAACATTTTATAGGAACTTATATTTGGCCATTCAAATGCTAAATATGTAGGGAGCAAATGTAACCGATTTTTCCATTGGTTAAATATACAAATCAACCAATTTCCTCTTCAGAAGATATACTACAAAAATTTGATTTCCACTTCAGAAGCTTTTCACGAAAGATAAACAACAACGATTCTTCTGGAAATTACAAATCGGTTAGGTCTCTTGGTAGACTTTTATGATTATTCATGACGGCCAAGAACCGTTGCTTTTTATATTTCACAATCTCATTTGCATATTTAAAGTGAAACTCTGATCATCTTACTGTAATCCGTGTAGTATAATACTAGTAGCAATTTTCAGTTGCTGTGCATTTCCATGTGTAAAATGAATGATATTTCAGCATAAGTATTATGTTGTCGTGCTTTTGAAATATATAAACTAGGCATTCTGAACAGGACAATGCTCTATTCTGTATGCAAAAACATACGGTAATCCAATCTCACTTGAAAGACTTCCAAGTAGGATGTCTCGTTATCAGCCTGCATGAAAAATGTGAAAAATGTAAACATTTTCATAAACATGGCTATAATTACGGGGACTCGGATTCAGTCTTCATTTAAAAATGCAAAAGGAATTATTCACCCAAAATCACTAGTTGCGCATGTGTATGTTACTTTTTACTATCTTATTCACAAATCAATAGAAGAGTAATTCGTCTCCATGTCATATATCACTAAGCTTGTTTGATTTTTATACCGAATCTTTGACTGTTACCTTTGTCTGTTAGTAATTTATGAAGCTTCAAACTACCGTAAACAATACATACGTTACTGTCGCAAGCTCATTTTATATGTTTAATGAATGTTCTTGTAGTTAAAATTCACCAGTAGTCAACGAAATCACATATTTTTTATGAATTAACATAGGGGGTTATTTTATAATCAAACACAGATACAAATTTTTCCGGACTTCTTTGGTATCAGTCATCATTTAAAATGATGTCTCAACCATAATGATACATACGTTATGCCAAAGAATATGCTAATGTTTCTGCCGTTTCTGGGTAGAATAAACTTTCACACATGTCTGTTCGTAAATTATATAACTATTATGGTTGCTCATTCATGCTGTTAATTCGGGTTATATTTTATACCATATCAGCGTGGAAAACCTTACCCAAAAGCGTATATAACAGATTGATACATCCGTTACCGTATTGTAGAAATATCACAATTTAATTCATTGTTTTAATGCTCTTAAAGACGAAGTTCACTGTCATATCTGATAGCTGATTACTCTTTAGGAAACAAATATCTATCTATGAATATTCTTTATGAGCATCAAAGAAGGAAATGTACATACGTGATCGATACATACGTTACTGAAATATTTAAAACTAACTCCTACATCAGCATACGTCAACAGTGACGCAGGGTTTCATGTTTACAAGCTTTTTAGGCCGCCAACTTTTAGTTTTGATAACTTTTTATCACGTACACATTGTAAACAAATTCAGTTTTGAGAATTGTATGCTATAGCTATGATAAGAGAATAATATCACATCGTAATAAATTTTCATATCTAATAATTTTTAAACATAGAATATACTTATTATTTTCAAATGAAATCATTACATATATACTAATGTATATAAAAGTAAAGATACAGTGTGTACGAGTGATACATACGTAACCAAAAGTAACGTATGTATAATTTCAAATAATAAAAAAAAACATTTCTTTTTTTTGAGTGGCATTCGTAATGTAGTAATAAAATAATTTGAATATCATGTTCGAAATATACAGGATATGAATAGATAGAAAAGTTATGTTTAATTTTGAACGGGTGCCATCATTTATCTCCAAAGTTGATTTGACAATGTAATTCAAGTTCCATTTGATCTGTAATTCATTTACATCAATCCTAATGCTTCAATTCATTCGTACAGGATGGATTTTATATCGTTTCGTAGAATTTTGACGATTACATAACGCAGATTCTTATTTTTGTACAGCAGGAGGTTACATGCCAGTGTAATTGTACAGTAACGTATGTATTTGCTTTGAAAAAAAGCTATTTGTTGTGCGATGTTGTTTATTCTTCTTTTCTGCAGTTCACATGATATGCATAACTGTCTCGATAGTGATTAAACATCTTAAAACATTTTCTTTATTATAGTTTTGGACCAATATACTAGAAATTTAAGACGTACATAAATTTTAGGGCAGTATTATAGATGATTGAATTCATATGAGATTACACTATTGCCCATTAACAGTAATACAAAATTTAATGTTGTTGAAACATATTCAAAGGGCATATAAAAGATTTTATTAAATTAACGAAAAGTGGTATCGGTAAATACATTGTACATGCATAATTTACTTAACTGGTACATACGTTAACCTTGAGCATACTCATCGATTTTGTGTTATGTATGATGAAAATATAATAGAATGTTCTCAAAGCTATTAAAATGACTGTAAATATTCCAGGACTTTTCCTTCAGACAAAAGTATTGTTTGTATTACGTTTAAATTACATAGAAAAAAAAAACTAAAAAAAAAACTGGTTTAGTTCACTCTGAATGTTTAAATAAAATTTGATTTCAATTCATCTTGTTAGTTTGATATACGAAGCCGGAAAAATAAATGCGGTTTGTATAATCAGTATGTAGTTAAAATGCTGGTATATTTTCAGCAGTTCTACTAAACATACCGACACAGTTAACCGCGTCACTGTTCCCGAAAACAGTTTCTTTTTAAACACTGGTGTAGTCACGTATGTATTTTGAAAACCCTCAAGGAAAAAGTGGTGATGTTTTTTAATGTATCATATCTTTCTTCAGAGAAAATTTTCATGGTTGGTTTTTTTTGTGTGTTTAATCTAGGTATGTTTTATTTTGGAAATGAAAGCACCTTACTTGTATACCTCAAAATTATTTTTTTTTCAGATTTTTTACGGCCTATTTGCGCCTAATTAGTGATTTTGGGTGTATTAATTCCCCAAAAAAGCTTTTAAAATGTTTGAATTATTATATACCATTAGAAGAGAAAGGCTTCTGGAAAATAAGGTGTAGTCCTTTTATAAAAAGATGTTAGCAGTAGTGTTTTCAAATCGTAATATTAAGATTTAGATTCGTTTATTTATAAAACTTATGGAACTAGATGTGTTGATAAACGTATTTTATGATACTGCTTTCACCCCTGAAATTAACATGTATGCTTTTACACATAGTGGGAACTCCAAAAACATTAGAAGCATAGCACCACTTGTCAAAAAACAAATGTAAAAGCACAAAGTGTAAACCCTCCTATACCAAAAAGAAATTTACAGATAGTTAAATGTTGGCAAGGGATACTATATTAAATACTTGCTAAACTTTTGGCTTTCAGTACATCACGTGTCTGATAGACAGGCGGATACCTTTTAAATCTTACTACATTGAGCAAGAGATGGTTATAAATGATCACCAAAATATTATTTTATCAGAATTTTACTTGATTGTCTCTGAAAAAGAGCGAAGAAAAAGGTCACTTGAAGAAGTGAGCTGCACCTTATCCTCTTATTTTCGTACACTGTTCCTTACCATCAGACAAAAAACTGTGTAATTTAAAATTACAACTTTTAATCGGCTCCAGACTAACCATGAAGGAAATATATATTGAAATTTTACTTCTAATCAGAAAAAATAGCTCACAGCTATTTGAATAATTAGGAAAAAAGACCATTTTTGCTAATGGCACTATTCCTTATCCCGTGTTTAACGGAGGATTTTCCATCGATTCAAATCCCATGACCAGCATTCCAGACAAATTACAGCACTGTTTCCAAAGTGAAAGGTACCGGTTGATAGAAAAAACAGTGGAGCAGGTTGATAGCCATGTGTAATGGTCTAGAAATCCTTAAAAAAGAAAAAAAGTAAGAAAAACTCACATTTTCAGTTTTGGCCGCCATTTTGTTTCGGTGGTAAGGAGTAGATCGAATACCCCCCTTGGTCTAAGAACGATAAGTTTGTTTGATTATTTACCAAAGGGAAAATACCCTTTAAAAACCTCTACTGTACCGTACCTTTGAGCAAACATAGATGTGTTTTACTTTGGAACGTTCTTGAAGTATTTTTAAATTGAGCTGCTCGTGAGGCCGTCCGCATAGTCTAATCCATCTGTGGCACTTTTCGATGTCTGATAGTGGCTTAGGGAAGGGAAAAAACACAATAGCACCCTCTTCCCGGTCCACGTACCGTGTATCTGAGTTAAAGGTACCGTAACAGCACCTTTTTACCATTTTAAGTTTGTATTTTTCGTAAGGATTTTAGCGTGGTTGGAATCAAGTCCGGCATTTGTTTGACGGACAAGATGGCGGCTAACAACAAGGCTTATCAGTTCTGTTATCTCATTGGTCAGTTGGAACCAGTCAATCAACGCTGGCGTAAGGTCAATTGAAGGTGGCAACTTTAGAAAATCATATCAATCTGAAAGTTTATATGTCATATGTGTGAGAAATTTTTCAATCATAGTTAAAATTAAGCGTGTTTAATCAATCAGGTTGTTTAAGGGAAAAACAATATAAATATGATTTCAACTTTCCATGATTTAAGAAAGCAGTAACGTTATAAAGGGTATAGGAAAGTTTGTCCCAACTGGAAATGTAAATCAGCAAAAACACGAAAAGTAAGACCTGCATAGTTTTCAGTTATATTGAATGCTGATATGCTTACTCAGTGCTGTTACAAAATGTAGTTAATTGCAGTTTTTAGCTCTACATTTCGAAGAAAATGTAGAGCTATTGCACTTGCCCTGGTGTCGTCGCCGGCGTCGGTGTTGGTTAAAGATTTTGATAAAGTCAAATATCTCTGTTACTATCAGAGCTATTGACTTGAAACTTAAAATAGTTATTGACTATCATAGTCTACACCAAGAGAAATAATCCCCATAACTCTGATTGAATTTTGACAGATTTATGCCCCTTTTTAATTTAGAACTTTTTCGTTAAAGTTTTTGATAAAGTCAAATATCTCTGTTACTATCAAAGCTTTTGACTTGAAACTTAAAATAGTTATTTACTATCGTAGTCTACACCAAGAGAAATAATCCCCATAACTCTGATTGAATTTTGACAGATTTATGCCCCTTTTTAATTTAGAACTTTTTCGTTAAAGTTTTTGATAAAGTCAAATATCTCTGTTACTATCAAAGCTTTTGACTTGAAACTTAAAGTAGTTATTTATTTTCACAGTCTACACCACGAGAAACAATCCACGTAACTCTGGTTTGAATTGTCAGATTTATGTCCCTTTTTAACTTAGAATTTTTTTGTTAAAGTTTTATATAACGTTCAATATCTCTGTTATTATTAAAGTTATTGACTTGAAACTTAAAATAATTATTTACTATCAAAGGCTACACCATAAGGAACAATCCCAATAACTCTGATTAGAATTTTAACAAATTTATGCCCCTTTTACTGGCAAAGCTCTAATTCAGAGTCAAGCAGCGTGCTGTCTTACGGACAGCTCTTGTTCTTGAACTGATAACTTTTAAAAACTGTAATAAGCTACATTTTTCTTCTGAAATACAAAAATGATTATTCTTCAAGCTAGTATAGATTAACTGTCTACTTCTTGGAAACGCTCGAAGTAAATCGAATTAGTAAATCGTAAGTAGTATAACGCGCTGTTTAAACTTTCAGTAGTTTTAAAACTCCATAATAATTTATTATGAGACGTTAATTATTTTTATTAACTGTTACAGGCAGAATTTGTTAATGGCAGCCTTGATTGTTATGATGCATCAATTTTCTTTTTTTTGAAAAAGTAATTTTCATCTGTAATGATTTCTTAAAGTCAAACTAGCGATTTCTAAAGCAATTTTAACAATATTATATTGAAAACATAAACTCCTGACTCCTGTCAATTTTCTACAGTAAAGTAAACAAATAAAAAAAAACATTTCAAAAGATGTGAATGTTAAAAAAAGTTCTGCAGCAGCTATTCAGCAACTATAAATGCCTAATCAATTACTTCAGTTCTGCATGAAAAAGGCTTGGCTTTCTTTCAATTCTAGAGAAAAATCAAACATCTGGTACAGGTCATTTGAAATAGTTTATTCAATTAATCTTGTTGCCAGTCAGTTTGTGGTGGCTATTGACAGGTGCTACTAATAAGCTTTGATAATGTGGCAGTTGAGTCCAATAAGTCCAGGGGTGTTCAAAGATAATCCGTCACAGATCTATTGTAAAGCAGTCGTTGGATTTACCTGTATTGGAAAATAAACAGTGTTGATTGTATTGGGGTCAACTGCCACATATTCAGGAAAAATCTTTCTCAGGGTTTTCGTCAGACGAAGTTCGCCCTAAAGGCAAAGGGAAAACTCCCAAGTTCACAAAAAAGAAAAAATCCCCCACGAAAAAATCAAAAGTGCCCCAGAAAAAGATTCCGAAAAAATCTAAAAATAAATCTGGGAAAACTGATATACAGGCTGGTAGTAGCAAATCGCCATGCGCTATTCGCGCTTCCGGTAGCTTTTCCGGTGATAATGGAAGTGACAGGCATGACAAAGGTAACCTTATTAATCTGGATAATTTATCGTCTGGGGACGTGTTTAAATTACGACAGGTGTTGGGCGTTGCCCCACCAGATGAGAATGACCAGACTGGTTATTTAAATGATTTTAATGATGATTTTCGGGCTATTTGGGTAGAAATTGACAACGATGGCCCAGACCCTTCGACTAATGTGGTCTATGATGATCAAATCTCTGAAGACCCAAACACAGTCAGTTCCCTTAAAAAGGTCGATGACCAATTTGCTAATGCCCTTTTGATCAAGATGTAAATTCTAGTGGCATAAATGATGTATCTCATGAGGAAACTGATTGGGACCTACCAAAATTGAAAAACCCTGAAAGGGGAGACAATATTAGTCAATCATTGGCTGATCTCATTAAAACTGCTTGCACTAATCAGTGCGATATTAATGGTTTAATTGATCAATACAAGGTTCCAGCTAATTGTGACCTTATGTGTCCTCCAAAAGTAAACGAGGAAATTTGGTCTGAATTGGCCAAACAAAAAAAGAGTCCAAATTACAGACAAATTGTTGAGAGATATTCAGAATCTTGTTCTGGCTGGAATATTGCCAGTTTTTGAAGCTTGCTAAGGTGATACAACCTTTGTTTCTCAATTACCTGAAGCTAAAACTCTGATTTTCACATTCATTGACTTTGTTGGGTCAGGTTCAGTTCAATATTAGCGCTAGAAGGCGTTATCTGCTGAGACCATATTTAAAGTCGAGGTATCTGGGATTTGTAGTATCAATACTCCAATTACTACCCTTTTATTTGGGATGATATTTCAAAGAGTTGAAAAGATGTGAGACTGGTTGAGACTTGGAAATACCCAAATTCAAAAATTTTTAGAAGTAATTCATACAATAGAGGTTATGGTGTTGTACCAGGCAACTACTGAGGTGGTATAGGACCTATGCGTGCTAGAGGTAGAGCAATGCAACGAAATAAACCTTATGGGTACACACAGAATGAGAGATATGGTCAATTTGGGTACCAACACCAGTTTGGCAATAGGACGAGAAGAGCACCTTCATGTCGATGGCTTGGCGCAAAACCGGTCCATCTGACAATTTTTCACAAAATCACTTTTTTGCATATTTGGATAAAGCATGATGAGACACACATTCTCCGAAAAAATTGTGAAAAAAATCTTATTAATTAATTACATAATTTCTAATTAGCAAATAGGTCTATCTGAATCTTATCAAATTTGTAATGCAAAATAGGTCCATCTGCACTTGGTCTTGTTTTGCATTATAATCTGACTTATCTCTTAAAGTCTTTCTGCACTTGGGCTTATTTTACACTGATGTTTTCATAGAAAATGATAATGCTAATGCTAGATTAACCAGTTAGCTGTTTAAAAATTACGGGAATGTAAGTTTCAGCTGACAGAAACATATTTAAATTTAAATATATATAGATTTTAAGACCAAAAAATAAGCTTACATATTAGTAATCTGTTATTATAATCTGATTGAGTACCTGATAAGGTAATCAAATGTCACTTAAGTAAAAGTAACAGTGTCATAGTTGCCTTTCATTAAACACATGAAGTGTTGCTTTTTTCTGCCAACTCTTACTGTGATAGAAAGCTTGTCAGTTGAGCATTAGTGCAAATATAGTATCTTCTTATCAGATTTTATTTCTCAAAGACAAGCCTGTTGACAAACTATATTGTATAATGTTCATTTCAGACCTATTTCCTTTTTATACTCTACAGTAGCATTTATCTTTTAATATTATCTGTATTTTGAAGTTGAATTATAACTAGAACCTTGAATTTCGACTGTGCAAAATGGCATCAGATAAGGTAAGAATTGTTTTATTTTTCCCTTTTAATACATATTTGAATGCTAAGTCAGGATAAAACATGCAAATAGAATCAACTTTTGCATTAATTAATAAGTCATTACCAGTAATATAACCTTAGGAAAAAAAAGAAAATGCTTTCCTTCTTGATAATAATTCAAAATGAATATTAAAGTTTTATTATATTTATGATTTAGTAATATTGTTTCAGATAGATATTTTTTTTATTATAAGTTGTTCTGTTGGGTTTTATAGCTTTAAATCTTTTATTTCATTTCAGTTCAAAATGGAAGTTCAAGCATCTTTGCACCAAGGCGACCAAAGCTTTATGGGTGCAGGCAAACAGTGTACCTGTAACAGCCTTGTTGCCGCCATATACAGCAAAGAAAAACATCCAACAGATTGGATATCATCAGATTTAGACACAATACTTACAGAAGGGGACAAACTGTATCTAATCTTGAAAAACCAAACGACCATCTCTTGGTATCTGAACTACCAAAAAGTGTGATGTTTCAAAACTCAAAATATCCTGTGGTATTTGATCTACCGTGCTGTGGGACACTTGACAGGAAGGATACGGAATATCCCTTTATGACATTGGAAGATTCAGTGCAGAAAGTAGAAGACTTAGCACTACTAACTGTTGGATGCTATACTGTAACAATACTTAAACGAGATGACAAAGTGTTTATGTTCGATCCACACAGTCGCAATGAGCTTGGAATGTCATGTGTTGATGGAAAAGCCTTTTTAACCAAACACCAAAGTCTTGTAAATCTGTGCCAATTCATTAGACATCTAGCTGCAACCACATTACCAAAGGCTGATTCTGGTTTGTTTGAACTAACCCGGATTATTTTTTACTTCTGCAGAATTAGAAGAATCATATAGTAGTGATGATGACTTTGACGCTTTCTCAACTATCAGTGATGGTGAATACGACTGCACCTTGTATGCTATAAGTGAAAACTTGAAGGACAAAGTAAATGAAATTGAAAAGGAGTTCCATGAGGATCTCAATCTGAATTTGATTTGTCTTATGAAACTGAAGGAAGTGATCTAAGTAGTGAAAGTGACATCTCCACAGATCAGTCATCATATACTGAAAATACAGGCTCCCCAGTAGCAAACAGAATGGAAGGTGCTTCTCTAACTTCACCACACAGGGAACAACTATTCAATGACTCATTCATTGATGAAATAATTCTGCAAGGACTTGCAAATGAATCAGCCTTTCATTAGATCTTTTACAAAGCAGTGATTCTGATGATGATATACCACTCAGTTCTGTCAGAGAAAAGCTTGTTGCAACACCTGCAAACAAAACAACCTTAGAATCCAGCTCTTCCCTAGGTAACCGTGGAAGAAAACGTATAAGAAATGAAAGCAACTGGAAGAGAATATAGCAAAGAAATTAAGAAATAGTGGAAAGTCATACATATCAATGTCTGGAAAAAGTAAGCCAGCCCGTAACCTAAGGAAGGGTTGTGGTGATAGGTGTAAATTCAAATGCCACAAAAACATACATGATGAAATGAGACAGAAGATATTTCATGAATTCTGGAAAACGGGTGATGTTGAGAGACAGAGGGATTATCTTTCATGCTGGTAACTGTGGAAAACAAAAAGCGAAGAACAACAAAATGCACGATCAGTTTCGGAATATCACCAAGAAGTGGCATTTGAAAGCAGATGGGCAACTTGTACGTGTATGCAAGACATTTTTCCTGGATACTTTAGGCATTAGTCATACAGCAGTTGATACTGCATTGCGCAAAGGACCTAATAAAGAAAACCTTGCAAGTGGAATTTGTTCTCCTGACAAACGGGGGTAAGCACACAAACAGAGTAAACAAAATCCGTCCAGAACAGCTTCTGCAAGTAAAAGAACATATTGACTCATTCCCAAAATAGAATCCCATTATTGCCGTAAAGATTCTGAAAAATATTATCTAAACCAGGGCTTAGTGTTCCTAGAATGTACAGTCTGTACTTGACCAAGTGTGAAAGCAGTAATGACAGTCCTGTTTCTATCTACACATACCGTTACATATTTGACAGACATTTCAATCTGGCTTTTCACAAACCAGTGAAAGATCGCTGCGATTTATGTGCAAGATACGAAAATGCTAGCGAGGAGGAGAAAAGCAACATAAAATGATATGTTTAACAGACATGTGAAATGCAAAACATGGGCTAGGGAGATGAAGGCTGAAGACAAGGAGAAATGCCAAACTGATGAGGAACTAGCAGTTGCTTGTTTCGACTTGCAGCAGATACTTCTAACACCACACAGTAATGAGTCTGTCCTATACTACAGCCGTAAACTGTGTACATATAACCTGACAGTGTATGACATTGGTACAAGAAATGGCTTCTGCTTTCTTTGGAATGAGACACAGTCTGGTAGAGGTACCAAATGAAATTTCATCATGTGTTTACCGCTACTTAAAGCTGAAGGCAAAACAAAGCAAAACTAAAGTCGTACTCTACTCAGACAACTGCAGCGGGCAGAACAGAAACCGCTACTTTTTGACAATGTTGTGTCATGCCAAAAATATTTAAAAAATTCAAATCACTGCAGCATAAATTTCTTGAACGTGGACATACTCAAAATGAAAATGACTCGGTTCATGCTACCATTGAGCGTGCAAGCAGAGGAAAGTCCATCTACACAACTCCGCAATGGGCAGCTACAATTAGAATGGCACGCCAAATCCAAGGCCTTACCAGGTCAAGGAACTAGATTCCAATGACTTTTTAGATTTTAAACTACTGTCTAAGTCAATAGTAAATCTAGATGTTGACACTAGAGGGCAGAAAATAAAATGGATGCAGATAAAGGTTGTGTCTTTTGAAAATGAAAATCCAGAGATTGTTAATATAACTTACAGTGATAAATCATCTGTAGAAGTGAACCTTAATGTTCGAAACATAAGCACAAGAGGATTATCAAGAACTCCAGACTTTAGTCTACCTCATCCTCAGCGGATGTACACTTTACCAGGAAACAACTTGCCAAAACTCACATCTGCTAAATATAATGATTCTAGTCCGTTTGTGCAGTTCAAATGTGATCCCACGAGTTCACCACAACTTTTTCTATTCACTTAGCATGAAGATAACTGACATGTGGACAAATGTCAGAACTTTTAAAAAAAAAAACTGTGCAGTTTTACTGCCATGTACACCAAAATAGATTTTTATGTTTTGATATTGTACAGCCATAAGGTTTGAACAATTTCATAAAATGCTGATAAAATTGTGTGTTTATAACAAAAATGCCTGACAAAATGTTTTTGTTACTATCATTAAAACAAAGCATCAGAAAAGGAAGTATTAGTTTACTTCAATACATTTGAATCAGTGTTCCAAGGACATTTTTGAATTTTAGGAACGTTTGTAACATACGCATTACCTTGTTGAATGTAAATTTAATGTTTATTTCAAAGTTTTTATAAATGCACAGGAGCATAGAGAAATGCTGATACTTTTACTTCCAGTGTACTGGGGTATATGGCTGTTGTGAATTCTTTCCCTACTTTTTTATTTTGAGTTGTTTCCAATTAATACAATTGTACTTTATTTACATGTATAAATGATTATTACTTACTCAAGAATTTGTAAAATATTTAATTATGAAAAAAAAAATCAGATAATTAAACACATACTGGTACATATACTTGTAAATAACCCCTCCTACTATTGTTCTATCCTTATAGATATAATAAGTACAGTATAAATTATTTTATGCTTTGAATTATCATTTTCAGGACATTCTTAATGATAGGACAGTTCTTGTTTTAACTGCTTGCATTTGAAATCATAATTAGCTTAAATTCAGAAATAAAGAAATTAAAGTTTACTTTCTTTTTTCTTGTTTGTGTCTTTATGCTATGCAAGATAAGTTTATCTGCATTAAATTATTGACCTGCTATAGAAAATTACAGTGCAAAATAGGTCCATCTGCAGATGGACCTATTTTGCACTGAAAACCCTGGTACAAAATAAGTCCCCAAATCACAAAAGTAATATTTCCATAAAAATTAAAAAATAATTGTGATTAGGAATGGAATCCATTCATATTTGTTAGTGATATTTCTTAATTTAAGTCAGTTTCATCTTTTTCTTAAGAAAAGAAACAGTTTTTTGCTTCTCCTGTAAAATTTTAAAAAATGCAGATGGACCCGTTTTGCGCCAAGCCATCGATGTACCGTCACTCAGCCAACTACTAATGCTTCCCCAAACTAGTTGAGATAGGCTTTAAAGCAAAGGTAAGTAACTCTGAGAGATTGTTGGCTTCTTTTAGTAAATGGAAATCATTAACTTCTGACCAATGGGTCTTAGAAGCTGTGCAAGGTTATAAAATTGTTTTTGACAAAACACCAGTGCAAACTTCACTTCCAAATGAGATTAATTTTATTGATGCAGAAACGGCTTTGGTTGATCAGGAAGTACAATCAATGTTAGATGATGGGCGCAATTTATGGTACTGATAAGATCAGGGGATTTTATTTCAAATATTTTCATAGTTCCTAAGCCCCAAAGCAACAAATGGAGACCAGTTATCAATCTGAAACATCTTAACTTTTATGTTCATTATGAACATTTTAAAGAAGAGACTTTTCCATATGTTTTGGAATTAGTACAGAGAAATGATTACTTTACTTCTTTAGAACCTTAAATCTGCTTATTTTCGATACCTATTTCATCATGATAGTCAAAAGTATCTGAAATTTACTTGGAAGAATGACTTATTTTTGTTTCAGTTGTCTCCCCTTTGGGCTCTCATCAGCCCCTTTTGTTTTCACAAAATTCATGAAACCGGTCTTTGCATTTTTTAGACAGTTGGGCATAAGATGCTCCTATTACATTGATGATTCTATTAATATTTAATCAAGACAAACAAAGTTGTCGCCATAATGCAATGACAATGTATAAAAGTTGCAAGCATTGGGTTTTGTCATTAACAATGAAAATCAGTTGTAATTCCTTGCCAGAGAATTGTGTTCTTTGGGTATATTTTAGACTCTGTTTTGTTCATGGTATTTTGCCTGAAGAAAAATACAAAAAATTATTTCTAAAGCTTTAAAATTGTTACATCAAGACTCTGTCAGGATAAGAGATCTAGCTTCATTCATTGGTCTTTTAATAAATGCTTTCCATGCAGTTTTTGAAGCCCCATTACATTACAGAAATCTTGAGCGGCTGAAAGTAGAAGGTTTAAGCCTGTTCGGTGATTATTTAATGCAGTACTGAAACTTACTGATTTAGCAACCAATGAAATTGAATGGTGGGTCAAAAATATCAGAGCCAAAAATGGTAAGAAGATAAGACAAGATTCAATTTCAACTTGGATTCAATGTGATGCGTCGAATGCAGGCTGGGGTTGTTTTCATGTTGATTCCTCTGTTACTGTTGGAGGCAGATGGTCTCGTAGGGAAATGATTTATCATATAAATTATTTCGAGTTACTTGCAATTTTCTTTGCTTTAAAGTCTCTTTTTTCAAAACATAGGTATATTCACATTGGCATCCAATCAGATAATACAACTGCAATTTCTTATGTGAATAAAATGGGTGGTATGTGTTCTCCTGATATGGACAATCTTGCAAAACAGATTTGGAGTTGGTCTTTGGAAAGAAATATATTCTTGTCAGCTTTCCATTTACCTGGTTGTAATAATCTGCAAGCAGATTTTGCATCTCGTAATTTCTGAGATACAACTGAATGGAAGCTGAAAGAGGATATCTTTAATAGACTTTCCAAACATTTTATGCAACCAAATATAGATTTGTTTGCTTCACGTTTGAACAAGCAATTAAATTGTTACGTCTCTTGGATGCCAGACCCTGGTGCTTGGGCAGTGAATGCTTTTTCTCTGAATTGGAAGGGATTAGAACCATATATTTTTCCTCCATTTAACCTTTTGAGTAAGGTCTTGAATAAGATTATGGAGGATGAAGTTGAAGAAGCTCTTTTAATTTGCCCTTTCTGGCCTAACCAGACCTGGTTTCCATTGTTTCTTCATAGTTTGATCTGTCTTCCTATAAGGTTACCAAGACACCAAGATCTTCTTCGTATGGTACACAATCAACAACTACATCCTATGGGAAAACAACTGTGCTTGATTGGGGGTCTTGTCTCCGGTTGTCGCTCCAGGATAGTTTGTTTGTTTGTTTTGGGTTTAACGCCGTTTTTCAACAGTATTTCAGTCATGTAACGGCGGGCAGTTAACCTAACCAGTGTTCCTGGATTCTGTACCAGTACAAACCTGTTCTCCGCAAGTAACTGCCAACTTCCCCACATGAATCAGAGGTGGAGGACAAATGATTTCAGACACAATGTCGTTTATCAAATAGTCACGGAGAACATACGCCCCGCCCGAGGATCGAACTCGCGACCCCGCGATACGTAGACCAACGCTCTTACCTACTGAGCTAAGCGGGCGGGCTCGCTCCAGGATAGAGGAGTTCCAGAAGGGGCTATTGACACGATTTTCAAGAGCTGGAGGATTGGAACTAGGAAACAGTATTCATCAGCGTGGAGGAAGTGGTCTATGTGGTGTTGTATCAGGAGCTGTAATCCTGTTTCACCCTCTGAAATGGATATAGTAACTTTCTTGTTTTTCTTGAAGAATTTAAAAGTCATATAGTGTTATTTCTACCCATAAATCAGTGATTTTTGAGACATTAAAACTTGTTCATGGAAACTGGAACAGTAATTTACCTGTTGTGTCCCCGTTTTGTCAAAGGACTTTTTGTAAGTAACCCCCTAAGGCTAGATATTCTTCAACATGGGACGTTTTCCATAGTTCTGAATCATATTTCCAGTTGGATGCCTTTGGATTCTTTATCATTAAAATTATTGACCTTAAAATTAGTGACTCTCTTAGCCTTGAGTACAGCTGCAAGAGCTCAAACATTGAAGTCTTTGTGTGTTGACAGTCTTTGCTTTAAAAGTGATAAAGTAGTTTGTGTATGTGAGAACCTTAAGTGTTCAAAACCTGGAATTCCTTTTAAAGTTGAAATCAAATGTTTCGAAAAAACTGAACTTTGTCCAGTGAGGACTTTGAATTACTATTTGAAATGTACTAAGTCCTTAAGAAAGGATCGTCAGTTGTTTATTTCATTTGTAACCTATAAAACTGTTACTACGAGCACAACTGCTAGGTGGCTGAAAGCGGTACTTTTTCGTGCTGGAATTGACATTGGAATTTATAAAGCTCACACTTTTAGAGCTGCATCTTCGTCTGCTGCTTTATTTGCAGGATGTAAATTAGTGGATATTCTTAAGACTGCCGATTGGTCTTCAGCTAAGAATTTCCATAAATACTATCTTAGAGAAATTGAGTCATGTTCGTCCAATTTCAGTTCCTCTGTACTGAATACTTGTAGCAAATAGTATTGTGACTCTTAAAATGATGATGATATATTTCTCTATGTATTTAATGATTTAAGAAGATATTTGATTCTTCATACAAAGGCATTGTTCCTGAAGGACAACTTTTGGATGAATAAAGATTATTGTTTGAATATTTTTATTCTTTTGGTTCCTTTTTATTCATGTTGGCTCTTTAAAGATGCTGAATATATATATTAGAGGCCAAGGCCTAGTGAAAATAATGGAAACCCATCCAAGCACTTGTTGTGAAGGATGGGGCTCATTATTGGAATAGGCCGGAGGCCGAAAATATATATAGGAACCCACCACTTTTTGTTTGCCCCAGCCCAGTTCTTTTTCTAGCCAACATGATACTTTAAAAACTATGAATTTTGCACGCTTTTTCATGGTTTTATATGTGGTTGGTCACGTGACTTGTATGGCTATTTTAGCCTTTAAAGGTAGCGAATCTTGATACGGTTGATAGGACAGCATGCTGAATATATATATAAGAGGCCTCCGGCCTATTTCCAATAATGAACCCCATCCTTCACAACAAGTGCTTGAATGGGGTTTCCATTTTATAAGTCTGTTGAGATGAGCCTAGAGAGAAAATGTTTTTCTGAGAAAATAATTTAGTGTCAGTGTGAAGAAATTAATATTATTACAGACTATTTGATCTCAACAGACTTTGTAAGTCTATCAAAGCCCTAGACCCTGTGGTTTTGGACAAGAAGATTTTCAAAGTTTTCCCTATATATTTTAGTCTATATAAACCATGTGACCCCTCGGGGCGGGGCCATTATTTGATCCTAGGGGGATAATTTGAACAATTTTGGTAGAGGACCACTAGATAATGCTACACACCAGATATCAAAGCCCTAGGCCCTGTGGTTTTGGACAAGAAGATTTTTAACGTTTTTCCTTTTGGTTGCCATGGCAACTACAGTTCTGCATGGAATTCAATTCTTTGAACAATTTTGAAAGGGGGCCACCCAAGGATCATTCCTGTGAAGTTTGGTGTAATTCTGCCCAGTGGTTTTCAAGAAGAAATTTTCTTTAGAAAATGTTGACAGACGCACGACGGACATTGAGCGGTCACAAAAGCTCACCATGAGCCTTTGGCTCAGGTGAGCTAAAAATGCTGGCCTAACTGTGCATGTACTACCCCATGTGAGACTGATTCTTTGCTAGAAAAGCACCCAGTCTCAGAAAATTGCTAGATGTTGAATCTGCCTACAGTTAACAATGAAATTTGGAAAGCAATGTACAGAAAGTCTCGCTCTTATGACAGACTTATTCAAGAAATTCAAGTTCTGCTGGCTGCAGGGTTAGTAACTGGTGAGCTCTTAAATTAGCAAAACTGCTGAAACCAGCAATTATGAGCAATCAGGATGCTAAGCACTTGATTTCAGACTGTATCAATTTATTTGGTCAGGTTAAGTACAACCTTAGCATACGTAGGCGTTATATCATCAGGCCTAATCTAAACAAGAGCTCGTAGAACATGAAATGCCCCCCTTGATGCATTCAGTAATTGCACCAGGAACAGAAATTATTTTCTCACTGTAAACAATCTGTTCTGGTTCAATGTAACCTTGACATTTGACCTATTGACCTCAAATCAAGAGGGGTCATCTGCTGGTCATGATCAACCTCCCTTTTAAGTTTTAATCTCCCTATCATGTTTTATGATCCTAGGCCCAGGCGTTCTCAAGTGATCGTCTGGAAACAGTTTAACTGTTCCGAGCCACTGTAACCATGACCTTTGTCCTAATGACTTCAAAATCATTACGGGTCATCTGCTGATCATGGTCAACCTCCTATCAATTTTCCTGATCCTAGGCCCAAATTACTGTCCAGAAACTGTTTTATTGTTCCTGGACACTGTGACCTTGACCTTTGACCTACTGCTCTTAAAATCAATAGGGGTCATGTGATGACCAACCTCCCTATCAACTTTCATGATCCTAGGCCCAAGCATTTTTGAGTTATCCAGAAACAGCTAAACTGTTCCAAGTCACTGTGACCTTGATCTTTGACCTACTGACCTCAAAATAAATAGGGGTCATCTCCTCCTGGTCATGACCAACCTCCCTATTAACTTTTATGATCCTAAACCCAATTGGTGTTCTTGAGTTATCATCCGGAAACCGTTTAACTGTTCCCAGTCACTGTGACCTTGACCTTTGACATACTGATCTCAAAATCAGTAGGGGTCATTTGCTGGTGATGACCAACCTCCCTATCAACTTTCATGATCCTAGGCCAAAAGCGTTCTTGAGTTATCATCCGGAAACCGTTTAACTGTTCTGGGTCACTGTGACCTTGACGTTTGACATACTTATCTGAAAATCAATAGGGGTCATCTGCTTGTGTCATATGACCAACCTCCCTATCAACTTTCATGATCCTAGGTCTAAGCATTCTTGAGTTAGCATCCGGAAACGGATTGGTCTACATTCCGACCGACTGACCGACAGACATCTGCGAAACAATATACTCCTCCTTATTCGAAGATACAAGAATTTGTGCAGTGTGAACACACTTTAGTCCACCAACTAATGTTTGGTAATGATGTCTCAAAAGAGATAAAGAACTGTTAAAGTCTACACTGGACAAATCCTTGATGCACACTACGACAAAGAAGTCCACATACCCTACATGGACGAGACAACTCTGAAATCCTCATGTTATTTCTACTGGCCAGACAAATCAGACAAGTCGTGGGAAAATATGAGCAGTATTACCGAGTCATTGGGAGTGCCAATTTTAAGTAAACTGAGTACAAATAGAAGTCACTGTACTTTTTTGCTTAAACTATATTTAGTAAGTGAACAAAGTTCCTATCTGTGATGTTACAGTTCGTAGCCCCAGTTATAATATTTTTTACAAAAAAGAAGTGATTTTTTGCTTTGTTGGACCTTAGTTTGCAGTTAAGAGTTGAGGAAAATGATAACTTGTCTGTTAGATTGATAAAAGTTTGGTACTACCATGGATTATTTTAATATTATACAGTGAAACACCGCTCCCTCGAGCATCGATGACTCGAGTACCAGGGCTCACTCGAGCAGCAATTCATGTGGTCCCGGCCAATTTCCTTCTATTTTCTATGTGAAATTACCATGGCTGGGTTGAGCATCGATAACTCGATCGCTGGAGCATGACACCTGGTCACTGTGTATTAATTTACTATTTGCTTCTTCTGGCAAACTCGAGCAGAGATGTCAAAATTTTTCACACCTTCGGTGGTCAGAATGTATCAACTAATTAAAAATTTTCACACACCGTGAGAATTGTGTGGTCTATTCCATGACTATCCTAAATGTTTCTTTGTCGGTATATTTGATCTGATTAATTATTGATAAAAGGTTAAAGAAAAGTTCTACTGATCAAATATCAATCAATTATTGATTACTTAAAACTTCTTTTCTGCGGGATCTTCTCGATCCCTCAGAAAAAGAAGTTTTAAGTAATCAATAATTGATCGTTATGAAATCTAAGTATTTTAATCAGCAGTTGTTTGCATGCAAACGAAGGAAATGATATAGACTTTTCATAAAATTTAGACAATAATTTTGATACGCACTTGTTGATAAATGAAAATAAAAAGTCCTAGTTGCTTCTTATGTGCCATTTACAAATTACGTACAGTCGACATTGTATTAAGAGACCGCCCAAGGGACTGCTAAAAAGTGGTCTCTTAATGGAGTGGTCTCTTAATGAAATTCAGTCATGTGAAGAGAAAAGACATTTTTAACTGTTAATGTAACTGTATATATCATGAGCATATATATATGTATATAAATTTCACAAACTGAAAATTATAACTTGATTGTTTGTCAGTTCGACTGTTACAAAGGTTAATTGCATCCAGGCAGGTGCAAAATGTACTTGCTAATTACATAGGTGAAGAAATGCCCGGCAGGAATTTGGTACCAGGTTGCTTAATAGATACTTTTGTTAAATATTTTACCTGTCGGGACTCCATTTAAGTGGTCGCTGGTCGTTTAATAAAAAAGTCGTTTAATGGAATAAATTTATGTACTGAAAACGTTCGGGAGGGATTTTGACCGGTCGTTTAATACAAAAATCGCTTAATAGAGGTGGTCGCAAGTACGATGTCGACTGTATTTAAATGTCTATCATAGATAACGTTTTTAATACGTTTTATTTAAATGTCACAAGTATGTTATTATTACGCATCACCGTTTACTTTACAAATGATCCCAATGACAACTGGTATAACAAAATTCTATTTTCTACTGATGTTGGTCAATGTTCGGGTCGCTCGAAACCATGGATAACTCGAGCATTTTGCTCACCCCCTTGCGACCTCGAGCGAGCAGTGTTTTACTGTAGTTGTTTTTGAACTTTCTGAACTGTTCGAATAGTTTTGAATACTTTGAATGTTATGTTTTATAGCTGATACAGTGGTGAAATTCCTTAAACGTCTGTTTAACATTTAACAATGCTTAAATGATGGAAACATTGAACAGTTATTGCCACATGGTGATAAATTTTGTTGGATATTCCTGTTTTGTTCATAGTGTACAGTCTGTAACCCATGCCATACAGGTTATAATTTACATTGAAATGTTGATCTTGCTTACCTGGTCTTGTGTAGATTACTAATGGGTCTTCAAGATAACATTATGATTAAAGTTGTAAGTTCATTTAATGTTGATTGTAGTGTTGTCTGTTAACTTTTTGAGCTGAATTTAAAGAAAATTCACTCTTGTTGTGTTTCTTTACAATAAATTAAGACGAAAAAAAGTTTGACATAGTTTAATGTGTATCAGTCATTGTGAAGCATAATTATGACAGTTTGAACAAGAGCTGTCCGTAAGACAGCGGGCTCCACTATTCGGGGATTTGACAGTAAAATGAATATATGTCTCAATAAAGAAGATACATCAAGAGACATAATTCTGTCAAGAACACAAATTAGAGTTATTGGGATTGTTACCACACATGCAGATGATGATGGTAAAGAAAAAATGAAATTCCCTGACTCTTCCCTGACTAAACCATACTTTTCACTGACCAATACGATAATTTTTCGCTCCCCCCTACCCCACACCCCCACCACCCCAGTTTGCAAGTTTGACTAAAGTTGATTGCAAAATGTTGTCTCTATCGTGTTTACAAGCCAAAAAACAGCAAATCTTGGCCCTTTAAGGAGCCATAACTCTGGATCCCATGATGGGATCTGGCCAGTTCTCAAAAGGAACCGAGACATTATGCCAGTACTTTTTGTATGCAAGCTTGATTAAAGTTAATAGCAAAATGTTGTCTCTATCGTGTTCCCAAGCAAAATATAGCATATTTTGGCCCTTTAAGGGGCCATAACTCTGAAACCCATGATGGAATCTGGCCAGTTTTCGAAAGGAACCAAGATATTATGCCAATATAAGTTGAATGCAAGTTTGATTAAAATCAAATACAAAATGTAGTCTCTATTGTATTCAATAGGAAATTGTGGACAGACGGGATGGACAGACAGATGACGGGCGATCACAAAAGCTCACCCTGTCACTATGTGACAGGTGAGATAAAAAGAAAAAATGAGCTACATGTTATTTGACTAATTTGCAAGAAATCAGCAAACCTTTAGTGTACCAAAAATGCATCATAAATCCATCCAATTTATAGGTATGTGGAATATAACATAAAGATGCAAGTTTGGACCTGCGTAGGTCAAACTTTCCAAACTTGCCTAATTTCCTACATAATAGACCAAAAATAATTGTGAAACATTGGGCGCAAAGACTCCCTCACTAACAGGAAATGATTCCAGTTGATAATATCAAACTGCAAGAAGATGGAGCTGAATTCACAGTTAAAAGCATAGACAGTGGATCATATTATACAGTAGATATCGGCACAGCACTACCCAGCTGTAGCTGCAGAGACTGGGAAAAATATCATCTTCCATGCAAGCATATGCTTGCTATTCTGACAGAAGTTCCAGGCTGTGTTTGGAACTCCTTAATGAAGATTATAGAGACTGTCCTCATTTCTGTATTGACCCAGATTTGAAGAATTCTTGCCATTTCGATAAAAAAGTGGAAGTTCCAGATCAACTGCCATCAACATACAAGAAAACAACAAATTTTAATGTGAAGACAGACAAAACTTCACAGACAAACCAGGAAGAATTTAATATGAAGACAGATAAAACTTCACAGACAAACCAGGAAGAATTTAATGTGACGACAGATAAAACTTCACAGACAAACCAGGACGAATTTAATGTGAAGACAGATAAAACTTCACAAAGCTGAAACAAGAGGGCCATGAAGTCCCTTTATCGCTCACCTGACCTATTGACCTAAAGATTCATCAAGATTAACATTCTGACCAACTTTCATTTAGATATGGTCATAAATGCACATGTGGCCTCTGAAGTGTTAGATACTTTTCCTTTGATTTGTCCCGGTGACCTAGATTTTGACCCCACATGACCAAGATTCGAACTTGACCTAAAGATCAACATTCTGACTGAGTTTCATGATGATACAGTTATAAATGTGGCCTCTAGAGTGTTAAAAGGCTTTTCCTTTGATTTGACCTAGTGACCTAGTTTTTGACCCTATCAGATCCAGATTTGAACTTGACCTATAGATCATCAAGATTGACATTCTGACCAAGTTTCATTAAAATACGGTCATAAATGTGGCCTCTACAGTGTTGAATAGCTTTTCCTTTGATTTGACCTGGTGACCTTGTTTTTGATCCTGCATGACCCAGATTCAAACCTGACCTTGAGATTATCAAGATTTACATTCTGACCAAGTTTCATGAAGACACAGTCATAAATGTGGCCTCTACAGTATTAACAAGCTTTTCTTTTGATCTGACCTGGTGACCTACTTTTTGATCCCAGATGACCCAATATCAAAATTATTAAAGATTTTATTGAGGGTAACATTCTGACCAAGTTTCATTAAGATTGGGTCAAAATTGTGACCTCTAGAGCGTTAACAAGCTTTTCCTTTTATTTGATCTGGTGACCTAGTTTTTGACCCCAAATGACCCAATATCGAACTCATCCAAGATTTTATTGAGGGTAACATTCTGACCAAGTTTCATTAAGATTAGGCCAAAACTGGGACCTCTAGAGTGTTAACAGTCAAATTGTTGACGAAGGACGACTGACGGACAACTGACGACGGACACAGGGCGATCACAAAAGCTCACCTTGAGCACTACGTGCTCAGTTGAGCTAAAAACAGCCATACAATAGAGATGCAAATGACTGTCTTCAAGTATCCACAGTCTCCTTTTGTTAATTCAGAAGAGAGAGGATTATGAGGAAATTTTTGAAGATTTATATCTAAGTTGTATTCCAAGATGAAGAAAATGGTGACATCAGTAGGCGGATAAAGGTCTAGACCTGTGAAATTTGGACACAAAGATAGGCACCTCAAACCTGGTCAACTTTATCTTCAGAAAAACAAAAGGAATCGAAGAGGATCCCAAAGTTTCATAGGTAAGTAATCCAAAAATATGAGGGTCATGATGACCCTTGATCACTCACCTGAGTAATATGAGCTACATGTTTCAAATGTCAAACTGATGATTTTTAGAATTTTTTAGGAAACTTTTCCGATGTACAAGCAAGTAACCCCTGCGGCGGGGCCAATTTTACCCCGGGGGTCATGATTTGAACTAAATTTGTAGAAGTCTACTAGGCAATGCTACATGTCAAATATCTAACACCTAAGCTTTCTGGTGTATTTTTAGCAAATTATGAATATTTCCCTATGCACAATCAAGTAACCCCTGGGGCTGGGTCAATTTGACCCTGAGGGGTCAAGATTTGAAAAATTTTGTAGAGGTCCACTAGGCAATGCTACATGTCAAATATCTAAGCTCTAGGCCTTCTGGTTTATTTTTAGTGATAAATTGCGATGTCTCGTCTTATAAATGCTAAATAAGTATAATAACTTCATGTTCAAATGTTGTTTTTCAAATGTGTCCACTAATTTGTCATTACAGAAAACCGCCGACTTTAACATCCAGTTAAACAGACGCAAGAACAATTAGGGAGGAGATGACCATGACAGATATGGAAGAAGACATTCTTCTTGAAGATGGATCTCGAGTTATATTATACTACAGTAAGATAAGGAGAGCATAAAAATAAATTCAATCGAACGGCTTTCTTTTTAGAACTATTTCTTACAGCAGCGTATTTAAACAAAGCACAGGAAAGCAACGTCCGTAAACAGGAAAGATGTCATGACGTTTCAGAGACAAATAACAATGTTTAATTTCCGTTCTGTTTTATCAGTTGCAGCGTAACGTTATGAATTCTAGATAAAACTAGAAAATGCTTTTGTAAAAAAGCGCATGTCTCCCCCAATGCAAAGTCCTATAGGCAAGAAGTAAATAGGGGTCAGGAGCAAAAGTCAAAGAGACACTGATGGTTTGCTGCAGTAGGGATCATCTACTTGGCATGTCCAATCATCCCGCTAAATTTCAACACTCTTGGCCTAGTGGTTCTCAAGTCACTGTTCAGGCTTCTGTGACCTTGACCTTTGATCAAGTGACCTCAAAATTAATAGGGGTCATCTACTCTGCAAGTCCAATCATCCTATTAAGTTTCAACATTGTAGGTCAAGTGGTTCTCAAGTTATTTCCAAAAAATGATTTTACATGAACAGGGCACTGTGGCCTTGACCTTTAATAGACTGACCCCAAAATCAATAGGGGTCATCTACTCTGCATGTTCAATCATCCTATGAAGTTTCAACATTCTGGGTCAAGTGGTTCTCAAGTTATTGATCGGAACTGGTTATCAATGTTCAGGACCCTGTGACCTTGACCTTTAACCGAGTGACCCCAAAAACAATAGGGGTCATTTACTGTGCATGAACAATTATCATATGAAGTTTCAACATTCTGGGTCGAGAGGTTCTCAAGTTATTGATTGGAAAAGGTTTTGCATGTTCAGGCCCCTGTGGCCTTGACCTTTAACAGAGTGACCCTAAAATCATTAGGGGTCATCTACTCTGTATGACCAATCATCCTATGAAATTTCATCATTCTGGGTCAAGTGGTTCTCAAGTTACTGACCCGAAATGGTTTTCAATGTTCAGGCCCCTGTGACCTTGACCTTTCACAGAGTGACCCCAAAATCGTTAGGGGTCATCTACTCTGCATGACTAATCATCCTATTAAGTTTCAACATTCTGGGTCAAGTGGTTCTCAAGTTACTGACCGGAAATGGTTTTCAATGTTCAGGCCTCTGTGACCTTGACCTTTAATGGAGTGACCCTAAAATCGATAGGGGTCATCTACTTTGCATGTACAATCATCCTATGAAGTTTCAACATTCTGGGTCAAGTGGTTCTCTAGTTATTGATCGGAAATGGTTTTCCATGTTCAGGCCCCTGTGACCTTGACCTTTGACAGAGTGACCCCAAAATCAATAGGGGTCATCTACTCTACAAGACCAATCATCCTATGAAGTTTCAACATTCTGGGGCAAGTGGTTCTCAAGTTACTGACCGGAAATGGTTTTCAATGTTCAGGCCCCTGTGACCTTGACCTTTAATGGAGTGACCCCAAAATCGATAGGGGTCATCTACTCTGCATGTACAATCATCCTATGAAGTTTCAACATTCTGGGTCAAGTGGTTCTCTAGTTATTGATCGGAAATGGTTTTCCATGTTCAGGCCCCTGTGACCCTGACCTTTGACAGAGTGACCCCAAAATCAATAGGGGTCATCTACTCTTCATGACCAATCATCCTATGAAGTTTCAACATTCTGGGTCAAGTGGTTCTCAAGTTACTGACCGGAAATGGTTTTCAATGTTCGGGCCCCTGTGACCTTGACCTTTAATGGAGTGACCCCAAAATCGATAGGGGTCATCTATTTTGCATGTACAATCATCCTATATAGTTTCAACATTCTGAATCAAGTGCTTCTCTAGTTATTGATCGGAAATGGTTTTCCATGTTCAGGCCCCTGTGACCTTGACCTTTGACAGAGTGACCCCAAAATCAAAAGGGGTCATCTACTCTTCATGACCAATCATCCTATGAAGTTTCAACATTCTGGATCAAGAGCTTCTCTACTTATTGATCGGAAATGGTTTTCCATGTTCAGGCCCCTGTGACCTTGAACTTTGACAGAGTGACCCCAAAATCAAAAGGGGTCATCTACTCTTCATGACCAATCATCCTATGAAGTTTCAACATTCTGGGTCAAGTGGTTCTCAAGTTACTGACCGGAAATGGTTTTCAATGTTCGGGCCCCTGTGACCTTGACCTTTAATGGAGTGACCCCAAAATCGATAGGGGTCATCTACTTTGCATGTACAATCATCCTATGAAGTTTCAACATTCTGGGTCAAGTGGTTCTCTAGTTATTGATCGGAAATGGTTTTCAATGTTCAGGCCCCTGTGACCTTGACCTTTGACGGAGTGACCCCAAAAACAATAGGGGTCGTCTACTCCAGCAGCCCTATAACCCTATGAAGTTTGAAGGTTCTAGGTCAAATGGTTCTCCAGTTATTGCTCGGAAATGAAGTGTGACGGACGGACGGACGGACGGACGGATGGACAGGGCAAAAACAATATGTCTCCTGGGGGAGACATAATAACGTGTTTTGAATTGAGAATACATCAATCTTCTACATATATGTAGTTCATATTACGTCATTTAAAGCACGAGTCATCTTACACCCCGGGGTTTAAGATGGATTTTTCCAGCACCAGTAAAAATATCGGAAATCCCTGTCTGGTATGCAAATGAATATATTGTCTTGGTTTCTTTTAATAATATTATGTGTCCCCCACCCCATTCCCCATTCACACACACCTCACATGCTTGTGTTTTAATGTCATTTCCCCGTTACTTGATTTTCAGGAAGAAGACAGAAAAGAAATAAAGATTGGTAAAAACATGGAACAAATTAAAGTGGAGAAGGTAATGCATAATAATACTCTGTAAACTTTTGAAGTATTTTTCTGTTGGAAAAAAAAACAAATACCCAGGACTTTTACCACATCAAAGGATTCTCACCTTTAAACAAGAGTACCAAGATGGCCCTAGGTCGCTCACCTGAAAAACACACCATAACAGTGTAAACATCTTTGACCTAGAGATTTCATGGAAACAAATATTCTGACCAGTTTTCATTAAGATTGGACCAAAAATGTGTAAACAAGTATTTTCTTCCATTTGACCTAGTGACATAGTTTTTGGCCAAGATGACCTACATTCGAACTTGACGGTATGACCTAAATTTAATCATTGCAACTATACTGACCAAATTTCATAAACAGCAATTGAAAAATATAGCCTCTATCACATACAAAACATTTTTCTTTGATTTGTCTAGGGACCTAGTTTTTGACCATAATTTCATCAAGGCTATCATTCTGACCAAATTTCGTGAAAATCATTTGAAAAATACGGTCTCTATCGCATATACAAACTTTTTCTCTGATTTGACCTAGTGACCTAGTTTTTGACCACAGACGAGACATATTCTAACTTGACCTAGATTTCATCTAGGCAATTATTCTGACTAAATTTTATGAGCATCCAGTGAAAAATGCAGCCCCTACTACATACACAAGGTTGTTCTTTAATTTGACCAGGTGACCTAGATTTTGACCCTAGATGACCCATATTCAACCTCGACCTAGACTTCATCAAGACAAACATTCTGATCAAATTTCGTGAAGATCCGGTACAAAATGCAGCCCCTATTGCATACACCAGGTTTTTCTTTGATCTGACCTAGTGACCTAGTTTTTGACCCCGGATGACCCATATTCAAAACTGAACTAGATTTTATCAAAGCAATCATTCTGACCAAAATTCATAATGACAAGACGGCCATGAGTTAATCTGGTCTACTGACCTAGTTTTTGACCCTGCATGACCCAGAGACGAACTTGACTTAAAGATCATCAAGACAAACATTCTGACTAAATTTCATAACGATTTGGTTACAACTGTGGCCTCTAGAGTGTTCACAAGCTTTTCCTTTGATTTGACTGGATGACCCTAGTTTTTGACCCACATGACCCAGATTCGAACTTGACCTATAGATTATCAAAACAAACATTCTGACTAATTCTCATGAGCTTCAAACTTAAATTGTGGTCTCTAGAATGTTGAAAAGATTTTTCTTTGATCTGGCCTAGTGACCTAGTTTTTTACCCCACATGACCTCGATTCAAACTTAACCTAGAAATGATTAATACAAACATTTTGACCCAGTTTCATAAAGACTGAGTTACAACTGTGGCCTCTAAAGTGTTTGCAAGCTTTTCCTTTCATTTTACCAGGTGACCTAGTTTTTGACCCCACATGACCTAGATTCAAACTTGACCTAGAAATTATCAAGCCAAACTTCCTGACTAAGTTTCATAAATATTGGGTAATAACTGTGGCCTCTAGAGTGTTCACAAGCTTTTCCTTTGATTTGAACTGGTGACCTAGAGATCATCAAGACTAACATTCTGACCAAGTTTCATAAAGACTGGGTCAAAAATGTAGTCTCTAGAGTGTTCACAAGCTATTCCTTTGATCTGATAAACTGACCTTATTTTTGACCCAACATGACCCAGATTCAAACTTGACCTAGAGATCATCAAGACTGACATTCTGACTATGTTTCATAAAGACTGGGTCACAAATGCAGTCTCTAGAGTGTTCCAAAGCTTTTCCTTTGACCTGACCTACTGACCTAGTTTTTGAACCAAAATGATCCAGTTTAAAACTTGACCTAGAGATCATCAAGAATAACATTCTGATCAAGTTTCATATAGATTGGGTCAAAAATGTGGTCTCTAGAGTGTTCACAAGCTTTTCTTTTGATTAAACTTACTGACCTAGATTTTGACCGCACATAACCCAGTTTCAAACCTGACCTAGAAATCAAGAATAACATTTTAAGTTTCATAAAGATTGTGTAACAACTGTGGCCTCTACAGTGTTCACAAGCTTTTCCTTTGATTTGAACCGGTGACCTAGTTTTTGACCTAACATGACCCAGTTTGATCTTGACCTAGATATCATGAAGACTAACATTCTGACCAAGTTTCATAAAGACTGGGTCACAAATGTGGTCTCTAAAGTGTTCACAAGCTATTCCTTTGATCTGACATACTGACCTACTTTTTGATCCAACATCACCCAGATTCAAACTTGACCTAGAGAACATCAAGACTAACATTCTGACCAAGTTTCATAAAGATTGGTCACAAATGCAGTCTCTAGAGTGTTCCAAAGCTTTTCCTTTGATCTCACCTACTGACCTAATTTTAAACCCATCATGGTGCAGTTTCGAACTTGACCTAGAGATCATCAAGACTAACATTCTGACCAAGTTTCATAAAGATTGGGTCAAAAATGTAGGCTCTAGAGTGTTCGCAAGCTTTTCCTTTGATCTGACCTACTGACCTAGTTTTTGAGCCAACATGACCGTGTTTCGAACTTGACCTAGAGATCATCAAGACTAACATTCTGACCAAGTTTTATAAAGATTGGGTCACAAATGTGGCCTCTAGAGTGTTCACAGGGCAAATGTTGACGGACGACGGACAATGACCGGTCACAATAGCTGAACTTTAGCACTTTGTGCTCTGGTGAGCTAAAAAAACAATTGAAAAATACAGCCTCTATCGCATACACAAGGTTTTACTTTGATTAGACCTAATTCCCTAGTTATTGACCCCAGATGACCCATATTCGATCTTGACCCAGATTTTATCAAAGCAATCATTCTGACCAAAATTCATGAAGATCAATTGAAAAATACAGCCTCTATCACATACACAAGGTGTTTTTTTTTTTTACTTGACCTAGTGACCTAGTTTTTGACCCCAGATGACCTATTTTTGAACTTGGCCTATATTTCATCAAGGTAATCATTCTGACCAAATTTCATGAGGATCAATTGAAAAATACAGCCTCTATCCCATACAAAAGGTTTTTCTTTGATTTGACCTAGTGACCTAGTTTTTGACCCGAGATGACCCATTTTTGAACCTGGCCTAGATATCATCAAGGTAATCATTCTGACCAAATTTCATGAAAATCAATTGAAAAATACAGCCTCTATCACATACACAAGCTAAATGAAGACAGACAGACGACGGACGCGGGACATCAAGCGATCACAAAAACTCTCCTGAGCATTGCTCAGTTGAGCTAAAAAAGACAACTTTAGTCTAATATACTTACAATATATTAGAATATTCCAAGTCTTATCAAAGTCTTTGCCAGTTTTATTACACTCCTGACAAGGAAGTTTAAGTGGGGTAACTGGTTTCAGGTTGTCTGTCCATCTGCCTGTTCGTCCGCTCTTACGAAAGGTACAATGGGAGGTGCACAGTCATGACTGTGGTACATTGTGGGGTGAATTTGCATTGTGAAAATCTCCAATGCGAGTTGAAAATGATATTTTCAGAACTGCACCCCACTAGACTTACAGGCCATTCTGTCCAAATAAGGGTATTTATGGACATAAAAGTGTCCATATCGCATTCGGAAATGATTTTGGGAGCAGGGTGTGCTTTGCGCATGTTCTGTACATGTCTACATATGCGCATCCTGCATTGCGTGCAAACAAGAAGTAGCACAGATTTCTTTTGCACAGAGCACAGGACAGAACACTTATAATAAGTTTTTTCTACAATTTTGTGTATATTAGCATTTTGTTTAATTGTATCAAAGGTTTTTGTTTATTTGTATCAATACATTTATGATAATGCAGAATTTTTTCAAAGTTTATTATTGACAGTTTACAAATTAAAGTAGAGTCCATGCGTACCCAAACTAACTCGTACCTAGAATAGAATTAAGGTCTTGGCATATGACAGAAACAAAATGTGTAGCTAAGGTTTCCCAGCTGACACAGTTTACTAGGAGTGTGCGATATACTGCGGTACATCACTAAATTAAGCTGTAAACGGACCCTAGTTAGTAGGTATGACAGTTGTGAAAATCTGGCAAGGTACGGTGTGGCATTTATCCTTTAATATCTTAGAATTCATTCATGTTTCACTGACACTGATTATACAGATGCAACAGTCTTGCTATGTGATGTGCACAGAAACAGAGCATGGGAAAGGTGGACAAATAAGAAAAAGAATGTAAAGGGAAGTGGCAAAGAAGTTCTAAGCTGGCTGATGCGTTTGGACAATGCGAATGATCAAGGGAAGTTTGAGTCTACATTGAATGAGTTTCAGGCGACATCTCTTTGGAGCGACAATGTTTAGTTGCGGCACTACATGCGCAGCATTTGGTTGCCTCAGAAGAAGCTTGGTTTATATCATAATTTTGCAAAATTTATCATTTCCAGCATGCCAATGCTATGACTTAATAACAGTTTCTGTGACTTTTGAGAAATGAACTGATGAGTTTTCAGCCTTCTTTGTAGGAAAACAAATCTGTTCATGCAAGGATTAATATGAAAATGAAACGGTTCATGTTAGAATCATAAATTATGTTAAGTGTAAAATGCCTATAGTCATGACTATATGATGTATTTCACTTACAGTAAGATAAAACACGATTTGGCTGAAAACTGAATTTGAGAACAATGGTGGACAGACAAGGTGGTAATCAAACAAGATTTCCAGTTTTATTAAAATAATATTCCTTATAACATTTCAATACTTTACATCCATAACAGTGTACAATAATATAGCCGAATTTAAGATGTGACTTTAATGAAATTGCGACTTTGCTGATCTATGCCTGTGTATTTCATGATGGCATATTGATAGAGATGGTCAAAAGCATACTGGACTGGTCTTGAAAATATTATAGCTGGTATCAACAACGGAATCGAGTCCCATCACAAAGTATTCAAGTCCAAGTTCCTACACAGAAAGGCATTACCTACAGTTTGGGGACAATGCTGAAGATCAAGACAAATGATTTCTTTCCTTCAAGATACCAAATGTAAATATAATAATGAGCTTAATTTTATTATTTCCAATGTTTATTTCATTATATTATTATTTGATTATTTCCAATGTTTATTTCATTATATTATTATTATGCCAGTTTTTATCTCATGTTTTTTTTTTTTTTTTAAAAGCTGTTGAACCTAAAAGATTTTTAACATTTATGTTCAGATTCCAGTTCTCTGAGATGATTAAATGACACAGTGTTGAAACTAGATTACTGCAATGACTTACTTTCGTGATATCAGAAACAATATGATCTCAACTTGTTAATTTTAAATGTACAAAATTTAGACATATATTCATAACATCTTCTTCATAAAAAGCAACATTCTTGAGATAACAAGAGCTGTCTCCATAGGATGACACATGCCCCCGATGGCACTTTGAATGAATAGTTACAGCCGATGTTAGAGTTTAGGACCTTTGACCTACGGACCTGGGTCTTGCGCGCGACACGTCGTCTTACTGTGCCACACATTCATGCGTAGTTATTTTAAAATCCATGCATGAATGACAAAGATATGGACCGGACATGCCCATCATTGCACTATCATGAAATATGACCTTTAACATCTAAGTGTGACCTTGACTTTTGAGCTACGGACCTGGGTCTTGCGTGCGACACATCATCTTACTGTGGTACACATTCATGCCAAATAATTTTAAAATTCATGCATGAATAACAAAGATATGGACCGGACACGCCCATCAATGCACTATCATGAAATATGACCTTTAAGGTCTAATGTGACCTTGACCTTTGAGCTACAGACCTGGGTCTTGTGCACGACACGTCGTCTTACTGTGCCACACATTTATGCATAGTTACTTGAAAATCCATCCATGGATGACAAAGATATGGACCGGACACGCCCATCAATGCACTATCATGAAAAATGACCTTTAACGTCTAAGTGTGACCTTGACCTTTGAGCTAAGGACTTGGGTCTTGCGCGCGACACATCGTCTTACTGTGGTTCACATTCGTGCCAAGTTATTTGAAAATCCATCCATGGATGACAAAGATATGGACCGGACACGAAAATTGCGGACAGACCGACAGACGGTTCAAAAACTATATGCCTCCCTTCGGGGGCATAAAAAGAAAATAATCATAGACCCCTTTTCCTATGAGACAGCTCATATTTTATACAAAATCTGTTGCTGCTTGAAGATATGCCGACAAGAATATGAAGTATTCTGGACGATACAGAATGTATTCAAAGGACATTCCGACTGCAATACAGAAACGTCCCCAAGACTTTGTGAAGCATTGTATGGTGGGCTTCGGCTTGTCCACGTCTATAGATTGGTGAATTGTTAAGCTTTATAGTTAGCTACAACTTCAAGTGAAGTTAAAATTAAATAATTAAATATAGTATCTGACTTCTTATATTAAATAGGTATACTTAACAAAGCAGTAAATATGGGGTCCTTCCCATTCATGCGCCCAGAGTGCTCGTAGTACTCTGTTCAGCATTGGAACAACAGAAGAGTGCGCCCCGAGCGCAATCCAACCGCGCCGAAAAAATAGGTGGTGCAGAGAGAGTAGTTGTTGTTGTAGTAATGGCGGCTTGAGGCGGTAAGCGAAATTGTGGGAATAATGTTTCTGAATTTGGAACAATTTAAACTAGTTTAAGCGATTCATTTATTATGAACTCAGTTTCTTCACCACTTTTATTAAACTATTGTCATGTTTTGTATGTATTTGATGTGAGCAATTATGAGTTTACAAGCAAAACCTGTATGACGACAACATTCGTGCACATAATACTTCG
Source organism: Mercenaria mercenaria (assembly GCF_021730395.1). Classification (NCBI taxonomy): domain Eukaryota; kingdom Metazoa; phylum Mollusca; class Bivalvia; order Venerida; family Veneridae; genus Mercenaria; species Mercenaria mercenaria. Next base: position 28,370,633 of record NC_069362.1, read on the forward strand.
TACTAAGTACAACTCGCAACATATTTATATTTTTCAAGTTTTCAAAGTCAATTTTTTGTTTTGAAACCTTTATAAAACACCAGTTTCCCCAATCTTTTGCAGGTTATTAAACATGTGGAAATCAGTTAAGTGGAAACCAATATTTAATTTTAAAGACTGGTCTATTTGTAGAATTGCAAATAATCTGTAAATTTACAGATAATCTATAAATTAACCACTTTCTTATACCTGCTAATTGTTTTGCCAGTTGTGGTGTCTACATGTTAAATTAAATTTACTTGACTTTAGTTAGTACATGTATGTACACCAAAATGAAATAACGAACGAGTCGTGCAGATTGTGGAAAATACTGGAGATGGCTGTTATTGAGGCGGCAATTAAAGGCCAATCAAAACGGGCTTGCGATCGTCTTGCAACCTCCTTTATTTCATACTTTGTTCAAATTTGAATCATTTCTTATTGCATTTTATGTATCTAGACACCATGTGTCAGTGCAGTGTACATGACTAGTCCTGTGCACATTAACCAATCAATTTGCAGGGATTTTCTTTGCTCTTAATTAAATTTTATGTGTCTGACTTATCAGATAAGGCATGAACTGTAGATATATTTGGTTACGCCATATTTTTTTAGCTCACCTGTCACAAAGTGACAAGGTGAGCTTTTGTGATCGCGCAGCGTCCGTCGTCCGTCCGTCAGTGCGTAAACTTTTGCTTGTGACCACTCTAGAGGTCACATTTTTCATGGGATCTTTATGAAAGTTGGTCAGAATGTTCATCTTGATGATATCTAGGTCAAGTTTGAAACTGGGTCACGTGCCGTCAAAAACTAGGTCAGTAGGTCTAAAAATAGAAAACCCTTGTGACCTCTCTAGAGGCCATATATTTCACAAGATCTTCATGAAAATTGGTCAGAATGTTCACCTTGATGATATCTAGGTCAAGTTCGAAACTGGGTAAAGTGGGGTCAAAAACTAGGTCAGAAGGTCTAAAAATAGAAAAACCTTGTGACCTCTCTAGAGGCCATATTTTTAAAAAGATCTTCATGAAAATTGGTCAGAACGTTTATCTTGATGATATCTAGGTCAAGTTCGAAACTGGGTCACGTGCCATCAAAAACTAGGTCAGTAGGTCAAATAATAGAAAAACCTTGTGACCTCTCTAAAGGCCATATTTTTCATGGGATCTGTATAAAAGTTGGTCTGAATGTTCATCTTGATGATATCTAGGTCAAGTTCGAAACTGGGTCACGTGGGGTCAAAAACTAGGTCAGAAGGTCTAAAAATAGAAAAACCTTGTGACCTCTCTAGAGGCCATATATTTCATGAGATCTTCATGAAAATTGGTCAGAATGTTCATCTTGATGATATCTAGGTCAATTTCGAAAGTGGGTCACGTGCCGTCAAAAACTAGGTCAGTAGGTCAAATAATAGAAAAACCTTGTGACCTCTCTAGAGGCCATATTTTTCATGGGATCTGTATGAAAGTTGGTCTGAATGTTCATCTTGATGATATCTAGGTCAAGTTCAAAAGTGGGTCACCTGCCTTCAAAAACTAGGTCAGTAGGTCAAATAATAGAAAAACCTTGTGACCTCTCTAAAGGCCATATTTTTCATGGGATCTGTATGAAAATTGGTCTAAATGTTCATCTTGATGATATCTAGGTCACGTTCGAAACTGGGTCAACTGCGGTCAAAAACTAGGTCAGTAGGTCTAAAAATAGAAAAACCTTGTGACCTCTCTAGAGGCCATACTTGTGAATGGATCTTCGTGAAAATTGGTCAGAATGTTCACCTTGATGATATCTAGGTCAAGTTCGAAACTGGGTCACATGCCTTAAAAAACTAGGTCAGTAGGTCAAATAATAAAAACAAGAGGACCATGATGGTCCTGAATCGCTCACCTGTCCCCACATGACCCAGTTTTAAACCGAGTATGATGTCGTTTTTTTCTATTATTTGACATTGTGACCTAGTTTTTGAGCTCATGTGACCCAGTGTTGAATCTGACCTAGATATCATCAAGATAAAAATTCTAACCAATTCTCATGAAGATCCACTGAAAAATATGGCCTCCAGAGAGGTCACAAGATTTTTTATTATTTGACCTACTGACCTAGTTATTGAAGGCACGTGACCCAGTTTCGAAATTGATCTAGATATCATCAAGGTGAACATTCTGACCAATTTTCATGAAGATCCATTCAAAAGTATGGCCTCTAGAGAGGTCACAAGGTTTTTCTATTTTTAGACCTACTGACCTAGTTTTTGACCGCAGTTGATCCAGTTTCAAACCTGACCTAGATATCATCAAGATGAACATTCAGACCAATTTTCATATAGTTCCCGTGAAAAATATGGCCTCTAGAGAGGTCACAAGGCTTTTTTGTTATTTGACCTACTGACCTAGTTATTAAAAACACGTGACCAAGTTTCGAACAAGACCTAGATATCATCAAGGTGAACATTCTGACTTACTTTCATGAAGATCCCTTGAAAAGTCTGGCCTCTAGAGAGGTCACAAGGTTTTTCTATTTTTAGACCTACTGACCTAGTTTTTGACCGCAGTTGAACCAGTTTCGAACTTGACCTAGATATCATCAAGATAAAAATTCTGACCAATTTTCATACAGATCCCATGAAAAATATGGCCTCTAGAGAGGTCACAAGGTTTTTTTGTTATCTGACCTACTGACCTAGTTATTGATGGCATGTGACCCAGTTTCGAACTTGACCTAAATATCATCAAGGTGAACATTCTGACCAATTTTCATGAAGATCCATTCACAAGTATGGCCTCTACAGAGGTCACAAGGTTTTTCTATTTTTAGACCTACTGACCTAGTTTTTGACCGCAGTTGACCCAGTTTCGAACTTGACCTAGATATCATCAAGATGAACATTCAAACCAATTTTCATACAGATCCCATGAAAAATATGGCCTCTAGAGAGGTCACAAGGTTTTTTTATTATTTGACCTACTGACCTACTTTTTGACCGCAGTTGACCCAGTTTCGAACTTGACCTAGATATCATCAAGATGAACATTCTGACCAACTTTCATACAGATCCCATGAAAAATATGGCCTCCAGAGAGGTCACAAGGTTTTATTATTATTTGACCTACTGACCTAGTTTTTGACGGCACCAGACCCAGTTTCGAACTTGACCTAGATATCATCAAGGTGAACATTCTGAATAACGTTCATGAAGATCCATTGAAAAATATGGCCTCTAGAGAGGTCACAAGGTTTTTTTATTATTTGACCTACTGACCTAGTTTTTGATGGCACGTGACCCAGTTTCGAACTTGACCTAGATATCATCAAGATGAACATTCAAACCAATTTTCATACAGATCCCATGAAAAATATGGCCTCTAGAGAGGTCACAAGGTTTTTTTATTATTTGACCTACTGACCTAGTTTTTGATCGCAGTTGACCCAGTTTCGAACTTGACCTAGATATCATCAAGATAAACATTCTGACCAACTTTCATAAAGATCCCATGAAAAATGTGACCTCTAGAGTGGTCACAAGCAAAAGTTTACGCACGCACGGACGCACGCACGGACGCACGCACGCACGGACGACGGACGACGGACGCTGCATGATCACAAAAGCTCACATTGTCACTTTGTGACATGTGAGCTAAAAACCTTGTGACTTCTCTAGAGGCCATACTTTTCATGGGATCTGTATGAAAGTTGGTCTGAATGTTCATCTTGATGATATCTAGGTCAAGTTTGAAACTGGGTCAACTGCGGTAAAAAACTAGGTCAGTAGGTCTAAAATTATTAAAATCTTTTGACCTCTCTAGAGGCCATATTTTTCAATGGATCTTCATGAAAATTGATCTGAATGTTCATCTTGATGATATCTAGGTCAGTTTCGTAACCGGGTCACGTGCAGTCAAAACTAGGCCAGTAGGTATAAAAATAGAAAAACCTTGTGACCTCTCTAGAGGCCATATTTTTCATGAGATCTTCATGAAAATTAGTGAGAATGTTCACCTTGATGATATCTAGTTAAAGTTCAAAACAGGGTCACGTACCTTCGAAAACTAGGTCAATAGGTCAAATAATAGAAAAACCTTGTTACCTCTCTAGAGACCATATTTTTCAATGGATCTTCATGAAAATAGGTCAGAATTTTTATCTTGATAATACCTAGGTCAAGTTCAAAACTAGGTCACTATGTCAAATAAGAGAAAAAACGACGTCATACTCAAAACTGGGTCATGTGGGAAGAGGTGAGCGATTCAGGACCATCATGGTCCTCTTGTTTTAATTTTGCAGAGATGTCAGTATCTGAAAAAGCAAGGTGGATTTGCATTGTATGCCACAAGTGCTCTGCAGACAGCTTAGATTGCCTGAAAGCACAAGAACAATCTGGTAAAACGAAATTGTTCGTGGGTGTTGATTACAGCTAAATGATAGAAAATACTGATAAATATTTTGCATCAGAAGTAAATATAGAATATATGTACTTTAACAGTTACAAGCGGTGGTGACAAAAGATTTGCAACTATTTTCAAGGGGCCAAGTAATTGGTATCCTACTCCAAATCTCTGGTCCTTAATTGTAATAGATTTATCTTGAGAGGGGACTAAACCTTGATACAATAGATAGATATAGTTCACTTGGTTGTTGTGTTACCAAGGTCTCTGCCTGTGTTTGTATTTTCAGAAGGGATATCAAGCGTCTCCCTGCACTATCAAAACCTAGAAAGTAGGTGTATAAATGAGTATGCCATTCACTGAGCAAAAGTAGACTGAACAAACAACCAAAGCATTTTCATCAACCAGCTATGGAAGTTCAAGTGATTGTAGTTTTTACTGTTTTTGCAAGACAGAAGCTCAATTTGCTTTTTCATTATTTTCAGAGTCACTTAAGATATTGAGTTGACCCATCTATTGTACTGATTTTCTGTAGTTTAAGACATCAGTAACGCATCTGATTTAGGTACCATATTAATGTTAAGAAATGTTCATTTTCCATTTGACTGTAGAATAATCCTGAGGTGTGACAACTGTCAACTAGTGTTTCACGCAGATTGTGTACGGTACGAATTAGAGCCTTTGCTAACTGGTGAGGAAGTTGTCGTTTACTGTGATTATTGTGCTGAACACCCGTCATGACTAGAGGTAAGAAAACTATAAATTGAATATATAAATAATTCAGCAGTAAGCAGACTATTAGAAGTATTAATCAGACTTGAAATACCCCTCAAAAGTGTTTGATTTGTTGTGAGACTTACAGTGAGAGTTATGCGATTGTTGAACTTTATGGATTGTAAACTGACTGGCAATGAGACATGTAGTGTTACATTACTTGCAAACAAGCTCCTTTCAGTATACACTGCACACAAACACATGACTGCTCAAAATACCAAGAATTGTATAATTTTCATCATATTACACCTAAGCAATGAAGTACTCATTTTAAAAGCATGTTTAAAGAATGTCATTACCTTTTTGTAAATTTGCTTTTAAGGTGCTTGGTAAAAATAACAGACAAGAATGGGAACAGCTGTATGAAATATGTAAGCAGTGAAATGTTTCAACAGTTAAAAGCAGGTGTGTGTCTTTTATCTCTTGAAGTGTACCTTGTTTGATCGGTTAGTATACAGGGCATTAACTCACATAGAAAGTAGCATACAGTCCTCTGTATCTGAAATCTGCAGCAAATGTGGTTTTATAAAGTGCTATTTAGAGAGGCTATAAATAGGTAGAAGCAGGATGCCCATCTTAATGTCATAAGTTTGAAACCCATTGGGAACTTTGAATGACCTTCACATTCTCATCTAGTTGTGAGTACAAGTTCTGCCATCGAGTTTCAATGATTTTTTCACAACCAATCCAGAATTTAAAGTTTAGTCTTAAAATACTGTTTTGGGTAGTTTATTTATCACCAATCTAGCCCCTCACTCACTGCCAATGTCCCTATGTTTATATCCCAGTAGTTTATTATTTATTTAACTTGTTATATATTCCAGATAAAGAACTCTTGCAAAAGTTCCTTCAGATACCAGGAACCGAAACTGGACCACAAATTGAAGCAAGTGGGGCTGAATGTTGTACATCTTCACAAAGGTCAGAGACCCCAACAGATCAGTATGAGCATGATGAGAGTGAATCTGAATCTACATGTAGCAGCCCGGGTAGGTTTATAATGTAATATTTGTACATCACTGGCAGTATTGCAAGGTTAAATAGGTATGTAGGAATCACTTAAGGGTAAAGTAAGCTGAATTAAGTGTTGAATATAATCAAGACATGATTGAGTTACAAAACTCTTGTGTGAACAACAAGATATCCAGTATAAGATACTTACCTGGGCATATTTTACCTGTTGGTATCACCCTTTTGTCCAAAGCAAGGGAGCTAAAATATCAATTTTCAGGTCTTCAGTATGAGGCGCCAGGGATCAAACCTAACTCCCAGCACTCAATGTGGACACTGTATCATCTGGTCTTACTGCACAAAATTGTATTTGATGACCGAATAATGTTGGTGTCTATACTTTCGTATGAAAGTTTCCCACTTTGGGTAAAGTTTTGGGCCAGACACAATTTCCAAACATACAATCATACAAACAAAACACAGAGTTTGCAAATTAGTCGAAACAGAAGTAAATATTCAACTCGACTCAAACTGGTGACTTTTAAATCAGGGGTCTGCTGGTCTACCCTGAAACAATGCATATTACACACTAACAAAGTAGTTTACACAAGTTGATAAGATGATCATTTACAAACTTCAAGTCTTTCTATTATAGTATTATTTAAAAGTTTTCATTAAAATACTGTTTGACATAACTTTAGACTGTTTTTATAGGGGAAACAAGCGCTGAACTCTGGAAAAAAGAGCCAACATTGTTACTGATCTCTGAATACAAGGAGTACCAAGACTGCATTGATAAGGGCAAAATAAAGAAAAAGGTTGTTTGGACTGAAATAGCAAAGCACCTTAGTGAAGAAGGTTATAACTTCACACCAGACCAAGTTTGTTCCAGATGGAAGACACTTATGAGATCCTACAAAGCTGTTAAAGACAGCAACAAAAGAAGTGGTTCTGGTCACAAAACCTATGAATATGAGTCTCATTTGGATGATGTCTTTTGTGACAATCCCGTTATACAGCCAGTCAAAGTAATGAGCAGCACTCATAGTAACACTTCAGATGAGCAGTCAGCCAGCTGCAGTTCAGAGAAGCATCCTGTTGATCGGCCAAAGAAAAACCATGCACATTTGTTGTCTGCATCACAAGTAGTAAGCATCATGAAAGATTACATGGAAATGCAGGAAAGAAGACAGAGGGAAGAAGCTGATAGGAGGGAAAGAATGCATCAAGAAAGAATGGATATTTTAAAAGCATTCATTGATACACAGAAGAAATGATGAAATTGTAGTGTTTACTGATTAACGAACATTACAGGATTTTTATGCCCCACAAAAGTTGAGCATATTGTGGTTCCTTTTTCCATCATGTCTATTGCCCAGAGCATATCTCCAATTAAAAATATTCCACTGAAACTTAAAATGTAGATAGACAAAGTACAGAATACATGAATCATTACTTATATTTTCAAGTTACCTCCCATTTTAGCTTGCTTACTTTTCAAAGAAAAATGCAAGTTATTGTCTTAGCCTTGGTGCCGTGTGCATCATGCAAAATCTTTAATGTTGGTCATTACTTGTTTATCCCTTTATGGTATTTTGTTCATGTTCACACACACATTGGCCTTGTGACAAGACCTTCACACTGCACATTTTTGACCTTGACCTTCATGCAACCTTGACCTTGTACCCTGAATACTGAGAAAAATAGCTGAGCCCAGTATCCGCTTTTGGTGCTCTTGTTGTACTTACGTTTGGCTTATCTGGAGTGTAGCTTCTAAGTACTGAAGGTATTTTATTTAACTGGGAAGAAATGTAAATATCAAGGCAAAAAAGTGCAGACTGCAAGAACCATCACTATTTCTAGAAAAGTTTTCAATGATTTTCATGATAACTTAACTACTGTTTATGGCAATTTAATAAATACTGGTAATACATTGCAATTGAGGGGCAATGGAGAACACAAGAATAGTAATCCTTTAAGTTATTTTAGAACTGATTCTCAGCTGGCACTTTTCTATAAGTAGCCATATTACGCAATGCATATGATCACTTGACAAAGCCCTGTCGGCTAGTATTTGTTAGTTCTTGTTTTTGTCTTTTTTTTTTTTTATTTAATATTTTGTTCACCTAAATCCCAGAGTTGAGATGAGCTATTGTGAATTTAGTAAAATAAGCCAGCTTGATAATGGGCAAGATCACAGTTATAACACCAGAGTCATAACCTCTTTTATTAGCAAAAATGGCATATTTCAATTTGTTAATCAACAAAGGTTCCATTTTCTGGTTCCTGTTGGCCTAATTTCTGCTTTTATGTTACAACATAATAATAAAGCTTTGTTTCAATAACTGGAACATAGTGACTCAGGTGAAAAATAATGTGTTAATATTGCCCTCTTATTCCAGAATTTAACTTTTCGGAGATGTTAAGGTTCATTTGATGCTCACTGGTTCACTAGTGATAGGGAGGCACATTTTGCAAAGCATTTTAATTTTGTTGTGTTCTCTAAAGGTGAATATTGGTAGATAATGTAGATTTTATTTCAGTTAAACTTTTAAATATTTGCTTTTTGTATTTTTCTAGTTCATTGATATTTCAATGCTTTTGAAGTCTCCTTTGACAGTTCTGTTATTTCTTTTTTTTATGGAATCAGTTTTTAAGTTTGTTCTTGTATAACTGTAAGGGAAAATTCTATGTGTGACGGCACGATATTACATGTCCATTTACCTTTAATTTTAATGAATCATTAATCAATCTAGGGAGAAGTGTGCTTTACCTAATAGCAATCTGTAGAATTTATTGTATTTGTTTTAATAGTGATTTTGTGATGATCTTAATGGAAAGGAATTCCAGATTATACACAAGTAAATAATTGTTTGAAACTGCATACATTAAAAATTAATCTTTTTGTGCCTCCACAAAAATGATTGTGGGAAGAATCATTTTTCCTTCAATCCAATCAAATTGTCCTCGCATGTGTCCCAAGCAGTACTTAGGGTACAGTAATAAAACTTAGTAGAAATGTTTATCACTGTGTAAAGTTGTGCACCTCTGGTTTTGCTTGATTATTTAGCGGGGTTATGGCTCTTGGCTTAGTCAAGAATATGCATAAAGGACATAAAAGTTTGTATTGCTCAAACATCAGAAAGTATTTCAATTAGTCCTGAAAACTTAAGAGTATTATTCAATACGTGAAGTTGTACATCTGCAGTTTCAGGTTAGGGTCATCATTACTGAAATAGACTGAAATTGTGATAGAACATTTTCAGAAAATGGCGTTCAATGGCACAGTTTGAATTATTATATAATATTAAAATAAATTCAGTGCATGTCGAATATACACAGTCATCCATAAGTGATTATATTCTCAATACATAAATCTCAGTCATATTTTATAATGAAAGGTAAAGCAAAGGTTCAATAATCAGTCTCAGTTTGTCAACAAGTAAAATAAAGCCATTCAGTGACAACGAGTGGGGGAACATATGTCTTACGGGCATACATCTAGTTCTTTGTTTGTTTTAGTTTTAACCTGAACCAAGGTGTTTCACAACTTCTACACTCATGTTCTACTACATGTTCACTGACCTTGATCAGTATTTGCACATAATCTTTTTTTTTTAGACACTGAATTACCAGTTGCATAGTTGTATTTTAGAAATGTTCACTACTTCCTTACTTTTTAGTTGGTAATTATACTTCTTTCACTTCAGTTTTGAGCTCACCTGACCACGAAGTGGTCAAAGGTGAGCTATTAGGATTACTCTATATCCGGCATCCGTCCGTCATCAACATTTGTTCATTAACACTCTAACGGTCATAGTTTTGACCCGATCGTCATCAAACTTTGCCAGAATGTTCATCATTATGACCTATAAATGAAGTTCTAATCAGGGGTCATGTTAGATCAAAAACTAGGTCATTAGGTCATATCATAGAAAAGCCTTTGCAAACACGCTAAGAGGTCACCGATTTTACCTCAATCTGGTCACTGTTCATCTCTACGATATTTTGTTCAATATGAAATGTTGGTCACAATGGGTCAATATCTAGATCTCTTGGCCAAATTCTAGAAAATCCTTGTGAAGACTCTTTCTAATGGATCAGCTATTGTCAGGTGAGCGATTTAGAACCATCTTGGTCCTCTTGTTTTAATATTCTACACAGAAAGCTCGAAATTGGAACAATGTTGTCACCCCACCTGACCCAGATTTGAACTTGACCTAAAGATCATCAAGATCAACATTCTGACCAAGTTTCATTAAGATATGGTCATAAATGTGACCAAAAGTAATTTATACATTGTTTAACTTAATGTTTGTATTTTATACAGTAATTGTTTACTTCTTATTATGCTCCCAATCCCACTCCAGATTACTACACTTGACTCAACATTTCATTTGTTGAGGGTGGAAAATGTCATTGTCACAGTGACTCAGCAGAGACTAAAACAATCTCTAGCCACTATCTAACAACACTTTGACCTACAGGATTTTTTCTTGTATCAAGCTATACCAATATTGTTCAAAGAATCCCATTACATGCAGATCTCTAAGGTTTCACTTCTACCATTGGTTACCTTGACTAGTTCATGGAACTTTTGAGCTAAGACGACCTACATTCAAATTTGATAAGATTTTATTTGATATTTTTTCACATCATTTATAGCATTAATAGATAATAATTATAATTCTCTGTATCTGTTAACTGCAAGAGTCCATTTATATAACTTTTAATGCATGCAAATTTTATTTCAGGTTGGCACAAGAGATTTTTCAATTAACTGCAACTGGAATTACAAGTCCGAGATGACGATTTATTTTTTCGAGATAGGGAATACGCTTATATGAGAAGTTTGGTCAACAAATGCTACAGACAGCCCAGATGAGTCATTCGTTCTCAGTGACATTCGTACCTCAACAGATAAAAGCTTACATTTATTGAGATCAGAAAACTAAATATTTCCATGGGGTGCATCATTTGTAACCTGCTTACATATTGAATTCCAACACAGAATGCAACATGCGTCTTTTCGAAGTGCTAACTTCGAATACATTTTCGGACATTAGAAGGGGTGTACTGCTCTTCTTAGCAGACGGCAAATCGAAAAGCCTATAGCAGTAAATCAACATTAGAATAACGAAAAACATTTACAAACAGTAATAAAAGAAGTGGTACTAAACTGATTTGTTATGTAAACAGTGCAGAATTAAATGTGCAACTTGTTAGTTTTTCAATTAGAAACGAACATCTAGAAATGCATAATTTATTGATTACTTACATTTTCTGCTTGTTTCATTCGGACAAGAAATAAAAATAACTCAAAATCATACGAAAAAAAATGTTTTAAAAAAGTATTTATGTTGAATACAATGTTAATTTAATCTGACCTGTCTCCATTGATGATATATTTTTTCTCATACCCGATCTTTGTCTTGGTTTTTCCTAATACCATATTCTGCTACAGGTTTGTTTAACCTTCATTCTATGTAATCTTTCAGTTTATGCCCCATATATCAAATCAGTTCACATAAAATTACAAGAGGACCATGATGGTCCTGAATCGCTCAACTCTTCCCACATGACCCAGTTTTGAGTATGACGTCGTTTTTTCTATTATTTGACATAGTGACCTAGTTTTTGAGCTCATGTGACCCAGTTTTGAACTTGACCTAGATATTATCAAGATAAAAATTCTGACCAATTTTCATGAAGATCCATTGAAAAATATGGTCTCTAGAGAGGTCACCAGGTTTTTCTATTATTTGACCTATTGACCTAGTTTTCGAAGGTACATGACCCTGTTTTGAACTTTACCTAGATATCATCAAGGTAAACATTCTCACTAATTTTCATGAAGATCTCATGAAAAATATGGCCTCTACAGAGGTCACAAGGTTTTTCTATTTTTATATCTACTGGCCTAGTTTTTGACCGCACGTGACCCAGTTTCGGAACTGACCTAGAAATCATCAAGGTGAACATTCAGATCAATTTTCATGAAGATCCATTGAAAAATATGGCCTCTAGAGAAGTCAAAAGATTTTAATAATTTTAGACCTACTGACCTAGTTTTTGACTGCAGTTGATCCAGTTTCAAACTTGACCTAGATATCATCAAGATGAACATTCAGACCAACTTTCATACAGATCCCATGAAAAGTATGGCCTCTAGAGAGGTCACAAGTTTTTTTTATTATTTGACCTACTGACCTAGTTTTTTAAGGCAAGTGACCCGGTTTCAAATTTGACCTAGATATCATCAAGGTGAACATTCTGACCAATTTTTATGGAGATCCATTCACAAGTATGGCCTCTAGAGAGGTCACAAGGTTTTTCTATTTTAAGACCTACTGACCTAGTTTTTGACCGCACATGACCCTGTTTCGAACTTGACCTAGATATCATCAAGATGAATATTCAGACCAATTTTCATATAGATCCCACGAAAAATATGGCCTTTAAAGAAGTCACAAGGTTTTTCTTTTATCTGACCTACTGACCTAGTTTTTGATGGCACGTGACCCACTTTCAAATTTGACCTAGATATCATCAAGGTGAACATTCTGACCAATTTTCGTGAAGATCTCATGAAATATATGGCCTCTAGAGAGGTCACAAGGTTTTTCTATTTTTAGACCTACTGACCTAGTTTTTGACCGCACATGACCCAGTTTCGAACTTGACCTAGATATCATCAAGATGAACATTCACACCAACTTTCATACAGATCCCTTGAAAAATATGGCCTTTAGAGAGGTCACAAGGTTTTTCTATTATTTGACCTACTGACCTAGTTTTTGATGGCATGTGACCCAGTTTCGAACTTGACCTAGATATCATCAAGGTGAACAATCTGACCAATTTTCATGAAGATCTTGTGAAATATATGGCCTCTAGAGAGGTCACAAGGTTTTTCTATTTTTAGACCTACTGACCTAGTTTTTGACGGCACGTGACCCAGTTTCGAACTTGACCTAGATATCATCAAGATGAACATTCTGACCAACTTTCATAAAGATCCCATGAAAAATGTGACCTCTAGAGTGGTCACAAGCAAAAGTTTACGGACGCACGCACGCACGAACGCACGACGGACACCGCGCGATCACAAAAGCTCACCTTGTCACTTCGTGACAGGTGAGCTAAAAATACGGGATAATGCATATATGGGAAAAGTTGGGTCCAAGTACATTTTAACAAGAGGGCCATGAAGGCCCTGTATCGCTCACCTTACCTATTGGCCTAAAAATCATCAAGATTAACATTCTGACCAAGTTTCATTAAGATATGGTCATAAATGTGGCCTCTAAAGTGTTAAATAGCTTTTCCTTCAATTTGACCCAGTGACCTAGTTTTTGGCCAGACATGACCCAGATTCAATCTTCGCCTAAAGAGCACCAAGATTAACATTCTGACTAAGTTTCGTGAAGAAAACAGTTATTAAAGAATTAATTACAAGAGAAAGAATATCAGATACACGCGTACGTGATTATTCAGCACCTTTACCAACTCGATTTTTACAATTAATACAACAAGAACTGAAATTTCGGTATAATGAAGAACACTTATTTCAAACTTTTGGAGTTGACATTGTAATCAACGAATTGATCAAACAAAGGAGTTATAAGAAAAGGAAAGTAAGTAATAAGTTTTGAAAATTTAATATTGAGAGACTAGTTAGCCGATGTGGATATTTGAATTCAACTCAGGGAGAAGAATTGTTGAATGAATTCCCCATCCATGTTATTCTGAAAACCAGAACTCTTTTTCAAGGAACTGTTTGGTTTGAAGTTGTCAGGAGAATTTTAAGGAAAAAATCTAATTTTTAATTATTGAATGTGCGACGAAAACATGATACTGTTTGCGATGGAAGTTGATGATATACAAATAACCTGGGAGAGGGACCATATTATTGACACGGATATCCGATATTGTATATTTGATCAGAGAAAGACCACAGAAAAAACATAAAATTGGAGTAGAGCTGACATGCATCCAAAAACTAGTAGATATATCTGGCAGAATTAAAGAACTGATATCAAGGTTGATAAATAGTGTTTAATCATTGTAGTGATTTTTTTACAAAATTGATACTATTTTGAAATAATATGTAATAGAATTAAAGTTGAAAGAAGGAACTGGTTTTGTGATTGTAGTCAATTTTCACAAACTTGATATAATTTTGAAATAACATATATAATAGTATAAAAGTTGGCAGAAAGAACAAAAATTATTTAGTGTTTTAATTTCGATAGCATATTTAAATTTTCAGAATTTTAGCAATTGTATTTATTAAGTCTTAAAACCACCTTTATATTTTAGATACGGGGATGGGAGCTTTACGTTTTGTCATGTATTTCCACTGAACAGCGACTTCAGCTTAAAGTACAGACTTGTGGGAATAGCATTCAAGTTGATGTTAGAAGGTATAGTGTGATAAATGATGAACACGTTCCTATGAAGGTGGGGATAACTATCCCAGGAGATACTTTCTCCAGGGCAGTGGATATTCTTGTGGAGTTGATAGAGGTAATTCTGTTATTTTATTATTTTCAAAAACAAATTGCATTAGTAATTCTAATTACTTTGAATAAAATCAGGATTTCATTGAAACGAATGATAAGCCATTTGCAATAATGTCGAATTTAATTTTGCACACTGATGCGCTGTACTAGAGTTGAATTAGACAAGGGAGATAATTAGGTAGAAATTATAACAATAAAATTAATTGTGTTATCTCGCTTTACATTATCTCTACTTCTTCATTTTGTTTCAAGTATGATATAAAGTTGGTTCTTTCAAATTTGTATAGTGCGTATTTTCTGACCTGGCGAAGATATTTTTAGTACAGGCTTTACCATTAAAATCAATAGGTAACTTGGTGCTTATCGGATTTATCCGACGTAATAAAACGAATTCTAATGATATAACCGATTACCCTAAACTCAATGATAGAATGGCCCATTTATGACCTTTCTATAAATATCTCCGCCAGGTCAGAAAATATGCACTATAGATATGCGTATTCCTGTGTAAACACGCATAAACTCTGTCGTCTGCTGTTCAATCCGGGGAAAAATCGTCTGCATTGAAAAAAAAAATGGAAATCGGAATGAAAATTAGTTCTAGTTTGCTTCTGCTTTACATGTGTGCGCTAGCACAAAGGTTTATCAATCAACATGATTGCGCATTTAATGGAAATGACAAATTGTTGTGCGTGTACATGGGAAATGAAGTGTATCAGTCTGACAGGAAACAGCCTGCGGGAAAATAGGAGAGATTATACAACACGATCTCTCGTTCTCGCTCTTAACTCAAGGTTACACTGATTAATACTCGTACAATTTCGTGTGTTTCCGGTTCTGTCCGTGAACATTTATTTATAGATTGTATTTTATCGTCTGCAGTATAAGAAGATTAACAAGCGGACCATCATGGTCCTGAATCGCTCACCTGTCCCCACATGACCCAGTTTTAAACTGAGTAAGACGTCGTTTTTCTATTATTTGACATAGTGACCTAGTTTTTGAGCTCATGTGACCCAGTTTTGAACTTGACCTAGATATCATCGAGATAAAAATTCTGACCAATTTTCATGAAGATCCATTGAAAAATATGGCCTCTAGATAGGTCACAAGGTTTTTCTATTATGTGACCTAATGACCTAGTTTCGAACTTGACCTAGATATCATCAAGGTGAACATTCTGACCAATTTTCATGAAGATCTCGTGAATATTATGGCCTCTAAAGAGGTCACAAGGTTTTTCTATTATTTGACCTAATGACCTAGTTTTTGAAGGCATGTGACCCAGTCTTGAAAATGATCTAGATTTCATCAAGGTGAACATTCTCACCAATTTTCATGAAGATCTCATGAAAAGTATGGCCTCTAGAGAGGTCACAAGGTTTTTCTATTTTTAGACCTACTGACCTAGTTTTGGACCGCACATGACCCAGTTTTGAACTTGATTTAGATATCATCAAGGTGAACATTCTGACCAATTTTCATGAAGATCCATTGAAAAATATGGCTTCTAGGGAGGACACAAGGTTTTTCTATTTTTAGACCTACTGACCTAATTTTGGACCGCACCTGACCCAGTTTCGAACTTGACCTAGATATCATCAAGATGAATATTCTGACCAATTTTCATAAAGATCCCATGAAAAATGTGACCTCTAGAGTGGTCACAAGCAGAAGTTTATGGACGGACACACAGACCCACGGATGGACGGATGCCATGCGCACATGACCTTCTTTCGAACTTGACCTAGATATATCAAAGTGAACATTCAGACCAATTTTCATGAAGATCCATTGAAAAATATGGCCTCTAGAGAGGTTACAAGTTTTTTCTATTTTAAGACCTACTGACCTAGTTTTTGACCAAACGTGACCCAATTTTGAACTTGATCTAGATATCATCAAGGTGAACATTCTGACCATTTTTCATGAAAATCCATTGAAAAATATGGCCTCTAGGGAGGTCACAAGGATTTTCTATTTTTAGAAATACTGACCTAGTCTTGGACCGCACATGACCCAGTTTCGAACTTGACCTAGATATCATCAAGACGAACACTCTGACCAATTTTCATGAAGATCCATTGAAAAATATGGCCTCTAGGGAGGTCACAAGGTTTTTCTATTTTTAGACCTACTGACCTAGTTTTGAACCGCATGTGACCCAGTTTCGAACTTGACCTAGATATCATCAAGATGAACATTCTGACCAACTTTCATAAAGATCCCATGAAAAGTGTGACCTCTAGAGTGGTCACAAGCAAAAGTTTACAGACGCACGGAAAAAGGCACAAAAAGAGCAGCTGTTAAATCACCTAACGTAAAGAAATTGTGCTTTAAATGAGATCTGATAGCAACAGTGGTTCTGAGGAAGAGAAGGAAATATTCTTCAACATGAAAACTGCAGAGGAAAGAGTACTTAACTCATCAGATGTCAGACAATATTTAAGGAAGGAGAATAATGCAACATACTCCAGAAATTATTCATTGACAGTCTAGAGACTGAGTGTCTTGATTTATTATTGTACTCTACCAATCAGACAGGTCTGATCCATTTGCTCTCCTTCTGAATCATGCATTGTGTATACAGCAAATAGTATAAATAAGTTTCAAAGATCTGTATGTATTCCAGTGTGCACAAAGTTTTTGTTTTTGTCACCTATCATTTTATTTCAAATATTATATTTATCAGCTATTTTATAGGAACTCGCGCCCAGATATTCCACTCATTCATGTGTGGCATGTCCAAGAACTTTGGTAAAATACTGTCAAGTGTGATTATATCAAGTTGCTTGAATTCCATTTCATATGCAAGGCTGGCTCTATACAAAGAGCACTGTGAACAAGTTTATTCTGTTCACACTCTACGAGGTCAGAAATCTGACCCAATCTCTTGGTAAGGCTGATCTCAAAAAGCTACATTTATTACAGATGCACAAGCTGATGGTCTGCCATAAGACACAACACCCACAACTAGTAAATGAGAAATAGTGAAAAGAAATTCAAAACACTGATAGGTTACAGTAAAGTCCATAAATGATTGAATATGCACAACAAGAGTCAACTTTAGCATACACAAAATATACTTCAGATGGTGAAAACAGTTTATAAATCTTCACTATAAAATGCACTCAACATTACAATGTACTAGGAAAAAACCCTTTGAGAAGAAGAAGCATAACACTGTTATAGTGTATACTATATCAGCAGTCCCACACACACAACTTGCAAACAGGTGCTGTAAAATAGTGTGAATGTCACTGGGAAATGGCCATGCAAGAATGGATAATGAACTAATTATCTTAATGGATCAGATGATGAACAATGGATGAAAATGATCAGAGGATGAACTTATGGTCGTAAAAGATCAGATCAAGAACTCATAGACAAAAAAAGGACCAGATGATGAACTAATAGTAAACAAGAGGACCATGATGGTCCTGAATCGCTCACCTATCCCCACATGACCAAGTGTTGAACTGAGTATGACGTCGTTATTTCTATTATTTGAAATAGTGACCTAGCTTTTGAGCACATGTGACCTAGATATCATCAAGATAAAAAATTCTGACCAATTTTCATGAAGATCCATTGAAACATATGGCCTCTAGAGAGGTCACAAGCTTTTTCTATTATTTGACCTAATGACCTAGTTTTTGCAGGCACGTGACCCACTTTTAAACTTGACCTAGATATCATCAAGGTGAACATTCTCACCAATTTTCATGAAGATCTCGTGAAAAATATGGCCTCTAGAGAGGTCACAAGGTTTTTGTATTTTTCGACCTACTGACCTAGTTTTTGACCGCACATGACCCAGTTACAAATCTGACCTAGATATCATCAAGCTGAACATTCTCACCAGTTTTCATGAAGATCCATTGAGAAATATGGCCTCTAGAGAGGTCACAAGGTTTTTCTATTTTTAGACCTACTGACCTAGTTTTTGACCCCACGTGACCCAGTTTCGAACCTGACCTAGATATCATCAAGGTGAACATTCTGATCAATTTTCCTGAAGATCCATTGAAAAATATGGTCTCTAGAGAGGTCACAAGGTTTTTCTATTTTTAGACCTACTGACCTAGTTTTTGATCCAACATGACCCAGTTTCGAACTTGACCTAGATATCATCAAGGTGAACATTCTGACCAAAATTCATGAAGATCTCATATGGCCTCTAGAGAGGTCACAAGGTTTTTCTATTTTTAGATCTACTGACCTAGTTTTTAACCCCACGTGACCCAGTTTCGAACTTGATCTAGATATCATCAAGGTAAACATTCTGACTAATTTTCCTGAAGATCCATTGAAAAATATGGCCTCTAGAGAGGTCACAAGGTTTTTCTATTTTAAGACCTACTGACCTAGTTTTTGACCGCACGTGACCCAGTTTCGAACTTGACCTAGATATCATCAAGGTGAACATTCTGACCAATTTTCATGAAGATCCATTGAAAAATATGGCCTCTAGAGAGGTCACAAGGTTTTTCTATTTTTAGACCTACTGACCTAGTTTTTGACCCAACATGACCCAGTTTCGAACTTGACCTAGATATCATCAAGGTGAACATTCTGACCAAAATTCATGAAGATCTCATGAAAAATATGGCCTCTAGAGAGGTCACAAGGTTTTTCTATTTTTAGATCTACTGACCTAGTTTTTACCCCCATGTGACCCAGTTTCGAACTTGACCTAGATATCATCAAGGTGAACATTCTGACCAATTTTCATGAAGATCCATTGAGAAATATGGCCTCTAGAGAGGTCAAAAGGTTTTTCTATTTATAGACCTAATGACCTAGTTTTTGACCCCACGTGACCCAGTTTCGAACTTGACCTAGATATCATCAAGGTGAACATTCTGACCAATATTCATGAAGATCTCATGAAAAATATGGCCTCTAGAGAGGTCACAAGGTTTTTCTATTTTTAGATCTACTGACCTACTTTTTAACCCCACGTGACCCAGTTTCGAACTTGACCTAGATATCATCAAGATGAACATTCTGACCAATTTTCATGAAGATGCATTGAGAAATATGGCCTCTAGAGAGGTCACAAGGTTTTTCTATTTTTAGACCTAATGACCTAGTTTTTGACCCTACGTGACCCAGTTTCAAACTTGACCTAGATATCATCAAGATAAACATTCTGACCAATATTCATGAAGATCTCATGAAAAATATGGCCTCTAGAGAGGTCACAAGGTTTTTCTATTTTTAGACCTACTGACCTAGTTTTTGACCCCACGTGACCCAGTTTCGAACTTGACCTAGATATCATCAAGGTAAACATTCTGACTAATTTTCATGAAGATCTTGTGAAATATGTGGCCTCTAGAGAGGTCACAAGGTTTTTCTATTTTTAGACCTACTGACCTAGTTTTTGATGGCACGTGACCCAGTTTCGAACTTGACCTAGATATCATCAAGATGAACATTCTGACCAACTTTCATAAAGATCCCATGAAAAATGTGACGTCTAGAGTGGTCACAAGCAAAAGTTTACGGACGCACGGACGGACGACGGACACCGCGCGATCACAAAAGCTCACCTTGTCACTTTGTGACAGGTGAGCTAAAAAATCTATTCCAGGGATCAGTCTTAAGAGGGCAATAAAAGGTCATTTATCAAAGAAATGAGACTGAGTTTGATTATATCTCTAATAAAGATAAGAAATGATCAACAACCCTTTGATCGTCAAAATAGGAAATCAGGCTATTCAAAAATAGTGTCCTTTACAATGAGTATCGATACATCAGCTATATCAAAGATTCTTTTCCTCACATTTTTGCCTTTTTTTTGGCTATTAACTGTGAATATCTTAATTTTCAATTTCAACATAAAACTTTGTATACCAAAGTACAAACTATTACACAATTGATATATATATTAGAAGCAAAACATTCTTGGATCTCTCAGACATATTTTTAAATATTAAACATCTAGTATAAACAAAGATGTCAGTAATTAACCAGACTTCACATGCAGGGCAAGTTAACATCATGGACAAATGGTGAAAGTTTTCAGTCTGCCTTGCCCACTTTATTTTTTCCTGGTTTCCAAGGAGTGTGAGGCTTTTTATCACTTAACCCTCTGTCTAGGTGTGAAACCTGATTATATTACTGACACATATGAAAGAAAACCAATAACTTTTTACAAAACAGGAGATGTCACTATTAGTGACAAATGCCCCCCAAGGCATGCCCAAGAATGCTACAGTTGTCTGTGCAAAATATGCTGGAATAGTTTATATATGAATCATTTTGTGACCTTGACCTGAGAGTCCCGAGTCATAAGCATGACACACCTTCTCAATATGGTTAACAATTGTGTCAAATTATTCTGAGTTACTGATCAGACAAAAAAACAGACCATGTTTACCTTTGACTTCTAAGTGTGACCTTGACCTTGGAGCTAGGGGTCTGGGTCTTGCGCATGACACATCAACTCATTAAAGGGAACACCTATGCCAAGTGATTTTAAAATCCCTTCATCAATGGCAGAGTTATGCACCGGACAAGAAACAGACCATGTTAACCTTTGACCTCTAAGTGTGACCTTAACCTTTAATAGAGTTAGGGCTCTGGATCTTGTGCATAACAAGTTGTCTCATTATGGGAACATTTATGCCAAGTAATTTCAATATCCTTTGATGAATGGCAGAGTTATGAACCGGACATGAAACAGACCCTGTTAACCTTTTTTTCATTAAATAAAGACTTTATTATTATTATTATTATTATAACCTTTGACTTCTAAGTGTGACCTTGACCTTGGAGCTAGGGGTCTGGGTTTTGCGCATGACACATCGTCTCATTATGTTCAACATTTATGCCAAGTTATTTCAAAATCACTTCATGGATGGCAGAGTTATGGACCAGACACAAAACAGACCCTTTAAACCTTTGACCTCTAAGTGTGACCTTGACCTTGCAGCCAGGGATCTGTGTCTTGTGCAAGGCACATCGTCTCATTATGGTGAACATTAATGCCAAATTATTTCAAAATCCCTTTATGGATGGCAGTTACAACCCAGACAAGAATTTACTGACACACCTAAGGACAGACAGTGCAATTTTAATATGCCCACCTTCTGTGGCATAAAAATACGAGGTATACATAAATTAATGTCAGTAGTAGAGAAGCTGAGATTTCATACTTGTACTGATGTGAGAGTGCGCCTGTGTTCAAATTAAGAACATCTAATTTTCAAATAGTTCAAAGCGTACACACTCTACACTACCTTTTATAAATAGACTTCATTTCATTTTTCTGACAATTTTCAACAGATTTGAGACTATTACCTTGTACGGGTTATTTTGAAATCTAGACTTCTCTCGATTATAAATACTAATACATGTAAACATTGTCCTATACATGTTTGTCTATTGGAATGATTTCTGAAGTTTTATTTTAAAACAAATCATCATGATCATGAACTATTGAAACAAGAAAACACTTCGTTCCTCATAAAAAACCTTGAAAAATGCAGTTTTAAAGAGAATTAAGACATAGAACTTAGACTGCCATTACAAATAACAGTCAGGGGTGTAACTGTTTTAAGTTATGTAACCTATTTCAGTTACTTTTTCAAGCATTTTATAACCTGTATTAGTTATAAAATATAGATAACCCAGGTAAGTTATTCAAAAAAAGCCTTTCTTCTGTTCTCACAAAGTGACCTTTAAAGTGTAATTAGTAGCAAACTGTGGTTCTCTTTTAGTCTGATCATAACCTGATGAGCATAATGGGATGTTAAGAGTTTTATAGCTTTAAAACCATTTGCGTGTAAGACTTTATCAGCCTTGCGTAAAAAAAATTACTGCATAGCAGGAAAGATAAAAGGCCAAGGATTCAGGAAATTATTGCATTAGTCACATTCAAAATGAGGAATGGTAGATAGCGGCGAGTTATCGTTACTTACTAGGTGGCGCAACGTGTCCCGGTCCATCATTCGGATTACTTCGAGATTTATCTCACACAAAAAAAAAGAAAGTTTACTTCCGTGTTCTATAAATACAATTTAAACATCTTAAAATGCCGAAAACTTGTTGTTCCGTACCGGGTTGTCATGAAACGGGAGGACATGAATACCCGAGTGATCCTATAAGAAGAGCGAAATGGGTACAGGCCGTTCGACGACTTGATGAAAATACAATGAAAATGTGGACGCCAACAAAATCGTCCGTCGTATGCAAGAAACACTTTACACCGGATGACTACATAAAGGAGACTATTTTTGGTATGATAATATGATAAAAACTGTATAATTTCTCGCCTGTAGCATGTTTTTGTATTGCAATTTGATTTATTTCAAAACGAAAGTACCAACTGACAATTATTTGGGAGTGGGAGGGGTAATGTTTCAATGTACTGTCTTAATTTATTTCATCATAAATAATGGGTTATTTGTTGGGTATGTCACATGTCTGACTGTCTTTCAATCTGTCAAGGACTAAAATTCAGGTCTTAGGGGTCATTAGTCAAAATAATTTGACGTTGGATTGTTTTATATTTGTGACTGGCATTCTAAATGTCAAAACTTGGGAGGACCCAAATAATGGAGGATGAATCACAGTACAAAGTCATGTAGAGTTATTGGATTTATCGCGTGTATACGCATAGTAAACTGTAATCGTGTACAGTAAATACTTACGTTTAAATCACCAACTTTGTATTTAGGTAGTGCCTAGCTGTCCGGTAACTGCATGCCTAGCCTGTGCTCTAGCAGTCCGGTAACTAGACGTGTTACCTTTCTGTCCGTTCTTTTAGCTGTGCGTTAATCAAATGCGTTCATGATTTATCTGTTTTTTGGCGTTTTTTGGGGGTTTTTTTTGTCAAAATAGTGCGGATAAATTGCTAATCATCAATACAATCAATGAATAGTTGTGCTAAAATGCAGATGTAAACTAAACAAAAGACAAAAATATTGAATTTTGGTCCGAGTTAAGCCTGGTATTTGTGTAGAGGTTAATATTGCCATTTTCTTTGCAACCAAGGTAATATTAAAATGATAAATTCTATTTATTACACTTTCTAAATAAATTGATAACCGGACGGCTAGAAAAACCCTAGCAGATAGGCTAGGTGTCCGGGTTCCCGCAAGGCTAGACAGTTCCTTGTGTTTCTCCATGCTTTGTACCTTACAAGTTAAAAGGTCGAATAGTCTTATTTACAAATCTAGGGTATGAAAAACGCCCTTGAAACGGGTATCTTGTATCTATAATGAAGTATGATATTGCTTATAAATTAAAATAAAATCATTAAACATGTCTTTTATTTCTTTATTTTAAGGATTGAAACCTGGATAAGAACGGCTTCTGGCAACAGCAGTACCTAGTATTTTTCCTTGGACAACAGCGGAAGGGGAGACAGCAAAAAATAGGAAAGAAAGAGCTTTGAACAGAGATTATAGAAAAAGTGAATTAGATAGGTCTTGTAAAGAAGACTTGGAGAGAAGTTTTACTGAACATGTTGATTTCGCAGAAGAAGTAATAGAGACTGAGACATTCATAGCAACACCTCTATTTGAAGATGAATTCACTGTTAAAAACTGTATGACCCAGACTGATGAGACACCAATGTTTTCAATTGAGAGATTTTCTTCAAACAATGAACTGATACATTTTTATACAGGTCTGGAGTCATATGCTAAATTTATGTTTGTGTTGAATTCTTTGGGACCTGCAGCATACTGTTTGAAATACATATATTTTCAAATAAGTGGTATATCTGTTGAAAACCAACTGTTTATGACTTTGATGAAGTTAAGGCGATATTCAACAAACTTTGAACTGTCAACTTTTTTCTCAGTTTCTGAATCAAGTGTGAAAAATATTGTTTACACATGGATTATATTTATGTCAAAACAGTGGAGGGAAGCCAATATATGGCCAAGTCAGAATCTGGTAAGGTATTTTATGCCGTCGGATTTTAAATTAAAATTCCCAAAGACAAGAATCATAATTGATGGAACTGAATGCCCAATTAACAAGAGCTGTCCGTAAGACAGCCAAGCTCGACTATTCGAAATATTGTCACAGAAGCAGGAAATTATTACCCAAAATGTTAAATATCAAAAGAGTTTTAAGTTCGAAAGGGGACATAATTTGACCAAAATACATATCAGAGTTATGGGACTTGATGCTATCAACTAGTTTTAAAACCCCGAAGAAACATGTTAAGTTTCAATTCAATATCTGCATTAGTTTTGGGGATAGTAACTTGCATGTAAAACTTTAACCAGAATTTTCTAAGTCCAAAAGGGGGCATAATTTGCTCAAAATACATGTTAAGAGTTATGGAACTTGACCCAGTGAGGTTGGTAATTGACCTAGAAAAAGAATAAATAAGTTTCAAAGCTATATGCCTTTTGGTAATAGCTGTATGTACTTGCACGCAAAACTTTAACCAGGATTTTCTAAGTCCAAAAGGGGGCATAATTTGCCCAAAATACATGTCAGCGTTATGGGACTTGGTGCTATCAACTAGTTTTATAACCCGGAAGACACGTGAAGTTTCAATTTAATATCTGTAGTAGTTTTGGAGAGAGTTACTTGCATGTAAAACTTTAACCAGGATTTTCTGAGTCCAAAAGGGGGCATAATTTGGTCAAAATACATGTCAGAGTTATTGGACTTGACCCAGTGAGGTAGGTAATTGATCTAGAAAAAGAAAAAATAAGTTTCAAATCCATATGCCTTTTAGTAATAGCTGTATGTACTTGCACGCAAAACTTTAACCAGAATTTTCTAAGTCCAAAAGGGGGCATAATTTGGCCAAAATGAAGGTCAGAGTTATGGGACTTGGTGCTATCAACTAGTTTTATAACCCCGAAGACACATGTGAAGTTTCAATTCAATATCTGCATTAGTTTTGGAGATAGTAACTTGCATGTAAAACTTTAACCAGAATTTTCTAAGTCCAAAAGGGGGCATAATTTGCTCAAAATACATGTTAGGGTTATGGAACTTGACCCAGTGAGGTTGGTAATTGACCTAGAAAAAGAATAAATAAGTTTCAAAGCTATATGCCTTTAAATGATAGCTGTATTACTTGCATGCAAAAACTTAACAAAGGTGTGACGCCGACGCCGACCCCGACGCCAGGGTGAGTAGAATAGCTAGACTATTCTTTGAATAGTCGAGCTAAAAAACCTAAAGCACCTAGAGCTCAGCAGTCTACATATTCAACATACAAGAACAGAAACACTATTAAAGTTCTTGTTGGCACAACACCTGGTGGATTAGTAAACTATATTTATGAAGCTTATGGAGGGTCTACCAGTGACAGACAAATTGTTGAAAGGTGTAAAATTGTAAATGCCTGTGACCCCGGGGATAGTGTAATGGCCGATAAAGGTTTTAACTTTCAGGATTTGTTTGCGACAGCAAATGAACGAGTTAATGTACCAACGTTCTTCAAAAAGAAAAATAGAATGTCTGGGAAAATAGTTCTTAATGACAGGAAAATATCCAGTAAAAGGGTACATATTGAAAGAATTATTGGACTAGGAAAAACTTACAAGATCTTGACATGTCCTTTAATGGGCACGGAAACAAAGTTGTCGTCACATATAACTTATGTCTGTTTTATGTTGTGTAACTTCAAGACGTGTATAGTTTCAAAACATGCTTAGCACATTGAGTACAACATAGTTTCTGTTGACAGTTGTTGATGTCAAAGAAAACACAACACTTTGATATAATAAATATGTATATATTGAATACTTTCTGCATATTATCAAACAAGAGATTAAAAACAAGTAAAATAAATCAATTTCAAAACTTCATTCTGTGTTTATTCCTAAAGTTAAACTAAGAAAATGAATACTTGATGTAGCATCAGTACAGATTTGAAAGATTTATGTCAGACCATTTTACTAACTACGCACCCATTTGATACCGTGATATCGTTTACATCACTGACATTTAAAAATGATATCAAATGTATTCAAATATATCAGAATTTTTTTTTAATTAGATAATCATTGTACCATTATTAATCTTAAATCAGTTTTATTGATATCTTTAAAACAATTTAATGATATCAATGATATCTATAACTCATTTAATAAAATCAAATTATATCAATAATTTTTACATCATAAAATGGTTTTCGATATCAATGATAGAATCAGGGTGATTTTTAGATATAGGTATTCTATTTAACTGAAGATATTCTTGAAAAAATAAAGTTCTGATTCTAGCTGACTAGTCACAGTGATTTTACAGATAGGTCAGGTTATCGCAAATAAAAACATCAGAGAGGTGTCTGTTTTCTTAATATGTATATGACAATGAACTCAGTCTATATATGGCTTGTAAAAATGTTTTTCCAGCAGGACCATTTTGAAATGGCTTTCAAAGAAAGTTTTTAACTGGCCAACCATTTCTGATATGAAAGTGTCATTTCTTTCAATATCAAAATATTTGATGTCCCTAATCTTCAGGTTATCTGCTGAACAGATAATCAGTGAACATTTTTTAGCTCCAGTGCACAATAGCTGGCCTTGGATTTGATAATAGTAATTATGATTCATATTAAGAGAGTATTGTCCACGGTCGTTACAACTTAAATAAGGCACTGTGACAGGAGTGATATCTTTGTTTCTTGCAGAATAAGGACATTTTGCTTCAACAATATGCTTTGCATTAATAATACCATCCGGTGAAGATGCTAAAAATGGAAATTGTTTCGAGACCACTAAACCACAGGAATGCACAGTGTTGCCGGTGTCTTCCATAAATCTTGTTATAGCGATTGTTTCATGTTTGCGTCCATGTTCCAAGGCGGCCGCTTTAATTTCTCTTGTATCAACTAAAGATCTGGCTAGTTTATCTTTATCAGTCCGGTCAGTAGACTTGCAAATTTTACCAAACATCGAGGATGGTAGGCGCTTTGTACGTTCCTCTTTCCATGCATGCATTTCTGAAATGGTCTTGATAGCTAACAGAATTTCTAAACTGCTCTGGTCTTGGGTCAAAGTCAATGTTTGTTAATTCAGCTGCACCACGCATATCAAGTGTATCAGCCTTTAATGGACTACCTAAATATTTTTTACACTTAGGAAAACTTTGCAATTTTTGGGTGCATGTTTCTTCCGTTTTTACTGTCTTTTTCTGGGAGAACATTACTGCACCATAAAGTACTGTGCACACATGTCTGCAGTGAGCATGTGGCCCTATACCAGCAGCACATTCACACTGTGCCTCAATAACTGACCCCCCAGAGTTAAGTTCAACATCTACAGTATAACACACACATTTCTTCATCTCTGCATGACAACTTGATTTAATATATACAACATCCTGTCCTCGTTACATACGGAAATATCTCAAAAACTGCTCATTGTATAGTCTTTGAATACGATTATCCAGGGTTTTCTCATGCTGTGCCAGATACTTATGCACACTGTCTAGTTCTGTTTTCGGAAATTTTGAATCCGAGTTGACATCCGCATATTTTGTGGGATCTGGTAATGTCATGTTGTATTCAGGCTCTAAAGTCTCTACATTTCCAAAGTTTTGATTTCTCTCGTAAGACACTAATCTGTAAATAGAATAGGGAACTATTTCAAATAAGATGTATTACACGGCAGAACAAATAAATTCGTAATGAAAACGTTGAAACCAAACCCCACCCACTCACAGATGTATGAACAACAACGTTAAATAAAAATGTCTGGAAATAAAGAAATATCAAGAAACAAAGGAAAATATATTTTCTGGTCATTTATTTAGACTAATATAAAATAAAGCTACAATTAACTCTTCAAACATACACTAAATAGCAAATTATACGCGAAATAAATGTTGACAGCGTTCATTTTCGCCGCGGCGGCATTCTACTTTCGTTTTCAAAATATCTGTTTTCTCTCTAAAATAACGGGAAATGTACGTACCTTTCAACCAATTCATTCTTACGTCCAAAAAGTCTAGCACCCCTTTCTTCAATTCTGCCTTCAGTTGTGGAATTGTAAGTGATCCAAACTTAGATTCCATTTTTTAAAAGTAAAGAACGTTTGTTTTGATTTGTCTCAGAATGATGCTAATCGATAAGGGATTCTGATGGACCGGGAACAGTGGCGCCAACTATCGGTTGGCAGGGGAAGATAACCAACTATTATCTGCCATTGACACAGGAGGGCTTTGTAATATTTTATGATAACTGAAACAAGTTATGAAAGTAAACGCAATAACTCAAATGGGTTATAAACTGTGATAACTTGAAACAGTTATACCCCTGACTGAATAATACACATTGCAGAATATGTTCTAGTATTGAAAATTATAACACAGAGAGTACCTTTAGCAAGAAAGTTCTTTTGTGTTATCGTGCAATGTGACAACTCACTCATTTACAAAAGTCAGGGGCGGCAAATTCAATTGTCCGTATTGCCCAGGTTGTCCCAAAGCTTGTAGGGACAAGTGAAATTTGACCAGAATTTACTATATAACTATCATACCTTACGGACAATTCTAACATGATCCGCAGCAGTTGCTATATAAACATATAGCGAAATCGCCTATACATGAATCTACGATAAAATATAGCTCTTCCATTCCGCCCTACGATTGTAACACGACTGAGATTCTACTCTGCTTCCGTTATATACCGACTAAATACTCGACTTTTTCAGTGTTATGTAGTAGTAATAAAAAGTACATCAAATTTTCTGAAACAAACAATATCTAACTGATGAATTTATTTGTTTATATTTTACCGTAAGAATATGTTTCAGCCCGGTAAGTTTCAACTTCAACACCAGTGCATCTATGTCTGGTCGTGTGTGTAGTTTACAATTTCTGCGTTGTAGGCACCACAAATATCAACTAGATTCTACTTTGACAGTAAATAAATTATAATTAATTTTCCAATCTTCCAGACTCAAGTTTTTACGTGTTTATATGCCACCGCAATGTTCTGGCGTGTATGTTTCAGTGCCATCATGTAGGTGACGTGTACTATTTTTAGAAACTGCATATATAAACCTTGAATTAAGTATTTACCTCTGATTTCTATATCAGACCTTTGATGTTATTGAAAATAACATTTTCACGGCAATAACTACTTAATACTTTAATTAAAATTTACTGAATATCGGAAAATTCCGTTTGATGCAACGCTTTCCAATCGTGGGGAGGTTTTTATAATAGCATATGGCCAGCCGAATGACAATCGCGCTAAAATGTAGTGCTGTAAAATGCGAAGAATTTACGTGGTTAGAATCGAAATAATAAATATGTTCCAATAATTTTATCAGTTAATAAAATATGGGCAGTCGTTCGGATGCGAATATTAAATCACTCGTGCTACGCACTCGTGATTTAATTATTACGCATCCGAACTCCTGCCCATATTTTATTAACTGATAAAATATAGGCACATATTTATTATTTCTTAAGTAAAAATTAGCAATTGACAAAAACGGACATGCAAGTCAAAATGAGATTCCGCCATCCCTGAAAAGGTACCTCGACATATTTATTTTTTATTTATTTTGTTGGGTTTATTGTCGCACCGACACAATTTTAGGTCATATGGCGACTTTCCAGCTTTAATGGTGGAGGAAGACCCCAGGTGCCCCTCCATGCATATTTCATCACGAGCGGGCACCCGGGTAGAACCACCGACCTTCCGTAAGCCAGCTGGATGGCTTCCTCACGTGTACCTCGACATAAATATACAAAAACTGCAGTTATTCCAAAGTGCAACAAGAAGTGTAAGTTATGCAACCTGTATCACACAGCAGTACTGGCCTTGTCTATTACAGACTTAACTGCAATTTCTGTATAGAAAATCTGTATAACTCACCAATCTGTTGGAACCTGTACTGCGAAATTCTTGAACTATAACTGAAACACACAGAATGTCCTACTGTGCAATTATCACACAAAAGTTACTGTTTTAAAGAACTCCTTGTTTAAGGTACTAAATTTACTATTTCTTGATAAGGCTGTTCTTGCCTCCAGCTGTCGTATTGAAGTAATGAAAATGCAACATTTAATCCACTGTCCATAAA
This sequence comes from Mercenaria mercenaria, assembly GCF_021730395.1. NCBI lineage: Eukaryota > Metazoa > Mollusca > Bivalvia > Venerida > Veneridae > Mercenaria > Mercenaria mercenaria. Next base: position 28,401,311 of record NC_069362.1, read on the forward strand.
TTGCTGTACTATCCACTGTTCATGTCACTGTACTACACACTCTTCATGCAGTCACTATACTATCCACAATTTTAATATCGCTACTGCACTGCCAACTGTTCCTTAAACTGTCAATGCACTTTATATATATCATGTCACTGAACTATTCACTTTTTCATACTGTCACTACACCATACACTGTTAACTATACTGTTGATGCAATTTCAAATATTTCATTCTACCGTCACTGCACTATACACTGTTCACACTGTCACTGCACTATACACTTTTCATTGGTTACTACACTATGCATTGCACATACTGTGACTGCACATTACACTGTTCAAACAGCCACTGCACTATGCTCTGCTATTCATACTGTCCACTGTTTATCATACTATTATTGCATCATCTGCTCAGTGTTCACAAAGACCCTGAAAATTCACAGGACAGTCGGTCTGGTAAACATGATTTTTTTACAGGACTGGATAATATTTTACCAGACCGAATTCTTTTTAATAAATTTGATATCTGATCTTTGAAACTGGTATTTATACATAGTCTATATAGACAGCATTACACAAATTACATCCATCAAGTTTTCAGGCTGTTAAAAGTCTCCCTGTACTTGGATTCAGTGTTGTTATATTTTCTGGTCCTTTGGGACCATGAAGTCCATTCAACATGTGTGTAATAGATCTAGAGTCTAGGGGGCGTGAGAGATGTTGCACATTTCATTACCTCTCGCGAACAGACTCAGTCAAAACGAGTCTGCTGTTATTCTTCTTGGTTGCATTCTTTGCTTCCAAAGGATCCTTTTTTACAGATTTTATTCATATTCATTTGCTATATCATCGCTCTTTTTTACCCCACAAGTCTATTGGTTGTACCGAGTCACGTTGATGTTGACATATAAAGAGAAAGATGACCTCGGATTTTTTGGACCCCGTCTGGTTCCCGCGTACATAAATCGAGTACCATCCATGATTAGTACGCATCCAATGATAACGCGCGTTCTTAGAATTGTCGTGACGTCGTGAGGAGTTTCCACTGTCTCTATTTTAAGTACCAATGAAACAAGCGCTTACTAAAATATAGTTTGACATCATTTTCTTGGGATTCCATTTTACAATTTAATGATGAAAGTCAAACTTTCGCTAAATCGTGGATGACCTTCCTCTTATTTTATTATATTGACCTGCAATTTTTATCGGACACTTGGTCTTGTGAACTTGATATATCACGCTGGACCGGATCAAAATTTACTGGAAATGTCCGACGGTCCGACGGCTTTCGCGACCTCTGTCTGCTGTTAACACTGAAACTGTTCACACTGTCACTGCGGTATCTACTGCTCATACTGCCACTGCACCATCCACTGTTCTTACTATCGTAGAGCAAATCCACTGTTCTTACAAATATATTACCATCCACTGTTTTTACAATCATATTGCCAATCCAGTGTTTACAGAGTCACTGCACCATTCACTGTTTACAGGCACTGAACCATCATGTACAACTGTTCAAACTGACACTGCATCATCCACTGTTCACACTGACAATGCATCTTCCACTGTTCACAGTCACTGTAACATTCACTGTTCACACTGACAATGCACGATCCACTGTTCACAGTCACTGCACCATCCACTGTTCACAATGACACTGCATGATCCACTGTTCACAGTCACTGTACCATCCACTGTTCACACTGATACTGCATCATCCACTGTTCACACTGATACTGCACCATCCACTGTTCACACTGACACTGCATCATGCACTGTTCACACTGACGGTGCATCATCCACTGTTCACAATGACACTGCATAATGCGCTGTTCATTCATACCGACACCGCATCATCCGCTGTTCACACTGACACTGTACCATCCACTGTTCACACTGACATTGTATCATCCACTGTTCACAGAGTTACTGAACCACCCATTGTTCACAAAGTCACTGCAACATCTGCTGTTGGCACTGTCACAGCAGCATTTACTGTCCACAGTGTCACCATTGATAAAACCAACATCCGCCTGCTGCCAAAGTAAACAAGATGAGTAGATCAACTTCTCCAGTCAATATCAATGTTGGGTGTGAGAGGGCAGGTTTGCTTTTTATCCAGTGTAACAAACAAATCTAAAGTTCCTACCATTTTAATAATTTTACTTCAGTTAGGTAGTAAACACATCATTCTGAAAGTAGACAATTATACATAAATTCTAAAATCTAAAACTGGTCACACTGTGCAACTTCCATTGTTGCAATAACAAATTGCTAGCAGATTTAATCTGTGTTGTGTCATTGCTTTTATTATGATTTGGACAAGAAGGTGTGTTTTGTCATTACCACCAGCTTCTTTGGGGTTATCATTTTCATGAAATACTAGAAAAGATAGTGTGATAGATAGAATCACCCAACAACAAATCCAATATAGACCTATATGTAAGAATTCAAGTACTGAAACTGTTGGAACTCATAATTAAACACTATCTGGAAAAGACTTATGTAATTAGAGGGTTTGTCCCAACCATAACAGTGAACTATAATAAATCACTGCTAGCTATAGTTAAAGTAACAGACCTATGTCAGCAAAGTAATTCTGCACGTGTGTAGCATCATGTAAAGGCTTAGCTTAATAAAACTTTTAATCTTTAAATTACCAAGTTTTCAAAAACAAAAAGTGTTTAAGGTTGCTAATTTTCAATTTTAAGGTGATATTTAGCTGAATTTTTATATTTTAATTTTTAAAATTTTTTTTAATCATACTAAAACTGTGTCATATAATCAAGAAAATAGTTACAAGAGGCCTGTATGTTTGTATTTATTTGTAAATGTTAGAATGTAAGTAAAACTGATATTTTGAGATATTTTCATTGATTTTCTAACATTTTATCACAAGTTCTTAAAGGTCCATTACTAAGGGAAAGTGAGTTGGCAATTTTTTTTCATAGCCAGTGCATATACTTCTGCAAGACACTAAATAATGAAGATTGGCAGGTCAAAATTTACAGAAGGTCTTTGGAACTCAAAGAAATGTATGTGTATTATGTTGAAATTTCAATTAATCGACAGAATGACCCCCCAGGTCTTTTTAACTTTCTTCAAACTTCATAGAAAAATAATTGTACATTATACTGCAATTTATTTCGAATTTCTACATACCAACTTTCATTTTCCAATAAAATGAAATAGTTTCTGTGCTTTTTAAAAGAAATTAAAATGTTCACTTTCCTTAGTATTGGACCTTTAACATAAGTAACAGACATATCTATCAAAACCCTTACATTTTTACTGACTACGATGTATACTGCACAATATGAACATAAGCTCAGTTCAAACAGATCAACTTCATTTTTTGACAAACTGTCACTTTGTTTTGCTGTAGGCCTGAAGTTATTAAGCTAAAACTGTTCGAGTAGACAACTTGAGGGTGCCACCAGCCTGCTGCCACAAGTCTTCCCATAATATGTCCAGTTTCACAGGCATAAAAAATGAAATTTTATATTAATTATAATTAACCACATATCTTATTCAAATAAAATATTACAAGAATACAATGAACTTTAGTCAGGTGTTTTATTTTTAAACATACGTTTTGTAGGGCTGTCATCGATAGAAACGATATTGATGTATCAACGATATTTTTTTGTCGATCGATTATCGATTCCCATTTTCAAAAATCGCTATTTTACAGAGAGAAAAAAACTACCCAAATAAACACTCAGACCCTAAAAACAATTAAAGTTCACAAAGTTGTAAATTTGGATAAATGCAAAAAAAAGGAGTGAAGGCAAAATAAAAATGAAAGATGTTATTAATTTTTATGTATTTCTTTTATTTCATAAATACAAATACAACACAAACAGAAATATGGAAAGTAGACAATAAACCTACAAAGAGCATTCACAGGAAGGTATATAGTATGCATATGAACAAATAGGTCGTTAATCTAACTCAGGGGTTTTTTTTACGACTGGGGGAAGAGGCCCCAGCCTGTCATTGGGGGAAGAAAATAGCCCGCGATGAGCAGTTTTGGGGGATTTTTTCACTCAGGGGGGAATTTACAATTATGCATAATAAACACTTTAAACTATGTTTTTATTACATATTCTTGCAACTTTTAGCAACTATACACACTGTCACTTAGCAATAGATGGACTTGCACTAATGTTCACTTATCATTGTAACAAGGTGGGTGGGGAGAGTTGAAATGCTCAAATCATTGAATATTTAAAGGTCACATGCTTTTATTCACAAAAATGCTTTAAAATAAGAGTTGCTTTTGCAAGAGTCATCATATTATTATTAAATGCATACTTTTGTTGGCTTTTTATTTCAATTGTACTAGAAAATCTTGTAAGAAAGGATAAGAAAGTGCGAAAATCACGATCGCGAAAACGTGTGACAAATATGAAAAAAAAACGAAAGCAAACATGAAAAATTCTTGATAAAATTTCATCTTTTCACCAGAACTATTCCATACTTATAATATCTGATTACTTAAAACATTTATATTTTATTTTGCTCTAGCAAAATACCTCGGCAAAGATAATAAATTTGCGTAACGGCCGACCGGCTTATTTAATCGAATCAAGCACATAAAATAATTACTTTAAATTAACAACACATATTACACAATACAGCATAAGCTGTTACCGCTAATTAACAAGAGGTACAAACACGATAATCTGACGCTGCATTGTTTATCAATCATCTATATTACAGTCTGATGATAACCACGTGTCACTCGGCGCGTGGCGTGATTGACATCTGTCAGTAGCTAATTAACATACGACGCTCCGCCTACTGTCATACTTACGCTGGTGTCGACAAACAGTATGAAGTTCACTGGGATTTTGATTGACAAGGGGCAGAGCTTTCGAACTCGTTACGCATCAAAGAGTATTACCGCGAGACAAGCAGACGCCCACGACATATTATGTCCGGGTCAGATACGAGTTTTTATCGATTTTCGCTGGTCAAAACCGGAACCTCGGGTCCACTGAACGCTCTTCTAACATGTTTCTACTATTTCTAAAGGTTTTCACACCCATTGAAAATTGTGAAAGACCGTCTGCAATTGTGAACAGGTCCGATATTCGGTCGGGAAAATCGCTGGGAGTAATCTCCATTGCTTTGTTTACGATTTTGGAGGGGGGAAATTTCGGACGTAGGGGAATTTCGACTGCGGTAGGGGAAATCCTTGGCTGTGGGGGAAATCCTCGGCTGGGGGACGAGGCCGATATTCGGCCTCTGCTATAGAATAAAAAAAAACCCTGTAACTTAATAATCAATATATCGATGTATCGTCGATATTTGTCTTCTGATATATCGGTATCGTCGATACGCCTAAGACCCAATCAATGACAGCCCTAACGTTTTGTATGTAGTGCCATTACTTTTCTTACATCAAACAGTGAAGCTTACCAAATTGTTGACTTAAATGAAACTCTTCTCACACAATAGCATCATGAGGCTGCCAGTTCTGCATTTCATCTCAGCATACAGCAAGTGATCAAGTTACTTGTCTGAAAATCATAAAATGGTTTACAGTGCCAAAAACAAAAAGACAGTGATATGTGAAATGACTGTCACTTGTAAAGCATACACTTTACTCAAAATATTACTAAGCTATCCATATCAGAATAGGCCAGAAATATAGAATATTAAATCATTAATTAGAATATTATGAGACAAACTCATGAATACCAACTAGCAGGATACCCAACTGATAAATCCATCAAAATAATTTAAAACATTTAAACAATATACACTTATATCCAGTATCAAAACTTTGGAATTAATAGAATAAAAAAAATAGTTTAGTACTATTACGTTTTTTCCTATTTATTTTATTTTTATATATAATGCTATAAGAAATTCAGTACTCTTGCAACTTTCATGGTAAATGTGACTGCTGAGTCCTGTTTTGAATGATCGCCTTCTGCCATATAATTCAGTTCGATGAAAAAAGTGACAGTTTTCTTATTTGTTTTATTATTTGATGGCAACAAATTTTGAACTAAGGTAAAAGACCCACAAATATCTCAGCTTTTACTTTCCCTAAATTCTGAATTTTTAGTCATCCAGCAATAAGAACACTGTCTCGTATATAAAGCATGCTTAGTTTATTGGTCAGCAGGCACATTGTCTGCACGAGTCTATATTACGCTAATCCTCTGCATTCAATTAAAGTTCAGAGTTAAGCGTGGCAATTTCAGCTGTTCTATGTGCTGCCATTTGAGAACTATTTTCTTTAGGCAGTGTGAAATCTATGGTGGTAACATCAAAAAATCGATTAAGCCAAAATTCGTATATGTATTTATTGTGGTTCCACTTGACAGAATTGTCTTTGACAATCCATCCAAAAATGAATTTATTGCTGATGCACTCTGTATTATATTTTGGTAGGAAAACAATACACACGTGTTTCATGTCGTATGTTTTCTGTTGTATCAAATGTGTGCATATTTTCTTCGTAACATATGCAAAAATATTTCTACATTTAGAGGCTTATGTAAATTACTTTATCAAGTACAGTGTCAGAAATGAAGGTTATCTTAGCACACAGTATTTACGGAAGGAAATATTTAGGTTGACCTCCGGAGACTGGGATGTAATTCTTTCGGTGAATCCTCTTAAACAATTTAGAATTTAAGTCATTGTTTTAGAACAGCAGAATTTTAAGTTTAATTGTGTCACTTAAAAAATAGATTTCTTTTTCAAATATTCGCCAAAGTATCAACAAGTCAGCTATAAAATAATGTAAAATATCTATTCATATTTCATTCATTTATCTTCATGAGAAATATAAAATAGTTATAAGTAACACTGAAATAAAAAAAAACAAGAGATCACAGAGTGATCTTGGCGTCCACCATTGAGCCATTTTTGATTGTTCCAAATTTCAAGACTAGCTCAAGGTCAAAATCAAGGTCAAATTTCAGTACATACCACTGTGCATGTGGTCCATGCATGTGGTCCAAATTTGAAAGCTGTAGCTTGAGAAATGTGAAAGTAGGTCACAAGATCAATTTCAAGGTCAAAGTTCATTTCGGTAAACAAAACTATGCATGTGCTTCAAATCTGGAGGCTTCAGCTTGAGAAATGTGAAAGTAGGTACTAGATAAAAATCAATGTCAAATTTCAATTCAGAACACAAAAATATGCATGTGGTCCAAATTTGAAGCCTGTAGCTTGAGAAATGTGAAAGTAGGTCACTAGGTCAATCTCAAGATCAAAGTTCATTTCGGTACACAAAACTATGCATGTGTTCAAATTTGAAGGCTGTAGATTGAGAAATGTGAAAGTAGGTCACTAGGTCAATGTCGAGGTCAAATTTCATTTCGGTACACAAAACTATGCATGTGGTCCAAATTTGATGGCTGTAGCTTGAGAAATGTGCAAGTAGGTCACTAGGTCAATGTCAAAGACAAAGTTTTTTTCAGTACACAAAACTATGCATGTGGTCCAAATTTGAAGGCTGTAGCTTGAAAAATGTGAAAGTAGGTCACTAGGTCAATGTCAAGGTCAAATTTCATTTCGGTACACAAAACTATGCATGTGGTCCAAATTTGAAGGCTGTAGCTTGAGAAATGTGAAAGTATGTCACTAGGTCAAAATCAGGGTCAAATTTCATTTCAGAACACAAAACTATGCATGTGGTCCAAATTTGAAGCCTGTACCTTCAAAAATGTGAAAGTAGGTCACTAGGTCAATGTCAAGGTCAAAGTTTTTTTCGGTACACAAAACTATGCATGTGGTCCAAATTTGAAGGCTGTAGCTTGAGAAATGTGAAAGTAGGTCACTAGGTCAATGTCAAGGTCAAAGTTTTTTTTCGGTACACAAAACTATGCATGTGGTCCAAATTTGAAGGCTGTACGTACAGAAATGTGAAAGTAGGTCACTAGGTCAAGATCAAGGTCAACTCATGTCAATGTTCATCTCCCCACTCAAAACTATACATGTGGTCCAAATTTGAATGCTGTAGGTTATTGACAAGGTTTTAAAAGCTTTTCCCAATATAAGTCTATATGAACCATGTGGCCCCCGGGGCGGGGCCATATTTGACCCTAGGGGGAGAATTTGAACAAACTTGGTAGAGAACCAGGAGATGATGCTACATAACAAATATCAAAGCCATAGGCTTTGCGGTTTGGACAAGAAGATTTTCAAAGTTTTTCCCTATATAAGTCTATGTAAACCATATGACCCCCAGGGCGGGCCATATTTGACCCTAGGAGGACAATCTTAGTAGAAGACCACTAGATGATGTCACAAGCAAAATATCAAAGTTCTAGGCCCTATGGTTTTGGACAAGAGGTTTTTCAAAGTTTTTCCCTATATAAGTATATATAAACCATGTGACCCCCGGGGTGTGGCCAAATTTGACCCCAGGGATATAATTTGAATCATCCTGGTAGGGGACCACTAGATGATGCTTCATACCAAATATCAAAGCCCTAGGCTCTGTGGTTTTGGATAAGAAGATTTTCAAAGTTTTTCCCTATATAAATCTATGTAAATTATGGAAAAAAACAAAGGGCCATAACTCACTCATAAATTGTTGAACCAGTCTGATTTTCAGGGGGACACAATTAGGGTACCAATACATCATTCTGACAAAGTTTGGTCAAATCCCCCCAGTAGTTTCTGAGGAGATGCGATAACGAGAAATTGTTAACGGACGGACGGACCACGGACGCAGAGTGATTTTAATAGCCCACCATCTGATGATGGTGGGCTAAAAATTGGCGTACCTACCTACCTACCCAATTTCACGGAGTATGCTTGGGAGACAGCATACAATGACCTTTTTAATTGTGGTCTCAAACAAATGCATTAAATATAAAAAATATATAAAGTACCGTCAATTGGCTAGGGAACCGGAATTTTATTTCTATGCATAAAGCTGCCAAAATTCACTTTGTTTCTTTTGGTAAGTATCATGCATGTTATTATTTTAATTAATTTTACCATTTCAGCAAGCCATGCACTTGCATTTTTCTGCATTTTTATGTCTCCAAAAGTGTACTTGCCACATACTGTCTGCCATATTGGAATGATATAAACCAGTAGGAATGAATGCGGAAGTCATTGTAACCAGTCGGTATTGGAGCAAGCCGAAATTAACTTACAATAAAAAAATGATAAATTAAAATAAATTAAGTACTTTCAGTTAATTAGTACAGATGACGTGTTGTTTTTTCAATTTGCTAATCACTTACAAACTTTAATCTAATAAAACAACAAGAGCACCGACTTGCGGGTGCAGATGCTCATCTAGGGGCCTCCGTGGCACCAGCTGGTGCAAACAGGCCATCTCTCTGACCTGTTTTAGAGACATTTTTTTTTAGTAAACACAGATTTATGCAAGGGCATGGTAAAATTAATTAAGATAATAATATGCAGGATACTTACCAAAACAAAAACAAACGCTCGACTATTCGAAGAATTGATTGAAGAATGGGGTCAAAATATTTCCATAGATTTTCAGACAAAAGAAAAAAATGGATTCAGCAAAAAATGTTCCTGTATTTGTGGATTTCAATTAGTCTTGCACTAAATGGCAATGTGTGACCATGATGGCAAATATGTTATTAAGTTATATGTTAGGCAAAATATGGACTTGTATGAAAAATTTAACTAATTTCCAAGTCCAAAAAGGGTCATAATTCAGTCAAAATAGTTGACAGAGTTATGTACACTTGCCTACAGATGGAAATCATGTTGATATACTAGTGTTAAAAGTTTCAAAGCCACAGTTCAAATAGTTTTGACAAAAATTTCGAAGTCGAAAAAAGGGCCATAATTCAGCCAAAATAGTTGTCAGAGTTATGTACTCTTGCCTACAGATGGAAATCATAATGATAAACAAATGTTTAAAGTTTAAAAGCCATATGTCAAAATAATTTTATAGTCTTGACAAAACATGGACATATACCAAAACAGAACCAATTTCCAAGTTCAAAAAGGGCCATAATTCAGCCAAAAAAGATGACAGAGTTATGTACTCTCGCCTATTGATAGAGACTATAATACTGAACAAGATATAAAAGTTTCAAAGCCATTTGTCAAACACTTTACACAAAATATAAACTGGTACGAAAAACTTAACCAAGATTTCTAAGTCAGAAGGGCCATAATTCAGCCAAAATTCTTGATGGAGTTATGTACTCTTGCCTACAACTGGACCTGGTGATGGTAAACAAGTGTTGAAAGTTTCAAAGCTTTATCTCAAAAGACTTTGTCAAAATGTAGACTGGTACGAAAAACTTAAACAAGAATTCTAAGTCAAAAAGGGGCAATAATTCAACCAAAATGCTTGATGGAGTTATGTACTCTTGCCTACAACTGGACATGGTGATGGTAAACAAGTGTTGAAAGTTTCAAAGCTTTATCTCAAAAGACTTTGTCAAAATAGAACTGGTACGAAAAACTTAACCAAGATTTCTAAGTCAAAAGGGGCCATAATTCAGTCAAAATTCTTGATGGAGTTATGTACTCTTGCCTACAACTGGACCTGGTGATGGTAAACAAGTGTTGAAAATTTCAAAGCTTTATCTCAAAAGACTTTGTCAAAATGTAGACTGGTACGAAAAACTTAACCAAGAATTCTAAGTTAAAAAGGGGCAATAATTCAACCAAAATGCTTGATGGAGTTATGTACTCTTGCCTACAACTGGACATGGTGATGGTAAACAAGTGTTGAAAGTTTCAAAGCTTTATCTCAAAAGACTTTGTCAAAATATGAACTGGTACGAAAAACTTAACAAAGATTTCTAAGTCAAAAGGGGCCATAATTCAGTCAAAATGCTTGACAGAGTTATGTACTCTTGCCTATAACTGGACATGGTGGACTGGTACAAAAAACTTAACCAGGGTGTGACGCCGACGCCAACGCCGACGCCGTGGTGAGTAGGATAGCTCTACTTATTCTTCGAATAGTCGAAATTACAGCGCCAGGATGAAAATAAAATACTTATCTTATCCTTTAAAATTTGTACATCGAGTAAATAAGTATTAGAATATTTATCTGTTTATATCAATATATAATATCCCCTAGATTCCTTTTGCAATAAAAAGATAATTTACAAAATATGACTGGGAAAACCCGTAAAGGGAGGCTACTCTTGGGAGAATCCATTTTTCGATGCAGCGGAATATCTAAATTTCAGTAGTAAAATTTGATACTTGGTGTACAATGACTTTTTTTATATGAATAGATCAATATGAAAATGTCTGTTATGTAATTTGAAGGTAAGACAGTATGGGAATTGCTACTTTCTTGTTTTCATCCCGGCGCTGTAATTGTTGTTATTGTTGTGACGTCAGCGAATGGCTTCGGCGACAGCTGAAAATCTCAGAAAACCTCAGAAAATGTCTGATTACTCTTGTAAAGTGTATCAGATTTGAACACTGTCGAGTGTGGTAGGTGTATTTTAGTGTTATTTCTTCACCACGCTTGCTAAATTCCAATCACCCTGTGTTCTGTTCGTATTTTCAGGAGACCCTGGGTTTTTGACGTTTCATTCCTGGTGTTTATTTTATATAAATAGGGAGTATTTCTTGTAAAGATAGACTTCTATGGTCTTACTGACAGAATTTCAGACTCCTGTGGTCAAATGACAACTTTTTCACGTCTAATTATTTGGACTAACAAACAAGGTGACCTGTATAGAAAGTATTTTCAACTTCTTCTGAACAACTTCGTATATGTATGTAATAAATATTATGGGTCTATAATTTCCAAAATGAAAATTTACCCAAGGGGTGGTCTAAAACGCTTTACATGAACCTTAAATGGGGACGAGTTTTCTATGGGTCGAATTGACACGAGGACGTTATAGTCTGACAGCATTTCAAAGTTTACATTTCATATAAATATGATGTTATCAGCTTTTTATCATGATGAAGTTAGGAAGTTCATTTGAATGTAATTACCGCTTACTAATGTAGGCCTGCTCTGCACTGAATGAAAAGTTTGAAAATAATGTCTCGCGTGCAAATTCTGACTCCGCAACAAATGGCGGGATTTGCGTCAAGGGAAGTAACAAGAAAAACATGATATAGTTGTGCGACGGATCATAATCCGGTTCAAATCATGTGTTTTATTTATTTCTTCTTCTTCCTCTATCATTATTATAATGACTAATTAAAACTGATCCCTCAAACTATCAACCGTCCTATCTCTCTTACTTGTATTATCTGTAAAACTTTTCACGGAACATATTGTCTCGTCTAACATTACTGTACAAAACTAAGTGCTGATACTGTTGTAGAGGACACATATGAATAAATCCATATAAACATAACGTTTCTGACGGCCCTTTTCGTTGTGTTCTCCCAAATTCTTCGTCAGCTATACAACTTCCGTATACATTATGCATTCTTCACACACGTTATATTCTTATAAACTTATAGTCATCACAATGTCACAACAGCATTGATAGCAACTAGCCTTAAATTTTATGGAAATACCCACCCACTGTTTATTTAAACCCGATTTAAATGCATTTACTGAGGGTGCTGACACTACATTATCAAGTAATTCATTCCAGGAATCGATTACTCTCTGACTGAAAACACTTCTTCTCAGTTCGAGTTAGATCTTCTCTTATATAACTCAGTATACCTGTTACCCCTAGTTCTGTTCTGACCTACCGTATCTGTACTCGACTTTTTACTTTTATTTATCTATATAAATGACCTTCCTGAGTATGCTTCTCACTCGAAAGGCTGCCTCTTTGCATATGATACTTTAACTTTCTCTCACAAAAGCTACACACTCCAAATACCTACAAGACGACCTCAACCAGCTCCAGAAATTAGAATCACTATTGGACACGAATTTCATTCCATCTAAATGTCAAGTCATCCACACTAAAAAAAAGAAAAACAGATATAGACACCAAATATACAGAACACCATATTACAAACAGTTCATCAGCAAAATATCTTGGTGTCTCAATCTCAAATGACTTAACACGGAACAAGCACATAGATAACATCACCAAAAGCAAAAGGGCAAATCAAACACTAGGATTTCACCGACGCAACATTAAAGCCCTCCCCCCCCCACTCCACGACAAACTTAAATCTACAGCATACACAACACAAGTGAGACCCTAGCTCGAGTACTGCTCCTCTGTTCGGTGCCTGGGTTTTAGCATTTTATGACACATATGGGTATGTTCTAGATCATGATGCATCGTTTGGTCTTTTCAAATTTTTCTCGGGCCTCTCTTATTTCTTATATATATCAACGATCTACCTGACTTTGTTAAACACTCTAAAGTTCGACTTTTCGCCGATGACACGGCCATCTACCTTTCTCTGACTGTCTCTTCCCATTCAAGCCTACTACAGCAAGACTTACAGCAACTGGAATTCTGGGAAACAAAATGGGACATGAAATTCAATCCGTCTAAATGCCAAGTATTACAGATCACTAAGCGTAAAACACCTATACCAATACAGTACCTTTTACACAAAGCCATCTTACAAACAGTACCATCTGCAAAATACCTTGGCATAACTATATCACACAACCTTACATGGAATGACCACATTGACAACATCACCAAAAAAGCAAATCAAACATTGGGTTTCTTAAGACGTAACATCAAAGTGCACTCAGAAGGGTTAAAATCACAAGCATACAAAACACTTGTACGGCCCCAGCTGGAGTACAGTTCCACTGTGTGGTCCCCCAACTCTGAAACTCCTATTGATCAGCTTGAGTCTGTGCAGCGCAGGGCTGCATGCTGGGCCAAGCGCGATTACGGCCGTACATCCAGTGTAGACAACATGCTGACTTCCCTAAATTGGCGACGCCTTGCACTCCGTCGCATTGACCAGCGCCTGGTTATGTTTTTATAACATCTTGCATAACCAGGTCGCCATCCCAATACCGGACTACCTAACACCCAACACTAGATCTTCCAGAACCAGAACCACTCATTCCCAGGCATTCGTTCAAGTTTCACCCTCATCCAACTATCATAAATTTTCATTCTTCCCTAGAACAGTATATCATTGGAATGCCTTGCCCTCAGATGTTGTCAACTCGTCTGGGCCAGTGTTCTGTCAGGCTGTAAGCCAGATTGAGCATATCTCACCTGAAATATACCTGCCCTATTTTTAACCTGTTTTTAACCATTCTTCTTTCCTTTTTTTACTACTACTTTTTTACCCATTTTAACATTCTTGCTAGTTGACGCGCAAAGTTTAGGTCCCCAGCAGGGGTTTGACTATATGGAAGATAGATAGATAGATTCCCTTAATATTGCATTTTTGTAGTGTTTAGTTTTTCAGTTTCCTAAATTATTTGTAGGCCTAGGCTTATTGTGCTTAAAATAATAGCTGCTATGCCACAGCGTCCTGCACATTTAGCCTATATTTTTAATGCCTAGCAAACATTTAAATGTGTTTATGTTACCAATACAAAAAAAAGAATAAAACATAATAATACACTGGGGCCTTGAAAAGTGTGTGTGAGGTGGGGGGGGGGGGGGGGGGGTGTAGAGACAAATTGCAACACATAGCTTTTTTTCTTAATCATCATCGAAAAGTTGTAATATAAACAGGAATGACATCATCAACATAAAGAGATTTACATACGATTTGCATGGGAGAGGACATAGTGGACAGATTGAAACACAAAGCTAGCGGTATAAACGTTTATTTCTGTTTGTTAAAAGGAGCAAGTTTACTCAGTAATTACACCAAACTTGGTCAGTAGCAGCCCGGTACTGACTTCTTATAAAGTTTTTACAAATGGTTAAGAAATGCCCCTTGTAGGTGCTACTAAGAGCCAAAAATAGAAAACCCTTTAAAAGACTTCTCAGGAACTGCTCAATGGATCTTCATCAAACTTGGTCTGTAGCATCGTTACACGGTCCTCTCCCAATATGTTTATATATGGGGGCACTTGGCCGCTTTTAGGCGCCACTAGAGCTAAAGTTAGAAATACCTTTTAATGACATCTTCTCATGAACTGCTGGATGGATCTTCATCAAACATCGTTTGTAACATCATTATACACGGTATTCTCCCAATTTTGTTCAAATGGGGACGATTGGCCCCTTTAAGGGGCTGCCATAGCTAAAATTAGAAATGACTTTAAATGGCTAGAGTTTCCTTTAAATGACTTCTTCTCATGAACCATTTAATGCATATTTATCAAACTTGATTTGTAGCATCACTATAACGTCCTTTAACTTTTTTTTTTCAATTAATGACACTTGGCCCCTTTTAGGGGCTGCTAGAGTTAAAAACAGAAATACCTTTAACTTCTTCTCATTAACTCTTGGATGTGTTTTCATCAAACCTTGTCTGGAGCATGATTATAAGGTCTTTTACCATGTTTGTTCAGTTGGGTGCAATTTGCAAGTTTAAAGGAACACTACACATGTCAAACTAAAGTCTTCTTTCATCAAGGGACAGTACCCTGTATTTACCGTTGATAAGAAGAATTAGATATGCGAGTTTCTCCCCTTATCTACCCGTTTGGTAACATAACGTATCTTATCACCAGCCTGAGATTCAGTCGGTGATATTTTTTGCTTTGTCATAACATACGCGCTATCTTATGTGTATGAGAAAGTTGCTGTTACTGGCCCGTTTAGTTTCTAACAGTAGAACAGAAACACATAAAAAATCAACCGACTGGAACCCAGGCTACTACTTTTCACAAATAAACAGTGTTATTATCATCTATAAAAGAAAAGGAAAGACGAAATGGGAGTCCGTATAAATGATGCAAGAATTTTACAGGAAAAAATATTTTCATGATCACCTCAAATTATAACCAACCTTATGAAAAGATAGCTATGATGTAATTATGATTATATGAATTGTAATGATAAAAATATCATTTCATCAGTGATATGTGATTGAAATTTTAATTAAAAACATTTAAATTGTAAAGGTATCCGGATAAGGAAATTTTGATTCACCAAAAGCTTTTAAAACTCGATTTGTAACATTTAGTGTTAAAATAACATTTTGCTTCAAGGCTTTCTTTCGATTTTATTGAATGAAAGTTCATTTTTGAGTACAGGCTATGAAATGGACTAAGGCAGTCTGGCATTGTGGAAACTTTAACCTGCAGCAATTAAAACACATGTATTTACAATATGTAACAGAACAGAAAGAAATAAAAATTTAAGACAACGGTCACATAATTACTAAGTACTAAAATTTTAGGTTATCAGACCACTATCGCATTTGCATTTGCTTAGTTAATTAAGTATAATATGTTGCGCAACAGAACATCTGGTTATATATATCCATATGGATAGCACACACTGCATGCTGTTGTGTAAACTCGCAATTCTGTGATCAAAAGTATTCAATAATTTCCGAAAAAGTCAACGTTTTAGGATATATCTTTAGGATAGAAATATGATGATTTAATTAAATATCCAGTTCATTTTCTTTCATTTCTTTTCATCATGAAGTTTTTCTTTTTATAGCTGATCCTTATACAGGCGCGGATACCTGCTGTGTTAACATAAGTTTTATCATATTGTCATGCTGACAGCTACTGTACTTAACACTTTGCTATTAATCAGAAACACATTACACCCTTATATATAATAAGCAAAACAGCCAACATGCTATATGATATTTTACTTTCAAATCAAAATTACTGTAATATTAAAATCTATTTTAAATAAAAAGATATCAAGTTAAAAGATATATCATGTCAAGCCACTGTTCACATTTAAACTTAAAACAGTTTTGACAACTATTAATTTGTTCGACTGTATGATAATTACAATTAAACACTCGAATCAATAGAATATTTTATATACTTCCAGTAGTGCTAAATTTATGTGTTAGTCCATTATATCATATAGCAATCTGGTAATACATAAAAATACTATTTTTATTTCGCACGCACTAATTTCACTTCTACAAAAATGCAACCGATATATTCTGTCAGTCACAGTGAAACGTGGATGTACAATTTACAAAACTATAAACTGTAATTTGTGGCATTTTAAATCTGTTATATTCTAAGATCGAATATTTCAATGATACGTGGTTGAGACAATTTACATTTTTTGACTGTAACAATGACACATGACTGACTTTTACCGAAATACATAGTAATTTTTGACACCATTTTCTTTTTTTAACATAAAATAAACGATATGTAACGAAAAATGGGATAAAGGCAATATTTTATCTTTCATTTTTAAAACAATCAGCCAAAAAACTTAAGCTTTACAATTGTATTCCAGCTATAATAGTTCTAATATCTTTGCCTCTACTACGGAATACTTCAAGCAAGACAGAGAATCTTATCAGCTAACCGAACATAACTCGGACATTTTGGGCAGAGTTGCTAAAGTGCAATTTTAGCCGTTTTTGAATGCAAATGGAAGCAAGATGCTATTGAATTACTTTAAATATTTTTATATCATCATTTTCTTTGTTTGTTATACTTTCACGTCATAACAGTGATAAAAATTGTTTCTGAGAAGAAACAGTATTAAATGTCCTTTAAAGTAAGCGAAAGACGTGTTTTGCTTGCATTTTATATAGGTTATATAAGGAAATACTATGGATGGTTTCAAATGAAATTGGAAGCAAGAAGAAATAGTGTTACATTAATAAACAAGAGCTGTCCGTAAGACAGCCAAGCTCGACTATTCGAAATATTGTCACAGAAGCAGGAAATTATTACCAAAAATGTTAAATACCAAAAGAGTTTTAAGTTCAAAAGGGGACATAATTTGACCAAAATACATATCAGAGTTATGGGACTTGATGTTATCAACTAGTTTTATAACCCCGAAGAAACATGTTAAGTTTCAATTCAATATCTGCATTAGTTTTGGGGATAGTAACTTGCATGTAAAACTTTAACCAGAATTTTCTAAGTCCAAAAGGGGGCATAATTTGCTCAAAATACATGTTAAGAGTTATGGAACTTGACCCAGTGAGGTTGGTAATTGACCTAGAAAAAGAATAAATAAGTTTCAAAGCTATATGCCTTTTGGTAATAGCTGTATGTACTTGCACGCAAAACTTTAACCAGGATTTTCTAAGTCCAAAAGAGGGCATAATTTGCCCAAAATACATGTCAGAGTTATGGGACTTGGTGCTATCAACTAGTTTTATAACCCCGAAGACACATGTGAAATTTCAATTCAATATCTGTAGTAGTTTTGGAGATAGTTACTTGCATGTAAAACTTTAACCAGGATTTTCTAAGTCCAAAAGGGGGCATAATTTGCCCAAAAGACATGTCAGAGTTATGGGACTTGACCCAGTTAGGTAGGTAATTGATCTAGAAAAAGAAAAAATAAGTTTCAAATCTATATGCCTTTTAGTAATAGCTGTATGTACTTGCACGCAAAACTTTAACCACAATTTTCTAAGTCCGAAAGGGGGCATAATTTGGCCAAAATGAAGGTCAGAGTTATGGGACTTGGTGCTATCAACTAGTTTTATAACCCCGAACACACATGTGAAGTTTCAATTCAATATCTGCATTAGTTTTGGAGAAAGTAACTTGCATGTAAAACTTTAACCAGAATTTTCTAAGTCCAAAAGGGGGCATAATTTGCTCAAAATACATGTTAGAGTTATGGAACTCGACCCAGTGAGGTTGGTAATTGACCTAGAAAAAGAATAAATAAGTTTCAAAGCTATATGACTTTAAATGATAGTTGTATGTACTTGCATGCAAAAACTTAACCAAGGTGCGACGCCGACGCCGACGCCAGGGTGAGTAGAATAGCTAGACTATTCTTTGAATAGTCGAGCTAAAAATACACCAGTGGAAAGATAAGAAAATGAATTTAATGGTAGGAACAGTGATAAATTTAGATATCAGAACAGGAAATAAGAATGGTCAAAACAAAATTTAATCCTTCTATATTTCAATGTAAATCTCAGGTCTGTCTGATATCGGAAAGTCTCTGCGGCGGCTGTTCTCGCACCCCGCTGCGGATGGCTTGATAAGACGCCTAAGAAGAAAAAAGTTGGGTATGAGCTTAAAATGAAAATATTTTTAAAGTATTTTATCTCATGAACACCTTCATAGATGTTAAAATTCTTAATCAAACTTGTCTGTAACATCATTATAAGGTCATGTCAAATTTGTTCAAATCAGGGCGCTTGAGCTCTTTTAGGGGCCACTGGATTTAAAATAGAAACAGCTTTAAATGACTTCTTCTGTTGATCATGTTTTTGATGTGTGACAGCAAAATAAAGAAAAAAAACTTTTGTTTTAATGAACTGTTTAAAGAATTTTCACCAAACCTAGTTATAGGAGCGAATTCAGATGGTAAATGTTTTCTTCAGGTGTGAGATTTAGGCCTTTTTCAGCCTCTTGTTCCAGGGTCACACAAAATGAAAGACCCTGATTTCACCTACATGGATTTCATCTTAAAAATCACTATCTTTGCTTTTTAGCAAAGCCATTGTGTCACTACTTCTCTTCTTCAAGTATTCTTCCATTAACTTCTGTTCTACGTTTGCTTCTGAACTCTTAGTGTTTATCAGCTTGAAACTACAGTTAGAAATTTAACAGAACTATATAAATTGGAAGACAAGAAATAGATGAAATGTAGAGCATAGTAACAAATATATCTTGAATTATTACCAATTAAAATTCCTTTTAAAAACCTGTCTTTTAAGACATGTTAGTTTTCTAGACTGCTCGTGTTTTAGTGGCTTTACTGTTAGTATTCCATGAGGCACATTCTGAATTAGCTTTGAATTGTCAGTTTGAGAAAGGCCGGCCAGAGTATTCAATGGTTACATCAAGGTCTTTTGGATGTGTCTGATCATCACTTTTGACAAGTTTTTTTTTCTAATGAGCCTTTAGTGTTTCTACATGATTTTACAGGAATAGCTGGTTATAATGATGTATTTTTGGTATGTATTGAACAACTAACAAAAAAAAAACCCATGTAAATTCATTTATTCATAAATCAATAAAACTATGAAATTTAAACAAAAAAACAAAACAAAATGACAATCAGCAGTATAGCACTAACACACAGATGTAAAAATTACTGAATACAAAAATATACATTTATAGATTAGTAGGACGGAATTTTATATACATTTGAAGTGTTGTAGGACGGAATTTTTAACAGTTGCATGAAAAAAAAAAGCTTTAAAACCTTTGGAATGTTACAATGACTGAATATTTATAAATATCATATAGAGTATACATGATTTTGTATATATAATGATACGTAACAAGTACACTTGTATACGAAGACATCACTGAGAATTAATAAAGGACCAATGTATTCTGAGCTGAATGATCACTTGCATTAAAATAATATTTCATTTAAAGGTTATATATTCAAACGAGCAAATCATAGTCCCTGGTAATTAACGTCATATAGTTTGCTGTAATTTGCTACTAACCTCTTTTAAAAGGCAAATACATAGATGACTAAACAGTTTTCTTAAATAAATTTGTATCAATTCCCCATTTGACAGAGAAATATAGCAAAGTGAGGAGTAGTCAGCCCAGTAAGCTCTGGCTGAAACTAGATGATGCTTTTGTAGAAGTCAATAGGAGACAGGACCAAACCAAGAGACACCAATGGTTGGCTGCAATAGGGATCTACTCGGCATGTCCAATAATCCCAAGAAGTTTAAACATTTTGGGCCTTATGGTTCTCAAGTTATGGATTGGAAACAGTTTTCCATGTTCTGGCCCCTGTGAATTTGACCTTTGATCATGTGACTCCAAAATATAGGGTTCATCTATTCTACATGTCCAATCATCCTATGAAGTTTCAACATTCTGGGCTAACTAGTTCTCAAGTTATTGATAAGAAAGAGTTTTCCATGTTCAAGCCCCTGTGACCTTGACCTTTGCTCAAGTGACCCCAAAATCAATATGGATCATCTACGTCCAATCATCCTAAGAAGTTTGAAGGTTCAGGGTCAAATGGTTCTAAAAATACTGATCGAAAACATCTTCCAATTTCAGACCCTAGTGACCTTGAACTGTAATCAAGTGACCTAAAAATCACTAGGGGTCATCTACCCTACATTTCCAATCATCCTATGAAGTTTCAACATTCTGGATCAAACGGATCTCAAGTTACTTATCAGAAACGGTTTTCCATGTTCAGGCCCCTGTGACCTGGATCTTTGATTGAGTAACCCCCTAAAATGATCGGAATAACTAATTTACAAGCCCTACTGCCCACATGAGGTTTAAAAGCTTTTAGGCCAACTGGTTCTCCATTTACTGACTGAAAACAAAGCGTCACAGGCAGATGGCTTGTGTGACCCTGACCATTTATGGAGTGACCCTAAAAATAATAGGGGTCATCTACTCTGGAATTCTTTGTCACCCATCTAAGTTTGAAGGTTTTATGTCAAATAGTCATCAAGTTATTGATCTGAAATGGATTTTTATGTTCTGGCCCCTGTGACCTTTAATAGTATGACCCCAAAATCAATAGGTGTCACCCACTCTGCATGTCCGATTATATTATGAGGTTTCAACAGTCTGGGTCAAGTGGTTCTCAAGTTATTGATCGGAAATGGTTTTCTATGTTCAGGCCCCTGTGACCTTGACCTTTAACAGAGTGAACCCCAAAAGCAATCAGTGGTTCTCAAGTTACTAATCGAAAATGCTTTTTAATGTTCAGGCCCCTGTGACCTTGACTTTGATGGTGTGACTCCAAAAACATTAAGGTTGTCTACTCCATAAGCCCTACCATCCTGTGAAGTTTGAAGATTGTAGATCAAATTGTTCTCAAATTACTGACTGGAAATAAAGTCTGACGGACGGAGAGGGCAAAAACAATATGTCTCCCCCAGTGGGGGCAGTGTTGTGGGGAAGACATAATTCAAACCTAGAAATGCTGATTCAAGTAAGCAATGATTGAATAACAACGCAAATATGAGTCAACATGTAAAATATGAAAAAAAATCTAACAATGACACTCTAGATGTCGAGGTGTAGTAAGTTCAATATCTCATGTTGTTCAGGCAGAGGAAGATACCAGGTGAATGATTATCATACACCTTGATGGTGACAGTATCTTGTGAACAGCATAATGTTCAATTAAGACTGCAGAGCTTGATGCTCCTTTTCCCATCTCCTACAGCAAACAATCTACCTCCATGTACAGTGTCTATGGCTTGAACTGGATGTTCAAACTTAACCTCACCAAGAACCTGAAGTCAGAAAGTATAGTCGTGAGAAACAATATCAGACAGGGCTATGATGAAGATAAATGTTTTGTTTAGTAAACATAGTAGTATGTCAGTTTGACAGTTTAAAGTTTGTATAAGTTCACATACATCAAAAATGTAAATGTACTGTAAACTCTGGTTACAGAGAATTCCATGGACAAGCAGAATGTGTTTCTTAAATTCAGAGTTTGCCATCAACTTATAACAAGATGATATCTTATAAACTATTGTTCAGACTGCAAACTGATTAACATAGTAAAACTGACTAATGTGTACAGAATTTCAGCTTATTTTGTATTCTTTAAAACTGTAATAAATCATGACGGCACTAGATCGCTCACCTGAATTTCACACCTTGCTTCAAAAGTACTGAAATAGGAGCAGTGTTTTCTTGCATGAAGATTCTTTAAAATTTCCACTAAAACACAGGTGGGGATAATGTGGATAGGGGAAATGGTGTATGATACTAAGAGATGATATCAAGAAAAAATAAACTGTTAAATAAAAATTAGCTGGGGCAGGGCTTGGGGTAATGTGGCTGGAAGCTTGAAAGAATTAAGTAGAGGGTCCCCAAAGAAATACGTGTAAAATTATTTTACAATCAGAAATGCAGTTTCAGAGAAGATTCAAAAACTTCTTTTGAAAGACATAAATAGAATGATTTTCAGGACTTGCTACAGGGTCACCAAATAAACATTGCTGTCAAATTATTATTAAATTGATTCAGTTGTTTCAGAGAAGAAGATTTTTTACCATATTATAGCCATAAAGAGAAAACATATCCCATCCCGTTGCAGCAATGTTTTCTAATGAAACAGAATGATAACAAGAAATTTGGTAGGGGTTGACTTAAGAAACATGGCTGTGAAATTGGAGCAGCAGTTTCAGAGAAGAATGTCAAAGTTTTCCATACACATATATAGGAAAAACATCCCTGTCCCCTGAAGACCATGTTTTTAGCAACTTTAAAATGACTTGAAGTAATTTGGTAGATTTTGTTTGTTTTGGGTTTAACACTGTTTCAACAGTATTTCAGTTATGTAATGGTGGGCAGTAAACAAAATCAGAGTTCCTGGTTTCTGTACCAGTACAAACCTATTCGCTGCAATGGATAATTTTAGACACAATGTCTTTTATCAAATTGTAACGGAGAAAAAACGGCATGCCCGAGGATCGAACTAGGATCACTTAAGGAACATTGCTGTGAAATTATTGTGAAACTGTATCAGCAGTTTCAGAAAAGACAAATTTCACAATTTTGCATATTGCCATATAAGGAAAACTGGTCCCGTCCCCTAAAGACAATGCTTTTAAATGAAACAAAATGATCTGGGGGAATTGAGTAAAGGGTCACTAACGGAACATTGCTATGAAATTGATTTGAAATTAACTTAGAAGGTTCAGAGAAGATGATTTTCAAAATTTTCAATATTGAAATATAAGTTAAACCAGCCCAACCCTCTTTAATGAAATAAAATTACCTATAGGAATTTGGTAGAGGAATATTTTTGTGACATGATGTTTGAAGGTATTTTGATTTCTAGCAACTTAAAGGGGCCAAATGCCTCCATTCCAATAAAATTGAAAAGGACCTTATAATGAGGCTACAGACCAAGACTAATGAAAATGCATTGAATGGTTGATCAGTAGAAACTGTTTAAAGGTATTTCTATTTTTAGCTCTAGTTGCCTCTAAAAAGGACAGAATGTGCTCAATTTGAATGAATTTGAGAAAGGACCTTATAATATGGTTACTGATAAAATTTGATGAAAATCCATAAAATGTGGTTGATGAAAGGTTTTTCTGTTGTTGTTTTTTGTTTTGTTTTTTTTTTTGTTCTAGCGCCCCTAACAGGGACTGACTGCTCCTATTAGAACAAATAAAAAGGACCTTTTAGAGATGCTACAGACAAAGTTTGATGTCTGTCAAGCTGTCATTTAAAGGTTATTCTATCTTTAGATATGGTGGCCCCCAAAAGAGGTTATGCTGAACCATTTGCTTACCATATAATTGATGACCAGAAGCTTCTGAGGAGAAGTTTGGGTAAAAATTCTGATGCAGGACGATGCACAATAGGTGAAAAGACGATGGAAGCTAGCCAACTGACCTATATTGATAGCTCACGCTGAACAAAGTTCAAGTTAGCTAAGATTTTTTATCTCTAAATGTAACATTGACATTCAAGCTACAGGTCTTGGTCTTACATGCAGTATATCTTTTTGCCATAGTCACTGTATGTGCCAAGAAACTTGTATATCCATCTTGAAAAGTGACAAAAAACAATAGCTGTCTAATGATACCACACTTGACTATTTGATGGCTTGTCAGATAAATGAATTTTCTTTTTGAGAATCAGTCTGTCAAAATTCAGGTCAGAGTTATAGGACTTGATGCTGTAATCTTGTTCAGTGGTGCCCAAACATCTGTGTAAATTTTCAATAAAGTTTCTGCATTAATGTTAGAGACAGTAATTTTCATGCAAAACTTTAACCTGCATTTTCTAGGTACTAAAAGGGTCATAAGTTTGCCAAAATACTATTCAAAGTTATGGGAAATGCACCTTTCACCATGTTTTATCCACCTCTAGAACTTGTATGGAGTTTCAATTTAATATCTGCAGCTTTGGAAAGAGAAATCTGCATGTTAAAAAGGTGCATAATTCTAGAAATGTTGCAAGCAGCATTATAAGTCTTGCCACACTAATGGACACTGTTGCTATGAATTATTTGAACTATTTTGTAAGAAGACCACCCAAGGAACATCCAGTCCAGATTTCATCAACTTCCACCAAACAGTTTCAGAGATGTCTTTTGAAGGAAAGCGAGGGAGGACAGATGTTGAGTAATCACTATAGCTGATTCTTAGTACTTTGTGCTCGGGTTAGCTAAAACATAAAATTACCTCATCATTTTCAGAATTTATTGCCATTGCACTATTTGTTCCTGATCCACCAGCTACTACTACATTATTGTCACAAAACTGAGCTGCATATAGGAATGGACCGGTATTTCCTTGACCTTTACTGGCTGGAGCTTTTACTGGGAAATTCACAACATGAGGTCGGGCTTTACTGCTTGGGCCATAGTCTGTGCTATAGTCCCAGATCTGGAGGGCATCATTTCCACCAACATAAGATCCAGTCAAAATCTTGTATCCCTACAAAACAAGATTTATCATTCATTTCAATTAAGATTATAGATAAAGGAAATGACCTCAGCATGTCAAAATTAAATATAAAAAAAAAAAAGAGTATTGCAGAAAAAATCATTAAGAGGATCTTAGCATGAAATAATGATACTGATGAAAAAAGCAGTGCAATGGTTAAGTAATGGCAGCAGTAAAAAACAGATTACAAAATGTACATGACTTAAACATATTAGCATATGGCAGCAGTAAAAAACAGATTACAAAATGTACATGACTTAAACATATTAGCATATGGCAGCAGTAAAAAACAGATTACAAAATGTACACGACTTAAACATATAAGCATATGGCAGCAGTAAAAAACAGATTACAAAATGTACACGACTTAAACATATTAGCATATGGCAGCAGTAAAAAACAGATTACAAAATGTACATGACTTAAACATGTTAGCATATACCATAACTGTATGAATAAATTTCAGAATTCCTTCCTTGTGGACACAGCACTCTTTTAGAAGCCTTTTCCAAGACTTTGTTACTTAAGAGAAATCCTTGACAGAATGTCCTTGATAGATATTCAATTCACAGCTTTATCTGGATACTGATTTATATCAGATCTATGACTATTCATTCCTTGAGAACATTGTTGATGTGTTCAGTCAACAAAAAGTTTTAAACATTAATTTAAGGAGGTAGGTTACCTTGTTACCAGGGTAAATTTAAACTTGTTGAACTGCAGCAATTTTTTGTGTATTTCGTGTAATT
Source organism: Mercenaria mercenaria (assembly GCF_021730395.1). NCBI lineage: Eukaryota > Metazoa > Mollusca > Bivalvia > Venerida > Veneridae > Mercenaria > Mercenaria mercenaria. The sequence goes on from NC_069362.1 coordinate 28,427,409, forward strand.
AAATGTTTTGACTGCTACAATCTCAGTTTTGTTTATCTCTGTCCCTCATGTACAATTTTTATCCAGGATTGAAGTACATGACTCTCAAAAGGTACTTTATATTGAAAGAAGAAGGAAAATACAGATATTTAACCCTTAATTTGTTCATGACCAACATGGAATATTTGGGTAATATTATTAGTAAAATATCAAGCACTTTACATGGTACCCTATTTTTCTTAAAGTTTAAAGTAACCATGGCAACAGAGATGTTTAAAATAGCTTATATCTTACTTTTTATCAAAATTTCTTATAAAAAAAAAAAAATAGAATAAAATTATCTTAAAACATTTTATTTCTAATGTAAGTAAAATTTTCGTGCTATTTGCTATTTTTTAAAGACATTTCACAGCTTAAAATACTTAAAGCAGTAAATAGAAAAAGTGGAAACTCCAGAGGTCGCTCAACACAACAAAAACGAAAATGTTGCAGGCTCAGTTTGATTGAGCCTGTTCATGGATAGTAGTGGAAATGCATGCTACCGTCCACGCCCTCTAGCCTCAGGTTGAGCAGAACTCAACATTTACACATGTTAAAAGTACAAAAATCAATTTAGAGACATCCGCAGATGTGTTCATATGGCGGTTCACATGGAACCTTCAATGCTACACTAGTGTGTAATTCCATGAAAAGCGGCGTATGGTCCCCAGTTAACCCTTGTCTGACATTTTTTTACAGAAAAATTGTTTGTCATGCTGCTATCATTCTCACTGATATTGTTGAAATGCAAAGAAATATAAAGCCGAAGCTGTGTTCCTTAAGTAGACCAGTGTCAACGCTTTTGAATTTTTTATTTAGATTTATAGGTCTCGGGCTTTGTTTCTATGGTAACATCAATTTAATTCAAGATATCACAATTTTCTACTGAAATCTGAACAATTTTAGAGATTAGTTTTAGCATACATGTATATAATAATAAATTATCAACGGAAACTGAAAAAATAGGTATATCAAACTGACCAAGTTTTATTTGAAAATGACTGTAATAAGTAACCTTTCATCCAACTATATTCCCAATAACATCAGTTACCATCATCCTTTTTCTTACATTCTGCAGTAAATTTCAATATAACTACATAAAAGAAGCAAAATATTGATCATTATTCAGAGGGAAAGACACATAAAAAATATTTAAGCAAATATTGGCTGTCTAAAAATAGATCAAATAAAGAAAATGTACAAAATTATCTACTTTCAATATTAAAGCTATTAATTTTGCGCGGTAACTGACACATAAAACCATGACATCAATGATGTCATATTAGGACAACAATGTTTCGAAGCGTTTCTGCGGCAATAAATTCATTATTTCTGCATTATTAAACCATGAAGCATCAGATTGGAGACAGATTCATGATTTTTTTTTAAAAATAATGGACATACAAACACATTTAGTTTGTTGTAAACGTCATAAAATTGTCAAGTTAGCTTCTGATTGGGTATGCGCATATAAAAATATTATGATAACCTACCTCCTTAATGATATCAGTTATATAACATCAGCTGAACTGCATGACAGATCATGCCTTTATTATCTTAAAACAAAATGAACTGGTGGTACTAGAAATTAAATTATAGTCAAACTTCGTTCACCATAACAATGGATAATTCAAAAGTCACCCTCATTGGCAGTTTATAATTACAGTGCACAATGTATAGTTTTTGACAGCTGAAACTAATCAATAGCTTGAACAAAATTTACTGGTCTCGTCAAATTTGAGCAAAAAAAATTCCACTGTAAATTTATTCATCTATATTCAAACAGTGGTTATGCCAACATCTGAAACATTTATATACACTTCCATTTATCTTTTTCTTGCTCAGTATAGTGTGCAACCTACTTTTTTGACCAGTAAGAGCAAGTTATTTTTCAAAACAAGTGGCTCCTTATTCCTGAAGACCAATGTAACTGTAGCAATGATTTTCGAAGAACAGCTCTACCCACTGAAAAGCCTCAACACATCTCACTCTGCAATTCTGATTGGTCAAACTGAACCATTTGCTTACCAGGTAATTGGTGACCAGAAGCTTCATAGGAAAAGTTTGGGTAAAAATTCAGATGCAGGACGATGCACAGTAGGTGAAAAGACAATGGAAGCTAGCCAACTGGCCTATATTGATGGCTCACACTGAACAAAGTTCAAGTTAGCTAAGATTTTTTTATCTCTAAATGTAACACTGACATTCAAGCTACAGGTCTTGGTCTTACATGCAGTATATCTTTTTGCAATAGTCACTGTTTGTGCCAAGTAACTTGTATATCCTTCTTGAAAAGTGACAAAAAACAATAGTTGTCTAATGATAACACACTTGACTATTTGATGGCTTGTCAGATAAATGAATTTTCTTTTGGAGAATCAGTTTATTGTCAAAATTCAGGTCAGAGTTATAGGACTTGATGCTGTGATCTTGTTCAATGGTGCCCAAACATCTTTGTGAATTTTCAACAAAGTATCTGCATTAATGTTATAGAGAGTAATTTCCATGCAAAACTTAACCTGCATTTTCTAGGTACTAAAAGGGGCATAAGCTTGCCAAAATACTATTCAAAGTTATGGGAAATGTACCTTTCACCATGTTTTATCCACCTCTAGAACTTACATATATGACATCTTGAATATTCTTAGGTCTTTTGTAGGCAACAAAAGGTTTATAATCCTGTTACTGCCTTACTCTCATGTTGAGAATACTTGACCCTTGTTCACAAAACATTTTTGGTCTCAACTGAGTTTTTAAGTACGAATTTTACTATAACTTCGATGTTAAATTCCAAATGAGACTGACCATACTGAATACCGAACAGCCACATGAAAATAGTTAATAACTCAAAATTTAGCTTTAAACATGCTATTTAGATATAAATCATAATGACTAATAAAGTTTCATTATCAAACTCATTTTTGCTATCACACTATTCAAGAGCATTTTGCACTGTAAGGAAAGAGACTTTCTTTAATGCCTCATTTATAAACAGGGTAGTGGCATGCTTGAAAGTGTTCATTGAGTTTGATAATTTCCTTATCAAAAATGGTATTATCTCAAGCAATACACCTTAAACATTTAGCCTGACTACAAGGAATACCCTTTAACATGAAATTGGGTGACATGATGAAAATCCTATGTACAAATGACTGGTTGTGTATTTTCATGAACACTTGTATGCATGACACCATTTTCATTTTTTCTTTGTTAACATCTAAACAAAACCTTTTTGCTTTGTTAACATTCAAACAAGAGCTCCACGAAATGAACGCCTGTAGTTTTAGATCAGAGGAGGAAGTAAATTTAAAGATTTGTTTTTGGTGGGGGTGGGAGGGGGTAGGTGATGCAATATGGCAGTGGGTGGGGGGGGTTTCTTTTGCATGAGCAATAATGGAATAGTTAGGCAGAAGATACAAGGTGTTTTTCTTTGTTTATTTATCAATTAATTCATTTCTGTGTGCTCCAGACTGCAAATATGAGGACAAGTTTTACCTTTGAACTCTATTTAGGACTTGACCTTTGACCTACTGAACTGGTCCATCACCATCTACTAATACACCAAATTTACAGTCGGTTCTATGAATATCTTCAAAGTTCAGATACAAATGAGGGACAAATTTGACCTTGCTGTGACCTTGATTATTTAACCTAAAGACCTGGTTCATGCACTCTGCACAGCGCCTCACTGCCACCTACCTATAAGCCAACATTGAAGTAAATAAACTCCAGACATGAAATATGACAGACAGACAGACGGATGGGTGGATGCATGGGCAGACGCATGGCCATCAATTAATATGTTCCTTTTCTCAAAAGCAGGCACACATAACTAGAATGATTTCCAGGACTCCCACATACTGTGCCATCCTCTAAATAGCAAAAAGGGGCCATAATTCAGTCAAAATGCTTGATAGAGTTGCCTCCTCCTTCTTACAGACTGGGGTCATGATGGTAAACAAGTATGCAAAATATGAAAGCAATATCTCAATGGACTTAGAACATATTTGAAGTGGTACGCAAACTTTAACATTTGTGTGACGCTCATGCTCACGCTAACGCTCATGCCAACGCCAAGGCGTGTAGGATAGCTCCCCTATTCTTCGAATAGTCGAGCTAAAAATGCAAAAGTCATGTCTATTTATCATATAATTAACAAAGAGGTACACAGCTTGAATATGTCCGAAAATCTGTTACTGGTGAATGGTTTCAAATGTTAACATTTTAAAGTGACTTTATTTTTAATATGGTAAAGAAATAAAAATGTTATGGTATATTTTATCATATCAAAGGGAAGTAATTGATAAACAAATAAAGTGCATGATATGACTTGACTTTTCCATATGACATAATTATTGTATTGTAATTGTGAATATTTAGTCAAAACACTATTGAAGTACTACCTTTAGATCTAATGCGTCTCCACATATGTGGGGTCCATGAATGGTTCTCACCACACCGTCATTATTGCGGGCATCCCAAATCTGTAATACATCTTTAAGGTCACTCACTTGATTGTATAGTGTTCACTGAACATGACAGCATGTTGCTTTTAGAAAATAGGATGGTTGGTTCACAAAATAATACTTCACTCTGACTAAACAGAAAATATGTTGAACATGATAACATTGCAAATCAACATTATAACACAATTAAGTAACTAGAAAACTCTAATTAAAGATGACAGCTCTGGCATTCCATATAGGAAAACTAGTCTTGTCAAACTCTATTTGAATATCATCATTAAAGGGATGTAACATACATAATATAAGATTCTTTCACTGGTTATAGGTGCAGATGGGAATATCCGGCCTCGAGGGTAACTGTTCAGGCGGTAACGAGGTTCCTACCGAGTTACGGCCTAAACAGTTACCCGAGAGCCGGATATTCCCATCTGCACCTATAACCAGTGACAGAATTTTTTTCTTGCATACCGATATCAAGATATAATAATAAAAATAAAATCAGTCGAACGGCTCTCTTTTTTGAACTATTTCTTATAGTAGCGTATTTAAACAAAGCGCGGGAAAGCAACGTCCGTAAACAAGAAAGACGTCATGACGTTTCAAAGACAAATAACCATGTTTAGTTCTGGTTTTGTTTTATCAGTTGCAGCGTAACGTTATGAATTTTTGATGAAATAACGTGTTTTGAATCGAGAAATATACTATCAGGAACAAAGAGGAACTGTCAAGGTACTGGATTTTTATTCCATTTTTCGAAATAAAATATAAACAAGAGCTCGTCGAACACGAAATGCCCCCCTTGATGCATTTAGTAATTGCATAAGGAACAAATTATATGCTCACTTATGCATGTGGTTCAAATTTGAAGGCTGCAGCTTGAAAAATGTGAAAGTAGGTCACTAGGTCAAAATCAAGGTCAAATTTTATTTCGGAACACAAAACTATGCAAGTGATCCAAATTTGAAGCCTGTACCTTCAGAAATGCGAAAGTAGGTCACTAGGTCAATCTCAAGATCAAAGTTAATTTCAGTACACAAAACTATGCTTGTGGTTCAAATTTGAAGGCTGTAGATTGAGAAATGTGAAAGTAGGTCACGAGGTCAAAATCAAGGTCAAATTTTATTTTGGAACAAAAAACTATGCATGTGGTCCAAATTTGAAGTCTGTACCTTCAAAAATGTGAAAGTAGGTCACTAGGTCAATAACAAGGTCAAAGTTTGTTTCAGTACACAAACCTATGCATGTGGTCCAAATTTGAAGGCTGTAGCTAAAGAAATGTGAAAGTAGGTCACTAGGTCAAGATCAAGGTCAACTTATGTCAAGGTTCATCTTGCCACTCAAAAGTATACATGTGGTCCAAATTTGAATGATGTAAGTTATGGACATGAATATTCTAAGTTTTTCCATATATAAGTCTATATGAACCATGTGACCCCTGAGGCGGGGCTTATTTGACCCTAGAGGGATAATTTGAACAACCTTGGTAGAGAACCACTAGATGATGCTACATTACAAAATATCAAAGCCATAGTCTTTGTGGTTTGGACAAGAAGATTTTCAAAGTTTTTCCCTATATAAGTCAATGTAAACCATGTGACCCCCAGGGCGGGGCCATATTTGACCCTTGGGGAAAAATTTGAACAATCTTAGTAGAGGACCACTAGATGATGTCATATACAAAATATCAAAGCCCTAGGCCCTATGGTTTTGGACAAGAAGATCAGAAACTGTTTAACTGTTCCTGGCCAATGCGACCTTGACCTTTGACCTAATGACCTCAAAATCAATAGGGGTCATCTGCTGGTCATGACCAACCTAACTATCAATTTTCCTGAAACTAGGCCCAAGCGTTCTTGAGTTATTGCTCGGAAACCATTTAACTATTCCTGTTCACTGTGACCTTGACTTTTGACATACTGACCTCAAAATCAATAGAGGTCATCTTCTGGTCATGAATAACCTGCCTATCAACTTTCGTGACCCTAGGCTGAAGTGTTCTTGAGTTATCATCCGGAAACTGTTTAATTGTTCACTGTGACCTTGACCTTTAACATACTGACCTCAAAATCAATAGGGGTCATCTGCTGGTGATGACCAACCTCCCTATCAACTTTCATGATCCTAGGCCCAAGCGTTCTTGAGTTATCATCCGGAAACCGTTTAATTGTTCAGGGTCACTGTGACCTTGACCTTTAACATACTGACCTCAAAATCAATAGGGGTCATCTGCTGGTGATGACCAACCTCCCTATCAACTTTCATGGTCCTAGGCCCAAGCGTTCTTGAGTTATCATCCGGAAACCGTTTTACTTTTCAGGGTCACTGTGACCTTGACCTTTGACATACAGACCTCAAAATCAATAGGGGTCATCTGTTGGTGATGACCAACCTCCTTATCAACTTTCATGATCCTAGGCCCAAGCGTTCTTGAGTTATCATCCGGAAACAGATTGGTCTACATTCCGACCAACCGACTGACCGACCGACCGACCGACATCTGCAAAACAATATACCCCTCCTTCTTCGAAGGGGGGCATAATAACTACATACATCTTCTACATATATGTAGTTCGTAATACGTCATTTAAAGCATGAGAGTCATCTTACACCCCGGGGTGTAAGATGGATTTTTCCAGCACCGGTAAAAATTCCGGAAATCCCTGTCTGATATGCAAGAATCATGCAGTATATAATCCAACCCGGACAAGCCAATGAACCTTTTTTGACAGTGAAGCTTCCTGTGAAGGCTTGATTAATTCCAGCCAGTGGTTTCTAAGAAATTGCCTAGACATGAATGGCAAGATGGACAGATCAGTGGACAGAGTTGTAACTATGTACTCCTCCAAACATCTTCATGGAGCGTAAAAAATTGATATTTGTTTAACCAATGAACTTCTTTTTACCTTGAGCTGTCTATCCCAGCCAGCTGTGATAAATATATCATCATATTCAGGATGAAACTTGAGTGCAAACACTCTCTGAGCACAGCCTGAGAACTGCAAATTAGTTGGATCCTTTGTGTTGTCATACCCAGTGTACTCCCGTATTTCCTAAAACAAATTTTTTCTTGCAGTATCATATAACATGAACATGTCTATCTAAAAGTATTGTGTTAACCTCTCTATTAACTTCTGGCACGAAAGTTCTTGTACAGACTTTGCACATGACAAAAGCTGCCTGAGGACAACAACTTGATATCTTCAAAAGCATTGTTACAGAAAGTTAACTGAATGAATACATTGACAAAGGTGCAAATATTTTGTATAAATGTAAGCAAGACTCAAAGAACATTCCCCTCAAGTAATTATTTAAGAAATACCAGCTAACAAACAAAAACTCTACCAAAAATTGCTAAGTCTAAAAGGGGTCAAAATTTTGTACAAAAAGATAAATTAAATGGATGCTGTGTATTTCATTAAAGTGAACAAGTATATGAAGTATCAATTCCAACTAATGGTTACTCAGACAACAAATCAGTGAGGTTCAAAACAAGAGGGCCATGATGGCCCTATATATCGCTCACCAGAGTTGATCTGGCCTACTGACCTAGTTTTTGACCCCACAAGACCAGGAGTTGAACTTGACCTAAAGATCATCAAGACAACGTTCTGATTAAATTTCATTAAGATTTTATTACAAATGTGGCCTCTAGAAATTTCACAAGCTTTTCCTTTGATTTGAATGGGTGACCTAGATTTTGACCCCATATGACCCTGATTTGAACTTGACCTAGAAATTATTAAGACAAACATTCTGACCCAGTTTCATAAAGACTGAGTTACAACTGTGACCTCTAAAGTGTTCACAAGCTTTCCCTTTGATTTGACCAGTTGACCCCACATGACCCAGATTCAAACTTGTCCTAGAAATAATCAAGCCAAACTTCCTGACTAAGTTTCATAATATTGGGACACAACTGTGGCCTCTAGAGTGTTTACAAGCTTTTCATTTGATTTGACCAGGTGACCTAGTTTTTGATCCAACATGACCCAGTTTCGAACTTGACCAAGAGATCATCAAGACTAACATTCTGACCAAGTTTCAAAATGATTGGGTCACAAATGTGGTCTCTAGAGTGTTCATAAGGTTTTCCATTGATCTGACCTACTGACCTAGTTTTTGATCCAACATGACCCAGACTCAAATTTGACCCAGAGATCATCAAGACTAAGATTCTGACCAAGTTAAAAAAAAAAAACAAACTGTTTCATAAAATTGGGACACAAATGTGGTCTCTAGTGTTCACAAGCTATTCCTTTGATCTGATTTACTGAACTAGTTTTTGACCCCACATGACCCAGTTTCGAACTTGACCTAGAAATCATCAAGACTAACATTCTGACCAAGTTTAATAAAGATTGGGTCAAAAATGTGGTCTCTAGAGTGTTCACAAGGATTTCCTTTGATCTGAACCTACTGACCTGGTTTTTGACCCCACATGACCCAGTTTCGAACTAGACCTAAAGATCATCAAGACTAACATTCTGATCAAGTTTCATAAAGCATGGGTAAAAAATGTGGTCTCTAGAGTGCTCACAAGCTTTTCCTTTGATCTGACCTAATGACCTAGTTTTTGACCCCCACATGACCCAGTTTCGAACTTGACCTTGAGATCATCAATACTTACATTCTTGCCAAATTTCATAAAGCCTGGGTCAAAAAATGTGATCTCTAGAGTGTTCACAAGGTTTTCCTTTGATCTGACCTACTGACCTAGGTTTTGACCCTACATGACCCAGTTTCGAACCTGACCTAGAGGTCATCAAGACTTACATTTTGATCAAGTTTCATAAAGATTGGGTCAAAAATGTGGCCTCTAGAGTGTTCACAAGCTTTTCCTTTGATCTGACCTAGTGACCTAGTTTTTGAACCCACATGACCCAGTTTTGAACTTGACCTAGAGATCATCAGGACTAACATTCTGACCAAGTTTCATAAAAATTGGGTCAAAAATGTGGTCTCTAGTGAGTTCACAAGCTATTCCTTTGATCTGACCTAGTGACCTAGTTTTTGACCCCACATAACCCGGTTTCGAACTTGACCTAGAGATCATCAAGACTAACACTCTGGTAAAGTTTCATAAAAACTGGATCAAAAATGTGGTCTCTAGAGTGTTCACAAGCTTTTCTTTTTATCTGACCTACTGACCTAGTTTTTGACCCCACATGACCCAGTTTTGAACTTAACCTAGATCATCAAGACTAACATTCTGACCAAGTTTCATAAAGATTGGGTCACAAATGTGGCCTCTAGGGTGTTCACAAGGCAAATGTTGCCGGACTACGCACGATGCACGCCGACGGAAGCCAGACAATGACCGGTCACATTATAGCTCACCTTGAGCACTTCATGCTCTGGGGAGCTAAAACAACTTAACTAAATCAGGTGGGGACGGGACACATACCAGTGCCAACAAACAGGCAAGTGCAACAACTCAACCCTGTTCTAAACAAGTCAAGCCAAGTTGAATGAGCCTAATATTTTGGCAAAAAATAACTTAGAAATATGGAACCTGTAAATCTCTTGTCAAGTCACCACAGAGTGCAGGTTTGTGAAGTACCTTACATAAAACATGAGGCCTGAACAGACTCATCATCTCATGTAAGGAGGATCCAAACCTTTAGACTTTGCTTCTGATTATGTCCCCATTAAGCATATCAGTTAAGCAGTAATTAAAAGGATTCTACCTACCTGATTTGTATTTGCATCATAGAGCCGAACACTAAGATCCCTTCCAGAAGTTGCAAATCTTGTGTATGTGTAATCAAAATCCATACAATTTATTTCATTTTTTATCTTTTCTCTTCTTCCTCCTACTTCAGGTCCAAATTTAAATTCTGAAATACAAAATGTTCTCTTGTCAACAGTAATGCCATCAATAAACAACTGTTTGTTTGTAGTGCCCAAGCCTCATCTGCTCAAAGCATTTTCATTCTCAGCTGAGTTTGATAACGAAACTTTTTTGTCATTAAATTGCATGATTAGAGATCAAGTGGTAGGTTAGGCCTTTATTTTTTTATTCTTTGGTTTACGAACCGCCAGGTGACACGTGGTCGTAGGAGGGAAAAAAATAAAAATAAAACAAGGAGCTGCGTTCTATAAACGCTTGATGCCCCTGGTGGCATTCTTGTCGATACAAAGCAACCTAAGTCCAAAATGAGGTCAAATTCAAGGTCAAGGTCAAACTGAGGTCAGGTGATGTCTTAAGATGAGGAATGGTCACAGGTTACATCTGCATTAGTATCAAGTCATTCTAGTAAGAGGTATTGATGCTAGACGAAACGGTCCCATTTGGTAAACCTCGTATGGATGGATGGAGGACGAACGAATGAAGGTACGAATGGGCAGACGGACAGGACAATCACTATATGCCTCCCGCATCAGTAAATGCCGGGGGCTTAAAAACAGAATCAGAATTTTTTTTCTCAGTAGGAAACGGACCTTATTTGCATACAATCATTATATGTCCTAACTAATGAGAAAACCTCAGTTTTGTAGGCAAAACACTTTTAAACTCCATGTATGTCAGTGTGTTTTCCACTTACACCATTAAATTTCTACCTCAGTCATGTAAAGCTGTGTTGTGTATTAATTGGTTTATTTTTAAACCCTATAATACATTCCATGCATTTCATTGGTTACATGTCTATACATTTCAAATTATGAATATATATAGAAGGTGTTATGGTAGGTTTAAAATGCCTATTTTTATGCCCCCCACCCACTTTGCTTTGCAGATGTCGATCAGTCTGTCAGTCTGTCTGTCTGTTGGTTGGTCGGTCTGTATGTAGACCAATCCGTTTCCGGATGATAACTCAAGAACACTTGCGTCTAGGATCATGAAAGTTGATAGAAAGGTTGGTCATCACCTGCAGCTGGCCCCTATTGATTCTGAGATCTGTATGTCAAAGGTCAAAGTCAGTGACCCTGAACATTGAAACGGTTTCCGGATGGTAACTCAAGAACGCTTGGGCCTAGGATCATGAAAGTTGATAGGGAGGTTGGTCATGACCAGCAGATGACCCCTATTGATTCTGAGGTCAGTATGTCAAAGATCAAGGTCAAAGTGACCCGGAACAATTAAACCTTTCCGGAGGATAACTCAAAAACGCTTAGGCCAAAGGTCATGAAAGATGATAGAGAGGTTCTTCATGACCAGCAGATGACCCCTATTGATTTTGAGGTCAGTAGGTCGAAGGTTACAGTTTCCAGACAATAACTTGAGAACGCTTTGGCCTAGGATAATGAAACTTGACAGGGAGGTTGATCATAACCTATAGATGACCCCCATGGATTCTGAGGTCAGTAGGCTAAAGGTCAAGGTCACATTGACCTGGAACAGTTAAACCCTTTCCGGACGATACCATGAGAAAGCTTGGACCTAGGATCACTACACTTAATTGGGAGGTTGATCATAACCAGCAGATGACTCCTGTTGACTTTGAGGTCAATAGGTCAAAGGTCAATGTCACAGTGAACCAGATCAGTAGAAATTTTGTTTACAGTGAGCAAATAATTTCTGTTCCTTGTGCAATTACTGAATGCATCAAGGGGGGTATTTCGTGTTCGACGAGCTCTTGTTAACTTTTGTTTACATTTTGGCATTTTTAAATCATTGTTTGTTTTCCTAGTGAAAAAAAAAACACACTAGTGAAAATATGTGTATGTAAAACTAAAGTTCAAAAGGATTTAAAATACTAAGACAACACATTCTTTACTAGTCTCGACTTTCATGTCTTTTCCAGATATAACAACGTAAAATACAAATGAAGTCATGTCCGTTTGGACGCAAACATCAACGGGACAAAAGCGCAGATATAGAATACATTTGTATTAATGCAAAGTAAGAAATAAGCAACAGTAACAAAGATATGACAAAAAACAAAGGTTGCCGTAAAACTTTAACCTTACAAATAACCTAAGTATAACACCTTGGTGACCTTGACATTATGTATAATGGGCCCAGCCCCTGCTATTGATTTTTCGTATTTATGTGGAGTACATGATTTATGAAGTTACAGTAAGATATATGATAGAACAAAAATGAATCGAAAAATACCAAGAAGTTGCTGAAAAATTCACCGAAGAAAGTCCTAATAAGCCCGACCTGAGTAAATACCCCCTTTTTAAATAAGTGACCATAGATGGATCTGAAATCGCTCACTATCCAATAAACCATTTGAACTGAGTATACGTGTTAAATTCGTATTTTACAAATCGACTTTTTTCAGACATGTGCTCTATAATTATAAAGATAAAAATTCTGACCATTTTTCATGAAGAAACCCTTTTATAAAAGCCTCTAGAGACGGCAGGTTTATCCTATATTTCCTATGACCTAGTTTGAAAGGCCGTTCCCAACTTATAAACTTGACCTAATATCATCAAGGTGAATTCCTAAATTTTCAGAAATCTCGTTGAAAAATAGGCCTCTAGAAAGTCACAAGGTTTGTCAATTTTCACCCTGACCAGTTTCGTGACGGCACATGACCCAGTACGAACTGAACCTAGATCAAAGCTGACATCTCAAAACAATTTCATAAGATCTCATGAAACTAATGAGCTTCAAGAGGCAAAAATTTATTGCCTATTTTTAGACCTAAAATGACCTAGTTTTGACCCCAAGTGACCAAGTTTCGAACCTGACCTAGGGATATCAAGATAACCTGACAATATTCATGAGAGTATATCTGAAAAATATGGCTCAAGAGTACAATGGTTTTTTGATATTGACTACTGACATAATGTTTGTAACTGACATGTCAACTTTCGACTTGATCATAATTATCAAGGTAAACTTCCTGACCAATTTCATGAAAATCCATTGAAATTAGCTCTCTAGAGAGTCACAAGGTTTTTCATTTTCTTACCTAATTGTAGTTATTGACGCACATGAACCAGTACAATTGACCTACATCCATCAAGTGTCACTACCAATTTTCATAATGACTCAGAGAATATGGCCTCTAGAAGGCAAGGTTTTTCTATTTAGACTTAGACAGTCTTTTTAATCCCTAACCCAGTATCGAAGCTTGATCCTAGATATACAAGGTTTGACTGACCAATATTTGAAGATCTAAATAAATACATAGGCCTTAGAGAGTCACGGTGTTTTCTATTTTTATTTGAACCATTATATTTTAACCCACAAGGTCACACTTTGCAACTTGACTAGATTCATCAAGCTGAATCATTCTGATCCGAATTTTCATGAAGATCATTGAAATATGGCCTCAGAGAGTCACAAGGTTCTCCTATTTTGGTTAATCATGATCCATTACTTTTTGACCCATGACTACAGATATCGATACGACCTAGTATCACAGATGAACCTTCTGACCAAGTTCCATGAAGATCTCATGAAAAATGAGCCTCGTAGAGGGATCCCCAAGGATTTTCTATTTAAATCACTAATCAGTTTATGAAAACCACACGTGACCCGTTAACTTGATCTAAATTGACACTGAGGTGACATTGGACCATTTCCATGAAATCTCATGAAAATGATGGCTTAGAAGGTCACAAGTATTTTCCTATTTTTGACTACGACCTAGGTTTTTAGCCCCCAGCGTGACTTTTGGTCCTGAAACTGCTAGATCATCAGGTGAACAATCATGACCAATTTTCATGAATGCTTGAAATATATGGCCTCTAGAGAGGTCACAGGTTATTTCTATTTTTAGACTCTGCTTCTTTTTATGTCGCACGTGACCAGTTTCGTAACTTGATTCAAAATCATCAAAGTGACAATTCACAATTTTATAGAGATTCCATGAAAAATGTACCTCTAAGGGCAAAAGCAAAATTAACGGACGGAACGGACGACGGTACGCTACGCTACGGAGCGACGGACGACGGACGCTGCGCGATCACAAAAGCTCACCTTGTCACTTTGTGACAGGTGAGCTAATAAAACCCAACACATCTACATGACAAAGTTTGAAATATAAACGTGAAGCATAAAAGTGAGAATTAACAATACTTATAGCATCTAATTATAATAGTAAAAATGATAATATTAATATGAAATAAGGCAGTGCCTAAATCGAGAATCGTTACAATTCATTAGCTTGCACAGAAATATGCGTTTGTATCAATTTAAAGGTAGATTTTTGTTTGTTTGTTTGTTTTGGGTTTAACGCCGTTTTTCAACAGTATTTCAGTCATGTAACGGCGGGCAGTTAACCTAACCAGTGTTCCTGGATTCTGTACCAGTACAAACCTGTTCTCCACAAGTAACTGCCAACTTCCCCACATCAATCAGAGGTGGAGGACTAATGATTTCAGACACAATGTCGTTTATCAAATAGTCACGGAGAACATACGCCCTGCCCGAGGATCGAACTCACGACCCCGCGATCCGTAGACCGATGCTCTACCTACTGAGCTAAGCGGGCGGGCAAGGTAGATTTTACAATAAAAACGAATATAATGTACTGCATATATTTGTACTAATGTGCAAGACGTTACAGTTCGGATAAGTTATGTGGACGCTTATTACGCACAATAAAAAAGTGTATTCTTTCAAAAAATCCAAAGTCAGACACCCTGTGCATGTGCTAGAAGACCACATTTTTTTAATTTGATAGTATATCTCATTTGGTATATATAGAAATCATCAAAATTGTGATCAGTACTGTTGAAATGTGTAGCCACACCATTAGCATAAATGCAAGATCGCTGAGATTGTTAATGTCAAATTTATGACTGTTCATACGTTTATAAACATGTTGTCGTGTTCGGTCCACATATTGCATGTTACACTTTTTACAAATTATGAGATAAATGACATTTGATGATGTGCAGTCTGTATTAAATTTAAGTTTGTACATTGACGAATTTGAAGAACTAGCGAATTTGTCAGTTTCTACTATCCTGGTACAATGTGTACACCTAGGTCGGAAGCATTTGCTGGAACAGGCACTGACGGGAATAGGGGGCAGTGCAGAATACCTAGACTTTACAAGAAAGTCTTTAAGATTTTTAACAGGCTTATATGCTAAGATTGGTCTGTAGGAATGCAACTGTTGGACTGAGATATTTGGCGATAGTTTAAATAAATCCCAGTATTTATGTATTATACTGCCAATGATTGGTGGGGAAGGATTATATTCAGTAACAAAAGGTACACTTTCAACTTGAGCAGAGTTGTTATTGTATATCAGGGCTTTATCTTGTGTAACATTACGCAATTTGTTAAATGCAGCATCAATTACACTATCTGCCTAATTTCTGGATTTGAAAAGTTCATGTAGTGTCCAGAGATTTAGCAAATTGATTATTGTCGGATATAATATGACGATATCGCTTAGCAAGACTGTAGGGTATGACATTTTTACAAGTCCTTGGATGACTAGAGGAACAGAGAAGCTATTGGTGCAGCTGGGATTCCAGGAAAACATTTCTATTTACAAAAGTCCCACATTCAGAGTTATGGACAGAACAAGAAACAGACCCTGTTAACCTTTGACCTCTAAGTGTGACACTGACCTTAGAGCTAGGGATCTGGGTCTAGCGCATGACACATCGTCTCATTATGGTGAACATTTACGCAAAGTTATTGCAAAATCCCTTCATGGTTGGCAGAGTTACAACCAGGAAGAGATTTTAATATGCCCACCTTCAGGGGCATAAAAAAGACTGAACTTTTTGGGTCCTGACAAGTGGAAGTCTGGTAGGTTGGGCAGAAGTGGCAAACAAATAAAATTTCAATTAAGGCCCCATCAACTAACAGAAGTCTCTGCCAGGGGTAGAGTACACTGTGTTTATTGGTTCTCCTTTTATGGCTCTGACACTGTTTGAGTATGACTAATCATGATTTTGGTTGCAAAATGTCCAAACTGCGAAAATCACAATTAATTGTGTGGCTTCACAACTGATAAGAGGGATATGCTAAACACAAAAATTCTCAAGTATCTAAAGAAACAAACCTGAAACAACTTCTTTCCATCGTTCTTCCTTATCATGTGGTATCTGACTAAAATCCAACAGTTTTCCGTCTTCTGACATAAAGTCTGATATATCACAATCAAGAATCTGTCCTTCAGATGTTCCTGCATATATGTGCTTAGGATTTTTTGGATTAAATCGCAATACCATAATTGGATATCCTCCATAACGAGATTTTCTAACATCAGCTATTTTCTTTCCTGACTTAGGTTCAAATAACTGAAAAGAAGTAGGTAAAAGCAATATTTCAGCATGCAAGTAATCAGAGAATGGAAGAATTTCAGAATTTGTAGTGTGTGTTAAATGCCAACCAAATCTATCTTATATCTAAATTTTAAACATTTATCTTTGCAACAATGAAAACACTCCACATACCATAAACAACAAAAGCTGTCCATAAGACAGCCCGCTCCACTATTTGGTGAGTTGACAGTAAAATGAATATATGTCTCAATAAGAGACTTCTACTTCAAAAGAAAGATAAACCAAGGGACAAATTCTGTCAAAAACACAAATTAAAATTACTGGGATTGTTACCACACATGCAGATGATGCTGGTAAGGATGTATTTTGAGTTCAAGTCATTATCTTATATAGTACTAAAGTTATGTCCAGAAAATGAAGTTTGTCAAAAAATTTAGGTATCAAAGGGGTATAATTTGGTCAAAAATACAAATCAGAGTTATGGGAATTGTTGAAAATGATGATAAAGATACAGTTTCAAGTCTTCATCTTATATTGTACTAAAGTTAATGTTATAATATATCCAGAAAGCGAAGACTGCCAAAAAAACTTTAAGTATGAAAAGGGCATAATTCTGTCCAAAACAAATTAGAGTTATGGGGATTGTATATAACCACACAATCATGCAGATGATGATTATAAAGAAATATTTATAATTTCAAGTCATTATCTTTTAAAGTATCAAAGATATGTCTATAAACAAAGCTTTCTAAAAAATTTAACATGAAAATAATTCTAAGTATAACTAGATGATGCTTTTGTTAAAAAGCTCATGTCTCCCTCAATGCAAAGTCGTACAGGTAAGAAGTCAATAGGGGTCAGGAGCGAAAGTCAAAGAGACACTGATGGTTGGCTGCAATAGGGATCATCTACTTGGCATGTCAAGTCATCTCGCTAAGTTTCAACACTCTTGGCCTAGTGGTTCTCAAGTCACTGTTCAGGCTCCTGTGACCTTGACCTTTGATCAAGTGACCCCAAAATAAAAGGAGTCATTTACTCTGCATGTCCAATCATCCTATTAAGTTTCAACATTCAAGAACAAGTGGTTCTCAAGTTATTTTCCGGGAATGTTTTTACATGACCAATCCCCTGTGACCTTGACCTTAAAGGCTTTAATAGACAGACCCAAAATAAGGGGTCATCTACTCTGCATGTTCAATCATCCTATGAAGTTTCAACATTCTGCGTCAAGTGGTTCTCAAATTATTGATCGGAAATTGTTTTCCATGTTCAGGCTCCTGTGACCTTGACCTTTAACAGAGTGACCCCAAAATCAACAGGGGTCATCTACTCTGCATGTTCAATCATCCTATGAAGTTTCAACATTCTGGATCAAGAGCTTCTCAAGTTATTGATCGGAAATGGTTATCAATGTTCTGGCTCCTGTGACCTTGACCTTTAACGAAGTGACCCCAAAAACAATAGGGGTCATTTACTCTGCATGACCAATCATCCTATGAAGTTTCAACATTCTGGGTCGAGGGTTCTCAAGTTACTGACTGGAAACGGTTTTCCACGTTCAGGCCCCTGTGACCTTGACCTTTAATAGAGTGACCCCAAAATTAATTGGGGTCATTTACTTGCATGTCCAATTATCCTATGAAGTCCTGGGTCAAGAGGTTCTCAAGTTATTGATCGGAAACGGTTTTCCATATTCAGGCCCCTGTGACCTTGACCTTTAGAAGAGTGATCCCAAAATGGATAGGGGTCATCTACTCTGCATGACCAATCATCCTATTAAGTTTCAACATTCTGGGTCAAGTGATTCTCAAGTTACTGACCGAAATGGTTTTCAATGTTCAAGCCCCTGTGACCTTGACCTTTAACAGAGTGACCCCAAAATCAATAAGGGTCATCTACTTTGCATGAACAATCATCTTATGAAGTTTCAACATTCTGGGTGAAGTGGTTCTCTAGTTATTGATCGGAAATGGTTTTCAATGTTCAGGCCCCTGTGACCTTGACCTTTGACGGAGTGACCCCAAAAACAATAGGGGTTGTCTACTCCAGCAGCCCTACAACCCTTTGTAGTTTGAAGGTTCTAGATCAAATGTTTCTCCAGTTATTGATAGTAAATGAAGTGTGACGGCCGGACGGGGCGAGACATAACAACTTTGTGACCTTGACCTTGGGTATAATGGGCCTAGACTCATACTTTGTTTGCCTTGGGTATAATGGGCCTAGACCCATACTTTGTTTGTATGCTGGACAATGTTTCTTCTTCTCTTCCGGATAAAGTACAGGGCCCACTCTGGAGCATCGACGCACTTGTTGAACTATGTACAAGGTGACTGTGAGGCGTAAACATTGTGCAGATTTAAAAGACGATAAAATCATGAAGTGCGTCTAGTGTTGGAGGCCCTGGAGTCCCGCCTTGAAGCTGTCAAGGTCTGGGACATGGCAACTTCTTCCGGAAGTTGATTCCAAAGTCGAATGGCAGATGGGGAGAAGGAATGGCGGAGTAGTTTATGTGAAGTTACAGTGAGATATACCGGTAAGCAATTGTAACAAAGATATGACAGAAAAACAAAGGTTGCCGAAAAACGAGTAGAATAGCCCCCCTATTCTCCGAATAGTGGAGATAGAAAGGGCCATGGTGGTTCTTACTTGCTCAACTGACTTTCACCACTCAAACAGTAATAATGTTGGAAGAAAGTCATGCAGAAAACAGTTATGACAAATAACTAAAAAATCAGGCAACAACATTTTTACACTTTCAACATAATTATATATCACAAAGTTCAGGCAGAACACATCTTCATCATATTGACTATGTGCCTTCCTTCAACAAGAATGATGTCAACCTTATATGATGCATGCTCTAAGAAAAGGCTTAATAGAATAACAAACAAATTTTACAATATGGCTATAAGACAAAAATAATCAGACACAAAAGTCCCCGCAACATGTACATGTCAGCTTCATGCTGATGATGTATATAAGTTTTCATTTTAATTGGATGGAAAATGTAGGAGCAGTTGAGTGTACAATGTTCTAATGTAGCTGTAATTTTCTAAGCCTAAAGAGTTGGTAACTCTAGAAAATAATAACTGAACATAGAAATATACTA
Source organism: Mercenaria mercenaria (assembly GCF_021730395.1). Taxonomy (NCBI): domain Eukaryota; kingdom Metazoa; phylum Mollusca; class Bivalvia; order Venerida; family Veneridae; genus Mercenaria; species Mercenaria mercenaria. The sequence goes on from NC_069362.1 coordinate 28,447,155, forward strand.
AATACTGTATACGATACATAAATGGAAAAGTGACAACTCCCTCTGGTGGTCAGATGTTTTTGACAAACTGGAACAGTTTGAACAAACTTGATATAGAGTCATCGAAAAAACGTTTCTGTCATTTTTTAAAGCAGCTTTATGTAAATCAGACATATTAGTACAAGGGTTCCACTGGACCTGAAAACCCAAAAGTCCCAGGACCCGTAGGTCCAAATTTTTAAGGGTCCTTTTCCAAAATACAGGAGTCCTGTCCCAACACGCCAGTATTATGGACTAAATTTTCTTATATAGTAATATGCAGCTGGTAATACAATGATATTAACCAAAAGATTTTGTTTTATCGATATTTATTTCATTTTAAAAATCATAATTATGGCTTATGTAGTTGTTAGTAATAAACTATTACAAGAATGGTGGGTGGGGTTTGATATCTTTGCATGTTATATTATCAAAAATGTTTCAAAATACAAAATGTATGGTCCTGACTACTGCCTGTGACTATGACCGCTGAGGTATGGACCTGACTACTGCCTGAGACTTTGACTGCAGAGGTATGGACCTAACTACTGCCTGTGACTTTGACCGCATAGGTATGACCCTGACTACTGCCTGTGACTTTGACTGCATAGGTATGACCCTGACTACTGCCTGTGACTTTGACTGCAGAGATATGGACCTGACTACTGCCTGTGACTCTGATCACTGAAGGTATGGTCCTGACTACTTGCCTGAGACTTTGACCAAAGAGGTATGGTCCTGACTACTGCCCGAGACATACCATACCGGACCTACATGATCAATATCTGCTGTTTTATTGGAAGCTCTTTAATACTTCAATCATGTATAAGACATGAAAATACTACGTAAGAATGTGCATGAAAACTATGAATGTATTTGTATGTGACTCCATTAAAAGTCAAGGTCACAGGGACCAGAACATGGAAAACTGTTTCCGATCAATAACTTGTGAAACACTTGATCAAATATTCTTGTGTGAGACACACCTTTTCAGTACACATTTTTACCGAATTTACTTAAATATTTATGGATGAGATAAGATATACAGTCCATGTACTTGGAGGTACATGAAGTCATTAATGAATACTGAATCTATAACTCTTACCTTAATAGTTCCATTGTCACATCCTACTGCAAGGATTGTTCCATCAAATGAATACTGTAATGAATACACACCTGCCACTTCCCTCTCCAAAGTAATCTCATGGTCAACAGACAACTTTGTGAACCTTTCCGGGTATGCTTTACCTGATATACAATATATCATAGTTTCATTTTAACTTTTGTCTAAGTTTGCAATACACATCAACTACCAACATGGCTCCTACACATACAAACTACTTCAGTATCAGTATAAAATGGGAGCAAGGGACAGTAGATTTGAAAATTCCACATATCTGCACTGGTACCAGTGCGAAAAAAAATCATAACAAGAGCTGTCCGTAAGACAGCCAAGCTCGACTATTCGAAATATTGTCACAGAAGCAGGAAATTATTACCCAAAATGTTAAATATCAAAAGAGTTTAAGTTCGAAAGGGGACATAATTTGACCAAAATACATATCAGAGTTATGGGACTTGATGCTATCAACTAGTTTTATAACCCCGAAGAAACATGTTAGGTTTAAATTCAATATCTGCATTAGTTTTGGAGATAGTAACTTGCATGTAAACTTTAACCAGAATTTTCTAAGTCCAAAAGGGGGCATAATTTGTTCAAAATACATGTTAAGAGTTATGGAACTTGACCTAGTGAGGCTGGTAATTGACCTAGAAAAGGAATAAATAAGATTCAAAGCTATATGCCTTTTGGTAATAGCTGTATGTACTTGCACGCAAAACTTTAACAAGAATTTTCTAAGTCCAAAAGGGGGCATAATTTGCAAAAAAATACATGGGACTTGATTCTATTAACTAGTTTTATAACCCCGAAGACACATGTGAAGTTTCAATTTAATATCTGTATTAGTTTTGGAGATAGTAACTTGCATGTAAAACTTTAACCAGGATTTTCTAAGTCCAAAAGGGGGCATAATTTGCCCAAAATACATGTCAGTGTTATGGGACTTGTCCCAGTGAGGTAGGTAATTGATCTAGAAAAAGAAAAAATAAGTTTCAAATCTATATGCCTTTTAGTAATAGCTGTATGTACTTGCACGCAAAACTTTAACCAGGATTTTCTAAGTCCAAAAGGGGGCATAATTTGCCCAAAATACATGTCAGAGTTATGGGACTTGTCCCAGTGAGGTAGGTAATTGATCTAAAAAAAGAAAAAATAAGTTTCAAATCTATATGCCTTTTAGTAATAGCTGTATGTACTTGCACGCAAAACTTTAACCAGAATTTTCTAAGTCCAAAAGGGGGCATAATTTGGCCAAAATGAAGGTCAGAGTTATGGGACTTGGTGCTATCAACTAGTTTTATAACCCCGAAGACACATGTAAAGTTTCAATTCAAAATCTGCATTAGTTTTGGAGATAGTAACTTGCATGTAAAACTTTAACCAGGATTTTCTAAGTCCAAAAGGGGGCATAATTTGCTCAAAATACATGTCAGAGTTATGGGACTTGACCCAGTGAGGTAGGTAATTGATCTAGAAAAAGAAAAAATAAGTTTCAAATCTATATGCCTTTTAGTAATAGCTGTATGTACTTGCATGCAAAACTTTAACCAGAATTTTCTAAGTCCAAAAGGGGGCATAATTTGGCCAAAATGAAGGTCAGAGTTATTGGACTTGGTGCTATCAACTAGTTTTATAACCCCAAAGACACATGTGAAGTTTCAATTCAATATCTGCATTAGTTTTGGAGATAGTAACTTGCATGTTAAACTTTAACCAAAATTTTCTAAGTCCAAAAGGGGGCATAATTTGCTCAAAATACATGTTAGAGTTATGGAACTTGACCCAGTGAGGTTGGTAATTGACCTAGAAAAAGAACAAGAAATCACAGAGTGATCTTGGAGCCCACCAATGTGCCATTTTTGAGTGTTCCAAATTCAAGACTTATTGACTAGCTCAAGGTCAAATTTCATTTCAGTACACAACACTGTGCATGTGGTCCGAATACGAAAGCTGTAGCTTGAGAAATGTGAAAGTAGGTCACTAGGTCAATGTCAAGGTCAAAGTTTGTTTCGGATCACAATCTTATGCATGAAGTCTAAATTTGAAGCCTGTAGCTACAGAAATGTGAAAGTAGGTCACTAGGTCAATCTTAAGGTCAAGTTCATTTCAGTACACAAAACTATGCAAGTGGTCCAAATTTGAAGGCTGTAGCTCGAGATATGTAAAAGTAGGTCACTAGGTCAAAATCAATGTCAAATTTTATTTCAGAATACAAAACTATGCATGTGGTCCAAATTTGAAGCCTGTACCTTCAAAAATGTGAAAGTAGGTCACTAGGTCAATGTTAAGGTCAAAGTTCATTTCGGTACACAAAACTATGCATGTGGTCCAAATTTGAAGGCTATAGCTTGAGAAATGTGAAAGTAGGTCACTAGGTCAAAATCAAGGTCAAATTTTATTTCGGAATACAAAACTATGCATGTGGTCCAAATTTGAAGCCTGTACCTTAAAAATGTGAAAGTAGGTCACTAGGTCAATGTAAAGGTCAAAGTTCATTTCAGTACACAAAAATATGCAAGTGGTCCAAATTTGAAGGCTGTAGCTTGAGAAATGTAAAAGTAGGTCACTAGGTCAAAATCAAGGTCAAATTTTATTTCGGAATACAAAACTATGCATGTGGTCCAAATTTGAAGCCTGTACCTTCAAAAATGTGAAAGTAGGTCACTAGGTCAATGTAAAGGTCAAAGTTTTTTTTGGTACACAAAACTATACATGTGGTCCAAATTTGAAGGCTGTAGCTTGAGAAATGTGAAAGTAGGTCACTAGGTCAAAATCAATATCAAATTTCATTTTGAAACACGGAACTATGCATATGGTCCAAATCTGACGCCTGTACCTTCAAAAATGTGGAAGTAGGTCACTAGGTCAAAATCAAGGTCAAAGTTTTTTCCAGTGCACAAAACTATGCAGGTGGTCCAAATTTGAAGGCTGTAGCTACAGAAATGTGAAAGTAGGTCACTAGGTCAAAATCAAGGTGAACTCATGTCAAGGTTCATCTTGCCACTCAAAAATATACATGTGGTCCAAATTTGAAGGCTGTAGCTACAGAAATGTGAAAGTAGGTCACTAGGTCAAAATCAAGGTCAACTCATGTCAAGGTTCATCTTGCCACTCAAAAATACATACGTGGTCCAAATTTGAATGTTGTAGTTATTGACAAGAACATTTTAAAAGCTTTTCCCTATATAAGTCTATAATGAACCATGTGACCCCTGGGGCGGGGCCATTTTTGACCTTAGGGGGATAATTTGAACAAACTTGGTAGAGAACCACTAGATGATGCTACATAACCAGTATCAAAGCCTTAGGCTTTGTGGTTTGGACAAGAAGATTTTCAAAGTTTTTCCCTATATAAGTCTATGTAAACCATATGACCCCCAGGGCGGGGTCATATTTGACCCTAGGGGTATAATTTGAACAATCTTAGTTGAAGACCACTAGATGATGTCACATACAAAATATCAAAGCCCTAGGCCCTGTGGTTTTGGACAAGAGGTTATTCAAAGTTTTCCCCTATATAAGTCTATATAAACCATGTGACCCCCAGGGTGGGGCCATATTTGACCCCAGAGAAATAATTTGAATCATCTTGGTAGAGGACCACTAGATGATGCTTCAAACCAAATATCAAAGCCCTAGGCTCTGTGGTTTTGGACAAGAAGGTTTTCAAAGTTTTTCCCTATATAAAATATAGAAATAAACAAAGGGCCATAACTCACTCATAAATTGTTGAACCAGTCTGATTTTCAGGGGGACACAACTAGGGTACCAATACATCATTCTGACAAAGTTTGGTCAAAATCCCCCTGGTAGTTTCTGAGAAGATGCGATAACGAGAAATTGTTAACGGACGGACGGACGGACGGACGGACCACGGACGCAGAGTGATTTTAATAGCCCACCATCTGATGATGGTGGGCTAATAAATAAGTTTCAAAGCTATATGCCTTTAAATGATAGCTGTATGTACTTGCATGCAAAAACTTAACCAAGGTGTGACGCCGACGCCGACGCCGACGCCAGGGTGAGTAGAATAGCTAGACTATTCTTCGAATAGTCGAGCTAAAAAATCCAATTTTGATAAATTCAAGGCAAGTGTTGAGCCGATGTATTGCATAATTATACTTAGCACTTCATTATGTGACATTTTCAGCCTGCCGATTCTGTTGCTTCTGTGATAAAAATGAGTAAAATGCCGGTTTCTGGACACTCAATTTTGAGGCAACAAGAGCTCATAGAACACGAATTGCCCCCCTTGATGCATTCAGTAATTGCACAAGGAACAGAAATTATTTGCTCACTGTAAACAAAAGTTCTACTGTTCTGGTTCAATGTTACATTGACTTTTGACCTATTGACCTCAAAATCAACAGGGCTCATCTGCTGGTCATGATCAACCTCCCTATTAAGTTTAGTGATCCTAGGCCCAAGCGTTCTCATGGTATCGTCCGGAAAGGGTTTAACTGTTCCGGCCCAATGTGACCTTGACCTTTAGCCTACAGACCTCAAAATCTATAGGGGTCATCTACAGGTCATGACCAACCTCCCTATCAAGTTTCATGATCCTAGGCCCAAGTGTTCTCAAGTTATTGTCTGGAAATGGTTGAAATGTTCCGGGTCACTGTAACCTTGACCTTTGACCTACTGACCTTAAAATCAATAGGGGTCATCTGCTGGTCATGATCAACCTCCCTATCAACTTTCACGATCCTAGGCCCAAGCAATCTTGAGTCATCATCCGGAAACCGTTTAACTGTTCCAGGTCACTGTGACCTTAAACTTTGACATACTGACCTCAAAATCAAAAGGGGTCATCTGGTGGTCATTATCAACCTCCCTATCAACTTTCATGATCCTAGGCCCATGCATTCTTGAGTTATCATCCAGAAACCGTTTAACTGTTCAAGGTCACTGTGACCTTGACCTTTGACATACAGATCTCAAAATCAATAGGGGTCATCTGCAGGTGATAACCAACCTTCCTATCAACTTTCATGATCCTAGGCCCAAGCGTTCTTGAGTTATCATCCGGAAACGGATTGGTCTACATACAGACAGACCGACCGACCGACATCTGCAAAACAATATACCCCTCCTTCTTTGAAGGGGGGCATAAAAATGCCACAAAATGCACACCTTGCGTGACCTGTACCGTATTATCTGCAAATGACTGACCTAAAACACATGTATATTTTTAAAGCATGTGACCAGACGACAATAATGGTAGGAAGAAAAATGTCTCTTCACCATTTACTTTTTCCGCAAATTTGAACTGAATCTGGATGGATGGACGACCGTTCCCATTTCGTCTGACTTCCGTTACCTCAGGTAAGATTTTAGACCTGGCCACCTACATGGAGCTAGGAAAATCGGTTTAAGCACATATTTATTTTACACAATAATTACTCATAAGTAGGAATCCTTGGTTCTATAAACATCATAAATAACCAGTTGAATATATATGCCTGTAAAGTACATCTATTTTATTTAAAAAAAGCGTACCCAGGCCAAATGCGAAACTGGCCCCTGCTACTAAAGGACTTTCCTAAAGTTGCTTTTCATGCCTGGACCTTCAAAATTCCGTATAGACATAAATACTATAAAGGTTAATCAGATGTTGTAACCAGCACTAAGATAAACTAATACTGCAGGTAACATAGATAGATTACTTGCCCACTGTACATTGGATTAAGATTGACAATATAAACAATTTATTTCCCTTGATTTATGAAGGTTAAGGGAGTCTAGTTAGAACACACAAAAGTCAATTCTGTATTGGAGAAAGACCTTAGTAGTGTGTAATAAACTTGAGTTGTGTTTTTTAATGCACTAAAAGATATTGGCTGCCCGTTGGCAGGGGCAGAGAATGGGTAGCTAGGAGTCCTGATCTGAAGCATCTGTGTTTATGAGCAGTAAGTTCTGCTAACTAGAAAGACTACTTCTCTAATTTTAAAATGACTAAATTCTGTAGCAGCTAGAAAAATCCGAATTTTTTATCTGATATATTCAAGCTGAAAGCGGGTAACTACGGTATGTAATTTTATATACTGAGACTTTAAAACTTTCATCAAACCATCAGCATCTCAGAATAAATAGGGGTCATATCCTGACTACAGCCAAAGCCTTCCCAAAGTTATTGGTATCATATTGTTTTCACAGAAATTTATAATAGATGCTGTACTGGTTTCGAAGCAGTTTCCATCATAAAATGAAGGTTTTTAAAATATCTTTTTTTCTTGAATGTTTCAGTTCCGTAAAATGCCCCCAAAGAGAACACCTTAGCTCTTCTGCTTTACGAAAACATGAATATCAGTAGTGTCTAGCGCACATGATAACACCCAGAGGGGTTCCAAAAGGGGTGAATAAATAGAGCTGAATCGGTTGACTACAGAAGCAGTTTCCGTCAATTTTTGTTTTAATATTTATGTACATTTTTACAGTGAATACGACTAGAAAAGCAACATCCGTGTTTTTTTTTTAATCTTTCTGGTGAAATTAATTAATACAATTTTAAGAAATTTGAAGGTTCATGTGTTAAATAAGGCTTGTTGAAAATAGGAGGTAAAAAAAAGCAAAACCTGAGACTCGAACTCGCGATCTCATGCTTGCGAAGCCGATGTTCTACCGATGCACAAAAATGACTCATTTTTATCTTTATCATGTATTTTTGGTAAATCATCTGGTTTCGACTGCCAAAAGGAGGAACTTTCAACTTAATTGGGGATTACAGAGTTATTCTCTGCGCATGCGCATTGGTTGCACGTGAAATCCCCCATGTGCGGAATGTAAACAAAACAATTATGGAATGGACAATTCGAATTTTCTTGGAAAGTTTTTACCCTTTGTTGCTGAAATTTCATAGATTGCAGGGTAGCATTATGGAAACAATCTCGACTTCTTTGTGAAGAACGTCACGAAACGTAAAATAACGCGTTGACGGATACTACTAGCCGACGGAAACTGCTTCGAAACCAGTATATAAAAATATTTTTATCTTATTAAATTGTAGAACAAGTACAAATAGCAGCAAGACAAGTAGCTTATCCTGAAGGATGAATTTGTCAAAGTCTCACTTAATAAAAAAAATCCAAAAAAACCCCAACATTTTTCCTGATCTACCTACCCTATTTTTTTTTAGCATGTTACCAGAAACAAAGATTATCTTTTTTAGGCCTAGTAGTATAACAATGGCTAAATGCTCAATGGATGCAGTGGTATCATGTTTAGATCAACTCTCATCCTCTCATTCTTTTACTAAGTAGTTTGAAAATTAAAATTAACCTATGAAATTTCTGTATAATAATATCCTACTTTAAGTGAACTCTGTTTCACCCAATTATAATCCCAGGTCAACATTCTCTTAATATTTTAAGTGCTTTTAGTGAGGTTATTCTTTAGCAAAACATCAACATTTTTATAAAGATTTTGTATAATTGGCACGAGATGTTGGGGGGTGGGGATTTTTTTTCATTCTGAATTTCTCTTTTTTGTCATTATAATAAACCTGGTGTTATTCTATTTATCACATGTTTGATGTCATAAGAGTGAATAAAGCCAAAACACATTCTTGGTATTACACTAGTGTAATAACACTTTATAAAGTATAGGAGACATTGGTCGAATTGACTTGGTCTATAATAGGTAAAGAAAATATTAATTTGATGTTTCAGTAGGAAAAGCTTACATGTGATAAAAAGAATATTACATTTGTGTCTTTCAACGTTGAGTTTATTAGAATCTTGAAGAAAACTGACAAAATGCAAAGCTCTGGTGCACATTTTATCGTTTTATTCAAATCATTTGATAAATTCAATATGAAATGACACTTATGAATTATCTTCTCTATATACAATTCGAAGATTCTGTCACACAAACCATTTGTATAATTCAATTATTTTTCACTCAGATATGTATTTAAAGCTGTTTTCGGGCGCCTGATGCATGAGGTGGTAGACAAGGAGATCAGGCACTGAAAATTAAATCTGTAAAAACTAATTTAAGTTCAACAGAATGCGAACATGTTGAAATAATTATGCCTGGTCAGCTTTGATATTTCAACAGGGTACAAGGACTGGAAATATTAAGGTTTTGATGGAGGCCTTGAGAAACAAAAATCAAACAACACCAAATCATAGAAAGAAAGAGTTGTTTGAATTGAAAATTGAACAGCATGTAAAACATGTACATTACTTTATGAAACAAGTGTCAGTATACTGATATAAACATTGAATTCCGGAAAAGGGCTGCCTAAAGGGGCTCCACTTCCGGACAGTTAAACGCCTTTAAAAACTCACCATTTTCAAAGAACTGTTACACATGTTTGTTTTGATGCATTTGCAATAGCGTGCGAGTGGTGAAATTTCACGTAACAAGGTGGAACATAGTTTTCAGCAATTGATTATCTTTTTTTCTTTACAAATGGCATTCATTTTCAAAGGGAGACAACTTTTTCTCAAAGATTACTTAAAATAATCGGAAAAAGTTGTTTCCCTTTGAAAATGAATGCCATTTGTACTTAAAATAATCGGGAACAGTTGTCTCCCTTTGAAAATGAATGCCATTTGTAAAGAAATAAAGATAAACAATTGCTGAAAACTGTGTTCCACCTTGTTATGAGAAATTTCACCACTCGCACGCTATTGCAAATGCATCAAAACGAATATGTGTAACTGTTCTTTGAAAATGGTGAGTTTTTAAAGGCGTTTAACTGTCCGGAAGTGGAGCCCCTTTAGGCAGCCCTTTTCCGGAATTCAATGTTTATATCAGTATACTGACACTTGTTTCGTAAAGTAATATACATGTTTTACATGCTGTTCAATTTTCATGTCAAACAACTCTTTCTTTCTATGGTTTGGCATTGTTTGATTTTTGTTTCTCAAGGTCTCCATCGAAACCTTAATAGCTCCATAACTCTTTGTATATTTTCCCATTAAAAATGTATTATCATCTAGATCTATAATATTAGCGAAATGTGATCTGTGCCCATGTAATTAAAATATTGGGTGTACATTGTGAAATTAACAAAGGTCTAGATAAGTTTCCCCATAAATCTGACAAATTTGCATAGGTTCCATACAGACTATCCTCTTTTTTACTTTGCCTGTTTCTGGTTGGTTTGAAATTTCTGATATTGTTTCTTTAACAAGTTATGCTATGTGATTACAGATACATTTTTTTTTACTTTCTGATATGTAATTTATAATCAATTTACATTAATTTCAACTCATTGCCTGACTGGCATGTTGTATAATAATTCAGATCAAAGATTATCTGTATTCAGTTTCAAACATCACGAAGTTCAAATAATAAGACCTTTTATCTTTCTACTTTCAAATTTTTTTTTTCACCTGATAAGAAAATTGAAAGGAGGAGGTAAAAGGAGGCATACCCCTTTAAAACTTATACCAAATAAGAAATTAAGCTGGTATATCATTGATCCCCTTCAACAAGGTAGATTTCAGATCCTGCAATTTCATAAGGTGAAACACAACATTCATGAGAAAAAAGCATACATTAGATTAGATTTGTAAATGTATAGTACATCATCAATAGAAAAAATTCATTTACCCTACATTTTTAATTCTATATCACATACAACAGACTGATGTACATGAAATAATTGTCAGTATCGTCTAGGACATAACACTAAAATAATAAACAGAAAAAACTCACCCTTAGCAATAGTCTGTCCAGCATTGATGGCTTCTTCAAGCCTTCTACGTGCCATTGTCTTAGTCCTGTAATACTGAAATGTATCTGTGTCTCTAAGAACTTTCTTATTCTATCATATCTCCATTGATCTCAAATCTATCTTCACCTGTCAATTAGAAAAACAATAATTAGTGAATTATAGCCCATTAATTCCACACAAAGGACAGAACTAGTGTTTTACCCTGATCAATAGGAATCAATTATAACAGAAAGCAGGTGAAAAATACTTTTTAAAGCAGTATCATGTTTGAAAAACGGATAATTCCCCCAGAGTGATGCCAACAAGATTATCAGTGGCCCACAGAGAGTCTGAAACTGATAAGGTGGTAAAACTAGAAATATTGCAAAGATTGTGTTAACTGGAGAGAATTTCACTACTGCATCTTTCAACAGAAATTTCAAACACTGGAGGAAAACACTTGAAATATTCCAAATGAAACACTGAAGCATCACCACTACAATATTATTGCAGATTCTGTATCAAACTTTTTACAAGAGATAAAATCATCTGATCTCAAAATTTGTGTGTGTGAGTGTCTGTGTGTTCGAGTTTAATGTCTTTTTTCAAAAAAATTTCAGTGATATAAGACAGTGTCTACTTGTAGCAGTGAGCACAATGCCCAACTCAAAAATTTGAAAGTGCAGCTACTGAAAGTCCAGGTATAGACAACTATATTTCTATATATCTGCATTTTATCAAGTTTTCATTTGATTTATTCGTAATAATATATGTCATATAACAAGTTACATATATTTACAAAGAAAGTATAACAAGAGGGTGATGATGACCCTATCTCTCTGATGTGTTAAACTTGGCCTTGGAATCATCAAGATAATCATTCTGACAAAGTTTCATAAAAATGGGTGGCCTCTCCAGTGTTTGATTTGAGTGATGACCTAGTTTTTAATCTGGCATAGGAATCATCAATTTAAACATTTGTACCAAGTTTCATTAAGATAGGATCATAAATATGGCTTCTAGAATGTTAACAAGTTTTTCCTTTTGATTTCAGCGGGTGGCCTAGTTTTTGACCCAACATGACCCAGATAAGAACTTAGCCTAGGAGTTATCAAGATAAACATTTTTAGCAAGTTTCATGAAGATATGTTTATAAATGTAGCATCAAGAGTTGTTACAAGCTTTTCCTTTGATTTGACCAGGTGACCTAGTTTTTGACCCAATACGACCCAGTTTCAAACTTGGCCTAGGAATCATCAAGAAAAACATTCTGACCATGTTTCATAAAGACAGGGTCATAAATGTGGCCTCTAGAGTTTTAACAAGCTTTTCCTTTGATTTGATCTGGTGACCTAGTTTTTGACCCACATGACCCAGGTTCGAACTTGGCCTAGAGATCATCAAGATAAACATTCTGTGCAAGTTTGTATTAACGCAAAGTATAAATGAAACCTCTACAGGGCTGAAAGGGCAAAAATAGAAGATTTTGCCCTTTCCAGGCAGTAATTAGCTAACCTGAGCCAAAGGCTCATGGTGAGCTATTGTGACCGCTCAATGTCCGTCGTCCGTCGTGTGTCATGTGTCCGTCAACATTTTCTAAAAAAATCTTCTTCTTGAAAACCACTTGGCAGAATTACACCAAACTTCACAGGAATGATCCTTGGGTGGCCCCTTTTCAAAGTTGTTCAAAGAATTGAATTCCATGCAGAACTCTGGTTGCCATGGCAACCGAAAGGAAAAACTTTAAAAGTCTTCTTCTCAAAAACCAGAAGGCCTACAGCTTAGATATTTGGAATGAAGCATTGCCTAGTGGACCTCTAGCAAACTGTTCAAATCAAGACCCCGGGGTCAAAACTGATCCCGCCCCAGGGGTCACTTAAATTTATATAGGAAAATCTTAAAAAATCTTCTTCTCAAAAACCAGAAGCCCTAGAGCTTAGATATTTGACATGTAGCATTGCCTAGTGGACCTCTACTAAAATTGTTCAACTCATGACCCCAGGGTCAAAACTGACCCGGCCCCAGGGGTCACTTGATTTTACATAGGAAAATCTTCAAAAATTTTCTAAAAATAAAGCAGAAGGCCTAGGGCTTAGATATTTCACATGTAGCATTGCCTAGCGGACCTCTATAAAATTTGTTCAAATCATGACCCCAACCCAGGGGTCACTTTATTTTACATAGGAAAATCTTCAAAAATTTTCTTAAAATAAACCAGAAGGCCTAGAGCTTAGATATTTCACATGTAGCATTGCCTAGTGGACCTCTACAAAATTTGTTCAAATGATGACCCTCTGGGTCAAAATTGACCCCACCCCAGGGGTCACTTGATTTTACATAGGAAAATCTTCAAACATTTTCTAAAAATAAACCAGAGGGCTTAGGTATTAGATATTTGACATGTAGCATTGCCTAGTAGACTTCTACAAAATTTGTTCAAACATGACCCCGCCCCATGGGGTTACTTGACTGTACATAGAAAAATCTTCAAAAATTTTCTAAAAATAAACCAGAAGGCCTAGAGCTTAGATATTTGACATGTAGCATTGCCTAGTGGATCTCTACAAAATTTGTTCAAATCATGACCCCCGGGGTCAAAATTGACCCTGCCTCAGGGGTCACTTGATTTTACATAGGAAAATCTTCAAAAAATTTCTAAAAATAAACCTTAGATATTTGATGTGTAGCATTGCCTAGTAGACTTCTACAAAATTTGTTCAAATCATGACCCCCAGGGTCAAATTGAACCTGCCCCATGGGGTAATTTGATTGTACATAAAAAAATCTTCAAAATTTTCTTAAAATAAACCAGAAGGCCTAGATCTTAGATATTTGACGTGTAGCACTGCATAGTAGACTTCTACAAAATTTGTTCAAATCATGAAACCCCGGGGTCAAATTGACCCCGCCCCATGGGGTTACTTGATTGTACATAGAAAAATCTTCAAAATTTTCTAAAAATAAACCAGAAGGCCTAGAGCTTATATATTTGACATGTAGCATTGCCTAGTGGACCTCTACAAAATTTGTTCAAATCTTAACCCCCCAGGGTCAAATTGACCAAGTCCCTGGGGTTACTTGACTGTACATAGGGAAATCTTCATAAATTTGATAAAAATAAACCAGAAGGCTTAGATCTTAGATATTTGATATGTAACATTGCCTAGTAGACTTTTACAAACTTTGTTCAAATCATGACCCCCGGGGTAAAATTGGCCCCACCCCAGGGGTTAATTGATTATACATCAGAAAATTTTCCAAAAAAATTCTAAAAATCATCAGTTTGACATTTGAAACATGTAGCTCATATTACTCAGGTGAGCGATCCATGGTCATCATGACCCTCTTGTTCTATAACCCAGCCGGTTTTCAAAAGGAACGAGATGTTACTGTGACTTAAGTTGTGTGTAATTGTGGCTAAAATCAATTGTAAAATTTCACTTCTATAGTGTTCACAAGGTAAAAATTAACAAATTTTGACCCTTTCAGGTGTCAATCAGAGGCTGTAGCTCTGGAACCTATGACTGGATCCAAAGGATTCATCAAGAAATCCAAGATCTATTGTTGTTGAAGATATTTTGCAAGTTTGTAATAAATCAAACCATAAATGAAGTCACTGTATGGCTGCAGAAGTCAAAATAGCAAATTTTTGCCCTTAAATGGCAACAACTTGGAACCTATAATGGGAACTGGCCAGTTACGAAAGAAACCAAAATATTATGCCAATACAAGTTGTGTGCAAGTTTGATTACATTCCATTGCAAAATGTGGTCTATATTATGTTCATTAGCCAAAATAGCAAATTTTGGCCCTTTAAGGGACCATAACTCTGAAACCCATGATGCAACCTGTCCAGTTTTTTAAAGAAACCAAAATATTACGCCAATACAAGTTATGTGCATATTTGATTAAATTCAATTGCAAAATGTTGTCTCTACCATGTTCACAAGCCAAAAATACAAATTTTGGCCCTTTAAGGGGCCATAACTCTGGAACCCATGAAGGTATCTGGCCAGTTTTCGAAAGAACCAAGATATTATACCAATACAAGTTGTGTGCAAGTTTGATAAAAATTGATGGCAAAATGTGGTCTCTATCAAGAAATTGTGAATGGACAGAGGCATGAAGGATGATCAAAAAAGCACACCTTGTCACCAGGTGAGCTAAAAAGGTGCTACACTTAATAAACTACTTTTAAATTACTTGTAATATATCATGTAAACCTTTTGGCCTATTATCAGCGCTAATCATTTAGTCAGTCAATATTTACACCTAAATACCATGCTTAAACTGTAAATATGTTATTTATATGCAAATTCTTTTTGTGGGTATTTCAACCTGAACTGATAAACAAGATTTTATCAAAAGATATAAAATTACCTTTATCAGAATCAAATGTTTATTGTTAAAATAATTTAATAGGCCTACCCATCCAAGGGCAGTACAAGAAACAGTCTAATGGAACTGAAAAGACATTGAACTTAACTCTTATACAGGAACAGACCTATAAACATGGCAAATGGTTTGATTTTCTTCAAGAACAATATGATCATATGTCAATGTCAGGAAAAGAACTTGCCATTGTACAAAATCAATTACTGAATGACTGTAAATGAAAAAGAAGGTCATAATAACATAGGTATGTAACAAAATATCATTAGATGATATAAAAGAGAATAAATCAATATTTACACAAACTGTAAACAACTTTTACATGATCTCCATGTATAACACTTAGATCATAAATACAGGTATAACATAAGTATCAAATTGTGCAGGCGGTACACTGTATGTGTACAAAGACAGTCATTCGGACCCCATGTTTTTGTCCACAGGAAATAACTTCTGAGGCTATTAAAATTTGGTATAGTTTACTGAAAAGAAGAGGGGCATAATATTTTGGTAGACAATCACAAGATGAGAAAGTAAAAGCGATAAAGAAGAAATCTAGCAACCTAAAAAAGAATATTTTGGTCATAGCCAGACTACCTATAATGGTTCTTCACATTAAATTTGATCAGAACTGTGATTGTTACACTGACAGAGATTGGACACAAAAAGTGCATCATTCTGTAAAGTGAGAAATTATACACCTTAAATTACTATAAATAGTAAGAAAATTTACAGTTGCTGACCAGTTGTTAGAATACTGCCTGCAATGCCGTTAACATGCCAATAACAAGAATATAAGTTTATCATTATGTATATCACAAACAACGCCTTAAATTGCAATGGCATGCCTGAGAGTAGTCTAACTCATTTGGCGTTTTACTGTTAGGAAAACATAAACATTAAAACATCCAAAAAAGTCATGAAATACTGGTCAGACTTACTTGCTCCAATAAATTAAACATTAATATTCATGCAGAAACAGCAAAATAATAATGGGTGGAATATAAATCATAATTATGAATAAGAGACTTAAATCTTCAGAAATATGATGTGAACTTGTACGAGGAGATATTTATCCCAACACCGGTTTCAATACACAGCTGACTGCTGATGACATGAAACTGCAGAAACGTCCTATCATTTGAACTAGCCTGAAAGGCACTGACCTCCAGATCGTTCAACAACAAAATAAAAAAAAGAGAACATTTTTGTATATCAGAAAAGAATTTCTCAAGAAGGCTTTGAAACTTAGTTATTGGCATATTATATGTTATGGAAACCCATAAGAAATAGTTGCATTTACTTATTTTTCCATTTTGAATTGACAAGCATTTGTAACGGGTACCAGATGTAAACTGCTGTAATTATAAAGGGCATTAATTTTTATTGCCTCGGCAGCCTAGGTTCAATTCACAACTCGGTCATGTTTTTTTCCCTGATTTGGCATTTTAAGATAGTTTAGAAACAAACAAAAACTCATGTTCTTATGTCCATATTATAATGACCAAACTTTAATTTTAAAGAAAGATCACTAAAATATAGCCCAAATCTGGAGATCAGTGCCTGGAAATGATTACTGGTACTTTAGTATCTACATTTAGGAAAAATTTAAATGGGCTTCATCCTGTTGGGAATACCAGTAACCTTTAACCTTTACCCTGCAAAATTTCTAAAATGGACCGGTCTCATTATAAATATCATTCAATTTGGGCAGTACAACTTACTACTCAAAGGGGTATTCACTGAAAATTTACTGACTGAATAGCAAACAGTGCAGACCATGATCAGACTGCACGGATGTGAGGCTGATCTTGGTCTGCACTGGTCGCAAAGGCAGAATCATATGCCGGGAGCAGGCTAAGGGTTAAGGACACCTTTGGTATTTGGTAAGTGTTTATTAATCCCCCACCGTGGCGGAGGGATTATAGGAATGGTCTGCGTCCGTCCTTCCGTCCGTCTTTCCGTCCTTCTGTCCGTAACAAAATCGTGTCCGGTCCATATCTCCTAAACCCCTTGAAGGATTTTCATGAAACTTGGGTCAAATGATCACCTCATCAAGACGATGTGCAGAACCTATGAGTCAGCCTTGTCGGTTCAAGGTCAAGGTCACAACTCAAGGTCAAAGGTTTGAGCCTGCCATTTTGTGTCCGCTCTATATCTCCTAAACCCCTTGAAGGAATTTTATAAAACTTGGGTCAAATGATCACCTCATCAAGACGATGTGCAGAACCCATGAGTCAGCCATGCCGGCTCAAGGTCAAGGTCAAAACTGAAGGTCAAAGGTTTGAGCCTTCCATTTTGTGTCTGCTCTATATCTCCTAAACCCCTTGACGGAATTTTATAAAACTTAGGTCAAATGATTACCTCATCAGAACGATGTGCAGAAATTATGAGTCAACCATGCCAGCTCAAGGTCAAGGTCACAACTAAGGGTCGAAGGTTTGAGCCTTCCATTTGGTGTCCACTCTGTATCTCCTTAACCCCTTGAAGCATTTTCATCAAACTTGGGTCAAATGATCACCTCATCAAGAACTCATGAGTCAGCCATGTCAACTCAAGGTCAAGGTCACAACTGAAGGTCAAAGGTTTCAGCTCTGTATCTCCTAAACCCCTTGAAGGATTTTCATGAAACTTTGGTCAAATGATCACCTCATCAAGACGTTGCGCAGAATTCATGAGTCAGCCATGTCAGTTCATGGTCAAGGTCACAACTTAAGGTCAAAGGTTTCAGCTCTGTATCTCCTAAACCCCTTGAAGGATTTTCATCAAACTAGGGTCATATGATCGCCTAATCAAGAACTCATGAGTCAGCCATGTCAACTCAAGGTCAAGGTCACAACTGAAGGTCAAAGGTTTCAGCTCTGTATCTCCTAAACCCCTTGAAGGATTTTCATGAAACTTTGGTCTAATGATCACCTCATCAAGACGTTGTGCAGAATTCATGAGTCAGCCATGTCAGTTCAAGGTCAAGGTCACAGCTAAAATCAAAGCTTTTACCCTTTCACTATCCATAGCAGTGGCGGGGGATTTAGCTGTCTTTCAGACTGCCTTGTTAACCTGGCTACGTTCTCGCATACTCGAGGTGTAGCATGGTTTCCCAGATGAACCTCTGGCACATTTTGCTATTCTTAATTTGGTTACATTACAGGTATAAAGTTTCAAAACAACATTTTGTAACAAATCTTTGCAAACCAATCAAAATGGGCCGTGAAAAGCGTGATCCATCCTTCTGATCGTGACATCAAATTACAATGAATATTATTATTTCTTGGGTAAAATCTGATTAGAAGAATAAATTTTTATTCATCCCACTTATCATTATGCAGTATATTGTATTTATTCATTGTTAGCAAGTAATTTGCATAGATGATGTCTGAAGTTTCTATTCTGCGTACCGAGTAATGGTGAACACTGACTGGCTGAAACCACTCTCGGTATTAATAACAAGTGTGCATATGCCTACCAAAATAAATGAAAGAAATAAATCAGAGGTTTGTCTTGGGGTTTTAATGAACTTCTGATAGATGAGAATGCCTGGTACTGTTCCAACATTCATATATATGAACAATGAAAACTAGTTTTTGTGAGATGGTATTATACATGAAACAGCATTTCTGATAGTTTTTTATCTTTTATTCAACATTACAAATGCATAATCTTATTTTTTGGTGATGATAACATTAAATTACGTATAGTGCACAGGGATTATTAAATCATTCAGACTGAATAGTACATATCTACCTGACACATAACCTTTATATAACTTTGTCCTGATTTTAGTTATTATGGCACACATTCAAGGCCTTTCACAACCATTTAAGTATTATGGTATATAAATTATAATCTATTTGATAGTAAAACATATACACAATCTTCAAGTGTCTTCTTTCAAGTGTTATTTAACACTTAGGGTTGTTTGGGCACTTAAAATGTAACAAAATCTGAAAATTACTGCAGCGCTTAATACATCAACCTTTTTATTTTTATGACAACTTGCTGTATATTTGTATTTGTATTTACATTTAAATTGGTTGAACTTCTTAATTTAGTAAATATGAAGACTTCAAATTATAATCCAAGCCAAGATACTCTACACTACAGATTATTTCACAATATTCTACAATTCAGGTTAATCCATTGATAAAATGTGGTTCAAACTAATGTACATGGTTTAAAATAAATACACAGAAAATAACAAATATGCAATTTAACTGTTGCAATTATTTTCAGAAAAGAATACTATATTACTGTGCAATTTCCCATTTGTTTGTATTTTAAAATTAAAATAGCTTTGTTATCTCAAAAGTCACAGTTCTGCAAAGTTATTGTTTTCTTTTTGCTTTATATATAAACATAAAAACTTACCCATACAATATTTCACTTCAGAACTAGTAGTTCTATTTTTCTTTTGAATTCTAATAAACAAGAACACAAAATAATAACCTCGTAGTTTACACCAGTCCTGTAATCTGTTAAGTTTACACCGGATCTAATGTTACGCTATATTTTTCGTCAAGCTTAAACTAGTTCAATAAATGAATCATTCAAACTTGGCTAAAACCTTATCTTTTATTTTTTAATAGAATACAATCGATTTAGTGTTCAGCTGAATCAATATTTTTATGGTTTTAAGGGACATTAACTTTTATTTGCGAAGAGAGCAGTCAAAATAAGAATTGTTTACTAAAGCTAAAATTGTCTATTTACATAACTAAAAACAATGATTTTATATTAACTCTGCAGAATAGATATGTAAATTGATTCAAAAGATAAACAAATACTACCATTTATTGATATATCAATTATGATTGAATATATTACTTTTACGATGCAAAAGTCCCTTTTCTAAAATAGCGTAAATGAATTAATGGCATTCTAGTTTTACTGAAGCTAAATTAGGTTAAGTCATCTAACTTACCCCCCAATTATGTAGGCTGCAAAAATTAATGGAAGTCTGATGCAGTTTTCAAGCAAGAATTAAGAAAATCTCTTGTCACAGGGCCTATTATGTGATGAAAAAGAAACAAGAGCACTGCCTGCAGGTGAGAACCCCTAATTGTAAGAGCCTGAAATAAGGCAATAAGCAAGAAAAGAGTTATGATTCTTAGCCTTCTTACTCAACTATTGAAGATAAAAAAATGTATAAAGTTTAAAAGCGACAGTACTGCTTAGTAATAACTATTCTAATGATGAAAAACACCTGTACAAAGTTTCAAAGCTGAAGCAGGTATTAAAAAAAAAAATTAACCAAAAAAAACCTTCTACATACATAAAGGGCCATAATTCTTAAGTACATAATTCTTAAGTACATGTACATAAAGGGCAATAATTCTGACAAAATGCATGTCAGATTTATGATTCTTCACCCCGATACTAGCCTACTGATGATAAAGTTTCAAAGCTACAACTGTGTTCAAACAGAGTGGACCTGAACAAAATTTTTAACTGTCTGGAAGTACAAATTTGGCAAAAAATCTGATAAAATGCAAGTTAGTGTTATTCTATACTTAACTAATGATGATGAACAAGTGTGCAAAGTTTCAAAAGCTATAGCTATTAAATCTTGATAAAAATGGATCTAAACAAAATTCTCAACTGATGACAACGACAAAGAGACGACAACACCTTGCAGATATCTTTTTTCAAAAAATTAAACAAGCTAAATTATGAATATAATTATTTGCCAATAAGCTTAAAGCTAAAAGACAGAAAAGTGAGTCAAAATACTGGAAAATATACAACAACAAAAAAGATTTTAAGATACTGTAAAATCATTTAATTTCGTGGGCATGAAATTTCGTGGTTTTAGTCAAAGCGGCAATTTTGTTGGGATATGAATTCGTGGATTTCAACTTTTGAACACAAAATGAATGGAAATTTTACTTGTTTGTTGGGATTAAATTTTGTGGATTGACTCAACCACGAAATCCATAACAATTAGTCCCCCACGAATATTAATGATTTCACAGTAATCAAAAATTAGATAGATATAGGAAATCTCTCAACTAATAGGAAAATACATGAATATAGAAAATGTTTTATGACATGCAGTAAATTCTATCATTTTGAGTGACAAGTTTCTACTTCAAAAGTCATTTATATCTCATGGCAAATTTTTTGAGTTGTTTAAAACTTGCACCTTTGCAATATCTGCATAAGTGCAAATATTTTTATACTGCCGATAAGGATATGTTCCATATGTTTCATATGCAATAACTGGTTCCGGGTACAAATAAATTTACTCCTGATATTTGGTTCAACAAGTTCATTTGTGGTGAATTGATCAAACATTTTTCTGAGAAATGGATTTATCATTACATTGTTAAGCATACTGTTTCTGACAACCAAATTTACAACCATACTTTTTTGCAATAAAAAAACAACAAAAATGATAAACAAGAGGGCCAAGATGGCCCTAGGTCGCTCACCTAAGAAACACACCATAACAGTGTAAAACATGTTTGACCTAGTGATTTCATGGAAACAAATATTCTGACCAATTTTCATTAAGATTGGACCCAAAAATTGGTCTCTTGCGATAAAACAAGCATTTTCTTAGATATGACCTAGTTTTTGACCCTAGATGACCCATGTTCAAACTCGACCTAGATTTTATCAAGGCAATCATTCTGACCAAAATTCATGAAGATCAATTGAAAAATACAGCCCCTATCACATACACAAGTTTTTTCTTTGATTTGACCAAGTGACCTAGTTTTTGACCTCAGATGACCCATATTCAAATTCGACCTAGATTTCATTAAGGCAATCATCCTGACCAAATTTCATAAAAATCAATTGAAAAAAAACAGTCTCTATCGCATACACAAGATTTTTCTTTAATTTGACCTAGTGACCTAGTTTTTGACTTCAGATAACCCATATTCAAACCGACCTTAGACTTCATCAAGGCAATCACTTGACCATATTTCAATGAAGATCAATTGAAAAATACATTCTTATTGCATTACCAATGGTTTTTCTTCGATTTGACTGTGACTAGTTTTGAACCAGATGACCATTTTCAAACTGGCTAAATTTCATCAAGGTAATCATTTGACCAAAATTCATGAAGATCAATTGAAAAATACAGCCTCTATCGCATACAGGTTTTTCTTGATTTGACTAGTGACTAGTTTTGAACCCTGATGACCCATTTTCGAACTACCCTAGATTTTATCAAGGTAATGATCTGACCAAAACTCTGAAGATCAACTGAAAAAACCGCCTCATCGCAACACAAGTTTTTCTTTGATTTGACCTAGTGACCTAGTTTTTGACCGAATGACCCATTTCGAAATGCCCTAGATTCATCAAAGCAATCATTGCCCAAAATTCATGGAAGATCAATTGAAAAATACGCCTCTATCGCTACACAGGTTTTCTTTGATTTGACTAGTGACTAGTTTTGCCGAGATGACCATTTTCGAATCGGCCTAGATTTTCATCAAAGTTTTTCATTCTGACTAAATTCATGAGATTTTGAAAATACAGTCCCTATCGCATACACAAGGTTTTCTTTGATTTGACCTAGTGAACTAGTTTTTGACCGAGATGAACATTTCGAACTCACCTAGACTTCATAAAGGCAAATCTTCTGACCAACATTCTATATTTCAATTGAAAAATACAGCTCTTATCGCATACACAAGGTTTTTCTTTGATTTGACTGTGACCTAGTTTTTGACCCGAGATGACACATTTTTCGACTCGGCCTAGATTTCATCAAGGTTTCATCTGACAATATTTCGAAGATTAATTGAAAAATACAGCCTCTATCGTTCACAACATGTAATGTTGACAGACAGAGACAGACAACAGACGACAGACAGACGACGGACGCCGGACATCGAGCGATCAGAAAAACTCACCTGAGCATTGCTCAGGTGAGCTAAAAAATGGTATGTTTGTTCAAAATGTCAAAGACTTCTCAATGCTTAAATGCAATTTATCAAAAACTTAATGCAAAAAATACTGTTCCAAACAATCTGTGCAGGGTTTGATGTAACATTTTTGATTTACAGAACGAAACAGTATAACCCATGTAATATTTGTAACTTGCACCAAGTCCTGGTTAGAGCAAAAATACATCTTGTGCAAATTTAACGCAGTGTTTTTTAGTTCATATACAACAAAATATTTGCTACTGCAGAAACATACACATATGTGAACAGCACTAAAATTAACATGGATATATGATACTATTATTAACATTCCTTTCAATTTTAACAATGATCTTAATTATATTATCTGAAAGCAAAGAAATATTTCACCTTTTTACTGAATGTGTGAATTATTTATGGCAATTATCTATTGAACAAAATAGGAAGATTTTTATTCCATATTGTATCCTTGAACAAAGAGATCAATTAACCTTTGGGTCTGAACTTAAAGCAGAGAAATTGGATACATATATACATTTACCTTCTAGTTTTATTCTTTGTGAACGACATTGTTTACTTTAAACAAAAAAAACACGAAAAACAGTCATAATGTTCAAGTCGATAATGTGTGAGTAGCTAATAGGTTAAATCTGATATTGACAATGTAGGGTTGTCTCATGACAGCAAACTCAACTTTTTGAAGGCTTGTCAGTAAAATCAATTTTCTATCTAAGAATACGTTTATTGTCCAAATTAATGTAAGGATTATGAGACTTGATGCTGCAATCTTGCTTAACTGCACCAAACATCTGCGTGAAATTTCAACCAAGTATCTGCATTAGTTTTGGAAATAGTAATTTTCATGCAAATCTTTTACCTGCAAAGTAAAAAAAAAGGCGTAACTTTGCCAAAATACAATGCAGAGTCATAGGACATGCACCTTTCACCATATTTTATCCACTTCAGTATCTTGCATGGAAGTTCAATTGCTTTTATAGAAAGCAATTAGTATGCAAAACTTAGTCTCAGTCTCAGCATCAGAATGGTATAGCATGGTGATTATAAGACAACATTTTATAGCTACATATCAAATATACTCTGTTGCAAAAGAAAGTGTGCACTTTTTAAATTTGAGTATCTCCAGTTTCAAAAAACGTATCGATCTCAAATTTTCAACATACTATGCTCAAAGCATTTACTATCGATTTTTTTAAACAAGAGCTGTCGGATGACAGCGCGCTCGACTATTCGAAGAATTGATTGAAGAATGGGGTCAAAATATTTCTACAGATATTCAGACAAAAGAAAAAAATACATTAGACAAACAATGTTCCCCTATTTGTGGATTTTGATAAGTCTTGCACTAAATGGCAATGTGTGAACAAATTTCAAAGTCCAAAAAGGGCCATTATTCAGCCAAAATAGTTGTCAGAGTTATGTACACTTCCCTACAGATGGAAATCATGATGATAAACAAGTGTTCAAAGTTTAAAAGCCATATGTCAAATAGTTCTGACAAAACGTGGACTTGTATGAAATCAGAACCAATTTTGCAAGTCCAAAAAGGGCAATAATTAAGCCAAAATATATGACAGAGTTATGTACTCTTTCCTACAGATAGAGACTATTATACTGAATAAGTGATTAAAGTTTCAAAGCCATATGTCAAACACTTTACACAAAATATAAACTGGTACGAAAAACTTAACCAAGATTTCTAAGTCAAAAGGGGCCATAATTCAGCCAAAATCCTTGATGAAGTTATGTACTCTTGCCTATAACTGGACATGGTGATGGTAAACAGGTGTTGAAAGTTTCAAAGCTTTGTCTTCAAAGACTTTGTCAAAATATGAACTGGTACGAAAAACTTAACCCAGATTTCTAAGTCAAAAAGGGCCATAATTCAGCCAAAATCCTTGATGGAGTAATGTGCTCTTGCCTATAACTGGACATGGCTATGGTAAACAAGTGTTGAAAGTTTCAAAGCTTTATCTCAAAAGACTTTGTCAAAATATGAACTGGTACGAAAATTTCTAAGTCGAAAGGGGCCATAATTCAGCCAAAATCCTTGACGGAGTTATGTACTCTTGCCTATAACTGGACATGGTGATGATAAACAAGTGTTGAAAGTTTCAAAGCTTTATCTCAAAAGACTTTGTCAAAATATGAACTGGTACGAAAAACTTAACCATGATTTCTAAGTCAAAAGGGGCCATAATTCAGCCAAAATCCCTGATGGAGTTATGTACTCTTGCCTATAACTGGCCATGGTGATGGTAAACAAGAGTTGAAAGTTTCAAAGCTTTATCTCAAAAGACTTTGTCAAAATGTGGACTGGTACGAAAAACTTAACCAAGGTGTGACGCCGACGCCGACGCCGACACCGACGCCGACGCCGTGGTGAGTAGGATAGCTCTACTTATTCTTCGAATAGTCGAGCTAAAAATTGTACGATAAAAACATGGTGGATTAAAGGTTAAAAGCGATAGCGTCCTTTTGCACGATTTGCACGTGCTGCCCATGGAAAATGTACATGTTTACAAAAACGTGATTTGTCACTTTCCTTATGCCTTTGGTGAAAGGAAAAAACACATTAGATTTTAATTCTGTGCTGTAATTAAGTGTCACGACTATGTGAAAGTCAGCAAATCGAAGCATTAACAATGCTTCCTCGGGGTGACACCATCACTTACGTCAACATATTGTCCCGGCCTGCCCTCTCACAAGATATGAACCCTATTGAGCATATTCAGGACGCGACTGGTCGCAGGGTCAGGTCGAGAGGCGGTATAAACAACCTGAATGATCTTCAAAACGCTCTTACCCAAGAATGGAATAACATTCCTTGTGACGTCATTCGACGTTACCTTAGGTCCATGTGCGATCGCATCAATGCTTGCATCAATAGTAGAGGTGGTCACACACAATATTGAAACAAAAATGTCTTTGAGAATTTAAATGAAAACAAATTTGAAACAAAGGTAGTAATTTTTAGAAAATCTGATAAGAGAGATTTGAAACTTTTGTTTTTAACCCTCGTTGTCTTTGAATAGCTAACAAGAGTGCCGCCAAGCGGGGCAATATACGCCCAAAGGGTTACATCAGAAGGATGGGAGCAAAATTTAAAGAACTTAACTGTTGAAGCCCAAAGGACAGGAACAACAAAAAAGAAGAAATTCCAAAAAAAGTCCACAAAAAAAATCTTACCAGGTAAGTTATGTCAAAATACATCTAAAAATTGGATGTACCATCCATGTTGTACCACAGAAAAGTGGTCTCGGTTTTTCCCTATGGCCAATAATAAAAAAGTTTCAAAATAAGCTATTTATAGTAACAAAAAGGGAAGTAATTAAAAAAAAATGATTGTAAGAGAACAAAAAGGGATCTGTCAAATAAAAACAAGAGCACTGCAATGCAGAGCAATATACACAAAGGAAAGTCATATATGACCTTTGACCCCTAAGTGTGACCTTGACCTTGAAGCGAGTCATCCAAAACATGTGCTCTGAACGTTGCTTCAGTGTGGTGAACATTTGTGCCAAGTTTCTTTGAAATCATTCAAGCAGTTCAAGAGCGGACACGAAACACTCATATGACCTTTTACTCCTAAGTGTGACCTTGACCTTGAAATGACACATCCAAAACATGCACTCTGCATGTCGTCTTGGTGTAGTGAACATTTGTGTCAGGTTCCTTTGAAATCCTTCAAGGGGTTCAAGAGTTACAGAGCGGACACAAAATTGCTAACAGACGGACACCGGGACCATAACATAATACGTCCCTTCGAGTGTTTAAAAATCCCTTTAAATGACAAAATTTTTAGAACAACCGATGCATATCAAATTGGTCATAAACTGCCCTAAATTTGGTACCAAAAATAAAATACAATGTACATAAATTGAAGAAACCTAAGTGCACACTTTCTTTTGCAACAGAGTATATCCTGTAAATCAGAAAACATGTTGTAGTTCATGTCTTCATGCTGCTGACCCCATGTTAATTACATGATGCATATGTATGGTAGGAAGCTCAGAGCCACAGTACAAGTAGTCAAACGCTTTTGTAAAGGAAGAAGGATTTTTGACAATTGCAAACCCTCTTGCATATTCTATTGGCAGCTGTGAAAATCAAGTGGAAACATTAACATCATCATGAAGAATGTACTGCATTGAAGAGTAAAACACAAGATTACTTTCAAGGTGAGTTATGCAAATTTTCTAGCAAAATTTTTGATCTCGTATTTATATAGTATATACTTTCTGAGATAAGTTTGCCATAGGGGTTAGAATTTAACAGTTTTTTTTGCACTTGCAAATTTTTGCGAGTACAAAAAAAGTCTACTTGCAATGTATCAACTTAAGTCGCAATTTTGTTCAACTGTTTTGGGCACAAACTGAATATACAAAAATATAAGTGCTTGACTGACAAATACTGTGTTTTTACATTTCCATAGTAAGATTCATACGTACGATTTTCTTAACGAGGCTCTGTCCCCCAAAACACTACTGGTCATGTGTAGTACTAAACACGTTTTTTTTCTATCAAATATCGTGCATACCAGTAGTTACCGTTCTGCGTAATCAAAAGTTAAAGAAATTAAAACAGTCGTAATTTCTACATGAGATCTTGCACTCGCAAAATTTTGCTAGTTTGGACGAAAGTCACTCACATTTTTCAAAATGTACTGGCATTTTGCGAGTATGCAAGCTTAAATTCTAACCGTGTCTGTAGTTCATGTAGAATAGAAGCCCGAACTTCCTTAGATGCTAAGCATTGTCGATTCTTTGGCCCATTTGTAATTTGTTTTCCCCAAAACAGGATCGGGATATCCAACAATGATGAAAAATGATTATACAAAGCGTAGTAAATGGAGCTGGGGAGAGCGGAAAATTTTCCACACCCAAGTAAATGTAGTGATAGTAGGTTACAGGCCACTTCCAATAGCCCTGCTGTTGGGTTAACCCTTAAGGAACGTGGTTAGAGTGTTCGCCTATGGATCACAAGGTCCGGGGTTTGAGCCCCAGTAGGAACCTTGGTATTTTCTCTCACAGGGTTTACGTTAATGGTGTCAGAAGTGTTTGGCGAACTCATGCAATGGGCATAAGTGTCATTCTGGAGAGCTGGTAAGCTCAAAAAAGTAAAGGGGAGAAGACTTTAGTGTAGTGACAGTAGGTTTATAGGCCACTTCCAACAGCCGTGCTGTTGGGTTAACCCTTTAGCGACGTGGTTAGTGTCCGCCTACGGATCACAAGGTCTGTGGTTCGAGCCCCAGTAGGGACCTTGGTATTTTCTCTCACAGGGTTTACTTCATAACTGTGGTTTTGACGAAATAGAAGCTATGTTTGAATAGGCTCTGATATGGACCAATGAATAGGCTCTGATATGGACCTAGTCCAAATAATGTGATGTCAGAACTAATTCTGAGATATTTTCGTGATAGGGTAGAATCTCTCTCTATGTCAAAACCAGTAAAGACCTTTTCTGTGGTGAATATAGATCTAGGTAGAAATAAAACAGTAAAACACATTAGTAATGCGTAAACACTATAATGTTTCATTTTGGCTACCTCGCTGTATTTACATGTCTGCCATTACACTCAATATATGATTGGTCATTAACGATCATGTGACATGAATCAGAGCCATGTAAAATATGTGTAAAGTTTTGGGTGCGTTGTTTAAAACAGTGACAAATTCGTGTTTTGCCGTTTATTCACATAAACATCAACTGAATGAAAGGAAAAAATGGATATTCTTTCCAGGTATCTTAAAGTTTTACTAATATTTTAGTTTTTCAATAATAAAAACTGCAGCGTAGAATCGTTGCAGAAGGTATGTGGAGGAGAGATACTGAGCTATGCAAAAATTATCACAGTATCGTGACTCATTTACAATTACTTTGACTAATATTGCAGGGTTGTCAATAAGATTTTACTGAACAGGCTGAAATAGAAAAGTAGGCGACCAGCTAGGTGGGTTGGGGGGCATTCTCCCCCGGAAAAATTTGAAATTCATCGCTTCATTTCCTGCATTCTGGGGCATTTTTGGAGCATTTAAGAACATCTTTTCCACTGCATTTATTAATACAATATACCCGTTATTTTCACATTTATTTAGCTCACCTGGTAAATGTGGAGAAAATAATAAAAATGAGTTTACATGTTAATGAATGCATTTTTCAAGTGTATGAAATGTTAATATCTAACTTGTCACCACACTTCAACTCTTTGTTGTACTTCTTTGCAAAATTAAATAGTTACTGCACTACTGTATATCTAAATTCAGGGTTTAGCATTTTAGGCCGGGTACGCCTTTAGTTCGCAATGGAGATAGTGCGCAATGGTGCGAAATGGAAGTGAAGTGCGCAATGGAGTCAATTTTTTTTTTAGGAATGATCATTTCTTTAAAGGAAATGTCATTGGAAGGGTAATTAAATAATAATAATTAAAAAGGAAACACAAACATCAAATAATTTTATATTATCACATCTTATTTTTATATATTTATACTAAGTTTAAACGTATTTGAATGATATATATGATGTTAAGAAAATATACAAACAAATGAATTTAATACATTTGAAAGTAATCATTTACAACATGCTGCAAATTGTAAATGCAGTTTAATTTCAAATTTTTCTTAAACAGAAATAATATATTGAAAAGAAACAATGCGATGAAAACATAGCAAAAACATTTAGATTTCATACATTTTTAAACGTATAATATATGTCATATATGAGCGGCTCTAAGTCTTTTTTAAACTTAATAGCAAATCATAATAGAATATTTCTATATCAATATTTCCTGAAGTACAGACTGAAGTACAGACAAATTAAGTTCAGAACAACAAACAACTGAATTTAAATAAATAAATTAGGTTAGAACAATATACACAAACATTTGATTCTAGATAGATTCGAACCCATAATTTAACATTTTGAAAAAATTATAGACAGACAGACAGACAGACAGACAGACAGACATACAGATAACTTTATTTCACCTTAGTATTATATAATACTATGTGAATAGATAGTTTTATTTCTCTAAACAATTTTCCAGAAGCCCCAAAAAGGTTATAAATTATATGTTAAACATACAAACACGCGAACTTGAAACTCATTATTACAACATGCTAAAAGTCTATTAGTTTAATATTAATTGTAAAACGGAAAAATTATATTTAAAAGAAACAAATGGCAAAAACATGTAGATCTTAATACATCTTTATACAGATAAGAAATATAAAATGATATGTTTTACAACAATAGTATGGTACATATAAACAAAAAGGGATCCAAACAAAAAATATGATATTTACACACTGCTCAGTAAACCTATGACGCTTTATTTATAATGTGTTAACATTTTTCAGAATAATTTGTACTTGTATATCTAAGAAAGGCGATAATACAACTTGGGAACAATCGTAGCATCAGGATATTTAATCTCAAAACTTACTTACTCTTTTATACATTAAAAGACATTATACAGTGATAATTAGATCAATAAACACGTGCGCTCTTTCTTGATGTAATCAATTAAAATAGCGTGAAGTACTTAATACCAGAGGCGTGATTTAATCAGTTAGCATAGGTGTGATAATCCTGATAATTCAATAATACACCTTAATCAGTCGGCAGCTTATTTTAGATAGAGCAATAAAAGGGTTATTAAAATTCGTTAAAGTTATAATTATGATATATCTATCATTTTATTGCAATATTATTTACCGATAATAAATTAAGTAAAACTATTTTAAACAGAAAATCGGTAGCTGGGAGTATCTTGTAAACTTTTTTTCAAGTTATCGCTTCTAATAAAATGTTTCCATTGCGCACTTTGCCTCCATTGCGTGCCATTGATTTAGCACAAATATCTTTTACGTGCCTATTTTTTTTTTTTTAGAATTTTCACGACAATTCCATTATTTCAAACAAGTTTACACAATAATCGTTCCTTACAATGGCTGTACAATAGAATTCATTGAGCATTTTTTCAGTCGGCAGCTTATTTTAGTTATATAAGGGTTATTATTAATGACAGATATAATTATAATTATAATTGTGATACACCTATCATTTTATTGCAATAGCATTTACCGAAAG
Organism: Mercenaria mercenaria; assembly: GCF_021730395.1. Classification (NCBI taxonomy): domain Eukaryota; kingdom Metazoa; phylum Mollusca; class Bivalvia; order Venerida; family Veneridae; genus Mercenaria; species Mercenaria mercenaria. Next base: position 28,478,350 of record NC_069362.1, read on the forward strand.
TAAATAAAATCTTTCAAACAATTTTAAACAGACAACTGTGAGTATTTTCTAAATATTCATCCAATTATCGCTCCTAAAAAGGTTCTTTGTGCACTTCACCTCCATTGCGCACAATTTGAATTAGCACAAATATATGCTGCTTGTGTGCCATTTTCATTTCTTGGCATTTAACTACGTTTCCATTAACTATAGCCAGCAAGTTTACCCAATAATCGACGCTAAAAAAAAAAATTGACTCCATTGCACACTTTGCCTCTATTTCGGACCATTGCGCACTTTACTTCATTGCGCACTATAGGCGTACCGTTTTAGGCCTTTTTTTTTTTTGCGAATTTGAACGGGACCAAATGCCATTTGAACCGTCCATTTCGGCCGGCAGCCGATAATAGAAGGCCAGTTTACTAAACTTACAAGTGGCAGTGTGCTAGATTTGGACCCAACAATCATCAAAAATGAGTGTATAAATAAAATTAATTTTACATGTGTACGAATATTTTGGGTGCGAATACAATTTTTTGCCCAATTTGTATCGCATGCACACACGTGAAAAAAGAAGGCACTCTTTGAGCAAAAAAAAAAAAACGTTAGGTAAAGCTAAACAAGCATCGGAAATTATTGTACAATGTGAATGACCTGAAATAAGCAAAAGTGCTAATATTGTTTGCTTTTTTTCTGTTTTTTTTTTTTTTATTTTTTGCAGACGCTTGATTTTGCCGGAAATCAAAGCCGGCTGCACCACGCAGGTGCGAATCAATTTCCTGCGGAAGTGAAATTTTCTTGAAGCATTTTCAATAACATTACAAAACTTGAATGTTTTTCATTGTTTAAACGCTGCATATCCAAAGATAACACATAACATGTTTGACAGTAACTTAGTGCTTTGTTAAAACTTAATTCTGACCTACAATTCTGCCATATTTGTCGGTGGCACCAATACAACTTTTACAAAGTCATGGGGTCATATTCTGTCATGATGCATGTATGAGACAATATTTGTTGCATTATTTCACTGTGAAGCATCACTTATCATGCAGAAAAAAATTAAAAGTAAACAATGACGTCAAAAACAGATGTGCGGATCTTGCTTGTTGGAGATTGTAAGTTGTTTACTAAAGACAGTTAACTTTGCACAGTCTATCACTCTATGTCCCCTAGTCCTAAATATAAGACCTTACATAACTCATATCACTTTATAAGTTCATTTTAATTGATATTTTACATTTTTTATTTTCCATGTTATGTCAGGTCTTTAACGTTGAATTGAAATAACGTATAGCACAAAAATTGCTTCAGATTTGAATTTTGATCTGAAGGTTTTTAAACGACTTTCTGGTAAAAATGACTGAAACTTTCACATTGAGTATGAAGAATAATCATAAATGTGCTTTATAGCAGCAACTAAAAGTTATATTTTACCTTATTTGTTATTAATTAACCGGTTAATTAATCCAGTATCCAATCCGTTGAAAGTTTTGAATAGTGGCACGGTAATAACGAAGGGTGTTCCGGATGTAAACATGATTTGCATATTAGAATCATTTCTTGAACGGAAGTTACCTTTTCTCTTTCTCATACAGAGAAACTATAAAATGTCAATAATCTTTCTATTTCCAGAAGAGACATTTAAAATTTATAAGGATAAAAATAGAAAATATACATTTATGATAAAAAAAAATTACAATGGAAGTATTTGGCGGGAAATATTTTTTCGTCTACCACCGATCAAATTTAATTGGTACTTTCAATTTCGAAACAAGATGGTGGCATGTCAAATATAAACATTCGATGTCAAAAAGATGAAGCGTCATATCGTGGATAATAATGGATTGTAAATCATTTTAACCTTGCAGAATTGAAGCAAAGGTATTTTTGTTCCTATTAGGTACAAAGTTTACCGACTTTATAATGTTTAAGAAATTGATTTTATGCTACACATCTTTCATACTTAGCGTTTAGACGTCGAAAAAGGCTTTGATAGTAAAAATGTAAAATGTCAGAATATTGACTGTTGAACGTCAAATGACAACTTTTTCACGTCTAATTATTTGGACTATATGTCCCCGTGAGGGGTTTAACATTAGCTGAATATAGATAGATAGATACATACATCTGGTGTTGAGTAGCGTTTTCCATGGCAGGCTTGCCAAAAATTGTTTACAGGCATAGCTGCCTTGTTAATCAAATAAAACAGCATGGTGGTCTTTTTCAAGCAAATAGATCCTCCTTTCATTCATATCATCAACAAGTTTTTTTAACAGTGGAAAGGAAAAAAGTGTCTAGGCATGGGATAACTAGACACCTAGCGTGTTTTCTAGCCATCCTATCTATATGTTCTCCACCAGTGGCTAGAATAACCAAACTATCGAAGATTCTATGTTATACATGTGATCACTCTGAGCTGCAAAAGTGGTAGATTTATTTCCAAAAAGTGGTAGATTGGGTATCAAAAGTGGGAGATTTTTTTCTTGCCGTATTTGTAACCTGGTTTACCATTATGTTTCTTATGAAAGTATATTGAAAAACGTGTCCGTAATTATACAACAAGATTACTTGTGACACAAATCATTTATTGTTATTATTATTCAATGAATACATTTTTGTTTGTACAGACTACAGGCCTCTTTTGAACATCTGAGAAGTTCTTTGTTCACACTAAACCTAAAAATTTACTGTCCTCATTGAACTTACACCTTAACAATGAATTCAAATTTCTTTTTGCCAAATTGTCTCTGTGATCTGTTTGAATTTTTCTAACCATACTAAAACACTTATCGAGGTCAGCATTGCTGCCCTGCAGAAAAAGGACATTTGAGATTTGACTCAGACAGTAATTATTATTTTAACTGTTGAGCTGTCCAAACCTCTTTCCATCCTCAACTAGAAACTGTCAAGACTCGTGTCTTCACTGATAAATGGCAGCTCCGAGCCTGGACTCGGCTGGTAGTCAGATATTCATCCATCAGCTGGTCTGTTTAAACATGGCACCCAAATCTGTTGGCCAGACTTAATACTGTAAAAAATAAAAAAGACAAAATACTTACTTGCAGAATATATGTAAAAAAGACCTCATATTAAAAAGTGCAAGTAGTTTTACACAGAAATTTGTGTGTAATTAACACTTTGTACAGGCTTGTAGATGGACAGCACTGTTTCATTACCAAATAAAATTATGTCAGCTAGTATTGTTGCTGATCATACAAAATGAAGGTGTCATAATTCATAAATTGCTCTGAAAAACGTAAATAAAAATTAAAAAATAGCATACCTCCAGCACCCTCTGAACTCGCTAACTGAAGCTAATTGGCAGGTCATCTTTTCACACCTCCTGATTTCTTGCCTTAAATATACAGGCCACAATCTCCAGAAGCCTAGTTTGCTATTCTCAATGCTGTTTAATACTGTTTTTTGTACCCACACTGCTGATGCATTTTATTGTGGGCTAGATTGTTCATATTTTACAGGTCACCAGCACAATCAGGAACTGCTTGTGAGATTAATGTTTTAACTGTTTAACATATTTACTAGGAAATTGGACACTTATTTCTAACAAAAAAAAAGAACATCTGAACTCCTGGTTGTAACACTGGAGTTTTTCATTGTACAATGTGAAGAAACCTTACTTAGTTTCTATGTATACATGCTCAATATTAACTAAAATGTTTTAACACTAAACATTTAGCATTGTCTTTTCAGCTGGTGTAGGGAAGACATCTTTGATTTTATCATTGGTCAGTGAAGAGTTTAATGAGGAGGTAAGAGTGATTATCTTAATTGTATTGATGTATTTATCCAAGGCAGAATTTGCATAGGTTTGCTAGACTTTTCTCTATCTTCAGTCTGTTGAAAATGAAAGTTTTTGAAAGTTGTTCAAACACGTTTGAACATGAAAAAAAATTCATTTTTCTGTATCATTGATCTTAAAGTATTGAAATAATTATACAATACATGGAAATGTTGTATTTTGCTTACTTAAGATATCCTGAAAACTTTAAAACAGTCCTAAATAAGTAAAGTCACATTTTTTTAAGTTTTTTTTTTATGTGTCAAAAAATGTCTGAAAGCTAAAGATGCTATCAAATTATTGTTTCTTGATGGTGAATTCAAAAGTAAACAAGGTATTTTGACAATTTAAAATGTTCCTATTACTTACTACCACAAGAGTTCTTTAAAATTATGTATAACATCAACAGTATTATTTTACAATTGAAGAGACATCAAAGAAAAACTTTGTCATGGAAAAGATGGATCAAACAATAACTGCATTCTCAGAAGACCATTCTATAGAGTGGATAGTTTTCACATCATTTATTTCTTGATTAGATGTTGAATAGAGTTTAGAGATACAGCTGTACATTCATTGTCAAGAATCCAGACTAAATGGTTGATTAATCTTCTGTATTTGATACAACTGATTATTCTCAAGCATAAGAGCCGTGCCATGGGAAAACCGTCATAGTGGGTGTGCGACCAGCATGGATCCAGACCAGCCTGCGCATCCGCGCAGTCTGGTCAGGCTCCATGCTGTTCGCTTTTAAAGCCTATTGGAATTGGAGAAACTGTAAGCGAACAGCATGGATCCTGACCAGACTGCGCGGATGCGCAGGCTGGTCTGGATCCATGCTGGTCGCACACCCACTATGTTGGTTTTCCCATGGCATGGCTCATAAGAGTTCTTTGTCAGTGGATACTGCTGTTTCTGTCACTTTTGGGGTGTTTTAACATGAGAGAAAACATATGTTAACAGAGAGATTCTCGTGCTCACATGTTGTTTAAACACCTTTTTATATATGCTCGTTCTGTGGCTTAGCGTAAACGCAGTATGGCACCAAAACGGATAATTCAAACTAAATGACGTCAGCTTTATAAAACAACTCGGACATTCCCGCGCATTTCTTGGAATTTAATGACGTTGAAGGACAATATATTCATTTATTAGCTTTTACCCATTTTATGCTAGAAAAGCGTTAGCGCATGTTCTTTTTGTGTTATAACATCTTCAGAATCCCTCGGGATTTTGCAGATGTTATAACACGAAAAACATGCGTTATCCTTACATAAACAAAGTTATTCCGAAGTTGAGACAAGAAATGTAGACAGTCAATATAAAATTGTAATTAACATTACAGTATGAATTTATTGAACATTATGAAAGAAAAAATTGTATTTACGAATGTTTTGTAGGTTCCAGCGAAAGCTGAAGAAATCAATATTCCTGCTGATGTTACACCAGAGAGAGTTCCTACACATATTGTTGACTTCTCTTGTAAGAACTTTTGCTTTCATTATATTAGAAAAATTCTCTTTTATGAACTAGAAAGTATTCTATTAACATGAATTTATTGAAGTCTCATTTTCAGGTTGACTACTTGAAATTTTTATATGCACGAAGGGATGTATTATGTGTCCTGGTGTCCGTCTGTCCATCAGTCTGTTAGCAATTACGTGTCAAATGTTTACCACATCTGGACGACGTGCAGAGCGCATGTTCCGGATGACTCTCGTCAAGGTCACACGAGTCAAAGTCATACGAGTGTGTTTCATGTCCGCTCTATAACTCTTGACCTCCTTGAAAGATTTCAAAGAAACTTGACACATATCTTCACCACATCAAGAAGACATGCAGAGTGCATGTTCTGGATGGCTCCTTCAAGGTCAAGGTCACAATTAGGGGTCAATAGTCATAATGTGTTTCATGTCTGCTCTGTAACTCTTGAACTGCTTGAAGGATTGTAAAAAAACTTGGCACAAATGTTTACCACATCGAAACGACATGCAGAGCGCATGTTCTGGATGGCTTGCTTCAAGGTCAAGGTCTCACTTGAGTTACAGAGCGATGACCTTTGACCCCTGAGTTTGACCTTGACCTTGAAGTTTATGGATACAAATTTTACATGGTTATAGTTCTCATTTTCTTTCTTTTCTTGGTCTGTTTTGCCTACAATATTCAAAGCTCTAAGAAAATGATGTTTTCTATTTTTGTTACAAATTAGTTTTCTAAAATTTGCCTGCTCTTAATTTAGATTTAATATATTTATTCACAAATAAAGACTGTTGGTGGGGGGGCCTCCATGGCCGAGTGGTTAAGGTCCCTGACTTCGTATTGCCCCTCACCAATGTGGGTTAAAGCCTCACTTGGGGCGTTGAATTCTTCATGTGAGGAAGCCATCCAGCTGGCTTATGGAAGGTCGGTGGTTCTACCCAGGTGCCTGCTCGTGATGAAATAATGCATGGAGGGGCACCTGGGGTCTTCCTCCACCATCAAAGCTGGAAAGTCGCCATATGACCTAAATTGTGTCACTGCGATGTTAAACCCAACCAAAAAAAGAAGACTGTTGAGACTGTAGGTTTGCCATCCCTCCTTCAATTACTAACAATTTGAAAGTACTTTAAAACCTCCCAAATATTTGTTTTAGAATTGGAGGCATGCCCCTTTAAAATTACAAAAGATTAAGTCCTGAAACTTAATGTTATATATGGCTGGCAGTTTGAAGAATATGCAGGTGATTTTTCTTGTTATTTAAAAAAAAAAGGAAGAGTACAATGTATGTGCCCGCTGTTTAAATTTTTTTGCTACATCTAAAATCCCGGATGTTGCAGCAATACAAAGGTGATATGGGAATTTGTTTTCTTTGTAACAGATTTCTAAACATTCATGTAAATGCCCTGCTCTTTCAGAATGCATGTTTTATATATTTTCATTGCTTTTTCAGACCGAGAACAGTCAGAAGATGATCTTATTGAAGAAGTAAAAAAGGTACCATCCAAAAATAGATATTTATCTTTCTAGCCACTACCTTAGATTCCTGTGTATAAGAATGGTTTCTGAGCCTCAGGGACTCACCCCTAATTTCTGTGTGTGTACTATACCAATTTAGACAATTTTCTGACATCATAACAGATTGGTTCATGATTTCTTGCCATTGTGGTAAAAGGACATAATTTGCTGAAAGAAACTGTTTAGGATATAATAGATTGTTGTTTATTCTTAAAAAAGATAGGAGTGTTTGTATTTTTAATATTTCGAAGGAAGACATTAAAATCCTAATTATTATGATGCCAGTTAAAGATCAAGTATTATGTGTAACTTGGATTATAATTACATGTATGTATATTTTGTAATGATAGATGTTTAGATACTATTCTGTCAAGAGTATGGTTTGTGACTGTAATACAAGAGTTTGCTTCTTTTTAGCTTGACTATACAAAGTATGGAGAGCTATCCTACTCGACCCGGCATCGGCATCCTTCAGCGTCCACACTTTGGTTAAAGTTTTGATGCACTTTTTCTTTATCTTTATTATTACTTAATGGATTTACTTCAAACTTAAAATAGTTGTTCCTCATCATCACCCATATCATATGGCACAAGGGTCATAACTCTGGCACCAATATTTCATGAATTATCCCCCCTTTTTACTAAGAATTTCAGGTTAAAGTTTTGGTGCACTTTCACTTTATCTCAGTTATTACTAAATGGGTTTGATTCAAACTTAAAATAGTTGTTCAACATCATCACTCACATCATATAACACAAGGGTCATAACTCTTGTACCAGTATTTCATGAATGATCTCCCCTTTTTACTTAGAATTTCAGGTTAAAGTTTTGGTGCACTTTCACTTTATCTCAGGTATTACGAAATGAATTTGATTCAAACTGAAAGTAGTTGTTTCACATCATCTCCCACATCATATGACACAAGGGCCATAACTCCTGCACCAGTATTTCATGAATTTTCCCCCCTTTTTACTTATAATTCAGGTTAAAGTTTTGATGCACTTTCACTATATCTCAGTTGTTACTGAATGGATTTGATTCAAACTTAAAATAATCACCCACATCATATGACAAAAGGTCCATAACTCTGGCACCAATTTTTCATGAAATATGCCCCCTTTTACTTAGAATTAAAGGTTAATTTTGATGCATTTTCACTATATCTCAGTTATTACAAAATGGATTTGATTCAGCATGACACAAGGTGCATCACTCTTGCACCAATATTTCATGAATTATGCCCCCTTCTTGCTTAGAATTATACTTATTTAATGTTTTGATACACTTGATCCTTATCTCTCTTATTACTTAATACTTTTGACACAGACTCAAGCTATTATCCAATATCTTCATCCACATTGGAGTCATTAAACACTCCTGTGACAGCTCTTGTTTATTTTCAAAGCTTTATGTAATAATTGTATAATTATGTGATATTTCAAGTCTTGCATGTGCATTTCCTTTCACTTGTAAAAATGTTTTTGTTATTTCTTTAGGTTTCCTCAATACATCTTAACATGTGCAGTTAAAGTGTTATTTTAATTACAGGCCCATGTGATATGTATTGTATATGCTGTAAATGATGAAGATTCAATGGAAGGAGTGAGTATAATATGTTGCTGAAGACAAAGAAGTATTTTTATCTTAACAGTTGTAATGTTAACATACTTGTTGAAACATCAGCTTCATAACAAATTTTGGACAGATTTGCTAACATTTTCCTTATACAAGAAATATGCCCATAAAAGTATTGTATTTAATTGTTCAAGCTTGGTTTGAACAAAGATTTTTGTTGATGGAATGACTTTTATATCTGAAAGTTTTTCTGTCATTAATTTGATATGAGTATCTTATTAAAAGGCAAATGCTTTACCCCTGAGCTGGTTGTTCAGTCTGACACGTTGTTTGCTTCATTACAGCTTCTTATGTTGATAAAGGTTGTATTTCTGTGTTATTTAGGACATTTGTGTAGATCACACCTGTGTTCATTGTAGTATATCAGTTTAGATGTTTATATATTATAACAAAATCATATTGATTTTCTAGATCACATCAACTTGGCTGCCATTTATAAGAAAACAACTGGGAGAGGATGCTGGGGTGCCTGTGATACTAGTTGGAAATAAGGGAGACCTTATAGACTATTCTACAGGGGAGGTAATCTCTCTGTTTTCTTTGCGACATCTTGGTTTTTTAGCTCACCTGAGCAATGCTCATAGTGAGCTATTGTGATCACGCTGTGTCCGTCGTGCGTCCGTCTGTCGTCAACAATTGTGTTTAAAAGACATCTCCTCTATAAAAACTGAATGGATTTTGATGAAACTTGGCATGGATGTTCCTTGGATAGTCCTCTACCAAAGTTGTTCAAACGGTTCTGCTTGGTTGCCGCCAAAGCGAAAAGTAGAAAAATCTTCAAACCACATCTTCTCCTAAACCGATGGTCTGGTTTTGAAATAATTTCACACAAATGGTCCTTATGTCACTCTCTTCCAATATTGTTCACACAAATGGTCCTTATGTCACCCTCTACCAATATTGTTCACACAAATGGTCCTTATGTCACCCTCTACCAATATTGTAAAAATCATTTTGATTTGTCAAAAAACATGGCCGCCAGAGGTCGTGGTCACTTTTCCCAATATGTATATATTAACACTTTAAAACTCTTCTTGTGTGAAACTGCTGGCCCAATTTTAGAATAATTTTACACGAATGGTCCTTGTGTGACCCTCTACCAAGATAGTTCAAATTATTTTGATTCGTCGAAAAACATGGCCACCAGAGGGCGTGGTCACTTTTCCTTATATGTATTATGTATATAGTGGAAACTTTAAAAATCTTCTTGTGTGAAACTGCTAGCCCGATTTTAGAATAATATTACACAAATGGTCCTTTACTGTTCAGATTATTTTGATTCGTCAAAAAACATGGCTGCTAGAGGGCATGGTCATTTTTCCCTATATGTATATAGTGGTACCGGTAACTTTAAAAATCTTCTTGTGTGAAACTGCTAGCTTGATTTTAAAATAATTTTACACAAATGGTTCTTGTGTGACCCTCTACCAAGATTGTTCAAATTATTCTGATTGGTCAAAAAACATGGCTGCCAGGGGCATGGTCACTTTTCCCTTTATGTATATAGTAGAAACTTAAAAAATCTTCTTGTATAAAACTGTTAGCCTGATTTTAAAATAATTTCACACAAATTGTCATTGTGTGACCTTCTACAAATATTGTTCAAATTTTTCTGATTTATCAAAAAACATGGCCGCCAGAGGGCGTGGTCACTTTCCATCAACAATTTCTTTAAACAACATCTCCTCCAAAACTACTGAATGTATTTTGATGAAACTTTACACAAATGATCTCTGGGTAGCCCTCTTTCAAAGTTGTTAAATGGTTCTGGTTCACTGAACATATGGGTCTGTTTGGTCAAAAATAGGTTTTCAGCTATCAGACTTTAAAAATCCTTTTCTAGCTTTGATATTTGGCATGTAATGTAAGGGTTTGACTTTTGACTCTCTACCATAAATGTCCAAATTATTGCCCTAAGGTCAATAAAATGGCCATGCCCATGTCTGACATGTATTTAATATAGGCTTATGTATAAGAAACTTTGAAAATCTTCTCAATAATAGCTAGAGTCTTGATATTTGACATGTGATATCAGATTTGTAATGTCTACCATAATTACTCAAATTATTGCCCTAGGTTCAAAAATGTGTGTGACATGTATATAATATAGGCTAACATAGAAGAAACCTTACTCTGTACTTATACAAACACACCTGAAGCCTTGTACACAGGTGAGCGCTTTAGGGTCAGTGACCCTCTTGTATAATGATGATTATTTTTAATAATATTTTGTTGTACTGATGAACAATGTTACAGGAATAAATTGCTCATTTAAAAACTTCTGATTATTTTTTTTTATCATTAGATGTCTGTATGGCATGATATTGTGGTAAATGTTTGTTACTGTTTATTTCTTTGGAAAGGCTTTGTGAAGAACAAGGCATTACTTACTAAAGTCTTTTTTTTTTATTTTTCGTAAATTGTCATGTTGATTAAAAAAGTTTATGTCTCACCAACCCCTCCCCACTGGGGGACATTTTATTTCTGCCCTGTCCATCCATCTGTCACACTTCATCTCCAATTATTAACTGGAGAACCATTTGACCTAGAACTTTCAAACTTCACAGGTTGATAGGGCTCACGGAGTAGATACCTCTACTGTTTTTTTCTGAGGTCACTATCAAAGGTCAAGGTCACAGGGGTTTGACCATAGAAAAATGTTTCCGATCAATAACTTGAGAACCACTTGACCCAGAATGTTGAAACTTTATAGGATGATTGGACATATAGTGTAGATGACCCCTATTGATCTGGAGCCATTCTTTCAGAAGTCAAGGTCACGGGGGCCAGAACATGGAAAACCGTTTCCGATGCATGACTTGAGAACCACTTGACCCAGAACATTGAAACTTCATGGGATGAGTGGACATGCCAAGTAGATGGTCCCTATTGCATTTCAGTCACTAAGCCAGCCATCATTGTCTTTTTGCTCCTGTCTCATATTGACTTCATGTCTATTACTACTATGCTTTGGGGGAGACATCTGCTTTTCGAAAAAGCATGTAGTTGTTTGTTGAGGTTAATTTTTGTTGACCTGTTACTAAATATTTTGTGCTTACTCTGCAATGCGTGAGATTATGAAGTTTTATTGTAGTTTTAGTGTAAAAGGATTTCAGACAAAACAAAATTTTTCATCTTATTTTTTGAAACTGTGAAAATCTGTAGGTCAAGCCTTAATTCTGTGTGACTGAGACAGAAAGCGTAAATGGAATGTAAAGTTAACTTTAAAGACATCTATCTAGCCTATTCAAATTGTACCCTTACTAACTATAAATGATTTTCACATGATACTGATGAAAATACTGATTGGCATGGGAGAAGTACTGTGTACAGAGGCCCTGCACAACAGTTTTCTTGTTAAGTTACATTCTTTTGCAAAAGAAATGTCAATAGCCACAACAGTGCATTGGATATTAGATTTATGTTATTAAAACAGTATAAACAGGTGGCCTCAATTTTATATTTATCTAACATCAATGATGAAATAACATGTTACTGTTTATGATGGCAAACATTTATCTCTAATCGGGCCTGAAAAACCTGACTTATTACAAGTTCCATTTACAGTTGAAACAGTGTCTGACTGTTCATTAGTTAACTGCAATGATTTTTCAGTTGCATAACAGGATAACTAAAGCATGATGTTTGACTTCAACATTTTCAGCATCTGAAATTATGCATTAGAATTGACATGATGTTCAGGACTTCTTATGCTTAGGTTTTTACATTTCTTCAGTTAATACCATATATTTTTGTAGGCAATGGAGCCTATCATGCAAGACTTTGCAGAAGTTGAAACCACAATAGAGGTATGTTATTAAATTATATTAATCATATCTCTTGGAAAAAAAGCTAACCCGTATTTGCACAGTTTTGCTTTTCCTTTAACAATTCCAGACAAATTATGGGACAGATAAAACAGAATGTGTTCTGTATAGAAATAAATCTTTAATGGATCCATTAGTACAGTAAAAGTTAGATTAAATTAAAATAGATTAAAAGTTAAATTAGACCTCCGTTGTGTATTATCTGCACTATTGGTTTCAGTGTTTATTTCTAACTTTATAGATCAAACAGTTAAACTCTATTCTTAATTCAGTGTTCAGCAAAAAGCCTAAGAAACATCAGTGAGCTGTTTTACTATGCACAGAAGGCAGTGTTATATCCCATGGTTCCTCTCTTCAACCCCGCAGAAAAAGATGTAAGTAAAAGAGCTTTACAAGATTATCTGGTATACTTTGAAACACACCTCTTTCCAGCATCATTGGCTCGGGGCTCACTGGAGCAGTTTGTGTGACCTTTAGTGATCAATGATTATTGTAGTATACTTAGCATTGTACACATATTTTAGTGACTAAATTACTCTGTTTGAAATTTTTAAGATATTACTCAGGCATAATTTCTGGCCATGTATACTTAAAACAGGATTATAGTATTGTAAAGTTAACATGTTTATGCTTGGCGAATTAATTTTTGATAGGTTAGTAATTAGTATTGCAGGTGCTTTATGTAATAAATGTAAAGCTGGAAGAAACTTTTTGTGATGAAGCATTTTTCATTTTCAAGTTCCAAATAGCAATATATTTCACTACAGTTGTTCTTTAATTGTGTATTTACAGTTAACACAGAAATGTAAGATGGCATTACAGCGAGTGTTCAGGGTAAGTTGTAACCAACATGGTTGATTTCCTTTACCCTTCTTCATTGTAAATCCTGATGTACTTATTATGCAGTTATTTTGGCTGCTTTACAGATTCATTAGAAAAGAAAAGATACTGTTTGTATGAATACAGATTTATACCCATGTTAATTTTCAATCTAAGACAGATTTTTGTATGTTTTATTCAGCTTGTATTATGAGTAGTCACTGTAGTGTATTGCCTTTTTTTCATTTTTGTGTTTCTTCAAAAATTATGGGAAAGGTGGATGGGCAAGAGTCATATATACTTGCCCTTATTTGTGTAGCTGAAGATGCCAAACAGTCAAGTGTCAAGCCTTGAAAGTTATAGTGAAATCATATTTTGTGTGCATGTAGTGGCTGTTTAATACAAGTTAAGTCTTACCTACTAGTCACTTAGAAATGAAGCTATATTACTTAATTAGCTATTTTGTATTTATAGATCTGTGATCTGGACAATGATCAAATACTCAGGGATGATGAAGTCAACTTGTTTCAGGTAAGTTTTGGGATATCATATACAACAAACATCATAGCTAGAAAGTTCTGCAAAAAAATTTTTGTCTTACCTGTTATGCATGACAAGGTGAGCTTTTGTGATCGCCCAACGTTCGTCGTCTGTCTTCAGTTTCTTGTGAACCAGATTGAGACCACATTTTTCGATTTAATCAAACTTGCACAAGACTTGTATTGGCATATCTGGTTTCCTTTCGAAATCTCGCCAGATCCTATCATGGGTTCCAGAGTTATGGCTCCTGAAAGGGCCAAAATTTGCTATTTGGCTTGTGAACACGATAGGGACCACATTTTGCAGTCGATTTTAATCAAACTTGCACACATCTGGTATTGCATAATATCCTACTTTCGAAAACGGGCCAGATCTCATCATGTGTTCGAGATTAATGGCTCCTCATAGGGCCAAAATTAGCTAGTTTGGCTTTTGCAGCCATATAGAAGTTTCATTTATGCTTTGATTTGATAAAAACTTGCACAGAATGTTTGTCTTGATGATCTCTAGGCCAAGTTCAGAACTGGGTCATGTGGGGTCAAAAACTAGGTCACCCAGTCAAATCAAAGGAAAAGCTTGTTAACACTCTAGAGACCATATTTATGACCTTATCTTCATGAAACTTGGTCAGAATCTTTATCTTGATGATTCCTAGGCCATGTTCGAAACTTACTCATGTGGGTAAAAAACAAAGTCACCTGCTAAAATCAAAGGAAAAGGTTGTTAATACTCTAGAGACCATATTTATGACCCTATCTTCATGAAACTTGATAAGAATGTTCATCTTTATGATTCCTAGGTCAAATTCGAAACTGGGTGATGTGGGGTCTAAAACTAGGTACCTACACCACTCGTATCACAGGAAAAGCTTATTAACACTGTAAAGGCCACATTTATGACTCTATCTTCATGAAATTTGGTCAGAATGTTTAACTTTATGATTCCAAGACCAGGTTTAACAGGTGAGCAATATAGGGTCATCATGACCATCTTGTTTTAGAGAAGTGTAATTACTGCATAGCTGTTCTTTTCAACAATATTTAAAACTGTAAGACAGTCATGATAGGGTAGTATATAATACACATTTACAGGTATAAATTATTCAGCTATCAATTTGTATGTCATTGACATACCATAAAATATTTGACTAATTGAAAGATCATCTTTATATCATTATCAGAAAACTGACATTTGTGAAAAAAAATTTAGTTCTGTATTTACAGAGAAAATGTTTTGATACTCCTTTACAACCTCACATGTTAGATGAGGTAAAGGAACTAGTCAGACGGAGTATACCGGATGGTGTTGCTGATATGGGTTCATTCTCTGGTTTCACTCTAAAAGGTAAGATCTGTATTCCGCCAACTTGGTGCTTCAATGATATTTATGCAACAGGGGCGTATGCCAGTTCATATTTTTGTGTAAAGAAAATTGTAGATATTTTTATGCAAGATTTTTAAATAGAATTTGTTTTCCTACCTATAGAATGTAAGAATTTTTATTCTGCAGTATAGCACTTGTTAAAGCTATTATGAGCTATATGATAATTAAGAAATCTTTAAAATGTGTATTTCAACCAGATCACAAAAATTTAATTTATTGTATTTGTATTTCAGGGTTTCTGCATTTGTTTGTGGTATTTGTACATAAAGGAAGAATAGAAACCCCATGGACAGTGCTGAGAAAGTTTGGTTACGATGATAACCTCTTGTTACGGAATGATATTTTAGCCCCAAAGTAAGTTTTCATCTACTGTTGGAAATGTACTGATGTTACATACACTGTTTTTCTTTAAATACAAAGTAATTTTATAATTTATTAGGGATTTTAAGGTCGACTTTTCTCGTAACAGGTTAATTTTGTAGTTTCTGAACTGTAACCGAGTAACAGTACCGTATAATATTGGTTTTTTGGTAGGGCTATGCTTCAGTTCAATTTTTCTTTTTAACAGATTTATTCAGCTTGAATTTGAAAGCATTCGAAATTTTCCCCTGTCAGAAAATAAGAATTTCTCCTTAATTGAATTCAGAGAACAGGAGAATTACAAAGCTAACTCCATTTTCATTCAACGTTTCGACTGTTTTTATTAGTCTTCTTCAGGAAGTAAACAAATATGATATGAAATAAACAACGTCATGAATATATGACGTCATAAAAGATGACGTTACGTTACAAACATTTTGGTGTAAAAATTACAATGTACAATAGGCTACATAATGTTTACACAAATGTATATCTAAAGTACTGTTTAAAGTATATTATGACAAAAGTAAAATTAAAAGTGGTTATACTTAATACATAGTAAGATTATAGAATTAATTAATTGAATGAAATACTTTCGAACTGTATCATATTTTGCTTTAACAAAAAGTTTACTTCCCACATGTCAAGAACCTATCTGTATCTATGTGGTGTAGTACAGAAGTACTGGTACTGATGATAAACTCGAACAGACGATAAAGTCGACCGCCTTCGAATTATTCAATTGCAATTGTTTTTTTTTTTTTAAATAATTGAACATGCTGTCTAATAGCAACCACTTACAACACCAACTGGTGTAAACAAAAACAAAATTGGTAAATATTCTGTATAAATAAATGACTTATATTTGTCTGTTTAAAAATATTTACCCAAAAATTACTGGGGAAGGGGATGATTTTTTGTGCATGCTCACTGTCAATACATGAAGGCCTGACATTGGGTCACTTTTCATTACTTGATTGCGAATGACTGTTGCATCATTTTTCGGAGTTTCAATATAATACTATGGAGAAATTTTTTAAAATGACAAATTGGTCGAATTTATGATCATGAACGTTTCTACAGTCCCCATTTTACATACCCCTTTCAGGGCCTCAGTTCTTGTGAGTTTGCTTGCTAAATATACATTTAAGTTATGTCAGTTATTCAGTAAGAGCTAACCTTTATTTTGATACCAACCATTGATAACAATTTGCAGAAATAAAAAAGTTACAGGTAAAAAAATCCTCATTTTCTGTCCGAGTTTATCATCAGTACCAGTATAGTCATTTCTCTGCTGTGTATGATTTCAGATTAAATGTTGGTGTTGGAAGCACAACAGAGTTAAGTTATGAAGGTGTACAGTTTCTTACCAGGCTTTTTCAAAAATATGATGAGGTAGGATATGTTTACTGTAGACTTTGATAAATATTCAGTGTAATTCTAAAGGAAGAAATTTTTATGGCTGTGAAATGATGTTTTTCTTAACTTCCTCTTTCTTGCTCATCCTTCACGGTTTTGAAAAACAGCTCTGCAGTTTATTCAGCATACCATGACTGTTTAAAATATAAGCTAATGGAACTCCAAAGCAACAACAAATTGCTCTTGTAGCCATACCTGTGTTGATAACATCGGTGTAAAATGGTATGTCTGGATTGTGCATTGTTTTGGTACTATCCTAAGGCCTACCTACATTTCCATGTGATTCTGTTTGCAAGTGTGACTATAGACTCAACATAGTTTTGTATTCATTTTCTTGTGTAGGACAGAGATGGTATTTTATCACCGACAGAATTGACAAATTTGTTCAGCACTTGCCCAATGTTACCCTGGGGACCAGATGTCAACAACACAGTGGTAACAAACATGAGCGGCTGGATAACATTACAGGGTTACTTGGCACAATGGACGTAAGTACTCTTGTTAATTGTCCCTGATACTTTGCTGCTGCTGATAGCTTGATCGTAGCTGCTACAGGTTTCTATAGAGACTTCCTTGAGGGTACACACCATTAAAATGGTCGTCAAGACTAAACATATATTTTTGAGAATTTTCTCTTATGTATCATTTAGACTCATTATGACCCCCTTCAAAGAAGGAGGGGTATATTGTTTTGCAGATATCTGTCAGTCGGTCCGTAGACCAGTTGGTTTCCAGATGATAACTCAAGAATATTTGGGCCTAGGATCATGAAAGTTGATAGGGAAGTTGGTCATGACCAGCAGATGAACCCTATTGATTTTGAAATCAGTAGGTCAAAGGTTAAGGTCACAGTGACCCTGAACATTTAAGCGGTTTCCAGACGATAACTTGAGAATTCTTGGGCTTAGGATCACGAAACTTAATAGGGAGGTTGGACATGACCAGCAGATGAACCCAATTGATTTTGAGGTCAATAGGTCAAAGGTCAAGGTCACAGTGACTGAACAGTTAAGCGGTTTCTGGACGATAACTTAAGAACGATTGGGCTTAGGATCACGAAACTTAATAGGTGGTTGATCACAACCAGTAGATGATCCCTATTGATTTTGAGGTCAGTAAGTCAAAGGTCAAGGTCACATTGACCCAGAACAGTAGAGCTTTTTTTGCCAAATAACTACAGAATGCTTTGGTCCAAGATCACATTTGATACGAAGGTCACTTACTGGTAAATGATTATTGATTATTGATTTGAGGTCAGTACGTCAAATGTCCAGTGCATAGTGACCAAATAATTTCTGTTCCTTGTGCAGTTACTGAATGCATCAAGGGGGGCATTTCATGTTCTATGAGCTCCTGTTCTTTATAAGATGAATGTAACTGCAAAATTATTTGAAATATGGTAAAATGGTTTTGTAAAATTAGTAGATTGTATCTTTCAAAAGGCAAGTAAAAAGCTCCTTTTAAAGTAATTCAACAACATTATTGTTTGTTTATTTCATGTTGACTACATTATAGAATCACCTTTTGTATATTTCAGGTTGACTACATTATTTTTAGACATGCCTGTGTTTATTTCAGGTCAACTACATTATTAGATCACTCTGTGTATATTTCAGATTGACTACATTATTAGATCATCCAAGAACTTTAGAATACCTGGCCTATCTAGGATATCATTATCATAATGATACAACTCTCACAGCAATACAAGGTATTTCTTTTCTTCAGTCACTTTAGACTTAAGATCCACCTTTATGTGAAATGGCTCAATGAACTAAACCAGGTAAATTATAACAAACCAAGTCTTTATTACATGAGCACACTATTTTACTGCAGATGATTCATGTGATAAAAGAATGATAAATATATAGATCCTTGTAATAGAAAGAAGTGTTGATAAATTTATAAATTCATATGATAGAAAGGAGTAGTGATAAACTTGTGGATTCCTGTAATAGAAAGAAGAAATGATGAATAATTTTTGTGATAGAAAAGGAGAAATGATAAATATAATTCATTTGATTGAAAGAAGAAACAATCTCTTATAGATTCATGTGATAGAATGGAGAAATGATAAATTTACAGACTTTTGTGATAAAGAAAAAATTATAAACTTTTAATTAGTAAAATAGTTTCATTACCTGCTTTTAGACATGGTCAGGTGAGATTTTATGTTCATCTAGTTGAGTAGAGTTTTTGAGAATCCATCAAAACAATATAAGGTAGAGTTGAGAGTTTGATCTCTATTTCAGTAACACGAGACAAGAAAATAGATCTGGAAAAGAGACAGACAGCAAGGAATGTGTTCCGTTGTCATGTACTGGGACCTAAAGGTGTAGGAAAGGTAAGTGGAAGAACACTGATTTCCATCAAAATGACTATATCTCCATCACTTGATAGAAAATAAACATAGCACATTTTATTACCAGTAAATGAAGCATCAGTGACATTATACTACAGTGTTAGAGATGCCAATACATTTTGTAGTGATGGTTTGACAGTTTTAAAGGGATACACAGGTGGCATAGTGGATCGGAAATTTAAATTCTTTTGATTTTTATGGAATCTGTATTTATTATATTTTAGGTTACATTAACTTTCCACTGCTACATAACAGCTTTAAACCCTGTCAAACAAACTCAGCAGTTAATACATTATGTGTTACAGTAGTAACTTTCCCCTATGTATGGTTCTATCGTTTCTAAATTTTTTGTCACTTAATATTGTTACTAGGTACTGGTATTCAACATTTTCCTGGGAAAAAAAGTCACCTTAATGAAAAATCGGTCAAACATTGACAATCAGTTTCTATGAACTGTTAGCAGCTTCCCTGCTTGGTGCTCGGTATTAACAGGGAAGTTCTTGGACTAGTAACGCTGGTGTCAGTGTGTGACTGGGTGAGGTATCATGTCACTGGCTATGGCTTGATATTCCAGTGAGGCAACACTATATAAATTTGGTCACTGTGCTCACTGCAGCAAGTAGACACTTCCATTTATATGACTGAAAAATTGTTGAAAAAGATGCTACCACACATACTCTTCAAACTCAGGACATAAATTCTGAAGCATATGTACTACCATTCATGCTTTTTAACTTTAAATTACAACAGATTCAGTCTTGCATTGAACTGAATTTATGATATTGTTTTATATTTTCAGACATCTTTCTTGCAAGGTTTATTAGGTAGAAATCTCAGATATGTTGCTACTTTGAATAAAGAACAGTTGTCAAGTTTTACTATAAACACAGTTCAAGTGTATGGACAAGAAAAATATTTAATGGTAAGAGTTAGAGTGCTAGTGTTATCTGTGTATTTATTTTATATGTTTGCTGTCAATTGACTTTGCATTTGCATTTCCATAATCCTTTACTTTAAGAGAAAATGTAAAGATCTTGCATATGTAATACACAGGATTTGTGTAGACTTTAATTACTTGTGTCCAGAGCTCAAAAATATAACATTAATACCAAAATAAAAATGTTTTTGATTATTTTTAGCTCATCTGATTTTTTGAAAAAAAAATGATGAGTTATTGTCATCACTTGAGCGGTTGTCGGCGTCGGCGTCGGCGTCGGTGTTGCCTGGTTAAGTTTTATGTTTAGGTCAGCTTTTCTCCTAAACTATCAAAGCTATTGCTTTGAAACTTGGAATACTTGTTCACCATCATAAGCTGACCCTGTATAGCAAGAAACATAACTCCATCTTGCTTTTTGCAAGATTTATGGCCCCTTTTGTACTTAGAAAATATCAGATTTCTTGGTTAAGTTTTATGTTTAGGTCAACTTTTCTCCTAAACTATCAAAGCTATTGCTTTGAAACTTGGAATACTTGTTCACCATCATAAGCAGACCCTGTACGTCAAGAATCATAACTCCATCTTGCTTTTTGCAAGATTTATTGCCCCTTTTGGACTTAGAAAATCAGTTTTCTTGGTTAAGTTTTATGTTTAGGTCAGCTTTTATCCTAAACTATCAAAGCTATTGCTTTAAAACTTGCAACACTTGTTTACCATCATAAGTTGACCCTGTATAGCAAGAAACATAACTCCGTCCTGCTTTTTGCAAGATTTATTGCCCCTTTTTGACTTAGAAAATATCAGATTTCTTGGTTAAGTTTTATGTTTAGGTCAACTTTTTCTCTTAAACTATCAAAGCTATTGCTTTGAAACTTGCAACACTTGTTCACCATCATAAGCTGACCCTGTACAGCAAGCAACATAACTCCATCCTGCTTTTTGCAATAATTATTGCCCCTTTTGGACTTAGAAAATCATTTTCTTGGTTGAGTATTATGTTTAAGTCAACTTTTCTCATAAACTATTAAAGCTATTGCTTTAAAACTTGCAACAGTTTTTCACCATCATAAGTGGACACTGTACATCAAGAAACATAACTCTATCCTGCTTTTTGCAAGAATGATGGCCCTTTTTAGACTTAGAAAATCATGGGTAGGACAATATTTCTATTACACAAAAAAAAATCAGATGAGCGTCAGCACCCGCAAGGCGGTGCTCTTGTTAATCCTCCGCCGCAAGTGGTGGGAGGATAAAGAAATGGTCTCCGTCTGTCTGTTCGTCCGTAACAATTTGTGTCCGCTGTGTATCTCCTAAACCCCTTGAAGGATTTTCATGAAACTTGGGTCAAATGATCACCTTATCAAGACAATGTGCAGAATTCATGTGACAGCCATGTCATCTCAAGGTCAAGGTCACAACTCAAGTTCAAAGGTTTGAGCCTTCCATTTTATGTCTGTTATGTATCTCCTAAACCTCTTGAAGGATTTTCATGAATCTTTGATCAAATGATCACCTCATCAAGACAATGCACAGAACTCATTTGTCAGCCATGTCGGCTCAATATCAAGGTCACAGCTCAAGATCAAAGGTTTGAGCCTTCCATTGTGTGTCCTCTCTGTATCTCCTAAACTCCTAGAAGGATTTTCATGAAACTTTGGTCAAATGATCACCTTCAGGGTTGCCAGCAGTCTTGAAAAGTCAGGGAAATTGGTTTCTTTTTCAAGGTCAGGGAATTGTCAGGGAATTTTAAAATTTGGTCAGTGAAAAATGAAAATCCTGGAAAGTCAGGGAAAAGTCAGGGAAATATGATTTCAAAGCTCGAAGAAGTTAATCATTTTAAACTTTTGTGGCTATGGCAGTCTTCAAGCATTAAATTTAAGTAATTAAAAACAAAGTTTAATGATGTAATACTGTAACATGCATTTAATTTGTTTAAATCCCCCATTTTTAGCTCGACTATTCATAGAATAGTAGAGCTATTGGACTCGCCCATGCGTCGGCGTCCGCGTCCGCATCCCAATTTGGTTAAGTTTTTGTATGTTAGCTGGTATCTCAGCAACCACTTGTGGGAATGGATTGAAACTTCACACACTTATTCACTGTGATAAACTGACTTACATTGCACAGGTTCCATAACTCTGTTTTGCTTTTTTACAAAATTATGCCCCTTTTTTTGACTTAGAAATTTTTGGTTAAGGTTTTGTATGTAAGCTGGTATCTCAGTAACCACTTGTGGGAATGGATTGAAACTTCACACACTTATTTACTGTGATAAACTGACTTACATTGCACAGGTTCCATAACTCTATTTTGCTTTTTTACAAAATTATGCCCCTTTTTCGACTTAGAATTTTTTGGTTAAGGTTTTGTATGTAAGCTGGTATCTCAGTACTCACTAATGGGAATGGATTGAAACTTCACACACTTGTTCACTGTCATGATCTGACATGCCCAAAGCAGGTCCCATAACTTTATTTTGCTTTTTTACAAAATTATGCCCCTTTTTCAACATAGAAATTTTTGGTTAAGTTTTTGTATGTAAGCTGGTATCTCAGTATCCACTAATGGGAAAGGATTGAAACTTCACACACTAGTTCACTGTCATGAGCTGATAAGCACTATGCAGGTTCCATAGCCCTATTTTACTTTTTTACTAAATTATGCCCCTTTTTCGACTTTCTTATTCATTCAAGCGACAAGGCTGTTAAATAGTCGAGCATTGCTGTCCTCCGACAGCTCTTGTTCTTTAAACACTAATTTTGCTTGAAGACTGAAAGGCTTTGCAACCCTTGCCAAAGCTAACTAACATTTTTTTGTTATTTTGTAGGAAAGTGACACATGAAGAGAGCCTACAACTAACATTATTCTAATACACTTTTTTTGTTGTAGGTACTCCAGGTGTTTTCTGGACACTTTATATTAAGAGATCTTGGATTTTGAGAGTGATTCTTTGTCAATATGATTCCAATGGTCTTGCTATTAGTCATGGTGTTTTATTGTTTTTGCCTCTAGGAAACTGTATAATAACAGATCTTGGATTTTTGAGAATGATATTTTGCTAATACTAGCAGGGTTCCAATGGTCTTGTTATTAACCATACTTTATTGTTTTTACCATAACCATGAGGAAAGTGACACGTACCTTAAAAGATGTCAGATTTTTGATAGTTACATGTCTTGCAAAGATGCTTTTGATATGTATCTCTTAATAATTAGGTTTCACTGACCAATAGTCACAATTATGTTTCATTGACTTGACCACCAAACAGTCATACAAGAAAGAAAACCATGTTTATTATCATTGTGTTTGATGTTTATGTTTAATATATTGGAAAATAAATACAAAACATTTGGAAAAAAAATACTGGGAGGATTGGACGGCTATAGCGGAGGTCAGGAGGCCGTTTAAAAGTTTGGCGGTTTTGGTCAGTGAAAAACATGAAATGGTCAGGGAAAAGTCAGGGAATTTTATTCACCCAGAGTGCTGGCAACCCTGACCTTATCAAGACAATGTGCAGAACTCATGAGTCAGCCATGTTGGCTCATGGTCAAGGTCACAACTCAAGTCAAAGGGTTGAGCCTTCTATTTTGTGTCCACTCTGTATCTTCCAATCCCCTTGAAGGATTTTCAAATTCATTGATGTCGTCATACATGGACTATAAAATATACTTAACAACCACAATGCTTCTATCCAACACCATCAACCCTTTCACTATCCATAATATGGTGGGGGATATAGCTGTCTTTCAGACTGCTCCAACTGTTCATGATGTTTTTCATTTTATACATATTAGGATATGTATAAAAAATTCAGGTGATCTGTAAGATAAAGCAACTAGTTTGTACATAACTTTAATGGTTATTTTCTTTTCAATGAAGTTTGAGCATAAGCCTGAAGCATTGTGATGTTGACATGCCCACTCTCCAAATAATATTAAATGTATCAATTTTCAGTTACATGAAGTAGATGTGGCCGTGTCAGACATGTTGTCTCCTACAGAAACTAATTGTGATGTTGCCTGTTTATTATATGATGTCACAAATCCTAGATCATTTGAGTTCTGTGCCAGAATGTACATGGTGAGTTGCATATTGACTGTATGACATCAAAAATCCTAGATCATTTAAGTTCTGTGCCAGAATGTACATGGTGAGTTGCATATTTACTGTATGACATCAAAAATCCTAGATGATTTTGAGTTGCCAGTTAATTATATGATGTCACAATTCCTACATCATTTCAGTTGTGTGCCATAACGATTCCTACATCATTTCAGTTGTGTGCCATCATAATTCCTACATCATTTCAGTTGTGTGCCATCATCATTCCTACATCATTTCAGTTGTGTGCCATCACGATTCCTACATCATTTCAGTTGTGTGCCATCACGATTCCTACATCATTTCAGTTGTGTGCCATCATAATTCCTACATCATTTCAGTTGTGTGCCATCACGATTCCTACATCATTTCAGTTGTGTACCATCACGATTCCTACATCATTTAAGTTGTGTGCCATCACGATTCCTACATCATTTCAGTTGTGTGCCATCACGATTCCTACATCATTTCAGTTGTGTGCCATCACGATTCCTACATCATTTCAGTTGTGTTCCAGAATGTACATGATGTATTGCTGATGTCATTAATATTACGTCACTTAATTTTTATGCAATATGTATTTGGTTAGTTTCTTGTTTATAGGAGAGATCGCCATTACGTCACGCATAAATACCTGTTTATCTGGTGGTGGGTAAAACAAATGTTTTTACACCGTTTGTGTATGGGATCTGAATTTTTAATTTTTAATAACTTTTTCGCTCATTTATGGATTTTAAAAATTAAAAAAGTTTTGGAATGCTTAGGATTTTCATATTTTCCCATTTAAATATCTTTTTAAAATGAATATCCGTTTTAAATGACATAAGATTTTAATAGCGGCGTAGCGATCCTCCAAACATTTTGAAAAAACACTGTAAGTTAAGCGTTCATAATTAATCCATTTAATTTCGAATTTATAATCAAAAGTAATCAATAAATTGCTTGTTTTATACACTTTCCATTGATCAAAAAATTATTGATATTATTTGTGTTTTAAGAAAGTTTAAGCCGTTAGAAAAACATCACTGTTTACAAAAAACATGGACGCTCGGCGTCGGCCCACCCGGTCTTTGTCTTATCAGTTCTAAAAATAGAAAATACAATGGATTTGTTTACAAACACGATCACTCCTATTGTATTATGTCTCTAAAGGTGTATTTAATCAATACCTTAATGATTCTTGTATTGTTAATGAAATGGTACATGTGCTGTAAAGGTTGAAATATAGAATATAAACATTGTTTTATGATACTTGTAGAAACATTTTCTGGATAGTCGCGTACCAACATTGATAGTAGCATGTAAAGTAGAACATCCAGAGGTGCGGCAGGACTATGAAATCACTCCGGCAGCATTCTGTAGCAAGTTTAAATTATCTCCTCCTCAGAGATTTACATGTATAGACAAAGTCAACAAAGATGTGTATATCAAATTAGCAACCATGGCAGCTTATCCGTAAGTATTTCTACATCCACTTATGTTGTCGAGCATCCCAACTGTTTTGAACAGTCACCTGTAATTAATTTGTAATATTCAGTGTTGTGGAGTAATACGTAAAGTACCAGTATACCTTTTTGCAGATAGTTTTAGCTTCAGTGCTATTTTTGGATTTAAGTTTCAGCTATATAAATGTTGTTCTTTATTGGATAAGGTTTTTTGATATTCATAAGAAAAACTTCAGACAACTGTTAATTAATTTTATTTATGTATTTAGAATAGGTCAGACTTCCATCAGATATGACTGTTAAGTTATAAGTTATTGATATATTCTTCTATTATGATTGTAGATAGCATCTTTTAAAGTGTTTCAAAATATGAATTTCTACATAGATCTTTCATTCTCTTTGCACAAACCTGTGAAGTCATATTCTTTAGGGGTATTAAATTTTAGTGAGTACATTCAGAAACTTAGCCAGAAAACATATCTTTTCTTTATTATTTTTCTAAAATTAAAGTCTGTAATGTCAAAATACTATATTTACTGTATTTTCAAGTTGTTAAATGAATACTCTAGTAGTGGGTTATGAATGGTTTCCATGACAACAGAACTGAATTCACAGTGTGTATGATAGTTTGGTGTATAGAAAAGCTTGTTGGAGACAGCTATCTAAATATAACTTGTTTGTTTCACTTGCAGCAATCTTAAGCGTTTGGTACACATGTTACTAGTTCACCAAAACCCTGTCTGGCTGGAGGAGAGACTAAGGTCCGAATACCATATGATGTTTTCTTTTCTGTATTGTCTTTGCTTCACATAATGGCTCAAACATTATACCATACATGATGTTCTGGAAAAAAAGCTTTCTGAAATTATAATTTCCACTTATATTCTCACACAATGTGTGTAAACAGAGAATTTTAAAAGGTTATTAGATTATTTTGCTGGAAGTTAGAGACTTTGTGATATTTCCTGTACACTGTAAATAATTATTTAGAAAAAAAATGAAAGTGTAAAAAAACAATATTTGGGTCACACAGAGTTTTTGCTAGTAATAGCATTTTTCTTTCTTTTTTGTCACTGAAAATATTTTCATTCATTTTGCAAATTGCTTCAACTTTCTGCAAGACATGCTGTTGCTAATTTCTCTATTATAGAATTATCTTGCTGCAGAGGTCACAATGTGAAGTAGATAGACTTTTGAAATTTAAGATTTTCATATCTGATATGTCTAGGCAAACTTTAGTACTAAAAAACTCTACAAGTAAAATATATCTGCAGATATAATTGAAGAAAATTCTTAGAGAAAAAGCTATTGCAAATATATATATATAGGGAATTACAAATTGATGAATGCAAAATTGTTTGCAGATCTAATTAGTAATTACAAAAAGAAGTCTTTTGTTAAAAGAAAAATGAACAGAACAGAACAGAATTTTATTAAAGACTTGTACATAGTACATCGTCAAGCATAATAAACAACACAATATTATAATACATTGTCACGTTATCATGATCTTTTAAACAAACAATGATGATTATTCAATAAATAGTAATGTTTGATGGTGGAGGATGAACAGAGTTATAATATAACATTCATAATGTATTTAAAATAATTCTATCAACAAACAGGCATAAATATGTCCTTTAAGTTGCTAATATAAGGCGAAAATGTTAATATTAATTGTTAACATTCATAAACATATTTCTAGTTTTAATGATTCTTTAATATACTTTGCAAGATTTAATAATGTAGTCTTTTTATTTGTAGTAATAAGTTCAATAAATTTATACATCGATGGTCTGCTATAATAATACTTCTTAATGAATTTTCTCCTAATATCTATATAACATGGGCATATTAAAATGAAATGGTATTCATCTTCAATATCTATCGTGTTACAACATAGACAATATCGCCCATTACGTGGTACAGTGAAACACCGCTCGCTCGAGGTCGCAAGGGGATGAGCAAAATGCTCGAGTTATCCATGGTTTCGAGCGACCCAAACATTGGCCAACGTACGAAGAAAATTGAAGTTTGTTTTACCAATTGTCATCGAGACCATTTGCAGAGGAAACGGTGATGCGTTATAATAACACACTCGTGACATTTTCAAAAAACGTACGACAAACGTTATTTACGGCACATGTGAAGAAACAGCTAAGACATTTTATTTTTTTTATTTATTTATTTTTTATTTTTTTTTGGAAATACAGCAATCGAATTCGAAATGTTCTTCTCCAAGTTAAGATCTCATAATTATCGTCTCAATTTTATGAAAAGGCTATCTTATTTCCTTTATTTGCATGCAATCAACTGTTGATTAAAATATTAAGATCTCATAATTATCTTCTCGATCCCGCAGAAAAAAGTAATAATTAATAACAATTTTGATCAATAAAATTTTTCTTCCACCTTTCATCAATAATTAATCTCATTATCAGATCAAATATACCGACAAACAAACATTTAAGATAGTCGGGGAATAGACCAAGGATTTCTCACGACGTGCGAAAATTTTAAATTAAGCGATACATTCTGACCGCCGA
Source organism: Mercenaria mercenaria (assembly GCF_021730395.1). Classification (NCBI taxonomy): domain Eukaryota; kingdom Metazoa; phylum Mollusca; class Bivalvia; order Venerida; family Veneridae; genus Mercenaria; species Mercenaria mercenaria. The sequence goes on from NC_069362.1 coordinate 28,506,500, forward strand.
AAGTGTGAAAAATTTTGACACCTCTGCTCGAGTTTGCCGTAAGCAACAAAGAGTAAATTAATACACAGGGACCAGGTGTCATGCTCGAGCGATCGAGTTATCGATGCTCGACCCAGCCATGGTATTTTCACATAGAAAATAGAAGGAAATCGGCCGGGACCACATGAATTGCTCGAGCGAGCCCGGGTGCTCGAGTCATCGATGCTCGAGCGAGCGGTGTTTCACTGTATTCTGTTTTGCCCGTATCGGCCAGTTTGAATTCTAAGAGTATGTGCAGACATTCTCATTCTTGTAACAAAAAATCTATAACTTTTAGGTAATAAATCTAAGTATCATTCATATACAAGAGTTGTTTTACAATTTTTAAAAAGATCTAACACGGCACTATTTTCAACAGATGCACGCCATAATTATCAATAAGTCTTTGTTTAAAAATCTTTGGAAACGTTTTACAATCTAACAAACAAGTATTATTGAAATATTCAGAAAAGCGATATATATCTAATATTTTTTTTACATTCGATACCCAGTTATTTTATAATGAAGTTGTCTATTTCCCAGCTCCAAATTCATCTACAAAATATTAAATAAAAAACAAAAAAAACTAAGACTTCCAGAGCAGATTATCAGAACATCATGTGTGGTATATATAAGCTGCTGTAGTATATCACTGAATGACATAGAAGATCTGATACCTTCATATTGTGGTGGTCTAGCATGTCCACATTATCTAACCAATACAGTTTCTCAGTTGTTTCCAAGTGTTGTGGCTGGCTGTCAGTTATCACTGCGTTAAGCATGGTCATTTTCCTCTGCTGTGGGCTGTTCTTATTTATTTCAGATTCATGTGTATTGTGTACCTTACATTTGATTCACATAATTTGTAACAGGCTTGTGCATGTGTGTATGTGCAAATCTCACAGATAATTATTTATCATAGCTGTATTGAATAGATGCACGAGGACTTTGTAGGTTGCAAAATATCAGAATATCAGTATGCCAAAGTCCTCAATAAATAATAAAAGTAAATATCTCAGATTTGTAGGGGATTTTCAAGTGCATTCATTGCCAAGTTTGTTGGTGAAATTTTGAAAATCTTCAGAATTTAATGTACTGGTTTTTGTTTGATCAGTATAAAGCATTAAGAATCTTTGGAGTTGGCTAAAAACAGTAAATATTTATAAAATAAAATAAGTGAAAGTTTTAACCTTCCTGAAAGTCTTAAAGCCTTGCTACAGAAGATGTGAATCAAAAAGTGAATATATACTCTTGATTTTTAGCACAGTTATTTGATGTTTTTCAAAGGAGTAGAGCTTTTGTTGTTCCCCTTTTGTGGGCATCAGCATCTGTTTGGCCATCTGCTTCTTAAAAGTTTTACATGTAAGCTGTTTTAAACTTCACTCATGTCTTTGGCATCGTCAGTTAACCTCAGAGGACTAGTTACATGACTCTAGCATTTTGCCAAAATGATGTCCCTTGTTAATTTTGAGGGGCCTCTGTGGCAGAAAGGTTAAGGTTACTGACTTCAAATCACTTGCTCCTCATGGATGTGGGTTCGAGCCTCACTTAGGGCATTGCATTATTCATGTGAGGAAGCCATCCAGCATGAAATAATGCACAGAGGGGCACCTGGGGTCTTCTTCCACCATTAAACCTGTGAAGTCGCCATTTGACATACCGGGTATAACTGTGTTGGTGTGATGTTAAATCTCAATCAAATAAACAAACGTTAATTTAGAAATTTTGGTCTGCATTTTAGCAGATTTTTTAGAAACAGCTTGGCCAAATTCTTTTAAACTTCAGACATGTCTCTGGTATTATTTGACTTCACAGGACAAGGAACATGACTAGATTTTATTTTGGTTAAAGCTTAAAACATGTTTTCTGCATCATGCCTCACAGTGCAATTTACATAAAACTAGCTTGTATTTTTGTTTAGATTATGCCCTTTTTTAACAAAGAAAGTATTTCATGTAATCAGGTTTCTCAGGAACTATGTTACTGAATGCCTAGTCTTTAGCATCATGAGATGATCGCATAGAAAAGGTTTCATAACTGGCTTACATTTTGTCAGAATTATGCCCCCTTTTAACAGAAATTTTATGGAAGTTTTGCATGTAAAGCCTCTTCCTCGGAAACTAAACTACTAGGTGTTTTCAGACTCCACTGATGTCTTTGGCATCGTGCGGTGACCTTATATGGCAGGGCTTTTATTTGTGCAGAATTATTCCTCTCTTTCTGTTGCAAGTTTTGGTGTAAGTTTAGCATGTAATCAGGTTTCTCAGGAACTATGAATGCTGTCAAACTCTTCCTAAATCTTCAGCATCATGTAGGAACCATTCAGAACCAGGTTCCATATCTCTAACTTACTGTTAACAAAGTTATGCCCCATTTTCCACTTAAATTTTTTTTTGTCAAGCTTTTATATGTAAGCTGGTATTATGTTAAATGGTTTCAGATAGTCTAGAGCACTGTCATTAGACAGCTCTCATTATTTATTTGAGCTGTGCCATGGGAAAACCAACATAGTGGGTTTGCAACCAGCATGGATCCAGACCAGCCTGCGCATCCGCGCAGTCTGGTCAGGATCCATGCTGTTCGCTAACAGGTTCTCCAATTGCAATAGGTTTTAAAAGCCACTATGTTGGGTTTCTCATGGCACAGCTCATTTATTATTCAGTGTACAGAATAGTCTGCTTTGATCTAACAATTATACAAACAGGATTACTTCTTAAACATGATGTACCATTTTCATATTAGCACAAACATAATGTTACCGATAGTTTTCATTTGGAAGGTTGCAATTTTATACTGTACATGTATGTTTGTTTAAATAACTCCAAAGCAAAACAGTAAATGCTTGCTAAATAATATCTGATGAATTTAATCAAATTGCTCGCTAAAAGTAAATTTGTACATTCAAGAGTAATTCGGTTACCAGTGCAGTTGAATGTGAACAGTATTTTGAGAATAACTTTTGTTCCTAATTATGACACCTCAGATGCTTATTGAAATAAAGAAGAAAATATTACATACCAATACAAGTAAGAAATTGCAGCCTTTCTTATGGGAAATGTCTTTGAAAGTTTTTTACAGATCATTATCAAATTTTGCATAGCTTAAGTTCCATAAACCAGTTCTTACAGAAGAAATTTGATCAAGCACGGCTCAGTTAGACTCTTACTAGTAAATAGGTAGCTTGCATAGAAGCCAATGTTTTCAGTTGCATCTTGAGTACCTAGCGTCAAGGTCTTTGTTACTAAATATAGAAAACTAATTGTTTTCGCTCAGTAATTTAGTTAGGAATACAATTAGACAGTTCGAGAAAGGAATGAGATGTGGGGTCCAAACTGACGTCCATTTTAAAACAATAAGTATGCTTTTTACAGGCTTTATAATGGTGAGACCTTACCAAGTTTGGCAGTGGATACCAGTTTACTGCATTTGCTTGTTAAAACTGTATATAGATACAAATGAAGTACAATTGATTTATGCTGAGGCGACAAAATTATTATTTAGGCTGAAAATGGTTTCCACTCAGTAACGAAAGAATGCTTTAGCCTACAGTCATCAAACTTCATAGGATGATTGCTTGTAGTCAGTAATGACCCTTATTGTTTTGGGGCTCAAGGTCACAGTGACCTCAAGACTGAAATTGGTTTTATACACAACAAGTATATAAAGCATTCAACTTTATAGGATGATTGCCTGTTGTCTGTAGGTGACCCCTAATGTTTTAGGGGTCAGTAGATCAAAGGTCAAGGCTACAGTGACTTTGAGACTGAAAACAGCTTTTGCTCAATAACTTAAAGAATTCTTTGGCCTATGGCTGTCAAACCTCATAGGACGACTGCCTGGGGTCAGAAATGGCCTTTTTTTCTATAAATATGGGTTAACGGGTAGGGTCAATTTGAAATCAAGAACGAAAACTTGTTTCTGCTAAGCAAGTAAAGATCACTTGTGTGTTATGCTTTTTAACTTAATAGAATTATGGACTGTGATCAACATATGACCCCTTATGTTTTTGTTTTTTTCTAGGGTGAGGTGGGGGTCAGTACATCAAAGGTCAAGGTCACCATGAGCATGAAAATGGGAACAGTTTCTGATCAGTATCTGGGGCACTTTTAAGCTTTCATATTTTATAGAATGATTGCCTGTGGTTATGAAATGACACCTATTGATTTGGAGACAGAATTTCAAGGGTCGCATTGAAAATGGCTTCTGGTCAATTACTGGAGAAAGCTTAAGCCTATGACCATCATTTGTCACAGAATGGTTGCCTTTTGCCAGTATGTGACCCCTATAGTTCTGGAGTTCAGTAGATGAGTACTGTTGTTTGATAAAAGGGTCAGTGTCATAGCATACAAAATTACATACCCATTTACCTCTAACAGGCCATCAATAGTGCACATGTTTTACAAACAGCAGCGTTTCTTCAAATAACTTACTGTATTCAGTCAGTTGAAAAGTAGCTGCTCAAGCAGCTACCAAATTACTAAATTTTAGAGATGAAATTACCAATTTTTATGTGTTTATTACATTGTGGTCTACATAGCTGTATACTTCACCAAAATTAGCATCCAGATATACTATTGTTTTCACAGTATTTATACTTCTTGTCATAAAACATAAAAATCAAGCATTCTCATCACATTCACCTCTTATCATATCCAAGTTGCAAAGTGGAACTTCAATGATCATGCATTATGCATGTAATCCTAAAATGCTGGAACATTTACTAACCTGATATATATATATATACATGTATATGCAAAATGTAGTTTGCAATCTTTTTCTGCATGAACTAACTTAGAGGGAATTTCCACAAAGCTTTACATTGTTCCTATCTTGTTCTTATCTTGATTAATGTGTCTTCATATTTACATTGTTTTAATTTTCTGTGTTTAAGTATGAAGTAATTTGATCTGTACTGTAGTCGTCTCCCTTTTTGAACTCTTTCTAAATTTGATATTACTGTTTTCTTTACTTTCAGTGACTTGAAAGACATTGTGTTGGCAAATGATAAACGATTACTGAAAATCGGTTTAGGAGTTGTGACTGTGACTGGAGTTGGATTTATAGTGTACAAATTAGTTAAAAATTACAATCAATAGTTGTTCCCCCTTAACAGTTTTCATTTGGAGGAAGAAAAACCAGAAATGCAACAGATGTTCTCATAGGATGGAGTGTGCTTTAAGTATCAGTGTTATGGAAACATACCAGTGTTATAATAAACAGGCTAGGCTGTGTGAAAAAAAAGGATAAACCTGCTGGGCTAAAACGTGTGTTCAGGGTTTCAACTAGTGTTTTTTAAGGAGATAATGTTATACATACACTGATACCAGATTTTGCTGGATTTTTACCCAATAATATATCGTGAACTGTAGGAAAACATTTCATTTTGGAAAGTACAAATTGTCAATGGAATAGTGAGGTACAAATTAAACACTATATTTATTGCTTCTTTCATATTTTCTACCCCAATGAAATAACAATATGCAGCAATTGCTTTTATTTAGATTTGTGAAGAGTTTTGTATGGTTTTATCAACTTCTAGAAGCCTAGTTCACTTTCTGCACATGGTATTTATATTATTGTGGAGAAAATATTAAAAGCTGTTCTCAGTTGTAAGCAGTCTAGAATAATTTGACATGAAGAAAGTGTATATAAAACGGGTCGTAACACTGATTTCGTGTCAAAGACGGTACTTATTTATTGTGGACTCTCATTACATACTGGTTGTCTTGAGAGATTAAATTCTTAATTTCTCGAAATGTTGAAAAATCTTTGTTTCTAGGTGTCTGCAGTTGTGTTCTGTATTTTACTGGACCAAACCTTTTGCAAATGTTTATTTCATTTCATTCTTGCTTGTTAGTGCTCTTATATTTATTTCTTTAAGAAAATGCTATTTTTTAAAAGCTCTTTGTAGTAAAGAACTTTGTTTCAGCCACCAAAAATGCCCATTTCATACACCCACAATAGAATCATGACAGCATCCTGTTAGGTGTTTCATACCACAGTAAAAAATTGGTAAACTTCGCCAATAAACCTAAAAACTACATCATTATATAGTTACAGATTTGATTGAGTTGCACTGATTATTAACGGCATTGGTATATAACTTCACACGCACTGCTTGTTTTAGATAGGTAAAAGAAGTGTGATGTGAAATGAAGTTGCTCCCCATTTCATATTTTAACTAGGACTATAGTGTCAGGCAGCTTACATATCAACAGGATTGGGGTTATATGACCTCTGATTGTGTGTACCCTTAGTACCTTAATCCTTGTATGTTGTCATGGTTTGGCATTTAGTTGTGGTCTTAGTTTGTTCACACTATCAAAATGCTAAGTTATTCTTGGTCAAGTTGAATGTTTAGAAAATCATATATTATTACAACACAAGGTCTTGCACTATGACCAATATTGCTGAAGTAATTGTATTTACATTAGCCTTTTTCTTTTCCTTTGAAAATTATGACATTCATTTTGTATGAACAGCAAAAAGGAAGGTGCCAAAGTGGCGACAACACTGCTTAGTGATAATGGGTTGCTGTTTTGACAAGTTTCTGTATATAGTTTAGGAGAGGGTCCTTTAGATGACATGGCAGTTTTTCTAGTGAAAAGAATGACTGGGAAGCTTATTTTAATATTGAATGTCAGAATACCTCATCTACACAAATTATTAATCTGATCATGTCGGTAATGTCCGGTTTCATGCTAAAGGTCACAAACCAGTACATAAATGTAAAATAGAAACTATGCACCCTGAATTATTTTCAGTAGGGCTGGGACGATTTCAATATTTTGAAACTGGTTAATCTTTTGTTTGAAATCGAATCAAAGCGGTTAGTTGGCCGCCATATTTAAATTGCTGTTTTCTTTCCTGACCACCGTATCAAAGTACTTCCAGCAGCTGCTGACTTTATTAGAAACTTACTGACTTCATCGTTTGCAAGCAGTGTGACAATTAATATCTAATATTTTGGTGTAGATCTATTTTATTTTCAATATATAACGACAGGTAAATCAGAGACTATTGATTATGTTGATATGTTTTAGCGAAAAAAACAAACACTGAGGATCTAAGTGCTGGTCAAAGAAATGTATAAAGATGTACGACTCGTGTTGTTTATTGTTTAAGAGCGATTACCGGTTTTGCAAAATTGAAATTGGTTTCACCTAGTAATCGAATCAGATCCGATTAACAGAGTAATCATCCCAGTCCTAATTTTTGAAGTGCAGAAAAAAAGAGAGATTTATTCATGTCATGAATTGTTATTGTTTAGTCTACAGTTTATTAGGTGTATTATTTAACACCATTATTGTGCATTTTTAGCTCTAATGTCACTTTGTGACAAGGTGAGCTTTTGTGATCGCACATCGTCCGTCTGTAAACTTTTGCTTGTGACCACTCAAGAGGTCACATTTTTCATGGGATCTTTATGAAAGTTGGTCTGAATGTTCATCTTGATGATATCTAGGTCAAGTTCAAAACTGGGTCACGTGCGGTCCAAAACTAGGTCAGTAGGTCTAAAAATAGATAAACCTTGTGACCTCTCTAGTCAGGCCATACTTTTCAATGGATCTTCATGAAAGTTGGTCAGTATGTTCACCTTGATGATATCTAGGTCAAGTTCGAAACTGGTTCATGTGCCTTCAAAAACTAGGTCAGCAGGTCAAATAATAAAAGAACGTTGTGACCTCTCTAGAGGCCATATTTTTCATGGGATCTGTATGAAAGTTGGTGTGAATGTTCATCTTGATGATATCTAGGTCAAGTTCGAAACTGAGTCACGTGCAGTCCAAAACTAGGTCAGTAGGTCTAAAAATAGAAAAACCTTGTGACCTATCTAGAGGCCATACTTTTCAATGGATCTTCATGAAAGTTGGTCAGTATGTTCACCTTGATTATATCTAGGTCAGGTTCGAAACTGGGTCATGTGCCATCAAAAACTAGGTCAGTAGATCAAATAATAAAAAAACATTGTGACCTCTCTGGAGGCCATATTTTTCATGGGATCTGTATGAAAGTTGGTCTGAATGTTCATCTTGATGATATCTAGGTCAAGTGCGAAACTGAGTCAACTGCGGTCAAAAACTAGGTCAGTAGGTCTAAAAATAGAAAAACCTTGTGACCTCTCTAGAAGCCATACTTGTGAATGGATCTTCCTGAAAATTGGTCAGAATGTTCACCTTGATGATATCTAGGTCAAGTTTGAAACTGGGTCACATACCGTCAATAACTAGGTCAGTAGGTCAAATAATAGAAAAACCTTGTGACCTCTATAGAGGCCATATTTTTCATGGGATCTGGATGAGAGTTGGTCTGAATGTTCATCTTGATGATATCTAGATCAAATTCGAAACTGGGTCATCTGCGGTCAAAAACTAGGTCAGTAGGTCTTAAAATAAAAAAACCTTGTGACCTCTCTAGAGGCCATAATTTTGAATGGATCTTCATGAAAATTAGTCAGAATGTTCATCTTGATGATATCTAGGTCAGGTTTGAAACTGAGTCAACTGTGGTCAAAAACTAGGTCAGTAGATCTAAAAATAGAAAAACCTTGTGACCTCTCTAGAGGCCATACTTTTGAATGGATCTTCATGAAAATTGGTCAGATTGTTCACCTTAATGATATCTAGGTCAAATTCGAAACTGGGTCATGTGCCTGCAATAACTAGGTCAGTAGGTCAAATAATAAAAAACCTTGTGACCTCTCTAGAGGCCATATTTTTCAATGGATCTTCATGAAAATTGGTCAGAATTCTTATCTTGATGATATCTAGGTCAGGTTCAAAACTGGGTCACATGAGCTCAAAAACTAGGTCACTATGTCAACTAATAGAAAAAATGACGTCATACTCAGTTCAAAACTGGGTCATGTGGGGACAGGTGAGCGATTCAGGACCATCATGGTCCTCTTGTTAATAGTTCATTTTTGTTCATTTATTTTGTTGTCATTGTCAACAGATAATATCCTGTGAGGCAAATTTCCCCCTTGACTTTACAGGAGACAGCGGGTCTAAAGTCATTTGTCTTCCACCTCTAACATCAGGGGAGAACCAGTCATTTCTGGCTTGGGGTCCGGAAACAAGCAAGGCAAACTGACTGCTTTCACATAATATACTTTACATACTTTTACTGATTATCCTGTTGAGAAATGAATGTTACACAAACATCTTAATGATTATAAGGGATTCAACCTTTGTACTTTTATGATGTGAAAGGCACAGCTTCTGACAATATATAGTTAAGTCAGTGGATTGATTTCTAGCTGTATTTAAAATTAAAATAAAAAAACAAGGCTTGTATGCTTTTTTATGTGCAATACTATTAAATATATCTTTTATATTAAATGTATTATTTACTTGCACTGAAAGCTGATTTTAAGATTATGTGTTTATGTTAGTGTTCTAGCATTCTTGTCCATTGAGGTGCTATATATTTCCTCCATTTAATCTAGAATGATCTTTGTTCTGTTGTTAAAATTGTTGTGTTAGAAATGAAGTTTTACATGATAATGTGCAGCAATTTAAATGCATATGTAACAACATAATCTATAAACAGTATTTTTAGTCATTTTTTGATTCTGATTTGTTTTGAAATATTATAAAACAATTCAGTATTTCAACTGCAGGATTACTAAAATTGCTTATTCCTTGAAATATTGATAACTTTATTTGCTCCTCTTGGTTGGAGATATTTTCTTCACTTGATTCATGTCATTAGAAACACCCCTTTTTTTAAGGCACATCAGTGGGCATTTGAAATTGTTCTATGTAAATGTTCTGTGCTATTAACTTGTGTATTTTTATGCAGGCTTTCTCTGCTTTTGGAATACTGAAGCCATTACAAATATTTTTCCTGTCAAGGTTTTCATATCCACTTGAGAGTACCTCTGCAAAACACAATATACATGTACTGATTCAAAGAGGTTTGGCACTTTGATGTTTTCAGAAACAATTAAGTTATGCTGTGTTATCTGCGTTAGAGTTTTGCTTTTTCCAAGATATGATAATTACATTACACAACTACACATGATACCTTACTTAACCCTTAGCCTGCTGCAGGCGAATTTAACAGCCTTTGCAAACAGCTTGGAACCAGATCAGACGCCGATTAAATCGGCGTCTGATCAGGTTCCAAGCTGTTTGCTACTCTGACAATATTTCTTCCATTTTTGGAGCAAATTGAATGAACTTTACAATTTTAGCAGACGACATTTCCAGCAGACAACAATTTACCTAGCATGCTAAAGGTTAATAATGTTTTTATTTTGTAAAGAGAAAATAGAGAAAAGGTTGGGTTGTTCTTATCATTGTCTTCAAGTTCTTCTTCAGGCAAATACAAAACCACTCACTGATGATTGAAGAAGCACTTATTTATAAAAATCAAATTGGACATGATGAAAAAGGTAAAGATGAAAAGATAAATATGTAAAGATTAAAGAAAGGTTACTGTTTTTTGCTCGACTATTCAAAGAATAGGTAGAGCTATTGGACTCGCCAATGAGTCAGCGTCCCGATTTGTTTAAGTTTTTGTATGTAAGCTGGTATCTCAGTAACCACTTGTGGGAATGGATTGAAACTTCATACACTTATTCACTGTGATAAACTGACTTACATTGCACAGGTTCCATAACTCTACTTTGCTTTTTTACAAAATTATGGTCCTTTTTCAACTTAGAAATTTTTGATTATGATTTCATATTTAAGCTGGTATCTCAGTATCTACTCATGGGAATGGATTGAAACTTCATAAACTTGTTCACTGTGATGATCTGACATGCACTGCACAGGTTCCATAACTCTACTTTGCATTTTTACAAAATTATGCCCCTTTTTCGACTTGGCAGTTTTTGGTTTAGTTTTTGTATGTAAGCTGGTATCTCTGTACCCAAAATTGGGAATGGATTGAAACTTCATACACTTATTCACTGTGATGATCTGACATGCACTGCACAGGTTCCATAACTCTACTTTGCATTTTTACAAAATTATGCCCCTTTTTCGACTTGGCAGTTTTTGGTTAAGTTTTTGTATGTAAGCTGGTATCTCTGTACCCACTATTGGGAATGGATTGAAACTTCATACACTTATTCACTGTGATGATCTGACATGCACTGCACAGGTTCCATAACTCTATTTTGCACTTTTACAAAATTATGTCCCTTTTTCAACTTAGAAATTTTGGTTGAAGTGTTGTATGTTAGCTCGTATCTCAGTACCCACTTATGGGAATGAATTGAAACTTCACAAAAATGTCCATTGTCATGAGCTAATATGGATTGTTTAGGTTCCTTAACCCTGTGTTGCAGTTTTACAAAATTATACCCCTTTTTGGACTTTAATATTCAGTCACTTGACAAGGCTGTTGAATAGTAGAGCATTGCTGTCCTCAGACAGCTCTTCTTAGATATTAGAAGTAGAGAATGGTTGAGTAGTTTTGTTATTGTGAGTTCTGCAAACACAGTGCATGAGAGTCAAAACAGATGATACTATACATGTATGAATACAGGGTTGAAAATGTAATTATCAATACATGTACTGTTCAGATGCAATAGATAGAGGAGCATTTGTTTTATACCAGTTACATACGCATGTATTAATGAAGTGTACTTTGTGACATGCAAATAATAAATAAAAGCTGATATTTTGTGTATATTATTTATTGTAATCAAAATACATATGCTGTAACACATTGACCTGGCAGGATTCGAAGCCTAGAGTTTTGTCCATTTGCCAGAACCTCAGAACAACTACAGGTGGATAGATGATGTAATTCCACACAACACAGGTGATTGGATTATATAATTTCTCAGAGGAGGTTCCCATGTAGACTTCAAATGTACCTTTTGTTATTACAAATTGTGAAAAATATCAAATGCAGGAGACCTAAAAAAAAGTCTCCTGTATGATCTTGTTACAACCTTTATATATGTAATTTCCATATTATTATCTGATCAAATGTGTATATCACATCACAGTTAATTTCACTGCCTTAAATCATTCTGGGCATTGTTCATGTGTTTGGATGTTTGAATGGTTTGTTGTTGTCTTCTAGGTCCTGACCCGATACTGTCTGAGGTCGAAGGTCAAGGAGAATTTCTATTGCAGCTCGGTACCCGGCTTGTACAGCTCCACTCATATAACCTGTCCATACTGTGGCTGTCTCGGTACCAGCAAAATGAATACTGAAGTAAAAACAATCTTTCAAAAATACTGTAATTGTTTGTTAGACATTGACTTTGATTTTTGATGAACAGCATCTTTAATCCATTTGTTGGTGATCGTTTGGTCACATTAAAGCTTTGAACCCACAGTCACAAGGAACAAGTGTGTACGCTACCTTAATCACAGAAATTAGTAATAGGTAAATTACAAACATCCTGGACCTATATAATTAAATTATATAGGACATTGGAAATGAAAGTTAAAAGAAATTAAACATTCCTTGAATGTTACATTATCTGATTAAGCTACTAAAATACATCAAGAGAAAAATAATGCACTGTTCAATGAATCATTCAAGCATATTTACCACCTGAATGGGTCCCTCAATCCTCCAGCATAATACCTCATAGCACCTGGCCCAGCCACACAGACTGGGGCACCAGCAATGTAGGGCTCGGACTCCCAGTCTTTCTCTGCATAGTCGATGTACTCCTCAACTTGGTCCCCAAAAAACTGAGCCAGACATTTCAATACTGATGTTTTTCTGGCTTCATCCTGAAACATAAACATGCTTGGTAATATTTCAAGATTAAATTAAAATTTTGTTTATGTATTTGCGTTTTACGGCGCACCAACACTGTATACATGTAGGTTATATGGCGCCAAGCAAGATTACAAATTTTGGTTCCACATCTCATTTACATCGAAATAAAAACATGAGATATGGAATCAAAATTTGCATACCCGCTGGAATCACAGAATTAGTGCAAAACCAAGTGTTAAGACCCTATTAGTCGCCTCTTACAATCATGCAAGGGTAAGGCAGTGGTTCCAATTCTTTTCATACAGGTCGTCCCAGAACCACATGGTAACTTTAAACTGTGCTAGAATTCCACAATAAAACTTGCTACATCATTTCCTAATTCACTAGAATAGTTGATAAACTGACCTGTCAGACAGCCAAATCTACTGAAAACTAGCTTGAATGTTGTGTGTGTGTTTGGGTTTAACGTCTTTTTCAACAATTTTTCAGTCGTATAAACGACAGTGTCTACTTGTAGCAGTGAGCACAATGCCCAACTTTATTGTGCTGCCTCACTAGAATATCACGCCGTCGACACGTGACATGAAAACCCCACCCAGTTACATTATACTGACACCGGGCTGACCAGTCCTAGCACTATCCTCTTAATGCTGAGTGCCAAGCGAGGAAGCTACTAGTACCATTTTTTAACGTCTTTGGTATGACGCGGCCGGGGATCGAACCCACGACCTCCCGCACGCGAAGCGGACGCTCTACAACTAGGCTACCGAGGCGGTTACAGCTTGAATGTTGATAATGCTTTCTCTTAACATGTTATGAACCAGCAACAATATGAAATACTTTATAGAGGTCATTTTAAGTGAAATACATAAGTACATGTAACAGACTATGATTTTTTTTTCATATGTATAGTTTTCTGTCAGAAACATGGTTCCTAACAAAGAAGACTTGCAACATTGTATTCAAACCTCTAGCTGTCTCCACTCAACAAGCTGGGCTCCAGCAACAAAAGCTACTAAACCAGGATTCCCATTGGCTGATGTATCGTCAAACACTAGACATAAAGGGCCACAGCTGCAGTCAGGGTCAAAACTTGGTCCTCCATTTGTTACAACTTCTCCTGAACACCCATTCTTCCTCCAGAATGCCTAAAGTCAAGTACACTTGGTATAACTAGGTATGCTAAAGATAACTTAATGTAATGCAGGCTCTTTACCATCATCCCCCTGCCCCATTCCCTGCCAAAAAAAAAAGAAGGAAATACAACAGAAATTACCAACTATATCCAGGAATTCGGATATAGAATACAGCATGTTATAGGTTATTTAACCTTTACCCTGCTAAATTTCTAAAATGGACTAGTCTATTATTCAATTTGGGCGGTATCATTTGGTCATTAGAAGGGGTGTTCACTGAAAATGTACAGACTGAATTGCGATCTCTGCTGGCTGAACTTGGTCTGCACTGGTCACTTGCAACCAGCAGGAAGAAGGTTAAAATATTTAAAGTTGCCATATCAAACTGGTCCTAATGAATATAGATGCATTTCTAGCTCCTTTCAAATCTTGTTGTCTGTCATATGAAAAATAACATTTGCATTAAGCTAAGCAAAAAAGGAGATGTGAACAAAGTTTGCTCATCTACCTGCTTACTAATCAGAGATACTGACAAGTAATTTCTATTACCTCTTTATAAGTGATTACAACTTTTCCGTAATTAGCAAGAGGCATCCTTTTATGAAGTTCTCTCTTTACTGCAGGTAGACGGGGATCGAATTTTATCTTTGCTAGAAATTAAAATATAATTACATGATCACAACAGTGCCTAAATCTACACAATCCAAATGTTTAACTAAATGATTTAAACTTTTTGAATGATTATTATACTTTCAATTTGTTCCTTTGCGACTTGCTGGGTTCAATGACTATTTTAAAAGGTATTCCATTATTCTTTACAAGTAAAGGCGTACCTTTTTGTTCCCGGACACTTAACTTGCAATCTCCTCATATTTAACGAAGGTGAATGATGAATGACCTCAGACTTACCACTTTCAGTCACACTATCTTAGGTAAAATAACAAGAGGACCATGATGGTCCTGAATCGCTCACCTATCTCCACATGACCCAGTGTTCAACTGAGTATGACATCATTATTTGACATAGTGACCTAGTTTTTGAGCACATGTGACCTAGATATCATCAAGATAAAAAATTCTGACCAATTTTCATGAAGATCCATTGAAAAACATGGCCTCTAGAGAGGTCACAAGGTTTTTCTATTATTTGACCTAATGACCTAGTTTTTGAAGGCACTTGACCCACTTTTAAACTTGACCTAGATATCATCAAGGTGAACATTCTCACCAATTTTCATGAAGATCTCGTGAAAAATATGGCCTCTAGAGAGGTCACAAGGTTTTTCTATTTTTCGACCTACTGACCTAGTTTTTGACCACACATGACCCAGTTACGAACTTGACCTAGATATCATCAAGCTGAACATTCTCACCAATTTTCATGAAGATCCATTGAGAAATATGGCCTCTAGAGAGGTCACAAGGTTTTTCTATTTTTAGACCTACTGACCTAGTTTTTGACCCCACGTGACCCAGTTTTGAATCTGACTTAGATATCATCAAGATGAACATTCTGACCAATATTCATGAAGATCTCATGAAAAATATGGCCTCTAGAGAGGTCACAAGGTTTTTCTATTTTTAGATCTACTGACCTAGTTTTTAACCCCACGTGACCCAGTTTCGAACTTGACCTAGATATCTTCAAGGTAAACATTCTGACCAATTTTCATGAAGATCCATTGAAAAATATCGCCTCTAGAGAGGTCACAAGGTTTTCCTATTTTTAGACCTACTGACCTAGTTTTTGACCGCACATGACCCAGTTTCGAACTTGATCTAGATATCATCAAGCTGAACATTCTCACCAATTTTCATGAAGATCCATTGAGAAATATGGCCACTAGAGAGGTCACAAGGTTTTTCTATTTTTAGATCTACTGACCTAGTTTTTGACCCCACATGACCCAGTTTCGAACTTGACCTAGATATCATCAAGGTGAACATTCTCACCAATATTCATGAAGATCTCATGAAAAATATGGCCTCTAGAGAGGTCACAAGGTTTTTCTATTTTTAGATCTACTGACCTAGTTTTTAACCCCACGTGACCCAGTTTCGAACTTGACCTAGATATCATCAAGCTGAACATTCTGACCAATTTTCATGAAGATGCATTGAGAAATATGGCCTCTAGAGAGGTCACAAGGTTTTTCTATTTTTAGACCTAATGACCTAGTTTTTGACACTACGTGACCCAGTTTCGAACTTGACCTAGATATCATCAAGATAAACATTCTGACCAATATTCATGAAGATTTCATGAAAAATATGGCCTCTAGAGAGGTCACAAGGTTTTTCTATTTTTAGACCTACTGACCTAGTTTTTGACCCCATGTGACCCAGTTTCGAACTTGACCTAGATATCATCAAGGTGAACATTCTGACCAATTTTCATGAAGATCTAGTGAAATATATGGCCTCTAGAGAGGTCACAAGGTTTTTCTATTTTTACACCTACTGACCTAGTTTTTAACCCCACGTGACCCAGTTTCGAACTTGACCTAGATATCATCAAGCTGAACATTCTGACCAATTTTCATGAAGATGCATTGAGAAATATGGCCTCTAGAGAGGTCACAAGGTTTTTCTATTTTTAGACCTAATGACCTAGTTTTTGACCCTACGTGACCCAGTTTCGAACTTGACCTAGATATCATCAAGATAAACATTCTGACCAATATTCATGAAGATTTCATGAAAAATATGGCCTCTAGAGAGGTCACAAGGTTTTTCTATTTTTAGACCTACTGACCTAGTTTTTGACCCCATGTGACCCAGTTTCGAACTTGACCTAGATATCATCAAGGTGAACATTCTGACCAATTTTCATGAAGATCTTGTGAAATATATGGCCTCTAGAGAGGTCACAAGGTTTTTCTATTTTTAGACCTACTGACCTAGTTTTTGATGGCACGTGACCCAGTTTGGAACTTGACCTAGATATCATCAAGATGAACATTCTGACCAACTTTCATAAAGATCCCATGAAAAATGTGACCTCTACAGTGGTCACAAGCAAAAGTTTACAGACGCACGGACGGACGACGGACACCGCGCGATCACAAAAGCTCACCTTGTCACTTTGTGACAGGTGAGCTAAAAATGACACACTGACTCAACTACTGTCCTCTAGATTAACTGGTAGTTTTCAGCTATCTGCAACTTACCAACTGCACACCAAATACTATTGAGACCAAAATGATGATTTTGAGGTCAAATGCGAAACTTACACACAACAGAATCAGTTGCTACTCTTGTCTTTGATAAGCACAAAACCTCTCCCACAATTGAGGTTCCTTAAACTTACCTTCAAAACAATAATTTCATCAGCTATCTGGCTACAGGTGTACCAAATCTGACTCTGTTATCAACACAAAACAAATAACAAACTGCACACCATCAAAAGTTAGAAAAAATTTTAAATCTTAAATAAAAAATACCATGAAATATCAAACCTATATGAGCAGGTGGTATTGCCAGGATTATTTTTTTACACTTGTATATATTCCCAGACTCTGATGTCACTGCAACGGAATCATGGCTTTGTGTAATGGAAGTCACTGGTTCCCTAAATATAATTCTAACATCTCCAAGTTCCTCTGCCATCCGCAGGGATATTTGCTGACATCCTCCCTTAAAAATATAAAACCTTTCTTACTGTAACTTAATGAGTAAATGTGGCAAGAGTTGTCTATAAAAATCAAAGGCCACCTTGCCCCATAATAGCCAGTCAGAGCTAACTGTGTGTCTGTCTTTCAGACTCCAGTATGCTATGACCTTGACCTTTGACATAATGATCCCACAAACGATACAGTAACAGATAATCTATTGACCATATATAATTTTGCTATGAAGTTTGATGGCCACAGACACAAGTGTTCTCTGTTCTACACTATTTTAAGTCCCGTGGTCAAGGATCTTTACTTCAGACTTTAAAACAACATGGGTCATCTACTGACTACAGACAATAATGCTATCAAGTTTGATCATCTAGACCTTCTCCTGTTTTCATTAAGAAACCATTTTTAGTCACAAGGTCACTGTGACCTTGAACTTTGACCCTCTGACATCCAAAACAAGGGGTTACTGAATACGGACAATTGTCTTTTAAATTTGACAATCCCTGGCCAAAGCATACTTTACTAAAAACAATTGTCACAGTGACCTTTGACCTCATGACCCCCAAAATAATAGGGTTGTCTACTGACAATAGTGAATCATGGTATGAAGTTTAGACTTTAACCACTCCATTATGTTAGAGGTATCTATTTCCACATGTAAACACTGATGTTCATCAAAATGTCAAATAACCTGTACAAGTAGTCTGGCTGTACTAGACCTCTCTCTCCTGTTATTGACTGAAGACCATTTTCAAACTCAAGGTCACCATGACCTACTGACTCCCCTTAACAAAAGAGGTCAATTACTTATTCTATGATGTAGACCAAAACATTCTCTAGTTATTGACTGGACCCCTATTTGACTGGCAGTGAGAAAAACAACCTACCGCCTCTCATAGAAAGAGAAACAAGAGCTGTCACAGGTCTGACCTGTGTCTGGAGACAGTGCGCTCAACTATTTCGATGATGGATAGTAAAACGGGGTACATCTGAGGAAACTGGAGCTGTCACTGGCGTGTTTAATGACACCAATGGTGGATGAAGATATTGCACAATAGCTTGAGTCTGTGTCAAAAATATTTAGTAATAAGAGAGGTAAAGATAAAGTGTATCAAAACACTATGTAAGTACAATTCTAAGCAAAAAGGGGACATAATTCATAAAAATATTGATGCAAGTTATGCATCTTGTATTATATGATGTGGGTGATGATGTGGAATAACTACTTAAAGTTTGAATCAAATCCATTTTCTAATAACTGAGATAAAGTGAAAATGCATCAAAATTGTCTAAATGTCTACGTCCCCATGAGGGGTTTGACATTAACGGAAGATAGATAGATAAATTAACCTTAAATTCTAAGTAAAAAGGGACATAATTCATGAAAATTGGTGCCAGAGTTAGGCACCTTGTGCCATATGATATGGGTGATAAGGTGGAACAACTATTTTAAGTATGAATCAAATTCATTTAGTAAAAACTGAGGTAGAGTGAAAGTGCATTAAAACTTTAACCTGAAATTCTAAGTAAAAGGGGACATAATTCATGAAAATTGGTGCCAGAATTAGGCACCTTGTGTCATATGATATGGGTGATAAGGTGGAACAACTATTTTAAGTTTGAATCAAATCCATTTAGTAATAACTTAGGTAGAGTGAAAGTGCATCAAAACTTTAACCTGAAATTCTAAGTAAAAAGGGGGAATAATTCATTAAATATTGGTACCAGAGTTATGGACCTTGTGTCATATGATGTGGGAGATGATGTGGAACAATTACTTACAGTCTGAATCAAATCCATTTAGGAATAACTGGATAGAGTGAAAGTGCATCAAAACTTTAACCTGAAATTCTAAGTAAAAAGGGGAAATAATTCATAAAATATTGGTTTGAGAGTTATGGCTTTTGTGCTATATGATGTGGATGATGAGGAGAAAGAACTATTTTAAGTTTAAAGCAAATCCATCTAGTAATTACAGAGGTATGGAGCAAAAAGAGAAAGTATAAAAAAACATTAACTAAGGTGGGGGATGCAGAAAGACGCGGACGCCTATGCCAGGGTAGGTAGGATAGCTCTCCATATACTTCGTACAGTCGTACTAAACACAAATTTATACCAAGAAAATGAACAATTAATATCACAACAACTATGATACACAGAAATTTTCCAATAGATTCTCTACAAGTAAAAAACAACTTCACCACAAAACAGCAGTGGAGAAAAGAGTGAATTCAATTGGTTTCTCTAACACCTTGGGTATCTATCAACACACAGGTTAGGAACCAACTAAAATAATCATGTACCTGTAATGTATATTCCTGTGCTGTATATGGTGTGGCCTCGACTAGATTCTTTAACCCTCCGGCAGACGACACATATGTCAGAAAATAAAGAAATGATATTTCAGACAATTCAGCCCCAATAACTCCACGTATGGCAACTTCCATTAGTTCTTTTGAATCTAGGAATGAAACACTGTTATCAATACTAGGGAATTAACATGGTTTAATATGGCATTTTTAATAATTCTTCAGCTTCTGATTTCATTCAATAGGGAAAAGCTCACACATGAAAAACTAGCCTTATATCAAAAATTTAATAACAGATTTTATACTAGATTAATTAAATAAAGATGTCAGTTTCCTTCATACATCCTGTAGTTAATTGTTTTCTTATCATTAAATTTATACTGATGTTATGTTTCACAATGTAATTATCCAGATATGGTTAAACAATAGTAATTCTGTATTTTGGAAAGTTTATTACCTCCCTTTTATGATGCAGTATCATACTATTCAAACTTGTCTAAAAAAATAGAAATGACTTTTAATCAAGACATAAATTGGGCAAAAATTGGACCTTTAAGTGGCAATAACTTTAACAAAATGTATTTCAACCCAGAACTGCCAAGATATGCAAAACTAGTCATTGTACTGAGCATCTCCTATAGTGTTTGGTTGAATGCCCACCGGTAGTTTCAGAGGCGAAGTCTGCACAAACTCTGGAGACAAACAAGGAGACAGACAGACTGACAGACAAGACAAAATCAACACAAAACCAATTTATATCCCCACACATGGTGAGACAAAACTAGAAAACACACTTCTAACAATCATGCTCATGTAAGTTTATCAATAAAAACTAAGTTATGTACATGAAACTACATATACAGTTTCGAACTATTTATGACAATTTATCATACCAGCCATCCACATTGTTTGGTTGATGTAAGTTTCCATTGTCATGCCATCAAATTCTTTCCCTCTTTTACAAGCAAATGGTTCTTTCTGATCCACCTCTTTAGCTAAACTGTCAATCTGAAACAAAATATTTAATGTTCAATAGATTACAGTACTGCAGAGCATTACATATCCTTCAGAGGAAATTGCTTAACATATAAAAACATTTCAGTACAGTGATTTCCTTTTACAATAAGGTTAATAGCATTAAAAGAAAAACTACATCCAACAACTTTAAAATTAAAAAGTATCTACTAGCAAGGAGATCTTTCTGATAATAAAGACAATGAAAAGGATTCATGAAAATAAAGCTCTATTACAGAATACATTAATCAAACTTCTCATACTTGCATGCATCTATAAGTTTCCTTCCAATTGGTAACATAATACAGGCAAAAGTTGACTGGTTGGTAACCTTACACAGGTAAAAGTTTACAGGTTGGTAACATAATACAGGTGAGAGACATGACACAGGTAAAAAGTGACTGGTTGGTAACATAATACAGATAATAGTTGACTGGCTGGTAACATAATACAGATGAGTTGACAGGTTAGTTACATAATACAAGTAAAAACTGACTGGTTGGTAACATGTTACAGATGAGTTGACTGGTTGGTAACATAATACAGGTAAAAAGAGACTGGTTGGTAACATAATACAGGTAAGAGTTACTTGGTAGGCATTATAATACAGGTAACAGATGACTCAAATGTATAAGCTGACTACTTTACCATTTGGATTAAAACTGGAATATGATCTTACATCTTGCTGTTTGATGTCAACAGTATGCTAATGTTTGGTACCTTTTTCATTGCTCTATCAAGGTCTAGCAATGCAAGGAGAGAGAGTGTTGGAATATCAGACATGTAGCTTTTCACAGTGTTGTCTTTCCCAACCTGAAGAAACTTTCTTCCATTGAGATACTGTTGATGTGTCTTTATACCTAGCTCTTCTATAAGCTTCATAATGTGCGTCTGACTCCTGAAACAAATTTGCATGTACTGTTTTTAGATATAACAGTTCTGCCTTCAAAACTATGTCACTGACAAGAATCTTGCATCTTCTTTTATTAAGATATAACTGATAATCATTTAGGTATTTGTTTATCTGTATTTTGAATGCAGTACATGTACTTGATTCAATCACCCAAACGGACAGTATCCTTATGTGATATATAATATAGCATATATAATTTAGGAATACAACCTACATATTATTCCATGACTTGGTTGGTACATATTGACCACTATGAACTTTATCTAGAGATTCTACCTCTATTCCATTTCATACCATGTATACATAATCCATTTTATGCTATGTGACATACTCATTTTATGCCCAATATAACTTCTTCTCGGCGATATATGACCATTTTGTGTCGATTCGCCGTAAAACCCAACTCGCTCACTCACTCATTTTATGCCATGTATACATACAAACTATTTCAAAACTACGGTAAACATGTATTAACCTCTGCCAAAAAAATGAGCAAACTTCCTAAAGTATAATTCAACAGTGTCAGACATAATAAAATATGGCATCATAACAATGTGGTGTCATACACAACTTAAGATCACAACACTGGGTCTCAGCATTTTTATTTTTTTTTTTTGATAATTCCATTTACAAAACTTTTTAGGTTGTTATATTACTAGTTTAAAACAAGAAAATATCAGTAAAAACAATGGATGTTCCCAAAGGTATGATTATTGCATTGTTTGCACAAAAGGGGAATTCATCACATCCTCGTCTTAGTAGTGAAGGTTCCAAAGAATTTCTTAGAACCCCATCAATTAGTTGTTGAGAAAAAACACACAAGGTATATGCATCACCTCTTGTAAGTAAAGATTCTTGTGAAGTTTTGCTGATTAAATGTTTGCTGAGGAATACTCCGGACAAGGATGGCTTCATGATTTACTAATTTTGAATCAAAGGGCAATAACTAAGTGTAAAATCATCCAACCAGAACATGAAGATAATATGCTCCCTATGAAGTTTGCCTGAATTCTAACAAGCGGTTGCTGAGTATTATTCCAGACAAGAAATGGTGCTATCATAGTAAAAGAATTAAGAAGTAATATATCCCAAACAATGATTTGTCACTAAGTAAAAATTGTTAAATGAAAACATTGTTTGGAGTACAGATGCCAAGGAATTATATCACAAGGATGATGAAATCCACCAAATATTTCCCTGTGTCATGTGGGTTTCTTTTCAAGTGTTCCAGACATCCCAACTTTTTCTGAATGCCAAGTGGGAGTTTTTGCTTTCCAAAGTGGGAGATTGAGGTGTTCAATTTATCAAGTGGGAGATTTAATACCTGTCCTGCTATGACATTTTACTCTATGACATAACAACTGTGATGTACAAACATTGAATTGTTGCAAAATAATATACACATTTCAGTTTTCTTTGTTTAACAGGAAAACAAATTGGGTCATGTTCAAATGTTGAGAAATACAACAGAGTTACGACACAGACAGACACACAAACAGACAAAGTGGCAACTATATGCTTCCCACTTCACGGAGCATAAAAAGTTCAATACTACTCAAAATTCTGTTATGCAATTCTTTCCTATAATATGTGAATGGTAAAAGCCTGTTGCCAAATGCTATAATGTAGAATGAAAACAAGAAATGTGTTTCTGTATTTTAACAGTGAATAATGCATAGACAATACAACATTTATCATTTTACTGTCTAAATTATTTGGATTTCTTGTATGTTATTTACATGTCTCTATGAATAACACCAAGGGTACTTTGGAACTTGAACAATATCATGTTTTACCCTGTAACATTGACTTTCCTAAGTTACTAAAGGAAGGATAACCTGGTATTTACCTGCCCACCCAGTGTGCACCAAGATCCCAGCTATCGGTACCAGTTTCTGTTTTCAAGGGGACTGTAAAGGTCCTTCCACCAACCCTGTCTGAAAAAGGAAGGTGTGAATATATTCAGAAACAGTGCAGAAAAATTGTTACAATTGTTACTATCTACTTCCTATCCACTTCCTTTTATTTTCACAGAAGCCTCTCAAAAACACTTCACTGTGCAAGGGAGTGCTGTGGAGCAACTGCCAACATTACTTGAATGTTTGAAAAGATCTAAAATTTTTACATTATAAAATATCAAAACTTGTACTATAGAAATGAAATACTGGAAATGAAAGATCACATTTGAACAATGTGCATGCTTGTTCTTTCATTTTCAATAAGTAATGAACAGTGGTAGGTGTGTCTAAAAGGCCACAAATACATCACTAACTTAGCCCAAACGCTTAAGTCCATACAATAAAATGAAAATATATTCTTTCACATCAAGTTTGAAAGCCTTTCTTTTAATCAATAGTAAACAATTATACCTGTAGCTTCTAGTATAACAATGTTCAAGTTTGAATCCTTGGACAGGAGGTACCTAGCAGCACTGAGTCCAGATATACCTGCCCCAACAATAACAATATCATACTCCCTGGTTCTCTCCATCTTCTTCACCCTCTATAACAATCTACAAAACAGACAGAAAAAATGTAACTATAATAAGTATAGAACTGAAATATAGACTGCTATTTAAAGGGACTAACACATTTTAGGCAAAAAAAATGATTTCTTTCAAAAATCCGTAACAAGTGAGTACTCTGAAAGTGACTAGTGGTACAATTTATTTATTTATATATTTGGGTTTTACGGCGCACCAACACAGTATAGGTTATTTGGCGCCATACAGGACTACAAATTTTGGTTTCACATCTCGTTTACATCGAAATAAAAACATCAGATATGGAATCAAAATTAGCATACCTGCTGGAATCACAGAGTTACAGCAAAACCAAACTTATAGATATTAGATTTTTGCAAGATATTGTTATAAATAACCAAAAATATTGTGCAGAAGGTAGTAAACCATTGCAATTATATGCTTTTAAAATAATGCAGAAAATTTACATTCTTCTTGCTGTTTTACCAATATCTAACTTTTATTTTCACACACTTTTCATATTATATATATTCTATGCCAAACTTGGTGGAAATGAACATGTTGAAAAATTTCACCTAACTGTGGGCAAGTAGCTTTAAGCCTGGGGTTAAGTGAATATTGTGTTATCAAACAGTATTTGTTGTACGATAACAGTACAATGTATCAATGTTACATTTATATACTATTATATTTATTTATTTCCAAGACCCTCTTTATAATTGAACCAATCCTAGATCTCAACAATAAAATACATCAATTCTAGGGCAAAAAAGTAAAACTTATTAGTTGTTTCAAATACACAGATTAATGAATAGCTATTTAACCCATAGGCATTCTGTAACTAAACCACTATGTTACTTTGATTTAACTAAAATCTCTTATCAATTACACAAATCTTTACTAAATTAAAGTTATATCCATAATAGAGGAATGGTATAATTGTGTAATACAAATAATGGAGCAGTAGCCTAAATCTGAGTTCTTACAATTTACAATTAATTTTAGACACTCAGTGCACACTGTTTACATCCAAAGGTCAAGGTAATATTATACACCTGTAAGGTACAGACGGTTTAATGGAGTAACTTCCCCTGAATAGAAGTATATGCAAAAAAAGGTATAAGCACAACAGCAATAACTCCTAGATGCAAGAGCTATAAATGATATTGTACGGGCTTTATTTCACTGAAAATAAAGTTAGTTTGCATGCTAGATTATTGGCAGTACTCAGTGAGTATATGACTAACCTGTTATAGATACAGGACTATATAAAACAATAAATTATTTTCAGGACTGACAGCAAATGTAACTGGGTTTTATAGAGCTTTGCGTGAGCCAATTGTAGCGAAATCAATGTAATATGAAAGTTTTGACAATAAAGTGTACAAATTGTGCCTTATTTGTGTATCTTGAAACAAAAAATAAGTGTATTTGCTATATTAATGGACATATAGGAAAAACTGTCAATGGTGTGCTTTATATTTATTATTTTTCTGTTTACAACCAAAACATAATTTATTAACTTTAGTAATAGTTGCAAGACACATTTGATAATATATTTATAAAACTAATGCAACTAATGAATAAAGTTACTTGCAAAAGCTTAATTTACACTATCTTAAAGGTGTCAGTAATAGGAGAGGGGTTGTCGATATTAAGGCAAATTAAAAATTTTAAAGAACGTGACTACATTTGTTAAATTGTTCTCATTGGTCAATTTACAAAGATACTGAAGTTGCAAATCATTTTTTAACCAATGAAATCAGATCAATTTCAGTTGCAAAATAAATTGCCACTAGTCATCCACTATGTTCGTTCGTGCTTAAGGTGTCGATAATAGGGCAATTTAGTCTATTACCTGTTACTGGTAGCTGTTATCTCATATATCTGTCATACATATGTAGGTTTGAGTATTTGATTATCGTAGTAAACAGAATAACTGAATCAATTATACTTGATTATCTCCCTTTGTAACTGACAATATACTTAAAAATTCATGTGCAACATAATGAAAGTAGTGTTTTTCAAATCATGTAATTATATACTTGTATATTTCATATATATATGGACAGCTATTTTAAAGCATTATGGAAATTAAAACAAGAGGGTCATTGACCCTAAAGCGCTCAACTGCGTACAAGGCTTCAAGTGTGTTTGTATAAGTAACGAGTTAGGTTTCTTCTATGTTAGCCTATATCATATACATGTCACACACACTTTTGAACCTAGGGCAATAATTTGAACAATTATGGTAGACATTACAAATCTGATATCATGGCTCTAGCTATTATTGATTCAGAGAAGAAAAGTGACCACGCCCCTGGCAGCCATGTTTTTCGACGAATCGGAATAATTCTAACAATCTTGGTAGAGGGTCACACAAGAATCATTTGTGTAAAATTACTTTAAAATCGGGCTTGCAGTTTCAAACAAGAAAAATTTTTAAGTTTCCACAATATACATATAGGGAAAAGTGACCACGCCCTCTGGCATCCATTTTTTTTGACAAATCAAAATAATTTGAACAATCTTGGTAGAGGGTCACACAAGGACCATTTATGTAAAATTATTTTAAAATCGGGCCAGCAGTTTCACACAAGAAAATTTTTAAAGTTTCCACTATATACATATAGGGAAAAGTGACCACGCTCTCTGGTGGCCATGTTTTTTGACAAATCAAAATAATTTGAACAGTCTTGGAAGAGAGGTCACACAAGGACCATTTGTGTAAATTATTCTAAAATTGGGCAAGCAGTTTCACGCAAGAAGATTTTTAAAGTTTCCACAATATACATATAGGGAAAAGTGACCATGCCCTCTGGCAGCCATGTTTTTGACAAATCAAAATAATTTGAACAATCTTGGTAGTGGGTCACACAAGGACTATTTATGTAAAATTATTTTTAAACCGGGCTAGCAGTTTCAGACAAGAAGATTTTTAAAGTCTCCACTATATACATATAGGGAAAAGTGACCACGCCCTCTGGTGGCCATGTTTTTTGACAAATCAAAATAATTTGAACAATCTTGGTAGAGGATCACACAAGGAACATTTGTGTAAAATTATTCTAAAATCGGGCAAGCAGTTTCACACATGAAGATTTTTAAAGTTTCCACTATATACATATAGGGAAAAGTGACCACGCTCTCTGGCGGCCATGTTTTTTGACAAATCAAAATAATTTGAACAACCTTGGTAGAGGGTCACACAAGGACCATTTATGTAAAATTATTTTAAAATTGGGCCAGCAGAAGATTTTTAAAGTTTCCACTATATACATATAGGGAAAAGTGACCACGCTCTCTGGTGGCCATGTTTTTTGACAAATCAAAATAATTTGTACAATTTTGGTAGAGGGTCACACAAGGACCATTTGTGTAAATTATTCTAAAATTGGGCAAGCAGTTTCACACAAGAAGATTTTTAAAGTTTCCACAATATACATATAGGGAAAAGAGACCACGCTCTCTGGCGGCCATGTTTTTTGACAAATCAAAATAATTTGAACAATCTTGGTAGAGGGTCACACAAGGACCATTTGTGTAAAATTATTCTAAAATCGGGCAAGCAGTTTCACACAAGACGATTTTTAAAGTTTCCACTATATACATATAGGGAAAAGAGACCACGCTCTCTGGCGGCCATGTTTTTTGACAAATCAAAATAATTTGAACAATCTTGGTAGAGGGTCACACAAGGACCATTTATGTAAAATTATTCTAAAATTGGGCAAGCAGTTTCACACAAGAAGATTTTTAAAGTTTCCACTATATACATATAGGGAAAAGTAACCACGCTCTCTGGCGGCCCTGTTTTTTGACGAATCAAAATAATTTGAATAATCTTGGTAGAGGGTCACACAAGGACCATTTGTGTAAAATTATTCTAAAATCGGGCAAGCAGTTTCACACAAGAAGATTTTTAAAGTTTCCACTCTATACATATAAGAAAAAGATACTTCTGTCAGTAATCTCCATACTTTTTAAACAAACCAAATATTTTTTACATTCAAAGAAAGCTATGACAATAACACCTGCTAATGTGCTAGGTTGCAGGTATCTGCAGTAGGCCAGGACAGAAAACTGTGTGTATAACAGATACAGAATACCATACCATGTCACTGTTATAAAAACCATAATTCTTTCTTTATATGAAAACTTACTAAAAAGGACCCCAAACAGCTATAATTCATCAATATTATAATTAAAGGTTATTTAATTGGAGGTTCTACTTTGAACAAGTACATTTTTAAATGAATGCTTTTCATATGCAGTATAACAGTAATCTAAGAAATAGACTTAAGAGCTAAGAATTTTTTATGGTAGGGCTTACTGTGAAATCATTAAATTTAGTGGGGGACTTATTTTCGTGGATTTCGTGGTTGAGTCAATCCGCAAAGTTTAATCCCAACGAACAAGTAAAATTCCCATTCATTTTATGTTCAAAAGTTGAAATCCACTAATTCATATCCCCAAGAAATTGCTGTTTTGACCAAAACCACAGAATTTCATGCCCTGAAAATTAAATGATTTTACAGTATTGCAAAAAACATCAGTCAAGTATATTTTTGAAGAGCTTTGAAATTTATTTGATTCATTCAAGGTAAACTAGTTATCCATGGTTGGAAGCAGTTAAACAAATTTGATGAAAGATGCTAAATGCTAATGTCTAGTAATGAAGTACAGTGTAACTATGAAATATTGTAGACTAAACACTTCTGTCCCATAATCCTAGTAAGTTTGGAAAAACTCACATTGGGATGCCAGCATTAATGTGGTTCAAATATCTTCTATTTGTGAAAGCCAGTTCACTCTTGCTAAAATCTTACTGTGAAGTCATTAAAATTCGTTAGCATTAAATGTAAGTTTCCTCAAAACGACTATTGTATTGTAAAGTAAATATATGAATTTCAAAATTATACTTTTTAGTTATAATGAATTATTTGCTGTTCAGAATTTTCATGGATGAATGCAATCACAAAATCCACTAAAATTTGTCCAAATGATCTTACAGTATTAATGTTTGCTTTAAAAGTCAATCCCATTCAAAAAACACTATGTTAATACAGACAACTTGGCTCTAAATAACGAAAGTTTCACTAATTTGTTCCAACATTTGATGGTATTTAAATCTGCAAATAAAGACCATATGTAATAAAAATATTCCTTCCCGCCTGCTTAGCTCAATATGGAGAGCGCAGACCTACAGAACACTGGGTCGCGAGTTTCATCCCTTGGAAAGACATGTTCTCTGTGATAATTTGGTAAAAGACATTGTATCTGAAATCGTTCATTCTCTATCTCCGATTCATGCGGGTTAGTTGGAAGATAATTGTTTGTACTGGTACAGAATCCAGGAACACTGGTTAGGTTAACTGCCTGCTGTTACATAACTAAAATACTGTTTAAGAACAGCATTAAACACAAAGCAAACAAACAAATATCTTCTAGGTTGTCTCCAGCATTGTCTTTATATTCAGGTCCGACTGTATTTGTATCAACACTTACCCTGCTAAATTTCTATAATGAACTTGTCCATCTTTCAATTTGAACAGTACCAGTGAGTGTTAAAAGGGGTGCTTGCCAAAAAGATACTGACTGAATGGCAGTCTGATCAAGATCTACACTGGTCGCAAAGGCAGAACCAATTGTGTCTAGCATGATAAGGGTTAAACATAACTTTGTTTTTCTTGACTGTTTAATTAACACTTTCTCTGTTCTGTTAAACTTGTCACTTATAACTCAGTCATTCTATCTCCATTTAGTGCAAATGATTCTCTAGTCAATTGAATACTGAGGTATCTCTGCAACATTTATCAAAGTGATATTTTTTGGACTTCATAGTTTATGGTGCATTATGCTAACCATTACGTGTTTTCAACTGCTGTAAAATGATATATTTTTGTGAAGCTAAAAGCTACTACATCTAGTCTAAGAACTGAAACTTCTTTTCGAGGTAGAATATTTGTGATATATGGCCATCATCAGAAGCGTATATGACTACTTACGTACTTTTAAGTTTTAACAGTATATGTTTTTTTCGCGAATACAGTCAGTTAATAAATACTGGTTTCCCAGTAGTTTCCGGACCCAAATAGTTTTCCGGACCTTTTACATTTCGTGCTGTATAGACTTTATGCCGTCGTAAAGTATCTTGGTAACAATATCATATCATCTAGACCTTTGTTGCCTTTACATAGCAGTGAAAACCTAGTATTACCGACTTATCTATTATTTGAATATCCCGGTTGTTTTAACTTATTTCGATGTAATTGTTTACACAAGCGATTGTCAACTGCAGGGGAATTCCCGCTAAAGTGCGCATGCGCAGAAATTGAGGCCCCTTGAAGGTAAACATCAGTCAATTGATGCTCCCCTTTGCAGGCGATACAGTAAAAACATTCCGATAGTATTAAAATAAAACAAACAGAGTCAGAAAAATCAACCTATTCACTATATTGCGGCATTAAATTATCGATTAAAAACAGGAACCAAAATAGACGGGTATTTACCTACGATACCGTAGATCAATCAAATGTTTAACAGCAGTGTCCATGCCTGAGTGGTCAGGGCGTCAGACTACTAATTTTGAGACCGTTCTTGTTCTTTTCTTTTAAAGTTGTTAATTATAAAGTTCTTAATTTCTTGTTTTTTGTAATATTACCAGTCCGCTCAATACGTTCTGTCATTTTTAGCGTGACGTTGCAAACATTATTCAAACGTAATTAGACGTAACTGTAATGAGCGTATTACAAATCTAGTATTTGTTAAATTCTTGAAATATACTTTTCAAATCATCATCACGCCTTAGAATTACGTTCTAATTTTGAATACATATAACGAAACTGGAAATGTTTGCTTTTAGAGAAAGGTTACAACTGTTACAATGAAAGGTCCGGAAAACTACTCGGAATAACCGAGATATTAAAGGAATTAATTGCCCCTTTTGAGGCCTCACCTACATTTGTGTTAATGAACGCAAGTGTAATACGAATTCTGCATGGTGGTTATAAAGAACCTAGCTTTTTTTCTGTGAAAATTATGTTTCTACTATTTTTTGTTTGAAAGTTACTAGCAAAACATAGCGATTTCGGTCCGGAAACTACTGGGAAACCAGTATAGCAAAAATAAATCCCTCAAGAAAATTTCTAATTTTGCAGTAATGTATATGACAAAGAGAGATAAACCCCTAAAATTCATTGAACATCAGGATGTCACTAGTAACCAAACCACTATTTTATTTTTTTGTCATTTATTGATCTATTGTTTTAACAAACCTGAAATAAAACAAACACACTGTGTTCCTAATTATCAGAGACTATCTCTGAATTTAAAAATTATTAATCTATGGAAATATAGCAGTACAGAAATTGTACAGCATGCAACAAAATATCACAGTCACATAAAATGGCTAGACTTTTCTTCTACTTTTGTTCCACTGGGTAATGGTATTTTCAACTTCAAATTGAAATTTCAGATGCTGTCAGAGCAACATTTCTATAAAGTTTTGTGACTCCTGGTCAATAATTTTTCAAGGTAAGTGCAATACAAACTTTTTTACCCTTAATGCGTATTACTGACTAAGTCATGGACCATAACTCTACTCTTGCTGTGTGAAAACAGATGCACAACTTCACATGCTGAATAGTATTCCTATATGATTTGATGACTCAAAGTCAATTCTCCGCTTCCCCCCCCACCCCCTCGAGATACATGCGACACAAACTAATGGAACCTTTAGGCATATTTTTGACTAAGACAAGGGCCATATCTCTGCTCTTGGTGCAATCTCAAACAAAACCTCATGTGCACTTAAGTTCTGAATAACAATCCTGATGTTTGCTGACTAGGCCAAACTACTTTTTTAGATATGCTGTCAATAAAACTGTTGACAGCACATTTTAGCCTCGATGATATGGTAATATGACAACCTCACAGCTTCAACACTGGGTGTTAAAATGCAGGAGCACCACAGACATTATGACATTAAAGGACAGGCAGATAGGTAAAATCACATTCTACAACGCAGCTTAAAGGCTTCCTCACATATCAAACCTTGATAAATACAAAGGCTAAAATCTTTGACAATGAGAGGCAATAATTCAAAATAACAACCTTAGCCACTTGTCCTCTCAAAAAAGTATATACAGTCATATAATTTTTTTGGAATGTTACAGCTTACATGATATAAAACAACACATATGCATGTTTTTTTCATGTTATAACAACAGAGGAATCCACAAGCATCTGGTTCATGCCCAAGTCTGCATGGGGAGAGTGCCAACATACCCTTAAGGATTCTGCTGATACTATAACAGAAAAATAACACAAGTTTAATGAAATTCTTGCACAACACATGTACAAACCTTTTATGCTATATGTAAAGTGCCTTTGAACGTGTTTATCATGAAAAGGGCGCTATATAAATCTGGTATAACAATTATAATACAGTAATATATTTCATTGATCAGCATATGAAATGTGTAGCAATGTCAATGGTGTGTAATGATGTTAATGCCATTACCTGTCATACTTCTTTGAATCACCTGGATTTCCTTTTTTTTTTACTTGTTCAAAAATACTTGTCACCACTTGTGTGACATGTAACATTGTATTTCTATCATAATGAAATAATTTACATTATCCCATAGAACCTGCATATATAAAAGGGTATTTAGCAGCGAGTGTAATCACATACCCGTTAGACTGTAAAGACCACCACAGCCAAAAATAAAAACATGTCCACATTAGATCACAGGCCAGATCCTGCTGTCTGTACAAAATGCAGCATTAAATATTTCATGGCAGTACCAAGTACATGTTCGTCCAGCAAAAATAATGCCTTGTAAATACATACAGCCTACCATTCCATTTTCAAAAACTGAAAAATTCTTTGAAGAAATGACAATGTTCAAATATTTCTCCTCAGCAATTTCATTGCAGAAAAAACTCCCTGTCAAAGCACCTGTCACCTGCAGTTTTCTAGCAGTAAGTTCTATAAATAGGATGTTTCAGTTATCCTGATACTTGTTCATAGATCTTCTTCACTGTAAATATCAAAACTGTTAGAACACTTATTCCTAATGTCCATTTCACAGCCTTCTTTCCTGCAGTTTCCTTTTTAACCAACTGTTTTCTAGGCATTTTTATCCCTTTTAGGTCTTGTGCACTAACCAACTGAGGCCTGAGATCATACAATACTTCTATAGCAGCACGGTTCCCAGCTTGAACAGCACCATTCATAAAGCCACACCATACAGTGGCTGACTCGGTACCAGCAAAATGTATACTGGAAATAAAAAGGTTGTATGTTTCAACAAGCTAAATGGTTATAAGTGCAAATAAAGTTCCATGGCATCAACATATACACCCTAAAAAAACAGTAGTCTATACATACTCTAGATATTGATAAGATATTATTTTCAAACTAAAAGACATTGCAACCATGACCTTTGACTTCAAAATCTTATAAATTTATGTACAAGTTTCATCATAATTCAACTGACAGAGGTTGACAGCTATACATATCTGTCCTTTCAAAGACAGCAATCAGTTATTAACAATTTAAAATAAAGTTCTAACTGAAAATCAAACTTAACGGTAATAAAGATACAGGTATTTACCTATCAAAAGGTTGCCGCAATCCCTTTGCATAGTATCTCATAGCCCCTGTCCCCACACAGCTGACTGGACCACCTTCATTGTATGGTTCATGGTCCCAAATTTTCTCTTTGTAATCTAAGTATGTGTACACCTTATCTCCAAAAAATTCAGCTAACGACTTTAATACGGATGACTTTCTACTCTCTGCCTACAATATTACAAAAAAAAGCTCATTAAACTTTTATTGAAAAGTTCTATTAAATATTCATATTTACATAAATGTTATTACAGACATCAATACCAACCTTAGTTTTCTGTCAGTGACATTTTGTTAGCTTTACCTGCCTTAACATTCCCACAAAACCTACACTTTACCTTTATTGCCTTGCACTACAAAAAAAACCTATACTCTACCTTAACCTGCCTTATATTCCCACAAAATCTATACTATACCTTTAATTGCCTTACACTCCCACAAAACCCACATTGTACCTGAACTCGCCTTATAATCCAACTAAACCTACACTTTATCTTCACTTGACTTACAGTCTGCAAAGCCTACACAATACCTTAACTGCCACATGGCATTAAGTTCTCATTATTCTGCTAATAAAGTTGTCACACAGGCAAATTAAAACCTTTGATATCTTAACTTACATTTTGGCATTGCCACTGTACTGCCTGGATCCCTCCTATAAACCCTATTAATGCTGGTTCCCCATTACATGATGTAGCATCATAAACAACCCCTACTGGTCCTAGATCACAACTGATCGCTGTGCTTTCTCCTCCGTTAGTCACAACTTCTCCTGAACAACCTGCCTTACGCCAAAATCCCTGAAAGAGACACAACACAGTTCAGTGAAAACTAGTTAGGTAAGTAAACACAATGAAAAGTCAGGTAAATGAACACTATGATAAGAGTTAGATAAGTAAACACTATGAAAAAGTCAGGTTAGTGAACACTATGATAGAGTTAGGTATTTTCATATTTTTTCTTTTATATACTTAGTACAATTTTTTGTTTGTTGGGTTTAACGTCCCACTGACACAATTATAGGTCATGTCATATGGCAACTTTCCAGCTTTGATGGTGGAGGAAGACCCCAGGTGCCCCTTCGTGCATTATTTCATCACGAGCGGCCACCTGGGTAGGACCACCGACCTTCCGTAGGCCAGCTGGATGGCTTCCTCACATGAATAATTCAACGCCCCGAATGAGGCTCAAACCCACATCGGTGAGGGGCAAGTGATTTGAAGTCAGCAACCTTAACCACTCAGCCATGGAGGCCCCTCAACCTACAACAGGAGTGAACAAGGAGCTGCGTTCAATAAACGCTTGATGCCCCCAGTGGCATCCTTGTCGATAGATTTTGCACCTAAGTCCAAAACGAGGTCAAGGTCAAGGTCAAACTGAGGTCAGGTGATGTTTAAATATGAGGAATAGTCATAGTTTACATCTGTATTAGTATCAATTCATTCTTGTAAGGGGTATTGATGATAGACGAAATGGTACCATTTGGTTAACCAAGAGATGGCCCATATAAAGCAACCTAAGTCCAAAATGAGGTCAAGGTCAAACTGAGGTCAGGTGATGTCTGAAGATAAGGAATGGTCACAGGTTACATCTGCATTAGTATCAAGTCATTCTAGTAAGGGGTATTGATGCTAGAAGAAACGGTCCCATTTGGTTAACCTTGTATGGACTGATGAACAGACAGACAGAACAATCACTATATGCCTCCAGCATCAGTAGATGCTGGGAGCATAAAAAGTACAGAAACTTTCATAATCTGCAAACCTATTTAATGTAAACCTTTCTTTCGGTCCAGACAAGTTCTGATTACAGAGGTTCCACTGTGAAAAACAAGTAAGGTAGACAAAGCAAATACATAAGACAAACTCAGGATTTCTCAGGATTATTTCAAGTGACAGAGTAACATTTATCAAATAAAACATACCTCAGGATATGTAGCAACAAACTTGATAATACTAGATGGTGGCATTCTCTTTATGATTTCTCTTTTTTCAACTGGAAGAATGGGACAGAACTGAATTTTACCTGAAATGTATATAGTAATACATATATACTTCACTAGTAACACTTCGGAGATATTACATTAATTGATTTGATAGTAAATAACCTTGTATTATTGTATAGCACAGTAAGGAATTTGCATCTTAATACAAAGAAAACTTTTCAGAAGGTATGATGTTTAATGTGACCAATGTGTTAAAATAACATTTGGGCACAAACTTTACAAAATGAAGAATGTTACCCAATCCATATCAAATTTAGACATCCTCTCAATTACTTTATATGATTTGGTTTAAATATGTCTTTACTTTTTCGTTTATTTTGTTGCGTTTTAAAATCACACGGACACAGGTTTAGGTCACATGACAACTTTCCAACTATTGACAGTTGAGAAAAATACCAGGAATCCCTAACAGCATTATTTCAGACCTGGGCAGGCATCTGACCTTCCTTCAGCAAGCTGGTTGTCATCCTCACAAGAAAGACATACAAGGTTTAATGACATATGCTCAAAATAACGCGAGTGTGTGAGGGTTGAACTGGGATGAGAGAGGCTTCAACCATAATAATCATTGAAAATAAGATAGCAAAATATATTAAACATACCTATCTGGATTGGAGGTATAGCAATTATAAGTTTCTGACATTTATAATTGTACCCATTCTTTGACCAAACAGCAATTCCATCTTGATTCTGTTCTATTCTGGTTACCGGCTCACTCAGCAACACTCTTGAACTCCCTATGGACTCGAGCAACTTTAAAGAAACCTGCTGTGAACCACCCTAAAATTGTAACAAATCAGTTTCAATCTATCAAAAATTAATTATACATCCCACAAACATAACTAGACATTCCAATATACAAGTTGCAACAATATTTCAATTACAAATTTGAAAATTCACCCAGTACATCCTTTTTTCCTTTTCACTCAAAGAAGTGCAAGTATTACAGCCAAAAGTGTATTAAATATTGCATCATCTGAATAATGACCAAAACAAAAAACTGAAATGTTGTAAAGCTTTAGTGTATGCTTCATCCATACAACAATCCTCTTGTATTTTCATCATTCATTACCACACTGGCCACAGCTTTATCAGATCAAGTGGTTCCAACGTTGTTTGAGCGGTGAATTTTACGCCGATCAGATGGAGAAATATGGCCGATACTACAAATTTCCGGTATTTTAAGTATGATTTAAAGGAATTTCTACCCGTTAAAAAACGAATCAAATGAAAACGACGGGTGCACCTGGAGCGCAAATGTGTCTATGTTTTAGCACATGTGTCCATTTAGCTGAGATTTGTGCCGTTTATTCAAACACTTCTGTACGGTCCGGCGGGGGAAGGAGATTTTTGACAGTTTTTGACAATATCGCATCAAATATAGTGTTAATCAGTAACAAGTAACTGTTAAAACACTTTTTGTGTAAAGGGCTACCTCTTAAAACAAAGCGTGTGTATTTTCATAGAATTATTCAGGGTTATTTCTGAACAATCGGCCGAAAACCTAATGCAACGCCGTTTCGAGTGGGTCGTTATGCAACGCAATCAAGTGGATACCGTTCTGTGTCTTACTTCCGAAGTCTTACCCGTCTTAAAAACAGTCATTAAAGCATAACTATGAATAAATTTAGTGAGTTTTATAGCATTATAATGATCCCGCCATTTCTAATATATTGTACTTTTACATTTTTATGTTAGCTTAACATTTAACATATTTTTGTGGAAATTGTCAAAAAACATCAACACAAAAACATAAAGCAAGGATGAACATCGAACAATATCATTAAGTAAATAACAGTAATAGTTCGAAAAACAAGAACCATTTTACGGATATTTCTCTCCACGAATGGTACTGAACTAGCTAAAACTTCCAATACACTAATTTATATTTACACAAATTAATATTTCCTTTTTCTCGTGCAGCTCGTGTTTTACATGCACTCCTTTTCAATAATAGGTTTTGCCTCATTACGTGTTATAATGCAAAGGTCAACCATCGGGGTCAAGTTGTGTCCACTATACCTCTCAAGTGTTAAAATTGTTTTTCTATTATTTAATCTAGTAACCTAGTTTCTGACCTCAAATAATAAAATTTTGAAATTGGACAAAATTCAAAGAGACGAACATTCTGACAAAGACTATATTTATGATGATAAAGTAGAAAATGTGGTTTCTAGAGTGTTAAAGAGGCAACACAAAATAACTGTATTCTTTTGTGTTTCCATGATGGTAATTATACATGCTTTGCATGAAGAAAATGAGAAACTAGAAAATGCTTTTGTAAAAAAGCGCATGTCTCCCCCAATGCAAAGTCCTATAGGCAAGAAGTCAATAGGGGTCAGGCGCGAAAGTCAAAGAGACACTGATGGT
The DNA here is from genome assembly GCF_021730395.1 of Mercenaria mercenaria. Classification (NCBI taxonomy): domain Eukaryota; kingdom Metazoa; phylum Mollusca; class Bivalvia; order Venerida; family Veneridae; genus Mercenaria; species Mercenaria mercenaria. The sequence continues at coordinate 28,544,712 of NC_069362.1, forward strand.
TGGCTGCAATAGAGATCATCTACTTGGCATGTCCAGTCATCCCGCTAAATTTCAACACTCTTAGCGTAGTGGTTCTCAAGTCACTGTTCAGGCTCCTGTGACCTTGACCTTTGATCAAGTGACCTCAAAATAAATAGGGGTCATCTACTCTGCATGTCCAATCATCCTATTAGGTTTCAACATTGTAGGTCAAGTGGTTCTCAAGTTATTTCCAAAAAATGATTTTACATGAACAGGCCACTGTGACCTTGACCTTTAATAGACTGACCCCAAAATCAATAGGGGTCATCTACTCTGCATGTTCAATCATCCTATGAAGTTTCAATATTCTGGGTGAAGTGGTTCTCAAGTTATTGATCGGAACTGGTTATCAATGTTCAGGCCTCTGTGACCTTGACCTTTAATGGAGTGACCCCAAAAACAATAGGGGTCATTTACTCTGCATGAACAATCATCCTATGAAGTTTCAACATTCTGGGTCGAGAGGTTCTCAAGTTATTGATTGGAAATGGTTTTCCATGTTCAGGCCCCTGTGGCCTTGACCTTGAACAGAGTGACCCTAAAACTGTTAGGGGTCATCTACTCTGCATGACCAATCATTCTATGAAGTTTCATCATTCTGGGTCGAGAGGTTCTCAAGTTACTGACTGGAAATGGTTTTCAATGTTCAGGCCCCTGTGACGTTGACCTTTGACAGAGTGACCCCAAAATCGTTAGGGGTCATCTACTCTGCATGACCAATCATCCTATTAAGTTTCAACATTCTGGGTCAAGTGGTTCTCAAGTTATTGATCGGAACTGGTTATCCATGTTCAGGCCTCTGTGACCTTGACCTTTAATGGAGTGACCCCAAAAACAATAGGGGTCATTTACTCTGCATGAACAATCATCCTATGAAGTTTCAACATTCTGGGTCGAGAGGTTCTCAAGTTATTGATTGGAAATGGTTTTCCATGTTCAGGCCCCTGTGGCCTTGACCTTGAACAGAGTGACCCTAAAATCGTTAGGGATCATCTACTCTGCATGACCAATCATTCTATGAAGTTTCATCATTCTGGGTCGAGAGGTTCTCAAGTTACTGACTGGAAATGGTTTTCAATGTTCAGGCCCCTGCGACGTTGACCTTTGACAGAGTGACCCCAAAATCGTTAGGGGTCATCTACTCTGCATGACCAATCATCCTATTAAGTTTCAACATTCTGGGTCAAGTGGTTCTCAAGTTACTGACCGGAAATGGTTTTCAATGTTCAGGCTCCTGTGACCTTGACCTTTAATGGAGTGACCCCCAAAATCGATAGGGGTCATCTACTTTGCATGTACAATTATCCTATGAAGTTTCAACATTCTGGGTCAAGTGGTTCTCTAGTTATTGATCGGAAATGCTTTTCCATGTTCAGGCCCCTGTGACCTTGACCTTTGACAGAGTGACCCCAAAATCAATAGGGGTCATCTAATCATCATGACCAATCATCCTATGAAGTTTCAACATTCTGGGTCAAGTGGTTCTCTAGCTATTAATCGGAAATGGTTTTCAATGTTCAGGCCCCTGTGACCTTGACCTTTGACGGAGTGACCCCAAAATCAATAGAGGTCATCTACTCTTCATGACCAATCATCCTATGAAGTTTCAACATTCTGGGTCAAGTGGTTCTCTAGTTATAGATCGGAAATGGTTTTCAATGTTCAGGCCACTGTGACCTTGACCTTTGACGGAGTGACCCCAAAATCAATAGGGGTCATCTACTCTTTATGGCCAATCATCCTATGAAGTTTCAACATTCTGGGTCAAGTGGTTCTCTAGTTATTGATCGGAAATGGTTTTAAATATTCAGGCCCCTGTGACCTTGACCTTTGACGGAGTGACCTCAAAAACAATAGGGGTCGTCTACTCCAGCAGCCCTACAACCCTATGAAGTTTGAAGGTTCTAGGTCAAATGGTTCTCCAGTTATTGCTCGAAAATGAAGTGTGACGTACGGACGGACAGGGCAAAAACAATATGTCTCCTGGGGGAGACATAATAACGAGTATCTAGTTACAAATTGACTGTGACATATATTAGGCCAAGACAATGTGTGTAATGTCCTAACATTTTATTGAATAACTGTACCATTATGTACAGAAATCAGTGTATTTAGTAAAATTTCAATCACATTTTCAGGCCTCGATCTTAACCTACTTTTGCTAGTAGCCAGCAGGGCTACCAACTTGTGAAATCAAGTAGTCCGACTAGGTTTCTGGTAGTCCCGTTTTGGAAAAGAGAAAAATATATTACAGTCTTTCGAAGTTCGCCTTATTTTTTATCAGCATTTGTCCTTTCGGGCAAGTAAGTTAAGAAAACCACTTGCCCGAAAACATTTTTAATTGCCCGAAATCATTTTGTTTATAAATATGATGTATTTTAGTTTATGCTTGATTCAACATTTAGTTACTTAAATGGTAGGCAACTAACCTACCCACACTATCCATGGGCAGGCTAACACAACGAAAGTGGATAACCATGTTGCAATATTCAAGTAACTAGCAGACAGAAATTATGGGAGAAAACTGTAGAAAAAAAGTAAGACCTATACCAGTATCTAGTTATATGCCAGGCGTGGGGTTCAAATTTGCACTACCCTTCTAAAACTTAATTTTTTAGCCAGGGCCTTTAAAATATTGTGTAGCTGTTCAAATTTAACTGCAATAATGGATCAGCCTGGTCAGCGCCCCCTGCCCCCAACCCCCAAAAATGTTGTGTTTCTGGTGGCATGGCAAAAAAAAGTAGGGTCGGTATTTTTTTTTAGCATTATTATCAAGTAAATGTAGCCTATTATCACAGTTCGGGGCGACGTGGACACAATAATCATCCTCAACCCACCAGTATTTAAAGCGAAAAAAAAACATTAACAATTATCGGTAATTATTCTGTTGATAAACAAGTAATTGCATGCTATGGCCTTGTTTTCATCATCAATTAAAACCCCCTCAAAGAGCTAAAAGACGTGTGTCAGTATCATGGCATCTGAAGTGGAGATCAAAGCAGTTTAGTGGCCCGAGATTGTCATGGCATTACCTCATGTTTTCGCGCCATGTGGCACATCACTGTCTGATCGTACCGCCTCGGTTCTTTAAATTGCTGAGAAGAAATCAGTAAAAAAGTATCTTCTTTATTTTTTTTTAAAGTGAATGTGCAATATCCCGTATAAACTAACAGGTAAATGTGTCAGACGATAGTAGTAGATATCCTTCCTCAGTGCCCTATTTGCCCTCAAGGAATTTACATTATTGTTTGTTAAAAGAATATCTGACATAGTGTCGAGTCAAAAAAAGACATGTACAAAGATTCATTTACTTATTAAACTTATCAAAAACCACAGCAACATCATACTGCTTTATTTTAAAACAATCATTGTTTTTATTTACGTTCACGAGGTCCCGTAACCTATTAGCAAAAATCGTTTTACTTGATGTATTTAAAATTTTAAATTGCTGCCGCTTTTTCATTATTTAAGATTTTTTAATTCTGTTTTTTGTAATTTCTTGTCAAAAGTCTGAATTTTATGACCATAGTATATATTATTTATTTACTTTTAGAAATAAATAAATAATTAAGACCGCGCTGTTTGAAATTTTACAAATAAATTATTGTATGAAACTTCGATCGTTTTTATAGAATTTTGCCTACATTTCTGTCGACATCTTATTAAAATCGTTATAGAATTCAAACTGTATTACTTCTAAAGCGGTGCTGAAAATTTGAAGCGATAATATTAAAAAATAAATGCACTACAATCTTTTTCTTTGTGTACGTGTCGATAAACATTTAAGTAACGGCGATAGGATAGGTCGCACATGCTCTTTGAATGGAAAATTACTGGCATGACGTTTTGATATCTTTACGATTCGCGGGTAAATTCCAGTCAGTCCAGGTAATTTTTAGGGATGTAATTTCTGAATTTTGTAAAGTTACTTTATATTTTGCAAATCTGAAGTCATCAATTCATGCATAAATATACGAAAGCTAGTATTTAGGATTTTCATTTCAGATTCATGAAGTTCTTTTTGTGAAAATTAAGGGATTTAAATTTCGGAAAAATGGCTGACCGGTGTTATGCGGACCGAAAATATCGTTGTCATTTAAAAGGAAACATCAGATAAATCGGTGAAATATCACGCTTTTATTATTAACATGTTTGAAAACTTAGTAGCCCGACGGACTACCCAGCTTGGGAAATCCAGTAGTCCGTCTGAAAAACTGGTAGCCTCGGGCTACCGGGCTACCGTCAAGATCGAGGCCTGATTTTGTTTCTACAGTGTACGATAGTTATTCATCTATGTTTTTGAAACTATGCTGAAAAGAGATTGACTGAATTAGTTTGCAGATGAAGTTGTCACAACACATTTATTCAGGAATGGCCTAAATTGTCCATCTGAAAACTTGTAGTACAACTGTATATTACCAGTATTTCAAGAATGATTTTCATGAAGTTTTTGTGAGTGAAAAAAGTAGGTCACTAGGTTGTGGTGGGTCTTTAACTAGACATTTCTGAACTGACCTAGTGACCTTGTTTAAGGCCTCAGTTAATTCAGTTTTGAACTTGATGATAAACATTCTAACAAAGACCAAAAATCATTTTAAAAAATGTAGACTCTGAGGGTTACTGTTAATACAGTTTTTATATGATTTGACCTGTGACCTTTCATTTGACTTGATCAAGATTTCATTGAGACATTCTGACAAATTCTTATGAAGGTCAAGTAGAAAATGTGGTCCCTATAGTGTTAACAAGGCCTTTTCCTGCCATTTGACCTGGTGATCTTGTTTTTGAATTCATGTAACCCAGTTCTCACCTAGACTTCATACAGTAGAGACAAACATTGCTATTTAAGTTTTATGAAAATCAACAAAAAATGTTCTCTACTGTAGTGAGTAGTTATTCATTCATTCTCTGCAAGACAAGTGCACCAAAGAAGAACGGCAGAATTTACACAACAAAAGCAACTTAAAGGCTTTTCTAAGATTTGACCTATAGGAGAGATCGTGTTTGTACACAAATCCGTTGTATATTCTATTTTTAGAACTGATAAGACAAAGATCGGGTGGGCAGATGCCAAACGTCCATATGTTTTTTTTGATAACAGTGATGTTTTTCTAATGGCTTAAACTTTCTTAAAATACAAACGATATCAATAATTTTTTGATCAATGGAAAGGATATAAAACAAGCAATTTATTGATAACTTTTAATCATTATTTCGAAATAAAATGGATTAATTATGAACGCTAAACTTACAGTGTTTTTTCTAAAAGTTTGGAGCATCGCTACACTGCTATTAATATTATATGTCATTTAAAATGGTTATTCATTTTCAAAAGATATTTGAATAAGAAAATATGAAAATTGTAAGCATTTCAAAACTTTTTGAATTTTTAAAATCCATAAATGAACGAAGAAGGTATTAAAAATTGAAAATTTCGATCCCATACACCAACGATGTAAAAATATTTTGTTTTGCCCACCACCAGATAAACAGGTGTTGATGCATGACGTCAGGGCAATCTCTCCTATACTGACCTCAGGTTACCCAATCTTGACCTGACCTAGTTTTCGTAGACAAAGGTTAATGAGATCAGGAAGAAAATGTAGCCTTTAGGGTAATATTTTCAAAAATCAATAATTAGAAAGCATGTAAGATTGCACAAATATCAGGCATGAAATGGTTGCTGGGTCTAAACTCTGCTTCTCAGCCAGCCAGCCAGCCAGGGGTGGACAATGGGGCGGGGGTCCTGTAGGATTTCACAAACTCCATCCTTTGCACAATCATGGTGACATTGCATTGTAAGAAAACATTTTTTTATGTGTGATCAATTAATTTCAAGACATTGACTGTTTGCACAGAGAGTGGAGGGTATGTCCTGACCCATAGTGTGTGCATGTACTTTGCCTACGTGATACCATTCATGAAATTGCGGTCATATTAGAAACTGATTAATTTTGAAGGAAATAAAGTAAATATCAATATTTCTTCGTATAAACAAAAACGTTTATTATATGCAAGTGTTACCTTTCGCTTCCAACACTAAAACTTGCAAATTTGGATCTTTAGCGAGCAGAAATCTTGCTGCAGTTAGACCCGAAATTCCCGCACCAACAACTATGACATCTGTTTCCCTAGTTGCCATTCTCTTAATTAAACATGTCAATATCGAATGCACGTATCTGATAAAGTATTAAATCTTTTAAGTATCTAAATGAAGCCTAGACACAGTGTAAAATACCACCAGCTATCTCTGAAATTGACAATTTTTGACAGATGGACTGGTTACATACCTTCAAATACCAGAAAGAATAACTAACTCAAAGGATAATATCTATATTAAAGAAATCATTAAATGCTTCTGATGTTATAGAACACAAGCGAAATGAATCATAGATAACTCGATCTGACATGGTCTGTTCTAGAATTATACATAGAGCTCCAAATTCAGCTACCACTATGTGGTCTCAGTTGTAGTGGTTCTCGTATCGATGGGTGGCCTCGGTGGCTCAATTGGTAGAGCGTTAGCCAAACTAGCACGGTAAGCCGAAGGTCGAGGCTGCACATTTTTCCTGAGACTGCTACATTTGGAGGTTCTACTGAGGTATTCACTCTTGGAGTCCATGCAGAGCGAAGCAGTTTGGCTGGGTGTGTGTATGTAAATTCAGTTAACAGTCTGCGTGGGCATTGGCCAGCTGTGCCAATGTCTTGCAATAAGAGGGAAGGTGTGTAGCGGTTGTCATATCGGGTGGCCTTGGTAGCTCAATTGGTAGAGCATTGGCACGGTAAGCCGAAGGTCCGAGGTTCGAGTCGAGGCTGCACATTTTTTCCTGAGACTGTTACACAGTCAATCGGCAGCATGTCTATACTTGCACTGTTTCTAAAAGCATGGAGCACATATTTGTTTTAAAAATTATGACACGTCATGATAATTTTAATGACCTGCTAAGCCAGTATCAGCTTTCAATCTAAAGATAGCTGTGAAATTCAACTTATCAACTTCACACAAGAGGTGTGCCAATCTTAAAAGTGATAAACAAATAGATGTCATTGTTATGGATTCTAGTAAGGCATTCAACAAGGTTTATCACAATAAACTAGTTCACTACTTGGATAGCTGGGAGTCCATCCACTAGCTTCGCCGTGGATAAAGTCACTCTTAAAGGACCGAATTCAACGTGTTGTAGTAGCTGGCTGCATTTCAGATACTCTACATGCACTATCTGGAGTTCCCAAAGGCTATATTCTCGGCTATTATTTCTTCCTTTCCTACATAAACGATCTTCCTAACTCTATAAAAGGGAAAGCCAGATTTTTGCAGAGGATACTATAGTATGTTTGACAGTAAAATGTTCCTGTAACGAAAAATCAAATCATCACATGAAAAGGTCATATACCATGTTACAAAACACTTGCCAGGCTTCAAGAAGAATATGCCTCATATGTTTGATCGCCACACACACAGATCAACATACACAGGAAATTGCCCAGCGGCGTGCACTAAGATGGGTATAAAATTACTATTTTTGTTACACTAATGCAACACAATTACACTTTTGACTGGCCTACTCTTGACAAAAGGATTTGTAATGATCTATAAGATATGCTGTCTCCCTCCAAAAATCCTGTAAGATGATTCCTTGGAACAATAGAATGCAGCTAAGCAAAATGATAGCAGGATCGGTTTAACTGAGTCTGTTCATTAGAGGTAATGAAATGTGCAAAACCCCTTTTGCCACGTAGCACTGGCCTCCGCTGAATACTGTTATTTTAAAATTGAATGTACTCCAAGACCGAGTACCGAGTTTTGAGACCATCACCATAATTTAAAACTTGTAACATTTTGGGCTCTCCCCTATTTTTGAGGGGGTTGGAGTTCGGGGTGGCCCTTATCCTTAGAGTTGCCCTTGTCCTTCTGTCCGAATTTGTGTCGTGCATATCGCAAAAAGTATTTGAAATTGAGCCATCAAATCTCACAGGATTATTATTCAGCATGTGAAGTTGTGCACCTAGTGTAATAAATGGGATCTCACAGAGCAAGCCCAGAGTTACGGCTCTTGACTTATTAGTCAAAGGATGCATCAAAAAGGCCTAAAAGATTGTGTTACATATACCTCAGAGTTTTTGACGTAATATTATGAAACATTACAGGAATACTCTTCAGCATAAGGAGTTGTGCACCTGGAGTTTTGTTTGAAATTTCAGTCAGCCAGACCAGAGTTATGACCCTTGACTTAGTCAAAATATGCATGAAAGGGCATAAACGTTTGTGTCACGTGTATCTTAACCCTTACCCTGTTAAATTTCTATAATGAACATATCCATTTTTCATGTTGGACAGTGCCATTAACTGTTAAAAGGGGCGCTTACCAAAAAGATACTGACAGAATGTGCAAGGCTGATCATGATCTACACTGGTCGCAAAGGCAAAATCAATCACGTTTAGCATGAGAAGGGTTAAAAGGTATTTGACATAGGGCCCTGAAACATAATTGAAATATTATTTAACATTTAAATTTGTGACCTTAGGTTTTGCTTTGGATTTCTGTTGGTCAGACCAGAATAATGGCCATTGATTAAGTCAAGAATAAATCTTAACCAAAGTATTTCCATTCAATGCCAGTTTGGCTAGGAAAGTGTAAAGTAAGCCTATCAAAAATTTACAAGTATTTCCAGCCCTATATTGAGTATTCTAGTCAGTTCCATATTCTTCAGGGACAATTCTAAAAGATAGGCTTAAATATATTCTGAAGAATAACGTAAGACGCCATTGTAAATTCAGAAACGTTTCGGCAGGATGCTACAACGACAGGAATTTGATGAAAACGACGGCAAAATGCTTTCAAACTCATGGGAATGTTGGGTTGTTTTTTTTACCATGTTGTCTGTGCAACAAGCAACTGGCAAGCTGTGAACCAACTGGTCTATTACAATAAGGCCAAATATGAGAGTTGTTAGCAATCGATGTCGCAGTTTATATAAAATACTACGTGTTTCTACATGGATAACAGTTTATAAGTCACTGAATGATAGATTTAAATCTAAATTAGGCTAGACCTGTGAAAACAAAGTAAAAAAAATAGCATGTAGAAGATAATAATCTTAATCAAAAACAAAATTGCTTCACGCTGGAGTATAATTCTTTTATTAATCAGGCCCAAAAGTTCATCTATTTTATGCCTGACTATGTGTGCCATATTCCTGGTCCTTGAACTGAATGAATAATCTCTTAGTATTGTTCAGGAGTGCTTTTTATGGCGTTATTTTCTAATGTTATCTACGTTTAATGGCCACTTGGGTCAAATAAACAGAACAAAGGCACTTGAGATAGGTTCATCAAATGATGCTACATACTAATATCGGTGACCATCTATGAAACAGTTCATAAGGAGTCGTTCCAAAGACAAAGAAAGAAAACCCAAATTTACCCCAGTGTAATTATAAGGATTTCTGCAAGTATATCGGCAAAACTAAAAATTTACTTGGGCATACTCAGCTAGTACTAAGGCCCTGGCTTATTTTTCACTATTTATATTATTTAACTTACTGAAAGAATTGTTTGTATATTTAAAAAATGTATTACATAATGCAGTATGGAAGTTATAATAGGATTATATCGCGAGAAAGCTTAATTTAGTATACATGTAGTGTACATTTATTGAATGGATTGCCGGTTAATAAGAACTAATGCTGCCCGAGAGACCGATAGGTCAGCAGTTTTGACTATTTACAAGCAAGCCACTCAATAAGTGTTTTAATATATGACATCAGAAATTAATTTTCTCAGTTTTATTTTTGATTCTTTGACTTTAAGTAAACATGTGTTGGACACATAAAAATGATTGTATAGCACAAACTATGGACCAGCGACTTATATTAGGAGTCATGTTATAATAGGCGCTTATTGACTGTCAAGCTGCTCGATAGTTGTTTTAATATATGACTTAACAGTTTTGTCTTATTAGTGTTAGTATGGTGTTTATATAAGTAGTCATATAGAATAGAATATAATAATAATGGTTATCAAATAGTACCATATGTCAGGAGTTCATGTTAATTTAAGAATTGTTTAAAACCGTTTGTCCGTTCGGATAATCTAGAGCCCGTGACAGCAACAAACTTGAATACTCGAGATATCTTCACAAAACTTGGTATGTAGATAGAGGAAAATACGAATATTACGCACACATTTTCTGATACGATACGACAAAAAATAGTGATTGGTAACGGACAGAGTAAAAATGCACAAAAATACGAAGGAAAGTACTTCAGAAATTTCCATGAAACTATGTATGTAGGCAGAGGACAATAAAGACATTGTTTTGATATTGTTCGGCTAGCACTGAGCTAACAGTAACGATGACCACGGTACTATCACAACAAACCAAAAGATGCCCGTGCATATAATGGTTACAAACGAGAACTTATGCCGGAATATGCTTCATGAAATGTTAACACTGGTATCCCAGTAATAAAATGATATCTTATACTGTACACAATTAAGTGAGACTAAAATGGTTCATACTTATTATTTGTATTTTGTAATCAATCCTGGTGAGAGCATTGTATTCAATGTAGATTTACGATATTTCCAAGAAGTTATGTGGTAAGTATCATGTTTTTCTCTAAAATTCAACAAAAAAGAATAATTAAAATTTATCTGACTTCTTCCATTTAATGCATCTTAAAATTTCAGGGTTTTATCTCAAATAAATATTACATTAACTTTTCTCAAGTAATTCAGGTGCAAGTATTTTAGTCCAATAAAAAAACTATGTCTGCTCATTTGAAATATTTGTGGTTGAAGGAAACTGTAAATGTTGACGGTCATCTCATAACTTCTTTCTTTTTCTCAACGCCCCGGAGACTTTGACGGCAAAAGGGACAATTTAAATAAACGAGCTTTAAAGAGTATGCAATGAATGGACGGTTCAATATAGAATTGGTTTAATTTATTGTATAACTTTATCTAATACGTTACAGTTTGGTACATTAAATTTGTTACATTGCAGATGTTGTGCATTACATTACAGATGTTATTCATTACATTATAGATGGTGTTCGTTACATTGCAGATGTTATTCATTACATTACAGATGTTGTTCGTTACACTGCAGATGTTGTGAATTCCATGATGATTGTTACAATCACTCTCCAACAAGGTTTTGTAAATATACATATTCTACCAGACCAAGGACACACTTTGGATTTCACGTTGCTTTCTTTTCACAAATCGATCTGATTTTTGATGAACAGTCAACATAGTCCCATTGGTAATTATGTGTAGGACTAAAAACACCACCCACGTTAGTACCGTATTTTATCTGTATGTTAGGTTGGAAATTTGTAAATGACACGGGTATGTCTTCGTCGCTTAAAAGCCATCTAATATGTCATTCAATATGTATATTGTTAATATCAATCTAATACTGAACATCTGAAATTTGTAATGTGTATCAAATTTAAGTGTTTGCATACGAAAAATAATTAAAAAAAAATACTGTGGAAATTCTGTTTTGCAATATAATTCTGCAAGTATCGTGTTTCATCAAAATAAACTGTATACCCAGAAAATCTTTTTGCACTTCATGTAAAATGCGTCTCTGCCGCAAAAAAGTTTGTTCATTTGTTCTTATATCTGTAAAAAAAACTGTTTGTTATAGCTTTCCTGCAAAGTGTTTAACAGTCTCATATGCGATCTTTGTTGAAAAATGAATTTTGAAAAAAAGAACTCGTACCTGAAACTCACCTTTCATTTTTTTCAGTTGATTTTGCAGAAATTTGTTCTCTGTTTCAGTTTCAACAATAGCAAGGTGGCCACCGTATTTTTCGCAGGAGTCCTGTAACAATAAATGTGTATTCCAATACACAACTAGGCATAATGATAGATAGATTAGCCCTTTTAGGTACAATTATTTTGGTAAAAAGTACACAACAAAGCATGCATTGACGATATAACAACATTGATATATATGCATGAAGGTAGTAATTCGCCGGATATGCCTCCGTGGTCCACTTGAATATAGTCCATATCCAACACCAAGGATAATACAAAAAACACGAGAAATCAATATTTTCAGTCTGACATTTTTGAACATATTATGCATAATTAGATATTTTTCATGACAATTTGCTGTATTCCTGTGTTGTCTCATGAAACATGTTATGATTGTGATATCTATTTAGACATATGATTTAATTGTTATATCTCTTGAAAAATAAGTTACGGTCTCAAACAAATTTTCCAAGCCATTCGTTCTAGTACAAACATGTTTCTTTAATGTTTCTTTAAAGCTTGACTTATTTATGTACTGTAACTTCAAAAGAATTTACCATTGCATCAAATAACTCTTTCGGCGTGTCTTCAAAGAGATAACAGGATCCACGAGATGAGACCCATCCGTCAGGACATCCAAGTTGAACAGGCTCAATCAAACCGAGCCTGCAACATTTTCGTTTTTGTCGTGTTGAGCGACCTGTGAAGTTTCCACTTTTCTCTATTTTGAGTAATTTATAACTGTTAAATAAACAGTAAGCAATATAAGATGACAAGTTTTTTGGACATTTATAAACTTCTGTAGTTAACTGGAGGAGACGTGTCGGTCACGTTATGGAAATGAATATCAATAACAGAAAAGAAAACAAGTATATTGTCCTAAAATGGTGAATTTAGTCCCTTTCCAAGCATTTGAGGTGAGCTTTTCAGAAAACATGGAAAACAGTCCAGATAAAGATGTTTTGCTTTGTAACTTAACATACACATAGTGTTAGAACAATTAAAACTATTTAAAAAGCTGAATACATTTGTGTTGTGTAAGGAGGAATTTTCAAAACTTTGGCGGTCATCTTGCCGTGACCATTTTGGATTTTGGAATTTCGAAAGAGAGACTTTGTTCCCAACAACATTTCATTCCCCTATACAATTGTTAAAAAAAATGTATGTCATCCAGGACCTTTTTTCTCTTGGAATCTGGTTCTTAAATTTGGTCCCAGACTACTTGTGAAACAGAAACGCGTGATTTTCAGCATAGTGCATTTAAAATAGAGAAAAGTGGAAACTTCACAGGTCGCTCAACACAGCAAAAACGAAAATGTTGCAGGCTCGGTTTGATTGAGCCTGTTCATGGACGGTAGTGGAAATGCATGCTACTGTCCACGCCCTCTAGCCCCGGGTTGAGCAGAACTCAACATTTACACGTTCTAAAAGTACAAAAAGCAATTTAGAGACATCCGCAGATGTATTCAAACGGCGGTGAACATGGAACCTTCAATGATACAGGTGTTGAGGCGTGTAATTCCATGAAGAGCGGCGGTTGGTCCCCAGATAAAGTAAAGGGTTTGCCCCAAACGAGAAAACAATGGGCAGAACTAAACAAACTGGAATTTAGGAAGGGGATCTGAGGTTATGGAGCCTGCGTATCACAGGACCTGTCAAAAGACAAAATTAAAAAGCAGGCACCATATCCAAGGGGTGATTAAACAATGCTCAATGCTATGAAAGCGGGAGTATTGGAACCACCCAGGCCGAAATGGTCATGTTGAGAAACTAAACAGTACCAATAACACAACATAAAAGTCGTGCTGAACGACCTGAGAAGATCGAAATATAAAGCCATACCTATTTATTACAAAATGTAAAGGTAAAGTTTCTTGTTTAACGTGGGTAGTCGACGAAAGTCCCCACCTGGAATGGATGGAACAACTAATTTCCAGCCGAGCCCACGTCAGGCGTCATATTTACCTCCCCAGCATGAGCTTATAGCTGTTATTACAGTCATTTCTGTGTTTTGACAATCGTCACCGATCCTGTCTCAAAGTTTAAATGTCTTACAAGGACTATTTGTTCAACTTAATAACAATGGGCTTTTTTGCCCATTGCTGCTTTTGTTTTATGTGATGGGAAAATAGGTAGTTGCTTGAATTAACGTATAAAAGTTATATTCCTTTCTTTCTGTAAAATTACAACAGTATATCCAATTATGCAGATTTTTGCCGGGTATGTCTAGACCGCGCAAAGAGTAAAAAAAATAAAAAAAATAACTTGTTTTCGATTACTAATGGAGTGGTCATGCTGTCCGGTTCCGACATATTCTATTTACTGCATGAAATAAAGCTGACAACGTTGTCGTTGGTGGCAAATCTAATTACTTAAAATGTTTAAAAAAAAAACATTTTGAAATTATTCTTGGTCGGCATTTTAAAACGTTTCTCATAAAAACTTGCATCTTTGTTACCAAATATCAAATAATATGTACTTACGTATTTTCTGCATGCCATCTCCAAAACAAAACGTGCAAAACATCAGTAGCGAAATTATTGTTAAACTCATCATCTTACGATATCCATTAATAAGTACTAACTCTCTGCTCTACCATTTATACTGTAAAGCTGCTGAAGCATTTGTTTGAAATAAGAGCCATTCAATAAATATCATTGACTTCCATACAATGTCAGGCCGGTGTGAGCCTGACATTAAGCAGCTGTTCCATGCAATGTCAGGTCGGTGTGACCCTGTCATTAACCAGCTGATAAAATATGCAAATTTTCCTGTATGAAAAACATATTTCTTTTATCGATATAAACACATAAAAGCATTATCATTTTGATGAATCTTCTTGGCGGTATCAGGCGCCATCCTGTATGCTTCAATCACCATAAAATCACAGAGTCCAACATTAACACAAAATATAGTCCTTATAATGTTATGGCACATTCGTTTATTTTTCGAAAGTACAGTTTGCTTAACTGAAACTAGGCGGGTGTTTTAATCTGATTAAATTCCATTTTTTTTAAAAATAATTGTTGGTTCCGCATTGATGGCAGCTCTTATAAAGGCCACCTGGACTTAGCTGCTGTGCTAGTTGCCTTATTTCCTGTTCTGTCGAGCCCGTAATCGCGTGTTTCTCATATCGCTCTGACTTTTACAAATAAAATCTGTAAAGAGATCCTTTGGAAGCAAAGAATGCAACCAAGAATAATAATAACAGACTCGGTTTGATTGAGTCTGTTCATGAGAGATAATGAAATGCGCAACACCTCTCACGCCCCCTAGCACCGGCTTAAGCGGAACTCTATTACACAAATGTTGAATGGACTCCATGATCCCAAAGGACCAGAACATATAGCAACACTGAATCCAAGTACGGGGAGACTTTTTACAGCCGCCACACGGCACTTAAAGATTGCTGTTGTGATAGTTAATAAAATCTGTAAAAAATCTTTACAAACCTTAGTTTACGTGTGTCAGGATACGAGTTATATGACCCAGGGAAGTGCCTACGCCTTTAGTATCTTGAACAATAAAATGGGTCTTATCCCTAAGGTGACTATGTCTTAGACTAGCTGACAAACGAAATAGAATGTCCTTTATTAAAACGTATAGCTGGTGAGACCAAATATCTCATATATAGAATTTTCCTCTGGCTACCTTGCCTAAATGATTTCTATTAGGAGCTAAATAATTTTAGGGATCAGGCAAATCACTAAATGTTTCAGACTTACAATCTACAATTAATAATAATAAGCTCAAACTCCTATAGGCTGGAGACTCTATACTTGACTGGTCTTTTTGTTGAAGTTCCCGTCAGACAGTGTCTTTGAATCAACAAAATACGAGTCCTATCGCATAGATGCTCGGCCTCTGTCCTCTTAATTGAAGTTACAACTCTATATAAATGCCCTGACTCCTGGATGCTCAGCGCCTATGTACCATCACAAGTAGCATTCAACTACCATATAGGTATATCCCCGATGCCTTGGCTGTACTTCGCCAATAACGCTGAACCGTCTATAAGCTGGAACTCTCCTACTATCTCAGTAGATTACCAAACTCTGGGTCTCTGTCTCAGCCTATATTTGCTATCGTCTATTATGAGCATTTAACTACCATGAAGGTAAAACTCCTATGCGCAGGCCCTATAGCTCGAAACCTTGTTGAAATTCTTTAGTCTGTGAACTTCAAACGCCTTCTTTTTAATAATTTATCCGCCCTGACAGTGCAGTTGCAATAACTTCCGTATTCTGCAGCTCTTCTTTAGTCTGTGAACTTCAAACGCCTTCTTTTTAATAATTTATCCGCCCTGACAGTGCAGTTGCAATAACTTCCGTATCAAGGTACTGGGATAGATTATTAGTTGAATCCTCAATGTATCTTCTTCGACCGCTGGACAGAATGCTCTCTCCGCCATCCATCTACCCTAGCAGACGTGAGCTTTGATTGGTGCTATTTATAGAACGTGTTCTGATTGGTTCAAATTTATACGTAGTATTTTACAACGAGTACTTGTTCTATCAAATATCTGGTTCCTTTTAACTATTGTATATGACATAATGTATGATGCTGGGATCCAGCTATCACCATAATGAACCCAAATCAGCCATAAATGACCAAAATCCTTTTATTAACAGTTATTCAACGATAATTAGAGCAATGATAACATGAAAAAGGTAGTCAAGCACTATTTGTGCTCATGAGTTACGTTGTCAATATATCAAATATACAAATTATTCTGACAACGTGCATATGGTTAATTAGGTTTTCTTCTGGGAGCATTGATGTGGTGCACATGTAATGTTATTTGTTATCACAGTGACCACTAGGGGATAACTTTCCTTTACGCAATCTTGTCGTTTGGGAACATGAGGGGGATTAAGACAGATGTACCAGTAATCGGTTTAAACTCCATTGGCCTGTTTTGTCAAAGGCGGTGCCCCACTGAGTTTCCTTTCTTTGATTTTATCCTTCTTGTCTCGTGGCATGTTTTGTGTATTTTTAAAGTTTTCTGTAAATTACTTAATGTCTATCATTTATATCTGTCGTAGTATTTTGGGGAGACTGTTTTATTTCAGGGCGACGAGCTAGTTGTAAGGAATTGAAAAAGGAAAAAGAAAGCTGTTTCCTAAAAACAATATATGGCTATACCCTGAAAAGCTATATGCGCAACGTTTTTTTAATTTAAAAATATAGAATATCTGAAATTAAAAGATCATGGAACCATGCCCTTTGCGTACGCGTCATAGATATGTGTAGAGAACTATATAGGTTATTTGCTGGTCGTGTTAGAATGAAAGATATAAATTGGCGAAAAATTATGAAAAATGGACTACAGACAAAAAGATACGGCAAATCAAATATTATCAATTGAATGAAGCGGCAGTCATTTTGGGCACAGTGACGTCATCTTTCTTTCCTTATATAGGTATTATCATATACAGTATTAATGGCGAAATTATGTTTAATACATTTAAACATGGGGTTTAACATAAATTTAAGGTATACATGTACGTTTACACACAAGCTAAGGTTCATATAATATTATGACCCACAAAATATGATTCACTTAGTTGTTAAACGCTGATTATTAGTATAACATAATGCCCATAAACTCAGTTCCAAAAGAAAGTGTGCACTTAGTTTTCTGTTATTTTTTCTCGGTTATTTTCATGAAAACTTATAATGTTTGGTACCAAAATTTAAATCAGTTCGTAAACAAATTGGTGTGCATTTAGATTTTGAGTTATACCTGAGAGTTAGTGTATGAAAAAATGAAACAAAAACGTCGGGTTTTTTTAAATATTTAAACTTAAAAAGTGCACACTTTCTTTTGGAACTGAGTATATAAGGAAAGAGTGATGATGTCACTGTGTCCAAAATGGCTGCCGTTTCATATATAGAGGGTATTCAAATTGCTATATGTCCGAATTTGATACTTTTCCCATCAGTGTTAATGTTTCACCTAGTTCTTTCTAACAAGAAATGTTACCAAATGTTGCATATTCCCCTTTAACTGGGCTCGTACAACCCTACCCTGGCCTATAGAAATACATATATAGTCTATACAGTTTCCAATTATAATAAATGTTCCTGTTTTCCAAGTACCCTCATGCAATGGAACAGCCTCTCGTATGAAAATGTTCTCCTGTATGACAATATGCATGCAAATAGTTGCAGCAAAGTGTGTTCTAACCTGATTTTAGTATTTTTGTCTGAATATTTAACACTTTAATTTGCCATCTTACTGTCAGTACTTTTGTACAAGCCTTTCTCTTGCAAGCGCTGACTATTAAACAGTAATCGAAGATAGATATAGATGTTGTTTCTCATAATTTCGGACTATCCAGAGTACATGCAGATTCCCCATGTGAGTTAAGGTCTCTTTCTATGGTAAGTATCTACTTATACTATGATAAAGAGATTGTAGCTGTAGGACAAGTAATCACTGCTGGGAGTTTAGTCCCGAAGTGATGACTAATGCAACGGAAACAAGCAAAACTCAAGCCACATTGCCATACTTGGCGAAAAGGTGAACGTAAATGAAATGAAACAACGAATATAAGCTCTGTACAGCTTTTGAACGAACTTATTTTAGGAACAGTTAAAACCAATGTTACCCCCAGCAATGTAATGGTACCCATTTACAACTGGATCGACTGAGACTATCGTAATAAAATGCATCGCCCATGGACACACAGCAATGTGAGTAGCCAGGAATCTAATCCAAATGATAGGACGTTTCGGGACAGCTTGATAACTTTTGATGGCGGCTGTCCCGTCACATTTAGAGGGATTACAAATATAAAATGTCATATAATGAAGTCATCCCGATAAGTCAAATGAGTAAGGCTACCAGGAATCGATCTCGCGGCCTTCACTTCTTGTAGGAAAGCATCTCAGCTCTCCGCGAGACGGGTCTCTTGCTGTCCGTAAAAATTCTTTCCGGTGTTTTATAGTTTGATCAGTATCAGTGAAAGCTTGACCTTACAAGCTTTTTGTTTACATTGGACACGCAAATTAGTTCGGTAAATTTGGTTCTTAAACAGAATATACAAATTGTTTCAACGTATAATGCATATATAAATTGTATTCTAGGGAACTTTTAATTTGGTTTCCACGAAAACATCACAGCAGCTGCTTTCGACGCCATTTTTTATGTTTCAACCTGGCCGAATTCGGATGAGACAATGTTCGGACGAATAGGCGTGTCAGAAATTAAATAGCATTAAAGTAAACCCTGGGAGAGAAAATACCAAGGTCCCTACTGGGGCTCGAACCCCGGACCTCGAGATCTGTAGGCGGACACTCATCCACGTCGCTAAAGGGTTAAAACCCAACAGCAAGGCTGTGGGAAGTGGCCTATAAACCTACAATCACTACACTTCTCTCCCTTTACTTTCAGAGCTTACCAGCTCTCCAGAATGACACTCCATGCTCACCGCATGAGTCCGTCAAACACTTCTGACACCATTAAAGTAAACCCTGGGAGAGAAAATACCAAGGTCCCTACTGGGGCTCAAACCCCGGACCTCGAGATCTGTAGGCGGACACTCAACCACGTCGCTAAAGGGTTAACCCAACAGCAAGGCTGTTGGAAGTGGCCTATTAACCTACTATCACTACAGCATTGACCATTTCGACATTATAGGATAAATCCCGTTCTCCAGTATTTCTGTAAATAGGGTCGGGGTGGGGGGGGGGGGCTGATGGGATTAACCGATATAATGACCATGTTCAATATTAGTGATTATTTTTGCCAGAAGATAAGGATTTAGGAAAATTCTTACTTTCTCACAATGAAAATTGATCAGGTCGGAAAAAGCTATGCCTCCAGGGTCACATTATTGTTTTTGCATGTCAGTTGACAAAGGGATTAATGTCACTTTAATAACCCTAATTACATATAAAACATTTCATCAAAATATTTTTTGACTCGAGGGACATTTCTTTTTTAGAATTTAATTGCAACAAGAATACATAGAATAATGTACAAGTTTTCAACTTTATTCCTATGACTTTCATACTAAATATACATTGATATTGATATCAACATACAAATATAAAATATATATTACACAAAGTCAGTTTTAGTAAATGGCAACCTTATATATAAGAGCATTTGAATAAAAAAAAAACCTTATAAAAAATTTCTTAATTTTCGTTATTTGTGATTAATTGTTTTTTATGCGGTTCTTCCAGACACTTAAAAATTCTCTGGAAGATAATAACAGGCGCTACGATTATAGGCCAAGAAGTTTTCATAAATTAGTTAAAAAGAAATAATGTTAAATTACATGTATGTTAATATCAAGTATTTGATGACATCTAGATCTGTAATCGTTGTATTGAGCTCATATTTGCGTGACTAAATCTAATTAATATTTATGTCTCCCCCAGTAGACATATTGTTTTTGTCCTGTCCGTCCGTCTGTCCGTCCGGCCGTCCGTACGTCACACTTCATTTCAGAGCAATAACTGGAGAACCATTTGACCTGGAACCTTCAAACTTCATAGGGTTGTAGGGCTGCTGGAGTAGACGACCCCTATTGTTTTTGGGGTCACTCCATCAAAGGTCAAGGTCACAGGGGCCTGAACATTGAAAACCATTTCCGATCAATAACTAGAGAACCACTGGACCCAGAATGTTGAAACTTCATAGGATGATTGGTCATGATGAAGAGTAGATGACCCCTATTGATTTTGGGGTCACTCGTCAAAGGTCAAGGTCACAGGGGCCTGAACATTGAAAACCATTTCCAATCAATAACTAGATAACCACTTGACCCAGAATGTTGAAACTTCATAGGATGATTGGTCATGAAGAGTAGATGACCCCTATTGATTTTGGGATCACTCCATCAAAGGTTAAGGTCACAGGGGCCTGAACATTGAAAACCATTTCCATTCAATAACTAGAGAACCACTGACCCAGAATGTTGAAACTTGATAGGATGATTGGTCATAAAGAGTAGTTGACCCTTATTGATTATGGGATCACTCTGTCAAAGGTCAAGGTCACAGGGGCCTGAACATTGAAAACAATTTCTGATCAATAACTAGAGAACCACTTGACCCAGAATGTTGAAACTTCATAGGATGATTGAACATGCAAAGTAGATGACCCCTATCGATTTTGGGGTCACTCCATTAAAGGTCAAGGTCACAGGGGCCTGAACATTGAAAACCATTTCCGGTCAGTAACTTGAGAACCACTTGACCCAGAATGTTGAAACTTAATAGGATGATTGGTCATAAAGAGTAGATGACCCCTATTGATTTTGGGGTCACTCTGTGAAAGGTCAAGGTCACAGGGGCCCGCACATTGAAAACCATTTCCGGTCAGTAACTTGAGAACCACTTGACCCAGAATGATGAAACTTTGTAGGATGATTGGTCATGCAGAGTAGATGAACCCTAACGATTTTAGGGTCACTCTGTTAAAGGTCAAGGCCACAGGGGCCTGAACATGGAAAACCATTTCCAATCAATAACTTGAGAACCTCTCGACCCAGAATGTTGAAATTTCATAGGATGATTGTTCATGCAGAGTAAATGACCCTTATTGTTTTTGGGGTCACTCCGTTAAAGGTCAAGGTCACAGGGGCCTGAACATTGATAACCAGTTCTGATCAATAACTTGAGAACCACTTGACCCAGAATGTTGAAACTTCATAGGATGATTGAACATGCAGAGTAGATGACCCCTATTGATTTTGGGGTCAGTCTATTAAAGGTCAAGGTCACAGTGGCCTGTTCATGTAAAATCATTTTTTGGAAATAACTTGAGAACCACTTGACCTACAATGTTGAAACTTAATAGGATGATTGGACATGCAAAGTACATGACCCCTAATTATTTTGAGGTCACTTGATCAAAGGTCAGGGTCACAGGAGCCTGAACAGTGACTTGAGAACCACTAGGCCACGAGTGTTGAAATTTAGCGTGATGACTGGACATGCCAAGTAGATGATCCCTATTGCAGCCAACCATCAGTGTCTCTTTGACTTTCACTCCTGACCCCTATTGACTGCTTGCCTATAGGACTTTGCATTTGGGGGAGACTTGCGCTTTTTTACAAAAGCATTTTCTAGTTTCTTTAGAAGTTATTATGTAGATCGATTTTTCCTACGTTTTATATGTATATGTGCAAACTGAGAAAATGTTCAGTTGAATAAACTTGGAAACTTGTAAAACATTATCCGAAGCGCCGGAGAATAGTCAATACACAACATGTCACTTCTTCCAGACTGTTTTGACATACTAATAAATCAATAATTTCTGGTATAATTTGACAAGAACTTTATAAATATATACCATAGGGACTGCAGATAATAAAATCATCTAAATGAACAAAGTATCTTTCACAATTCATGCCTGATATGCCATACTCAATTACTATTTTTAACTTTTCAGACATTGCAACAACATGTCAAACACTCACCCAAATAGAACACATCATAGACTAGGCAATGAAAAAGTACCAGATTGTTTCACAGTAACAAAAGAATAATAAACCTGTGTAAAATAAATCAATATAACTAAAAGTCACTTAAGGAAAACACTTTTTTAAACAGAATAAAAAAAACTCCCAAAAAATGTGCAATTGTAAACATTACAATACAAAACCTGTAGATTATTTTATGATATAGAGTGAATTAGAATTCATATATATCACTCTGTACTTCCAAATACAGGAAACTTCCAAAAACCAGACTTTCCTTCTGGTCCCAAGGGTGTGCAGTTTACAGAAGTTACACTGTATTTGGTATAGCTTTACATTTTTTCATATTTATCAAATATACATTTCATATCCCATTATGTGCGCATGAACACTTTTGTATCTTTCTCAAAGTCTGTGAATGAGAAACTTTAAGACTTGTCTTCTGACTAGCTTTGTCAATAACAAATTCTAACTAACATGTTCATTCAAACAATATAATGCTGTTTACATATAAATAAACAAAACTACAGCAATCACCATAATTGATTAATGCCCCCAATATGCTATTTTGATATAGGGAAAGTTAAATGTTTCGATGATGAATTTTGACCTTTAAAAGTGACCTTGACCTTGGACCTAGTGACAGGTTGTGTTGGTAAATAAAAATGCTAGTTACATCAGAATCATCCAAGTAATAATACTAGACTGTCACAAAATTAAGCTATTTGAGCTTTGGTCTCCATGTGTGACCTTGAGTCACCTTGACCTTAGACCTCAAAGACTGGGTTGTGTGCTCTGCACATTGACTGGATGTGCTCGACTATTTGAGACCTTTCCACATAATACTAGCTCACATATAAAAAGCGTTACCACATTTTCTCACTTAAAAATGGCCATAATTTTGTAAACTGTGAATTAGAGATATGAAACCTGATTCAGAACTGTCATGTTATGATGGGAATGAACTGTTACGAGTAATGACAGCATTTGGTACCATAGTTCCTGAGAAACCTTCTTGCATGCAAAACATGTATGGGTTTAAAAACATTTGGTCGAGCAGTCTAAGGTAAAGGCTTACATTCAAAACATTCATAAAATTTCTATGTTAAAAGGGGCATACTTTTGACAAAATGTATGTGAAATTTTACAAAACCTGCTCTGTAAGATCATCTCATAATGACCAAAACTTGTGATTTGTCTAAAGGCATTCAGTCAAGTTTTTTCTGAGAAACCTGCTTAATATATGTTTTTTTTTTCTTCAAACTTTCTATGTTATAAAGGGGCACAATTTTAGCTAAATATAAACTAGAGTTTTGTTATTTGACCTGAGAGATCAAATTGTGATGCCAAAGACATGTGTGAAGTTTGAAAACATTTGGGCTAATACTTTCTGAGAAATCATACATGCAAAACCTCAAACAAAATTTCTAAGTTAAAAAGGAGCACAGTTTTGACAAAATAAAGGCTAGAGTTATGTAACGTGTCCTGTGAGGTCACTTAATGATGGCAAAGACAAGTGTGAAGTTTGGATGCATACAGAGAAACCTGCCTATATGCAAACCTTTTATGGTGTAGATGCAGACTTAGAATTCAACAAAAGCTCTGCTATTTGAAAAATTTGAATCAGTCGAGCTAAAATCTTATTGCTTAATTTTGATCTATTATAAATTGTAAAATTTAGATGTGTAATGGTCATATATTCATCATGTAGGACAGTATAATCAAGTAAAGTTGTTCCTAGATTTTTACACCACATTTACATTCACATTGCAATTATAGTTTATCAATTTATATTATCAAACATTGTAAAAATTTATTCAGAAACACAATGACTAATACACTTGTATATCATATAACAAGGTACAACAGTGGCACTGAGCATAATGTTTTAAAAGTAATACTAGGCTCACAATAATCAATTATAAATCAATAATAACATGATTATCAATGCAATAAAATATAAAGGCACACAATCAAACATATTATATAACACTTCAGATGATTTCATCAATGTTTAACAAAAATGATACAAAACTTTGCAAACAACCAGTCAATTATCACAGACAAATGGAATGTTAGCAAGAAAAAGTCAATATGAATGTTTAGGAAAAAGTATGGTCTGGTAAAACAAGAGCTGTCTGTTGACAGCATGCTTGACTATTTGAAGAATTGATAGAAGTATAGGGTCAAAATATTACCTGAGATTTTCAGACAAAAGAAAAAGAATAGATAAGATAAACTATGTACCTGCATTTGTGGATAAGTCTTGCACTATATGGCAATGTGTGACCATGACGGTAAGCAAGTGTTCAAAGTTTCAAAGCCGCATATCAAACAGTTTAGACAAAATATAGAATGGTATGTGGAACTTAACTAATTTCTATGTCAAAAAGGGCCATAACTGAGCTAAAGTCCTTGTCCTAGTAATGTAGTCTTGCATACATATGTAGACTATGATGGTAAACAAGTGGTCAAAGTTCCAAGCTAAATGACAACAGGTTAGGCAATATATGGACTGGTATGAAAAAATTAAATGATTTCCAAGTCCAAAAAGGGCTATAATTCAGCCAAAATACAGAGTTATGTACTCTTGCCTACAGATGGAAATCATGATGATAAACAAGTGTTAAAAGTTTCAAAGCCACAAGTCCAATAGTTTTGACAAAACATTGACTTGTACAACAAGAAGGCCATGATGACCCTAGGTCGCTCACCACAGTAACATACCATAACAAACATGTTTGACCTAGTGAACCAGTTTTTGACACCACATGACCCAGTTTCAAACTTGTCTGAGTTTTCAAGGAAATAAAACATTCTGACCAAGTTTCATGAAGACTGGAGCATAAATGCAGTCTCTAGTGTTTTTTTTTCCTTCAATATGGCCTAGTAACCTAGTTTTTTACCCAACCGGACCAAATTTTGTCTACAGATGGAAATCATGATGATAAACAATTGTTCAAACTTTCAAAACCACAGGTCAAATAGTTTTGACAAAACATGGACTTCTACAAAAATTGTACCAATTTCCAAGTCCAAAAAGGGCCATAATTTGGCCAAAATAGTTGACAGAGTTATGTTCTCTTGCCTACAGATAGAGACTTTTGTAAATAAACAAGTGATAAAAGTTTCAAAGCCATATGTTGAACACTTTACACAAAATGTGAACTGGTATGAAAAACTTAACCAAGATTTCTAAAATTAAAGAGGCCATAATTCTGCCAAAATCCTTGATAGAGTTATGTACTCTTGCCTAAAACTGGACATGGTGATGGTACACAAGTGTTGAAAGTTTCAAAGCTTTATCTCAAAAGACTTTGTTAAAGTGTGGACTGGTACGAAAAACTTAACCAAGGTGTGATGCCGGCACCGTGGCGAGTAGGATAACTCTACTGACTGATTCTTCGAATAGTCGAGCTAAAAAAGAGGAAGATCAGTAACTTAGACCTAAAAGTCAATTTCAAAATATCAAAGTCAAATGATAAAATGGACACATTTTTCTCTTTCTGCAGTGATAAATGACAAGTTTTCTCCACAAGAATGCTTCAGTTAAAGTGCGATGGACTTCCATGTTTACCAGTATATTTGAACAAAGAGGTAACTGCTGAATGCGAGTTATACTGCATCTTTGTTAGCATTTCAAAATATGTTAACTTGTTGTCTTAAAATACTTTTGAACAATTCCTACCTTTTCATAGAACATATAACTGACTTATTTCCCTAAGTGGGTTTTCATCATCAATACCATCTACACTGTAATAAAATATCACATTTCTAGAGGGACAAACACTTGTCAAACCTGTGTTTACAGAGTTGGTAACAGAAATATCAAAATCTTATATAGTTATTTTACAATGATAATGAAACTGGAAGCAGATTTTAGATTATTTTTACAGTTTTCTGACTTGTTTTATAATCTGTCTTACAGAAGTGTATCATCTAGCAATTTCAATCCTATCCAGTGAAGCATACAAAGACTGTCCATCGAAAATCCTTCTGGAATGACTCTTCTACTCGTGTTAACAAAGCTTGCTTTATACATTCCACGGACCTGAAACAAACCAAGTCACATTATGCATCATTCATGATTAACTTTAGCATTTTTGTAAACAGCATTGTTTCCGCAATCAATATATTATAACAGATAAACCTAATATTGCACACTTTATTCAACAACCATTACATGAGTTACCAGTACATTAAATTTTGCAATTATATTAAGATAGAATCAAATGATTTACAAATTTACTCTGACTACCTCTCTTGTGATAGCTATTGTGATTACAGTTTCTGGAAGTTACCTTATCTCTCATCTCTGACTCTCTCCTGTAACACTTTCTGGAAGTTACATTATCTCCCATCTCTGACTCTCTCCTGTAACACTTTCTGAAAGTTACCTTATCTCTCATCTCTGACTCTCTCTTGTTATAACACTTTCTGAAAGTTACACTATCTCTCATTTCTGACTCTCTCTTGTTGTAACACTTTCTGAAAGTTACATTATCTCTCATCTCTGACTCACTCTTGTTTAACACTTTCTGAAAGTTACATTATCTCTCATCTCTGACTCTCTGTTGTTGTAACACTTTCTGAAAGTTACATTATCTGTCATCACTGACTTTCTCTTGTTGTAAAACTTTCTGAAAGTTACATTATCTCTCATCTCTGACTCTCTCTTGTAACACTTTCTGAAAGTTACCTTATCTCTTATCTCTGACTTTCTGTTTTAACACTTTCTGAAAGTTACATCATCGCTCACCTCTGACTCTCTGTTTTAACACTTTCTGAAAGTTACATTATCTCCCATCTCTGGCTCTGTTTTAACACTTTCTGAAAGTTACCTTATCTCTCATCTCTGACTCTCTCTTGTTGTAACACTTTCTGAAAGTTACCTTATCTCTCATCTCTGACTCTCTCTTGTTGTAACACTTTCTGAAAGTTACATTATCTCTCATCTCTGGCTCTCTCTTGTTGTAACACTTTCTGAAAGTTACATTATCTGTCATCACTGACTTTCTCTTGTTGTAACACTTTCTGAAAGTTACCTTATCTCTGATCACTGACTTTCTCTTGTTTTAACACTTTCTGAAAGTTATCTTATCTCTCATCACTGACTTTCTCTTGTTTTAACACTTTCTGAAAGTTACATTATCTCTCATCTCTGACTTTCTGTTTTAACACTTTCTGAAAGTTACATCATCTCTCACCTCTGACTCTCTGTTTTAACACTTTCTGAAAATTACATTATCTCCCATCTCTGGCTCTCTGTTGTAACACTTTCTGAAAGTTACATTATCTCTCATCTCTGGCTTTCTCTTGTTGTAACACTTTCTGAAAGTTACATTATCTCCCATCTCTGGCTCTCTGTTTTAACACTTTCTGAATGTTACATTATCTCTCATCTCTGACTCTCTCTTGTTGTAACACTTTCTGAAAGTTACATTATCTGACTCGCTCTTGTTTAACACTTTTTGAAAGTTACATTATCTCTCATCTCTTGCTTTCTCTTACTATAACTCTTTTGGGAGTTATGTTATCTCCCATCTCTGACTCTCTCTTGTAACACTTTCTGAAAGTTACCTTATCTCTCATCTCTGACTGTCTCTTGTTGTAACACTTTCTGAAAATTACATTATCTCCCATCTCTGACTCTCTTGTAATTAAACTTTCAGAAAATTACATTATCTCTCATCTCTGACTCTTGTTGTAACACTTTCTAAAAGTTACCTTATCTCTCATCTCTGACTCCCTTCTGATAACACTTCCTGAAAGTTACATTATATCTCATCTCTGACTCTCTAGCGATAACACTTTCTGGAAGTTACAATATCTCTCATCTCTGACTCTCTCTTGTAACAGTTTCTGAAAGTTACCTATCTCTCATCTCTGACTCTTTCTTGTAACACTTTCTGAAAGTTGCCTTATCTCTCATCTCTGACTCTCTTGTGATAACACTTTCTGAAAGTTACCTCTCATCTCTGACTCTGCTGTGATAAAACTTTCTAAAAGGAGAACTATCTCTTTACCCTGTCTCTTTGTACAAGTCTGGTTTAATTCAAACAAATATACAATACTTAGCAGACACTGTCTGATTTGGTAAATTTACCGGTTCATGGGCCATAACTCTAGTTAAAAATGAAAATTGTTAAGAGTGAAAACATATATACTGTTTTTCCAAAATGACATGTCCCCCGCAGCGCCTTGACCTTTGACTTGGTGACCTTGACCTTTGACCTGGTGACCCCAAAGTTAGTAGGGGTTGTGTACTCAATAAGTACTATCAGCATGTGAAGTCTGAAGGTCCTGGGTGCAGTGGTTCGCGAGTAAAGTGCCTTCATGCAGAAAGTTAACGTTGGTCCCTGTGACCTTGACCTTTAACCTGGTGACCCCAAAGTCAGTAGGGGTCGTGTACTCAATGAGTACTATCAGCATGTGAATTTTGAAGCTCCTGGGTGCAGTGGTTCGCGAGTAAAGTGCCTTCATGCAAAAAGTTAACGTTGTGACTAATGAACGAACGGACGGACAGTTGAAAACTAATATGCCTCCCTTTGGATGCATAAAAACACTAATATCCAATATATATGACATAATGCGATGTTTCTTCTATCTGTTCTAGATACATACCCATTTTTTGTCTGCATCTGCCTACAACAATCCAATATCAAAGAGCTTTCTTTGGATGAATCCCGACACCAGTGACCATGGCTGAAATGAAAGAGAAAATTGTACTTAAAATTAAAGCTGTATCCTCATGTAATTTCATCCTAGTTTGCCTGTTTCTTCAAAAAAATTTCTTCAAACAACTTTCTAGTTTATTTGTTGATTTTACCAGATGCACCAATATAGATTACAGTTTCATATTTGCAAAAGAATATATACCAAAGGAAAATTTTATTTATGTAATCACAATGTCCTATTCCAATAAGAATATAGTCAATACGTAATGAACTACCAGTAATACAACTGACATTTCATGTACAGAATATAAAAGCAAGTTTTATACATGTTGAGTGTTTGGTGAATTTTTAATGTTTTCTTTGAACATGACTTTAACACAAAGATTTGGAATTTTGGCAACCTTTTATTCAACAGGGAAATATTTCTAGTCAGACATGTATTAAGGCAGCAACAAAATCTGGCTGCTGAAGGGAGGTGGCTGCTTTAGGCAAGTATAAATTAGATAAGAAGAACCAATTCTGGAAGTTAGCAGACAGACTGCTTCAGGAAAATGGCTGCTTAATACAGGTGGCAACTAAAGCAGGTTACCTAATAATAGATAAATTCTAATGTATTTTCCTATCATATTCTACAACTAAATTCATTAGGATAAAAAGAAATTTAGTATAAACTTATTATTCATGTGGACAAGCTTTAAATCTTGGAGGCAGCAAAATTTCAAAGACAAAAAATTCATATCAAAGTCAAAGACAGAATAACTTGTTGGAAAAATAATTTCAGAGTTTAAGCTGTGTGTTAACTAAATATAAATATTTACCGTGCTTTTGTAACACATGTCATCTTTGATCCAGGCTTCCATGTTAGCATAGCTCTGAGCTGGTCTGTTAGCGTGCAACTCTTTACAGAACTTACAATATACACCTTCACTATCTTCATTGTAATACCTCATCCAATCAAAGAAGCTGTTATATAAAGTCTCATTGTTGGCAATCTCAATCATTCTCTCAGCTAGCGCTTTAATACTTGGAAAATCAAACACATTCAGGTAGGAATTTGGTGGAACAAGTTCTAGATTGTACTTTGGTGCTGCTATAACTGGTATCTGATGTCGACTTAAAGCGTTCCAAAACTTCTCAGAAATGTAGTCTCGACAAAAACTGTTTTCAAATGCTAAATAGAACTTGTAGTCTTTTAAGTATTTTTTTCCACATTCTGTTGTTGGAACACCATGTGGACATATCATGTTTCCAGTACATGAACCAAAGTTGTCCACATCAACATAACGTTGTAACTCTCTAATTATTTTGTATCGCTGTGCTTGATCATAGCAGTTGCTCACCATAGTGGAAGCAAACTTGGTTTTCTTCCTTAAAAACATTTCCGTATTTTTTGGTTTCCTTTTAGCCTTGGCTTCCTCGGGTGTCATCTTGTAAAAGGATGTAAATGGATTATAAACAGTAGATTCCCTCCTGTATAACATAGTCCAATTGAAAGTGTTTGGTTTTACTTTTCCCCACATGAATGTCATCGGTTCCCAGCTTAATACAGCCCAAACCTGATCAGGAGTTCTGTATTCTGGCATCGGAATATCAATATTATACAGGGTACCGAGTAACCCCCGATACTTCCATAAATCATTTGCATGAAATAAGACGGCATCTGCTGTCTGTACAGCTGTCTGATCACTTGTAAATGTACACGATGCCTTACAAGTATTCATTGCATTTTGAGCATCATCCACCCATCCCCACCCACCAAAGAACGGTGTCCAAATTACAACCTTTTTAACAGGAGCAGCTTTCCAATAATTGTTCTCATATTTAACCAAATATTTATCAAAGTCTCTATTTACTTGTTCAACAGGTTTTTGTGGCATGTACCCTACTATTTCAACATAAAGTCTTTTTATAATCAATAAAATGACTACACAACATATTAGCATTGAGATCTGAAGGCAAATCTTCTGATACTTCCTTCGTCTTCCCTGCACCATTCTGGCAATCCCTCTCACGTTCATAAATCTTCTCTACTCTACAAAGTTGTAATATCTAATCCCTAGCTTTCCATCAGTCAGAAGGAGTCCAATTTTTAAATTTTCTTTCCAAGACACCTGTTACGTCACTGAAACAATAAGGTAGATAATTAGAACTTTAGACTGCAAACTAAAAATCAACTGACAACAAGAATAACTGTCACATCTGCATCTCTGAATGCAGTATCACATAAGAGAATATATACCATCATAATACTAACTGCCTCAAGAATCATGAAAACCTTGCAAGCTTTCCTAGAAAATAAATATGCTCGACAAACTCTGCCAAGTTCCTGTATCAAACAACATAATATATTTGATTATCTAAGAACTCAGTCCTAATACTACAAGTAAAACATGCTGACAGTTATTAAACCTAAATGTCTTCTGTATACACTGCATTCCCAAAATTAATAATTATGCAACTTTTTTTCAAAACAGCCAGTTGGAATCATATTGTTCTGAGACTAGCCAAAGGTGATGTTGCCAAAACTGACATGAAACAAGTGAAGGAAGTATTGCCAAATAATACAAAGTCTCCTGGTAGTCAATGGGCCTTAAAGCAAAAGCAGGGAAATGTTTTAATCAAATCAGTTTCCCTCGACAGATTAAGACATATGCATAAATTTATATTCCTGTCAACCCCCGAAAGCTTAAAGCAAAAGACATATTTACACTTGCAGACAACACAACAGAATTTATATACAACACAAACAGCCAAAAGGTTCCTATGATTATTTGGAGGATGGAGGTCCTCAGGTTGCCCAACAAAGACAAGGTTATTTTAGCATATGACATTTGATAAACATATTTTTCACTAAGGAATGATATGAATATAAAAACATTTATTCTTTACTTGTCAACGATTAATATAGTCATTAACTAATATATAATTCCAAAATTCATTAGAAATGCAAGTTGGTAAACTTAATATTACCTCCCTTTACCTATTTTGGTTGTGCAACCAGGATGGATTAGAAATCTTTGTATTAGGAGGCTACACACTTATTAGGAGGCTACACACTATCTTAAAGTTTACCTATTGGTTTCGATTATTGAAATATGTCAATATCTGTCAAATCCAAATGTAAAACTAGAAATTATATTGAAATCAAATGAAATGGTCCACATTTGAATATTTTCATATTAAAGGGAAGCAATTACAAAATTTCATAAAAAAATAAAACATATATTTCTAATAGTGATCTAACTCTGTTATGGGTCTTTTTGTTAATTAAAGAAATCTATAAAAGAATACACTAAAAATGACATAAAATGTTGCTTAAATGTGATTGACCACATTTAAAAGTTTGAACTGAATATGAAAAAATATCCTGCTTGGTCCATTAAAAATGTTTCCGCATCTCAAAAACTCATAACTGAGAAAAAACATAATAATAAAGATTTCAGCATTTTCAATAATTTGTTTAAAACATCCCAGAAAAAGTTGAAAATCATGACAAATATAGAATCTATGTTGCCCTCTTCTTTAGAAAGTTGAAGTGCATGTTTCAGACATGTGAAAACTATATAATGGTGGGCCGGCAAAATATTGCAGAAATTAGTACCTACTTGAAATTTCTATGCAGAACCAGTTTTCAAAAAAAGAAGATTCATGGATTTAAAACATCTTAAAGTAAAAGGTAGTCTGTAGTATTCTGAAGGAAAATACTACAGGAATTATGACATGTAATCCACAAACTATTGTTCTAAACATCTACCAAATTCTACAAATATATTATTTTGTAGTTATACCGATATTGATAAAATATTAGTGTAGCACTATAAGACTTTACCGATATTGGTAAAATATTAGTGTAGCACTATAAGACTTCACCGATATTGGTAAAATATTAGTGTAGCACTATAAGACTTTACCTATATTGGTAAGACTTTGTAAGTCTTTAGTAAAAATGTATGTTCTAAATCCTGTAATGCAGAGTGTTGTAAACTGGTATCAAAAATATGATTTAATTTATCCATATCATAGGTTTGTAGTGATTAAGTGATTAGTGGTTAATTAGTGGTGGCAGACGTTGGATGTGACATCACTCTGAGACCATGTGATCCAGCCTGTATCAGTTCTGCTCCAGCCATCATTGTCATTATATTAAGTTTTTGGAAAGCCTTGAGAAACTGACCAAGTTAGTTGTGGTTTACTGTATGAACATGTTCATCCTTGTTGTCTATGAGACAGCATTGTAATGCAAGTATGGTGATAATCTCTACCTATTTATTAGGGATGGCAACGAATAGCAATTTTGGTATTCGAATATTCGGTCAGCCTTCCGAACGATATTCGAATATTCGGTCATCAAATGATCAACAAATCAACTCAAAATCTTATGAATTTATCGTACCCTTAGCAGCGAACTGCATTAATTCTACTTTCGTTTACACCGGAAGTAATTTAGACATTGACGAATTAAGACTGATTTATCGTTCTCATCGCTTGTTCATCTTTTTGAATATAAAATATTTGTTATTTGCCTCCATTTACATATAATCTATATAGGTTTTACTTATTTTTAAATGTTTTTACAGGGATGTAGCCCTCCCGTAAGTAAGATTCTCGCCACACATATTACACGTAGCCGACTTCTTATCGGATGATCGCGTGAAATACTTTAAAAAGACAGGCGGCATTGCTTGCATTTTGACAGTAGATTCACGTAATAGCATGAACAATATTTTCGATTAAACGGGATGTAAAATTAAGACTGTGGTGGTGGGGGAGTCTTATAAAAGATATATTTTGCTTAACTTTACCCTTTGTCTGAATATTGAGTAGATTCTACTATTTTTTTTCCATACGAAATGCATTTATTATCAAGAGGAATCCGTTTTACATAAAAATAATATTCATCACATTTGACACACTTTTCGGCATTTTTCTTTACTGAAATACATCTTGAATCGACTTTGACTGAAATCCGAGTCATTAGTTCAAGTGCTTTCTGATGATTTTTAATTATATGCGGTTCGCACCTACCGAAAACAAGGCGATTTGTAACGGATTTACATTAATTGGGGACTAATAAAATTTCTAAAGGTAAACAATTAGCGGTACTTACTACAGGGAACGATGTCATCACCATAGCGATGTACAATATCGGCACGCTAATATACAAAGTGACACGTCTGACAGCGACGGAAGCCATTTTCGCGCGTATTTACTATAAAAGCGAATTTTGATAAATTAGATAGACGAACATACTGCCCTTACAGAAGCAAGCCTCTGTGGCATACATGCTGCGTATTTGCTGTGTATATGCCGCGAACACAGTAGTACGCCAGAGGAGTACATTTTACATACACCGCATGCCGCGTACATGCCGCGTACTATTTCGACGAGTACACAGCATGTACGCAGGAGGTCACTAGTACACTTCAGGTACGCAGCACAGACTCTGAAAATTTAAGGAGTACACTGCATGTACGCAGGAGGGACTTGTACAAGAAAATAGTACACTGCATGTACACCGCAGATACTTTGAAATTTGTGCAGTACACTTCATATACGCGGGAAAGACTTGTACAATTTATTTTGGCATTTATTTTTAAGGGTTTTTTTTATAAAGTCTGAAGTAAACTTCATATACGCGGGAGGGACTTGTTCATTTTCTTTTGGTGTTTATACTTTGAATTTTTTTAGGTAAAAGTCTGAAGTACACTTCATGCAGGAAGGATTTGTACATTTTTTTTTTTTTTGAAGCAAGAACTTGATTTCCGAGTAACTTTTATCTTAATAGCATAGAATAGTTCAGATAACCGGTATTCTGAACAATGAAAATTTGCCATTTACTATTTGCAATGTTCATTTGTGAAGCGCTTACATCTTAGTGATTTCTGAGCTGCACCTTGCATGCAGTGTAAAAATATATTCTTTTTCATTTTGAATTAATCCTGGAGCTTTCTAACTTGGATAATTGAAAAGCCTTATTTGAACTTCGTTGCATTACATTTTGTAATACATGAAATAATTACCAAGATAATGCCTCAACAGCGCCCGAATGAGAAGAATTAATAGCTCTCATTGTTTTTTGAATACTCTTAAGCAAAACACCATTCTATCATGTTTTATAAAGGCTTTAATGCTCATTATGTTAACTCATTAAGGCCTCACCAAATTAAAAAGTTGTTCATCGGATTTGCCGCTCGTATATTTTCAGAACATTTTTGGCTAATTGCGCTCGCCCCACATTGGAAAAAATCAATCCAAAATTTTTTGGTGCGCTACTTTTTACAGAAGTAAAAGTGTATAAATGCTTATATAATTCCAGTCATAGATTGTTCTCAGATGGATTTTAATCAAAATAAATACATGCTATGCACACATCATCTATAATAAATCATAACACTTATATTTAGTTGCATTAAAGTTGTTTCCCCTTGATGCAGTTACGCCATTTTCTTCAAATGTTTACCAAATTACAAGCTACAAAAATTGATTTATTTCATTGAAAAGTGGATGAAGAAAAGCATACTAATTTATTTGATAACATCAATCTACATTATTTTGGTAAGGGTAAATACTTATTAATGCATGTCACTTATCTTTTTCTGTTTTTTTCTGTCCAAATGATCAGCATTTGCATATGAAAGTTGGTGGGGTAAGGAATTTACATTATCACAGCAGTTTTGCCACAAGAGTACACAGCATGTATGCAGCAGGAGTACACAGCATGTACGCCGCAGGACTCGGGCCAGAAGTACACATTATGTACGCCGCAGGAGTACACAGCATGTACACCGCAGGACTCGGGCCAGGAGTACACAGCATGTACGCTGCAGGAGTACTCAGCATGTACACCGCAGGAGTACACAGCATGTACGCCACAGGGGTAGTACACCGCAGGCTCATTTGCATGTGAAAAGTGTATGTGCCGCGTACATGCTGCGTACTATTTCCTGCATACTAAATTCCTCCAGCGTACATCCTGTGTACTATGTAGTCCACAGCATGTACGCAGCAAGTAGTACGCGGCAGAGCTCATTTGCATGTCAAAAGTGTACTACAAACGTACTATCGGTGTATGTATGGTGTATATCCTGCGTACTATTTAAAGCCCTTGATTTCAGTACACATCATGTACGCATCATATACGCTGTATGTACACAGCAAGAGTACGCAGCAGGCCTTTTTCTTCTGTAAGGGTGGTTCTTGCATTTGGTTTTTATTTGTTTTTTATGATTTTATATTTTTTCCGAATATTCGAATAGTGAAACAGTATTCGAATATTCGTGTCATGAACGAATATTCGAATATTCGTTGCCATCCCTACTATTTATCTATTGATTATGCTTAACTCTTTTCCAGTTGCAGTCTTACAAGAGTTTTACACTTAGAATTGATAAATCACACTTGACTGAGCAACTGACCTTGAAAGCTGTTGTCATTACAAACTCCATGACCTTAGAAAAAACCTCTGACATTAAAATTATTCTTTCCTAATTGAGGCAACGCTCTAGCTGTATGCGCTCCGTGGATTACATATTACTAAACCCAAGGATGGAAAAGTAGCATTGTTGAAACATGCCAGACATCTTATTTGTAACGAAGGTTAACATACGCCGTTATCTTTGAATGCATGGTCAATATGTGAAAACAATTTTTAATTTACTGTCAAAGCAAGTAAGTCTGACCAGTATTTTGACATATTTAGAGTTTTGAATGTCTTCGCTTTCCTAACAGGACAATACAGATACAGGTAAGGCTTAAAGGTAACTATAAAAATATAAAACAAGAGCTGTCTCCATAGGATGACACATGCCCCCGATGGCACTTTGAATGAATATATAGTTATGGCCGATGTTAGAGTTTAGGACCTTTGACCTACGGAACTGGGTCTTGTGTGCGACATGTCGTCTTACTGTGTCACACATTCATGCGTAGTTATTTTAAAATCCATGCATGAATGACAAAGATATGGACCGGACACACCCATCAATGCACTATCATGAAAAATGACCTTTAACGTCTAAGTGTGACCTTGACCTTTGAGCTACGGACCTGGGTCTTGCGTGCGACACGTCGTCTTACTGTGGTACACATTCACGCCAAGTTATTTGAAAATCCATCCATTGATGACAAAAAAATGGACCGGACATGCCCATCAATGCACAATCTTTTAACGGCTAAGTGTGACCTTGACCTTTGAGCTACGGACCTGGGTCTTGCGCGCGACACGTCGTCTTGCTGTGGTACACATTCATGCCAAGTTATTTGAAAATCCATCCAGCGATGACAAAGATATGGACCGGACACGCCCATCAATGCACTATCCTTTAATGTCTAAATGTGACCTTGACCTTTGAGCTACGGACCTGGGTCTTGCGCGCGACATGTCGTCTTACTGTAGTACACATTCATGCCAAGTTATTTGAAAATCCATCCATCGATGACAAAGATATGGACCGGACACAAAAATTGCGGACTGACAGACGGACAGACGGTTCAAAAACTATATGCCTCCCTTCGGAGGCATAAAAATATAAAAATCAGATTGTAAGGCCTAAAAAATTGTTTGTTTCCGATAACAATGCTAATAAAAATTAGGGTAGGTAGGTCAGTAATTTTTTATTTTTTGGATTTTTTTTTTAATTAAGTGGGACTTTTCAGGCATGCGTTAGATGTAATGGTTCAAGAAGTGAATATATACAAAGTACGATCGGCTTAAAACAGGGCTGTTTAGCCAGTCCTATCTTGTTTTGTTTCTTTATAGATGAACTAGAACGATGTCTTTCAAATAATAACGTAGGTGGTATACAATTGCACCCAGATACTATTAAGTTATTTCTTTTAATGTTCGCAGATGATGTTGCATTATTAGCAGACACAGTGTATGGCCTTCAAAGGCAACTGAATATTTTGTCAGATTTTTGTGATACATTTAAATTAAAAGTAAATGAAGGCAAAACTAAAATTGTAGTCTTTAAAAATGGCGGCGTACTTGCGAGGAATGAAAAATGGAAATATAAAGATACTGAGATTGAAGTTGTAAATAAATTTGGTTATGTTGGATTGACATTTACTAGACAGTTATCTATGAATTGTATGGTTCATGACCTATGTGTTAAAGGGAAAAGAGTATTAATCTCTATTCTAAATTCACTATACAACTGTGGTCAATTGTCAAAATCTGTATTTTTTAAATTTTTGATTGTAAAGTTTGTCCTCAATTGCTATACGGTTCTGAAATATGGGGCATATATAAGTTTGATGAACTAGAACGTGCTCAGTATTACGCATGTAAAAGGTTTATGTGTGCTAAACAGAAAACATCTAATGTTGCAATTTTAGGAGACTGTGGTAGATACCCATTATACATAACAACATACAAAAGGTCAATTAAGTACTGGATGAAAATTCTGAAAATGCCCAATGATAGGTTTGTGAAGAAATGCTATAATATGATGCTAAATGATGATACGAATGGGCATGTAAACTGGGTAACTGCTGTTAAAAATTGTTTGATGAGTCATGGTTTTGGTCATGTATGGTTAAGTCAAAATGTGCAGTATGAGTCGGGCTTTTTAAAAATGTTTGAAAATAGGTTAAAGGATATTTATAAACAAGATTGGAATGTAAATTTAAACCTAAATGCTAAACTTGCGCATTAAAAAGAATTTAAAAATGAGTTTGAATTTGAGCTATACCTGCATGTACTTAATTTGAGAAAGTTCAGATACGTTTATGTTAATTTTAGATTAGGTAGTATGGATTTAGAAACTGAGAAAGGAAGGTATACTAATACCGCAAGAGAAAATAGAAAATGTAAACTATGCGATACCAATTCTGTTGAGGACGAGTACCATTTCCTGTTGCGCTGTGGATGTTATAGAGATCTCCGTGTACTACATATACCAAGCAAATATTATACTCGCCCAGATGTTAATAAATTTAATATTCTTATGTCTACAAGAAATGAAGAACTGATAAAATCAACAGCGGTATTTCTTTATTATGCATTTGAAAAAAGAAAGAAACTTTTACAAACTTTATTAGCGCAAGATATTTAGATGTTAGATTGATGGAGGTAAATACTTATGAAACAAATACCCATATTGCAACACTGTTATATTATATGTTTATATCTATATACGCACACTATACAGATTTTGAAAGCTTGTATATGTATATTGTATATACCTTGCATGGGCCGGAGGCCTTGAAGCAAATAAAGTATTGTCATTGTCATTGTCATTGTCAGAAATTATTTTTGTGTCAAAAAATTAATACAAATAAGGGGGTTATGCCTTTAGAGCATCAGTAAGTTGATTTCTAAGCATAAAAAGAGCAGTTTTGCAACTTTTGGCTAAAAAGTTGAAAAAAAGTTCTCAAAGGTGTTTCGCTAGTCAAATAAAAGGACGGTTCGGGACAGCGTGATAATTTTGACTGTTCGTCCAAACTTATTCTGCATATTTTTGTTAGAAAATCCCCCAATAAAATCTGTTGGGAACATTTTCTGGTACGTGTATAATGTATTTGTAATGGTTACATCTCTGATAATGACATTAAAGCATAAAATTGCCTTGCCGATATTTTTTGAAAGTATATTTTGTTGTGTAATCGGTAGTCCACTGTGTATTGAAACTGGGTCTCAGGGCAGATACCTCCTTGTACCTATTCACATCATATTTCAGAAGATTTAAGTCTGTTATTTAAATTATGAGTTAAATTTAACCCATTTGAAGTTTCTACATGAATATTAATGTTTAATTTAACAGAGCAAGTAAGTCTGGCCAGTATTCTAGAGTTTGTTTTCTTTTTAACGTCTTCGTTTTCTTAACAGTAAAATGAAGATACGGGTAAGGCTTAGAGGGATGACAACTATAGAATATCAGATAATAA
This sequence comes from Mercenaria mercenaria, assembly GCF_021730395.1. Taxonomy (NCBI): domain Eukaryota; kingdom Metazoa; phylum Mollusca; class Bivalvia; order Venerida; family Veneridae; genus Mercenaria; species Mercenaria mercenaria. The sequence goes on from NC_069362.1 coordinate 28,584,509, forward strand.
AATACGTCATCTCAATCAGCCAAATGAGTAAGGCTAGTGATTCACACACTGAACTTTTTAAAAAATACCTCCATGAAGTTTACAGTTTTCACAATAGCTTGCAGCTAATTTCAGGCCCCTAATTTCATACTATGCTTTATTCCCGAAATGTAACACTCAGGTACCGGTAGCTTTATTCTCCATATCCACATTATAGGATAAATCCCGTTTTCCGGTATAAGCCACCAATAAATACCCGTTTCCAGTTTTACGGTGAGGGGGGTATCGGCCATTTCGCTATATTATTATTATTACTATATAGCAGTAGTGTTTAAGATTATCCTTTTTTCAAGGTTTAAACAAAGAAAATGTATAAAAAATATTGCAGGTAATCATTAAACATTGTTGTAATTAAGATATAGCAAAAATATCCTCAAAGTTTACTTTATTTTTGAAATCTTATCTTTTATTCTATAATGCCGGTTCCGTAGCTTGTTACCGATGGTGTGAAATTATTTGCAATTTTCAGGCTAAACATTTTTTTGTGTGCAAAGATTTTGTTGCCGAGGTCATAGAATAGTATTGATCAGGTCGGCATGACGTCACTTCCGTTGCAACCGATAATGCAAATATCGAGGAGGTGAAAGCAGAACATAGCCACTTCTAGCGATTAAACTAGTGGTGTGGGTTGTGATGTTTTTTTCAAATAAATCAGATCAAGATACTTTGTTCATTTAGATGATTTTATTATCTGCAGTCCCTATGGTATATATTTATAAAGTTCTTGTCAAATTATACCAGAAATTATTGATTTATTAGTATGTCAAAACAGTCTGGAAGAAGTGACATGTTGTGTATTGACTATTCTCTGGCGCTTCGGATAATGTTTTACAAGTTTCCAAGTTTATTCAACTGAACATTTTCTCAGTTTTCACATATACATATAAAACGTAGGAAAAATCGATCTACATAATAACTTCTAAAGAAAATATTAATTAGATTTAGTCACGCAAATATGAGCTCAATACAACGATTACAGATCTAGATGTCATCAAATACTTGATATTAACATACATGTAATTTAACATTATTTCTTTATAACTAATTTATGAAAACTTCTTGACCTATTATAATCTTAGCGCCTGTTATTATCTTCCAGAGAATTTTTAAGTGTCTAGAAGAACCGCATAAAAAACAATTAATCACAAATAACGAAAATTAAGAAATTTCTTATAAGGTTTTTTTTTTATTCAAATGCTCTTATATATAAGGTTGCCATTTACTAAAACTGACTTTGTGTAATATATATTTTATATTTGTATGTTGATATCAATGTCAATGTATATTTAGTATGAAAGTCATTGGAATAAAGTTGAAAACTTGTACATTATTCTATGTATTCTTGTTGCAATTAAATTCTAAAAAAGAAATGTCCCTCGAGTCAAAAAATATTTTGATGAAATGTTTTATATGTAATTAGGGTTATTAAAGTGACATTAATCCCTTTGTCAACTGACATGCAAAAACAATAATGTGACCCTGGAGGCATAGCCTTTTCCGACCTGATCAATTTTCATTGTGAGAAAGTAAGAATTTTCCTAAATCCTTATCTTCTGGCAAAAATAATCACTAATATTGAACATGGTCATTATATCGGTTAATCCCATCAGCCCCTCCCCGCCACCCCCGACCCTATTTACAGAAATACTGGAGAATGGGATTTATCCTATAATGTCGAAATGGTCAATGCTGTAGTGATAGTAGCTTTATAGGCCACTTCCAACAGCCTTGCTGTTGGGTTAACCCTTTAGCGACGTGGTTGAGTGTCCGCCTACAGATCTCGAGGTCCGGGGTTTGAGCCCCAGTAGAGACCTTGGTATTTTTCTCTCCCAGGGATTACTTTAATGGTGTCAGAAGTGCTTGACGGACTCATGCGGTGAGCATGGAGTGTCATTCTGGAGAGCTGGTAAGCTCTGAAAGTAAAGGGAGAGAAGTATAGTGATTGTAGGTTTATAGGCCACTTCCCACAGCCTTGCTGTTGGGTTTTAACCCTGTAGTGCCTGTCCGGTCTGGTCCGACATACGTGAGGATAGCCCTACTGGAAGCCGAAAAGGGTGATTTCCTGTGGAGCGTCCCAGTCGGCTAGACGTCCTGTAAACCATTCATCAGTTATCTGCCTGTAGACAAGCATCTACAACTACATCTATAAACTAAGGTTATTGGTAAGTTGTCTTGGGCTACATGTATATTGAACAAGCAAATTCGATGAATTGGAATCCCCCGCCGAAAGGGTCAGAGTTGAGGAACGGCAAAAAAATATATCCAGCAAAAAGTTAAGAATGTTACCAAGAAGCAAATAATTTCGTTAGTCAAAATCAAATTAAAAGAAAATGAATGGTTTGTTTGGGTGGGGGTGGGGTGAGGATACAACAGTTTACATGTTGATTATAAATATTGATAGAAAACGAAAAATGAAAAAAAAAAAAAAAAAAAAATTGGGGGGGTGGGGGGGGGGGGGGCGAGGGGTGATCAAGGTAAGATGGTGACCAGGTGTAGGTACATAACATCACATGTTTATAATAAACGTTCATGGAAAAAAATGAAAGAAGTTTAATGAAATTCTTCCAATTGGTTGCTTTGTTATGTACAGATCTGTGGATTTTTAAACAATTAAAGGGCAATAACCATATGGAAAATTGACCAATCGAAAAAAAACTTGAAGGGCATCATCGCAGTATCTTGGTTCATGTCTATTTCAAGTTTGATGAAATTCTACCTGCTAGTTACTGAGAAATGGCTGCAGACGGACATTTTTCATTAAATCAAGGGCAATAACTCCGAGGGAAATTGACCTATCAAAAAAAAAACTTGACGGGCATCAGCACAGTATCTTGGTTCATGTCTATTTCAAATCTGATGAAATTCTACTTGTTAGTTACTGAGAAATGGCTGCAGACGGACATTTTTTATTAAATCAAGGGCAATAACTCTGAGGGAAATTGACCAATCAAAAAAAAAACTTGACGGGCATCATCGCAGTATGTTGGTTCATGTTTATTTCAAGTTTCATGAAATTCTACCAAGTAGTTACTGAGAAATGGCTGCGGACGGACGGACGGACGGACTGACGGACGGACGGACGGACTGACGGACGGACAACGCCATTTCAATACCCCCCTCCCGATTTCATCGGCGGGGGATAATAATCACCAATTACAATATTGGTGGCAGTGGTGATTTAGAGCCCAATTTCGTCGACCAATAAATCGTTACCTAGCAGATTTTGATTTTTAGATTTGGCCATTTTGCCGATCTAAAAACTTTGTAATTCGGGTGAGATAAAGGACCAAGGGGGGCGTAATTGTATTTAGAGGATTACGTTCTTGGTCAGATACATTTAAAATTTTATTTTGAGTGTATTTAGTCGAATAATTGAAATAATTATTCGAATCTCGCGGATAACTGTCTGCGCATGTGCCATCGGAAATCCAGGAAGTTGGCATTTCAGTTTCCTTTGGTGAATTTTTCAGGATCCATAAAAGGTATATTTTTTGGATTAGTCTGGAATTGAAATAATAAATTTATTTCTATATTGTTTGTTGTTATTCTTTCGATTTTTATCGAAGATGGCACAGAAAAAGGATTCAAAAGGTAGGCCTTTTGCTATAGAAGTAAGTGCACAGGTGGTCCCAATTAATTCTGCGACACTTGAGCAATTAAAAACAATACCGGGCATAAATGAAAAAATTGCCAAGGCACTTTTGTCCGTTCGTGAGGCTACTGGTTATTTAACCCCAGAAACGCTGTCGGTAATTTGTCGTAAGAAATTTACGGAATTAGAGCTGGGTAAAATTGATTTTACCCGAAATAAAATGTGGGTACAGGTGGAAGGTGATGAACAGGCTAAGACTCCTAAGGAGTCTAGTATAGCATCACGTATAAAGGCCGAAGGTATAAGGTCTGCTCATGCTAGACCTGGGGTTTCGCCAGTAAGGGCCATCCCCAGACCTATTTATATGTCTGCAATGGCTCAAAAGGAATTTCAAAGTAAATTTCAGCCATTGTTGATAAGTCCGGCCGAATTTGTATCTGCAACACCGGCGGGCAGGAGTAAAACAGATGTACCAAGGACGAAATTAAAGTTCGACCTTGGTGAAACTAGCACCCCTAAAGAGGGTGATGGTAATGCGAAAGCAACCAAACCATCGCCAGAGTTAGAGGTGACCGCTGACTATAGTAGGGCAAGGAAGTCAATAAGTTCCTTACCAAAGCATCTGACATTCGACGGTAAAGGCAGCTGGGAGGCTTTTGATTTAAAATTAACCAGATATGCAGAGGCCTGTGGATGGTCAGATGTAGAAAAATTTGATGGCTTGTGCTGGGCACTTACTGGCAAAGCTATTGAAAATTATGTATTAATACATGATAGAGCGGACGTGAACTCGTATAAGAGTTTACGTAGTAAACTGGAAGCGCGTTTTGGGGAGCAGGAGCTGCCAGCAGCAGCTCAAACACAATTTCAACAAGCTTGCCATAAAGATGGTGAGTTGTTGGATGATTATACAGACCAGCTTTTGACTCTTGCGGTGAAAGCATTTAAAAGTCTGCCAGATTCATTTGTGACCAATCAGGTCATAAATCGTTTCTGTCAGGGCCTATTGGATAAGGATGCTGGACAGAATGTGTTCATGCTTAATCCTCCTAGCATCCAACAGGCTAAACAGATGGTTCGAAAGTACCAACAGGGACATTCGGCCATATATGACAAACCAAAATGCGAAAGCAAGCAGCGTGAATCTGAACGGGTTTACGCTGTGAGTGAAGGATCCGGAAGTGCTAGAGAAGCACCGGATAATAGAACTGTCATGGAGGCAATTAAACAATTGCAACAAACATTTGATAAAGTCATGGCAGTTAAGCACAACCGAGATAGGCCAAAGCCTAAAGCTAAGAAAGGGCCTTTTCGGTGTTATGGGTGCGGCAAGGAGGGACATTTCCGCCGGGACTGTCCAAAGAAACCGATCAACAGGATCGGTTAAACTACAAAGGGTCGGACAAAGCAGTGGCACCCCGACCCTAGATAAATTCCCTGTTCCAGAAGAACAGAAAGACCACTGTAATAGCACTTGTAATAACCAGGTTAAGGTGGAGGTTGAATCTGATCTTGAGCATGTTGTTGTTTGCCAGGTAAAGTCGGCCTCTCAATTTTCCATGGGAATTCAAGTGGGTGATCAACCGGTAAAAGCAATTGTGGACACTGCTGCCCAGGTCACAATTATTTCAGATAAGGTCTATAATTCCTTGCGGCATAAGCCCCCTAAGGTCAAAGAGGTTAAACTTATGACTGCTGGGAGGGAGTTATGGTTAAACGGCTACATTGTTGGCCCTGTCCGGTTGAAAATAGGATCGAAATGGTATAAGGAGAATGTATATGTTGCCTCAATAGAACAACAAATGTTGTTAGGTTTTGACATTCTCTTGGATAAAGGCCAATCGATTTTAGACATGGGTAGGGTATAATAATCTTTGACTGCATGCACATAACTCTTGATGTTGATAGCATAAACGGTTTCCTTCAGTGTCCAGGGTTACTGTGGCTAAACGCAAGGTTATTCCGCCTCATTCGGTAGCCCATGTAAAAATGAACAACGAACTTACTGATTATGTCATTGAGCCATTAGACAGTCTAAGGTATGGAAGCCTAGGGTGGTCAGGGAAGGGTTCACTGATCCAGTAGTTTGTGTTGTAAACCCCACTGATAGGTATAAATTAATTTCAAAGGGATCTGAGAGAGGGAGAGCTTATCCAGTGTCCGAAATTATTGAAGTGGGGGAGGAGGATGAGGAGTATAAAATAAATCAGATTTCTGATCTGGGTCGGTAACAGGACACTGTTCCTAGGCCGGAGAGTGATAGTGCTCTCCCGCCCCACCTTCAGCAAGTATACTCCGATTCCTGTGAACATTTGAATGAAGAGCAACAGCAGCAGTTGGCTCAGTTGCTTATTGAGTACCAAGATGTGTTTGCTCAAGATGTGTTTGATCTTGGTAATTTTACTGCAATGGAACATGTTATTGAAACGGGTAATGCTGAACCAGTTAAGCAACGCATGAGGCGCACGCCTGTGTGTTTTGCTGGTGAGGAAGAGGCCCACCTCAATAAAATGTTAAAGGCAGGGGTCATCCAAGAGTCAATATCTGACTGGGCTTCCACCCCAGTACTTATTCGGAAAAGGGACGGCACAGTCAGATGGTGCATTGACTATAGAGCTTTAAATGAAAAATCTCAGAAAGATGTGTTTCCTTTGCCCTTAGTGGATGACTGTCTAGACACTCTGTCCGGGAGTATATGGTTTTCGATGCTTGATGCTAACTCTGCCTACTGGCAAGTTCCCATCAGGGAAGAAGACTGGAAAAAGATTGCCTTCATAATGAAATACGGTGTTTTTGAGCATGTGCGAATGGGATTCGGTCTATGTGGAGCACCAGCTACATATGCGCGAATTATGAATTTAGTCCTCAGAGGCCTAACATGGAAAGCGGTGTTAGCCTTTCTGTACGATAAAGTAGTGCTTGGTAAAAGTTTCAGAGACCATATGGTTAATCTGAAAGAGGCCTAGTAGAGGTTTCGCACATACAAGCTGAAACTGAAGCCTAAGAAATGTATCTTTTTTCAGAAAGATATAGAATTCTTGGGAAGGAATGTCAGTGGCAATAGCTTAGCTATGTCTAAGACTGACATTGAAGTGGTCCAGCAATGGCTTGTTCCAACATGTGCAAAGCATGTAGAACGGTTTATGGGCTTAGCGAACTACCATAGAGGCTTCGTTAAGAACTTTTCGAAGTTAGCTGAACCTCTGTATGCTGTGACAGGCCAACGTCAGTTTGTATGGCGGGAAGAGCAGGCTAAAGCTTTTGAAGCTTTAAAAGAAGCTCTGACGCAGCCGCCTGTGTTGGCCTTGCCAACCGAAACTGATAAATTCATCCTGGACAAGGCTGCCTCTAATAATTCTATTGGAGCAGAATTACTTCAGGTCCAGGATGGCAAAGAAAAGGTCATTGCATATGGTAGTTATGCTCTTACAAAAGAGCAGAGAAATTATTGTGTCACAAGAAAGGAGCTGCTTGCTGTAGTTTGATTTACCAGGCAGTTCAGACACTATTTACTTGGCAGACCGTTTATTGTACAGACTGACCACTCAAGTTTAAGGTAGTTAATGGGGTTCCGAGAGCCTCAAGGTCAACTGGCGAGATGGCTAGAAGAACTGTCTCAGTATAATATGGTGCTGCAGCACAGGGCAGGTCGTGAGCATGGTAATGCCGACGCTTTGTCTAGAATGCCGGCTGAGGATGGGCATTGCGAAGAGTATCATGCTGGTACACGACCGGAAGAGTTGCCTTGTGGCGGGTGTAAATATTGTAAGAAGGCCCATGAAAGTTGGGAAAACTTCTATGAAGAAGTAGACGACGCAGTGCCGTTGGTAATTAAGGGTAACCCAGACAATACCTCTGTGGTTGTCCATCACGGAGCATCTGAGAAGCCTGGGACCAACAAAGGCATGGGAACGACTGTCTACGGGTATCAAGATGGAACCACCACTAAGACTGAGGGTGAGAGTGGCAAGCCAGCCCTTGCAATAGAAGTCTCAGATGCAGAATGCATATCTGAGAGTAGCCTACCAGATGAAGTAATTTTATCTGGCATGGATGTAGACCACTCTGGGGGAGTAAGCCCTATTGTGGTAGATATGTTCAGGGATGCTGTAGAACTCATTCCCTGGGAGGTGTCTGAGCACAGCCCAGGAACTGAAGTTACAAGCATAAATATGGTAACCACGAGGAAGGGTGCCAAAAATCAGACTGAGGCGGGTAAGGATTTCGGTAATAAAGTCGATTCTGGACAATCAGGTTCAGTGTCTACTGCAGGGCAACCAAGTGCACAGTATAAGGTCCGCATTCATTCATTCATTCATTCATTAAGTTGCAAGATTGTTAGTAACTAATATTGACAGTGGAACTTATGGACCATGTTTTTTCTATATATTGGACGGAATTGAAATACTTTCATTTAATTTGACAATTTATCTGAGAGACATATCTTTCTAGATATTTGGTTGGCTCTGAGAAGGGCCGTTTGTGGAAAACGACATGCGATTTACATCCAAATAACTCAGTCAGAGTCTGAAGAATAGTCTGAGTCGGAACCAGATACGATTTCCACGGACTCGTTGAACAGTTCCCTGCGCAATTCGGCAACTTGGTCTGCTTTGGCATATGCGTAGTCGTAGAACATGTTGCGAGACCCTTCAATGACAGCAAGCTTCAGACGCAGGTTGTAGCGGAAAGAACGGTTGTTGTTCCTTTTAGCCATCTTGTATCTTTTCTGTACATCGCCAAGGCGCTGGTTCAACATAACAATCTGATCGCAGGCTTTTCGAAAGCGGCGTTCTGCTTCACTCAAAGTGAAACGTTTATCGAGAGATTTAATTCTAGAAGGCATCTTGAATATTACTATTGCAAGACAGATATGATTTTTAGCCGTGTGCGTTCAGCTTTTTATAACAGGCTGAGCAGCAGATACACAAGTCATAAGTGCCAAACGTTGGCAGAGAATCTGCTATGGTTGACACTTAGCTAATTAACACGTGTCGTTAAAATAACAATGACATCGCTAATCGACGATTAATCACCATGAAGTACCTGATTAGATTAGTGTGTATTTGTCAAACATTCCATGCATGACTTTTGAGTAATTGAGTCCATGTCAAGTTTGCAAACTATTTGATCATTGAAGAAAAATTAGAAAAAAAAAAAAGAATTATGGAAGAATTGCATAAAAGTTTATATGAAAATAAAGAAAGAGGCAAACAAGTTTCGTTTAAAAAAAGAAAAATTAAAATTCATTCATTCACTCATTTATTCACTCACTCACTCATTTATTTACTAACTCATTTATTCACTCACTCACTCACTCATTTATTCACTCACTCACTCACTCATTCACTGATTCACTCACTAACTCATTCACTTGCTCGCTCGCTCGATCGATCAATCAATCGATTATTCAGTCACTCATTACTCATTCATTCCTTCATTCATTCATTCATTCATTCATTCATTCATTCATTCATTCTCTCAATCATTCTATCACTCATTCACTCATTAATTAATTTAATCAACTGATATTCATTCATTCATTCATATTCACTCACTCACTCACTCACTCACTTGCTCGCTAGCTCGCTTGATCGATCGATCGATCGATCGATCAATCAATCGATCAATCAGTCACTCATTACTCACTAAAACATTCACTCACTCACTCATTCATTCATTCATTCATTCATTCATTCATTCATTCATTCTATCACTCATTCACTCATTAATTAATTTAATCAACTGATATTCATTCATTCATTCATTCATTCATTCATTCATTCATTCATTCATTCATTCATTAAGTTGCAAGATTGTTAGTAACTAATATTGACAGTGGAACTTATGGACCATGTTTTTTCTATATATTGGACGGAATTGAAATACTTTCATTTAATTTGACAATTTATCTGAGAGACATATCTTTCTAGATATTTGGTTGGCTCTGAGAAGGGCCGTTTGTGGAAAACGACATGCGATTTACATCCAAATAACTCAGTCAGAGTCTGAAGAATAGTCTGAGTCGGAACCAGATACGATTTCCACGGACTCGTTGAACAGTTCCCTGCGCAATTCGGCAACTTGGTCTGCTTTGGCATATGCGTAGTCGTAGAACATGTTGCGAGACCCTTCAATGACAGCAAGCTTCAGACGCAGGTTGTAGCGGAAAGAACGGTTGTTGTTCCTTTTAGCCATCTTGTATCTTTTCTGTACATCGCCAAGGCGCTGGTTCAACATAACAATCTGATCGCAGGCTTTTCGAAAGCGGCGTTCTGCTTCACTCAAAGTGAAACGTTTATCGAGAGATTTAATTCTAGAAGGCATCTTGAATATTACTATTGCAAGACAGATATGATTTTTAGCCGTGTGCGTTCAGCTTTTTATAACAGGCTGAGCAGCAGATACACAAGTCATAAGTGCCAAACGTTGGCAGAGAATCTGCTATGGTTGACACTTAGCTAATTAACACGTGTCGTTAAAATAACAATGACATCGCTAATCGACGATTAATCACCATGAAGTACCTGATTAGATTAGTGTGTATTTGTCAAACATTCCATGCATGCTTTTGGGGTAATTTTAGGGCCCTTTTCAAAATTTGCAAATATTTGATCTTTGAAGAAAAATTAGAAAAAAAAAAAAAAAATTATGGAAGAAAAAAATTGCATAAAAAATTTATATTTAAAATAAAGAAAGAGGAAAAATTTTTCGTTTAAAAAAAAGGGAAAAAATTTAAAAATTTATTCATTTTACTTTATTTATTCACTTTACTCATCATTTATTTATAACTATTTATTCACTCACCCCACCAATCATTTATTCACTCACTTTCCCCCAATATTTTATGATTTTTTCAAATAACTCATTTTACTTGCCCCGCCCCGCTCGAAAACGATCCCAAACAATCGATTATTCATTTATCATTACATTCATTCCCTTTATTATTTATTTTCATTCATTATTCATTCTTTTTATTCTTCAATCATTCTATCATCATTATCATTAATTAATTTAAACAACTGTTTTTATTTATTCATTCATTTTTTCCCCTCACTCAAATCACTCCTCACTTGCTCGCTTTGCTCGGGTTTTATCGATCGATCGATCGATCGTCAATCAACGAAACAAACGGGCACTTTAAATTTCTCACTAAAACATTCATCAATTCCCCTCATTCATTCATTCATTTATTATTTTATTTAATTTATTCATTCTATCAATCTTCACTCATTAAATTTAAATTTTAAACAACCCGATTTTTCATTCTTTTTTTCATTTTATTCAATTTATTCATTAAATTTATTCATTTCAATTTAAATTGCAAGATTTAGTAAATAATATTGACAGTTGGGAAAAATAAGGACCCCCCCCCCTTTTTTCTATATATTGGGGCGGAAATTTAAAAAAATTTTATTTTAAATTTTAAATTTATCTGAGAGGAATATCTTTTAGTTTTTTGGTTGGCCCCTGAAAAAAAGGGCGGGTTTTTGGGAAAAACGGGCATGGATTTTAATCCTAATTAAATCGTCGAGTTTTGAAAAAATAGTTTTTAGTCGGAAACCCGATACGATTTCCCGGAATCGTTGAAAAAGTTCCCCTGCCCCCAAATTCCCGGGAAATTGGTTGTTTGGCATATGCGTAGTCGTAGAACAATTTTTCGAGGGCCCCTTTAATGACGCAAGCTTCAGGGCGCAGGTTTTTAGCGGAAAGACGGGGTTGTTCCCTTTTTGCCTTTTTGTATCTTTCTTTTAAAATCGCCAAGGGGCTGGTTCACTAACAATTGATTTTTCACTTCACTCACTTATTTGCTATAACTCCATTCAACTTAATCATCACTCATCATCATACATCATTAAATAATTATCGAACTATTCACTGCATTCACTCTATCATTCACTTTCTCCTCATCATCATCATGATATCATCATCATTATCTTATTCTTCATCATTCATTCATTATTATTCTTCTTCATTATTCATTCTTCAATATTCTATCATTTATAATTCATATTATAATTTATCAATATTACCATTATATTCATATACATCTCACCATTGCGCTAGCCGCTTGACGACATCGTCATCAATATCGTCAATCGATATTATCCAAACATTCACTCTCATTCACTATTCATTTTCTTCTTTCATATATTTTAATCAATGAATTCACATTTCTATATTCTTCTTCATTATTTCTCATATTCATATCATTTTCACTCTCTTCATTAAGTGCAGTTTTGTATAATTGACAGACTTTGGACAGTTTTAATGGCGATTGATTTATAATTGACATTATCTGAGCAACTTCAGATTTGTTGCTGAAGGCCGTTGTGAAAACATGCATTATCAAATAATCACACGAATAGTCTGAGTCGTAGATTCAGACTGTATCTGCATCGAATTCTTCATGTATCTAATTCAGCTCATCACACTCACCGTTTGAAAGTTTGTTCCTTTCATTTTTTTTTAAGCGCTGAATCATCTACCGCTGAACGTTTTTATATAATATAGTTAATTGGGACTTGATACTGCGACATGATTTTACTTCTACTTAACGAGACATTAGCAATGAAATTAGGTGATTGCATAAGTTTATTGAAATAAAGAAAGAGGCAAACAGTTTCGTTTAAAAAAGAAAAATTAAAATTCATTCATTCACTCATTATTCACTCATCACATTTTTATAACTCATTTATTCACTCACTACCACTCACTCCACTCATTTATCACTCACTACTCACTCATTCTGATCACGCACTAACTCATTCACATGCTCGCACGCTCGATCGATCAATCAAATCGATCATTCAGTCATCATATCAATCATTTTTCCTTCTTCATTTTTTCATTCATACATCACATTCATTCTCAATCTTCAATTCTATTCACTCATTCACTCATTAATTAATTTAATCAATGAATATCATTCATCTTATTACTCACTAATACTCACTCACTTGTCGCTGTCGCTTGACATCATCGATCGATCAATCAACGACAATCAGTCTCATTACTCACTAAAAATTACACTCACTCATACATTCAATTCATTCATTCATAATTAATAATAAATAGATTAATTCTTAAAATGAATTCATTCATTCATTCATCATTATTCATCATCTCATTCATTCATTCATAATCATTTATTCATCTCATATGCAAGTTTTAGTAACTATATACATGGAACTTATGGACCATTTTTTTCTATTAATTGGACGATGAAATACTTTCATTTAATTTGCAATTATCTGAGATCATTCTTCAATATTTGGTTGGCTTAGAAGGTCCTTTGTGGAAAACCATCATTACATTCAAATAACTCAGTCAGATCTAAGAATATCTATCGGAACCAGTACATTTCCACGATCGTTGAACAGTTCCCTGCGCAATTCGGAATTGGTTCTCTTGCATATGCGTAGTCGTAGAACATGTTGCGAGACCCTTCAATTGACAGCAAGCTTCAGACGAGTTTAGCGGAAAAACGGTTGTTGTTCCTTTTGCATCTTGTATCTTTTCTGACATCGCCAAGGCCTGGTCAAATTACAATCTGATCGCAGGCTTTCGAAAGCGGCGTTCGCTCACTCAAAGTGAAACGTTTATCGAGAATTAATTCTAAAGCATCTTGAATATTACTATTGCAAGACGATATGATTTTTAGCCGTGTGCGTTCAGCTTTTTATAACAGGCTGCAGCAATTCACAAGTCATTAATGCCAAACGTTGGCAAGATCGCTATGTTGACACTTAGCTAATTAACGTTCGTAAAATAACAATGACATGCTAATCGACGATTATCACCATGAAGTACCTGATTAGATTAGTGTGTATTTGTCAAACATTCCATGCATGACTTTTGAGTAATTGAGTCCATGTCAAGTTTGCAAACTATTTGATCATTGAAGAAAAATTAGAAAAAAAAAAGAATTATGGAAGAATTGCATAAAAGTTAAATGAAAATAAAGAAAGAGGCAAACAAGTTTCGTTTAAAAAAAGAAAAATTAAAATTCATTCATTCACTCATTTATTCACTCACTCACTCATTTATTTACTAACTCATTTTTCACTCACTCACTCACTCACTCACTCACTCATTTATTCACTCACTCACTCACTCATTCACTGATTCACTCACTAACTCATTCACTTGCTCGCTCGCTCGATCGATCAATCAATCGATCATTCAGTCACTCATTACTCATTCATTCCTTCATTCCTTCATTCATTCATTCATTCATTCATTCATTCATTCATTCATTCATTCATTCTCTCAATCATTCTATCATTCTATCACTCATTCACTCATTAATTAATTTAATCAACTGATATTCATTCATTCATTCATATTCACTCACTCACTCACTCACTCACTCACTTGCTCGCTAGCTCGCTTGATCGATCGATCGATCGATCGATCAATCAATCGATCAATCAGTCACTCATTACTCACTAAAACATTCACTCACTCATTCATTCATTCATTCATTCATTCATTCATTCATTCATTCATTCTATCACTCATTCACTCATTAATTAATTTAATCAACTGATATTCATTCATTCATTCATTCATTCATTCATTCATTCATTCATTCATTCATTAAGTTGCAAGATTGTTAGTAACTAATATTGACAGTGGAACTTATGGACCATGTTTTTTCTATATATTGGACGGAATTGAAATACTTTCATTTAATTTGACAATTTATCTGAGAGACATATCTTTCTAGATATTTGGTTGGCTCTGAGAAGGGCCGTTTGTGGAAAACGACATGCGATTTACATCCAAATAACTCAGTCAGAGTCTGAAGAATAGTCTGAGTCGGAACCAGATACGATTTCCACGGACTCGTTGAACAGTTCCCTGCGCAATTCGGCAACTTGGTCTGCTTTGGCATATGCGTAGTCGTAGAACATGTTGCGAGACCCTTCAATGACAGCAAGCTTCAGACGCAGGTTGTAGCGGAAAGAACGGTTGTTGTTCCTTTTAGCCATCTTGTATCTTTTCTGTACATCGCCAAGGCGCTGGTTCAACATAACAATCTGATCGCAGGCTTTTCGAAAGCGGCGTTCTGCTTCACTCAAAGTGAAACGTTTATCGAGAGATTTAATTCTAGAAGGCATCTTGAATATTACTATTGCAAGACAGATATGATTTTTAGCCGTGTGCGTTCAGCTTTTTATAACAGGCTGAGCAGCAGATACACAAGTCATAAGTGCCAAACGTTGGCAGAGAATCTGCTATGGTTGACACTTAGCTAATTAACACGTGTCGTTAAAATAACAATGACATCGCTAATCGACGATTAATCACCATGAAGTACCTGATTAGATTAGTGTGTATTTGTCAAACATTCCATGCATGACTTTTGAGTAATTGAGTCCATGTCAAGTTTGCAAACTATTTGATCATTGAAGAAAAATTAGAAAAAAAAAAAAGAATTATGGAAGAATTGCATAAAAGTTTATATGAAAATAAAGAAAGAGGCAAACAAGTTTCGTTTAAAAAAAGAAAATTAAAATTCATTCATCACTCATTACTCACTCACTCATTTATTTACTAACTCATTTATTCACTCACTCAACTCACTCACTCACTCATTATTCACTCACTCACTCACTCATTCTTGATTCACTCACTAACTCATTCACTTGCTCGCTCGCTCGATCGATCAATCAATCGATCATTCAGTCACTCATTAATTCATTCCTTCTTCATTCATTCCTTCAATTTTTCATTCATTCATTATCATCTCAAATCATTCTATCATTCTATCACTCATTCACTCATTAATTAATTTAATCAACTGATTATTCATTCATTCATTAGATAAATTAGTTTCATACTGCTTTAATACGTGCCGAATGTACTAGACATTCGTACTGGTTAACATTTCTATTTACTCAATGTTATAGAAAACGATCAATACATGGTAATTATGATATCTTGTATAATAAATTAGCAACACGAGTCACTCTGCATTTGATATCATGCAAAGGTTCAAGTTTCACCATTCACTCAGTTATTACTTTAACAATGTATTCAAAACATATATTAACATATACATATGTTTTGATTACATATTAGGTTTTACAATTTGTTAGATAGATCTATTCTGTCAATATAATTCTAACATTTTCTATTTTTAATAAGGTATACAAGTTTAGATCCTGTTAGCAATAGATAATTTTGCTTTGAATAGAGCATTTACTAAAATAACCTTTATATTATATTTGCTACAATTTCTAACATTCATTCCCATAGGTAAACTATATGGTGCGTCGACCATTGTGGAAAAAACAGAACTTAGTTTTGTCGAATTAAGTGTCATCCAAAGTATCACAAAATCTTTGTAAAATTTAAAGCTCTGAGTCAGGCGCAGCAACAATACAGATCTCTGCATACAGTAAGAAAAAAAGTTTTACAAAATCTAAAGTAGCATCATTGATTCATGCATTTGGCATATGGTACCGGAAACATTGCTATGTTGAAGTGTCTATAAACATTTAAGTACAGTTGAGAATATAAGGTATAGATTTTCATAGTATTATATTACAACAAAAAAATCTGTTATTCCTTTGTTCTTACAATGATTGCATTGTCATAATATTTCTAACAAATTTATAAATTTGCCATTCAATATTGTATGACAACAATTTTGACATAGACCTGCCCACCAAACTTTGTCAAAGGCGCTTTTTAAGTCAACAAAAGCACAGGCACGGTGCGGATGGGATTGGTCTGTGGCGGTGTGGACACGGATAAGTACTGAGTAGTACGTCTTCGTAGGTGGACATTGTGAGAAACTACAGGACGCGATAAGTACTACGTTGAACTTCGTTTTACTGCGCCTGGCAACTTATGGACGGGTCTGCGGTGAACTACGTTGAACTACGCTTAAGTACGGGCAGCCTCGGATAACTACGTTCAGCTACAGATCAATACGGCAAAGTACGTTTCACTACGGATAACTACGTTTTAGTACGTTTAACTACGGATGAATAAGTTTCAACCAAGTTGGAATGAAGTCACGCTCAAATGGCTACGAATCGCTCAAACTTTTGTGCATGTTCAAAAGTTGGAGAAACTTGCAAGTTTGGGATAAGTCTTGAATACGTTTTGTCCAAGTGTTGGTACGGATCGATACGGATTACTACGTTTCTATCCTAGATCTACTACATATTAACTGTATTGCTAGACAGATCAGTCTGTATTGCTAGACAGATCAGTGTAACAGACTAGTTTATATCCGTGGCTAGACGTAGCCGCGCCGTATGTGTGACTTGGGTTATCAGTTTGTTTTAAAATCAGCACGAGTAGAAGGAACTGCAAACATGTGAATATTTCTCTGTGTCCTGTAATGGTCACCAGATAAGCGGAAAACATAAATTCTCTTACTATTATTATTATAAATGGTTTGTCACAACATAGTTCAAGATAATTTTGTCTAATCTGTTCGATTCCTCGTGTATTTGGTGTTCCTTGGTTATAAATTTACGGTTAACAATCGGGTGAATGTTTGTATGTGCACATTTTAGGTTCAAGTCTTTAAATCCTATTTGATTGTTTATTTGCAACAAAATTGAAGATGTAAGTATCACATAACATCTGGAAAAAGGAGGTCCGCCCGGTAGTAGGCCTAACAGAATTGTCTTGGGGTACGGAATTAGATTCTAGAGGTACGGATCCGTAGAGGTACAACTCCCTGCAAAAAAAAAAAAACACACGCACAAAAAACAAACAAAAACAAACAAACAAAAAACACTTAGATCTACTTTTCTCATGGGCACAAGTAAAACAAGAGGGCCATGATGGCCCTATATCGCTCACCTGAGTAGAGTTGCTTGCTTGAACAAATTTCTTAGCTAAAGCTTTAAAAAAACAAGAAAATTAGGAAAGTGGGTCAAGGTAAAGATTATGCAAGATTACTTTTGAAATCTGTAAAAAAATATTACAGGTGGTCCAAATCCTTTTGCTGTAGCTTAGAAAACAAGAACGTAGGTCAGTAGGTCAAACTGATGGTCACTGAAAGTCCGTTTAAAGATCGGCATGCAAAACTATATATATCATCCAAATTTCAAAACTGTATCTTAAAAAACAAGAAAGTAGGTCACATTCATGGTCACTGAAAGTCAGTTTTAAGATCGGTGTGCAAAACTGTACATGTCATCCAAATTTCAAAGCTGTATCTTAAAAAACAAGGAAGTAGGTCAAGGTTACAGTCAAGTGACCCCTAATTACTTGGGGTAATAAGTTAATTATAATTAAACAGTCTAGGAAATATGACCAGATAATTTTTGAAGTATTCTTTCCTATATAACTCATATAAAACTGTATGACCCTCGGGGCGGGGCCTCCTTTTACCCTAGGGGCATAATTTGAACAATCTTAGAGAGCCACTAGGCAATGCTACATACTAAATATCAAAAGCCTAGGCCTTGAACTTTCAGTCGAGAAGATTTTTAAAAGTTTTTTCCTAAGTCTATGTAAAACTTGGGACCCCCAGGGCAGGGCCTCTGCATAATTCGAAAAAAATTGGTAAAGGACCACTAGGCAATGCAACATACCAAAAAATCAAAAGCCTAGGCCTTGCTGTTTCAGACAAGAAGATTAAAAAAAAAATCCTATTTGTCTATGTAAAAATTGGGACCCCCGGGGCGGGGCCTCTTTTCATCCCAGGGGCATAATTTGAATAAGTTTGGTAGGAAACCAAAAGGCAATGCTACATACCAAATATCAAAGGCCTAGGTCTTTTGGTTTCAGACAAGAATATTTTTTAAGTTTTTCCCCTATATAAGTATATGTAAAACTTGGGACCTCCAGGAAGGGGTCTCTTTTCACCCCAGGGGCATAATTTAAATAATCTTTATAGAGGAACATTAGATGATGTCACATGCCAAATATTGAGGCTTTATGCCTTGTGGTTTTGGATAAGAAGATTTTCAAAGTTTTCCCTATATAAGTCAATGTGACCCCCAGGGCGGGACCACATTTGACCCTAGGAGGATAATTTGAACAATCTTGGTAGAGGACCAATAGATGATGCTACATGCCAAATATTAAATCCCTATGACCTGTGGTTTTGGACAAGAAGATCTTAGAAAGTTTTTCCTTTCGGTTGCCATGGCAACCAGAGTTCTGTATGGAATTCAATTCTTAGATTTTTTAAAGAAGACCATCCAAGAAACATCCCTGTGAAGTTTCATCAAAATCGGCCTGGTGGTTTAGGAGGAGATGTCGTTTTAAGGAAAGTGTGGGCGGACGGACGGTTGCCGGACGCCGAACGGTGAGCGATCACAATAGCTCATCCTGAGTCTTTGGCTCAGGTGAGCTGAAAAGGGTAAAACTCACCATATTTGATTAATTAAGAAGCAGACATAGATAAACTGATACTTTATCAGTTTATTATTTGGCCCTATTACGCATGTATTGGGTGTATTATATACTGCATTTATCACATGTTTGACGTCGCGGGAGTGTAATAAAGCCATTAAATAAAAATGATAATGTAGGGATAACGCATGATATTTCGTGTTATAACATCTGCAGAATCCCGAGGGATTGGTTGGTGCCCGAGCCCGTTAGGGCTTCTGCAGATGTTATAACACGAAATGAACATTCGCTAACGCTATTCTAGCATAAAACGCGTAAAAACTGGTAAACGAATACAATGTCACTCAACGTCATTAAATTTACACGAAATGCGCGGGAATGTCTGAGTTGGTTTTTTACGTTGACGTCATTTTGTTTTGAATTATCCGTTATGGGGCCGAATGACGTCTACGCTTTGCCATGGAACGCGCATATATAAAAAGGTGTTATAACAGCACGTGAGCGCAAGAATCTCTCTGTTAACCCCCCCCCCCCCCCCACACCCCACTTCCAAAAGTGACAAGAACAGCAGTTTTATGCTAGAATACACTAAAGACTTTAATGTAATAAAGCTTTGACGTCATTTATAGTATAGGAGACGTTGGTCAAATGGACATGTTTATAAATATAAATCTAGTAAAAGAAAGTAGAATATTTTTGATGTTTCGACAGGAAAAACTAACATGTGATAAAAAGAATATTACATTTGTGACTTTCCACACTCGTTGAATAAAACTGATAAAATGCTCGGCAGAACCTCACATTTTATTATTTTATACAACTCGTTTAGTAAATCCAATATGAAAAGGCACTCGATCATTTTGAATAGGACAAGTATATACGCGCTGGGGAAAATATTTCATGATGGACCTGTGAATTCTTTACTTATGGGTGAAACAGGTCTCATAAGCGTAAATACGACTAGCTTCTACTGATTATAAAACATGCCGTACGATTTGTTGTGAATTAACTGTTGTTGTACTTTTAGTAGTTCAACCGCCACCCTTGTTTAAGAGCAACATTAAAAAAAACACGTTTTTTTTTCATCCTCAAGTAATAAGTAAGTAGACTCGCCCAGTTTAATCAATCTAGACGCACAATCTAATTTTATACATAGAGCGCGTACTTCACCCGATTTACATTCGGAACATTTTCACGTGTTTCGGGCTTTATCGTATGTTTAACATGGGATTTTTGAACCGTCCGAAGATGTTGGAAATGTTTGTCTCATTGTTTATTTTTTTAATAAAACTGTTACTGCTTTCATTGTCTACCACTTTTTTTTCCAACCTTGCCTGAAAAAACAGTAATGAGTTTGTACACTGTTCAGACAATTGTGCTCTGTTGAAATTTAACCAAACACAAGTTTACCTGCATAAACAGAAAGCATGATATGTCACCATGCGCGGTTCCAGAAGGGGTGGGGGGGGGGACCGGGGGTCCGGACCCCCTCTGGAAAATCTTTAAAAAAGGAAAGAAGACAAGAAGGAAAGAAAATGTTTTTCGAAAAAGGCAACATTAGGACTGCATGTAAAGTATATGCGGCTGCTGCTACATACGACCCCGACATAATTCATATTATTTATCTCAAAGAAACTAAGAATTTTACCTTCAAGAAAGCTTGATTTTATCATTTTTCAAAATTTCCAGGGGTGGGGGGTGGGGGGGGGGGCAGGGGATCGGACCCCCTCTGAGAAAATTGGCTGTGTCCGTGCATGGTCACTATACCTGTCCAGTACTGAGAGATTTTTAGTGAAAGCCAATCTGAGAAATTTCTCAAGCTGAGAATCAAAGTTGAGATTTTTCTCAGACTTGAGCTGAGATTTTGACTTGAGAACGTTAGTGAAAGCGGGGCCAGTACTGGACATTATGGTTAACGCTTCTTTCCTGCACAAATGACAATTTCGCAACTTCTGTCCGGTTTCTACAAATTTCTGGCCGCGATAAACCATTTGACTTGTATCCTTTATGTATTGGGTGTATACTGTTACGCACTACGCCAGTGTTTGACGCTGTAGGTTATGTGAGACCTCCATCGTGAACAATTTGAGAAACCAGTCATGACCCACATTCGATATTGTGCAAAAGTATGTTGAATTGATCAGATTACTGGAAAACAAAATGGATATATTCTTTAATTCGCTTATCATTTTCTTGTTTCATAATTCATTGGATTTAATAGAAGGTAAAATATATTGCTGGAAGTAATATATGTGATTTTTAATGTCTCTACACGTTAGTTTTACGATATTACAACTGTAATAGTATCCGGATTAGACATAAGAGTAGACAAAGTTCTAGTTAAATTTTAAAAACCGTTTCTAAATGCTAGGTTTCTGTATTTTGTAGACCAAAAGATTTGGTTACAAAACACATCAAGAAATTTATGAACACAATTTTCAGTCTCTAAATTTTAGGGTTTAGAATTAGAGATAATTCAATTGGCTTTAAAAAAAAAAAGAGTTGATTTGTGGTATTTATTTTGTGTTAGCCTTGCTTGTGCGGCGTTTTTAGGGATGACATATTTTATGACTGTAATATTTTATAGTTTCCAATTCGTAAAGTAAAGCAGTTGTTTGTTGTCTTTGATAACTTTTGTTAATACAAATAACTAATAAGTTTTAACTATAGGGCTCTACCTTAAGTACAGCACTATTCTCGATATCGACATTATGGATAAAATCCTGTTTTCCGGTATAAACCGCTAATAAACGCCCGTTCCCGTTTTCACGGTGAGGGGGGTATCGGCCATTACGCTACATGGCAGTAGTGTTTAGATTATCCTTTTTTAAAGTTTTAAACAAAGAAAATGAATAAAAAAAGTATTGCAGATTATCATTAAACATTGTTGTAATTAAGATATAGCAAAAATATCCTCAAAGTTTACTTTATTTTTGAAATTTTATCTTTTATTCTACACTGCCGCTTCCGTGGCTCGATACCGAAGGTGTGAAATTATTTGCATTTTTCAAGATAAACAGATTATTTTTGCAAAAAAAATGTTGCCGAAGTCGTAGATTAGTATTTCCATTGTGAGAAAGTAAGATCTTTCATAAATTCTTATCTTCTGGCAAAAATAATCGCTCATATTGTACACGGTCTTTATATCGGTTAATCTCACCGACCCCCCTGACCCTATGTACGGAAATACCGGAAAACGGGATTTATCAATAATGTCGATATGGTCAATTGCCCAGGACAGGTAGAAGAGGAGTGTGGGCAGGCAAAAAAAAAATCATACCCAGTTGCCCACCGGGCAAGTAAAGTATATGAAAGATCCCTAGAAATACTCAGAAAATCGTGTACTACTGTTTTTTTATTGCTATACCACATCACATTACATCTGGGCAACCAAAATTGGGTTCGGGCAAGTAAAAATAAAGCTTAAGTTGTCCTATGGGCAAGTGCTAAACAAAGTTAGAAGTCGAGCCCAGAATGAACTGTGACATCAAATTTGTGTGTTTGTTTGTAACTTACTATATGACATATATCATAACAAATCAGTTAAATCAAACCATCTAAGAATAATAACGCTGTCTTAAATGTCCTAATAGTTTGACTACATTATGATCTGACATTTTATAATTATCATCCCTCTATATGATGGGATGGACAGCAACTAGCAAAAAAGTTTCCATGCTGCCCAAAACTTATTACTTGGAGTAGTTTTGTTTTGGGAATGGAGCCTTTTTAATGCTTATGTTAATAATGGACATATCCTGGCTGAGTAAAGAGAATACAATAACAATGATTGCGAATTTACTTCAGTCTGCCAGTGAAATGAATTTTCCACATAGCAATGAGCAACAGAGCAAGTGAGTTATAATTGTATATAATTCCTCAAGCTTGCTGAACCGTAGAAGGTTATTAAAGAGGTCTTGAAATGTCACTGACTGAGCCGGCTTCATTGATTTAAATATTGAAACTGGTTTTAAATTAACAGAAACATTGTTAAACACACTGTAACTTAGTCAACTTTGATATATACTTTTAAGAATTGTACAGGTTATGTCTTGTTGAGAAACATTTGATTCAGCACTCAGCTTATTTAGCAGACTATTAATTCATAGGTTAAGAGAATTTTTACAAATGCAGTAGTTGTACCCCTACCAAATGAACCTTCTTCAACTCCTCTAAACTTGCAAAAAGATCTATTGATTGTAGAGAAGGAGTAGGTACTACTAAGTTATGTCAGCTCAGAACAGAGCTAGAACCCCAGGCTGTAATCTTGTTTTTAGATGTTGCTGCAGATAAATTCAAATATATTTCTAAATTTTTACAGCTGCTTATGACAGAACAGTTTGTCCAGCCAAGGTTCGGTCTAGTCGACATTATGTTGCAACAAACAACAAAACATGCTACTTGTTTGTTGATATCGAGAAGTACTGGGACGAGGCTCGGACGTACTGTTGGAAAATGGGTGGTGAATTGTTGTATGTACAGGACCAGCAGACAATGGATTTTATTAAATTGGTGTTGAATTCTCGAGAACTGAGATGGTCAAACAATGGTGTTTGGAATGGTGCAAGTGATCTCAGGGGCAAGGGATGGGAGTGGACAACTGGTAGGTATCATTTTAAATTTTATATTTTAGAATTCTTTTCTAGTATTTGTGCAAAATAGGTACATACCTTGAATTTGTTCTGCTTATGTCTAGATACATACATTTCACATACAAATATAATAGCATTCCGTACTGTATATTTGATAATATTCATGTTGTAGGGCTTTTTTCAATACTTTTTTATTGTGATCATACTCATAGCAGCATACAAATTCAAAAGCTTGTGTGTAATAAAACACATTATCTCTACAAAGAGTTACATTAAGGGCCAGTTGGGGGGATTTCCCCCTGCTATAGATATAGAAAGCCCCCAACTACTTTTCCTGAAGCAAATGAAATTCTAAATCGGAAAAACACTGGACCCTCCCCCAATTCTTTGCAACTTTTACCTTAATCTTCTTCAATAATTAATGAAATCCATGTCGCTAGTTTGTTGTCTATCAAACTGTGAAATAAAGTTGTGGCGAAATTTAGCCAACCAGTCCACAGTAAACCATTTTTTAATGAAAATAGCAGTTAGCTTTTCTGATGTTTGTTGAATCTAATTTCAAAGGACACAAAAAAAGTAAAGTAAATTGATGAACCTCAGAAAAAAAGCTGCAGTAAGCATGAACTCAGATTGCATCTATAGAGGTGGTCAATATTTATATTAAGATTTTGCTGTTAATATTATATTAACACAACACTTAATTGTTCATTTTCAAGGAAAGTCTTTGACATACACTAACTGGTCACCGGGAGAACCTAGCAAAATGTTGGGATTTATATCGATTGAGAACTGTGCTTGTATGAGACGTAGTGACAGTTGGAGGTGGCATGACTACCATTGCCATTTAAATGGTTATGAATACAAGTTCATATGTCAGTTTCGTAAGTAAATTTACTTTATATATGAAAATTCAAACAACCAACGCTTTATGATTTTCTTACATCCCTGTATGTTCACAAAGTACATAAAAAATGGGTTGCCATGTCAAATAAAATGGGTATAACCATTGTGCCTTATCCACTTCTGTAACCTTACAAATTATACAAACAGTGCCACATTGCTTAGCTGTTTGGGGTACACTGCTAGTAGACTAGCCACTAGACTGATAATAAATATATTTCTACATTTTTCCCTTTTTTTGACGAATTCAATTTCATAGAGACAAAAGCCAGTCTATTTTAGAGATTTTCACAGAGGAATGATGTTGAAATTATCATGATATTGGACGTAGGATATAGACTGGCTC
The DNA here is from genome assembly GCF_021730395.1 of Mercenaria mercenaria. NCBI lineage: Eukaryota > Metazoa > Mollusca > Bivalvia > Venerida > Veneridae > Mercenaria > Mercenaria mercenaria. The sequence continues at coordinate 28,609,314 of NC_069362.1, forward strand.
AGTTCACTACATTTAATCATAAAAATGTAAAAAAAAGATATATCATAGTCTAGGAGCTAGTCTACACTGCTAGCAGTTAAGTTTCAATTCAAGCTTACAACTTGTATCCCAACTAATGTACAATACTGGGCTGGCAATGTCCACTCAAGTTGCCCACTCTTTGTCTTAAGCTGTTCTTACCCAATGATCACCAGACACAGTGTTTATGTAGTATGGGCAGAATATTTCAGTCAGGTTTAACAACTAGCAGGATTGTCACAAAACTGGAGTTAGGGCTCTTGAATATCAAAATGTTTTTAAATTGACAGTTTCCGCTCTCTGATTTGAGTAGTTCTTATCCAGTGTTCACCAAACTTGGTCATAAAGTATTTATGGTTATAATACCTCAGCCAGGTTTGATAACAATCTGGATCCTCAAAATCTGTCTGCAGTTATGGCCATTGAATTACTCAAAATTGCAAAAATTGACAGTGTCAGCTGTCTAACTTGAACTGTTTTTGTCTAATGTTCACCAAACCAGGTCACATTGTTTATGGGCACAATATCTCGGCCATGTTCAATAACCAGCTAGTTTTTTTAGAGGTTTTGGAGTAAGGGCCCTTTAACTACTGAAATTTGCGAAAATGACTTGTCTGCTCTCTAACTTGAGTAGTGCTCATTATTCTTGGTTTCAGTGTTTATGGGCAAAATATCTCAGATAGGTTTGATAACACTCTCAGACAATCTTGAGTTACATGTATGGCCTTTTAAATTACCTAAAACTGCAAAAGTTGAGTGTCCACTGAATGACTTAAGCAGTATTACTGTTCCAGTGTTCAAATGCTTATGAGCATAATTATTACCTTGGCCAAGTTCTATTGGGTAGACCTTGGTGCTCTGAAGTTATGCTCTTGAATAAGTAGAAATTTAAAAAATTGACAACTAGCAGACCTGCTCATAAAGTAAAGTATTTATTTTAATGTTCAGCCAAAAGTAACTTGCTTTGAGGGGCATATAATATTGTTCCAGTTTGCCACTTTTGTTTTGCAAATTAATGATAATGAATAACATATTACATATTGAACAAGATTCTCTGTTATAGATAATTTGATAGATTTGTTATGATGTGGATTTAGACAAGAGCATGAATCATTTTCAATAAAAACCACTTAAGATAATGCACTCGATTAATTGTGTAAATATTTCTTGTGAAGATAATTGCACTTATATGCCATGGTAAAGTGGGTCTTTGACATAGGAAATCTTTACAATTAACTGAAGCGGCATACACTTAGTTTACAGGAAATGTTCATTTTGTCTGCTGTCATATGATTTTCAATAATTGTTTAATTGTTGTATAACATTGCTAATTGTCTGCTTATGCCTCAGGAAGTTGATTCAGTCCAGTATGTTGTTTTCTCTTGCACAAACAGACTTCAGTAGTAGACCTTTTATAACTTAGACAGATTTTGCTATTGCTAGCTGTTCCCATTGTCAGGTTGAAAGCTTTCGAGAACTTTATTTGAATTACTCTCAGGTTTTCTTTCTGGGAATGACAAGTTATAATGTTAATGTGAGAAAGCTTTTGCCAACCTGGTTTTAGATTAGACAGCCAAATAGTAGTTTCTTGTGGTTAAGAATATTATACAAAGTATTAAAGGTCATATTCAATATTTTGTTTGGTGTGCTTTCAGTACATTCTTAACTGACCAGTGTTTTTAGCTTGTCTGATTTTAGAAAAAAATCTGTGAGGTATTGTTGTCACTTGATTGTCAGCCTTGGTTAAAATTTTTGTTTAGGTCCACCTTTTCTCAAAAACTTTTACAGTTATAGCTTTGAAACTTTGCATACTTGTTTATCATCATTTGGTGAGTAAGTAGACCAAGAATTATAACTCTAACCTGCATATTGTCAGAATTACGGTCCTTTTTGTATTTAGAAAATCTTTTCTTGGTTGTTTTTTGTTTAAGTTCACTTTTCTTGAATACTTACTATATAGCTTTGAGTAGGGAGGCCAATAGCTATAACTCTTTTATTACATATTGTCCAGCTCTTGCAGACGAGCAATGGCACCCGCAGGCGGTGCTCTTGTTGACCTATACCATTACCACTTGGCTCTTGTTTGCCAATTTGTCATTGAGATTTATGAAATATTTTGTAAAAAAGCTGAAATTGTGTTGGGTATGAACCTGAAAGAAAGCTGTAATGGTGTTAGGTATGGACCTGAAAGAAACTGCAATGGTGTTAGGTATGAACTTGAAAGAAAACTGTAATGGTGTTAGGTATGAACTTGAAAGAAAGCTGTAATGGTGTTAGGTATGAACTTGAAAGAAAGCTGTAATGGTGTTAGGTATGAACCTGAAAGAAAGCTGTAATGGTGTTAGGTATGAACCTGAAAGAAAACTGTAATGGTGTTAGGTATGAACTTGAAAGAAAACTGTAATGGTGTTAGGTATGAACCTGAAAGAAAGCTGTAATGGTGTTAGGTATGAACCTGACAGAAAGCTGTAATGGTGTTAGGTATGAACTTGAAAGAAAGCTGTAATGGTGTTAGGTATGAACTTGAACAACTACTGTAATAGTGTAAGGTATGAAAATGAGAGAAAGCTATAATGATGCTAGGCTTGAACCTGAAAGATGCTTGTAGTGGTGTTAGGTATGAACCTGAAAAAGCTTGAATGGTAATGGGTATAGATCTGAAATAATGCTATAATGTTGTTAGGTATGAACTCGAGAGAAAACTATGTTGTTAGGTATGAACTCGAGAGAAAACTATGTTGTTAGGTTTGAATTTCAATAAAACCTTTAATGGTGTTCAGTATGCACCTGAAAGACAGCAACTGCTGTTATAATGATAATAAAGCTGTAACTTTGATAGGTATGAACTTGAAATAATGGGCTAACTGACTTGACAGTGGTATCTACTTTGTTTCATTTAAATTATGCATGTCTGCTGCAAATGACAGTAAACATTGATGAATTAGAGAGTAAAGTTGAAGACTAGTACTTACAAGGAGGCAGAAGTTTCTTTTTCTTGCAATACATGTTTTCATTTTGAAAAAAAGTCCTGAAAAGTCATATTGTCATACTAAGACAGTTTAGTTAATATTAAACACAGTTAAAAGTGGGATATGCAAACAGAATATGAGAGAAATAAACGTAAGTTAATAACAAAGACAAGGAGTGCATTAAATTTCTGTTCTTTATCTCATTCCTTGCCAAATTCTTATAAAAGGAAATACTGAAGAAAAAAAAACTAATGCAATCTTCAAAAACTTTAGACTTGCATTGACGTAAGAGAAAACTAAAAATAATGCATCTATGGCATCTTTCAAGAATGTTTAATACTGTAAGACATCAATAGGTGAGATCCAGGCACAAAAAGCTTTTCCTGTTATTTAATGAATAAAAAATATGTACATTAAAGTCTAGCCATCTGTGAGCCAAAAAAAAAAAATAGATACTAGAGGAGGGTTGGTTGAATGCACTTGAAGCTGTAAACTTTGTTTGACCTTACATAACTTTATCTGGCAATCCCAGATATTGTAAAATGCATGATAACATGCCTTAGCCTTTCAGCAGCCAGGTTCATTAAGGAGAATCCTAGTTCAGGAAATGTTTGCATTTCAGAAAATATCAGTGCACACTGATTGATTAAAAAGGAAGGACTTTCGACTGTTTCTAAAGAAATAAGTTGCTGTTATTGAATTAAATAAGATTAGAAATTACATTCAGGTTGAAATACAACACCGTTCGAGATGCTCAGAGCAGCTCTGTTTAAATTTGACTATGTAAAATTATTTGTAAAATATTGGTAAAATAATTTGATTGTGTACTTCAAAGAAAGTGAGGTAAAGTACTCACTAGGGTGACACAGTCCTATGAAATCAATAGTTTATAAGTTTATTGACAGGATATTATACCTTGATTAGTTCAGTCACCCACATCTTTACTTGCCAGGATATTAAATTGTTAAGGGATTGGCAAGGTAGTGGGATCTTTTAACCTTTCTGAACTTCTGAACTTTTGTGGGGGAGCTGTCATAATATGATAATTGGATGTCAACAAAAGGGTCAGAATAAAGAGGCCTGGAAAGGGTTCCTTTTTCATGATTACATTGTTTCTTTCTTTTTTGTCACTGTTGTTAGGATAAATTACCAGGACTTGTGTTTAAGATTCTTATCAAGTTTCTAAAGATTACCTACAACTGTCAAAATAATTATATCCTAGGTCAAAGGTGATGGTTACCACATGTAGGATGGGCAGATTTTAAACAGTTTCTAGCATTTTAATCCTTGTTTACAGCCTTGTTCACTGTGGGGTCTCCTAAAATTTCTTGATGTTAAATATTTGGTCCATTGAAGACAAAACCACAGTTCTGACATTATTCTTACATGTTGTACTAATAATTTTCTTTTTTCTATTTTCAAGGACGTGCTTCAGATGTATAAAATAGCTAATAGTTCCTCATCGCTACCCAAAAAGATATAATACATGAAACACTTCATAACTGTGGTCCCAATATTTCATGAATTATGCCCACTTTTAGTTAGGATATCAGGTTACACCATTTGTTAACTGTGATATTCCTTTTTTGCAGCATTATCATAACTGTTCCCACACTTCTTACTTTATTTAATATAACTATACACCATACATCTGTATTCAGTTGGTGTTGTGATACTTAGATTATGAAAGCTTAAAGCTATTATGATGGGGCATCAATATCTAGAAGATGTTACAAAGGCAGGGTACATTTAAGTGTAGCAGTATTTTTTTTAAGAATAAGATCAGGCTGTGTAGTGATCATTATTATCAGTCCAGTCTAAAGGCTCATCTACACTATTCAAGAAAATCTTGTAGATCACTAGATAATTTATATCTTGTACAAGCAATTAGTGCTTTGCAATATTTCTTGAACTTGGAAGACACATTAATTTTAAATGAAGGGAAATCATGACAGGTAAATAAAAAAGATGGCCGAAATGATATTACAAAGTGTTATAAAGATCATATATTTGTATATTTCAAAACTGAATAATTGGTGAAAACATTGATTTAGAAAAACTCTAGTTGGAGTGATACATATCCAGTTGAAGAACAAAGCAATTTAAAAGATAATATTTCAGGAAATATGATAAAACAGTCATATTTTGTTAATATGTAACCTTGTGATGTTACTCTTCCACTGGGGTACTAGATATAATTTTATTATTGAATTATATAAACTTGGCTTTTGAACATGTCATTCAATTAAAACATCATTTTTTCTGCTGTCCACACAGCCATGTTTATTGTTAAATTATCAAAGTCAAACATTCAGTGATGGTTTTATTAGATCTCAATACACATTTAATGAAAAAATGTATAACAAAATACCATACTGGACAGGTGCTCCTCATAAAAAATTCTTTATCAGAGCATTTGACAGCACTACCATCCAAGAAAAATAGGATGAGTTCTAAACACTACATGATCTTGTAGCCGAAAATTATCTGGAAACTGCCACTCAAAAAGACACTAATGGGGGACACAATGTACTGTCTACACTATACAAGTTGCTGTGATTTATATTTTGTGCAAGTTTTCTTGAATAGTGTAGATGAGCCTTAAGCTCACAGTGACATTGCAAGAGTCCTCAACATGATTAAAAATTTTCAGGGGGTTATAATACTTTCCTGTTACACCAGTACATGTTACAGTTAAAAGCTTTGAAAAATACTTTTTTCAGGATTTCAAATAAAAAAACACTGCTAAAAAATCTTTTAACCAGACATACAAGGAAGATTGAAGCTTGTTTACATACCACGAATATTTGTCACAAATACCTTTTAATACATGAAACCTATGTGAGACCTCCAGTATTATGCGTGGGATTTATTGTTTGCTGAAAAAAAAAGAGAAATTGGCATCTGGGTTGTAAAATTTCCAGTAGTGGGAGCCAGGCCAGAGAAAACTAAAAGATCAATTATTTTCGTGAAGGTTTCATTACCTCACTGATAGTTCCAGCATCTGATTCATATACTAGAAATTTTGATTGCGCAATATTCTTTGGCTGTAAATAATGTTTGATAAATAATTAATTCCTCTATTAGGCTGATTTTATGGCACCTCAGTGAAAATATATAATTCAATTATGTATGAGATTCTGGTCAGGACAAGAAATACATATCATATTTTCATATAATTTTGAACAAGAATAAGCCAGGACGTATTATGTTATCGCCTTGGTGTCCGTCTGTCTGTCTGTGTGTTGGTTAGCAGTGCAGGCACTATGATTAAACTCAAATACAGGAAAAGGATTTTTTTTTAATGCAAGTTAAATGCATAATCAAAGAAGCTGATTCTAGCAGAACTATTTTTTTTCGAGTAGTTATTTCTGTAATTGTCCCACAGTGTAAACATAATTGTCAGGATGGGAAATAATTACCTTCCTCAGATAATTAATTACCTGTATACAGAATTAGGCCTGACCATCAGCTCTCCAAGATCCTCCATCTCTGTTCATGTGAAGAAGTTGGTAGTCACTTGTGGAAAACAGGTCAGTACTGGTATAGAATCCAGAAACATCAGTTAGATTAACTGCTTGCAAAGGCATTGAACCATGCATACAGAATTAAACAGAACAGAACAGAACAGCTGTGTCATTCAAGTTGTTAATCAGCATCTGATAGCCCTAGTTGTATGATGTTTACCATCAGTATACAGTTTGTGGGCTTGTATTAGTTAGTCTTTGATTGTATATTCTTGCTAAATATTGCTCTCATCTGCCAGGTTTGGCAGCATAGCAGTGATAACTTGTTGACCTGGTCTGAATTCTTGGCAATTTCATGTGTATTATAGCTGACCACAGCAAAATTGCTTCCTGATGTTTGTAACAGTTATTGTTTTGTTTGTACATAGTATTAATGTCACATGGTAATAGTAAGGATTAACGTATTTTGGTATAGTAGTGCTAAGGAGACAATGTAGTAGGTAGAAAATATTAACCAGAAACATATCAAGTAGTTCCTTGTTATTCAAGCTTCTCAGATGTTTCTGAAAAGGTTCAACTGAATATTAGTTGCTCTGTCATTGGAGTCCCCAAATATCAGGGAGAGTAAAATGTGTGAAATTTTTGCTTTAATTTACATAAAACAATTTGTAGTGGTAGAGGCATTGTGGATGAGGAGGGAGGGGATTGATTATCAGCTTCACTTAATTATCTTTCACAGAAAATAAGTCATAGTTCATAGTTCTGACTGTCTGATAATATTGTATTTGTAACCATAAATTTGGTATTCCAGTTTTTAGAGGTCAGTTTTATTAAGAGTTTGGTATCAGAATTTTTTAGTCACAGCAAATGAATTAGTCATTGTGTTTCTGTGACGTTTTGGGTCAAACATAGTATTACAGTCACAGATATTTGATATAGCCAGGACAGGATCGTAATAATAATAGATTTGCGTAGGTTTTATGAATGCTTTGAACGATTTTTCCATTTAGTAGACATCCCAAGATAGCTGATTGGTCGCCTCAATTTGCTTAATTGATATGATAACATAGAAGTGAGTTCTTGGACTGTATGAGTAATGATATTGTATCGATTGATTTCTTCAGATTGCCTCATTTATATTCTCTATTTTCAGAGTTTTTTGCAAGGATTTTGTAGTTTGCTGCCAGAATTGTGTCTGGTGTTTCTCTGACTAAAGTTTACATGTTTGTGACTGACTTATTTAAGCATTTCTTTTGAAATGTTCATCACTTTCTAAAAAGAAAATGCGAGAGATTAAAAAGCTTTAAGAAAGGTGTTGTATATCCTAGTTGTTGACAAATTTCCAAGCAGCAAGTTTTTGCTATTTCGTGATTAATTCTCCCGTTGCAAAAACCTGTGAAACTGATGGTTTCCAGTCTGCAGATATCTCTGTATTACAGTATAGGTATTTTGTATTAGTCAGCGAGCATTAAAGACCTGTTAGTGTATTGATTTTCTCTCTAGTCATTGATGATACTGGCAGTGGTTCCAGGGGAGTGACTCATCTGTATTGTCATTTCAAAATGACCAACTGGCAAAAAATTAGTGAATCAGCTAAAAAATGGCAGAAAATGATTGAATTTTGATTTTAGTATATGTTATAGTTTTATGTCTCACTTAATAATCCTAAATTGTTTTTATTTAAAAGAGAGTCAGAAATTAATAATTTCTGTATATCATTGTTAATAAAATTCTAGACAATTTTCAAGTCATGGTCAGTTTCTTGTAACAAATTACTGTCTCTGTTTAGTTTTATTTGTTGTTTCATAAAAATCCATGTTGAAAACAATCAAAGTAGTTATTAACTGTGGTATGTATATCTCCTAATTAGCAATGAAAAAAGGGGAAAAAAAGCTCTTCAGTGATTTCTTCATGTTTCTTTGTCATTCCCTACCCTTTTGTGAGTTGTTCTTGTCTGTTCGTTATTCCCTTAAAATTACCTACCCTGTAGTGATTTCTTCATGTTTTTAGCTCACCTGTCACATAGTGACAATGTGAGCTTTTGTGATCACCCTTCGTCCATCGTGTGTCCGTGCGTCCGTCCGTCAACAATTTCTTGTCTGCACGATAGTGGTTTCATTTATGATTTTATTTTAACCAAACTTGCACACAACTTGTATCACCATAAGATCTCGGTTCCTTTCTTGAACTGGCCAGATCCCATTATGGGTTCCAGAGTTATGGCCCCTGAAAGGGCCAAAATCAGCTATTTTGACCTTGTCTGCACAATAGCAGCTTTATTTATAATTTGATTTTTACCAAACTGGCACACAACTTGTATCACCATAAGATCTTGGTTCCTTTCTTGAACTGGCCAGATCCTGTTATGGGTTCAAGAGTTATGGCCCCTGAAAGGGCCAAAATTAGCTATTTTGACCTTGTCTGCACAATAGCAGCTTCATTTATGATTTGATTTTAACCAAACTGGCACACAACTTGTATCACTATAAGATCTTGGTTCCTTTCTTGAACTGGCTAGATTCCATTATTGGTTCCAGAGTTATGGCCCCTGAAAGGGCCAGAATTAGCTATTTTGACCTTGTCTGCACAATAGCAGCTTCATTATGTCTCCCCCAGGAGACATATTGTTTTTGCCCTGTCCGTCCGTCCGTCCTTCCGTCCGTCCGTACGTCACACTTCATTTCCGAGCAATAACTGGAGAACCATTTGACCTAGAACCTTCAAACTTCATAGGGTTGTAGGGCTGCTGGAGTAGACGACCCCTATTGTTTTTGGGGTCACTCCGTCAAAGGTCAAGGTCACAGGGGCCTGAACATTGAAAACCATTTCCGATCAATAACTAGAGAACCACTTGACCCAGAATGTTGAAACTTCATAGGATGATTGATCATGAAGAGTAGATGACCCCTATTGATTTTGGGGTCACTCCGTCAAAGGTCAAGGTCACAGGGGCCTGAACATTGAAAACTATTTCCGACCAATAACTAGAGAACCACTTGACGCAGAATGTTGAAACTTCATAGGATGATTGGTCATGAAGAGTAGATGACCCCTATTGCTTTTGGGGTCACTCCGTCAAAGGTCAAGGTCACAGGGGCCTGAACATTGAAAACCATTTCCGATCAATAACTAGAGAACCACTTGACTCAGAATGTTGAAACTTCATAGGTTATTGGTCATGAAGAGTAGATGACCCCTATTGATTTTGGGGTCACTCCGTCAAAGGTCAAGGTCACAGGGGCCTGAACATTGAAAACCATTTCCAATCAATAACTAGAGAACCACTTGACCCAGAATGTTGAAACTTCATAGGATGATTGTACATGCAAAGTAGATGACCCCTATCGATTTTGGGGTCACTCCATTAAAGGTCAAGGTCACAGGGGCCTTAACATTGAAAACCATTTCCGGTCAATAACTTGAGAACCACTTGACCCAGAATGTTGAAACTTAAAAGGATTATTGGTCATGAAGAGTAGATGACCCCTAACGATTATGGGGTCACTCCGTCAAAGGTCAAGGTCACAGGGGCCTGAACATTGAAAACCATTTCCGATCAATAACTAGAGAACCACTTGACCCAGAATGTTGAAACTTCATAGGATGATTGGTCATGCAGAGTAGATGACCCCTAACGATTTTAGGGTCACTCTGTTAAAGGTCAAGGCCACAGGGGCCTGAACATGGAAAACCATTTCCAATCAATAACTTGAGAACCTCTCGACCCAGAATGTTGAAATAGGATGATTGGTCATGAAAAGTAGATGACCCCTAACGATTATGGGGTCACTCCGTCAAAGGTCAAGGTCACAGGGGCCTGAACATTGATAACCAGTTCTGATCAATAACTTGAGAACCACTTGACCCAGAATGTTGAAACTTCATAGGATGATTGAACATGCAGAGTAGATTACCCCTATTGATTTTGGGGTCAGTCTGTTAAAGGTCAAGGTCACAGTGGCCTGTTCATGTAAAATCATTTTTTGGAAATAACTTGAGAACTACTTGACCTACAATGTTGAAACTTAATAGGATGATTGGACATGCAGAGTAGATGACCCCTATTTATTTTGAGGTCACTTGATCAAAGGTCAAGGTCACAGGAGCCTGAACAGTGACTGGAGAACCACTAGGCCAAGAGTGTTGGAATTTAGCGGGATGACTGGACATGCCAAGTAGATGATCCCTATTGCAGCCAACCATCAGTGTCTCTTTGATTTTTGCTGCTGACCCCTATTAACTTCTTGCCTATAGGACTTTGCATTGGGGGAGACATGCGCTTTTTTACAAAAGCATTTTCTAGTTTATGATTTGAATTTAATCAAACTTGCACACAACTTGTGTTGCCATAAGATCTCAGTTCTTTTATTGAACCAGCCAGATCCCTTAATGGGTTCCAGAGTTATGGCCCCTGAAAGGGCCAAAATTAGCTATTTTGACCTTATCTGCACAATAGCAACTTCATTTATGATTTGATTTTAACCAAACTTGCACACAACTTGTATCACCACAAGATCTTGGTTCTTTTCTTGAACTGGCCAGATTCCATCATGAGTTCCAGAGTTATGGCCCCTTGAAGGTCCAAAATTGGCTATTTTGGCTTTTGCAGCCATATAGAGACTTCATTTATGGTTTTATTTGATACAAATTTCCAAAATATCTTCAACAACAATAAATCTTGGATTCCATGACAAATCAGATCCAATCGTAGGTTCCAGAGTTATTTTATATCTGATTACCTCCCCTGATTGTAGTCAAAATGGATTTATATCAGTAAGTACTTGTAGGACTTATTTGAAATTTCTTTAATATCATAGTCAATCAGGGTAGATAACTATGGACTGATTTATGTCAAATTACCTCCCTTTATTTCAAATTAAAATTGGTATATCTCCATAACTAATGAAGATACTGATCTGAAATTTCATTTATGTCAACAGATTTATTTGGCAGATCCTTCTTTTGTTCACTTACAATAATTTTCTTTTTAATTACTTCCCTTTTACGTTAATATAAATAGCTTATTTTTAGTAACTTTTTTATTATTGGCTGTAGGGAAAAACCGAGACCACTTTTCTGTGGTACAACATGGATGGTACTTCCAAGTTTTAGGTGTATTTTGACATATCTGTACCTTGTAAGATTTTTTTTTTCTTTTTGGTTAAATTTCTTTCCTTTGTTGTTCCTGTCCTTTGGACTTAGATATTTTTTCTGAGGACCTTCTTGTCCTCAAGTGCAATGATAACAGGTGAGCGATATAGGGCCATCATGGCCCTCTTGTTTCCTTGTTCCTTTAGAAGTATTCACCCTTTAATGATTTCTTGTTGTGTCTGTTGTTCTCTTAGAATTACCTTCCCTTTAGTAATTTTAACTTGTTACTTCATTGTTCCCATAGAAATACCTTCCATTTAGTGATTTCTTGTTCCCTTAGAATCATGTGACCTTTAGTGATTTTAACTTGTTACTTCATTGTTCCCATAGAAATACCTTCCATTTAGTGATTTCTTCATGTGTATGTTGTTCTCTTAGAATTACCTTCCCTTTAGTAATTTTAACTTGTTACTTCATTGTTCCCATAGAAATACCTTCCATTTAGTGATTTCTTGTTCCTTTAGAATCATGTGACCTTTAGTGATTTCTTTTTGTTTCAGTATTGTTCCCTTGTGTTTTTTTTTTAAATTACCTGAAATGAGTGACATTTCAAGTCTCCCAGTTGTAAAACTTCAGAACTTCACTAGTACCTGTATTGTGTTTTCCCTCATTCCCATGTTAGTACTTACTAAAAAATTTGTTGAATGAGTTATTTTTTCAGAAAGACTTTACTGAGTATCTTACAGAATTTTTGTTTCATATTTCAGCTATGGTAGAAAAGAAAACTTACACTGGTGAACATGTTAACACTGGAGCACCTCTTGAAGTTGAAAGAGATGACAGAGGTATATATATTGAATGTCCAAGCTTCCCTACAAACAAAGTACTTGAGCTTAACTTCTGACTTCATGCCAAACTTAACAGTTTTCCTGATTCTATGTCAGAACTTGCTTATTCTCTGATACAAACATGCAAATTGTCCACATGAATCACCCCAGCCTCGAAAAACTGGAACATTTTCCACATTAGTCAGTTTTTAAGAAACTGACCGATTTTCCGGTCTTGAGAAACTGGCAAATTTTCCATGTAAGTCAGTTCTAAAGAAACTGGCAAATTTCCTATGTAAGTCAGTTCTGAAGAAACTGGCAAATTTCCCATATAAGTCAGTTCTGGAAAAACTGGCAAATTTCCCATGTAAGTCAGTTCTAAAGAAACTGGCAAATTTCCCATGTAAGTCAGTTCTGAAGAAACTTGGCAAATTTCCCATGTAAGTCAGTTCTGGAAAAACTGGCAAATTTCCCATGTAAGTCAGTTCTGGAGAAACTGGAAATTTTCCATGTAAGCCAGTTCTAAAGAAACGGGCAAATTTCCCATGTAAGTCAGTTCTAAAAAAACAGGCAAATTTTCCATACATGTAAGTCTGTTCTGGAAAACCTGGCAAATTTCCCATGTAAGTCAGTTCTGGAAAAACGGGCAAATTTCCCATGTAAGTCAGTTCTGGAGGAACTGGAAGTTTTCCATGTAAGTCAGTTCTGAAGAAACTTGCAAATTCTCTGGATAACAATTTACTTCAGGAATTGTGTTTTCCGTGAAATCATCTTTCAGACCTCTCACCTTGCTTTGGGATCACCTTGACAGTCTGGATATACTTGCAGTCCTGGTGTAAGAACTACATTGTGTTCTGCTATTACTGTTATGATAATGTAATTTTGAAAAATATGATCAAAATTTTTATTCATTAAGGGATTTCATCTAGCATTTTTTTGTTCTTTTTCCATTCTTTTAACCATCTCAGACTCTTTTTTAAGTGTGATGTCATGATATTTAAACTGTATACCGAAGTTTATTATTTGGTTGTTTATTCCAGTGGCCATGATTGGTTTGGTAGTTGCAGGGATAGCATTGCTGATCATTATATGTGCTATTGTTTATGCCCTATACAGAAAACAGTAAGTATAAACAAGTAATGGCAGTAAGCTACTGTGAAATAATTATTAAATTATTATTCTTGGTTTACTAATGAGTAGTTTTCATCAGTTGGCATTTATAATTAAATCCTCACAAATTAACAGGGAGTTTAAAAACTGGTATTTTAGAGTAAACATGAGCATTTACATAATGTAAACAGTACATATTCTTTTTTTCTGAACAGAAAATGTTTATTTTCTCAGTCACTGCATGGTATAATTCAAACAGGATTACGAAAACATAATGTGTTATTGTCCTGCATTTAACAAACGTCTGTTCAACATAATTGACAGCTATTGTTGCTTCAACCTGTTAAGTTACTTCTGCCTTCCTGTTTTGTATTTTAAGTTAATGATTGTCTTGTACAAAACTGAGATATTGACAGTTGGCGGCTAGAGATTACCTGCCTATCTCCTTGTCTTGTAAAAATTGATAAATTGACAGTTGGTGGCTACTGGCTAGGGCTTACTTCCCCATCACCTGAAAGCAATCCAGCTGACTTACAGAAGGTAGATTGTTTTAGCAAGGTACCTGCGTCTGCCTGAAATGATGCTTGAAGGACACCTGGGGTCTTCTTCTGTAAAAGCTAGAAAGTGGCCATATGACCTGCCTTGTGTCAGAGAGACTTAAACAAAACAAAAGTAGAGAGTTTAATCCTATATAAGTTTCATAGTTGCTTAACTCATTTATTAACACTTTGATTGTATAGATTTTTTTTTAATGTTCAAGAAGTTTTTAATAATCCCTTGCAGGGAAACTTAACATTGTTTTACTTTTCAAAAACATGTCAGTAAAACACTACAGTTTTTATAACACAACATGATACGCCTTAGGAAACGAGCACTTGTGTTTACATAGAAGTTTCAAGTTGTACTGAATTTTTTTCGCATACTTCAAGCCTACGCCAAACATTGTTACTTGCAGTTTTGTTTATATTTTAAATTCCAGTCAGTCTACACTAAATTCTTGTATTAGAACAGCAGTGTAATAAGCATACTAGTGTCTGTGGTTGTTAAACTGTGCTGAGAGACCAGTCTCAAAAATGCAGCCTTGTCATTGGTCAGTTTCCAAATACACAGAACCAATCATAGGCTCTAGTTCTGTGACTGGTTCCCAAACTAACCTTGGGCATAGAACTTGGTTTCCTGTGAAACTCGAGATTCAATTAAATAAGCGAAAAGCTTTCTTCACATTCAAAAAATAATTTGATACGAACTATGTGAATGTCTAGCACAAGTCGGATGTTTATATACAATGAAACCTTTATGTCTGATGCTTGAAGATTATATGCTGTTATAATAAACTTTATCATATAAACAGTTTATCATCTAAATTACTGCCAGATTAGACAAAATTGCACAAGTATCCTGGAAAAAAGTACAAAAAAGAAGCTGAAAATGATTGTAATTGGTTGATTGTTTATGCTAAATTCCCCACCAGGAATGTTATCACTAAGTGCCTACTTCAAATCTGTTTATTTGCATGCACATGTCATTTTATTTGGCAGTATGATATCGTATTTCATAACATGCATGAGGAAACTAAAGAACTTTATGAGAAAATAACATTACTGTGGTTGATAAGGCAAAAAGATGGGAACATTATTTTATAATTTGAACTTTTATATTAAAGAAATGAGCTTCTAGCTGTCTAGAAATATTCAAGTGTAAGCATTTGTTTTCGCGGGTTTTAAGTTCAGGTCATACAACAACTTTCAAGCTTCAATTTCACACACAGGCAGTCACCTGGATAGAATCATTCCCCTACCACAAGCGGCAGCCATCTGAATGGGTTCCTCACACTACAACCTGAGCCAGGCTAGAACCCACAGGGTTCAGGTACAAGTGTCTACAACCTTAACCTCTCAGCCACAGGGGCCTCTCAAGTATCAGTTCATTTAACTTCTCAGGATTAAACTGATACACGGAAACTTTCTGTAATGCTTTTAAGTTTTGATTGAAAACTCTTAGAAATATGCCTTTAAGGTTGGTGTAAAATGAGTTAATCTTAAGGTATTGACAGCACTCCCAAAATATTTTTATGTATGAAGTCATTTGTCCAGCGCTACAGTCTTATAAATTTATGTTTCAAAACATTTCTACTCATTTTCAGTCTCCTGAATTTATGTTCAGCGTCATTTGTCTTCTGCTTCAGTCTCCTGAATTTATGTTCAACGTCATTTGTCTTCTGCTTCAGTCTCCTGAATTTATGTCCAACGTCATTTGTCTTCTGCTTCAGTCTCCTGAATTTATGTTTCAATTCATTTGTCCTCCACTTCTGTCACCTGAATTTGTCCGAAGTCATTTGTCCTCTTCTTCTGTCTCCTGAATTTATGTTGGAAGCTATTTTTCATCTCCTGTCTCCTGGATTTATGTCTTAAGTCATTTGCCACAACTTCAGTCTTCTGAATTTATGTCTTAAGTCATTTGACCTCTGCTTCAGTCTTCTGAAGTCATTTGACCTCTGCTTCAGTCTCCTGAATTTATATCTGAAGTCATTTGACCTCTGCTTCTGTGACCTGAATTTATGTCTGAAGTCATTTGACCTCTGCTTTAGTCTCCTGAATTTATGTCTGAAGTCATTTTGTCCTTTGCTTCTGTGACTTGAGTGGAAGTTGTAAGTTACCTGCTGCTAGTAAGAAGTAAAACAAACCTGAACATATTTTACAAGTTGTTTTGCTCCTTATTCGTCACTCGCATGGTTTGATACTGGTGTAGGAAATTTTTTTATATATAAGCCTCTAAAGATTCAAAAGTCGGAGAACATGGAAATTTTAATGAAATGAAAATGTTCAACAAACAGGTTAAAATAAGAAATTTCATTACTCTTGTAAAAACTATGTTTAACAAGGCCTCATATAATTCACTGTTTTATATGTGGATGTCCTATGTACTGTAAATCACTTTATATTAGCGTGATCTTTATTTCGCGAATTCCAGCACCCTGAATTATTTCGCGGATTTATGAATTCGCGACGGAAGGGTCAGAAATTTAAATTGGCGAAGGTTCGTTTTTTATATTAGCAAAATTTCAATTCCGGAAGTCCTGATTATATCAATGCAAATTGTTCAGTACTGTACCAAATTTATGCATGCCAAAGACTCGTTAAACACATGGTCCTTAACGGTTATTTCGTATTAGCAATCGGTTACTTTATTCACACAGACTGAAATAAGTGAGCCTTTAAATCCTTTATTCAATTTACTGGCGATTATTCTTATTACACTTAATAGCTGATAAAATGTTCAAAGTTTTTTACAGCCATTTCATAAATAATCAACGTACACATTTATAGTACAATGGTGTGATAAATTGTCCGCTAATCTTTATTGTTGTCTAAACAAAATGTGTAAAAAATCAAATTTGTTGAGAAGATAAGGGATGATACTGATCTTCCCCTAGGGCAAGACGCGCGCTGCTTGTTTGACACATACGAAAATTAAAACACCGCGAATAGTACCAGATTTACAGTATACATATAGAAACATCTCTTGTTTATTCTGCTTACTGTTTGACTACTGGTGTTTTGCTTCCAAAAAACAGGCATTTTATCTTTTGTAGAATCTTTCTTGCTATTTCAACTTTTATAGAATCTTTCTTGCTCTTTCCTTATTTTATGGTAATGATTTTGTGTCTTATTCTCCCACAGTAATGTTTTATTCAAATG
This sequence comes from Mercenaria mercenaria, assembly GCF_021730395.1. Classification (NCBI taxonomy): domain Eukaryota; kingdom Metazoa; phylum Mollusca; class Bivalvia; order Venerida; family Veneridae; genus Mercenaria; species Mercenaria mercenaria. Next base: position 28,626,494 of record NC_069362.1, read on the forward strand.
GTTGAAAGACATTAGCATTAGAAATTTGACATACGCATTCACAAATCTTCACTTGAGGGACATTCAGATCTCCTTTAATATGCATTTATTGATATGAAACTCCTTTGCTTACAAGAATTGCCTGTCTGGCAGTAATAATGCTGCCAAAAAAATTGTCAAATGCAGCTAAGAGTACATTCTGTTATTTATGCAGCTCCAACTGTGTTGAATATTACTCTACTCAAGTTATTTTTCCTGTCATGCCTGGCTTTAAACAGCCATCAGTAACAAAAGAATTTTTTTATAACCATGCTTCCAGTGTAAGTTTGTCGTTACAGTATCAGCTGCATGAACAGATGATCAGATACACTGAAATACATACAAGGCAGAAGTAGCTCAGTTACTCACTTTACATTGCTCAGTGCCCCATTTTTGAATTAACTGTAGAATAAAAAAAAAATGTTCTAAGAATTTTAAAATCAAGAGTTATCTTTTTATGCCCCCGAAGGGAGGCATATAGATTTTGAACCGGCTGTCGGTCTGTCAGTCTTGTCGGTCTGTCAGTCTGTCGGTCTGTCAGTCTGTCCGCAATTTTCGTGTCCGGTCCATATCTTTGTCATCGATGGATGGATTTTCAAATAACTTGGCGTGAATGTGTACCACAGTAAGACGACGTGTCGCGCGCAAGACCCAGGTCCGTAGCTCAAAGGTCAAGGTCACACTGAGACATTAAAGGATAGTGCAATGATGGGTTTGTCCGTTCCATATCTTTGTCATCGATGGATGGATTTTTAAATAACTTGGCATGAATGTGTACCAAAGTAAGACGACGTGTCGCGCGCAAGACCCAGTCGTAGCTCGTAAGGCTCAAAGGTGCAAGGGTTCCACTACATTGGGTCCATATTTAATGGAGGATTTAATATGCATCCACTTGCTGCAAGGCGTGTAAAAGCGGTACATTAAAAGATAGTGCATTGATGGGCGTGTCCGGTCCATATCTTTGTCATCGATGGATGGATTTTCAAATAACTTGGCAGGAATGTGTACAACAGTAAGACGACGTGTCGCACGCAAGACCCAGGTCCGTAGCTCAAAAGTCAAGGTCACACTTAGACGTTAAAGGTCATTTTTCATGATAGTGCATTGATGGGTGTGTCCGGTCCATATCTTTGTCATTCATGCATGGATTTTAAAATAACTACGCATGAATGTGTGACACAGTAAGACGACGTGTCGTTCGCAAGACCCAGTTCCATAGGTCAAAGGTCCTAAACTCTAACATCGGCCATAACTATATATTCATTCAAAGTGCCATCGGGGGCATGTGTCATCCTATGGAGACAGCTCTTGTTTGATCTCTTTCAAGTCATTATTAAATGGATTCTATCAAATCAGATGTATTAATATTTGAAAGAGATTTTTTTGAGGGGTCACTTATTTACAGAATTATGGTTTCCTGTTAGTAGTATATATATCGTTATGGTAAGATCATATTGTATGGAGGTACTTTCTAAGTATATGGTTGTTGGATCGTCTGAACTCATTTGAAATTTCTGTAATTTGTTACCTTATTTTCAGTGAAAGTCAGAAGAGAGAACATGTGAAGAGAACACAGCGACTGGCAGCAAGATTCCAGAATACAGGCTATGCAACTATCATGCAGGATATATCACATGACCGGTCACACGACAACAGTAATGATACCAGTGTCAACCAGTCAGCTGCTCGCCCAGTCAGCAACATATATCTCGATCCAGTAGAGATTAACAGAGTGTATGATGTGGTGAACAAAGACACAAGTTTGGAGAGGCGTAATTTTGCTGATTCTAATCATTCTGAAGGTCGTAATGAGTCTGATATATCAGAAACTGCTCGCTTGGTTTATTCAGGAGGGGCTTCTTCAGCTGGAAATCTTGCTGAGGCAGGATTGATGTCAAACACACCAAGTGAGGCAGCAGGGGCAACATCTGCCTGCTGTTCTAACTCAGCTGGGAGAAGGATTGAAGAAAATGAATACATTGAAATGAGTGGGGGAAATAGCATGGGAAACATTGATAGTCTAGGTAAGGAGGTTAACCCAGCTAGATGTGCTGGAGGTAGTGTAGATAATTTGAAAAATTGTAAAGGTGGTGCAACTGGCAGTGTTCATGACTTGAAATCTTCCAATATGTATGTTACACCTGTCCACTATGACAGCAAACTGAACAATAGTGTACCAGTCGAGAAGTCAAAGAGTCCAGAAATTCACATCTACAGCAACCGACTTGATGAAATTGACAATAATAGTTCTCTTGGCCTACGCCCCTTACCACCTGTACCGAATACAGACAGTACCATTCCTGTTGAGAAACGTGTGTCATGAAGTTTTATGCTGTTACAGTAATTGTTATCAATTAGGGCCAGTTTTTTGTCCTGTAATGTAATTTTACAGTGAAGGTTTTTCATTTTGAATTATGACAGAAAGTATATCTACATACATGGAGTTGACACTAGTTCAGAGGACTTGTAAGAACTCGCCTGGAAATGTCACCTTGAGCTGAAAAATACTAATATTTAGCAATGAGGTCAAAAGGAACCATGTCAGGCTAATTTTCAGACTGTCCAACTAACTGGTTTTTGAAAATCGACTAAGTTTAGAAATGGCCTAAGACCAAAACATGGATATATAGTTAGCATTTCAGGAAACATCACAAAATAAAAAATTTCAGTATGCAGAAAAGGGTGGTGTATGTTTCCTTTTGATTGGTTGTTAGGCTTCTTCACTGACAATATGACTAAAGTACATCTCCTATTACGCTACGCATAGGATCTGAGAATGACCTATTCATTGCCTCGTTCTGACGACCCTTTCGCTAGCCAATCAGAGCCTAACTTACAACATCTTGCAAATCTACATGTAGCCTTGACTTCTGATATTTAAAATTCTTATGTCATAATGTATCAGATAGCCGGTTAGCTCAGTCGGTAGGCCACTTGCTTTATAAGCGAGGGGTTCCGGGTTCGAGCCCTGGAATGACTGCACATTTTTCTTACTCTTTCACATTCGAACAAGTCGTCTGATTGGTTAAAATAAAAATAGCAATACTGGAAATCCAAAATATACAGAAGACGAATGTGAATGGGTCGTTCTCAGATCTTTGTTTAGAAGATCAAGTACTTAAGTCAGATTGCTTCACTGACACTCTCAGTTTAAATGTCTTCAAAAACTTTTAGCAATGAGTAAAGAACCTTAGTAACTTTAGCTGTCTCACATTAACAGCCTTTTGCAAACAGCTTGTAGAAGATAAGCCATAAACATCGATCATTAGTGTTGCTTACTCACAAATATTTTTCAAATATGAGAAATTGAATGTACTTTGATTTTTAGCCAGACACTCTCATTTACAGCTTCAAATTTATCAGATGTAAGTATTTAATTAATTCAAAGCTTTAGCTGATTTCAAATGCTGCAGCCTTTTCTTGGTTTTGACAAGAAATTTTTATGTGAATATTTGAGAACTTGGTAAATCTGGGATAAATTACAAATAACTCGAATGTCACGAAAAAGCATATCGATTTTTTGAAAAATGGCATCTCTTTCAATTTTTGTCAGTATTCATTGCACTTGTTGGTATTTAAATGAAATTTGTATTATAGGTATAGGTTATAGATCATTTATTGGCCTTCTAATGAAATAAGTTTTGCTGGAAGGAAGCAGGGAAGTGAATGCAATAACTTAATTTGTTAGAATGTTGTTAGTGATCTATAATGTATTTATAGTTTAACAAGTAAAACTGTAACCTAGCAATATGCAAATAAGTGAGACACAAATTGGAAGTTCTCTGGTTGCTGATTGCGTGTGCAGACTTGATAATCTGTAAAATATTGTGCACTTTTTAAATGTCAAACTGCATGAAATCAAGGATATACAGAAGCAGAAACTGCAGCTACTGAAGGTCATCAATGTAATATATACAGCTACATTGACAGCCACTTTAAAATCACTGCGTTTTTTTTTATATTTTCAGAAAACTTATTTTCACTGTACTTCTTGTTTAGCAATATACTTTCACATCTTTTTTTTATGTTTTCAGAGAATTTATTGATTCACTAGGATTTTACTTCTTACTTGTTTTTCTTCATAGGTAACATCAGATTTTAATGATAAGCTGAAAAGTGAAATAAGAAAGTTTAGATCCTGTTATTTCAGATTTTTAAATGGAAGAATACTGAAATACAGGGAAAAAGTATTGACAGTTTTGGTTAACCTGTTATATTATATGGATGAAAATTGTGATAATAGGGGAAACAACTCTTACTGACTTGAACGTAATGTTTACATAGATGCAGTGCCATGTCAGTATTTTATGTTTCAAAACACATTTTCTAATAAAATAATTCATATTTGCTGATATACCCACTATTTTTGTATAATACTTTGACAATCAAAATACAAGGTAATAATTAAACCCTGCTTTGAAAATTGCTGTATAGTATTATGGTAAGGTCACAGGTCACATTTTCAACCGCGTGGTAGCTTAAACTGTGCCACACTTTGCATATCTGTAATTTGTTAAACACAAATTGAATGTCTAGTTTTGGTGCAAAAGTTATATCTATGTTCTAGGTAGGCTTCTTCAGTAGGTTAGCCATTGTTCAAATTTTGCAAAGCTTTTTTTCTATTTAAGAAGCAATGGTTTTGATAAAGATGGAGGTTGTTTTTAGCTTTACTATATTTTTAGGGCTTTCTGAGAAATTGTCTTTGTTGTTTGGTGTGTAAAAGTTGCTGAAAAATATTTTTTGTTCTGGTTGCATGTGTTGTAGATACAACAGTTGTGGGAACACTAGGAATCGTCAGTTTTAATCAGATAAAACACTTTTCTAGAACATTTATGTGATAAGTAGATTGTATGAAAGTACATGTATACATGACACATGTACCTGTACTTTGATTTTTACTTTCATTTTGGATTACACAGTTTTACATAATTATGTTGTATACATTTTCTGTTGCAGTTGTTGTATTAGTTTTCATAATCCAGTGTGGATATGATATAATTATTCTACTTAGTAGTTTATTTTACTTTTTTTTTTTAAACTAAGGTGCTTTTTATGTTAATATGTGTCCATTTTAGTTAAACTCTAGCTGAATGTAGTTTAATTATTTATCAAAGATAAATTTGTGTTCAAACCCAGTATTAGCTTTTGTTACCAAATGAGACAGAAGTGTCAGAAATATAAAGTTTCACCCTTTGCACTGCTGGCACTGATGTATCCAGTGTTCTGTCTGTCTAGCTTATAATCAACATTCATTTGGGATCTGATTTAATACAGAAGGGTCTTGGGCTACAGTCAGGCCAAAATACATGTAGTTTTGGGTTAAGGGAAAAAAATGAGTTTCACGCTTTTAATTTTGTTCATTTTTGTACAGTTAATGGAGATGTTTAAATATAAGTAACAATATAAGGTATCCGAGGATAACAAACTAGATCAGACGGCCTGAGCTGGCATTTTACCTGACCAATCGAGTTCAAATTGAACATTGATTTATAAAGCTAAGTTGTTTATATCGTATTTAGTGACACTTGAACTTATTCTTTTACACTTACTCTAGAATACATATGGTGTTACTTCTTCTAAATTGTAACAGAATGATTTAAAATGGTTTTCATGTTAATGCTTAACACAACTCAACAGATTCTTTCAACTTGGTTCAGTTATTGTTACTTCTGTTAGAAGTATCCTGCTATGTAATGCATATTGTTTGTTTTACCTCCAACTAGTTTCTGGCTATTCAGTTGGTCAGCTGACTTCACATGAAGATCGTGTGATTTCCTTACACTGCTGCCAGATCCAGATTTAGCTTTTACAAGAGTTATTTCCCTTGTTGCTGTTTATGAATTGTGTTCCAGATTTTTTGCAGAAGTTATTTAGGAAGTTGAACACCAACAAAACAACTTGATCCTAATAAATTGAAATAAAGTTGCAATTTTTTCAACTTTCAGTGATTTCTCTGCCAGCATTAGAAATTTTGAAAACAAATTTTAAGTTTATTTTGCCTCACCACCATAATACAAGCTAGAAAAAAAAGAAAATTATTGCTAGTTTTTTTTTTACTTGACTGCTGCCTGACTTGGCCTAGATCATTTCTCGGCTGAGCCAGTCAAATTGTTAAAATTTATAAAAAATTAAGAAAATGAAACAACAACAAAAAACAACAAGCTATACTTAATATGTAGTTGGTAAGATAAATTTGTTACACAATGTGTATAAATAACTACATAGTTGGGGTAAATATGTGTTTTGTTAAGTTTTAATGCTAAAACATTTTATGTTTTTCTTATTATGTATATATATATATATATTAAATATTCAGTATTTTACATAATCTAAGTCAAGGTTCTTATGTTTGTCTTACCTGGTGTTAAACCCCTTCATATAAATTGATCTTGAATAAACTTCAAAGATTATTTTTGATTTGCCACTAGGTAGAAAAGACAAAAATATTATTAAACATTTTGTGTTATAAAAATGTGTTAATTTTATGAACACAAAAATTCATGTCAAGCTATGTTACCAGTCGTATACAGGTTATGAAAAATAGGGCAGCGGCTCTGGATGAAAGAATAGTCTAGTATGCATATGATTTATTATATGAGCCGTGCCATGGGAAAACAAACATAGTGGCTTTGCAACCAGCATGAATCCAGACCAGCCTGCGCATCCGCGCAGTCTGGTCAGGATCCATGCTGTTCGCTATCATAGCCTATTGCAATTAGAGAAATCGTTAGTGAACAGCATGGATCCTGACCAGACTGCGCGGATGCCCAGGCTGGTCTGGTTCCATGCTGGTCACAAAGCCACTATGTTGGTTTTCTCATGGCACGGCTCATATGTGTTATACTAGAATGAAAATCGTGATATTTTATTTTTACTTTCCAAAGATATATAGATGAATTCTAGATTTAGAGCTTATAATATTTTCACTTTATTGGTGATGTTATGCAATGGCATAATTGTTTCTGAATGCACAGTCCAGTTTTGATGATATTTACTAAAAGCTTGCGGAGCCGTACATACATACAAATGTTTTTCAGTAAATAAACGCAAAAGTATTGTATTACACAGCATGATATTCTATACCTGCCAGTAATTCAGGCATGTACCAAATCACTGTTGAGTATATTTGCATATTCGACAATGCAACAGTTTTGACTGGAATCTCTTGTCAACTAAACAAGAAAATCTGTTGACCAATAAATATATCCGCATGAATATCAACATCAGTAAATGCTTGACGTAATGTTTTTGTATACGTTTAAAAGATGGCATTTTGTCTGTTCCATTGTTTTCCTTTTTTACTGTCGGAGAAAATAATTGGTAGAATTAAAAAATAATTCATACCCATTTGAAAAACATACTGGACTATTGGCTCTCTTGGTATGTTTATTTTGAATGTGTTCTTGTTCAAATATTATTGCCATATTGTACAGAATAATGTTAAATAATCTAACAACTTCACATTCAGAGCGGAGTAATAATTATCTACACAAGACGTATTGCTTTGCAAGTTTGTCAGTAAAACTGGTGTGTCCTTGTTACAGGTTGTTGTTGTTGCTGTGATGACATTGTTACCGTTTGTGGTGTTATTTTCTAACATGTTTGTCTTGAGTTTTAACTGCACACATTATACGAGATTCAGTTTTTTTTTCCGTGTTTATATTTTAAATGATGATCAGCTATGGCCGTTGATTCATATTTTCTGCCAGTTGTTTTATTCTAGATAAAATATATCAAAATACATGTAGTAAGGTTAAGTTTTTTTATTGACAACTTCTGTTAAATTTTCACAGCATATAATATTATACTGTTGGTTTCTGAATAGAATAGAACTATTTCTATTGCATATACATTGTACACAGATATTAGTTGTAACTTTATCGTACTTTGTATAGATAATCAACGTAACTATTTTATTCTTGGATGCTGTTACAAGTTCTGTTTTAAATGAATTGATATACTTTTCTAAGCCAGTATTGTTACAGAATTGTTATACAGAAAGAGTGTTTTTTTTCTTTCAATCTAAACTTAGCATTAATGTCAAAGGTATGTTTTTATAACATTGTGTATAAAAGTATTTGTCAGTACATTGTGTATAAATTATGATATGTATATATTGCAACGTTGTATGTTTAATGGATTTTTACAGTCAGATTTACAGTCAGATTTTCCATATATGGAATAAAAAAAATTATTATCTCATTAATGGCTTTATTTTCTGTCCTACTTTAGCTAGTACTGTCTCTGAATGTGACTACACCCAACACCACTTTTTCTGAGGAAAAGAAACAAGTTCTTTTAGTCCAAGGGTGCATAACTCTGCAATGCTGGACCAATCCTAAAGAAATGTCACACACTGAACTTCTTTGTACCGGTAATCATTTGCATGAGTTTTTGTTTGAATCCATCAAACTGTAAGAAGTAATTCCAGTGCAAACTTCCATGTACCAATAGTGACAGTGTACACATTTCTGAACATTAGGGCATGTATCTGTGTTATTTGATGTGACAATGATAAAAAACCCAACATAACATCTTCAATTCATGATGATCATTGCATAAAGTTTCACCTGAATTCCTCTGAAACTGAAGAAGTTGAAGTCAAAAACTCTAATGTACCAATAAAGCAAATATGTGTGTTGTGTCTAAGACAGAAGGGGAATAACTCTGCAATGCTTGGCCGGACCCTTAAAAAAAAATACATCTGCAGTTCATAATGATCATGTGTATGAAGTTCAATGGAAACCCTTAAAAACTGTGGAAATAAAGAATATGCTTTTAGTACACCTGAATCAAAGGTTCAGGGAGAGCTGTTAGTATCAGTGGATGGTCCATCTTCCATCATCCGTCTATCATCCACAATTTACATAAACACTTACTCTGAAAGTACTGGTCAGCATTACACCATACTTGGTCTGTAATACTCTGGCAAAACAATAATAGGTGTCATCTAGTATCCACAATGATCCAACTGTTAGTCAAAGCATTCTCTAGTTATTGATTGAACACCAATGTGTCTACAAACCAACCTTCTGCCCAACAATGTGCATACGATACACTAGTACCCACTCTTCTACAAAGGCAGCATACTAACAAATGGTTGCCAAATTGAGATGGTGCACAGAAAGCCAATTCTAGCGTCAGTTAAAGGTTAAGGTCAGCAGGTGGGATCAAAGGTCAAATAGGCAGTATGTGTCCACTAGGGAGCTTTTTATTATATGTAACATTTCTCAAAAAGAGATCATAATCATTATGTAACTTGAACTTTCTGCTATATTGATTCAGTAGCAAGGATGCACAGAGTTCAAAGGTCATATAGTAGAGATTTCATGTCTTTTCCATATCATATAATAACTTCAATATTATGAGACAATGTGCAGAACACAATTTTTAGCCATGTTATTTCGTGATTTTTTTTAGGGTTTAATGTCACACCAACACAGTTACAGGTAGCCATGTTTAAGTTAATTGTCAATGTTGTTCATTGAGATAGGTCAAACAGACAGTAGTTTAGTATCCTCTTTACATCTTTACTCCCTTGACAGATCTTTGGATGACACACTAAAAATATTTCATAAAATAAGGCAATATGCAGAATGCATCTTTCATGGTCTGTTCAGCATGTAATCTCATCTAAGAAATAATTTATAGACTAACCCTGTTTAAACACTGTTTATACACAATGGGCAGTTATACTTTAGGCTTAATAATTTGACTAGGGTGCAGCCAGAGTGAAATTATTTCCTCCAACATATAATTGCTAGTGTGTAGATAATGTTCAAACATTGGTTTTGCTATAAATTATTTTGATTCTAATAAGCTCTCTATTGTAAAATTTAGAGCAAATACGATAGAACTTTTTCTTCGCGCATGTATGGCGCCAAACTGTAGGTCGTCACATGTTTATACATGCCTGGACCTGAAATGGTAATACAGTGAAACACCGCTCGCTCTAGCATCGATGACTCGAGTACCTGGGCTCGCTCAAGCAATTTGTGTGGTCCCGGTTAATTTTCTTCTATTATCTATCTGAAATTACCATGGCTGGGTTGAGCATCGATAACTCGATCGCTCGAGCATGATACCTGGTCCCTGTGTTTTATTCTATTCTTTGTTGCTTCTAGCAAACTTGAGCAGAGGTGTCAAAATTTTTCACACCTTCAGCGGTCAGAGTGTAGTGTATCGGTTAATTAAAAAATTTTGCACGCCGTGAGAATTGCATGGTCTATTCCCCGACGATCTTAAATGTTTGTCAGTTTATTTGATCAGATAGTGAGATTAATTATTGATGAAAGGTTGAACGAAAGTTTTATAGATCAATTACTGTTTGTTTTAGATTAAAGCAAGTATTTTATTACTTATAACATCTTTTCTGCTGGATTAAGAAGATATGAGATCTTAATATTCTAATCAGCAGTTGTTTGCATGCAAATAAAGAAAATAATATAGCCTTTTCATAAATTTGATTATTATGAGATCTTACTTAAATAAAAGTTTTAGTTGTTCCTTCGCATGTGCCATTTACAAATTACATATTGAAAAGTCTATCACAGATAACGTTTGTTATACATTTTTTGAAAATGATACGAGTGTGTTATTATTACGCATCACCGTTTCCTCTGCAAATGGTCCCGATGACACTTCAATTTTCTTCATATGTTGGTCAATCTTTTGGTCGCTCGAAACCATGGATAACTCGAGCATTTTGCTCATCCCCTTGCGTCCTTGAGCGAGCAGTGTTTCACTGTATGTCTTGCAGAATAGTTCTATAAGAGCACTGTTATGGTTGCTTTAAGCAACTTGCTTACACATAGCCTGCAAGTTTAAAGCCAGTCTCCGACAAAAGTGTCAGGGAGTCGACTTTGGACTAGCACTCGAGTGACCCGGGTTCGAATTTGCGATTTTTCATCATAAAATGCTTTGCTCTTTGATTTGTTACAGCTAAAAGTTTTAAGATGGGGGCTCATCTGGGACAGACTTAATCTCGTACCAAAAATGGGACTTTCTATACCAAAATGGCTTACATGTCTTACTTGACTTCTTTAAGAGCTAAAGTGTTACGGTCGCTTAAGCTTGGCCTGCAAGTTTAAAGCCAATCTCTGAAAACTGCATCAGGGAGTCTACTCTTTGGCTCTGTGGTTAGAGCATTGGACTAGCACCCTAGCTACCCTGGTTTGAATCCTGCCACAGGTAGCTTGGATTTTTATGCCCCCGAAGGGAGACATATTAGTTTTCAACTGTCCGTCCGTTTGTTAGTTTGTCACAACGTTAACTTTTTGCATGAAGGCATTTTATTCACGAACCACTGCACCCAGGACCTTCAAACTTCACTTGCTGATAGTACTTATTGAGTACACCACCCCTACTGACTTTGGGGTCACCAGGTCAAAAGTCAAGGTCACAGGGGCCAACGTTAACTTTTTGCATGAAGGTACTTTACTCGTGCACCACTGCACCCAGGACCTTCAAACTTCACTTGCTGATAGTACTTCTTGAGTACACCACTCCTACTGACTTTGGGGTCACCAGGTCAAAGGTCAAGTTCACCAGGCCAAATGTCAAGATGCTGCGGGGGCATTTGTCACCATTAGTGACAGCTCTTGTTTGTCATAAAATGCTATGCTCTTTGATTTGTTATGGCTAAGTCGTTAGAATGCAAATTATTCTACACAGCGAATATCCAACTCAGTGTGTGAACTAGAAGATGCTTTCGTAGAAAAGTGCAGGACTCCCGCAATGAGTAGTAGTAATAGGCAGGAAGTCAATAGGGGACAGGAGCAAAAAAAAAGAGACAGCGATGGTTGGCTGCAATAGGGATCATCTACTCGGCATGTCCAATCATCCCATGAAGTTTCAACATTCTGGGCTAACAATTCTCAAGTTATGGTTTGGAAACGGTTTTCCATGTTCTGGCCCCTGTGAACTTGACCTTTGATAGAGTGACCCCAAAATCAATAGGGGTCATTTACTCTGCATGTCCAATCATCCTATGAAGTTTCAACATTCTGGGTCAAGTGGTTCTCAAGTTACTGATCGGAAATGGTTTTCCATGATCAGGCCCCTGTGACCTTGACCTTTAACAGAGCGATGCCAAAATCGATAGGGGTCAAGTCGTTTTCAAGTTATTGATTGGAAATGTTTTCCATGTCAGGCCCAATTTGATGTAGTGACCCCAAAAACAATATGGGTCGTCTACTCCATAAGCCCCGCCACCCTATGAAGTTTGAAGGTAACCTAGGTCAAATGGTTCTGCAGGTATTGATACGAAATGAAGTGTGACAGATGGATGAACAGACGGACAGGGCAAAAACAAATGAATCAAGACAGTTGTGATATGTGACATTTTGTTTATAAGTAAAATATCTGATCAAATTTGAAAGTATTACTTCACAATGCATACATAGCACTAATATCATGTCAAGGTGACATCAACAGAATACTGTTGTCATGGTTTAAGTACATACTAGTCATATTAAAATAGTTGATAATGTGATATTTGTGCCAAGTTCTTTGAAAATCAAAAGAATAACAAGGAAATTCGATGAATTGGTATCCCCCGCCGAAAGGGTTTGTGGTGAGGAATGGCAAAAAAATATATCCGGCAAAAAGTTAAGGATGTTAATAAGAAGCAAATAATTTCATTAGTCAAAATCAATTTAACAGAAAACAAATGTTTAATTAAAGAGTACATAATAAATGTATGATATTTTGATCCTGACTAAAGAATTTATTTTGAATGGGATATGCTTACTGTAATAAGCTTAGCTTTTAAAATTAAATGCAGTTAATTTAAATATGAGCTGGAAGTTTAACTGGAACGAAATATTGTCTTTGAGTGGTTTGGCACCAGGTGTTGCTGTTTAACATGTACATTTGAACTTAAAAGAACAGATGTCCATATGAGAACACAGGTAAGATATCTTGAACATGACTGAGGGCAAGGTTTGTGCAGTCACAACTTAACATGTGGAAGGTTTGAACATTTAAAAAAAAAAACAGGAATGGAAATATATATAATTATGTATTTAGCAGGTGGGGGTGCAGGGGAACGGGAGAGGAAACAAAATTTCACATGTTGATTATAAATATTGATGGAAAATTAAAAATGAAAAAAAAAACAAGAGGGTCATGATGACCCTGGATCGCTCAACAGAGTAATATGAGCTACATGTTTCAAATGTCAAACTGATGATTTTTAGAATTTTTTTAGAAGATTTTCTGATGTACAATCAAGTAACCCCTGGGGCGGGGCCAATTTTACCCCGGGGGTCATGATTTGAACAAATTTTGTAGAAGTCTACTAGGCAATGCTACAGGTCAAATATCTAAGATCTAGGCCTTCTGGTTTATTTTTAGAAAAATTTTGAAGATTTTCCTATGTAAAATCAAGTGACCCCTGGGGCGGGGTCAATTTTGACCCCGGGGTCATGATTTGAACAAAGTTCCACTAGGTAATGCTATATGTGAAATATCTAAGCTCTAGGCCTTCTGGATTATTTTTAGAAATTTTTTGAAGATTTTCCTATGTAAAATCAAGTGACCCCTGGGGCGGGGTCAATTTTCAACCCGGGGGTCATGATTTGAACAAAGGTCCACTAGGCAATGCTATATGTGAAACATCTAAGCTCTAGGCCTTCTGGTTTATTTTTAGAAAATTTTTGAAGATTTTCCTATGTAAAATCAAGTGACCCCTGGGGCGGGGTCAATTTTGACCCAGGGGGTCATGATTCGAACAAATTTTGTAGAGGTCCATTAGGCAATGCTACATGTAAACTATCTAAGCTCTAGGTCTTCTGGTTTATTTTTTAGAAAATTTGAAGATTTTTCTATGTACAGTCAAGTAACCCCATGGGGCGGGGTCATGATTTGAACAAATTTTGTAGAAGTCTACTAGGCAATGCTACATGTGAAATATCTAAGATATAGTCCTTCTGGTTTATTTTCAAAAAATTTTTGAAGATTTTCCTGTGTTAAATCAAGTGACCCATGGGGCGGGGATCATGATTTGAACAAATTTTGTAGAGGTTCATTAGGGAATGCTACATGTGAAATATCTAAGCTGTAGGCCTTCTGGTTTATTTTTTAGAAAATTTTTGAAGATTTTCCTATGTAAAATCAAGTGACCCCTGGGGCGGGGTCAATTTTTACCCCAGGGTCATGATTTGAATAGATTTTGTAGAGGTCCACTAGGCAATGCTACATGTGAAATATCTAAGCTCTAGGCCTTCTGGATTATTTTTAGAAAATTTTTGAAGATTTTCCTGTGTAAAATCAAGTGACCCCTGGTGCGGGGTCAATTTTGACCCCGGGGGTCATGATTTGAACAGTTTTAGTAGAGGTCCATTAGGCAATGCTACATGTGAAATATCTAAGCTCTAGGGCTTCTGGTTTTTGAGAAGAAGATTTTTGAAGATTTTCCTATGTAAAATCAAGTGATCCCTGGGGCAGGGTCAATTTTGACCCCGGGGTCATTATTTGAATAAATTTGGTAGAGGTCCACCAGGTAATGCTTCACACCAAATATCTAAGCTCTAGCTAGGGCTTCAAGATTTTTAAATTTTTTCCTTTCGGTTGCCATGGCAACCAGAGTTCTGCATGGAATTCAATTCTTTGAATAATTTTTGTAGAGCTTCACCCAAGGAACATTCCTGTGAAGTTTGGATGAAATTGGCTTAGTGGTGTATGAGGAAATGTTGTTTAAAGGAAAGTGTGGACGGACAGACGCCGGACGGTGAGCAATCACAAAAGCTCACCCCGAGCACTTTGTGCTCAGGTGAGCTAAAAAGGGTAAAAGGGTGAAGTTTGATGGAGGGGTGGGGGGGGGGGGGGGGGGGGGGGGGCAGAGGATGCATGATCAGTGGTGGGCATGACTGGGTGGAGGAGTGAGGTGGGGGAATGGTACAACTTGTATGTTGATAAATAATCATGGAAGGTTTGAAAAAAATCTAAATTAAGAAATGAAAAAAAAAAAAAATTTTTTTTTTTTGGGGGGGGGGGGGGGGGGGGGCGTGAGGTGGGTTGGGAGGGGGAGGGGGTGTGACCAAGGCAAGTGGGCTACCAGGTGTGGGTGCGCAACTTCACATGTTTATAATAAATGTTCACAGAAAAGAATGAAAGAAATTTAATGAAATTCTGCCAAATGGTAAGTTTGTTATGTACAAATATGTGGATTTTTAGACAATTAAAGGGCAATAACTCTGCAGTTACAACAGAAATCCATACGAAATTGTGTGTGCACAACCACATTATAGTGCTTTAAATTCTGTTAAAGTTTTATAGTTCAAGGTCAAATATATCAAAAGTTATGATGCAGAAATTGCCATATCTACAGTACCCTATATAGATAACACTAGGAACTTCTAAGGGCCTTAACTCTGGTGTTACTTGGGCAATCTGTCAGAAAGTTGATGGGCCCCATAACCTCATAGTGGTGAACATGTATAAGAAGTTTGTTTGAAAAAAATCTAAAATAAGGAATTAATTATTTAAATTTTTTTTTTGGGGGGGGGGGGGGGGGGGTCGGGCGGGGTGTGATCAAGGTAAGGGGGTGACCAGTGTGGGTACACAACTTCACATAATTACAATAAATGTTCATGGAAAAGAATGAAAGAAATTTAATGAAATTCTACCAAACGGTAAGTTTGTTATCTACAAATATGTGGAATTTTATACAATTAAAGGGCAATAACTCTTAATTTACAAATAAATCTGAACGAAATTGTGTGTACATAACCACATTATGGTGATCTAAATTCTGTTTAAGTTTCATAGTTCTAGGTCAAATAGGTCAAAAGTTATGATGCAGAAATTGCCATATTTATAGTACCCTATATAGTTAACACTAGAAACTTCTAAGGGCCATAACTCTGGTGTTACTTGGGCAATCTGACTAAAACTTGACGGGCCGCAAGAACTCATAGTGGTAACCATGTATATGAAGTTTTACATAAATATTCCCAACCATTTCCTAGATATGGCTCCGGACAGACGGACGGAAAGACAGACGGAAGTACGGACAACGCCAAAACTATATCCCTCCAACTTTCGTCGGGGGATAAAAAGATATAGAGCAAATATAACTTTCTGATGTCTAGTTGATAATGTTTAATATTTGTGCCAAGTTCTTTGAAAATCAAAAGAATAAAAAGATATAGAGCAAATATAACTTTCTGATGACCAGACAGAAATAGGATCAAACAATATGTCCCCAAGAATTGGAGGGAGACAAAATCTAAAGTTTAATTCATGAAAGCAGTTGATAAACATTTAGAAAGAAAAAGAAAACAAAATTTGCAGTTTTAGCACTTTTATTATTATGTTAATAAAACTGAAAAGTGTTGATTACAAAATATAAATATCATTGTTATATACCTGGCTATAAATAGTAACAAAATTATATAGTAAGGCTGCACAACATGTAGCAACTGGTATTGTCCAATTTACTTGACCTGTCAAAAAATGGACCCGGCTTTCATTATATTCTGTTCGAGCCTATATGAAGATTAACATGAAAGCCGGGAACATGTTTTGACAGGTCAATTAAATTGGACAATATGCTATGTGACATTCCAATAAGTAAAGGAGAAAAGCCGAAAACTGTCCATTATGTGAAAGAATGGACAAATCGAGGCGCAACGCGCCGAGATTGTCCATTCTTCCACATAATGGATAGTTTGAGGCTATTCTCTGACTTAAAACACGGTCCTCACGAAAAAATCAAGATTGTCGTGATATTATATAATGTCTCTAATATTGTCCTCTTTGAGGCAAAGACAAATCATTGATTTGTGTCTCTGTGCTAAATAAAAATACCAAGTCAAATGGAATTTAAATTAGATTGCATATAAATGTTTATTGCAATTAAAAGTTTTTAAACACTAATGCTATTCAGTGCTGATTCTTAGGAAAGTTTCGAACATATCTCGTTTTGTCATATTTATGAATGATTTGAAGTGCCTTTACAAAAAGTAAAATTAAACTTGGCCTTATGATGTATGTATTAATAGTTGCCCATGCTTTGTTCGTGCTAAGTTTGCAGTCTTATATAAATCAAGTAATTTAATAGATGACGGGTCCAGGTGAAGACATTCTAAAATGTATGTATATGTATTTTATATCGTTATTAGAAAACAATCGTTCTTATCTCGTAATTACGAGATATTCTTTCAATTTTATTAGAAAAAAATTACTCGTATCACATGAGATCTTTACTCGTTATGACTCATATGTCGTTAATATTTCGTTGTTACAATAAATAGCACCGTTATTGCAAGACAATTGTACTCAAGTTCAATGTAGATCATTACGGCCAAATTTTCTGGTAATACCGAAATGTGCAGTAAAACTTTAAGGAAATTGACATTGTTTTTTGTCTTTGTAGTAGAAAAGTGAAATTGCACATTTCTGGGTAGGACTGCAACAAATGTCAGTTATGTTACAAATTTAACCAATTTTACATGAACACTGCATGAGAAAGATATGTCTGCAGCATTTGAAAAAGAAAGGAAAATTATGTGTTTTAGCTCGACTATTCAAAGAATAGGTGGAGCTATTGGACTCCAGTTTGTTTAATTCTGCCCACCGTTTTCTTGTTTAGGGCACAGCCATTATTTTATCTGGGGACTATACGCCACTTTTCATGGATTTGCACTCTGTGCATCATTGAAGGTTCCATGTGCACCGTCGTATGAATACATCTGCGAATGTCTAAATTACATTCTGGTACTTATAACATGTGTAAATGGTGAGTTCTGCTCAACCCGGGGCTAGAGGGCGTGGACGGTAGCTTGCACTTCCACTACCGTCCATGAACAGGCTCAATCAGACCGAGCCTGCAACATTTGCGGTTATGTCGTGTTAGGCGACCTGTGGTTTTCCACTTTTTTATTTCATCCCTGTGTCGATGTCCGCGTCGGCGTCCCGATTTGGTTAAGTTTTTGTATGTAAGCTGGTATCTCAGTAACCACTTGTGGGTATTGGATTGAAACTTCACACACTTTTTTACTGTGATAAATTGACTTACACTGCACAGGTTCCATAACTCTGTTTCGTATAATTTTTTATTAAGGTTTTATATGTAAGCTGGTATTTCAGTACCTACTAATGGAAATGGATTGAAACGTCACGCACTTGTTCATTGCGATGATCTGACATGCATTACTCATGTTCCATAACTCTACTTTGCATTTTTACAAAAGTATGCCATTTTTTCGACAAACAGTTGTTGGTTAATTTTTTTGTATGCAAGCTGATATCTCAGTACCCACTAATGGGAATTGATTGAAACCTGCACATTTGTCCATTGTCATGAGCTGATATACTTTGTACAGGTTCAATAACCCTTTTTGCAATCTTACGAAAGTATGCCCCCTTTTCGACTTAAATATTCATTCAGTTGACAAGGCTGTTGAATAGTCGAGCGTTGCTTTACTCCGACAGCTCTTGTTTTTACATAACGTTGCCTATTTTTGACTGAAAATGCCATACCAGGTGTATATCTGCGATACATTTCTATTGCGATTTAGGAGTACACAAAGAGAACATTATTACTTTCTAACGGTTGAAGATTTAAACTAACATTCTGTAATTACTTTTGGCACACTGTTTGATTTTCATTTGACTGATAATTTGTGGGGCGATTTAGGTTAAAGTCATACGTTCCTCTTCAGGTTTTTTTTATTGCAGTTACAAGTTCTGTAAAACGTTGTAGTTTAAATTTCGAAACTTTCGAATTTCTTAGATTAATGTACTCACACCTCTCAACGCACATGGTTGTTACTATACCTGTCCATTATTAACCTGTACCTGTCCATTCTTAAAGTATCCATTATTTTAAGAATGGACAGTTACAGGTTAATAATGGACAGGTATAGTAAAATAATCGTGTGTATAGAACGGTGTCGGTACAATAACCTATATAGTAGACAAAACTAACAAAGGATTACATCACAACCGTGTTTTAACAGTAGTTAGTTCATGTATATTAAACCACAATGATGGGTCTTCAGTGATTATTTGCACTGCTACACCTAAATTAGCACTTGGGCTATGAGGGCCTATATTAATACGTGCTATTCCTGTTTAAAAAGTGTATATGAATATATCATTTTCTGTATACATATACAACAAAACATTTTCAAATAGGTCTTCTTAAACATACTAATAAACTTTGATAATGTGGCAGTTGAGTTCAATAAGTCCAGGTGTGTTCAAAGATAATCCATCATAAAATTATGTAGGGGTTATATTGCAAAGTAATTATTAGTTACCTGTATTGGAAAATATAGTGTCTATTGTATCGAGGTCAACTGCCACATTATCTAAGCTTATTAATAGCATAATGAAACAAATAAATATATCAGTAAGACAACTCGTAACATTTATGCCTATTAGACAATACTTTTAAATTATTCTCCAAAATAATAACAAGAGCTGTCCGAGGACAACAAGGCTCGACTATTCAACAGCCTTGTCAAATGAATGAATATCAAAGTAAAAAAAGGGGCATAATTTTGTAAAATTGCAACACAGGGTTATGGAACCTGTACAATGCATATCAGCTCATAACAATGGACAATTGTGTGAAGTTTCAATTCCTTCCCATTAGTGGGTACTGAGATACCAGCTTACATACAAAAACTTAACCAAAAACTGCTAAGTCCAAAAAGGGGCATAATTTTGTAAAAATGCAAATTAGAGTTATGGAACCAGTGCAATACATGTCAGATCATCACAATGAACAAGTGTGTGAAGTTTCAATCCATTCCCATTATTGGGTACTGAGATACCAGCTTACATATAAAAACCCTAACAAAATTTCCAAGACGAAAAAGGGTCATAATTTTGTAAAACAACAAAACAGATTTATGGAACCTGTGCAGTGTAAGGCAGTTTATCACAGTGAATAAGTATGTGAAGTTTCAATCCATTCCCACTAGTGGTTACTTAGATACCAGCTTACATACGAAAACTTATAAGTCTTAACCAAATTGTGACGCCGACGCCGATGCGGACACCAACACATGGGTGAGCCCAATAGCTCTACCTATTCTTTGAACAGTCAAGCTAAAAATATCAATAGCAAGCTATGCTTTCCTTGGTCTATCAGATAAGCTGAACTGTCACTTATGTGGTACAAAATCTAATAGCAACAATAATATACCAGTATGTATATAATTATACCAATAATATAATTATATATGATCAAAAGGTGCAGCCAGACTGTGGCCTGAACCTGGACATAATCTGCTAACACTTTCACTTATTATATATATAATGTAATACTAATTTCTACAACTATGAAACACTCAAATCTTGACCATCTCAATGACTGTCATAGGCCTTTCATTTCAGTTTCACTCTAAACTTTTCATTTTAAAGCATGACCGATGTCTTAAACTGACCAAAACAATGATTCCATGCATGTTTTACTGGGTCCAGTAGGACTAAAACCTCAAAATATTTGTATCATTTTAAAACAAGAATCAGCTGAAAGACTACCCCTTTATTTTAAAGTTACAGTCATAAACTGTTTAAAAGTTTCATGTGCAGAATAACCTGTAAGCAGTATTTCATTGATTTATTGTTTCATTTCATAATGCATAATTGTTTTCAAAATGTAATTTTCTCAACATTTCATTGGAAGTTTTGTCTTAAACATACTGTACATGGCTGTTGTACTTTTTAGCTTACATGAACTTTGTTCAGGGTGAGCTAGTAGGTGGATGGGTCCTTCTGGAAGGGTCCATCATCCTGCGTCAACATTTTTTCTTAAACATGTTCTTCTCTGATACTACTGGTCAGAATTACATCAAACTTAGTAGTATCCTGGCAATGACCTCTTATCAAGTTTATTCAAACGGTCCACCTTGGCCCTTTCTAGGGGCCACCAGGGCTAAAAACAGTAAAATCTAAACAATTTCTTCTAATGAAACGCCTGATGGATCTTCACTGAACTTGGTCTGTAGCATCATTATAAGGTCCTCTCCCAATTATTCAAATGTGGGGCACTTGGCCCCTTATAGGTATCACCAGAGCTAAGATTAGAAATACTTTTAAACAACTTCTTCTCATGAACCGCTAGATGGATCTTCATCAAGTTTGGTCTGTAGCATCATTTTAAGGTCTTCTCAGAAATTTATTCAAATGTAGGATTAGACCAGTCACTTAGGGGCCACTTAAGCTAAAAGAAATACTTTTAAAAATCTTCTTCTAATGAACCACTACATGTAACTTCATCAAACTTGGTATATAGCATCCATATAAGGTCCTCTTCCCAAAAAACCTAACAGGTGTTGCTACAGGCGAATAGGTCCCGTAATGCTGTGTACTCTCAGCTTTTATCATAGTGTTACTCACTAACTCCTTTGTTAACTTATTATGTCTAAAACAACTTGTGTTGCACCAAATTGTTCAAACAAAGGGACACACCTCTTTCCAAAGGACAAGCATGTTGAGATACTTTGACACATGCTATAAGGCGTGGAAAAACAAACTTTAAGAAATGGTCATCTCAGAGCACGAGGTGTTACCTTTGTAAACATCATTTAAACGAAGACAGTTATTATGGAGCAACTTGTACCAGTATACATGTATTACATATTTACAGAAATATTTTGTCAATACTTCATGTTCATTTAATATCTTGCATTACAGCAATGATGGGAGATCACAGGACTTTGTTAGACATTCGGATGGTATAAGTTTCCTGACACTATTTTGGCATAATATATATAGCTAAGTTAGCCGGACAAGCCTGTATCTGATTTCTGATCTCTCTGTCGTGGGGGCTTTGTCTCACTCTGTCCCTCTGGTCAGATCGCTCTGTGTCTGTACTAGTAGAGGATGAATTATGCGCCCTGTGTGGCTGCATTTGAACTATGTAAAGCGCCTTTGAACGTGAAATTGATCATGAAAAGGGCGCTATATAAATCTGGTATAATAATAATAATAATATCTTTTTTTATTTCAGGTTCTCAAGTAACGGTTCATACTGAAAAATCTCAAAAATCAAAAGGCAAGTCGCCAAGTAAGGACATTAGATGGAAGTCACATAGAGACCCTCAAGGTTGCATTCCAAGAATCTTTCAACACAGCTTTTACTACCTTAGCTGAAATGGTCTTAAAACAGCCTGGCTGTATCAAAGATTATGCCATACCTCACCGTGTCCAATCGTTACTTTGAAAAAACAGATCAGTAATGCATGATCTCGAATCAAATGGAGTGGTTTTGGTGATTTTGGGTAAGAAAATCATAAGCAGCATAGGGGCCGGTTAAGCACCAGGACTGCGCATGCTTGAGAAGTAGATCATAAAAACAGTTGCCCGAAATAATGAACTATTGGCAGTTTAGTGCTGGTTTTAATGCTGAAGATCGGGGAGAGCGGACACTTTCTATATGAATTTGCCTACTCCAAGAGTGAAAAATAAACTACTAAGAATTAAGTATTTAATTACATATGCCATCAAAATACATATTTGAGATTACTTCTTAAAGTCAAATTTTCAATATTTTTTCACAGAACAGTGATTTTGTTCTAAATAGAATTACGTACCCTGTTATATAGATATGAAAAGTGTTTTGCTTTATACAACATTGTTCCCACCCGTGCATCAAAACTATATTTGGTCAGCATATGTAGATATTAATTATACACATTTTCTGTGACTATTGTGTTGATGCAAGGGGTGGAACAGTACTTTTAAACAAAAAATATAACTACAGGGTGTTCCGAAATGTAAAGTAACCAATAAGTTTTATATTCATTTTTAATAAATTAATAGTCACATATTTTTACATCTGTTTGTAACTCAAATACTATACAAATGTTTGAAAGGGTACACATAGGCATGTTATACATGTTAAGTAGTGAAAGAAGCAAATACTGTGAATTTATTATTCGTTGGGTTAAATTTTCATTGACTTATCCTGGTTGTTTGTTGCAGTAAAATAGACAAATGTGTGCTTTAACATCTTTGCAATACACCAAGTAATCTTCTGCATGTCCCCATCCCGCCCCTTCGCGACGAGCACACCACTAGCGACGAGGATGTAATTTGTTCTCCATTTTTTAATTTTTTTTTTTGTATTTCATATATATTTTTCATTTCTTTATTTTTTTCATCTTCTTGTGTGCATTTATATTTCTTTAAGACACATACGAAATGTCACACACATTCATTACTTCATGTTCTTCCTTCTGTGAAAACGGACTTGAAGACAGTTTGTTGCGGCGGACAAGGCCTAAACACCAACAAAAAAAAGAGGACCATGATGGTCCTGAATCGCTCACCTCTTCCCACATGACCCAGTTTTGAGTATGACATCATTATTAGACATAGTGACCTAGTTTTTGAG
The DNA here is from genome assembly GCF_021730395.1 of Mercenaria mercenaria. NCBI lineage: Eukaryota > Metazoa > Mollusca > Bivalvia > Venerida > Veneridae > Mercenaria > Mercenaria mercenaria. The sequence goes on from NC_069362.1 coordinate 28,649,868, forward strand.
CTCATGTGACCCAGTTTTGAACTTGACCTAGATATTATCAAGATAAAAATTCTGACCAATTTTCATGAAGATCCATTGAAAAATATGGTCTCTACAGAGGTCACAAGGTTTTTCTATTATTTGACCTATTGACCTAGTTTTCGAAGGTATGTGACCCTGTTTTGAAATTTACCTAGATATCATCAAGGTGAACATTCTCACTAATTTTCATGAAAATCTCATGAAAAATATGGCATCTACAGAGGCCACAAGGTTTTTCTATTTTTATACCTACTGGCCTAGTTTTTGACCGCACGTGACCCAGTTTCGAAACTGACCTAGATATCATCAAGGTGAACATTCAGATCAATTTTCATGAAGATCCATTGAAAAAAATGGCCTCTAGAGAGGTCAAAAGATTTTAATTTTAGACCTACTGACCTAGTTTTCGACCGCAATTGAACCAGTTTCAAACTTGACCTAGATATCATCAAGATGAACATTCAGACCAACTTTCAAACAGATCCCATGAAAAGTATGGCCTCTATAAAGGTCACAAGGTTTTTTTTATTATTTGACCTACTGACCTAGTTTTTTAAGGCACGTGACCCAGCTTCAAATTTGACCTAGATATCATCAAGGTGAACATTCTGACCAATTTTAATGGAGATCCATTCACAAGTATGGCCTCTAGAAAGGTCACAAGGTTTTTCTATTTTTAGACCTGCTGACCTAGTTTTTGTCCGCACATGACCCTGTTTCGAACTTGACCTAGATATCATTCTGAACATTCAGACCAATTTTCATACAGATCCCATGAAAAATACGGTCTTTAGAGAGGTCACAAGGTTTTTCTATTATTTGACCTACTGACCTAGTTTTTGAAGGCACGTGATCCACTTTTAAACTTGACCTAGATATCATTAAGATGAACATTCAGACCAACTTTCATACAGATCCCATGAAAAATATGGCCTCTAGAGAGGTCACAAGGTTTTTCTATTATTTGACCTACTGACCTAGTTTTTGAAGACACGTGACCCACTTTCAAACTTGACCTAGATATCATCAAGGTGAACACTCTGACCAATTTTCATGAAGATCTCATGAAATATATGGCCTCTAGAGAAGTCAAAAGGTTTTTCTATTTTTAGACCTACTGACCTAGTTTTTGACCGCACGTGACCCAGTTTCGAACTTGACCTAGATATCATCAAGATGAACATTCAGACCAACTTTCATACAGATCCCATGAAAAATATGGCCTTTAGAGAGATCAAAAGGTTTTTCTATTATTTGACCTACTGACCTAGTTTTTGATGGCATGTGACCCACTTTCGAACTTGACCTAGATATCATCAAGGTGAACGTTCTGACCAATTTTCATGAAGATCTTGTGAAATATATGGCCTCTAGAGAGGTCACAAAGTTTTTCTATTTTTAGACCTACTGACCTAGTTTTTGAGGGCACGTGACCCAGTTTCAAACTTGACCTAGATATCACCAAGGTGAACATTCTGACCAATTTTCATGAAGATCTTGTGAAATATATGGCCTCTAGAGAGGTCACAAGGTTTTTCTATTTTTAGACCTACTGACCTAGTTTTTGAAGGCACGTGACCCTGTTTCAAACTTGACCTAGATATCATCAAGATGAACATTCTCACCAACTTTCATAAAGATCCAATGAAAAATGTGACCTCTAGAGTGGTCACAAGCAAAAGTTTACGAACGCACGCACGCACGGACGACGGACACCGCGCAATCACAAAAGCTCACCTTGTCACTTTGTGACAGGTGAGCTAAAAAAAGAGAAAAAAAAGAGGCAGTATGTGCACAGCAGTTAATCTGGTCCTGACTATAGTCTATCCAACAGAAATAACGCTTGGCATTGATTTGCCTGTGATGCATAGGTCGAGAACAGTAGCTTCATGGCAGGTTTTATCAGTGACGGTTTCACATTCAGTGTGATGCCATGAAAGTGATGTTACACGTATCAAGTCGCTTTCCATGCTGATGGCATATATAAATACGGCTAGATGGGAAAACGAACTAAAAGATCCAGCCAAGTTTCAGGTGGATTTTTTATGCAGCAACCTGGAAACATTTTTATTACATGTTTAAGCCAATTGACCCGTGTCATGAGAAAACCAACATAGTGGCTTTGCGAGCAGCATGGTTCCAGACTAGCCCTGCACATCTGGCAGTCTGGTCAGGATTCATGCTGTTCGCTTTCAAGGCCTATGGAATTAGACTAACCATTAGCGAACAGCATGGATCTTGACTAGTCTGCACAGATGCGCAAACTGGTCTGGATCCATGCTGGTCGCAATTGCACTATGTTGATTTTCTCAAGGCACGGCTCATTTGGCTAAAACATGTAATAAAAAATGTATCCAAGTCGCTACATAAAAAATCCACCTGAAACTTGACTGGACCTTTTAGTTCGTTTTCACGTCTAGCCGTATTTACATATGCCATCTGTTGGTTTTCTCATGGCGCGGCTCAAAGGTTATCTGTGCCACTGGTACTTATCCCAAACAAGAACCAACCCTACGGCCTTGATAAGATGACTGCCTTTTCTTAGTATTAATGTTAAGCAGCATGCAACTATCTGCCATCACATATAACAGAACTATACAGACATGTACAAATTTACATCTACTTAAATAACTATCTGAACCACTGTAATAAAACTGACCGGTCACTTATACATGTATACCTATTCACACATGTGATGCATCAATAACTTAACATAGATAAATCAAGTACAGGTGGTTTGCAAAAATATTGTTCTATTTTTTTTATTCATTTATAGGATTTTAATCATAAAATTCTACTTTTTTCTTAAATAAAATGATTTTGTCACTTTATTCGACTGGAATTCATATATTTAAAACTTCCATAAAGTGATGAGATTATATTTTTAAGGAAATTAAACATTTTATTTTTTTCAAGTAAATATACCCTGGTCTAGATAAAATAAGAAAAACATTTTGATAGGAACAGATACAAACCAGTTTCTGCTGTAATAAGTTAACTAACACATTGGTTTATCATTGACTCAAAACAATTTGGGTAATGTTTAAATACTTAATGAGAATTTTGCCTTCAAAATGTAGGCTAGAAGCATATGATAGTGTCCGAAGTCCTTTGACTGCAGGCAAATGGATTTTTATGTCTCACTTGTCCGTGTGAAAAATACTGGGATTTCCACACCCATGACCTGGTAGTATAGAAAATATTGTGAATACTTTCACCAATGCAGATGAGCTGATGAATTTTTTGGCGACATGGGGAATACAGGATTCCAGCGGGTACGGTTTCGTTTATTCCAATTAAAAAACCACCAGTACGGAGATTCATTTGTCAAGGAGGAATTAGATACGATACTTCACTATTTCGGAGGATCACTTAAACAATAAAGAAGCTGTGAACATTAACGAGAATGATCTAGAACTAGCTCTGGAGTATGTAAGAGAGCAAGAGGAGGCCAAAGAATCCAGTAAGGCAATACCTTTTGACGAAGAAATGGAAGAAATGGTAGCTGCTTGTATTGAAGATGGAGAATGGAACCCTCACACAGCCGGATCCGTCAAGTAGGCCCGACCCACAGGGACTCCACTATATCATCAGAAAGAAATCAGAAAAACTTACGCAAAAAATTCAGCGGTTGACCAGACCTACCAAGTTAAAGTGGATGAGCAGTATAAAGGACAAAATATATAAGATGTGAGACAAGGTCTTCACCAGATGATTGACTAGGTGTTGAAGGAAGCCCGCGGTGATCTGGTGGGGAAGGATTTAGGGGGTGTTGTTATACATCACGAAGGACTTCATGACGCCATTATAGTTACCCTCCAGCCCTGGGACCAGTTAAACACAGACACAGTTATGGGAACAACAGAGAAAGTGTTCAACAGCAATAAAAATCTTTGTATTGATGAAAGTTTTGACATTTACCAAAAGGAGGGTCTAGACATTAGTCTGGTATCCAGCAACTTCCTGTAAAGCTGATTGGCTGAGGTATCTTCGGTAAACAAACATGGCGGCACCTGTCTTCTAATAGCAATCGGGAGTCTGTACTTTCTCAATATTTAGGCATTTTCAATAAAAACTGGCAGTTACATATATGAAGTTTTATTTTAAATGGTATAAATTTACTGTTCTTGATTGTATTTATATGTAAAGTTGACGCAAGTCCGAAAAAAGCACGTAAATGTTGTCTAATGATTCATTCGTCCCCAGTCAACTCATTCCTATTTTGACAGTTGGTCCGACTCATGTAGAAATTTACACATACTGCCTCGTAAACATAGTTATTTATACAAAGTGTACAAATTAGTTAAAAACAAATAGATTGGCAATTTTTATTGACAATCCTAGCTTTTCCGAGGGTCAATACATGATCAATATTTGTAATTTAATATTCATTTATTTTCTATTTTATTTTTAGCTATACTAAGAATTTGAAGAATAATTAAAGCCAAGTCGTACTCACCACAGCACTGGCATCACATCTGATTGTTAAGTTTTTCATTCAAGTCTGCTTTTTGGAAAAAAAAAGAACTTTTGAGATTTATAATTAGATGTGCGCCAACATTTACTCCAAATATATCTTGTAATATCTATTTGATTTACAAAACAAGAGGACCATGATGGTCCTGAATCGCTCACCTCTTCCCACACGATCCAGTTTTGAGAATGACGTCGTTTTTTCTATTATTTGACAATAGTGACCTAGTTTTTGAGCTCATGTGACCCAGTTTTGAACTTGACCTAGATATTATCAAGATAAAAATTCTGACCAATTTTCATGAAGATCCATTGAAAAATATGGTCTCTAGAGAGGTCACAAGGTTTTTCTATTATTTGACCTATGGACCTAGTTTTCGAAGATACGTGACCCTGTTTTGAACTTTACCTAGATATCATCAAGGTGAACATTCTCACAAATTTTCATGAAGATCTCGTGAAAAATATGGCCTTTAGAGAGGTCACAAGGTTTTCTATTTTTATATCTACTGGCCCAGTTTTTGATCGCACGTGAACCCAGTTTTGAAACTGACCTAGATATATCAAGGTGAACATTCAGATCAATTTTCATGAAGAATCCATTGAAAAATATGGCCTCTAGAGAGGTCAAAAGATTTTAATAATTTTAGACCTACTGACTAGTTTTTTTGACCGCAGTTGACCCAGTTTCAAACTTGACCAAGATATATCAAGATGAACATTCAGATCAACTTTCATACAGATCCCATGAAAGTATGGCCTCTAAAGAGGTCACAAGGTTTTTTTATTATTGACCTACTGACCTAGTTTTTTAAGGCACGTGACCCAGTTTCAAACTTGACCTAGATATCATCAAGGTGAACACTCTGACCAATTTTCATGAAGATCCATTCAAGGGTATGGCCTCTAGAGAGGTCACAAGGTTTTTCTATTTCAAGACCTACTGACCTAGTTTTTGATCGCAGTTGACCCAGTTTCAAACTTGACCTATACATCATCAAGATTAACATTCAGACCAACTTTCATACAGATCCCATGAAAAATATGGCCTCTAGAGAGGTCACGTTTTTTCATTATTTGACCCACTGACCTACTTTTTGAAGGCACGTGACCCACTTTCGAACTTGACCTACATATCATCAAGATGAACATTCTGACCAATTTTTATAGAGATCCATTCATAAGTATGGCCTCTAGAGAGGTCACAAGGTATTTCTATTTTTAGACCTACTGACCTAGTTTTTGACCACACATGACCCTGTTTCAAACTTGACCTAGATATCATCAAGATGAACATTCAGACCAACTTTCATACAGATCCCATGAAAAATATGGCCTTTAGAGAGGTCACAAGGTTTTTCTATTATTTGACCTACTGACCTAGTTTTTGATGGCACGTGACCCACTTTCGAACTTGACCTAGATATCATCAAGATGAACATTCTGACCAATTTTCATACAGATCCCATGAAAAATATGGCCTCTAGAGAGGTCACAAGGTTTTTCTATTATTTGACCTACTGACCTAGTTTTTGATGGCACGTGACCCAGTTTCGAACTTGACCTAGATATCATCAAATGAACATTCTGACCAATTTTCATGAAGATTTTGTGAAATATATGGCCTCTAGAGAGGTCACAAGGTTTTTCTATTTTTAGACCTACTGACCTAGTTTTTGATGGCATGTGACCCACTTTCGAACTTGACCTAGATATCATCAAGATGAACATTCTGACCAACTTTCATAAAGATCCCACAAAAAATGTGACCTCTAGAGTGGTCACAAGCAAAAGTTTACGGACGGACGGACTAACGCACGGACGGACGGACGACGGACGACGGACGCTGCGTGATCACAAAAGCTCACCTTGTCACTATGTGACAGGTGAGCTAAAAAAATCGTCTGAAGAAATGTCAAACTGTCTGCTTTAAGATTTTTTTTGAAGTATAAGATCTCTATTAATTTAGGCAGTGGCTAGGTAGCCGGCTCTATAATTATATGCATATCGTATATGAACATGTAAGTCAAGTTAGCCGGCTTTGATAACTGTATTATAAAGGATCATTATATTACTTAAATAAATTGCATTTCTTGTGATTTATTATTTATTATTTGTGTTTTAACCTGTTTATTTCGCCGTATTTTCGTACTCATATCATATTTGCCAACATTTTGTTATGTTAAAACGTACTCAATACATATTTGAGATACCATGATTCATTCTTAAAACAAAACAAAACAAACAGTTAAAAAAAGCAAAGACGCAAAACAAAGAGCATGAACATACATTAAATGTCTGGGGAGGCAAAGCCTGCAGTAGACCAAGATCGACTTGGCAGGATTTACAGTAAGATTTATTACCATGAGATTTTAGCTCCACTTATCGGAGAATAGGACTTTAATTACTTATAAACATTGCAAATATTTGCTTAATTCATGGATTTTTGCAATAGATATGTGAAAAATACGATTTTAATAAATTTTGACAGATATTTAGCAATGTAACTGCAGGTAGGAACATTTTTCGCCAGCATGAGTAAAACTGGTCACGAACTTCCCCGGTAAACATCACGTAGGTGGCGCAACTCAAATACCGCGAAATTAGTGATGACGTGAGATTAGTGATGTTGAGTATACTACTTCAGTTTAGGGGAGTTTGGCGAAACGTGCGCTTTTTTACAAAAGCATCTTCTAAATGATATTGATCTGATGTGAGAGTACTCCACAATATTCACTAAACATATAGTATAGAATTTCACTTATTTCAACATAAACGATGTTATCCTGAAAAATGGACAAATTACATGTAGCTATAAAAAAAATGATTTTTATCATTTCAGATGTGATAGCTCAGAAGTTCCTGCATATAACCCCAGTGATGGTGCGGGAACGGTTATGGGACTTGGTGAAACCATCCAGGACAAAGCGCCACTAAAATGGATGCAGCGTCCGCTTTCATGTTTAACTGTGTTATAAATGACATTAATGCTTTATAAATATCAAAATGGATTGTGGTTGTGAACAAGATTTAAATGCTTTATTCATTACACATTAATGCTTTGTTCGTTATATATTTTAAAATAAATTGTGGTTTTAAATTAGATTAATGCTTTGTTTTACTTGCATGAAATACATGCAGATTATGTCCCTTGTTCAGAGATTAACATGTTTCTTTTTCCAAGAATTTTCAGTAGATGTTTTTCACCAGAACATATCTGAGATGTGAAAGTACTTCATCTCTTTAAACATCACACAGAATTTTACTGTCTTCTTTCTGTTGGATAATGGAAAGTTTGGCAGAAGCCAGAGTTTGAACAAAGAAATTAATCATTAGGAATCTTTAATTCCTGACTGAGCTACTAGGGATCAAAATCAGGTTTGACTACATAATTTTTCAGTAAGAAACTCTGGCGAGTAATTTCTGCTTTGAAGGTCTGTGACTGACCCCATATGCCTACCTTTTCAAATTTCAAGCAGCAATACAAGGGAAAAAATCCATGGAAACTAGAGAAAATCCATGGAAATATGCCCTGAATAGACTGGACAATATGCCTGGAATCCAGGGAAAAATTCCAGGGACACCATGGATTATTTCCAGGGAATATTTCCAGGGAGTATTTCCAGGTGAACCAGGGAATATTTCCAGGGAGTATTTCCAGGGATACTAGGCAATATTTCCAGGTGAACCAGGGAATATTTCCAGGTGTATCAGGGAATATTTCCAGGGGTACTACTATTCAAATTTTCCATGGAACACTGGATTTTTTCCATGGAATCCTACTCTGATACTCCATGGAATAATTCCATGTTCTTTTCCATGGAAATCCCTGTACATTCTACAGACGGGGATGCGGCTCTGCTGAACATACCGGCATTTGATCCTTTTGTGTGTCTTTTTAAAGTGATAATTGTAAGTGAGTTTAGAAGATATAATTGAGTTTGAAGAAGTCTTGGGAGTGTGCATGATGGTGGGCAACAAATTCATTACAAATCCCAGTACAAATGAGCTCCCCTGTATCTACATATACTTAGTGGACAACAATCACTTTCACAATATCACCAGTATATTTTATTTATTTTGTTGGATTTAATGTCGCACCGACACATGATAGATCATATGGCGACTTTCTAGCTTTAATGTCGGAGGGAGACCCCAGGTGCCCCTCCGTGCATTATTTCATCATGAGCGGGCACCTGGGTAGAACCACCGACCTTCCGTAAGCCAGCTGGATGGCTTCCTCACATGAGAATATCACCAGTATAACGGGCTTCTTCAGGGCTATATATTTTTGCGAAAAATGCCTCAAACATTACAATAACAAAACAAGTGGGTCATGATGACCCTGGATCGCTCACCTGAGAAATATGAGCTACATGTTTCAAATGTCAAACGGATGATTTTTAGAAATTTTTTGGAAGATTTTCCGATGTACAATCAAGTAACCCCTGGGGTGGGGCCAATTTTACCTCAGGGGTCATGATTTGAACAAAGTTTGTAGAAGTCTACTAGGCAATGTTACATATCAAATATCTAAGATCTAGGCCTTCTGGTTTATTTTTAGCAAATTCATGAAGTTTTCCCTATGTACAATCAAGTAACCCCTGGGGCTGGGGGGGGGGGGGGGGGGGGGTCAAGATTTGAACAAATTTTGTAGAGGTCCACTAGGCAATGCTACATGTTAAATATCTTAGTTCTACGCCTTCTGGTTTATTTTTAGAACATTTTGAAGATTTTTCTATGTACAATCAAGTAACCCCATGGGGCAGAGTCAATTTGACCCCGGGGACATGATTTGAACAAATTTTGTAGAAGTCTACTAGGCAATGCTACATGTCAAATATCTAAGATCTAGGCCTTCTGGTTTATTTTTAGAAAACTTTCCTATGTAAATTCAAGTGTCCCCTGGGGTTGGGTCAATTTTGACCCCGGGGTCATGATTTGAACAAATTTTGTAGAGGTCCACTAGTCTATGCTACTTGTCAAATATCTAAGCTCTAGGCCTTCTGGTTTATTTTTAGAATTTTTTTGAAGATTTTCCTATGTAAAATCAAGTGACCCCTGGGGCGGAGTCAATTTTGACCCTAGGGGTCATGATTTGAATAAGTTTTGTACAGGTCCACTAGGCAATGCTACATGTCAAATATCTAAGCTCTAGGCCTTCTGGTTTATTTTTTAAAAAAATTTTGAAGATTTTCCTACAGAAATCTATGTAAAATCAAGTGACCCCTGGGGCAGGGTCAATTTTGATCCTGGGGTCATGATTTGAACAACTTTAGTAGAGGTCCACTAGGCAATGATACATGTCAAATATCTAAGCTCTAGGGCTTCTGGTTTTTGAGAAGAAGATTTTTAAAGTTTTTCCTTTTGGCTGCCATGGCAACCAGAGTTCTGCATGGAATTCAATTCTTTGAATAATTTTTAAAGAAGACCATCCAAGGAACATCCCTGTGAAATTTCATCAAAATTGGCCTGTTGGTTTAGGAGGAGATGTTGTTTAAAGGGAAGTGTGGACAGACGACGGATGGAAGTACAACGGACGGTGAGTGATCACAATACCTCACCCTGAGCACTTTGTGCTCAGGTGAGCTAAAAAGACACCAACACGAAACACATTGTATCATCTGCAAAAGAGACCAATACCCCAAAACGGAAAATGAATTGACTTGCGGAGATTGTAATATGGACTGTAGATCAGAAGAATGCTATCAAAAACATAAACAAATACCAATACATAACACAGGAAAAATTAAAGGAAAACCCAGTGAAACCTCACAATGCGACAAATGGTGGAAGTGTCCTTTATGCTACAAAGTTTTAAGATTGGATCAATGAAAGAAAGAAGAACACCAATGCAGAGAGTATATACATAGCAGTTTGTGTAACAAATATGTATTTAAAGGACAATACTTTTGTGTTACTTAAGAGCCACCCCAGCCAAAGACAATCACATTCCAAAGTTTATATTTTTGACTTTGAGTGTAGTCAGGATGAAACATCAGTGTGTGAAAATGGACATGTACCCAATAGAAAAAAATGATTGTAAAGACTGCTAATCCCAACAGGTATGTAAATCTCGCTCCAAATTGTAAAAGGTCATGGTGCAGTAAAACCATGCATCATCCAAATTTTGTAGTGGCTAATACTCTTTGTCCCGAGAGCATTGATAAAGAATTAATGCCAGAGTCTGTATGTAAAAACTGAAGTACCCGTTGTGACCAATGTGACAACTCTGACTTGCCTGATAACGAAGATGAAGGGCCATGCCTAGGGACATGCGTTTTTAGCAGTCACGTTTGAAGGAACAGATACTGCAGAAAAATTTGTCGAATGGTTGTTTTCTGATCAACATCAATATTTTAAAATAGTTGCCCACAATATGACAGGCTACGAGGGTTATTTCCTTTTAGAATATCTCATAGACAAATCCCTTAGACCCAACAAAATCATTTATAGCATTTGCATATCAAAGTGATTGACAGTCTCAATTTTTTACCCATGAAATTATCTGCGTTACCAAAAGCCTTTGGATTAGATAAATTGAAAAAGGGATGGTTCCCTCTTTATTTTAATACAAAAGAAAACCAAAATTATGTAGGACTCTACCCTGAGGTTAAATATTATGGATCTGATTCGGACAATCACTTTCACAACATCACCAGTATAACGGGCTTCTTTAGCACTATATATTTTTGCCAAAAATGCCTCAAACATTACAGTAACGAAAAAAGACACCAACTCAAAACACATTGTATCATCTGCAAAAGAGACCAATACCACAAAACGGAAAATGAATTGACTTGCGGAGATTGTAATATGGACTGTGGATCAGAAGAATGCTATCAAAAACATAAACAAATACCAATACATAATACAGGAAAAAATAAAGGAAAACCCAGTGGAACCTCACAATGCAACAAATGGTGGAAGTGTCCTTTATGCTACCAAGTTTTAAGATTGGATCAACGAAAGAAAGAAGAACACCAATGCGGAGAGTATATATGTAGCAGTTTGTGTAACAAATATGTATTTGAAGGACATTAATTTTGTGTTACTTAAGAGCCACCCCAGCCAAAGACAATCACATTCCAAAGTTTATATTTTTGACTTTGAGTGTAGTCAGGTGGAAACATCAGTGTGTGAAAATGGATATGTACCCAATAGAAAACAAGAGCTGTCGGATGACAGCATGCTCAACTATTCAAAGAATTGATTGAAGAATGGGGTCAAAATATTTCTACAGATATTCAGACAAAAGAAAAAGAATACATTAGACAAACAATGTTCTTGTATTTGTGGATTTCGATAAGTCTTGCACTAAATGGCAATGTGTGAACCAATTTCAAAGACCAAAAAGGGCCATTATTCAGCCAAAATAGTTGTCAGAGTTATGTACTCTTGCCTAAAGATAGAAATCATGATGATAAACAAGTGTTCAAAGTTTAAAAGCCATATGTCAAATAGTTTTGACAAAATGTGGACTTGTATGAAATCAGAACCAATTTCCAAGTCCAAAAAGGGCAACAATTCAGCCAAAATATATGACAGAGTTATGTACTCTTTCCTACAGATAGAGACTATTATACTGAACAAGTGATAAAAGTTTCAAAGCCATGTCAAACACTTTACACAAAATATGAACTGGTACGAAAAACTTAACCAAGATTTCTAAGTCAAAAGAGGCCATAATTCAGCCAAAATCCTTGATGAAGTTATGTACTCTTGCCTATAACTGGACATGGTGATGGTAAACAGGTGTTGAAAGTTTCAAAGCTTTATCTTCAAAGATTTTATCAAAATATGAACTGGTACGAAAAACTTAACCCAGATTTCTAAGTCAAAAAGGGCCTTAATTAAGCCAAAATCCTTGATGGAGTTATGTGCTCTTGCCTTTAACTAACCACGGTGATGGTAAACAAGTGTTGAAAGTTTCAAAGCTTTATCTCAAAAGACTTTGTCAAAATATGAACTGGTATGAAAAACTTAACCAAGATTTCTAAGTCGAAAGGGGCCATAATTCAGCCAAAATCCTTGACAAAGTTATGTACTCTTGCCTATAACTGGACATGGTGATGGTAAACAAGTGTTGAAAGTTTCAAAGCTTTATCTCAAAAGACTGTGGACTGTGGACTGGTACCAGGGTTTTTTTTGGCCGTTTTTATAGCCGTTATTGGGCTATATTCCTAATGCCAAAAAGTATGTATTTTCCCCAAAATTAGTGCAAAAATTCCCAATCAACATTCTGAAGAAAAATTTTATCAAAATTGCACAAACATCGACCAAATAATGGACAATATTGTAATAACAGTATGTTAAAGACGTTGTACAATGTGAAACAAGTGTATGAGAAAGTACTTAAACACATTCTTACTATATCCTATGGGACTAAATATTTCCCAATTTGGAACATTTAGGCGTCAAAATTCCCAATATTTGTGGTATAGGCTACGTTCCCAAATCAGAAAGAAAAAACCCTGGGACGAAAAACTTAACAAAGGTGTGACGCCGTGGTGAGTAGGATAGCTCTACTTATTCTTCAAATAGTCGAGCTAAAAATGATTGTAAAGACTGCCAATCCCAACAGGTATGTGAATCTTGCTCCAAACTGTAAAAGGTCATGGTGCGGTAAAACCATGCATCATCCAAACTTTGTAGTGGCCCATACTGTTTGTCCGGAGTGCATTGATAAAGAATTAATGCCAGAGTCTGTATGTAAAAATTGCAGTACCCGTTGCGAAGAATGTGACATCTCTGACTTGCCTGATAACGAAGATGAAGGACCATGCCCAGGAACATGCGTTTTAAGAGAAGTCACGTTTGAAGGAACGGATACTGCAGAAAAATTTGGCGAATGGTTGTTTTCTGATCAACATCAATATTTTAAAATAGTTGCCCACAATATGACAGGCTACGAGGGTTATTTCCTTTTAGAATATCTCATAGACAAATCCCTTAGACCCAACAAAATCATTTATAGCATTTGCATATCAAAGTGATTGACAGTCTCAATTTTTTACCCATGAAATTATCTGCGTTACCAAAAGCCTTTGGATTAGATGAATTGAAAAAGGGATGGTTCCCTCATTATCTTAATACAAAAGAAAACCAAAATTATGTAAGACTCTACCCTGAGGCATGATTTTATCAGCAAGAAAGAGAGAGCTGATTTGTTAACATGGCTGAATGAGAGAAAGAATGATCTCTTTGATTTTAGAAAAGAGATGTTGGAATATTGTAGAAGTGATGTTGATATTTTGAGAGCGTGTTTAAAATTTAGAGAATTACTTATGGGTGCTACGGGTGAAAGTCAGTTTGAAATCAACGCAAAAAGACAGGAAGAAGAAGAGTTAGTACAGGCCATAGATCCATTTGATTCAGCTATAGTCAGTTACTATAGCTTCTGTCTGCATGAATGTATTTAGGACCAAATTTTAAGAAGAAGAATGGAAAGTGAAATTTAAGTGTCTTTTTGATGAAATTGTGCAAGGTAGTGCTGCAGAAAATATTACCATTCCTGAATACAGCGACGTATCATTGGGGAGCAATGATGAAAATGTGAAATTTCTAGTAAGAGGAAATGATAGTGTAAATGTTTCCCAAGTTACAAGTGTGTTAGTGATGTGGTTGATGAAATTGATGTAAATAGTGCTGCAAGTGGAATTAGTAGTGATGAAGAAAATCGATGCATGCTTTCTGAAAAGGAAGGTGAAAATGAGGATAGTAATATCGATAAAATAATAAGAGCTCTTAGAACACAACATGCCCCCCTTGATGCACTCAGTAACTGCACAAGGAACAGAAATTATTTGGTCATTGTACACAAAAGTTCTACTAGTCTGGGTCAATGTGACCTTGACATTTGACATATTGTCCTAAAAATCAATAGGGTCATCTTCTGGTCATGATCAATCTCCCAATTAAGTTTCGTAAACCTTGGCTTAAGCGTTCTCAAGTTATTGCCCAGAAATGATTTAACTGTTCTGGGTTTAATGTGACCTTGACCTCTGACCTACTAACCTCAAAATCAATAAGGGTCATTGTTGTATCCAGTGACTAGTTAAGTAATGTTAGTACTTTGATACTTAAAGGCGTTTCACACTGTGTTGTTCTCACGATGTAACCGACCGTATATCCGGTTTAGTTAATGAGCTGAATCTGCAATATTAAAGACTCATTTCACACATGTGCTGTGTTTATTCTGATTATTATACATGGTTATTCGGGTTCGTGCAACCAAGCAACATAAAAGTCATCTGCTTGTCATGATCAACTCCCTATCAACTTTCATGATCCTAGGCCCATGAGTTCTTTAGTTATCATTTGGAAACCGTTTAACTGTTCCGAGCCACTGTGTCCTTGACCTTTGACCTACTAACCTCAAAATCAATAGGGATCATCTGCTGATCATTATCAACCGCCTTATCAAGTCTCATGATCCTAGGCCCAAGCGCTCTTAAGTTATCATCCGGAAAATGTTTAACTGTTTCAGGTCACTGTGACCTTGACCTTTGACCTACAGACCTCAAAATCAATAGGGGTCATCTGCTGGTCATGGCCAAACTCCCTATCAACTTGCATGATCCTTGGCTCAAGCGTTCTTGAGTTACCATCATTTAACTGTTCCGGGTCATTGTGACCTTAACCTTTGACCTACTGGTCTCAAAATAAATAGGGATCATCTGCTGTTACGACTAACCTCCTTATCAACTTTCATGATCCTAGGCCCAAGCATTCTTGAGTTATCATCCGGAAACCGTTTAACAGTTCCGGGTCATTGTGACCTTTGATCTACAGATCTCAAAATCAATAGGGGTCATCTGCTGGTCATGGCCAACCTCCCTATCAACTTTCATGATCCTAGCCCCAAGCGTTCTTGAGTTATCATCTGGACATCATTTAAAGGTCCATTACTAAGGGAAAGTGAGTTGGCAATTTTTTTCATAGCCAGTGCATAGACTTCTGCAAGACACTAAATAATGAAGATTGGCAGGTCAAAATTTACAGAAGGTTTTTGGAACTCAAAGAAATGTATGTGTATTATGTTGAAATTTCAATGAATCGACAGAATGACCCCCCCAGGTCTTTTTAACTTTCTTCATACTTCATAGAAAAATAATTGTACATATACTGTGATTTATTTCGAATTTCTACATACCAACTTTCATTTTCCAATAAAATGAAATAGTTTCTGTGCTTTTTAAAAGAAATTAAAATGTTCACTTTCCTTAGTATTGGACCTTTAACTGTTCTGGGTCATTGTGACCTTGACCTTTGACCTACTGATCTCAAAATCAATAGGGGTCATCTGCTGATTATGACTTACCTCCCCATCAACTTTAATGATCCTAGACCCAAACATTCTTGAGTAACTGTTATCATCCGGAAATGGATTGGCCTACATACAAACCGACCTACTCACCGACATCTGAAAACAATAAACCCCTCCTTCTTTGAAGCGGGGCATAATAAGTGATGATGATGATGATGATGATGATGAAGTCGAGCAACAAATCTGCAGGGAAATGGCAACAAAACGACACGTTTGTTATTGGACGTACACCATAAGAAAGATTTTCACTTACACTGAATATTCACAAGCAAATGGATACTAGCATTGATTCTTGGAACTATGAAACAAATTGACTGGTATTTGTAGACGTCTTTCAACACTGGGAATTATTTAATTGACAAGTAACACTTTTGTTGACATCTCTCACTACTGAAATTACCTAATGTATAATTGTTTATATCTGATATTATATTAATTATTATAATGCACTTACTTTGGTGTATTTTGTATAGAAACAACTTATATATTTAAGTAAGCAGTACTGTGCTTACTGACTGTATTACATTAGAGAATTTTGAGTTTTCATATTTTATGGTAGGAGTGTTGTGAATTTCTCGATTTTTCTATATTAAATTATAATGTTACTTGTTGGTAACTCCGTCGTCACATAACTAAAATATTGTTAAATTTGGTGTAATACATAATTCTAACAATCGGTTATGTTTTGAATCCATCAGTTTTGGTTCCGTTGGTTTCTTAACTGTTCACAAGGTTTACTCAAGAAATGTAAAACCAGCACAGATGATAACAGATTATTGATATATAACAAGTAACTTTTTATTAACAAAACGCGATAACTGTGACCTTTATTTACTAATACCGGATTAACCCATAACATTGAAATAGGGAATCAGGTAGACACATTATATGACAAATATCATATATTGCAAAACCGATGTAAGATGCATCTTGCTCTAGTGGTTAACACATATGATTTGTAAGCTTACGGTGCTGGTTCAAATACAGTATGAGCTACTTTTTTATTTTTCTATCATGTTTTCACCAGGAGAAGGAATACAGGTAACTTATACTGAGTACTTATTGACATTTTGCAGAGGATCTCATATTAGAATAGACATTGAATCTATCAACATTGCAAAATGAATAAAGAAAACTCTCACAAGGAATATGAAACCAAAGTTGCGATTGTTAAAGACATTAAGAAGGTTAATAAAATGTTATGTTTAAAACATATCAGTAACATATTTATAACGACTCATGTGAGCATTTCATCACTGAGGTCAGTGGCTACAGACACTGCTAGCGAGCAGGATGACTACTCAGATACCGATAGTGCTTTTTTAATGAACTTCTGTATATATATACCGTATGTCATGACATGAACGGTAAGTTAAATAAACAAATAAATAAAAAAAAAACAATGAAAGAAAAAATAAATACAAAAGACAAAATACACCATACAAACATAAAAAGTAGAAGTCCGATACAATATCCACTGGACTACAAATCTGTTATGGAGTAACACGTCATTTTTAGAGTTAAGAATACTACATCATACAAATTAACACCACTTATCAGACAATATACCTGCTTTACAGGTTTTTGGATTTTACCAAGTACCGTTAAAATAAAATTATCGCGATCCGTTAATACCTCCATGTAATAACGTAAAATAATCAAAATATCAAAACACAAAACATACGTAAATTGAGTTTTTAACAGCTTATTTAATATCATAATTATTCTATATTTCAGCAACTAATAAAACGCTAAGCCGAACTTCTGGAGCAAACTGCGAAGTAGGCATAAAATTGGACTGGTTTACTTTTCAAATTATAGTTAAATGGATATGCTTTTTATGAGGTACCATTAATTTTAACATTTGCACACAGGACTGGTGTGTTGTGATTTTCTAACTGTATATGATAAAAGCCGTACTGCAATAAGCCGCATAATAACAGTGATCATTTTGAAAACACGTGTTACCTGTCAGGGGTCATTATAGACAATTGTGTATCAATGCACACCTTCGTTTTGGTATAATCTGGGTAGTTGTAGTCGAGTACTTGTAAAAACAAAAAAATAAAAAAATAGAAACACATCAATTTTAATGCGGCCGTTTGAACGACACCAAAGTGCCCATATGTCATCTTTTCGATCAATTACCCAGATTAAACAAACACAAAGGTGTGAATTGATGCACAAGGGTCAATGAACCCTGACAAGTAACACGTGTTTGCAAAATCATGATCGCGTAAATTGCAATTATGCCACTTACTGCAGTACCACTTAAATCATAAACAATTAAAAAATCATACCACATCCGTGTACAAACGTTAAGATTAGGGTTACATCATAAAGAACATATCCTTTATAATTTAAAAGGTAAACCAGTCCAATTTTTTTCCGACTTTGCAGTTTGCTGCAGAAGTTCGTCTTTGCATTTTATTAATCGCCGATAAATAGAATAACGATATTTGTTAAACTGTTATCTGTGTTGGTTTTACATTCTAGAGTTTTCCTTTTAGCACAAAGTTTAGCACCAACAATAAAACAAGAGGGTCATGATGACCCTGAATCACTCACCTGAGTATATTGAACCACATGTTTCAAATGGCAAACTGATGCTAAAATATTAGAAAGTAGATCACTAGTCACATTTATGGTCACTGAAAGACAGTTTAAAGATTGGTGTGCAAAATTGTACATATCATCCAAATTTCAAGGCTGGATCTTAAACTAGAGTGGTCACATGCAAAAGTTTACGCACTGACACACGGACGACATAGACATACTGACCTAGTTTTTGACCGCAGTTGACCTAGTTTCGAACTTGACCTAGATATCATCAAGATGAATATTCAGACCAATTTTCATACAGATCCCATGAAAAATATCGCCTCACAAGGTTTTTTCTATTATTTGACCTACTGACCTAGTTTTTGAAGGCACATGACCGAATTTCGAACTTGAACTAGATATCATCAAGGTGAACATTCTGACTAATTTTCATGAAGATCCATTGAAAAGTATGGCCTCTAGAGAGGTCACAAGGTTTCTTTATTTTTAGACCTACTGACCTAGTTTTTGACCGCAATTCACCCAGTTTCGAACTTGATCTAGATATCATCAAAGTGAATATTCTGACCAATTTTCATGAAGATCCATTGAAAAATATGGCCTCTAGGGAGGTCACAAGGATTTTCTATTTTTAGACCTACTGACCTAGTTTTGGACCGCACATGACCCAGTTTCGAACTTGACCTAGATATCATCAAGATGAACATTCTGACCAACTGTCATAAAGATCCCATGAAAAATGTGACCTCTAGAGTGGTCACAAGCAAAAGTTTACGCACGGACGCACGCACGGACGATCACAAAATCTTTGCTTAAGGGAGCCATGGTGAAATAACTAATGACTTTGAATTATCTCCCTGTAGTAGTGAAGTTGTGAACAAACGCTAAATACCACCTATCAGGTTATGGAAACCACTTTTAACGAGGAACCGAGTACTCGATCGAAAAAATCGGCAAGTACTCGAGTACCAAAATCAGTACTTGTTGCCATCCCTAGTTTTTAGTCTTTTCTTCTTTTAATTTTTTTTTTTGAGTACTCGATTACTAAATTTCATAATCAATACTCTGAACACTGAATGAGTACTCGGTTAACCATTGCCATCCCTATTTTTTTTAACTTAATAATAGTGGAAGTCAAGACCCGAAATATATTGATAATAGGTGACTCACTCGTCAAAGGTGCACAACAGGCAGCTTATTTACGTCCCAATGTGGATTTGGCCTAGGTAATTTCTTTAAAGTTTTATGGGAAAGCGTCAGTGGGATGGTAATTTGTGACTTATATGATACTGTGCAATACCTATTGACTTTCAATATGCTACCAGAAGTTCTGATTATTCATTGTGGAAGAAATGACCTTGGATCTGGAGTCGTTTGGATGATGCCAAACACAAAGTTTATTTGGTCTCAGATTCTACCAAGGAGGTCCTGGCATTATATTCCGCACTATGTTACAGCAAACAAAATGCGACCAAGAGTTAACAGGTGTCTGGAAACTTATTTCATAAATAATGAGGGTGCTTGTATGAAATTTAAGTTTCATGAAGATATAGTCTTAAATGTTATATATATATATATATATAATGAATAATATTGAATAAGTAATATGTATATGTTTGCTCCAAATTTAATGTCACTATTCTCAAGGCTCATGGCAGTACTAATCTATTTGACAGGATGCCAAAAACAAAAACGACAGAAAGGAAGAGGGACAAGCAACCACAGCCTAGGTGTCCGATGTGCAACTCCTTTAGCTACTCTAGGGAGGAAGAGCTCATGTCGCACATTGTCAACTGTGTAAAAGAGTCCGCAAGAAAAATGAAACAGTGTGGCCTTTGCCAGTATCAAACCGACAAAACAGCCTCTCTGAACGGGCATATGAAGTCCAAGCATCCAGAAGCAGTTGAAGCAAGGAATGACCCCCAGCCTCAGGAGAATACTAACAAAGCAGAATGCTCTCAACAAAGTACCAAACCAATGGAAACAATCACCATTCCTGATGATTTGGAAAGGTACTCAGATCCAAGAGAACTTATTGGGGAAGAGGCAGCTTCAAATCAAGGAACAGATGGGGAAAGCGAGCACACTAGCTTAACGTCTGATGAGGATTCTGAAGATGAAACACCACAAAAAATGGTGCATAAACCAGTGCAGAAGGAAAATTGAGCAGACTTTTATACCACTGAGAAAATCAACTGAGCCTGCTCTGCCGTATGGAGGACAGCCATCTAGGTTGCAGCCACTGAGCTTTCAGGGAATAACGCCATTCAATGCATTTGTAGCCCCAAAAATGGACAAAGAGACCCAGACTGAACTTAAAGCAAAGACAGTAACACACCGTGTATTCATGAAGAAAAGGGGAGAGTTTGTGGAGGAAGAGGAAGAGACTGTCCAGTCGAACAGTATTAAATGAATGATAAAGAAAAATGGATGGACATAACTTTTTTTTTTTTTTTTTGTTGGATTTAACGTCGCACCGACACATGATAGGTCATATGGGGACGTAACTAAGTAATACCCCAGTCACACATACGGCGTGGATAGCTACGTTTAGCCACGGATAGAAACGTAGTAATCCATATCGATCCGTACCTGTGCCGTACCTCAAAGTAGTAATCCGTATCAATCCGTATTAACACTTGGTCAAAACGTATTCAAGACGTACTCCAAACTTGCACATTTCTCCAACTTTTGAACATGCACAAAAGTTTGAGCGATCCGTGGCCATTTGAGCGTGACTTAGTCCAACTTGGTCGAAACTTATTCATCCGTAGTTAAATATATTAAACGTAGTTACCTGTACTGAAACGTACCTTGCCGTAGTTTTACATGATGTAAAAGATAATCATAATGAAAACGCTGGCTAAACGTGACCTATTTATATGAAACTTACGGACCCGTTACTAAACCTTAATGCAAACGTAGTCATGCGTATTGATCCGTAGGTTAACGTAGTTATCCGAGGCTGTCCGTACTTAAGCGTAGTTCAACGTAGTTCACCGCAGATCCGTCAACGCGCTGGGCTAGTTGTCAGGCGCAGTAAAACGTAGTTCAACGTAGTACGCCGTACCTATCCGTACTTATTCGCGTCCTGTATCTTTTTGTTCCCCATTTCTCACCATTTTTTCCGTACTAAGATGTACTGCTCCGTACTTATCCGTGTCCACTCCATCACAAATCAATCTGATCCGCACCGTACCTCAACGCACGGAAATATCCGTATGTGTGACTGTAGCTTAAAAAAAACAAAAAAACAAGAGGGCCATGATGGCCCTATATCGCTCACCTGTTATCATTGCACTTGAGGACAAGAAGGTCCTCAGAAAAGATATCTCAGTCCAAAGGACAGGAACAACAAAGGGAAGAAATTTAACCAAAAAGAAAAAAAAAATTCTTACAAGGTATAGATATGTCAAAATACACCTAAAAATTGGAGGTATCATCCATGTTGTACCACAGAAAAATGGTCTCGGTTTTTCCCTATGGCCAATAATAAAAAAGTTACTAAAAATAAGCTATTTATAGTAACGTAAAAGGGAAGTAATAATAAAAAAAAAATATTGTAAGTGAACAAAAGAAGGATCTGCCAAATAAATCTCTGACATAATGAAATTTCAGATCAGTATCTTCATTAGTTACGGAGATATACCCATTTTAATTTGAAATAAAGGGAGGTAATTTGACATAAAATCAGTCCATAGTTATCTACCCTGATTGTCTCAGTCCAACTCATAACAATAATGAAATTTCAAATAAGTCCTATAGGACTTACCGTAGATACCCATGTATAATGCGCAGTTTTTTGACCCCCGGGACCACCCCCGAATCGTGGGTGCGCATAATACACAGGTATAGACAATTTTCCAACTTCAAAACAAGTTTGTTACCGATGTTCGCCATTTTGGTAAAGGGAAACTACTCCCCGCGCTTACTGTCTCCGCTAAAATCTAGGATTGCCGTTACGTTCCGTAAAAGATCGAACTGTTTATTTTTCTTTCAAACAAAATTAATTTCATATAAATTTAAAAGTATTTTGACGAAAGAAATGTTTATAAATCACAAAAATTATGTTACTAATTAAAGATCGAGAATTATCTTTAACCGAGATCAAACTGTGAACAACATAATTGACACGAGGTGACACGTTGATTGCCGGTAATTACTGGCTTTATGATCGCGACAAAAAGACTATCACACCTTTTGGTATCAGTTTAAATTGAGAAGCTCATGTCATTTTGAAAGATACCATTCCGAAATATTGAATCAGCTGCTATTTATTTATTCAAAATAGTGAATTAAAAAAGGTAAAACAACAAATATAACAATAATTTACTGGTTTTATTTTCGAGAAAACAAAAATCGATAGTACCATGAGGCCGATGCTGCTCTCCGCCGTGGAGATAAAATTTATTACCGGTGTCGATGTAAACTCTACTTTCGTTTTCCATCCACCTCAAAATTGACCAAAAAAAATTTTTTTTTTTTTTTTTTCCCCCAGGATTTTGGACTAAGATCGGGGGTGCGCATTATACACGGGTATCTACGGTAATTTTGGCCCTTTCAGGGGCCATAACTCTGGAATCCATAATGGAATCTGGCCAGTTCAAGAAAGGAACTAAGATCTTATGGTGATACAAGTTGTGTGCCAGTTTGGTAAAAATCAAATCATAAATAAAGCTGCTATTGTGCAGACAAGGTCAAAATAGCTAATTTTGGCCCTTTCAGGGGCCATAACTTCAGAACCCATAATGGGATCTGGCCAGTTCAAGAAAGGAACTGTGATCTTATGGTGATACAAGTTGTGTGCAAGTTTGGTTAAAATAAAATCATAAATGAAACCACTATCGTGCAGACAAGAAATTGTTGACGCACGGACTGACGACGGACGAAGGGTGATCACAAAAGCTCACCTTGTCACTATGTGACAGGTGAGCTAAAAAAAAAGATTGACATAACACAAGTAAAAGGAATTAAAAAGTACATACAAAAAGTGAACAATTCAAGAACTAATCAAGATATTTGGCAACAACTTCAGGAAATTTTATTCCAATTCTTCAAATAAAAACATCTCTACACCTTGTAGCTCAGTGTAAATATCTATTTGTAGTTAGACATTTTTATCAAGTCCGCCAGCAGAAGCCCTCACACAGGTGCTTCTGCCTCTTTTGACTTGAACAATTATTTTGTTGTGTCTTTTTGTTGTTGATATTTTTTGCTGTTGTTTTTCTTTCCTTTTCTTTTCATGCAAATTTGATTGATTCATTAAAGTTGAATTGGTTATTGACTCTTATAGAGTCCAGAAGAATCCTAAATGAATAAATCAGTATAGTTTGCAAAATATCATGTTATTGTTACCTTTCCTATAAGAAAGCTGACTTAAGCAGTTCTTATTATCCCAAAGAAAAAGTAATAAAATAATGATAAACAGTACCTTGTCCATGCAGATATCATTAATTGATGATTACTCCAGTCAGTATACTGAAATGTTGAGATATGCTAAAGCAAATTCAATGAATCAATTGTTACTACTGGTAGTAGACCAAAACGGTGATATATTCTTAAAGAAATGTTTTGTCATAAATTAAGTATACTTACAAATATGTTTAAGTCACATATCGTTATGCGTAATGCATGTTTCTTTGTATCAGTTTCTTCTCTGGTCATTTTGTTCACTGGTCTTTTCCATGTCTTAGCAAATTGATAGTTCCTTTGTATTATAGTAATACAGATTAATCTTTAATATTAATCTCATTTATTCTGGCAAATTTAGAACCAGTACTCTATAAAAGTTAAGTCTGGCCTTAATCGTAGTAGTGTATTTCACAGCCTACTGCTCTTCGTGGAGTTAAAATCATGTTGTGTAAGTAATATATAAAAGACTTGTATATAATTAATCTGCCTCTTTCTTAGTCCGCACTGGATACGAAATTAAACAAAGGCAATGTCAGTACGTGGCAGGTGTGCGCAGAGGAAAGTGAAAGGGGGCAGAAATGCAAGGCTGACAGCCAAATAAAGCTCAGCGGCATTCTTTCGAAGATAATTCGTCTGAAGAAAGAGAGATTTGGTTGTTAGCAGATTCCATCCCCTTTTGGGCCGGCAAAAGGGCAAAATCAAGAAACATAGTCAATTTGAAGTTGCCGGGCACACATAAGATAGCATGGTGGGGAATTCGTGGTCTGGGGTGGACCGACTTTATACATTGTGTACAACTTCCAGTTCTCTTTCGTCCACCACCTAAGGTATTGTTGTTTCACTTAGGAGGTAATGATGTAGCAAAACATTCTCTACGATATTTCTTCAAAATGATTCAAGACAGCATTGAATACGTGGAGAGGGCATTTCAAGATTCACATTACGTCTGTATAGACATTTTATCGAGATTAAATTGGGGGGTTACAGAAAAGGAAAAACTGCTATAGAAAAGAAAAGAAAAAGAATAAACCAGTTCGGTAGAAAATGCGTAAGGAAAGTATTATCAAAAAAGTTTAGCATGTTAAAGGTTGACATTGATGAACAAACTCCACGATTTTTTAGGGATGACGGCATACATCTATCTGATGTCAGTTTAGACATGTATTTAGATGCGATCCGTGAACTATTAATTAATTTTGGTAGAACATCATCTTTCGGGCAGATTCCTCTTGTTCTGTAAAGTGTAATAGTAATCTTTAAAAGACAATCTAGTGTATTTAACAAGTCATCACATTTGCCTTCCTTCACCTCTCAGCAATCTCCCATACAGACTATCTTGCACATATAACCATATGTACATCATAAATCAATCATTATCTAACAGTCGTTAGATACTGTGTACTCTGAGTTGTTGTTCTATTATTCTGTGTTAATTATATTGACTTGTTTGCTAGTACACATTACAACAAACCCGCGACACGTTACACTAGTTTTATGAATATCTGAGAATGAAACATGCCTAATGTGCCATTACTGCTGGATAACGCCCTGTTGCATCCTCATGAATGAAGTTATCAAATGTGAAGTTGGTGTACCTCCCAGTGCAAACACAACATCAAAGCTTCAGCCACTAGATCAGGGAATTATTCAAAATAAGAAGAGTGGGAAATTGGGTAAAATTACAAGAATCGTTTCCAAACTATATCACTGTAATAACATGTGCAGAGACGGTGTTGTTCAATACATGTACTTGGGAAACTTCTTGAATGTGAAAAGGTCACATGGCAACAGCAAGAAATGTGAAATTTATAACAGATTTAAACCATCAGTTATAGAACAAGAGGACCATGCTGGTCCTGAATCGCTCACCTTTCCACATGCAACCCAGTTCATTGTGGCTAAGTTTCATTGAAAACCACCATGTAGTTTCACTACTTTTAGACCTACTGACCTAGTTTTGGACCGCATATGACCCAGTTTTGAACTTGACCTAGATATTATAAAGCTGAACATTCTGACCAACTTTCATAAAGATCCCATGAAAACTGTGACCTCTAGAGTGGTCACAAGCAAAAGTTCTATTTTTAGACCTACTGACCTAGTTTTAGACCGCACATGACCCAGTTTCGAATTTGACCTAGATATCATCAAGATGAACATTCTGACCAATTTTCATAAAGATCCCATGAAAAATGTGACCTCTAGAGTGGTCACAAGCAAAAGTTTACACATGGACGACATAGACCTACTGACCTAGTTTTTGACCGCAGTTGACCCAGTTTCGAATCTGACCTAGATATCATCAAGATGAATATTCAGATTAACTTTGATACAGATCCCATGAAAAATATCGCCTCTAGAGAGGTCACAAGGTTTTTCTATTATTTGACCTACTGACCTAGTTTTTGAGGGCACGTGACCCAGTTTTGAACTTGAACTAGATATCATCAAAGTGAACATTCTGACCAATTTTCATGAAGATCCATTCAAAAGTATGGACTCTAGAGAGGTCACAATGTTTTTCTATTTTTAGACCTACTGACCTAGTTTTTGACCGCATGTAACCCAGTTTCAAATCTGACCTAGATATCATCAAGATGAACATTCTGACCAACTTTCATAAAGAACCCATGAAAAATGTGACCTCTAGAGTGGTCACAAGCAAAAGTTTACGCACGCACGCACCAACGACGGATGCTGCGCGATCACGAAAGCTCACCTTGTCACTTTGTGACAGGTGAGCTAAAAAGAAAAGGTATTAGCAGATCATTTGCTACCAAAACAAGTAATAAACAAAACTGAT
This sequence comes from Mercenaria mercenaria, assembly GCF_021730395.1. Classification (NCBI taxonomy): domain Eukaryota; kingdom Metazoa; phylum Mollusca; class Bivalvia; order Venerida; family Veneridae; genus Mercenaria; species Mercenaria mercenaria. The sequence goes on from NC_069362.1 coordinate 28,676,468, forward strand.
TCAGAGTCGGGCAGATTAATGGATGCTGCTTCACCAAGTGATAGTCCTAAAGACAGGCAACAAATTTTGGAAAACAAGACAGGAAAGTGATACTTTTATCATCGTGAATTTGATGGTTTTGTGGAAGCTGTTGCATCAGAAGATTAACTTAACTTTTTAATGCGATCCTTCTTATCAAACAACTTACAAGAAAAAATGTTTCGTTATATGTCTATGATAAGGATACATATTAATGACCAATGTAAGATGGTGTGTAAAAATAATTTAATCTACCTTATAAGTGTAGGTATATATATGTTTTGATATTTATTAGTTTTTTAATGAATTAAGAAATAAAATGTGTAACAAGAGCACCGCCTTGCGGGTGCTGACGCTCATCTGATTTTTTTTGTATAATAGAAATATTGTCCTACCCATGATTTTCTAAGTCTAAAAAGGGCCATCATTCTTGCAAAAAGCAGGATGGAGTTATGTTTCTTGATGTATAGTGTCAGCTTATGATGGTGAAAAACTGTTGCAAGTTTTAAAGCAATAGCTTTGATAGTTTATGAGAAAAGTTGACTTAAACATAATACTCAACCAAGAAAATGATTTTCTAAGTCCAAATGGGGCAATAATTATTGCAAAAAGCAGGATGGAGTTATGTTGCTTGCTGTACAGGGTCAGCTTATGATGGTGAACAAGTGTTGCAAGTTTCAAAGCAATAGCTTTGATAGTTTAAGAGAAAAAATTGACCTAAACATAAAACAACCAAGAAATCTGATATTTTCTAAGTCCAAAAGGGGCCATAAATCTTGCAAAAAGCAGGATGGAGTTATGTTTCTTGCTGTACAGGGTCAGCTTATGATGGTGAAAAACTGTTGCAAGTTTTAAAGCAATAGCTTTGATAGTTTAGGAGAAAAGCTGACCTAAACATAAAACTTAACCAAGAAAACTGATTTTCTAAGTCCAAAAGGGTCAATAATTCTTGCAAAAAGCAGGATGGAGTTATGTTCCTTGATGTACAGGGTCTGCTTATGATGGTGAACAAGTATTCCAAGTTTCAAAGCAATAGCTTTGATAGTTTAGGAGAAAAGTTGACCTAAACATAAAACTTAACCAAGAAATCTGATATTTTCTAAGTCCAAAAGGGGCCATAAATCTTGCAAAAAGCAGGATGGAGTTATGTTTCTTGCTATACAGGGTCAGCTTATGATGGTGAGAAAGTATTCCAAGTTTCAAAGCAATAGCTTTGATAGTTTAGGAGAAAAGTTGACCTAAACATAAAACTTAACCAGGCAACGCCGACGCCGACAACCGCTCTAGTGATGACAATAACTCATCATTTTTTTTCAAAAAATCAGATGAGCTAAAAATCAGTTATGTCAAACTTGCAACAAAAATTAGCTGTGATATATCAGAGACCTTCCCAGGTTCTTTGATTTGAAATATATAAAGCACTCTGCACAGGATGTCACATACATATCATTATGGCTAATGTTGTGCCCAAAAATATACAGAGCCTGTGGAAATGCCCATAGTTGTTAAGCTTAAAATACATTTATTCGCTTGTAGTTCAAAATTATGTGTTATGATAAATTGCAGATGTTACAAGCCTTACTATGAAAACAGTATGGAAAGTAGTGGCTGAGAGGTACAATGCATCAAGCAATGTGCCACGGAAATCCAGTGACCTGGAAAAGACATGGACATTATGATCTTGGTGCACTAAAGTTTTTTATCAAGACTAGTAAAGGAAGATAGGAAGTTTTTTTTTCAATATTAATGTGATAATTATATGCTTATGATAAAAGTAACATTGCTTAATAACAAGTGCAAATTAAATTGCATGCAAATGTATTTATTTAAAAGATGACTTTTCCTTTTTTTGGTGTTTATGCAAAATGAATGATAGAACATGATAGGCAAATCCATGAATCCTGCTAGTGATTCAAATCAAATTTGCCAATCCTATTCTGTTGTTCCATTTATAAACACATGTATATTATAAATTGCTCACATTTTGTTGCATTGGAAGTAAGCTCAGCTTCCTGGCCCTTCTGTTCAAAAGACAGAACAAATTCAACGTCATATAAAGAATGTTCTCACTAACTATACGTGGATATTTTAAAAATGGCAGCCTGTTATCATAAAGCAGTACTGTCGCAATTTAGGCGCTTTTCCTTTTGCTGTTCATACGGATTTACAGCATAATTGCAAAATTAAACGAGACTTACCTTGGAAGTTGAAGTTCAATTTTAATTCTATTTTGTTCAAAATTATTTTCGTCATTAAATGAGATTGTGTTCCACGCATGCGCATCAGTGTGTTTACCGCATGGCAGATGGTCTAGATTTTTTCAACGCGGTTGTGAATAAATCTAACATTTAAGTGGTTTAAAAGTCTTTAGAAATTAGTGTTTTTAGTGTTTTTGGTCGAGACTTGATTGTTTCTACGTATAGTTACGTCCTTTTCTGAAGTAGTTTATTTTTCTTCGAGAATTTCACGTTTTTCTGTCTTTGCACATGGTACGAAGTTGCATCATCCAGTGATAGGTACTATCACAATGGACAGTAAAAAGGATGAAGAAAAATCCTCAGGTTCTGGGGATGTTGAGAGAAAACACCACAAAAGTACCTCGGGGAATAATAGTACTTACAACAGAGTTGAATAGAGTGAATGTAAATATAATAATGTGGTATTACTAAAAGAGTATTTCGTTGAGTGCAATTTCATTTTTTCAGGAAATTCAGCATGCAGTTATCACTACTGACTGTGGCAATCGTTGATGTGATAGGACCTTGGCCATCACTGGATGGTATTTTTGGTGGTGTTAATACCATCTTCTTGGCACACAAGTGTAAATTTGTTTTCTACTTATAATTAGAGATTGTTAGTTCCCCAATGGTTGAACACCAGAAAGGACTGTAGTAATGCTTGACCAATCCATTTGTGACACGGATGTTTATGAGACAAGTTCGGCATTCACGCTCGGATTATGTAATTCTATGCATTGGTGGCAATGATTTGGACACTCCATATCTCGCTAGCAAATCAGCAGAAGAGGTAGCCAGCTTGTTAATTGCTACAGCAACTGATCTACAATCGCGGTACCAGCTAAAGCACTTTGTTGTCCAACTGCTTTAAAGACAAAGGACTAGACATGTGGATACGACAGTCTATCATGAAAAGGTTACACGGTGTAACGAAATCTTGCGAAATGATTTGCATGATCTGCAACATGTTTCTTTCTGGACACTGAGACATTTTCATGGTCTGCGAAATGAGCTCCTGCAGAGGGATGGCGTCCGCATAAACGAGAGAGACTGGACGTACATTTACCATAATTTATGGAGTACCATCATTCGATGTGTTTAACACATAAAGTGTAGTTTATGCTATCCCTTATGAAGAAAGGTTTTCATATGTGTGGTAACATAATGTGTTCGAGAATCAGTGACAGCTCCTGTTATTATCATTTCATTTAATTAAATGATTATGAGCTTACTTTGCTTTCAAGATAATTAATTTAAATAGATTTCGATTCATCTGTAGTACATTGCAACTTGTATTTACAAAAGCAATCCTTTGTCTCTCGTTGCATCATGTAATAATTCAAAACACAGCATTCACGATCAAGTTCATGAAGCCGTGGAAGCGCAGTGTGCTAATGGCGGATTACAGAACTGAGCTAGCAGCGAAATTTCTTTTGGATTGCGACACAGATTTTTTAGATGCCATTGTTGTACAATTACATGACCATCTTGGACATTTGCAAATGTTTTTGTATACAAGAGGAACTTATCTTGTTCTATTTTATTGAACTGTCAAATGTATAATGATTTCATGGCAATTAAAGTGGTTAATATTTAAAGCGTGTATATGGATGTACGGAAGTCAAAATAGCTCTGTGGTCATTGTCAATACCTTGAAACCTGGAGGTCGTAAGATCAAAACCGTTCAGTGTCTGTCTTTTTTTCTCACAAATTTCAACAACCACTGTACATGTACATTTTTATCAATATTTTCTTCATTGTATTTTACACGTATTTTTTTATTTTTATCTCTTTCTAATTTTCTCAGTTTTTCTTTATTTTTTTTTTATTTTTTATTCAAAGTTCATTTCAGTACATTACAAATTTCATAAATAAAAATTACAACTAGCTAAATTCATCAATCAGTTTGGATCGCTAAAAATTCAGTAAGAAACATTTTTTTTGTTGTGAAGCCCGTGAATTTAAATTTTCACCCGTCCCTTTGTAATTTAAAACATATAAATCAATTAACCATTTTAAAAGATGTTCTAGCTTTTGGGCTCTAACCAGCAATTTCCTGCATACGAACCATGCGTTGTAACCACTGAGCCACTGATACGAACAACGAGAACGTGTTTCAATTACAATACTAATAATGATATTTAGACACTTAACCAAAATTTCTTTCCGTAAAACATACAGATAGCACTGAAGTTTGGCCGAATATTATAATATCAAATGCACAGAACATATAATGTATGCACATTTGACAGGTTAAAAAAATAGCACAATACACAGACGTAATTCATGATTTTGGTTATGTTCAGACTTTTTGCACATGTATAGAGCTTAGCTTGGATTATCATTTCAATTAATTTTACACACAATCGTCACTGACGAGAAGAAATTTTAATTCATCTATTTTAGAACTGATTATTTTAAGAAATTATGCCTGCATTTTTTGCTTATTAAATTACATGCGAAGTTGTTGCTAACCATTGTATTTTTAATATACCATATCTGTTGCTAGATATTTTTCCAGCCACAATTACTGGGTACTCATTTTTTTCCGCATGTAATAGAATTATATTTTTTAAAAGGTAATGGCAAACAAATAAATAGTCAAATAATATCATTCAATATGTTTATATCAAACATAAGTACAGAAGAGTCTAGGCAAGCTACTACAAGCAGCACCAGGACCAGTCCACAAGATCCTAGGACATCCCAATTACAGATACAGGGGAATACAGTCGAGGGAACAACCGACAATCCACCACCAGTGATGTTAGAACCCAGCAGCCTGACAAACTTGAGAGGTATTGCCCTAAGTAAGGGTGTTGACCTAGAGCTTAAGGCAAAGGTTTAGGGGGACCAGTACTTTCCATTATCACGTTTGATTGCTTCTAAAGAGTCTGGTACCTTGACCAAGAAGCACCATCCAGATGGTTCCATGACAATAGAGAAGAAAGACACAGACGACATAAAGACGATGGAGGCATGGCATAATGCACACACAGTTTTTGTCTGTGTACCTTGAAAGGACCCCTGAAGCTGGGTCGGCACTGATGAAGAACTACGCGACAGTACAAAACTTGCTGGCGCTTATGCCGCAATCAAGTACGACACCATCAATTTCTTAGGTGTACACTAAGGTAATAGTGTCTAACATTAGGAACCATGAAAGATGCAGACGCTGGGTCGAGTAGGATAGCTCTCTATCCATTACTCTGTATAGATAAGCTAACAAGGAAGGATATTCTGCAACAAACAACAGTTGACAGCAAGAGAGCATAATGACACCAATTAATCAAATTGCCGCTTGGCTTCCAGTTCTTTACTGCTCTTATAAATGAAATCCAGCATAATTTTTACTAAAATATTTCAATGAACATGTACGAATGAAAACAATCAAGGCTTTCTTGTGGTTTATCGTATAAACCACCATTCAAATACTAAGATGTTTTAACTTTCGGGTTAATGCCCTAGTGGTTCCATCTTTGCGCATCTGAACTCTGACTAACCACTTGAAGGCCTTGGTTATTTCTTAATTATAATATTGTAATATTTATATTTATCCAGACTGTGTTAAAGAGCAGTGGAAATATTGTACATTAGATGAGATAAGAACTGTAATCCGCCACATACTGAAGCCATCAAGTAACATTAAAAAGTCTGGAAAGCTGGAAAGCTCAGATGAAGCAGAAAATGAGAACTATGACAAATAAATTAGAGCTATCTACAGGATTGAAATTGATTAATTATCTAATTTATTTGAATAATACACAGTATTCATTCTTTTACCATGAATATTTGCTTTATAATAACTCCAGTCAAAACTTGTTCACATAATTTATTATGTTGACTGTGCTATACCTACTTCAATAGAAGGTAACTGGATACAAGGAGGGCCCTGCACAGTTTACTGTAAGATAAACCTAGAGGACTACGAATTAGGTCAGAACCAGTTGCACAAATGAATTTTACCAGACCTGGAATTTAAACTGGAAAAGGAAACCTGTGATGGCAAATTACACAGACATCCGACAGTCCTTTCACTAGAATTAACTAGAAAATGCTTTTGTAAAAAAGCGCATGTCTCCCCCAATGCAAAATCCTATAGGCAAGAAGTCAATAGGGGTCAGGAGCGAAAGTCAAAGAGACACTGATGGTTGGCTACAATAGGGATCATCTACTTGGCATGTCCAGTCATCCCACTAAATTTCAACACTCTTGGCCTAGTGGTTCTCAAGTCACTGTTCAGGCTCCTGTGACCTTGACCTTTGATCAAGTGACCTCAAAATAAATAGGGGTCATCTACTCTGCATGTCCAATCATCCTATTAAGTTTCAACATTGTAGGTCAAGTGGTTCTCAAGTTATTTCCAAAAAATGATTTTACATGAACAGGCCCCTGTGACCTTGACCTTTGACGGAGTGACCCCAAAATCAATAGTGGTCATCTACTCTTCATGACCAATCATCCTATAAAGTTTCAACATTCTGGGTCAAGTGGTTCTCAAGTTATTGATCGGAACTGGTTATCAATGTTCAGGCCCCTGTGACCTTGACCTTTAACGGAGTGACCCCAGAAACAATAGGGGTCATTTACTCTGCATGAACAATCATCCTATGAAGTTTCAACATTCTGAGTCGAGAGGTTCTCAAGTTATTGATTGGAAATGGTTTTCCATGTTCAGGCCCCTGTGGCCTTGACCTTTAACAGAGTGACCGTAAAATCGTTAGGGGTCATCTACTCTGCATGACAAATCATCCTATGAAGTTTCATCATTCTGGGTCAAGTGGTTCTCAAGTTACTGACCCGAAATGGTTTTCAATGTTAAGGCCCCTGTGACCTTGACCTTTCACAGAGTGACCCCAAAATCGTGAGGGGTCATCTACTCTGCATGACCAATCATCCTATTAAGTTTCAACATTCTGGTCAAGTGGTTCTCAAGTTACTGACCGGAAATGGTTTTCAATGTTCAGACCCTTGTGACCTTGACCTTTAATGGAGTGACCCCAAAATTGATAGGGGTCATCTACTTTGCATGTACAATCATCCTATGAAGTTTCAACATTCTGGGTCAAGTGGTTCTCTAGTTATTGATCGGAAATGGTTTTCAATGTTCAGGCCCCTGTGACCTTGACCTTTGACGGAGTGACCCCAAAATCAATAGAGGTCATCTACTCTACATGACCAATCATCCTATGAAGTTTCAACATTCTGGGTCAAGTGGTTCTCTAGTTATTGATCGGAAATGGTTTTCAATGTTCAGGCCCCTGTGACCTTGACCTTTGATGGTGTGACCCCAAAATCAATAGGGGTCATCTGCTCTTCATGACCAATCATCCTATGAAGTTTCAACATTCTGAGTCAAGTGGTTCTCTAGTTATTGATCGGAAATGGTTTTCAATGTTCAGGCCCCTATGACCTTGACCTTTCACAGAGTGACCCCAAAATCGTGAGGGGTCATCTACTCTGCATGACCAATCATCCTATTAAGTTTCAACATTCTGGGTCAAGTGGTTCTCAAGTTACTGATCGGAAATGGTTTTCAATGTTCAGACCCTTGTGACCTTGACCTTTAATGGAGTGACCCCAAAATCGATAGGGGTCATCTACTTTGCATGTACAATCATCCTATGAAGTTTCAACATTCTTGGTCAAGTGGTTCTCTAGTTATTGATCGGAAATGGTTTTCCATGTTCAGGCCCCTGTGACCTTGACCTTTGACGGAGTGACCCCAAAATCAATAGAGGTCATCTACTCTTCATGACCAATCATCCTATGAAGTTTCAACATTCTGGGTCAAGTGGTTCTCTAGTTATTGATCGGAAATGGTTTTCAATGTTCAGGCCCCTGTGACCTTGACCTTTGATGGAGTGACCCCAAAATCAATAGGGGTCATCTACTCTTCATGATCAATCATCCTATGAAGTTTCAACATTCTGGGTCAAGTGGTTCTCTAGTTATTGATCAGAAATGGTTTTCAATGTTCAGGCCCCTGTGACCTTGACCTTTGACAGAGTGACCCCAAAAACAATAGGGGTCGTCTACTCCAGCAGCCCTACAACCCTATGAAGTTTGAAGGTTCTAGGTCAAATGGTTCTCCAGTTATTGCTCGGAAATGAAGTGTGACGTACGGACGGACGGATGGACAGGGCAAAAACAATATGTCTCCTGGGGGAGACATAATTAAGCAAATATTCTGAATGATAAGAACTTGGATAAATAAGTTTTGAATAATTATTCAATTTCTTGATGTGCTATAGATGGTGGTATTGACAAACATAAATAAGACAAATGTTTCAAAATCACTATACAAAATTCAAATTCACTATACTGTATCACTGAGTTCTACAGATGATGAAAATGATCTGATTAAATTTCGCGGATTGACTCAACCGCGAAACCCAAGAAAATTAGTCCCCCACGAATATTAATGATTTCACAGTATGCAAAAATAAGCGAAGGGGGGTCCACAGGGGATTTTGTCCTACACTCATCAACAGCATTTCACTGTTCACAACTGAATGCACTAAAGACACACCTATTGAATCCAAACTACTTTCATATACCACAGTATATACTTTTTTGAACATTGAAAAAAACACTCCCAGGTGTTAATTTACATGCATTTATTCTTGTTACCCCGTGTTTAGAACAATCCAAACACAGACAGGTGTTGACACCTGGTGCTGACAGAAACTGACCAGAGACTTTTAGAACTGCTTGAGTCAGCCCTGAAGTACATGCAATTGATGCTAAAGCACACAGCTTTCATTGTTCATAATTTAAAATGTGTCTGTTTTGAATGATATGTAGGACTTGTTTTAGGCACTATAAATAATAAACCATTTAAAAGAATGTATTTATATTCTGTTTGGTATTGCCTATGGATTTCTGATCCTCCCAGTGCACATGCATGGACCAAGTTTTGGCCATTTACCTAGAACACTTACCTTAATGATAAATACTTCATCAGCAGATCAAACTTTCTATATGATAAAAACCATGATACATCTAACAACTGCACCTCTGCTTTAAAACCTAAACATTTTTTGATAATTTAATTTTAGAACAATATAATTATACTGTAACTATGGAAATATCTGCAATGGTTCAATATTTGCTGAAATTTGCAGTGACACATAAATTCAAAACTCATATGGATATTAAGCATCACTGCCTCATAAAACATATTCAGTCTAAACTGCGTACGAGACTGAAATTCTAACAGCAAATTTTACTGGAGCTTTAAGATTCAATTTCAAATGAGACTGATCATAAGTACTGAATAGTCAGTAATGTAATATAAAATTCTAAACATGCAATTTTGATATAAATAATAAATAAAGTGTCAATATCCAACTAAGCGGTGACTGAAAATGTTCTGTGAACACGAGGCAAGAAGATAACCAACTTAACATGAATCATAAACAAATATTTCTCTTGTCTATCCAACTGTGAAATAAATATTTCTCTTGTCTATCCAACTGTGAAGTCTATCCAACTGTGAAATAAGAGACACAACAATTACCCATTTACAATACAAAATATCCTTTCATTTGAAGATGATTTAGGCTTAGTGTAAAAGGCTCTATTTCTCTAACCCATTTTTCCCATGACAATCAGTGTCTGCATATATTTTTACATCAAGTATGAATACACTTCTACTGTGAAACCATTAAATTTTGCAGGAACAGATTTTTTGGTTTTAACAAAAATGGCTGTTTCATATAATTCAATAAAAATTCCTGGATTTACAACTTTGAAGATAAAATGAATGTGAGAGTTATTTTTTTTGTTGAGATGTAATGTAATAAATTGACAAAACCTCAAACTGCACAAAAAATTTGTCCCCACAAATATTCATGATTTCACAGTGTTTAAAGTAAATATTTTTATTCCATGCCAAATGATGAAATACTTACACCTTGAGTAAAAGAGTTCTTGTTTAATTTTCTTCTTGTTTTTCATCAATTAACAAAAACTGAACAAATTTGTTTCTTTTTACAAAACATGGAATATATATCACCTCAAAGTCAGAAAACTTTCATGTATCCACTTGCGCTTCGCATTCAAGAAAATACAGAAATGAATTATCTCACAGTCGGCTTGAAATATGTAACATTTTTGTGAAAAACAAACAAATATTCTCTATATATCAGTAAGATAACTTGAGTTTACATATAACACTAAGCTGGAATGACTGGTTTTGGGAATAAGTATTGCACATTTCAATGTTATATCTACATTAAGTTACAATCCTTCCCCAGAGGGATGGGCTAGCTCCTGTATAACATGGTGCAGGAGTTCGTTCTGTTCCGCAGACAACATCGGCCACAGTTCTACCTGAATTGCCTGTATCGCCTCTATGTCATGTGACTGACATGCCATCTGCAAATACAAATTTCACATTTATAGTTGAAACTCGACACCTCAAACTTGCTTATTTCAAAATTCCAGCTATCTTGAAGACATTTTCAAGCCCTGTCACAAAAACACAATGCGCAAAATATAATTTTAAGTCAAATTTCAGTTACCTCTAAGTATAACACCTACACCTTAGAATTTGTGATGTGTAAACTGTTTTTAATTTCTGCCTGTATCATGAAACATTTTAAAGTGATCTAAATATCGAATCAATTTCTCAGGAAAACCAGGAACTGTATTTAGAAGCCACAGTAATGGCCCATTTGGTGTTTAAACCAGCAACATGCTTGTTTTATATATCAACAAATAGTAAAATGGTATTCTGCTTGTTCTGAATGACCTTATGTGCTACCTTACACAAACAAAGTACCCTATTTGTTAATTATAAAATCTACTTACCACAACTGACTGAAGCATAAGGAATACATCTTCATCCAAAAACTGGGCTGAAAAAAATAATTTGTGTGTGAAAGCAGAAAGAAATAGACTGGGTTCACAATTTGGATTTTATTGGTATAGTTTACACTTACCTATAGTAACTAATACGAATGTTTGTTTTTTTTGGGTTTAGCACCATTTTCACCAATTTTTCAGTTACGTTACAGCAGCCAGTTAGCCTAACCGGTGTTTCTGGATTCTGTGCCAGTATAAACTTGTTCTCCACAAGTAACTGCCAACCTCTCCACAGGAATTAGCAGTGGAAGACGAATTATTTCAAACACAATGTCTTTAACCAAATCGTCCTGGAGAACATATGTCCCGCCACAGGATCAAACTCATGACCCCGTGATCCTTAGATCTGCACTCTCCCTATTAAGCTAAGTGAGTGGGCTTAATAACCAATATGGGACAGTGACTTAATATAAAACTTTCAAAACATACTGGAAACCAGTGATGTGTACACTTAAGTTTGAATGTCTTTACATAAAATCCTACAAGTATATAAAGACAGGCTTATCTCTGAACAATGTCTGATTTTGAATTAGAGTATGAAATCCTTGTAACTTACTACTTCCAGACTTTAAAGATCAAGGATAAGAAACTTTGTCATAAGGTTTGTCTTAACCCCTCAAGCAAACTCTCAACTATAAATGAGTAATCTTATATGAATCTTTCACTGGCTGTGGATCTGATAAGAATATCTGGCTCTACTGACTTAATGCTACAGCAGCAAACCTGGAGCCAGATCCACTCTTTCAACCCGTAATAAGATTTTTTTCTTACATACTTTATTCTCAAAATAATAGAAGAAATAAGATAAAACTATTGCCTTTTAAAGCACTATTTCTTACAGTAGCGCATTTATTCATAGTGAAGTTCATTTTGACATCATTTTCAGAACAAGTCATTCTGCAGCTGACTGACTGCAAAATATTGACCACCTACCAATAGTATTATCTTCAGATGATTCCCAAGCATACTTTTCCAGGGTCTGTGCATGTTCTGGTCGGATCCTTTGTGGTGTTGGCTACAACAACATATATATAAGGGATGTGAAAAGAACACAAGCTTTCTGCACATATGTGGGAAATAGTACCAAAGAATGACAACCTTCAACTGTTTGGTGCCAAGCAGCAAATAAATACTATACAGAGAAGGGAGATTCTCAATTAAAATGTCTTAGTTAGAACTGGCTTAATATTATGTTAAAATGAAGCATATGACTTTACTTGGAAAATCTGAAATTTCAATCTTCTAGGTAGCGCTAGACATTGTACTGAGACACTTATAAAACATACTACCTGTAGAAGCATCAACAGCAGAACCCTCGTTATTTCACACCTCGCCAATATATCACAGTAAGCTCCAATAGGCTTTCCTGTCACACTGGATCCTGTTAACATATATAAACCAGTTACAAACAATACAAAGTTTCCCCTGAGAAAACAGTCAATGCAGGACACATCCTTTATGTATTTAGAGATGTTTTTTGTTATGCAATAGTTTATAAATGAAACACAAATAATATATGTGTATCCGTTATTAAGTAAAACAGAAGTATTTTCTTTGTAATCACAAATTTCACAACAGAACTGAATTTCATTGAGATATGCGAATAAATAGAAACTAGATGCCCACGGGCAACATGTCGAGCCCGCAAGCTGTCAAAAGGACTAGGAGTTGCACATGACACCCTGTCTCACTGAGGCAAACATTTATGCCAAATAAAAAATGATTGCAAAAAGTTACAATATAAGTTATTTATAGTAACAACAAAAGGAAATAAATTTTCAAAAAAATCCAAGTCCACACAAAAATTCTTAACAGTAGAGATAGGTCAAAATACTCTTCAAAATTGGAAGTAACATGCATACAGAAAAGTGGTCGTGATTTTCCCTTCGACCAGTAATAAAAAAGTTACAATATAAGCTATTTATAGTAACAACAAAGGGAAGTAATTCTAGGTTCTTGCACATGACACTCCGTCTCATGATGGTGAACAATTGTGCCAAGTTACATCAAAATCCCTCCATGCATGAAAAAGAAATGCTCCGGACAGTCATTATTGAATTTTGACCTCCAAGTGTGACCTTGACCTTTGAGATAGGAACCTGCAGTTTGCGCATGACACTCCGTTTCACTGAGGTTAACATTCATGCCAAATATAAACGAGATTGCTCCATGCATGTCAAAGTTATGGTCAGGACAAACAAATCCGGTAAGACGCACGCACGGACGCACACACATACACTGAACAACCATTTGGACAAAAATGTCTTTGCTTCCACAAGCGGGCTCGACAAAAATCATCCTCATTCCCCAAACAAACCCCCACCCCCTGCTCAATTTAACCAAAGCAGCCTAAATTCACCTGACAAATTAATTTCATCAAATATAAATATTAACAAACTACCTTTTCTTTATTGAATACGACATGCAAAAACAAGAGCTGTCGGAGGACAGCAACGCTCGACTATTCAACAGCCTTGTCAGTTGAATGAATACCAAAGTTGAAAAAGGGGCATAATTTTGTAAAATGCAAAGTAGAGGTATTGAATCTCTGTACTGCATGTCATATCATGACAGTGAACAAGTGTGTGAAGTTTCAATCCTTTCCAATTTGTGGATACTGAGATACCAGCTTACATACAAAAACTTAACAAAAACTGCTAAGTCAAAGGGGCATAATTTTGTAAAAAGCCAAGTAGAGTTATGGGACCTTCACAGTGCATGTTAGATCATGACAGTGAACAAGTGTGTGAAGTTTCAATCCATTCCAATTAGTAAGTACTGAGATACCAGCTTACATACAAAACCTTAACCAAAAATTTCTAAGTCGAAAAAGGGGCATAATTTTGAAAAAAAAGAGAGTAGAGTTATGGGACTTGCTTAGTGCATGTCAGATCATGATAGTGAACAAGTATGTGAAGTTTCAATCCATTCCCATTAGTAAGTACTGAGATACCAGCTTACATACAAAACCTTAACCAAAAATTTCTAAGTCGAAAAAGGGGCATAATTTTGTAAAAAAGCAAAATAGAGTTATGGAACCTTTGCAATGTAGATCAGTTCATCACAGTGAATAAGTGTGTGAAGTTTCAATCCATTCCCACAAGTGGTTACTGAGTTACCAGCTTACATACAAAACCTTAACCAAAAATTTCTAAGTCGAAAAGGGGCATAATTTTGTAAAAAAGCAAAATAGAGTTATGGAACCTGTGCAATGTAAGTCAGTTTGTCACAGTGAATAAGTGTGTGAAGTTTCAATCCATTCCCACAAGTGGTTACTGAGATACCAGCTTACATACAAAACCTTAACCAAAATCGGGACGCGGACGCCGACGCATGGGCGAGTGCAATAGCTCACTATTCTATGAATAGTCGAGCTAAAAATGAAAATTCTCCATTACTTAAATCAAGTTTTGAAAAAAAATGAAGGCATGATTAGGTATGATTTTTTCTATGGAAGATTCTGTTCCTACTGCATATTTTCCAGCATTTCTGGTAGTCTGAACCATATAAAGCATACCTGTATCTATACCTGGATAAGCTGATATAATCTTAGTAAAAAGTATAGAAATAAATTCATATAAACATCAAACATACCTCCACTTTCCTGTGCTAGGTATGCCATTTCTGTAAACACACCAAGGGCACCATCATAGTCTTCTGTAAACAGTTATAACCAAAGTTAACAAAACATTTACAATTCAAATCTCATAATTCTCCACTAAAAAAACCTTTGTAGAACTGACTAATTAAACTTAAAATTCCAACAGCATTGACACTGGCTTTCACAACTAGCTGCTGGGAAAGTTTTGCAAAAATATTTTTAAAAGATTTTCTCTTTACAAAACAATACAGGTACAATTTGATGGCAAAATAAATGGAATTATTTTCTCATCTAATTTATATTTTTCAATAAACACAGAAGTAGCATACTATTTCAATTACAATAATGGATCAGTGGTCCTCAATGGCATTCTCAAAGGAAAACTTACAGAGTTGCATGAATGTCAGCTGAAGTGCAATTCTTGTTGTGCAATAAATTTGTGAAGCAACTCTGCATCAGAATAAATCAGTGGACTTAAATCATGTACAAATATAAATAACAGTGATAATATTCACAGTCCAAACAACTCAGCACAGTACTACAGTTTCACTACATCTAGCCAGAGTTAGAGGGTGTGACGTGTATCACATATATCATTACCTGTCATAAACAGACAATCAAACCAACTGTGCTATTAATTTGCTTGGTTGTATCCTATGCTTCCAAAGAATCCTCTTACAAATATTACAATGACTTCTGAGTAGTATCAAGTATTTTTCCATTAATTTTCCATAACAAGTGAAAATATCTCAAATATTTTGTCACAATGGGTGTCCTACACTCACATAAAACATCAAAAAAGTATTGTGGATCAAAGTAAAGATTCTGAAAGTGATCTTTTTTTATAAGAAATAAGGAATGTCCTTTATACTTGTTTCAATCTTGCATGAAGCAACATGACCCAGCGACACCAGACAATCTAGCGGGCTCTGAAATAAATGATATATATAAAACTGTAGGTCATTAGCACATCTTAAAGTCTGAATTGGTTGTAAAATTTGAAAAAAATTAAACACCAGTTCATTGTTAGAAGATTTTCTACCATATTTTATGAAACATACCAGTTATAATTACAGATAGTCTTACAAAAGTATTTCAGTATGTCAGTAAGACAGCTCTCTCAACTATTCAACAACTTCTTAGCTGCAGAAAGGCCATAACTTTGCAAGATTTATGTATCTTAGTTATTTAATTATAGTTAATAACAAATTTAAATTTTATCATGGCAATGGCAGTAACTTTCAAGTAAAACTTCAACCAACTTTCTAAGCCAAAAAGGGGCCATAGTTTGAATTAAATCCAACCAAGAGTTATCTTTATTGATTATTTCAGTAGATCTGATGACTGGGAAGCATTGTGTGATGTTTCAATCCAATACATACACTTGTTACTGAGATACAGCTTTATAGTTAGTAGCACACAAAACTTCAAACAAATTTTCTACTGTTCCATTGTTTCAACTGCACGAAAAACTTTAACCAAGGTATGACAACACCACCATCACCAAAATCTGGGCGAACTGAGTATCTCTCACTATTCTTCAAATAGACCGGCTAAAAATCAGGCCAATTAAGATGTGTGTTTAATTAATCTTATTTATAGCTGCCAGCGGATACCCATATGGGCGACTCATCTGTAAGTGTTAGTAATTTTAGTTCAATTTGGTGCAATTACAGAAGCTTCCCTGTTTTTTGATATGCCACAGTATTACATGGAACTTTAGAGCAGTGGGGAATGGAACTACAGACCACTGGTTTCATAGTCAGACAGTGTTACAACTGGACCACTGTGCACTCTTTAACTGTTATGACCATGTTTGCATACATTCATACATACATGCTTTTTTTAACTGGTCAGCTTGACCCCTGGCAAACTTACACACTTCTGAAGGAGACTTAAATGTCTTTAAATACATTAACTATTCATTATCTCCTCTAACTTCATAAGTAACAAAAACCTTCTCTAACCTGTGACTGTAGTTCTGCTGCTCTCTGAAAATGGGCCATGGCTTCTCCTGGCTTGTTCAACTTCTGTAAATCAAATAAAACAAACATGTCTTAGCCATTTTATTCAATTCTAACAAAGCAGTGCCTTTTTCTACGTATATAAACGCAGCCAATGTTATATTCTCCTCATGTATTATTTACAGACTTTCAAAAAGAAAATAAAAATTTTCAAATGGGTACATTTTCTTAGTTCACAAAATGCATACCCTTGACACACGTAATAACATCATACAAGGTACACTATTTGAAATGAACATTATTAATGGTTTGGTCTTTTGGAATTTTCATCAAACTTTGGAAATATTTGGTAAAAATATACAGGAACATATAATTTTAACAATCTACAACAGCTTACTTCATTTCTCACTTGTAGTTACTTGTCTTGTGCACCCTGATATTCCCCCATTAAGCAAGCAAAGTATAACATTAATCAGATTCAGAAAGAGGAAAGAGTAAAAAAAATCTATATTTCACCTGTAATGCATTTCCTAACTCTAAACACAAAGCTGCTGCAAGAGACATGTTTTTGTTCTCAATATGAACCTGAAAACAAAATCAAAATGCACATTTTATGAAACCATCAATAAATATTAAAAGACTGCAAAGGTAGAGGCATATTATAGTGCTCAAGCCACAATATCATCCCAAAAACCCATCTGGAAAAATTAAATCTTGTTTTATTTAAAAAGACTTGTTTATTTCTGACATCTATGCAGATTACATTAACAGTTACCTCAATGTGTATTATCAGACATAGAGGCTTTATAAATAAACATCTCATATGTGTCAGGAATTATGTTCTACAGTCATGAGGTTTTTTTTAAAGAGATTTTTTTTCTAAAGATTTTTCCCGTCTAATTACAATGTACAACAACAAAAATATGTTATACAAATCACACATAACAAAATACTCTTATATACCTATCGACTGCTGGTTTCATAGTTTCAAGAAAATATTTCTATAAACATTAAAATGAAACAAAATAGGATTATGCACTACAAAAGTTAATTTGCGTGCATGTTTCAATTTTGTTTCTGTAAAATCACATGACATTGTACTGATGTTCAATGCACTGTTTGATTACCTAGGGATGCTGAAAAGGAGGGTAATATGTGAAGGACTCTAAAAGGGCAAAAGTTTCAGGCCTAGAGTAGATACCCAGGCTATTATGCTATATATCTGGTGACTGCTTTCTTAGATGAACATTAGAAATTTGGTATTTAATAATGTCAGGTAACAGATAAGGAATAGCAGACCTGTGCAATGTAAGTCAGTTTATCACAGTGAATAAGTGTACAAAGTTTTAATCCATTCCCAAAAGTATTTACTCAGATAACGGCTTACATACAAAAACTTAACCAAATTTGGACGCCGACATACAGGTGAGTCCAATAGCTCTACCTGTTCTTTGAATAGTCAATCTAAAAATTGTTATCATTATGACACTTACAATTCATTTCAGAAGGATGTATCAGGCAAAGCATTTATGCACCAAAATAAACACTCAAAGTATCTCTAGGCATCTTTTTAGAAAAGAAAGGAATGTCTTGATTTATGTATATATTCTATGCCTCTTTGTCATAATTCCTAGCCTTCTCAATGATACGAGCATTTTTCACATGTAGCTATTTTTTGTTTCCAAATGTTATGCATATTGTGACAACTATATGACAGTTGAAAGGGAGTAAAACTCACATCAAAAGAGAAATAGGCACAACCGAATCTTTTGAGATATAATTTAATTGTCTAAAATCACTGGGTTAATACCTTGTGATAGGAAATAGTAAGCACTTATTGTGGAACACTTTACATGCAAGTACAAGTACAGTAGTTTAGAAGATTCATTAACTCCTCCACCAGGGTGGGTATTATTCCAAAAACAATATTTACCACCAAGGATAAAAACTTTGATGCGAGAATTTCTCTCATTTCAGTATTTTTGGTGCTATTTTTTTTCAATATTTTTGCGAGATATCGTGCCCCAAAATAATCCCTGGTATTAAAAAATCTTTTGCAAGTAATATATATTCTTTGCATGGGGCTCTGAATAACAAGAAAATAATATATACATTGAGAGAAGTTAGCTTTATTAAGAGTCTAACTTAAATATAAAAATACCTACCCTGATAGCATGACTATAGCAGTTGATGGCTGCAGTCAGGTGTTCCTGGAAACTGAGACATCTTATACCAACATTGTCCACTTCTGCCTTAATGAACTCCCTAGCAGCATCAACCAAGGCTTGAGTCTCACCCGCTGGGTTCACAAGGGTATGCTCACATCTAAAATGTATTTATCTTTGTTTTGTTGATTTTAATGCCACACCAACACAATTTTACCTCATATGGCAACTTCCAGGGTCCCCTCTGAGCATTATTTCAGGTATGGGCGGGCACCTGTGTAGAACAACCACCCTTCTGAAAACAGCCGATTGGCTTCCTCACTTTAAAGGATTCTACACCTCATGTGAGATTTTGAAATCCACAGCAGTCCAGGGCAAGTGATTCAAAGTCAAGGACTTTAACCATTCTGCCACATAGGCCCGTAATGTATTTAAACTGAAGATTTTGTAAATATATATATGTAAATAAACAATGTCTTCACCTGCTAAATAATGTGACTGAATCATAATTAAACATAAATTTCTCCAAATACCCTTAAACATGTAGTATTAACACTATGCTGTATGACCACAGCAGGACATATACCACACCCACTATGTCAGTCCTTCGAGCAGCCTTCAGCTTTGGTTTCTATAGGTGTTTCTTTAATCAACTTTACTGGTGATACACTCAGCCAATGATCATGGAAAGGGAATTTCTTAATTCTCTTAAAATAGTAAGACTTAAATCAATGCTATTTAAACAAACTAGATAATGGCAGGATTACCTAGCTTGAGCCAGATGACAAAATGCTGCATACTGGGGGCACTCTTGCTGTTTCAATGTCTTAGCTAGGGCACCTGAAACAAAGATTTTTTGCAGTTTGAAATTTCATATACCTCATACCTAGTAGTGTTTCATATTTAACTGTTAATTTTCAAATGTCATATTTCAGGTAGAACTTTCTACACGTTTGATAAACCTGAAGTGATGGTGTAACGTCATTTATCCGGAAAATGTAGAAAAAAGGCTGGATTCGGCATATGGAAATGATCTTCATTTTATCATGAATTAATGTTAACCTGTGAGTAAAGTCATTACAATGGCACTGTTTCTATCTTTCTAAAGTTAAAATATGATATTAAAAGCGTATGCTAGAATTCAGGGCTAAATTTTTCCCAATAATAGAATTTCTTCAAACTTTGGATATTGAAGGACAATCATCTAAGAAACAAAAATATGCAATAAAAATCATAGATCACCGGTACTGAAAGAGTTATCTGCCCTTGAAAACGACAGTTCCCCTCTAAGGATAGGGAAAACTGTGCTGTAACCATTAAAATAGGGGGAAAATTGCGTCGTGATAAAAGCAATATTTTTAATAAATATGTTACACTAAAAAAAGAAAATGATTTAAAAGCACATTGTCTCATGTTTTAAATGGTACAATTTACATTTATATCATTTTTATCTGGAAACCGGTTTGTTGGTCGGGATATTTAAAAAAAACAAAAAACAAGAGCTTGTCGAACACGAAATGCCCCCCTTGATGCATTCAGTAATTGCACAAGGAACAGAAATTATTTGCTCACTGTAAACAAGAGTTCTACTGTTCCGGTTCAATGTGACATTTGACCTATTTACCTCAAAATCAACAGGGGTCATCTGCTGGTCATGATCAACCTCCCTATTAAGTTTAGTGATCCTAGGCCCAAGTGTTCTCAAGGTATCGTCCATGAAGGGTTTAACCGTTTCGGGTCAATGTGACCTTGACCTTTAACCTACAGACCTCAAAATCTATAGGGGTCATCTACAGGTCATGACCAACCTCCCTATCAAGTTTCATGATCCTAGGCCCAAGCGTTCTCAAGTTATTGTCTGGAAACAGTTTAAATGTTCCGGATCACTGTAACCTTGACCTTTGACCTACTGACCTTAAATTCAATAGGGGTCATCTGCTGGTCATAATGAACCTCTCTATCATCTTTCATGACCCTTGAGCCCGCCCGCTTAGCTAAGTAGGTAGAGCATTGGTCTACGGACCGCGGGGTTGTGAGTTCGATAATCGGGTGGGGCATATGTTATCCATGACTATTTGATAAACAACACTGTGTCTGAAATCATTAGTCCTCCACCTCAGATTCATGTGGGGAAGATGGCAGTTACTTGCGGAGAACAGGCTTGTACCGGTACAGAATACAGGAACACTGGTTAGGTTAACTGCCCGCCGTTACATGACTAAAATACTGTTGAAAAACGGCATTAAACCCAAAACAAACAAAAACAAACAAAATCATGACCTTGGCCCAAGCGTTCTCAAGTTATCGCCCAGAAACCGTTTAACTGTTCTTGGCCAATCTGACCTTGAACTTTGACCAAATGACCTCAAAATCAATTGGGTCATCTGCCGGTAATGATCAATCTCCCTATCAATTTTCCTGATCCTAGGCCCAAACCTTCTTGAGTTATCACCCGGAAACCGTTTTACTGTTCCTGGTCACTGTGACCTTGACCTTTGACCTACTGACCTCAAAATCAATAGGGGTCATCTGCTGGTCATGACCAACCTCCCTATCAACTTTCACGATCCTAGGCCCAAGCGTTCCTGAGCTATCATCCGGAAACCGTTTAATCGTTCAGGGTCACTGCGACCTTGACCTTTGACATACAGATCTATCTCAAAATCAATAGGGGTTATCTGCAGGTGATGACCAACCTTCCTATGAACATTCATGATCCTAGGCCTAAGCGTTCTTGAGTTATCATCTGGAAACAGGTTGGTCTACATACAGACCAACATCTGAAAAACAATATACCCCTCCGTCATTGAAGGGGGGGGGGGGGGGGCATAAAAATTGTTTTTTTTTTCAGAGGGGAATTTTTTTCAGAAATACGGGAAAACAACATTCTTTTTGGACAGGGGAATGGGGCCCAGCCCCCAAAAAATCACTGCCTACCTATTGACAGACAGTTATATTCAACTTACCATACTGTTCACAACCTTCTGCAACATTCGGTCTCTTCAGAAATCTCCTAAAATATTATAAGAAGTACAGATTAGTGTACATGTCACATTCATTCATATAATCCACTTTCTATCAATGGGAGTAATAAAGTTATCTATCTTGAGGCAGTCTGCCTAGATATAGAAAACAACATTCATAGCTGGGTTTTTTTTACTGTTATATTGTTCTAAGCAGTAGACTGATCTAGAAAGCCCACCCGCATAGCCCAATAGGGAGAGCGCAGATCTACAGATCACAGCATTGTGAGTTCGAGTCCTGGGCGAGCGTATGTTCCCCGTGACGATTTGATGAAAGACATTGTGTCTGATATCGTTCGTCCTTCACCTCTGATTCATGTGAGGAAGTTGGCAGTTACTTGCGGAAAACATGTTTGTACTCGCACAGAATCCATATTAAACAAGAGCACCGCCTTGCGGGTGCTGACGCTCATCTGATTTTTTTTGTATAATAGAAATATTGTCCTACCCATGATTTTCTAAGTCTAAAAAGGGCAATCACTCTTGCAAAAAGCAGGATAGAGTTATGTTTCTTGATGTACAGTGTCCACTTATGATGGTGAAAAACTGTTGCAAGTTTTAAAGCAATAGCTTTGATAGTTTATGAGAAAAGTTGACTTAAACATAACATTCAACCAAGAAAATGATTTTTCTAAGTCCAAAAGGGGCAATAATTATTGCAAAAAGCAGGATGGAGTTATGTTGCTTGCTGCACAGGGTCAGCTTATGATGGTGAACAAGAGTTGCAAGTTTTAAAGCAATAGCTTTGATAGTTTAAGAGAAAAAGTTGACCTAAACATAAAACTTAACCAAGAAATCTGATATTTTCTAAGTCCAAAAGGGGCCATAAATCTTGCAAAAAGCAGGATGGAGTTATGTTTCTTGCTGTACAGGGTCAGCTTATGATGGTGAACAAGTGTTGCAAGTTTTAAAGGAATAGCTTTGATAGTTTAGGATAAAAGCTGACCTAAACATAAAACTTAACCAAGAAAACTAATTTTCTAAGTCCAAAAGGAGCAATAATTCTTGCAAAAAGCAAGATGGAGTTATGTTTCTTGATGTACAGGGTCTGCTTATGATGGTGAACAAGTATTCCAAGTTTCAAAGCAAAAGCTTTGATAGTTTAGGAGAAAAGTTGACCTAAACATAAAACTTAACCAAGAAATCTGATATTTTCTAAGTACAAAAGGGGCCATAAATCTTGCAAAAAGCAAGATGGAGTTATGTTTCTTGCTATACAGGGTAAGCTTATGATGGTGAACAAGTATTCCAAGTTTCAAAGCAATAGCTTTGATAGTTTAGGAGAAAAGCTGACCTAAACATAAAACTTAACCAGGCAACGCCGACGCAGACGCCGACGCCGACAACCGCTCAAGTGATGACAATAACTCATCATTTTTTTTCAAAAAATCAGATGAGCTAAAAAGAAAGACAAGGTTGCCCTGACGCCATTTTTTCAACCAACAGAAGTGGATTGAGTCCAGCTTGGTAGTGATAACGCCTGTGCACGCCGGGAAACTCGCTCTTTTTACGTGTCCTTGCGGATTTTGCCATTTTCATTGCTAAGCCTGGCTCAATCCGCTTCCATTGGTTGAAAAAATGGCGTCTGGGCTTTATTAACAGTAACCTTGTCTTTTTTCCTTAATATCATCGATCTGCAAATTGTGAATATTAATTTTACAGAAGTATTTAAATCAAAAGCTGTGGGGTATTTGGTAACTATAAATGTAAATCATTTTTGTGTCAAAAAATGAATACTAATAAGGGGGCTATGCATTAAGAGCATCAGTAAGTTGATTTCTAACATCAATGACCATGTTTAAAGCATAGAAAGTGCATTTTTGCAACTTTCTGTTAAAAAGTTAAAAAAAAAAATTCTTCAAGGCCATAAAAACATTTAGGGCGGCCCAAAAATTTAGGGTAGGTCGGGATACCGGAAACATTTTTTTACGTCCAACGATCAAATCACGGCGGGTAGTGAACACGACAGCTATATATACCCAGCCAGCATGCCCACAGACTTTTTGAAAGTGGGTACATGTACCCACATACTTCAGTAAATGTGGGTACATGATAAAAAAGTTGGGTACAAACCATACAAATTGAAAAATAAAAAAAATCTTGTTTATGGATAAAAGCTATTGATGTGACCATTCATTTTCTTAGATACACCATTTCCCATGTAGTAAGTATTACTTCATTCCATAATTCTGAAAAAACTGTTTAAAAAAATTCCAGCTAACGCTGGTAAGTATTACCCACAGAGTTTTTATAACATTTTTTTTGTTGCTGTATCTTGCATATAGTCATCAATTTAGCATGAACAGTATCAGACTCGAATAAAAATGGAAAGTAATTTGTGTAGAAAATTGCCCGATGAAAGTCAGTCTGCAGTCATTTTGTAAATATTTATAAACAAGCAGCAGCTAACGAGTCTTTCTTTTACAATAGAGACCAAATAATTGTGTAGTAGATGCCAGCTGACCACTTAATTATTCAACAACTTGTTGAAACATTGTTTTTGCACTCGCACATGTTGACAATGTCAAAGATATAACCACGTCACTGACTGACTGAATACTATCGCGTCTAGATTTTCAAATAATTTGATTCACTGTCACAGTTCTTGCGAAAATCTCACAAGTACCTGGAGTAGGCAAAGATTAAATTATGCCATCGGCATGTAAATTCAACTCGTCTTGACACATAGCAAATTGTCAACAGTCTGAAATGCAGTAATTTCATTGTGTGGATAAAATCGGATTGCTTGAATTTCAGCCCTATATGGACGAACTTTGTATTTTCTGTCAGAATTTTTATGCATGTTTCGTGCAGTAGAGTAGAGTATAAGGGTGCACTTATACTTCCTTGCTATTGAGCTAGCTTTTATAGCGACGTGGTAGAGTGTCTGCCTTAGGAGCGAGAGGTCCCGGGTTTGACTCCCGGTCGACCTGAAGTATTTTCAGCCCGTTACATTTGGCGCCCAATGTAAATAATTCACGAGTAGATATGAATGGACACCTTGGAACGTCCCACAGAGGTTCAAACTCCTGGAATTCAAGGACAAATTCTAAAATGGAGGGGGTGTATGTAGTAGGGTAGAGTATAAAGGTGCACTTATATTTCCTTGCTATAAAGCTAGCTTTAATAGCGATGTGGTAGAGTGTCCGCCTTAGGTGTGAGAGGTCCCGGGTTCGATTCCCAGTCAGGCCTGAAGTATTTTCAACCTGTTATGATTGTACCCGCAGATTTTTAAAACCTGCATGCAAGTGACTTTTTATGCATGAATTACGCAGATTTTAACGTGGATGGGGATGCTGCCAGCCGCAGGGTACCTATGAGATAGTTCTTGAAAATCATGTAATTAGATACATGTTTCATTTATGGAAGGCTGTGCACGCCATAATGATATGTGTTATGGGAAAACAATTGGTGGTCTCTAACCTAAATAAGCAACGCGTTGGGA
Organism: Mercenaria mercenaria; assembly: GCF_021730395.1. NCBI lineage: Eukaryota > Metazoa > Mollusca > Bivalvia > Venerida > Veneridae > Mercenaria > Mercenaria mercenaria. The sequence continues at coordinate 28,701,792 of NC_069362.1, forward strand.
CAATTCGTTATCAGGATATTTCTGTCATTGTTTAAAGACAAATTCGATGAAATTACTGCAGTGTCTTTGCTATGTACTAACTTTTTTAATTTGTTTGATACAGTTCTATATTTTCCAAGGATATCTGCATCTCTTTCCATCTTCTTGCCGTCCCACGAAAAGCAAAAATCTGGATACTCCAAACGCAATTTTGTAATATCTAAAAATTGTACTGTATTCGTACCGTATCCGGTAGATCAGTGTGCTGATTCCAGTAATTAGAGACACGTCACAATGAGGATTAAAAGAAATTGAATAGCATACAGTATGCTGAAAGAAGGATAATAAACAATTGGAGACAATAATTATTCTCACTAATTTAAAATGCAAGACAAGACACATTGGGTATTGCACCCCTATTAGACAAATCCAGTAGTTTACTGAAATATGGTAAAGCTTACAAAGCAATTTTTTTAGAAAATTTCCGTCTGTTTTCACTCCACTCCCTTCTCTCTTTGGGGGTAAAATACCCATTTCAAGGACGGATAACTCTTTTTCAATACCGGTGACCTATGATTTTTATTGCATATTTTTGCCCTTGAAAACAACATTTTTTGGGAAAATGCCGTTTTCAAGGACAAATAATTCTTTTTCAATACCGGTGACCTATGATTTTTATGCATATTTTTGTTTCTTAGATGACTGTATGTCAACCATAGCAGATTCTCTGCCAGCAATATATGAGGGATTGCTACTTTCTAATAATTTATCTAAACCGAACTACAAGGTGTTGCTTTAAGAAGTTTGCTATAATTGTACAATGATTATTGCCAGAAATTTAACGATTAAAATTAATTATACCTCAGTGCAAAGAGCTATAAAAATGTATTTTATACTTCTTTGCTCAGTGTAAAGCAAAATTCTTCAAAGTGAAACGTTGACTAGGTTTTCTGACACATTTTAATACTAGATAAAAAAGATAAGTATGTGTGATAATGAGTGGATTTATAACTTTAGGAATGGAGAACCCAAATATCAAAACGTAACATTTTGTTTAATGCAGTGCTCTGACTTTCATTTTTCACTCTCCTATAGTTTCAGTGGTCACTTGATTAACTAATGTTGAATTATATTAGCAGGTCTAAAGTTGCTTAAATGCTAAGCCTATTTGAAAGGATTTTCAATGAAAATAATATGCACAAAAGAAACTACTTATGCTGTCTTCATATATTCATCGTGAAAGTGCAATCGAAGTCACGTTGTGAAGAGGCTGTTTAAAGATAAAAATATGTTTTGTACAATAAAAGGTCAAAGTAGCTTCCTTACAAAGAAAATTATCATCGATATACAGTGTCAAATTTTAACAGTTGTACACAACAAGGGATGATTTTAGAAACAAGACATTTTTTTATAGAAAAACATGAAAATGAAAGTGTATACGAGAAATAGAATACGTCTTGGGCGTTATTCATCATATATCAATATATAATTATAGTGTATCAAGAAGATATAGCTCAAACTGATTCTAAATTCTTCGTAGAAATCTAGAACTCAGTTTAAAAACGAAACGTGCAAAAACTGATCTTGAAAAACGTGAATGTTAAATGTTTAATAGGATGCAAAGGGCTGATACTTCAATTAAACTCGTTATTTAAATGTAAATGTATTCACATATATATTGAATTCTTACCAACAAAACTATCAACATTAGGGGCTGGCATTAGTCTGCATTTATCATTTAATTTAGAAAATAGAATAACTTTATTAAATAAAAATAGTTCTCCCCATTGTATAAATTTGCAATTGGTAGCAAAGTATATTGATCCGCAGATTAAGTGCCACATGTTTAAATGCTGATCCCTTTGCTGATAAATCACATTTCCTCTGAGAACCAATTAAGTGATTTCAGTATGTTATACATGGGCTAGTAACATGGTAAAATCGGCAGTTAAATCAGGCATGCCGGTGGTTATACCTATTGGACGTTGTCATTACATAAATCGCTTTCTGGGCTAGTGATTTCACTGATTTGGGACTTTTACTGTAACTAATCGCTAGACTATTAGATGATCATGTTTTCTGGTACAACCCCTTAATGCAATATGGAAGAAAGCTGTTATTTCCGGAACTTTGAGTTTAGACTTGCTGATATGGTAAAATTAATTAAGATAATAACATGCATGATACTTACCAAAAGAAACGAAGTGAATTCCGGCAGCTTTATACATAGAAATAAAATTCCTGTTCCCTAGCCTATGTACAGTACTTTGGCTAGAGAACCGGTTCCGGACGAATAAGTTCGCGGTCTAGGGAACCGATTCCGGTTCTTTAACCACTGCCTTGAGTTTAATAATTATTTTCTTAAATAATCAAATAATATGTTAGTTGTTACATTATTAGTTTACAACAAAGAATTAATAAAAAAAAAACGGAGTTAGGGGGCATGAGAGGTGTTGCACTTTCTATTGCCAGTCATGAACAGGCTCAGTCAAATCGTGCCTGCTATTATTTTGCTCTGTTGAATTCTATGCTTCCAAAGGATTTTTTTTCCAGATTTTGTTGGTGTATAAATACACCTAAAGGCACCCCTCTACGGAATGAAGTATGTTATATCCACCTCGATCCCAAACTACCACCCCTAAGAGTGTTTTAAACTTACAAGTATTTAATTATGACATTCAGAAAGGTTTCTAAATCAATGTATTTTTTACCTCCCTTTATTGTTTTTATTCATTCCGTAAATAGAGAGGACTATTACTAGATATTGCCCACCTAAATTTAATTTTGCAATGCTTTCCAATCGGCTTGTAAATTGTAGATTAGGTAAAATGCGAAATATTTGCGTGGTAATAAAATCTGTACAATACCGCATACATCGTGATGGATGTTAGCCATTTTGCCAATCGTCTACTGACCTTGATCTAAGAGAATCGACCAACGGAGTTTTAATTTCATTTTTTTGGTAAAAATAAAGAATGCTTTGATATAAATGTATACTGAATATTTAAAAATAATTCTAGTAAAAACCATAACTGTAATGGTTATATATTGGCAGTTTTTAAGTTATATTTATTCTTGGAGAATCTATGTGTATATGTTACCGGATAAAGCGTTTCGGATAAAACTTATCTATCTAGTGCATGAGAGGGGCAATTATGCCGGAATGCCTCCGTAGGTCCACTCGAAGTGAGGGGCCATATCCAATGATATGCACATTTTCTCCCGCTGTAAGGCCAATTATCATGCAGATATAGCTTTATTTGTTGCTATATTGTAAAAGGCAATGTCCGCAGAGATTTAAGGACTGATATAAAACAGCAGAAATGATTGGGAACATGCCTGTAACAATTAAAGCTTGATAGTAGATCCTTGCCTGATTTCTACCTACGCAATACTTCAAGTTCTTGCATCATGACACGTGTACCTCCGAGTTCACGTGACAATTCGTTTCATCTGCATTATGGTCAAGCCCCAATTTTTGGGTTATATTTAGTAGTTGCTACAGTAAGACAGACCTTAAGCAGGGTCAGTCCTCGCATGAAACGTGTAAAGGCAAGAAATCTTGTTTATAAAATTACATGTTTAAGTGTTTGTTAATTTTCATATTTATTATGAAAGATAGCAGCGGATTCTTACATACATACCTTCTACCTAAAATGAAAAATTCCGCACTTCGTGAGTAAGTTGCATACCATTAAAAACTGTATTTCTGATCAAATTGAGAAAAGCACCATTTCAAGACAAACAACTGGCATATTATTTGCCATATATGGGCAAATTGAGATTTTCTGTCGGAAAAATAGGGGTAAAATTCTGATTTAAGTGTTCCCATACACATTACATTTTTGCAATCACGTACATATTTAAAAAGGTAAGAAGACAGAAATCGTGTATTAATATTTTTCTGTAACTACTACATTACATTTCTTCAATAAAATATCTATATCAGCACAATATATATAATGTAGAGGCCGTATTATTGAAACACTAGTATTATGAAAATTGTGTATCTAATACCTATGCCCTGAAACGAATTTTTTTCAGGTGTGGACTGTTCCTTTTGAAATGGCATAATTTACCAAACAGTAGCCATTCTTCAAACTGAAAGTTGGAAAAATTGTTGACAATGACTTACTGTACAATAATTGACTGCAACAAACGATTTTGAAAACTTTGATATTTCTTATAGGCATGAAGGGGCAATTAGCCGATATGCCTCCGTGGTCCACTCGAAGTAGTCCATATCAATATATAGTGCAATTTTCCCGCCTAGTAAAGGCCATTTTCATGCCAGATATAAGCTTTATTTGTGCTTGATTGTAAAAAGGAATGTCCGCAGATGATTTTAAGCTACGTTATATGCTTCAGAAGATGATTGGAAGCTGCCTTGTAAAATGAAAGTGAAAGTAGATATTTCCTGATGTCTACCTACGCAATATTAACGTTTTCATCACGTGTCTCAGTCACGTGACCATGGTTTCACTGCATTATGGTCAACCCCATATTTTTTGGGTATATTTTGATTGCCTAAAGACAGACCTTCAAGACAAGGGTAGTCTCGCAGGAAGTGAAAGGCTAGAAATCTTGATAAAAATATGTTATAAGTTGTTAATTTTATATAGAAAATAGCAGCGGATGCATTTAATACCTTCATACCTTCTATATGTCACGGTACAGACATGGTCACGTAAGGGGAGAATATATGTCAGGCAGCCAGGTAGCTCAGTCGGTAAAGCACTCGCCCTGTAAGTGAGGGGTCCCGGGTTCGAGCCCCGGCCTGACTGCACATTTTTCTCACCCTGTGACATGGGACCGTGACTGAATATACTCTGAGATCATGTTTACCTTGTTCTCAATCCCATTAGAAATTCGAGGACGAATTTCATATAGCATGGGAGTATGTCACGGTATAGGACTTGAATATTAAAACAGGGAGAAAATGTGTAGGCGGCCGGGTAACTCAGTCCGTAGAGCATCTAAACAGCATTCCAAGGTCCCGGGTTAGAGTCCCGGTCTGGCTGCACATTTTTCTCACCCTGTGACGCCCAACATGGGACTGTGGCATGTTTGCTTGGCCAGTCTATGACGCATGCAATATTATGTACCTCCGGAGTTCAAGGACGAATTTCCAATTTCAGTTTGTGAGGGTGTATGTCAAGGTACAGACTTGGTCATGTAAGGGGAGAATTATATGTGTCAGGTAGCCGGTTAGCTCAGTCAGTAGAGCACTCGCCCTGTAAGCGAGGGGTCCCAGGTTCGAGCCCCGGACTGCACATTTTTCTCACCCTGTGACATATAGCAAGTATATTTGTTTTATACATGGGAATTTACATGTTTGTTTGTTTTGGGTTTAACGCCGTTTTTCAACAGTATTTCAGTTGTGTTATGGCAACAGTTGACCTAACCAGTGTTCCTGGATTCTGTACCAGTACAACCTGTTCTCCACAAGTAACTGCCAACTTCCCCACTTGAATAAGAGGTAGAGGATGAATGACATTAGACACAATGTCTTTTATCAAATCGTCTTGGAGAACATGCTCCTTGCCAAGGGCTCGAACTCACAACCCTGCGATCCGTAGATCTACGCTGTTCCTATTGAGCTAGTCGGGCAGACGAGAATTTACCTGTAAAGACAAAAACAATAGGGGTACACATTCTGTAATTTCCCATAAAATGTGACATTTTTAAGCAAACAGATTATATTGTATTTAAAAAAAAATGTGTATAGTTTCAGGCATTTAAATATGTGTATTTGAAATATTTTTGGCATAAGAATACTACATATAACATGTTTTACAATATAATTATATTTCTCATATTCAGCAGGTCCATTTACTTATTTATTATATCCATGTAGTAGGCACTGTTTCAATTAATTCATGAAAAAGCACTCAGTAATTATGTCAAAATTTGATGACCTATTCCTAGATTACCCTAGTCTGCCTAGAAAACTGAAAAAATTTTTTTTTTAGTTTTTAGGTGCGACAGTACCCAGTTATCACATTTTGGATAAATAGAATGAATTTTACAAAATGGTGTAGTACTTTACTGTAAATGAAATGTTGATGAAAGATATTCTTTTTCCACTGGTTCACATGTCAAAACTTCTGTAACCAATTAAAATTCTGCCTTATCAATTATGAATTTTAAATTATTGGTTTGTGCTGAAACAGACTTCATTTTGTTGTTTCAACTTGAATTTGGTTTTCTAGAAATTGATATTTTTCTAGTGAATTGCATAAAAAATGCAGTCATTCCTTTTTTCACTATAGACAATAAAGTAAGTGGTATCCAATAACTTAATATCAGGAGAGAAACTCTGGAATATTTGCAAATGATTTCACACACAGAAGTGTTTTCATTTTCTTTTGGTTATGAAGGTGAGTGTTACACAGAAATTAATTAAATATTTAGTGGGGCAATTGAGCAGATAATTCTGTAAATGAGTGCTCTGCAGTTTGACAATCTAATGTATTTTCTGAAATCTTCGAGGTCAACTGGCTGTTTTGTTAAATCTACATTGTATGTAAAAAACATTTTATTTACAGGTCCAAGAAAATGCTGACTCAACAAGTTATCTTTTCAAGTGTCAGGCAACTTCCATGTCTAAGATGGGTTAACAGGACATTTGGACGGAGATATGGTACAGCGGTAATTCGTGATATTCTGAAGTTACATGACAGAGGCATTTTTCAAGCAATGATACCAGAAGCAAAGTGAGTACACTGGCACCAGACCAGAAAGAAAAAAAAACAGTGTACATTTTATACACTACCCACAGGTATACTATAATAACCATTGTCATGAGCAGGAAAATATACAGTCCATTTCAGTGGTGCATTTCTCACCTTCAATGGGCAGTTCTGTAAATGGGTACTATCATATTGAACAATAATGGAAGATGAAATATGCATAGTACCCATTTTCCGAACTGTGCGCTCTTGGTGGGAAATGGGCAATTGAAATGGGTTAGTACATTTTCCTGTTCATGACCATGGTTGTAATAGTATACCTACAGGTAAGGTATTCCATGTACAGTGGCATATTTATCCTCCGCCGATGAAATCGGGAGGAGGGTATTGAAATGGCGTTGTCCATCCGTCACGTCCGTGCGTGCGTCCGTCAGCAGCCATTTCTCAGTAACTAGCAGGTAGAATTTCATGAAACTTGAAATAAACATGAACCAACATACTGTGATGATGCCCATCAAGTTTTTGTTTTGATTGGTCAATTTCCCTTAGAGTTATTGCCCTTGAATTAAAGAAAAATGTCCGTCCCCAGCCATTTCTCAGTAACAAGCAGGTAGAATTTCATAAAACTTGAAATAAACATGAACCAGTATACTGCAATGATGCCCGTCAAGTTTGTTTTGGATAGGTCAATTTCCCTTAGAGTTGTTGCCCTTGATTTAATCAAAAATCCACGTCTGCAGCCATTTCTCAGTAACAAGCTGGTAGAATTTCATGAAACTTGAAATAAATATGAACCAACATACTTCGATAATGCCCGTCATTTTTTTTTAATTTGTCAATTTTCCTTAGAGTTATTGCCCTTTAATTGTTTAAAATTCCACAGATTTTTACATAACAAACCAACCAATTGGTAGAATTTCATTAAACTTCTTTCATTCTTTTCCATGAACATCTATTATAAACATGTGAAGTTGTGTACCCACACCTGGTCACCACCTTGCGCCTTGGTCACACACCCTCCCCCCCCCCCCCCCCCAAAAAAAAAAAATAAAAAATTTCATTCCTTTCAAACCTTCCATGAATATTTATCAACATGCAAAGTTGTACTGTTCCTCCAGTCATGCCAGCCACCCCGATCATGCATCCCCCCCCCCCCCCCCCCGAATTTTTTTTTCTTTTCTAACTTTCCATCAATATTTATAATCAACATGTGAAGTTTTGTACCCACACCCAGTAACCCCCGCAGCCCCTCCCAAGCTCCAAGAAACAAAACAAAAAACATTCATTTTGTGTTAAATTGATTTTGACTAATGAAATTATTTGCTTCTTATTAACATCCTTAACCTTTTGCCGGATATATTTTTTTGCCATTCCTCACCAGAAACCCTTTCGGCGGGGGATACCAATTCATCGAATTTGCTTGTTTTCTCTGGTCTGGTTGAGAGAGTATCTGTTCAATTGTTTCTTTTTCTGAAGAAATAATATTTAGATATGGAATTGTACACTTGCCATGAAAATTCACACAAAAGTTGACTTAGTTTACCATCTTCATATTGATGTTAACCAGAATAAGCATGTTTTATTTCTCAGAGAAAACCTAATTAAAGATAGATTTTACTGTATCAGTATGATGTTGGTAGATGTTATCAAAAAATTAAAAACATTTTAGAATAAAACATTACTTTGACCCATTTTAATGCTGCTGCCATCCAAAATGGTTGTGGGGAGAGGGGTGTTACTCCTGTCCTTGTGTGCATGCATGCATCTGTGCAATAATCATGTCTGGCATACAATATTGTTCTGATGAGTCAGATTTTGAAATAACTTGGCACAAATGACCATAATAAAACAATGTGTTGCCTTACAGACTCATCCTCCTACCTTCAAGGTCACACTTAGACATCAAAGATTTAAGGTCATTTTTCCTTACTGCCCTATAACTTTCTTATGCATTCATGGATTTTGAAAGGACTTTTCAGAAACTTCACCATAACATGATAAGATGTCATATTATGGCCCTTGCCCTTGCCTTATAAAGCATTCAAGGTCATTTTTCCTGTCATTTTTAAGTGTGCATATATTATATTCAACTTGGCATAAACATTGCCATAATGAGACGACGTGTAGCGTTCTAGACTCCTACCCCTATCTTTAAAGTTGAGGTCACACTTGGCGGTCAAAATGTTTTCATGATTTTTCTTGTCCAGTTTATCTGTTGTATGAATAGATGGATATTCAAGTTCCTTTGCGCAAACATTAACCATAATTAGGCAGTTTGTTTCATGCAGGACCTTCACCCTTGGTTAAAAGGTCAGTTTCACCCTCAGAGTTCATTACTTCATTTTTCTTTTCCTGTCTGTAACTTTTGTATTTTCATATAAATTACATACTGGTAGATGGATATTCTAATAATTTTAACTTCACACAAACATCCACCATAATAAAACTAATACATTGTACTTAGTTCTGTAGCTGAGTGGTCAAGATCTCCCTTATTGATCAAAGATGAGATTTTTTGTTGTCTAGCATATAATTTTTTGTATACATAGAAGGATATTCAAATAACTTGGAAAACACTTTCACCATAAGAAAGGGCTGTAACATTTTATGACAAAATAAATATTAATGATAGTTTTTCTTTTTCAGTCTGTAAGTTAAGTCTATTGTCAAAATGTTGTGATAGGTATTCTTGTACAACTGTGTCCTATCATCACACTGTGGGGGCATCCATGTCATATGGACACATTCTAATTTCCTCCAAGTTCGAAAGGAAGAAAGCCTGCAAGATATGTAAGAAAGTTATTAAATTTTGTGAACCAAAATTGTTATCATGTAGCAAAATTGGCTGCTTGGACAATTAACACCATGTTGGATACTTCAAATTTGCTGTAGATTATTTCTATGAGTTAGGATTTTATTTTCTGAATTATCATAGCAAATCATGTGTTGTTTGACATTTTAAGTTACTGTATATAACTTCCAGAGCACCAGATTTTGCAAAGAAGTTATCTTCCCCTCAGGAAATATACTGTGGATTTGATCCCACAGCTGAAAGCTTACATATTGGAAACCTGGTTGCTATAATAGCCCTGATCCATTGTCAGAGAGCCGGGCATCAGCCTATAGCAGTGGTAAGTATTGCTTGAATATAAATGTGTTTCTGGATAGTCTTTCTTTTTCAATGTAAGTCCACAAATGGCAATAATTATCTTACAAAGTTTTAACTTTTTACAATAGTTTTATACTTACAGTTAAGTAATCACTTACCCATTTTGGAAAATGGGACATACTATGTTATGGTGAATGCATCTGTCCGTCCGTCATATTTCAGCTTAAAAATCATTTACAGTATTTAGTTTAAGGCTGACGTGTGTGTGCGCGTGTATGTGTGGGTGTGTTTGGGTTTAACGTCTTTTTCAAAGATTTTTCAGTCATAAACGATGGTGGCATATATGTACATGGTAATGAGGCAATGTGCAGAGAACATGAACTGGGTCTGTAAGGTCATAGGTTAAGGTCAAATCTGATGCCATATTGCGTGTTAGGAGCATAACTTAAAAAATGTTCATGGTATTGAATTCAGACTTGACCTATAGGTAGGTGGCGTTGAGATAATGTGCAGAGTATATGGATCAGGCTGATAGGTTAAAGGTAAAGCTCAGAAAGTTAGCTCAAAGATAAAATCTGTCTGTCATATTTTGAGCCTGGAGCATAACTTAAAAAAAGTAAACAGGTTAATGAGTGACATTATCTATAGTCATATTAATGTATGGATTAGCACCAACTTAGAGGTAATTTGAAGAAAAGATTTGTTTGGGATTTTAACAAGAAAGTGGAAGAAACCAGTCAAAAGGTATGGAGAACAGTTTTCTTAAATACAGCTCAAAACTTGGCCAGTAGGAAAAGAACTTTGATTGTATTAAAGCAGTGTAGTTATTTATTATATTCTATTTTAGGTAGGAGGAGCTACTGCGCATATTGGGGACCCTAGTGGAAAAACAAAGGATAGAGATGAGATTTCAGCAGAATCTATTGAACAAAATATCATAGGTCTTACAGAAAATCTTGAGAGAATATTTACAAACCATGCTGTGTACCTGTGGAAGGATCAAAGAGACTTAAAGGATGTGAAGTATGCATCACAGATAAGATTTACTTAAAGTATCATTTTGTGTTTGTATCTTTAAAGCCAACTTTAAGACTTTTAGGTGAAAATTAAGTTCCCTCTAAAATCAAGAAAATGTGAATATTGTGAAAGTAGTCAGAGGTATAAAATGGGCAAAATGAGTTTTACAATATATCCTTGTAAATTTCTGAAAGAAATGTGTTCAAAGAGAATAAACTCTCTGTAAAGGTTTTGAAGTCACATAAAAAATCTGCACTTTCCACGTTTTTACCTCTAAATCCGACACTTTCTAAACTTGAGGTACCAGTATTTCACTATGTTGGCTATAAATTTAACGCCAAACTCGGTTGTAAATTTTTGCTCCTGCAGTGAGCAAGTTCAGACTGTAAGAACTGTATAGTAGTATTATTTTGACAGGCTACTTGGTAATGTGATAAAGCATTTGGACAACATTATTGTAATGAAGGTATATATTTCAGGGATCAAATTTACCTTTTTTACCACTAGCAAATTTTTGCTAGTGCCATTTTTTTCCACTATCAAAATGATGGGTTCCACTAGCAATTATTTAAAAGCTGTTTACATGCTAAAATTATTAAGTTGTTTTGTTGTTGTTTGGTTTCATATAAAAGTTCACGGTCCGGACAGGCCGGGGACTTCCTGGTTTTGAAAGTTCGATACGAACCAAAGTACTCAATGATTCTTTGGACTTTTGGCTGGACGTTGAAGTTTTAAGTTTTTCTCAGGTCACTGCCCCTAGTGTTGCTAACATTTTCGGTCTCCGCGGGCCTTTTTGCACCAAGAAACATGTTACAATGTATTTTCCCCTCCATTTCCACAGAACTTTGCGAATTAGGTCACAATAGCATAAATAGTATTCCCTATATATTCTATATAAAACTGACATTTTTTAATGAGCTACCAAACATAGCTAGACCCATTTTAGAGAACAAATCCTTACTTCATTTTAAAGAGTTATGATAAAACTAACATTAAATGAAGAGAAAAGTAGGGGTCATGCATCTTCTAAGAGAGATTTCTCTTGTCACATTTGATTACTGTAAAATCACATCAAAATCACACTGCTGTGACCTGGAAGTACTACTTATACTAAAATTGAGTTTCTCTTCACCAAATGCAACCTCCTCTCCCAATTTTTCTACCAGAATGTCAAAAATACACCCACAATGAAATTTAAACAGAAACCAGCTTTAATTTAGACCTCTGGCCATGCAAAATGAAAAATTAGAGTTCAAATACCTGGCAGCCATTACGCGACTAAACCAGATGGCTCCCACGCTGGTTCCTTTACTATAGTTAGGCCATTACAGACCAAAATGAAAACAAATATTACCTAGACGCTTACTTAGATATCCGATAATTACTTTTGTATAAAGCAACAAGTGTCTACAAACAGTCACGTGATTATCAGTAAATTAACTGCCCCAAAGGAGTTTTTAAAGAGAAAAGGACAGTTTGAGCACATTCCCTGATTTTCGAACGTGGTCGTGAAAATATTCGAGTGCCATGATTTTCTACTCACATTTTTTATTCTTACTCGAATTTCGCGAGTTAGCGACTGCTAATTCGATCCCTGATATTTAGCACTTAGTAAAGGTTTAATGTTTTCTTGTGTTTTGTTTCAATACTGTTTTTTTTCTCATTTCCTTGATGAGAGAAACACATAATTTGTGACCTGTGTTCACTGCTTATTCCAATTTTGTATCACAATCATTTTGCTTAGATAAAGGAAATATTCAGTGAAGATTTATTGTTTTGCTTGCTATCAAAATATTTCAGAATTTTGAACAACAGAAGCTGGTACACTGAGATGAATGTGATAGATTTCCTTACCAAGACTGGTCGCTATTTTAGATTGAATAGTATGCTTAATAAACACAGGTATTTACCTAATATGATCTTTTGTTAACATATTGAGAAAAATACCACCACTGATTGTATATAGAAACTAGCAGTGTATTACACTATCAGGTACAACGAAGGAGTTAATTTTATCAATACATGTACATATTTAAGACAAAGGTGTTTCAAAATTTAAGTTGACAGATTTAAGAAAAAAAAATTGATAAGTTTTAAACATTATTTCTGAATAATACTGAAAACATAACATTATGCTTGTTTCCTTTCTGAAGGGCATTTAAGGTTTCTTGCATAAAAATGTTTCTAATTTTAAACTTTTCTCCCATCCCGCATGTTATAACTTGTCAGATTTTGAATTTTGACATGATCAAATATTTCATACAGATGTAAATCTTTGAGATTCTCAGGCAGTGTTTGTATATATTTCAGTGTGAAGAGTCGTCTTAGTTCACAAGCAGGCATGTCATTTACAGAATTTACCTATCAAGTTTTCCAGGCTTTTGATTGGCTGTATTTACTACAGAATCACAACTGTTATATTCAGGTACGATAAATGTCTTACATGTATATGGCTATAATTTTGCCCCATTTCAGTAGAGTTGATGATTGATATTACATCTTTTATTTGTATAGGGAAGTTGTCAGTTACATGTAGAGAACTAGTCAGTAATGATGTAGAATGTTACACTGTTTAGGTTAACTGACCAGTGTTACATAATTGTAATGCTGTTGAAGAATGGTGTTAAACCCAGATCAAATAAAAAAACACTGTTAAACATGGATTTGAAGCTGACAACATTTAGTACTTGATTTGTTATCCCAGATTGGCCAACAGGCATGTTGCTTTGTTTCTAATTTAAAACAAGTGGATAGTAAATTTCAAATTGTCAAGATCTGAAAGAACTGTAAAGATTATGACTTCCACCCTCTTTCCTATTCCGCAGCCTGCAACATATGGCAGTGGGGGACTACTTATTATTAGAATAATAACTATGTAGGTCACTTGAACATAGCTTTGTTATTGCATTTAAGTATTTCTATGGGGTAATACTTAAGGAATAAATGTATCCCTGATGATTTAGAAATGAAATTTATACAGTGGTCTCTGTGTGGTATAATATTTATGCACCATTATCATTGTATTGTTAGATAGGTGGCCACGACCAGTACGGGAACATTACAGCAGGCATGGATCTGATTGACAAAGCTTTAAAAGAAAGAACATTTGGTAATTGTATGATTTATTTTCATGTTTCACAGTTAACCATCCTTTTGATCATTCTCTTACAGGCTCTTCTTCATGTTCATTTGCTTACTCTGTCATTCATTCAGAGATTGTAATAAGCTGGAATATATGTTTTTCATGACATATTAATATGTTGTGCACTAAGATGCCGTTTATGTAGATCTTGACTGCAGTTAGTCAACGGGTTTAAGTGACACTGATTACCAACATACTCATCAGGATATGTCACACATGAAACTCAGGCTCATAGGTCCAGTTGAATTTAAGAAGTCCAGTGAGGCGGCCATGCTGAGACCTGTAATGTCTCCCGCGTGTAATGGGGGAGACATACTGTTTTAGTGCTGTCCATCCCATCCCTCTGTCGGTGTGTCGCAAAATTTGTCCACATGACTCCTCTGAGTCTGACACCACCAAGTGATTTACACCAAACTTCACAAAAGTGATCATTACCAAGCCTAGTAGTGCATATCATCATCATGTTCCAGTATGACCTTCAGTGGCATTCAAAGTTTCAGCATATTTTGAGACTGTAGTTGAAAGACAAGAAGAAACAGAAAGAATTTTTTTTTAAAAAACTCACTATTGATGGTCAAAGCTTAGAAATCTGGCAAATTGTTGTCATTACAAGAAAAAATGCTAGTTTACAGGTTAACATGTACTTCAGAAAATCTGACAATAGGTTGTGAGAAAAAACTTTATTTTACAGGTTTGACTTTACCACTAATAACATCCTCACAGGGACACAAAGTAGGAAAGTCAGAAGGCAATGCTGTTTGGCTGGATCCAAATAAAACAACTCCATATGAATTGTATCAGGTAAATTAGTCAAATATTTGTATGCATAAATTCAGTATTTAACAAACACTTTAGCTTCACAAACTTTAAATCTGACTTGTGTTACCTTATACATGTATGTGTAAAGTTTATTGAGTGATTTGCTGGAGCTAAGACTAGAAAAACCTTTGAATAACTCCTTATGAACCCCTTGATGGATCTTCACTAAATTGTAGCATCTTTAGACAGCCCTCTCTCAAGTTTATTTATGCCCCTTAAGGGGTTATCAAAGCTTAAAATAGACTTATCTTCTGCTTGATGGATCTTCTCCAAACTAAGTCATTCTCAGGTTTGTTTAAATGGTTCCACTATGCCTCTTTTAGAGAAAATTCTTTTAACAAAGTCCTCCCATGAACTGCTTGATAGTACATCACCAAAAATGTTCAGTAACATCCTTATATGGTCCTCTCTTAATTTTTGTCAAATGGGCCAATTGGTGCCTTTTAGCAGTCATGGCTTGAAATAGAAAATTCTTTCAACAAATCTTTCTCATGAATCACTTGATGGATGTTCATCAAACTTGGTCAGAAGCATCCTTGCATCTCTGAGTGGTTGTCTTCTCTCTTGTATGAATTTTCATATGTTCAACATTATAATTGTATTTTATGCTATATTAGTTCACCTAATGTCCATCTTTTAGTCATATGTGATCATCCATTACTTCTTTACAGCGGAAGAGCTCAAATCCTTGTTTGGATTATTAGTTGACTTGATCTGTTTGCAACCCAAGCTCTTCAAGTAACCTGTTCTAAGTTTATCCTTTATTATGTCGGTATAGGTGACCAAAAGTTCTCTACTTCATAACTTCCAAGATCAAACACCAGGTTACATTGTGTCCAGCTTCTGTACCTTCTGACCTCTATTGTATTTAATCTCTAGGCAAAATGAATAATCTCTAAGCAATGGCATTTGTGATGGAAAAATCTTACCTGACTAAATCATATTTTCTAAAAGATTTAACTGAGTGTGTAAACTGTAGTAAACCTTACGATAGATAATAAAAGTAACGCTCTATCTCACCAGTTATTAACAATTTCCTGTAGTGCAACATTTATTTGCAAATGGCATCTACTATAAAAGGGACATCACTTATCATTAGAGGTAAAGTAAATTCTGTATTGAGTTGTCCTAGTATAATGGTTTATGTACTGAAGCTTATCTAGGTGAAATCATTATGACTTACAAGTGACAGAGTCCAATATATCCTCAGTGTGCAGTGGTATGAGTTATCACAAATTTAGATCTGACAACTCTAGTTTTATCATAGAATTGTACTTGAATGTTCTAATGGTTTTTTTCCTTACAAAAGAAAGTCGTCATCATACTTTGGATTTGACCTCGATTAAATTACATATGATTTGGAAAAAGATACGACTGTCCAGGGAAGAACAACAATAGCTTATACAGATGGCCTACATGATGATCTGGCCTCATACCCACAAGTTGATAGTTGTTTAAGATCACATTAGAATTTCACAAATATTGCTGAAATCAAAGTGTGGACCATAAAAAGATTATGATATTAGTGTTAAATTTCAGAAATTGTAAAAAGACAGTTCTCAGTTTGATGATAAAGTGAAAGCTGGGCATGTATGATTAATTTGGATTTTTTTCTGTTTTTCAGTATTTTTTGAATGTCAAGGACCCAGATGTTGGAAAGTATCTAAAGCTGTTCACCTTTTTACCAGATGCTGATGTAGACAGTATACTGAGAAATCACCAGGTATGTTTCTGTATAAATTTTCATTCCACAGCTACCTGCTTTCTAAAATATACTGCAAAAGTCCCATTTACTGTGATTAATGAGAAAGTACATTTAAAATATGTGTAAAAGAATTATAACTTTTCTATGTCCTGTTCCCTGAGAGCTATTTTGACCTCACACTATTGGTTGTATGTCCGGCTACACTTTTAAGCAACATCTCCTTTGAAACCATTTGATAAAAGTTGTTTAAACTTGCCATAAATGTTCCTTGGATGGTCATCTACCAAAGTTGTCCAAAATGTTTGTCTTGGTTGTACTTAGAGGCTGTCAGAACTAAAAATAGAAAGATCTCCAAATGACATCTCCAAAGCTACAGGTCTAATTTTCAGATAGATTTACAGAAATGTTACTTGGATGACACCCTACCAAGACTCTTTAATTTTGTTTTTTATTCGTGACATTTCATGGCCACTAGAAGGCATGGTCCTTTTTCCAATATATAGATAGTGGAAACATTAAAAATCTATTGGTAAGAACTGGACTATTCTGATTCTTCTCTTTGATGGATTGGTGATTTTTTCTGTTGGTATATTATTGAAAACTCGTTAGAAACTGCTTGCCTTGCTTTAAAATAATTTTGTACAAATGTTCTTTGGGTGGCCTTATATGAAGAGTAAAAATGAAATTCTTACAATTTATTTAAACACATGGCCTCCAGTGGTAAAAGTTAAAAAATCGTCAAGGAACATCTCATTAATTTTTAAACTGTTTCATAGAATGTTCCTAGGATGAAAATTTGTCCTGTTAGAAAGGTCTGACCATAAGTTCACGGGATAAGTACCAAAATCATTCAAGTCATTCGTCAAAAAAAAGTGCACATCATTTTTCGTGTATGAATGTAGATGGAACTTTAAACAGTTGTCGTGTCTGAACTTGTATGCCTGATTTCAAATTATAGTTTTTCACATGTAATTGATTATTCTTTGTTGACCATTTACTTTTTATCAAAATAAAACTCGGCAGCCAGAGGGCTTGGTTTCTTTTACCTATAGAGATAACGTGGGAACTTTGAAAATCATCTTGTTAGAAATATTGTGAGGTACTGGTAACTTTATTCAGATATACCTTTTTAGCTCACCTGTCACGTAGTGACAAGGTGAGCTTTTGTGATCACCAGTCGTCCATCCACAGTTTATTGTGAACATGATAGAGATTTTGCAATCAATTTTAATCAAACTTGCACACAACTTGTATATGCATAATATGTCGGTTCCTTTTGAAAAGTGGCCAGATCCCATCATAGGTTCCAGAGTTATGGCCCCTTAAAGGGCCAAAATTTGCTATTTTTAGCTTGTGAACAAGATAGAGAGCACCATTTTGCAATCAACTTTAATCAAACTTGCACACAACTTGTATTAGCATAATATCTCGATTCCTTTTGAAAAGTGGCCAGATCCCATCATAGGTTCGAGAGTTATGGCCCCTTAAAGGGCCAAAATTTGCTATTTTTGGCTTGTGTACAGAATAGAGACCACATTTTGCAATTAACTTTAATCGAACTTGCACACAACTTGTATTGGCATAATATCTCGGTTCCTTTCAAAAACTGGCCAGATCCCGTCATGGGTTCCAGAGTTATGGCCCCTTCAAGAGCCAAAATTTGCTATTTTTGGCTTGTGAACACGAGAGACCACACTTTAATCAAACTTGCACACAACTTGTATTGGCATAATATCTTGGTTCCTTTGGAAAACTGGCCAGATCCCGTCATGGGTTCCAGAGTAATGTCCCCTTAATGGGCCAAAATTTGCTATTTTGGCTTTTGCAGCCATATAGAGACTTCATTTATGGTTTGATACAAACTTTGAAAATATCTTCAACAAAAATATATCTTGGATTCCATGATCAAATTTGGATGATATGTACAGTTTTGCACACCAATCTTAAAACTGACTTTCAGTGACCATGACTGGGACCTACTGACCTACTTTCTTGTTTTTTAAGATACAACCTTGAAAATTGGATGACATGTACTGTTTTGCATGCCGATCTTTAAACTGACTTTCAGTGACCATCAATTTGACCTACTGACCTACTTTCTTGTTTTAAGCTACAGCAAAAAGATTTGGACCACCTGTAGTATTTTTTTACAGATTTCAAAAGTAATCTTGCATAATCTTTACCTTGACCCACTCTCCTAATTTTTTTATGTTTTTAAAGCTGAAGCTAGGAAATTTGTTCAAGCAAGCAACTCTACTCAGGTGAGCGATATACGGCCATCATGGCCGTCTTGTTTGACCCATATGGTTGTCAAAGTTGAAAATAGATCATATCCTAAAAAGTTGGTCTGATTTTAAAATAATTTCACAGAAATGTTTGTCAGGTGACCTGTATCAAGACTGTACAAATTTATTATGTTTGTAAGAAAGATGGCCGCTAGTGGGCTTGGAGAATTTCCTCATATACATACAGTTGAACCTTAAAAAATCTTTAATTCAGAAACTGCTTGCCTGATTTTAAAATAATATTACACAAGTGTTCCTTTGAATCCCTCTGCCAGGTTGTTATATGTCTGTATTGTCACAATACTTTCCACAAAACATGAATGAAAGGTTAACAGCAACAATTTACTTTATTGAATATACAATTTACCAGTAAGACGAGTCATGTTCTTGTGTAAGCCAGCAATTTCTTATTTCATAATACAATTTATTTTTACAGTTTGAACCAGAAAAAAGAAAAGCACAGAAAATTTTAGCTGAAAAAGTTCTGCTATTAGTGCATGGAGGTAACTTTTCAAATATTTGTTTTCTAAAAGTGTGCCTTAAGATTACTCTAATTCAATGGACATTAATTTTAAATCCTTAATTCCCTTTTTTTAGCTTGATTATCTGAAAAATAGTTGGAGCTATTCTACTCTCCTGGGTGTTGTTATGGCTGTCAGCAAAACAGCTTTGTTACAGTTTTACCTGCAAGGCCATATTGAAGTAGCCTTGTTTTCAACAACTTACTTAAACATCTTGTCTTCCTCTGAAACTACTTTTGGGGTTAAACTAATTCCAACATAGACTTTTTCTTGTGGAATAAGCAGTATGGGAGGAAATGAAACACAGGAAAAAAGTCCTCAAAAATATCATGGCACATTTTTGAGATGTTGGATCTGGAATTCTGAAGTAACTCTAATACATATTATGTCCATTACTGTGGACCATTTGCTGCATTGGTCTACTACTGGTATACTATAGCATGAATGTTTGCTTTTCTTCTTCTTCTTGTCTTTCGCTACTACACTGTCAGACCATAGCCTCGATGAAACTTGTGGTTTGCCGCAGATCCTCAATGCCTCCATACAGTTTCTGGTCATGCCTTTTACATCTCTGAAGTATATTTGTTTGCTTTGAATATCAGCAAAAAATATATTTTTTAAGATTTCTAGCAAGTACTGGTTGACAACATTTAGTATTTTAGTGTCTTTGTAAAAAAAGATGTGTGGTGTCAAAATTCAGAACATAGAATTTCTAACCAAATTGATACATAAGTATTTGTTAAATAAGCTGGTTGGCATTAAACTTTAAAAGGGTTTGAACACCAAAGTCAGAAACAAGAAAAGAAAACATTGATAAGGAATTCGAAAAAACATATATGTATTCATAATGCTAGTGCAGATGGGTGGGGTACTTGCTATCATCAGTATTTGCTCAAAATTTATAAACAGTTAAGGCAATTATTTATAAAATGCTTCTTGGACTGCTTTATTATGTACTGCATGCATGTTAATAAAGAAATTATACTGATATTTTCTTTAATTGATTTTATTTTAGATACATTAGAAATACTTTGTTTGATTAAAATCTATAGGAAGCTGCCCTTAAATATAACCCAATTTTCAGAGTTAGGCTAGGATTTCTTTTGAGGACTTTTTCCCTGTATGGCATAAGTACCTAATATAGTACCTTTTATAAATAACTTAAGGTTGCAAATTATCAATAAAACTTTATGTTGGAATTAGTGATTTCAGGGAATGAATTGATTTGTTGTCTCTCATGTACAAGAATGTAAGATGTTTAGAGATTAAACAGATAGAGACCTAACAATTTTTAAGTATTTGTTTACTGGTTCAGTGCCTAAATCCGGACAGTGCTTAATTATTCGGACACCGTTTAAAAATGCTTTACGATCATGATTTTTTACTGAAATGAATAGAATCGACGCAAGCGAAAGCTTTGATGACCAGCTGTCAACAATAGTGTACGAATGTAAGCTTTTCCAGAAAAACCTACCTTCAAATATCCGCACCGCATAAAGTAAACATTGTGTGTGTTGGGGGATGACGTCATACAGCGCGCGCCAGTTATTTGAGGTGCGAAGAGGTACTGATTAAATAAGAAAAATATTCTGCCTATTGCAGACGACTCTTTTTTGTTTGCTGATCGAAACTGATGTAAAAAGATGTTTTAGAATTCTGTACTACCCTCAGTATTTATTTAAAAGATTTAACCAATTTCTGTTACATATCAATTAATTCAATAGAGAAAAATTTCCAGCATTCATTAGATAAATCGGCACAGTGTCATTATAATGATCCGGGTATTTGTGTCAAAATGTTTAACAACAGCGACAGAATAAACATGTAAGAAAGAATAATTTTAAACATTAATTTTTGCTCAGAAAAATTTTACTATATTATTGTTATATTTGACAATTATATAAAGTTAGAAACTAGTCCGTATGATCACGTGATAAACAGGTAATAAAATTTTATTCGGACGAGATATTTGTATATATTTACAGGACTGTATTCGACTGCTTTATTTTAAACGAAGTCGTGTTTATTGTTATTTTTGGGTGCACATATTCGTTGCATTTTATACCCAAATAGTGTCCGAATATTTAAGGACTCCGAAGGTCAATTTTGACAGCTTTTACTGGCCCAATTCGGATGACATTTTTATGATGAAATCAGCAATATACGATATTGTTGTTTTGCAAAGAGATTTATAAAGAACCTAACATTATACAGTTAAAATTTTATGCACGTGTGGTTTCATAATGCAAAGTTACAGTCAAAAACCCACCAAAAGTGTCCGGATTTAGGCACTGGACCAGTAAAACTTTTTTCGTTTTCCTCTCCTTAGCCTGTCACATAATTTTATCAAGTAATTGATATAGCATATACTAGCTCCTGGTGAGGTTTTAGTATCATTGGTTATCTGTTGTCTGTCCATTCACAATTTCTTTCAATAACATCTCCTGCTAAACTACCAGGATAATATCAACCAGACTGCATGGAATTGTTCCTAAGGTGTCCTTCATATGTAGTCACCCATGTAGAATTCCAGTTGCCATGGCAATGCAAAGGAAACACTTAAAAAACCTCGTTCTAAATACTTGGACCAGTGTCATAATAAATTCAAAGAAATATTCCTAAACTGGCCCTTTACACATTTTCTTCAGTTATTTTGCTTTATTGAAAAGCTTAGCAATTAGGATGTGGGGCTAGGTTTTTTTCTGCATGGTTGTATGTGTATAGCAAACACCAAAAATCTATTCAGAAACTGCTGGCCTGATTCCACACAAATGTTCCTTTAGTGACTGTCAACAAAAATGTTTCAGATTGTTCTGATTTGGCAAGAAAATAATTTTACAGAAATGTTGCTTGTGAGAACTCTCCACTAAGAGTAATTTTCTGATTCTTCAAAAGCATGGCTGCCAGGGCTAATAACAGAAATATCTTCAAAACAACATGGACTAGCCCTTCTAAATTGCTGGCTTGACTTTGAAAAGACTTCACAAACATGTTTCATGGGTGACCCTCCTCAAAGATTGTCTTTTGATTCATCAAAAATTATTGCAGCCAGAGCTAAAATATAGAAACTTCTTAAATTTCACTTGTGTCATAATCTGCTAATCTATAGTGTTATTTTTAGAGCGATGCAGTGGGGCGCCCCGCCCTGCCCTGCCCTTTTTAACTGCTGCCACGCTGCCCTTAAATGCGCATTCCTGCCATTGATCTTCTGCTAAATCCAGCCCTTTATCCTGTAGACATGACTTGCCGATTTTTGATCAGCAAATTAAGTCATGGCTAGTGCACACAGTTAATGAGAATCAATGAAGTGTTAAAATTAATCCATAAAGAGTACTGAACCTTTATATTGTCAAAATGGTGCCAGTTTATGAATTGTCTGCAAGCGGCCAGCTGATTACCGAGCACGTGAAAAGCGCCCTGTATGATTTCTTCATGCAAGCCTTAAATTAGACCATTGTTTAATATAATAATAAGTGTATATCAGTGCAGTCTGATCCTTCCGTAATTTCAACTGGAAAATAGACAAATTTTATGAATTTCAAAAGCAAAAATAAGTTTAGAATATCTGTTAATAATACTAATTACGCCCGATGTTGTATGCAATTTTTCTGTAATTCCTTCAAATAAGCTGACAGTCAGCGTATTTTTTATGATAAGTAACATCAAAATTTAAGGAACTGTCTCTGGTTTACCCTAATGCATCAAGTAGAGATAGTTCCTATTTTTTTCAACTCATAGACTGATATGAAGTTAAAAAGCTTTGAAATGAAGGCAAATGTCCATATATTTCTCAAAAATAGATGTATTGACAATATTTTAACCAGAAGCATATAGTAATGAGCATTTAATATTTTCATAAAAAAGAAAATTATGTGATCAAGGAAATGTAACTCTTCTTGAACATGGAGAGCAAAATCATCAAAGGGACATAATATATTGAATATTTTCTATTTGGGTGTATTTCATTTAACATTCAGCAATGATCTGGAATTGCTAAGTAATGATACTGTTCACTAAAAGTGTAGAACATCTGGAACAGTCTGCTAACGTACAAATACTTGATATAAAAGAATGCAGATATTTCAGCTCTGACCAGGACTCGAACCCAGGACCTCTCACACCCAAGGCAGACACTCTACCACTTCTCTATAACAGCAGTAGCTATAACTAGGCAGTTTAAGTGCACCCACTACATTACGTGAACTGGAACAATTTCGTGACAATAACATGTTTGTTACTAACAGCAATTTTTGTGTTAAGAAAAAATATAATCTTGTTTTGCCAACATTCTTATAGGTCAAAACTGCCCAAATTTCTCTGACGTGTTTGTTTAAGTATGAACTTACACTGAATATTTTATATGTGCCCTTTTAGCAGCAGGCTAACGGCAAAGACAGCGGGCTTTGTCAAAATTTAAGCACTAATTTTACAAGTTTTGAGAGGATTTCAATTGATAGGAAATTACAGTTACAAACTAAATACCTTTCTGCATTGCACGAAGTCATTAGATTTCACTGTCAATCAATATTAAGACTAAGATCAACTGTCATTCATTCATTCCAGTGATTCAAAGACAGAGTCCATTGTTTACATTTTAAGCTCATCTGATTTTTTGAAAAAAAATGATGAGTTATTGTCATCACTTGAGCGGTTGTCGGCGTCGGCGTCTGCGTCGGCGTTGCCTGGTTAAGTTTTATGTTTAGGTCAGCTTTTCTCCTAAACTATCAAAGCTATTGCTTTGAAACTTGGAATACTTGTTCACCATCATAAGTTGACCCTGTACAGCAAGAAACATAACTCCATCTTGCTTTTTGCAAGATTTATGGCCCCTTTTGTACTTAGAAAATATCAGATTTCTTGGTTAAGTTTTATGTTTAGGTCAACTTTTCTCCTAAACTATGAAAGCTATTGCTTTGAAACTTGGAATACTTGTTCACCATCTTAAGCAGACCCTGTACATCAAGAAACATAACTCCATCTTGCTTTTTGCAAGAATTATTGCCCCTTTTGGACTTAGAAAATCAGTTTTCTTGGTTAAGTTTTATGTTTAGGTCAGCTTTTATCCTAAATTATCAAAGCTATTGCTATAAAACTTGCAACACTTGTTCACCATCATAAGCTGACCCTGTACAGCAAGAAACATAACTCCATCCTGCTTTTTGCAAGATTTATGGCCCCTTTTGGACTTAGAAAATATCAGATTTCTTGGTTAAGTTTTATGTTTAGGTCAACTTTTTCTCTTAAACTATCAAAGCTATTGCTTTGAAACTTGCAACACTTGTTCACCATCATAAGCTGACCCTGTACAGCAAGAAACATAACTCCATCCTGCTTTTTGCAAGATTTATGGCCCCTTTTGGACTTAGAAAATATCAGATTTCTTGGTTAAGTTTTTATGTTTAGGTCAGCTTTTCTCCTAAACTATCAAAGCTATTGCTTTGAAACTTGGAATACTTGTTCACCATCATAAGTTGACCCTGTATAGCAAGAAACATAACTCCATCTTGCTTTTTGCAAGATTTATGGCCCCTTTTGGACTCAGAAAAATTCAGTTTTCTTGGTTAAGTTTTATGTTTAGGTCATCTTTTTCTCTTAAACTATCAAAGCTATTGCTTTGAAACTTGCAACACTTGTTCACCATCATAAGCTGACCCTGTACAGCAAGCAACCTTAGAAATAAACTCCATCCAGCTTTTTGCAATAAGTATTGCCCCTTTTGGACTTAGAAAATCATTTTCTTGGTTGAGTATTATTTTTGAGTCAACTTTTCTCATAAACTATCAAAGCTATTGCTTTAAAACTTGCAACAGTTTTTCACCATCATAAGTGGACACTGTACATCAAGAAACATAACTCTATCCTGCTTTTTGCAAGAATGATAGCCCTTTTTAGACTTAGAAAATCATGGGTAGGACAATATTTCTATTATACAAAAAAGATCAGATGAGCGTCAGCACCAGCAAGGCGGTGCTCTTGTTACTCATAACCGGTGCATTTGTAAAAAACACTTTATTTGCAAAAATCAGAGTACGCGAAGAGCTCAAGTACGGTCTCTACATCAAGTAAACCAAGTAAAAAACACTTTCAGACGACATTCCGAAAGTGTACCAGTATCCGAATAGTTCATTTTGGATATATTTTTTTTACAGAGTTTTATAGCACTTTTCTGTGAATAAAATATTGAAAAAAGACCTAATCAGTATATGAATTTTGATAAATATTAGTTTACAATGTGACCTGAAACAGACCTTTTCATTATGTTGTAACATGTTGCATGGTTTCAAGCTTATATACATATAAAGGCCTCCACTATTTCATATTCATATGAATAAGTTGACATCCTTGGTGACATTTTTAAGAAAAAGGCTTGAATGTTATGACCAGATGTACAAAGTAATGTAAAAACTCATTTTGTAAACTCTGTTACTGGTTTTGGAAGGATTTCATTAGACCATCTGATTTTGAAACAGTTTAACAGAAATGTTTCTGTAGTGATGCTTTACAAAGTCTTCAAATTATTCTGATATTACAAAAATATAGCAGTCAGGGGGTGTAATGGTAGTTGCTTTTCCCTGTGTTTTTTAAGAAATGATAAGTTCCCAAACGTGTTTTATCATAGAATAACCCGAGTTTTGAGTTCCTATGCGTAAGAATATATCACGAAGGCTCGGGTTATTCTACGATAAATCACACTTGGAAACTTGTTATTTTGATTCTAACAGGACATACAAGTACAACAGTTTAGAAAAAATGGTAACTACTTTTTACAACCGTGCTACGCACCTGTATCAGATGACATATCATTGCACGCGACTGGTTTATTGCAGAATAACCCGAGATAGATTTTGCTCTACATGTATGTAGGTTATTTGCTGGTCGTGTTAGAATTAAGAATAGTGGTTCATATATGTATATTTAGTAGAAAAATTCTTTTTCTCCTAAAGTGCTGGTCCAACTGTGAAATAATTTTACAGATATTTTTCTAGCAAGAACCAAAATTGTTCAAACTAGCTTTGAAACTCTGGTTAGCAGTCTATAAATGCTTGGAGAGGATTTATTTATGTACAACACTGATATGAATGAAATATCAAGATCACATACAGGTGTTAAACTGTAGAAGATAAAAAGCATGTTTTGTGTGTTTATTTACTGATAAAACCATCCCAATAGAAATACTTCCTGTATTGATCATGTACTTTACTCTTTTTTTATAAAGCCACGACTTTGTACTTTATTTTGTTAAAAGTAAAATTAGTTCAAAATTTGTTTAAGATGGTATAATATGAAAAAGTAGCCCCTGGTACAAACTGACAGACAGGATTGTGGCATTGCCTCAAAATGTCCATGTAAATTATAAAAAGAATCTTTTAAAGTGAATAAATAATATTATGAGAAACTACAACAATAATGAACAAATCAACATTAATGTAGGAAGTATTTAGTTTCTATCTAAATATCTTAACTTTGATTTCCACTTCTTTTGTTATTTCTCAATGTCAGAATGATAAACATTTGAAAAGACACTATGCGGAAATGAAGAAAACAAAATCATTCCAAATGAGTAGCTTTATGGTATAACTGTTCTTATTAAGATCATATCTCACTGAAAATTACATGTCTACTGGGAAAAAAATATTATCAGAATCAGAAAGTTGTTCTATTTCCTGATTGATTAACAAGATAAAAGTATCTTGCTCTATTCCTGAAGGAAAATGCATTGTTGATTTTATACACCCGAAGGGATGTATTATGTTATGACGCCGGTGTCCATCTGTCCGTCCATATGTTAGCAATTTTGTGTTCGCTCTGTAACTCTTGAACCCCTTGAAGGATTTTAAAGAAACTTGACACAAATGTTCACCATATTGAGACGACATGCAGAGTGCATGTTTGGGCTGGCTCGCTTTAAGGTCAAGGTCACACTTAGGGGTCAAAGGTCATATGATGTTGTTTCGTGTTTGCTCTGTAACTCTTGAACTGCTTGAAGGATTTTGAAGAAACTTGGCACAAATGTTCACCACATCAAGACGACATGCAGAGCGCATGCTTCGGATGGCTTGCTTCAAGGTCAAGGTCACACTTAGGCATCAAATGTCTTACCTTCGGGCGTATATATTACTCCGCTTTGCGGTGCTCTTGTTTTATGCATATTTGCTGCGTATACAGTTAAAATAATTTTCCACTTGTATACTTTCAGAGACTGGTTTACAGGAGGCTAGAAGGTGGACAGATGCATTCTTCAGTGACAGTCCTGAGCCCCTGCTCAATCTGTCAGATAATGAAATGCAGAGGTTGTTCCATAATGCACCTACCAAAGATCTTCCCATCCAACATGATATGACAGTCCTGAATCTAGTCATGAAAAGTAAAACGTTTGATAGAGAAGGTATGCTAATTTAAATTGGAATAAATTTATAACCTGTCTCTCAGTTAAGTTAGGATTAAGTTCTGTGTTTATTCTCATTAACTAAAGTTTATTCTAGTTTATATAGGATAATAGTTTGTGTTTATACTCAGATGCTCTGTTCATACTCTCAGTTGATAGATCTAATGCATTGTTCACACTCATTTTCAGTTGGTAGATCTGAAACACTGTTTCTGATGCACTGTTCACACTCTCAGTTGATAAAACTATAGCACTTCTTACACTAACAATGTTAGTGAGATAAATTCAGAATCTCAAAACTGGAGGTTTTGTAACATATTTGTGAAAAAAAATGATTTATTGCACTGTTCGCAATAATTTTTTCATGGAACAGTAGATCTAATTTACATGTTCAGTTGATAGTTCAATGCACTTAGCAGTGTTCACAGTAACACATTTGTCAAAAAAGAAGATCTTAGACACTGTTCACCCAAAAATATTTATAAAAAAGTAGATTTAAATACACTGTTCTCATTAACATATCTATCAAACAGTAGACCTAATACACTGTTCCCACTAATATATCTATCAAACAGTAGACCTAATGCACTGTTCCCACTAATATATCTATCAAACAGTAGACCTAATACACTGTTCCCACTAAGATATCAATCAAACAGTAGATCTAATACACTGTTCCCACTAATATATCTATCAAACAGTAGACCTAATGCACTGTTCCCACTAATATATCTATCAAACAGTAGACCTAATACACTGTCCCCACTAATACATCTATCAAAAAGTAGACCTAATGCACTGTTTGCACTAATATATCTGTCAAACAGTAGACCTAATGCACTGTTCGCACTAATATATCTGTCAAACAGTAGACCTAATGCACTGTTCCCACTAATATATCTATCAAACAGTAGACCTAATGCACTGTTCCCACTAATAATATCTATCAAACAGTAGGCCTAATGCTCTGTTCCCATTAGTATATCTATCAAAGAGTAGGCCTAATGCAAACAGTAGACCTAATACACTGTCCCCACTAATATATCTGTCAAACAGTAGACCTAATACACTGTCCCCACTAATATATCTATCAAACAGTAGACCTAATACACTGTTCCCACTAATATATCTATCAAACAGTAGACCTAATACACTGTCCCCACTAATATATCTGTCAAACAGTAGACCTAATACACTGTCCCCACTAATATATCTGTCAAACAGTAGACCTAATACACTGTCCCCACTAATATATCTGTCAAACAGTAGACCTAATACACTGTCCCCACTAATATATCTATCAAACAGAAGACCTAATGCACTGTTCCCACATACTTTCAGCTGATAGGTCTAATTCACTGTTCACACTTTCACTTTCAGTTGATGCAATAAGAATTATCAAAGCAGGAGGAATTTATATTAACCATGCAAGAGTTACAGAACCTGATTTCCTGCTTACATTTGGGCAGCACATTTTACCAAATAATATCACTTTACTACGAATAGGTAGGTATTCACCATAAAACTATGAACACTTCAGTGTTATATTATGATTTATGGGTCCCCTACAAATGTTTCACTAGGGGAGACTTTCGGTTTGCCATCGCCCACCAGTCTGCTTGTCCCATCAGCACAAAAAAAAGGGGATCCTGCATTGTAACAAAAAGATAAAAAAAAATTCTTGACACTGTATACAGATAGAATGGCATTATGAAGGATATGCATGTCATTTTATTTTGTTGTAGAAAAAATATGGTTGCTATGGTAACAGATAGTCCTGAAATATGACAAAAAGTGGATCCTGTTATAACTTGAGAAGAAGAAGAGATTTTTGCATGTAACTTAGCACATAGATAGAAGACATTACGGAGAATATCCACATTTTTAAGATTTTCTACATTAAATTTTTTGTATGTCCATTGGTCAGTCAAAAAGTTGGGTTTTTTTTCACGTGAAATCCGGGACATAAACAGAAGGCAGTATAGACAATATGAACTGCATTTTTAGCTTGACTATACGAAGTATGGAGAGCTGTCCGACTCTCGACCTGGCATCGGCCTTCTTCCGCGTCCTCACTTTGGTTACAGTTTTGATGCACTTTCACTTTATCTCTGTAATTACTTGATGGATTTGTTTCAAACTTAAAATAGTTATTCCTCATCATCACCCACATCATATGGCACAAGGTCCATAACTCTCACACCAATATTTCATGAATTATCCCCCTTTTTACTTAGAATTTCAAGTTAAGTTTTGATGCACTTTCACTCTATCTTGTTTCACCTTATCACCCACATCATATGACACAAGGTCCTTAACTCTGGTACCAATATTTCACGAATTATGCCCCTTTTTAGTTAGAATTTCTGGTTAAAGTTTTCATGCACTTTGTTATCTCAGTTATTACTTAATGGATTTGATTCAGACTTAAAATAGTTATTCAGCATCATCTCTCACATCATATGACACAAGGGCCATAACTCTTGCACCAATATTTCATGAATTATCCCCCTTTTTACTTAGAATTTCAGGTTAAAGTTTTTATGCACTTTCACTCTATCTCAGTTATTACTAAATGGATTTAATTCAGACTTCGAATAGTTGTTCCACCTTATCAGCCACATCATATGACTCAAGGTACATAACTCTGGGACAAATATTTCATAAATTATGCCCCTCTTTTACTTAAAATTTCAGGTTAAAATTTTCATGCACTTTCACTCACTTCTCGGTTATTACTAAATGGATTTGATTCAGACTTAAAATAGTTAATCAACATTATCATTCATGTCATATGACTCTTGGGCCATAACTCTTGCACCAATATTTCATGAATTATCCCCCCTATTTTACTTAGAATTTCAGGTTTAAGTTTTGATGCACTTTCGCTCTATCTCATTTATTACTAAATGGATTTGATTCAAACTTAAAATAGTTGTTCCACCTTATCATCCACATGATGTGACACAAGGTCCTTAACTCTGGTACCAATATTTCATGAATTATCCCCCCTATTTTACTTAGACTTTCAGGTTAATTTTGATGCATTTTCTCTCTATCTCAGTTATTACTAAATGGATTTGATTCAAACTTGAAGTTGTTATTCTACAGCATCACCCACATCATATGACACGAGGTGCAAAATCCTCCCCCCCCCCCCCCCACCACCACACACACCCACTCTTTGTGCTTAAAATCGTACCTATTTAATGTTCTTTATCTCTCTTTTATTACTTAATACTTTTGACACAGACTCAAGCTATTGTCCAATATCTTCATTCTTATTGGAGTCATTAAACACTCTAGTGACAGCTCCACCTTCCTCAGATGTGCCCAGTTTCACTATCTAGCATTGAAATTTGTTTGTTTGTTTTGGGTTTAACGCCGTTTTTCAACAGTGTTTCAGTCATGTAACGGTGGGCAGTTAACCTAACCAGTGTTCCTGGATTCTGTACCAGTACAAACCTGTTCTCCGCAAGTAACTGCCAACTTCCTCACATGAAATGGAGGTGGAGGACTAATGATTTCAGACACAATGTCGTTTATCAAATAGTCACGGAGAACATACGCCCCGCCCGAGGATAGAACTCGCGACCCCGCGATCCGTAGACCAACGCTCTTACCTACTGAGGTAAGCGGGCGGGTCTAGCATTGAAATTGTCGAAAGGAAATAGTCAAGCAAGCTGTCTCCTGTGACAGCTCTTGTATTTTGTCTTTCTGTCCATGAGTCATAAAAGGTAGATCCTGCTTTAACTTTAAAAAGTAAAATAGTTTTTTGATGTAACCTTGTTAAAGATGATTTGTAATTTGAAAAACATGCAGGTTCTTTAATTTAGTTTTGATATAAGAAAATTTGGTTACTATGGCGAAAGGTAAGACAGATGCCCCTTTTGGTAGTCTGTTATTGCTAGTCTTGTTTGTTTTTGTTTGAATATTTATTTAAGTTGTATTCCAGTACAAACCATAATAGTGTTGGAATTTGTCATTATGGTACCACAGTGATTGTAACTGCAGGCTTTAACCCTTACCCTGCTAAATTATAATGAACTTGTCCATCTTTCAATTTGGATAGTACCATATGATGTAATTGCGAACAGTGCAGATCTTGATCAGACTGCATGGATGTGCAGGCTGATCAAGATCTGTACTGGTCATAAAGGCAGAATCAGTCATGTCCGGCATGGGGTTACTATTAGATTGGTTTTATGCTTGATAACTTATGTAAATAGAACAATTCTATTATTTCTTGTAGACCACTGAAAACATTTCGTCAGTAAAAGAAATATTATATCGACATGCAGTTTGAAAATGATTGAATTTCTGTTTCTATATTGATGTGCTATTTTTTCCCAGGAAGAGAAAGTTTAAAGCTTCAAGGTTGAGTTTTCCATTGTCCATATATCTGTCCATTCATTTTTCCATCTGAATTTGTGTCGTGCATATCTCAAAAAAGTTTTTGACCTAATTGTCATAGGATTGTTCTTCAATATTTGAACTTGTGCGTCTGTCATTTTGTTTGGGATTTCTCTCTGCAAGACCAGAGTTATCTCTGCAAGACCAGAGTTATGGCCCTTGACTTTGTCAGATACAATTTGTTTTATGACAAGTGTATGACATCGTCATGAATCTCTATTAGGAATGTTGTTCAACATGTGAAGTTGTGCACCTAGGGTTGCATTTGGGATTTGCCCCATGAACACCCCTGAACCCAACCCCCTTCAAAAAATTTCTTTCAGTTTCTTTCATCTTGTGTTTCTTGAAACCCTTCCAGTACCTTTAGTCCCCACACCCTGCCATGACTCACATATCAACATAAGGTAATATGAAAGTTTAAATAGTCTTGCATTGTCAAGAAGTAACATAATATCTGTACAGTGACAGGAAGTTTTGACACCAGTAGGTCAAAGGTCAAGGTCAAAGCAGTCCTGAGACTGAAAACTAGAACTAAAGAACTAAAGAACCTTTTATCCTACTTTATTCAGACTTATAGGATGATAACCAGTGGCCAGAGTATAAATATATAAAAAAAATTACATGCCCAGTTGGCTGAGACAAGTCATCATGGGGGCATATAATGTGTTTTTACTAACATGTCTTATATTGTCATGTGTCTTAATTGGTTTTAACCAGATTTTACCGATCTTAAATTTTGTGCCTGTAGAAATATATCTGACATTTTTCACTGTGAATTACCATGATTAAAACTCATTTTAACTGAAAACAGTTCTCTCAGAATCCATTAAAATGCAAGTACTGTGATACAACATATTGACATAAAACTATAGGGTATCCTCATAAATCACCAAATTTATTGTGCAGAAAAATGTATATCTTTGTAATGCTTTTGAAATATTGGAGAAAATCAGCATTTCTTATTTTTACACAATCATTTTTCAGTGTCATATATACATGATACTCATATGTAGCTTACATTTAAGTTGTTTGGATCACAATATACAGCAAACATTTATAATTGTCTAAGTAGCTACTACAATATACTACATTTTTTAACACTGCATTAAAACATCATCTTTAAGAAGCCTATTGATAAGTCACTCCTTACATCATGCGATTTTTATCTTTCAGGGAAGAAAAACTACCACATTATTCGATGGAAATCCTTAAGCTGAGAGAAGGACCCAAATGTTTATCTGTTTAACTTCCTTTTTTATTGTGTTTTGTCATTGATTTAAACCATAGTCAAATTGCAATAAACTGAAAACAAATTTCAGACCTAGTCTTGTTATAACTATAAGTCTGTAGTAAATACTATTTTCATTTATTCTCTTATATTTCTTTGTAGAAAGGTTGTTTTTTTATATGTCAATGTTTGTTTGTTTGTTTTGGGTTTAACGCCATTTTTCAACAGTATTTCAGTCATGTAACGGCGGGCAGTTAACCTAACCAGTGTTCCTGGATTCTGTACCAGTACAAACCTGTTCTCTGCAAGTAACTGCCAACTTCCCTACATGAATCAGAGGTGAAGGACTAATGATTGCAGACACAGTGTCGTTTATCAAATAGTCACGGAGAACATACTCCCCCGTCTGAGGATCAAACTTGCGTCCCAGCGATCCGTAGACCAACGCTCTTACCTACTGAGCTAAGCGGGCGGGTTATATGTCAATTTAACTGTATTTATTATCATGCAGAGTGAGACTAAAATAATTTCCCATATCTTACATGTATCATTCACAGTTCCACACACTGTTGTTCACCCTAGGAATAAATGAAAGTTTAAGCTTGAGAAAATTGATAATTCAAGGTCAAGAGATAAAAATATTTCATAATCTTCGGTGACTTGTATTGATTTGAACATTTCCCTCTATTGAACCAATATCATAACATGTGGACATTATATACTTCATTCCACACATGAATGGAGGCTGATATAGTTTAATGACCTTTATTTGAACCTGACCTCAGGGTCATACATGACCAGGTTAAAATGTACAAGTACAGTCTTTTAAAATGCCACTGTAGTGTTTACATATGCTTTCCTTATGACTAGTTTACCATGAGAAATTTAATATTGTCAACTCTGATGCTTTCTTAGGACCACTGTAACTGTTTTATTATGTATAAACGATGATACCATATACCTGGAGATCATTTTTGATACAAATTGAGCAGGTATATTGGAATCATCGCCATGACCCGCGCAGATCTACGGATTTCGATCCCTGGGCGGGTCGTATGTTCTCCGTGACAATTTGATAAAAGACATATCATTAATGTACAATACAATACAATACAATACAATACAAATTTTATTTAAAGTCGGTGCATATATATAAACAGGAAAAACATTAGCTATATATAGCTATTTACCGACATATGGGGAAGTTGGCAGTTACTTGCGGAGAACGGGTTTATACTGGTACAGAATCCAGGAACACTGGTTAGGTTAACAGTCCGCCGTTACATAACTGAAATACTGCGTTAAATCTAAAAAAACAAAAAACAGCAAAACAAAAAAACAAAACTGTTGATCGCTATGAATGAACATGTGCATGACAATTTCAGTTCAAGGTTGCAGGGTTATGGAACCCTTGGACTAAGACAAAATGTGTACATAATTTGCATCGCCGG
The DNA here is from genome assembly GCF_021730395.1 of Mercenaria mercenaria. Classification (NCBI taxonomy): domain Eukaryota; kingdom Metazoa; phylum Mollusca; class Bivalvia; order Venerida; family Veneridae; genus Mercenaria; species Mercenaria mercenaria. The sequence continues at coordinate 28,736,539 of NC_069362.1, forward strand.
AAAAAAAATGAGAATAAAGTATTTGCTCTGTTTTTCGCAATATAACTATTATTGAAATGATTTTGATGGCTGTGTTTATGTATAAAAATATGCACGTGAATATATACTTATCTATACGTATATGTATGTTTCGCGTATGTGGACGTGCACGAGTATATATAGACGCGAAGGTGTAATTTCCTGTGCACATTTGAACTTATATTGTTTGGTGCGCACTGGCTTGTAAATATTTAGGTACATGCGTAAGTGCACGCTAAAACATATGCGTTCACCTACATATTAACGCGTGCAAGTATAAAATGTGAACGTTTATTATTTACGCGTATCTAGTATAAAAATGTATATTTTCAAAGTATCATTTACCCGTACACGCACACATTTATGCATATATATTTTGAAATGTGCGCACACGCAAAATAGACTTTCAAGTCAAATACTAGATACATGCACGGGATTTTTTAAATCCCTCGTCTCTTAATAAACACCGACGAAAATACACTGGATGTAAATTACCACCAGACGATTGAAGACCTTTGCTAAAGTGAACTTCTATCTCGGTGCTCGCAAAACGCAGTTTTTTTTTATATCAAAATGTAATTCTGTACCATTTGAGAAAAAGTGAACTGTATGGTCGTTATATTTACGTGCATACAAACTCGACGATAGGGGCGACCATTGCGGTCAGCAAAAAGTACATGTGCCCGCGTTTGTAATAAATGGCATAATCCAAAATTTATATAAGCTGAAGTATATATAACAAAATGTTAATGTTGTGTAACGGAATAATCTTTTAATCTTTTTAGGCTTAAAAAAATCTTTGTTTCCGGTAACGTGCTAAAAAAAATAGGGAAGTTCGGTAGGAATTATTTTTTTTATATTTTTGTTTATTAAGAGACGTTTCGGAAATTATTTTTGTGTCAAAAAAAATTGAAAACAAATAAGGGGGCTTTTCCTTTAGAGCATCAGTAAGTTGATTTGTAAGATCACTGACCATGTTTAAAGCATGGAAAGTGCAGTTTTGCAACTTCTTGTTAAAAAGTTAAAAAAAATTCTCCAAGGCATTTTTTACGCCTACTGGTTGGGAACCATTTTTCGGACAGCACCAGTTTCCGGACACATGTAATATCCGCTTTATTTCTTTGTTATTCATGTAATTGTTTTATCTAGATCATTTAAATGTTCATTCTTCATGTCTACAACAATCCACTATTTCATTAGGCTGTATAATATTTGTGTTTTTAATGATAACTCACCTGCGTTTAAAGAACAACTTTCTGTCTTAACGGGGCATGAAGATAGCATTGCGCATGTGCAGAAGTTCACACATGCCGGGGTATCAAGTGGGGAAGAAATAATCAAACTACTTAACGATTGTTTGCTGATAACATATTCTACTTTTAATTTCACGCTAGAGGTTACGTAAGATGCAGGGCTGTCGATTTTTGCACTAATTTTACTCTATATCTATTGGAATTATCAAGAATTCGTATAAGACGAAATTCGAGTTTTTATAGTCAACCTCGGTTTGCTTTCGTAGCTGCTATTGAACGTCGGGTTATGTTTCATGTGCAATTTTGGAGAGATGAATGATAAAGAAATGTGTAGAAATAGTTTAACTACTTATTTTGATATCAAATTAAAAAGAAAACACCGTCAAAATGTTTGTCCGGATACTGGTTTACCTGACGGGAAAAATAACTTATTTTAGTGACCCCATTTGAGGCCCCATGGAACCCATATTTTACGTCACAATGCGATGCTGATTACAACAGTGGATGTGGAAAGAGCTGAAGTTTGTGCAGTGTAGGCTTCATTTATGTCAAATATTTCTTTAGGGAATAATGGCGCCGAAATATGAAAATGTGTCCGGAAAATGGTTCCCAACCAGTAAGCTAGTGCCGGAGTACTAAATGTCTGATGTTATATAAAATCTCTCTAAATATTTTCATATGGAGTTGCATGTATATTGTTGTGTCTTTTAGTAAATGTCCAATAAAGCAGAATCTATTTAAGATTACAAAGGACACGGTGTCTGACTTTGCGCTGACTGTACACCCAAACAACTACTTTATCATTGATGGCATGCCATCTTTCATATATAGCTATTTTCTACTAGTGCCAATTCGACGGTTGCCGGTTCAAATCCCACTGGGATCATAATCATGCCTCGTCAAATTAGTACTGGTTTCCCATCAAGCCGACAATAATCTTTCAGTGAACACTAGACACAATATTTTGACGTGTTAAATATTTTATCTTACTTGTAAAACAAGCGCATTTTCTGTTATTAATTTCTTGCAGTCTTTGTTTTTGTTAGGTTTAACGTCGCACTAACACAGTTATTGGTCAAATGGCGAGTTTTCAGCTTTGATGGTGGAGGAAGACCCCAGGTGCCCCTCTGTGCATTATTGCATCACGAGCGGGCACCTGGGTAGAACAATAGGCCTTCCGTAAGCCAGCTCGATGGCTTCCTCGCATGAAAAATTCAACGCACCGAGTGAGGCTCGAGCCCACATCAGTGAGGGGCAAGTGATTTTAAGTCAGCGACCTTAACCACTCGGCCGTGGAGGCCCCCAGTTTCTTGCAGTATCGGGCTTCATTTGAGTATGGGTACATTTTTATGTTTGTGCAGTAACTATTAACTTTTGACGAGTATTCTTGTAGGAATTTGCTATTATTTACAATTCTTGTTTTTCCGCATTCAAATGTAGTTCTGTACCAGTGAGTTGATATTTTTTCAAGGATATTTGTTTGTTTCTGTGTAAGCTTGACATATTTTCACGAGTAAACACCAGATGCAATATTTCCACCAGTGGCATAGCCCCGAGTGAAAATGTAAGACATTGTGTTCGTAAGTGAAGGATATTTTGATCTTACATGTAAAACAAAAAAAATCTTTTTATTTCATGTTTTGTCTAAATGTACCCAGTTTATAATTTCTTACCTGTGAGAAATATATATTTGATATTTTTCATATACATTTCACTCTAATATTTCAATAATTCACTAAAAATATGGTAAGAATACAAAAACCTTTGAAGATTTTAGCTAATAAAATTATATTAAAAAAGGGTCATCATAAGAACCGAACGAAAATGTTTACTTAGCCTAACACTTAAAATAGCGTGCGGTATTTCAACAAGTATTTGACCCTGTTCGTTTCAGGTAGTAACGTGAATGAAGCGTGGTGAATCACAAAACCACGAATCGATAGAATGCAGTGTCGTACGACATAAACTAGAACGTTTATATAGTTTTCATATTCATGATTGGTTGCAAAAATCACAACTTATTTTGGAATATTTGGAAGGCAGTGTAGCATATAGTTTAGTGTTTTGGATATTTATTATAAAATTCATGTGTATTAATTTGAATTAAGGTATGTATAACACTAAATACCGCATTTGTTTAGTTCCGTTTCCAGGACACCTGACCAACACGTGCTTGAATCAGTTTAAATGTTGCATACCGGGTGTTAGCCGGCTTTGAGCTTTTGAAGCAGCCTTGGTAACGTGTATTACATTGATGTCACTCAAATTCATTTCTGTACGATATAAAGAAATCTAAGAAGGATTCATACATACAAATTGAGCAACGGATTGTCAATACGTGTATAAATGTTTACCGATCCTTTATACCTAGTCAAATACTAGGGCGTTTCAGGACAGCATGATAACTTTTGGCTGTCGCTGTCCCGTTTGAACATGGCAACTACAAAATATCAAATCGAGAATAAGTCATCCCTATAAGCCAAATGGTTAAAGCAATCCTTACAATTCGCGGTGCATTAAGAAATAATCTGCGTTCAAATCATAGAAAAAAACAAGTATGCATTCTTATTACAGTCTTTGCATTTATGATTGCAGTTTACATTATCATATATATACATATGCAGACAAATTGTCAGGATTTCTTCGATTTCACAGGATTTGTTCAGCTGTAGTTTTCCAATGGGTCGTGGGGGAGAGAGACGAGAGAAGTTAGGGGCGGGGCAGGTTATCCCATGGAGTGAGGTGGAGAAACATTCGTCTCGTGATGACCGGTGGATAGTTATTGACGGTCACGTGTACGACGTAACGGAATGGTCCAAAAAGCATCCCGGTGGAGCAAAGCTTCTAGGTCACTACGCTGGACAAGACGCTACTGTACGTATTAACTCGTCAAATTCATTAAACTCTTAGTTTGCGCGATTCATCATTTCTGCTTATTCTTTGCCGTCTCAAGTGTACTCATGCCAGCAATCTAAATAACAGAAGGAAATTATTTTGCAGTATAGTTTTTGCATGCTGGTGAACATATAAAAGTTTCTCATTTTATTATATGAGTATGAAACGCTGAATTCATCAACATCTCTCAGTGCCTGCAGCAGTAACGGTACAATTACTGCTAAATCGTTTGTATATTCAGTAAATATAACTGTGTGTAACAGTTTTCTTGCTGACTCACAAAGGGCTCCGTAGTTACACAGGTAAATAAATAAAATCTGGTGTTAGAACCCGATGTTTATTTTTGTATACTTTGTGTGAAGGTAAATTAAATAAATGGTGACATTCATAATGAAACTCGCCTGACGCATTCGGTTATCAGTTACAACCTACACTATCTGTATACTTTGCCCCACCCATCGTAGCTTTATAACTTCTATGTTGGACTTCCTTTTAGTTTATTTTAAACGACCTGGCGGGGCGGGGTTTCGCGACGGTCCACTGCAATATTGTGCAGCATATGAACAAAACAGAACAGAATACCATTATTTGCATAAGCTAGAGATTAACTCCGCCCCGCCAGGTCAAATAAAACGCACTTAATTGATATCTAACAAAAAGGTCCTCAGACAACACTTTTTTTTATGAAAGTTACTATTTAAAACTTTCATAGGTAAACATGTTATAAGCTATACAACAAGCATCTGAAGTCTACACTAGAAATAACAAGTCTTTTAGAGGTTTTATTGTTTATTTAAGGTTTTATGGTCAGTATCCTTGAATATAGATATGCTTAAAGAATTTGTGCAATAAACAATTAGAATAATGTTTTAAGATGAAAAAGTGGGCGGGAACTGAAAAATAGTTACTAGGTAAGGGTTTTATTTCTCGCCCTATAATCTTCAGGCCTCTAACCACTAAACTACGGAATCAGTTGAAAAGTATCTAAATCCAAAGTAATTAATACACTCACCTTGAACCCGAATGGGTCGCACACTCATTGTGGTGAATACGAGCCGCGCCATGAGAAAATCAACATAGTGGCTTTGCGACCAGCATGGATCCAGACCAGCCTGCGCAACCGCGCAGTCTGGTCAGGATCCATGCTGTTCGCTTACAGTTTCTTTAATGGCAATAGACTTTGAAAGTGAACAGCATGGATCCATGCTGGTCGCAAACCCACTATGTTGATTTTCTCATGGCATGGCTCATATTTGTGTTTTGTTATACAATGTCCAGTAATCGTAAAAGATGAGCAGACTTGAACATCGTTCAACATGACCTTTGATTTTACTGAGTGTGTGACCTTGAATAGACATGACTGAAGTTTTGCTCTTTATATAGAGCTACCCTGACTGTCCGTGTCAAGTAGACTAGTGAAATGTTCGATAAGGTGCAAATACAAACCATTGCGTTGTCACAGGGCGGCAGCGTATCTTGCGATCTGCACTCCGTCATGTTAAGATTTAAAGGATGCGACAACGAACGTAACGTCATTTAACTTAACTGACAAGGCTGAAAATGTAGGTCCGCATATTATCACGACGAACATGCGAAGTCATACAAAACTGCTAATTTGACCTTAGATCTTTGGTGCTGCCCGTCGCCTCATTATTGCTATTGGGGCCATTATTATCATTCAAGATTCAGAGCGGACAGACAGACGACTGGACCAAACACTTAAAAGAACGACTGGAAGTATACGTTTTTTCTTTACTTATTTGTTCAATTGTTCTTGCAGAATACTGTGTCTTCGAAAATAAAGTACATTCTGTTCTGTTCTGTTCTGCTCTGTTCTGTTCAGTTCAGTATTGAATTAACATGAACAGTAATTGTTTCCTTTAATAAGACTTACCGATTTGATAAAAAAGATACGAAAAATGACGATAAATTAAATAAATAATGATATGATATGATATAATATAATGTAATAAATGAATAAAAAAAAGAGAGATAGAAATGTTGACAAATGATCTCAATGGCCGTTTGGGACACACAAGTCCAATAATGAGGTTAACCTAGCTAAATCTGTTGAGAAATATGACAGAAAGACTTACAAACCTCTTCTTTGTTAATTTTCAGTCATTATCAGTGGAGATCCCAGACAATATGACGAATCACTGGGCAGGATTATTTTTTGATTAAGTATATCACGGATTATACAATACGACCATTGTTGATTGGCGGTGTTATAATTTAGGTCAGATCGATTTCGAAATTATTGTCAATATTGTCTCGTAGTGTATACACATTTATACAAGTGTTTGTGATCACGACTGATTGTATAATCGATTTATCGCTTATGAAATAAAAAAACAAACACACTTCCATTTTGTCATTTAGTAAATCGAGTTCACGTTACAAAGGTTAAAACCGGTTTGCAATCAAATTGTTTTGAACTAATCATTCGAAGAAAATATTTACACGCTCGCGCACCATATTTCCTTGTTCGCCCGCCCGCACACCAAAGTTCTTGCTTATTCTCTCGCTCGCACACAAATTCCTTGTAAGGCCGCTTCCACACCAAAGTTGTCATTGCTTCTTCCCACCCCTTTCGCCCCGACCCCCGCTTTGGTCGGTAGTCTACAGAACATTCAATCTGACTAAAGTACTTGATCTTCTAAACGAAGATCTGAGAACGACCTATTCACATTCGTCTTCTGTATATTTTGGATTTCCAGTATTGCTATTTTTATGTTATCCAATCAGACGACTTGTTCGATTGTCAAAGGATAAGAAAAATATGCGGTTATTCTAGGACTCGAACCCGGGACCCCTCGCTTACAAAGCAAGTGGCCTACCGACTGAGCTAACCGGCTATCTGATACATAACGACATAAGAATTGTAAATATCAAAAGTCAATGCTACATGTAGATTTGCAAGATGTTGCAAGCTAGGCTCTGATTGGCTAGCGAAAGAGCCGTCAGAACGAGGCAATGAATAGGTCGTTTTCAGATCCTATGCGTAGCGTAATATAGGAGATGTACTTTAGTCAGATTGCAGAACATTTTATATATAATCTAGTTCTGAGTGACAAATTTCATCGCCGGCAAAGTTTGAATTTTTGGCCCATTAGACATTGTCGGTTTATGTGAAGTCTGACTGTGAACATCGAATACGGACTGTCTAGGGAGCGTTTCAAAACACATTTATTCATTTGTTGGTTTGTTTTGGTAAGCGCCGTTTTTTACAGTATTTCTGTTATGTAACGGCAGGCAGTTGGCCTAACCAGTGTTCCTGGATTGTTTACCGGTACAAGTTAACCTGTTCTCAGCAAGTAACTGTTGCTGTTTTTTTTTTTTTTCATGGAAAATGTTATGCCTAAAATGTACCAAGCAAACTATTTTTAAGTTGCTTTAACACAGTGACAAATCGCACCCATTAACTGTGCATACTGAAATTAGACTGATCGGAGACCATGTTATTACAGTTTGGTGATCATCTGAAGTTCACTTTAAGCTAGTGTTGAAATTTTTAAACTCTCACTTTTTATAAATGTGTATCCATAGTTGATGAAACTGGTAGAAGCCGTGCATTTCATTTTCATGTGCTTAAAGTGCGCAATCCTAAACAAATTATCCTCTTTTTTACATTATTTTCTCGATAGTCTCTTATACATGAAAGTGCTCTTCCATATATAATCATGCTTGAGAGATATTTCATAAACGATTTTTCTCTCTTGCTGAGAAAATAAAACGGGGAAAGTAATGTTAACTTCCCAACAATGAAACATATACTGTAAGGGCGTAGCAAGCGGTGAGAAGGGAGGGGTGCGACGGGTGCGATCGCACTCCTTTTTCGGCAAAGCTTCCATTTTTCATTATATCAAAATATCCTTGGATGTCCATTCTTTTTTATTCGGCTCGCTACGCTCGCCAACTTGCCTATATTTACTATTATTGACGCTGTAACCTTTATATAAAGTTTGATGATGATTCTTTATATTATAGAATATGATTTTTAGAAAGGTCAGAGCATTACTTTTATGCGAAACTGATTAATATGTATAACTATTTACCTTTTCACAATAGCTGAATGAAATGTATATAAATGACAGTTTACATTTACATTAAGTTTCTAAAAAACGATGTAAAATAAATAATGTAAACTTTGTAACTGAATACTGAATGAAATTTTTAACGGTGTTATGTGAACTTTAGTTCATATATCAGTGAAAAATTGTTTAGCGGCAGGACCCATACCTAGGTTTGCTACTCATTTTATTCAAAAATTATTTTAAGAGAAATAACTCCGCAAACAATATTTCGAGCGGACGTGCCAATGATATGCTCAACAAGGCTTTATACCAAGCACTTCCTACTATCATTGAAAGCTGGACTAGAATTTTGAAATGAAGCGTTGACAAAAATTTCTAGCAGGGCTTTTTCCCCTATAAATCTACCTCCAGTAAAAGGAGGTAATCCCAAAGCAAAGAAAGTATTTTTTCCACAATTCTGAATTAAGTATACCCAAATTAGTGTTCTGCTCAACCTGGGGCTAGAGGGCGTGGACGGTAGCATGCATTTCCACTACCGTCCATGAACAGGCTCAATCAAACCGAGCCTGCAACATTTTCGTTTTTGTCGTGTTGAGCGACCTGTGAAGTTTCCACTTTTCTCTATTTTACCTTTCTGAAATGCAGTCCATTAATATTTTAAACAAAAATATCTTTACATAGATTTTGTTTATTTGCAAATTTTCTCAAATAAAACAATTTTCAAGAGGATTTTCCTAATTCCACTGGTGTTGATGACGTTCCCAAAATGATGAAAAAGGACCTGTCTACATAATTTTTATCTCTAATAATGAATTAATATTAATTCGTCAAATCATTCAACGTACAATCCATAACTGATGAATAATATAGACCTGCAACTATCATTCCTAAGACGTTTCAGTCAAATCATACAAACAGTATAATAGGAGTAGTCCGAACATTTTTTTCCAGTAAAATGAATAATGGACATAAGTCCGAGAAAATATTTAGAGCAGTATGTACCAACGATATGCACATCTTATTTCAATAAATCCCTTAGGCTTCAATGAAATTTGGAGATGAATTACAGAAAAAATCTCTTCATAGACTTTATGTATGATAATCAAATGGCCATTACTCAGTACAAGATCATTTAAATATGAACCTCGTGATACATGCTCAGCTAGAATTTGTACGGATCATTCCTATGAAATTTGTTTCAAATCCTGCTAATTATAAAGCAGTTTGGACAAATTTCATTCAAAAACTACTTTTAAGGGACCCTTACTCCACAAAAAACCGAGGATACGCACAACAAGGCTTCATAATATCATTTCTGTGAAGTTTAAATCCTAGCAGAGGATTTTGAGAAGCTAGATCAGGCTATATGAAGACGGACAGACGGACTTACATATGACGAAGGCAGAAACGAAATGTATCAAATGAAATGGGAAACACAGTGTATGGAACTTTTGTAGAATTATTATCTTTTTTTTAAAGAAATCTTATTCTAAGTACATGTACATTTTGGAGAGCTCTTGATAAAACACTTTACTCATGCTTGGTTAAAACAACTCTTCTAATGTCTTATGAGAACATTCCTTTACTAACATTCATTTATATTGTCCCAAATTTAATTACTTCCTATACAAACATAGAACATAACCAAGACTCAGTTCCATTCAGTCTGTTTATATAATACTTGAAGACGTTCTGTCATGAACAATGTCAGCTAATGTAAGTTACTAACAGTGAATGAAATATTAGTATGCCTTGAGAAGACCCCGAGTATTTACAGCACATTCACAGTTCATTGTCCACATCAACTTAAGCCGACAATATCTATTAATACATAACACACATAGTATAACCACATATAAAAGTCTGATGTATGATATTACTACATTTTTTTTGAGTATGTTAAAGTTATTATATTTTAACGAAATCTGCAAAGATGCCTTGTGGATATAATTTATACACGACTGAGTGCACGTCGTCTTTTCAGAACCGGATAAAATACAACGTTAGGACTGCTTACATATCATTTTCCATTGATGATTTTCTCTGTCTGCTCACTCAAGTATAAATAGCGAAAGATTATCAATGTTACATGTGTATGTAACTTGTGTTCATGCTGTAATCCGTGAGTGCTATATAAGCGTAAACATATAGGCCAACTAAATTTTCTTCCTTGTTTTACAGGAAGCGTTCGGTGCTTTCCATACTAATTTGGACCATGTGAAGAAGTACCTTAAACCAATTCATGTCGGGCCTGTGGAAGGTTACGTGGATCATGAAATGAACAAAGATTTCAGAAAGTTGAAAGAAACAGCAATTAGAATGGTAATTTAAGAACACCCTTCTGTAACAATTATTTCTGTGTGTTTATATATTTAGTCTCAAGCGAATTATTCTTTTAAAAACATTTGCAACTGAGTGCGACCGTTTAGATTATAATCTTAATGTTAGATAGTCCTTTGGTGAAGGACTCGTGCATTTGATTTTGAAGATAAATCAAAGTAAACGTCTATTGACAAGAGAGTAAAATTGCATGTTTTGAGCTGACCGTACAGCTGCATGAACAATCACCGTCCGTTTCTTAAAACAAGCCACATGTGGTATTCAACATATTCAAGAAATAAATCTACCCATAAGGAATTAAAATTCCCCGATATTTGAAATTTTTGTAGGTAGTATTTTTTATATTTACATTTTTACTTTTGCTTTAGATGTATAAACATTATTTTGTTCTTTCAGAAACTGTTTGAACCAAGCTATGTTTTCTACTCGGTTACTTTAGGACATATACTTGTTCTACAAGTTCTTGCCTATCTCGTGTTTCTATGGTATGGTGTCCATTTCTGGACAGTGGTCGCCTCATTGATAATGTATTCTACCGCCCAGGTAAGACCTTTCTCCGTTCAAATTGAAGCCGCGATAAAATGTCAAAATCTGTGCCAAAAATGTTCAAGCAAAAATTTTCTGTACGAAAATACCCAACTTTAAGTGCTGTACGTGACACTTACCAGCTACGCTTTAAACAAAATTGACATTGTGTTCAGGATTTTTACTGTTTGTTATAATAGATATGAAAATGCAGTCACATTTTTGGAATGTTAATACATTATGTAGCTAAGCAATTGACTTTATGATTTGATATTTTGAGTTGGGGTTTTCCCCCGACCAGCTGTTAACTATCGCTGTTTCATAACATTAGTAACGTTACTGGACTGTACATAAAATCAAAATTGTGAGGGACCGCCTTGGCCGAGTGGTTAAAGTCGCTGACTTTAAATTACTTGCCACTTACCGAACTGGGTTCAAGCTTCACTCGGGCGTAGCATTCTTCATACTGGGAGCCATCCAGCTGGCTTACGGACGGTCGGTGTTTCTACCCAGGTGCCCGCCTGTGATGAAATAACGCCGGAAGGGGCATCTGGAGTCTTTCTCTGTTATGGAAAGCAGGAAAGTCGTCATATTATGACCTATAATTGGGTCGGTGTGACGTTATACCGAACAAAAACAAATACAGTTAGCTTCAAATGTTATATAAAGGTTGGCTGTTATATAAAGGTTGGCTTTTTGTTAGGTTTGAAAGTAAGACAATGCCTTTTCTCCGATTTTCCACTTTTAATGGCGGAAAGATACACCAGATGTACACTTACAAACATTCCGTATGTCGACTATGTGGGAGGTTCGGACCATCAGCGGCCACTGATTCGAAATAGGCGTCCTTGTCTATTTGGTCAAAGAGGAACTCTTGCAATTAATATGACAATAGATTTGAGTGTGATTGGTTATTGCAGTGACCACCTTGTACTTTCTATTTCAGACACAAGCAGGATGGCTGCATCATGACTTTGGTCACCTGTCGGTGTTCAAGGACTCCAAATCAAACCATTACTTTCACCATTTCATTTTGACTTTCTTTAAGGTAATATTTCAATAAATGTTGAGTGAATGTAGGATAAACAGATAATATGTTTCGATCAATATTCAAACGGAACGTGCAAATTAAAACGTAACGCCGCCGGTCGTATTATGACTGACTGCTATAGCTACATGAACTCGGCAACTTCATAAATGGCGGTTGGGGATAAAATGCATGGGCGTTCTTGGCCGTGTATTATAAATATATACCGAATTGGAACTACTGAACTGCAAATACTTTCTCAGAATTTAGTTTTGTTTTCTATGTCTTCCACTTTGGTTGAATTAGCAATATCTTTCACAAATGTTTTCCATAATTAGATGGCGTACAGAATTTAAATTTGACCTTATCAGTTCATGGTCAAGATCATCTATTCCGCTGTGGCCGGATTCTTCCGTTTGAATAAAGATACACTGGCTGATGAAAGTGGTATTAAATAGTCAGTTTCAGTGAAGAAAACCAGTGCATTGTCATGTTCTCACAATTTCATTATATTTATTAAGACTTTTGTATTTTCTTCTGTTCCAGGGCTGTTCCTCAAGCTGGTGGAATAACTTACATTATCAACATCACGCTAAACCAAATGTGGTCAGTATAATTGTTATATAGCCTGTACGTAGACGAGTTCACAAATCAGAACACAAATACACCCACTTGCTAACATGTTTTTCCAAAAGACCGAAGTATATTGTTAAAGTTTTGGGTTATGTAAGGTTCAAAACTTTAAATGCGATCGATATTATAAAAGGTCACTTTACTATAGGCTAGTGTACAAAATTATTTATTCTATAGTTCAAGGTTAACACTTAAAGGCATGTACTACAAATACACTCGTCAATATCCGAGTGCAATATTTTGCTTTGTTTTAAATGAATTGACTCGCGTGAAAAGAATATAAAATATATTGAACTTGTCAGCCCGTTAATAGAATATAACGTGTCTGTATGAGTAGTTCAGTTAAAATTCTTCTGCCAATTTGTATGCGAAGCCTATGCTGAGCTTTCTTGATATGATTCTGTCTAAGTAAGATTCGGAAACAAAAGATTTTTTCTCAGATTACGTAGATAAAATATGCTGCTCCAGTCTTGAACAAATTCATCAGACAGTCTTTGCTCAAACATTGAGAAACAAACATTAACAAAATTTAGCATATTTCTAGAAAGTCATATCAAAGTAACCAATTTGCATACGCCCAACTGGCATATGATGACGCGTGCGTCAGTCGGTCTGCTCGTCTGTCCGTTTGTCTGTCATATTTCGTGTGCGGAGCATAACTCGATAACCATTCAAGGTATTGACTATTGATTTTAAACTTTGCATAAAGGTAGGTGACGATGAGATGATAATTATGCATCGCGCATAAAGCAGGTTGGTAGGTCAAAGATCAAGGTTTCAACTGGAGTTCAAGGGTCAAATTCGTACCTGATTTTTCATGTGCGGAGCATAAATTGTTAACTATTTAAGGTATTGATTGTAAACATAGCATTTAGGGAGATGATGTGCAGAGCGCATGGACCTGGTTGGTAGGTCAAAGGTCAAGGTCACAAATGGAGCTCATAGGTCAAATTTGTCCTTCATATTTCGTGTCAAGTGCATAACTTAATGCCCATTCAAGGTATTGACTGGAGCATAACTTGACAACCATTCAAGATTTTTTAAAATGGCATAGAGGTGGGAGACGATGAGACGATTTGGAGAGCGCATGAACTTGGTCGGTAGGTCAAAGGTCAACACCACAAAGTGAGTTCAAATCTGGCCTTTGTATGTTGTGTCAGGAACACAAGTTCAAACTATTCAAGGTATTGACTTTAGAATTGCAGTACAGGTGGGTGGTGAGTAGGTAATTTTTGGAGTAAACAATCCACATTACTGCCCCACGTCCAACTGTCTTCCATTTTACACCACATGCACACACAAATCACTTTTATATTCTTGTGCATTAGTATTCGATCGAATGAACCAGGCCGGTAGGTCAAAGGTCAAGGTTACTGCAAGGTCAAATATTTTATGTCTAGAGCATGACTTAATTACCATTCGAAGGTAATGACTTCGACCTTGGTATATAGATAGGTGGTCATGAGACAATGTGCAGAGAGCACATGAACTTGGTTTGAAGGTCAAAGGCCCCTACCCCGACCGAAAAATTCACTTTTAGTTTATTGTGCTCCAATATACAATCACCGCCGCTGTGCAAAACCCTCAACTCCGCCCCCAACCCGCATTACATCCCCGTCTGACACACACACCAAAGCAAAATCTTTAAATTTTTCTTCCCCCTCCTTTGATCTAGGACTTTGGGCGTATTTTGCCCATTTGCGGAGCTCTTGTAAACAATGCTTAACAAGAATATTCTTCTATTCGTAGCAAAATCGACAATAGTTCTTATAACAATATTATCACTACCCATAATTTTAACAGTATTTTGACGATGCGTATGTATACATTTTTAGCTCATCTGATTTTTTGAAAAAAAAATGATGTGTTATTGTCATCACTTGAGCGGTTGTCGGCGTCGGCGTCGGCGTTGCCTGGTTAAGTTTTATGTTTAGGTCAGCTTTTCTCCTAAACTTTTAAAGCTATTGCTTTGAAACTTGGAATACTTGTTCACCATCATAAGCTGACCCTGTATAGCAAGAAACATAACTCCATCTTGCTTTTTGCAAGATTTATGGCCCCTTTTGTACTTAGAAAATATCAGATTTCTTGGTTAAGTTTTATGTTTAGGTCAACTTTTCTCCTAAACTATCAAAGCTATTGCTTTGAAACTTGGAATACTTGTTCACCATCATAAGCAGACCCTGTACATCAAGAAACATAACTCCATCTTGCTTTTTGCAAGAATTATTGCCCCTTTTGGACTTAGAAAATCAGTTTTCTTGGTTAAGTTTTATGTTTAGGTCAGTTTTTATCCTAAACTATCAAAGCTATTGCTTTAAAACTTGCAACACTTGTTCACCATCATAAGTTGACCTGTACAGCAAGAAACATAACTCCATCCTGCTGTTTGTGCATAAGATTTTAATGGGCCCCTTTTGAGATCTTAAGAAATATAATCCAAGATTATCTCGGTTTATATGTTTTATGTTAGGGTTAATTTTTTATCCTCTGTAAACTATCAAAGCGATTGCTTTGAAACTTGCAACACTTGTTCACCATCATAAGCTGACCCTGTACAGCAAGCAACATAACTCCATCCTGCTTTTTGCAATAATTATTGCCCCTTTTGGACTTAGAAAATCATTTTCTTGGTTGAGTATTATATTTAAGTCAACTTTTCTCATAAACTATCAAAGCTATTGCTTTAAAACTTGCAACAGTTTTTCACCATCATAAGTGAACACTGTACATCAAGAAACATAACTCTATCCTGCTTTTTGCAAGAATGATGGCCCTTTTTAGACTTAGAAAATCATGGGTAGGACAATATTTCTATTACACAAAAAAAATCAGATGAGCGTCAGCACCCGCAAGGCGGTGCTCTTGTTGTAAGGTGGGGATCGGCCTAACTTACCATACACAGCCACATTAAAAGTAGATTGTCTTACACCAAAATAGTCTTACAGAATTTCAATTGTAAATTTTCTAGCTGTTTCGATTTTGTTAATCTCCATATCTCAATCATATGCTGCGATGTATGACACAAATGCATCAACTAATTGTTAACCTATCTTCGGATTTGTATTTTATAAAATTTGAAACAAGAGTATTCAAGGCCCATACAAAGTTTGCATATTAAGATTGAATTAGCGAAATCCACGAAAGTTGGTCCTCCCACGAAAATTACTGATTGAACGGTATACGTGTACATTTACCTGCAGTTTTTTTTTTCCAGATGAACAAGGACCCGGATGTACGTTTGGAGAAGTTGTTTGTTGTCGGCGACGTCATGCCCGTCCAGGTAGTTTTTATCATTATAAACGCCAACTTTCTAGAAAAATCTTTCGAAGTTACAAGCAGTCATTATTAACATTTAATGTTTTGGTAGGTTAGTTGATCGGTAATTTAAAAAAACAGAAAAGTGTTTAACATAGTCAGCGGACTTACAGTCAGTAACAAATTCATTTGAAGACTATATGGAACTATAGGACTGCACAGTGCTTTATGGAATATCAATTTTTCGTTGCTACCTCTTTTTATGCAGCAGTTCGTTTTCCATAATTATGCTATGTACTCTCTCTAATTTGAAGTGTTTTTTTTTTGTTTTGTTTTTTTATCGCGTGAAATACATACGAATGTAGATATATCTGGTTGTGAAAGATCGAAAAATGTTTCGATTTTTGATATTCGTTACGATGTAACTTTCTGATATCTTCACAGTAAATTGAAGAGTTAGCTTTTGCATAAGCTATCTCAGATGCAAAGGAAAGTGCATGCCATTTGATCTACACTGCGTAGCTGCTGCGTCGTAATTATCTTTTTGTAATAGTGATTAATTTCTAGAGTCATCATTGAATTCAGGCTGAATCTTATGAAGATTCGTCCAGATTGTTCAATCTTGAATTCTCAGTCTCAGAGTTGGCAAACGGTACCCTGCTTATGTACAAAAGTAGAGGTATAGGATCTAAAAATAGATTCTCTAACGAAAGTGTTGAATGTCGACCCTCTTTGAACATAGAAATTCACAAATCCTTTTTCAACACAATTTAATTGGGCAAATTTCAACTGTGATGATGCCTTGCAGTCTGTAAGTTAAAATCTGTGATTTTTCGTCGACCACCATTGCTGTCCCGTAACTGTCCAGTATTGTTTAAATTTGAAACAACTAGAGATTTAGGAAGGTAGTAAATTTTCCTTCAAGTTTTCATGAAAGCATTCGAAGTCATACAGAGTACAGTATTCTACCTTACTATATACATTTGTGCAAGAATTGAAACCTGGTAAGTATGCATTGAAATTAGTTCAGCAGCGTTTGTCAATATTGATAAGATACTAACTTGGAATGTATTTAACTCGCAACACGGCGTATCAACATGTTTTTTATTGAAAATCTGCAAGCGTTAATGGCAAAAATAGTATAATGTCGCTGGATTGCTTCAGGTTACTGTTTCAGATGGTTCAAAGCCTCAAATAACTTTAGTTACTTCAGCTCATAATCTATTTATTCGTAATTAACTTTGCTTAGATCTGATCTAAAGCATATTAATTATTCAGGAACGGTACGTACTATAATTGGACTGCCATTTCATCTGATGGTAATGCAGGTACAGAGACTTCGAAGGTTCTTCCGCTAATAACTAGTCTAGTCTAAAATATGAAATGATCTGGGCCTTTATGCATTGTTGTGCATAGATCTTGTGAAGATATGGTTTTAAGGTTCCTCGTTAGTCTGTCTAGTCCAGGTCGTAAATGCAGGGTCATGTGGGTACAAAAAATTTCACCTGTTCGATGTAGTGTGAAGGACTGAAAAAACATGTAGGGTTTCATGTCAGCGCTTTTTTTCCCATGAATTTTTTACACTTTGTAAATCATGATTTAAAGTGTCACCTATGATACTGTCTTTTTTGAAAGGTCGTACCATTAAAAACGTAGTCAAAGTAAATTCAAATACAATAAAAACCCGTTCGCCTGATCTAAGAGAATTACTTTGGATTGTATGAAAGTTGTATGAAATTCATCTTGATTTTTAACAGTTTGAAAGTCAAACTACGGTCTAAAATTCAGGAATCGAGTATTGTTAAATATTATAAACATTTTCCTTAACCTCTGCTCGGCGTTGGAGGGCATACATTTTTACAATGGTATTACTTCTCAACAAAAGTCTTTTTATCATGACAGTATGCTGACCTTGATAAATACTAAACATTATCAACCTTGGTCACTGTGACAATCCTAAAATTACTCTTAGATAAATCTGCAAGCAATTAAGTTTTAGCTCACCTCACTAGTGCAGTGATTTGTGATCACTCTCGTGTCGTCGTTCGATGCGTCAAACATTTGTTGCACGTAGTGGTTCCCGTTATGATATTGTAAATTACAAACTGACACAACGTGTACACAAAGTCCGTCCTTCTGAAACTGCAGTCCAATAATGGTTCAAATTATGCCAAAGCCAAAATCGCTATTTGACCTTCTGCACATAGCACTATATTTTTGATTGATTTACCAACTTGACAAACTTGTCACAAAATCTTGGTTTTTCTTGACTGCAATCCATTAGGTTCCAAGTTATGCCCGAAACGGGCCAATGTAGCAATTTTGACCTTGTCTGACATCAGCTTCATTTATGATATTGATTAACAACTGACACAACTGTATCACCAAAGACTTGGTTCTATTGGAATGGCCAGCATTAGCCATTATGGGTGCAATTATGGCTCCTGATATGGGCAAATTCTTTTGACCTTTCTGCACAATATCCTTCACTTATGTTTGAATTAATTAACTTGCAAAAATTTTTCCATTAAGATTCATTCTTTGTTGCAACGGGCCAGATCCCATAATGAGTTCCAATTTATGCCTGAAAGCCAAATTACTATTACTTGTGCCAATGAAGTTATTTTATTTGATATTTAATTTAATGCAGTCAGTCATGATTGTGCTGAAATATTAAACGATTTCGACCAGACTTAGTTCAGTATATTGAATTTCTTCAGTTCTCAGTGAGTTAGGCATACGGTACCCCTATTTAATGTAACAAAAGTAGAGGGTTAAGAGAATATCCAAAATATATGAGTTTTCTCTAACGGAAGAGTGTTTGAATAGTCGACCCAGTCTTTTGAAAAGAAATTCAAAATCCTTTTTTTCTAAACACAATTTTAATTGAGGCAAAATAATACTACTAGGATGAGATGCCTTTGCAGTCTTGTAAAAATTAAAATTTGTTGATTTTTTTTTTCAGTCGGACCACCATTGCTGTTCCCTGTGTACTTCCAGTTTATGTTGTTTAGATTTCAAATCACTAGAAGATTATGGAAGGTTAGTAAACTGTTTTCTCTTCAAGTTTTTGAAAAGCATTCGAATAGTCATTTACAGAGATGTACTAGTATTTCCTATCCTTACTATATACAACTTTGTGCAAGACATTGAAACCTTTTAAGTATATGTATTTGAATTTTCAGCATGCTGTTTTGTCAATATATTGATAAGATACTAACTTGGAATGTTATTTTGTAACTACAGCAAACACGGCTGTATCAACCAATGTGTCTTTTATTGACAAAATCTGCAAAAGCGTTTAATGAGGCAGATAAATAAATAATGTCGCTGGGAATTGCTTCAGGGACTGTTTCAGATTTCTAGAAGCTCGTAGATGAATCTTTAATTACTTCAGCTCATTAATCTATTTTTATTTTCCGTAGTTTTACTTTGCCATTTAGATCTGATCTATCAAGTTAATTTAAATGTATTCAGAACGGTACGTGTACTATTAATTGACTGCCATTTTCCTTGTAGTTTAAAATGCATGTACCAGAGACTTGGGATTCTTCCGCTAATAACTCTTCTTATTAAATATGAAATGATCGGGGTCTTTTATGATTTGTTGTGCAATGATCTTCGTGAAGATACGGTTTTAAGGGGTTGTCCTCGTTAGCTCTTGTCATTCCAACGCCGTAGAATGCAGGGTCAGTGGTACAAAAATACATGTTTCACCCTGATTCGATTGTGTGTGAAGTGTGACTGAAATATTGAAAGTAGGGTTTCATGTCAGCGCTTTTTTTCTCCATAATTTTTTTTTTACACTTTTTTTGTATGAATCATGATTTAAAAGTTGTCACTATAATGTTCTTTTTCTAGTAGCGTAACCATTAAACGTATTCAAAGTAAATTTCGAAATAACAAGTTAAAATCACCCCGTATCCGCCTGAATTATATGCAGAATTACTTGAATGTATGTATACATGTATGTAATAAATCCATTTATTTTTAACATTGCAAGCAAACTTTACTTCTTTATATTTTCAGGAACTGAGTATTTGTTTAATGTATTACATAATACATTTTTACCTTCATATACCTCTGCTCGGCGTTGGAGGGGCAGTAGCACATTATTTTACTATGAGGTAATTTAAATTCTCAACAAAACGTTCTTCTTTTTACAGTGAACAGTATGCTGACCTTGATAAATACTAAAACATTAATCAACCTTGGCACCTTGTGACAATCCTTACAAATTTACTCTTTAGATAGATCTGCAAGCCAGATTTAAAGTTTTTTAGCTCACCTGTCACATAGTGACAAGGTGAGCTTTTGTGATCACTCTTCGTCTGTCGTCCGTCCGTGCGTCAACGATTTCGTGTCTGCACGATAGTGGTCTCGTTTATGATTTTATTTTAACCAAACTTGCACACAACGTGTATCACCATAAGATCTCGGTTCCTTTCTTGAACTGGCCAGATCCCAATAATGGGTTCCAGAGTTATGGCCCCTGAAAGGGCCAAAATCAGCTATTTTGACCTTGTCTGCACAATAGCAGCTTTATTTATGATTTGATTTTTACCAAACTTGCACACAACTTGTATCACCATAAGATCTTGGTTCCTTTCTTGAACTGGCCAGATCCCATTATGGGTTCCAGAGTTATGGCCCCTGAAAGGGCCAGAATTAGCTATTTTGACCTTGTCTGAACAATAGCAGCTTCATTTATGATTTGATTTTAACCAAACTTGCACACAACTTGTATCACCATAAGATCTTGGTTCCTATCTTGAACTGGCCAGATTCCATTATGGGTTCCAGAGTTATGGCTCCTGAAAGGGCCAGAATTAGCTTTTTTGACCTTGTCTGCACAATAGCAGCTTCATTTATGATTTGAATTTAATCAAACTTGCACAAAACTTGTGTTACCATAAGATCTCAGTTCCTTTGTTGAACCGGCCAGATCCCATAATGGGTTCCAGAGTTATGGCCCCTGAAAGGGCCAAAATTAGCTATTTTGACCTTGTCTGCACAATAGCAACTTCATTTATGATTTGATTTTAACCAAACTTGCACACAAGTTGTATCACCACAAGATCTTGGTTCCTTTCTTGAACTGGCCAGATTCCATCATAGGTTCCAGAGTTATGGCCCCTTAAAGGTCCAAAATTGGCTATTTTGGCTTTTGAAGCCATATAGAGACTTCATTTATGGTTTATTTGATACAAACTTCCAAAATATCTTCAACAACAATAAAACTTGGATTCCATGACAAATCAGATCCAATCGTAGGTTCCGGAGTTATTTTATATCTGATTACCTCCCCTGATTGTAGTCAAAATGGATTTATATCAGTAAGTCCTTATAGGACTTATTTGAAATTTCATTATTATCATTAGTTGGACTGAGTCAATCAGGGTAGATAACTATGGACTGATTTTATGTCAAATTACCTCCCTTTATTTCAAATTAAAATGGGTATATCTCCGTAACTAATGAAGATACTGATCTGAAATTTCATTTATGTCAACAGATTTATTTGGCAGATCCTTCTTTTGTTCACTTACAATAATTTTCTTTTTAATTACTTCCCTTTTACGTTAATATAAATAGCTTATTTTTAGTAACTTTTTTATTATTGGCCGTAGGGAAAAACCGAGACCACTTTTCTGTGGTACATAATGGATGGTACCTCCAATTTTTAGGTGTATTTTGACATATCTGTACCTTGTAAGAATTTTTTTTTTCTTTTTGGTTAAATTTCTTTCTTTTGTTGTTCCTGTCCTTTGGACTTAGATATTTTTTCTGAGGACCTTCTTGTTCTCAAGTGCAATGATAACAGGTGAGCGATAAAGGGCCATCATGGCCCTGTTGTATAAACATATTGTCCATAAATGTAAGTACTTCTAACTTTTTTGTGTTTGATTTTCATTTTCATGTACTAACATACCTCTCATGTATTTGGTTTATCAAAAAGAAGATATTTTGTTTTAGATGTTTAGAGAGTCACTGGTTTACCTGGGTGTCACAATCTAACCATATTCCCATGGACATCAAGGCAGATGAGGCCAGTCCCTGGCTCAAGCTGCAGTTGAATGCTACTTGTGACATAGAGAAGTCATTCTTCAATGATTGGTTTACAGGACATCTTAATCATCAAATAGAACACCAGTAAGTGAAATTGTAATTTTCCAACGTTATTATGTATAAAAAAGGTTGATTTAAAAAACTGAAAGCGGGAAACATTGCTTTTAAAAAGTTGTTGGCAATTGTGCCAGCAAATGACCTTGAACAAACAGTGGGTTCACCTGCTTAGCTCAGTAGTACTGACTACCGTAATAAGAGATCTCAGTAAGCTGGCGACGGAATGTCATTCTCCCCACGTGTCATTCATGCAGGGTTTTCAGTCACGTGCGAAAAAATAGTTAGAACTCTGGTGCCGAACCTAGGAAAACACGTGCTTAGTTGTTGTGAAATGTTGATTACTGACAACACTATGTAATATGTCTGTAATATAGTAGGAAACTATGCAGCAAGTTTATAAAGAAGTATTAAATTTCTACACGCAACTAATTTTGATTTTCATCGAACGATACCTAAAGTATTTGACAAAGATTTGTTTTAATTTTCGTTGAATGGTACGAAAATATTAAACAGCGGTTTGAATTATAACAGTATTCAAGACGAAAGCTTTTTTAATGACTCTATCTTGAGGTGATTTCATAGACAGGAGCTTTCCGATACGTAAATAAAAAAAACTGTAGCTTATTGTCATTGTATGTAAATTTCAGCTTTTCCCTAACAATGCCTCTTGTATGAGAATGCATTATGAGAATGTTTAGGGCAATATATGAGTAATACATATAGATTTATGTATTTGTTTTTGAAACTTTCAGTCTATTCCCGACTATGCCACGCCACAATTTGTATAAGGTGGCGCCCCTAGTGAAATCCTTATGCGAGAAACACGACATACCGTACATAGTGAAACCTTTAGGACAGGCATTCGTTGATATAGTCAAGTAAGTTTAATACGCAAGCATAATCATGCATTACAACTTTTGTACATAATTTGTTCAATATTGATATACTTTTTTTCTTTACGACATTCGTCCGTTTTAATTACAAAGGGATAAATGATTTGTAGAATTTGAATAAAAAGTACCTTAATTCAATACAGGATTAATGTATCAGCTTTCATGTAATAGAATATTGATATTGGATGGCGACAATTAGACATTACAGGATTATTTTTAAAAATGGATTTAATTTTCCAACGTATATTTTATCACACAATTTTAAGTCATTTAATTATTCTTTTCCTTCTTCAGGTCACTGAAGTCTTCAGGGGATCTTTGGCAAGAGACATATAACGAGTTTCACTGTCATTAGGGCGTCTTAAGATACAGGAAAGAACTTTTAGGGAACTAATTTATATACTTATGGTTGTTGTCTAACCCTTTTGCTAAAAAAAGATGTTAACTTTAATTTTGAAAGAAAAGTTTGAAACATGTTTTGAATTTAAAACCAGTAAGTGACAATAACTTATGCTTTAGATTTTTTATGAAGCCGGACTAATATGTCCGGCTTCAAAATCCTGGAGAAAAAACCCGATCTCTCTGTTACAATATTAAAATTTAAAACAATCTAAAATTATATCCTGGGGTATGAACTTGAAAGTGTCTGACTGCTTATCTGTTGAGCCCCTGTAAGATCTTTTATATTTTTGTATCCGTATACTTTAAATATGCACATATGTAATTGTTAACGTATATGTTGTTATATGTTATTTTATTTGGCATCTGTTCATGATTATGTAGTATGTTGATAGGCAAAAATGTTTTTCACATTTATACACTATTTTTGATAAGATTTTAATAGGTAATGGTTTTGTATTTCTCAAATTTTACAAGACTTTCGTATAAAATAAAATTCTTGCAAAAAGCGACTATTATTCAAAGCAATTGTATCCGCTTAAATTATATTTGATTTATTAATTTGTAATTGTTTGTTTTAGGCTTTCGTATTTAGATAGAAAATATCGCACTGCTGGCATTACATTTTTTTATGTTAATATTTGGAAAAAATTATGAGTTGATGAAGTCTGTTATTAAATTTTTAACTGAAAATTTGTGTTAATGAAATATTGTAGGTTTATTGTTGTAGCCTTTGCGAGAGATCTGAGCTTTTTTCTATTTTATCTGCAAATAAAATGAATATCACCTGTATTCCTCGAATGCTTCAGAAATGAAAGGGACACTATTTTATTGTCACGATGGATTGCAGGGTTATATTAGTGATCATTTATTTACTTTTATACTTAACTTGTTTTCTACATCCATATGTGGTATATACATCCATATTCTTATTTGGTACACACATTTGTACATTCATCCATTTGTGGTACACGTATTCATACAATATGAAAGTTCACTTAAATTGTCAATAAGTTGAGACTCGTGTGCCATGTATGGAAACAGTTTTAGTATTCGTTAAACATTTACAATTGCGAATCTCAAATGGTGCTATCTAACGAACATTTGACACATGAACTCTTTTAATTTGTAAAGTTTACAAATAAGCAGTCTGGCCGAAATGCTAGCATGCTGTTTTTATTTGCTTCCGGTCCCGTGGCTTCAGAAGTTTAAAAATACTACTGATAAAATAAACTGCAGGTGAAGCGAGACGAATTTTTGTTTCTAAAATCACTGATGTCTCAGTTTTAGGCTATCAAAATATTTTATCCGAGGTTTGTTCGCTCTTTTCATAACCAAAAAGTAATCTTGGTGAATTATATAATGCGGAAGCCTTTGTGTGTGTGTGTGTGTGTTTTTTTTTTAAAAAAAAAGATAAAACCTGTACATAGGCCTTTATAAAAATGTTCAGAAGTTCGGTTAAAGTAACTGCCATAGACTGTACATGCTTACAAATGCTGAACAAGTCATACTGGTCAGTCTCCGAACACACTGAAAACCGTCGTGTGCATCATGCGTGTTTCGAAGATGCATTGTAGTTATTACACTCGCTCCAACGAATGTCAAGAAAAAGAAGGGCCGTCTCTCTCTTATCATTGGAAATTGTTTTAGAAAATTGTTAGTTTTTTTCTTGTGTTGTCACGGAACAGACTCTGACACAAAATTGGGTTTCCTCTACAATGACATTTAGGTGGACTGGCTAGTGGCTGAAACAGTTGAAGACAGATCATGACATTCGAGCCCATGCCTCGGTACCAAGACTATAAAACCCTAAAGAGCATCCCACTTCCAGACCACTATCAAGTGTTATTTATTGTGTGCCATATATGTAAACAGCTTGATAAGACTTTTAGTGAAATCTGTACGTTCCAATTTACGAGCATTTAACATGAGATATGAGTAAATATGTAAATATTAGTTATGAAGTCAAGGAATTCAAAGCGTTTTTAACAGAAAGCAACAGCTTCTATTTTTAAGAAACAAAACGCCAAAATGCATTTCAAGCAATGTTTCTGTGTAGATGACAAAATACTAACTGTCTTGAAACTTGCAAATGCATTTAGGGAACTTATGAAGTGGCAAAAATGTTCATTATCATATCCGAAATAAGTTAACTGTATACAGTGTTTACGGCTTAAAACCGATAACATTTCCTGACAATACCATATAAAACTTCATCAGTTTATAAGGGAAAGAATGAAATGAAACCATTGACTAGCAGATAATCCTTCGAATGAAATGCAGAATTCGATATGATTACATAAAATTACTTGTCATAATGCACAATATTTAGTAAGTATTACTCATTGATTTCATCAGTCTTCCCAAATGTTTTCCCTGTGATAAACTGCTGAATATCCTTGAAAAATACTGCTTTATCATTTCTACATGTATATTACTCTCTTACAATATTAAACAACAGGTATATGTACTACATCAAAATGGGGTAATTGATTCGTATTTGTTTTGGTCTGTCTGAAGTATTTTGGCTCGACTGTTCGAAGAATAGCAAGAGCTATTGGACTCACCCGTGCGTCGGCGTCCGCGTCGGAGTCCCGATTTAGTTGTTTTTGTATGTAAGCAGGTATCTTAGTAACCACTTAATGGATTGAATCTTCGAACACTTATTCACTGTGATAAACTGACTTACAGTACACAGGTTCCATAACCCTATTTTGCTTTTTTACAAAATTATTTTATATTCATTCAATTGACAAGGCTGTTGGATAGTCGGGCGTTGCTGGCCTCCGACAACTGGTGACACTTATTATTGACAAAACAATTGAGTTAATTTACAAATGATATATCTATATATTGAGCCTATTATTTTAAATAAGTAAATTTATGAAGTTATAAAAGTCATTTAGCGAGTAAATGGATGAAATTGTAAGTGAAAGAAATGTCATATTGTAACTGCAATAGACACACTATATAATATGGAGGGGGGTCTTGGATAGAGTCTGGAGTGAGACGTTGAAGTGATCTTGGAGTGAAAAATTGGATTGAGATTTTGGCAGTCAAAATAATTTTTTGTCATATCAGATATAATGACCAAAAAGAAGGCAGGTAGTGGAACGAGGATGTTGTCGGAGATGCAACTGCTGCTTTTGATGATGATTATGATGGTTTTGTTGTTGTTGTTGTTGTTTATGGTGATGACGATGATGATGACAGAAAATTATTGCTGTGTACTTTGATGAAGATGATCGTGCGAAAAATGGTGTCATTGACTTTGTAAACATTGCTATTTTGTAATGATGAAAATACTGCTGATAATGTTGATAGCACTGTGGATGATGATGTTTTGTTATTTTGTTGAACTGAGAAAGGGAGAAAAATGAAGGCAGGTATAGTTAAGCTACTCTGTTATAAAATCCCTATGGTCTTTTTAACAATATTTAGCTCAAACCCTCGTGAAAGGTACTTTATAATTTTAATGCTCTCCGGAAGGGCACGCATTATGTTACCGCTTCGTCCGTCCGTCCTTCCATCCCGCACTTCTTGTCCGGAGCATTCCTCAGTAACCAATCGCTGGAATTCAGTGAAACTTCACAGGAAGCTTCACTCCGAAGAGGAGATGCGCATATTATCTTCATGTTCTGGTAGTTTGATTTATTATGAGTTATTTCTCTTTGATTTTTCAACATTAGTATACTGAAGCATTATTTCTTGTCCGGAGTATTCCTCAGCAACCACCGGCTGGAATTTAGCGAAACTTCATAGGAATCTACACTCCCAAGATGAGATGCGCATACTATCTTCATGTTCCAGTCGGATGATTTTTCACTGATTTACTGCCCGTTGATTATTCAACAATAGTTAACTACAGTAACATCCTTGTCCGGTGTATTTTCAGCAACCTTTGGCTGGATTTCAGTAAAACTTCACAGGAAGCTTCCTTACCTATAGGAGCGCATATTATCTTTATGTTCCGGTCAGATGTTCTTTTCACTGAATTACTGCCCTTTGATTATTCAACGTTAGTTACCTACAGTACCATCTTTGACCGGGGTATTTTTAAGCAATCTTTAGCTGGAATTCAGTGAATTTTCATAGGAAACTTCACTCCCAAGAGGGAATGCATATGCCGTCTTCATGTTCTGGTCGGATGATTTTTCACTGAGTTATTGTCCTTTGATTATTCAACATAATTAAACTATTGAGCTGTCCTTTTCCGGAATATACCTCAACAACCACTGGCTGAAATTCAGCAGCGTCACTCCCAAGGGGAGATGTTCATATAATCTTCATGTATCGGTCGCATGATTTTTCATTGAGTTATTGTCCTTTGATTAATCAACATCATTAAACTATTGCGCCATCCTTGTATGGAGTATTCCTCAGCAGTCCCATGCTAATATTCAGCAAACATTCGAAGGAAGCTTCACTCCCAAAATATTAACATTACGAGGGACATTCTAAAAATAATGACAATCGTGCTGGAGTATGGTACACAGTCTTTGTACATAATTCAAATTTAGTTTATCGCCCTTGCCTTCCACACAATTCCGCAGTCGAGAAACCCAAGAGCTCCAACGCTGCAGTGTAGTCTCCCCTTGATATGTTCTCGAGTAGCTGAAAACTACCACTCCCAAGTGCTTTATTCAATAAATATTTGAGCCCAGCCAACATCTTTTTCAGCCTCGGATAGAGGAAAAAGTCACAAGGACTTTGATCTAGTGAATAAGCGGGATGTCTTTAAGGACTGTCTGATCATTTTCAGATTTACGGTCCCACATGTAAACACTTTTCTCTGATACTGCAGACTTCCCATATAAAATATGCAGTTCACGGAGTATCTACCTTGCAGGTATTTCTAAAGAATAACGCACTTTAATGTACGCCCTTATTTCAGATTTTGTTCGCTTTTCATAGCTACATGTAATTTGCTTAGGGTATATGACTACACACGATACAAAACTAAATATCTCCGAAACGGTACGATAGTTTTCAATAAAGCTTTGCATGATTATGAAGGAGTAATTCATGTATCATCCTGGTAAAGTACGAGTTTCTTGCATGTCAAACTTCTACGGAAGCGTGCGATTGTTATTAATATTTTTAGACTGGCCCTGATATACATCAAACTCAATAGACTTACCAGTGCAAGCCATGGCGCCATTCCTCTACATCATGCTAGGGAACTCCTTCATCATCCGTCTAACAACCATGTCTTCTGATCAGTAAAATTTTTGAAAGAAGACGGGCAACAATAAATAAAATTTGCTTTGCTGTGGGAAAAGGTTTTGCCACTGGAAGGCCATAAGGTAAATTAACTGACATTTCACACATGTTTCAATTGTTACATTTGTAAATTGTTTCTTAGTGTGTTCCTGATCAAATATATTCACTGTGTACTCCTTTATGCTTCCATACATTGAAGTGTCGCAAAAATTTGAATAACATTACTATTAATTTCATCATCATCATCATCACCACCACTACCACCACCACCATTGTCATCGCAACCACTAGAACCATCACCATCATCTTCACCTTAATCACCACCATTAACACTGCCAACATCATCTTCAGCGTCAGCACCACTATCACCAGCATCATCACCACCATCATTATCGTCATCGCAGTCATCATCTACCATCGTCATCAACATTATCATCGACAGTGTTAGTGATGTTTTTGCTATTGACCAAGATTTAAGCATTGTTTAGTTGTCAAATAATGGTTTGTTGTTATTGTCGTTGATGATGACTATGGTGACGGAGATGCTTCTTGAAGATAATGCTTGAATTTTAGACAATTCTGTTGCTTAGACGTTTTCAACGATTTTGTCTGTCAAGGATGATGAACTGAATTTTCAAGATAACAATGACGACAACAGTGATGACGATAAAGTAGTTATACCTATTTTCATCTGAAAAGACACATTCAAAACAGCATTCCATTATTATTGTTAAAAGCATGATTATATAAAACAAATCGTTATCATTCCTATTATCATAAGTAAAACTACCAATCTCTTTTATTTTATCAATTTTACATTAAATTTAATTCTAACCATTATTTACAACAGCAACAAACATCAATCATTATTTCTTCGTCTTACGTAATTTTATTTCAACTTTAATATATCACCACTACATTAAGCTAAATAACTTTCCTTTTCATTTTTTCAAACTTTGGATGAGTACCTGTATTGAATTTGACTATAAAATAAGACTCCAAGGTCCTTCGAAATCTCACTCCAGTCTCCATACCAAGACACCAACCCATATTTTGTAGTTTGTAAGATTCAAACTTTTCTATTTTTTCTGCATATAAAGGACTCCCTGTAATAAAGAAAAATGTTTGGGTAGATTTCCCGGAAGTACAGACCACCCCAAATACAGCCATAGTACCATACATCGCAAAGTAGGCTCGCAACAAATAGAAATACTAGCTAGTGGAAAGATATAGCAGACGGGGTGCTTAAAAAATCCAACACGTACATTTTGATTGTATGCAAAAATGGCTGGGGGTGTTAGGGAAAGTGGAAAAAGCAAGGATGAATACACATATGCCCGCACCCATGCACACACGCACTAACGCAAGCAAATCAAGCGAATAGACAATCAAGAAAAAAACAACAACACAGTGGGGCACCGCCAAGGAACGGCTGGTTGCCAAACAATGGTGGGCACTTAACCTCACTCATAGTAGTAGGAGAGATGGGAGTAAATGTGAGGGAGAGGGGGCGATGAAGGAACAAGGAAAGAAACACAACCGACCAAAAAAAAACCCATATACATAATGTAACCCTGGTTAGACCACGATAATCCGTAAATAGCCAATCGCAAAGCAGACTTGTACCCGTCTATATTTCATATGCAACAGTAGCGTTGTATATATATCGGGGGAAACTTGGGCAAAAAAAACGCGTGAATTTCGTGTCAATTTACCATCTAACAATACAGGCTAACTCCGGAGTTAAATGACCTTGCAATATTCTCACCAGTTATCACTGGGATAAAAAATAAGAATGACTTTGAGGTAAATTCAGTTGACAACGTCTAAATGTTAATATCGTAAAAATGACCCCATCTTATTAGATATCAATAAAATTGAAATACAATAAACTACATATTTGTAGTGTAGAACCAACTGGGTAAAAATGTAATTTATACATTCACTGAAACATTTCCAACAGTTGTAACTTTTTATGTTCACTTGTTATAAAAAAAGACATGTCAGCACGATCCTTACATTTGCAAACAACTGGATCCAGTTGTTCGAAACTTTAACAGGCGATTGAGTTAACGGTCGATTAACTTTATCAGTAGATTTCGACAGTTTAGAAAACTTAGAAAATCAAATGTACTTGTTAAGGATTTTAAACACTAAATCATCTTTACAGTAAACTTAAAACATCATACTAGTATTTCCCACCCACCAAGACTAGTATCTTGAATAGAAATTTAACAGGCGGTTAGTTTATCAGCTTAATGCAGTAGTCGTGGGTTCGAGCATCATTGGGGACACGACCATGACTTCTCATATAACCCCAGTACTAGTTTTCATAGGAAACGGACTCGAGAGTGGTTACAATAAGCTTAAACAGTTAAAGCTTTCATCACAATCGAGCTAAAACAAATTAGTATAAACTAAACTAACCTAAACTAAATTACAACCCGTTAAAGTTTCGAACAACTTGGCCCAGTTAGAAAGTAAAACAACTACATCATTCTTACAAGAAGGGCACGATATAGTAAAAGGTATTCGTAGTCCTACGAGCATCTACGCTCTAACTATATCCTGATAGACAAAGTAAACAAATAAAAACAATAACTAACTAACTAACTAACTAACTAAATAAATAAAATAACCTGGCTATCTTCTTGAATCAACGAATCAACGTATCTGTCATCGTGTTTCGCCAACATGCAAACTTCTCACAAAAACTAATTGTTCAGCATGCAGTCCAGTTTTGAGTATTTTTGAGAAATCCATATTTAACTGTTTAGCATTAATTTTGTGATTGCAAATGACTCAAAGTGTTAATGAACGTTAAATCTTAGTAAATCCGGTATTTGAGTAAAACTGAATTTATACAAGTAACCTGCATTATTTCATATGCCCTACTGACAATTAAGCGCTAACGGTACAAAGATGATATTACTCTTATAAAAACACGTTCATCCTAATTTCTATAGAAAGCGTGGGAGAGTTTTCAATAATTGCAGTTTTTATGTCACGTGGTCTAAGTCGGATAGACAACTCGTGCCGTTGTCTACGGGATATATACAACTCGCTTTGCTCGTTGTATATATCCCGTAGACAACGGCACTCGTTGTCTATCCTATACTTATATTATGGTAGAACTTTGTTTTTAATGGTAGATCAAACATATATTCTTTTATATACATGCAATGCAGCGCACTGTCCTATATTCGTCCCTGTAAATATCGTGTTGTCCTTGTTATTGATCTGTGACGTCATACCTACATGTATTTGTCTGCCTAACTGTTGTATATGCCTAACTGTGTTATTATCAAGTGTGGATCGCTGTATGAAAGTAATTGTGAGTGAGAGTTCACTAAATTTCACGTGCCTGACCCCACATAACCTTTCTAACCCCGCGAAATATCTAATTCCCGCCAAACTAACATCTCTTGGGCATTCTTCTGTAGCTGTTCCTCGTATATGGACTGATTTTGCAATCAGGTCCGATTATGAAAAAAAAACATTATTTTATAAGTTTTACAACTTTTTAGATTTATATAAGGTGTATACTTGGATACAGGATTCTGGTAATTATTATTTTCTTATGACCAATTGTTGTGATTTTGAATTCCTGTAATAATAATCAATTGAATGCATGTTGGATTTTTTATGAGTATTGTGTGCATAATTTTATTAATCTTATTATTGTTTACAGGCTCTTACAGTAATTCCGAGTTTACTGTAAACCACCTTAATAAAGAACAATATTGAAAACCCTGAGGCTGTATTTCTTTATACATGGCCCCGGCTACAAATGGCTCCCCGACGAGGAAAGGTGGTAATCTAACAGAGCCGGAATCCTGAAGACAACCAGCACAGGATCTGTGGTGCAATACTGCCGGTGCCAACATCGAAGACAGCATTTTTTCACCTCGGGTACCGAGACGTCGGTGACTCCTCCGTGAACCTGTGTTTCACGTCATCTACGCTGCTGAGAAGTTTCGTTTCTTTATATTGCACTATGCAAAGTGAAATCTACTGCAGTACTGGTATTTTCATACAGGAGAATGCCAAGGAACTACAACATCGCGCGGAGGAACACTGTGTTATGTGGTTGTGTGAACTATTTTTAGAGTGTTTTCTTGTTTTATTTTAAGTGTATCTGTTTTAAATGTTTATATGTGGATTAAGGATGGAAACGTAAGTTATTTTTTCTAAACTATCTCTAAAATAAGGTTTTAGTAGTTTGCTATTGAGTGGCGTTCTTGGTTCAGTCTGTACAGTTTTAAAGTAGTCCAAGTTTTGGAATGTTTTCACGTGATTTCTCAATCTGGTTACCTCGGCCTTTATGCTACGCGGTGGATTCCGGAGATGGCCGAGGAACCCCGATTGGTGATTTCTAAAGGCTATATACCAATAAAAGAAATTGTTCTTTGTTTCATATAAAATTCAGCTACTTCAGAACAATTTTGTTACAGTTTCTAGATTTTCACTCCGTCGTAGACCTATTTTCCACAAGATATCTATACATCTGCTTCAAGAAAACGAAAAGAAAAAGGGGTGTTGAATAGTATGCAGTGAAATGCATGTCAACTGAAGTCAGGTACCGCATTTCAGAAAGCGGTCCGCAGAATAAACACCCTACTTTCGTTTTCAAGTAAACAACTCGAAAACATGCGAGTATTTTAGCATGAAACGTGTCCTATTTTATGTAAAATTCATTCCACGAGTGAAATAATGCCCATTTGGCCCCCGATTTACGCGCAAAAATGCGCGAAAAGTTGGAAAATTAGGATCTATTTATCTAGTAGGGACTTCTATTTATTAGGGACCACGGAAGCACATTTTGGACCGAATTACTGCATTATAACCTAAAATAGTCGCTATTTTTGTTCTAAAGTTAGGCATTTTTTTGCATTGTAAACTGCTGGCCAATTTGTTCGGCATACACGTGAAAGTAAGACACTTTTAGACATAGAAGTCATTTTGTAGTTCTTTTTAATCATTTCGATATTTTTTTTGTAACATTTTTCGGAAACTGACATATTTTCACGACTTATCAAATTGAAGTTGACAGTTTTTGTGTGTGTTGTTTTCTTTTAAATTCAAGGGAATTTTAAGACCACTCATATCTTATTACTAAATTTGTAAGTTCTACATCCAATTCTGAGCTTTCATAACCAATCTGGTTCACACTGGCCATAGCTTTCGCAGAAGCGGTGGTTCCAACGCCGAGGCGGTGGAGGATTCGTCGCAGAAGCGGTGGAGAAATATGGCTGACTGACTACATTTATGCTGTCATCGGTAAGTTTTCTAATGAGTTTTTCACGTCTGACCGAAAACAACCAGTGGGGCAGGAGCCCACATGTGTACTCTTCAAACCACAAACACTTGCTCAGTGCAATTCTTTGTCACTAATGTAAACACTTCTGTACAGTTTGACGAGAGACTGCCGTTTTTATAGAATTCCATCAAAAATGGTAACATCTTGTACAAAACGACCCCTTAGCACGTTTGCAGCAAACCGTGAGTACGGCATTTTCATACAAAAACATTTTCTTCGTAATAGATGAATTTTCATTACAGGCATACAAAAAAATGGACCAAAAATGATTCAAACGCAGTGTGCGGTGAGTACAGTTGCAACGCGTTACGGTGGATCTTGTTTCTTTAATGTTCGTTATGGACTTTTAACTTAACTAAACAACATTTTCCTGGGATTTTGATTGGGGTAGGTCCAGACAGCAATAGAAAATGTTTAGTAATAATATACTATTGATTTGCACTTCCGTTCTGTTAAATGCATACACGAAAAGCTTTATTTTAAACCATAATTATTTTACTAAAAACTGCCAAATAATAACGCCATGTTCTTTCGTACTAAGTACACCACAATTATGGTTATTCATATTAACACATGAAAGTTTTCTTCATTTTCCTTTTCCCTTATTATATACAAAATATCAACGGACAATATCGATTGTTTGATTGAATGCTTACCGCCTACGACTTTTACATCATAGAACAGACACACTTATCTAATATACAAACTGACAGGGTTTCTGCTGTCTTTTTTTTTTGTTTTGGCGACATAATATCGAAGTCGGGTACGCATTGGGGTTGGGGTTGGGGAGTATTCTCCAACACACTGCACATGCTGCAACCATTTGTCATTTTATAGGTTTTTAATAATGTGTTAGCATATTTAAGTATGTTCCCAGCTGTAATTTCTCTTCGGTTGTTATAATAAGAATAACTGAAATTTGATTACTTGTCGTCCTCTTGGTAGTAGAACAAGGAGTTAAAGGTCTTTTAATATATTTGATTGGCACTGTGACAGTTTTCAGAGGAGAATGAAGTTTTTTGTCTTTCATTTATTGTAACATTTCTTTCTGCTTGTCTGTTCTTAGTTGTTTGTACTCTATTTCTCCCTTTATCTTTCACTGTAAAACTTAGCCTTAGAATCATCAAGATAAACATTACCGAAGATAAGGCCATTAATGTGGCGAATGGTGTTAACAAGCCTTTCCTTTTATTTGACCTGGTGACCTAGTTTTTGACCCCACATGACAAAGTTTCGGACTTGACCTAGAGATTCTTAAGATAAAAATTCCGTACACAGTGTGCCTAATCACGTGATCGCGCTACGTCATTTTGAGCTCGAAAGTGAAAGCAGAAAGGTAACAAAAAATAATAATCAGGGCGTAAGTTTTTTTAATCTATATCTTGTGATTATATCATGCATATGATTCGGAACCTATTTGAAAGTGCTATCCCCGGTACTACGATTTCCCCACCAAAAGCTTTTCATTTCAATGCTATTCCTGTTCAATTGACTTGCACATTGAGCGCATACTGTCGAATGTGGTTGAACAGGAATAGCGTCAAAACAAGAAGGTTTTGACGTGAAAATTGTAGTACCGGGTATAGCACTTTCAAACAGGTTTCGAATAACGTACATGATATTAACACAATATATTGAATATTAAAAAAACTTACGCCCTGATTTATAATTTTTGTTTACGTTTCCACTTTAACTTTCGAGCTTAAAATAACGGAGCGCGATCAAGTGATTGGGCAAACATATGCCAGTTTGTATCAGATCCAAGCAGAAATGAAACCTTATATGGCTGAGAGGGCCATAATAGAAAATTTGCCCCTGTTACGGGTAGTATCTCTTGAACATATGATGGAATCTAGCTAGTTTTCAATAGGAACCGAGATCGTATTGTGACCTTATTTGTGTGTAATGGTGGTTAAAGTCGAAAGTAAAATGTCACTGCAATCATGTTCATAAGGTGAACATTTTGGCTCCTTCAGGGATTAAAATCTGTTGAAAAATGAGGTCTCCATCGTGTTCACAAAACATTGTGGACGGACAGACGACTGACGGACGAAGGGCAATCAAATAATCTCATCTTGTCAGTACGAAGAAATATCTAAATTTTTCCCTCGACACTTTGAGATTCTGTGGTAAACGTCTGAAAATAAAAGGATATTGTTGAAGAAGAGATAAACTCCAATCACACAGCTGCTCAATGGCATTTTGTTATGGTATGCTACGTATTAGTAATTGTATTGTACTTTAGTTGGTTTATCGTACGATGCAGAAGTTGCATGTGGTCAGCATTTAATGAGACAATCAATATTGTCACTTGATATTTTGTATTTACGGATGTGCAAATCAATATCAGATTTATTCTAAACTTTCAGTCTCTGTTGCTATCTAATGTCAAAGTGATTTCATGACTCTACCAAATCAAAATTCTGGAATAATGCTGTTTACTCCAATTTAAAGTCAATAGCGAACATTAAAGAAACAAGATCCACCGTAACGCGTTGCGTACCCACCGCTCACTGCGTTGAAATCTTTTGGTCAATCATTTTGTATGCTTGCAATGAAAAATCACCGATTACGGAGAAAAAGTTTTTGCTTGACAGTGTCAGACTTACATTTTGATGCAAACGTGCTCAGGGGTCGTTTTGTACAAGATTTTACCATTTCTGATAGAAATTCTACAAAAACGGCAGTCCCTCGTCAAACTGTACAGAAGTGTTTACATTAATGACAAAGAATTGCACTGAACAAGTGTTTGTGGTTTGAAGAGTACACATGTGGGCTCCTGTCCGACTGGTTGTTTTCAGTCAAACGTGAAAAACTCATCAGAAAACGTACCGATGACAGCATAAATCTGGTCAGTCGGCCATATTTCTCCACCGCTTCTGCGACGAATCCTCCACCGCCTCGGCGTTGGAACCACCGCTTCTGCGAAAGCTATGGCCAGTATGGTTTAGTGAAATATAATTTTGGTAACTATATCCGTTTGATCTACCAGGGTATACATATTATACTAAGCACGGTATTAATTTTACCCTTTACAGTTGAAGTTTACAGAATGTGTTGTTGATTAATATTCTTTTTCAGAAATCATAGCTTTCCTGCAGTTCATAGGATAGAATACATTGTATAGAATTGTGAATTTAAACAGTATTTAAATTAATTTCACTGGAAGATTTAGTGACATCTTTGCTGTGCAAATTAATTTTAAAAGAAGGCAGTAAATGTGAGATTTTAGCTAGACTACATAAGCTTTCTGTCAGAAATATTAAGAGTTCTGCCCGGAAATAGCTTTTACAGAGATACTTTAGTGAATTTTGACTTTATTTAAATAATTTCAAATAGCGTTCGGCTTAATTGGTGAATTAATTCCGCGAATAAAGCTTAAATAAAATAAACTTTCATCGGTGTTATTCAGAGTAATTGAGAAGCAATTTATTTCAGGATATAATCTTGAACTAAAGCCAGTCTATAATAAACACAGAGAAGTGATGTTTATTAATTAACTTTCCATTTAGTATAGATCATTTGACCTAGTTATTAGAGAAGAGTGTAGCCTCAATTTATTGACCTAGTTTATTGCTGTGCTTTAAATTTTGTGTTCAATATTTTGATAGCTGGGGTAAACTTTTACTAGAAAAAAGTTTGTTTTCAGGAATTAAGAGTTGGAATTAGAAAATTATAAAAGAAATATAGTATTGAGTACATCCCTACTCTACTCAGAGTACACTTCTGTCCAATTATGTAGCATTTTACATTCCCTTTTGTCATTTTTTACTATGTACAGTTTCTGAATGTTTCAGTTTTGTGTTGTGAAATTTATTTAAATTTCGACAACTATATAATTATATATTATCCGTGTACAGTTTTATATCATGTTGCGTATGTCGTGAATTTTCGTGTATATTTTTCTTGTGTCGCGACGTGAATTTTGTTTGACGTGTTTCATTTTTCGTTTACTTTAGTACTTTCATTTAAGTACTTTAGTACTTTATTTTCTGTACCCTTATTTTTTGGCATAGTACTTAAGTTGTACTAGGGAACCTAATTTTTTGTTAGTGCTTTGGGAATTTTGGGGATAAGTACTTCTGTATTTAGTACTTTCGTGTTCTGTACTGAATTTTAGTACTGTGTTTAGTACTTTGGGGGTATGTTTTTGTACAGAGTTTCATATTATCACAGTTTTGGAAGGTGGGACATCAGTTTGACTTAAATATTTGTTTCCGACACCCCTGAGTATTGTGATACATTGTTTTATTTTGTGATTCTGCCATACATTCATATTTGAAATGGCTGATGGAGAGTCAGCTTCCTCTCAGACTTGTTTGAAGCCAATACCCCCTGGAATGTCTACAGAGCAATTGATGATATATCCTCCCACATTGCCAAACTTTGTTCCTACTTTTCCCAAGATACTCATTTTTTCGGGAGATGAGACTGTTGGGAAAGGAGAAGTACCTTTTTTTGATGAGGCGTTATCACTCCAGGAGAACTACGTTCCAACGTAAGACAAGTTTCATCGATTTAATGTGACATATCTCAACGATGAAGTTACGGTGTCGCTTCTTGTTGATTCATTTATTAGCTCATCTGATTTTTTGAGAAAAAAAAATGATGAGTTATTGTCATCACTTGAGCGGTTGTCGGCGTCGGCGTTGCCTGGTTAAGTTTTATGTTTAGGTCAGCTTTTTCTCCTAAACTATCAAAGCTATTGCTTTGAAACTTGGAACACTTGTTCACCATCATAAGCTGACCCTGTATAGCAAGAAACATAACTCCATCTTGCTTTTTGCAAGATTTATGGCCCCTTTTGTACTTAGAAAATATCAGATTTCTTGGTTAAGTTTTATGTTTAGGTCAACTTTTCTCCTAAACTATCAAAGCTATTGCTTTGAAACTTGGAATACTTGTTCACCATCATAAGCAGACCCTGTACATCAAGAAACATAACTCCATCTTGCTTTTTGCAAGAATTATTGCCCCTTTTGGACTTAGAAAATCAGTTTTCTTGGTTAAGTTTTATGTTTAGGTCGGCTTTTATCCTAAACTATCAAAGCTATTGCTTTAAAACTTGCAACACTTGTTCACCATCATAAGCTGACCCTGTACAGCAAGAAACATAACTCCATCCTGCTTTTTGCAAGATTTATGGCCCCTTTTAGACTTAGAAAATATCAGTTTTCTTGGTTAAGTTTTATGTTTAGGTCAACTTTTTCTCTTAAACTATCAAAGCTATTGCTTTGAAACTTGCAACACTTGTTCACCATCATAAGCTGACCCTGTACAGCAAGCAACATAACTCCATCCTGCTTTTTGCAATAATTATTGCCCCTTTTGGACTTAGAAAATCATTTTCTTGGTTGAGTATTATGTTTAAGTCAACTTTTCTCATAAACTATCAAAGCTATTGCTTTAAAACTTGCAACAGTTTTTCACCATCATAAGTGAACACTGTACATCAAGAAACATAACTCTATCCTGCTTTTTGCAAAAATGATGGCCCTTTTTAGACTTAGAAAATCATGGGTAGGACAATATTTCTGTTATAAAAAAAAATCAGATGAGCGTCAGCACCCGCAAGGCGGTGCTCTTGTTTTGTGCAATAAACAATTGATTCCACGTTTTCATAACTTAAAAGATGAATTTGATGTGTGGAACCTATATTAGCTCTTTGCAGCATTTTGGAAGATATAACGAACTAGTTACAAATAAACTTATGTAAGCTACATAAATGTTGCAAGTCCGCAACGATTACAGACAATATGTGACGACGTCTCACATACAGTGTTGCAAAGTCTCAATATCATAATTACCATTTGGACTTGTAGAAAATTCTTGTGTTCATTTCATCTTTACGTGGAGAACATTTCTGTGACACTTTCATAAATGACTGGATGACGCGTACGTCTGAGAAAGGTACAACAATTTAATTAGTATGACAGAAGTATTTGTCGTCATCATTTCACACGTTATAGTCTTACGCAGGCTGGAGTAAAATTCTTTGAAATGGATGCATAAAATCATATACACTTTCAGCATGAAAATTTAAAGGTAAAGTTTATGCTCTACAATAGAAACAAGTATCTTCAGGTGTTCACTGTAGAATTACTTTCATTTATATCAAATTCCATGGCAATGTTATAAGCATTGTTGGTGGTTCCTACACAATAGTGGTGTTGAACCACAACTCATGCATTCAGTTTTGAAAAAAAGAGTATACATATTATGCATTTCATTTTATATTTTACGTTAAAAGCGGTCAGAGAACCTGAAAGGTCTTAATACATACTTGGAACAACATTACAATTTTATTGTTTTATACTATACTGCACGTCTTTCTTCCTCGTCCTTTTTAAACAGGCACATTTCATGAAAAATTCATTATTTCGCGTTGGTTTCATTTCCCAATTTCCTTTCTAAATTCACGAAACTTGTGCATTTACTAAGATACGCCAAACTTATGCAGCTAATTGCATCACCTTTTCTCTTTTTTTGTATCAGACTCGATTCATAATAGTCTTGCAGTAACTCGAATCTTCTTTACTTTGTCGTTTTACTGAATCTCCCTTTATTATTATTATAATCTCAGACAGATTTGTGCTGTGGCCCCTCCTCGAAAAACAGAAGATAACCTGCTTTTCATCTGTCTCATTAAATCATTTTTTTTTTCTTCCTTCCAGTTATATTCGCAGTGACTCAAGTATTCATTCGTGATCATTTTGCTGTTTTTCTGTTTAATCCCTTTGCGTTTTTTAAATTCACAATTAATTAGATCTTTTGATTATACTAAAAGCCCGTATATTTCTTGTGAAAAGATCTGTTTTGTTGCAAAAGATTCCTTTAAAATATCTTGTTTTAGAGTTAATATGTATTCAGCAAGATTTATAATATAATTTGTACGAATTTTACATAAATCATTTAAAATGGCATTGTATATTTTGTGCGCCCGTTGTAAGTTAAAACGTAAAAGGTCAAGGCGACCAATTGCCGCTGACATCGAATCACTTGCCCTTTCTACTAACTAAATGCTTGAACTTTAGCTTTGGGTGTGGGATTTTTATGTAAGAAATCCATCCAGTACGCTTGCAGTAAGTCGTTTTCTCTAGCAAGATGCCCGTCTGTATATGGAATAATGATCAGAGAAGCATCAAGGACTTTTCATCAACACGAACCTTAATATCTTTAATTGTCTCGTAGAGACGTAGAAAGCTTCATTGTTACTAAATGGTCTCAAAATAGCTTTTATATTCACACTTATTAAATAGGACGTACATTCGTACCCCGCTAATCAATATTATATTTATAATCAGGATCGTGAGGCATTACTTCCAGAACTTTGCAAATAAATTGGCTATTTCGTAACAGATATTTTTGTCATCATGTGCAGACGTATTGCTCATTTTTCCGCACGTGATAATCATTATTACCTGATAATGTAATTAGGAGCCCGAGACGTCTTAACTCGTACTCAAGTGCCCTCAGGACGGATATATCTATCCAATTCTTTAACACGTGACTGCAATTTTTCTTGCATATCGTATACAATTATTCGTTTCTAACAGATCTTTTTTGTTGCATACCGTAGTTTACATATAATAATACAAATTCAAGGCAAATAGAAATTCTTTATTTGCAGTACTCTTTCTTATGATAGAGTATGTACGCCCAGCGCGGGAAATTAACGTCCGTAAATTGAAGTGATGTCGTTTCAGTGAAGCACAATAACAAAGTTTCACTTTAGTTTTATCCTCTGTAGCGTAATGGTATGTTCTTTCCGTAAAATAATGTATTTTGGACCGAGAAATATACTACATGTAAAATGGACGGAGAGAAGGTCTCAAGGTACCTGATATTGTCTTAGTTCACATATGTATATATACAATACCATATATTATAATCAATGCATGATCGAAGCGCTAGTTGTCATTACCAGCAAGAGAATACCAGATGGGTTTTGCAGGCATGGGTAAAACCAGTGGAAACGCCAGTCCGATGTGCAAGAAATATTATTTTCTTATTACATACCTAAAAATATTTTCTTTTTTGTTTCAATGGACCGCGATCGTGCAATATTTTTCATTATTACATACCTAAAATAATTTACCATTTGGTTTCCTAAAGTTGCGCAATATTACCGCTTCAGAACAAGTGCATTTATCCACATACACAGTTAACAACTTATACATATTGACGTTCTAGTTTCATTATCAGGTGCTTGTCGTCAATTGTGACGTCAGTTTCATGGATTTCATCACGTTTTTAAGTTCTTTAACTAGGACATTTTCAGTTCCACTCTAGCTAAAGAACAAAATTCATTTCGTTGCTATAATGAATAATACACGTGTCGTAATTATAAAAAAAATATTTTAGAATTGCATCTAGTAATATGCATCCGTTCTTCCTCAAGTCGCGCTATTAGTTGCGTCATGTGCTTCAAAAGAATCTTTTTATAGACTTAATAACAGTTAAAGTGTGCACATGTAATAGTATAACTCCACTCCGCGCCACCTCGTACATATTCCTTTCGTTTGGACAAAGATATCTTGGGGATACCATTAAATGATAAAAAAAACTATACACTTTGAACAAAATCTAATTTTCAGTCACAGACTTGCTGGTATGTTTAACTCGAATATAAGTAATATGTTAAGTCACAAGACTTCGATGAGTGTCAGTAACGCTTGCCTGTGTCGCGTTTAGAGTTAGTAACATCATCGGTAAGAGTGAGAAACATGATATTAAATAAATATTGCGTGTTTATGATAAAGCAGTTGCAGAAATATATTTATTAGATTAAAACTGGCATTGCCTTTAATCGATCATTGACTGTCTGTGAGTATTGCTTTTTAAAAAGTGTAGTGTATTGTTTTATTCTTGAAAATAGCAAAATGCTTTTATTTTCTTAATAACAGGCGCCTGTTTCAAAAATCTAAAAGTTTTAATTAATCTATGCGATTACTTTAGGAATCTGAATTCATGTTCATGTCAAGACACAAGTAAATATAATCAAAGCAATTAATATACATGAAAATTATATATTCCGTGTCATATTGAGCGATACCGTAACCAGAAGTCGTTGAGATATGTCACATGATATCGTTTAGACATGACTTGCGTTGGCACGTAGTTCTCACGGAGTGGTTATGAAGTTCAGTGCCTTATTGCAAACCCAGAAATTACTTCTGCCCAACTTCTTCAGATTGTTAGAGGTTCTCTTAGAGGTTCTGCA
Source organism: Mercenaria mercenaria (assembly GCF_021730395.1). Classification (NCBI taxonomy): domain Eukaryota; kingdom Metazoa; phylum Mollusca; class Bivalvia; order Venerida; family Veneridae; genus Mercenaria; species Mercenaria mercenaria. The sequence continues at coordinate 28,779,709 of NC_069362.1, forward strand.
CAGACAACAGTTGATCAAATATTGGAGAAACTTGACACTTTATTTTCAGAAGCATCAACAAAAGAGGATTTGATGACTAAATTTTTTAATGCATCTCAGCATCCTCATGAAACAGTCACTGCATATGCTTGTCGTCTTGAAACTTTAATGCAGCAAATCATTTCTAAAGGCCATTTGCCAGGCATGGCAAGAAATGATATACTGAGGCACAAATTCTGGACCGGTTTGTACTCAGACATGCTTCGGCTTCAGACCAGACACAAGTATGATTCTTCGACTGACTATAATTCTTTGCTGCGAGAAATCAGGAAAGTTGAAAAAGAGATTCTCCATTCTTCAACTGGTACTGTTCAGCAACCTACTCCTCCTACACCAGCGCCGTCTAAGAATGTTCATGCTAAACATACTCCTGTTTCTGCAGACTTTAGTTCTGAATTTCATCAAAAGTTATCTTCCTTGGAAAAGAAGATGGAATCCAAACTTAATCAGATGGAAACTAAATTAGATCAAAAGATAGATTCTAAATTCAACTTGATTTTACAGAAGCTGGATAAACAACAACAACAACAACCCCTTAGACAACAACAACCTTTTCCACAACAGCAGCATTTTTCTCAACAACAACAATACCAGCAGCCTAACAGAGGTTTCAACAGAAACAGAGGTCAACACCACAACAACCTGAATAGAAACCAGCCGGTTGAGAACATGCAATCTGCAAACATGGCACCAGTCCCTAATAACAGTGGTTACTGCCCACAGCAGAATCAAGGTTCAAGATCTGTTGGCCGAGGACGCGGAAACAGACCTTTAAACCGGTAACCGTCTCTGTTGCGGGCAAAACAGAGACTGGTGAAAAAGTAGCCCCCAAAGATGAACAGCTATTTGTGAATTGCCTTATAGGTTCTTCAAATGAGCATTATGTAACTGTCAATGGCATTTCCTTTAAGGCCTTGATTGATTCTGGTAGTCAAGTAACTACTATTTCTTGTTCTTCTTTCAAGAGTATTTCTCAGGTTTCCTTACTGCCTTTAGATTCTCTTGGTGTTGATCTATCACTTGCAGATGGTTCATCCATGAAATACTTAGGTTACTTTGAATCTACTATTTCATTGCCGTTTTTATCAGATTTTAAATTGGATATTCCCATTCTTGTCGTTCCAGACAATGATTTAAATATGTCTTGTCCTATGTTTGTGGGGACAAATGTACTACGAAGGTGTAAGTCTTTTTTATGATCCCAGTCTGCAGAAGATGCTGTAGCTGAAGTTCCTATGGAATGGGAATCAGCCATGGATGGTCTTAATTACAAGACTTTTACGGTAAAGGCTTGTGGTAAAAAGCCTTTTACAGTTGCCCCATTTGAAACAGTTACTGTTAACGGGATTGCACGGAACTCTGACAACAATATTGCTTCGGTTGTTACCGAGACACCTGAAAGTGCATCAGGATATACTATTTGCCTTCGTATTGTTAAAATTCACCAACAGTCGACTGTGAAAGTCCCAGTCAAAATTTGCAATATGACGGCCGAGACCATTCTTTTAAACCTAAATCAGAACTTTGTGAGATTTCTGAAGCAAAGGTTGTAGATGACCTTTCATCATATATTTCTACAAATCAAGACTCATCTTCTGGTTCTTCTCTAGAAGATCTGGGTGTCAGTATTGACAATATCAATTTGTCTCCTGATCAGGTGTTAAGATTCCAACAAGTCTTTGAAAAGTGGAAACATGTCTTTACCACAGACATCAAGGACCTTGGAAAAACCAACATTGTAAAACACAAGATTGTGTTAGAGGACAATACCCCTTTTAAAGACCCTTACAGACGAATCCCTCCAGTCATGTATGAGGAAGTACGTCAGCATGTTAAGGAGATGCTGGAAGGAGGAGTCATTAGAGAATCAGAAAGTCCATAAACGTCTAAGGTTGTTTTAGTACGGAAATCATCAGGAGCCCTTATATTTTGTATCGACTGGCGTCGCTTGAACAATAAAACACGGAAAGATGCGTTTATGCCTCCACGATTTGACGTCACCATTGATGTTCTTTCTTCTGCCAAGTATTTTTCCAAACTTGATTTACATTCTGCATATTGGCAGGTAGAATTAAAAGAAGAGGACAAAGCCAAGACAGCTTTTAGCGTAGGAGCACTCGGATTTTACGAGTGGAATCGTATGGGCTATGGACTCACAAAAACACACGCCACATTTCATCGACTCATGGAAAAATGTATGGGTGATATGCATCTGCGAAAATGTTTAATCTTCCTCGACGACATTTTGATCTTTTCTTCATCTTTCGAGGAACACATATCTAGAATTGAGTCTGGTTTTCAACGTCTAGATCAACACAATTTAAAATTGAAGCCTTCAAAATGTGAATTCTTCAAACAGTCTGTCACTTATTTAGGTCATGTAATTTTAGACCAAGGTATTTCAACTGATCCAGTCAAAGTCTCTGCTGTTAAGGATTGGCCAGTTTATACAGATGTCAAATCCCTTCGTCAGTTTCTGGGTTTTACGGGATATTATCGCAGATCTGTGAAAAACTACGCCCAGATTGTAAAACCTTTGAATTCCAAAAAGTCCAAGAACAAGAAACCAGCAGAATGGACATGGGGCGAAGCTCAACAAACTGCATTTGATACAATCAAAGACCGATTGACATCCCCACCAGTATTAGCTTATGCAGACTATTCGCTGCCTTTTATTTTGCATACAGACGCATTGTCTCTTGGCTTAGGCGCAGTCTTATACCAAGTACAAGACGGTAAGGAGTGTGTTATCGCTTGTGCATCACGCAGATTAAGGCCCCCAGAGCGTAACTATCCCGCCCATAAATTGGAGTTTTAAGCACTCAAATAGAGCGTCACGGATAAATTCCACGATTCCACGATTATTTGTTTGGAAATGAATTTAAAATTGTGACAGACAATAATCCATTAACCTACATCAAAACATCTGCTAAGGTTGACGCTACAGGTCACCGTTGGCTTGCAGAATTTGCTAACTACAATTTTACTATTGAGTATAGAAGTGGTAGCCAAAACGTAGATGCGGATGGATTGTCCAGAAGATACATCTTTCACGAAGAACTAGCAGCCATTTTTCATGCCGCCATCAGTTCTACTCTCCTTGTTGATTGTGTTTCAGATTCGGCAGTTCCTCATTCGGCCGGTGAGGAGATGGTTGAATCTGATCATATCAATAAGATAGATCGGAAATCAGAGCAGAATCAAGATTCTACTATTTCTAGAGTGATTGACCTCCTAGAAAGCGGTGTTCCTACCAGGGAGAAAGGATCTGAGACCGCCGCAGTACAGCGTTTCCTCAGAGAGTGTAACAGACTCCATCTGGACGAGGGAATTCTGTACCGGACCGCTTTCTTGGATGGCCAGTCAGTTCGTCAATTGGTTATACCAACATCTTACCGGAACCTTGCATTGAAAGGTATCCATGATGATGCCGGCCACCAAGCTAAAGAGAAAACCCTTTGGTTAGCCAGACAGCGTTTTTATTGGTCAGGCTTAGAAAAGGATGTTAACCATTTTATTGAAAATTGTAGTCCCTGCATCAGACGCAAAACCCCTCCCAAACCTTCTGCGGAATTGATTCCGATTTTAACCTGTAGACCCATGGAGCTTGTTTGTATAGATTTTTTGAAATTAGAGCCCAGTAAAGGCGGAGTAGAAAATATCCTTGTTATTGTAGATCACTTCACCAGGTTTGCTCAAGCGGTACCTTGCTGAAATCAGACAGCTCATACGACAGCTAAGGCATTATATGATCACTTTTTCCGGTTTTACGGATTTCAGGAGAGACTGCATAATGACCAGGGTCGTAATTTCATCACAGAACTATGCAAGCTCACCGGAATCCGTAAAACACGCACAACGCCTTACCATCCTATGGGTAATGGTTCTGCTGAACATTTCAATGCTGCACTCTTGCGTATGCTTTAGAAGATCACCAGAAAAGTGACTGGAAGAACTACATCGCTCCTCTTGTCCAAGCATATAATGGCACAAAGAGTGATGCTACAGGTTTTTCGCCTCACTATCTGATGTGGCATCCCCGTTTAGCTGTGGATGCATTCCTAGGAACTGATCCACAAGACCTCGGTGAGAACACACCAACCACATATGCAGCCAAACTCCAGAACCGGCTGGAGTTTGCATACCAAGCCGCTGCTAGAGAAGCCGGTAAATAAGCCGCTAAGAACAAGGACCATTATGACAAGCGAGTCCGAGAAACCACCATAGAAGTTGGAGACAGGGTGCTGGTGAAGAAGGTTGGCATAAAAGGGACACACAAACTAGCAGACAGATGGGATCGCGACCCTAATATTGTACTAGCAATGCCAAATCGAGATATCCCAGTGTACCGGGTGCAACTTGAGAATGGCAAAGGACCAGTTAGAATCCTTCACAGGAATATGCTTCTTCCATTCAACAGTGTTCCGGTGGACTTTCCTTAACAATCTAGGACAAGCCCAATCTGCAAAGATACAGCCAAGACTCCCCCTAGAAGGGCCAGACAGACTCACCCAGCAGAATCCAAACCAGTCTTCAGTTCTGACAGCTCTGAGTCAGAAAGTGAAGTAGAGCGTTACAGACCTCCACACCGTAGACCTACGAATCAGCCAGGTTTATTACCAAAGACTACGCCTAGCACTTCTACATCTATTGGAAGGCAGATACCAGTTCCAGCTCCTAGACGTATGTCCTTATCGACAAATCCTGGCCAACCAGAATCATTTTTATCCCTGCAACAATGAGGACAGATTCTTCTTTCCAGCATTCTTTGAGTGTGAACCCAGAAGTTTCACAACTTCCGGCCCCAGAACTTTCTGCCTCCAACTCAATCCCTGCAGAGGATCACATACAATCAATTACAGACCAACCTAGCGTTGATATTGCCGGAACCGTCCGTCCGCAAAGATCACCATATCCTAGTCGTTAAGAGCTCCAGTACGGTATGGTGAAAGGGTGGCCCCTATTTCCGCAGCACCGAAATCTGACGAGGTTGTGTACTATGTGTAATTTTGTCACAGACGGAGTCCAGTATTTTATCTTTTAAAAATGTTGTATTGTATATTGAATTATTTCTGAAAAATTCAATTCATACAGTGTGTGCAGGAATATTGCATATGTGTTCTCTCCTGTTTTCTTTACAGAAACAGATATAGCTTGAATATATATGAATTCAGTTTCATATTGCTTTATATGGAAATTAATTCATTTCCTACTGCTCATAAACTGTTAAATGTATAGATTTTAAAATGACTGTCATTCTATTTTATTTTGTAAATATAAAATATTGTACCCATATATATGAAACATATTCTTTAATTCATTAAAGAGGCATTACATTATCACAGTACCTTTAAAATATTTTCCTATAGAGACCGTTTCATATGACCAGACTAAATTTTTGTCCATTTCCATAGTATAGTCCAATACCCTTTAATAATCATTAGTTTAGTACCTTTAATTAGTACCTTGAATTAGTTATTAAGATTTGATAAGTTAGATAACCTTTAAATAATTTTAAATTTCAGCCAGTACCTTTAACATAACATATAAGTATTTAAGTACCTTTAGCAATTAACTACCTTTAATTGTTCCATTAAGACTATGTGTAACATTTGCTAAGCTTAGAAGTATTATTAATTTAATTTTTCATTTCAGGCACATTGATAATGCTGTTTGCGGTTATAAATTTTCAAAATGAATGCCGCTTTAGTTTTTCATATTGTTTCGCATTTAATTATAACATTTTTCAGATTTCAGCAGTTTTACTTTCTCAGTAAGTCCCCTTTAGTGATTTTCATAGGACATAGTTATTACTAATAACTATGCAGTGCACTTGGAATTTATTCTGTTTGTATATATATTTATTTCATGAATTTTCACAATATTCAGTGTAGATAGTTTGCATTCCATTAATACTACTAGTAGTTACTTTAGATCTATCACTGTAATAAGGTTCACTTGTTACATATACAAAGTTTGAAATGTCAGGAGCCATTTATCAAAAGGGGGAAATGTGTAACTCTGGTTATATTATGGTAGAACTTTGTTTATAATGGTAGATCAAACATAATATTCTTTTAGATACATGCAATGCAGCGCACTGTCCTATATCCGTCCCTGTAAATATCGTGTTGTCCTTGTTATTGATCTGTGACGTCATACCTACATGTATTTGTCTGCCTAACTGTTGTATATGCCTAATTGTGTTATTATCAAGGATGGAGCGCTGTATGAAAGTAATTGTGAGTGAGAGTTCACTAAATTTCACGTGCCTGACCCCACATAACCTTTCTAACCCCGCGAAACATCTAATTCCCGCCAAACTAACATCTCTTGGGCATTCTTCTCTAGCTGTTCCTAGTGTATGGACTGATTTTGCAATCAGGACCGATTATGAAAAAACTTTATAAGTTTTACAACTTATTAGATTTATATAAAGTGTATACTTGGATATAGGATTCTGGTAATTATTATTTTCTTATATCAATTGTTGTGATTTTGAATTCCTGTAATAATAATCAATTGAATGCATTTTGGATTTTTTATGAGTATTGTGTGCATATTTTTATTAGTCTTATTATTGTTTACATGCTCTTACAGTAATTCTTTACTGTAAACCACCTTAATAAAGAACAATATTGAAAACCCTGATGCTGTATTTCTTTATACATCATCCCGGCTACAATAACATAAAAAGGAAAAGGACAAAAGAAAAAGGTAAACACAAAGATACATGTATAAATGGGATAGTGGACTCACGTTTGTTTTTTTCACAAAACAACAGCCGAATTCGACAATTTCAAATAACATGGGGCCTAAGTGTATACTTTTTAAATGTATTAAGAACATGAAGTTTTTAAAGTCAAAGGAAGATAAACTTGCATTTGAAAGAAGTGTGGTATTGTAAGAAATTGCTTACCAATGTGACGCGTTCTATATTATGCACTGTCCTGTAACTTAAACCCGACAGCGTGATTAAATATTTGAACAGCGTTAAACTGGTGAAATGTATAGGCTATATCTTATGTAGAGTTATCATACACAGGGACGAAATTGTTAGGGTGTTAAATATTTGCTTGTTTCGTGATTAACTCTGCATATAGAAAAATATGGCAAATTTTTTAGCAGGAATATTTATACTTCTGTGTTTAGTGAATCGATATCTGTCTGCAGAAATTCCATCTGTTACTACGGCTCTAGGAACAATAACTGGAGCAACTAAACGTGTGGTATTTCAAAAGAAACCATATGATGTTGACAGATATCTTGGAATTCCATATGCTAAACCACCGACTGGAGAACTGAGATTTAAAAGGCCGGAGCCGTATGGTCCTTTCCCTGGGGCATACAGTGCTACAAACTTCGGATTATCATGTCCGCAACATTTGTTTCTTCCTGTCATGGCCGAAGAACAGACATCCGAAGATTGTTTATTTCTGAACATTTATGTACCACGACAAGAACCCGACCAGCCTTCGGGACATGCAATTATGTTCTTTATTCACGGCGGTGGATTTACAATGGGTTCAGGAAAGATATATGATGGAGGAGTCCTTTCTTCTGTCGGAAATGTAATTGTAGTGACCATCAATTACAGACTTGGATTACTTGGATTTCTAGATATTGACAATGTAAAATCATCGGGTAATTTTGGCCTTTTTGACCAACGCTTAGCCCTACAGTGGGTCAACGAAAATATCGGTGCGTTTGGAGGGGATAAAGATAGGGTGACCATATTTGGAGAATCCGCAGGTTCAATTAGTGTTTCTCTACAAATGATGTTTCCACAAAACGAAGGACTCTTCAGAAGTGGTATTTCGGAGAGCGGAGCTTTAACGCTACCCGGTCTGTTCCTAGAAAATAACATCGAAGCAGCTAAATATTTTGCCGAAAACATGAGCTGTAGTGTTGAAGACATGGATGAAGTTTTCAGTTGTCTTCAGTCAGCAACACCTGAAAGTATAATCAAAGTTGTTGCTGACGCAGTGGCATCTGGCGGTATGGCGGCTTCAGTAAAAGTTGGTTCTTCTCCGACAATTGATGGAGAATTCATCAAAACTAATCCCGCTGACTTGTATAGGAAAGCAGTAACTGGAGAAAGTGAGGAAATAAACTTCTTTCGGACACGTAAACTGATGAATGGCGTTAATGGTAAAGAAGGCGCAATGTTTCTTATGATGCTGGGATCAGATAATTTGGACGAACTCGAGATAACTCGAGAACAGATGAATACGCAGCAAATTCCTGGTGCTACAGCAGTAGTCTATGGTCAGCGAACTGTTCCTGAAGTTGTGAAACAGCTTTTGATTGCAGAGTACACGGACTGGGAAAATCCTGATGATCCCAAAAAGCTTCGTGAACAAGTAGTGCGTCTTTTCGGTGACATTTATTTCAATGTTCCTGCGATAGAAATGAGTCGCATTCATTCCAATGCATCTAATGTTGACAGTTATCTCTACAATTTCGTCCCTGTTTTGGACAAGCGTCTACTTCCGACACCAAACTGGGTTAATATGTCAAATCATGGAGACGAGTTAGGGCCAGTGTTTGGATACAACTTTGATTTTGAAGCTCTGCTGAACATATCTGATTACACACCTCCAGAGTGGGAGCTCGAGATGTCCGAGAGAATGATGGCATACTGGACAAACTTTGCAAAAACAGGGTACCCCAAATGTCAATACACACATTCATTAGCACGTCCTAACATGTACAGAGAACATTTAGTATGCTTAGATTAATATGAATACTGGTAGGCACACATTAAGGTCTCAGTACTTCAGAATTACGAAACTAGGTTTAAGACTTCCGTACACAAGCCATAAAGATGTAAATAGTTTGCATAAAGAAGTTTTTACTGATGAAATATGTAATTAACCTTTCTTTTATCTTTTTTTCTCAGAGATCCGAACAAACCAGTATCAGATGCTGTGTCTTCTGTAGTTTGGCCAAAATATGACATCACATCTCAGTCCTACATCAAGTTTGACAGGAAGGATTCTTTTGGTCAATATTTGTTTGCAAGAGAAACCGACTTCTGGAAAAATACTCTATCAGCCGTGTTCGATGCTACGGAGGTTCCGACAACTATTACATCACTATATGGTAGCAAAGACGAACAAACTTGCGAAAAAGACGGCACATGTGGTTAAATACAGACTCTGAATTTATATTTGATGAACAAAATATTTTATTTTAAAACTAGTACATATGTAGACCTTACTACATCTTAGTTGCTTATCAAGCCATACTATCTAAAACCAGTTACTGTTGATTGTGAATCACTTAATACGAAAGTTTTTACTAATCATGAAAGTTAAATAAATAATATGCTTGTCACAGAAAAAATAGGACATTCACCCATATCAAAATTAAAAGAACCTTTAGTTATAATGTTATATTAGTGACTTACTTTTGACTAACGGCTAAATATGAACATAAACTGCTTGACTGAAGTTATATATATCATTTGTACCTGCCTTATATAAGCATATTCTATGTGACTGAAGTTAATGACTAATTTTGTATCTGCTTGTTATAAACATGTGCTGCAAGACTGAATTTAAAGGCAAGTTTTATGTCTGCTTTACACAGGCAATGTCGCCACATATGAAACCGATATGATTATCATATGCTTTTCATATGAGACCTTTCATATGCTAATCATAACAAAACAGCCGCATATGATGAGCATATGATATCAGTTTATGATTCTCTTGTGAAAATTATATCAGTTTCATATGAAATTATTAGCATATGAATTTCATATGCAAATTGAAAGGCCTAGTATATGATATGGGCATAATACCGATATCAAATTCATATGTTACCTCCTTTCATATGCTATTCATATACTTCTCCTTTTATATGCTTTTCATATGTTAGCTCCTTTCATATGCAACTCATATGATTCTACTTTTATATGTTTTGTTTTTCATATGTTATCTCTTCCATATGCTACTCATGTAGTACTCTTTTTTATGCTGGTCATATGCAAGCCTTTTCGTAAAAATATTTTATGGCCCATCCCTGTTGTTGGTTGAAAAGTGGCATCTCTTTCTCGAAAAAGACTGCTAGAGCAGGCTGGAACAAAATCATCTTTAAAAAGAAAAACAAATACAAAGGAATATTGATATTTCCATCTTTATTTTGATTTTTCTTTACAAATGAAATCATTGTGATTTGTTTACATCCATTCTTGAGTATATCTAACAATTACATTTAGGTACAATTTATGTATTATGATTACATTAAGTAACAAAGTTTAACACAGAAAGCATGTTAATTAAAGTTTTACAGAAATATGGAACAATTCAAGAAAAGACACCCCGAGTGACACACAAAGGAAGTACAAAATAACAAGTACATGTATCTACAGATTTACATAATAACATAACGTGTCGTCAATACTAATGTAAAACGAAAATTTGTATAGGTCGGCCACGTGTTTTGAGCCGTGACTAATTTATGCAGGACAGTTGATTTCCCAAAAAAAGGTAGAAACGTATATCACACCCTATAAACGACTGTAGCCCCCCTCTTCCTCTTGCGAGTGATCAAAACAATAAACAGACACGCGAAAGGTAAGAATCGTCTTCAAATTTATTATTTTGCTTTACACTGTATGTGTATTAAAGTTTAACGATAAGTCTAATATATATATGTGTATATGGTGATATAATAGATGAAACTGACAGGCAATGTTTACAAAATGTTGACTGATCACACTCATTGCATGAAAATTCACTCGACCAAGTCACGAAACTGATGAATATCACGTCAAATTGATTTGTAATCCAATTATCCATGATGCTGTCTGTAATATGTATGCATACTCCATAAATATATGTAAATAAAATGTTTCGTATTTATTGCGTTTTTGAATGAAATTGATTTTTACCTAGTCTGTGTAAAAACATTAACTGTATGCCGACTTGCCAATTTTGATATTTGATCTGAAAGCGTATTTGCGAGTGATACTGTATTCCATCTTGCGAGTACAGTAGGCGATTTGTGTCCTTTAAAGGCATAAATGAAATTTTAAAAAATGCATACATAATTGTCACTTTTAATCAGTCGTCATGTTTATACTGTCATTTAATGTCGAACCCCTCGTGCGATGCTTGTACTAATCCATTGGAGGCGGGGATGGAGTGTCTGTGACTCGCTATCCTACTTAATTAAATAATTAATTGAATGCTTCAGCGTCGTTTACATGCAAGTACTCAGTATTGGTTTTACACACATATGTCACAAACTGACATACGGGCCTCAATGTATCTGTAGTGTAGATACAGGTATTGCATCATCTTTTCGTAAAGTTTTGAGTCATTGAGGTAAATGTCAGATTTTACGCATAAAATACCTATGTTTTTCTGTATTTCATAGGTTAAATTTCCATGTAAATTTCATTGAATTCGGTCCAGTAACAAGAAAGTTGGTATTTTATAAACTTTAATATTTCATGTTTTTATCCCAAAAACCACTATAACGGGCCTTAAATTGTAAATTTCAATCCGCGCCAAAGTAGTCAGATTTCCCGGCTATATCGTGATTCCCGTGAAAATGCAAATAGTCAGAGTACACGCATAAGCCGTGAGTCCCATGAAATTAAGTATTTGACGGGACATTACCCTACAAATAGACTGGACTAGATATGCCTAGTGCACACCACTTTCGACATTAGACGAATTTACGTCAGATTGATATTATATTCATGCTAACTTTTGTATTACGTTTATTTCGCATTGCATCGTATTAATTTGTGATTGTAAATAATAGCTGCAGTTTATCATTTCCTTATCTATAATTTTTCATCATAAACTTTTCATATATTTTCCATACTTTAACTTTAGACTTGTTAGTAGTTTTTAGAAATAATGGAAGTAATAAGTGACGTATTTTAATCACATGGCGTATGAACTTAGTAGCACTTATATTTTGTATTAAGTAGCACGTTTCATTTATGGGAGCCAATGGAGGTATTGTGTACCCAAAGGAGCAGTTTTATGCCCTTAATTATATGTTTTGCTATGGAACTTACTATATGTTATATACATGTATTTTAGCTTCTTCCACCAGACGACTTTTACCTGGTGATGCTGTCACGACCCGGAAGTACAGTACCCGAGGTTCATTTGTCATCACTCGCCTGGATGTGATTTTCCCAGCGCAGAGCTTTTGTCCCATGGTTGTGCCAAAAACCGTGAAGTCAGTTCAGGGATGCAATCACCTACCATCATAGGGAGCCAAAACGGAGTCAATATATTCACGGTTTAAAGGGGCTTTACTTGAAGATATGTTGTATTTTTGTGCTACTTAAAGTTGAAAGTTAACGGAACCATCTGTGTCAACGAACAGTCAGTGTTAAAACTTTATACTTCATAAAAGAGTTACTGAGCTCAGATTTTTTTCTTTCTTTCTTAAAATAAGATTTTCTTTTTCACTTTTCATTTATTCATTGTAAATAATCATTTTCTGTAAATAATTTTTTAGATATTGTAATGGGTGTTGATTTGTTCTGATAGTTATTGTCCCCGGTACGTCCATCCTGTCACAACATATAATGTACTATCATAAAATACGAATTAGAAACTGAAAGTATAAACAGGGTCCCTACTATTTCATGCAAGAAATAAACCGTCGATTTCCTAAAAAAAACTATTTCATCCGCAAGTATCCTGCGAATAAAAGTATAAATAGAAAAGGATAACGAAAACATTACCGGAAAAGTCGATTAAGTCCTTATTAGTAATTCAAAGTTTACTTCATGGTAAACCAGTCAACATGATTCAAAAGTAGTACAACTATTTTGTCACGAATGGCCTAATGGTTGAACTACCTGATTCCCCCTTCCTCAATAATAACATAAACATGTTATCGTTACAAATACCGTGCGCGAGTAGTACAGCCGTCATACTACCTGTCAAGATTTACTGCTATTTTTCAGGTTAGAAATAATTTACATTTGATAGTGATAACACGTCAGGAATCTGTCCTTGCGGAGTTGACCTGGTGACCTAGTTTTTGAGCCCAGATGACCCAATATCAAACTCGTCCAAGATTCTATTGATGGTAACATTATGACCAAGTTTCATTAAGATTGGACCAAAAGTGTGACCTCTCAGTGTTAACAGTCAAACTGTTGACGACGGACAAGGACGACGGACGAGGGACACAGGGTGATTACAAAAGCTCACATTGAGCTCTTCTTGCTCGGGTGAGGTAATAAACCCTCATTTCTTCCTCTAATGGCACTTCTGCTTGTAAAATGGGAACTTATTTCATTCGCAGAATGTATTTTCAGTAAAATAAGACAAGTTTCATGTTAAAGTTCGTGTGTTTATGGCAAATACAAAGACAAAACTAAAATAATGTTGTTTACTGTGCGACGCTGTCAAGAAAGCGATACACAAAGGATTAGTGGATTCAGTCTGGGCCGTTTCACTCCAAATCACCCCATTCACTGTTCATATTTTCACACCTTATTAATTGTAGTTGCAATTATATACCGGTTTCAATGGTTTGAAATTCTAGAAAGTATAGAATTGTATGCGACACATCGTCTAATTATGGTCTCATGATGGTGAACATTTATGCCAAGTTATTTCAAAATCCCTTAATGCATAAAGAAGCAGACCATGTTTCACCTTTAAGTGTTACTTTAAAAAGAAAAAGGAAAATAATAAGATGGACATTAAGTATATATTGCCGATGTTTGTACGTAATCTTTGAGAGAGGTAGGTGTAATAGCATTGAAGTAATTGCACAATCAAATATATGAGGACACATATATAAACAGACCGTACAGACAAACCGCATGTTGCCTGCTATATTCCACCCTCCTTCAAACTTTGTTTGCGGATTATAATTATAAAGAAGTACTGCAGGAGCATAGGAAACGACGATATTTTATAAAGAAGTCACTCACAAACAGGCATACAGTCTTTTTACGAAACTCGCAAGGACTTGTACAGTATTTAAGCAAGCATGCATACAATCAGGAAATAACACCAAATCTTCTTTCATTGACGGTTATAAACAAATTGGAGAATTTATCAATGATTTGATTTTATTTTACCAAACTAGTATTGTTTCTTTATCCATGAAACAGTGAAATTTACATGTAGGTCATTCTTCAAGCAAGAAAATAAGTACTTTTGACGCCGACAATGTACAATTCTGGACAAAATCAGTGATCAATCGAGTTTTTTGCTATAATTCTACCTGTCATCAGACTAACACATTATATACAGAAACAAATCATGTTCAGCTTCCAATAAAATGTAAATATACTTTCAAAAATACCTTCAAAGCAAATCAGTCACTTTAAAATGTTATTTTCTAACTTTTAGCTGTCAGTTTATTGTTTTGATCACTCGCAAGAGGAAGAGGGGGCTACAGTCGTTTATAGGGTGTGGTGTATATATAAAACATACTAATACGGTATAAGTTAAGGAATTGAATGTAAACCAATGCATGGTCGAAAGGATATGGCGTTGGCTTAACAATCTTGCTTTTCGAGGTTCGAGCCTTGATAATTTCACATTTTTCTTTTCTGCATTTTTTAATCGTTTTTTTTTTCAATAGTCATTGCTCGAGAAAACTGCATTTCATTGAATTGATAAGTTAGTGAACTTCCAGCACCGGTGACCATCAACCCTGATTCCGATACATCGTCTGACTGAGAGACTGACACGACGGAAGGGTTGTCAATAAACACAGCAAGTGAAGTTGAAAGTATTTGACATGAATTAAATTGAAATAAAAGTAGCAAAATATACAAGAATATAGAAACAGTCAAGCATTATGATTGAAATATGTAAAGTGTTTTTTTTTTAAAAGAGTCTTCAAAAAAGTTTGACTAAAATAAAATTGAAAAAAAATATATATTAGAGAAATAATATGGTCGTAACCTGAGATTGAACTCACACCTTACGGTTTATAATCATTACGTTCTACCAATCTCGCACATCACGGTTTATAACGGTAACGTTCTACCAATTGCGCCAGCGATATAATTGAGTTCATGGTAAACAAAACACACATATTAACCTAGTCTAGAGAGATTTTTCAGCCAAGTATGAATCGCAAATATCGATATAACCCAATTGAAAAAGTGTATCATTCCGTCACGGCTCAAAACACGCGGTCGAACTATAACAAAGTTACCAACGTCCCCCAACAAGGGACGTTTTTCACAAAACATACTGCATCGTCTTTTTTTTTATAGGGCAACATACTAAATATGTATATAATTCATAACTATATATCATATAATTCATAAAATATTATGTACATGTAGTTTGAAAAATGTCTGGTGAATGCTTTCAAATGTTTTTTATTTCTTTTTTTATGTTAAGATTTAATGTGATTTTATTCTTAAACTGGCATGGACAAATAAATACAAATATAATAAAATAGTTTATCATATTAAAGGGAGGAAATTAATAAACAAGAGGGACATGATGGCCCTATATTGCGCTCGCCTGAGTTATGTTGCTTCATTGGACAAATTTCTTTGCTAAAGCATCAAAAACATATATTCATGGTCACTGAAGCAAAATTATACATGTCATCCAAATTTCAAGTCTGTATCTTAAAAAAACAAGAGAGTAGGTCAGTAGGTCAAGGTCACAGTCGGGTGACCCTTATCACTTTGGATAATCTGGTAAATATAATTAAACAGTCTAGGAAATATAATCTGATATCTTTTTAAGTTTTTTTTCCTATATAACTCATATATCAATAGACCCCTGGGGTGAAAAGAGGCCCTGTCCCAGGGGTCTATTGATATATGAGTTATATAGGAAAAAATACTTCAAAAATTATCAGATTATATTTCCTAGATTTCAAACAATCTTGTTAGAGATCAACTAGGTAATGATACATACAAAATATCAAAGGCATAGGCCTTAAACTTTCAGACTAGAAGATTAAAAATAAAAAATCCTATATATGTCTATGTAAAACTTGGGAACGACTAGGCAGGGCCTCTTTTTACCCCAGGGGAATAATTTGAACAATCTTGGTAGAGGACCACAAGGCAATGCTTCATACTAAATATCCAAAGCCTAGGTGCTGTGGTTTCAGACAAAAAGATTTTTAAAGTTTTTTTCCCATACAAGTCTATATAAAACCATGTGACCCCCCTGGGCGGGGCCATATTTCATCCTGGGGGGGGGGGGGATTATTTGAAAAATCTTTTTAGAGGCCCACTATATGATGCTACATACCAAATATCAAAGCCCTAGGCCCTTTTGTTTTTGACAAGAAGATTTTCAAATTTTTTCCCTATATAAGTCTATAGAAATAATGTGACCCCCCCCCCCCAAAGGCGGGGGCCATATTATATCCTAGGGGGATTATTTGAACATCTTGGTAGAGGACCACTAGATGATGCTACATACTAGATATCAGAGCCCTACGTCTTATAGTTTTGGACAAGAAATTTACAGATTTTCAAAGTTTTCCCTATATTAGTCTATTTAAACCATGTGATCCCCGGGGCGGGGCCATATTTGACCTTAGGGGGATAATTTGAACAATCTTGGTAGAGGCCCACTAGATGATGCTACATACCAAATATCAAAGCCCTAGGCCTTGTGATTTTGGACAAGAAGATTTTCTAAAGTTTTTTCCATGGCAACCAGAGTTCTATACGGAATTCAATTTTTTGAACAATTTTTTGAAGAAGATCATCCAAGGATCATTCCTGTGAAGTTTCATCAAAATTGGCTTGGTGGTTTAAGAGGAGATGCTGTTTAATGGAAAGTGTGGACGGACGCCAGACGGACAGACGGACGCCGGACGGTGAGCGATCACAATAGCTCACTTTGAGCCTTTGGATCAGGTGAGCTAATAAATGAAATGCATGAAATTTACATGGTTCTACTAAACTTTGTTTTTAAATAACACACCAGAAAAAGTTAATTCTACTATTTTTCAATGCAGAGCTGCACTACATATCAACCTACATCGTCGGATACCCACGGATGCTAATTACGCTAACGCTTCATACATCGTGATAAATGGAGGTAACGGAATGGATCACCCGTGGGTATCCGACGATGATCAACCTATTACTGTATAAATGTATTGCAACTAAAGTAATTCTCTATTTACCTATATATACCATAAAATTATATCCTGTGTTTGGGTTTTGCATTCTGGATTTCTACAATTATCAATAGCTTTTTATATCTACATGTATCATTACAATCACCTTATTTAATAATTATAAACATAATTTCATTTTTAGATTAGTTGGAAAACTGACATAAAGCACATGTATTGTACTTTTATCATATAAAAGAGAAGTAATTTCATGTACAAAAAAAGTTAACTTGAGTGTTTGTGACCTTTGCACATGACACAATGTCTTGTAATGGTTATTATGTATGCAAAGTTATTTAGATATACACCACTGCATAAAAAGTAACAGACCAGATAAAAAAATACCAACATGTTTCATCTCTAAAGGTGACCTTAACCTTGAGATAGAGGACTGAATCTTACATGCAACAAATTAATTTGTTATGGTGACTGTGGCAAGTTACTTGAATATAGTAAAGTTACTGACAAGACCAACTAGAACTGTGGGTGAATATTGCACAATAGCTTGAGTCTGTGTTAAAAATATCAAATAATCAGAGGGGTACAGATAAAAATTTAAGTATGAAAGGGGCATAATTTGGTCAAAAATACAAATCAGAGTTATAGGGGTTGTTACCACACATGCAGATGATGATGATTATAAATTATAACTTTTAATTTCAAGTCATTATCTTTTAAAGAACCAAAGATATGTCTATAAAAGAAGCTTTCAAAAACATTTAACATGAAAATAATTCCAAGTATAACAACTGTGTGGCCTTGACTTTTGGTATAAAGGGCCCAGTCCTTGCACATACTTTGTCTGTATGCTGGACAATGCTTATGTGAACTTACAGTAAGATATAAGCAATAATAACAAAGATATGCCAGAAAAACAAAGGTTGCCGAAAAAACTTTAACATTTAAAACAACCTAAGTATAACACCTTGATGACCTTGACCTTGGATATAATAGGCTCAGCTCCTGTACATACTTTGTTTGTATGCTGGACAATGTTTATGCAAAGTTACAGTAAGAAATAAGCAATATTAGCAACAAAGATATGACAGAAAAACAAAGGTTGCCAAAAAAACTTTAATCTTAAAAATAACCTTAGTATAACACCTTGGTGACCTTGATCTTGGGTATAACGGACTCAGCCCATACATATACTTTGGTTTTATACTGGACAATGTTAATGTGAAGTAACAGTAAGATATAAGCAATATTAACAAAGATATGACAGAACAAGAGCTCGTAGAACACGAAATGCCCCCCCCCCTCTTCGATGCATTCAGTAATTGCACAAGGGACAGAAATTATTTAGTCACTGAGCATAAAAGCTCTACTGTTCTTGGTCAAGGTGACCTTGGCCTTTGACCTATTGACCTCAAAATCAATAGGGGTCGTCTGCTGGTCAAGATAAACCTCCCTATTAAGTTTCGTCATCCTAGTCCCAAGCATTCTCAAGTTTTCATCCATACACATTTTAACTGTTCCAAGTCACTGTGACCTTGACCTTTGACCTACTGACTTCAAAATCTTTAGGGGTCATTTCGTCACCTTGGTGCAGTAACGGGTTAACTCCAATTTTCAAACTTTTCAAGAGAAGCAAAAAAAACTGACTTTTTTTGTTGAATATTTTTACAGTCATTTTATTAATTTTTCTGTGTACACTGGATAGTGTTTGTTCATGATTTATTAATTGGCATTTATCAAAGACTGTGTGAAAAAGATTTATTTAGAAAAAACGTACTTAACAGAACCTGTCGCTGAAATTAATGGGTTAAATGCCCTTATCCACTTTTTGCACAAAATTATATTTGTCTACTAATAGATTAATGGTCTTTATATGGTACAGATGTTTTTGATAATTTCAGTATCTGCTTTTCATAGTAAAATTCTTGAAACACTGATTGCTGCTATTCTCAAGTCAAGTTTTTTTATCAAATTAAATGTAAAATGTTGTGTAACAGGCCCGGATTGTTGCCCGAGCCGATTCCCCCACCCTTGTTGGCCCCACCCTTGTTGGCTTACTAGTGACTTATACTCATTAAAGTTGCACCCAACTATTTTGGAAATAATATTTTCTCAAAATGTAGACCCAAAACGCCCCAGAGGCGAACATTTTATACTTATATTTCAAAATTCCCCAGGGGGAAGAACCGTTGACCCCTTAAAATGGGGGGAGTACCCCTCCAGAACCTTAAAATTAAGAGAAAAAAAATGCACCAGAGGCAACGATTTTATACCTGTTTTTCAAACTTTCCCGGGGAGAGACCCTGAACCCTCGAAAATGACAGGGATAACCCCTCCTATACACCGAAATTTTGAACAAAAATGCAATAAAAGTCCAGCATTCCATACTTGTATTTCAAAATTGTCAATGGGAAAAGACCCTAACCACCTAAAATAAGGGGAGTGCCCCACTAGTACGTACCTAAAAATAGACAAAAATGCACCACAGGCAACCATTTCATACCTGTATATAAAAAAACTTTCCCACAAATACGGACAGATGAACCCCGTACCTACCGCACGTCGCCGGTGACGCTCTTGTTTTAAACTGGTACCCCCCCCCCCCCCCCCGGCCCCTCCCCACTCCCATCCTCCATCAACAATTTCTGGGCCCCGGCCTGTTGTGTAACGAAATTCAGGTCGACTAAAGACATGCGATACAGCGTGCGACAATACGGAGCGCGAGCTTAATGTCTCATGAGCTAGGACTCTATAAAACTACATAAGACCTGAAATAAATCTAGTACTGTGGCGGGTACCACGTAAGTGCTCAAACCTTTAGATATGAAATATATACAACGTATGTATTGTGCGGAACCACTGAAAAGCAAACGTGCAGATTAGAGTGAAAGGTCAATTCAGCCCTTCCCAAATCAAGCATGCATTACCCAGTCTTACCTCTACGTTGTGAAGACTGTTTGACTTACCTTATTTTGCTGTGCGACATTTAGCGTTGGTGTTGCGACATATAACGGTGGGCCAATCTTTGCGGCATTTAACGTTAAAGGTGCGACATTTAGCGACAGACGATTTTGCGACATTAAGCGGTGGTTGCGACATTTAACGTCAACCTTGCGACATTTAACGGTGGTTGCGATATTTAGCGGCGTTGCGACATTTAACGTTGCCACAGGTTGCCACACTCAGGTGGCGAGATGAAGTATTTGATAAGTTTCCAGCAGTAGATATACATGTATAAGCTAATAAGTCAATTTTAGGAAGTGGCTTTGTTTAGCAGTGCGAATAAGTAAGACTATTTCATTACGAATTATTCTGAATTTATTCCCATGAACAGGCATCTGAGAATGCTTAGCTCTGGCCTCGTGTTCACAAAACATTTTCAGTCTCAGTTGAGTTTGATAATGAAACTTATTTTGTTATTTAGATCTATATCTAAATAGCATGTTTAAAACTAAATTTGAAGTTGATAACTATTTCCAAATGACTATTCAGTATTGATGGTCAGTATCAGTTGGAATATAACCTTGCAGTTTTAGTAAAATTGATATCAAAATTCAGCTGAGACCGAAAAATGTTTTGTGAACATAGGGCCTGGACGTTTCAGAATTAGTTGTGATCCATGGTTTGTCATTAGGTTTTACATTGATATTTCTTTTCGGTATATACTCCTTGGAAAGTTCGAGTATTCTGTCTGTAGCAGATGAAGTATAATTGCCAATGTACCTTTACAGCTATATTTCGAAATAGCATTCAGGCAAAAGACTATTATTTTTATTATGTAACAATAATAAATGCAAATGGGCATGTATTTAAAGAATCGAGAAATATGTACTGTTTCTTACATGGAGTGATACTGATTTCCTAAAGGCATACATATACTCCTCTGCAGAACCTTACAAATATAGCCAATAACCAGTAGAGAATATAAAAGCACAAACTGACCTGTGTGAATAATTAGCTTAAAAGGACTTGTCAGTTCCTTGACACAGGAAATATTAATAAAATGCTAACTGCCATATGTCAATCAAATTAGAAATCAAAAGAAGCCTAAGGAAGTATCAGTTACATAATTAGAAACTGACCATCCTGAATACATGTATTACACAACAATTATATTAACAGAAAATATTAAAGAACATATATGAATATAGCATATATACAAAATGTACAACACATTGTTGTTGGATGATGGCGTAGTGGTACTTAAATTTGCCTTTTTCCTAATGTCCGTTTGTCAAACATTTGTGTCGCGCATATCTGAAAAAGTATTTGACACAGAGTCTTCATGTATTACAAGATTATATTTGTTGTTTGTACTTTTGATTTTCACACAGTAAGGCCAGAATTATGAACCCTGACTTAGTCTAAAATATGCATAAAATATCGAAATGTTTGTGTCAAATGTAAATGAAATACTTTAAACCTTATAGGAATAATATTCAGCATGTGAAATTATGTTTCAGGGTTTTTTTTAGGTTTACGCTCATAAAAACAAGAGTAATGGTCCTTAATTTAGTTACAAATGTTTCTCAAAAACAATTTGACTTAGATTCATGCTTGTTTATAGGAATGTTGGCCAGTATGTGAAAAGTTGGTACCTGGAATTATATTTGCCAGTTTCCCCCAACCCTCTGCATGTTTGAGAAGTCGGAAGTGTTAGCGTAACGTCAATTATCCGGAAAACTATAATAAAGACTGCATTTGGCGTACGGCAATGAAAATCATTTTATAGGAAAATATTAAATGAAACCCATCAGTTGCTTTAATTTAAACAAATAGTCTTATGACATACTTACAGTCTTATGTCTTACTCTATAACTGTATATAGATTGGCTTTACATTTTCATGCGGTACTTTCAACTGCACATGCGGTGATTATATGTTGTGTTTTCTATTCTGCGTGCGTTACTTTTAACGGTATTTACGGTTGTCATTTGTCTTTTTTCAGTACGTGTTTCCATTTTAATATTCATTTCTTTCAACTGTTATGGCGGCGATGTCGAAACTACATGCCATACAAACTTCAATGTGGCAAAACAACATAGTAAGATCCAACTAATAAATAAAAAATAACAAGCATTGCCGAAATATTTGACACATTTCAGGCACAACATAAACAGATGAAAATATTACACAAACAGTTGCAGCGACCGCGGACAGAGTTACAAACACCACAAATTTGGGTAAAAGCATCACATGTAAAGCTGAGAGAAAAGCATATACATGTGAAAACATCGCACATAAAGTTATACCCTTTTAATACAGTTAAATGTACAGCAGATGCAGAACTTAGCACAACATATAGCGTTGAAAACAACCGTATGCATATACTTAAATTACGGCAAGTACAGATAAAAGCAGTTAAGCCTTTTATAGGCATGTTCAATCAATGACATGTATAAATATATGTAGAGGTACTACATATACCGTTAAAAGCATAGCATGGAATGCTACATCAATATCAGAAGACCGCTAGGTAGATCTATACATAGAGCTCTAAATTCGGCTACCCCTATCGGGCCTCAGTCAAACGGCAGCATGTCAGTACATGCGATCAGCTGTTTAGACGGAATAGAGGCTATGACTAACAGCTAGGATGTTCCATATAAAACAGAACTATAGAAAATTACGTTTATGTGCTACTGTGCAATATTGATTGAAAATTAATCAGTGATTTCATCAAACTTCCTAAATAATTTCTTAAGGTTAAACTTCAGTGTACTTGAAAAATATTGATTTATTAAAGTTCTATATATAAAAGGAGTAACGAAGACATGTGACATTTTATCAAACACCATAACTTATATTTGTATTTGGTTGGTCTGTACACACATTATATAAGTGGCACTAAATCTTGTTATCAGTCGAATGATTCATTTACATTTTTTAATCAATACGCAATTTTAACGTCAAAGTTTTATGCATGTGTGGTAGCGAATTATTGGTGTTCGGTATATCCTGGTGAGATGTACTACATAATGAACTGTCATAGCTATCAGTGTAAACTGGTGAAATATATAAACCGCATTTCATATACGAGTACCAAGTACGTGTATAGCGTTCGAGGTGTTAAATATATGTTCGTGCTTTAATTTGCAAAGATATACAGTGAAATATGGCATATTTTACAGCAAAGATATTTATACTTGTAAGTTTAGTTAATCGATTTCTGTCAGCGGAAATTCCAAGTGTGACTATAAGACTAGGGACAATAAGTGGAGAAACTAAAAGTGTGATATTTCGAAATAAACCGTATGAAGTTGACAGATATCTCGGCATTCCATATGCTAAGCCTCCAACTGGAGAACTGAGGTTCAGAAAGCCGGAGCCGTTTGGCCCATTTCCTGAGCCGTACAGTGCAACAGACTTCGGACCAGCATGTCCACAAGCTTTTATTCTTCCTCACCAGCCCGAGGAGAAGACATCAGAAGACTGTTTATTTCTCAATATTTATGTACCACGACAGGAATCCGACCATGTTCTTTATTCACGGCGGCGGATTTTCAATGGGTTCAGGAACTATGTACGATGGAGGAGTCCTTTCTTCTGTCGGAAATGTGATTGTAGTCACCATCAATTACAGGCTGGGATTGCTTGGATTTTTAGATATTGACAATGCAAAATCATCAGGTAATTTTGGTTTTTATGACCAACGTTTGGCCCTGCAATGGGTCAGCGAACATATTGGTGCGTTTGGAGGAGATAAAGATAGGGTGACCATATTTGGGGAATCTGCAGGTTCGCTAAGTGTTTCCTTGCAAATGATTTATCCGCCAAATGACGGACTCTTCAGAAGTGGTATTTCGCAGAGCGCGGCTTTAACGATTCCAGGATATTACCAAGAAAATAACATCGAAATAGCTAAATATTTTGCCGAGAATATGAGCTGTAGTGTTGGAGACATGGATGAAGTTTTCAGTTGTCTTCGGTCAGCAACTCCTGAAAATATAATCAAAGTTGTTTCAGATACATTGGCATCTGGCGGTATGGCAGACAAAGTAAAAGTTCAGCCAGGGGCTGTTCCAACAATTGAAGGCGAATTTATCAAAACTTATCCCGCTGACTTGTATATGAAAGCAGTAAATGAAGAGAGCAAGGAAATAAACTTCTTTCGAACACTTAAACTGATGAATGGCGTAAATGGCAAAGAAGGTGCAATATTACTTATGATGTTCGGATCAGATAATTTGGAGGACCTGGAGATAACTCGAGAACAGATGAATACGCAGCAAATTCCTGGTGCTACAGCATTAGTCTATGGTCAGCGAACTGTTCCTGAAGTTGTGAAACAGCTTCTGATTGCAGAGTACACGGACTGGGAAAATCCTGATGATCCCAGAAAACTTCGTGAACAAATAGTGCGTCTTTTCGGTGACATTTATTTCAATGTTCCTGCGATAGAAATGAGTCGCGTTCATTCTAATGCATCTGATGTTGACAGTTATCTATACAATTTCGTTGCTTTCCTCGACAAACACATGCTTCCAACACCAAATTGGGTTGGCATGGCAAACCATGGAGACGAGTTAGGGCCTGTGTTTGGATACAGCTTTGATTTGGCAGCTGTGATGAACATATCGGATTACACACCTCCTGAATGGGAGCTTGAGCTATCTGGAAGAATGATGGCATACTGGACAAACTTTGCAAAAACAGGGTACGACATTTATCATCATTTGTTTTTAGCTCGACTATACGAAGTATAAGGAGAGCTATCCTACTCGATCCGGCGTCGGCGTCTTCCCGCGTCCCCACCTTGGTTAAAGTTTTTTTACACTTTCTCTTTTTTCAATTTATCTCTGTAATTACATGATGGATTTGATTCAGACTTGAAATACTTATTCCTCGTCATCATCCACATCATCTGAAATAAGGGCCATAACTCTGTCACCAATATTTCATGAATTATCCCCCCTTTTCACTTAGATTTTCAGGTTAAAGTTTTGATGCACTTTCACTCTATCTCTGTTATTACTGAATGGATTTGATTCAAACTTAAAATAGTTGTTCAACATCATCACCCACATCATATGACACAAGGTGCATAACTCTGGCACAATTTTTCATGAATTATTCCCCTTTTTACTTAGAATTTCAGGTTAAAGTTTTATGCACTTTCACTCTATCTCTGTTATTACTGAATGGATCTGATTCAAACTTAAACAATTGTTCAACATCATCACCCACATCATATGACACAAGGTGCAAAACTCTGGGACCAATTTCTGATGAATTATTTCCCCCTTTTTACTTAGAATTTTAGGTTAAAGTTTTGATGCACTTTCACTCTGTCTGTTATTACTGAATGGATTTGATTCGAACTTGAAATACTTATTCCTCGTCATCATCCACATCATCTGAAATAAGGGCCATAACTCTGTCACCAATATTTCATGAATTATCCCCCCTTTTCACTTAGATTTTCAGGTTAAAGTTTTGATGCACTTTCACTCTATCTCTGTTATTACTGAATGGATTTGATTCAAACTTAAAATAGTTGTTCAAGATCATCACCCACATCATATGACACAAGGTGCATAACTCTGGCACAATTTTTCATGAATTATTCCCCTTTTTACTTAGAATTTCAGGTTAAAGTTTTATGCACTTTCACTCTATCTCTGTTATTACTGAATGGATCTGATTCAAACTTAAACAATTGTTCAACATCATCACCCACATCATATGACACAAGGTGCAAAACTCTGGGACCAATTTCTGATGAATTATTTCCCCCTTTTTACTTAGAATTTTAGGTTAAAGTTTTGATGCACTTTCACTCTGTCTGTTATTACTGAATGGATTTGATTCGAACTTGAAATAGTTGTTCAACATCATCACCCACCCTATATGACGCCAGGTGCATAAATCTGGCACCAATTTTTCATTAATTATTCCCCCTTTTTACTTAGAATTTTAGGTTAAAGTTTTGATGCACTTTCACTCTGTCTCTGTTATTACTGAATGAATTTGATTCAAACTTAAAATAGTTGTTCAACATCATCACCCACACCATATGACACAAGGTGCATAACTCTGGCACCAATATTTAATGAATTATGCCCCTTTTTGCTTAGGATATACTAATATAGTGTTTTGATACATTTCATCTTTACCTCTCTTATTACTTTAAGTTGATATTTTTGACATAGACTCAGGCTATTGTGCAATATCTTCATCCACAATTGGAGTCATTAAACACTCCAGTGACAGCTCTAGTTTCCTCAGACGTGCACAGTTTAACTATCCAACATCGAAATAGTCGAGCGCGCTGTCTCCTGTGACAGCTCTAGTTAAATATAGCAATAAAACAAGATTTAGCTTACCAAAAGGTTCCTTCTAGCGCATATTAAATATTCTTTTTAAGGGATCTTTAATAAAACAATTATGAACAATGTGTTTTACTAGTTTACGTACATTCTTATCTATTTCAATAAGGATACTTAAAAGTTATTTCACACAAACATTTATTTAACTTAAAATAATATACAAATACCTTTAGATGAGCGATTCTACCTGATTATTATCAGTGGACAATAACCATGACTCTATCAAAATTTTGGGAACCATTGTT
This sequence comes from Mercenaria mercenaria, assembly GCF_021730395.1. Classification (NCBI taxonomy): domain Eukaryota; kingdom Metazoa; phylum Mollusca; class Bivalvia; order Venerida; family Veneridae; genus Mercenaria; species Mercenaria mercenaria. The sequence continues at coordinate 28,806,395 of NC_069362.1, forward strand.
GACAGCTGTCCTAATGGCACTGATCAGAATTTGGTCGTAAGGTTGTTTATTTCTAATAAGCAATACTGTAGCAAAAGAGTTCTGTCAAATGCCAGAATGGATACCAAGAACTCCAGGAGAAAAAGAGCTTTTATATAAGTCAGCACCAACAAACTAATGGTTTTGTAAAAAGTGCGCACAAAAACTTCACAGCTTGAAAATTTCAAAACAATTAATCAAAAGGCATGAAATCACAAACTTCGAAATAATTTATAGCACAGTAAAGTAAAGAAATGCACTATACAGTTCTTGACAAAAACAAGGGAAGTAATTGAAATGTTGTAATCCGGTGACTGTACGTATCGTGCAATAGCATTAACAGTCTTACTTTATTACAGTATGTTTTGATTGTAATACTTAAAATGTCAAAATAATAAAGCTGGTATGAAATAAAATCGTAAAAAAAACCTCTGGAGATAGCAAAGAATGCAACCGAGAAGATTAATAGTAGACGATATTTTTGGGCGGGATTCTATTTTTAGATGATGAATATTCATTTAGTTAATCTCGATTCTTCATTATGACATGTAAGATTTAGGAGTAAGATAGTTTAAACTAAATTATTGTTTTTTTGTAGGTCTGTTATTACGTAGTTGTATTTCACTAAAGATTGATTTAAAGATGCGTAAAAACACATTGGCAAAGAGGCTATTTGTTATAAATATGCATAAGTACAAAATGGCGGCGCCTACTGGAATTCGGATGCCTTTGATGATACCCTTGTATCAATTACCTGCTGTCAAGTGTGACATGTTCACCATAAGTTTTCCTTCTCATGAGAAGGAACAATAACACACATTCATCAGCACGTCCTTACATGTACACAACGTCATATCTCTGCTAAAATTAGCATAATTAATGATAGGCACTCCTTAAGGCCTCATTAATTGAAAATATAAGTGAAACTAGCTTCAAAATCTTTGTACAGAAACCGTCAAGATAAGAATATTTTGCATAAAGAAGGTTTGAGTTATGAAATATGTATTTAACCTTTCTTTTATCTTTTTGTCTCAGCGATCCGAATAAACCAGCATCAGATGTAGTATCTTCTGTAGCTTGGCCAAAATATGACGTCACATCACAGTCCTACATCAAGTTTGATAGGGAAGATTCTATTGGTCAATATTTATTTGCAAGAGAAACCGACTTTTGGAAGAATACTTTATCAACCGTGTTCGATGCTACGGAGCATGCGCAAACTATTGCATCGCAGTATGGGAGCAAAGACAAACAAACATGCGACAAGGACGGCACATGTGGATGAATCAAGACTCTGAAATTATATTCGATCAAAAAAATAGTATATTTTTAAATTTGTACATTAACCTGACTGTAGTATAGTAGCGAATCAAGTCACATATTGTCTAAATAACAGAAACTCGTGCTTCCACAGAATGATTTTCCGCTTCCAAATTTCAGTTGAAGAACTCAAGCATATTTGAAATTGTTACTTGTTATCTCTATGTATTTACGATAGGAATTAAAACGTCATTTACTTCCGATATTCAGGCGCAAAGTTCGAATCGGCTGCGGTGGCATATTTCTGCCACGAGATAGCTAGGTCGCTATCGCGATAATTAAAAAGGTTATATTGATAAAGCGATATTTTATGAAAAGATTATCTCAATAGTTGAAAGTTTCTTGGAAATATTATTGCGATAATTTACATTAATATCTCGATATTTTTTGCGCAATTTCTACGTTGCAGTTTCAAGCACTAACGCAAAATTTTTCTCCAAAATATTTTTCAGGGAACAAATAAAATATCTAGAAAATATTATTTTTTCCTGAAATGGTTCAGAAAAATGCAAAAATTCCTTGGAAAGTTTACATTATTATCGTGATAGCTACCACCATAATTTACTGAGGTATTTTCAATAGCGTTCGTGGAAAAAAAATCTTCATTTATATAGAAAGCTAATAATAATGTTTAGATGCGTATGAAATAAAAAGATTAGCATCTTTACATTGAGAAACAGACATAATTTCTTTTGCGGAATAATATGGCGACCCTAAAATCACACACTATCTCCGCTGCAGAATACGTGCATACTTCTAGTAAAAGATTTATTTACCTGTAAAAAAAGTCTTAATATTTAAAACTTATTCTTTTACAGATTTACATTTAGCGACATTTGCAGAACTCGTACTCATTTCTCGGTACAAGTAGCAGTCACGGTTCCAGGGGCCAGTAAAGCCTGTCATGCTAAGCCCACCTGAACAAATTGTTCGGCAAGACCAACTTCATGAAAATAAAAAAAAATGTTTTCATGAAAAAGTCTTTCAATCTTTTTTATGATTTCGCTGTAAATGACAACCATGTAGATCGTAGATGCATTATGTCTTGGATGCATAGCAATACTACTGATTTGTTAAAACTTTAAAGTATCGATTTTGAGATTTTATTTTCAATGAAGAAGTCATTTGAAATATTTTGTTATATATTCTGTATTTCTGTTTCATTTTGAATTAATGCAACTTTCAATTAAGCTAGAATAGTATCAGTTTTCTGTTTATACTGTTCTTGTATTAAATAGTGTCATCATTGTGGTCGATAATTATGTTTTACTTTGACTGTAAATTTTTGGTGAATATATTAGTATATACACATCCAGCCGTACACTATTATAGATATACGATTTGAGGGGTTGCCTTCCTGGAATATAATGTTGTATAGGATAGACAACGAGTGCCGTTGTCTACGGGATATATACAACGAGCAAAGCGAGTTGTATATATCCCGTAGACAACGGCACGAGTTGTCTATCCGACTTAGACCACGTGACATAAAAACTGCAATTATTGAAAACTCTCCCACGCGTTCTATAGAAATAAGGATTAACGTGTTTTTATAAGAGTAATATCATCTTTGTACCGTTAGCGCTTAATTGTCAGTGGGGCACATGAAAAAATGCAGGTGTATAAATTCAGTTTTACTCAAATACCGGATTTACTAAGATTTAACGTTCATTAACACTTTGAGTCATTTATTTGCAATCGCAAAATTAATGCTAAACAGTTAAATATGGATTTCTCAAAAATACTCAAAATTGGACTGCATGCTGAACAGTTAGTTTTTGTGAGGAGTTTGCATGTTGGCGAAACACGATGACAGATACGTTGATTCGTTGATTCATGAAGATAGCCAGGTTATTTATTTATTTATTTATTTAGTTAGTTAGTTATTTTTTTATTTTTTTACTTTGTTTATCAGGATATAGTTAGTGCGTAGATGCTCGTAGGACTACGAATACCTTTTACTATATCGTGCTCTTCTTGTAAGAATGATGTAGTTGTTTTACTTTCTAACTGGGCCAAGTTGTTCGAAACTTTAACGGGCTGTAATTTAGTTTAGTTTATTTTATACTAATTTGTTTTAGCTCGATTGTGATGAAAGCTTTAACTGTTTAAGCTTATTGTAACCACTCTCGAGTCCGTTTCCTATGAAAACTAGTACTGGGGTCATATGAGAAGTCATTGTCGTGACCCCAATGATGCTCGAACCCACGACCACTGCATTAAGCTGTTAAACTAACCGCCTGTTAAATTTCTATTCAAGATACTAGTCTTGGCGGGTGGGAAACACTAGTATGATGTTTGAATTTTTAAAGATGGTTGGTTTAGTGTTTATAATCCTTAACAAGTACATTTGATTTTCTAAGTTTTCTAAACTGTCGAAATCTACTACCGTTAACGCAATCGCCTGTTAAAGTTTCGAACAAATGGATCCAGTTGATTGCAAATGTGAGGATCGTGCTGACATGTCTTTTTTATAACAAGTGAACATAAAAACTTACAACTGTTGGAAACGTTTCAGTGAATGTGTAAATTACGTTTTTACCCAGTTGGTTCTACACTACAAATATGTAGTTTATTGTAATTCAATTTTATTGATATCTAATAACATGGGGTCATTTTTACGATATTAATATTTAGATGTTGTCAACTGAATTTACCTCCATGTCAGTCTTATTTTTTATCCCATTGATAACTGGTGAGAATATTGCAAGGTTATTTAACTCCGGCGTTAGCCTGTATTGTTAGATGGTAAATTGACACGAAATTCACGCGTTTTTTGCCCAAGTTTCCCCCGATATATATACAACGCTACTGTTGTATATGAAATATAGACGGGTACAAGTCTGCTTTGCGATTGGCTATTTACGGATTATCGTGGTCTAATTCCTATTAGATATCCTTGGGTGTCTTTTCAGTCATTCATGAGGGTAATAAAACATTTTGTTTTGAATCTCAGAATCGTACTAAGATATTTATATGCTCATTAATAAAATATTTACTGTTGAAAAGAGGCAAAAAATAGAAACTAACAAGAAAAAGAAATATTTATAGACATTTTAAGTAAGATCTTTAGATTTAAATTAATGAAATTGCAAAAGGCTGTAAATTAAGTGGTAGAAAACATAGATGTGAGAAATACTTGCCAGTTTAATGGATTTTGTGAACACCGAGAAATATCGTAAAATAATCTATGATTAATGACTATAGTGTACTTAGACATTACATATCAAAATACTAAATCAGTTTTGAAAAGTACCCAAACTAACATATTTCAAATCTTATTAAGTATGTTAGAAGGTATGAATAATACTAAATATAAAACAAACAAATACTAAATATAAAACTCTCAGGAAGATACTGATTGCTTTCTAAATGACACTAAGATTTGCAATAGAAATTATTTGTAAGTTGTTTAAACTCTGAATCTAAAAACATGACGAAATTTCTGAAAAGTATTATCGACACACAGTTGTAGACAGCGTTGTTACAGGAATCACATTCAAGGTCTTGATTCCCGTCTGCTTAGCTCAATAGGGAGAGCGCAGATCTACGGATCGCGGGGTCGTGAGTTCGAGCCCTGGGCGAGGCGTATGTTCTCCGTGGCGATTTGATAAAAGACATCGTGTCTGAAATCATTCGTCCTCTACCTCTGTTTCATGCGGGGAAGTTGGCAGTTACTTGCGGAGTACTGGTACAGAACTCAGAAACACTGGTTATTTAACTGCCCGCCATTACATAACTGAAATACTGTTGAAAAAAGGCGTTAACCACAAGACTGATACTTTATCTCAGTTATCAAAGGTATCGTTATTACTCATTCATTTTGTAAGAAAACACACCAGCTTTTTTAAGGGAAAAAATGTTCTCCGCAAGTAACTGTCACCTCCTCCATGTAAATCAGAGGCGGATGTCTAAGACATTCAGACACAAAGGCTTTTATCAAATCGTCAGAGAAAACACAGGCCTCGCCCGAATATCTGACACAAAGTCTTTTATCAAGTCGTCACAGAAAACACAGGCCTCGCCCGAATATCAGACACAAAGTCTTTTATCAAATCGTCAGAGAAAACAAATCGTCACAGAAAACACAGGCGTCGCGCGGATATCAGACACAAAGTCTTTTATCAAATCGTCACAGAAAACACAGGCGTCGCGCGGATATCAGACACAAAGTCTTTTATCAAATCGTCACAGAAAACACAGGCCTCGCCCGGATATCAGACATCATGATAATTATACAATCATCATTATACATTACAACTTCAATATAAATAATAATCATCAAGCAATGTAGAACAAATGGATGCTGGTATTTCCTGTCTAGTGTCCGGCTCAATGGTTATCTAACATAAAATAAGTAGAACCGATGAAATAACAAAAATATAACAATATCACATAGTTTACATATAGAAATACATACCAATTGTGGACTGGGCTCTTGACGGAACACACACACACACACACACACACACACACACACACACACACACCAAAAATGTACTTTCTCAGTGAGCTGGTTACACTGCCACCATGTGTTACTATAAGGCTGCAAAACAAGGTGTATAATAGAATAGAAAACGAGTGATGTCTTAGAATTACTGCAATGTACTAGACGTCGAACCCGACTGTTCTATAAATAGGCATAAATATGGGACACAGTCTAGGGCCGGAGTGGTTGCATGCTGGGATCGCGCACACAGAGACGTCAGTCAGCCATTACTGTACCATCGGAATCAACTGAATGTATCATCCATGATTATTATATACAAAGTGTCATCCAACCGGAGTTAGACTCGGTAAGTCACCTGACCATTACTGGGTGTCACTTTAATGGTGTCAGAAGTTAGCGAGAACGGACATTTCGCCTGAAATCTTCGTCAATTGAGAAGAATGCTGCGAGCACCTGCTCCGTGACGGTCACTGACCCAACGTTGAGAAATCCTTTGTACAGCTTTGACAGCAGCTGCTTTCAATTAAAGTCGATCGGTAAATGGAATAAGGTGCCCTTTATCGATAGATTTTGCAAAAATAAGGTGTAGTTTCCTTATATTTTGCAGCAGAAATCAGCGTGGGAAACAGACAACTGCGCATGTGCTTGGCCGGAAGTACAACAAGTAATCATTGCAGGAGCGGATCATCGTGACCTTTACCAAGCTGTTGTGCATCCCCCCTGGTCCTCGCCCATTTTTAAATTAAATTTGGAAACATTCTTGATTTATTAAAGAGGAGAGGGTCTGTGGCCTGTATAGTTGTTTGTTTATTTTTGTTTTTCAGGTAAATTTCAGAATTTCCAAAAGATGGATTTTTCTGAAATCAGTATGTTGAGAGCAGCTGGCCAAAGAAGGTGCGCATTAATTTTGCGACACCTACAGAATTGATGCATATCCCTGGGATAAAAGCTAGGCTTGCCCATTGATAATACAAATAAGGGAAAGCAGTGGGAACATAACACCGGAGATTTTAGTAAGTATCTCTAGGGGTTTAGTGAAAACCAATGCCTTGGATGAAGTTGATTTTCGCCCGAATAAGGCACTTACAACTGGTCTTGACGATGAGGTAAGTCCACCTGCGGTAGAGGAGTTTGACTTCCTTCCGTCTGTTTCAAAGCCAACTGATCTAACAGAAACATGAGAACCTTCGAACACTTTGGTGAAGCCTCACGTCGGTGAAGAAGCTTCACCGGCAGCCAAACCAAAGGTGTTTTCATCATTCGCCGGCTTGCCTGAGTCTGAAATAAGTGCAGGCTATTTTCCCACCCTGTCTAACCCTGCGATGAGTAGAAGCGGTGGTGCTGGACTTTCCACTGCGGCTGGCACACTGTGGGACGGCACAATGTGCGTGTTTCCATGGTGGGCGGCTCAACACCTGTATTTAGCACGGCTACCAGTGGTGTGCCTTCCACAGGGGTGCATCGTACATATAGGGTACACACTCCTGTGCGAGATACTACACCGAAGCAGCTTAGATTCAAATCTATTGAATCAAGTTCTTCGGATAGTGAGAGCAGCTCTGATGATGAAGTTAGTACACAGCCAGGCCATAGTTCTAGCTCAAAAACACACACAGATGAGGGTCTTCTAGCGCGACGTAAGCGTGCTAGGAATGTTATCAACACGTTGCTAAGAAATCTTTGTTATGATGGTAAGGGTAACTGGGCTACATTTAAGTAAAAATTTGTTCGTTACGCAGAAGCTTGCGAATGGACAAAAAAGCGCTTTTATTGTCTGTGTTGGAGTCTCACAGGTGCGGCTATTGATTTCTATGCAGTCCTTACTGATCCTAGAGAGCATCTGTCTTACCACAGGTTGATGCGCAAGCTGGAAAGTAGATTTGTTGCGAAAGAGCTTCAGGCTACAGCACAGTTGCGGTTTCAGCAAGCGTCACAGTCCCAGGGGCAGTCCCCGAAGAACTGGTCAGACAGAACTTTAACCTTGGCAACAAAGGCGTTCCGTGATTTGCCGGAACATTATCCAGATCAACAAGCAGTACTCGCTTCTGTCAGGGTTTGAGTGATAGGGAAACTGGTCACCATGTATGTATGTCAGAGCTTGTGACAATCGAACAGGCAATAAATGGCGTCCGCCGTTATCAACAGGTTCACCAGCCATGTTTGGCAAGGCGAAATGCGATAATCGCAAGGTTGATACTGACGAGGACCGCCAAGCAGTGTATGCGGTGGAGGACAGATCAGCTTTGCACACTAGATGGGGGACAGGAAGTGCAGCCACTCCTGATCTATCCTCTCTTTAAAGCATGATGGGCAAGTTGCAACAGCAATTAGAAAAGAAGTTGCAGCTGGGGCTGGAGAAGGGATCTGCAAAAATGAAACAGCAGACTAACAGGCGAAAGTCACCTGTTAGACGACGACCAGTGTCTGGAGCATGCTATGGTTGTGGTGAGAAGGGGCATTTCATTAGAAATTGTCCAAAGGGAGCAGACAAGTGTGCGGCCAACCAGCCGTTAAACAAGAAAGGATCGAGTTTGAAGGCCGACAATCGATCCGGAAATGACCAGGCCTAAATGAGGCAATTGAAAAGGACCAGGGTGTTGGGGTGTCACACTGCCAGGCAGTGCACCCTCCCTCTCAGGATCCGCCAGTGGCAGATGACACAATGGTGAACAGTCTGCCGGATGGTGATGCATTGGTGCAAGATGCATCCGAGGGGCAGTGCTTGGTCAGCCTAGTCTACTGGATAGTCCAGTGCCAGGTATCACTGAAGCAGTGTTTGAACCATTACGCTTAGAGAATTCACAGGCAGCGGTGCTGGAGCGGTTGTGCAGGGGACAATTGACAATGGTCAGCCTGAAGTAGTGTTGACTAAGGATTCTGGCATGAAGGGTGCTGAACAGGTTAGGGACCGAATGAGACTGGCAGTGGTGAACTTGAAGAGTTTAAGGTTTGCCAGCTGACGTCAGCCTCGCAGTTTAGCATGAAAATTCAAGTTGGGGATCAAGCGGTTACAGCGGTTGTAGATACCGCTGCGCAGGTGACCATTATTTGAGATAAGGTGTATGACGCCCTGCAAAGGAAATCAAAGAGGCTACGCGGAGCGCAGCTCATGACAGCAGGCCGCAAGATGGGCATGAAGGGTTTTGTAGTGGGCCCAGTTAAACTAAAAATAGGGGAGCAATGGTACAGGGAGCAATTATATGTAGCTCCGATTGAACAAGAAATGCTTCTTGGTTTCGACTTACTTCGTCAATGGTCTGCCATGTTAGACATGGGCCGGGGCATATTGACATTTGACAGCCAGGTTATCAACTTACTAGTAAATGTTGGGAAGCGTGGTGAGGTACCAGATGTTGCTCGGGTTACAGTTGCTAAGCGTCAGGTCATTCCGCCAAATTCAGTCGTGAGGGTCAAATGTAGCCTGGATCAGAAAATGCCAGACTATGTAGTAGAACCCGTTGATAATGTGGAAGTCCTTGTTCCATGGGCAGTCCGTGGTGTATGGGCGGAACTATTGATGTGTGTTATGGACACCAGTGATAGATACCGGTTGCTTCGGAAGGGTATGGAAATTGGTAGAGCCTTCCCAGTTGATGGTTTCCTAGACAGCAACCATGATAGTTGTGACGAAACACCGGGGGCGTGTGAGGTCACTGAGGGTTCACCGGGTAGTCCGGATGAATCTGATTCATTAACAAATGGTATTCAAGACCATTTGCAGCAGGTGTATTTGGACTCAAGCAAGCACTTGAATGAAGACCAGCAAATTCAGTTAGCGCAGCTGCTAATTGAGTTTCAAGATGTATTTGCAAGGGATGAGTTCGGCTTAGGGAAGTTCACTAAGATCGAACATAGCATTGATACGGGTGATGCAAAGGGGAGGAAGAGGCCCAAGAGAAAACGCTCAAAGCGGGTGTCATACAGGAATCAGCTTCAGAGTGGGCTTCAGCACCGGTTATGATCCGGAAGCATGACGGATCTGTCAGGTGGTGCATCGATTATCGTTCCTTGAATGCCGTCACGACAAAAGATGTATTTCCATTGCCCTTGGTAGATGATTGCCTTGATACTTGGCAGTGTGTGGTTTTCTAAGTTAGATGCCAATTCCGCATACTGGCAGGTGAATATCAAGGAGGAAGATAGGAAAACGACTGCCTTTATCACAAAGTACGGACTGTACGCGCATGTGAAAATGGGCTTTGGACTTTGTAATGCATCAGCAACCTATGCAAGAGTGATGAATCTTGTCCTAAGGGGGTTAAACTGGAAGACAGTCATAGCTTTCCTTGATGATGTGCTAGTGCTAGGTAAGACGTTCCAGGAACATCTTACTAATCTAGCGGATGCTCATGGGCGGTTCAGAGATAATGGTTTGAAGTTGAAGCCAAAGAAGTGTTTCTATTCCAAAAGGAAGTAGATTTCCTTAGAAGAGTTGTAAGTAGCAATAGTTTGGCGATGTCTGATGTTGATGTGGTTGTAGTGCGAGAGTGGCCTGTACCTACATGTTCTAAAGATGTGGAACGCTTCATGGGTATGGTCAGCTATCATGGACTTTCGTCGACGGCTTTGCACAGCTGGCAGAACCACTGTACAGTGTCGTGGGTAAAAAGAAGTTTCGATGGGACACAAGAGCAACAAGAGGCATTTGATGCTTTGAAACAGGCTCTCACTGAACCACCAGTGTTGGCATTACCAAACCAGACAGTCAAGTTTATCTTGGACACGGATGCCTCAGACAAAGTGGTAGAGGCTGAGCTTATTCAGGTTCAGGATGGCGTTGAACGGGCTATTGCGTATGGCAGCTTTGCGCTTAACCGCAAACAACGCAGGTATTGTGTTACTGGAAAAGAACTGTTGGCTGTAGTAAGATTCACACGCCAGTATAGACACTACCTGCTGGGTAGAAGATTCACGGTCAGGACTGACCATTCTAGCTTACCTTGGTTAATGCGGTTCAGAGAACCACAAGGGCAACTCGCAAGATGGCTCGAGGAGCTACCGCAGTATGATATGGTGTTGAAGCACCGACCATGCCAGAAGCACGGGAACGCATATACCTTGTCCAGAATGCCGGCAAGTGATGGACAGTGTGCAGCGTTTGTTGCTTTGATGGAGCCTGGAGATTTGCCTTGTGGAGGTTGTGACTACTGCGTTAGGGCACATAACAAAAACTGGGGATCGTTTGTCGATCAGGTGGACACTGCAGTTCCATTGGCATCGCAAGGGGTGCAGAGATTAGCGGCTGTCAATGACCATGTCAGTCAGGGAATCCGCATCGGGGGCGACCAAGGGGGTAACTTGGCAGCCCACCACTCTGAGGGTTTGAGGCAAACTGCAAAAGATCAGTTAGGCAACAGTGGCAAGACGGTTCACACCGAGGGGTCGGACAGCTCAGTGGGAGAATCGAACAAGAGGTGGCACAAGCCTGTGATGCTGAGGTTGAGCAGGGTGCTTGCGGCGGTGCAGATGATGAGGGGTATCTGTACCTACCCTGGGATCCAGAGGGGGACAGATGGTTATTCCACCCCGGTAGACCAGCATAAGCAAGTGTGTGGTATCAAGGATACCGCTCAGCCTGTGAACACAGACCGGTATATATGTAGATGTTACAGCCACTGAAGCACTGGATATTGATACGTACCGCTGCAAAGAATGTACTGCTCAGGGGAACAGAGGTTAAGAATAGTCACTTAGCCTTTGCCGCGGAGGGGGAAGAGAGGAGGAGAGATGTAGTCGTCCAGGACCATTAGGAGTCGAATAGTGCTAGGTATTAGAACAGAATTTAGAGTGATGTAGTGGTCGTGGATCATTAGGTGTCGAATAGTGTTAGACACTAGAAGCAGAAAAGTTATGGCTGGATCATGTTACATGACCATGTATCAGCAAGTCAGCAAGGAGGGTTTGGTTGCTAGGCCCCAAATCATCTGCTGAAACAGTGCAGCGAACCAGCATGATGAGGTTTAGGATACCTCACAGGTCAAGCGATGTCCCACCTACATTGGTGTTCAGCCCCCAGAGTACCTTCCTATTCGATAAAGTGTGTGTGTGTGGGGGGGGGGGGGAGGCGAGTGCAGTAGACGTCGAACCCGACTGTTCTATAAATAGGCATAAATATGGGACACAGTCTAGGGCGGGATTGGTTGCATGCTGGGATTGCGCGCACAGAGAATGTATTATCCACGATTATTATATACAAAGTGGCATCCACTCCGCCATGAACACAAAATAGATTATAATGAAACAATTCCACTTGTCCACTTGAAAACATGTCGGACAACTGAAGAAAAAGCGGTGTCATGTGATTAAAATTCATAAAACAGCGGGAACTTATTGCAGTGCTTAACTGGTTGCTATTAAGAATTGGTTAAAGGGAAGTAACTTCTGAATAACTTAAGATCCAGAATAATCCACCTGGTTACACTATATCCTTGGTCTCGTTAGTGCATTGATGATTGTGACTTTCTCCTTGTAGCTCACAGGTGTTGTTGATTTTCTAGCTCGTAGCTTAGCCAGTTGGTCTGCCTCTTCATTGCCTGCAAGTCCACAATGGGATGGAATCAACTGAAGTGCAGGTGATACTCCGGCTCTGCATTCTCCTGGCTAGCTGTGGAGCTTTATTGTTGATCAGAGCTTCCATGACAGAAAATGCATCTGTAAGAAAGACGACTGAGGAGCTTTCTTCTGCCGAGTCTTCAATCATTGAGACGACCTTCATGAGTCTTCAGTCTCCGCCTTGTAACTGTTGCAGTGTTTTCCCGTGGCTGCATGTAGTGTTTCTCTCTTGCCAGATGGTATAGAATGAAAACTCCTGCACCTCCATCTTTGATGAGGCTGATCCATCTGTATAGACATGAGTCCATGTTTCCGGAGGAGAGTCTTCATCGATCATAGCTAGTGTGAGGCTCTTCCGAATACATTCATTTTTTTTTGTTTCCCGTGGTCAAAATTTGGAACAGCAAGTCTCACAATCACATCACTGAAGACAGAGAAGTTTTCAACAGTGGGTTATGATCCATAGCTGTAGAAAGATCTGTACAGTGTAATACAAACTATTTTTCTTTATCTAAGTGAGTTCCTATTGCAAGAGTTTTACCTTCAACAGATATATACTAGTACCGAGACTCAGCAGGATTTGTCTCACAGGACGTGAGCAATGTTTCTGCAGGAGCCAATGTATGATACCAGTCTGTTGCAAGGCATGTAGGACGGGTTCGGTCGAAAATCTTGATGCTCTCCTCGATTTCACTGGCAATAAAAGCTTTTAATTTATCATTTTGATACCGATAATTCTGTTTCCGGAGGAGAAACAGCTTTTTAGATACGCCTTAAGAACGACCAGACCAAACAAATATCGATTGAAAGAGATGTTCTTCGTCGTCAATAGTCTAATTACATCGAAGTTCACTGTCGTCAGAAGGCCAATTACAGTTATGTTCTTCGTCGTCAGATGGCCAATTACAGTGATGTTCTTCGCCATCAGAAGGCCAATTACAGTGATGTTCTTGTTCGTCAGAAGGCCAATTACAGTGATGTTCTTCGTCATCAGAAGGCCAATTACAGTAATGTTTATAGCCAGTTAGTATAACAGGTCTTTTTATCAAAACTAAAAGACATGTTAGATGTTATGTTATATATAAGGACCAAAAACAAACAATCTGTTCTGAAAAAACAGCACCATCTGAAACTGCTCCCATAAAAGCTGCTGTTTAGCAATAACTATATACGTACAAATTTTCTCAATGAATTAAAGTAAAACCTGCAAGCAAAGTCACAATGAAAGTGGTCTTGATCTTTTCTCAATACAGGAAGCAATAAGACTAAGGCAAAACTAAAACTGCCACATCCTTATATGCCTCATAGTACAATACTGCATCAACAACATGGATCTACATTTTCGGCTAGTTTACATATAACATGGAAAAGTCATTTCTTTTTTGGTGTGAGACTTATACTTTTTTCACGTGATCTAAACGAAGGAAAGAAAAAACAGAGTAAACTAATCTAACTAAATCAAAACTGGAATTACAGAACCCCAATACATTAAGACCGGCGAAACAAACGAGATCTACTTGATTTTAAGATAAGAAGAACTTTAGTTCTCAATAATTTACCGATTTTAATAAAACAATAAAATCGCCCTTAATTGGCAAGCTTAGAACCAGCTATTGCAATATAAAAAGCAAAAGAGAATATTTCTAAATGAAATATGTTTCTATTTTGTATAACTGCTCGATGGCATACCAGTATTATCACGGTACTTCACAGATCATTCTGACTCAGTTATGTTGAATATAATGACTAGCTGTTACGTTGACGAACATTTGTCAAGGTCTTTCATAATCATTGGTCGAAAAAGTAGCAGTAAGTTAACTAATAAGAATTTAAGATCCGTTGAAATCACAGCACGCTAAAACAGGAAATATATGTTGTTTTGCGCATTTGAAACGTCGTTAGATGATTTCTGTTTAGAGAAGTAGAATTCCCGTGTTTCATTTATTGGTAGTAATAATACATGTAGTCCATTATTGTTTCTTCTCTTGAGAAGGAACATTTAGAATTGGAAAGTAACACTTGACTGAGCAACTGATCGCAAAAACTGTTGTCATTACAAGCTGGCCAGTTAAACTCCGTGACCTTAGAAATAACCTCTGACTTTAAAATTATTCCAAATTAAGACGACTCTCTGGCTGAACGCGCATTACATATTACTAAACCCTATGATGGAAAAGTGGCATTATTGAAACAATCCAAACATGTAATTTGTCACAAAGGTTAACATACGTCGTTACCTTCAAATGCATGGTAAATATGTGACAACAAAACCATTACAATTCTCTCATTGTCCCGCATTTTTTTCTTTGTGCTGGGGAATTCCATTTACAGTGCGCATGCGCAAAAATTGTAGCAGTATTTGATAACTTGTATGTCGTACGTAATATATTGCGTATGCCATGTTGAGTCAGTCTAGTGTATGCGAGCGGCTTTAGTAAAATCTGTTTCCATACATACAATGTTTGTTGTAAATCGTATAATGCAAAGATTAACTCTTTAAATAGGCCCCAGTCAATTGATGCTCCCATTTGCAGACGATATCGTAAAATATTCTCTCAGTAATAAAATAAAACAGTAAAAGTCCTCCTCCTTAAATCATCGATTAAAATGGGAGCCAAAAATAGACGGGGATTTACCTACGATAAGTAACGTAGCTGAATTTTAGCAGTAATGTCTATGTCCGAGTGGTTAAATTAAGCCGTTGGACTACCAACCTTGTGGTCCGGGTTCAGAACCCGGTTTAGTTTCTCTTTTTTTGAAAGTTGTTAGTTATATTGAAAGTTGTTGATTTTTTTGTTACAAAAATGTACATCATTAGCGTGACGTTGCAAACATCATTCAAACGTAATTTGACGCAGCTGTAATGAGCGTTTTACAAATCTCGTATTTAATTAATAAACTTGAGTCAACTCGAGTTGGTTTGGGTATGACTCTGGTCTGGAATCGATTGGTGGAGTAATCATCTAAATCTAAATTATTTTAGTTTATAATGGTCAGAGACCCTATAGGTAAAGGGGCAAACGTCCATCCTGGGGTTCCACATACCGATTACAATATTTAAAATAGGCATTGCAACCAAACATTTACAAGATGATCATTATATATTTATCTTATAAAATGTACCTTTATAGAAAGAATATGCAAAGAATCTTACGGTTAGATGAGCATAAACTCGTAAAAATGTCTTCGACGAGGTACAAGTTTACAACATCAAAAGTTTGATACTTTTCAACAGTATTTCATTTGAAAGTGGAACCAGAATCTCCCAAGGCATTGGCGGCCATAGATGTTTTGGGTTAGGACAGGCCAGGTTAGCAGCTCCAGACCCTATGAAACATTTTGCTCAACGTTGTTTAATAATAAAAAAATCATTTCACGGGCATGGCTTTCAAAATCTAACAAGTTTAGTCAGGATATGGCAATATTTAAAACCATCAAAGCATTTTGTTTCTACTTTTCCAACTACTTGAATGTTCCAGTCAAAAGTTGGAAAAGTCGAAAATTGTACCTTAATTATAGCAGTGTAACAAACTAGATTTAGCAATTTCTATACTATCTGTATGCAACTCAGACAATCAGATACCTAAGTGTCTGTGTTGGCGGCTAAGAAAAGCCATTATCAGTATCGGTTCGACCTGCAGTGACTTTTAAATGCCAACAAAACTGTTAATGTTCTCCTGTAACTCCTGGTATATAATCTATTTCAAAATCATTATTCATCTAAGTATATACATGTACTACCTTTTTGGAAATGAAATATGGATATTTGTACTGATATGTTAATTTTTCCCAAGCGGAATAACATCTGGCCAAACCAGAAATTACACACATGCCACGCACTGAAGTCAGCGGTTGAATGTTCGATTCTCTTCAATAGACTTATTTCCTTCCTGAATTTGGGGAATATGTAATTTATATTTGATATGATCTTATTTACTGTACATTTTTACAGTCATGTTAGTTCTTTTTGCCTTATTTCCATTTTTTTCATATATTTTCAATTTATTTACATATGAAATTCCTAATCAGAAAGAAACTCACTGGCCGAATCGTTATAACTTAGTGACGAGCATTTCGTTTCTCAGTAGTGTAGAGAGATTATTCGAATTTGGTCAAAATTATAGTTATTATCAGTCAATAATCAGGCAAGAGAATAGTTAATTGAAAAATGATTATATATTCTTTTTAAAGATAAACATTGGTTTTTTTAATATTGTCATTAATACTCTTAAAGCAAATAAGAAAACAGCACAAGAGCAGAGTTATTTGGTCAACCAATAAGGCTGAGATTACACGGAAAACAGTTCCTCTGTTTGATGGTGAATATTGATGAAGTTTTGCATTAAATGGCATACTTTAATGGGGGGGGGGGGGGGGGGGATATGAAATAGTAAGTGTATGTACAATCTGACAGAATGAGAATGTCAGATATGCATAACATGACTTTTTGATAGGCCAGTTGTGCCTGTTTGCGGCCATTTAGGGACTATATCTGCATGTGATTTGGTTCAAGATGGTGGAAAAAGGGCCTGTCAACCGCATGTTAATTGTGCCTTGAAATCTTTCTCTTGAATAGTTCTGTTTAGTGCAGTGTTTTACCTTGTTTATTTTTTCTCTGCTTTTAAAAAACAGTCAAATTTTGTGGTGTCCAGCCTTTATATGCAGATCACTACCAAATCAAATGTAAGCCTCCGCAGGTCTAGTCACAAGTAGCCCAAATATAAATAGTGCTAATATTACTTCCTTTCCTCTAGCACCGTGTTTTCTTTTAATCTACCGCGTTTCAGTATGTATCACTCAGCATTCTATTGAAATCGGCATGTTCCTATCGCATGCTAGGTAAGAATTTAATGTCTCGAAAAGAGGAATGGAATGTAGCGAAAAGGAGTAAATCCAGCGGGTTGTATTTCAAATTCCAACGCAATGATCTCCCTTGCCGCTTCGCTCATTGATCACTGGGCGTGTTCGGCATACATACTCGAGCTAACCCGAGTCACCCTGGGGCGCTTTTGTTTGTAACAAACTCAGTTCGGTTTCAAACCACATTGCCAAACTTTCGATTTGTTTTGTTAAACTGGTTTTGATCTCGAAAAGGTTTGTGTCATTTGTTTTCAAAAACCGCTAACCGGTTTGTCAAACCGACCAAACTGCCCCCGGAGGCGGTTTGTTCGGTTTGTTGTATCCGAAATTTATTGCAGTTCGAGAGAAAATGGCGGACCGTGTGGACCAAAATGTAAAGGGGTAAAGAAAAATATTAAGAATTTGTTCATTTCTGGTGAAAACCCGTGGTAATCTTTATGCTCAGTCGAATTCATTTGTCAATAATTACTTCTAAAACATTCTGTCTGTTGGCATACATCGTTTTCATCAGTTTCTCTAACCATCGAAATATTCCATTAATTTCGTTCCAAGATTATTCGACCTCGAACAGTCCAAAATCCAATTACTGTTATAGAATAAAGTTTTAATTTATAGTAAATGTGTCTGTTTCTAAAGGATAACATACATATGCAATTTGTATTTAAATAAATGTCTCTGTTGCTAAGCAAGGGATCCACTTCTTGTAGTGTAAAGAAACACACTTACTTTTGTAAGAATTCTAGGTTCACGTTCTAGCAAGAAGCCCTATGCACATTGACTTAACTTTATATGCACATAAATATCATTAGTACATGTATATAAATACATACGCAAAGCAGTTCTCTAGCCTGACTAAAAGATGCAGTTTTAAATTTTAAGAGCAAAATGAGTATTTCTTTTTATTTTCATGCATACAACTATTCATATCAATGACATTTCATTTTCAAACTAAATTTTCATTTTTTGTATCCCTGACAAGATATTAATTGAAAATACATTGACTGACAGAGGACCTGTTAACTTATGCAGAAAAATGGCCGAAAAACACTGCAAAGTCATTTATACTTGTGGGGGACTAATTTTCAAGGATTTCATAGTTGTGTAATAAATTTCTAACAAGCTGATAAAATACCATCGTTTTTATCTTCAAAAGTTGAATTCCATGAATTCGTGTCCCCATGAAATAGCCATTTCAATATAGACAAAGCAGTTATCAACAACAACAACAAAAAAAAAAAAAGACTATTAAGTCTGTAAAAAGAGCTGATCCTGTACGTTGTTGTCAAATGTTGTACAATCTATTACAATGCTAACTTCGGAAACACGTTTGCACAAGTTTGTTTCAACTGATAATGCATGGTACTCCTGTTCCATACAATGTTCTTTTGTCTCATTTTCAAAGTCAAAAGAGAAACACTAACCAGCTACTGATTTCAAATATTTTTTTTCTGACTTTCAATAATTGACTGATGTTTTCAGGGTAGGTATTATTATATACACATGTCACAATACCTGAAAGCGAGTGTTTAACCAGTTGTGACAAAATGCATTTCCATTTTACTAAATATATGCAAATTGCTGGAGGTAAAGGTATGGTTCAGGTATTCAAAATGTGATTACTGCCTTATGAAAGTGGCATGTACATCTAACAGATCCGATTAGGTCAAATATGATACCTACTTTCTAAAGATCAATAACTACTCCCGCTCATATTACCCTAAATAGTACAATGACATGAAGACATTTCAATTCATTTCTTCTTGTTGTCGTTCGCGACTACACTGTCAGACCAGTAGCCTTGATGAAACTTGTGGTTTGCCGCAGATCCTCAGTGTCTCCATACAGTTTCTGGTGGATTGAGGTGTCTATCGCTCCTGGTCATGCGTTTTACATCTCTGAAGTATATGCTCCGCAGTCTGATCTCCTTCACCAAATGGACAAGCTGGCGATGCTGCCAGTCTGTATTTCTTGTACATATGAGCATTGAGCTTGTTGTGCCCTGAGCGGAGCCTGACCATCATCACTTGTTCAGACCGATCAAGGAGATGAAAAGCATCTTCCTCCATCCTTGGTCTCGTTAGTGCCTTGATGATGGTGACTTTCTCCTTGTAACTCACAGATTCTGTTGGTAGTTCTGACTGTTTGTCTGCCTCTTCATTGCCTGCAAGTCCACAATGGGATGGAATCCACTGAAGTGCTACTTCGCAGGTTATACTCAGGCTCTGCATTCTCATGGCTAGCTGCGGAGCTTTATTGTTGATCAGAACTTCCATGACAGACAGTGCATCTATGAGAAAGACGACTGAGGGGCTTTCTTCTGCCGAGTCTTAAATCATTGAGACAGCCTTCATGAGTGCTTCAGTCTCTGTCTTGTAATTGCTGCAGTGTTTTCCTGTGGCTGCATGTAGTGTAGAGAAATTTCAATTTACTGAAATACATATAATTATATACATATCAATTTTGTTTCATAATGTATATCCATGGTTTCTGGTCCCTCTTAATACAGTGACATAAAAGTTCAAAGTATTAAGTATTATCTGATCAAGTCAGGGGTGTCATTGGATGCCATCCAACTCATTGTTGCCAGATTTTGGATGTACAGTGTGTCATCAGAAAAAAATGTCAGAGATTAAATATGTCGACCGTTTTTGAAGGATCTTAATTTATATTTATTTAAACAAAGAAGTATAATATACATTATTTTTATAGCTCTTTGATTTAAACAAGTTTTTGTGAGGTAAGATACACTCGCTGGCCTAAAATACAACTGGTTACTTAAATCAGTCCAGCACCAGAGTCAGAGTATATGTGCTTTGCTTGAACCTTGAGTAGTATAACATCATCTAATTTTTGCAAATTAACTACATCACAACTATCAAACTTTGCTGAGTGTGTCTAAAACAAGGAAACAGCAATGATTTCAATTAAGGCCTTATCCCTGTTACAAAACACTTAATCTCTAATTTTCAGCAAAGTGAAATAAAAAAAGTCTACTGGATAATGGATACAGTTAAATGATAACATCTCAGTCTTAGTCTTTGTTGCCGGATGGTTAGGGTAGTTGACTTTAAATTATTTGTCCTTCACTGCTGTGTGTTCGAAACTTTGCTCAGGGTGTAGAATTCTTTCATGTGTGGATTTTTAAGTAATCCAGCTGACTTAAAGGACAGTGGCTTAACCTAGATGCCCGCCCATGCCTTAAACAATGCATTGAAAGTTGATATATATATCAACTATGACCTATGATTCTGTCAGTCTGACATTAAACTTAACAAAAACAAACATTTGTATTCACTCAGTTGGTCTACTGGCTTATGTTGCTGAGTGCAAAAGGCAGTGACTCAACTATCTATGCCATAATTAGCCTTGCTTTATACAGATGTTAAATAGTGTCGGCACAGGAGGAGTAGTAATAGTAGTACATGTTATTTAATATGTTTGGCTATTAGATACAAAATCTGTCATTTATCTCCATTTAGAATAAATTTAATTACCAGTTTTTCTAGATTCGCCATTTTTTTCATACAAACCGCCTGTTTGTTCAAGAACTCATTTTAACAGAAACCAGTTTAAGTTTATTATTATTTTTTATCCAAACCAAAAGCTAAAACCCAAACCGGAGTTTTGCAAACAAAAGCGCCCCTGGGTATTACTCGAGTATAACTCGTGTAACCCGGGCGATGGTAGTTGTGTCACCCGAATTCTACCCACCTCCTGAAGCTGGAAAAGGTGGGTGATCGTATCCGAATGCATTAACACTTTAAACATGGCGTCATTGGTATTATCTCAATAAACGCAGATGATATCGAATTGAAACTTCAAACAAGTCCTTCAACCCTAGCCTGGGAATCCAGTCTGACAATTTCTAACTTTTTTTCTACCTGCAAATTGACAGCCTGGGGAAACCTGTTTTCCGACCGCAGCGACACCTATATTACACCCGAAATATGTGGGTGTCTGATAAAGAACGATAACTTCTGAAAGCAATAATCCATGGCTTAAAACAGAAACCGAATTCTCACGGAAAAGACAGATCGGAATCGTATACTTCCGAAGGTTTCCGAACATTTCCGGGCCATAGACAAATACCAGTTTTTACCTCCCATAGCTTTTCCAGCAAGTTGTAATAACTTTTAAATATGTCAGTAAACTTAAGTTTGCGTCATAGCCATCAAGATATTATATAAATGCAGACCAAGTGATCTACGAAAATTGCCGAGTTTTCAGCAGAATTGCCTCGTTATCGTTTCAAACAAGCGCAAATATGATCATATGTTAAGGCTAATTATAGAAAATCGATAATCAGTACTGACATGGAAACTCCTTCAGATTTCCCCAGGCGTTGATAATATCAGAAACTCGACGAATGCCAATTAACACTAATTAGCGCAAATTAAGTCGGGTCAATTCATAGATATTATGTATCATTTCTTCTGACAAAGCACAAATATTATCAACGGCTTCCCAGGCTACTTCAACCCATCAGATCTACCAAAATAACCAAGTTAGATATCTCTTGATCGAATCTAATGTAAATTATGGGTATCATTTATAGACATATTGCTTTGAAACCTAATTTTACTTCTTGAGGTCATTATATATAACTAACCGCAGATGATCAAGTCCCATTACTCTAATATGCATTTTGACAAAATTATGCCTCTTTTGGACTTAGAAAATGCAGTTTCAAGTTTTATATGCAAGTTAGTATATCAAAACTAATGCAGATGTTTGGTTAAAACTTCACATATTTCTTCGGGTCTGTAAATTAAGGTCATATCAACATGTCACAAGCCTTATAACTACTTAAGTCAGACACCTTTTTGGGGTTAAAGTTTTACATGCAAGTTATAATATTTTTTTGAAACTAATGCAGATACTGGGTTGAAACTATATTCACACATGTCTTCCAATTACATACAAATTAGCAACGGATTGTCGATACGTGATTGCGTATAAATATGAATATCTTTACCTAGTCCAAATAATAGGACGTATCAGGACAGCGTGATAACCTATGACTGTCGCTGTCCCGTTTGAACACGGCAACTACAAAATATCAAATCATAAATAAGTCATCCCTATAAGCCAAATGAGTAAAGCAATCCTTACAATTCGCGGTTCATTAAGAAATAATCTGCGTTCAAATCATTGAAAAAAAACAAGTATGCATTCTAAGTGGAGCCTTTGTATTTATGATTGCAGTTTACATTATCATATATATATATATATATATATATGCAGACAAATTGTCAGGATTTCTTCGATTTCACAGGATTTGTACAGCAGTAGTTTTCCAATGGGTCGTGGGGGAGAGAGACGAGAGAAGTTAGGGGCGGGGCAGGTCATCCCTTGGAGTGAGGTAGATCGAGAAACATTCGTCACGTGATGACCGATGGATCGTTATTGACGGTCACGTGTACGACGTAACGGAATGGTCAAAAAAGCATTCCGGTGGAGCGAGGCTTTTAGGTCACTACGCTGGACAAGACGCTACTGTACGTATTAACTCCTTAAATTCATTAAACCCTTAGTTTGCGCGATTCATCATTTCTGCTTATTCTTTGCCGTCTCAAGTGTACTCATGCCAACAATCTAAATAACAGAAGGAATTATTTTGCAGTATAGTTTTTACATGCTGGTGAACATATAAAAGTTTCTCATTTTATTATATGAGTATGAAACGCTGAATTCATCAACATCTCGCAGTGCCTGCAGCAGTAACGGTACAATTACTGCTAAATCGTTTGTTTATTCAGTAAATATAACTGTGTGTAACTGTTTGCCTGCAGACTCACAAAGGGCTCCGTAGTTACACAGGTAAATAAATAAAATCTGGTGTTAGAACCCGATGTTTATTTTTGTATACTTTGTGTGAAGTTAAATTAAATAAATGGTGACATTCATAATGAAACTCGCCTGACTTTTAAGTTTACGCATTCGGTTATCAGTTACAACCTTATGAAAGCTAGGTAACTTTATACACTATCTGTATACTTTGCCCCACCCATCGTAGCTTAATAACTTCTATGTTGGACTTTCTTTATAGTTCATTTTAAACGACCTGGCGGGGCGGGTTTTCGCGACGGTCCACTGCAATATTGTGCAGCATATGAACAGAACAGAACAGAATACCATTATTTGCATAAGCCTGAGATTAACTCCGCCCCGCCAGGTCAAATAAAACGCACTTAAAAGGTCCTCAAACAACACATTTTTATGAAAGTTACTATTAAACCTTTTATAGGTAAACATATGTATAAGCTATATGCAACCAATCTAAGTTAACATCTGAAGTCTACACTAGAATTAACAAGTCTTTTATAGGTTTTATTGTTTATTTAAGATTTTATGGTCAGTATCCTTGAATATAGATATGCTTTATGAATTTGTGCAATAAACAATTAGAATAATGTTATAAGATGAAAAAGTGGGTGGGAGCTAAAAAATAGTGACCAGGTAGGGGTTTGATCTCTCGCCCTATAATCTTCAGGCCTCTAACCACTGGACTACGAAATCAGTTGAAAAGTATCTAAACCCCAAGTAATTAATACACTCACCTTGAACCCGAATAGGTCGCACACTCACTGTGGTGAATATTTGTGTTTTGTAATACAATGTTCAGTAATCCTAAAAGATGAGCAGACTTGAACGTGAGCATTGTTCAACATGACCTTTGATTTTACTGAGTGTGTGACCTTGAATAGACATGATTGAAGTTTTGCTTTTTATATAGAGCTACCCTGACTGTCCGTGTCAAGTAGAAAAATGTTTGATAAGGTGCAAATACAAACCATTGCGTTGTCACAGGGCGGCAGCGTATACTTGCGATCTGCACTTCGTCATGTTAAGATTTAAAGGATGCGACAACGAACGTAACGTCATTTAACTTAACTGACAAGGCTGAAAACGTAGGTCGCACATTATCACGACGAACATGCGAAGTCATACAAAACTGCTAATTTGACCTTAGATCTTTACTTATTTGTTCAATTGTTATTGCAGAATACTGTGTCTTCGAAAATAAAGTACATTCTGTTCTGTTCTGTTCTGTTCAGTTTTGAATTATGACATAGTGTTCTTGTCCATTTAAACGTGGAGTTTTAATATGAACAGTAATTGCCTCCTTTGGCGTTACAATTTAGGTCAGATCGATTCCGAAATTTATTGTCAATATTGTCTTGTAGTGTATACACATATATACAAGTGTTTGTGATCACGACTGATTGTAAAATCGATTTATCGCTTATGAAATGAAAAAAAAAACAAACACACTTCCATTTTGTCATTTAGTAAATCGAGTTCACGTTACAAAGGTTAAAACCGGTTTGCAATCAAATTGTTTTGAACTAATCATTCGAAGAAAATATGCATGCTCGCGCACCATATTTCCTAGTTCGCCCGCCCGCACACAAAAGTTCTTGCTTATTCACTCGCTCGCACACAAATTCCTTGTAAGGCCGCTTCCACACCAAAGTTGTCCTTGCTTCTTCCCACCCCTTTCGCCCCGACCCCGCTTTGGTCGGTAGTCTACAGAACATTTTATATATAATCTAGTTCTGATTGACAAATTTCATTGCCGGGAAAGTTTGAATTTTGGGCCCATTAATACATAACACACATAGTATAACCACATGTAAAAAGTCTGATGTATGATATTACTATATTTTCTTTGAGTAGGCTTTGTTAAAGTTATTACATTTTAACGAAATCTGCAAAGATGCCTTGTCGATATAATTCATACACGACTGAGTGCACGTCGTCTTTTCAGAACCGGATAAAATACAACGTAACGACTGCTTACATATCATTTTCCATTGATGATTTTCTCTGTCTGCTCACTCAATATATAAACAGCGAAAGATTATCAATGTTACATGTATGTAACTTGTGTGCATGCTGTAGTTCGTGCGTGCTATATAAGTGTAAACATGCAGGCCAACTAAATTTTCTTCCTTGTTTTACAGGAAGCGTTCGGTGCTTTCCATACTAATTTGGACCATGTGAAGAAGTACCTTAAACCAATTCATGTCGGGCCTGTGGAAGGTTACGTGGATCATGAAATGAACAAAGATTTCAGAAAGTTGAAAGAAACAGCAATTAGAATGGTAATTTCAGAACACCCTTCTGTAACAATTATTTCTGTGTGTTTATATATTTAGTCTCCAGCGAATTATATTTTTTACTAACATTTGCAACTGAGTACGACCGTTTAGATTACAATCTTAATGTTAGATAGTCCTTTGGTGAAGGACTCGTGCATTTGATTTTAAAGAAAAATCAAAGTAAACGTCTAGTGACAAGAGAGTAAAATTGCATGTTTTGAGCTGACCGTACAGCTGCATGAACAATCATCGACCTTTTCTTAAAACAAGTAAAGGAATTAAAATTCCCCAATATTTTAAATTTTGGTAGGTAGTATTTTTTAAATTTACCTTTTTACTTTTGCTTTAGATGTATAAACATTATTTTGTTCTTTCAGAAACTGTTTGAACCAAGCTATGTTTTCTACACGGTTACTTTAGGACATATACTTGTTCTCCGTTCAAATTGAAGCCGCGATAAATGTCAAAATCTGCGTCAAAAACTTTTCTGTACGAAAATATCCAAACTTTAAGTGCTTTACGTGACACTTATCAGCTACGCTTTAAACAAAATTGACATGTGGTCAGGATTTGTACTGTTTGTTATAAAAGATATGAAAATGCAGTCACATTTTTGGAATGTTAATACATTATGTAGCTAAGCAGGTGACTTTATGATTAGATATTTTGAGTTAGGGTTTTCCCGCGACCAGCTGTTAACTATCGCTGTTTCATTATAACATTAGTAACGTTACTGGACTGTACATAAAATCAAAATTGTGAGGGATCGCTGTGGCCGAATGGTTAAAGTCGCTGATTTTAAATTACTTGCCACTTATCGAACTGGGTTCAAGCTTCACTCGGGCGTAGCATTCTTCATACTGGGAGCCATCCAGCTGGCTTACGGACGGTGGTTCTACCCAGGTGCCCGCTCGTGATGAAATAACGCCGAAAGGGGCATCTGGAGTCTCTCCATTATGGAAAGCGGTAAAGTCGTCATATTATGACCTATAATTGTTTCGGTGTGACGTCATACCCAACAAAAACAAATACAGTTAGCTTCAAATGTTATATAAATGTTAGCTTTTTGTTTGGTTTGAAAGTAACACAATGCCTTTTCTCCGATTTTCCACCTTTAATGGCGGAAAGACACACCAGATATACACTTTGAAATCGGCGTCCTTGTCCATTTGGTCAAAAAGGAACTCTTCGAATTAATATGACAATAGATTTGAGTGTGATTGACCATTGCAGGCAGTGACCACCTTGTACTTTCTATTTCAGACACAAGCAGGATGGCTGCATCATGACTTTGGTCACCTGTCGGTGTTCAAGGACTCCAAATCAAACCATTACTTTCACCATTTCATTTTGACTTTCTTTAAGGTAATAATTCAATAAATGTTGAGTGAATGTAGGATAAACAGATAATACGTTTCGATCAATATTCAAACTGAACGTGCAAATTAAAACGTAACGCCGCCGGTCGTGTTATGACTGACTTCTGTAGCTACATGAACTCGGCAACTTCATAAATGGCGGTTGGGGATAATATATATATACCCGAATGGGAACTACTGAACTGCAAATACTTTCTCAGATTTTAGTTTTGTTTTCTGTATCTTCCACATTGGTTGAATTGGCAATATTTTTCACAAATGTTTTCCATAATTAGATGGCGTACAGATACTTTTGTATTAAATTCGACCTTATCAGTTCATGGTCCGCTGTGTCCGGATCCTTCTGTTTGAACAAAGCGGAAAGGGCTGTTGAAAGCGGTATTCATTGGCCAGTTTCAATGGAGAAAATCATTGCATTTTCATGTTCTCACAATTTTGTATATTCAGAGTTTTGTGTTTTCTTCTGTTCCAGGGCTGTTCCTCAAGCTGGTGGAATAATTTACATGATCAACATCAGAAGTTCAGTTAAAATTGTTCTGCCAATTTGTATGCGAAGCCTATGCTGAGCTTTCTCGGAAAGAAAAGATTTTTTTCTCAGATTTCGTAGATAAAATATGCTGCTCCAGGCTTGAACAAATTCATCAAACAGTCTTTGCTTAAAGATGAGAGAATAATAATAAAATCTAGCTTATATCTAGAAAGTCATATCAAAGTAACCAGTTTTCATACGCAATTTTTTGTTTTGGAAAAACGGGCATATTATATGATGACGCGTGCGTCCGTCGGTCTGCTCGTCTGTCCATTTGTCTGTCATTTTTCGTGTGCGGAGCATAACTTGATAACCATTCAAGGTATTGACTATTGATTTTATACTCGGCATATAGGTAGGTGACGATGAGATGATATACATAGCTCATGAACTAGGTTGGTAGGTCGGAGATCAAGGTGTCAGTTGGAGTTCAAGGGTCAAATTGTTACATCATTTTATGTCCGGAGCATAAATTGATAATTATTTAAGGTATTGATTGTTAACTTAGCATTTAGGAAGATGATGTGCAGAGCGCATGGACTAGTTTGGTAGATCATTGTCCTTCTCATTTCGTGTCAGGTGCATAACTTTATGCCCATTGAAGATATTGACTGCAGCATAACTTGACAACCATTCAAGATTTTTTAAAATGGCATATAGGTGGGAAACGATGAGATGATTTAAAGAGCGCATGGACTTGGTCGGTAGGTCAAAGGTTAACACCGCAAAGTGAGTTCAAATCTGGCCTTTGTATTTTTTGTCAGGAACACAACTTCAGACTATTCTGACAAGGTATTGACTTTGAAATTGGAATACAGGTGGATGGTGATTAGGTAATTTAAGGAGTAAACAGTCCACATTACTCCCCACCTCCACCTGTCTTCCATATATACACACAAATCACTTCTATATTATTATTCTTTAGTATTCAATCGAATGAACCAGGCCGCTAGGTCAAAGGTCAAGGTTACTGCAAGGTCAAATATTTTATGTCCAGAGCATAAATTAATAATCATTGAAGGTAATGACTTCGAACTTGGCATATAGATAGGTGGTGGTGAGACAATGTGCAGGGAGCACAAGAAGTTGGTTTGAAGGTCAAAGTTCAAGATCCCACTCCCAGGTTGACTTGCAAAGAATCTGCCCTTTGTGTTTTGTGTTCGGAGCTTCAAAACTATTCAAGGTATTGATTTTAAATTTCGAGTATAGGTGGATGATGATGTGACAATTTGAACAGTGCAACGATCCACATTACTCTTCTCCCTCCAGACACAAATTACCCTCCCCCCCCCCCCCCCCCCCACACACACAAACGATCTAAAAATTCACTTTAAGTTTATTGTGCCCTAATATACCATTACTGCCGCCGCGCAAAACCCTCAACTCCCCCGCCGCATTACATCCCCGTTTGACGCACACATACCAAAAATATTCTTTCAGTTTTACTTCCCCCTCCATCGATTTAGGGCTTCGAGCGTAGGCTATATTGCCCCGCTTTGCGGAGCTCTTGTTAACAGTGCTTAACAAAATATACTATTTTTTCCACATCTATCGTAGAAAAATCGACAATAGTTTTTATAATAATATTATCACCACCCATAATTTGTAATAGTATTTGACGATGCGTATGAATCCATTTTTGTAAAGAGGGGATCGACCTTGCTCACCATTATACAGCCACATTACAAGTAGATTGTCTTCCACCAAAATAGTTTTACAGAATTTCAAATGTAAAGTTTCTAGCTGTTTCGATTTTATTACTCTCCATATCTCGTTTTATTTTTCCAGATGAACAAGAACCCTGATGTACGTTTGGAGAAGCAGTTTGTTGTCGGTGACGTCATGCCCGTCCAGGTAATTTTTATCAATATAAATAGTTAATTATTAACTGTTTTGGTAGGTTAGTTCATCGGTTATTATCAAAAACAGAAATGTGTTTAACATAGCCAGCGGACTTGCAGTCAGTAACAAATGTATTTGAAGACTATATGGAACTGTAGGACTGCACTGTGCTTTATGGAATATCAAATTTTCGCTGCTACTGCTTTGTTTTCCATATGCTATGTACTCGACTCTAAATTTTCAATGCTGATTATATATAAATATAAAAAGAACGTTTATGTTTCTCTCTAAGAGTACCAATTATATTTCAAATATTTTGTTTTGGTTTTCTTTTTTTTATCACGGTAAAACACGTACGACTGTAGGTATATCTGGTCGTGGAAGATCGAAAAATGTTTCGATATTTGATATTCGTTACGATGTAACTTTCTGATATCCCTCACAGTTAGATTAGATAGAGTATTATTTTGCATTTATGCTATTCTTCAGATTGCAAAGGAGAAGAAGAGTAGCATGCCATTCAATCTGCAACATAAGTACTTCTTTGCTAGTAAGTTAGATTTCTTTTTATAACATTATTTTAATTTCAGTGAGTCCGTCATGAATTTGTGCTGAAATATTAAACGATTTCGACCAGACTTAGTTCAGTATATTGAATTTCTTCAGCTCTCAGTGAGTTAGGCATAGGGTACCCCTACTTAATTTAACAAAAGGGTTTAGGGAATATCCAAATATATGAGTTTTCCTTAACGGAAGAGTCTTCGAATAGTCGACCCCGTCTTTTGAAAAGAAATTCAAAATCCTTTTTTTCTAAACACAATTTTAATTCAGGCAAAATAATAATACTAGGCTGAGATGCCTTTGCCGTCTTATAAAAGTTAAAATTTTTATTGTTTTTGTTTTCAGTCCGACCACCATTGCTGTTCCCTGTATACTTCCAGTTTATGTTGTTCAAATTTCAAATCACTAGAAGATTATGGAAGGTTAGTGAACAGTTTTCTCTTAAAGTTTTCGAAAAGAATTCGAATAGTCATTTACAAAGATGTACTAGTATTTCCTATCCTTTTTACTATGTACAACTTCGTGCAAGACATTGAAACCTTTTAAGTATATATATTTTTTGAATTTTCAGCATGCTGTTTTGTCAATATATTGATAAGATACTAATTTGGAATGTTGTTTTGTAACCACAGCAAACACAGCTGTATCAACCAATGTGTCTGTTATATTCATGTCGTCTGTCTTTTATTGACAAAATCTGCAAAAGCGTTTAATGAAGTAGATTAATTAAGAATGTCAATGGGAATTGCTTCAGGGACTGTTTCAGATTTCTAGGAGCTCATAAATGAATCTTTAATTACTTCAGCTCACTAATCTGTTTTTATTTTCCGTAGTTTTACTTTGCCATTTAGATCTGATCTATCAAGTTAATTTAAATGTATTCAGAACGGTATGTGTGCTATTGATTGATTGCCATTTTCCTTGTAGTTAAAAATGCATGTACCAGAGGCGTGTCAATGAGTTTACCTGTAAAAGGATTCTTCCGCTAATAACACTGTTCTTATAAAATATGAAATGATCGAGTCTTTTATGATTTGTTGTGCAATGATCTTCGTGAAGATATAATTTTAAGGCGTTGTCAATCCAACATCGTACAATGCAGGGTCTTAAACTCGAACACACACACAGAATGCAGGGTCAGTGGTACAAAAATACATGTTTTACCCTGATTCGATTGTGTGTGAAGTGTGACTGAAATATTGAAAGTAGGGTTTCATGTCAGCGTTTTTTTTCCAGAACTTTTTTTTACACTTTTTTTGTATAAATCATGATTTAAAAGTTGTCAATATAACGTTCGCCCTATAGACGCCTTGTGCGATGACGCATTGTCATGTAGCAATCTGACATTGGCCAAACCAGTTGCGGGTCTTCGATTTTTGAAATATTTTTTCAGTTTTCGAAGAACTTTAGTCTTGTAAAACTTCGCATTTACGGATTTGCCTTTAGGTACAGCAACCTAAATGGCAGGACCAAGAGTTGTACATTACCTTCTTGACATGGTCCGCTTTGCAATGCATGGTCTTTTGCGAGACTTTGTTGCCCATATTTTGTTCTGAATCTTTCGTTTGGGCTCAAAAAAGTGAACCCATGTCTCGTCACCAGTGACGACATTTGCGAAAGACCGTGCATTGTAATTTGGAAGCTGTTTAAGCAACAAGTTTGTGCATTGCACGCGTGCCTTTTTCCGCTCATCTGTCAAAAGATAGGGAATCCCTCTAGCACAGATCTTTCTCATTTTCAAATTACGTTTCAGAATTGTATGAGCTGTTCCTAATGATTTTGTATTGGTATACACGAGTATGCAATGTTTAGCGAGCGATAGACACGGCTGAAGTGAACGGATTTTAATGGGTGTGGTATCAATGTAAAGCTAACAAGTTATCTATCCAATAATCATAATTTCCTTGCGATTGTCGCATTATTGAGCGAGCTAACGTTCTAGATGCATTCATATTTGAATAATCCTCGTAATGTTAATAGCAGTGTTGAGGATAATGTTTTATTACTTTATTGAAATGAGAAAACAAAGAAAATGAAGACAGGTAATCAAGCTACTCTGTTATAAAATCCTCGTAGTATTTGCTAACAATTTTGAGAAAGGAACTTATATTTTTATGCTCTCCGAATTGGGACGCATATGTTATCGCTTCGTTCGTCCATCGCGCAGTTCTTGTCTGGAGTATTCCTCAGTAACTACTTGCTGGAATTCAGTGAAGAGGTGATGCGCATACTATCTTCATGTTCTGGTAGCTTTATTTATTATAAGTTATTGCCCTTTGATCATTCAAAATTAGTACACTATAGCATCATCAATATTCCTCAGCAGCCACTGACTGGAATTCAGCGAAACTTCATATGACTCTACACTCCCAAGATAAGATGCGCATATTATCTTCATGTTCCAGTCGGATGATTTTTTCACTGATTTACTGATGCCTGATGATTATCCAAAAATAGTTAACTACAGTACCATTCTTGTCCAGAGTATTTTTCAAAACTCTTTGGCTGGATTTCAGTAAAGCTTCCTTCCCAATAGGGGCGCTTAGTTCTTCATGTTCCGGTCGGATATTCTTTTCACTGAATTATTGCCCTTTGACTATTCAACGTTAGTTAACTGCAGTGCCATCTTTGTCTGGGGTATTTTTCAGCAATCTTCAGCTGGAATTCAGTGAACTTCATTCACAAGAGGGAATGCATATGATGTCCTCATGTCCCGGTCAGATGATTTTTCATTGAGTTATTGTCCATAATTAAACTATTTCGCAGTCCTTTAAACAACCACTGACTGATATTCAGCAGCATCGCTCCTAAGAATACCAAGGGGAGTTGTTCATATAATCTCCATGTACCGGTCGCATGATTTTATCGAGTTACTGTCCTTTGATTAATCAACATCATTAAACTATTGCGTCATCCTGGTATGGAGTATTTCAACCCCATGCCGATTTTCTGAAGCTTCAATCCCAAAAAGGAGATGCGCATATCTTGTGCGTGCGTTTTTTAACACCTACTTGCGCGAGTTCTAAGAAACTTCTTCGGAAGCTTCACTAATAAGACGAGGTATGTGGCCAGTCGATCATATTTCGGGAAGCATCTGCCAGTTCTGGTTCAAACTATGACAATTACAGATTTTGATTTCTCACCTTTCTAATTTGGACATCCATTTTATAATTTCGGGAGACTCGTAAAATATTATCTTTTAACATTACTAGGGTCATTCAAAAAATAATGACAATCGTGCTACAGTATGGTACATAATTCAGATTTAGTTTATTGCCCTTCA
This sequence comes from Mercenaria mercenaria, assembly GCF_021730395.1. Taxonomy (NCBI): domain Eukaryota; kingdom Metazoa; phylum Mollusca; class Bivalvia; order Venerida; family Veneridae; genus Mercenaria; species Mercenaria mercenaria. The sequence continues at coordinate 28,839,294 of NC_069362.1, forward strand.
TTGCCTCCACACACTTCCGCAGTCGAGAAATTCAAGAGTTGAACGCCGCAGTCTAGTCTCCCTACCATTCCCAAGTGCATTATCCGATAAATGTTTACGCCCAGCCAAAACATTTTCAGCCTCGAAAAGAAAAAAAAAGTCACAAGGATTTAGATCTGGTGAATAAGCAGGATGATAGATTTGTACCACTTTTACATCTCGGAAACTTTTTAACGATGGCACTTTTGTGACGTGTAGCGTTGTCATGGATCAACTTGAGACCGTAAAGACCAGTCCCTGGACGCATTTGCTTGTATTTTCGTTTAAAACCGCTTTCAGTACTGTACTTTGCCTCTATAAAATCTTTCCGATGACTGACGTGCAACAGTACCCTTTGAGCTAAAGAAGATGGAATACAAAACTTTTTTGACACTTAGTTCATTTTGCAATTACTGGTCTACGATCACCCTTTCGCAGTCATTGTCTGTTGTCAACGCGGCGCTGTGGCTCATAATGGTCTTGTCTCCTGTTAAGTGCTGTGACATTGTGCGATCATCATAAATTTGATGACTTTTCTGCGTTTCTTAAGCATATTTTACCATATTGGCCCTTTGCTCCTATATTAACATTTGAGGCACCCATCGGGCACAAACCTTTGTTTAGTGAGACTCTCGTAAGTTCTTCCAGTTGGCATGCAAAGAAAAGACGCTATCTCGGACACCGTGTACCTTGCGTCTTCATTAATAAGAGGTCTTACGGCAGAAATGTTCTTTGACGCAACTGCCGATTTGGGCCTGCAAAAGGACGAGCCCTATCTCTAAGGACTGCCTGACCATTTTCAAATTTATGTACCCACCTGTAAACATAGCTTTTCTGATATTGCAGACTTTCTATATGAGGTATGCAGTTCACGAAGTATCTGCCTTGCAGGTATTTCAAAAGAACAACGTCCTTTAATGTACGCCATTTTTCAGATTACATATAATTTGCTCAGTGTACATGACGACACCTCATTTGATGAAAAAATAAAAATCTCCGAAACGGTACGATAGTTTTCAGTAAAACTTTGCAAGATTATGAAGGGGTAATTCATGTATCATCCTAGTAAAATACTTTTTGCATGTCAATTTACTACGATTACGCGATTGTTATTCTTTTAAGATTGGCCCTGGTATACGTCACACATAATGGGCTTACCAGTGCAAGCCCTAGCACCATTCATCTGCATCATGCCTGAGAACAACTTCATCATCCGTGTAATAACCATGCCTTCTGATCAGCAGAATATCTTGAAAGAAGACAGACAACAATAAATAATATTTCCTTTTGCTGTGGGAATATATTTTGCCACTGGAAGACCATAAGGTCAATTATTTTGACCTTCCATACACTTGCACCAGATCAGAAAGAAAATGCTCCCGTACGTGTTATACCCTACCCCTAGGTATTCTATAAAAACCATGGTCATGAACGGGAATGTGTACTAACCCGTTTCAATCGTACATTTCTCAACTTGAACGCGTAGTTCGGTGAATGGGTACCTAGTGTATTGAACAAGCGATAATTTATCTTCCATCGTGCTCCAGTCACATTGTCTCAATATTAAATATTGCTGAGATTATCAACATATTTTATGCTTTTCGTCAATGTTACAGAAGAAATTGCTTGACCTTCCCTAATGAACATCCGGTCTAGAGGCATCTGTTCGGTTTATTTATTCATTTTGCACATTTTCATTTTTTAGCGGACACGTGTAGTAAAATAACGATTGACATAGATTTTCATAACAGCCAATCAGAATGGTTTTGTAATCTAGAACGGAATATCACCTGGGAAGTTCAGGCAAGTTTTTTGTGTAACGTTGAAATTACTATAAACTACGCGTTGTTTTTCTAAGATAAGATGTATTGAAAGTATGGGACCGGTACACAATGGAAGATAAATTACCACTTGTTTGATATCCATAGTACACATTTACCGCACTGCGTGTTTTAGGTATGAAATGTGCTATTGAAACGGGTCAGTATATTTTCCCGTTCGTGACCATGGTTCTTATTGAATACATAGGGTGTGGTATAACACGTACGGAAGCATTTTCTTTCTGATCTGGTGCCAGTGCTTCCACACATGTTTCAATTGTAACATTTGTAAATTGTTTCTTAGAGTGTGCAAAATATGATATGTTCACTGTGTACTACTTTATGTTTCAATACATTGAAGTGTCACAGAAATTTAAATAACATTATTTTCATTAAAGTCGTCACCATCATCACCATCATCATCATCATCATCATCGCCACTACCACCACAACCGCCACCACTGTTGTCGACGCAAGCACTACAAAAATCACCATCATTTTCGCCGTCATCACCACCTTTAATCCCGCCATCACCATTATCACCACCACTACCACCATCATCATCGCCATCATCATCATCACAATCATCATCAGTCATCGTCATCACCATTATCATCGACAATGCGATTGACCAAGATTAAAAGCATTGTTAAGGTACTGGACTCCTAGTCATGAGTAATGTTTAAAAATGGCTTTTGCTTGGTATATTCTTAAAGTTGACCATGTTTCACACTGTGCTGCAAATTTTTAACAACTTTTACCGTGCCGTTTTTTGTAAACTTTGTATAATTTATGGAATTTCCTCACACTCAAGAAGAGACAAAATTCAGGGTGATCGTAACTATCTAAAACGTTTGCAGAGAATTCATTACAGCATTAATTTTGATAAAAGAAGCATCAGACTATTGATAAACAATTATGAAACACAAAATAAAACAGTAATAATAATTTTTGTCTATGGTGCCTCAAGTAAACAGAATTAATGAGACAGGATATTTCTAACTCCAACATTGAAAAATTAAGGTCGAATCCTGTGGGTCTGTTTTGAATTTGCTCACTTCATTCAAAAATATCCTTCGGGCAATAGTAAAGCGTACCTGCATTTCTTCCATCTAATCTAAATGTAATCTAAAGAATGAAGACATATAGAGAACTTTTACCGCACGTAACTCAGTATTTTTAAAGATGTCTAACTCTACCCCTCCTGATTCAGAGGTCATTTCAAATTTAACAGCAAAAACTCGCTTATAAAATGAAAAGGACTTCGGACATTTTCCTATTCAGATTACCTATCCGATTGAGGAAAAAGTGACATGGGATAGACTTCTGAAATTGCATAGTTACGATAGTTGAAGACCATTTCGTGATAAATGCGACTTCATTTTACAAGTTTATGAACAAAAAAGAAGACTTTGTAGACATTTCTCATTCTTTTTTCTATTAAAATATGCACATAAATCATTTTTACGTTTTAAACATGTTTCCCACCAGTGACGCAACAAAATAGTTCACATGCCTTTGTAAATAATTATTATATGCGTATGTTGCAAAACTGGCACTTGGTCACAGGGGGAAAGTGTTTAAAATTAAAAAAAAATAAAACTACGTACAGGGTGTCAGCAAATAAATTTTTACATAAATATTTGACACTTATTGCATGTGTTTCCTAAACCTTACATATCTACAGCTTTATTCATTTTTTGTAAATATTTCAAGCACAGAAAACACTAAACTAAATAAATAGCAGACAGATCGTTATAAGTATATCTTATGAATTTTTCAATCAGATCTGTTACCTCATGACAGTCTAAGTCCGTCGATTGAGTGTCATCAGGATTGAGACAACTGCATCTGTCGTAAGTCAAGAACCAAGCAAGAGGCTTCGACATATTACATATTTGTCTTAACGTAAACATGACTGTAATGTTCATGTGGGTTCTTGATAGGATATAAACTTATTTAGTCATGAGACTAGAAAGACACAAGTCACTTTCATAGTTACTTAATCTGTTCTTATTTGATACTACAACTGTAACATAATATAAGGTGAGGTGAGGCGGAGCTTATCAGCTACTGGCTAGTTCTAGCTGACCAATAGTGAGTGAATACATCACATCCGCCTTTTTCTCAGAAGGATAATATGCAATAAATTTAAACAGTTCATGAACTCTAGTACGATTCCTGAAAAGAAAACATTCAAATCTTTGGCAAAAATGATAGCATGTCATTCAAATTATCAATGGCAATTAATCTAAACAGGTGGCAACAACTAAGGTTGTAAAATTAAGATTATTGTAAACATTCTCAGAAAATGTGCAAAGTTAATGAGTCTTAATGTTTCTCTGCCAGAGTTTGAATGACTGAGTTTATATCCATTTAATTTAAGGTAATCACTTTCTGTAATCTGTCATTAATTTTTTCTCAACACAGACTGTCGGATTAATGGTCAGTTTGTTTTATTGTAAACCTCTCTGACAGTTTATGTTTGATAAAATGGTCGGATTTGAGTAACGTGTCTTCTCAAAATGTCATTGTGTTTAGACCTCAGTTTAATTTGGTTTCCCTTTTGACCTGTAACAGAGTATATTTCATTATTTCGTCTTGAGTCTAATTTTCCACACTTTTTATTCAGAATAAGCACTTTCTGTCCAAGTCTATATGTTACAATACGAGTGTTTGCTCGTCTGTCTGCGTAATGTTTCATTTTTTGTTTTTGGGAAGAGTCCCTTTGCCTGATCTTAGAGTCATTTTTCTTTTTTTTCGAAATGCGGGATTTTACTCCTTACTGTTCTGTTGAACAGCAACATCGCAGGTGCGGATCCTGTTGATACATGAGGGGTAGTCCTATATGTCATTAGGAACTTGTAGATTTCGGTTCGCCAGTTATTCTTTCCAGAGACGGCAGTTTTTACATATTTAGCAATTGCTTTGTTGAAATTTTCGACTAATCCCGCTGCTTGTGGATGATACAGCGTGACGCGATGATGTTTAATTCCATTTGTTTTGAAGAAATTTACAATTTTTTAGATACCATATTTGGTGCATTATCTGTTTTGATTATTGACGGAAGTCCGTGTGTGGAAATATTTTCATAAGCTTTTGAATGATAGCCCTAGAGGTAATTGATTTCATGATTTCAATTTCTGGGAAGCGAGAGTAGTAGTCTATCACAGCAAGAATATATTCTCCGCCAGGAAACGGTCCTGTGAGATCCATTCCTACATTTTGCCAGGGTTGGTCCGGTAATTCAGTTGGCGTTATAGCAGGTTTCTGAGGCGGGTTTGAAACTAACTTGCACTGGTAACAAGTTTCAGTTTCATTGTCAGTTCCAGGCCAATATACCTTTTCTCTTAGCATTTGCTTTGTTTTTACAATCCCCTGATATGTTTCATGAGCAATCTGTAATACTCTTGGCCTAAGTCCCTGTGGTATTATGATTCTGTTTCCACGTAGCACAATGAATGGATAGCTCACTGCGTAGCTTGAAAAATGTCTTGAATATTTTCATGTTTTGGCCATTTACCGTTAGTAATACACTTAATCCTGAGCTGACTCCTTATCAATTTGATCTAGGGTCATGGCTGCGGGCACTGCATTCTCACATACATAATCCATGTAGTTTTCTGTGATGCTTGAAATTTCACAGTTTTCTTGACTACACACTGACCTTGAGAGGATGTCTGCTGGATTTAATGCTCCTGACTGAAATTCTATCGTGAATTTGTAACTTTGTAGTCTTAGTAGCATTCTTTCTAATCTTGCTGGAGGTTTGTGTATTGGCTTGACAATGTTAATAAGCGGCTCATGGTCTGTAATCACTTTAAATGTTAATCCATAAACGTATGTTCGAAACTTTTCTATTCCCCATGTAACTGCTAAGCATTCATGTTCAATTTGACTGAAGCGTCTTTCAACTTGATTTAATGTCCTGCTTGTATAAGCAACTGGTTTAAAGTGTCCATCACTTTGTTTCTGGGACAGTATTGCTCCAAGACCATATGGTGATCCATCTACTGTTATGGTTGTTTCAGCTTCTGGGTTGTAGAATGCCATGACACTTGCACTGGTTAATAATGACTTAAGGTGTTGAAATGCTGATTGTTGTTCTTTTCCCCAATATAAATTTCCGTTTTTTCTTGTCAGTTTCCTGATAGGTTCTGATACTGTTGTAAAGTTGGGAAGGAAACTTGAGCAATAGTTCAGCAGGCCTAAAAAAGATTTAACTTCTTTCACATTTTGGGGAGGTGCAGTGTGCAGTACTGCCTTGATTTTGTCGTTTTGTGGCATTAGTCCTTTAGCTGTGAGAGTGTGACACATGAACTTAATATTTGTCTTGCAAAATTCACACTTTTGTCTTGCAAAATTCACACTTGTCTTTGTTAAGTGTTAAGTTTTTGTCGCGAAGGCGTTGTAACACTTTTCGTAGTGCTGCATCATGTTCCTCTTTGGTTGTACCATATACTAATATGTCATCCGAAATGTTTTTACAGTTCGGGATATCCTGAAGTGTGTGCTGTATTACACGCTGGTAGACTTCTGACGCACATGAGATTCCAAACATTAATCGACGATAGCGGTATATTCCGTCATTTGTGACGAATGTTATTATTTCTCGTGACTGTGGGTCGAGTTCTATTTGATGGTAACCCATTCAAGTCTAGCTTAGTGAAGTATTAAGCTCCACTTAATTCTTCTAAAGTTTCATCAATGTTTGGCATAGGAAGGCGTTCCCTTTCTATCGCCTGCCTCATGTCGACGCAAATACTTATGTTCTTATTACTCATGGGAATAACAACCAGGGGTGATATTCATGGTGTGGCACCCTCGCCTTTCTCGATGACGTCGGCATCTAGAAGTTGTTTGATTTTCTCCTTAACTTGCTGTCGCATTTTGAAGGGTATTCGCCGGTTTGGCTGTGCAATTGGCTTGAAATCTTTATTGATGTTTAGCTGTAGCTGAAAGTTTTTGAGTTTTCCTAGCCCATGAAATCTATCTTCATATTCCGAAATTATTTCTTTCACACTATTTTCTTCTGTGATAACACTATTGACATTGAATTTTAATAATCCAAGCTCAACTGCACTTTTAAATCCAAGTAATGGTGTGTGTGCACACGCGATCAGTTATGTGGAATTTCAATTTTACAACTTCTCCACTAATTTTTACATTGAACTCTGCTACTCCCAACGTTTTGATTGGCTTTGACTGCGCATAAGAATAGATTTTTGAATGAGCACTTGAAATTTTTGTATCACCTGATCTTATTTTCTCATACGTAGCGCGATCCAAACAATTAACCCTAAATCCAGAATCAATTAATAATGAACATTCAATTCCTTCGATTTCTACATTCCCTCCGTAGAGGGGCAATAACCTGAGCTAAGTTTGGCGCGAATTTAGCCATGTAATTGACCATACCGAGAAACGTTTCTAGTTTCCCGCGCGTGTCTGGCATTTCTAACCTCGTAATTGCCTCTATCTTGCTTGGATCAGGTTTTATGCCCTTTGCAGAGATTATGTGCCCGAAAAACGGCACTTCAGACACACCTATTACGCATTTATCAGGATTAAACCTGATGCCCGCTTCTCGTGCGCGTTGCAGTGTGTTACGCAAGCTTTCGTCGTGTTCTGCCTTAGAACGGTCACTGATTAGAATGTCATCGACAATGGCATGTATACCAGGAATATTTTGAAATATCTCATGAACTTTCCGTTGAAATATGTCACCGGATGAGGAAATACCAAACGGTAATCTCAGGTACCGCCATCTTCCGAACGGCGTAGAGAAAGTTGTAAACATTGACGACTCTTTCTCTAATTCTATGCTCCAATAAGCATGTGTAATGTCTAGAATACTAAAATGAGACGCACCCTTGAGATCTGCTGTCACATCTTCTAGTGTAGGCATAGGGTAATGTGGCCTGCATATTGAGTCATTGAGGGCTTTGGGGTCTAGACATATTCGGAGTTAACCTGTTTTTGGCTTTTCTACGACAACTATAGAATTCATCCAGTCTGTAGGCTCCGTAACCCTCATTATGATTTTATCTTTCTCCATTCGTAGGAGCTCTTGTTCAAGCCTTAATTTAAGAGCTTCCGGCACCTTGCGAGAGGCGTTAACCACAGGGACAGCATATTCTTTCACATACAATTTACATTTCCCTGGGATTTTACCAATACCTTTAAAAAGGTCACCATACCCGGACATTACACACTGTTTTGTCATGGCTTCTTGAATTTCGATAGACGGGGATTTTTCTATGGCGTATGTCAATTGTAAGAGACCAAGGTCAAGGCAGGATCTCAGCCCTAACAGAGGCGGGGCTACAGTATCCACTATATAGAAGGTTGTGACAATGCAGGAAGTGTTATGTACACATTCCAGGCGTACTTTTCCGATGACCTGTATCAAATCACCAGAATATGAGGTCAGTTTGCTATCTGGGGGTTCCAAGGGGTTTCTCAAGCCAAGTGTTTCATACATTTGGCGGGAAATAATGTTAACAGCGCTGTCTGTATCAATCTTAAATTTGAGGCTTTGCTTTGTTGGGCCAACGAGAAGGGAAACAAAGGCACAGTCTGGGCTTTGAGATGGAAAAGATGAAGCGCTTACCGTATCAATGAAGTATTCAACGCTGTTTTCATAGCTAAATCCGCATGCGCCATTGTTTTCACTTTCATGTTCATAGCTAAATCCATGAGCACTACAGTCCACACAATCCTTTTCAATATCATGTACATCCTTTGTTTTGGAGCGGAACATTTTAATGAAATGGTTTTGTTTTCTGCATTTTAAACACGTTTTCCCAAACGCGGGACAGGAAGCACGAGAAGTCGAGTTATGTTTCATTCCACAGTTTCCACATTGTTTGAATCCATAATTTTCGGGTCTTTGAGGGTATGTTGGTAGAGGATGTCTTCTTGTTCTCTGTACGGTATCCACATTATTCGGTTTTTCTCCAAGGGCCATGGATGCCATTTGCTGTTGACAGTATTCATCGTTTTGTGAAATTTGTATAGCCCGGGGTAATGTTAATTTTTTCCCCTTCATTGATCAATTTCGCACGAATTTTGGCCCTATTCGTGCCAAACACAATCCTGTCACGAATCATTTCGTCTTCTTTATCCCCATATCGGCAGTTCGTAGCACATATTCTTAACCTGGTAACGAATTGGTCAATTGACTCCATTCCTTGCGTTTCATTGTTAAACTCATATCGAGCAAATACAGGGTTTAAGGTAGGCTGCACGTGTTTTTTTGAATTTGTCAAAATGTGTTTGTAACGATTTCTTTGCGTCTCCCGTCAATTACCATGATTGCTGGATATCTCCAAATGAGAAGATATGCCAGTCATTCTTCTTCCTTTTTTGATTTTAGCGGTCCCTCAAAAATCAGTTCAACATGTCTTTGGAACCGATTCCATGCCTCTGGCAAGTTAGAACTTTCCCAGTCCATTCTGGGCGGTGTTATTCCTGACATATCCATTTTGATTTTAATCACAAATTAATATGCACTGCTTATAATCCGTTTAAAACTCCACAAATTAATAATCCATTTATTCTGACACCATGTTGTGATATTAGTTCTGTCGTTAATTGTACATATTATAATAAATCCAAGGTATACATATTTACAGTTTATTTACAGAAAATATACAAGTGTTATGAATACATGTTGTATTAACTATATAAATACATGTTGTATTAAACTATCCACAAGCGTGGTCACTCTGCGACTGCGGGAGGATCTGCTTATTTAAAATTATAAGGAGTCTCTGCTATAGTCTGTTTCACAAATATACTACAAAACCTTTAAAAGGTTTTGGTGTTGGCAAGTCCAATTTTCTGGTAGCCATCTCGAGAGAATAGATCAGTCTTGATTTTTGAAGAAATTGTATTATGAATATTTATAATCCTTTATGGCACTATTTTTAATTTCCATGCTCGTCGCCAAAAATGTAATGTTCATTTGGGTTCTTGATAGGATATAAATTTATATAGTCATTAGACTAGAAAGACACAAGTCACTTTCATAGTTACTAAATCTATTCTAATTTGATACTACAACTGTAACATAATATAAGGTGAGATGAGGCGGAGCTTATCAGCTACTGGCTAGTCCTAGCTGACCAATAGTGAGTGAATACATTACAATGACAAAGAAATACAGACGAACTTCTATGGGAATAGTGCCACTTACTAGAATAGGTGCACTTTTTTTACCTTTTGTAGGATACAGTTGAAGCGAACCTAGAATGCATTTTAAGAGCAACATTTGCTTTTATTCGATCCAGCATCCTATACGTAGCAGAACTACACCAGACACCATCTCATTAACTAACCAAGTTGCTTCCAGAACTTACACTGACACCCATAGAACTAATACTGACTCGCCCAGAACTAGCACTGACACCCCCAGAATTAACATCAATTCGCTCACACGTCTGAAACTTATTGTGAAGGCAACCGAAATATTAGTAAGGACCTCAAAGACACAGACACCCCAAGAATGTCTATATAAATGTTGATACTAGCTAGTGAAGTTCTGTTCCACTGATATAAAATGCTAAAAGTAAGGCATCCTTGAACCCACAGTGGAATAGGCAGTCTCCTGCACCCCTCCGTTTCAATTGAAAAAGGCCAACTACGCCAATGTATGGCCAGCTACACCACTGCATGTATTCAATAATAATCCTCCACATAATGCCCGGTCAGTATTGTACATGTGTATAGTACATATTTTCTGACCTGGCAGAGATATTTATAGAAAGGTCATCAATGGGCCATTCTATCGTTAAGTTTAGGGTAATCGGCTTCATCGTTAGATTTGGTTTCATTCCGTACGAATAAATGTGATTGCACCAAGTTACCTATTGATTTTATTTCGTTTATTTTCAAAAGTATCAACAAAACTGATACTCTGCATGGTATAAGTTTATTTATTGTGTTAAAATATTTCATAGTAGACATACCTTAAATACCAATGCTTATTTTAACTAAAAATACACATCTTAATTTTTTCAAAAATATGACCCTTAGTTACAAACTGTTCGAATTTCAAGAAAACAAATATGAAATAAAACTATTTTTTTGTGACAGTTTGATAGAAATATAACTTATTTATAAGTATTTGAAGCTGTTATACGAAACTATCAGCTACTGAAGTCAAGAAATAGCATTGAACTTAGGGCAAAATCCCTAGCATAATGTCCGATGTCCTTTTCCTCTTTTGTACAATTCATCCATAATTAGTCTTAGAAGAAGTAAAAACTTACTAGAAAAAAGGAAAACATGGAAAAAAATTGGTCCGAGTGGGGTTTGTTATTGTCATTGTCGTTGATGACGACTATTGTGATGGAGATTCTTGTTGAAGACTATGATTGAAATTTAGACAATTTTGTTGTTTAGAAGTTTTCAACGATTTTGTCTGTTGTTGATGAACTGAAATTACAACATATCCGTGACGACAACAGTGATGACGATAACGTAATTACTTATCCAAATATCCGAAAAGACACAATCAGTATTCCATTATTACTGCTGTATCATGATTATATGAAACAAACCGTTATACTTTCTCTTACATTAGTATAACAACCAATCTCTTTTATTTTATCAACTTTACATTAAATTTGATTCTTACCATTATTTACAACAGCAACAAACATCAGTCTTACTTAATTTTATTTCAACATGTATCACAACTTTATTAATCATAATAACTTTCCTTTTCATTTTTTTCGAACTTCGGATAGGTAGCTGTATTTAATTCGACTTCAATAACAACAAAGTAGGCCCGTAACGAATAGAAATACTAGCTATAGTACCATACATCGCAAAGTAGGCTCGCAACGAATAGAAATACTAGCTATAGAACCATGTATCGTAAAGTAGGCCCGCAACAAATAGAAATACTAGCTATAGTACCATGCATCGTAAAGTAGGCCCGCAACAAATAGAAATACCAGCTATAGTACCATATATCGCAAAGTAGGGTTGCAACAAATAGAAATACTAGATATAGTACCATGCATCGTAAAGTAAGCCCGCAACGAATAAAAATACTAGCTATAGTACCATGCATCGTAAAGTAGGCCCGCACCAAATAGAAATACTAGCTATAGTACCATGCACCGTAAAGAAGGCCCGCAACAAATAGAAATATTAGTTAGTGGAAAGATATATATAGTAGACGGGCTGCTTAAAAAATCAACATGTATGCAAGATGTAAAAAGAGGTAAGAGGTATAGCAAAGGCTGGGGTGTTAGGGAAAGTGGAAAAAAGAAGGGATAAATGCACATACGCTCGCACTCGCGCATGCACACACGGACGCAAGCAAATCAAACGAATAGACAATCAAGAAAAAAACAAAACATAGTGGTGCACCGCCCAGGAACGGCTGGTTGCCAAACAATGGTGGGCACTTAACCTTACTCATAGTAGTAGGAGAGATTGATTGTTTTTGTTTTGTTGGGTTTAACGTCGCACCGACACAATTTTAGGTCATATGGCGACTTTCCAGCTTTAATGGTGGAGGAAGACCCCAGGTGCCCCTCCGTGCACAATTTCATCACGAGCGGTCACCTGGGTAGAACCACCGACCTTCCGTAAGCCAGCTGGATGGCAGGAGAGATTGAAGTAAATGCGAGGGGTAGAGGGGGAGCGATGAGGGAATAAGGAAAGAAACACAACAGACAAACAAAACAATATACATAACATAAAAAGGAAAAGGACAAATGTAAAGAAAAAGATTAAGACAAAGATTCGTGTTTAAATGGGATAGTGGACTCATGTTTGTTCTCGACTTCAAATGAGCCGAATTTGAAAATTTAAATATCATGGACCCTAAGTGTATACTTTTTAAATATGTAAAGAACGTGAAGTTTTTAAAGTGAAAGGAATATAAACTTTCAAAGAAGTGTGGTATTAAAAATTAACTACACCAATGTGACGCGTTCTATATTATGCACTGTCCTGTACTTAAACTCAAGAACATGATTAAATGATTAAATATTTGAACAGTGTTAAACTTGTGAAATATATAGGCTATATCTTACAGTTATCATACATACATAATTGTTAGGGTGTTACTTGATTTTCTCTGCATATATAGAGATATGGCAAAATCTTTAGCAGGAAAATTTATACTTCTGTGTTTAGTGAATCCATTTCTGTCAGCAGAAATTCCATCAGTATCTACGGCTCTAGGAACAATAACTGGAGAAACTAAACATGTGATATTTCAAAAGAAACAGTATGATGTTGACAAGTATCTTGGAATTCCATATGCTAAACCACCGACTGGAAAACTGAGATTTAAAAGGCCGCAACCGTATGGTCCCTTCGCGGAGGCATACAGTGCTACAAAGTTCGGATTATCATGTCCACAATCTTTCTTTCTACATTTCGTGCCTGAAGAAAACACATCCGAAGACTGCTTATTTCTGAACATTTATGTACCACGACAAGGACCCGATGAGCCTTCGGGTCATGCGATCATGTTCTTTATTCACGGCGGCGGATTTACAATGGGTTCAGGAAAGATATATGATGGAGGTGTCCTTTCTTCTGTTGGCAATGTAATTGTAGTCACCATTAATTACCGACTTGGATTACTTGGTTTTTTAGATATTGACAATGTAAAAGCATCTGGTAATTTTGGCTTTTATGACCAACGCTTGGCCCTACAGTGGGTCAACGAAAATATCGGTGCGTTTGGAGGGGATAAAGATAGGGTCACCATATTTGGAGAATCCGCAGGTTCGATGAGTGTTTCTCTACAAATGATGTTTCCACAAAACGAAGGACTCTTCAGAAGTGGTATTTCGGAGAGTGGGGCTTTAACGTTACCTGGTCTGTACCTAGAAAATAACATCGAAATAGCTAAATATTATGCAGAGAACATGAGTTGTAGTGTCGAAGACATGGATGAAGTTTTCAGTTGCCTTCAATCAGCAACACCTGAAAGTATAATCAAAGTTGTTTCTGACACAGTTGCATCTGGCGGTATGGCGGCTACAGTTAAAGTTGGTACTGCTCCGACAATTGATGGAGAATTCATCAAAACTAATCCCGCGGACTTGTATAGGAAAGCAGTAAATGAAGAGAGCGAGGAAATAAACTTCTTTCGGACACTTAAACTGATGAATGGCGTTAATGGTAAAGAAGGTGCAATGTTTCTTCTGATGCTGGGATCAGATAATTTGGACGAACTCGAGATAACTCGAGAACAGATGAATACGCAGCAAATTCCTGGTGCTACAGCAATGGTCTATGGTCAACGGACTGTTCCTGAAGTTGTGAAACAGCTTTTAATTGCTGAATACACGGATTGGGAAAATCCTGATGATCCCAAAAAACTCCGTGAAGAACTAGTGCGTCTTTTCGGTGACATTTATTTCAATGTTCCTGCGATAGAAATGAGTCTCGTTCATTCTAATGCATCTGATGTTGAAAGTTATCTCTACAATTTCGTTCCTGTTTTGGACAAGCGTCTACTTCCGACACCAAACTGGGTTAATATGTCAAACCATGGAGACGAGTTAGGGCCTGTGTTTGGATATAACTTTGATTATAAAGGTCTGCTGAATATATCTGATTACACACCTCCAGAATGGGAGCTCGAGCTGTCCGAGAGAATGATGACATACTGGACAAACTTTGCAAAAACAAGGTACGCCAATTGTCAATATAGCAATAATACAACAAACATTCATTAGCATGTCGCAACATGTACAGAGAACATTTTAATGGTATGCTTAACTTAATATGAATACTGGTAGGCACACTTTAAACTCAAAATAACGAAACTAGATTTAAGATCTTCGAACACAAACCGTAAAGATAAAAATAGTTTGCATAAAATTATAAACTACGAAATATGTATTTAACCGTTCTAATACCTTTATTCTCAGCGATCCGAATAAACCAGTGTCAGATGATGTGTCCTCTGTAGTTTGGCCAAAATATGACGTCACATCTCAGTCTTACATCAAGATTGACAGAGAGGATTCTGTTGGTCAATATTTGTTTGCAAGAGAAACCGACTTCTGGAAGAATACTCTAACGGCCGTGTTCGATGCTACGGAGCATGCGCAAACTATTACATCCCAATATGGTAGCAAAGACGAACAAACTTGCGGAAAAGATGGCACATGTGGATAAAAAACACTCTGAATTTATATTCATTGAACAAATTGTTCCATTTTAAAACTTTTATGTGGACATTTCTGCACATAGTTTCTTATCAAGTCATACTATTTAAAACCAGTTGCTGCTGATTGTGAATCACTTAATACGAAATAATCTTTTACCAAATCGAAAGTTATTATTTTTTGACAATATGTTTCACCTTAAATAATATATTTGTCACAAAAATAGAAGGACATGCCACCAGAATTGTATTCAAATATCGAAATATATACAATACAAACAACTTCAGTTATAATGTTGAAAAAAATTATTATTGACTATTCAATTGATATATTCTAAATTGATTTTTGTACTTGCAGCATATGTAAATGTTGAGTATAGATTTGGGTAAGGGTTCAAATAGTTAGTTAGGTCCCTATTAAAAATGTATGACTTAAAAATATTGTGATAACGCCCCTTTTATGGAAAATATATATTTTCTGTATCTATAGTCATACACTCCCGTTTAATAGATTTCAGTTTTTCAACATTTCAAACCAAAAGCAAATTAAAAACTGATTAATTTCTTTCTTGTGCTTTCAAGGCATACAATAGGGAATTGTAGCTTTACAAACTTGCATTTCTAATGAATTCCGGCTTAACGCTAATCTTAACAGATGTTACAGAATATTTGTTATATTCATTCCTTAGGTAAAGTATGTTTATCAAATTTTATACATGTGCTGAAAGAAACTCTATCTTGATTGAAAAACAAGGACACCAAAACAAGTTTTGAAAATACCTCCAGTAAAACTCTATTATGTATAATAAAGCACTCGTTGAACTTAAGTTTAAATGATCCGACCTTAGAATTTTGATCATATGCATTACTTGACCAAAATTAGTTTCGCCACTTTTAAGTGATGAAAATATGTTTCAGAAACCAGGGTGTGTGTCAATGGATCAATGGATCAATGGATCATAGCGCTTTCAATGGAATGTAAAAGACTAGTAGTCTTATTATATTGTATGGTGGCTTCGCGTATCTATAAGCACACTTGAATATATATACATGTCCCAGTACTTTTGAGCTACTACTTTTTCTTATTAAATGGTCAGTTCAAACGTCAATTAAAAGTTCATCAACGATGATATATTCAGTTTAAACCAGGTTAAAGAATGAATTTGTATAATTCCTATAACAGTTTTAAATGTAGATGCTTATTATTCTCTTGAGAAGGAATATTATAGTTCAATAAGTCACACTTGACTGAGCTACTGATACCGAAAACTGTTGTCATTACAAGCTGGCCAATAAAACTCCATGACCTTAGAAATAACCTCTGACGTTAGACTATTCTTTCCTAATTGAGGCGACTCTCTGCCTGAACTCGTTCCGTGGATTACATATTTCTAAACCCGAGGATGTTATTTCCTCCATTCTTGAGGAACATAACATACATTCAGTCGGCTAGGGCCCAGTTGTTCGAAAATTTAACAGGCTGTTAAACTAACCGCTGGTTAAAATTTAGTTCAAAATATTTGTCTTTGTGGGAAACACTAGTATAATATTTTGATTTTACTGTAAAGACATTTAAGCGCTCATAATCCTTAACTCATAACTTTGTATTTCTAAGTCTTCTAAGATGTTGAAATATAACCCTTAAAATCGACTGTTAGCTTAATTGCCTGTTAAAGTTTCGAACAACTGGGTCCTGATAGACATATATCAGCAAATTTAAATGTAAACAACTAAATATTACCGTTATAGTGGACGCAACTTGACCCCGATGGTTCACCTTTGTATTATAATACATAATGAGGCACAACCTATTATTGAAAAGGAGTGTACGTAAAACAAGAGCTGCACGAGAAAAAGGAAATATAAATTTGTGTAAATATAAATTAGTGTATTGGAAAGCTTTAACTGATCAAATGTAAGTATATGTACTTTGATAATGCTCTGGAAACAAACTAGAGGGCTAATACCATATAAATATATTCCGAATATATAAATATATTACGCAAACTTTACCCCAGCACCTTCAAAAATTTCTGGGGAAGGGCCTGATTCGGATACCCTAAGCACCCTTGATTTCTAAAATGAAATCATCGATATGAATAATCAGCCTAAGGTCAACCATCGCGGTCAAGTTGCGACTACTATACCTTGAAATGCATAGTTAATATATGAAAACAAACCCCATTGCGACCCTCTAATTATGCGCAACAAATTCACGCATCCTATCGTAAATAATTAACCGGGTCAATATCTTATTGCCGTATTTACTCTACTGAAAGTGGTAACAGATTTAATTTGTTGTTGGATTTAACAATTTATGTTAAATAACTAGCGTAAATACTTACTTGAAATTTTTGGCAGTATAAAACAGACATTGCAACCAAAATTTTACAAGATGATCATTTTATATTTATATAGATATGCCCTAGAAGGAACTTTTGCTATGCTTTAACTTGTGAGATAAATACATCAATATATATTGTGCTTCTACTTATCAAATATATGAAGTTTTCATCACAACGTGAAATGTTTGGGTCTCACAATTGATCCAAATTTAACAATGTAGAAATTTCCTTCCTGCTAACCGAACAAACATAGTGCCGTAGGTACAAACAAATAGTACATTTATTTAACCATCAAAATATAGTTATTTTGCCACGACGGTATTTTCAACTGTCGAACATCAACTAATTTTTCAGTCGGTATAATATACATTTCTGTTGTTTTTTGTTCTGACTGCAGTAACATATTACTGCGCGAAAACTAGGTCACCGGATAACCGCCGAGGATATAAATAGATTTCAACAGAATCGGGGTTTCCCTTGAAAAGAACCCAGTTTTGATATCTTAGATAAACAATGAGTGTTCGAAATAAATAACGCATTAACTAGTATTTGAAATTATTCATGAGCTTTAGTGAACATTAATTATATATGTTCATTCATTTTTTAATTTAATGAAATACGTAATAACCTAAACAGACAAAGTTTGTTCAAATGCGTTGTACTTATCTGCATTTTGCTTGCATCCTTTTCTTTGAAATAAAATGAACTGCTGATACTGAAATGCCATCAATGCGTGCAATATTGCGCACAGTATATCGAGCATCATTTTGAAGAATTTCTGTGATTTTCAAAACATTTTGGTCACACGTTGCTGTCTTTGGCCGACCTGATTTTGGGACATTTTCAAGAGACTACACCACAATCGAATTTCTTTTTCCACCTACGAGCCGTCTCATAAGACACCTTTCTAAACCCATAAACACGGGGTATTTCGGCAAAAGCTCTTTCGAAGAACAACCGAGTTTACAGCGAACTTTTATATATAACCGAATTTCTTCAGTAATTGTTATTCGTTTACCAACCATTTTCTGCTACAGTGGTCAACGAATGTCTAAATTGAAATAGCGACAATTCTGTAAAATGATTATTGAATGGAATACATGTATATACCTTTGCGTAGATATTGAATAGAGGTAATCAGTTGTATAAACACCGACGTGAAATGCCTTGTGGAAATGGCGTGTCACCACAATGCACAATACTTTTCGAGCATTCCTCGTATACAAAACACAGCGAGAGGAAGACTAAAACATCTTTTATTGTACTGAAACCTTCTCGTTGGAGAAGGATAGTGATTTAATGTGAAAATAGTCCGGAAGCATACAATACGGAAGGTACAATACGGAATTCAAAAGGTACAATACGGAATTTTTGTCTGTCTGTTCATATTTAATTGTGTAATACAAGCCGATTTTTTACAGAATTTATGTAGGTATATAATAAAAATTGATTTAGCATGGCCTAAGTAGAAGAAGTTTACATTATCATATCACAGTGTCTTTCTGCTCAACTATGATAAAATTTCTTACAATGCCTTTTAAAAATTCATAACCTTATAAATGAGTGATTTAAAGAAATATGATCATATTTTGGAACGACTTAGCTGTCTTCTGATGATTATTTATCCTATACGTATATCAGGATATGGAGTGCGTCTACTTATAAAACATTGTAAAGGAAGAGTTTTCACTAACATGTGCTGTACCTTTTTAACTTTACAGTTGCATATAAAGAGAGAGGGGGATGGGGATATATTTCATTCACCGATTACAGTATTTAATGAACTTAACATAAACATCTGAAAACAGCTAGGGCGTTCCATACAAAACTGACACGCTAGTGTTTTACTGTGAAATATTGATTTGACGGGTATTAACGGATTCAATATTCTTGTTATAGTTTCTATATATAATGAAAATACTTATATCAGTGACACTTGTTATCAGTCGAATGAGCCATTTACATTCTGGTATAGACTTGCAGGTAAAAGAAGTGTGAAATTGTATGGAATATCGACCTTCTTGTTTGAACTGGGACGTGCTTCTTTATGCAACCCTGTAACTTTATCAATCTAAGCAGTGTTAAACTTGTGAAATACACAGATCGCATTTTATAAACGAGTACGCATGTATCAAGTTATATAACGGACGGGGGTATAGGAACTGTTAAATATTTGCTTGTTTGTGGTTTACACAGATACACAGAGAGATATGGCACATTTTACATCAAGAATATTTTTGCTTCTGAGTTTGGTTTCTCGATTTCTTTCAGTGGAAGTTCCAAGTGTGACTATGAGACTAGGGACAATAAGCGGAGAAACTAAAAGTGTGGTATTTCGAAATAAACCGTATGAAGTTGACAGATATCTCGGCATTCCATATGCTAAGCCTCCAACTGGAGAACTGAGGTTCAGAAAGCCGGAGCCGTTTGGCCCATTTCCTGAGCCGTACAGTGCTACAGACTTTGGACCAGCATGTCCACAAGCTATAGTTCTTCCTCACCAGCCCGAGGAGAAGACATCAGAAGACTGTTTATTTCTCAATATTTATGTACCACGACAGGAATCCGACCAGAAATCAGGCCACGCGGTTATGTTCTTTATTCACGGCGGCGGATTTTCAATCGGTTCAGGAACGTTTTATGATGGAGGATTCCTTTCATCTGTCGGAAATGTGATTGTAGTCACCATCAATTACAGACTTGGATTGCTTGGATTTCTTGATATTGACAATGGAAAATCTTCGGGTAATTTTGGTCTTACGGACCAACGTTTGGCCCTGCAATGGATCAATGAAAATATCGGTTCGTTTGGAGGTGACAAAGATAGGGTGACCATATTTGGGGAATCCGCAGGTTCAATAAGTGTTTTATTGCAAATGATTTATCCCCCAAATGACGGATTCTTCGGAAGTGGTATCTCGCAGAGCGGGGCTTTAAATGTGCCGGGATATTACAAGGAAAATAACATCGATGTTGCTAAATTTTATGCTGAGAAAATGAACTGTAGTGTTAAAGACATGAATGAAGTTTTCAGTTGTCTTAAGTCGGCAACACCTGAAAATATAATCAAAGTTGTTTCTGACGCAGTGGCATCTCCTGGTATGGCTGACGCAGCAAAAGTTGGTGCTGTTCCAACAATTGATGGAGAATTTATCAAAACGAACCCCGTTGACTTGTATAGGAAAGCAGTAAATGAAGAGAGTGAGGAAATAAACTTCTTTCGAACACTTAAACTAATAAATGGCGTTAATGGTATAGAAGGCGGGATGTTTCTTATAATGTTCGGATCAGATAATTTGGAAGAACTTGAGATAACTAGAGAACAGATGAATACGCAGCAAATTCCTGGTGCTACAGCATTACTCTATGGTCAGCGAACTGTTCCTGAAGTTGTGAAACAGCTTCTGATTGCAGAATACACGGACTGGAAAAATCCTGATGATCCCAGAACACTTCGTGAACAAGTATTGCGCCTTTTTGGTGACATTTATTTCAATGTTCCTGCGATAGAAATGAGTCGCGTTCATTCCAATGCATCTGATGTTTACAGTTACCTCTACAACTTCGTTCCTGTTCTGGACAAACAAATGTTTCAAACACCAAGCTGGGTTAGTATGGCAAACCATGGGGACGAATTAGCGCCTGTGTTTGGATACGGCTTTGATTTGGCAGCTCTGATGAACATATCTGATTACACACCTCCAGAATGGGAGCTCGAGTTGTCAGGGAGAATGATGACATATTGGACAAACTTTGCAAAAACAGGGTATGACATTTGTCACGATTATTATTTAAATATAACAGTGATATAACACAGTATTCATCCAATCATGTATAGCGCGTAATTTCCTTTCTCAAATTAACATAAATAATGAAGGTCTTATTAAGTTTGATTCGAGATCTTTGTACAGAAATCATAAGGATGAAAAGTCGGCTCAGTAGCCTAGTGTGGAGCGTCCGCTTTGAGTGCGGGAGGTCTTGGGTTCGATCCCCGACCGCGTCATACCAAAGACGTGAAAAATGGTACCAGTAGCTCCCTTGCTTGACGCTCAGCATTAAAAGGGAAACTGGCCTCTCTCATATCCTCGTGATCGACTTAATATAAATTATGCATAGACTAACGATGAAAATGTTTAGTATAAAGAAATTTTAAGTCATGAAATATGTATTTTCCTCTATCTTTTTTTCTTAGAAATCCGAATAAACCAGCATCAGATGTAGTATCTTCTACAGTTTGGCCAAAATATGACGTCACATCACAGTCCTACATCAAGTTTGATAGGGAAGATTCTATTGGTCAGTATTTGTTTACGAAAGAAACCGACTTCTTGAGGAATACTTTACCAAACGTATTCGATGCTACAGAGGTTCCGCAAACTATTACATCACAATATGGTATCAAAGACGAACAAAGTTGCGATAAAGACGGCACATGTGGATGAATCAAGCCTCTGACATTCTATTCGATGAACAATATATTTTATTTCAAAACCCCTGCGGACACGAAAAAAAAATCACACATCATTTGTGACATTGACCTTGATATGAGAGACCAGGCGACACGCCTTTTCAATATGGTTAACATTTATGTCAAATAATTTTGAAATCCCCCTATAAATGTTTATGATACAGCCGGATGCGCTTGCTCGCGCACGCACGCACGCTCACACACACACACACACACACACACACACACACACATACACACACTAAACCACGCACACGGAGGGACTGACTGTGCTATTTTATTATGCCCACCTTCGGGGGCAAAATAATAGGAGAACTGATATAAAAAATACATGTGTTTTACTTTATCATACAAAAGGGTTGTAATTTCATGAAATAGAAAATAAAAGAAAGTTAACTGTAATGTTTAATATTTATGCCAAGTGATTTGAATATACAACAATGTGTCACAGGGTGAGAAAAATGGCCATTAAGTCCGGGGCTCGAACCCGGGACCCCTCGTTTACAGGGCGAGTGCTGTACTGACTAAGCTAACCGGCTGTCTGACACATCTTCTCCCCTAACGTGACTAAGTCCGTACCGTGACTTACACCCCCACAAACTGGAAATTCGTCCTCGAATTCCGGAGGTTCATAATATTGCAAATGTCGTAAGACTGGCCAAGCACACAGACACTTTGGGTTCGGACCCCATCCAGCCCGCTGTCCCGCTCTCATGGTGAAATGCTAAAAGTTATTGGCTAAACTTAACCAGGGGCGGAGAAGAGCCGGGTGGATGGGGGTCCGAACCCGGAATGTCTGTGCTTTATATATAGCTGTACTGTGTGATCCATAATTTACAGGCGTGTTTATAAACGGACACAATGGCTCTCTACGTCATTATCATCCCATATTGGCTGCGTAGTGTTAAGACGTTATTATTCCTTCTCTTGAGAAGGAATATTATAGTTCAATAAGTCACACTTGACTGAGCTACTAATACCGAAAGCTGTTGTCATTACAAGCTGGCCAATAAAACTCCGTGACCTTAGAAATAACCTCTGACGTTAGCACGGGTGGTAAACGCGCAATCTAATTCCCACTGGAAATACGCTAAAAATGGGATGCGCGGCTTCTGGTGCTGGTGTTGCGCATCAATATATACAAAATCGAGGTAGGTGGGTTTTTGTCTTTTGTAAATAATGACACATTTACAAATGTTTTCGAAAAAAGCAAAACGCTATTCGACATAAAAATGAATAAAGATCATATGTGTGAAATACCAACTTATCAATTTAAGAATCAGCTATTTTATCACGAAAACTCTGCTGGCTCGAACTGTCAAAAAAAGCATGAAATCATGAAAAATGCCAATTTTCTAACTCTTGTGCCTCCTTTTTGGAAATGTGACGCTTCTAATGATCAAACACGTGTAAAACAGTCATGAATATTACATACATTTGCATGAAATGTTGCTTTTGGGGTAAAGATTGGCAAAAAAAAATAATCGGGAATGGGATTGCGCCCCGGGAATGGAGTTGCGCGTATACATTATATACATTATGTTGTATACGAGCAACTCCATTCCCGGTTCGCAACCATATTCCCGATTATTTTTCTGTCAATTACGTCCCCGTAATCAGGATTTGAAGCAAATAATTTAGATATTCGTTACTTTATAACAGTTAAGTTATCATAAAAAGCATCAAATGTCCTCAGATTAGGCATATGAGGTCAAAAAACGTCCATTTTTGTTGATTTCATACTTCACGCTTGTTGTCGCCTGAGTTTTCGTGATAATAGAGCCGAATCATAACTTACAAACCAGATATTTTACACATATGATGTATTATCATATTTGTGTCGAATAGCATTTTGCTTTTTTCGAGAAAATTCATTCTTGTCTCATACTAAGCAAAATCATAACTTCACATATCTCAATTTCGTCTTTTCATACGCGCAACACCAGCACCGGACGTTGCGCAACCCATTTTAAGCGTATTCCCAGCGGGAATTGGATTGCGCGTTTACCACCCGTGGTTAGAGTATTCTTTCCTAATTGAGGCGACTCTCTGACTGAACGCGCTCCGTGGATTACATATTACTAAACCCGAGGATGTTATTTCCTCCATTCTTGAGGAATATAACATACATTCAGTCGGCCAGATAGACATATATCAGCAATTTAAATGTAAACAACTAAATATTATCGTTACCTTGAAATGCATAGTTAAAATATGAAAACAAACCCCATTGCGACCCTCTAATTTTGCGCAACAAATTCACGCATCGAATCGCAATTGATTAACCGGATGCCGTTTACTCTACTGAAAGTGGAAACAGATCTAATTTGTTGTTGGATTTAACAGTTTATGTTAAATAACTAGCGTAACTACTTACTTGGAAGTTTTTTGGCAGTATAAAACAGACATTGCATCCAAAATTTTACAAGATGATCATTTTATATTTATATAGATATGCCCTAGAAGGAACTTTTGCTATGCTTTAACTTTAACAGTGCGTTGACCGTACGTATGGTATAGCAAATTATCGACAAGTGTCATACTAAGCTTCGGTAGGTTCTCGAGTAGGGCAAATAGGCTCGTCCTGTGACTTATTCTTTGCAACGGTATGCTCATAGAACCACTCAATTAACTGGCCGTCGTTGGAAATCTGCGTTGGATACCGGACATCTGCCACTTATAAGGTATTTAGGGTCTATTTATCTACCCTACGTGCCTGATCGTAAAGCTCTCTAACACTTAGAAATAGGATAAATTCATAAATTTTAGATAAAACTCGTGCGCGTCGCTTTATATTGTTAGGCTGCAGGCGATATAAGGTTAACTGATCGTATAGGTACAACAGATGTTTTTATCCTAGGTTTAAAGAAATCAAGATTTTACTGTATTGAAAAGTTATTGAAGTGTAGGATGCACGATTATTTCGTGCTATTTTCAATGGTTTATAGCTGAGTTGAATAGTCAATTAAGTCATTCGAGGTTGTCTGCATTGCTTAACACAACACGTACACTACTTACATTTATAAACTGGATTATAATGGCTGGTGAACAAACGACCACTTGTAAATTCGGCGGCAATTTAGCTGCAGCGGAGTTAAAGAATTATATTGATTCAGACAAGAGAGTTCAACTAGATCATTGAACATTATCAAGAAATTCAATGACGACAAATGCTCACCAGCATTTCCTTTTCATCTAGAAGTTGGCAAAAAAGTTGTATTTTCTGCTCAGAGTTCATCATACGGGTCTATCAAAAAATTCTTTGGATCTACCCCAAGTTGTAACAAAGACTGTCGTAAACTTATCGAAATGCTGATAAACTCAGGATACAGGGACACAGTACATCAGCATGAAAAGTCATTGATGTGTAGATGAAAAATATTTTAGGACGAGCTGAGTGTCGGATTCCGTCTAAACAGGGAGTGAGGAGACCACGGGTTGACTGACAACAAACTTATCAATATGGTCCAGAGAGAAAAAGACTGAACATTTTATATAAGATGAGTATTATTTTCGTTTAATATAATTTTAGTTTGAGATGTGATTGGTCTAAGTGTCAGATGTCGAGGAGCGAGGTCTTGTGTTGTATTACGCCAAGCCGAATGGCACGGGCAAGCGCCGATGGGCGAGATTTATAGTTGTATTACGCCAAGCCGAATGGCAAGGGCAAGCGCCGATGGGCGAGATTTATAGTTGTATTACGCCAAGCCGAACGGCAAGGGCAAGCGCCGATGGGCGAGATTTATAGTTGTATTACGCCAGGCCGAATGGCAAGGGCAAACGCCGATGCGCGAGATTTACATTACATTATATTTATTTATTATTTATTATTAGATTATTAGATTTTCAGTCGTGTCAATATTTCCAATTTTATATAATTTATTTGGGTATCTTTTGAATGTCATATTGCAAACTTTTGGATTACATTATGTTGAAATTCCCGTTTTTCTGTTTGTACATTCTAATTGACTAGGCTTTCAAGTTAACATTTATATTCAGCACATGCTGATTATTGGTCTACTAAATTAATTGCACAATATATAGTCGTCGAATAGCGATATAGTTCCAAAATGGTAATTAGAAGATTGTCAATACAAGGAACAAATGTAGAATCGAAATTTAAACAATGATCATGT
Organism: Mercenaria mercenaria; assembly: GCF_021730395.1. Taxonomy (NCBI): domain Eukaryota; kingdom Metazoa; phylum Mollusca; class Bivalvia; order Venerida; family Veneridae; genus Mercenaria; species Mercenaria mercenaria. Next base: position 28,865,234 of record NC_069362.1, read on the forward strand.
GGGTAGCATATCGATTGATTAGGATAGTTAGTTTTATGTATTTTTTAAACCTGTAGATTACTGGTCACGTGACTTACTGCAAATACCAAAGTAAGTTGCTATAGATATAACAAGGTCACTGGCACCAGAACAGAAAGAAAATGCCTCTGTACATGTTATACCCTACCCCTAGGTATTCTATAAGAACCATGGTCATGAACGAGAAAATATACTTACCCGTTTCAATCGTAAATTTCTCATATTAAACACGCAGTTCGGTGAATGGGTACCTAGTGTATTGAACAAGCGATAATTTATCTTCCATCGTGCGCCAGTCACATTATCTCAATGTTCCATATTGCTGAGATTATCAACATATTTTAAGCTTTCGTCAACGTTACAAAAAAATCTTGCTTGACCTTCCCTAATGAACATCCGGTTTAGAGGTCACGGTAGTGTGCACATGTTTGGCGGAATGTAAACAAACAAAAATAGAATTTAAAACAAGAGCTGTTTCCATAGGATGACACATGCCCCCGATGGCACTTTAAATGAATAGTTATGGCCGATGTTCGAGTTTAGGACCTTTGACCTACGGAGCTGGGTCTTGCGCGCGACACGTCGTCTTACTGTGTCACACATTTATGCGTAGTTATTTTAAAATCCATGCATGAATGACAAAGATATGGACCGGACACGCCCATCAATGCACTATCATGAAAAAAGACCTTTAACATCTAAGTGTGACCTTGACCTTTGAGCTACGGACCTGGGTCTTGCGCATGACACGTCGTCTTACTGTGGTACACATTCATGCCAAGTTATATGAAAATCCATCCATCGATGACAAAGATATGGACCGGACACGCCCATCAATGCACTATCCCTTAATGTCTAAGTGTGACCTTGACCTTTGAGGTACGGACCTGGGTCTTGCGCGCGACACATCGTCTTACTGTGGTACACATTCATGCCAAGTTATTTGAAAACCCATCCATCGATGACAAAGATATGGACCGGACACGCCCATCAATGCAATAACCTTTAATGTCTAAGTGTGACCTTGACCTTTGAGCTACGGACCTGGGTCTTGCGCGCGACACGTCGTCTTACTGTGGTACACATTCATGCCAAGTTATTTGAAAATCCATCCATCGATGACAAAGATATGGTCCGGACACGAAAAATGCGGACAGACCGACAGACCGACAGACTGACAGACCGACAGACCGACAGACTGACAGACCGACAGACCGACAGACAGACGGTTCAAAAACTATATGCCTCCCTTCGGGGGCATAAAAAACACATTTTTACAATAAAACTCGAAATGATGAATGAAATTCATCTTGTATATGATCTTTAATTTGAAATCGTACATTGGTCTGCATCTGTTCTGTTTATTTTATTCAGTTTGCACATTTATGCTGCATTTTCACATTTTAGCGAACACGTGTAGTAAAATGACGATTGACATATATTTTCACATTAGCCAATCAGAATGGTTTTGTAATCTAGAACGGAACTTCACCAGGGAAGTTCAAGCAAGTGTTTTGTGTAACGTTGAAATAACTATAAACTACGCGTTCTTTTTCTAAGATAAAATGTATTGAAGAAATGAGACCGGTACACAATGTAAGATAAATTACCACTTGTTTGATATCCATAGTACACATTTACCGAACTGCGTGTTTTAGGTATGAAATGCGCGATTGCAACGAGTTAGTATATTTTCCCGTTCATGACCATGGTTCTTATAGAATACCTAGGGGTAAGGTATAATATGTACAGAGGCAATTTCTTTCTGTTCTGGTGCCAGTGAACAAGGTAATTAAATGATTTACAACAACAACAACAACCACATCGTCATTTATTAGATAACATTATGATTTTCTGTCATTGATCATTGGTCGCATGATTGCTTGCATTATCAATGGCGGATTAGACAACAGCATAATTGCTATAGATATAAGATGTTAATTAAACGATTGTCGGTACAAGGAACAATCGTGCTATTGAAAGATGAATGAAGATCAGTAAAACATTGTTGGATAAGTAGCATTTTATTTGACTATGAAAGTCAAGTACGATGTATTTTGAAGTCTGTGGATTATTATTGTGAATTTTCGCATCATCAAACTTTAAGATAGATTTATGTGTAAAAATAGAAGTAAGATTACTATAGATGCAAGGTGGTAATAAGACAATTGTTAGTATATGGAACAGTCGTAAAATCGAAAGTTGGATATAGAGCAGGAAAGTTACGTTGGTTTGGTAACATTCTGAATGATTAGAATAGTTAATAAAAGGTATATTTGAAACCTTTAGATTATTCGTCACGTAATTGTCTGCATTATCAAAGTTAAATTGTTTTAGAAATTAGAACGTAATTAGTTGATTATCATTTTTTCGAATAATCGTAAAGAGGATAAGTCGTATTCAGAGACGAATTAAAAATCGTTAAAGCCATATTTATAAGATAGCACTCTAATTGTCTACCAAGCGATTATTGGTCGCATGATTGCTTGCATTATTAATGATGGATTAGACTATTTAAAGTATAATTGCTATAGATATAAGATGGTAATTAAACGAATGTCAGTACATGGAACAATCGTACTAGTGAAAGACGGATGAAGATCAATAAAGTAATGTTGGATAAGTAGCATTTCATCTGACTAGGATAGTCAATTACAGTTGCAATTTGAAGCCTGTAGATTATTACTGATGTGATTTTTCGCATCATCAAAGATATATATGTGTAAGATAAAAGTATATTTACTATAGATATTAGGTGGTTATAAGACGATTATCAGTATATGGAACAGTCGTATAATCGAAAGCTGAATATAGAGCAGGAAAGTTACGTTGGTTTGGTAGCATTCTGAATGATTAGAATAGTTAATTAAAGGTATATTTGAAACCTTTAGATTATTGGTCACGTAATTGTCTGCATTATCAAAGCTAAATTGTTTTAGATATTAGAACGTAATTAGTTGATTATCATTTTTTTCGAATAATCGTAAAGAGAATAAGTCGTATTCAGAGACGAATTAAAAATCGTCAAAGCCATATTTATAAGATAGCACTCTAATCGCCTACCAATCGATTATTGGTCGCATGATTGCTTGCATTATTAATGATGGATTAGACTATTTAAAGTATTGCTATAGATATAAGATGGTAATTAAACGATTGTCAGTACATGGAACAATCGTACTAGTGAAAGACGGACGAAGATCAATAAAGTAATGTTGGATAAGTAGCATTTCATCTGACTAGGGTAGTCAATTACAGTTGCGATTTGAAGCCTGTAGATTATTATTGATGTGTTTTTTCATCAAAGATATATATGTGTAAGATAAAAGTATATTTGCTATAGATATTAGGTGGTTATAAGACGGTTGTCGGTATATGGAACAGTCGTATAATCGGAAGTTGAATAAATATAATATATTAGATGGCATTCTAATCGTCTACTAATCGTTTATTGGTCGCATGATTGTTTGCATTATTAGTGATGGATTAGACTACAGTATAATTGCTATAGATATAAGATGTTAGTTAAACAATTGTCAGTACATGGAACAATCGTACTAGCGAAAGATAAATGCTGATTATAGTGGTAACGTTGAATAGTCGATTAATGATTTATTTTAGCGATTGCTGATTATTGTTCATGTAATTACTTGTGATATAATTGGTAAAACACAGTGAGATTGCTGTACCTTGGTCACGCATTTATTACCTAAATCTGTGGTAGAATACGCTTTAGAAAGGTTGTCATAGTTACAAGATGGTAATTGGACGATTGTCAATACATTGAATAACTGTAGAAAAGTGAAATTTATCTCGAAAGGCGAATTTAGATCATTTAAGCCACATATATAATGTAGCATTCCAGGTGACTATGGTTGTTAATTCGAAGGATATTTTAGCACCTGTTATTTATTTGGGATAATCAATGGAAGATAACATCACTTAAAGACTGTTACAGATATAGGGTGACGATCAAACGTTTTCTATTATATGAAATAGTCGTGCAAAATGGCATCTTTAACCCAAAAATTAAATAAAGATCATTTACTTTAGTTCATTATGTAGTATTAAAATTGACCAAATTATATGTAAAGGCACTATAGGTGGTGGATATCGTCACAGTAGTTCTAATGAAGATACACGATGGTAACTACATGACTGTCAATATCAAGCAGTAGTAGATGGGTAAAATCTGGTTTGGAGGTTAGTTTGGAACAATTTCAGGTTTATTACGTAGCGTTGTCTTATTTTTGTTTTGTTTTCGTTATTGCTTCGGTATGCACATAAACGTAGATACGATTTGAACGTCGTGTTGTATGAAGACACGTACTGTATCGACTTGATTTACATACGACAATCACGCTATATTTAAGAAGAACTTGCATATATTATTTGTTTTTCGTGTTATATATGATAATTGAAGAAACACAAAATAGCACTTATATTATTTTATAAAGATTATTTCTGTATATTCTTAAGAATAATGTAATCGGGTTTAGTGAATAACAATACTCAACTGATAAGAAAAAGTTTATAAATGAACATGTATTTTTATGATTTCTATTGTTCTCAGATTCGATAGTAATTCAGTACCTATTTAGTTTATTCTATTTCTGATAAATGGGGTTAACTGAATTGCTGATTTTTATGCCCCCGAAGGGAGGCATATAGTTTTTGAACCGTCTGTCGGTCTGTCAGTCTGTCGGTCTGTCCGCAATTTCCGTGGCCGGTCCATATCTTTGTCATCCAAGGATGGATTTTCAAATAACTTGGCATGAATGTGTACCACAGTAAGACGACGTGTCGCGCGCAAGACCCAGGTCCGTAGCTCAAAGGTCAAGGTCACACTTAGACGTAAAGATCATTTTTCATGATAGTGCATTCGTGTCCGGTCCATATCTTTGTCATCCATGGATGGATTTTCAAATAACTTGGCATGAACGTGTACCACAGTAAGACGACGTGTCGCGCGCAAGACCCAGGTCCGTAGCTCAAAGGTCAAGGTCACACTTAGAAGTTAAAGGTCATATTTCATGATAGTGCAATGATGGGCATGTCCGGTCCATATCTTTGTCATTCATGCATGGATTTTAAAATAACTACGCATGAATGTGTGGCACAGTAAGACGACGTGTCGCACGCAAGACCCAGGTCCGTAGGTCAAAGGTCCATAACTCTAACATCGGCCATAACTATTCATTCAAAGTGCCATCGGGGGCATGTGTCATCCTATGGAGACAGCTCTTGTTTTTTAATATTTCACACCGGGAAAATATTTTTAAAAATCTGTCTTTTTGTGGAATTTTTCAATTTTTGCTTTAACTGAAAATTTATCACAATGACCTCCAGTCAGTAAATTGACTATTTGAAAAGTCATTCAAAAATGTTATGTCAGCATACCTTTTTTGACATTGCATGTGTATTAGAAATACATTTCAACAATTCTTTTTAATTAGTGTTTCTTGAACATCTCAGTTAAGCAGCATATATAAAGTTGTGTTGGACATGAGGAATTTTCAGTTTGTTGAATTTAATGCTTTAAGACATTCTGATATATTCTATGAACATACTGATGACTATGAAGTCCATACGTACTGAATAGACTGTCCGTTGTTCAGTGATAGCCAAGATTCAGTCAGAAGTTTACCAATAGTTTCATTTTACATTACAATTCCATATTCCCGTTCTTTGTTTTTAGTTCGATACATGACAATGCAGATAACAAATCCTAAATGTGAATTTATGTATTTGTTTTTCTTTCTTCCCTTAATTTACTTTGATTATAGGATAAATGATTTATTTACGTTTGCGCGTAGCGAATTAGGAAATAAATGTATTTATCCTAGGTTTAAAGAAAAGATTTTACTGTATTGAAAAGTTATTGAAGTGTAGGATGCACGATTATTTCGTGCTATTTTCAATGGTATATAGCTGAGCTGAATAGTCAATTAAGTCATTCGAGGTTGTCTGCATTGCTTAACACAACACGTACACTACTTGCATGTATAAAACTGGATAAGATCCCGCCCACCCATTGAAAATCTAAACATTGCAATATTTTTAAATTTCAGTAAGATTTTAAAGTCCCAAACGATTTAAAGTTAAAACAGTTGAGAAAGCTGTCGATATACAATTTGTGCATTTGGTACATGGTTTGAGTGGCACTTTTTTCAGTATTTCAAATAAGATTATACAATAATCATAAGGGGAGGTAGTAAAACTAATTAATTCAATAATACTTTCGATGGAATTTGTATATCCATGATTAAACACCTGACATATATACAAATATTGAATAAAACAATTACCAAAGAAAGAAAATAGGAATTGACAAAATATTGTATATGTTTTATGTTTATAAAAGTGTCGAACTTGATGTATTATGAGTTATTCTGAGTATCAACATTACTTAGCGTCTGATTAGAGCTCGGCATGGGAATTACCCCATGTATTATAAATAGGATAAAAACCTATAACTGGATGTCATCAGTCGAATATTTTTTGTAATATAAGTTTGTAAACATCTTACATGAAAATGATAACCGTTTCTGTTTGGATAAATAAATTATCTTTATACATGCAGTCATGGTACACAATATTAGAATATTGTATTATGACAAAAGAGTACATTTTATTCTTTTCTATCGATATCATTTTGTGTAACAAGGGGAGATAATATGAATTTATGAATAACTGATCTGCTTGTTCTGCTTAATTGCAAGAGCTGATTTAAGTATAATTAGATTTTTACTTGTTGACAGTTTTTAAGATGATGTTTATAATAATTCAAGTTAGTTTATATTTTACAGATTACTCCGAGAATTGAGAAGTTCTTCTGGACACATTGTCGCCTAGATTTCTGCGGAATGGATATGCTTTTATAGATCGTTGCATATAGAGAACTGTTCCATAATGGAGTGAAGTACCAAGGACGATATTTTTGCCCCGTTTAAATTTCTTTTAGAAATAGAAAGTTACCTTTTCCTGTAAGATAGAAAGATAAAAACAGCATTTCATCATAAGTGCAAAACTTATTTTTATCATAGTCTCATTAAGATATAAATGCATTGTGAAAATTTTAATGACCTTATATGAATTCGTAACCTTAATAAAATGATATGTTTGGAAGACATACACTTGATGAATGCACATGTTTTGGCTAGTAAATGAACATCTATGGATTATATTATCTTCACTGAGGATAATATTTTTTCGGCAAAAAATTGTGGGGGAAGAAAATGTCAGGCCACCAGAAGATGGTAGCTGGTCTTGAGACTTGGTATCTTTCTACTCCCCTCTCCCACGACGGAGTTATGGTTGAGTAGCCGCCTCGTAGCACACTGACTGGGAAAGTATATTCATATATGTAAGTTTTCCTTGTAAGAATTAAAGACAATTGATAATAGGACTGAAGTTGAGTTGAACAAGGTATGACTATAAAGACGGTTTGCAGTTTTTAGCTTTACAGTATAAAATGTGCAGTTTTCGTTGACTTTGAAATGTATTAAAGTACATACATGATGTGTTGGTGTTAAAGCTAGAAAACGTGTTAAAAATGTAGATACATGACAATGCAGATAACAATTCCTAAATGTGAATTTATGTATTTGTTTTTCTTTCTTCCCTTAATTTAATTTGATTATAGGATAAATGATTTATTAAGATTAACTAACACCACTGCACTTTACTCAGTTTATATATTTATATAAGGTTTATACTGACTTATAGAGAGCCAGTATCTAGGACATTGATTTAAAATATGCACAACATAGAAAATTGACGGTTTGACATATATTGTACATTTACAAATAAGACAGGTAATTAAGCAAGTAGCTCATTAGTATAGGTATAGGTTTAGATAAGTTCACGTGTATTATTTTACAATAAATATTAAATAAATAACTTTAGAGCAAATAAGCTTAAATATAAGAATGGGTAAAACATCAGCTAAGAAATCTAAGTCACCTGGGGCCTCACACGGTACAACCCCTAAGGTAAAGGCCACAGAGACTGCTAGGAAGCTACTTACCGCGGACTTTGCCCCGGTAGGCGGATCTACGCCTGTTACCAGCATGCAATCATTAGGAAAGAGTAAAGGCAAGAAAAGAATGAGAGAAACTCCTCCTCTGGGAGCCCAGTAAACAAAGCACAGGCCATCTCAGACTCAGAAGATGAATCCCTGGAGTTGTCAACAACAAGACTTCATCCCCTGTGTAATGTCACCTTCCCTGTGCCTAGCCCGGTTACAAATCCCAGTGACTCAAACTCAAGCGGGAGTCCGGACAGGCTTACAACAGACAGTGACCACCCCCCCTCCTCCCGTCAATATCAGGTGATGATTATCACTCTGGTATACCGCCCCCGAAGGTATCGGATCAATTGAGACACCGCCAATTCACAGCCTGCCCAGATTAAACCCCACACAAGACCAATAATGTACTTGAGGATGATGTCACTGAGACAACATACTGTGCAACGGGTAATAAACCACCCCTTGATAAAGAGCAGTTTCCAGAGCTTGGCAGTCCATCTCCGCCGGCTCCTTTCACCCTACCATGCCTGGTAAACAATGTTGACCACCACCCTGGACAACATGCACCATTAGATAACGAGTCACCACCCTGTACCACCAGCACCAACAGTGCACCGACAACAAACATGTCGGTGCAAGCTGATGCCGAAGAACCATGGCATATCCAGGGGGCCAAAAAAACCACAAAGCAACAACACCAGTGCCAAACCCAGTGGTTAACCCTACCACTCTATGCTTTGTCGGAATGACATTGCGCACAGTGTCATGTGTCTTCCTCAAACAGAAGATACAGGAGATCTCCACTGCCTTTATATCATATGTGGGGGCGCTTATATACAGGACCCAACCACGGAGGGAGGATGCCCATCATTTAAGATAAGGAACGATAAAATAGAAATGGCCAAGCAGTTTACTTATGGGAAATTTGATTTTGCCCTTGAACCATTCAAAACAGAAAAAAACAAGGCAAATTCAAACTAGAGGGTCATGATGACCCTAGATCGCTCACCAGAGTAATATGAGCTACATGTTTCAAATGTCAAACTGATGATTTTTAGAAATCTTTTGGAAGATTTTCCGATGTACAATCAAGTAACCCCTGGGGCAGGGCCAATTTTATCCCGAGGGTCATGATTTGAACAAAGTTTGTAGTCCACTAGGCAATGTTACATATCAATATCTAAAATCTAGGCCTTCTGGTTTATTTTTAGAAAAATTTATGAAGATTTCCCTATGTACAATCAAGTAACCCCATGGGGCTGTGTCAATTTGACCCGGGGGGTCAAGATTTGAACAACTTTTGTAGAGGTCTACTAGGCAATGCTACAGGTCAAATATCTAAGTTTTAAGCCTTCTGGGTTTTTTTTAGAAAATTTGAAGATTTTTCTATGTACATCAAGTAACCCTATGAGGCGGGGTCAATTTTGACCCTGGGGTCATGATTTGAACAAATTTTGTAGAGATCTACTAGGCAATGCTACATGTCAAATATCTAAGCTCTAGGCCTTCTGGTTTATTTTTAGAAAAAATTTGAAGATTTTCCTATGTAAAATTAAGTGACCCCTGGGGCGGGGTCAATTTTGACCCTGGGGTTATGATTTGAATAAATTTTGTAGAGATCTACTAGGCAATGCTGCATGTCAAATATCTAAGCTCTAGGCCTTCTGGTTTATTTTTAGAAAAAAATTGAAGATTTTCCTATGTAAAATCAAGTGACCCCTGGGGCGGGGTCAATTTTGACCCCGGGGGTCATGATTGAACAAATTTTGTAGAAGTCTACTAGGCAATGCTACATATCAAATATCTAAGCTCTAGGCCTTCTGGTTTATGTTTAGAAGATTTTTCTATGTACAATCAAGAAACCCCACGGGGCGGGATGAATTTGACCCTGAGGGTCATGATTTGAATAAATTTTGTAGAAGTATACTAGGCAATGCTACATGTCAAATATCGAAGATCTATGCGTTCTGGTTTATTTTTAGAATTTTTTTAAAGATTTTCCTATGTAAAATCAAGTGACCCCTGGGGCGGGGTCAATTTTGATTTCGGGGGTCATCATTTGAACAAATTTTGTAGAGGTCCAGTAGGCAATGCTACACGTGAAATATCTAAGCTCTAGGCCTTCAGGTTTATTTTTAGAATTTTTTTGAAAATTTTCCTATGTAAAATCAAGTGACACCTGGGGCGGGGTCAATTTTGACCACGGGGGTCATGATTTGAACTAATTTTGTAGAGGTTCACTAGACAATGCTACATATCAAATTTCTAAGCTCTAGGCCTTCTAGTTTATTTTTAGAAAATTTTTGAGATTTTCCTATGTAAAATCAGGTGACCCCTAGGACGGGGTCAATTTTGACCCCGGGGTCATGATTGAACAACTTTAGTAGAGGTCCATTAGACAATGCTACATGTCAAATATCTAAACTCTAGGATTTCTGTTGTTTGAGAAAAAGATTTTTTAAGATTTTCCTATGTAAAATCAAGTGACCCCTGGGGCGGGGTCAATTTTGACACCGGGGTCATGATTTGAAAAAACTTGGTAGAGGTCTACTAGGCAATGCTTCACACCAAATATCTAAGCTCTAGGCTTCTGGTTTTTGAGAAGAAGATTTTTAAAAATTTTCCCTTCGGTTGCCATGGCCACCAGAGTTCAGTATGGAATTCAATTCTTTGAACAATTTTTAAAGAGGTCCATCCATGGAACATCCCTGTGAAGTTTCATCAAAATTGGCCTGGTGATTTCGGAGGAGATGTTGTTTAAAGGAAAGTGTGGACGGACGGACGGACGACGGACGGACGCCAGACGGTGAGCGATCACAATAGCTCACCCCGAGCACTTTGTGCTCAGGTGAGCTAAAAATCAGTCAAAAGGGGTAATCTGTGTAAAGGATATCAACTACAATGACAAGGTCAACCAGTTTGCGAAAGAAAATAATATAAATGTCTATCACAGGGGATTTGAAATAGTAAATGGCAGAGAAATACCATCATCCACCATTAAGAACACATTTGATACAGAGACAGCACCATTATTTGTTAAACGTAATGATGGTGTAGAGGTCCCGGTATATCCATCTTTACTATCACTACTCCAATGCAACAAATGTCAGAAACATGGTCACACAGCAAATAAATGTACAGGCAAAGCAGTATGCGCACACTGTGACCTCACTCCTACTTTGAATGTAGATATAGGAAAGTAAAACAATAGTAGGCTCCCATAGTGCTGCCTATAACGGATGTGTAGTTTACCTTAACTATAAAGAAAACATCAGCAAGAAAAATGAAGCCATCAAGGATGAATATAACAACAGAATTCAGAAATCAGGTTTAGTACGCTCAGACCCAACCAAGGTCAACAATGACTCATACCAAAATAAAGATAAAACAGATTACATACACAAATCACAGGTTACAAAAAATAATCAAAAACATTGCACGAAAATTAAAGGACCAAAATCTTGATGAAAAATTGATCGAGAAATTGGTAACTGAGGCTATTGCAGAATGTGGACAACAGTCTGAGCAAAAACAAACTGAACCCAATAAAAACTACACCTCACCCACCTCTAAACAAACAGGCAGCGCACCCAGATATCACAACAAAAGGTTACCTAGACCCCACCCATTTAATAGGGTAAACAGGTACGCAAGGCCACAGGATACAACAGGTCGCATACTCCCTCGGTGGGTCCCCCACCAACCCCACCACCATCATCCCAGTGGTATGCCGGATATGGTCCCTATTAGGTGACATCACTGTTAAGTAAAAAGAAAATGTTAAACAATAATCCCCATTTAATTAATTTATTAATAATGTCCGATGTAGGTTCCAAGACGGCAGGTAATCGTAATTTTAATATATTGTCTTGGAACGCTCTGGGGTTTGCAGGGGACAAAAATACAAAGGTCACCGAATTAAACAGCTTCCTTAAGTTATCCACAGATACAGTACATGCCGTGTGTATTCAGGAAGCGTTTAGCTACGGTAAAAAGATAACACTACCAAAGCTTTATGCCTATGAAATTGCCACATATAAAAAACGCACAGATCAAAGAGGAGGCGGTACAATGAAATATGTCAAACAGGGCATCAAATTCACAGTCGAAAGATCAATAATTCACAATGAATATGAATTTAACGGCATAACTATATATGGTCACAGGAAAAACAACAATTTACAACAACGAAGAACACTATCAAAAATGTTCTCTAACATATGAAACCACTCAGTAATTCTGGGAGATTTCAACATTAAAAACCCACTCTGGAATCCCCCGGACGATGCAAGGTGTGACTCGGCCTCTGAGACTATGTTAAATTTATTATCACAGAAAAATCTAGTTGTACTAAATGATGGAAATATAACAAGGTTAAGTGATTTACCAATCGAAAAGACTCAGCAATAGTTTCTCATACCTTGGCACAATATGCATTTTTTTTTGAGTTATTAATAATACTTTTGGCAGTGACCATTATCCAATATTGCTGGGATTAGAATTTTCAATAAAAACAGAGGCGATTCATACCACCCGCAAATATAAGATAGGTAAAGCAGACTGGGGCCAATATCATGACTTTGCAATCAGGCATTTCCATTATAACACTGAGGGAAAGACAGTGGATGAAAACCACACACAATTTATAAATGATATCTGTAGTATTAGTAAAAAGAACATACCAAAGGTCATAGGCAACAACAACAGGAAAAAAGGTTATACCCTGGTGGACTCAGGAATGCGCAAGTGCAGTAAAACAAAGGGAGAAAAAATTATAGTAGAAATAAGAATGATGAAAATCTTCAAAAATACAGTTCACTTCGCAATAAGACTGTATAGATCATTAAAAAAGCAGAACGCCCCAGTCTTGAAAAGTACATAACACAAATAATCACAAAACAACATCAAAAGATGTACGGGACGTTGTCAATAAATTTAGAGGCAAATCTTCTAGCTCCACTTCTGAACGACAACGATCCGGTAGTTATGGATAAAGATATCGCAAATTATCTGGTGCAACACTATAAGAAAATCAGCAGTAATGACAATTACAGTGCTGAATTTTTGGCAAATAAACACTCTAAAGAGCAAGAATACGATCTCTACGGTGATAATAACACAGCCCCACATGACAGTATTGAGTATAATAAACCATTCTTCATCCTTAGATTAAAAATGGCCCATGATCAATGTAATATTTCTGCCCCAGGCGAAGATGCGATCCATCATATTAAAAACTTACCAAAACATGTCAAAGAAAAACTCTTAAAGCTATACTATCAGTCTTGGAAAGAAGGCTCTACCCCAGAAAGCTGGGGCGAGGCCATTATAGTACCGATACTTAAGCCCAATAAGGAAAAAAACTGACCCTGCTTCATACCGTCCCATCTCCGTAACGTCACTAAGGTCATGCAAAGAATGATAATACCAAAACTAGAAACTTATATTGAAAATAATAACTTGTTCTCCCCATATCAGTCAGGATGTAGGAAAGCCCATTCGTGCGAAGATCACCTGGGCACCTGGGTAGAACACGAAGAATTCAACGCGCCGAGTGAGGCTCGAACCCACACCGATGAGGGGCAAGTGATTTGTAGTCAGCGACCTTAACCACTCGGTATATCTTTAGATCTAAGTAATGCATTTGATAGGCATTGGAATAAAGGGTCTCTTTTAAATCTAATACCTCTAGGAATTACGGGAAGAATGCTTACATGGATCGCTAATTTCCTGGAAGGCAGAAAAATTAAGGTAAAGGTCAACGGCCAATTGTCAGATACAGTGGAACCTGACAATGGCACACCCCAGGGAGGTGTGATTAGTCCCCTGATCTTTAATTTCATCATGAACACTCTTAACTCGGCTATAGATACACACAACAAGCAGTCTCCTCCCGGTAACCGGGCCGAACTCGCCCAATTTGTAGGTGATGGAGCCACATGGGTAACATCACTAAACCCTCATACTAAAAGGTCGAGGTCACAGAGAAATGGAGTAATGAATGCGGATTCACCATCAACCCTAATAAAACCCAAGTGCTAATGGTATGCCAGCAACCATATCTTAAAGTTCTATCAAAATTGAATAAAGTAACGCCGGAACTTAAATTATGTGGCAAATCCCTTGAAATAGCACCGACCGCCAAATTCTTAGGAATGTATTTTGATCAGTATTTAAGTAATAGGTGAAAAAGATATTAACATCTTGAGACTAATATCAGGAACAAACTGGGGAGCTAATAAGAAAACTAAGCTCCTTTTATATACAATGTAACTCCTTAATTATGAGCAAAATTAATTATGGTAGCGCAGCATATGCATCAGCCTGCAAATCACAATTAAAAAGGCTAGATGTAATACAAAGTAAGGCCCTAAGAATAGTCATTGGTGCATACAAAACAACTAATAAAATGGCAGTACTAGTAGAAACAGCCCAGCTGCCATTAGATCTAACGAGAGAGGTTAATATGATCAAATACGGGCCAGATCAAGCCGCCTAGGTGAAAATCTGCCCATAAACAATACAATCAAAGCACTGAAGGACTGCCCCAGTACTATCGAAAGGGTTAGAATCTGTCACACCGGTAGAAAAGAGCCCAGACCACAAGCGTACACTCGAGAGGTTATTGGTTACTAGAAAAATAGCAACTAAATGAAGTAAATATACAAGAGCCGGTGTTTTCATATAATGCTGGGATCAAGGTCACAACCCCCGACTTAAGCCTTAAATGCTTCATTGATAAAACAGGAGATACCACCCAGGCCAAAAATATAACAGAAATGCATATAACGAAGCATTATAGGTCATATCACCATATTTATAAAGACGGAAGCAAAAATCCCAGCGAAAATAAAGCGGGCGCGGCCTTTGATCCCTATGGCAAAGAAATTTGCTCGTCGGCCCATAAATTAGACCCTAGGGTCTCCATATTCACGTGTGAGACAATAACCATCCAATATGCACTGAAATGGACACCCGAAAGCGTGACAAGCCCAGTAAATTAGCTATAT
The DNA here is from genome assembly GCF_021730395.1 of Mercenaria mercenaria. NCBI lineage: Eukaryota > Metazoa > Mollusca > Bivalvia > Venerida > Veneridae > Mercenaria > Mercenaria mercenaria. The sequence continues at coordinate 28,880,294 of NC_069362.1, forward strand.
TTACAGATACTGTGAAATCATTATTATTCCGCGGGGGATTAATTTTCGTGGATTTCGTGGTTGAGCTCAACCACGCATTTAAGTCCCAACGAACAAATTGTGCCCACGATAATTTTAATTGTACCTAAAGTCGCAAAAAAAGACACAGCAGCCGTTCGATCTAACCCGTTGTTAGTTGCATGCGGCAATACTATCCTGCAGCTTTCGTGTAGTTTATTGAGGCTCCATCAACGATAAACATAGGTATGCGTTGAGACAAGACCGACTTTTTTATTTAGAAATGTACCCGTGGTTTGTTTATGACATGCTTGTCAAAGTAAAAGTAGATACTAAAAATAAAAGTTTGACGTAGCGTCACGTGCCAACCGCACTATTATACGGCTGTTATTTGATTATTTCGGCCCCGCTGTGCAACGTTTGTACACTAGCCTTAATTTTTACTCACATGTAAAATATTTCGACTCTTGAACTTTAGATATTATAAATTAATTGCTAGATTTGCGTCCGATGCATTGATACTTAATTCACATTACACGTTTCTTGGCAGGAAATAACAAATGTACAAGTTCAACGGCTTGTAATTTTAGCTGCAGACGCGCTATTCATTTTGCGAAAAAATCGGACCAGTTTATAATAGTTTATGTAAAGATTACTATGGTTATACTAGTACTACGGAATAAAAATAACATTTTTAAATCTGTTATAGTTTGTTTTCATTTGTAATACAATAACTAGTTCTTTTTTAAAACACGATCAAATGATCAATGATCAACTTTATATTTGTTTCGATTATGAATGCTAATGCAAGTTGCTACGGTTTTGCCGCATTTTAACTGGCGCCGATTCTTTTTATTTTTAACAGTTTTATAAAAGTTTTGCAAATTAGGGGTCGTATGATTATAGATAACGCGGTCGTTAATTGGCACATGTACACTCGCTAATCTCCCGCGGCGTAGATTGCAAATCGGTAACCATGGTAGCGCTGTTTGACACGTGTAGGTTTCACATGTAAGGACCGAAGTGCTAGTAGATCTATTCCTGTGGAAATATGAAAATCCACGAATTTACGCCCCCACGAAACAGCCGTTTTGGCCCAAACCACGAAATTTCGTGCCGACGAAATAAAATGATTTCACAGTATTTGGTCTGTGCTACTATCAGTAAGTACAGGCAGGTCACAATCAAGATCTGATATAATAGTTGACATTTTCATAAAATCAGCCATCTCAATAAAATAGGTATACATGTTTCCCTAATATGGGTCTCGAGTCATGTAGGCATTATGGGAAACGAAAGGGTCGATCAATTAGCAAAGCAAAGGTCCACAAATGGAACCCCAAAAGAGGTCAAATTAGCAGTATCTGAGGTAAATAGCATAATAAAGGCCAAATCAAGGGAATGTTTTAGACAGAGATGGCTGCAACAAGACACAATGCGCTGCACCCTTTCAGAACTTATTCCCAGTAAAATGCAAATTTATAGTACAAACACTGGCCATGACAAGATCAGTGCCAGATTAATGCTGGTGCGGAACGGTCTGGGCTGGGAGAACTATTCAGATAAACATCTATGGCCACACTGTCCAGAATACGAAACATTCAACCACGTATTCTTTGACAAACACAAAGAGTGTACATGAAATGCAGAGCACAGATTGGAACTGGAATTTGTACTCCTGAAACTCGGGTTGGTCTGTATTGACAGAAAAACACTCCTCTTCCCTCCAAAGGAAGTTGAGCAGTAGGTCTACAGCCTCCTAATACACTTCATCACCAAAATAGGCTATTTGAACAGAATATAATCAAAACATCAACATTACATATGTGGGGCCTGACCGAAAAACTAATTTTATAATTTTGACCTTAATTTAATATCACTAAGTACCAGGGGGTTTGAATCTCTGTATGCATCCCGTCTGGGGGTACCATGTATGGCTTAACGGCACTGGTGTGGTCAATAGAGATAATATAATCTAGGATAAATCTTGCTTAAAATGTTTGAAATGATCAAGTACTACACTGTTGGCTACAGCAGCATTCCATTCTTGAGTATAACAATCAATGATACGTTGCTTAAGGGGACGCATACTTTGAAATTAAAAAAAGTGTGTGGGGTATGATAAAATTTACCTGCAAAAAAGTACAAGGTTTTGGTACATGAAATGGATACTGTTTCAACTGTTATAAGTACATAAAGGATTGCTCACTAAAATAAAAATGAGAAAACTGAAACAAGAAAGTTATTGTTGAATTACATAAGACTTATTGTGTACATTCAAAGTCAACAATTAAGACTTTTTGGTGCGAAAATAATAGTGCTTCACCTTGTCCAAACATTTATCAATGTCCTACAGATTCTAATTTAAAGAAAAAATGTGAAATATGGTGACTGTCTTGCTTTTCATTTCGCATATGTAAGGTAAAACGCATTATTTAGTTTGTTTACAAAGTAGTGCATAAAAAAAGATACGGTGGTCAAGGAATGCCACATTCCAAAACTAAAAGAGTATATTCCCATTAATACATTAAACATTTATCGTTACAGAAGTCTAGTGGCTTACAATAAGGGCCTAGAAATGTTGCCACTATTAATTTTTAACTTGGTATTCATGAACTACAATGCACTTAAATATCAAAACACATTCAACAAACTTTTGAAAATGTATTGTCTTAAAAATCCCAAAAATAAGGTATGAAATTTGGTTGAGAGGTCCAATCAATGTGTATATGAACAAAAGTAACATTCTAATCTTGTTCACAAAAGTTACTAATACACAGCAGGCATGTCAATGATCAAAACTGGACGAATATACAGTTATCCTCACTTTAATGTCATTTATAATTTGTCCTTGAATTCTCCATCATACTTTTCATAACTCTGTTTGCACGAGTTGCAAGAGAATGCTGTCATTCACGTAAAAAATGGGGTCAAATAAGTTGTAAATGCAATATCATCTAAACGTAATTAATGGATTATGCAGTTCAAGATAAACTTTATCTCATAACGTAACGAACATGTATAATGTTGTAACAACAACTTTACTTACACTGATTTAAGTAGCAGTCGGTTTATAAGTGACTTTATTGATTCATTTTGTGTTTTGTTATTGTTGTCAAAAAGTATAACGGAAGTGCCTCACAACTGAAGCGGAAACCAGTTTGATGCGCAAAGTAGTCCAATGTAAGTAATATTTTTTGACAAATGTCCACAGAAATTAATAATTTTCAAATATTAAAGACGAATATCTGAATAGGATTCATTATTTGATAAGAAATTATAATCATCGACATGTTTTATTTAAAAATCGTACACGTGCTGACACCTAAGTTGTCTCCCGTTGTTTATTAGAGTTACCTTTTGTCCGGCGCAGTAATACATTTGCAGTGAATCGCCAAGAAGTCGTGGGAAAATTAAAAACCATGTAAATAAACTAAAATTAACCACCTTTTCAAGATGAATTTCAAGTGATCGCCATTATGCATTTAACCCGCCTGACCTGTGTAGCATCTTAGATATCTGTTCTAAGGTATTCATTGTGTAGAATGTCATGTTATGCCCTTGCAATGCTAATCCCACTCTGATTTTTTTGTTTACATTTTTATCAATGAGAAATATGGCGTCCATCCCGAGCTGAAATGACGTGGCGTTAAATTTTTACATGTTTAAGCAAACCTGGGGTGTTAGAAAGAAAATCTCATCCCTTCAACATTATTTGGAACACTGTTATTGTAAAAGACCTGTTTTTTCCTTATACAAAAGCTTAAAATTTTGTGTTGAATGTACTTTCACAAAGACCTCTGTTTTCCTATTACATTCATAATACCACATCGTTATCCACAAAATACTGAATATTACAGGTGTCCATCAGTATTATATCAGTTTAGGAATATGTTTTTTATTTTCCCACCATCGATTTCTTGAATATGCACCCCTTCCGCATTACTGTATGAACTGTGAATGTAGCAATATGCGTCCCCTTAAAGATACTTGGAAACTGTTTTACATCTACTATATTAGAGTTTAAAAATACATCTGCAAATCCAAATACACTAAGTTACTTTTTTACATTTGAAACCCAGTTAGTATGGCCATTTTTAATATCTCTTAAACCTTGTTCAAATGTTTTTTTTTTGTTTTTTTTTTGCAATATGATATTAACTGAGTGTAATAATTTACACCAGTATTTGATTATTCTTACATATCTTGTTATATATAGAGGATATCTCCCTAGCTCGCCGTAAACACCTACGCTGCATGTTTAAGTTCTAACATTTAAAATACGTTTACCAAATATTAGATGGATTCTTTCAATTACTTTCCATTTTGTATAACCCCGTATTTCTGACGAGTAGTTTAGTATTACACCAACAAAAGCATCAGATAGCTGGCATAAAATTCTAGGTTTTAACTTTAACTTATTACATTTTATTAAGAGTACATTTAAGGCTTTCCCTGACAAATGTTCTTGATTCACTGCAAAAGTGCCAATATAGTTAAACACTGATCCGAGATAATTAAAGTCATTTACATTTTCAATGTTATGGCCATTGTAATTCCAACACTCATTTGATGATACACGTCCTCGCTTTCTAAACACTATGATTTTTGTTTTATCTGAGTTAACCTCCAACCCCCATTTATTGCAATATAAGTCAAAAGGTCTAAACTTGACTGTAATTCAGATGGCGTCTTCTTTAAATGACCATATCATCGGCAAAGAGAAGTAAAATCAACGCTATATCATCTATACATAAGCCGGGGTTTTCGAGTGACCGTAATTGCAATTCTAAGTCCTTAACAAACATTGCAAAAAGCAGAGGAGACATTACCTTCTCTTGACGCACGCCTAATGCATAATAAAACTAATCAGAGTACGAGTTACAACTCTAGAGGTCACAGTTGTAACCCGATCCTCTTGAAACTTGGTCAGAATGTTTGTCTTGATCATCTCCAGGTCAAGTTTGAAAAGGGTCATGTGTGATCATGTGAGGTCCAAAACTAGGTTAGAAGGTCAGATCAACTCTGGTGAGTGATATAGGGCCATCATGGTTCTCTTGTCTCTTTTAATATGCAATAATCTTATTTTGATGAGCATCCATTGGCCATTATTTTCTTTTTATTCTATGCCTTTAATTCTCGGTAAAAAAGGAAAAAGACAATCAAACGGACATGAACTCATCTTTTAGACGTATGTAACATTGCATCAAGTTTATATTCACGCGGATACTTTCATCGGTCTTATCGTTTTGATCTATCTATCTATCTATCTATCTATCTATCTATATATCTATCTTCCGTAACCGTCGAACCCCTTGCGGGGACGTAGACGTTTTGCACGTCAAAATCATTAAGAGAAAAAATATAGTGATAAAAATTTAGAGTTGAAGAAACTAAAAAATAACTTTGGTGAAATAAAAAGGTTAAAACTTGAGTTTGCAGGAAAACTAGGGCGAGACATGTTCAAGGCTGCGAACTGCGGCACTGAACTGCTCTAGGGTAGGGAGGTGGGCGACACTGGGGGGAAGTTGGTTTCAATGTTACACAGTTCTCGGAAAATAAGAGAACTTGTAATAGTCGGTGGTTGCAGTAATTAACCTATAACTTAGGGAATGGCCATAGCGGACACAACGGGTCATTGGGGTAAGGTAATCTATGATTGGAATAGCAACCAGATCATGATGAATCTTATGGAAGAGTGATAACCTAGAATCTATACGCCTTAAATCCAGTCGACGAAGGTTTAGGGAGTGTAGCATATCTGTTACACTGGAAGTACGGCCGCAGTCAGTCTTGATCCAACGAGCGGCTCTCCTTTAGACGCTTTCAGTTTGGTCTATCTGGGTTTGGGTGTGGGGCGACCATACCTCGGAGGCATATTCAAGCTGGTGTCGGACTAGAGTCTGGTAAGAAATGGTCTTAATGGGTTGGGATTTAACCTTAATGTTTCTTCGTAAGAACCCTAGGGTTTGGTTAGCTTTTTTGGTTGACCTATTTATGTGATTATCCCATGATAGGTCATTTGAGATATCCACGCCTAGGTATTTAGCTGAGCTGACCGAATCAAGTTGGACTCCATGTAGTTAATACTGGGTAGGGATAGGATGTTTCCTTCTAGTGGCGTGGATCACTTGACACTTGGAGGGGTTGAACTCCATATCCCACTCCAACTCCCAATTTTCTAGAAGTTTTAGGTCATTTTAGAGAGTGACAGATTGGTCTGCAGATGACAATGTTAGATATATTGCCGTGTCATCTGCAAACAGACGGACTTTGGAATTGATGTTTTGTGGGAGGTCATTTATGTCAGCTAGGGAGAGCAGGGGACCAAGTACAGACCCCTGCGGGACACCTGATGATACTGGGTACTACATCAGAGGTAGTGAAATTTAGGACTGCTGATTGGATCTTATTATCTAAGAAGCCTTTGACTCATCTTAGTGTGTTACCTCTGACTCTATATTCATGCATTTTTAGTAGGACTTTCTCATGGCTAACCTTGTCGAAAGCCTTACTAAAATCTAGAAGTATACGATCTACTTGTTTCTTATTGTAGACTGAGGTGACCAGATCATTTACTAACATAACTAACTGAATAACGCATGACCTTTTTTCCCTTAAACCATGCTGTAGGTCATACAGAATACCATGGTTGGTGAAGTGCTTAACAATTGATGAGGAAACAATGTGTTCAAGAACTTTGCGTAGGACACATGTTAATGAAATTGGCCTATAATTTACTGGATTTGACCTATCACCTTTTTTAAAAATGGGGGAAACATATGCGGATTTCCACTGGGATGGAAGTGAACCTTCCTCCAGGGATTTCTTGAATATGACCTCAAGGATGGGAGATAGTTCTACAGAGAGTACTTTAAGTATTATAGGCTTGATTTTGTCAGGACCACTGGCCTTATGGGGGTTCAGGTTGCTGAGAAGTTTCTCAATACCACTTGTACCTATCCTAATATCTGGCATAGTAGGGACTGAATTACCATCTGGGGTTAGTTTCATTTTACTGAGCGAGGCGAGGTTTAGTGGTTATTTGGGGCAAAACAGACTGAAACTGTTTGTTCAGTACTGTTGCCTTAGCTTGATCATCCAGATGGAGTTTATTTTCATACTTAGGAGAGGGATAGAGGAAGATTCCTGTCTCGAGTGTTTAATGAGCGAGTACAGTTTCTTAGTATTTGGTTTCTTTGGGAGTGATGCATCAGTGTTATTCAGGTTTAGGATGTGCTCAAGATACTGGCTATAAGCCTCTTTGACCTTTTTCCGTACTAGATGCTTTTAGTCTCGAAATTTCTTTCGATCAGAAGATGAGCTAGTGTTCTTAACCTTTTTAAAAGCTCTGTTCCTCCTTCTGATTAGTTTCTTAATGTCCTGATTGACCCATGGAAGGTGATCTCTTATAGTTGACTGTTTGGAAGGAATCCATTTTTCTGTAAGGTTGTTTAGGGTATTAGAAATTTTTTCCCATAACTCTTCTGTGTTTAGTGCAGAGTATTTACCTTCATTGGTCATAACCTGGTGGTAGTCAACTAATGACTGTTTTATTTCCTGCCAATTTGCTTTTTTATACAAGGGAATTGTTCGAGGCTTTTGGTAACATATCCTTGCGGCTGTATTGACTTTTGTTTCTACTATATTATGATCACTGATGCCCGGTATGATGTTGACCTGATTTACTAGAGTTGGGTTTGTAGTAAGGAATATGTCTAGAATATTATTTCCTCTAGTTGGTAAGTTGACCATTTGGGTTAGGTTTGAATCATTAAATGTTTCAATAACCTGACGGTAGGTGGGGTGCTTACATTCAGGGGATGGGCTGCTGGTGTCCCAGTCCATTTTTGGGAGGTTGAGATCCCCAGCCACCCAGACATTTGAAAACTTTTATTGACCTTTTCAAGGGACTTAGTAAATTCTGCGAAACTGTCAATGTCTAATTCATGTGGCTTGTAATAAGCACCAATAACTAGGGACTTATTACCTACCAGGTCTAACTTTACCCAAAGGTCCTCACACTCGAACTGAAGTTCGGGCATTTCTTGGGCTGTTACACAGTTTCTAATTGCAATGAAGATCCCTCCGCCTGTCTGCTTGATACGGTCGCGACGGAAGATAGAGTAACCTAGGTCTGAGTCAAATACCTCACTAGTGCGATGCTTAGGTTTAAGCCAGGACTCGGTACCTATCACAGTATCGGGCTTTATGGAATTTACTAAATTATTAAATTCATTTTTTTTGTCTACAACTGACCTACAATTAATTACTTGGACTTTAAGTGACCTTCTTATATTATTTTTCTTACCTTTTTGGGGCTTGGCTTTTGTTTTTTGGGTAGGGAGATGACGCTTCGGAGTGGATGTGTGGGCCATTGAGAAAGACATATCACTCACGTTTGATTTATCAAGGTTGGCGAAGGGATTCGATGTTTCAAGTGAGTCAAGACTGGGGACAGAATATAAGAATAACAGAGGACCAAGAAAAGTCCTTATTTACTGTAGACCAGTTCGACTGGGTACCCGGTAAAACATTTCAATAAGCGTCCGTCCAGTCAAGCATTTTCAACTTGGAGCCTTTCTGCCAAACTTTGCCAAAGGATTTACTTATATAAAAATACAGTTCTTACTTCAAGCCCATCGTCGAGTGCCTTACAGAAGCTATTGTGCACATATAAACGCTGATTTACTGTTGAGCCTCCCGGCGTGAATCTAGATCGTAAAAAAGAAAAAAAGTTATTATCATGAAGAAAGTTGAAAAGATATAAAAAATAAAGCGTTCGAATGTCTTTTTCTATATATTAAAGCAACAATATCGATCGGAAGTTGTTGGGTAAAGACGGATCGCATTTTTAAATACAGCACATTAGTCTCTTACCAGGTTTAAGATACCTTACTACATTTTAACGAATAATTCAACGGAGAGCAAGTATCTGGTTACTAATTCCATCAGGGTAGACTGCTTTCATGATTTTTAGGGAATTCAGAGCGTCGTCAACGTCTTGAAGGGTAATAGTAATGGAGTCTAGTTTGCTTCTCGGCTCGATCTTGACTGTAAATGACAGGAAGGTTCTAAATAGAGTTGTCAATCGAAGCCTGGCTGCAAAAGAAGTTATTTAAGAGATCAGTTTTAGACTTAGAATCAAAGACAAGTTCATGAGTGGCAGGGTTTATAAGCGGAAGAACGGCTTGTTTGTCACGTGGCGGGATGAAGTATTTGATAAGTTTCGTGCAGTAGTTTCAGATATATAAGTTAATAAGTCAATTGTAGGAAGTGGCTTTGTTTAGCAGTGCGAGTAAGTAAGACTATTTCATCACGAATTATTCTGAATTTATTCCGATGGCAGGCTTCTGAGAATGCTTACCTCTGGCCTCGTGTTCACAAAACATTTTCAGTCTCAGTTGACGAAACTACATGCGATACAAACTTCAATATGGCAAAACGGTATCAAGTCAACTCGTCTCCCAGTCAACTCGTCCCCGATTTGGTCATTTCGTCCCCCAAAATTGGTCATTTCGTACCCCTCATGATAAAATTTGGTCAACTCGTCCCCATTTTGGTCAACTCGTCCCCCTTTAGGTCAATTCGTCCCCCTTTTGGTAATTTTGTTCCCCTTAATATTTTAGGTATTTTTTGCTTTTTTATGATCTCTTTGACTTTTACAACTGGTATTTAAAATCATCGTAAGTTTTGAAGGAGTTATATTGGAAATGGTTAACTTTAAATAATTAGGTTTGATAAAATAATAAAAGAAATATACTGAAAATATTAGACAATTAACTGAAATAAAATAAAATAAATAAATACAATGCCTTAAGTTATAAAAATATAATATAATAGAATATCTAATTAACTTTTAAAAAAATCATAGTAAGAACAGAGAGAGCAATAATTCCCCGGTTATAATAAAAGAAAGTTTTAATTAGAAATACAATAAAAAATAAATAATAAATAAACAACTAACATCTGTTACATATGTATTACTAAAGCTAACCAACATGCTTTATATTCATTTTTGTCATTAAAATAATTTAAAAAAAAAATACTTCAAACGTTGGGAACCAGGTGTTTCTAAAAAAGGTAGAATGAGCCTATACCTACATACGACAGGTGATAAAGGTTATTAATCACTTTAAAAGTCCTTTACTGGGCTGCTTGGAAGGTGTTAATGGTATTTAATTGCATGAAAAGCTGTTGATAGACCAAATGAAATATGTCAAAATTTTCCCTAGTAGAATTAAATGTGTTAATAGTTGATTGGAGTGAGGAAATTATTTGTTATAAAAATGTTTGATAAAAAGTTTTATCTTATTCAAGAGTTTAAAAATAAGCAGCATCAAATACGGACATTTAAACAGCAATCATGTTGTCCAACATAGCAGACTTACAAAAACAAAGAAAAAAAAAGATAAAAAAAAAATAATAACTTCAAATTAAATCGATCATTTTTATAGCAAAAAGTTCTTAAAACAAACGAAAACTCATGTATATTTTTAGCATTAAATATACCTATTTGAAAGAAAAAAAAACGACTTAATTTATCATATTTTGATTTTTTTTCTCAAAAATACGCTTAAAAAGGGGGCGGGGCGAAAAAGGGGGACGAAATGACCAATTTGAAATCGCCGAGGGGGACGAAATGACCAAAGCGGGGACGAGTTGACTGGGGGACGAGTTGACTGTAAATCGGCAAAACAACATAGTAAGATCCAACTTATAAATAAAAAATAACAAGCATCGCCAAAATATTTGACACATTTCAGGCACAACATAAACAGATGAAAATACTACACAAAAAGTTGCAGCGACCGCGGATAGAATTACAAACACCACAAATTCGGGTAAAAGCATCACATGTAAAGTTGAAAGAAAAGCATATACATGTGAAAACATCGCACATGAAGTTATATCCTTTTAATACAGTTAAAACTACAGCAGATGCAGTTCTAACTTAGCACAACATATAGCGTTGAAAACGACCGTATTAGGGGGTCGAACGTTAAGTGTTGTTGTGGGAGCCTTTATGTGAGCAGCTATTGTTGTGTGAGTCAAAATGGCGGAAAATGACGTTTTTTGGTCAAGAATTTTCTGAAAACTTCGTAAGTGTAATTTTTTTCACATTGTTTTATTAGTTTCAATATGGCAAAAGGATATATATGAAAAAGGACAAAAATGTATGTGTAATTCATGGAAATTGAAACATCTTGATTTTTTCCCCTTATAATATGCAGTGTAAATAATACAAACAGAGAGATGATGAATGTATATATATTTTAAAGGAGATATGTCTTTATTTGCACAATTTTAAATCAAGCCAGAACAGGTAAAATATGTTAGGGAATAAAACATACTTTGTTTTCGGTAACATGCTCAAAAACATTAAGATAGGTAGGTCCATTTTTGTTTGTTTTTGGAATGTATAGCTCACCTGAGCACAAAGTGCTCATGGTAAGATATTGTGATTACGCTGTATATAGCGGAATCTTTAAAAATCTTCTTGGGTGAAACTGCTAGCCCGATTTTAAAAATGATTTAACACAAATGGTCCTTGTGTGACCCTTTACCAAGATTGTTCAGATTATACCGATTCTGTAGTGGTCTGTGGTGGTCCGCAGGACTTTGGTGCAAATATATATATATGACTGAGCAATACATATTATTATGAATGGCTATATCTAACTGTACTTAGATTAATACCAAAAATGTTTGGAAGTACAACTGTAGCAATCTGTATCATCCACAAGTTCTAATGTGGGGAGAAATAAGAAATATTAAATGGAATGACCAGATGATAATTGCACCAAAGTCCCGCGAACCATCACAGAACACTAAAGTTGCAATCCGAAAACCTTATAATATTAAGACATCTATACAGTACTATATTCAGAGAGATCACAAATCATATGACTTAGCATTTACAGACACTATATACTTAAAGATTCCACTATATACATATTGGCAAAAGTGACCACGCCCCTTGGCGGCCAGGATTTTAGACAAAACAGTATAATTTGAACAATCTTGGTAGAAGCGGGCATAAAGACCATTTGTGTGAAGTTATTTCAAAATCAGAATATCGCTTTATGAGAAGATGTCGCTTAAAAATTGTTCTATTTTTTTAGCTCTGGTGCCCCCTTCGTGCAACCAAGCGGAAACTTTTGAAAACCTTTGGTAGAGGACATCCATTCAAAGTTTTATCAAAATTCATTCAGCGATTTTGGAGGATGCCGTTTAAACACAACTGTTGACGACGGACGACATGTCGCATGGACAACGAACACAGCGTAATCACAATATCTTACCATGAGCACTTTGTGCTCAGGTGAGCTATACATTCCAAAAAAAAATGGACCTACCTATCCTAATGTTTTTGAGCATGTTACCGAAAACAAAGTATGTTTTATTCCCTAACAGATTTTACCTGTTCTGGCTTGATTTAAAATTGTGCAAATAAAGACATATCTCCTTTAAAATATATACATTCATCATCTCTCTGTATTGTTTACACTGTGCATATTAAAAAGGGGAAAAATCAAGATGTTTCAATTTCCATGAATTACACATACATTTTTGTCCTTTTTCATGGTCCTAGCACTGTCACGGTAGAATTCTTCAGTCTGTTAAATAACATTATATACATATTATTTTATGTGCATAACACTGCTTAATTATGAATCAGCTTACACTTTTCAGTGATATCCAGACTCATTATCGCCAGACCTGAAACCAGGACATTCCCATTAATGTTTACCCACTACAAAAAATTGTCATAAAGTCATCCCCACAACAACATAACATGCATAAAGTGAAAATAATCGGCGATAAATCTATTTATGAGCGTAAAAATTGGATGAATTTCTTAATTAGCAAGTATTCAATCATAGTTTTCAATATAAAGGCACGAGAAGGGTTTAGATACGTTGAAATTGAGATAAAAAGTGAAGGTCTTTTAAATTATTACTCCAATCAGCCAACTGGTGCTTTCAATAACTTTTTTGTTCTTAAATCTATTTAGTCAACGACTGATGCCGATTAAAGCCTAAACATAGCTTTCTGGACTGGCCATATTGAAATTAATAAAACAATGTGAACAAAGTTGCACTTACGAAGTTTTCAGAAAATTCTTGACCAGAAAACGTCATTTTCCGCCATTTTGACTCCCACAACAACAGCTGCTCACATAAAGACTTTACGTTCGACCCCCTGCGTATGCATATACTTAAATTACGGCAAGTACAGATAAAAGCAGTTAAGCCTTTTATAGGCTTGTTCAATCACTGTACACGTATAAATATATGTAGAGGTATTTTATATACCGGTAAAAGCATAGCATGGAATGCCACATCAATATCAGAAGACAGCTAGGGTGTTCCATATAAAACAGAACTATAGAAAATTACGTTCCAATATTGACTGAAAATTAATCATTGATTTCATCAAACTTCCTAAATAATTTCTTAAGGTTAAACTTCAATGTACTTGAAAAATATTTATTTATTAAAGTTCTATATATAAAAGGAGTAACGAAGGCATGTGACATTTCATTTGATCAAACCATGGAGGTAATATATTACCTCCATGATCAAACACCATAAATTATATTTATAACATAATGGTTATTATCACCCCGGTATACGCACAGATAGACAATGGTTGTTCCGGTTTATGGACGGATAGAACTGATAGTGATGAACTGCGGTAGAGAGTTACCTCCCGTAGATTATGTTACGCCACATATTGTTGCAACTGGGTCGTATGAAGAAATTCATTTTGGACAGTTTAATCGTTATTTTGAAGGTTAACTGATGATATAACAGCAGAATTATTATTTGTGGATAGTTTCTTTTATTGAATTTGTCAATTTATGCAATTTAATCTTGAAACGCCACAAAGCTAATTGCTTAAGGTACTTAGTCTTGTTATCAGTCGAATGATTCATTTACATTTTTTAATCAGTACGCAATTTTAACGTAAATGCATGTGTGGTAGCGAATTATTGGTGTTTTGTATATCCTGGTGAGATGTACTATATAATGAACTGTCATAGCTTTTAACATATTTTGATTCAATATTTGAACAGTGTTAAACTGGTGAAATAAAATTAAATAGACCTAAGAGTACCAAGTACGTGTATAGCGTTCGAGGTCTTAAATATTTGTTCTTGCTTTTGCACAGATATACAGTGAAATATGGCATATTTTACAGCAAGGATATTTATACTTGTAAGTTTAGTTAATCGATTTCTGTCAGCGGAAATTCCAAGTGTGACTATAAGACTAGGGACAATAAGTGGAGAAACTAAAAGTGTGATATTTCGAAATAAACCGTATGAAGTTGACAGATATCTCGGCATTCCATATGCTAAGCCTCCAACTGGAGAACTGAGGTTCAGAAAGCCGGAGCCGTTTGGCCCATTTCCTGAGCCATACAGTGCTACAGACTTCGGACCAGCATGTCCACAAGCTTTTATTCTTCCTCACCAGCCCGAGGAGAAGACATCAGAAGACTGTTTATTTCTCAATATTTATGTACCACGACAGGAATCCGACCAGAGATCAGGCCACGCGGTTATGTTCTTTATTCACGGCGGCGGATTTTCAATGGGTTCAGGAACTATGTACGATGGAGGAGTCCTTTCTTCTGTCGGAAATGTGATTGTAGTCACCATCAATTACAGGCTGGGATTGCTTGGATTTTTAGATATTGACAATGCAAAATCATCAGGTAATTTTGGTTTCTTTGACCAACGTTTAGCCCTGCAATGGGTCAACGAACATATTGGTGCGTTTGGAGGAGATAAAGATAGGGTGACCATATTTGGGGAATCTGCAGGTTCGCTAAGTGTTTCCTTGCAAATGATTTATCCGCCAAATGACGGACTCTTCAGAAGTGGTATTTCGCAGAGCGCGGCTTTAACGATTCCAGGATATTACCAAGAAAATAACATCGAAATAGCTAAATATTTTGCCGAGAATATGAGCTGTAGTGTTGGAGATATGGATGAAGTTTTCAGTTGTCTTCGGTCAGCAACTCCTGAAAATATAATCAAAGTTGTTTCAGATACATTGGCATCTGGCGGTATGGCAGACAAAGTAAAAGTTCAACCAGGGGCTGTTCCAACAATTGATGGCGAATTTATCAAAACTTATCCCGCTGACTTGTATAGGAAAGCAGTAAATGAAGAGAGCAAGGAAATAAACTTCTTTCGAACACTTAAACTGATGAATGGCGTAAATGGCAAAGAAGGTGCAATATTACTTATGGTGTTCGGATCAGATAATTTGGAGGACCTGGAGATAACTCGAGAACAGATGAATACGCAGCAAATTCCTGGTGCTACAGCATTAGTCTATGGTCAGCGAACTGTTCCTGAAGTTGTGAAACAGCTTCTGATTGCAGAGTACACGGACTGGGAAAATCCTGATGATCCCAGAAAACTTCGTGAACAAATAGTGCGTCTTTTCGGTGACATTTATTTCAATGTTCCTGCGATAGAAATGAGTCGCGTTCATTCTAATGCATCTGATGTTGACAGTTATCTATACAATTTCGTTGCTTTCCTCGACAAACACATGCTTCCAACACCAAATTGGGTTGGCATGGCAAACCATGGAGACGAGTTAGGGCCTGTGTTTGGATACAGCTTTGATTTGGCAGCTCTGATGAACATATCGGATTACACACCTCCTGAATGGGAGCTTGAGCTATCTGGAAGAATGATGGCATATTGGACAAACTTTGCAAAAACAGGGTACGACATTTATCATCATTTGTTTTTAGCTCGACTATACGAAGTATAAGGAGAGCTATCCTACTCGATCCGGCGTCGGCGTCTTCCCGCGTCCCCACCTTGGTTAAAGTTTTTTTTACACTTTCTCTTTTTTCAATTTATCTCTGTAATTACTTGATGGATTTGATTCAGACTTGAAATACTTATTCCTCATCATCATCCACATCATCTGGCATAAGGGCCATAACTCTGGCACCAATATTTCATGAATTATCCCCCCTTTCCACTTAGATTTTCAGGTTAAAGTTTTGATGCACTTTCACTCTATCTCTGTTATTACTGAATGGATTTGATTCAAACTAAAAATAGTTGTTCAACATCATCACCCACATCATATGACACAAGGTGCATAAGTCTGGCACAATTTTTCATGAATTATTCCCCTTTTTACTTAGAATTTCAGGTTAAAGTTTTATGCACTTTCACTCTATCTCTGTTATTACTGAATGGAGCTGATTCAAACTTTTTTCAAACAATTGTTCAACATCATGACCCTCATCATATGACACAAGGTGCATAACTCTGGGACCAATTTCTCATGAATTATTTTCCCCTTTTTACTTAGAATTTTAGATTAAAGTTTTGATGCACTTTCACTCTGTCTGTTATTAGAATGGATTTGATTCAAACTTAAAATAGTTGTTCAACATCATCACCCACACCATATGACGCCAGGTGCATAACTCTGGCACCAATTTTTCATTAATTATTCCCCCTTTTTACTTAGAATTTTAGGTTAAAGTTTTGATGCACTTTCACTCTGTCTCTGTTATTACTGAATGAATTTGATTCAAACTTAAAATAGTTGTTCAACATCATCACCCACACCATATGACACAAGGTGCGTAACTTTGGCACCAATATTTAATGAATTATGCCCCTTTTTGCTTAGGATATACTAATATAGTGTTTTGATACATTTTATCTTTACCTCTCTTATTACTTTAAGTTGATATTTTTGACATAGACTCAGACTATTGTGCAATATCTTCATCCACAATTGGAGTCATTAAACACTCCAGTGACAGCTCTAGTTTCCTCAGATGTGCACAGTTTAACTATCCAACATCGAAATAGTCGAGCGCGCTGTCTTCTGTGACAGCTCTTGTTAAATATAGCAATAAAACAAGATTTAGCTTACCAAAAGGTTCCTTCTAGCGCATATTAAATATTCTATTTAAGGGATCTTTAATAAAACAATTATGAACAATGTGTTTTACTAGTTTACGTACATTCTTATCTATTTCAATAAGGATACTTAAAGTTATTTCACTCAAACATTTATTTAACTTAAAATAATATACAAATACCTTTAGATGGGCGATTCTACCTGATTATTATCAGCGGACAAGAACCATGACTCTATCAAAATTTTGGGAACCATTGTTGTCCTAATGGCACTGATCAGAATTTGGTCGTAAGGTTGCTTATTTCTAATTAGCAATACTATAGCAAGAGAGTTCTGCCAAATGCCAGAATGGATACCAAGAACTCCAAGAGAAAAAGAGGTTTTATATAAGTCGGCACCAACAAACTAATGGTTTTGTAAAAAGTGCGCACAAAAACTTCACAGCTTGAAAATTACAAACAATTAATCAAAAGGCAAGAAATCACAAACTTTGAAATAATTTATAGCACAGTAAAGTAAAGAAATGCATTATACAGTTATTGACAAAAACAAGGGAAGTAATTGAAATGTTGTAATCCGGTGACGGTAGCATTAACAGTCTTACTTTATTACAGTATGTTTTGATTGTAATACTTAAAATGCCAAAATAATAAAGCTGGTGTGAAATAAAATCGTAAAAAGAACCTCTGGAGGCAGCAAAGAATGCAACCGAGAAGATTAATAGTAGACGATATTTTTGGGCGGGATTCTATTTTTAGATGATGAATATTCATTTAGTTAATCTCGATTCTACAATATGACATGTAAGATTTAGGAGTTAGATAGTTTAAACTAAATTATTGTTTTTTGTAGGTCTGTTATTACGTAGTTGTATTTCACTAAAGATTGACTTAAAGATGCGTAAAAACACATTGGCAAAGAGGCTATTTGTTATAAATATGCATAAGTACAAAATGGCGGCGCCTACTGGAATTCGGATGCCTTTGATGATACCCTTGTATCAATTACCTGCTCAGTCAAGTGTAACATGTTCACCATAAGTGTTCCTTGAGAAGGAACAATAACACACATTCATCAGCACGTCCTTACATGTACACAACGTCATATCTCTGCTAAAATTAGCATAATTAATGATAGGCACTCCTTAAGGCCTCATTAATTGAAAATATACGTGAAACTAGCTTCAAAATCTTTGTACAGAAACCGTCAAGATAAGAATATTTTGCATAAAGAAGGTTTGAGTTATGAAATATGTATTTAACCTTTCTTTTATCTTTTTGTTTCAGCGATCCGAATAAACCAGCATCAGATGTAGTATCTTCTGTAGCTTGGCCAAAATATGACGTCACATCACAGTCCTACATCAAGTTTGATAGGGAAGATTCTATTGGTCAATATTTGTTTGCAAGAGAAACCGACTTTTGGAAGAATACTGTATCAACCGTGTTCGATGCTACGGAGCATGCGCAAACTATTGCATCACAGTGTGGGAGCAAAGACAAGCAAACATGCGACAAGGACGGCACATATGGATGAATCAAGACTCTGAAATTATATTCGATCAAAAAAATAGTATATTTTAAAATTTGTACATTAACCTGACTGTAGTAAAGTAGCGAATCAAGTCACATTTTGTCTAAATAACAGAAACTCGTCTTTCCACAGAATGATTTTCCGCTTCCAAATTTCAGTTGAAGAACTCAAGCATATTTAAAATTGTTACATGTTTATAATCTCTATGTATTTACGATAGGAACTGAGACGTCATTTACTTCCGATATTCAGGCGCAAAGTTCGAATCGGCTGTGGTGGCATATTTCTGCCACGAGATAGCTAGGTCGCTATCGCGATAATTAAAAAGGTTATATTGATAAAGCGGTATTTTCTGAAAAGATTATCTCAGTAGTTGAAAGTTTCTTGGAAATATTATTGCGATAATTTACATTAATATCTCGATATTTTTGCCGCACGTGCTGACAGGTGCTCTCTTTGCAAGATAGCTATCTCGATACATTCAGCAATTATCTAGATATTTAGAACGTTTTTAAAAACTTTATCTCAATAGTCTAAAGCTTCCTGGAAACAAAAATCTTGAAAACAATGATTTATTGCGATAATGTTTTCAGAACAATGTACAACTTTCCTGGAAAGTTTAGAATATTATCGTGGTACCTACCAAGTATCTCGTTGCAGTTTCAAGCACTAACGCAAAATTTTTCTCCAAAATATTTTCAGGGAACAAATAAAATATCTAGAAAATATTATTTTTTGCTGAAAATGTTTTCAGAAAAATGCAAGAACTCCTTGGAAAGTTTACATTATTATCGTGATAGCTACCTAGCTATCTCGTGGCAGAAATATACCACCATAATTTACTGAGGTATTTTCAATAGCGTTCGTGGAAAAAAAATCTCCATTTATATAGAAAGCTAATAATAATATGTAGATGCGTACGAAATAAAATTAAAGATTATTATCTTTACATTGAGAAACAGACATAATTTCTTTTGCGGAATAATATGGCGACCCTAAAATCATACAATATCTCCGCTGCAGAATACGTGCGTACTTCTAGTAAAAGATTTATTTACCTGTAAGAAAGTCTTAATATTTAAAACTTATTCTTTTACAGATTTACATTTAGCGACATTTGCAGAACTCGTACTTATTTCTCGGTACAAGTAGCAGTCACGGTTCCAGGGGCCAGTAAAGCCTGTCATGCTAAGCCCACCTGAACAAATTGTTCGGCAAGACCAACTTCATGAACATAAAAAAAATGTTTTCATGAAAAAGTCTTTCAAACTTTTTTTATGATTTCGCTGTAAATGACAACCATGTAGATCGTAGATGCATTATGTCTTGGATGCATAGCAATACTACTGATTTGTTAAAACTTTATTGTATCGATTTTGAGATTTTATTTTCAATGAAGAAATCATTTGAAATATTTTGTTACACATTCGGTATTCCTGTTTCATTTTGAATTAATGCAATTTTCAATTAAGCTAGAATAGTATCAGTTTTCTATTTACTGCCAATTTCAGAATAGCGCGCTGTTTCAGTGTTTGCATCATACACATTTAGTCACTGACTGATATCGATTTTCTTATCGCGAGTGGCTAATTTTGTAACCGTCATTTAACCAAGACGCGAGCCAAGTTAAACTGAAAAGTCTGTGATAAATGTATTTATGGTTTTTAAAATGGATGTTAATACAGTTTTTAGTCGTATGTCAGACTCAGTTTCAAACAAACATTTTTGTACGTGCTCTCAAACGGATTACATTATGTCTGTAAAACTGAACTTAATTAACGTCGCATTCTCCCGATCATTTCACGTATACATTATAAGTATTTTTTTCCTGTCACCGATGTACATCGATTTCCTTGTGACAAGTCGATAAAAAATAATGCGTATTTTTATCGCTTGGTCAGGGATCTAAGTTTACACTAGTAAATCATAGCACATTAAAATTATATATTTAGTTTAAGGTAGTTCTGCACGTTTGGATCGAAATTTTTTCTACAATGTAGAATTTGATTAAAGTCAGATTTTTCATAACTTCAGAATATACCTAGAAAATTCAGCAAATAAAAAAGACAGGGTCGTGTGCTTGATTTTTTGCTAGACTGATTTGAAAATATTAGACCTCACGCAATTGTTCATAATGGAAGTCTATGGGAAAATCATAACTTTCATAACATTTTCGCGAATAGAAATTTTTCTACAATGTAGAATTTAATGAAACTTCCCAGAGTTGTAAATAAACATATGGCCTATAATGTGGTGAAATAAAATGTATAGGTCCGTGTGCTTAATTTTGAGATATCTGACGATGATTAAAGTGAACCACACTTTTCACGCTAATGTTAAGATATTATTTTGAATTTTTAACGTGCCAGATGTTTTAATATCATATTTTAACTTTAGAAAGACATTAACAGTGCCATTGTAATAAATTTACTCATAGGCTGCTATTAATTAATAAAATGATTTTCATTTCCGTACGCCGAATCCAGGCTTTATTCCACGTTTTCCGGATAAATGACGTTACGCCATCACTTCCGGTTTATCAAACGTGCAGAACTACCTTAAACATAAATACCCTGTTTACATACATGACTCGAGTTATAAAGGTAATAGCTCTAAGCATTTCTGTGTGTTTGGTAATCCAGCAACATGCGATTCTGACATGCTTGAATTAACTGGAATCTTTTTTTTCGTACACTGAACATGTATTTAGGTCCTATACTTATCAACGATTAAACTTCCGGTCATGTAGCCGTTGTACATGAAGTTAAAAACCTTAAGTACTGGGCTTCTTCATTTCGCTTTAATAGCAAATTGAAACTTGATTCGGGATTCATGACTAAATAAGTCTCCTTGCCAAGAAACTTGCTCACGGCGGAAATTTATTTTCTTGGGTTTAACGCCAGATTTCAATAGTTCTTTGATGAAAATGCAAACTTTCTCACATGTATATAAGAAATATGGTCGGTAGGAAGGCTCGAACCCGTGCCCCCACCCCAGTCAGTGAGAGGTTACAGTGATTTCAAGACAACGACTAACCACTGGACTATGGGAGCAGTCAACCGATGGATGGGTACTACAATTCGGATTCTAGAAATCACACGACAGAAGTCGACATAGAACTCTGAAGTTGATTAAGGGCAAATGAATCGACTGACAGCTTAGTTTTATCTCTACTTTTTTCCGTTTGACTTAAGTATTCATGACATCGCATACCACGTTTTCTGCATTCAGTAATAATCTGACGGATTTCTATGAAATAATGTATTTTTTTTTTCATATCGAAAACTGTTCCAGTGAAATTCTAATCGATGTCGATCCTTTGCTTTGGTATTTTACAGATTATGTCGTAAATACAAAATAGATTCTATAGAACTTAAGTGTCTCGAAAGATTTTTTTTATTTAAAATTGTGATAGTAAAATTGCACTTCTATGTTCACAGCGTTTGTAAAACGCGATCTTGCTTATACTTTGCCTGTCACAAATACTAGTTTTTAACGATCGTACCATCTGACCATGATATGCATTTAATTAGAATCACATGTGCTTTTGTTTGTTTAAAATCATAACTATAATTTTCCTATCGTAAGCTTGTCTGACTTCGACAATTCTCGGCGTCAAACTTGGAAAGATCGAAATAGACAGCATAAAGACAGCCTAAATTAACCCACTTGAAACCTGGAAGACTGGATGTGGTAATCAGACTCGGAGGTATAATAATAGTGACCACATTACTTTGTATTTTTACCGGCAATCGGATTACATCGCATCGTAGGAAAGGAAGTGCTTATTAGTTTTTATTAACAATCTGCACCACTTACAGTCCATAAAATAAACAAATGTGTTTGTAAACATGGACGGGGCATTTTATAGAAATAGGTCGATGGCAAAATACAATACATATCGTAGTCCTGACCAACCTATAAACTGGGCCCGTCTATTATATAAGTACAACAACATGGTTGACCCATTTAAACGAGCTGTAGTAATTTTTGAAGCAAAAATGAAAATAAAACAAAAATGCCAAGACTGCACTCGATTTAATCGGTCGCACTCAGCGCACGTTGCGCTCTTTACAGAATTGTCCGATACACATGACGTGTAGAAGAAAGGAATTACTAAACAAGACTTAGTGCTATAATATAACAGTGACCTGAAAGCATGTTCAATCACAGACACTTGGGGTCTGGAACCCCCAACCCCTCCAGCCCAAACTACTACGCACCTGTGTATATTTTTATCATCATCATCCGTTATATCCAGACCCAAACTATAATCACGCAAGCAATGTTAAACTTATTTGAACTAATTTGAAAATATATATAATCTCTCACTAGCTTAAAAATACACAAGATATAAATCTTCGCCAGAAATATCTCGCACACCCACCTTGAAAAATCATGTCATGTTTACTATTTGAACAACTTTCCCCAAGAATTTTGGTGTTCTTCAGTACAGTTCATATTTTTCTTCAAGATGATGTTCATGATAGTACTGAATTTTCAGTGTTGTCAACAGAATACGCGAAGAATTCTTCCATTGTCAAAAAATTCGCTCCATTTACAAAATCTTTCGACTACGTCAGCTATGGCTGCCGGCTTCGTATTGTAAATATTTTTCGCGCAGTGAATACTGGAACCAGCTGGTTCCCATATTCATTACGCGATGTTTATTTATCGTACTAAGCCGGAAGCCACAGTATACGCAGTCGAAAGATTTTGTAAATGGAGCAAAAATTTTCACAATTGTAATATTTCTCGCGTATTTTGTTGACAGCAGTGAAGATAAAGTATTATCATGAACATCATCTTGAAGAAAAATATGTACTGTACTGAAGAACACCAAAATTCTTGGGGAAAGTTGTTAAAATAGTAAACATGACATGATTTTTCAAGGTGGGTGTGCGAGATATTTCTGGCGAAGATTTATATCTTGTGTATTTTTAAGCTAGTGAGAGATTATATATATTTTCAAATTAGTTCAAATAAGTTTAACATTGCTTGTGTGGTTATAGTTTGGGTCTGGATATACGATGATGATGATAAAAATATACACAGATACGTAGTAGTTTGGGCTGGAGGGGTTGGGGGTTCCAGACCCCAAGTGTCTGTGTGTTCAATAGAGTAACATCAGTCAGAATTGGCGCGCTAAAATAGCAATCAACATGACATGTAAACTAGACAACAAAGTTTTATTACACAATCTAGTGAATACCCTGCTAAATTTCTATAATGAATTTGTCCATCTTTCAATTTGGACAGTACCATTAACTGTTAAAAGGGGTACTTACTAAAAAGATACTGATTGAATGGCGAACCGTACAGACCATGATCAAACTGCACGGACGTGCATGCTGATATAGGTCTTCTCTGGTCGCAAAGACAGAAGCACTTGCCACAATCAGGCTAAGGTTGAAACAAAAGAAAGGCATTATACAAACATGTACTAGGTATAACTAGACGTTCACGATTCTAGGGACAAAACGTTCAGTTGTATTTTGGCAAGATACTGCATGTAGTTTTAAATAAATATTGCCGAGTTTGTTTTTTCACAATTGAAAGCAAAATGAGTAAACGAACCTTATACATTTGTAGTTCATTGTGGAAGACAACATCGATAATAAGCGGTATTTTCCACGTTTGAAAAAAAATCTGTGACTGACATCCGTGGATATAATACGAAGACTATATACAGTTCGTTTTTGTAAATATCATGTTTGTAAACATTAAAGATTGCGTTTTGTAACCTTAACTCCTGCTTCCTTAGTTTAGCGTTTCTAGTTTAAGAAAAACTTGAGCACAGGCTGAAACAAAACATAATAAAAAATTAGAAAGTTCATTAAATGTAAGTAGAGAAATTTTTGGTTTGAAAGCGTGTAAACACGTATGACCTGGTAATCGAGCTGTAGATACATCGATTCAAAATAAATACATGAAACCAGCTGTGTTGTATTTCGTCGAGAGTTGCTTATAAATACAAATTATACACATCAATGTCGATCTTCAGACAGTTCAGATCTATAATGTAAATAGTTTTAAGTGTATATGCTGCGTATGTGTACATGCACATGTATGATTATGCAGGATTATCCTGAAATAAAATCCTGTAATACTTCACTTTTGTAACTAGGTTGCTTTCCACTGCTACAGATAGAAATATACGTTTGGGCGGAGCAAACTTAAAGGGTCATCAAATTGCTCTCTTACCGATCACTGAAGTGACAGCTACATCATTTACTACCTGCGTTTGATATAAACGCCCATTCGGCGAGCTTTTCTGAAACTGGCAGTATATTGTTCTTGTATTAAATAGTGTCATCATTGTGGTCAATAATTATGTTTTACTTTGACTGTAAATTTTTGGTGAATATATTAGTATATACACATCCAGCCGTACACTATTATAGATATACGATTTGAGGGGTTGCCTTCCTGGAATATAATGTTTTCCTATTAGATATCCTTGGGTGTCTTTTCAGTCATTCATGAGGGTAATAAAACATTTTGTTTTGAATCTCAGAATCGTATTGAGATATTTATATTCTCATTAATAAAATATTTACTGTTGAAAACAGGCAAAAAAAAAGAAACTAACAAGAAAAAGAAATATTTAGACATTTTAAGTAAGATCTTTAGATTTAAATTAATGAAATTGCAAAAGGCTGTCAATTAAGTGGTAGAAAACATAGATGTGAGAAATACTTGCCAGTTTAATGGATTTGTAAACACTGCGAAAATTCGTGAAATAATCTATGATTAATAGAGAATAACAGGCTACTGTCTTTTGATATCAATGTTATCAGGTCGGGGTTGATATGGGCTGGAAGGGGTGAGGGAACCCCTTGTTACTGGAATCACATTCAAGGTCTTGATTCCCGTCTGCTTAGCTCAATAGGGAGAGCGCAGATCTACGGATCGCGGGGTCGTGAGTTCGAACCCTAGGCGAGGCGTATGTTCTCCGTGGCGATTTGATAAAAGACTTCGTGTCTGAAATCATTCGTCCTCTACCTCTGTTTCATGCGGGGAAGTTGGCAGTTACTTGCGGAGTACTGGTACAGAACTCAGAAACACTGGTTATGTTAACTGCCCGCCATTACATAACTGAAATACTGTTGAAAAACGGCGTTAACCACAAGACTGATACTTTATCTCAGTTATCAAAGGTATCGTTATTACTTATTCATTTTGTTAGAAAACACATTAGCTTTTTTAAGGGAAAAATGTTCTCCGCAAGTAACTGTCACCTCCTCCATGTGAATCAGAGGCGGATGTCTAAGACATAAAGACACAAAGTATTTTATCAAATCGTCACAGAAAACACAGGCCTGGCCCGAATATCAGACACAAAGTCTTTTATCAAGTCGTCAAAGAAAACACAAGCCTCGCCCGAATATCAGACACAAAGTCTTTTATCAAATCGTCAAAGCAAACACAGGCCTCGCCCCGATATCAGACACAAAGTCTTTTATCAAATCATCAAAGAAAACACAGGCCTCGCCCCGATATCAGACACAAAGTCTTTTATCAAATCGTCACAGAAAACACAGGCCTCGCCCGGATATCAGACACAAAGTCTTTTATCAAATCGTCACAGAAAACACAGACCTCGCCCGGATATCACACAAAGTCTTTTATCAAATCGTCACAGAAAACGCAGGTCTCGTCCGGATATCTGACACAAAGTCTTTTATCAAATCGTCACAGAAAACACAGGTCTCGCTCGGTTAAGTATCTAGAAATTTGCTCTCTCTATTGTGCTTTGGTCTAGCTGGGCTGATTTGGTATGTTTCCTTATAAGATTGAAAATAAATGTATGTTTTACAAACTCAACATCATTGCTCATAGCATATGATACAAGACTCGTAATTCTGCCACAAATATTTTATTGTGAAGAACTGCTTCTTATTAAGATTATTTTCACTCTGTACGTTACTATTGTACGTTTTGATTCAAACTTTTGAAAAGCAATATTTAATAAATCATCTTTTTTTCTTGGATTATGAGACTTAAGTTCTGATGCGGCCTCAATCCAGCGCTGACTTTAGTGATACTATAAAACGATTCTGTGGACTTATAGAACACAACAAAGAAAGGCCAGCATTAATTCTCCCGCATTGAGTATACGCACGCATTGAATGTACACTTAAACCTATGCTAAACCTAACCCTAACCTTTAGTCAGTATATTGTACACTCAATATGTGCGTACATCCAGTATGGGCGATTTGATATTAGCGGACAAAGAAAATAATAGAAAACTCGTTTTGGTTGTGTATGAATTTTGTCAAGTACGTCTCCGCGACGTAAGAGTCACGTCCAGCGTATTTGATAGTGTATCCATGTCCGAAACTATCTTATTATATCTAAAGTTAACATTTTTATTGGTGATTTATATTTATAACAAATAATAGGGGCTTCAGGCAGCTCATATCTGAACTCTGATTATACTCAGTTCAATCGGATGAATAAAACGTGAGTGCTGTCATCGCCTGTACTTCAAAGTACCAGATATTAGGTACAATGTCTTTTCCTTTCTGGTCACAGAGATGTTTTCTTCTTCTTCTTCGTTCGCCCTACGCTGTCAGACCAGTAGCCTCGATGAAACTTGTGGATATGCCTCCATACAGTTTCTGTTGGATTGAGGTATCTATCGGCCAAGTCGCATCTCGCTCATGGTCATGCCTTTTACAATTCTGAAATATATGCTCCGTAGTCTGATCTCACTCACCAGCTTCATTCCAAATACGGTCAGGACTCTCTACCTCCGGATTTAATCAGTAATTACATGACAGCAACCAATCCAGTCTCCACATTTACATCAGCAGTCGGTGGTGTGGGGCGGGGGGCGGTGTGAATTCCAAAATCTTAGTAACTTGGCGCAGGCGCGGTGAGTGCATGTTTCTAATGTTCCACCGTAATCAAACAAGATCAAGATGGACAGGTTGTTGATGGCGCCAGTCTGTGTTTCTTGTAGATGTGAGCATTGAGCTTGTTGTGCCCTGAACGAAGCCTAACCAGCATCATTTGTTCAGACCGACCAAGAAGATGAAAAGCATCTTCCTATTGTTACCTGGCCTTCCTTATGCCCTTTTTGTTATAAAATTTAAAAGGAAAAATATAAGACGAGGTGGGTTCGACTATCCGGTTTAATGTTCATAATCAACTGATCTCAGTGCTTGTGTATTTAGAAAGTAACACTTGCGGTAAAGTTCTTTCAAAATCAGTCTGATCATGGACATAATCTCATACAGTTTCTCACTTTTAATCCAGCTGAATGTGTACTGTAATCTCCTGGATCTCACTGATCCCCCTGATCTCTCAGATCTCAAGCTCTTAAAATAAGTATAAATGCACTCAATACTTTTGCAAAGAGATCATTAACATACAAGTATACACTTAAACTATACAATAATCATAATTATACATTCATCATTATACATACAACTTCAATATAATTGATAATCATCAAGCAATGTAGAACAAATGGATGCTGGTATTTCCTGTCTAGTGGCCGGCTCAATGGTTATTTAACATAAAATAAGTAGAACCCATGAAATAACAAAAAGATAACAATATCACATAGTTTACATATAAAAATACATACCAATTGTGGATTGGGCTCTTGACGCGACACACAGACACACAAACACCAAAAATGTACTTTCTCAGTGAGCTGGTTACTGACACTGCTACCATGTGTTACTATTAGGCTGCAAAACAAGATGTACAATAGAATAGAAACAGTGATGTCTTAGAATTACTGCAATGTAGTAGACGTCGAACCCGACTGTTCTATAGATAGGCATAAATATAGGACACAGTCTAGGGCGGGAGTGGTTGCATGCTGTGATCGCGCACACAGAGACGACAGTCAGCCATTACTGTACCATCGGAATCAGCTGAGTGTATTATCCACGATTATTATTTACAAAATGACATCCAACCGGAGTTAGACTCGGTAAGTCACCTGACCATTACTGGGTGTCACTTCAGCAACAAGCTAATAAATGCCGCCATCTTAGAATTCATCAATCATGTCAACAATGCATGTACATGAATTAAGCATTAAAAACACAATGCAATTAAGCACAGCTCATTTGCAACTTATCAAAGAAATAAATTGCAAGGCAACAAAAACATTTCCTAACCTCAAAAGAATCATAAACTCCTCCATGAACACAAAATAGATTATAATGGAACAATTCCACTGTCCCCTTGAAAACATGTCGGACAACTGAAGAAAAAGCGGAGTCATGTGACTAAAATTCATAAAACAGCGGGAACTTATTTCAATGCTTGACTGGTTGCTACTAAAAACTGGTCAAAGGGAAGCAACTTCTGAGTAACTTAAGATCCAGAATAATCCACCTGGTTACACTATATCCTTATTGATGATGGTGACTTTCTCCTTGTAGCTCACAGGTGTTATTGATTTTCTAACTGAGCTTCTAGCTTAGCCAGTTGGTCTGCCTCTTCATTGCCTGCAAGTCCACAATGGGATGGAATCAATTGAAATGCTACTTTGCAGGTGATACTTCGGCACTGCATTCTCCTGGCTAGCTGTGGAGCTTTATTGTTGATCAGAGCTTCCATGACAGAAAATGCATCTGTAAGAAAGGCGGCTGAGGAGCTTTTTTCTGCCGAGTCTTCAATCATTGAGACGACCTTCATGAGTCTTCAGTCTCCGCCATGTAACTGCTGCAGTGTTTTCCTGTTGCTGAACGTAGTGTTTCTCTCTTGCCAGATGGTATAGAATGAAAACTCCTGCACCTCCATCTTTGATGTGGCTGATCCATATGTATAGACATGAGTCCATGTTTCCGGAGGAGAGTCTTCATTGATCATAGCTAGTGTGAGGCTCTTCCGAATACCTTCAGTTTTTTGTTTCCCGTGGTCAAGATTTTGAACAGCAAGTCTCACAATCACTGAAGACAGAGAAGTTTTCAACAGTGGGTTATGATCCATAGCTGTAGTAAGATCTGTGCAGTGTAATACAAACTATTTTTCTTTTTACCTTCAACAGATATATACTAGTACCGAGACTCAGCAGGATTTGTCTCACAGGACGTGAGCAGTGTTTCTGCAGGAGCCAATGTATGATACCAGTCTGTTGCAAGGCATGTAGGACGGGCTCGGTTGAAAATCTTGATGCTCTCCTCGATTTCACTGGCAATAAAAGCTTTTAATTTATCATTTTGATACCGCTCATTATGTTTCCGGAGGGGTAACAGCTTTTTAGATACGCCTTAAGAACGACCAGACCAAACAAATATCGATTGAAAGAGATTTTCTTCGTCGTCAATAGTCTAATTACATCGAAATTCACTGTCGTCAGAAGGCCAGTTACAGTTATGTTCTTCGTCGTCAGATGGCCATTACAGTGATGTTCTTCGCCGTCAGAAGGCCAATTACAATGATGTTCAGTGATGTTCTTCGTCGTCAAAAGGCCAATTATAGTGATGTTCTTCGTCGTCAGAAGGCCAATTACAGTAATGTTTATAGCCAGTTAGTATAACAGGTCTTCTTATCAAAACTAAAAGACATGTTATATGTTATGTTACATATAAGGACCAAAAACAAACAATCTGTTCTGAAAAATAGCACCATCTGAAAATGTTCCCAGAAAAGCTGATGTTTAGCAATAACATATACGTACAAATTTTCTCAATGAATTAAAGTAAATCCTGCAAGCAAAGTCACAATGAAAGTGGTCTTGATCTATTCTCAATACAGGAAGCAGTAAGACTAAGGCAATACTAAAACTGCCACATCCTTATATGCCTCATAGTACAATACTGCATCAACAACATGGATCTATATTTTCGGCTAGTTTACATATATCACGGAGAAGTCACTTCATTTTTGGTGTGAGACTTATATTTTTTTGACGTGATCTGAACGAAGGAAATAAAAAACAGAGTGAACTAATCTGACTAAATTAAAACTGGAATTACAGAACCCCAATACATTAAGACTGGCGAAACAAACGAGATCTACTTGATTTTAAATGCAGAAAAACTTTTGTTCTCAATAATTAGCCGATTTTAATAAAACAAAAAAATCGACTTAATTGGCAAGCTTAGAACCAGCTATTGCAATATAAAAACCAAACCAGACTCTTCCTAAATCAAATGTGTTTCAGTTTTGTATAGCTGCTCGATGGCATACCAGTATTATCACGGTACTTCACAGATCCTTCTGTCTCAGTTATGTTGAATATAATGACTAGCTGTTACGTTGACGAACATTTGTCATGGTCTTTACATAATCATTGGTCGAAAAAGTAGCAGTAAGTAAACTAATAAGAATTTAAGATCCGCTGAAATCACAGCATGCTAAAACAGGAAATATATGTTGTTTTGCGCATTTGAAACGTCGTTAGATGATTTCTGTTTAGAGAAGTAGATTTCTCGTGTTTCGTTTATTGGTAGTAATAATACATGTAGTCCATTATTGTTCCTTTTCTTGAGAAGGAACATTTAGAATTGGTAAGTCACACTTGACTGAGCAACTGATCGCAAAAACTGTTGTCATTACAAGCTGGTCAAACTCTGTGACCTTAGAAATAACCTCTGACGTTAAAATCATTCCAATTGAGGCGACTCTCTGGCTGAACGCGCATTACATATTACTAAACCCGATGATGGAAAAGTGTCGTTATTGAAACAATCCAAACATGTAATTTGTCACAAAGGTTAACATACGTCGTTACCTTCGAATGCATGGTAAGTATGTGAAAACAAACACCATTACAATTCTCTCATTGTCCCGGTTTTTGGGGCGGTGCGTAAGCTCCCCCCTCCAATGGAATTAAGACGGGAAAATGAAAGCCCGTCACTTCTTAGTGCAAAACGGCAAAGCGCATCCACTTTCTACATCCTCTCATAAATAAGAGCACCTACAACAAAGCGCATGAATATGACCTATATTACGGCTATTTTAAACTAGTCTGGTTCCCGTCGTATTATGTATTTTAGTACGACAGTGAAGGGGCAGGTAAGCCAGACTATTTTTACACTCTGACGTCGTGACGGAAAACCCCACTTGGTTATCTAAAAATATATACAGGTCAGTGACTTGTAAGCTTTGCGGACTACTTTTTTAATTTTTTTCTTAAAACGACGCCATCTTGTTCTTTAGAATAACTGCAAAAAGACATATCTGTGCGATTATTATTATAAACTGGACTTTTATTAGGTTCGTGAGACCATGGTACAAATGTATAGTGTATGCATACCGTTTTTGCAATTACTACATAAAAGTTTTTATAACGGAAACGCTTGAGGAAACGGAAAGTGACTCATGTTAGCATTTGTTCAGGATTTTAGCTTTCTGCAATTTAATCTAGATAGATATTGCATCTGGAATGGAGTGTTATTGAACAAAATCATCGAGGATACGGGTTGCCTATTTGTTCTGTCAAGCGGCGTTATGGCGTGTGTATAAGTCACGTCATTCGTTTGCTTGGCGAAGATGGGTAATTCGGTATACATGAACTTCGGACAAAATTTTGCATGACAGCAAATCAAAGTTATTCAAACATGTTAAGCAGAACAGAGGTCGGGCACAAAACTAAACAAGGTTAGAGTTTGTTTTTCAGATCTTATTTTATAATATTTTTGATTAATTTCAAAGGCTCTATTCAATATTTCAGCTGTTCAGCTATTTGTGTATTCTACTGTCCATTCTACTTTTAAATTTGTTATATAGGCACGCAGCTGCACATAATACTCGTAAAGAGGGGTAATCAAGTATAAATACATGTAGATAGATAACGGTTTGACGTATTAATCTTCAGATTTCTATGCAAGGCAGTCGAATGTTTTGATTATGATCATGAACGAGCATAAAATTCCATCATCAAAGTCAGTTGTTCTCTGAAATTCAACATGTGTACGACTCCAGTCGCATTCGGTTAAATAATATTACAAAACGCACATTTTTACAAATTGGTATCCCATCAGTTGGACCACATTCTATTTGTGCAACAAATACCACTCCAATTAACTGTTTTCCCGTCGATTTGCCATTTTCGGAATCGATAATAACTTAGGTATTCCGTAAACCACATGACCGATTTTTGGTTTCCCAACCTTTTCCATGTCGAATTAAATCTTAATTAAGAAAGAAATCCACTGTTGTTTGTAGCCAAAGTATTTCCTTATCAAATAGGATAGATCACCCTGACGTCATGATCAACACCTGTTTATCTGATCTATCTATCTATCTTCCATATAGTCAAACCCCTGCTGGGGACCTAGACTTTGCGTGTCAACTAGCAAGAATGTTAAAATGAGTAAAAAAGTAGTAGTAAAAAGAAAGAAGGAGAATGGTTAAAAACAGGTTAAAAATAGGGCAGGTGTGTTTAAGGTGAGATGTGCTCAATCTGGCTTACAGCCTGACTGAACACTGGCCCAGACGAGTTGACAACATCTGGGGGCAAGGCATTCCAATGATATACTGCTCTAGGGAAGAATGAAAATTTATGATAGTTGGATGAGGGTGAAACTTGAATGAATGCCTGGGAATGAGTGGTTCTGGTTCTGGAAGATGGTGGGCAAAACATAATTTTACATTGTTTGTGTATGGGATTAGAATTTTTAATTCTGAATTATTTCGTTCATTTATGGGTATTAAAAAATCAAAAAGTTTCGAAATGCTTACGGTATTCATGTTTCGTTATTCAAATATCTTTTGAAAATGAATAACCGTTTTAACTGACATATGATTTAAATAGGGCCGTAGATGCCCTCAACTTTTAGGAAAACACGGTAAGCTATTAAGCGTTCATAATTAATCCGTTTTATTTCAAAATAATAATTAACAGTGATCAATACATGCTTATTTTTTATCCTTTCCATTGATCAAAAAATTATTGATATCAATTGTGATTTTAGAAATTATAAGCCTTTAGAAGAACATCACTGTTAACCAAAAACATGGACACTCGGCGTCTGTCCATCCGATCTTTTCTTATCAGTTCTATAAATAGAATATACAACGGATTTGTATACAAACACGATCTCGCCTATTAAATCTTAGGCAATTAATAAATAAATCAATATTTTCCATGAACACATTTTGAACACATTTAAAATTGTGTATTTGGTGTTGTTGGTGTCTATTTATAAACTAAGCCTATTCTATTTTAATCAAGGATTTTCAAAAAAAAAAAAAAAAACGGCAGAGAAACTTCTCAAAATGCAAGATAACATTTCCCAAAATCAAACCAACCAATGGTTTAATTTTGTTTACATTCTATTTTTATCGGGGAAGCGGTTGTCAGGTGTCGATTTTGTGTCTTACTATATCGCAAAGTACTGCGTGTTGCGCATTACCAGTCTAATCCGTTGTGTTCTGTGTAAATTCGAGGGTACCGGTAATAATAACACCAAAAACACGGCCTGGGATTAAATTTGTGAAACTTGGAAGTCTGAAAAATAAAGTGCTGTAAAGTCTAATCTATAACAGTAAAAATTAAATTTGAGTCTAAAATATTTATTACTGTTTAACTTTTTTACACTAACAATATCTTTCCATAAATGGCATTCTTTCCCAATCTGGACAGATATCGCGCAGAAATTTTCCAATTTTAAAGGCCTAGGCCTCTACCCAATTTGCTGGTGAAAAGCCCTGGGAAATAATGCAATTTTCAGAATAAAATCGTTATAATTGTAGGTTTAGTATCAAAATTCTTTTGACAAAACATTTGAATAATATTACAATTATATGTAGACATTACTTTTTTGCAATATTCTAACAGTGAACTCGCATTTTATGTGCTGATCTTAAACAGTTGAAATTAAGAGGACAATTCCATAACTAAATGATCGCTGTCAGTATATAAAAGACCTTATTTAGTTATGATATCCAGAATTATATGCAAGGCAGACTCGGATCAAATTGAATGTAGTAAAAATGATTTTTGAGCCTCATTTTTAGCTAATCTGAGCACAAAGTGCTCAAAGGTGAGCTTTTGTGATCTCCCTGTGTCGGTCATTGGTCGTCGTTGTCAACAATTTGACTGTTCGCACTCTAGAGGTCACAATTCTGAGCCAATCTCAATGGAACTTAGTCAGAATGTTACCCTTAATAAAATTTTTGATGAGTTCAAGATTGGGTCATCTTAGCTCTAAAACTAGGGCACCAGGTCAAATCAAAGGAAGAACTTGTAAACACTCTAGAGGTCAAATTTTTGGCCCAATCTTAATGAAACTTGGTCAGAATGGAACCCTCAAAAAATCTTGGAAGAGTTTGACATTGGGTCATCTGGTGTCAAAAATCTTGGTCACCAGTTCAAATTAAAGGAAAAGCTTGTTTACACTCCAGAGGTCACAATTTGGGCCCAATCTTAATGAAACTTGGCTAGTGTGTTACCCTCAATAAAGTCTTTGACGAGGTTGATATTGGGCTGTCTTTGGTCAAAAACTAGTCACCAGTTCAAATAAAGGGAAAAGCTTGTTAACACTTTAGAGGCCACATCTGTGACTATATCTTCATGAAACTTGGTCAGAATGTTGATCTTAATGATCGTAAGGTCCAATTTGAATCTAGTTCATCTAGAATAAAAAACTAGGTCACCAGGTCAAATCAAAGGAACAGTTAATTTATACTGTAGAGGCCACATTTATGATGATATCTTAATGAAACTTGGTCAGAATTTGATTTTGATGATCTTTATGTCAAATGCAAATTTGGGTCAGGTGGGGGTAAAAAACTAGGTCACTAGGTCAAATCAAAGGAAAAGCTTGTTGAGCCTGAGGCCACATTTATGACTGTATCTTCATGAAACTTGGCCAGAATGTTAATCTTGATGATTTTTAGGTCAAGTTCAAACTTGGGTCAAAAACTGGGTCACCGGGTCAAATCAAAGGAAAAGCTAGTTTACACTTTAGAGACCACATTTATGACCATATCTTAATGAAACTTGGTTAGAATGTTAATCTTGATGATCTTTAGGTCAATAGGTCAGGTGAGCGATACAGGGCCTTCATGGCCCTCTTGTTTATATTTTCTCTGACTCACTTAATAAATTTAAATTTATATGACAGTAACCTAATATTCTCTATTTATTACATGTTGACGTTGCAGGAGTGTAATACAGCCATGAAATAAAAACGATACTACACTATTGTAATAAAAATTTGACATTGACGTCATTTATAGTATAGGCGACGTCCGTCAAATTGACTTGTTTATATAGCAGAAGAAAGTCGAATATTTGGTGTTTCGACAAGAAAGGCTAACATGTGATAAAAAGAATTCATCTTACATTTGTGACTATCCACATTGAATTTATTAAACTCGTTGAATATAATTGATAAAATGTGGTGTTTCACATTTTATCATGCAATCTATCTTATATTTGGCATGAATGTCATCCTCGGTCAGACGAAGTCTCTTGCGCAAACCACAGGTTCCTATCTCAATATTTGACTTTCATCTAAGAATGTTACAAAAAACGGCTGAAATGCACCGCCCCATCAGTACTCTCAGTGCTTTGATTTTCCTTTGTGCTGGGGAATTCCATTTACAGTGCGCATGCGCAGAAATTGAGGCTCTGTAGGCATACAGACACTAAATAGAAAAATGGCGCGAAAAAAAATGGTAGTCGCATAATGGCGGATACAAATAGTCCTCAGTTTTTTCGCTGTGTAGAGCTATTTTCCTTATTTTCTTTGCAATTTTTTTGGTAAAATCACATGACAGATCTATGCTTGACATGAAGATAGCATTTTGATCATGTAATAACACCATGACAAAATTTTTCATGGAAACTTAGATCATACACCACCAGTATAATTTGGGGTCTCATTTTTTAGCTGATTTTGCAGTTTGTGTGTTTGACTGAAATTATTTTTCTTGCATCAAACATGACCCCCACTTTTCTTTTGATTTTTAGTTAGCACTGACAATATTCTTCAAGAAAATGTAAGTTACAGAAATTTAAAATGGGTCCTGATGTGTGCTGCGGTCATTGGAAATAGGTCAGTTTTATATAGAATAAAGAACAACAACTATTTAGTGTGTTATAACCTATAAGATGACATTGGTAAAAAATGAAATCTGGCCAGATAATGGTGGAAAGGGGCTAGTTTGATTAGAATTTGATAGAAAATGACAAATTAATGGCAATTTTGTTGAAAATGAGGATAAAACCCAAAAATATCACATTTTCACTGTTTTGGGTGTATTTTTTTCATAAACTGCATATTTATAGGCTACTGATTGCTATTTTCTGTCCATCAGAGGTAAAAGTGAAGATATATAACAGTTTAAATGTGTAATTTGCATGCAGATCAGAGTAGAAAATGTCAAAACAGGGCAAAACAAGGCTGAATTTAGGGTAACTGCTTCAACATTATGTCGCGACAGCTATTTTTGACAAAATCTGACGCTTTGTCTTATGGTACTGAAAATGCCATAAAAACCTGGAAACTGTTGATATCAAGCTAAAACCTTGGATTTCGTCATGCATTTGGGTTTCTTGTACATTTCAAATGAAATTGGCACACTGTCAGAGAAAAAAGTTTTTCTTATAGGCATACAGACACTAAATAGAAAAATGGCGCGAAAAAAATGGTAGTCGCATAATGGCGGATACAAATAGTCCTCAGTTTTTTCGCTGTGTAGAGCTATTTTCCTTATTTTCTTTGCAATTTTTTTGGTAAAATCACATGACAGATCTATGCTTGACATGAGATAGCATTTGATCATGTAATAACACCATGACAAAATTTTTCATGGAAACTTAGATCATACACCACCAGTATAATTTGGGGTCTCATTTTTTAGCTGATTTTGCAGTTTGTGTGTTTGACTGAAATTATTTTTTTTGCATCAAACATGACCCCCACTTTTCTTTTGATTTTTAGTTAGCACTGACAATATTCTTCAAGAAAATGTAAGTTACAGAAATTTAAAATGGGTCCTGACGTGTGCTGCGGTCATTGGAAATAGGTCAATTTTATATAGAATAAAGAACAACAACTATTTAGTGTGTTATAACCTGTATCAGTATTTGATAACTTCCCATGATGCTTTGTATGTCGTACGTTATATATTGCGTATGCCATGTTGAGTCAGTCTAGTGTATGCGAGCGGCTTTAGTAAAACCTATTTTTATACATACAATGTTTGTTGTAAATCGTATAATGCGAAGAATAACTCTTTAAACAGGCCCCCAGTCAATTGATGCTCCCATTTGCAGACGATATAGTAAAATATAATCTCAGTAATAAAATAAAACAGTGAAAGTCCTCCTCCTTAAATCATCGATTAAAAATGTGAGCCAAAAATAGACGGGGATTTACCTATGATACCCTCTAATCTAAGTTAGCGCAGCTGAATTTTAGCAGTAATGTCTATGTCCGAGTGGTTGAATTAAGCCGTTGGACTACCTTGTGGTCCGGGTTCGATACCCGGTTTAGTTTCTCTTTTTTTGAACGTTGTTAGTTATATTGAAAGTTGTTAATTTTTTTTTGTTATATTATTAGCGTGACGTTGCAAACATCATTTAAACGTAATTTGACGCAACTGTAATGAGCGTTTTACAAATCTAGTATTTAATTAGTAAACTTGAGTCAACTCAAGTTGGTTTGGGTATGACTCTGGTCTGGAATCGATGGGTGGAGTAATCATCTAAATCTAAATTATTTTAGTTTATAATGGTCAGAGACCCTATAGGTAAAGGGGCAAACGTCCAATCCTGGGGTTCCACATACCGATGACCAATATTTAAAATAGGCATTGCAACCAAAAATTTACAAGATGATAATTATATATTTATCTTGTAAAATGTACCTTTATAGAAAGAATATGCAAAGAATCTCACGGTTAGATGAGCATAAACTCGTAAAAATGTCTTCGACGAGGTACAAGTTTACAACAACAAAAGTTTGATACTTTTCAACAGTATTTCATTTGAAAGTGGAACCAGAATCTCCCGAGGCATTGGCGGCCACATATGTTTTGGGTTCGGACAGGCCAGGTTAGCAGCTCCAGACCCTATGAAACATTTTGCTCAACGTTGTTTAATAATAAAAAAAATCTTTTCACGGGCATGGCTTTCAAAATCTAACAAGTTTAGTCAGGATATGGCAATATTTAAAACCATCAAAGCATTTGTTTCTACTTTTCCAACTACTTGAATGTTCCAGTCAAAAGTTGGAAAAGTCGAAAATTGTACCTTAATTATAGCAATGTAACAAACTAGATTTAGCAATTTCTATACTATCTGTATGCAACTCAGACAATGTCTGTGTTGGCGGCTAAGAAAAGCTATTATCAGTATCGGTTCGACCTGCAGTGACTTTTAAATGCCAACAAAACTGTTGCTGTTCTCCTGTAACTCCTGGTATTTAATCTACTTCAAAATCATTATTCATCTAAGTATATACATGTACTACCTTTTGGGAAATGAAATATGGATATTTGTACTGATATGTTAATTTTTCCCAAGTGGAATAACATCTGGCAAAACCAGAAATTATAACATGCCACGCACTGAAGTCAGCGGCTGAATGTTCGATTCTCTTCAATAGACTTATTTCCTTCCTGAATTTGGGGAATATGTAATTTATATTTGATATGATCTTATTTACTGTACATTTTTACAGTCATGTTAGTTCTTTTTGCCTTATTACAAATTTTTCATATATTTTCAATTTGTTTACATATGAAATTCCTAATCAGAAAGAAACTCACTGGCCGAATCGTTATAACTTAGTGACGAGCATTTCGTTTCTCAGTAGTGAAGAGAGATTATTCGAATTTGGTCAAAATTATAGTAATTATCAGTCAATAATCAGGCAAGAGAATAGTTAGCTGAAAATGATTATATATTCTTTTTAAAGATAAACATTGGAATTGTTTTAATATTGTCATTAATACTCTTAAAGCAAGTAAGAAAACAGCACAGGAGCACAGTTATTTGGTCAACCAATAAGGCTGAGGTTACACGGAAAATAGTTCCTCTGTTTGATGGTAAATATTGATGAAGTTTTGCAGTAAATGGCATACTTTAATGGGGGGATATGAAATAGTAAGTGTATGTACAATCTGACAGAATGAGAATGTCAGAATATGCATAACATGACTTTATGATAGGCCAGTTGTGCATGTTTGTGGCCATTTAGGGACTATATGTGCATGTGATTTGGTCAAGATGGTGGAAAAAGGGCCTGTCAACCGCATGTTAATTGTGGCTTGAAATCTTTCTCTTGAATAGTTCTGCTTAGTGCAGTGTTTTTTCTTGTTTTTTCTTTCTCTCTCTGTGTTTAAAGAACAGTCAGATTGTGTGGTGTCCAGCATTTATAGGCAGATCACTACCAAATCAAATGTAAGCCTCCGCAGGTCTAGTCACAAGTAGCCCAAATATAAATAGTGCTAATATTTCTTCCTTTCCTCTAGCACCGTGTTTTCTTTTAATCTACTGCGTTTCAGTATGTATCACTCAGCATTCTATTGAAATCGGCATGTTCCTATCGCATACTAGGTAAGAATTTAATGTCTCGAAAAGAAGAATGGAAAGTAGCGAAAAGGAGTAAATTCAGCGGGTTGTATTTAACGAACTGTAGCTAGTTTTCTTATATAAACGTTAACACCACCTTTTCTTTTTGTTTTTCTAAAGTAGCTATATAGTTCTTTATGGGAATATAAATCTCTGAAAATCTGATATGCTAGAAAATGTCGAAAAACCGTTATAAAGTAAGTGGATTTTATATGAAATAGAGAACAGCCGGATTTAGTGGCGTTCAGCCTATTTGATAACCCGATAGTCTAGATTACCTGCTACCCTTAACTGCTACACTGGGAACCAGGCTACAGGTTCTTGCGAACTTTGGTCAAAGGGAAATAACTAACAGGGCCTTTGATTGGTTGAAAAAGTATATGTATTTCGAGACAAATATTTAAGATGTAAAGTGGTCTCTCATTGGTGAAATATCTGTTGAATATGTTTGAAAACTGTTTTATTTCTTAAATTGAAGTTCTAAGCCATGATTAATGGAGGAAAAAATATTTGAAGTGTATTTTGTTTGAAAATTTTGCTTCTTTTAGTGATTTGGTATTTTCATGAAATGTAAACAAAAATTCACTGCCGGACTGGGGGCTACTGACTTGCGGGTGAAAAAAGTGCACAAAAATGATGGTCAACATGTATATTTCTGGCTGTTTCCTTTTAGGTCTTGAATAGTTCTTTCAGCCTGGGTAGGTGGCATCAAAAGTTTAAATGTTAGGAAAGGGCTATAACCCAAAACATTACAATGTAAGTCTATGGGAAAACTGTTACTTTCCTTTGACCTAAAGGGCACCCTGAATTGCTATATTGCCATGCCATGTGGGTGGCTGTAAACAGAGAAATACACGATGAATGTGTTTTATTTGCATGATAGTGTCTGGTTTAAAACTTTTAAAACATAAAACGTGTCTTCACATAGATTTTTCATGAAAATTTATCATAAAAATGGGATTACTACTGGAACTGGTGTGATGGAGAGGTACTTTTCTGCCTCAGAAAGCTATATTGCAGCGTATATGTTGTTCTATACATATTTATATGATTTCGACTGAATTTAAAGCTTATATATGCACAATTGTGAACACAGTAAGCAATAACTGGAACCAGATAGGTCTGTGTAAATCGGAAATCCGAGAAATGAATATTATTTGGCAAAAAGAATGAAAATAGCGTTCTTTTTTATAAAAAAAAAGTATAAGCCCAGTGAATGTCTGAAATGATACAGCTGGACCTTGATCTTGATCATTCTCATACATTTTGTGTTAATTTGCATAAAATTTAGACAAATCTGTATTTGAAACAGTCGCTGGTGTCAATTTTACTTTATTTTCTGTACTATTTTCGAAAAATGAAAACAGTATCTCTTTCAAATGTTTATTTGAACGGTAAATAGGGGGCTTTAAAGTTAAAATAACTGCTGATTTATTGAAATATAGTCACGTAATTGCGTTAGCACATCGCTTATTATGTGAGAAATACGGAATGAACGATATTTCACCATAAAGGGAAACAATTTATCAATCGCGATTGACAATAGATGATAATACGAATCTGAATTACCTCCCTTTAATAGCAAAATGCTTATTTTTTGCCTATTTTTATGATGTCCCGTTTATTTTGAGTGACTTAAATGACATTTTTCGTTAGATTGTGTTAAAACATTGACAAAAATGCATGGTGCTTCCGCTGTAATGCATTTTTTCTTTTACAGAAACTGAAAAAGGCATTAAAAATAGTGTTCATCTGAGAATTTTCCTACTTTTATCCTTAATCTTCGGGACTACATGAGGATTTATGTCATTTTTTTTTTGCCAGTCTGGTAAAACGTTAATATCTAAGAGTGACATTACACTTTTAACAAGTTCTGCACCTCATATTTTCTAATACAGGCTGTAGAATGTAGCAACAGCAGTCAAATTCCTACAATTTCTGGACGTCATGTGCTTATTTTGACTGCTCCCCGGGGTCCGTTTAACATATATATAGATTTCAATTTATTAATTTTCTTGACTGTACCACTTATTGCTATATATTCGTTCAGTTTTGATTACACTCTTGCATCCTAAAGTTGTCTGATAGGCGCATAAGGTGCAAAATCTAT
The DNA here is from genome assembly GCF_021730395.1 of Mercenaria mercenaria. NCBI lineage: Eukaryota > Metazoa > Mollusca > Bivalvia > Venerida > Veneridae > Mercenaria > Mercenaria mercenaria. The sequence goes on from NC_069362.1 coordinate 28,922,363, forward strand.
GAAAACACGCGATTTTGGTGGTGGTTGGGGTAAGAAATAGACCCAACGTCGACATAAATATCAGCGTATTCATGAAATATACACGCAAGCAATTAGACGGGACATTTATTAGTACGCATTCCTCATTTGAACCATATGGGTAAAATAATAGGAGTACGGTGACTGAAGTATCATGGATTTCTTGATTCAAGTGAAATATTATCTCTATCTCAGAATGCAGGCAGGTCCCGCCACCAAAATTCCGTCAGCGATTTTCAGCATATAGGTATCCGAGTAAAAAGGTAATCATATCTCAGTTCGTAAATGTTTGTTTTATCATTCTGAGCAATATTTTGTTCATATAAAAAGAAAAAAGTATCTCTTTAAGTAGGGTAGTGAATAGTTTCTTTGTCTCATATTTCATGTAGTAAATGGATTTTTTTAAAACATGTTAAATTGTAACAAAATAAAGGTTTTATGATCGCGACCTGTGCGTTTCGTTTTATTAGGTTAACATTTGGAGGGGGCGGGGGAGGATGGGTGGTGGGGAAGTGTCAAGTAAAAGTATGTAAAGCCTGACTTACCTATGGTATGGATAATGGAAGAGTTTAAATAATATAGTCGCAGTGGCATATATATCATAATAGAGTGAAGAAACGTACTTTCAACTTTGTGTAATTAAGTTTTACCCGTTTCCTGGTTTGAATTGCACAGAGAAATATGGCACGCTTTACAGCAGGGATATTTATGCTTCTAAGTTTAGTTAATCGATATCTGTCAGAAGAAATTCCAAGTGTAACTACAGGGTTAGGGACAATACTAGGGGAAACTAAAAGTGTGACCTTTCAGCGGAAACCGTATGAAGTTGACAGATATCTTGGTATCCCTTATGCTAAGCCGCCAACTGGAGAACTGAGATTCAAAAAGCCGGAGCCGTATGGTCCATATAAGCTTTGGACTAGCATGTCCGCAATCGTTTGTGCTTAAATTCTTACCTGAAGAAAAAACATCAGAAGATTGTTTTTTTTTTTGAACATTTATGTACCACGACAGGAACCTGACCAGAGATCAGGCCACGCGGTTATGTTCTTTATTCACGGCGGCGGATTTACAATGGGTTCAGGAACTATGCATGATGGAGGAGTCCTTTCTTCTGTAGGAAATGTTATTGTAGTCACCATCAATTACAGGCTGGGATTGCTTGGATTTTTAGACATTGACAATGCAAAATCATCAGGTAATTTTGGCCTTTTTGACCAACGTTTGGCCCTACAGTGGGTCAACAAAAATATCGGTGCGTTTGGAGGGAATAAAGATAGGGTGACCATATTTGGAGAATCCGCAGGAGCTATTAGCGTTTCTCAGCATATGATTTATCCACCAAATGGTGGACTTTTCACAAGTGGTATTACTCAAAGTGGGGTTTTAACGATGCCGGGACTGTATCACGATAATAACATGAATGTTGCGAAATATTATGCCGAGAACATGGGTTGTAGTGTTGAAAATGTTGATGAAGTTTTCACTTGTCTCAAATCAGCAGCACCTGAAAGTATAATCAAAGTTGTTTCAGACACAATGGCATCCGGTGGCTTGGCAGCTGATGCACTTGTCGGTACTACTCCCACAATTGATGGAGAATTTATCAAAACTAGCCCTGCTGACTTGTATGCGAAAGCACAAAATGAAGACTGTAAGGAAATCAACTTCTTCCGCTCTATTAAACTAATGAATGGCGTAAATGGTAGAGAAGGCACAATGTTTTTTATGATGCTCGGAAATCCAGATTTAGACAACCTTGAGATACCTCGAGAACTAATGAATACACAGTTAATTCCCAGTGCTATAGCAATGGTATATGGTAAAAGAGCAGCACCAAACGCTTTGAAACAGATTTTAATTGCTGAATATACGGACTGGGAAAATCCTGATGACACTAAAACACTGCGTGAACAACTAGTGCGGCTATTTAGTGATATTTATTTCAATGTCCCTTCAATAGAAATGAGTCGCGTTCATTCAAATGCGTCTGGTGTTGATAGTTACATCTACAATTTTGTTGCTCTTCTGGACAAACATGCACTTCCAACACCAAACTGGATCAACATGGCAACCACGGGGACGAAGTGATACCTATATTTGGCTACAACTTCGATTACAATGTTATGATGCATATACCTGATTACACAGCTCCAGAGTGGGAGCTTGAGTTATCACGACGAATGATGACATATTGGGCAAAAACAGGGTACATTTTTCTCATCATTTTCTCTCAGATGTTACAAATGCACAATTATCATATATCATTGCATTTAGCACATAGGGTTCCATAATACTGTTTTATTTACCATGTAAGGATGCGGAGACAGTTACGTATAGTATAATTGTGTTTTTTCTCTATCTCCTCTTTTATTCTTTCTGCTTTCTCTCATAGACTAAAGACATATAAACTGTATGTTTTTTTTTTCTGTCAGTGTTTGAATTTATTTGTCTTATTTTGTTACTGCATTATCAGTCTCGCAAAATGAAAGGGTCCCGATATCCCCCTTGCTATACTACTTTTAATTGTGTAAATGGTGCAAGTTGAACGAAATAAAAAGGGTATTGTTATAAAAAAATAACCATAAATATCATGATACATTGGCATTGAAGTTTTCTTAGTATCATACTTATAAAGATTTGTTTGGTCATAAAAAACATATTCTTCTTTACGCATAGTGTTATCAGGAAGGTCTAATTCAGTTGTTCCAGGTGTTATTTTTTGTTCGTTATGTATATTTCAGTGATCCGAATAATGTAGCATCTACTGTTGTTTGGCCAAAATATGACTATAAATCCCAGACCTACATCAAGTTTGACAGAGAGGATTCTATTGGGCAATACCTGTTTGCAAGAGAAGCTAACATTTGGAAGTTGGCATCATCCTTGTTCGATGCTACGGAGCATGCGCAGACTGTTACATCACAGTATGGCAGCAAAGAAAAACAAACATGCGAAAAAGACGGCACATGTGGATGAATAACATAAAATATTGTGGATTGTCAAAAGTACATTTAATAGTTAATCATATTATACTGTTAGATAACAATTCGAGATTTTATTTTAGGTGTACGTCTTCTGTTTTGTCCCAACTGTATGAATTAGATCTACCAGCCGTTCTTGAAGATTTTAATCTCGGTTTAGTAAATATTTCTTCAATTTTCATTTTCGTATAGATTTGTTTTATCACATGTTTGACGTCGCGGGAGTGAAATAAAATCATTACATAAAATAAAATTGACGACGTCGACATCGTTCAAAGTATGTGAGAAGCTGGTCAAATTGACTTGTTTAAGAAGTAGAATTTTTGATGTTTCGGCAAGAAAAGCTAACATGTGATAAAAAGAATATCATATTTGTGACTTTCCACATTGAATTTATTAAACTCGTCGAATAAAATTGATGAAATGTTCGACAGAGCCTCACATTTTATTATTTCATTCAACTCGTTTGATAAATTTAATATGAAACACGCTCATGTAATATTGTCCATAAATCATGAAAAGTGTATGTAAATAATGTTGATATGTAATGCCGTTAGATATCTTGTTAGACTCTAATAATGCTTTTGTTATTAATGATTGTGGTCACATGATTTTTTTCGTAAACTACTGCGTGTTGTTACGTCATAGTTGTTTAGAGGTCGTTTAATACACACGCAATTAACATTATGTTTATTCTTTAACACCACGCACCTGTCCCCGTTACAAACTTTCATTCCGCAAATGCTGTAGATTAATTGCATTGCTAACGAGGACATGTTTGAAGAAATATCAGATCTCGACGTTTTAATTGTTCAGTTAAGATGTCCCACTTTTTAGTGAAATATATTAGTACAGTAATTGATAAAACATCTCTTTTGCATACGTATACTTGAAAGTCAAAATAAATATTTCACAATTGTCATTCATACAATAATAACTAGCTCTAGTGCAGACGCTCATTCTTATCTAGTTACTAGAAATCTTCACCATGCTCAAATGCAGATGATATCATACAACTACAATGTAGTATATTAAATACTATCGGAAATTGGTTCATGCAAATAAAATTTTTCTTTTATATTATACAACAATCCCTTTTTTAGCCGACAAAAGTTGGTGACTGCCATCGAGACAATACTCTACCGTGTAGTCGATTCCAGCATCACCAAATTTTGCTTACCAACTTTAGATTACTGTTCAAGTGTCTCTTATTCTATACCATATTACACCATGTACCACATAGTCAAATGCCGTAATAAAGTCAATAAAAGCTAGCTACAAAAAGTTATCTCTTATTTTCGAAAAAGTGTATCATTGATCTAACCGTGCAAAAAAAAACATATCGTAATTGTGCTTATGTCTTTTAATAATCATAATATGCCTATGCTGTTGTCGGGTCGCCAGTTATCATTCAGTAAGATAGTGATTACAACATTCCGACAAAGAACTAATTCATCGTGTGTAGACAAGTCTCTGATGGAATAGAAAAAAGAAATTTGAAAAGAAAAATATCTTCTTGTCCAGATGCTTTGCAGAACTAATCTTCACATTGCCATCAACGTTTTTCATATATTTAATTATGACATGCATGTATGTGATTAAAATACGGAGTAAGGTGGTGGGGGTTCACTTTGTGTCTGTTGTGTAGATATATTCGGTGTTCCTTCCTCTTCATATGCCGGCGGAGCAGCGCCTTCTGCGTCGTAAGGTGGGGGTTCTGGTGGAGCAGACGGTACAGGGTGTCGGAATATTGGAATGAACCGCCGGATATACAAAAATATCAACCCGCCTTCTTCATTGCTATTTTCCCGACCTAAAGGCTGATCTCCATTTGAATTACCATTTCCGGTTGTGGGCGTGTTGCCCCTGACCGGATTGTTAATTGTATTACTTGAAGAGGTCGAACTTGCGCCTAGCTCTGTACTCTGTGGCGTTGTTTGTCCGATCGTTTGCGAATGTCTTTGGGACGGAGGGGAATAGGCATTATGAAGTATAACAAGGTTCCTTATTGCTCTTGTGCGAGTTTTAGCTTGTCTCCTCGCAGTTACACATTTAATGAGACATGTCCTGAAAACAAATTTAGAATAACAGTACCAGACACTAAACAGAGTACAAAAACTACATATTTTGGGTCCTGGAAGTTAAGGTAATACAATTATGCGCAAGTGGATTTTGCAGACAAGCTCATGTAAATACTGTGAAATCATTAATATTCGTGGGGGACTAATTTTCGTCGATTTCGTGGTTGACTCAATCCACGAAATTTAATCCCAACGAACAAGTAAAATTCCCTTTCATTTTATATTCAAAAGTTGAAATCCACGAATTCATATCCCCACGAAATTGCCGTTTTGACCAAAACCATGAAATTTCATGCCCACGAAATTTAATGATTTTACAGTAGCTGGACGTTCTTTGTCCACTCGCTTAATCAGCCAGGAGTTTATTTGACATTACTTTTATTTCATTGTATGTTTTGCAGGCAGATGAAATAAGTGGTTAAGCAGTTTCTGTCCGCATTGTATTTCCGGTTTATAATTATAAAGCGCTTACCAACAACAAACCAGTAAAAACGCAGACCCTATTATAACTGCCATTATTATTCCAAATATTGCTGCAGATCCCAACGTATCAGCCCCAGGGTCACGTGGCGTCGGATCGCTTGTTGTCACGCGAGGATACACGTTCTGAACATTGAAGTTAAACAGTAAATCAGGCTTGAACGTTGTAGGTTTTATCCGACGTCTTGTAGACGGTGGTATTGCGCCAGGCATAGTTGGGAACTCAGCGTGAAAGTGTATCTTTGTTGTATGTTCTAAATTAAAACAAAATATAACTTGCATAACAATGTGTTTTCATGATTTCTTGCACGATTTCTGACACTTTAAATCAACATTTCCCATGATGTAAAATAGTGCTAATTTCCGCCTACTTTACAAATAAAATGTTTCTATGTAACTTGCGCATAGATACACCTTACTCACTGCACCACTTGGTTTTTTTTATTATTATAAACAAAACAATTACGCATGACCCTGAGGACAGACAACAAGCGATATTTAAGTTCAGCCTTTGTTTAACACACCGCAAATGTTTAATAGAAAATGAAACAAGTTGTCTTAGGAGCCGGGTGTTTTTTAGCTCACCTGTCACGAAGTGACAAAGTGAGCTACTGTGACCGCTTGATGTCAGTCGTCCGTCGTGCGCCGTCCGTCAACAATTTCTAAACAAATCTTCTTCTTGAAAACCACTAGGCAGAATTAAGCTAAACTTCACAGGAATGATCCTTAGGTGGTCCCCTTTCAAAAGTGTTCAAAGAATTGAATTCCATGCAGAACTCTGGTTGCCATGGTAACCGAAAGGAAAAACTTTGAAAATCTTCTTGTCCAAAACCACAGGGTCTAGGGCTTTGATATCTGGTGTGTGGCATCATCCAGTGGTCCTCTACCAATATTGTTCAATTATCCCCCTAGTGTCAAATATGGCCCCGCCCCGGGGGTCACATGGTTTTAAATTTTAATATATATATACTTATATAGGGAAAACTTTGAAAAACTTCTTGTACAAAATCACATGGCCTAGGGCTTTGATATTTGGTATGTAGCATCATCTAGTGGTCCTCTACCAAGATTATTCAAATTATCCCCCTAGGATCAAATATCGCCCGCCCCGGGGATCACGTGGTTTATATAGACTTATATTTAAAAAAGTTTAAAAATCTTCTTGTCTGAAACCACAACACTTAGACCTTTGATATTTGGTTTGTAGCATTGTCTTATGGTCCTTAACCAAAATTGTTCAAATTATACACCTTGGATGAAAAGAGGCCCTGCCCTGGGGGTCCCAAGTTTTATATAGACTTATATAAGAAAAAGCTTTAAAAATCTTCTTGTCTGAAACCATATGACCTAAGCTTTCGATATTTGGTATGATGCATTGTCTAGTAGTCCTCTACCAAAATTGTTCAAATTATGCCACTGGGGTTAAAAGAGGTCCCGCCCTGGGGTCACTTAGTTATTATGTGAGTTATATAGGAAAAATACTTGAAAAATCATCTAATCCAATTTCCAAGACTGTTTAATTATAATTACCTGATGACCCCAAGTGGTATGATGTCACTTGACTGTGACCTTGACCTACTGACCTACTTTCTTGTTTTTAAGACACAGCCTTGAAATTTTGATGACATACACAGTTTTGCACACAAATCGTAAAACTACCTTTTTTTTGACCATGAATGTGACCTACTGACTTTCTTAATATTTTATCATCAGTTTGACATTTGAAACATGTAGCTCATATTACTCAGGTGAGCGATCCAGGGTCATCATGACCCTCTTGTTGAAGTACATGTATGACTGTAACAAGTGTAACTTTTCATTAAGTGTGCTGAGGGAGTAAGATTCAATCATTCACAGTTCTTCTGTTCAAATTTACTGATTGATCCAAGACGTAGTTCCTATTTCCACTTGCACTTTATGTGTGCATAATTATGTTATATTCGTGGTGTTTACCTTCCTCTAACTTCTCTCGCACACACAAACACACACATTTCATTTACAACATGTACAATGTATATATGCAAAAAGGCATACAGCTGAACGCTTAGTAGCACATTTAAACGACGCGTTGGAAATAAACGCCCGTAAACAGAAAATGGCGTCATCACAAGTCATTTTTTGTTTGTTTGGGTTTAACGCCGTTTTTCAACAGTATTTCAGTTATGTAACGGCGGGCAGTTAACCTAACCAGTGTTCCTGGATTCTGTACAAGTTCAAACCTGTTCGCCACAAGTAACTGCCAACTTTCACACATGAATCAGAGGTAGAGGACGAATGATTTCAGACACAATGTCTTTTATCAAATCGTCACGGAGCGCATACGCCTCGCCCAGGGATCGAATTCACGACCCCGCGATCCGTAGATCTGCGCTCTCCGTACTGAGCTAAGCGGGCCTGCAAAGACCTTTAAAACACAACGTGACATGTCGGTCAGTTTGAATCAAGAAATATACTATTAGGAACAATGAACTATTATCAAAGTATGGCGGTTCCAGATAGCTTAAATTCACTCCGGTGAGTAAGAAGTGACGACTCTGTTATTGTGAGCATTGTCCCCAGATACTATATAGTAGTCTGCTTTGATTTCAGAATCTATCTAAAGGATACGTAGAGCTATTTTTGAACAAACATTTGTAAATTCGAACACGAAACAAAAATGTGCAGCTGCACTTTTGTTCCTGTAATAAAAATAGTTTTAAAATGTCTGTGAAATTAAAAATGATAAGGAGTACTTTGCTTAATTTGACATGATCTGAATGTTTACACTGCATGCGCTTATTGAAATACAATATTTGTAATACTAAAGTAAACACGTATACCCACGTAAGTAAGAAGTCACAACTATCTATGTACTTACTAGTTGCAGTACACGGCTGTTCACCAGTCCAGGTCTCCCAACGTCCAGATAGTCTACTACAGAACACTTCATTGATGAAAAGTGGCTTTTCATAGCCATCAAAACATACATAGGGACAAGTTGTTAGTAAATCACGGCTACAATGGCTGCTTTGATGAACACGGCCATGTGGAACAGTTTTCCTCGTTTTGCAGTCATTCCAGTCTGCAAAAGACACAATAAAATATGCATGTCACCGGGCAAGAAGGAAATTCAACTCACAGGTACTCGTACATCTGACCCCGGAATACCGTTCTAACCCTCAACCCATTAAGCTACTGATCAGCTTAAAAAAAATCTTCCCGCTTTTTTATGATGTGACATATTTCCCCGCCATGCTGAAATTTGTCCACAATTTTCAAATGGGAAAACATGGTCTCGGAGTATATAAGTTTAATTTGGTCGCTAAATGTTAGCTGTGCAAAGTGTGCAACCGGACCATGACCCGAACCCGTGGCTCCTGAATACCATTTTGGTGCTCAAATTGCTGGTAATACATTATATCTCCATAATTTAACGCTGAGGTTCTATAATATGGCATGCACACAAATTTTCTAGATAACAGCATGTGATATGTTAAGTCTATTTTTAGAATAACTAACATTTTTTTTTGTGTCATAATGTGTTTTGATAACATTAAAATATCAAATATGCATTCATAGTAATATACGTGGCTAATGACTAAACGATGCGTGTATCCTAAATATAAATTCCAAAGACATTATAACTAAATACAGTTGTTTTCAGTTCCAAATTATATTTTACATGTAACATTATATGCTTAATGTTTTGCCATTATTACAACAATAACATGTTTCAAATTCTACATACTTTATGAGCTCTCGGTAGAATAGTACCAAAAGTGCTACAATTAGCATTTACTCAATTCATAACTGAATCCTCATTTCTAAGCAAAATACTAGGACACAAAAATGTCTTAGATTATTCGGATAAAAAGAACCAAGACATTATATTACCACACCTAAGTAGAACATCTGATTAATAATAACTAACAAGTCAATAATAAGATCCATACAAAGTGCCTAAAACTATATTTATTCATCTGACATTCATGTGTATTTTCTGAGACCTTTTCAAATGGTATAGCACCATATATACAACAGCTTCGATACAATTTTTAACAAAAATCTCACCACGAAGGTAACACCTGACCATAAAGGCAAAAATCCCGGTCACTAAAGTAACAGCGGTTTTCAATGCCATTAAAGGCAACAGTTATGTTCATGAAGGTAACACATACGAATGAGTTGAAATCATTGTTAATTCACTCATTGCATTTACTGTATCCAACTTTTTATTCGTAATTCTATATATGAGCCGCGCCATGAGAAAACCAACATAGTGGCTTTGCGACTAGCATGGATCCAGACCAGCCTGCGCATCCGCGCAGTCTGGTCAGGATCCATGCTGTTCGCTAACAGTTTCTCCAATTCCAATAGGCTTTAAAAGCGAACAGCATGGAGCCTGACCAGACTGCGCGGATGCGCAGGCTGGTCTGGATCCATGCTGGTCGCAAAGCCACTATGTTGGTTTTCCCATGGCACGGCTCATATTACCTTGATAACGAAAGCTGACACAATGGTAATGCATGACTGTTAACTTTATGACAGGGTATTACCTTTATTTTTCAGCGTTTTAACTTTTTTTAAAACATTTTTAGATTGTCAGTATAATATTTTACATAAAGATACTGCAAAAATCGTAAAATAAAAAAGTTGCACAAGCACACATACTACTAAAATAATCCATTCTCTTTCATCACATTCATGAACAAAAAGAAGTATTAAATGTTTAAGGTTTATCTATATTAAAGCGGATCGATATAAACAGAACGATTTTAAAGGGACGCTTTCATGTTCGGTGTATTTCATCAGTTTAAAGACTGGAAGACCAAGTACTATCTTAGAAGATGATTTAATTCACGTAAATTTTACACAAAACATAAGGCCGGTGTGATGTTAGCAATAGAATAGTACAGTAACAGTTACTACTGGCTAGTCATACATAAAACAGGTTAATTATATTACTGGTTGGATGTCGTAATCCTCTGGACAGGTTATTTTCTTTTTTCTCCTTGATGATTAAACTCAATGATCAGAAACGACATACATAGCCTAACTATGATTATTAGTTTAACACAGTTTCCTGTTGGTTTTTTTTTTTTGTATATTGTACATGTTATAGCCACCATATACTCACAGTATTACTGTTCATCCAGGTGTTTTGTTGAGAATTAGATTCACGTAATGCCACGACAGTAAGATAGCACGATGAGGATACTAGTAAATCGATGTTGCAACATATTTTGAGGAATAGTGCTATCGTACAGCCGTACCATGGCGTGTACCTTACTGGGCAGCAATAGCACGTGAAGAGGGTCCTCGCGCTGACGTATTACTGCCTTCCTGTATGCCATGTGCAAAGAATTTTTATTAAAGAAAATAATTGGAGACAGCGTTGATTTAAGTATCTGGGTACCTGTACGAAATTTTACAGCTGTAAAAGACCTGTATTTTTGTTCAAATTTGTTTCTGGGTATACGCGCATGTAAGTTAAACATTCAACGGTTGTTCGTTAATGCATATGACAGACAGGAACGGAAACAGCGACAGCGTTTATGCAATCGCTGTGGCATCAGGTACACGCGATGCCACGACTGAGTATAGTATGATACGGTGGTTATAGTGTGATGCTACGACAACACGATGAAGAAGATGCGATATTATCTCGCGTTTTCGTGCTAAAAAGCTGTCGCATCAGTTATAAGCGATGCAACAACAGTACGATTAGACGAAGGCGTGGAAACGAAGACACAATGGTGACGATAATGTCGTTTGTTTGTCAATGTACTGTCGTAGAATCGTTTAGGCCTTGTCGCCAACGTGCCCTCGCACCATCACCATGATAATTATGAACTAGCGTGAAGCCGTGTCGTCGTACTATCGAGCCTACGAAGCAACGGTGATAGCACGACTGGACTAACGGGCTAACGTATTAAAAACGCTGCACTTTCAGAATGTCTTCATACAAATTCTCACACTTGATAGATCGCTGAAATTTTACTATCATTATCTACACATTAGTTTTTTCTTTCATGTCTAATGAGTAATGACTAAGTTATACATGTTTTGTTGTCTTTCTGATCGATATTTCATTTTTATTGGTTAAGTTACACTTTATTATATATTTCTTTTCATTTTTATAATTTCATGTATTTCAATTTATGTCGACAAAAACAATAACGTTGGTTATAAATTAAACGCTCCCTGTATATTTTATGAAGGGATCAAAAATAACCCTCGTTTAAATGTAATTGTAATACATTATATAGACATTGTAACTAAAAAATTAAAACCGGAATTTTTAACATTTTGACTCCAAATATATATTGCTAAGTGCATCAGATAATATATATACAATATTAAAATGCTGTGTGTTGTTTTTTAAAAGAGATATTTACTCCAAAAAATTTAGTCCCCATAGCATTTTTGGAAATAGGATAGACAACTCCTGAATGACTATCTCATCAAATTTGCTGATATAAAAATAAACTTAGGTATTTTCCCGGGATACCCTCATTAAAGTCTGTTTCTTCATTTCATTCAGACATGGAATGTAAACAAATACAGGAACAACTTAATAGTACAAGGACATCAAACAACCTATTTTATTTTCCTTCAGGACAGGTACACATGTTAGGTCATACTTGTAGTTAATAAACCAAAATGTAAAACAATTAATTAGCTCATCAAAGAAATGAAGACTAATAATTTCACAATATTTTATTACCTCCCTTCATTACATTTATCACCTACATTCTACATATTTTTTCATGGAATTACCTCCCTTTATCTCAAATAAGCTTTCTTATATTGCAATTTAATCAGTCAGTATTTTTACCTTAATTTTCAGACAAATAAATTTATATTTTTTTTAATCCATGGTAAGATGAAAAGCATAAATTATATTAATGAATACCATAAAAGCATTTATCACACATGAATGCAAGGTATACACAACAAATAATTTTGAGCCTTGTTGCCAATGACAATGTTGAAAACTATTAAAGCTCAGATTGCATAACAGTGAGATAAAATCTTTTTAAGTTAAGTTAATAATTCCCATATTACCTTATGACTACAAAAATTTAAAGTATGTTGTTATTCCCATTTCAGTCCAACATATCTAAAGAAGTAAATACTACAAAGACTGTATATCAATTTTTGAAAATAAAATTCCACCAACATATTTTGTTCTTATTTCTTTTATCTTGATTATGTAGTGTACTTATCTAGAATGATGAGATATTTTGAAATGTATATTTCTTTATTCTCCTGGATGGAAAAAAATAAAATATATAAACAAAACAACCAATTATACCAACCAAATTGTAAAGTTTATTAAAGTTTCTTTGATGTTAGTAATTATATGTTGAGACATGAAAACAACATAAAATATCAACATAAAATATAACTAAAAAATTGTGGAACATCGTATGTAGATTAGATTAGACTGTAATATACAAATATTTATATGAAAATATGTGACAACTCTGGTTAAATAGAATATTAGTTAACTTATGGTAAAATGTTGAACTGCTTTAACATTAATCTACAAGTGATGAATGAGTTCATCTTACCATAACTTTGACATTTAATGTATTATTAAGGAAACTATAACATACAAGAAATGACACACAGACAGTATAAGTTGCTGAATGACTGGGTCAGTCTCCACCACAAATACTATGAAAATTAAAAAGTCAAATTAAATGTGTTTCTTTAAATTAGATTGATCACATTTTAACACTTCTATGAATGCAATTGTTAAATGCTTGCTTCTTACATGCATGCAATAATGGAAATAAAAAATGATTTAACAATATATGTATACAGTCTTGTCATGAACACATTCTGTACGGATGATAATACATAGAAAAGTCAACATATTTATTATATGGGTCCATCTCAGTTTACAGCTGGTGCATGGCTGTCTTGCACTTGAATATACATCTTGCAGCACAGTTGGGGTAAATTCCATTTCACACGACAACACACTTGTAGCACTTCTGGAAATACAAATGTAAAACTTTACTACATAAAGAGAATAAAACATGATAGTTTTTAAAACAATTATAACATCATTTTAGACATTTGCAGATATTCTAATCTTAGAAATATATTATCAAGCAGCAAGTCAGGTAACTCTACAAATTGACATTTTGTCTAATTTCAACTTGTCTAAGGAATTACCTGTTTTAAGCAGCAAGATTGTGTTGCTATTTGGCTTGCTGCTTTATTTAAATTTTACATATACTTAGATCCACTAAATGACAAGTTATTTAATAGGACTGAAAAGACTGCATATTTTATAACATTCAATGTACATATATTCAATAAAATGGTGAAAAAATAAACAGATAAATCTGATGATGTTCACCTATGATCTCACCCAAAAGCTCCAACAACAACCTACAACCTCTGATTAGAATATGATGTAATAATGATAAACTACCTAAAGTGTTTTTATATAGCATGCAAAAACAATGAACTTGAGAACTGCCAAAACTTCACCTTATGAGTAATATATGTTCACTTTTCCCCTTGTTGAAAGTGTTGTTTTTCTTAAAGCATTTGAAATCATAGATATTATAAGTACAGTGCAACCTATGTAGAGCAACACCCTGTGGGATATACAAATATTTTAGTTATTTTGAGGTTGTTGTTCTGGAGAAGTAAATTTGATAGTTATATTTCAGCTTAGGGAAATTCTTATGATGTTGTTATAGAGAGGTTTTTGCTTCAGAGTGAGCTACTCTGGAGAGGTTGTACTGTGAAAATTGCTTCAAACTTCTTCTCCTTCAATTGAGCTAAATGAAGAAAAACAACAAAGGATTTTCCAAATTTAGAATTTCCTTGTTTACAATTTGACATTTAATGTTAGGCAACTATGCAGACATATTTTTATGTGACACAATGCCGCCTTTAACTATCTTATTCCAATGAACAAATTGTCAGTCTTGACAAAATCATGTGAAAAAAGATCACAGTAAAAAAATTAATCCTAATCATTTTATATATATTGCAAAATCAGCTTTACAGAATTCATAAGTGACAAAAAATTAAATTCAATATTGCCTTTGTGATGTGCAGCACTGGCCATGTCTTTTTATCACAATAGTTTACCTTATTTATATCTGTTACTTTTGTCATAACTTTTATGTCCCTTCTGCACTAACCATTGTCTTCAAGTTCTGAAATATTGTAAAACATTAATTCACACACATTCTAGGAAATCAACATAAAATCAGTGTCAAAGCATTTGAATATAATTGTTTTAATTATCTTAATACAAAGATACAAATGTACTTCATGTTTTTGCTGACTGATACAATATACTGAAATTTGTATTTCAATATTTATTATCAAAGTACATGTTCATTCTATTTTTGAAATGTTGACATTACAAAGCTATCACACATTTATTACTAAACCATATCTATTATCATTATTTTTAATGGAGATATGTACTTAGTAAATTGAGGGATACACAAAGCTACAGGAAAGAAATGTTTATGCCAGGCTGACATTAAGTCCAGAAGGTTCACATCTTGTCAGGAATGTCAGCCTTATAGCTGTCTTGTACAGTTATTTCAGGAGCAAGAATGTAGCCATACAGCATATAAATGCTTTGAGACCTTTGTTTAACATACAAAAGCATAATACCTCCTGCATTTTTCATAATGGTAATATCTTCTTGGACTGCCACAGGGTAAGACAGGTCAAACAACTGTACATGTACATACTCAAACTTTTCCCTGCCAAAACTGAAAATGAAAATTATACAACATTTTTTTCCTTTATTTTTGTACAAAAGATGACCTATGCATTTAATACAGACTTTTTACATTTATTAATCTAAATATATTAAAATTAATAAAATATCTCATAACTCATTGTATGATTAAAATTATAATCATTAATAAACTATATCAAACATGAACCTGAAGTGTTCTAATTTATAAAGCTGCAATTAATATTGAAAAAAATGCAACTATTGTATACAATGTATATTAATAATTGTATCACGAACCTGATTATAAAACAGTCTCAGTTCAAATGTAATAACACATGACTGTCAGAAAATCAATGTATGTTGTACTTTAATGATATCATCATGACATGAATGCCATCAATAAACTTCATATATAACAAACTATACCACTATGTCAGCCTCTTCCTTGTTATTTCTACAGCTTCCAAAGACAGACTGCAACTACATGTATCAGACACTATAAGTAAAATATACAAATTATCATTACACAAGATAATTTTTCATGTTAAATAAAGGGAGTTAATTAAATGCAATCTGAGAATTTTTGCTAAACATAAAGGGAAGTAATTATCAATGAAATGAATGAAGAAAAATGCATATATAAGGGAGGTAATTTGGAAAAAAACAACAACTTCAAATGTCAGTATAGTGATAGTTGACATTGACAATGACCTATATCAAGTATGCACAACATAAGAAACAGCAAGCACTTGAAAAATGCATAATATTTCCTTGCAATATCAAGAATATTTGACTGTATGTAAGGGTTCTCTACATGCTGTTATACTGAAAAAAACTTTAGTCTAAATATAGCTTAGATCTATTTATATCTTCAAAAAAAGGAAGTCCCAAATTTCCACAGCTATTCACAGGCTGAAAATTTTAGGTACTAATATCAGCAAAGAGGTGGATATCTATACTTTTTAATAACTATCGTCAAAGGTAGGAAAAAACTTACTGGAAAGGCATAAACTTCTGATCTAGTCATTTCAATACATTTTCAGCTCATTTGCATATAAGAAGAAATTTACAGAATTCCCCCTGTTTCTCTTCATTTTCAAAAAAATCTGTAAGATGGATATAAACCAAAACATTCTCCTATGTGTCAGCTATCAGATATATATTTCAACAAAAACTGTCAACTTACCTTGTTTTTAGAAGAAGACAAAATTCCATGTCAACTTTCGCTTCCCGCAAAACTGTACCGGTGCACACATAAAAAAAATCTCAACTGTGATTTTCAAAATAATACAGTCAGACCACAATTATTTCCCTTGAAAATAAAATGCTCTAGTTAAATGCCTATCATTATATTCTGATATTATACATTTTTCACGTTACATTCTGTTTAAACGTAATTAGTATGCCACTTTGTTTAAAGATACGTCACTTTATATCATGACTTTTCCTATTTTTACTATTGTTATGAAAATCACCCTTTAATGTTCTGTTATCAGAAGTTTTATCAGATTTCTTTTCCAAGAAGGAAGTACTGCAAATTTATACTTTAGTTGTTATCTACCATGGTGAGAGAAAAATGTTGTGATGTCAAAGAAAACAAGATTTTTATTGTTTTGTCGCTTAAAGAATACCTGCCTGTCACAGATAATAACTGCATTCATGTTCGAAATTGAGGAAATTTTTATCAGAGGTTTATGTACTAGGGACGCGGGGGATGTACTGTTCATGACCTTTTATTAATACTTGAAATGAAACTGAGTCTCTTTTATTTTGCTTGTTTCTGTGCAATGTTTCCAAAGAATCGTTTTCAAGACTATTATTAATTTTATGTCAGTGCGTTGTTGTCGATACACCGCTCCTAAAATATTGTTTTAGGATAATTAATATATTGTGACCCGCGTATTTGGTGACTGACAAATTGGCAAGCTAAACATTTAGCCCTTGTTCGGCGCGCAGCATTGAAGGGAAAACTCGCTAATCTTCCCTCGTATCCTCGTGGCAGTGTATACCATTAGAAAGGAGGAGTCGAGAGTGATTAATAAAAATTGTAGAGCCTGTTATATAATCGACCTTAAGTGAGGTAGTATAAACTAAAAAAAAATCAGAGAAACTTCTAGAACTTGGGTATTTTCTGCAAGTTGTGGTATCAGGTGGGAAACACATTCGGGTAACTGATGGCGCGACTATAAATCGGGACATAGCCAGTGCACTGTAGTCATGTCACTGTTTTGAGACCCAAACTCCAGCTGAAAAATAGCAAACCTGCAGTTTTGGGATTCTGAACTTACCACATGTAAGGTAGTCTAGTGTTTTAATTAAACTCAGAGGTCGTGGGTTTGGGCCGGTCCCGCTAGAGTCACGACCACTCCTTCTCGCGTGTGATACCGGTATATGTAAAGAAAAGCCCAGCGGTGTGGTTTTAACACGCTTAAATTTCATCTAGAAGGGTCCGGGGTTCAAATCCCGATCCGGACACTGTAATGATATCCTTGAGTATATTCAATCAACTACATGTTGTATATGGAACCAGAAGTAATTCTTCTCAGAAAGAAGGCTTCGCCGAGGCGCAACAGTGGTTTACACCGAAGCGGCACGTTTAAGAACCATATGGGCTGTATTCACCAATAATAAGGGTATCGCATCCTGATCGCTTGTATCTGAATCTGTCTTTTCAACTTATGTGCATCTGTCAGATACAAAACGCCGCCCTGTCACAGTCGTTACTGTGACGACCTTTCAAATGTTCCACCTCTCTGCAGACCTTGGCAAAATTGGCCATATGTTCCGGAAATGTTCTTATATCCTCACAGACAGCCAACAATGATTCCGTCAAAGGCATTCCAGCAACACTCTTCCCCACCATCTATGATTTCGCCAAAGGCATCGGCAACAACCATCAGATCGACTTCTCAAAAGCTGTTGACAAAGTTCTTCATTCACGTTTCTTACAAAAGATAGCTCACTATGGGATCCGTGAAAACATTCACCCTTGAGGTTTCCAGCTCAGATACCTCACCCATCACATCGGTGGCCTCAATGGCATTGTTGTCGGTCCTCTTCTCCTGCTGGCTTAACATAATGTCCAGTCCGAGTTCTGCTGATGTCTGCCTTCTATTCAGATCCATGATCATCAATACCAAGAAACACTTACGCAGCTCCAAGAAGACTTTGACAACCTTGCATCCTTGGAGCATTATTGGCAGATATGTCTTACTCAGCAGGTACAGTGTTATTCCAGAAAATATAAGTTAAATAAAAACCTAGTGTAATGCCGCTTAAGTGGCAGGGGCCAGTTTCGCATTTGGCCCGGGTACGTTTTTTAAATAAAATAGACATATGTACTTTACAGGCATATATATTCAACTGGTTATTTATGATGTTTATAGAACTAAGGATTCCTGCGTACGAGTGATTATTGTGTAAAATAAATATGTGCATGTATCGATTTTCCTAGCTCCATGTAGACAGCCGGGTCTAAAACATTACCTGAGGTAACGGAAGTCAGACGAATTGGAAACAGTCCTCCATCCATCCAGCTTCAGCTCAAATTTGCGGAAAAAGTAAACGGTTATGTGATACTTTTCTTCCCACCATTATTTTCGTCTGCCCACATGCTTTAAAAATATGCATGTGTTTTAGGTCAGTCATTTGCAGATAATACGGTACAGGTCGCGCAAGGAGTGCATTTTGGGCCATTTTTGTCTAAAAATTTAGTGTCCTGAAACCTGCGTTTTACTCGTTTTTATCACAGAAGCAACAGAATCGGCAGACTGAAAATGTCACATAATGAAGGGGCTATGTCTATGCGAGACATTCGCTCAACAATTGCCTTGAATTTGTCGAAATTGGATTTTTTTATGATTTTTTTCGCACTGGTATCAGCGCAGAGTTGTGGAGTTTTCAAATTTACTGTCCCTTGCCCCAATAACGACAACTTGATCGATTAAGTTCAAATAACAGTTTAATGAGAATCAAGCATATCCGTCGGATAATTTTTATTAATCAAGCTCGCCAAAATTATTCCACTTTCTTAAAAATACGGGCAGAATTTGTGTAGAAAAGATCGTTTTATCGAAATATGGTTGAGATATCGAGAACATTCAGTTTGTAAATATAGATACAACTTATTCCTATTGATTTGACTTTATTTGTAAACTCTGTGTTCTGCTCCACAGTCACCAACAAGATGGAACTGGTTGACACATTCTACAATAATCCGGAGTACATTGAAACAGTGAGTCAAGATTAACATTAATATGAACTTAGGTGCTACCTAGAAGGCAGAGCTCCCTTGAAAAAGTTACCAGTGCCCCTTGAAAATTAAAGGAGTGCTGCTGGAATTATCTGGAATCAGTTTTAGGAAGTTTATGTTCATTAAGATCTAGATTCTATTAAAATTTTAAGAATTGATGATAATTCATGATTTCTGAATGAATGTCTTAGAATGCATTAAGATTAAATCTTGATATGCGAAAAATCTACAAATATGCTATATACGAACTAAAGAAAGTTAAGGTTCTTTTTAGAAGGAAGAATGTGTCCAACTTTAATTAAGGCAAAAATACTGCTATGATAGACATCTGTTATGGGAGAATGAAAATCATTTACATGTACAAAGCTTGTTTAAAATCCAAAAGACTAGACATCTTTCAAAGTTAGTGATGAGAATTTTACCCAGAGAAAATCACTGTTTGCCGAAATTCTCGAAAACTTCTGTTTTATTTACTGAACTGCTAAGTTAACAGTCTATGACATTTTTATGGTTAATCTTTTGGCACTACTGGTATAGAATAGGAATGGTAGTAGGAGCCTTTTTGATGTTTGATAATTCATAGGCAATAGGATTTTTTTCCTAGTAATAAACTCTGGTCAGTGATTTTTAAGCTTGTGGATGAAATATATGTGAACGGGGAGAAGAGCATTATGTGCTTTTCACAGTTCAATGCCTGTATATTTTGATCCCAAAACTTTTTTAAAAGTAAGTTTTATCTACAGACATTTGGAACCTGACTTCACTAACAAAACACTAAGTCTTGTTAAATTTCCCATGAATGACTTTATTTTTTAAAATGCTTTTAAAACTCATAATAAATATTAAAAAAAAACTGAAATAAAAAAAAAACCAATAAAAAAAAATGCATCTGCTGAGGATCAAACTCCCGACCTTTGGTTTTCAAAGCGAACTCGCTAACCACTGCACCAATGAGGAAGTATGACATCATCAACTCAAATATAAGTATATATAATAAATTTCAGTTATGGAAGCGTGATGAAAATTGTTTCGCATTGAAAATATTGTATTTTATCTGTTTTTTCTTCATAGAAAATGTATTTAGCACTAAATTCTTATTATCAAACGCTCATTTACATTTTTATTCAACGTTCAAAGCAGTAAGCGAAACGCTTTTGTCAACCGTTAACAGCAAGCGTCTACTGACTTTCTTACTGATTAATTACTATGAGCATTGTGTGCTGGAAGAAACCCGAACAACACCGATTCCAAAAAAGTACCACGAATTTTGCAACTCGATAGTAATTCTTTACACAGTTTTATTCATTTTGTTAGCTCGACTATTCGAAGAATAGTCTAGCTATTCTACTCACCCTGGCGTCGGCGTCGGCGTCACACCTTGGTTAAGTTTTTGCATGCAAGTACATACAGCTATCATTTAAAGGCATATAGCTTTGAAACTTACTTTTTCTTTTTCTAGGTCAATTACCAACCTCTCTGGGTCAAGTCCCATAACTCTGACATGTATTTTGAGCAAATTATGCCCCCTTTTGGACTTTGAAAATTTTGTTTAAAGTTTTACATGCAAGTTACAATCTCCAAAACTAATGCAGATATTGATTTGAAACTTCACGTGTCTTCGGGGTTATAAAACTAGTTGATAGCAGCAAGTCCCATAAATCTGACTTTCATTTTGGCCAAATTATGCCCCCTTTTGGACTTAGAAAATTCTGGTTAAAGTTTTGCGTGCAAGTACATACAGCTATTTCTAAAAGGCATATAGATTTGAAACTTATTTTTTCTTTTTCTAGATCAATTACCAACCTCACTGGGTCAAGACCCATAACTCTGACATGTATTTTGAGCAAATTATGCCCCCTTTTAGACTTAGAAAATTTTGGTTAAAGTTTTACATGCAAGTTATTACCTCCAAAACTAATGCAGATATTGATTTGAAACTTCACATGTGTCTTCGGGGTTATAAAACTAGTTGATAGCAGCAAGTCCAATAACTCTGACCTTCATTTTGGCCAAATTATGCCCCCTTTTGGACTTAGAAAATTCTGGTTAAAGTTTTGCGTGCAAGTACATACAGCTATTTCTAAAAGGCATATAGATTTGAAACTTATTTTTTCTTTTTCTAGATCAATTACCAACCTCACTGGGTCAAGTTCCATAACTCTGACATGTTTTTGAGCAGATTATGCCCCCTTTTAGACTTAGAAAATTTTGGTTAAAGTTTTACATGCAAGTTATTATCTCCAAAACTAATGCAGATATTGATTTGAAACTTCACATGTGTCTTCGGGGTTATAAAACTAGTTGATAGCAGCAAGTCCCATAACTCTGACCTTCATTTTGGCCAAATTATGCCCCCTTTTGGACTTAGCAAATTCTGGTTAAAGTTTTGTGTGCAAGTACATACAGCTATTACTAAAAGGCATATAGATTTGAAACTTATTTTTTCTTTTTCTATATCAATTACTAACCTCACTGGATCAAGTTCCATAACTCTGGCATGTATTTTGGGCAAATTATGCCCCCTTTTGGACTTTGAAAATTCTGGTTAAAGTTTTACATGCGAGTTTCTATCTCCAAAACTAATGCAGATATTGAATTGAAACTTCACATGTGCCTTAGGGGTTATAAAACTAGTTGATAGCAGCAAGTCCCATAACTGATATGCATTTTGGTCAAATTATTCCCCCTTTTGAACTTAAAATTCTATTGATATTTAACCTTTTTAAGTAATATTTTCCTGCCTCTGGGACAATATTTCGAATAGTCGAGCTTGGCTGTCTTACGGACAGCTCTTGTTTTTCACACGTTTAACCGTAATGCGACGCTGTCAGCGGCGCCGGTAGCTCTGCTGTTATTCAACTTTTGACAAGCATTTGCTCTGACGATAACTACAAATAAACGATTACGTTTTCTATTGATCTAGCTTTTTGGCGCTTGGTATTTCCTTTGGGGCCTTCCCTCAATGGCCTCATTTTTGACAAAGTCCTTTTTCTTTTTTGGCAGTGGCAAATTTAACGTTGGCTGCAAATGTCAGAAATAAAAAAGCAGCCACTCAGCGACAGTAAGCTTGTCTAGGAAGGGACCTAATTTTTGTTGTAAATTTTGGTAGGTCAGTTTTTCTGGTGATTGAATGCTCAACATCTTCTGGTCAAAAATTGATGTCTTGTCCACCACATTTGAAAAACTTATTTGGTCTTGCCATCTGGTATTACTATGCTACATTGTGTTATATGTCATGTCACATGCTATTATGGGGCCTGAATTTATCAATACTTGAAACTTGTTTATTTCAACACCAACCAGAATTCCCCTTTTCTTAGTTTTACGTTGATTTTTTCCCCTCCAAAGGGCACCGACCCCTTCCCCTAAAAGTGAAAAAAACCCACTGGAACCGTGTTCACTGAAAATTTACTGACTGAGTAGCGAACAGTGCAGACCATGATCAGCCTGCATGGAAGTGCAGACTGATATTGGTCTGCACTGGTCGCAAAGGCAGAATCACTTGCCGGCCTCAGGCTAAAGGTTAATTGATTCAGAAGTGGAAATCAGATAATATCTGTATTGATGCGTATTTCTGTATGCAGAAAGATTTCGTCAGTAATTCAGTTTAAAATAAATACAATATTAATATTTTCTTTACAGATCTAGTGGTGTCTCATTTTTAGGAAATGTCATGAATTAAGAAAAAAATGTATTTAAAAGCAGTCTGTAAAATAAGTCAAATATTTATTTTAACTCATGCCACAAGCTAAGATACTTGCCTTGATTAAAAGAAGAAATATTCAACAGGTCAAATATCTGCAATGCGCATACAAATGTAAAATTGGTTTCAAACAGTGTTATGTGCGCACATTTCACCCTTTACTTCATTTTTTGCAAGTTATCAGATCTATACATTTCTTTAAAAAATCGGCGGTTCCACACATATTGTTCAAAAGGTTGTATCAATCACATGTTAAGTGGCGATAATTAGTCTTTAGATGTCTGCAGAGATTGATCTTAAAGGATTCTGAAGGAAAAACAGCATGCAACTGCATGAGGTCGTATGCTTATTTTTAATTTAGACTCTTCTCCGCATTTATTTTTCCTTCTCTCTTAGAAAAATAATTTTACCCACTGGATATGGAAAGTCATTTATTTATGAAGTTTAGCAGAAGATTTCAATTATTTATATTTAATTCCAATGCTATTATCAATACTATGTACATGTATCTATATATAGATAGAGAATGATTTATAGTATTAGTAAGTTACCAGTAGATCAATATGAACAATAGATGACTGGAACTATATGCACTTATCAGTTGTGTATTGTTTAAACCTTCATAGTTGTAGGTTAAATGTGGTATGTTTGTTAATTGACAATATGCAAGTTAAATGATTTGCCATTGAGGATTAAGACAATTTTCTATGAGCATAGGGAAAGCCTGGCTATTTTTAGCTCATCTGATTTTTTGAAAAAAAATGATGAGTTATTGTCATCACTTGAGCGGTTGTCAGCGTCTGCGTCGGCGTTGCCTGGTTAAGTTTTATGTTTAGGTCAGGTTTTCTCCTAAACTATCAAAGCTATTGCTTTGAAACTTGGAATACTTGTTCACCATCATAAGCTGACCCTGTATAGCAAGAAACATAACTCCATCTTGCTTTTTGCAAGATTTATGGCCCCTTTTGTACTTAGAGAATATCAGATTTCTTGGTTAAGTTTTATGTTTAGGTCAACTTTTCTCCTAAACTATCAAAGCTATTGCTTTGAAACTTGGAATACTTGTTCACCATCATAAGCAGACCCTGTACATTAAGAAACATAATTCCATCTTGCTTTGTGCAAGATTTATTGCCCCTTTTGGACTTAGAAAATCAGTTTTCTTGGTTAAGTTTTATGTTTAGGTCAGCTTTTATCCTAAACTATCAAAGCTATTGCTTTAAAACTTGCAACACTTGTTCACCATCATAAGTTGACCCTGTACAGCAAGAAACATAACTCCATCCTGCTTTTTGCAAGATTTATGGCCCCTTTTGGACTTAGAAAATATCAGATTTCTTGGTTAAGTTTTATGTTTAGGTCAACTTTTTCTCTTAAACTATCAAAGCTATTGCTTTGAAACTTGCAACACTTGTTCACCATCATAAGCTAACCCTGTACAGCAAGCAACATAGCTCCATCCTGCTTTTTGCAATAATTCTTGCCCCTTTTGGACTTAGAAAATCATTTTCTTGGTTGAGTATTATGTTTAAGTCAACTTTTCTCATAAACTATCAAAGCTATTGCTTTAAAACTTGCAACAGTTTTTCACCATCATAAGTGGACACTGTACATCAAGAAACATAACTCTATCCTGCTTTTTGCAAGAATGATGGCCCTTTTTAGTCTTAGAATATCATGGGTAGGACAATATTTCTATTACACAAAAAAAAGTCAGATGAGCGTCAGCACCCACAAGGCGGTGCTCTTGTTAGATTAGCATTCACACGGTGGATCATGGTATTT
The DNA here is from genome assembly GCF_021730395.1 of Mercenaria mercenaria. Lineage (NCBI taxonomy): Eukaryota > Metazoa > Mollusca > Bivalvia > Venerida > Veneridae > Mercenaria > Mercenaria mercenaria. The sequence goes on from NC_069362.1 coordinate 28,947,378, forward strand.
GATACAGTAATTAATGAGGGACATTGGTGAGTTTCAAATTGTCTCCCTTATTGGACAATGTCCAAGATGATAAAATTGTAAGAAGTCCTCATTTGGAATCTCGACTTTATCACGTTTTGCCTATGAGATATCTCAGTTTAAGGTATGAGATTTGTATTTTGTTAATAAATGTAATGTCAATAACACTTGAGTGTTTACGAATGTAGTTGAAGGATTTTTTAAATAAACAGTCTGATGATCAGTACTTAGCTTTAACGTCATGTTACAATAAATAGCGATAACAAAGATAATCCAATGAAGAACTATGTACTTATTTAATAAGTTTTATGAATGGGAGATAACTGACCAAAGTCTCCCATTGGCTTGTTACTGACTCTGTATTGCTAGACAGATCAGTGGAGCAGACTAAAGCTTAATTATTACCAATTATCTGGAGCTTGCTCTATGGTATTATACAGCATGCCCTCTTAGAATTAAAATTTTGGTGCATATAGTTATTATATTCTAGTTTAATGCAGAAAGTACAATTCATACTTTACGTACAGAAGCAAATTTAAGGTTTATCTGTGATATATCACCATAACTAGAAAATATTTGTTGAGTAAAGAAAACAACCAATTTTCCTCATAACATGTATGCTTACTGCACGTTACCAAAAGTATTCATCAGAAAATTCCGCCTTTTTAAAATGAAGCCAGTTTAAGTATAGTAGAAAATTTTTTAACAAAAAAGTCGATACGTGCCCACCGTGTTTGTAAATTTCAAGCATCGCACGTGATCATGGATTGATCAGTAATAAAGACATGGTGGTTTACAAGTTCCATTGAAATGTCCGAGTAATTTAAAAGCGCTTGACTGTCTGAAGTGGGGTCTGTTTAAGTAAGATTCTTTTTTGAATTAAATGTAATTCAAAATACGACACTTGTGTTTGAAGAGTAATTGAAGAATTTATAAACTAGATGACAAAAAGCTCATAAGACAATGTCAATAACTAGGATAAAACAATTAATTCCGAAAGAAAATGACTTCTATAATGGGACCATTCGGGCAGTAACTGCCTTCAAAGTCTCACCATTGTTTTCAATGAATTTTTGCAGTACGGGACAGTATGGCAGAACATTAGATGGTTAAGTAAAATATTAGAATAACATGTTATCTATATAAAATATTCAGTGTTTTGGAATACTTCCTAAACCTTTAAAGGATGTGTGGAAGATACAAAATTTAGTGCATGAAAAGTAAGCCAAAGTATGTGAACTGATCCTTTTTATATGTACATGCTTACTAAAAATGATTACACTATTTCCAACCCATTGTTCAAATATTTGCTTTGGAATACTGTGATATTGTGGAACTGGTTGCTGAATGTTAAAGTGTGATATTTTGGTGCTCATTAAAAGTTATTTAAATACAGTTAATTATGAAAGTGCCTGTTTAGCAGTCAGACTTGCATCATCTGTTAAATTCATCAAATTACTTTAAATCTACATAGATCTGCTTAATAATGATATATTTTTAGGCTTACATTGACATGTATCTAAACTCAAGACTCTAATCTGAATACATATACCGGTACTTAGCAGCAATCAATACAATTAAGGAGAAGAATTCTATAAGACTATGTGTCTTTCATTCTTATCCTTTCCTACTTATCTTGTTCAAACTATGATAATGATGTATGTATTTGATTTGTACATGTATTACTGGGAATAAAATATGTTTAAACTAATCAGTACAATGACTAAAGGAGTCTGACTGTCAGTAAAACTTGTTTGGTTCATCATGGCATCTTAAACTTTCATGTCTCTGGTTAAAGCCCTGCTCCGAGGCTATTCAAATTCTATTGTGTGTATGCAACCCATGATTACAATAGGTAACAGTTAACAGCCACGTGCCACACTTTCGCACGCAAAACCACAGGTATTTTTTATAGAATTTTATATAAAATAAGACTCTATTTTGACAGGCGTCACTGTTCATAGTCAGGATTTTCATGCTTTTTTAGTGACAATTTAAGGTTCAAAGGTAGGACTGGAGCAGGGCTTTAACAGAAGAAAGATTTTACAGTATATATGGTATACAAATACCTATATTGTTTAGTTATTGGTGCATATATTATTTGTTTTGTAAAATTTCAGGCATCAGGGAACAAGGTCAGTCGTTCATCAGTACTGTGTGGAAGTCAAAATATTGTAATTAGTGGAAAGGTGTGTATACAAAATGTTTAACTGTAAATAGTTCTTCTTGAAGCTTTAAAGGTCCACTACTAACACCAGAACGAGTATTACATGAAAACCAGAGTTTGTAGTTGAGACTTTCTATTTACTGAAAATATGACCCACTGCATCAGATCTGACCAAGTAGTCATGAATATGTTCAAAAAATTGCCAATTTCAAACCGAAAGTATGTTTTCTGACTGCTTACGAAAAGGTCACGTATCTTCGGAATTTTTCGGAAGAATCCTCCGAAACGAGACATAATGCCCAAACGATAACTTGATTTTTACAAACTTAGCATAGGGAATTCAACATTTTTGTAACTCACAAAAACTTCATGAAAATCATTCTTATAATACAGGTAATATACAGCTATACTACAAGTTTTTGGGAGGACAATTTATGCCCTTCTCAAATACAAGTGTTTTCACAACTTCGTCTGCAAACTTTTTCAGTTAACCTCTTTTCAACATAGTTTTATGAATATAAATGAATAACTATCTTACAGTGTAGCAAATGTGATTGAAATTTACCTAAATACACGGATTTATTTAGATATGGCTATATTAATTCAATAAAATTTTAGACATTAAACATATTGTCTTGGCCTGATATATGTCGCTGTCAGTTTGTAACTAAAAATTTGTACATTTCATATTTTTCATTCAAATCGTGTATAATTACCATCATGGAAATACAGTTATTTTGTCACGCGTCTTTAAACGGATATTCGTTTGAATTAATTTTAAAATCACGTGATCCCGAAGAATTTCCGACCGATTTCGGAAAAGCGATAAACACGAAAGTAGGACAAATGACCACCCATGTCAGTCTAAGGAAATAAAAAAACAATAATTTGTTTCTCTGTACATATGTTGATTTCAAGGGAATATTGCACGGCTATCGTAATGTTTAGTAGTATATTTCAAAATGTGTAGTCTTGTTTTAAGATTTATGTCTATTCATTTGTCTTATTTTGCACCTTTAAATACTATAACAATATTTCCTTTAATTCTACTTTTATTTGTAGAGAAAATGTTTTGTTATTAAATTTTAGAGTAAATGTTAATGTCATTATCAGAATGGATACCTTTGTTGGACTTCAATGAATAGGTGATGTACCTACCTCCAGACCAGACACTAGGACAGGCTGATCCCCATGATCAGCAGAGTACAGAGAGGGAAACACCCCTCCCTCAAACATTGATGACTTGAGTATCCAGGCTCATTCGAGCAGTAAATATGGTCCCAAGTCATTTTACAAATATTTTCTGTTTTTGCATCACTCAAAGTCTGTGGACAACTCAAGTATTTTTGCTTATTCTCTTGTGTCCTTGAGCAGTCAGTGTTTTTTCCTCATGGTTTGGGGAGGTTAATACTGAGTACTGGATCCTGATATCTTACATTTATTTTGTAAGCTTGACATTGATATGCACATTATATCAGTGGACAGTACTAGACATAATTTGCATCTGAACATTTGAGATAATCTTCTACACGTATGGCACTTTTGATAGAAAAAAATGATTGAACAAAAGAAAACAAGGAAAAAAATCCTCAAATCATTCTCAGCTTAATTGTGAGGAATGACATATCTTCTTACTGTCATGATTCATGACAGACTATCTTATACCAGGAGATCTGGCCAGTGTAAGAATAGACAGACATTGTGTGATCAGTAGAAATGATTTATATCTTGTTATTTCAGAGTACAGTGTAACTTCCGAAAACCGGACCTTCTGAAAACCGGAAACCTTTGAAAACCGCACGAAACCCAAGGTCCCGATTTTTTCTGTTCTTATTTCTATTTATTTTTAACTTCTGAAAACTGGAATTTCCGAATTCTGAAAACTGGACGATTTTTGAAGGACCGTTTATATTTCAACACTAAAATTGACTTCCGAAAACCGAACAGCAAAATTTTTGCTGGGTTAAAAATGTCACCTGTTAATCCAAAAATGCTGTCAACATGTTCTTTTGTTTATCTATCAGCAGCCCGCGTTTATTTTGACACGCTAGATAATCACAATGATCATTTGATGCAAAAGTAAGCAAGTAATCAGTGATTACTTTTATTTGTATTCATATTATGAAAACGTGATAAATTAAATATCTTAGTGTAAAAAACTTTTTTAATGTTTGAATGAAAGAAAGATAGGTGTTTTAGTTCATTTAGTTACATCGATTAAACTATGCATTGTCAACATTAATGAAATGTTGACGAACTCCAAACTCCAAAAAAGGTAAATGTAAGTGGAAAATATTTGCGTAAATGCTATTACTTAAGATATGTTGTTTCTTTTTATATTTGTTATTTATGTATTTATTATCCTTAATGTTTGTAATTAATTAATAAATTAATTATTTACTTTTAATTAAATTGTAAAATCAAAAAAGGATAATAATCTCCTTCATCCTACGTGTAAGAAAACATAACTCTTGTGCACCAAGTCCACTTCGCCTACAAACTTTCAAACTTCTGAATTCCGGAAACTTCCAAAAACCGAACTTTTAGGCTGGTCCGGAGGTTGTTCGGTTTTCGGAAGTTACACTGTATAATCATGACAGACTGTGTTATACAAGAGGATCATGCAAATGTAAGGATAGGTAGACACTGTGTAACCAGCATAAATGATTTATATCTTGTTATTTCAGAGTATAATCATGACAGACTGTGTTATACGAGGGGATCTGGCTGTTATTAAATATAAGGATAGGTAGACATTGTGTAACCAGCAGAAATGATTTATATCTTGTTATTTCAGAGTATAATCATAACCGACTGTGTTATACAAGGGGATCTGGCTAATGTAAGGATAGGTAGACACTGTGTAACCAGCATAAATGATTTATATCTTGTTATTTCAGAGTATAATCATGACAGACTGTGTTATACGAGGGGATCTGGCTGTTATTAAATATAAGGATAGGTAGACATTGTGTAACCAGCAGAAATGATTTATATCTTGTTATTTCAGCGTATAATCATGACAGACTGTGTTATACGAGGGGATCTGGCTGTTATTAAATATAAAGATAGGTAGACATTGTGTAACCAGCAGAAATGATTTATGTCTTGTTATTTCAAAGTATAATCATGACAGACTGTGTTGTACGAGGGGATCTGGCAAATGTAAGGATAGGTAGACACTGTGTAACCAGCATAAATGATTTATATCTTGTTATTTCAGAGTATATTCATAACCGACTGTGTTATACGAGGGGATCTGGCAAATGTAAGGATAGATAGACACTGTGTGATCAGCATAAATGATTTATATCTTGTTATTTCAGAGTATAATCATGACAGACTGTGTTATACGAGGGGATCTGGCAAATGTAAGGATAGGTAGACACTGTGTAACCAGCATAAATGATTTATATCTTGTTATTTCAGAGTATAATCATGACAGACTGTGTTATACGAGGGGATCTGGCTAATGTAAGGGTAGATAGACACTGTGTAACCAGCATAAATGATTTATATCTTGTTATTTCAGAGTATAATCATGACAGACTGTGTTATACAAGGGGATCTGGCTGTTATTAAATATATAAGGATAGGTAGACACTGTGTAACCAGCATAAATGATTTATATCTTGTTATTTCAAAGTATAATCATAACAGACTGTGTTATACAAGGGGATCTGGCTGTTATTAAATATATAAGGATAGGTAGACACTGTGTAACCAGCATAAATGATTTATATCTTGTTATTTCAGAGTATAATCATGACAGACTGTGTTATACGAGGGGATCTGGCTAATGTAAGGATAGGTAGACACTGTGTAACCAGCATAAATGATTTATATCTTGTTATTTCAGAGTATAATCATGACAGACTGTGTTATACTAGGGGATCTGGCTAATGTAAGGATAGGTAGACACTGTGTAACCAGCATAAATGATTTATATCTTGTTATTTCAGAGTATAATCATGACAGACTGTGTTATACGAGGGGATCTGGCTAATGTAAGGATAGGTAGACACTGTGTCACCAGCATAAATGATTTATATCTTGTTATTTCAGAGTATATTCATGATTGACTGTGTTATACAAGGGGATCTGGCAAATGTAAGGATAGGTAGACACTGTGTGATCAGCATAAATGATTTATATCTTGTTATTTCAGAGTATAATCATGACAGACTGTGTTATACGAGGGGATCTGGCTGTTATTAAATATAAGGATAGGTAGACATTGTGTAACCAGCAGAAATGATTTATATCTTGTTATTTCAGAGTATAATCATAACCGACTGTGTTATACAAGGGGATTTAGCAAATGTAAGGATAGGTAGACACTGTGTAACCAGCATAAATGATTTATATCTTGTTATTTCAGAGTATAATCATGACAGACTGTGTTATACGAGGGGATCTGGCTGTTATTAAATATAAGGATAGGTAGACATTGTGTAACCAGCAGAAATGATTATATCTTGTTATTTCAGAGTATAATCATAACCGACTGTGTTATACGAGGGGATCTGGCTAATGTAAGGATAGGTAGACACTGTGTAACCAGCATAAATGATTTATATCTTGTTATTTCAGAGTATAATCATGACAGACTGTGTTATACGAGGGGATCTGGCTGTTATTAAATATAAGGATAGGTAGACATTGTGTAACCAGCAGAAATGATTTATATCTTGTTATTTCAGCGTATAATCATGACAGACTGTGTTATACGAGGGGATCTGGCTGTTATTAAATATAAGGATAGGTAGACATTGTGTAACCAGCAGAAATGATTTATGTCTTGTTATTTCAAAGTATAATCATGACAGACTGTGTTGTACGAGGAGATCTGGCAAATGTAAGGATAGGTAGACACTGTGTAACCAGCATAAATGATTTATATCTTGTTATTTCAGAGTATATTCATAACCGACTGTGTTATACGAGGGGATCTGGCAAATGTAAGGATAGATAGACACTGTGTGATCAGCATAAATGATTTATATCTTGTTATTTCAGAGTATAATCATGACAGACTGTGTTATACAAGGGGATCTGGCTAATGTAAGGATAGGTAGACACTGTGTAACCAGCATAAATGATTTATATCTTGTTATTTCAGAGTATAATCATGACAGACTGTGTTATACGAGGGGATCTGGCAAATGTAAGGATAGGTAGACACTGTGTAACCAGCACAAATGATTTATATCTTGTTATTTCAGAGTATAATCATGACAGACTGTGTTATACGAGGGGATCTGGCTAATGTAAGGGTAGATAGACACTGTGTAACCAGCATAAATGATTTATATCTTGTTATTTCAGAGTATAATCATGACAGACTGTGTTATACGAGGGGATCTGGCTGTTATTAAATATATAAGGATAGGTAGACACTGTGTAACCAGCATAAATGATTTATATCTTGTTATTTCAGAGTATAATCATAACAGACTGTGTTATACAAGGGGATCTGGCTGTTATTAAATATATAAGGATAGGTAGACACTGTGTAACCAGCATAAATGATTTATATCTTGTAATTTCAGAGTATAATCATGACAGACTGTGTTATACGAGGGGATCTGGCTAATATAAGGATAGGTAGACACTGTGTAACCAGCATAAATGATTTATATCTTGTTATTTCAGAGTATAATCATGACAGACTGTGTTATACGAGGGGATCTGGCTAATGTAAGGATAGGTAGACACTGTGTAACCAGCATAAATGATTTATATCTTGTTATTTCAGAGTATATTCATGATTGACTGTGTTATACAAGGGGATCTGGCAAATGTAAGGATAGGTAGACACTGTGTGACCAGCATAAATGATTTATATCTTGTTATTTCAGAGTATATTCATGATTGACTGTGTTATACAAGGGGATCTGGCAAATGTAAGGATAGGTAGACACTGTGTGATCAGCATAAATGATTTATATCTTGTTATTTCAGAGTATAATCATGACAGACTGTGTTATACGAGGGGATCTGGCTAATGTAAGGATAGGTAGACACTGTGTGATCAGCAGGAAAGCTGTCATCAGACCACCATTTAAAAAATTTAGCAAAGGGTAAGTTGCAGTGAGGATAAGTTTTGTCTGCTTTGTGTTAGTTACTGTTAAATGACATACTGTAAAAGTAAATACTTTTGCTGGGTCAAAATTTAGCGAATTTGTAATATTGTGTATATTCGCGAGGCTTTATATTCACAACATTTTAGAAATAGGTCTGCTTGTTTCGGCTGTGTCCAATTAAGTTACACATCGCAAAGTGTTATCTCTAGACAGGTATGCTTTGAATGTCTCATAAAGAATGGCTGCTATGTTTTAACACCTCAAATTACCTGTAAATATTGACAACTCTTTATGTGTAACAAATATGGTTATACATGTAATCTACATCCAGGGGCCTAGATGTCAATATTTAATTAAACAAACTGCTAACATAAAAGTTATTATATCAGTTTTAAATTATACATTTTTAGCTCGACTATTCATAGAATAGTGAGCTATTGCACTCGCCCATGCGTCGGCGTCCGCGTCCGCGTCGGCGTCTGCGTCCACGTCCGCGTCCCGATTTTGGTTAAGGTTTTGTATGTAAGCTGGTATCTCAGTAACCACTTGTGGGAATGGATTGAAACTTCACACACTTATTCACTGTGACAAACTGACTTACATTGCACAGGTTCCATAACTCTATTTTGCTTTTTTACAAAATTATGCCCCTTTTTCGACTTAGAAATTTTTGGTTAAGGTTTTGTATGTAAGCTGGTAACTCAGTAACCACTTGTGGAAATGGATTGAAACTTCACACACTTATTCACTGTGATGAACTGATCTACATTGCACATGTTCCATAACTCTATTTTGCTTTTTTACAAAATTATGCCCCTTTTTCGACTTAGAAATTTTTGGTTAAGGTTTTGTATGTAAGCTGGTATCTCAGTACTTACTAATGGGAATGGATTGAAACTTCACATACTTGTTCACTATCATGATCTGACATGCACTAAGCAAGTCCCATAACTCTACTCTCTTTTTTTTCAAAATTATGCCCCTTTTTCGACTTAGCAGTTTTTGGTTAAATTTTTGTATGTAATCTGATATCTCAGTATCCACTAATTGGAATGGATTGAAACTTCAAACACTTGTTCACTGTCATGATCTAACATGCACTGTGAAGGTCCCATAACTCTACTTGGCATTTTTACAAAATTATGCCCCTTTAACTTAGCAGTTTTTTGTTAAGTTTTTGTATGTAAGCTGGTATCTCAGTATCCACAAATTGGAAAAAATTGAAACTTCACACACTTGTTCACTGTCTTGATATGACATGCTGTACAGAGGTTCAATACCTCTACTTTGCATTTTACAAAATTATGCCCCCTTTTCAACTTTTGTATTCATTCAATTGACAAGGCTGTTGAATAGTCGAGCGTTGCTGTCCTCCGACAGCTCTTGTTTTGTTTTCTATTCATTTTAAAATTGTATTATCCTATAGCTGTTATAGAAACATAGGAAATATTCAATATTTGTAGGTGTGACCGTTATGATTTGATGTACTGAGGAAGGTTTGTGTAATGACAAGATATTCTTGATTTTCATTTATTGTTCTAATGGTTTATATTTAGGGGATGATTAATCTTTGCAAGGCGAGGTGAGAGAACTCACAAATAAAATGAAAATTAAACCCTCGCATAAATTTCTGCTTTTAGAGTAAGTGCTTCTAGGTTAAGTCTGATAGACTTCTGTTGTCCTCAAGTTCATTGACCTGTTAAGTCACTAGGTCATATATAAGAAGACTGCTACAAGAAGAAGGCTAGTGGACACACAAACATTAAAATTACATTTGCTAGGTGGTGAAAAAAGAGATTGCTCTTTTCCTAAGTGATATTATGTCTCTTATGATGTGTTTATTACAAAAATGCCTGCTTTAAATAATGGATGGGATACAAAATGACAGAACTCGTTTTCTGCTGTAGTTTAACTTTTCAACAGCTTTTTTTCACCATTTTGTTTTGTCTTAATATTCAGTTAGTGTGACATTGATGCTGTGAGGATAATCCTTAAAATACTGCCTGAAACACACTGGTGAATTGAAAACATAAAAGAATATATGTATTTAATTAAATAGTAATGAATTATAAGTTATTTATATGTGTTAATTTCTATGTTTAACTTGTTTGTTTTTTTCAGAGTTGCATTTTTTCCACTCCATATTGGGGACCATGTGTTTATAGATGAAGGTTCTATTGTAAATGCTGCACAAGTGGGATCATATGTACATATTGGGAAAAACTGTGTAATTGTAAGAAGGAATTCTGTTATACTGAATATTTGTACTGAAACTGAAATTTTAATTACAGTAAAACCTGTCTTAAGCAGCCAGCCAATTTCAAGGGAGTGGGGAAAAGTGGCTGCTTACAGCAGGTGGCTGCTCAATGCAGGTAATTTATAGAATGAATGACCACTTTTGGAAGTGAGACACTGGTTGCTTAAGACAAGTTGGCTGCTTAATAGAGGTGACTGCTAAAGCAGGTTTTACTGTATGCCTCTTTAGAACATCATAAACAAGAATTGTGTCCTTTTCAACATTTCTCCAGCTTACTCAGTTCACCTGATGTTAAGAAATCATCTGTGACGGAACAACAACATTTTCAGACCTAATACTGATAGTGTATGGAAAGAGAGTCATGGGTGTCTGATGTATTTTTATGCACACGTTGTAAGAATACATCAGATATCTGAGTTTGACAATAATCTTATCTGTTTTGTATCATAGCCTCAACTGGACGATTTGACATTTAAAACCAAAATAGTCATACATTAAATCAATTCATTCAGACACCACAATTGCTTTTGTATTGTCATTGAAACTCTGAAAATGTCAAAAGATAAGAGTCATTGAAAATGTCAAAAGATAAGAGTCATGTAACAAGAAAACTCATTTTTAGCATGTAGTATTATCAGATAACCCAGACAAAACTTGTTCACTTGAAATAACAGTGGCATCTTTCAAAAGTATATTTTATAGTTTTATTGCCTTTGGTGGTATAGACCAAATTGAGTGATTTTAATACTGGTATGTAATAGATTAGTTAAAAGTCCTTTTTCAAAGTTTTTATATTTCTTATGCTGAATCACTGTTCTGTATTATAGGGTAGAAGATGTGTGCTGAAGGACTGTTGTGCAATAGCTGATAACACTGTGTTACCACCAGAGACAGTTGTTCCCCCATTTACTGTATTTTCTGGCTCTCCAGGTTAGTGCCATGTGTATAAACTACTTTATTATATACATATATAAATTCTGTAGAAAATACTGCTTGTACTTTACAAGTAAATATGAACAGGCAGAAAAATTCCATATTGTACCTTTTGTATTGTATGTTGCCAGACTTTTTTTATTTGATATGCATAACCTGACAGTTCTGTAAAAGCGCGCACACAAAAACCACTCATTTCTATTTTAACATTGACAATGAAGATTTTGTTTCATAACAAAACAACAAACAAAAAGTTGGAGGTATGTAATAAAAGGTTCATTACAACAGTAGTCAGATCTGGGAGTTTGTATTTGACTCTCGTGGATTTTGCAAGGACAGATTAAACTTGAGCTTGCGCGCCTCTTGAGATCCAATCTGGCAAAATTCACAAGAGCCGAATACAGCATACCATATCGAGCTACTATTATGATAACCCTATTTTATTTAAATGCCAGTAAATCACCTGTCCCTTTCATCATCTGTCATGTTTACTATTATTTCTAAGTTTTTGATAGGCTGGAAAGAGGTTATGTTTCAGTGCAGTATGTGGTATAAACCGTCTTAGAAGTTCCTTATTAATTTTAAGGCTTAAATCTGAATGAACATACACTGTGCATAGGTACATGGATAGATGGAAATATGAAAAAGATGCACAATCTTCTGTTTAGTTTATGTGGCAGAAATGTGGTTGCTGTGACAACAAATAGTCCAAAAATAAGACAAAGATGTGGACTCTGTGATAAGTTAAAAAAGTATAAGGGATTTTTTTCTTGAGATTTAGTAAATAGGTAAAAGACAATGTTGGGAATATGCCCATTATTTTTTGTTCTACATGTACATTTTTCTGTCTGTTCATTCACCTGTCTGTAATGTTAGTCACAAATGATGGATTCGGCACAAACTAAAAAGTACAAGAAATTTTTATGAAACCTGGGACATAGGTAGAAGGCAATATGTAGAATATACAGATACTTTCATTTTGTCCCATCTGTTCATCCATTAGTAGTCCATCCATTAAGCTGTCCATCCATTTAGCTGTTAATCCATCAGTCAGAAAGGATACTTTATTTGGTAATTTTCGAAGTACAAGAAATTTGTTCATGAAAAATGACTTGAAAGGAGGTAGGTTATTGGGAGAATATGCAGAATATCCACTTAACATTCATTGTAAAAATGTGGATCCTATTGCTGCAAGTATGACAAATGTCTCTTGAGGTAGGGGCTATTTGATGCTGGGCAATAGTCCTATTTTGGGGGTGAATTCTTCATGCGAGGAAGCCATCCAGCTGGCTAACGGAAGGTTGGTGGTTCTACCCAGGTGCCCACCCATGGTGAAATAAAGCAAGGAGGGGTACCTGGGCTCTTGCTGGAAGGTCGTCCTATGACCACAACAAAAAAAACAAAAAATTGTCTTATTTTTAGCTCACCTGAGCCAAAGGCTCATGGTGAGCTTATGTGACTGCTCTATGTCCGTCGTCCATCCGTCAACATTTTCTAAAAAAGTCTTCTTGAAAACCATTGGACAGAATTACACCAAACTTCAAAGGAATGATCCTTGGGTGGCCGCCTCCTTTCAAAAATATTCAAAGAATTGAATTCCATGCAGAACTCTTGTTGCCATGGCAACCAAAAGGAAAAACTTTAAAAATGTTCTTGTTCAAAGCCACAAGGCATAGAGCCTTGATATTTAGCATGTGACATCATCTCATGGTCCTCTATCAAGATTGTTCAAATTGTGCTTCTGGGGTGAAAAGAGGCCCTGCCCCAGGGTCACAAGTTTTAGACAGACTTATATAGGAAAAAACTTTAAAAATCTTTTTGCCTGAAACTGCAAGGCCTAAGCTTTTGATATTTGGTATGTTGCATTGCCTTGTGGTCCTCTACCAAAATTGTTCAAATTATGCCCCTGGGTTGAAAAGAGGCCCTTCCCTGGGGTCCCAAATTTAACATAGACTTATATAGGGAAAAAAAATCTTATTGTCTGAAATCACAAGACCTATGCCTTTGATATTTTGTATGTAACATTGCTTTGTGGTCCTCTACCAAAATTCTTCAAATTATAACCTGGGGTGAAAAGAGGCCCTGCCCCAGGGGTCTCAAGTTTTACATAGACTTATATTGGAAAAAACTAAAAAATCTTCTTGTCCACAAGCGCAAGGCATAGAGCATTGATATTTGGCATGTGATATTATCTTATGGTCCTCTATGAAGATTGTTCAAATTGTACCCCAGGGGTCTCAAGTTTTACATAGACGTATATATGATTTTTTTAAAAAAACATCTTCTCACCTGAAACTGCAAGGCCTAAGCTTTTGATATTTGGTACGTTGCATTGCCTTGTGGTCCTCTACCAAAATGTTCAAATTATGCCCTTGGGGTGAAAAGAGGCCCTGCCCTGGGGGTCCCAAATTGAACATAGACTTATATAGGAAAAAAAATCTTCTTGTCTGAAAGTTCAAGGCCTAGGCCTTTGATATTTGGTATATAGCATTGCCTAGTGGATTCCTAACAGGATTGTTTAAATTATGCCCCTGGGGTGAAAAGAGGCCCTGCCCTGGGGGTCCCAAATTTAACATAGACTTATATAGGGAAAAAAATCTTGTCTGAAAGTTCAAGGCCTAGGCCTTTGATATTTGGTATATAGCATTGCCTAGTGGATTCCTAGCAAGATTGTTTAAATTATGCCCCTGGGGTGAAAAGAGGCCCTGCAAGATTGTTTAAATTATGCTCCTGGAGTAAAAGAGGCCCTGCCCTTGGAGTCACTTATTATATGAGTTATATAGGAATAATACTTAAAAAATTATCAGATCATATTTCCTAGACTGTTTAATTATAATTACCTGATGACCCCAAGTGGGGGTCACTTGACTGTGACCTTGACCTACTGACCTACTTTCTTGTTTTTTAAGATACAGCCTTGAAATTTGGATGACATGTACAGTTTTCACCCGATCTTAAAACTGACTTTCATTGACCATGAATGTAACCTACTGACCTACTTTGTAATATTTTAGCATCAGTTTGCCATTTTAAACATGTGGCTCATATTACTCAGGTGAGCGATTTAGGGTCATCATTGTCCTAGTGCAGTTACATGTTTTTAAATGTCATTAATTCTTGTATTTAGGAACATTTACCAGTGAGCTGCCAGAATGTACACAAGATTTAATGGTTGACTTCACAGTTAGTTACTATCAACACTTTAAACCAACTGGCAAAGGGAAAGGAAAATAGATTTACAGCCTTAGCTTCTTTACAGGTAAGAAAACTTTCAGATTTTCTGATGCATCTTTGAAATCATCACTTCTACATTTACCCACTTGTGCATCACTAGCAGTGTAATGCCAAGAAGAGGCATCCATTACTCTATCCCCAGTAGTCAAGGTTTTTGACTTCAAGTTGTTTGCTCCTCAGTTCTGGGATGGAGCCCTAACTCATGTTGTCATTGGGGGAAGTCGTCTATAGTTGGCTTCAGAGAGGCTGGTGCTTTTACCCAGGTCAGTGTGGTACCCAATTCATGCCTGAAATATTAATAATGCCACAAGAGACACATGGGGTGTTCCTTCACGAAGGTCACCATATGATCTAAATTGTGTCAGTTTGATTTAAAACCTGAACAAGCAATCATTTCCAAGATTTGATAATTCACATTGGATAGTAATTACGTTGTTTTGCACATTAACATTGTTTAATTGTAAACTTTTCTTTTGATAAATACAAGTTAACAGCTAGTTACTACATGTATTCATTTAGTGTTCTGTTACATATTTTTGCAGACTACAATGAAATATGGGAATCCAAGGACATCCAAAAATAGACATTGCTGCTTATGATGCCATTCACTTTTGAAATATTGATAGGATTCTGGAAATGTGCTTTACATATTGTGACTGTTTAGTACAGAAATTATCCAGTGGCAGTTTAAGAGGATAGTGCTACCTAACTGTGGACCCTGGTATTAAATGTGCAATATATGATGTAAACGAAGTGTTGATTTTCTGGTTTATGCCTTTTAAATGTGTATGTATTCAAATGTGTGTTGCTTTGTCTATTAAAGAAGAAATGCTACATTATTACTTTATATTTTATTCTATGGTGGTAGCAATTTTCCCTCTTATTTATTCAGTTCTACATGTTACCTGAAAAAAAAGTTCTCTTGTTTTTTCTTTGTTTGTTTTTTCTGAATTGTATCTACAAAGTAGAGTTGAACCAGACATGCTCTTAGTATTTGGTTTAAACTATAGAGAAAATTAGTAGCCAGTACTTTATTTGTATTCTTTAAAATTGTGTAGTTTTCCTCGACCAGTCTGGTTGAACTATCAGTAAAATTAGTAACTGAAGAGTAAATCTCAAAAAGAATAACCTTATTATATTGTTTGCTTTCTACTATGGGGTTGTAGACAAAGGGGCTTAAATGTTAATGAAATACACAAGAGATTTAAAATGATAAACTTGAGACAAAGTTATTACAACATAGAAGATGTGTTTTAGTTTTGTTTTTGTCAGGAATATTGTACCACTGCAATTTCTGTGCTGTTTCGTCCATGTATTTAGACTTACTTCATTTTAACCAAGCTTTCATTTACTGAAACAAAATTTTGATTTGTTTGAATAATCTATCAAAACGTAGCTGATTATAAATGCAGTGTTGAAAGTCTTTCATGAAATTTATTTACTGGTATATCATCATAACTATTAATCTAAACTACATTACTATCTTCCCAGTATGGCTGCATTGAACTGTACAAGTCATCAAGGAAGACTATACCTACATACATTTACTTGTTTTACATTTAACAATGTGGTACATACTTACTGAACAGAAGGGTATTCTTGAGTGGGTGGGGTACAGGGAGGTGTGTGTTGTGTTGTATCATAAATGCTTACACTTATTGAAAATAAATGTTACAAACACATACTTCTGTTTTTGGTTATTGCTTTTCTTGAGAATTTCTATTCCAAACTTTATTTAACCCCTTGTTTTGTGTGGATAGTATAATTTATACTTGACTGGCAAAATGTGTAGAATTAAATTTGTCTAGTGTAGACTGGTCTGCTGCAGAGTGTGATTTGTAAAACTGTTTTTAGAATATTTTTATGAGCATATTGGGTACATTTCAAATTGACATTCTAGCATAAAACTGCTATATTGCCTTGTTTAGAGGGTGTTTTAATAGGTAGATAATGCATATGAAGAAGATTCTCACACTTCGATTACAGATGTCCCATGGCAAAATATAAACAATGTAGCTATTTTGTTTAAATCTATAGATAGGTCATATGATTTAAGAAAGCTATCTTCTAAATTCAGGTAAATAAGTAAGAGTATATTTAAGAATGAAGCATCTATCTACAAATATTTATTTCATATAAAAATGAAGGAAATTTACAGAACTTCACAACCAAATATGACCAAAACAAAAATGTGTATATGGGCCCTAAAGTGCATCACTCACAAAGAGACATCAGCTGCTGGCATTTACTGAAAGGTTCTGATAAAATGTCAAATCTATTTTTTTTTAAATATTTTTAGCTCGACTATTCGAAGAATAAGTAGAGCTATCCTACTCACCACGGCGTCGGCGTCGGTGTCGGCGTCGGCGTCACACCTTGGGTTAAGTTTTTCGTACCAGTCCACATTTTGACAAAGTCTTTTGAGATAAAGCTTTGAAACTTTCAACACTTGTTTCCCATCATCATGGCCAGTTATAGGCAAGAGCACATAACTCAATCAAGGATTTTGGCTGAATTATGGCCCCTTTTGACTTAGAAATCATGGTTAAGTTTTTCGTACCAGTTCATATTTTGACAAAGTCTTTTGAGATAAAGCTTTGAAACTTTCAATACTTGTTTACCATCACCATGTCTAGTTATAGGCAAGAGCACATAACTCCATCAAGGATTTTGACTGAATTACGGCCCTTTTTGACTTAGAAATCTTGGTTAATATTTCATACCAGTTCATATTTTGACAGTCTTTTGAGATAAAGCTTTGAAACTTTCAACACCTGTTTACCATCATCATGTCCAGTTATAGGCAAGAGTACATAACTCCATCAAGGATTTTAGCTGAATTATGGCCCCTTTTGACTTAGAAATCATGGTTAAGTTTTTCGTACCAGTTCATATTTTGACAAAGTCTCTTGAGGTAAAGCTTTGAAACTTTCAATACTTGTTTACCATCACCATGTCCAGTTATAGGCAAGAGCACATAACTCCATCAAGGATTTTGGCTGAATTATGGCCCTTTTTGACTTAGAAATCTGGGTTAATATTTCGTACCAGTTCATATTTTGACAAAGTCTTTTGAGATAAAGCTTTGAAACTTTTAACACCTGTTTACCATCACCATGTCCAGTTATAGGCAAGAGTACATAACTCCATCAAGGATTTTGGCTGAATTATGGCCCCTTTTGACTTAGAAATCTTGGTTAAGTTTTTCGTACCAGTTCATATTTTTTGTAAAGTGTTTGACATATGGCTTTGAAACTTTTATCACTTGTTTAGTATAATAGTCTCTATCTGTAGGAAAGAGAACATAACTCTGTCATCTATTTTGGCTGAATTATGGTCCTTTTTGGATTTTGAAATTGGTTCTGTTTTCATACAAGTCCATGTTTTGTCAAAACTATTTGACATATGGCTTTTAAACTTTGAACACTTGTTTATCATTATGATTTCCATCTGTAGGCAAGAGTACATAACTATTTTGACTGAATAATGGCCCTTTTTGGACTTTGAAATTGGCTCTTATATTGCCATTTAGTGCAAGACTTACCGAAATCAAAGTAATACAGGAACATTGTTTGTCTAATCTATTTATTTCTTTTGTCTGAATATCCGTGGAAATATTTTGACCCCATTCTTCAGTCAATTCTTCGAATAGTCGAGCGCGCTGTCATCAGACAGCTCTTGTTTACATGTTTTGTGCTAGAATTGCCTGGCATGCATTGATGCAATTATAACATGTTTATAAATTGTAAGTACCATATTTAATAGTCCCAAGTCGTAGCTGACCTGAAAACTACAATGCCCTGAGGTTAGATATTTGACCAGTAGCATTGTGTAGTTGTCCACTACCAAGTTTGTTCAAATCATGCTGCGCAGGTCATAATTTGCTCAGTCCTATGTTCACTTGTTTTACATAAACTTATATACTTAAAAATCTTGTTTAAAACTGTAATAGTGTGAGCTAAAATATTTGGCATGTATCATTGCATAGTTCACCCTGTCAAATCAAAGGAAAAGCTTGGGAACATTCTAGAGGCCACATTTGTGAAACTTGGTCAGAATTTTTGTCTTAATGATCTCTAAGCCAAAGTGGAAACAGGGTCATGTGGGTTCAAAAACTAGGTCCCTAGGTTAGATCAAAGGAAAATCTTGTTAACACTCCAGAGTCCATAGTTTACGTTTGAAACTCATGAGAATTGTTCAGAATGTTTGTCTTGATGACTTCTAGGTCATATTCGAATCTGGGTCATGTGTGGTCAAAAACTAGGTCAGCCGATCAAATCAAAGGAAAAGCTTGATAACACTCCAGAGGCCATGTTTATGATCCTATCTTCACGAAACTTGGTCAAAAGGATGAACTTTATGATCTTTAGCGAAAGTTAGAATCTGGATCATCTGGGGTCAAAAACTAGGTCACCTGTTAAAATCAAAGAAAACCCTTGTGCATGCTCATGAAACTTGGTCAGAATGTTTTTCTGCATGAAATATCTGATGAATTTTTATCTGGGTCATGTGGGGTCAAAAACTAGGTCACCAGGTCAAATCAAAGAATAAGCTTGTTTACACCCTAGGGGCACATTTTTGATTCTATCTTCATAAAACTTGGTCAGAATGTTTGTTATCATGAAGTCTTGGATAATTTCAAATCTGGGTCATGTGGGGTCAAAAACCAGGTCATGTGGTCAAATCAAAGGAAAAGCTAGTATACACTCTTAGAGGCCACTTTTTTGCTCCAATCTTCATGAAACTTTGTCAGAATGTTTGTTTTCAAGAAATGGACAAGTTCGAATCTGGGTCATGTAGAGGTAAAAAACTAGGTCACATCAAAGAAAATGCTTGTTTACACTCAAGAGGCCACATTTTTTGGTCCAATCTTGATGAAAATTGGTCAGAATATTTGTCTCCATGAAATCACTAGGTAAAACATGTTTACACTGTTTTGGCGTGTTACTCAGGTGAGCGCCCTAGGGCCATCTTGGCCCTCTTGTTTTAAATCATACCCTTTGGGTCAAAATAGGCCCCACCATGGGATTCATTAGGTAACATAGACTTATAAAGAAAAAAACTTTAACATTTTTGTGCCCCCACCCCCCATGAGTGGTGGAGGCATATAGATTTGCTCTTGTCCGTCCGTCCAAAGTTCGTGACATGCCTAGCTCAAAAAGTATTTGATATAAATTAATGAAACCTTGCACGAGTCTTTATCATGATATGAACTTGCGCACCTTCTATTTTTCGTCTGGCTCCGCCCCCTAATTTTAGAGTTATGGCCCCTGAAATAGTCAAAAATGCACATTTTCACCTTGTGACACGCCTAGCTCAAAAAGTATTTGATATAGATTCATGAAACCTTGCATGAGTCTTAATCATGATATGAACTTCTGCACCTCGTATTTTTCATCTGGCTCCGCCCCCTAATTTCAGAGTTATGGCCCCTGAAATAGTCAAAAATGCACATTTTCACCTTGTGACATGCCTAACTCAAAAAGTATTTGATATAGATTCATGAAACCTTGCATGAGTCTTAATCATGATATGAACTTGTGCACCTCCTATTTTTCATCTGGCTCCACCCAGAGTTATGGCCCCTGAAATAGTCAAAAATGTACATTTTCACCTTGTGACATGCCTAGCTCAAAAAGTATTTGATATAGATTCATGAAACCTTGCATGAGTTTTAATCATGATATGAACTTGGGCACCTCCTATTTTTCATTTGGATCCGCCCCCCTATTTTTAGAGTTATGGCCCCTGAAATAGTTAAAAATGTACATTTCACCTTGTGACACACCTAGCTCAAAAGTATTTAATATAAATGGTTGAAAACTTGCATAAGTCTTTATCACGATATAAACTTACACACCTCTAATTTTTTGGCTGGCTCCACCCCCTATTTTTAAAGTTATGGCCCCTGAAATAGTAAAAAAATGCACTTTTTCACCTAATTATCATTATGTGCCTAGCTCAAAAAGTCTTAGATGTAAATTCAGGAAACCTTGCTGTAGTCTTTATCGTTATGTTACCTTGCACACTTGGCATTCTTTTTGAGAATCTTAGTTCTTATTACAGAGTTATGGCCCTTGAAATAGCCAAAATAGTGGATTTTTTCTTTATGATGCTCATAGCTCAAAAAGGATATGGCCTAGAATAATGAATCCTTTTCATAAAATGTTTGTTGAGGCTATATCCCATTCAGACTGCAAACATTTGAATTATTGCCCCTTATCTGTGACAAATGTACCAGTGGGGGGCACACCTTGTGTCCTACAGACACATTCTAGCTTTATTAGCTCACCTGTCACATAGTGACAAGGTGAGCTTTTGTGATCACCCTTCGTCTGTCGTCAGTCCGTCTGTCTCGTGTGTCCGTGCGTCAACAATTTCTTGTTTGCACAATAGTGGTTTCATTTATGATTTTATTTTACCCAAACTTGCACACAACTTGTATCACCATAAGATCTCGGTTCCTTTCTTGAAGTGGCCAGATCCCATTATGGGTTCCAGAGTTATGGCCTCTGAAAGGGCCAAAATTAGCTATTTTGACCTTGTCTGCACAATAGCAGCTTTATTTATAACTTGATTTTTACCAAACTGGCACACAACTTGTATCACCATAAGATCTTCGTTCCTTTCTTGAACTGGCCAGATTCCAATATGTTTGTTTTGTTTTGTTGGGTTAAACATCGCACCGACACAATTATAGGTCATATGGCGACTTTCCAGCTTTGATGGTGGAGGAAGACCCTAGGTGCCCCTCCGTGCATTATTTCATCACGAGCGGGCACCTGGGTAGAACCACCGACCTTCCGTAAGCCAGCTGGATGGCTTCCTCACATGAAGAATTCAACGCCCCGAGTGAGGCTCGAACCCACATCGATGAGGAGCAACTCGGCCACGGAGGCCCCAGATTCCAATATGGGTTCCAGAGTTATGGCCCCTGAAAGGGCCAGAATTAGCTATTTTGACCTTGTCTGCACAATAGCAGTTTCATTTATGATTTTATTTTAACCAAACTTGCAAACAACATGTATCACCATAAGATCTTGGTTCCTTTCTTCAACTGGTGAAATTCCATAATGGGTTCCAGAGTTATGACCCCTAAAAGGGCCAAAATTAGCTATTTTGACCTTGTCTGCACAATAACAGCTTCATTTATGATTTGAATTTAATCAAACTTGCACAAAACTTGTGTCACCATAAGATCTCTGTTTCTTTTTTAAACTGGCCAGATCCTTAATGGGTTCCAGAGTTATGGCCCCTGAAAGGGCCAAAATTAGCTTTTTTGACCTTGTCTGCACAATAGCAGCTTCATTTATGATTTGATTTTAACCAAACTTGCACACAACTTGTATTACCACAAGATCTTGGTTCCTTTCTTGAACTGGCCAGATTCCATCATGGGTTCCAGAGTTATGGCCCTTTAAAGGTCCAAAATTGGCTATTTTGGCTTTTGCAGCCATATAGATACTTCATTTATGGTTTTATTTGATACAAACTTCCAAAATATCTTCAACAACAATAAATCTTGGATTCCATGACAAATCAGATCCAATTGTAGGTTCCAGAGTTATTTTATATCTGATTACCTCTCCTGTTTGTAATCAAAATGGATTTATATCAGTAAGTACTTGTAGGACTTATTTGAAATTTCATTATTGTCATTAGTTGGACTGAACCAATCAGGGTAGATAACTATGGACTGATTTTATGTCAAATTACCTCCCTTTATTTCAAATTAAAATGGGTATATCTCCGTAACTAATGAAGATACGGATCTTAAATTTCATTTATGTCATCAGATTTATTTGGCAGATCCTTCTTTTGTTCACTTACAATAAATTTTTTTAATTACTTCCCTTTTAAGTTACTATAAATAGCTTATTTTTAGTAACTTTTTTATTATTGGCCATAGGGAAAAACCGAGACCACTTTTCTGTGGTACAACATGGATGGTAAGAATTTTTTTTTCTTTTTGGTTAAATTTCTTCCCTTTGTTGTTCCTGTCCTTTGGACTTAGATATTATTTCTGAGGACCTTCTTGCCCTCAAGTGCAATGATAACAGGTGAGCGATATAGGGCCATCATGGCCCTCTTCTTTCTTTTTCTAGATCAATTACCAACCTCACTGGGTCAAGTCCCATAACTCTGACATGTATTTTGAGCAAATTATGCCCCCTTTTGGACTTACAAAATTCTGGTTAAAGTTTTACATGCAAGTTACTATCTCCAAAACTAATACAGATATTGAATTGAAACTTTACATGTGTCTTTGGGGTTATAAAACCAGTTGATAGCACCAAGTCCCATAACTCTGACCTCCATTTTGTCCAAATTATGCCCCCTTTTGGAAAATCCTGGTTAAAGTTTTGCATGCAAGTACACTCAGCTATTACTAAAAGGCATATAGATTTGAAACTTATTTTTTTCTTTTTCTAGATCAATTACCAACCTCACTGGGTCAAGTCCCATAACTCTGACATGTATTTTGGTCAAATTATGTCCCCTTTTGAACTTAAAACTCTTTTGATATTTAACCTTTTTGGGTAATATTTTCCTGCTTCTGGGACAAGATTTCAAATAGTCGAGCTTGGCTGTCTTATGGACAGCTCTTGTTTTCATTGGAATGATATCAGGATTACTGGAGTGTGGTGGATAAGTGTCTTTAAGACAGATAAACTGTAACAGAAAACAACGAAGCATGTGCTTCTCAATAACCTTTATTTCATCCTTCAGTACCTTACTGAACACATTTTAGTTATGATACAATAAATAAAATTTCAGTACATAAGCTTCATGTTATTCATAACAAAGGAATACATTTTAACATTATTTTATTGTCTTTTTAAATGCTTGCTTCTTAATGGCATTGTATTACTGGCGCAAAATGTATTATTTTCATCAATTAAAAGTAAAATTTCATTGGTATAAAAAACCAGACTTGTGAATTTATATATTTATTAGGTTTTGCAGTATATGTATCTACATTACCAGATTTATGTATAAAATATTGAAACTTAAGAGCCATTTCCATTTGGTGTGAATTGTAAATAAAACCTAAAATCAAGTATAATTTTTGTAAAGGAGTTCTACATTGTCTGTTTTTAATAAAAACTTCACAGTCTGTAAAATGTAGAAAGTCTCTCTGCATAATACATAGTGAAAAATAGCAGAAACTTTCCTCTACTGTGGATGTTTTGCTTACAAAATGTTAATGCATTTGTTGTACTGTCAGAATATGACTAATATATAAGGTAGTTCTGCACGTTTGATAAACCTGAAGTAGTGGCGTAACATCATCTATCCGGATAATGTAGTATAAAGCCTGGATTCGGTGTACGGAAATGAAAGTAATTCTATGAATTAATGGCAAACCGTGAGTAAATTTATTACAATGGCAACGTAACTATCTTTCTAAAGTTAAAATATGATATTAAGATATCTGACACGTAAATAATTCAAAACCTGCTTGAGATGTGTGTATCACTTTAATCATGGGCAAATCTCAAAAACAAGCACACGGACCTATATAATTTATTTCACCATATTAATTATAGGCCATATGTTTATTTACGACTGAGAAGTTTCATTAAAATCTACATTGTAGAAAAAATTCTATTTGCCAAAATGTTATGAAAGTTGTGATTTTCCCACAGATTCCCATTATGAAAAATTGCTTGATGTCCTAATTTTTCAAATCAGTCTAACAAAAAATCAAGCACACAATCCTTTCTTTTTTATTTGCTGAATTTTCTAAGTATATTCTGAAGTTTTAAAAAGTCTGGGTTTAATCAAATTCTACATTGTAGAAGATCCAAACATACAGAACTACCTTAACTGATAAACTTTTATTAATGTTGTGACACATGACTGGAGGCAAGCCCCTTCCATATCACAGTTTCAAATACTTCTCAATAACAAATGCTTAAATATTCTGATATAAAAATATGAAATATTTACATTAATTTACAGTCATAAACAACACATAATCAAAATCTCTTGTAACAGTCATGACTTACTTGCATAATACTGTAGTACAACCATTTTTAAAAACACCTGAAATATTGATATTTTTGTGCTTGCTATTTCCACCCCAAACCCTAGGCAAAGCTCCTGACAGAAAGTTAAGTTGGCAGTTTTCTGATGTACATTTATAACTTAGATAACACAATACTGCACTAACAATGAGTTTTGAAGGAATATTCATTGGCTAAAAACAAACGCACATGATGTATATTAATGGTGAATCATATAACTATTGTTTTATAATGCAGGTCATGCTAACAAATTCTCAACACTGTCCAGCTGTCAAAGGTCAGAAGTTATAAAACAACAAGCATAAGTACTTTTTTTTAACTGAAATAAAAAATTAAGAATATATGTGCTTCTTTTTATGTTGATCCAGAAATTGGATGCCAGCTACAAACAACTACTTAATAACAATTATGGAATTAACTATAGCTGAAATGATGATCATACTGACATTCTCAAAGTGATCTGAATCTTATTTCCAGATTGTACGACAAACAACTGTTTTATTTTGAAGGAACTTTGTTGAAGGCTGTTGAATTTACCAGCAAACCAGTTTTTCCTTGAAAGTATATTAGGTGAAATGTTATTACGGTATGGCTGAAATATTCTGCAGCTTCAACAAAAAATTCAAGTACAGTTTGAAAAACCTCAACAGTGCTCTCATACATTCAGTCAATATTTTTGTATAAAATAAAGTTTTTCTGTATTGTACAATAACAAAAACGACTACACAACACGTATTAAAATCATGAGCTTTTGCACATTTGTTTAACAAACTTTAGTTGCAGTCAAGAGTTAAGAAAAAATCTAATATACATGTAATAACCTTTTCAATTCAGGTGTCGTATAAATAGCACTCTTCACTTATATCAGTGAACATTTCCTTTCTACTTAAAATGAGTTTGCGAAAGAGCTCACCGGTTTATTGCATCATCCACACATCTTACAACACTGTGATGATAACAAATTTACATAGCTCAATTTCTATAGAACTTATATCCATACATAGTTCATTCAGTAGATATCTCAGTCATATTCCCTTGTAAAACTGGTTTTTATTTAGCTCTTTCACAGAATTAACAATACTGATACAAGTATGTTGATTTGTTCCTGCAAACTGCCAGTATCTGTGATAATCAAGACCCATAGAACACCAGCAGCTTACACCACCAACAGAAATTTATTTCGAACTCTTATCTTTACACAGCAGACATCAAGTATTTGCTGAATTTCCTACTCCAGAGAGGTCAAGGTCACTTATCAGTGTTGTGAAATTTTCATGCTCGTCCATAAAGCTCCCTAAAGTCTCTTCAAACCTGTCAATGCATCAAAAAACATAACTAACACAAAAGTAGAACATTATTTGACTTAGTCACAAAGCTTATTCATTTCAAAGGCAGATCAAGAGGGTGCTGATCAGTGCACCATCTTGCGTAAAATATGTTTAGTATACATTTTGCATGACCTTAAAAAGAAGATGTACGTCATACTGAACAGAACTTTCAGTTTGTTTTCACTGTAAAATGTGAACAGCAATAGACTCGTAAGAGCAGCTGTTAGGAGGGCACAACCACTAAAGAAATGTAAATGCACAAGATACTGCAGATACAGTTAGAAAAGGGTAGTTTTATCAAAAAGGGCAAGAAATGTACAGCACTTACTTTTTTGATGTTGCCCTTGAATCCTCAACTGCTTTTAATGACTCGACACTTGATGACATACTCATTACTGACTGTAACATACTCGGAGTGCCAGCATTACTACGATTACTTGTGGACAATTCTGGGCTAGGCAACATCTGAGGTGCCACCATGCGTGATACGTCCATAGAATCTGTGAGTGGTGACGGCAACTGAGGCTGAGATTTTTTAGCTTGCTGAACCTAAAGCATGGTAGAAAAGATCAGTAAGAACTTTTATAGATATACTTTGGTCAGTTGACTATCACTTGCTAAACATTTAACCTAGGCCCTTCTGAATATGCTAAAATGCAGCTATGTAATAAAACATCCCAAAAAATTTAAATACAGACAGGTAGAAATTTGAAAACATGGAGGTACAATGTCACATTTGTAATCGGTACGAGTACAATATAGCATCCAAGGTAACATCTCTATCATCACAGTAAGTTCTTCATTATTTTGTGAGTGAGCTACCAGAGAAAATGTTTTGTTTTGTTTGTTTTGGGTTTAACGCCGTTTTTCAACAGTAATTCAGTCATGTAACCGCCGGCAGTTAACCTAACCAGTCTTCCTGGATTCTGTACCAGTACAAACCTGTTCTCCGCAAGTAACTGCCAACTTCCCCACATGAATCAGAGGTGGAAGACTAATGATTTCAGACACAATGTCGTTTATCAAATAGTCATGGAGAACATACGCCCCGCCCGAGGATCGAACTTACGACCCCCGATCCGTAGACCAACACTCTTACCTAAAATGTGAATGTAGTTGCAGAGTTACAAGCAACATACAACAAATCGATGGGTCAGTGCAACACGGACGTAACTCAGTTTTTGAAAACTTTACAAGAGAAGCAAAAAACCTTTTGTATTTAAATGATGTAATGAAAAACAATACAATCTATATTATTTTTATCAAATAACAGCAATAACTACAATACTATGGGAAAAAATGTCAAAAAAATGTTCACTGAGGAGTTATCTGAAAGTTTTCCAGTTACGACCATGTTGTGCTGAAATGTGTGGAAATTTGGTAAAAAACTTAGTGCAACAAAGTCGTAACTAAAACATAACAAATAAATTATTGGAGATAATTCATAACACAGATGTTTATTCAAAAGACTATTTATTCAATATTTTTAAGCATATCCATTTATCTTTATCTGTACTTTCATTGACTTGTTTTAGTCGCAAAAAATGTCAAAAAATCATATAATATGTAGAAACAAAAATGTACACTACAAAAACACATTTTAAATTATTTAAAAGTATTTTACAGTAAATAGACAGTAAGAGCTTGACTGGTCCAAGATATTTGCATATTTTACTGAATATAGGCACTGAGAGCCTTTATAGTCAAAGTTATTTCAGTATTTTACAGTAAATAGACAATACATTCTCGATTGGTCCAAGGTATTTGCATATTTTACTGAGCACAGGCACTGAGAGCTTTTATTGTCAAAGTTATTTCAGTATTTTACAGTAAATAGAAAATAAGAGCTGAACTGGTCCAAGGTATTTGCATATTTTACTGAGTATAGGCACTGAGAGCCTCTGTGGTCAAAATTATTTCAGTATTGTACAGTAAGACAATAAGAGCTTGACTGGTCCAAGATATTTGCATATTTTACTGAGTATAGGCACTGAGAGCCTTTAAGGTCAAAGTTATTTCAGTATTTTACAGTAAATAGACAATAAGAGCTTGACTGGCCCAAGGTACTAGAATATTTTACAGTATGTAGACCCTGAGTGCCTTTAAAGTACAAGATATTTGCATACTTTATAGAATATAGGCATTATGAGCCTTTAAGTTATAGGGTATTTGAATATTTCTATGTTATTAGATTTTCATCAAGAAATATGCACTGGTTCTGCAGCATAAATAATGCATGCCCCAGGAGCACAATACTATTCTGCAAAAGAACATTGTGCATGCTTCTCAATACAAGTCTGAAAGTCTTTTTATTACATAAAAATCTACGCCTAAACAATTATCAATGGTATAAATTTGCTCTTAAGCTTGAGTGAAACTAAAGATGTCATAATTAAAGAACATGATAAACACTACAACAGTGTCACATGAAACTAACATCAAAAATGATGCCGGGGGCCTCCGTGGCCGAGTGTTTAAGGTCGCTGACTTCAAATCACTTGCCCCTCATCGATGTGGGTTCGAGCCTCACTCGGGGTGTTGAATTCTTTATGTGAGGAAGCCATCCAGCTGGCTTATGGAAGGTCAGTGGTTCTACCCAGGTGCCCGCTCGTGATGAAATAATGCACGGAGGGGCACATGGGGTCTTCCTCCACCATCAAAGCTGGAAAATCGCCATATGCCATATGACCTAAAATGTGTCTGTGCAACGTTAAACCCAACCAAAAAAAAAAAAAAAAAAAAATGATGCCACACACCTGATGTGAAATCTGAATACCAGTATGGTCTGTTCCTGGAAAATTTTGAAATATATATAATACTAGGAAATGGCAGCCTCTGGTGCATTTTTTTGTCTCAATTGTCAGGTATTAAGAGCATCCCCACCTCCTGTTAGGTGGATCAGGGAAGTCTCCCTCTGGGCATTTTTGAAATATAGGTATAAAGTGGAAGCCTCTGGTGCCATTTTGGGTCACAACTTTGAGGTACATGATGGGATACCTCCCTTCTGTTAAGGGGATCAGGGGGATCTCCCCCTGGATTTTTTTAAATATAGGTATGAAACGGTGGCCTCTGGTGCAATTAGGTTTAAATATAAAGGTAGAAAAGGGAATACAAAGGTAGAGAAGGGTTTCAGAGGGTTTCCCTTAGAAATTTTTGAAATATATTATTATTATACCAGATAAATATAGGTATACATAGTGGCTTCTGGTGCATTTTTTGGTCTAAATTTTGTGGTACAAGAGGGTAGACCTCCCTCCTGTTAGTGAGACTCAAGTCAGGTGGGGGGGGCTCTCCTCAGGAAATTTCTGAAATTTAGGTATGGAATGGTTGCATCATGTGCATTTTTGGGTCTAAATTTTGAAGTACTGCAGGGGATACCTCCTTCTGATTTGGGGAGGGGGGTCAGGGGGCAGGGTCTTCCCTGGATTTTTTTTAATTTAGGTATGAAACTAGAGCTGCTTTTGAGAAAAGCACATGTCTCCCACAACTGCCTAATCATCTGAATAGTAGCATAAGATAGCATGAGAAATGTTCGAGCATAAACCTTACTCCTTTGATATTCGTAATTCCCAATCAGACTTTCAGTGCTTTGATTATCAAAAACAACCCAATCAGACTTTCAGTGCTTTGATCAGGGTTAAAATTTAGACAAGCATACAAGCTAAATGCTAGTGAAATTTTAGAATAGCTAGAGGGCTTGGAATGTACTAGCTAATTTTAGCTAGTCAATAATTATAATATACCAAGCAAATGTCTTCAGAGCTTTAATAGTTTGTTTTGCAGGTACACATTTTTTCTTCATGAAAGGAACACATGTTATCATTTTATGTTTATAAATGATATTTAATTGTTCAACAAAACTCATGCCATTGTAGCTTGCATTAAGTTAACTTGGAAGGCACTGACTTTAGCTGGTTAGTGGATAAAAATGCCACTAGATATTTTAAGCTAATAGAAAATATTTTTGTTTGCTACTGGCTACTTAAAGAGATTAATCAGTTAGTAAGTTTTGGCCAATAAAATACAAATAAAGTAATTAAATATTATTGTTTAACTTTAACTGGTAACTTTTCGTTTTAGCTAGTGAACAAAAAAGGCACTAGCTAATTTCAGCTAGTAGAAAATGTTGTTAAATTTGATCCCTGTTTGATACAACCCAATCAGACTTTCAGTGCTTTGATTATCAAAAATAATGTCTCAAGGCCATAATTTCGAAGTGCCTGGGCCAATTTGGCTAGTTATCTAACTTGGCCGAGGACTTATTGGCAATCACATTTTGTTCAAGTTTGGTGAAGATTGGATGAGAAATGTTCAACTTAAGAGTGCAGACAAGATTTGTGACAGATGGACAGACAGGAGTAAATATGTCTGCCACCACACTGTGGTGTTGGAGACTTCCCTCCTGTTATGGGCTCAGGGGCATCTCCCCTCCTGGACATTTGGAAATTTATACAGGCATGAAATGGTGGCCTCTGGTGCAGTTTTGGGTCTACATTTTGAGAAAATATTATTTGTTTTCCAAAATAGTTGTAATTACAAGTATAAAAAGGTGCATTTTTTCCCCTTAAAATTAAGTCAGGACATTATGAATAGGGCTTCTGATGCTAAAAAATACTGAGTTTGGAAGAACTTTTGCTGAGAAATAGTTAACACAGTAATTTTCTAACAGAATAAGTGTTCTGGAAAAGTCCTAAATATGGGTCAATGCATTCTTAACACCACTATGGTAACAATATTAGTTTTATAGTATTATACCATTTTCTAAGATGTTTAAAAGCAAAAATCATCCTTATTTATCATTTAACTATTGTAATATTACTCACTTTAATGTGAGTTACAACCATGTTGCACAGAAATTTCAAAGTAAAATGGCATACTAACTCTGTGCAACAAAGACGTATGTTGAGTTACGACTATGTTGCACTGACTGAAAGTGTCTTCTGAGATACAACCTTTTGACAATTTTACTTTTTTCACTTTAATTTTAGGAATGTGATTTAGATATATTAACAAGTGATGTATTTATGTTAAATAAGGCAAATTATGTAAAAAAGTGTATTTGGTAAAAAAATCAAGTGACGACCATGCTGCACTAAGCCATCGAAATGTAAGTTCCGTTAATTTTTTGTTTCTCCCTTAGGCTACACAAAATCAAAGTTATGTTCCTGGACCTTTTATTCCTGCACTGCAATCATTTTATGTCAAGAAGGATCCTAAGAATTTACCAGACAAAATCTAGCTATCTGGCGAACAAAACATTAGAGATCTAATGCATAAAACCTAAGAATATAGGAGGTTAATCCTGAGAATGTAGCTAACAAAACATAGGTATCTGGTAGAGAAAACCTAGGGATCTAGCAGACAAAAACTGCGAATCTAACAGACAAAACCTGAGAATCTAGCACACAAAACCTGGGGAACTAGCAAAACTAGAATTGTGTCCATTGGGGAATGGATACCCCCCACATACTGCACCATCCTCTAAATAGCAAAGTTTTTAATACAGACCATCTTCACCTGAAGGATGTTCATCTAAAAGTTTGAAGTAAATTTTATTCAGATAAGGTTGTAAATCTGAGCAACTCTGAATCCATTCCTTCAAAAAGTGAAGATTTATGTGGGGGCATACAGCACTGCTGCTGTCCTTTCATCTGTCCGTTTGTAAGTCCGTCTTTTCTTTGAACAGGATTGAGAGGAGATGGGGAGCAGTCAATAATTAAAACTGATAAAGCTGATGACTATTTGGTATTCTGAAGATTTCAGGGCAACCATTGATAAAACAATCACTCACAGTTATTTCTAGCAGCTTCCATATGGCAGTTTGTCTTTGCTTCTGGTAGTCTAACAGCTTCCTAGAATTACTCTGTATCTGTTGTAAACATTCCTCTACTTGTGGCAGTAACGTGTACACGTCTGCTTTACATGCCCCGATTTTTCTGAAAATTTCACCTCAAGGATGTAAACTACTTTAATAGTCACTTTCTGGCAGGATACAACAAACTTCTTCATATTGATTAATGATTATCAATACTAAAGTTTTAATTTCTTTGTGATGTTCAACGAAGTTCTCTCATCATACAAACAATGTTAGAAAACTGTGGCTCCCAATCTCACCAGACTGCATCAAGTGAGGTTATTATTCTCACCTGCAGTCGACACCATCATGATAGCTGGGTAAAGACTTAAAATATCGTGTTCCATTTGGACCATCAAGATTTTATTTTCCTGAGCCCCGTATCTAGGAAGTTGAAATCACGAAACTAATATGATGAAAGTCGAAACCATGATGAAGAAAACATGAAACCATGCTAGCACATTTTCATCATAGTGTTTTCATGATTTCGATCCACACCATCATAATTTAGTTTCACCATCGTGTTTTTAATTTTCATCATCATAGTTTCATGATTTTAATTTTTAAGATAAGGGGTTCAGAAATAAAAATGTTGATGGTCCAAATGGAACACCGTACTTAAAAGCCTTTAACATTTTAATTTTTGATAAAAGTTTAAAACAATAACATCTAGAAACAAAATCTCTGCTTTTGGCTAGTAAAAAATGTCTGAAAGTAACATGGTGGACGACTTTTGGAATGGTCATGTAAGTTTTTAAGGCTTCTATGTTACAAAAACCTTGATTAAGAGAGCTTCTTGTAATTTTTGTATTTTGTCACAAGACAGCTGAATTGCAAAATTCAGTTAAACACTGACTTGACATTGCAAATGCACTGCTTTTTTCTTCTGATCTGGTTGTTCTTTTCTCTTTAGATTGCCTGTACTTCAGCACTTACCCTAGGTGAGCATATAAATCAGGCAGTTTCTTGTCTCTCCATAACACACACTTCACAACGACAGACACCATTGGTTTCTGATCTTTCACAGCATCTCTATTCTCTAACAAGGAAACAGAAAATTGTTTAAACACTATGCAATGCCATTATCAAGAAACCTTTATATTTAGTTTTAAGGAGGTAGGTTACCTTAATATTGTATGTGCGCATGTTCAACCGGAAGCTAACGTGACGATTTACAACGACGTTTACGACAAACTAAATGTGTTTGTATATCCATTCTTCTGGAAAAAAAACATAAACCTGTCTCCGATCTGATGCTTTATGGTTTAATAATGCAGAAAAAATGAATAATTGTCGCAGAAACGCTTTAAAACATGTTGCCTTAAAATGACGTCATTGACATCGTGACTTTATGTGTCAGTTACCGTGCAAAATTAATAGCTTTTATTTTGAAAGTACGTAATTCTGTGCATTTTCTTTATTTGAATTATTTTCAAACAGCCATTATCAGTCTTTTGCTCTGAATAATAATCAATATTTTGTTTCTTTTATGTAGTTATATTGAAATGTTAATGCGGAATGTAAGAAAATGGATGATGGTAACCAATGTTATTTGGAATATTGTTAAGTTGAAAGGTTACTTGTTACAGTCATTTTCAAATAAAAAAAACTGGCAGTTTGATTTGTAATACCTATTTTTCAGTTTCCGTTGATAATTTGTTACTTATATACTAAAACTAAGCTCTAAAATTGTTCAAATTTCAGCAGAAAATTGTGCTTTCTTGAACTGACGTTACCATGGAAACAAAGTCTGTGACCAATATATCTAAATGTAAAATTCAAAAGCGTTGACACTGGTCTATAATTATAGCAGCATGCTGAACAATTTTCCCATGAAAAATGCCAGACAAAGGGTACTGCTGTAAGTATTTTAAGCTGTGAAATTTGTTTAAATAAATGCAAATAACACGAAAATATAACTTACGTTAGAAATAATATGTTTTAAAGCTACATTAACAAGAAAGATAATTTTATTCAATATTAAATTATAAGAAATTACGACAAAAAGCAATATATAAGCTATTTTAAACATCTCTGTTGCCATGGTTACTTTAAACTTTTAAGAAAAATAGGGTACCATGTAAAGTGCTTGGTATTTTGCTAATAACATTATCCAAATATTCCATGTTGGTCATTAACAGAATGGCACCGAAGCCATCAAAAACCCTGTTTTTATACATAGTTGTTTAAAACTGAGAGAAAATGCATTACCATGAAAACACGAGCCCTGCGACATATACAATTTAAGCTTATACTAGAAAGCTAATGCGCATACTAGTAAAATTATCAATTTTGCAGACTTCAACAGATATCAATGAAACTAAAATACACTGAAAAGTGTTAAATATCCATATTTTCCTTCTTTCAATATAAAATACCTTTGGAGGGTCATGTTTTTCAAACGTGGATAAAAATGGAACTTGAAGGGACAGAGATAAATGAAATTGAGATTGTAGCAGTTAAAACATCATATTACACGAAATAAAAAAATTGCTGCAGTTCAACTAATTTGTATTTACCCTGGTAACAAGGTAACTTACCTCCTTAAGCTCAAAAATCCAAACTTGGAATTTAACCTAATCACTTTCTGTAGATTAGGTAATTTTATGCAGCATTTACTTTAAGATTTGGTAGACTAGACTTCAGTCATATCTGAGATGCAAAGTATGCAAAGTTTACAGCTGGTTTACTTTTAGTGATAATGCTGTCTAATATACAACACTGTTTTGAACTAGCATAACCTCCTCTAGGCCTCCTAATGATGCCCCAGGTCTGGTTTTTACAAAGAAGTGGTCTTAAAACGTAACAACAGCTCAGCTTTCATTGTGCTAATATTCACACAGGAGTTATGCTAGTTTAACACAGTGTATTGTGAGACAAATCTGCAACTTTTGTCATGAGTTTCTGACAGACACCTTTAGGTTAGATCATAGATTTCGGAACTGACATAAATCTAATACACATTATCCTTACTCAGAATAATTATACTCTCAATACAGATAGCCTGCAATTACATGTATTAGATACTGTTACTATCAACAGCAAGTTTATAACAGTTACAAATTATTTCCTCTAAACAGAGGCTGATGCAGTGACGGTACAACAGAAAAGTCATTAACGAGATGGTTTAGAAGTTTAAAACATCTGCATTATAAGCTCGGTCCGACTGCAACTCCAAAATACACTAATAACTAAACAATAATAAGTCACTATAATAGTAATATTTTCTGCCATATCTTTAACTTTTGTCTTATTTCAATTACTGTACAAATGATCAGGACAAACTTTCATATTGATCTAAGTTTTATTTATTTATTTATTTTTTTGTTGGATTTAACGTCACACCGACACATGATAGGTCATATGGTGACTTTCCAGCTTTAATGGTGGAGGAAGACCCCAGGTGCCCCTCCGTGCATTATTTCATCACAAGCTGGCACCTGGGTAGAACCACCGACCTTCCGTAAGCCAGCTGGATGGCTTCCTCACATGAAGAATTCAATGCCCCGAGTGAGGCTCGAACCCACATCGATGTCGGGCAAGTGATTTGAAATCAGCGACCTTAACCACTCGGCCACGGAGGCCCTGATCTAAGTTTTAAGTCTGAAACTTAGACTTAATCTCTTAAGCCTTACCCTGCTAAATTTCTATAATGAACCTGTCAATGTTTCAATATGGACAATACTATTTACTGTTAAAATGGAAACAGTGCAGATCATGATAAGACTGCACGGATGAGCAGGCTGATCATGATCTACACTGGTCACAAAGGCAGAAGCAGTTGTGTCCAGCATGATTAGGGTTAAAGCAGCAAATATTCTATTGGCCATAACTTTGTCTACAGCATATTCAAACTGCTGAAATTTTGCAGAGTTATCATTCGTTGTTGAGAGAAGATTCCTGCAAATTTCCTTGCAATCTATACATTACTGACAATGCTTCAAAAGAAATGAAAACTTAGCATTTTAAAGTTTAAGTTTCAGACGTTAAACATTGACCAATATGATCACTGGATGTAGGCACAAATCAAATATTCATATATGCCTTCGACCTCTGAACTCTATCACTCACCTCTTGCAGTTTGTCTGAACTCCTGGTACACACTTCTAGCTTGCTTCGCTCTACAAACAAAATTAATATTATTGCTAAATTAATATGCACTATCTCCTATTTTATATACATCAAAATGGAGAAATGAGACAAAAGAAAATTGTAACTGATTATTTTTTCCATCAATTTATCATTCAAACACACTACCAGACATGGAAGACTTGTAGATATTTTGTGAGCGTAGTGTAATTACTTACCATCTGATACATCTTATCTTTAACAGCTTTATATTTCAAATGTGGATTTGAAGGTATATTTATAAAGAACTGAAAAATTAACATATCTGCACTACACATGTGGACACACTGATCATGAGGGCAGACGCTTTGCTACAGAGGTTAAATTTACAATTTTACTGTAAAGAATTCAGTCTCTGTTCTATTACAGTCTGAACATGACTTTTTCATTATCCCAGTCACTACAGGAAACCATGAACTTGTATGAACTATATTTATGCCAAAAGAATGTCATAATGACAGAAGATTGTGTAAACACAAGAAAATACTGATACAGTAAACCTCGCTTATAAGGAACAGCTTGGGACCTCTAAAAATTGTTCCTTATAACCGAGGTTCCTTATATCCGTATAGCGAACTAATTCCTTGTAACCGAGGTTTGTATAATGAACACAATTTGTATAGCAAACACTATCTGACTGACGTTTGAAAAGGGCCCCGGGTCGACCATGAATCTTTATGTGAGAAAGTTGTGAGTCTAGTACCGGTCCTCTAGAGAGATGGTAAGATAAACTGACTGCGTGTATATGACTGAAATAGCGTTGAAACACGGTGTTTAAACCTAAACTAAGCCAAAATGTATGTCGGTAAGAATGACGTGATTTGTGTTTATTGTTGTCGGCTATTTCTATCTTCTTTTTAGGAGAGCACTACATTATGATTATAAGATATGTTGCAGCCCTTACCTTACCCGGCAGCATGTTATGTGAATAGGAATCAATGCTAATATAAAATAAATGTTCAAATAATTAATAATTTAATATAACAAGAGCACCGCCTTGCGGGTGCTGACGCTCATCTGATTTTTTTTGTATAATAGAAATATTGTCCTACCCATGATTTTCTAAGTCTAAAAAGGGCCATCACTCTTGCAAAAAGCAGGATAGAGTTATGTTTCTTGATGTACAGTGTCCACTTATGATGGTGAAAAACTGTTGCAAGTTTTAAAGCAATAGCTTTGATAGTTTATGAGAAAAGTTTTTTAAACATAATATTCAACCAAGAAAATGATTTTCTAAGTCCAAAAGGGGCAATAATTATTGCAAAAAGCAGGATGGAGTTATGTTGCTTGCTGTACAGGGTCAGCTTATGATGGTGAACAAGAGTTGCAAGTTTTAAAGCAATAGCTTTGATAGTTTAAGAGAAAAAGTAGACCTAAACATAAAACTTAACCAAGAAATCTGATATTTTCTAAGTCCAAAAGGGGCCATAAATCTTGCAAAAAGCAGGATGGAGTTATGTTTCTTGCTGTAAAAGGGTCAGCTTATGATGGTGAACAAGTGTTGCAAGTTTTAAAGGAATAGCTTTGATAGTTTGGGATAAAAGCTGACCTAAACATAAAACTTAACCAAGAAAACTGAATTTCTAAGTCCAAAAGGGCAATAATTCTTGCAAAAAGCAAGATGGAGTTATGTTTCTTGATGTACAGGGTCTGCTTATGATGGTGAACAAGTATTCCAAGTTTCAAAGCAAAAGCTTTGATAGTTTAGGAGAAAAGTTGACCTAAACATAAAACTTAACCAAGAAATCTGATAATTTCAAGTACAAAAGGGGCCATAAATCTTGCAAAAAGCAAGATGGAGTTATGTTTCTTGCTATACAGGGTCAGCTTATGATGGTGAACAAGTATTCCAAGTTTCAAAGCAATAGCTTTGATAGTTTAGGAGAAAAGCTGACCTAAACATAAAACTTAACCAGGCAACGCCGACGCCGACGCCGACAACCGCTCAAGTGATGACAATAACTCATCATTTTTTTTCAAAAAATCAGATGAGCTAAAAATGTTAAATTAGACTACCAATTAAAATTTAAAAGTAGGGTGTTTATGACATACAGTGCATTACGACTAGACAACGGCGCCATACATACCGACTAAAGTGTAAATTATACCTATAGTTTTGCTATTGTCCATTTTAGCACCTGATATAATTTTTACAATTGAAAATTTGGTAAACTGGACTGTTTGCCATTGTTAATCACGCGTAATTAACAAATTTATTTAGGATAGTATGACATGACTGTGTCCACGACTTATTTTCATTCAGTATTGTTATCATGAAATACCTTATACATGTAGCTCTCAAACATAATCTCGAGTAAATATAAATTAATGATGATATTATTTATTTTCTTTTAAACATATCTGTGAAATAAAACAAACTAAAGATCATAGAAATGAAATAATATGTGTTTATTCATGTGCATAAAAGCGCGTAAAAGTGCCGACATTACTCTGACGTCATCAGCAATTCTCCTGTTTATTTCCAGTTTTCAATAATTTTTTATTCTTTATGTCTGTTCGCTATGACCGAGGGGTTTCCATTGAATTTCGTACCTTGGGACTAGAAAAAGTGTTCCTTATAACAGAGTGTTCCTTATAACCGAGTTCCCTATAACCGAGGATTTTTACATTGAATAAAGAAGGAATTAAATCGGGGAAATGAAAACTGTTCCTTATAACCGAGTGTTCCTTATATCCGAGTTCCTTATAAGTGAGGTTTACTGTACTCTACTGTCATCACAGGTCCACTGCCTTATATCAGTTGATATACTCACTGACTGCATACAGGGAGAAATAATTTAGATATACATACAATTCCTCCAGAGTATCATCCTGTTTTGTTCTGGCAAATGGACTCTTCTGAAGCTCCACTATTTTAGTCTGCAGGGCAACAGCTTGACTTTCTAACTCCGACACCTTCAATTTCTGAAAAATTTATCATAAAATTAATTTTAGTGGGGTAAGATAAATGACCATAGGATGAAATAGACACTCAGCATAGATGTGTACAGAGAAAACAAAGTAAGTTAAGTAAGTAAGCAAAACAAGTGCCAAACATCATTTTAGATTATAAAAAAATTTCAATTATTTTGGTTTTCAAATTTTTTCAAAGATGAAACTATCATGAAATATCACGTCTTGAAGAGTAATACGTTGATGATATAATTTATCAGCAAACCACTAATTTATAATTCTTTAATGGCTAAAATAACTTTATGTCACAAGTTAACAAGAGTGCAAGAATGTCACAATATACGCCCGTCACAGCAAATTTCTTTACTCTAGCACCTGTATTTGCAAATGGAATTTTAATTTTGTGGTTGTTTAGTAATAACTAAGTGTTTTGTTTTTCTAAGTCCACAAAAAAACTCCTTACCAGGTAGAGATACCTTAAAATACACCTAAAATTGGAAAGTAACATCTATGTTGTACCACAGAAAAGTGGTCTTGGTTTTTCCCTACGGTCAATTATAAAAAAGTTACAATATAAGTTATTTATAGTAACAACTAAGGGAAGTTAATCTTAAAACAAGAGCACCGCCTTGCGGGTGCTGACGCTCATCTGATTTTTTTTGTGTAATAGAAATATTGTCCTACCCATGATTTTCTAAGTCTAAAAAGGGCCATCATTCTTGCAAAAAGCAGGATAGAGTTATGTTTCTTGATGTACAGTGTCCACTTATGATGGTGAAAACTGTTGCAAGTTTTAAAGCAATAGCTTTGATAGTTTATGAGAAAAGTTGACTTAAACATAATACTCAACCAAGAAAATGATTTTCTAAGTCCAAAAGGGGCAATAATTATTGCAAAAATCAGGATGGAGTTACGCTGCTTGCTGTACAGGGTCAGCTTATGATGGTGAACAAGTGTTGCAAGTTTCAAAGCAATAGCTTTGATAGTTTATGAAAAAAAGTTGACCTAAACATAAAACTTAACCAAGAAATCTGATATTT
Organism: Mercenaria mercenaria; assembly: GCF_021730395.1. Lineage (NCBI taxonomy): Eukaryota > Metazoa > Mollusca > Bivalvia > Venerida > Veneridae > Mercenaria > Mercenaria mercenaria. Next base: position 28,987,367 of record NC_069362.1, read on the forward strand.
TCTAAGTCCAAAAGGGGCCATAAATCTTGCAAAAAGCAGGATGGAGTTATGTTTCTTGCTGTACAGGGTCAACTTATGATGGTGAACAAGTGTTGCAAGTTTTAAAGCAATACCTTTGATAGTTTAGGATAAAAGCTGACCTAAACATAAAACTTAACCAAGAAAACTGATTTTCTAAGTCCAAAAGGGGCAATAAATCTTGCAAAAAGCAAGATGGAGTTATGTTTCTTGCTGTACAGGGTCAGCTTATGATGGTGAACAAGTATTCCAAGTTTCAAAGCAATAGCTTTGACAGTTTGGGAGAAAAGTTGACCTAAACATAAAACTTAACCAAGAAATCTGATATTTTCTAAGTACAAAAGGGGCCATAAATCTTGCAAAAAGCAAGATGGAGTTATGTTTCTTGCTATACAGGGTCAGCTTATGATGGTGAACAAGTATTCCAAGTTTCAAAGAAATAGCTTTGATAGTTTAGGAGAAAAGCTGACCTAAACATAAAACTTAACCAGGCAACGCCGACGCCGACGCCGACGCCGACAACCGCTCAAGTGATGACAATAACTCATCATTTTTTTTCAAAAAATCAGATGAGCTAAAAAAAAAAAAAAAAAAAAAAAAAAAAAAAAAAAAATCAAAAAAAAAATTGTAAGTCCACACAAAAATCTTTACCAGGTAGAGACTGGTCAAAATACACCTCAAAATTGGATGTAGCATGCATGTTGTACTACAGAAAAGTGGTCTCGATTTTTCCCTACGACTAGTAATGAAAAAGTTACAATATAAGCTATTTATAGTAACAACAAAGGGAAGTAATTCTAAAGAAGGGAACTGCGCATGACACTTCGTCTCATGATGGTGTATAATTGTGTCAAGTTACATCAAAATCCCTCCATGCATGAAGAAGAAATGCTTCGGACAAAGTCATTCTTGTATCTGACCTTTGGCCTCTAAGTGTGACCTTGACCTTAGACCTAGGGACCTGGTTCTTGCGCATGACACTACGTCTTGTGGTGGTGAACATTTGTGCCAAGTTATATCAAAATCCCTCTATGCATGAAGAAGAAATGCTCCGGACAAGGTTTTCATTCTTGTATCCTTTGACCTCTAAGTGTGACCTTGACCTTACACCTAGAGACCTGGTTCTTGCGCATGACACTCCGCCTCATGGTGGTGAACATTTGTGCCAAGTTATATCAAAATCCCTCTATGCATGAAGAAGAAATGCTCCGGACAAAGTTTTCATTCTTGTATCCTTTGACCTCTAAGTGTGACCTTGACCTTAACCTAGGGACCTGGTTCTTGCGCATGACACTCCTTCTCATGATGATGAACAATTGTGCCAACTTTCATCAAAATCCCTCTATGCATGAAGAAGATATGCTCCGGACAAAGTCATTCTTGAATTTGACCTTTGACCTCCAAGTGTGACCTTGACCTTAGACCTAGGGACCTGGTTCTTGCGCATGACACTCCGTCTCATGATGGTGAACAACTGTGCCAAGTTTCATCAAAATCCCTTCATGCATGTAGAAGATATGCTCCGGACAAGGTCTGTGGACGCCGCCCGCCCACCCGCCCGCCCGCCCGCCAGGGGCGTTCCCATAATACGTCCCGTTTTTCAAACAGGCGTATAAAAAGTAGTATTAAAGCTGTGTTTTTGTCATTTTGATTTAATGCTTTTCTGAATTGCATTAAAAAAAGCTTACTTTTAATCATTACTTTACAAAAATAAAATTGCAACTTCAGCTATAGCTAAAGATAAGACACGTGTAAGAAGTATTTACTATTTGCATAAATGTCTGCACTTCTTTCTGCATTTTCAACCACTTGGAAAACATACTCTCTGAACCTGTACGAAAAATAAACAAAATTGCCAAGGAAGTGCATACTGCTTTTACAGTTTAGTAACAAATTTAATAATTTACGGGAAATACATGAACAACTGTACCAAAGATCTATTTTAAGATACCAAGCACTTCTGCATAAACTGGTTAACTCCATTTTCAACTTGCCATAATTTAGATAAACTGTATCTTGCTCTGACAAAAGTACTTTATTATTTCTTTTTTTTCCAAAGAGACTTGATAAAATCACCTTGGCAGCTGCTATATGTTCCTAAGTGTATTATACGTTCTCTATTTAGTAAAATGTTATTTCTCAAATGATTGCAAAGTTATGCTACAAGTAATGATTCAAACCAACTCCATGTTGTTATGTGCCACTGATTAATAACAATATTCTGTAAATTTCCTGTAATTTGTTTAACTATGAGTTTAAAAAATGGAACTTAAGGTTTTAAAAATCATAATGAAGGAATCAACTGATCTGTATCTTGCAATATTAGGTAGTATGTTTGTATTGGAAAAAAGTGATACATACTGACTCCACCATTGTTTGCTTGTTCATTGTAAAACATCATGTCATGGTCCAAACTGCAAACAGATGAAAACATAAACAAAGGTGGCTGGTAGTACTTGAAATGCTGTCATTAATATTTCATATTCATTTGGAAAAGTGCATTTAATTTTTTTATCTTATAGAAATGACTTCTTTATATACATGCTTATTGCAGTAAAACTCAGTTATAACTTATAAGGCACTCGCTGGGGTCACAAAAAATGTTCACTTTAACTGAAATTACACTATATTCATACAGTAAACTGTGTTTGATGTAAATGAATTGCATAACAAAATTTAAATCACCTGACAGAAAACAAGAGGGCCATGATGGATGTAGATTGCTCACCTGAGTTACGCTGCTTGCAGTAACAGTTTTGGTAGACGGTTATGCAAGGAAAATGTTTGTGAAATTATATTGAAATAGTGCCAGCGTGGAAGGTTAAATTATTTTAAGATCAGGCCAGCAGTTTCTTACAAGAATTTTTTTTTAAGCTTTCACAATATACATACAGGAAAAGGCGACCACACTCTCTGGCAGCCATGTTTTTTGATGAATCAGAATAATTTGAACACTCTCAATAGAATGTCACATGAGTAAAATTTGCATGAAATTATTTTAAAATTGGGCCAGTAGTTTCACACAAGACATTTTTAAAGTTTCCACTACATACATATAGGAAAAAGTGACCAAACCCCCTGCACCATGTTTTTTGACAAATCAGAATAATCTGACTGACCTTGGTAGAAAGTTACGTAAGGACCATTTTGTGTGAAATTATTTCAAAATCAGACCAGCGGTTTAGGAAGAGATGTTGTTTGAAGATTATTTGTTTTTTGCTATGGCAGCCCCTATATGCAACAAAGAGGAACTGTTTGATCAACTTGGTAGAGGACCACCCAAGGAACATCCAGGCCAAGTTTCATCAAAATCCATTCAGTGGTTTTGGAGGAGATTTCGTTTAAAGAAATTGTTGACAACAGACGGAGGACAGATGCATGACAGAAGACGGACACAGAGCGATCAGAATAGCTCACCATGAGCACTTCGTGTTTAGGTGAGCTAAAAATGACATAAAAGAATTAATTGCAAAATAATCACTTACCTTTGTAAAAAGAAGTCTGACTTTGTTAACAATTGGTCAAGTTCATTGGTCATTTTGTTTTTTGCTTTTACAAATACAGAATCAATTCTAATTAAACTTAATCTGAAAAAGACAAAAACACACAAAATATCACTAGTTAATAGCAACTCACTACACTGTGTTTATACATCAAACAGTACCTTTTTTCTAAATGTTCACACTCTCAGTCTGAATTAAAATTCCTTGAGTTTTAATAGAATGTTCATGTGGTGATTTCTATTTATAGAAGAACCAATGTGCATTTTAAGGCTCAAGATGAGTTATTTTGCAGAATTTGAATCAATTGCTGGAAAGTGTAGGCATCCATTATGGCAGGTTCCTGCAGCAGACGACTGTCATTACGTCATTGTACTGACATTGTATTACTTCTGGCAATCAAAGAGTTGAAAACACAACGGTAAGTCGTCTGCTGCAGGAACACCTTACAATGGATGTCTACACTTTCCAACATCAATTTTTAAGACTGGCAAACAATTTAACATTCAGTGTTACTCTAAACTCCTTTAAGTAGTGAAAGAAATATTGACTTATGCGAGAGATACAGCTTTGTTACCATATGAATTTTTTAACCATATGCAAGGGAAGGAGTATGTGATTGTTTGTGTTTTAAAACAACTATGATATACATCAACTCTCACACTAAATAAGTTAAAACCTACATGGCAGCTCTTTGACTTAGAACAATTCTTTTAAATTCCAGGTACTGTTCTTCACAGTAGAAAACTGATTCAGCCCAGGCTCTCTTTTGATCCTGTAAATATAAAATGCGTATTTATGGGATGCAACAGGGCAGTGTTAGACTCCTCACTTAGAGATTATGGGTTCAAACCTCATCAAAGCAGAGTTTGGTGTCTAAATTCCTGCACCAAGGAGAGGACACATCAGTATGGTGGAAGTGTTTGAAATGAGCAGTAAATATCATAATTTTTCAGATTTGTTTTAGGTTCAGCTTGTTCTATTTCAAATGCTAAAATAGTTTGTTTTAAGCTGTAAAATCCTGCAATACCTCTTTTCTCTTCTAAAGTCAATAAAATAACATTACATAAACACATCAGGATATATACCCTTTTCATATTTATATTATATGTCAATGTAACATTACACAATTGACCTTAGAAAAGAAAAAAGATAATCACTCAGGATCTCACAGCTTATACATGTATATAAATAAATGAAAAATCAAGTACATGACCCTATCTTTTTTATTTGCTGGCAAGGATGCTTTGAAATATATATACTAGTATTAACAATATATGACCCAGCCCTAATTTAGTATACCGTGTCATATGTCTTAACCTGTAATCTGGTAAATAATCAAACAGGCCTATCTCACCCCAGGGTTCGAATCCCAGTCCAGGCACTGGCAATTTCTGAGATGCTCTTAAGTATCTCCAACCAACTAAGAGGCCTGTACTGGTTCTTCCCAGGAAAGACAGCTTTGTGTGTATCAGTGCTATACACCGGGCATGTTAAACAAGCAGACTGTCTATTTGCAAAGAGCTAAGCTAAGTTAGTCAGTATCTAAAAATGATTTCTCTCTATCTGTTCTGGGGACTTTATCTCACTCTGTCCCACAGGTCAGATCGCTCTCTGTCTGTACTAGTAGAGGATGAATTTCACACCCTGTGTGGCTGTGTTTGCTATATGTATAGCGCCTTTGAACGTGTTTATCATGAAAAGGGTGCTATATAAATCTGTTATAATAATAAAAAAATAAATAGTATATCTAAATCAACTTCGAGGCAATTAGAATTAATGCTTGGATGGAATATTCAGACTTACATTAAATGGAATCATTGTATTTGGATCTTTTACAATTGTCTGCACCGCTGGTGGGAGTAATTTGTTTTTCTTTAGTCCATTCTCGAAGTCTCTATTACCATGCTGGAATAAATACACATAACTGCCCTCCTCCGTCTGAAATATTCAAGTGAAGAACTGTAGCAATTTTAAACTATTCGTCATAGCTGTTCCACATTTAAACCTTTGTAACTTATCAAAGCATTCATAATGCAGTGCTATTAAAATCAATAAAAATCTCAATATAAATCACAGGAAATCAAGATCAAGAGCCATAAAGGTATTGCACCTGACCCATTTTGTTACCCTTAATGATCCAGTTTCAAACTTGACAAAGATTTCATTAAGAAATACTTTCTATACTTTGACCTTTGACAGGAAGTGGGGAAGCAAGTTTTCTACACACACATGTCTTGTTTCTGCTAAGATGCTTTATGAATATGTAAAATGTGACTTCTAGGGTGTTAACAATGTTTTTTAATGATTTGCCAAACTGACCTAAGCTAACCCACATTTGACGACAATTATTCTGACTGGGTTTCTTGTAGATCAGGTAGAAATTTTGACTTTGTTTGTGTTCAAAACTTTTTTCAATGAGGTGACCTAGAGACTTTGTTTTTGACCCAGATGACCGATGACCAAGTCTAACAAGAGGGTCATGATGACCCTGAAGCGCTCACCTGAGTAATATGAGCCACATGTTTCAAATGACAAACTGATGCTAAAATATTAGAAAGTAGCTCAGTAGGTCACATTCATAGTCACCGAAAGACAGATTTAAGATTGGTGTGCAAAACTGTACATGTCATCCAAATTTCAAGGCTGTATCTTAAAAAACAAGAAAGTAGGTCAGTAGGACACAGTCAAGTGATCCCTAATCGCTTGGGTCATCAGGTAATTATAGTTAAACAGTCTAGGAAATATGACCTGATAATTTTTGAAGTATTTTTTCTTTTATAACTCATAATTATAACAAGTGACCCACGGGGCAGGGCCTCTTTTCACCCTAGGGGCATAATTTGAAAAACTTGTTAGAGATCCACCAGGCAATGTTACACACCAAATATCAAATGCCTAGCCCTTGGACTTTCAGACAAGAAGATCTTTATTTTTTTTCCTATATAAGTCTATGCAAAACTTGGTACCCACTGGGTGGGGCCTCTTTTCACCCTATGGACATAATTTGAATAATTTTGGTAGAGAAACACTAGGTAAGGCAACATACTAAATATCAAAAGCCTAGGCCTTGCGGTTTCAAGCAAGAAAAAGTTTTTTTCCCTATATAAGTCTATGTAAAACATGAGACCCCCCCCCCCCCGGGCAGGGCCTCTTTTCATCCCAGGGGCACAATTTGAAAAATTTTGCTAGAGGACCACAAGGCACTGCTACATACAAAATATCAAAGGTCTAGGCCATGTGGTGTTAGAAAAGATTTTAAAAGTTTTTTACTATATAAGTCTATGTAGAACTTGTGACCCCTCGAGCGGGGCCTCTTTTCACCCCAGGGGCACAATTTGAACAATCTTATAGAGGACCATAAGGTGATGTCACATGCTAAATATCAAGGCTCTATGCCTTGCGGTTTGACAAGAAGAATTTTAAAAAGTTTTTCCTTTCGGTTGCCATGGCAACCAGAGTTCTGCATGGAATTAAATTCTTTGAATAATTTTAAAAGGGAACTACCCAAGGATCATTCCTGTGAAGTTTGGTGTAATTCTGCCCAGTGGTTTTCAAGAAGAAGATTTTTTAGAAAATGTTGACAGACGCACGACTGATGACGCACCACTGACGATGGATGACGGACACTGAGTGGTCACAAAAGCCTACATGAGCCTTTGGCTCAGGTGAGCTAAAAATGAGACCTCTTGACTTAGTGAACTTGAACTGAACATTTATAATTTGAATATGTCCGAGGGCAGTTTGTAACTCCTCGGTATTCCATGTGTCATCAAGCTAAAAAGTCAAAACCTGTATTTCTAGTATTCCGTAATATAGCTGAAAGAAATCGAGTGTTCACAGGGTTTGTATGACAATTCTCAAAATTGCATAGATAATTTTAATAAACTCACAGGTTCAAGCCAGCACTGAGCAGCTGGTTTGTCCTTTTCTGGTGTAACTCCATTGGCAAGTATCACATCTTGTTCAGTTATAGGTATTTTTGTTTCCTCTTCTATACGTTTATGTAGATCTAACATGTTGTGCTGGTCTATCACAGGGTATGTCAACAGTTCATTTGAGGCTACATGCAGGAGGTATATGATCTGTAAAAACAATGAAAAAAGATTCACAAATCTAAACCTTTCTAATGAAACTTTAACAATGCATTTACTCAGTTCTCTTTGTTGGTATTAAATTTAGTGGGTTATCTCAAAAAGATACACTTGATTTTGGCTCATTTGCAGAAACATTTGATATTCTGGTCACTCTAGCCAACATTAACCTTTTACATTCAAGTCATTCAATTTCAATAAAGGATATTTTTCACCTTTGAGTATCCCACATGTTTTATCCAATGGGAATTACTGTTGAAACTTTATATCTCAAACTCACTTATCTTGAAACTAGATCAGCTTTTGAGAAAAGCGCATGTCTCCCACAACTGCCTAATCATCTAGATTGGCATTTCTTCTCTATTATGCATCTGAGTCAACCATGCTCCAAGACTTGTATCGCTGGCATCAGTATTTTCGGTTCAAGGGCCATAATTCCGAAGTGCCTGTGCCGATTTGGCTAGTAATCGAAATTGGTCAAGGACTTATTGGCAAACACATTTTGTTCAAGTTTGGTGAAGATCGGATCAGAAATATTCTTAGGAGTGCGGAAAGATTTGTGACAGACTGACGGACACACACACAGACAGGAGTATATTAGTATGTGTGGGAGACATAATTCCAGCTCTCTTGAAGACATTTTTAAGTCCTGTCCCGAAAACACATGCACAAAATATCATTTCAAGACAAATTTTAGTTATCTCGTAGTAAAATGCTCGATCCCCTGTAACTTGAGATACTGAGTTTCAACTGTAATTTTACATTAATGTTCATCTACAAAATACTTTTTGCCTTTATCTTATTTCTATGAAATTTAAATGTTCAACTTTGTTTGCAAAGGTGTTACACACAGTACACACATGTATAATAAAAATTTGGCAGTACAGGAATACATGACAAAACTCTACAGGACTTAAGAATTGGTGGTATCTGGAATTTTTCTTTCACTGGGAAAAAATTCTTAAGATCTTGTGATACTGGAACCTTTACTTTTATAGGAAAAATTCCCAAGAATTAGTGGAGCCTGGAATTTTACTTTTACTGGAAAAATTTCTCAAGAACCAGTGAAACCTGGAATTTTACTTTTACTGATTTTTTTTTCAAGAACTAGTGAAACCTGGAATTTTACTTTTAAAACTGGAAAAAATAGTCAAACACAAGGAATGCCTGGAACCTTTACTTTTTCCCTAAAAAAATTCTCAAGAGTTACTGACACTTGGAATCTTTATTTTTACATGGAAAAAATTCTCAAGGACTAGTGATACCTGGAATCCTATCTTTTACTGGGGGTGGAAGGGAAACAAGAGGACCATGATGGTCCTGAATCGCTCACCTCTTCCCACATGACCCAGTTTTGAGTATGACGTCGTTTTTTCTATTATTTGACATAGTGACCTAGTTTTTGAGCTCATTTGACCCAGTTTTGAACTTGACCTAGATATTATCAAGATAAAAATTCTGACCAATTTTCATGAAGATCCATTGAAAAATATGGTCTCTAGAGAGATCACAAGGTTTTTCTATTATTTGACCTATTGACCTAGTTTTCGAAGGTACATGACCCTGTTTTGAACTTTACCTAGATATCATCAAGGTGAACATTCTCACTAACTTTCATGAAGATCTCATGAAAAATATGGCCTCTAGACAGGTCACAAAGTTTTTCTATTTTTATACCTACTGGCCTAGTTTTTGACTGCACGTGACCCGGTTTCGAAAGTGACCTAGATATCATCAAGGTGAACATTCAGATCAAATTTCATGAAGATCCATTGAAAAATATGGCCTCTAGAGAGGTCAAAAGATTTTTCTGATTTTAGACCTACTGACCTAGTTTTTGAGCGCAGATGACCCAGTTTCAAACTTGACCTAGATATCATCAAGATGAACATTCAGACCAACTTTCATACAGATCCCATTAAAAGTATGGCCTCTAGAGAGGTCACAAGGTTGTTTTATTATTTGACCTACTGACCCAGTTTTATATGGCACGTGACCCAGTTTCAAATTTGACCTAGGCATCATCAAGGTGAACATTCTGACCAATTTTCATGAAGATCCATTCAAGGGTATGGCCTCTAGAGAGGTCACAATGTTTTTCTATTTCAAGACCTACTGACCTAGTTTTTGATCGCAGTTGATCCAGTTTCAAACTTGACCTATATATCATCAAGATAAACATTCAGACCAACTTTCATACAGATCCCATGAAAAGTATGGCCTCTAGAGAGGTCACAACGTTTTTTCATTATTTGACCTACTGACCTACTTTTTGACCGCACGTGACCCACTTTCGAACTTGACCTAGATATCATCAAGATGAACATTCTGACCAATTTTTATGGAGATCCATTCACAAGTATGGCCTCTAGAGAGGTCACAAGTTTTTCTATTTCAAGACCTACTGACCTAGTTTTTGACCGCACATGACCCTGTTTCGAACTTGACCTAGATATCATCAAGGTGAATATTCTGACCAATTTTCATGAAGATCCCATGAAAAATATGGCCTTTGGAGAGGTCACAATGTTTTTTCTATTATTTGACCTACTGACCTAGTTTTTGAAGGCACGTGACCCACTTTCTAATTTGACCTAGATATCATCAGAAGGAACATTCAGACCAACTTTCATACAGATCCCATGAAAAAATGGCCTCTAGAGAGGTCACAAGGTTTTTCTATTATTTGACCTAGTGACCTAGTTTTTGAAGGCACGTAACTCAGTTTCGAACTTGACTTAGATATCATCATGGTGAACATTCTGACCAATTTTCATGAAGATCTCATGAAATATATGGCCTCTAGAGAGGTCACAAGGTTTTTCTATTTTTAGACATACTGACCTAGTTTTTGATCGCACGTGACCCAGTTTCAAACTTGACCTAGATATCATCAAGATGAACATTCAGACTAATTTTCATACAGATCCCATGAAAAATATGGCCTTTAGAGAGGTCACAAGGTTTTTCTATTATTTGACCTACTGACCTAGTTTTTGATGGCATGTGACCCAGTTTCGAACTTGACCTAGATATCATCAAGGTGAACGGTCTGACCAATATTCATGAAGATCTTGTGAAATATATGGCCTCTAGAGAGGTCACAAGGTTTTTCTATTTTTAGACCTACTGACCTAGTTTTTGAAGGCACGTGACCCAGTTTCGAACTTGACCTAGATATCATCAAGGTGAACATTCTGATCAACTTTCATAAAGATCCCATGAAAAATGTGACCTCTAGAGTGGTCACAAGCAAAAGTTTACGGACTGACGCACACACGCACGGACGCTGCGTGATCACAAAAGCTCACCTTGTCACTTTGTGACAGGTGAGCTAAAAATTCAAGAACTAGAGATGGAAGGAAACATTTCTCAAGAGCTAGTGAAACCTGGAATGTTTAGTTTAACTGAAAACAAATCTGAAGAATTAATGATACTTGAATTGGAACCTTTACTTTTACATTAAGAAATGCCTTGAATCATTTTCAAAGCATGAGAGGGTGAACCATGACTTGGCACTAATTTGAACAGAAATTTTTCAGTTCTTAGAATGCTATAATGTGACAGATTTCTCTTTATTTCTCTTTATCATTTTCAATTCATATTTTATGTTTACCTTCATTTGTAAGATATTATCAAGCATCTGAAAGACAGCCGGTCTCCCAGCTTTCACAAGCCCTCCCCCTCGTGCTTTCGGATCCCATCGTAACATATTCCGCAACCACTGCTCCAGATACGTCTGCATTGATCTATTGAATGTATGTAAATTTTGTTTCACAATTTTCTGCACAAATGACTTCAAAAATTATTTCTCATGAAACAATAGATGTTCCTTTCACTTTTTATGCATTTTAAAACCATGTACAATCTGTAATGCTAAAATATGAAATAAAACCTATGCCATGATTCTGAAGAAATATGTAGGAATATATTAAACTATTTTGACAAGTCTTATGTTTTGCTACCTGCTAAGTCTGTTTGCTGTTGGTACTGTTTTATAAAATTTAACTTCCCCGTGGTCGTCAATCTTGGCACAGATATCTTCTGGAGACTTCTTACACACTTCTTTATGCCTGTAAATATATTTAGTAAAGTGTAAATCAGATAGATCCCCATGAAGCCACATATAACTAGCATCGGTGTACTTGTGATAATTAGCTGAATTTAATACTTTATCATTTCAGCCAAATTGCATCACAAAAGTTGGAAGCTTATTTCAAAATTACTTGAATCTCCTTTTTTTTTTTTTTTGAAAAACATTGAAATCAGCACTGAATTGTTTACAGCAATAACTCAGAGCTCAACATTTTCAATGTGCAGCACATCCACAACCATGGTCCCTTCTTATCCATACAAAATTTAAACTCTATATGAGCCATGCCATGGGAAAACCAACATAGTGGCTTTGCGACCAGCATGGATCCAGACCAGCCTGCGCATCCGCGCAGTCTGGTCAGGATCCATGCTGTTCGCTAATAGTTTCTCCAATTCCAATAGGCTTTAAAAGCGAACAGCATGGAGCCTGACCAGACTGCGCGGATGCGCAGGCTGGTCTGGATCCATGCTGGTCGCATACCCACTATGTTGGTTTTCCCATGGCACGGCTCATATGTTAATCACAACTTTTGACTTCCTATAGAAAACAACAGGGACCCATTCTCATGCGAAAATGTACAGTATAAACATTTACACAAAGAGATATACCAGTTTAAATATAAGCCCCCAAAAATAGTCCCTCTCTGTGAAAATAATAAAGAACTGACCACTGGACTGGAGGACTGTTAGGAAGGAACGGTCGATATCCTGTGATACATTCAAACACAACTGTACCAAAAGACCAGTAATCTACAGTACATGTGTACTTCTGACTGGCAAACAATTCTGGAGCCTGAAATATATTAAGCACACTTTATTTTTTATCTACTTCTTATCTACCCTTACAAACCATAGCTAACTAAATGCTGAGTAAATACCAACTAAATAAATATGGGCTGGTAATGTGACCTGACCTCTCACCCAAACACTCCCACTTCCGTGAAATTATTTCAAAATCAGGCCAGTGGTTTCTGAAAATTTTAAAGTTTTTCCTTTTGGTGGCAACCAGAATTCAGCATGGATGACCCACATTTGAAGGAAACTGAAATGGGAACACCTAAGAAATATTCCTGTGGAGTTTGGTTGAAAATGACATAGTGGTTTAGGAGGAGATGTTTTTTAAAGAAATTATAGAAGACGGACAGACAGACAACAGACATCTGATTATACTAAAAGCTCACCATGAGTACTTTGCTCAAGTGAACTAAACATTCAGCCTTCAAAAGTGCAATTAGAAATGATAAATTCTTTTCTCTCCATAAATTAACATATTTTTATGCTTAATGTTGAAATAATGACACTTGTAATATTGTATATATTTAAAGCGTTTTACTTACTAGATATTGCAAAGTTCCAACAAATGAGGTGCACACACTGCCTTGGTCCAACTCTTTAGCATAACCAAGATCTATAATCTTATATACAATCTGAAATAAAGTAAAAATAGGATGTCAATTTTAAACATAAAATCATTAGTAAAAAGAGTAATAATGATTCAAAAAGACTTCAAGATTGTTGTTTCCTTGGCTGGATGCTTCATACAGGTAAGCCTGCAGTACATTTTCTGTATGCATAGTCTGACTAGCACAACTGGGAGGGGGGGGGGGGGGGGGGTTAATGGGGTGGTTGTAATGTTACTTTTTAAGATATGCTCTTGACACAAAAAATGATGAGACGATCTGACCTTGCTGTGACCTTGATCTTTGATCTAGCACCCTGCTTCATGCACTCTGCACTTTGTCTCATCATCACCTACCTACATCCCTAGTTTGAAGTCAATACCTTGCATGGTTAATAATAAGTTATGCTCTGGACACAAAATATGACAGACAGATTTGACCTTTGAGCTCAATTTGTGACCTTGACCTTAAACCTACAGACCAAGTTCATTTCTCTGCATATCGTCTGATCACTACCTACCTACATGCCAAGTTTGAAGTCAACACTTAGAATGGTTAACAAGTTATGCTCCGTACACAAAATATGACAGACAGATTTGACCTCAGCTCAGTTTGTGACCTTGACCTTTGATCTACAGACCAGGTTCTTGGGTTTTGCACATCATCTCATCCCCACCTACCTACATGCCAAGTTTGAAGTCAATACCTTGCATGGTTATTTAGTTGTGCTCCGGACACAAAATATGATGGACAGTTTTTATCTTTTAGCTCAATTTGTGACCTTGACCTTTGACCTACAGAGCTGGTTCAATCGCTCTGCACATCATTTGATTGCCATCTACCTATATGCCAAGTTCAAAGTCAATACCTTTAATAGTTATAAAGTTATGCTCCAGACACAAATTATGATGGACAGTTTTTATCTTTTAGCTCAATTTGTGACCTTGACCTTTGACCTACAGAGCTGGTTCAATCGCTCTGCACATCATTTGATTGCCATCTACCTATATGCCAAGTTCAAAGTCAATACCTTTAATAGTTATAAAGTTATGCTCCAGACACAAATTATGATGGTCAGTGCAATCATGCAAGTGCCATCACATTATACGTCCCGTTTTTCCAAAACAGGCATACAACAATGTATTTAACATGACTTTCTTTCCTCATTTTGAGTTTTGTAATATAACTGTGAATATTTCACATTATGTTTCTGTTTGTTTACATTTTGCCGAACATGTGCACATGGCTGTGTCGTTTAGAGCAGAAGTTCACTATAAGGAAGTTCATCCAAGCTTTTTCTGTAATGTCGACAAAAGCATAAAATACACAGAGTGTCTCTACGATATGAAATACTCAGACAATGTGACTGGTGCACGATGGAAGATAAATTGCCACTTTTTCAATATGCATAGTACCCATTTACTGAACCGTGTGTTTAAGGTGAAAAATGCGCAATTGAAACTGGTTAAACATTTTCCTGTTCAACTCCATGGTTTTTATAGTATACCTAGGGGTAGTGTATATTATGTACAGTGTCATTTTCTTTCTGGTCTGGTGCCAGTGTTTTTGACGCATAAAAATTGCTTTCTAAACAACATGAAATTTTGATTTGTTTGTTTTGGGTTTAACACTGTTTTTCAACAGTAATTCAGTTATGTAATGGTGGGCAGGTAACCTAACAAGTGTTCATGGATTCTGTACCAGTACAAACCTGTTCTCAGCAAGTAACTGCCAACTTCCCCACATGAAATAGATTTAGAGCGAATGATTTCGTCAAAGTGAACATATGCCTCGCCTGAGGATCGAACTAATGATCAGTAGATCTGCGCTCTCCCTATTAAGCTAAGTGGTCCAGCTTCAAGTTATCCTTTGGGAGCAATGATCTGTCTAAATTCTTTGCAGAAATCAATTACACTACTTAAGGATCAAACTCACTTTCTACGACTCAAACGTAATACTGTGTTGCATGTTGGTTATAATGTTTATGCCAAATTATTTCATAGTCCCTTGATGTAGTATTGATATTGACATGAAAAAGCAGACAGGCATACTAATCAAAGTACAAGACACTGTGATTTCTACATGCCACTCTTTCACAATAAAACATGTAAGTACTGAGGCAACCTATAGCTTTCATACTGACACCAGAAAGTATTAAAATTCTGATAAATAATACATTTAACACACCTTGTCTTCTACAGTGTTAAGGACAATATTTTCTGGTTTCAGATCCCTGTGAATGATCTTTTTGCCATGTAGATATTCCACTCCTGCAGACACGTCATGTATCAAACATCGTATTGCAAACTCCTTCAGCCCGCAACAATTCTGTGGCTGATTCAAAATCTGAAATAATACATAATATTATGATTTTACAGTATAATGTTTGTTTCTAAATTATATGTATTTGCAAAGTTCACATTAAATGCCATCTGTTATGTAACAGATGTTATGCATAAAGAATATATAACTGATCAGTGATGAATAAGTAACCTAGATGTCCATCACTTTAGGCTACCAGTAAGCATTGTCAATACATGGCTAACATATCTACTTTCAGGGGCATAGCTGTGTATGTAAATTATTTTGAGGTGTCTGGAGACATGCTTGCCTGGGAATTTTTTTTTATCCTGAAGCAATACCTTGGGCAACTCTGACTGAATTTAAATAGTGTATATCATTAAGAATGGTATTACCAATAGCACTACAACATTCATCAAATCTATTCTACAAACAGTTTGGAAGTTTAAAAGAAGACAAGAGCTGTCTGTAAGACAGCGCGCTCAACTTTTCTCAGTGCTTGACTCTGAATTAGAGCTTTGCCAGTAAAAAAAAAATCCAAGTTAAAAAGGAATATAACTCTGTCAAATTTCAAACCAGAGTTATGGGAATTGTGTCTCCTGGTGTAGACTTTGATAGTAAATAACTATTTTGAGTTTCAAGTCAAAAGCTTTATTAAATAGTAACAAATATATTTGACTTTATCAAATATTTTAACAAAACATTCTAGTTTAAAAAGGGACATAATTCTGTCAAAATTCAAATCAGAGTTATGGGGATTGTTTCTCCTGGTGTAGACTTTGACGGTAAACAGATTTTAAGTTTCAAGTCAAAAGCTTTGATAGTAACAGAGATATTTGACTTTATCAGAAATTTTAACAAAAAAATTCTAAGTTAAAAAGGGGCATAATTCTGTCAAAATTCAAACCAGAGTTATGGGAATTATGTCTCCTGGTGTAGATTTTGATAGTAAATAACTATTTTAAGTTTCAAGCCAATAGCTTTGATAGTAACAGAGATATTTGACTTTATCAAAAACTTTAACCAAAAATTTTAAGTTAAAAAGGGGCATAATTCTGTCAAAATTCAAACCAGAGTTATGGGGATTATTTCTCCTGGTGTAGACTTTGATAGTAAATAACTATTTTAAGTTTCAAGTCAATAGCTTTGATAGTAATACAGATATTTGACTTTATCAAAAACTTTAACCAACGGCGACACCGACGCCAAGGCGAGTTCAATAGCTCTAATTTTTCTTCAAGAAGTCGAGCTAAAAATGCAAACCTTGTGAAGTTTCAAGAAAGTAGAGCCAAGATAAGCAGATGGTAACACATTTCTGTTTTTGATTTTAAGTTTATTCATACGTTTTTATGGGGAACTGTTGTTTTCTCATTTCCATTTCACAAGTCTGATTATTTCAGAAATCATAAACAAAAGCACTGTCCAGATGAGCCATAATAAGAAAGTAATCTTGGAATAAGATATTGCTTTCTGTCCAACTTTTTGCCAGATTAATTTTGAAAATTTTAAATAGTATGACAGGCTGGTTATTGTTTTTGTTTTTCTAAAGCAATATGCTGCCTCTCAATCGTTCTCACTGTTATCATTCGATGCTTCGTAATCAAAATAACAATGTCAACACAAATTTTAAAGTGCTTGCCAGTCATTGTGCCCATAATGTACCCCCAACACCAAAAACAATTAAAAATAAAACAAAGTGTACCTCCAACACCAAAAACAAGATAAAAATAAAACAAAATGTACCCCCCAACACCAAAAACAAGTTAAGATAAAACAACAAAACCCACTGGCATTAAGTAGGCTATTTACAATACACTACTAACATTTACATTAATGAATTTTGAATGTTTCAAGAGATTCAATGTATGACCAACTTAAGACCATGTATGATGCTCGCCAGTGTAGTGGAAAAACATCTTACAGTCTGAAAACAGAATAAACAAGAGCTGTCACAGGAGACAGTATGCTCGACTATTTCGATGATGGATAGTGAAATTGGGCAACCCAAGGAAGTTGGAGCCGTCACTGGAGTGTCAATTACTCAAATGTGGATGAAGATATTGGACAATAAATGTAGGGGCACAAGAAAAGCCTGCCAAACTCAGAGAATCAAGTATAACAATTTGGATCTTTAACCCTTTGCCAGCTGGCGGCAGTAATTCTGCCTTTGCGACCAGTGCAGACCAAGATCAGCCTGCACATCCGTGCAGTCTGATCATGGTCTGCACTGTTCGCTATTCAGTCAGTAAATTTTCAGTAAACACCCCTTCGAATAATAAATGGTATTGCCCAAATTGAATGATGGACCAGTCCATTATAGAAATTTAGCAGGCTAAGGGTTAAAAACAGAAATAAAAATAAGACAACTTACTTAAAACGTCCACTTACATAGATAACAACATTATTGTATCACTTACTCTTCTTAGATCTCCTCCTGAACAGTATTCCATGGCAAGTAATGGAAGCTCAGTGGGTTTTACATCCAGAACTGTCGGGACATTCATAGCAGAGATCACATTGTCATGTTCTAACCGCTGCATGATCTGGACCTCAAGCTGCCAACGCTGTTTGTGTTTATCTGTCATCTCATTCTGCAGGCGGCATTTCTTTAAAGCTATCTTCTCACCGGTTTCCTAAATATCAGTTTTTATAGTATTTTTGTGAAGAGAAAAAATCACTTAAAGATACAATACTGTAAAGCTAGAAAAGCCAATTTCATTAGGTATATGTTTGTTTTAAACCAACATGACTGAAAGTTGCATTCTGCACACAGACTCAGTAAGGTTAACATTTGCACCAACTTTGATCTTTTCAAATCTTCCAAGGGTGCAAAAAGATATGGAGCAGGCATGAAACATTAAATTTTGATCTTTTATTTGACTTGAAACTGAACCAACACTGATGAAGTTGCACTATGAAGATCCTCTCATTATGGTGAACATTTTAAAATTCTTCAAGCTGTTAAAAAAAAATCATGCACCTAAGAAACACTGCTTTTTGACCTCTGACCTAATTGTAAAGCCTTGAACCCATATGAATGAAAAGTGATTTCTTGCATGTCTTCTCATGTGTGCCAAATGATCTGAAAATCCCAAACAGGTTAACAGATATCTATAAGACAAGAAGCACCTTTGACCTCTGATCTCACGCAATTATTGTGACTTCCTTGACCTTTCACACAATACCTCCTCTAGTAGGCTCTACCTTTCACACAATATCTCTGACCTTCCACACAATACCTCCTTGACCTTTCATACAATATCTCTTTGACCTTTCACACAATACCTCCTTAATCTTTCATACAATATCTCTTTGACCTTTCACACAATACCTCCTTGACCTTTTATACAATATATCCTTGACCTTTCATACAATACATCCTTGACCTTGAACAGACAATGCTGACAGCTGCACTCTGTATGCTGTACCATTTGCCAAGATCCCAGTATTTGCATTTGTATACATTGTAGAAAGAGACAGAGGTGACACAATTTTGTGACATACATGTATTGCTTTTCCCCATTTAAAACTTTCATTTCACTGTTTAAGCAACCAAAATAAATCCCTAGATATGTACGCGCACTGTTTTATGATGGACATGCAGATAACAGTTACTATACTAAAATTCTAAAAACTATAGATAGAAGAATAACTTTACTTGCTGGTAGTGAACTATTTTTAACTTTTTAAGTACATGTACTGGCAAGTCAAAATTTACTGACAACCTCAAACAAAATCCAAAATGACATTACTTGTACATACCTCATTCTTCCATAATGTGACAGCCCCAAACCCTCCAGATCCCAGCATTCTCTCCTCCTTCCATGGTCCTTTTCTTATAACCTGAGACATATCCACACACTTGATTCAACAAGGACATTAATAACCTGAAACTATTTCATTTTCAACAATTCAAATTTAACATCATCAATGAAAGTCTAATTCTTAGTAAAAGCAAAATGTTATTATATAAAGAAACTGCCATGGCCATCTGAGTAGACTACATCATGTAGCTGTCAATTTTCTCAATTTCAACTATTTGATGACATTACCTACAGAGTGACAAAGGCTAATTATCAAACTTGGCCAAGATAATATGAGCTGCGCCATGGGAAAACCAACATAGTGGGTTTGCGACCAGCATGGATCCAGACCAGCCTGCGCATCGCGCAGTCTAGTCAGGATCCATGCTGTTCACTATTAGTTTCTCTAATTCCATTAGGCTTTGAAAGCGAACAGCATGGGTCCTGACCAGACTGCGCGGATGCGCAGGCTGGTCTGGATCCATGCTGGTCGCAAAGCCACTATGCTGGTTTTCTCATGGCATGGCTCATATGTCAATAACCATTCTGTCTAAGTTTGGTGGACTCAAGTTATTAAGCTGACACTGTCATATTTCGCTATTTTAAGTAATTCAAGGGCCATTACTAAAGACTGACAGGGACTATCCAAATGATTATTGAGCTTTTATTTTATGCCCATAAACACTGTGACCAACTTTGGTGTACATAAGATAATGCAACAGGGAGCAGACACTGTCAATTTTGCCTCTGATATATTTTTTTTCCCGGCACTTGTTTATTACAAGAAAAATATTTTATATTTCAAACATATAATACACAAGAGGACCATGATGGTCCTGAATCGCTCACATGTCCCCACATGACCCACTTTTGAACTGAGTATGACGTCGTTTTTTCTATTATTTGACATAGTGACCTAGTTTTTGAGCTCATGTGACCCAGTTTTGAACTTGACCTAGATATCATCGAGTTAAAAATTCTGACCAATTTTCATGAAGATCCATTGAAAAATATGGCCTCTAGAGAGGTCAAAACATTTTTCTATTATTTGACCTAATGACCTAGTTTTTGAAGGCATGTGACCCAGTTTCAAACTTGACCTAGATATCATCAAGGTGAAAATTCTCACCAATTTTCATGAAGATCTCATGAAAAGTATGTCCTCTAGAGAGGCCACAAGGTTTTTCTATTTTTAGACCTACTGACCTAGTTTTTAAACATACGTGACCCAGTTTCAAACTTGTCCTAGATATCATCAAGCTAAACATTCTGACCAATTTTCATGAAGATCCATTGAAAAATATGGCCTCTAGGGAGGTCACAAGGATTTTCTATTTTTAGACCTACTGACCTAGTTTTGAACCACATGTGACCCAGTTTCAAACATGACCTAAATATCATCAAGGTGAACATTCTGTCCACTTTTCATGAAGATCCATTGAAAAATATGGCCTCTAGGAAGGTCACAAGTTTTTCTATTTTTAGACCTACTGACCTAGTTTTGAACCGCACTTTACCCAGTTTCAAACTTGACCTAGATATCATCAAGATGAACATTCTGACCAACTTTCATAAAGATCCCATGAAAAATGTGACCTCTAGAGTGGTCACAAGCAAAAGTTTACGGATGCACGCACGCACGGACGCCACGTGATCACAAAAGCTCACCTTGTCACTTTGTGACTGGTTAGCTAAAAATAAAGAATTATATAGGAATATATATATCACAAATCTTATTATCTTTATAGGAAGAAAAACATGTTTTTAACTTTTCAATATTCTACCTAGTTTATAAAACTGATAAATATTTATAAAACATGGCATTCAGTAACAACGATGGATGCTCCCTGTCACGGAGATTGTGTTAACAGTGTTTTTATTAAGTTTTGGGGGAACGGTGGCGGGCCCTTAAGGAGGGGAAAACTGCACCGTAACCACTAACATAGAGGAAAAATTGTGTCGAGATAAAAGCAATATTTTTCATGAATATGTTACATTAAAAAAGAAAATGATTTAAAACATATTTTAAATGATACAGTTTTCATTATCATGTACATCTAGAAAGGGTTTTGTTGATTGAGATATGTAAAAAAAAATATAAAAATTTTGGAGGGGAATTATGCTGTCAGCATGACTTGTGATTCTTTAACACTACACTCCCTCTAACTGATCTCTATGAATATATGAAGTATCAAGTCAAACCTTATATAGTGTTCCAGTTATGCTCAGGACAAGGTTTTCAAAAAAGGGAGATAATTAAAAAATTGGACCATCACAAGTTATGGTTTTTTGTCACTGCACTCCCTCTCAATGACCCCTATCAATACGCAAAGTAAGAAGTCAATACCTTACATAGTATTCAAGTTATGCCCGAGAAAAGCTTTTCAAAAAAGGGAGATAATTCAAAAATGGGACCACCTAGAGTTATGGTTCCTTGTCCCTGCACTCCCTCTCAATGAGCTCTATCATTGTGTGAAGTTACAACTTAGTTTCTTCAATACTTTTTTAGTTATACTCTTGACAAGAAGTGTGAATTGTGATGGACTGACAGATGGACAGACAGACAAGGTGCTGACTATATGCTCCCCCCGCCCCTTCGGGAAGCATAACAAGAGCTGTCGGAGGACAGCAACGCTCGACTATTCAACAGCCTTGTCAGTGACAAGTGTGTGAAGTTTCAATCCATTCCAATTAGTGGATACTGAGATATCAGATTACATACAAAAATTTAACCAAAAACTGCTAAGTCGAAAAAGGGGCATAATTTTGAAAAAAAAAAGAGTAGAGTTATGGGACTTGCTTAGTGCATGTCAGATCATGTCAGTGAACAAGTATGTGAAGTTTCAATCCATTCCCATTAGTAAGTACTGAGATACCAGCTTACATACAAAACCTTAACCAAAATTTCTAAGTCGAAAAAGGGGCATAATTTTGTAAAAAAGCAAAATAGAGTTATGGAACCTGTGCAATGTAGGTCACTTCATCACAGTGAATAAGTGTGTGGAGTTTCAATCCATTCCCACAAGTGGTTACTGAGTTACCAGCTTACATACAAAACCTTAACCAAAAATTTCTAAGTCGAAAAAGGGGCATAATTTTGTAAAAAAGCAAAATAGAGTTATGGAACCTGTGCAATGTAAGTCAGTTCATCACAGTGAATAAGTGTGTGAAGTTTCAATCCATTCCCACAAGTGGTTACTGAGTTACCAGCTTACATACAAAACCTTAACCAAAAATTTCTAAGTAGAAAAAGGGGCATAATTTTGTAAAAAAGCAAAATAGAGTTATGGAACCTGTGCAATGTAAGTCAGTTTGTCACAGTGAATGGGAGAGTCCAATAGCTCTACTATTCTATGAATAGTCGAGCTAAAAAGGAATTTGTTTCTGTCTTGCCAACTTTATTCGTTCTGAATTTAAACCATGATCTGGTGAACATTTGTTTCTTATTTATTATTCTACATTTACTGAAATACATTGAATTCTTACAACTTCATTGCACACATCTTCATGGTTAGTGGGAACCCCACAACTGCCCTCCAATTAGCTACTATTGCATAATCACCGATTAGCGGCAGATGTTGGAGTTGTTTATTGGATGAGGGGGGTGGGGGACACTTATAATATATTTAAGAAATAATTTATAGCAAAAGAGTGTGTTAACACTATTTATGCACGATGCACCCTTGTGAAATTATTTGTATGACGTATTACCGCCCGAGTGCATAAATAGTGTTAAACTATGGTTTTAGTATAAATTATTTAGATTCTTATATGCCCTTAATCTGAAACAGTAGATAAAATATAGTAGCGCTCTTTCTTGGTCGCAACAAAAACACTGACGTCATTCTAGAGTAAGAGTGTTTTCACAGAGAAAAGCATATTAGAATAGTAGATCTACACCTTTAACATAAAAGTATTCAGATAATCATATATTTATGTAAACTAATCCATTACATTTGAGCACCACTGTGCAAAAACTAGCATTAGGGCTTTTTGACCAGCATGGACCCAGATCAGTGCACATCCAGGGCACTAGACAACTTTTGGGGACAGGTACCTATACCCTCAGGAAGGGGAATTTTTTGTCCTTTTAAGACAAAACGGGGAAGATTTTAGCCATATATAAGTACTACTTTTCACACTTATTAATACTGTTTTCAATCATTTCTAACTAATGTAACTATATTGCAGCAGTAACCTTCCTTAGAGGCACTATAATATAACTTGAAAGAGAGTTCATTATCTAGTTCTGTCAAACAACCTGTTATCAGGGGAATTTTCTTCTGAGAAAGGGGAAAAAACATTATTTTATGAGGGGAATGGGGCCCATATTCGACTCCAAAAATGGCCAAACGAGTGCCCTGACATCATAGTATACCAATTATTCGTCCCTGCATCTATTTCAGCACTTGTATGCAACTGATAAGTAAACAGTCTGACGTTGGTTTTTGCACAGCAGTGCTCATTTGTTACAGTAATTACAATGTAAGATCTAATTTATTAAATTTGAAAAAAGGAGCAAGTGCAACCTTACAGGTAACATTTTTTTGCCGTAACTAATTGTAATTCAATAGATTAAAATCACTAGCTTAGTCATCCAACTAGCTACGCACTGACACATTTAGTTTGTTTGTTTTGTTGGGTTTAATGTTACATCTACACCATAGGTCATATGGCGACTTAAGCTTCCAGCTTTAATGTAGGAGAAAGACCCCAGCCAGTTGGCTGACATGAAGAATTCAATACCCCGACTGACTCAAACCCACATTCGTGAGGGACAAGTGATTTAAAGCAAGCGACCTTTATCAGGTCCCAGAAATCTCACAAATTAGCTACATAGCTAAATTTAGCTATATATAGTTAGAATTAGCTATAAAACCATAACAATTACACAGAATATGCCAAAATCAAATGCAAAATAGTCATTTTCCTATCCCAATGGTTTATATTTATTGATTTTTTATTTTGTTGGGTCTAGTTTTTGTTTTTGTTGTGTTTAAAGTCACACCGACACAATTATAGGTCATATGACGACTTTCCTACAGCTTTAATGGAGGAAGACCCCAGGTGCCCCTCCATACTTTATTTCATCATGGGTGGGCACCTGAGTAGAACCACCAACCTTCTGTAAGCCAGCTGGATGGTTTCCTCACATGACGAATTCAATTCCCCAAGTGAGGCTCAAATCCACATCGATTAGGGGCAAGTGATTTGAAGTCAGCGACTTTAACCACTCGGCCAAGGGGGCCCCCAATGGTTTATTAAGATGAACGAAAATTATACTAAACTAAGATCTTCGATATCCTATTTTCAATTAATTTAGGAATCGTGCCAGATTTAGCCATACAGCCATATATATTCCAGATGATTGGGATCTGTATTACAAACTGTAGAAGTAGAAATACCATCTAATGAACTTGCTCATCTTTTAATAGTCAGTCCCAGACAAAGCACCTCCCAGTTATAATCAGTATTGACTGTTGGGCAGTAAACTGTTGATGTAGATAGCTAATTTGTGACTTTTCTTGGACCAATTTATAACCACTTGGTCACAAAGGTCCCCTCTGTAGTCCAAATAATAGGATGTTTCGGGACAGCGTGATAACTAACATTTGACTGTCGCTGTCTCAGTCACGTCCAAACTTATTCTGCATATTTCTGTTTGGAAATCCCCAAATAAAATCCGTTGGGAACATTTTCTGGTATTTGTAATGAATATATTTTGTACATCTCTGGTATTGAATTTATGTTGAGTCATTAAAGCATAAACTTGCCTCGCTGACATTTTATGTATGTATATTTTTTGTTTTATTTCTGTAATTTAGTGTCATATTGGCAGTCTGCTGTTACTGAAACCGGTGTCAGGGTAGACATCTCCTTGCACCTGTCACATCATATTTTTGAAGGCAGTGGCTAGGTAGCCGGTTCCGGCTGCCTAGACTAAAGGTCTAGGTAGCCGGTTCTATATATATGCATTATTATGTACACTGAAGTCAAGGTAGCTGGCTTTGATAAACTTTATTATAAAGGATCATTATATAAGTTAAATAAATTACATTTTTGTGACTTACTATTTACTTAAAATTTGTGATTTACCTGTTTATTTTGTCGTATTTACAAACTTGTATCATATCGGCCGATATTAAGTTATGTTATCAACAAATGATCAAAGTGTTGTTATCGTCATCCGCGTGTTTGAATGGCATGTTTAATAAAAAATTTAATAAATTTTTGTAGTTTTGAAATTGAAATAAAAAAGATAGATGATTTCAATTGTCTGCGATCCTTTAGAATTTGGCCCTTAGAATTTAGTCTTTTGATATGTACATGTAATTTCACATTTAACATTCATCACGCTACCTCAGGCCTCGATCTTAACCTACTTTTGCTGGTAGCCAGCAGGGCTACCAACTTGTGAAATCAAGTAGCCCGACCAGGTTTCTGGTAGTCCTGTTTTGGAAAAGAGAAGAATATATTACAGTCTTCGCCTTATTTTTTTCAGCACTTGTCCTTTCGGGCAATTAAGTTAAGAAAACCACTTGCCCGAAAACATTTTTAACTGTCCGAAATCATTTTGTTTATAAATATGATGTATTTTAGTTTATGCTTGATTCAACATTCATTTATTTAAATGGTAGGCAACTAACCTACCCACACCATCCATGGGCAGGCTAAGCAAAAGTAAGTGAATAACATGCTGCAATATTCAAGTAACTAGCAGACAGAAATTATGGGAGAAAACTGTAGAAAAAAAGTAAGACCTATACCAGTATTTAGTTATATGCCAGGCATGGGGTTCAAATTTGCACTACCCTTCTAAAACTTACTTTTTTAGCCAGGGCCTTTTAAATATAGTGTAGCTGTTCAAATTTAACTGCAATAATGGATCAGGCGGTATAATTGCCCGAGATTGTCATGGCATTACGTCATGTTTTCGCGCCATGTGACACATCACTGTCTGATCGTACGGCCTCGGTTCTTTAAATTGCAGAGAAGAAATCAGTAAAAAAGGTTTATTCTTTATTTTTTTTAAAGCGAATGTGCAATATCCCGTATAAACTGACAGGTAAATGTGTCAAACAATAATAGTAGATTCCTACCTCTGTTACCTATTTGCCCTCAATGAATTTACATTATTGTTTGAAAAGAATATCTGACATAGTGTCGAGTCAAATAAGACATGTACAGATATTCATTTACTTATTAAACTTATTAAAAACCACAACGACATCATACTGCTTTATGTTAAAACAATCATTGTTTTTATTTACGTTCATGAGGTCCCGTAACCTATTCATCCGTACTTGCAGAAATCTGTTTGCCAAAAATCGTTTTACTCGATGTATTTAAATTGCTGCCGCTTTTTCATTATTTAAGATGTTTTAATTCTGTTTTTTTTTTGTACTTTCTTGTCAAAAGTCTGAATTTTATGACCATAGTATGTATTATTTATTTACTTTTAGAAATAAATAAATAATTAAGATCGCGCTGTTTGAAATTTTACAAATTTCTAATTGTATGAAACTTCGATAGTTTTTATTAAATTTTGCCTACATTTCTATCGACATCTTATTAAGCTCGTTTTTGAATTCAAACTGTATTACTTCTAAAGTGGGGCTGAAAGTTTGAAGCAATTATATTAAAACATGAATGCACTATAAGCGTTTTATGTGTACGTGTCGATAAACATTTAAGTAACGGCGATACGATAGGTCACACGTGCTCGTGGAATGGAAAATTACTAGCATGACGTTTTGATATCTTTACGATTTGCGGGTAAATTCCAGTCAATCCAGGTAATTTTCGTGTTATGCTGACCGAAAATATCGTCGTCATTTAAAAGGAAACATCAGATAAATCGGTGAAATTTCATGCTTTTATTATTAACAAGTTTGAAAACTTAGTAGCCCGACGGACTACCCAGCTTGGGAATTTCGGTAGTCCGTCTGAAAAACTGGTAGCCTCGGGCAACCGCCAAGATCGAGGCCTGTACCTTAGAATAAATGTTCAAACAAACAATTAAAACCAATCAAGATCATTGACTTATATACAAATCGGCGAAGATATTAATAAGTAATTAGTTAATTAATTAAAGACGCACATAGAAGTGCGAAAGTGATGGTTACTTAAAATTTTCACTTAAAAAAAGGCATACGAATAGATCAAACGCCGTTATGTTCAGTAGAACCGCATCATTTAATGTATGATGATGCTCTTTGTTTTATGTTTTCTTAACTGTTTGTTTTGTTTTCTTTTAGGCTTCTTTAAAGATTGAATCAGTGTATCTCGAATATGTATCGAGTACATTTTAACATAACAAAATGTCCGCCGATATCATATGGGTGCGTAAATATGGCAAAATAAACAGGTATTTAGCATAAATAGTAAATAATTAATCACAAGAAATGTATTTTATTTAACTAATATAATGATCCTTATAATCCTTTATAGATACAGTTTATTTAAGCCGGCTACCTTTACTTACATGTTCATATACGATATGTATATATAGAGCCGGCTACCTAGACCTTTAGTCTACGTAGCCGGAACCGGCTACCTAGCCACTGCCATTTTTGAAGATTTAAGTCTCTTATTTAAAATTATAGATTAAATTCAACCCATATGAAGTTTCTACATCATTATTAATGTTTGATTTATTAAAGCAAGTAAGTCTGACCAGTATATTATGACTTTTTTTAATCGTTTCAAGTCTTTGTTTTCATAACAGTAAAATGCAGATATGTGTAAGGCTTAGAGGGATGACAACTATTAAATATATCAGATCATAAAATATGTCACCACAATACAAATGAGTAAGGCTACCTCTGCCACATTTTGACAAGGCTTTAGTTGTACATGCACTGAACATGTTCAACATATGGAATGCGACCACTATACTTTAACTCCTGACACTGAGTGGTGGAGGGACTAAATTGCTATGCCAGATGTGCGTTATCTATGAAGAAAATTTGACCGAAAATCGCTAATCCGGTTACATGGCGACTTTAATGTAAATTTATGTGATGGTGATATACTGACTCTATATATTACCTGTAATGTTCATTTAAGCGTGTAAACACATCTAACAGGAAGAATACCTTAATTTACGCTAATTATGTTGAGTTTAACAAAAACAAAACAACTTTGACGAAAAAGGACGGAAATTCCTATTGGTCACGTGATTACATCTATTTTTAAACTGGGAAAGACCCATACAGGTATGATATAACTAAATGTATTAGGTTGCATGACCCATACAATAATCTGGAACAATGATATATTTCTATCTTCTTCCCGGAAATAATTTATTAAATCTCGAGGCATCATTTTCAATACTTTAGAGCATTTTCAAAATATATGAAATAAAGGTCAAAATTTATCCAGCACCGGTCTACTTTCCGATGATTCCATGCTGTACAAGAACATTCGGTCTCAGGACCGAATAGTTTTATTAGTTTTACTCGTATTTTATTGTGTTTTATAGCGTAAACTGTACGCTTTGAAGTTTTTAAGACTGCTAGGACATTTTAAACGTCACATGGAGCGATCGATTTTAAATGTGAAACTTGAAAAACTCTTTGTTGAAATGTGGCGCGGAAAGGCTGTCGCCATATTGAAGACTGAGAAAAAAACTCAAAATTTCTTAAACTAGCAGTCGAAATTTTAACTGCATATAGAAAGAACATTTTAAACTTTTATGGATGAATTTTTATAATGACTGTGTGTTTTTAAAAATTGAAAATATGAAATCTTGTCGTTGGTGACTTCGCGAGATTCTGGCGTGACAGCCATATTGAGTAGTTGGACAGCTGTGAAAAATCTATTAGTTTTAAAAGACTTGTCTTATTATCTAGTCTTAATTGATTAGTATTGTAGACTGCATGCACCTGTAACGTTGATTAATTTTGACCAGGAAGGGACCTTTTAGACTTGACACAGCCGTAAAATTCACGATGCGGTCCAGAATGAGGGCTGTCAAGGTAAATGGTGAAGAAAGGGCAGATACTCGGTTGACAGTGCAGAAGTTGCGTAGATCTACTAGTGATTCTGGTATGAACAAGAATGCGCGAGGACAGAAGGTAACATTTACAACTGACTATGATTTAAATTTAAAAAAGACTGTGGAAAAAAAGATTTTAGCAGCAAAAAGAACATTCAATATTGAGGGTAGCGTCACAGGAGGAGGGCTTGTTGTTACAGCAGATGCAGCAACCTTCGAAATTTTGAAAAATGCTGCCATAGAGTATTATGAACATCTGAGCACGAGTAGGGGTCAACTCCACTTTTCTAATGTTACTGACAAATCTGGCGGCATAATAGTTCAAAATATTACCAGAGTCTTCGTGGACGCATTGGTCGATAGGGCTAAGACGCTTTCCTACGGAGGTGAAGGCCCCTGGTTCGAATCCTGGCTACGCCCATTGTGGTGTGTCATTGGGCAAGGCACTTTATCACGATTGCCTTAGTCGACCCAGCTGTAAATGGGTACCAGCAAATTGCTGGGGGTGAGGTATAATTGATTTTAACTGTTCTTAATACAGGGTCGCAGAAAAGCTCTAGAGAGCTTATGTTAATTGTTTCACCAAGCGACGGTAAATAAAACTTACCTTTACCTTTACCTTTACAGAATACACAAAAATACAAAACTGATCCTTGAGATAGATCTGCCAGGTATACAGCAGAAGGTTAGTAGTGCAATCGTGAATGGACAACCATTAGATATTGATGAGTTGAACTGTCTGATTATGGAGGGATTGAAAAACTTTTCTTATGTAAATGTGAAAGACCAGGAAAGTACAGTACCCACGGTCACCGCCGCAACAAGTAAGAACTCTGAAACCGATGACATAACATGTGTTAAATGCAAGAAAGACTATCGTTCAAAGAGTGTGTTTTGCACTAAAATTACAAATGCCTAAAACTAACTACTGAGGAAATTTCTCAAATTGAACAAAATGACAATGACGTTAAATCTGTTTGTTCACTGTGCAAAGATGTTTCTCTAGTTATTCAAGGTCGTACATTGCTGCGGTCACCCGAATCTTCAGCGGCAAGTGAAATTCTTCAAGATGAAGTATCCATTTCTGAATCAGTGAGTAATGCATCTATTCATGTATACATCACCCTGGAGTCTGGTGATGAAAAATTAAAAGACAGTGAAGAAACTATTGTGAAAGGTAAAATTTCTTCTGATAAGTTATTAAATAATACATCAACCATGGAGCAGAAGGAAAATTTTACTACTCCTGTGCAACAGGAATTTTCCAGTGAATCGCACTGCACGAAATGTGAAAAAGCGGCGGAGTTGAGATTGAAATCAAATAGACTAAATAAATGGGAAAATGAATTAAAAATGAAAGAAAGTAAAAATGCAGAATTGATGAAATCTAAACTTAAGGTAGATACATAGGCAGAAAAACCCTAGAAAACAGTTAATGAACTTGAACTGACAATATCGTCCTTGAATAGTAGAATTAACACGGTGGGGAAATCAAGAATGCAACGTCATAAAAAAGCAGCGCAAATGAGCTGACCACACACAAATTTACGTCGATTCAGGTAAGAAAAGTCTTGTAACTTTTTTATTACTGCAGCTTTCGCCTCGAGATAAAGAGCACCGTACCCGGCCTGGAGTATACTATTCTGCGGTAGTGTTCCATATTGTATGTATAGCTTGGTTTTTGCTCGAAAACGCGAACAGTTGGCAAAGAGGGTATGAGCTGTACCACACTTTTGTCTAAGAAAGTGAGTTTTGACCGTATTTTCGTGAAATGAGGACAGATTTGACGCTCATTTAATATCAGTGACTAGCATAATAGTCAACCATTGTTTTATTTTGCAATTTACAAGGATATCTGACGATATTTTATGCAAAACAAACAACATTATTAAAATGAGAACGTCCACACTGACGACTTTGTTGGAGAACATCCACACTCTTAATTACTATTATTGCAGTTATGCTTCCTAAAAGCTGTTTCTTAGGCAGTCAAGCTACGTTGTTCAACAACAAATGTCGTCTATACATACAATCAGCAGTTCAAACCATTTACCGCGAGGCTGTAGACCAGTTAAAATAGATCTGCCAAATCATATAGCAATGGTTGAGCTCATGTTAGGCTAACATTAATCTTTGTGTATAGTGTGGCATAAGGACACTGTGTTCAGATTGATTGCATCTTAGGAAAAACATTATTTTAAGATAACAAGACAAATTCGCATAAAAGTCCTGCACACAAAGTTCAAAAGCAAATAAAGGATTGGAATAATTATTGTATTGTTATTTTGTTTATAACTATATCCATCCCAAAGTGCATAAAACCCGGATATTTAGTACTTTAACTAAATATTATAACTGTAAGATATTTTAAATCTTATTTCAGCAAATGGAAGTCTCCTTCAAATATCAAATACAATCCAACCTTATACATAAAAGGGCATTATCACTTAAGGTGATTATGCACATTTGATAAACCGGCAGGAAGGCATACAATGTATTATCATTACGTAGACTAAAGCCTGGGTTCTGCATACGGAACCGAAATTTATTTATTGAATGGCAATCCCATGACAACAATATTATATTTCTAAAGATAAAACATGATATTAAAATTGTTCAAACATTAAATAGTTCTAAGCAGTGTCTTTAAATCAGCTTGAAATGCGCTGATCTCTTAAAATAAAGGCAACGTCTATAGCCTAGTGGTAGAGCGTCCGCTTCGGGTGCGCGATGTCGTGGGTTCGATCCTTGGCCCCGTCATACCAAAGAGCAGAAAAAGCACATGACACTATCGATTTACATTTGCCAAAAGTTGCAAGTTTATTCTATAATTCGGAGTTTAATCCAGTTTAAAATCAGTGAAGAAACAAAAATGGATCCGAACTTGTAGAACTACCATAAGCATCAATCAGGAAAGATTTTCATGTGACGCCTTAAACTTTCATCAGTATTTATACACCTTTCCACACTCCTCACATCCTTGGTTTTCTCTCTCCGCTGTGACTGTCTAAGTGTTCCCGCAGAGCAGGTTTTCCGGCTGAAGCTTAGCCTCTAACATCGCACTTCAATCAAATGCTGATTTATTAAAATAAATTTCCCATAATTTGAAATGTACTGCAATGCTATTGGACAAAAAATAATTTCAAACACTAAATACTGTTAGGCCACACCAAATTAATTTCTTGGTCATCGGATTTTTTCCAAAAAATTTAGGAGCGAGCGAGCGAAATAAAAATAAAAATATTTGTTTTTGGATTTCACCTATTTTTGGAGCGGGCGAGGAGCGATTTGAAGAAAAAAATAAAAAACCTTGTCACAAAAGTCAACAAGCACTGCAAAAACTTATCAAAATGGCTTGAAAAGACATACAAGAACCAAAGATCTTTAAATGTTGAAGGTTTAATTACAAACTGTTCCCAAAATACATTACAAACATTTAGACATTTAAACAAACTGGGGGGACAACAGGCGGATACAAGAAAATCTGGCAATTTGACCGTATTTCTAGTGTATAGAACTAATGTGTTTGCTAAGTTTTATCCTAGGCAAGCCAGTACCCTGGCCACATAAAGGGTTTTGCCTTAGATTCTATGTCACTACATAAGAATAAGAAAGCTGTTACTCTCATGTAGTGTATAACAGAAATCATTATATATATGGAAAATTCTGCAATCACCTCACCAGTACATTAGGTATACTCATGACCTATATATCATAGTGTCTGTCAACTTTCAATGCAATTTCACAAGATACCAGGAAATCCATCATCCACATTGCCAAATTCACTTGTAAATTCAATGACAAATTTTACACTTTCTGTTGTTCTTTGATTTCACATATAACTTTGGCAGATAAAGAAATAAAATCTGGAAAGTAGATCCCTCGGAAGCACCGAGAACAAAGCACACAGTGAAAATTGCAACTCGGTTTTATTGAGTCTGTTCATGAGCAGTAATGGAATATGTAACACTGCCCACGCCCACTAGCACCGGCATTTTGTTACTTTTGATGATGCAAGTCTTAACAATAAATGCATTATCATCTTCAGTTTCTTTTTGATAAATAGATCTGATGGTACCCATTAAACAAATCTGAAAAAGGATCTATAAACAGTTATATAATATTCTTGTTTTTCAACTCTGCTTGAAAAATAAAAAAGTAAGCCTTTTGTTTTCTTGGATTGTGAGTTTGTAAGCTCTTTAGGATTCCTTTGCCCTAATAAAATTCCATGTGCGCATGAAAATTGTGTTCATTTTACATAGCTGATAGAAGCAATGTTCCAGTCCTTAAAATCAAAGTTATTTAAACAATATATTATTTATGATGTAACACTGTATGTGAAGTCCAAACTGAATTATACTGCCTGTTCATCATTTAAGTACTACCAAATTACTGCTGATATGTGTGTATAATTTTAAGGATTGCAGCAAAACGTTGTTTTAATCACCAGCCATTATTAAATGACACTGTTTTAAATAATGAGATATTGGTGTTCATCTTGAGGAAAAAATGTTCTGCGGAAACTCTTTCTGATGATCTTTCAAAGATTTATTTACACAATCTAACTGTCATTTCAGCTGTCAGTTTTGCAAACTGGGGCAACACAGAGCCTCAAACATGTTCTTCTGGTGTTTTAATGGACAATTATGATTAAAAGTATTAAATTTTATGAATTACTGTCGCTTCACAGTGATAATAAGGCCCCTAAACAGTGAAAAACGCCCGCTCTGAAATTTTGAAATCAGTCTGCAAAAACTGAAGCGAGCGGAAGCTGATTTTCAAAAAAAAATATTTGTTTTTGATTTTGGAAAAAAATGGAGCGGGAATTCCGTTGACCAAGTAATCAGTTTGGTGTGGCCTTACAACTGTATTAATAAATTTACTAGTTGCGGACACCTATTCACATTAGCAGATCTTAATAATTTCAAACTGTTTTATAGAGTTTGAGCCGTATTGTTCGTTAATAGTAGTTCAGCCCGGAAAATTGTAAGGGTGTTTAAGTATAGGTTTGTGGTTTGGCAAAAGAAATTTACATATACTTTGTTATCTCGCATATGTAATTGGTGCCAAAATAATTTAAATGGGAGGAGAAGTTTTATTTTTCTAATTATTGGCTAACCTGTTAAGTGTTTAAAATTATTTTTTGTTTACATATTTAAGCTCCGCGTACAGTATGTGACTTACCGGGTTAATAAACGACTAGAAGTAAAGTTGATTTACCAAAATTACTTTCCCCATAATTCCAAAAATACTGCAATGACAGTGGAGAAAAATAATTCCAAACACTAACAAAAGTGCCAGAATGTCACAATATACGCCCGTCACAGCAAATTTCTTTACTCTAGCACCTGTATTTGCAAATGGAATTTTAATTTTGTGGTTGTTTAGTAATCATTGTAAGTCTTTTGTTTTTAGTCCACAAAAAAACTCCTTACCAGGTAGAGGTGCCTTAAAATACACCTGAAATTGGAAAGTAACATCTATGTTGTACCAAAGAAAAGTGGTCTTATTTTTTCCCTACGGTCAGTCAAAAAAAGTTACAATATAAGTTATTTATAGTAACAACTAAGGGAAGTTAATCTTAAAAAAATCCAAAAAAAAAAATGTAAGTCCACACAAAAATCTTTACCAGGTAGAGATTGGTCAAAATACACCTCAAAATTGGATGTAGCGTGCATGTTGTACTACAGAAAAGTGGTCTCGATTTTTCCCTACGACTAGTAATGAAAAAGTTACAATATAAGCTATTTATAGCAACAACAAAGGGAAGTAATTCTAAAGAAGGGAAACATATGATACTTCGTCTCATGATGGTGTATAATTGTGCCAAGTAACAACAAAATCCCTCCATGCATGAAGAAGAAATTCTCCGGACAAAGTCATTCTTGTATCTGACCTTTGGCCTCTAAGTGTGACCTTGACCTTAGACCAAGGGACCTGGTTCTTGCGCATGACACTCCGTCTCGTGGTGGTGAACATTTGTGCCACCAAGTTATATCAAAATCCCTCTATGCATGAAGAAGAAATGCTCCGGACAAGGTTTTCATTCTTGAATCCTTAGACCTCTAAGTGTGACCTTGACCTTAGACCTAGGTACCTGGTTCTTGCGCATGACACTCCGCTTTGTGGTGGTAAACATTTGTGCCAAGTTATATCAAAATCCCTCCATGCATGAAGAAGATATGCTCCGGACAAAGTTTTCTTTCTTGTATCCTTTGACCTCTAAGTGTGACCTTGACCTTAGGCCTAGGGACCTCGTTCTTGCATTTGACACTCCGTCTTATGATGATGAACAATTGTGCCAACTTTCATCAAAATCTCTCCATGCATGAAGAAGATATGTTCCGGACAAAGTCATTCATGAATTTGACCTTCGACCTCCAAGTGTGACCTTGACCTTAGACCTAGGGACCTGGTTCTTGCGCATGACACTCCGTCTCATGGTGGTGAACAATTGTGCCAAGTTTCATCATAAACCCTCCATGCATGTAGAAGATATGTTCCGGACAAAAGCTGTGGACGCCGCCCGCGCGCCCATCTGCCCGCCAGGGGCATTCCCATAATACGTCCCGTTTTCCAAACGGGCGTATAAAATGGTGGAAAAAAGATTTATGTTTTCTTTTCCATTTTTATATTATATATTATATTATATATAACACGATCTTATTCATGTAGAATCTACTCTACTGAATATTCATATAGATCAAACGCCCTATATGGATTGCAACAATATTTTCAAATTGACATTATTAAATTTATGTCATAAAAAGAAATAAATACTGTCATCCGAAACAAAATAACGAATGACGCGCAGATTGAATGCAGTGAAACTTATCACTTTTACTTTACTTTTTTACATGTCAGATTTTAAAACAAAAACGGTTTTGTCTTAGATTTTTCTAAATAGTGCATGATAATAGTGTGGATGTTCTCCAACAAAGTCGTCAGTGTGGATGTTCTCATTTTAATAATGTTGTTTGTTTTGAACAAAATCTCGTCAGATATCCTTAAAAATAGCAAAATAAAACAATGATTGACTATTATGCTAGTCACTGATATTAAATGAGCGTCAAATCTGTCCTCATTTCACGAAAATACGGTCAAAACTCACTTTCTTAGACAAAAGTGTGGTATAGCTCATACCCTCTTTGCTAACTGTTCGCGTTTTCAAGCAAAAACCAAGCTATACATACAATATGGAACACTACCGCAGAATAGTATACTCCAGGCCGGGTACGGTGCTCTTTATCTCGAGTCGAAAGCTGCAGTAATAAAAAAGTTACAAGACTTTTTTGACCTGAATCGACGTAAATTTGTGTGTGGTCAGCTCATTTGCGCTGGGTTTTGATGACGTTGCATTCTTGGTTTCCCCACCGTGATTAAGTCACTCGAAGGAAGTGAATGTGCAACGGAACCATCTATATTGACGGGTAGTCGAAGTGTAAAGAACAGAACTCTGATATTTCTAGTAGTAATCTTGAATTCACTGACAGTTTTAAATCTTTGCATAACAGAATTAGTGGAATTGTATTTGCACAGATAAACAAGTAGTTAGATACCATTGAAAAACCTATGAATGAACCTGTACAAAAACAACCGTGTGCTGAAGCCCCTGGTGATGTAATTCAGACTTCTGAGCCGCCACCAACTGCAACACAAAGTCAACAGGTGTTAGATGATATGCAAAAAACAGTCTGTTGAATCTCCAGTTGAAGTGTCCCAGACCCCTGTTGGGCCACCAACTGCAATCTGTACGCAACAACTGACAGGTAATCCGATTTTTTTTATAAAACTTCTAAACTCGCAGCGAAGCCGAAAAATAGTACCCAACCTTTGGGACATCAACAACGTTCACAGTCTCAGGCCCATGTGCAACAGAGTGATATGGTCCAATTGATTGACCTAACACGTCCACTTCCTGTGATACCTACGGCTCCCTCTGTTACTTCAGTGACCATGAGTAACGGCATATCAACTCGGCTAAATGCGCAAGGTCTACAGACAGGAAATATAAACCAAGACAATATCACGAGGACTGGTGAACAGCCGCCTCCTTTTTGGCAGGCCAACCATCCTCAAAACCAGTTACAAACGAAAAAGACCGCATGTCCCTGCGTATCGCTTCTTTCAATTTCAAGAACGTTAAGACTTCAGCATTTGCGATAAATGAACTGTTTAAAAGCTGTGATTTTATATGCTTACAAGAACATTGGTTATTTCAGGCTCAAATTAATTTGTTAGGTGAAATAAACTCTTCCATTGACATTGCTGGTAAGGGAGAGATTGTAAAAACCCGTTGCCGCCAATCCAGATGCCACGTGGGTATGGAGGTGTTGCCGTGCTATGGAAGGATTGGTATAGTAGATTTGTTACTGTACTTTCAGATGGTTCAGAGCGCATTCAATGTATTGAACTTTGAAACAAATCCAATAACTCTCGTAAAACGGACAGCTCAGTGGTTTGCACACTGGCCTTCCAATCCTGAGGTCGGGGGTTCGATCCCCGGCAGCTACTCGGGAATTTTCAGAAACGCTTTTCAGTGTTTCCCACCCAACTAGAGGTGTACTGGTCAGGAACCCAGGCAATCCTTGCGTGTATCAGTGCTATACACTGGGCACGTTAAAGAACCAGGCTGTCTATTCGCAACGAGCTAGACTAGGTTAGCCGGACAAGCCTGTATCTGATTTCTGATCTCTCTGTCATGGGGGCTTTGTCTCACTCTGTCCCTCTGGTCAGATCGCTCTGTGTCTGTACTAGTAAAGGATGAATTATGCGCCCTGTGTGGCTGCATTTGAACTATGTAAAGCGCATTTGAACTTGAAACTGATCATGAAAAGGGCGCTATATAAATCTGGTATAATAATAATGTTGATGAGCTTTTTGAAATTTTTGTTAAATACTTACCTACTCACAATATTCTAGTTGGTGCGGACTTGAATGAAGACCTTAATAGAAACGGTACTGATAGGAGATCAGTTTACATACGTGAATTTATTACAGACTGTAGAATACAATTCAGTTGTTTATCTTCAACTTTTATTCATCCAAATGGACATGATAGATCTGAAATAGATTACTTCTTCATATGTGGTGACCCTTTTTTTGCAAACTGTGATAAAGAAGTTGTCGAACTTGCATTTAATGTATCTGACCATATGCCAATAGTTACGAATATTTCTGTACAGTTGAAAAGTCTAGATAAATCAAGCTCTACTGGGAAAAGTAAATCACTAACTGTTAGAATAAATTGGGATAAGGTTGATAAAGAACTGTATTTGACTTCGGTGAATGCAAAATTGGAAAATTTTCTCCGAGTGATAGCATTGAACACACTGTAAACCAACTGAATAAAGTCATGACTAGTGCAAGTGTAGATGCCTCTGGTAGAAAGAAAAGCGGGAACAAGTCAAAACCCAAATTTTCGGTCTGGAATGAAAATATATCCAACACCTTAAATGCAGCTGGCATAGCACATAAAGCCTGGGCACGAGCTGGAAAAAAAGCTGTAATCCGAATGATTCCTTGTTTATTAACGTAAAAACTGTAAGAAAGAATTTAGGCGTCAGTGTCGTATTGCCGTTGCTGACGAGTTTGCAAATGAAAGAAATGAGATAATGGCTGCAAGGACTGGTAATACCAAACATTTTTTATAAGCTAATTAATAAGCAACTTGGTAAACTTAAAAATGCAGTTGATGATCTTTATGTAGGAGGGAGGTGCTATTCGGGTGAGGACGGAGTACTTGAGGGGTTCAGGAAACATTTTGAAGGTTTGGCAAAGTCTTCTCAAAGCGATATTTTTGATAAGACATTTCACGAACAGATAGAGAAAGGCTTTCCAGTTATTGCTGAAAACGTGAAAAATAAACCGATAGAACCGGTTACACTCGAGGAATTAAATAAAGCGTTAAAATCTAGACACACTGGTAAATCTTCTGACGTATATGGTGTTACTGTTAAACATATCCTTTTTGGCGGTGAATTTTTGCAGTATGAACTGTTGAATGTTATTAATGATATTTTTAAGCTCGCAGAAATTCCAACATGTTTAAAATCTGGAATTGTTTCCCCATGCAGTCTGTAAAAAATAAGGGACATCCATCAGACGCCGCAAATAAGTTATCGAGGTATAAAGGTATTACCAGTAGTTTGTAAAGTCATTGAACCTATCATAAGAAATCGTATTCAAGACAATATTATGTTAAATCAAAATGTTACCCAACGTGGTTTTACGAAAGGGTCATCTCCCTTAAATGCAGCTTACATACTGGAAGAGTTTTACAGAGGATGCGCTGATTTAAAACTGGACGCTCACATTGTTCTGTTGATGTCGTCTGCCATACCCATTTAATGAGAAGGCTTTATCATGCCGGAGTACACGATAGGCACTGGCTACTTGTTAAATCGCTACATGAAAATACTACCAGTGCGGTAAAGTTAAAACATCTCACTAGTGAATGATTCAAGATTTCCCAAGGTGTACGTCAAGGAGGAATCCTCTCCACTGACTTGTATAAAACTTATGTAAACCCTTTACTGAACCAGTTAAAGTTAACGAAAATTGGAGGGAAAATCGGTACTATGACTTTAAACAATTGTGCATGTGCTGATGACATATGTTTAATGAGTAACGTAGAGTATGAAACACAACTGCTGATAAACATCGCCAGCAACTTTGCAAATGAAGAACGATATCTTTTACAACCGTCTAAAACTGTATCCATTGAATTAACAAACCTAAAACAAACTAGTAGTAGGTGCTCAAACTTCAAACTGGGTAGTGAACAGTTAAGGAACGTAAACTCATCACAACATTTGGAAATCACAAGAACGTCGTCTGTGGTAGAAAATGCTGAAGTCAATGTGATCAGTAACCTGACTAAAGCAAGGAGAGCATTATATAGTTTGTTTGGAGCAGGTCTTCACGGTGAAAACGGACTTGACCCAGTAACTACAATTCATTTATATACCGGTAGAACATATGTTTTACCAGTTTTGCTATATGGAATGGAATTGTTAATGCCATCTCAAAAGCTTGTAGATAAACTTGAACTATTTCAAATGAAGACATTAAAGCAAATCTTGTCACTACCAGAAAATGCGGCTGATCCGTCGGTATACATCCTGTCAGGACTGCTTCCAGTACCCTTCATCTTAGATTGAAACTACTGACAGGAATATTTGTCCTTAAGACAAATCGAGCTATATTTAATCAAAATGCTGTGAATCCTGAATGTCAACTGTGCTATGCCGCTGAAGAAACCGTGGAACACTTCGTTTTTCACTGCCAAGCATTACAACATGTTCGTGGTCTGATTATTGATTCCATCACTAACAGTCTACGAGAGAATAAGTTCTATATCACCAAGTGACTTTTTGAGGTTGATTATTGACTATTCGAGTGTACTCCCCTCCTACATGCAAGGAACACATCTTTGTGACAAAATCGAATTTGACTCCCGAAGGCTTATATACAAACTATATAAAACAAGGGAGACCATCTACAGAAGTTCTCTTCCGTGTTATCAGCTGCCGGGTGCATGCGGTCTATATGCTCAGTAGTCAGGTTTTAAATTTATAAATATTGTGCGGTGAAGGACGTTTTAAGACATTATAATTGTGTTCATTCTGGTGGTGGATTACCTTACCTAGGGTCACCAGGGTTCGCCATTGTTGGCGGTCAAGAGAATAATAATAAGAAGAAGATGACGGACACCAGCTGCAAGCAGATTTTGATCTATGCTCGGACTAGCAGTGTCACCAGCATGTTACAATAGAAAAAGTAGAAACTTCACAGGTCGCTCAACACGACAAAAACGAAAATGTTGCAGGCTCGGTTTGATTGAGCCTGTTCATGGACGGCAGTGGAAATGCATGCTACCGTCCACGCCCTCTAGTCCCGGGTTGAGCAGAACTCTGATCTGAAATACAACAAACAAATACAATACACATTCTAAATATTACACATTTCTTAGAAGCAGCAATAACTGTAAGTT
The DNA here is from genome assembly GCF_021730395.1 of Mercenaria mercenaria. Taxonomy (NCBI): domain Eukaryota; kingdom Metazoa; phylum Mollusca; class Bivalvia; order Venerida; family Veneridae; genus Mercenaria; species Mercenaria mercenaria. The sequence continues at coordinate 29,028,573 of NC_069362.1, forward strand.
TTTCCTTCCTAATTTTCATTGCGCTGTACACATATTTTGCAAGATATCTAATGGTTCTAAAATTTGAACTACACATAACATTTGTACATTTGGCAGCAGATGCTCCTTTCCTTAAGTAAATAAATTCCAATTGTAATTTAAGTCCTTGATTTGACCCAGATCTTACGAGGTTAGATGTTTATTTCTATATGAACATCTTTTTAAAAGGAAATGTCCATCAAAGTTCCAAAGGATATTCTTACAGATTTTATTTAAAATTTTAAATATCATTTGATATGGTTGTTTTGATTTACAAAACAGCTTCGCCACGTGATATATTAATCCGAGTGCGTACTAAGTCATATCAAAGACATCTTATGTGCTTCAATAACTTTTATGATCCGGTCTAATTATGTGACATCCTTGAAATCTGTCTGCCTGTCATAACAATAATATCCCGTATATTACTTAAAACAGCAACTTCAGCGATAAATATCGGGCGCAGTGGTCCGGTGGTAACACTGTCTTACTACGAAACCAAGGGTCAAACGTTCAATACTGATACATTTTGGCCATGCATGGGGAGTTAGAGAAAGTAAAAGACTGTCAGGTTTCCTAGGCTACTCAATCCACCAAGTGCTTCATGACAGTTGTAATAAAAAAAGGTACAAAAACCTAACACCTTAATTCCCTTAACTGCAAAATATATATACAAATAAACTGTTGTGCAGACAGGAAGACGTTAATAGGGTTAAAAACAGAATAATAGCAAAAAGATTTGTACTGGAATTATGGTGTAAACATCAATGTAGCCAGTGCTGATTTGAATCCGGAGACCGTTTCAACATTGACTACATGTGGTGGTTATGTGTTCCACTGAACAACTCGTCACCTCAACGCAAGAAGTGAATAACTGCATTGACTTAAAGAAGGACTTGATCATTTTTTGCGCAAAGGTGACGAACTGTTCTAGGGAAGAATGATTTTTTTTTATAATAATCAGCTATAGCAGATGGTATTCTGAAATGCCCGATGACTGTAGTGTCTGGACTGTATTGTGTAAGGAGTAACATATTGTTTAGGATCAACATCTACATGGTAATAAACCATTTTTTGAAATAAAACTAGTCTGCTATATTGTCTTCTAGATTGCAAAGTATACCAATTTAAGTTTTTTATGATACTTGAGACTGTGTCCGGGGTTTTGCTGTAATTGTTTGTTACAAATCTTGCAGCTTGTCTTTGATTGTTTTCTAATTTATCTATATCATTCTGATGGTAAGGATCCCATACACTTGAACAGTCTTCTAAAGTTGGTCTTACAATAGTGTTATAAGCAGCTGTCTTGGTGGAATGAATGTTCCGTTTTAAGAAACCTAAGCTCTGACTAGCTTTGTTAGAAATCTTGTTTACATGAGGAGACCAAGATAAATTTGATGTTATTTCCACACCTAAATAGGTGGTTTGACTGATAATAGACAGAGGCTGATTGTACAAGGTGTAGACTGTATTTAAAGGTTTTCGAGTCATAGAGACATGCAAAATGTGACATTTGTTTACACTGAAAGACATCTTCCATTTCTGCTCCCACAATGCTAAATTGTCATGGTCCCCTTGCAGCTGAGCTGAATCAGACTGTGAATTTATAGTCCTATAAATTATACTGATTCGAGACCAGTTGATGATTCCATGAACACCTTAAACCTGAGGTTTCTTTGGTCCTCTGTAGTTTTTTGTTTTCCCTATATTGTTAGTTAAAAAGGTTTTACGCCTTTCCATATATGTACTTTTGTGTTATCCACTGTTTTTATTCACACTTATATACACTGTTGTACATTCAGAAGTGTTCATATCACTTATGTTGTAAAACTATTTATAATGTCACTTCACATGCCATAACTCACTTGTCTATCACTCATAACGTTTGGCGTAAAATTTCAAATGTTTATTTAGCCTAGCTTTAAATGCATTTGTGGATGGTGCTGTGACCACTTTATCGGGGAGATTATTCCACAGGTCTACAATTCTGTAATCGAAAAAGCCCGTCCTAAGGTCCGTCCTTGCCCTATTTTTAAATACCTTACGTCTATGTCCCCTAGTTACTGTATCTCTGAATGTAGGCATTTTATTGATGTTATTTAACCTTATCAATTCTTTTTGGGATTTTGTAAACCTGATTCATATCTGTTCTATTCCTCCTATATTCCAAAGTTGGTAGACAAAAATTCTCTAACCTTTCAGGGTACGAATCACTTGCCTCCTACCGCGTTTGGTTTCAGACCTTGATTGGAGATAGAATTGCTTTATGTCTGGAAGCCATAAAATTGGCTTACGGATGGCCAGTGATTCTATAAGGATGAACGCACATGCCTGAAATTCTACCCGAAGGGCGCCTTGGGTCTTCCTCCACCACGAAAATTTGGAAAGTCGCCATATGACTTATAATTGTGTCGGTGTGACATCAGACCGAATAAAAATTGTTCATTGGAAGGAACGGTCTTAATGATACAGAGTACAGTACCTACACTTATCAGTTATTGAAATAGGATCCTTTCAGAACGCAGAAAATCCTGTTACATATTCTTATCAGTTATAATTATCATGTAAAGCCGGGTTCAAGCAGTGAGGTAAGTCTAGGGAAACAACAATTTTAAAACGCATCTGTTACATTCTAACTTTTCTTGAGTACAGACTTTTCAGGATGTATAGGTGCAAATCCTATACACAAGAGCGCTTTATATTTTGAAGGAATTTGACAGGAAGCGTCCTTACGAACTATGAGCTTGCTGAAATATTAATATTTTCATTTTTTTAGAAATGTTGGTTTTGAATACTGTATCTGAAATTTGTAAGTGCCATTTATCCGACAAACAACTGTAGAAACCAACTAATTTTTAATGTCCTGAATGAAACGTCTTCTGCTCATTGAATGGATTCCAAAAATAGTGTAGGCATTGTAACTGAAAATACAAACTTCAAGTAGGAGCTATCTATATTATATGTATGTGAAGTTAACTGCATCAGAATACAAGGACTGAAAAAATTATCAAAATATCATTTCCTGAAAAAGAGTTATTTGAGCTGAAAAAAATTATCCCGGATGAAATATTTGGAAAAACTGGAGACAACTCCGCAAAGACTTTATGATAGGCTTAGGTGACAATTGACCTAGTACCTCATCCAAACTACCCACTGTTTACCTCTAACCATGATAAAAGCATGCACATTTGCCACATGGATTAGCAACCTCAATACAAAATTATGTAAAGATCAAGTAATTGATTGCCCTGGGGAAAAGTAGGACATTTTTGTGGTGAAATTTGTCAACAAACAGACGATTTTTTTTTAAAAGAGTCAAAACCCACAGAATTTCACAAGGTGAAATATGTTGAAAAGGCTACTGCTGGAAAGAGAACAATCTCAACTACCCATACATATGCGTCAAAGTATGGGAAAAAAATCTAGAAATATGAGAAAATCGAAGAAATCAATTTCAAGACTGTTAGATGCATAACTGTGTAATTATACATGGCATTTATCATAGATAGGTTACTTTTCCTTTGCACTGGTATAACATGGGCAGGATTAGGATTAAGAAACGGTGTTCACTCAAAAATTCCACTATATATTTAGATTGTTTCCCTTGCGTAAAAAAGGCTTAGGGTAAATCTCTACTACAGTAGTGTTTGACTTATTTAAAACTACAATCCATTCCCATTAGTAGTTACAGAGATAACACCTTACATACAAAAACTTAAACAAACTGGAACGCGGACGCAGACGCGGACTCCGACGCACGGATGAGTCCAATAGCTCTACCTATTCTTTGAATAGACGAGCTATTACTGTGTTGCCAATCATACAGACGAAAATATGTCCGTTCCCGTTATTATTATTATTATTATACCAGATTTATATAGCGCCCTTTTCATGATCAATTTCAGGTTCAAAGGCGCTTTACATAGTTCAAATGCAACCACACAGGGCGCATAATTCGTCCTCTACTAGTACAGACACAGAGTGAGACAAAGCCCCCACGACAGAGAGATCAGAAATCAGATACAGGCTTGTCCGGCTAACTTAGCATAGCTCGTTGCGAATAGACAGCCTGGTTCTTTAACGTGCCCAGTGTATAGCACTGATACACGCAAGGATTGCCTTGGTTCCTGACCAGTTCACCTCTAGTTTGGTGGGAAACACTGAACACTGAAAAGCGTTTCTGAAAATTCCCGAGTAGCTGCCGGGGATCGAACCCCCGACCTCAGGATTGGAAGGCCAGTGTGCAAAACACTGAGCTATCCGCCCATTACACATGTAAATAAAAATCCTTTGAGAAGACATTTCTGTACAATAAAACATTTCAAGTAATCGAGAACAAGGTTGCCTTACAGTTCACCCTGTATACGTTTTCCATGTGAACACGTTAGTACTCGAAAGACTCACAGGAATAAATGCCACTGATGGACCACATTATTATAACTTAAATATAGAAAATCTGTTAAGTTTTAAAGTCTTCGTCGGGCAACGATACGGATCAGATCATAAGCAAATATTGAAGTTCAACCGCCTGTAAGCCTGATGAATCAGTCCTAAAACACACGAAGAATGGGAATTACTGTACATTGAAGAGTAAATGGCAACTGTAGTGTTAAATGTTTGGTTCAAAATTTGTCTTTGTGGCTTCTACTGTCCGGAAAATGCAGGCAGGTAATGTCCACTTCAACACCTAAAAACAAAACAAAAACTAGAGAATATGACTACTTTCACTTGTATTTCTATACGATTGTCAACCTTTCTTTCAAAGACACTGCCTTATGACGGACCTTATTTCAAGATATTAACGTAAATAAACAGGACACGCACTAGTTGACCAGTGATGCCGACTTTGTTATCTAGGACATCAGTTATTTAGAAGATGTTCCTATGTTTCATGGGCGTAGTTGGTTTATTGTCGGGGGCAGTTTGCCATTGATTTTCTCTTACTAATAATAAACAGGAAAATACCAGAATTTAGCACTTTTTCAAAGCAAAAAAAAAAGAAAAAAAAATTTAAGAAATATTTAAGTCATGTTATTTTTGTTTTCATTATATAATAATCAGACTATTTTATCATCGCCAATATGACACCTTGGTCTACACGCTTGCTATAGTTTGGTTTGATTACGATATAAAATCCACATATCTTTCATTGTTTTCCAAATTTTCAAGACATAAGCATGTTAGCCGGAAGTCTCAGTTTTGTGATCTTAATCATTTGTAAGTATGAAACTTCTATCACTGTCTTATTGTTCTTTAATGTCACACCACCTTATACATGTAGCTTATTTACTTAGGTAAGCGGATAATATGTTTAGATACTACCAACTCTTCTACGCAGACAACAGTTTAATGTGTACACTGATTATGAAGTTTTAATAAAAGGCAAATTATGCCACGTGAGAGTACAAAGATAAATCCTCTCTATTAACGTAAATATTAGGAAATCATCTTTACAAAATTAGTGGTGTGACGCTCTTCATAAAATTCTTCTGGAGGATTTACACTAGAACCAGTAGTATAGTCTATGGTGAGAACACCGATAGTTCAAACTGTAGTGCAGACCTCGTACTGATGTATTGTTCAAACTTTGGTTACTGGTTCCAAATATTCAATGAAAATCAGTTAATCGTGTACCCGTTATATGTACTGATATACCCAGTTTCCGCCTCACTTGACCACTCGCCAGACTAAAGCTCTAAGTCAAATTTATCCGGTTGATTATAAACATAGTAACATTTTTTACTATCAGTAATAATAACCCTTGTTCTAATTTACAGTTGTACATGCAGGCCCACTTGAACGTCATCCTGCTCTCAAGGCGGTCAATGCATGTCCTCTATTCTGCGCGCAAGATGTTTTAGACCAGATGTGCGGATCAGATGGACGAACTTACGGTATCTATCTTAACTATCTATCTGTTGGTACTGTTGCACTTCTCTGTTGATATTCTGTACATGAGTGCATGTGATGAAATTAGTGATTAGCTGATTCTTTCTTGTTTCCGTTGGATTTAACGTCACACCGACACAGTTCTAGGATATATGGCGACTGCCCAGATTTTGGTGGTGAAGGAAGACCCCAGGTGCCACTACAAACACTTTTTTCATCACGGACGGGCATGTGGTTAGAACCATCGATCTTCCGTAAGCCAGCTGGATCGCTTTCTCACATGAATCATTCTACAGCCAAGGAAATATTAAAATGATACTGGGTAAGGTTCTTATGGGTAGTAAGAGTGTGAAAATAAAATCAGGTACCTTGTTAACTGGAAAATAAAGTAGAATAGAGAGAAAGTTAAAAGTAGTAAGACCAAATGTTATAATTCTGATACGGTCTCCTTGAAGGAGTCCAAGTCAGGCGTGGCAGAAATGTCCAAAGTACTGAAGCATGATATTTTGAAATACACGTAGTCCTCTTCAACATGAACGTGGCGAAGTCAATAAGGATGGATAAAGTGGATTATCGTAACAGAGGTTTGAAGATATGGGAGCATCAGTGTAGCGACTAAGTTATAATGCATAATAAGCCTGACGTCATTTGTACGATGTTCATGGGATCTCCAGATCTAAGCTGGATTTCATTTTGGAGACACTGGTAGAAGTGAACTAGTCTAATTATATTCCCAATCTGATTTGCACGGCGCTGTGCAATCTCAATGTCATTCATGTTTTAGTGTTGGGTTACTTAATTTTTGATGCGTATTCAGGTAAGGGACGGATACGTGTTTCACAAGCGAGCGAATGTTTTTAGTAACACTGTTTCTGCAGTTGAATTCCGATGTTCGGTTGTCTGTGGTGCTGACATTGTTGATGTGGGTGTTCTAAGAAACATCTAAAGAAATGTGTACCCTTAGATATTTTGCATTTCGTACTACATTTTGTAGTTTTAAAGCTTTTCCCGACCCTTGCTGTGGCTGTACTGTATGTCATACAGCGCTTTCTATTTTGCTTATGGCTGACAAACACGAAGAGCAGAAAGAGAAAAGGAATAAGTATAGAGTCAATTATTACTCTAGATATCTAATGGAGCATTTCCAGAGAGAAAATAAGTTGAGAACGATAGAGAAGAAAATATTGAACCAAGTTTTATACCTGGAGGAGAACATGATGGTTTTGAAGTATATAAATTATACATGTAATAGTTTCAGGTGGTTGACATTGACAAAAGCCTTAGATGTTTCCAGTGTTTTGTCCTTGCCTATGGATGTTATGAGATTATAAGCAATGTCAAGAAATTGAATCTGTCAAGAATATCTGCTCCGGAATCCATACTGCAGATCGTAAACGATTTTATGACTGGTAAAATGAGAAAATAGGTTAGATGAGACAATATGCCCAAGATGTTTGCATATGATAAATGTAAGGGAAATATGGTTATACAAGTAATTGGCTCAAACGCTGGGGTTGTCCTTCTCAGACAGTTTTGCCGCATTTGCGTGGAAGAGATCAAGATGATACATCGTTTAGAAGATAAGACAGAAGACATGGACAGTTTCTTTCCTAGGTTCGCGTAAGACAAGAGGTTTGACGAGAGCAGGTCTAGCAGGCAGCTTTGTTCACCTTAAGATTGGAGAGAAGCTTACATATACCGTGTATTTAATCAAGCTGCCTATCTTCTTAACTGATGTACCTCTTTCAATACTTGAGTGAATTGTGTTTTGAAATCATGTCCATATCTCTTCTACCGACAGCGAGTCTCTAGCTTTCTAAAAATATATGCTTTGGATGTGTTAACGTATGATTATTTGCTTTTTAAAATATGTATTTTAATTGGAGTTTTGGCCTTATATCAACAGAACCTCTCCGAAATACCATGATATATTTCTAGATTGTAAACAAGTGTGAGGTTAAATGTCTATTTTCGTAACGTGTATTTTCGCTTACTATTTGAGTAAGGCTGTGTGCGTCAAGAATACCAAAGAAGTTTTCTTGAGATTAACCACATCCTGATTTCATTGAAGGTACATGATTGGAGTCCCAGGAAAATTTGCGGAAGTTAAAACCACAAGGAGCCACTTCATGCATCTTTTGAACGAATTTAATTAATCAAGAGAGTTTTTAAGTTCGTGAAAGTTATCAAAGTTTGTTTCGTGTGGTCAATATTATAATGATGCATACAACCGCTTAGGACCTGTTAATTAATCTTGACACATAGTACTAAGTAGCTGCTGTTCAGATTAGATAGTGTTTCGGATATAAGTATAAAGACACTGTCTTCTCTGCCTTAACCTGAAATTACTGGAAATAGTTCAGTATTAAAATGATCTTAAGGATGTACGAACGTTTTTTTTCTTCAAGATATCCGTTATTTTGAAAAAATGTTTCTTCGAATATTTCTTTCTAACAAAAGTTTTGCCAAAACATTATGCTAGATAATTAAAGTATGGCTAACAATGTACCATTTTACCAACTTGAAACAGATTCTACTTGTTGCGATGTTTTTCTCACCCTTTATTTTTGCTGGCATTTGCCCGAAATTGATGTAAGATGTACAATGGGGTAGGGATTGGTAATTTCAAATATCTATGAAAGTAGATCAGGTTTGGTTCTGATATTTTTCTGACTGATATATATAATAATAAGCTACAACTGAAATAAAAGTTTTCAAAATAGCAATTTTTATGTTCCAAGAAATATCAGTTAAAACAAAAAGATCTAAAAATATAAAAAAAAATCATGTTTTTAAACATTTTTTTCTAAACAAATCTCTTAGATGCATAGTGACCCCAACTTTTTCTTTCCATTTTGAAGCAATTTTACGTGTCATTAAAGTTGCAAAATATTTTTAAAATCTTAACGTCAGATTTTTTTAGTAGATTTAAATGCGTTTATTCCATTTTAAAAAAATAAGGTGGGTGGGGTAATTATGTCAGCATGTAAAAATGAAAGAGATTTGTTAGTGACATTTATGCTTATACAATACTGATATCACCTTGTATTCATAGTAACCGGTAAGATCTGAAACCCCTATAACATTTAGATCTAGTGGGATATCATATGTTTTTTTTCAATTTTACAAAATTTCAGAAATGCTTAAACAGTGGGTGAAGAAATACTGAATATAACTCCCATGGACAATCAACCTAGTTATGAAATATTTGTGGCTAGTCCAACTCTGTTGCATTACCCGAAAATGCCATTATATGTACATGTATACACCGTTGATGCTTTGACACAAGATTTGACCATTTATCATTATATCTCTTTGATTCTTTAACAGACAGTATGTGTGAATTCCACCTAGCAAAATGCAGAAATCCTCGTCTTCAGATTGCGTTTAGTGGACAATGTCCAGTCCCCGTCCAGTCAAGAGGAATAATTTGCACGACACCCTGGTGCTGGCCCTTGGATGAACCAGTTTGTGGTTCGGACAGACTGACGTATAGTAAGTGATTTTACGTAATCGAAAGCAAAAATGATGTTATATAGCAATCAGAATTTGATGTAACTTTGTCTTGCAATCATTAGCATTGTGTTTCCGCAATGGAAAAGGGTTGAAGCTACACTCTGTACACAGGGCATGACGTCACTATTTACGTCAGTGAGTAATGAGTGACAAACTTGAACTGCTTTCTTTTACATCTATAGATATGAATGATAATTATCAGTATATGTCGTGCCTAGCTAGAGGACAGAAACGCTTCTGTTTACATTTACATTGTATGTAAATCTACATTTTTTTTTGTGCGACAACTTACGGTCTTTTCTCATTGTCTACTAAAGGACAAAGTTCACTTAAGCCTTATATGGCCTATGCAATTTTGAAAATTTTCAAATTGGCTAAAATTAGAAAAAACTATATAATATTTGCTACCAGAATGTCTATCGATTGTAAGAAATTAAGTTTTTTTATAAACAGTTTTATTATTTTGTTCAACACATATCACTAAATATTGCTGAAATTGCAGATTTTTAAGAAAATTGGCATTTTTTGCCATATTTTAGGTCACATAGGAATATTTTTAGTAGTGTGCACACTCAAGGACCACAAAAATATTTTGACCATAGGTCCAGCTTCTTTCACAGAATTTATGGTCATTTTTTGATTGTGGTCGACAGCTGTGCTCATAGTGAAAATTTCAGATATGTTTAAAAATTCTGTTAAAAACTTCAGGTTTCCCATACCCATAATGGTACACGTATTTTCAGTTAAGTCAAATATTTTCTTATATAATGAATATATTGTAAAGTATTTCGTGCAGTTTGATAAAAGAATACTTCTTGATGAAAGAAAATGTGTTCATTACTCCATTTAGAGACTTTCAGTTTTTAGGCCATTTTGAGGCAAAAGTGAACCTTCTCCTTTTAGTAAAATTGAGGTGCTAGTGTTTCAAAAGTTCTGTCACTTTTCAAATATACGAAAATCACAGCGCTTTTCCTGGAGTGAAACAGAGTTTAATAACATGAAAGTATATTAATAATTTATTATGTTTTCTTGCAAAGAAATTGAAGTTAATTGTTAGTATATTTTGCAGAAAACCAGTGTGAACTGAACAATGCAATGTGTGATAACGAGAGCCTTAAAACAGAGCATCAAGGACCGTGTAATCCAGCAACATCGCAATAAGTTTGTCATCTTTGTTTATCAGGCTGAAATATATTTAAAATTTACAGACAGTAAACTATGTTTCAAAGATAGAGTGCCATTTTTATTTTTATTTTAAGGTCATTTACTGATACAAATGTTAAATACCGTCTGTACTTATTTCTTTACTACGTTCCTTCAATAAGGATTTACCGTCACCTAAATTGGCATCGTCATTGACCTTCCGTGCTCCCGAACACATAAACTCTCTGCCAGTCTCTGATTTTTTAAATTCTACTTTTTAAATGGATTATTTGCATGATTGGTTTATTTGTATGAATCTGCTCTTCCTCAGGGTCTTCTGTGTAACCTTTACAAAAAGTTCCACTAGGCTACGGAAATATTAAGATCTTTCATTGTCCCTCGTCCATCTCCGTTAGATTAAACATATTTTTTGTTTAAGAAAATCGTGAATCATTTCAGGATTTGGACAGAAAGCTGTATTAGCTTACGGTTGTCCGTCTCCATTAATATCTGTCTTCAAACAATATCTCCTCTGAAACCATTCGATGAAAATTCATGAAAGTTCATGAAACTTGACCTGAATATTCCATTAAAAATCCTTCTACAAACTTATTCAAGCGGCTCGGTTTCATGTCATGGCCAACATACATTTCAACCTGAAAATGCTAACAATATGCAAAACTAGCCATGTTACTGAGCAGTCCTTCACGTTATGTTGAAATCCCGCAAGTATTTTCAGAGGAGTAACTTGACAAATTTTGTGACAGACAGACAGACTGAAGGACAAGAGAAAATCGATATTTCTCCTCACATAAAGGGCGACATAATAACGCGTCCTATGTATTCTTATTTTTGTATAGGATCTTCTTACAGATTTTATTAACTATCACAACAGCAGACCTGGGGGATCGTGGAGTTGATTCAGTTTTACTTAACAGAATTCCGCTTAACCCATTGCTGTTGGGGACGGGGTGAGGGGTGTTGAACATAACACTGCCTTTCGTCAACAGATTCACAGGTATTATTTTGCTTGGTCGCGTTGATCTTACTAATTATGCTATATTTTTCTTCTACATTGTTGCTATGCCGTCAAAAGAACTGGCCAGGTTTACTGGACTGATGATTTGTTTTTTTCGTTACAAATCAAATATCATGAGCTTTCCACAGGACACCCGGCTTCTATAGCATTGATGAAGAAACTTCGTGAAAAACTACATGTATTTTAGAAATTCTTATTTAGCATTCGTGATATGGATGTATTCAAATAATTTGGCAGCTACTAGTACTTCTTTGCAAAATCAAATATTCTAGGAATTAATCAATTAATCAGCTACATTTCTGCCAATTAATTAGCAGTTTCAAGTATAAGTAAACAATGGTTTTAGCAAATTGCAATTATTACCAAAAGTAGCGTATTTGTCCTTAGTGGGAGAAATTATTTTTCAACAATTTATAATATTTGTTAATGCACCTTTTCGTATATATATATTGCACAAGACAAACTATATAAATGTGACGGATGTATGTAAACAAACGTAATATATAAATGTGACGTATATAGATAAACAAACGTATATCGTATACATGTACATGATTATTGCCCTTTTTAATGGACGAAATATTTCATCAAGCAAACTCATTGGTCAGAATCGCTCGCCAATACATTTATTTAATACATTAAATGCAACATATATAACGCTATCACAGCCTGATGGGAGTTTGACGGGTATACATAAGGCAGTCTTAGTGAACTCTGAGCAGCTGAAATGAATTTCAAACACCAAAAACACATAATCTTTTATTCATTTTATTTACAACATTTTCAATAAAATATTCATTCAGACAAAACATAGTATTAACAATGAAATAATTTATACGGAATTACATAATATAATGATAAAATTAAATACAAAATTTGATTAAAATCATTTTACTGACCTTAAAATTTACAAATTAATACATATGTTCAACTGGGAATAACCGTAGAATTAATCTGTCAGGCCAGCGATCCAGTCCTTAATTTTAATACAAAACGGATGCATGAAGTAACAATGTGTCTGTTGTGTGAACAATATGGTTTTGCTTTTTCTTTTTATTTTATACAGCATTTATACCATATAATTCTTACGGAATTTTATAAACACAATTATTTTCGTTACATAAGTTACTGATAAACTGTTTGATTGTAATTGTATTTTGATTATTGACACTCCAGTCTGAACTATTCAGACGATTGTGTTCTAAGAACTACATTCTATATCATTCGGATTCCCTTTACTATTTTCGTACCATTTCTTTACCGTAAAGATAATTTATTTTGCAATATACCTTTACAATAGTGTATCAAAACGTAAGAGAAAAGAGTAATTACACTGTCAAGTACCGATATACAGTATTGGTGATCAGATTCCTGTCATATGAAATAGAAAAAGAACGTAGTGGTATTTTTCATGCTTTCTTGAAATATTTGAATCACGTAACATTATGATGCTCCTAATTCCAGTTAGAGAAAAATATATATTACTGAATAATTCATTATTTCTGTGCTTAGTTTGCTGAAGAAATACTAAATATTTGTGAAATCTTCATAGCGATTAAAGTTTTATAGTCGCACAAAAATATCCATAGCACTGACTTATTTCATTACGATTTTCTCCGGTGATCTGTTCTGAAATAAATGTGAAATAATATTTTTATATTAATATTTTCATATTTTTATGAATATATTCTTTTCTTTAAAACTTTTAAAAGTCATAACGAAGCTTGAAGCTTGTTGAACAGGTAAACAATAAATAGACTGGACAAGTTCAAACTATTGTACTATAAATGTATTTAACAAGGAACGTCTGAACACAGTTTTCAAATACAGCTGTGGCGAAGTTCTTTCATCGGTAAGAGTGTTAAAATGAAACAATATCGTTTTTGAAACTCCTTTCTCCGATATTTATTTGCTGGTTATACATTATTTGTGATTACAAATGCACTGATACTGTACGTGTATTGATACTGTACGTGTATATCAACAAGTAAGATATGAATAGATGGTATTTTACAACGACTTTCTTATCATGATCACTTCTAAAACCATCTTAGTGTGTTTTCAAGATTCGCCTCAGTCAACCTTTCATTAAACAATCTTTTACAAACTTTCGAGGTTTTCTTCTTGTTTCTAAGCTTTCCTGCAAGAATTCTCCGGTGAAATTGTTACGATATCCATATGCTCCATTGATACGGAGCTCTCCCGTAGGCTAGAAACAGTATATATGTGTATTTCGAATCCATCAGACACGTGATTACGACTGAGACGCCGCCATTAATACTTTCTTGGCACAAAAATAACTTAATCACATCTCCCGCCGTTCCCAATGATATACCTTTCTCCCCCGATAATTTAATTTACCACCTCATGTCGGAAGGTAGCAATCTGTGCTAGTTTTCGTCCGTACACTATTGTATGGAAATGAAAAATAATTTCCTTTATTTACAAATACATCGAATATATATGAAGTGTCTGGTTTCAAGCCAGTAACTGTTATTGCTAGAACAGATTTTTCCTTTTTGCGATACCTAAATTTTTTGCACGTAATTTTCTGTGCACCATTTTGGTGTCTATCAAACGCATCACACTGATTTAGTTTCTTTGAAATGGAAGTTGAATTATCAGGCGATGAAGATAACTCAGTTTTATATAAACAATACTTTTGTTTCTTTTCCGTTCCCATCCAGGCAACGGTTATACTATTACAGGTTGTAAGATAGTCAAATACTTTCACCGTTGTATCATCAGGCAACACAGGCATTTTCTTCGCCTTAATCTTTGAGGTCATTGAAATGTACACAGTTTGTCTCTTGGAGACAGACTTTGATAATGCTACAGAATACATTCCTGACTGCAAGTTTTTTAATGACAAAACTTGCGAAGATTTTATTCTAGATTTGTGGAAAGTGCCATTTTTAGACATAACCTCTACTAAAGTTGTCCCAACACAGGTACTAATTGCAAGATGGACATCTCTTGTCGACCGTTTTATTTTAAAGGAATAGGTATGTTTTTTCTTCTTACGAGAAAAGTTAGCACTTGTAATCTTTCCTTCTTTAAGTCTTGAAAACTTTCGTTTTCGTTTTTGTTTTGTTTTGATAAACACTCCATGGTATTGTCTGGATTTGCCGGATTGGTTATTTTTAACATAGACGTCCACAAAATACCCTTTTCGGCCTCGAATCTTATCGTAAGTAAATTTTCTATCACGACCGACACACTGAAAATATATTGAACCCTTTTTGGCTGGTTTGATTGGCTTTGCCGTCTGCCTAACAAGTTTTTTCCTAAACACATCAGTAGAAAATCCGAACCCGAAGTTAGGAGGTAACGTTGGCTTCGGATCTCCATGCAAATGAGACAACACAGAACAAAGTGTTTTGTAACTTCTTTTCCTATTCACAGCAACGCAATATTCAATATCTTTTCCAAAATGTCTTTCATCAGGGCTAGCATTCCAGACAACTGTGAAACTTTTGGCACTTTTTTCTATTTCTCTAACATGGCTGTCTTGCGGTAGTTCTGGGAACCTGTCAACGTCTGGCGAAGTGGTGGCAAATACTTTCACATAACTCTCAGTTTTGATTGATGTTATGTCTACCGTGTAGATCCCCTCATCGGGGGAGTCGATTCGTAAAGTTTCGGCGACCTCGCCTGATAATGTATACAGAGTATCTTTCGTATTGATGACAGGATGGAATCCTACCACGGAGCTCTCAACACGGTTGCCAAACTCTGAAATCATGAACAAACCAATTTTAAGTTCAAGAACCATTAAACAAGCTACTATTTTGTTGGAGGATACAATGATTTAAATATCAGACAAAGTACTAGTAGTTCTCGGCAATAGGTTTTGCAGACATGCCCTTGATATATTATTGTTGTTTTCGTTTCGGTCGTTTTTGTTTTTACTCCATTTGATAATCCTGTCTACATTTTGTTCTAGGACAATCTTAACAGTTGAAATGAGTAAGGAAATGCTGTGTTAGTGATACTCTTATACAAACGAAACGTCTACTGTAATACGGATATAACGGTGACTAAAAAACAACACCTAACGAGCAATTCGAACAGATCGAGTATATCTAGAGTCAGCACGAAAATGACAATTCATTATTTATTTGTATTAAAACCCGTTTCGGCCTCCGTGGCCGGGTGGTTAAGGCCGCTGGCTTTAAACCACTTGCCCCGCACCGATTTTGGTTCAAGCCTCACTTGGGGCGTAGAATTCTTCATATGAGGAAGTCTTTACGCTGGCTAACGGAAGGTCGGTGGTTCTACTTAGGTGTCCGCCCGTAATGACATAATGCCTGGTGGGGCACCTGGGGCCTTCCTCCACCATTGAAAGTTGTTAAGTCGCCATATGGCTTATAATTGTGTCGGTGTGACGTTAAACCCAACAAAAACAAAAACTAAACAAATGTGTCTCTTTGCCGTCACACAATGATTTTTTCGTTTGTCAAAGAGATAATGAAATAGATTCTATAAAACAAAATGAAGTTTTTGATAAAAGTCCTTGGTAAAGGCATCTCTTTATATCTTCATAAATGGTAAGAGTTCTGCATGTACTGAATAACAGAGTTAAAGAGAAGGAAATAAGATTTTTACACAGTTATATTAACAAACAATCTTTTCCGTTGTATCTTTTATTGAATACTATTACAAGCAGCCCATTATTCGTAAGTTTGATAACACTGGAAACCAATTAAACTACTATTGTTCTTAACTGATTTGGTTTTGTAATTTCATGGAATTTTATACCGCCGAACTATTTCCAGGCTTTTCCTCGTCACTGAAGACGATTTTTTTTTCAATCTAAATTTCTGAGACCTTATTACAAACTTTTAGGGTAAATTCAACGGCTTTTCATTAAAAGGTGCCCAAGTCTATCAGCTAACTAGATATTACTAGCAGCATGCTTTATAGTGTACTCTTAAAGTTAATGGATTCTTTATCTCGATGTGATTTTACGCACAATCTATCTTTATCCACCTCCTTTAATGGTGCAAAAACACATTTGTAGAAGCAAGTAATTGGATAAGAATTGCAATTCACAGATCGCGTTGATATGCCTCAAATTTTATGCGATTTTAAGTGATATCCTTCAAACGTATTATTTAAAAAGTTAATTCAAGAGCTATATTTTAGTAAACCTTACAGCGAAGTTAGCTAAATTCATCACAAAAGAAGGTTCTTTGTTTAAATGTAAAACAGACTTAAGCTTTATTTAAAATATCTTTTGCCTAACGCAAAAACTATGCATGCCCGATGTCACCCCACCGTTGCTATGGTACTCTATTTATTAAGTTAGACCATAAAGGATATTTCTTTTGGATTGTGCTCTTTCCTATTTTTTATAACTATTCTGTTAATATCTTTATATTTCCAGTAAGGCAAACTGTACAAATTTGCAAAAAACATTAATATCATCATCAGACAATTAGTTACACAAGACCCCGGAATGATGAAAATGCATTAATTCAACTTTTCAGAGACCAACTAAATTTTCCAATTTGTAAACTGTTTACAGTACAACCAAAAATTTGTTCGGAACCAACTACTCAGTTTAAGATCGCAAAACATTCAGATAAGACTTGGCAGATCCTCTCCAGTTATCTGTCTGCAACTGTTAAGCATTTCTGTTTTCTTAATGCATTTGTCTAGTAGTTTTGAATCAAATCTAAAAAAAAATCAGAAAAAAGTTTTGGCAGTATCTCTTCGATACGGTATCACCCTTTGTCGATAATCCCAAACTATAACAGGATCGGCCTTTTCAATGATTTATCAAAGAGTTGGCGTCGACCTTAACGTACCCTTTGGTCAACAAAACAACTGAATTACTGGCATGGGATGAGAAAGGAAGATTAAGGACATGTTTCAGGGTTTCTGAAAATTGCAGTTTCTGGCGTCGACCTTAACGTACCCTTTGGTCAACAAAACAACTGAATTACTGGCATGGGATGAGAAAGGAAGATTAAGGACATGTTTCAGGGTTTCTGAAAATTGCGGTTTCAGTCATGCCTAATACTGATAGTTAAAACTTTGATATTAGTGCCAAAGATAAACTGTAGTTGCCCTTTACCTAGGCTTAGTGTTGGTATTATTTCTGGCTTACTGAGACCATGGAGCCCATTCCAAGTTCTTTTGTAATAGAGATCCGCTTAAGCCAGTGCAGGAGGAGGGATGGGGCATGTTTTATTTACTTTTCATAATCTCTCATGACTATACTCAAACATTCTTGGCTGAGTTCTATGCTCCCGAATGATTTTGTAGTTTTCTGAATTAAGGAATTTCTAGATACTGCAAACGCTATGGTCTTTGTTTATTCGCTCTGTCTTCGAGTACTAGAAGTATTACAGATAACTTGCACTTTCAACATATTTAGCATTCGAAGTTATGGACTACAGATTTCCTAAGGTACTTTATAAAACAAAAACACTCCTTTCCAGAGAAATCTTAGAATACATGTAATTTGTTCGCAGTTGGTAACAGATGAATTATTCTCAATTGGGCAAGGTAATTGCACATACCGTTCTGGGTAAATATAGAAACAATTACGAACGTAAACAAAATGACAAAATAACAATAATTTACAACAGTAAACTTCATTTGATCCAACTTGCATTAATTTCCGCTCCCCCCCACCCCCTCCCGCACCCACCCCTATCTTATAGCTTTTAATCAAATTTTAAGTCATAGCAAAAACATAATATCAGGCATGAAGTCTAATGAAACGGATGTAGAAACACTACCACAAAATAAGTTATAGTTCTAGAGTTACATGTCAGTTGCCATTCTTATAATTATATTAATTTTCATGTCAAAAATATGTTTTCATAATAAAGATTCAAGCAAAATGGTTTGATTGAACTTAACTGTGTTTGAGAAGTAATGAAATATACAATAACCTAAACGCTCCTAATGTTACGAATATTTGACCAGATATGAGCCTCATGCTCACCGAACTACCTAGTTACTGTTTTACTGTTCGGCGTGAACACTTGGAACGATTCTCAACACAACTGATTAACGATGAAATGTTACGTGTTATTCAAAATGTTGTACAATCACAGATACTTCAGAGCATATGTAACAGATCACCTTAAATATCCATGGCTTAGACAGCGTCGCTAAGTACAAGGTCTGATGGTACAGATTAATCATGGTACCAAAAAAAAAACAGCAAAGTGGGTCATATCTTTCAGAGAGTTTCGAAATTGCTTATTTATTTATTTTGTTACATATAAAAGCCCTATTAACGTTTTTTAACATTTCCCAAAGAGCGTTTCTCAGAAAAGG
The DNA here is from genome assembly GCF_021730395.1 of Mercenaria mercenaria. Classification (NCBI taxonomy): domain Eukaryota; kingdom Metazoa; phylum Mollusca; class Bivalvia; order Venerida; family Veneridae; genus Mercenaria; species Mercenaria mercenaria. The sequence goes on from NC_069362.1 coordinate 29,047,477, forward strand.
AAGCTTTTATTGAATACGTGAAGAAACATACTTGTGAAATAAAATGGCATTTGCGCTCCCAAGAGATATGTGATGCTATTAATCAATGTTAAGACAAATGATTGATGTTAGTTATGAGTTGTACTTAAAGCGATTAATGTGTCTCGTCTAAAATATAATGTCTATCCTGCGTATTCATGTTACTCATTCGGGACTATTTGCATTACTAAACATGGATATATATTCGATATGACTCATGGAACGTTCCGTGAAATGTACACATAACCTATATTTCGGGACAATGTACGATTCTAGTATTGGATAATATGGACAGTGTCTGAAGAAATTTTCATCCAAGTCGGTATTCTACAGAATAAAAAACATTAACTAATATAAGCTAAGGTATTACCGTATTGCGTAGAATCTTTTCTTTGTTTGTACGTAACTTGCCAAATGATTGGTGACGCACAAGGTGACACTGTTATTTCCAGCCGGTCTATTTTCGATTCAAGAAGGAAGAAAAATCTGAAAATAAAGAAATAGGTTTAGTTGATGAACCGTATCGTCCGTTCTTACCCGGTTTCTCTTGCTTTCTTTTGTCACTGGCTGCTGTCGAATGTGTTCATCGTAATGCGTCGTTGATATCAATTTACGTATTTGTTATCGTCAAAACGTTATAAAACGGCACTTTAAAATTGACATCAGGCTGTTCTCTGTATCCAATATTTATGAACAATCTGTACTAGTTTAGCATAAAGTCAAACGTGTGCTCTCGTGTTACCCCCCTCTGCAAAGGCATTGAATACATGCGTACGTGTCCTTTAATAATTATTTACCAGATCTTTCTTGTGTTTAAATTTTGTTTCTACTTCCTGTGTTAGGAGTGCAACTGGCTGAGATTGCTTATATTTGTAATGTCCTATACCTTGTGAACATGGTGGGGATAAAGAGGGGAGTTTGTGGACAGTTAACCGGTTAAAACGCTTCATTGGTGTTCTTGTCTCTTACCACTCTAATGAGGAACACCTTCGTGTCCTTTATTTGTTCATCTTTTAGCTCCTTTTTTATATTCTATACATCTATGTTGAATTGTGTACACGACATGCAATGGTATGTGGGCTGTATTCTCGGAACATGGCTTTTCCTGTTGGATACTTTGCCCTTTTATGCTTCATGTATGGAAATTCATAACGACAATATTACACACACTCGTAGTGCATTTGTGTCATATGAGAAAAATATAATATTAGGACCTTTTATAAAGAAAAACTTGATAATTTTATCAAAAGCTATTTTATTGCAAATGAATATAAAACGTTACTGTGCTTTTAACAAGTGTGAATTCATAGCTTAAAATGTTGGAATTAGAAACGTTCTTACAATATATAAGAATGAAGAAAATTTTGCTTATTTGCTAAAATATGGTTTGACATCTGTAGGATAAGATTACTTAAGAAAATGTATGCACCATGCTAACCGCACTATTTCATACCTTCGTATTGTTTTACGAGGAGACGTGCAAGACAGTAAACGACCGATAGAAAAACATACAATAAAGAAATTAAACAGAAGCTAATGAAAACACATATCAGTTTGAGGGGATTCGATCTTGCATAATAAATACTTGATTATGCGATGATTAGTGTTGATTATGTGCATAAATTTAAAGTCAAAATGCACTTGTCCAATGAGCCTTAAAACGTGTAGGCGTGACATTTAAAAGGTCACTGTATGGTGATGATGCGATTTTGAAGTTACGAGACGTTGCCTGGCGAGAGGATATGCATCGTCATGCTAAAGATATAACACTCGTGGGTATTCACAGTACTCGTATTCAAAATCTATTTACGATCACTGCATCATCTAGGTGAATATATTCTCTTTGGTAGTTCGATATTGCTGCCATTATGTCAACTAAGTAACCAATTCGCAGTGACCTGCGTTTATTTTGCAACACGCCCAGTTCCTTACCAGGACACTTACCAGGATTCATACAAGGAAAGAGCGAACGAACACTGACCAGCCCCGGTCCATACCAGGACAGAGAGAACACTGACCAGCCCTGGTTCATACCAGCTCTGGCTCATAACAGGACAGAGCGAACAAACTCTGGCCTACTATAGTTCATGCTAGTACACTGACCAATCACTTAACCCACAACATTTATTTCTTATTTTGAAATATCAGCGAAGACAATGTCAAAAATACGGCTCGTATTTTACAAGTAAATACGAACAGGCAGAAATAAAGGCAGACAAAATCCGTATTGCACCTTTTGTATTGTTTGTTTAACATCGGTAAACTGTTGAAACACGATAACAAAACGATAAACAAAACTGTTAAGGTATATTATAAAAAGGGTCATTATAACAAAAGCTAGATCTGGGATTTTGTATTCGGCTCTCATGGATTTTGCAACGTCAATATTTTATATCTTTAAGATGTAAAATTTGTTGATTTTGTAAGTTTCAGAAATTACGAATCGTGTGCAATTTCAATACCACATTTCACTGTTCTGCAAGTTTTAAAGTATTTGAACGTAAAAGCAACATAATTATGCAGTTTTCAGTACTTTAATTTCGCCTCTATAAGTTTCATTCATAAATTTATACTCCGTTTTATTTCGTTTTAACAAAGTTCTTTTATGTAAAGCTGTAAATGTCACCTAAAACGGATCTTCGTTATGTATGTCAAAATATTCATTAATAAATGAGACACAGTATGAATATTCGTATTTTGTCTTTTATTAATTTGACGTTTCATTATACCCATTCTTGTTAGATAATAATTATAATGAAATATGTTGTGATTTTAAGGGTTCTTCAACATAACATTTGTGTCATAAATAAGTACATTATATTATTTTGTGTTGTATGCACGCGTAAATATGTCTTTCTAAACAATGCGATCAGTAACACCGATAGATACTCCCCGAAATTACAGTAGTATAAGGGACATTTTAGTCACGGAGAAATGTGGTCAGCATGAGTTGTAGTTCTTAAACACTGCACTACCTCTCACTGATCTCAATATGTAAAGTATGAAGTCAATAGCTTTCATAGTATTCGAGTTATGCCCCGGACAGGGTTTTCAAAAAAGGAAATAATTCAAAAATGGAACCACCTGGAGTTGTGGTTCCGTATCACTGCACTCGCTGATTTCTATCAATATGTAAAGTATGAAGTCAATACCTTACATAGTATTTAAGATATGCCCCGAACAAGGCTTTCAAAAAAGGCAAATAATTCAAAAACGGGACTACCTAGAGTTATGATTCCTTGTCACTGCAGTTCCTCTCAATAAGGTCTACCATTGTATAAAGTTACAACTTGGTATCTTCAATACTGTTATCCTCTGGACAAGAAGTGTTAATAAAGAAGATAATTTAAAAATGGGATCACATTGAGTTATAGTTCCTTGTCATTGCATTCCCTCTCATTGACGTCTACGAATATAAGTGTGAAGTCAATTCCTTACATAGTATTCACGTTATGCCCCGAACAAAGTTTTCAGAAAAAGGGAGATAATTCAGAAATGGGACTACATAGAGTTATGGTTTCTTGTCACTGCACTCCATCTCATTGACTTCTATCAATACGTAAAGTACCAAGTCAAAACCTTATATGTTATTCGCGTTTTGCCCCGACAAGTTTTTCAAACAAGAGGGCCAAGATGGCCCTAGGTCGCTCACCTGAGAAACACACCATAACACAACATAACAGTGTATACATGTTTGACCTAGTGATTTCATGGGAAAAAAATATTCTGACCAATTATCATTAAAATTAGAGCAAAAATCTAGAGTATAAGTAAGTATTTTCTTTGATTTGACCTAGTGACCTAGTTTTTGATCCCATATGACCCATATTCGAACCTGACCTAGACTTCATCAAGGCTATCATTCTGATGAGATTTCATGAAGATCAATTGAAAAATACAGCCTCTATCACATACACAAGGTTTTTGTTTGATTTGACCTAGTGACCTCATTTTTGACCCTAGACTATCCATATTCGAACTTGACCTAGATTTCATCAAGGCAACCATTCTGACCAGATTTTATGAAAATCCAGTGTAAAATGCAGCCCCTATTGTATACACAAGGTTTTTCCTTGATTTGACCTAGTGACCTAGTTTTTAAACCCAAATGACCTATATTCGAATATGACTTAGATCTTATCAAGGCTATCATTCTGACAATATTTCATGAAGATCAGCTGAAAAAAATTAGCCTCTATTGCATATACAAGGTTTTTCTTTGATTTAAACTAGTGACCTACTTTTTGACCCAGATGACCCATATTCGAACTCGACCTAGATTGCATCAAGGCAATCATTCTGACCAAATTTCATGAAGGTCAGTTGAAAAATACAGCCTCTATTGCATACAGAAGGGTTTTCTTTGATTTGACCTAATGACCTAGTTTTTAACCCCAGATGACCCATATTCTAACATGACCTAGATTTTATCAAGGTAATCATTCTGACTAAATCTTATATATATCCAGTGTAAATTGCAGCCCTTATTGCGTACACAAGTTTTTTTTAATTTGACCGGGTGACCTAGTTTTTGACTCTAGATAACCCATATTCAAAGTCGCCTAGATTTCGTCCAGACAAACGTTCTGATCGAATTTCATGAAGATCCGATGTAAAATGCAGCCCCTATTGCATACACATGTTTTTTCTTTGATTTGATCTAGTGACCTAATTTTTGACCCCAGATGACCCATTTTCAAACTCGACCTAGATTTTATCAAGGTTATCATTCTGACTTAATTTCATGAATATCAATTGAAAAATACAGCCTCTATCGCATACACAAGATTTTTCTTTGATTTGACCTAGTTTATGACCCCAGATGACACATTTTCGAACTCGACCTAGATTTCATCAAGGTAATCACTCTGATTAAAATTCATGAACCTCATTTAAAAAAAAAACAGCCTCTATCGCATACACAAGGTTTTTCTTTGATTTGACCGGGTGACCTACTTTTTGACCCCAGATAATCTATTTTCAAACTCGGCCTAGATTTCATCAAGATTATGATTCTGACCAAAATTCATGAAGATCATTGAAAAATACAGTCTCTATCGCATACACAAGGTTTTTCTTTGATTTGACCTAGTGACCTAGTTTTTGACCCCAGATAACCCATTTTCATATTCGGCCTAGATTTTATCATGGTTATCATTCTGTCCAAATTTCATGAAGATCAGTCGAAAAATAAGCCTTTATCGCATACACAAGCTAAATGTTGACAGACGACAGACGACGGACGACGGACATCGAGTGATCAGAAAAAGTCACCTAACCATTGCTCAGGTGAGCTAAAAAGGGAGATAATTAAGAAATGGAACCACCTAGAGTTTTGGTTTCTTGTCACTGCACTCCCTCTCACTTACCTCTATCAATGTAAAGCATGAAGTCAATATCTTACATAGTATTCAAGTTATGTCCCGGACAAGGTTTGTTTTAAAAAGGAGATAATTAAAAAAATTGGACCACCTAGAGTTATGGTTCCTTATCACTGCAGTCCTTCTCATTGACCTATATTAATACGTAAAGTATCAAGTCAATATCTCACATAGTATTGCCCCGGACAAGGTTTTCAAAAAAGGGAGATAATTCAAAACGGGACCACCTAGAGTTACGGTTCCTTGTCACAATGAGGTCTGTCAGCGTGTAAACGTACAACTTAGTACCTTCAACTCTTTTTTTTTAAGTCATGTATATCTTCCGGACAAGAAGTGTGACGGACGGGCAGATACGGAGGGACAGACGGACAAGGTGTCGACTATATGCCTCCCGCTACCTTCGGGGAGCATAAAAATTAGTAAAGCTAGAATTCTAAACCTTATAATCAAGAAACTGTAAAATGTCTTAAAACTGTAGATATTGTCCAGTGAATAAATCATGATATTTTCACAGACACTGATTATATTCCTACTGCAATTGCAAATATATCAAACCAATATAAAATAGTTTCATGAAAAGTCCTGCGGTAAATTTTGGATATATGTTGTTAACACTTGCATAAGATGTTCAAAATATTGCACACAACACAATGCATATGAAAATTAAACTTTACTTCATGTAAAATGCCATAACGGAACTGAAAAAACCTACTAAGATACATTTTGTCTCTATTAATTCACAAACATAAAGACCGTGCCATTAAGATTCCCAGATTATGACTTTCAAATTCGCAAGTTTGAAATATTTAAGAATTATTGGAGACATGCCTAAATCCCTAAAGCCCAAACTAATGACACACTGTTGAAAACATATTTATAGAAATGTCAGTGAATAGAAATGAACAAAATTATGGAAACGAAGTGTGATAGTATCTTGTATGGCATTTACATAATGCTGTCTTCATAAATATAATCTCTTGAGAAATCAATTTGACAAGCTGGATGAATGTTTCATTTAAGAGCATACAAATTGTATGGTCAACTGGACAAAAGCATGATTCGTATTGTTGACCAGTTGAGACGAAACTAGGTCATCTGAATGATCGAGGTCAAGATAGTAGAAAATAAGAGCAATGAGCATTTCTTCCAATCAGTAACTTTCAAAGTTTAGATATTTCAAAATTTCGTCTCAATACTTGTATTAAAGTGTCCAACAACATTAAAATGAAACAAAGCAATGATGTGTAAAAAGTTACTCACAATATTTGTTTCCAGCGTATTTGTATGTAAAAATGCAAATCCATGATCAGAAATTATTTGCCCTAAAGATTTAAAATAAAACTCCGCATTTCAGCTGCAAAAAAGTTCGACACTCCTTCAATTTACTACTTTATGTTAGAAATTGTTTGTAATCCACGCGTAAACATTTTATTTATATGACATTTTGTTTGATATAGAAACAAAATCTGTAAGAATTATAATATTGTAATTCATAAAATTAAAAAAAAACCACATACACACAAAAGCAAACAGTCATTTTGTTTTCAGATCTAATTAAATTGTATTGTTGTATCGACAGAAATATTTATGACACATTCTACTAACTATAGGATATAGTTGGTGAACATCACAACATATCAAGAATACAAATTTCTTATTTAGATTTATGCTGATCAAAAATAACAGCTTCCACCATTTTCTTATCAAAAACATGCAATTGTGACAAGTGTTCTTGATATTACCAACTAAAAAAGATATATAAACCTGAAAATCAGAACAGGTCATTTTCTCTGACAAGTACTATTAACTTAAGCGAAAGTCAAGCGATATAACGTCTGCTTCCGAATATTAATGAAAAACACACACACGATAATATACTGTAAATAAATTAAATCTTTTCTCTCAGTTGATTTTAAATGTTATGTACTAAAACTTAAATTTACCACTCTACCGAATGAATTACTTGTTACAATAAACATTCCTCAAGACACTGAAAATAATTTGTATAACATTCTAAAATATAAACTCTTGTAAAGTTCAGCACTGCAGCGAATCAAGAATGAATATATTATTTCCTAGATTTTTTTCTCCTATCAAGACTCTTTTGAGCATGTCACTTTAGAACTTTCAACTGCTTTTTCGTCTTGGACCCGGTGTTGTTATATTTTCTGGTCCTTTAGGATCATGGAGAACATTCATATTTACTGTAATAGAATTCCGCTTAACCCGGTGCTAGGGGGCGTGAGAGGTGTTGCACATTTCATTACCTCTCATGAACAGACTCAATCAAACCAAGTCTGCTATTATGTTTCTTGGTTGCATTCTGTGCTTCTAAAGGATCTTTTCAGAAATTGTCTTGGTTACGAGTGTATGCATGCCGGTCCTTGCTGAGAGTTTTGCATTTATTTAAAACAAAGACGCCTATCGTTAAATTGACCTATCAGAAACAAGAACCGTTATCACACTTTTTCAGGTTTAGGGACGAATATGCGCTTTCTCAAATGGACTATGGGGAAAAAATGTTACAACGTCCTATATAGCTGCTTATACTCTTTCAGCGTGAATACCCAATAAGTTCATATATGTGACAGACGGGGACAAAATACTTGCATACTTTGCTTGCAATAACAACATAAATTGATACAAGGCACACCACAGATAGTTTTTTTATGCAATGAATATAAAAGTGTCGTCTCAGCATGACATCTCAGTTTCAGGACTGACTAAAGGTTGATTATGGATGCATAAATAATGAACATAAACACACTGTTTACAGAAACTGTTAAATGTCAGTGGACCGTTAATGCACATACACTATAACGCATTAAAGGCTGCGAAATATCTTGTCAGGTTACCACCACATCATTTGATATTCTATTCTCGTTTTTTTTTCCTTTTTGCTATTTGCCAATTGTAATATAATTTTCATTTCATTTAAGCCCGTACACGGCTCCTTTGAATAGCGAAAAAATACCACCACATTTAAATGGATTTTAACTATATTCGATGCATCGAAAAATGCAAAGCGCAGATTTTGTCAAAAAGGGTCAGTGGCGCAGTGGTTAGCAGATCTGACTACAACGCCAGATCCTGGTCAAATTCCCAGTCGTGGCTGATATCCCGATTATTGTTCAGTGCAGGGTGATTTACTTAAATTGCTGTTGTTTCCAACAGTATTGGCCTAGACTTTGTGCTGGTGTGGAAAATTTGACACCTGCCATGGGATAGGCTGGAAGTAAGTTGCGTGCAAAAAGTTGTTAAGTGCATTGATATTAAGAAGCAGATAATCACTTATTGAACTGAGTTGTTAAGTGCATATTGATATTAAGAAGCAGATAATCACTTTTTGCACTGAGTTGTTAAGTGCATATTGATATTAAAAAGCAGATAATCACTTTTTGCACTGAGTTCTTAAGTTCATATTGATATTAAGAAGCAGATAATCACTTTTTGCACTGAGTTGTTAAGTGCATTGATATAAAGAAGCAGATAATCACTTTATGCACTGAGTTGTTAAGTGCACTGATATAAAAAAAGCAGATAATCACTTTTTGCACTGAGTTGTTAAGTGCACTGATATTAAGAAGCAGATAATCACTTTTTGCACTGAGTTGTTAAGTGCACTGATATTAAGAAGCAGATAATCACTTTTTGCACTGAGTTGTTAAGTGCACTGATATTAAGAAGCAGATAATCACTTTTTGCACTGAGCTGTTAAGTGCATTGATATAAAGAAGCAGATAATCACATTTTGCACTGAGTTGTTAAGTGCATTGACACTAAAAAGCAGATAATCACTTTTTGCACTGAGTTCTTAAGTGCATATTGATATGAAGAAGCAGATAATCACTTCTTGCACTGAGTTGGTAAGTGCATTGATACAAAGAAGCAGATAATCACATTTTGCACTGAGTTGTTAAGTGCATTGACACTAAAAAGCAGATAATCACTTTTTGCACTGAGTTCTTAAGTGCATATTGATATGAAGAAGCAGATAATCACTTTTTGCACTGAGTTGTTAAGTGCATTGATATTAAGAAGCAGATAATCACTTTTTGCACTGAGTTGTTAAGTGCATTGATATAAAGAAGCAGATAATCACTTTTTGCACTGAGTTGTTAAGTGCACTGATATTAAAAAGCAGATAATCACTTTTTGCACTGAGTTCTTAAGTGCATATTGATATAAAGAAGCAGATAATCACTTTTTGCACTGAGTTTTTAAGTGCACTGATATTAAGAAGCAGATAATCGCTTTTTGCACTGAACAGTGCATTGATATAAAGAAGAAGATAATCAATTTTTGCACTGAGTTGTTAAGTGCATTGATATAAAGAAGCAGATAATCACTTTTTGCACTGAGTTGTTAAGTGCATTGATATTAAGAAGCAGATAATCGCTTTTTGCACTGAACAGTGCATTGATATAAAGAAGAAGATAATCACTTTTTGCACTGAGTTATTAAGTGCATTGATATTAAGAAGCAGATAATCACTTTTTGCTCTGAGTTGTTAAGTGCATTGATATAAAGAAGCAGATAATCACTTTTTGCACTGACATGAACATTTAGTTCCTAGTTATGTTTTATTTCTGATAATATGTAATTTCTGTTTTAAAGACAGTGAATTCCTTTTGAATCAGCTGTTCAATAAAAAAAAACAATTTATCAATCTCTGTATATTAAACGGAAAAGCCTCATGCTATTCACATAACAATATTCATCAAAATATTATATTCGAAAGAACACAATTTTATACTTAATTTGAGTCGGTTGTATCTAAATACACATTTTGATACACATTGAAAACAGCGATAGCTCCTGGTCATTTCGCATTGTCATTATTTGTAAAGAAAATATTTAAGATAATCCATTTTTGGTAAAATCAACAAATAATATATTGGGTTACATATTTTCCTTATTTGTACAACATAGTACGGCGTTGAGGACAGTACCATATTAAAACGTCTTCTTATGAATGAACCATTTCAAACATAATATCATAATAACTTTAAACATGTTATAGGGATTATAGTGCAGTTACCATCTCCTCGTAAATGGAATCAAAATTCTTACAGTGTAACGTAAATAAATCATACCATCAACTTTTGGCAGTTTCTAATGAATATGCATTTCTTTATAACTGGATATTAATTGATTGGACTGGAAATTATTTATGTCTACAACACACGTGCTACTTCTAACGTTGGTGTAGCAACATGGCTAATACCAAAGGTTTCATACCCCATACAAAACTATTTGAATGTGGGTTAAAATACACACATGCAACAACCAAATATCCTCTAAAGAAAGAGTCAGCTATAAACATATACTAGTCCATGGACAAACAACAAATCTCTAAACGGCACAAATACAGAAGTACATTCAGATAAAAACTTTAATATCATTGCAGATACGGAGCACACAAATGCGTACATACACAAGTTCTTACGTCCCACCCAAACAGTATACCCTCACAGGCCCTCTTACATATAGTAGCACTGCATTACATACAGAGTAAGTAATACTAACACTTACAACAAAATAACTACAATACAGTTACGTTTACGTGAACATTACACACATATCTTTTAGCATATTACAGACCACCTGTAAGAAAGGTAGCAAAGAATGAACAATTTAGCATTAATATGGTTTTATCAGCCTAGATTACATGTAATGACCCTAGGTTAAGAGTATCAGAGGATAAATATTTGGAGCGTGCAGGGTCATGGCCCGTTTATAATTTGAAGCTGATAGGAACCGTGTCTGGATTATCGAGGAAGGTATGATCAAGATAAATGATACGGGATTATCGTAGTGTTTTATGAGCAGGTTTTCTTTACTAGTTTGCTTGGTGTATTCATATCCACTGTAAGAAAATATAACTGAATTTGATCCGGCAATGAAATACATTTCTATCTCGTAAAGCCACAGAAATACATGTTTTATATATCTAACTTATATCTAAATGGAGTGATATCCCCATTAAATGATCTTAGAACAGTGAAATATGGTAATAATATTAAGATAAAATATTCATAAATATGATAAATCGTCCGTGTGGACTTTGTTCTATTTGCGTTATTTTCATGGATTTGATTGGCTGAATCAATCAATCAAACTGAGTGCTTTTATTTTTCTTGGTTGCATCTTGTGCTTCCAAAGGATCTTTTTATAGATTTTATTACTGTTTTCTTCTTGTTTTGACCAAATGTTAACGCCATTGATTCCTCTATTTAAGAATAGAATAGGACAGAAAGGGACATTGACATGTTACCATCTGCTCTCAAAAACAGATTTTCTACTAGTAATGCTTATAGCCAATTTCCTCTTGAAGAAAAGGGCTTCTCAGACATAAAACAAATCAGTAAGGTATAAATATAATGCTGAATAAATTCACCCCTCTACTTATAAAATGAGTAATATTATGAAGAGGTGTTTATTGGGTAATGAAAGTGCAAGTAATGGAAATCTCAGACTATTCGATGGGATTATGTCATTTTCAAAATCGATAAAGAAGGTATTACACTGATTGTAGAGGATTTGAAAACACGGATTTGGCATGCCTCCACAAGGTATTAGCGCTGTAGACATTTTGCGCAATATAATATCCCCTGGAAGGGCAATCAAACTTTGATCCTGTATGATTTCTCATACCAAATGCATAATTACCAGCTAACTGTCCGGTGAAAGATCAGAATTAATCGTTGGTGTAACACGAAATTGCTGGCCGAAAGTCATAAAATATCTCGAGATGAAAGTGTTACCACTATGATCAGATTTATCACTGTCTAGAATACTGAATAAAACTTTTTTTGCAAGTAATCACAAATAGTGTCTGCATAAATGTAACATAATTAACTGTGTGGGTAATTTCTAGAAGAGATGGAAAGGAGTGTAATCTACACATGTTCGTTTGAAACTGACATAAAATACCAAAAAACTGCTATTTAACTGAAACATCTGATTTGTGTCTTTCCTATTATTTCAAGCTATAATTCTGACTTTTCGAAACAACTTTTAACATCCATAAATACTGGTTTTACCTTCCGGTGACAATGCGTGAATGTTTTTCTCCACTATGGGAAATTTACAAAAATGTATTTGAGAATGTAGAAATATATGAACAGGATTACATTCTCCAAGCAAATTCCTGAAATAACACTTTGACTACTACTGCTACGGGCAAAACTACCAATGAAGATCGTGACATCTTTATATATCTAAAAAAACTATTGTATGGTTGGGTGGGATACATTAAGCTGCCAAAGATTTTGATCTTTGTGTTGTGTTTTAACTATTCGGGTGTTAAATCATCGCAACTTGTGATTCCGGTGCGTCCCTAGCCTAAAAGCGAACTTAATCCGCAGTCAGTATTAGCCAAAGGTATGATTTTTGAACACAAAGTAGGTAACTGTTCGATCCATTACAAATGTAAAACAAATACCACGCATACAAGATCAATGAATTTAGTAAAAAAGCAAGATTATTATTTATCCAAGGAAATGCATTTTGAATATACATCTAAATAGTTTATGTATCTGTATCATCAATCCTTGTCTATATTGGAGAATGGCATTACATCGATTTGTGCATCACGGAGCACTTTCACATCTATCTACAGACATAGCAATGGAGTAAAGGGGCATTCAGTGTGCACAGGGTATCTGTGTAAAGAATGTTAAGAGACAAACAAATCAAAGCTATCACATTTTCTCATAAGTTACTCATTGTGTCAGTAGGTCGCCAGAATCGTCAAAGAAACACTAACTAACAAATTGCTGTTTCAAGAACCACTTAATTATTGTTAGTATCTACAACATCGAAAGTCACAAGTACTGAACATTAATCCGAAGTTGCAATAGCGTGTTTGGCTTTGTAGAAATTATAGTTCAAAGAAAATAACTTCTTGTAGTTAGGCGTGCAATGCTGGCATTCTTTGCAAAATGTCTTTTGTCGGCCAAGACAGCGGTACAAAGGTTGGTGGTACTGCACTTTTCTTACCTCCGACTATTAAACGGTAACTGTCATTGAAATAATTCTAAATGTCTTAATATACTATTTTACCGAAATACATATCGGCTATTCACAGGATTATAAGTTTGAGAATGAAAACATTTTTGCTATTTACAGTCTAATCATATAGACCAGACAGCGCTCACGTCCTTGAATACAAAAATGTTTTATTACAATCGACCGCGTTTACAGGTTACATTAGTTAGCAATTCATTACCCAATGATCTTTATGTTGGTACTAGGTAAATTCCTTGTAACATCTTAAAAGTCTAGCACTTTTTACTATCATTTACATAAGATTTAGCTCGGCGCCAAAAACATAAATTAAGAAAACAACAATATTAGTGTAATCATCAGTAGGCAGGTAGCGTATCTATTATCTATTAGTGTGTGGAAGCAATTACGGCAAGTAGAGCGCACTTATCCCCTGGAGTGGAGAGAATAGCTTTCTCAAAGTCTGGATTAACACACGAACAACGCGATGCTAACAGGTTGTAAAGAAATGGTAGAGAAAAAACAAATCCTCGTAAAGATCTGATTGTTTTCAAAAGCTTCTAGGTGCATATCTCTTCGAGTGGTTTAATTCATGTTTGATGTAGAGGACATCATTCAAAGATTTTCCAAAGTTAGATATAGATTAACAGGGTTTGCAAAAAAACATAAAGAGATATTTAGAAATTGCGTTTTATATGATCAAGTCTGATTTCTGAATAGAGAAATGAAAATGTCTTTTCTTCAAGAAACGACACCTATAATGTATTCAACCTTCCCAAGCAAAAAAAAATACAGACACTAAAAAGCAAATTAATATACGCTTGACCTTCTTCCTGAGTTTGAGACCTGCAGTCTGTCTCAGGTAAAGGGGTAAAGCTCACAAATACATTCTGATCGAAGTGGGATGTCCTTAACTATGAGAAAAAAAAGTTACATATGTAACAATTATCTTCTTGTCTTCTTTGACGAATTACATAAAAAATTTATTTGATAAGCTAACTAATTCGTGGTAATCGAAAATTATATCATTTATCAAAAATCAGCTGAAACTACTGGTTTTTACCTATTGCAAAATGTTACAGAATACACGATATGTTCCCTACCGCACATGGTAACTGTAAACAACGTATGTAAACAACGTATGTCTAACACCTTTTTCCCTTTGTCTGTTTGATAATGCGCTGCATAAGTGTAAATAAAAGGAATAAAGAGACATGTACAAGCAACATGTCAATAGGATACTTGTTTTAGTAACTATAATGAAAGAGTTATACTCCTTTCAATAACAAACCACCTAACGTATTTGTTTTGAGTACTTCCAGATTGCCAGCAATAGACTAAATATTTGGTCTCTAACACGCAACTACATTATACAACTATCCAAAAGCTAGATGTATGAAACAATAAAAGAAATCAGACGCTATTGTTTATGCTACGTTTATGTGGGATTACAGCCTGTTTCAATTAAAGATGAAAACTTCTAAAGCCAACTATTGAGTGTCCTGTATACATTATTATAGATCACTTGTAAGTGCCCCCTTTGACAATTGCCTTTTACTTTTATTTATTAATGCGTAGAAATCTAGGCCATATCTACGTTTTATTCAAGTTTCCCGATCCGTCACCGACAGCCATAGTTTGGTCCACATACGGAAACAAAAGCAGGAATGAAACTGTAGTAGCAAACAACACCTTTTTCGAGAGGGCTATTTCTCATGAAAGAAATTTGCTTATTTGGTCCACTAATGTCTAGTAATTTGTAATGTTAACGACATAGTGTTTATAACATTTGTTTATAAAAGAGATGACAATTTTAAGAGAGATATCACAATGTCTGATACATGTTCAGTCTTTACTATCTCTGGGATATTTGAAACATTTTTTTTTTCAAAGCAGCTAGATAAAAGGTCACACTTTGTTATTGTTATTTCCGCAATTTTGATTTATCATTGTATACTGTTTATATCAGACAAGAGTACATGACCTAGAGTTTATATTAATGGCTGCAAATCTACCCGATACAGGGTAAAGGCGCGTATGTAATTTGTTAATAAATTACCAGAGGGACGTACACATTTCTGTTTTATAATCTAATAATTTTAAAAATCATATTTCATACTATTTACAAACTGGTAGTGTTTAAAAAGATATTTCAATTTTAATTTCTTTTTATGAACTGACTTTAGTTTTGTACAAAAACTTAATTTCTACGATATTATTTTTTATTTCAAAATCAGCTGATAAACTGAAAAGATTATAACATTTGATTTATTTGGAATATTATAAGAATTTGAATCACTGGTAAAAAGTGCGGATGAAAATACAATGTTTAAGCGGTAAAGAGTCTATGCAGAGTGAGTTAAAGCAAAAAAGACAGTTATCCGAGAGCTGGATATATCCATCCGCACCAACAACCTGTGATGGATCCTATGTCTCGCATACTGAAGTTTTCAAATAAAAGACGTAATGAAATAAAAATGAATGCTTTTCATATAAGCACTACTTTATTATAGGTCTTCTGGCGTATGAATTTACGCATTCATTTACTCACAGTACGACAGTCATCTTACAGCCTGGATAAAAGACGAGTTTTCCAGCAACAAAACACAGGAAAATTCTGTCTGGCATGCAAGAAACTACACGCTTCACATTATTTACTTTGTTTAGACAATACATTCATAAGTAGCATATTAAATAGTATTTAGCATTTCTTGTAATCTTTATACACAAAATAACGCGGTGTCTTGCTTACTAAGTCTACTTTCTGATGATATACTTGGGTAAACACTATTCTGATATACTTGGGTAAGCACTATTCTGATATACTTGGGTAAGCACTGTTCTGATATACTTGGGTAAGCACTGTTCTGATATACTTGGGTAAACACTATTCTGATATACTTGGGTAAGCACTATTCTGATATACTTGGGTAAACACTGTTCTGATATACTTGGGTAAGCACTATTCTGATATACTTGGGTAAGCACTGTTCTGATATACTTGGGTAAGCACTATTCTGATATACTTGGGTAAACACTATTCTGATACACTTGGGTAAACACTATTCTGATATACTTGGGTAAGCACTATTCTGATATACTTGGGTAAGCATTGTTCTTAAATGCGCAACAGAATGAAAGAATGAAACTAATATTTTTATGAGTTTATGCCATGAAAAACATTATTTTTTGCAATTTAAATAATTGTAAGATTACAATTCATGAAGTTAATTTTTCATCTCTGTAAGTTTTTCATACTCATTATTCATACTTTTGATGGTTCATTATAATATTGTGTAGTCATCAACAAAGATAAAGTATATTTAATGAATCATTTTCAGTTCCCTTTCAAAGACTACAATTAACAAGAGCTACTTCAATTAAATCATTTCTCTCTCTATTTGATACGTGTAAGAATAACATGAGTCATTTCTTCACGCTGCTATATACATCTTTAGCCACTCAGTCAAAATCCATGCCCTTATTCAGCTTGCTTATTACATGCTTTGGTATTTGTATGTTCTCCTCTCACATCTACATCTACTAGAAGCTTAAAACAATAGTCTTAACGCATTAAGCTTAACGAGAAGTCATTTTTCTTCAAATGTATTTTCTGGATCTAGTGCTGTTATATAAAGAGAGTTTTCTGCATCTTCAACAATGCATTGTCCTAATATATAATTTTGAGTACACGAGGAAAGAATTCCTTTAATGGTATGTCAAACTGCTCCCGGTGATTCACAACAGCGTTATTCACTGCTTCTGATAATTCAAGACAGCGTTCCTCAGACGATTTATCAAACTGCTCCCGATGATTCAGGAGAAAGTTCCTCAGAGGTTATGGCAAGCTGCTCCTGATAGTTCAGGAAAGCGTTCTTCTGGGAATTTGTCAAACTGCTCCCGATGATTTAGAAGAGAGTTCCTCAGAGGATTTGTTAAACTGCCTCCAATGATTCAGGAGACAGTTCCTCAGAGGTTATGGCAAGCTGCTCCTGATGGTTCAGGAAAGTGTTCCTCTGGGAATATGTCAAACTTTTTCTAGTGATTCATGAGAGAGTTTCAAGACGATATGTTAAACTGCTCCCGACGATTCAGGAGAGCGTTCCTCTGGGAATAAGTCAAACTGCTCTTGATAATTCAGGACAGCGTTCATCTGAGGATATGTTTAACTGCTCCCGATGGTTCAGGAGAGCGTTCCTCACGGGATATGTCAAACTGCGCTCGATGATTAGGGAGAGAGCTTCTTAGAGGATATGTCAAACTACTCGCGATGAATCAGGACAGCGTTCCTCGGTAAATATATAAAACTGCTTTCGATGATATATTCAGGAGTAAGTTTCTAAGAGTAAATGTCAAACTGCTCCCGATGATTCATGAGAGAGTTTCTTAAAGGATATTTCTAACTGTTCCCGATGATTCAGGAGAGAGTTTATTAAAGGATATTTCTAACTGTTCCCGATGATTCAGGAGAGAGTTTCTTAAAGGATATTTCTAACTGTTCCCGATGATTCAGGAGAGAGTTTCTTAAAGGATATTTCTAACTGTTCCCGATGATTCAGGAGAGTTCTTAAGAGGAGGAAATGACAAACTGGTCCCGATGATTTCAGAAGAGAGTTTCTTAAAGAATATGTTTAACACCTCGCGATGATGCAGGAGAGAGTTTATCAGAGGATGTCAAACTGTTCCCAATTATTCATAAGAACGTTCCTCCATGATTAAGGAGAAGGTTTCTCAGAGGATATATCGAACTGCCACCCGTTGATTCAGAAGAGAATTTCTCAGAGGATTTGTCAAACTATTCCCAATTTATAAGGAGCGAGTTTCTAAGAAGAAATGTCAAACTTCTCCCATTGATTCAGGAGAGCGTTCCTCAGAGGATTTGTCATATGTCAATTCAGGAGAAGGTTTCTCAGAGATATTGTCAAACTGCTCGCAATTATTCATGGTAGAGTTCAACACAAGATTTATCAAACTGCTCCCGATGACTACTTTAAGAATATATGTTCATCTTGAGCATAAGAAGATGCTTCAAAACTGGATATGCTAAATATTTTACCGGTCAGTAGAATTGAAACATTCAAACTGAGTTCCAGTAGTTATAACGATGAGCAATCACGAATGTCTTTGACAATACATTCACCTTAGTCTAATGAATATCGATTGAAAAATTCTTCTTAAATTGTGGACAAAAAGTTAATAATTTAAGGACAGAAGGTTGATGTCCATCTGTTGAATAACACAAGCCACATATTCGTACTCTTTCGAAGTATCTTTCTTTAGAAGTCTTCTAGTCTAAATGTACACGACTGCAATATACCATCGGTACATGTTGAATTTTTTGTCTAAATACGTTATAATGAATTATTATAACAGGAAAACTGTATATTTGATAAACACATATCTATGTAGCAAAACCAATGAAGAGATAATTTCGCTTCTGTCTTTGGTTTCAAACACTTAAATCTTCCAGTTTTGAAATTAATTAGTGCACAAGTGTTTACAAAAAGGCATGCTTTCAGGAATTTCAGATGGGTATGAGTGTAGATTGCAAACATGCCAACATGCCAACATTGTGGATCCAAGTTTAAGACGCATGCACAAAATATGATAGAAATGTTAAGGTACATCAGGAGCAAAAGAAAGCATTGCAAAAATCGTGATTACTTAAGTACAGGAACACTTAACATACCAGAGACAGAGGCTAATTTAGCTAATGGTAGAACTATATGGACATCTATTGAAGTGATGTGGTTTCACAATGAAAAATACTACTGGAAGAAAACTTAAATAAAAATGTATAAGAAGCCTGCCAACCAAAGCACTCAGTACATTTGAATATTTCTTTGCTGTTCTCAGGTTTTAATTGTTATGTTGCATAGCTTTGTAACAAATGATTGCGAACTTCGTATAAATGCATGGTCTTAGTATTTTAATAATCTCCACCAGTGGAGAGTTTTAATTGTAGACTTGGTCTATGATTTTAATTCTTTTCTAAAAACTGTTCTGCTTGTTTGCCTCATTTAAGCAAGTAACGAAATACCAGTAAACATCATCCAGTCAAAACTTTATAGCCCCTATTACAGGACGATGATAACAAAACTATTTAGGAAAGCGGCATCGTCTTATAGAAACTACATCCTTGTTGTCTATATGCATCGCCGTATTAAATGTGGACAATGTAAGAACCTTTTTAGTTTTGAACAGTCATCAACATTGCATCGGCATTCAGACAACAAGTCTTACTGCTGCTCAGTAATTGGTGTTATAGTAAAAAAATCCTTTTCATTTGATAAGAGTGAGCTTTTCTTATAGCCCGGCAGATGACCATTCGTAATGAAGAAGTTAAACTGCTTTTGAATTTGGTATACCGACGCGGAAAAGGAATAAAACTCATAATTTAGAATTGATTTAATGATATTTTATTGCTTTTTTTCAGATGGCAATACAAATGTACAAGACATGCATGCTCAAGGCGAACTAAATTTAAGAATTTCATAGATGCATGGGTATACAGATTATATATAGAAGCAAAACAACATTAGAGGGTTGGCCCTTCCCAAAATTTATATCACCAGAGTTTCTTAAATACATCTAGAAAGTTAATATTCACTCTTTCAAAGGCCCTGTTATTTTCTCTGAATCAATGTTCTAATAAGATTTTATCAAGTCCCACTTTCTAAGCAATATCTCATCAAATGACCTTAGATCAAACAACTAACATGATTTGCCAGCTGAAATATAGCCAATCAGTTCACAACTTAACACCAACTTGCCGATTAAACAGAGAATGAAGTTTGGCAACCTAAAACACGCACTGCAAGCCCTGCAGATTCACTGCAAAGATAATTCTACACCGGTTACGGTTGTAGCTGACATAAAACTTCATTCCGTACAACGGTAGCAAATAACGTAGAGCATTAGGAGATAGCTTTCGGCTCTGACCTATGATAAGTAGCCCATTTATCTTAATACACGTCCAAAGCTTTTGTTATTCTGTATAGCATATAAAATATGTTATCTTATCTGCAAGTGACAAGATAATAGATCCTTACTGTCAAGCCGAGGATGACTGTGTGCCAATTCTAACAGGTAAAAACTTTACTTCAAGAAGAGAGGCATTTTCTTGATCTGGCGTTATGATAGACCTATAGCTAACATCAATTTTGGGGGATGTTCGTTTTATCAAAGTATTACTGTAATAGAAACAAAACAAGGTAAGAATGTGTCTTGTTAGAACATAAAAAATACTTTTGTAGATGTAGTATACTAGGAATCAAAAACTTAGTGATCTTTTTGTGCTTTGTTTGATAATCTTGAAATTTCCACCCAAAACTTAATACTCTCTTGGGAGTTGCACTGCACAACCTTGTAAATATCCTTCTTGTATGTTGACATGTTAAAGTGTAAAAAAGGAAGGAACATGATGTAATAGGGACTCACAAAAGATTAGCATTTTAGGATAAAAGGGAAACTTTGAAAAAAAATAGGACATAATGTAAAATACGAAAACAGCAATTCAAGTCTGAATATTTTGATGAAGTTCTAATACATATAGAAAGCAAAATGGTGTTGTTAACAATGCAAGAACTATAGCCATCTTGCTCACTTCTTTTTCTATCGTTTGATATGACCAGAATGCAATTTTCCCTCATAATGAAGTCAATTCTAGTTGTGTACAGCATACATAAATATGTTATCTTATCGGAAAGTGACGAGATTATAGACTCATACTATCAAGACAAGGGTAATAGTGTGCCAGTTCTCTCGTTTTATGATGTACCCATGACTAACATTAATGTTAAGTATTTTTCTTGTCTTGTGCAGTTGTAGGAACAATTCTTAATGTAGATTACTTAAAAAGCAATGAGAAATATCCAACAGGGAATGCAACGTTCCTAACAACGCACCCTCCCCAAATCGCAACTTACAGCATGTGGAAGACCAAAACACGCACGCACGCTCGCACGCACGCACGCATCAACAATCTTGTTAATGAAACAAATGTAAATCACATTTGAAGGAATTGATCTTTTAAGGAAAATAAAGTGCATAATAACATGAAACATACGGTACACATTTTACTAAGTACAGCAGCAGCCTTATAACAAACATATTTCAATTCCATGCCAGAATATTTTAAACTTAAGGTTAAACATAAAGAAAACACATAACAGTGTTGTTTAAGACAATTATGGAGTTTTAATGAAAGTTTTACAACAAAAGATAAAATACAATAACAACAAACCAAACTTTAATATGGTGGATGAACAAAGGCATTATGTTGTTGACAGAAAATGTCGTAGATATATTTCTTCTAACACAATGCCTAATTTAACTCATAAAACTCTTACAAAACATGAATTCCTCTTCATAATTAAATCAATTCTAGTTTTCCATTCAACAGAGACAGACGAATACAAGAGTGGCAGAACGCTTTGCACAGAAGAGAGCCTGCAAATTTAATTGATGTATGGTTTATATCGATATTGAAAGCTTTTAGATTTGGAACATCTTGTATCAACATTGTGGTTATCTCGTGTAGCATGCCTCCCGTAGATAATCATCTGAAAGTATACCTTGCGGTTGCTAGAAAAATGAAATTAATAGCTCTGCTGCCAATTACCACAAAGCAACGCTTCCTAAAGAACCCCCATGCCAGAGACAATTAGCTTGTATATATTACTTGCCGTTTAATTATAAATCATACAGGTAGAACAATTGGAATAAACGAAGTACTTATATAAATGGTGTGAAACGTTTGATGTGGAAAAAGGAAACGATAATGTTAGTCTCTAATGTCTTGTGATTTCAAAATTTTATAGTCAAACGCGACGGCAGACGTTTTAGGTAAACTTAAAAATTGTACACACGACTCCTTTACAAATGCATGAAGGTTTGTTACACATTTCTGTCACACATGTCAAGTTTTCTTTTTCATTTTTCGATATCTTAGCAATTCAAAAATATATATTCACGGAACGTATCTCTTTGTTTCTTATTTTTCTTTTGTCTTAGTCCACTTTTTCTTTTAGACGTAGAAATAACCAGGTAAATTTATACAAAGCTCTAATACAGACTAGTAATTGTTCCACAATACCACATCTCAGATTATGAAATAGTTCTTTGTCACTGTGCATCTAATTATATTTTGTTTATATCTGAATAAAAGAGAATCAAAATTTACATTTTATCATAATTATTAAACAAATCTGTTAAAAATGACAAGACAAACATGTTGACTCGCGGCAAAAACACCAAGTCGGTTTATATTATTAGATACCAAGCAAATTAAAAGTCAACGAAAATGAATTAAATTCAACAAAATGAAGATTTTAATGTCCAAGTTGAGAGATTGAGTACAGATGACAACTTCTGTCATCATATCTTAATAAAACGTCACTATAGTATCCTAAATATGCCTGCACAAATTTAATATTTCCTTGATATTTCATTCAGAAAATAATTATAGCCGTAGTTGTAAATGTTAGTGAGGACAAAAGTGCATAATTGTAAACACATGTTAAACGTCACTTGTCCAATTATATATTTTCTCAGGTAAGGTCACAAAATATTAGTATATACAAAAGTGATGTACGTTTAGTATGAACATTTTAATGACAGCTCGTCGATTTCCAGACAAACCTTTCACATATTCTGATTTGAAATATATAAAAAAAATACAAGGGACTCGTATGTATATCTTTTGGATACCTCAATCAGTTTGACAGATTAAAAAGTCCAAAGACGGCATTGCTTTGAATCATAGTACTGATAATAATAGTATAACGGATGCATTTGTATTGTATCATATATTTACACACGTTAATTATTTTAAAATGTCTTATTTATTATTACTTGTGTACAGATCACATGATAATAAATAAAATTATTTGTTAAGTGGTCAAGCGTATGCTTTTGTTACGTTTTATGGAAAAGGTCTTATCTAGTGTTTCACTGTATTCTATTATCTTGCTATTATATTATGTTTGTAAATGAGGTCTAATATTATATGGTATTGAAGATTAAAATGGCAACTTTAAACTTCCATAATCAATTTTGGTTGCTTATTTTACGCATTTAGGATTCAAATTCCATATCGGAACATGTTGCTGTTGCATAGTTAACAAAACCGGAAACACGTAATAAATAGATTTACATAAGGAAATGGCCAAAAGAATTGCTTTTGATAATATTCGCGAACAAAGACACTGAAAATCAGACATTCGTCTTCACAAATACATTTAGCGTCAGTCAAAAGTTGAGAAGCTGTAATTCTTACGAATCAAAAGAAATTTTATGATGAATGGCTGGTTTTAAACGAATTTTGCAGATGAATATCAAAATTTGATAATGAAAGTCGGAAATTATTTATGAAACTTTACTTAAAGTTTCCAAGCTGTCTGTTACATTTATGTTAGATTATACACCAATGTAATAAAAGCAATTAGTTTAAAAAGTTTAAGCAAATTAACGTTTGAATTGTCTAGAAAATTTGGGCCTTTTTCTTATGCAAATCCTACGTACCCCTTTTATCTTAAGTATCTTAGGTTAAATCAAAAATACAAATTTTAAGCCACTCAAAATGAAAAATAATGCAAAGACTGGTTTGAATTTTTATAAACATATGAGCCGTGCCATGAGAAAACCAACATAGTGGGTTTGCGACCAGCATGGATCCAGACCAGCCTGCGCATCCGCGCAGTCTGGTCAGGATCCATGCTGTTCGCTAACGGTTTCTCTAATTGCAGTAGGCTTTAAAAGCGAACAGCATGGATCCTGACCAGACTGCGCATCCATGCTGGTCGCAAACCCACTATGTTGGTTTTCTCATGGCACGGCTCATATCTGCAAACGTTAAATGCAGATAATGATGCAGTGAACCAGAGACCCATTGGAAGGGTGTACCTACTCCTTTGCGATTCTTGTTATTGTGAAGATAAAGACTCGAATGAAGATGATTACAAATCGTCTTGTTGTGAGAATTCCGCAAAAACAGCTCTAGGAATTTGATGTTGAATGGCATTTTATGACTTTTGTTTTCGCAGTTTTTGAAGGAAAGAACTTTTATGTTTACCTTTTTTTGCATCACAAAATTCTTCTTCTTAATATATAAGTTCATTTTTACATTGTGAAAAGCATCCAAGGTAAACCTTTTCAGAGAACATTAATACTTAAGTTGTTATTTTCTCTCTGTGCTCAGTTTTGTTGTATTAATGACGGTATCTTTGAAGAATTACAAAACCTGGAACACACTGCGCGATCTCTTCTTCATTGTTTACGTTGGAAAACAAAATGATTTGTACTTACTTTTTAGTAGTATTGAGAAACAGGTACGGGGAAACTTCTATGCCGTCGGGAATTCTGTTATTATCATAAAACAAATTCCTTTGGTTGATTCCGAACGCATAGTCCGTGTCTCGCGTTGGAAGCTCCTGGTTGTTACTATATTTAGCTATGAAAATCCACAAGAACACTCTTATGAGCAGAACTGTACATCCGGTGCTGTCAGGGAAGCGTCGCCACATTATTGTCCTAGTAAAAAGGAGAAAAATATTTTATGGTGACATAATAATACAACAGCCATACATATTCAGGTAACATTTTTAAGCTCTTCATATTATATGTTGTCACAGTCTTTATTGAAATGATTCACGAAAATTCATGGAATCTGCTAGCTATCAAGAAAAAGATTTAGGGTAAAGCTTAAGGTACCATGTCCCAAATTTAGAGCAATACGAGTCGCATAATATGCGTTGTTAATTATTATTTGTTCATTTCATATTTCAATACTGATACGTGCGCTTTATACTAAAAATACTATAAGACAAATGTTGTAAAATCATCATATCATTAACCTTGTAGAGTGCAGATTCATTATTTACTGCTATAATACTTAAATATCATTATTACTTTCATGTTTTAGGACTACACGTTTTGTCTTGGAAATAAACAAAAGTATTGCAATGATTAAAAGAACTAATTATAAATATAACCAGAGGGTACGTAGGATTTACATTAAAAAATGTCCCCCCCACCTCCTCCAATTTTCAGACATTTCGAAAGTTAAACATGTTTTTGTTGAACAGTACAAAATTGCACCATAGTCGCACTGAAGATGAATAGAAAATGTTTATCTAGTATCACGCGGAAGCAACGGCTATAAAACATCGCACTTTTCGAGTTCACGCCAATATCAGTAACATTCGGGTGCAATTATTAGTTTTTTTCATGCTAAAACACGTTCTATCTAAATTTGTTTGAAAATAATCTTAGTAAAGTATTCGGTGCAATTATTAGTTTTCACGCTAAAACACGTTCTATCTAAATTTGTGTAGAAATAATCTTATTTCAATTTGTATATTCCATATATATATTACTTTTTTCATGTTACTTTTCATACAAACGTGGGAAAACCGATGCAAATATATCCATAGCCGGGGAAAGTAATTTTCCAGGTGAAAAGAGTGTCTAAAACATGTCCTAGTATAATGACCTCACTACATGATATAAGCCAATAGGCGAGGTGGCTTAGTCAGTTTAGTTTAGTCACTAAACAATACCAAAAAACGCGGCTTAAATGATCTTTATTTAATTTTCGAATAAAACCGTTTCTTTTTTTTTTCTTTTTCTTTTTTTTTTTTTTTGACATTTCCATACAAGTACCATCCTGTACCTGATATTCGAGAAACAGCATCCCACAAAATAAAAGGTATTGTCTGTACTGTAACAGATTAGATTTAGAAGACGAATAACATTTTATTTTAGTTTGTCCTTGTTTTACGAACTTATGAAAAAAACATTATTATGAGAAACCTAGCATGTATAGGTTTATAGATAAGAAATGCAAGTTATTTCATGTTTATATTTAAATATCAAACATACATTGAACTATAGAAGCCAAATCTTATATGTAATGTAAAGTAAAACGAGCTTTACCTTGCTACGATATATTAACCTTCATATATATTGCCCTGCTCTTACATGTATTAAAAGATCTTGCGTAAAGTAAAAAAATATCAAATATTTTTTACTTTTTTTTAAATAAAGGACTTGTAAAACGATAAAATATGTTCTACCTAAAACTAAATCGCCTGGTAGCTGTAAATGTGCCATGTCACGTGATTACTCTATAGTAATTATATATTTTGTTAACATATAGATACTGTTCTCTGTACAAATCGAATAAAGTATATGACTCATGCGACTCATTATTCTACTTTAATTTACAACTGAATATCCCAGGTAACAAGAATATTCTTTTTTTCTTCTTTTTTTGGCACGGAATGACTTCGATATTTAAACATTTGGGCAATTTTTTCTATAATTTGTAAACTGCAAGATTATTTACAACAAAAATATATCTTGAATAACAACCAGTAAAATACATTGGTTTTATCAAATAATGTTGAACACGTACAGCTTGAATGTCTCAGTTATAGTTACATAAATGTGTGGCCATTTTCTGTACAACACGACAAAATTTCAAAACTCATTTCTCCTCACAAAGTGCTTTACCACTAGTCATACGTTGATTACTAATAATTATTTCAAAGCAAACGTTATTACAGAGGGTCCATTTCCTAAAAGAATTTCGAAAAATGTCCGATTTTAAGAGTTTTTGTACACGAAATGGCGTATCAATCTATACATAGGATAATTTTGAAACAATTTCTTGAACCGTAACTAAGATTTTTCATTACACGATATGTATTATAGTCCCTCACTTTCGAAGCTTCCAAAAATTTGGGGTCCATTCATCATGTAAATCCTACTTTGTCCTTTGCATGTTTAAACTTTGTTTTTAAATTGTAATATCAGATTATCCTTTCCTTTTATGCTATCCACTGTCAAACCCTTCGTACAAATATGACATAAACAGTTCACATGCATGTGTAATAATTTTCTAAAAAATTGTCATCAAACAGTTACTAACTTATAAGAAATACAGCCAAATATGTATATTGTGCGATGCAGCTAAGAAGGAAAAACTGCTGCTTCATAATGATCACCATATTAAGAACACGTATTTGTTACTAATGTTGTCGTGCAGTTGCTTATATTTTTTATATTGATGTTGTTTCTAAGCTTATATTTGTGATATCTTGCTCATCCTCCCAATATTTATAAATGGCCAAAGGTATATTTTATATGGCGATATGTCAATACGTCTGAAACTTCATTTCGTTTTTTCGAATACTTATCTCCAGTTATGTAAAATTATTAAAATACCAAACACCCGGGTTTTCAGGAGTTTGTTACTTTAAATAATGTTTGATACATTTCACAACGTTATGCTATTAAAGCTAAGCTTGAGAATTACCTGATTTGGGTTTAACACCGTATTTTATACTACTGTAAAAACAAACTTGAATAACAGTGTGTATCCAGATATCTTACTACCTTTTCCATCTTGGTCAATCTGACTAAAGTACATATCCTATTACGCTACGTTTAGAAGATCAAGTACTTTAGTCAGATTGCATCTTGGTGTATTTGAATTAAATAACTTACTGTGTTTGTTTAACGCAGTACTCGTAAAACAGTTACGCCATTGGTAAGATACGCCACGCTAATAATGTTAATAGATTTATCAAAAATCCTTTAGATATATCTAAACATGTAATCGGTTAGAGTCATTTCATTATAATGTCTCAAATGACAAAGTAAATTTGAATATATAGGCAAACGGCGTGAACAACCTGCTCTTTGGTCTCTAGACCAATGAATGTTTACATTAAGGACCAAAAATTGTTTGCAGAGAAACTTTTGTCTCACTTGTGTTGTGTTATAAAAATGATGTAAGAATGTGTTAAGAACTTGCCAATAAAATCATACGAAAGGTTAGTAGTTCATATTTAATTTTAATAGCGAAACAATGACTTTGCATTTTTATTCTGTTAGCGAAAGGACAATCGTTTCTATATATGATAAAATGATTATTTTAGTAAATGGTTTCGATACAGCGGGTTTTATTTTTATTACAAACTGGGGAACCACGAACATCTTAGGCAAGACAAAACTAACAGAGTCTCGCCTTCCTCAGACCACGACACCACCTCCTTATAACGGTGGAATAAACATGGTTCATCATTTGACATACCGTATTTCAGAGTTCAGTTGTCCGTTATCCACGAGTACCTTTGGCAGAGTGGTTAAGTATGGATGCCTTGGGTATTTCCATTCATATTTTCAGGTCTTAAATCCCAAGCTTTAGTTGTAGTGAAACTTAAAATGAACCACCTCGAGTATATATGAGCCGTGCTATGAGAAAACCAACATAGTGGGTTTGCGACCAGCATGGATCCAGACCAGCCTGCGCATCCGCGCAGTCTGGTCAGGATCCATGCTGTTCGCTAACAGTTTCTCCAATTCCAATAGGCTTTAAAAGCGAACAGCATGGAGCCTGACCAGACTGAGCGGAGCGCAGGCTGGTCTGGATCCATGCTGGTCGCATACCCACTATGTTGGTTTTCTCATGGCACGGCTCATATGATTCTTATATTATCTCAGTTATTACTACTTGTTGAGCACTACCAATAGATATAGACAATAATTTGCAAAACGCTATCGAAACAGATCATCAATTGTAATACACATTGTAGGCATGCTAACTGTAGGTATGGTACAAGTTACCTTACAGTTTTAATAATGTTGTGAAAATGTGACTTGAGAAATAGCATGATATCCCATGTTCATTTAGATACTAGCTTACATTTTTTCCAGCTGTACAAGCCATCACTGCTAATCATTTGTCAAGTTTTAAAGCAGTGAATTTATTGTTTGCATAGAAATGTTTTCAAATTTTCAAATTGGTAATTAGATAATAATCTTTTTATGACCAAGTTAAACAATTATTTTACCATAACGAATATCAAAGCAAAGCAGACATAAAAATTACATACTTTTTACATGTTTTATACTTCCTGTAAATCGATTAGGCTCATTGAAATTACAATAATACCTTACAGTAATATAAAATCCAGTTTAAATTAGCTTGGCCTGCAGAAATTTAGATAATATTCATTGTTTAACTTTAGTTTTTAAACTTTACATCCTGCTTACAATTCGAAAATATCTTTTTACTTAATCAAAAAACCTATCCCACAAAAAATATGGAATTTTGTCAAGCCCAGCTAATGACTTCAGTAAGATCCAACGACTTGTCATGATTAAATGTAACGTTATACGTTCACAAATCCCTTCTTGGCTATTTGCATATAAATGAAATGGTTCTTTCTACACGAAATACCATTTCTGTAAATTCCCAGACAATCCTGTCTTTTCATTCATTGATATTGCTCGTCTCGCCAGACACATTTTCCTTTCAATTAGCGGCTCGGATAGAATTTTCCAATTCCAGATCTAACGGTATAGTAAATTTCTTTGATGTATGATATGATTGTCCTTACTTCAATAAACTTCAAGACAGTTTTCTTCTGCTTTTGTGGTCGAATATGGTCGTACTAGACTCAGTGCTGTTATATATTTTCTGGCCCTTTAGGACAGACAATGAAGCCCATACAATGTGCCCGGATAATACAGCTCCGCTTAAGGCGCGAAGCTAGGGGACGTGGTGGATGTTGCAAATTTCATTTCCCCTTTTCAGGCAGAGTCTGTTATTATCTTGCCTGGTATCGTCCTGTGATTCTAAAGGACCTTCTGTAGATTTTATTATCTTCCCTGAAACATTTATTTAGTATAACAACACTATTGATGGTAGTTTGCTAAGAATTATCATTAGATATGAAATATAAAACATGAGCTTACTTATGACACTGTACAAATAATGAAATTATATTCATTTTTAGCTGTCATTTTTTGAGAGATTTGAACAAAATTGTCATGAGTGACATAAGGGTTAATAAGTGTATTGTGTTTATGTTTAACACATAATAAGTACTTTTTTCATGCTCAATAACTTAATAATACATGTTACAAATGGACAAGGGTAGCGTGCGCTTCTTTCCTCATTAGTTAAGGAAAACAAAGCAGTATGATTTCGTTAAATTTTCAAAGAAATATCATCCTTTTAATCCCTTATGGATGGGAATATCTAAAGACTTACTGTCTGTGTTATTCATATGTTTGTTACCAGGCATACATATGTAATGTTAGGATTTAAATAAAAAATATAAAACTCTAGTTTCGATTCCTTCATTAGTAAGATTTCGAAAATACCTGATTGTATTTGAAATGGCCTACTAGTATTCACGATCTCGAATATCGATAGTGATAGTGGGCACTTATTTATTTAAAAGGTACTATTTTCTTAAGGATTTTCCTGGATAATTTCTTTGCAGTAAGATCTGTTAACAGGATATGTACTTTAAAATGACAAGTCACTGCTATCATGCACGTTTCTATAATGAGTTATTTTATGATCGTAATAAATGAACATGATCCATATTGCTCTTTAACAGGCAAAACAACACTTAAATAAGGATTACTTTAGACACGAACATATTAGATATGACGCATTTTCAAATATTTTAGATCTAAGAGAAGCAATAAATATTACAAGTAAACTTCTTTCCGTTTAGTTTTTCATACATAAAACGTAACAAAATGTACTTGCAGTATTGTATTGCACTACATACCTTAACCATTTTTTTCCATTGAACGATACGTTTGATTATGCATTCACAGTGGCAATTACCGTTGTATATTTTGTCATACTACTGTCACTGCATTTCAGCAATAAAACTTGATTTTTTGACCTTTATGATAAAACAAAATATCTCCATATCATGTCCGGTCTTTGTATTCATAAAATTTATGAATGAATATTTCCACCAACGCTAATTGTCAAATATCGGAAAATAATTCCCTTAGTGTTGGGTGAAGCACATTTTTGTCCCGAAACAAATGTTGTTTACTTATTAAAGTTGTTTAATATTTATTCCAACCAACATTGATCACATTTTACTTAACATGCATTAATCTAGTCAAATATATATATATATATATATATATATATATATATATATATATATATATATATATATATATATATTTAAATTGTACAAAAGTCACGTAATTAGAGGTACACGAAATTTGAATGCAATTCCTCTTATCATAGATCCCTACCACCCAACTTTCATTTTTGTTCTCACACTATAATATAATGGAAGGTGCATTACGTCCAACCAAGCCAAATATCTTCCCACCACTGTCCCAGCCTTGTATACTTTGAAGACCCCTGATTTATTAAAGTATTCTGTTTCAATAGATTGTAATGGATACACTGATGACTTTTTAACTTTTAAAAATGTCAATTTTACATGCAATTTAGGCCCCCTGTACGTATAATTATCATTTTCATACGAGACGTTCACAGTATGAAAAGATATAGCCACGACTGTTTTAAACTGCATATCTTCAAGGCTTTGTTGGAGGGGGTCGGCATTTAATATGGTAAAAATAGATAAAACTCCTGTTTGGTCGAAATTTCAACAATTATCACTAATAAGTATACTCCCCTTGCGATCAAAGGCATTACTTATACTGATAAATATAGCCAATAAGTATTTGTTTGAAATCTCCAATGATAACACTTCATTTAAATACAAAAGAGACAATATTCTCGATGATACATGTACTATCATACCGATCGCTGATCATCTATCTGATTGAATAACAAATTTCCTGTCGATAATACAAAACGCATGCTTATACGTGGTGAAAGAAGAAAATACTATCTCGCTTAAGGTTATTTCGACAGCTTAAAGAAAAGCTTTTTTTCGGAAGCTATTTCACGTTTTATTCAAAGCAACGCCCTAATACTTATGCTAAAACTTTTCTTTCTATTTCCGTTTATAAATTTATAAAACTTTGAGATAGTAATGTACTTTCTACGGGCAATATTATATGTTACTGCATACCAGTAAATATATTTTAAGGGTGCGTGTAAGGGAAAAGTTTAATTACATGTTAAAATGGGACTGGGAATACACTTAAACTCTTGACATGTTACCCACAATCGCGAAGATTATTAACTTGGCCTCATCGTACGGAACCCACACTGGAAACAACAGTGCATTCTAGACCTATGTTTTATATTCAAAAGGAACCATAACTTAATAATTATCCAAGACCGATTAGGATTCTTACATTCAACTCTTCCTCTCATTGTCCTATGCCATTATTTGAAGTTTCTTTATATTTTCTTTAAATGGTTTCTAAGTTTTCAAGATGTAAATAATGAAAATCAAACGTACAGATAACCATTACTATTGGAAAAACACGGGGTTATGGGTGTTCCTCTTATATGTACTTTTTCCGATTTGGGTACATCAAGTAATACGGAACGGACAAGAAAACTTGTCTATTAAATCTTTGACCTTGACAGCCAGAATGCAGGGTTCGTAAGTCGGCTCATGTGATATGAACATTTATGCCAAGTTATATCAAAATCAGTAATGCGGTTTAACATTAATACGCTACGTGCGGACAGCTAGCAGACATACGAACTGACTGCCGGACGGGCGTTTGCAACCCCATTACGGTCTCGATAAAGTTACCAATTTATATCATTGTCTGTTGCTATAAATGATGCACACGGTTATAAATCCGAAAAGACCGTCAGTGTAAACAGGTACTAAGTTCGATAGAGACCCGTTAGAGGGCGCCTGGCATGCCAGTGGCAGCTTAGTGTAGACTGGAACGCTTGAAATCAACGCAGTCTGCTGTTGGGTTTTCTTTAAAATGAGATTAACCATCCAAAGTCACGTTTAAAGCACAGAGAACGGTCCAAACCGGACACTGTAACCAAGTTCAAACAGGTACATTTTATAATACCAGACAAAGGTTTTACAATCACACTATTATACATAAGATATGTTGTAATTTTTTTTTATCTGATGATTATGTCTCACTATTGTTAGCTTTCGTGTATGTTTCACGTGTACTTAACATTAACACGGAATAAAAACGACATGAAATTATCATATTATTTCCTAATAAGATCCAAAAGTAGTGTCATAAAATGCTCTTATATGTAACAACAGCATTTCAACTGCTAATATTAGATGCATACATAATGAACATTTATGTTTTGTCATGCGATGATATCTTTATTATGAGAATTTGGTAGTACTGCAACTTTCTTTTTAACTGCAAATTTACCTTCTTTAAAGCACAATATGCATGTAATTTATGTGGATCATTAAAGGTAGTCATTCACATTTAAACAACATTTTACAGCATTTATGACATTTTTACTTTTAAAAAAAATCTATTAGAGATTTGTTTAAGGAACAAAAAGACCAATTACACAAAATACGATCCCAATTTGAAAGATAGTTTTTTTTTATAGAATTTGTAATTACTCCCCTTTGATATGGAGGTGTTTAAAAACATGAGTGTTTCTTTCTTATTTCAAAATAATTTCTAGTTTTACCAGTGTATTTGATAGATATTGCCATATTTCAACAATCTAACACAAAGGGAAAGATTAAAAATCTAAATTCATTTATTTCTAACATAGGCAAAGGGAGGTAATATTAGTTTTTTTTAACTTTCAATTCTAACGAATCTAAACAAAATATCTAATTGATAATGCAAATTTTTAATAAATATAATACATTAGATCTTATATTTTAATAATTGTTTAGGCAAAGTATGTTTATCATTTTTTACTTATATTACAAACATATTTATAGTAAATTAAATATTTATACTTATGCTACAGACACTTTTATGGTAAATAAAATATTTCCCATTCTTAAGTTCAAGCGACTTTAGATGTTAATGAATATGGGTCCACTTATTTTTGATAAAGATCGCAACCAGGAGTCATCCTGTAACAAATTGCTGGCACTTAAGGCTATCATCTGTTAGCAAAGTTATCATTTACTGAAAAGATTAAACAAAAAAAATTAAATCGCATTTCAACTATTCCCCATGGATGAATTCATAAATATGTTAAAACATGAGTTTTTTTCCGTTTAACGAAAGAATAAAATAATCTAAACAGTAATCAACTGACAGGTATAACGCTTATAGGTCAAATTTATTTTATAAAATTATAGTCTTTCTGAGTGCGACTTTGGGTCGTGACATCACAAACTGCAAACATTTCCTTATTCAGATCAACTACCAAAGATAGACACTTGTTAATGAAATATTTATGGCTACCTTTACAATTTTTATCTAAACATTTTAACTGGCCGATGTCTATTTAACACACAATAAGGAATGCGTCTGCTTTTGAAATAAAATTATGAACTTTAACTGTGAAGATGACACAGTCAAAACCGAATATAAATGAGGAAGTAATAATAGGTTGTGTTTCGGCCGCTTGCAAGTCAAAAGGTACGGGATATTTATAAAATCTTTTATCACCAACTCCTATATAATCAAACGGCGTGGAATGTAAGCGATTAAAAGCCTTGAAAAGGTAGTTAAAACTAGGTTGTCGTAACCGAGTTAGTCAGACTGCGTCATCTGTTCTTCAAACATACAAAACTCTAAGTCTGGTGTACTGCATAGGTACATTTACCTTAAACTATTTCATGAACTAACACGCACGAAGTTTTGACTATCTTTAGTGTAAAACTTTTTTCAAAAAAGGGAAACTTTCTAAACGAAATTGTAAAATTCTTGATTCCATAGATTTAGAAAATGAATTGAAAGCAAACTTAAACCTCTTTAGCGTAATTTTGACGACCAGGACGACCTTGAAGATGTTAACTTTTAATATTATGCCCTAGTTTTATTGTTGTTAATTTCGATAACAGTTAAAATCACATATGTACAAATAAGTTTATTATTTCGTCATCAATAAGAAATGACTTACACCCATACACACTTCAATGTCCTGCTTCCGAACCACATTGTAGATAATACCGCATTAACAACCATATAGTGGATGTTACAGTTTGGAAACCAATGCACAAAAGGTGTATGGTTAAAAGAACGTGCTGCTATCTCAAATATAAAATATCACCTTATGATATCTTCTTATCTAATATATTTGTTATACAAGTATTATTCATTATTGTTCATAAACGTACGCATCCTCCCTTCACCATGCAACATCAAGTAAAAGTCCGGGGATCAACTCCATACTTATATGTTATATTATATTTCTTACACAAAAAAACTTCACGTTCCGTATCTGTGAGCTGTTGTAGTCTGTTTTTAGGATTAATCAACATAATGACGTCTTAATTGCACAAAACATATCATTTACATATGCATAAACATGATTTGACATTTCTAAAAATTGTCACTTAAAGATGCCCAGACTAATATATGTGCTGCAATCTAACCTAAGTCATGTATTGATGTTAATATAAGGTTAAATATTCACCACGCAGCATGAATTAACAGATTCTTTCTGCTTTTAAATACCATACAATTAGATGCCCACACGTCTATCTGAATAGTAAATTATACTTTAGCGAGAAAATTGTCTTGCAAGTTTTGATGAGAAAAACATACTGAGTTGTTCGTTTGTAAGCCGAGAAATAATTCCACTAAGGAGGCATATAAAACATAATAAGGTATCATTCAAATTCATACGCGAAATATTTGTTCAAACTTACGTACGTTTCGCACAGTCAAGTTGCGTATGGTCACATTTTATGTATATAAAAAGGACAGAAATGCAATGAGAATAGCGACGTTCTAAGAACTCAGCCCCTCTTAAACAAAAACCCTACAGCAGTGTGTAATATGGATGTGTACAAAATATATCTGCACACGAAGACACACAGTATGCAAACAACGAGGAAAAAATATTAAAAGAACGAAGTGCAGAACCGCCAAACACCACTTAGGAATATAAACCAGCTAATAATAAGATTAACTGTACACCATTATAAATACTTACAATACAAACGTAGCCATTATGGAATTTTCATTACTATTACTCAATGAATAGCTAGCATCTACGATGGAAAAAAAGAAGAAATAAAACTAAATAAATATACTTGACAACGTTACCTTAAACAACCAAATTTGATTAACTTCGTTGCTTTAGTTATTTTTCCTCTATGTGGACGAATTAAAAGAACACCACTTTCCCCATATATATATATATATGTATTGTATCTTAAATATTGTATAACACCTTGTCTGTCCACAGTCTGAAGAATTTATTTAATCATGTTGTTACTATTATGTAACCTGATTGCAAATAAAAGTAATTGTTGTTGTTGTTGTTACTGAAAGGGAATGAAATCATTCAGTTACCTAGGTAGTCGAAATGTACATAGCCATGCAAAATATTTGTACCGAGGATTGCTCTGATACTTTGTTCTTTCCATTTCAAACGTCAAAACGCTCTATTGCAAGATCCGCATACATGTATATAAAATCGGACAATCGTCCCCGTATAAAAAAATCTTAAATTAGGAACGTCATGGATTCGTAAATGAATAATTAGAAAATGTGGAAACTCCACAGGTCGCCCAACACGACAAAGATAATTTTAAAATGTTCAGGCTCGCTTAAATTGAGCCTTTTTCATGGGCGTCAGTGTCGGAATGAATGCTACCGTCCACGCTCTTAAGCAGAAATCAACATTCACACATGTTGCAAGTACAAAAAAAAATTATATTACATCTAGAAAGATCACGACTTGTTCTGCAAGAAGTGCTGGTGAAAAACAGTAAAAGATATTTTTCTAGCCCACCGCCTCCCCATCCGCAATAAACCTGACAAATGTGTACTTACCAAAACCAAAAACGGAAGGGCATTCTATAGTTCAAACTGATTGTAAAGCCCCCAAAAATTAGTTTAATCACGAAATGCATAATATCTTAATAAAATGTTAGAAATTCATCACGACTTTCTATAACGCTGTATTGCAAGTACATTTCTGTATGATTAAGCCGTTCTATCAATACATTTCCCAAAGGTATAAGACCCAAACGGTATTTTCATTTAAAAGCTCCCAACTCACAACAAGTTTATGCTAAGTGTTCATTATAAGACCATAAAACTACCTTAGACCAAACAAAGTTAACGATTCAATTCTCTTTAAAATCATAAATTCTATACTAACATGTGGCATTATTAAAACTTTACGTTAATTATAAATGTACATGTATCAATGCTTACCAAATAAATATCCTATTTAAGCGGGGAATGATTAAATCCCTTTGTCTTCGACATTCAAATGTACTTTTAGGAACGCATTGCTTTTGCGCACAAATTATAGATTCGTGCGCTGTGATAGTATTTGCATTAACAGTTTACAAATTACTCTTCGTAAAAATTGAATCTTTTAACGTGAAACACAGAAGATCCAACGAGAGCGAATATCTAAAAATCCAAGATCTTGTTCTAAAAATTTGGTTGCTTAAAATAGTAAAATCCATCAATTTGCCGAGGTTTCGTGCAAGGATTCTATAAACACTGTAAGAAGCTGTTAGCTGAGACGGGGCATGTCGTTTACCTCTTTTCTAGATATATAACCAGACGTAATGTAAACTTACCATCAAATTTCGGAAATTCATCTCCTAAAATATCATATCTACTCCAACAAGATAAAATTGTGTACTTAGCGCTCTCCAATTAATTTTGTAGAATCAGCATTTGAAAAACAAAATCCACAAAATATTTATTTTAATTCCATAATTTCAAATTAATTTGCCTTATGTGCAATCCATCACTTAAAATGTAAAGGCAAATGTAATCAACAAAACAAGTATCGCTTTTATATTCTATGAACTCAGAAAGCAATATATGCCTTTAATATAGATATATTCCGCTTCTCTATATATCAATAATCCAATTAAAGAAATATCCGCACGAGCTTACTACTATGATACCAGTATGGCACAATTTTACTGATGGAAGGTGGTTTTTGCCACACTATGATAGTAGCAAGTCTAGCGGAGCGAGCAAAACGTTCGCCAGTACTACACCGTATAATACTTGTATACCTGTCTACCAAGTTAAAAACTTTCTCTACCGTAATCAGTACAATCATAACACATATCATAGATTTTACAAGTTTAAATAATATCACATTTTTGTATCAAAATTGAATCTTATTACATCGTTAACGGCTGTTTTATACCATAACGGAACAGTAAACTCCACCACAGTGTTCTTCGGGATAAATAACAGATTCATTCCGTATCATTTTGAAAAGTAGCTACAAAATTCCAAATAGGGGTAGCCACGTCCAAAGAACGCCAAAAATCCTCTAAAATCGAATCTGTACTGATTTATTCATAAAGTATATGCATAAACAAATGCAGAGAAATTGGGATAAAACAAACAAATCGGAACACAGTTGTGCACTGCCTTGGAAATGTCACTCGAAAAAAAAAAAACACTGAGGAGTTTAACCCGTATATTTGCGGTCAAACGCTCACTTTTAATTTTTAGTGTTTCAAATCTTCAGGACAATGTAAAAACTATCCCTGCCATGTTAATACTTTACACGCGTAATGGTAACAGAATGAACGATGTGCAAACCACAGACACATGCCTGTGTAAATATATAAACAAGGAAATGCTAACCAACCATATACGCATGTACATAATGCATTTGCAAAAACAGATCAACAAGAGAAACGCTATCAAAATTCATACAAAACAAGCCAAAGCAGTACAGTTGTTGAACTGCCCAATACGGAGTCTTCCACCTAATCCATTTGACACAATCAACTGGGATAGTGTAGAGTCTAAGAAAAGGCCTAAATAATGGTGTGCGTTGAACAATACTCGGATCATCCACTTTTGTTTACCCTTTTCTTATAATTTTATCGAATTGACAAATATGACGCAGAATTTTACGAAGTTTGTAAATAACATCGCAGTGAATGTCACCTTGTGATATTTCTTGTCTCAGAAATATTTAGATTACTATCAAATTTAAAACCAATCCGAATTATGGTAAGAAAAACAAATAACATATACGTTCATTGCGACTACACGCACTATCCAAACCTTATTTAAATTTGCGGAATGTGTATCCCCATGAAATGCTCCTCTCATATAGATCTACATATATAAGTACCAAGACAAAGATATGATAAGAACATTAGACAGAAATTAAAGATATTATAGTGAAACTTTCAAACTGACATAGATGAAAATTATTTTGTACAAAAATGGCTTTGTTTAAAACTCGTTAGTTAAGGAGCCACACGTTTGCGAGTAAAGCAGGATTATCATAATTCCTTACAACGATGTAATCATTTAAGTGTGACGTCATATAACATTTTGAAATGTATCAAGTCGGCAAATGCTTATTCGAACGTGTACGGTATACCTGAGGAAAGCAAGGCACGCGAAGGAACGCAGTCATTATTTTCGCAGAGGCAATTTGTTTCATCAAAGAAAATTAACGGTACTATCATGTTACTGCCTGGGATCGAAGACGCTCAGAAGCCGTTCGTGATAGTGCTACGATATCTTTATTACAATTTTATACACATTTAAATCTTCATTTATTGCGTTTAATGTTCTTTCTATATCTAAATGTTGACCTTGTATATTACCATTTATATTTTTTGTTTTTATTCCATGACCGAAATATTCCCTCTTTGGTTTTATTTTAAATGTTATCGTAATTTCCATGCCGTTCAACAGCTTTCACGGCAATAGACTGTTTTATCTTTATCGTGATAATGGAGAATTGTGATACAATTATTTTTGCTATTTTAATATACTTTTGGCATTGAATATTCTTCTTGAATTTGCAGTCATCGATACAGAAAAACTTGGTCAAATGCTCTCATTTCTTCTTGTTCTCTTTTACCAAGAACAACCATATTATCTCAAACTGCCTCGTATTTTTAAGTAGGAAGTTACTTATTAATTACAAAACTCTGCACTTTACTATTTCCGTTAGGACCACCGTTGGTTCACCCCTTCGCTCTATAGACTGGAAAGAGCAGCAGTGCGATAATACGATGCGAATGCGGGAAGATGCGATGCGAAGGCGGGATAATACGATGCGAAGATACGATGCGAAGGCGCGAAGATACAACGCGATGGCGTGAAAATTCGATGATACGATGCGAAAACAAGTTGCGAAGACTTTCGCACCATGTTTCTGCGTGTTCGCATCGTATTATCACATTCGTTCGTGGACCTCGGGGCGATATTAACATCGCACTATCGTACTTTCTACATATGAGATAGCTGCAGTTTAAACGTAAGACAATGAATTACTTTGTAATGCCCAGTTTATGTATTCAAAGCTAAACTCGGGACAAAATATTTTAGGCGGGAATGTCTAGGCAGTTGTATTGGAAAATATTTTATATCTCTTGGTAAATGGAAGTGCACATGCAATCCTTCTCAGCGGTTCTTGCACAAGTAAGTTCACAGGGTCATAGCAGCAATATAATTTCTAAAAACATTTTATACTTATACGAATATGGTTTAATTTGATTTTTTAAGTACATAGACATCTAGGTTATGTTCATTGGGTGCAAGTAATTTGGTGATATAAAGTAACAGCATAGGTGTATCTTCTTACAGTAATAGCTTATAAAGTTTTATGACTGAAAACTTCAGTAAATTTCAGTTCATTTGTGCTTTAATAGCATCGGATTACTGTATTCCCTTGCAGATTGTTTTGTGCAGATTTGTTATACACACTAACTTATATATTTAGGACATATCAAATTTTTGACATTAAATTTATACACATTGAAATAAATTACTGGCTTTCGTACATCCGAACAGTCTCCCCACTATAATTGTATAATGTATATTTTCATTTGAAATATCAATTTTATTGTCATTCGTTATAACAAAATTTCAAAAATGTTCTGGTAAACCAGTTCATCTTTTTTGCATATATAACTCATAACTTGTATATATCATATGGTAAGATTACGACAAGTTAATAAAATACATTTATTCCATTCCTTCGAGGCAATTTTTATCCAGATTTGGTTTGTGGAACATACTTTTAAAAATCCCTTAATGTTACCAAAGACTAAAAATTATTTTATACGAGAACTTGATAAAAGGTATGTACGTGTTAGGTCCCTATACCACATTGGGAAAAAGAATTCCTTTCTTAGACTAAGACATGTTTGCAATACTTGGACATCATTACAAAATTCTCGTCTGTGAATAAAATCAAATGTCGATACCTTCAATACCTAAAGCAGGTCTTTGTTTTTATTTGGTTGTGTGTTACTGCCACATGAAGAAGTTCTGTTTAAAAGTGAAAAAAATGGACGTTTTAATTTATTTCAGCTGTTTTGGTATTGCTCTTAATTTTATAAGCAGTTTCGTCTGAACAAGGGAAAGTTAGTTAGTAAAATCATCAAATTCATTGATATTAAACTATTAAGAATATAACCTAAAATCTAAAGTATTGTTTCACCTACATTATTCATTTTGGGACTATGCTGAGTTATGCGTCTGAAATTTGGGGTAGCAGTCAATCGAGTTAACATAAAACTTTGTAAAAATATATAAAATACTAAACTAAACACCAGCATGTTGAGGTTGCTCCTTATGCTTTATTTATAAGTAGGTATGTAAGAATTATGAAATATTGGTTCAATTAGTTACAAAATGTTAATATTATTCTAAGAGAAGTTTATAACACGGTCTATGGTGACTATCGGCAAGGAAAGAAAAATGTGGTTATCAAATGTTGAAAATATATTATCTTCATATGGTTTTGATAATGTCAAACAGAATCCAGACTTTTTTGTAGTGAATCTTTTATTTCGGAATTTAAACAAAGAGTAATTGAATGCTTCGTACAAAGTTGCAGATAAACAAACATGTTCTGTTTAAAATTTGTACAACAATGTAAGAATACATATGTATATGAAACTTATATAGAATTGACACCTGTTAGGTTTAGAACTTATAACCAGCAGATTTAGGATGTCCTTATACTCATTACTGGTACGGACTGGGCCAGGGTAAGGGTGTAAACAGAATAGCTAGTAATGATAGATATTGTATATATTATGAGATGAAGAAGATAAATTATACTAAGGATGAATATCACTTTATGATATGTCCAATCTACAATGATATACGTAATATGTATTTATAAATTGCTGCTTTGTAAGAACAAGTATGTTAAAATTTGTCAAATGTTTGTCATTTGATAAAAAAAGGCCTTACTTAATCTATCATATTAATTAAAGCAGCAATGACACATAAAAAGTCTATAACTCATCGTTCATTTTTGTTAATCTTT
This sequence comes from Mercenaria mercenaria, assembly GCF_021730395.1. Classification (NCBI taxonomy): domain Eukaryota; kingdom Metazoa; phylum Mollusca; class Bivalvia; order Venerida; family Veneridae; genus Mercenaria; species Mercenaria mercenaria. The sequence goes on from NC_069362.1 coordinate 29,090,032, forward strand.
TATTGTAGTATTGAAACCTGAAGTGTATATCATGTTTGCGTTGTTGTCTATGCTTATACAATAAAAATACGTCATGTTGTTCATGTACATGTATATGCTTTCTAGATAATGATATTGAATGATTGAAAGTCTATTGTCTCTGTTCCACAACTTTAAAGACAAACTGCAGACATAGATTACGACGTCAGACCGATTTTAATATTCCAATACATTGAGTTTAACTGTATTGTCATTACTTGCTTTGTTGGCCTACATACAAAAACAAACTCGAGACAAAGAAGCTATGCGACTTACTCCTGTTTGTTATTTTGCTGTTCTGTTTTGGAACAGATTGTATTTTCATTTTACTATGGCTTTTAGTGACACGGATGTTTGTATTTCAGTATTAACGTCCTTTCTCGTAATAATGTTGCCAATTTTTGAGTATATTCGAACTTCATTCAGCTGTCTTATTTATTTGCAACAATCATAAATTACGAACATTAATTCTTCACATGTTAAGCTATGATACTAGGTACACAGCACATAACTGACAGCTAAATGCTGATGAGCCTTCCAGCTGTACATGCTCTACCAGCTGTAATAACTTGTATGTTAGATTATATCATGATTTATGATATCATTTAAAATTATATTCTTGTCATCTTCAAAGATAAGGATGTGTTCCTTCTCGAAAATTACATCATTCAACGTAACTCATCGTTGCTCTCTTCTTATTTCTTTGAGACAACAAATTGTGATACTGTGAGATAATCTATATTATCAATAAAATAACACGTTATCCTGAAACGCAATTGTAAAGTCATTACATGTTTTGTCCTTGAATTTCTTTGAAGGACATCGGGTCTTGTTTATAATCGTTAACAACTTATTACATAGTATCAAAGGTCAAGGACATTCTGATTTTGCTAAACGTTCATGATGGTAATGGCTGCTAACTTGTTTCAAGGATATTGAAAGTTTGCTGTTCGTTCATGATTCTAATCATAGATTATTATAAATTTTCATAAGAGTGCATTATTGTTGTGCGTTTATTGTGGCTTGTGTTTCACACTATGCTTCAGTTCTACGATCATGTCATGTTTATAATTGTTGATAACTATATACAAATCATTAAAGATTGCGTTCAAGAATATTTTGTCATATGTTTATGTGGATAACTGCTGCTAATATATCATAAATGATTATAGATTTTGTTTAAAAGACATTGTAATTTTGTCATATATTCATGATGAATATTGCTACTATCTTATCATAGATGCTTATAGAACATTGTAATTTTGTCGTACGATCAGGTTGAATATTGTTGCTACCTTTTTTCGTTTTGTTTTTATTTTTCATAGTAATAGATTTTAAAAAAAGATGTTCTGTAAATGCATTGGAATTTTGTCGAACATTCATATTGATAATAATTGATAACTAGCTGTAAGTCATTATTTGTTATTATCATAGATTGCGTTTGAAGCACATATGAGAATTTTGTCGTACATTCATGTTGATCATCATGGGTAACTTAGTATACATAACAATGTAGACTTGTAGATTGTGTTGGGGAAAGCCCTAAATATAATGGTGTGACATTTTTGGTCCAAACTATTTGTATATATTTGTGTTAATGAAATGTGATTAACCTAAACATATTGTGTTTCAAACAAAGACATTGCCATTTTACCGAACGTTCGTGTTGATGATAATTGTTATACGAAGGCCCTGCAAAAAAGTTATGTCACTAACGGACTTGCGTAGTTTTATCCCAGGTATTTTTCAAAACGCTTCATGCACTTGAATGGTGAGTCCAATAGCTAACGATATCCGTTTATTTCGTGCAAATTGCTTCTCAAATGACCGAGTTATTTGAAATTGAAATACATGCAGCCATATACTCTGATCAATTTACTTGTCACATTGTAAAACGGACGAAAAGACTAAAATTCTTAGCTATTTTAAATGCCGCATTAGGCTTGATATAGATTCAAAGCAGATATTTGATGAATTACATATGGTATATATGGACCTCAGACCATTTCAATGCCAACAGTTTTTAGGTGGGTTAAAGCTTTTAAAGCTTACAAATTATCTGTCGAAGATGATACCCGTTCTGGTAGACCTAAAACCTCTGTTACCAAGGCAAAGTAGCTGTAAAAGCTGTGGTCGAACAGGATGCACAATTGTCAGTGAAAGATGTAGCCAGTTGTACTGGCATATCAGAAGGCAGTGTGCAAACAATTCTGAAAAAGCGTTTGTACCTGAGAAAGGTTTGCGCCTGGGTGGGTACCTCATTTGCTCACTGAGGAGCAAAAGAAAGAAATCCTTAAATTTGCACGGGAGCTTTTGAAAACATACAAAGGCTGTGATAGTCGGGTTATTTCTAACTTGCTAACAGGTGACGAAACCTGGGTGCACAAGTTTGAGGCACAGAGAAGGGCTGACAATAAGCAATGGAAGCTAAAAGATCAAAAGCGCCCCTGTATTGCTAAGAGAACCATAAGTTCGAAAAAGATGCTGTACGCAATTTTCTTCGATTCTATTGGGCCAGTCGCTCAAGTGCCTTGTCCATCCGGCCATGCAGTCACTTGACGATTCTACAAAAACTCAGTACGAAGAAAGTGAAAGTGTTTCACAATAAGAAACGTCTAAGCCACGGATGGTCAGGAGTCCATCTTATACACGACAACGCCTCCTCTCACAAGTGCGAGGTTGTTAAGTCCTTTTTTTTTTGGCTTCTGAAATGGTGGAACTTGTAAACCATCCACCGTATTCACCTGACCTGAGTCCCTGTGACTTGGTTTTCTTCAAGGCTTAAGAAAATGCTTTCTGAAAAGAAGTAAAAGTCCAGAAGTTCTCTTGGCAGCGCCATTTATCAGTGTCTCCAACAGATACCAAAAAGAATACTATTTATCTGTTTTTCGCGGTTGGGTAAAAAGTTACAAAAATGTGTTTCGGTAAAGAAGAATACTTTGAAGGTTTGTAATATAAATAATTTTGATAAAACGTAGCACTTAAGAAATCCGAACCCAATGACAGAACTTTTTGCAGGACCCTCGTATTTATGGTTATAGATTATAATAAATATTCTTCCAAGGCATAAGGTTTTTGTCTTAACTCTATGTTGATAATCATTTGATGATTAAACATTTTCTTATGGCATTGAAATGCTTATGTGCGATCATGTTTCTGTTGATACTCGTTGCTGTATTATCATTATCAGTTCTCATTACTTTGTTTTTTATAACATATTTTGCGCAAGAAATTATATTCGTTTCTATCAGTTATCAAATCAAACGTGATTGTGGCCTTCTCGATTCTTCCTGTTTTAATGGTTATAGCGTGTACCTTGTCTGGTATATGATAGTATGGAACTATGCCACATGACTAATTTTGCCGATGAATGACATATAAAGCTGTTTTCAGTTTGTGCTTCTGTGGAAGTTGGGACCATTCATGCCTTCTACACTTTAGAGTTTGAAATAAAACACATACAGGGTATTCCATAATGTGTTATACCATATTTAGTGTCTTTATTGCCTACGCACATTTTTAATGAAACATAATAGTCATACAAACATATAATGCATACGTTAAAGTTTTACTTTACATATAAAATGCATATACTCAGTTCTCAAAAATAAGATATTCACCATTTCCATGAAATATGCTTTCACATGTACCAAATATGCACAAAGTGACGCCCCTTTTCACGAATTTGGACCATCACTTTCCTTTCACAGACGTGTATGTTTCAGTTAAAAAGCTTCACATTTCCTATTTTACAGAAGCTTTTTCAATCAACTATTTTGCAAACGTATGTTTGTAAACTCCGTTGTTTTTTTTTCAAATATCCTCCTTTCCTCCGGACAGTCAGATTATGTGAGCTAACGTCATACGTTGTGAAAACAAGCGTCATATTAGAAAACATTCTGTAAATAATACTGAATATCTTCAATATTCAAAGGTTAATATATACATGTTATATATCAAATGAAATTATACATGTGGCAGTTTTTATATGTGGCTACATATTATAAAACTCTTCATAGACAATATTAACATAGGAAATGGTATCACATATTATGGGGCACCCTGTACGTGACGCACAGCATGTTGTATCAAGTATGGCAAAGGTTAAAGGTGAGTGGAAATGCCTTGTGCTTGTTCTACTGACTGTCGTAAACATTTTCATTAAACCCAACTTTTCTTCAATTATCCTGGTCGATATCTATTTTGATCAGGTCAACATTGCACAAATTATGATAGCAGTATCTTTTAGGGAAACAGTATGCAGATATTCAAAGTATTTTGCAAGTTTTAAATATGGTCGATTGGTTTAAAAGTAAAGCAGATACTTTCAGAAAATAATAGACGAATTAACATTTTTTTGTACTTTCTTAACAACGGAAGTAAAATTCCGCGTATGCGCACTAGCTAGGGTAGGGATTTCCGGATAAATACACATGTATATAAAGGTAGATTTTTCAGAATAAAGTTATTTTTCGGATTTAGACGAAAATGTTAAAATAATAATGTTCTTACACACGTAAAAACTGAAAGTCATTCCGTGTGATGTAAATATATTCATACACTTTACATGTGCGATTACATCTGCACTTAAAATTTCAACGATGACATTTTATATGATCAAATATCTCATATAATAAACATTCCTTCGTGTAAACTTCATTATCATTAGTGTAGACACCCTATAACGAAATCTAAATTATTAATTTAAACACTGTAAAATGAATTTCAATTTAATTTAATGGTTTTAAAACTTCCGAAGGTTGCGCTTTCAAACTTACAGACATGCATTGTCATGCTGCGACATTTCTCTCACGCGGAGGAACCTATGTTTATATAAAGATGCAATTATCTATCATCAAAGATTTGCACAAGACAAATAAATCTGATCAAATAATGAACTCTTTAGTTAAAGCAAAGTACAACTGTTACCAAAAATTCAGATTTTTAAACATTGTTACTGCGTAAACGCTCATCAATTGTTATGAAACTTTTTATTACAATTTTTTCAGAGGACATGTTATAAGTTTATACCAAATGAAATATCTTGAATTTTTTAAAAGTCGAAGTAAATGCTTATACTTCAATTAAAAGAAATGTAGGTTAGTAAGCCTGGGCAACATTGACCTATTTATCTTTTATCATTTTTATTATTTTAAAACGCAAACAGCGCCATGACCGGAGAAGAAGAAACCTTGCTCCAATTCATTACAATATTTTTTTCAGCCATGTGGTTTTTCAAACAGAACTCATTATTAGTATTCATGTTCAATGTTCCAACACCAGATACGGAAATGTAGCGTTAACAGCTCAACATTTTTCTCGACGTAATGATCAATTTTTGTTTCAAGCAAATTAACCTAGATTATGTTGGTTTTTTTTGCTGGCAAATGATAAAGCAGTTGGTACCAAGACGGACCTGACTGAAGGCACTGACAAACAACCTCCAAGTAATAAAACTGAACTTTGTAAATGGAATCATTTGAAACAATTTTGCACATGTGTGGTGATTTATAGATACAAATGTATTTAAAAAGAAACTGTTTCTGTGTTTTAACCCTTAACCTACTGGCGGCAAGTGATTCTGCCTTTGCGACTAGTGCAGATCAAGATCAGCCTGCACATCCGGATTTCTAAGCGAACAAATACCGTTAAAGAAATATTTCAGTATCAATGTGAATTGTATAGCAACTCTTGTTTATACATAAATCATATTTATATGCGAATAATTCCATGTAAAACCTGAAAACCTATTTTAGCTACGAAGCAAAGTGCTAACGATATATACCTCTTCAGAACTCCACGGCACAGTAGTGTTAAAATTGTTTATCAAGATACCTTACTTTAGTAAACAATAAAACAGATATGCTTGTAAACCAGATACAGTTCGCACTCAGTAGAGAATCTTTCAATTAAACACTACGTGTGGGTCTGGAAAGAACATGATTAGGGTCAATAGTCTATGGCGAAAAATCGTCAAACTTTTAAGTCCTAACAGCTTTATAATGTTTTGATGGCAATTACATAGAAATTAGAAATTGTTTAGAATTAGCATTACCCGGTGTTTTATTCAAGGTTTTCTGCATCCTTATACCGTTTAAGCTCAATGTTGTAAATTATTTAGAATACCCGCTCCTATTAAAAAAAAGACGCTGTATATATTTTTTTGCTCAAGTCGGTCGGTCGGTCGGTCGACATTTTGATTTCCGATCAATAACTAGAATACACTTTGGTCTACAGTATGATATTAAGCTCTTATCAATAAATTTAGGTGCCGATAGGGCAAAGGTATAGGTGACACTGAGGCCGAAAACGGTTTTTGCACTTAGGCCTACATTTGTCGCACTTTATGATATTTTTACATGTAGTCGCTAGATCATAGTAGATTACCTCTATTGTTTTGGAATCAGTAGGACAAAGGTTAAGGTCACAGAGCACTTAATACGTTAAACGAAATCAGATCAATAACAGGATAATGTTTTGGCCTAAAAAAGTCAATTTCCGTAGGATGAGTGCTTTTGGTCAGAACATGGCCCTATTATTTTATGGGTTAGTAAGTCAAAGGTCAAGTTCACATTGACGTAAATACCGTTAGGGAGAAGAAGAGTGCGTGGGTCTATGGCCATCAGACTTTACAGCACCATTGACTATGTTCAATGGATGACTCCTATTGATAAGTCCATGTTCACAGTGAACTTTAGACTTACAGTTGTCTCTAATTACTGTGAACCTGGAATGTCAAACTTCGACGAATGACTGTCTGTAGACGAACTTCATGTATACTATTTTAAAGGTCGATAGATCAAATGACAAGGTCACAGCGCCATTTAGACTAAAATTGGTTTCTTATCGAATTCATATCATTATCAGTAGATGGCCTCTATTGTGTTGCTGCTCAGGAAGTCTCATGACATTGAGATTAAATGAGTTTAGGATCTATAAAAGGGAAACTACGAGAAAACTTAATATGATGTGTGTCTATGAATAGTAGACGATTTCTTTTGTTTTGGGTTTATTGGGTCAAATGTAAAGGCCGCAGAATTTTTTTTTTTTTTGAAACTGAAAATAGAGAACAATTTACTTCCGACAGGCCATTTGTTTTACAAACAGCCTTTGATCTTAAATTGAGTGTTTGTTCGTACCTTAGTTTATTCACGCCCATATGGGTGACTCCTTCGGAAGGACGGTAGTCATTTTATGTTTTTTGGATAGTGAAAGATTCAAAAGATGCTACTATTCGAGTTTTTTAACGTGCAAGGTGTAAAGCTGTCTATACGGCACCTTGATTTCAAGTTACACCCGAAAAACATTTAGTAAGTTTTGTCGAAGGAAGTGGGTAGAACTCTCGACTTCTGATTTCGTAGTCAGCACGTCTTGCCACATTACCACTGCGTCTGCGTCTGCGTCTGCGTCTGCTTTTAATTAACAATCATCTAACATTCCATTATTCAATAACAAGAGACATTCATTATCATATGAGCCGCGCCATGAGAAAACCAACATAGTGTGTTTGCGACCAGCATGGATCCAGACCAGCCTGCCCATCCGCGCAGTCTGGTCAGGATCCATGCTGTTCGCTTTCAAAGCCTATCGCAATGAGAAAAACCATTAGCGAACATCATAGATCCTGACCAGACTGAGCGGATGCGCAGGCTGGTCTGGATCCATGCTGGTCGCAAACGCACTTTGTTGGTCTTCTCATGACGCGGCTCATATTATATCATTTTAGGCGTGTTTTTGTTTTGTTTTCCATTCTCTCTAGCTTTAATAGTCGGTAATTGAAACTGGAATCCATGCGTGGTGTAATCTTTAAACAATTAATAATCGGTCATACAAATATATAGGAAATACCTCTAAACTTCCACACATTTATTAAAGTACACATGTATAAGCACTCTGAATTCATCACTCTTAACTGAAAAAGGTGTATCTAAATTACCCATTTGCACAATACACTATGGAGTGCTACCATCCAGTAAACAAATCGTAACATGATTGAAGCTCTGTATGCTTCCGGTCCGTTCAGACTAATTCAAATTGACCAATTGTCGCTGGAGTAGAAGAGACGCCTTCAAAATTGAGGTTATCACAGGACTGTGAAAACCAAGGGCAAATCATAATGCAACACAAAACGGTATGTCCCTCTTTATCTTTAAGAAAACATGAGAAAAAAAGAAGAGAACTCGTGCAGCTAGTAAACATTAAATGCTAAAATTTCCTAGTTGGTGATTTCAGAAACATAAACTAGAAAAATGAGAGAACACAGGTATTATGGTACTATCTACACTTTACGTTCAATAGTCTATAAACTACATCTACAAATTGTTCTTACCCAGTTTTCAATTACTTAGTTCTCTAAAATTACTATTACAAATCTTATAGCGGACATAGCACTCATTCGTCTGGAATACGAGGGAGGTTCAAAAAGTTGCGATACGGAAGGTGTACATCCTCAGTATTTATGTTATTCGTCCGATGTTTTGTATACAAATCATTTGAGCTGTCAGACATTAAAATGAAATTGTTATCAAGGTAAGATCGGTAGAGCCATCGACCTTCCACGAGCCAGTTTGAATTTCTGTTGTGTGATCAATCATATTATATGCATTGTATAATTTTGTCAAATAAAAGTAAAAACATTATGACCTTCGATTTCGTGTTCAACCTTGTCCTTCCTCCGGTCCTAGTTTTATACAGTACATATTACTTAAAGCAGTAACAGGAGAATGGTATTTGTTTGAAACCAATATTTACATTGTTCTGTATTTGATTATCCTTCTAAGCTTCAGTGCGGACAAATCAGAACCAACCAAAACCACGTTTGCAGCTTGCATATCTGTGAATTAGATAATTGTAGTTTTTTTGCATCTAATTTAATGTTTCTTGGATAGCACAGCCTCGTTGCATGTCTCAATTACAAAGGTTTTGAAGTTCAGATACGTTATTTGTCCGCTAGAAGAAGCGGGGGAATGAATGGTACTTCTAGAAGATCGATTAAAAAGTAGCCCAAAATATAGGGGTCAATATTTAACTTGATTTGCAAAACGGTATGCTAAAAACGTTAAATACCTAATCCAATTTAGAAATTTAGAAATAAATAACTAACCTTTCTGAAATAGTGACTTCCATTGACAAACCCTCTTGGTCCGTACCGGAGGAATAAACAATATAATGGATAGATATATTAATTAACTGTACGGACGATTTGAGAATTTGTCAACATTTGTTTTATCGTGTACATAATATATAGTTCATATTTACCATGTTTACATTGGTTATTTATGTGTGAAATATTGTAACTGTTCACTTGTTTTAAATGAGATATTGAAATTCGGGTAATGTTTTTAGAAATTTTGTTTAAGTCTATGTGATACATAACATGTTAAAGGAAATACCTTGCTACATTTTATTTAACAAACGTTAGGACGGATTTGCGACGCAAGACGGCAAAATCACAATAGACGTGTAAATACCAGTAATTATTATTAGTTAATAAATCTTTGTATTTCAACCACGTTTCGCTTGTGGTGGCCAAATTCTGTTTTCCTACTGTGGAAACTTAATTAAATTAGATAAACATTTATGTTATTTACTAGCGCACAGCATTACAGCCAACATCGTACCGAACAAACTTAAAGGCCGTGCCAATTTATCTTGTTGTTTGATGTTAACCCTTACCTTGCTTAATTTCTATAATGAACTTGTCCATCTTCCAATTTGGACGGTAGCATTAACTGTTAAAAGGGGTGCTTACCAAAAAATTACTGATTGAATACTATATACTGACCCGATGCTATCTTATATTTCAGACTTGTTTCGCAAGGAAGAAATTTCGGGATATATGGCCATTTAGTGAAACATAATTATATAAGTCTGTTTATGTGAAGTACTGTTGCGAGTGTCTTTTTTTTTCGTGAATACGGGTAGTAAGCGAATACAGAAAAAATAAATCCACCGCAAAAATTGTTGCTTTTTACTGTACATGGAATAGGCCCTACCAAAGACATTCCTGTATCAGCATGCATATGATTTTGACAGGTATATGTAATAGCCGGCCATAAAGAGAATTGACCGGAAATTGAAAAAAACAACTGTAATTCAACTTGACACGTGGGAACGCACCCCCCCCCCCCCCCCCCCCCCCCCCCCCCCCCACCCACACACACACCAAGAAAATTACGTTGTTGTCAATTTGTCAACTGTAAAAGAAACAATTATTTACCATTGGCCTTAACTGATGTGCTATGGAAAGCATGCTGCTGATAATATATTCACGTATTTCTGTTCGTTTTTCCCTACTTTGTAATCAGTTCCCTTTTTTAAAGCTAAAAATTCAAGACGGATTGAAATTTCAGTAGCAATAAAAGACGCAATTTTAGCCGTTGATGAACTTGAATAAGCTGTAATTGTTACATTAATACGCCTGGAGGTATTTGTACTGATAAGATTTCATACAAGTTGCAGACTTTATAAAGAGAAATTTTAAACTTCGTCACATTTTGTAAATGAATTAATTAAAAAGCATTAGTTGACACATTGAAAGTTTAAATCATTTAAGTATTTACTCTTTGACACGCATCCCCACGAAAAAGTAAGTATCATTTTGTTGGTAAACACCATTCTTGAGCCTAATATTAAAAGTATCTGATATCTCCAGCTAGGAATTTTAAGCAATATAATGCATAATACGTTAAAATTGATTGAACGAAAAATAGGTTTAAGAATGTTGACGTCAGTGGGCACAAATTTTACGAATATTTTGTGATAAAACTCTAATTTTATATCGATTCCAGCGCCATTACGAAGCAGTCTGCATTGAGGATTAAGAGGTTGATGATAGCCGATGTTGATAACCCATGTTTTGTGATTGCAGTCGGAATTCGTGGTGGTCTTCTCTTATAGATACTGTGAGTGTACTATATAATGTCGTATCTCTAACTTATAGATCATAATAATGTTAAAGCTCAATATAAAACTTATATCAAATAATATAAAAGTTAATCATCGAGTATTCAAACTTTCATCAGTTTGTCTTTCATTGGGCAACATTTGTTGAAATCACATGCAAGGCCTGTGCTCCAAACAATCACACGTAATCCCGAAAACTTGCATTATAACCACAACTACACTTAGTACCAAAGTCACAATCGAGCTGCGACAACCATGCGGCCATGTCAGTCCAGGCTTGGTCCAGCTGTGCATTTTTAGATGTCAGCCTAGCAGTCATGCAATAGGACCTGGCCTCAACTAGTAGATGTGATTTTTATTAGACTGATGGCATGTCTTGTGGCAGGACCTGGGCGATTTCTCATACCATAATCCATGTCTACCTACGATTGTCAGGAACCAGCCGCACGGCTAGTTACGACTGTTCATAACTTGTTACGACTGGTCATGCAACTGGCCGCGACAGGCCGTGCGAATAGTGGTGCAAAGTCATGCGACTGTTGGACAAGGGAAGAGTCCCATCATCAACCAACTACATTGTAGAATTAACAACTCAAGACCTGTAGCACAAAATGTGCACAGCTGCTGAAGACCTATGACCAGTTTGGACACAGGCACGCTTTTGAGCATGTTCGGAAAGCTTCCGTCATGCGACTATCTAATACCGCCCAAGGCTAGAACGATTCCCTGCGATTCGACTAGTCGCCGGTCATAACCTGTCATCTCTCATTGTGAATGGGGATTTAGTATGAGATTTAGTATGGTGGCTGATTAAGGACATTTAGATATGTCGTGTTGGCACGTGCAGTTTATTTAGCACATTTCGTTGTGCCGTCCTGGTGCGCACGCCAACGCGCCATATAGTTTTCTTTCTTTAAACTTGTTAATAATGACTGACAAACTTTCTAACACTGGTCATATCAAATGTCCGACAAGACTGTTGCGTGATAATGTCCGAAATCAATCTGCATCTGTAGGGGACGCAGTCGCTTACTCAATTAGGCTATACTCAAATAAAAGCAGAGTACTTTTGCATATTCAAATAAAAACTAAATTATTTCCGGAATGTTATCTAATTACAAGATCAATGTGACACATTTTATGCTGCACATTATCCAAACAATAATTGATAGTAAATTGTTCTGCTTTTACATTAGTAACAGCTCTATCTAGTCATTTCGTATTTTCTATTCTATTTCAAGGCGTTACCAAACGTATAATATTACGGTATTTAAATCCGTATCTAGTCTAGCTATATGTTTAATTAAAGACTATTGAATACAGGTGCTTTTCATGTGTGCTGATCCGTTATTAAAATTGTATCTGTCTATAAAACGTCTCTGCAAGCTGTTAAATATAATGTCTGCTTTTATTTTAGATTAATTCATTCCAGTACTTCAATCATATGAAAAGAGATTACAGGCGGATTAATAGGCCATAAAAGAGCTGCACTTTTTGCGCATGAAGGTTGCCTGAAGCAAAGGTATATTGTGTATACAACAACAATCAGCATACAGAAAATCAAACATAGAATGGTGAAAATTCCGGAGCTGTATGAAGAAAGAACGAAGTCACTGCGTTTGAAAGACTCGGAGAAAATATTTCAAAGTTATTACTTTTAACCTTCACTTTGCTAAATTTCTACAACGGACTGGTCTATCATTCAATTTGGGCAGTACCATTTATTATGCGAAGGAATGTTAATTGAAAGTTTACTGACTAAATAGCGACAAGTGCAGACCAAGACCTGCCTGCACGGTGCAGGCTGATCTTGGTCTGCACGGGTCGCAAAGGCAGAGTCACTTGCAGCTAGCAGGCAAAAGGTTAATCATTCTTTCATTATACTGTGATTTTCATCGCTTTACTAAGTAAATCCTATATTTTTAACCGACCAATACATAGTGTTTCCAAAACAAATGACTTAATAGAAAGAAGATACTGTGAAATCAGGACGTGTAATTACATACTAGTAATTTGTTTTACATAATAAAACTCCAACGCTATCTTATCCCATTAATATTTTCTTAATCGCAGCGGTAGCCTAGTGGTAGAGCGTCCGCTTCGGGTGCTGGAGGTCGCGAGTACGCTTCCTGGCCGCGTCATACCAAATAATTAAAAATGATCGAGAAACGTCCTCGCTTTGAGGACAGCTCTACGACTGGTTAGCCCTGTACATGTCAGTACGAAGTGACTGGGTGGGATATCATGTCATGAATCTACCGCATGATATTCCAGCGATGCAGCATTATAAAGTTTGACATTATGCTCACAGCTACAAGTAGCCACCGTCGCCTTTTTATATGACTGAAAAATTGTTGAAAAAGACGCCTGACCCGAACAATCACACATTAATTCTTTAGTTTATATAGAATAGCTGTATCGGGATGAGTTATAGTGCCAGTGCGTGTTATTTCTTAATTCAAAATATCGACTTACTTACTCGAACTTTCGACTTAGTATCTCAAAATTTCGGCTCGCCAACTAGGTTTTCATTCGAAATTTTGAGTTAATACATAACACACACCTGGCACAAATGCCCTTCCATAGTCTACAAACTATATGAAAATAGAAGCTTTTTGCTCTTCCCAAACAAATTATTATCGTATATATTTCGTACATAAATCGTAACAAATAAACAGACAGACGACTATCCCTAGCTAATGTAGGCGTTATTTAATATGCGGGGTTATGGGGAATCTTATTTCAGGACGAGCGACAAAAGTAAGAAAATGTCATAAATAACTGTATAATAAGTATCTTATTGAACAATCAACCCACGCTACGCTTCCGGGATCAAGTCAGGCTTAAGTGGGCTCTAGACACATTATGCGTTTTAGTTCCAGATCTGCCTAGATTGTTTTTATCATCTGAGTGATATAGAAAGAATTTTGTTCTGTAAAATGTTTTCCATTTTCTATTTTTGCATCTTTTACAAGTTTTGAATGTTTTGATGGCAATCCGTATGTTTTCGATACAGGACGTTATAGCAACATTTGAAAGATTTAGGATACACTTATCGTGGTATTCAACATGCATCATTAAAGTTCAATAAAACAATTAACCCTTTACAAGTGCACACAGATAAGATTATTCTTCTGTCATTGTTTATTTACGAGCTGAAGCAACCTTTTTTTTTAGTTCGCAGGGTACTTACGGTAGTAAAGGTTAAAATAAATTTATTTACAATAGAATTACAATCGTTATATTTAATTAAAAGAAACAAGTGTTGTTTTTTTTTCTGTGCATAGTGCATAGTACACATATTTCTTATGATTCAGCAATAAATTAACAACTGAAAAAGACATTTCTGCAAAAGTATGTTCTTAATTACTATACATAAGGCGGAACGCGGTTCCCTTTGCACATTTCTTATAACGTAAAATACTCTGAGAGATATATAGCTACGTTAAACATACATAGGGCATAAGATTTCATTTGTATATTTCATACAAAAAAAAAGTAATTAATATTTAGCGATAGCAAAAAAAAAAATGCAGTATTGCAAAATATATTTTCTTGTTTCCTCAACACCGTTTGCAACATATTTCATAATTAATATTTAATAACAGGACGCATAGCAAAGTATCTACAATACAAATTTTTCTGTTTGTACCGAAATTCCATACTGTCATAAGGTGGGACAGCGGGTACATATCCATAGAAATAATTGAACAATTTTAAAGTTATTACTTACCCGCGTCGCCTTTGATAATTTATCCAATAACATAGTTGTCAAAGTAAAAGTAAACTATCGCTACGAAGATGCGACAATAAATAGTTATGTGATTATCGGATGATATATACCCCGTTGCGGGAGGCACTTTAGCATTCTTTCTCTTATACCGTCTGTAAACAAAGAACAGTTTTGGTATTTTAATGACATAATCCATTCTGAACACGAAAACCCTTGATTATCTTCATGTTTTCATCTAAGACTTGTATTTTTATAGATTTGTTATGTAAATCTGTTTGTGTATCAATTTAGCTGAAGTGCCTGATTGCTGTTTTGTTTCAAGTGCTTCTTTTTTTTACGAAAGATACGCGAATACGATAAAGGTAGGAGAACTCCTCTGAAAGGAATATTTTGTCTTTGTATGCTAATAACATCATAGAATAAAATCGGCCAGAAAGGAACCAAAATATGTACAACTCTGAATGTTTGTCTGTGTGACTGTGAAAAATCAGTTACTTAAATGTTTTTGACGCGTTCCATTGAATTAGGTATATCTTGCAAGTGGTTAAGTGGCCGAAATTCCTAACTTCTTGTATGACTAATAGTAAAGGCCGTATCTGATACTGCTGACTTCCACTTCTCTGTCATTTGTATGTAAAGCATGATAATCAGTATAATGTTTTTAAGGTTTTCGGACAACCAAATAATTTTGACTTGTTTCTGTCTTCCGGCGTCATTAAGGCAGTATCAATTTCGAGAAATGAGCCAATTTACAGGAAGTAAACCTATGGTGTACCATTTGCGTCAAAATCTGCCTTCTGTGTGCGCACATTTCAAAATATACGTGCACACATTCTTTCGTAGGAGTACAGGGAGATCGTATATTTTGAAATGTGCGCGCACGCAAAGTAGTCTTTAAGCCAAAAGGAATTAACGGTCGCACAACTTAAGTAATTTATATACAACAACATAGAACCAGCGCATGATAGTCCGCTGCATCCATTTGTCGTTGTAAAACTGCCTAGCTGTATCCGGTATTTACATAAAAGTTTACACCTTTAATTCAGCAATAAATTAAAATAAATGTTGATTTCATTCAAAATGAGATAATATAGCCATTTGTCATATAAATGTTAAGTGCACGTTTCTTGTCATATCAAGCTTATGTAAATTAAATTTGCACAAAAATTCTTTGAAATGTATCCTTTATGAGACCGCCCACTTAGGGAGAGCGTAGATTTACAGATGCAGGGTCGTGAGTTCGATCCCAAAACGAGGCGTATGTTCTCCATGACAATTGATAAAATCCATTGTGGCTGAAATCACTTGTCCTTGACCTGTTATTACTGAGGGGAAGTTTAAAAAAAAACGGCGTTAAACCCAAAGCAAATAAACAAACAAATCTTTACGTAAATATAGCGGTAGGAGATAAGCCCGTCTGAAACTCAGGAAGCATTTTAACTAGCTGTTAGATTTTTTCTACAATAAAAATATTTCTTTTACATCCTTTTGGACAAAGTTACTCTGATAAGTATATGCACAGCCCTGTCCAGCCGAAATTCGGGCCCGACAGCACGGAATAAACGTTCAAAAGCTAAATCAATTCTAAACTTGAGACTGGGTGTTTGGAAATGTATCCAGCGTCTGTTATTTAGAACAACAAAGTTTTATTTATGATAACAAGATTTTGAAGTAGGTCAAAGATTTAAAAAGAAAGAAAAGTCGAAACTAACTTCAGCTTGATATTATAGCGATTATGTTTCACCTTAGCGGTTGTCGTATGCCTTAAACTGATTGCCTATATACTTAAAGTTTAGAAAGTTCTTTAAAAGAAAGATATGCAGAGAATGCTTTCAACAATGACTTCTGACCAGATATGGCCTATACAATCTTAAGAAATACTTTATTTGGGTATCATAATGAATAATGTCCTTGAATAAGGAAGTTAAATAATTTTCGTTGAAATATATATTATATTTGCTGTATCATTATGATATTGTATGTCTGGTAGTTTTAGATCTCATTTCCTAAGAAAAATGGGAATCTCAAACGACAGGGAAATTAATGTTTGTTACATTTTAGATTTTTTAAAAGGAATATCAACAAGTGTTTACACCTAGTTGGAGACAGACATTATCGGTCCTATCATAAGTCGCACCACTGTTCGAGAATCGATGTGTCGCCGTACCAGCCATACTACCGTAAAACCTCAGTAAAACAGGAGAAAAATGGAAAGTACCTAATAAAAACATAATGATAAACATCATTCAGTGTCTATCGCGAGAAAACAGAATAGCATGAACATATAGCAGTATAACCTCTGTATCAAATACCTCCGTATAAAGGCAGATATTTCCTCAGCAATTATTACTTGTTTATTTCGTAAATTAATCTCACCAGAGAATCAGCATCGGTTCAAAAAGCAAATGCTGCTCTTCTAGCGGTGTTGTTTTGTAGAGGTTGCTCTGTATTACCCCAAGAACCTGATGAAATCGATCTGTAACTAGGTACTTTTAGACAGAGTAACATTATAACGTCAGATAGGGAGGGAGTTCCTGTTTGTCAATGATCTTTCAATCTCAGTTTATCATATTGGTAAACCTATCTTTGTTTCCAGATATGTTTTTACTTCCAATTAATGATGAAAATGATAATAATATGATATGCTAACCGTTTTGTATGATACAGAGATTGTTTCAGTTCAAATACAAACGTCATAGGCACTCCTGACATCAGAAGCCGCGCATCATATGGAAATTAAGTGTATTATATCTTCTACGTCCTCAACTACCAAAAGTGACTATCAGATCGATTTCCTATCGTATCACAGGTTCTATAATATCGCGGTATTTGCATATCGTTTGAAACTGGAAGAGTAATGACGTAAATGGGGTGATTACACCTATCATCAAGGCTCGTCATAATTTGATCCCAATTCATATTATTTCAAACATATTTTATTTTGTTAACAGGTATACTATTATCCTGATACACGCCATGATATGCAAAAATGTGATTTCCATTAGAAAAAAAATGAAGCAGAAACCATGGAAACAAATTTACGTCAGATTTTGGCTGGATATAAACTTGTCACACTTTTTATCAAGGATATTAAGAAGCGGTCTTTGTCGTCTCTTCAAAGACACATAAAAAGAAATAAACAATCGGATTCGTTAGCTGAAAGGAAATCTTTATTTATATCTGTCAATTTCTTTTGTAGACACCAATATCTTCCAAGGATATAGTTATGAAATATCTTTCCCTGGCATTTGACAAATGATTTTTTTGCCTTTATTAGTTGAATTTTCATTTTCATTGCGCTCATGAATTTCCACATTCTCATCAATCAGAGGGTTGTCAAAATCCCGGGACTGTCTAGGGAACCATGGCAAACCTCTGGTATGCGAGAGAGAGACCGCGACATCATAGAAAATGCTTCACTGGGTCAGAGACCACCAATTCAAAATTACTGGGAATGAGGTAAGTATATACCTGGGAATAAGGTAACGTCTGTGCGTTCTGATTGGCCAGTCATGTAAACATACCCAAGAAGCTTTTTTTTCAAAATTGAGATTTTTTACTGCATTTACAGTATTTTATCATACCTTTTGACAAAATTTGTTACATTTTATGTGTATTGAAAAAATGGTTTTATGAAACGAATTTCTCCCGCCATGCGTACAAGGTAAACAGGGTGTCATCGCATTCACACGAAAAATACTTAAATTAAAAAGTATACTATTCATATGTTTTTCGTCCGATACTTTGGGAGAACTAAGATAGTTCTTGAAACACATGTAATTAGATATACATGTTTCGATTTATGGAAGACTGTACACATATTGTTATAATGTAAGTTTACGGGAAAACAATTGGTGGTCTCTAACCACTATATATTACACTTGTCTGCTGCATAACGTAATTTACGCAGTGCTGACAGCAGTTGTTTTGTTTCAGAAGAGCTTGAATGTTTGGAAGTATGACGGCATTATATTTGAAACATGCTTTTTGTAATCTTTTGGGCTTGCCTTCCAAACACAGCAAGTAGATCTGTCGCAAAACCATAGAACCACACTTTACATAATTGTATGAAAATATGTATCTGGTACTATCACACTTCTCTTCCGAATGTTATAATCAGGTGCCTGTCATGATTAGTAAAGAGAAATATCAAAATACTATCGGGAAAGTTCCAAGTAGGAAGCGATAGTTTGAACATTTTAAATGTAAAATGAGGTCGAGTGAGTGAGAAAGGTTGAAAAAATGTGATAAAAACATCCAAGAAAAAACGAGTCAAAGCTAGGCATTGTTGCAAAATGACGAGGCAGTTGTAGCATGAAGACAAGAAAAAGATATTTTGGAATAATCCGTGTCAACATGATCATGGCGGAACCAATAATGTTGCATAAGGATGAGACTGGGGATAAAGAGGGACTTGTGTAGGACTAAATATTATTAAAACATAGTAAGCCTGGCATAATTTCTACAGTGTTCAAAGGACTCTAACCAAAATTTAACTGCAATTTGTAAATACTGGAATAAGTGGAGTAATCATTTTTACCCATCTTAAACGAACGGCACTGCAAGCATTGCTTGACTATATTTGGTTAATGCGTACTTGAGCTAGGAACGGACAAAGCTTTATTAGCAAGTGATCGGACATGTTCAACCTGTATGCGCGCGCGCGTGTGTTTTGTCGTTATGTTTACTTTAGTGATGTCTGTGTTCTGAAATGTCCAAGATATTTTGTACATGGTACTGGTATTAAGGATTTTCCATAAACTGTATATTTTAGAAATATAGATGAAATATGTAAGACCTCAATGCCCCTAAATTCTTCCAATATGACTGCCGGAGGTCCTGTAAAAGGGTTTTGCTGTATGAAATGGATTTGATGATGATATAAACTACCGTGCTGAAATGTAGGTCGGAATGTCTGAAGGTGGATCGTTGATGTAAATTAGAAAAGAAGACAACCAGGTACAGGGCCTTGAGGTAGGTCTACTCCGGATATTACCGGAACTTCATAGGAGAAAACACCCGAGACCGTCGAGGTAAACAGTTCGAGAACGAACGAGAATAAAAGATTTAACTCGGTTATTTAAATTATCAATATGGGAAGAATCACCATGCTCTCTTGACGCTTATATGAGGGTTTTTGATTGTAAACTGGCCATTTCATGGTCAAAAGCGTCAACGGCATAGAAATCCCGAAGGACGGTTATGACTGATATTGTGTAAAGATTTCAGGTCTATGAAACGGGCCTATAATTTGCTGGGTCGCAAGTGCCAGGTGTCCTTTTTAGAGCTACCATTTATTCCGTACAACCAACGGCGTAAATTCCTTTGTACAACTTATAGTAAATTAGGGAAAAGTCATCTCGTTGCAATCCCCGTTGGAGATTATCTCATCCCCAATGACACGTCATTATCAATGTCTTACACGTTAACCTCTACAATCACAAGCTACCAGTGGCGTAGCTAGGGTAAAATAATGTGTACGCAAAGCGGTTTGAGCATCGAAGGTGCGAACGTTCTAGGGGGGTCCGGGGGCATGCCCCCCCTGGAAAAATTTTAAAACGAGGAAGGCCAATGGTGCGTTTAAAATTGATTTGAAACCGTTTATTATGAGTCGGATTTTTGTAATATTGAGTCGTACATCTTAATTATTTTTCAAGTTTAGTCAAAATCAATTTGCATTTTTATTGATATATTATAGTGTACAGTACTGACATGTACTCAACATTAAGGTTTAGTTTTGAAAAGGCGTTTCAATGTAAATACTCTACACATTTTCATTGATTATGAAATTCCATTTCCTATCTTTTTTTCTGGGAAAATATGTCAAGTACTGTCTTTGAGCACAGGTGTTTTTCTCTGTAAATGTTCGGCAGGAAGCCATCCAGCTGGCTTACGGAAGGTCGGTGGTTCTACCCAGGTGCCCGCTCGTGATGAAATAATGCAAGGAGGGGCACCTGGGGTCTTCCTCCGCCATTAAAAACGGCTGAAAAGTCGCCATATGACCTATCATGTGTCGGTGCGACGTTAAATCCAACAACAACGAAAAAATGTTCAGGAGCCCTAAACCAGAAAGCCTCTTAGTTATCATAGTGCTCCTGAGGTAAGTCTTCACCCGACGCATGGTGCTAAATGATCGCTCAGCTGTAGCAGTTGACACTGGCATGGAAGCAAACACGTTCAGAATTGTATAAACGTTGGGATAAAAGTCCATGTTTATACTGTTCAGAGTTTGGGTGATGTTGGACGAGGCCTTGTTATTTCCAACCAGCGTGTTTTCCATCGTCTGGTCTCTGCCAGATACAAGATTACATAGACCGACAAGGCCTGATAGAATATGTTCAGTTGTAACTAATGTCGCAATTAAGTCAAACTTCTCAATGGTGCATTGATACGCTCTAACCTTTGAATCCCCAAGTTCTGCGGCCAAATGTCCGGGAGTTGAGTAGGCTACAGAAAATGACGATTTGAACGTGTATAATGCTTCAGAACGTGCAGCCCATCGCGTTTCACATAATGGTTTCAGCTACTGACGTCTTTCCATTTGTTCCTTTGCCATTTCGAGACATTGACATTATGTTTGGATTAAAAAAAGAGAAGTAATTTATATCTACTAGCTACTCTCTTATCATCTGGTATTATCTTCGGATAAATTACCCTACATCCCCAACCAAAAATCATTTTTATTCCATTTTTGGACTTTCTATTTTTTTTCATATTTCAAACGATGTGTACGCAACAGCGTTTTTGCGTACAGGTAGCTACGCCACTGGCTACTACTTTTCTCCAGGACTGCTTTGTAGTAGGCTATACGTCCTACGGTTGAGCAGCTCACTGTTACAGTTAGCGACATTGAACATGCTTCACCATAACCCTGCTTTTCATCACTGTCTTTTAAATCACAGATAGAGCTAATACATGTTTTTACTTTTTTGTTTAGCCCAATTTCCTTCTGTAGACATATCTATTATTAATCTTTGTGGTTTGACACGCACTAAGTGTCTTCGCCGCTTTAAAGGATTAGGCAATAAAGAAAGATAGATAGATAATGTCTTTAAGGGAACCATTAGGGACTACCATATATTGTCAGCAAACAAATTCGCCCTCAGCAAATGAGTATCAAAATATCACGGTACCCGTGCAGAATGTTGCCTCTTGGTTACTCTCCGTGTAAACTCTTCAAAAAGGAGGTTTTCGCCAAATATGGCCAGCAATGGAAGAAGAAATGCAAGAGGTATTTTTGCGTGTTTTGGGTGATTGTGAATATGTATTTGCATCATATTTTGAGTTATACATATTGACACATGTTCACTTACAACGCACTCTGCGTTATCTTGGATATTTACATCGTTGTACTTTTATACGCAAAATTTAACTTGTAGTATTATTCGGATAATTCAAATTTTCGAACGTTTGGTAAAATTGTCTAACTAGATTTGAATATGCTGTCCAATATTTTTCAGACATTTTATGCACACAAAGTTATAAAGGTTAATAGTAGATGTAAAAGTGAATTGGGACATACAGAGCAATGTCGGCATTTATCAACACATTAAGCATTGACAAAGGATAACTAAATTTGTTTACTTATGATAATCTTAGTTAAAACCAATTTTCAATGTTATTAATTATTTATCAACATCTTTCGATAGTCCATATAGCAACAGTAGTAAGGCCATACAAATGTAAGATAAGCACACATACAAAAAGTCAGGGAGGCAGTTATTGACACCATTCGGCAGTTATTGCAGTGATTTTTTTCTCCAGATTGTAAATGCGGTCCGGTACCAGGAAAATTGTGAAAATTAGTATTGTTTTTCTCAAAATTGTGAATTTTTCCCCCCGTAATTGTGAATTTTTTAAAATTCTTTGTAAATCAAAATCTTAGTAATGGTGTTTCCCAATGCACATGCGTGGTACTCCATGAATTAATGCCTCTTTTATGTTTTTTGAAGTTTTTTCTATATTTTTCACAAAGTTTTCACACCAGTTGTGAATGGGTCAAGCAGACCCAGTTTGAAAATTGTGAAAGACCATTTGCAATTGTGAATGGGTCCGATATTCGGTACCACTTATATAAGGAAAAAAAATCACTGTATGGACACCCTTACAAAGTTACAAAAAAACAAAGAAATAAGTATGTTGGTTCGAGCCCCGGACTGACTGCATATTTTTCTCACCCTGTGACATTTGGCACCCAACGTTGTTAGTCTCCGACGCCTGTAATTGCTTATATATAAAGTACCCGCTGAAATTCGAGGACAAATTTAAAAAATGTTGGGGAAATATGTCATGGTATAGGACTTGAATATTAAAACAGGGAGAAAATGTGTAGATGGCTGGGTAGCTCAGTCTGTAGAGCATTGGAACGGTATTCTGAGGCCCCGGATTCGAATCCCGGTCTGCCTGCCCATTTTTCTCATCCTGTGACATTTGGCGCCAAACTTACGACGCATGCAATATTATGTACGTCCGGAATTCGAGGACGAGTTTCCAATTTGTGGGGGTGTATGTCATGGTAAGGACTTTGTCACATTAGGGGAGAAGATGTGTCAGGCAGCCGGTTAGCTCAGTGGGTAGAGCACTCACCCTGTAAGCGAGGGGTCCCGGGTTCGAGGCCCAGACTGACTGCACATTTTTCTCACCCTGTGACATACAGTAGATCATTTTGAAGGGTGAAATGCAACAATTTTTTTATGTCTACAGTATAAAACTGTAGAGAATATATGAATTGTCCAAGCGCCTTAGCCTAACCCTAATGTTTTATAACACTTTTTCGAGCATAAGTTTAAGTTTTCATATGCACTTGCATGTCTATAAACCTACCCAAAGCATGGACCTAACGTTTATAACAGCAGTAGAAAATCTAGTTAATATGTCTAGAGTCTAGAGCTGATAATCATAATGTAGGCTACAATAAATGTTTTTCAGCCAATTATATATATAGACTGACAAACTGACATATGCATTAATATACTAACAGACAAAATCCCGGCCATTTTCTATAAGAAACTAGGTTTACCACTGGTGCAATTATCATTTGAATAAGGGAAGCTCTGAAAGTCTCAATATATTT
This sequence comes from Mercenaria mercenaria, assembly GCF_021730395.1. Classification (NCBI taxonomy): domain Eukaryota; kingdom Metazoa; phylum Mollusca; class Bivalvia; order Venerida; family Veneridae; genus Mercenaria; species Mercenaria mercenaria. The sequence goes on from NC_069362.1 coordinate 29,113,761, forward strand.
TATTCTGAAAGAAGCAATAAAGATCTAGATCAACAGGTTAGGGAAACAATTTATGAATGTTTCTACTGGGGTCGAAAGCTGCTGACACTATGTTTTTGTGTCGGCAGATATTGACACCCTGTTCAGTCTTGTATCCTTGGCATCTTGGTAATATTTTCCTCCATAATTGCTATTAAGGACATCTTTTCCATCAGTTCTCATGCTACAAACTCGAAAATAACTGAATTTTCAAAAGCAATTTCAAGGTGGAGAACACAGTCCACCTTACGACTTGCGATAACTCTTCCAAATATTGCTACATAGGAGAAACGTCATATCATCAAAAACAGTAACTTGATGTAAAACAATAGCTTAGACTTGCAGACTTTTATGAAGAACTTTTGACCTCATAACAACGTCACAGAAAATGTTACAGCCTATGGCAGTACCATTAATGGACACTTACAATTACGGTGTCGATAACTGACAACTGTCGGTATTACACGAAATTACTCTACTATCATCTTGGGTATTTGGAATAAGTCTAAAATGTGGGTCATTAGCATTAGATATATATGGCTTAAGACAAATATACTGATAAAAAGTAGAAAAATGTCATTTTTGTAAATGTACACAGCGATATGTGGCCATCCGCCTTCCTAACTGGAAAATATTTGAGATTCTGCTTAAGGTCGCCTTTAGGCAGACATTGTGATTCAGGCAACATTAGAAAGAAACCGCCATACTTTTATGTGCAGTTTCCGCCCAAACTATAAGCATACTTTTTCGTACCTGCTGAATGAGGCTGATTAACCACCTCTGTAGCTTAGTGGTAGAGCGTCCGCTTCGAGTGCGGGAGGTCGTGGGTTCGATCCCCGGCTGCATCATACCAAAGACGTGAAAATTGGTACAAATAGCTCCCTTGCTTGATGCTCAGCCTTAAAAGGGAAACTGGCCTCTTCTCTCATTACCCTCGTGGCAATGGATTCCATCAGGAATGAGGTGTCGAGAGTGATTAATATAAGTTGTAAAGCTTACTTCACAATCAATTGAAAATGAATTATGTATAAACTAATTAGGGTGAGCTTTTTTTCTGCACATTTTTTTCACAGATGTTGATTTTAGCTTGTGTTTGGTCATGAGATGCCACAGAATGAAGATCTGTTGTCTAGTATTATTCTAGTACCAGTCATGTGATTTGAAGTGAAATTGCTTATGACTTTCATATTTACAGATAATTCTAGGGCTGGTTTTGAAAAGCGTGAAAAGAGGCGCCAGATAAGGGCACTCCAAGAGGCCATAGACAATCATTCAACAGAGTCAGTACAGAAAATATTGGAGAATGAGTTTGATGTGGATTTCCAGTACCGAAGTCAGACGGCTCTGCAACTCTCTGTCAAGGAAGGATGCTATGACATCTGTAAGATCTTGATTGACAAGGGAGCTAATGTGAACATGGCTGATGCTGAACAGAACAACTTGTTAAATATGGCAGCTTGGAGAGGTGATTGTGAAACCAGTTTTAATCTGTCATGAATTTATAAATTATGTTGAAGTAGTGGATCCTCTCAATCAGTGTGGACAAGTGGTTAAGGTCTCTGGTATCGAATATGTTGCACCACACTGCTATAGGTTCTGCCATGTTGCCTTTCATGCTAAGATTAATGCCTAGAGCCTTACCTACACTGTCAATGATAAGTTGACTTTTTAGCTTGACTATTCAAAGAATAGTAGAGCTATTGGACTCACTCATACGTCAGCGTCCCGATTTGGTTAAGGTTTTGTATGTAAGCTGGTATCTCAGTACCCACTAATGGCAATGGATTAAAACTTCACACACTTGTCCACTGTCTTGATTTGACATGAACTGTGCAGGTCTCATAACTCTGCTTTGCATTTTGTCAAAATTATTTCCCTTTTTCTGACTTAGCAGTTTTTGGTTAAGTTTTTGTATGTAAGCTGGTATTTAAGTATCCACTAATGGGAAAGGATTGAAACTTCACATACTTGTTCACTGTCACGAGCTGATTAGCACTGTGAAGGTTCCATAACTCTTTTCCCATTTTTACAAAATCATGCCCCTTTTTCAACTTTTGTTTTCATTCAATTGACAAGGCTTTTGAATAGTCTAGCGTTGCTGTCCTCCGACAGCTCTTGTTTTCTACTGTTATGATGATTACTATTTAAATATTTTTTAGCTCACCAGCGCACAAAGTGCTCAAGGTAAGCTATTTTGACAGGTCATTGACCAGCGTCCGTTGTGGTGCGGTGTGCATTGTGTGTTGTTTGTGTGCGTCAACGTTTGCCTTGTTAACACTCTAGAAGCCACATTTATGACCCAATCATTATGAAACTTGGTCAGAATGTTTGTCTTGATGATCTCTAGGTCAAGTTCGAAACTGGTTTATGTGGGGTCAAAAATTAGGTCACTAGGCCAAATCAAAGGAAAATCTTGTTAACACTCTGGAGGCCACACTTGTGATGTAATCTGTGTGAAACTTGGTCAGTTTAAACAGTTTAAGTTTGAAACTGATGAGAATTGGTCAGAATGTTTTGTCTTGATGACCTCTGGGTCAAGTTTGAATCTAGGTCATGTGGGGTCAAAAACAAGGTCACCCGGTCAGATCAGAGGAAAAGCTTGTTAACACTCTAGAGGCCACATTTGTGATGTAATCTCTGTGAAACTTGGTCAGCATGTTTGTCTTGATGATATCTAGGTCAGATTTGAAACTGGATCATGTGGATTCAAAAATTAGGTCACTAGGCCAGATCAAAGGAAAATCTTGTTAACACTCTAGAGTCCACAGTTTAAGTTTGAAACTGATGAGAATTGGTCAGAATGTTTGTCTTGATGACCTCTAGGTCAAGTTTGAATCTAGGTCATGTGGGATCATAAACTAGGTCAAATCAGAGGAAAAGCTTGTTAACACTCTAGAGGCCACATTTGTGACGTAATCTTTGTGAAACTTGGTCAGAATGTTTGTCTTAATGATCTCTAGTCAAGTTTGAAACAGGGTCATGTGGGGTCAAAAATTCGGTCACTAGGCCAGATCAAAGGAAAATCTTGTTAACACTCTAGAGTCCACAGTTTAAGTTTGAAACTGATGAGAATTGGTCAGAATGTTTGTCTTTATGACCTCTAGGTCAAGTTCGAATCTGGGTCATGTGGGGTTAAAAACTAGGTCACCTGGTCAAATCAAACGAAAAGCTTGTTAACACTCTAGAGGCCACATTTGTGACCTAATCTTTATGAAACTTGGTCAGAATGTTTGTCTTGATGATCTCTAGGTTAAGTTTGAAACTGGGGCATGTGGGCTCAAAAGCTAGGTCACCTGTTGAAATCAAAGGAAAAGCTTGTTAACACTCTAAGAGTCCACAGTTTAAGTTTGAAACTCATGAGAATTGGTCAGAATGTTTGTCTTGATGACCTCTAGGTCAGGTTCGAATCTGGGTCATGTGGGTCAAAAATTAGGTCAGTAGGCCAGATCAACTGGTGAGCGGTATAGGGCCATCATGGCCCTCTTGTTTTTATTTCTTTTCCCTTTCAAATTTTATGCTATTATTTCAGTTCAACATAGTAAATGAGCTATTTAGTCAATGCACTGTGCTTGTGCATGGGTAACCAGTCCCACTGGTATCAAACTGTTTTGAGCCACTCTCATTGCATGAAAAACATTAGAATTTTATGTAAGAAAAAGTCTGTATAAAGAGCTAGATGGAAAAAGTTCATGAAATTCTAGAAAATGGTTCAGGTGCCAAAGGTCAGATTGTCCCAGTTCTATGGAAAAATATGCATTAATTATGCCTCCCTTCGAAGAAGGAGGGGTATATTGTTTTGCAGGTAGTGGGTCTGTCGGTCGGACCATAAACCATTCGGTTTCCAGATAATAACTCAAGAACGCTTGGGCCTAGGATCATGAAACTTAATAGGGAGGTTGATCATAAACCAGCAGATAACTTCTGTTGAATTTTAGATCAGTAGGTCAAAGGTCATGGTCACAGTGACCCGGAACAGTTAAACCATTTCGCGACGATAACTTGAAAGGCCTAAGATCACGAACTTAATAGGGAGGTTGATCATCACCAGCAGATGACCCCTATTTATTTGAGGTCATTAGGTCAAAGGTCAAGGTCACATTGACCCAGAACAATAGAACTTTTTTTGCTAAAGAACTAAAGAATGCTTTTGTTTAAGATCACATTTGATAAGGAAATCACTTATGACTGGTAAATGACGCATAATTATTGATTTGAGGTCAATACATCAAATGTCCAGTGCATAGTGACCAAATAATTTCTGTTCCTTCTGCAGTAACTGAATGCATCGGGATCGGGGCGCATTTTGTGTTCTACGAGCTCGTGTTGTATATAGATATGCAAGAATTGTGTATTTGACAGGTTATTTAGAAATAGTGGAGCTACTGATTGAAAATGGTGCTGACATTGATGATCAGAACATAAATGGGTACAGTGCAATACATACATGTGCTTCACGTGGACAGACTGACGTTCTTCAGGTAAGTATATTTATTGTGGATTTTAATATACTGAAGTTTTGATATCTTTATTGTTTACAAGATGGCTAGTTTGTTATGTGAAATGTACCAAAACAAAACAAATAATGTCAAACCTGAGTCAAAATGCACCTGTGAATAAAGGCCACCATTATAAAACTTGCTTATAAGGGCCACCATTGTCTCTTCCCATTCAATTTATCTCTTTTAAGGGACCACCTGTCAGCAAAGACTACTGCTTATTTTTTTCAATTCCAAAGGGTGATTTTTACAGACCGTTTTGACTGTAGTGTATTTGCCTCAGTAGATAGACCACCTGTGAATTAAGACCACTGTTTTCATTAACAAAGGGTTGTCCTTGCAGACAGTTTTGACTGTAGTGTATTTGCCTCAGTAAATAGACCACCTGTGAATTAAGACCACTGTTTTCATTAACAAAGGGTTGTCCTTGCAGATAGTTTTGACTGTAGTGTATTTGCCTCAGTAAATAGATCACCTGTGAATTAAGACCACTGTTTTCATTAACAAAGGGTTGTCCTTGCAGATAGTTTTGACTGTAGTGTATTTGCCTCAGTAAATAGACCACCTGTGAATTAAGACCACTGTTTTAATTAACAAAGGGTTGTCCTTGCAGATAGTTTTGACTGTAGTGTATTTGCCTCAGTAAATAGACCACCTGTGAATTAAGACCACTGTTTTCATAAACAAAGGGTTGTCTTTGCAGATAGTTTTGACTGTAGTGTATTTGCCTCAGTAAATAGACCACCTGTGAATTAAGACCACTGTTTTCATTAACAAAGGGTTGTCCTTGCAGACAGTTTTGACTGTAGTGTATTTGCCTCAGTAAATAGACCACCTGTGAATTAAGACCACTGTTTTCATAAAGGGTTGTCTTTGCAGATAGTTTTGACTGTAGTGTATTTGCCTCAGTAAATAGACCACCTGTGAATTAAGACCACTGTTTTCATAAACAAAGGGTTGTCTTTGCAGATAGTTTTGACTGTAGTGTATTTGCCTCAGTAAATAGACCACCTGTGAATTAAGACCACTGTTTTCATAAACAAAGGGTTGTCTTTGCAGATAGTTTTGACTGTAGTGTATTTGCCTCAGTAAATAGACCACCTGTGAATTAAGACCACTGTTTTAATAACAAAGGGTTGCCCTTGCAGATAGTTTTGACTGTAGTGTATTTGCCTCAGTAAATAGACCACCTGTGAATTAAGACCACTGTTTTCATAAACAAAGGGTTGTCTTTGCAGATAGTTTTGACTGTAGTGTATTTGCCTCAGTAAATAGACCACCTGTGAATTAAGACCACTGTTTTCTTTAACAAAGGGTTGTCCTTGCAGACAGTTTTGACTGTAGTGTATTTGCCTCAGTAAATAGACCACCTGTGAATTAAGACCACTGTTTTCATAAAGGGTTGTCTTTGCAGATAGTTTTGACTGTAGTGTATTTGCCTCAGTAAATAGACCACCTGTGAATTAAGACCACTGTTTTCATAAACAAAGGGTTGTCTTTGCAGATAGTTTTGACTGTAGTGTATTTGCCTCAGTAAATAGACCACCTGTGAATTAAGACCACTGTTTTCATAAACAAAGGGTTGTCTTTGCAGATAGTTTTGACTGTAGTGTATTTGCCTCAGTAAATAGACCACCTGTGAATTAAGACCACTGTTTTCATAAACAAAGGGTTGTCTTTGCAGATAGTTTTGACTGTAGTGTATTTGCCTCAGTAAATAGACCACCTGTGAATTAAGACCACTGTTTTCATAAACAAAGGGTTGTCTTTGCAGATAGTTTTGACTGTAGTGTATTTGCCTCAGTAAATAGACCACCTGTGAATTAAGACCACTGTTTTCATAAACAATGGGTTGTCTTTGCAGATAGTTTTGACTGTAGTGTAAATTTACTCATGTTAAGAGATCACTTGTGAACAAAGACCATTGTTTTCGTTTCCTGAAGGTCGGACTGTACAGACAGGTTTTTAGCACATCTGAACTTTGTTCAGGATGAGCTGTTAGTATAGGTGGATAGTCCGGTGTCCGTCGTCCTGCATCAACATGTTTCCTTAAACATCTTCTCCTCTGAAACTACTGGTCAGAATTACACCAAACTTTGGTCAGTATCATCCTGGCATGGACCTCTATCAAGTTTGTTCAAGTGGTTCACCTTGGCTCCTTTTAGGGGCCACCAGAGCTAAAAATAGAAAAACCTTTAAAGAACTTCTCATGAACTGCTTGATAGATCTTCATCAAACTTGGTATTTAGCATTATTATAAGGTCCTCTCCTAATTTTATTCAAATGGGGGTACTTGGCCCTATTAGAGCCACTAAAGCTAAAAGTACAAATACCTTTAAATTATGTGAAAAATATGGTTTGTATTTCACGAGGAAATACCAACAGGCAGAAAATAAATCCGTATGATACCTTTTGTATTGTATGTTGCCAGACTGCTTTCATTTTATATGCATGACCTGACACAGTTCTACAAATAGTGTGCATGCAAACCTACAATCAGCTCTGTTTTAACATCAGCAACCCATTGAAGATTTGGTTTGATAACAAAACAACAAACAAAAAGGTGGAGGTATATAATAAAATTGTCATTATAACAGTAGCTAAATCTGGGATTTTGTATTGGGGTCTTGTGGATTTTGCACAGACCGATCACCACTTGGTGCTTGTTTGCCTCGTGATCTGACCTGGCAAAATCCACTCAAGCCAAATACAGCATCCCAGATCAAGCTACTATTATAATAACGCTATTTTATTCGCTACCTAAGTAAATTATTTAAAAGAGCAACAGCTGGTAAACAAACACAATTTGTTCTTTCCAGAGGTGTTAGCTCTAGAGAAATTGTACTGTTTTAGTTTACTTTAACCACATGGGACTAAGAAGGTAAATGCTTCACTGGGGGCCTCTGTGACTGAGTGGTTAAGGTTGCTAACTTAGAATCACTTGCCTCTCACCGATGTGGGTTCTAGCCTTACTTGGGGCGTTGAAGGTAGCATGTGAGGTAGCCATCCAGCTGGCTTACGGAAGGTCAATGGTTCTACCCAGGTCCCCGCTCATGATGAAATAATACTAAGAATGGCAGCTGGGGTCTTCCTCCACCGTCAAAGCTTGAAAGTTGCCATATGTCCTATAATTTCGTTAGCGGGATGTTATACCCAACAACAAAAATGCTTCACTGGGTATGTAATGTGTGGATCACCTCACAAACTTCTTTAAATTAAATAAAGATGTTCAAAATCTTTAATGAAACCATTAACATATACTTCAGATAAAACCAGTGCTATAAATAAAATAGCTAGGAAAACATTAGTTTAGGTAGCTTGGTTAAGGATTAGGCTTGAAACCTGAAGATGAACTGTTTAAAGCCAGTTTAAAGCTGATGAGTGATAAGCTTCCCTTACAGTCTTAGACTTAGGAGCTTTAGGCTATCACAAAATTTCTGCTTGTATCTACATTGGACTATTAAAGTTTTAATGTCAGAAATTTACTGATATATTTAGTATATATTAGGAGTGTTGATTTTGAATACATTTAAATTATTTGTAAATGAATAAGCATATGCATTGCACAGACAGTTACTACAGGATAGAATGGAAGCCTGCTAACCTGTAACTTCACTGTTGTTCTAGGCGGACATACATACAGAGATACATGTATAGACAGTGTAAACCTCTCACTGGAGCATCAGTAGCTTGGGCGTCTGTGCTCACTTGAGCAGTTTATTTGGTACCCGGCTGTTTTACCTTATACTTTCTGTGTTTGGATCACGCAACACCGTGGATAAATCAAGCGTTTGACTTGTCTGTTGTGATCTTGAGAGTTTACTGTTTTACTGTAATCTAGATATACATATAACTTTAAATGATATATGGAAATGTTGGACATTTATACATTGTATTTTCATAAAAAACTGCTCAATTTATGTATCAAGATTAAAACAGATAATTTGACCATGGAATATAAAACAAGCGTTTATGTATTTTCAGCTTTTGATATCGTCCAATGCAGATTTAGATTCACTAAACAGAAACAGTGAGACTGCTTTACATGTTGCTGTGAAAGAAAGGAATACAGAAATTGTCCAGTTACTGTTGTTAGGGGGATGCAAAATGGATAAAATTGATGAGAACAGGAAGACACCACTCATGTATGCAGCTCAGTATGGTTTTGATGATGTTGTGCAAATTTTGATCAACGGAGGTAACTACCTGTTGTTTATTAATCCCATATAGGTTGAAAACCAGTTCAAGGGACAATGTTTACACCTTGTAAGTCTGTCAATTCATCCATCATGCCACCAGTCTGTCATTCCATCAGTCCATCCCATTCTTGTCCAGTCCTTGGCCATCCAAGAAGGGATTTGGATAGTGTTCTCAATGATGAGACAGTATGTGAGGGCACAAGGTCATGTTTCTAGGTCAGATGCTAACAGGGCTGTGTCTGTCAGTGGATTTTGATTTACTTAGCACATATGTTCCCCATAATGAGAAGATAACCCAAACCTGTCTCAAAGATTAAGGTCATGGTCAGTGTTAAAATATTTTAGGTCATTATTCTTGTCTTGACTTACACTTTTTAGCTCCCTGTGGCGAAAGTAACCAGAGCTAATGCAATTCCCATGGTGTTGGTGTCGGCACCTTGTTAATGATTCTCAGCGTGTTCATATCTCAGTTACTACTCATCTCAAATGAATGAAACTTTGTATATGCCTTTCCCTTGATCGTACCAATAGAATAACTCTTGATTTCCTTTTTGATGAAGGTATGCCTCTTTTTTTTTGTGCCATTTTTTTTTTTTTTCAACAAAGTCTTTTTGTGGTTGTCAGATAAGTAGTATCTCAGTAAATCATTTATGTAGATCACAACTCAACTTAACCCTTAGCCTGCTGGCGGCAGATGATTCTGCCTTTGCGACTAGTGCAGACCAAGATCAGACTGCACATCCGTGCAGTCCGATCATGGTCTGCACTGTTCGCTATTCAGTAAGTACATTTTCAGTAATACCCCTTTGAATAATAAGTAGTACTGTCCAAATTGAAAGATGGACCAGTCCATTATAGAAATATAGCAGGGTAAGGGTTAATAAAACTTCATACTCTTCTTTGTCATAGTCATACCAACCGAATAACATAGCTTTCATAACTCTTGCTTTCATTTTCATGACATTATGCCCCTTTTTGTATTTGGCCGTTTTTTTTTTCAACAAGACCCTGTTTCCAGTTCTGAAGTTAGTATCTCAGTAACTACACCCCACAATTAAAGGTGGATAATCAGATTTTGGCTAAGTAACGGATTTGTTTTAAACTTTAACATCTGATCATTTACACTCATTTATGTTCAGTTAGCGCTTAACATGGCTTAATACAGGTTAGGTTTTCACTGGAGATATTTTTAATAATTGGTTTTCCTATTGCAGTTGCCCAACCAAGATCGAGTTATTTTATCATAAGTATAAATGTGATAAACATACTTTACCTAAGAAAATGTATAACTAACCGATATTTTGTATTATATTCGTAAAATAATTGCATTAACAATTACATATATAGATTGAATTCATTAGAAATGCAAGTTTGAAAAATTATTATTACCTCCCTTTGCCTATCTTGGTTGCGCAACCAAGATAGAATGGAAAAAATGAAATTCAGAAGCTACATGCATTTTAAAACCCACCTTTTGATTCAGATTGTTAAATATTTGGTATATCTATCCAATGCGAATGTAAAACTCGGAATTATATGGAAATAAAAAGAAATACCAAGCATTTTAAATATTTTCATATTAAAGGGGAGTAATTACAAATTTTTATGAAAATCAGTAAAGTATACATTTCTAACAGGGATCTAAATCTAAGTAATGGGTATTTTTGTTTCTTAAATAAATCTCTAACAAAATATACAAAAAGTAGAAAATGTCACTAAAGTTTGCTTAAATGTGACTGACCACCTTTAAACAAAACTTCATAAATTTCACTGCCATCGTAATACTAACTAAATGACATAGGTAAGTCCCATAACTTGTGCTTTTTGCCTGCATTTTGAAGAAATTATGCTCCTTTTTGGACTTAATCTTATTTTTTGTCTGGCCCACTTTTAGTGGAAGTGAGACTAAGCAATCCAAATTCAGGAGGCGGCGACTGCAGCAAAGACAGTGGCAACAATTGTGAATAACTCAAAAATAGTAACATATATTTCTTTTAAAAACCTTGTAGGATGTTTTAGAAACTAATTTTACACTCCCATGGTGAGTTCTTTCCCCCCCCCCCTCGTGACCTTGACCTTGAAGAAATTAGCATTTGCCACCTTCAAAAATCAAAAAGGAAACAATTTCTCAAAAATTGTTGCATATATTGCTTTGAAACTTTGTGGGATTGTTCAAAAACTCATTTTACACCCCCATGGTGAGTCTTGGCCCTTTAGTGAACTTACCTTGAAGAAATTAGCAGTTTTAGATTTTTTGATGCCTTTGAAAATTCACAAAAATGACAATTTCTCAAAAACCGTTACACATATTGCTTTGAAACCTTGTGGGATGGTTAAAAAACTTGTTTTACACCCCAATGGTGAATCCTGCCCCCTTTAGTGACCTTGACCTTGAAAAAGCAGCCTTTGAAAATTCACAAAAAATGACCATTTTTAGCTCGACTATTCGAAGAATAAGTAGAGCTATCCTACTCACCACGGCGTCGGTGTCGGCGTCGGCTCACACCTTGGTTAAGTTTTTCGTACCAGTCCACATTTTGACAAAGTCTTTTGAGATAAAGCTTTGAAACTTTCAACACTTGTTTCCCATCATCATGGCCAGTTATAGGCAAGAGCACATAACTCCATCAAGGATTTTGGCTGAATTATGGCCCCTTTTGACTTAGAAATCATGGTTAAGTTTTTCGTACCAGTTCATATTTTGACAAAGTCTTTTAAGATAAAGCTTTGAAACTTTCAACACTTGTTTAACATCATCATGGCCAGTTATAGGCAAGAGCACATAACTCCATCAAGCATTTTGGCTGAATTATGGCCCCTTTTGACTTAGAAATCATGGTTAAGTTTTTCGTACCAGTTCATATTTTGACAAAGTCTTTTGAGATAAAGCTTTGAAACTTTCAACACTTGTTTACCATCATCATGGCCAGTTATAGGCAAGAGTACATAACTCCATCAAGGATTTTGGCTGAATTATGGCCCCTTTCAACTTAGAAATCTTGGTTAATATTTCGTACAAGTTCATATTTTGACAAAGTCTTTTGAGATAAAGCTTTGAAACTTTCAACACCTGTTTACCATCACCATGTCCAGTTATAGGCAAGAGTACATAACTCCATCAAGGATTTTGGCTGAATTATGGCCCCTTTTGACTTAGAAATCTTGGTTAAGTTTTTCATACCAGTTTATATTTTTTGTAAAGTGTTTGACATATGGCTTTGAAACTTTTATCACTTGTTTAGTATAATAGTCTTTATCTGTAGAAAAGAGAAAATAACTCTGTCATCTATTTTGGCTGAATTATAGCCCTTTTTGGACTTTGAAATTAGTTCTGTTTTCATACAAGTCCATGTTTTGTCAAAACTATTTGACATATGGCTTTTAAACTTTAAACACTTGTTTATCATTATGATTTCCATCTGTAGGCAAGAGTACATAACTATTTTGACTGAATTATGGCCGTTTTTGGACTTTGAAATTGGCTCTTATATTGCCATTTAGTGCAAGACTTATCGAAATCATAGTAATACAGGAACATTGTTTGTATCTATTTATTTCTTTTGTCTGAATATCCGTGGAAATATTTTGACCCCATTCTTAAGCAATTCTTCGAATAGTCGAGCGCGCTGTCATCAGACAGCTCTTGTTTAAAAAATTGTTACAGAATAGCTTTGAAACTTTGGAAGAGTGTTTTAAAACTCATTTTGCACCTATTTCTTGAGTCAAAGCACCTGCGAGTGAGACACTTTCAGGTGGTGGCCTTGTCTTCTTTTTTTCTACAATATTCTGTTTGCAATTGTCACAAAATTAGTATCTCCGTAACTACTCATCACAACTTAATATACACTCAGTTTTTTGGCCATAGTAATACTAATTAAATGACATTTGTCCCATAACTATTGCTTTTTGCCTTGAATACAGCATGAATATTCCTGCATATAAGTTATGAACTGCTAATTTATTTTCAGGTGCCAGTGTGAATTTGCAGGATAAGTTAGGGCGCACAGCTTTGTTTGAGGCAGTGCACAATGGTCACCTGAATGTTGTACAAACGCTGGCCAAGATGGGGGCAGATGTCAACCTTCCTGTCACTAAAGGAGCTTCTCCACTGTTAGGTAATTCTACTCACCCTGGCGTCAGCGTCACACCTTTGTTAAAGTTTTGCATGGGAGGACATATAGCTATCATTTAAAGGCATATCACTTTGAAACTTATTTTTCCTTGTTCTAGGTCAGCTACCAACCTCACTGGGTCAAGTCCCATAACTCTGACATGTATTTTTGCCAAATTATGCCCCCTTTTGGAAAATCCTGGTTAAAGTTTTGCATGCAAGTTACTATCTTGAAAACTCTTGCAAATATTGAATTGAAACTTAACATGTGTCTTTGTGGTTATAAAACTAGGTAATAGCATCAGTCCCATGACTCTGACTTGCATTTTGGCCAAATTATGCCCCCTTTGGACTTATAAAATCCTGGTTAAAGTTTTGCATGCTAGTGCATATAGCTATAATTTAAAGGCAGATAGCTTTGAAACTTATTTTTAGCTTGTTTATTCAAAGAATAAGTAGAGCTATCCTACTCACCACGGCATCACACCTTGGTTAAGTTTTTCATATCAGTCCACATTTTACAAAACCTTTTGAGATAAAACTTTGAAACTTTCAGCACTTATGTACAACCACCAAGTCCAGTTTTAGGCAAGAGGACATAACTCCATCAAGGATTTTGTCTGAATTATGGGACCTTTTTACTCGCAAATCTTGGTTTTTTGTACCAGTTCATATTTTGTGTAAACTGTTTGATATATCGCTTTGAAACTTTGATCACTTGATTATTATAACAGTCTCTATCTGTAGGCAAGATGCATAACTCTGTCAACTATTTTGGCTGAATTCTAGCCCTTTTCGGACTTGGAAACTTTGAACACTTGCTTATCGTCATGATCTCCATCTGTAGGCAAGAGTACACAACTCTGTCAACTGTTTTGGCCGAATTTTGGCCCTTTTTGGACTTCGAAATCAGTTAATTTTTCGTACCAGTTCATATTTTGTTTAACCTGTTTTTCATATGGATTTGAAACTTTGATCACTTATTTACCATCATAGTCTACATATGTAGGCAAGACTACATAACTAGGACAAGTTCTTTAGCTCAGTTATGGCCCTTTTTGACATAGAAATTTGTTACGTTTTGCATACCATTCCATATTTTGTCTGAAGTGTTTGATAAATATGGCTTTGAAACTTTGAACACTTGCTTACCATCATTGTCACACATTGCCATTAAGTGCAAGATTTATCCAGTTCCACAAATACAGATACATTGTTTGTCTTATCTATTTTTAGCTTGACTATTCATAGAATAGTCTAGCTATTCTACTCACCCTGGCATCGGCATCGGCGTCACACCTTGGTTAAAGTTTTGCATATTAAGTACATATAGCTATCATTTAAAGGCATATAGCTTTGAAACTTATTTTTTGCTTTTTGTAGGTCAATAACCAACCTCACTAGGTCAAGTCCCATAACTCTGACATGTATTTTGGTCAAATTATTCCCCCTTTTGGACAAAGAAAACCCTTGTTAAAGTTTTACATGCAAGTTACTATCTCCAAAACTAATGCAGGTATTGAATTGAAACTTCACGTGCCTTCGGGTTTGTAAAACTAGGTGATAGTGTCAAGTCCCATAACTCTCACATGCATTTTTGCCAAATTATGCCCCCCTTTGGACTTAGAGAATCCTGGTTAAAGTTTTGTTTTGCAAGTACATATAGCTATTACTTTAAGACATATAGCTTTGAAACTTACTTTTTCTTTTTCTAGGTCAATTACCAATCTCACTGGGTCAAGTCCCATAACTCTGACTTGTATTTTTGGCAAATTATGCCCCCTTTTGGACTTAGAAAATCCTGGTCTAAGTTTTGAGTGCAAGTTACTATCTCTAAAACTAATGCAGATGTTGAGTTGAAACTTCACATGTGTCTTCAAGGTTTTAAAACTAGGTGATAGCATCAAGTTCCATAACTCTGACATGCATTTTGGCAAAATTATGCCCCCTTTTGGACTTAAAAAATCCTGTTAGTTTTGTGTGCAAGTACATATAGCTATTACTAAGAAGCATATAGGTTTGAGACTTACCTTTTCTTTTTCTAGGTCAATTTTGAACCTCACTGGGTCAAGTTCCATAACTCTGACTTGTATTTTTGGCAAATTATGCCCCCCCTCGGACTTAGAAAATCCTGGTAAAGTTTTGCGTGCAAGTACATATAGCTATTACTTTAAGGCATATAGCTTTGAATCTTAGTTTTTCTTTTTCTAGGTCAATTACTAACCTCACTGGGTCAAGTCCCATAACTCTGACTTGTACTTTTGGCAAATTATGCCCCCTTTTGGACTTAGAAAATCCAGATTTAAGTTTTGAGTGCAAGTTATTATCTCCAAAACTAATGCAGATGTTGAATTGAAACTTCACATGTGTCTTCGACGTTATAAAACTAGGTGATAGCATCAAGTTCCATAACTCTGACATGCATTTTGGCAAAATTATGCCCCCTTTAGACTTAGAAAATCCAGGTTAAAGTTTTGTGTGCAAGTACATACAGCCATTGCTTTAAGGCATATAGCTTTGAAACTTAGTTTTTCTTTTTCTAGGTCAATTACCAATATCACTGGGTCAAGTCCCATAACCCTTACTTGTATTTTTGGCAAATTAGACCCCCTTTTGGACTTACAAAATCCTGGTTGAAGTTTTGCATGCAAGTATATATAGCTATTACTAAAAGACATATAGGTTTGAGACTTACTTTTTCTTTTTCTAGGTCAATTTTGAACCTCAGTGGGTCAAGTTCCATAACTCTGACTTGTAATTTTGGTAAATTATGCCCCCTTTTGGACTTAGAAAAAACCTAGTAAAGTTTTGCGTGCAAGTACATACAGCTATTACTTTAAGTCATATAGCTTTGAATCTTTGTTTTTAGCTCCACTATCCGGAAAATAGGGGGGCTACACTACTCGCCCCGGCGTCGGCGTGACCCTTCTTGGTTAAATTTTTTGGCAACCTTTGTTTTTCTGTCATATCTTTGTTACTATTGCTTATATCTTACTGTAACTTCACATAAACATTGTCCAGTATACAAACAATGTATGTATAGGGGCTGAGTCCATTATACCCAAGGTCAAGGTCACCAAGCTGTTATACTAAGGTTGTTTTTAAGGTTAAAGTTTTTTGGCAACCTTTGTTTTTATGCCCCCGAATGGAGGCATATAATTTTTGAACCGTCTGTCAGTCTGTCAGTCTGTCGGTCTGTCCGCAATTTTCGTGTCCGGTCCATATCTTTGTCATCGATGGATGGATTTTCAAATTACTTGGCATGAATGTGTACCACAGTAAGACGACGTGCAGTGCGCAAGACCCAGGTCCGTAGCTCAAAGGTCAAGGTCACACTTAGACGTTAAAGGATAGTGCATTGATGGGCGTGTCCGGTCCATATCTTTGTCATCAATGGATGGATTTTCAAATAATTTGGCATGAATGTGTACCACAGTAAGACGACGTGCAGTGCGCAAGACCCAGGTCCGTAGCTCAAAGGTCAAGGTCACGCTTAGACGTTAAAGGATAGTGCATTGATAGGCGTGTCCGGTCCATATCTTTGTCATCGATGGATGGATTTTCAAATAACTTGGCATGAATGTGTATCACAGTAAGACAATGTGCAGTGCGCAAGACCCAGGTCCGTAGCTCAAAGGTCAAGGTCACACTTAGTTGTTAAAGGATATTGCATTGATGGGCGTGTCCGGTCCATCTCTTTGTCATCGTTGGATGGATTTTCAAATAACTTGGCATGAATGTGTACCACAGTAAGACGACGTGTCACACGCAAGACCCAGGTCCGTAGCTCAAAGGTCAAGGTCACACTTAGACGCTAAAGATCATTTTTCATGATAGTGCATTGATGGGCATGTCCGGTCCATATCTTTGTCATTCATGCATGGATTTTAAAATAACTATGCATGAATGTGTGACACAGTAAGACGATGTGTCGCGCGCAAGACCCAGCTCTGTAGGTCAAAGGTCCTAAACTCTAACATCGGCCATAACTATTCATTCAAAGTGCCATCGGGGGCATTTGTCATCCTATGGAGACAGCTCTTGTTCTGTCATATCTTTGTTACTATTGCTTATATTTTACTCTAACTTCACATAAACATTGTCCAGCATACAAACAATTTATGTGTATGGGCCGAGCCCATTATACCCAAGGTCAAGGTCACCAAGGTGTTATACTTAGGTTAATTTTAAGGTTAAAGTTTTTCGGCAACCTTTATTTTTCTGTCATATCTTTGTTACTATTGCTTATATCTTACTGTAACTTTACATAAACATTGTCCAGCATACAAACAAAGTATATATAGGGACTGGGCCCATTATACCCAAGGTCAAGGTCACCAAGGTGTTATACTTAGGTTGTTTTTAAGGTTAAAGTTTTTTGGCAACCTTTGTTTTTCTGTCATATTTTTGTTACTTTTGCTTATATCATACTCATTACTGTAAGTTCACATGAACATTGTCCAGCATACAAACAAAGTATGTTTAGGGGCTGGGCCCATTATACCCAAGATCAAGGTCACCAAGGAGTTATACTTTGAACTATTTTCATGTTAAATTTTTTTTGAAAGCTTCGTTTATAGACATATCTTTGGTACTTTAAAAGATAATGACTTGATATTAAAAGTATTTTTTTATAATCATCTGCATATGTGGCTACATACCCCATAACTCTAATAATAATTTTGACAGAATTATGCCCCTTTTGTACTTGAACTTTTTTTGCAATCTTTGCTTCTGGATATAACTTGAATGCAATATAAGATAAAGACTTGAAACTTAAAATGTATCTTTGTCATCATCATCTGCATGTGTGGTACAATCCCCATAACTCTGATTTGTATTTTTGACCGAGTTATGCCCCTTCTATACTTAAAGTTTTTACAAACTTCGTTTTCTGGACATAACTTTGGTACTATATAAGATAATGACTTGAAACTCAAAATATATTTTCATCATCATCATCTGCATGTGTTGTAACAATCCTAATAACTCAAATTTTTGTATTTGATGGAATTATGTCCCTTGGTGTATCTTCCTTTTAAAGTAGAGGTCTCTTATTCAGACATATATTCATTTTACTGTCAAATCCCCAAATAGTGGAACGCGCTGTCTCACAGACAGCTCTTGTTCTTTTTCTAGGTCAATTACTAACCTCACTGGGTCAAGTCCCATAACTCTGACTTATATTTTTGGCAAATTATGCTCCCTTTTGGACTTAGAAAATCCAGATTTAAGTTTTGAGTGCAAGTTACTATCTCCAAAACTAATGCAGATGTTGAATTGAAACTTCACGTGTCTTCAAGTTTATAAAACTAGGTGATAGCATCAAGTTCCTTAACTCTGACATGCATTTTGGCAAAATAATGCCCCCTTTTGGACTTCACATGTGTCTTGAAACTTCACATGTGTCTTCGAGGTTTTAAAACTAGGTGATAGCATCAAGTTCCATAACTCTGACATGGATTTTGGCAAAATTATGCCCCTTTTGGACTTAAAAAATCCTGGTTAAAATTTTGCGTGCAAGTACATATAGCAGTTACTGAAAGGCATATAGCTTTGAGACTTACTTTTTCTTTTTTCTAGGTCAATGTTAAACCTCACTGGATCAAGTTCCATAACTCTTACTTGTATTTTTGGCAAATTATGCCCCCTTTTGGACTTAAAAAATCCTGGTTAACATTTTGCATGCAAGTTACTGTCTCCAAAACTAATGCAGATATTGCATTGAAACTTCACTTGCATCTTTGGGATTATAAAAGTTGGTAATAGACTCAGGTCCCATAACTCTGACATTTATTTTGCAAAATTATGTCCCATTTTGAACTTAAAAACTTCTGGTTAAAGTTTTGCATGCAAGTTACTGTCTCCAAAACTAATGCAGACACTCGATTGAAACTCTGTTAATATAATTCATACTTCTGGGACAACAATTTGAATAGTCGAGCATTGACTGTCTTATGGACAACTCTTGTTATGACTTTAGTGTCTGTCTGTCCCCCTAACTGCTTTTGACAATTAATTGTGTACACAAGTCACTTCAAACAAAACTTGTATTATGTCATCAATATGAATTCGACATAATTGTCTTATGTCTGATTATTATAACTTCAGTTATGCACCTTTTTAGGTTATGAAAGCTTTATAAGTAGATACCTTGTAAATGGCTCTCAGAAAGCTCATATCTTAATATTACTCATTGCAACTGAATGGAACTTAAGTCATGTGTTCAACCCACACTGATGATACCAAATGAATCTTTTGCTTTAATTTTGTTGCTTTTTAGGATACAATGGGCTTAGCATGTGCAGATACCCCTTTTAATGATTCTCAGCAAGCTTATATAGATCTCTGTTTGTCGTTTTTTTATGCCCCCGAAGGGAGGCATATTGTTTTTGAACAGTCTGTCTGTCGGTCTGTCCGAAATTTTCGTGTCCGGTCCATATTTTTGTCATCGATGGATGGATTTTCAAATAACTTGGCATGAATGTGTACCACAGTAAGACGACGTGTCGCACCCAAGACCCAGGTCCGTAGCTCTAAGGTCAAGGTCACACTTAGATGTTAAAGTTCATTTTTCATGATAGTTGGGCGTGTCCGGTCCATATCTTTGTCATCCATGGATGGATTTTCAAATAACTCGACATGAATGTGTACCACAGTAAGACGTGTCGCGCGCAAGACCCAGGTCGTAGCTCAAAGGTCAAGGTCACACTTAGATGTTAAAGGTCATTTTTCATGATAGTTGGGCGTGTCCGGTCCATATCTTTGTCATCCGTGGATGGATTTTCAAATAACTTGGCATGAATGTGTATCACAGGAAGACGACGTGTCGGGCGCAAGACCCAGGTCCGTAGCTCAAAGGTCAAGGTCACCCTTAGACGTTTAAGGTCATTTTTCATGATAGTGCATTGATGGGCGTGTCCGGTCCATATCTTTGTCATTCATGCATGGATTTTAAAATAACTAAGCATGAATGTGTGGCACAGTAAGACGATGTGTCGCGCACAAGACCCAGGTCTGTAGGTCAAAGGTCCTAAACTCTGACATCGGCCATAACTATTCATTCAAAGTGCCATCAGGGGCATTTGTCATCCTATAGAGACAGCTCTTGTTTTAGTTTAACATCACATTGAGAATTCCATACCCCAAGTGAGGTTTTTGGCTCTCTTATTTCATTTTACAATATTACAACTGCATTTCTGTATTATGTGCTCAACTCCTCTTACAGTATGTATCATATTCAAATGAAACTTGGTATACATCATCTACAAGTGTAGATATGCACATATTTCTAGAATTCCTTATCCATTGTTAAGCTCATCTGATATTTGTTTAAGGTAATTCTGCACGTTTGGATCGAAATTTTTTCTACAATGTAGAATTTGATTAAACTTTGACATTTCAAAGTTTCAGAATATACTTAGAAAACTCAGCAAATAAAAATGATAGGGTCATGTGCTTGATTTTTTGCTAGACTGATTGGAAAAATTTGGACCTCACGCAATTTTTCATAATGGGGGTCTATGGGAAAATCATAACTTTCATAATATTTTCGCGAATAGATTTTTTTCTACAATGTAGATTTTAATGAAACTTCTCACAGTTGTAAATGCATATATGACCTATAATGTGGTGAAATAAAATGTATATGTCCATGTGCTTATTTTTGAGATATCTGACCATGTTTAAAGTGAACCGCACTTTTCACTCTAATTTTAAGACATTATTTAGAATTATTTAACCTGTCAGATGTTTTAATATCATATTTTCACTTCAGAAAGATAGTAAAAATTTCATTGTAATAAAGTTACTCACTTATTGCCATTAATTCATAAAATGATCTTCATTTCCGTACGCCGAATCCTGGCTTTATTCTACGTTTTCCGGATAAATGACGTTACGCCATCACGTCAGGTTTATCAAACATGCAGAACTACCTTAAGATGAGCTATTACTGTAGATGGATGGTCCAACATCCATCATTCTGCATCAGCAATTTTACATAAATATCTTCTCCTTTGAAACTGCGAGTCAAAATTGTATTGAGTTGGTCTGTAGCATCTCTCAAACTTATTCAGATGGTTCCACTTGGCCCTTTTTAGGGGCCACCAAAACCTACCGGTAAAATAGAAAAACATTTAAATTACTTCTTTATTTGAAGCACATGATAGATCTTCACTAGGGTACCTCCATGGCTGAGTGGTTAAGGTCGTTGACTTCAAATCACTTGCCACTCACCGATGTAGGTTGAGCCTCACTTGAGGCATTGAATTCTTCATGTGAGGAAGCCATCCAGTTGGCTTACGGGAGGTCGGTGGTTCTACCCAGGTGCCCACTCGTGATGAAACAATGTATGGAGGGGCACCTGGGGTCTTCCTGCACCATCGAAGCTGGAAAGTTGCCATATGATCTATAATTGTGTTAGTGCAACGTTAAACCCAACAAAAAAGAAAAAAAAAGATCTTCACTAAACACTGATGTTGTGGTCTCTGGAATAATCCACCTTGATGTGTCATGAAAGCCAGGAAAGTTTATTATCAATTGTAAACACACGGGTCATATAAGTTTATATTTGTGAGTGGAGAAATAATGTTAAAATATTGGACTGGTAAAATTTGACAGAAATGTACCACTTTCAGTGTACATCTGTAAGGCTTCTTGCTTCTTTGTCACTGTCATAATTTAATGTCATCAAATAATCATTAGATCATAAAGGCATTGCTAGTTTTTCAGTCCTGCAAATCTTTTCAAGGGGAAGGCATTCCTGGTATATCAGTACAGTATCAAGATGAGAGTCAAGTCAGCATTTTACTTGTGCCTTTGAACAACTGGAAACATGCTGGAAATGCTCACATCTTTTCACACTGAACTGCTGAAATGAATATGTTCAATGCTGTTTTATTTGTTATTTTATAATTTCAGAGAGTATTAATCAAGACCACACAGATATTGCAGTTTTCCTGATTGATGCCAAATGTAACGTGAATCAAACTGACAGACTTCATCAGGCACCCATACACTCAGCTGTTGCTAAAGGTTATACATGTATATAGAAATTCATAGATAATTCCCGTATCTTGAGTAATAAAAAACATTTATTATATAAATATTTTACCAGGGCCTGATGATGAGTTTGAGTGAAGGGTGGTGTACGAATTATCCGAGTTTGAGTAAACAGAGTTTGACTTTATCTTTTTTTTTTGTGCCCCCCCCCCCACCCCAAAATCTTTGGAGGTGCTTTTAGAGTTTCCCTTGTCTGTCTGTCTGTCCATCTGTTCATCTGTCCATCCGAATTTGTGTCATGCATATCTCAAAAACTATTTGACCCAGTGTCATCAGACCTTACAGGATTGTAATTTGGGTTTTCACACAGTCACACCAATGGCCCTTAACTTAGTCAAAAATATGCATTTAAAAGGGCCTAAATGTTTGTATCACATGTATCTCCAAAAGTATTTGACCTAGAATTCTGAAAAATTACAGAATATTATTCAGCATGTGAAGTTGTGCACCTAGAGTTTTGTTTCAGATTTCACTCAGCCAAGCCAGGGTTATGGTCCTTGACTTTGTCAAAAATATGTGTATAAGGGCATAAAAGTATGTCACCTGCATCTCAAAAAGTATTTTACTTAGAGTCATAAAGCATAACAGGATTGTTATATAGCATGTGAAATAGTGTACCAGGTGTTCTGTTTGGGGTATCACTCAGCCAGACTAGAGTTATGGTCCTTGACTTTGGGAAAAATACACATGAAGTGCTTAAAAGTTTGTGTTGCATATATCTTAAAATGTGTTTGACCGAGAGTCATGAAACCATGTAGGAATATTATTCAGCATTTGAATTTTTGCACCTGAGTTTTGTTTTGGATTTCACACTGCAAGACCAGAGTTATGGCCCTTGACTTAGTTAAACATATGCATTAAGGGAATAGAAGTTTGTGTTGCACGTATCTCAAATAGTTTTTGTGCCCCCCAATGAGTGGTGGGGGCATATAGATTTGCTCTTGTCCGTGCGTCTGTCCGAAGTTCGTGATGTGCCTAGCTCAAAAAGTATTTGATATAAATTGATGAAACCTTGCATGAGTCTTTATCATGATATGAACTTGTGCACCTTCTATTTTTCGTCAGGTTCCGCCCCCTAATTTTAGAGTTATGGTCCCTGAAATAGTCAAAAATGCACATTTTCACCTTGTGACATGCCAAGCTCAAAAAGTATTTGATATATATTCATGAAACCTTGCATGAGTCTTAATCATGATATGAACTTGCGCACCTCCTATTTTTCATCTGGGTCCGCCCCCTATTTCTAGAGTTATGGCCCCTGAAATAGTAAAAAATGCACATTTTCACCTTGTGACACGCCTAGCTCAAAAAGTATTTGATATAAATTGATGAAACCTTGCCTGAGTCTTTATCATGATATGAACTTACGCACGTCCTATTTTTCGTGTGGCTCTGCCCCCTATTTCTAGAGTTATGGCCCCTGAAATAGTAAAAAATGCACATTTTCACCTTTTGACATGTCTAGCTCAAAAAGTATTTGATATAGATTCATGAAACCTTGCATGAGTCTTAATCATGATATGAACTTGTGCATCTCCTATTTTTAATCTGGGTCCGCACCCTGTTTCCAGAGTTATGGTGCCTGAAATAGTCAAAAATGCACATTTTCACCTTGTGACATGCCTAGCTCAAAAAGTATTTGATATAAATTGATGAAACCTTGCATGAGTGTTTATCATGATATGACTTGCGCACGTACTATTTTTTATCTGGGTCCGACCCCTATTTCCAGAGTTATGGCCCCTGAAATAGTAAAAAAATGCACATTTTCACCTAATTATGTGCCTTACTCAGAAGTATTTGAATGTAAATTCATGAAACCTTGCTTGAGTCTTTATCATAATGTGACCTTGCACACATGGCATTCTTCTTGAGAATTTTAGCGTTTATTACAGAGTTATGGCCCTTGAAATAGCCAAAATAGTGGATTTTTTGTTTGTGATGCTCATAGCTCAAAAAGTATATGGTATAGAATAATGAATCCTTTTCATATTTTTTTTTTGAGGCTATACCCCATTAAGACTGCAGACATTTGAATTATTTCCCCTTATTTGTGACAAATGTACCAGTGTGGAGGCACACCCTGTGTCCTACAGACACATTCTAGTTGACCTAGAGTCATAAGACATTAGATAATTGTTTTTAGCTCGTCTGATTTTGAAAAGAAATCTACAAGGTATTGTCGTCACTTGATTGTCGGCGTCAGCGTTGGTTAAAATTTTTGTTTAGGTCAACCTTTTCTTAAAAAGCTATAAGAGCTACAGCTTTGGAACTTTGCACACTTGTTTATCAAGAACCAAAACTCATACCTGCATTTTGTCAGAATTATGGCCGTTTTTGTATTTAAATATTCTGAAATATAACTATTTCCTTACATGTTGTCCAGCACTTGCAGATGTGCGATGGCACCCGCAGGCAGTGCTCTAGTTTAGCATGTGTTGTGAACCTGGTGTTCTGTTTGGGATTTCATTCAGCCAGAGTTCTGGTCCTTGAAATGTTATTTTGCTGTTACCTTAAAAAATATTTCACCTAGAGTCATGAAATCATATACAGTGACAGGAAGTGGGTATATGTCTGTGTCTTGGGGGAGGAGTGAGAGATTCACCAGTGACCTATGGACTTACATCTAGTATTCATTTAAACAGTTTTTATTTGTCCAGTGTTGCATACTTTTAAAGTTAGAATTCTTTGAAACAACAAAATCCTCCTTTAACAGTAGTGAAAAGATGCAGATTCCATGAGGTAGATTTTAGCTTAGTTTCTTAATATATTTCATTATTTATGATGAGTAAGTAAATGTTTCTGAAACTAATTTATTGCCATTGATTTGTATAAGCTGTACTGGTTCGAGTCGTAAATTCGGCCAGGTTGTAAATATTCGGCCACCCACTTTAAAGCTTTTTCTCGAGCCAGATGCTCGTTCATAGAAAATTACATGCAAGTTACTATATCCAAAACTAATGCAGATATTGAATTGAAACTTCGCATGTGCCTTCTAGGTTATAAAGCTAGTTGATAGCAGCAAGTCCCATAACTCTGACCTTCATTTTGGTCAAATTATGTCCCCTTTTGAACTTAAAAATCTTTTGATATTTAACCTTTTTGGGTAATATTTTCCTGCTTCTGGGACAATATTTCGAATAGTCGAGCTTGGCTGTCTTACGGACAGCTCTTGTTTCATGTTGACGTCATTTCCTTTTGAGTGATCCATTTCGGGGCCGTAATACGTTTATATAAAAAGGAATTATAACAGCACATGAGTGCGAGAATCTCTTTACTCTCCTAATAAAACACTCCCGAAAAGTTACAAGAACAGCAGTTTTATACTAGAATTTGTGATAAACAGTGATGTAAAAATTGAACTACGTCATGCTGCTGTGAGAAGGATGACAGGCACTTTTTAAATCTCTGTTGGCAAATATTTCCCACGAGGTATGCTTTTG
Organism: Mercenaria mercenaria; assembly: GCF_021730395.1. Lineage (NCBI taxonomy): Eukaryota > Metazoa > Mollusca > Bivalvia > Venerida > Veneridae > Mercenaria > Mercenaria mercenaria. Next base: position 29,139,091 of record NC_069362.1, read on the forward strand.
AAAACTGATTGCAGTTTGTTGAAAACAGAACGATTTTGCAGTAGCATCGATTTATTTCCAACACAATGTTGAAAATATAACTAACTTTGTTTAAAAAGTGGCCGAATATTTACAACCTGTCCGTTATTTTAAGCGCTATTTTATCGTTTACAATACTGTAAAAGGCCGTTAATGATAACAATCAATGCTGCTTGTATTAAAGCACATATGGTAGAAATTTTGAACAAATCAATTGTATAAAGAAAGAAATAGTTATGAAAAATCGCAAAAAGTGGCCGAATTTACGACTCGAACCAGTACAGTAGAAACCCTCATTAAGACCACCCCTAAGGTAAGACTCTCCCAGAACTTACTGGTCGTTGGATAGGTATCTTATGATATATTTGCAGTGTCCCAGTTCTTCCAAGAGGAGTCTGAGCAAGCTGTATTCTTGGTGAGGAAACTTGTTGAGTCTGGCTGTGACCTGAATGTACCCAACCAGGAAGGAGAACGACCATTGTATCAGTGTGCATGTGGAGGAAGTGTTGGTAGGTACAAAAATTATACATGGCATTTGTTTAATTTTCACACCTGGCAAATCTCTCTAATTGAGCTTGAGTCACACAGTCAAATTTCTATTACACAATCACTTTCAAAAGGTTTATTAATTTATGTTCTTTGGCTATTTGGATTCTCATTGCCATTTCCTAGTGTGAAAGTTTCATACTTTGCTCTGGTCCAACAAATTTGATGCGATCCTATGAAATATTGAGTTAGTTTTCTTTTGGGCAATATCTCCACTTGCATCAAACACTCGAAAGACCAAAATAGTGGAGGAAGTTTTCAATAAAATTGTCGTCACTGTCGATTTTGGGTTTAAATGCTGATTTTGTTGCGAATATGGGATAAATTGAAAATTATTAAACTTACATGTATCAAAAGGGGATTCAATTCCTCATTGGTTTATGTAAAAATTATCAAATATTTTCCAAAATTACGAACTTTCTGGTGATTTAAATCTATGTATGTACTGTACATGATAAACGTTTACCATGTTGTGATTTATCCTCCATTATTTTGGTCCTTCAGTTTTTGACGGTAAGATTGCCTGTTACAAATATAAAGCAGTCTGACCGTCATATTATTTTAACTAACTTCTGCTCAAGATATGATACCCAGTGTTTTCTCATTATTAATCAGAAGTGGGTATTTTCACCTTAAACTTTGAAAAGTTTTGTCCATGATCTAAGATACATCCCTTCTAATGCCTGATATTAGATGGTCAGTGGCAAGTTTGAATCAAACCAATTATTTTTATAAGCCCGTCTCTGAAAGAGCGGGGCGTATTGTGTGAACAGCCAGGGCATGTGGGAGGTCAGTCGGCGTCCAAAGCATGTCTGCTCTCTAAGTCAAACAGTTTTCATCTGATCTTCACCAGTCTTGCTGACAATGTTTGTGGGCATAATATCTAAGCCAAGTTCGATAACCACCCCAGTCGCACCAGGCACTCTTCGATTATGGCCCTGAATTACTCGAAATCTGTAAAATTAACCTTGTCTATTCAAACAGTTTTGATCCAATTGTCAATATCATCCGACATGAAACCTCACAAATACCTTGATTCCTTCTTACTCTTTTTTAGGTTAGCAAGGCATACAACATCAACATTATTTCCTATATGATACATAATTGAATATTTAGACAGGCGTATTTTGTGACAGTCTGGCTCTCTTGTTCTGTGTTATTATGGTTGGATGAAGATCTGCATTTTATTTTTGATTATGAAACATGAGCAAGGATTTCAAGAAGACAACTATGTTCTGATTTAATTTCAAAATTTCTTCAGATCAGGTCAGTAAGTGTTTAAAGATAGTTTGTTTTACTGGAGGCTAGCAAAAGAGAGTTCTTAGACCTGCAAGTCTTGAATTTTATCATATGGCTTAATACATTTGCCTTTAGAAAGAACAAAGTGGTCTAGAGGTAACAGTGTCTGGGAGAAGAGGGATCACAAATTCGCTCCTCCAGGTTACAATACGAACTTTGAGATAAGAGCCTTGTTTATCGGTGCTTCACACATGGCACACTAGAGAACCAGGGGAGCTTCTGAAATTGGAGTATCTTCTTTATCTTGCACTATCCTTCAACTTGTGAATATAAATAAAATTGAATGCAGACAAACAAATGTTGGCCCTCCATCAGTGTACCTGTGTTTGTCACTGTTGTGTGTTCATTAAGAATGAACAATAACTATACTTATTTGAGCCATGCCATGAGAAAACCAACATAGTGGGTTTGCGACCAGCATGGATCCAGACCAGCCTGCGCATCTGTTGGCTTTTAAAGCCTATTGGAATTGGAGAAACTGTTCGCAAACAGCATGGATCCTGACAAGACTGCGCAGATGCGCAGGCTGGTCTTTACCCATGCTGGTCGCAAACCCACTACGTTGGTTTTCTCATGGCACAGCTCAAAATTTTGTAATTTTCTGGTTGGTTATCAGATATATTGTTCTCATTTCAGAAATGGTGAAGTATTTGTTAAGTAAAAGAGTTGACTTGAATGTGAAGACTAAAACAGGTGACACAATTCTACATGGTGGTGTCCATAGCAACAAACCAGAGATTGTAGATGCTCTCATTCAGGCTGGTATGTTAGTTACAGGGTCTTAATAAAGTGAGTGTGCAATATTACACAAACTCATAGGTGATGAAATGTGCGTAGAATTGTTCAGTTAAAAGATCCTGATTGCTCCAGACTTGGCAAACTTTCCCATTTTGAGAGAAAGACAGTTAAACTATTTGAAGAATAGTGAGAGCTATTTACTTCTCAAGTATTGACATTGGTGTCACACCTTGTTTAATGTTTGGTGTGCAATGCTGTTTCTCAGCGACTATTGCATTTTTTAAATTGAAACTTCCCACACGGCTTCCCAGTCATTGTAACCTGCTGAAATAGCTAAGTTAGATAACTCTTGGATTATTTTTGCCTGAATCACAGAAAGAACTTATATATTGGATTGAAACTTCATACAAGGTTTCCTAGTTATCAAACTTACTTGATGTAAACAATGACAGTATCATGTGTAAATCTCTTACTCCTAACAAGATCAAGACCACACTTTAGAATTGGTTTCTTGTCCATTCTTCAACTCTTTTGTGCATGGTTGGATATTTGAATAACTTGTAGTGGCACAGGTATCTTCAGTAACAAGATGATGCCTTGGGTACAAGATTCCAAATAATTGCTAGTTTAAAAGTGTTTTATTGCAATTTTTATGCCCCCCTTTGAAGGAGGGGTATTATTGTTTTGCAGATGTCTGTCGGTCGGTCAGTATGTAGACCAATCCGTTTTCCGGATGATAACTCAAGAATGCTTGGGCCTAGGATCATGAAAGTTGATAGGGATATTGGTCATAACCAGCAGATGACCCCTATTGATTTTGAGATCAGTAGGTCAAAGGTCAGGGTCACAGTGACCCAGAACAGTTAAACAGTTTCCGGATGATAACTCAAGAACGCTTAAGCCTAGGATCGTGTAAATTGACAGGAAGATTGGACATGACCAGCAGATGACTAATATTGATTTTGAGATCAATATGTCAAAGGTCACAGTGACATGGAACAGTAAATTTGTTTCCGTATGATAACTCAAGAATGCTTTTGCCTAGGATCATGAAAGTTGGTCATGACCAGCAGATGACCCTTACTGTTTTTAAGGTCAGTAGGTCAAAGGTCAAGGTCACAGGATCATGAAAATTGAAATGGATGTTGGTCATGACTAGCAGATGACTCCTAATGATTTTAAGGTCAGTAGGTCAAAGGTCAAGGTCACAGTGACCCGGAACAGTAAAATGGTTTCCGGATGGTAACTTGAGAACACTCCGGCCTAGGATAACGAAACTTGATAGGAAGTTGATCATGATCAGCAGATGACCCCTATGTTGAGGTCATTAGGCCAAAGGTCAAGGTCACTGTGACCTGGAACAGCTAAACGGTTTCCAGATGATAACTCAAGAATGCTTGGGCCTAGGATCACGAAACTTAATAGGGAGGCTGATCATGACCAGCAGATGACCTCTGTTGTTTTTTTAAGGTCAATAGGTCAAAAGTCAAGGTCACATTTACCCAGAACAGTAGAACTTTTCTGTACAGTGACCAAATCATTTCTGTTCCTTGTGCAATTACTGAATGCATCAAGGGGGCATTTTGTGTTCTACGAGCTCTCGTTAATGTTTTATTTGTTTCAGGTTGTGCTTTGAATGAGAAGAATAACATAGGGGAGCATGCTTTACTTACAGCAGTAATATATCGTGCTGATTTACAGGTAATATATGAGCCGTGCCATGGGAAAACCAACATAGTGGCTTTGCGACCAGCATGGATCCAGACCAGCCTGCGCATCCGCGCAGTCTGGTCAGGATCCATGCTGTTCGCTAATGGTTTCTCTAAGTGCAGTAGGCTTTAAAAGCGAACAGCATGGATTCTGAACAGACCGCGCAGATGCGCAGGCTGGTCTGGATCCATGCTGGTCGCAAACCCATTATGTTGGTTTTCTTATGGCACGGCTCAATCCCCTGTTTCATGTTAGAGTATCATTTCTGCCTATCACTGATGATTTGCAACCTTAATAAGATCACCTTTCAAACATGATATGCCACCTTAACATTATTTATTTACATTTATATTTTTGCAGCACATTTTAAGCAAAGACATTACAAGCCTTTAATATACACATTACACAATAAGAAATCCTATATTCAGATAGTGGATGCATTGATTAAAGCGGGAAGCAGTCTGGACATGAGAGATAAAGCGTCTGGCAACACATCTCTACATAGTGCTTTACTTCACTATAACAGTGAGGCTGCAGAGCTTCTTATTGATGCAGGTAATGTATAAATGCAGGTATCTTATTTATAAAGGGTTATTATCATTGGGAAATGTTTAATACTGGTAATTGATGATAACCTGAAAGCAGTTTTGGCATGAGAGAATGTTTGATGTTTTGACCAGCTACAGGTTTGAAGTTGACATCTTTAATTGTGTGGTAAACCTGGGTTTTGGCTCAGAAACATTTTGCTTTTTGTAAATATCTAAATAAATAGTTTTAGTTACCATGTTCTTTTACCGTACATTAAAGAATACATTATGACAGAGCTTTGCTGAAAGTTTGACCCTTATTGAGTAAATATTGGTCGAGTTATTCCCAAAAATATACCTAAAAAACTCCCGACTTCCAGAAAGTTTATCAGCAGAAACCACTAAATGCTCCTAAATACATATTTTATATTTTGCCATGGTATATCCACTTTCAATATATTGTAAATATATGTCTTAATATTTATGTAAAGTTTGAGGACATGACATTATGTAGCTTTAAAGTAATTATGAAAAATCTACTTTGCTTACATTTTTGCTAGTCCACTTCTTACAGACTAGAGCTGACCAATGAAAATATTTTTTAACAATATTTAGAGATATTGTTCAGGTCTGAAACTTTACTGTCATGTCAATGATATTAATTTTTAGTTATGTGAAATTTTGTAGATTTTTTAGAATCCTTGTTCTGTTGTAATCCTTTAAAAATGGCCTTTAGATGTGAAGACTGATTTTGGCAGCCATATTGGATATCTTTGGGAGAATTTGTGTGTCAACTCTTTGACACTTGATTTAAGTGCTTTTAAAGCATTATTTGTAATTTGAAATATACTGATAAGGTGCAGTTTTTCCTCTAGTTTGTGTTTATGTAATTGGTTTTTGATGACATTTATTCTGTTTCTTGCATTTGGTGAGAAAAGTTTTACATATTTGGGAAATGTCATTGACCAATCAGATTACAGCATTTTTGATGCTTCTCTATAAATATGGGCTTATCAGTTATTTCTTGGCGCTTCTAGTTTACACTTTTGGATTAAACACTTCTCTTAGTTAGGAAATTATTGAAAATTTGGAGCCAATTTTAGGAACTTTGGACTTTACTTTTTATTGGGGAATAACTAGAAATTTGGAGTTTAATTTATTTGCTTAAGAAAATTACTGGAATTATTACATGCATTTTATTTGGACTTTTCTGATAATTTTGACATATTTTTAAAGGAACTAAATTGCATAATTGGTGTATATATTAATTGCAGAAGAGCGTATTCATAGACACAATTTAAATCTTTGTAGTTGTGAATGTTTTGGGTTATATGAAAGGACTTTAGATTTTAATAGATTTATAAAATTGGACTTACTCTTGTGTTTTCATTTAATTCTACATGTGTTGATTTTCTCCAATTTATAATCTAAGTGGTGTTATAATAATTAAACTTATTATTACAGCACTTGGCATTATATTAACTTTAAAATAGCCCAGAAAGTGGCTTTATAAGGAATCTGGCTTTTCCTTAAATTAATTAAGCCAGTGGTGTCGGTCATCCTGAACATTTACCCCCTAAACTCGAGCAATAAGAACATTGCAAACAACCACAATTAAGGTCCTCGTTGAACAATTTAACCCCGGGACTGGGGTTTACGACAAAATTGGTGTCAGAAGTGGGATTTCATACAGGAATATTATTTGGAAATAATTTATACTGCAGGAATCATTTTTAAGAATCGGACCTCAGCAGTTCAACAGGACCTCTGGATTATACTCTTATCTTTGAAACATAGGTGATAGTAGGGAAGACCTGTATTATACACTAGGCTTTCTTCTATCGCTTATTGCATCACAACTCCTTCTTTCTTGTGGTGATAGTGTGAAAGGCCTGTGAATGAACTAGGCTTTCCTCTATTGCTATACAAAGCTTCAGTTGGGTGATTGGGCCTGTGATTATTAAATCAGGTCATTCACTTTTTCTGAATTCCAAATCCTATCATAGTGTTAAGTGCAGGGGAGCACGGCATCGGTGCGCCTGCCACAATTTTTCAAACTTAGTGTTAAGTGCAGGGGAGCACGGCATCGGTGCGCCTGCAACATTTTTTAAATGTTAGAGTTAAGAGCAGGGGAGCACAGCATCGGTGCGCCTGCTACATTTTTTAAACCTTAGAGTTAAGGGCAGGGGAGCACGGCATCGGTGCGCCTGCTACAATTTTTCCTAACTTTAGTTGTAAATGCAGTTGAGCCTTTAGTCTTTGCTCCTGCAACATTTTTTCCTAACCTTAGTGTTAAGAGCAGGGGAGCACGTCATCGGTGCGCCTGCTACATTTTTTAATCTTAGGGTTAAGGGCAGGGAAGCACGGCATCGGTGCGCCTGCCACATACTTTAAACCTTAGAGTTAAGAGCAGGGGAGCACGGCATCGGTGCGCCTGCTACATTTTCAAACTTTGTTAGATGCAGGGGAGCACGGCATAGGTGCGCCTGCAACATTTTTTAAACCTTAAGAGTTAAGGGCAGGGGAGCACTGCATCGGTGCGCCTGTACATTTCTTTCATAACTTTTGTTGTAGATGCAGTTGAGCTCTTAGTCTTTGCTCCTGCAACATTTTTTCCTTACTTTAGTGTTAAGAGCAGGGGAGCACGTTATCGGTGCACCTGCGACCATTACTAACCTAGTGTTAAGTGCAGGGGAGCACGGCATCGGTGCGCCTGCTACATTTTCTTTAAACCTTAGAGTTAAGGGCAGGGGAGCACAGCATCGGTGCGCTTGCTACATTTTTCCATGTATTTTACTAAGTTAAATGTTATAATTAATCCCATAGATGCTCTTTCTTCAGCTTTCTAAAGTGGATTATCATAGTTTTGGGATACTTACATCAAAAGAGGATTTAAAACCCAAATTTTGTGACAAAGGCTAAAAATCTGTATCTAATGTACAGAAAAGCTATATATCATTTAATGGAGTAGACAAAGTGATTCATGAAAGTATGTAATAAAGTGATTTAAAGTTGATTCTAGAATGGATTTTAACAGTTATTCTTGGATGTTATGATGAAACTGATACCAGTGTAGGGAAATTGTGACTTAAGATAGGAATCACACTCCAGAATATTTCCACAATTCTGAGACAAGTAATAAAAAGTTAAGGCTTTGGAGTAGAATCTGTAGACATGGTGATTCTAAAATGGATTTAGTAAGTGATGTTAAGATGGATTCTAGAATGAATACTGACTTTAATTCTAGAATGCATGTAGGAATTAATTCCAAAATGAGAAATTGTGACCAAGATTGGAATCACACTCCAAGCTACCTGGACCAGTATGAAGGAGACTTTTATGAACCCAGATACAGACTACCTTCCTACAATGGGAAGCAAGGTTTTTTTGAGGCTTTCTTATGGCAGCTACAACGGTTTTCTAAATACTATGCATGGACAGATGAACAATATAGATTACAGTTAATCTTGGCCTTAAAAGGTGATGCTGTGAAATTTGCCTCTACCTTATCCCCAGATACACGTGAAAACACACAGACACTCATTAAGGCTCTAACAACTCGTTTTGGGCAGAGTGCGGTGCCAGAAATCCATAGGATTAATTTGTACAGTATTCAAAAACACCCTTCTGAGACACTTCAACAATACAGTGCACGGGTAAATCAGCTTATGGCAAGGGCATATCCAGGGATGATTGGATTTCAAATATACAAACAACTTGCTGTGGAACACTTTCTAAGAGGACTTCCAGACCAAAGACTGGCTTACGATGTCCTTACAAAGAAACCTAGAGACATTTATCAAGCTGTAGAGATGATTACATGGTTTGAGACCTGTAAGAAAAATACAACTCGTTTCATGGGGAAAAGTACTCATGTTGGGCGCCAGGGAGAGGACTTTATGACAGAGTACAATCAATGCGAAAGTGTGTTATCAACATTTTGCACAGACTTAACAACTTCCCTTTCCAGAATCGAGGAAAGTGAAAAGAACAAAACTTCAAGCTCGAGCATACCAACAATGAAGTATAGGTCACCATCTAATAAGGCTCGTGACAAGCGGAGGAGACAACTTTTGACCAACTCATCAAAAAGACTTTGTGACAATAAATGTTAATTTAACATGTTTCCATCTATATTTGACTATTTCATTATAGCCATATATGATGAATTTTGCTGAAGACAGTGACTTCTTTTGTAAATATCTGTAAATATAAACTTGATGCTATAGGACCAGAATTGCAGAACTGTGCTGTCTATTCAAATGTGTGCTATTTAGACAGCTAAGACAATGTAACATTTTATATGATGTTTCCTTGTAGAAAAAATATCAATAGATTTGATGGCTGGAATCCGTAAACTTCCAAGAAGAGTAATAGATGACTTTGAGAATTATTGATCGTGAAGTGGTGGACATCAGAAGTTTAATTTTGTGTTGAAAATGGAACTGAACTTTTCAGATCAATCAGACTAATTAACTTGTAAGACTCTTTATAAAGTTCATCTATGGTTTTATTGGACTTTGAACTTTATTGAGTAATTTGTGCTATTTCTATTTGTGATGGATTGGGTGTGTCTATTTTTAAAGACTGTCTAGCCAACTGTTATTACCTTTTTTGTTAATGAGTTTGTAGGTTTTGCTGGGATTTGTTGAGAAGACCGCCTGCCTGCTGATTCTGGATTTAGCATGGTACCGTTCAAAGGAATTGAGCTAGGATTTACCATTGCACCGTTCACTGGTGGACTGGATTACTTCTGATTTGTATGAAAGGCTATTTTGAGTATTTCTATCTTACATTCATAGTGTATCCAACAGTTATATACTGTGTAAAATATAAATACTTTTGATGCAATATGGTTAGAGATGTGATTCTTAAAGATATTACTGTTTGGTATTTTTGATGTCACTTAAATTAATGCATTCAAAAGTTATGCATTTCTGTGTATGTCAAGTTTGTGACTGTTCATTCAATATTTAAATTGCCAGGTCGAACACTTACCTGTCTCTATATTGTTTGAAGTTTGTCAGTAGATTGGTAATACTTTGCAAGTCTGCAGGTGCTCATTATGTTACATATGGTGAAAGTACATTTATACCTGATTATGTTCAATTGTTCATTATTTTGGTTTGAGATTTAATGATTTTTATTGTGAATCACAAATTATTCAGTACAAGTGCATTTTAAGGTGTCATATTGGCAATAGTGTCATTTGTTTTGTGAGATACTGGAATAAAGAGTAAGAATTATTTCAGCTGATATAGAATTGAACCAGCTGATAGCATATTGCTAATATTTGTGTGATGTTGATTATTGCTAGTTTCATGCAATTTTAATTAATACTGTATTTTTGCCAAAACCTCAGTATTACATAAATGTTGTATGTGACATTCCGAGGCCGGAATGGAATGCATTTTGGTCAAATACATTCTTTCCAAAGGGGGGAGCTGTGTGGTAAACCTGGGTTTTGGCTCAGAAACATTTTGCTTTTTGTAAATATCTAAATAAATAGTTTTAGTTACCATGTTCTTTTACCGTACATTAAAGAATACATTATGACAGAGCTTTGCTGAAAGTTTGACCCTTATTGAGTAAATATTGGTCGAGTTATTCCCAAAAATATACCTAAAAAACTCCCGACTTCCAGAAAGTTTATCAGCAGAAACCACTAAATGCTCCTAAATACATATTTTATATTTTGCCATGGTATATCCACTTTCAATATATTGTAAATATATGTCTTAATATTTATGTAAGTTTGAGGACATGACATTATGTAGCTTTAAAGTAATTATGAAAAATCTACTTTGCTTACATTTTTGCTAGTCCACTTCTTACAGACTAGAGCTGACCAATGAAAATATTATTAACAATATTTAGAGATATTGTTCAGGTCTGAAACTTTACTGTCATGTCAATGATATTAATTTTTAGTTATGTGAAATTTTGTAGATTTTTTAGAATCCTTGTTCTGTTGTAATCCTTTAAAAATGGCCTTTAGATGTGAAGACTGATTTTGGCAGCCATATTGGATATCTTTGGGAGAATTTGTGTGTCAACTCTTTGACACTTGATTTAAGTGCTTTTAAAGCATTATTTGTAATTTGAAATATACTGATAAGGTGCAGTTTTTCCTCTAGTTTGTGTTTATGTAATTGGTTTTTGATGACATTTATTCTGTTTCTTGCATTTGGTGAGAAAAGTTTTACATATTTGGGAAAATGTCATTGACCAATCAGATTACAGCATTTTTGATGCTTCTCTATAAATATGGGCTTATCAGTTATTTCTTGGCTCTTCTAGTTTACACTTTTGGATTAAACACTTCTCTTAGTTAGGAAATTATTGAAAATTTGGAGCCAATTTTAGGAACTTTGGACTTTACTTTTTATTGGGGAATAACTAGAAATTTGGAGTTTAATTTATTTGCTTAAGAAAATTACTGGAATTATTACATGCATTTTATTTGGACTTTTCTGATAATTTTGACATATTTTTAAAGGAACTAAATTGCATAATTGGTGTATATATTAATTGCAGAAGAGCGTATTCATAGACACAATTTAAATCTTTGTAGTTGTGAATGTGTGGTTATATGAAAGGACTTTAGATTTTAATAGATTTATAAAATTGGACTTACTCTTGTGTTTTCATTTAATTCTACATGTGTTGATTTTCTCCAATTTATAATCTAAGTGGTGTTATAATAATTAAACTTATTATTACAGCACTTGGCATTATATTAACTTTAAAATAGCCCAGAAAGTGGCTTTATAAGGAATCTGGCTTTTCCTTAAATTAATTAAGCCAGTGGTGTCGGTCATCCTGAACATTTACCCCCTAAACTCGAGCAATAAGAACATTGCAAACAACCACAATTAAGGTCCTCGTTGAACAATTTAACCCCGGGACTGGGGTTTACGACAATTGGTTGAATTGCTTAGATAAACTTCAGACTGGGATTTGTATTAAAAGGTTGTGGATGTATATTAGATAAAGTAAGTAAGTAAGTAAGTAAGTAACGACTTTATTTATAGTGGATGACATATTTGGCAGAGCCAATTTACAATATGGTCCACTGTATAAATATGTACAAGTACAATAAACATGATTATAAACAATAATAAGAGAAAATTTTTTTACAGAACATGACAGCAACTGTTATGAGATATAATCCATAACTACAGTTACAAAAAAAGCAATATGAACTGAAATAAAATTATATACATGTATAAACAAACAAAAATATTCTAAGTAAAGTTAATGACTTACATTAAAAGTCTGTACATGTAGAAACTTAAAGAATTTGGTAGGCAGTATTTTCTGATAGTAATTTTGGGTGAGAAAAGTGCCATTGAAGATAGGATTGTTTGAATTTTGCAAGAGTATCAGATGAGCGTATATGATTGGGTATGTTATTCCAGATTGTGGGTCCAGAGTAGCTCAAAGATTTACGAAAAAATTCTATTCTTGGTTTTGGTACCTTTAGTTCATTGTTTTGATTTGATCTAAGTTCACGATCACATGTTTGGTTTTGGTTGTGGTTAAATTTTGAAGTAAGATAGTCCGGCGATTGCATATTTATTGATTTATATACTAGGATAGCTTTTTTGTATTTTATTCTGTCAGGAAATGTCATCCATTTCAGTTCAAGAAATAATTCTGATGATGGAGCATTGAAATCTTTGTCGAGAATAATTCTTGCAGCACGCTTTTGGAATTTTAGAACAGTTTTTAATAGCTCACCTTTACAGTTCCCCCAAATGGTACAGCAATAATCTAGGTGTGGTAGAATGTAGGCATTGTAAAATAACTTTCGAGAATGTAAGCTTAGGTATTGTTTTATACGTAAGAGAAGATATAAATTGGTATTGCATTTTTTTAGGGTTTGTTCAACTTGACATTTCCAGTTTAGGTGTTCATCAACATGAATTCCTAATAATTTCTCATTTGATGAGTATGATATAGGTTGACCTTGCAATTGAATATTGTTAGAGTTTGTGTGATCTTTTATCTTGTTGTTGTTATAGGAAGCAGTGATATACATAGCTTTAGTTTTTGATATGTTTGGAAGCATCGAGTTGCCTTTGCACCATTTATCAACAATATCAATGTTGGTCTGCAGAAAAAGTGGTGTCCACTCAGATTGTTGAATCTGTGGATCTTTAAACCTCCAAATTAAATATCATACCGACTGCTTAATTTTCTCAGGAAATGTAATTGAAAGTACCCAGTCATCTTCAAGCGCTTCTTTTAAAAAAACTAAATGTAAACTGATGATCGAAAACAGAGGAGTCTAGTTTTCATAAATCTATTAAAATTATTTTATGTTAGTTGTGTGTGTCTGATCATAGAACCTTCTCTTTAAAATCAAAACTTGTAAACCAAGTACATATCTATAAGAATACTGATGATAAGTGACGAGGATATTTTACATTTTGAAATTATAAAGTACAGTAGTCTGTGTCAGTACTTACAATATTGTCATTTTAGATTTTATGAATCCCCACAATGTCATTACTGTTAATTATGTCTCCCACCACACAGTGGTGTGGGAGACATATTGATTTACTCCAGTCTGTCTGTGTGTGTGTGTGTCTGTCACAAAGCTTGTCCGCACACTAAGTCGAACATTTCTCATCCGATTTTCACCAAACTTAAACAAAATGTGTTTGACCATAAGACCTCAGCCAAGTTCGATAACTAGCTAAATCGGCCAAGACACTTCGGAATTATGGCCCTTGACAATAATTTATGAATCACCTAGATGCATAAAAATGCTGGTCTTCATTCTCAAACATGCACCAAAAACCATTCATTTTGTCCGCACTCTAAGTCGAATATTTCTCATCCGATCTTCACCAAACTTGAACAAAATGTGTTTGACCATAAGACCTCAGCCAAGTTCGATAACTAGCTAAATTGGCCAAGACACTTCAGAATTATGGCCCTTGACAATAATTTATGAATCACCTAGATGCATAAAAATGCTGAAGTCTTCATTCTCAAACATGCAGCAAAAACCATTCATCTTGTCTGCACTCTAAGTCAAACATTTCATATCCGATCTTCACCAAACTCGAACAAAGTGTGTTTGCAAATAAGACCTTGGCCAAGTTCGATAACTAGCCAAATCGGTTAAGACACTTCGGAATTATGGCCCTTGACAATAACTAATGAATCACCTAGAATCATAAAAATGCCGAAGTCTTCATTCTCAAACATGCACCAAAAACCATTCATCTTGTCCGCACTCCAAGTCAAACATTTTTTATCCGATCTTCACCAAACTTAAAAAAAATATGTATGACCATAATTCCTCTCTCAGGTTCGATAACTAGCAAAATTGGCATAGGCACTTCAGAATTATGGCCCTTGAATTACTGAAAATCAGTCATTTTACTCTTCAAAGGTATATTTGTTGTGACTAAACAGTATAAAAACACTGACTTAGTGTTTAGATGATTAGGCAGTTATGAGAGACATGCGCTTTTCTCAAAAGTAGCTCTAGTTTTAAACTGTGATTATTGCATTGTAATTAGTGATTCTGAAGACCACTATAGTGAACTACTGCTTGCTTGAGCATTTATGACTCGAGTTCTAGGGCTGACTTGAGCAGTTCATGTGGTCTGTGGTTGTTTTTGTTCTATGTTTAGATCATAACTTGAGCATTTTGCTAATCTTGTTACTCAGAGTGATCTGTGTCCTGTGTATGACAATTTCAAAACTTGTATTTAACACGTGTACCTTTTCTGCAGGCTCAGATGTAAATGCTTTGAATGGAAAGAGACAAACACCATTGTATATGGCCTGTGAGAAAAATGAGGACAAGGTTGTACGAAAAATTCTGGAAAATAAACGGTTCTCTCCGAGACTGTTCAGTATTTCGCAGATACCACAGCCGTTGTTTGCAGCAGTTAAAAACAACCATGTACATCTTGTGGACTTACTGATAAAGGCGGGATGTGATATTAATATGGTAAATGTTCATGTGTACATCACCTTGAATGTGTTTATTGATACATTTTTCTGAAATTTATTTTTCACTTGTGCTTGAGAGGTTTGTAATACACATTCCTATTTTATTACCTCACATGGCTGGTAGATACTCCATCCATCTTGTTTATGGAAGAATGGTGGTTATACTCAGTGACCGCTCATGCTTGAAACAATGCTGGGAGCCAGGGCACCTGAGGTTTTCCTCTACCATCAAAAGTTGTGTCACTGTGACTCTGAACCCAACAAAAACTAAAAAAAAATTCTGGTTTTTAGTGATACCATCTTTCATGGTAAGTGATACCATCTTTCATGGTAAGTGATGCCATCTTTCGTGGTATTTTTCCAGAAATCTGTCTTTAGTGCTTTAAATTTACTCTTTATATTTACAGATTTTATTGAGTGACCATTCATTTGCCTCTTAACAACACTGGTTGGAACCTCATTAGATTAAATTCTTTCATGTGAGGAAGCCTTTGTGTAATCTAAAGATCAGTGGTATTAAAATAATAATGCACCTGCAGTGTACCAGGGGAATGATTTTAGTTGTCCTTGTATTTTTTTACCCTTGCCATGTTTCCATTCATAGATTAAGTAAACTTTAACACTATATCTAAGACTATGTATTTTCTAGTAAAATAGCTAAATTCAATTAAAAGACACCATGTATTTTTATTTTCAGATAAACATAGAAGGCCTGTCTCCAGTTCTGATGTCTATAAAAGAAAACTGTTCGTTTGTCACTAAGCTGTTGCTTATGTATAACTGTGACCTTGAAGCTCATGCCAAGGTCAAACGTCTTTTCAAATGTTGCTTAGAGCAAGAAGATCAACATCCACACTTTGGCCTTGAACCTTTGTTTCTGTCTTTGACTCACCGTAGTGTGGAAATGATAAAACTATTGGTTAAATGCTACTGGAAACAACCAGTGACAACTCTGAAAACTTTGTATCAGGTGTTTTCCACAACACCTGAACTGTCTACGCATTATTCTCCTGAACTGAAAGCAGAAATTTTAGAACTGTTTCAGGTTTCAATGACAACTCCACGAGGTCTACAAGAAAGTTGCAGAGCTGTCATACGGCAAAAGTTAGGTCCTTGTCCACAGTTGAAGTTAGACAAACTGCCAGTAGCAAAAACGTTGCATGGTTATCTGTTGATGGATGAATGTTTTAAGGACTTGTTTGATAAAATCAGAGAAAGAGAAATTAGTCATCCAAAAGACTTTCATGACTTTCATTCAGTAGGATATATTCCAGATGACCTTGACTTTGGTGAAGGGTCAGAAGAAGAAGACACCTAAGAGAATTTTCAGTGTAAACAAGCACTTGGGCGTTGCTGCAATAGTATAATCTTTGATCTATAGGGTTTACTGTGAAATTATGAATATTTGTGGGGGACTTACTTTCATGACTTTAATGGTTTTTCAAGCCATGGAATTAAATCCCAGCTGACAATTGAAATTTACCGTCATTTTATCTTTTATAAGTTGAAATACACAAATTTATGACCTGATGAAATAGCTGTTTTTGGCCAAAAAAAACCCCACATATTTAATGCCCTGAAATTACTGGATTCCACAGTAATTTTGTCTCTCCATATCTTTGTTTGTCTGTTTACTGCTGATGCAAGAGGCAGCATTTGTATACAAATTATTAGCATATCTTTTCCTTTGAAATGGAATTTTGAAAGTTGTAAATGGAAATCAAATTTGAATTTTGAATAGAAGGAGCTCATGTAATGACATTGTATTTAACTTGTAGACATTATTCAGGCATTTTGTAGATAATATAGACACATATTTACTCAGAGATGTTTACACTTTTTTTCTGTAGTTACTGTAATGTGGTTATTTTGGTAATTTTGATGTATATCTAACAAGTTTTAGCTTATTCTGAAATATTATTTTGAAATCTATTTTTTTTCTTCTGAAATCTGGCTTATATTGATGATTTTTTTCAGGAGACTAGATTGTTCCCAGAGTCTTGTTTATTTTAGGATGTGGTTCATTCAGAAATGTAATTTATTCTGAAATCTACGCAATTCTGGAATCTAGTTTATTCTTATATCCGATTTATTTTGAAATTAAGATACTTCTGGAATTTAGTTTGTTCTGAAATGTAACTTATTGTGAAATCTAGTTAATTCTGGAATCTTCCAGTAAATTCTTCTGAAATCTGGCAATATTTAGCAGTAAATATCTTCAAATTTTTAAACGTTTAAACTAATTTATAGCGTTTTTAAGTGATTGAAGTAAAAAGTCATATTTAAACCACTGAAAGAATGTTGACAACAGGGAAATAGAGTTAACTTGCGTGTCATTTATTTTGTTTTGAATTGATTGTTTAAATATGTTTGATCCTGATAGACTGAAATTCATTTCTGGCATTTTTTTCTCTCTTTTTTTCTTATCACAATCTTAATGAGATTGTAAATATTCCTATGCTTTACGATTGGTTTTGTTTCATTAAAAGTAAAATGTTGGTTGCAGTTTATCACATGCTAATAGTTTAAGACATTTCATTTGTTATGATATTGAAAATAGATGTATAAAAACATTCGGGGCCATACATGCCAAGATTTTGGATCTTTCATTCCAAGTCTGAATTAAGTCATGCTTCAGAGATACCGGAGCACAAAGGTATCCAATAACGCCTCTTTTTTAGCTTGACTATTCGAAGAATAGGGGAGCTATCCTACTCGCCCCGGCGTCAGTGTGAGCGTCACACAAATGTTAAAGTTTGCGTACCACTCCAAATATTTTCGAAGTCCATGGAGATATTGCTTTCATATTTTGTATACTTGTTACCATCATGACCCCAGTCTGTAAAAAGGAGGAGGCAACTCTATCAAGCATTTTGACTGAATTATGGCCCCTTTCCAACTTAGAATAAATGTTAAAGTTTGCATACCACCCCAGATATTTTCAAAGTCCATTGAGATATTGCTTTCATATTTTGCATACTTGTTTACCATCATGACCCCAGTCTGTAAAATGGAGGAGGCATCTCTGTCTAGCATTTTAACTGAATTATGGCCCCTTTTCGACTTAGAATAAATGTTAAAGTTTTGTACCACCCCAAATATTTTCAAGGTCCATTGAGATATTGCTTTTATATTTTGCATACTTGTCTATCAGCATAACCCCAGTCTGTTAAAAGGAGGAGGCAACTCTATCAAATATTTTGACTGACTTACGGCCCCTTTTCCACTTAGAATAAATGTTTAAGTTTGCGTACCACCCCAGATATTTTCAAAGTCCATTTAGGTATTGCTTTCATATTTTGCATACTTGTTTACCATCATGACCCCAGTCTGTTAAAAGGAGGAGGCAATTCTACCTAGCATTTGGACTGAATTATGACTCCTTTTCGACTTAGAATAAATGTTTAAGTTTGTGTACCACCCCAAATATTTTCAAAGTCCATTGAGATATCGCTTTCATATTAATTTAAATTTTGCGTACTTGTTTACCATCATGACCCCAGTCTGTAAAAAGGAGGAGGCAACTCTATCAAGCATTTTGATTGAATTATGGCCCTTTTTCAACTTAGAATATGCTTATTGTAGTGTTTCACAGTAATCCTATAGCAAGTTTAAAAAGAAAATTCCAGTTTGTCAAAAACATACTCCACCAGAGGCCATTTTCTCTTCTTCCTATATGTAAAAGAGGTTCCTGTGTATATTTATAATATGTACATGGCCAAGTGGTTAAAGGTGCTGACTTCAGATCGCTTGCCCCTCACTGATGTGGGTTTGAGCCTCTCAGGGTATTGGATTCTTCATGGGAGGAAGCCATCCAGCTGGTTCACGGAAAGTCAGTGGTTCTACCCATGTGCCTGCCTGTGATGAAACAATGCACAGAGGGCCACCTGGAGTCTTCCTCCACTATCAAAGCTGGAAAGTTGCCATATGACTGTTTTTTGTCAGTGCAATGTTAAACCCAAGCAAACAAAACAAACATATAATTATGTACATAGTTTCATGAAAAATCTTGTCAGAAACCACAGGCCCAGTTTCAGAATAGTTTAAAGATGTTTTCCATATATGAACTTTTGCCAAAATTGTCCAAGTCTGCTCTGAAACTTGGGTGAATGATTTAGAGCCGTCATGGCCCTCTTGTTGTTTTATCTTCTTGCTGGATTAATTATTCCAATAGATTGTATGTCCACAAATTAAAAAGATTGTTTTCTTGACAAAGTGTAGATTGTTTAAAAAAGTATTATTTTGATAAAAATTGTAACATTGTAACACCTCCTGCCTGTCTTAAGATCAAATGTCTGTTTCTTCAACTTTTATCTGGTCTGTTTTTGTTCTATTTATAAAAAATGTGTTGACTTTGTTCTGTATATATTTTTAGCAAACAACTTTTGAGCAAATATAATGGAATCACTTTGTCCTACCTGTCTGCTCTGTCTGCCCTTGCTTCCAGAACCAGTTAAGACAAAAACATTGATTTAACTAAAGAGAATTGGTTATAACTCAACAAAAATGTAGATGGCAAAAAGAGGAAGTGAAGAGTACAAAATTCAATCTACATATCTTGAATATTGACCAAACCTACCAGTTTGATTTACCCAATTATACACAATCTTTAAGACAATTATTTTGATTCACAATCAGGCAATTTAATGTTTTGATAAAATGATAGGTGGTAAAGGGATGAAGTGAAGAGGTATAGTTTAAGAGTTAAACTATGTATGAAATAAAAATATTAATTAGTCACCTACCAGTGTTTCACCTGAGTGAACTTATTGTTTGTGCCCTGTTGTCTGTCTTGTCAGTCTGTCACACTAAGTGGCATCTTATGCTACCTTACAAAGTGCAAGATATTTTGTCATGAAATTTGTAATGTGGTTAGATGCAACATGGGGAATAAGCACATGCTTTTATTTTGTTGTTCTGGCAATTATTGGGGTTGGAATTGATAGATGTAGCTTTAAAGAATATGGTAAATGTTATAAATTACCAGTGCAACCTTTTCAAACAAGACTCAGTGTGGGTATGAATTACTTCTAGTGATAGATCATGTTGTAATTGTTGTGCACAGTCTCAGTAATCATATGAAATATTACGCAATTTTAAAAAAAAGACCTGTTAAAACAATTATTCTGTTTAATTCTGCAGAGGCTGACAGCATGTTCTTTATACTCATTTGATCTCAGAATTTTGTTATCATGCACCTTGTACATTCTCTTTCCAAAGACATTTCTCCATCGGTAAAAATCTACTGCATATTTTTTTTAATTTTGTCAGATTATATGTTTACTTTAGTATTATCCTATAATATGTTTAGTGCAGTTGTACTGTATATGTTTAGTTTTGTTTGATATTGTCAAGTAATTTAACCATGTCAAGTTTGAACTTCTGAAATGGCATTCTTCAAATCATATTTTTATGTCACTGGAGCACAAACTTCGCAAGGTAAGCTATCATGATTGCCCTGTGTCCATCCTAGTGTGTTGTATGTCATCAATAGTTTTACTGCTAATATTCTGGAGGTCGTAATTTTGGGCCAGTTTTAGTGAAACTTATAATGAGTTCAAAACTGAATCATGCAGGATAAAAACTAGGTCAGTACGTAAAATAAGCATTAAAAAATATGTTAACACTCCAGTAGCTGCATTTTCTACCTGGTCTTTGTATTTTGTCAGAATGTTTGTCTCTATGAAATCTCGGTCAAGGTTGAAACTTTGTTATCTAAAGCTGGGTCACTAGGTAAAACCATAGAGAAACCTTGTTAGCACACTAGATGCCACATTTTCTGCTTGATTTTGATCAGAATGCTTTTGTATGAAATCTACGTTAGATTTTAGTCTTTTTTACCTTGGGTACGAACTAGGTTAGATGAGTGATACAGGGCCTTCATGACTGTCTTGTTTATGTAACATATCATATTATTTCATTACACATCAGCCATATTAGATAAAAAAGAGCGTACATGTAATAAGTAACCTTCATAGAAAACCTGATTATAATTATCGGTGATGCCTTGGTTTTTGTAAAAGTAAGGGTGAACAAGGCATGCAGAAGTAAGGAAAAATTGTAACCTGACTTGTGAGAATTCCTACTATTTTGAAAATAATCAGTTGTGTCTCCTACCACACAGTGGTGTTGGAGACGTATTGATTTACTCCTTTCTGTGTGTATCTGTCTTTCTGTCAGAAATCTTGTCATTGCTCTAAGTCGAAGATTTCTCACCCGAATTTCACCAAACTTGAACAAAATGTGTTTGCCAATAAGTCTTCGGCCAGGTTCAATATCTAGCCAAATTGGCCCAGTCACTTCGAATTGTGGCCATTAAATTACCAAAAAATACTGATGCCAGTGATACAGGTCTTGGTGGATGTCTGTCACAAATCTTGTCCGCTCTTTAAGTAGAACAGTTTTCATCTGATCTTCACCCAATTTGAACAAAATGTGTTTGCTAATAAGTCCTCGGCCAAGTTTGATAACTATGCAAATCGGCCTAGGCACTTCGGAATTATGGCCCTTGAATTACAGAAAAATCTGATGCCAGTGATACAGGTCTTGGTAATACATAATGGAGAAGAAATGCCAATCTAGATGATTAGACAGTTGTGGAAGACATGTGCTTTTCTCAAAAGCAGCTCTAGTTTTTCATAGAAATCACAGTCTCACATCACTTTAAGTTACATTGAATAAGCCGATTTCTTTTTCACACAGAAATGTGTGTTCATGTTTTATTATCTCAGAATTCACGTGTTGTGCAATTACCATGTGTTCAACTTTGCAGTTAATCTTTTTGTTTATTAGTTCATTTTAGCAACCTTACAAGAATTGAAACTATGCAATCCTATTTAATAGGAATGTTATATAAATTAGTGATACAAAATAAAACAAAGTCTTTATGTTGAAATATTTATTTGTTCTCTAATGATCAGTAATGTCAAGTTTGTATTTAGACAAAGAATTGGAACTGTCCTCAGCCCTTTACTGTGAAAAGTGTAAAAACTGGACCAGTTGTATTATTACTATTCCCCCCCACCAAAAACGTCAAAATGGTGCTTGGTCTTCTTTGTATTACACTGATTTTACCTGTGTTTATTTGGTATCAGTTGTAAGACTGCAAGAGGTACTGAATCTTGACTAAATGCCATTGTTAACCTTTTATTAAGTACTTCTTTAAAGAAAAAACACACAAAAAAAGCATTGTCAAGGAACATCTTCATCATGAAAACTAGCTTTACCCTTCAATTATAGTTTGTTTGTCAAGAGTCCTGTTAGTAGGTATTCTTTGATTAGCTAGTCCAGTGTTTGAAAAGTAGATTTTTAGCACGACTATACGGATGGAGAGCTATCCTACTGGACCCGGCTTCAGACTTAAAATAGTTATTCCTCGTCGTCACCCCATCATATGACAGAAGGGTCATAACTCCCACAGTAATATTTTATTAATTATCTTCCCTTTTTACTTAGAATTTCAGGTTAAAGTTTTGGTGCACTTTCATTCTATTTCAGTTATTACCAAATGGATTTGAATCAATCTTAAAATAGTTGTTTGACATCTTCACCTACATCACATGACACAAGGTTCATAACTCTGAATTTACATGAATTACGCCCCCTTTTTAGCTCACCTGAGCATTGCTCAGGTGAGTTTTTGTGATCGCTCAATGTCTGGCGTCTGTCTGTCAACATATAGCTTGTGTATGCATAGAGGTTGTATTTTTAACTGACCTTCATAATATTTTGTCAGAATGAACACCTTGATAAAATCTTAGCCAAATTCGAAAGTGAGTCATCTGGGGTCAAAAACTAGGTCACTAGGTCAAATCAAAGAAAAACTTTGTGTATGCGATAGAGGCTGTATTTTTCATTTGATCTTCATGAATTTTTTGTCAGAATGATTACCTTGATGAAATCTAAGCCAAGTATGAAACTGGGTCATCTGGGGTAAAATACTAGGTCAAATCAAAGAAATACCTTTTGTATGCGATAGAGGATGTATTTTTCAACAGATCTTCATGGAATTTTGTCAGAATGATTACCTTGATAAAATCTAGGTCAAGTTCGAAAATGGGTCATCTGGGGTCAAGAACTATAGTGTATTCAGAACAGGAATCCTGTGCGTCCAGAAAAAAAAGACAAATGGCAACATATAGCAAACTGTTAGACAATGTCTGAAGGTCACAAAAAGACAAGTCGCCAGTCTGAGTTCCGCGACAGGACCGATCTATGACATCATCAAAATGGCGGCCAAATTTGAAAATATAACATTGCTTATCTTAAAATTTACTTAAGTTACACAGCAAAATTTTATATTATTTTCTTTAATTTTCTACCCTGGAATATATACTGTCAGTATAATAACAGTATTGAAGTATACAAACAATTAAATGATGTGAAATAATGAAAATATATCTTACCCCACTTGCTTTATTTCAACAAATTTATTTCTTTTTGAATATATTTGTTTCGTGTAGGATTTACCATTAAAATATATGAATATCATCATATTCCAACAGTGGTGATGTTTTTATATGTGCTTTTAACTACCTAAAAGTGATGTATACATGTCAATTTCAATATTTATGTAGCCTGTAGTTGAACATAGCTCTTTCTCTGCTGCACATTATAGTGGTAAACATTATTCTACAATGATATTAAGGATTTTGATTCCATACCTCATGTTTTTATTTCGACGTAAATGAGACGTGAAACCAAAATTTGTAGTCCTGTTTGGAGCCATATAAACTATACTGTATCAGTGTGCCGTAAAACCCAAATAGATAAATAAATGAACAATAATGGAGTCTTTGAACAATACACTTTCCTTAGTCCAAAATTTGCATTGTTACTGTCATATTAGAATATTTCGGCTATTTTAGGCAAGTCTGTGGCATGCAATTTGCGAGAAGCAAACTTTTGAAAATTCCAAGGTAATTTCATCAATGGTCAAGGGCTTGCAAACAATATCTTATAACATTTTTGGAGAGTTTTCATAATTAATAATTCTTTGACAGCACTTTTGCTATCACACGTATCTTTCTTGAAATCACATTTTCAACGGCTAGGAACGTATGGCGACCATTTACAAAGTTTTCTTCTTTTTTTTTTCAATATCTTCACCCTAAGTAGAGAACGAATGCTATATCTTATTATTGTCTGGTTATTATCTGAATTTGGTGTGTTTTAAGAAGTTTTTAGTCGAGTACTTCTTAATGTTGAATGCATGATACTCCGATTGCAAGTTGTGAATGCTATTAGCTGTGACCACGAATTAACAGCGGCAGGCTTGTGGATGTTTGCATACATGCAAGTATCGAACACATAAGATTCTGTGATGAGTTGAGAAGGCAGTTGTCTACGACATGTTGGAATTGTCACTTTTGCTTTCCGTGGAAGGTCCCAGAATCACCCAATGTTGAAACGCGCAATAAAATAGGTAGGAATTCCAAAGAAGATCTTTGTTATCAGCCCTAACTGTTACTGATCCTGTTAATACTAGGACTGAGTAATATTTTCCCCTAAATTATATAGCTGTAGAGGAATTCTAAGCTCTTGTACAATAACCTTTCCGTCCAAAATCTAAGTTGCATTGTATTCTTTTCATAGACAATAACTCTATTTCTGAAGTTTGTGTTGTCAAGTTATGTAGTTAGTAACATAGTTTTTACAATATCGATGCTATTGGCATTAGCATATTTTGTGATTATTGCTGAATTTAGACGTATTTCAGTTGTATTTTTACCGACAGAGCATTGGTCTCTTTGAAAAACTAATATTAAATGCGATTGCCTTTCTTGACAGAAAACAAACAGATTATTTCCCTGAAAAATCAACATAACTTCAAGTAAGTATTAGGGTAGTTTCTTTCTTTTCAGTCACATTTCACTCTACCGCTTTTGCAATGACAATCAATTCGTACCAGATTTTATTGCGAACCATTATGTTCTTGCTTGCCGCGACTCTGTCACAATCTCTTTACCAAGATGCAAAGTCAGTCTATCATGTCATATCACGATCATCGTATTAAATGCAAATACCAGAAAAGACGTTGCATAAGTGCTATCACTAATCAACGTGCGTTAAACATACTATACATACTTTCCATATCCTACAAAGATGTGCTCTTAGGGCTTATGTCGGTGTGATTAGACATTTTGATACATTTTTACAGGTACAAAACAAAATTAGTTAAAAAGATAATTACAGAGAAGTTAAATTATTTTCAGTAAAATACTAAAAGCAAAGTTACTGATGTTTTTCAGAGAATAGAACATTTTTGAAATGATTGTAAATGTCTCTGTTTTCACTAGATGCTAAGTCTATTTTACGAAATGGTATGTGATATTTCATGGTTTAAAGGTTTCGCGGCACAGCGATTTAAAAGGGTGAATAGTACCGATATAATTATGAATTTCACATCAACAGCAAGTAAGGTAGAAAGTAATCACTCAATGTAAAAATGAAATTATATGTAGTTATACATACTATTGGGTTTTATTCAATTATAGTGGTGTCCATTTGAATTAAATAGAAAAACGACTTCATTCGAAAGAAAAGCGTTCACTCACGCAGAAAGATTCGTGAAATAGCACACGCAATTACAGTATATCAATTAAAATTTTTGAAGGGTAGTGAGTTCAAGCCCAAGTGAGGTGATTGTATGTTTGGTTTGAAGTTGTTTTTATGCCCCCGAAAGGAGGCATATTAGTTTTCAACTGTCCGTCCGTTCGTTCGTTAGATAGTTCGTTTGTCACAACGTTAACTATTTGCATGAAGGCACTTTACTCGCGAACCACTGCACCCAGGACCTTCAAACTTCACATGCTGATAGTACTTATTGAGTACACGACCCCTACTGACTTTGAGGTCACCAGGTCATAGGTCAAGGTCACCAGGTCAAAGGTCAAGGCGCTGCGGGGGCATTTGTCACCATTAGTGACAGCTCTTGTTTGTTAATATAATAACATTGTGTTTAGTTATGTAAGTTTATTATTATTAAACAGGATTCTATACTGGTACTGATGATAAACCCGAACAGAAAATGAGGTTTTTTACCTGTAACTTTTGCTGAAAACTTTACATAATTCAAATTTACATTTAGTAAACAAACTCACACGAAGTGAGGCCCTGAAAGGGGTATGTTAAAAGGGGACTGTATGAACGTTGACTGATGATAAATTCGAACACTTTGTCATTTACAAAATTTTCTTGGTATTATTATATTGAAACTTTCCCCAAAAAGCTGCAACAGTTATTCCTGATCAAGTAATGAAAAGTTACCAAATGTCAGGCCTTCATGTTTCGACAGTGAGCATGCGCAAAAAACACCCTCTTCCCCAGTAATTTTGGATAAATATTTTTATACAAATTTATGTAAGTCATTTTTTTATACAGAATATTTACCAATATTGTTTTTGTTTACACTAGTTGGTGTTATAAGTGGAAACTATTAGATGGTGTGTTCAACTTTATAAATAACCGATTGCAATCGAATATTTCCAAGGTGGTCGACTTTATCATCTGCCCGGGTTTATCATCAATACCAGTACTAGTATTTGATTTACATTTTATTACGATACAGCAAAGAAATGACTTCATTAAAGAATTTGTTTTATTCCATGCTCCTTTAAAGATGTACTATGTTCACGTAAATATTTCATCATTGCAAATTGATTTAAGTCTAGAAAATCCTCATCAGACATTTTTTAACTTAGCTAAATATATTAAATAAATGTGTTTGCTGCAGTCACAATTACATGTCTGTATAGTAACAACCATTTGTTCTAAACAAACTTCCATATTTTTTGTGGCATAACATATCCAAACTGTGTGTGTGGTGGCTGTAAAAAGTTTCCCAGTGCTTGGATTCAAGGTTGTTATATTTTCTGGTCTTTTTGGTTCATGGAGTTCATTCAATACCAATGTAATACAGTTCTGCTTAGGCCGATGCTAGGGAGCATAAGGGGTGTTGCACTTTCTGTAACCTCTTAGGAACAGACTCAGTCAAACAGAATAAAATTATGCTATTACCTTGCTTGGTTTCTACTGTGCTTCCAAAGGATCTTTTCAGATTTATTTTAACATTCCTCACAAACATGTTTATCTTACTATCACATAGATAGTATGTGTTAATTTTTCATATATTAAGATATGAAATTTTGGCATAATATATCTTTAACATTGTATAAATCACATTTTTTTATTCAAAATAACAAAATGCGAGATAATAATGTGTGTGTACGATGTAAACTACAAAAAAATCACTTTTAGCATCAAAATCAAACAGCTCTGATCAATCATTTGAAGATGATGATAGATTTATTTTTAAGAAATGACCGCCATTTCGATGACGTCATAGCTTGGTATAGTCGTTGAATTCGGACTGGCAGCATGGCTTAAAATGAACTTCAGACATTACTGAACACATCGGTTTATGTCGCCTTCAATCTTTTTTCCAATCGCACGGGACCCAAAGTATGGCTCTAAGCAAGATCGCTAGGTCAAATCAAAGAAAAACCTTGTGTATGTGATAGAGGTTGTATTTTTCAGCTGACCTTCATGAAATTTTGTCAGAATGTTTACCTTGATAAAATCTAGGCCAAGTTCGAAAATGGGTTATCTGGGATCAAAAACTAGTTTACTAGGTCAAATTATAGAAAAAATCTTGTGTATGCAACAGAGACTGTGTTTTTAATTGATTTTCATAAAATCAGGTCAGAATAATTGCTGTGATGAAATCTAGGTTGAGTTTGAATATGGGTCATCCGGGGTCAAAAACTAGGTCACTAGATCCATGAAATCACTAAGTCAAACATGTTTACTCTGTTATGGTGTTTTTCTCAGGTGAGCAACCTAGGGCCATCTTGGCCCTCTTGTTAGAAATTTTTGTAAATTTTTATGCATTTTCACTGTATCCCAATTACTGCAAAACGGAATTTGATTCAGACATAAACTAATTGTTCAGCATCATCACCTACATCATTTAACATAAGGGCAATAACTCTGATACCTATAGTTAATGAGTTATTCCCCTTTTTACTTAAAATTACAGGTTAAAATTTTGATGCTCTTTCACTCTATTATTACCAAACAGATTTGATTCAAGCTTAAAATAGTTGTACAACATCATCACCCACATCATATGACACAAGGGCAATAACTCTTGCATCAATATGAATAACCCCTTTTTACTTAAGATTTCAGGTTAAAGTTTTGATGCATTTTCACTCTATCTCTGCTTTTACCAAACAGATTTGATTTAATCTTAAAATAGTTGAACCACATCATCACTAACATCATATGACACAAGGGCCATAAGTCTTGCACCAATATTTCTTGAATTATGCTCCCTTTTCATACCAGATGTCTATCATAGTAGTAATTTGAGCCTGAAAGTTGGACCCATTATTCCTTCCAAAAAGAACGTAATTTGACAATAATGACATTAAAAAGAATCACAAGAGTCATTGTCTACTATCCCAGGATTACGTTAATTCTGATCTCTGTAAACTTTGGAATGGAACATAAACTATTTACATTAAGCAGAATTTAGGCACTCATTTCGAAACATTCACACGAAAAGAGACACAATTTCTTAGGCTATAGGCTTAATGAGATTCTGTTGGGTTTAAAAATTTCACAGTCCAAGTTTTTAGCTCACCTGTCACGGAGTGACAAGGTGAGCTTTTGTGATCTCTTTTTGACCGGCGTCCATCGTCCGTAAACTTTTACTTTAATCGATATCTCCTCATAAACCATTAGGCCAATTTCATCCAAACTTCACACGAATGATCCTTGGGTAGCCCCCTTTCAAAATTGTTTAAAGAATTCGAATTCCATGCAAAACTCTGGTTGCCATTATCAACCGAAAGGAAAAACTTTAAACATCTTCTTGTCCAAAACCACAGGGCCTAGGGCTTTGATATCTGGTGTGTAGCATCATCTAGTGGTCGTCTACCAAAATTATTCAAATTTTTTCCCTAGGGTCAAATATGGCCCCGCCCCGAGGGTCACCTGGTTTATATAGACTTATATAGGGAAAACTTTGAAAATCATCTTGTACAAAACCACATGGCATAGGGCTTTGATATTTGGTATGTAGCATCAAGGTGGGTAGGGGAAGTAACTCTTAATGGAGTAAAAGCTAAGGTCGATTAGAATGATCTCCCTTTGATTTTGCAAATGGCGTCGAGGTGGGTAAAGGAAGTAACACTAAATTTAAAAAAGAAAAGGTCGGTTAGAATGACCTCCCATTAATTTTGCAAATTGCGTCAAGGCGGGTAGGGGAAGTAACTCTTAATGGAGAACAAGCCGAGGTCTCCCTTTGATTTTGCAAATGGCGTCAAGGCGGGTAGGGGAAGTACCTCTTAATGCAAAAAACCAAGGTGGGTTAGAGTGACCTCCCCTTCATTTTGCAAATGGCGTCTAGGCAGGTGGGGGAAGTAACTCTTAATGCAAAAAAACTTAGTTAGAGTGACCTCCCCTTACTTTTGCAAATGGCGTCAAGGCGGGTGAGGGGAGTAACTCTTCATGTTAAAAAAACTGAGTTAGTGACCTCCCCTTAATTTTGCAAATGGTGTCAAGACAGGTAGGGGAAGTAACTCTTAATGGAAGAAAACTGAGTCAATTAGAGTGACTTCCCCTTAATTTTGCAAATGGCGTCAAGACGGGTAGGGGAAGTAACTCTTAAAGGAAAAAACTGAGTAAATTAGAGTGACCTCCCCTTAATTTTGCAAATGGCGTCAAGACGGGTAGGGGAAGTAACTCTTAAAGGAAAAAACTGAGTAAGTTAGAGTGACCTCCCCTTAATTTTGCAAATGGCGTCAAGACGGGTAGGGGAGGTAACTCTTAAAGGAAAAAACTGAGTCAGAGTAACCTCCCCTTAATTTTGCAAATGGCGTCAAGACAGGTAGGGGAAGTAACTCTTAATGGAAAAACAGTCAGTTAGAGTGACCTCCCCTTGATTTTGCAAATGGCGCCTAGGCTGGTAGTGGAAGTAACTCTTAATGGAAGAAACAGTCAGTTAGAGTAACCTCCCTTAAATTTGCAAATGGCGTCAAGGCAGGTAGGGGAAGTAACTCTTAATGCAAAAAACTGAGTCAGAGTGACCTCCCCTGGATTTTGCAAATGGCGTTAAGGCAGGTAGGGGAAGTAACTCTTAATGGAAAAACAGTCAGAGTGACCTCCCCTTAATTTTGCAAACGGCGTCAAGGCAGATAGGGGAAGTAACTGTGAATAGAAAAAACAAGGTTGGTTAGAGTAACCTCCACTTAAATTTGCAAATGGCGTCAAGGCAGGTAGGGGAAGTAACTCTTAATGCAAAAGACTGAGTCATTTACAGTGACCTCCCCTTAATTTTGCAAATGGCGTCAAGACAGGTAGGGGAAGTAACTCTTAATGCAAAAAACAGAGTGACCTCCCCGTAATTTTGCAAATGGCGTCAAGGCTGGTAGGGGAAGTAACTCTTAATGGAAAAAAAAACTGAGTCAGTTAGAGTGACCTCCCCTTAATTTTGCAAATGGCGTCAAGGCAGGTAGGGGAAGTAACTCTTAATGGAAGAAACAGTCAGTTAGAGTAACCTCCCTTAAATTTGCAAATGGCGTCAAGGCAGGTAGGGGAAGTAACTCTTAATGCAAAAAACTGAGTCAGAGTGACCTCCCCTGGATTTTGCAAATGGCGTCAAGACAGGTAGGGGAAGTAACTCTTAAAGGAAAAAACAAAGTCAGAGTGACCTCCCCTTAATTTTGCAAATGGCGTCAAGGCTGGTAGGGGAAGTAACTCTTAATGGAAAAAAAAACTGAGTAAGTTAGAGTGACCTCCCCTTAATTTTGCAAATGGCGTCAAGGCAGGTAGGGGAAGTAACTCTTACTGGAAAAACAGTCAGTTAGAGTGACCTCCCCTTGATTTTGCAAATGGCGTCAAGGCAGATAGGGGAAGTAACTCTTACTGGAAAAACAGTCAGTTAGAGTGACCTCCCCTTGATTTTGCAAATGGCGTCAAGGCAGATAGGGGAAGTAACTCTTCATGGAAAACAGACAGAGTGACCTCCCCTTGATTTTGCAAATGGCGTCAAGGTAGATAGGGGAAGTAACTCGTAATAGAAAAAACTAGGGTGGTTAGAGTAACACCCCTTAAATTTGCAAATGGCGTCCAGGCAGGTAGGGGAAGTAACTTTTAATGCAAAAACTGAGTCAGTTACAGTGACCTCCCCTTGATTTTGCAAATGGCGTCAAGACAGGTAGGGGAAGTAACTCTTAAAGGAAAAAACTGAGTCAGTTAGAGTGACCTCCCTTAAATTTTGCAAATGGTGTCAAGGCTGGAAGGGGAAGTAACTCTTAATGGAAAAAACAAGGTTGGATTTTGCAAATGGCGTCAAGACAGATAGGGGAAGTAACTCTTAATAGAAAAAACTAGGATGGTTAGAGTAACACCCCTTAAATTTGCAAATGGCGTCCAGGCAGGTAGGGGAAGTAACTCTTAATGCAAAATCTGAGTCATTTACAGTGACCTCCCCTTGATTTTGCAAATGGCGTCAAGAAAGGTAGGGGAAGTAACTCTTAAAGGAAAAAACTGAGTCAGTTAGTGACCTCCCTTTAATTTTGCAAATGGCGTCAAGACTGGAAGGGGAAGTAACTCTTAATGGAAAAAACTGAGTCAGTTAGAGTGACCTCCCCTTAATTTTGCAAATGGCGTCAAGGCAGGTAGGGGAAGTAACTCTTAATAGAAGAACCAAGTTTGGTTAGATTAACCTCCCCTTAAATTTGCAAATGGCGTCAATGCTGGAAGGGGAAGTAACTCTTAATTGAAGAAACAGTCAGTTAGAGTGACCTCCCTTTGATTTTGCAAATGGCGTCAAGACAGGTAGGGGAAGTAACTCTTAATAGAAGAAACCAAGATTGGTTAGAGTACCTCCGCTTAATTTGCAAATGGCGTCAAGGCAGGTAAGGGGAAGTCAACTCTTAATGCAAAAAACTGAGTCAGAGTGACCTCCCTTAATTTTGCAAATGGCGTCAAGACAGGTAGGGGAAGTAACTCTTAATGCAAAAACAGAGTGAAACCCCCCGTAATTTGCAAATGGCGTCAAGGCTGGTAGGGGAAGTAACTCTTAATGGAAAAAAAACTGAGTCAGTTAGAGTGACCTCCCTTATTTTGCAAATGGCGTCAAGACAGGTAGGGGAAGTAACTCTTAATAGAAGAAACCAAGGTTGGTTAGAGTAACCTCCGCTTAAATTTGCAAATGGCGTCAAGGCAGGTAGGGGAAGTAACTCTTAATGCAAAAAACTGAGTCAGAGTGACCTCCCGTTAATTTTGCAAATGGCGTCAAGACAGGTAGGGGAAGTAACTCTTAATGCAAAAAACAGAGTGACCTCCCCGTAATTTTGCAAATGGCGTCAAGGCTGGTAGGGGAAGTAACTCTTAATGGAAAAAAAAACTGAGTAAGTTAGAGTGACCTCCCCTTAATTTTGCAAATGGCGTCAAGGCAGGTAGGGGAAGTAACTCTTAATAGAAGAAACCAAGGTTGGTTAGAGTAACCTCCGCTTAAATTTGCAAATGGCGTCAAGGCAGGTAGGGGAAGTAACTCTTAATGCAAAAAACTGAGTTAGAGTGACCTCCCGTTAATTTTGCAAATGGCGTCAAGACAGGTAGGGGAAGTAACTCTTAATGCAAAAAACAGAGTGACCTCCCCGTAATTTTGCAAATGGCGTCAAGGCTGGTAGGGGAAGTAACTTTTAATGGAAAAAAGCCAAGGTCGGTTAGTGACCTCCCCTTGATATTGCAAATGGCGTCAAGGTGGGTGGGGGAAGTAATTCCTAATGGAAAATATAACCAGGTCTGTAAGAGTGACCGCCCCTTAATTTTGCAAATGGCGTGGTAGGAAGGTGAAGTATTCTTGTGTGGAAAAATCCAGGTCGGATAGAGTGACCTCCCATTAATTTTACAAATGGCGTTAAGGCGGGAAGGGGAAATAATCTTAAATGGAAAAAAACATGTCGATAAGTGACCTCCTCCTAATTTAACAAATGACATCAAGGCGGGAAGTGGAAGTAATCTTAAATGGAAAAACCAGGTCGGTAAGTGACCTCTTTAATTTAGCAAATGGCGTCAAGGCGGGTAGGGGAAGTAATCTTTAATTGAAAAAGAACTGGTCGGTTAGTGACCTCCCCTTAGTTTAGCAAATGGCGTGCAGGCAGGTAGGTGAAATATTCTTTAATGGTAAAAGAACTAGTCGGTTAGTGACCTCCCCTTAATTGAACAAGGCGTCAATGCAGGTAGGTGAAGTTATCTTTAATTGAAAAGCACAGGTCGGTTAGTGACCTCCCCTTAATTTTGCGAATAGTGTCATGGGGGTTAGGGAAGTGACCTTTAGTGGAAGAAAGGTCGGTGACCTCCACTTAATTTTGCAAACGGCGACAGAGCTGTTGGGGAAGCAATTTCTAATAAAAACATGTTTTGCAAATCAATGGGATAGGGTAAGTAACTTTGCATGGAAAAGAGGTCTTAGGGCAACCTCCCATTCAGGAATGGCGTTTATTGGTAAAGGGAATTAGTTTTGGATGAAAAGTTTGTCAGTTAACCTCCCCTTTTATGGGAATAGATGTAACAGTAACTCACCCATGATTTTGCAAATGCTGTGCTACAAAGTTCCTACAAATTACTAGGGGGTAAATAAAGAAGCTGTAGATAGAAAAGGTCGGTTATATATATATATATATATATATATATATATATATATATATATATATATCTTGATTGAAAAAGAAGCAGGTTATGCAACCTTTCGTTTATAATGCAGATGGTGTCAAAGGGGTAGGGCAAGTACATATAAATGGAGGTATTTGCAGATGGCGCCAATATGGGAAGGGAAAGTAACTGCATGACAGCAGACGAGTCGGGGTAATCTGACAGTACAAGGTAACAACTGTAACCTGCATTTTGCAAATGGTATGAAGGAAATAAACCTATTAAAGGAAAGGAACATCAGTAATCAATGCAACTGTATGTTATATTTTATTTAAACAAAATAAACAACACAACTGTATGGTATTTTATTCATTTCTCAAGCTGCAATAAATAGCATACGTAGTCACAAATGACATTGTAGAGTATAACCATAATGAAAATATTCAATCTGAAGAATGTTTTTAAAATTGAATACATGTACAATAAAATCATTGCTTTGAACTATGCTTTCACTAAACACGTAAAACACCGCCAGAAAAAATGTTATCGAAGGAATATATATAAAGTTTTGACTGTCATTAAGAAACAACCAGCAAGCAGAACTAGAACTGTCACTGGAGTGACGAATACCCCCACAATACCGTCTTGTCACAGAAGAATGGCAATCATAAGAAAGTCATGTCCAAAAGAAAGTGCAATTTAAATCGAACTTGACCTGTATTTTATGATGTGTGTTCAGTTGGTGACCTGTGTACGAAAACATTTATATCTGTCAAGAATTGTCACTGAAGTGTTTGATTTGACTCCAATGGTGGATGAAAATTGCACAATAGCCTGGTCTGTGTTAAAAATATCAAGTTATAAGAGAGGTACAAATAAAGTGTATGAAAACACTATATTAGTACAATTCCAACCGAAAAGGGGACATAATTCAGAAAATATTGGTGCAAGAGTTATACAACTTGTGCCATATGATGTGGGTGATGATGTGGAACATCTACTTCAAGTTTGAATCATTTGCATATCGTAATAACTGAGACATAGTGAAAATGCATCAAAATTGTATTTTATGATGTTACACCTGTGTGGCAAAAAATTTAAATCTGTCAAGAACTGTCACTATAGTGTTTAATGACTACAATGGTGGATAATTGTTTCACAACAGCTTGAGTCTGTGTTAATATTTCAAATTATGAGAGAGGTGCAGATAAAGTGTAACAATTTCAAAACATGAAACAAGTAATTTTTTTACCAAAAAGGGGGCATTATTCAGGAAATATTGGTGCATGAGTTATGCACCTTGTGCCATATAATGTGGGTGATGATGTGGAACGACTATTTTAAGTTTGAATCAAAGCCATTAAGTAATAAACCCCTTCCAGGCACAAAAGTTGTATATATAAGATATACTGAAAATGCATCAAAATTAACCTTAAATACAAAGTAAAAGGGGACAAAATTCATGAAAAAATTGTGTCAGAACTATGCGCCTTGTGTCACATGATGTGGTTGAAAAGGAGGAACATCTTTTTTGTTTGAATCCATTTAGTAATAACTAAAATATAGTGGAAATGCATCAAAACCTTAAATTCTAAGTAAAAGGGGACATAATTCATGAAAAATTGGTGTCAGAGTTAAGCATCTTGTGTCACATGATGTGGTTAATAAGATGGAACATCTATTGTAAGTCTGAATCAAATCCATTTAGTAATAACTGAGTGTGAAATCGTATAAAAACTTTAACCTTAAATTCTAAGTAAAAATGGGAGAGGGGGCGGCATAAGTTATGAAATATTGGTGTAAGAGTTATGAACCTTGTGTCATATGATATGGGTGAAGATGTTGAACAATATTTTTAGTTTGAATCAAATCCATTAAGTAATAAAACCCTCCTAGGCACAGAACTTATGGATCAAAAACTAAATATCTGACCTTTGACCTTGAAATGTGACCTTTGGCTTTGGCCATCAGGCATAGATGTCTTCAACATGACATTGTCATCTGGTCTTGAGGAATAATAATGTGAAGTGAAATTTCTTCACGGGAATATCTTGGGAACATAAAACAAAAAATATCTAACAGCAGTTAAAATGATTTCAGTCCTAGGTTGTGAAAACTTACTTTTAAGCCATATATCCTCAAACTATGGATGTTTGTTACCTACTACTGCTGTAAAAATATATAGAAATGGGACATGTGTTGGTTTCCGTATAAGATCGAAATTTCTTTCACCGAATAAAGTGAAAACTGGTGTTCCCGAGTGAAAGTTAATTTTCGGCATTACGAGAAAGTTGATTCATCATTATTATTATTTTTATTATTATTATATCAGATTTATATATGTATATATGTATTGCGCCTTCATCTTTATTCTTAATGTTTAATTAATTTAAAAACTTATCTATCTTCATCATCATCATCATCATTATTATTATTATACCAGATTTATATATGTATACATGTATTGCACGTTCATTTTAATTCTTAATTTATTACTAATTGAAAAACTCATCGCTTCTTTTTGTACCGCTTTATTATCTTGCAGAGTTAAAATAAATTTATCTCATGTTATCTTGTTTAATTAACTGCGCTGAGACCTGCGCCATGTGTAACGTCATGCTATATTTCATGACGTCACAATGCTGTTGGAATAAAGTTAAATATGTCTACGCGATATACATATTTCTTTTAGGTTTTAATAGTTTGGCGTGTATTATTTTAGTGTTTTTGTAAGAAGTATAATAGAGACTTTTTTCTATTTGAAGCAAATTTCCAGTTCTTACATACAATTAATATCCTTTTGCGTTCAAGTGTTGTTCCGTACTAGTGAAAAATCATAGATTCTATTTTAGTTTCTCTCCGTTTGAAACAATGAGTTTATCATGTTATAATTTAACGTTATATTCCAGTAATCATTTAAAGCGAGGTCTAAAACCTAAAAATTTGCCAGCAATTCTACTAAATATTTGATCAGCTAAACTTTCGACCCATCGTTCTTAAAGATTTACCAGATTAACACATTGTTAGATCTACTGACAATGGACAGAGTTGCTTCAAAAGTCATTTTAGCCTCACGAGTTAATGCTAGTGCATAAAGTAAGGTGTCGATTATGTGTTATACCAAACAGTGTAAAATTCAGTGAACAAGAAATGAGGCTAAAATTACTTAATACCAACCAGACAAAGTGCAGTAGAAAGTGTGTTTGAATAAATAAAAGAGCTATGATTTTATCGCTACATTTTATAGTTTTATTGAATTTCTTGCCATGTTTTCAGCTATTATTGAAATATAACGATAGGTTATACCCTGATAAACCCACTGTTTCAGAAGTAAGAAATCCAAATACAGTTTTCACTTGCACGCAACATCAATTTAACACGAAAGAATATGAATTATAACGTTACGCGCTGGGTGAGATGTTATACTTGTAAAATGTGTACAATTTAGTACACGTAGATCTATATTTAATTACATAATATAAAACTTCTTTGATTTATAGTATACATATATTTAATTGCATAATATAAAATTTCTTTGATTTATAGTAAAATCGATTATTTTTCACGCTTGAACACCAGAGTTTACATTGTAATAAGCTGTATTTAGAATGATTTGATCGATCTTACACTGAAACAAACAAATATCTCCCGCCCTAAAATCAATGATTACATGGCAGTCTGAAAGACAGCTAAAACCCCCGCCACTGATATGGATAGTAAAAGGGTAACTTGAACGTTTTACCTTGAGCTGTGACCTTAACCTTGAACTGCCATGACTGACTTATGAATTCTTGAGGAGTTGATCATTTGATCAAAGTTTTCTGAAAAAGGGGTTTAGAATATACAGAGCTCAAACTTTTGACCTTGAGTTGTGACTTTGACCTTGAGTTGACATAGCCGAATCATGAGTTCTTGATATGGTAATCATTTGGTCCAAGTTTAATGAAAATCCTTCAAGGGGTATAGGAGATATAGTGTACACAAAATGGAAGACTCATACCTTTATGAACTTGATCTTGAGTCGGCATGGCTAACTCACAGATTCTGCACATCATCTTGATGAGGTGATCATTTGACAAGGTTAAATGAAAATCCTTCAAGGGGTTTAGGAGATACAGAGTGGACACAAAATGGAAGGCTCAAACCTTTGATCCCAAGTTGTGGCCTTGACCTTGAGCCAACATGGCTGACTCATGAGTTCTACACAGTGTCTTGATGAAGTGATAATTTGACCCAAGTTTCAGGAAAATCTTTTAAGGGGTTTAGGAGATACAAAGCGGACACAAAATGGAAGGTTCAAACCTTTAACCCTAAGTTGTGACCTTGTTCTTGAGCCGGCATGGCTGACTCATAAGTTCCGCACATCCTCTTGCCGAGGTGATCATTTGACCCGAGTTTTATAAAATTCCTTCAAGAGGTTTAAGAGATACAGAACGGACACGAAATGGAAGGCTAAAACCTTTGACCTTGAGTTGTGACCTTGACCTTGAGCCGACATGGCAAACTCATAAGTTCTGAGCATCGTCTTGATGTGATCATTTGACCCTAGTTTCATGAAAATCCTTCAAGTGGCTTAGGACATAAAAGTGTTACGGAAGGGCAGACGGACGAGCAGACGAATGGACAGAGACCATTCCTTTATCCCCCACACCCACCCCACTACCCCCAATAAAGCAAATGTTACACATTTATGCCACTAACACCTGATCAACTAAGGTCATCACTGACGTCGATTAATACCTCAGACCTCACTTTGATAAAGGGAAAGTAAATTTTTGTCATCATAACTTTTGATTTTTAGGTGTGACCTTGACCTTGGACCTAGCGATCTGAGTTAATTGTGTCTGCTCGACTATAAGGAAAATGTTTAACAAGATTTTGTTATCATTACAAGTAACTGTGTGAGATCGAAAAGGAGTTTTTTATCCTTTTTATGGAGGGGGCGGGGTAAGGGGCGAGGGTAAAGGTTAGGTAAAATGGGGTGGAGGTGGTAGGTGAAGACAGCGGAGTAGAGGAGTTGATGGAAACATGAAATATAAGTTTTTGTATGGAATGCATTTTTGGCTTGATGTCGGGAGGAACGTAGATGAAGTATGGGTATAGCTAAAAAGGATAGGACATGAGGGATACCAGTTCTAGGAAACGTTATGAGATATAAGTCAAATTGAGAAATGTGCCACAAGACTTTAACCAACACTGTTACAAAATCTGACCCCAGTAACCTTGACCTTTGAGCAACCCGACCCTAAACAAAAAGATTTCTGCCAAGTTCTAAGATCAATCCTTATGTGAGGTTTATTGTGAAATTGAGAAGCTCATCATGAAACTTTAACCAGCACTATCACAATATTTAAGACAGTGACTTTGACATTTATGATACTTGTTCCTAAACTAATACATGTAGATGTCTTTCTCTTACCAAGACCAACACTTATGTGAAGTCTCATGTTAAATTATTTTAAATAAGGGCAGTAGTAAGAAGATATACAGTGACGCTAAGAAGCTTGTCCTAAAATTTTAACTTTCAATGCAACGGTGACAGTGACACAGACGTCAGGGCAGGTACAGTAATCCTCCTTAATCTTCTAACAGTCAAGCTAAATGTTTTAAAGCCGTTTAGACAATTAGAGCGGACATAAAGCTAAGGTATTTGACCTTTGACCTCCACGAGTAACCTTGACCTTGGGCCTTGTGACCTAGGTTGAGCGCTCTGTACATCGTCCTGATGTGGTTTATAATTTATGTCAGTAGTATGAAAATCATACCAGCGGCCATAGTGGACAAACGAACGGACGGACGGATGGACTGGACATGCGTGACTCCAACATAGCCCAATATACTTTGTACGTTGGGGTATAATTATATACAAGTTAGCTTATGTCTAATTTGTTTAACTATGCTTTTGTCGTGGAGGCTGTTGTGGCGTCATGCTTTATGCTTGTGCCAGGTCTGTCGTGGATTTATCATACTTGGTTCTTTCTTCTGCATATATTTCTCACTAGAGTGTCTGAAATCAATCTGAAAATGATGACAAATAATTAGGATAAAAATACTTCAAGATGTAACTTAAAGGTAAAATCAACTTAAACCAAATCTTCCTTTTTTTCTTCTCAGAATAATCAGTAGAACTATACATCTCCTCTTCCTTTGCAGGAAAAAAAATACCAAAAACTAGTGACAGCACGCTCGACTATTTTGATGCTACGTAGTGAAACGGGGCACATATGAGGAAGTTGGAGCTGTCACTGGAATGTTAAATGACTCCAATGTAGGATGTAGATATTGCACAATAGCTTGAGTCCTGACAAAATATCAATATATAAGTAAGATAAAGATAAAGTGTATCAAAACACTATATAAGTATAATTATAAGCGAAAGGGGGGCATAATTTATAAAATATTGGTGCAAGACCTTGTGTCATATGATGTGGATGATGATGTGTTACATCTACTTTAAGTCTGAATCAAATCCATTTAGTAATAACGGAGACAGGGTGAAAGTGTACCGAAACATTAACCTGAAATTCTAAGTGAAATGGGGGAATAATTCATGAAATAATGCTGTTTGAGTTATGCACCTTGTGTCATATGATGTGGGTGATAAGGTGAATAACTATTTTAAGTTTGAATCAAATTCGTTCAGTAATAACTGAGATAGAGTTATGTGCACCAAAACTTTAACCTGAAATTCTAAGTAACAACCTGAAATTCTAAGTAACAAGAGCTGTCCGTAAGACAGCGCGCTCGACATTTCTCAGTGCTTGACTCTGAATTAGAGCTTTGCCAGTAAAAAAAAGACTTTGATAGTAAATAACTATTTTGAGTTCAAATCAAAAGCTTTAATAGTAATATAGATATTTGACTTTATCAAAAATTTTAACAAAATTTCTAAGTTAAGAGCTGTCACTTATGGTGACAAATGCCCCCGCAGCGCCTTGACCTTTGACCTAGTGACCTTGACATTTGACCTGGTGACCCCAAAGTCAGTAGGGGTCGTGTACTCAATAAGTACTATCAGCATGCGAAGTTTGAAGGTCCTGGGTGCAATAGTTCGCGAGTAAAGTTCCTTCATGAAAAAAGTTAACATTGATCCCTGTGACCTTGACCTTTGACCTTGTGACCCCAAAGTCAGAAGGGGTTGTGTACTCAATAAGTACTATCAGCATGTGAAGTTTGAAGGTCCTGGGTGCAGTGGTTCGCGAGTAAAGTGCCTTCATGCAAAAACTTAACGTTGGCCCCTGTGACCTTGACCTTTGACCTGGTAACCCCAAAGTCAGTAGAGGTCGTGTACTTAATAAGTACTATCAGCAGGTGAAGTTTGAAGGTCCTGGGTGCAGTGGTTCGCGAGTAAAGTTCCTTCATGCAAAAAGTTAACGTTGGCCCCGGTGACCTTGACCTTTGACCTGGTAACGCCAAAGTCAGTAGGGGTCGTGTACTTAATAAGTACTATCAGCAGGTGAAGTTTTAAGGTCCTGGGTGTAGTGGTTCGCGAGTAAAGTGCCTTCATGCAAAAAGTTAACGTTGTGACGAACGAACGAACTAACGAACGGACGGACAGTTGAAAACTAATATGCCTCCCTTTGGGGGCATAAAAAGGGGCATTATTTTGTCATAATTCAAAAAAGAGTTATGTGAATTGTTTCTCCTGGTAAAGACATTGATGGTAAATAAGTATTTTAAGTTTCAAGTTAAAAGCTTTGATAGTAACAGAGATATTTGACTTTATCAAAAACGTAAACCAACAATTCTAAGTTAACAAGAGATGACATTAAGACAGCGCGCTTTACTTTTCTCAGTAACTGACTGAATTGGAGCTTTGCCAGTAAAACAAAATCCAAGTTATAAAGGGACATAACTCTGTCAAAATCAGAGTTATGGGAATTGGGTCTCCTGGTGTAGACGTTGATAGTAAATAACTATTTTGAGTTTCAAGTCAAAAGCTTTAATAGTAACAGAGATATTTGACTTAATCATTTTTTTTTGACTTAACGTCACACCGACACATGATAGGTCACATGGCGACTTTCCAGCTTTAATGGTGGAAAAAGACCCCAGGTGCCCCTCCGTGCATTATTTCATCACGAGCGGGCACCTGGGTAGAACCACCGACCTTCCGTAAGCCAGCTGGATGGCTTCCTCACATGAAGAATTCAACGCCCTGAGTGAGGCTCGAACCCACATCGATGAGGGGCAAGTGATTTGAAGTCAGCGACCTTAACCACTCGGCCACGGAGGCACCTCAAATATTTTAACAAAAAAATTCTAAGTAAACTAGAAATGTGTCCATGGGACACAGATTCCCCCACTACATGACATAAAAATGACAAATTTTTCCTAGGTCAGGGGCCGTAACTCCTATAATACTGAATGAATCCGGACGTGAAATCCCAGGTGCACAACTGCACATGCTGACCAACATTCCTGTAAACTTTGATAACTCTAATTCAAATACTTTTGGAGCTACGTGCAACCAACACAACCTTAAAATGACCAAGTTTAAACTACTAGTAAGTCAAGGGCCATAACTCCTACACGACTTAATGAATCCGGACGCAAAACCCTTGGTGCACAACTGAACATGCTGACCAACATTCCTGTAAACTTTGGTGACTCTAGGTCAAATACTTTTGGAGCTAAGCACGACACAACATTAAAATGACCAATTTTTTAACTAAGTCAGGGGCCATAACTCCTACATGACTGAATGAATCTGGATGCAAAACCCTAGGTGCGCAACTGCATACGCTGACCAACATCCCTGTAAACTTTGGTAACTCTATGTCAAATGCTTTTGGAGCGACACAACATTAAAATGACCAAATTTTTACTAAGTCAGGGGCCATAACTCCTACATGACTGGATGAATCTGGACGCGAAATCCCAGGAGCACATGCTGACCAACATTCTTGTAAAGTTTTGTGACTCTATGTCAAATACTTTTGGAGCTAGGCGCGACACAAAACTAAAATGACCAATATTTACAAAGTCAAGGGCCATTACTCCTACATGTCTGAATGAATCCAGACGCAAAACCCCAGGTGCACAACTTCATATGCTGACCAACATTCCCGTAAAGTTTTGTGACTCTACATCAAATACTTTTGGAGCTAGGCGCGACACAACATTCCCGGAAGGACGGACAGACAGACGGACGGACAAGGGCAAATCTACATGCCCCCTACCCCCAAAGTGGAGGCATAAAAATGAACATAATTCTGTTAAAACTCAAATCAGAGTTATGGAGATTATTTCTCCTGGTGTAGACTTCGATGGTAAACAATTATTTTAAGTTTCAAGTCAAAAGCTTTGACAGTAACAGAGATATTTGACTTTATCAAAAACTTTAACCAAAAATTTAAGTTAAAAAGGGGCATAATTCTAATTCTGTCAAAATTCAAATCAGAGTTACGGAAATTGTGTCTCCTGGTGTAGATTTTAATAGTAAATAACTATTTTGAGTTTCAAGTCAAAAGTTTTAATAGTAACAGAGATATTTAACTTTAACAAAAAATTTAACAAGAGCTGTCGTAAGACAACGCGCTCCATTATTCGGGGATGTGACAGTAAAATGAATAGATGTCTGAATAAGAGACCTTTGCTTTTAAAGGAAGATATACCAAGGGGCATAATTCCATCAAATACACAAATCTGAGTTATTAGGATTGTTACAACACACGCAGTTGATGATGATAAAGATATATTTTGAGTTTCAAGTCATTATCTTATATAGTATCAAAGTTATGTCCAGAAAACGAAGTTTGTAAAATATTTAAGTATAAAGGGGCATAATTCAGTCAAAACTACAATCCAAGTTGTGGGGATTGTTACCATACATGCAGATGATGATGATAAAGATACATTTTAAGTTTCAAGCCTTTATCTTATATTGCATGAAATGTCTATAAACGAAATTTCGAAAAAATTTAACATGAAAATAATACAAAGTATGACTTTTTGGTGACCTTGACCTAGGGTAAAATGGGCCCAGCCCCTACACATACTTTGTTTGTATGATGGACAATGTTTATGTGAACTTACAGTATGATATAAGCGAAAGTAAAAAAGATATGACAGAAAAACAAAGGTTGCCGAAAAACTTTAACCTTAAATATAACCTAAGTATAAGACCTTGGTGACCTTGACCTTGGGTATAATTGGCCCAGTCCCTACACGTACTTTGTATGCTGGGCAATGTTTATGTAAAGTTACAGTAAGATATAAGCAACAGTAAAAAAGATATGACGGAAAACAAAGGCTGCCGAAAAACTTTAATCTTAAAAATAACCTAAGTATAACACCTTAGTGACCTTGACTTTGGGTATAATGAGCTCAGCCCTTACACATACTTTGTTTGTATACTGGACAATGTTTATGTGAAGTTACAGTAAGATATAAACAATAGTAACAAAGATATGACAAAAAAAACAAAGGTTGCCGAAAA
Source organism: Mercenaria mercenaria (assembly GCF_021730395.1). Taxonomy (NCBI): domain Eukaryota; kingdom Metazoa; phylum Mollusca; class Bivalvia; order Venerida; family Veneridae; genus Mercenaria; species Mercenaria mercenaria. The sequence continues at coordinate 29,183,017 of NC_069362.1, forward strand.
ACTTTAATCTTAAAAATAACCTAAGTATAACAGCTTGGTGACCTTGACCTTGGGTATAATGGGCTCAGCCCATACACATACATTGTTTGTATGCTGGACAATGTTTATGTGAAGTTACAGTGAGATATAAGCAATAGTAATAAAGATATGACAGAAAAACAAAGGTTGCCGAAAAACTTTAACCAAGAAAGCTTAAGCCGACGACAACGCCGACGCCAACGCCGGCGCCGGGACGAATAGAATAGGAGAAAAAAAACTTTCGCCAAGAAACTAGCATAATGGCTACGGACGCCGAGTAGGATAGCTCTCTATATAATTTGTATAATTGTGTTTAAAACAAGGTATTTCAGAATAAATGGTACAAAATTAATCATAAATTTCTTACAGATAGTATCTGGCATACACCGGACTCTCCCTTCAACTGTCGAAAACAACAAACACAGGACGGCACGATCTGGAATCGATTCTTTTTCTTTCAACGATGTAGAACACTGTCTTCCTGTCGTTTTAAACCTGAAAAAATATCATACTTATAACAGTAACAAGCGAAATTCATGCAATTCAATGAAAATATGCTATATATCGCTTAATAATTGGCAATTGCACATATCTGCGTGGGTTCAAGTCTCGCTCGAGGTCGTTGAATTCTTTCACTTCAAGGAAACTGTTTTGCTGAAAGTTGGTGGCCAATATTTAAACTTAATGACTTGAGCAATAAGCAAGGGGGGAAATTATGGTTATAACATTGTTTATACAAAATAAAATATATAGCAGGTCAGAAATTCTAACTGACTAATCAGAAAGATGTTTTTAACCTCACATGTCTTAGAGGATGTTAAAATGAAAACATTTCAAGTTTAATTTGGATACTAATAATATTGATTACTTTTATTTAAAATAAAATTTGAGGTTTTAAACAGGGGTTCTGTGATAAAGTCCGAGTAAAGTGGTAACCCGAATGAAACGAGTACCATTTCGCAATGTTACTGTGAACTACTAGTATTCACGCCAAACTATGCCTTGTGCTAAAAGTGTGCTTTATCTCTAATAATTTACGTCGTATCATAGTTTACCTGTAATGCAGGCAAAAATGATTATTTTCTAAGTACATCTGAAAAAAGTTCTTAGAGGTGAACAGTTTGCAAATAACAATGTGTATATTTCTTGGACATCCGTTGGTGACATAAATACAAATAAGATCTGAATTTCAGAGTGACTTGCTCGCTAATTTTAAATACATTTGGTTGAAACAGCTTCTAGAATTCATTTAACAGATTCGTAGAAAGTAGTTTTGAAATCATGTTTATTTTCATGATTTTGCTAGCTGGTTTCTAACTAGTACCAGCACCTCATCAAAAGCTGTGGTCAAAGTTCCGTCAAGTCGAACATTATAGCCGGGTGAGCACACCATGTCACGAATTTATGTGGCAAAATGATTTATATAGTACATACATGCCCGAAGAATTGTTTTCCGCAATGCCATGTTAATGGAATCTAATTTCATCATCTGCATACAAAGTAGATAAAATAACGTTCAAACTAATAGAAAAAAAAAACGTTATGAAGTAACATTTCTCTTTACCTGAATAAATTCGTCGCCTACCTTGAGGATTCTGATATGTGCACGAGTTGTGGAAGAGCTCTCTACCATCACCAGTACAGGGCAAATACAGACGATATGTCCACCAAGGGCTGAATTCCACTAGAACCACTTTATCTTGACCAATCGAACAGTGCTGAAATTTTTTATTACATTCTCACACACTCAGTTATAAACTCCGTTAATAAACGTCAATATTTTCACATTTAACGGGGCCTAGTAAACTTAGTTTTTTTTGTTAAAATATTTGAGGGGCCTCCGTGGCCGAGTGGTTAAGGTCGCTGACTTCAAATCACTTGCCCCTCATCGATGTGGGTTCGAGCCTCCCTTTGGGGCGTTGAATTCTTCATGTGAGGAAGCCATCCAGCTGGCTTTCGGAAGGTCGGTGGTTCTACCCAGGTGCCCGCTCATGATGCAATAATGCACGGAGGGGTACCTGGGGTCTTCCTCCACCATTAAAGCTGGAAAGTCGCCATATGACCTATCATGTGTCTGACGGTGCGACGTTAAATCCAACAAAATAAATAAATAAATTTCACTTTAGATGCGTATGTAATATAGAAATTATTAGATTTGCATCGATAATATGCACTCGTTTTTTCACGAAATATTGCGCCCTGAAGTCGCGCAATAATTCCGCTGCATAACTCATGCATATTTCTCGATACAAATCTAATAACCTATAAGTCCTACATTTATAAGTTTTATTACACTATTAGATATGACAGTATATGCCAATAATTATTTTTCAAGTCAGTTAAAGGTCCATTACTAAGGGAAAGTGAGTTGGCAATTTTTTTCATAGCCAGTGCATAGACTTCTGCAAGACACTAAATAATGAAGATTGGCAGGTCAAAATTTACAGAAGGACTTTGGAACTCAAAGAAATGTATGTGTATTATGTTGAAATTTCAATGAATCGACAGAATGACCCCCCAGGTCTTTTTAACTTTCTTCATACTTCATAGAAAAATAATTGTACATATACTGCGATTTATTTCGAATTTCTACATACCAAGTTTCATTTTCCAATAAAATGAAATAGTTTCTGTGCTTTTTAAAAGAAATTAAAATGTTCACTTTCCTTAGTATTGGACCTTTAATCTTGTGAAACAGTCGATCCGTGATTTGTAAAGTTATACACTCTTCAGTTTAAAGGTTTTTTTTTTCATTTCCGGAACAAACGCATCATAAATGCATCGCCTTAAGGGTCTGCAAGTTATACAATCCAGTATAAGCGTACATAATGACGACAATATAATCCTTAAGTTTAGTTACCGAAATTGTAAAATTTAAATAACTACCAGCGATTACATAACTTGAAAAATCTCTCAATATGTTCAGGAAAAAAGGAAAGTTATGTCACAGAACCAAATGTCAGCCTGTATCAACAACAGCTTTTCGCTGTGCGTGTCACGTTTAACATTGTCTCAGATAAGTCAGAAACCGTAGGTGTAATACAAACTGTGGCTCGAACTCGCGTCGCTTAAATAGCAATTCTAAAGTGATTTAGTAGCCTACCTTGTCGAGGACAGTTGATTATTATGTTGACATAAGGTGTCCAGAACACCTCTGATGAGCGACATCGACCAGTGTCCCTGGTTATCGGCATCTTTTTAGTACCAGTAAGGCAATTCTACGACAACTGTAGTTCCATCAACTAAATTTTTCTTCCTGTTGATACAATAAAATAAACAGCCACGCTGTTTTTCAGAAACCAACACTTACACATATGAAAAGATAGATATATCCTCGTTTCTTTACTGACAGAAAACAAAAGTTTGTTATAAAATCTTTGATACGGTTTAAAGAAGAAAATGGGTTTCAAAGTCACACACCAAAAATCACGAATTCGAACCACGTCTCAGGCTTATACGGTAGCAAACGCTTGCCTGTTTAGACCGCAACACAGCAATTAGCCCGACGTACAATTACACCAATCATGAAAACCTACTTGGCGTAATTAAACTGATTTACCGACCTATATTCAAAGTGCAATATAAATTATAAGCAAGTACTTACGTGTATGGTACAGGAAACTGCTTCCTGTCGGATAGTTCGGGTTCCTCCCCCGATAGCCCGAGTTTCTCATCGAATAGGTTTGAGTTTCTTGTCCGATACGTGGAGTTTTACTTTCACCATAGCCAGAAGTTGAATGCACATTCCCACGCTCCAGAATTACTATGAGAAAAATAGTTCTTTGCTTTCTAAAGGTTTAAGGTTACGCACTGCTTAACTGAATACTGGTAGTTATTATCTAACAATTAAGAAAAATCAGAAAGCTAAAAAAAGAATTAAAACCATGTACGACCATACGATAACCAGAAAATATAAGATTTATAGAAAATTTATTAAAATGAAAATGAATGTGCGTAACTTGCGGGATGAAAACTGCAAAAAAGCTATCAAACGAAATTATCTGATTGTACCGGTCAGAAAAATTACATACCTTAGAAAAAGGATCAAGTTGCAGAATCCACTTAACCAATGTGAATCTACAACATGACATCCACGCGCGTGCTTGTAGTCAATATCATGTACAATAGCTGCACCATCCGCTAAACCATTGCATTGTCTACAACATAATATATTCACAGGTGCTTGTAAACATCAGCCACTAAGGTTGTAAAAATGCATAAAAAAGGATAACATAAGTAGCAATTTACATACCTGTTCATCATAAGACAAACGCACATTTTGCTTGGTCTGCATTTCCATGTCCGTCTGCGTCTTTTTTCTTCAAGTATACATACCCCAGCATTCTAGTAGAAACAAGAAATGCAAAACAAAAAGAGTAAACGCAGAAACAAAATAAAACAATTTCGCGCGTTCAACCCAGATCTCGTCTGCACCGCATGTCTGTCGTCTGCATATTTCAAGGCATGTCTTTGCAGCCTTCGCGTGTTCAATCCTGATCTCGCCTGCACCCAATATCTGTCGTCTGAAAATTTCATGACATATCTTTGCAGTTATCTAAAACTGATGGAAAACGTAAAACAAATTAATCACAGCGCAGTAAATGTGTACATATAATGTATTGCTAATGGCAGAAAGAAAATCATCTTGGACCGGAACGAACTATGAAGAACTAAATGCGACATACAATTCGCACCAAACGCCCATTTTAACAAAACAACACAAACATGATAAGACCACACAGAAGACACCAAAAACACAACAAACACCAAAACACCACCACAAACACCACAACAAACACCAAAAACACAATCAAATAGCCAAGCAAATCCCTGACAAAACAGCAAACACCGAACACCAAGAATTACACAGAAAAACACTTGCAAGGTAGATTGAGTTTTCAATAACCGCACATATTATCCAAATGTTTCTTTATATTCAAGTTTTGCGGGTCCTAGGAAAGCTTAGACTATTTAAAGCTAAGCGTTTGTCACGTGATCGTTATCGGTTGCAGGATTTCTCTCACTGCTGTTCGTAGATTTGGACGCCGCCATTCACTTACACCATTGCCTAGATGTAGAAGTTAGTTTTCATGGTAATCCTGTTGTGTTTATAGATACAGAGGAGTATGTGTAAAATGAAAAACAAATATATCAAAGTGACATCACAAAGAAAGAAACAAAAAGTAAACATACACACCCTTTTTGCTCTAAAATCTGCTGTATGACTTTGTACATCTAAACGTTGCCCATCCAATATACCATTGCCTAGACATTGAAGTACGTTTCCATGGTAACCCTGTTAAAGTTGTATGTATTAATACAGAAAGGCATGTGTAAAAACAAAAACAAATGCATCAAAGCGTTGCCACATAATTTAAAAGGAAAAGTAGACAAACATGTACTAACCGTATATGCTCTAAAATCTGCTCATTTGAACGTCAGTCATTGTCTATATGTATTTGTGGCGGTACGTTCCCATGGTGACCCTGTTGCGTGTATACATACAGAGAGGCATGTGTAAAAAGAGCAACAAATATATCAAAGTGTTGCCACATGTAAGAAAAGGTAAACATACACACCCTATATTATGCTCCAAAATCGTCGTAAAACTTTGTACATCTAAACGTCGGTCATACCATTGCCAAGACGTGGTGGAAAGTGTTCACGGTAGCCCTGTTAAATGTACAGATACAGGGAGGCATGTGTAAAAAGAGAAACTAGTATATCAACTTTTGACCCTGAATCGCTCACCTGAGTAATATGAGCCACATGTTTCAAATGACAAACTGATGCTAAAATATTAGAAAGTAGGTCAATAGGTAACATTCATGGTCACTGAAAAACAGTTTTAAGATTGGTGTGCAAAACTGTACATGTCATCCAAATTTCAAGGCTGTATCTTAAAAAAACAAACAAAAAAAGTAGGTCAGTAGTCAAGGTCACAGTCAAGTGATCCCTAATCGCTTGGGTAATCAGGTAATTATAATTAAACAGTCTAGTAAATATGACCTGATACGTTTTGAAGTATTTTTACTTATAAAACTCATAATTATAAGTGACCTCCGGGATGGGGCCTCTTTTCACCTCAGGGGCATAATCTGAAAAAAACTTGTTAGAGAAACACTAGGAAATGCAACATATTTAATATCAAAAGCCTAGGACTTGCATTTTCAGGCAAGAAGATTTTTAAAGTTTTTTTCCTATACAAGTCTATGCAAAACATGAGACCCCCTCCCCCCCTCCGGGGCAGGGCCTCTTTTCACCCCAGGGGCATAATTTGAACAATTCTGGTAGAGGACCACATGGCAATCTACATGCAAAATATCAAAGGCCTATGTCATGTGTTTTAGACAAGAAGATTTTAAAGTTTTTACTATATAAGTCTATGTAAAACTTGTGACGCCGGGGCGGGGCCTCTTTTCACCCCAGGGGCACAATTTGTACAATCTTGATAGAGGACCATAAGATTATGTCACATGCTACATATCAAGGCTCTATGCCTTGCGGTTTTGGATAAGAAGATTTTTAAAGTTTTTTTCCTTCCGGTTGCCATGGCAACCAGAGTTCTACATGGAATTAATTTCTTTGAACAATTTTGAAAGACAACCACCCAAGGATCATCCCTGTGAAGTTTGGTGTAATTCTGCCAAGTGGTTTTCGAGAAGACTTTTTTTAGAAAATGTTGACGGACGCACGACTGACGACGGACATTGAGCGGTCACAAAAGCTCACCATGAGCCTTTGGCTCAGATGAGCTAAAAAGTAAACATACACACCCTGTATGTTCCAAACTCTGAACGTTGGTCACCCATTTTACCAATGCCTAGACGTAGAGACACGTTTCCATTGAGCCCCTGTTGCAGTTGTGTGTATAGATACAAAAGGCATGTGTAAAACAAATGTATCAAAGTGTTGCCACAAAAAAGAAAAAGTAAACATACATGTACACTCCCTGTATTTTCCAAAAGCTGCTGTATAACATTGTACATCTGAACAGCTGCCATCTGTTTATTTCATTGCCTAGACGTATGTTTCCGTGGCTACCCATTTTAGTATTTCCTTTAGGGAAAAAACAGAACGCTATGTGTAAAAACAGAAACCTATATTAATTCTTGGGGCACCTTAAGGGTACCTTAGACATTCCAGACAAAGAAAATATGAAAACATACACATCATTTATGCTCCAGATATGAAAATACCTTAGTCCTTGATATGTACACACGGTCACCTAATGATAATAAACAAATGTGCAAAGATTCAAAGCTGTAGCTCGTATAGTTTTAAGAAAAGGTGGACCTAAACAAAAGTTTTAATCAAGAAACTCAAATTTTCGAAGTACATAAAGGGCAATAATTTTGACAAATGCTTATCAGCGTACTCATGATTCTTGGCCTACACACAGTCACCTAATGATGATAAACAAGTGTGCAAAGATTCAAAGCTGTAGTTCGTACAGTTTTAAGAAAAAGGGGACCTAAACAAAAAAATTTAACCAAGAAATTCAAATTTAGTACAAAAAGGGCCATAATTTTGACACAATGCATATCACAAAGTTCTGTGGTTCTTGGTCTACACAGTCACCTAATGATGACAAACAAGTGCGCAAAGTTTCAAAGTTGTAGGTAGCTCTTAGAGTTTACCAGAAAAGGCGGACCTAAACAAAAAAATTAACAAACGCCGACGCCGACAATCAAGTGACGGCAATATCGCGTAGACTTTTTCTCAAAAATCCGACGAGCTAAAAACTTCAAACAAAAATGAAAAAATACACACCTTTCCTGCACCAAATCTGAAACCACGTCAGTCAATGTTGTGTATGAATCATGGACGGTCTCTCATCTATGCAATTATGCCACCATAGCAACCTGGAAAACTGCAAAAATAAAACACGATTTGTTAAACGTAAATGTCTCACTTGCAGTTAAAGCTATGAAGGCAATTTTAAAATATTTTTATACTTGTATGATACTTTGCAATCGATAGAAAAACCCGGAATCTGTATTTCCGGATATGATTAACGTTAAAAGTTGGCCCTAAACTAAACCAATAAACGATTTTTTGTCTATAATGGTTTAACAACATATATATAAAACAGTATTGTCCGTAAGTATTGACCTTTCGCCAATATTTCCGGGCGGTTTCGTTATTTTACGCGATAGCTGTGTCCTGAAAATATCTAGATTTATCAAAAGAATCAATTTAGAGAACCAACGGTACAGTAGTGTAGTGGTAAGCTCTCCGACTTGGAAATGCATTACCATGCGTTCGAATTTTTTTTTAACCATTTCTTAAAATATAATTCCTTTTGTTTATAATTGTACCAATGATAATATTAGTTTATGGAACATTTCATTCCGTGTCGCTTACAACAGTTCTTTGAATTGTATGGAAGCCCTGGGGGCCATTTTAAATTAATATTTAAAATTTAAAGCTTATTATTTAATTCTCCAGGTCTTCCATACTCACGTGCTCACTGATTATTTCCCGCCAGCTGTATACCGTAACTAATAAATTATAACTTATAAATTTTAAGTAATAACTTATAAGTTATAAATTATAGGTATTAAGTTATAAGTTATAAGTTGTAAATTATAGGTAATAAGTAATAAATGTCCCTCCACGGCTTCCGTAGTTTTACGTACTTAAAAGAATGTTAATCGATAGAATCTAGTAGAGTATTTCGTTGATATATCATGATAAGTGTCTGTAAATTTTACAGATAAAATAAAAACAAACAAAAAAAACTGAAACAATTTGGTCATAGGACTCGAACACAAAACACTGAGATTAGTGGTAAAACGCTTTGTCCGCACAGCTATATCTGCACATGATAAATGATGGTATATAATGGGCTTTTCAAAAGTTATATCGTTGTTGAGACTATGTCACCGAAAATTAATTTACAGAAACATACGGAATATTCATGAGTCCAGGTCAATACTTACGGACAATATATAACTTTATTTTAAATCAATATTTTCAAATTAATTTTCAATTTAAATGGTAGAGCGGAAGTCTGTTGTATGCCACACCATGCGTCCCTTTCTGCACAATTTTTCGTGGATGCTTCAACCAGCTTTGCAGTAAAAAAAATACGTGCCAATACATAATTTGACTGTTTCCATACAAGCCCAACCGGCAATAGATAGTACAGGCGAAATTCATAAATAGTTATAAAATGGCAACTATAAAGGGGAAATTAATTGTCTAAAAAAATTTGAAACGCTGGTTTTACCATTAAATTACATCAGTAAGAATATTCTTTCGAACAATCTTTTCAGTGTGGGATCAAACTGTGCATTAGAAATTTTTTAATTTCTTTTTAAAATTAATTATTCACTTATGGCGAAAAAAAATTGAAATTTTTACAAGTTTTAACGAAGAAATGAGAGATATAACGGCAATAGAATAGAAAATAGAATAGTAACGGGTGAATTATATTTTTACTTCAAAACGACTTGATAAAGATTAAATATGTCACGAAGCATGCTAATGAATGAGCATACAGCTGATGGTTGATTAATAAAAGGGAGGAACTGTTACAATACATGTTTTGCTACGGGCATTAAGTTGCGATGCCACCGCACATTTTCTATGTGCGAACTATGACTTTACATTAAGAGATCTGATTTTTACATGACATTTTTTTTATTGGTGAACATTCATGCCAAGTTCACATTAAATCTCCATGCTGATAGGAGAATATGCTCGGACAAATTCATTTGAACCTTTGAGTGGTAAACATTAGTTTGCCGGGATGACCCGGCTTTTTCATGAGTTAAGTTGTCCATCTATTCAAATTACATTTCGATAAAATGGGTCTCCGAGCACTAGTGACACAGAAGTTGCATAAATCGAGTCACGAGAGTGCCTATCATTCAAACAAATAACAAAAATACGGAAAGCAAAAATGGAAAAGGGTATATAGTTCGTTATGGTAAAAGCGCAACCCACATAAATTTGAAAATAAAGAAAACAAAACAAAAACAAAAAAACCCTCGTGAGGATTCGAACCACAAAACGATCCGCTTACACCCAATCATTGTCTGCATTTTATCCCACTGACTATGTTGCCATATACTTTTACTGGATATTTGAAATGAAAGAAATACTAATGTTTGCTTGTCAAGTAATGTGCAAGCATTATGAATGGTTATTTCATCAGTTATCATGAATTAGACTCGTCCTCGCGTTTCGGCGGGAATCACGTTATCATTGGGGATTAGTACAACCGTTCACTTCAGGCAATAGCAAAAAGTACAGGCGAAAATTCAATCATACCTATCTAGTTTGTGCATAATAATGGCATCGGTCCCTATAAGGAATGAATGCGTGCTGAAAAAAATTTCGAGAACGACTGGCTTTTCACCCCCATTAAAATACATTAAAGCTAATGAATATTCTTTGGAATCAATCTTTAAATCAGTGTGAAGTAAACAAACTGTTGCATTAGAAATTTCTCTAGAAGTAGTTTCTTGCGTTTACAGGAATTCAATGATAATCACAGGTAAAGATGGGCGAAAACCACAAAATGAATCATTTACAAGTTAAACGGAAGAAATGAGAAAAGAAATAACGACAGCAATAGAAAGAAAATAGAAAAGAAAACAGGGAATAAAAAATTACATACCATTTTGTTACGCGCCTCTCTGAAAACCCGGACTTGCTATAACAATAACAATATGTTGTCACGAAAGTCACGTGCTAAGTGAACTGAGCATAAACAGTGCCTCGGGAATAACGCGTTGATTAACTCACAAAGGTTGAGTGAATTGTGTAAGACTGTGTCAAACATGTTTTGTACGAGTTCATTTAAGTTGCCGGGTCATTGCACCGCACTACTGTTCTATGTAGCAATATATGATATACATTCCGAAATGAGATCAAGTTGAGATTTTTGCATGTTACATTATTTTTTTTTTTTGGTGTGGGGGGGGGGGGGGGGGGGGGAGTTCACAAAAATGCCGATTAAATCTCATGACTGATAGACTGACCATTAGTTGCGCTTCGGACCCATTTGCTGTATCTCATATGACGATACCTTTGACCTGTGCCGGTATAACATTAAATTTTGACCCTGTTGAAAATTGACCCCATGGGTCATTTTTCAACGTTGAGAGTTGATCCCGTCAATATTTCAACATTACATTTTGATAAAAAGGGTCTCCGAGACACTAAGTGACACGGAGTTGCAAGAATCAGTCACTGATGCCTAGTCACTGTCTTAACAAATACCATAAAATCGAAAACAAATATATGTGTATTATAGTTTTCTCGTTTATGGTAAAATGCGCCACCCCACATTTTAACGGACTGTTGTAAAATTTTAATAGGTATTTCCAAGGGTGTTTTTATTCTCAATATCTCTGCTGTATATCTTCAGGAAAAGTGTATCTATTTATGTCCCTGATATTTTCGAACAAGACCACTATATAACGTCATCTTTTGAAGACTGCGCAAAATGACATGCCTGACTTCGAATCACTTGCCATACACCGATATAGGTTTGAGCCTCGCTCAGAGCGTTGCATTATTAATGTTAGCAAGCTTTTACATCTTTATCCTAGATCTAGACTGGATGTGGGGCCTTAATTCAAAGCCCGGATGTTAGATTTAGAACAAGTCTGCGTAATGGTGGAGGTATAATTGATTTGTTTTTGTAATGTTATAAGTATTCGATCAAACTTGTCTAAAGCTCCAAATATTGAACACGTTATAAAAATGTTAGATAGATGTTACAAAAATGTTTTATATAACGCTTCGTCCGATAAATGCAATGTAGCTATATGTAATTTAACAGAAATTAGTTTTGTTTGAAAACAGTGTTTACTCTATGTTTTTAAAATGCTGCCGTTTTTAGTTATTAAAGGTATTCCCTGTTCTGTGTTTGATTTCTTCTGAAAGTTTGAATTTTATGCCCGAAGTATTTCACATATATTAACGATGAAAACGAAATAGCTATTTACGATCGCGCTGTATGAAATATTACAGGTGATTTTATAACAAAAATCGGTTGTTTCTTATTTATTTGCTTAACATTCTGCTTTTATCAAAATTGCTATAGAATTCGAATAATGTTTATTTTCTAGCGGTAATCAGGTTTATACTATCAAATGATGAATGCACTACGTGCGTTACTCTCTCTGTGTGTCTCTCTCTCTTCTTTTTTGTGCGTGTGCGCGTGTGTGTGCGTAACGGTTAAATTTCGCGGTGTTTTGATTACCTACTTCGTTGTACTTTATTTACCTTCTCCCTGACGTCGTCTGGTTTTGTACTGTACAAAATCACTACTGGATTTTCTTATGGTTTCCTCTTTCATATACCCATTTTTCTGGACAGTGCGCTGTATGCCACCATAGGTCCCGAACACATATATAAAAGAAGGCAGTGGCTACGATTACGGTACCGTAATCCTAGCCTCCGATTCTAGGATTACGGAAGTTCCGTATTCCTAGACACAGCTATGAGGATAGGCTAGGATTACGGAAATACTTAAGAGGCATCAAATGTATGTTAGGACATGGACAAATGTTATTGTAAACTAACTTATTTCACTAAAAATATCGTGTGTGTTTTTTTTCATGCCTGCCCTATTATTTCGTGCTCTCGATCAGCCATTTCGGGTTAGTATAATCTTAAAGAAACAGGCGAAATCAACATCCGATTTATAAATAAGTTTTTCTTTCCAAAACCACACTTAATAAATATATTTCTTGTTTGAAAATTGGCAGACAAATGAAGAATTATATATATTCTTAATAATAGCTCAAAAATATTTTTTAAAATATTTATTCCTTAAAAGTTTATGATTTGATTTTGCCAGTCACTTTAGATTTCCTCGCATATAGAATCGTGCGAAATCAACACCAGTATTCGTTTTCGTATTTCATTGCGCTATTTTAAGTGAAAAAAGTAAGTTTACAACATCATTTATGCATGGATTATATTTGATGCCTCTTAAATACTTCCGTAATCCTAGCCTATTCTCATAGGTATGTCTAGGAATACGGAACTTCCGTAATCCTAGAATCGGAGGCTAGGATTACGGTACCGTAATCGTAGCCACTGCCATAAAAGAATGATGGTCTAACTTTAAATGCTTATTTTGTTTTATTTTTGAATGGGTCCTTATAAGGTTAGAGGGCCAATACTAAGGAAAGTGAACATTTTAATTTCTTTTAAAAAGCACAGAAACTATTTCATTTTATTGGAAAATGAATGTTGGTATGTAGAAATTCGAAATAAATCGCAGTATATGTACAATTATTTTTCTATGAAGTGTGAAGAAAGTTAAAAAGACCTGGGGGGTCATTCTGTCGATTCATTGAAATTTCAACATAGTACACATACATTTCTTTGAGTTCCAAAGACCTTCTGTAAATTTTGACCTGCCAATCTTCATTATTTAGTGTCTTGCAGAAGTCTATGCACTGGCTATGAAAAAAATTGCCAACTCACTTTCCCTTAGTAATGGACCTTTAAGGTTGAGGCCATTTCTATTAGTTTCATCTAGATTAAAGTTTAAACTAAATTTGTTAAAACTGAATCGATAGATCGACTGATAGAATTTGTAACACCTGATAAAATCAGAGCGGCCTTTGCCGCAAAAAGGAAAACACAAAGACTCAGATTTCTGACTTATTTATGTAAAAATATCTTTAAAATTTTATGCTAAAATGATAAATTATAGTTAAAATGAATTCGTAAAAACCAGTGACTATCTTTGCCGAAATTTAACATGGGTGTAAGGATATGTCTTCAAATTTTTTAAATCCTGGCCTAAAATATGTTTATAAGGTTTCTTCAATTACCATAAATTGTAACATTTTGATTGAAAATACCAACAATAAGAGCTTTAGATATTTTCTGCAAATCAATTTAATTTTCAACGGGGCGGGGGGGGGGGGGGGCAGCTTGCCTCCCTCCCTCCCCCCCCCCCCCACCCAACCACCACCAGGGCTCTGCCCTGGACGCTTACGTCTATAAACCCCTCGCCAATTTGGTGAAGCCTTCCGGCGCGCCTGTATAGGGTCCATTATCGTGAATTTTCAATGTGACTAAAGAATTTTAATACATATCTGTAAAACCAAGAGTGTGTCGGGATTGCGGATCCTATGATCCATCCCCTCTCAGCTTGGGGTCCGTGTCAGCAAGACATTTATGGAGTATGTTCTCATACGGGTCTTCCTCCACCATGGAAGCTGGAAAGTCGCCATATGACCTAGCATGTGTCCGTGCGACGTTAAATGAAAAGAAATGTTCTCTTACTGAAGGGGTTTTCATATAAATTCTGCTCACTAACATAGCATTTGGTCACGTGGTATCGCCACAGTGATAATTATAGTTAAACCTTTTACAAATGTCACCTTACAATAAGGCAAAAAAAAAAAACAAAAAAAAAAACAACAAAAAACTTGCATTTGAACCTAGGTGACTTGCGTTTTGAAGCATCCTTGCTCTATTATCTCAATGTAGGTTCTTAAGCAATATTAGAACAATAGTCTTTCTTGAGAGGTGTCTGATTGCACAACATTGACCGTTTGTCCATCCAAAACACCAATTGATCAGTATATGACTGTACAGAATGTTAAGTCACTATTCATTGCTGCGTATTGAGAAGCTGTTGGGGAGGTGAAGAAAACAACAGCAACAGCAATACCCTCTAAGTAAATACACCAACGTAATCGTCAACATGTAACACTTAGGTTCCTTTGAAACTGAGTTTCACGTCCCTAGATGGGATAAAATGATGTTTGTTGTGTTTCATTCATTGTATATTTTAGTCCTTCCTCATCATTTAACTTGAAAGTATCATATAGAGTTCACATTCCTGATTAGACATTTATCAGAATAATGGTCTTGATAACATCTGAGCTAAGTTTGAAACTCAGTCATTTCGGATGAACAACTATGTAAGTCTGAATTTAAGCACAATCGTTTGTATACAATACATTTCATTTCATATACCAAACTCTAGAAGTCAATGTCGTATATGGGTCATGATTAGTCAATAATTAGGGTGGCAACGTTAAATGTCGCAACGCCGCTAAATGTCGCAACCACCGTTAAATGTCTCGAGGTTGACGTTAAATGTCGCAACCACCGCAAAATCGTCTGCCGCTAGATGTCGCAACTTTAACGTTAAATGTCGCAAAAATTTGCCCACCGTTATATGTCGCAACACCAACGCTAAATGTCGCCTGGAACAACTGATACGTACGTATTAAACCTTCCTGATGTCGCACAGCAAAATAAGGTAAGTTAAACAGTCTTCACAACTTAGAGATAAGACTGGGTAATGCATGCTTGATTTGGGAAGGGCTGAATTGACCTTTCACTCTAATCTGTACGTTTGCTTTTCAGTGGTTCCGCACCATACATACGTTATATATTTCATATCTAAAGGTTTGAGCACTTACGTGGAACTCGCCACAGTACTAGATTTATTTCAGATCTGAATTATGTAATTCTATAGAGTCCTGTTTAGCTCATGAGACATTAAGCTCGCGCTCCGTATTGTCGCGCGTTGTATCGCATGTCTTTAGTCGACCTGAATTTCGTTACACAACAGGCCGGGGCCAGAATTCGTTGACGGAGGATGGGAGTGGGGAGTGCGGGGGTGGGGGGGTGTTACCAGTTTAAAACAAAAGCGTCACCGGCGACGTGCGGTAGGTACAGGGTTCCTGTGTCCGTATTTGTGGGAAAGTTTCTTTTTATATACAGGTATTAAATGTTTGCCTGTGGTGCATTTTTGTCTATTTTTAGGTACGCACTAGTGGGGCAGTCCCCTTATTTTAGGTGGTTAGGGTCTTTTCCCATTTACAATTTTGAAATACAAGTATGGAATGCTGGACTTTTATTGCATTTTTTGTTCAAAATGTAACATGTTTTATGAACGAGACTTAAATACACAATAAATATTTTTTTTCCATAAGATAATGGGACAGTGATTGAGTATTTACTTGTATTTGATTAACAGTATTTTTTCCTGAATACAGGTTAATTGTTCGATATTAAAGTATAGATATATAGAACACGTGTTAAAAATTCGCCTAAGAGTGAAAATATTATACTATAGAAGTTTTGTGACAACATTGTGAAAAATTGTCGTTTATTGATTTATTAGTTTATTCAAAGAAGTATAAAATACATTTTTAATTTTTTATAGCTCTTTGGTTTATTGTCTCTCCTGAAAATTATTATGTACTTTCTCTGCTCCATATTATATAATGCTTTCACTTGCTGTAGGCATTGTATTTATGCAATAAATCGAAATTGAATTGAACTGAATGTACGCACAGCTAATCTCAAGAAGGTATAGCACGCGCTAAAAGATATGAAAAATCTGTAATCCCCCCTTAATATAGTAAACATATTCGTGATAGTTATTATGAATAACCTTTACACTACATTAGTATCACTTTATCCTAAATCTTTTCTAAAAGACTTTTTTCTATGGTGTGCTTGTTTTATTCTTAGGTTTTCCACTTTTTATTTTAAAAATCTGACATTTATTAAATCAGTCAGTCAGTCCCTTTTGAGAAACCTTGAGAAGTCATAATTCGCACATACTTTATTACACGATGACTGGCTCGGGGGCAAATAGGTCACACTTCCAATTAACAGGCTCTGGTGTCATTAAAAGATACCTTTTAACATTGTCAAGTATGTTTGCTAGTTTGTTTTTCTGTTCATTTTTCATCAGTGTGTGACAATATGTTTTTCAAATGTTCATTACATAGCAAAATTAATTTTAACAAGTTAAATATGATTAATAACAATAATAAAAAACGCATTTCACATCTATTTATAATAACTGAAAATGAAATTGTCAAGTTTGTAAGCACTTTTAAAAAATATTTTTTTTTCCTGCTTTCTATTTTTTAAGATAATAGTAGTTTCATATACATGTATGTTATGCTCGCCAAATATACATGATTTTGTGTATTTATATTTGTTTTTATGTCTCAGTTTCTTTAATTTAAAATATAAAGAAGATAATATAGTGTTGATCATATTTTCATATACTATGCCAAAGAAGTATAAAACACTTTTTTTATAGCTCTTTGTGCAAAATAAAAGAATAAATAACGTAGTGTCTTCTTTTTTCCGCTCCTTATTTTACATTATTGAAAAACAGAATTAAACCAAGTTGATGACAATATTTGCTGTTGTTGTTTTACCGGTACTTAAAATTGGTGTAAAATAAATCACCTTTCCCACTACGTTTTTACAGGAGATCTCTAATCTATAATCCTTGATTTTTTATGATCGGCACCTCCCGTGATACGATAAGCGGAGATAGCCGAACCATAACGATCTAAAAAATATCCGATAGTGATCGATATTTAGCTAGACGGTCGAAGGGAGACAACAAGGTATAGCGTTGATCTCAATAAACAAGGAAAGATAATAGAATCGATTTTTGCCCAATTCTTCAGTATGCTTGTATTGGAGGGGTTATCCCTGTCATTTTCGAGGGTTCATGGTCTCTCCCCAGGAAAGTTTGAAAAACAGGTATAAAATCGTTGCCTCTGGTGCATTTTTTTCTTAATTCTAAGTTACTGGAAGGGTACTCCCCCCCATTTTAAGGGGTCAACGGTTCTTCCCCCTGGGGAATTTTGAAATATAAGTATAAAATGTTCGCCTCTGGGGCGTTTTGGGTCTACATTTTGAGAAAATATTATTTCCGAAATAGTTGGGTGCAACTTTGATGAGTATAAGTCACTAGCAAGCAAACAAGGGTGGGGTTTGGGGTGGGGGGAATAGGCTCTGGCAACAATCCAGGCCTGTTACACAACAGGATGTTCAACTATGAACTATGAACACGAAGACTGTGTCTTGTACCAGCTGTAGAAAACGAAGATTTTCTATCAATCAGCCATGGGTTCTATTTCTTTGTTTGGAGGTTTACATTTAAGTCATAAGGTAGCTATCAAGCTTCAATGGCGGAGAAAGAACCTATGTGGTCCTCTGTACATTCTTTCAGGTAAAGCGGGAATTTTGATATTATTTTACTTTTAGTCTTTTAAAATTGTTTGGTTTAGTCTCATTCCCCTTATTATCCTACTTTTCCGCTTACCCACACATAACCCGCCCCCTCCCCCACCCCCCACCCCCCCCCGCCCCCCTCCCCCCACCCCCCGCCCCCTTCAGAAATGTAAGTATTTATATTTTCTATTAATTGTCTTGGTGCTGTGTGTTTGTGTCTTAGATTTCTGTGTCGTTATTCACCCCGTTCCCCACCCATACCCAACCCCCACAAACATACAACACTATTAACAAATCGTATTTAGTTAGAAGAAACATCAGAATATTTCTGCCCTAAAACACTGGCCCTATTACAAAAATAATTTCACATATATTTTTCTGGCGTGACTGTTCAAGGAAGGTGTGGAACTCAGGTGAGCGATCTAGGGCCAACAAGGCCCTCTTGTTGCTATACGTAACAGCACTTATCATTAAGATAATTGTTTGTATTACATAAACCTGTTAATTTTTCTTCCCTCAAAAAAGTAAATATACACAAGGAATTGATAGTCATAGTGTCAAATAGGAAGTGCGACATTTAGCGTTGGTGTTGCGACATATAACGGTGGGCAAATTTTTGCGACATTTAACGTTAAAGGTGCGACATTTAGCGGCAGACGTTTTTGCGACATTTAGCGCTGGTTGCGACATTTAACGTCAACCTTGCGACATTTAACGGTGGTTGCGACATTTAGCGGCGTTGCGACATTTAACGTTGCCACATATGAGAATAAAAATCCTGTTCACTCTATAAAGACAAATTTTTTCTCCAACATTCATGAAACCCCATCAGAATGTCTGTTAGCTTATGGTCTACAACAAAGACACAAGTATCGTTATATGATCTCCTGTTCTGTCAGTACTACATACACTGCTTTATTTGGCGCGGAATTTCCTTTTGCTGCATCTTGCGGCAACTTTAATACTTGTCGGTAATATTATACCCCTTATCCGGTTTCCATTAACTACACATTTTTCCACCGAGATTATTATTATTATACCAGATTTATATAGCGCCCTTTTCATGATCAATTTCACGTTCAAAAGCGCTTTACATAGTTCAAATGCAGCCGCACAGGGCGCATAATTCGAGCGATATGACCAGAGGGACAGAGTGAGACAAAGCCCCCACGACAGAGAGATCAGAAATCAGATACAGGCTTGTCCGGCCAACTTATCCTAGCTCGTTGCGAATAGACAGCCTGGTTCTTTAACGTGCCCAGTGTATAGCACTGATACACGCAAGGATTGCCTGGGTTCCTGACCAGTACACCTCTAGTTGAGTGGGAAACACTGAAAAGCATTTCTGAAAATTCCCGAGCAGCTGCCGGGGATCGAACCCCCCGACCTCAGGATTGGAAGGCCAGTGTGCAAACCACTGAGCTATCCGTCCACTCAGATTGCCCACGTTACAAAACGGCTAAAGTCATAAAGTGTCCTAATTTCAGCTGAAAGCATGGAATTAAATGTGCCCAAGAAGTGTTTTCCAAATATTTTGCCAAATTGCTCATCAAAAACTGATATAGTGTCTTACCATACACTAGGCAATTTCTCTTGTTAAATGCGAAAACAAATACTTTCTTTTTGTCTGACACACAAGTGATAAAATTATGAGTAATAAACAACCAGGTCAGTACTGTCACTCGAACCAACGGCCACAAATCGATGAGAGCTTTTGAATTTGAATTTAACATTGAAAATGACCCGTGATGATTTGTCCATTAATAAGCATCCAAAGATGTGTAACTGGGTTAAAATTTCTATTTCTGACCAGTGTCTGCAGAGTCAGGGTTATTGCCGATGAATAATTATATATTATTAGCTCGTGGCGCGCTCGAATGTAAAACTAAACGTTCATTACTTAAAGTTCCGAGAAAAATAATACAGAAATATTAATTTTTCATCTGTATGGTAATAGGCATATTGCGTAAAATTATTAGGATCAGTTTTCAGCGTTGAAATATGACTTGAATATAATTGATCACTTTTCATCGAGGGTCAAATTTTTACGCGTGGTGGGTTATTAAATAACGGGAAGGGTCCATTTTTAACGTTGAAAATTGATCGGTAATTCATGGGGTCAATTTTCAACGGGTCAAAAGTTAATGTTACACCGGGGCCTCATAGTTGAATATTCTTATGTTCCTCACATCTGCTGTATTGCTCAAGCCCATCTATCTCGTATTTATTGACACTAATGTTAGCTTTAGCACGATCGAACGACTGTTTTCCAACACAGTTCTCTTGCATACCAGATTTAATCACTGTAGAGATTGCTGACAATAAGATTTCTGCAAGTTCTTTTGCAAGGTTTTTCGTTTTAACTGTTTTATTTTTACTCTCATTAATAGAGTCCATAATGTCATCGAGCATTTCATCACCGCCACGATCACTTATCTGGTTAGCCACATTACGCGGTTTACAGTAGATCTAGTTTCTATTTTAACAACGTTATAGGCTGATCACTACCAAATACAATGTAAGCCTCCGCAGGTCTAGTCACTTCTTTTGAAATCGGCATGTTCCTATCGCATGCTAGGTAAAAATGGCTGCGTAAGAATTTAATGTCTCGAAAAGAGAGATTGAAAGAAGCGAACAAACTATAGTTTTCTTATATTAAAGTTAATACCCCTTTTCTTCATGTTTTTCTACAGTAGCGATCTAGTTTTTTTATGGGAATTTTAGTCTCTGAAAATCTGATATGCTAGAAAATGTTTAAAAACCGTTATGAAGTAAGTGAATTTTATATGAAATAAAGAACAGCTGGATTTAGTGGTGTTCAGCCTAATAGGGACAATACTTGGTATTTTCTGAAACTCCTCTAAAAATGAATGGAAATGCCATTAATCTATTCTTTCTGATGTAAAACGGTAACATATGGCTGAAAACTCTTAAATTTAACTTGCGTTTTTGGAATTTAGATCAAATTTCCGACCAGGTAGCTCTATTTTGGTCCGTTTTAGGACCTAGTAAATGTCTTTCTTTTTTTTTCGCATTTTAGCACTACAATTGTCTAAATATTATTGAAATTAGCATGTTTCTGAATGAAAATGACAAACATCGTAACGATTATATGAATCTTAAATAAAAATTCCACGAATAAGGTAAAATAAATTGAAATATTGCTTGCACAGGGCTAAATTTCGTGTATTTTGGGGTATGTGGGTGACTTATAATGAACTGTCATTTCTCCAAATTTTCTCAATATTTTGCACCAAAACTAAGCAGAATCATTGCAAAATATGTGTACCTTGAAAATGAATGCTAGTTCGTAGAACAATCAAACAAACATTTTCTCTTATAGGCTGATCACTACTCCCAAGGACACACCGCAATGGGAGTAGCCAGGATTCGAACCAGGGGCCTTCACCTACGTAGGAAAGCGTCTTGGCCCTCTCGGCCAATGCGTCCACTAAATGACGATTCATTATAGGTCACCCCCATATCTTATAATTGAGCCTTGCCATGAGAAAACCAACATAGTTGGTTTGCGACCAGCATGGATCCAGACCAGCCTGTGCATCCGCGCAGTCTGGTCAGGAGCCATGCTGTTCACTTTCAAAGCCTATAGTAATTAGAGAAACTGTTAGCGAACAGCATGGATTCTGACCAGACTGTGCAGATGCGCGGGCTGGTCTGGATGCATGCTGGTCGCAAACCCGCTATGTTGGTTTTCTCATGGCACGGCTAATGGCAGTGGCTACGATTATGGTACCATAATCCTAGCCTCCGGTTATAGGATTACAGGAGCTCCGTATTCCTAGACAACCCTATGAGAATAGGCTAGGATTACGGAAGTATTTAAGAGACATCAAATTTATGTTAGGACATGCATAAATTACAATGTAAACTTACACATTTCACTAATAAAATATTATAGAATTATCTATGTTTCGTATATATCTGCATTTTTTTTTGTTTATAAATCATAAAATTCAAAGTATATAATTTTTTTTAACTTTGACACTCATATTTCTAATATATTTCCGCGCGCCGCCATTAAGATTATACTAACCCAAAACGGCGGATAGAAAACACGAAATAGTAAGGCAGGTATGAAAAATTAAGTGAAATAAGTAAGTTTACAACATCATTTATGCATGTCCTAACATATACCTCTTAAAATACTTCCGTAATCCTAACCTTTCCTTTCTAGGAATACGCCTAGAACCTACACCCCCTTTTCTTTTTGTTTTTCTAAAGTAGCGATCTAGTTCTTTATGGGAATATAAGTTTCTGAAAATCTGATATACTAGAAAATGTTGATAACCGTTATGAAGAAAGTGGATTTTACATGAAATGAAGATCAGCTGGATTTAGTGGTGTTCAGCCTTCTAAGCAGCTGGTCATATGACAACAACAACAAGATGTCTTGACAATTCAGAGTTGTTTTCGTCATCTAAAAACAGATAGTTACCATCTAATTCTGCTTTCAAACAGTACATTGTAATCATGGCAGGCGATATCGGTGAAGTAGGCACACACTATTCAAAAAGTGTAAGAAATCTATTCATGATTCCTTTTACGTTGAATAATCATCGGACAATAAAATTCCGGATGATACGAAAATTCTCAAATCGAGCTCGAGGAAATCATATAGGCAGTAGCTAGACCTGTAGTCTAGAGGCCTGCTAATTGATATCCTATTACTGTATAACAGGTGTATACAGTGAAATCATTGAATTTAGCTGGCAGGAAATTACACGGAAAGGGCAAAAAAACAGTTTCATGCGGAATAAATTAACGCATTTTCAGTATTAGATATAGATTTATTTATTTTTTTAGCTCACCTGAGCACAAAGTGCTCAAAGGTGAGCTTTTGTGATAGCCCTGTGTCCGTCGTCCATCTGTCTGTCATCAACAGTTTGACTGTTAACAATACAGAGGTCACATTTTCATTTTTGGCTCAATCTTAATGAAACTTGGTCAGAATGTTACCCTTAATAAAATCTTGGACGAATTTGATATAGTGTCATCTAGGGTCAGAAACTAGGTCACCAGGTCAAATCAAAGGAAAAGCTTGTTAACACTCTAGAGGTCACAATTTTGGCCCAATCTTAATGAAAGTTGGTCAGGATGTTACCCTTAATA
Source organism: Mercenaria mercenaria (assembly GCF_021730395.1). NCBI lineage: Eukaryota > Metazoa > Mollusca > Bivalvia > Venerida > Veneridae > Mercenaria > Mercenaria mercenaria. The sequence continues at coordinate 29,206,156 of NC_069362.1, forward strand.
AAATTAGATAGGAAGTGTCTAGGGGTACGGATCCGCACCTCTAGACAAGCCTCTTTGGGGTTTTCTAGGGGTACGGACCTACGTTTTTCTAGAGATTACGGGTCATTTACATTTCAAATTTTGTTGAAAATGAAATAACAAATAACATTTCATCAGAATTCACCTTAAACTTGGATCTAAATGGTTTACAGATAACAACATTCATCCGATTTGTTACATTTTCTTTCGGAACGTAAATAACTGAGGAACACCAAATAAATCACGAAATTTCGAACTGGCAGTAAAAAGATTAAACAAAATAATTATAAGTATGTTGGGGAAAAACTATTTTTAAATGATAATTAGCCCTTAGTGTATAAAATTTACGTTTTTCACACATTTGGTAGCCGTTACGAGATACATGGGACGTTTTCACAAACAGTTTCTTTTACTTAATGTCGCTTAATTGATTATTAAACAATCAGTTCCGTGCCGATTATCATTATACAACAATGTTATTGTACATTGTTAAATAACAAAATAGATTGGTGCATATTATTATGCCTAATTTATTTATTTATTTATTTGCTGAATTTCAAGTAGAATTCATTTAAGGGATAGATTCATTAATCTAGCTGTTATCAACAGTTTATTTGACAACAAACTAATTCCTATCGGCACAGAACAGTGTATTCATTTGGAGTTCCTCGGTTATTTAGGTTTTGAAAGAGAAGGTAAACAATCGGACGAACGCTGGTATCTGTAAACCAATTAGATCCAAGTTTTAAGCGAAGACTGGTTAAGACTTAGTTGTTATTTCATTTTCAACAAAATTTAAGATATAAATAACCATAAATCTCTAGAAAAAAGAGGTCCGTACCCCTAGAAAACCGCTAACAAGCTTGTCTAGGGGTACGGATCCATACCCCTAGACACTTCCAATTAGATATGTCCTAAAAACAACCTAAATTCCCAAGCATATGTGTTTGTAACCTGGGCTACAGGTTACAGTTTTTCTCACTATTAAGGACATTTTTTCTTAATGTACCATACCATATGATAATGTTTAAGGATATGTGGTAACAAGGGTTACACCAGGCAACAGGAGGTTACAGAACGTCACAATGCTTATAGCAGAATGCTTTTTTGATACAGGGTTACAAGGGTTACACCAGGCAACAGATGGTTACAGCAGGTCACAGATAAATATGAAAACTCAACTTCAGCTGAATGTTTTTGGATACAGGGTTACAAGGGTTACACGAGACAACATAAGGTTACGGCAGGTCACATAAAATATGAAAACTCAATTTCAGATGAATGTATTTGGATACAGGGTTACAAGGGTTACACCAGGTAACAGGAGGTTACAGCAGGTCACATAAAAATATGAAAACTCAGTTCCAGCTGAATATTATTGGATACATGGTTACAAGGGTAACACCAGGCAACAGAAGTTTACAGCAGGTAACAAACAAATATGAAAACTCAATTTCAGCTGAATGTTTAGGATACAGGGTTACAAGGGTTACACCAGGCAACAGAAGGTTACAGCAGGTCACAAATAAATATGAAAACTCAGTTTCAGCTGCATGTTTTTGGATACAGGGTTACAAGGGTTAAACCAGGCAACAGGAGGTTACATCAGGTTACAAATAAATATGAAAACTCAATTTCGGCTGAATGTTTTTGGATACAGGGTTACAAGGGTTACACCAGGCAACAGGAGGTTACAGCAGGTCACATTACTTGAAATTATTAAAAATCAAATTACATCTGTACATTTTTAGATACAGGGTTAAAAGGGTTACACCAGGCAACAGAAGGTTACAGCAGGTCACAAATAGGTATGAAAACTCAATCTCTGCTTAAGGATGAGAATCAGACCTTGAGAAACAAAACTCAAACAACACTAAATCATAGAAAGAAAGAGCTGTTTGACATGAAAATTGAACAGCGTGTAAAGCATGTATATTACTTTACGAAACTAGTGTCAGTAGACTGATAAAAACATTGAATTCCGGAAAAGGACCGCCTAAAGGGGCTCCACTTCCGGACAGTTAAACGCCTTTAAAAACTGACCATTTTTAAAGAACTGTTACACATGTTCGTTTTGATGCATTTGCAATAGCATGCGAGTGATGAAATTTCGCATAACAAAGTGGAACACAGTTTTCAGCAATTGTTTATCTTTATTTCTTTACAAATGGCATTCATTGTCAAAGGGAGACAACTTTTCCGGAATACTTTAGGTACAAATGGCATTCATTTTCAAAGGGAGACAACTTTTTCAGAATACTTTAGGTACAAATGGCATTCATTTTCAAAGGGAGACAACTTTTTCCAGCTATTTTAAGTAATTGTCGAGAAAAAGTTGTTTCCCTTTGAAAATGAATGCCATTTGTAAAGAAATAAAGATAAACAATTGCTGAAAACTGTGTCCCACCTTGTTATGTGAAATTTCACCACTCGCACGCTATTGCAAATGCATCAAAACGAACATGTGTAACATTTCTTTGAAAATGGTGAGTTTTTAAAGTGGTTTGACTGTCCGGAAGTGGAGCCCCTATAGACAGTCATTTTCTGGAATTCAATGTTTATATCAGTATACTGACACTTGTTTCGTAAAGTAATATACATCTTTTACATGCTGTTTAATTTTCATGTCAAACAAATCTTTCTTTCTTTGATTTGGTGTTGTTTGATTTTTGTTTCTCAAGGCCTTCTTCGTAACCTTAATGTTTAGGATACGGGTTACAAGGGTTACACCAGGCAACAGAAGGTTACAGCAAGTCAGTCACATTAAATAGGAAAACTTATTCAGATGAATGTTTTTAGATACAGGGTTACAAGGGTTACACCAGGTAACAGGAGGTTACAGCAGGTCAAATATAAATATGAAAACTCAATTTCAGCTGAATTATTTTGGATACATGGTTACAAGGGTTACACCAGGCAACAGGAGTTTACAGCAGGTAACAAACAAATATGAAAACTCAATTTCAGCTGAATCAGGGGTCACACTGGGAATTTTTTTCTCTGAGCCACTGCTTTTCCGAAGATAAAATTATGAGGCCAACAACGGCGAAGCGCATAGCATTGATGTTCTTGTAGGGCTACATTATATGTACCAAAGTACTCATACTATTCAAGAAATTAATGTAGTTATTACATATTAGTCTTAGTAACCCTTTAAAAAGATATTTAGAAAATCAATTTGTGTTATTTTCTAAAATTATCATTTTTATAAACATCTGCCATTTAATAAAAAAATCTTAAAATCACATTTAAAATAAAGATGTCAAAAAAGAAAAAAAACAGTTTAAAAAAAAAACAGTGTTTTATTTTGCACATTACCTATAAGTGGGTGGGGTTCGATGCCTTCGCATGTTTTATTCTCGAAAATTACTTCAAAATAAGAGCTCCTTTTGCAACATTTGTCATATTTTTCTTAAATGTAGACTTTTTATTGGCTTTTTATTAAGATTGCAATAAAAAATCGGACGGGTGACAAATTCGGAAAACGTAAGTTAGAATTAAATATTTGATAAAATACCTATGTTTTATTGCTTTTCTATCATCATAGCTGTTCAATACTTACAATTTCTGCTTGTCTAAAGCATTTTTATTTGTTTTGCCCAAACTAACCCTCGGCAATCATAGAAAATTTGTCTAACGGCCGACTGCTCATAAAATCGTATCAAGTGCACAAAATGAAGATTATAATTATCCAGTTTGTTATTCAATAATCTAATTATCGCCAATTAACTGCCTGATCAAATAAAAAAAAATGCAAATTGGCTCCCTCCTTTTCAATAACGGATGTTGTGTCTACACAGATTATCGATTTTTCACACCTTTTGGTTCGTAAAACTGGCAATATTCGTAGTTTTGCAGACAGACATAGCTTTGGGCCATTTTCGCCAATTAGAAAATTTCGGAGCCACATTTAATTTTTTGTCGCAAATGGCTCAAGTGGTGATCGACAGCGTGACCCCTGTGAATGTTTAGGATACAGGGTTACAAGGGTTACACCAGGCAACAGAAGGTTACAGCAGGTCACAAATAAATATGAAAACTCAGTTTCAGCTGCATGTTTTTGGATACAGGGTTACAAGGGTTAAACCAGGCAACAGGAGGTTACATCAAGTCACAAATAAATATGAAAACTCAATCTCAGCTGAATGTTTTAAGATACAGGGTTACAAGGGTTACACTAGTCAACAGAAGGTTACAGCAGGTCACAAATAAATATGAAAACTCAATTTCAGCTGAATATTTTTGGATACAGGGTTACAAGGGTTACACCAGGCAACAGAAGGTTACAGCAGGTCACAAATAAATATGAAAACTCAGTTTCAGCTGCATGTTTTTGGATACAGGGTTACAAGGGTTACACCAGGCAACAGAAGGTTACAGCAGGTCACAAATAAATATGAAAACTCAATTTCAGCTGCATGTTTTTGGATACAGGGTTACAAGGGTTAAACCAGGCAACAGGAGGTTACATCAGGTCACAAATAAATATGAAAACTCAATCTCAGCTGAATGTTTTTAGATACAGGGTTACAAGGGTTACACTAGTCAACAGAAGTTACAGCAGGTCACAAATAAATATGAAAACTCAATTTCAGCTGCATGTTTTTGGATACAGGGTTACAAGGGTTACACCAGGCAACAGGAGTTTACAGCAGGTCACATTACTTGAAATTATAAAAAATCAAATTAAATCTGAACATTTTTAGATACAGGGTTACAAGGGTTAAACCAGGCAACAGGAGGTTACATCAAGTCACAAATAAATATGAAAACTCAATCTCAGCTGAATGTTTTAAGATACAGGGTTACAAGGGTTACACTAGTCAACAGAAGGTTACAGCAGGTCACAAATAAATATGAAAACTCAATTTCAGCTGAATATTTTTGGATACAGGGTTACAAGGGTTACACCAGGCAACAGAAGGTTACAGCAGGTCACAAATAAATATGAAAACTCAGTTTCAGCTGCATGTTTTTGGATACAGGGTTACAAGGGTTACACCAGGCAACAGAAGGTTACAGCAGGTCACAAATAAATATGAAAACTCAATTTCAGCTGCATGTTTTTGGATACAGGGTTACAAGGGTTAAACCAGGCAACAGGAGGTTACATCAGGTCACAAATAAATATGAAAACTCAATCTCAGCTGAATGTTTTTAGATACAGGGTTACAAGGGTTACACTAGTCAACAGAAGTTACAGCAGGTCACAAATAAATATGAAAACTCAATTTCAGCTGCATGTTTTTGGATACAGGGTTACAAGGGTTACACCAGGCAACAGGAGTTTACAGCAGGTCACATTACTTGAAATTATAAAAAATCAAATTAAATCTGAACATTTTTAGATACAGGGTTACAAGGTTTACACCAGGCAACAGAAGGTTACAACAGGTCACAAATAAATATGAAAACTCAATTTCAGCTGCATGTTTTTGGATACAGGGTTACAAGGGTTAAACCAGGCAACAGGAGGTTACATCAGGTCACAAATAAATATGAAAATGCAATCTTGGCTGAATGTTTTTGGATACAGGGTTACAAGGGTTACACCAGGCAACAGGAGTTTACAGCAGGTCACATTACTTGATATTATTAAAAATCAAATTACATCTGAACATTTTTAGATACAGGGTTACAAGGGTTACACCAGGCAACAGAAGTTTACAGCAGGTAACAAACAAATATGAAATCTCAATTTCAGCTGAATGTTTAGGATACATGGTTACAAGGGTCACACCAGGCAACAGAAGGTTACAGCAGGTCAAAAATAAATATGAAAACTCAATTTCAGCTGAATGTTTAGGATACAGGGTTACAAGGGTTACACCAGGCAACAGGAGGTTACAGCAGGTCACAAATAAATATGAAAACTCAGTTTCAGCTGCATGTATTTGGATACAGGGTTAGAAGGGTTAACCCAGGCAACAGGAGTTTACATCAGGTCACAAATAAATATGAAAACTCAATCTCGGCTGAATGTTTTTGGATACAGGGTTACAAGGGTTACACCAGGCAACAGGAGTTTACAGCAGGTCACATTACTTGAAATTATTAAAAATCAAATTACATCTGAACATTTTTAGATACAGGGTTACAAGGGTTACACCAAGCAACAGAAGTTTACAGCAGGTAACAAAGAAATATAAAATCTCAATTTCAGCTGAATGTTTAGGATACAGGGTTACAAGGTTTACACCAGGCAACAGAAGGTTGCAGCAGGTCACAAATAAATATGAAAACTCAATTTCAGCTGAATGTTTAGGATACAGGGTTACAAGGGTTACACCAGGCAACAGAAGGTTACAGCAGGTCACAAATAAATATGAAAACTCAGTTTCAGCTGCATGTTTTTGGATACAGGGTTACAAGGGTTAAACCAGGCAACAGGAGGTTACATCAGGTCACAAATAAATATGAAAACTCAGTCTCAGCTGAATGTTTTTGGATACAGGGTTACAAGGGTTACACCAGGCAACAGGAGTTTACAGCAGGTCACATTACTTGAAATTATTAAAAATCAAATTACATCTGTACATTTTTAGATACAGGGTTACAAGGGTTACACCAGGCAACAGAAGGTTACAGCAGGTCACAAATAAATATGAAAACTCAATTTCAGCTGAATGTTTAGGATACAGGGTTACAAGGGTTACACCAGGCAACAGAAGGTTTCAGCAGGTCACAAATAAATATGAAAACTCAATTTCAGCTGAATGTTTTTGGATACAGGGTTACAGGGGTTACACCAGGCAACAGAAGGTTATGGCAGGTCACATAAAATATGAAAACTCAGTTTCAGCTGAATATTTTTGGATACAGGGTAACAAGGGTTACACCAGGCAACAGAAGGTTACAGCAGGTTACAAACAAATATGAAAACTCAGTCTCAGCTGAATTATTTTGGATACAAGGTTACAAGGGTTACACCAGGCAACAGAAGTTTACAGCAGGTAACAAACAAATATGAAAACTCATTTTCAGCTGAATGTTTAGGATACAGGGTTACAAGGTTACACCAGGCAACAGAAGGTTACAGCAGGTCACAAATAAATATGAAAACTCAGTTTCAGCTGAATGCTTTTGGATACAGGGTTACAAGGGTTACACCAGGCAACAGAAGGTTACAACAGGTCACAAATAAATATGAAAACTCCATTGTTCGGTGTCTGTCTGCATCCCTCATCAGTCGTCCGTCATGCGTTGTCCATCAACATTTGCCTTGTGAACTCTATAGAGGCCGCATTTGTGACCCATTCTTTATGAAACTTCGTCAGAATGTTAGTCTTGATGATCTCTAGGTCAGGTTCTAAACTGGGTCATGTGGGTTCAAAAACTAAGTCAGTAGGCCAGATCAAAGGAAAAGCTTGTGAATACTCTAGAGGCCACATTTATGACCTAGTCTTTTTTAAACTTGGTCAGAATGTTTATCTTGATGATCTCTAGGTCAAGTTCGAAACTTGATCATGTTGGGTCAAAAACTAGGTCAGTAAGCCAGATCAAAGGAAAAGCTTGTAAACACTCTAGAGGCCACAGTTGTGGCCCAATATTTACGAAGTTTGGTCAGAATGTTTGTCTTGGTGATTTCTTGGTCAGGCTTGAATATGGGTCATGTAGGATCAAAAACTAGGTCACGCGGTTAAATCAAATGAAAAGCTTGAGAACACTTTAGAGGCCACAGTTGTGACTCAATCTTTATGAAACTTGACCAAAATGTTTGTCTTGATAATTTCTAGGTCAGGTTTGAAACTGGTTCATGTGGGGTCAAAAACTAGGTCACTAGGCCAGATCAAAGGAAAATCTTGTCAACACTCTTGAGACCACAATTTAAGTTTGAAACTCATGAGAATTAGTCAGAATGTTTGTCTTGATAATCTATAGGTCAACTTTGAACCTGGGTCATGTGGGATCAAAATCTAGGTCACAATGTTTGTCTGAATAATCCGTAGGTCAAGTTTGAATCTGGGTCATGAGGGGTAAAAGACTAGGGCAGTAGGCCAGATCAAAGGAAAAGCTTGTGAACACTCTATAGACCACAGTTGTGACTCAATCTTTATGAAACTTGGTCAGAATGTTTGTCTTGGTGATATCTAGGTCAAATTTTAATCTGGGTCATTTGGGGTCAAAAACTAGGTCACATGGTCAAGTAAAATGAAAAGTTTGTGAACACTCTAAAGGCAACAGTTGTGACTTAATCTTTATGAAACTTCGTCAGAATATTTGTCTTGATGATCTCTAAGTTAAATTCGAAACTGGCTCTTGTGGGTTCTTCACCTGTGTACAGGACAGGGCTCCAATAACTGGAGATAGAAATAAAATTCCGGTTCCTTAGCCTATGCACGATACTTTAGCTAGAGAACCGGTTCTGGACGATTAAGTTTGCTGTCTAGGGAACCGATTTCGACTTACTGTTGTCGAACTTCGTAAGATGATTACCTGCCACTAAAGTTTCAGGTGTCATTTGAATTAAAGTCGAGGTCACATTGAACTGCTCCTCAATGACTAAAGAATGCTTTGTCCTACAGTCATCAAACTGTATAGAATAGAGAAAAGTGGAAGCTTCACAGGTCGCCCAACACGACAAAAACGAAAATGTTGCAGGCTCGGTTTGACTGAGCCTGTTCATGGATGGTAGTGGAAATGCATGCTACCGTCCACACCCTCTAGCCCCGGGTTGAGCAGACCTCAACATTTACACATGCTAAACGTACAAAAATCAATTTAGAGACATCCGCAGATGTATTCAAACAGCGGTGAACCTGGAATCTTAAATGATACACGTGTTGAGGCGTGTAATTCCATGTAGAGCGGCTTTGGTCCCCAGATATTTAGTAAAGGGTTAGCCCCAAACGAGAAAACAATGGGCAGAACTAAACAAACTGGAATTTAGAAAGGGGATCTGAGGTTATGGAGCCTGCGTATCACAGAAACTGTCAAAAGACAAAATTAAAAAGCAGGCACCATATCCAAGGGGTAATTATACAATACCCAAGGCTATGAAAGCGGGAGTTTTGGAACCACCCATACCGAAATGGTCATGTTGAGAAACTAAACAATACCAATAACATGACATAGAATGATTGTCCTTGATCAGTTGAAGACCACTGTTATATCAGGGGTCAGTAGGTCAAAGATCACAGTGATCTCTAGACTAAAAATAGTTTCCACTCAATAACTGATGAATGTTTTGGTCTGAAAGTTGTCAAAAACATAGGATAATTGCAAGTGTCCATAAATGATCCCTCTTGTTTCAATGGAAGTAAAAGATCAAAGTCACTGTGACCTCAAGACTGATTATGCGCAATAATTGTCTCCCACTAAATAGTGGGTATCTTTCTGTCTGTGTATATGTGTGTCTGTCTGTCACAAAACTTGTCCGCACTAAGTCGAACAGGACTCAGCTGATCTTCACAAAACTTGAACAAAATCTGTTTGACAATAAGTCCTTAGCCATGTTTGATAACTAGCCTAATCGGTCCAGGCACGTTAGAATTATGGCCCATGAATTACCGAAAGTACTGATGCCAGTGCTATAGGTCTTGGTGCATGGTTGACTCAGATACATAATGGAGAAGAAATGCCAATTTAGATGATTAGGCAGTTGTTGGAGACATGCGCTTTTCTCAAAAGCATCTCTAGTTAAAGTATGCTTTGACTGTCATTTAGGATAGTTGCCTGTTGTCAGTAGATGTCCCTTGTTGGTTTTGATGTCATTTTGTTTGAAGATCCGGGTCGCAGCATGCAAAATTACAGTACCACTTGCCTCCGACAGCCCTGCAGTGAGAAATGTGTTTTACAGAATAGACTTACATAATTGTCAGACTGATACTTATGTCCAGTCGAAACTCGGTATCTCAAACTCGCTTACCTCGAAATTCCACTTAAGTCGAAGAAATATTCAAGTCCCGTCAAATTTCCTTCATTATATGTGTAATTCAACTCCGGTTATGTCAAAATTTGACTTACTGAGACTTCGGATGTGTCAAGAGGGTTTTTCAGTTCCGTCATTAAAATTCAAGTGCATTGTAAACTCGGTAAGTCGAAGTGAGAAAAATATGCAATAAAATTTCACACATGTCATTGTGAATGTGGTTGGTTTTTAACACATGTCCATGTTTATTGCCTTACCAGAAAGCCGTGATGCCGACATATCAAAGGTGCGGCGAATATCAATGTGAGATGATGTCATACTTGTTTGCACGTGTCATAATGTTAATTGTTTCATGTAAACATTAGATTTCTTCAATCAGCGGTCATTTGTTTTTGAGACGTTATGAAAATTGCTTAAAATTTAAACTAATGCATTAATTAGTTTGAACAGTTGGGATCTTTAATAAGGATTAATAAGAGGTAATCACGATGAGATTGTATAACAAAAAAACTTCTTTGGAGAAAGCATCATCAAAATGTCAGATCGAAATGCTATTATCCGGGAGAGAAACATGGTACAAAAAGGAAACTTGACTCAAAAAAAACATTTGAGTTTATTATCATTTTTATTCTTCGAAAAATTGAAAACTTTGATAAACACAAACTGTACGGAATCGTGTACGCGTTAAGTGCCGAGTGTACTGAATATTGATGTGGACGCGCGTATGCCGTAAATGTTACTTGACCAACATGTATGTGTAGATTGTGTATTTCTGATTACGGTATGTCTACATGGAAATAAAATCAAAATAAACTTTAAATTTGTAATCATTTTGTGATGCGTTTTTAAAAGATTTATTGCAAGGTATACAGTGGAACTTCCGAAAACCGGACCTTCTAAAAACCGGAAACCTTTGAAAACCGAACGAAACTCAAAGTCCCGTTTTTTTTTGTTCTTATTCTATCTATTTATACTGCAACACTCCTCTCGCGCGCCTGTACCGGAAGTTAAAAGTAGATTGGATAGGAGGATAAAAGTAATACACGGTGTGTATTGCAAGTATGAATACAGTTGATAGTGTTAAAAACAAGAAGGATTTACAGATAAAAGCAGTTTAAAAACAGGTCTATCATGTTAAGCATTGTGTACAAGTTTGGTCACACCCTGCTTAAACTGATTCAGGGTGGGGGCTTGCACAAGTTGTACTGGAAGGGAATTCCAAAGCACTATGGAAAGAAAGAGTACTTATAGTAATTACAGGGAGTAAGGATCTGAGTATAGGAGTGGGGATGCATATGTCTTGTTAGACGGGATGGGGGGCTGACATGGGTGGGGGGGAGTGGCACAGCAACCAAACCATTCACTATCTTGTAGAACATAAGAAGGCGTGAATCAGATCTCCTATCTTCAAGGGTACGCCATCTCAGCTGACAATAGCATGTTTGTGACACTGCTGTTAAAGGGGAGTAGTCATGATTAACCCATCGCGCTGCCCTCAGCTGAATCATTTCGATCTGGTGGATGTTTTGTTGGGTGTAAGGGTTCCAAACACAGCTAGCATATTCTAGCTGTGGCCTGACGAGGGCTTTATAAACTATTTCTATATGTCTTTAATTTCTGAAAACCGGAACTTCAGAATTCTGAAAACCGGACGATTTTTGAAGGACTGTTTATATTTTAACACTAAAATTGACTTCTGAAAACCGAACAGCAAAATATTCGCCGGATTAAAAGTGCAACCTGTCTTTAACATATTGTAAATCCAAAAACGCTTGTGGCAAGTTGTCAACATGTTTTTTTGTTTATCTATTAATGACGAAATTTTTTTTGACACAATGCTCATTTGATGCAAAAGTTTTAAGAAATAATCAGCGATTACTTTAATATGTTTTCAATTTATGAAAAGTGATGAATTAAATATCTTACATGTGGAAAACTTCTTAATGTTTGAATGAAAGAAAGATCAATGTTTTGATTAATTTAGTTACATCGTTTAAACTATGCAGTATCAAAATAAATTAAATATTGATGAACTCGGAACATCAAAGATGGTAAAATATCAGTGGAAAATGTTTTAGTAAATGCTATTATTGTTTTATATACAAAAATGGAACTTTATCATACAAAACAGAACAGCATTTAATGTTTGTAATTTATCAACTCATTAATAATTAATCATTTAATTAATTACTTTAAACAAACTTGTACAATTATAAAGGATAATAATCCCCTTCATCCTACGTGTAAGAAAACATAACTTTAGTGCACCACGTCCACTTTGCCTGCAAACTTCCGAACTTCTAAATTCCGGAAACTTCCAAATACCGAACTTTTAGGCTGGTCCGGAGGTCGTTCGGTTTTCGGAAGTTACACTGTACTATATTTATAGTGTGCCAAATAGCTGGAGATTAAAAAAGGTTTTGGAACCAATTTTTTTCATCATTTCGTCAATATACGTCCCTCCTCATAACTCGAATTTCGGTTATCTCGAAATAAAAAGCACGGACCTTGGAATTCGAGATACCGAGTTTCGACTGTACTTAGATGTTGGAACAAAATTTATTTCTTTGAAAGTAGAAATAAGATTTACAGCCTGTGTTGCTGAATATCTCTTTGAAGTAAATACTAGTGCATATCTTGTTATTCCTGAAGATGTTTTGGACATTCAAACTTTATATCAGTCAAAATCATTGTTGATATGATTTCAGGTGGGGCTGATTTATGTCTTCAACCTGATTGTTGGGACAGGAGCTCTCACAATGCCAAAAGCTTTTGAGCAGGCAGGATGGATACTGAGCCTCATCACAATTATCATACTGTCTTTCATGAGGTAAAACATGCAATTTATGTACTTCTACTTAAAATGTGTTGAATGTTAAAATGTTCTGAAATATTTTGAAAGGTTCCGGTGTACTTTAAAGATATAAAATTTAAAATGATGGTGTTTGCCAATTAGGCATGTCATGATAATTGAATCTCTCAGTATATTCATAATGGTTTTAAAGATCAATAATGAGCTGTAGAGGTAATTAATGTTCTCAAAGTTGATACTTTAACACTTGGTAAAAGGGCAATGTGCAAGAATGAAGATACTTGACCTCATACTTAAAGTAAGCACATGTTGTATACTATGGTATGATATATTCCTAAAAAATCATGTAATCTTTTAAGAGCCACCCCAAAAGTTTTCAGTTTTATGTCAAATATATTTTTGTTTTACAGTTTTCTGACAGTTACGTTTGTCACAGAAGCCATGGGTATAGCTAATGCTTTACTGAAGAAGAAAGACACACAAAAAGCTGTAAGATAATCTTATTTGAAACTGTTCGTTTTACTAGAAAGTACTCATAAAGTGAGTACAAAAGTACAATGTACACTGTACAGTCATACAGGTTGATATAAGGGACCATCCATGACTGTTTCTTGCCACTTAACTAGAAGTATATGTATACATTTCTTCAAGTCTTAGACTTGAATGCATCATTTAAACTACATTGTACAAACGTTGATTGTCTTTTGTCTTGAGATTTATAACAAATTATTTTCAGGTTATTAGAGACAGTTGATGGGGGAAACAGTATCCATTAAACATATTAAATGATTTAAGAATACTTGGTCCTTGGTCAATAAGATGAATCTGTAGATGCAACCCTTCTTGAAAGGGGTCAAAGATCGAGGTCATGATAAAGTGGGGAATGGTTTCTGATAAATTTTATTTTTCAGCTTGGTTATTTGAGTAATAAGGAGGGCTTTTGAACTGATCCTGGTCGTTGTGATGCTTTCAGGTTAAAGTTTAATGGCAAACTTCTCAATCTCTGTCTCATTAACTGTATCCCCTGACATCAAACTTTACTCTATCTTTGTAAGGGTCAGACAGTCAGGTGTCCCAAAAGTCAAGGTTACTGTATTACTATTGTAACAGTGTTGGTTCAAAACTTGTGGCAAACTTCTCAGTTAGAAAATAAAACAATGACTTCACATAAGGATTAGTCTTCTTAGGAGACAGACATCAGTCTTTTAAATTTCAACTCGTTACTGATGTTTTAGAGCCACCCTATCCTTCTTCCCTGTTAAAGTGTGTATTCCATTCTCCCTCTTATCCTTTTCTCATATAAATCCGTACAGAATTTTACTGCCCCCTATACTCCTCCTTTTATCCCCTCCCCTGATACACTTATCCTCCCAATTTTGTTGTTCTTAAGTCTTGTCCTGTTTCTTTCATTTTCAGTTGCTTGTGTTTCGCTGTATTGATTCCTAGTTTCCACTTCCACATAACACCACTTCCCCTTCACACATACACACAATGGTAAAAACTTCTGTACAGCTCTTCTGTTCTGTCCTTGGCAAACTTTTTCAGATAGTCAATCACACAGTCCTTACAACAGCACTCTTTATGTCCACATCTACATCTACATTGTTACATCATACTGTCAGACTTTACTATTTGATGGTCGATTGCCCTTGGTCCATAGATGCCTTCTACATATATATGTTGGCCATTTAAAATCAAGGTCACATTGCCAAGTAGCAGGGGGTATTATAGAGGACAATGCCTTAGGAGCCATCTGTAAATAGCAGCCATTCAGCTTACTTCCCAGTTTGACATTTTGTTCTTATTTCTACCTGTCTTAAGCAGCTACCTGCATTAAGCAGTCATTTTGTCACTCCCTTGGCTTGCTTCTTAATACAGGTTTAACTGTATATTATTTTAATCAGAAACAGTAAAATGATTCAATATAAAAGAATTATTTATATGATTTACTGAAGAAAATGTTACATTTTTTACCAGAGTATAAATGTTGATGATGAAGATGAAGATGAGGAGGATCAGCCATTATTGCCTCATAACAGACTTGTCAATGGTGAGAACTAGATATAATATGGGTATCGTGATAGTTCTTTAGATAAGTGGATTACAGTGAGAATGGAAAAATGCCACAACTGTGTTGTAATTATTGACTATAACCTGGAAGTGTTAAAGCAACACAAATGCTTTCAGGAATGTAGCCTGAAGGCTAAGGATAGAAATGGTTTATTTTAAAGACCCTCTACATATACTTTTTTGAGAAAAGTTGAAATCTTCACACCCATATCCCCAGGAAATAACCACTTTGACCACAAGATTTAATGTTCATAAAATTGAATAATTTCACAGCATAAGCAGTTTTTAAATTCTAGCTGTAATCTATGTATTATGGTTTTGATATATATCCAGATTTTCTTTACCTTTAGAGTTGCAGAAAATCATCGTATTGAAATGGAGGCCAAACACAGTGTGAGGTAACTGATTTTATGTTGCCTAGGAACTTTTCATTGCATGGATATATAAATGCTTTCAGAGGGAATGTATTTTCTTATCTTTGCAAGTCTGTTTTGCTATTTCAGGTATTCAGTAATGATACAGTGCTTTGATAGACATCAATAGTTGTTGGGCTCAATTGGTTTTTGACCTTTTATTTTACACAAGCGTCCTGATTGATTTGTCTGTAGCAAATAAAAACCTTGCATGCTTGCTTTTGCAGATAGAAGATTCAGAGGAAACACCTTTGATTGGTAAAAAAATATGGTTTGATGAAAAGAGTCACTTTTTGCTGTGTTGTCTGTGAAATTAACATTGGAATTCCTAGAAAAAAACATTTATAAATGCCAAAACTCATTCTGATATTCCAAAACTGGCAGAATTTTTATGTTAAAAAAATAGATTCAGACTAAGATAGTTTGATGGTCACATTTTGTGGCCTCAGCACAAGCAAGTTATAACTCGTATGTGGAAACATTAATTTTTCAATTTGGGAATTTAGAGAAAAAATTGCTAATTTTGCAGGCTCACAACAGTGGGTAGGTGTAGAGATATATCCAGTATACAGAATTGTCTTTTTCTCTCTTCCTTACCAGTAGTTTGTTTCTTTACAAATTCTGGTTTTCTTTTTACATCCTACTCATTCAGTCAGTCGGTCAGTTGCAAGCTTTAAGCATTCTTGCATTCCAGTTTCATACATGGTTTGTCTTAGAAATGTTGAATCTCAGAAGAATAAGAATGCATTCAAGAGGTTCTTCGTAGAAACCCTCTTTCTGTTTTCAGATTAATTTTAACACACTGTAAGATCAGATGTTTTTGCAAGAGATTTATTTTCAATAAATTTATTAACTGTCCTTATTCTGTTGTAAATTAAGTGGCCACTATATTGTGAATATTCTGCAATGCTAGCCAGCTCCAGTGTTTGATATAGCAGTGTTTTACTATGCAAAACCACTTTTTAGGATGTTGAATTATCTATAATCAGTGAGTGTTTTTTCTTACAACAAAGAGATCCTAGCTGTTAGCAGAATCTTTTTCTTTGTTAAGAAACCAGACTCATCAAACATTCTTTTCACAACTTCATAATTTCTCTGTTTTTTGTATACATTCCAATGTGTGAGTGTGCGTGATTGTCACAAAATACTTACTTATAATAACAGCACTGAGTAGTATTTGAAGAACTATGCTTGATAACAGTACTAACTTTCAAAATGGTAAAATTTTATCAAAGATGTGACTGTAACCCTCTTATGATTTGAATTAAATATTACCGGTAGTTTGATAATTGATTTCTTTGATTTTATCATAGTCATATTTAAATTCATTTCAGAATAAATAAATGAAGATTAGATATTTGGTTTGTATAGATTTGAATCGCAAGATTAATCAGTGCTATATTTAACATGTTATTACCTCCCCTTGTTTTTTTGTTGAGACAAAATGAAATTAGGAAATACCTGTGCATATCTTAAATTAAAGGACAGCACTTGCCACCATTGAGACTCAACAAAAGTGTCAAAACTCCTTAGAAATCCCAGTTCATCTCACTTCTGCTCTATCTGTTTATAGTGTAATGTTTTTGAAATAAATTTGCCCTAGCGTTAATGATATTTGCCAAAACTGACAGTGTCCACTCTTCAGTTTGGAGAAGTTCTTATCCTATGTTCTCTGATGACAATGTTGGTGGGCATAGCATCTCAGCCAGGATCAATAATCAGGATGATCCTCCAAGTATCTCTGGAGTTATGGCCCTTGAAATACTCAAGATAGTGAAAATTGAGAGTGTTTGCTCTCTTACTTAAACAGTATTTATCCAGTGTTCACTGAGCTTGGTCACAGATTTGTCAGTTTAAAGTTCAATAATCATCCAGATTGTCTAAGTGACCTTGGTGTTATGCCTTTTCAATAACTAACAATCTTAAACTTGACAGTGATTGGTCTCTAATTTGAATTAGTAGTTTTTTTCCAGTGTTCACCAAACTTGGTACAACTTGCAGCTGGCCTTCTAAGCTCAGTAGGGGGAGCACAGATCTAATTGGATTGTGGGGTCCTGATTTTGATCCCAGGGCCGGGCGTAATAATTATGTTCTCCATAATGATTTAATAAAAGACACTTGTGTCTGAAATCATTCTTCCTCCACTACTGATTCAAGTGGGGGAGTTGGCATTTACTTGCGGAGAACAGGTTTGTACTGCCGGCAGTTACATATTAACTGAAATACTGTTGAAAACAATTTAAAAACCAAAACAAACAAGCAAACTTACAATTTTCTTGCATTTCTATTGTTTGAGATAGCTCACATGCTGACCCAGTATATTCCATATTGGGTTATTAAGCATCATTCTGATAAGATTCTGCTTTAAACAGAATGGCTGAACATTGCTGGCACTGTCAAATGGAGTCAGTGATTGCTAAAAAACTGAAGTAAAAGGTAGTTGGCATGTTAAAATCATTATGATAGATAGTTTGTTGGTGATCATAATATTCAGGATATGCTGTGTCTCAGAAATCTGTGTCAGGATTGTGCTTTGTTTTCTCTAATATAGATTGATCAAACATCAACAAACCATGTAACTTTTACTATCTGAGACCTTTTTATTGCAAGACTGAAGTGATAATTTTTAAGCGCCATTCCTGTTTTTCCATTGTACTTTTTTTACTTTTTCAGGAAAAGCTGACATTGCACTTATTTTTAAAATATTTAGATGTTTAAAATAGAAAAATAGTTAATTGATTTCTTCGATTTGTATTATTTTCTTTGTTTGAGTTTATGATAGGCTTATGATAGTTATAGGTTATTAGATTTGCATCGAGAAGTATGCATAAGTTCTGCAGTGGAAATATTTCGCAACTTCAGGAGCCCCAATATTATTCCGCAAAAGAACAGCATATTGTTCAATGTAAATTTAATAATCTTCCTGTTACATACGCATTTATACTTTAAATGATTACATAACTGATGTTAAGTTGTTCTAAAGCCTAAGTAAAATTGAAAATATATTTTCGTTAAAGAAATTTTATTTTCAAAGGCGAGGAGATACATGAAACTGACATCACAAATGACGTCAGTCAACCCGATATGAAATTTGAAAATCAGTACAGAAAAATATTAATGTTTAAGGTTCATTGAAACTTAACGGAGTTTATAAATGAGTATGTAATAAACCTATATATTTACACCCACCTCCCTCATTTGAAGCAGCTAGGATATATTGGTTGCTAATATGTCTATCAGTCTGTCTTTTCTTTGACAGACAGTAGACAGTGGTCATTAGATGGGCCATAGTGCTTATTTAAAGTATAGTTATGTTTAGAAAAATTCTGTTTCACATAGTGCTGTTAAAGGTCCATTACTAAGGGAAAGTGAGTAGGCAATTTTTTTCATAGCCAGTGCATAGACTTCTGCAAGACACTAAATAATGAAGATTGACAGGTCAAAATTTAGGGAACGTCTTTGGAACTCAAAGAAATGTATGTGTATTATGTTGAAATTTCAATAAATCGACAGAATGACCCCCCAGGTCTTTTTAACTTTCTTCATACTTCATAGAAAAATAATTGTACATATACTGCGATTTATTTCGAATTTCTGCATACCAACTTTCATTTTCCAATAAAATGAAATAGTTTCTGTGCTTTTTAAAAGAAATTAAAATTTTCACTTTCCTTAGTATTGGACCTTTAAGATGCTAGCCTGTGTGAAGCATTGTGTTGTATATTTACAAAATAGCCTGTCAGTGTCTTGCTCCACGACTCTCTTACTGATGAAAGTCAACTTAAGCAGTTTTGGGGGAGAAATATAAGTTAGCCGGAAATGTCTGTATCTAGAATGTTCTCTCTGTCTGTTCTGGGGGCTTTATCTCACTCTGTCCCTCTGGTCAGATCGCTCTGTGTTTGTACTAGTAGAGGATGAATTTTGCGCCCTGTGTGGCTGCGTCTGCTATATGTAAAATGCCTTTGAACATGTTTATCATGAAAAGGGCACTATATAAATCTGGTATAATAATAATAATAATAAATAATAATAACAATAATAATAATAATAATAATAAATAGTAATAGTTTAATCTAGTTTATTAACAAGAAGAAACAAGTCTAAAATATGGTGATAGCAGCAAAGTAAAGCATACCGGTAATAAGAAATTGCATTTGAATGATATCTAGTACCAGTACATTACAATCGCATATGACATCCAGTGAAATATACAATTTTATGTTGAGTGAATGTTAAGTGTAGCATAATTCAGTTGCTATGTTAGTATTTGTCGTTTATTGTTACTGGCTTTTAAGATTAAAGTTCAGTTATGAACTTATCCATGTTTGATATTTGGTCACTCATGATATCAGCTTAAAAAAGCAACTCAAAAGTGATATGTACACTGATTCTCTGAAATTATAATCCCTATGAATGACTACTGGTATTTTATTTTCAGCTGAACATCCAGACACAAATCCATTTGAAATTTCAATGAGGACAGAACTGGTAAGTTTCACGTAACTGTCATACAAAAGCTTTTAAAGGGGCAATAAGTTTTCAAGCAGAATTATTGTAATAACATGCAGTTCAGGGGGTTGTTTTGTCAGTGAAAATCCAGGCTTTAGTGCATTTGAAAATAGCTAATGCACGTTACCATCAGAATTTAATTGTTTGTAATAAGTTTCTATAGTAAATACACATCTGCGAAAGTCTTTTACACTTCAGAAAAAAAACATGTTTGATTTTCAAGAACTGACTGAAATTTGAGTTTTACATTTATATTGAATCCAGATAGAGATATTTTGCATCTGTCATTGCATTTATTTGCTTCTATATAATTTTTTTTTCTCTTTAATTACAACTTAAATGATAAATAGTTTCCATTTGGCTGTGAGCCTGCTTGATGGAGTTGTGATTTCACAATATGGGCATTATTTCATGATTTTTCAAATCGTGAAAACCCAAACCACAATAAGACAAAATTTCAATCAAATTTCCTGTCACACAAACCTTGGAGGAGGAAATTGTTTCGAAAAATTGAGATGAATCTTCTTTCTTTTATCACACTTCTGTTGAAATTTCACAAAAAGTCCCTGTATGTGTAAAACTGAAGATGATTTTATGATTTTTGCAGTTTGCATAAAATTCCAGTTAAAAAAAAATAGAACAGCAAATCCTTCAATGGAGTCTGAAATCCCTCTTCAGCTCTCTAGAAGGTTCACATATATGAAGACTACTTGTGTCATTCCTGATTTAAATGCAGTGAATTTTAACCCATGAATAATGACCACCAGTAAATGAGACCACTCTTGGGTAGTCCTTATATAGACAAGTTGACTGTATTTGTTATCCACCATGGAAAGGATATAATTTTGGTTGTTTTCAAGCCCGTCTTTCCATCAGTCCATCTAGTAGATATGTTAAATACTATATGCTACATGTAAATGCAGGCCTGCAAGTTTCTGTTGTATTGCCTCAGGAAGACAAGATTTATTGCCCTTTGTACTTGTAGATACAGTCCATAATTATATAGTGTTTTGTTTTTGTCCGTCTGTAGCTGTATCTGAGACATGGTTTGAATGACTTCAATAAAATATGGTAAAAATTTTAACTGCTATGGAGAAATGTGCCCTGGCAAGAGGATACCAATTCACTGAATCTGATGTTTTAAGCCCCCTACTGGTAGAACATCAGAGTGGACTATAGGAAGCTTGGTATGGAATAGAGAAAAAATTGTTTCTACTCCAAAACTCTTATATGCATTGATGACAGCCACACAAAAATTGGCCTTTTACATTAGCGAGGGATGTTTGGAAACCGGATTGACCTACTTTTGACATTTTACACTACACTCTATTTTCACTGTTCACAGAAAAAGCAGGTGTGCGCCAACAGAAAATCTTGAGGTCAGTTTTAAGCTTTAACAAAAGCCACACTTTGAATTTGAATATTAGTTTGGTTATCTTATGTATCTTAGTGCTACACACAAATGATCCCCATGATGAGACAATGTGTCAATGCATGATCTATGCTTGTCGGTTAAAGGTCAAGGCACTGTTCAAGGTCAAGTAAAAATTGCTTCTGCTCCATTACTTCTAATTACATTGAAGGATTCTTTTAGTACTACACAGAATGCTCCCCATGATTAGACTATGACCCATGGACATGACCCATGGTTGTTGGTCAAAGGTCAGGGTCACTATTGAAGGTTTTGTTTTTTCACCTGTTAGGGGACTTCTGTATTACCACTACAATTCTTGGTCACTTGTTTCAAATAGTGCCAGCAAGTAAAAGTCTTCACAGAAGTTTTAACAAGTCAGAAAACTTCTTGTATTTATAAAGCCATTGTTTTATTTTGCAGGGTCATATGGCTGGGTTGTTTTTCAACAAAAGTAAGCTGAGTTTGAATTTTGCATAAATTATTCTAATTTCACGCTATCAGCCTGGACATAAAATATTTAGGATACAATATAATTGCATATCAGTTTAGAAGTTAAATATAAAAGCAAGGATAAGGTTATATTATTAGATTTCTATTTGTAAAGTATAGGCTGGTGCTAACACATTATCATACTGAACTTAATAGAGTGGTTTTTATCATTTTTTGAAATTTTTCAAATATAAAAGCTATTTGTGACATTATAGTTTATTCTTGCACATTTGAATTCTATCGACCTTGTGTGAAGTGTCATATTAGGTGATTATAAAATCTTCTTTTTTTTTCTTGCAGTTGGGATTTTGGTGTTTAACCTATGTATTGTGATATACCTATATGGAGACCTGTCTATCTATGCTGCAGCTGTACCAAAATCTATCAGGGATATTGCTTGGTAAGTACATAAAGTCAGCTTTGGATGATTTAAGTCTACAATCTCAGATATTACCTAAGATGAAGTTTGTTTTAACACTGTTAATGGTGCATGTAGTGTCTTTAAGAATAATATTCTTATTGAAGCAATCTAGCAATTTACTACATGATAGACAAAATAATACTCACTTTACATCTCAATAACTAAATTCAACAAAACAGTTAAACCAACAGTGTAAATTGTCACTTAAGAGTATCAATGTATACACCTGAATTTTCAGTTTATTATATTATATTAATTGTTGGGGCCTCCATGGCCAAGTTAACTAGGTTGCTGACTTGGGATCACTTGCCCTTCAGTGATGTGGGTTTGAAACCCCACTTGGGGTGTAGAATTGTTCATGTGAGGAAGATGTCCAGCTG
Organism: Mercenaria mercenaria; assembly: GCF_021730395.1. Taxonomy (NCBI): domain Eukaryota; kingdom Metazoa; phylum Mollusca; class Bivalvia; order Venerida; family Veneridae; genus Mercenaria; species Mercenaria mercenaria. The sequence goes on from NC_069362.1 coordinate 29,228,553, forward strand.
GCTTACGGGAGGTTGGTTGCTCTACCCAGGAGCCTGCCCATGCATGAAATAATGCCTGCATCACAAGCTTGAAAAGTTGCCATATGATCTTAATTGAGTTGTTGTGACTGAACCTAACAAAATATATATATTTAAACTTAAAGAATATTTTTCAGTACATACAAGCATCAACATAATGCTTCAGACTGCAGTGATACAGTACTAACAGACAGTGATCTATGTTGGTCCTCTAGCACACTGACCAGAATGTCCATGTACAGAATCTGTGTGGTAAGTCCTTTACACAATACTAACAGACAGTGATCCATGTTGGTCCTCTAGCACACTGACCAGAATGTCCATGTACAGAATCTGTGTGGTAAGTCCTTTACACAATACTAACAGACAGTGATCCATGTTGGTCCTCTAGCACACTGACCAGAATGTCCATGTACAGAATTTGTGTGGTAAGTCCTTTACACAATACTAACAGACAGTGATCTATGTTGGTCCTCTAGCACACTGACCAGAATGTCCATGTACAGAATCTGTGTGGTAAGTCCTTTACACAATACTAACAGACAGTGATCTATGTTGGTCCTCTAGCACACTGACCAAAATGTCCATGTACAGAATCTGTGTAGTAAGTCCTTTACACAATACTAACAGACAGTGATCCATGTTGGTCCTCTAGCACACTGACCAGAATGTCTATGTACAGAATTTGTGTGGTAAGTCCTTTACACAGTACTAACCAACAATGATCCATGTTGGTCCTCTAGCACACTGACCAGAATGTCCATGTACAGAATTTGTGTGGTAAGTCCTTTACACAGTGCTGGCCGACAGTGACGCCTTTTGGTCCTCTAGCTGGCCAGAATTCCCATGTACAGACTTTGTGTAGTAAGTCCTTAGTACATTACTAGCTGACAATGATCCATGCTCAAACTGATGATCATCTAGCAGTTTGACAATTATGTCCATGTACATAATTGATATGGTAAGTCCTTGATATAGTCCTAGCTGTCATTGAGGTATATGAAAGTCATTTCTACTATTCCAAGATACTGTTAAGAATAATCACATTAAAATTTTATGAATATTTTAAATTACTAAATTTCTGTGTTGCAAAAAGTAAAGAACAGACACAGTGTGTATCTTTTCAGGCTGGGTTTTTCCTGTTACTAGGTGGTTTTACATTCTTCAATGTACAAAAGACTAAATACCTACAGTTGGTGACAACAGCATCACGATGGCTTGGTAAGGAGGAGTTTAATCATATACCGAAGAAATCAAATATTTGTACCCCAGTAATTGAAGTTAAGGATAGGGCGTAAATTCAGCAAGATGTTGATGTCTGTGAGAAAATTTTGAAAGAATGTATGAATTTAGTTTTGGTACACAGATATATAACTTTAAAATTAGGTTAGAATTCAGGTTACAATCCACCAGTTTTAGCAGCATAATGGCCTCTTTTAGACTTAAAGTTTTGTTGTCGGTTACATAACTTTGGAATTGATGAATGTATTGGGTTTATTTTAAGTACACAGGTATGTAATTATGTAATACAGGGTTCCACCTATTGTAAATATCACGTATGTAAGTGTCACGTACATTAAGTATCAAAAATTATTATCCTCATGTTCTTTTTAGATCAACTTTTCGAAGATAAAGTAGAGCTATTTCACACGCCTCAGCGTCTGTATTGGCGTCGCTGTCACCGTTGGTTAAAGTTTTTGATTAAGTCAAATATCTCTATTAGTATTAAAGCTTATGACTTGAAACTTAAAATAGTTATTAACTATCAAAGTCTACACCAGGAGAAAAATCCCCATAACTGTGATTTAAATTTTGACAGAGTTTTGCCCCTTTTTAACTTAGAATTTTTGGTGGAAGTTTTTGATAAAGTCAAATATCTTTGTTACTTTCAAAGCTTTTGACTTGAAACTTAGAATAATTATTTACTATTAAAGTCTACACCAGGAGAAACAATCCCCATAACTCTGATATGAATTTTGACAGAATGATGCCCCTTTTTAGCCCGACTATTCGAAGAATAGGGGAGCTATCCTACTCGCCCCGGCGTTGGCGTGAGCATGAGAGCATCACACAAATGTTAAAGTTTGCGTACCACCCCAAATATTTTCAAAGTCCAATGAGATATTGCTTTCATATTTTGCATACTTGTTTACCATCATGACCCCAGTCTGTAAAAAGGAGGAGGCAACTCTATCAAGCATTTTGACTGAATTATGGCCCCTTTTCGACTTAGAATTTGCTTATTTTAATGTTAAAGTTTTACTCATTGCTTATTTTATACTATCAAGCACTGAGAATAGTCGAGCGCGCTGTCCACTGACAGCTCTTGTTTAACTTAGAATGTTTTGGTTAAAGTTTAAGTAATGTCCAATATCTCTGTTACTTTCAAAGCTATTGACTTGAAACTTAAAATAGTTATTATGTCTCCCACCACACAGTGGTGTGGGAGACATATTGATTTACTCCAGTCTGTGTGTGTGTGTGTGTGTGTCTGTGTGTCTGTCTGTCACAAAGCTTGTCCGCACTCTAAGTCAAACATTTCTCACCCGATCTTCACCAAACTTGAACAAAATATGTCTGACCATAAGACCATGGCCAAGTTCGATAACTAGCCAAATGGGCCTAGGCACTATGGCCCTTGAATTACCGAAAAATCCTCAGAGTGCATGCGCTTTCGTACACCCAAACCGTACCCTATACTACTTTTATTAGTAGTATAGGATACGTTTTGGGTGCAAGAAAGGGCATGCGCAAGTAGTATAGGGTACATTTTGGTCCAAGAAAGCGCAGACTGACTTACTATTTAGATGATTAGGCAGTTATGGGAGACAGCCGCTTTTCTCAAAAGCATCTCTAGTTTATTATCAAAGGCTACTCCAGAAGAAACAATCCCCATTACTCTGATTATATTGAGCGCGCATGAAACCATAGTGGTTGCGACCAGCATGATCAACAGCTCGCCCGCGTTGATCAGATCAGCGTCGTTCAAAGCTATTGCAATTATAGAAAGTAGCGACAGCATGGATCCTACAGCTGCGCGATCGCAGGTGCGGGTCTGAGTCGCAACCACATGTTGGTTTCTCATGGCACGCTCTTTTTATTTAATTAGCCTTAGCAAGTCTTTTCGGTAGCCTAGAAAGTCGAGGTGCTGCTTATGGACACTTGTTTAATATATGGTTGTAACATGAAAATCTTCAAGATACAAAGTCTTTGCAATCCACACATGCGATGTTCTTTTTAATTCCTTCAGTGTTATCAAAACAAAAAAGCAGATGTCTTGTATGAACATGATGAAATTGATAGAACATCTTTAAAATAAAACACATATTGGTAGCTTACTACTTATAAGTGTTTGTGTGTTAATATGCATGACTGGTGTATCCAAAGTATGCTGTTTGTTTTATATTATTTTAAAATTGATTACATTTTCTATATATATATAATTATTGTTATTATAAGTACTTAAAAAAATCATGAAAGGTGGATTACAAGACTAGACACTTAACTAGATCAGAATTTATCTTGCTCAAGATGCACATGTTATGCAACATCCATAGACACAAAATCCCGTTTACAGAAATTGGCTGCTTACACTTTAGTGGTAATTTGTGACTATTTACTTTATAAGATTATCTATTTCAGCATTTGGAATGATGATTGTTCTGGCTGTTATACGACTGGACAAAAAGAAAGGTCAAGGTCACCCACCGTACGCTGATATTTCAGGAATACCAAATTTATTCGGAGTATGCGTGTATTCATTCATGTGTCATCACTCTCTGCCATCTTTAATTACACCAATCAAGAACAAATCAAAACTTTACCACCTGTTAGCCTGTGATTATGTTTTAATCTTGATATTTTACCTGTTGTTGTCTCTGACGGGTATTTATTCTTTTAATGAACTGAACGATATTTACACTCTAAACTTTTTACCAGACCCATGTGATGAGTCTAAGTCTATAACAGACGTGAAGTTTATACAATATTTTTTAGCGTTGTTTCCTGTTTTCACACTCAGCACAAACTTTCCAATTATTTCAATAACATTACGCAATAATTTGAAAGCAATAGGATACAAAGAAGACAGGCCATATACATGGTGTGTAGACAGGATTTTCTTCCCTTTGTTAGCATTAGTTCCTCCACTTGGTATTGCGCTGGCAACCAATCATGTTGAATTTCTAGTAGGAATTACTGGTTCCTATGCAGGAGCAGGGATACAGTATGTGATTCCAGCAGTGTTAGTGTTCTGTGCCAGGAAGCAGACGTCAATGCTATTTTCAGAAAAGAATATACATGTGTCACCTTTTAAAGGAAAGTTTTGGATTGTATTTGTATGTATATGGGCTGTTGTTTGTATGGCATTTGTAACTGTCAATCATATAATAAGTGGTAAATAATTCCTTAACTGTGATATAGCTATATAGGCAGTGATTTGCTTTTTATACAGCGTTTTTTTATTATGGACTATTTGAAGAGGAAGGGGTATATTTTTTTGTTCATGTCGGCTTGTTGGGCCATTCCTTGGGCCATGTGGTTTCTGATTGGTAACTGGAGAAAGCTCGGACAGATCAAAAACTGCAGAATGCATGGGTTATTAGACATTTAGACAGAAAACCTTTTCCTTTCAAGAGCTGGGCAACACAGTAAACCTAAAAAAGACGATACCTTTGTGCCAGTAGATGACCCCTTTATTAAGTATTACTGAGTAAATGGTCAAGGTCACAGTGTTCTTTTAATTACATACGCAGTAATCTTCAGTAGGCTTTCATTGAGAGGATATATAATTTAATATGTTGGAATATACAAACAGCTATTTTTTAAAAAAAAGATCCTAGATTTGGAGAATTGAAACATTAATGAGAAAGTTACAAAGATTTCATTTACAGACTTCATCTCATAAAAGTTACCCTGAAGATCTCTGGTTGTGGTAAAAGATTTTTTGTAAAGACTTCTCAAAGCTGGTATCATTTTCATGTGTTATATTTCTTCTTATGCGTTTATCTTTCTTTAGTCAATGTATCATCTCTACAATTTTGTGTCTGTTTTATCTGTTACCCTTACCTCTTCTGTATCCTAACAAAATTTTCTTGTATGTTTTAATTCTTGTTTCATGCAATATCTTTTAGATTTTTCTATTGTAATTTGTTAAGTGCAATTTACTTTTAATGTTATTATTACTATTCTTCTTTGCTGTGTTGTTTAAGATTTGTTTTATATATTTTAACAGACTTTCTGGTTTATAGTTTAAAAGGGCATGTTTTAAATTTAAATTTCAAACAGTTTAAAAGGTGTTTTTATTATGTATTTATTTTGTGAATGCTAGTTATAAGTAACCTTAAGTTGATTCAGTGAGGCCCAAGCAGTGTTGAATGAAACCAGACTTCATTTTCAAAAATAGTGATTTATTTGTATGTTATATCTGTTTTGAATGTTTTTTAGCTCACCTGTCACATAGTGACAAGGTGAGCTTTTGTGATCACCCTTCGTCCGTCGTTCGGCGTCAGTCCGTGCGTCCGACCATGCGTGCGTCAACAGTTTCTTGTCTGCATGATAATGGTTTCATTTATGATTTTATTTTAACCAAACTTGCACACAACTTGTATCACCATAAGATCTCAGTTCCTTTCTTGAACTGGCCAGATCCCATTATGGGTTCCAGAGTTATGGCCCCTGAAAGGGCCAAAATTAGCTATTTTGACCTTGTCTGCACAATAGCAGCTTTATTTATAACTTGATTTTTACCAAACTGGCACACAACTTGTATCACCATAAGATCTTGATTCCTTTCTTGAACTGGCCAGATTCCAATATGGGTTCAAGAGTTATGGCCCCTGAAAGGGCCAGAATTAGCTATTTTAACCTTGTCTGCACAATAGCAGCTTCATTTATGATTTGAATTTAATCAAACATGCACAAAACTTGTGTCACCATAAGATCTCAGTTCCTTTTTTAAACCGGCCGGATCCCTTAATGGGTTCCAGAGTTATGGCTCCTTAAAGGTTCAAAATTGGCTATTTTGGCTTTTGCAGCCATATAGATACTTCATTTATGGTTTTATTTGATACAAACTTCCAAAATATCTTTAACAACAATAAATCTTGGATTCCATGACAAATCAGATCCAATCGTAGGTTCCAGAGTTATTTTATATCTGATTACCTGCCCTGATTGTAATCAAAATGGATTAATATCAGTAAGATCTTATAGGACTTATTTGAAATTTCATTATTGTCATTAGTTGGACTGAGCCAATGAGGGTAGATAACTATGGACTGATTTTATGTCAAATTACCTCCCTTTATTTCAAATTAAAATGGGTATATCTCCGTAACTAATGAAGATACTGATCTGAAATTTCATTTATGTCAACAGATTTATTTGGCAGATCCTTCTTTTGTTCACTTACAATAATTTTTTTTTTTAATTACTTCCCTTTTATGTTACTATAAATAGCTTATTCTTAGTAACTTTTTTATTATTGGCCGTAGGGAAAAACCGAGACCACTTTTCTATGGTACAACATGGATGGTACCTCCAATTTTTAGGTGTATTTTGACATATCTGTACCTTGTAAGAATTTTTTTTCTTTTTGGTTAAATTTCTTCTCTTTGTTGTTCCTGTCCTTTGTGGATTTAGATATTTTTTCTGAGGACCTTCTTGTCCTCAAGTGCAATGATAACAGGTGAGCGATATAGGGCCATCATGGCCCTCTTGTTTTTATTTGTGACAGATGTAAATCTGGCGTCTCGGCACATCAAGACTTTGAAAAAAATTTGTTCTAAGAAGGGTCTGGTATTGTGGTATATCAGCATGCCACTTTGCAGATTAATTATGCTATAATGGTGACCTTGGCTAAAAGACAGTGTACTCAAAAACCACAAGAAACAATTGATATTTTAACTGCAACAGAGAAAGTCATGTTAATTGAGAAAGGTAAAAGTCAGCCGTGTATTGGTGCCAGTGCTACTTTAGAACTTTCTTTGAAAACGGTTTTTGCACATTTTTAGAATAGAAAGCAATATTTTTGGGAAAATCCAATATTTTACAATTCACTTAAGAACATTTATAGGTATTCTTCAAATTAGGTCTAATATAACAGTTTATGCTCTGCAGTCTGTAATGAAATAAATTTCATGAAAAGACAAAAAAAATTTAAAAATTGAATATTTATGTTTTAGGTAATGAAAGAAAAATTATTTATTTTGGCCAGCTCATACATTTTTAGCTCCACTATTCGGAGAATAGGGGGACTATTCTACTCGCCCCAGCATCGGCGTTAGCTTTCTTGGTTAAAATTTTTTCGGCAACTTTTGTTTTCCTGTCATATCTTTCTTACTATTGCTTATATCTTACTGTAACTTCACATAAACATTGTTCAGAATACAAACATGCAGGGGCTGGGCCCATTATACCCAAAGTCAAGGTCACCAAGGTGTTATTTTTAAGGTTAAAGTTTTTCGGCAACCTTTGTTTTTCTGTCATATCTTTGTTACTATTGCTTAGATCTTACTGTAATTTCACATAAACATTGTCCAGCATACAAACAAAGAATGTGCAGGGGCTGGGCCCATTATACCTAAGGTCAAGGTCACAAAGTTTTTTTTTTTTTTTTATAATTTATTTCCATTTCCACATCCAAAGTATCATACATTCATCACAAACATTGATTTTATGTGCCAAAAAAAGATATTTACATAGAATATCAAGCGTAGCTGGAGAAATAATTCTATCTACATAAACAAGATTTTTTTGAAAGTTTACATGTCTATTCAAAAAAGAAATAAATTTACCTACATAAACAGTGTATAAATGTACATGTCTAAGCAAATAAACATTGTTCATTATCATCAAGTAGTATCATCTTGTATTCATATGGAAACCATTCTAAAAAGATAGACTAATAATATATTAACAGTGAAAAGACCGTACACATGATCAGATAGTTTTTCAAATGCTGTTTGAGTAACTTATCAGTAAATAAACTTAACTTGCAATGTTTGAGTCTACATTAATATCGTTAATAGTTGTATTATAATTTGTTATCCTTGCTCGAAAGAAAAAGAAGCGAGTACGAAAATAACAAGGACAAATTGACGAGTAGGTTCCAGAAATCCAATTACACACAATAAATTAGCAGCTTAATAAGCATACATAGTTACCTTGCTTAGCTTAACTGCAAGGTTTTTTATCATTAACATGATATTGATCTAGGGGAGAAAACTCTTAACAGATACTTTTCGGTGGAGATTGCAGAGTTGCATATCTTCTCTAAAATAACTTATTCAACAAGTTATATGTGAAAAAAAAAGGAGAAAAAATGTAGTTTAAAAAGTACAAGGTCAGAATGGAAAAGAGTCAGTAAAAATATCCATTAATGAAAAGCTAGAATGTTTCATAGATAGCATGTAATTCAGACCTAAGTTAATTTTTTATTGAGAAACAAAAACAGAACAAAGAAAAAAAACAGACAACAGGCGCAGTCACTATGAAGCCCCAGACCCACGTGTTACACTTCACCATCTACAAATAGAGTCCTAAAACTTCTCCATTTTCTATCAAAGCTATTCATGTTTTGGGATTTTTAGCAACATACTTCTCAGTTTTCAAATGTATTCTTAAACTATTAATAAACATCTGTAAGGTAGGAACCGCCACCTTAAATTTACTTTGATAAATAGTGTATTTTCCAAGCAGCATTAATAATAGAGTAGCTGCACTGAAATTTGAATTACCTAATAAAATATCTGATATTGACCAGTCAATATCTGCATTAGGACATTTTCTTTTTATCCATCTTTTGACTTCTTCCCAAAATGTTAGTGAAATTTGACAGTCATTTTCATTTTTTTCTAAACTTTTGAGTTTAAATTCAAAATTGTAATTAATAAAAATTGCTACCCCTCTTGACTGGCTACTGAAGTTGCTAAAGTAACACTCAAAACCCCACTGGCTACAAATAAAATTAATCTCTTTATCAGTAAAGTGAGTATCTTGTAAAAAGTACATATTGAATTTCTTCCCTTTCAGATAATTTAACAGATCTTTTCTTTTCCTACCATCTCCTAGACCTTGTACATTCATAGAAACAAAGGTCAAACACTCAGTCATTGTCGCCTGAGTAATTAAAATAGGTAACTAAAACCACCCACACAAAGTACTGTGAGTCAAACAGTGTAGGACAAGGATTCGAAACTCCATAGAGACTGCACAATCGTTTGAAAAAAAAAAAGACGAAGTATAAGCATCAGTGTTTTGTCAAAACTGAAAGCTGTTAATACTCTCTTAGTATTGAGAACAAGGTCACAAAGTTGTTATACTTAGGATTATTTTCATGTTTAAGTTTTTCGAAAGCTTCGTTTATAGACATATCTTTGGTATCTTAAAAGATAATTACTTGAAATTAAAAAAAAAAATCTTTATAATCAGCATCTGCATGTGTGGTTACAATCCCCATAAGTCTTACTGTATTTTTGACAGAATTATGCCCCTTTCATACTTGATTGTTTTTGGCAGTCTTCGCTTTCTGGATATAACAAGTACAGTATAAGATAAAGACTTGAAACTTAAAATGTATCTTTATCATCATCATCTGCATGTGTGGTTACAATCCCCATAACTCTGATTTATATTTTGAACCAAATTATGCCCCTTTCATACTTATTTATTTTTTTTTACAAACTTCGTTTTCTGGACATAACTGGTACTATATAAGATAATGACTTTAAACTCAAAATATATCTTTACCATCATCATCTGCATGTGTGGTAACAATCCCAACAACTCTAAATTGTGTTCTTGACAGAATTATGCCTCTTATGTATCATCCTTTTAAAGGTAGAGGTCTCTTATTGAAACATATATTAATTTTACGGTCAAATCACCAAATAGTGGAGCACGCTGTCTTATGGATGGCTCTTGTCACATACAATGGTCAAATGTGAACTAAAACTTAAACTTTACTAAAAATTAAAGTTTTATGAATAAAATTTCACATAAAACTTCAGGAATTTTGTTACAGTTGTTTGCATTTTGAATTTAAATCTGATTGTAAAAACAGATTTTATGTACTAGGAAATCAGACAAGAAAACACAGAATTTGTCTAGACCCATTCTCTTTAGATACATATTGAAATGCTTGATTATTTTCATTTTAGCTCACTAGAGCACAAAATGCTCAAGGTGAACTATTGCAGTCAGTTTGTGTCCATTGTTGGCATCAGTATTTTCTTATGACATCTCCACTTAAATCGTTTGGTGGAAATTGATGAAACTTAGCCTGGATGTTACTCGGATGGTTGTCTTCTAAAATTATTAAAACTGATTTGGATGGTTGCTTGTAGTTTTTTTTACAAATTAGAATAATTGAAACAATCTTTGTAAAGGGCTGCCTAAGTAACATTGTATAAAATTGTTTCAAAATCAGTCAAGCAGTTCTTGACTTGAAGAATGTAGAAGTTTTCACTTCGATTTCATACAAATATTTCCTGGGACACTCTTTCCCAAGGTTGTTAAAACTATTTTGATTTGTCAAAAAAAAATCATGGCTGTAAGCGGGCATGTGTTTACGTATATAGTGGTAAATTTAAATATCTCTCTGTCAGAAATTGCTAGCTTTATTTCAGAATTATTTTACTGGATTTTTTCTTGGTTGACCCTCTTTCAGAATTGTTCTGATTACTCACATTCATTAAAAAGCAAGGTTGCCAGATTCACTATAAGCAGAGTGGTGGAACCTATGCTCGCGGTATTCCTATGCTCAAAGTATTTCGATAGATATGCTTTCTGCAGAAGCACTGATGAAAATATTTCATCATGCTATGTTCAACACCGACCAGTGGTGAAATGCCTTTACAACAAATGTAGCAATAGCCGTGTGTGCCGCTCACGTGACGTATACAGCAGCCGGTACATTTTACGCAATCTGTATCCGTCGCACAAATCTCACACAAATATTTCAAAATCACTCAAATAAAGTTAGTTTTTTAGAAATCATGCATTACATTCAGATATAAGATACATTTAAGAGAAAGATGTGATGAATGTGATGCCTGGCTACACAACGAGTGCCTTTCGAACCATGAAAAGATCGATGTTGATCTTAGTATTTTGACAAATTCCAAATGGTTCTTTCTGAGATGTAGAGAGGAGTAAATTTCCTACACACAAAAGAAGTGTAGAAAACATTAGCGAGGTTAATCACTCTCGTTGTTTGAATCTTTAATACTTGAACATTCTGTTTTTAAACAACATTATTATACGTTTTTAAGCTTTGTTCTAATAGTGACTCCATTTCTGTAAGGGAAATATACACATAGAGGCACATACTAAATTTTATCCACATTTCTTTTGTTTTTCACATAATAAATGAGTAATGTTCTAAATATTATATTCGCATATGCTTGTTTGTTCATTTTTAACCTGCTGAATTTTTTTTCGCCCTTAGTTTAATTGATATTACATACCGCCAGCATAGGTTCCCTTCAGGGCGAATTTTTACCTTTTCACGTATGCCGTGTCGATAGCTCACGAGACAACTTAGTCATGTGATAACCCACATCAACAATATGTTTCGATAAAAAGAGGATAACTTTATGTTTTTGCATAGGCAAATCGAAATAATAATTTTTTCTTGCTTCTTAAAAAGATTATATATGTACAAAATACCGCGAGCATAGGTTCCACCACTCTATGTAGTGACAGCTTCTGAAAAAAAAATCAAGTTGGAAACTGTTTTAATTTTTTCTTTAATTCTAAAATAATTTCACACAAGTGACCTTTTACAAAGAACATTCAGATTTTTTCCGATTTGTCAAGAAACATGATTGCCAGAGAGTGAGGTTGCTTCCATAAATATATATTGTGGAAACTTTAAAAATCTTCTTGTCAAAAACTGCCTGCCTGATTAAACATAATTTTACACTCACTAACATTTTCATTCTAACCATTTAGCAAGATTGTTCCACTTATTCCAGTTTGTCAAAAATAGCTAAATAACTTCTCTTCTTAAGCCATTGGACAGATTTTGAAATAATTTACAAGAAATGTTGTTTGGGTGACAATCTGGTTAGTATTGGGCCAGCATGTATGTCTTGTTAATTTTTTGCATATTGTCCTATTTTGATATCTAATGTAGGACTAGCCATGTGCCCTGTTTGAATAAATTTAAGCAGAAGTTATTTCCCTTTCACTTTGTGCATACTTTTATTGTATTAATTTATTATGTACTTTCAGTTTATGATTACTTTATACTTGTAGTTATTGCAATGTTGGTACTTTTAGTCTCTTAAGATAATTGTTTTCACTCTGTATATAGACATATAGAATTCAGTTAACTGAAAATTTGTTTTATCTGCTATATATTTTATGTTAATATTTTTCAAAATAACCCAAACTTGCATATTGAAATCATCAATATTTGGAGGAGGGGCATGAAGTACTAATTTTTATGGACTTGCAGTTGTGTCAGTCCATGAAGTTAAACAAGCAAAGGTCCCATTTTTTTTATCTTGGTAAGTTGAAATACATGAAATCTTATTCCAACAAAATAGCCATTTTTGCAAAACGAGGAAATTTAAATAGAGATGAAATGATATTATTTTGACAATTTTTGATCATTGCCTGTAGAATTCTTTTTGTGATTTTTCTAGTGTTTATACTTTCCACAGCAGATATCACACTAACATGATTATGTTAAATGAATTAACCCTTAGCCTGCTAAATTTCTAAAATGGACTGTTCCATCATTCAGTTTGGGCAATACCATTTATTATTCGAAGGGGTGTTCACTGAAAATTTACTAACTGAATAGCCAACAGTGCAGACCATGATCAGCCTGCACGGATGTGCAGGCTGATCTTGGTCTGCACTGGTCGCAAAGGCAAAACCAGTCGCCGCCAGCAGGCTAAGGGTTAAAATATGAAAGAGTAAACTTCGTTTGTGCCAAATAAAGGACAGCTAGATTGCTCAGGTTTTGAAATTAAATATATCGCAGTTCATTCAGATATAACATATCGGAACATTTTATTGTGGCATTATTTGCAACTGTAGAATGTGATATATTCATTATAGTGTTATATGGTCCACTGCTGGTATGGGTGAATTAAACATTTCTTATGTAGGTTTAAGTATGATAATTGTGAAGAGGAAATTTACAGAACCAAAAGATCAATATCTGTTAGAATTCTTTGTGATGACATTTTATTGTTGGACCTATGGCAGTCTCACAAGGTTGACTGGATATATATATTTTTTTTATTTGTTCAAGCTACTTGAAGCATTTCTAGATACCTTTCTGGTCTATTTGTAAGAAAATTGAAAACAAATCAGTTATTAAATATGCATATTTTCACACTGCATTTTCACTCATGTAACTTCATTTTCACTCATGTAACTGCATTTTCACTCATGTAGTTACTTCATTATATTTTTTTCAGGACATTTTCTGAATACTTAAATTCAGAATATTTTCTGAATACTTAAATTCAGAATGTTTTCTGAATATATAAATTCAGGATATTTTCTGAATACATAGATATTTATTTTTATACAAGTCATTGTCTTCTTGTAAACTTGTGTGAAAGTTCTGCACATTTCTTTGGTGCAGTGAGGAAGAATGCAGGATCAACCTTCATTTACCTGGTAGTTTTAACTATGTATCATCTTTGTAATAATCAATGTATCTGTATTGTTACATTGAAGAACCATTGTTGTGACTGGTAATATTGTGAGCGTGCCTTCTGAAACCCTCGACTGTATCAGCATGCATTGCACAATTATTCAGATGGCACAACCACCTTTGTTTGTATTAAAGTAAAATGTTGAACCGTGATCACTTTGTGTCAAACTCCTGTCATCAACACTTTGACTAATAACACTGTAGAGTTCACAATTTAAGCTAAATCTTAATGAAACTTGGTCAAAATGCCTTACCCTTGCATGATCGTAAGAGGCGACTAATAGGGTCTTAACACTTGGCTTTGCTAAACTCTGCAATTCCAGTTGGTATGCAAATTTTGATTCCATACCTCATGTTTTTATTTGTCTATATAAATGAGATATGAAACCAAAATTTGTTGTCCTGTTTGGCGCCATATAACCTATAATGTGTTGGTGTGCCATAAAACCCAAATAAAAAAGAAACTCTAAATAAAACCCTGGAAGAAGTTGAGGGTCATCTGGGCTCAGAAACTAGCCCACTAGGTCAATTAATAGGAAAACCTTGTTATCACAGTGGAGGTCATTCTCTTGTTTGAGTTTGTCAGTGTCTTTTATGAGGTAAGCATCACAGATAATTGATTCGTATGATGTTCTAACAAGTGGAATGTATGGAACAGAACCACTTTACTGACAGGCCAGTGTAAAATATAAAGTCATAACCTCAGATTTGTTTATTCATACAAGATATTAAATCTTTTATAAGTATTTATAACTTTTGAAAAATGAAAAAAACATTACACCCATGACAATTTCTATGTTTAAATCAGTTGGTTTCTAGTGAAATAATCATCATCATTGAATACATGATTTAAGATGTACTGAAATTGAATATTTACCTATGTAATTGTTAAATAAATTGAAGTTTGGAATTCACTGTGATAAAATGTGTTTCAATGCCCTGTTAGCATTCCAGTTTGAAAATATAATAAAAGGAGAATTTGTGTTTTTTGTCTTTTTTGTGTCTCTTGTCAAAGATAAGATATTTATCTAACTTTGTCTTTCACAAGATCAGAGTCCATATCAGACTCAGTAACTAGTCTGGTCTATCACATGAACATTTTTGTAATGAACGTATGTCTTTATGTGATGAATCCATACCCAGAACAATATCAAAGTAATTCCATGGAGCATTTATCTTGCATTATTGTACATATCCTAATCAAAACTCAATTACAGAGCTATCATTCTGTCATCAGCGAGATGAAATTTAGATTAGTTGTATGCACAGTTCACTGAATGTCGTATGGTCTTCGATTTTCAGGAATTTCATGATTGGGTTTGTTGAGGCACAACGTAAGTTTTGATGGAAGTTCAGTGCTTTGTGCTCCCAAACTATTTTAGCAGAACAACGCAAGCACTTCTAAAAAGGTTTAAAACTCGTGTGTTAACATTGTATGCAGTCATGGTAATGTCACTTTTAAATAGGACAGTAAATGGCACTAAATATACAACTTTTCAATTTAATGAACGATATATAGCAGAACCACATTTATTTTATCGAAACACTTGGATACTAAAAGGTTACATGCTTGCGAATAATGGCACGAGTGTGTAGCCAGAGTGAAATTCACGTGGCATACAGTAGAGATATATTTAAGGTGGTTTTGCTATATATTATTTCGATTCTGATCTGTTCTTGATGTAAACAAGTAGATGAAATGGGGAAGCACTATCTTTGCGCATGTATGGCGTCAAATAAAGTAGGTCGGAAGAACTTCAACGCATGGACGTGTTTTAAGTGTTAAAACATGGGGAGTAAAATGTCCCGCGGAATAATTGGCATCAGAGGGGTTTTCGAAAATTTGAAGCACGCTCCGGATACTCAAAGTAGTACGTCTGTATTAAATCGGATAAAAAGTAGAGCACTTGTAATTTATTCTGTAATCTTATTTCCAACTCGTTTGTATTTTAATGTAATGTTACCTTGCTCTCGTATAGACAAACCGTTAGGGTGCAAAACCTTGCTAAGCTAAGTGTCGGTGCGTCCGTGGCCGATGGTTAAGGTCTACTTCAAATCACTTGCACCTCACCGATGTGGGTTCGAGCCTCATTCGGGACGTTGAATTCTTCATGCGAGGGAAGCCATCCAGCTGGCTTACGGAAGGTACGTGCCCGTTCGTAGTTTAATACACGGAGGCACCTGCAGTCTTCCTCCACCACCAAAGCTGGGATGTTCCCACATGGCTTAAAATTGTGTCGGCGCGACGTTAAACCCAACAAAATAAATAAATAAATATTAAATAAGCAGTGTCTTTCATAGAGTGAGTTTTAGGAGAAACTGAAAAAGTTCAAAAATATTAATACCGTTGGCATGTTACGCATTATAAACACACATACATTAAACAAGTCACACATTTGATAGGAGGTGTCCTCCGTGGCCCAATGGTTAAGATCACTGGCCAGCTGGCTCAGTACGAAAGGTCGGCTACCCATGTGTCCGCCTATGCCTGAAATAATTGAAGTCCTACAAAGACAGTTTGATAGGAGAATACACGAAATTTGAGTTGGGCTTCATCTGTGGAATATTTTAGCCCACCTTAACCGAAAGTTTAGGATGAGCTTTAAATAAAATGGAATGGTCTGGCGTCCGTCATAACCTCTGAACCCATCGGCTTGAATTACACTAAACTTCTTTTGTAGCATCCTGTCAAGTTTGTTCAAAGATTATCGATTGCCGGACTAAACCACAAAATCACTTTTTTTTCGGGATCCACAACATCTAAAATTTATATAAAAAAAACACCTTTAAATAATATCTTCTTATAAACCATTTGACATATCTAAAATAAATTCATCATGCTTAATGATCTCAGGTGAGAAACGTAGGCAACTTGGCCATTTTGTTTTAAAATACTTCCGGTCCACAGCATTGCAAAAACTCACGGACTGCTAGTTGGTCTCCATCAAACTCTGTACACCAGCATCAGAGATATGTTCAAGTATTTCTCCAGCAGAAAGGAACTAACCAACTAACAGGGTTACATACACAGCTGCTGACTTAGATCCAACTCGATTATCGTACATTTTTCCTGCAGGATTTCGGCTCTCAACTTGAAGACAGGATTGAACCTAAACTTTCACAAAATTTATGTAAATTAGTCCCAAATGCAGATCGGCTTAGAGATTTTACCACAACTAAATAAACAAAGGGCCCGAAAAAACAATTGGAAAATATGCGGCTGCAAAAAATATACTTGTATTATTTTTTATGTTATTGAACGGTTATATTAGCTTTTTCATTCTCTCAACACTTTGACCAGTCGCTACTGCAGTTGCAAATGAACCGATTTTTGCGTTATTTTTGAAGGCCTATTAGTATCATCATATCTGAAAGAACAGGATAGTGAAATATTAATTCAAGACAGAAATTATTAAACTTTTCCTTTAGGCTTACGTTTGACAAATTCAAAGTTAACACTGTTTCGTTTCACTTTGTATTATAAATCCTTTAGTAAGGATGTGGTATATCATATGTATTGCATGCATAATGAAGACTGATTGCGTTTTATTTAAGACAGAAATTATTAATCATAAAACTGTTTTATGGTGATAGGTAAAGTTACCGACGTAGTTGTTGCTTATTAACAACCATCACTTATAATTAGAAATATCACAAGAAACTTCAAAACTAATGATTCTTTAACACAGTGCTTTGTGGATTATATGGACATTTGATGTTTGAGTACTCCTCCTGAATTTCGATCATTTAGAAAATGTAAGTTGTGTGGAGGTAAATTGTTTACAACTTTTCGTGTGTTAGCAGTGACCTTTAAATAAAATACCATTTGTAATCTCAGAAACGCTAGGAACCAGTCAGAAATTTCGATTTTTTTTGGGGGTTTGTAAAAGATCACGTATATATATTGCTTTAAACAAAGAAAAACTTTTTCAGCAACTAAAATCTCTTTCTAACAAACAGGCAGACAGACGGATTGTGGAGGAAGCACAATAAAAGGAGAACCATATTCGTGTGTTCTCAAATACTTAGACAAGCCCCTGCACTATGACCTATAATTCTTAATTTTAAATTATTTAAAGTTTTGAATATAGCCAGTCTATATACTATTATTTTATTCAGTTCTCAATGAAAATCTGTAAAAATAAACAGGCATCTTTCATAGGATGAGAAAAATGTACAGTCAGACCGGTATTCGAACCCATGGCCTCGGAAAAGCGTTTCGATACTCTACCACAGAGCTAGCCAGCCGCCTGCACACTTTCCACCTGATTTAATATTCAAGTTCTACACCGTGACAAGAAAAATCACACAAATCTGAATGTCAGAGACAAATTCTTTATTATCAGTTTAGTTGCTAGTCTATCAAAGACGGGATACAGAACAACAAGAGTACAACCAAGGTCCGATGAGTCAGGACAGTTCTAAGACGAATATAAAAGCAGTTCCGCCCCAGTGGGTTTAAGAACCTGCCTGTCATGTAGTTTACCACATGTCTCATCAGAAACAAAGAGGAAATTGTAGCGCCCAACTGTAAACGGACTGAACACTCAAAAGACTGTTACTTAAAACAGCCGGGTACTGGCCTCGTTTAGTATACGCCTTTACAATTTAATATAGAAACGGCCATGACCAGAAAAAAAAATAATAATAAAAAAAAAAAACACCCACAATGTCAGATTGTCAAATTAATTCTGAATATTTTAAAATCAAATCGGAACTATGACCGTCAAAATAATGGATTTTACTACCGGCCGCAGTGGGCTTTTAGAAATGCATGTCATGGATTTCACTACATACCCCGTCAGACAAAATCAAACAGGAACCTTAAAGGGGCCAAACATACGACATGTCCCTAAATAGCCGGGTCATAAACTCGCTTAGTGAAACTTTTAAAACAATTTTAAAGAATACAGTAGGGAAAATGCCATTGCTCAGGATCTTACAAAGCTTGTAAATAACATTCATACAAAAGTTAGGTTGCTCTGATAAAACACAAAAAAAAAAAAAAAAAAAAAAAAGGTGTTAACGCGTTTACGCAATCTTTTCTTACGGTAGCTCTGTTGAATTAGTTTTGAAGCATGAATAAAGAATGTCCCCAGTCTAAAAGTATAAAATTCATATCTATTACCATAAATGTTTTATGGATATTATCTTAACATAATTTCATAAAGTATTATTTAACAAAAGCTCTGGTGGATAAAAAGTCATTATCTTATTATATGATGTAAGATAGATACACATTCAGAGATAATCGTAGGATAATGTTAATCTGATTTACTTCTATACCCAATCGTTTAAAATTTTTCGTACTAATCCACAATTAAAGAAACCAAATAACGATAAACATATAAAATGATTCATAGAGGTTTTGCAATTAAAGTATTTTTGTACTACAGACTGGTAGACCTTTGGAGGAGGCAACACGATGAACTACTACACTATATCGTCTAAAATGCACCATATAATCTTCTTTGACTATAAACAATGATAATCGGGGGATAATGTTAAAACGAATCATTTTTTTAATTTTTTTATTTCTATTCGTTTTAAGTATTTTGCTGTCTGATACCCGTATAAAATGAACGACTACACGAGTGGAATACTATTGTAAGCTGCAGCTGCAAATAAAGTTGTTTATTTTTTATTGTGAAATATTAAGATGAAAAGAAATGACAACATGAAATCGCTTTGGTATTCAAAAATAAGTAGATAACACAAGAAATGCACGGTGCATTTAACCATGACATCGTGTTGATAAGTATGATAAAACATGCGAGGCTTCTATCATTAACAATAAAAGGTACGAATAGATTCCCTGGAAGTATTGAGCACGGAAAACATAGTCACAGTCAGAAATGGCAAAGTAGGTCAACCATAAATAGAAACTGTAGTGAAAAGCTGTAGCAGACGGGTCCCTTTCAGATACCCATCAACAAATGCATTTTAATCACAAGGGGGATGGGCCAAACAAAAACGGCGGAGGACGGTAAGTGAAAGGGGTTATAAAGGATAGGGACAAAGTGTGTGGTGGATGGGGATGAAGAGACATAACACCACCAACATACGAGGCAATATACACACATAACATATAAAACGAAACGGACAAAAAGCTAGTTGAAAACTGGGACACCACCTTGAAATGGTCAGTAACTTTTATAAAGGTAACTGGAGGGTTTAAATGTCAACTTCACACCGTATTTACAACTAGATAAAATGAAACAATCCCCGCTGAGAAAAGCTCTAACAGTATATAAGCAGCAGCAACAATAGCAACAACATTATTATAATAGCAATGCATTATTAAGCACTTAAAAGAAATACTTGCGTTTTCCTGAAAATATTACATTTTATTGTTTCAGTAGGAGACGTAGTTATTGCATAAAACACCTAAACATACGTGGAGCTTCAGAATTTGTGATTTATGTTAGTTCTCCTTAACGCTATCTTTTGTGGATTACATACACATATTTGATGTTAAAGTGCTCTAATTCGAAGACAATCATTACAAAATTAGTTTAGTGTTGTTTATAGTTATTGGATAAACGATGAAAGTGTCTATTCTAATGTTAACGACCCCAATGTGCATCCATTCTTACACCTTTGAACAAGATATTATTTAAACATGCGGCATTATATAATGTAAGGTTGTTGGCTAAATCTGTTAAGACTGGTCCAAGGTATTTTGATATTCTATTTGATTTGTAATAGTTGTTTACATCTTGTAATAACTTTACACAATTTATGTATGATGAAATTATTAATTGTACCCTTTCCGTTTTACTCGTTGCATGTAAAACTGTCATACCATAGCAAACTTTGAGGCAGTTATGATTATGCGTCATTTTCTGTTGTATTAAATTACTTTGGAATTACGGTATATGCAAACATGATATGTTTAATTTTGATTACATTACAACTTGAAAGGCAAATAACTGACAACTGTTGTTTAAGAATCCTGTTAACGACTGTCTCAGGTACACATGTGTCTCTCTGAATATCCCTTATGAGATGCACGAGTGTTATCAATTCTTTCCCAATTTTCCTCAAAGCCACTCCAGTTTTTCAGTGTTGATGATAAGAAATTGAAGACTAGAAATCAAGGCAATATGTCATACTCTGTCAACATATGCTTTATGAATTGCTTTCCCACCTATAAACTTACGTCGTTTTCACTGTATAGTTCTGCCAATCTTAGTCTGAAAAGCCTATAAATCAAAACCTTCAAAAACTTCTTGTCGAAAACAATTTTATAAATCTTTTCTCGAGCTTTAACATCGAGAATTGGTTCTGTCAGTATGAATATGACGTATATATTTCGACTCTCTGACAGATTATAACTTAGAATAGAATCGCACGAGTGTAAATAATTCTCAAATCATGCATATCGGTCATTGTAATTCAGAGTTACAGAGGTCTCTTTCATTTTCTCTGCATTATGAACATGAATCTCCTTTTGCAGATTGCAATGTTTTTCATTCTCGAATGGTGCTTATATCATCAAATTCTAATTATTTCTGTACTGTAACGTAAAAACAGCCGTTTCCACAAACAATAGTTTTCATTTGCGCACACGTTATGTTTTGAGTGCGCAGGTAATAGCTATTCCGCGTGTGCACGTACAGACTGTAAGAAATATGGCGACTTGGAACGGTCAATGGTAAAATAAAGTCACAGCAAGTAATTTGAAATCACTTTGGTATTCATCAGAAAATGTAACAGAGGAAAACCAAGAACAATGTGCAACAAGAGAACACACACCGTAGATCGTGCTGCATTAAATATCACCCACCGTATTGTTGATTTTAATTGTGTTATAAAACAACCTCCATTTTTCCGTTGTTTACTAGTATAGTTAAGTGGGGTTAGTGCTAATATAATTGTTTACTGAACTGTCCGCCTTTGCACCGACAGATTATTTTTAATGTCACATTTAATTTCTTATCAGATTTTCTACTGTAAAATTCTGTTCTCACTTTTCATTGTATTTTAAACACGAAGAAAATATTTGCACATTTTACTGTTTACTGTCGTTTCGAACTCAGTGTCAGTAACTTTCCGAAACATCCTACAGGAGAAGTAGATCTCTTAAAGTTTCGTTTCCACATACATGTACTAGTGCTACCTATGCGGATAAAAAAGTTAGGAGTATACCAAATGCGCATCTATTGTGGGTTTGATCGTTACAATAGCGTTTCTTATACGATTTGTAGATCCTAAAAGAATTTGCATATAGAAGGCAGCTTTCAGGGCTATGTAACCTCATTCAGTCTTTTCAGTGTCTGTCTGCGTTATGAATCAAATTAATTTTACTATCGGCAATGTGTCAATCAAAGATTATAGAAAAGAAACACAGCTAAAGAAACTATTTATGTATCTTCCGAGATATAAAAGTCTTATCAAAACACTGAGCTATTCACTTAAATTTCTGAAAGCCCTTCATTAATTTTTCTTCGTAAATGAATAACATTTGTATCAGAACTTTCGGAGATAAGAAAACGTGGCGATATGTCAAAACCTGTCACCAGCTATCGTATTCTACAAACGATTTCTAAAAAAAAAACGATTTGACCTCTCTATAAAGACTGCTTTATGAATTGTTTTAGCTCATCCTTGGCACGAACGACATCTCTGATACTATTACTTTTCTGTCTGTCTGTCTGTAAGTTGATGAAACTTAGCCTTGATAGTCCTTAAGTAGTTTCTTTCACAGTTGTTCAAACAGTTCCGCTTGGACCGCCAGAAATCTGGAAACGACATCAAGTCCTAAGTCGTTGCTCTGTTTCGAACAAGTTTCAATTTTTCTTACTTTAACCTTTACCAAGATTGTTCAATTTATTACGATATGTACAATAATATATATTTTCTTGCCTTGTTTTACTGTGTATCTCAAAAGCTCACAGTGAACACGTAAAACGACTCTTGAAGGAAACGATTTGATGAATCTTTCGTCTGGCTTTAACAGCTAGGTTTGCTTTGTTCCATCTTATGCTTCAAAAATTTGATACATTTGATTTTCCATCTACGGTTACCGGAAGTAAAAGTTAAAAAGGTAGTATCAAACAACTTGAGAACATCTTGACTGATTTTCACGAACTATTACTTACCCGTATGACCATCCTTTTTTATTTATTCACATGCTTGCGCTCATCTGCTCATCTGCACAAAAAAATGAATAAAGTGAAATGTTCGTTTATCATAGTGTCACCCCTACTGTAAGGGCCAGCCAAGTTGGCTTATGAGACACCTACACACATTGAACAGCATGACTTCCCGGTTCCTATTATTAATGCCAGGCACCTGGCAGGTAGGCAATCGGTAACCATCATTTAACTAGCTGGCGGCTCACCAACCGGTCTCTCTTCAGAAATATTTGCCATTAAGCTGCACCAGAGGGATATCTGTAAAATATGTGAAACTTTTGTGCCACAAGTATTACATCTAGGTCTGTCTCCAACATCTTTATGGCTCGATGAATTCGAACGTGTGCTTCTTCCGTTTTGTAGACATGCGGTATTTCGGCTGTCTACCTTAAAATTCACAATTGTTAATCATTGTTGAATACGGATCAATACAGACTTTCTACCTTTTGAACCACATGACTGCTATAGTTTAAGAGGGGGTAGGTTGCATTTATTACAAGCACCGTAAAGATGGTTTTTGCGTTATTATAGAAATTTAAAAGAAAAGCGACAAGAGAAAAGATAAGGGAGCAAGCGAAAGAAACTTTCTGATCAGGTCTGACTCGTTACTCAGAAGGGGAAACTTCCCGTTCGGGAAGTCAACCACTTGGCTTTTCCCTACTTCCTGAACGGGAAACTTGATACTAAATATAGTAACTTGCTTCCCGTTCGGGAAATAAAATCATCTTTTTTTGACTTGTTTCATTCATAAAGCCCGGTGCATATGAGTATGCATGGTATCATTAAACGAAGTACACCATTGTAAACTTGGGAAATATATCTATAATTTTACCGTTCATTTTCAATACATCATAATAAATTTTTTATTCAACAAGGAAATTACTTAATTTCGAAATTCCACGAATTTGAAACTTAAATTCCCGATCTGCACGCTTATTATATAGATTTATATTGAATTTCTTGTCTTTTATGGCGTACTTAAGTTACAGAAGTAATATTAATAAACTCTTTTTAACATTGCCCTGCTTAATGAGTGCTAAAACAAAATATTTCCAGATGCTTCAACATTTATTTCTGACAATATTTGGAAGTTACGTTTCCTATTCGGGAAACTTTGAAATGAAGAAATATAAAAAATAGATAAAATTTTAATTACGACACTTAAAACAAATTGAATGGTAGAAATTTAGATAAAGTATCAAGTTAAAATGACACATCTGATTCAATTACACCATGTTTACTCTTTTGTACCGTGCCTTTTGATGGAAACATGTCAAAATGATGACTTTTGATGAAACAAGTTACTATATTTAGTACCTAGATTCCTGTTTGGGAAGTAGAGAAAAAACTTAAATTCATTTCAAGAACAGGGAGTTTACTCTACTGTTACTGTTAATACTGAACTTAATAGTTTTATATGTACATTCCGTTTAAAGTTAGATTTCCGAGCTTTGATGGTGTAGGAATACTAGAACTATTCTAATACACATTACAATATTGCAATGTTTCACTTTGTGTGCAGTATTAAACGCTTTTACAAAGAAGGCAACTTGCACGAAGTTCCTAAAAATGCAGAAAATATCCTTTTTTTTAACGACATAATTTTAAAGTACAAACAGCAGTTACCTGTAACGGAAAACCTCTTGCAAAACGTACACTTGATAGTAAACCTAATCAATGTTCCTTGCATCCATACATCTTTTAAAAAAGTTAGTCCATTATGTTAGTTTTTAATCAATTGTCATTGTTAAACGGGATGTACAAGACTTATCATAAGTACTGAATTATTTGTTTTCGATCTATAAAAGCCCCAAACATTATATCGGAAGCTTAGAAAGTACAAAACGTTGTGATCTATCATACGCTGCCATCAAAATATTTGACTGAAAGGCGCCATGACCTCTTTAAAAGACTGCTTTATGAATTGCTTTTTACGTATAAATGACTTACGTCATTTTCCCTTCACAGTTCTATCAATATAAGTCTGGAAAGCTTATAAATCAACACCTGAAATACTTCATGTCGAAAACTGTTAGATGAATCTTTACTCTGGTCTGAACATTCAGACAGAATTCTTTCAGCTTTTATTACTTACACTAAAAAAATCAGTAAAATGAGTCTGCTATTGTTTTGTTTGGTTCCTCTCTGTACGTCCTGAAGATTTTAGTTTCCAATCTACGAGCACCACAGCGAAAAGTAGAAGGTAAACAAGAAGAATTATTCTCTTTTTAATGGAAAGTTTGATTGATTTTCACGAATATCTATAACTGCTGCGTATGACCTTCCAAGTTTGTTTGTTATAATGCGTCTGCAAAAAATCTTTTAGAGCAGGCTTTATTAGAACAATACTTGAACTGCTACATTACTTGTCTCCATCAACATTTGTACAACTGCGTCGGAAAGATATCTTTCCTTTTTCCAGCGAAAAGGATTCACAAGGATTACTTATACAGCTACATGTTGATTGAAGTCTGACGCAAAAATGAAATCAAACGTCCTTTTTAAAGATTAAACCATAATTAGAAAGGTAAAATTTACCAACATGCACCACCCATACACGCCATTTTGTGCTCGGGTGATCGTTAATGTTAAAGTTTGAAGGTATGCCTCAACATAATGGATAACACCAAGGAAAAAAAAAAAATAAATATCGTCACATTTACTCTGTCAAAATTACAGAATAATTGAAAAACAGAAGGCGGCTCATTTTGCGGTGAAGTGACCTCTTTAAGTCTGTCTAAGCCATAGATCATTTTTGCAATTGTAAATGAATTGTGTCTCCTTGTTGTATTCACATCACTTACTTCTTGGCGGATTATCAATCTGAACAGAAAAAGCGTGAAAACTAAGCAAAATTCCTCCCTTGATCATTTCTCAGCTTGCTTTGTTGACCTTCCATATAAGCGTTAAGGAAGAAAATATGCCTGTTTTTTTGAAGACAAGGCAGACATGGAAAAGTTAAACATTTCCTTCGTCATGCAATTATTGCATATAAGCAGTAAAGTCACCTGTATAAAAATGTGAAGCGTAACATTTTAACTCAATATAAGAATTTTGCGTGTTAGATGATGTTTAAGCACACTGACCTTCTTGATTACACTGTTAGGTATTGGATACGAACTTTGATACATTAGGGAAGTACTTCGGCACCAGTTTGCATTAATTAGCAGTGAACGTCCTTTCTAAATCCGATAAAGAAAAACAAGAAAATAGAAGCAATTTTCTTCGTTTGTTAGTGTTTTGTTGTTTGTCATCACGTATGAAGAAAAATTTGTCTTGTCAGTTAAGGGATCTTTTTTTTTCAGACAGGTTGGCAGCAAAACAACAGTTCATTATTTCATATATTATTAGGCCTGTCAACATAGAGAAAATCCCATGATTGTACGAATCGGAATACTGGCATACACACAAAACTTAGCATGGTTAGTTATGATATTTACTAAATGCCAATGGCAGGGCAAAGTGCTATTTACCAAATGATCTATGCCAACTTCTAAATGTGAAAGCTGTCTAGTTCAATTAAAAGACTATTTGTAGGCAATTAAGAAACAAAAACACACTGAAAGATTCGATAAAAGAAATATTTAAAAAGTTGTTTGCCGAACCAGATGTTCAACTTGCATTTCGTTCTAATATGATCACTTTCAAACTGTTATTCACTAACTGATTTGTATTTTTAAGTTGTATATGTCTAAGCATATCTAAAGTCTAACGTGTACGATCATAAAGATCGCTTATAAAGAACATGTGTGTTAAGTTCATTATATTGATTAGAATGCATTTGTAAACATAATATTATATATGCTGCAATAATACATAATACATTTGTCCAAGCGTATTCTTATATGTTGATTCAGAAGTATAAAGAATTATCAATGTGTATATGTTTACTCCACTACAAAAAACAAAACAAAAAACAGCAACATAGAAACTTGTTGTTCCCATTATAAAACTCTGTAAGAGAGAAGCCTATCATTATAAGAAGTTTGCTGTAATTATGAATATCATGGGGATCTTTAGAAACTTATGATTTATGTTAGTTCCCCTTAACATAAACACCAGTAGATTAAGTTGATGTATTTGATGTTAAAGTATTCTGCTCTATAATCGTTGATTTTCGTAAGTTTGATTATGAGAACTTTCAAGGCCCAAATACTTTTTGATAAAAGTTCAGTTCTTTATGCTCCTAAATTGTTCAAAACATCGCAAATGTCAAATATAAGAACTATATCATAGTTAATGTGGCAAGAGCTGGAGGCATGGGTTGCAAACGTCTCTTGGTCGGTTGGAATCATGTCTTTAGATCTCTTTGCCATAAAATCCTTTCTTAGAAATATAATTACTCTTATTTCTGAGCCTAGAGAGAAAGGGGTTTTCTGAGGAAATACAATTGTCAATATGAAGATAGACTAGCTCCTAGACTATGATATACTTTTCTTTTACATTTTTATTATTCAATGCAGTAAACTGAATCGCTCTATCCCTTATCCAATATGATACTTTTAAATTCATTCCTATAATAAAGTCTTAGAATAGACTAGCTTTTGTTTCTATGAATCTGAATTAGACAAAGAAGATAAATGTAGAAATATCTATGGTATCAATGTAGTAGCTTGTCTAGTATGGAGAAAGAAATAAACATGATAACAGATTACTTGATCTCAACAGACTGCAAGTCTAGAATCATGCCTGTGTAGCTTGCCAGACCTTGCATTAACGAAAATGACCTTCAGTACAAGATTATGAACCAAAATTTACTAACTTTTAGTCCCGATATTAATCAGATTTAAAGTGAATTGCGATATAATTAATCACACGTCTTATCAGAAGTAACAAGTTACTTACACTTTCCGATTTCTAAATGATCCCGTCTGTTTTCCACGTTAATTATAAGCATTAATATCGGCATTTTGGAAGTTATGGCGATTTGGTTGTTGTACGCTGCCTCAATTTTTTTTATCGGAACTAATCATTTCTACACATCCCTCTCAACAGGTAATTCCTAGGAGGCGCCGTAACCTCCTCTTTAATTGATTCTGCGTTATAAATTGCTCTTCTCTTGTAAATGAATCAAGTTGTTTTTTGCTACATTTCAATCTGTTGTAGTCTGGAAAGCTTGTAAATCAATTAAAATACTTACGGTCTTGAATCGTGTGATGAACGTGTACACTGTACAACGCTCAGACAAATTTCTTCTAGTTGTGACCCAATCTCTCCGTTCCATGGGAGATAGTACCTAAAATTTTAAATTATGAAAATCAATTAAAATATTAACTTCGGATGTTTATAAATATAACATTTATGACAGAATATAGTACATAAGTCTTAATTTGATCATTTTGAAGCATGTTGTTTTAGATTTCTTAAACTTTTTATTTAATTTCCATGTATTCCCTCTTGCAGATAGTCCTACATATCAAGTCTGCTAATTATACTTGGAATTATTGCAGGAAGAACTTAACGCAATGCAAAAAAGTCAAATATATGATTATTGTATAACATCGGAAATGTTTTAAGTCTAATAAAATAAATTCAGATCCACTAATTAAGCTGAAATTTAGAAATAATGTTATTTCTACCATATCACACATCATATATATAAACAAGGAAAAACTCTTCAGCATTTACCATAAAATTTGAAATTACAATGAAATGATTTATCAGTTATCACTAAGTTTTTGACCATACAGTTACCTCTTTCTTCCTATAGCCCATTTCACAGGAACTTCGGAATTTATCGGAAATTTTCGTAAAATCAAATCACGTGGAGGCTTATCAGCTGATCGGCTCGACCAATGAAATACTGGTTCTTAATTCTACATGACTGTTTTGTGATGGCGAGTACTTCAGCAGCAGACGAGCACCCTTTTATTGAATTAAAAGACATTCTATTGGAAAACTGCCACAGACTTTCAGAAAATTCAGTATTCTTACTATTATTACTTATTTCCTCATTCGCATTCCGATTTTCGCTCAATCAGGGAAATTTCTTACGAGCACTACACGAACGGACATGTCTGAGTCATTATACATGTATTGGTATCGCAGCGTATGTAGGTCAAGTTCCAAGACAAAGAAAAATTAGTTGTGAAGTTTTTCCTGCTGGACTTTTGTCCTTTTTTCACATTACCACTCTCTGGTTAAACGCACTGAGTGATTGTATAAATAATGAAGTAGTTTCAGTTGACGTTTTTATAATAAAATCCATATTTCAAAAAGTAAATACGCACCGTTGTTTATAATTTATGTTACTATTTAAAGCTTATTTTGTACATGTATCCTCCAGCATTTGATTGGTCAGACGATTAGATGTTCAGATCATGATCGCCGTTTTTCGTGGATTCTCGTTAAAAACCGTAGTGAAATGGGCTATTAACTGGTGTAATACAGATGTACAGGTTAATGCATGGAAAGATTAATATTTGTGTCATAGATTGATCTCTAGTTCTATGTTTATATAACAAGTTCAATGGTTTTGATTCACTTCGCTATAATGTATTCTTTCGAGAAATGGCAATGCTGATCGGTCGTCTAACAAAGATTGTTTTCTCAAGCTGAAAAGGACAATCGCGGTGACACAAAAATCGGGTAAATTAGGACCAACTTGACCACCTTGTTGATATGCTTGTTCTTCCTACTAATAAACATGCAGGATTTCTAAATACTACCTCCCGTCCCATTGTTTGTTCTCATTAATATGTTTTCTTCATTAACAGTGAAAGTACCACTAGCATGTTGTCTGTATGTTGTAATTTGTGTTGCTCTTTGATCCAAATCTACGAATTTTTGGCAGCAAGATGAAAATGAGTAGAGGCTTAAAATTTACTTACAAACATTTGCAGTATTTATTGAAAATTAATTCAGCCTGATAGCCTAGCTATGGTTTTAAATATAAAACTTAAGGAGAATCGTTGTCTAAAATTTCCCAAAGACAATGAAAAGTCTTCTGAATTACACACATATAGGTTTTAGAGTTAACCTTTACCCTGCTAAATTTCTAAAATAGACTGGTCCATCATTCAATATGGGCAGTACCATTTATCATTTGAAGTGATGTTCACTGAAAATGTCCTGACTGAATAGCGAACAGTGCATTGGTCTGCACTGGTCGCAAAGGTAGAATCACTTGCCGACAGCAAGCTAAATGTTAACTGTATGTCTGAGAAAAGAACAAAACGTAGGTACCAAAAGTACATGTGTATCACTTCGTCTCATTTTTAGTATTTATTGAAATACGGTCTGACATTGTTTTATTCCTGCATTATAATAATGAAGAATCACTCTAAATCTGTTGTTGTTTATGAACTAGAATTTCGGAAACGAATTTCGGAAAAGATTGAAGAATTATTCTCCGATAATTGTTCCCCTATGTTTACAATTTGTTTGCGTTATAATGTGCTTTAAAGAGGCAAGTGTATTATTTATTGCAGCCACAATGAAAAATGAATGCATGCAATTATAGAAAACCATAGAAAGCATTACATTATTTTGGAGGCAGAGTCACTAAGGAAACATTTTGATAATAACAGCAGTTAGAAGTTCTGAAAATATCCGAGGGTGCTTCAAATGTCTCGTTTTTTTGTAGTTTTCATTTAAGTAATCTTTAATGGGTTAATATGTTGGCCTTAACAACATTCTGGATATTTCCTTGACCCGATGTCGCAATCGATACTTTGACGATATTTGCCAAGATCTTTCAGTATTCTGTAGATGGATTTACTATGTCGAGTTTCGGTTACAATATCTGTTTGTCGGTATTGTTTTTGCTCCAGGATTATTCGTTAACTTTTTCTGTTTGTGACCTGTATATGGGTATACCAAACAGACCTAGTTTTTGACCGTACATGACCCAGTTTCAAACTGATCTAGAGTTCATCAAGACAAACATTCTGACTAATTCTCATGAGTTTCAACCTTAAATTGTGGTCTCTAGATTGTTAACAAGATTTTCCTTTGATCTGGCCTAGTGACCTAGTTTTTGACCTCACCCAACCCAGTTTCAAAATTGAACCTAGAGATCGTCAAGACAAACAATCTGACTAAGTTTCATAAATATTGGGTCACAATTGTGGCCTCTAGAGACAAACAATCCGATTAAGTTTCATAAGGGTTGAGTCACGACTTTGGCCTCTACAGTGTTCACAAGCTTTTCCTTTGATTTGACTGGGTTTTTTTATTCCACATAACCCAGATTAAAAAAAACATTTTGACCAAGTATCATAAAGATTAAGTCACAACTGTGGCCTCTAGAGTGTTCACAAGCTTTTCCTTTGATCTGGCCTACTGACCTAGGTTTTGACCCCACATACCCAGTTTCAAACCTGACCTAGAGATCGTCGAGACAAACAATCTGACCAAGTTCCATAAATATTGGGTCACACTTGTGGCCTCTAGTGTGTTTACAAGGCAAATGTTGACGGACAACGGACGCCGACGGACGCCAGACAATGACAGGTCACAATAGCTCACCTTGAGCACTTCGTGCTCTGGTGAGCTAAAATAGCGTATAGATACAATCTGATGTTTCGCCTACAGCAGTATACCAACGTAAGTCAAATGCATTTAATTTTACACTGGATGCTGGCATTATCGTAGACTTATTTGCATTTGCATTCAAATTATAAGAGACGCTTTTTTAGACACCCAGACGACAAATAGGCCTGACTTAGGCAAGTCGGAACAGTGTTCCAACATGCCCGACAACGCTGTTCCAATTTACCCCAGCCACGTGTTACCTTCTGTCATGGTCTTGTGAAAGCGCGCCGATGACAATAATTCAAATTGTAGTGTTTCACATGTTAGCTCAGAAAAAGCACTTTTAAATCATGCATAACGATATACAACGTTTCTATACTCATGATGTGTGAACTTTTCTCACTCCGTCCTTTTGTTTTGACTTCCCGCCATTGAAACTTTTGGAGATGGCAGGTACTGGTTACGTCAGTCTTATACCTCATCAAATATCATGCACATTATTAACATGTTAAAATTATCGCACTTGTTCCGACTTAGCCCGTGTTCCGACTTACCCCGGTTTCCCCTATATATAGAATAGACACATGAGAAAGTAGGCGACGTAACTCCTTTCAATCTGTCTTCGGTGTGAATCGCCGATAATTGCGTTTTGTGATTTTTTGTGATCTAGATACAAGTTCATTCTGTGTGGTGGTTTGCTAAGAACCTTTTGAATTGTAAAGATATCTTGAAAAATATCGTGTAACATTTGGGCAAAGTTACATTTTCGATTTTTAAACATCTTATGTGAAAACGTTGCAGCCTTGTAAACTACAATATCTTGAAGGCTTTATAACTTCCATCAACAAAAAAATGGTTAAAATCTTACAATGACGACAATTAAATGCTAATCAAGATATTTTGAAATTCTAAAATGTTCCTGTTTACACCCTTGGAGATAATATAAATGGCAGTGCCCTGTATTGGAAAAGAAATCAAGGAAAATCGTATTACAAAAAACGATAGATTAAACAGTAATGGTCGACGACATTTTAATCAAAATGAAGGAAAAAGAGTTCAAGAAAATGTATTTTCCTTGTTAAGCTTTTGAAAAGCATCCATTTATATTCTTTTCAGTTTCTAGAATTTCTCCGTAAATGAAATGGTTTGATGCTGGAATTCGGGAGATTTGGAAACGTAGCCGTATGTCAAATTTTAATATCAGCTATCTCTAATTTCACATCACACCCAACAACTGATTGCTGTAAGGCGCCATGACCGCTTTAATAGACTATTTCATGAATTGCTTCTTCATTTATAAATAAATTACGTTCTGTTCCTTCCATATTCATATCAATCTTATTATAGAAAGTGAAATGAGACATCTAGTTGAAATCCGTATCCAGACTTAATCGTCTCCGTTTAGACCCAATATCGGAAATATGTTTCATATTGTTTATTATTTTGCTTGATTGCGTTCTATGCAAATGATAGATTTAATTTCCGATTTACGACCAGCATAAGTAAAATAACAGAGGAAAGGGAAATATTATACTGTTTCTGCATGCCATTTGATTAACCTTGATTAATTTTATTGCTATAAACATTGTATATAAAGTTTTATGTGAATACAATATTTGGTATATGGTATTAGTAATTTGGCGAACTATTATTATTACTGCCTCAATTCATTTGTTTTTCAAATGATTCCACGCAACTGAAGCTCGTAACACAGCTGTTTATATAGGTTTAATGGCAGGTATGTTTCTTCAACATTATCAGCCATAACTAAAAAATTCACATTGGTATAAAAGGGTTACTACTGCCAAATAAAACTGACAAATAAAAGGTTCGGTAAAATGTTGCTGCGAAAACAACGTGTATATCTTACTCTTCCGTCATTTTAATGCACAACGAATTATTGAATGGTAGTGTGATCTTTTCCATTTCTCATTGCATTTTCACTGATTTATTTAAGGACAATGTAAGGTTGGTGCTATAGACAAATTCTGAACATAGTCTATCTTGTTTCTGTTTACCTTTAACATAATACATATATATATTTCGGCTCGAAAAAGAAACATTTCGTATATTATGTTTTATAGGTTGGGTTACAAACATTATTTTTGCATAATGACAAAATTACCTGTATTAACTGAACACATTTTATGGAACTTCAAAACTTGTGATTGATGTCTTTACGAGATTCTTGAAAATATTCGATGTTAAGTAGATTTACTTCTGTTGGATTTCGAGCATGAGAAATTAACTTAGTGCTGTTTACTGACAATCAAGAGGAAAAAATTGTGTAAAAGTGAAATACTTCTTAGAATGTCGACAATACATATTTGCATGCTATATTTTGCCTGGTTGTATTCTACGCTTCTAAAATATCTTACAGAATTATTTATAAGTGACCTTTTTACTAACACACCACCTATGGTATTAGAAATAGAAAAGCTAGAAAGCACGTAGAGATAAAATCTTTTAATTTTCTGTTGCTTTGTGCAAGATAGATTGTATATGTTGTGATACTGATCAGTTGTTTCTTAGTAGAATTTTTTTTTCAGAGGAGGGTGCAACACAAGGCTTATTATACTATATGATATAACTGCATTAGATATTTCTGCTTTGACTATAAACAAAGCTAATCTTGGGTTAATGTTGAAACGAATATATTTCTTTTTCCATCGTTTCCATCTTGTTCTTTCTTCATACTGATATTATTTTTTTCTTCTGAAAATTAGGTTGATCACAATGGAGCCAGATATAAGATATTATCATTTCATGAAAGAGTCATGTAAGTCTAACTCTTTGGTAGCAGTTGCGAGTTAAATGTTTTAAACTTGTTTTTTACAATACAAAAACATAAAAAGTAAAAGGAGAATTTCGGTGAGAAGTGTTACCGCAAACATGCCAAAAATAAACAGTCATTCAAAACTGTTGACTGTATATGCCAAACAAAAATTAAATTACTTTTTCTGCATAGATAGATTTCTAAGTGGGGTTTCTGCTTGTGTAAAGGAATAAAACTGTTTTGAACTCACCTATTTGTCTCACCTATGCACAGCCTGAAAACCAGATTTGATATCTTGGTGTATTATCATATAAGGTAGCTCACAGACAATTTAAGAAATAATATATCTCATCCAGTGATTTGATGTCGAATAAAATCATTGTTTGGAGTTCAGATGCGAAGGAATTATATCATGAGGTCGCAGCCCGAGTGATATAACAATACGCGTCTGAACGGGAATCGTCTGAACGACAAACGATGATTTTATTAAAGAGCTAATCAGTAAATTAACAGGGGGTTCGATCCCCGGCAGCTACTCGGGAATTTTCAGAAACGCTTTTCAGTGTTTCCCACCCAACTAGAGGTGTACTGGTCAGAAACTCAGGCAATCCTTGCGTGTATCAGTGCTATACACTGGGCACGTTAAAGAACCAGGCTGTCTATTCGCAACGAGCTAGGCTAAGTTAGCCGGACAAGCCTGTATCTGATTTCTGATCTCTCTGTCATGGGGGCTTTGTCTCACTCTGTCCCTCTGGTCAGATCGCTCTGTGTCTGTACTAGTAGAGGATGAATTATGCGCCCTGTGTGGCTGCATTTAAACTATGTAAAGCGCCTTTGAACGTGAAATTGATCATGAAAAGGGCGCTATATAAATCTGGTATAATAATAATAATAAATGAGATAGATCTGTATTATTTCGATTCTAACACCTTACCAAGGATTTTAAGTATATTCTTGACGACGTCCATTAAATATATTAGCCTGATTTTTTCCGTTGGTTTCATTTCCAACGCGCCGCTATGCCGTTTGACGCTATGACGTAATAACTGTGACGTCAGAACAGTGAATTGTTGTAAAATAATACACAACTTTCATCCTGAATCAAGTCGTGTTAGAATCTACGTTATCCGGATAAATGACATTATGCCATTACTTCCGTTTTATCAAACGTACACAATTAGATCTACCTTAAGCCTGAAGGCCAGTTTCAACCAGACTTCTAAGGAATGTTTTTAGACGGTCCCCTTTCAGGTTCCTTTAAATCCAGGTCACCCAAAAGGAAAAACTTTAAAAATATTCTCTTAAGAAGAACCGCTGACCCAAATAAATAATTTCACCTCAATGCCCTTTAAATTGCCCTCTACCAATTCCTTCAAACGTTATTTTCGTTAAAATGTGGCTTCCAGGGAGTGGGGCTAGCTTCTCTTATACGGCTTTATGACCTCAAACAAATTCCTTCAAATCATTCTGGAACATTAAAAACTTAACCCCTTGGAATGGGACTAGCCTTTACTAGGCTAGATCTATATAGAAAGCTTTAAAAACCTGCTCCTATAAAACCGCTGGTCCGATTTCAAAATAATTTGACAGCAACATTCCCATAGGTGACCCTCTTATCAAATACCTTAATGTCATGTTGATTTGTTAAAACTTATTGCTGCTTTTGGGCGGCGGGGCAAGATTTTGGAAAACTTTATAAATCTTCGACTGCTGGTCCGGATTAAAAATAATTTCTCACAAATGTCTATTGGGTGACCATCTACCAAATCCTTCAGGCTCGTGTCAACATTCCAACCATAAGGCCTAAAAAACATTCTTTGTTTCCAGTAACATGCTCCAAAAAAAAAAAAAAAAAAAAAAAAAAAAAAAAAAGGGTAGGTAGGTCGGAATTGTTTTTTTTTTTGATTTTTTTTATTAAGGGATACTTTTCGGAAAATATTTTTGTGTCAAAAAATGAATGCAAATAAGGGGGTAATGCCTTTAGAGTATCAATAAGTTGATTTCTAACATCACTGGACATGTATAAAGCATAAAAAGTGCAGTTTTGCAACTTTTTGTTAAAAAGTTGAAAAAAATATTCTCCAAGGACATAAAAACATTTAGGGTCGGGCCAAAAATTTAGGGTAGGTCAGAATACCGGAAACAAACATTTTTTTACGCCTAACACCAAATAATATTATTTTACTTTGTATCTTACGTTTTTTGATATTGACTCTTAGTACACATCATTCTATGCTTTGCATACATTACTTACCACGCCCATCGCAAAAATTACTTTTAGTTTATTGTGTCTTGAAATTGTCTTTTAGTATCATGCCATTACCCCTTGCTTTCGTGGCCCTTTACCAAAACTATTCAAGCAAGCCGCGAAGCTCAGATGAGCGATCTATAGCCATCTTGGTCCTTTTGTTTTGAACAAAAATCTGTCTAGTTGCCAGATTTTAAAAAAAATTAAGTCATTGTTTACCTATTACATTGTATGTTTCCTCCTTCCTCTCCCAGAATTAAAAGAGGTTCTTGTCACAAACGTTCCAATCGCCACTTTACAATTTATTAGTGAAATGAAATACAAACAAAAAACTTAACATCGCTTGATTGATCAAATTGCGCAACATATCTACTAGAGTGGATAATAGCAAATAACAACAAGCAAGGAAAGCAATGCATCTTCTTTATGCAAGAATCAATAACCTGAATTTACCACTAGACTTAATCTTAAAGCTCTTTGATAACACAATTTTGCCAATACTTACATACTCATCTGAAATATGGGGTTATGAAAGTACTATTATATTAGAAAGAATACATACTGAATTCCTAAGGAAAATTTTTAAATTAAGAAAAAGCACACCATTGTATATGCTTTATGCCGAACTAGGAAGATATCCATTAGAAATAACTATAAAGTGCAGAATGATTGCATTTTGGAATAGGTTAATGACAGGCAAACAAGATAAATTATCTTACCGTATATATAATTACATGTTAAATCTTCCAAATTTTGAATCAAAATGGATAAACTATATAAAAAACATTTTTAGACAAACTGGCAGAATGGATATCTGGTTAAATCAGCACGAACTCCAAAATAAAAATATAAAGTACATTATAAAACGTACCTTGCTTGACCAAAATCTACAAAATTGGCAAGCATCTTTACAGAATTCAACAAAGGGTCTTAACTTTTCAATTTATAAAGAAACAATTGAATTGGAGAAGTACTTAATAACATTGACTAAATATGAGTCATCCCTTCTTATTAAATTTAGAACAGGTAACCACTTCTTTCCAAACGAAACAGGAAGATGGGCAGGCCAAGATATTAATCAAAGAACATGTCCACTGTGTTTAAGTAGATATGTGGCGGATGAGTTTCATTATCTACTAAAATGCCAGTTTTTCCATGAACAAAGAAAACTGTTTATTAAAAGATATTATTATACTAGAACAAATATACTGAAATATAAAGAACTGCTTACATCCAGGTCAATAAAGGAATTAAAAAACCTCTGTAAATTCATAAAAATTCTATTTCAGACACTTAAACGATAAAATTTGTACACACAATTATCATATATAAGCTGCCGCAACCGAATGAATAAATAGTGAAAATATTTAAAATAAAAATAATCTATAAGATATATGACAAAACATTCCATACCGCATTGTATTTACCTGTAGAATTTCCTTTTTTTTGTATATTTTTGTTTGTTTGTTTGTTTTTGTTTTGAATTGTGTTACTATCTCATAGAAGCATAATTCTATATGAGCTTTGAATGTACACTATACAAGAAATTCTGTTCTGATCCCCCATTAAAAAGTTTATTTTATATTTATATAAGGTATGAAAAGTCTTGTAATAAGTGTAGGTTTTCATAATAAGCATACAGTAACCCTATGTTAGATTCTGCTCTGCTTTGTAATGAAAAATAATAATGTGTAACAAAATTTCTAAAGCATTACTCACAGGTCATGAATTGTACTGTTACATCATGCCTTGATTTTTCTGTTTTGACCACATATTGAGCATGTTGAGAGATGCACAATTTATTCCAATGTTAATCAATACGAATATACACTCTCACACCGCGTCATATAGATTTAAAATACTTTTTTATTCCTTTTGAATTTACTTAAACGAGAATTTCTTGTCTATGAATAAATTGCACGCTTCTGACCCGTATCTGGGTTTAATACACAACTGACACAGTTTCAATTGACACAGCGCGTGACATAACGACCAATCAAAATAGATTTATTTAAATAGAATTGTTTGGAAATCCAAAATTATAGTCTGTTTCTCTAGATCGCGTGTGCATTAAATATGTTTAAAAAAAAAATAGGTCAAAGTATACATTCCCCCTCATTTCATTTCCTTGAATGAAATCCGCTTTTTAGTTCTTTTTCAGTTTTTTTTTCTTCTATTTGTGTATAATATATTGTATCTTATATCTCAAGTCAATGTAAATTTTGTCTTTTTTTTGTAGCTTCTACACCATGTCACATTTTTCAGATATATACAATGTATTACTGTATACTCTTGTGTCACTTTGTGATTTGAGTTTAATAAAGGTAATGTTGTTGTTGTTGTTGTAATAAAATATTTGAACAACTCACAAAATGCTCGATGTCTGTAAAAGCAATAAATGACATCCATTACTAGCGTTACCAGTGAGAATGATACTAGTAGACTAACTCGGCCATCTTTCAGATTTTCTTCGTATTATACCAAATGTGTATATCTATGTTGGTTGTCAACTACAATCTTAAGATTTTAACATCCTAAAAAGAATTTGCAAAGCTTTGGGCTGCTTGCAGAATAATTTAAGTACTTCTTTGATATTAGTCACTGAAAGGCGACGTGATCATTGTAGTATGTTAACGTTATGATTATCCCTTTCAGTTGTACATCATTATATGAGCCGTGCCATGAGAAAACCAACATAGTGTATTTGCGACCAGCATGGATCCAGACCAGCCTGCGCATCCGCGCAGTCTGGTCAGGATCCATGCTGTTCGCTTTTAAAGCCTACTGCAATTAGAGAAACTGTTTGCGAACAGCATGGATCCTGACCAGACTGCGCGGATGCGCAGGCTGGTCTGGATCCATGCTGGTCGCAAAGCCACTATGTTGATTTTCCCATGGCACGGCTCATATGTGTTATTAGCACTCGACGGTTTATCATTTTTATCTATCAGAATTGAGGAAATTGAGAGGAATCTGGATAACGTTGACCTTGACATTTTTGTTTTCCATTTGTAATTGAGTGAATCGCGATTCCTCGTTATATTCACATTAGCATTATTAATCAGAATTGAGAAAGAGAGAAAGCGTACTTATATCTTAATCATTTCTGGCTTGTAGTTGTTGAATTGACAAGAGTGGGTTTGACCTTGTCCGCGTTATTAAGTACTTATTCAAGGTAGTTCTGCACGTTTGATAAATCGGAAGTAATGGCGTTACGTCATTTATCCGGAAAACGTAGAATAAGGCCTGGATTCGGTGTACGGTAATGAAAATCATTTTATGAATAAATGGCTACAGGTACGTAAATTTATTACAGCGGCGATGTTGCTATCTTTCTAAAGTTAAAGTATGATACTAAAACATCTGACATGTTAAATAATTCCAAAAAGTGTCTTAAAATTAGCTAGAAATGCGCAGATCTCTTTAATCGTTGGCAAATATCTCAAAAACAAGCACACGAACCTACACATTTTATTTCACCATATTATAGGCCATATGTTTATTTACGACTGTGAGAAGTTTCACTAAAATCTACATCGTAGAAAAAATTCTGTTCGCGAAAATGTTATCAAAATTGTGATGTTTTCATAGACTCCCTAATTTGTGTTAGGTCCAAATTTTTCAAATCAGTCTAGCAAAAAAAAATCGAGCACACAACACTATCTTTTTTATTTGCCAGATTTTTGTAAGTATATTTCGAAGTTTTGAAAAATCAAGGTTTAATCAAATTCTACCGTATGATTGTAGAAAAAAACTTCGATCCGAACGTGCAGAACTACCTTAACCTTTAGCCTGCTGGCGGCAAGTGATTCTGCCTTTGCGATCAGTGCAGACCGTGGTCTGCACTGTTTGCTATTCAATCAGTAAATTTTCAGTGAACACCCCTTCGAATAATAAATGGTATTGCCCAAATTGAATGGTGAACCAGCCCATTTTAAAAATTTAGCAGGCTAATGGTTAAAGAAGAAAGCATGCGTGTTATTTCAGAAAATCACTAGAACATTTAACATTTTCATTTTTAACGTTTTTGTAGGAAATATACGCAGTAATTGCATAATTCGTTACTTCTAATTGAAATTTACCTACGGATCTTCAAAATTTGTGATTTATTTCCCAATCTCCTCAACATAATACTTGTAAACATGAACATATTTTGTTAAAGTGCTATTAGGACTATTACATAATTAGTTTAAGTGTTGTTTACGAACATTTGTGATTTAAGGGAAATCTCTAGACACCAATGTGATTGAATTAGCGGTAAACGTTTTGCTAACACACATCTTTTATCTCAAAGATAGAAAACTTAGC
The DNA here is from genome assembly GCF_021730395.1 of Mercenaria mercenaria. Taxonomy (NCBI): domain Eukaryota; kingdom Metazoa; phylum Mollusca; class Bivalvia; order Venerida; family Veneridae; genus Mercenaria; species Mercenaria mercenaria. The sequence goes on from NC_069362.1 coordinate 29,269,199, forward strand.
GATTTTCTTTTTTGAAAGTGATTTATATGTGTCCTAAACGTATGTTCGCTTTTGAAAAAAAATATCTTACGAACTAGAAAACTCATCGAGAGCAAACTCAAGACTGATAATGGCATTTATTGGCATACCAACAGGAATTTGCATCCCTGATAATTCCCAAATGATCTAATACCAAACGGTGTCGACTTAAAAGTTTTTGTTTTTTTTTGAGTTGAGAATCTAATAAAAGAAACACCAAAAATCTGTCTAAAACTCATACACAGTACAAGAAATTAATTTCGACGACAATTTTATTTTGTCACTATTGGCGGTTGAGGTCTGTTGCACAAACTGAGTCCGCCAATTGGTCTCCGCTAAATTTGACTGCTGCAAAAATAGGATCTGACACCTTAAACGTAACGATAGCAATAATTACTATGATTTCAATAAACGTTTTATAAACTGAAATATCAATTGTTTCCTTCCGACATATTTTTGTGTGTTCAGTTCGCGAAAGTTTTTGAATGCATCCGTCGTAGCCTTTGTCGCAGGCTTATCACGTGCGCTCATGACAGCTCTCCCGCGTGCACATCCATTTGTCTTTACGTGCTAACGCGAAATATCACGCGTGCAGGCGATAGCTACAACGTACACAGTACTTACGAGCGTACTTAACTGAAACTAAAATAGCGAAAAGAGCTCCGCAAAGCGTGTCAATATAAACTTGGAGCTCTAGATCAGAGGAGCGGAGAGTGAATGTCTGTGGGAGAATGGATTGATCAACCGACCAAGTTCATATGGTCTACACATCGTCTATTTGCCATCTACCTACAGTAGAGGTCAAGTTCGAAGACAATTCCCTGAAATGGTACTAAGTTAAGCTCTGGACATAAAATATGACGGACATATCTAATCTGTGACCTTGACCTTTGACCTACAGACCTGGTTCATACATTATATTTTATTTTATTTTCATTCTTTTCTTTTTTGCGCGTGTGTTTGTGTGTGTGTGTGGGGGGGGGGGGGGGGGGGGGGGTCGAAAGGAAATGGTGGTGGTGGTGGTGGTAGCAGGGGGCCGGGGAGGTAGAGGTAATGATGATTATTTCTCTCCTCAGTTAATAACTTAGAGAGTTTTGACGTTATGCTCTGGACAAAAGAATGCAAAGAACAGATTTGAGTATCTGAAAAAAAGTCTTGGACGCTGATTTTAACTTCTCAGCAAAATCAACGACTAGAATCGGTTCTCTGTGGTCAGAATCGATGTCGCCTACGATGTCGCCGACTTTGAGACTTTGACGACGATTACTCGATCAGCGGCGATAATCAGAACGTCGTTAATCACAAGTAAACATAAGCCCCCGCAGCGTGGTAGTAACGAACAGTGCCTGTCGCTGAAATTCGACATTTTGGATGCAGGTTCTTATCTGATATTTGTCATTTCATTTTTATGTTTACGTTTTGATATTACTTTTCCTATTAACATGATATAACGCCGATTTTATCTTAGACAAATTACAAAACATTCATTGTATTCTGCTGAGAATATACGCTTGGGTTTCTAAAACAAATCTGCATCGTTTACAAAAAGGGGATCAAGAGTGAGGAGGACCCTGGTTGCTTAAAATCAAGATCTTGTTCATTTTGAAAGTTTGCTAAGCTCGTTACAGACGTGAATCAGACGAATTTAAAACTGGAATAGAAAGTCTGAAAGCCAAATATCATATCTGTGCTGAAATATTAACAAAGTTGCCACCATTACTCGTATACCTACAGACTTTTTGACATTTCTCGCAAACCCGCCATTCCTAAATCCGCCTTTGACTGGTCACACGTTAGTAAATTCTATAAGCATTTCTCACTCAATTCTCATCTCCCATGTTTACTATCAGAGGTGAAATATACAAAAATGTCGAACTAGTGTACTAGACGGTGTATAAAAAGCCGAGAACCGTCGATTCGTCTTTTAGTAATGAGACATAATCTGTCTGGATTACATGTCCCTGCACAATACTCTTCAATCTTCCTGAACAATAAATGATATATAGGCAGTCAAAACATTGCAGAAAAAGAGATAAAAATGAAATACATATCACATACGTGTGATGCTTAAGTGATACATGTAAATATTATGAATATAAATGTCTGTTATTTGTCTTTGAAGTTGATGTACAAATATATCAAATTTGTTTATTCTGGATGATTTGATAAAGAAAAATTATTGTGAGATACCAACACACAGAAAGATCGTACTTCTTGATAATAGAGCTATTCAACTAACCTTTAGAACTATGGTATCAACGAAAACTTTATTCTTCATGGAAACACATCCTTAACAGATGAGGAAAACATTTGTTTTAAAGTGTACACTTTTTTTGTCTTCCTTTGTATTTTTGTAGCTTTCGTTTCTTTACTTTCATTATATACTTAACACTTACACGCATTTTGTAACTATTGTTTGTGTAAATAAATCACACACAAACACTTTAAGGTTAAATTGTATCACAAATACGCAGGTTAGACTGAAAATGTTTGTTGAGATAAAGTGCTCTTATCAAATAATATTTATTTCTTATTGACATTTTCTCACCAACGCATTTTACGACGCAGACACCTCGCATAATAAATGGCGGAAATCGATGATCAAGTTGTTAAATAAGGATTGAAAACGTATCAATTTTGGCACCTGGGTTCCTGCGGTGGCATATGGCAGGAAAAATACAGAACGGGTACCCCATCTCGAGCAAGAAAAAAAGGTCGATTTGAAAGGTTATCGATTTTTCGAAGAAGCCCAAGGTGTCAGTTGTCAAAAGTGGTGTGAGTTGGAGAATGGATTCATAACATTCTATTGATACAAGGGCCGATGTTTTTTTCCTATGCTAAGTTCATTTCAATATGGTTACATGTAATGAAATTTGGCAGAGGTGGAGAAGGGGGTTGTATGTCTTACTCCCAGGTGTTTGTTTTTTCACCGTCTTTGGTATAACGCGGACAGGAAGCGAACCCACGACCTTCCGCACTTAAAGCGGGCGCTCTGCCGCTAGGCTACCGAGGTGTTTTTTTTTCGTATAGCAAACACCATTCATCCTATCCGGTGTACACACCCGCTCTTTCATACTTATGCGAGGATGTTCAATGCATGCAGGGAAAAGTTCTAAATCCTCTATGTCTAGCCCTATTTTGCTAATGTGTAAATATGTGACAGATTAGAGCGTTCTGAATGTGAATAGTGAAATTACAAATTTCAAAACATGAACACTATTTATTTATCGTTTCCAGGGCAACGTAACTACCACTACAGCGGTGAAGTTAACCAATTAATTGTGATTACCAATGGTTCAATGTTTCTCATCATAACATGCATTTTCTATACCTTCCTACAAACATAAAAATGTTCTTTATAAAGGATTCATACAGTGATGGAACAGATCACTGAACCGTGTATGATGAACAGATTCATATCAAGGAGTTCTTTAATTTTCAAAATTTGACTTCTGACATTTGGACTGCGAGCCGTCAGTGATACCCTTCGAGCTCATCTTAACCCTATACAAATGATAAAATGTCTTTCTATTTTTTATTTCGAAGTTTATATTCATTCAACAAAGATTTTCAGGCGATTGAAATTTCAATATGTCGGCTAAACTTTTTAATGATGTCACTTTTACAATTTGACGTAATTGGCCATATACTTACGTTTCACGAAAATATCCGCTTGTATTGATGTAGCAATGCTACAGGATTTTTTAATCCAATTTTAATCCTCATTTTGACTGCATTTCCATATTATATAAAGCCACTGGATGCCAAAAAACCTTATTTTGGACCAAAATGTGCAAAAACAAATTTTTGGTGACGTTTTTAGATAGAACAGGGTCAGGCTCGTAAAATGTGCCTTATTTCAGAAATTGCCAAAAAGTGACCTCACTATTTTTAAAAACAACATGACAAAGTTTGCTCAAAGTTAGCCACCCAAAACACTTTAAAGGAAGTATTTTTTAATATTTTTGGAGTATTTTCATTTTAGATAAATAAATTATGGTAAAATCATCCCCTGAAAGGTCTAAAATGCGTCATTCAAAAACATGTGAAGGTGACAAGAATAGTCACTGTCTTAAAACAGTACTAATGTGTCATCACATTGACCTAGTTATGATCCAAGAAACTGCAGTGCAAATATTAACCAATGTTGTAACTTTTACTAACCTTTAATAGTTGACCTTGACCCTTTGACAATATAGTTCTGACCTTGACCTTGGACGTCTGTATGTAATGTATAATGGTAATAATGGTAATTCTTCTCTGTGGAACCAGTTGAACATCTCTGAAAATTTCTGAAACAAAATGAAAATTATATATATATATATATATATATATATATATATATATATATATATATATATATATAAACACACACACACACACACACACACACACATAGAGTTGATGAACTGGTAATTAAATAAATATAATTGTACAGAAAAATAGATAAAAATTCATGTAAACAATATCAGTTAAGTTTAATTCTCTCACTGAATTTGTGACAAAATAAAGATGTTCAGAAAAAATAATCACCTAGCTATAGACTGTTCTTTCTGGTGGAAGTTCAACTTGTCTATTTTGACTGTGTTTTTTCTGCCTGTAAAGAGAAGAATGTATTCAAAATCTGTAAATTTTACACAAACAATTGGGTATTTTGAATTGTTAGAACATCCCAGGTCTAAAAGAAGTATTACATGTATTTGCAGTAATGACCAACAGTCAACATCTTTAAGTTAAAAGTTTAAGGCAAAGATCTTTAAAGTTAGAAGTTGAAACAAGAGATCTTGCCAGATCTCATTCTGTAATGCTCACCTGGGCCATGTCCCCTAAAGTTTGCAAATTTTACATGTATTTAGGTTTTATCATCAATAATATGATCCCTGTTGTGATAGAATTAAATTAAGATCAGTGGTTTACTGAATTTCCTTATATCAATGAAATGGACCGCGTCACGAGAAAAGGTGTCTTTTGGAATCTTTATTAGTTTCTGATCAGTGTAGATCTAGCGCGTCATGTGCACCCATGTACTTGAATTTGGGGAAAATATCTTCTTTAAATAATACAGGTATTGTGTGACTTATTATGAAATAGTAAAAGTCCATAATATTTGCAAAATCCATAAAAATCCTAAAGACAACTTTTCTCTTGAGACAGCTCAAATGCTAACACTAGCAGTTATTAGGTGCTAAAAAATCATCTTAACAAGTTTGCATGCAAAAACAATAACAGGTCATGCAAAAAAAACAACAACAAAAAACACAAACTGAAAAATTGAAAATCAAAGGCTAACTGAAGAACCTTAAATACTGAATTCTACTGACATTGGCAACCATTATAGATCTTGGTCAACTGGCATGACTGCATGCCAGCTGATCTAGTTCTAAACTGATTACAGAATATATGCATATCAAGTACTTAATGGGTTAAAGCAGCATAATCAACACTAAGACACTATTTTGTAGTCTGTGCAAAACTGATAGTCTATGCCTTGCACATCTTAAATGGTTAAAATCAATGTATCAACAAAAATATATAGTCCTTTAACCAACTTAATCAGTTACTCCTTATATCCAAGCCTGTGCTAAATATTTTTAAAAAGCCTAGCAGCAATAAATGAAACCAGTTCTTGCTTATCGAGGAGTGTCTTAGTGTTGAGAAGAAACAAAAAAGGAATGTTATAATTTCTGCAACAAAAAGCACTAATGCTGGTAACATGCAACGGAAGTTGGGCTTAAAATGCTCTAATTTGGACTGAAACTGCAACTTGGAATGAAGCTGTAACTGGGAGTGGATCCAACTGAGATGAAGATAAACTTAGATGGAAGCTGTAACTGGGAGTTAATCTGTAACTGAGATGATGCTGTAACTTGGATTGAAATAGTAACTGGGAGTGAATCTGTAACTGGAACTGAAGCTCAGCTGTAACTGGAACAGTCTCAACTGGAAATACCTCAACTGGCTCTGGTAGTATCTTCAAATCGCCATTTCTGTAATCCTCAAGCAGCTTGTATGTGTAAACAGCTTCATCCTGATCATACACCACATTATACCAGTCTGGATAGCTTGGTACCACGGATACTACTCTCCCAAGATATGTATCTTCTTGGAAAGTATGCTGAATTCGTTTTCCAACTAATAATGGAGCATTTGTTCTAGCCCGTTCATTGCATGGACCTTTGAGTGCTTCATTCAGAAGTTTCTTAAGATTTCCAATGAGTTCATTTATAGTAAAGTCAATTCCTTTCTTGCTGAAGTTGAACACTGTTCGGTCTTTATGTTTTTGTTCTAACACAAATCTCCTAAACTTGAGCTGCCACTTCAAAGCTTCCCTTTTTTCTTGGTCACTATGAATTCTTCCAAGGGCCTCTGTTATTTGGTTTTCAGTCTGCCAAAGTTCATAATATAAAATATTTGAAATAATTTCCTCTTTTTGCTTTTTCTTTTTTTCACTTTTCCTTTCTGCCTCAGCAGCCTTTTCAGCTAATATCCGTCTTCTTTGCTCTTGTATTTCTCTGTACCTAGCTTTAAATGTCTCCCTGTATTTTCTGCCATCCTTTCTACTTTCTTTCATTAGCTTGTCTAACTCATCATCAGATAAACTCCCTATCCATTCACTAGTTTTGTTCATGGTATACATGAGAAATGCTTCATTTACTAAAGTAGAGGCATTTGGCCTATATCTAAGTTGAAAATCCAAAACACCAAATGCGAATTCTGGAAGCTTGTTATGAGGAATAACTGAAGTTGTTCTCTTTCTAATGTCGTCATTGGTTTCAAAATATTTCCCCCCTGGCAACTGATCACTCAACATCCTTTTAACAAGTGCATGCAAAGCAGTGGCTAGTGTCTGTGCTATCTGTGCAGCATGTTCATCTACACTCTCATTTTCAAGTACAAGTGCTGAGTATACTTCATCTTTATGAATATAGTCTGAATCAAAAGGGTACTCTTCGCCAGTTAGGAAACCAGATGAATCCTTCGATATTCGCTCGAAATACTGTAGAAGGACAACATAGTAATTGTTCATGTCTAGTATGTGTGTGCTGCCACTTTCAAGGATCCTCCATAATGGCGCTGTAATTAATTTAGATATCAATCCTAAGACTTTACAGCTTGCGATGAGAACATTTTCTTTTATGTCCAAGTATACTGCTTTTTGTAGTCTATTTGTAGGAAGATGATGTTTTTCAAAGAATGTAATAACATCCCTATGGTGATAATAAAGTACCTCCGCCAGAAAAAAAAATACATTAAACCGATTTCCATGGTATCTGATAAACTTAACACGTTGTTTAGTCAAGGACAGATAAGTATGAAAGTCTGCGTAACAACCACTTTTCTCGTCACCTCCCCTTGAAAGGCACTTGCTTGCAGCACGTATCAGTCTAACTGTTGCTGATTCGGAGGCGTTCCAAAACTCAGATTTCACTTCCTCATCAGTTTCTGACCCTAAAGCTTTGTCCATCAAAGTATGCTCCAACTCTAACAAACATTTCCCACTAACTTCAGCAAAAGCTACTAGTAAGTGTAAACCACAGAAGAAAGTGTGGATTTTTGTACAAGAGTCACGTTGCCTTTCTGTTAGTTCTTCCCATCCAGTAGTCAAATCAGGAAGTATGTCTTTCCTATAATTTTCTAATAAATTATTAAATGCCTTTTCAGTGCTGGCACGGTCAGACATTGTATTGACAATGTTTGAAATGATCCTATCACCAACACTGTTTTCACTTCTTTCACAGTCTGTCAAGTCTGTTAATATGGTTTGAAAAGTATCAAATGCAGTTTGCGCTGATTTGTTGAACATTTCTCTAAGTCCAAGAAAGTAAGGTGATTTATTTTCGTCCGTAACAATGTAAGTGTTGTAAGTTTTACCAAATTTACGAGTTTCATCAGTGTACAATGTAAGGTTTTCCTTTGATGGCAAAACATGTGACAAATGTTTCTGAGTAACAACAGCTTTTGCAGACACTATGTTATCTATTGTAGCTCTCTTTGGTAATTTATTAGGTTCTTTACCTGCAAGATGTAATACCTCCTTTATTACCTCTGGTATTTTGTGATGGGCTACATTACAATTGCTTAAGTTCATAACACATGCCATGGTTTTACTGTTAAATGAATTACTACTTTCGTCAAAAAGCTCAACACTGTTATTGTCATTCAAAAGTTGTTCCATGTAGTCACAGTTTATCTGAAGGTCATTCACTGACTTTTTCAAATCTGAGTTATCTTTAACAACCTGATCTTTTTCATCAATAACCTCTGTAACTCGGACAGCTGTGTCAGCTACTTGTCTTTTTAACATGTCAACCTGTTTTTGTAATGCAACTGTTTTAGACGTTAAAGTTTTATTGCATGATTTTAAGTTTTTGTTTTGCAACAGTATGACAGTTTGGTTTTTAAGTCTTTCTTCAACTTTTGCTTTTTGGCGAATTAATAACTTTGAGTCTTTTTTTAACCGTTTAACTTCAGATTCTGTATCGGTACTCAGTTCTAATTTACGTTTAATACGTACATTTTTTTCTACTAAGCTGTTTATTTGTTTCTTGCAATTTTCTTACGGTTGATCTCCGTTCTTGCAATTTTTCATGTATTAAAGATTTGTCTTTTTCTAAAGATTTTATCTCGGTCTCTTTATTTTCAATATCCTTTTCTTTATGAACAAGTTCACATGCTAAGGATTTCGAAACAGTTTCAAATACTTTTTCACTTTCACTATGTTTAGAATCACCATGTGACATACAAGTCTGAACTGGAATATCAAATTTCATATTAAGGAACCTGTCTTTATATTCACCTCGTTTACTTTTCTCTTCCTTAGAAATTCTGTACAGTTTGGTTAACAAAGATTTTGTATTAATTTCAGTAACACTGATACCAGAAAGAGTTGAGAAAATTTCAGCTAATGATGCTTCTTCCAAAGCAGCAGACTTGTAATTTTTGAACGCTTTTAAGGCACAACCCACTGTAAGTCCTTTTTCAAGGTCTATTTTCAAAACTTCCTGTTTGATTGGATCCATTATGAACAAAAAAAAGTATGAACTAAAATTATATGAACTGAAAGTAATATAGTAACAACTGTAACAACAGTTAACAATATAATAATACTCCACTAAAATATGGAGAGATTTCACATGACCTATACTGTAGATCTTTATAACAAAGGTGCATTCCTATACACGTGACATTTAAAACATTCAACAATCAGTGTCTAATTCTAAACAAATGCATTGAAGTGCAACTTCTCCATTTTCAGAAGATCATCTTAAACTAACTGTTTCAAATTTTCATTTCCACTTTCCTCAATGAAGTCTGCAAATGCGAGGTAAAGGTGAGAACAACTCGGTAGCCCAAAGTAACTGCTATTAAGTTTTTCTTTAAAAAATTCCAAAATATCAACATCCTTGCCAGCTACCTGTATAAGTTTCTGTTTCAGTTTCTGAAGTCTACGTCCACCTCCCTTTGTCTTCAAAATTAAGAACTTAACAAGACTAAATTCTGTTGAGAATCTCCCAACCTCTCGGTTGAAAACCGTCTGAGGAAACCGTACTGCTGAAGAGCTGAAATTGCACAATTACATCTGTCTCAGCCAATCAATAATAATGCAAACTCAGTGTTTAGCCTAACCTTTCAGCAAAACGTTCAATATGGAAAGTTGCACTTGTGGTCAAGTTTAAGTGAAATCAACAGAATAACTTACATTTGACTTCACCTTTCCCACAGTAGTTTCAACTTTCCTCCTTTTTTGTGACATTGAAAACTTTCTTTCTATTGTGAAGTGAAGCTACTTGTAGAAAAAAGGGCTTACCAACTGGGAAATGTATTTTGCAGCTGAACTTTCCCCAAGAAAATTTTTACTTTCACGGAAAAGCGGGCATATTCTTATTAATCAAACATTGATAACTTCTATTATATCAAGAGATTCCCAGATACAAAAGCAGCAAAATAAGCAGCTGCAAATAAGTTGTCCGTATTGTCCAAGTGAAGGTACAGACAAGTGAAATTTTAAAGTGCTTTACAGAATAACTTAGAATTCATATGAACAGTCATTTTGCCAGAAAGTAATCAAATGGTACCAAACATATGTGCCTGTAATCAATGATCATGCTGTAAAGCTGGAACATTCTCACTCACAATTTATCTAGCTAGATTGCAAGAAAGAAATTTGTGGGCTTAGTTAGTGAAAAACTATTGTAACTTTATATAATTATAAATAAAGAAGATACAATAGTTTTGCGCTAAGCCCTCGAATTGTCATGACATAAAGATCAGCATTCATTTACAGTGCATCATGCTATATATACATGCAACATTTCATAATTTGACTTGTCACTATTACTGATGCAAGACAAGTTCACAATATGCTAAAAACAAAGTAATAAATTCAGTCCGACAATTACATATTTCATGTAAATTGTAATGTATTATACCACTTTAACAAGGCATCACTGCATGCAGACAAGTTCTTAAAATTCACAACAATCAATTTCTCCATCAATTTTACTAATACTGAGTAGAAATACTATTCTGATTCTATTCAATTCATAATTCACTGAAAATGAACCCCACCCACTCCACATCACAGCGCCGCATTGTTTGTAAGCGATTTATAAATTTCCCACGGCTGTCTTCCAACAAAATACAACAAAATAGGTGCAATACTTATCAACAAAACATATTACAGTGTTAAGATACCCTACCATTATTTATTTATCGACAAAATGTAAGATTTCTCTCTGATTGCAAGCAAACACTTCGCGTGTTGACATTTTCTCTTTCATTCGGACGAATTCTGTTATTATCATAAGGAATGCATGACTTGTCCGAGATATGGCAAAATACCTCCGAAAAAGAAAGTGGTCCAAAGTTTTGCTAAATTTGATACGTTGTCATCCTATTACTGTTGTATTTTGCGTTTATATCAAATGTTTACGCATTATTAAACTAATTTATCTAGGTTTCATCAGCGTAATAGAGCGTAAAACGCTAAATTTTCTGGAAGGAACTTTTCAAACTTGCCTCATTTCTTTTCTGTGCGGTCCGGAAACAAAATTTTAACGATTACACATGCGCATATGTTTCTATTAAAAAGTTATGACGTTTTTCTGGCCCAATGAAATTGCTTTATTTCAGGAAAACCCGTAAAATAAGGAAGTGTATCACGGCTTTCCTGGGGTTTCTGTTTTTAGGCCAGTGCGCATCTCGCTGCGCAGCGCCACCTAGCGAGTGTAGCATTGCTAATTGATGAAGATGAACGTACCTTGGAAAATAAGTAAGGGGTAAGATTCAAAATTAGATTGGATGACGTCACATGTCGTTGTCAAGGAGATTCTTTCCTAATTTTTGTCCAAAGGGAAAATCATTTTGACATATCAAGTAAACATTCATTTTTTCTACAACACATAACGGTTTAATATACTTGAAATGGTACGCTAAGGAAGAAGAGCAATTTTCCTGGTATTTATTGAACACTTTTCGAAATATAAAAAAAAGAAATAATAAAGAAAAACAAACTAAATTTACCGTTCTCGCAATTTATCAGTTGGCGACTGACACTGATTTCTCATTATCAAGACTGATTAAGCACTATTAGGTGGAGAAGAGATTAATAACCTTAAATTAATCGTATATAAAAGCCATCATACTGCAATTTCATATGGAACTTGGAAATTATCATGGAAGCTGAGCCATTTTAATGTGTTTATGATGTCATTTTCACCCTGCTGAATTATTCGATTCAGATAGAATAAGCTCAATTATTATTTTACAGAACTAAGAAAATACAGTTCAAGTAAATATCTAAAAATAAGTGAAACCGGAAACCGGCCATTTTCTTTATGTTGCCATTGAAACGAAATCGCTACCATTTTGATCACATATTGAAACGTTAGACTTATTTCTAAATCGATTTTGAAAAAAACAAAAACAAACAAACAACAACAACAACAACAATAACAAAACCAAAAATAAAACAACCAACATTTAATGTTCAACACTATTTAATTGTGTTTTGAACACAAATATCAGGATATTGAAAAAAAAACTTTTGGTTTCAAACGGAGCTCAACACCTAGAATAATAAAATTAAATCTTTATTTTGGTCAAATGAGCGTAATCACGGTAATGTACAATACGGTATGTAAAGCCTTTTTATTGCAACAATAACCATAATTTGCAAAGGAAGTGTCTAATTTATCATAATACGCAGACATTCTAATTCTATTTATTTGTAGTATAAATCTTTTTATCTAATTCTTTGCCACATAAGATTATGTCTGATGGATACATTATTACGTAATAAAGTCGTTTAAGCTTTGTCGCTAAATCTTAATGCCCTTTCAAGAGTAACAAAAACAGAAATGTATTAATAGAATAGCAATATTATGTCATTAGTACATTAATGCATTTTATATATTTTGAACAAAACAAGGTTCAACGTGTCACGGAAAACTTGCAATGGATTTTTATTTGAGAGCGAAATTTTATGAGAGTAATTGAAGGTAAGTGTGTTTGTAAAAGATGTACTGTGCACATCTTTATTAGATATTTTATTATTTTATATGAACATTAGATGCAGAAAACCCTCTTCTAATATATTTACCATGGCTAAAACTAACTGTGTATGCTTAGCTGTTATTTTGTTTTAAAATCTGCCAGTTTTGTAATGGTAGTAAAAATTCTTACACATTTGTAAATTTTGCCTTTACATAAATTCTGTGTATTGTTCGTTATTGTTTAAAAGACGAAATGTGAAAGCAATACCTAAAATAGTGAAATAATAACCTTTATTAATGTCAAATAAATGTACTGTACATTTCGGTATGTAAAACCATCCTATTTTAACAATGTATATTAATTGGCAAAGAAAGTGTGTAATATATATCATAATAATATGCAGACGTTATTTTATTTTTGATATGAAGCTGTTATACTTCCGAATGCAACATTAGCATTTAAAATATTTCTTAATGTGAACTTTTCACAAGGCTCGTGTTCTAAGCATACGACCAACCTATAATTACTTCCCTTACCTTCTCCAAACCTTTCCTCCACATATACCTGCATGTATTTCTTATATATTTGCATACGTTTCCGTTCTGATTTACTTTTTTCGTGTATGTTAAGATTTGAATAGGCGTATATATGTTATGTTTGTTAAGCAATATCAAAAACACATCATAATACATTATCATATTCTCTGATATATATGACTGTTTCTATAAAATCCATGCAGATATATGGTAGAACAAATACTATGAACTTTAGTTTGTCAAGAAAACAATGATTTTGAAATATTACAATGAATCTATCCATTACTCAAAAGGAAATGAAATTTCACCATAAGCTATTCACTTTAAAAAGTTTAAATCAAATTAAGTGTTATAATAACTATAAAAGCGAATGTCATACTTCGCAATTTTTACGGGGACCCGATGTCACGTTGGATGCCCTCAGCGTCTGCTTTAAAATAGAAAAATCTATGATACACTGTTCAGATTCCTTCCAAATTTATCCTTAGAAAGAATGTAACTTCGCAAATAACTGGAAACCTCTCTTGTAAGATTGTTGTGTTAAATGATTTTGAACAATTGAATGACGTTTTCTATTCAAATTGACGTTTTCTGTTCACTGCGGAGAAAATACTTTCTCGCCGCCCGGTGAGCCGCAAAAGTTTTAAATTCACTAGTGTAACCGTTTTATTGAAATAACTCTTGTCTAGAACATTTTAGTCTGCCAATATATTCGAAAAAGAGGCCTAGAAATCGGCGTTGATGGCATTTTTGTTAATGCCCGACAGCCATGTTCATTGTTAGTTTTATAAAAAATGTAAAAAACTTAAGTTGTGCTGTCGCCTTCTAAGGGTCGTAGTAAGGTCACAGTACAAGGTCAAAGGTCAATAAGTGCATTTTTTTTATAAACGTCAGATTTTCACCATTTCTGCTATCGTTTAATATAAACATGTACATTTTTGCTAATAATTATGCATTTTAGAGGTAAAACAAATTACGTAGTGTAGATCTATCAAATTTGAGACTAGCAAAATTCAAAAAGACTAAGGTTATTTCTATAGAATGAGCTAAACTTTTCGTACGCTCTGATATTTGGTTCATTCAGTACGAAAAGCTATCTTTCTCATATTTCTAAAACTTCCATTTTCAGGCTAACAATTATAAAAAGGGCTGGTTTGTTGTCTTTATGAACAGTACCGGGAGAAAATATATGGCGCGTATTTTATAAAGACTAATACAGTCAAACTTCGTTTGCTTGAATTCAGATTATTCGCTTAATAATCTTGGCTCGAACTCATCGTCAGGTCCCGGCATAATATCTATATAATGTATATTTTACGTTGACTCGTACTACTGATATTTCGAACAAATTTAGCTTGTTCCGTCGAGTTCTACGAATATAGTTCGACTGTACTAACTGTTGACAGATCTAAAGCATCGAACGCAATGATGTAAAAATAGCAAACTTTAAGTCTGTTCGTGAGATAGTATGAAATGTGAAAATTCTTCCAAGCATTGTCTTAAATGGCTTATGCTGTCAATTAAATCTCTATTCCAGTGGTTTACGCATGTGCAGTAGTACTTTCAGGAATGTATGGGCGTTTAGAAATACATGTACTATCTATGTACAGAAAAAATCAAGCGATATCAAAGTTTGAATATAAATATTAGTGAACTGCAAATGTTATGTGTTTTTCAATCCATTAGCATAAAAATGATACTCTTCATATCTTTGAATCAGCTTAAACAATTCCTTTGCACATTAACATTTGGCTATTATAAGAACCGATATAACATAAGGCTATTAAAGGAACTGGTAACCGCTCTTCAAGTGTTTTAACATCTGCATTTTTGAACTTTGTACTTTGGGATATTTTCGTGTCGGCAAACTTCCGCATTTTTTAACCCAAAATGTAGTGGTTTTATTTTGGCATGTGTATTTTTTTCGCCATCTTACATAGGTGACGAAAACTTGCCCGAAAATTTCATCAAAATCCAATAACATTACCGGCATTTTTGAAAAGTATCCAAGGGAGGTTACTTTTCTGCGATTATCAAACAACACAAACTGCGTACATGTGACTTTATTAAATCTGGTATATACATACTGAAACTTATTGCAATTTGTATTAAAATAAAAAAGCTATAAAATTCGTTAAAATGATCACAATTATCTGTGGATAAGATGTTGTACTTCCCACGTTTGCGGCCGGGTGTTTTACTGTAATTCCACATTACACAAATCGCGTAAATTACAGTCTTCACTGCTTTTATCTACTGGTAGAAGAACTTCTTTTTCTTTCGGTTGAAATTATTTGAGAAAAGACATGTTTGTTTTCACACTGTGACAACCATGTATAGTAAGTGTATCGAAATAAGTTCTAACTGCCGATTATCAACTACATATATTCAGTTGATTTAATAAAAATTGGTCAAGGTGAGAAAATCTCGGGTTTCACGTTTTGTAACAATACAGGTAATACAAAAGCAATTATCCTTTCATACCTGATGTCAGGTATAGTGGACGCAACTTGACCCCGATGTTTGACCTTTGTATTATAAATTGGCACCTCTGCATATGTGGTACATACGGTTCGTTTTACATTTTACTCAATTCATATGTCAATTAATTATTTCGACCCATATACTATTTATGTTTGATTCATCCTTAGTGCAATTGACTTTACAGCCAGTCTTATAAATGCATGTATAAG
This sequence comes from Mercenaria mercenaria, assembly GCF_021730395.1. Lineage (NCBI taxonomy): Eukaryota > Metazoa > Mollusca > Bivalvia > Venerida > Veneridae > Mercenaria > Mercenaria mercenaria. The sequence goes on from NC_069362.1 coordinate 29,284,941, forward strand.
ATATTTGTAATAAGTTGGTCAGTGTGTTATATTGTACTGTACAACTTGTAAAATATTTACAACGTATGATATCATGTCGTGCAGTTATAATAGAACAACATCTGTTAAATGTAAAAGTCTATTCTCCATTTACAAACTGTGATTACAATTTGCTATATGTTTCTTTTCTTTACTTTTTTTTTCTTTACGTAAACATTGTATGTGTTTATCACGTGACCATGAAATAATTATATAAAATTGTATGTATGTAACGAGATACTATGTATGTATAAGTTACTGAAATAAAAAAAAATATGTTCTGTTCTATTATAATACATAATGAGGCAAAACCTATTATTGAAAAGGAGTGCATTGTATACAAACTTACTGCATATAAATAACAGGGATACCCTAAGCCCCCCTTAATTATACTAATGAAATAATCGATATGAATAATCAGCCTAAGGTCAACCATCGCGGTCAAGTTGCGACTACTATATTGTAGTGTTAACGTTTATATGGTTTCAAGTTTTGGACATAGCTACATTTTCGAGCGTTATATTTTCGCCACTTCATATGGGTGGCGAAATAGGCGAAAAATTAACCATGACGAAAATATCCCAAAGTACGGTAATTGTTTATGATGGTTCTATAGATGTCATAACTTCAAGAAGGCTTAATAGCTGTGAATTTTATAGTATATCGAATTTTATTAGCATGGTCTTTATGACTGTGAATATAGGAGTAATGCATGTTTGTTTTCCTGTTACAACACCTTCAGAATCTGAGTGATTGGTTGGTGACAGAACCGGGTAAAGCGAACATATCAATGCAATGTATCACGAAGGAATCTACTGATGTTATAAAGGGAAACAAATGTGCGCTAACGCTGTTGTAGACTAAAACGTGTAATATATATATATATATATATATATATATATATATATATATATATATATATATATATATATATATATATATATATATATTGTTAATTAAATTCAGTGCGGAAGGGATTATGAATATGATCTTGTCCTAACATAGGATACTATTCTGCAAGTGTGCATTAAAAGAATATCACATTTGTGTTGAGAAATATGCACGAGTTCTGCAGTTGAGATTTTGCGCTACATATGCGGTGCAATATTATTCTGCGAAAACACGAGTGCATATTTCTCGATGCAAAGCTTATCATAATTTTGTTGCATATTCAGTTTTAGCGCCACTGTTCGGAGAATAGGGGTGCTATTCTATTCGCCCCAGCGTCGGCGTGAGCTTTCTTGGTTAAAGTTTGTTTTCGGAAACCTTTGTTTTTCTTTGTTTCTATTGCTTATTATATTAAGGTCACCAAAGTGGTATACTTTAGTTATTTTAAGGTTAAATTTTTTCGGCAACCTTTGTTTTTCTGTCATCTTTGTAACTATTTCTTATGTCTTACTGTAAGTTCACATAAACATTGTCCAGCATACAAACAAAGTATGTGCAGGAGCTGGGCCCATTATACCCAAGGTCATGGTCATCAAGTTGTTATACTTAGAATTATTTTCACGTTAAACTTTCTCAAAAGCTCCGTTTATAGACATATCTTTGGTACTTTAAAAGATGATGACTTGAAATGAAAAATACTTTTTATAATCATCATCTGCATATTTGATTACAATCCCCATTATTGTATTTTTGACAGAATTATGTCCCTTTCATACTTAATGTTTTCTGGATAAAACTTTAGTACAGTATAAGATAAGATATTGACTTGGTGCATCTTCCTTTCAAAGTAGAAGTCTCTTATTGAGACATAAATTCATTTTACTGTCAAAGCGCCGAATATTGATGTGCGCTGTCTTAAGACAGCTCTTGTTACTTATAACATCATAAATATTTTGCTTCTTTGGCTGAGAGAAAATTTGATAATTATTGAGTTAAATGTACTTCTTGATTCCACGTAAACCATTAATGTGGTGTCAATATTAACGTCACAAAGCTGATATAAAATTAACATATTCATAAAAATATTGACGGATGTTCCATTTCAACTAAGCATAGTTGAACATTCAGTATGTATACATTGTATAATAATTGGAATTTCATCAAATTCATAGGATCAAAGTGCACTGCCGTGATTTGGAACTTGCTAATCATGTGACTTTTAATTCAAGGGTTACATTATTGTTACCGTTACGATTAAATGAATTTAATTCAGGCTATGATCGTTGTAATGTTTCACTATAATAAAACAAATCGTGAAACATTGTGTAAAAAGTTCATTCAAATCTGTCAAAATTTGGCAGTGATAAGAGGAAAAACAAATAGTTGTGGATTTAGAAAAGTTCATGTGTATATTATTAATATACGCACCATTTTGCTATCTTTAATAAAGTTCAGATTTGACCATTGATATGTCTGTGACCTTGAAATAACATTAAAATAAACCTTGGATACGACAGTACCAAATATTTCTGCTGTTGATCTAAATATAAAGATAAGAAAACATGTCAAGTATATGATTCTATATAATATATTATGTATATTTTTCGGCGACGCCGTCTAAATTCGTTTTCGTTACCTATGCCACGTGACTTCAGTTTGCAAATCAAACTACTTGAAAACGCATTATAGATAATTTATCAAAATGGAAGATTTATGCAACACTCTGCCTGATTGGACGAGTGTCAATTTCTTTCACTCTGTTGATTGTGCTACGCTGAGTGAAATGTAGACAAAGCGTTTATCCTAAACGACGCTGTTTACAGTTTTAAAGCTAACTTTGGCTCAGTATATGTAGCAAAAATATATTGATATATCTCAAAATGATAAGTAAGTTTAATAAATATGATAAAAACCTGTTCAAATACCAACATATATCAAATTAAAGAAAGAGCTGAATACGGTCTGCGTATCACTTGAATAAGGGTGTGATAAGAGTCTTTTATGTAGAGAAGTGCTTTTTAAAAGATTTCCTTGTTACAATTGTCGTCTGTATATGAAAAGGTTTCTTGCTTTTGTGACTTATTCAGATTGCATATTAAAATGAGTACTTGTTTGCTTTGATATATTTGTTATAAATTACTTAACTGATTTATTATATATGAATATTTTTCTTTAAAATGGTATGCAAATATTGAACTCAGTTGAAATCTGTTTCATTATATATATGCTATATAATGACTGAATCTCATTACACTGAAATGAAGGTACGCTGCATACAGTGTAACTATGTGATATGATTACGGTCAAACTTTGCTTATGAAACAGAAATATTGAAATAATTACAATTGTATGTTTTGCTTGACCTTCACTTTTTTATAGGTGTGACGTCATTGTCCAAAGATTAATGAATAGCGAATATGCATTTGTTAAAGCGGGATCAGTTGGCCTATTTTAGAAATAAATAAAAATAAAAAATAAAAAAATCCTTTAATTGATTTTTTCTCATGTATTCTAATCAAACTTGATTTGTAGCATCTTTATTAGGCCCGCAGCCAACTTTGTTCAGCTGGGACATTTGACCCCTTTTAGGGGCTGCTAGAGCTAAAACAACTAGAAATGCCTTTATACAGCGTCTCATGAACAGCTTGGTGGATCTTTGTCATACTTGGTCTGGAGCATCATTATAAGGTCCTCTTCCAAATTTATTTATATAGGAACTTGGGCCCTATTAGGGACCACTATAGCTAAAAGTAGATATGCCTTTCTTCGCATTAACCACTAAAATGTAATGGATTTTTGTCAAACTCGATGTGTAACAATATCGTAAGGTCTCCTGCTATTTTGTTACAAATGGGGATAGGGACCAATTTAGCTAAACTATAAACACGTTTAATGACCTCTTCTCATGAACCGCTTCATGAATCTTCATCAAACTACTGCTGTAATTATTCGTCTAAGGATAAACGAAACAAAATTGCAACCCTACGAAACCTTTGCGAAAAATTAAAAGAGAACCATTTAAATTGTTAAAGTGCGGTGTTTAGTTTTGCAATTTGAAAAATGTTAAATGAAAGATGAATGTTAGATGAAAAATTCATAAACTTTTTTCCTTATTACAGTTCGCCGACCATCATTTTTAAAGATATTTCTTGTTTATATTATTTTCAATTTTATTAACAAATACTAAAGGACTTTGAGACACAATATTTAAACCAATTTAGGTGGTTATATGAAAATAAAACGAATGCACAGTTTATTTGTAAATGCACTCATCTGACCTTTGACCCCATTACACTGTAATGAGGAACCCTAGAATCAGACAGCCCCTTTTAAATTTCATGTTTGATTCTAAGAACCACTTTTATACTAATATCCGAGCATTAACAAAAAATGCCATCAGAAATCACATTTTCCTGAGATAATGGCACACTATTTATAACAATCTGAAGTTAAATAAAATCAATGAAATGTTTTCGGAAAGGCGAAGTAAACGACACGGTATTGATTCATGTTCTCATATAGAAGGAGGTTCATTTTATTCTGAGCATTTGAATATTATTATTTTCTATAGAAAGAAATTGTTTAAATGTATTTATTGATATCAAACAACAATCATAATAATCTTTTTTCTATCTGGCATCTACATTTCGAAAACTTCATCATTAACGGCCGGCGGATTGAATAGATATTTTATATTCATTTAGACAATGCGGTCAACTTCAAATGAAAAAAAAAGTATCAGTTTCATATTTTACACTTCCATTTTCTATAATTTGCTAAATTTAGTTACTTTTAACGCCAAAATTACCGTTATACGTAAATCTTGAACTCGTTCGGATGGACAGATGTAATCCAAACAGCCATTTTCTGTTGAAAACCTTCGTAATGTGCAAAATCGTGTAACAGCTGTGACTTAATTGTGTATTTCATGTCTTAAATGCATAAACATATGCAGTAAATTCAATAACTAAATAGACCTAAAAGGAAAATAAAAAATACACGCCGACATGCGACGGTACAATATGACGCGTGGCATTTTTTCCGCGATGCGCGACGGCACGATGCACGATATTTTGGTTCGACATCACGTTGTGACAACACGATGCTACGCGCGACATCTCTTATATTTAAATATCGCACGTCATATCGTGCAGACGCAACAGAATGGCGCGCGTCTTGTTTTGTCGTGTCGTGTTGTCGCGCACCACGTTACAAATTGTCGCGCGTTGACTTGCAAAGCTGTCGAGCGTCACATAAATTTTACACTTTAAGTAAAGGTGATAATTTGCTGGCATTTACGTCATTTTCGTTGAAATATAATTATCTCTTATTTCAGACTATTCATAACTTGTACATTTTCTTTGAAGTGACGTAGAAACATAATCTAGGATAAGAATTTTGTTTGTATATTTATTATCAATTGGTATATACACTGAACATAGTTTCTAATTGGTCAAATGTTTAATTTAGATTATGATTTTTTTCCATATTAGTATAACTTTAGTGTTAAGACAGCATCCTTTCGAAATCATCAGAACTGCAAATTCTGTATAGAAAATCAGTTATCCGAATAAAAATCATAACATTTCACTATAGAATAAGTTATACATTTTATCGGATCATTTTGAAATACTGAGTTTTGAAATTATTTCCCTTTTATATTAAATTAGTTCGAAATTTCAGTTTATATACCGCATTAACTGGATGAAAACTGAATCATAAGAGCAGACAGAATATCGAATGGGAAAGTAATGCATCAGACCATTTGTCATTTGAAATTTATGAAAACGCACTTCAAGCATCTGCCAAGTTGTATTTAACCAAAGACCAGTGTCGCCAACATAAAAGAAGTCGTTATCTAGACCCATGTGGGACTCGAACCAACGACCCCTGGGTTGAGCAGCTGACATATAAACCCCTAGACCATCGCTTCTCTTACTATTTAAGCCTTCATTGCTCTGTGTGCAAATATATAAATAAATTGTATGCATACAAATATCAGAAATATAATTGAATTAGCTCACTGAAAAGTTTAAAACTATTTCAATGTTGTATATTATGCAAGGTTTGTAGGGATTTATTACCATTTGCACAATTATTAAAATGTACGATGAAATTTCTTTAAAAAATTATTGAATTGCCCAATTAGAAATTGTGCTAAGAGTATGTATTAAGCAATTTTACTGTATACAAATAAACATGCATGCTCATAAGTAATTTCAAAATTTCCTCTATATTTCTTTAATGTATTTCAGTGACCAAAACCGAACCGAACAACAACACTTCCACAACGATGTGCGCATATAGGAATTTTAATCAAGTGCAGCCGCATCTTCTGGCTCAACAATACAGATTAAATATTTCTCAGCCCACAAAGAAACCTGTTGTTCTGGAAAGGAAAAAGAAAGAAACTGGCTTACCACAAATCCAAATAGAAGCAGCTAATTCAAACAGTAAACTGCATTTCTCCTGGCCTTCTTTGCCCTCATCTCTAGACGAAAATTTTGACATGTATGACGACGAAGAGGATATCTTTTATCAAAGCCGGACTGCAACCCCGTACCACAAAACTAGCCAAGAGTCACTGATGTATATTTACGAAAAGGCTTGCAAGAAAAACAAATTGTTGCCATTAGCATGCATCAAAAATGGTTTATTGAAGCAAACATTGTCATGTAGGTTTGTCAACTTACAGAAAACTGATTGTAAGTGTATTTGTTATGCCTTATGTAACGACCGCTTCGTTGAACGAATAGAATTTCAGCAGAATGGCATGGGTCCAGAACCAGCACATTATTTTGCTGAAGTTATACAGTACAGCTCATTTTTAACACATGTGAAAATTGCTGATAATGATTTGAGATCTGAAGGCGCTAGCATCATATGTAACGCCATTATAGACAATAAAATGATAATTTGTCTAGATTTATCAGGCAACAGCTTTGTCGAAAACGACGGTGAACATTTTGAAAAATTAATCGAGAAGACAGATTCTCTTAGAGAACTTTATCTTGGACATAATGAACTGATGGACCAGGGTGTAAGGAAAATCTCACAGGCGTTGAAAAGCAACGTCACACTTCAGGTATTGGATTTAAGTTGGAACCATATCAGGTTGAAAGGTGCCGAAGCAATTGGAGAAGCGCTAGAACAGAACAACTCCCTTCTCACGGTTAATCTCGCATGGAATGGACTTCATCAGGACGGCGCGACAAGTATAGCACGCGCTTTACAAAACAATGACACGCTAACCGAGCTGGATCTAACGTGTAATAGGCTGTCTGAATACTGTATAGCCGAAATTCTCAGAGGGCTTGACAGCAATTCTACTCTTGAAACTTTGCGTTTGGGTCAAAACCACGTGACAACTCGAGGAGCGCTCACGATTTTGAAACACATAAAGGAAAACAAACAGTCTGGAATATCATTCCTTGACTTTGGTAATCAAGAAGTTCATGACAAATTTGTAGAGTTGTATCAAGAAATACAAAAAGAGCGTGATCTTAAAATTCAGTACGGTATGGTATGGAGCACGGACAGAACGCCACTGTCCCAAAGCTCCGCGGACGAAGACGAAGTTGCGCTTTTATCGTGTAACCCACTTACAGTTCTAATGGAATGTATGCGCTTACAAAACATGCGCCTGTTAGACTTCTTCAAATCGCTGGATACGAACATAAGTGGTTTGATCTGCATCAACGAGCTTTGTGACGGTTTGATGAAAGTTGGAATCCCACTCCACAGGCAAACCTTACTTCAGCTGCTTAACAGGTTAGACGTAGACAATAACAGACAACTTGACTATGGGGAAATGGTCGAAGCTCAACATATACACAGAAGAAACCTCAGAAAAATATTTGCTTCCAGTTCAGAAATCAAATTTGAGGATACAGAAATCGGTAGAGTTTCAGTTATTGTTCGAAAAATAATGAGCAAGAACATTATTATGAAAACAACGGGCAAGGATACACGAATGAAGTCGTCGAAGAGAAACGAGCTTGTCAGTAGATCAAACACGCCGTCGCCATTTCAGCTTGAACATGTTGAAACAAATATGTCGGGCAGTCAGTCGGAAGATTACTTGACTTTTAATCATGTGCCATAGAAAAAAGCAAAGGATCTCTAGCCCATCATGGGATTAAACCACCAGGAAGCTCACGAATTTCAAGCGCATCATCCAACACGGGAGGTCTAATCAATCACGTATTTCAAGTGTATCACCCAGTGAGAGGTCTGGAAATTCTCGTGCCTAAACTTCATAGTCAAAAGGGAAAGATCAGATGGACCACGCGTTCTGAGTGAAATATCGAAATAAGCAAGATCCATAAGAAACACAATGCTTTTTATGCATAAAAACCTGCAACAGTGAGATGATAACTAACATGACTGTACAAAGTGATAGCTCTGTCTCACCATGCTACGGAAAATTATTGGGTTTACCTATTTGATGTGTATCAATCAAAAAGACAAGCACGCGAACCATAGTTCAAGGGCTTCTCGGGACATACTAGTATTAAGGTGTGCTGACTTGAGATATGATTATCGGACAGGTGGGACAGTATAGGACAGAAATTACATGTTTATCATTTATGTCACGTTATCATTCCATACATATATTACTGTTTCATAATTTCTGAGTTAGATATTTTAGGGAAATGTTGGGATGGGGAAGACAGATGGCCGGAACATTTAGAAGATATAGATATAAGTTACGTTTTTCCTTTTATGTGATGTGTACATAGAGGATATTTGTTTGTTTTAGTGAATATGGAATAGTTTCCATAACATTCATAATTTGTGACTGATATGGATTATATCTCACTGATCATTCACGATGTGTTTCTTAAAACCTTAAAATAAAATTTCAACTTGTATTGTTAATATATCTTAAACTGTTAGTAAATAAACATTTCTTCGTAAAATAGAACTAACTAACTAACTAGCTAACTAACTAAATAACTAACTAACTAACTAAGTACGTAACTAACTAAATAACTAGATAACTAACTAACTAAGTAAGTACGTAAGTAAGTAAGTAAGTAACTAACTAAGAGTATTGTATAACAATAAAAGACGTTTACTGTAAGATGCTACATAACCTTAGGCACACACGATGAACTATATCAAAGTTATTCATTGTTATAGCAACCATGTAATATATGTAGCAACGGCGTAAAATAGCTTACATGTTACCCGCTATCTGTCTACAAGATGTCATGAAGAAAATCTTGTTCTTTTAACATTACCCGGATGGATCAACCTTTTTGGCTGAGGAATATCAGGATACACTTTTTTTGTATTAACGTCTACAGAAGCCCACGGGGTTGTTGCTGACCGAGACCATACTCTTGTATTAAAGTATCACACGAAGACTAAATGTATTGTTTTCATAGTTAAAAAGTTTACGATTCCGTTACAATTTCTTATTACCATTCTGTTATTCTTGGAAACGTCCAACAAGTTTTGGAATATCCATTACCGGTGCGCACATATTAACAACACTACCAAAATAAAGCATATATTCAAGTTTTTCAAACGACTGTTTTTATTTATATTTTTGCAAGTTGAAAGCCTTGTACTTTAGCTGACGTCTAAATCGGTTGCTGGATTTTAGCCTTCCCTCATCCCTGCCCCTCGCACACACTCCCGTCCACTTGGATCCACGCTTGATGAAACGTTGAGTGGCTTGGATAATGATTATTTTTCAATACCGATAAAAGGTCCATGGCTTTAATAAATATTAACGCGATTTTCTCTATAAAACACATTTGAATTTGTTTTTTAAGTATTTGAAAAAATAAAATAAATTATTGCAAGAATTTTAACTTTTTTATGAAATACCAGTATAATTTTCGGAGCACGTCGGAATATATTTTCTTGCATACCAGACAGGGATTTCCGGTATTTTTATCAGTGCTGGAAAAATCCATCTTACACCCCAGGGTGTAAGATGACTCTCGTGCTGTAAATGACGCATTACGAACTACATGTATGAAGCAATTTACATTTAATTTCATAAAACATTTCTCGATTCATAAACGTTATTTTATCAAAAATACATAGAGGATATTTGTTTGTTTTGAGTGAATATGGAATATATCTCACTGAGAAGTGAGAAAATTTCAAATATTTTCACGAGCGTTTAGCGCGAGTGAAAATGTGAAAATTTTCTCACTTCGAGGTGAGATATATTCCATATTCACGAAAAACAAACAAATTTTCTTTTTATTTTATGCTCAATTACGTTGAGATGTGCATTTTACAACTATTTTAATCTCAGCGCGGGAAACAGACGAGCGTAAACAGACATGACGTCAGACGTGCTGTGACGTTATAAAGACGCATACAACATAAAGTTCCATTTTATTTCATTTGTTGCTGCATAACGTTATGAAATTCTCTTTAAGTAAAATAATTTGAATCGACAAATATACTATAAAGAACAAAGTGCGATTACAATTTTCATCCTGTTTTAAGCAAATAATTTAAAATTCATACACAATTTTTGAGGGGGCGGAGCTATATCTCTCACAGTGTGAAAATATAGATTTCATATTTTCACAGTGTGAGTGATGAGATATGAAAATATTTAACTGATAGAATACAGTATTTCATTAGTTAGCATAAAATAAATAACGTTACCCTGCAACTGATAAAACAAAACTGGAACTAAACATTGGTGCTTGTCTTTGAAGCGTCATGACGTCTTTCCTGTTTACGGACGTTGGTTTCCTGCGCTTTGTTTAAATATGCTACTAGAAGAAATAGTTCTGGAGCCTCGTAACCGCCTAACAGTTACCCTCGAGGCCGGGAATTCTACCTGCACCTACAACCGGTGAAAGAATCTTATAGGATGTCTTCTTTGAAAAATTCACCCCAAACGAGGTGGTGATGGAACAGATGATGTGCATACATATACATTATTTTGATGATGTAAACCCAGTTTGAATAAAACTGACTGAAAAAAAGTAAGAAGACTGGGGTAAAGCTGGCTACATATACTAGTGTAATATTATAATTGTCAAAAACGGTAAACAGCTGCAAGAGCATAAACGAAGGTGAAAAGTGCCAACAACAAGCGCATGTACACATGATATATTCCAAGTTCAATTTGAATCTGATGAAAATTGCCATAGGATTAGAATAATCTAGATAGTGTTACGGACAGACGCTATAGCGGACAAACGGTCACTTTAAACACTTTATCACTGTCGAATATAATGATTATAAAACCGATAGTAAGTTCAAGTTTGCAGAAAAAAAAAACAGTACATAAATAATAATTCTAGCATAAAACTGCTGTTATTGTCACATTTCGGGGGTGTTTTAACAGGACAGAAAACGTGTGTTAACAGAGAGAATCTCGCGCTCACGTGCTGTTATAACACCTTTTTATATATGCGAGTTCCGTGGCAAAGCGTAAACGCCATTCGGCCCCAAAACTGATAATTCAAAACGAAATGACGTCGAAGTAAAAAACAGCTCAGACATTCCCGCGCATTTCATGGAAATTTAATGACGTTAAGGTAGGATGTATTCATTTATTAGTATTTTTTCCGCGTTTTATGCTAGAATAGCGTTAGCGCATGTTCATTTCGTGTTATAACATCTGCAGAATCCCTCGGGATACGTTGGTACTCTCGCCCTACGGGCTCGGGCACCAACCAATCCCTCGGGATTCTGCAGACGTTATAACACGAAAAAACATGCGTTATCCCTACATTATTACATGAGTACCTATAAATAGTAACAATTTTGTGCTGAAAATGTTCTTGTTATCGTATTGCCTCATGCATTATCACATTATCATAATTGGCCCCGGGGCTATTATCGATAATGGCTCTGACGTTAGCGCGGGAAATTAACGTCCGTAAACAAAAATGACGTCATGTCGTTTCATGGAGGTAAAACAGCGAATATTTCCGTTTTAGTTTATCATCTTGAGCGTAACGTCGTGTATTCTTCGTGAAATAACTTATTTGCATCCCTAAATTATGCAATAAACAAGAAAGTACAATCAAGGCATTTGATTTTATGCGGCTTGTAGCCCCTTTATACAAATAATATAGAAACTGAAAAACTGAAATTTATTATGCCAGTAGATGCTAGTACCTATAAAAATGACACACTAAACTTTTCTTACTATATTTTAGGTAAACATGTAAAAAACAGGTAAATACATGGGAGAGCGGTGCCGTTGAGTGATAATGGCCCTGGAAGAAGATAATAGCCCTCGGGCTATTATCACCTTGCCAGGGCCATTATCACTCAAAGGCACCGCTCTCCCATTTATTGACCTATACTTATTGACCTCGGGGCCTTGAGGCATGGACTGCCGAGTAGTTGGACAATGTGTATCTCGGATATCGATCTTGTACGAAAGAAGCTTCACGAAACACACCGAGCGTTATGAGCTTTCGGTATCACATGTAGCTCGAGGACAGATCTTTTCTACGTACTCGGTCGGTATCCTATACTTAAGAGGTGCAACAGTAGTTTTAAATAGCCCTTCAGAGCCAAACGAAATCGAGAGCAAATTAATCTGCATTTTTTTGTGCCATTTTCATGTTAAGAGTCTGTATACCTTGAAATGATACCATGACATCCGAAAAGGTGTACGAAAATCAGTCTCAATACATAATAATCTCAGTCCGTTTTCCAAAATTAGTTTTATGACTTTGCTGTAAACCCTTTCATTGCAACTGAAATTGCTGAAATCACATGATAGATATTTACTTGATAGAAGCATCGTAATAATACACATTACATAATCTTGATGTATGTCAACATGACCCATGATCAAATCAAAAGTTGACAATACAAATTCTGAAAAGGATTGTCAATGGCGGAAATATGCTTAACGTGTTTATTACATATTAAAGGACATTTTCATAATGAAATGATAGATAGCATTACAGATTTTCTTATGGAAACTTAGGTGATATGATACTAGATTTATCATTCTAACACGACCGGCTTATAACCTACATACATGTAGAGCAAAATCTATCTCGGGTTATTCTGCAATAAACCACTCGCGTGCAATGACGTCATCCGATCCAGGTGCGTAGCACGGTCGTAAAAAGTAGTTACCATTTTTTCTAACGCTGTTGATACTAGTATGTCGTGTTAGAATCGAAATAATAAGTTCTCAAGTGTGATTTATCGTAGAATAACCCGAGTTTTTCGTTCTTATTGTAGTAGTGGTAGTTTGGAAGTTGAACACAATTATGTAAAGGTTTCTTCAATTTATTGGTTGGAGAGTACCAGTAAAGTACATGAAGAAAAACCTACAAAATAAAACAGTAAAATCAGGAACACAAAAATCAATACGAATTACAATGCAACAATAGCAGACCTGGAAAATACAGATTTCACAAAATAAATCTCTCGCGGTTAATAAGTTATCATTGCATTCAAAAAGAACAAATGCTAAATGAAAATATCTTACCAGAATCGACTAGCTTAGGTACACTTATATCTTAAAATAGTAATGTGTCCAAAGGTAAGGACGTTAAATTACTTAAGAATAGGTATAAAAGTAGTTCTAAAGAACTTGCGTTCACTAGACAAAGATTCTCAAGAATGAAAAATAGAGGGCCGTGCAAATGTTAGTTCGCGCCAAAAGTTGTTATTTGTGCATGAACATAGTTGACCAATGAAAACGTCTCCTTTCTTACAAAACAAGTTCAAATGCCCGAGTGGACACATGACTGGACATGATAATACAAACACGGAGTACAATACAATACGATACAACGAAACACAGAGTACAAACATGATGCAACGGAATACGGAGTACTGATATACGACCTAACATTAATAAAATAAAGTGAAGTATTTCATCAGTTTTAATAAAGTGAAACTTAACTTTACTACATTATGAGAAACAATATATCACTCAGGCCTACGGCCTTCATGATATATTCTTACACATAAGAACTCGGAGTTATTCTACGATAAACCACGTTTTGGCAACTTATCATTTCTTAAGTAACTATTTATCCTACCACTATGCATTTATCAGGCCGATATCTGCCTGCCGTGTAAACTTGAGGTTTATTCAGTCAATGCAGGTTTATACCGTCAATGCAAATGACGGACTACTTTTTCAAGTATATGTGCTATAGGCAATGCAAACTGGGCCAAGAGTTCAAAGCTCAAACATTTCATCATTTTATGAGGACAGCCACGGTAAAAAAAATTAAAAAAATGTTCACTCTGTCCTAGTAAACCTCCATACGGAATGGTACGGTCCTTGACTTTGTAAACATTTGGCGTTCACTCATTTTTAGTTAGAAATTTACACAAATAACTAGATTTAAGCAGTCGTTTATTGTAATTATTGGGTCTAAACCATTCATGGTGGAAGGAATTTCACTGTCTTGTACGAAAATAAGGTAAATTTAGGACTGCGGGCATTTGAATTCATCTCAAGCGTGGTTTTCGGCTGTATTTTATCCGAGTCAAAACCATTCTGCTTGTTTTGTACGCGAATGCCCTGTTAGCACCGATGATTTATAATACACAGAACTTCAGAAGGCAAAGTATGAGGCATGAAATAATGTTTTATTGTAAGGAATCGTGTGTAACTGGATCAAGCAGACAAGGGGGGTTGAAGGGCGTAGGAATTCACAAGTGAGTGAAATTCTGGATTATTTTTGTATAGAAAAAAAAAAACATTTTGAAAGTAAATATATGTTATACACAGATTTTATTGACTGCAGGATAAATAGAATATTAGGTTACTGTCTTTCTTAACTTAAGTTTATCCACCTCGTCTCCGAAAGGTTTATCCCCCTCGGCAAGCCTCGGGTGGATAAACCTTTCTCCAACTCGGTGGATAAACTTAAGTTAAGAAAGACAGTAACCTAATATTCTCTATATCATTGAAAGGTCAAGCAAATGTAATTATAAGTTATAGACATTTAAAATGGGTCCTGCAGTCATCGGTGGTTTCTCAATTTTATATAGAATAGACCGGCACTTTAGTGTGTTTATACCTTCAAAGGCAAAAAACAGGACACGTTATACTTACATAAGAAAATGGCCCCTAAAATTTCGAAAGTTAATGACCATACGTAAAACAACCTTTTTCTTAAAATATTGATGTCGATTTTAATAAAAAATATCACAAAAAGCATAGAAACCGTATATACCATCGGAAATATTCTTTCAGAATTCGAGAACAATTTCAAAGGTTTCAGTATACCCTTCTCTGGCAGCCATGAACATTTTGACAAAACAAGATAGCACCAATAAATTAACAGAGGGCCAACATAGGAACATTTCTCTGGAATAAATTTAAAACTGGACTAATGGTTTTAGAAGAGGAGGCTTTCGACGATTTTCTACTTTAAGCTGTGCCCATTTCTTGTGTGGAATTATTTAGTATTTGGACGTATGTTTTAGGAAGGGATGTTGTTTGGAGTATTTTCAGCTGTCGTGAGTTTTGAAGAATCAGAATAACTTGAACCTTCTTGGTAAAGGATGACCCAAGAATCATTTATGTGAAGTTATGTTAAAATTAGACTGGCTGGTTTTGACAATTCGTCTTTAAGTTTCCACTATATATATATGGAAAAATTACCATGCCCTCTTTGTGCCCATATGTTTTGTAGAATTACTCTTGGAAGAAGATCACCAATGAAATAAATTTGAAATCTGACCAATAGTTTTTGACAAGAACAAATATCTTCCTATTAGTTACCATAGCAACCAGAATTCTGCATGGAATGGACTTCCTTTAACAACGTTGGAAGAAGATTTCCAAACCAAGTTTCACTAATTTCCAACCAATGGTTTCAAAGAAGTCGTTTGAAGAAAAAGTTCACTGATAACAGACGTACAGACGACGGGCTTACCAGAGGGCGTGATCGCTTTTTCCGGAAACTGCTGGCTCGATAGATTTACAGGACATTACTTTTCTTTTGGTTATCCACTAGCAAAACTGTTCAAGTTATTCTGTTTCATCAAAAGCATCGCGGCCAAAGGACGTAACAGAGAGAGTGGCCACTACCCGATCATGCATATAGTTACTCGTCATCTCTGTCTAAAACACTGGCCTGAATATGACGTCTTTATATAGAAATGTTCCTTGTGTGACCCTGTATTAAAACTGTAAAGACCCTCTACATTTGAAAAAAAAGAAGAATAAAAAAACCTCTATGGCTGTTTGTGGATAGGGTCGGATTCCCTATATGGCTTTATAATCAACTTTGAAAATCTCTTTCTCTGCATCTTTAGTCAAGGTTTAAAAGTATTTTGGCAGAAAATATTTCTTGGAAGACTCTCTCCCATACGTTTGATCTGTTTGAGCTATGAACTTATGTGAACGATCTAGGGCATCAATGACCCTTCCTGCTACTGGTAGTGTAAGAAAACCATTTTTACGTCTTTGGTATGACGCGGCCAGGGATTGAACCCTGACCTCCCGCACTCGAAGCAGGCGCTCTACCATTAGGCTACCGAGGCGGTAAATATGTAAGTAATGAAAATTAAGGTCAACCTATATATCGTATACTGATAATACTGCATTAGAAATTAATGCAGGAAATAATGCAATAAACACCCCAAACATCAACATTTATGAAAGAAAAAAAGACCGTTTCAAAGGATTTTGATTGAAAAATACAAATTGCTGGAACACTAGAATTTTTTAACATTGTATTTGTTCTGTTCTGAATGTTTAATTACCTTTATATATACCCGAAAATAGGATTAAAATGTACTTGCATAAAATTTGTTACGTATGTCACATATAAATAAATCATGATATCCTCATGACTGAAAAAAGTATGTCTGTCTGTTTGTCTACAATACGAATGCCTTTATAAATAAAATGACACTTTCAACCGTCAAAAAGACGGATTTAGCGTAATAATTATTTCGTCATAATTAAATATTAAGGTAAAAAATGCATTCCTGAACTGCACAATTACCTTAAACAGATATCAGATATTACATTAAAACGTGAATACAATGCGTTAGCATTCAGTAGAGAAGGTGATGATAATGTTTGCAAATGATTTATGTCAGAGTTTGCAATACCTTCCCGAAATTCAATAGATTAAATGACACAGATATCAAGGCAGATAATTAGCAAAGATTAAACTAAACTAAAATGTAATGCAGGAGTTTTATGGAATATTGGACTTTTACTCCTGAAAAGACGCTGTACATATTTCGGCTAGCAACTAGAAAAATCTTGTCTCACATGCCAGTTGATGCACTACCGACCCAGACAGTAAAGTGTATTTTTCTAACCTATAATGTAATTTTAATTAAGTCATAATTGTTTATTCGATTAAGATATGCATTCTTGAACACCGTTTGAAATGTGAACATTTATCTGAAACATATGTAAGATATTAGACAGAAATTGTGCCAAAAAATACATTAACATTAGGAGACTCACTGTTAATGCAAGATAATGTATTGTGTCACTGATTACATATTTATCTGCCAGAGATTCTATTGACTTAGGCATCAGACAGTGCAGTATTGCAGAAAAAATCCATTCATACATTCATGTTTATAATGAAATTACCACATTTATATTTTATTGTGATATAGAAAATTAGGAAAACATCAACGAAATGCCTTTCAGTGTCAAAGAAATGCTTTCAGTAAGTGCCAAAAGTTTATTTATAAATCCGAGCGTTTTCGGCTTTTAAAAAAAGCTCTGTTCAAGGGTATCAAAACAATAATGACGTATTTTCCGCCTAAACAGTTCGATATATTAATTTATATCGATCAATAAAATTCCATAACATATGGCTAATTTTGATAACAGATGCCAGGCATCTGCTTCGGTAATAAGTATTAGTTAAATAAAAAAAGATACCGATAACAAGCACTATTACGATGATCTTTCAAACACACTATCAACACCATTAAGCCACGATTTTGAACATATCGTATAAATGTCAGTGTTGTATAATAACACAATATTGTCACGAACACGAATTTACCATACCTCTACTCATATAATTATGTCTGGATATGCAATTTGCATTGCAGACAACTGTCTTAACATCGCTAAAATCTGCAACTTACAAAAGTATTTCACTAGTGTTTTCCTGAAAGCTAATTGCATTTCGTAAGAAACTGAAAGTTAATCGATACGTAATTAAATCACAGCGTTTGATACATCCCTGTAATTTTATCTATCTGGTTCAGAAAAATTTTAATGAAAGACCACATTCATTACTTTTGTCTGTCAATGATACTTGTACTGATATTCTTCTTTGATAAATCTCTGCCGGCGAATGGTCTTGTCTTACTCAGGGAAAAACTATTTTGGGTCTGAATTAAAATGATATGATATTTCATATCTTGTCTAGCATAATCTTGTTTGAATGTGTTTCCGAAGTAAACGGATGTAGTATAATTATTCCTTTGTGATTTACAGTTTTCTTTGAACATTTTTGACTCTGTCTTACTACTACTTGTTATACGACTACAGAGGAAGTTATTGCAAGTTCAATCCAGGACGAAGCAATGCCGACTAGAATAAGGTAACGGCGACCAAAAATAAAGCCCATGTCGTTGATTATTGCAACATCTGATGAAAAATATTATGAATAATTTCATTCGATGTAAAGGCAGCAGTTAGATGGCGCCATATCAAAATTTACCACACAGATCTATGATATCAAAGTATCCATTGTAATGTGGATATTCATTTAAGTATATTAATATTCTTTTGGAATGGCTGGCATGAAATAGGCATAAAACAAATCTACTTATAAAACATTCCTTTTACACAAAACTGAAAAACCAATTTATTGAATTAATTTAGGAGTCTATAATCTTACTTTGCATTATAACTTGTAAACACGTATCCTAAGCAATTATGAATATAATCATAAAATATTCACATTTGTCAATTAAAGATGCTGTTATTATTTATTACAAACGAATATATAGATATTCAAGTATATAATGAAAATAAGAATTAAAGCTGAAGTCATAAACATTCGAAAAATCATAATTTAATTACATTTCAAGATAAAAAAGTTATGAACACGCTCGTAACAGTAATTATTTTTTTTTATAGTTGATGACTTATTAATTGCATTTACATTTTCGAAAGAAAAAGTGAACGAACGGGTTTCAGGCCACATCTGAGGTTGTTTGTTAGTGAAGACTTTTACTATCCAGTTATAATAACTCGTATTTATGAGAGGATTCGTACTTGCATGTTAAAGTAACTCTTATTTATAAGAAGATTTGTACTTACCAGTTAGAGTGCTAACCAGTTAAAACAACTCTTATTTGTAAGGGAAATCGTACTCCAGACAGGGTAATACTTATTTATAAGAAGATTCGTACTAGCCATTTATAGTACTTACCAATTAAAGTAAATGTTATTAATAAAGGGGTTCATACGTACAAGTCAGAGTAACTCTTATTCTTATTTATAAGAGGATTCGTACTAGCCATTACAGTACTAACCAATTAACGTAAATGTTGTTAATAAAGGGATTCATACGTGCAAGTCAGAGTAACTCTTATTCTTATTAATAAGAGGACCTGTACTAGCCAGTTGGAGTTACTCTTAGTTATCAGAGGATTCGTACTAGTCAGTTATAGTAACTCTTATTTATCAGAGGATTCGTACTGGTCAGTTAGAGTAACTCTTAGTTATCAGAGGATTCGTACTAGTCAGTTATAGTAACTCTTAGTTATCAGAGGATTCGTACTGGTCTAAAAAGCTATCCTTAAGAAGAACCACAAACGCATGTATTTAATGCCTTAGCAGAAGACAGAGCATCAAGGGAAAAAACCCTAAGCTCTTAAGGGCTTGACAAAACAGGCCAGAAGACAGAACAGAAATATCTCAGTCCCGGTGGGATGTAAGAACTACCTAACATTCTGTTCCGTTAGACACAAATAAAGACGAAAGCGTAGCGTCCAACTATTGAAAGGGTTGAATACTAAATAATGCAGTGTGTCTAAAACAGTTGAGTCATAACCTCTTTCGTTACTAAACACAACTGGAAATTGCCATGTCCCAAAATCTTATGAGGTCTGTAAACAACAACCCCATAAATATTAGGTTTTGATAAACCTTCTCACAGAAGTGTCAATGTACTACTAGATTTTAAAACCCGAGCTGAAAAATACGACTAAGATTTAGCAAAGTATTTATGTAATTTATAGTAACGGTAGCCTTGCTGAAGAAGCTAATTTGTAAATGTTGATTACGTTCATTGAAATCCTCACCGTAACTATATGTTCGGGCAAGCCGAATTAATTGAAAAATATGTATCCCGTAAGATGTTGCATGGGGTACGTCCCCACCCAAATGGGGGAAATTTACAACACTAAAACTGAAATCATGCCTCTTGTTATAATTTTTTGTTTGTAACGTTTTCATAAATAGAGATGTAAATCCAGAAATGAAGCAGTAGTATCATAAGTGTTAGTTTTATTTAATTAATTATTATTATTATTATTATTATTATATACCACATTTATATAGCACTCTTTTCATATAGAAATACGTTCAAAAGTGTTTACATAAAAACATTTATATAATGTTCAATAAAAAATGGCAATTGAACTATTATAGAAGAACTTAAAATTACATTACGGTGATAAGATACCAAGCATTTTAAATTGGAAGGTAGGCAGATCAAAACATTAAACAAAAATACAATATCATAAAACATTAACTGACCTATCAAAGACACAGGTCAGAGCAGAATAGAACAGAAGATATCTTACATTTTGAACAGACAGAATTAAACGGTATGATATCTGCGAAATGCATCACAGCAGGCAAACCGTCCCGGATGATTGGGTCAATCCCCACCTAAACGTTCCGGAGAACATCCATGATACATCCCACAGAAAAAACACCGCCAACATTATTCTGTCACACTGGAGTTCTTAATTAAAGTAATTACTTGGCCGGCAAAGTACCTACATTATAAATCAGGTAATCAGTGAGATGTTAGTTCCCAAAGAATTGTTTGAAATAATGCGTCTTTTTTGAAATTTTGCACGGTCTTGCACTCTCTTATGTCAGATGGGAGGGCATTCCATAACATCGCAGCAGCTGTCTGAAAGCTCCTGTCACCAAATCGCATTTTTCGACATTGGGCACCACTAGTTTTAATGCATTATTCTGCGATCTCAGATGTCTGCATGGTGTATATATTTCTAGCATGTTCGCTACATAAGCTGGTGATTGATCTTTGAGTGCCTTATATGTATGTGTTATAATTTTGTATTCTACCCTACATTGCACAGGAAGCCAATGGAGTTCACGCAGAACAGGCGTTATAAGGTCGTATCTGGATGTTCTGGTTACGATTCTAGCTGCCGTGTTTTGGACATACTGCAGTTTGTTCATTGACTGTTTTGGAATTCCATATAGAAGAGAGTTGCAATAATCCAAACGTGATGTAGCAAGAGAGTTGATTAGAGATTTTGTTACGTTTGCGGTTATATATTGTCTGATGTGACTAATCTGCCACAACTGTGCATAGGAATTCCTACACACACTATTCACATGTTGCGCCATCCTCATGTTCGAATCCAGGAAAGCACCGAGGTTCCTGACACTGCCTGATTGTTTGATTTCAAAGCCGTCCACTTCCACAGATATGTTTGAAATAGATTGTGTCTTGAAAATATGATTAATTCTGTTTTTTTCAGCATTGAGTTTCAACATGTTAGTATTCATCCAACTTACTATATCCTTTAAACAACTTTCAACGCGATGAATGGTCTCTTCAATAGACATTCTGTTTATTGGTTTGAAGGATTGATATAACTGTGAATCGTCCGCATAGAAATAATTGTTCAGTCCGTGCTTTCTGCAAATAGCTCCGACTGGTTTTGTGTACATTGTGTAGTTCTTTGGTCCCAGGAAATTTAATGAGGGCTCCCGGGGATATATTGTATCTATCAGTTGAGAAAAGAAGAGGGCCATAATGGCCCTATATTGCTCACCTGTTATCATTGCACTTCAGGACAAAGAAGGTAAAAAAATCGTAATAAGATCAATCAAAAGAATCATGAGTAAATATAGTTGAAATTTTCTTAAAGGTACAGATATGTCAAAATACACCTAAAAATTGGAGGTACCATCCATGTTGTACCACAGAAAAGTGGTTGCTAAATAAACTATTAATATAACATAAAATAAAGTAGCCCCTGGGGCTGGGTCAATTTGACCCGGATGGGGGGGGGGGGGGGGGGGGGGGGGCGGTCAAGATTTGAAAATTTGTTTGTAGAGGTCCACTAGGCAATGCTGCATGTCAAATATCTAAGCTCTTCTGGTTTATTTTTAGAAAATTTTGAAGATTTTTCGATGTACAATCAAGTAACCCCATGGGGCGGGGTCAATTTGACCCCGGGGGTCATAATTTGAACAAATTATGTAGAAGTCTACTAGGCAATGCTACATGTCAAATATCTAAAACCTAGGCCTTCTGGTTTATTTTTAGATTATTTTTTAAAGATTTTCCTATGTAAAATCAAGTGACCCCCTGGGGCAGGGTCAATTTTAACCCCAGAGGACATGATTTGAACAAATTTAAGTAGAGGTCCACTAGGCAATGCTACAAGTTAAATATCTAAGCTCTAGGCCTTCAGGTTTATTTTTAGAATTTTTTAAAAGATTTTCCTATGTAAAATCAAGTGACCCCTGGGGCCAGAAACAAACTTGGTAGAAGTCCACAAGGCAATGCTTCACACCAAATATCTAAGCTCTAGGGCTTCTGGTTTTTGAGAAGAAGACTTTTAAAGTTTTTCCTTTCGGTTGCCATGGCAACCAGAGTTCTGCATGGAATTCAATTCTTTGAAAAATTTTGAAAGGGGGCTATCCAATAATCATTCCTGTGAAGTTTGGTGTAATTCTGCCCAGTAGTTTTCAAGAAGAAGATTTTTTTTACAAATTGTTGACGCACGACGGACATCAATCGGTCGCAATAGCTCACCTTGTCACTTCGTGACAGGTGAGCTAAAAACAACATAGTATCCATATTAAGAATATAATATCATCCAGATAGCGTGATGTAGCAAAATGTAGCAATAATGTCAGCGAAAAGCTCAGCAAAAATTCTCTTTTATAATAATATGAAAACAAAGCTGCGACAAGGGGTGAACAATTTGTTCCCATGGGAATATCAATTACTTATCTGAAAACTGCATTTAACAACAAAACCACACACCACAATTTATAAAATAAAATGTTATAAAGTAGTTTATATTAGCCTTTAAGCTACTATTATTTACATGTGCTCAAAATAGCAGGACATGTGGGTCTTACCACTTTGTTGTTGTAAATTTTCCTTTCCGTACTTTTCCCTTTCCTTTCATTAACTTCGGCCTTGTTCTGAGAGTAAAACAGTAGAAAAAACTAGAAGTTTTTCACATTTAATTTTGTATTTTCACATATAACCCCACCACCAACCTTGTTCTGCTGTTATTTTTAGCTTGAAAATTGTAGTTTCACAATTTTCTTCTTGCTATGTCTGATTATAACACTTCATTTTTGTCCTTTATATACTTATCTTGTCATAACTTTTGAACGTTTATTTTATGGATGAAAAGAGCGCTATAAAAATCTGGTAAATAATAATAGTGCTTTGATTATTTGTTTGTTGGACTGATTATTACAGTGCGGTGCTTTGCTTTATAAACATTTCTTTTTTTACTTCCCTCTGTAGCATTATTAATTATTCTGGTAAATCATGTGCAAATGATATTTTCTAACACATGAACTTGTACTGTGGTCAAACGGCGTGAACACTAAATGCCTTGCGCAAAAATAAGAAATTGTTAATGTGTTGTACACATAAAATGTACTGTATAAATGTGGTATATCCTTTCAAACTGTCACGTTTAGGAACTGAATGTATGTATACTATATTTATGTTTGGAATAAATGACACCATTTAGCCTCGTAGTAAAATGTCTTTTCATTCCGAAGATCTGCAAATGTTATATTACTTGTGTTTTCCTGAACGCAAACAACAGTTCGTAAGAAACTAAATACTAATCGATACAAAATCAAAGCATTTGATATACCCATTGATCTTATCTATCTTGTTCAGTAAACTGTTCTTCAAAGGCATCATTCATTACTTCTGTCTGCCAATGGTTATTCATGTTGACAAGCTTTATGATAAATCTTAATCGGTCAATGATCTTATCTTGCTCAGGGACAAACTAGATGGAACCTGACTGGAAATATTTATATATTTGATATCTTAATTTGTCTAGCATAGTCTAAATTGCAAATGTTATTCTGTATTTAGTGCACGCGATATATCCAAGTCCTATTCCTGTGTGATTAACAGATACATTTGAAGGTTTCGGTTTCTCTCTTCACTCAACTGGTCACAAGTCTACCATTCAGACTCTTTCATGTTAAGATCCCAGGGAAAAATGTTCTTTATAACTATTGGCAGCTGCTTTATGTTTCAAATTACTTTCCAGAACAAATTTATAAAAGTCAAATTGACTCGATATTCAGGAACTTTGGCAAATATGCGAAACTTTAGCAACAGACAAGATGACCGCAAAGTTTGAGAAGATGAATAAATCTGACATTTTCAGAACATATTTTTTTTGACGAAATGTAAATATCTTTACGAAAAACTTTAAAGTGTACCTGAAGCCTAAACCCCAATATTTGAAAATGTCTTTAGGTCAAACTCAGTGTGAACTGGACAAATTTATGAAAAGTGCTGTTATATTATTATCGTTAGGGTTCATTGTAATATACTGCGTAATACATTTCTTCAAACTTTAAACCTGTAAGTATCATTAAGATGGCTTCCAAGTTAAGTGTGCATTAAGTAAGAACAGCAGTGAATGAAATAGTTTTAATTTTCATTATAGCTAAGAACAAACAATCAAGCAATTTAACATACAGTATAAGAAATTGAAAAACGTACCACTAAAACTTGTCAAGGTTATAATCTAGGTGTTATTATGAAAAAAGTAAAACATTGTACACCCAGTCAGTACTTTCATGTAAGTTAAACTGTAATACAAAATAGGATTTCGATGTTTTATAAATCTAACTACTTTTGCCAAAGCCGATAGGGAAACTTCAATT
The DNA here is from genome assembly GCF_021730395.1 of Mercenaria mercenaria. Taxonomy (NCBI): domain Eukaryota; kingdom Metazoa; phylum Mollusca; class Bivalvia; order Venerida; family Veneridae; genus Mercenaria; species Mercenaria mercenaria. Next base: position 29,309,932 of record NC_069362.1, read on the forward strand.
TTCTGTACTTCGGCTTTAAGATCATTGCCCATTCGTGTAAAACAGCTTCTTGTCAAATTAAATAAATGAAACTTTCCAAATGTTGCGAGGTTAAACAGGGAAATAAAACCTGGTAAATACATCATAACATGTCATCAATGTATCTGTATTTTTTCCTGACAGTTACGAAGCTAGAAAATTCCTTCCCTTTACATTTAAATAAGACAGTTTAAAGATATTGAATAAAATCAGAATGAAAGTAGGATGATTTGATTTAATCACTGATCCTGATGTTACCAGGCCAAAGTTATTTTCAGGTTATGTTTTCAAAATACAAATAAACATATCCAGGCACACATCCGGCTTTGGGCGAGGCAGGTGCACGAATGATCTGTTATTTGCGCATGCTGGAGTTAATGGATATACACGGTGTATAAACAGCTGTAAATTGTAATAAACGATAGTGTTAGACTTCTAAAACAGTGTTGAATTGATACCTCGCGATAACAATATAATACTACAATTTTCATAATTAAATCGTATCACCATGAGTTCGACATTGACTTTGTAGACGTGGAAACCTGTAAAACGTTTTTCGGTGGCTTGAATCTTTTAAATACGATATACAATGTTTTTCATAATGATATTTATATTTAAATGAAAATATTCTAAAGTTACCCGTTTCTTCATTTATTTGGCCATCTTGACACTCGTCTAGAATTTCTCATATTTGCAAGAGGGACCAGTGAAGTATTGTTTATTAACACATTTCTCAGAAACTCCATCTAAAACTAATAAAATTTTGGTAAAGCCTTTGTATTTTAGCTATATTATATGGAAGGGTTTCAAATATTCTAGCGCGCTGTCATTAGTCAGCTTTTGTTACTTGGCTTTTTATCTTTTATTAAATATTATTTATAATTAATGTCAATGGGATATGAAAAACAAACTTATTTCTGCTGTTTATTATTGCTCGTAATAACAAGACTTGCATGTAATGCAACAACAAAAACATAAAGCATTCGTTCTCTCTGAAGTTGGATACTAAACACCCAGCTCGCTGAAATGTGATGAATTAACAAAGATACAGCGTCTTTAGAAACCATAGTGTGCGTAATACACCTCTGGCGAAAATATTTGAATAGGTTCATTCCATTCAAACCTAAGATATTAGCGTTTAAATATAATATCATAATCAATTTCTCAGTCAGTAACGTCTGAACTTTCTGTGGCTATAGTCAACGAAAATTTGTATAAGTTATAATTACACAAGTCTGAATTCATAAAACTAATCCCTGTTAATACTTTATTTTTAGAACATGAATCATAAAAATCCTGATTTAATTCATATTTGTACAATAATCTTACTTATTATTGCATGTAGAAACTTGTGAAAATAATCATATCATACTCTTTAATTTTCCGTTTAATGATGTTAATATAAATAAACAAATTGATATTCAAGTTTTCAAATACAAAGTTAATCACAGCTTAAGTAATAAAATCGGATGAATTCATTAACTTTTCAAAATAAACACTTGTGAGCACTTTCGTACATACACTGACTTTCTTATTTTATATGTTCAGTTAATTGACTTTATAGGGATTGATTTCAAGCCAAAATTGATAATGATTTGTTTACACGAAAGTATTACAGAATATAGAGGTTAGGCGTAGAAAGCAAACTTGTTATTGGTCCAACGCTGTGCTCAGAAATAGATAAACAGATGTATTTTTAGACTGTTCACCAGTAATGACATTTACCCATTCAACGCCCACTTGATGTTATGCAACTGAAATATTGCAAATCAAACTACTTGATAACGCATTATAGATAATTTATCAAAATGAAAGATTTATGCAACACTGCCTGATTGGACGAGAGTGTCAATTTGTTTCACTCTGCTGATTGTGCTACTCTGAGTGAAATGTAGACAAAGCGTTTGTCCTAACGACACTGTTCACAGATTTAAAGCTAACTTTCGCTCAGTATATTTAACAAGAATATTGATATATCTCAAAATGATAAGTAAGTTTAATAAGTATGATAAAAACCTGTTCAAATACCAACATATATCAAATTAAAGAAAGAGCTGAATACGGTCTGCGTATCACATGAATAAGGGTGTGATAAGAGTCTTCTATGTAGAGAAGTGCTTTTTAAAAGATTTTCCTTGTTACAATTGTCGTCTGTATATGAAAAGGTTTCTTGCTTTTGTGACTTATTCAGATTGCATATTAAAATGAGTACTTGTTTGCTTTGATATATTTGTTATAAATTATTTAACTGATTTATTATATATGAATATTTTTCTTTAGTATTGTATGCAAATATTGAACTCAGTTGAAATCTGTTTTATTATGTATATGCTGTATAATGACTGAATCTCATTACATTGAAACGAAGGTACGCTGCATACAGTTAATTACATGATATGACTACGGCAAACTTTGCTTATGAAACAGAAATATTGAAATAATTACAGTAGTATGTGTCCCTTGACCTTGACTTTTTTTATAATCGTGACGTCATTGTCCAAAGATTCATGAATAGAGAATATGCATTTGTTAAAGCGGGATCAGTTGGCCTATTTTAGGGGCCGCTAAAGATAAAAATAAAAAAAAATCCTTTAATTGATTTTGTCTCATCAAACTTGATTTGTAGCATCTTTATTAGGCCCGCAGCCAACTTCGTTCAGTTGGGACATTTGACCCCTTTTAGGGGCTGCTAGTGCTAAAACTAGAAATGCCTTTAGACAGCGTCTCATGAACAGCTTGATGGATCTTTGTCATACTTGGTCTGGAGCATCATTATAAGGTCCTCTTCCAAATTTATTTATATAGGAACTTGGGCCCTATTAGGGACCACTATAGCTAAAAGTAGATATGCCTTTCTTCGCATTAACCACTAAAATGTAATGGATTTTTATCAAACTTGGTGTGTAACAATATCGTAAGGTCTCCTGCTATTTTGTTACAAATGGGGATAGGGACCAATTTAGCTAAAAATATAAACACTTTTAATGACCGCTTCTCATGAGGATAAACGAAACAAAATTGCAACCCTACGAAACCTTTGTGAAAAAAATTAAAAGGCAACCATTTAAATTGTTAAAGTGCGGTGTTTAGTTTTGTAATTTGAAAAATGTTTGATGAAAGATGAATGTTAGATGACATTCATAAGTTTCATAAACTTCTTTCCTTATTACAATTCGCCGACCATCTTTTTTAAAGATATTTCTTGTTTGCTGATATGTTGATTATAACGTCAGAAACCACAAGTTGAGATTGTTATTTATGATCTTTTAAGCTAAGGTCTTTCTTGTATCTGCGAACTTGCATTACGTAGAATAACGTTGAACTTTTAGACAAATTAGTTAAGTGTACGCTGTCTGGAGTCTCCTTTGTGACAGTAGTCAAATGTAATATGTCTTTACATTACTTCGAAAAGTAGAAGCCGTGCAAACGTAGAAAGATGCCCAAAAAAGAAAGATTCACGGGTCAATCTCCCATAAATTATAATTAACACTGACACCAGCGTTGAGTGTGTTGACCTTTCTTCCAGTTTATGACTAGCAAAAAATATTCTTATAAGTTTCATATCTGTAGCGAAACGAAATATTTGGTGTTTGTGTCACAAAAATAATATTGCTTTTTTTTTTCGGTGGACTCCTTAGCTAATTGTTTTGATAAGTTTTTAGTGCATTAAAAAAGTGTATTTTTGTCATTGTGTAAATTTATCTGGCATAAATGTGTCATATATTTCACAATGTCAGATATTGCCATATAGTGACATTTGTTCTATAGATACTTTAAATAAAGTCACTTCTTCCATTACAAAATTCATCGTTAAACAATGCATAGTGCCAAGACACCCTAGACATATAATATACATGTTATAAAATTTTCTATTTTAAGAGTAAATCTGCAGAAATGTTTCTTGGCCATGCCGGGTCATGATTTTTATGCAAAAATAGCGACAATACATCCCTCGGACTTCTGCAGAAGTTTAAAAATGCACCAAAACGTGTATTACTAGTATCCCTTTATTGCTATTATGCAGTCATAAACGTCCATGTTTGCTTTTATTGCCGACAGCTTGGTACCTATGTCCATCGAACGGCTTTAGTTACTTTGCTTTCGGCCTGACGAATCGTGCGTTTTTGCTGTTATGTTAGGTTGGTCTATTTATTAAATCAGAAAGCGCATTACTTGTTATTTAGACAATTGTGTTCAGTAAATGGTTACACATGTCTTTATTACCTTTTTGGGGGAAATTTTAGAATTGGTCAGACTTCGCCAGCGAGTTCAGACTCGCGTTGACGGCCATGTCAGGAGACATTCCATAATGATTTGTCGACAATGTGATAATCAGCACAACACTATTTTTTCAAACAGTTGATAGCTGTCAGCAACTAAATACTATCTCAAAGGTCACAGTACAAAAATTGTCCTACGAAAGGAAACTGACAACATTGACAAATGGGAGTGCAAAACGTATAAGTCCTCATTTTGTTTTCGGTTGAAATGTTCTTTCTTTTTTAGGTACTGTTTGAAAATTGAACAATGGCTTGGCATATATTTTCTGCTCCTTTGGGACCATGGGGTCCATTCAACAAATATGTAATACAGATACAGTGAAGCAAACGTAAGTCATACACATACGAATATATCGTAGTTGTCTTTGTTGTTGTTTTTTTTAAAAAAGAAAAACCCCGAACTATTATAGTATGTCTTAACTCGTTTTCAGTGTTGTCGTATTTTCTAATCCTTTTGGATCATGGAGTCCATTCAACTTATGTTTTAAGTATTTATGTATTAAGTTCCGCTTAAGCCGGTGCTAGGGGGCGTGAGAGGTGTTGCACATTTCATTACCTCTCATGAACAGACACAATCAAACCGAGTCTGCTTTTATTATTCTTGGTTGCATTTTTGCTTCCAAAGGATCTTTTTACAGATTTTATTAAATAGATGTAAGACATTAGATTTAGAAATATGTGAACACTGCATTAGCGTTAACTGCAGAAGGCGGCGGTGTTAATGCCTTCTGATGATTTATGTCATTGTTTGTTATATCTTCTCATAATTCACTATAATACAGGATATTACAGGATTATTAGCCCAACAATCTATGAAGGTGCAATTCAGCGAGTCTTTTATAGACGTTCTTTCCCATTTAGAAACTGACATCTATCAGCCAATTTAATCTTGTCTCACGTGTCACGGGGTGCGTTACCGATCCAGACAAAATGTTTTTTGAGATAGTACGTCATTCTCAAGTCATAAGTATTAGGTTAAAATATGCATTCTTAAACCACTTTGAAAACAGGATCATAATCTGAAACAGATGATGTAAGACATTAGATAAAGCATATGCCAAACTTCACAAATAGCATTAGAGAATTTGCTGGTGTATTGTGTCACTTCTTTTATTATATACACGTGATTTAATTGACATAAACATCAGGCGAGGTAATATTCCTTGTGATGTGATATTTATACTTTAAGTAACGTACCTAGTTATATCCTGAAGATTTGAAATTCCTGGACAAGTCGAATGTGTAAATAATCCAATATAATATAATGTAAAACCTGGTGAATTTTGATATTATAAGTTCTTTTTGCTTTACCTGATCCTTCTCAGATAATATAAAGTACTATGTTGAAAAGTTTTACTTTGTACAGTTACTGTTAAAATAGCTTATTATTAAATATGTCAGCCAGAAAAATATCAGAATAAAATCTGTTTCACTTAAATAGATAGATTTGAAATTACCGACTCCTACCCCATTATGCATCTTACATCAGAGTAAGGCAAATTCCGTGCAAATAATAAGGGTAAAAAATATTTTCGCAACAAGTAGAATCTGGTTGGATACATGGTACATTATTAGCAATATTTTGATTATTTAGCTTTTCTTTTAGAAATGGTGAATATCCTGAAAAAGAAAAACGCTCGTACATCCTTAAGCAAACGAAGAGATGCATAGTTTTGATATATTACACGATACTGAGACAATAATCTGCAGTCTTTTGGACTCAGTGCTGTTATATTGTCTGGTTATCTGGAATCATGGAGTCCATTTAAGATGTTGTAGAATAGAATTCCGCTTAAGCCTATGGTGGAGATGGTAGGAGGGGGAGGAGGGGATGAGAGATGTTGCACATTTCATACCTTTGTTTCATGTATAGATTTAATCATATTGAGTCTGTTATTCCTTTGTATGGTGCAGTCTATACTCCAACATCTTTTTAAAGGATACAACTATTAAATCAGCAGTCTTTAAGCGCCGTGTGGCGACACATACTTGGGACTCCGTTACGTTATGCTGTCTGGTCATTTGGGACCATGCAGTTCATTCAAAGTATTGTGAAAGGGTTTTGCACAAATCAATACGTTTCATGGATATACTGCTATTTTGTAGTTTGCTTCGTTGCGTTCTGTGTTTCCAACCGATCTTATAGATTTTATTTTTGTTTCTATAGTATTTTAATAGGAATGATCAACTCCGCCTTAAATGAAATGATGCTTTTATGATATTTGCGAGGAATTATAATCAGAAACAGGATTAATCAGAAACAGGATATATGAAGTAAATAAATTCTGTGATTGATGCCAGAAGTGACTGACGGAAATCTGAACATCCCTTGCATTAAAATAAGGCCAAAGTTCTTGGTCATGTGATAAACCGTATCCGCTAGATAAATCGTTTAAATGCTCGAAGCAACTATGATGCTCATACTAGCAATTGGGATGAGATTAGTTCTCTCTTCTGACATCAGACCATGATCTTGGCCAAGACTGCAAAAGAATAAACATGTCTTATTTTATAATATTCTCCACACATTTTCCTTTTTTTCACCTTGTGCCTTTATTAATTATCATAATTCATTAACAAGTGATGATTTTCTCCATATTTTGTTGGTATTTTTATACGAATGAGAAAAGAAAAATAAGGCAATACATTTGAGACGATATGCATTGTAAACCAAGAGAAATAGTAATTATTTCTCTTAGCCCATATGACAGAGTTCGACCAGTCAGTGTACCTAAACATTATTTCAATATTAATCTTTAAACGCCGGGTCGCAACTGACACAGATACGAGTTGACTGCATCTTCAGTCTTTTTACCGTTTTATGAAAACGAGTTGTTGAAATGCAAGCTCCTTATCTTATAGCCCACTGTCGTAACACCAGGAACATTTTTATATGCAAAATGGACTTCGCTGGTCTTTTCTGAAAGAAGATGTAAGAAACAACTAAAAGTCTATCGATACATGATTAAGTCACAAGCGTTTGATATACCTGACAATTTTATCTATCTGTTTCAGTATTCTATTACTATAAGACAATCTTCATTACCTCTGTCAATAAATATTTATTCTGACGTGCTGTTAGATAAATTTCCAATGGGTAAGCGATATTGTCTTACTCAAGCAAAAGACTATTCGGGGTCTGAATGTAAATGTTTGCATAAATTGATGTCTTAACTTGTCTAGCATAGTCTTATTTGCAAATATTCTGTAGTTAATCAACTCGGGAAATCCAGTTCCTGTTCCTGTGTGATTTACAGATACATTTAAACATTTTGGTTGCTGGCCTACTTCCAGTGCGAGCAATTGCAAAAGCATTAGCGAGTTTGGAAGAAGTTATTGCTATACATCAAAAAGACTCTTTCTAAATGATTTTTTTCCTTTTTGCGTAAATCATCGATGGTAAACCAGTAAAGGTACCTCATATATTATGCCCATTCAACTGCCGCTATCATATACCGAAGCTCTACTATAGCAGCCTAATGCGGACTGTCTGTTTTGCTGAAGGGCTGGCTACCAGAGACGACTGATGCGTTCCAGAAAAACGGGGTTGCCCATTATGCAGGTTTTTGGTGAAAATCGGTGTATCTCGCAATTATACAAAGAAGAAAACCCCTAAAATTTACTACATTTTTACGCTGTAGTAACTGTTATATAAAACAGTCAATGCAATATGGTATTCATCTCCATTGTATGTTAAAGACATAAATTCACTATGATTTTTGTTAAACGCAACAGGCCACTATAGCATTTATAAGCGAATTAACCGTAGTGCTGTAGTGTAAGTGATCGATGTATAGTCTACAAAACTCATCACTGGCAGATCTTTTGTTTTTAGAATCTAAGACTGCCGATGCCGCATAATGCAAAAAAGCGAAGATTGCCTTAGCGCAGAAATGAGTGATTAATTGATTTTTAGCTCAACTATTCATAGAATAGTAGAGCTATTGTACCCGCCCGTGCGTCGGCGTCGGCGTCCCGATTTGGTTACGGGTTTGTATGTAAGCTGGTATCTTAGTAACCACTTGTGGGAATGGATTGAAACTTCACACACTTATTCACTGTGATAAACTGACTAACATTGCACAGGTTCTATAACACTATTTTGTTTTTTACAAAATTATGCCCCTTTTTCGACTTAGAAATATTTGGTTACGGTTTTGTATGTAAGCTGGTATCTCAGTAACCACTTATGGGAATGGATTGAAACTTCACACACTTATTTACTGTGATAAATTGACTTACACTGTACAGGTTTCATGACTCAATTCTGCTTTTTTTTTAACAAAATTATGCCCCTTTTTCGACTTAGAAATTTTTGGTTAAGGTTTTGTGTGTAAGCTGGCATCTCAGTACTCACTAATGGGAATGGATTTAACTTCACACACTTGTTCACTGTCATGGTCTGACATGCACAAAGCAGGTCCCATAACTCTACTTTTTTGTTTTCAAAATTATGCCCCTTTTCGACTGAGCAGTTTTTGGTTAAGATTTTGTATGTAAGCTTGTATCTCAGTATCCACTAATGGGAAAGGATTGAAACTTCACACACTTGTTCACTGTCATGATATGACATGCAGTGCAAAGGTTCAATAACTCTACTTCGCATTTTACAAAATTATGCCCCTTTTTCAACTTAGCAGTTTTTGGTTAAATTCTTATATGTAAGCTGGTATCTCAGTACCCACTAATGGGAATGAATTGAAACTTTACACACTTGTCCACTGTCATGTTATGACATGCACTGTGCAGGTCCCATAACTTTACATTGCATTTGTTCAAAATTATGCCCCTTTTTCGACTTAGCAGTTTTTGGTTAAGTTTTTGTATGTAAGCTGGTATCTCAGTATCCACTAATGGAAAAGGATTGAAACTTCACACACTTGTTCACTGCACAGGTTACATAACTCTACTTTGCAAGTTTACAAAATTATGCCCCTTTTTTGACGTAGCAGTTTTTGGTTAAGTTTTTGTATTTAAGCTGGTATCTCAGTACCCATAAATGGGAATTAATTTAAACTTCACACACTTGTTCACTGTCATAATTTGAAATGTGATGCACAGGTAACATAACTCTACATTGAATTTTTTACAAAATTATTCCCCTTTTTCAACTTTTATTTTCATTCAACTGACAAGGCTGTTGAATAGTCGAGCGTTGCTGTCATCCGACAGCTCTTGTTTAATAACCTCTGAAACTAATTTGTATTTCTGACGAACAATCATCCCTAATTAGCCTGAAATGCATTGTCTTATTTACAGTTAGCGATAGCAATAATTTTAGTACAATATTGGACATAAGGTGATTCATTTTCTTTTCAAAAGCACATGACACCTGTGACTTATTGTGCAATATAATGCAATATATCATGTAAATGATTAAAATGAATAAATCAGATCACTGTATACGAATATGGTATCAATATTAGTGAAAGTTTATACTTCATAGGAAATTCTGGAAAAGATAAGAAAAAAAAAAGTTCCTATAGATTCAAGAACAATCCTGGTAGCCCAGAGCTGTCAGGACCCTCATTTTCTTGATACGTTTTAGGCATCTGTCGTAGACCTTCGGTTTACAATAGAGGTAATAGCATATGGTAGGCATTAGACTGCTATGGTAGCCGAAAGGATATAGAACATTAGCATAATTAACGTTTTACAAAAAGCTTACCTTGTCATACATGTATATTAAGTTATGTTGTATAAAGTAACGACTGACTTTTTTGTTTAGATAATATTTATTTATTTATCGTTTTATGTTTTGTTGGGTTTAACGTCGCACCGAAACAATTATAGGTCATATGGCGACTTTCCAGCTTTGATGGTGGAGGAAGACCCCAGGTAACCCTCCGTGCATTATTTCATCACGAGCGGGTACCCGGGTAGAACCACCGACCTTCCCTAATCTAGCTGGATGGCTTCCTCACATGAAGAATTCAACGCCCCGAGTGGGGCCTGAACTCACATCAGTGAGGAGCAAGTAATTTGAAGTCGGCGACCTTAACCAATCGGCCAAGGAGGCCCCACATAAGATTTATGATCTAACCAATCTTTCAAGTTATTTCAAGTCATTTGATAAGTATTTTATTACATGACATCAGAAAACGACGTCAATTGTTTTCAAGTTTTGTCTGTAGTCTAACAATAAATGTTGAAGTCAGCCGGCCCAAAAAAAATGGACTGGTGATTTACAGGAGAAGACATGCATTGATAACTGGTGTAACGTAATAAAACTATTTGACTTCAAAAGAGTCTAGACAAATTAAGATTTGTAACACTAATATTTCTCAACAATTACAATTATCTGACTTTAGTTATGCTAACGGTTTGTATTCCGTTAATTTGAAGAAAGCATTTTATATATAAAAAAAAACAATATTTGTTCTCCTACCCACTTTGGTACACACGGATGTATTGTCATACAACTTCATTTAACGCATCTGTCAGTGTTCTTTACATAAAATGACAAACTGACTTCAAATTTTTTCCAAATTCTGCCTTTCTGTGGAGCATCTTCTAATGCTTTTTCTTGACAGCAACTCCCCGAATGTTGTGAAAACATATTAAAATGGACTGTTGTATTATAGAAGACTTCCGACAGCTCACGTTTAATATTATGTATGCACGTATGTTGAATGAACTTCATGGTCCCAAAGAACCAGAAGTTGGTCTACGGATCGCGGGGTCGCGAGTTCGATCCTCGGGCGGGGCGTATGTTCTCCGTGACTATTTGATAAACGACATTGTGTCTGAAATCATTAGTCCTCCACCTCTGATAATTCATGTGGGGAAGTTGGCAGTTACTTGCGGAGAACAGGTTTGTACTGGTACAGAACCCAGGAACACTGGTTAGGTTAACTGCCCGCCGTTACATGACTGAAATACTGTTGAAAAACGGCGTTAAACCCAAAACAAACAAACAAACAAAAGAACCAGAAACTATAAAATACATGGAGACTTTTACGGCGTCTAAACGGCATTTCTAGAATGCTGCTATCATAGTTAATAAAATCTGAGAAAATGCTTTTGAAGTATAGAATGCATTCAAATTATTTTATAGTAGATCGGTTTTACTGTGTCTATTCGTGAGAGGAAATGGAAAGTGCAACACATTCCACGCCGCCTAGAACCAGCTTGATCAGATGTTTTAAGACCCCAAATGAAAAGAAAATATAGCAATGTCCTGTTTTGTGTTGAGTTACCAATACTCAGGTAAATTGCAACTGGTAATTTCTGTAATTTGTACAATGAACTGCGAGCAGTAATGCCATAAAGGGCGGACTCTGCAATGAAAATGTTAACAATTACTGAGAATTATAATAGTTTCTAGGAGTATATGTGCGGTATTTATTAAAACTACATAAAAACGCATGATTATGCGGCAATCATAAGACTGCTTACGCAGATTAGCACATATGCAAAAAGTTACAATATTCTAAACGTATTTGTATGACCCATGATTCAGCTAACCAAAATGGCAGTTACATGTTAGTAGGCCTAAGTATAGTAAATGAACAAGCGTGGGAGCCATCCGGTCTAGTCGCGTAATGGCGGACAGGTTTTTGTAACACTAATTTTTCACTTGGCATGGCCACAGAGGTCTAAATTAAAGCTGGTTTCCGTTTAAATTTCATTGTGAATGTATTTTTGACAGTTTGGTAGACAAAAATGGGAGAGGAGGTTGTATTTGGTGAAGTGAAACTCAATTTTAGAATAAGTAGTACTTCCAGGTCACAGCAGTTCGATTTTAATGTGATTTTACAGTAAGCAAATGTGACAAGAGAAATCTCTCTTAGAAGATACTTGACCCCTACTTTTCTCTTCATTTTATATTAGTTTTATCATAACTCTTTGAAATGGGTCTAGCTATGTTTGGTAGTTCTTTAAAATGTCATTTTATATAGAATATATAAGGAATACTATTTAGTGCTTTGTAAACTAGTAGAAATATTGGGGTACATTAAATTGCCATTTTGCTATATCAGCAAGTACTATAACACGGGATATTTTTATATTTTTTTAATCGGTTTCCGGATGATAACTCAAGAACGCTTGCGCCTATGATTATTAATATTGATAGGGAGGTTGGGCATGACCAGCAAATGACCCTATTGATTTTGATGTCAATGGTGAAAGGTCAAGGTCACAATGACACGGAACACTTAAACGGTTTCCGGACGATAACGTAAAAACGTTTGGGCCTAAGATCACGAAACCTAATAAGGGGGTTGATCATGACCAGCAGATGACTTCTACTGATTAAAGGTCAGTAGGTCAGAGGTCAAGGTCACAATGACCCAGAACAGTTACACCGTTTCCGGACAATAATTTGAGAACTTAATAGGGAGATTGATCATGACCAGCAGACGACCCCTATTGATTTTGATGTCAGTAGATCAAGTGTCAAGGTCACAGTAACCCGGAACAGTTAAACGGTTTCCGGATGATAACCCAAGAACGCTTAGGCCTAGGATCATGAAAGTTGATAAGGAGGTTGGTCATGACCAGCAGATGACGCCCATTGAATTCGAGGTCAAAGGGCAAAGTCACAATGACCCGGAACAGTTAAACGGTTTCCGGGCGATAAATTGAGAACACTTGGGCCTAGGATCACGAAACTTAATGAGAAGGTTGATCATGGCCAGCATTTCTATTTTGCAACTTTTTAAAAATGGGTTAAGGTATAAGAATAAAATAATTACATAATTTTGATGTAGTTTTTCGGTGTTCAGTGTTGTTATAGTTTCTGGTCTTTTGGGATCATGGAGTCCATTCAATACATTTGCAATAGAGTTAGGGGTCGTGAGGGGTGTTGCACTTTCCATTACCCCTCATGAACAGATTCATTTAAACCGTATTTGCTGTTATTTTGCTTGGTTGCATTCTATACTTCCAAAGGATCTTCTTACAGATTTTATTGATATGTTGTTTACTATAAAGGTTTTGAACCGTTTGTGTAAGTTTTTGAAAGTGTCTATCAATTACTTTAAAAGTTATTGGCAAAGCTCTAGTTGTTGCGTAAGACGATTTGAATTAAATGTAATAATAATTTAGAGATATAGAGGTATATAAACGTTAACTTTTGTGGGGATGTTATTTATAAACCTCGTAAGGTTCATTGCAACTTTTCAATAATTACACTTTATAACATGACAAAACGTTTTCTTCAAAGAAGTTATAATCCGGATATTTTGAGACTGATCGCATGCATATGTTTGGTGTTCAGTCTTGCTTTGGAACATATGGCATACTCCTTGACAGGCAAGTACATTAAGTCACATGAGGCTGTGTAAAGACATTGATAGCATACAAATATCACACCCTATAAACGACTGTAGCCCCCTCTTCCTCTTGCGAGTGATCAAAACAATAAACAGACACGCGAAAGGTAAGAATCGTCTTCAAATTCACTGTATGTGTATTAAAGTTTAACGATAAGTCTAACATAAATATGTGTATATGGTGATATAATAGATGAAACTGACAGGTAATGTTTACAAAATGTTGACTAATACTATAACGGGCCTTAAATTGTAAATTTCAATCCGCGCCAAAGTAGTCAGATTTCCCGGCTATAATGTGATTCCCGTGAAAATGCAAATAATCAGAGTACACGCATAAGCCGTGAGTCCCATGAAATTTAGTATTTGACGGGACATTACCCTACAAATAGACTGGACTAGATATGCCTAGTGCACACCACTTTCGACATTAGAAGAATTTACATCAAATTGATATTGATATTATATTCATGCTTGCTTTTGTATTACGTTTATTTCGCATTACATCGTATAAATTTGTCATTATAAATAATAGCTGCAGTTTATCATTTCATTATCTATAATTTTTCATATCTTTTCCATACTTTAACTTTTTAGTAATTTTAGAAATAATGGAAGTAATAAGTGACGTATTCTAATCATGTGACGTATGAACTTAGTAGCACATGATATTTTGTATAAGTAGCACGTATTATTTATGGGAGCCTATGGAGGTATGGTGTACCCAAAGGAGCAGTTTTATGCCCTTACTTATTTGTTTTGCTATGGTGCTTACCATATGTTATATATTTTAGCTTCTTCCACCAGACAACTTTTACCTGGTGATGCTGTCACGACCCGGAAGTACAATATCCGAGGTTCATTTGTCTTCACTCGCCTGGATGTGATTGTCCCAGCGCAGAGCTTTTGTCCCATGGTTGTGCCGTAAACTGCAAAGACGATGATTTTTGTGATCCACTGAAGTCAGCTCAGGGATGCAATCACCTACCATCATAAGGAGCCAAAACGGAGTCAACGTATTCACGGTTTAAAGGGACTTTATTTGAAGATATTTTGTATTTTTGTGCTACTTAATGTTCAAAGTTAACGGAAACATCTGTGTCAACGAACAGTCAGTGTTAGAACTTTACACTTCACAAAAGAGTTACTGAGCTCAGATTTTTTTCTTTCTTTCTTAAGAAGATTTTTGTTTCACTTTTCATTTATTCATTGTAAATAATCATTTTCTGTAAATAAATTTGTAAATATTGTAATGGGTGTTGATTTGTTCTGATAGTTATTGTCCCCGGTACGTCCATCCTGTCACAGCATATACTATCATAAAATACTAATTAGAAACTGAAAGTATAAACAGGGTCCCTACTATTTCATGCAAGAAATAAACCGTCGATTCCCTACGGAAATCACGGTTATCTGACGATTTTAAAATAAATATGAGATGAGACAGAAGGGGACTATAGGTTGACTCCCGTCTGTCTGCCAGTCTGCAACAAAATGATCCTCTGATTTTTTTAAAAAAAACTATTTCACCCGCAAGTATCCTGCGAATAAACGTATAAATAGAAAATGATAACGAAAACATTACCGGGAAAGTCGATTATGTCCTTATTAGTAATTCAGAGTTTACTTCATGGTAAACCAGTCAACATGATTCAAAAGTAGTACAACTATTTTGTCACGAATGGCCTAATGGTTTAACTACCCGAGTCCCCCTTCCTCAATAATAACATAAACATGTTATCGTTATAAATACCGTGCGCGAGTAGTACAGCCGTCGTGATTACTACCTGTCAAGATTTACTGCTATTTCTCAGGTTAGAAATAATTTACATTTGATAGTGATAACACGTCAGGAATCTGTCCTTGCGGATTTGACCTGGTGACCTAGTTTTTGAGCCCTGATTACCCAATATCAAACTCGTCCAAGATTCTATTGATGGTAACATTATGACCAAGTTTCATTAAGACTGGACCAAAAGTGTGACCTCTCAGTGTTAACAGTCAAATTGTTGACGACGGACCAGGACGACGCACACAGGGTGATCACAAAAGCTCACCTTGAGCACTTCTTGCTCAGGTTAGGTTTTCCTCTTATGGCACTTCTGCTTGTAAAATGGGAACTTATTTCATTCGCAGAATGTATTTTCAGTAAAATAAGACAAGTTTCATGTTAAAGTTCGTGTGTTTATGCCAAATACAAAGACAAAACTAAAACAATGCTGTTTACTGTGCGACGCTATCAAGAAAGCGATTCACAAAGGATTAGTAGATTCAGTCTGTCGCCGTTTCACTCCAAATCACCCCATTCACTGTTCATATTTTCACATCTTATTAATTGTAGTTGCGATTATATACTGGTTTCAATGGTTTGAAATTCTAGAAAGTATAGAATTGTATGCGACACATTGTCTAATTATGGTCTCATGATGGTGAACATTTGTGCCAAGTTACTTCAAAATCCCTTAATGCATAAAGAAGTTACGGCACTGACACAAAAAAGCAGACCATGTTTCACCTTTAGGTGTTACTTTAAAAAGAAAAAGGAAAATAATAAGATGGACATTAAGTACATATTGCCGATGTTTGTACGTAATCTTTGAGAGAGGTAGGGGTAATAGCATTGAAGTAATTGCACAACCAAATATATGAGGACACATATACAAACAGACCGAACAGACAGACCGCATGTTGACTGCTATATTCTACCCTCCTTCAAACTTTGTTTGCGGGTTATAATTATGAAGAAGTACTACAGGACCATAGGAAACGCCGATATTTTATAAAGAAGTCACTCACAAACAGGCATACAGTCTTTTTTACGAAACTCGCAAGGACTTGTACAGTATTTAAGCAAGCACGCATACAATCAGGAAATAACACCGAATCTTCTTTCATTGACGAATTTATCAATGATTTTATCTTATTTTACCAAACTAGTATTGTTTCTTCATCCATGAAACAGTGAAATTTACATGTAGGTCATTCTTCAAGCAAGAAAATAAGTACTTTTGGCGCCGACAATGTATAATTCTGGACAAAATCAGTGATCAATCAAGTTTTTTGCTATAATTCTACCTGTCATCATACTAACACATTATATACAGAAACAAATCATGTTCAGCTTCCAATAAAATGTAAATTTACATACCTTCAAAGCAAATCAGTCACTTTAAAATGTTATTTTTTAACTTTTAGCTGTCAGTTTATTGTTTTGATCACTCGCAAGAGGAAGAGGGGGCTACAGTCGTTTATAGGGTGTGAATATGGTTTGTTAGGGGTTCTGTTAATAATTATTTATATTAACAGTTTGTGCATTTTATGTATGGACTGCTGTGGGTTGCAGTTTTGGAAGGCTGATTTTTTGGAACTTGCTTTTGTTCATGTTTGATATTGATCCTTGCTTTAACATATCATTTCGTTTCTTACTATTGCGTGTGGCTACACCTACTGAATCTTTATCTAAGAATACTACTGGTAGGTCCTTTTCTCCTGCGTTTGTACACAGTTACCCTGTCCAGTTGTGCTTTGTTACTGAATGTTGTAAGGCGATACCACACTGTGTCACTTGGTTTAACGGTATATCAACGCTATTTATCAAACGCATAATCGCACCTGAGATCAGTTCCAATTGTGTCTTTATGAGTGAATCCTTTCTATACTTACAGGGATAATGCCTAATTACAAGTTTTATATAAATTTCCTTTTTTCCAGCATAAGATTGGGCGAATAAAAAATAAATGTTAAGAGATACCTATATGTCTGCTTTGCCTTTTAGGTAATGATGAAACAGGAGGAGGAAGCCATCTTAAAATTTATGAAATCCGCCTCACCTACGTTGCCACGGAATAAATAACTGTTATTTGTTAATTGAATATATTTACCAATTTCTTATTGTTTTGTCGATTTTGAACAGGAAGTAATTGATTTAAATAAATTTCTGTTCATAGCAAATTATTACAAGTATGTATCATTCTGCAGACAGCTTCCAGACATTGCAAATGAAAATACAAACGCAGTTTGCCTGCATTCGTGGGAATGATAATTACCTTGGTTACCTTGGATTGGTTACATCTCCTAAAAGATAAAGTTTCCCTTTTCGTTAGAAGTCAGACTTTATTTCCTGCTAGATATGGAAGTCTTTCGTTTGATTTTCAAATTACATAGCAACAAGCCGGAAATAAAAACACAAAGGCAATAAAGCTTTTGTCTTTCTGCGATTTTATGAATATTTCCGTTTCGGTCGATTTGTAATTTCCATCACATAATGTAAGTACGTATAAAAGCGGAAAAGGTAAATACATACACCACACACTGTCCATATCTCTATAGAGCTGCAATACAACAAAAACATGCTGTTAATCAGAGCTAATGTATTATATCACTGATTATATTTTCTGCGAGAGATTTAAGTGATACTTCTATAAAATCAGGCAATATTCGCATGATACATTCCTTTTTTATATGATAACCTGTGAATTTCCACTAGTAATACTGTTTTAAACACAAATTAAAGTATTAATTTTTACCCGTTATTTGACCTATGATGCTGAAATTTCAAAATGCTCAGATTAAGTTAAATTGATATTCCCTGTATATTCTATATAACATTGACAGTTTTTAAAGAGCTGCCACACAGCTAGACCAACTAAATGCTTCCGATTTCCTGCAAAAATTCCGAGTTAAAGATGAAAGGCAATAAAAGAATTTACACTGTTATCTTATATTCCAATAACAGTGCTTGCCGTTTATGTTAAAATCATTTTACAGTATTTTGATAAATATTGTATATAAACATAAAGGTCACAGAAATATATTTCAATTTCTATATGTTATTCTCATCCATCGTACATTCCGCTGTCTTAGACAATGTAGAAACCGTATATTACATTCAACACAGTTGTATATTTCATTTTATGTTTGAGCATTTTAATGTTACATGGTCAAGTAAAGTATGAAACATTACATAACATTGATACAACAGTTATTGAACCACATGTCGAATATTACGTTAAATGCTAAGTAATCGTAGGCTTACGAGAGCCGACACATTGTATCTGCCATCCGTTGAAATCTGAATAAGAACAACACAATAATATTTTGCAATAATTTATCGACAAATTGCATATGGCACGCACGTACAAACGCACACGCACGCGTGATGGCATTAGCCAAACATACTGATTATTTTTTGCTATGATTATGCATGTAAATGAAGAATATTCGTAAATTCTCATTTCTTTTTGGATGCACAATGTTATGTATTACTTGCTAGTGAGACAAGTATCAGCAGTGTTTTTCTCCAGTTTATCTTATTTTGATCGATCTGATGCCTCTATAATATTTACGATTAATAATAGTCAGCAATGGGACATCTGAAGTAAATAAATTAAATTTGAATATCGAAACACTATTACATTTTGAAGTAAATAATACAGATATTATATTGTCATGAAATGATATTCTGGTAGGCATTATTACATAAAATAAAAAATGATGTATCTCTACTTTCTGTTTGCAACGATTGCAAGTAGACCATAAATGTGCTGGAACAAAAGTTAATATATAATGTTTTAAATTAAAAAGTAGTCATAGACCGTGCGCTAAACAGAAGATTCCGAGTATTCCATATAAATTCAAAATATACCCCTGCCACGTAAAAAATAAATCGCAATTGCTAAATAATTGAAACCACGTTGATGCTCATAATAGCACATGTGACCTTTATATTTGACTAAGACTTTTTACTTCCTTTCGAGTCTTTATTAATTATTATGGTTAATCAAATGCAAATGATGCTTTTCTTATATATTGTCCGTATTTTGAACGGAATAAGAGAGGACATATCTGTTCTCTTTGACCTTTTGGGCTAATTTCGGCAAGTCAGTGCACACACAGATGGGACCATCTTTCGGTTTCATTGACAACGTGATCTCCATTAAAGCAAAATTAAATCCATTGAGCCTAAAACAAAGCCCTTTTGAAAGTGTTTTATACAAGAAAATTGGGTATTATAATGAATAAAACTGCTAGGAGTATGAGTTGACAGTATATTTAATATTTGTATCTATTTTTGAAATTATTATTCAACAAGATGTCGATGTCTATTTGTCAAGTGCAGTCAAATGTCTTAACTCCGCGAAATCAGCATTGCTAAATGAACTTCATTTCTGTTTCCTCAAACATTAAATGCATTTCATAGAGAGCTATATATCAGTTAATACATAATCAAATACTGAGAGTTTGATATATCCCATGATTTTATCTACCTGGTTCAATAAGCTGTTTTTGAAAGGCCTCATTCATAACTCGTGTTTGTCAATTATTATTCATACTGACGTTCTCTTTGATAAATCTCAATCAGTAAAAGATCTGGCCGGAGTCTTCTGAATTAAAAGGACATTGTTATTATATTTGATATCTTAATTTGTCTAGCAGAATCTTATTTGCAAGTGTTATGCTGCAATAAAAGAACACGGTATATCAAGTTCCTATTTCGTTCTGTCAGAATTACATAATTATTTCGGCGGCTGTCCTTATTCACTTGGTCATAAAGAGCTTTTGCAAGTTCAGTCCAGACGCAAAGACGCTGGTTTCCATGGCGAATGACAGAAGATAATAGGACTGGTTATCATAAACTGCTGCTTAATGTTGGGAAGTTACACATTACGGAACAAATTCCTGAAGATTTTATTGACCTTCGTTACGTTACTTTCCCTCCGTTACGCAACTGAATTTTAAAAATTGTGTGTAGAATAATTCACTTGGACTTCGGCCTTTCGTAGTGATTCCACAGAGGTATACCCCTTTGTCGTTACTTAATATATTACAACATGATTCTGCTATATATCATTTCGATACTAACATGTGTTTTAGATTAAAATATGCATAAAATAGGGAAGCACTATTTCTAGGCGGTAGACGTGTTCTACAGTTTGAGAATAATGCTGTCTGTGGATAAAATGGCGATATATTTTCACTTTTTAACACAGCAGTGAACAGACGTGTAAAGTGTTTGTATATGTTTTACGATCTTTCAAACGATAACGCCCATAAATGAACTTCCCTCTCTTTGTTTGTAAAAATGGTACTGAAGAAATAGTACCGTTACAAAGTAATGAAAAAATAGTAATAATGTATAAAACTGTATCAAAGTTTGATTTCTTTATAAAGCCCGAACGATTAACAGAATATTTTTAAGCTTGGTTGAGTGCATAACACAACATTTAAATTTTATATATTCTAAAACCGTTTCTTACTGTAATGAATATTTTGTTTTTTGATGGTAACTACACGACAATTTTGTTATTTGATTTACCGAGGTAAAAACGGGTTAAGGCATTTTCCATACAATATATTTCTTTTTGAATATCAATTGTTAGTTTAAAAAGTTTTCAGTCGGTATTGTGAAAAAAGCTTCACAATCTTATGTTAATTATCCCGCCGATGCAATTATATAAGGAATGCATTTTATTTAATTGTGTTTGCATTAGTATGATACTAAGTATTTCATACATCGTTATATGAACACAGTACTATTACCGACGCATAGTGGTTAAAACGCCCATCCCTTGAATTCTTGGCACCTATGGCACGCATCATTATTCGACTCAACGTGTTTTAGCATAGTCACTGGAATAATTTATGAGTGCGTAGACGTCTATAGTCAATTATTTGGTGTGTAGAAATTATGTTGCTTTCCAACACAGACATTTTGTGAAAACATTGCATGCACTTAGGTTTCCCGGAAACTACTAGAATTCTTCAATCTCCATACACATCTTTTGTATCATGAGATGATCTCACATGGCCGGTTTCAAAACTGATTTAAAAGCTCTTTCAAACTCTTCGTAAGTCCTAGACATCATAAAATGATCATTCTGGGCCAATTTTCACAAAGTCTTCAGGTCTTGTTTGATTGTTTGTCACCGTTACTCCATACCTATTGCTACATACCATTCATATTCAACTTTAGATGGATAGTAAGAAAGTTTCCAACGTATAAAAATTATTTTTGCTATTTGGCTATTTATTATTGCTAATAAAAATACCAAATCTTTTTAATTGTAACAAGAAATATTTTTAAAAATGATGGTCGGCGAATTGTAATAAGGAGAGAAGTTTATGAATTTTTCATGTAACATTCATCTTTCATCTAACATTTTTCAAATTGCAAAACTAAACACCGCACTTTAGCAATTTAAATGGTTCTCTTTTAATTTTTCGTAAAGGTTTCGTAGGGTTGCAATTTTGTTTCGTTTATCCTTAGACGAATAATTACAGCAGTAGTTTGATGAAGCTTCATGAAGCGGTTCATGAGAAGAGGTCATTAAACGTGTTTATATTTTTAGCTAAATTGGTCCCTATCCCCATTTGTAACAACATAGCAGGAGACCTTACGATATTGTTACACATCCAGTTTGATAAAAATCCATTACATTTTAGTGGTTAATGCGAAGAAAGGCATATCTACTTTTAGCTATAGTGGTCCCTAATAGGGCCCAAGTTCCTATATAAATAAATTTGGAAGAGGACCTTATAATGATGCTCCAGACCAGGTATGACAAAGATCCACCAAGCTGTTCATGAGACGCTGTATAAAGGCATTTCTAGTTTTAGCTCTAGCAGCCCCTAAAAGGGGTCAAATGTCCCAGCTGAACAAAGTTGGCTGCGGGCCTAATAAAGATGCTACAAATCAAGTTTGATTAGAATACAGGAGAAAAAATCAATTAAAGCATATTTTTATTTATCATTTTTATTTATTTCTAAAATAGGCCAACTGATCCCGCGTTAACAAATGCATATTCGCTATTCATGAATCTTTGGACAATGACGTCACACCTATAAAAAAGTGAAGGTCAAGCAAAACATACAATTGTAATTATTTCAATATTTCTGTTTCATAGGCAAAGTTCGACCGTAGTCATATCACATAGATAAACTGTATGCAGTGTACTTTCATTTCAGTGTAATGAGATTCAGTCATTATATAGCATATACATAATAAAACAGATTTCAACTGAGTTCAATATTTGCATACCATACTAAAGAAAAATATTCATATATAATAAATCAGTTAAATAATTTATAACAAATATATCAAAGCAAACAAGTACTCATTTTGATATGCAATCTGAATAAGTCACAAAAGCAAGAAACCTTTTCATATACAGACGACAATTGTAACAAGGAAAATCTTTTAAAAAGCACTTCTCTACATAAAAGACTCTTATCACACCCTTATTCATGTGATACGCAGACCGTATTCAGCTCTTTCTTTAATTTGATATATGTTGGTATTTGAACATGTTTTTATCATATTTATTAAACTTACTTATCATTTTGAGATATATCAATATTCTTGCTAAATATACTGAGCCAAAGTTAGCTTTAAAACTGTGAACAGCGTCGTTTAGGATATTCAGTCTGTAAATTTTCAGCAAACACCCCTTTGAATAATAAATGGTATTGCCAAAATTGAATGATGGACCAGTCCATTTCAGAAATTTAGCAGGCTAAGGGTTAAAGGGAATTCTTTAATAATAACATTAAATGTACTCCATGACCTGAAAATATAACAACACTTAGTCCACGTGCGGGAAAACGATTTACTGAAAGACAGCAAAGTAAACAAATAAATAGAACAAAATTACCCAAATTCTCCATTTAGTCTAGTCCGATTTTGCAGATATAAGCTTATTTAAGAAGTTACAAGCATTTTGTTAGTATTTGGTCCAACATACTTTTTTAACATATTTTGGGTATGCTGAATCCAAAAATACATGTTGGCCATCTGGCAAACGCCTCTGAAAGGGTAAAAAATGGGGGCAAAAATGACCACTGTTTTTAACAAAAAAAATCCATCGATATTACTTTACAATGCAAATCTTTATCTTTAGATATGTTTCAACGAATTATTTAATGTTATTAGTATAATTGAGTAAATATTTATCAATTAAATATATCACAAGTTAAAAATGTGAACTTAACGGGGTTCAAAAGGGGGAATTTGAAGACAGTTTTAAAAAATATATATCCAACATCATTTATAGAATAGAAAAATGAGACTAAGTATTAGATTGAAAACTTCCGCTAGAATTTTATGTCAAAAAAAGAAAATAATAGTTTGATGAAATGGTTTTACAGTTTTGCAATAGTCATTTAAGACAAAATAAACAATGGAGAAGTTAAAACTTAATTAACATGACATTGTTTGTAATGAACAGAATACCATGTAGAACGTATTTTATCCTGGTAACTAGATCATTTTATTTAATAATACAAATGTAAACTTTTTAATACCTTAGCATCATAATAATTGATGAAAATTAAGTGTGACAGGGATCAAGATTAAGGCTAATGTGAACTTAATTAGCATAAACAATCCTGGTCTCTATCACAATAACAATCTGAGTCAAATCATGTTTTAAAGTCCTTATCTAAACTCTTTGGAGTGTTTTACCTGTTATTTAATGTACATTAACTCTGACAAAAAAACAACAACACTCTTTCATGATCATTAAGGCTTTAGAGATGTAAAGAATACTTCATGGAATCAGGACTTTTCGAAGGTTTTTTTACAGGTAGGCCAAATGTACATGTATACTTTATTTCTAAACTTTTTTAGAGATGCTTTGCTTTATATACTTCGTTATATTTTAAAATTTGGTGAAATTGTATTTATTTTAACTTTCAGTATCTGTGATAAGTTCATTTATAAGAATCTGTTAATGCTAGCTTTTTATATACTATAATTGCTTGCGAATGATAAGTAATAAATATTATTTTGGTTAATAGGTGTTAAAATATTCCAAAGTAAGAATGGACAAGACTTTGCATCTAAAGAGACCATTTCAAGATAGCACAGAAAAGTGCATCATTTGTTAGAAGGCAAAATCTGTCAAAACTTGAAACTAAATAGCCTCAAGGCATAACATCTCTAAAAGTGTGTGCTGAATCAAGATTTGTTCAGAGATTTTTTTCTAAATATGAAGCCATTAGTAGAATTGAAAAAAAAAATAGATGAAAATGACAAAATACGATGCCATAGAAAGTGTTATTCTAATTTTGTCCACAAAGAACTAATACATACTATTCAGTCAAAGCTAAGTTTAATATAGAACAAACATCAGATTAAGCTGCATCCTCATGAAACTTATCATATACTCTTACTAAATTAAGAAATGTGTATGTTCTGTCAAGACAAAAACAAAAACAAAAATAAACAACAAAAAAATCTTTAACATATATAGAACTAGTTAGTGATAGTATTTTAAAGGATGCTAAACATGACAACACAATGCGATTATGACTCTCTGATGTCAACGGAGGGCAAATATAAAAATGTTTAAATTTTTTTAGATACGGAGTCCGCAAAACCAAGTCGGACAACTCAAATACAGATCTTGCCATGATCTTTCTTTTACATGAACGTTGGTATGCTGCAATGAAATCGCAAATACTGCAGTTTTCAGACAGTTGGAACAGATACCGCATACGTACTGAAGAGACTTCTTCAACAATTCTTTGTCATTCATTTAATTCTAGAATATCATCTTTCAAAGAAGCCCTACAACGTAAACTGAGAAACCAGTTTTAGTTTGTGTCAATGCTTAGAGATGCCCATTATAATACTACTGGTAATATTGATGAACGGCAGACAATACAGAACTATAATTCCAGTGACGACATCTTGTCAATTGTACACGTAGCACTAACTCGGACATTCTGGACTGAGTGTGACTGAAAATGATCCAGTAAATTGTGTTCCAGAGTGTCTGTTCATGTTTCTGAATTCAACGTATGGTGGCAAAGAGCTTCTAGATGAAGAATTTGACCATAAAGATCCTGACTCTGATAGGCAAACAAAATCATTAAGTGTAGCACAAGATACTGTTTATGAAATGAGTGATGGTAAAAAATGGACCCCTAAACACAGGACGTGCAAGTACATAGCACTAGATGACTAGGATAAAACATTTAATTAACCTATTTCATAGCGCAGGACACACATTGAGCTACAGAGACATACTAAGAGTAGACACATCTTTAGCTGAAAAACAAAACCTGGAATCAATGGATCCTGAAACTGGTCATGTTATTCCGCTGAATCTTACCGAGAATGAGATATCGACACATTAAACACTATTGTTCGTAAGTGTATGCATATATCAGAAAGGCTGGGACAGTCACATTCAGTTATATAACTTTACTTTAAGCATTTGGATTTGAAATGGGCAGTGCCCCAGAATGGGTGGTTTGCAAATATCAATGAATTATTTGAAATCTGGTGTAACTTTTTGACACTTCCAGCAAATAAAATTGACGTAGTAGATTTTTATCAGAAGCTGATCATGCAATCGCCTACAGAAAAAACGTTGGTTGTTGGCGTCGGCTTTTAGGATGAAGAAACTGTTGAAAACACTGTCATTGAAATTAATTTGGATGAAATAAAGGCTAAATGCGGGGAAGCTGACACAAGAATCATTCTCCATGCTGTTCATTGCAGTAAACGATCAAAGTGTGTCACTGTTGTTGTTTCTGCCAGAGATACTGATGTATTTGCTCTTACTATGCCACATGCAGGAAATAAATGCAACAGTATGGATGATGGCTGGAACAGTGAAATAAACGAAAATACATTTAAGTCAACACAGTGTTAACCAAATCCTCAATAAGAGTTGCGTAGAAATCTACTTGCCTTTCATGCACTCACTGGCTGAGACACAACTTCAAATTTCTGTGGAATCTCTAAAGATCTGTATTTACAGTGTTTAAAGCCAGTGCAAAACTGATAGAAGGTCTTGGATATGGACAACTGTCTGATGAAGTAATGAAAAACTGTGAATATCTTATTTGCAAAATGTATGGCCAAGATGCTGTAAGTACTGACAGTGCTCAAAATGATATGTTTGGAAGGTCTACAAGTCCTGAACACATACCCCCAACCAGCGATGCTTGCGCATTTCACATTAGAAGAGCTCATTATCAAGCCCTGGTATGGAACCAATCAACTGTTCTCAATGCAGACCTGCCTGCACCTTCCGACATGGGATGGAAAGTGGCAGATGACACACTTACGCCAGTTTTTATTACCCGTGATCCAATTCCTCAAGCTTGTATTGAGTTCATTGCTTGCAAGTGTATGTACATCTGGATGTAGAACCCTCAGATGTGAATGTAAAATGACTGGGCTCTTATGCACAGATACAGATAATGTATATGCGATTAAAAGCATTACCAGCTGTATGAACTCGAGACAGTAAATTAACATGAAATGAAGCAAAGATATCAATCTATATTATTTTGAAACAATTATATGATAAACAGTTTATAGATTTAGCTTCTGCCCTGTAAATTGATTCCACATATAAAATTAGTGTACTGTATTCAGCAATAGTTTTGGAAATATAACCAACGTGAATTATTTAATAATCATCGTTTTGGCAAAATAGTCAAGTTAGAGTGGGTTTTTAAGTGCTTTTTTTCTCCTAATGGAGCACACACTTGGATTAAAAGTTATTTATCTTTGAAAAAAGTGATGTTAATTTAATCTGTTACTATGTTACACATAACTTTGATAAAGAACCCCACATATTTTTGGATAATTGTAATACTATTACATATTTATATTAGAAATATCTTAATTTGGCGGCCATTTTGTTTTCCGTCATTTTGACCTACAAAAAATCATTTGTCAGATGGCCAACATATATTTTTGAATTCAGCATACCCAAATTATACTAAACAAGAAATATCTTTAAAAATGATGGTCGGCGAATTGTAATAAGGAAAGAAGTTTCTGAATTTTTCATGTAACATTCATCTTTCATCTAACATTTTTCAAATTGCAAAACTAAACACCGCACTTTAACAATTTAAATGGTTCTTTTTTTAATTTTTCGCAAAGGTTTCGTAGGGTTGCAATTTTGTTTCGATTATCCTTAGACGAATAATTACAGCAGTAGTTTGATGAAGATTCATGAAGCGGTTCATGAGAAGAGGTCATTAAGCGTGTTTATATTTTTAGCCAAATTGGTCACTATCCCCATTTGTAACAAAATAGCAGGAGACCTTACGATATTGTTACACATCGAGTTTGATAAAAATCCATTACATTTTAGTGGTTAATGCGAAGAAAGGCATATCTACTTTTAGCTATAGTGGTCCCTAATAGGGCCCAAGTTCCTATATAAATAAATTTGGAAGAGGACCTTATAATGATGCTCCAGACCAGGTATGACAAAGATCCACCAAGCTGTTCATGAGACGCTGTATAAAGGCATTTCTAGTTTTAGCACTAGCAGCCCCTAGGGGTCAAATGTCCCAGCTGTTGGCTGCGGGTCTAATAAAGATGCTACAAATCAAGTTTGATTAGAATACATGAGGAAAAATCAATTAAAGGATTTTTTTATTTATTATTTTTATTTATTTCTAAAATAGGCCAACTGATCCCGCTTTAACAAATGCATATTCGCTATTCATGAGTCTTTGGACAATGACGTCACACCTATAAAAACGTGAAGGTCAAGCAAAACATACAATTGTAATTATTTCAATATTTCTGTTTCATAAGCAAAGTTTGACCGTAGTCATATCACATAGATAAACTGAATGCAGTGTACCTTCATTTCAGTGTAATGAGATTCAGTCATTATAAAGCATATATATAATAAAACAGATTTCAACTGAGTTCAATATTTGCATACCATACTAAAGAAAAATATTCATATATAATAAATCAGTTAAATAATTTATAACAAATATATCAAAGCAAATAAGTACTCATTTTAATATGCAATCTGAATAAGTCACAAAAGCAAGAAATCTTTTCATATACAGACGACCATTGTAACAAGGAAAATCTTTTAAAAAGCACTTCTCTACATAAAAGACTCTTATCACACCCTTATTCATGTGATACGCAGACCGTATTCAGCTCTTTCTTTAATTTGATATATGTTGGTATTTGAACAGGTTTTTATCATATTTATTAAACTTACTTGTCATTTTGAGATATATCAATATTCTTGCTAAATATACTGAGCCAAAGTTAGCTTTAAAACTGTGAACATCGTCGTTTAGGATAAACGCGTTGTCTACATTTCACTCAGCGTAGCACAATCAACAGAGTAAAAGAAATTGACACTCTCGTCCAATCAGGCAGAGTGTTGCATTAATCTTCCATTTTGATAAATTATCTATAATGCGTTATCAAGTAGTTTGATTTGCAAACTGAAGTCACGTGGTATAGGTAACGAAAACGAATTTAGACGGCGTTCGCCGAAAAAGTATATGGGACCAAATACTAACAAAATGCCTGTACCTCTGACATTTATTGAAATCTGGACAAGACTAATTAGAAAAAGCATCAAGTCAATTTAGTAAAATATAGAGATGGAATACCAGGTTATCATTAATGTACTTTAAATCCTGTAACATATAGACTTGATTATTTAGAATAGAACCTTTAAATACCGACTGAAAAGAAGATATGATTCCTTGTTTTCGGTATAAGAGTAAAGAGGTACAGATATTACAGATAAAAAAAGCTAAATTTGAAACAAGTATGAGTATAAACATATACCTTCACGTGTTCATTTATCTGATTGATACACGAAAACCTATGTATTAAAGTACGTCAACACCTGTCGTTTTCCAACTGCTCAATAAATTAGTTTCTAAGGAAAGAATGTTTACGTGTTATTACAAATAATTATAAATATTTCAGTTTGACGTATTAAATGTATATTTGACGATAAAATCGAGTTTTTATGCCCCCGAAGGGAGGCATATAGTTTTTGAACCGTCTGTCTGTCGGTCTGTCAGTCTGTCGGTCTGTCCGCATTTTTCGTGTCCGGTCCATATCTTTGTCATCGATGGATGGATTTTCAAATAACTTGGCATGAATGTGTACCACAGTAAGGCGACGTGTCGCGCGCAAGACCCAGGTCCGTAGCTCAAAGGTCAAGGTCACACTTAGACATTAAGGGATAGTTCAATGATGGGCGTGTCCGGTCCATATCTTTGTCATCGATGGATGGATTTTCAAATAACTTGGCATGAATGTGTACCACAGTTAGACGACGTGTCGCGTGCAAGACCCAGGTCCGTAGCTCAAAGGTCAAGGTCACACTTAGACATTAAGGGATAGTGCATTGATGGGCGTGTCCGGTCCATATCTTTGTCATCGATGGATGGATTTTCAAATAACTTGGCATGAATGTGTACCACAGTAAGACGACGTGTCGCGCGCAAGACCCAGGTCCGTATCTCAAAGGTCAAGGTCACACTTAGACATTAAGGGATAGTGCATTGATGGGCGTGTCCGGTCCATATCTTTGTCATCGATGGATGGATTTTCAAATAACTTGGCATGAATGTGTACCACAGTAAGACGACGTGTCATGCGCAAGACCCAGGTCCGTAGCTCAAAGGTCAAGGTCACACTTAGATGTTAAAAGTCTTTTTTCATGATAGTGCATTGATGGGCGTGTCCGGTCCATATCTTTGTCATTCATGCATGGATTTCAAAATAACTACGCATAAATGTGTGACACAGTAAGACGACGTGTCGCGCGCAAGACCCAGCTCCGTAGGTCAAAGGTCCTAAACTCGAACATCGGCCATAACTATTCATTTAAAGTGCCATCGGGGGCATGTGTCATCCTATGGAGACAGCTCTTGTTAGATTATGCAATTAGCTTGTTTCTGTCAAAAGTTTTTTTAAAATAATCTTTACAGTTATAAACGTTTCGACTGCTGTCAGCAGGAAATGAAGTGCTATGTATAAAATTTAATATAAAAATATTACCTGTCAAGCAGATTACTGTGAATTATCTGGAATATATTATTTTGGAAAATTTGCCAATTGGTCTGTTATTTCTACGTGTCTTTACAATTATAATTGAGCCGTGCCATGGGAAAACCAACATAGTGGCTTTGCGACCAGCATGGATCCAGACCAGCCTGCGCATCCGCGCAGTCTGGTCAGGATCCATGCTGTTCGCTAACGGTTTCTCTAATTACAATAGACTTTAAAAGCGAACAGCATGGATCCTGACCAGACTTCGCGGATGCGCAGGCTGATCTGGATCCATGCTGGTCGCAAAGCCACTATGTTGGTTTTCTTACGGCGCGGCCCATACGTACCAACATCTGTTGAAGTTTTGTAATCTTTTGTTTTTCGTCTTTTTTTTGTTAATCCTACCAAATAGTTTCATTTTTTCTATGAAGGTAAAGAAAATAAATATTAAAAAAAAATGCATCAGAAGTTTGTGTAATTGTTGCCATGATTACTTAACAGGTTATTTTAGCATTCAATGCGTTTGAACTGGTACATACATCACGGAATTCTAAATAAATTAGTTTGTGATTCCCTCAACCAACTTTTTTGACAAAAGATCGAATTTGAAAACTGTATCATGTAACGAATGAATTATGCAATCTATTAATCTTAATTTCCCACCCGCGGTCGAATCTCCTATATTCATTACGTTACAGCATCAATCAATGCTAAAGCGACAGTTGTAAGGCGAACAACTTTCAGAGGTCTTAGATAAAGACACGTAAACTTCCATATTGTTAAGTACAATTCATGAAATCATCTTGAATCCTTGCCACAGAGACATGTACGGTTTTGTAGTCAGTAAGCCTGTTTCCGCGTATCTGCGAAAAATGCATTTTGACCGTGAATTCTACCATTAATTCGAACTTGTTACTAAACATGCTGTCAATTTCAATGTTATTCCTCCACGATTGTAGATTCTGTTCTAAATTAGATCATTGTGTTTAGTGTTCTAATCAATATGATCATGAACATAAATATTATCATCTTACATAGAATTTAAGCCCCCAGTAACAACAGCAATTTCTTAAAATATTATTATCAGCTGATAAACGTATCATCTTGTATTCGTGATATAACGTAGGCACGGTGCACATTAGATTTTTTTTCGTCGAGTGTTATCGTTGTTATAGCATATTTGTAATATTTCTAGTGTTAGTGTTTAATAATCATGCATTCTATTATTTCTATTGTTTTGTAATAACAAAAAACTCTTTTGTCTTGAGTGTTCTGCAAAATTGATAATGTGTTAAAGCTGTTTTTGTTTTAAAAAACAGACCATCTCTTTGTTGCAAAGTCCAAGGCAGGTTCTTGAAATGTCGATAATACTTAAACAATATGAAGTGGTGTAAATTATCTTTCAAGAGCACAATTTTAATCTTAATGTTATAAAAAAAACTCATATACTAGGTTAACTGTAGTCTCTTTTAAATGGACATTTATTTTGTTTAATATAAAGAAGTTCAAGAATAAGTACTTTAAAAAGGGACAGTGGTGCCCTACAGTTGCATTGGACTATTGATATCATTGTCAAATAATGTTTATGTTTGTTACTATAGCAAACCAGCATGAATACCGTTAATATGTAGAGGTAATGACGTTCTGAAATTTCAATATTAGCAGAAGCTTGTATCGTGTAAAATCGGTTATTTATTACTACATTCTTTCACAACAGTTCGACGAACTGCTTCATCTGGACGCGTTTCATAGCCATATTAACTGCTTCGAAAATTGTTGAGATTCATTTATGTTACTATCAGGCATTTTAGTTGTATTTGTAGGAAATATCTCAATGACAGATATTTTCCAACTAACGTGGTCATGATTAAAGAGTATTTGAGCCGCACCATGAGAAAACCAACATAGTGCATTTGCGACCAGCATGGATCCAGACCAGCCTGCGTATCCGCGTAGTCTGGTCAGGATCCATGCTGTTCGCTAACAGTTTCTCTAATTGCAATAGGCTTAGAAAACGAACAGCATGGATCCTGACCAAAATACGCAGATGCGCAGGCTGGTCTGGATCCATGCTGATCGCAAATGCACTATGTTGGTTTTCTCATCATGCGGTTCATTTATACATTTTATCATTCTGGCTAGTTCAAAGGTTAGAATAGACTCTAACTTGAATTCAGCAACATTAAGTGCAAAATTTAATATGATCCAGAGAGAATACAAAATACATTGACATAACTATTTTGTCAAGTTGCCGACATCACAGTGAATTGTTCATAAAAGCAAAATAAATATCATAAATGACAACAACCATCGGGTAAAATGTTTCTGACACCATTTAAATGTGTATGTTGTCACAGTCCGTTACATCGTTGTCTAGAAACATGATTGAATTCTTCTATCATTGAGAGCAGAACTCATAGAAGTCATATAACAGTATCACAGGAGTGTATTATTCAAACAAAATTATTAACGCTGCTTCTAATCGGGGCTTAATTTATTGTCACTCGGGATAGATAAAATGTATCTGGAATGACCTTTTGAGGTTTTGTCTATGCACAGATATAAAGTAGACAAACTTGCTAATTGTTTTTACACTGCGTGTTTTCTTTGTGATGTATATTGGTGTGCAGTTTTATAGAGAATGAATTTTTCCGATCGCAATATTTTTCAAGCATGAATATTTATGAAATTTAAAAAAGAAACACCGAGAAAAGTGTTTAGCAAAGTATAGACTAGGGGTCAAAAACAACACTTTTCTGAAAGTCCAGCCGAACAGATGACTAAAACGCCCAAACACCAAAACCATTCGATTTCCATGCCGCTTTGTGATCTCTTTCCAGTATATTTTATACACTCGTTTACATTTTCTATCGAAGGTGAACTTTGTTCTATAAAATTCATGATGTAAAATAATTTACAACTGTTTGTAATTCAGAAAACATCATAATCCACACATCTGTCCGAAAACGTTATCGATAGCAAATGTAACACGGAATTAATGAACATTAGTAAAATTGTATTTTCCCAGGTGCATAATACATTATCTCAAAGATGCAAATGTATTCTCACATGTGTTGTTACGAATAAATATTTCTTTTTTGTTCTTTTTAAATGCGCATCTGACAATTATTATTGATTCCGAAGTTTATTCTCACTAAACTGTTATTACATATAATTATGATATAACAGTTAAAATAATCTGGAAATAATGTATAATTGTTTTTTTTTTGTTTGTTATATAATTATTAGTTTTTAAAAGAAAATCACATGCGTCAATCAAGCCAAATCACACCCTGGTACCGGCGCTCACAAGTACAGGTGGCACTCGCACATACAGCGCTCGATAAGCGATTTTGGAGGAGCGGTGGTGTAAGTATTTCTTACTGTATCTCCGGTAATTCAAAACTTTTTGTTAAATGAAAGATATCTGCGCCCTGATGAATAATTGATGACTAAGTTCTGTGAGTGTCACAACATTTCATCTTGAAATAAACAAAATACGGCGGGTTAAACGTGAACGCTTGACTCAAAAATGTCAAATGTAAAAAGAAGAACAAAAAAAAAAACACGTAAAATACTCAGTAAATACTCCAAATGTATTCATTTTTGATATAGTATCGTATAGTCATGTCTTCTTACAATAACCAGTTCAAATTCCAAGCCTTAATTTGTTATATTTAAAGAATGACTCGTTTTTAAAGATGGTAAGGGGTTTCAAAACGGCACTCACATGGCACAGGTGTGTATTTTTTTGACGCTCAACAGGTATAGCTAGAGAAAAGTCTTCAGAAATGTAGACCTTGTTGTTGTTTACTCTCAGTGTGGTGCCTGTATGATTATAAATCTTTATACCGTAGAGGCGTTTGTTTCTAGAATGCGAACATTTTTAGCCCACTAAACATTAGATATTTGAAATTATAATTTATTGCTTAATATTCTCATTCCATCAGTAATTCATGCCGTTTGATTGTTGAAAATAAAGGGGTATAGCACCGGAAGGTACTTGACTAATACATGTACAGGTACGTTTCAAAAGTATACTACATTACGTTTATTTCTCAGAAAGTTTTTCATACCCTTACACCAGATACATTGTGATAAAATTGAAGGACATTTTCGTCTGCAAAAGAAACATAATTTTGAGTAAGGAATGTAATAAATGAATTCAAGTGATAAATTATTTTCAATCGGCTAGTATTTTAACTGCTATATCGAACCTTACATTTTAAATTGGAAACATAAAAAAGTAAGCGTTATATATATTTTTGCTTATGACTTATCAAGTCTTGATCTGATACAGCAAAGATATATTATGATAAGTGGGAATGCATGTATTGTCGTCGAGAAAAATGTTATCAAGTTTTTGTATTACCTGAACATAGAACTGTGAAGGTAAACCATATTGTTTCTCATTAAAGGAAAAGCTGTCATACGAATCAACTCCGAAATAGTTTAAAGCTATAATTTTGCATTTAAAGAATATTTGATGAAACAAATATACCTTATAGAATTGACCGGACTGTTCAGATGCATTTTCCTTGTGATTTTGAAATAAAAATAACGTCCTTACCTTGTACTACTTTAAGTTACATAAACATGGTCCGTTAGGTTGCGGTCAGGATTTGACCTCGATTGCAATAACAGTCCTAAAATTTCAAGATGTACTAGACTGTGATATCGGAAATAGGATAAAGATTGGCTACGTTCACTAGAATTGAAATGTGTCAGAAAATATAACCGAAAAGTATATCATAGTCTACGAGCTAGTCTAGTTAGTATAGTATACCACATACAGTACGTGAACTTCTCAATATCTGGTCCAAACAGTCAAGTATAATAACAATTTTAATCCATCCCTGAAAAATGTTTAAACGGAAGAAAAATATATTATATAAAATTGCTTGATATACGAACGATTTACGCCTGCGAAAGAAGTACTTAAAAATTAATGTTGTTTTCGGCTAATATGACGGAAGTAAAAATGTATATATTAACTTCCTTCATGGTCGTTTTTGTCGAAATGACGGACATTTTACATAATCCGACGACATATCTCGTCAATTATCGGAAAAATACCAATTACAATTTATTGAGCAGGTCGCAACCGAGAGGCAAATTCAGTTAAGTTTTTCTTAGATTTGTTAAGGTATCGATCCACAAATAGGTAACAATTCGATGCCAGAATTAGCAAATAAAATGACTATAAATAATACGCAAGAATCATTAAAGTCATGTTTTAGACTGCGAAATGATAAATCTTACACTGTAATAACTGGATTTCTGTTGAAGTATCATTGAAGACTATAAAGTAAAAAAATAAAAATTCTATAACATATTTTTGTCATGTAATTTATATGTTCTTTTTTTGTTGCAGTAGACAATACACTTTGAAATGATACCAAAATTATATGAGCTTACCAGCCATTTATATTTGATATATTGTAACAGCACGGTAATATAGAACTTGCTTATTTATGGATCGGATACCTTAAAGGTGCGAAATAAAGACATATGAATAGACATAAATCTTAAAAAAAGACTACACATTTTGAAATATAGTACTAAACATTACGATAGCCGTGCAATATTCCCTTGAAATCAACACATGTACAGAGAAACAAATGATTTTTTTTTTGTATTTTCTTTGACTGACATGGGGGGTCATTTTGTCCTACTTTCGTGTTTATCGCTTTTCCGTAATCGGTCGGAAATTCTTAAGTCTTATTAAATTAATGTAGCCATGTGTACATAAATAAGTAGCATTATAGAAATCTTCAGTATTTCTATGGTGCATATTATTCGAAAGGGAGCCAAGTCCTTCGTCCTTAATTTACCAATTAACGACTATCTATCCTCACCCGCCCCCCCCCCCCCCCTCCACCCGTCACTTCTGGAACATTTCGAATTCAGGTACATTTTCGATTCTTAGTTGTGGTACATCATTCATCAAAATTCATAGGAAAGAAAAAAATTATTTGTAAACCCACCCACCCTCTCCTTGTATATATACTTCCTTCTGCTTCTGTTTATATCTAATTTCAGCTTCATACTGACGATATGTACATGAGGAAAAAACTTGTTACACTCTAAATGTCATGGCTATTTGGACAACCTGTGCTGATCCTGGTTCACATTGGACACTTCGAAAGACATTCCGTGTTGTTACGGACTGGAAGTTTTTATATAATGTTGCTACAGTGATAAACTGTAACACGGATATTAACTCTAAATAATATTATTGTGAGCATTTGCCAGCACGTTGTCTGTTTTTTAATTCATAGTATATGTGAATAACATATTATACTTCCGATATCCGGAGTGTAATTTTTGTTTGTTTTCAACATGTTTCCGAATTTCCGGAGCAAACATTGATACATTATTTCCGATATTTCCGAAATAAATATTCATATTGCATAATATTTCCGATTTTCCGGAAGGTATACAAACTACAAACGTTTTCTATATTATTTCCGATTTTTTCGGAATTCTTACATGTCATTATTTCCGATTGTCCGGAATGACAAACTATTTGACAATTCTTTTAAGTTGTAAAAGCCATGGACAATAAATGCCAAAATATTAAGATTTACATATATCTATTAATAAATTGTTTTTAATTGATTGGAAGCTTAATGTTTTATGTGATACCTCCATTTTCTAATAAGTGTATTTAGGTAAATTTCAATCATACTTTTCTGCAGTGTAAGACAGTTACTCATTTATATTCTTAAAATTATACTGAAAAGAGATTATTTGAAAAAGTTTACAGACGAAGTTGTAAAAACACTTTTATTCGGGAAGGGCCTGAATTGTCCTTATGAAAACTTGTAGTATAGCTGTATATTACCTGTATTATAAGAATGATTTTCATGAAGTTTTTGTGAGTTACAAAATTGTTGAATTCCATGTGCTAAGTATGTAAAAATCACGTTATCGTTTGGGCATATGATATATTTTGCATCTATTTATAAATTATAGTCTCGTTTCGGAGGATTCTTCCGAAAAAGTCCGAAGATACTCGACGGGTTCGTAAGCAGTCGGAAAGCATACTTTCGGTTTGACATAGGCAACAGTTTTTGTTTATTTGTTAGTTATTCTTGAACATATTCATGACTATTTGGTCAGAACCGATGCAGTGGGCCATATTTTCAGTAAATAGGAAGACTTAGCTACAAACTCTGGTTTTCATATAATACTCGTTCGGGTTTTAGTAATGGACCTTTAAAGTCAGCTTATAAATGATAAAGAAATGGTATTATAGTGCTTCAATATATGAAATATAAAAGTTTTTATCAATTTAAACGGGTTGAGTTTGAAACTCAGCATTTATATGAACAAGGACAGGACTTCAACAGACTCGGTCAGCTCGCTGTTTACTGCAATTTGTTGTAAGGTTAATGCACCTTTTTTACTGCCCCTTAAGCTGTGGAAGAGTAAATGAAAATGTAGCGGTATATATCATGACCAGTGGCACACGTTTTCGTTTTTGGGTTGTATATCATACTTACACAATGTTTGATCTTATGGAGACTTTTAGCCTTTGAAGGTAAAGGAAGACCCCAAGTAACTATTCAAATATTATTACATGTACGGAAGGACTCTTACATTCCGTGGCTTTTTCACAGAAACCTATACGTAGCGAATTGACCCCGGTCTTTTACTGTTATTCACTATTCACTTATTACACCAGAGCGAGTAATTAAAATGTCCTGGTTTCATTTCAATAAGGGTCATGGTCATGTACGTAAAATTTATACAATCTGGGTACTCATATGATATTATCTGGAATGTTTAGCCATCTTAGATCTAGCAAGCATAGACGCGAAACGCGTACTTAATATTTGACAATTAACTATATATAATATAAACTGGTACATACAAGACGTTATTAGAAGAGAAATGATATTTCTGTACCAGTTATGTAAATTTATGAGTTGCATTTCTACATGGTATTGGCAGCACGTCGGAGTTGCGTGATAAACTGCCGTATAATCAATTTTGTAAAATAAATGATCCGGTAAAATCTAGAGCATATGTCCTTTAAGCATATTGAAGGATGATATATCGGTGAATCATATCTGAAATGATTTGTTGCAATGCTAAATATAAATATCATATCCTTCTTGTAAATAAGTCATCAGATGTCGGTTAAAAATGTATGTGGCTTATTTCAGCGTGGCTCGTTTAAAGATCGCCCAGAAGCCAGAACGACAAATTAGCGTGCCAATAAGACACACATCCTATTTGTAGTATTGTCGGGCTAGTTTTTGTTTTTCGTTGGCACCTTTCAAACCGCCTCACATGCCAAAGTTACAGTTGTTGTTCTTGCATGTTGACCCGTTTAAAGAACATCAACATACCAACAAGCAAGAACGACATTATTTGTCATGTCAGTCGGTACGGCGTATTGACGCCCTTCAAACGTGCCACAATCTAACAATGTTGTTCTGGTGTATTGTGTTTTTAATGATTACCATTCAAAACCTGTTACTGAAGGAGCTCTTATTCTGTTGTAAGGGCCCGTTTTAGCTTATGTCTTGTTGGTATATTAATATGCTTGTTGCGATTTAATCTCCTTTTGGGTCTTTTCAGTTTTGCACATGGAAGAAGAAGGTCGTTTGCAAATAGGTGCGAGGGTTGATTTTGCTTCTTATCGAAGGAATCCTCGATTGTTTATACTTGCTGATGTTTAATATATGGACTTAATTATTCTATGCGCATTTAGATATTGTGAGAGAATACTTAAATAGTATTTTTAGATTTTTGTTGAGTGATTTAAATCTGTAAGTTATGCAGTTTATATAGCAGGGAGGTAGGCTGGTATTATTTGCTTATTTTTAATATAGTTGTATTTATTGTACGGATATATCTGTGTAATTACCGAAGGATTTAAACATTAAATTGATTAATAGCTATTCTATTATACTTTGCAGTAGCATTACTGTATGAGGTTTGAATATTATATATTAAGGATCTAATTTATTATTACAAAGTGATTTTTATTGATTAAGGTAGATGTTATTGTCAAACGTTCCTCATGTGGGAATTTGGGGTCTTTTAACCCTGATGGAAATAAGTTTTCAGTTTGAAGTGTTATGTACATAGGAACTTTTCTAACTTCACACCTGGAGTGATTTAGTATTATTTAGTCTTTGTAGATGCCATCATAATAAATGGAATTCACATTAACCTGTATTTTGACGAAACACTATTTATCTTTTGTGGACAAAAATGCAGCTTTCATCAAAATGACTTGCTTATCTCACAAATGCAAGTTACCTGCTGAGATGACATCATAAAACGTGTTACTTCAACTATCATTTTCATCTACTTGATAAGTGAATTTCCCAGAAAATAAAAAGAGACATGTGTTTTGTCTAACATCTTGTTTCCATTTTGTTTTTCATCGAAAGTGATTTTACACTTCGATAATGGTTTGAATTAACAAATATAATCTGTAATATCACATACGGGGGGCTTAATTCAAATGAAAACGTAATTGGAAACACAGTTGAAAGCCAAACATTCATGCTGATTTTCTGATACGAAATACCAAGTCCAATCTTTCAATCTTGTCATTTGCATTTTAATGACGCTAATATGTCTAAAAGCATTTTTGATACGGAGAGCTCCCAACGCAATGACTGAAATGAAAAGTGAAGACGTAGTTTAACGAATTACACATATTTACAGATCTTGTACTAGGTTGCTCGAATTGTCTTCATAAAAAGTAAATTATCTACCCTATGTTTGTTGTTGCCCTATCAATATATGGTTTGGTTACATGTTTGTTATTCTATTGAACAGTAAATTATGAATATCAAATCTTTCTTTGTTACGTTATAATAGTTTACACATCACAAAACATTATCATGCAAATAGAAAATTCATGACCAGCAATGATCAGCACAGAATTTGTATCTTTAATTGGCAAGACAGTCTCAGCGGAAAATAACTAAGTAGTACTCAGATTCTTCTTCCACGTAACGGATTGATATTTTTATCTGTTCGAAATATAACCACAACAGCAACCTTTATTTAAATATCCGTCATAGCCGCTGAATATTGAAATCTTCCAAATCAACAAAAGCGTCATGAAGAAACATCGTTTATATGTAATTACAGAAAGCATTTCACGTATTCTAATTAATAGATTGTGGCGCATTCGATTTATCGTAACGGATTATGTCGAATGTCTGGTAAAAACAATGACGGTCAGTATCGTTTTATTAGTTTGACTGAATATACTCGCTACATCAATCATTAGTTCCACTGTTAAGCATGTAAGGCTTACCGTAGAATTAAGAAATATTACAAAAGGCGAACACTGATTATCGCATTACATTGCATAACTGTTTTGCTATCAAACTGATTTAATTAGCATATCAATCACGTCGCAATTCATCCCCCTTTCATAGGAATTGCTGAAGTGGCGTAGCCACGTTTTTATGTTGAGAAGCTATGTATCGTGGTAAATTGCCTTTGGTAGATATACATATTATGATATCACTTCTTCCTACAGTTTAGAACTTGATTTTACTCATACAACATTTTTATATACAGAGGCATACTCGAAGGAAGTGTTCTTTAGTATTTGCTTACCATCGGTACTGCAAGTACACTTAGATAATTCAAGAGTTTCAACGAAATCTGGTTCTGAAAAAAAGTTTTGATTTGAATAATCATCAACGTGTTGTTTGCTAAATAGCAACACAATCAGTTTGGAAAGATAAGTTTATTCCACTATAGCAGTAAAGTATTCATGAGAAGAATAAGAATATGAAACATTTCCACGAAGACGGTGAAATAACAAACTTCCTTTTTACGTTGGTAAAACTGAAAGCATCCTGTTCGGGTCTAAACAAAGATTAAAGGTGGTCAATCACATTTAATCAACATTAAATGACAATTTTTACTTTTTGTATATTCTGGTAGAGAATTATTTAAGGAACAAAAAGACCGATTACACAGAGTTAGATTCCTATTTGAAATGTATATTTTATTATTTTTATAAAATTTTGTAATAACTCCCCTTTAATATGAAAGTATATAAAAAGCTGGGTATTTCTTTTTATTTCGATACAATGTCTAATTTTACATTTGCATTTGATAGACATATCAACTATTGAACAATCTGAACCAAAATGCAAGTTTTAAAGCTGTGTGTAGCTTCTGAATTCATTTATTTCTAATCTATCTTGGTTGCGCAACCAAGATAGGCAAAGGGAGGTAATAATAATTTTTCAAACTTGCGTTTCTGATGAATTCCATCTAAATACATAATTTTTAATGCAAATATTTTACAAATATATTACAATATGTCTAATATTTATACATTTCCTTAGGCAAAGTATGTTTATCAAATTTATACTTATGATAAAATAACTCTATCTTGGTTGGGCAACCAGGATAGGAAAATGAAATTTTAAAAATATCTCCAGTGAAAATCTAATTTGTATTAAGTGTTAAGTGAACATAAATGAGTGTAAATGATCAGATGCTAAAGTTTCGAACAAATCTGTTACATGGCCAAAATCTGATTATCCACCTTTAAGGCCCCAGTCTCAGCTAAACATAAAATGCAAAAAAAAACCCATAGCATTTTGAATCCAAAATGACTGTCAAATATCTTGGTGCAACTCTTGGTCATTGTCTGTCCTTTTAAACTATGGCAAGGTCTATAATAAGAAAATGAAATACCAGGTTAAAATTATTTACAGCAAAAGTCAGTTCCTCACTCAGCATACAAAGAAACTCCTCATAGTGTCCCTCATACAATGCCATTTTGAGTATGCTTTTTCTGATTGGTTCTATAGTTTAAACAAGAGCTAAAACAGATGTTACAGGTAACCCATAAAAAATTGATCAGATTTATTCTTAATTTAAAGAACATTTTGCGTGCCTTAACTGGTTACCTGTGGCAAGTAGGGTCAATCAAATAACTCTATATCTACCATGTCTTTAAGATGCCCTGCTTACACGAGAGAGCATTTTATTCCTGTTAGTGCAGTGCATAAGTACCCTACAAGATTTAGTGTAAAAGTTAATTCTGCTTTGGACAATATGGACAATTCTTGTTCAGATAGTAAACGTTTTGCTATTCCAAAAGTGAAAGGTTTCGGTAAAACATCTTTTGCATATAATGGTTGTAACCTGCAGAACAGCTGGTAAACAGGAGAATAATTTCAAGAATAATATCTTTACATTCGTGTTATATTTGAGTACGAATACACTTCGAGTATGGACGAGTACGAATGAAGTAACAAGCTTTTAAGCTTTTTATGTAAGTTCTTCGAGAAATTAGATTACAACATACCGACTGATACTCGCCAAAATCATTTATATCATTCATAAAAACAAACAATCACACAAGCTACATAGTCTGCTAATATCTTGGGAAAATGTGACTTCTGATGGCATTTTTTGTTAATGCTCGGATATTAGTATAAAAGTGTTCCTTAGGACCGAACATGAAATTTAAAAGGGACTGTCGCCTTCTAGGGTTCCTCATTACAGTACAATGGGGTCAAAGGTCAAATAAGTGCATTTACAAATAAACTATGCCACTGTGCACTCGTTTTATTTTCATATACCATCTAAATTGGTTTAGATATTGTGTCTCAACGCCCTTTAGTACATTGTATTTTGTAAATAAAACTAATGATAATATATAAAATATATATAATATATATATAATATTATAAAGAATAATATATCTGGGAAAAGTGGCATACGATGGCCAAGTGTGTTTCACTTGACATGTTTGCTAATCTTAATATGTGGATGAACTAGAGAAAAGTGTTTGGAACTGTCGTATCCAAGGGTTATTTCAATGTGATTTCAAGGCCACAGACATGTCAAGGTCAAATCTGAATTTTAAAAAAATGACTTCTAAGTTATTAAAGGTAGCAAAATGGTGCGTATATAAATAATATACTAAATCCACACCTGCTTTTTTCCCTTTATCGCCAAATTATGACAGATTTGAATGAATGTTTTACACAATGTTAAATGATTATTTTGTTATAATATAACATAAAAAAGATCATAGCCTGATGTAAATTCATTTGTAAAGGTAACAATAAGGTAACCCTTAAATTAAAAGTCACATAATTAGTAAATCACAGTAGTACACTTTGATCCTATTAATTCAATGAATTTCAAATTATTATATTCTGAATGTTCAACTCTGTTTAGTTGTAATGGAACATCCGTCAATATTTTCAATATGAACATGTTATTTCTTTATCAGGTTTGTGACGTCATCAATGACACCACATTAATGACAAAATTGATTAATCCCGCTGATGACAGTACTTGCCGCATACAGACCAGCACCAAGTTGCATTCATTCTGTGACATTTTTGGGGAGGGTGTGTACCTTATTTGAACTGTCATGGCACAACGAATGTACGCACAATTGCTATCGCCTATTTAATTGAACTGGTCATTATACAATGTGTCCAATTTTCATTCAAATCTGTCAAAATTTGGCAGAGATTAAAACAAAAGTCGGGTGCAGAGTTAGAAAAAATGTTGAGCAAATGATTATAAAATGACACTGCTAATGCATTTTTTGCATTTCAGGGGACAATAAAATTTGAATTTAAGCTTTGAACTGACTTCTATAAAAAGAATATTTACATAGTGTACACCTTTTGAGAAATTCGTGCGAAAGAGAAAATATGATGGGTTTTGAGGAAGAAGACTACAGGGAAATATAAATTACATATAAATGTATAAAATTTCTCACATAAACAGTTAAAATCACTTTACTGTCATGTATACAACCAAGTATTCTAAGCTTAATAAGTAGAGCGCAGATCTAAGG
Source organism: Mercenaria mercenaria (assembly GCF_021730395.1). Taxonomy (NCBI): domain Eukaryota; kingdom Metazoa; phylum Mollusca; class Bivalvia; order Venerida; family Veneridae; genus Mercenaria; species Mercenaria mercenaria. The sequence goes on from NC_069362.1 coordinate 29,354,140, forward strand.
ATGGCGAGGTCGAGAGTTCGATTCCTGGGGGAGGTGTATGTTCTCCATGACGATTTGATAATAGACTTGTCAGGAGTAATTTCGTCCTCATATGAATCATATGGAGAAGTTGTCAGTTACATGCGGGGAAAAGGCTACTACTTGTAGCGACACCAGAACACTGATTGGGTTGATTGACCGCCGTAAAATGACTGTAATACTGTTGAAAGTGACATATATAATATGGAATCCTTCTCCAGCCCCTAAAGAAATGATTTCAAATCTGGTGATGATTCATTATATATATATATTTATGTTAATTTGTCCATGCAATGATGGTTAAATAGGACCATTTTAGAAGAAAAACTGAAATATTGGTCACAACATAGTTCATCTATACACTATTCCCTTGATTTGCTGTAATAAAGTTCTTTTGTTACTATCGGTCAGGCATTTATCATCGTTTTTTATGTATTTGCAATTAAGTAGCACATTTCAATAACTAGATTTTCTATCACCGAAGCTCTTAATGCGATATTTGCATCAATTTTATTCTGAAAATTCAGCACGCTATTTCTGTTTCGATGCTTTTTGTCTTTTGCTTTGCTTCTACACTCACTTGCTGTTCAAAACAAAATTGGAAAACGAATCAGATCGTAACAATTTACAGATTTGACACTTGGTTTCAGACAGAAAGTCCTTGATATCATTGTGAAAACAAGGCTAGTATCTTTACGCTGAAACATTAGTCATTAAGATGTTTTACAAATAAAAATGTAAAAATAAAGGTATTAAAATATCAGAAGGTTGCTTTAGATGTTTTTATAATAGTAACATTAAGGCTCATTCAATGAAATATTGAAGTTATACCCTCCGATATTTTCATGATTACTGACAGATGATGGTTCAACTAATCAAAATGATGAAATATGGTCTTTCGATAGTTACCAAGAGATATAGAATGCATAAAAATAACTTCCTGCAGGATGAGAAGAGCATGAAGAAGAGATTTGAAATTCAAAACGACTGATTTATAATAAACAAATAATGCTCATTGAATATGTCAGACTAAGACGTCTATTGCTTGTGAAGTGTTATGGGGTTTATTCATATTTTTTATATAAGGGTAAGAAGTTATTTCCATTATATAAGAGTAGTTCATTCTAGCATTCCGCACTGAATTTAATTGACAATGTATTTATTTTTACACGTTGAAGGCTACACTAGCGTAAGCTCACATTTGTTTATTTTATAACATCAGTAGATTCCTTTGTGATACATTGGTAAGTTTGCTGTACTGGGTTTTATCACCAACCAATCACTCGGAAATCTAAAGGTGTTGTTACAGGAAAAAAAACATGCTTTGTCCCTTTATTCACAGTCATAAAGATCATACTAATAGATTAAGATTCGATATACTATCAATTTCACTGACATTATCAAGCATTTTTGAAGTTATGACATCCATAGAACCAACATAAACAAATAGTTACAAAATTATAGATATTGAAAACACTTGGAGAGTGGTTACCAGTTCTTATAATAGCCTATTGGTAATGTGCAAAGAAATATTTTTTTCAGCTGGTTCAAAAATATGAAAAGTACCATTTTCATGCCAATGGAATGAAAAGAAATGAAAAACACACACACACAAAACGTAACATTTGCGGTTACCTAATATTTATATTTACACTTTGATATCGCTTTATTTTTATACATCTTAGGTAGTAATTCTAAAAGCCCACATATTCATGAAATTGCTACAACACATGCGTAAACCGCTGGAATAGAGTTTTCATAGACAACATAGACCATTTTAGATCATGCTTCAGTCTGAGAGAATTTGCACATTTCATACTATCACACAAACAGACTTAATCAAACTGAGTTTGCTATTTTTACGTCCTTGAGTTCTATGCTTAGGAAGGAATCTTTAGAACTGTCAACAATTACTACAGTCAAACTATGTTCGCTAGAGCTCGACGGGGCAAGCAAAATGTGTTAGTACAAGCCAGCGTGAAGAATTCATTATACAAACTTGACGCTGAGTTCGAGCCAAAAGTAGTAATTGGATAATCCGAATTCGAGCAAAAGAAGTTTGACTGTACTAGTCTTTATAAAACACGCGCCATAGATTTTTTTTCTGCCTGTACTGTTCATACAGACAATCAAACAGGTAACCAACCAGACTTTATGGAAATTGCTAGCCTGAAAAACAGAAATTTTAGAAACATGAGAAAGATAACTTCCATAAATGAACAAAATATCAGAGCGTACGAAAAGTTAAGCTTATTCTATAGAAATAACTTTAGTCGTTTTGAATTTTGCCTGTCTCAAATGCAATAAATCTATTTGAAGTAACTTATTTTACTTCTCAGATTCATAATTATAACCGAAAAATTACAAGTTTGTATTAAAATGTAGCAAAAATGGCGAAAATCTGAAGATTTTAAAAAAAATGCACTTATTGACCTTTGACCTTGTGCTGTGACCTTACTATGACCCTAAGAAGGCGACAGCCCCCATGAAAAGTTTCCAATTTTTATAAAGTTAACAATGAATATGGCTGTCGGGCATTAACAAAAAATGCCATCAAAGGCAATTTCTAGGCCTCTTTTTTGGATATATAGGCAGACTAACACGCGATTCTTAAATATTCACGGTTACGTACCAAAACTGAATCGAAGGCGACTTCTAAAAGGGGAGTAAACAAGGATAGAAGCGAATACGAACATTGTTAGGGGCAGTGCATTTGGCGTTAGTAATTGATACAGCAAAAGATTCTGTGGATTAGATTGCATCTTTTATGATACAAGAAGGAGTTTTTATGAAAGAAACAGGACACAGATACCAGAAGTCAATCTGCGTAGAAATACTTATACGTCCCTGGGAAAGCCTTTCAGAAATAAAAATCTGGTAATAACAGCACGTGAATTGCACACAATTTTTATCCCGTTTAATACATGGGCGAATCCAGTGAAAAAAGTAGTTTTTATGCAAATGCCTTATCATAATAATAATTCTTTGTTATTTCTTTGCTATGAAGCACCTGTTTATTTTTTTTCAAGAATCGGGTACACTGTTATCATTGATACAATCACACATACATGTATATGATTGACAATTTTCAAATTGATTTGATGTTTGCATCTTCATCGTACACAAATGTGCATAAATGCAAATTCACTAAATCACGACCACCTCACTGTATGGGGCACTATTTAATTGCTTTCTACCGATTCCAGAATGCAAACAGACATTATTTTAACCATACGCCGCTTTTCATGGAATTACACGCTAGTGTATCATTGAAGATTCCATGTGCACCGCCGTATGAATGTATCTGCGGATGTTTCTAAATATATTTTTATACTTGTAGCATGTGTAAATGTTGAGTTCTGCTCAACCCGGGGCTAGAGGGCGTGGAGGGTAGCATGTATTTTCACTACCGTCTATGAACAGTCTCAGTCAAACCGCGCCTGCAACATACGTTTTTGTCGTGTTGAGCGACCTGTGGAGTTTCCACTTTTCTATTTTATAAAACACTAAAAGATCGGTATTTGGAAGATCTGCCGAGCTGAAACATTTTCAGCGTATAAAAGATATCTAATAGCCTGAAGCAGTTGAAGAAATTGTGTAAACAAGGCTATCGGAGAATCGATACTGCCCTAACTTGAGGAAAGCGTTATGCAATCTCTCTCATTGCCAACTACAGTTAAGACAAATAATTTTAAATTCTTTTCTGTAGTCATAAACAAGGTAAAATAAGCACAAAATGAAGATAATTTAAATAAAAACCCAAACAGAATTGTCATTTTTTCCCTTGCACTCCCTGTAACTGATACCTACATATATTTGAAATTTCATTGAAAGTTTTTCAGTACTTCCGGCTCTAGACAAGGAATATCTAAGTACAAATAGGAAGACAAAAGGGAGATAGTTTAACAGCTATTAACCTCCCATTTATCTATCGTTCATGTTTCATTGAAATGTGTTCAGTACTTAACTGAGTTATATTACGGACAACGTAAAACCAAGTACTAAGATGAGAATATGAGATAATTTGAAAAATATCTAAATTAAGTTATAGTTCTTGTACACTGTACATCTCACAAGGATCTACCTAAATTTCATATATATGTTATAATGTGAAATAAAAGAAACTGTTATTATCTGGACGAAAGTATCATCAGTTAATTTAATAAAGAGAGCTGCAGTTCAATCTGCAATTAGCAACCACTAGCCTTAAGCAGCCAGTATTCGTATTTCCCAAGCGACTTTTTGTTCTAGCTTTTTACCTGTCTTAAACAGTAACCTGCCCAAACAACCAGTCCGTGTCCATCCTTTAGCTGGCTACAAAAAACAGGTTTTGCTGTTATTAATAAGTAATCATGGTACTGTTACGGTTTTCATACATGCACTTTCCATTACTGTTCTCTATTCAGTACACTTAGCGTTATGACCCGGACAACTTAATTTGAATAAAGGCGATACTAGTAATTAGAAGAAAATGCAGTGCACTTTGTCAAAAGCCCTTAAATAGTCTTAAAGTTATGGCTTAGATAAGAAGGTGTTCAGATGAACGGACAGAGCGACAGACAGATAGATAGATGGAAGGACAGTCGGACAGACGGGCACAGAAATTACGATATGGCATCCGCCAAAACGAGGTTTTGGCTGGTGTTTTGCTTTTATTTTCTAGTTTTATGTGTTTGTTTTGGCACTATGGTGTTTGAAGGTAAACGTATTATTAAACTAAAGGTTGTTTGGTCATAAAAAAACATATGTCATTTCCCCCAATGTAGTCTAAGGATTGAAGAGGGACATGTTTGTTGACAAGATTTTTTCTATCTTTAGCTCTGTAGGCCATTTTGTGCAGCAAAGTGGAACATGTCGGCGATATACACAACTAGGTTTGGTACTGATCACGCCTGTGAAGGTTCGTCGAAATCTGTCCAGCAGTTTGACCTGTGAAAGCCGGACAAGATTTTTCTATTTTTAGCTCTGATGGTCATTTTGCGCAGCGAAGCGAAACGTGTCGGCGATATGCACAACTAGGTTTGGTACTGATTACTCATGTGAAGTTTCGTGGAAATACGGCCAGCAGTTTGACCTGTGAAAGCCAGACAAGATTTTTCTAATTTCAGCTCGTGTGGCCATTTTGTGCAGCGAAGCGAAACGTGTCGGTGACAAGCACAACTAGGCTTGGTACTGATTACTTCTGTTAAGTTTCGTCGAAATACGGCCAGCAGTTTGACCTGTGAAAGCCAGACAATATTTTACTATTTTAGCTCTTGCGGCGATTTTATGCAGCAAAGCGGAACGTGCCGGCGATAAGCACAACTAGGCTTGGTACTGATCACTCCTTTTAAGTTTCGTCGAAATCTGGCCAGCAGTTTGACCTGTGAAAGTCGGAAAGCTTAATGCGGACGGACGGACAGACAGACAGCGAAGGCAAAAGCAGTATGTCTCTCCCTCCTATGGGGGAGACATAATTCTAAGTATGTGTACATTTAGTAAGGTAAACACATTTCATTCACATCTGTATTAGACCGGTTAGAATGCAGTGTCTTATATAATTCTTCGTTCTTCTCCTTATGTATTTCTGGTAATGTTTTCAAATAGTTAAAACAGTTGTTTTTCATTCAGTGTCTTCCGTTTATAATTCTATACACTAAAATTATTTATTTACACGATGGGTGTATACTTGAGTGCTCTTATTAGCAGGCTGGCATTTGAACTTTATCTTGACAGCACTGTACGATGATATTCAATACGTTTCGATTGAGAGGTCTTATTATTACTTCTTTTTTAATTTGATATTACTGTTTGAAATTCAGTGTGCATATCATTTGTACGTTAGATATAACCTTTTAAATCCGATATTTTATTCGTAAGTTAAAGGATTGGTAGTTAAATCAAATGACTGCGTATAGACAGCAACGCTACGAGGCATGTGTTCTCGCTTGATACACGTCACGTTTTAAGATGCCAATCCTTTGTTAAACAGAATGTATGAATTTGTCTTCTACCGTTTGAAAAGGTGTCTGCCGTAATACTTTTACATTATGTCTTGTATTCATCTGGCTAGTCTAATTGGTTTACCACAGGGATATTTTCTATCTCTCATTTATTTCCATGTGTACATATTCAGTGGGAACAAATCACAATACTTCTAAAGAACCATATAAAATCATTTTTCCTGGAATGAAAATCAGAGAAATACATCACACTTCATGATTTGTTATCAGCAGATATGCCTTTTCATAAGTAAGCCATCTGACTTGTCAATTTTGACAAATAAATATAAGAAAAGCGCGAACCAATAAAAAATGGTAACATGGTTGAACTCAAATTACTACAATTCTAACATTATATTCCTGCTTGTTCAATGTACAATGACTTGAAATAAGTAGCTCTCACTATTTTCCGTTTTGCATTTTAGCTTAGATGAATTGATGTAATAAAAGACACAGGCCAATGCGTCGACGTATTTTTGGCTCTATCAACGCAAGAGACTATCAGACTAATAACTCACAGAAACACGCTATATGTAGTCATTGATTAGCAACCTTTGTTATGTTAAGCCAATGTGTTCAAAACAGGATACAGACTGTGTTTAAGGACATGTTTGTCAGCGATTCCCAATCTGTAACCCAGGCTAAGCAATCTAAAAATTACACACGCATGTCTTCTGAGGTGGAGAAATACCTCTTTAAACTGTTGTTACTCTCTTCTCTAGTAATACAATCTTACACCCCTTGCACTTGACAACTGACGAGTCAAAAAATTAAAAAAATTTAACCTAAATAAAACGTAATAAACTCACAATCGTTAAAATATCTTCGTTATGTTGCTGTCATCAGAATAAATGCAAGTCACAATGAGATATAAGGAGGTTATCTCTTGTTGACAATGTTGCTGCCATTGTTTACCTCACAAATAGAAGAGTTGCCTGCTGAGATGACATCATATAACATATTATCATTACTGTGCCTTCCATCTCACTGATAACTGTACCACTCAGGAAATTAAAAGATGCACGGTTTTGTTTAATATCTTCTTTATTTTTCATTTGTTTTGCATTGAAAGTGGTTTTCCAATCAAATAATGGTTTGAATTAACACACATAATCTAAACTAATGCACTCGTGAGGCTTTCAAATGAAAATTGATACTTTATTTGGAAACACAGTGAAAAACGAAAAACAAATGGTACAGAATCAATGTTCGGTCACACACTTTCTTTTAAACAAATTTATTTTACGTTTATCAAGATAAATGATATATATAAATCGGAAATACTCATACCGTCAATTGTTTTTCTTTAAAGTTCGTGCTTTTTTATAACCGAATACATACATTGCTGTACGACAGAGATAGCATCATTCTATGACATGGGATATTATGCAAGCGTAAAAGTCATACTGAAAAAGCAATCGATGTGTGGCTGTTCAGTGCCGGTATGGTTTGAAATTAGGATGAATAGTATAATGCTGTGAACATGACAATCACAAAAAAAGAAGACAAGTATCAAACAGGGAATGCCGCGTACCAAAAACGCAGCCTCCCCAAAACGAAATCCCAAAGCACGCCACAAACACACACACCCGCACGCACGTACACACACACACACACGCGCAAACTTGCACACAGGACAAACCGAACAAACAAAGGAACACAGTGGGGCACCGCCTTGGAACGGTCAGTGGCAAAAACACCACTTGGGAACTTAAACCGGTTTATGGTGCGCACCCAACCTCACTCTTACCCCCACCATGTTCCAAAGATATGGGACAGTGTAAATGAGAGTAATCCCCTCCAGGTGAATCTCTAACACACGTAACACGTGGAAACAAAAAGGTATGGCTTGTAAAACACAAAAATGCTCGTGTATAAATATATAAAAAGCAAACCTTAAGAACCAAAAATGTATGTACTCAATGCCTTTTCAGAAGACAGGGCAATAAGAGATACACCCTTAAGGGCCCGATAAGCTGAAGGGCAAGGATCCAACAAGAATCGATATTACAGGCACATTTTATAAGAACGCAGCTTTCCCCAAACCTTATCCCCACATCTGTGTATGCACGGAAAGGCAAATGTTTGATATTCACACACAAGTATATAGACAAACTAAAACATTTTTGTTGTTGTTGGATTTAACGTCGCACCGACACATGATAGGTCATATGGCGACTTTCCAGCTTTAATGGTGGAGGAAGACCCCAGGTTCCCCTCCGTGCATTATTTTATCAAGAGCGGGCACCTTGGTAGAACCACCGACCTTCCGTAAGCCAGCTGGATGGCTTCCTCACATGAAGAATTCAACGCCCCGAGTGAGGCTCGAACCCACATCGATGAGGGGCAAGTAGGTAACAAAGACAAAACAAATAAAGAAAAAAGAACTCCAGGGGACACCGTCTTGTAACAGTCAATGACTAAACAACACTTGGAAATAACTGGTTTAGAAGTGCGTACCAAACCTTACTCGTAGTACCTTCCATATTTACAAACTAAATGACAGTGAGAATAAAAGTATTCCCCTCAATGCAAGTCCACATCAGGCGTAATGGTAGCAAAAAGCCCGAAAAATAAAGTAATTATGCAAACACGCTCGAGCAACACTATTTTAAGAATTTGAAAAACCCTTTTCACAAGTACTGTTTAAATAAATAAGATATGTGAAAACATCTTTTGGATGAAGCATCAAACGCAACCAAACTATATGTTAAGGTACATTCTATAGCCAAAATATCGACATTTTAGTGCTTGTCTTTACAACCATTTTGCGAATTTTTACTGAAGAATTACATAATTTGATGAATGAAAGGCCTATTGAAAATGATTTAGCTCTCTTTTGAAGTATATATCTTGAAAAACAAATGCCAACTTGTACCCGAAAATCCGGACAGAAGACAGAAAAAAATATTTTTAGGTGGTCATATTTTTTCAAAATCGACAGCTGCTACATTCAAGCATTATTCTGCCTAAAATTGTGACCAAAACGTACCTAGATAATATATCTACTTCCTGCGAGCAATCAATTTTTAAATAAATTTGATGAAAGTGCCTTTTATAGTCGATAATTTCAGAGAATTTTTATTTTCTCTTTTTTTTCATGCAGACATCATCTTTTCACAACTAATTTGAGATAAACATGCGTATCTATGACAAAAATCCATAATATCATTACAAGGGCAATACACATAAAAGTCAGATGTGTCAATTTTATTTTTAGAAACGGTTGCAGTCACAAAGTAATTGACAGAATAAAATGTAAATTTCAGCATATTTTTTCACACAAAAATGTGTTAGTGCGTAGAAATGTGATCAGGCTGAGCACATGGCCTTATGGATTTCATGATTTTCGGCGCTTAACGTGAAAACAGTTAAAGCACAGGATTCACAAACATTAAAGTTATGCTTAAATCTATATGCGATACATTATGCATATAATTATAATTCATGATAATATCGCATATGGAAGTAACTGGAATAAATTTGGACTATTTCCTTCGGAAGTTTACATGACTGTCCTGTCAAAAGGCCTCCTTCGTGTTTACATATTTTGACAGGTCGAGTTGTTCTGGGACTAGGAACAATGGTAAGTGCAAAGTTACATAGATTTATATAAATTAATTATTTTTGCAACGAGTTCAAAGTAAGGTTGATTATCAGTCGACTCTATTTCGAGATCTGAGAATGATTTGCCTATTTTTGGGCGGAGAACATAGCATATGCATGCTTGTATCACTGCCACCATAGATTAACATTAGATCCACTGGTAGATCTGCAACAAATCATTCTCAGATCTTGAAATAGAGTCGATGCAGAATTAACGCATTGTTTCATAGATAGTGAATCGATCAGAATAGACAGAATAGATCATTGTCATAGAAAAAAAAACGTTGATGTACTTTTTACATTCGAATTGACATAATTTGAACATAGACTCTGCATTTATGCCATAAAATATGTCTGATCGGACGTGCTGAATCATCCGGCAGAAACCATCAATATTTTTAAAGTAACATTAATAAGAATCAAGGTCTACTGTGCATTTAATCCGTCATGTGTTTGTTTCAGATAAATGAATACCTGCACCATGGAAACAATGTCATTTGCAAACTTTTTAAACCTGTGCTGGGCGTTTACATTGACATTTCTTGTTCAACAGGAATACATGATGTCGACCAACAGTACAGCTAGGTAAATGTCAATGTTCTATATATATTCTACAATAATTTTGTAAAAAAAAGAACAGTGTCTATAAGTAAGCCAAAGAAAGGACACATCTGCTTAGCTGACAAGGTCAAGGGTCTGAATGAAGCATGATCATGCACCAAAATATCAACAAATTTATACATTTATACAATGGAATGAAATAACATACAGTAGGCCTATATTACAGCAACATGTGATTAATAAATAGTATCATAATTATTTATTTTACATGGCATGCATGAATTGTTCAACTTCATAAATCAACTGTGCTGTAGACCTACAGAATCAGCATAAAGAAATGAAGCTACATGAGTAGTTTTAAGATACATTAATCCACACTTGTCAAGATTCCATATATAATGCTGATTTCCTTATATGGGTGGTTTTCAAAATAATGAAGCTTTTTCTTCTTCTTCACCTTATTTTAATTCAGTTCAGTTTTAGAATGTGTTTTGGGGCAAATCATATCCAAATCAATGTATTCAAGAAATGTGTGCAGTTTCAGATAAATGGCTGAAGCATTTTTAAAGTTATGTTAAATTATATAGCTAATTTTGTCCCCTCTGCACCAAAAGTGTGACATTTTTTGCATGAAGGATAGTTTTCAACTGTGTTTTACTTTTTCAAACCAAACTTAGTTGTTACAGCTTTGGCTTTTCTTATGAAATCTAAACTCTGCACATTTAAAACAAAATACTTCTTTTCATTCTTACCAATAGTTCATGTCTTGTGATGGAAGCCCCTTCATTAAAAAATAGTGATACATTTAAAAGTTGAAAACTACAATTTCATAACCCCATTACTTTTCTTAAGTCATAATGTTTTTCTAAGATCTTTATCCTTACAGCTTTGAAGACACCTTATGATTTTATTGTTTTATAAATCAACTTTCTCAGAATCTTCATATTATGTATATACACCCAAAAATATCCCTTGTAAGTATTCTTTAAATAAAATGGGTTTTTACTTTTTTTCCCTCTAAATGGAAGTTACAATGGTTACAAAAGCAGCTTTCAGCTTCACATATTAAGCCAAAGTGATGTCCCCTGTGCACCTTTTTTTGACATTCATCAGTTATCATAGCATTTATACTGTAATATGTTGTGGCAGTTCTATATTCTTAGCAGTGTGTAAGTTAAATGCAGGCGTTACTTGATAATTAAGCATTATATAAGAATCCCAGGACAATTTAAATTTTATTTTTTGCATTTTTCTCAAGTTTTCAGATTTAAAAGGGGAACATCAATTTTAATTAAAGTTTACCTACATATGTAAATATTCAGTAACTAGTATTGTGTAGTTGAAAGAATTTTACCTACTATGAACATATTCCATGAATATATATTTTGCTGCCATTTGTCACCTGTGCATCTTCTTAAAATTAGTAGCATTATAAAGATGTATGAATTTTACCATTCCATTTTACCATGCATGGCATTTTGTCATTTTTCTACTCTAAATAAGCAGTGCATGTAAACTAAATTTTCACTACAAAACTGAAAATTTTCACAACACAAACATGAAAATTCAGCAACATGTAATGCTTTAAATGAAAAATAAGTGACTTTAAACACAATTAACACATTGAAATCGTATTGTTTATAAACCACATTCCAAATTTCAAAACTAATACTTAATGAATATTACACTGACTTTTAGTATGTGTCCCCTATGCATCTCTTAAAAATCACCAGAAATTTTTTAATTTGGAATGTGGTTTATAAACCTGCAAAATGTGAGAAAAAAATAAGTTTTAAATTAATATGTTAATTATTTTTTATTCAGCAACAACTTTTCTAGGTAAAATTTTATTTTTATGTCAGATTTGTGCAGAAAGGGTGATTTTAAAAACCAAAGTCCACAAACATTTATTAAATAAGTTTCAAACTAAACACAAACACCTATTCATATATGTTGAAAAACATTTACTGTTATACATATTTCCTTGTCATAAAACACTGCAATATTTATCACCCATCTTACTGGAAATTCCCTGAACTTATGAACTGAACGCTGTTCAAAATATTATCTGATTGGTATTTCTCAACACTTTCCCAAAGTTGTATATTTCCATGAAATTTGAATTATTTGCTATCATAAAAAATAGTTGACCACCAAAAGAAATAGGTTTGAATTTCCAACCCCCATGTCACACTTTTGCTTCATTATTTTGAAAACCACCAACATGTTTCCTCATAGTTTTTTATACTATACTATACATATACTTATTTCAGATGAAGATATAAATTTATTAAAAGAAATAATGGGACAATGAATGCTAAAATTGCCAAGAAGAAGACTGCCAATTTACACACCATTTTATACAGGTAGGTGTTTGAAAGTGTTTTAAAAATAGATATGGCATTCAGCACTTATTTTACAAACTATAATAACTGATTTTAGAATTATGTACATTGTACTTTTAAATTGTTTTTAATGTGAAGTGTCAGAAATTTATAGAGAAATCAGAGTTAATTGCGAAAGAAAAATTTATGAATATATAAATGTACATGTTGGGCTTTTTTTTAGTTACAGTATGATATGGTGAACAAAATGCCTCAATGCAGCCAGTTCTGGAGCTTTGGCTAGACTATGAACAGTAGACATCAAAAGGTACAGGATAGTTTAGAGCTGCATTTATTAAATTTTTTTATGTAATTATTATTTATCAGTTCAAATGAAACTTGGTACATCAGCATAAAGTGGACAGGCACATATTGTCAGGACTATCAAATTTGATTATTTGTTTCTTCAGTTATTATGTCATTTTCTTTTTCAAATTGTCATATCATAGCTTCCTTCATACCTTTTGCATTAAAACTCTCTTTCTGCAAATTCCATCATATTCAAATGGAGCATGGTATACTTCATGGCCAAGCAGCAGAACTATACACACACTATAGTGGATTTTACATCTGATGACAGTTTTCTAAAGTGATGGTCCTTTTAGAATCTTGAATTAAATGAAAGAGCTACAGTTTCTTTTCTTTTGTTCTTTATGTACTCAGCTCCTCCCCCACTTTCTATCCAATGCCCTTGAAACTTGTAATACACTTTTACCTTAAATGTAAATTAAGGCCTTTATCTATTTTAGCCTAAAATCTAAATTTGGAGTGTTATGCCCCTTTTTATATTATAAGAATTATATTTCATCTCCTCCTACAGTTTTCATACTGTGTCACAGTGCAAAAGTAAGTTGATATGAAATTATCAACATGAAGTAGGCATGCACATATTGCAAGACTTCATTTCAGGTTACTTTTTATTGAGTGATGTCCTTTAAAATATCACAAATACACTTGTACATTGTGTATGCCTACTCACAGTTTCAAACAATTCATAAGAAATTTAGTATACATTATGGACATGAAGTGATCATGTGCCTATATATAGTGTTAGTTGGAAATTGAATGCATGAAGACATACAGATAAATATATATCATCTGTTTGAATTCAAAGCTGTATTTCTTAGTCTTTATTACTTGTGTAAGGTACTGTTTTTCCACTTCTTAATGACATTTTCTTGATAATGTCTGTCAGACTGATAATATTATAATTGTAAGATTTTACATTCTAAAATTTTGTGTTTTATGAACATATAAAACATGTTAAGTTTATACTAGTGTAAAAATGGCTAATGTTTTCCATTTCAGATGATCATCTGAAAGGCCACAATTGTTTAAAGCACTGGTCAACAAAAACTGTACTATTTGATGGATCATACATGTGCAGAATGTACAACCATATTTCCAGAATCAGAGAAATAGAAATATCAAGTATTAGAGAGAAAGAAAAGTATGCATCATGTATGAAGAACTGCCTAAGAATAATTTGCAAAATACATTGAAATCTAACAATTGCTAATTGCATAAGGAAGTTAAGAAAGGTGTACTCTTCTGGAAAATATGTGTCCAGTGCAACATTTCTTTTCCAATTTTGTGAGCATAATTCTGAATAAAAATTGCAACATGGCTACAGGGATAATACAAAAGGTTTAATTATATTTCCAAACACATTGGGGGAATCAGAGAAGAAATATCAAGAATTAGGGAAAAAGAAATAATTGTCATGAATGAAGAACTTAATTGCTTTTTGTTAATTAACAAAATACTTCTTATCCTCACAACTGTTAATGATATTATGAATATGGAAGTTAAAAGTGTGGACTTTGATTAATCTTCAACTTCTCTGAGCATAGTTCTACATAAAAACTGTAACTTTATAAAATAATCTTGTAGAAAAAGTGTAAGACTTTCATACTTGTTTTATAGAAAATGTTTCTGGATGTTTCAATGTAACTTTGCTAGACCCCGACCACTAGCTCCAAAGTCAAGGTTACACTTAGATGTCAAAGGTTAAAAGGGTCTGTTTCTGTCTGGTCAATAACTGCCATACATAAAGGGATTTTGGAATTACTCGGCATAAATGTTCACCATAAAGAGACAACGTGTTATGAGCAAGACCCAAACCCTTGCTCCAAGGTCAAGGTCACACTTAGACGTCAAAGGTTAATAGAGTCTTTTTGGTGTCTGGTCAATAACTCTGCGATCCATGAAGGAACTTTTAGATAACTTGGCATAAATGGTCACCATAATGAAACCAGGTGTCATGCCCAAGACCAAGACCCCTAGCTCGAAGGTCACACTTGGAGGCCAAAGGTCAGATGCAAAAATGACTTTGTCCGTAGCATATCTTGTTCATGCATGGAGGGATTTTGATGTACAATGGCAAAAATGTTCATCATCATGAGATGGTGTGTATGAGTAAGAACCAGACCCCTAATCCTTTGCTGTTACTGTAAATAGCTATTACTGTAAAGTTCTATTCTATTAACCCTTATCATGCTGAACATGATTTATTCTGTCTTTGCGACCAGTGTAGATCATGATCAGCCTGCACATCCATGCAGTCTGATGATGATCAGCACTGTTCGCCATTCAGTCAGTATATTTTTGGTAAGCATCTCGTTTAACAGTTAATGGCACTGTCCAAATTGAAAAATGGACAAGTTCATGATAGAAATTCAGCAGGGTATGGGTTAATATTAGCCCTAGGAGAAAATTGGGACTACATTTCTGTAGTACAACACGCATGTTACATTCAAGTTTTGATGTATTTTGACGTAAGGCTACCTGATAAGTACTTTTGTGTGGATTTAGATTTTTTTCAGATTAACTTCTCTTTGTTGTCACTATAAACAATATATAGACAACTTTTTATAATTAACCGTAGGGAGAAATCAAGACCATTTTTAGCTCCACTATTCGGAGAATAGTGGGGATATACTACTCGCCCCGGCGTCGGCGTCGGCGTTACCCTTCTTGGTTAAAGTTTTTCGGCAACCTTTGTTTTTCTGTCATATCTTTGTTACTATTGCTTGTATCTTACTGTAACTTCACATAAACATTGTCCAGTATACAAACAAAGTATGTATAGGGGCTGAGCCTATTATACCCAAGGTCAAGGTCACCAAGGTGTTATACTTTGGTTATTTGTAAGGTTAAAGTTTTTCGGAAACCTTTGTTTTTCTGTCATATCTTTGTTACTATTGCTTTTATCTTACTGTAACTTCACATAAACATTGTCCAGTATACAAACAAAGTATGTACAGGGGCTGAGCCCATTATACCCAAGGTCAAGGTCACCAAGGTGTTATACTTTGGTTATTTTTAAGGTTAAAGTTTTTTGGCAACCTTTGTTTTTCTGTCATATCTTTGTTACTTTTGCTTATATCATACTGTAAGCTCAACTTTGTCCAGCATACAAACAAAGTATGTGTAAGGGCTGGGCCCATTATACCCAAGGTCAAGGGCACCAAAGAGTTATACTTAGAATTATTTTCATGTTATTTTTTGCGAAAGCTTTGTTTATAGACATATCTTTGGTATTTTAAAAGATAATGACTTGAAATTAAAAGTATTTGATTATGATCATCTGGTTGTGTGGCTACATACCCCATAACTCTAATTGTGTTTTTGATAGAATTATGCCCCTTTTGTACTTAAACTTTTTTGCAATCTTCGCTCTCTGAATACTACTTTAATGCAATATAAGATAAAGACTTGAAACTTTAAATGTATCTTTATCATCATCATCTGCATGTATGGTAACAATCCCCATAACTCTGATTTGTATTTTTGACCAAATTATGCCCCTTTTATACTTATTTTTTTTACAAACTTGGTTTTCTAGACATAAATTTGGTGCTATATAAGATAATGACTTGAAACTCAAAATATATCTTTATCATCATCATCTGCATGTGTTGTAACAATCCTAATAACTCAGATTTGTGTATTTGATGGAATTATGCCCCTTGGTGTATCTTCCTTTTAAAGTAGAGGTCTCTTATTCAGACATATATTCATTTTACTGTCAAACCCCCGAATAGTGGAGCGCACTGTCTTACGGACAGCTCTTGTTCTGTGTTACTTCCAAATTTTAGGAGTATTTTAAGGTACCTCTTCTGGTAAGGAGTTTTTTGTGGACTTAAAAAATCAAAACTTACTTCCCTTTGTTGCTACTATATAAAACTATTATTCTTGAAACTTTTTACGCTGCTTGTTAGAATTTGATATGTCTTTGTTTTGGCTTTCTGTCTACCAAACTTATAGTTTGTACAGAAAATGTTTTATTATATCGTCTTTCTGACGAGCATATATTTAACATCCTGGCACTCTTGTTTTATTTTGTTCATGCCAAGAAGCTGTATTGGCATACAGTATGTATGATGAAAATGTCCTTAGGCAGGGGACGTTGCTAACTCTATTACAAATTCTTGTTGTTTTTTCTGGAGTTGCTGCCCTATTTGATCTTGAACTAATTCATCACATCGTGAACTCGTGAACTTAAGTCGAACAAATCCACCCAACTGAATTGAAACTAGGTATTCATCAGAAGCATGAAATGAATATGTACATGTTGCCCTGACTTTTATGATCGATTATTTTGTCTGGAGTTGTGGCCCTTCTTTAACGACGGATGACAACTGCATTTAGTTTCCTTCTCTTCGTTTCAAATAAAACTTGTTAAGCATCATAACATTGTGTACACTTGCGCATTTGTTTCTTGTTCAATTGTTTAACTTCTATATATTTTTCCTTAATAACATTATTGACCAGTCGTTATTATAAGTTATTGAATGAAACATTTTTGTCGACATCATTCTAGTTCGCTTTGCAACCTCCGAGAAGGAATATTGTCAAACTATACCGATAAGGGGAAGAGTTTGCTTCCTTTTGTAGCACAACTGTCTATGCATTATTGTGCCTTGCTCGTATACATAACACTTTTATTTGTGTGAACATGCATGAATTTGTTATACTGCAAAATAAAACATTCATCATTGATTACTTTACTTGTCGTCACTTTCATCCTTTTTATCGTAAATAGCACAGTAATACACAGAAGATGCTGTATACTAAACATATTTTCTCAAAATTCAGACCAAAAAGTTCTATCAGATTTCACCATTATATAACTATATTTCAAACTTTTGCAGGTGGAGAACACCCTGACTCCTACTCACGCTGGGAGCTATGTGTCTCGCTGGTGACACATGTTTTCTAAACTGTTGCCTCGCTGCATCAAATAAAGGCATTTCTGGATCCGGACTAGCCTGGAAAGCCGTTGACAATAATTGTCAGAAGAAATCTTACCTACATTAAAGATCCAACTTAGATTATGCTAATTAATGTTAATTGTCATTCATCCGAGTTTCTGATATTGTCAATTTGCAGGTAGAAAAATGGTTAGAAATTGTCAGACTGGATTCCCAGGCTAGATCCGGACCTGCCCTTTAGTATGAACTAGGCCTTTAAGGTCGATGTCGGAAGAGGGATTTAGCAAAGTTTTACAACATTTAAGCTCATCAACGACGTCGGCAGAGATTATGAAGTTGTTCTGTTGTCAGGCTTAAGATGCAGGCGTATTAAACTCCAAAACGAAAGCCGTTTTTGTACAATAAAACTCCATCAAGTTTGAATAAATGGTTCTAATGGTTATGAATTTTGTACAGTAATCATTTCTGCGTACAGACTGAAGTATTACCATTAGTGGATTCATAGCGGAGGTCGTGGGGGGTGGGGGCGGTCACCGGGGCGCTCCCGCCTCTAAAATCGCCGGAGCATAGGTAATTTGTCTTATGTTCTGGGTAAAATAATTGCAAAATATACATTTTTTCTCGCTCGCTACGCTTGGATACATAATTTGTCTTTTATTCTGACTGAAGAATATGAAATATGCATTTTTTCTCGCTCGCTACGCTCGCACTAATGATTAATCTTTTGTTCCGGCTGAAAAATATGCATATTTTTTTCTCGCTTGCTACGCTCGAAAACTTAATTTGTCTTCTGTTCTGGGTTAAACATAAAAAATGCATTTTTATCTCTATCTCACAGGTAATTTGTCTTACTTGTTTTTTTGTTTTTGTTTTTTTGTTGATGGAAAAAAATGCATTTTTTTCTCGCTCGCTATGCTGGCACATTTAAAATCTGACAGTTTGCATGAGCTCCAAAAAAACTTTTTATTTTAGTCCTAGGTAAACCCTCTCCATGAAAATCCTCAAAAAACGAACGGCTAAGAAATTCCGAGATACTCGCGCAAGAATAAGTCTGACAATTCATAGGACGTGACTATAATTAGCATGTTATTTGTGTTGATTTTGTTACAAAAACATGTCCTTTGTCAATAAGAAATAAAGTACCCCAGAACGCCCAGAATGCACCAAATGGATCCATTATTTGCATAGTTTTCCGGGGAATCATGCCCCCCCCCCCGGACCCCCCTATTTGCTCTAGTCTTCAAATATTTTACGCCCCCTCTTACATCAAATACTGTATCCGCCCCTGAGGTAGTCAATTTTTTTAAAAAACGTTATGGATGTAAGAATTTTTTTACAAAGTTTGGAACGATAACGCTTTTATCATATTAAGTAGACCGTTTATAAAAATGCTGGATAGTTCAATGAATCAGATATTCTAGATTTCATTTCAGGTTGTAGAATATTTTGAAAAAAAAATATTGATTATTCTTCGAATACTTTTTGACTGTACTATTAGAATAGTGTTATTGGATCTATAAAATCTGCCGAGAATGATAATCGAGATAAAGAACTCTCCCTTCAGGTAAACGGCGTGAAGAACTATCCTTTATTATATTTGGCGGGAATCGAGCACGTTTTCACCGTGCAATATTAGTATTTATAGTAACAAAAAAGTAGTCCGTCATGTCAACAAAACACGATGAAAACAATCGTCTGAAGCATTATAAAGGGTTTTTCAATCGTTAATTGTCAGCCTTTTAGAAAAAGTTTGGGTAATTTAAAGGGTGGCAGGAACTAGATACATGTCTTGTCTGTCTATTAATACATTTTAAATGGACTCCGCATGTATTTTGAAGCAACCCTTGATTTTGAAAAAACATGACCAATTTTGTTATCAAATTCGTCGTCGTACGACTTATGAAAGAGTCGTAGTCGTAGTTGGATTATCTAGTCGTATACTTCGTTCCAAGCCGAATCTATTGGTGTATACTTTTTATGACTTTTGTCCAGTAACAAACCCGCCAATCTTAATTATTTAGACCCACTATTTTTCCGATAGAATGAACCTTAAGAGAAACCTGAGAAAACTACGGATTTTGGCATATAGCTTCAATCAATTTCATTAAAAACGTGGACACTTTCAACCTTATCAAATTACAGTAACGAATTTTAGCGAATTAAATCGCTTACCTATAAGCAAGCAAAGTTTCAGTTATAATATTATCCTATGTCCATCCGCAATGGGATATATTAATGATTTCTAAATATTATTTAGTTTATTTCTGGAGCTTATAGCCCCCACGAACAACGTTAATATAACATTATCATAGAACATTTAGTTGTCTCGTTAATATTATTATCATCAAAATCTATTGTAAAATTTAACGTTTTTATGTTACGCGATACGAAACAGTTGGTAATGGTGTCTTATATTCCAGATACAATCTAATGACGTTTGTTAGATTCCTTTTGGCAATTTTACGTGTTTTTATCACTGACATCGTTTGCTTATGAAAATTCTAGTATTTTATAAGCAATCAATTTCTACTGCTATTGCTGCGTTTCAAGTGTTCGGCAATATTGATAAGATGAAAATATAAAATAGTGGAAACTCCATATGTCGGCCAACACGAAAAACAAGGAATCGGCAAAACTGAATGATGCTCCCCGATGCATGTGCTTGTCCCAATATGGGGGATAATGTATTAGAAACGAAGAAACCAAAAAACAACAACAAAAAACAACAACAACAACAACAAGAACAAAAACAACAACAACAACACAAAACAAAAACAAAATGAGAAAAATTGAATAAAGGGAGAACTAAACAAGGGAATATCATTAAGTGTAATTTTTGCCACTATCATTTTGTGAAGTTTCAATGAAATGCCATTAACACTTTTCAAGTAATGCTCTGGACAATCCTTATTTTGTATAATAAAGGAGATAATTAAAAACTAGGTAAAGTAGAGCTATGGTTCTGTGACACTGCTGCACTTTCCGTCAATACCCTCTATCATTTTATGAAGTTTCCATAAAATGCCGTAAATACTTTTCAAGTAATGCTCCAGACAAGCCTTATTTTGTATAATAAAGGGAAATAATTTAAAAACTAGATAAGGTAGAGTTATGGTTCTTTGACATTGCAACTCCCGTCAATGGCCTTTATCATTTTGTGAAGTTTCAATGAAATGCCATTAATCTTATCAAGTACTGCTCCGAACAAGCCTTATTTTGTATAATAAAGAGAGATATTGAAAAAAACTAGGTAAGGTAGAGTTATGATTCTTTGACAGTGCACTTTGTCTCAATGGCTTCTATGAATACGTGAAATTTCAATTTCAAGTTATACTCCGGACAAAAGTGTGACGGACGGACGGACGGACGGACAAAGCGGGAACTAAATGCTCGCCCTTCGGGAGCATGAAAAATGAAAATGTTGCAAGCTCGGTTTGGGTCGTTGACAGTAGTGGAGATAAATGCTACCGTCCAAGCTCTCTAACTCTCTGGGTTGAGCAGAACTCAACATTGCTCATTTTACAAGTACAAAGACAGTTAAGGGACATCCGCAGACGTGTTATACGGCGACGTGCGTGGAATCTTTAATAAAATAATGTTTGCAATGCCATGAAAAGCGTCCCAGGTTAAAATAAAGGGCTTGCCATACACAACGACTTAACAAAATATTCAAGCAGAAAACTAAACAGTACCAATAACATAACGCAAATGTTTGAACGATCTGAGAAAATCGAAATATAGGACTCTAATTGAACGTAGAGGGAGACGTTTTAAGGCAGTTGCACAGCACAAAAAGGCTGTTGCCCTGTTTGGAATAAAATAACAACAAAATTGTTAAATGTTATTTATAAAGAAGATATATCATGCATAGTTTCGACTTTACAGCTCATGAGGTTGTGCGATTGCTATTCTGCAAACATATTTTATGCTGTTCTTTACTAATAGGTCATTTATTTCGTCATTTTGTAGTTATTCCTACCATTCCTAGAGAATAACAATTACCTTCACACTATTTCTAGAGAATTACAATTAACTTACGTTTTGTATCTCTTCTTTCTACGGATCGCGGGGTCGCGAGTTCGATCCTCGGGCGGGGCGTATGTTCTCCGTGACTATTTGATAAACGACATTGTGTCTGAAATCATCAGTCCTCCACCTCTGATTCATGTGGCAAAGTTGACAGTTACTTGCGGAGAACAGGTTTGTACTGGTACAGAATCCAGGAACACTGGTTAGGTTAACTGCCCGCCGTTACATGACTGAAATACTGTCGAAAAACGGCGTTAAACCCAAAACAAACAAACAAATCTTCTTTCTTGCCCTACAATAATGCCCCTTTTTTTTCAACACAATTTCTACAGCTGTTACTGTAAGGCGTATACAGGTGTAACCTTTTCGAATTTGCAGCTGTGTTTTTATTACTGTATCTAACTTGCATAATTCGATCTGTTTTACAATCGTTTAACAGCCATAACAGCTATAAAGTGAGATCAACAATTGAAAATCAATGTTGTTATATTGAAATCTGCAGGCGTAAATTTGAAGTAATCATGTCTGTAAGTTTGAACGAAAATACAAAACGTTTAATTTAAATTTTCAATGTATACGCCAAGTAGTTTAACGTTTTATTGAATTATTTCCAGAAAGTTTTACCAACTTTAGGTTTGAAATCCGTAAATTTAGAAAAGAAATGAAGTTTTTCTTATAGAACTCATTAAGTAAAACTTTTCAGATGCATTTTTGAGTTAGTGGGATTTGCGTGCTGAACAGCAATATAATCAATTTTGTGAAAGGAATGTGTCGTTACATACAGCGCATGACTGGGTCCTTTAGCTTAAGTAAGAACGATATTCCCATGGTCACCTGAGAATGCTTTGATACTTTTTAAATGATTTGTAAGAATGATATAGTAAATATATAATCTATCCTCTTCTTGTTAGTATTTGAAAAGACCTTAGTTAGCATCATTTACGTTTCAAGTTCAAGATTTAACATAAAAATATCACTGCATAGTGAAGATAGAAGTCAGGAGTGGAACTTAATCAGCGTTTTCTTTATTCCTCATATAGAGGAAGTATATTTTATTTTTTATTGGAGGTTGCTAGATATCTACATTTATAACTTCTTTCGCAATGGTATTACGTCGCGTAAGATTTTCAAACGAGTAAATGTACTTTCAGGATATTTCTAGGACAGGAACACTTTTGTCTATACATTTTGTAATGTAAGCAATAACTGTCCTTTTTAACTATTCATATCATAGCCAGCATGTTTAATGATGTTCTGATATTTTTCCTCAACAGTTTTAAAGCGGTCTTTAAACTTCAGCATAGTCGGATCTTTAACAATTGTTTTAAACTAAGTCTAAATAATTTTATTATAATCTGGAAGGTAGATCACTCGGAAGCACCGAGAACAATGCAAACAGTGAAAATTGCAGACTCGGTTTGATTGAGTCTGTTCGTGAGCAGTAATGGAAAATGCAACACTGCCCACGCCCCTCTGGCACCGGTTTAAGCAGTATTCAATCTTCAAATCATTTGAGTAAGTATTACATGAACACGTGCTCACAAAAACAATTTCAGTCTCACTGGAGTTTGATAATGAAACTGTATATGTCATTTAGATCTAAAATTGCATGTTTAAAATTAAATGTTATGTTATTGACAATATTCTAGTGATTATTCAGTACTGATCTGCAGTCTCAACTGGAAATTAATCTTAAAGTTCTAATATCCGTTTACTGTTAAAATTTCAATCTCAAACTCAGTTGTGACCGAAAGATGTTTTATGAACATGGAGCTTAGTAAATACATACTGTATTGATTTAAATTCATGAGGCACTTATATTATTAATTTGTATTAAAACTGACAGGAGAAGATTCAAAATCAGTATAGTGCATTAATTAATGCATCTTCCCGAGGGTGGTTAACCAATATTTATCAATTCTAGCAATTTGATTGGTTCTGTATGGGCGTGTTTAAGAATAAACTCTTTTTATCACATATATTTATACGTGTATTTCAGCGTTGTGTAATGACCGAACCAAGCATGTTTGATATCTTTCTTATTTAGCATGAGCACCCATTTGTAATAAGCCAATTTCCTATATTCAAACCTAGCCAACAAAGACGTGTGAAATTTGCATCATTTAGAAAACATATTTCTTCTGCTCCTTTTGTGACTATTTTTTTCTGATGGGGTACGCATATAGTGTTGTATCCAGGATGGAAAAAAGGGCATGAAAGTCCGTGGGCATGCTTTACCAAAAGATTTTCGAATCATGCCCGCTATTTAGCGCAATTTGGAGGCATTCTGTGTGCATTTGTGCGATGATGTACCATTTCATTTTTTATCGTAATTCTCTCAAATAATGCTTATTTATATATCTATTAAATTGAAAACATTTAACTGAAAACATCTGCTTGTGTCTTTCTTAACAAAGACTTGACTGAGATGTCCTCTGAATTTTAGTGCGATTAATGGTTCTCACATGCAAACATATCAGCACCATCTCCAGTAATTACTTAATAATATCCCTCAAGTTGAGTATTCTTGCAATATCTTATAACTCTGCCTGGTTTCTGTTTTTAATCACAGTGGATGAAATATATAAATCAATATATAACACAAAACATCTTTATTTATTTATTTATTGTTCTTTTCTATGACTATGGGGAACTGTCAGTATTTTCAATCAAGGCGCACAGAAAAATTAAACCAACACATTACATTGTAAAATGCACAAGAAACACAACAACAAAACACGGTCTTTAAAAACATAATTCTGTCATAAATTATAGATCTAGTGACATTTTGTTATAAACTAGTTTCTTTTTAAAACTAATGTAAACAAATCAAATGCTGGTTATTTACTCTTTGCTCAGTATCAATCAAAATGTTTGTATGAATTTAATTTTTCCTTCAAAAATCTTATCTCAAAATACTTTTTATTATTTCTCAAAATTCTATGTTACATTGTACATTGTATAAAAGTTTGTATGAGTGTAGTAAAGTCGTATTTCTTATTGAAGCTTTAGACTGAAAAAGACATTGCAAATTATACTGTATATATACATATACCATGAACCTTCAATACAAAAAAAAAAAAACAGTAACTATTTATGGAAAAAGAATTCATCACTTATATTCCAATTCAATATGGCTTCAATATACTAATTTCCTTAAAAATCAAGCTTGAATCATTCATTCAGCTTGAAATTCCCAACATAAACAGGCTAGGGCTGCCTCACAAAATCTTTCAAAATTAGCCTGTATTTATCATCATGTTAATTTTTAAATTCCACGACGCTTTGCCTTCAGTCGTCTTTTAATCACTGATTGATAATTGATGTATTGATCATTTTTAGCACATGGAGAAGTCTATTAGTGTTTTCAACAGTTAACCTATTTCTCAGGTCGGTCAGGATTATGTTAGCACTGGAGAACACCCGTTCAATTTCGGCAGTGCTGGCAGGGAGAACAGCGGCTGTTGAACACAGTTTTGTAAAAACAGGATAGGTGTTCCCGACGGCATTGTCATTAGTGTCTTGAGGAGAGCTGAGGGACTATTTTTCACCATTAGATATAGATCAGCCACACAGTCTTTGAGTGAATCCCACTTAAACAAAGCACAGTCTTCATCCTCACTGAAGTGTTCAGCCAACAGTTCAATTTCATCATTTCCATCAAATGACCCTTTCCCTGTCATGTCAAATATACTCATCGCGTCAATAGTGTCGCTGTTCTCTAGCCAACTATCAATGTGTCTATAAGATTGGCGATGAATTTGTTCTCAGAGGCATGTACTACACTTCGTTTTTTTGTTCGGTAGCACTTATTTCGAATACATCCATTAGCTTTGATTCCTTGAGCAAGTTTGCCCCGGGCGATGTTTTCAACTTTTTTAACGCAAAACTGTGGAATCCATTTCGGGTTTTATTACTGACAGGTCAACGTTTTTGGTCTCGAAAGTAGGAGCAAGTTGAGTCAATGGCTTCAGTGCATCAAAGAGGAAGTGTATGATATGGACTGTTTGGTACGATTTAAGTTTCTTGGCAAGACCACTGGCTGAGGGCCAGGACCCTATTTTAACATTATTATTCCCTGATTCTACAATATTCTCAAGATCCATTACAATAATCTTTGTTATCGTGAAAAGTACATTTTGAAGCATGTAGATATTATACCTTTTTGTCGTTTATTTCTCTATAAATCATAAAACGATCTGTTTGTAAGTGTGTTATGTCTAATCAAGTTATTCAAATAACTGCTAATTGATGCTCGGACTATCTTTTAGGAATGGTCTAATAACAGTTTTGTTATTTACAGTAATTTGGTGTTTCTGTCGGCGTTATTCCGAATTCTTGCACTATTAAATGTTTTTTGCGCAAATTTCTTGATGCTCTTTGTGGCGTCAGTTCTTATGTTAGATCCCATTAGAAAGCAAGACAATAATAAAAAATAAAATTTTGTTTTGGTTGGGTTGGATGGGCGTTATACAACTGTGTGTTTTTCATTGTTTTGTTTTTCTCTCTTTGTCGCTCCTGTCAATACAACAGAACAAAAAGACGACAATTTTAGAGCGCTGTTTCGGGCGGATTGCATTAAATGCTGTCCTTTCGTTCTGTTGCGCTGTATTTCTTGTTCTGTTATATCAGGGATGACAGAAAGAGGCGATGAACCTTACAAGAAATAAAACAGCACAATTATTTAATTTTATTTGAATATCTATCGTTATAGACCTAAATTAATCTCTGAACAGCTTTCGTCGGTTTTGAATAACAAAATTAAACTTTCAAAGGCATAAGAGATTGTTCTGAGAGATCATCTCAAGTTACTGGAAAGAGATATTATCGTAGAAATACTTATCACAGAAAAAGATCTGTTGGAAGCACAAAACGCAACCAGAGCAGTAAGGTACTGGTTTATTTGCGGTAATGAGAGGTAACAAAAGCAACACGCTTCATGGACCCTAGTGACGGATAAAGCCCAACTTTATCAATATGATAAATTATGATTAAGATAAATTGCATTGCCATATATAAAAACAGAATCGACTCATTTTTCAAACTCTTGGATGAATGTGTCAAACAACCAGAACATAAATAAAATGAAACGAAGAACTCTCAGTAAATTCATGTTCGAATCAGTTTTATGTAGTTGTAAACGCTTTTGCGATATATTATTAATCGTTTGTGGACTATGTTGCAGCCGTTCATTTAAATAACATGTTTACTTCGTCGCCTGCAGAACGCCATATTCTAACTTTCCTTTTCATCTTCTTGATAACTGTATTCCCCAGGAAATTAGAGAAGGTACATTTTACTTAACATCTTATTTATTTCTCATTTAATTCGCATCGAAAATGATCTCCCAGTATGATAATGGTATGGATTAACAAACATTATCGAAATAATTGCACACTCGAGACTTAATGCAGACAAGATACGTTAATTAGAAACACTGTGGAAAGCGAAATGTGCATGCTGATCACCTTTTCGATTAAAAAAAATTTTGATACCACCAATTCCCAATGTAAAGATCGTACTAAAGATAAGGCAAAGTACCGACATGGTATAAATGGTTATGAGCACTTACAGGACACGTTTGTTGTTTAGTTGACCCAAAAGTGTACTACTTTTATTTAGTTAGATAGCATTACACGAGTTTGTAGCAAATAGCATTTTAAAAAGCACAAGAAATTAACATACAAGTAGATTGTTCATGATAAGTGACGATCAGTGCAATTTCCTTTAACTTTGGGTCTGGCAGAGAAATAAAGAAGAGTACAGTTACACTGTGATGCACACGTAATTATAATTGTGACACTTTTTATTACAAACAAAAATACAATATCTTCATTATAAAGTACTGAGTGATACTTCAGTTTATTATTCAATTGTTAAAATTTATCTTTTACACGCGCAAAATGAAAAATACTTGTTTTGTTTCTTTTGGCCTAAACGTCACATCGACGTAGGGTTACCAGGGCCCAAGCCATTCATTATTTTATCACGGGCGGGCACCTGGGTAAACCTACGACCTTCCGTAAGCTAACTGGATGGCTTCCTTACATGAAGGATTGAACACCCCGAGTGAGGCTCGAACCCACTTCGATGAGGGGCAAGTGATTCAAATTCAGAGACCTTAACAACTTGGTCATGAGGCCCTCCAAGCTGACAAATAATCCGATACAGTGAAACAAACGTAAGTCATACACATACGAATATGTCTTAATTGTCTTTGTTTTGAAAAAAGAAACTATATTTACAGTATGCCTTAACTCGTTTTCATATTTCTCTCCATTATGCCAGCGCAAGGGAAGTGAAATAATAGATATCTATGACTGTAAGGTCCTGACAAATACCTACCAGAGGCAAGAGTTTTCAGTTTTTCGATATCACAATTATTACAAAACTTCATTTATTGATATCAATGAAAGTGTCATTTAAAATACCTTTGCAAAAACTAAGTAATCAATTTCTAGACAGCTTCATTTGAGGTTTTGCTAACATTTTTGCTTGATATTCTCAATACAAAGAAGAGTTCTATGTAACTGATTGACATTATTATCTGTTCGAAAACACAACTGCAATAGAATCATTCATTTAACTTTCTTTTAGCGGGAGCTAGAATGTTGATATGAGTGACAGTTTACCATTATAACATGCATTAAAACATTTCAAGATATAAAGAAGCAACACAAAGATATGCATAGTATCTGTTACATAAGTGATTACAGCAATCAATTTGCATCTATGTAATCCATTATATGAAGGTTTCCTATTGCTGCGCATTTGAGTCTGTAAAGGAATATTTTTGTTGGTCGGTGTTCATGATAATTTTTCATTGCTGGCAGTTTTTAATGCATTGACATACGATGTAACCGTTCATTGTAATTGAACCTAATTACAAAAGTATGTATACTGTCGAATATCTTCACAGGCACACTCGAAAGAGAGCAAATGGTTATAACGACATCATGTTGTCATAAAACGGATCCATTTGGCATACTAATCACATCTCATTATATCCCATTCCTTATACATATTACTAAAGATTGCTAGTTTCTGCGGTAACGATTTTTTATTTAAAAAGCTTTATGCATGATAAATATCTGGAGCAATGATATATATGCATATTAGCGTTCTATTTTAGAATATAGAATTTGATTTATCTCTAATTAGCAAACAAGAGTATACTGAGGAAACTTAACTGATTGAAATATAGGAAGGTGCTACTGACTTTAGACAAAATTGAATCATTAACCAGATTCAACAACTGCAGCCATGAATGTCAGGAATTTAATTAGAATAAATGACTCAAACCACGGAGAGAGCAAAAACAGCACAAGATGTAAGGATTGACTTAATTCTTTCTCTATTTGCTGTTGAGGGAGGTACACGTTAGAAACATACTGGCCGCGTAACCGGAAGTAAATAACGTTGAGTGCCAATTTTTAAAATGAAAAAAAAAATGAGATATTCCCCGCAATGTTTTTTCTTACAAGATTATTTAAAGTTTTCGAAAAGTGTGTTTATTGATAAGGTGTATATCGCTTCAAAATATATGTTTCTGGTTGTTCCAAATTTAGACAAAAATACGTTTTCGATAAAACTTGGTATGTTGAATTTAACATGAACGTTTGTGATTTTGGGGGTTCATTGAGGTCAAGATAATTTTCACTAATTTTTTTATTTCCATTTTATTGTCTTTGCCTTCAGGAGAGACAGGGAATTCCTGTGGGATGTATAACACTTATAGTCAGGGTGAAAGTCTTGTTTATACACTATTACTATAAATAGAATAGCAATACAGATAAAAAATGAAACTTTATAAAGTTCGGGATTGGGCTATCTTATAATAATATAAATATACATTTTCGTTTAATACATTCAGTTCAATACAATATATTGGTGAAAATTGTGTGGTTGTATATAAATGTACGTACGGTATGGACACCTTTTATTATGGCCATTGTGACCTGTACAAAATATACAATTTTTCGTTTGTGCTTTCGGCTACGCAAGTGGAAAGAAAGGCCCGTATCATATTTGGCTCATTATATCCGCGACCAAGGCTACACTAGGTGAATCAAGACGTATCAGCGACCATTAGTTCGTTGATGCAAATTACTTAGAGAATGATTGTAAGATATTCTGGGCTTTCTTTGGCTAAGTTGTCATTTCTGCTAAATACCGTTGACTACGGTACAGGTATGCCAAAGTAATATTAGGAGTTTTAAGTAGCTCCCTAGGCTCAAGCTCAAAAACGTCTGACTTCCATTGGATAACTTCAATTATCATGAAGATACTTTGGTAACACTTGGTATGTAGATGCCATTTATAGAAAGCTAATAACAATAGATATTCTTTTTTTCAGTAGAAGCGTTAGTTATTGTATGTTAACTGAAATATTTTAACATCGCAGGTATATTTTCCCATCGGCAAATTAAAGTCTGGTTTTCGTAAAATTCCCACTATTTATCACTGCTTTCAACAAGAACAGTGTTTTATCTTTTCATATTCAGTATGGAAAAAATAGCCATGTAAATAACGAATTTTTTCCCTTATGTCATATGGCGAAGCAGTTGTCAGACGAGATATGCAACGATCTATACTACAAAGCAGGAAGTTGGCACTTACTCTGCCTTAACACTCACTTCTAATATCAGAACTATTTGTAAAATTGTTCATATGCTTACTCTTTGGTATAACAGGTTAAGAATATTAGACTATGAATAAATGCCAGATATTACAAATCAAAGGCATTGATTACTGAGAAGTATATACAGTATGCTACATATATTATGAGGTGAGGCAACGACCTTAACGCAGTAATTCATACAGCTCTAACATGATACATTTCCTGAATTTCCAGCAATCAGTGATTAGATAAAATTAATATCACACTGAGGAAATGATATGAAAATGTTTGACTTATGCGGAAAGCAAAATCATAATATGCTTGCTGCATATCTTTAGGTATAATATTGAAAGGTAATACTAACGTCCATACTTTGTCAAGAACATCTTCAACATAAATGAAAAATATATTGTAAAATACGAAATACATACATACTTTATAATGTCCATACTTTGTCAAGAACATCTTCAACATAAATGAAGAATATTGTAAAATACGAAATACATTCATACTTTATAACGTCCATACTTTGTCAAGAACATCTTCAACATAAATGAAGAATATTGTAAAATACGAAATACATACACATGTACATACTTTATAACTTTAGACTTAAAATGATTAAAATACATTTGTTCTGTATTGATGGAGGATCAATCAAAATGTACCCCAGATTGGCTTTATTGTATAGTGTGTATCATAATAAATGACTGTTTCAAGCTATTTATAAGCGTTTTATGACCTGGTACTTTTAGGTGAACATGCGGATGGTTTTTACCATGTACATGGCCTGCGAAAAGGAGTCATACAAAATATTGTACTGATAAAAAATATCGAAACAAAGAACTTTGATGTATAATGTAATGTATATTTATTTCTACGATTAGTTTGATCAGAATGGGACAAACCTGATGGGACGGATACCTGTATCCATTTATCAGTGTTCTTGTTATTTAGCTGTTTTTAACATAGAAAACCTGATTTCTTTGTTCTGGCTGTTTTTATTTTCGTGGCTGTTTATAAGTGTTTAAAGAGAAACTTTCAGTATCATTTATTTCCTGTAGACCATGCCTTTAGGGAGCTAACTGGGATCCATATGGGCTTTAGTGGTTTATTTGGAAATCTGGGGACTGTCTTAAACTGCATAATCCACATTTTTATATTTCAAACTGTTGGAGATTGTATTGACGGAAAATCGTTATCTTTTCCAAACTGGCAGAATAAATTTCTGCACATGTAATAAAAAATAGCAAGCTGGAAACTGTGATAGTCTACAAAATACTTAACCAGCTTTGTCCGACGTCAATGACGTCCGACAGAAAAAAAACCAGAAACGCAAACACTCAATACAGAGCCTGCAGACTTTACTTCAAATTCACCATAATTAATTCTGGAAGCACAGACAAAGCCTTTCAGTCACTTACAACTGAAATATTTCTGACATGCATAATCATTACTTCAAGATCTCTTCCTACATGACGTTAAACTTTCAACAATTTAATTTCTAACTTCTTTACTTCTAACCTCATGACTTCTAACTTCCTCTCTTGTTACTTTCTTTATTATTTATGAGTTTTAAACTTCTAAAATTTAGAAGTCAGAAGTATTGAAGATATCGTAGCTAGAAGTCCCTTTCGGCTTCCATACTCCTGTACTTTCTGTTAATGAATTTCTTACCTCACAAATGAAAGAATCGCCTGCCGAGATGATTAAATGCAATTTTAAATTACAGATTCCGATCATCTGTCTGATAAATGTAGTCTCCAGGAAACAGTAAGAGGAAGTTAGCTTTAGTTTAATTTACAAATTGTTTTCCACTGAATCATTCAACTATTTCAATTAATGAACATTTGGTTTTGCAGTGTATTGCACTATAGAGGTTTAATCATTTTACCACGTTACATTTTATGTTTCCAAAGGATCGTCTTAAAAATTTTATTTATTCAGACACATACATGAGTTGCGCATAATTCGCAATTCCCCTACAATTTCGACATAAAGTTGCTATTAAATTGTTTGGCCTCTTAAATCGAAATATGGAAGCACAATGCTGAAGGGGACTAAGACACTTTCCTACGGAGAGTAAGGCCCCGGGTTCGAAACATGGCTTTTGCCATTGTTGTGTGTCCTTGGGTATGACTGCCTCAGTCGGCTTGTTGTAATTTGGTACTAACACACTGCTGGGAGTAAGATATAATTGTTTTAACTTTTCTGAAAATAAGATTGAGCCAAAGCTCTACAGGGCTTTTGTCAATTGTTTCAAAAAGCGACGGTAAATCAAATTGTCTTTGCAATCAACGTACATTTTGTTACTTAACGGTTTATTTCACTATTCGTATGCATTTTCTCTTCAAATGAGAAGAAAACCTTTACCAACGGAAGCTTAATTGTTCTTAAAAACAAGTGAAAATATAGAAAAATAAATACAAGAAAATGCATCAAATGTGATTTATACTTCTCATGATTTCATTAGAAAGTAAATGATAAATAATTTTAGTATACTATATACAGTACAACTCAAAATATTTGGTTTAAACACTGACGAACAATAACTGACTGTGTTCGTCACAGAAACAGAAATAAAACTTAATTTCAATTGTTTTAGGTTATTTAAGATTTCTTGAGATATCAGTCATTTGCGTGCTAAACAACAGTTATTTTCATATTAAAATAACATGGATTTGTTGGTAAGAATTAATAAGCATGAGTGACATTTCCGTAATGACTGTCAAATAATTTGTTTAAAATGAAATCCTATGATATGTTTTGTAAATTTTTCTACCAGTGTCAGTGACATACTGTTTTACAAAAAATATCTTACAAACGTATTTTTTTTCATATCTAGGTTGTAGCATTGAGGCAAATATAATAAAGGTTTCTTCCGAAACGACAAAATAATTTGAACCCTGTTGAAATAATGGATTGAATATTTATTAATCAGAAAATATAAAGTTCTGACAACATCAATCTCCGAATCAACGTCTGTATATAAAAATGATTAAAACAAGCAACTTATTGTTAATTATTTTCAATAAGTGTTATAAAATGGTGTATTTCACTCGTAAGCTATACGCGAGTAAATAATGGAGACTGAAACTCAATGAAAATTCCTAACAGCAGGAAGCAAGACAATGTCAAAGAAGTATAAAATACATTTATTTTATCTGTAGGACATGAAAATAAGAAGCGACAGACTCGCCCGCACTCTGAGAGACATGTTGCTTTAACCATGACGAGAACTGACCTAGATTTTAACCATATATCAGTAAGGGCAGTCTGTCGCTTCGGACTATTGACAATAAATAACAAATGCTGATTGAATGGGATAAGGCCGTGACTTTTATTATTATAACTTCATTACAGAAAATTAATGAAATATCATGGAATATTGTATGAGATAGAAGATTTCTAGCCAAATTGCATAGAAACAAAATAGGCAACGCTATGATGCTGAAGCTCTAAATTTATGATAAGTACACATGTACTAGACAATGGAAGGAGAATGCAAAATTGCAAATTCTGCTAGCAAATCCAGCTGCCGAAATTCCGAGGCCAAGATGCTCAACGAATTCTCAACATCATGATAATGGATTTAAAGGAAACAAAAGTATGAATCCAGTGCATGTGCAAGAGAATATATAATTAGAATAAAACTGCCAAATAGATACCATATTTTTGCCATGTTTATGCAGCAATGTATCAGCCACGATGTGTACAAAAGTCACGACTAACAATTAAAACTCAAATCTTTAAAATGATATTTTTTTTTTTGCTCTTAAGAAGATGATATTTTGCAGCAAAATAAACAAGTCCGCTGCTGCCTGCGTGTTTACTTGATACAACATAATTATCATATTCTACAAAATAAAATGTTTTCTTTACTGAATAAAAACAAACAGTTTCTTTTGTTACACAACCTTAAAGTTTCTCTGAATCTATTTCATTTTGTTAACAGGACTATTTCAAAGGGAACTCGGGAAACTGCGAGCCGGCTGCCTACCCCCTAACTCCTATTTATATATCTTTTTTACCCTCATCTTTTAGTTATTTATCTTAATTTGGAGGGCGGAGGGGGGAGGTAGTGATATCCAAATGCTGCAAACAGAAAGGTGTCTCCACCCCCCCCCCCCCCCCCCCCTTGATCTATAACATTCTTTTTTCTGGTATTAAATGAAAATTGAACATGATACAGGTCTTAACATTTAGACAAATTAAATATACAGATAAATACTTAAATAAACTGAAAAAAAAACCGCTGAATTTTGTAGATGAAACACTTTCATATGCATGAGCAATATCTTAAACAATCCATAATGAAGCCTTAATATACATGGTGGCGATCTTTTGACTTCTTGGAAGGAATAATTGTCTTTATCCATAAAAGGCACTGTATACATGTGTGGCAGTATGTGGCATGACCTGGTGTACTGGCGCTGAAAAATATATAACACGACAGCAGATTTTTTTCCAAAAATTGTTAGGGTGAGGAGGGTGGGTATTTTTATACACGAAGTGTCGACTTGCCTGCTTAGTTATTTGTGAAGGAATGAACCGGTTTGAAATATAAAAATGATCAAAACGACCCAACCCGTGAACCACTCGTGCGTGAAAGTGATTAATCGAGGCACGTTATATTATATGGACTGGATTAGAGTAACAGAAGCAGAAATTATAGCTCATGCGTACCTACTGAAAAATAACATAGATTTATTTCTCGAGAGAACATAAATTCCTTTATTATAGCTCTTTGACAATGTGTACTATTTGCATTTATTGCACTATGTCTAGACTATATTGAAAGATTCAAACCAGTCATGGTACCTTTTAAATAGATGTTACGGCTATATCACACTCGAGAAATCTATTGTCTTCAAATGCAGCCTTGAAATTTCCATATCATCCATAATATTACCGTATAACTTTCCGAATATTCATAAAACACTTTAATGATACTTCATTGGATATATCGTCCGCAGACAGAAAAAGTATACGTAATATCAGGCTATTGGCTAAACCTATGATATTAACTGATATTAACGGATATATACGAGATGGCATTCCAGACAAACCGACAACGTTTGTCATAAAATCTCGAATAACAGCTTATATCGACTGTATAACAAAATATTATTCCAAGTTTAATTAAAAAGTCAGAACGAGCGCAGCGTTCTGCATATCAACTCATACATATGCGTATGCATCAATGAATATAAAACTGATATTGAGGTGTATTCATTTTTGAAGGACTGAACTGCTTTGATACATGATTTCCGGCCCTTTCGTATGGTCCTAAAAGGTGAACGAAAGCCTTTCTACGTAAAGTGATGCATAAGTTTGTGTAAATGGAGCATAAAGTTATAAAACTGTGTTTCATCACAGTAAACGAGTGTGTGGCATTTCAGTACAACTTGTGATTACTAAGATACCAGCTTATAAAGAAAAACCTAACAATAATTTGTTCAGTTGAAAAAGGGGACATAACTTTGTTACAATTGAAAACAATCCGAGTTGTGTAAAGCTATACCGGTACATGAAGATTCAATTTATTCTCAGAAGTGATTACTAAGATACCTGCTTACATAAAAGGTCACAGACGCCAACAAAGGGTGAGTGAAGCAGCCCTATCTATACATTGGATTATTATTTTGACTGGCTCTTTTAACTAAGGCAATAAACTGGATTAAATATGTTACACTTCCATACAAAAATACTTTTGCTATTTGTAAAGTATGCTTAACCTTAATTTCATATTGGAAAACATAAACAAATACTGCATATAGTTTATATAAACATAAAATCAACAAGTTTATGACTAGTACACGCTGTACAAATGTATGTCTGAACACAGAATAAATGTGTGTTACAACTAAAAATCTGGATTTTTGTAAATGATTGACAGTTACTGCGTGACATTTAATTATGAATGTGGCTCACGCCCCCTTGATCCGGCTTAAGCGAAATTCTAATACAGTAAAAATGAGAGCTCTCCATGATCCCAAAGCACCAGAAAATGTACCAACTAAAACATTCTATAAATAGTCAATCTAAGGTATAAGTATATAGAGGATATTACATGAGTGTCTTTTCATATTGAATTTATCAAACGAGTTGAATAAAATACTAAAATGCGAGGCTCTGCCGGGCATTTTAACAATTATATTCAGCGAGTTTAATAAATTCAATGTAGGGTGACACAAATGTAATATTCTTAAATCGTCACCTCAGTGCAAGAAGTGTATAACTGCATTGACTTAAAGAAGGACTTATTCACTTTTTGCGCTGAGGTGACGAAATTATTTCGATTCTAATATGCCCTCAATCTAAAACAGTAGATTAAATATAGTAGCGCTCTTTCTTTGCCGCAACAAAAACATTGACGTCACCGCACGTTAAGAGTGTTTTAACAGAGAAAAGCATATTAGAATGATATATCTAAAATGATAGTAAGTTATATTATAAATATGATGAATACCAACAGATATCAATTTACAGAGAGATCTGAATACGGTCTGCGTATCACACTAAACAAGGGTGTGATTAGCCGATCGATTAAAGTCTTCTAGGTAGAGAAGTGTCTTCCAGACCACTGCGTAGAAAAACAAAAGCACCGCCTTGCGGGTGCAGACGCTCATCTGATTTTTTTTCTCTGTATAATAGAAATATTGACCTACCCATGATCTTCTAAGTTCAAAAGGGGCCATATCTCTTGCAAAAAGCAATGCAGAGTTACGGTACTTGCTGTGCAGTGTCAGCTTTTAATGGCGAATAACTTCTCCAAGTTTTAAAGCAATAGCTTTGACCGTAAATGAGAAAAGTTGACCTAAACGCAAAACTTAACCAAGAAATCTGATATTTTCTAAGTCAAAAAGGGGCCATAATTCTTGCAAAAAGCAAGCTGGAGTTATGTTTCTTGCTGTACAGAGTCAGCTCTCGATGGTGAACAAGTGTTGCAAGTTTTAAAGCAATAGCTTTGATTGTTTAGTAGAAAGGTGATCTAAACATAAAACTTAACCAAGAAATATGATTTTCTAAGACCAAAAGGGGCCATAATTCTTGCAAAAAGCAGGATGGAGTTATGTTTCTTGCTGTGCAGAGTCAGCTTATGATGGTGAACTAGAGTTGCAAGTTTTAAAGCAATAGCTTTAATAGTTTAAGAGAAAAGTTGACCTAAACATAAAACGTAACCAAGAAATCTGATATTTTATAAGTCCAAACGGGGCCATAATTCTTGCAAAATGGAAGATGGAGTTATGTTTTTGATGTACAGAGTCCGCTCTCGATGGTGAACAGGTGTTGCAGGTTTTAAAGCAATAGCTTTGATAGTTTAGGAGAAAATTGATCTAAACATAAATTTAAACTTAACCAAGAAATCTGATATTTTCTATGTCCAAAAGGGGTCATAATTCTTGCAGAAAGCAGGATGGAGTTATGTTTCTTGCTGTACAGAATCAGCTAATGACGGTGAACAAGGTTGCAAGTTTTAAAGCAACAGAAGTCCAAAAGGGGCCATAATTCTTGCAAAAAGCAGAAGGGAGTTATGTTTCTTGCTATAGGGAGTCAGCTTTTGATGGTGAACAAGTGTTGCAAGTATAAAGCAACAGCTTTAATAGTTTAGGAGAAAAGTTGACCTAAACAAAAAACTTAACTATAAAATCTGATATTTTCTATGTCCAAATGGGGCCATAATTCTTGCAGAAAGCAGGATGGAGATATGTTTCTTGCTGTACAGAGTCAGCTTATGACGGTGAACAAGCGTTGCAAGTTTTAAAGCAATAGCTTTGATAGTTTAAGAGAAAAGCTGACCTAAACATAAAACTTAAACAGGCAACCGCCGACGCCGGCGCCGACGTCGATCAAGTGATGACAATAACTCATCATTTTTTTACAAAAAATCAGATGAGCTTAAAACGATACAAAACTGCACCCCTACGAAATATTTGTGGAAAATTAAAAGAGAATCATTTGAATTTTTAAAGTTTGAAATTCGTGTTTAGTTTTGCTATTTGCAAAATGTTAGATAGATGATAGAATAACACAAATGATATGAAAACCTCATAAATTTCTTCTACAATTCGTCGACCACCCTTTTTAAAGATGTTTCTTGTTATCACATGTTACCTTTTCCTGCAGTAACATCAAAATTTCTTCTTTCTTTTATCTATTATAGAACAAGTCAATACAACCTACGTCTCATATACTTAAGGTAGTTCTGCACGTTTGATAGACCGGAAGTGATGGCGTAACGTCATTTATCCGGAAAACGTAGAATAAAGCCTGGATTCGGCGTACGGAAATGAAAATCATTTTATGAATTAATGACAACCTGTGTGTAAATTTATTAAAATGACACTGTTACTATATTTCTAAAGTCAAAAAATGATATTAAAACATATGACACGTTAAATAATTCAAATAATGTCTCAAAATTAGCGTGGAATATTTGGTGCACTTTAATCATAATCAAATATCTCAAAAATAAGCACACGGACCTATACATTTTATTTTACCATATTATAGGCCATATGTTTATTTACAAGTGTGAGAAGTTTCATCAAAATCTACATCGTAGAAACATTTCTATTTGCGAAAATGTTATGAAAGTTGTGATTTTCCCATAGACTCCCATTATGAAAAATTGCGTGAGGTCCAATATTTTCACATCAGTCTAGCAAAAAATCAAGCGCACGACCCTATCCTTTTTATTTGCTAGATTTTCTAGGTATATTCTGAAGTTTTGAAAAATTGGAGTTTAATCAAATTCTACATTGTAGAAAAAATTTCGATCCAAACGTGCAGAACTACCTTAAAACGACGTCAATGCCAAAGCTTTATTACACTTGTGTAATACCATTAAATTATGTAATGCAACAACAGAGTAGGAATAAAAAAGAATAGCGGTTTTCTTAAAGAGAGTTCAATAACCAAACATGTAATGTTGAGTTCTGCTCAGTCCGGGGATAGAGGGCGTGGACGGTAGCTTACATCCCCACTACCGTCCATGAACAGGCTCAATCACACATTTTCGTTTATGTCGTGTTGGAAGACCAGTGGTTTTCCACTTTTTGTATTTTACAATTTTTGCATTATACCCTATTTTGATAAATTTTCTAAACGATTTCACATATATTTTATTAACATTCGTATTAGCCATGGCAATAGTGACGCCTAAAGCATATTGATATCAGTGACTATTGATTGTTTTCTCATATTATTATGTAATATAAAATCATTGTCAAATCACCATACAATGGTACCCACCATGTATTCAATTTCTTCTATTCGGCTCTATTCTGCTCAAATATAAATTTACTATTAAAACATGAATAATTTACAACCCATCCGTCCTGATGTCAGTCAAATTCAATAAGACGTTTTCACATTTTTGGTTTAGACGTAAATATAGACTACTTTATTTAAGAATTAACTGTTATTTTTGTCCGTTTAAACGGGTATTGTTACTGTCGCTTACGCATAGCTTGTAAGTTAAAAAACAAAAGCAAAAAACCCCACAAAAAAACAACAATCTCTGGCAACTGCGTCAGGGAGTCGACAATTTGGCTTAGTGGTAAGAGCATTGGGCTTCCACCCGTGCGACCCGGTTCGAATCCCGCCTCAGGCACTTGGGACTTTTTGTCATAAAATTCTATCCTCCTCAATTTCTGTTACGCTCTAAAGTCGTAAGAGTATAAACGTACAATAATAGCATTCAATTCTTATATTTACATTTGTTACGGTAGCTTGCTACAAAAATTAGTGGTTTGCCTTCCTTGAGTATCAGAAAATCAAAATAAATGTCATGAAATCAATCTTTTCAACATCTAAATAGAACAGCC
The DNA here is from genome assembly GCF_021730395.1 of Mercenaria mercenaria. Taxonomy (NCBI): domain Eukaryota; kingdom Metazoa; phylum Mollusca; class Bivalvia; order Venerida; family Veneridae; genus Mercenaria; species Mercenaria mercenaria. Next base: position 29,394,388 of record NC_069362.1, read on the forward strand.
CAGAACAACCGTCCGATGAAAATACATTTCCTAGTTTTTATTTAAAATATCGTTAAATCCAGTGAAAAGTCATACAATCGTATCGGCTCAATTTTCATCTTTACCGGCATCAGAAAAATTAGTTAAGATAATTATAATTTAATATTCTTTTTGAAATTTGGCGTCAGATTTTGGAAGCATTTTTCAAACGACGCCATTTTGTTTATGTTTTTTTGTGAATGACGTAAGGTTGCGCGTGCAATCTCGCGGAAAAGGCCGTCATTGAATATTATTACACCAAAAAATAAACTTACTGTCAGCAATGAACGCCTTTTCTTTTTCATCAAAAATGCATAGTGAATGTAAGTATTTGCGAGTGACACGTTATTCACACATAGTATTCAGTACGCAAAGTCAAGAAATGTACAGGTGGAGTATACTAAGCAAATATATTCAAAAGTCTATATATTTTTCAATGCATTAAAGGTCCATTACTAAAACCCGAACGAGTATTATATGAAAACCAGAGTTTGTAGCTGAGACTTCCTATTTACTGAAAATATGGCCCACTGCATCGGTTCTGACCAAATAGTCATGAATATGTTCAAGAATAACTAATAAATAAACAAAAAATGTTGCCTATGTCAAACCGAAAGTATGCTTTCCGACTGCTTACGAACCCGTCGAGCATCTTCGGACTTTTTCGGAAGAATCTACCGAAAGGAGGCTATAATTTATATATAGATGCAAAATATATCATATGCCCAAACGATAACGTGATTTTTACAAACTTAGCACATGGAATTCAACAATTTTGTAACTCACAAAAACTTCATGAAAACCATTCTTATAATACAGGTAATATACAGCTTTACTACAAGTTTTCATAAGGACAATTCAGGCCCTTCCCGAATAAAAGTGTTTTTACAACTTCGTCTGTAAACTTTTTCAAATAATCTCTTTTCAGTATAATTTTAAGAATATAAATGAGTAACTGTCTTACACTGCAGAAACAAAGTATGATTGAAATTTATCTAAATACACTTATTTATGTACACATGGTTACATTAATTTAATAAGATTTTAGACATTAAACACATTGTCTTGGCCTAATATATGTCACTATCAATTTTATATTTAAATTTTGTACATCTCATATTTTTCGTGCAAGTCGTGCATAATTACTATCATGGAAATACAGTTGTTTTGTTGCGCGTCTTAATTTAAAATCACGTGATCCCGAAGAATTTCCGACCGATTACGGAAAAGCGATAAACACTAAAGTAGGACAAAATGACCCCCCATGTCAGTCTAAGAAAATACAGAAACAATCATTTGTTTCTCTGTACATGTGTTGATTTCAAGGGAATATTGCACGGCTATCGTAATGTTTAGTACTATATTTCAAAATGTGTAGTCTTTCTTAAGATTTATGTCTATTCATTTGTCTTTATTTTGCATCTTTAATGTGGTCGCTAGTCGTGTAATGAAATATTCGTTAAGTTGATAGTATATGTCTCGGGCAACCGTATTGATAGTATATAAATTTGTAAAAAAGAAAGAAATTAAATACTGTACAGCCAGTCATATGTCATACGGTTATATAATAATTTGATTGTAAGTGTTTAATTTCATAGTTAAAAATATTATCTAAAAAAGACTCAGTTCTCTAAATGATATTGTTGAGAATTATATAAAAGATACCTAATGCAAAATGTAACATCACTGTACAAACAAGAGGACCATGATGGTCCTGAATCGCTCACCTCTTCCTACATGACCAAGTTTTGAGTATGACGTCGTTTTTTTCTATTATTTGACATAGTGACCTAGTTTTTGAGCTCATGTGACCCAGTTTTGAAAGTGACCTAGATATTATCAAGATAAAAATTCTGACCAATTTTCATGAAGATCCATTGAAAAATATGGTCTCTAGAGAGGTCACAAGGTTTTTCTATTATTTGACCTATTGACCTAGTTTTCGAAGGTACGTGACCCTGTTTTGAACTTTACCTAGATATCATCAAGGTGAACATTCTCACCAATTTTCATGAAGATCCCATGAAAAATATGGCCTCTAGAGAGGTCACAAGGTTTTTCTATTTTTATACCTACTGGCCTAGTTTTTGATCGCACGTAACCCAGTTTCATCAAGGTGAACATTCAGATAAATTTTCATGAAGATCCATTGAAAAATATGGCCTCTAGAGAGGTCAAAAGATTTTAATAATTTTAGACCTACTGACCTAGTTTTTGATCGCAGTTGACCCAGTTTCAAACTTGACCTAGATATCATCAAGATAAACATTCAGACCAATTTTCATACAGATCCAATGAAAAATATGGCCTTTAGAGAGGTCACAAAGTTTTTCTATTATTTGACCTACTGACCTAGATTTTGACGGCACATGACCCAGTTTCAAACTTGGTCTAGATATCATCAAGGTGAACATTCTGACTAATTTTCATGAAGATCTTGTGAAATATATGGCCTCTAGAGAGGTCACAAGGTTTTTCTATTTTTAGACCTACTGACCTAGTTTTTGAATGCACGTGACCCAGTTTCAAACTTGACCTAGATATCATCAAGCTGAACATTTTGACCAAGTTTCATGAAGATCTTGTGAAATATATGGCCTCTAGAGAGGTCACAAGGTTTTTCTATTTTTAGACCTACTGACCTAGTTTTTGAAGGCACGTGACCCAGTTTCGAACTTGACCTAGATATCATCAAGATGAACATTTTGACCAACTTTCATAAAGATCCCATGAAAAATGTGACCTCTAGAGTGGTCACAAGCAAAAGTTTACGGACGCAAGCACGGACGGATGGACGCACGCACGGACGGACGCACGCACGCACGGACGACGGACAACGGACACCGCGCGATCACAAAAGCTCACCTTGTCACTTTGTGACAGGTGAGCTAAAAAGCAAGTAACGCTTACACAGCGTATTGTGTATGCAGTGTCTGAGCGATAAAAAATGTCATCAGTGTACGATCTCATTAGAATAAAAGCACGGAATACATCACCTTTATTGTAGTTTATAATGCTCTTTATAATGCTCTTTACGAAATTCCCGACGAAATAGCCTGTATGATTTGCCAGCAAATCCGCATTTAGATGATATCAGAAAAGTTCTAATTTTATTTGTAATGATGAAGACTGTACTAGATAGCTTATGCAGATTGTAAATGAGATGTGAATATAAAGAATGCAATTCAGTAGTACACTCAATGTCATTATATACAAATGTTGAAAACAGCATTAATAAAAAGACAATTAAAACACAAAGTTGATTCATGCGTACTTTTGACTATAGCATTTAGAAGAGTCATTTATCTAGCGCTTTGTTCAGATTTTTAATTAAGAAATAATAATTGAGCCGTGCCATGAGAAAACCAACATAGTGGGTTTGCGACCAGCAAGGATCCAGACCAGCCTGCACATCCGCGCAGTCTGGTCAGGATCTATGCTGTTCGCTTTTAAAGCCTATTGGGATTGGAGAAACCGTTAGCGAACAGCATATTCCTGGCCAGACTGCGCGGTTGCGCAGGCTGGTCTGGATCCATGCTGGTCGCAAACCCACTATGTTGGTTTTCTCATGGCACAGCTCATTATTATAGCAGAACTATGTTTAAATATATCGAAAAATAACGACAAGGGTATATGCCTTCATTATAATTTCACGAAAACCCAAGAACAAGAACGGGACTCGCTGATAGATCCTTTGCTGTTGTTGGACAAAAATGGTGGAATAATCTTTCCAGTGACCTTAAACATATAAAAATTAACACTTACCTCTTTAGAAATTTTTATGGTTGAACTGCTTAAATGACTTGATGTCATAGAATGGAATTTGTAAATAACCTATGACTGTGTGAAGCGGAATAGAATATTTTTGAAATAGTTTTGCGCTATACAAATGTATTTGTATTTTCCGGTATGAATTTTGATTCGGATCACGTAAGATTATTATAGCTCAAGCTATAAATATCTTTTACGAATGTGCTCTGCCAATGTGACTGCTATAGATAAAGGAAATATCTTAAACTCAATCCTTGAATTCACCGGCATTGTATTTATGGTTTCAATCCAATAACTATTAAAAGCTCTTACAAATTATAAAGAAAGGAAACAAATTCATTTGGTACCCAAATGAGATAGCGCTGGACTCGGTGTTGTTATACTTTCTAGTCCTTTGGGAACATGGAATGCAATAAATTTTATTACGAGAATTCCGCTTCTGTTGCTGCTAGGAGCGTGACCAGTGTTGCACATTTCATTATTCTACACGAACAGATTCAATCAAACCGTGTCTGCCATAATTTTACGTGGTTGCGTTCTTTGCCTTTAAGATTTTTTAACTGTCACAACAATAGTTTTTATATGCCGTGGTTAGGCTCTGTAAAACTTTGACTCGGTGTTCTATGTCTGGTCCTCTGAGAGCATGAGGTCTACTCAATTCTTGTATAATGGAATTCAACTTAAGCCTTGCTGTGAGGGCATTAGGATTTTGCACATTTCAATACTTGTAAACATACTCTTCTGTTATTTTGCTTGTTATGTTCTTGTTTCAAAAAGATCTTATTAAAGATTTTATTAATTGTTTTTGAAGTAATACGAAATTGAACTAACTTTGATTTTAACATGAAGACCATAATATTCATGTGTATTCGTGCGTTGACTCAAAGCTTGAGAATTCATATTCAATTTTCAAATCTAACTAGTAATTAAAGTAACTACAGAGCAGCTGTAATTCAGTACGCGTAAACTCGATAATTAAAGTATTTATTGAGACCTTAATTCATTATCAACATGAAGATCAATTCTTATTAATTAACAAACCTCTTTGCAAATTGCATTTCATTAATTGAAAGGATACTGCTGTTTCTAAATTTGATTTGCCAGCAGATGCTTTGGGTATTAAAACGTCTTTGAACGTAACATTTTATGGAACTCTCTTTTCCGTGCTTTTAGGTAAATTTAATTGCAAGATTAATGTTAAGGAAGTATAAGTAATACACTTTTACTTATCATCAGTTCAATGTCATTTGTAAAACGTGCTCATCATTAAAAGAACTGATTGAACAGAAGTAGAAAAAAGTAGAAAACCAGTTATAACTTTAACGGCGTAGTTTTTCTTTTACATATTCGAGCTTTACATAATATAGGAACATTTACATGAACCTAACACAAACTTCAGTCATGTTGATATGTAACAGGTCTCTTATGAAAGTTGAACAACATCAGTTAAGTAGTGTTGGTTCAAAATGGCTCATAATCATAAAAGTATGATCTCCGACAAATATACTGAACGTAACTTCTCATTCTATTTGCTGTATAATATTTATACATATACCAAACTATTTGACATTTTACTAATAAGTCAGAAAATTTATTGCCATATTTTGATAATTGTCATGGAAATTTCACGTTACAGTGAAGACTTAAGTAGACTTGTACAATGATCTTAAAATCACGACAATAAAATCAAAATAAATACAGCTAACCCGGCAAATATCGTAAACATTACTGAAAATATGATTTTGAAATTGAGCATACAATAATCTCAACGTATTATTAATTATATATCAAAATTGCAAAAGTATCAAGTCACAGAAAAAATAATTGTATTCATTTCATTATCACAACCCACGTTTTCAAAGTCACAAAATTACACACTCATATGTTTGTAGGAGAGGCGTGAAAATTGTAATTATTGTTAAGAATAGGGAGGTGTATAATTTGATTCCATACTACGAGAAAATGGTGTAATATCAGACAAATATTAAAACTTCTTATCGGTACAAGAACTTTAACTTTTTGATGTCATTTCCTTCTTTTAAAGTCTAGAATTTTAGTGTATATTTTAACTTTTCAAACATGGGTTGATTTGATTTTGTTGAAAATTGATACTTTATCAATAACATATGACTGGCAAAAATACAGTCAGTAATAAGGAAAGATAACAAATGCCAAGTAATCTATTTTGTCTAGTATACATATCCCAGCTACTTTTTAGGGAAAAGAACTGAGTAAAGCTAATGCTTTTAGCTCGACGAATAGGTAAATTATTGCAATCATCATGTCTACGGCCTCGGCAGCCTCGTAATCATCCGCGTTATTTAAGGTTTAGTATGTAAGCTTGTATTTCAGTAATCAGTCGTTGAAATGAATTGAAACTTCACACACGTTCTCACTGTGATAACAGTTTTAGCTATGTGCTGTTAATGTAATATGTAATCTAGTTTTTCAATACCCACTACTACGAATAAATCATAACTCTATCGTGCTTTACCATTATATTTTGTTATTTAAATGGAGTAATATTGTTGATGAATTGTGTTGATTCTTCTAAATTTGCAGAGTTTCGTGTAGAAATTGTCATGACTTACTCTAGTGCGCCTTCTGACACATATTGTCTCACCATTCTTTCATGGAATAAAAAGTCAAATAGTTTAGGACTCTTATAACTAGTCATTTAGTCGCTTCTGTAAGAACTTCGTGCAGACGAAAGTGAAAATGTTTTACAAATAGAAGTGTCCAAGAGGTCCATCTTATTCACACGTGTTGGGATGTGATGCTTGTTTGTTGTCTGAAAACGTAAATAGTAAGGGTAGAATATACACAGTGTGGCAACGTTAAATGTCGCAACGCCGCTAAATGTCGCAACCACCGTTAAATGTCGCAAGGTTGACGTTAAATGTCGCAACCACCGCTAAATGTCGCAAAATCGTCTGCCGCTAAATGTCGCACCTCTAACTTTAAATGTCGTAAAAAAATGCCCACCGTTATATGTCGCAACACCAACGCTAAATGTCGCACTTCCTATTTGACACTATGACTATCAATTCCTTGTGTATATTTACTTTTTTGAGAGAAGAAAAATTAACAGGTTTATGTAATACAAATAATTATTTTAATGATAAGTGCTGTTACGTATAGCAACAAGAGAACCTTGTTGGCCCTAAATCGCTCACCTGAGTTCCAAACTTTGCTTGAACAGTCACGCAGGAAAAATATTTGTGAAATTATTTTGTAATAGGGCCAGTGTTTTAGGACAGAAATATTCTGAGGTTTCTTCTCACTAAATACGATTTGGTAATAGTGTTGTATGGCTGTGGGGGTTGGGTATGGGTGGGGAACGGGATGAATAACGACACAGAAATCTAAGACACAAACAAACAGCACCAAGAGAATTAATAGGAAATATAAAAATTTACATAAAAGTAGGATAATGAGGGGAATGAGACTAAACCAAACAATTTTAAGAGACTAAAAGTAAAATAACATCAGAATTCCCGCTTTACCTGAAAGAATGTACAGAGGGCGACATAGAATCTTTCTCCGCCATTGAAAGTTGATAGTCGCCTTGTGACTTTAAACGTAAACCTCCAAACAAAGAAATAGAACCCATGGCTGATTAATAGAAAATCTTCAGTTTCTACAGCTGGTACAAAACACAGTCTTCGTGTCGCGTAGTTGAACATCCTGTTGCGTAACAGGCCTGGATTGTTGCCCGAGCCGTTTCCATCCGCCCCCCCCACCCCCGAATCCCACCCTTGTTGGCTTACTAGTGACTTATACTCATCAAAGTTGCACCCAACTATTTTGGAAATAATATTTTCTCAAAATGTAGACCCAAAACGCCCCAGAGGCGAACATTTTATACTTATATTTCAAAATTCCCCAGGGGGAAGAACCCTTGACCCCTTAAAATGGGGGGGGGGGGGGGGGGGGGGGGGAGGAGTACCCCTCCAGTACCTTAAAATTAAGAAGAAAAAAAAGCACCAGAGGCAACCATTTTATACCTGTTTTTCAAACTTTCCCGGGGAAAGACCCCGAGCCCTGAAAAAATGACAGGGATAACCCCACCCATACACCGAAATTTTAAACAAAAAATGCAATAAAAGTCCAGCATTCCATACTTGTATTTCAAAATTGTCAATGGAAAAAGACCCTAACCACCTAAAATAAGGGGAGTGCCCCTCTAGTACGTACCTAAAAAATAGATAAAAATGCACCACAGGCCAACATTTCATACCTGTATATAAAAAACTTTCCTACAAATACGGACAGAGTAACCCCGTACCTACCGCACGTCGCCGGTGACGCTTTTGTTTTAAACTGGTGCCACCCCTCTCCCACTCCCCTCTCCCATCCTCCATCAACAATTTCTGGCCCCCGGCCTGTTGTGTAACGAAATTCAGGTCGACTAAAGACATGCGATACAACGCGCGACAAAACGGAGCGCGAGCTTAATGTCTCATGAACTAAACAGGACTCCATAGTATTAAATAGTTCCGACCTGAAATAAATCTAGTACTGTGGCGAGTACCACGTTAGTGCTCAAACGTATGTATGGTGCGGAACCACTGAAAAGCAAACGTGCAGATTAGAGTGAAAGGTCAATTCAGCCCTTCCCAAATCAAGAATGCATTACCTAGTCTTATCTCTAAGTTGTAAAGACTGTTTAAATTACCTCATTTTGCTGTGCGACATTTAGCGTTGGTGTTGCGACATATAACGGTGGGTAAATTTTTGCGACATTTAACGTTATAGGTGCGACATTTAGCGGCAGACGATTTTGTGACATTTAGCGGCGGTTGCGACATTTAACGTCAACCTTGCGACATTTAACGGTGGTTGCGACATTTAGCGGCGTTGCGACATTTAACGTTGCCACACACAGGATGTAAACACCATCCACCTTATCCATCCGATTTGAGTCTATTCGACGTCTTTTTAATTGCCAAGTTTTTACTCACAATGACCAAACGAAGTCTACCAAACTGCATTTGTGAATACTTTGAATATTTGCGATAAAACTTGCACTTCAGTTATTCAACCCAATGGTAAAGCCTTGTAAAACAAAATTACATCTGGCCACATGCATTTATTTGTTGTAAATTGAAATTAATTTCACTATAGGCTCAGGTGTCCATGATTACATTATCTGCTGATGTAGGAGTAAGTATAACGATACAGACAAATGAAGTTTTCCTTTATCAGAATAGCTGCTTTACATTTACATGTTCATTTGTCTTCGTTTCTTTTTTTCTGATAATATCTTAGTTTTGTGAACATAACTGAATAACGTGAGTTAATACTTTTTAGTTATTCGGACGTCAAATGACCCAGTTAAAATGTTATTAAGAGTTACGTGATTATTAAATTTCCATTCTCGTTTATAATTTAAATTTGGTTTTCCTATGAAAAATGACGAATCAATCAGTCTAAAAACATACAATTTTAGACGACGTAGGATGTTAGAACACATCTACAGTCTAATGTAATGTTAAACTTATGAAAAGAATAGAGACGTTTAATGTCCAAAGAACAGGGGTTAAAAAAGTGAAACACATGTTGCTTCCAACGTTGCTTCCTACAATACCAGAGGTGTGATATAAAAACCTCACTATCCTAGTAGAATAATGGTTTCGGTCAAACTTATATTTTTTTGTAATTGACATATTAAGTTTGTGAACTCATGAGTAACGAACACGTTCGGATCAGATAATTGCTTTTACGTCTTATATTGGCATTTGTACAGTACACTCACTTCCCCGTTACACATTATAGGTCCGCAATCCCTCTAGCAGTTTTTGTTTTACATATTTTGTCTTTTGTTTCCATTGCGTGTGTTTTGGTATTCGCCTATCATGTAGTAGTATAAACAGTGATGGCCTAGTTTAAATTTCGATTTATGTTAGAAATAGATATAAAGTGTTTTTATTTAAGGACAAACACTGAGATGAATATCAATTACTGAAGTCATAACTTAATTTACATTTTCCCTCCATATAACGAAATTCCTTGGAGTTATGGAGTTATCGCGTTGATTAAACTGTTACGGTTAACTAGCACACAATCGTCCACATCTGTGCCACCGTTAAATGTCGCAACACCGTTTAATATCGCAACCACCGTTAAACGTCGCAAGGTTGACGTGGTATGTCGCAACCACCACTAAATGTCGCAAAATCATCTACCGCTATATGTTGCACCTGTAACGCTAAATGTCGCAAGAATCTGTCCACCATTATATGTCGCAATACCATCGCCAAATGTTGCACAACAAAAGAATACAAAGTAAAATGTAAGTTCAACAGTCGTTACAACTTAGATATTACTTTCAGTAATACAGAACATGTGAGTGCCTGCGTGCATACGTGAGTATGCATTGTAAGGATTCCTTCATATCATAATAAAATTATTGATTTATTAATTTGTTGTTGTAATTGTACAAATCTGTAATGTACTCTTGGGAATAAATATGTTTTAACTAAACTAACGATTATGGAAAAAGCTTTGAAATGACATACTGTTCCGAACTACATGTTTGCGTTTCAATGGTGCTACGCTGTACATACGCTATTGATTGGATATTTACAGGCGGTACTCGGCACAAAACTTAAATCATTTTAGGTCTTAACTACTGAATCCTACGGAGTCCTGTTTAGCTCATGTAACATTAATGTCACGCGTCGTGCCGCCCGTCGTATGTAGATGAACATGGGTTCTGGACAGAAAAGAAATCCTTTTTATTAGTTAAAAGCATTACATGTCTTTTTTTATGGTGGTATGTTTAGGACAACATTTTTTAGATTAAATTATCTCAAGCGCTCGACATCATGTATCGTGCGCAAGAGATAAGACTTCGAGCGCTTGAGATAAGATGTCGTGCGATCAAAATAAGATGTCGTGCACTCGAGATAAGATTTTGAACGCTCAAGATAAGATGTCGTGCGCCCAAGATAATTTGTCGAGCGCTCGAGATATTTTTTTTCTGAAAACAAATGAGTCATGATGTTCTAGATCGATCATCTGTGTTTCACCCCTCAGGAAAATATTACTATACATTCTAGCAAGCTACGGCCCCAAGCGGCCATCACTTTTCACAAATCATACAGCGTGAACAGTCTAAGTAAAATGATTCCATGAAAAATCTTTTGCATTAAATTGTTTTGACAATACATTTAGAGAAAGTAAGTAACGTTCATGGCGACCCTGCTTTTTACCATATACTAGACATCTTATCTCGGCCATACGACATATTACATCGAACGCACAACTTATCGTCTCGATCGCACTACATCTTATCTCGAGCTCAGGTTCGGTCGCACGACATTTTATTTTGATCGCTCGATATAGTTTTGATAAGAAAAATAAGTGTGTGTCCTAAACATACCACCGCACTTTTATGTAGGTGTCATAAAACTTAAACTAAACATTTGTATTAAGATCAACTTCCCCAAACGATACCATATATATATATAATCTAGTGATCTTCTATCAAAGTCAAAGGCTAACCTAGCCAGGCTCAGCTCAGTCTGAGTGACTAATTTCAGTAAAGTATGATTAAAGATATATTTTTCTGATAGGAAAATGTATGATATATGAGACATAAAAGGCCTTGCCACCTGAGATCTTGAAAGACAATTAATCGCTAATAAATGCACATGCAAGTAACGCGCACTGCACCGATCTTGATAACGCCTGTTCATACACACGAGATTTTTAAACCTGTTTGTGTATATTATCATACACTCGCAGCCGGTTAACCTAAACGGTGTTTTACTATGATTGAAGATTCAAGTATATTACATAATTCTTTATTAATTCTTAATATATGTCTCAGTTTTAAATAGGCAGTGCGACATTTAGCGTTGACGTTGCGACATATAACGGTAGACAAATTCTTGCGACATTTAGCGTTAAATGTGCGACATATAGGGCAGATTATTTTGCTACATTTAGAGATGGTTGCGACATATCACGTTAACCTTGCGACATTTAACGGTGGTTGCGACATTTACCGGTGGTGCGACATTTAATTGCGCCACATCGTCAATTGTTCAATGGCTTTTATATTATGTTCATCTAATCGCCACTATTTCCACTAAGACTGATTTTCAAATAATGAAGCAGTAACTCCTTATAAATGTCATCTGAGTCCCATTTTACATAAATGTTATCGTGTTACGATTGATTACCTAGATGGGCTTCCAAAGTTATTACAAGTTAATTAAAACAAAGTGGATTTGTAATGGTTCGCATTCTGGGTCATTAATATTTTGCCAACTTTCTGAAGTCAGACTATCTATCTTGCAAGCGGCATCAGCGGTCATTAGAATGTAATTAGCATGCTGTTACAGAATGTCTAAAGATAGCTCGTGATAATACGAGTCATTTAGAATAACATTATTCTTATCGCACTTTATATATCTCCAAAACGAACTTGTAGATTTGGTGAGACGCTGATCTTTCCTGTCTGTTTCATTTGTGTTTAGTTAATTGAGTGTGGTTCCCTTCAGTGTAATTTTAAAGAAAATGGTCCAAACAAAACATGCTCCAGTTGGATTATTGCTGTAATCTGTAAATAACAGTATGTAAATGTAACTTTCAAAGTAAAACTTGATGCAAAGAATCGCTTTTCTTTGTAGGAAACTTCACATTTGAGCCGTGCCATGGGAAAACCAACATAGTGGTTTTGTGACTAGCATGGATCCAGACCAGCCTGCGCATCCGCGCAGTCTGGTCAGGATCCATGCTGTTCACTAACGGTTTCTCTAATTGCAATAGACTTTGAAAGCGAACAGCACGGATCCTGACCAGACTGCGCGGATGCGCAGGCTGGTCTGGATCCATGCTGGTCGCAAACCCACTGTGTTGGTTTTCTCATGGCGCGGCTCATTTATCTTATCTAATAAGTGTGCAGTGGGTGTTATTCGTATACAAGTAGATTTATTGTTATTCAAACTGAAAGTAAAAACAGAATCCCTCTGAGGATTTAGAACATCAAAGCGCACATACAGAGTTCCATACCTCAACTCAGCGCCACGTACAGCAGTCACAGGCCTGCACCGCTGTCAGAGACACAATCTGCACCCAGAGTCACGCACAGCAATTAGAAACATGCACCGCAACCAGAGCCGCTAACCGCAATCAAAGCGACACACAAACAAATATTGTAGTGGAAAGATAAAGCAGCCTGTCTGTTTCTCTCTCGGTATACATAACAATTAACAATTCATAGACATTAGCAATCTATTTATTATCATATTTTATATTTCTCTCATGTTTCTAGGCCATATTCAGTTTACATTTTAACTTGATAGCTTTCTTTATGCCTGCTAGTCTGATCGCATAAATGTCAAAGTCAAGATATATTTTTATGTTTTTCCTCTTATTGTTACAACCATGAATTTTATACTGTAGCAATTTGTGTCAATCTGCTTACGTTACACAAGGAAAAGACAGAACAAGTGTTATCTTCAATGTTTTGTAATGATATATCTTTTAAATACACTATTTTGCTTGTTTTCAAAATGGTTTCAAAATAGACAAAACTCTATTTTCAAATAATCAAAAGCTATAAAATACACGCTGCCTATTTTAGAACGGCTGCAACGTTAATGTGTTTGAAACATGTGATTCTTACGCTCTACAAACGTCATATTTCTCTTTTACAGCAGCCTGATGATAATCAGTTGAAAAAAAAACGTGCATTTGGAATTATTCCAATAGAAAAGATCTGCATTAAATGTTATTGGATTAAGCTGAAAAATGATACCTTTGATAAAGTATTGTTATGACACTTCTAGTTAGAAACTATTCATTGAACCATGTGGTTCTGCCAAGGTTTGATATCCACTTTGCGTAAATCGAATAAGCTCAGTGTCTCTTACATAATTTGTGTGCGCCTTTGCTGGATACTGTCTCCAGTCTATCAAATTTGAAGACGGAATCGTCTGTTAAAGTCGACTGATAGAACAGAAAAAACGACAAATCTGTAAGAAGATCCTTTGTAAGAATTAAACGCATCTATGCAAACTATTATCAGAGTCTGTTTGATTGCGTCTGTTTATAGAATGATAATAGACTGTGCAAAATCTCTCACGCCTCAAAGCAACAGTGCACCAACGAAGTAATGGGTTAATGTATTGGTAATGTAACAACGTCCAGTTATTTATTTCCGTTAGGTGTAACGTGTCATGGTTCATAAACAGTAGTGGAGAACTAAACTGTAAATATCAGCAATGCCATCTAGTGAAGTAATGCGAATACAACATTTCTTACTAGCATATAACGTAGGAATTTAAGCTCAGAATCCTGTGTGTTCGTTCTGTTAATCCGCTATTCAAATAGATGTTACTTTTCCTCTCCAGAATATCATGAATCTTGAACCAATGCATGCATCACTTATGCAATGCAATTGTGCAAACAAAATGCATGTGTGGAAATATACATAATATGCATAGATGATGTAAAGAACAAGGATAAATATCAAGCAGGAAAAGCCGCTTGACAAGAACAGAGCTTCCTCAGACCGCAAGCCCATGATGGTATAATGTATGAATGTATACATGATAAACAAATGCACAAGATACATGGACCGTAAAACGATATAGACAGTAACACATATAGACAACGGGGGACCATACAAATAAATAAAGAAACCTACAATTGTCAGTATACTACTGCACAGACATAAAAACGTGGAATATATATGTTCAGATCATTTAATTGTTCTCTTGAACAGGACGTACATTGATTTCCAGTCAACCATTAACATTTACTGTACAGTGTATATAATATTTAAAAAAAATTAAATTTGCGAATGCCGTTGTACCTGAGATACTTATGTTAAATGCTTTCGTGTTTACTTAGGTTTTCAAGGAATTATAACACTAGATTTTCCTAGCAGGTTTAGCTCCAACGAGAAACATCAATAAAAGGTCAAAAGCTACGTGACCTCTCGTGTACTTCCACGTGATATACAACAGATGAAACAAAAAAAATCACAATTTCATGACAGGGAACTTCAGGAAATAAACATGCGCTTCTTATTTTAGAAAATAGGTGTGACAATTTCCTGCTTATTTCCTTAAAACAAAATACAGACATTATTAATTTCTCAAGTATGAGGGTGAGAAATAGCTTCTTGTAACATCCATATTAACAACAGCTCGTGCAGTATACGAAATGATTTATCTGATTTTCACATACTGTTTCAAAAATGAAAAATGCTTATCAGTAGAAGGGTCTCACCGAGATTTAACTTAATCATTCAGTCATGTTCTATGAGTTAAATGGATAGGAAAATAAACATGCGCTAATCTTCTTAAACATTGGACTTGTTACAGCATTTGCGATTTTCCTTAAAATAAAATTCGATTTATAGAATGCGATAAACTGCATACTATTTGTATAATGCTTGAATGATTAAGTTATTTAGTCTTTTTTTTTTATTTTCGTTCGACTTAACAAAGTCTAAGCAGAACAATAAAACATGCCTGTTGTTAAGTATTTATTCCAGTCTTTTTTTTTAATTCGGTGAAAAGTAAACGAAAAAAACAAAACTGACATAGATCTATAAATTCTCGATTAAATATGTTACCTTCTGGAAAAGAAATTCAGCCATTTGGAGTACTTGAGAAAATGAAAGTACACACTAAGTCAGACTTAACTTGAAAATGAAAGTCGCATTTGCACTGTTCAATAGCCAGGGTTCACGCGCAGGGGACACCCCGTCTAAATGTATGCGTGTGGACTTCTTTTTTTTTTGCTAAAGAGAAGTCAATCTTCAGCATTTTCTTACGACTTGAAAATATCTGGGCTTTAGCACGGCATAACAGCTTTTCATCTATGAAAACATATTTGAAATCGGAATAAAGAAATCCCACAGGGGTCCGTAACGGAACAAGGGTATATGGAGAGCTTTGGAACTTCATCAAATCGTTTAAAAGGTCCTTTTTGATGTTGTCTAAAAGTGTCAGTATATGCCTCGGATATACGATATTTCCGTTTTTGAGAGCTGCAGATATAGACATTTCAGAAATATTTTCAAAATGAATTTCGTGTAATAAATATTTATTCTACGGGAGCGTGAAAGGGCCATTACACGCTCATACGTTTTATTACGTTACGGCCGCGGGAAGAATATTAATCATTTAGACAGTTGGCAATATTGTGTAAGACTGTTACAATGAAAATACAACAATCATTCTTGTGGCGGGTTGTGTGTTATTTACGACGCTGCTTATCAAAAGCACTTCAACATATTATTGCAGTTAATTAAAGCTGAAGAAAACAATTCGTGTGCCAGTCGAATATTTTGCGCTTTTATATGTTGATAAATCAGTTCTAAAAATTAGAAGGTTGTCTGATCTTTCAAAATTATACTTTTTATTTCGTTTTCATCGTCAGAAGAAGGCCCAATGACATAGAAACTGTAACATATGAGTGTACGCACGCCAGCTATTTTTGCCATATTGTTTAGAAGGTCGAGTAATAAAGTGTGTTCTTGCATACTTTGTTCACCCATGTATAACGATTATCGGTTTGTTCCGATTTCATATCTCACAGATATCATAATTATCTTGCAAGCATGTCAGTATGTTTAAAACGGTTCGATTCTAAAAGCCGATTTTTTTAAACTTATGGTGATATGCAAAAATAAGGTTATGTCACGTTTATAATAATGAGAAATAAAATAATCATTTAAAATAAACCTTGAATAAAAGCTTGTGTTAGTGTTGTTGTTTTATGCGCTAAGGTTATAGATATTTAAAACATGTTGACCGTTTCTTATGCAAGAATAGCAAAAATACATCTTCGTCTTCTGTTCTAACGTTTGTAGAAACACTTGGGATACGTTTGTGACCGTGACCTTCTGTCTAGGTCATGGAACATCTTGCGGGCTTCTGCAGACCTTAATACACATTGAACCTGTATTATCCCAATATTAACGGATGCCATAATGATGCTATAGACTGCATTTGAACATAATTTCTGGATATTTCAAAACAATCACATGTTCTGTCTTAACATAACACAGATACCGAGGACTGTTTCTGAAATGTTTCGTAATGATAATTTTAAACAAGATTTCCAAGTATTTCAATATCGGATGTCTAAATAGCTAAACGCAAAAAACATCCACATATTATACAAACTGCTACATGTCACAAAGCCATAGATGAATAAGGAGCACAAATACAGCAAGGAGAATGTGTTATCCAGCACTATTAAACAGTATTGGAACGCACATTGGAGCAATAAGACTTATTGACAATTATGTTTTATGACATTCAAATATATATCATTACATTGATAATTATCGTTCGTAATAATCTACTCATTATTCACTTCTAATAAACTGATAATGTTTGCCGGAAATAACAAAATATAGCGCTATTGGATAAAAAAAGAAGTAATAAAAGAAAAAAGAAATAAATAAGGCATATCTTATCTAACAAGTTATTGCAAAACGAAGTTGTGAAATGTTGTCATGTAGATCGTTGCTTAGGCGACATCTCAGTTTGGATAGCTGACAATGTCAATGTCAAATTCGCATCTCCTATTATATTTCCCATTAACACAGTGTAATGCAATATCAACAATGACGCTAAACGATAGTTTTTAACATATTTGCAGCCTTTTACTCACACTCTTGCAGCCCATTTTGTATATAATTCCATGTCTAATTAGCCAACATTACAAAATGGACCGCTTTCTATGCAATATGTGCCGCTTTGCTGACGTGAAACGAAGAACAATCGGAACAAATGACAATATCAATGCTTTTCAATATGTATCTTTCAAACACATAACAGTCGATAAATTTCAGAACGTTTAAAAAAATAAACGAAACATATTTTTAATAAAAGCCATAAAATACTCACTGTCTATTTTGAATGGCCGTATCTCTAGTTTAATACGGATTCATCGATAGAAATGATCGTCTGATATGACAATAGATAAGTAATTGACATATCAAGACCATTGTCGATATATGGATGGCGGCCATTGTTGTCCAAATTTAGTCTCTTCCTTGCAATTTCAATTCGATTTCTATTGTAATTAAATCTATTTATTTTATGTTTTTCGGTGGTTTATCGAAATATAACGGTGAATTATATCCTGATAAACTCACTGGCCACTCAGTGAAAATTATCAAATCTGATACCCGGATTAACGTCAAAAAGTTAACCGAGCGTACTGAAAGCCGGAAACAATATGACGATGACGTCGTTAAAATGACGTCATCTTTGCAATGCTTCCTGATAAAGTTTCCCGCAAATTTCGACATTTTATTGAAATAAACACAACAAAAGTAGAGTTTTAGACATAAAATAAACAGAAAAATTGTTGGTATCGATGTAATATCACGGTAATTTCACTCGTGAACACCAAAAGTTGTTATTTTCACTCGTGGCTGCGCCACTCGTGAAAATATCACTTTTGGTGCCCACTCGGTGAAATTATAACGTGATATTACACCGAAACCAACAATTATCCTCTATGAAATAAAATGTTTTAAGCTCATTTCTGGAACATTCATTCAGTTCACGTTCCCATTCGTTAGTTTATAATTATCTACGAAGGATGTATATAACTTAATTATACTTATGTCTTTTACTTTGTAAATTGCACGCGTTCGCGTCTGAATGGATTGGCAGTTGTGCATAAAAATGAACGTTAAAATACGACTGCTCTATGTATTGTATTTGCGTCATATGTAAATTGTTAATAAATCACATTGTGTATCGTCTGTAACATAATTGGGGACGCTTGTATTTTTATACGTAAAGTAGTACAGCACTAAATCTAATGTAAAAAAAAACCTTTTGAAGAATAGAACGCAACCGAACTTGATTGAGTCTATTTTCGAAAGGTTATGAAATGCACAAAAAACCCACGCCTTCTAGCACCGGCTAAAGCGGAATTCTATAACACATGGCATCAGCTCCAAGATCCCGAATGACTAGAATACTCATCATCTCTCGTTCAGTTGCTGGTATACAGACATTAAAGCACCAATTGAAATGCAGTATACAAGACCTGGAACAAAACAGGAATGGTCTATTTCCACAATATATATTTGAGAGTACCAAGCCTGTGCAGGTAACTTAATACATGTACTTACCGAACATATGAAGGAAATTTTCCATGAACGAATTACTGAGAGAACTCGTTTGTTGCTGTAGTCGTTTGCAACAAATCGAAATATTTTATCAAGAGTAATATTAGCATTTAAAGCAGTGAGTGTATGTAGGCGGAAAATATGCCATTATTATTTTACTCTAGCTTTAAGCAATTTTAAAGCAGTACAGTGATGGTTCGGAACATCCCACTTCTCTCAAGTGCATCGTTGTTATTTCCTTTTCTGGATAACATCATCACTTGTGAAAGTTTTCTCTAATACAAATTGTCCCCAGTGGAAATTCCATTATAGCTGCTGAAATGGAAACAAATTTTGACAGCGTTTGATGTATGACAGGCAGTTGAACTAAGTAAATATTTCTGCTCAAAGTTCATGCGACGGTTAACATTTAATTACTGCTATCTGACATGCAATTTGCCCTAGAAGCGTATCACCGAGTATATTAGACATGTAACGAGCTATGCAACTACACAAATTCGTACGTTTCTCAGTCTTAAAATATTTACAAAATGAAACTATATAAAGCTGTATGATACTAAATATCATGCGAACAGCAATATAAATCTACCCGAGTCAAATGTCATTATCAACACATCTTTATTCACCTCTTTCATGTGATTCTTTATAACAAAAGGAGCATATGTATTATTTATAAGATTATAACATTTACGTATATTGAGTCTGATAATTAAACAATTAAAAGTCAGAGTCATCAAAAACACATTTTGTATAATAATAGTATTGATGTTTTGAAACTTTAGTAGCACTTATTTCAAGCCTAGAAATTTATAAATTTCATATATTCCTAAATTGTTTGTTTTGTTTTGTCGGGCAAGGTCACACCGACACAATTATAGGTCATATGACGTCTGTCAAGCTATTCGTGGTGAAGAAAGACCCAATCGGCCACAGAAGCCCCATTTTTGTTTAAGACGTACATTAAGACATATATTTTATGCGTTGCTATTTTTTAGACAAAACATAAACAACGAAAATAATAACTATGTGTGTTATCTTTGTAATCTCTGTAATGTTTATTAAATAAATTGATCATTGCGAATTGGTTTATGTAATCTATCGTAACTTTTAAATGAGATTTAAACTGACTATGATTAGTTTTGTTTCAAGCCCTCGTTAGAGTAATTGGATATATATTAAATTAAAGATTGCCAAGTCTTCAAATGATATAAACCAGCTTGGCGTAAAACCAAATTATTGCTAGATTTTTTTGCAAGTTAACTTTTATTTTGAATTAGAATAAAGCTAATCTGTTAACATGATAGTCTGAAGAGGCGTCAGTGTCAAACACATTTTTGTCTTTTTAACGGCTTGCGAGCGTTTTACTCATCTTGCGTTATGATTAACATCGATCAAACAATTAGTTTATCTAATATTAGTATTGATTTATCGAATTATACAGACGGAGTTATAATTTTACTCGCGCCAAAGACTATAAGGATCTTACATACCTGCCTGTGTAATATAGGGTTTCCAACCCGGAGGATAGTGTGGTATGAAAAATCGAGCGTAAATGAGGTTTTTGGCAGTTTCTTTGATATGCAGTCTCTACAACCTCAAATCTCCTCTTTAAATTCCAGTTTGTTTTATTTTTCCCATTTTATTCTCGTTTGTGATAACTGGGGACCATACGCAGCTTTTTATGGAATTGCACTCTGTGTATCATTGAAGGTTCCATGTACACCGCCGTATGAATTCATCTGCGGGTGTTTAATTTATATTCTGCTGCTCAACCCGGGACAAGAGGGCGTGGACGGTAGCTTGCATTATCACTACCTCCATGAACAGGCTCAATTAATCCGAGCCTGCAACCTGTGGTTATCAACGTTTTTCTATTTATTTTATATCCATGCTGTCCCAACGGTGTCGGAAACAACTGCATTCACAGACAGACAACAAGACTATTTTCATTGACTATCACCTTCAAAAGAGATAGCGATAGAGATCGCGATGACAACTAGATTTGTGTTTTCCCTGACATTATTAATTATAGTTTTGAACAGTAAAGTAGTTAAAATAGCACACTATTATAGACAAGCTCCTTTCCATAGGGAAAGACAAAAATATCTATCCAACATGCGTGCTCTAACAAATGTATAGTTTCTTCGCTAGCCAAGAAACTGTAGCACACGTGTCAGCGTCAGTACTTTAAAGATACATCTATTTTACATAATTACCTGTCAGCTTAGCTCAATACGGATAACGCAGTTCAACGGATCTCGGGGTTGTAAGTTCGATCCGTGGGCAAGGCGTATGAGTTTATTGACGATCGGACAAAAACATTGTTTCTGAAATCATTCTTTCTCTACCTCCGATTCGTGCAGGGAAGTTGGTAGTTACTTGCGGAGAACAGGTATGTCATGTTACGGAATTCAGGAACAGTTGTTACGTCACCTGCCGGCCGTTACATAACTGTAATACTGTTGAACAAACGGCGCACAAACAGAAAACATCCACGTATAATAGAAGGTCAATTTGAAAATTGTTAAGAAGATAGACAAACGCCGACATTAAACCAAAAGCAATAAAATACATAATGTCAGTTTTGAAACGGCTGTAACGTTTACGACATTGAAACATGGTACTCTGGCGCGCTACAAATGCCATAATTTTGTTTTTTAGAGCTAGATGATTATCAGATGTAATACATTTATCCGGTATGGTTCCAATGCTTATAATCTAAGGCAAAGGTTATGGTACTGGGCAGAAACAGTTTAGTTTATACTTATATTTTTACTCAGTTGTAATGAAAATGTGTTTGAACCACTCTCGAGTCCGCTTGAAGTTCCTGGAAAACCAGTACTGGTGTCATATAATTGGATGTTGTCGTGATCAAATTGGGCATAAACTCCCAGGTTGAGCGACTGGCATGTTAACCACTAGATCACCGCTTCCTTAAACAGGTTTAGATGATTACAACAATAAATCTTTTTTAATCTTCAAAAGATTGTGCTTTTTATATTTTCAACATAATTATATTAATCAATGTATCTTTAAAAATTCTTTCAAATTTCTAAACAAATGAAACAGAACCGATCAAATGGAATAAAACGCTTTGGCACAGAGTGTTACCCGTAGTTGTAGGCGTAGTTAGAATTTTTGATTATTGAATTTTTATTCACTTTAAATAGATAAATCAGATTTTGTTTTTTAAGAAACGAAATCCTTTGTATTCAGTAGTCTGAAATGAATTTATGTATACAATTTAGGTGATCGTTAACCACATTAATACAGTACTGTTGAAATTAAAGCAGTTTGCAAAATACTTGGGTTCAAATTGTTTACTTTATTCCAGAGTACTTAATAGTGTGATGGAAATGCTTGGTTACGATTTTAGTAAATTAGATTACATTTTAAATATTTGACAGGTCTGATAAATACATCACCACTATTTACTGTGATTAAATCATTAAGAAAGGAAACATTCTTTACACATGTGAAATGCACCTTTTTGTGTATTGTTTATAACATACACTACATTCATTTTAAAGCTCTGGTATACTTGATGATTGGTGTTCTTGAAATTGCATGCCAAACAGCGATAATCATCCTTAACCCCCGCATGAACTTTCTAATGTGAACGGAAATAGAATTGCTCCTCGTGGCCAACTGTATTTCGGCATGTTCTAATCTCTGGCCTGGCCTGGCCCGGCCTGGCCTGGCCTGGCCTGGCCCGATGAGCCCAATTTTCGACTGGGCCGGGCCAGGCCAGGCCAGGCCAGGCCAGATTTTATTGTACATAGAGAAATGAATGGCATAAAATCTAAATATACATGTTTGCAATTACAATAGCAGGCAGTATTAACCTGCATTGTTTACTTGCTGCATGTCAAACAAAATGAGAAACCAGTCCTCTGGAGAATCATTAATTAGCCGTCATTCATCTTATTTGAAATACTGATTTGCACTGAAGAAAATGGTGTAACAAAATGATAACTACCCATGTTTTCTGTGATCAAATTATTTAAAGTCAACTTTAACACTTGGTTTTAAAACTAAGGGCTAATTTCATTGATAAGTTTACCTACTGCAATATAACTGAATATTTGCATGCAGAGAACACATCTCTTTGGGAATTGTAATTACAGGTTGTGTCCCTACTATCCTTAGCTGACCTTTTAACTGTTCAGTTGAACTTTTAATGTGTTTGGTTTTTAAGCTGATGTTCAATTTATGGAAGAGTAATAAAAATAATATTCATTGTGGGACCTCTAACTCATTGTCAGGGTGTTGGCATTTTAGATTATTGATATTTTTCTTGCACAAAAAAATAATGGTGCATTGTGTTTATGTTATTTCTAAGTGATATATTTAATGCTAAAAGATGCTCTTGAGCCTGTTTCACAAAACTTTGTAGGATTTTTTTCCCACATACTTGGGATCAATATAAAAACAATCTTACAAAAATATTCAGTATGTGTATAACCTAAACTACAAAATTTATATATCACTTCCCCGCACCATACCATCCCAGATTCTAGAACATTCTAGAACGGAGGTAGCATTATTTTAGAAATTGAAAGTTGTTGTCCGTTAGTATTGACAGGTGCCACTCTTTATTTTACACCATATGATATTTGTAACCTGAAAATATCTAAATTGACCAAAATAACATGCAAAGTTTATCAATGGCACAGTGGCATAGTGATAGGTTCTCCGACTTTCGCACATGTTACCGTGGGTTCGATTTCAATTCAGATTGTTTTCATTAAATCAATATAATGTCATTTTATTGATACTGGTTTTATTCTTACAACATTTTATGGTAATAACTTGTATGTAGAAGAATGTCAAATACTTGTGTATTTCTTTCAATAAATGAACAATAAATCACGATAAGTGACAATATTCCTGCGTTCTAAGTTTACAGAAGAAATTAAAAAAAAAATGATAATGAAAAAGGTCAAACAGGTGATTCGAACTTACAGTCCCGAGATTGGTAGCTGAACGTTTTGTCAGCACAACTTTATCTGCATGTACGACCTGGCAGTAAAGAAATGTTTATATTTTATTTGGTTTTCAATATTTTTGTTTTTATTTATGTTTGGGCACCGAATTTTTTTTTACGGAAGCATACGGAATATGCTTGAGTGCTCGTTAAATAATTTCGGACGATACTAAATAATCCTCAATAGACAAAATAATAAAATTAGTTAGGTTATTCAATTGGGGGAAAACCAAACCACCAGTCAAGAGTCAATTGAGGTGGAGATCCCCTGATAATAGTCATAACAATTAATCAGGCATCACCTTTAAATTAGACATAATAGTTATGTTAGCTACAGGCTTATTCCCAGGTGTATAATTTTACAGAGTGGGAGTTCAAAATGTATTTATATAATGTCTGAAATATCCAAACTTATTCCAAAAGTCAGATTTTAAAGATGCTATAGAAATCACTTTCACCTTTTACGAAATTGAAATCTATGGCCTGGCCTGGCCTGGCCTGGCCCGGCTCAGTCGAAAATTGGGCTCATCGGGCCAGGCCAGGCCAGGCCGGGCCAGGCCAGGCCAGAGATTAGAACA
This sequence comes from Mercenaria mercenaria, assembly GCF_021730395.1. Lineage (NCBI taxonomy): Eukaryota > Metazoa > Mollusca > Bivalvia > Venerida > Veneridae > Mercenaria > Mercenaria mercenaria. The sequence goes on from NC_069362.1 coordinate 29,418,869, forward strand.
TGCCCTGTATTTCATGCATCAAACGCTGTTAAAACTGGTATACCCTTTCATCAGTCGAGATCGATTTGTATTTCAAACGTTTTTCACATAAGCTAATTATACACAGAAAAGGAAACGAAGGCGGTATAGCAAAGATAAATAGATTTTTGAAAGAATTGAACAATTTCTATCTATACTATTTATTTAGTTGTTGATTCTAATTTTTCATAAAATATTACAATAACGTACAAACGTGTTCCTATTGAGGTATCCGATCCACAAATAGATAACATGTCGATGCCTGGTGACCCCATGATTTTTATATTTGAAAGAGTTGTGTCTACTGAACAAGAATTAGTAAATAGCATTACCATAATAATATGCTCGAATCACTACAGTCATGTTCTTTGACTACGAAATGATAAATCGTACAATGTAACAACTGGATTTCTGTTGAAGTATCATTGAAAACAATAAAGTAAATAAGAACAATTCTATAACGTACCTTCGTCATGAAATTCATTTTTTTTTTCAGTAATCAATACGCTTTAAAATGATACCAAAATTATATGAGCTTACCACGCATCAATATTCGATATACATGTATTTTGATAGCACTGTCATATAGAACTTTTTTATTTGTGGACCGGATACCTTAAGTATGAGTGAACTCTGGTGTTCATTTAGTTTCAGTCCATCAGGAGGTCCGGAGATATTACCTTTTTTTTTCTTTTATTAAAATTATTATTAACATTTACAAACAACATGTGTACATTTCAATAGTTTCGTTTTACAAATTTACATTGTTTTTCAACATATATCAACCAAAAATATCTAGGTCAGTTCAGGTAGATGTATTAAAAATATAAATAATATTAGAATTTCTCTATAATCTAATTTATAAATGTACCTCTTTCTCGTTTATATTTTAAGTACTGTTTAATCATATTCATTTCGTATAGAAAGATGTTGATAATGTTCAATTCTTTTGATCGTTGATTACTTAAGAAAAAGGATTTGTATATAGAAAAACTTGCTACAGTTAAATTATATTGAATTCAAAGTAATGGTTGTTGTCAAATTTGTATCCTAGAACAACATTTTTTTAAGTTCTCTATATTTCTATGAATACCAAGTGACTCAAAGGCATTCGATACTCTGTTCCAAAAAGGTCTTATCAAATGACAGTCAACAAAGAAGTGTTCTAAAATGTCTGTTTTTTTGCAAAAATTACAATTAGGATTTTCGTTAATTTTCCATTTACACAAGTTTTCACCATTGGCAATAATATTATTAACCAATTTGTATAGAAACTGTCTATATCTATTAACAATAGACATATTCAATTGTGAGTAAAATTTGTTCCATGGTATTTTGAGACCAAACTTAATTTCCCAAAATAAATGCAAATATGGTTTCGAAACTCTTTTCTGCAAAAGTATATTGTATATCGCTTTATTATTCAAGAATTCTAATTTTAGTGTTGAAAAAGGAAGAAGTTTTAGATTTACTTTAACGCGGGTGCGTTTTGACTCTTCTGTTTGAATTTTCTTCAACCATAATTTTGGTATTGCGTTCTTTAAAGAAGTTATCTCAGATATCCAGTCAGATCGGTTTTTTAATTTGTCTAAAATAGTATTATCGCAAATTTTATCATTGTTATCAATAAATGATGTCATTTAAGAAAACTGTGTCCGAGTTTATACAATTTTTAAACAATACTGTAACAGTTTTATTTTTATATTTAATTAGCTCATTACCCCAAATAATTTCTTGACGTACATCATAAAATGTTTTTGGTTGCTTTTTGTCTATATTTCTGAAAGATATCCAGTTGCTAGTAATATTCTTATAAAATTCAGGAATTTTACAAGTGTTATTTGGCAGATTTTTTATTGAGTTCAAATCCATATAGAATACTAGACATTTTTTACCAAAGTTGTCAAAATAATATTTTAGGATTACTTTCCAATTAGCCTTTTTTGATGAAGCGAAATTATGCCTATTTTTTTTAGTTTCTAACAATTCTTTGCTTGCATATGTTTCATTTAAACTTTCGACAAGAACGTGTTTTATATTATTCCAAAAAGTGACATAAAATTCAACAGATAACCCATCACATCCGGGACTTTTATTTCTTTTCATTTCTTAAAGAGCTATTTCACATTCTTCAGGAGTGATTAGACCCTCATATGTATTTGCTTCGTTTTCTGTGAGCGTTTTATCAAATCTGATAGTATTGAAATATTCTTCAAAATTTTCATACTGGCAATTTTCTGTATACAAATCCCTATAAAATCTTACTTCTTCATTAAGGACATCTTCAAAGTCTGTGATTAATTTACCATTAACATTTAAAGCACTTAATAATTTTCGAGATTGTATAAATTTTTCAAGCGAGTGAAAGTATTTTGTGTTACTTTCTCATTCGTCAATGACCTGTACTCGGGATCTGACCTTTGCACCGTTAACCTTTATATCATATAATTTATCAATGTCAGTTTCTAGTTCTTTAATTCGTTTTAAATTAATATCACAGTTATTTTGTTCATATAATATATTTAAGTGTTTTAATTGCTTTTCTAATTCTGATAGGTAATCTCGTTGCTGTTTTGTTTTTTTCTTTGAATATGCAATTGATTACTCCGGAGATATTACCTAAAACAATGAAACTCCAAATATGTTCGAATATAAACACTTACGATTATATTTGACCTTTGACTGATTTTCCACATAATCTCATAAACGAATAAGAGCGCCAGACTGTCACAAAACACGCCCGTCGAATGAAAACTGTTCGACGTAGAGAGCGGACAAGGGTAAACTCGCAGTTTTTCGAGTAATTCAAGGGTCATAATCCAAGAGAGCCTGGGGCGATTCGGGTGGTTATCGGTCTTGGCCGAGATATTATACCCACAAACATTGTCAGCAAGTTTGGTGAAGATCGGGTGAAAACCGTTCGACGTAGAGAGCGGACATGCTTTGGACGCCGACCGCTCGCCGACCACCCCGAGCGCTACGGGTGTTCACGTAATACGCCCTGCTCTTTCAGAGACGGGTGTATAAAACGTTTAGCTTTATTTGAGAATCATTTATAAAGGAAAATGCAAATTATTTGTCATGTAATGGAAAAAAGATTGTTTTTGTGCACACACACACACACACACACACACACACACACACACACAAACTTACACAGACAAATTTCAACATGTACAGTACATTGGGCCATTTTGACGCAAATACAAGTATAATGAATGTTCCATGCATAACATATTTCAGCGCTTAAAGAAACTATGAACAGGAATGAAAATAAAAAAAAGCAAGATGAGGAATCGTTATGTATTAGAAATTATTATCTGAAATGCTATAGTGCTGCATTTGCATCAACAAACAAACAAAAAACTAATTTCAGATCTGATTTCTTCGATATCGCGAGAGAACTTGTAATGACACTCTTTTTCTTGTTTAGAAGTATTGTATTTTTCTACCAATTAATCTGTATTTGCGTTCTCAATGAGATTTCAGTTGGATTGCAATTTCATGAACATAGAAGTTTTCCAAAAATAAAATAATCTCACAATAGGCCAGAGACTACCAATCTAAAAAACGTACTGGGACCTGACTGGGAATGAGGTAAGTGTATACCTGGGAATAAGCTAATATTTATCTGTTCTGATTGGTCAGTCATGCAAACAAACCCAAGAAGTGATATTTTTTCAAAATGGAATATGTTTACCGCATTTACCGTATTTCATTATATATTTTGACAACTTTTGCTACATTTTATGTGTATTGAAAAACAGTTTTATCAAATGAATTTCTCCCGCCATGCCAGCGATGTAAACAGGGTGTCATCTCATACACACGAAAATTACTTAAACAAAGTATCACTATTCATATGCTTTTTTCGTGCGATATTTTGGTAGAACTAAGATTGTTCTTGAAAAAAATGTGATTGGAAATTCATGTTTCGATTTATGGAAGGTCGTGTAATGTTATACTAGTCATGAAAACGTATGGGAAAAACAATTGGTGTTCTCTAACCAATATTGATTGCTCATTTCAGTATCCCAGCGGTATTATTGTAACAAGGTCATCTTATATTGCATAAATTACTCTACTTTGAATTTTGGAACAAACATATCTTAGAACATTTGAATTATCCATTATGCATTGTAACGTAGCGTGGCCATTCAATACAACAAACATAACCTTTTAACCAGTTTTATTTATCATAGCAACAGTCTTTAATATTTAAACATAACATTCTAGCTAGATATTATTAAGTAAAGGTGACCTTATCAATCTAGAATCTATAACCCATCTTTCTCTCTAACTCTAAATCTAACCCTCTGACCGTAGATAATTATATTTCAGCATATATATTTAATTAAGCAGTCTAGCCGCCATGTAAAATTACACAATTCGTCGTGCCTTTTTCCTTAACATATCTAACTTTGATCCCGGAAGTAAATGATATAAACAACTAAGTATACCTGTTTAATCCTTGGGCTACATGTTTTGTGACAGGTTTGACAATTCAGCTTTTCAATTCAGATTCAAGTATTATAGTTTATCATCTTTCTACGTAGCATATTAAACAATGATTTATAGAATATACAATATTCCGAACCTTTCAAACCTGTTACATTACAGAATAAGCCTGTTGATTTGGCTGTTTTTTAACAATTAATGTGTTGAATACTAATCCCAGTCGTGTAAATTTGAAGCCGTCGAGTACACAGCACTTGTACGAGGGCTTTTATGTCAGTCATGCTTTTTTATGGGGAAAATCTGGTAATTTTTGTTCTTTCGCTTCTTATCAAAATTGATCAATTCCTATATTAAATGATACAAATTAATGAAACTATGTATTGCTTTACAATGTTGATTTTTTTGTTATTTTATTCTTCATAACACGGAATTGACAGACAAATGAACGGTTGAAAAACGGACATATTATGTGTTCAAAAATGTTATATTGTACATATTTTGTCCACTTTTGTTGCCTATGAACAAGACTTTGTGAAGAAAATCCCAGGTATTTTTTATGAAGAACAATTTGTGACTGACGGATGGACATGCAAATAGGCACACAACCAAAGTATTCATATCTTCTATATGAGCCGCGCCATGGGAAAACCAACATAGTGGCTTTGCGACCAGCATGGATCCAAACCAGCCTGCGCATCCGCGCAGACTGATCAGGATCCATGCTGTTCGCTTCCAAGCCTATTGCAATTAGAGAAACCGTTAGCGAACAGCATGGATCCTGACCAGACTGCGCGGATGCGCAGGCTGGTCTGGATCCATGCTGTTCGCAAAGCCACTATGTTGATTTTCTCATGGCGCGGCTCATATTGTCTTCTACCTATGTTTCATGTTTCATTACAATATCGTTTACACTTTAACTTATCGAAATATACATATCTTAAATATAGTTAACTACCTTTTGCCATAGGAACATGGATTTTTCAAGATTTAAACCTAGTTATCAAATAAAGCAGCGGCTAAACGACTTAATGGTCCGTTACCGCGATACAAAGCCTCATTACCTTACATTCAAATTATCGAAGAAAGATCTTGAATTTGCAGCAACTCTTCTTAGGCACATTTTAAAACTATTTACATATAGTAACCAGATGTTTTCAAGTAGCAACTATCTAGATAAGGCAACAAAACAAAAACAAAGCATGCATAATCCAATTATGATCATTTATCACCCTTTCAACTGTCATAAAATACTTGCACAGACAGACAGGCGGACTAACAGACGGCAAGGAAACGAACCTATAGTCTCTCAGTTTGCAACTGTTAGGAGACTAATGATAGCAAGTGGACGATTTTCATATGTAACTTTTATTCTATTAGAGGCCGACCTTTGTAGAAATTTGACTGTTGCATCGTCTCTTCTGCAGGATATAAGTTATAAAGGTTTAAGACAGCGAACTATGTTTATCGTTCTGTTAAAACAACGGGCTTACTTAATGCAGAAATCCCCTAGAAAACGAAACAATAGAGACTTGTGTGTACATTATTGTTCTGTACGGTAAAACAATTATGTAAGAGTTCGCAGAACAAACACATAATATAAGAACAAATTTGTACAGCCTTTACACGGCCAGTGGCAAAAGCACCACTTTGGATTTTAAACTAGTTAATGTTTTAAAAACCTCTTTCTCTTTCTCGAGGGATAGTTAATCTATTAATCATCTTGAATGGCAGCAGGAAGGTCGCCTAAAAGCTCATAATGCCATTGTTTATAATGTGATTGTCACCTGTTTGGTTATGAATATAAAATACATTATTTTCATGTTAAATCCTATTTCTGATCATTATTTTCTCTATTATTTGTGAAGGATTTTAATTAGTTTAATAATATTTTATTGCATTTAATATATACAATGGAATTGGGCACAAGTTATATCAACATTATTAAAACCCTCTCCCAGAAAATTAACAAAACAATGGCAACTGCAAGAAAATACATGTAGTTACAAAATCAAAAGTATACATTGTATAATTTAAATAAACAAAAAAAAAAAAAAAAAAAAAAAAAACGGTTGTCAATAATTACTGAAAGTAAAGGATTATTTATAGTGGGTGTGGACATTCTAGAAAACATCATACTCAGATAATAATAAAGTATACAGTTTTCTTAATGCTAACAGTATAAAATGGAAAATTTAGTCCATATTTCCTATAATACTGTTTGTTCTTTTGAAGATAAAAACACGGTTTTATTCAGTTCATATAGTATCCATTGGCATTTGCATTTATTAGCAGGAAGTCTGCAGGCTATTACTGAATTTACAAGATAGCTGCTAATAGAGCAAGTCGTTAAAATAACTTTGTTCTTGTCACACCTGTTTTTCTCCTATTAACACTATTCGTTGAGAATACTATTGTTCCTGCCACATCTTAAACTAATTGAATGTTCTGGGACAATTTATTTCACTTGCATATTGAGGAGACGAAATCTGTATCTCCGCGATTACTGAAGGCATAGAGTTTTAATTCCATTCGGCGTTACATTTAGTCCTGTTTGGCGCCATATAACATGCACAATATTGATGCACAGTGAAACATAAATCAAACTAAAACATACAAAATTGATTAATTTATTTATTTCAGTGTATAAAATACATGGTATGGTACAACACAAATTAAGAATATACAATGACTAGGAATTAAAACATATTGAAAGACAATTAAGAATCATTACGAACATAAAATACAAATAATTGCAAAAATGTACCAGGACATGTATTCATATACCCAGGATGACACAAAAAAGGGGAATGTGAATCCCCTTATTTCCATTTTGGACCTGAATAAATGATGACGTGTCCTAGCAAGGCACAACTGGTGGTAACTTGAGCAAATTTATCAGCAGTTTAAAATAAGAATCACAGTATAAATAAAAAAAAAATTGATCCAGTCTGTGCATGAGACGTAATGAATAGCCCGAGCAGAACCTAAAATGACTCCCCGATTCCGATGACAAAAATGTCTCCAATATCGGGAGACTTTTCATGGCTAGCAGTCTAAAAGTAAAAATTCTCATGACTTCCGCATGAATTATTATATCTACTTTCCTATGGAAGATGTTTGAATGAATATATTATATTTATCTATATTTGAATTAAGCTTTATGAAGATTCATCAATGGGTTACTTTATTTTACTTTATTTTGGGGGCAATTTTGAACAATTATAGGGGAATATGAACCAGCGCCCTACAGTCCTCTATATTTATGCTAAATTTCAAGAATATCCATAAATGGATTACTTTGTTATGTGGAATTTATGGATTGTAAAACAATTAAAGGGCAACAACTTTGGCAACTGAATTGATCTAGACAAATGTGTACCACCGCGTAATAGTTATCTACATTAGTATAAAGTCTCATGAAGATCAATCAATAGGTTTCTTAGATACAGTCAAAAATTCTTCTTTTTTTTGCAAAATCACGGGAAAAACTATGGTTTTACTAACTTGAAATCAAGGGAGAAAATACTAAAACTGAGCAAAGGTCATGTGCTGATTAAAAATCATTTGAGGTTTGGTGATTTTAGCTAAAATACTTTTTGAATTATAAGCATTTTCATGCTATATCAAATCAAGGGGAATAACTCTGCCTTTACTGGGCCAAGAGAAATAATACTTCATGTGGGCAAAGACCTATCAAATAATTATGTGAGGTTTGGTGATTCTAGCTAAAACACATTTTGAATTATGTGAATTTTCATTTATTTTTACAAGATCAATAGGAATTTTAAGCTCTGCTTTTACTGGGTCAAGGGAGATAAAACTATATGTGAGCAAAGGCCATAGCTAATGAATAATCATTTTAAGTTTTGTTATGCTAGCTAAAGTAACTTTTGAATAATACGCGTTTTCAATTTCCGACGGACGGACGAACATCCGGACGGACAGCGCCTAAACAATATCCATTCGCCTTCAACATGGGATATTAATTAAACAAGGATGCCAGCAGAGAAAGCCACGTTCCATAAACATTAAGAACAATTCAATAACGTTGAATTTTGCCATTTTGAAGGGTATTAATCCTTTTTTATCAAAATTATTCAAAAAGTTGTAAAAACCTGCAAATAATAAAAGAAAAAATACTGTTGTAAAATATTTTCATTCATTTCTTTTGTTCTGCATTTTTTTCCTTTAGCAACAAATGTTTGTTCAAACGGCTTCTAGATTGGGTTGTTTTAATATTTTTCTAAAGGTAAATGCAAGCAGTTATTACCTGAAATACAATATTGCTGCATTTTACCAACAAACCAATAAATATTTGTTCTGCATTTTAGATTGTTTCGATATCCCAGGAGAACTCGTAATAAATTGCACGCTTTTTCTTCTTTTAAATGTGTTGCAGAAACGTTTGTTTTTTTTACCAATAAATCTGCATTTTAGGTCACAAAAGAGGCGTTTGTAATTTCAGTTACATAGAGGTGCGTACTTAAAACAAAACGATAATTAATGCATTCCAGCAGCTTAGAAAAGCTGAATCTTAATGCAGATTATGTCATATTTTAAAGGAATACATTAAAAAAAGGACCACGTTCTACGAAAATTATAATTTATTTTCTTCTGTTGTATAAAAGCTTTGATGTTTTGTTTAAGACTATATCTGGTACTCTAATTTCTAAGTAACACTATGACGTACCATTTGGGTCAAAAGTCTGAAATCGCTCGAGCGGTACCATAATACACGGTAAGCGTGTAAATTTACACGCTCACCGTGTAAATTTATACGTTAAGCGTGTTTTTTACACGGTTAGCGTATAAAATACACGCTAAGCGCGTAAATTTACACGCTTACCGTGTAAATTTACACGATCAACGTGTATTTTCGTTGACCCGATTCCTAATTTAGAATTCGAGCGAATAGACCAATCAAAATTTAGTTTAGAACTGCAAAAATGACTGCATTCACAGCGGACTAGTAGTATGGTCGTCTTCTGTATCAATATGAAAAGAATGCATACAGCAGTAGTTTCTTAAACGAGTGTATATTATTAAATGGGAAATAATTTACAACTAAAAACAAATGGAGAATAATTTCATTGAAGAAATTGATAATATTTATTTCCGGGTAGCCAACGACCGGCTGCGCGAAGTCCCAGTTATGTATATGATGCGTATCTGTAACTAACAAACTTACACTGAAATGGATAATAATTTATAACTACAGCGAAATGGAGAATTATTTCATTGGCGAAATGGATAATATTTATTTCTGGGTAGCCGACGACCGGCCGCGCGAACATCCTATAATATTTATCATGCGTACCTGTAACTAACAAAGTTATTACTAAAATGAATAATAATTTATAACTAAAACGAAATAGAGAATAACTTCATTCACGAAATGGATAATATTTATTTCTGGGTAGCCGGCAACCGGCCGCGCGAAGCCTAGAAAATGTATATTATGCGTTCAGTTATTTTTTTTGTTTTTTTTTATTTCCCCCGAGTTAAATCATATTTTATTGCTTATTACTGTTTACATTTATACTAACAAACATTAAAAATGTACATGTACAGCCATGAAAATAAATAAATAGGTCGGACCACAAGTACATGTAACTAACAAACTTATTACTAAAATGGATAATAAATACAACGAAATGGAGAATATTATTTCATAGCCGAAATGGCTAAAATTTGTATTACCTAAATGGAAAATAATTATATATGGAACATTTAAAGATCAATTATTTATACCAAAGTATTTGTCTTATTTCCTTGCTCGACCTCGCAGAACTTACAACCTGCCGCAATAAGCTTGCATGATACTTGTAATATGATTAAAAAGTTGAAAATGAAATATTCAATTAAGTCCAGCCTTTCATATTGTATCCACTTATACTAAAGTGAGGATGAATTCATTCCGTATTCAAAAATAGTAATCATCTTAAAATTGTTATCATTTCTATTGATTCTTCGAACTGAAAGTTTTTATTTGAAAATATGAAATGGCAGCGGTCAGATTTGAGAGAGAGAGAGAGAGAGAGAGAGAGAGAGAGAGAGGGGGGGGGGGGGGGGCGTGTAGCAGCAGGGAAGAGTGTTCTAGACTTGAAATCTTGTTCTATTTTTTTGCGGAATTCAGCTTTATCATAATTATTCTATTAAATTACGGATAATGACTTTGCGCACGATACAGTTTCAATATGAAAATGATCCAGCTTGTAAATTAAAAAACAGAAAATTATAGATTTATATTAGCAGGAAGGTCTAATACGTATCAGTTGTTCCAGATATTAGGTATTTCCCATCAGTAGTAGTTTAAGTCCTTGATTAATTCATATCTAACGAATTTACATTTTTTGTTACTACACGTTCATCGTTTTAAAAATAAATGTCCATTAAATTTCCAAATATATTCTTACAGATTTTAGAATACTAGATATCCTGTGAATTTTTTATTTTCTTTTCACAAGACAGCTCCGCCACGTGATATATTAATCCGTGTTCGTTCATATATAGTGGCATTGATGACCGAAGGCATTAAATTATATCATATCAAAGCCATCTTATATGCTTCAGTAAATTTTATGATCCGCTCTAATTAGTGAACCTCGAAAGGATTTCCTGTTCTGATAACCTAGGTGACGTATGTTTTATCATGTCATTTTGCATAAAAGTTACGTAATGATTTCCGGTAGATCACTTAAAACAGCAACTTCAGTAACATGGAGCCGCTCGATTCCCCCACCCCTCCCCAATTATGTACATGTCATTAAAGTCGGAGAAAAATAAATACTATTATTATTTATATATATATTATTTGAAGTTGTAGAAAAATAGATATATGATAACAAATGACATTTTAAAAAGTAAAGTACAAGTTTTATATGTGTATGATGTGTGGAATTAGACTTGAAATGCTTGTTCTTTTCTGACGAAAATAAGAATAAAGCAGGCTTTTCAGGTAAGATATAATAAAAAAATATACATGTCTTTAATCAAAACATATATACAGTAGAATAAATTACTTGACTGAAATCATCTTTACAGTGGCAAAACATTTCGTAATATAATGAAAATATTATGTATGTTTCCTTAAAAGTAATAATTCAATCATAAACTTTATAAATATCATCCTTTGTAACATTTATTTTGATTGGCTAATTTATCTAAAAGTGTAACTCAAGCGAGCGATACGCGCTAAGCGTATAAATTTGTACGCTAAGCGTATATTTTACCCGGTAAACGCGTAAAAATACACGGTGAGCGTGTACTTTTATAGATCTACCGATTGAAATACACGGTAAGCGTGTAAATTTACACGGTAAGCGTGTAAATTTACACGCTAACCGTGTATTATGGTATCGCTCGAGCGATTTCAGACTTTTGACCCAAACGGTACGTCATATAACACATCAGCTGATGTTATTCGAAGGAAGATTTAAGGCCATTAGAATCAATCAACCACATCGAGATACACTCATTTGAATGGTCTTACCAGCTAACAGGCATAAAACTTACAATTGTTTTAACTAATGCTTTTGCTCAATGACTTGAATCAGTTTGGTGCCAAAATTATCTTGAAAACCGTTTAAATATATACTTGTATCTGGTTATTAATAAAAATCGTATAAAGAAGTATAATAATACCAATGCTCAAAATAGGTGATAGTTGATATCCCGCTAATTACGGATGTGTATCTATCGTACATTTATCTTAGCAACAAAATATATTTTTGGTTTTAAGTCAGAAATCCGACTTTTGCGTAGTTTAGAAATAATCTGGAATGATAAAATGATAATAAAAACATAAATGAATAAAAATGTCGGTAATAGTTTTGTTTCTGCAAGTTAAAAAATTTTCCTTGTTCATGTTCACTTTTATTTAGCCATCAGAATATATTCCGCAATTATGAAATAATTACGAAACATTCTAACACTTTTGAGATTTTCTTTCATATAAACAAAAAAGGATTTTACCGTGTATTGTCTTGTCGATTAAAACACGTGTCGCATAATAACCTACTTTTGCCTATTCCGCCTAAAAAGGATTCCAGATTAGTATCCCTTCTTAGTGTAATTCGAACGTGTTAGAATGGAAATAGATTTTAGTTTTGCATGCTTTGTTGGCAAATAAAACACGTCCGTTTTTCGTTCAGATTCGTCGTAATTATTCACTTAGGCCTTCGGCCTTTTCGATTAGATTACTACACATCTAAACTCAAAACCATGTTTTATTTGCCAACAAAGCATGCAAAACTAAAATTTTTTTTCCCAAGTAGATCATGGTTTTATGAAAAATCACGCGATAAAATTGAAAAGCTTTCTCAGCGGATTTGAAAATATTGATTTTGCACAGATCCTTAAATATCGTTTTTCCAACGTTTTTCCGTGCAATTCAACTTGAAACATGTCCAGCATTATCTCGATTTCTTGTTGCAGACTGAGATCTGACTCCAAAATCCAAATGACATGATTTATGGATATTCCTTGAAAAATAACATAGATATAGCTTCATTTTGACTCAGGGACCTTTATTTCTTATCTGATTAATGTTTGCTTAATGAGGTATGTATTAATTCAATTAAAATCCCTTGACTGCTATCAAAAGACATAAATTGTTGATCTGGCGAGAGATAAGAAATAATTTACCCCATATAAGCTTTTGTTACTCTTTTCTCGTTTGTTTAATCATTATATTGGCATTCGCGATTTAATTTAGGACCACCTATTGATTTATGATCGCGATTGTAATTATCTATATTACATTTAATACAGCTCAAATATAAATTATCAGTTTCATAAGTAGACTGAAGTAAGTTGAATTTACTCTCAGAATGCTTGGTTGCTGACTGTTTTTAATATTAAATATCCTATTTTAGTAATCAAAGCTGGCTACAAATGTGACCAATATCCATACATTTCGTAAATGCTAAGATGTTAACTATTTCTAAGTGGAAGTTTTTTATATATGGGCCTCATTTAGATAGTATCATCTTCAATTAAATCCACGCTGCATGATGAGACAGTACTTGTTCTAAGTTACGGAAGTTACATCCTGATTTCATCTTCGCTTTATTGCACACAAATGACTCTCAAGGTATATGCTTATTGTCAGTTTCCTTTGTTTTGCTTTTGATGCTGAAAGCGACAGCTTATAATAGAGACCAACATGCACTCAAAATAGCCTTAATCAGGACAACTCTATACAAAGCATTACTATTTTGTTTTGTTTTTTACTTGAACAAACTTTTGGATCTGTGTAACTCGGTAGATACTTGACACAAAATTTACTACCCAGATCAATGTGACGAGGTGAGAGACCTACGGCTGGAAACGCAGGTTTTTCTTGAGGTGGTTCCAACATTAATCAGTATATTTTTACTTTACCCCAACGGTATCATTTCATCAAATGCGAGTGTTTCATGTGTAATATTTGTAACGAACATTCCTACATTTGTTGGGTTTAACGTCGCACCGACACAATTTTAGGTCATATGGCGACTTTCCAGCTTTGATGGTGGAGGAAGACCCCAGGTGCCCCTCCGTGCACTATTTTATCACGAGCGGGCATCTGGGTAGAACCACCGACCTTCTGTAAGCCAGCTGGATAGCTTCTTCACATGAAGAATTCAACGCCCCGAGTGAGGATCGAACCCACATTAATGAGGGGCAAGTGATTTGAAGTCAGCTACCATAATCACTCTGCCACAGAGGACCCACATTCCTACAAGTAAACACATAAACTGTTCTTAAGTATGTAATTGATGAAGATATGATATCGCGGCGAGTGAAATCTAATTTAACAATTTGGGATGCTGTTATCCGTTTAACAAATTGTGTTAAGAATGTTGAAAATAATACCTGATAAGTTAAACTGACATAATTTAAATCGTTAAGAAAACGATTGACTTTAAATTCTTTATAGGAACAATAACAAAAACCGGTGCTTACAAAACAAATAAAAGGGTAACTTAAAATAATAAATTTCAATAATTTATATAAGTATGTGCAGCTATAGACAGCAGAAACAACAACAACAACAACAAAAATAAATTAAGCTTTATATTTCGTAAACAATAACTATTGGACGAGATGTCGTTGTGATGAGCTCTTAGATAAATGTAGATTATGTTAGTTTACAAAATGTACAGGAAATCGTTCTCATATTGCTGAATGTTGGAAAATTGAAGAATCAGAACGTCACTAACGACCTAGATATAATAGAATTATAATAACAGTAGCATAATCAGGGATGATGTATTCGACTCGAGTGGATTTTGTCAGGTCGGACCACACGTGGCGCGGAAACGTCGAGTGTGATTTGGTCGGACAAACTTAAAGAGAAACTCATACAACATCCCAGATCAAGGGACTGTCATAATGACCCTTTTTATTATATAAGATCTATTTTCTGTCTGTTGTCTTTTAGCAAAAGATTACTTAATACACATCATGTAGCTATTTGTTTAACTCGCGCAGGAATATCTAATACCTTGCAAGCATTGGTAGCTAATTGGTCAAAACCATAAAAGCATTGATTGCCACCCATTCAAAAATGCTATCATTTCGGAGCCTTATTTTCATAGGAATAATAGTAAAAAAAGTACTAATTATGATCATTTTATTTAAATATCATTGATGAAAATCTTCAATGTACATAAAGCTTTTGTTATCTTTTTGATCACAGCAGTTTCCAGCCATTGATTTCCATCTGTTAAACGATGACAATTTAAGTCATGATATCATCGCTCCTCCTACATACCACGTCCGCTTCGTAACTGTGGCATACTATTCGTTTGTCTACGGTTTTAGTACATTTTTTTAACAAAATATATTTTTTATATTTTCTATAATAGTTTCGATTTTGCTTCAAGGTCTATTGTTGTTGATGTGAGCTATTTATAAAATTGGGTAAGGTCATGCATATTAATTAAATGATTAATGAGAGTAGACCGGGAACATGCAATAAAAAATACAATACCGAACTTTTTCTGCCTATTGTGAAATACTAGCCGTATTTTTGACACATTTTATATATATGTATGATCAATGTAATTATTGCGTATATTAAGTCATACCAATGTCAAAAGCCTCCCAGGAAGCATAAAGCACAGTACACACAGCCAGACTCTCATATCGGGAAGCAGGCTACCCTCAGACATTGCAGTTAAATTATAAAGCAGACGAAAGTACCCACCAACAAGACACATTTTAATTAGTATGAAAGATATAAAGAATTGGAGGGTGCGGTGCTGGTAAAAAAGGGGCAAGTAAAAAGGTGAGAGTGAAGTATCACCACTAACACAAAAGACATTCAAACGTATAATGCCACCACCATGGAAAGGCCAGTAAGCTATGTTCAGAGTACTAAGTGTTAAAGCTTGCTACTAACTTTTAAGGGCACGACTATGCAAATTGCAATTCATATATTCCTTCAGTTATGAGTAGGAGTTAGTGATAGTCATCGCACAATTAAAAAGGAAAGCGTAGCAACTAACAATAGAGGGGATGTTCTGTAGATTTTTAAATTGTATCCTCCTAAATGATGTTACAAATATTTGTTTAAAATAAATTTGAACTTTCATTCTCCGTATTTAATAAATCATATCCCTAAAGTATATTGTGTGTGAAGACCAAGGTTTAGAATTGTTTTAGGTTTGTACTGTATTTCGTCAAATATTCTGACGATCTGAAATAAAATTTAGTGAAAGTCTCCCTTTTTCGTAATAGCGTGAACCCTGATGTAACAATTTTTATTCAATGTAGAGATGTATTGAATAAAATGTCTCAATTTCTAAAAATCTGATATTTTATTTTTATTAATATTAAAAATAATTTATTTGTGAAGAGAACAGCTTGATAGGGAAACATTTTAACTATCATAACTACTGTACGCAATAATATCAAACGGATAAAATCCAGCTGAATGACTTAACATTCTTAGACTTCCATTAAGTATATCAGACAGTCAAAAACAACTTCCGTGTTGATATGAGCTATAATATCCTGACAATATCCTCGAAATATAGATACCATTGCGTGTAAACTTCATTTCTGGAAATGACTTTTGTCCATTTGACAAGTGTCTTCTTCTGAAATAGCTAATAAATAGTAAAAATGTTATCATAATCCCACAGTAGACGTTTCTGTCTGCTCTCTTAGTATATATTTAAATACTTCATTAGGGCTTGGTTATTACAAAAATCTAAATCATGCAAGCCAGAATGTTTAAAAGGATGGGTAATGGACAAAGATTCATTAGGAACGGTCACGTTTAAAGCATGCAGTTTCCACAAAACGAAAGCATACAGCAGTGCATGGGCGCAGATGTAAACATTTACACAAAAATGCATAAATAACAGAAAGCATTTAATCAAAAAAGGGCAAACCAGACACATATGAATATAGTAGCAAACAACTCTTGGATGTTTGATGGTGGGCACCAAATCACAGTCATTTCCCAGACATCATGCAGAATGCTAGCAGCTCCGTCATAGAAGTCATTGAGGTACTGCAGAAGGTGCTGTTTCTGTTTTAATAGTTGCCACATACATGCACTACTTATGAGGACCATGTCAAATTGTTTTATTTGAGAAAATATTGCTCTGAATTTTATGACAGTGTTTTGTGATTAAGGGAATATAACTCTCTGCCAGTTCACATATAAGGCATACAATTAATTTAAAGACAAGTAATTAAATAATGTGACAACCTTTTCTGTAGCGCAGATTGTAAGGTAGACAGCG
This sequence comes from Mercenaria mercenaria, assembly GCF_021730395.1. Lineage (NCBI taxonomy): Eukaryota > Metazoa > Mollusca > Bivalvia > Venerida > Veneridae > Mercenaria > Mercenaria mercenaria. Next base: position 29,436,088 of record NC_069362.1, read on the forward strand.
GTGTTACTATGTTATTGACGCGCCGATGCGAGTTTTGTTTCCAGCTCCTACTTTATTAAAAAAACTAAATCTTTTACTACATGTAGTTGATTGTTTTCTAGAAATTAATTTACCCCGTTACAGGTCACGGCGGAAATATGAAACCGGTTTAGCGGAAAGATATTTTTCTTTTGCTAAATACCAATGTGTTTAGATGAATAGATACTTTTCATTTTTATGAACGTATAAACCGTCCTACTTCAAATACGTCGGTTAATGTCTTCATAAATCTCAAACATATTTGATATACTCTTCGACTACGTTTGAGGTCTGTCCTTAAGACAGAGGATTGTTGATAATGTGTCACTACGCAAACTACATAAGATGAAGATTATTAATTATATTCCATGGATCTATGCTAGTTATGTTTAAGGATTTTGAAAGGTACGGTTCGTTTTCATGTTTGACAATTTTTGAGACGAATGAATGTCAATACTACAATATTTTTATAGTAACAGGTAACTAACCGTGTATACAAAGAATGCGTTCTTGTTGGTTTTCTTCAGATCCTTAATTGCAAGATGAAAGCCATTGCTACAGGAAAATAATCGAACATAGCAAAACATCAGTAACATCCGAATTATTATCGCTTTAGATCACGTGAGCACGTGTGTATATTTGTAAAATAAGTGGACTTTGAGAATGACAGTCTTGCTTTTTATCATACTGGCGTTTAATAGAGAATACCAAATATGCTGAATTTATTAAACGAATGGACTAAAATCTTGTCGAGTTTTATATTGCATTTATCTCATGCATAATCAATTTACCTTGCTATGATACTGTAAAGAAGAAGGAAGACGAATGAAGCGGCTGCATGATATCCAGCTTAACAAAGTCCAGTTATCGACATAGTGAATCAGATAGGGATGCTTAAATTCATTCATAATTTATTAGCTGGTATTGTACCTAAATATAACAGTCTACCAAAATGAATATACGTAAAATGGGGTGGGCTAAAATTACGTACTATCGACCATAACACATTTACGAAACAAAGTTCTATCATGTTTTGTTACCGGTATACAAATACAGTTTCACTGATAATGCAGATAGACTTTAATAACTGCAAAACGTGGGTCTTTTTAAGTCCGAAGACCCTTAAATTCTCCCCGTACTTGGATTCAGTGTTAATTTCTTGTCCTTCGGGAACACACAGTTCATTAAATGTACATGTGTATATGTATTTATATAGTTCAGCTGAAGGCAGTATTAGGGTCATGATGAGTGCTGTGTAGGTAAATATCATGCAAAGACTCAGTCAAACTGAGTCTGCAAATTGGATTTGAGCCGTGCCATGAGAAAACCAACATAGTGGGTTTGCGACCAGCAAGGATCCAGACCAGCCTGCGCATCCGCGCAGTCTGGTCAGGATCCATGCTGTTCGCTAACAGTTTCTCCAATTCCAGTAGGCCTTAAAAGCGAACAGCATGGAGCCTGACCAGACTGCGCGGATGCGCAGGCTGGTCTGGATCCATGCTGGTCGCAAACCCACTATGTTGGTTTTCTCATGACACGGCTCATTTCTTTGTAGCGTGTTATGCTTCCACAGGATATAATTATCTTGAAAGAGCTCCTTTTTTCTAGGAAAAGCAAATGTTACAGAGTTGAACGAGATGCACATGTATGTGATTACATGGGAAATGTTTCTGAATTTAAGTAAAAGCTTTGTAATTGTGAAACAAACTTAGAAGATTTGGTTACACAGTATACAATGTCAAGGACATTTGAGTATAAGATTTCAGGGTATTTAGATTGATCTTATTTTTATCCACTCACGCCGAAATAAAATCTCAATCTTGCATATTTAGCGTTATACCCTATTGCGTTTTATATATCTAATACATGATAAATGATAAATCAATAAAGTTTATCTTGAGAGATGTAGTTTTATTCAGTGATGTTGACGTTAATATACTTGGTTTAGGACAAAAGTGGTTTAGTTAAAACCCAACATGTTCTCACAATATTTGGTAATTTCGCCCAATGGCCGTACTCGCGTCTTTGTAATGAATTTGAATTCCATTCTCGAAGAAATTAGAAAACATGATATCTCCAAAGAAGTTGTCTGACGTTCTATTTTAGTTTGGCTACCGACTAGATACTTTTAAAATAATCGTTTTAGTGTCTACATTTTCGCTATCTCATAGTATTGTATGTTTTGAGAAGAAAGAAATGCATAATTGAAAAAGTTCGAAAGTTACCTTCTATGAAAAAACATTTGGATTGAATATAAGTTAGTTCTCCTTCTGCCCAACGGTGTCATTTCTGGATGCAAAGACAAGCATTTATATCAAACATATTTTCCTGCATCTGTTTTGAGTGCGTGGCTGTAATGGCATTTGTAGAGTAGACAGATTTTTGTTGTTTGGCGCTGACAATGTATCGAACGGGATTGTACGGACTAATAATTCCCCGTGACGTTATATGTCATGTAGATCTAATCAAGAATAACTTTCATAACTCTTTGAATCTGAGAATTTTTGGTTCAGTAAAAGACATTAAATGTTTTACCAGATATTGTTTTTACTACTTTCACTTATTATGATAGCATCCATTGTTTATATAAGACCACATGCAGACGAAAAATTGCAATTGCATGTTTACTTAGTAGATAATGGTTTATCCAGACATCATTCATCTTGTTATTATGTTTAACCAATTTCTGATGGGTTTGATTTAATCAAGATAAAAAATAATAATACCTATATATCTGCACTAAGGTTCAACCCTGTCTATAAAACAATATGGTAAAGCTATTTCGCATACCTCGACAAGATAATCTTCATTACCCGATGTGTTTAATTGTCATGAATCACCTTGTGCCTTTATGAATGTTTTCCATGTGACTAACTAATATTTATGCACTTTCGGTTGGATACCAACTATACTTATAAAAATAAATTGCGATTAAAATAGTTTACAAACATCGGAGGTATTTTAGCTTAAACAACTGCAACATCTGTTTTTTTTTCATTTAACTGTACTGATAAATAGACATTTTATTTCTTTTACAGAAACTTGACGAAGAAATATCATATTTTTGAATTTAATTTAAGGCTGACAAAACGATCTGATCCTGGTACACAAGTACGAGTAAATAAAGCCTTTTTCAAGTCTTGGTTTATTTCAAGTAGACTCTTAGGCAAGTTCATGATGTTAAAAAGCGTGAGAATTATATACTGATTTTCACAGTCATCATTAAATACATTAAACTTACTTCTTTGATGCTTTACTTTAAGATAATGTATATTTTAAATGCACATTGCTGATGTATCTTTACAGTAGTGCATCAGCCATATGTTAAGAAGACACAACTACATTTTTTCTTCTGTTACATAGCAACAGCACATAGGCTTGAGTAACAGTTTCAGCAGTTTTGGTAAAATGGCAAATATATATAGCGGTATGATTTGTGCCATTCCGTTAATTCGTTCTTTGTCATACATTGGGAAAATACTTTATGCCAGCCACAGTGAGATGTATTGTCCTGAGCAAACACCAGATTCCTATCTGAAAGGTCAATGTCACTCTTTGCTGAGGGGGTTGGGCGAGGCTTCTGTCAGATCTTATTGAGTAGTTACTTTCGGCGTAAGAAATCTTTCTTACTTACTATTTCGGCTAATTTGTGTCATTGGTGAATTAAGAAGACTGGGGGGGGGGGGGGGGGGGGGGGGCGGAAAGGTGTGGAGGCAAGAGTGAGCAATATCCTCTGATAACACTTCATTTCAGCCTAACAGATTTATATCATAACTATTACAATCTGAATATCTTTTATCACAAATATGATCGATACTATTTTGTTATTTCGGAAAGCGAAAAGACGTCGTTTGGCGGGTCGACGTTTGTCAGGGCGACGTTCGGCGGGGTGACATTCGGCGGGGCGGCGTTTGGCGGAGCGGCGTTCGGCGTGGCGACGTTAGTCGGTGCGTCATAACGATGGTCAGTGTGGTGCATTTGGTGGGGTAACGTTTGGCAAGGCGTCAAAACGACGTTTTGTCCTTCTTGCGCTGTTACGAAATAACGAATTGGCACAACTCAGCTACAATAGATATATGTCATGACTTAAACAAATGACAATTGAACTTGATTTTAGAGGAACCATTCTATTAATGTAATTAATTTAAATAGACTTTATTTGCATTTAAGGTCACCGGCCCATACACAATAGTATAATACAAGCATAGATCATAAAAAAAATGTGTATGTTGTCATGACAGCACGTTCAGGTACAAGTCTATGGTATTTGCATATTTATATAATTAAACAACACACAAGTGATGACGAGATGTGTGAACACAATTACATGACATTATAAATATACACTGTGCTAAGTTACATTGCATATCTAATAATAATAAAACTACGATATCGTTTCAGAGCGTAATTTCATGGCATAATATATAAACTAGTAGCCAGCAATTATTACTAGACATTAAAGCATTAAATTTGTGTATGGTCGGATGGCGCCAAAACTTCTCAGGTATATATCTTATGCGACGTATCTCATAAAGTGGACATTCCAGCAGGAAACGAAACCTGTTTTCAATGTGATCACAATGAATGTCTTTTGATAAACCCCTTGTATCTACTTTTTTCAATCATTAATTGAGCCGCGCCATGAGAAAACCAACATAGTGGCTTTGCGACCAGCATGGATCCAGACCAGCCTGCGCATCCGCGCAGTCTGGTCAGGATCCATGCTGTTCGCTTTCAAAGCCAATCGCTATTAGAGAAACTGTTAGCGAACAGCATGGATCCTGACCAGACTGCGCGGATGCGCAGGCTGGTCTGGATCCATGCTGGTCGCAAACCCACTATGTTGGTTTTCCCATGGCACGGCTCAATTGATGAGATGACGTTCTAAAAAAGATGCAATACCATGTCAGAATTTAACAATATCTACATGTATGTACGCAAGGTAATCTTCAAAAACAAATCTTAGCTTAAACCCTTTATATAATACCAGTTTCTTATTGTTAACCATTTCAGTGTTACAAAGTTGTAGATACTGATCTTTTAACCTTGTTGTATATTGTTTTAAGAATACATTTGGATTATCTATTGCTTGTTTCTCCCATATATATCCAAAGCAGTTACTATACAAATTATTTCTCAATGCAATAACCCAGTGTTTATAACCAAGATGGTCCCAATGTTTAAGCATATTGTAACATTTCTTTACATGTCTATCTTCAGGCATATTAACAAGACGGATCCAAAATTTAATACAACTTTTTGAAGACCAAATATACATAAATATACATAGGTAACCTAGCACAGTCACCTAAAACAGCAGCATTAAAAGCATAAAACGGTGCGTTCATATACCTTTTACATGTATATACAGGAACACGTTCTACACAATCCCTGACTTCTAAGCCCCATAGTAGTTCTAAACCGTATAATAAAACCGGAGTATCTTAGAAGTGTCAAAACTGTCTATACCAAAGAGTCAAAAATGAAAACATACACAAACAATTAAAAGTTATAATGGAAAATACCCTATCAAAATCATTGTTTGACAATGGCTTCAAAACAAATAAAAATAATTTGAAAATTAAAGAAAGAATATCACAATCCTTGGAGTTCCTTAGAATGATATTCAAATTAATATTATTGTCTTATATTTAAAGAGAAATCAAGAAAATTCTTTGTTAAAACTTTGATCAAACAGTACGATATTTGTTAGTTCTTGTTCTTTTCTGTGTTTCATCGTAATGACAACACTCCGTATATTTGTTCTGATTATAATGTTTGACAGATGAAACATGCTAACTCCGCTTTTAGGTTTACTTACATTCTTTTTAAAATGTCTAAGACTTCCTTTTAGCACAATATCAAAACATGTGATATATCTAGAAGTACATCAGAAACGAACAGACTAAATTATACATGGAACATTCCAGTCAATTTTATATCACATCATCTTTGATCAACATGAGTATACACTTTTAGCATTTATAGTTGACAAATGTATATCAATTTACCATTCTGATATATACATTTGGATTCCCTATACAAGACTACTGATATATTCTAAATTTTATCAGCATGCATTAGTCTCGCTGGAAATGCATCAACAGCTGCTATCTATACGTCAAGTCTGAATTATTTTTCGACAGATCTACTTCGACAGCGACATTTCGTTCACAAATGGAGGTATCTGCAACAAAAGATAAATGAATGTGTCAAGGAAAAGTATCGTTCATTTCCAGCTTTTATGCCCTTACAGTGGCTCTGTAAGTGGTTTTCTATAACAATTATTTGTGTTTATAACAGTATTACTTCTGAATATAAGATGACATTCCAACAATATTTCAAAATGAATTTCAAAATTAATCACGGTCTGAGGACACTTACTCCTTTAGTGATCCTAATATAGATTAAAATTAGTGTTTGAAAATTATTTTAATTAGTCATTTCCAAACATTATTTCGGCAAAACGCCTTTTTTAGACTTTACTATAGAATTAAGCGTAATAGCTATTACGATTGCAATACATAGTTGCTAGGCTACTGTAAGAAAATTTAAAACCGTACAGTACTCTTCCACTAATGATACTTCAAAAGCTAAAGCTTCAGAGTGACGTTTATGTCAATTTTTAAATGAAATCTAGCTGATTTTGAAACAATATTTCCAATACCGGTCAGGAATCTCTATAGGACTTTTCGGATATATCTTATATATAAAATTGGCTGACCTCCCATTTTGGTAAAATATTTCATCTTTCCGTTTCAACATAAATCCCTTAAATGTGGAATCGACATGTTGCTGGTCCTTCTGTTTCAATCGTTGCCTTTTTGAGACAAAGCATTAACTAGCAGTCCGGAGTAATACATATATATATACATACATACATACATACATACATTCCTTATGATACAAATCTTAGTATTTGACAGCATTTCCATTTACACGAATATATAAGCCGTTTTCGTAACAAGTAGCTGGAACGACGTTGTGTCTGTGATACTGCAGTGTGCTGTAAAGAGGCGTTGATTGCGGATGTTTCGTGCATCATTCAGTCTGAAAAATGATTCAGAATTTAAGGCAAATTGCAATCAGACGTTTGTTAAAACAATCAGATATTTATTAACATATGACCATGTATAATCAGATGTTTCTTAACATATGGACATTTAAAAAGTTTCAAATCATGTTCCGAATGAATTTGCAAACCGGTTAGAATGTACTCGTAAGTTTTTCTAGACAGTCTAGAATAGTTAATTTGCGTACAAGGTGGTTTCTTCGACATCTCCTAAAACATAATGCAAACAGTTTGTGTAGTTTGCGAAAGTTACACATTGAATTCGAATCAGAATGATGATAAAATGAAAACAACAATTTCCGTTAAATCTCATAGAAATCATACTGTACGAAAACCCCATTAAGTTATATGTATAAACATTGAACGTGCGAACTTGTGAACATTGATTTTCTATATGAACTCACTATATAGTCTGAGGAATCCCTCTAAAACTGCATATATTTTCCTTTATAAAACAAACCATTTTTTTTTATAACTCTGATCTCCATGACCTGATACATCTACAATAAGCGAGCAGTAATAAATATCGAGCAAATGTTCTCAACTATAAGGGGCAGGTAGGAGGATACACAACCAAATAGACAGCATAAATAGTTTGCATGGTGACATGTACATAAAAAGCACAAACGAAAATATCGAGAATTCAAAAGAGGAAAACGCGGTTGAATAACTAACTGGAAATACAATACAATACAATACAATACAATACAATACAATACAATATATCTATCTAAATACAATTAAAAACGTTACTTTGACAGTGAAATAGACGCTGCACTCCAAGATATACATTATTATCAATTATGTAATTTGTAAATATTAAGGATATGTAATCAATCATAGAGAGAATATAAGTTATGGCTCTAAGGGTTACTAACCTGTGAAATCTTATGTATTTGTTGTTATTTGGAGAGAGTAAGATGATAATTTACAAAGATAGTGCTTAAGGTACATACATACGAAAACAACGTCTTTGTAATTTTTTTGATTACGTCATGTTATCTGGCTCTTCGCCCATCTTTAAGAAGGTTTATTTGGGGGTAATATTTATATACCATTGAACTGGTGTCAAGAAAAAATAGATAAAAAACAAATAAAGACACTTCCAATGATACCAAACTAATTGAATCTTATAAAGATTCCAACCAATTTGTAACAGTGCCAGGATCTAAAATGAGACATTAGTGTGTAAATATTTATGACGAAAGTTTTAGCCAATTTGTGTTATAGAAAAATTCATATTTACACACTTTAAACATTTATACTGCCTATCTCAAAATCAGTTTTACTTACAATGGTATTATATAAATAGTGCATATATGTCTTTATGTAGAGTATTTTCTATTCCTTCTGAAACTAAGCGCTGCCGAATTTGAATAGTGCCTGTAGAATGTAACAACTGTGAGCTTTGATTGCAGCGGCTTTGCGAAGCAGTAAAAAATCATATTATACGACACAACTAAATGCTGCTTGAAATGATGTTCTTTTCATCAAGCCTTACTCAATGCTGACATTCAATACGGGTGTGAAATAGCGCATTAACTCTTGTGTGCCGAACTGGACACACATAACTACGTAGACTACATCATATGAAGCGGTTAAATTAGAAGTGCAGTCTTAAAGCCACCTCTCAACTGCCTGGTTACCTCACACTTAAACTACAGTAACGTCTTGGTAAGTGGTATTCCAAACACCTCATTAGACTCTAGAAGCATTTGGATTATGTCCAGAGCACAGCAGTTCGCATTATCGCTTGGACATTCCGCGACAGTCCACTAGTAAGGAGCTTCACTATTTACCCATGAAAAACATAGCAGCACACATAACTATGGCCCCTAAACTATATATCTACAATAAAAAGCCTGTATCACGGACTAATTAGAAAACTGAGGTCTCGTGACACTGCCATAAACTGAACATGAGATATAGCTTTACTTACAACACTGACCACATCGACCGATTAATCTTGTCTTTTGAAAGTGTACAAGAAGGTATTTTAAGTACTAAGTGAATATGTAACATATGGAAATTTAACGATTTGTCAGTTGACTAAACTATTTAAAAACTATCACATGGTCTGACACAGTCTTTGATTAGCGCATACATGTACAAACAAACTATTTATTTATATTTTGATCAGAGTTTCAATTTATGTTAACAGAATTTGAAATCTCCCTCTATATAAACAAATTATATATTGTTATTCAAAACAAACATTTGGTATTGACATGTAATTATATCGGGCCTACCGTACAGGAGCAGAAACAAGATGGTCATAAAGCATTAGCGCCGCAGGCACTGCACCAGGGCATACATTTAGTGTCATCAAGTCATTGAAGTCACTATCGAGTAAAGCCCGACAATCGTACATAGTTCGACGTATTAAGGTGACAAAGGTAACGCACAATTTTATTGTGTGCATAATTAAAAACAATCATGTTCTATATTCATTTGACAAATTACTTTATTTTCTGAATAAGCTTACGATTCCTGATGATGTACAATAATTATGTTTGACTACGACCTGAATCTCAAACGTAGCTGTTGAAAACTGACTAAACTAATCCGTAATTATATATCACATACAATCAAGGCCTGATTAATGCATATTTTCAAATATGATTAGAGCATGCTCTCTGTTTGGTCCCTTATTGAATATTTTATAGCATCTGTGAATAACAACATGTATTTTGATTTCTGCAATTATTCTAGTTGACTAAAATGCATACTGTAAAACATATTTGTCCTTTCTAAATGTATGTAATAAGTTTTCCTATGTTAGTACATTTCAAAATAGCATACTTATATCACTGGGGAAATATCTATCTGTCTATAAAAGAGATCTATATAAGTAAGAAAAAGTTTATCGAAGGAAAAATGACACGGACGTATACAAACCGAGAAACATTCCATAACTTATTCATGAATGTGTCTACAATTTGCAAAAACATCAATAACGCAATATACTGATTTTCATTCCTGTTCACACACAGGACCTACGTTCTGTAGGAATGTCTTTAGTGAAAATGCCGTTGTTACTTTATGTTTAATAGAGCAAGAATTGAAACAGAAGGTCGTATTAAAAATATATGGAACAATTTGATAACTACAAATCTGTATGTTGTAACAAATACTTGTGAAACATCAAATGTTGACCTTTTTATCACAGATATGGCTTCACTGCAAGATCCGCCTTTTTTCTCAGCTCAGCAGGAGTTTCTGTCCATTGTGTTTTAAAAACTTGATGCATGTACTTGTCGAGTACACTATTTTCAGAATTCAAAAGGCTGTAAATGGAACTTGCTAATTTCTTGAAGTTTTTTAAAATTAGTTTTGAACTAATTAATGAACGTATTTTCTGTTGTAAATTTCATTCATTTTGGACAAACGTTGTAATTTGCATTAACCGCATTCTTGTAAATCGAAGTTAGCACGAAAGCAAGACTGTGGCGATATTCCTGTTTCAAACAACTGGACAATTTGTAAACAGAAATAATTACAATTAGAATAGATAACTTGTTCTTGCATCCCAAACAGGATTTTGCCGTGTTTCTTTACCGGTGTTCGAAAATTCCATTGTGTAAGATGACTCACGTCCTGAAATTTATGAATGAATGCGTGATTTCATACGTTACTAAAATAAAATAGTGCTTAAAAGAAAATAATTTGTTTTTATTTCTTCTATTGAAAGAAGATTGCAAGAAAAAGAAACTATCACTAGTTGAAGGTGCGGATGGAAAAATCTGGCTGGAGCCGAATTATAATTAAGATAATGTGTCCCAGTATCTTAAGAGGACGTTACATTTACTTTTAAATGTTATTTTCTTGACTAAAAATTGCTAACATGTAAATTTAAATTTACTTTTCATAGATGTAAATTAATATGCTTTCTACCATATGGTTATAGTCATGTATAGGTCAAATATGTAAATAAATTTTAAGCCTCTGAAATGGCACATTTTAATCTGATGGCAGAGCCATTCATATTAATTATGTTCAGGGCAAACGATTATGAAAACACTGGTAGTGAAACAACCTACTGGAGCTTCTTTTACTGTGTGAAAAACAATTTATGACAGAGCAAACATAGCGGCGAGAGTTAGTCTGTATGCTAAACTTTGAAGACGTGTCGTCTCATGCCCCACGGTACCGACTTAACAAGAACTCAGTGAATATTGAATGGGCTCCCTAATCTCATTCTAGGACAAGAAATTAAGAAAAGATGTATGAGTCAAAGCTCAGACTAACCTTAAAAAATCGTCATGGTCGTGCAAGGGAACTAAGGGATATCGCACATTTCATTACGTCTTTTAGAAATTCTCTACCGAGCCGAGTTCGCTATTACTTTTATGATTGTGACCTGTTCTTCAAAAGGATAAAATGTGGCAGCCTTCCGACTCATTCCGTATGCTTTTAATACTACTTAACTTTAAAAGGATTGGAGTCATACATATCAAGTCTTGCTGCCACTATCAGTTCAACTTACTGCAGAAATTTGTCTAGATCGTAAATTGCCATTACTGTGAATTCAGTTGTTTTCTTTGCTGTAAAGAGTTGAAATACATCTTCGAAGACAAGTGCCTTTTCTAATCTAGTCTGAATGAAAACCTTTTTATAAAAGTTTAGTGCAGACATATAACTCGTCTACAGAATTCTAAAACAGAATGAATTGCGTTTCTACAACAAATTTTAACGGGCACCAAAAGTATGTATTTGCAACGCGTACTCTTCAAAGATAGGGTTGTCTGGTTTAGAAGATGGGAAAGAAATTAAATTTAATCGACTAACACATTGATTTCTATAATTATTTAGGAAACGTATGGCAGTGATTATTTTTTTTTTGTATCCACTAATAGGAGGTAATAAAAGGATGCTGTTGCTATCTTTTCTACTGGTATACTGAATATTTGAACTGCTGTTCAATTGCCAATAAATGTATAACAACATATCCAAGACTGGTACTTTGATTAGTATCAGCATACCTTTCAAATACGAGGAAATATAGGGTCTCGTAAAGGCGCATTAATTTGGAGGGACTGTTCATTTTCTTTTCATTATAATACTTTTCATAGTTGTAACCGTGACCAACTGTTCAGGAGGTATTAAATCAAACTTTGGGGAGTATTTCAAATCTGTCAAAATTTGGCAGAGATAAAAACAAAACAAAAAAGAGATGTGGAGTTAGAAAAGTCATTGAGTATACCTTGGAATTAGATATGCCTTAGATAAGTAATAGAAATATCCCTATTTCCTATATTCTGCATTAGCATAAGAAAACCAATGATAAGCAACAACTATATGATGTCACTAAAACAGGTTTTCTCATGGAACGGCCAATATTATTATTGGACGAAAGAACGTGAATATATATTGAACACTGACGTAGACTATATCAGGAAGGTGACATTGTCATGTTGATACACGAAACGGCCACCGGCTATTTTCCTAAAAATGCATAATGTATTATAACATTCCACTACATTTTATATCTTTGATAATTAGAACCGCCAAAGGATGAAAGCCAACATATGAGCTACAAAGGGCACTCTACATAGATAAACATATAAAATATACTACATGAATTTTGGAGTAAATAAATGTTATAGACAATTCAGAAATGTACAGATATTACGAATTTCGATGCTTGTGTTATAGGATGCCATTTTAACAGTAAACCAATTTAATTGATATTTTGTTATTTTCAGCGTTCTATATCGACGTACAACCATCTAGACTAAAATCATATATAACCTTTTTAATCCTATACTTGCCCAATATGTCCGTCCATTATTTTCTCAAAACCCTGCCCTTTTGCCTTCCATTCATCATTAACAAAATATTACTAAATAGTCACCCGTAAGTAAATCTCAAATGCTCGGGTACTATGTGTAACGCTTTATTACACATGATACCTGATGAGGTAACATTACATATTTTGTACAACAAATATTTAGGATATTTATACATGTTTTCAATTGTCTATCTGGCATCGACATAAAACCCACACTACAAAATAAATGTATTCCGATTGGGCTACGTCAACACTTGTAATATGTGAAGCTTAAATTTAAAAAGACATGTCATTTGGTGACTTTGACTTTTTACATGCTGTATCCGATTTTTCAAAGCACCAAATACTATGAATTACAATATTTATGTTACGCGTGATCAAATAGAAGGAATACTGTCAGTTGGTTACTTGTGTTTATAATGACATCAATGGACAAGAAAAAAAAGAGTTCACAGTAAATGATAACGACTTCGTAATATAGGTTAAGTTATGGTAAAAGTATTTCCATTGAATGATAGCATTCATACCATGGCAAACACCAACGCACAATATATGTTTAAACAATATCAAAATTATTTTAACAGGAAGTGTGTGACATAAAAAAGGGGAAATAATATAATTTCGTTTTGAAAATTCCATGTATATTTTGCCTGTTCGGAAAATATCAGGCACAGGTTGAAAGCTGCTAGACTTCTCGTGTAGTGCTACGTGATCTACAACTGGAGAAACAAGAGTATAAACAAGTTTATAACAACAGACGTGATCGTCACAGTTTAGAGGACAGGAATTATAATTTCCTGATAATTTCCTTAAAACAACATGTAGACAATTATTCATTTCTCAAGTTACCCTCTGTAAATAATCATTGTCCTTAAAGGTCCTGATGATAACCATTGAGTTTGATTTTCACACACAATCGCAAGAGTTATAATAGAAGTCGCTCGTTTCTTCACGAGTTGTATATTTAAGAGTTTAACAATTGTAAACGTCTGACAGAAATAAGTTTAAGTACATTTCAAGATTAGCCTTTAAAGTATTTTATTTTGCTGTTGTAATGTAATTTAAATTTTAGTATTCAAAAAGATCGAAGCATAAATGAAATAATTTTGATGAATAGTACTTTTGATTAATTGTACACCTACTTCGTACAGTTACATAGATCATCAGTTAAAACATGCATTTCTCTCATTTCGTACGTCCTATATACTCTTATGACACGTGTTCTTGAACAGCTGGCAGAGCAAATTACATGAAAAAATGACATAAATAAAACATTAGCAGTCGCATAAACTTTCTACTGTGTGGAACAATTCTATCCTTTTTTATACATTAAACGCTGCCAAAACAGGCATTACCTTTCCGCAAAAGTAATGAAAAGAACCGCTTGAGGCAACTTTTATTGCAGTAAACTTTCCATAGAGATTAGAATACTAAGAAAAAGCAATTTAGAGAAGTGGAATATCCGAGAAAATGGCTTTATCTTTTTATATTACTTATTTAGTCCAATTCCGCTTTTTTATCGCCGTGAAATAAGTAAGTATGTAATCAAGTAATTTAGTAAATTGAATTTAATACCGACTTGTATTAACAGTAATTTCAAATACAGTTCCACTAATTACTAAATGTCAAATATTACTTTTGCTTACGTTTATGTCGGCTGAACTATGCTCACGTTCAAGGGCATATTATTTATAAATACATTATTTGTACAATTAAGAAGTCATCGTTTAAAATACACAATACTCTTGTTGTATTGCATGTATCACACATTGTAAACATCAGATAGCACCATAATATTAACCTCTCATGAACTCGTGACAGAAAACTATCTTAGGGCAATGTCTTAACATACAAACCTGTCAAATGGTATTCCCTTCAGTAAACGCATATTGTATTGTAGAAATGTTCAGAGAGAGAGGTCAGAACATAAACAAAGAGATCCACTTAATTCGAAAAAATATTCTTATGAACTGTTGCTTGAAATGTTTTAGTGATATAATTACAGAATTGTTTGGGCAGTTACTACGTCATCGTAGAACTATTTTACAAAACTAACAGAGCATTCAATGCTTATCAACGCTAGAATAATTCAGTATGTACCATATGTTCCTGATAGATAATAAACGGCAAGGCTTTCATAAGTACAGTTTCAGTAAGACAAGTCCTAAACTATAACAAGAAGACCACTTGGAAGACCAAAAAATATTTTTCTTATGAACTGTTGCTTTGAAATATTGTTTTAGTGATATATATTTAGCAGAGAATTGTTTGGGCTGTTGACTACGTCATACGTAAGAATCCTACTTTTAACAAACCCCACTTAACAAGATGCATTTCAAATGCTTATGTCATACGCTATGAAATAAATATTCAAGTTTTATGTAATTTTCCATGATGTTACCCTGTTAGATAATAAACGGAAGGCTTCAACAAAGCTACAGGTTTCAGTAGACAATGTCTTTCTATATCAAGCATGACCCTATGGAAGACGCATATCATTGCATATGTTTGTGGTATCTTCCAGACAAATAAGTTCAAAGTTATTTTGAACTATGACTCCTTATAAATTGCCGATAAGATTAGTATCGGTAAATTATTGTTCACTCTCTGACTTCTGTGTTATCATATTGGCATCCTGTTCTTCGATGTATATCCCACTGCGCAAACTATATTTCTGAACTGCTGGTTAAACTGTGAACAACGGATAAATACACAAAAATATATAGACTGTGTATTAATTAATTACGACAAATTCCGCAAACGTATCCTTTGACTGCTTTTTATATATTTTACACTAGCATTATCGTGCCGTTTGTGAACATTACGTGTGATAGGGATTGATAAAGAGGAGATAACTTTTGTTTACTTTGTCCTGTGACTAATGAACATGGTGGAAATTAAGAATGAGATTTGCTGCGTACCATGAATCGGTTTAGATCCCCTGTTTGTGTTTTGCCACTATCCGTGATAAGGCAGTATCCCTCTGTTTATTATTTGTCTGACATGCTAGTTGCCTTATTTCTTTAAAATTTGTCTATGTATTTTTGAGTACATGTCAAACATGTGTACATTCACATATGCACTGGTGAAGGCTTCGAGCTTAGCGATTCTGACTATTTGGTCTTTGTCCTTGTAAGAGCCGCATTGCATACTTGGAATGATCTTCTTAATACTAGGGGGCGTGGGGGTTTTGCAGGACACAATCAAGCCGAGCTTGATGATCTTATAGATTTTATTTCTTACATATTTTATTATTCTTACTACCTATATAATATCTTAGATACTGTTTTGTTTAGGAAAGATTGTAATCAAGATTTGCTAATTTAAAAAAGTTATATGCAATAGAACTTTAAGTATGAACGGAAAAAGCAATAACATGACATCTTGCCTTTATTACGCAGAAAAAATACCTCACGAATTTTCAATGCCAATGATTATGCAGAATAAATGAATTAAAAACAATACTTTTTCAACAGCATCATTCCTGTATTTGTTTTGTTCGCAAAATTGGATATTCTAGATCTCCCGCTAGCAACGAGCATTGGTTCAAAACGACTTAGAGACAGAAATGCTTCATTATCCTATCTAAATATCCGAATGACAATCATAACATTTTCTGTTTTAAATGTGTTACAAAGCAAAAGGTTTTTATATGGATTAACCTGCGTTTACGTTCCCAAAAGAGGCTTTTGTAATTTATATAGAACAGAAATTTGTGTTTCAAATAGATGACATAAATATAATAAAGATTAATTTAAAAAAAATACATTCATTTATACGCCGCATAATTTAACTGAGTTCCGGTTGAATTTCAAAATTGCCACAAAAATAGTTGAGTAATGTCACTTGTTCCATAGGAAGCCGTCTGCAAATACACAAACATGTATATCAAGGCAAGCTACCCTGTCTTCGAAAATTTAAACAGGTTTCTTTTCACGTATAACAGTGTAAACACACTTACAAAATCTTTCGCTCTTAACAGAAAAATAGCAATGATAATGTGCGCTTTTCTCTTCAAACGAAACGCGAGAGAATAAACTTAGACTAATTATCAATCACACTGGATTGTTTAAAAGAATGTACCTTAAACGTATGTAACTTATTTTCAAATCCGGTGGTCACGGACCGGCGAAATCAAAATATATGGTTCTGTGTTATCATGCTCTTGCAATTTTTCATTGGTAGATTTTGATAAATTCCAGTTTATCGATATACATTCAGAAATTATTCAGATATCTAATAATTATCTTATAAGTCTGTTAATTCAACTAAATCCCTTAACTGCTGTGAAAAGACATAAAATTGTTGATATGACTTCTGATAAGTGTAATGATATACCCCGTAGTATCTTGTGTAACCTTTTTCTCGTTTATCTAATAATGATATTGTTATTCACTGTTGAATGTAGGACCACATATTGCTATACGGCCGCAACTGCGTGCAAACATTTTACCTTTAATACTGCTCAAATATATTACTTTTCCTGAACATATTAAAATAAACAGTCTGCTATTATTCTGCTTTTTATGTAATCGATTTCGCAACCTATACGTTTTCAGTTTAAGTTTAACTTTTAATTTCTAAGCCGATTCAAATGAGCTCATTCTGAAATTTAAAAATGAAAGCATTAATTATGGCTTGATTCGAACGTAACTCCATAACAAAAAAATCAAATTTTTAAAATGCCCATGTTCTAATTGAATACATAAGTAAGTAAAATCATTTGATAAAGATTGCATCATTTCTTTATTAACATAAAAATAAACGATAAATCTTTCCATTTCACGAAGGGTGAAATGTATAATTGTGTCACTGAACCCAAGAACTGCATTTTTTATATCTAAATTGGACTTAACGGTCTTTAAAGTATAATTTATTAAAAATTTGCGTTTGCGTGATATCAAATAATTTGTGACCGGGTGGATATTGAAGATGCAATGTGGGGTCACCGTGGCCGGGTGGTCAATGTGACTGAATAAGAATCACTTACCCCTTACCGATCTAGGTTCAAACCTTACTCGGGGTGTTGAACATTTTCATTTTTTGGGGAGCTACGTATGATGTTAAAGAATGAAAACATAGTTTAGCTTACATGTAATGTAAACAACTTGTCTTTGTATTTCATATCGTTACAAAATGTGTACTAATGTACCATAATTGTGCTTAATTTACGCAGAGAACGTCGTGGTAGTATGTTTATGTTGGAAAGTGTTGAATAGTTCTATGAAATTATTAATAAGAGTGAATGACAATGCACTTACTATCATCAATCATTTCTCAATATCATAGCGACTGTTTATAAAGAAAACAAAACTATTTTAAGCATTCACATAAAGGGTAACTGCTGTGTTTTTAGTTGTTTTGTTCATTGTTTTTCATGCTATAAAATATTTGCCGAATGAGACAGGAAGAATAGAAGCGTATTCGACTGATACAAGGTTTGCAGTACAAGCCTACATCGTCAATCATATCTGTTTACATAATGACAATTTTTCAAGCATTGCAGGTCTCACCATGGAAACCACGACATTTCGAAACAGACACCATGTAAATAAATACTTCTGTCACTTCGTATCATGCAACCAAAATATAGCAACTGCAATTGTAATTGGAGGAGTTCAAAGCTAAATAACGCACATGGACAATAGAAATAGCCGTTCACAGAACGCAGCCTTCCAAAATAAAATACCATAGCAACGTATATTTGTATATGTGAACAATACACGAAACTAAAACACATTTAAGAACACAGTGTCACGCGGCCTTGCAAATAGTCAGTGGCAGAAACAACACTGTGGAATTCAAACTGGTTAATTGCGCACAAACCCTCGTACACTATGCTCCGAACTTACAGGACAAATTAAAGAAATATAATCCTTGCCAGGTGAATTCCTTACAACGTATTTGTGACCTTTAGTTGCCAATAAAGGCACAATATGTAACACAAAAAAGTATTTGTGTAAAAATATATAAAATAACCCACATAATCAATAGTGCATAGCAGAAAACTGGGCAACTAGATAAACACCATTTAATTGCCCTGCGAAACAGGCTTGAGTATTGTATACAAAAGGATACATAAGAAATTAAAGATTTATAAATGTATCTGAAGTCTAGTATAGGAATATTAGTTTCACATTTCCAGCTTTGTTATTGTTTCAATACACAAACAAAACTGCGATGTTTACTGGCAGAGAAAATAGAACTGGATATGTGATTTTTCTTTGAATTGAATTTAAAACTGTAGCCCTCGAAATCATCGTTATATTCGGTCACAAATATGCAATTTCATACTTCCAAAAATGCTACAAAATATGTAAACAAATGTCTCAACAGCCCCTATCAGTCAGGATAAACTGACTTTGACAGTCAAAGCTGACTATGAATACGGCCAGCATAAATACAATATTTCGCAAAGGTTTGCCATGTCTAAGTGCTAGTGTTACACATGGGCCTCTTTTTGGCATAATTGTCTAGTAATAAAATCACACTGCCTGATGAGATGACACATGTTCTGTGTATTGCACAAAAAATCCTTTACAGAACAGCAACATGAACACACTTGCTGTCGTTTCTTTGTATTATTTTTTGCATACTGTCATTTTACAGGTGACAGCGCATTTTTTAGTAATAGACTAACAAGCGTTCAAAGTGACAGTTAACACTTCACGTTAATTCGGACACCAATACATAATTATTTTTGTTGTAGAAAGACAATTCATTATTCAGGTCCGATGATGTGACAAATCGCTGGTGGGAATAGTACACAATTATTTCTCGAGGTGTTTCGAAAAGAAATTATTGTTCATTCATCGCAATATATCTTTACTTTGCCACACACGGGAGTATTTCATTACATGCGGGTCTTCAAAGTGTAGTATTTAATATAAGTGATGCAGATAAAAGTCTAGACATGCAAATCTATATAATGAAAATCGTGCAAATGCTGTTGAAAGTTGGAAAATGGGTACGTTGAGTCAATCGTTACTAAATTGTATACAGTTATTACGTTTGGTTAGTAATACCAATGTCTTCACATGCTCAGTCAATGTGAACCTACGTCACATTTTTCACGCTAGTTGGCCTGATTCCACTTTCTGTTTCTTATATGAAATAATCTAAAGTATCTGTCTGTGACGTAAACAGCACGGAAATATATCTGTTTGACCATCATGAGTGCCATGTATTCAATATTACTAGACGGTTAAAACCTACGGCGTTATTAGATTGTAAGAAAAGGAATAAGCACAACTTTTTAAATGATGTGAACTATAATATCCTGACCGCTTTCTTGAAAGATATCACAGCGTGCAAAGTTTGAGTCTTTTGCAGATGATCCGACACTGAATATATGTTGTTTATAAGTAAACTTATCTACAGCCGGGTTTATATAATCGTCTGCGATTTTCATGTCCTGGTGCTTAAGTGTTTAGTGTAGCTTATGGCTTATATATGTTGAAACGGGTTCAACACTACATAGACTACAAATATTTGTAAAATAGCATTACAAGGTAGAATTTGCTTCATGATGCATATTCATGCACGTATTTTTAGTTTTTATTATTAAAGTGCGTTGAAAATTGTGAATTTAGAATAGATTTTAAATAGGAAAAGAAACGAAAACTTCGAAACTTTAAATTAAAGATTTTTAAAGTTTTTACTGTATTTTATCGATATGCATAGCTAAGACATAAATTATCCCAGTGTATAATGACGCACGTGCGCATTTTTGTGATATTATGTACAAGCAGCCCTATATTAAGTCAATACCTAAAAGATACCATTGAACAATACATGTATATAATTCCGATATTTCCGTATGACTTTAAAGGCCATTTTATAGTGAAATTATATTTGACCATACAAGACGTCAAACAGCATGGTTCGATTTGGTGCAGAAAATGTATGAAAATTCGACTGAACGATCGACACAGGAAAAAAAATTCAGTATCGTTTATAAAAATTTCGTTGTTTGAGAAAAATATCTGTTTCAATGGACTTAAGTTCATTGAATGATTAGCAAGATGTAAATTTGTTTTCTCTTATTGCTGCAACAGTAAACCCGATACAAATGATTCCCAGTTGGAGAGTATCAAACATGGATGTTGCGTTTTTACTTTTTTGAGTATATGATATTTTCGTGTGCTTTACTTTGAGTTGAATACCTAGATACATAAACAAATAAGTCCTTAACTTTGATTTATAAGCATTCACTCGAGACTATAATCATCTATAAAAACAAAGAAAAATATCAAACAGGGAATGCCACGCACCAAAAGCGCAGCCTCCTCAAAACGAACCCCCCAGCACGCAAACGCGTGCACCACACACACACACACACACACACTCAAAGCTTACACATCAGGACAAAACGAACAACACACACACACACACACACACTCAAAGCCAACACATAAGGACAAGACTCATCTTGACAGAGGCTGAGAGTTTAGAACGAATAACAATCCCTGAAGGATGAAAATATAACAACATTGATTGAATGTACGGGGAGACATTTTACGGCCGCCACACGGCACAAACAAGACTGTTTTAACTACTGCATTTCATCTACATTCATTATATTACATAATATAAACTTTAGATGCATAATTTCCCTAATAAGATAAAAGTCTATACATAATCCCACATTTGTTTGATATCCTCTTTTAATATGTGTGTTTCAATTTCAAGGTTGTTATAATGTCTGATAACAAAGACCACGCATGTTTAATCTTAGCTCGAAATGATTACTGACTGCGTTCTGACAAGGTGGCTATCCCCACTGGAGCCTCATCCTTGTTTTTAAAGTGTTCAGTTTTCATACAGTAAACGTTCTCTTAAAGCAAAAATGAATTATATATTCTACCAAGATATATGGATGAAAAACTTTAAAACATTGTTCTACCATATAACTGAATATCATAGCTATTTTGATTTCTAACAGAAGTAGATGTTATAAGGAGTCAGACATAATATGATGTCTTTATTCCATTTCATTATGTTGAATTTATAGAATTTACAATGATTTCTATCTACGAAAAATATCTCCAGACATAGAAAATAATGAAAACAAGAACACTACA
This sequence comes from Mercenaria mercenaria, assembly GCF_021730395.1. Taxonomy (NCBI): domain Eukaryota; kingdom Metazoa; phylum Mollusca; class Bivalvia; order Venerida; family Veneridae; genus Mercenaria; species Mercenaria mercenaria. The sequence goes on from NC_069362.1 coordinate 29,458,052, forward strand.
AAGGAACAGCTGGACAACCCCGTTTGGGATTCTTTACACATTCCCTCATATTTATATTCAACAATGTTCAAAGTTACGATTATTGCATGTCTGGACAATCGCACTTTACTTAATCCCAAACATTTGACAATTCTTTCAGTTAACTCATGGAGCTATTTATCTAGTCATTTAATACACTGGATATCGCATTTGAAGCATAGTAAAATTTACTAATGGAATTTACAGATTTTAGACGAGGTTCTAAATGCTAGCAGATATATAGATTTAAAATTTTACAGATTTAGATCTACAAGTGATTAATGGCAATAAAGAAAAACTTCTGTTCTTTTCATTGTTCAAGAGGCGTCAAATATGATTCTTTCAATGCCAATATCTTCGTATTGTACAGAATAATGTTGTTTAAATGTTAATTTAACAAAAGTTTTTGTCGATATTAATTATTTGAGCTTTTATTTAATGCGTATTTTTGTCACATTACTGTATTTTGCCCATTCATTAACATTTTAGACTCCGTATGATTTCACCATTTTGTAGTTTAAAACTTATATTCAGACATACATTGTATCTCATAGTAAATGAAAATGACGAAATATAAAAATATATGACTAGAATATAGTTCACGATATGCAAGAAAAAAAAAACGACAACAACAACAAAAAAAAAAAAACCCCACACACATCAAATTAAAATCCTTGGTAACTTATTCACAGATTGGTTATACTGCCTGTAAGTGTTTTCTTGATATGATATACAATGGTTGGGCACACATGTTGTCAAACAAATTTGTCGAAAGCAAAACATACAGGGCATTGAATATCATCAAGAGTTATATCTAATTGGTTCCAATATACAAAACATTAATACAAGGTTGCTGTTACAGAGAAACAAGATTTAGATCACGAGCAATTAGGTAATACGTAAATATTCCTGATGTGTTATTCATCATAAAGAAGTTATGTCTCTAAGAGTAATTATCACGTGATATTTAAATGTATGTACTGTAACAGAGGAGTGCATTTACCAAAAATATTGTTTACAGTGACGAAATATATTGTTTATGTCGTTTCATCAAGTCTGGCTGTACGCCCCGTTTTAAAGTGTTTGTCTGGATTGATTTAAGACAGCCGTTTGTTGAGGTTTAAATGAATGAAAAATCCTCCTAAAAAGAGATTAAAGTTTCAGAAGTATCTGAACATTAGACTCGGAAAATCTATTTTGATACAATTATTTATCGTAGCAAACGCGTAAGTCCTTGAGATTTAGAACTCCATAACTCCATAAGTTTAATCTTGCTTAAAACAAAAAGAGTATTGTCTAGTGATAAGGTGTCGGCCGTTTGAAACGAAAGTGGGTGCGTATATTGCACCAGTACTGTTGCTTTTTTCTCCAAGAAGCCATTTAAGAGTGATTCAACTATTCACATATTATCTTGCGGATATTATTCTTATAAATGTACAGCGGGACTCGCTTCGAGGCCATGCGGTTTTGAATTTTAACTAATTCGTTTTATATCGTTTGTTAAAGAAGTCCACGCATCTTAATGTTAACTTCGTACGATGACTGCTTCCTGGACCCAAAACTGGCGTCCTGAATCAACTACTATCACCTCTAGTATCGCATTCCCCTGTTACCGGGATTAGAAACATACCTTGACCAGAGTTTGACGCAATACCCTTGCACAACTGTGCCTCAACGAAAATAATAAACCTCCAGTTAGCGTTATACAATGTTGGTTTTAACAGTAATTTGAATAATATGATAGGTTATTAAATAATGCTGTGGTCGTAAACTTATGTTTTGATTGATAATTGTCCCTTAAGATATGTTATCAAATATAAGTATTGTCATTATACACCCAGCGTTCTAACCAGTCTGAGAAAAATGGTCCGGTTACAGGTATGTACCAAATACTATTATTTTTTTTTAAGTTTTTTTTTTTATTAACTTCTTGGCCCGGGCAGTAGATCAATTGCATTTTCCATTACTGCTCATGAACAGACTCGATCAAACCGAGTCTGCAATTTTCACTGGTTGCCTCGTTCTCAATTGTTCCGAGGGATCTACTTTTCATATTTTATTGTTATCATAGCAGATATTGTAAATATAAGACCGCATGCTAACGAGATGCTGGGATTACATGTATACTTACAAGATAGTGGTTTATCTTGACATCATTCAGATCATGTTTAGTTCATGTTTAATCAAGTTGTGATAGTTTATCAAGATAGAATAATAAAACATAATATTTGTACTAAGGTTCAGCCTCTGCTTTTAGTCATTTGGCAAATCAATGTCGGATAGGTCGACAAGATGTTCAACATCTATACATGAAAACCTTGTGCTAAAAAACCCAAGTTACTCGCTTGCGCGTAGCCATATGGCAAAATGGTTTTCAGTACGCAGAAATTAGTTTGAAAATGACCAAACTTTTCACTTAATATAAAGACGAAAATAACAAGTTATTGTTAGATGCTTGAGTGCATCTAGATACATTTATGATTAATCGAGATTGTCTATTTGCAATAAATCAAATTTATTACGCACAACCAAGATTTTTTATGTCTCCAAATGAAATGGGGAAAGAATGTTGTTCTGCCCTTTGTGCCTTTATGAATGTATCACATTTGCCAAAGTAATGTACACTTAATGCTGCTTACCATCAATACTTATAAACATTAGACATTGTGATTATAGCAGGAACTTGAAATAGTTTATAAAAGAAGTATGTACGAGATATACAGCTTAACTGTGCATTTTTTCGCATTTAGACATATACGTTCGCAGAGAAAAAGTCGATAATATCGACACTAAGGCAATTAAATATAGCAACTATAAATTTAAGAATTTTCGATGAAAAATGTTATTAGTTCGTATCATGACGAAATTGCACTATAGAAAAATCCAAAATGTCTCCGATTTGTACAACAAATGCAACCTGACCTTATTGTATGTAAAGCATGCTTCAACTCACAATTGTAATTGCAACATAAAGAAACAATGTTTTTTTAAATGCAAAATGTGACTGATATAATAATATGACCAATCCACATAAAATGTCAATGTCCCCGGTCCTGCGTCCTTATGTTAAAAATGTATCTTTTGAAGGAATAGACAGTTGAAACTGTAGGCGAAAAAAATCAAATCCTTTAAATAATTGTTGAAACGACATGTCTTACAATTTTATGACAGATTTAGTTGAAATAGATATATAATTTCTGAGTGCGATATGAGTTTAAACATGACCTACATTAGTAAGATTAGGGTTATGACTTCTGACTGAACGATTTTCATATATTTTCGTGACATTACATTTAGTCAAATAACGACTACCTCAGCAAGATTTAATTCAACATGACAGCCTCTGTCTATTGTTTTCTGTTTCTCTTTTATCTTTTTCATTTGATAAAGTAGAATTTATAAATCACTGATAAACAGAATCAAAACGTACGTTAATTTTCATATTGCGCATACGTCACACTTAGGTTTTCATCAATGATCGCCATTGCAATTGCCGTTGAATAATGTACGGAATTCGATGTGTGGAGATGTGCCATAGATAACATGTAATGTCACTTTGAATCATCTCGAATTTTCTTAATAACTTGAGAGCTCGTCTGTTTGGCTCAACATGGTAGTGCAAATCAATCGAGAGGTTGGTCGTAACTTTAATTCCAGGGCGAGCCGCATGATCTCTGTAACGATTTGATAAAGGACATTGTGTCTGAAGTCATTTTGTCTCTACCTCTACCTAATGTGGAGATGTTTGTCCCTACTTGAATTAAATAATGTAATCCTTTCACTGCTACAGTTCTATTGGCTAAAACCCGTATTACATTGAACTGCCAATTTGTCTAATGAAATGCGTGTTATCAGATTTCTTTAAGCCAGTGCATTCAATCAAGCTAACATACTTATATCACCAGGGAAATAATATATCTCTTTGAAAGCGATCTGTACAAATCAGAAATAGTTTATGGTGGAAGAACTTTAAAGTCATAACATCATGGAAGTATACACACATTCAATAACTTATTCATGAAAGCGTCTACAACCTACAAAAAGAAACATCGATAAAGCAATATCCTGATTTATTCCTGGTCGCAGGCAGACGCGGAGAGCAACATCACTGTTTATAGAGTATTGCCAAATGCGGTTTTTCATTTTGTAGAACAAGTGTTGCAACAAATATACATTGTGTTACAAACATATTTTAGTTATATCAAATAAGGTGAAGTATAATTACCTTCATGAAAATATTGTCAAAGTTAAAATTAGTATTCTGAAGTAGTATTACACTTCATATACTTTTTAACTGCTTCATCCACTTTTTTCCTTAACAGTAATTTCTTCAATTTTTGTTTCAGAATTTTGAAATATTAACGAAATACATTTTTAGTGATAGGTGGTAATACGAACTGAACTCTTTAGGTTTTCAAAATTTTCGCCATGAACCCCAAGTGTTTAATAATATATATTACGTTGTAAAATTCAGCCATATTTGTGACATATAACAAGAAATTTCTTTAAAAAGATGGTCGGCGAATTGTAACAAGAAAAGAAGTTTATGAGGTTTTCATATCATTTGTGTTATTCTATCATCTGTCTATCATTTGTCAAATAGCGAAATTAAACACCACACTTTAACAATTTAAATGGTTCTCTTTTAATTTTCACAAAGGTTTCGTGGGGATGCAAATTTGTTTCGTTTATCCTACGACGAAAAATTACAGCAGTGGTCAGAACCACTCTACCTAGACGACCTACACCCTTGTTAATGTGATACGCAGACCGCACTCAGCTGTTTCTGTAAATTGATATATGTTTGTATTTGAACAGGTTTTTATTATATCTATTAAACTAACTTATAATTTTTGAGATAAATCAATATTCTTCTAAATATATTGAGCGAAACGTAGCTTTAAAACTATAAACAGCGTCATTAAGGACAAACACTTCGTCTGTCATTTCACTCAGCGTTGTACAATGAGCAGAGTGAGAAAAGAAAGACATCCTCGTCCAATCAGGCAGTGTGTTGCATAAATCTTTCAATTTAATAAATTTTCTTCTTCTTCTTCTTCAGAGTATACCTATCGCAAACAAAGTCTAGTCTATTCTGAAGCTGCGAATAGCTGTTTACATATTTAATGGCTTTTAAAGATATCATAAATCGTTTTCTATCTATTCGGTTGGGGATATTTTGCATTTTATGATGATATTTCTTTATCAGTAGGACGAAATAAAGGAATTTGTATTCGATTAATCAATACACTAACGTTTTGTTAACATGTGGTATTTCTCTGTGGATTTATATTTTCTGACTCATATTTTTTCCTCTGTTTCATTGTTTATCCAATGATTCCCGTTATGTGTTATATTTGTCCTCAGTTGTTTTAAAATACCTTGAGGTGTCTATTACCGATATATAATACAATGAATGTGTTTGTGATTTACAGCAATTAAATCAATTTACTGTGACAGTAGACTTAGTTTTTGTGTCTGGGGAATAACAATCCTAACAGTCTGGAACTGATATAATATCTCAGAGAAAGCAAATAGACATAGTGGCGAATAATAACACAGATTCTGAAGTTAATAACTGCAAAGTACAAAAGAGCGGTCAGAAGTAATATATTCTTAGAGAAATAATGGCCAAGTAAGATCAAATAACGAAGAACAGAAGTGAATTGTAGCCTAGTAATTTCTTCCACTTTTGAAAACGAATATTTTCATGTTACAAACTTCAACACTTAGAGAAACGGACATTGCAGTTCATCATATTACAGGCCCGGATCCAGGGCCGAGTCGAGCCGAGGGGGCTTGTGCCCCCCCACCACAGTTGGCTGAGAAGTGACCTATACTCATCAAAGATGCACCATACCATTTTAGTAAAGGAATTTTTTTTTCTCAATATTTAGACCTAAAATTCACTAGTGGCCACCATTTCCTGCCTGTATTTCGAACATTTCCATTGGGAGACCCACTAAAACCCCCTTACACGGGTAAAGGTAACCCTCTAATACCTTCCAGCTCTCAGCGCTCGCTATGAGCCTCGGCGGTGACGTCTTCGTTCTAGAATGGTGCCCCTCACCCCCAGTCAAAACTTTCTGGGACCGGGCCTGTATTAAGTCGCCAGATTCTGAGTAAACGGGTTATATATTTCTTTAGATACATAGAAAACGAAATTACTTTAAAAAATAAAGCATATTGCTTACAATACCATCTCTCGAATAGTATTTCACTGGACTTAGGATAGTGGGGGATTCGTAGTATTTGTGACATTTTAAAAAACACGCGAACACTTCAAATATTATTTTAAAAAGTTGCTAACTGAACCGGTTTACCCCAGAGTTGCAATAAATCCGTGGCAACGTATGCGTTTCAGAAAATGACGGGATATAGGCTTTGTGTTATCGGGGTTAAGATTGTAACCCAGTCTATCAAAAATATTTGAGAACATAGATACAACTAAACTGAATTACGATAGTAATATTTAGCAAAGTATTTACGTAATTTATAATATAATATAATAATAATAAAAATGATAACCCTGTTAAAGAAGTTTATTTGTAATATATTGGTTACGAGCCTGCAACATTTTCGTTTATGCCGTGTTGGCGACCTGTGGTTTTCCACTTTCTATTTTATATGGTTAATTTTATTTATTGATGCCATGTTTATTTTTATCCTTAAAACAGGTAGTTTGATTTTACTCCCAGAACGGTTTATAATTAATTGCAACTGTCCCCTTCGGGAAACACATAAAATGATTAAGTTTCCCTTCATGTTCTAAGCTCTATACGAAGACACCTCAGCCTACCTGGAATACATTATTTATAGATTTATAACACCGACGTCTTAAATGATATAAAGACAAGATCATATTGATGAGAGGGTTTGTTTGAATTCATTTAGGAATGCCCTTGTTAGTTAAACGAAATCCAACAAAGAGTGATAGAGTTTTAGAAAGCATATGACAATATTTTCAAACAATGTGCCATAATACAATACAACATGACATGTCGCAGGGTGTGGTCTGTTTCTGCCTTATCCACCGGTAATGTTGTACCTTGAGACCAGATGTATCGTACGTTTTATTCAAATATCTGTATGAGTAACGTAAGATTCACGGTGGTCCATTACTGCCTTACCCGCCTGTACTTTATCACCATGTGATCAAACAAATAAGGATGAATATCCATCAGGTTAAGCTATGTGCCAAAATCGCAGCCTCACAAAAGCGCAACCTACAGCACGCGGTCGATAACAAGACTAGCATACATACACTAAAACTAGAGGACAATAGTTAGAGTCACACTGGTTTGTAATTGCATTATTCATCTGTATTTTGTCACCTTGAGTCCAGCAGCATCATACGTTTTATTCAAATATATGTAGACGTAAATCAGTATTCGCTGTGGTCTGTTACTATCTTAACAACCTGTACCTTTCCCCATTTTACATCTTATTCACATATTTGTAGAAGAAACAAATGAGGTGAATTGTAATGGTATCTCTAACGAGTACGTTGGAAACGTCTGATGAAGAGGTTGCTTTTGGGAGCATAGATGAAACTAAGCAAAATATAAGTATAACAGAATATTGAATTGACTCAATAATCTCAAAAGAATGAAAACAAAGAGAACAGGAAGAATTTCATTTGGTCGCAAATTAGCCATTTTGATTCTTTCTGTAAAACATGTTATTAATATGTCAAGTGATCACTTAAAAGCTATTACCCTAGTCTAGGAGATTCGTCCGCTGGCTGATACTAGGCGTTTTCGTTATAAGACACCCAGTTTCTTTTCATTGTGTTGATTAATTACCCAGCTTAATTATTGTTGGAAAGTGTTCTCGTTACCAGAACTTTAAATATTGTAGTTCGTATTTCCTGATAATGACAAATGTTATTAAGAAAAACATAGTTATTCATTTAAACATAAAGATGTGACGGATCATCTTGAAATTATTCTAGCGACAGTAGAACAACTGACCTTTTCTTAAGCTAGCTTTCTCTTTTTCGGGGTTCCATAGCAGTGAAAAGCAAATGACCTGAAGCAATCGAACACAGAAGCCCCTTTATGATTTTTTTTAGCCACAAACCTTTTAACACACATTTGCATGTAAACTACTTTACATATACATATAATGCCCGTAAATGTCCTCTTTATATATTGTACTTCATTGCTGCTACACAAACGCACTGTTTATTATAGTTTAGTTTTTGCTAGGTTTAACGTCGCAATGACACATTCATAGGTCATACGCGACTTTCCAGCTTTGATGGCGGAGGAAGATCCCAGGTGCACTACCGAGCATTATTTCATTAAGGGCGGGCACCTGGGTAGAACCAACGACCTTCCGTAAGCCAGCTGGATGGCTTCTTGCTATGAGGAATTCAACACCACGAGTGAGGCTTGAACCAACATCGGTGAGGGGCAAGTGATTCCAAGTCAGCGATATTATCCACTCAGCTACGGAGGCTCAGTGTTGTTTATATATGTGAGGTCCCCTTGAAGTAAGTTACCTCGTTGTGTCAGTTTCTTATTAAAGCTGTTTTCAGTTAACCATTTTCGTTGAGAAAAAGTAAAAATTAAAAGGTAAGAGTAGTTTTCCCTAAAGCACAGAGCCCCGCAAGCACAGTCATAGAGCCATGCATCGCAAGAAAGGCCTGCAACAAAAAAGAAATTGTAACGGAAAAATGTATAAGGCTGTTACTTTGAACATCAAACAACAATATGCAAATTATAAGAATGGGTGAAAGGTAGATAAAAGTGTGGGGATGTGCGGGAGGGTAAAGTAAAACGAGGATTAATATTCAGCAGAAAGAGCCACGCTCCAAAGACAGACTGAAATGTTGAAAATTTCAACCTATCGTTAAAATTCCTATATTTGTTTTGACTGAAATGGAAAGTAAAACTGCTTTTTTGTAGCTCGCATACAGGTCAACTCTGGAGTAGAATGTGCAATAACTAAAGTGATAACTCTAATCGAACAATGCTTTTTCCATGGGGAGTTAAGAATGTCAACATACTAGTATGATATAAAACACGGATCGCTAACCTCCGACAATATTACGTCACATGACGACTATTTCAAAGGCACACTAATAACGACAATCAGTACTTAGAATACATTTTACGTAAATTTAAAATAAATATATAACATTATGAAAATAACGTTCATCTAGAACGAAACTGTATATAAATATCCAATGAATTAAGCATCCTAGTCTTTTTTCCATTTCATAAACTGATATATCTGTTATGATAAATTGCTGAAAATATATCAATTCATCAATAAAATGCACACATTCCAATGCAGAAAAGTATTGGAGAGATTCTGTAATAGATTGTATTTGAACAAATCATTCATCCTTCCGATGCACTGAACTATTGAAAAAAGATAACGTCGAAGAAAACTGGCTTGGACATCTGGATTACTCTAGTTTTGTTTTTTTGCAGCCGACTTCAATTCCGCAAAGTTTCATACAACAGAAGTATGTAATATATCTTGACGTCTGAAAATCCTGTTTTATTCCAATTGATCAAAATCCTTTGAATTGTTTTGGTATCGTACCAAATTATTCTATAGTTCAATAGGATGCAACATACGCATATTTTTGTTCTGTTAATAACTGATTAGTGGCACATTGTTAACCTTGGAGCGTACTAACTTCAACTCTTTTAAGTGCTGGAACATTATATAAAAGAGACTAATAGCTACCGTTAGTATAAGAGAAAATCGGGATTGCAGCAGGTTATCAATTGATTGAAGATCTCTGAGCAATTTTGTAATAAAGTTACATTAAAAAACAAATATCTATATATAATTGTCAGAATTTCAAACAACGCAAATACGTATGCTATTCAACCAACAACAGAAGTATGCAATGCATCTTAACGCCTGAAAACACCTTGCTCATTTCTTTTGTATTTTGCATATAATTGAAATGTACTTGTTGGATTTGTTTGAAGCTGTGCAGTCTCTTTTCGTTGCGGGCGTATATATGTGTATATATTTTTATTGAGAGGATTAACGCCTACGATGACAGCTAGATATAATAACACGTCTAGAAAAGATTACTCAAATGCGCGGACGACATGTGTCACTTAAGACCTTCCCACATACATATATTTACAATCCGATATTATCGGTAGGTCTGTATCAGTTGAGTTTGTATAGAACTATCTGTGATATTTTCATTGTAATGTTCCCTGAGCAAATTTGTTTCGCTTCATCATCAAGATCTAACTTAATCCAAAATGGTCAGTCAAAACGCTAACGTTCATTTCGTGATCTCAAATCGAAAACAGCCATCCTAGAATGACAGAGAACCAAGTAATATTTCATATTTCGAATGTCTGAATGTTTCTAGGGCCATATCACTAACTTTGCAGTTTATTTTCATGAATAGACTTGCTAACAATAATACAGCATAATTTTATAAAGATAAACAAAGTCGCACGGGTCATTATCACCCAGTCAAACTTAAAAAAATACCGTTTTCGACTAATCCTACAGTTCTCTGCTTAAAATCGACTGGTTCACTTTTATGAGATGCTAGTATAACAATTGTGAATGAATCTGTCTGTGATGCTAAAATAACATTCAATTGAATGGCCGAAAAATGTCTATTTCTAATTGTTTAATAACATGTCTATATTATTTGTGGATTCCGATTGCAAATGTGAATGAAATGCTAGCGCTGTTTCAATGAATGATGTCTGTAGTAGAAATTGCATGAAAGTTCAGTGAGTTAGTTAACACCAGATCTATGCTATCAGCGTATATACGTTGTCCGTTGGTGAGCTTTAGACATAAATAAAAAGTATATAACGCTACCAAGCAAAATAATTGCAGGCTTGGTTTAATTAAGCTCCCTAGCACATATTTAAGCGGAATTCTATTACAGTGGAACTGCATATACTCCATTTACCCAAAAGACTAGAAGACGTTTCTAATCATTTGTGATATGTAAAGAGTGTTTCGTCATTAACAGACTGCGTCAAAGTCAGTCTGTCTGCTTGGATGCGTTATATGTTTCCAAATGATCTTATAGATTTTGTTAAATGTCTCCCAACACTTGGACTGCGTGTTGTTTTTCGGCGAACGCCGTCTACGAACGAATGGCCCATGCCACGTGACGAAAGTTTGCAAATCCGACTACTTAATAACGCATTATAGATATTTATCAAAATGAATTATTTATCCAACATCCTGTCTGATTGGACGAGGGTGTCTTTTTTCCCACTCTGCTGATTTTGCAACGCTGAGTGAAATGACAGACGATGCGTTTGTCCTTAATGACGCTGTTTATAGTTTTAAAGCTACGTTTCGCTCAGTATAATTTAAAACATTAATATATCTATAAATGATTAGTAAGTTTAATAAAAATAATAAAAACCAGTTCAAATACCAACATATATCAATTTACAGAAACAGCAAATACGGTATGCTTGTCACATTATTAACTGTGTGATTAGCCGAACCGTGCTAGGTAGAGAAGTGTCTTCCATTATTCGTCGCAGTTTTGCTGTTAGAAATATGTTAGATATATGATAGAATACACAAATGATATGAAAACTCTGGTCCTATACAGCTTATAAAGACTCATTAGAAAATAAAAAGCTTTCAAATTGTGACCGATGTATCATGGTTAAGCTGTAAAGCACACGTAAATATGTTTATATTTTACATATACAAAGGTACAACTACATATCCCTCTAATAAAGCTCAAAACATAAAAATGCACTGTCCTTTCATATGTTATCTTATATGTCTACGGTACAATTGCAGCAACACTTCATATACAAAACACAAGTCAATAAAAGTAACAATGTTGACAATATCATTAAATATACAAAGATAAACAATGTTTTGGAACACAATGACCTCCTACATTCATTGACATACATTCCTATCATCATTCTGTGACATTAATGCACTCACTGTTTATGATGGCACATACTTCCAAAATTTCCATTTAGTTATTTATTTACAAGCTACATACTTTGGGTATAATTTAATTACATTAGGCAATTTACATGAATTGGCCTCTGAATATTGCAGTACTCCACATTCTCGCTACTCTGTATATTATGAATGTTTTTATAGCTTAACTATCACCGAAATGAATGAATTGGCAGAAACATTTATTTCTGGCGTTAACATAATTTATGTGGCATAAAAGTTACTATTTAATTCGGAAATATAAATACAATTTGCGACGAATGGAACTGTATAATGCACCCGGAACCTTTACGATTATAGGGCCTACAGATTAATACCTGCAATTTAATTAGACTACATCACAGTTGCTGCTGACAATATAAGATAAAATCTTTCGAGTATATTGGTTTTAAAGGTTAGTGTACGTGTATATTGCTTTTGCAGTCGCAACGATAAATCTACTTGACTTGTTTGTTAAGTATCTAGTTTAGTACTACTCGCATGACTATGACGTCATGTAAACGCTGACCACCCTGAAGGTTACAAAGTACCACTGGCTACGAATGTTGGCGTACGTCATATTGTCGTATAACAGCCTTGGAGATCACTTGCTGGTTCATTAATGTTTACAGAGGTCCCAATCTACTCAGCATTAAAGGTGAAACCGTCTACACTTCTTTCACAATTTCTTCGCCATGGAATGAGGTGCCGATGGTGTTTTATATAACACGTGAAACATGCTTTACAATAAATCTAAAATAAATTAGCAAAAACTAGATACATAGATTTAAGCTGGTTTGACCCATCGGACGTGACGTTAGAACGTTTGCAGTTTCAACATACCACCATAAGTTGAAAATTATGTTGTTTCAAACTCAGTTAATAACATCAAAATATACATTGATCCGCGTTAAAACGCAACATTTTTGACATTCTGTAAAATATCATAGAGAATATTTGAAGTCATTGTTTGTACAATGCAATTAAATAACGTCTTTAGTTTGGAAATAATTCCTGAGGGTTAACTAGGTAGCTACAGATATTCAATAAGCCTGGTAATAATGTCGAGCTTATGTTCATGCCAGAAAAAATGCTGAATTGTTCAAAAATACTGGAACTCTCTGCTGCACTTCTTGAACCACAACCCATGCAAACATGTACTGCATCCCACTTTCTCTGTGCTTGATTATTTTATTATGCAGTAAAGGTTTGTTTTAAAGTGTTAACATCTTGCGTTTGAAGCTACAGCCGAAAAGCATGCTTAGGATCTTTTTACAGATTTTATTAGCATTTGCAATTTTTAACAATTTGCCTTATCTGCAGACTAAGTGATATTTTCCTATAATTCTTTTAATAGTTTGCAGTTCTTTCTTTAAAATTATCATCAAAGAGCCTTTCTGTAATAAATGAAAGTATGCTATTAAACATCTACGTATTTCACTCTAAAATAAAACGTTTAATTTATTATTTCCTGAATTTCTGAGTGTAGGAATTACTCAGACTAAGATGTTACATTAAAACGAAACAGACAAAGTTGAAAGACAATGCATTTTAGAATGGCCCGTCTACGGTTCCACTTCGGTGACATTTGCTTGTCCTTTTGGATAATTATATATTTTGCACTGGCACCAGACCAGAAGGAAAATGCTACTGTAATGTTATACCCCAGCCCTGGGTATACTTTAAGAACCACGGTCATGAAGGGAAAATATACACAGTATGGAATCAAAACCTATGTACCTGCTGGAATCACGGGAATACAGCAAAAATAAGTGTTTAGATCCTAATACTACATGTATCATGCAAGGATGAACATGTCCCAAGTTCTTTTCATACAAAAATTGTCACAGAATCACATTGGTCATAATGCAGATATATGGTACGTATTTCCTCTAATCAATTGTTGAATTTCACTAATTTAAAATGTCTTTTCACGGTTTCGTTTCGTGTGACTAGTTCCGTATGAAGGCATTTAACGAATGTTATCCCCTGTGAAAATGAGTTCTTAAGATTTTGAACTGTTCATGAACTGTTCTAGAGTATGAAGGACAGTTCTTGATCCATTCATCACGCCTGTTCAAGTACGTGTATACTGTGTATACTGAGTTCAAGAACTTTCTAAGAATTTATCGAATTCATGAATTGTTCTTTAAAATGATATTGAATGTTTTAAGGACTATGTTTTATACTCTGTGTTCAACTGCCATTCTTGTTCAAGAACAGCTTGTGTATATTTTTAGAACAACTATGTTGTAGCATGTTCTTAAAGCAACTTCAGTGTTCTCAAAATGTTCTTGGAGTACCCTTAAAGTAATCAATTATGGACAACTCCACCATATTTTAAGAAATACAGTGTTCATTACATTTTTATTAATCCTGTTAATGATAACAGTTTTCCGACATGTTGTTACAACCAGTTCCAGAGTAGTTATAGAACTTTACTGTTCTCAAAATGTTCTTGTGTTCGTGATGAAAAACCAGAAGTAATTAACAATAGGTTTAGAACAATATCTTTTTATTCATTCACCTTTTGTAACATGCAATTGCCAAAACAATTTAAAGATTTTGAATTGCAATGTTCTTCTGCTTCTTTTCTCAAAATTATACTAATAGTAATATTACTAAAATAGGACATTTTGTAAAAGATTCTACCTGGCTGTAATTGTTTTAATGCTATACTCTATGCAAGTAGATGATTATTCTGACAATTATTTATGTCAAATGAGAAAATACACTTAGTTAAAGTGATGGTACATGTATCGGTAACTGTCAGCCATTTATGAGATATATCAACTTTCTCGATTCGGTTATTTCGATTTATTCGATATTTCAACTAAATTTTCAATCCCTAACTTTGAAATTTACTCTATGTTGAAGTATTTCATGAACAAAACATCTTAAGCAACTTAATTTATGAACATTTCATGAACTTTCATGTAAACTGAAATATTCATTTATTATACAAAAAACTTAAGTTGATTACCTTTATTGAATACGTTCATAGTCTGTTCATGGACTTTTATGAACATGTTATTCATAATGTCACATTATCAGTTTTCACCATTTTGTTGCATGCTGGGAAATGTTTTGCATATGTGATTCAGCAATTTTTGAGAAGTTTGTGTAGCAAATAAGAAGGAAACATTTATCATACTACAGCAAGGAATGGTTTAAAAGGAACATAAGGACACTGGACACTGAATATTAAATATGTAATTATTGTGTTGTCATTATCATTCATTTTAAAAATAAGGGATCCTTTTAAAATGTCACAAGTTTTTACGATGAAAGGTTAGTATCTGACTTTAAATCTTGAGATAAAAGTAATTTATATATTAACGTAATGTTGTGTATTTTTTAGGCTATTGTTTACTTCTTGTTATGCCCCCACCCAACTATAAGTTTACTGTTTTACTCATGTCAATTGTTAAGGGTGTAAAATGTCATTGTCACAGTTACTGAGACTCAAAAAAAGTCTCTAGCCACCTGCTGTACAACACTCTGACATACAGCTGTCAGATTCATAGGATGTGTTAAAGGTAATGGTCAGTCTGCTTGACCAGAAACAAAATGTAGTAGTTTCCAAGAACAAAATGTTGTTTGTGGCCCCTGCCAAGATATGAGGTATTTTCCCTCTGGAAAATTGCATGAAGTGTTAGGGGGCCTGGGCAGTGTTGCATTTTCCATTACTGCTCGTGAACTGACTCAATCAAACCGAGTCTGCAATTTTCACTGTTTGCCTTGTTCTCGGTTCTTCCGAGGGATCTACTATCCAGATTTTATTCATAAAATGCTCATGAATAATTCATGAACTGAAAGTCGGACTCTATCCAGTTCTTGATCTTATTCTGAAATTTTAAGAATTTGTTCATGAACAGTTCATGAAAGTTTCGACAGGGTAGTAACCTTTTAGGAACCGATTCGGAATTGTAGATGGTGAAATGTTCGAGAACAGTTCAAGAACTGACCACTTCCTAAACTGCTGGCTATAAAATGTTCAAGAATTTTTTGGAGCGTATTCAGGAATGTTTCATGAATTATTATAAGAACTTCACCAGAACTGGGCTAGAACATATGTCCTTCGTCTGTTCATCTCCTGTTCATGAACCTCTCAATAACAGTTTATGAAATGTTAAATGGGACACTTTTGGGGACATTTCAGGGACAGGTTAAGAACTTCAGCTCATAAACAGTTCATGAATTGCACTTGTATTGAGTCCTATGAAATGTTCGGGAAGGTCTGTAAGGAACATCTTAATAACAAAAAATTCTTGAAATATTGTCTCATTTTACATTACACGTATACTTTAATAACACCTTTGACACAGTTCTAGAACTTTGTCCATGAAAGCTGCAAGAATTGTTAATGAACTGCTCTTTAAAATTTCACAGGGATCACAGTTTGAAAAAGTCCTTGTTTGTAGACCTTAACTGAAAAATGGAAATTATTAAAAAGTACCTATCCAACAAATATTTTTTTGTCATTCTGCACTTCTCTCCTATTGCATTCATTATTGCTATCAACGTTTAAGTTGGAATATAATGCCATAGCAAAAAGATTAACAGACGGACGGACAGACAAAACGGACGGTTTGAAATAGGTAAGCGTACACAGTACATTCTTTATATCTTCCATGCTCCAAAGCTACAGGACAGTGTAAATAAAATATGAATGAGTTCCGCTTAAGCTGGTACTTTGGAGAGTGACGGGTGCTGAGCCGGGTCGGGTATTGCTTTTCGTGACTGCATTCTTTTCTTCAAAAATATTTTTATATTTACATATATTTCACCAAGTATAATGCAAATATGGGCAAAGTATTTACATCTGGTGTAATGTCATGTGTAATGACTAAACCAATCTCCGTTTTGTCTTCATTGAACGTGTTTCATTGAAAAAAATAATATATATTGCATCTATAAATTATTATCTGCACAGTTTTAACAAATATCAATATTATCTTAAGGCATTTCATTTCCATTTCGTGT
Source organism: Mercenaria mercenaria (assembly GCF_021730395.1). Taxonomy (NCBI): domain Eukaryota; kingdom Metazoa; phylum Mollusca; class Bivalvia; order Venerida; family Veneridae; genus Mercenaria; species Mercenaria mercenaria. The sequence goes on from NC_069362.1 coordinate 29,474,987, forward strand.
TAGTTTCAGATAAGATTTATTATCCTTACAACAAATAAAGATCATCACTGTCATCTAACGGATTCAGTCTGGTCACCGAATTATTCAGTGCTTTTATTTCGAAGAAAAGTACATTCGTAATTTAAACGAATTAATAAACAGTGCTTTGATTAAAATATTCTTAATGTACGATTAACTTTGTTGACCATCAATTAACTCTCAAATTTGTCAAACCGTAGTCCGCTGAAATGCGACACTGCAGAGTAGTCGGAAATTATTACAGTCATCAACAGTTTTAAAAGTACTTGCACGTCATTAATTTATACATCTGACAGGTGTCCATCTCTAATATAAATAATTTGAACATAATAGAAGCATATCGATGAAGTAATCCGCCTGAAACATAAACCATATGATTGATTTTCAATAAACTATTGAAATGAATAAATAATGTAGCTCTAATTTTGTAATAACATGCAACAATGCACTAAATTAGCTATTTGATATTTTAATTAATTTGTTTATCAATAAAAGCAGTATTTCGGTTTTGATAATATCTAGAATTAGTCAGTCTTGATACATAAAATATATTATCGTTGTTTTCCCTTCAATACAATGAACTGTGAACATATCCATACTTTCACCGTATAATTGTTTAACGTGACATATGAGTCATGTATTTATCACATCTTGCGTCCGACTTATCTAATGTAACTGGATTTAGTTTTCTGCTTTTATTCTCTAAAAACACAGTTGCAAAACGTTTACAGGAATGGTCAATTAACTTTAGACGTAAATGTCCTCATTGCTGACGTTAGATGTAAGGGTATCGCAGATATAAAATGTCACGTTCTTCACTGCTGGCGTTAGACATAGTTACGTTCTTCATCAGTGCCGTTAAACAGATAATGGTCTACATAATTGGCGTTAGACGTAGGATTCACCATCGCTGGCGTTAGACAAACAAGTGAATGAAGTATTGCCATGCTATACAAAGTAATACTGCAGTATAACATAATGAACTGATATCTGCGAATGATGTATAAACAATATTGTACTCTATATATATGTTATAACAAAACACTTGGATACAAATTTGCATGTATAAAAGCCTACATTTGTTGATTGTTTCATAACATCTATAAATATGAACAAGAGTGCCAGAATGTTAAACTATACGCCCGTCATAGCAAATTTCTTTACACTTAAATTAATCCTAAAAAATCTATAAAAGATAAATAAAAAACCCAACTCTTAACCAGGTAGAGATAGGTCAAAATACACATAAAAATTGGATATACCATGCATGTTTTGTCTCGAATTTTCCCTACGGCCTGTAATAAAAAGTTACAAAATAAACAATTTATAATAAAAATAAAGGGAAGTAATTCTGAAAACAAGGGTGTCTCATGGTGGTGAACATTTTTGCCAAGTTACATCAAAATCCCTCCACGCATGAAGAAATGTCCCGGACAAAGTCATTCTTAAATTTGACCTTTGACCTCTAAGTGTGACCTTGACCTTAGACCTAGGGACCTGGTCCTTGCGCACGACAATCCGTCTCATGGTGAACATTGGTGCCAAGTTACATCAATATCCCTCTATGCATGAAGAAGAAATGCTTCGGACAAATTTAGTCTTGTATCTGACCTTTGGCCTCTAAATGTGACATTGACCTTAGACCTAGGGACCTGGTTCTTTTGCATGCCAATCTGTCTCACGGTGGTGAATATTTGTGCCAAATAATGTTAAAATCGCTTTAAGGATTGTTGAGTTACAGACTGGACAGGAAAAAACCCTTTTGGCCTTTGACTTCCAAGTGTGACCTTAATCCTTCAGCTAAGGCCCGGATTTTGCGCATGACATGTTGTCTCATCCAGGGGAATATTTATGCCAACTGATATTTAAATCCTGTTTTGCATGACAAAGTTATAGACCGGACAGGAATCAAATCCTATTGACATTTGATCAACAAGTGTGACCTTGACCTTTAAGCTAGGGTTCTGGGTGTTTGTTTACATGACTGACCAATCAGAACGCACAGACGTTACCTTATTCCAAGGTATACTCTTAGCTCATTTCCAGTAAGTTCCCTGTACGTTTTTGAATTGGTGGTCTCTGTTTTGTAGAGCTTTATGTTTTCATATTAGGTAAGAGTTTCTTAACTTGGGATATTACAGAATACCATAGATGAAAAATGTGTTCACAGAGCAGCCTCACTTACAGGGACGACTGTCTTAACCGATATTTCAAGTCGCACAAACGTTATTACCCGGAAATATGATCTGCATTCAGTTCATTTAAAAACGCACTTTTTTCATTATCGAATTTCTCAAAAACTGGAGCAGATTTTCATTTCACATTTTCAACACTTAATCAAAATACAATTTGTTTCAAAATGATCAAATTGTTTAGAATCATTTATTTGGAAAAATCGTATCCAGCGCAGGTTTGAAATTCCGTTTTACGCATGTGCAAACACCACTTCTGTGTAATCTAACAGTTAAATATTTTGAGTCGGAAAAGATTAGCTACTAGCTAAGTACTGTAACAGTAAAAATCACAAAATCAATCCCAGTTTAGCAATTTTGTGGAAGTCTCTGACGTTTCAGTTTTATTGCTTTTGTAATTTGTTGGGTTTTTTTCCATAAAGTTACCATTGACGTTTTAAAAAACCTAAAACATCATACATATACACATTTAAAAATCTAAGCTGTTCTCAATGCAAAGAGTGAATTTAAGTGACCTCAAAGGTGACAGTGACAAGTTGAAATAGCTTACATTGGTTTAAAACTTTGAACATTTTATATGTTTTCTTAAATGTTTTTGTCCCAAATAAGATTTATGTCAATTTATTTTTTTGTTTAAAAATGTACTCTCGTGTAAACACTAAGTATACTATGTTCAGTTTGTCATGATTTTTTAAAATCTTTTTCATGCTTAAAGTCGGGCGTAAATTTTAATATGAAATATTCTGATGATATTCATAAAATTTGGCATAATCATTCAGAGAAAGATATTAGATATGCAAAATGGTCTTGATATTACTTTTTGTATTCTCAGAAAAAAGAGAAAAAACTACGGATGTGAGGTTTAGAATGTACTGAGTATATATTAAATAGAATTTTCAAAACATTGGTGGTCCTAAAAATTATGAAGAACACACAAAAGTTATTATTGTATGTTTTTCTTTAGTAAGGTTAGGCCTACAAAACATATCAATCTTATCACTTCAAACAGCTATCAGCTATGACCTTGTACCTGTTAACATCTACAGTTAACAATTATTTAGGAATTTAAAAGTATATCTAAACAAATGCCATCGCAAAATACCAGAAACAAAACGCCGGCGGGTGTGGTCTGTTACAAAGTAATCAGAAGTTTACCACATCCTTCAAAGATTTATAGGAGTTCTGATGGGAAATTACGAGGTATCTGTTATTACGGTAGGTAATTTTGTTCCATAACTAACACATGTTGTGAATATGTCAGAGATCCGTAAAAGTATATTTGAAAAAAACTGTTTTCGTTACTAGCGCATTTGATGAAAATTAGATGTAACTTAAGTTTTTATCAACTGGCTGAAATCTAAAATAGGGTATCATCTTATAAATATTAGATTTCTGACATTAGATATACTTCTTTTCATGTGCTTTCAAACAGATTAATGTCACATGATGCATCGATAGATACAGTTATAGCATTTTATTAGTAACTAGCGACTTCTAAAACAGTATTTTTGGTATTGCATGTAACGTAACAGACTGAATTTCAAAAGTACAATTATAACCTATGAAAAATATTCAGTTTCTTTTTTAAAAATTATTGTGTTTTGAAGTTATATTATAGTAATAAAACCTATAGTCTTTCCAGATTGAAGTGGTTTTTAGTTTATGTACCTGTTTATCTGTAAGAAAGAATTCATATATTGCATGAACAAGAGGTCAGTAGAACGCGGCTTTTCCTGTGTGATATCTGTTTTGTTTAAGTATGGGCACATTCTAGTCGTAGTTGATATTACCAATGTGTTGTAAAATACAATAAACCCATTGTATTATATAAATGTATGTTTGAATGTTTTGCTTGCTCACCTTTCCTACCTACGCACTGGGACCAATCGTACTTGCTTAAAGTAATTTGTGAGAACAAAACACTTATTGGCATTCGATTCACAGTAGTTCACATTTTGACAATCCTCTTCAGTTAACAATAGTTCTACAGCAGAAATATCATATATTATATAGTTCACTTGAACCCAACATCTTAAGTGTAAAAAATCTAGAATGCATTTCTGTCTTATTTCAACTGATCTAAATGTTTTCAGATGTCACATTTCAATTGTGTCTTACTGTTTTGATATTCCTTTAGTTCAACAAGAAACAACAGACGTCTGTTAATAATTCGGTTAATGGCACACTGTTCGGTCTCGTTTCACATCAAATGATATCATATTTGCAAATAACTACCTTTGTTGTAAGAGAAAACAGGTATTTCTGTAGGCTATATATATCGCCTACGATTTCTGAGGCGTTGCATACGTGTGGGGTTTGGGTTTAGCGTATTTTTCAACATTTTTTTCAGTCATAACAACGACAGTGTCTACATGTAGCAGTGGGCAAAATTCGCCATTATTAGGCTCAGACAAGCAGATATGACGAATTTGAAATTGTGACAGGGTTTTCGTATATCCCTTAATTTATGTACTTAACACAATATGGAATGCATCTTCAGGGTCATAAGTCTACATTTCTGTGGGAAATTAGACCCAACTATATATGGCAGAAATGTAAAAATACTCCAACGACAATAGCTCGAACAAATTTTGACGAACCAACTGAGTTCAAGCCAATGAAGTGCATCAGTATTTATTCCATTTTATCTGCGTACGTAGGGTATTAAAATGTTAATAGAATATTGCGTTAAAATCTTTAGTATGGATTTTATTCTAGTTTCAAACTATGAAAGATTAGAAACTATTGAGAAGGAATTATCAAATTTCAGAACATAAATACAATTCATACTAAAATACATACTTTAGTCTAGCAGTATTATTAAACATTATACAATGTGGACCTGAAGCCCTTTCCTTTTTATTGAACAACATTTACATCAGGTTTGGGAATGCAGTTTTTAGAGAAGTAATTGGTATTCCCATGGGAACAAATTGTGCACCCCTTGTCGCAGATTTGTCTTTATATTGTTATGAAAGAGACTTTATGTTGAACCTTTCTCCAGATACACAGGCAGATATTATAACTGCATGTAATAACACATCACACTATCTGGATGATATTCTTAATATGGATAACCCGTTTTTGGTCAATTGGTGGGTTCTATTTATCATAGGGAGCTTCAATTAATTAAAACTAACAATTCGGATAGTGATGCTTCATTTTTAGATTTACATCTCTCTATTTATGACAATATTATACATACCAAAATTTATGACAAGAGGGATGATTTTAATTTTAGTATTGTAAATTTTCCAAATTTGGATGGGGATGTACCTCAGGCTACATTTTATGGGGTATATATTTCTCAATTAATTCGGTTTGCTAGAGCGTGTAGTCATGTCAAGGATTTCAATGAACGCAATCAATGTATTACAAGTAAACTTTCTCAGCAAGGCTACCGTTATTACAAATTGCGTGAATATTTTGCTAAATTTTACTATCGTAATTCTGATTTGGTTTTAAAATTCAATAGTAATTTAATGACACTTCTGCGAGAAGGTATTTCAAACCCCATTTTTTTTTATAGGGATGTGGTTTACAAACTTCGTAAGATCTTGGGTCATGGTAATTTTCCAACTGTATTTGGCAAAATTATAAAACGTTTTATTAAAAGAGGTTACGACCCAACTGTTTCGAGACATACCGCATGTTTAGTGTTCAACCCGTTTACAGTTGGACACTACGCTTCCCTCTTTGATTGTGTCTGACGGAAGAGGGGGAGGACTCTATGATAAGCAGTTATTAAATCCCACCAGGACTGAACTGTTTTGATATCTGTCTTCTGGCCTGTTTCGTCGGGCCCTTGAGGGGGTTTCTCTTGTTGCTCTGCCTTCTGAAAAGGCATTGAGTACATACGTTTTTCGTTCTTAAGGTTTGTTTCTTATATATCTATACACGAGCATTTTTGTGTTTTACATGCCATGCCTTTTTGTTTTCATAACGTGTGTTAGAGATTCACCTGGAGGGGATTACTTTTATTAACACTGCCCCGTGTCTTTGGAACATGGTGGGGGTAAGAGTAAGGTTGGGTGCGCATCACAAACCGGTTTAAGCTCCCCAGTGGTGTTTTTGCCACTGACCGTTCCAAGGCGGTGCCCAACTGTGTTCCTTTGTTTGTTCGTTCCTTTTGTCCTCGTGTGTTGGCTTTGTGTGCGAATGTGCGTGGAGTGCACGTCTGCGTGCTGTGGGTTTCGTTTTGGGGAGGCTGCGTTTTAGGTACGTGGCATTCCCTGTTTGATATTTGTCTTTGTTTTTTTGGTCCCTCTTCTCATGTGGTAGTATAATGTCTCCGACATATTGATGAAACGGGATTACAAACTGTCATATATCGATTAATATCAATGATTTATTTATGCACGAAGAAATTTGCTTGGAATAAGATAAACATATACCTTGGAAAACGTTAACTTTTAGTCCGTTCTGATTGGACGTCAACGTAAAAAATTCCAAGAAGTGATTTCTCTCAAAATGGACCCTCTTTCTGCGTTTACAGTGTTTTAAAATACATTTTATCAATATTTCCTACATTTGATACGTATTGAAGAATTGTTCACCAAATGGTCCTCATTGTCAAAAAAAAAAAAACACAACAAAAAAAAACAAAGACAAAAACAGGGAATGCCACGTACCAAAATCGCAGCCTCCCCAAAGGCGTAAACAGGGGGTCATCTTTTACACGAAAAAATACTTGGCCATTATTTTGATAGAACTAAGCCTAATCGTAACACCAAACTTGATTATATACGCATGGTTCGGTTCATGGAAGGCCATACATGCCACAGTATTATAATGGAAGTCAACTGGAAAACACTTGGTGGTCTGCAGTCTTTAACTGCCAACTTGTTACGGACGTTATCGTCTTCTGACGTCCAATGCGAGAGACGTCAACGATATTATGCCGATTAATCCCAAATACATTGTACTTCCATATCATTGTAAACGTTGTATTATTTCCAAATGCCAAAAACAGCACAGCAAGTGCTTTTCTCCGATTCAAAACACATATTGTAACCACTGATGTCTGATTGATGCTAATTTTTAAGCGAAGGCTAAACCAATCTACATGCTAAACCCACTTGAGCCAACTACAGTATACCAGATCAAGGTACTATTACAATAACCATATAATAACTTAGCATGCATTTCCACTACCGTCCATGAACACGCTCAATCAAACCGAGTCTGCAACATTTTCGTTTTTGTCGTGTTGGGCGACCTGTGAAGTTTCCACTTTTTCTATTTTAGACAGAATTTGTTTATTATGGTAAGTAAAAGATTCTTTTTTCTTCTACTTAAATTTGTTCGTCCGTTAGTTGATTTAGGACAGTACTACAATATTGAAAACAAGAAAGGAACAATACAAAGACTACAGCTAAATGGAATAATTTCAAAGAAACCTAATGAAATAATTATATTGCTGTTACTTCGACGACAGTTTCTGAGTTCATACATTTTCGCAACTGGTAGGGAGTACAAAAAATAAAAGTTTAGGGTAGACTGTTCTCCGTTCCAGCCTTATAAACCATGATTCGGTAAATTACCTTGTCCGTTGAAGTGGTTTACTTAATATTTTATATATAGATTAGCTATTCATCTGTCAGATCATAGTCATTCTAATCCTGTCTAGTGTATGAATACACTTAATGTATTTTGACATGCTAGTCTCTTGACGAGCGATATATCAAGTCTCCGCATCATAATCTCTTGTAATGGCAACTTAACTCATTTACTACACTACCAAATCAGCGTAATCAATTGGAACGGCGAAAAGTAGACAATAGACTTTCCGTAATCAACTTTGGTTTTGATATAATTATTAATTTCGAAACTTGAGTCTAGATTATTTTCTTACTTGAAATGTTGATTAATATTTATTTACTACTTGCAAAGACTCTTCGTTCGTTATACTCCTTCGCTTAGGAAATGCAGATAATGCAAAATTTGAAAATCCTACTCATTGTGTTTATAAGAATTTTACGTATGTGTGATATTCCTTTCAAGCGATCGTTTATTTGTGCATCCAAAAGCAAATTGAAAACGCGTTTTGCTTCATGAGCGGTAGTCATGCTTCAAGAACACAGAAAACACACCGTCCATGCCCATATGAATTATGCAAATACGATAAATATACACATAACGAACAATTTACTGGAAAAACTTCGTTCAATGGTTCGATGAAGTGTTTTTAAATATCTTGATAGTACTGTGGCAGGAGTCACCGTAACTTTCTGGGGAGAGAAAAATTGCAGAACATTAACAGCACATTGTTTTCCCTGTAGATGTGTCCAAGATATATAATATACGGATCGCTGGCTGCCAGACATCATGGCTTCACATGCCAAGTCTTCGTTTGCCACACTCTAATTACAACAGTAACAGTAATTAAAATAGACGCATTGTGCCTTCTCTTTCTGGATCTTTCTTTTTTTTTCTCATTCGCGGACACATATTGCTGTAGTGAGACAATTAGATATAAAAGTATCATCCCATGATTTATCAGTTTCTTTTCGAATGTTATGGTATTGACTACCGTCATTTTAGTTCATTACTGGTATTTGTAAGGACGAATAGCTCCTAGCAAATTCTAGTAGGGCTTGACATTGCAAAAATATTGGGCTGTAAAACGCATTGTGTTTGAAGAAACATTTGTTTACAATCTTTATTTGTTGATCGCTTGAATAATCATTTTGACATAAATAATAAAAGTATTTAATAACATCAAACACGTATTGATAAATAAATTCTACAATCAAGCAAAATAATTAAGGATTTGATTTGATGTAGTATTGTCATGATAGATATTGAAAAGTTCAACACCCCTCACTGATATGTTTACAGTAACTTGAAAATGAAATTCATATAATCACCAATATAACGTGCGCGGTATGATGCAGTGTAAGACTGTATAGCTTAGAGTGTATATTCTGTATACCATACGTATTCATGCCCAGAGCCATAGTCTTCCAGAATTGATGTTTCTTATGTATGCTTGATTCATCACGCATTAACTGAGAATGATTTCCAAAGAGGCAACGCAAACAATGATTAAAAGAAATAAAAACTGAAAAATGTCTAAAACAAGGGATTTATGTTTTTGTCATACTTTCTACTGCACTTACTATGAACATGAACTCTACGCACTCTGTGTTTCATTTGTTCATTATGCAATAAAAATATGTTGTTAAAGTGATAATCTGAGAATTTGATGTTACTGTGACCGTGAAAAAAAAAACAAAGACAAATATCAAACAGGGAATGTCACGTACCAAAAACGCAGCCTCCACAAAACGGAACCCACAGCACGCAGACGTGCACACTACAAACACACACAAAGCCAACACACGAGGACAAAACGAACAAAGGAACACAGTGGGGCAATGCCTTGGAACGGTCAGTGGCAAAACCACCACTGGGGAGCTTAGACTATATTTACTGCTTGCAATTTTACAACATTTATCATCTACGAAAAACAAGAATGAATATGCAACAAGAAAAGCAACGTTCCAAAAAAAACACCAAAAAAAAAAAAAAAACCAGCCTCCCGAAAACGTTTACCCAGCGCGCGTAGGCGCACACGAATAACGCACACACACACAGAAAGCAAACATACAAGAACAAAACAACAAATAAGAGAACATAGTCGGGCACTGCCTTGGAACGGTCAGTGGCAAAACCACCACTGGGGACCTTAAACCGGTTTATGGTGTACATAAGCTCACTCTTACCTCCAGCATGTTCCAAAGTCACCGGACAGTGTAAAGGCATGCAATGTAAAACACAAAACATGCAATCCTTAAGAACCTAAAACGCATGTACTCAATGCCTTTGCAAAAGACAGCAACAAGGGAAACAACCTTAAAGGCCAGAAGAAACAGGCCAGAAGACAGAAATCAAAATAGCTCAGTACCAGTGGGATTTAAGAACTACCTATCATAGAGTCCTCCACCTGCAGTGTGTCTCAGAACAGTTGGGTCAATTTTAGGCAATGTTTATAACAGACAATTTCTTCGTTGAAATTCAAAGATTTAGTATTCTAAGATGTCAGGATACCGGTTATATGACCCAGGGAAGTGCCTATGCCTTTAGTATCTTGAACAATGAAATGGGTCCTATCCCTAAGGTGACTATGTCTTAGACTAGCTGACAAACGTAATAGAATGTCCTTTGTTAAAACGTATAGCTGGTGAGACCAAATATCTCATATATAGAATTTTCCTCTGGCTACCTTGCCTAAATGATTCGTGTACAAATGATTCATAAATGATTTCTATTATGAGCTAGACAATTTCAGGGATCAGGCAAATCACTAAATGTTTCAAACTAACAATCTTCAATTAAAAATGATTAGCTCAAACTCTTATAGGCTAGAGACTATACTTGACTGGTCTTTTTGTTGAAGTTCCCGTCAAACAATGTCTTTGAATCAACAACGTACGTGTCCTATCGCATAGATGCTCGGCCTCTGTCCTCTCAAACTCTATATGATTGCCCTGACTCCTGGATGCTCAGCGCCTATATGCTATCATATGAAGCATTCAACTACCATATAGGTACCGGTGCCTTGGCTGTACTTCGCCAGTAATGCTGAACCGTCTATAAGCTGGAACTCTCCTACTATCTCAGTAGATTACCAAACTCTGGGTCTCTGTCTCAGCTTTCCGATGCTCAGCCTATATTTGCTACATCTATAGCATTCAAATACCCTTAAGGTAAAACTCATATGCGCTGGCCCTATAGCTCGAAACCTTGTTGAAATTCTGCAACCCTTCTTTAGTCTATGAACTTCCAAAGTCTTCTTTTTAATAATTTATCCGCCCTGACATGGTAACTGCAATAGTCTCCATATCAAGGTACTTGGATAAATTATGAGTTGAATCCTCGATGTGTCTTAACCGCTGGATGCCGAATGCACTCTCTGTCATCCATCTACCTATTTATACCCCAGCAGACGTGCTATTTTTAGAACTTGTTTCTGATTGGTTCAATTTAAACATAACGTTTTACAACGAGTAATTGCTCTATCAAATATCTCGTTCCCTTTAACTTTTGTATATGACATCATGGGACTCAGCTATCCATATAATGAACCCAAATCAGCCACAAATGACCCAAAGTCTATTATTAACAGCAATTCAACAATAATTATAACAAAGATAGCATGAAAAGGGAGTCGAAAGCACTATCTGTGCTTATGTGTTATGTTAGCAATACATCAAATATACAAATTATTCTGACATAAGAACGTTTGTTTGGATATATTTTTTCAAATAAAAAACATGTGAGAAATGTGCTGTATGTTAATATCCTCTTTACATCTGTTTCTTTAAGTATTATGCTGACTCAAGTTTGAGTGTGAAACGTACTCAGCGCAGCGATTGGTTGGCGAACTTACCAAAATGTTCTCTAAACAGCTTTACTTTCTGGGCGACATGTTAGATTCTATGCGATGATACGAATTCACATCTGAAGCTGTCGAAGGATGGTAGGTTTGGCAAGGTTGATGGAATAGAGTTTCATGCCACAACGGTTGACGGGATCATCTATTCTGCATTTGCTTTCCAGATGATCTTGGACCAGATGACTTCCTTCTAGGACCCTGAGGTGACGTCGACCAGTTCTTGTTATTTCCTGCTCATTATCAAGCTCAAGTCTGAGTCATCGAAATGGATTTTTTCGTTGATATAGGACTTTGGCAAAGTATAAGATAATGACATCAGTTTGCTTGCCTTTTGATAATCTTCTTGCTTAGTCAGCTCTGTCTTCTGAAAAGGCATTGAGTACATACGTTTTTGGTTCTTAAGGTTTGCTTTTTATATATTTATACACGAGCATTTTTGTGTTTTACATGCCATGCCTTTTTGTTTCCATTACGTGTGTTAGAGATTCACCTGGAGGGGATTACTTTTATTAACACTGTCCCGTGTCTTTGGAACATAGTGGGGGTAAGAGTGAGGTTGGGTGCGCACCATAAACCGATTTAAGCTCCCTAGTGGTGTTTTTGTCACTGACCGTTCCAAGGCGGTGCCCCACTGTGTTCCTTTGTTTGTTCGTTTTGTCCTGATGTGTTGGCTTTGTGTGTGTGTGTATGCTCCTTTGTTTGTTCGTTTTTGTCCTAATGTGTTGGCTGTGTGTGTGTGGTGCACGCGTCTGCGTGCTGTGGGTTTCGTTTTGAGGAGGCTGCGTTTTTGGTGCGTGGCATTCCCTGTTTGATATTTGTCTTTGTTTTTTTGGACTTTGGTAATGACCAGTTTTTCACATGACGTTAACCACGAAGCGCTTGTTGAGCTTTGAAATTGGCAATAATTTAAGAAGTTTCTCAAAACCACATGCTATGATTGTGATATCTGGCAAAGGGGCAAGTAGACTAGGGCCGGTATCATGTAAGATATGCAGGGCCTATTTAGTAAAAACTGCCTTAAACTGAAAGTTGAAATATCTGCCTTCGTAGATATCATGACGTCAACCAACATTTTGACGTCATGGCACATTGGACGTGACGTTGCTCTTGTAAAATAGGTATTATTTGGCTGAAACAATTGAAAACCAAAACAAACATCTTGTTTTATTTTACTTGTGAGACCGAAATATATTTCAGTCGTGAACAACATGGTTTACATTTGCACTCGCGGCTCCTCAAATATATTGAAAATTGTGTTCACTCAGTGAAATATACAACGATATACAACTATCTTACACTGTTGAGAAATGTTTGAATTTTAAAGAATGTCCGAATTGACTGCAAAAGAATGTCACACTTAATTCTAATTATTGTATTTTTTTTTAAACAAACTTTAAAATATTGAACTATGGTTACTGTAATTATACAAAACTGTAAGAGCAAGATTACTCAGACAAAACAAGAATGCCTTTTACGCCGTGTTCCTTTGTTAGTTCGTTTTGTCCTCGTGTGTTGGCTTTGTGTGTGTGTTTGTGGTGTGCACGTCTGCGTGCTGTGGGTTTCGTTTTGTGGAGGCTACGTTTATGGTACGTGGTATTTCCTGTTTGATATTTGTCTTTATTTTTTTGTGCAAATCTCGCTTTCTATGTATATCCGTTGTTTCCACAAGACGAGTGAAACAAGTTAAAACAGAAAAAGTGGAAACTTCACAGGTCGCTCAACACGACAAAAACGAAAATGTTGCAGGCTCGGTTTGATTGAGCGTGTTCATGGACGGTAGTGGAAATACATGCTACCGTCCACGCCCTCTATCCCCGGGTTGAGCAGAACTCAACATTTACACATGCTTAAACTGAACATGGGGGCCTGCGTTGCCGAGTGGTTAAGGTGACTTCAAATCACTTGCCCCTCATCGATGTGGGTTCGAGCCTCACTCGGGGCGTTGAATTCTTCATGTGAGGAAGCCATCCAGCTGGCTTACGGAAGGTCGGTGGTTCTACCTAGGTGGCCGCTCCTGATGAAATAATGCACGGCGGGGCACCTGGGGTCTTCCTCCACCATTAAAACTGGAAAGTCGCCATATGACCTATCATGTGTCGGTGCGACGTTAAATCAAAAAAAAAAAAATAAATAAATAAATAAATAAACTGAACATTTCTCTTCTTAAGTTACAATAAATGGAATACACAAATTATATTACATGATGTGCTTATAATATTCTCATGAATCTAGAAAAGCATACTTCTGTATGAAAATGTATGACAGAATAAATCGGAAACACTTATTACGAAATCAAATCAAATCTGGAAAGTCTAATATCAAAAGGAAAATGTAAACCCATGTCTTGGTGTAATTTAATAGAATAAAAAATGTGAAAACTCCACAGGTCAACACGACAAAAACGAAAATGTTGCAAGCTCGGTTTGATTGAGCCTGCTCATGGACTGTAGTGGAAAAGCGTGCTACCGTCCATGCCCTCTAGCCCCGGGTTGAGCAGAACTCGACATTTACACGTAATAATTTAAGAGACACCCGCAGATGTGATCATACGGCGGTGCACATGGAACCCTCAATGATACATGCCTGTAATTCCATGAAAAGCGGCGTATGGTCCCCAGTTCCCAGTTGAAATAATGGGTTTGCTCTAAACGAGAATAAAATAAGCAGAACTAAACAAACCGGAATTTAGAAAGGGGATCTGGGGTTATGGAGCCTGCATATTATAGAAACTGCCAAAAGACAAAATTAAAAAGCAGGCACCATATCCAAGGGGTGATATACAATACTCAAATCTATGAAAGCGGGAGTATTGGAACCACCCAGACCGAAATGTTCATGCTGAGAAACTAAACAGTACCAATAACACGACATAAAAGTCGTGCTGAACGATCTGAGAAGATCGCAATATAACAGCCCTGATTGAATGTACCGGGAGACTTTTTACAGCCGCCACACGGCACAAACAATGCTGCTGTGCAAAAATCATGACAGCATAAGAAATAAGGAATGTGATAAATGTGCGTTTTGTTCTGGCGTCATTCTCGTATAAAGTTGCAAGTAGAGTCCTTCCAGATATTCACATTGTATTTAGATACACTAGCACTCTCGTTTAAAGTGAAATTCAATAGCGTACATTTGTTAAATAAATGCAGGAATAATTCCAGTTACCTGACGCATATGATGCCATCTTAGGCAGTCCTTTATAAAAAAGTCAAATGTTGTAACGTATTTTCATGTTACCCTTTTCGAAAATTAGACATATTAAAGGAATCATTTATTAGTTAACCAAATCATGCAATACATTCAATTTTTGTATATGACGACCAATCAAAGAAGTACTTGAAATAGCAAAATAATTTGATAAAAATTGTGAACATTCTAATCATTCATTTAATAATGTATCTGTATAAATAAACTTTTTTTCTAAATCAACAGATTCCAGGTATAAAGCAAAATATTTCTATATATAGATGGATAGTTTGAAATGCGCTAAAATAACAACACTAAGTCATATAGAATTGTTCATTAGGTATTCTTTAAAGAATAAATTAAAGAGTAAATTTAAAGATACGTTTAACCTGTAGTCACATGATCTGTCCTATTTAAAAACCCCGAGTTATGCGACAAATGTATTTGCACTGTTCAATGTGTTTTCCGAAGACGTCCACTATAACACCTGGAGGTTTCTAAAAAAAAGTGCGTATGATATGCAAATAAGACAATACCGTACCCCACAAATGCTTGGAGAATAAGATTGGGGAATAAGGTTAACGACCTTACAGATATTCTGGAAACTCTATGAAACGTAAATAATTCAAGTACTATAAATCAGCTGTTAGACAACATCAAAAAGGTATCCACCAATGATGTAGATACGGATTTTATCATGCAAAAGGATACTGATCAAATAAAACGCCTGATTTGCGTCAATGATTCTACAGACATTATGTGTGCAGTACTGGAATAGGATCATATGATTTGCTTTGAATTAACTATTCAAGATTTTCAGAGGAAGGAAAAATGAAAACTAAATTACATGCAATTATTCGCTTAATGCGCTATCTGAGGCCGAATTAGCTTTCGTATGTCGTCACAGGCTGTATTATTAACAATAAAAGCAGTGTTTGCTATCGATATTATCTTAAATTAGTCAGTCAGTGAGAAGATACAAAATGCTGTCGTTAATGTTCTGCCGCTACATTACATGAAAATATCCACAAGTACAACCCAGAAGTCTCATTGATTATGCTGAAGATCATTGAACTAGAAAGATATCATTGATTAATTAAATTGATCATTCTAACAAGAGATTAGTTAATTCACCATGGTAATATTTACTGACAGCGTTTATCCCTTTTCTAACCGAACGCTTTTACAGAATGCAGAAAAAAAACTCCATTAAGTTCCACTAGTCTGACGTTAGACGTAATCTTGTAGTACTGCACATGATTAGTATTAAATGCAAAGGTCTGATTTCTGAATTATAGTTTCTTTTGATGTTTTCGTAGATTTAACGATTTACGGGCACAATAAATGGCCATTCTGTGACTTTCATGCTTTGATGATGCAGAAATACGCCGTGTCCCTTCGGATGCTTTTTTTCAGGCACGGGCATGCACTTTGAGAACCACAAACCTTTCGTAAACATGTGGATGTCTTCATCAAATGAAAGAATTTGGCTTCCCAGTCGGGGGTTAGAAACCATTATGGCAAGAGGCTACCTAAATTGTAATTATCTTGAAATAACTAACTACGAATAATTGAAAGCAGGATAGGCTAAGATGTTTGTTGCCATACTTTTAGTTAAATATTTAGATTCTAAGTATGTGTAAGCATACAAAGGGATATCATATGTAACTAAATGGGTCAAAATTATGTTTGTTTTTCAAACATACATGTTCTGACTTCTCTTTCCAACTTCTCTTTCCAAACAGGTGGGTCCGCTCGCTTAGCTCAATAGGGAGAGCGCAGATTCTACGGATCGCGGGGTCGCGAACTCGAGCCCTGGGCGAGGCGTATGTTCTCCGTGACGATTTGATAAGAGACACTGTGTCTGAAATCATTCGTCCTCTATCTCTGATTCATGTGGGGAAGTTGGTAGTTACTTGCGGAGAACAGGTTTGTACTGTTACAGAATCCTGGAACACTGGTTCGGTTAACTGCCAGCCGTTACATAACTGAAATACTGTTTAAAAACGGCGTTAAAACCAAAATAACCAACCAACCAAACAGGTGGTGTTATTGCAACGTCCAAAAGATGTGTCACTTAAATAACGTATTCATTTGCGAGAAGAAGGGAACTAGTTAAACCAAGGATGTCGGTAAAATTGCGTTCTGTAGGTGGTCTCTAGATTTCTATTTAAATGAAATAGAATAAGACTTGTATCTCGAAAATTCTGCATTTGAAAAACCAAACTGTTTTAGGAAAGAAGCAGTAAATGTAGGCACAGTGATAACAATGACTTTACCCTTTTCAAAATGTTACAAATCAGTTTAGTGATGTTATCGGACCTATAGAATTTTATTTTCCATATTGGATTGAAGTCCAGCGTTACAACTTGTGTCATGTGGCAATTTTCAACTTAAGTAGCAGAAGCAAGTTTACTCCCGGACATTATTTCGGGCATTTAGGCATACTCCTTGACGTCAAAACCATACTCACATAGTCGGACTTTGATTACTCTAAATTATGTGCTCGGTCACCGTGACCGTGTATCAGTTACACATAGCCCAGGAGTCCTGTAAAGGCGGCTGTGTTTTTTTGAGTGATTTAATTTTTTTAATGATCTCAGCTACAATGCAGAGGAGCATGCGAACTGTACATGTATATCAGTTCCAAAGTGCACACTTACTTCTAGTTAAAGAAAAGTTTTTGTCACATAAAGTGGATGATCACACATTTGTATAATATGTATATACATATAAACTTTTCCATTTAAACCTTTAACATTTTTATGAATTAAATTGCAAATAGCAAAATTGGTTAAAAACAAGAATGAATATCCAACAGGGAAAGCCACGTTCCAAAACCGCAGCCTCCCCAACCGTAAACCCAACACGCGGACGCGCACACGACCAACACACACTCACACAAAGCAAACATACAAGAACAAAACAAACAAATTAAGGAACACGGTGGGACACCAAGTTGTAAAAAATACTAAATACATGTACATTTTAACAAATTTACCAAAGGTAAAATCAACGGTCCGTGCAATTAAACCAAAAAACTTTTGGCTAGAATTGTACGCATAATTATGCTTCGTGTTGAATAATGGGTTTCCTCAGTTTTAGATTCTAATAAATAATAGGTAGGCATTGACAATGAATTGTTCATCATTTCTGATAATGTTTTTGATAAATGTTTGTCTATTCTAAGAGACTTTAAGGACATGTTCGAACTATGTAAGAATGACAGAATAACTGTAAATGTATCGCCAAAAAACGGTTGTAAATTACTTGTTTAAAACACAATCAACTTATACATCTCTGACTTGATAATTTTATTTAATTTCATTAGTTAGTTATAAAAAACTTCTGTGTAATATTCGAGCTTGTATATCCTTCTGCAAGCGATTGCTTTCAAAAGAAGCGCTGAGGTATTTTTTCTTGATTAAAAGTTCACACCGTATAAGAACAATGGTTTTAACATTAGGCCTACTGCCGATTGTGAGATCACATGTGGAACGCATTAATACTGTGCAGACTGCTACAGCAAAATTTCAAAATATTTTTATAACTGGACAATTGACTTATAAGACAAAAATGTCATGTTGGATAAGTCTACAGGGATAGCAGTTTCATTGTAAAATATAATAGTTAAAAATCTTAAAAAGTTACTCTTAGAAATCATGTCATCTGCTTACAACAAGGGAAGTGTGTTCCACAAACTAAATATTTACAACCCGTATAACTCAAAAACCTACATAGTGTAATAGTTTTACAAATGGTCAGATGATGTAGTGCACACTGATGTTATTGAATCGAACCATCCTCTCAATATCAAACGGAATAAGACAATGAAATATGTACGTTATTTGCACGGAAAGGATGACAGCGATACCGACTTATGTATGAAATGGAAACGTGATATACCTGACCTCCCAAGAGTAGGACGCCACCTGTCATATAATTAACAATTAATGATATTACCGATAGCAACTTAATATAGTCTTGTTATGGCATAGACGCTGCAATATATATAAGTATTGTCTAAAGATGGTACGTGGTTGTTCGGTATCATATTCTGTGTGTTCACGAATCAGGCAGACTTTGAAAGAGATCTGCTGTAACATCTGTATTCTTCAAAGTGAAGTAGGCTAACATTAGATCTAAAAGTCATTCCTAGAAATTCCAACGAACGAAATCAATTTTTTGGACTTGGTATGTATTGGAAAGTGGCTGATTCAATGAAACCCCAAAGTGACGTTTCCATTACATGTTTTAGTAAATATCCGAAATATTAGAGTGAAATATATCTTGTATTTTCACAGTGAAAAATATGTTTGATAAAGAAACTATAAAGTTGGTAAATTTAGTCAAAACATGAAATAAAAAGAAAATGCATTTGTTTTATATGTAAGATCAAATACATTACTTTCATGCACATCGTATGTTGCATTTTCACTCGTGCACTTGTGACTATGTCACTCATGGATAGTATGCATCTGGTGTTCATCGTGAAAGTATTTCATTCTTACTCTGAAGCAAACAAATATTTTCCATGTATTTTTCGTGATTGAGTGAGTTGAATAACACAAATAAGGCCACATGTCGCCGTAAAGAATATAATTTGAGAAACAGTGTGCAGTGATCTTCATTAGATGATATAGCTTTTTTTCACACAAGATGATGTTTATCTTTGTATCTTCTATAGTAATCGATAGTGAATATATTTTTAACATTTGTTCATATGAGTGTTTTACACGACGCAAATTAATCTTATTAACCTCATGTAATTGATAGCCTTTTAGAAAGAAATTCAAAATCTTGTTAAGACTTTCGATATACATTCTGGTTTTCTTTTCCAGAAATGTTTGCTTTAGAACTAATTATTGTTAGGCAGGCTTATAAATAGAGAATAACAGGCTACTATCTTTTGATATCAATGTTATCAGGTCGAGGCTGATATGGGCTGGAAGGGGTGAGGGAACCGAACCCCTTCCGCCAATATCAGTCGAGACCTGATAAAATTGATATCAAGACAGTAGCCTGTTATTCTATTTATCATGAAACTCGTACAAATTGCCTAGAACAACATATGTCTTCATCTCTTATTTCGTAAAAAAATGTCTTCTGAAGCAAAAAATTAAATATATATTTTACGGATTTGAAAATTCATCCGCCCCTGAAACATCTTAACGAAACAATACGGCAGCCATATTGAATTCAACTCCGACAATGTGTTTTGACTTTCTGATATCCTTGTAAAAAATATAAACAATGAAATAAACTCTTACCTGCGTAAAAATCAAAAATCACCCTCTTGAATAAACCAGAACATGCTTTATTTCAATATTATGAAACATTTGGCTCAGACAACTACATGTCCAAAGCGCTAAAAATTTCACTTCCAGTTCCAGACTCAGGTCAGAGATACTTTAAAGTTTTTAAAATCACTAAATTTACACTGATCCAAGAATAATAATTAATACAAATACTTTTGCTAATACTTAATAAAATGTGCATGCCTTAAATTAGGCAAAAATCAAGAATAAGTATATCATACATTGTCAAGTGTATTGTATCCTAAAAAACAAAAGACAAATATCAAACAGGGAATGTCACGTACCAAAAACGCAGCCTCCCCAAAACGAAACCCACAGCACGCAGACGCGTGCACCACACAACACACACACACACACACAAAGCCAACACGCAGACGCGTGCACCACAAACACACACACACACACACACACACACACACACACACACACACACAAAGCCAACACATTAGGACAAAACGAACAAATAAATCCAGTTTCATCATTCATTTAAGGATAACATGGTTTAATAGCCATATTTTATATTTTGTAACTGGATGGTAATATTTAAATGAAATTTGGTCACTTTAAAGACATTCAAAATTATAAACGTTTCACCAAGAGATTTTTCGAATTTTATCATTTATTGGGGAGATAATCGGTATTGAAGTTAACACTGATGCCTGTGGGAAATATATAATTTCTTTGATTATGAGAATCTGAGCTTGAGTTTCGAGAAAATTTTGCGGTAGAAAGCTGCATTATATGATTCTGATACAAATATCAAAAAAAAATCTAAAATTCCCAGTAGGGAAAAGAGAAAATTATTGTTTTCTAGTTTTCAGGAGAGATAGCTCATGAAAAACCAAAATTATCAGGGGAGGTAATCTAAAGGAAATTTTTGAGATCTTCTCTCACTACATAACTTGTGAATATGCACCTTATTTCTATCGTTTGACATTTTCAAAGCTTACATTATCAAGTTGTATGAACGCTTTTGGTGAAACTGAGGCCTATTACGGGTAGTCATCCTTAATATTGAAAAACCTTTCCAAGAATCGATCCATGTAAACATTTACAATGACGTCATCCAGTGCTATTGTATGTGTGATAAAATTAGAGACAACCATATTCAAAGAAAATTGTTGAGATTGTTTGTGTGTGTGTGTGCGTGTGTGTGTGAGTTTTAGAAGTCTGAGGAGCAAAACCAGGATTATTAATTTTAATATATCGCCCAGATAGCTGGAAATGCTGTTAAGGCCATTGATGAACAGATAATTTCTTGTTACATATAATCCTTTTCTCACTCATTCTCTTACAAAAGTACATGGATAATTCTAGATAAGAGCAAACAATTAAATCTGGTTTAGTACTTTTACTATTTGGGATTTAAAAGTCCTCATGTTCAATTTGATAGAGAATTCTATTTTCTACAACGCCTGAAACATATTTTATGCTCTAGAATCGTAAGAAGTATTATAGCAAGTTGTCTTCTGGCCTGTTCGTCGGGTCACTGATGGCGTTTCTCTTTTTGCCCTGCAGTTTGCAAATCATTGAGTACATGCATACATTGTTCCAAAGATTGCCTTGTTATGTTTAATATTTTTCCATTATTCTCACAAGAGCATATTTCTCGTATTTAGATATACATCTTGTGAGAGTATTTTTTATTACACTGTCTTGCAAATTTTGAAAATGCTGGTGGTAAACTTACTGATGGTATTTGCCACCGACTTCCGAGGCGGTGCTTCACTTCATTCATTTACTAAGTGTTTGTTTTGTCCTTGTCTTTGTATATTTGTGTCAGTGTTTTTCGTTTAAACATCAACGTATCTTATTGTCGAAATTTGTTTGAGGTGTCGATGTTCGTGGAATGTGGCTATTCCTATTGTATCTTTGTCATTGTTTCTCAATAATGTATGCATTGCTTCAAAAGGTAAAGATTTATTACATCCAAATCACTTGCCCCTCATCGATGTGGGTTCGAGCCTCACTCGGGTCGTGAGGAAGCCATCCAGCTGGCTTACGGAAGGTCGATGGTTCTACCCAGGTGTCCGCTCGTGATGAAATAATGCACGGAGGTGCACCTGGGGTCTTCCTCCACCATCAAAGCTGGAAAGTCGCCATATGACCTATAATTGAGTCGTTGCGACGGGAAACCCAACAAAATAAAAGATTTATTCGATCTGCTCTCCATTTAAACTGAAATAAATATGTTAACAACATGCTACACAAAGGTTGGGGATACTTCCGCCGCAACTGAGTGCTATTGGCGGAATTATCCCCCACCTTAGTGTAGCATGTAGATATTTATACTGGTAATCTTGGTTAAGATATTGTTAGTTCTATAGTTGTCTTTTCAAAATTCGTCATTTATATTAAGTGACAAAATTACAACATCAGTGTTTGTCTGTCTTGTTTTCTTTATGCTACACAAATAAACTGCAATACACCCTCCCCTCAAGTCAAGACAAAGGGCCCTCAAATGATATTTAGTTCACGGATGATTTTGGGGAGCAGTATAGCACGTATTAACAAGCGAATGCTGTACAGATTTGTTACGGTATCAAGTTACAGGTTTTATCTTCAGACATCAATTATAATTATGCAATTAGAACCAAAGGAACATTTGTACAACTTTGATATACTGCATTGAAATTTTGTGCATACTACAAAATGTATGTATCCGCAATACGGAAAATCATGTATCAATTCCATTCTTTACCTATGATACAGAATAATTAATTCTGTACTAAAATTACATACTCTAACACTACTATAATTCTAATGTGCATTGTACGAACACTCAACGTAAACCTCAAACTGTAGGAATGCCGAATTAGAGGACAATAGCAGAACCAGAACATAGTTCAAAATGTGCGTTCGTCGGGCCCTTAAGGGTGTTTTCCTTGTTGCTCTGTCTTCTCCAAAGGCATTGAGTACATGCGTTTTAGGTTCTTAAGGATTGCATTTTTATATTATATCTACAAGGGCATCTTTGTGTTTTACATTACATACCTTCTGTTGCCTTTACGTATGTTAGGGTTTCTCCTGGCGGGGATTACTTTTATTTACACTGTCTTGTGACTTTGGAACATGGTTGGGGTAAGAGTGAGGTTAGGTGCACCATAAACCGGTTTAAACTCCCCAGTGGTGGTTTTTCCACTGACCGTTCCAAGGCGGTGCCACACTGTGTTTCTGTATTTGTTTGTTTTGTCCTTTTGTGTTTAATTTTTGTGTGTTGTGTGCGAGAGTTGTTCGTGTGTGTCTTTGGGGAGGCTGCGTTTTATGAACGTTGCTTTCCCTGCTTGATATTCTTCCTTGTTTTTTTTTTACAAAATACGACTTCCGAGGGATCTACTTTCCAGATTTATTTATGAACAGTTTTTGTATGCGATCGTCTTGCTGTCAGTCACCGTAGTAAGTGTAGGACTAAAGAAGGTAGAAGTAACCACTATTTAAAATTAAACTTACTGCTCATAAACACACTCAGTCAAATCGAGTCTGCAATTTTCACTGTTTGCCTTGTTCTCGGTGCTTCCGAAAGGGTCTACTTTTCAGATTTTATTTACTTCACAACAGTGGGTGTTAAGTGCTGTGTGGCGGCCGTAAAAAGTCGCCCCGACTTTATCTCAGTGTTGTTATATTTTCTGGTCCTTCGAGATCATTGGTTTCAATTCATTTAGATTTGAAGATTGAATACTGCTAATGCCGGTGCAAGTGGGCGTAGGCAGTGTTACATTTGCCATTACTGCTCATGAATAGACTCAATCAAACCGAGTCTGCAATTTTCACTGTTTGCCTTGTTCTCGGTGCTTCCGAAGGATCTACTTTTCAGATCTTATTTACTTCACAACAGTGGGTGTTAAGTGCTGTGTGGCGGCCGTAAAAGTCGCCCCGACTTATTTTTCGATCTTTTCAGATCGTTCAGCACGACTTTTATGTTATGTTATTGGTACTGTTTAGTTTGTCATCATGACCATTTCGGCATGGGTGGTTCCAATACTCCCGCTTTCTTAGCCTTCGGTATTGTATAATCACCCCTTCTATATGGTGCCTGCTTTTTAATTTTGTCTTTTGACAGTTCCTGTGATACGCAAGCTCCATATATTCCAGTTTGTTTAGTTCTGCCCATTGTTTTCTCGTTTGGGGCAAACCCTTTACTTTATCTAGGGACCAAACGCCGCTCTTCATGGAATTACACGCCTCAACACGTGTATCATTGAAGGTTCCATGTTCACCGCCGTTTGAATACATCTGCGTATGTCTCTAAATTGATTTTTTGTACTTTTAGCACGTGTAAATGTTGAGTTCTGCTCAACCCGGGGCTAGAGGGCGTGGACGGTAGCATGCATTTCCTCTACCGTCCATGAACAGGCTCAATCAAACCGAACCTGCAAGATTTTCGTTTTTGTCGTGTTGGGCGACCTGTGAAGCTTCCACATTTCTCTATTTCATCTCAGTGTTGTTATATTTTCTGGTCCTTCGAGATCATTGATTTCAATTCATATAGATTCGAAGATTAAACTCAGCTTAAGCCGGGGCTAGGAGGTGTGGGCAGTTTTGCATTTGCCATTACTGCTCATGAATAGACCCAATCAAACCGAGTCTGCAATTTTCACTGTTTGCCTTGTTCTCGGTGCTTCTGAGGAATATACTTTTCAGATTTTATTTACACTTTAATTTTTGTTAAAGACCAAATGTGTGCAATGTAACAAAACGATTCACAGCGCGAATTTATGATCTTTGATTTTTGTTTATACCAATATGTTATGTCATTAGCCCATCACTTCCGCTGTGAAGAAATTATACTACAATGTGTCTGTTCTTACTTGGCAACTGATTTACATGAATCATGAAAAATAAAGTACTGATACATTTTCTGTACATATCAAAGACGTTAAAGGTGTATTAGAATCCAATTTCATCTTTCAAAATAATGTAAACAAACTTAACATGTTTATGTGTTTTAAAAGTATATGCATAAGCTTAGGTTTAAAAAAGTACATGTGTGGCTAAAAAAATTAAAATGTGTACTACCACTAAAATGTATGCATAGAACGTTTTTGCAGATATGCTTTGAATTGAAGACAAACATACACCTGAAGTGGTACTTGTAATATGATGGTTGGTCATACTTCTTAATTTCATATGTACATGAAAAGACTAATGCAAACCAATCTTTATCAATGCCACTCTTACACATCTTTAAATCTAGGACGTCTGAATAGAAATCGCCTCAGGACCACAAAATTACATGTTTACCATATCAGTCTTGTATGATATGAACATTTGATTTATGCGATAATCACAGTTATTCTGACCCAAGAAAATTAGATGGTGTGTCTAGACAATGTCTTTATTCTCAGCAATATTCTATTATTATTCTAGTCAGCTGAAAGAATCGCATTTTGTTTACGAGTCCGTACTTCAGTTTCAGGACAATTTTATCACAGATAATTACATCCATAAAAGTTCAGAAATGTTTTCGAGTTGCTTTACATTAATAGGATAAATCCAGTTTCATCATTCATTTAATATTGAAAATTCAGTCCTTTAGTTAAGACAGAGTTAAATTATTATTTTTATATATAACTATTCTATTCAAATACGTTATATCTATCTGTGCCTGGGATTAGATATTTCGTTTTACCATTGTTTGACCTCATTACATTGAATGCATACTCAAACATTTCCGTGAAGACAAACTTAAATTAAAAAATGTCTTTTCTGTTTACAGTTAGTCACTTTCACATTACTTATGGATAAACAGGAAATGGTTGTGGCCTTATAAGCAGCTTTTGTCGTTGCGGCCTTTTTCGGGGAGGTAGTCGTTAACACTGATTTGCCTGTAGTTGTACTATTACGTAGATTCTGCTTATACCATCCACTTTATATCAGTGTATATAGCTACAAATATCTACATTTTTGGTATGGAGCATACAAAAATTTTATTAAGGTAATAATACATAATATTAGTAATGTCAATATGGAAAGCGCAGATCTACGGATCACGGGGACTTGTCTTCGGTCCCTGGGCGAAGTTTACAGTCAGGAGTTTTTGAGCAGTGGCAATGAGAATTACCTTTGTTTTATCTGTATTTAATTGCATACCATTATTTAAGCACAAACGTTACAAAGAACCTAATGACTTGTGTAAGTTTGTCTGTAGCAAATCCTTGCTTTTTTGAATATCATAAAACGCTGTCTCATCCGCGTAGAGGTTAGTAGATGATTGTAAATGGTATGTCATTATTTTATTTTTGTTACTTGAGAGTTTAGTATTTACTTGCACGAGTTGATAACGATTATGCAGATAAGAATTAAACCAGTTTATAGCTGATTCATTAAATTTTACAATGTTTTAAAGGTCCAATACTAAGGAAAGTGAACATTTTAATTTCTTTTAAAAACCACAGAAACTATTTCATTTTATTGGAAAATGAAAGTTGGTATGTAGAAATTTAAAATATATAGCAGTATATGTACAATTATTTTTCTATGAAGTATGAAGAAAGTTAAAAAGACCTGGGGGGTCATTCTGTCGATTCATTGAAATTTCAACATAATACACATACATTTCTTTGAGATCCAAAGACCTTCTGTAAATTTTGACCTGCCAATCTTCATTATTTAGTGTCTTGCAGAAGTCTATGCACTGGCTATGAAAAAAATTGCCAACTCACTTTCTCTTAGTAATGGACCTTTAATTTCAATAAAATAATATCATGGTATACAAGGTCAAACGCTTATTATCGTTGAAAATGGGCTTGAAAATGCTCAATGGTTTCAACAATTTCTATCAAAATAAACCATATTGATAAACATTTATCTATCAAAAACATGTTATTAAATAACAAAGACAAATTCTCAAAGTTCAAGGAAAAACTGCAAATATCTGATTATAGATGAAACATGTAACGTAGAGTCAACAAAAACTGATTAAAAGGATCACATTTAAAAACAAAATCACACGTTCAGTTCGTTCTATTTTGAAACTGAACAGGTTTACTATGAGGTTTTTATTTTTGTCGTATTTGTCCATGCACCTACTTAACCAGTGTTCTTTCGAAAAGGAACAATTCTATCTATTCATTCATTATGCAATAGAAATATGTAGTTAAAGTGATATCATTGGAGGCTTTGATGTTTCAGCCGTAAAACAACATACCTTATCTACGAATTCAAAGGCATCTCCTATAAGTCTTCTTGCAATTTCTTAGCTGTATTTCCAAAACTCCAGCAATCTACTAAAACAGCATAAATTGTTATCTGAACATCAAACTAACTTGTATGTATATTTAGATAAAAGTGATTTATTTCTCTGGGTTATCTTACAGGTTTATTAAAAGATTCGATACAAGCTACAAGATCATCTTTTTACTGTTTCTTACTGTTTAATACAGACTTTAACATAGACGGCTTCTTAGTATTATCAGAACATCTAACATCTAACGGCATAAGCAAAAATCTTTCCATAGGGGATAAGAGTGGTGTTCCCTATTTCATTATTTCTCACAAATAGAAACATCAAATGGAGGATGCTGATTTGTAGCGTTTTCTGCTTTGCTTTGTTTTATTCTATGCTTTCAAAGGATTAGATGTTTTACAGAGTTTATTTAACAGGGGAGAAAAGTCTGGGTAGAAAAGTACACCGAGATTTCAACAACTCCTACATTTTGACTATCGGGTTAATGACCATTATACGTGCACACCATTGCCTTTGTAATATTTCAGAATGTTGAATTTACAAATATTGAACAGAAGATAAGTGGTAAATATCATTGAAAATTAGAAACGAAAATGGTGTGTAAAACATCTCTTCCATTCATTATCAGGCCTTAATTTCTGAAACAATTATATTCAGTTTTAATATTCTTATTTTCTTTTTTTCCAAGTAAGTTTTTACTATTTTCAAGACTTATTATTGATTTGTTTTACAAAAGTGGAAATTTGATAAGCAATTTCTTGCTGTTCAAAGTGAATTTACCTCTGAAACAGAAGGGGGCAGAGTTAGACATCTTTAAAAATACTGAGTTGCATGCGGTAAAAGTTCTCTATTTTGCCTTTACTCTTTAGATTACATATTGTGAAAGAAATGTAGGTAGGTTTTACTTCTGCCCCAAGATTATTTTCGAAAGAAGTGAGCGAAATATAAAACAGTCCCACAAGACTCGACCATAATATTTCAATGTTGGTGTTAGAATTCTGTCTCATTAAATCCGTTTACTTGAGGCACCCTAGAAAAAATGATATTGGCAGTTTTATTTTGTGTTTTGTTATTGTTTCCCAATAGTTTGGTGTTTCTTTTATTAAAATTAATGGTATGATGAATTCTCTGCAAACGTTTTGGACAGTGGCCATCACTTTGCAATTTGTCTCTACTTGAGCTCAAGGAAATACGGCACGGTAAAAATTGTTTAAAATTTGCAACACAGTGCAAAAAAACAGTCAACTTTAAGAATATTCCTATCAAATACCATTTATTAAATATTACTTTTAGGGGTCTAATACCTTAATTGATTAAAAGACAATAATTAAGACTTAAAATGGGAATACAGTTATGAGAACATGAATATTATAAAATTTACAGTTCCATTAATAAAATGTTTGAATATAAGGAGCTGAGGGGAATATCATTGATATAAAGTTATATAAAAGGAGTTCGTCCGGTATTCACACTGTAAAGAATATATGCATCCGCCAGTCATATGACAAGATCTATTTCAAAATTCATTTGTTTAACAACTACAATATGTACGCTATACAATTCGTTTTACGAAGACAGTCTCTGTATTCTGTAAAGCGTAATAGGCAAGTGTCAATGTGACAAACGATAATAGACAACAGCTTACCCCACGCATGCAGTTGCTTCCATATCTGATTGCATTCGCAAGTCGTATGGCATTCGCTTTTCAAAAAAAAACATTATTGCACACTTTATTATATAATATATAGCTTAATCTGACGAAGATCAAAGCAATCAAAATAAAATATCATTATTTAGATTTGAACTGAGGTACTTTGTGTATAAAAGAGGAGCTCGTGTTAAGAAAAACAAAGACAAATATCAAGCAGGGAATGCCACGTACCAAAAACGCAGCCTCCCCAAAACGAAACCCATAACACGCAGACGTGCACATCACAAACACACACACACACACACACACACACACACACACACACACACACACGTGCACAAAGCCAACACACGAGGAGGAAAAAACGAACAAACAAAGGAATACAGTGGGGCACCGCCTTGGAACGGTCAGTGGCAAAAACACCACTGGGGAGCTTAAACCGGTTTATGGTGTGCACCCAACCTCACACTTACCCCCACCATGTTTCAAAGACACGGGGCAGTGTAAATATGAAGCATCAGTATCCGAATTTTAGTTTTAATTAGCTGAAACTCCCTAGAACTATAAAACCTTAATTGATTTTTGTTTAAAAAAAGATAGGTAGGCCAACATACCCTCTGTAGCAGTTGTTGGTTTTGTAAATGTAGCAGGTACTATTTGTGACTTATCAATAGCACTTCCATCCAATGGGCATATGCCAGTTGCCCGAAATGCTTCTTTGACAGATGACGGGGTTGTCTGGTATATAGCATAATTCAGAATTAGTGGGAATCTTGCCTTGCAAGCGAGAAATAGAGTATTCTCTCTAGCAAAAGTCTTTTCAGTTAGTTTGTCATTTATTATATGTGGAAAAGTGGTATACAAAGTAGAAAAATCGTATGTACTGACCAATTGTGGTAATATGATATCTAGATAAAATAAAAAATTTGTCGACCATCGGTTATCTTCCAAATGTCAGTTTATAGCCCACTCAATAAGACGTGATAGATACTTTGGAAACTCTATCAGGCTTGGATAATTCAAGCACTACAAATGTTGCTAGAGAAAGGTGTCCACCTCTACCGTAACTACTGTATTCACCGTACAAAAGGCATAATGATCTTCTGTTTCCCCTTATACGCAGTCTATCATTCTAAATAAATAATTTGTGAAATACTGAAACATGAATCATGCATGATTTGATTTAAAGATTATCTTAGAAATTAATAATGAAAAGCTAATAACATGCAATTATTCATTAAATCCGCTATCTCATATTGTATTAGCTATCAGTTGTCACGAACAGTATAATTAACAACGAAGATTATTATTGATACTATCTTGAATTAGTTCATCTCGACATTGAGAATGTACAAAATGTTGATCGTTGATTTTTTGCCAGTACTTCGCAATACAGAAATATCAACGCGTACAACCCTGTAGATTCACTGATTATTCTGTGGGCCAATGAATGTGATATATGTCATAAGATTAATTATTTATTCATTTGAAATTATTTTATGTAATATTACAATATCTATTGGCAGTGGTCATGAATGTGTAGCCGAAAGTATGTATAAAGCTACACACGTTCTGTAAAACTGACGTTAGCCGTAACCTCCTAAATTCATGACGTCAGACATAAATGTCTAGATTGCAGGTGATAAACGTTAATAGGTCTGACGTCTCAATCATCACCCTTTTGTCGTCTTCTTGGCTGTTTTTGTGGGTTTAACCTCACACCGACACAATGAGTGGTTTTATGGCGGCGTCCGGAATTCGATGGCGGAGAAAGACAGCAGCTGCCCCTCCGGGAACATTTTTTCATGCACAGGCGGGAACCGTTTTAGTAACTTTCGTCACTTACCTTACGAAGGCCAGCGGTATGGCTACTTCACGATAAAACCTGCATCCGAAGCGAGATATTGAACCCACAGCACAACCAGCAGGGAAAACTTCTAGAATTTTAGAAGGCAGCTACCTTAACCACCCGGTCATGGTACCTCTATAAATACATTCATTTATCTTGCCATGATTACAGAAGTAAAACTGCAGAGAAATGTTAAATATTGCAAAGAAGACGTAATATTTAGAAAAGAACACGAAGAAAATTTGATGTCTACCTTTGATAAATTTCTTGGAATTCTGTAGCACGATATTTCCGACACTAAATTATAACAATGCAGTAAATGATACACCATACTCTCCGATAAAATTGCTGTAATACATGTAGGTTCCGAACAACATTTCAACTATTGACAATTATCTGCTGTGTTAATCTTCGTGAAACAACGTAACTGAAGTTCTACATGATAATTTTGGTATTAAAATTCTTAATATATCTTAATATATAAACCGATATAATATGTTTAATACTAATGTCTTTCAAAAATGCTTTTTATACCACTATTTCAATACCGCTGCTTCTATCGTATCGTCCAGAAAAAAGTATTTATTTAAATAAGTAGTTGATTGGTGTGGTATGTATATTTAAGCAACCTGCATTACTTTTTTCAATTATTTTTCATACCTAAACCGATTAACCTACATATTGTGATTTTTAAAAATAATTTATCACCGAAATGCAAAATGCAAAATGCCGCCACGGTTTCATATATTTACATGAAACTTAATGGTTGATCAGTGTCTAGTTTCCAGAATTTGAGATTTCGCAGTTTTTCTCCTGCACGTTTATGAACCGTTACAATGATTTACTTTTGTAAACATTGATAAATATAGAACGAGAAGCGACGGTACCTAGACAACATCATCACTGGGAAACAAACGAAAACTATGTGTTGTTAACCATGGTTGCTAATGCCATTTCTCCCTTTATACAACACGTACAAAAGTGTTTATTACACCATATTCATCCTCAAAGCGTTTACTTTGAATGACATCCATTTAAAAGACATTACTATCGCCGTTAAATCCATGTATAATAAGTGGTGTCACATTCCCTAACAGGGTCTGTAAGCTGTCGAATATACCCAAACGATGATTTACATTGCATGCACTACCGTATATTAGAAAAATAGCCGTTAGATACAAAATTTCTTTACCCAGAATCCTTACTGTGCGCTAGGGCAGCCATTTTGTTATGTGTGCGCCTTATTGACTATCATGGTTGGTTTTGTTTTCTCTCATTGCCAACTGGTGAATTGAATCCCATTATTTTACAAGATTTAGCTTACCAAAAGGTTCCTTCTAGCGCATATTAAATATTCTTTTTAAGGGATCTTTAACAAAATAATTATGAACTATGTTTTTGCTAGTTTACGTGCATTCTTATCTATTTATTATAAGAATACTTAAAGTTATTTCAAACAAACATTTATTTAACTTTAAATAATAAACAAACACCTTTAGATGAGCGGTCATACCTAAATATTATCAGCGGACAATAAATACCATCACTCTGTCAAAATTTCGGGAACCAATGTCGACAGCTGTCCTAGTGGCACAGATCAGAATTTGGTCGTATGTTTGCCTAATTTTAATTAGCAATACAATGGAAGAAAAGTTCTGTCATA
Source organism: Mercenaria mercenaria (assembly GCF_021730395.1). NCBI lineage: Eukaryota > Metazoa > Mollusca > Bivalvia > Venerida > Veneridae > Mercenaria > Mercenaria mercenaria. The sequence goes on from NC_069362.1 coordinate 29,507,453, forward strand.
TGCCAGTAATTGCATTGCATGAATGGATACTTACAGCTCCAGAACGACTAAACCAGGAGAAAAAGGGTTTTTATAGAAGTCGGCACCAACAAACTGATGGATTTGAAAAAAGTGCGTACAAAAAGTTCACAACTTGAAGATTACAAAACAATTAATCAAACTGTATGAAATTACAAAGTTTGAAAAATTTATAGCTCAGTAAAGTGAAGAAATGCATTATACAGTTCTAGATAAAAACAAGGGAAGTAATTGAAATGTCGTAATCCGGCGACGGTACGTATCGTGCAATAGCATTCACAGACAAGTAAAAAATCTCGAATAACTTTATTAGTGCAGTATGGTTTGATGGTTATACTTAAAATGTTAAAATAATAAAGTTGGTATGAAAAAAAATCGTAAAAAGAACCTCTGGAAGCAGCAAAGAATGCAACCGAGAGAAGAATAATAGTAGACGATATTTTTGGGCGGGAGTCTATTTTTAGATGATTAATATTCATTTAGTTAATCTCGATTCTACAATATGACATGTAAGATTTAGGAGTTAGATAGTTTAAACTAAATTATTGTTTTTGTAGGTCTGTTTATTACGTAGTTGTATTTCACTAAAGATTGACCTAAAGATGCGTAAAAACACATTGGCAAAGAGGCTATTTTTAATGAATATGCATGAGTACAAAATGGCGGCGCCTACTGGAATTCGGATGCCTTTGATGATACCCTTGTATCCATTACCTGCTCAATCAAGTGTGACATGTTCACCATAAGTGTTCCTTCTCATGAGAAGGAACAATAAACCGGGAAACTTTATCAGAAATCGTAGACGAATGCCTATACCTATGCCTTAAATTTATTAGGAAATAAACAATTTTCAACAGAATGCGATGAAATATACATCGTTATAACGTCAAATATGCGACATAAATGTAAATATAGGAAAAGTTTGATCTTTTAAAATCTCACACCACGAGGTGTGGGTTAGTCAGTATTATCTCTAACATTTTTAATCTTCTACTTATTGAAATGAATCATATTATTAGACATCTATGTTTGTGATATCCAAGATTCATCAAGCGTTAGTAAAAGCTTCAACAAATGTACACTCAGTGTAATAACAAAGATAAATACTTAAAGATCAAGGAAAATCAATTCTTAATCAACTAAAAATGTTTGCTAATAGATAAACCATGCTACGAAGAGTCAACAAAAAGAATGAATCACCCGTTCAGATTTTTTTAAATATGAACACGTCCACAATGAGAAGTTTTTGTTTTTGCCGTATTTTCGCATGTACCTACTGAACTAGAGTTCTTGCAGAAATGAACTCTAGTTATTCATTCATTATGCAACAGAGACATGTAGTTAAAGTGATATTATCGAAGGCTTTGATGTTGCAACTATAACACATCATACCTTATCTTTTATATAATTCTTATTCACGTCTTGCAATGTCTTTGCTGTATTTCATAAATGAGCCGTGCCATGGGAAAACCAACATAGTGGGTATGCGACCAGCATGGATCCAGACCAGCCTGCGCATCCGCGCAGTCTGGTCAGGCTCCATGCTGTTCGCTAACAGTTTTTCCAATTCCAATAGGCTTTAAAAGCGAACAGCATGGAGCCTTACCAGACTGCGCGGATGCGCAGGCTGGTCTGGATCCATGCTGGTCGCATACCCACTATGTTGGTTTTCTCATGGCACGGCTCAAATAATTCTAATGAAAACAGCATCAATTGCTATCTGAACATCAAACTAAATTGTATGCATATTAAGATAAATGAGATTTATTTCTTTGGGTTATTTTGCAGTTAGACAGAAGGTTTTATTCAAACTTTAATACCAGTGGCAAGGTCACCGTTTAAACTGTTTCTGACTTTTTAATTCAAACGGGTTTTAGTGATATGAGAATATCTTACGGCACAAGTGCAAGTCTTTCGGTAATAGGAAGTAAGAGTGGTGTTCCCTATTTTATATATCACACAAATAGACAAATCAGTCGGAGGATACTGGTTTGTAGCTTTGGTTTGTACTGTGCTTTCAAAGGCTTGGCTCTCTGTATAAATTTTATTTATCAGGACAGCAAAGTCTGAATAAAATAATACACCGAGATATCAACATCTCCAAAATATTGGTTGCCATTTTACTATTTCAGAACGTTGAATGTACACATACTGAACTGAAGGTTACTGGTGCATGCTATCATATAATTATATCAAATTGAACATTAGAAACGAAAAAGATGTGTTAAACATCTGTTGAATTCATTATCAGGCCCTATTTCCGAGAAAATGAAATTCAATTTAATTCAATTTAAAATAAAATCTGTGAAAACATCATTTGGAAGCAAAAAATGCAATCAAGAAGAATAATAGCATACTCGGTTTGATTGAGACTGTTCATAAATAAAGACAATTAATTAGAATTTATGGAACAATTAGAATACTCTTATGAGTACAAAGATATTATAAAAGATGATGCTGAAAACTGAAAGAGAAAAATTTGATTAAACGCCTATTTCTATACAATTACATATTCAGTGGCGTTGTACGTAACAATGATAATAATAATAATCATTACAATAATAATAATAATGATAATAATAATAACTTTATTTAAACGTCATGACCGCATCCTGCTCCCCTGAGGCCATTATACCCCTGTTGCCGAATACCAGTGCTTTAAGCCTAATATGGTACGCCCAGACGGGTTGCATGTAGAGGTTCAAACCCCATCCCTGGTTAATGGTGCCATCACTTATTTTTTTGAAATACTACGCACTACCCTACCCATAGAGTCTGTACCAGCAAGTACATTTAATTTAGCAAACCTTAAGTATAAATGTTGAAATGTAAAAACCTGTTGTTATCGCATATAAAACAATTATCAAAAGAATGTATCAAGTGGTTTACTTTTGCATAGTTCTTACGGCAGTTTATTCCACACTTTAGTACAGAAACTTTTATCATTAAACAACAGCGACATTCACAATTTTCTGACGATCTCAAACCCGGTCTACTAGGAACTCTGTAAGCAATTCTGTTAAATACATAGGTGTTCTGCCAATGTGACAGCTATACATGAAAGTACACAATCGGCAGCCAATGTAAGTCATACAATGCTTGTTTGGAACTGTCAAATTTCCTCCTGTTAAGGACAAGTTTTGCGCACATGTTTTGAATACGTTGCATCTTACGCGCTTCACCGTTAGTTACACCATACAGTATGACATTGCAGTAATGTACATTTGAAATAACTAGAGACAAAACTAAAATTTCAGCGGCTGCTTTTGTTTCATATTTTCGAATGTTCTCAATCCGTTGGTAATTCAACATGGCTGTAAGACATTTGTGATTTACATGATCTTTAAAGTTCAAGGTTTCGTCAAGAAATGCATCAAGATATCTAATTGTGCTTTCACGGTTGATATCATAACCAGCAATTTTAATCGAATTTGTAAAACTTCTTTTTTCAGCAGAGGTCTGCTACCAAACATAATAAATTCAGCTTTTAAAGTGTTCATTTTCAGTTTGTTTCTATTCATCCAGTCTTTGATTATAACTGCGCACCGTTCGAGATCTCCAATCGCTTGTGATTCTACGGAAACATGTGGGACCAGAGCCTTTATTTGCTATATGATCATCAGCAAAATCGTAGACTGATATGGATTTGGGAATGACATCAAAAAGAGTTCCAGCATAGGTGAGATATAGCCACGGACCAAGGCAACGACATGACATCAAAAAGAGTTCCAGCATAGGTGAGCTATAGCCTCGGACCTTGGGCACACTGTTTTTAAGATAGTAGTCTCATGAATATACATAGTTGATATTAATCTTACAAGTACGAGGCCTTAAGTAGGAGTCTACCCATTGAAGAGCTGTTTCACAGACACCATACTGTGCTTTTGGGACAAACGCACAGAAAGATGCAAAGTTCATTCATATAAATTATATCCAAATATCGACACAAGCTCCACACAAATAACAGTTACTATGGTAAGATTCAAGAGCAAAAGACAGAGCGTCATACTAATGGTCAGACACAAATCTTAAATACCAGTGGAAGGGGATGATATCACTGACGTCAATGTAAAACCAATTCTAGAATTTTCATGATTGGTCTGTTGCTATAACATTCTGCTTAAAGTTGTATAAAGGGAGTTCATCTGGTATTCTAATGTACAGAGTATTTTCAGCCGCCAGACATATGACCAGAACTATTTTATAAGTCATTTGTTTACCAACTGCAAGCTGTACACTTTACAATTTGTTTTACGAAGACAGTCGCTATATTCGGTAAAGTGTTAATGTGACAAACGACGATTAAAGACAACAGCCTACCCCTCGCATGCATTTGTTTCTATTTTTTTTTTGCATTCACCAGTCAGTTCATATGGCATTCAGTTTACATGTAAAACTGCACGTGTATTGTACACATTGTTGTATAAAGTATGGCTTAACCTTATATATGTATAATTAATTGGATTTTAAAATTCTTTTAAACATCAAAGCAACCAAGATAAGATTACATAAGTATACTTACATTTGTACCGAGGTGCATTGTGTGCAAAAGTTGAGCCCGTGATAAACCGATTGCGATAATATGATATCTAGATAAGATCAAAAGATGTACTTAAATAGGAACTTTCTTAATTTCCGCTTAGATGTGCCGACCATCAGTTATTTACTAAATGTCAATTTATTGCTCACTTAATAGGACGTTATAGAGACTTTAGAAAATCTATGAGGCGTGAATGATTCAAGCATTTATGTCATGTTCACAACACCAGAACAGGTACCCACCACTGCTGTACATACTGTTTTCATCGTACAAAAGGCATATCAAGCAGCTATTTCCCCTAATTCGGCGTTTTCATTCTGCTTAAATCATGTGTAAAATACTGGAACATGAAACATATTTTAGAGATAGTACCTAAAATTTTAGATTATGAAAAACAATTTAAAAAATAATGCTGGTTGCTGATATGCAACATTTATTACTGAATGTAATACTTAAGTTTTGCTTTGATCAGTTTGAAGCATATTATATTTAGGATTTTCTAAACTTCTTATTTAATTTACATGTAGCTGCTCTTGTAGATAGTCCTACCTATTAAGTCATTGATAAATTTTTAATCCCCAATTATACCTGGATTTTTGTGGGAAGAATTCATCTCAATGCAAAAAAGTTGTCAAATACACGATTAATGTGTAACTTCAGAAAATGTTTAAGTCTAATAAAATTAATTCAGATGCACTATTTTAGCTGATTTTTAGATGTAATGTTATCTGTACCATATCACACATCATATATAAATACAAGAAAAAACTATTCAGTATTTACCATGAAAATTGACATTATAATGAAATGCTTTATCATTAAGTTTTTAACCCATACATTTAGTTCGTTATTCCTATTAACGTTTGTCATGCAGGTGAACAGGTAAATGCAGGAAAGGATTAATATTTGTGTCATTGACTGTTGTTGTTGGATTTAACGTCGCACCGATACATGATAGGTCATATGGCGACTTTCCAGCTTTAATGGTGGAGGAAGACCCCAGGTGTCCCTCCGTGCATTATTTCATCATGAGCGGGCACTGGGTAGAACCACTGACCTTCCGTAAGCCAGCTGGATGGCTTCCTCACATGAAGAATTCAACGCCCCGAGTGAGGCTCGAACCCACATCGATTAGGGGCAAGTGATTTGAAGTCAGCGACCTTAACCACTCGGCCACGGAGGTGATCTCTAGTACTATGTCAACATATTTATCTTTTAAAGATAACGGGAGAAATTGAAGACACTGAACTCCAGACTTTGGCTAAAATGTGCTCTTTCTTTAGAATTTAAGTTTGGTCATATTATGTACATAAGCACACGTGTTTTGTTCCTTAAATATAACAAAAATACCAAATGAAGAAAAAAAAAGATATGCTCGATTCGACAATCGAACCCGGGTCGCCGTGGCAATGCAGTCTTAGCCAAAGCTCCAGGGAGGAATACGTGCTTATTGGTTGTTAAATATAAGAATTTATAATTAAAGCAATCTACCTCCGGTAACGAAAAAAAAAAATAGTAAAAGCAGCTTATTCTTAGGTGTTTCCATAGCTTATAATCTCTCAGTGCTCAATACTTTTCTGATAGCTAAAAAATATTTTTATTTGATTGTCGTAAGATCTGGAGGTACGCGCCTTTAATAATGAAAAACTAATAACATGTAACTATTCATTAAATCTACAATGTAATATCGTATTAGCTATCAGTCGTCACGAACAGTATAATTAAAAAAGAAAGCAGTCATTAAACTAAATATCGATACTTCCTTGAATAAGTCTCAACAATAAAATGAACAAACTGTTGATTGTTGATTTTCTGCCACTACATCGCACTATGTACAGGAATATCAACACGTACCACTTAGTAGACTCATTAATAATTCTCTAGGTCATTGAATGTTCATTACAGGAAAATAGTTCATTTACAGTGCTAATATCTATTAGTAGTGTTCGTGAGTGTATGGAAAAAAACTATGCACTTTCTGTAAGACTGGCGTTAGCCATATATTCCTATATCTATAACGTTAGACGTAAATGTCTACACCACTTTCGATGAACGTAAGGATTTGACGTCCAAATTTTATACACCATTTTGTTGCTTTCTTTTGTTGCTTTTGTTTTTTAATGTAACAGCGAGACAATCATTTGTTATACGGCGGCTCCCAGCTTTTGATGGAGGGGGAAGGTACAAGCTGCCCCTGCGGACGTTATGTCAGGCACAGGCAGGCACCTTTGTCGTACCATCCGCCTTTCATAAGCCAGCTGTATGGCTCCTTCATATAAAACAACTTGCACTCCAAGTAAGATTTCGAACCCACGTAGGGGGGCAAGCTGTTTGAAGGTAGCCACCTTAGCCACTGAGGCCTCTGTTTACACACTCTTATTTATTTCAATTGATGACAGAGATTTCTTTCTCTCAAATATTTCAAGAATGCCTGATTTGAAATTAAACATTTTTCCAGGGCATAACCCCTTTACCTATCCTGCAGGATGGGGTTCTCATATAGTATCCCCTTTCCTGACCCCCATCACCTAAACACCTAAACCGATTGTATACATACATATATGGATATACACTACTAGTATCTGATTCAGGGATTGCATTCAAAGCACCCACCTAAAACATAGAGCATAATCATTTTGACAGCCTAAAATTCAGACATCAGATTATTTTAGAAGAAATTTTCTCCTCGATACGCATACAAAATATGGTAACCATAGTAAGTCCAGATTAGGCCAGTGATTTTACCGGTGCTGGAAAGTTTCATCTTACAATCAGGGTGTAAGATGTAGATGTCTATTTAGAAGATTGATGCAATAATACTACTACTACTAATAATAATGATGATGCAGTGAAAAATAGTAGCTATATTTTAGGTCAAACTGCTTTTATCAGCATGACATGAACATTGAATCGTGTGCAAAAATTCTAAATCAATCCCGCCTACTTTTCAAATTATCTCCCTTCATTGAATGACCATCCGGAATTCCTGCTCGGCCTGTAACTTTGCCATTTATGGATGGATTTAAAAAAAAACAGTTGGCATCAATGATCAGTATAACATGATAATATGTCATGTGCGACAACCATAACTCTACCCTTCTTCCTTTCTAGTTATCTCCCACTATCAAATGTTCTTATCCAGGCCATAACTCTAAAACTACTGAAGGGAATGTATGCAAATTGCAGAAATGAGGACATTTAGACGAACCGCAATCTACATAGACCATAACTCGGCCAGACGTATTATGTCGTTTATTTCTCTATATTTTTTTATACAGAGCATGTATTTAAAAATACTGAAGGAAATTTATTCAATCTGCATAAGGAGGTAAAGGATATTGACACGAGGTTTATTGTTTCTTGCTTATTTTTATGCCCCCACTTGGAAACCTGTCCCAGTGTTATATATCTGATGTGACATACTTATACAATATATTGCAGAGCAAGTAGTGGGCACTGGTTTCATATGAAGCCTTGTATGAAGCCGTATTTCCTACTCGGACTGACTGAAAGCAGTAGAGTTTTATCATCATTCAAAAAAAGCAGTATGGGGCATGCACGTTTTCAAGGTAATCTCTAGTTTAATTACTCTGGGCAGTATTTGCTTTCAGACTAATATTTCAACATTCAGTTAAGGTAATAGTAATGTTTGAAAAATGTCATTTGCTTGGTATATTCTTAAAGTTGACCGGTGTTGCAATTTTTAGCTCGACTATTCGAAGAATAGGGGAACTATCGTACTCGCCCAGGCGTCGGCGTTAGCGTGAGCGTCACACAAATGTTAAAGTTTGCATACCACCCCAAATATTTTCAAAGTCCATTGAGATATTGCTTTGATATTTTGCATACTTGTTTACCATTATGACCCAGTCTGTAAAAAGGAGGAAGCAAATCTATCAAGCATTTTGACTGAATTATGGCCCCTTTTCGACTTAGAATAAATGTTAAAGTTTGCGTACCACCCAAAATATTTTCAAAGTCCATTGAGATATTGCTTTGATATTTTGCATACTTGTTTACCATCATGACCCCAGTCTGTAAAAAGGAGGAGGCAACTCTATCAAGCATTTTGACTGAATTATGGTTCCTTTTCGACTTAGAATAAATGTTAAAGTTTGCGTACCACCCCCAATATTTTCAAAGTCCATTGAGATATTGCTTTCTTATTTTGCATACTTGTTTACCATCATGACCCCAGTCCGTAAAAAGGAGGCGGCAACTCTGTCTAGCATTTTGACTGAATTATGATCCCTTTTCGACTTACAATATGCTTATTGTAATGTTAAAGTTTTACTTATAGCTTATGTTATACTATCAAGCACTGAGAATAGTCGAGCGCGCTGTCCACTGACAGCTCTTGTTAAACAACTTTTACCGTGCCATTTTTTTTTTTTATAAATTTTGTATAATTTATGGTATTTCCACAAGCTCAAGTAGAGATAAATTTCAAAGTAATGGCCACTGTCCAAAACGTTTGCAGAGAATTCATTATACCATTAATTTTGATAAAGATAAAAGAAACTTCAAACTATTGGTAAACAATTATAAAACACAAAATAAAACTGCCAATATCAATTTTTCTAGGGTGCCTCAAGTAATAAACGGATTTAATGAGACAGAATTCTAACTCCAACATTGAAAAATCAAGGTCGAATCCTGCGGGTCTGTTTTGAATTTTGCTCACTTCATTTAAAAATAATCTTGGGGCAGAAGTAAAACCTTCCTACATTTCTTCCATAGAGTGAAGGCAAAATAAATAAATATTACCACATGTAGCTCAGTATTTTTAAAGATGTCTAACTCTACCCCACTTCTGTTTCAGGGGTAAATTTACTTTTAACAGCAAGAAATCACTTATCAAATGAAAAAAAAAATCACGTTTGTACAATAAATTAAATGAAGTAAAAACTTACTAGAAAAAAAGAAAGAAAATAATGGTCCCAGTGGGTAACCTACGCACCCCTGAAAAACCAATAAAATCATGCAAAGTATATTGCTTCAAATCAAAATGACCGTGCTTTGATGATCTACATGAGACCTTTATCACGTTCGAAAGTAGTAGCGAATTCATTTGACATGATTGGATTAATTACGCAACTTTATCATTTCACTTTACTTTTTTATTCCCATGCATTTCCTGCAGACATCTGTCTAAATCATTTCATTCTGCAACAGGCAGATGTTATGAAAAACGATAATATCTCAGACTATGGAGTAATCGAGATTAATTGTCTTTGTATTGTATTTTTTTCTTTTGCTTTTATTCTGTTGGTGTGTCGGGGGTGGGGTGGCGGACGGGGGGGGGGGGGGGGGGGGGGGGATAACGTTGCCACGACACATTTATAGGTCATATGTAATATGGCGACTTTCCAGCTTTAATGGTTGAGGAAGACCGCAGGTGCCCTCTTCGCATTATTTCATCATAAGCGGGCACGCCAGCTGGATGACTTTCTCACATGAAGAATTCAACGCCCCGAGTGAGGCTCGAACCCACGTCGGTGAGGGGCAAGTGAATCAAAGTCAGCGACCTAAACCACTCGGCCTTTGTAGTTTGTAAATTAATTACTTAATGACTCATCTACTGAAAAATAGTTTTCGGGTTAACTTCTGTCATACCATGGTGAATGATTCAAATATAAATGTTGCTATATATAGATGACCAGAAACTACAGCAAACAAATTATGCAAACTTTCTCTTTATTATTCCTTTTTGCAGTAGATTGCATCTGGAAATTACTGTGCATTAAAATCCTTTATATCTTAAGATACTTTTAATTGACATCACTCTTCCATAAATATAGCTTTTGTCGAATAGAAAATAATTGGTATGTAGACATGCATTGTGTCACAGCGAATAAGATATTAGAAACTAAAAGCATTGGAGCCAAATGTCTCTAGACTTTCATCCGTTATCACTTCCAGTAAATAACTACAAAACAAACAGTTCATTCTCAATCGTTTATCTATATAAAGATTCAACTGACTACTATTTATTTAATTGAAATAAAAAAAAAACGTTGACAAAAGTACTCTTTGATGTTTGAAACTTCTTTAGTCCAAATACATTGTTTCTTTGTACAATTGAGCAATCACATACATTATATGCCACTCCAGCTACTTAATGGATAAATTATCATGTACTAAAACGTTTCTGTGCTCTGCTAAAATATCGTGAAAGTCTGAAGTATTATTTTTGATAACAGAAACAAAATTAAACCTATCACGGATAGTTTGTTATATTTAATATTAATTGAGTCGCGCCATGAGAAAACCAACAATGTGGGTTTGCGACCAGCATGGATCCAGACCAGTCAGGATCCATGTTGTTCGCTTTCATAGCCTGAATTAGAGAAACTGTTAGCGAACAGCATGGATCCTGACCAGACTGCGTGGATGCGCAGGCTGGTCTGGACCTATGCTGGTCGCAAAGCCACTATGCTGGTTTTCTCATGGCGCGGCTCAAATACAGTCTTTCATGAATAATTAATATGATAATTTCCTCTGATATGCGATAAATTGCTGGTATCTGAGTATAAGAACCACCAACTTTCCGAACTCCAGATCGACCGATTCGTAATATGAAAGAATTCTACTTATCTAGGCGGGTTATGAGGGCAAGTGATTCTAAGTCAGGAAGTTAAACTACGCGGCTTTCCAACCCAGGCATAGATCTAAAAGGATAATAACATGCTATTCGGGATTCCTATAGACTATTCCTCAATAGTTACACATTGAACTAACGAGATAAAAATCATCTGAAAAGATGATAATTATAACATATAATATGTATTTATATATTATTTTATTTCGGCAAAAGCCTGATTGCATGAATGACTAGTACAAGTAGCTATGTTGATACAGATCATTTCCGCAAAAAAGCTAGAGGCTATGTAAAGTTTATTAGTATTTAATCAGTTGGATGCTCTTTATTATAACAGCGAGTTATTTTATGGAACAATAAGAATCTGCTTATTATACTATTTATTACGAAATTAGCACTTTCTTACTGCAGAGTAATTTATTTTTTCTTTGATGTTACTCTTCAAACCTGCGAAGATTATGCTGAATCATTCGTATTTCCAATGCTATGCTTGTTAGTCTATAAAAACTAATGACAAATATTTAACCGAAATCGGAGTTATGAGAACAGTTTTGACTAGAAAGCTGACGAACTTTACATGAAGACGACTCAGTATATAATCCCACTGACGCCGCGTTATAACACAGAGACTCTATTTGTGTCAATACTTCCATAAGGATGTGTGTCATACCTAGAGATTTCATCGTCATCATCATCATGATGATCATCATCATATTTACAAGTGGCACTAGTGTGATTATTCCGTTTCGAAATAAAGATGTCTATGTACAGAAACAGAAACACTTGAAGTAGACGAGAAAGTGTTTATCAAATATATATATTAAACGAACGTATATATTGTGAAGAATATGTAAGTAACGTGTTGTTTACTAACCTGGAAATTTCTAAACGATTACCATACAATTATAATATGAGCCGCGCCATGAGAAAATCAACATAGTGGTTTTGTGACCGCATGGATCCAGACCAGCCTATGCATCCGCGCAGTGTGGTCAGGATCAATGCGGTTCGCTAATGGTTTCTCTATTTTCAATAGGCTTTGAAAGCGAACAGTATGGATACTGACCAGACGCGCAGGCTGGTTTGGATCCATGGTGGTCGCAAAGCCACTATGTTGGTTTTCTCATAGTGCGGCTCATATATATAATAGCACATTCTATATGCATATAACTTAAGGTAAAAACATATCAACTTTTTTAAAGTGTCTGTTTAAATGTTTAAAATGTTCAACACAACCATCATACCTAAGAGGAATATTACATGACTTACTTTATAAAGAGCCGGTTCGTAGTCTTAGGCAAATAAAATGGAGAACATGCGTTTTTTTTTGCTCTCAAGCTTTGCTTTAATATATTTTTACAGGAGAATTTTTGTGTCTTTCATGCCATGTCTCTTGTTGTAATTGCGTGCGTTAGGGATTCGCCTGACGAATATTTTATTCACGCTGTCTTGTATCTTTTGTTGGGGTAGAGGCGTTAGGTTTTCTCCATAAATCCATTTAAGCTCCCCTGTGGTGGTTTTGCCAATAGAAAAACCTTTAAGGGGCCGACAAAACGGGCCAAAAGACAAACATATTTACGGAAGCCATGCCGAAGAAATTAATGTGTGATATATTAACCGTGCATGACGGAATATACAAAAGAAGCCACCACCACCTGTAGTGTCTTGGAAGGTTAATACAATTGTAAAATTACCATACCCCAACCAAAAATCGTGCGAAGTTTGTAAACAACATCCCATTAATTCAAGTTTTTTTGTGTACCTTTTGCAGAACAACCCAATTTGAGAGAAGAGGATTAAAGGGGTAAGTTCACTAACCCTAATTTTTTGCCCTGTAATTTCAAATATATAAAATACTTAAAGAAATATCATTTACGTCTTCTTTCAAATAGACTGACCTTAGAGCTTCTAACAAACATCAATAGATCAGTTCTATCCACAGTATGTGAATATTTACATCGCTTCAATCCAACCCTAGTTTCGCCAAAAAACCTGAATTTTCGCTATTTTTCACTGTTCAGGTGAATAATTCAGTATCAGCGCATCCGTGTACCAAAAAAATATTTCTATCAGTGAAAGGTTAATTAAATACCAACAAAATGGTGTATGTATAAGTTTGGTACACAAATGCGCTGATGCTGACATTTGATAAAATACGTTTCCAGGTGGAAGGATCGGAGCAGAAAAATGTCTATACCCCACCCACCTGATTTATTATAAGCTCATCCGTAAAACATGTTCGTTTACCGGTGAAACAATCGTCATCACATGCCTGTTAGTGTTTAAACGTAAACATCCTTTCTTTTTAAAAGTTTAACACATAAATATAATATTAAGAACTCGAATGAAAAATATTATAAAAGCCTGTCACGGACGTAGATCTACAGACACGATATAAGTTCAAGCTTTTAAGCATGCATTTTCGTTTGGTTGAAGAGCATTTTGTTTACAATTACATAAACGTTTTAACACAATAACGTTTCTGGTGACGCGAAAATATAACGCCTATACGTGATTTTCTATAAGCACGCTGTCATTACCGAAGTAGCATCATTGAAGGCACGTGCAGTTTTCCCGCCAAAATACAATGAAGAAACGTCTGCTTCCGGTTCTATCAAGAAGACCCGATATTTACGCATATTCATTCTTTTATTATTCACGTTTCCATCTTAACGTTCACATATGTATGTGTGTTCAACCAAATATTAGGAAAATCTTCCGAACAATGTAAGAAAATGTATATATCGATCTAGCAGTTTCTACTGAAATATGGTTTCGGAAAAATCATATCACTTTCCATGGAATCGCAGGCAATCTTATCATTTGTCTATATGTTCTTTATGGTTTCAGACTATGAAAATAGCAATTATTTTATGTTAATTCCATTTTGTTAACTTGTAATCGCTTATTTTCCTTGGAGTACCGAAACCTACTTTCAGAACGTGAAATTGAAAGAACTAGCATTTAGGAACAGAACAGAACAGAACAGATCTTTTATTTGATAAACACAGATTACAAAACATACATTTTGTAATAACATGTGAACAAATATACATATATATATACACAAAGGTGGATACATATCAATGTGGATGTGGGGATGGTGATCACACATTTTAAATCAGCAAAAATGAATATCTATGTTAAATCAATTTAGAAGTCCTTCAGTAATACATAACTTTCTAAAGATATTAATGGGTCAGTGCACTTACTTTTCAGCTGCTATTTATAATTATTGTTACAGGTAGGCAAAAAGAGAACTTTCCTTGAAACAGATCATAACAAAATAAACTTCAATTTGTTATTCCTCATCGTCATTAATCAACTAAAAAGTTTCTTAAGACTATGTACAATATTTTAAATGAGATAGGAGTGACCTGTCGCTTTTGTTTTTAGATTTGGTTTTTCCAGACTGTTCCATTTATTAAATAAGGGTTTGATATTTGAAGAACACTGATAAATCGGAATCTCGAAAGTCACACCAGGAACTGAAGTGTGCCATTAGGAATAAGATATACTCTCCTAATTCTATTAAATCGTTCGTTTGTAGAGTGAGTTGAGTGCCATTTTCCTTGCCAAACTGAATATTGCTATTTTCTCAATGTGGCAGAGTGTGTAATATGCAAACGATAAAACAATGTTATCCGCGTGAAGTTCGTGCACTCTCGTGCAAGTACACACCATGTTGAATAACTCGCAATCAAGAAGATATTTGAAAAACCTATGTTATATGCGAAAATAGCAAAATGATACAAGTAATGCAATTCAAATACATATTTAACATTATCATCATTTTAAAGTGTAATTAGCAAAATATAAAATGAAAAAATATAACTTTAAAAAAAATATTGATCTCCGTTGGAATTCAAATTCACAAAGGTTAGATTCTAGAGCCGTCACTCTTACCACTGCACCAATGCGTCTAATTATCGAAGGAGGCACTCATTTGAATATTTATTATAAAAATAAGTTATAAAAAGGTAGGGTACCCCTTTACTGAAGTGGTTTATTCCAGTAACCTTTCAAATCTATTAATAAAAGCCACAGGTCACTCCTATATGCAAGTAATTGCTTTGATATTTTTATAACTGCTAAGCGTCGTCGACGACAGTTAGTAGTTTACCATTGAAATCTTTGAAAGTACACCGAATTTAACAATTATCAGTGTTTCACTATTGAAACCAGAACCAGAATTATTTGACCGCGTACAAGTAGAATTATTTTTTTTCTATAACGAAATTTAATTAGACTGTGGAAAGCAGCTTTAAAACATACACGTATCATACCCCGACGCCGATATGACTTGTCATTTTTTGGGACATGATTTATGGAAATTTTGTCAACCGGTTTTAGAATAATGATTTCACACATCACATGTTTTAGTAAACTTGTTTTAAAGGCACTGATCTCCAGATCGTATGACAACAAAAAAGAAAGAAAAAAGGATATCAGAAAACTATAATTGCTATATTTCTTAAGGTTTTAAAACTTAGATACTGACGGATTATGTTATAGAAACACCTAAGAATTAGTTGATTTTGCGATTTTTTTTCCATTCAAAATATCGGTAACGTGTAGGTAACTGCCTTTATATTTATTTAACGACCGTTACGCGCATATTTCTGTGGTGTATTGGTCAGGACAGCAGAAAATTTTTATTGCCGCGGCGGCCCGGGTTTGATTCCCAACTCGAGCACATATTTTTCTCTCTCTCTCTTGATTTGCATTTTAAGACAGATTAGAAACAAAATCTCGTGTTCTAATGTTCAAAATATGACCAAACTTTAAGCGAAAATTTGGAGGTCAGTGCCTTTAAATGGCTAAACGCTAAAGTAACAACTCGTGATCTTTTTGTCCAAATACTGTTTAACGTATAATGGAAATAATTAAGAATGGGTATGTTTAGGAAAAGATATGACATATTACGCAGGTCAAATTTATTTTACTTCCACGTAAAATAAGTTTTAAAAAAGTTGCTTTTTTTACGATGCTGGCTTTGTCATTAATACTTTAAACTGCAAGAATGCACTTATTTATGATAGGTCTGTCTATCATTTGCATTAATCTGTGGGCAAAATATGATTGGAAACTATTAGCTAGAAGATAAGTTCACCTTGCAAATCAAATAAACACGTGGCTTTTGTCCTTTTTCATGCTCGACATAAATTATGCAAGTATTTTAAAGAAATTGATGTTCACTATAGTTTAACTTTGCAGTGATATGCATGTGAATTAACTGAACAATTGGACAGAAAAATAGATAAACCGCGCAAGAACAAATTGAATAGTTCAATTACATGTAAGGCCACATATAACAGTAAAGAAAACATTTGCGTAATACTGCAGTAAATATGATTGTGTGCGACATTAGTGACTTTAGTGATAATTATAAACGAGAACTACTGTTGGGAATATTATGATGTTGGTTTTCTTAGCGACTTACACATTTTCTTGTAAATAAGGTTTCCAAATCGGCTAGTGCTTCACAAATATATTGAAATACCCGAGGCAAATATGTCCTTGATATGGATGGTGACGATATGTTATTTACGTCAGCATCGGATAATGAAATCGGTACCATTGAATTATTAACATATGATTTTAAGTGGAATCTGTACGCCCGTTTAAAATATTTTTGCGAGCATGAAAAAAATTCGACTGATCTTCATGCAATTTGTTTTACTCAATTCACGCATGTTTTCGTTTCGGCCTGCCTCAGTTTCATTTAACTTCATTCTATTTCTTTTCACGGCGTATGAGAAACATCCGTAACTGGTGGCATAACAAACATCACGTGCTTGACAGAATACACGAGTGTGAATCAAAGGCGGGAAAAATGGAATTATCAATCGGTCTTCACGGGTTTTATTGAATTCTACACAAGTGCGAGATTCGTACATAATCGGTGACACGATTCTATTACGTAAGGAAATGTTGATGGACAAACTTTCGGCGATTAAGGACGCTGACTGTACATTCAACGGAAACGAGACAGAAAAATGAAATATTTAATGAACAGAAACAAAAATGATAATATTTTTACATCAGTGATTAAAATTGCGTTCCGTGTATCGCGGTCAGTAAAGTAGCGACTTCTAGTTTAAAAGAAAGGAAAACATCCTAAGTTATTAAGAGAGGTGATCAAACACCCACCCACCCATATTTTTACAATCAACTCACCACCCATAAAGACGATTTTTCTGAGGACCACCACCCATAATTATGATTTTCTGATGGACCCCACCAGCCATAATTATGATTTTCAGATGGACCCCACCACCCGTCAACAAAAAGCTCGATTGCCGTCCGACACCCCCATACAGTAAATTCTGGAATCGAGCGAATTTCATTTAAAATGTAAATAAGTATAAAAATATCTTACAATATATCATAAACTGTATACCCCAATAACGAACACCATATAAAAACGCACACAAATTGTTTTTCCGCCGGAAATGACAGACGACTGCTATAGGTAAAGCCAATTAGAAATATATAGCAGTTTTACACGCGTAACTATTGGTAGTCCATGTGGCACAGTGGTAGAGCGCTCACTTCACGTACTGAAGGTCCTAGGATCGAGAAAAATGGATAATTTAGCTCTAAGTGACATATTCATTCATATTGACATTGTTGTTACCATGACAACATCAAATTATTTGACTGTCTGCTATTTTAAAAATATTCTGATAATTATCATGACAAGTTATAGTCTGCTTAATTTGGTATAGAGCATCTACTGTTGTAATATTGAGAACTAAAACAAAGTTTTGTCTCAAATATGCATGGTTACCATAGCAACATAGCCTAAGATAGGATGGAAAACGAAGCAACTTGCCATTCATCAGTGTTGAGTTGTTAATGTTTATAACAGCAGTATTTGTTGTTTAGTAACACATTATTAAATGCCAATTTTGCAGTAAAAACGGATTTTAAGGTAGTAAGCATTGTTGCCATAGCAACCATTATGATGTCCTTCAGCTGGAAATGAGTCAGGTATTTGAACAGAATATATATTGCTCTATCACATGTGTGTAATTTACCTATTTCTGAGATTGGGCAAATTTTGACCATTAGTGAACTTACCCCTTTAGCAATATATTAACGCAGTTTATAATATAATGGTAGCCTGTTAGAGAAGTGTATTGGAAATATGTAAACAGTACATGACTGAATACACAAAACAAGTCATCGGTAGTGTCTTTGAAGGCTTTTATCACAAATCGAGACATTTACCAATCGCAGTAATATTATATCTTGAAGATCAATAGCTCTATGAAAAAAACTGCATTTATCTATTTTCATTTCTTATACACTTGTCCGCTATACAGCATCCAGAAAGGTTGTTTCGCTTTATCCTCTGATGGCTTATATATCTCTCTACCATCTATGAGATGAAGAAGTAAAACTTGTTTGCTATTGGTTATTGCCTCTTTGATGTATTATACGACAAAAGAAAACAAATGAGAATCGTAAAGCTCGCCCTGTCGTTCTCCCTGTAGACGTCATAAACATCACAATTCATTATATCAAACATCCGGACTCCTGGAGGAATTTCTGTTGGGATAGCTGCAAATTCGCTCTATTCAATTGGAACAGCCTAGGTTACAACAATTAATTAAAATATGATCGCTTATATTCTCCTTCATTTGGGTCTATGTACAAACCTGCGTATAAAGCAATCATGCATTAAACCGATTTAGGCTGGAATTCATTTGCAAAGGTTATTGAACTTTTTAAGCGGTAAAGGGTACTAGAGAGGAAAATAGTAAATACAACATTGTTGTACGTACATTCATATACAATCAATAATGCCTAGATAGCATTCAATAGTATTGAACTTCATATTACTATTTAATCAACCTAAACTATAACAAACTGGAACATGTATTTTGCCTTCACATTGCAAAATTTATAATTGAGCCATGCCATGAGAAAGCCAACATAGTGGGTTTGCGCAGTCTGGTCAGGATCCATGCTGTTCGCTTTCATAGCCTATTGGAATTAGAGAAACTGTTAGCGAACAGCATGGATCTTGACCAGACTGCGCGGATGCGCAGGCTGGTCTGGATCCATGCTGGTCGCAAACCCACTATGTTGTTTTTCTCATGGCATGGCTCATATAAACATTATTCTAAAAATGTCAAGAGTGGCAAAGATATTCTTGCCAGTGTAAAATGTTGGCAGATGAAACATTTCTGAAATTATTTTGATCAATAACATTTTGCTTTTATACTGTCTAAGATATTCTTTAAGCTCTATAACAACCTTATAATAAAACAACAACAAACAACGGGAAAATTTTATAACATTTTGGTGTCCAAATAGTCGATATTGACAACAAAAATACCCTATCAAGATCGGTTTTTAAGATAACTTCAAAACGGACAAAGATGTTTTGAAGTTACTACCACTTTTCGAGTTATTAAGAATGATGTTTTCTTACTTTGAATGGTATTGACTCATATTGCAAGAATAAGGAAAACTTTTATTGCTGAAAAATTATGTACCAAACAGCAAGTAAAAACAAAATAATATTTGAATGAGATTTTACTTTTCAACAATGTAATATTAAACACAAAAAAAACAGACAAGAAATATATGTAAAACCGATGGATGGATGCTCCCCAAAATACAATGAACGAGTGGAATTCACTGACTGGGCACATAGTTTATTAATATTGAATAATCAAAAGGCAGTATCTCATTGTAAAATCTTCCCAACGGAACATGAAGATAATACATGTATGCGCACTTCCTCTTGAAAGTGAAGCATCCTATGAACTTCCGCTGAATTCCAGCCAGTGATTGCTGAGAAATACTCCTCACTAGAACAGCCCTGTTATTTACTAATGCTGAGGACACCCGCCCGCTTAGCTCAGTAGGTAAGAGCGTTGGTCTACGGATCGCGGGGTCGTGAGTTCGATCCTCGGGCGGGGCGTATGTTCTCCGTGACTATTTGATAAACGACATTGTGTCTGACATCATTAGTCCTCCACCTCTGATTCATGTGGGGAAGTTGGCAGTTACTTGCGGAGAACAGGTTTGTATTGGTACAGAATCCAGGAAAACTGGTTAGGTTAACTGCCCGCCGTTACATAACTGAAATACTGTTGAAAAATGGCGTTAAACCCAACACAAACAAACAAACAAAACTAATGCTGAGTAATCAAAAGGCAATAATTCAGTGAAAATCATCCGACCGGAACATGAACTCCTCTTAGGTGTGAAGCTTCCTGTTAAGTTTCGATGAATTCCAGCCAGTGGTTGCTGAGGAGTACTCCAGACAAGAAACGGTGTTATAGTATACAAATGTTGAATAATCGAAGGGTAATAATTAAATGAAAAATCATCCGACTTGAACATGAAGATAATGTGCACATCTCCTTTTCTTGGCAATCATACGTTTCTAAACTCAATTCCAGATAATCAGTTAAAAAAGTTCTGGATATGATTCGCAAAACTAATGTTGAATAATCAGAGAGCAAAATTCGCTTTAAAAGCATCCGACCAGAACTCGAAGACAATATGTGCATCTCATTTTGACAGTTAAGCTTCCTATGAAGTTTGGCAAAATTCAATCCAGTGGTTGCTAAGTAATAATCCGAACAAGAATTCGGGACGGACAAACGAACGAAGCGTCGACTAAATGCTTCCCCTTCGGAGAGCTTAATAAATTGGGCATATCATATGATTCGAAACAGATTGAGCGGACGACAAACTAAACTGAGTTTGAAATAATCTGGAAATATAAGAGAAAAAAGTCAGGAAATATTTGAAAATTTTGTCTGGTTATACATTAAAGGAACGTGTACGGAGTTGGATGCTGAAATTAATCAAGCGGTCTCATATTGACCTTATTAGCCCTTACCCTGCTAAATTTCTATAATAAACTTGTCCGTCTTCCAATTTGGACAGTACCATTAACTGTTAAAAGGGGTGCTTACCAAAAATATACTGACTGAATAGCGAACAATGCAGATCATGATCAGACTGCACGGATGTGCAGGCTGATCATGATCTACATTGGTTGCAAAGGCAGAACCAATCGTGTCCAGCATGGTAAGGGTTAGAATAATGTTAATGTGAAATCATTTTACTAATTTGCGTCAGTAATAACCACTGATAAACTGATTTAGTCCTTTCCTGCTACAGGAAAGGATCCAGTTACATCACCGGTATGTTATGAATGATTATTTCATCACCATAATGCAAGACGTGTCTAGCTTTTATAATGCTGCTATGAGATTTTTGTGATACCGCGTGTCATTCGTTCAAAAGACGATATAATTAAGGATGCAACAGTGTCACAAAATATGCTTAGATGAGCATACTCTATAATTAGGTTTATTTAACTTGGTTGTTTTTACTTGTATTCACGAATTCTACGTTCTACCTATTCCGTCTTTGGCTGAAATGTTTGTTGAAGTTGCAACTTGTTGCGAAGGGTTTTCCTCAGCTAAACCTATAGACAATCATATGTTTAGACATTAATATTGCAAGGTAAAGCAATAGCCATATTTAATTGGACTAAGGAAAATTTAAAACTTGTGTCAACAGTTTTGACTTAATTGAGGATAACCAAACCAAGCATTGATAATCACAGATAAACTGCACATTAACTTTCGATGAATGTATGCAAGATATACGATAACATCGTTTCTCTATTTTCACTGGTTCACAAGTTTCTAATTTATGCATTTTATTTACTACTCGAAACTTAATGCATTTGCTAGCAAAGTTATTTGATCAGTAAAGGAGTCTGCAAGTTTTATAGAATTATTTTAATGAATATGTGCCGGTAAATACAAAACGCATTGAACCTAATTTTCCTTTCATCTGTTTACTACAAAAAGAGGTCAAATAAATCTTAAAAAGTAAATAACACTTGCTACTTTAAGTGCAGAAGATTTGATTATGCTTTAAACGAATAGCTGAAGTATAACATTCATATGGAAATATTCTATAAATAAACACTTTACATCTAACGGCATGCAAAGAAATATTTTTAGGATAATAAAAACGCCTAACAAATGTTCTAACACAACATTTGTTATTTTGCCAATATTTAAAAAATGTACATGTTAAGCACAAATGTCGTTAATCGTATTACAACAAAAGCAAAGAAAGCTACATGCATATTTATATTCGTCTGAAGGCCTCACGCTGTTTTTGTGACTTTCATAGGTATAGTTTTGTTTATAAACAAATTTATTCTATAAATTTTGTTTATGAATGAGCGAAAGAAGTTCTTCTTCCGAGGAATAGAATTGATAATGAAACCAAAATGTCATGTCATATTTAAGGAAATGAGTTAAATTTGTGTCGCATATGTAACCAAATTTAACTATTTACATGTACATGTATACTCAGTTTTGTTACGATTAGTGTTTGCTCGTTTAGTAAAAGCTAAACGTCATATGTCTTGTATGTTTGACTTCATAAAGACCGTGGACGGTAGCATGCATTTCCACTGCCGTCCATGAACAGGCTCAATCAAACCGAGCAACATTTTCATTTTCGTCGTGTCAATTTTATAAACGGACTGTTTATTATCTGAACAATATGTTCTAAACCACAAAATGTTTAAAACGAACATAGTATTTTCAGTAAGAAATGCGTTAATAGTTTTTCTAATGATGTGAACAAGAAAACGTTTAAGTTCAGACTGGTAAATATTAATTACTTCATTCATCATGGAATGACATTCTATTTTCAGCAACAAGATTAACAATAATTGACCAAACACTGCATTTTGTTTCAATCATCAGCATCTTGTAGTATTTTGATATTGTTGCAATGGGAC
This sequence comes from Mercenaria mercenaria, assembly GCF_021730395.1. Lineage (NCBI taxonomy): Eukaryota > Metazoa > Mollusca > Bivalvia > Venerida > Veneridae > Mercenaria > Mercenaria mercenaria. Next base: position 29,530,418 of record NC_069362.1, read on the forward strand.
CTATATATAGTCAGTCTCTGTTATTATCTGATATGTAACTTTAAAATCCGTTTCGTTTTCACTATGTTGATCACTAACAGCAAGAAGGAGAAGTCTGCTGTGTTGTCAATTGACAAGAAATACAACTGTTTATAGACACTTATAGGGCAGTCTAAGAAATAGAGCAGGTGCTAAATGAAAGAAGTTCAATGTTGAACATATCTTCTTTTTTGTTGGATTGAACGTAACAGCAATATATATGTATAAGTCATATGGCGACTTCCGAGGATTTTATAGTGGAGGAAGACACAAAATGCCTCTAAGACACGAGTGGGCGCATGAAACAAGCTGGATCTCTTCCTCTCGACGCCGATGAGGAAACCTTTTTTTGTAGATTTTGTAATTCATCAATACTGATACAATTTGTCAAGTAAAGATAACACATTAGTAAAGATAATAATAATAATATCAATTTAGCGAGTCGGACGTGCCATCATGTCATCTAGGAGACGAGACAAGAAAAGACAGATCATATTTTAGTTACTACTGAGTAGAAATTCCTGTTAAAATAAGTTTAAACTGTAATTGAGAGAAACGTGTTTGAACATTACCCTACTACACACTATTTCATCATCGAATCTATCGCTAGACCTCAACCACAACATGAAACCACAAGTACAGACAATTTTCACGATTCCTGAAGTAGTGTGCCAAAAAGGTCAGCTTAGCATTGGCACTGATTTCCCAAACCCTCCTGCCTCAAGGACCTACACAAGACAAATGAATAAAGCGATTGTGACAGCTGTCTTTAAGAAAGGCGACCTCAATACTCCTGGAAGCGTTCTATTCCCCACACATCCTTATGCAGCAAGGTAATATGTGTTTTCGTAATGGTTGCTGAACTTTTTAAGATCACATCAGCATTAACATGGAAAAAATGGAAACACCACAGGTCAACTAACACGACAGAAGATTTCGTTCGATTCTGAGCCTGTTCATGGACGTTAGTGGAAAATGCGTGCATAATAGCATGACTCTTTCCAAACTGAGTGAAGATTGCAAATGACTTTTCACCAATTTGAAAAAGAAAACAAGATAAAATTATCAATTATCTGTTGAATCGTAAATGTACGTAAATGAGCTATACTTTTGCTAGTTTGTATCATACATTCAATTTAATTTGACGAAAAATGCATTTTTTCTTCAAAGGACATTTTTGTACACAAGTATATTTACATTATATTTATTTCAGACATAATTTTCGTTACGATAGTGTTGAATATGAATACGATTTAAATCTAACAAATAAAAAAAAACATAATAAGTTGAAAGCTTATTACGATTTATCTTCGCCGCAGATAGAACAACAAAAGAAAACGAAATTTTCTTTTGTACAGTCAACACAATTATGTTACTTCAAGTGATATGATATTCCTTGATGGAAACATACCCAGATGCTAGATAGATAATCCAAATCCATCAGGATTTAGCCCTTCAAGAGATAACATTTATTACCACTGTATACATAACAGACAAGAAGATAACATGGATATCTCTCAAACAGTAATAGTCAAAAATATGAGTTATGAGTTTTCAAATTGTATTTTGTAAGTTATTAAACGTTTTATTAAAAGAGATTATGATCCGACTGTTTTGAGACACACGTCGTGTTTGGTTGTCAGCCTTTTCACAGTTGGACGCTACGCTTTCCTCTTTGATTCTGTGTGACGGAATAGGTTGCGGACTCTATGATAGGTAGTTCTTAAATCCCGCCGGGACCGAGCTATTTTAATTTCTGTCTTCTGGCCTGTTTCGTTGGGCCCTTATGGGTGTTTCCCTTGTTGCTCTGTCTTCTTCAAAGGCATTGAGTACGTGCGTTTTAGGTTCTTATGTATTGATTTTTTATATAAATATACAAGAGCATTTTTGTGTTTTACATAACATGACTTCCGTTGCCATAGCGTATGCCAGGGTTTTACCTGGCAGGGATAACTTTTATTTACACTGTCACGTGACTTTGGAACATGATGGGGTAAGAGTGAGGCTAGGTTCACCATACACTGCTGTGGTGGTTTTGCCGCTGCCTATTCCAAGGCGGTGCCCCACTATGTTCCTTCATTTGTTCGTTTTGTCCTAGTGTGTTTGCTTTGTGTGAGTTTTGTGTTGGTCGTTTGCACGTCTGCGTGCTTGGTTAACGTTTAGGGAGGCTGCATTTTCGGAACGTGGCTTTCCCTGTTGGATTTTTATCCTTGTCTTTTTATGTCAACTCATAGTGTTTTTTGCCACTGTTAGTAATACAAACGGACACTCAAAACGTTTTTACAACTCTGTAAAGTTGTGGTTTCATAAATTGATATGTTATCTTTTTATATGGGCATATTTTACCGTTAATGGACACATCTTTGTTTAAGAAAAGAACGCAAGGGTTATATTAGTATTACTAACTTCTTGTTTGATTTTAGGTATGAAAGTACAGTTATATTAAATTTAGTAGACTGGATTAATTTTTGTAGACTCGAATATTTTTTTATATATATATATAACGCAATCGCACATGTCGCAAAATACACATCATTATACAGTTTTATGGTATTCTTCTCTTTTATACGCATAAGAGCACTTCTTGAAACAGACGAGTATCTAAAAATCCTTCATTAGAATGAAATGGATTTTTGTTACATGTTAGGCTTAGTCTTTTTATTTCAAATACTATATTTCTTCACAAAAATTGTATCGTTATGTCGTTAAATATTTGATAAACTGATAATTAAATGTGTTTTAATATGACGAATGCGATAGTTAAGTAATAAAATATCCAAGAGATAGCCCTCTTCGCATGAACGGCTTATTTTAATGTTTTACCCCACAAACATAATATCTTGATTAATTAATATTAGTCCACTGCCATTTGTAATCCCGCACGAAAGTAATTGAGAAATATAGCCACATATACCAAATTATTCCTTGGTCTAAGACAAAAAGAATATGTATGTAACTCTTCTGGGGACCGCGACTGGATCCGGAAATGACAACATCAATATGGCGACCCATTACGAAAATGATACTGCTGAATTATGTCTGAAAAAAATCCGTAAAATTGTTTATAATATCGGGTATCATCTCATTAAATAAGCCAATGTTTGTTTCAAATGTTTATATTTACATTTTCTCAGAGAAAAATATATTTAATTTATTTAACAGTTTAATTTGTACCCCACCCACTTAATTTACAATGCATTTTATACGTCGCTTCTACCTCTTGATCTTTATTATTTTCGACTATTCTGATGGTGTTTGAATTTGAAATATGATTATTTCCGAAAGTTACAAGAAATATAACATACAATAATAGGGGGATATAAGGTACCGATGTCTGCTTTAAATAAGTACATAGAAGGAAAGGAATTTGACGAAAATTCAGTATAAATCAACGTCGGTATAAGCAGTTGTCTATGCTGTAATTATAAGATCATGTGCAAATTACATGTATTGTTTGCAATTTTATCTTGATCAGATGTAAGCATGATCAAGACAATTATGCCAGTAGAAATTATACAGATTTTTTAACTTAATGCAAGTGTTAAATTCATGATAGTCTTCTTAATTACTCAAAATAACTGGATAATTATATATATTCAAACTTGACATCAACACTGAGAGTGCTTTTACTTAATTCGTCGTCAGCACCGCGATAACAGCTATCTACACACAGTATTATTTATTACCCCTGCATTTAAAACGTTCTGAGTTTAACATATGCTTTCTGCAATTACGTTCAGCTAATTGCAGTAGGAAGGGCATCAGTGACAGGTGGTAATGTTGTCATAACTGGAACAAAGCAGTCATTTCATTTCTTTCTTTCATTATTTCTTCTCTGCAACTGAAAGTATTTCTCAACAGATCTGATGTGTGATATACTCTGATGGTAATGCAACGTTCCAACAAAAGAGCCTCTTTAAACCGTTACACAGCAGCAATGCATGTATAGCTTAGAACATGATATATACATGAACAAAGTAAAACGTAGACAGCAAGCTCAAAAAGTAAAAGTGAAGGAACGTAGTCCGGCAACGCCTACAAAACAACGCTGGTGTGTTTAATTAAAACAGTGTTCATACTCTGTATCTCCATCATAGTCCAATGTTATAGAACAGTATACATAAAATTAAGCCCCGACAGCTGAATATCTTATTCACGCAAGGGAAACTAATGACACGTTATGTGAAACACAAAAATGATGCGGTAAATAATTATATGGAAAACCTCTGGCCCTTTAGTATTATGGAGTTCATTTGATATTATCATAATAGAATTCCGCATAAACTGGTGCTAGAGGGTGTGAGAGGTATTTCACTTTTCTAAACCTTTCAAAGCAGAGCAACAGATTAATGATCCAACGAATCAGGTAAGCAGAAATATATCAAAAGAGCTAAGTACCAGCGGGTTTGAAGAACTACTTATCATGGCGTTGTCTATCGCTAGACACGATAAAAGAGAAACGTGTAACATCCAGTTGACAAAGGACTGAACACCAAATATACACAGTATCTCCAAATAAGCGAGTCAGAACCGCAGATAATAAAACAGTTTATAGTTTTATCAAATACATTTGGGAACATTTCCATTGAATCTGATAAATAACTGTTGTTTTGATACACCTTGTAACAGAAGTGTTTTTAAATTGCCATTCAATTTTTTAAAAAAATAGAAAAAGTGGAAAACCACAGGTCGCCCAACACGACATAAATGAAAATGTTGCAGGTTCTGTTTGACTGAGCCTGTTCATGGACGGTAGTGGAAATGCAAGCTACCGTCCACGCACTCATGTGACAGTCCCGGTTGAGCAGAACTCAACATTTACACATGTTTTAAGTACAAGAATATAGTTTAGAGACATCCGGATATGTATTCATATGGCGGTACACATGGAACTTCAATGATGCACAGAGACACAAGTCTAAATTACGATAGTGACATTTAGTAGAATAATTTCGCAATTGGTAATAGCGGTAGTTCTGCAAAAGAACATATTAATAACGTTCATTAAATTCTTGAACGTCACCCTTGCAAAGATGTATTGCCGATTATATAAAGGTACGGGAAAATGTATTTATTATATACCTATATAGATTCTGTATTTCACAATTAAATATGGACAGGAAGAAAAACATTCTGTTTTGTACCTTTTAAATTCCGTATTGTACCTTCCGTATTGTATGCTGCCGGACTACTTTCATTAATATGCATGACCTGATACAGTTCTATAAATAGCGCAAATAGAAACTTCACTTAGTTCATTTTTAATATCGATAAACATTGAAGATTTCGTTCAATAATCAAACAACAAACAAAAAGGTAGAGGTATACAATAAAAGGGTCATTATAACAATAGCTAGATCAGGGACGCGTGGATTTTGTAAGATCCGATCACACTCGGGGCTTGCACGCGTCGTGAGATCCGATCTGGCAAATATCCACTCGAGCCGAACACAACATCCCAGATCGAGCTACTGTTATAATGAACCTATTTTATTTAACGCTGCATATAACCGACAGACAACATGACCTACAAACCTATTGTGCGACAAACCAGGTATCTAGTAACAGATACCTACCTGGGCTGATATATTTCAAACGAGTTTATGGGGAACATCCCAATCTCAATAGAGAAAAAAACTCCGAGTAAATCTGTGTACATAAATCAGTTTTAAATATGGAGATATGGCAATCACAAGCGATGCAGTATTGTAGTCTGAAATGTTAGTTTCGTTTAAATACTGCACCTCCCTGACATAAAAAGAATCAATTATTAAAGCAACAACTGAGTGTCCGTATTTGAAAACATCATCAAGAATGCGTGAATTACTGTTAATATATAGTAACCTCATTTGACTGCGTATAACGTTTTTTAATTCATTCAAACACTCCTGCGACAAGCTAGGCAGAAGTAGTTCCCACAGAATATTAATTTCCTCTCGAAACACTGCATTCCCTAACCGGACATCAATGTTGTCCAATAAGAAGGAGAAGGTTTACGAACTGCCTCACAGATAGATAATCAGACTGTTTCTATTTTTAATCGAACATACTGTGCCATTAAACAGACATTTGCTCACTTATTAACGTTATTTAGTCATTTTCTGGTATTTTTGGATATTTTTTTATTTTAAGCATAATAAATTCCATCTTCTTTTTCATAAAAGTGTTTTATCTGCTAGAATAAACATTACCTTCACTAAATATATCATTATTACAATTATAACATAGTTTTAAAGGACGTTGTCGCCTGTAATCATTCAGCGATCATACATTTTCCGCCTCTCTTATTTTCTCTTTAGCCGCCATATTTATGACGTCATAACTTTTTCCACTCGCGTGCCTGGAAAGAGATACATGGGAAATTACGATAATTTACTTAAATCTACAATGTGGTGTAGGTATCTATATTTCTCAATATTTTTCTCACGGCGGCCCATATCGCCACAAATTGCCATGTACTATATCCTAATATTTTTTCTGTTTTTTTTTATGTAATGATTGCGTCTATTACTAGCTTTAAGGCAGATAGATTTTGGATTACTTCTGTAATCAGACAGATAAAACCTAACATACATATCAAAGTATTGTCGTATTTGAGAAATCTCAGTGGAACGAAAAACAGAATTATCAAGATAAACTGCTTATATTTGCACTGCTGTTAATAATATAAACCTATTATACATAATTTATAACAGAAGAAATACAGTGGTCGACTAAATTGAAACTTTCAGTAACAATTATGCATGCAATCAGTTACATCAATATTTGTTTTGCTTTGTGTTCATATGTTGCATCTCGAAATTTTTAATGCGCGCTTAAAGAATGCAACTGACACAACTAGTGCATATTCACCACGATTGTAAACAGGGTTATTAGGTATTTTACACTACATAAATATATTCTCACAGGAAATGTGTTGATCAAATTTAAATGGTTAAATATATGTACAATCTTAAGGTACTTCCGCCATCTTGAATTTAGAATGACCTTCATTTGAGGTGTGAAAACATAGTGAACAAAAGCTTTCAAATGCAGCTCTTCCAGAGTACAAAAACAGCTCAGTTTGCAAGACCTGAATTAAAAGTAGCTGTATAAAAAGTAAAACTAAAATTTGGAAATTATATACAAAGAAGATATTTTACCTGTATTTTTCCCAATTTTTGGTTAGATTTATAAATCCTTTAAAAATACTTTATTAAAAATTCATGAATGGCAAAAGTTAGTTCAAAGTTTCAGTTAGTGCATAGGAGAATTGTCTTACTGAATAGAACTAAACTTAGTACAAAATCTGTTTTCAAATCTGACCACCTCATGTATTAAAACGAAAATAAATATGTACATATTGCTATTTTCAGCATACATAAAAGTAGTGCAATGCGCGGACAATGGTTTTTCTACGTATGGTGTACCAAACTGCCTAAAATTGTAAGACAAGTCTCAGACTTAATGTGAACAAGATTTGGCAACGATCCAAAATTCTTTTTAAGAAGAAAGGTTTAATTTATTATAGTGGAATTTATGTACTTACGCGCTGCTTATCTCACGGAAAATTTGGTGGAAATGGAATTTTCGGCACTTCCTGCAGTAACTACCGAAATTACTTAATTAACGTAACTTTCTCACACACACACGTGACTGTATATTTATAAATTATAAAAACAATCGAAATATTTGCTTTATCACGATATATGCAAATATTTTTAGACAATCTTGAAACATTGGGTCACAGTATTTCCGCATACTGGTCCGGACAAGTTCGATGTGTATAGTTATTCCTTACTAGATGTTTCATGCGTCATAAACTAACCAATTTTAATCTATCGACCTTTTATACAATATGAGAATTTCTGCAGCATGTTTTTAAAAACACAGAATAAATCGCAGAAAAATGTACAGCCAAATATGTTAGGAGGTAATACAATTTGTATACAACTGTAGATAACTACCAAACATTTTACAAAATTCAATCAGTCGAACTTCTCATGCGAAAACCTGATGATTAAAATCAGCAATATCTCAAAAGTAACTTTTCTGTATCTTGGTTCTTCGTTAAACAATGATATATTTACACACTTTCATAGATTTAAAATGATAATAAATGTGTATTGAAATTCCGGCATAGAAATAGACACTGACTTTACATTAGTGATTATTGCGGTGTTGACAGCGGAAGCAGTGGTCCAGTACTAAGACTGTCTACGAAACCAAGGATAACGAGTTCTTTATCTGAAAGTTACGAACATTGGGATCTTTGTTCAGTATACACCTGAAAATAATAGACTTGCTATTTGCCGAGTGCACACTTGTTTTCTATCGTCGTTAATATAAAGTAGACTAGTAAATATTCGTACACATGCATAATCTCATAAACACTTCTTTTATGTATGTTCTCTGAAATTAACAAATAACTGGCTCAACTGAGACACCATACTTTAAAGTCACCACGGGGTTCAAAATGCACGGGAGTCTCGTGATAGTACATGCCTTTAATTTCACATGTTGAAGTGTAAACAAATAGTTAAATTCGCTTCGTTTTATTTCTCACGGAAAAGATCGGACGGCTTTTTATATTGGAATAATTAAAGAACATGTATGCATTTGAAGTTGAAAGTTGATTGTTTTCTACAGGACGTAAAACTGAAACAAGTAAGCACTTTTACTTTTTCAGCAATGTTCCTCAGATGAACTTTGACATTGTTTACGAAGAGAAATCAGTTTTGTGCGTTGTTCGGCTGAAACGTATAGCTCCCGGAAAAGTTCTAAAATGGATTATTTGGGGGATTTTTGTTTTATTTATAAATTCAACACAATGTGCAATATTTCCAGTTTTTGAAAATGATTAAAATTGAACTTTATTTTAGAAAAAGTTCCGATTTTTCATTAATATTTTGCCAACGGATGCTTACAAATTTTAAGTGAAACGGCTTTTTTGTCCAAGAGAGGTGTGTAAAGCGAAAAACTATCATTATACATTGCGTTTATTCTTTAAATGTGAAGGATTGGTAACAGATTAAGGAGATCGGACAGTGAAAAACTATACTAAATTGATATCTCTGACCATGCATAAGGATACATACATATTTCTGTAAGGAAATCTGAGGTAAAAGAACAATCATATATTTCATTCCTTGAAATAAACATGGCGGCGAAATATTTTAGAAAAACTGTGCACGTGTTTTGCGCATTAGAATGTTTAACGAAATTTTCTTGAAAAAGTAACGCTCGTGTGCACTATTTTGGTATTTCTTTGATTTGAAAATAAATATTTTATAGCTATTTAGGTTGCATACGATACCAAAATTTTGCACCAAAAATGTTCACTCATTTTCTTCCAAAGCACTGTGGAGATAGGGTTCAGCGTAGCTTTCATGCTCGCAAGTTTACCTACAGATTTTCAACTTTTATCATATATATTGTGTCCTTGCATTTCGAAAGCTGTTTCGAGGATTCTGATTTTTTCACATAAATTTCTAATTTCAATTTGCGGAAGTACCTTAACGCCTGAAAGCCACGTTGTATGTGTTTGAAGTCAAAGTTTTGAAGAGCTTTCAGAGATTTTAGATGTTACTTCATGATAGGGTAGATACAGCAGAATGTTATATTATATATACATTTAGTCCTAAAACGGAAAAACACTTTATTTAGATTAGAAGTACATTAACAGTAAGAAATAAAAATAAGTGACAAAATAGCAGACTATATGAAGTAAAACATACAAATAGGGCCAATCTAGGTATAATGACACCATAAAAATTACGTAAAATTATAGTATGCAGTACATTAGCTGTTCTATTCCATATATTTTAATCAAGATGCATTGCACAAAAGATGGTACATTATTTGGTTTTCCAAACTGTATTTTAACCCGTTTTCCTCCGGGCATTCCATTTAATCTAACAGCCACATTGATATCACAGCAAATACATATTTCAGAGGGTAGTTTAAAAATGTTTTTGTGGGAGTCATTCAACGGGAAGATAAAACAATTATTCTAAAAATGGATGTGTTTCCAGTAAATTATTCACGACAAGACAGAGGACATAGATTAATTGTCTTGTTATACAGCCAGATACAGCCAGATGTCGATTAATAGGCTTATACTTTCCATCCTACTTCCAAACTGGTCGCTTTTTTAGATTAGTAGTTCTAAGTACAAATGTAATTGATTAGGTTAAATATAGAAAATACAGCCATTCCTCTAGGAAGTCTTTGTAAAGTGTTATTAACAATTTGTGAAGAACAATGGTGTTAGAATTAAAATTTCTAAAACAAAAACGAAGGGAGTTTTTTTTGTAAAACATATTACCCTTCATACCACCACTCACATGCTATTCATCAATTTATTTATTTATTTATTTTTATTTTGTTGGGTTTAACGTCGCACTGACACAATTTTAGGTCATATGGCGACTTTCCAGCTTTAATGGTGGAGGAAGACCCCAGGTGCCCCTCCGTGCACAATTTCATCACGAGCGGGCACCTGGGTAGAACCACCGACCTTCCGTAAGCCAGCTGGATAGCTTCCTCACGTGAAGAATTCTACTCCAAAAATGAGGTTTCGAACCCACATCGATGAGGGGCAAATAGTTTGAAGTCAACGACTCTAACCACTCGGCCACGGAGGCCCCGTTATTCATCAAAGACAGATACTACTGACATGTGTTCTTCAAGTGCGATGTATCCATAAAACATTATATTAATCCTAAAAATCAGTTAATTATTATATGTCAGTTAATCGTTATACTGGTTTTTCATTTATTCAAATTTTAGACACTTTAAGAGGGCATTTCCGCAGAAAGATATGACACTTTTATTCAAGACAAACGCATTCTTGAAAACATCAATAACATGTCTTGACAGCTAGTTCCAAAATGAATAGAATGTAAAGTCGCAAACAAGCAAAGAAGTATAGCCCAAAGTGCGAGAAGGTTACATACAAAGACGATGGCCTTCCGGATATATTTAAAACGAAATGATTGATGAGATGGTAATGTCAACATTTTTGTACAAAAGAGTATCGACTGGTAAGAAAAACCGCAACTGAATGGAAAGCTGTCATGCTGAGCAAAGGTCTAAACAATAATATACAAAATCAATTTATCGTATTGATACCTTTATAAAGATTTCTGACAGATTTAAAGATAAATTACAGTTTCACACACAACCATGCTACACATTGGATTCGGAACCATTTATCATATTTTGCTTCAGTTGCAAGTATTGTATTGTGTTTGCCATAATTAAGATCATGTCTTAAATGCTTTTGAAATAAACGAATAACAAGCATTTAAAAACTCAAGACACCAGTACTGAGTGATAGTGATAACATAATTTTAGTGACACGTTGGGGTAAGAGTGAGGTTGGGTGCGCACCATAAACCGGTTTAAGCTCCCCAGTCACTGTGGTGTTTTTGCCACTGACCGTTCCAAGGCGGTGCCCCACTGTGTTTCTTTGTTTGTTCGTTTTGTCCTAATGTGCTGGCTTTGTGTTTGCGCGTGTATGTGTATATGTGTGTGTGTGTTTGTGGTGAACGCGTCTGCGTGCTGTGGGTTTCGTTTTGGGGAGGCTGCGTTTTTAGTACGTGGCATTCCCTGTTTGATATTTGTCTTTGTTTTTTTATGAGATAGCATCGGAATACGAAATCTCACGTAAAGACACATTACAATACAATGTCCTCCTAGGTTTTGACTAAACATTAATGGTTCCATTTACCTATTTGTTGTAATAAGAATACAGCACTAAAAGCAAAACATACAAATATCTACTTTTATTGCTTTGGTTCACATTTGTCTTGCATAAAACATATAGCAGCTTGCATATGCACGATTTGAAAGAGATATTATTTTCGGGGGCTGGGAATGGGGTTCAGTAGTAATATTATGAAAAATATCTGTTTGTGCACTTCAATCAATATTATAATATTGACTTAAATTGATCTTCTTAAAATGTCATGGAAAGTATAAAATTTATTTCAACTTCCTTAATTTATTTGTTTCCCCCACACGCACGCACGCACACACGCACACTCGCGCACGCAGACAGATAATGATAGTTCAATCGAAATGGGCAATAATTACTCAGATAAGAACTTATTGTAAGACCTGCCGGGGCAGGGACAAAGAAGTGTAGAAAAGAAAATACCCATTTACCCATATTTGAGAATTTCTTTTTCATAGTATCTATGTCAGCATAAGATTTACATGTCTGTGTGCATAAAGTGAAGTGTTTGCTACGTTTATGGAACTGTTCCAATTTTTCTTAATTTTATTATCACAGCAGCGTTGTTTGCACCGTGTTGCGGCGTAAAACGTATCCCCGTGCATTCAGTCAGAGCTGTTATATTTCCATTCTCTGCACGATATTTTTGTTGTGTTAGTGGTATTGTTTAGTTTTTCATATGGGACATTTCAGTTTCGGCGGTTCCAATACTCCATTTTTCATTGTTTTGGGTATCATTTAAAGACGCGCCATAGAAAACTCTATTCTTTTGTATTTCCATAATTGTAACTATACATGATTTGCATGAGTAAATTGAGAAGTACAAGTATCTAGTTACAAATTGACAGTGACATATATTAGGCCAAGACAATGTGTTTATGGTTTAAATATAATATTGAATGAATGTAGCAGTATGCTCAGTATTTAATGTATTAAGTCAAGGTTAGACCACATTTTGTTACTACCGGGAAAGACTGTTATTTATCTATGTTTTTAAATCTATACTGAAAAGAGATTAACTGAATAGGTTTGCAGATGAAGCTGTGAAAACACATTTTTTTAGACAGGGCTTAAATTGTCCAACAGCAATTTTGTAATCGGAATGATTTTTCTGAAATTCATGTTGGGAGGAAAAAGTAGGTCACTAGGTTGTGGTGGGTCTTTTAGTCACCTTTTGGATACAGTGTCTGCTTTTAAATTGTGTCTTTTTTGACATTTTCTGTGATAAGCAGGCTCCAAAGCCTCTCTAAAAATTCTTATGTGTGTGTGTAGTTCTGTCCATCGTTTTCTTGATTAGGAAAATTCCATTATTTTATTTGGGGACCATAATTTATGCAGCTTTTCATAAAATTGCTCTCTTGTGCGTCATTGAAGGTTCTATATACTCTTCCATATGAAAATATCGGCGGATGTCTGATTTGTAATGATTGGAACTTGTAAGATGTGCAATTGTTGCATTTTCTCTACCTTCCAGGATCAAGCAAATCTAACCAAGCCTATCACATAAAAATTATTCATTATTGTTGTGTTGGACTACCTGTGGAGTTTCCACTTTGTCTATTTTAAAATGATACACATCTTAAACTCGTATATATTAGCACTTTATAATTGTTTACTACCAATTAGAACTGGAAGTATTTTAACAAAATAACCAATTTACATGGCATCGTTTTGTAAACGTAGCTGCACAAAAAAAGTAAATTAACTATATGTTTAGTTAGTTTAAATTAATTTGATGAAGAGTTTCTACATTTAAAGTTAGTACCTAAACACAATATATTTTAGTGAAAGATGCGCATAGAATGTCTTTAAAATCACAAAAGGGTATTTCTTCATTTTATTAAGTAATTTTAAGTTCAAATAAAATTGGCAACATGTGTGTACAATAAGGAATTTACATACAAACCCACAGGTATAACGAGCCTAGCTCACGTAATTGCAAATCAGACAAACTGGGTTACTACTGCTTGTCGCAGGATATTGATTGTGGATGGGCTCACTGAAAGTAGCAGTAACTTTATCTACTCTGAACTAAATATCAAGTTCTGATTTGATATTGTTAGGGTATTGATACTGCAGCTGCGTTAAAAAATCTTTTTGATGGAAGTTGCTGTTAAAAACGCACATATTTCTACAATTTGTTATAAAGTAATTTTGTACTATTTGATAAAAATTACATCACCATGCGTTAGGTTGGTATATGTAAACCATATGTGAAAAGTCAATGCTAGATCCGCATACAAAATGTACTTAGGAAATAATTTATAGCAAAACAGTGCGTTATCACTATTTATACTCGATGAGCGGTTATACGTCGGGCGTAATAATTTCGGACGACGTATAACCGCCCGAGTGTATAAATAGTGATAAAGCACTGTTTCGCTATAAATTATTTCGATTCTGATATGTTCTTTATTGTAAAATTTATATCAAATATGATGGAACTGTTTCTTCGCGCAAGCATGGCGCCAATAGTATGTATTTGTTAAAACACGCCAGGACCGGAAACGGTAATACGTATTGCGGCAGAATTCAGTTCGAGCGAAAATTATTGCGAATTACACAGCAAAGCGAATAACTAATTCATTATGTGTAAAAATTAATCAAAACATTTGTGCAGTGTGACATTTCGTTTAAAACATGTTATTAAGTAAAATATTTCATGAAATTTGAAAGCGCTATTTCTTGATGCGCACATGGCGCTAAATATCACGTTGACGTGACGCCAACATAACATCGTTGTGATGATTAAAGCATTGTTAGCCATTTTAGAATATGCATTAGATGTAGTGACTGAGCTACCCGGCTGCCTACACACTTTCTCCCCGTTTTAATATTCAAGTGTTATACCGTGACATTGTATTGAAGAAGACTAAATACTTGAACAACGGTATGTTGTTAAGTTTCTTCCTGATTATACTGTGGTAAAACGTCTTCAATACTTTATTAATACTTTTGTTTTAGAAGTATACGAATGAAAGCAAGAATATATTTGTATTTAACACTATTACTGAGAAAAAGAAAGTAAATACATTAGTTATTGGTCATTTTCCTTCTGGTCAACGCATTACTATAGCATAAAACAAACAATATTTCCCAGAAGACAAAATAGACATCACAGCAGCCGAAGTTCAGATGATTTCTTTCGACAGAACTTCACGTCCCTACTACTTAATAACATTGTTTGATTGCAACGAACAATAATAAAATGATAAATATGGCTATGTTAGTTAAATTGTAATTCACCCAAATCAGCCATAAATTAACAAAATTTTATAATTGACGACAGCTATTCAACTATTGTTATAACAATGCCATAATGCAAGAAGTCAGTCATTATGTATACTTAAATATCACGTTACTAATATATCAAACTGACAGGGAATCTGGGGCGTACGTTCATTTTCGGTTTTAATAATGCCAAAAATAGCGCTGTGATCCAGTATCGATTTTAGTCAGTATTTACACGTTTTTATTAAAACAAGATGCTTCGACATGTTTTCAGCGACTTTCATTTCATTTTCGTTCTATGTTTAAACAAAACTATTTTCCCAATTTTTCGTAATAAATAGGGATTTGTAAAGCCATGCGTTCATGGATTCTGTGCGAGTGCTAGCACGTTTCCACATCTCCGCATGAATTAGGTGATTAGGACGAATGAATTCAGACACATCGTATTTTATGAAATCGTCCCAGAAAAACCAGCATCGCCCGGAATAGAGAAACTTATTTCGTAAAATAGCCAGAGGCCTATCCCTGTCCAGATTAGGCTCCAGTATTGAATTTCTATGATGAAATATGGAATTGTTGAACTTTAGAATTTCAAAACTACTAAAATTTACAGATTTAAACGACTGACAGTCTTTCAAAGCAAACTTGTGAAAACGCGAGGATATTTGAATTTATTAAATATTTGAATTTGTTAAATAGTTGTTAAGAACAGAAAATACCATTGTCTGCTTAAAAATAAGCCGCTATAGATCATGGAAGTCTGAACATGTGAGATATTTCTGTATCTACGCCGTATTACTGTGTGATCTCTCTAGTAAATCCGTTTTTTTTCTGTATACTCTTTAAAGTTTCTTCAGTTTTTATAATTTAGTCATCACGTTTTTAAAGATCTGTTTATTAGCCTTTACTGATGTACACGTCTTGTAATATAGAAAACTGTCTACAACTGAAATTGAATCATAACAAAATTCGATTTAGAACAAAGCCACGAGAATATGAAAATACCCTTTTTAGAATGTAAATACATAACAATATGGATTTCCTTTTGGAAAGGCGTGCATAACTATTGTAAATAAAATCTGGAATGTAGATCCCTCGGAAGCACTGAGAACAAGGCAAATTGTGAAAATTGCAGTCTCGGTTTGATCGAGTCTGTTCATGGGCAGTAATGGAAAAAGCAACACTGCCCACGCCCCCTAGCACCGGCTTAAGCAGTATTCAATCTTCAAATCTAAATGAGTTGAAAGCAATGATCCCGAAGGATCACAAAATATAACAACACCGTGATGAAGTCGGGGCGACTTTTTACGGCCGCTACACAGCACTTGACCCCCACTGTTGTGAAGTAAATAAAATGTAAGTTGTGTGATCTTTATCAATTAAATCCGTACTGGCGTCTGAAGTACTGTAGAGTGCTTGATTCTTAGATAATGCAGTCTTTATTGGTTATATACATTTTAGCTATAACCTAAAAATGATAGTACCCATTCATATGCAAGTTGTTTTATCTGATGTTTAGTTCGGTTCATACTTGCAATAGGTATCCTGTTAAAGTTCATCGCAAAATATTTAGACAATGATCCATCACTTTTTCTTCAAACTATGAGAGTTAATAGTTTGAAATACCGGGGGCAAAATTCCAGACATAACAGTTTAAAATGAAACCACGATAATTATAAAAATCATTCTTATATCGTTAACATTTTTTATTGTCTTTAAAAAAAACACGTTAAAATTGTATATTGTACCAAACAAAAGAAAATACAATGGTTTTGCATTAAACTGACACACACAGGTTTGATCAATTGAATTTATTCGTTGGCGGATAGACGTGAGAAATACCAACAACACGTGATAATTTTTCAAATTTTTAACGTCTGCTCCCATTTTCACGCCTAGAAATGCCTACACTTTTTACCACATTCTACAGAATATATTATTAATTAGATTTACTTTTCACGTTTGGATCTTTAAGCAGAGAAAGGGAGAACCTAAATCGATCAAAGGGACCAGAACCGTATTACTTCTGTAATCATGTCTGCACTGTATTTCTGGGATTGTTTATTTTGCCGCACCGTTCTTATTTATTTTGCTATAAATTATTTCGATTCTAATGTATTGTAGAATTTAGATGAAATATGACAGATCTGTTTCTCCGCGCATGTATGGCGCGAAACGGTAGGTCGCCACGTTCCTTTGTTTATACACACATGGACCGGAAATGGTAATACGTCTTCCGGAGTAGTTTCATTAAAGTGCAAATGATGTGTAATTATTCTACACAACGAATAACCAACTCAGTGTGTCTGTAAATTAATAAAGACAGCTGTGCTCTGTGACATTTCGTTTTAAACATGATTTTAAGAAAAATATTGGATCAAATTTGAAAGCGCTATTTCTCGATGCATACATGGCGCTAAATATCACGTCGACGTGACGTGACGTCAAAATGATATCGTAACATACGATCAATGAATAATGGATCCAGTATTTTGAGTGATTAGAAATATTTATTACATTACACCATCCCATGTGCAACAACAGCAAATGTTCTTACTGAAATCTATTAATATTTTTCTCACGAAATTATCTATTAAATTAACACGAAAATCCTCTTAATTTGTCATAATATCAATACCTAGAGTAGATTTCGCATACATTGTATAGATTTCTAAATCGTTTTAATCAGTTGTTTAAATAATAACATAAAATATAAATAAACAATTTAAAAGCTGATCGAAAACGTCATGTTCACAGAGAGGTATTATAAAATGCACAATACTAGGGAGTGCAGCTGCTGATCAGATAAGGTAAATGCGTGACCAAAAAACCAAATAAACGTTTTTGTTTTCATTTTTTATCGATTGGACATCATATTTCAACATAAGGTGTAACCAAAACGGAAGCGGTGAAACATGTTTACAAGTAGAATTTACATGGTATAATAGCTTTTCCTTTCGAGTTTTTCAATATATAAAGGTAAGTTATTCATTTTATCTTTGAGAAACCGTCCGATAGTGCAGCTTATACTGAAAAGGTAAGCTAGTGCTACGAAATGTATAGATATTTTTGCATTCTGATGAAAAGAATGTATAATGGTTTATTCTTTTAAGAAATACTTAAACTACATTTATGGACATCATATGGCTATTCAATGCACTATTGAACAATTATTATAGATGTATACGATATTTAGTGCGACGACCAACTATTTCCTTCCTGTTAACTTTAGAAACTCTACACCTGGTCCTGTGCCACCTATATCTCGTTAATTATATATATATATATATATAGAGATTATTAGATAAGACGACATTTCTGTGCCCTCAAGATAAGCTTTTAAATGAAGCCGCCAAATTTGTACACCATTTGCTCGAAACCATATTTTATTTAAGAACACTTGTCACTTTGTTTAAGAGGGTGCTTTGAACCCCACATATTGATAACATATTACTATCACAAAATCAGTCAAGTACAAAATTATTTAATAAATTCATTTAGATATTATTTGTTGAAATCATATTTTGCAATTCGGGGCATCTAAGACATTTTCTACAACCTGCTGATTAGAAATAAACTGTGTATAGTTTACCACTAACAAGATATCCTAGCGAAGCCAATTGTAAAATAATTTCCGTTAGCTTTCAAAGTTTTTCCTACCTAAAGATGAATGTACATGTATGCAATAATGCTTATGTCATTGATTGGTATTTCTACTGAAACCCAAAACGGTAAATTGTCACCGAATAAATAAAAATGTATGGAATTGTGGAGGCTTAAAGATATCTTTCAGTTTACTTCTTGAAGCCGAAAGAATTAGTTGCTGACGGGTTTTGATATTCACATTATTCCATAACTTCATTGCAGAGGGAATAGTAGACTGAGAGTAAATGTCAATACGCCTGGTTAAATTGTATGGGTTTAAGCCATTTTCGGTCAATGGGAATAAATCAAGTAAATAATTATGTTGGCAGATTATCATTTTTTCCTTCGTATACTAAAATTATTTTTTGTAATTTTCTACGGTCAGAAAGATAAACCCAACCAATTTGTTTAAGAAGTCTTTCTATTGATACTGAACGCTTTACTTTTCTAATTGAACTTTTTCACAATTCGCACAGTTATCCAAAACAGCAGAGACATATTGTAGGACTGGTCTCAAATAAGCTAAATAGATTTTGTCTAAGGTGTGCATTCCAAGTTTAATTTTCAGCGTTCTCATAGATCCTAGATACTAACTTTACAATATTAGATATATGTTCGTGCCAAGATCCATCTTTACAGAGCGTTGTGCCAAGATGTTTGTGATGTTCGACAAATTGTAACTGAATACTTTCAAACACAATATTAGAACACTGTCTACGCGCAAGGAAAATGAACATAGCTTCTGTTTTTGTAGGATTAAATGTAACCAGTCATTGTTTTGACCATTCTGATATTTTCCTAAGGTTAGAAAAAAATCAGTTTCGTGTATATCGGCTAGAGAACTATCGTCTGCAAATAATCGTGTCGTACTAAAAAGTGAATCTGCGATGTCATTAACGTATATTAGGAATAGACGAGAACTTAACACTGAGCCTTAAGAGGAGTTAACAAAAACTTCTTGACTGCGATCTGAAAGGTAGTGAGTAATCCAGTAAATCAGTTTGCACAAAAGGCCATGTTGCTTGAGTTTAAAAATGAAACCTAAACCTTTATGCCAAACTCTATCAAAGGCTTATCTCACAAAAGACTATTCAATTTGCATTTTTCCCGTCAAAAGTTTTGCACATTTGATTATATAGCTATGAGTTGAATAACAGTGGAATGTTGTGGTAGAAACCCAGATTAAGTGTTGTATATTAAATTGTTTGACAATAATGATTGTGCATACACTTAAAAATAACAACAAAAAAAAACACAACAAAACATTTACATATTCATAAGGCAACATTGGAAACAGTTTGTATGTATAATATGTATTCTTAATATGTCACATTCTCTAAATAAAGTCAATATTAATACTATTATTTAATTACAAGTAGGGTAAGTATAACAAAGTTGAATTGTACGTTATATAGCATATTCTCGATATTGATAATATTTGTTAACATTATTGGTTAAAAGGCAGTGGTTAGAAGGTTGAACCATATAGCTAGCGATCCGGTCTAATTCCCAGTCCCAACTGATACCCATATTGTCTATGGGTGGATGACTACTTATAGTGATACATTTTTTTTCTACCCGTTCGGAGGAGATTGGCTATTACGAAGGTTTATATGACATATGCAGTTTGCCAGGCTTGGAATAAGATCTTTCATCCATTTCAGGTTGGACCTGTCTTCTTCTACTTCTACTCACCTTAAATATGACAGAATGGTTGCATTGCATTTCCTGTTGTCGCTGTAACCTGTTAAGGTTTTCACAGCTCATCCATGTCCAATTGCATTAACTAACTTTATACGCCTGCTTGTGCTTGTATCTAATAGCGGAATATTATGTTCTTTTTGTAAACGTGCCACTCTGCAATGTAGAACAACTGGTTGAAATTGATATAAAACAAATATAAACATTTCTAAGCGACACATCCTCATAATTATAATTATAGTGATGGAGTATCTGTTTTAAGCATTGAAATTTGGGTCTTTACGAGAAATGTATTTGTAATTACAAAGAACATAGCAATAACAATTATTTAATGTTGATATTTTTTTTCCAATTCTTTCATTTTATGTATCATTCAGGCCAAATCATGCTTTTCAATTTTTGCATTATAGTACCTTAATAGCTCGTGAACAAAAATGATTGTTTCATTGTTTCATTCAATTTAGTTTTATAAAACTAAAAGACTGGAGACAGTGTCTACATTATTTAGTCCATTATCTGATTCAATAACTGGAGAAAACTCTATTGAATTATAAGTCTTACTGAACTATTAATTTGCTACTTATAACAAGCATTCAAGCTGATCTTACGAATAATGGAAGTTTTTCACAGGGCGTTTTGATGTTTACAAAAATATATTCTCATTATGTTTATTTCAGACATACTATTTTTTCCGTCAGTACGTGTTTAACATGTAAATATTCTGACAATAATGATTTGATTATTACGATTTATCTTCGACGCAGATAAAACAAAACGGAAACAACACAATTATATTATTTTAGTGATATAATACTCCCGTGTTGAAAACATACCAAGATGCTCGATAGATATTGCTTAATGAGATATTTTAATAACTAATTTATATATAACAGACAAAATAGAAATATCAGGACATGGAAATCTCTTAAACAGTAACAGACAATTAATATAGAGTTATGTCAACACATATTAGTTTTAGCCAAAGGGACACTCAAACGTTTTTGCAACTTCGTTAAGTTTACATAGAGAGGAAGTGGTTTCATCTATTGATATGCTATATTTTCCATACAGTAGATTTCTGTATTTCATGAACAGACTCAATCAAACCGAGTCTGCAATTGTCACTGTTTGCCTTGTTCTCGACGCTTCCGAGGGATCTACTTTCCAGATTTTTTTTTCTATCTAATGGGCACGCAAAAACAACGGGCACGCCGAAATTGCGGCCACCTTTTCAAAGTACAAAATTGTTCTTTATTCATTATAAATATTGACCAGTACTTCGGGCACGTCGCTAATGCGGCATTGTGGCCACATTTGTGGAACAAATTACTTATTTACTATGTGCTAACTGACCATAATTACGGGCAGACAAAAAGATGGGCCCAGACATCCTTTGTTTATTTAACACATTGACCTTGTTTATTTAAATGTAAAAATATCTATACATTTCGTAGCACTAGCTTACCTTTGCAGTATAAGCTGCACTATCGGACGGTTTCTCAAAGATAAAATGAATAACCTACCATTACATATTGAAAAACTCGAAAGGAAAAGGTATTATACCATGTAAATTCTACGTGTAAACATGTTTCACCGCTTCTGTTTTGGTTACACCTTATGTTGAAATATGATGTTCAATCGATAAAAAATGAGAAAAAAAGTTTATTTGGTTTTTTGGTCACGCATTTACCTTATCTGATCAGCAGCTGCACTCCCTAGTATTGTGCATTTATAATACCTCCTCTCTGTGAACATGACGTTTTCGGTCAGCTTTTAAATTGTTTATTTATGTAAACGATCCCTGCCTCGGGCAATTTACAACAAGGTACATCGATCACTACATGTGTATTTCAATCAGGTACACTCAGTCGGTATCGCCTGGACGCTTGTTATACAAATGTAAGAGCAAATTCAAGCGTTTAACAGATCCATGATGAACTGCTTAAATTATTTTGTCAATTTTGTTGTGAAAACAGTTATCCTCATGTAAGTATCATTTTAACCTTTTTGATCTCAAAGGAGAAAATAATTGTATTGAATGATACGATAATTGTGTCAATTATGCAGGGGATTTTTGTTCTTTAATTTGGTTTGTAGGCCTAATTGACTTTATTGAACATAGAAAATTATGACACTCCACATGTACATAATTGACCCAAAACATTGATTAAGATCAAACTCTACATCCAAATCAAACATATAAATGAGGGACTTAAGTATGACACTGCATGGTTATATCTAGATACATCATTATGACCTCATAGTACAATGGTTGTTGACCGGTCGGTAACACGCAAAATCTAAAATTCACTTTTAAGGCCAGACCACTATTAAGGCCACTTTTGGTCAGACCGCTAGGTGCCCTTAATAGAGAGAACTATTACTATTTTCTTGGGCATATTTTACTGTATATAGATGCATCCTTGTTAAAGACTAGAACGCAAGGGTAAATAACTTCTTATTTGATTTTATGATATACAGATGTAGGTATGGAAGTACAATGACATAAAATTTCATAGATTGGAATTATCTTTTTTACATAATGCAATCGCACTCAACGAAAAGCACGTATACACATCATTGTATAGTTTTTATGGTATTCTTCTCGTATATGAGAGCACTTCTTGAAACAGATGGGTATCTAAAAATCCTTCATTAGCATAAATGGCTGTTTGTTACGTGTCAGGTTTAGTCTTTATATTTCAAATGCTTTAAGTCTTCACAAAAGATTTATCGTTAAATATTTGAATAATTGAGAATTATTTGCATTTTAATACGACGAATGCGATAGTTATTTAACAAAATGTCTAAAGAGAGAGGTCTTGGCATGAAGGATGTAGTTTAATGGTTTACCCCACAAACAGTTCCTTAATAATTTTCCTGTTTTTGTTTCATGTAATGATTATGTTTATTACCAAGTCTAAGGACAACCACATGCTGCAGATAGATTTTCGATTACTTCTGTAATCAGAAAGATAAAACTTTATATACAGATCTTATTGAGAAATCTCAGTTGAATAAGAAGATAATTATCAAAATAAAATATTTTTGAACTGCTCATAGCTATGATAGACTTTTCTCCACTGAGTTGTAATCAAAGAAACTAATTGATCTACTTAATTAACAATTTTGCTTGCAATCAGTTACATCAAGATTCGATTGCTTTGTGTTCTAGAAATTTATATGCGCCAATACATTAAGCAATTACTGAATGCAGCTGACAACTACAGTATGTTCACCATGGTTTTAATTGGGTTATCAGGTACTTTAAGCTCATATACAATCTATCATCACAAGAGATTTGTTGATCTTTGAATTGTTAAATATGTACAACGCATAACGCCCAATCTGACTAAAGTACATCTCCTATTACGTTACGTATAGGATCTGACAACGAGCTATTGATGGCCTCGTTCTGACGACCCTTCCGCTAGCCAATCAAAAGCTAACTTACAACATTCTGCAAGCTTTAAAAAGCCTTGGTTTTTTATATCTACAATTTTTATGTCGAAGGATGTCAGATAGCCGGTTAGCTCAGTCGGTAGGGCACTTGCTCTGTAAGCGAGAGGTCCTGGGTTCGAGCCCTGGATTAAGTGCAATTTTTTTCTTACTCTTCGACATTCGAACAAGTTGTCTGATTGGTTCAAACAAAAATAGATTTGCGAAAATAAAAATAGCAATATTGGAAATCCAAAATATACAGAAGACGAATATGAATGGGTCGTTCTCAGATCTTCGTTTAGAAGATCAAGTACTTTAGTCAGATTGCATAACGCCTAAAAACCACGTTGTACGTGTTTGAAGTCAAATTTTCGAAGGGCTTTCACAGATTTGAGATGTGACTTCTTGATAAGGGTAGATACAACAAAGTGTCATATTATATATATATATTTATTTCTGAAACGAAAGATATACTTTTATTGAGATTAGCAGTACATTAACGATAAAAAATAAATATTACGTAAGGTATATAGAATTCAGTGCATCAACTGTTCTATGTCATATATATTAATCAATTACACAAAACATGGAACATTATTTGTTTTTCCAAAATGTACAAAATGTATTGAAATCCGTTTCCCTTCAGACAGTCCATTTAATCTAACAGTCCCAGTGAAATCACACAGCAAATGCATCTTGATGCGGGTGGTCTAAAATATTTCATTTGTTAACCAAGTAGCATTGCACGAACGATGGGACATTATTTGTTTTTTTACAAAATGTATTGAAATCCGATTTCCTTCAGGCAGTCGTCGCATTGAAATTACACAGCAAGTACATCTTAATGCATGTGGTCTAAAAATATTTTTGTGCGAGTAATTCAACTGGAAATAACACATGCATTCTAAAACTGGACGTGTTTCCATTACATTATTCATGACAAGACAGAGGACATATATTAATGGTCTGCAAAAACTGCCAGATATGTACGACTGCCAGATGCCGATTAATGGGGTAATGTTTTCCATCCAACGTCCAAATTAATACCGTCTTTCAAATAAGCAGTTCTTTAGTACAAATGTAATAGGGTAGGTTCAATAGAGAAAATAAAGCAAATTATCAAAGAAGTCTCTGTTAAGTGCCATTAACAATACGGTAAACATTAATGAAGAACAATAATGTTGAAAGTTAAACTCCACAAAAAAAATGAAGGGAGGTTTTTTGTAAAACATAAATATTATGAAAGTTTATACCATCATTCGCAGGATATTCAATCGAAGATTGGAATTACTGACACGTGTTATTCAAGTGCGATGTATTCATAAAACATAAATGAATCGTAAAAGTCGCTAAATCATTATAAGTCAGTTAATATTTATATTTGTTTTCAATTATTCGAATTTTAGACACTTTAAGAGGGCACTTCCGCAGGAAGATATGACACTTTTATTGAAGTTCAAGACAAGTCCATTCTAAAAACAACAATAAGAAGTGTTGATAGCTAGTTCAAAAAAAAGAAAGAATAGAATGTAAAGTCACACACACACTGTGTGTGAAAGATTTTATACAAAGACGATGGTCTTCCGGAATGATCTATTTAAAGATAAAGTTGTAAAACGAAATGATTGATTAGTGGGTGTTGTTAACATTCTCTACTAGAATTACTTTGAAAAGACTATTGATTGATAACAAAAACGGCAACTTAATGAAAAGTTGTCATGCTGAGCAAAAGTGTGAACTATTCTATACAAAATCAATATATCGCTTTGCTACTTTTATAAAGACCTCTGACAGATTTAAAGATAAATTACAGTTTCACACATAGCCATGCTTCACTTTAGCTTCGGAACCAATTATTTGTGTTTGCCATATTTAAGATCATTACTTAGATGCTTTGAAATAAAAAAAAACGAAAATAAAAGGCATGTAAAAAAACTTAAGACATCAAAATGAGTGATAGTGATCACACAATTTTATTGATACGTTTACAGAGATTGCCTCGGAATACGAGATCTTGTGTAAAGACACATTACAAATAAAACAATTCTAACAATGTTCTCCTCGGTTTTGACCAAACATCAATGTTTCCATTTACCCTTTTTGATGTAATAACAACTCTACACTATTAATAAATCAAAGCCCTGAAAGGATTGATAGCCAGTGCTTATTGAGAGATATTTTATACCGATACACCTGGATTGTACATGGACCGGATATGATTTGAACAATGTTGGTAGAGGTCCACTAGAATGCCACATGCCAAATATCTAAGTTCTGTGCAATGTGGTTCAAGACATGAAGATTATTAAAGGTTTTTCCTATACAACTCTATATAAAACTAAGTTTGACCCATTTGGGGCCAATTTCAACCCTAATCCTAAAACCGAACCCTTATCCCTAACCCTGACCCTAACCTTCCGAATATTTTGAATGCGAATATAAAATTCATAATTATTCTAGAACCCGTTGCTGCTTGTTTTTGTTGTTTTAAACAATAGCCCTCAATTGCTCATACACTCACATACACTCACACAATACCAAGATTATAACAAAATAAATATGGGACTATTTTCTACACGTCCAAGATATTTGTGTGATGTGGTCACATAAAAATAGAAGGAAAACTTAAACGACGCGAGGTTGAAACTTGATAGTTGATTTAGATCTATAGCCAGTTGCTAAAGAACTGGCTAAAAAGACTATAAGTATACATTCTCATTGCTTAGGTTCACATTTGTTTTTAATAAAATTCACAGGAGCTTACGTATAGAAGTTATTTCGAGGGGCAGGAAATGGGTTCAGTAGTAATATTATGAAAACTATCTGCTTGTGCACTTTATTCAATATGAAAATGAACAATAATGACCTAGATTTAGTTTCTTAAAATGTGATGCTAAGAAAAATTCTGTTTGAACATCTATGCATTGTATTACCTAAGTCTTTGTTGTTTTATTCACACACGCATGCACACACGCCTGAACGCACGTACGTGTGCACGCAGAGAGACAGGTACAGACAGAAAGGTATTATTTATACGCACAATGCATCGGACTTAGAACGACAAAGTGCCTAGTTGTGCAGACGAGCTTTCATATTCCATATAAAATCAATAAAAAAATCCCTTTGTTAGCAATGAAAGCAACCAAGAACTATTATAGTAGTAGACTCGGTTTGATTGAGTGTGTTCATGAGAGGTTATTAAATGTTGAACACCCATCACGCAGTGGGATTTCTACTCATATAGTATAGTAAAATTAATATACCCCATGGTTCCAAAAGACTAAAAAATATAACAACACTGAATCTAAGTACGGGGAGACTTTTTACACCCGCAACACGACACTTTTTAAACTGCTGTTGTGCTAGTCAAATATCTTTTACCATGTCTCACAAATCAGCAGTGACCGTTTGGTTCTATTAACTGAGGAGGACGATAGAAACAGACCTCGAGGACCAGATTGTCGAGTAACGAAGAATTTATCACATTATAGAACGAGATTTACTATAAAACGAATTACCAATGTGTTTTGTTAAATAATCGAAATGGGCAATAATTACTCAGAAAGGATTTTTTTGTAAGACTTGCTGGGACGAAGGAAACTGTACGAAGCAAAATACTCATTTAAAATATGCAAGACTCAAAGTCATATTTGAAAAAATATATAAGATATTATCTATTTCAATATAAGACTTATTTTTTGTGTGCATAAACAAAAGTAATTGTTAGCTTTTGTGGAGCCGTAAAAATTATATTTCTTCATGAATTCTGCACGAGATTTGTGGTCTGTTAGTTGTACTGTTTACGTTTTTCAGATTGAATATGTTAGTTTCGGTGGTTCCAATACTCCCGCTTCCATTGTTTTGTGTATTGTTTAGCCCTCCGTTTGATAGGGGGCCTGCTTTTTAATTGTGTCTTTTGGCATTTTCTGTGATAAGCGGGCTCAAAAACCAAAATTATTTTTTTAGTTCTTGCCCAATATTCCTAATAACGAGTTCTTAAACTATCATATACTTATTTCATCAATTCCAAAAGAATGGGAACGAAAGTTAAAAAACAACATACCCCCTATAATATCTGACAAAACAAATATGTATGAAATTCAAGAAAAAACAGAGTCATACCTTTTAAACAATAAATTAACACAAATACAGAAACTGAAAAGGCTAATAATTCAAAATATAAAACCAAAGTCCCAATTAAAACTTCCCAGACAGATCCTTTAACTGGCACGAAATATATAAGAATGTGTTTGTTATCTGTCAAGATAACATTCTACAAAATTTTCATTACAACTTTTTGCACAGAAATATTGCAACAAACAAGTTTCTTTTTAACTGCAGGTTAAATGAGTCCAGCCTCTGCGACTTTTGTGATATGGAAATTGAGAATCAAGAACATATGTTTTGGAGTTGCCAAAAAAAAACACAAACTTTTTGAAACGAATTGTTTCAATGGCTTATTGAAGTTGGTATAGATGTTACTCAAGATAAACTTATATCATTTTTTTCATTCAAGAAATAAAATATATTTTCTTTGTTTCCAATACTATCTGTTCCCAAACAACATATATAATTGCATAACGAAGAAAACCATACCAAACATATTTATCTTTAAACAAAAACTGTCCAACAGATTAAAAATCGAAAAGTATAGGGCTTTTCAAAACTCTTCTCTTGATAGTTTCAACAATGATTGGAGAAATTTAATACCAGTGTTGAATATGTAATATGTACAAACGATGTTTACTACCAAAGCCGGTACCTTTTTTCTTTACATGTTTCCTTTTTATACTCTTCTTGTTATTGCCCCCCTTTTTTCTAGCTATTATAGTGCATTCAAAATTATAATATTGTATAAATATCTGTATATGATGTATTGATGTATTTACGAAATAAACGGGCCTTAAACGTGGTTAAAAAAAACAAAACAAAACAAAAAAAAAAAAAAAAAAAAAAAAAAAACAACAATAAAACAATTAAACTATTATTATAGTAATACCAGCATGCAAGATGCCATTCATTATCTATGCTTATGTATCACGTTACTTTTAAATCAAATATACAAATTATTCTGACAGGGAATCTGGGGAGTTTGTTCACTTTGTTTTAAAAATGTTAACAATAACGCTGTTATACTGTATCGATTTTAGTCAGTATTTACATGTTTTCATTAAAATGTGATGCTTAAACATATTTTCAGCAACTTTGACTTCACTTCCGTTCTACGTATAAACAAAACTTTTTAAACTTGTTTGTAAGAAGTAAAGAGTTAATTTTGGGTTTAGCGCTGTTTTTTAAACAGAATATCAGATATGTAACGGTGGGCATTTACAATAACTAGCGTTCCTGGATTCTGTACTAGTTTTTCAGATCTCCACATGAATTAGATGTGAAGGACAAATGAATTCAGACACAGCGTATTTCATAAAACAAGCATCGACCGAAACTTATTTCGTAAGATAGGCTTCTACTTCCCAGATTTTATTTAGGCCTATACTTGTGTATTCTATGATGAAATATGAAACTCATGAACCTTGAATTTCAACACTATGAAAATTTACAGCTCTTAACGACTGGCAATCTTTCAAATCAAAACTATTGAAACGCGAGGATATTTACATTTATTAAATATCTGCATATGTTAAATAGTTTCATGCTAAGAGCAGAAAATACCCCTTGTCCGCTTTAGAAATAGTCTGTTTGATCAAACGTAAGCCACTAATTACCAGGTCATGGAAATCAGAAAATGTGAGATATTTCGGTATCTAGGTCGTTATGTCAGAGTTGGTCTGTCTAGAAAACCGGTGTTTTCTGTATACTCTTCAAAGTTCCTTTTATAATATACTCGTCACGTTTTGAGCATCTGATATTTCACTAGCCTTGAACTCATGTGCAAATCATGTTATGTAGAAGGCTGTCTACAATTGAAATTGAAACATAACTACATTCAATTTAAAACAAAGCCAACAGAATATCAACAACACCCTTTTTAGAATGTAAGGGCAAAACAATATGGATTTCCTTTTGGAAACGTGTTCATGACTTCAATATAATTTTGTTATATTTTAAGTTGTGTGCTCTTTTATCTACATCCGTACTGGCGTCTGAAGCCCTGTAGAGTGTTTGGTTCTTAGATAATGCAGATTTGTCTTATCTACGTTTGTTTATTGGTGTAACTTACAAATAAAAGTACCCATTCATATGCAATTTATTTTATCTGAATGTTAAATTCGGGTCGTACTTGCAAAACGTATCATTCTATTTGTAGGTTTAGTGCTCTGAATGGAGTTCATTCTATGCGTCTGTTGCATAGAAATATTGTAAAACTTTAAAAGTAAACTGAAATTGGTATCTATCAATATGTTAAGTTCCTCTCAAAATATTTAGACAATTTACCGTCTTTTTTTTCCTTCCAAATGAAGCGTGAAATACCGGAGGCAAAATCGCAGACGTAACAGGTTTTAAATGAAGTCACGACAATTATAAAAGTCATTTTTATATCGTTTAAATTTTTCATTCTCGTTCAAAATATTAATGTGTATATTGTACCAAAAAAAAACAATGATATTGCACAAAACTGACACACACAAGAATGATAAATTGAATCTCTACGTTGACAGAAGGACGTGAGAAACACCAACACGCGATAATTTTTAAAAAAAATCTTTTAACGCCTGCTCCCAGTCTCACGACTAGAAATGTCTACACCTTTACTTAACACATTATACATAATGATTAGATTTACATTTCACGTTTGGATCTTTAAGCAGACAAAATAACCTGAATCGATAGGGGCAAGACTTTATATTACTTCTGTAACCAATCAGCAATGTTCTTTTTCTGGGATTGTTTATTAAGCAACATCTTCTGTATTGTATATTGATGTATAGGTACTTTAAAATGGGAACGATTTTTCGCTCTATAAAAGGTCATACAGTCTTAAAATTATTGATGACATGCAGTAGACATACCATGCAAGTCGATATGCTACAGTCGGCTATCAAAGCAGAGGTATGTTGGTATGAATGTTTTGAACGTACTATAAATGAATAGTGAATCCACTATTTTGACTGGTCAGAAATATTTTTACAACTTCCCATGTACAACTACAGCAAACATACTTACTAAGTAGCAAGTACAACAACATGCTGATTAAGGCTACAGTCAGGACTTATTTGACTGAAATTGCAATCAAATAATACTTTTATCGTTAACTAAAAACTGCTGTTTTTCAATCAAACTGCAAAACTTAAAATAAAACAAAACTTTTCTTCACTTAGAGTAAAGCATCAATGTCATTTCCAAAGAAACCAGAAGAAGAAAGTAAAGACTACATTGTGAGAAGAAATACTTTTTAACTTAAGGCTAAGAAATATTCAGAGATCGTAAACTGATAACAATTCAGTAACCTCCGGTTGCAAACGGTTAAAGTCGCTAACTTCAAATGCTTTGCCTCTCGCCTTGCCTGGAATGTATAATTCGTCACACGTCAGAAATTCTACCCAGGTATCCACCATTGCCTAAATTATGACTCCGAGGGACACTTGGATCTTCCTCTATCATCAAAATCTGGACACGTCTGATATGTATCTAACCTTAACAAATACAAAGAATTATTAAGATGGTCACATTTGAAAAGCATCGCAACGGTATGTTTTTGACATTGAAGTAGAAACAAATATGAAAATTTCTAGGCCACATATCTTCACAATTATTATAATTTGAGCCGTGTCATGGGAAAACCAATATAGTGGGTTTGCGACCAGCATGGATCCAGACCAGCCTGCGCATCCGCGCAGTCTGGCCAGGATCCATGCTGTTCACTTTCAAAGCCTATTGGAATTGAAGAAACTGTTAGCGAACAGCATGGATCCTGACCAGACTGTGCGGATGCGCAGGCTGGTTTGGATCCATGCTGGTCGCAAACCCACTATGTTGGTGTCCTCATGGCGCGGCTCATTTTACTTATGGAGTATATTTTGTAAGCATTGAAATCTGGGTCCTTACAGGAAATGCAGTTACAATTACAAAGGACCATAATTATGACTTTGATGAATATGATCTATTTTTCGGCGACGCCGTCTTAATTGGTTTTCGTTACCTATGCCACGTGACTTCAGTTTGCAAATCAAACTACTTGATAACGCATTATAGATAATTTATCAAAATGGAAGATTTATGCAACACTCTGCCTGATAGGACGAGAGTGTCAATTTCTTTCACTCTGTTGATTGTGCTACGCTGAGTGAAATGTAGACAAAGCGTTTATCCTAAACGACGCTGTTCACAGTTTTAAAGCTAACTTTGGCTCAGTTTATTTAGCAAGAATATTGATATATCTCAAAATGATAAGTAAGTTTAATAAATATGATAAAAACCTGTTCAAATACCAACATATATCAAATTAAAGGAAGAGCTGAATACGGTCTGCGTATCACATGAATAAGGGTGTGATAAGAGTCTTTTATGTAGAGAAGTGCTTTTTAAAAGATTTTCCTTGTTACAATTGTCGTCTGTATATGAAAAGGTTTCTTACTTTGTGACTAATTCAGATTGCATATTAAAATGAGTACTTGTTTGCTTTGATATATTTGTTATAAATAATTTAACTGATTTATTATATATGAATATTTTTCTTTAGTATGGTATGCAAATATTGAACTCAGTTGAAATCTGTTTTATTATATATATGCTATATAATGAATCTCATTACTCTGAAATGAAGGTACGCTGCATACAGTTTATCTATGTGATATGACTACGGTTAAACTTTGCTTATGAAACAGAAATATTGAAATAATTACAATTGTATGCTTTGCTTGACCTTGTGTGACGTCATTGTCCAAAGATTCATGAATAGCGAATATGCAGATCAGTTGGCCTGTTTTAGAAATAAATAAAAATAATAAATAAAAAAATCCTTTAATTGATTTTTTCTCATGTATTCTAATCAAACTTGATTTGTAGCATCTTTATTAGGCCCGCAGCCAACTTTGTTCAGCTGGGACATTTAACCCCTTTTAGGGGCTGCTAGAGCTAAAACTAGAAATGCCTTTATACGGCGTCTCATGAACAGCTTGGTGGATCTTTGTCATACTTGGTCTGGAGCATCATTATAAGGTCCTCTTCCAAATGTATTTATTTAGGAACTTGGGCCCTATTAGGGACCACTATAGCTAAAATTAGATATGCCTTTCTTCGCATTAACCACTAAAATGTAATGGATTTTTATCAAACTCGATGTGTAACAATATCGTAAGGTCTCCTGCTATTTTGTTACAAATGGGGATAGGGACCAATTTAGCTAAAAATATAAACACGTTTAATGACCTCTTCTCATGAACCGCTTCATGAATCTTCATCAAACTACTGCTGTAATTATTCGTCTAAGGATAAACGAAACAAAAATGCAACCCTACGAAACCTTTGCGAAAAATTAAAAGAGAACCATTTAAATTGTTAAAGTGCGGTGTTTAGTTTTGCAATTTGAAAAATGTTAGATGAAAGACGAATGTTAGATGAAAAATTCATAAACTTCTTTCCTTATCGCCGACCATCACCTTATACTACAATTTGGAAACAAATATAGAAACTACAAGCTATTTGATGGTAAAAGAAACATTATTTTCATCCACTCACTTACGTTACGAGCATACTACTCCTTTTAAGTATCGCTCATGTTTCACGTATTCTCAGATAACGACGCTTATGCATGGTTTGATTTCTAAGGAATACGGTAATATAAATCATAGATTTGTGTAATGAATTAAGAACCTGTGTCTGCAATGCACAATCGTCTCGAATATTGTGTTATTGATATATGTATTTTCCATGTATAGAAATGATTAGTATGTGCTATCGAAATATTCTCTAAACATAACTGAAAAATAATGTTAAAATGCCGTCATATGTCTAACAAAGAGAACAAAACGAACAAACTTTATGTCTAGTTGAAAATTATTTTACAAGAAGATAACCAAATCTAAAACATAGCGTGCTGTCTAATTACACAAAGTTCTTAACTTAGGTAGCATGATTAAACGCCCAGTAAAATAAACGGTATACTGTTGATGGTTAATCTACTAAATTCTGTCTTCTTTGTATCTAGAAAACAAAAAACAGCAGTATATATGCAATGAAATATTTATTTGATTTTGTGATAATTGGATACTGCCATTTCGCACTTAAGTGATATATATGTCAACGACCCTGAGTTGAATTTTCAAGGTAAAATTTGTGTGTTTGGTCGTTTTTGCGTTAAATATTATTCACTGAAATGTGTTTAAAACGCAACTGTAGCTAGATTTTCAATAAAGCATTTAATTCATCAGAAGCAACAAGTTCATTAAAGGACTATTGAAATTAGGGTATACAGAAAACATGCGAAAAAATCCATGACAATATAAATACAACAACAATGTCAAATTTAGCCCTGTCGGACATGACACCAACTCCTATAAATCAAAAAGACGCACTATAATATCTCGTATATTCTACATCAGCGGCAAGGAAAAGCTTTTGACCTCAGAATACTGATAAGGGTTGGATTTTGTACCTTGGTCGATTACTCTTGCAGCGCTCTTGTGAGATTCTATACCGTGACTGGAGGCGCATCATCAGTCCATTACATCGATGTTGTTCTGACTGGTGGTGCATGGCAAATTGGCCAAACATTGTCCTGTTTAAAAGCGGCTCCACTTCAAAGATGGTGTCTAAAAAAAGGCACGACCATAAGATGCAGCACATCATCAACGTGTTAATGTAAATCATTTCAGTCTCGAAATGAACACTTTCGACGCTCATTTAGTAACTCATTGGTGAATTGAACCAATCCCGTCTCAGTGACGGGCATGCGGCTACTGGAGTAGTACCTGGCTGTGATGTTTCCAACGCAACTGGCAAGCTGTTCCAGGGGTTTGACGTTATATAAGGCGTTTTGGAGTTGTGGCGTTACCCTTGCTTTCACTAGTCGTGGACGATAACGAATCTCACCAGCTGCTAGCTAGCATTGACGAAGTATTACTTGAAAAGCCCTTTGTACGGCGCAATATGACAATCTAGCTACCAGCGATGACGCGACGCTCATTTTCAGAGACACATGTCATTAACAGAAGATATCTTGCATCTTATATGTACTGTGCTTATTATCATTCAATGATCAATTTAATGTCTATTTAATGAAAAAGGTTATAAAAAAATCCCCGGAATTGTGTGCACGGGGAAATCATGCAATTTCATTTAAAGCCCGAAATGACACTAATGTTCGATACTGATTTCGGTATGTATTTAGTGAAACAACGAAAGTAAGTGAATGTTTTAATTAAAAGTTATAACCTTTAGCCTGCTGGTGGCAAGTGGTTTTGCCTTTGCATGATCATGGTCTGCACTGTTTGCTATTCAGTCAGTAAATTTTCAGTGAACACCCCTTTGAATAAAAAGCGGTACTGCCCAAATTGAATGATGGACCAGTCCATTTTAGAAAATTAGCAGGGTAATGGTTAAATAAGTTTCTAAGAGATGGTTTATTAAAATATGATAATGATGCGTTTTTCTGAAGCGGCTAAAATGAGTTTGCATGCCTTCATAATGCTGAAGCCTGGATCTATATCTTTCCGGAGGACATGAAAAATAAATTAAAATAAATTAAAGTAAATATATCAAAATACTAATATGCATGGTACTGTCTCATATATTTCATTGCTAAT
Source organism: Mercenaria mercenaria (assembly GCF_021730395.1). NCBI lineage: Eukaryota > Metazoa > Mollusca > Bivalvia > Venerida > Veneridae > Mercenaria > Mercenaria mercenaria. The sequence goes on from NC_069362.1 coordinate 29,565,878, forward strand.
GCCATACGAGGACGTATAGATATAAACATAGGGTAGGTCTGACGGTACATGCTATGAAACAGTAACTTGAGGGTTGAAAAAAATGCAACATAAAACTGTTCATCCATAAAATTGCAGAAACTGCAACACGTTTGGTTCAAATAAAGTTTCCTATAACTAACATATTGTAATATTTAATTATTAACACATCCGAGTATTCTAATATTATCACAGCAGACTTTGACTGGCATGTTCTTTTTCTTACAATTTAAAACGCATTTTTAAAACGGTATTGAAAAGCATCTAACAGAAAAGTGTAAGGTATGATGCCTAACTTCTGCTAGACTGTCTTTGCAAATTTTGGACCTTCAACTTTTTAAAGTGGAAGCCATAGTAAATGCAAGACATTTAAGAATTTTAAACTTAATGAAATGCCAGCCCCATCTTTGTAACTGATGTATGAGTATTAAATATACTTTTTATTTATTTTGTATCAAGAGTGTGAAAATATTATGTAAATTACAGTTGCTAATATAATTGACTTATCTATACTGCTTCGCAGCTTTAAAACATATGGAAAATTAATTTCTGAGTTGAGATATCTTTAAAAATATAGTTTTGTTTTGTATGTGAAAACAATTAAACGTGAATTGTGTAATTAAGACTTCTTTGGCTCTATCCTATCAGACTAATTTTAATATTTGTTTCAAAATATGTTCTGTAGGTAATATTGTAAACAGATGTTAAATAGTTCATTGTTTCGCTAGTGTAAAAGAAAGACACATTTGCTTTTTAAAGTTCCAATAGCAATTTCAGAAAAATAATCGTTTATTCTATAATCAATAAATTTCCAAGTATCGTCATTTATCGTCAAATTTGTTGGTATTAAAAGTAGAGTGAAAACAAATGCACAGTTTAGACTTATTGTGTATTAAACTGTTAATGCGGTTTAACAATTTGGAACGGTCTTATATTATTACTTCTCTGCAATACAAAACAGTATGTAGAACATCTTGCTGGCGTTAAATTAAGAATAACTGTGAACATCTAGGCTGCATCTTTGTAGTATTGCTTCTTTGTATTGTATGCTTCCAAAAGGTCTCTACAGATTCTATTAACTTTCTTTAAAAGAGTCGTGTGACGGCTGTAAAATGTCTCCCTGTACTTGGATTTACTGTTGTTATATTTTCTGTTGTTACACTCAATTCTACTGTAATATAATTCCGCTTAAGCCGGTGCCAGGGGGCGTGAGGGATGTTGCACCTTCCATTACCTCTCATGAACAGACTCAATTAAACCGGGTCTGCTATTATTTTGTTTGTTGCAAATTGTATGCTTCAAAACGTTCTCTATAGATTTTATTAACTTTCGCAACAGCAATAATTAAAAGTCCCATATGGCGGCTGTAAAAAGTCTCCCCGAACTTGGATTTACTGTTGTTGTATTTTCTGGTCCTTTTGGATCATGGAATACACCCATTCTTACTTTACTGTAAAAGAATATCACTTAAGCCGGTGCTAGCGGGCGTGAAACGTGTTGCACTTTCCATAACTTCTCATGAACAGACCCAATCAAACCAAGTCTGCTCTTATTTCACTTGCTTGCCTTCTATGGTTCCAAAGGATCTCTACAGATTTTAGTGTGAGTATATATAAGATCATGAGCATTGAAAATTGATTATCAGTTTTGATTTATTGAAATTACATATACTTAACTACAAAATGGACTCCTGCTGTCACATACTGACAAAGTAAATACAAAAGGGTATATTTAAAGCTGGATATGTGAATAGCTTTGATAATTATATCTTGAAGAGAGTCTGAAATGGAATCTGTAATAAAGAAAATCTGTGATGTGATTAAATAAAGTGTACAAAACAAGATCCTCTTGGAGCATTGAATGCAACAGAGCAGAATGATCCGTTCATGAAAGGAAATGGAAAGTGCAACATTCCCTCACATGCCCCATAGCAACGGCTTATGCGGACCTCTTTTGCACGTACTGAATGAACTCCATGATGCAAAAGGACCAGAAAATATAACAACACTAAATCAAGGTAATATTCAACATCTTCAACGTCTTATTTCAATGTAGAGGAGGTATTTTACGGACGCTGTAACATCCAATAGGGAATGCAGGTACAAAGATGACATATTGTGATCCCATTGAACTGTAGACATCGTGAGTTACAAGGAAAATAATTGTAATTTATGAGGTTTTAACAGTCATTTAAAACAGCATTAGGAATGCCCTTAAATAAACAAAATGTATTGAAGAGTTATTATTATTATTATACCAGATTTATATAGCGCCCTTTTCATGATCAATTTCACGTTCAAAGGCGCTTGACATAGTTCAAATGCAGCCACACAGGGTGCATAATTCATCCTCTACTAGTACAGACCATAGGAACAGAGTGAGACAAAGCCACGAAAGAGAGATCAGAAATCAGATACAGGCTTGTCCGGCTAACTTAGTCTAGCTCGTTGCGAATAGACAGCCTGGTTCTTTAACGTGCCCAGTGTATAGCACTGATACACGCAAGGATTGCCTGGGTTCCTGACCAGTACACCTCTAGTTGGGTGGAAACACTGAAATGCGTTTCTGAAAATTCCCAAGTAGCTGCCGGGGATCGAACCCCCGACCTCAGGATTGGAAGGCCAGTGTGCAAACCACACTGAGTTATGTTTCTGTGGTGGTTTAACAGGTTGCAACTGTTTGTCATTTTTTCTCAAAATACTACATTGCATGCTCAATATATGTCATTCTTACTTATGTATCATAAATACAGTAAATACGGTGCATTTCAATAAGAACCTCTGCTTTGGTCACATTTTAACAAACGTTTTACTGTAAGTTTTGACTCGTCTTGTGTATTTGTACAGCCAAAAAATGTGAAAACACCACAGGCTGCCCAACACGACAAAATTGAAAATGTTGCATGCTCTTTTGAACTCTTTTCTCTGTTCTTCTATTTATAAAGGTAATAATTGATTAAGTTTTACAAATTTATCAGATTCTTCTTTAATAAACACGAATTCCACTCATTATATAGAGAAGACAGTTAAATTAGGATTTCATTTTAGAAATCAATTGCATCTTTCGTCAGAAACAGCTCGATGAGCAGATTAAAGTCGTGTCTCTTGTATAACTGAATCGATATTGCGTAGGCAGAAAAAAGCTTTTTATAGGTAATTTAAACGAACTGTAGACCACCTTTAAGGACCACCGATATTTCCTTTAAACAATTTTATAACCATTATAATTATGTTGTATTTCTACCTGGCATATATTGTAGCTGACTTTAAGTGTCTATGGTAACCACTCTATGTTCATGCTGCGCATGACAAAGCTGATTCTTTTACAATGAATGATATATGGCAGATATGTTTGTTTTCAAGTTAAATAGTATAGGACTATACGCTAAAAGCATTCGAAATAATTTCAAAATAAGGCAATATGCAAAATATATTAATGTAATAAACCATATATGCCATTCGTGTTTTTCATTTTATACTGTTCATGAAAATTCAGACTCTTTCAAATGGTGACAATAAGAACAATACGCTCATTTTTCGCAGAGCCGAATTCTTTTCGAAACGAATGGAAAACATTACCATTACATCATGAACCACTAGCGCCATGGGTGGCATGAAACTCCCAGTTTCCGATTTCCGATTGTTTTGATATATTGCCATCGCTATATATTCTGGCGCCTAAATCGTATGTGAAACAATATATCGGTATTGTCTATTCGTGAATGCAACGGTTGAATGTAACAAACTTGTATTTATACCAAATAGAATGTACACAAGTCGAACTGTTGTCATAGTTATTTTACATTTTGACTTTATCATCATAGGGCAATAGTTTACTCTTCAAATAAACTCTTCAAATGATACCAAAGTCACTGACAAACGCCAACAAGCATTTCAATAACTGACATATGAAAAATAAATGTAATAAAAATATGCATAATATTTCATAAGAATATGTATAATATATCTTTGTGATCCTTTTTGAAATAAGTTATATTGTCATAAAAATGTCAGAAATTTGCACCTAGACTGAATGGATATTTTATGAACACGGAGAACCTTAGAAGCATAGGCTTAAGTACATGAACACTATGACCCGCAAGGACAATAAAAAGGACTCTGAATATCATGCAAGTATAGGGAGAATTTTAACGGCCGCCGCATTGTCCTTAGAGACTGCAGTTGTCGTATGTATAAGACAGCTCAAATAAACTAAATAAGCACGTGCATGGAGAATGAATAATAATTTTAATCATATTATTTAAAATATTTAAGATGTTAAAATAGCCAGAGGTAAGAATAAACTTGCGCCAGATAAATATACAAAAAGCGCAATATTGTGGTGTATCTGAACTATTCGTTTATCGGGCACTATCCATATTTATGCCCTCTTTCGAAGAAGGGATGGGGTGGGGGTGGGGTTGTTGTATATTGTTTTGCTGATGTCGATATGTCAGTCTGTCTGCCGGTCTGTCTGTCGGTTGGTGGTCCGTAGACCAATCGGTTTCCAGACAATAACTTAAAAACCAGCAGATGGCCTCTTTTGGTAATATTTATATTGAGATTAGTAGGTCAAAGGTCAAGATCTCAATGACCCGAAACAGTTAAATCGTTTCCGGACGATAACTTAAAAACGCTTAGGCATAGGATCACTAAAATCAGTAAAGAAATTGTCCATGGCCAGCAGATGACCCCTATTTATTTTGAAATCAGTAAATTCAAGGTCAGGGTCAAAGTGATCCGGATCAGTTAAACCGTTTCCAGACGATAACTTGAGAACGTTTAAGATCATGAAAACTGACAGGAGGGTTACCTATAACCAGCAAATGACCCCTATTGATTTTGAGATCAATAGGTCAAAGGTCAAGCTCACAGTGACCCGGAACAGTTAAGCCAATTCCGGAGAACGCTTACGCCAAGGATCATGAAAGTTAATTGGGAGGTTGGTCATGATCAGCAGATGACCCCTATCAATTCTGAGATCAGTACGTCAAAGGTCAGGGTAACAGTCATCCGAAACAGATAAACTGTTTATGGGTGATAACTTGAGAACGCTTGGGCCTAGGATCAGGAAACTAAATGGGGAGGTTGATCATGACCAGCAGATGACCCCTATTGATCTTGAGATCAGTAGGTCAAAGGCAAGGTCACATTGACCTAGAACATTAGAACTTTTTTGTCAAGTAACTAGCAAATGCTTTTGTCTAAGATCATTTTTGATACGAAGGTCACCTATTACCGGTAAATGACCCATTATTATTGATTTGAGGTCAGCACGTCAAACACAATGTATCAAGGGGGTATTTCCTTCTTCATATAAAGCTGATAAATAATGTATATATATTTTCGTTTTCTTTTTATTGCTTGAAAATAAACAACGTTCGGTTTAAAATTATGTAGAAAGTTAAAAAAAACGTTGCGATTGAAATATTTCTAATCCTAAACCAATAAACAAACTGATAAAGTTTCAAACAATTAACAACAGAAATGAAGCGGAGAAACTTTCTATCCACAATCATGGTTTTGTAATTGTTTATTCAATTAATATGTTTGTTTATTTATTTAGGGAATAAACAGTTCTTCTGAATAGCAGTGTGTGAGAAACAATAACACGCAATTAATCTTAATATTTATCTTTTTACCACTGCCAGGCAATCTTTAACTTTTGAATCGTGTCTGTTCTTGTTTTAAAAGATAGTCAAGAAGGTAAGTGTTTTATGTGATATTAAGTGTGCTTTCATTTTAGCACATAATTCATATGTAAAAACAGAAAGTTAAAAAATGACATCTTATTTGAAAAAGCGGTTACGTAGTTATGTATGATGTTATTATACCTCGCAGTAATATTTTTCAAGTGCGAACGCTAGAAACGGAATAGACAATTGCAGTTATGATACTGCTATAGCAAAAGCGTATCATTATGTCATGTTTCCCTTCCCTTTTATCCCTCTGTACATTGAACTTAAAGATAGGAAATAAGCACACTCTACGATGTGATAATTACTTGTACCAAGTAGATGTGAGATGTCCGAAAAAATGCAATATTCAAATACTTTTATGATATTGACCCTGAATAACGCTTGACGAAGTCTATGCACAGCTTAGCACAATGCTGTGATGCTTATACCAAATTTAAATATTTACTGCAACTTAACTGTAGTTCGTTATTGTTCCATATGTTCTGCAAACGGTTGATCAGCTGCAACAAAAGACAGTTTAATGTTTAAAATTTGCCATTGACGGATGGTTTATGTCTACCATAAACCTTTCTTAACAGTAAATACTTTAATAAGTTAAAAATAGAAATAGTTATGAAATAACAAATGATACGCTTCGAAGATAATTTTGACAAAATTGTTTAAGCTGCTTCATATTTTATTCATAGCAAGAAGCAGATGGCGATGTAAATATTTCCTGATAGTTTATTCGACATCTAAAGTAAGCATATGTTTTAGAGTTAAGAAGATACGCTTTCAATCAAACCGAGTCTGCTGTTATTCTGCTTAGTTGCATTTTTTGCTTCTAAAGGATCTTTTTACAGATTTCATGAGATTAATATGCAATCTCACACATCACGTCAAATGTTGCATTAAGTGAAACGTCATAATATTAGCAAGATTATTGTTTTGTAAATTATATCTGAAGAAACAACAATGATAGAAGGGTGGATATAACTGCAATTTAGTCCAGTTAATTTCTGGAATATGTCAGATATGATTCCGAGTCGATACAGATATAATGTTTCTCGCCGCTCTTGCAAGTTATATGATTTAAATGCAAGAAAGAGACCAATACGCAATAACTACATTGGTTTCCTTTAATCCGTATGTATACATTCATCCTTACAAACGATAATTTCAGATTTATTCTAACAATTAACTTATGTCATTTGTATTTCTGAATAACGAACGAGAATAAAAGAGAGCATAGGCAAACGTGTGTGCATATATGTGGCATTTCCATAACCTTTCAACATTTCATTGTACCATTCCCGACTACATCTTTTCTCTGCCACTACCTCTTTTAATATTTTGCATATAACTAAAATGTTTTTGTTGTTGGATGTTGGAATCAATCCGTAAGCTATGTTTTCCCCAAAAAAATTCTATTTGTTGCGGGCCCACTTTCCGGCAGTGTTAATCATGCTCTGCGTCTCTGGGAAATCTACCCTTACCATTACAGTTTGACGAAACAGATCCATATCATATCGCGAAATGAAGAAATTTGTTTAGGGAAACATTTTTGAATGTTTTAATACTTCTCTAAAGAAATTTAATAAAGACATTTACTTTAGCTTTGCTACTGTATTAAACATTGAACTAGAAATTTCAGAAAAGATCATTTTGTCCTATATTTAGACAACATGTATAGTTATGTTTTTGGGCCTCCTTGGCCGAGTGGGTAAGGCCGCTGACTTTTAAATCACTAACTCCTAACCTGTGTGGATACGAAACATCATTTGTGATGTAGAATTCTTCGTGTGAGAAAACCATCCAGCTGGCTTACGTAAAGTCGTAAAGGTACCAGCCTATGCCTGAAATATTGTCTTGAGAGACCCCTTGTGGTGTTCCACCACCAGCTAAAGCTTGCAAAGTCGCCGTTTAACCTGAAATGTGTAGGTGTGACTTTTAACCGAACAAAGAACAAAAAGAAATATATATTAATTTGAATTTTTCGGCTGGCAAATTACCTCAACATTTTAAACACAGATCCGGTCCTTGTAGTATTCAGATGGTAAGGTTTAATGAGTATCTGTTTAAAATAAGTTAAAACTAATCAAAACTTAAAAACGCATGCGTAATCCTGATGTCAGATACCTTGGTTTATCGGTTACATTGTTTTCATTAGAAATATTCTAAACACAAACCAAACCTTCATGTAAATTCACTTAATCATATCTGAGTATTTTGTTTGATCACTGTGTTTAGTGGTCAGTCAGGCGTGTGTACCGAGTTGTATTATAATAATAGGCATTCAACGGTCCGAACAGGTAAAGGCAACACGAAAACTTTTAATTAAAAGTTTCTCATTGATCTGGTACATTGTCATTAAGAACAACATTAACATGTATTTCTCTTTGCAGTATGGTGATTTTTGTTACCATGGATTTCAATTTTCTAGTAGCACGCACGATTGTATGGGTATGCAAGAGGGAGACATGGACAAATTGCCATAAACTTTAATCTGCAGTGTGCTAGAGAATAGTGGTTCTGGACTATTTCATTTGATTAGATTTCTCTCACGTCTGCCTTCTTTTGCTTTATGTTAATGACAGAACAGCCATGACATACAAATGTGGCTTTTTTGTGAACCATTAGTCATGTGTGATTTAGTTGTGATCAAGTTTTGTTTGATACATTGAATAGTTGGTTCAAAAACAAATATCTGTTAATGGTGTTTCTTGTTGCTAAGCAGAGTAAGATATTAAATATTTTATGTTTGGCCATAATGAAATGAAAGAGAAAACATAAAGAACAGTATATAAACATGCAAACAGATAAAAGAAAATACGAAAACTCAAAAATATTGCCCGACTTGATAACACACTTATTTCTAGACACTCGGGTGATTTGTTGTATAAATCTATTTATTAAAAACATACCAAAACATTTCTCAGATATGTAGGTTGCTCTACGTGTCATGTCACAGTACTGTTCTTCTTCCGAACATGTAACCTGAAGTAAGATGTAATAGTAGTTGCATTAGGTAATATGAAGAGAAAGGAAATAAATCAAATAAAAACGAAAACTAAAAGGGAAAGTATTAATGTCAATTTACACTTACAAGTGCCAATGGCAAGAACGTGAGATACGTTTCAGTAATTTTATTCAGCTCCTACAAAATCTGCAATTTCTTTAAGTTATCTGATAACAGCCAACCTTTTCAAAAATTCAATATCAAATTCTGTGTCTTTCTGAAAACTTACTATATCTAATCTGTTGAGTATTTCTTGGAAGTGCTAGCGTTAAGGGCAATTAACTGCACTCCTTTATAGCACGTTAGTGCAACAGTCGATCATCCTGTCGTTCTTCAATCCTCGAGTGGTGCAACGTGCTCTGAAACAATGTAAAATTAGATTATATGCCTTAACTATCATTAGTTACCGCAGTTCTCATCAGTTTTTTTGTACAGCGGATACCAAAGTTAGGTTAATTAACCAGACTTTTAGAAACAGATAATGATTCTATATATAGATTCTACGTTTTTACTTTAAATGTTTACAGTGCTTCTAATCTCTTTAATTTAAATAAACATTTTTTTTAACGTAAGAAAGACTGTTTTACTGCATTTCAGAACATCAGCCGTAATGATATTCCACATTTTGAACTTATCAAGATTATTATGCATTTTCATTAAGAGTGACATATATATATATAGGGCAAACACGCAGACCTCTTACAACGGAAAATAAAATTGCAAATGGTACTTTGAAAATCCACTGACATAATTAATTAATGTTCTCTACTATTTTGTAGTGGATATGGTAATGGACGTAAAAATGATAGTGTTCAACGTTTACTTCTTACTTGTCAGTATTCAATACATAGAATACTCTGACTACTATTTTTAAGATAGACTTGGGTTTTTAGCTCACCAGAGCCAAAGGCTCAGGGTAAGCTATTAGGATGGGTCACCGTCCGCGTCCGTTGTCCCGTCCTGTCCGTAAACTTTTACTTCAAAACGACATCTCCTCATAAACTGCTAGGCAAATTTCATCCAAACTTCACAGGAATGTTCCTTGGTAAAGCTCTACAAAAATTTTCAAAGAATGAATTCCATGCAGAACTCTGGTTGCCATGGCAACCGAAAGGAAAAACTTTAAAAATCTTCTTTTCAAAAACCAGAAGCCCTAGAGCTTAGATATTTGGTGTTAAGCATTGCCTGGTGGACCTCTACCAATTTTATACAAATCATGACCCCGGGGTCAAAATTAACCCCGCCCCAGGGGTCACTTGATTTTACATAAGAAAATCTTAAAAAATCATCTTCTCAAAAACCAGAAGCCCTAGAGCTTAGATATTTGACAAGTAGCATTGCATAGTGAACCTCTACTAAAGTTGTTCAAATCATGACCCCGGAGTCAAAATTGACCCCGCCCCAGGGGTCACTTGATTTTACATAAGAAAATCTTCAAAAATTTCTTCTCAAAAAACCAGAAGGCCTAGAGCTTAGATATTTGCACAGTAGCATTGCTAGTGAACCTCTACAAAATTGTTCAAATCATGACCCCGGAGTCAAAATTGACCCCGCCCCAGGGGTCACTTGATTTTACATAGAAAATCTTCAAATTTTTCTAAAAATAAACCAGAAGGCCTAGATCTTAGATATTTACGTGTAGCATTGCCTAGTGGACTCTACAAAATTTATTCAAATCATGACCCTCGGGGTCAATTGACCCCGCCCAGGGGTACTTGATTTAATAGAAAAATTTTAAAAAATTTTCTATAAAAAAACCAGAAGGCCTAGAGCTAAGATATTTGACATGTAGCATTGCCTGGGGACCCTACAAAATTTGTTCAAATCATGATCCCGGGATCAAAATTGACCCCGCTCCATGGGGTCACTTGATTTTACATGGAAAAATCTTTAAAAATGTTCTAAAAATAAACCAGAAGGCCTAGATCTTAGATATTTGACCTGTAGCATTGCCTAGTAGATTTCTAAAAATTTGTTCAAATCATGACCTCCAGGGCCAGATTAACCCCGCCCCATGGGGTTACTTGATTGTACATAGAAAAATCTTCAAAATTTTCTAAAAATAAACCAGAAGGCCTAGAGCTTAGATATTTGACATGTAGCATTGCCTAGTAGACCTCTACAAAAGTTGTTCAAATCTTGACCCCCAGGGTCAAATTGACCTGGCCCCAGGGTTTACTTGATTGTACATAGGGAAATCTTCATAAATTTTCTAAAGATAAACCAGAAGGTCTAGATCTTAGATATTTGATATGTAATATTTCCTAGTAGACTTCTACAAACTTTGTTCAAATCATGACCCCCGGGGTAAAATTGGCCCTGCCCAAGGGGTTACTTGATTGTACATCAGAAAATCTTCCAAAAAATTTCTAAAAATCATCAGTTTGACATTTGAAACATGTAGCTCATATTATTCTGGTGAGCGATCCAGGGTCATCATGACCCTCTTGTTCGATTAAACCGTCTGTTTCCTTTCTTGTATTTTTGACCTAACTGAATATCACAGCAGTCGTGGTATTTGAGAGCCCTTTTGAACATGCTTACAAGCTGAAACTTAACAATTTATTGTTAACCTGCTTTTTTTCTGCGTGATAGATTATAAATTGGTGGATTTTCAAGGCGGATAAAATAGAGAAAACTATTGTCCACTATTATACTCAATGATAATGAATGTTTTGAATTCACCACAGCAGTAAACAATGAAAATGTTTGTATGGTGCACTCAATTGCAAAATAAACAATGATTCCATTTACTGAAAAGTTCTGTGCAGATAATTCTAATATTTTTGAAAGAGATCAAATAAACAAATGGTGCATCAGGTGCTTCTGGCTCTTAGCAACGTGTACCGAAACACATTCTTCATTTTATGTTTAATTTAAAGATGTGTGAAATATTTCTACTCTGGTAAAAGTTTATGGAAAATAGCGAAGTATTATCCGATATTTTAACTATAACATAAATATTTATAGCTGTTATAGTATGGTTACATTTGCTTGTCATAATGGGTCGAGTTGTGTCGAAATCTTCCAGGCTTAAACGTAGTTAAAACAGTGTTTTTGTAGTGTGAGGACTACGCGAGCATCGTATATTACCTTTATAGATACCCAAAGGCTACCATAGGTACCAGATAGTGACCAATACCTATACATTTACTTCCATTTATGGTAATTGATAAACAATAATTTATTTAACTCGAAACGTTACGTATCTTAATATTTCACTTTAATAAGTCAAATACTGAGAAATTATTCTGAAATTTGAGTCAGTATGTCAAACTTTCAAGTTAACATACAAAGCGCATGATGTACTATTACTCATCTAATGTAAAACCAACATTTACTAATATACATTCGAAAGAAAGAAATGCACTTGGACGTAACAAATGTAATTAATAACTGCTTACCGTTAACTGTGCATGAAATTGAGGCTAATCAATTCGCAATGTTTAGGCTATATATTATTTCTGGAATGTAGCTGTATTGTCATATAAAGCTTAGCATATGACATTGAAATTTGAACAGTCGGATCCTGGACGCTCTTGCTGTAATATTATGTCATATATTATCCTTGAAACAAACAAATCCGTATGATTTACCTTAAAGACTGTGGTTTTAGAAATACCTAATTGCATTCGAAGGTTGCAACATATTGCTACGTCGATTGCTTTTTACATCGACGCAATATTGATAACTGATCTAAAGGTTAAACAAACAGATACTTGAACAGTAAATTATTTTCTAACAGACTTATCTAAATTAAAACTTGATTGCCCCTTTACTTATAATAGCGTTTTCTTAGATATGGTACTTTGATGAAATAGATGCTGTACTTGAAGATGCAAATTTCAAATTATTTCACAAGGAAACGGTTATTTTGATACCTTTATCTATGAGGAGAATTTCTCCATAATACTTCAATTACTATTAATCAAAACAGTAATAAGATCGCAGGAAAAGAAATATAGGCGGCGATAATGCGTTTTACGGACCCGGGTTGCCAATTCGTTTAACATTTTATATTGTGTACTTTAAAAAAAAGTAAATAGGACCGCAGATAAGGAAAAGATAATGGAGCAGTATAAGTAAATCAGGCGTATAATTGTAAAAGGCAATGGGTAACCGGAGAGTCTATACATTATTGCGTCAGCGTCATATTGCAACTACAATATGGCCGGTGAGATGGTGTTGAAACTATAATGCGGTATATTTCACATTAGATTTTCATGGCATTATTGATGAAAATAGCAATTAAATTGATTCGTTCCTTTCTAAGCAGAAGTCGGTACGAATTGGAAGACAAACCAAGACGATAATGAATTATAAGGATATAATGAAAAGGCCTTAAACGAAAACCAAGATTTTATTTATACATACATTACCTGAAACGGAGGAGCATTATGTTTATTACTAACATGTATAGTAAGAATATCTCCGTGAACTGTCAGAACACTTCTCCTGAAGCTGAAGGTGCATCGACCTTATTGTGCTGAGATAAATAGACAAACCTTTTGTGGCAATTAAAGTTGTTTACACGTCAACATTACAGTCACAAATATGTAGAAACGACTTCCACTTTGAGAGAATTAAAAACAAGATTATTATGTACAGAAGCATTGTCAAAAATTGTATAAGCAACAATAAACTCACTGCATGTTTATACATGAAAATTGTATTTTGAATTCTTTATTGTCTTGATGTAATTTATTGAACACTGAAGTATGTCTTACTTAATGCTCTTGGTGTATGTCGTACACTGTATTTGTATCTTTTCTGTAGTTACTTCGGCTTGGGTTTACTGTTATCGTACACTGATTCAACTTTCCTATACATTATTCAGTTATTATCTGCAGATTGCCGGAATAATTAGATTATATCTGCTAATGTGCCATGTACATGCGATGGCATCGGAATCTCAATCGACATTGGTGCATACGCAATATCATTCTTCCATATATAAACTACTATGTATTTTGCTATCGCCTTAATATCGTGTTTACTGCAGTTGTATTAACCTTTCAAACTATGAACGACTCTACATATATATATTTTCTGCTTTTACAATTTGCTAGAACATTTGGCTGTTATTTTATTACCTCTTAGACTTACCATCGCAGTAAAACAATTAAGATATTCAGGCGCATACATAATCTGATAATTGTATCGAAATGCTTATTGCATCACCGTGTACGCTATCTACAACATTAAATGAAGTAATTATGTATGACTCTTATAAAAACGCCCACTAATCATGTTAATTTGTTCATATTTCATCTGGAACACTGAGCAGCCTTATACAATACTCACAATTTAATGAGACCAAACGTATATGATAATACAATTATGCATATGCAAGGGATATCAAACATTTTGATTTAAATGAACTATAGCGACAATATTGACTGTTGGACTGAGGTGAGAACATTTTAATCATCACTTTTCAAATATGGAATAAAATCTAAAGCTTAGACACGAAAGCTATCAAAAATAGTTATTTTTTCAATAAAGGTAATTCGCCTATATTACACATGTATGGAGGGGGCGCATATAATACGATCAGTGACTTTTTTTTACATTATTACAGTGGAAAAAGAAATTCAAATAAAGTGCACCTTTATTGAGACGCTATGTTAAACTGTAAGTGGCTTGTTTGTTATTTAGTTTCCGTTGTGGCTAATATTGCACTGCTGTAGTATAATAACTATACCTTGAATTGCATGTTTTGTCAACTATATTAGAAATCATCACAATTTACCCGAAAATCTCGTGAAGTCAATAATGTACCAGTATATTAATTAAAGCTCATATCCGCCGACTCAAATAACTTGAGTCGTTGTTAACGGACACTGGCATAATAGTTCACTTCTCGATATAATGACAGGGCTTTTAAAAATTGACAAAATATCTTATAAATGCAGTTGCCTCAAAACATTAGTAATAAGAGAACATATATAAAACTATTCAGAAATTTAAGAAATAAAAGTTTTAGTATGCAATGAATTTAATACGACCGATTTATAACAATCAAAATAACAAAATAGATAAATTTATACTTTTTATGCCAAACATTCGTCTAAACTGTTTAGAAGAAGAATAGTTAAATTTGTTGCAGAAATGGTGAGAGTAACGTAAATATTGATACACAAATTCATAAAACAGGTGAAGTGCAGTGCGAACTGAAATCTATATCAACAATTTGTTAATATAGCATATACCTTGTTTCCAATAGCCAATCTGTTTTTTGTTACGTACACTGCAGTGACTGTAAAATTCTTTCTTTATCCCCGTGATAGTGCTGTGGAGTCCACTACACTTCGAGGAATTAACTTTCCGTATGCTACTTCGAAAAATATACAAGGGTCATTCTATAAGCAATGCACTGCTCAGCTAGTCTAAGCAATCATATTTCATTCAATGTTGTAGGTCATACAGATCAACTGTAAAGCAAAATGGCGTTAATACACAAAAGCGTCGGACGCCATTTCCTTACCATGAAAAACATAATGTATCTGATATTCACGCGTTGAAGGATATTCCAATATTGTTTGAAACATACAAATGGTCTCTATATAATATTTATTATCAAAGTTCAAGGAAAGAAGAAACGTGTCAAGGCAATGGCTGTAATCAATGCAATTTATAGTCACGAGATCTGAGAAGGTTTTAATTTTGTCGCAAGGGACGCATGTGGTTAGGTTATTTGACTATTGTTAGATTAATACGGCAGACAAAATTAAAATCATGGAAAGGACTATTTTAGGAAGACTGAAACTTGTTAAATACTTTGTTTCCGTTGAAGTTATTATAACAATTGCTTCTCAACGCTGAAACGTATATGCTCAAACAAATCTAGTAACATCAGCAAACTAGTATGAACATGACGACCTTGACTTTTCAGATTACAATAGAACAATATTGTGGTACGTCATCTTTGCACCTCAAGTCTTATAAATCTGCAAATTATACATGTATCGGGTTTTACATTGCTTATAGCTTTTCAGTAATGAAAAAAGCTATTTGAATATCATCACAGGACCTATCACATACATTACAGACAATACTAGGTCCGTCCCGATGTGTTTAAAGACATATTGGACAGTTTTCTATATGTATATAGGCATAAATTTCCTACGGACAGAATTTCTTCAAACTTTGTGTATTGACTGAGAATCAAGTTTAAAATGGAAATATTATTAAAAATCATAGGTACCCGGGCTTGATCTTGAATTATCTGCCCTTGAAAATAGATTTTTCAGTATTTTCCGACTTTCAAGGGCAGATAATTCTTGACCAAGGCTGGGCACCTATGATTTGTTTTATTTCATATTAATTTTCTGTTTTTGATTTGATTTTCTGTCAGAAAACACAGTTTAAAAAAGAAATTCTGTCCGTAGGAATATTTTCCCCATGTCAATATAGACACTGTAGCAAATGTCCTTAACTATGAACATGACAAAATAATACCGCAAAGTCATGGACTTTCCAATGGACTAAATTTCTTTAAACTTTGAATACTGACTGCAAATTAAATAAGTCTGAAACAGAAATATAAATTAAAATGCACACTTTCTTTGCCTTGATACGGAATTATCTGCCCTTGTAAGTTGGTTATTTTAGTAATCAAGCCCGGGTACCTATGATTTTACATGTATCAGTTTTGACGTCAGATGCAACATAATGCATTTATTTTCTTTTATCATATTCGTTGCCTAGTAACACTAGTAATAAAAGACCGAAACATAAAACTGATCAGAAGTTTAAGGAATAAAATATTTTGTGTGCAATGAATCCAGTTTACTTTATCTGCATTCATCTAAATTATAGTAACAATAACGGAGTATTGATAAAGGAAATACATACAAGAGCAAACACGATTCTACATGAGACAAAAAATACAATAGATTTGGTAGGTCAAGAAGAGAGAGTTAATTCATCTAAAAATTGCAATATGTGAAATATTCCTCAAGCGTTGGTATAAATACATTTTTATTAGAGCAATACGGTCCTCAATGACTGGTATGGTGTTTATGAATGCACAGTCAATTATTTGCAAAAGAATGACAACTTTATACGCACATATTAGTATGCATTCTGTCATATATATACAAATGAATGCTGAGAAATTTAGTTTTATAATATTACCAATATCATTTACATTCTAGCGAAGTTATTTGATATTTTCTGGGAAGCAATAGTGTTTTGTATGCATTCCTGTTCGTATGAATATTGAAATTCATAAAACACGGTATTCAATCTATAATCAGATCCTCAGAATTGTTTTCTATTTCATTTCTCAACTATTCCTTTGTAATCCATTCTCAAAAAAAAAAAAAAAAAAAAAAAAAATGAAATCACTCTTGAAAATAATGCAACTCTCTGTTTACGCCTTTATCCTTACCTCAAGTAATACTTCGATGCTTTCGACTATATGGAGCACTGAGATAAAA
The DNA here is from genome assembly GCF_021730395.1 of Mercenaria mercenaria. NCBI lineage: Eukaryota > Metazoa > Mollusca > Bivalvia > Venerida > Veneridae > Mercenaria > Mercenaria mercenaria. The sequence continues at coordinate 29,583,036 of NC_069362.1, forward strand.
ATAAAACAGTAACGATTTCATTTCATATTCATTATGATTTATCTACGGTACATTGATATATATATTCCTATTCACAATGAACGAAACATTTAATCGCAATACATTGTAAATGTATATGACATTCTTTGGTATAAAACAAACTGTCATTTGTTTTGAGCTAGACACCCGTTCGGTTGAAATATACACACTGTCGCTGCCAACCAAATTATTTGTCATATTTTTAACACTGTCAGGTTTAACAAATAAGGATATATCAAATATCAAATCCTATGAATGTTTTAATCTCGGCTAAGATTCGAATAAAATCTTCGCCGGATAGCCATGGACACGGTATTCACGACAACACTCTTCTCAGTCCTTCAACTATTGCATAATTATACAAATCTACTAAACCCCAAGAGTACCACGAGTCTAGTTCAACTAGATGCAAATCAGGCAAACTAGGTGACCGCTGCTTGAAGAAGGATATTGAATGAGAAATAATAACAATATCAGACTGTGTATGTAATTTTATACTTCTTTTGGGAAATTGGTATAATGTAAGCTAAATTTATTTAAATGGAAAAAAACAAACAAATACAATTCTATTTATTCAATGCATATTGGGTTAAACATACGATGCTTGATGTTTATAACCAAAGAATAGTAATGTATAGAATAGATATAGTAATTAAAAAAAGAAAACTACATAGACACTCTCTTTTTCCAATTATTTTAATATTTGTGGTAATATTACTATAGCTATGTGCATGTATGTTGGGACTTTTCTTTATGTTGATAATGAACATTAGTCTCTAATACATGCATGAAAAGAGTAAGTTTCTTATTTACCCCACTAGTTTCGATAAAGCGGCAAATTAAGTTATTTTACTTTCTGAAGCAAACCACAAGTGAAACTCACAATACTATTCACAGTATTCAACATCCGAAGTTATTTTTTTTCCAGAGCGGGAAACAAACACTAAACCCTCGCGCATGCGCCAGATTTCCGATAGCGTCCGTCAGGTTTTATTATGTTTGTACCGTCTGCTGTTTTATTGAATCGGGGATCTTCGGTAATGTTCGATATATCACGGATATCAACAAAGGTTTCCGAGTTAATTCATCCTTATGTTTGTCTGTGCAGTCTTTATAAAACACATTCATGTATGTTCAATCGTCTTGTTTGTCTTACGTATATGAATGAGAGATAGAATGAGAGAGAGAGAAATACATTGGTCTGTTCTTTTTAAACTCATTTTTACCGTCGATTTCCTTCGGCCATCAGAATGGTCTTTGTACTCTTGCGAGTAAGTGAGAGAAAGTAGAGAAAAACAATTCAAATCATTTTGAATTATTTATTTACTTGACAATGAATTAATTCACCAGACGCAGTGGTAAGGAAAATTTGAAATATTGTTAATATTGTATCACAACGGGTAAATTATTATTTGTGAAATTTTGGTATTGTTTTATCTTATCATGATTGCTAATATCATTATCTTTATTTTATCATGACTGCTAATATCAATGTTTTTATGTTTTAGGCTTTTTAAATTACAGAAAAATAAAGAGTAACGAACTTACGATGGGATTGCTAATTTGTTAGCCCTATGACAGACGTATTGGACCAATATAACATCACATACCGATTTTATAACAAACAAATACCGCTGCCAGCTATAACTTCAAAAATGTAGTAGTTAGAAATGATGATGTAGCTTTGTAACCAGTGTGTACAGCTATGATGATTACGCTTGATGTACTCGGTGACTCTTGGGAATCTATTGTTTCTTTGTACTCTGGTATAAATGGTACCTCGGGATTTTAATAAATCATTTGTATATTCTAAAATAATATGACAGATTAATGAATCACTACGCTTAAATGTGAAAGTGTACACAGATACATTCAAAGACGTGAGTGAAATTATGTTTCTGCATCCTCTTTCTTCTATATTTATATCTTCATATAGAAAAAATAGAAAACGTATATGGAAGATTTGAAGTTGTGTCGTCGCAATATTTTAAAACCTAGAATCCTACTATTTCGTTTTACCGCACAGTAAAAAATTTCATCCTCAACCATAAGGTATAAATCCAATTAACTCGTCATACTGGCTTATCACTATTCACAGTTGTCAAATAGTGAACCAAACCGAGCAATCGAATTTCATTGTCCTAGCATTGTAAAGGTAAGCACACATCTGTCCAACCTAGCCTAATCATGTATATATACATATAAATTCATAAAAAAGTCAACGGTACGGGTGGAAATATTAAAACACGTTTTAGCCAAATCCTTTTGAATTTGTATATTTGATTTATTCCTCAACCGGTTTCAAAAATTATCATCAGGAAAAAGAGTTATCACAAACTTAAAATATTTTATTTTAAAATATTTCGGAACATTAAAGGTTTAAATCCTGCTACACAACGTCACATTATTTTATATTGATTGTTCCGCCTCATACGGTAAAGCACCCTTAGGTCACGCCATTCCGAGGCTATAATTGATTTCGGTATATAGGTCATAATGCCACACTGAATTCTCTCTTATTAGCCCGTATTCTCCCTTTTTACATTATATTGCAGCATCGTTTAGTTAATTCATCAGTGTCCATCCCGTTATCAGAATCAGACATGTTTCTGACTTCGGCTTAAATAATATTATGCTGAAAACTACTTACAATAAATTTTATACTTGTAGGTTTAAGAGCAATATCAAATTTAAATTAAAACCAAGCAAAGTGCATGTCAAAACAGCCTTAAAGTATTTCATTTAAAGACTTTATTTCTTATACATTTTATTAGCTGTCTGTGGACTAAAAGCCTCCTGAAGTTGGAAGTTTTGTAGATCGAATTATGGTTTCTAACCCATTGGTTCTTCTAACATTATGCGGGATTTATTGCTCATTTACATTTCTCCCGTTTGTAAGTAAGAAATTACAATTTGGCATAACAAGTAATAAAAATACCTTATATGTATGCAACATTTCTGTTTGATTTGATTAAAGATTAGCTTGGGAACGATATCCTAATGCAGCTTGTTTGAATATTTAATTAAGGAGAATGAACGATAATTGTATCAGCGGCATGGAAAACAACTGAGACTTTGCGACACATGGATCCAGACAGCTGCATCCGGCGTCGGATCCAGCTGTGTCGCTAACGTATTCTTTAATTGCAATAGGCTTTGAAAGCGAACAACATGGATCCTGACCAGACTGCGCGGATGCGCAGGCTGGTCTGGATCCATGCTGGTCGCAAACGCACTACGTTGGTTTTCTCATGGCACGGCTCATATATTGAATTCGTTCTCATAAATTGTACCTTTCGTTGCAAATACGAATATGAACGTGCATTGTTGTAAGGTTTAGAATTTAAAGGGCACATATTCAAAATTATATAAAGAAATCTTAAACACATTAACAGCAAAAAGATGAAACTTAATCTAAACATTGACTTTATTTCTCATCCCTTTCCGAATTTGTAATAATGACTTTATCAGCAAATGTAAAAATATTTCACAAAACTGCCACGCACATACTGGATAAAATAAATCTCTATGTTTGAAATAGAACGTTCGAAAAACTAGCATGTGATTATACCAACTTTCATCAGTATAGAACTTCAAGTTAATAATTTCTAGATGCTTCGACTACCATCTGGCCTTTTAGACCAAGAAAATGGGATATACTCGAAAACAACCTGCTACAGGTTTGGCGGATGAAACTGTAGTGTTTCCAGAAGAGATTAGGGTGCACGATATAATTTCATTTCCTTCTTGATTTAATACAAACGATTACATACACAGACACTAATTTCAATTCTTTAGTGTATTACAGTGGTTAGAACATATATATAGCCAGGTAGTATAACATGTCTATGACCAATTTTCTGAAAATATTGAGACACTAGTTATACACTCCGGCTGTTATACATCTTTCGCTGCGCCCTCGTGAAATTATTACATCCGAAGTATAACCTCTTATAATGTATAAATAGTGTTAAAACACGATTTTGCTGTAAGTTATTTCTAAAATAATTTCTAAAATGTAATGTTATTCCAATATACGAAAGAAAGATATTGTTGAACTAACCATTTTGCCTCAAATATATATACATGTAAACCGAAGAAGCATACTGTGGGCTGTGGAATTAACAGTACATTAAATGTTTCTTTATGTAACTAATATTTATTACAGATGTTTGATATCACGCACGTTCCTAGCTTATAAATCTGTTTTAAAACAAGATGCATGCACTTCATGGTTGATTAAACCAATTCCAATATGAAATGGCTAATAGGGCGTAAATCACTTTTAAAGTAATAAGAAAATAAACGATGCAAATAATTTGTTTGATTTTCAGCGTTTTGTTGAAAATTCTCCTGAGTGCATGCAAAAAAGTGAGACAAACAACGATTTAAAATCTGACTTTAAACCAAAACTCAATCGAAGTATAACTAATGGATGCTTTATGTGGTGTACATTTGCAATTATTACTTCAAAGTGTCAGACAATACTGACGTGTAATTATTCCGTTTGTATTGTTTTGCTGTTTCTTTGGTGAGTGTTTATTATAATGTCAGTGTAAACGTACGTAACACAATGTAATAAAATTACGGTAAGGTAACGAAGATCATAAAAACCACATAAAATTCGTGGAATGCAAATCTAATGGAATTAAGGGAAAACAGTAAGGCTTTGCGAATATGATGACTGGAATGTTTCTTCCAGCTAAATTCTTTTGGCGTATTTTCATTTCATTGCAAATTTTTAAGCTTCCGTCAAAAGTTATAACACAGAACTAGCATTTAGCATCAATGTTATGTATTTACAGGAACGGTATTATGCTGTTCTGTTTTCTGCAGTATATGCGTCAATAACATGAACGTGTACTCTTGATTAATATTTGTGATTAAGGCCACAAGTCAGTCTGAAACAAAGGACCATTAAACAGTAGATTAAATCATGTACATGTATGTAAATGTACTTATACCCGTTATCTTATTACAGAGCACAGTTTTGTAAAACGTCAGCAAATAAACATAAACATAATATGGTTAATGTCTTCCATAATTTACCGATAAAAAAAATTGTAGGTCGAGCCGAAATTTTTATAAAGAAACCAGCTCTTCTTCATTCAGAATGAAGTAACTATTATGATCGCGACTGAACAAAGAAGTAGATACTACGTCAAGAGATAAAATTATAAAATAATTAGAAACGCAAATCAGAAAAATCTCGCATAGTCCTGCTCACTGTTATGGGCCAATTTGGTGTAATTGGTATTGCTGCTTTGTGATACAAAACAGTATATGAAACATCTGGCTGACATTAAATTAAGAGATAACGTGAAAAATTTCAAGCTACGTATCCTCATAATCCAATGATGATTGAGTTTATTTCTATAAGCATTGCAAATTGGTTCCTTATGTGGTATTTAGTTTTTGTAACTGACCAATATACGTCTTCAAGAAATAAAAGGACAGCTCTAAGGAAATCTTTGGAAGCATGGGATACAGCCAAGCAAAACTAGCTTTGACTTGTTAGAAACGAAATAATATATCCAAAACGGTGATTTTTCATTGAATAAAATCATTGTTTGGAGTTTAGATGGGAAGGAATTATATCACGAAGGCGCAGTCCGAGTAATATAATAATACGCATCTAAACGACAAACAATGATTTCATTCATGAGCAGATAACTGTTTGCGATATATTATTTCGTTTCTAATACGTTATCAAGGATTAACATGTACCTCCTTGACGATATCCATCAAATATCTGCCTGATTTCCGTTGATTTCTTTTCCAATGCGTCACTATGCCGTTATGACGTAATAATTGTGACGTCAGAAAAATGAATTATTGAATATTCTTACATGACTCGATTTGATTTCCAGTTAAACAAAGAAGGAAGTCAAGCTCTGTATATTCTGCGATAAACAACAGTTGACGCGCGGACCGGTAAGAGAGCATTATGGCGTCAGCATGTAAGAATGAAAACAATCAAGTCCTTCTTGTGATTTATCGTCTAATCTACCCCGGTTTATCGTTTAGATGCTTCAGTACTTAACCACTCGGGCTAATGCCCTCGTGGTTCTATTCCTACGCATCTGAACTCTGAACCGTGGTTAATTATACGATAAACCACTCGAAGGCCTTGATTATTTGTTAAATAACACCAGTTATCAGCCTTCTTTTTTTTAATAGGAAAACAAGTCGGTCGTGTTAGGATAGGTCTTTTAAAGTGGATTGTCTTAGATTTTATTTTCTTGTTCATTCTAAATACATCTCGGAAACGTACATAAAATACAAACTTGATACAACTGGGAAGATGGAAGAATAATTGTGTAAATGTAAGAGTATTTATAAGTAAGCATATACAAAATGAAAATGTTGTCGGTTACGACCTTTAATGTATAAAGGTATTAAGTCAAGTATACCTCTGGCTATTCATTTTTAATGTCAGTCTCACAGACATTTTATTGATTTCATTTGTCACCGTAAAATACAAAAAAAAGTCATGCAAATGTTAGAGTTGGTTTATTCAAAACAATGTTTTACTATAGAGGAAATTATCACCGTAAAGCAATTGAAAGGCTGCAAAATTGAAAACCTGCAAACAATAATTGCTCTATAAACACACACGAAAAAAAACCCTAGCATCTGCATTAGATATTGCAAGAAGATAAATAACCATGACAATGGCGTGCAGTCTTATTATGGAAAGCTCTTTCTTTACTCTGTAAGCATGATTAAATACCAAGTAGAAAGTCATTGAACGTATTGTTTAAACCCTGAAAATAAGACACCACTACATTTCGTCGTCAGCGTATGTAAAAAAAATGTATTTTCTTTCAAAAATATGCAAATAATAGAATATTTACATTTCACATTTAGGTAATAACTTGAATGTAAGTGTTTAGGTTACAATGAATATGGGTCACAGGTATGATAGTTGTTGATGTCTATATGTTTAGTTTTTCCATTTCACCAATGAGAAAGGGCATAGGGCATGAATATCGTGTAGTTAATGCATATATGTTTAAACGCATATTATGCATCAATAAAATGTCCAGTTTTTTTCCAATTCCGTCGCTAAATAAAGCAATTATGCATTCATTGGTAATAAAAACACTATTGATTTCATCAAAAAGTGTAACCCTATGCTTTTTGAAACGCCGTTCTTATAGTACAAAGTAGGTGATAATCGTGATTTCTGCCCGCCTCGACGGGACGATATTACGATAGGAATTTTATATGAAAATCTACGAAAACGTACGAAAATCTCGCTTGTGGAGAAAAGAAACTTGATTAGAAGTTTCCTGCCAATGATTTCTCTTTAAAAAACAAAACATTTACATCTTTATTTTTCGTATATAAGTAAAAGGAATCGAAGTGGTCTACATTTTTCTCATTAAAGGGTTTGAAAAAAAGTCTAACGTTTCGTTAATATGGACATTTATTATCTGTTGCTAGTCAATCCTTCACACCGACTTCTGAATAAAAGTGTTATTTAAGAAAAATAGCTAGTGGTGACTTACGGAGTCTTTTCATCTCATATATATTTGTTTTAGCAGTGCGAACAGATACTCGCATACTTGTTTTCAAAAAGGTCTTTTGATTAATAAAAGGCATGTGATATGACCAAAATCTTTGCAATTTTCCTGAAAAGTTGTTTGTTATTCAATCAGGTTAACTGCATTAACGTATCGATATGATTTCTCCTGGCAGCACCAATAATTGTACTTTAATTTAGCATCGCCTACTGCGGAATAAATAAACCCGCCCGCTAAGCTTAACTGGGAGAGCGCAGACCTACGGATCGCGGTGTCGTGAATTCGATCTCCTCTGATTCATGTGGAGAAGTTGGCAGGTACTTACGGAGAACAGGTTTGTACTGTTACAGAATCCAGGAATACTGGTAAGGTTAATTGCCTGCCGTTATATAACTGAATACTATTGAAAGACGGCGTTAAACTCAAAACAAACAAGCAAACAAACAACATAACATTACATATTAACATATACATGTTTTTGGAATAACAATCGTGCAGACCAATTTTTTAAAAGAAATAATACAATATAAATATATATATTTTTTATTGGGCGTGGGGGAGTAAATTTACAGTCGGGTACTCTAGTGTTTATTATATGTATGTGTACGTTAAACATTTAACACATTATCGTATAGTTTAAAGAGCAACATTAATTAAGTCCCAGAACTAAACAAAGAAGACAGTAATATTAAATTTTGTAAATGAATTGGTATATTTACCCAAAACGTATTACCAAGTATTTGCAATATATTCGCCATACCAAAATATCAACAGAAACTGAATGTGATTCTGAATCACGATAAAGGTGTACTGGCAAATATCTTATACTAGAACGTAAACAATGGACGGTCTTGGTTGCAAAACATTATTTCAAATAAGGAATTCAAATAATAATTATTATAGAATAACATGTAGGTTCGGTATTTCACAGTAATATTTTCCAAGTGTTTGTAAACGGAATGTATAAAAAACGTATATGTAAAAGGTCTCTCAGACTGTACATTTATTTAAAGCTTTTTCGTTTTATTTTCACAGTATACTGATGGCTTTTTTTTGTGCCAAAACAAATAAAACAAAGATTTATTTTCCGTTATGAAAATCAAATATGAAATGTCTTTCCTCTTAAGTTTCAAATCCCACAGGAGAGAAGATATATCATAACACAGAAATCAAATAATCAGACTACACTTCGTATTTTGATTGAATGCCTTTATCTTCTATACCACACTATTAACTTATAGCATAGACAGAAACAATATTTGTTATTTATCTCTTTGCTCTGATCTTATTCAAGTAACAATGTAAGAAGCATAATGTCTATGCCAACAAATTAGGTTCCTGGTGGATTTATGTATATTGCTTTAATACCTTATTAATAAAATTCACATTAAAAGATATTGGGAAATAAATCTACTGTGCAAAAATGAATGTGAAATTCATCCTTCGGCATAATAACTAAAACAAATGAAGGACGAGATTTGACAATACTTTCATAATCAGGTTACAGGTTTTTCGTTTAAAGCAGAAGATAAAGCCATGGAGGCCATATTTAAGCCATAGACAGCGAAGTAAAGCAATTGAGACCATAGTAAAACAAAAGAAAACAAAGTAAAGCGACGGAAGAAATTGTAGATAAGATCGTTAAATGATGTTTGACAAAGTAACAATTATCTTGAAAACTTTTCGACATTATTCGTGTTGAAACAGATGAACATGATAGTGTAAAATCTGTAAAAAAAGATCCTTCGGAAGCAATAAATGCAACCAAGAAGAATAAAAGCAGACTGATTGAGTCTGTTCTTGAGAGGCAATAAAATGAACAAATGTGTAATAGAGTTCCGCTTAGGCTGGTGCGTGCAAGGGGGCGTAAGAGATTGGACTCCATGATCCCAAAGACTAGAAATTGTAACAACACTGAATCATTGTTAATATAGCCCTTGCTTTAGCAAAATTGTTATTAAAAATAACCTTTTGCTTAATGCATGATACCTCGTTGCTATTATCTTTCTAAATACAAGGATTAAATGAAAATTAACACGAATATAAACTGGTCTTTTCTCTGTTACAGACCACTTTGCACTTACAATCCCAGTTTCACTAATGTTAAGATTTTATTTAGTGAAAATATAATTTTGCGGATGACCTTTAATTTTATGTAAACCAGTCTGATATAAAAGTAAGATATTTGTATCTTTCTAAAATCACGAGAAATTCCTTGTTGTTTTACTCACTTTTTGCACGCATTACCTTTCAACCGTTTTTCAAGGATGATGGTTTTAGGACACCATCGTATCTATTAGACGCACCTAGATGGATGTGGATGTGGATGTGGATGTTGGAATATGGTCAAGAATTTTCGCATTCCATGACGCAGCTGAAAACAAACCCAACAAATATACTCATTTGGATTAAAATCGGGAGAATACGCGGGCCAAGGCAAAAATGAAAGTTTTGTCCTGCAACTGGCAGTTACATGGGGCCTGATGTTATCTTGCATAAGAAGTCCATGGTGCCGTTGCAGAAATTGGGTTGCCATAGGACGCAATACTTCATTCGCTGAACAGTCAAATTCGCCATTGATGAGAACAATGTTAGCTTTTTTCTCTCTCATAATTTCATCCCCAGACAATGATACTCCCACAACAAAAACGTTAACGTTCAATAAAAACAAGATTAACTGCCGTACTTGACACCGTTTCAAAACGTTTACGTAAATGCGTAAGGGTTATGTAACAATCTTTTTTAGCCGTTGTTACCCTCAGCCTACCTGTAAAAAATGTCTCCAGTGTGTCGAATTCGAGCATTGAAACGTATTACCATATTACGTTGACAATTTATCTGTCATGCAACGTCATGAACGGAAGCTCTAGACTCCTGCAATACTAGCGCAGGCATACTGTCTCTGCTGTTTGAAAAGGCGTGGCATCGCTGTTCGTGATAAACTTTGAAATAATTTCTGTTTTCTTGTTAAAACGAACATCCTAGATTCTCATACGATATAGAAAAGAATAAAAAATGCTGTTCACTTTTAAAGTTTTGTAAATCTGCAAAACAATGGAAATATTGAAAATACCTCGACTGAGTGTAACTGAATGGTGAAAGTGTACTTACTTTGTACTGAAAATTACAAACATTGACATTTGTTTTCTCTTTTACATGATTCTTTCTCGTGCAATATCACTGAAAATCAAATATACCTCTTTTAGTATGAAAAGCAATTAAATAAAAAGATATATGATGTTGAGATTGATTGTATGATACCTGTGCGTATACCCTTTGCTTGAAAAAACAATGCAATTGCAAATGAAGCTTGAGCACAGTTTCATGATCTTTCGTGGAAAGTTTACTCGAATATGAGTTGAATAGGAAATGAATGGTGCTCACTTTGCATTGACATCTATTTGAGCACCTGTAATCACAAATGCACCAAAAAGAGACTATTGATTAACTCTATATTTAGAATTAGACTTTAATTTAAGAATTATTGTTCTTTAGATATTGATATTTTTCCAACTACTGACATGATATATACACTTGCTATTTACACTTGCTATTTGAGATGACGTTTGAATTGTTTCACAAGATAATAAATGATACATGGGATTAATCGTAGACAGTTTATCAATGGAACAAATAGCAATATGTAACTACGTTTGAAGGCCTGTTAACCTTTAGCCTGCTGGCGGCAAATTATTCTGTATTTGCGACCAAAATCAGCCTGCACGGACTGTTCTCTATTCAATCAGTATATTTTCATTGAACACCCCTTCGAATAATAAATAGTATTGCCCAAATTGAATGATGGCTCATTCAATTTTAGAAACTTAGCAGGCTAAAGGTTAAAGAAAAAGAGGGAAATGACAGAGAAGAATCCAAGACAGCGCTTCATACAAATGAAATAGCTACCTGTGCTTTATGATTCATTTCTCTAAGTAATTAAGATATTTGACGATGTTCTGTAATGCGAAACACATAAAACACGAATTAAACATAAATCAAAATGTACGACAGTTCTACGCAAAAAGGCCATATATTGCCGAAAACAACTTATATTTAAAACATAAATGAAAAAGAGTATTTCATGTTCATATTCCACAATAGGCAGTTGATTGTTTCTTGTCAACAGAAGTGTTCAAAATGTATAGTGTGCTTTTGAGCGCAATTAATCAAAACATAGCCTTCGACATGGTATACATTAAGGCAAATCTTCTTTAACTAGCAATAAGTGGTATCATTGTTTAGATGTATTATTCATCCTTTTTGCTGTTGCTGGTTATGGTTTGTCATTATGTATGTTTTATGTTGCGGATGAAGATTTTGCTCTGATGTATTTCGACAAAATTGAACTGGCAATGGAAACTCGAGAATCAACGCTTTGGGTAGTCTCAAGTTTTCTTCGAAGAAACACATCAATATTCTGTATAGTTTTGCATGAAAAAGTTTCTAAAATACAAATCAGTTGATGTGGACATTGGAGGTCTGAGGGTAGCATTGAAAATTTGTCTGGTTGTTGGGAATCCAATGCCTTGTGTTAATTTGACATGAGAAATTTCCATTAAGATCCTCCTAGTTTTGCAGTCACGAGAGAACTACTCTTCGCAATTTACACAAAACATTTGACGAATGCAGATATCATGTTTATGTGAATGACCATTTAAGCTGATTCCTCGCGGTAAAACATATCACTGCGGCTAGACGCATCAGAATAACTGAAATATACGTTTACTGTATCGGTGCTTTCTTTACCTTTGTTGCTTTTGATATCAATTCCCAGTTCAAACGGAAACATACATCTAAATAAGCAAACTTGTCGTTTCGATTTTTACTATGTAATTTTTACAGTCATTGCCAAACAATATGAAGTTCTTAAACATTTTCTGCACAATGAGATGGTAGATTTGGACGAGTACCCATGCGAAATAAAACATATCTGATGTGCTGTTTTTGGATGGACACGCATCAAAGTATATCTCGTATTGTACAGGACATTGCTAACTTGTCTTTTTTATTTTATGCTTATTTCCTCAGTAAAAAGATCACAATCAGATGGACAAGATTCAATACGGAAACATCACGCCAAACGTTTATTGATGTCGACAAATGCAAATCACTGACTGAAAGAGAAAAAAAAATATGAAACAATTATTTGTAAACTTTTCATCCTCCGATTTTAATGTTTCTTTGGCGAATAATTGTAAGCGTATTATCAAGGTATCGGTACGCCACCCAGAGAACCAGTATAACAGGAAACGTATGTACGGTAAAATTAGTGGCATGCCAGTCTGAAATTAAAGAAGAAAATAATACGATGACTAAAGTTGTTACAGCTGTAAACTTCCAACATCGTTTCAATTATTATAGATAATTTGTTTATCAAACTGAAGCTACAAAAATTGCACATTTAAAGCGTTTTAAACAGAACGCTGAATAATCTTAAATACTGAAACAGTGTAAATTGTTGCGGAACATTTAACTGTAAACGGGCCATGTATAAGTAATAATTAAGAGTTCATGCAACATTTAGAAAATGTATTTTATTCCTTTCTTTCACTTAATGTACATATCAAGTATCAATAGTTCAGTACTTATACCGATGTAGGGTGAATTTCATTTATGTGTCACCTACAAACAGCTCATGTAATGAAATTGTAATTACTAATGTTTACGATTATTAATTATGCCATTATTAATTATCGACGAGGTTAACATTACAAACGAACTACAACGTACACAAACTGTTACCTTGAAATTCGAAGGTAAAATAGTTAACTTTTCTTGAATACAGGTGTTCGCTTATAGTCACAGTACCATTCTTTAATTAATGATAAATATCGATTGTTTCTTAACTTTGAGTTTTGAAATACGAATATTTCTTTTTACCTGGAAGAGCTAGCTAGCTATATTTCCGACCCACTTCGACACGGAGGCAGCGCACTGAGCAAGAAGTCGAACAATTATTCCTCTTAATGGTCTTTGCGACAACCTGCATATTTGTGCTGGTATGGTTCACACCAGGATTTGTAAGGAACGTCGCAAAAACCTCGAACGTGATGCATTGTGTTTGCATATGGGTACACATTAATAATATTTATTTTAAATTACCCAAGCCAAGAAACACTGATAGATCAGGGATTTACAGTTTGCCTCAGGAATTGTCCCTGATTTTAAAATAATCGTAAATGGATAATTTAGCATCAGAGTTACTTTCTATTCTGCATTAAATAACAAAACCAAAATAACAATACACACATTGCAGAAATTATGTAATTTATTTAGGCACACACGTCTTCCGATAATACAATATTTCTCTTGCTGTTTAGTTCTTGAATGTCTAAATGATGCATCTGCTAGTAAACTGTGTTTTATAGCCGGATTTTGAAAATACAAACCTGCAATGAACCTTAATTACCCGTAAATTGAACTCAGTGGAATATTGCACACTCAAAAACGTATAGTATATATTTCACATCTCAAAATGTAAAATTCACGTTGAAACATGATAGTGATAAAAACACAATCATCTTCACTGTATATATGTATTCTGGCATAAAAACTTTTTTCACTGGATCCACCCATGAATTAACGGGAGAAAACTCGTGTATTTAACAAGGCAATTCACATACTGTAAATACATCATTTTAATTTTTGAAATGCTGTGTCAAGGACATTTATTAATGCGTCGCTGTTTACACACTCTTAGCCGTAAATGTATTGAATGACTGATGTTTTAATTAATATCTCACATATTTCATATGGATCTTTGAATCATGTCAACACGTTGAGAACGGCTCGTACTTAAAAAACTCGAACATAAAGTTATTATTCTTGAAATTGTGTTCCCGTTACCGAACATTGCTGATTATGGGTGATGTCTTGTTTGTTATAACGAGAAATGAAAACATCGTTAATAAACCTTGAAAAGATGCTTTTTTGGTAGTGATCTTGATTTATGCGCCCCGGTTATTGATATTTGAAACATGTTAACCGTTTCCAAGAACAACAGAACGGTAACGAAAAATTGTTCCGGAATCATAAAGTCATCGCATAAGAAAACGATACATTTAGTCAAACTGTTTAAGGTAGTTTATCAAACTTTAAATGATTTTACGACTTGTTGTACGGTATTCGCACGTTCCATAAAAATTTAACTTTTAGGTGGGATGCCGTCGTAAAACAAAGAAAATTGTATCACTGCATGATCCGATTTACTTAGCAATTTGATATGTAATTTGTTATTTATTATATTCAAACCCCGTGTTCTATATGAGTGGCACAATTCATCATTTTATTTCTAGAAAACATCGACCAAAATCCAAATAATGTGTTAGATTAGGCGATTCCTTAAGTGCATTTACACGGACAGCTATGCAAAACACGATGCTTTCAGAACAAACCGAATGAACGTTATATCCTTTCGCTTATCAAGAGATGACACTAACAGTTATGAAACAAAAACAAATAACAGTATAATATTGATCAAGCACTGTATTTTGTATCAGTCGTCAGCATTTTAAAAATTTATATAATAATACTTTCACATTTGTTTACCAATAGCCATAAATACAATAAAAGCAATATTTATTCTTCGTTTGATATGTACACCATAATAAAATTCCTTCGTTATAAGACAAGGTATTTATATCATAACGGTCATTCAATAAATAATGCAAGTACTTTCATGGTAAATGCTTTTAAGGCTTCAAATGGATACATTTCACATAGAAAGGTTATTTGATGTTAATACACAAAACAATGGACGCCATTTCTACGAAGGGAAATTCATTATATTTATCAGTTTAATTAGAGACGAAACATCTGATAACCTACAATACATATGTTCAATGCGCTACTTAAAAGGGATACAGAAGCATGCTTTATAAAATCTTTAGAGGCCATGGATCTTTTATTGTGTGATGTGACAGATTGACTTTCAAGAACGTGTGGGAATGATTGTCATAAAATATTACACAGATAATACAAATAATGACTGAAGTAATTTGAAATGAGACATTCGTGCTGGCTGCATAATAATAAAACAATAAAAACAGACTGTGACTTTGTTTACCATTGAGATTAGATTCGTGAGAGTATGTGGGAGGAATATATTCGAACACTAATAAAACTATGTTGCGGACCTTCTTTTTGCACGTAGAAGGACATGCTTTAATTGTTTAATCGTTACATATACTTATTATAAGCATGTCACTGCAACAAATTTGAAAATAAAGTATGTAAAATATGGCGCAAGTGTTTGTGAGTTTATAGAAATGTCTGCGCCATTTATTGAATGACCAGAGCATAATGGAAGTTACTGCTTGTCTCATCGAGTTTGTAACAGGGTTGTTCTAAAACCTCCCAATAAAAAATTCAAAAAATAAAAAATATATATATCATAAAGTATCATCATTTCAAAGGTTTTCTGTGGCGGTAGTAGCATGTTTATTCTATGACAAAATCCAGTATTACTTTATGCTCACTAAGATACTTAAGTAGAATCAAGAATAGTCGGAAGAAACTACTATTTCCACTCTTGGGTTATTTTAAGTTAATTAAACTGTGAATACTGCCGTCAAGTTGAATGAAACTTTTGCAGAGGAGGCTGTCGAAATGCAGCATTTTATATAAATGCATACACCATATTAAATTTTTCCTAAATGCACATGCATTCCAAAATATAAAATCTTTGTTATTTCAAATGTTATCGTTTGAAGCATGAAAAGTAGTGCTAATCCATAACTAAAGTACTTGACCTGTACTTATAGTACACATTACATTGTCATTAAGTTAGATTCAGAGAAATTCAGACAAGCATTTGATAAAGAATGTTGAGCAGATAACAAATTTTCAAGTCATTCCAAAATGCGAATTCCGATATAATGTTATGTTTTTAATCCACAGTTATTCCGCCGAACCCGATCCGACTTTTGATAAATAAGAAGAAACGTTTACCGTATAATTTTCAGCTGTCATCAGACCTTTGTTCTGACATTAATGCAATACTTGAAGACCTGTTAACAGGTTCTAATTTTATGTAATCTCTATCCATTGCAATAATCACTTTTTGTCCGCATCCATTTGTAAGCTTTCTGTTTTTATCTTTGTCAATTTCACCTAAATTTTCATAGTCCAGTCTACTTCTGTTACCATTGAGGTAGGGTTTATTCACCCTTTGTGAATGAATAGTTCTTGTGTGGTACGTTCCATTAATTTTAACACCTTGTTTGTAAAGACTTTGGCGACGAAAAACCACTGTTTCGTAGGTAGAGCCACTTGAATGACGCGGTAACATCCGGGTAAGGCAAACGCAGCAGGGAAACCACATGTAGAAAAGAGTGACTAGGTCCGCCTGAAAAAAAAAAGAATGCGATAGATTACTTTCTTCTGAAGGTTATATTCATAAGTTTAATGAATTTTCAACAAGAGGTTCATGAGACGGATTTGTTCAAACATCTGTCTGTTTTTAGCTTTGGGATCCTTAAAAGGGACAAAATGCCCAATTTGTAAAATATTGGGAGGTGACTTTGTAATGATACTACGGACCAAGTTAGATGAAGATCCATCTATCAAATCTTAAGAAGTCGCTTTAAGGTCTTTTTCTTCTATTGTAGCTCTAGTGGTCCCTGAAAGGGACCAGGTACCTCAATTTAAACAAAATTTTGAGATGTTCATTTTTCTCAAATATAAATATAGTACTGTTCACTTGTTTTCCAACAATTAGGTAAGTACGTATACGTAGGACGAGAGCCATAACCCAAGCATGCATTTTGTAAAAAAAAGGCCTTTTTGTTAGATTATTTTTGGCTGAAATTTTTGTTGAGGTTTACCTTTCTTGAATATATAACTTTAATACTATGCACACATGTTACAATTATAAGTGAGTACGTAGGCCAAGAACTCGCATGCATTTTGTCGAAGCAATGTCCCGAAATCTACATCGAAATTTGAAATTTCTTGGATAGAATCGCTGCTTAGTTCCACTTTACTTAAATACTGTAAGAACTTTAGCTTGACAACTTTGTACTGTTAGGCAGGTCAGTAGTCAACAATATTGTGAGAATGTTGATATCTGTATTATATATATACAATATGTTATAGCACAACACTTGGATTAAAATTTGCATATACAAAAATCTACAGTTGTTGATTGTTTCATAACATCTATAAATATAAAAAAGTACTACATTTCAATTTAATTTTGATAACATTTCATTTTGAAACTGGTGGGGAAATAGCAGAAAAATGTATGAAATCATCATATTAAAAGGAAGTAATTCAGAATAAAATACAGACATCAGAAAAAGATCATTGTTGACTTTTAACTTTCAGGTGCGACCTTGACCTTTGCACTATGGGTCTTGGTATCGCACATGACGCATTATCTCATTATGAGGAATATTTGAGTCTAGTGATATTATGGCCCAGAACGGAAAGAAAAAGCCTATTGACCTTTGACATCTAATAGTGACCTTGACCTTTGAGTAATAGGTTGCATAAGACATGTTGTCTTATTATGGAAAACATTTGTGCCAAGTAATATTAAAATCCCTTCGTGGATGACAGAGTAATTGATCATACAGGGAAAAATTATCAACCTCCATTTGTGACCTTGACCTTTACTTAGAGGGCGGGGTCTTGAGCATGACACATTGTCTTATCATTGGGTACATTTGTGCCAAGTAATATTAAAATCCCTTGAAGGACTGTTGAGTTACAGACTGGACAGGAAAAGAAGCACTGTTGGCCTTTGTCTTCCAAGTGTGACCTTGACCTTTAAGCATGACACGTCGTCTGATTATGGGGACATTTATGCTTAGTAACATTTTTATCCCTTGATGGATGTTAAGAGTTCTGAACCGGATATGAGACAGACCCTGTTCATGCCATGTAAACATTTGATTGCTAAGTGTGACCTTGACTTTTGAGCTACGGGTTCTGAAAATTGTGCTTGATACATTATTTTATTATGGGGTACATTTGTGCCAAGTAATATATAATTCCCTGCAAATTCGTTATCAACTTCTTTCAATTCATTAAGTTCGCACAAATGATGTTTGCTGTATGCTGAACATTCTAGAATGAATCAATCCTAAATGTTGATAATACTAGGGAAAAAATGAATTCCACTTCTCTATTTGCCTGATTTGTTCCTTCAAAAGTGTAATTAGTTTCATTAAAAGTATTAAAATTAAGAAAACATATGCGTATATCAGAAGTTTGCAAAGATACAAGTCATCTCTAGATTTCTATGAAGAAGCATCAATTGCATACTTAAGGGACATTACGTGAATCTCATTCAGATATTTCATCACCAACCTTCTAAAAGATGCAAGAAAGTATTATTAGGCGTTGTGAAGATTCAAACACACAACATCGAAACTATATCGGCCATATCTTAGAAATAAAACTAAGAAAAAAACTTACCCTAAAACTTTCATTTGTAAAACCGTAGATGATCGGATTGGCAAAACTGTTTGACATAGCCAACCAATGAAAAGTAATAAATAATGTTGTAAGTGTTTCCATGGATACCGATGTGAGTATTTCTGGATGGAAGTCTAGAAGAAGCATGAACAGGTGAAGAGGAAACCAACAAACCCCAAACATCGCAACTACGATTATCAACATCTTCACCACCTGAAAAGAAAAAAAAGAAACATAAATGATATTTAAATCTCCGGCTGCAGATATGCCTTATATTATCATCGTTATTGTATGACACCCCCTGTAGACAAACGTAACAGAAATGATAATTATACGACAACTAATCTCTATTTAAGTTTTTTTTCCTTTACTTTAATTATTGCCTCTTGTTAAATGAACGAAATAGATGAACAAGTTAGCATGGGGCGATTTCAGCAAAAATATGTGTAATAATCCTTAGGGTCATTTAAAAGTGTATGCATGTTTGTTTTGTTGTGTTTAATGTCATTACAAGGTAATTATAGGTCATATGGCGACATCCCAGCTTTAATTGGTGAAGGAAGACCATAGCCCCTGAATGCGTTATTCTATCACTGGCGATAACACCTGCCCGAATGACTTCAACACATGAAACTATACGGCACCACAAGCGAATGTTGGAACCCACAGCGACAATCTTTATTGAAAACAGTACGTAAACTGCCAGCATTCTGAATCTTACTTAGTTTGCAAATACAAATGTAGCATCCGATGAAAATTACATTGTAATTATCTTCTCGTAGAAATGTTTACTTTAGAACGCAATTACAATAGCAAAATTAACTTGTTCTTCTTTTACGAAAACTTTCATAACGATAGCTCTCTTAAACGGGACTAGAGCTAATATGTATTTTTACGTTCATTGAAATCTTTATTAACTGATAAGTATTTATCCCATTAGATGTTGCAAATTTATGGTTTTAGGTGGTGGCGGCCTCTGAACGTTGGATTTCATATTTGTATTAAAGATATTCAATTGCTATCTTTTTCTTTAGATATATACTTCAATTGTTCAAATCCCCATTAAATGTATTCAACTATACAACATATACAAATTAAGTTTGAACTATATTCCTAATTAAATGTCATGCAATAGCTGCTGATTGTTAAAAAACAGCCAGTAATTTTCGTGTTGTGTTATCTATATATGCATACAGTTTATACTACTTTAAACCTAATGGATAGTACTGTTATTACACATACACTTGTTAGTTTTATGTTTATATAAACTACATGAAAAATATTGTTCATATTTTTAAATATGAAATTTGGATCTAATATACCTTTAAGATTTTTTTTTTTGTTGGATTTAACGTCGCACCGACACATGATAGGTCATATGGCGACTTTCCAGCTTTTTAATGGTGGAGGAAGACCCCAGGTGCCCCTCCGTGCATTACTTCATCACGAGCGGGCACTTGGTAGAACCACCGACCTACCTTTAAGATTAGTTTACTAACTAATTACTAACATGTCAATAATTATAAACGGTTTTATCCCACACGTGTATCAGAAACATGTACATGAATATCATAGCAAATACAAAATGCCAATTAAAAAGGATACCAAACATTCGCAACAGATTTGTTGACTAAAACTGTATAATTCAATACGTATGTAAAAGTCTTTTATCAACTTCTTTTGTATGTGATTTTTTACTTTCTAGAGAAAGGGATTTCGTCCGCTTGACGTAAATTTACTATCAGACTGATAGACTAGTATAAATGGACATGATATAAGAAATTACACGTCTTTATACAAACTTTCTAAAGAAACTTGTTTATCTTCGTTTTGATTGGTGAAAATGTTACGCATGGGTAGCAAATTTATCACGTTTTGGTGGCATATCCAGTATGTCCTAATTAGTCAATTCGAAGAATAACAATATTAAAGCATAAAACATTTTGCACAAATAATAGACCTTATCAAAATTCATATATGAGCCGCGCCTTGAGAAAATCAACATAATGGCTTTGCGACCAGCATGGATCCAGACCAGCCTGCGCATCCGCGCAGTCTGGTCAGGATCCATGCTGTTCGCTTTTAAAGCCTATTGGAATTGGAGAAACTGTCAGCGAACAGCATGGATCCTGACCAGACTGCGCGAATGCGCAGGCTGGTCTGGATCCATGCTGGTCGCAAAGCCATTATGTTGGCTTTCTCATGGCACGACTCATATATGTTTTTTTTTTTCATTAAAACTTCTATACATTAAACTATTATTATTGAACACAATCATTTTCACAAAGAGTGCAATACTGCCTTATCCATCATTCCGTTGAAAAGTTTGGAACCGACTAGACCTATAATCAATTATTATCACAAAAGCCTAAATGTGATTATATAAGGCGTCATATGAGATATATGTTCTTCAATCTTACTGACTTAGAAAATAGACAAAATGGGAAAAAAATCTTAGAAGGACAGACGATACATTAATTAGGCTCTTCAATATGTATTGAAACTTATATCCCTTCAGACCGTCCATTGAATCTTATAAGAGCACTTAAATCACTCGGGAAATTCATCTGTATTAGGCTGGTCTAAAATATTCTATTGTGGGAGTATTTCAAAGGCAAAATAATAGACGAATTCCAAAAAGGATGTATTTCCAATAAATTATTCACGACAAGAAAGAGAACATATATTATACAGTTTCCCGGTTTTGCAAAATAAACCCGGATCTGTATGACTGCCAAATGTGATTAACCGATAAAATTGCTAAAAAGCGCTCATTTCTTGTCTGCCAAATTGGTCGCTCCTTTAGAATTTCTCCAGTACTCACGTAGCCGATGATGTTAAACATGAAATCGAATGTATGCAATATGTCCACGCATGAATATTCTAAGACATTAAAAGAGAGTTTTCAATTATCCTGTTACACTGTCTTATTTTATACCAAATTCTATGTACAGGGTGTTTAAGAAAACGATATTGAAAAGTGAAAATTTGCACATTATGTGTTGGTTATCTTTTAAACAGTACTTCTAGTAGTTTATGTTTCACCTACAGATCAGAAATTGTGCTAATCCATTTTCTGTTTTCTTTTTACACATTTCATTGTTACTTTCAATGTACATAATATGTACTTGATATAACAGACATTATGTTCCTCAAATGTTAATAATTAACAATATGGCTTTATATCAACATTCTGCATTACAATATAATCTATAATCACTACAGGATAAAATCCTGTTAAAGATTTTGTGGTGGAATCTATTCTGCTTCAGGTAAAGGCTGTCCGAAATGAGGAACATAAGTAATCAGTAGAAAGATCTACCATCTTAATATTCAAGTCATGTGAATTATATATCTCGTAGACAATTATCCGTCAGAACATGTGAAGCAAATTGTTCAGGACACTGAGGGACCGAATGTACGTAAGAGGGTGTGGTGTTTTTAAAGTTGCCTTTAATAACGTATACTTAACTTGACTTATTTTGCGATTTTTGTATTTTGGAAAGAGGCAATATAATTTTCACAGACAGGACGAAAGAACATTAAAAAATAACGCTAACAAGAATTGACAAATTCAAATTTGTCTTAGCTCCCCTTTACCTATTTTGGTTGCGCAACAAAGACAGACTGACTAAAACGTAATAATTTTGAAGTTAAAAATCTGCATTTGCGAATTATTCCAACATGTATTTATCTCTATGTAACAACAATACTGTTTAGTTAATACATGTTTAACACTAGAAAATTTACACGTTTAAAAAGCGAAACTATTTTGCCACCTTAGTATTGTTGTGCAACAATTTTATTTACAGAATCCTGCAGAGACCTTCACGCACATTTGTGCGAATAAAAGCTTTTGTCAATGAATCTATCCAAATTGGATATAGTAGATACTATATGTTAGTATATGTCTTATGTCCTTGTTTTAACAAATTATTTATTGTTTTGTAACGTGATATTTCATCAGAAAATGGTAATTAAGCTAATAGGGTCACCTTGATAACACTGCACGAAACTTATCAACTTGAACATTTATTCAAACATGTTCTAAAATGAATGTTGAGATATCCACTGCTTCTGCTCATTAGTGTCTTGCATATTTTTCATTTTCAATTCAGTGTTACATTCTAATTTAAACTCGACTATTTGTAGAATAAATGGAGCTATAGTTACATTCAGCCATGTGCTGGCGCCGGCGTCTAAGTCGGTATCATGATGTGGTTAAGTTGTGTTTGTAAAACTTGTATCTCTGTATGTGCTCGAGAGAATGGACTGAATGAAACTTCACATTAAATGTCATGAAAGGGGAACGCTCTTCGCTTCGACACAGAAGTGGTTTATCTTTTGTATTTTCTGTACTTGTTTATGTCTATGTTTTCTTTATTTTAGATTTTTCTTAATGATAAAGCCTTTGAATAATCAGTAATCAAGCTTGCTGTCCTCAGACAGCTCTTGTTTATATCGCAATCGCTTTCTAAGACGTATATTGTTATTATTTGTTTTATACATTCTAATAACTCAAATATAATGTGCGAAATTAATTTTTATCGTTATATACAAAAAGAAACTTAGAGCGTGAGCGTAGGTGTGATATGAGGTGTTTTACATTGCGCTGCTCATGAACAGACTCAATCGAACGAGTTGTTGTTATTTTGGTTGGTTACATCCAATCTCATCAATTTTATCAAACAAGTTTTGACAAAGCTGTTCGTTACATGGAAAAGAGGGCAGGTGCGCGGCTTTAAACTTTGGTTTCCATTTAGTAACTTGATTAAAGAGCGACTGATCGTAATGAAATTTGGTATATAGTTAGACTGTATAGACTGAGGTAGATTTTGGGAATGCATGATGTCACAAGGGACAAGATCAAGGTCATTTATTAAATAAAATCAGGAAAAACACAGTAACTTTATTTTTAACTGATGTATTGAAATTAAAATTAGCCTACAGATAAATATTATATGAGAGTCATAGAGTTCAAGTTCAAGGTCAGCATAAGACTCTTAGAAAATTCCACCGTGACGCAAAAGGCTAAAACATTGGTCTATTGTATATTTTGTAAAGCTGAAAGAAGCGTCGAGCTTACCTCTGTTGTATTAAAAAGAGCCATTTAGATGTCATATAGGGTAAAAGTCAAGTTCATAGTTAATAAAATCCGGAAAGTAGATCACTCGGAAGCACCGAGAACAAAGCAAACAGCGAAAATTGCAGACTCGGTTCTATTGAGTCTGTTCATGAGCAGTAATGGAATATGCACCCATAAATGAAAAATATCACTGTGATCATTAAAAATGTGGTTTACGGTTAATTAGGTTAGACTTAAAGTCACAAAACTTGGTGTATTTGTATTTCGGTTACTTGTGTCAAGGTCACTGTTAGTGAATAGAAAAAAAATGAAAGACAGTTTCCGCAAACGTTGACAACCTGGTTTAGTGGTGATGCCGCATTTCTTGTTAAGTCTTTGAAGTGCCATGCGGTGTCTGTAAAATGCCTCCACGCTTCGTGGGTTCAGTAATGTTTTATTTTCTGGCTCTTTGTGTATGATAGAATTTCACTTTAGCCAGTGCTAGGGGCGCGAGAGGTGTGCACATTTTCATATTAACCGCAATAGTTCCTTGGTTGCGTACTATGTTTTCAAAGAATTTACTCACTGTGTTTTTAAAGTGTGAATTGGGCTTATAACACCTGAAGCTTTGTACATACAGGGTGTATTAAAAAAGTCATATAAATTCCAGAGGAAGTTACTTACGCTTAACACTCAGTTATATATATGATTAAATACATGTAGATAATACAACATATAAGTACATTGATAAATGTTTGTCAGAGGTCAGATGTTTTTTTTTATAACTGAAATTATGTAAAACAGGGCTAGAGGTAATGGATGGTAGCTTGAATTTTCACTACCGTCCATGAACAGGCTTTACCAAACCGAGCCTGCAGCATTTTCATTTTTATGTCGTGTTGGGCGACCTGTGGTTTTCCACTTTTTTTCCATTTTCTAAAATAATAAAACTTTGAGTATTTAGTTGCAGACAGAAGTTCGAAATTCAATTTGTATTGTCTACAAAATACATTAGATTATTTCAGACTGTGCCATCCAAACGTCTGATAACGCATGTATGGCTTACTCACTGAACGACATTCATGGTAAAATCACTTAGTTCTTTAGAGATACTTTATTGTCGGACAAATTCTAGTTATCTGCTGAAGAAGAATGAATTTATCCAGTTACGTATGTATTTTAACTAGAAAATTAAATGTCTACATCATTCTATACATTTCATTCAGCTGGTGTCTTTATACAACGCAATATAAAAATAGACAGAATATATTCTATAACGAAGTTTCTATGATAGCTTGTTGGCAAATTACAAATTGTAGAATATATTGTTTTATACATGTGCATGTTACCACTGGATTTTGAAACAACTGAGATTGAGATTTAGGTCAGAGTAAAATTTATATTTACTATTGGCGAATAACCATAAGTTAAAGAGAATAATTACTTCGCAAAACAGTTTCAGTCATTGTATTTACAAACGTATTATACTTTCTCTCTTAATTTTATGATTTTAGCATATCAAGAATGTTACCGTGTATTTATAACCGTACAGACGTTTCCTGTTATATTCATTCTTTGGGTGGCGCACCGATACATCGGTAACACGCTAACAACTGTTCGCCAAAGAAACATCAAAAAGGGAGCATGAAATGCTTTCAAGTGAATATTGTCTGACTTTGACTGTAATAATTATATAACATAAAAGTCACGTTGGCATCTGTGCTCATTTACAGGTCCGCTTGTACTGGTAATTGGTAGTAAGATGTATTGTGTTTCTCGTCCTTCGCTGTAGAGAACAGATGCTATTAAAAATAGCATCGGTACTGAAACTGAGCGATTCATTAAAATGTGAAAGGAAAGCACGTATATGCGCATACAAAAACGCACGCTCTGTAACTGAAATTTAATAAACAATATGAAAATTAATGAAAGTTCAGTATTATTTCAGTTGTGATGTTTGTAGAATGATTTAACAACATTATTCTTCAAGTACTCTGGTCCGTTCATTTGTGTTTCGCATTACAAGCTTCATAAAACATCTCAATTATTATAGAGAAATGAATTATGATGCACAGACAGTTACTGTGTTTCTACGAAATATTCACTGCCATTCTTCACAGTCAAGTTCTTCGATCTCTTTAACAAACGTTGAAGAGAGACTTTTTACAAGGGTAATGCAGCAATCCATTCAAATAGCTCTATACGCACCATTTATCACTTGTTTTAGATTAACTTGTGTTTAATTAGTTTATTGTTTTGGTTTTGAAACTAGTTGTTTTTCATCATCCATCAACTAAAATTTACGTTTAGACAAATGCAAAGTCTGCAATTATCATTAAAAAGGGTGAACATATTATACTTTCAAATAGCAAGTAACGTAGTATATTAAAAAGGAGCAGAAAATCAAAACCACACGAGAATAGAGACACAACAGAAATATAGCATAGGCTCCGCGGAACGAAGCTATACAGCAGTCTATAATTATACGGATATGTTTTTAAGTTTAACTATTGGTTTGTTCTAATTATAGAAATTATCAACATGAATATCATCATTTAATTTAGTCAATATTATATTCACTGAGGGTACTTTCTAGAGATTATAAGATCATTGTGCCCTGTTAAAAGTTTTGTCATCAACCATATTGCGAAGGCCTGTTGTCATTAGTAATGACAATTCTGCATTTATAACATTTATAACTTTAGAAGAAAAAACAAAACAAAATTTAACCGGAATGATTCTATTGTAACTTACGAAACGTCCCCCTGTACATAGTCTGTTAGTATAAAGTAAGCATAAAGAACTGCCAGAGCCACACATCGCAAAGCAGACCTCCTATAGCTTAGAACTGTAGTTGAAAGACAAATTAGGCAGGATGCATCAAGTGCCTGTTAACAAGATATATTGTATAGACAAAATGATGGAGGTTGTGCTAGGTATGTGAAATGTGCAGGTGTTAAGAGAGAGGGCGTTAAAAGAGTTTAACACAATGAATGAATGTGTGAAGTTTCAATGCATTCCCGCAAGTGAGATACCAACTTACATACAAAAACTTAACCCAATCGGGACGTCAACGCCGACGCACGGTGTGGCACGATTCATTAACTCATAAACAGCTCAATAAAACCAAGTGTACTAGGCTTGCGTAGTTGCGCTCTATATTATACATTCATATGCTCATTAGCCAACAATAAGTATGATTTGAATTAGTTTCTTCTGTTATGAAATTAAAATAACTATATCGTCTTTTTAATTGCATGTGTTCGCCTGTTGCAAGACTGCTTTCAAAATGGTGAGTAACAAATCTAACGTAAACAAGAGCTGTGTGTCAAACACGTATATGTCTGTCATAAGTACACTGATTAAAACAGTGCATTCCTTCTAGGTGCTAGCTGAAGTGGACTGATATGACATCGTCTTTACAAGAAGTTGCATCGCAGAAGCAAGAAGGTAAATTTAAAGCTTGACAGGACGCGGCTTGTTCGCTTAAGGAGATAGTATACCTTGTTACCAGGGTAAATTCATTTTGGTTGAACCGTAGCAATTCCTTGTAGTTCGTGTAATTTAATGTTTAGCTGCTACAATATAAAGTTCGTTTATCTCTGACCCTTCGAGTACAATTTTTATCGAGGCTTGAAATACATGACCCTCCAGAAGTACTTTTATTGAAAGAAGAAGGAAAAGCCTCCAGAAGTACTTTTATTGAAAGAAGAAGGAAAACACTTTTCGGTGTATTTCGGTGTTTTCAGATTTTATTCACTGTAATCCGTAGAAATTTACGTACTAGTTAATAATATTTATTAGTATGCGCGTGTGCTTTCTAATACAAGCTTAAAATGTACATGTCGCGGGGCTCGAGTTTCCGTGGTAACGCATATTCTCTCATTTTTAAACAAATATGTATTATAACGGGTTTTTGGAGCTTCGGTGCCATTCTGTTAATGAACAACACGGAATATTATGGTAATATTATTAGCAGAATACTAACACTTCACATGGTACCCTATTTATCTTAACGTTTAAAATAAAAATGGCAACAAAGATGTTAAAAATATCTTGTATCTTGCTTTTTATCGTAATTTCTTAGAAAGATATTAAATAAAATTACCTTTCTTGTTTAAATTAGTTTCAAAACAATCTATTTCTAAAGTAAGTAATTATGTTTGTGTTTCTTTGCATTATTCAAACAAATTTCAAAGCTTGAAATACTTACAACAGTATTCATCGTCTGTCATTTTTATGGAAAATTATTGTGCTTGCAATTATTATTCTCATGTGTTCAAATACAGATGAAAAGCTGAAGCTGAGTTCCTTAAATACACCAGTGTCAACGCCTTTGAATATTTCATTTATACATATAGGCTACGGGATTCGTTTCAATGGTAACATTAATTAATTTAAATTCATTAACTAGTTATTTTCTACAGAAATTTTAATACATTTAGAGCATAGTTTCAGTATACAACTATCAAATTATCAATGGAAACGGAAAGATAGGCATTAAAAAATCAAACGGCCCAATTTTTATTTGAAAATGGCCGTAGTAAGTAACCTTTCACCAAGCTATATTCCCAGTAACATCAGTTACCATCATTCCTTTTGTTACATTCCGCATAACATTTCAATATAACTACATAAAAGCCACACAATATTAACCATTATTCGGAGCGGAAGACTTTTATTTCGGCAAACAATGGCTGTTTTTAAAAATAGTTCAAATAAAGAAATGCTCAGAATTATGTACTTTCATAATAAAAACTATCAATTTTGCGTGGTAACTGAAACGTAACGTCATGACGCCGATGAGGTCATTTTAATGCAACAGTGTTTTGAAACGGTTCTGTGGTAGTTGACTCATTATTTCAGCATTATGCAAACCATTAAGCATCAGATCAGAGACAGGTTAATGATTTTTTGTTTTTTAGAAGAATAAATTTATAAACACATTTAGTTTGTCGTAAACGTTGGCGTAAAGCCTTACCGTTAGCTTCCGGCTGGACATCCGCACATACAAATGTTAAAGTATACTACCTCCTTAAATGCTATGGAAGCGTGCGGCAAATTACTGCTAATGCGAACACTTCCTTAAACAATTATTACTCCTCAAATACGCTCCCTATAATACTTCGGATAATAACACTCTCCCGGGCTTCCAAAAGACAAATTAAACTGCTTGACTGTAACTAAAAGCTGAATGGTTGTTAGGTTCTGAAAGATCTCAATTTTTGTAATTGTAAAATTGTTTTCAAGCTAAGCAAATATGAATTTTACGTTTTTTTGCCACTCCTAAACATTATACGCGGATGAAATTGAGACATTAGTAATTGTGTTTTTCACAGCGTGTTGTTAAACACTATATGCATTATTTCTATTATCTTGTCTCTGTGGTAATGAATGACACATGTTATAGCTTACTTGTCTTTTAAGATGTTGCCTCACCTTGTTTTGAATAAAGTAAGGCGATAGTGAAGGTGAAATTGTATTTGCAATGTTTAACGTTACGGGACAATTGATACTGGTATATACATAGAATACAATGCTTATGGAAATAATTACATGGAAGAAATAATCGTTTAATAATCACATAATGTTCAAACAAAGAATCAATCATAACGACAAAGAAAACAAAAGTAAATCTAATGCATGGTCGATTTGCTTTACCTAATATCCGCAAGAGCAACAGCAAGAGGGTATTTCTCGTAATTTTAAAAAATTAAAACCTCGAAAGATGATGAATACACATCAATTGCTTTACTTGAGTACGGGTATATCAGTTAAATTAATGGTCGCATCTAAATTATTAAATTCCAAACGTTAAACATAGAATGACAATTGTCTAAAGTATATGTTATAAAAATAAATAGTATTAATGTAATTGCGTCAAAAGCATCGCTTTACTTTTATCCTGATTTTCTTCTTTCCTTTTTAACAAAGAAATGAAGTATTACCAAGTAATTTTTCAAATAATCGTCGAGCACTCTTACGTATTGCAATGTTGTTAGTTTGGTCCTCTCATGGAAAATATTTAGAAGGAAAATTCACATTTATCTTACAATACAGTGAATCTTTTTCCAAATATCTTTAAATCTTATTTTTATTGATATGTTATCAAAGCAATATACAACATTCACCAGAAATATAATGTATTGGCAAAGACACCGTACTCGATTATTTTTATCAGAAAAAGATCGAAATAGGAATATAAATATGAAATATTACAACTGTAAATCCTACATATTGTATTGATGTTAAACGACCCTGAAGGTCTTGCTACATGATATTTTACAAACTGCAGCAGTTACCTTTTCTAAATTCCTATAAAGCATACACTTCTAACCCTTTTATTTCTTCAACTATAATTTGTAAAACGCACAGATTCTGAAGCTACGATTTTTACAACATTCACCCCTGCTGTGTGAGATTTCATAATAATCTAAAACATATTACCAATATGTCTTCTGAATCCTTAAACATATTGTTATAATAAATGCACAATAATTGTCAAAAAAAAATTATGTCGTCATCTTTTTCCTTCAGAAACTATTTTTTTCACAAGCTAATGGTACTAAATTGGTGTTCCATAAGGCATATTATTTATTATAGATTGTTAATTTCTAAATCTGTACGTGCACTAATTTTTGACAATGAAGAAAAGAGAATTACCTTCCAATTTATGGAATACTACAATTATTAGTCATCCACATACATTTGTGAATTATTTACAACATTTAGGCTTAAACAATTCTGAAGGGAGATGTATACATACATCTTTGCAAGACAACTCGCATTTATTAGAAAATGATTTGAACTGCAGGATTAGGACAAATGATCAATTTTGTCCAAACCGTTGGTTGTTTGTTTGTTTAGCAGCTTTGGTTCAATATAGTACATGCAGGCTAAATCCAGAAGAAAGTTAGAAAGTTGTTTATTATCGACTCATTTACATGCAGCTAATGGCGCCGGATCTAATTTACAGAAAGAAATTACATCTTTAATGTACAGGGAAACTGAATACATCAATAGAGTGTAAAACAAACAATCTGTCGGAAAGGTTGCAAAGGTTACGATGATACAACACTTTCTCGTTAGCATCTCAAATTAAATTGTTTTGAACATTTCAAGTGAGCACTATTCATCTATTCTGGAAAGAATAAATATTGCCTCCAGTTATTGTTTTTGAAATATTTCATATACAACTTGGAAGTTAAATGAACATGAAATTTTATCTATAGCGCTTGAACTTTTATATTTTGTATCGCACAACAGTTTATGCTGAGCACACGAAATCTTAATTTGACTGCAATACATTTTATCTCGACATCTCAACACTCTAGTTTTTTTTTCAAGACAAAGGTCCATGATTCTCTATGCTTAATTACTCAGGATAGCATGTTCAAATATTTCGGATCAAAAAAATATAACATGAAACTTTCTTTGACCATAGTAAAACTGAAGTACATTTAAGAAGAAAAGTGAAAAATGACATTTTTCTTTGCAATTTTCACGTGTTTTTTTCCAACCACGTAAATGTAAGTCAGGTTAATAAAATAATGAAAAATGAGCTCTTATTCTAATTAAGCATGTCAGTAAAGTATGAATACATCCACTCCACAATAATTAAAAACGTTTTTATTTTTATTCACTATTCCGCCTGTGCATTTCTTGAATCACACTAAAGTCAAGAAATACTTAAATTCTAATTTTCCCGTGTAAAGCAATCAAACTGCAATAATATAAATAATTGTTTGCAAGCTGGTCATAGAGTTGTTTCAAAAGGAAGCTCTGTTAATCACACATTTCCTGAAAAAAGAAGAAATGGATGTTAATTTGTAGAATATTGTAGAATCCTGCCATCAGCTTTTCGCAATGTTAGAATAACTTATTGTTATACAAATGAAAGACTTCAATTAATATCTTTATAAACTATCATCAAATAATCTTACTGAAATGCACCACGCCTACGATAAGACTTCAATGAAAATACATTTCTTTATTATAATATGATCACAGCGAAGTGCACAAATGTAAGATGTAGTATTAAGCTGGAACTAAAACATTTGTACTATCTACATCATACGTTTGGATCATTGGCACGGTGCAAATAAAATATTTACTGCAGATGTTTTTATTACCGATTTGTTTAATTGCTTCACGCAGAAGCTTCTCAGCTATAAAAAATCGTTCAATTATTTTTTTTTTCTACCACATTTGCGTTTCACTAAATCTTGATGAGCAATCCGATCATTAAAGGATTATACAGATAGTGCGGCTCCGTAATTTTCACATTTGTTCTTAATTTAATATCAGCCAGATGTTCTACATACCGATTTGCATAGCTGCAATGAATATAGAATGAATCTCGATAATTAGTAAAACCTTAATAAAATCAACAGAAAATGGATTTTTAGGTTGTTCACGGAAAACACTACATTTGGTGAAATATCCTGTGTGTTAAAATATAATGTATAGGCAAACTTTATAACGGATTGATTACAATCCTTTATTTAGTAAACATGTGTCTCAGTGACTGTTGTACAGAATATTTTCAAACTATTCTTGTGCCTTCGGCAACATGAATTACATACAATAACTTGAGCCATATTCTATATCTTTAGAGTGGATAGAATTTTGTCCATTCTTCAACTTGTATTATTTTCAACAGTTTTTCTATGTAGGCATTTAGAAAGTGGAATTACTTCAAATAATCGAGCACGGTGTCATTAAAAAGTACTTGTTTCTCGTCTAATGCAGGGGCGTCGGAAGTTGTTTGATATTGGGGCCCGGAGGGGGGGGGGGTAGGTACGGGAGGGGGCATCCCCCTCCCGTAATGTGGGTAAGGGGGACCTCCCCGTGAATTTTTTTTAAAACGGGATCATAAATGGCGCGTTCTGGTGCATTTAAGGGTACCGAATCGCATCTAAAGTCTCCAGTATTTTCTTACTATTTACATGACTATAAGCAAAATAAAGTTTAATAAACTCTTATCAGAATTAATAATGTATAACGCAATACAAAGAATGCATGTATGATTTTTTGTATTTAATGTATTGAACAATAATCATTCATGTTACATTCATTTCTTATTTTTGTTTGAAATATCATTTTTTGAGTAAAAACAATTGTAATTTATTCCTTACATCTTAGCGGTGTGATAAATCTTTACACTTACCTCTTTCATTAAATAAAAACATGATAATTATTTTTCTGAGTTTTATAAGTTACCGGTAATACCTTAGATCTTTGCGGCTGGGTATAGCTTAAACGTTCCATTGACTAAAGACATGCCAATTAAAAACATGCTGATTTGTTCATGCGTAATTAAGTCCAATCACGGACACGTGTGTACGACTCCAATTAACACCCCCGATCGTGTCACCGTCACCACGGTAACACACTAATCTGGACAGCGTGTATTGTTTAACGCGAAGCAAAATTTAATATACTATACAAAATATTGGGTCCGCGGACCTGCGACTCCAACTTATGAATTTACAAAAAATCGTTTTTGAGCAAATTATTGGGGCCGCGGTCGCGGCCCCTGCGGCCCCACTCCCGACGCCCCTGTAATGACATAATTAAGTAGATAAACCATCATCAATATATGTCCTATATAAGACTGTGAACAATCCGTCTAATGTCTTCTTACTGGACTTTTAATTTTGCTAACTAGCTAGATTAAGAGCTTTCCTAAATAGGAATGATTGCGTGTTTCAAGTATATCTTCCCACACAATTTAATTTCTTCTTTCCTATTTTTTATATAGTTTTGTGTCATTATAAGCAGCATTTCAATTGTATTATGGTGATTATTTAGAAAATAAAGTGTTGCTTTGTGACAGCTGGTCTATTTTCAAAAGCATGAAAGATACATAAAACTACAAAAAAAAAAAAAGAAAAAAAAAAGAATAAAAAAAGGAACGACTGTAATAATGTCGTTAAGTAAGATACGTATATTTTGTCATGAAATAAACAATCATATATATGTCTAATATACATGAAATTAATAACCAGACACCTCTATGTACATTACAGAAAAGACTGAATATCACTAACATATATTTAATGCTTATTGTGTTTCGCTAATAAAGCTATATTATTTGATCAAGCTGGGATTTTGATATAAATGAACTCTAAATAAACACATACAATTTCATTTCAGAGAGAAATATCCATATCTTATATTGGAGTTTATATTTCAGGTTTACATCAGACAAAATTCAAACCAAAAATATTCTAAAACATCATGAAGCTATTTATGTGTCTATCCAGCTTTTCGAAATACTAATTAATCTATTAGTATGCGCGTTGGCTTTCTAATATGAGCTTAAAATGTATAAGTAGCGTGGCTCGCGTTTTCATTGTGACGCATTTTATCTCATTTTTAAACAATTATGGACGAAAACGGGTTTGTCTACGTCTTTAGTGTCATTCTTTTACAACCAAAATGGAATATTGTGGTAATATTATTAGCAGAATAGCGGGAATAATATTTCCCGTCAGGAGTATGAGCGACGTTTGGTGCTTGTGTTGCGAGCACGAGAAGACAAAATGTAGGAAGGTGAGCTTCTGTTTTTGCTTATAATGACACAATTACAGATGTCATCGAAATAAAACTGAACGACGAGGAGTGTCACTGCAATACGAAATATTGAGGCAATGTGAAGACAAATTTACACTTGTTTAATATCGTTCTTCGCGTTGTAGATTTAAATGGGTCAGTATATTTACCCGTTCGTGACCAGGATTCTTTTATTATATCTTAGGGGTAGGATAGAACATGTACAATGGCATTTTCGTTTTGATCTTGTGCCAGTGATTTTGACTCGTTCTTTTCTTTGAGTTGATTGCGCGAGAACACCAATCATGTTTCATTCCTGTACATGTATTCATAACGTGTACAATAGATAAGCATTAATTGAAAGAGGTTTAAAAGAAGATGAAACACAGAATAACAAGGGAGAACACAGTCTGGCATAAAGACCATGATACCGAAATCTTACAATCTCGGAATTTCGTGAGCTGGTAATTATTAGTAGCTTACATTTTAGCGGGAAGCCTATTTAATGAAGCATATTTATGAATTTATTGATCTGGCTTTTTGTCCACAGTTGTATTCGCTTCATGTCAAAGAGGCAAAAGGATTTGAAAAAAATGCATAGACTCCCTTTTTGTAAGTTCAGCTTTTGCATTTTAAATCATATATAACGGTATAGCACTTGTCTATTATAATAATAAAGATAGTAATGAATTTACATGTATGCTTGGTGTACGTCAAGGTGAATGTTTGTCGCATTTTCTTTTTTCTGTGTTTTTGAATGATATTGAAGAATATCCCATTTTGAACAATTTCGAGGGTGTAGATACATATATGACAAAATTATTTCTTTTGCTATATGCCGACGACATTGTCATCTTCTCTGAAACAACAGACGGACTACAAAAAGGATTAGATTTACTTCAAGAATATTGTTACAGATGGAAACTGAAAATCAATGTAAAGAAAATCGGGAATGTTACCGAGGAACTTGAATTTTGTTTTTGATAATGAACAGATTGAAATAGTGAAGTCTTTCTCGTATCTTGGTATAGTATTAATATAAGGTGGATCATTTAGCGAAACCCAAATTACGTTGGCTAGTAAAGCACAAAAAGGCGATTTTCAAATTAAATAGATACTTACTGAATTTTTCAAATGTTTCTGTTAATCACAGACTAGATTTGTTTGATAAACTCGTTTTGCCAATTCTTAACTACTCTTGTGAAATTTGGGGATTTCATAATGCTGTTAACATAGAAAGTTATGCGCACAACACAGAACGATTTTGTATATGGTATTTTAGGAAGATTTAGTCTTATTAATCGTAGATACATTAGAATTATTAGATATTGGTTTAAACTTATATGTAGCAGTGATAATAAGTATAATAAAATTGTATATAACATGTTAGTGGCTGATGTAGATATACATCCAAATAAGACTTCCTGGGTTACTTTAGTCCGAGACTTACTGTCTTCAATGGTATTCCATG
The DNA here is from genome assembly GCF_021730395.1 of Mercenaria mercenaria. Classification (NCBI taxonomy): domain Eukaryota; kingdom Metazoa; phylum Mollusca; class Bivalvia; order Venerida; family Veneridae; genus Mercenaria; species Mercenaria mercenaria. The sequence goes on from NC_069362.1 coordinate 29,619,097, forward strand.
ATGTATGCCTTGCACAAAGGGAGTTGGTAATTTCGATGTTTTCCTACATATTTTCAAGCAACGCCTCCATGACAATAGTCTTCAGTTATGGCACGATCGTTTAGAAAATTCAACTCGAGCAATTTTTTTTTCAGGGAGATTATTGATTTTGATTTTCAATTTTTTCTAAATGTTTAAACGTACAGAAATTTAGGATAGCGTTCAGCAGGTTAGTTGTTTCCTCTCACAACCTTAAGATTGAGTCTGGCAGGTGGCATAGAACAAAAAGTATTCCATTAGCAGATAGAAAATGCGCAGTTTGTGATAAACTTGAAGATGAGTTTCACTTCATTTTAGAATGTTCATCCTTTTACGAATTACGTAAACAATACATCAACAGGTACTTTTGGATTAGATCAAGTATGTTTAAATTGAAACAATTGTTTCAGTGTAAAAATGAAAATGTAATTAAGCGTTTAAGTATATACATATTTAAATCGTTTGAAATTAGAAACACTATAAATGGCACATAATATATTTTGTTATTATACCTTGTCTCTACATATGTTGAGTACGATATATGTGTAAGATAGCGGTGTAGTATTGTATATTCATATGTTGTACAAATATGTAAATTTGTGTTGATATAATCTCATATTCAGCTAGTCAAAACAAAATAAGAAATGACACCTTCTCCGCATACAGTAAATTACTTTTCGATCAGTTGAACCCTTAATCTTTCTTACTTTTGCTAGTTAAGAATATCCCGTTGCTATTTATTTTGAGCAGAACGTTGTGTTTATACATGCACTTTTCAAAGCTGGTTTATATCAACACAATTTTTGTCACGTGACTTGCTATTGTTTTGTAATTGTAATTCATGTTTATGTTCACATGGGCCTATGGCCAATTGAATCTGAAATAAAATCTTCTTCTTCTTGTCTGACTTCGTAGCATGAAATTACAATTCAAACTAAAAGGTGGACACGTTTTTTTTAAATCCGTAAGACGGATAAATTGCTTCTGGTATTCTACCCAGATGAAAAATGAAAACAGCGACATGTAACTATACTAAATGTCAGGACGTAAAATGTATATCATTTAATGTACATCGTTATTCTTACGTCACAACTTTTAACGGACGTAACTAGTCTACTTGTGCTTGTACCAAAATCGAATATTGTATTTCAATTTACCAGTTTTCCAGAACTTTATATTTTCGCTGTTTTCGCCTGTATATATATTTGTGTTGATACGTCAGTCACTGTTTATTATAGCAAGGCGACGTGATAGATGCTTGATTAGGACGCGAAGTTTACGTTTATATATCTTCATATATGCCTGTTACTGAAAAGCTGCAGAGTTATGATACAAATGTAAACAAATGTTAAGTACTGGTACTTAAATGTTTGCAAAAATCCATGTTAGCTTCCCAGCAACTTAAAGTTCCATTAGGCCGAATTTTAGGTAGAAAAAGATGAAACAGCTACCAAAATATATGTTGTGCATAATTATATTGGTAGAAAGGCGCTAATTGTAATGCTGCACATGAACGTTTAGAATTAGATCCATAAATGGAGGTAATAAAAAACAATAGAGTCCCTTAAACTTCTTATGTGTTCATCAGTATTCATACCTTTGACAAATATTCGAGAAAAACAATGATCGGAAATAAGATTTTACAAGAAATTAATATATTTTATATTCATCATGGAAAATGTGGCAGGCACATTTTAAGCAAAGGCATTATGAGCCTTTAACTTCTAATTGAGCCGTGCCATTGGAAAACCAACATAGTGGGTTTAAGACCAGCATGGATCCAGACCAGCCTGCGCATCCGCGCAGTCTGGTCAGGATCCATGCTGTTCGCTGTCAAAGCCTTTAGCAATTAGAGAAACCGTTAGCGAACAGCATGGATCCTGACCAGACTGCGCGGATGCGCAGGCTGGTCTGGATCCATGCTGGTCGCAAACCCACTATGTTGATTTTCTCATGTGTCGCTTGACAATACATCCTCTACTTGTTTTCTTTAATGTTAAAAGGAAATTGATATTCTAAATACATTTGATATATTAATTGCATCAGTTCAAATCCTTTTATACACTTTTACTTTTTTTTTGTCTCCGAACTAACAAGTTCCACTTGTTTGCACTGTGCAAAGATGCAGATAAACGTAAATTTATATACTTTCTTGAATGGCTAGGAACACATGAACTTCACATTGAAGCGTAAAATATTTATAAGAATGTCGATTCTTTTTTAGTTTATATACACGATGTATGAAACCCTTGAGAAAACTTGAATACCAGACAAATACAGAGTGAAAAATAGCAGTAAATACACAGGAAACACAGACTACATCAAACTCAATCAGAGCTACACGCCGTTAACAAAGCCTAATTCATCATTTCTAATTACTGGTTTTCGCAAATAGAATTTGTTTATTATGGAGTTGGCATGTGAAGTCATGTCGACCGAATTCATCAGAGAGCTGGGATGTTTAATAAAATGAAAAGTGATGTTTATTACTTCTATAGAGTACACATGTGTATCGTTTATGTTCTGTCATAGTAGCGGGTATAACAACCTAAAATAAACTCATTACCAACAAAGTTGATTTCTCTACCTATGTAATAGTGTATACAAACGTTTCTCAATCCCATGCACGTGCGTCTAACGCAAAACTGTTTATCAAGTACAACACAACTCTGTTTAAAATTGATTCCAAATGTTTAACTATAGTTGTAAAAAACAGTGCGTTTATGCGTTTATATTTCAGTCTGTTATATACGGTAATTAATGTGTAAAGATTGCATTGCACGTGCATCACATATTGCAATATTATGCTTACCCACTGTATAGGTTGTACTTAAGCAAGCAGAAAAATCACCTACTTTCAAATTGTAGACAGTGTATTTTAATTTTACACAGAAAATTTGAACCAGTTTGATAGCAGACTTGACTTTAAAATCATTCAGGAATCAAACGATTGAGCACATTCAAAACAGCAAATCAAAATTAATTCTTCCATACAGAGTCGACATAGTTTATTTTGTATTCGGTGACCTTAATCTAATTATGTTATTATGATATTGTTCCTCAGTCAATAAATTGTGACAAGCGAAAGTCATCTCATCCGGCTGATTTGCATCTTGTTGATCTAGAGTCGTGATACCCTTGGGTTTGTACGTATATTCCTTTATTGTATATAGTTCACATTGATTAATATCATTTCCTCTAATGTTCAAGTTTGAATACATAAAAGCAGAGATGAGGAAACATGACAATATATAATTGGCGTTATAAATAGACCGAAAGCAAGTGCATTTAAAAGAAAAAGTAGCAATATTGTGATTTTATTTCTGTAACATAGGTGTAATACATTTTTTCTTTGGTTTCTTTCATGGAATTGGTAGTTTCTTGCATCCTTGCAGGTACTGTATTTTCAAAGCTCAGGTATTATGAAGAACGTTGGATTTTGGAATGACATTTCAAAACAAGCTTTTTCGTCCAGGAATAAGATCAGTGACTTTGTCAAAATATGTTCTTGTTGTTGTGGAAAAAGTTCCGCACCAAACCATGGTGCATAATTTTAGAAACTACACATATGACTAGCAACATCTAGATTATACTGGCAGAATTTAATTCACTAAACCTTCAAAGAATAGATCCAAGAATCAGTAAGTTACGCCCTATGTATTGAAATTATTTTTAGGACCTCCTCATATTTGATCGTTCAGTAACGTATCACCTATTTCTTTTGTTTTATTTGAATTTAGATACACAGTGACAGAACTCCGGTTATATTGCGAATATTCCAGTCTCTGATAGTTGGGAATACCCTAGGTGCCCCTTCCAGCACTGTTTAATTCACAGGCGGGCACCTGTGTAGAGAATCCACTGGCTTGTTGGCTTTCTCACATGAAGAATTCTAAGCACCTGGCGAGGTTTCGAACTCACACCGGTGAGAGATATGTGATTCAAAGCTGGAGACCTTAACCACTTGGTCACGGAGGACCCTGTCTATTATTTTAACACCCTGGCAGGTGTCGAGTAACTCCTCAAACAATACCTGATTGTAACTGCTTTCAAAGATATACATGTAGATTATTGCATAGTACTTTGTTGAGTTCCCGTTCTTTTTGTAAATATGCTGGAATAAAAACAGCCTCTAGATCGATTAATTTATAAAATTATAAAATATATAAACATTTATTTTCCTTTTACAAATGGAAATCAATATTTTACAAATGTCTAAAACAACAAATATACTGTGAACAAAACAAATGAAAAATAAGTCTTAGTGAATCACTTTAATTTGTTGATATATGTTCATTGTAACAACATCGAATGAAACAAAGTTATTTAAAGCATAGCTACATAATCTGAAAGAACATTCCTTCCATTTAATACAAATAATTCTAATAAATAGAAACGTGTATATATACGTGTTTAGCAATAATTTTTACAATCGGTGTTTATGATCTGTAAAAAAGGTTAAGTGATATATTGCTTTCGTTCACTTTAAATGCAGACATTTAACCAGCAATCAATTATCCTTCCAGTGCCACCAAGGACACGATCTCAACCTTTTAAAATTATTTAATGTTTTATAGATCGTCCCGGAAGACAATCTACTTTGTACACCTTTCACGCACTTTGGACTACCTTTTCTTTGATTTTAATCGACATTGCCAGTATCACTGGGAACACCAGGCAGTTTGAATATTTACATTCATTTCTCCTTGGAACTACAATAACAAATACTTATTGGACAGACCGAAGTAGGTTTTATTTTTATTTTACCATTTGGTATAATATCTTCCGGAGGATATGTCATCCTGCAATTTCTGGAAATGCACACGAACATACTCATCTGTAGTTAATACACTAACAGCGCATCAAATATTTACCAGAGTTCTTATTGCTCGTAGCAAAATGTATCGAAAACATTCTACATTTATCGTTCGTTTGACGGACAAGTAACTTTATTTTTATCACGAAAACAGGCAAGTATAGTAAATTAGTACATGATTCATACGCTATTTCATATACGATTTCATACGAGTGACCGATTGCCTAAAATCACTTGTCCCTCATCGATGCGGGGTCACAATCTCACTTGATATGTATAATTCTTCATGAGCGGAAGCAATTTCAGCTCGTTAACGGAAGGTTGTTGGTTCTACCCAGGTACTCGTCAACGCATGAAGAATTATTTTTTAATAGTTTGTACTTAAATCATATCTATATTTCATCCGCTCTTTGAATACTATGTAAATGTCAGACATTGCCCCATGAGAATCGATGCTTCTCAAGATTTTTTAAATTCTCACGTTATTAAATCATTCAGTGTGAGAGCATTTGGAAGAATGTAGAGTCAAAGAAATGTTGAGATGTGTTATAGTGTCGCAAATGGCGTTACATTATTATCAAACAAGTGATATGTTTAGGTAAATACCGCGTAGTCAGATTGTGACATTCATGGAAAGTGTGGTGCCTTAGTTGTAGTGAGCTAGACTCATACACCTTGGTAGTTGATGCTAGTCAATCGTTTGACATAATTAGTAATGGAGTTTAAAGAAAGACGGAAGCAAATACTATGTTCATTAAAACATTCACCTGTACTAAAACGACGAGGAATTCTAAGAAATAAGGAACATAGTTTGCCTGTTGTAGAAATAAAAAGCATAAATAGTCCTTATACTTAATAACACTGTTCTGATTCATGATAAAAAGTATAAATGTTACTTATACTTAATACCAATGGTTTGCTCCATGGTAAAAAAGATCATCGTCATTTTAAGAATGATGTGATAAGTGTATAATATTATTTGCACATTTTTCACGTCAAGTAAGATTATTATGCAATTTCATGTTTGTCTGGTCATTTGCTTACCTGTCTGAGCATAGAAAAACTCGTTTGTTCAAATTAATCAGAGACTTCGGTGTATTTGCTTGAACATTTCTGCCGTTTACATATCGTGACGTTTGTTAACATTACGTGATCTTGGAAATGGTTGGGGTAACATTTATTTGATCTGCCCTATAAGTGTATTAAGAGTGAGGTTTTCGCCAGGTTAACCAATATGCAGTTCCAAGGCGATGTCACACTGTGTTATGTATTTGTTTTACTTAGTGCTTGTTATTAAATTGCATGTACGTCTCTACATAGACCTTTTTTAGGAATATGCTGAGATTCAAATTTCAACCTATCATTTTATCTAACTCATAATAACAACATTTGTACAAGTACGAAAGTTGCTGGTAGATGCAACAGAAGGAAACTCCGCGAGAAACAAAGCAGTATACGTAGTACTGATAGAACAGGAGATGAATTTACCCATATGACCCATATACGAAAATGACCTCTAAATTTCGGTATATGGAATGAAATATATAGTATACACAAGGCTATTCTTAAATTCAGATTTATGTAGTTGTTACTCCGAAACGAGTTTCAAACTTAGCTCAGATGTTATCAAAACCATCAACTCTGATAAATGTCTAATCAGGTATGAGGGCTCTATATGATACTTTCAAGTTAAATGATGAGGAAGGACTAAGAGGTACAATGAAAGAAACACAACAGACATCATTTTATCCCGCCTAGGGACGTGAAACTCTCAGTTTAAAAAGAAAATACAAAGATATAGTATGTTAATTACCAAAGACGTAAATAACAGCATCAATATGTGGATCACCTTTTCATTATTTAATGACATTTACACGTAAAACAGATCGGCTCGGAAAATTCACACCTTGAAGCATGTCTGGTTTTTGCCATTTTCATCCTTAAACAATTTTGTATAAAAGGCCCTCTTATGAAATTTTTAGAAATGAAATCGGTATGTCTTAAGCGCAGACTGATTTACCAAACGTGATTTAACAAATGTGAGTAAGGTTGCCCGATTTGCCAATCGTTGTTGGTTGTTTACGCTGAGCGATTTACAAAGCGCGCAGAAAGGTTATTTGCGCGTAACCTTTGCGCAGCTACTGCCAATGTTATATACGCAAGCGGTAATGATTGCAACACACTGAACAAAATATTTGGATATGCTTATATAAAATAATATTGGTTAGTCATCAATTTGTGCTTGAGAAATGCACGTTTTAGAGTTTATGGAAAAACAACGGTCATCAATAATATTTCTTTTTGGCGCATTCATCCAACTGAAAACAAAAGAAATTTTCCACGTGATGTCCGACAAAAACTACTTTTTTCTGCTCTTTGATTTCTTTCCTGCTTCTTTTCTTCTAAATCCTATTTTTCTCGATTGTGTTTTAAAGCTAATGCCAATATATTGGGCCATGTCAGACAATTTAAAATAAAAATTTTAAATTTTGAAAATCGGAATGAAAAAATCGTCATTTACGACTTACATTGCACTCACAAAAAGCCAAATATCCCAAAACCAAGCACACGAACCTATACATTTTATTTCAACATATTACAGGTCATATGTTTATTTACGACTGTGAGAAGTTTCATTAAAATCTACATTGTTTAAAAAAATATATATTTTCGAAAATTGTGATTTTTCCCGTAGACACGATTATGAAAACTTGCGTGATGTCCAAATTTTTCAAATCAGTCAAGCAAACAAGAAGACCATGAAGGCCCTGTATCGCTCACCTGACCTATTGACCTAAAGATCATCAAGATTTACATTTTGACCAATTTTCATTAAGATATGGTCATAAATATGGCCTCTGAAGTGTTAACTAGCTTTTCCTTTGATTTGACTTGGTGACCTAGTTTTTGACCCACATGACCCAGATTTTGAACTTGACCTAAAGATTATCAAGATTAACATTCTGACTAAGTTTCATGAAGATACAGTCATAAATGTTCCCGCTAGAGTGTTAACAAGCTTTTCATTTGATTTGACCTAGTTAACTAGTTTTCGATCCCACCTAACCCAGTTTTGAATTTGACTATAAATCATCAAGATTAACATTTTAACCAAGTTTCATTAAGATACGGTTATAAATGTGGCCTCTACAGTGTTAACTAGCTTTTCCTTTAATTTGACCTGGTGACCTTGTTTTCAATCCTACATGACCCAGATTCAAACTGGACCTTGAGATCATCAAGATTAACATTCTGACTAAGTTTCATGAAGATACAGTCATAAATGTGGCCTCTACTGTGTTAACAAGCTTTTCCTTTCATTTGCCCGTGTGACCTAGTTTTTGATCCGAGATGACCCAATTTCAAACTCGTCCAAGATATTATTAAGGGTAACATTCTTACTAAACGTCATTAAAGTTGCACTAAAATTGTTACCTCTAGAGTGTTAACAAGCTTTTCCTTTGATGTGATCTGGTGACCTAGTTTTTGAACCCAGATGACCTAATTTCAAACTCATCTAAAACTCATCCAAGATTTTATTGAGGGTAACATTCTGACTAAGTTTCATTAAGACTGGGCCAAAACTGGGACCTCTAGAGTGTTAACAAGCTTTTCCTTTGATTTGACCTGATGACCTAGTTTTTGACTCCAGATGATCCAATGTTAAACTCGTCCAAGATTTTATTAAGGGTAACATTCTGACTAAGTCACATTAAGATTAGGCCAAAATTGTGACCTCTAGAATGTTAACAAGCTTTTCCTCTGATTTGACCTGGTGACCTAGTTTTTAACCCCGGATGACCCAATATCAAAATTATTCAAGATTTTATTAAGGGTAACATTCTGACTAAGTTTCCTTAAGACTGGGCAAAAATTGTGACCTCTAGAGTGTTAACAGTCAAATTGTTGACGATGGACGACTGACACAGGGCGATCACAAAAGCTCACCTTTGAGCACTTCGTGCTCAGGTGAGCTAAAAATCAAGCACATGACCCTATCTTTTTTATTTGCTGAATTTTCTAAGTATATTCTGAAGTTTTGAAAAATCAGGGTTTAATCAAATTCTACATTGTAGAAAAAAAAAGATCCAAACGTACAGAACTACCTTAAAATAATTATTTCGATTTCTAATTCCAAAAGCTTTATGTACATACATCGCTAAGTTCTTGTTAGTATTAACATTGTCGGACGTAATTAATTCAATAAATCTTTGTTTATTTTGCCTTGACTAGTAATCTTTCTTTATATTCTTTTTTCTCTAATAATTAAAATGGGAGGATTCTAATACAAAATGAAATTCATTTTCTAAGGTATTACAATGGTGATATTTTCCTTTAGTGTAAGGAATTGGGACAGGTCTTTCCAGAACACAAACACCACAAAAAGGAAAGTTGCACAAAATGACATAAAACTTGTTAAAATAAGAACTTTTTTCTTATATGCTGATCAAATTGGTAAAACAATATCACAACAATGGCTGGGTATTATCCATGCTTGTCTAAAATTTTAAAAGATCTGAACAAGCCTACATTAATCTTGCCCACATGTTTCAATTAAAACATAACTATCCATAGAAATAAAATGATCACATCAAACTCAACACTGACAGGAAATTATAATTTAATCGCTTAATTACCTACTTCTTTCTTCTTTGTTCTTGCATGAATTATATAAACATTTCAAAAGGACGGTAACAGGTGTTAAGTTTTGTTATTAAAACATTTTACTACAAAGGATTTGCATTGCCTTTTCGCTGAACATCAAACAATATTACGTTTTTGAAGTTGTGCATACATATCCGGTACATACACATACATAAACTGCTCTTGCAGTTTTAGGTGCATGCGTTATTAGGGAATAGTTAGTCCTACTGGATAGATTTTCGATTGTTCGTGGGTACATGAGACATTTAATGTTTGTGAATCATAAATTATGAAAGCAATATCGATTGTATAACAAATCATATTTTTCACGGTTGGCTTCGTTCCATATACAAATTCATCTTGTTCTTTAGTTTCGGACAACTTCCTCACATGAATCAGGGTATAGAGGCGATGTTGTCAAATGAAACTGAAACTGTTTTCTTTCAGTTGGTAGAAACATGAGTTTTACCTTGCAAATGGACTAAAACATGTGGACTAAATGATGTACAATCGAACCTCGGTATCTCGAACACGCTTATCTTAAACTTCCGGCTATCTCAAAAACGGGTCCAGAAAACACATGCTCAAAGTATCATTTTAAGTCGAATTTCGGTTATCTCAAAGTAAAACACTCGATCCTTTGGAGTTGCAGATACTGAGTTTCAACTGTATGTACCTGGTTCATGTGTTGTTCTTTATTTAGTATGAACAGACTTAGTTGAATTTATTAATATTCCTCTTCAACAATTTGGTTTCTTTACAAATACTTGTAGCGGATAATTTTATCTTTAAAATTGAAAGTTAGTATTTAATAATAAATGTAACAATATTAAAATGTGAAAATTGTGTAACATTTTTGTCCATATCTATGTAACGTGTAACGAGATGCATGATGTGGTATTAAGGACCTTTGTTTTTGATGTATAGAAAGACACTGTTCGCGACATCTTTCACGGCAAAACAATATTCAATGCATGTCGGTAATATCTAATTTCTGGAGCAAAACTTTCTTTAAACCCATACGTAACGACATTGTGTCTGAAATTATTAGTCCTCCACCTCTGACCCATGTGGGGAAGTTGGCAGTTACTTGCGGAGAACAGGTTTGTACTGGTACAGAATCCAGGCACATTGGTTAGGTTAACTGCCCGCCGTTACATGACTGAACTACAGTTGAAAACGGCGTTAAACCCAAGACAAACAAACAAACAAACAAATGTAATTCAATGAAGCTGATTGGAAAATAAACTAAAGTTTAAGAGATATGACGTTTTTATTGTTGTGAACTTTACACTCTTTCATTTTTATGTCCGTCTTTTATGAAGATTATGACATGCATACAAACTAAATGCATCAAACAATAATTAACGCACATTGATGATAAAGTTATTTTCCTAAACAGTTTTATTTCCGTTTTAAAAGCATTTAGACTGATGTTTAATACGTAACTGCTTCAAGCTTAGCATAGAATATGTATGCTAAATTTCAGACGTCTCCGACAACTGCTAATGAATCATTTGCAAAACAAGGGACTTGTGCATAGCAGTGTAAAACAGTAGTATAATAAAGATGAAATTTTAGATACTGAATTGCTCCTTAAAGAATGGAAAAATAAGATAATGGATTCTATTGTTAAAACGAAAGTTCATTTAATGCTAAAAGAGTGCCAGAACAAAAACGAAATGCAATTTAAATGAATTACTCGTCACTTGTGGCACGATTGCGAAACTACTCCCAGTCTACTAATTAGCCGTAAAACACATTCGCGCGATGTTAAGAAGTCAACCGATATATGATTTCCTAGAACCGCTAGATTGCGTAGTTGTCTCTGTTACTTTGTTTTTTATGATAAACCATTGCAATAAACGGCTAAGACATCAAAGCAAAATGTTTAGTTTTTGTCTCTATTAGCATGACCAGCAGTACATTGTCTTATCTGGTGGTGCAGACATTAAGGTGGTTCGTGGGGTTCCTACGAAAATTTCGGAGTTTGAGATATAAGACTGATATTAGGTCTGTATGTACTAACATCTCCTGTCTTCCATTTGGAGAAAAAAGAAAATCGTTCCGAGTCCATTTTTCCTTTGAAGAGCGCCACCTGGCGGCATATGTATTTTTCAAGGGAAATCGCCGTTTTACTGCAATAATCTCATTAAAATTAATGTTATTACATTTTTTTAAACTCAGGAATATAGCTAAATTCAATGTTTTTGTTTACATGTTGCGTTTTGTAAATTATTTCATTTAGAAAATGCTTAGATAAAGAGATATCCGTAGTAGGGGTGGGGAAAAATAGCGAAAATATTCAATGTATTTCATGGCCGTTTAGCTGAAATAAAATAAAACGGAACGGTCAAAGTTCTTGATTTTCAAATATATTCTTCTTTAATCATTTCTGAACAAGAAAATAAAATAAAAATAGGGGGTCTTCACGGCAGATTTTTTGCAAATTTACTTTTTATTTGTTTTGGTAATGTAAATTTTGTGACGTTGATACACAATGACGGCGTTAACGTCGCACTAACGCTGATTTCATTATGTCTTTCATTGATATAAACAGGACCTTTAGAGTTCACAAAAATCTTTAGAATCTTTTTTATTTGAATATATTCACATGTTGTACATTGTTGCGTATTTTGCAGTCAATATTTATCTATTATCTAATGATATATATCAGTTAAAGCTACTTGCCCACAGTTTCGGTGAAATTTTTCAACATGTTCATGTTCACCAAGTTTGGCACAAAATGTGAATATGACTCGCGCTAAAACATGTACTATAACTACTGAAAATGGTATAAGTGGGTGATCTTTTTATGAAAATGTTAAATCTTACATAACTCGCGTATCCGCGTATATGTAAGGGTTAGTAAAGTGTTGGGGGACGGGGGTGGGAGTGTAGAAAAAATCTTATCAGTTTCACCGCTATGAATTAAAACGGAGCTGTCAAAATTCTTTATTTTCAAACATAGGTTTCTTTAATTATTCCCCGACAAGAAAATAGAAAAAAAGAGTGATTTGCAAATTTACATTGAGCCGCGCCATGTAAAAATCAACATAGTGGCTTTGCGAGCAGCATGGATCCAGACGAGACTGCGCATCCGCTTTCAAAGCCTATTGCAATTAGAGAAACTGTTAGCGAAAAGCATGGAATCCTGACTGCGCGGATGCAAAACCATTATGTTGGTTTTCTCATGGCGCGGCTCATTTTACCTTTTGTATGAAATGTTTAAGTGCGAAACTGAACGACATTCCTTATTGTTTTTCAATATTTCAACGAAGATACAAGATACGAAATGTGGTGAAACTGTTTTCCAGACAAAAATGAAATACATTTTTAACGAAAAGGAACATTTTGAAGGGTGGCTAAAACATCAATATGTTTCTTTTTTTGTTATGATATGTAACTTTATTTAGAGGTTTTGATTTTCATTATAATTCTAATTGTGTATTATATTTATTGCCTTTTAAACCTATATTGAATATTTTCAATAAATAAAATCGTGGAATCTTAAGCAGATGATGGATAAATGAGATAATGCCTCTTACGGTAAAAATGTACTTCAGTCTGTGAACTTGAAACCGTTACTTGAATAAAGCTCATTTTGGTGCCGCTTAGTGCATTAAATTTATAACGTCAACGTGAATGCACAATGCAAACCGTGTTGAGGGAAAACTTGCTTCGAAATGACAGAACAAAAATAAAACTCTAACTCGTTTCGCTTCAAAACATTCAAAAAATAATATAAAACAGATATAGTCGACGCAGACGATATTTTAGGATGGAAAGATGGAAGAAGGGTGGTTTAACTGAGGCTGCTCTTGCGAAAGGTTTAGAGGCATGCGTTCATTGTTCAGACCCGCTGTTTCTGTCAGATGTTTTCAAGGAAACGCACTTTCGGCATGGTTCACTGTTGTACATACAAAAAGTTTCGATTATAGTTTTGGCGGCAAATTGGGATCATTCTTATTTGATGAAGGTTTTATTCCAAAATCGAAGCATGGTATTCCAGTGCTGAATGTAATATCAAAAAAGTAACCACTATGATTTCATCTCGTGCATTTCTTTAGGTGTTTCAAAAATTAAAAAGACGGATAAAACTAAGAAATAAATAAAACCAACATTTACATGTACTTTGAAATGTTTTCGCCAGAATTCTGAAAACAAAATATTTGACTGGTATTTAGTGTAAAAGTGCATTTTGACGCAGATGCGAATAAATTCGGACATTTCAAGACTGGAACTCACTGCAGACCTGGAACGCCTGTATAAATTACAGACCTCGGAATATACCGGATTCAAGCAATTTGAATGAAAATATCTTTAATGTAAATATTTTGTGACCATTGTAATTCTAACCCTAACCTTTTGTCAGTATATTATACATATTATACATTAAATGCATGCTGTCGTACAATAATTTGCGTATTTTTGTCGTGCGCTCCGATAGACAATCACTTCAGGACATGCGCAGAAGACCGCTCCAGCTATGACAGACTGCAATGAGCAACATCGCATAAAGAATGTCCGTGACATTGAGCGCAAAGTAAACAGAAGCTACGAAATGCAAGCATCAAAATAAAGTTATTCGCGTTTCAAAATTACTTTTCTTGGTAGTTTATCTCAGTACTAGTTTGGTCTGAAGTTTATGCTAGTATATTTTGGCGCTCTTTGTCACGTGAATTTCGTGAAATATTTTGGCGTATATAAGTGTGAACTGATATTGTTCCCACCACTCGAGGCTTATGATTGGCAGCAAACAGTCTGTACCCGCCCTCCCTCCGACGATGTATGTTGTGCTTGTATTTTAGTTATAGTTTGCTTCAACAAAACAAACTGGCATGAAAATCGCTTGTCTAGAATATTAGTTTATTTCATTATAAAATAAATGTTGTTTTTGGTTTATGTTTACTATTCTACGCAGGTTATATTCCTTAATGAATTACTGTGTTCATTGCGTTGGAAATCCAAGGCTTAAAAATGTACCTTGAATTGATTACAGTGAAGTTTTAATGCATTAAGTTAGCTCTAAAATTGTTTCAAAAATGGATAAAACACTTTAGCAGATGCGTACTGGTTGCACGCAATGCTAATTACGACGCCAGTATTCAGAAGTATATTTCTAGATGATATACTTAGATTGTAAATTACTTAACACTGTAAATAATGTGAATCTATTTAGTAAAAATATTTCATTTCTGTGTACTTTCATCATCCTGTATATACAAAAATGTATCTTTAAAGGACATAATGAACAAAACGTTTTTGTGACGTTAACACCATAAATGACGTATTAACGTCACAATATTTACATTACCAAAACAAATTAAAAGTAAATTTACAAAAAATCTGCCGTGAAGACCCCCTAGTTTTATTTTATTTTCTTGTTCAGAAATGATTAAAGAAGAATATATTTGAAAATCAAGAACTTTGACCGTTTTGTTTATTTTATTTCGGCTAAACGGCCATGGAACACATTGAATATTTTCGCTATTTTTCCCCACCCCTACTACGGATATCTCTTTATTTAAGCATTTTCTAAATGAAATAATTTACAAAATGCAACATGTAAACAAAAACATTGAATTTAGCTATATTCCTGAGTTTAAAAAAAATGTAATAACATTAATTTTAATGCGATTATTACAGAAAAACGGCGTTTTCCCTTGAAAAATACATGTGCCGCTAGGTGGCGCTCTTCAAAGGAAATATGGACTCGGAACGATTTTCTTTTTTCTCCAAATGAAAGACAGGATATGTTAGTACATACATACTTAATATCAGTCTTATATCTCATACTTCGAAATTTTCGTAGGAACACCGCGAACCACCTTAATCTTGCTGTGTTTTACAACTTAAAGTTTTTTGAAATATAAATTTTATCGTAATTGCGACGTACGATTTAACTTGCTATAGTGCAATGTACATATCAAATAATTCAAACGCACAATCATAATGAAACAATGCCCTTTGCTGAAGAAATCTGCCAGGTGGAACAAAATGTTGGGTTTCACAATACAATGGTTGATAATCCAAACAAACATTCCTTGTTAATTCTTAGGGTCTTGGAAAGAACGTAAGAAATCTTGATTCATGATGCAAATCGTTGCTTTTCTTAAAACAAATTTTGTTATTGATTTCTTTGTTAAATTGATAGTAACATAAAAATCACTGTCTGTATGCTAAAACAAGTTACAATTTAGTTTCAGCTATAGCGAAACTCAGCAAATGCCTGTCTAAGGATCCTTTGGAAGCAGCAAGTTGTTTTATTGTAGGGATAACGCAACGCGTAAAAGCTGATAAAAGAATACAATGTCACTCAACGTCATTAAATTTCCACGAAATGCGCGGAAATGTCTGAGTTGTTTTTACGTTGACGTCATTTCGTTTTGAATTATCCGTTTTGGGGCCGAATGACATTTACGCTTTGCCACGGAAAGCGCATATAAAAAAAGGTGTTTACAGCACGCGAGCGCGAGAATCCCTCTGTTAACACACGTTTTCTCTCCTGTTAAAACATCCCCGAAACGTGACAAGAACAGCAGTTTTATGCTAGAATGAATATTTTCATATAAGGACTGTCTTCAATTTATTGGAGCTATAAATCGGTTAATATAGTCTGCAGGCAATTTCTTGGCGTAGCATGTTCCTAAATGTGTGTCGATTGTGGTTAGAAACTGTTTCCCATGTGTTTGCGGTCAGGTATGTTTCGAATCAGAAATAAGGTATTCCATTTAATGTATTCTCGGCAAATATACATCAATAACTATAGCTGTAAATACGCACTAAAATGTTTTGGTATGTAAGTCAAGTGGATTAACCTAGAACACATAGAGAGTTAAAAGTAAGTCCATAAATGTCGGACCCCTCGATTAAGTCTTTGATACTAGGCAATATGTTTTTTTCCACTGCTTCTCTGCTATTCAAACAAAATGTTGAACATATGACAGGCACTAAATTTCGAAAACTGCGAACACGTTTAAGCCGTAATAATTATGACATGCTCTGACGATCGAACGATGATCTCAAAATTGGGATTTTTATTTCTGTAAATTATGGAAAAGTTGCATCGCTGTAAGAACTACAACACAAACCCATTTGGCCTATTTTTTTATCATGAATAAAATCGATTAACCTGTATGAACATGTTTGAATAAGCATTGGTCTACATCAAGTCCATTGTCTACAAACAACTTGTTAAATGGAAATGTTTGCAAACAATACACTAGGAAATTTCTTTACTAGAAAATACGGTTTTAACTGCTTTATTAGTTTCATAAGAAGACTAAATAGGCATCCATAGTGACAAGTAGTTAAAAGGAATACACCTATTCCCTTACAAAAGCAAACGGACAAAGGCTAGTTTTTCTATTTATTTAAGTCGCGTCGCAGATAAAAAAGATTCTCTTTTGTACACAATACAGTATACAATTTCGCACCGGCAATCCTCGTTTCCTATCATAGGCTTTCTGTTCGTAAATGAGTATTTATCATTAAATGTAATTTTTCATAAAGTCACCTTGTTCCGAGCAACTTACCTGTCATAGTCTGAATGCATTTATCTTAAAGATGAACACTATTAAATCAGTATGTCGTATACATTTTCTTTTGTAAAAGAAGATGAGAAATACATATTTCGACAAATTAAAACTTTACATACACATGTACGTTATCAAAGGACAACTACTGAAAGACACAATTGCAAAGACATCACATTGATTTTAGCAAAGTTTCGTTTTTTAAAGGCATATATTTGCAGTTAAATATAATTATAAAATATAACGAACCTTGTTCTTTCTTTAGCGTTAAACACCAGCAAAGTTATTGCACCATTTACAGGTTTTGCTGCAAGCAGACGGATAACAAACAGATTTTTCGAAAGCACTTTACAAGAATTATTGCTTGCTTGATTTTTTTGTGCATTAATTGCATAATGAAGTAGTTGGCACTGCACACGCAAAATCAAAGATATGAGTTTATTTTCTTATAAGTTTTATCATATTTTATTGTATAGCTTCATTATACAAATATTATACACTAATATGTAATACAAAAGTTTGAAATAGTAAGTAAGTTTGACTTTAATTATGAAGAACCCTACTCACTGCCTATCTTTATTTGTAGTTTTAACTAATGGCGTTTATAAATTTTTTAAAGCTTACCATGTACGAATAAATAAGCAACATGATCTTTTTATTTCCCTAGTCACAGGTATGAAATAAATGAGGAAAATATCATCAAATATAATCAAAAGTAAGAGTGTCCATTGGAAGTACAGCTAAAAAAAATCAATTAAGATGGGACAACTTGCAGGAGAATGGTCGCTTAAAAGACTTATATCCGTTATGGATGAAACAATCGCATTTCATTCACTGTTTATAAACTGTGGAGCTCATGTGAAGATGTGCAAAAGACACCGTGTGCCGACTTCGATAATTACTTGTCAAATTAATTTAACAAAAATACAGTCATAATCTTAAGAGTATTAGACACAACATACGGCTCTATAATTTACAAAAGTCATTGGTACCGGAAAACTCATACGTGTGAAAATATGTAACCTAACAATTTGTTTGGCATATTCGAACACAGCTTGTACATAGAAGCATCTTTCAAATAAGACATCAACCACTGAACAAATATACACTTTAACCTTCCAAAGACAAATCAGTCACGCAAAATCATGTCAGTTTGTTACTTAACTTTACTCGAAATTTGCAAAATGTTTGTTTTAGGAAAATACATGTCAACGCAAATTCTGCGTCGAGGAAACTTTACTTAACCTTAAACCAAGATTGGTCCTTTACATATAGTTTATAGACAATATTGGAATAACTAAAAACTGACTGAAGCAGCTATTCAGAATATCTAGCTAAATGCTGAAATGCTGTCTGTTTTTTGGTTGGTTACAGGTCATGGAATATGATTCTTCGAAGAGCGGTTTACTTTTTCGCTTACGTGTGTGTGTGTTGAGCGTTTTTACCTCGCCACTGGTTACGAACCATATAGGCGAACATTTGTTTTTGCTTTACACGTTCATAGAGGTTATAAGCACACTTCACTTCATCAATATTCAAGATAAGTGACTAATACATTTCAATTTTCGATTTTAATATACAGTACAGCGTAAATTACATGAAACCAGTATACAAGTTGCAGCTTTTTTATAATTCAAATCTATAAGTTAATTTGGAAGTGCTTGGTATTTTGCTAATAATATTACCCAAATATTCCATGTTGGTCATTAACAGAATGGCCGCTGAAGCCGTCGAAATTCCTCTTTTTCATACATAGTTGTTTAAAAATGAGAGAAAATGCGTATCCACGGAAACACGAGCCCCGCGACATATACATTTTAAACTTATATTAGAAAGCTAACGCGCATACTAGTAAAATTATCAATTATGCAGACTTCTATGGATATCAATGAAACTAAAATACACTAAAAGTGTTAAATATCCGTATTTTCCTTCTTCTTTCAATATGAAAACATTTGGAGGGTCATGTTCTTCAAACCTGGATAAAAACTGAACTTGAAGGGACAGGGACAAACGAAATTGAGATTGTAACAGTTAAAACTTCATATTACACGAAATACAAACATTTGCTGCGGTTCAACTAATTTGAATTTACCCCGGTAACAAGGTTATCTACCTCCTTAATAGCAGACAAAGTGCAACACCAATCACGCTTAAACGAAACCCAATTATACAGTAATTTTTAAATGGTTCCATGATCCCAAAGGACCATACATAACAAGTCTAAGTACGAGGAAATATTTTCCGACTGCCACTTTAAAAGAATGATGATCAAAAGATTAAAGAATCATTGAAAGAATAGAAATTCAGTATACTATGTTTTATTGAGTCTGTTCATGAGAGGTGTCGTAGTGTGCAGCATTCCTCACAGCCCTAGCATCAGCATAAGCGAAACTCAAGTTTTGATTACACATTAACCAGATTGTATTTTTTTTAAAATTTACTTGAATTCAAAATTTGGATTTTCCGAACAAAACTTACGAATCTCTAATGTTCTGTTTACTAAAAGATACCGAAATCACACATTGTAAATTAATATCATTGATAAGACGCACCTCTAACACAAAGTTGTTTTAGTAATAAACCTATGAAGGTATCACAGTATTCTGTCAGGAATTCAAATTTCTGTAGGTATATCACTTCAATTAATGGAAAGGAGTCAAATTCAATGGTAAAAGATCCCACGCGCATCTCATATTGTAGCAAGACGCGTAAACTACGCAAATCAGTAACTGATGCCTTCTCTCTAGTAATACGAATCAGCTTTGTTTTCGCGTGCAGGTGTATAATTCTCAGGTAAATGATTTTTTGATAGGTTGAAAGTGTAGCATCAATCACCGGGAGTTCATTTTACTAATTACTTTCTTCGTTTAAAATGATTAGTATATATCGTATTGCATGTTTGTATAATACCAAATGGCGCATTTCTGAATAAAAATGATGTAAACACTTGGAAAAACGTCAGTTATATGTTAAAACCAATCCGTTTAATGTAAACTGGCTCTCCAGCGTTGCAGAACAAACATCCTAACATGGCTCGATTTGATTTCCAGTTAAACAAAGAAGAAAATCAAGCTCTGTATATTCTGTGATAAACAACGGTTGACGCGCGGACCGGTAAGAGAGCATTTTGACATCAATTATTACGTCCGATATATAACTCCTCGTGTAAATGAAGTCCAGCATAACACTTATTAAAATATATCAATGAGCTTGTGAGAATGAAAACAATCAAGGCCTACTTGTGATTTATCGTCTAATTTACCACAGTTCATCGTTCAGCTGCTTCAGTATTTAACCACTCGGGCTAACGCCCTCGTGGTTCAATTCCTACACATCTGAACTCTGAACCGGGTAAATCAGACGTTATACTACTCGAAGACCTTTAAGAGTTTTGTTAGCACTTTGATATTTACTTAATATGTATCTTAAATAACAGGCTTAATTAACCATGCAATCCATTATACACAAATAACGTGATAACTATCTAGTCTGAATAAAATTACATGCTCGTAATGTAGAATTACTTCGTTCTCACAGGGAAATAGCAGAAATAAAAAAATAAATATTATGTCGTAATATCTAACACAGAAGTTCTTTGAAGTGTGATTTACCTAATCACATATAAAATAACAACGACTTACTATGCATATGTTCATAACGTTAAACTTGTTTTTCAGATTCCCAGCATTCATGAGCAGTAATAGAAAATGGCATACTGCCCACGCCCCCTAGCACAGGCTTCAGCAGTATTCAATCTTCAAACCTAAATGTGTTGAAAGCAATGATCCCGAAGGACCAGAAAACAAACAACACTGAGATGAAGTCGGGGCGACCCTTTACTTACAATGGAAGAGTTTACTTTAAAGAGGACGCTTGTGTACAACGCTACAATTATACGAAAACTATGCTTATTACGCTCAGGTCTTGCAAACATCGTTGATTGTGGCGATGCCGATTCTCATTTGATACGTTTGCGATGACTTTAGATCCAATATTATTGGATCAACTTGCTCGAAAAAAGAACATGTACCGGAACATCCAAGACTCAAGTGATTTTTCAAAGAAGAATGGATAAATCAAACGGCAATTTGACTTAGTGTCGGTGCTAACTAAGACATCTTGCAAATTTCGCATTGTTTTATATATTTTGTGTACTGTATATTTAAAAGAAATAATAAAAATATTGCTGTTTTAAGTCATATCAATAGTTTTCAATTTATTTCGAAAGAGGCGAACTCATTTTGTTAAAACTAAATATGTTTAGCAATCACCGAGACTGTTCTGTCTTTGTTTGTTCCTTTTTACTATTTCTGTGCTTGTGTATATTTGTCTTTGTGCAGTATACGTAAATATTATGTCCCATCATTCCAGTTTAGACAAAAATTTCAAATAATGAAGGCTAAATAACATTCCTACAATTTTATGATCAAAGAAAACATGTCAAGAAAATTATTCTACATATAACAAGTTATCGGGAATTTTGACGATACAAATTACACAGCTTCCTAAACACAAACGTTTCAATGAATTACATTTTAAGCTTATCATTAAGAACAATAACCGCTCCAATAATCGAGTTTAAAAATGGAAATTGATTACTGCTTTCACTAAAATTTCTTCCCAATTAAGCATTCCAATGCATAATTTATAATGCCCGAAATAGCAAAACTGACAATATATATTTAGTAAGATAAATGTATTCTAATCTAAATACGGAGTTAAAGGAGTATGTTTTTAGTGTGGACTGTGTTGCCAACGCAAATAATGAGATCCCAATAACAGACTTAAAGTTGTAGATGTACTTCAATTTTCTGACACACCTTCTACTCGACAGTGAATGTATGGCAATACAAAAGGCTGTTTTAGATTTACGAAGGAAATTATGCCTCTATGTATTAAGAGCAAATTATTTTAAATAAAAAAATAAAGAAATTATGCCTCTATGTATTAAGAGCAAATTATTTTAAATAAACTTTTGAAAAAAAAAGTATTTTTTTTCATTAGAAGTGTTACTTTAAGCTATGAATGAACTGCTATGGCAATGTTATTTCTCTAGTGTTAAATTTTGTTATAACTTCTGCCTATTAGTTTGATGTTTCTGTGCCGAAAGACTGCAAACACTAGATAAATGTAAATATATCTTTGCTGTACCCTTCTAATAAAGATGAAAGCAGAGAACACTTTGGTCATAAATGTGCCGCAGCAGACTTGGTAAAATATTAGATTAAAAGAGGTGGTCCTTTATAATCATGATGTGTTGTATAATAGAGTTCCAGTAACTGGAAGGCGGGAGGGGCGTTGCATATTTTATTACTTCACATGAAACAGCCTCAGTCGTAGCGAGTGTGCTATTGTTTTGCTCTGCTGTGATGTATGCTTTCAGTTTTTTGTTTAGATTTTACTCGCTGCTTTTACTATTTCTGACCCGCCGGAATTATGGCGTCCATTCAATGTTTCTTTATAAACAAGTTGCGCTTAAGCAGGGTTGCTAGGGCGCGAGGGATGTTGCATATTATATAACCTCTCATCAACTTACTGTATTCAATATTTCTGCAAGGTAATCATTCTTTACTGTCAAAAGGAAAGAGACTGTGTAAATTAAAGAGTTATTGCTAGGAATTATTGTTCAATCTTGCAAGAAAAATGGAAATATATTTCATTTAATTTGCACTTACTACTCATTAGTATTTTTTAAAATGTGTTTTTTTTTTTAATATTCGTAAACACGAAAGAAGAGACAGAACCTATCAGAATAACGCCAGTAACAAACTGCGAGTAAACTTAAATATATACTGTAAAAGTATTCAAGACATTGATAGTTCTTGCAAGAAATAAAACAAAATGCACAAATAGCTGGAAGTGTTGATAGCATGTACCTTAATCCAAAAGTTTCAATTCCAGTCTGAAATGAAAGTAAGAGGGAGAATAGTAGATGATGCATGTTATATGTTTTTATTGATGTCTCCGCCTTGTGTACAATCCAAGAGATGTGGACCTAAACTGATATCAGTCGAAGATGAAACTTCAAATGCTATTTTCATCTTACATAGAAACAAATTGATCGTATTGTATTCAGGTGTACATAACCCTCAACATACTAAAAATACTCGTATAGTAAAGCTATTTCATAAGTGTATTATCGGCAAATGTATATCAATAAATGCAGTCATATATAACTCATAAAATGGTTTGGTATGTTTTTGAAGTGTAATTTTCTAAGAGAGAAGGGAAGTTAAAAGGACGTTCAATATGGAATTTTTCCGTCTAAGTAAATAATTCTGATAAAAACATTTGGCAACATTATATGAGCCGTGCCATGGAAAAATCAACATAGTGGTTTTGCGACCAGCATGGATCCAGACCAGCCTGCGCATCCGCGCAGTCTGGTCAGGATCCATGCTGTTCGCTAACAGTTCCTCTAATGGCAATAGACTTTGAAAGCGAACAACATGGATCCTGACCAGACTGCGCGGATGCGCAGGCTGGTCTGGATCCATGCTGGTCGCATACCCACTATGTTGGTTTTCCCATGGCGCGGCTCATATATCACTTCTACCCTGCTATTAAAACAACGACTGAACACCTGGCAAGCTTTAAATTTTTAACAAATGGTAACACATCTAAGCTCTAATATCTTTATAATCCTATGTAGATCAAATATAATTGTTAAGCAGTGAGATCTGCCATAAATTGGTGGATCCGGCACAGTATAATATATACAAAAAAAAAAACTTAGCACTTTGATATTCACTTAATATGTATCTTAAATAACAGGCTTAATTAACCATGCAATCCATTATACACAAATAACGTGATAACTGTCTAGTCTGAATAAAATTACATGCTCTTAATGTAGTACTTCGTTCTCATAGGATAATAGCAGAAATAAAAAAATAAATATTATGTCGTAATATCTAACACAGAAGTTCTTTAAAATGTGATTTACCTAATCACATATAAAATAACAACTAATTACTATGCATATGTTTATAACGTTAAAATTGTTTTTCAGATTCCCAGCATTTATCATCTCGTAGAATAGAACTGTTACATTATCAAAATCTGAAAAATAGATCCCTCGGAAGCACCGAGAACAAGGCAAACAGTGAAAATTGCAGACTCGGTTTGATTGAGTCTGTTCATAAGCAGTAATGGAAAATGCCACACTGCCCACGCCCCCTAGCACCGGCTTCGGCAGTATTCAATCTTCAAATCTAAATGTGTTGAAATCAATGATCCCGAAGGACAAGAAAACGTAACAACACTGAGATGAAGTCGGGGCGACCCTTTACTTACAATGAAAGAGTTTACTTTAAAGAGGACGCTTATGTACAACGCTACAATTATACGAAAACTATGCTTATTACGCTCAGGTCTTGCAAACGTTGATTGTGGCGATGCCGATTCTCATTTGATACGTTTGCGATGATTGTAGATCCAATATTATTGGATCAACTTGCTCGAGAAAAAGAACATGTACCGGAACATCCAATTCTAGAGACGAAAGACTCAAGTGATTTCCTGATTATCAAAGAAGAATGGATAAATCGGCAAGGAAAATATTTATTAACTGAAACATTCTTTTTAACCAGCATTGAGTCACCTGAATGCGCTTAAGCTGTACTACCTTAAACCGGTGAATAAAAATAGTGTATCCAGAGACATTTTTTAGAAACACTTTAGCAACCTATCGCAGTTTCAACGCATTCACCTAACAGAAATAGAAATAAAACAATATCACCCAGCACATTTAGAGCCATTGTGAAAAGTTTCTGTAATCTTCAGTAAAGTTCACACATGACCGTCTTTACCCGATCTGGTTTACTGCATTTTCAACAAGCTTCATCCCACAATCAAATGCTTTCGAATCTACGAACCGTTTCATTATACAACTTTCAATACCCATTATACTCGTGTAAGTTCTGTAAAAATCTCCTTCATAGAACTACCGAGCTTACTGTGAACCATTAAGTAAGACCGAATTCCTTCAGAATTGACTATCCGTTTTCCAACCATTTTTGCAACAGCGGTCTACGACCACCTTAATTGAACTGACAAAACATATATATACCGTTTAGTAGATATTGGACAGACGTATTAAAATAAATAAATATCGAATTTAAATTCTTATTGGAAATAGCGTAGTATCGCAATACGCCATACATTTCGAACATCCCTTGCGTTACAGCGGACTAAGGGAATGTCATTGTAAATTAATTAAACTGAGATTACCGGTTGACTGAGAAAACTGAAACGTGTCTGCAGTGCAATTTGCATACATATTCTTTTATTAGGAATCAGAGATGTTCCTAAGGGAAATAATCATTTAAACAACTAACGTTCTGACAATACCCTAAAGATGGATAAAAGACAAGTGACTAACTGCTTCTCCGTTTGAAAATATGAAATGGGCACAATAAAGAAATGTTATTATAAAGTAAGTAATGAACAAATTTAATCTCTTAAATTGACACTTTGGGCAATAAGGGAAGACAGACTGGTATACTGAAAATCAATAAAATAAGCCGAAATGTGGCTGATATTGTGGCTGATTTAGGACATCTAGTCATGTCGCGTTGCGTTGATATGCGCACGGTTTATGTAGCACACAAAACATTCCAAATTTCTTTAGGGCGCGTTAGCGTGCGTGCAAGGACAACACAACAAAATATGCTACGCGACATAACGATATGTCGTAAATCAGCCATCCTAGTATATATTAGATTATCAAATTCATAGACCGTTCTTTGATAGCGGCGTCTTAGGTATGTACATTTAATACGAAATCACTTGAGAGTATTAATATTCTAATGATGGTATTATAAGTATAACGGTGGTGTATCAGATTCCTGTGACTTTACGTATGTTACTTCAATTACGGAGAAAGAATAGTAAAATTGAAAGAAAATAGCAAGAAGACTCCTGCTATAGCACGATGTGAAACCTGCGTCAGAGGCTGATCTGTCAGCAGGTCTCCTCCGAGTAGTTCAAATCAGCCTAATGTGCACGTGCAAAAAAAGTAATATCATCAGAAAAGTCCAATATATTTGGTATACACTGTAATACGTAATTTAGATTGACTTCTTTGGGAATTCTATATATATTTTTGATAAGATGTAGGTAGTTTGAATTGATATTCTGATAAAACTTTCCAGATCAGTCTCCTTACATACTTTAAAATGTAATATTCGTTTTTATCATTGCGTTCTATGTTTTGGCAAAATGTTTTGAACGGAAATGAAATAAATGCCTAAAATGTCAAAATGTCAGGAATGCATTACGAAATCACATTGCATGCATGCCGAATCTTCTGACATGGAGGTTGGCAGTAAGCCGCATTACATAATGACACAAAGCGATTAACAAGGCTTACATTATATTTTCATTTTTATGTATAAATATTAACAATTTGACACTTATGTTGAAATGTTTTTTATAAATCACCGCGCTATATAACTACGCTACTTATTAAAAATTACGTAACGTATAGTACTCTGGGTATGAAGCTATAAGTAATAGAAGAATTTTGCTTCATGTAATATTGTTTGTTTTTAAATTGAACGGCATATTCATTTTATAATACAGATAGAATTATTTTAAAGCGAACCATATCACTAGAAAGCAGCAACTTAAATAAAGCCCTGGAATGCAAGTGATAGTTACAGAGGAATCTGAACCTCTACGCTGGTCAAATTGATTCTATAATATTATAATAAACAACATAGAATTGTTTTCGATATATGTAGACACAGTCATATTTATTAGAGACTACCCTCTCGGCATTTTACATTGAGCCGCGCCATGAGAAAACCAACGTTGTGCGTTTGCGACCAGCATGGATCCAGACCAGCCTGCGCATCCGCGCAGTCTGGTCAGGATCCATGCTGTTCGCAAACAGTTTTTCTAATTCCAATAGGCTTTGAAAGCGAACAGCATGCATCCTGACCAGACTGCGCGGATGCGCAGGCTGGTCTTGATCCATGTTGGTCGCAAACCCACTATGTTGGTTTTCTCATGGCGCGGCTCATTTCATTCACACCAGAAATTCACAAAAGCTATTTCTTTCTATATTGTAATCTGCTTTATATGTATAGCTTTTACTTACAAACATTTATTTGCATATTTCAGCTTACAAATACAAATATCATGTCTTGAAAACTTAATTTATCTCCTGAATAATCCATTCATTTATAAACAGCACGGAAACGCAGCGTATTAAAATATCAACTGCATAGAGCAAACTATTGCGTCAAACGATCAATATAAACACTTATGTCCTACTATCTTATTTAGTTTATTTGTAATGGTAGCTGTTTGTTTTACTGGTTTAAAGTAGTCTTATTGCAAGAAACTAAGTATAGAGTGGTCATAATGTGAAAATATTGTAAATACAACTTACTGCTGAAAAACGTATGAGGTATGAAGATAACCGTCTATATATAAGAAAACAATGTTTGTATGGCACATTAGCTGTCACTTATATGTGTAATTAAGCATAATGTCTACAGATAATATCGTATTGACTTGAACTAATACATAATGTAGATATATTTGCTAGTGATTATTGCAAGCTAATGGGTAATAGTATAGACATTAGTGGAAGGAAGGTGATCGGGAAATTGGCCATTGTTACAGGGGAACGCCTCCAAAGTTATGTCAAAATGCTTGACATTTAAAAGTACTTGAATTCTTACTAATTATAAATGAGAGAAAAACAATAAATAGTCGAGAAAGTTCCATGCAGTACGTATGTAAATAAACTTTGATATAGCATATGATGCAGTTAGAATTACTCATTATAAAGTTTCAATTTCGATAATAATAACATTTATTTATTATTTCTAATAGTTCGTCGTTTCAACGTTATTTTCTTTTCGTTTTTGGTTATTCTATACTTTTGAATCTTCATATAGACACGCACACGTTCGAAGGACGCTAAATGTAACCTTAACATGCCTAGACAACAATCTTGCAAGTTTTGTTTTGCTTTATACTGTATATTGAAAAGAAGCACAAATACATTGTTTTGGAATAACAGTTACGAAATTCGACATTCTTTTTATGTGAATTGGAAGTGTCATTCTCGTACTGAGCAAACGAAACCTTATTTTCACTGCCCAAAACTGAACTACACTAAGTTCGTGCGAGATACACTCAGAACTTTCTGCACTATCCTGTCTTTGGTCCGCTATGAATATACTCGACCATTTAATTTTATTCGTGAAACAGTCTGTTTTGAGTAGAGAACCTGCGAAGTAATCGATCACGGTGAAATCTGATTGGTTGATAATGACGCATGCGAGTTTACTTACCTCTGTGCAATAAAATGTTTGAAAGGCTATGTACAGGTTAACGACTTTATATATGTCCCTTTAAATATTAAGGTTTTTTTTCTTAAAATTTAGACTGCAATTTTAAGTTTGGCAACATCGATTGGAAACAATTTTCCCAATAAACATTGTGACGGACTGGACAGAGATTTGTCTTATGACGTAGATCAATTCTAACTGAATTAGTGTAGTCCTGTCTAAAGACTGTATTGTAATACATTTGTAGTATGTGTCAATATTGCACCCAAGAGAATAAAGCAGTTTGGACGAAAGTTTCTGGCTAAAACAATTACCACTTCGACAATATAATGATCAAAGAAATTTATTTCATTATGATTATAAAGTAGAACAGTAACTGCCTTTGCACGTTGTTGTTAAAAAGCCTGTTTAAGTTTCCTTTAATTCGCAGAGTAATTTAATATATGGAAGACGAAATACCACAAGTCTCTATCTTACTCGAGTACAATATGCTTTTCTCTGTTATAACACTCTTACGCTTGAATGACGTCACGTTAACGTGCGGTGACGTCAATGTTTTTGTTGGGACCAAGAAAAAGCGCTAAGTACTATATTTTATCTACTGTTTAAGATTAAGGGCATATTAGAATCGAAATAATATATAGCAAAAGAGTGTTTTAACACTATTTGTGCACGATGGACGGTTTTACGTCGGGCTCAATAATTTCACTCTGGTGCAGCCTCATGTATTTCGTTGGTAATACAGAGGGCAAGGGACAAACGTCATTGGTTGATTTAGTGAGGGTATTATTGAAACGATTGTGTTGACAATGCAAATAATGGAATTAAATTTTAATGTATGAAAACTACACAAGTTTATTTGTCTAACAGCACTTTGTCATTTTACTTACTTCCTATGCAACACAGACGTCATCTAAATAAAGAAAGGCTACTCGACATTGACATTATTGCCGTTTACATTAGAAAATGCAGCTACAAATCTAGGTAAACTAAATTTTCTTTTTCAACTTTGGACTGACTGTAAACGTTTTTGTGCCCGAGTGCTCTGAAGTATGGCAAAATAATGACTACACCGGTGTAAAATTGAATCTGTAACTAGGATATCCATGCTTTATATATATGTGACAGATTTAATTAGATTATAATTATATAAATATATTAAAAGCAAATTATTTACAATCATGAGTGTCATAAATGTTTGGAGCATTCGGCCTATTTGGCCCATTTTTTAAAAATGAATATACTTTATCTTGGATTGGCAATAAATACAAATATTTGAATTACGGTTAATATCCTTACTGTACGCAGTAAGGTTCACTGTAAATGGAGAGAATACCGGACGCGTTCATCTGTATTCAATTTTGGAACACTACGTATTATACTCTGAACACCGATGTTTAGTACAAGTGTTCTGTGTACGATTGGAACGCTTGATTTGAACGCCAGCATTCAATATTCGATCTCCTTCCAAGAAAAGTCTAGACATATTTTACTGTTTTGAGTTTTAATGAACTAGGGGTAAGTTATTTTACCGATACATTGTTAATTGAAGTTTCAGTGAATGCATAAAAATGAAATTACTATATAAAAACATTGACAGGACATTTTATATGAACAGGGGCATTCATTGCATGTTCTATCTTAGAACGCCGGTGTTATGTCTAAAAATAGAATTTTTCAAGAAAGCGTCTGTCAGTACCGTGAATACGTCATCAACAAGCGTCTCATGTTTGGCGGAAACAGGAAACTGGAAGGATAATCCGGAATAATGTGTTATGAAGTAATTTTTCTGCTATTTGCATATCTTCTTTGCTTGTATACTTTGTTCATAATTTATGTTTAAGTTCCACCCGCCAGATCTATAGTGTTTACTAAATAGATATTCCATGTAAATTCAAACAGGTAGCACTTATGTTGTTGTTGTTGTCGCTGTATTGCAAATGCTGAACTAAAGAACATGAAATACTTTAACTTTTATTTTAGGTCACATCTTGAGCAGGTGCAATTGGCTGCTTATTCAAACAATGAAACTGTCTGATAGCTCTACATAAAGCGTATAACGAACAAAAGTTGAAACAAAGTTTGATCGGAATAAGAAGGACATATGTCATTTCCAGACTCCTAAAGTGATCACTGAGGTTTGTTTGTTAAAGTTAGATGATATTTCTGTTCTGTTAAACAATCTAGTACGCTAGAATGATTGAACAATACTCTCATTAAGTGCTAGTATGATTTTCTGAACCTTTAGCTGGGACTTGAACTTGCTATTATAAAACAGTGCGTGGCCTTTGGAAGTTTGAGTTGAATTACTGATTTTCATGAATAAGGTGTATAATATTTTACATCAGCATATATACCTAATTTTAATATAAAGCATTATTTCGCATTTAATAGGTTTATACAACATTCAAATATCCATCTCTGTACCTATTTTAAAACAGCAATTAGTTTTATTAATGCTCCAATATTGAGAAATTTAAATGCTGTTTATATAATGAAATCCATTTTTCTTTTGCCAGGTTGTTAAAGAACAGGACTTTGAGGTCATATTGGAGGTAAAAGAAAACACTCCTCCAAAATTAGTGATATTTACCAGAAATGACAAAGCAGAGACAGCCTATTTAGTAGGAAATTGTACTGCCATTAGGTGCAATAGGGAGAGTACAGTGTTATTTGCAGTTCAGTTATTTGCAACATTTTGTGTTTTTTTTTTCGACAATGAATATCATTCTTAAGCAATGTCTTTAGGATTCTTGCAGCAATTTGTATTTGAAGAACAGTATACAAATGAAAGTTAAGAAAATCATTTTTTTCTGTGAGAAGTATAGAACAGTATTTAAATAAATGAGTTACATGGTTAAGGTGTTGGGAGGATAATGAAATTAGCAGTCACTCCTTCTGAAATATCATTCTGGTTTGTATTTTGCTGAAATCAAATGCAGCAGTTCAAGATAGAGAATAGTTTTCAGTATTAAATGCTAATACCACTGGTCTCTTCTGAGCTGCAGCAGATAGATTGACATTTTTCAAATAATATTACTGGGTTTTTCAAAATAATGTTTTTGGTACTGAGCAGGGACATATTTTACAAAATGGACAAGTTTATTGTTACCGAACAAGTTGATTGACATTCTCAAAATGTTACTATTAGTTCTGAGCAGACATGCTGGTATTTTCTAAATGCAATTGGGACTGAGCAGGTTTTTAACATTTTACAAATGAAATTGTATATATATAATATTGCATATTACAGTAATTCATAAATAAATGTGTACTTTCTTATGTTCTGAGCTGTATGCAAGAATAAAATAATAGTATATCTTTCTATATTATTGTATAAATCTGTCAAGGTTATGTCTGGTTG
The DNA here is from genome assembly GCF_021730395.1 of Mercenaria mercenaria. NCBI lineage: Eukaryota > Metazoa > Mollusca > Bivalvia > Venerida > Veneridae > Mercenaria > Mercenaria mercenaria. The sequence goes on from NC_069362.1 coordinate 29,650,789, forward strand.
AAATGCTGGTTTTGTGCCACTGATGAAATAATTTTGTAACTAGTATTTCCAACCTTACCTGATTTATTTGCTTTGGGAAAAAGTCATAGTCATGTGCCAGTGTCTTTTTGTTAAAAAAAATATCCTGAATTTTTCTTAAGTACCATTTTATCTTTGAAACTTGGATTTTGACCATCGTCTATTTGCAAGAGTACAAAATTCTGTCAATATTTTTTTCATTATGGTAATTTTTTACACAGTTTCGAAAAATTTTGGGACAGGGAACACTTTTACAGGAAATTATGTTCAAAGCATAATATCTTCTTTTATGTTTTTATGACAGTTTTTTTTTCAGGTATGTTTAAAATACAACGAAAGAACAATATACATGTACATAAAAAGCTTGTAAAATTGTCAGGTTAAGTAGTTGCACATGATGTTGGTAGTTTTTCTTCAAAATGTTTTTTTGAAATAAAGTTTTATTTTTCAGCAGTAAATGTTATTATGTATAACAAATATCCCTTAGAAAAACATGTCTCTTATCCAGTGTTCAAAACTGAATGCAGTATGTTCAACTAATGCTCATATTCTTAACGTCCATGTCTTTGAACATGTTCTAGGCGTTCAATATCTGTTGCATTGGAATTGAACACGTCCGGAGTTAAACAAAAGAACACCTGGGTGTTCACAGACTGTTCATTTGCGGAACTGTAGGTGTTACCAATCTGAACACTAACATTAAAAAATAGAACATGTCTGGTGTTAAAAAAGAACACCTGGCTGTTCATAAGGTGTTCCACAACAGAACAGCTGGCTGTTCACCGGGCGTTCTTTCTTTGAGCAGCTAGTGTTAAAAATTTGAACACTAGTATTAGGATTTTGAACGCAAAGACGCGTTCAATATCTGTTGCAAATTGGCGTTCAAAGCGTGTTCAGTTCCTTAACACTTACATTTACAGTGTTGAAAAAAGCATTTGTTCTAAATTTCATACAAAGCGTTGCTGTTAATAAAATGCGATGGCAGCTTTACTTCTGTACTGAAAAATTATCGCTTTTCACGTGCGCCAGACAGTTCTATTTTATAATAATTCCTCTCTGGCGTTTCTCTGTTTCTCTGGCGAACAATTTTATAGCTAGTTGTTTAAATAAAAACTAATGCATCTCAGACAAGAGGGCCCTAATGGCCCTATATCGCTCACCCGAGTTGCTTGCCTGAACAGTTAAAATTTTCTACTTAATAAATACAGACAGGTACTATGTAATAAGTATGCGTTTTTGTTTGTTTTTTGTTTGTTTTTATTTTCTTTGGGGTGGGGGTGGCGTTGATGTGGGATTAGTCATTGAGGGAAATGATATGATATGACAAAACCAAACATGAAGACTTTTAAGTTTCCACTATAAAAATAAGGGGTGAAGTGACCACGCCCCCTGGCGGCCATGATCTTTGACGAAGCGGAATAACTTGAACAATCTTGGTAGAGGATCACACAAGGACCATTTGTGTGAAATTATTTTAAAATCTGGCAAGCAGTTTCCTACAAGAAATTGTTTAAAGTTCTCACTAAAAACATTTAGGGAAAAGAGATCACGCGCCCTGGTGGTCATGTTTTTTTATGTGAAATTATTTTGAAATAAGAGGAGATATTGTTAGAAGATGTTTCTATTTTTAGCTCTGGCGGTCCCTATGTGCAACCAAGCGGAACTGTTTGAACATTTTTGAAAGAAGACAACCCAAGAAATACCCAGACCAAGCTTTATCAACTTCCATCCAATGGTTTTAGAGGAGATGTTGTTTGAAGGAAAGTGTGGACGGACGACGGATTGACGTACGATGAGCGATCACAATAGCTCACCCTAAGCACAAAAGCTCGAGCTTAAAATATCACAGAAGAATTAGCTTGGTTAAAAATATGCTTTTACATTCTTGGTATATAATAAAATTATAACACTGTTAGTACGGTTTTAGTACTACTTTCCAGATTTTATTTATACCTGTGATTAGTAATCATTTCAATGTTCTGTATAATATAACTCTGCTAAATTAAAATCCGGTGCTGCAGAGCCTTATAGATGTTGCACCAAACCAGTAACAATTTGTTTACCTTAGCAAGATGACGTGTAAAAATCATGAATACGATGCCGAATGGCAAAGTCCCGCGTAGAAGTCAAAGGCCAAATCCCTTAAATTCGTATCTACTCCATATCTTCTGAGCTACTTGAAAATTTTCATGAAATTGGACATCATCACTTCATCTAACTTTCCTTTTATCAAATCGATGCATAGGGGTATTAATCGTCTTCGGTGACAGTTGTGCTTTTGCTTTGTAGTGACTATGCTTTCATATAGATTTTATAAATTTTTACAGCTGCAGATTTTAAGTACATTATGGCCGCTAAATACATTTCATTATCTCTCATGATCACACCTGTTCAACGTAAAATAACACTGTATTATTATTATTATTATTATCATTATTATTATCATTATTTACCAGATTTTATAGCGCTCTTTTCAGGCTTTGTATAAACTACAGTTTTATCATAACTTCACTCGTAGAAAAGGTTTTTCTATATCTTGATATAAAAATATCTGTAAATCAGCCAGAATACTACGGTGCCCCTAAAGTGACATGTTACACACATTTTTTCCAATTAGGTAATGTGAGACTTTTTTTTATTTCGTTTAAACGAAATCATTTCGTTTAAACGAAATAACTTATTTCGTTTAAACGAAATAAAAAAAGTCTCACATTACCTAACTGGAAAAAAAGTGTGTAACATGTCACTTTAGGGGCACCGTAGAATACAATATATTAACTGAAAAACTTGACTCATCTTAGTCAGACTGAGCTGCATCAAACTAATTGAGTGCATGCATCATTACAATCCCCATCTAAACACATTTAACTGCCAATAAACCAAACAACAACCAAATATTTTAAAATCGCTGAAATGCCTTTGCCAGACAGAGATTCAAGTAATAATGATAAAATGCAGTGCTTGGCATATCAACTACAAACAATCAAAGGCGTAAGTTTTAGCAACACTCTTAGGGTAAAAACATAAATGAAAGTATGGTTTTAATTCGTTCGTAATGGCCGACTTGGAAAGAAGTATGTTCCTCAGGTACGTGCCCACTACATTTAGATTCTTTTGTTGTATAATGAAAATGTAAAATCACAACCTCCGAGATAAATCATGGTCTAAGTTTGGCAAATATAGGCAGTTCACAACCAGAAGCAGTACCCCGGTTTATGTTTCAACCGACAACTTTGTTTCTAAATGTTGAAACAAATTTTCTGTGAGTGTACTGCGTTTACAAAATGCAAAATGACATTGTAAAAAGAAAAAAAAAAAGAAAAACATGGTAAGCTTGTCTGGCAGAGAAAACGTTTTACTTAATTTTAAATTCAGTTTGGCATTGAACTTTTGAATAATGAGAATAGTTGGCAATTGATTAAACTTTCCAAGATTTCCTGGCTTAATTGACTAAACAGATTAGAAATGTTCAAAAATTATTTGATTCGCGATTCGTATGTCTACATAGATAAAAGAGTAACTAAATATTTTGTTTACTTTCTGAAAAGTAAAAAAATGAGTAGGATATCAAAAGATCCAATTTTACCACTAATACGAATAAAGATGACATGTTAGCATTGGCAATATATGACACTAGCTCTATTCGAGATTCTTAATAACATCTGATCTTGTAGTGTTAAATATTCTTATAACAGTATTAAAGTATAATGTGGTAACTCAGATTCCTGTGAATTTACTTGCATCTACAAATGTATATATTAATTAAATTAGCGAGATATGATATCATACACTCCACGTAAAAATCAAAGTGTCTCCTATTGTCACATGATATGAAACATTCGTCAGAAGCAGATATTTGAGCAGGTCTCCTCTTCACTAATTCAAACAAGAGGGCCATGATGGACCTATATCGCTCACCAGAGTTTTTCTGGCCTACTGACCTAGTTTTTGACCCCAAATGACCCAATTTCAAATTTAATCTAAAGATAATCAAGACAAACATTCTGACCAAGTTTTATATAGATTGAGTTACAACTGTTGCCTTTAGAGTGTTCACAACTTTTCCTTTGATTTGACCATGTGACCTAGTTTTTGATCCCAAATGACCCAGAACTGGACCTAGAGATCATCAAGATAAACATTCTGACCAAGTTTCATAAAGATTGAATCACTGTGGCCTCTATAGTGTTCACAAACTTTTCCTTTGATCTGGCCTACTGACCTAGTTTTTAACCCCACATAACCCAGTTTCAAATGTGACCTAGAAATCATCAAGACAAACATTCTGACGAAGTTTCATAAATATTGGGTCACAACTGTGGCCTCTAGAGTGTTCACAAGCTTTTCCTTTGATCTGGCCTACTGACCTAGGTTTTGACCCCACATAACCCGGATTCAAAATTAATCTAGAAATCATCAAGACAAAAATTCTGACAAAATTTCATAAAGATAAAGTCACAACTTTGGCCTATACAGTGTTCACAAGTTTTTCCTTTGATCTGGCCTACTGACCTAGTTTTCGATCCCACATGACCCAGATTCAAACTTGACCTAGAAATCATCAAGACACACATTCTGACCTAATTTCATAAAGACTGTTCCTTTAGAGTTTTCACAAACTTTTCCTTTGATTTGATTATGTGACCTAGTTTTTGATCCCAAATAACCCAGATCAGAAGTGAACCTAGAAATCATCAAGACAATCATGCTGACCAAGTTTCATAAATATTGGATCATAACTGTGGCCTCTAGAGTGTTCACAAGCTTTTCCATTGATCTGGCCTACTGGCCTAGTTTTTGACCCCAAATAACCCACTTTCAAACTTGACTTAGAGATCATCAAGGCAAACATTCTGACGAAGTTTCATAAAGATTGAGTCAAAATTTTGGCCTCTAAAGTGTTCACAAGCTTTTCCTTTGATATGACCGGGTGACCTAGTTTTTGACCCCACATGACCCAGATTCGAACTTGACCTAGAATTTATCAAGACAATTATTCTGACCAAGTTTAATAAACATTGGATACAACTGTGGCCTCTAGAGTGTTCACAAGCTTTCCTTTGATCTGACCTACTGACCTAGTTTTTGACCCCAAATGACCCAGTTTCAAACTTGACCTAAAGATCATCAAGACAAACATTCTGACCAAGTTTCATAAAGATTGGGTTTTACAAATGTGGCCTCTAGAGTGTTCACAAGGCAAATGTTGACGGACGACGCACGACGCATGACAGACGACGGACGCCGGACAATGACCGGTTAAAATAGCTCACCTTGAGCACTTTGTGCTCTGGTGAGCTAAAAAGGAGTTTTGTATTAAGGTAAACATAAAATATGTCAAGTGATAGAATCTATATGTAATTTAGACTGAGTTCCTACGAATTAAAATATGTCATATGACAAGTTAGGAATTGCACCTGCGCATTAGCCGATGGAAGTAGTCGAGAAAGATATTTTGAACTAATATTCTGCTATTTACCCTCTAAGAGGTAAAACAGTGTCTGTTTTATTCATATATTTTCCCTTTTATTTTGCCTTTTTAGTCAGGAGTTCATAATGACATCACGCTTCTCGCAAATTGACGCTTTTGACTTGGTGGTTGGCAGTTAATTGCGTTACATAATAATAAGTAAAATGGTTCATCGAGGCCAGAAATTTGTACAAACCGGACAGAAGTTGCGAAATTGTCATTTGTGCAGGAAAGAAGCGTTTACCATTATGTCCAGTACTGGACAGGTATAGTGACCATGCACGGACACAGCCAATTTTCTCAGAGGGGGTCCGATCCCCTGTTCCACCCCACCCTGGAAATTTTGAAATTTAGCACTTCATTTTTTTGCATTCTGGGACAGTTTTATGGACTAACCTGTTAGATTTGGGAAAATGATAAAATCAAGCTTTCTTGAAGGTAAAATTCTTAGTTTCTTTTAGATAAATAATATGAATTATGTCGGGGTCGTATGTAGCAGCAGCCGCATATACTTTACATGCAGTCCTAATGTTGCCTTTTTCGAAAAACATTTTCTTTCCTTCTTGTCTTCTTTCCTTTTTTAAAGATTTTCCAGAGGGGGTCCGGACCCCCCCCCCCCCACACCCTTCTGGATGCGCGCATTTTGACATATGCTTTCTGTTTTATGCAGGTAAACTCTTGTTTGGTTAAAATTCAACAGAGCACAATTAGCACAATTGTCTGAACAGTGTACAAACTCATTACTGCTTTTTTCAGGCAAGGGTGGAAAAAAAGTGGTAGACAATGAAAGCAGTAACATTTTCATCAAAAAAAAAAAAAAACAATGAGACAAACATTTCCAACATCTTTGGACGGTTCAAAAATCCCATGTTAAACATACGATAAAGCCCGAAACGCGTGAAAATGTTCCGAATGTAAATCGGGTGAAGTAGGCGCTCTATGTAAAGAGTTAGATTATGCGTCTAGATTGATTAAACTGGGCGAGTCTACTTACTTATTACTTGAGGATGAAAAAAAAAAAACGTGTTTTTTAAATGTTGCTCTTAAACAAGGGTGGCGGTTGAACTACTAAAAGTACAACAACAGTTAATTCACAACAAATCGTACGGTATGTTTTATAATCAGTAGAAGCTAGTCGTATTTACGCTTATGAGACCTGTTTCACCCATAAGTAAAGAATTCACAGGTCCGTCATGAAATATTTTCCCCAGCGCGCATATACTTTACCTATTCAATATGATCGCGGCCTCGGCGGCCTCGGCTGGTCGCGATCAACAAACACTATTCACATCTTATCTTTATTTTTGTAGGCATTGATGTTAACAAAAGTACTTTTAAACAAATCACGAACAGTTACACTGATCATTCACCTTGCCAAATGGTAACGTATCTGTATAGAATATTAGACGTAACTAAGCATTACGTTTTCAGACTTACAACCAACTGTTTGTAATATATCTGGTAATTCCAGTAATTATCTCAGTAATAAGTTAAAGACACCTATTTCGTTGCAAGAAAGAACCTGGATTTCTACGTTGATGACAATGGAAATAAAAAGCAAATTCGTCAATATAGACCGAACTGTTTGCAACATTATAATTGTTTGTTGTGGACATCCTCGCTAATGCGCAGTTAATATTTCGTTGATACCACAAATTCGCAAAAGCTACTGCTACAAAAGTCTTGAGATGATATGTATGGTTTTTGTTTTACTGACGGACACAAAATCTCTGAGTATTGATTTAATAGTATTAAAGACCTGCTTCAGTCCTACCTTTTGACCTTAAATTGTCACTGAAAAAGCATGAAAATCCTGAATATGAACAGTGAAGCCTGTAAAAATAGAGTCTATTTTATATCAAATTCTCTACAAAATACGTGTGGTTTTGCGTGCTAGTGTAGCGCGTGGCCGATAACTGTTACCTATTGTAATCATGGGTTACATACACACAATAGAATTTGAATAGCCGCGGAGCAGGGCTTTAATAGTATATTTTGATTTTCCTTATGTTTATCATTATGGAAAGAGAAATTGCGGCTAAAGAAGTCATGTTTCATAGTTTACATAATACTAGTGCATGGCATGAAAAGAAATATTTTTAAAATCAGCATTGTCCTTACATTTTAGTAGTTTGTTCTCGTTGTTGTGTTTGTTGCCAGTTTATTTACACGTTTGGAATCATTTGTTTCCAAGAAACTAAGTAAAATGACGACTTTGTTTTGATCATGGAAATTCACTTAGCACATTTGGAATGCACTTCGAAAGCTATAAATAATGTCACTATCTAAATTACTATGTAAGGACTTCATGCAGACTATATATGACTTAACGAGAGACTTTTTGTTGAAAAGATTCATCGAAGACGAATGTTTATTTAAATGTTTAGCTATACATAAAGTATCAGAAAGAAGCCGCATAAATATAACAAAGCCTGGATTTGAAATCCCATCTAAATAAACTAAACATCAGTTTTATTTATTGTCTGTAAACGATACACGCTATGTAAGACATTAGCAAGAAAACAGACCAATTTAACAGTAACTTCAACACGCAACTTGTGAAACCCTAGCCTTACCAATGATAATCTCTGATTAGAAATGGCTCTATCAGGACACAGCTAGATTTATGAGATGTCCGAACGGGTCCAAAAGTGTCTGATTCTATTACTGTGCTTATGTCTTGTCGTAGACTTAGACTTTGGACGGATGATGTATATATAATAAGTAAAGTACCTTAAAAGGACTGACCTTCAGATTAACATCTGAATATCGTAATTTTTAATAACTAGAGTGTATGAATCGTAAATCAATATCATTTATGGCGATAGTCTAGGAGTATGATGCGAAATACAGCAACATTCTTGCAACATTCTTGCTATACAACAATTTTGTTTTGTGTAACTTACGCTTTTAAGGGCTATTTGTCATCAAGTAAAATACTACGAGTGCGTATTTATGAATAACAACGACCCAGAACATGTTAAATTAACTTTATTTCGGGCCATCCCGACAGGTCGGTATAACAATAGGATTTTTCTTTAAAAAATGAAAACAACCAAAGCTGTCGAATCCGATGGAGCTGGTTCAACCTTGCTTTCTGTACGAGCAGTTGCAAATGCACGGGCAAGCTGAGAACCAGCTGTTGCAATGCATAACCCAAAGAGACTCTTTCTAAATGAAAAATGTTTCCATTTCCCTGATTGGTCGAAGGTATATCAGTTTATGTGCTTAGCAAGTTATGTTGAACATTAGCATATAAAACGAGTCGCTAATTAGCTTTACACAAAGCTAACCTTGTGTACGTTTTAGGTACATTTACTTTGAGAAAAAATTACAAAGTATTAAGAGAAAAACTGCATTTAGAGACATTATTTTTATTCATTTTCTTTGTCTGGTTAAAGAAAACAAATAATGTTATATTAAGAGACCATTTATGTTAAGAAACCACTTTACCCTTACGTGGTATCTTAATGCAAGATGTACTGTTGTGTTACAAAAATCTGTTTTAATAATACTCCCAGTATTTCACGTAGCGTGTTAGTTTGGAAGTAAATGCAACATAAGGGTTGTTTTATATAAAATGTTTCTAAATCTTCAATTATTTTAAAGCACACACATTTTTCTTTTTATATAACATACGGTTTATTACCGATTGTTTGATTCATCTTTCCGTAGTAAAATAAAATAAATTAAAATAAAGTGAAATTTGTTTTCTTAGACTTAAACGTTAAACAAAACAATACAATTATACATAAATTGCAGAGATCTATGAATTGTAAAAATATCAATGGTATTGTTAGATTTTACTAAATCATTAAAGGCATAGGGTATTTTCCATGTTATAATTCGGCAAAACAAATTAGAAAGTAATTTTGGTTTATTTATCAATGGACTGGATATTTTAGTAAACTTAAAAGCAACCTTTCCTTGTAAGCGTAAACAGAAATTATGAAAAACCCTATAACCGGTTAGTTGGATCAAGTAGAAGAACTAAATCAGAACTAGATTTAATGTGGAATCTATTATCATGATTATACATCAAATTCCTACATTTTTTATCTCTAGGCATGCTACTACATGCAAATTGCAAACTCAGAACATCTCTGTCAGTTCTTTGTGACAGTGCATACTAAATGTCCTTATGGGTTCATCAGATGACTTACCTTACGTTTCGATCGAAGCTGATGCATATCTCGAGCATGGTCCCGGTTTCCAGGGGATATCCGTTTCCACAGCAATATTCCAACAATTGAATAAGTAATGGAGAGTATAAGCAATGGAATTAAATAGGTTATCACAAAAATGAATACTGTATATATTTTCCTATCATTCATATTGTCCCATTGTTCCTGGCAAGCAATTATGCCACCACCATAGTCATTGGCTCGAGCAACTTTGAATTGCACAGAAGATAGAGCAGTACTACAGACCCATATTATAATTATCACATATTTGGCTCTCTTTTTGGTCAGACGGGATCGCAAGGGAAACATGACAGCCATGAATCTGTCAATTCCAATTGCCATATTTGTGAACACACTACCTGAGACAGACAACAACTGAACGAATAAGACAATGGGACACATCGGTTTTGAAAATATCCATGTATCCATCATAGTGTAAATAAATGTAAAAGGCATACAAAACATTGCCATGATCAAATCACAAATAGCCAGATTAATTAAAAAAGGCCGTAGATCCGTTCTCGAGCGTCGCCCACGAGCAAAAACGAGAATAACAAACCCATTGCCAATAATGGAAAATAATGTCGTTAATGTAAAAAGGATAATTAATCCTATTTCAGAATCATCCGACAATGGTCCGTAGTTCTCTTTCAATGTGCCATTCACATCATCTGACACTGGTGTTAAATTTGTACTTACTGGTGTTATATTCCAAGAACCAAAATTCCTAAATGATATGTTAACATGCTCAAAACAATTTCCTCCTTCTTTTGAGCACATTATTTATTTAATGCTTAAAATCTTAAGAGGACGTTTTCAACATTTTCATAACAGCGAAACAATTACTCGTTGCATTTATATATCCACAAAGGTCAGTAAAACCTTTCTATTTTCTCTACTGATTTCTCGTTTTTAAAACATCATTTGTTCATTCTATCGTATAGATTAATTCCATCGAAGTAATGTATCTTTGGCGTTTGAAGCTAACGTATAAACTTATCAATATATCAATGTATTTGCTAAATCTATTCGCATTAAAATATTAAGGAATCCGTTATTGCCAATATAAAGTCCCACCATAAAGCTAATTATATTATTTATTCTTGTAAATTTTCTTACAAAGTAATTGCTACATGCAACTGAAATAATTTCTTTATTTCATCCAATATTAACCTTGACCAAATCGTTCAATGAAATATTGTATTACTAAGATATCTAAAACAGCATTTAGCTTAGTTTATCGCGGTATCAAAAAACTTAATTTCCAAAACAAAACTCCATGTCTTTGTTGCACATGAACTGTATTCATTGAGCAAGTACTAGCATTAAGATAACACGTAGTAGCATCAATGGAAATTCCACATTTTACATTGCAATGCAGGAGTATGATCGGCTTACTGTATTGGAGGCGTCTCCTTGCTGAGATCTCACTCGTTATATGTAACCAATGCCTTCTTTCCATCTCTCCACAGTCAGTAGCTTCATTCATTAAATACAGAAGAATTGATTAAAGATGTACAGGTTACGTTTACTGTACGTGAATTTTCTTGTTTATGTTTATTTACTTTAGTCGTTTAAATTATGGAACAAGTCAAGGAGTCGACATTCTTTTTCTTTAATATCGAGAAATAATGTTCCGTAATTAAGTTTAATTATATTAACATCGATTGATTGCAAACGCTGTATAATCAGTTAAGAGAAGTTCCATGTATATCTTATATATGACCATTTACTTAATTGATAATTATCATGAAGATTGCGGAGTGTTGTTTTGCTAGCTTCATGTGTCATTCCTTTCTTTTTTATTCTTTCATGTATTAACATGTCAAAATATGTCCATTGTCTGTGAGGTTTGGCCTACAACTCAAAATATCAGACGATAACAATACATTACTGGTATAAAATAGATAATATAAACAGTACGAATTAAATTTAATACTCGGCGACATATGGGACTGCTCAGTTTAATTTCTTTCAGTATTCGTATTGACCTGAACAGGTTTCAGTTGATGCTGTACTACAGAATAAATATTTATATCGTTAACGTCAGTGTAAGCGGTACAATAAAACAGTGCATAAAAGTTAAACAATTATCATATATAAAAAAGTGCCACACAAGAACCACAAAACCACTTAACCGCTGCACGCAGAGAGCTTAATTTGTATAACTTTTCCGGCTCCATTAAGTAGCGAATGGTTTGGCTAGCACTGTGTAAATATTTTCTATTGTTTTTGTATGATCATAGTGTCTTGTTAATAGGTTAACGGTGTGTGCTTCCAGTTAATGACTACTAAAAGAGAATAATGTATACATATTCCGATCACTGTTCGCCGCATCAAAGCAGTTTGGAAGTCTCAGATGGAATATAAACCAGCCTTAAACTAAAAATACACATACGTTCAGCAAACAGATGCCTCTGTTATTTAAGCGGAAGACTAGTATTAAATGTCGATTTTACATCTGATTCTACATCTTGAATTCAGCATGAGTTTTATGAATAAAATAAAAATACGGGATTTAAACAGCGCAGCTTAAGTATTGCGTGTAAGTTAGATGACTTTATTTTGATACTCTATTAACAATCATGGATTTTATTTGCCCAATAAATATCAATTGTTAGATACTTAATGTCGATTTAAGCAACGGTATGCTGATATCATTATTTGTGAAGTGTTATTCTATAGCTCTGAACGTTATAGTGCATGGTGGGATTCCGAAATACATAAAGTAGGTGTCTAACATGAAAATAAACGCATTTTTAAAAGAGTATTGTTAACACACACTGTAATACACAATAGAACCCCGCTAATAAGACCATCAATGATTTCGTGAATGTTTGCGGAACACTTACAATTATTGTCCTATTGCGATGTTCATTCAGCCATTTTTTGTCTCTGACAACAAGTCAAAGATAGTTCCATCTACCCCTTGAATAAAGTTTTAGCTATTCTCAAAATGATTAAATAACTGTATAATGTCAGACTTTTCGTACTGTTTCACATCCGAAGATGGCATACTGTTCGAAAGAAATCTTTTTCGTAATAATTATGAAAAGAATATATCATGTTTTGAATTAACTCCTAATCAATATCACATCAACGATTCCGTTATTTATTTGTTTATCAGTTCATTGAGGATTATCCTCGTCACTGGATTTACTTTTAGAAATATTTCATGTTAAGTGCATTAAATGAAGTGGAGTCTGAAATAAATATGTGTACTAAACGACTCTAGCTATTTAAGAAGCGAGACAAAAGTTCTTTTTACGATTACGTATCCGGAAAAATCATATACACATACTAGAGTATGCCTCTATTGTTGTCTAGAGTTATAAAAAATTTAATCTTACATTAATGTGATAACAGTTCCACAGAAAGGTTCAAAATTTCTGTCATTTGTAAAAACATTTCCTTTTAAAAAGTCCAGGAACTGTCTATCGCCATAAAAGAAAACAAAGACAAAGGTTATAGAGGATGGGCCACTTTTCAAGTATGCGGTAAAACTTTAAGCCAGTGTGTTTTGTGAGTGCGTTTGTGTGCGTGTGTGTTAGTGAGTGCGTGATTGATATGCGCGCTTCCATATGCATGTGTATGTGGCAGATATGGTAGCCACTTATTGTCCAAATGTGATTATAAGAACAACTGTATACTTGGTTTTAGATTTATAAAGAAGGTTGGTTCATAACGAACAACACGAGCAACTGTATACAAATATTTGGTCAACCAGAAAGCATCTGGTTCAGTGAGTAAAATTAATAGCGTTGAATGCTTGTTCAACGACGGCGATTCTAAGAGTTGTTCTCTCTGGTGATTATGTTAGATTTAATGCCGGAATAAATAATTGCAAATACTTGTGTATATTGTTGTTATACCTGATAGGAGTTTCTGAAGTGGGTTTGTATTGGGCTATCGTAAAATTCAAGTGACATGTAGTATCTAAGCTATCGTTTGTTATTTAGATTCCTTAACGATTACAATTAACAACAGGGAGGATGAACGTTTCGAACGTATCTTTACATCTAAGCTGAAATCTCTTTATAGATACTTCTGTCATGATTATATAGGCTTCCAGTCGTAAGGAAGGTTAACTATTATTACAATCAGTTACATATGTAAAAACATATTACAATCAAAATTATCTGCGTGTCGGTAAAAATGTCGTGTGCCAGATGTACTTATCATGTGGCAACATATCAAGGCATAACGTTTTATCTAATTACGAATACAAAATGTTTTCAACAGTACATAATATAATATTAGTACATTTCAGCTTTATATACAGGTTCCTATCCGTGAAAAAACAAAATGTAGCAGCAAGTTCTTACATTTCATAATTACAATAATGACGAATCGGACTGATCAAAAGCAAGATTATAAGAATCTTTCACTGCTCGAAGGTATGGATTGAAATATCTGGCTCTCGGATAACTGTTTTGCAAATTCAGTAATAATATATTCTTTATTTTAGCATAATTTCTTCATTTAGCATCACAAAATTGGGACCCGCCCGCTTAGCTCAGTAGGTAGAGCGTCGGTCTACGGATCGCGGGGTCGTGAGTTCGATCCTCGGGCTGGGCGTATGTTCTCCGTGACTATTTGATAAACGACACTGTGTCTGAAATCATTAGTCCTCCACCTCTGATTCATGTGGGGAAGTTGGCAGTTACTTGCGGAGAACAGGTTTGTACTGGTACAGAATCCAGGAACACTGGTTAGGTTAACTGCCCGCCGTTACATGACTGAAATACTGTTGAAAAACGGCGTTAAACCCAAAACAAAAACAAACAAACAAAATTGGGTTCTTTGCACTATATTACTTTCAAGAAAATAAAAAATCACATATAACAAAGCATAATTCAACGTAAAGAATTTCCGGTTTGTTCATCATATATCTGGCATCTACAGCTATCATGCCGACCGATAAACATCGAGTATGCACAAGTCATACAATAAATTGCGACTTTAATTACGCATGCATAACGTGCAATATTTACGTTTGCCAAACGGGACGGAAGTAATTTATCAGTTTTAGCTTAAATCTATATTTGTGTGAACTTCTGATATTTACAAATGCATACTATGGCAATATCAAAATTCGAAGACAGTTTTCGTATCTATTCTATGGTCTATGGAGGACTACCTACTGAAGCATTCTATCCTGAAAATCAAACTATTCGATACATTTATGTTAATTTTGAATTAATTCAAATTCTGCTAAGGATATAACACAAAAGGAAGATGGCAAATCAGAAATAGAAGGTATATAAAATATTTACAAATACAATAAATATCAATAAATTAAGTTTTTAATTTATCTTAAATATATAACAGATTTGGTCGTGAAGTTGTAAGATATGCAGTTCCTATTTATCATTTAATGCCTTAGAACAAATGCATGTAAATCTTAATACAACTGCATATCATTAGTAGATTACAAATGTAAGTTATTAGTACGGGGGCCAATGAGGTCTACCATGCACCATGCCCCTAGATTTTTTTTCATAGGTACCAAATTGTTCGGCAGAACCAACTCTTTCAAAATAAAAAATGTTCCCATGAAAAAAACTCTTTTGAACTATATATGATTTCACTGTTTCCATGGCAACCATTCAATTTTGAAAAGGACGACCATATAGATGATACTCAGTCATATTGTTACGCGCCTGCCCTTGTGTGACGCTCTAGTGATTGAATACTGTTATACAGCCTATATGCTAGGGCAGTGGTCAGTAGCTGCCTAGCACGTACGCCGATAAAGGCTGACAGTATGTAGCCCTTGGTGTAATCTAGGACTGGACTGGACTGTATTGTGGGTCGGGTACCAAGTATGTGTATATTGATGGTGTTGGCACTATCAATTAATTGGCCGCAAGATTTATTGAAGTACAGTAGAGGCGAATGGACACTCAACAGCTTGCTCAAGGTAGACTTAAACTAAATAGAATGGTCAGAGTGACTGGCACTCTATAGGTTGCCAACTATGACTGGAACTATATAGACTGAAACTCTTTGAACTGGAACAATTGTAGTCTGCTGTAGGCTGCTAACCGTGACTGGGACTCTTAAGGCTGCTCGCCGTGACTGGAACGCTATAGACTGCTCGCCTTGACTGTAACTCTGTAGGCTGCTCGTCGTGACTGGAACACTATAGACTGCTCGCCATGACTGTAACTTTGTAGACTGCTCGCCGTGACTTAAACTCTGTAAGCTGCTCACTGTGACTGGAACCCTGTTAGACTGCTTAACCGTGACTGCAACTTTGTAGGCTTTTCACTGTAAGCTGCTTAGCGTGGCTGAAACTTTGTAGTCTGCTTGGCTTGTCGACGTGACTGGAACTGACTGGCCGCCGTGACGGGATACTGATCTCTGTTTGGAACTCCAACAAAGTTTCTAAAATTACCCTTGGGAAATGCTTATCATTTAAAACACTACAAACGAGAACTTAAGTTTCTAATCTAGTTTATTTACTAAAATCTTAACAGTTTCTGATGTAAATAAAAGAAAAACGTTTCATAAAATATTCCGAACATTTTTGTACAGATGAACAGTCATGAAGCAACTGAAATTTAAAAGTTTTCCAAGTCAAAGTATTGTTACTGCGCAAAATTATTATTAATTCTAAAATAAAACCTTTAAATTGCCAAAGTACAACAAATAAAAATGCTGCACACCTTTAGAATTTAGATATAAAGCCAAAATTTCGTAAAATTATAATAACAGCCAAAACGGTGTGCAAGTGTGAATTTTGAAGTTGGAGACCACGACTGAATGTGTGGAAGCCTATTTATACCCCCCCCCCCACGCCACAGAATCAGCCCACAACCCCACAGCGTGGAGCTGTGGAAAACGAACGTGCCACAGAAAAATTGTGGTGACCACCAATTTTTCGTGGGATCGTCCACAACGCCAAAGTGTGGAACGCCTCGCAGAAAAATTGTGGGGACCACAGATTTTTCGTGAGAACGGCCAAAATCCCTTAAAAATACATAAAATAACAACTGCATAATCATAAAGAGACGTATTACAAACTTTCCTCGAAATATTATGGCAAAACATCACGAATAAAGCAATTTAAAACAATTCGAAAGCCGCTCCATAAGCTTCACTGTTGCGTAACGATTGCTCACCGTGAAAATAAAAATGACATACATGTACGACATGTGCACTGTGATAAAACATCAAAATAACAATGTTTTACTTAAAATCTCGAGGAATTACTCAGCAGAAATACATAATAAATGTTGCTGCATCATATGAAATCAGGATTTAACACTAGGAAAGTAAAATGAAGGATTACGGAATTGCTGACATAAATCGCAGAAACTGAATACATTCACAAACTGTGGCAAAGTTCTGACATGGAAAACAGCTTCAAAAGTGACGGATGGATCGAAAAGCTGGCACAATACGTAATGTTGGGTTGATGTCTTGTGAATTTAACCTAAGACAGCAACCAAATTCATGCGTTGTCGCCAGTAAAGGCTGCAAAAATGAAAGTAAACAACCCGAGTGAAAGAAAGAAGAATGAGTGAAAGGTGAAATTTCTAAAACACTTCAATATCTTGGTCAGTGTTAGTGATAAAACAATAAAAATGGTGTCAAAATGGAGCTAAGACATTGGCTTTTGAAAAGCAGCATGTTTATGTTAATTAACCAATTTGCATATTCATGAATATTAATGAGAATGTTAAAAAATAAAAACATTTTGTTAAAAAAATAACATTTTCTAAGTTTCAAATCAATTTTAATGTACTAATCAGCTTTGTTCTGGTCTTAAAGTCTCTCAGTGTTTTGTAATATATATATGAACCAGTGTCACAAACAACAAATAAAATTCTGAAACCCCTAAAACTGAATAAAATGATATAATTAATTGTTATCAATGAAAAAACAATTTTTATGTGGTCTATAATGTTTGTAGACATAGAATTAACATTTTATTAAAGGAAGAATAAAAATGTATTAACATACATTACACATGTTACGTTACCATTTCAACAATGTTGTTGTATTGCTTCAATTATTCAGAAAATATTCCATAAACATGATTAATATTACTTATTTTGTACAATAATAATACAATATACTTATTTACTTGTCAGAGAGTGTGATATTTTTTCCGTAACACACTTTAAAATACGTTACCACTACCATTGCTTTTAAAAAGATATTTAAAATGAAGTTGAAGCCCAAATTGTCGCATACTGATTTATTTAAACTGTTAGCTGTTAGTTTTGAAAAGGTTTTCTTCTGTTATTTTAGAAATAGCCTAAAATATATTGCACCATCCATGTAACTCTAATGTTAGATGGAATTTCAATAAAACAGGCAGTAATATCCATCTGCGCATTCATAATATTATGATCATACAGCTGATATTTTCAGTCTTCCTGTTAGTAAAGGTCAAGTTTTATAAAAAGTACTTTTTGAATTTTAGAAAAAGTAGCATTAAAAGAACATATACAAAACCAACCCTAGCTTTATAGGATGAATGATAGGGTCCTGAGTCAGATACCTGGATGAGGCCTTGTTCTCCGTGACAATTAAATAAAGACATCGTGTCTAAAGTCAGGTTAGTAGAAGTAGACTTACATCTACCTGTACAATACGGAGAACTTAGCACTTGCCTGCGGAGAACTGAGTAGTTCCAGTACAGAATCCATGGACACTTGTTAGATTAACTGCTCAACATTTCATGACTGAATTTCTTTTGCAAAGTGGTGCTTAACCAAAACTAATAAACAAAAGAAAATATGCTGGTATTTAAAGTAAAAATTTTAGACTTAAAACTAAAACCAGCTGGACAAAATTGTTTTAGTGATACCAAATCAAGCTATAAGAAATATATGAAATTTTATACATACGAAATAACGAAGACTATTGTAGTCATTTTGAAACATTTACAAGAATGACAGAATGTACAAAATATGTTTTTGGTATTCTGAATTGTACAGACAAGGACTAAATCATATTATGTGTTGGAATATTCCTTGATATACCATAACATTAAGAGAAACACTACTAAGAATAACTATGCATCAATCATAACAAAACAGTTTGATTATCAAGTTATTAAGTTACATACCAAAGGTTATGACAAAGGCATTACCGTTCTTTGTCAAAAGTTCAAACTTAGCAAGACACTCAAGAGTATGATACAAATTGCTTCAGAATCAAAGTGTAATCAAATTTCATTCATAGAAATAAAGTGATTTTGAGAGCCTATGATCTTCTTCTGTCATTTGCTTTCTAATGTATGAATGATATGCTATAAAGCAACATACTATTCATAACAGATAACCAACAAGGGAGCAAATATGCTATATTAGGTAACATTAAAGTGAAAACATCGTAAGTAACATCTTAATCAAGACGTGCAGAATTTGATTCTTGTAACACTACTGCCTCATAATTTGTGCATTTCATATTTTTCAAACATTTCATCTGAATTTAAGTTCAAATTTTAAGTAATCCATACAATTTCACAATAACAGAACACTGTTTAAGCTTGTGCTAGGGTTATGATGACAGTTTCACATTTCACTACATCTAACGCACAGACATAATCAAATCAAGTCAGCTATTATTTTGCTCGATTGTGTTGTTATGCTTCAAAAGGATGAGCTTAAAAAACAATTTGCTATCCCTTAAATACTCTTTAAGTGCCATATGATGGTTGTAAAAAGTCACCTCGTACTCATTTTCAGTGTTGTTTGATTTTCTAGTCCTTTCGGACCATACTTACTAAAATAAAACTCCTCTTAAGCTAGGGGGCGTAAGGTGCTTTTCACACTTCATTACCTCTCAAAAACAGCCATGATCCATCTGAGTTTGCTATTTATTTGCTTGGTTGCGGTCTTTGCTTCAAAAGGATCTTCTTAAAGTCTATTGCAAAATGTTTTCAGTAACTCTGAAGTGTCGTTCATACAGCACTTAGTATCTTTCTATCAGTTTTAAATAGCATTGTGTGATTGTTTCCCTAACAATTTGGTTTTTATAGACTTAATATCATTCACAGTCTTGACTGCTTTTTCCAATTTTATAAGTTTAAATCTAAAGATTACTTGAAGTACCTGAAATTTCATTTTGTGGTTTAGTTTTTGTTCAGTGCAGCTTTTCAACAGTGAATGTTTCATCAATAAGCCCATGAATATCTCAATACAATTCATATGTTTCTGAAACTAAAAAACAAAATGTTTTATTTCTCACGTAAATAACTGCATTGATGCACTTCACAATAACACAAAACGAGATAAATATTCCACTAAACAATTTCCATGAAAGGAAGCCCCAAATTGTAACCCTATTATCAGTGTATGAATGTTAGCAGGGATGTATACATTATTAATATATACAGAATATATACATAAAAATATGTAATCAATGTAAGTATTGACAACAATATTGAAACCATCAAATAAAAGAACAACATATTTAAGAAACAGATATTAGTATAATTAAACTGATAAATGCATTAATTCAAAATGAAAAAAAGAACATTGAATGTATAATGAATGTTTCAGATGATTTCTTTGTTGACAGAAGTAAAGAAAGAATGTTAGAATTAATACTTTAAAGTTTTAACAAATCCATGATATCATAATATTGAAATCAATGGTTCAGATTTCGTCATATATATGTTTAAATACAGCAAAGTACAGTGGTTACGTACTTTAAAGCGCCGTTATGGAAAAAATCTCATTGCTTGGAAAGTATGGAGCTGTACTATTTTGTAGAAGTATTTAACAACTTGATAACTAAATATTCCTCTACCATTTTCTGGGAAAACAACGATACAATAAAACAAGATTACTGGAATGGTAACGTAACATGAGTTAAGTATGTTACAAACAGATTCCTCCTTCGAATAAGTATTTACATTATATTTTCATGTGCTTCAGCTCAAATAACACAAGTTTATGGATCACAGTTTAGTTCATCATGTTGTTCAGTTTTAGTTATATCTTGTTTTCAGAGATGTCTGTTTCAGCATAGATTAATTTAAGCAATTTGCTAAAATACCTAATGTAGAAAATTATTTACCTTCACAGTACTAGTAATAAAATACTATTCTAGAAAACACTGAGAGACATTAAGACCAGATCAAAGCTGTCTGATCTATATTTTCTAAATAATTGATGTAACAAAACAAGGTTATTGAAATGGTAACGTAGCATGTGTAAAGTATGTTACATACTGATTCCTTCTTCAAAAAGGTGTTCAAACTTCATTTCCAAATAAAATAGCTCACATATGATAACATTTAATTATATCATTTTATTAAATTTTAGTGGTATCATGTTTCCCGAGATGTTGGTGTGGTTATGGTTAATATTATGCAAATTAGCTAAACATACCTATATTGGAGTAAAAAAGTTACCATCAGTGTTACAAAATACTATTTAAGAAAACACTGAGAGACTTTCAGAACAGATCAAAACTGTTTGGTACATTTAAACTGATTTAAAACTTAAACTTTTCTAATAAAATTTTGTCATTTTGTAACATTCTCATCAATATTCATGAATATGCAAATTAGTTAATTAATATACAAATGCTGCTTTTCAAAGGCCAATGTCTTAGCTCCATTTTGACACCATTTTTATTGTTTTATCTCCAAAACTGACCAAGATATGACTGATTATTCCCTATATGGTCGTATTTTCCAAAAATGAATGGTTGCCATGGAAACAGTGTAATCTTATATAGTTCAAAAGAGTTTTTTTCATGGGAACATTTTTTATTTTGAAAGGGTTGGTCCTGCCGAACAATTTGGTAACTAAAAAAAAGTCTGGGGGGGCGGTGCATGGTAGACCCTATTGGCCCCCTACCTTAAATATGTCTTTCATTAAAGATATTTATTGGCCATGTTTCATATAAAAATAAATATCACCTTTAAATATTTACTTCAAATCAAATACACTCCACTTTTCTAAATATATAAATCTTTTATGTTGTAGACATACAATCATAATTAATAGGCATACAACAACAGTCGTTGGTTTAACTAACCAACATATCGTCAAATATGACAAAATGAAAATGCTACAGGTTCCGTTACAAATTATACGGGACCAGGAATTGAACTAACGGCAAAAGAGTCCAAAACGGCACACGTTACCTCTCGGCCGACGAGGAATTAGTATTTGTATCAGAAAAGACTGTGATGGACATAATCTTAAAATAGAGAAAGAGGAAACTCCACAGGTTACTCAGCACGACAAAAACAAAACTGTTGCCGGTCCGGCTTGATTGAGCCTGTACATGGACGGTAGTGAAAATGCCTGCTAGATCTACTTTCCACGCCTAGGTTAAAGTAGAGGTCGCCATTTACACATAATACACTTACAACAAATTAGAGAAAACCGTATATATGTTCATTTGGCGATATACATGCCACTTATAATCATTTTAAATGACTATCAAAGGAATACTGTAGTACTAATATTTCATTTTACCTGGCTTAGTCTGCTTATTTCTTTTCTTGGAGACAGAGAAAAACGCGTTTTATTATACTTTGATTCAATACATGCGTTAGACACAGGTTTTTACAACGGTTTATGAGAAATAATCCCTTAACTATTTTGTCGATGCTTTGCATTCTCAATTCCCCCTAGATTGATCATTTGAACGTTCTTAAAACTATATCTCAAAACATCTAAAAGCAATTATAGTATTTATGCTCATCTCAAATTTAAATGTTGGAAATATTACACCACACAATTGGATTCATTTCTAACATTTTGTATTAACGTTTAAATATGAAGACAAAGACATGCCAGCAATTGTTGAATGACACTAAATATATTGTTTGTTGGAATGGAATCATACGTGTTATGGCTTATCCCTTTTGGCTACTTTGGTAACTGTCAAATATATTAAAATTATTTTCGTACTCTGTAACTGTTCACGTTTGGAGGACATTGTCAGGAAGTTGCACTTCATAGCATGACAAATGCTCTTATTTTTAGAAATTCCTTGTGATAAAACTGGAAATATTCCTTTGATAAAGCACGTCTTTTTATTGAACATTTTCTGATTAAGACCAGAAGGTATTGTAATTAGACAGTTTATTCTTTCTTCACAATATTTGTGCATGTTGAAATGTCTTTTGGGAGTATCCAATTGTTAAGTCATTCGTCAGTGTTTGAAAATTCTCTTTGTTTGCTTGGAAAAAAGAGAATTATTTTGCAGAACTCCAAAAGATGTACTGTTTGACCTCGTAAATGGTGTATGTTTGTCAAAAGAAATCTCCGATACCATGCTTATATTGTAAAATGAAGCGTGTATATTTTGTAGTATCAATGTTATTCAATCTGAATTCATTTGAAATTCAAAAAAAGGCTTAGAATATATAAAAAGCTTATTCACACATGTTCCCTTTAAAAACTTGCCAAACGCTTTGTCTTTCCTTAAGAAATAATCATTTTAGCATGTACATTAGTATTCAAAACTGGCTATTCAAATTTACCCGCCCGTCGAAAAGGCTTATTACGGGACGGTCTAAGAATTTATAGTAATAGAGCAAGAAATGAAGAAGGCACCCTTTAACTGTTATAAGACGACTTAGTTGCTGCTATATAGTTTGCCTGCCAATCTGCACATTTGATAATTACAACCGTTAGTAACTCCTTTGACATTTCTGCCAGTGCAAATCATTATGATGCAGTCATTTTATTTCAACCACAGAGCACATATAAACTATTGCATTCCAGACTAAATTGAGCATTATTATTAATAAGAAGTAAATTATATCTCGTAATTCACACATAAATATATTTCACCCAGGAAACCCGATACCGCAAACATCAAAACATAGTTCATTAATTATAATGCTTGTTATCGTTACAAAAAGTAAGAAAATGTATTGTATTATCGGAATGTGCAGTCATTCCGTCCAAAATCCTCTGGAGTACGCGTAGGTATAACAAGACAATTATGATTTAAATTACGCCTGTCGGGTGTGAGTGGTTGAACTTACTGACCCTATTTACAACATTCTTATATTAAATACACCGTTACTAGAATATTTGTCAAACAAACGAGTAGGAGGATTTAGGTCTCATTTGGTAGAACTATTTAAAAGCAGAGGTACCGGCGCCGCGAAGCGTCGCATTACGGTTAGACGTGCGAAAATAAGAATGAATATCGTGTATATTATACACTATCGATTTGAAAATTCGTAGTACTTTTTGGAATCGGTGTTGTTCGGGTTTCTTCCAGTACACTATGCACATAGTAATTATTGGAGTCAGTAGACGCTTGCTGTTTACGGATGACAAAAGCGTTTGATAATAAGAAATTAGAACTAAATATATTTTCTAGGTAGAAAAAAAAATATTTTCAATGTGAAACGATTTTCGTCACGCTGCCGTAACTGAAATTTATTATATATGCATATGTTTGTAAAGTATATCGTCATAGTTCCACTGTGGCCTATTGGTTACCGTGTTCGCTTTGCAATCCAGAGGTCAGGGGTTCGATCCTCACCAGAACCAGACATTTTTTTTAATTTCTTTTTTTTCTATTTCACTAGATCGTTATTGTATTTATCATGAATTTTGAAAATATTGTTACAGTAACAAAAACCATTCATGTGAAAATTTAGCAAGCTTTAGTTTTGATATCAGGTTCCAATGTACTGCCTGTACAGTAGATATAACTTTTTAAAAAAGTTTTTGGGGTCAAAATTAACAGGCATTGAACTCTGAAAAGCACATATTGCTCTTCTCCCCTTTCACATATATTTCATCCACTATCTTAAAAGTCACTGACCAGAGTTTAACACTAGGAAAAAATAAACTATTGGCTATACAAAATGATGAGAATTATCAATAAACGTCAAAAAAGGTTCCTACTACCATCCCTGCTCTATTAGATTATATAGATTAACCTTAAAAAGCCATAGACTGTTAACTTAGCAGTTCAGTAAATTAAACAGGGGTTTTCGAGAATTTCAGCAAACAGTACTTTTCTCTGAGTAAAATTCTGATAATTAACTTTTAAAAATGGCTTGTCTTTTGAACTTAAAACAAGCTTTAAACATGTAAATGATTGTTTGTCATTCTCCAATACCAGACGTCTATCATAGCAGTATTTTTGCCTGAAAGTTTGACTCATTCTTTCTTCCAAAAAAGAACCGTAATTTGACAATAATTACACTAAAATGAATCACAACAGTCATTGTCTGCGATCCCAGTAATACGTAAATTCTGATCTCTATAAACTTTGGAATTGGAACATGAACTATTTACATAAGTCCTCATTTCCAAACATTTACACGAAAAGAGACGCAATTGCTGAGGCTATAGGCCTAATGAGATTCTGTTAGGTTTAAAAATATCACAGTCCAAGCTTTTCAATTCGAAGCAGGTATCATTTGTGACTGGTTTCTATGATAATAATTTATGTAAAAATGTTGATGCAGTACATTTTAATATGAATCATAGAAATTATCCAAATACTTTTTTTTTTATTATTATTATTGTTGTCTTGTTTCAGATGTATATCTATACCGAACTTTTTGTTTAGAATATTTGACGAGTTTTCACATGTCGGGATTTAAACTTAATGCAGTCTAAGACATAACAAACTTATATTGCATTCAGAAATCATGAATTATTATTAATACAAATAATTGTAATAGATCTAATAGAACATAAACTTCATAAAACGGATCCATAATTCAAAATATTTGCAGTCACTGCAATAACACACTCCTTTATTTTTTTTATGGGGCACTGGTGATTTTTTAAGGCAGCTCTGCATTTTAGGTAGCACCTAATTTCACATTAAATTGGCATTATTATAAGGAATCGATCAAATTGATTTTCTTCGCGGTTTAGCTGCGGATGTTTGGGAAGAAGACGTTTTTTTTTTTGTTTCAATAAGCGTCTATGCTGCTTGTCGAACCACAACATTTCGCACATTGTAAACGAAGTAATGACCGATGAGTTGTTTTTATGCTATATTAAATTAAAAAAAACCCCTAGCTTTTAACCTTAATTTTGCATCTGTTACGGCTGAATAGTGTTGGAAAGTAAACCGCACCAGGTGACTGAAAACAAACATATAAATTGGTAAACACTAGAGAGGATCATGTACATAGCAAAGCCAAGGTATTTAGTGGCAGTGCAGGTACACTTATACACAGACAATCTGCGAGGATCGATTGTGACATCTAATCTATAACAATTTAGACCTTGCAGAAGCGTTGGAATAAAAATATGCAGGATGAAACTTCTTGACATTTCAGTAAGATTATAAAGATGTAAATTCCAAACTAACGGGATTTACCCCATCAAGCGTTTGAAAAAAGTAGTATGTAAGTAATTAAGAATGAGGAGTACTCAGTGCTCTTTTAGTTCTGGCAGTATAATGGCATGTCGCCCATCAGAAGGGGAAAATCACGCCGTTAGGGGAAAATTGCGTCATATTTTATAAATGTGTTTCGCACTTTCTAGAGGAAAATGGCTTAAAAAGACATACATGATCAATTTTAATTCGGTAGATTAAAGGCAGATCGATTCCCGACTTAGGAAGTGTCTTATTTCAAATAATAATAATAATAATAATAATAATAATCATTATTGTAGTAACTAGTATTATTATTATTATTATTATTATTATTATTAGTAGTAGTAGTAGTAGTAGTAGTAGTAGTAGTAGTAGCAGTAGTAGTAGTATATAAACTAGACAATTGCAAAAGAAGAAGAAAAGGAAATTTTATTAATGAATGCAATTTATCCAGAACTGAATGCGGAATAAGATCCTAAGAAATGCACATTGACGTACCTTGAAAAAAACCCCAAAAAACAGTGCACTGAAGTACGTTCCCTTACCACAACAAATGAAAATGTTAAATAAATGGAATCTGATTTCGTAATTTTTCAGCTACTGAATATCCTTATCGCATAGTGCGGCAATTTTCCTTTGATCTTTGCAGCATGTTATACATAGTAACACACATTATTACTACAAAACTGTGCTGATATCTTACAAAACTGTTGCGATATATATCAACACGGAAATCTCTATGGAGTTTCATAAGAAAAAAAGTGTTCCGATATATATCAGCACAGTAAAACTGTTCTGATATATATCGGAACACTTTTTCTCTATTGAGGTCCTATCAAGGGAGTATAATTTTTTCCTTTCAAAGAAAAGATGATTTTAGCTCCAATTTACAGTTCACAGAGAAAGAATTGTCACAAACACAGTCTACATTTATAAAGTAAAAGAATAAATAAACTAGAATATTTCAAAAACTTGATAGTTATTGCCAAATTCAGAAATACATGAAATATATGAAATTCTGAGATTTATCAAATGTTTCTTTTTCTTTGATTTTTTTTACAAACAAAACAACAAGTTTTACAATATGTCTGGCCAATGAAATGCAAAGATTTAAAACCAATGCAGAAATTTGTTGGGTACTTTTATCTGGGGAACACATTTTCTAAAACAGAAGTTTTAGTGTTTCAGTCAGCGAGGCGCAGAAAGGGAATCAAAATAGTAAAAATAATAATAAACAAATTTAAATGAAAATAATATATAAATTTTAATGATAAACTATGCGATAAAACAGTTATAATATGTAGTGCTCGTGTGTTACCAGGATATATCAGAGCTAGGGGTACATCTCGGTATTTTTCTCTGCACATATCTGTCTCGGCCTACCGGCCTCGACGATATGTGCAGAGAAAAATACCCTCGATGTACCCCTAGCTCTGATATATCCTGGTAACACACTCTCACACATACTATAACTATTACATATTATCAATCAAAGCATTTTAGATACTTTTGGAGAAATAAACTTAAGAAGTATTCGAGATCAGTTTTAGATTTATTTATTCTGTAAATTAAGGTCAACATGCAAGATGGATATTCGACATTTAAGTGACGTTATTGGCGTAAATGTTACGTGTGACGTAAACGTCCAATACGTCATTTATCACAAAGCAGTCAAGCAACTATATGGATTTCCGTTATAACCAAAGGAAATGTATGTTTCCTCTTTTCATTTTAATTTATCTATTCACAGAATAAATAGATACATAGCTTATCTGACTCCTCAAGTCTATTTCTACCCTTATCTATCAACTTTTATGATTAATTCACATCTTGGGTATATCTTTTTGAGGGCGAGTTTTATATGTCGTTCAACGAGTGAACACCGGAAGCAATTTGTTGCGTAGCCGTGTGAAGAGATGTTATATCTGTTTTTTTTTGTGCGGCACATTTTTCGTTTTACTAGCAAACAATGATCTTTTTAACTGGTATTTTTTAATACCTTAATAACTTTCACTAGATTGTATTGGCTTACTCTTATCATATTTAGAGGTTTACTCTTATCATATTTAGACAGGCATCATGAATTACTTATTTGTTTAGGGTTAAAATCACATCCATATGGTGACTTTTCAAGTTTTTGATGGCTGGATGGAGGAAGACACCAGATGCTCTTTAAGCATTATTTCAGGCATGGGCGTGTAGCTAGATAGAAATACCTACTTTCAGAAATAAAAAAAATCTCTAAAGATAAAAGTTATTTTCTTCAAATCTAGCGACACTACTACATATAAAACGAAAGTTTATTTTACCATGTGCCATTTTACGAGGAGTATTTATTCTACGGTCAGTTTATAACGTTGCGGTCCTGTGTGATACAATTGCAATGACATTCAAGGTAGGAAAGCAAATTTACGCCAGGTAGGAACATTTGACACAAGACCCAAATTTCGCATATTCAGTTCCCACAAAAGCGGTCTTTACTCTCCATTATCAAGAAACAAACGCAGGTAATAAAGTGAATTGAGAACAAGGAACCTAAAATACCGCCTATGTCAGTTTATTCATTATAATAGCGTGCAAAATATACTTGACAATAAAGTGATTTCTGAATTCTAGCAAAACTAGCAAGAAGAATATTCACAACCGTTTAACAAGGCAACGCGGTATAATATGCAAATAAATCATAAAGTGGCGGATAGAGCAATTCAGATGCTATGATATACATCATTTGTATAATGTTTGGTACACATCTGAACGTTGTATATTTTGAAAAGGTAATCAACTCATAGAACGTCAAAAGAAAGCGCACAAAAAGAGGAGTCCTTGTTTTCATACAAATTTTTGTTTAGTATGCGGTTATGATTTTTGTCGTGGGGTCGATTCCTTGCCGCGTTATAAATACCAAAGACGTAAACAATGTACTTGTAGCTGCCTTGCCTGGCGCTTAGTGCTAGCACTGGTTAGCCCGCTGTCTGTATAATGTGACTGAGTGATATTCCAGTGAGGCAGCACTATAAAGTTGAGCAATGTGCTCACTGCTACAAGAAGACACCGTCGTTTTTTATGACTGAAAAAAAGTTGAGGAAGACGTTAACCGCCCCCACCCCCTCCTACCACACACACAAAGTCATAACCGCATTAACAGAAGTTTGTATGAAAACAAGAACTCGTCTTTTTTTGCGCGCTTTTTTTTAAAGTTCTATTACATTAACTACTCGCTTGCTATTTGCTACCTTTGTTTTTCGACAGATATGACAGTGACATAACGTTATGTTATCATGCCTTACAGGATTTGCATATGTTCTGAATGAAAATCAGTCCTAAGCTTGTAACATAGCACAGACCTGTGTAATAAATATTTAGCTACCTTTGTACTTTTTAAATATCGTTGAATATAGATTATTGAATATTTATTGAAACTTATATAATATAAATATCCTGTACTGACATTTTCAATTTGAAGATCTTTAACCAATTTAAAATATTTTGCTTTTTATCGTAATTTCCAAGAAAAAGTATTAAGCAGATTTTTTTCTAATTTAATTTAGCTTCAAAACATTTTATTTCTGCGTGAGTAATATGTTCGTGTTATTTGCATTCATTTAAAGGCGTACGCTAGAATTCCCTGTATATGAGATGGGCGAAAATTTTCCCAATAACAGAATTTCTTTAAACTTTGGATATTGAAGGACAATCATCTAAGAAACAAAAAAAAATGCAATAAAAATCATAGGTCACCGGATTCGAAAAAGAGTTATCTGCCCTTGAAAACGGCATTTTTGGGGGAAATGCCGTTTTCAAGGGCAGATAACTCTTTTTCGATGCCGGTGACCTATGATTTTTATTGCATTTTTTTGTTTCTTAGATGATTGTCCTTCAATATCCAAAGTTTGAAGAAATTCTGTTATTGGGAAAATTTTTGCACCAAATTCTAGCATACGTCCTTAAACCAATTCATAAGCTTAAAATACTTACAGCAGTGCCCCTCGTCTTACATGTCTATGGAAAACCATTGTGCTTGCAATTATTATTCTCATGGATAGTATTGAAATACAGATAAAATGCTGAAGATGTGTTCCTTAAAAAGCAAGTGTCAACGCCTTTAACTTTTCAATAGTAACATTAATTTAATTAAAAAAATCACTATTTTCTACAGAAATTTGAACTATTTTAGAGCATATTTATAGTATATAAGTATCAAATTATCAATGGAAACGGACGAATAGGTATTACAAATCGAACTGCCCATTTTTTTTTTCAAAATGGCCATAATAAGTTACCCTTCTCGCAGCTATATTCCGAAGATCATCAGTTACCATCATCCATTACCTGACATTCCACATAACATTTCAATATATACATTGTACATAAAAATCGCAAAATATTGATCATTATTCAGAGCGATATACTCATAAAATATTTCGGCAAATAATGGCTGTATAAAAATAGTCCAAAGAAAAAAGCTCAAAATTACGTACTTTCAAGATATCAAAGGCTATTAATTTTGCGCAGGAACTGACACGTAACGTCATGACGTCGATGACGTCATTTCAAGGCAACAAAAAATCAGCCACTTTGAAGTTGTTGATTTTGATCCGTTATTATCTTATGTACACTGTACTTTAGAGCTATGCATTAATGTTGAGTTTTTTTATATTAATGAGGTTGATGAAAACGTAGAGATCAATAGCGGTGATATAGAGTCTATTAAATATACCTGGGATTGAAGTATGAAAAATGGTTTTGTTGGTAATTTTGACAAAGAAGATATCAATGATGTATTGTCTGTTATGGAGAATCTCAGTGATAGTAAGGTTTATAGTAATGACACCATTAATAGTATTACTGAGGATGTTACAAACATTATTATTAATGCTGCTAAGAAATGTAATTTCATTCAAAAAAAGGTGTATCTGAACACTAATTCCTCTAAACCACATAAGTCTTGGTTTGATGGTAATTGTAAACATCTTAGACAGAATTATTATTAAAGTAGAAATACTTATCGGCGTAATAAGACTGCTGCTAGTAGAGAGGCTATGGTTATTAATAGTAAAAAATACAAAAAAGGAATTACTGGTAGAAAATTTAGAGATTTTAATGATAAGGTTATACAGAAAGCTAGAAACCTTAGGAACACTGATCCTAAATCCTATTGGAATCTTCTAAACAAGTATTCTGGTGAAAACAATCTACAATTCAAAAAATCTCTAGTGAAGTGTTTTACGAACATTTTAGCAATTTGAATGCAGAGTTTGAAAACCCAGGTGATATTCCTGATAATACTGAATTTGAATTTAATGCTGGTTCTAATGAAATGTTTAACAAACCTTTTTCAGTACCTTAAATTGAAAAGGCAATTAATGCATTAAGCAATAACAAGGCGTCTTTGATGTTTGACAATATTCTGAACGAGTACCTTAAAAATGTTCACCCTAGTATGTTATCAGTATTTTGTAGTTTGTTCAATATCATTTTGGACTCAGGTACTTTTCCCGATATCTGGGGTAAAGGTGTTATTTTACCTTTGTATAAGAATAAGGGTAGTATTAATGACCCTGACAATTACAGGGGCATAACTATATTGAGCTGTTTTGGAAAGTTGTTCACATCTTTATTAAACACTAGGTTAAACACTTTTTTAGATGTCAATAACATATTGTGTGAAGAACAGGCTGGATTTAGAAAACATTATAGCACTGTTGATCATATATTTTCCTTAAAAATGTTAATAGATATGTATTTTGTCAATAATAAAAAACTGTACTGTGCTTTTTTGGATATCCGAAAAGCCTTCGACTCAGTCAATCGTATTGCTCTATGGCGAAAATTTTTAAGTTACAATATTGATGGTAAATGTTTTAAAATTATTCTCAACATGTATGATAAAGCAAAGTCTTTGTGTAAAGTCAACCAATACTCTATCTGATTTTTTTGTGAGTCATACAGGAGTTAGCCTGGGTGAAAATCTCTCTCCTGTTCTATTTTCTTTACTTTATTCTTGAATGATTTAAATAGCTTTATGTCTAGTAAATTGCATGGTCTTCAGCTATTATCTGATAATGTTAGTCATATGTTAAGTGATAATGATGCTGAAGTTTTCTTCAAAAAAACAAAAAACAAAACAAAGACAAATATCAAACAGGGAATGCCACGTACCAAAAACGCCGCCTCCCTAAAACGAAACCCACAGCACGCAGACGTGCACACCACAAACACACACACATACAAATACACGCGCACGCATACAAAGCCAACACATTAGGACAAAACGAACAAACAAAGGGACACAGCGGGGCACCGCCTTGGAACGGTCAGTGGCCAAAACACCACTGGGGAGCATAAACCGGTTTATGGTGCGCACCCAACCTCACTCTTACCCCCACTATGTTCCAAAGACACGGGACAGTGTAAATAAAAGTAATCCCCTGCAGGTGAATCTCTAACACACGTAATGGAAACAAAAAGGCATGACATGTAAACACATAAATGCCCGTGTATAAATATATAAAAAGTAAACCTTTAGAACCCAAAACATATGTACTAAATGCCTTTTCAGAAGACAGAGCAACAAGAGAAACACCCTTAAGGGCCCGACGAAACAGGCCAGAAGACAGATATCAAAACAGTTCAGTCCTAGTAGGATTTAAAAACTGCTTATCATAGAGTCCTCCCCCTCTTCCGTCAGACACAATCAAAGAGGGAAGCGTAGTGTCCAACTGTGAACGGGTTGAACACTAAACATGCGGTATGTCTCAAAACAGTTGGGTCGTTACCGCTTTTAATAAAACGTTTTATAATTTTACCAAATACATTTGGAAAATTACCATGACCCAAGATCTTACGAAGTTTGTAAACCATATCCACATAAAAACGGGTTTAGAAATAGCTTCTCGCAGAAGTAATGAATTTTAAAACTAAATCAGAATTACGATAGTAAAATTTAGCAAAATATTTACGCAATTTGTAATAACGGTAGCCTTCCTGAAGAAGTTTACTTGTAATATATTGATTACGTTCATTGAAATGCTTGACATGACTACACGCTCTGGCAAACCGAATTAATTGAGAAATATATACCCCATAAGATGTAGCCTGAGGTACATCCCCATCCAAATGGGGGGAAATTTACAATACTAAAATTATAATCATCCCTCTTGTCATAAATTTTGGTATGTATGATATTGTCATAAATAGAGAGATGTAAATCTAAATATGAAGCATCAGTATCCGAATTGTTAGTTTTAATTAACTGAAGCTCCCTGGGATAAATAGTACCCACCAATTGACCAAAAA
Organism: Mercenaria mercenaria; assembly: GCF_021730395.1. Taxonomy (NCBI): domain Eukaryota; kingdom Metazoa; phylum Mollusca; class Bivalvia; order Venerida; family Veneridae; genus Mercenaria; species Mercenaria mercenaria. Next base: position 29,684,053 of record NC_069362.1, read on the forward strand.
CGGATTATCCATATTAAGAATACCATACAGATAGCGTGATGTATTATTAAATGCAGTTATAACATCTGCCTGCGTATCTGGAGAAAGGCTAAACATAAAATCTCTTTCATAACAATATAAAAACAAATCTGCGACAAGTTGTGCACAATTTGTTCCCATGGGAATACCAACTACTTGTCTAAAACCTGCATTCCCAAACCTGATGTAAATGTTGTTCAATAAAAAGGAAAGGGCTTTACAAACTTCGTCACAGGTCCACTTTGTATAATGTTTAATAATATTGCTAGTAAAAAGCTTTATCAAAATTGCAAGCGAGAAATGTAGCATTATCTCTGGCAAATGTCTTTTGAATTAGGGTTGTTAGTTTGTCATTTATTAAGTTATGTGGTAAAGTGGTATACAAAGTAGAAAAATCGTATGTACTGACTGTAGATACCTTTTAATTATTAATTTTAAACTTATCCAAGATTTCGCCAGAATTTTTAATCGACCAAAATAAGTGTTTACCGGCGTTTTCGTATACTTTATCGCAGTATCTTTCCACGTGGGCTTTCACAGCAGTTAGACATGATGTTAATAATATTGAAATATTTGTAGTTGTACAAGAGCGAGCTTGAATTAGCGATGAAGCGAGCTTTATATGGTTGTTTATGCAATTTAGGAATCCAGTACATGGTTGGTAGTTTAATTTGTTGATCGTCCATACGAACTTTTAAATTAGAAACTTCAGTGATGTGATAAGAGACCAAATTATTTTCAACAGAAGGACTCAATGTATAAGTTTTAGTGGTGCTATTTAGTTCGTTTTGTAAAACATTAATATAATGTAGGCGTCAAATGATGATAATATTGTTGGCCGCCTTGTCTGCTGGAACTAAGACATTTCAAGTTATATTTGCTATTATATGCTGATGACACAGTCATCTTAGCAGAAACCCCTAATGACCTCCAGTCAGCTCTTAATGCTATGTCAGAGTATTGCATCTCAGGGGGGCTGAAGGTTAACATCGCAAAGACTAAGGTGGTCATATTTTGGAAAAATAAGAGAGGTATGCGTAAAGCTCCAGTATTTCAATTTGAGGGTAATATTTTAGAAATTGTTGACCACTTCTCATATCTAGGTATTCAATTTTCATTCAATGGCAAGTTCGGTAGAACTAAGGCTCATTTAGTTGATCAAGCACACAAAGCTATGTTTGCTGTTATTAGTAAATCCAGGAAGTTGTTTTTACCTATTGATTTGCAGTTGCACCTTTTCGATACCATGGTTACTCCTATTGTCTTGTACGGCTCAGAGGTATTGGGGTCGAAAATTTAGATATTGTCGATAAATTTCAGTTGAAATATTTAAAACTTATTTTAAATTTGAAGCAGAGTACCCCTAATAACATGATGTATGGTGATCTTGGTATTTTACTACTTTCAAGTCGTATAAAATGTAGAGTGTTAACTTTTTGGAGTAAGGTAATAAGCTCCAAGCAAGATAAAATTTGTAATATTTTGTACAGAACTTGTCCCTCACTGTCTGAGAGGCAAAACAAGAAATTTAACTGGTTATGTTATGTTAAAGATAGTTTGGATTCTCTTGGTACATCTAATTATTGGTTAGATCAGAAGATTCACTCTTTAAACTCCTTCAAAAATGTTGTTAACACTAGAATTAAAGATCAGTTTATACATAACTGGAACTATTCAGTTAATAACTCAAGCAAATTTTTAGATTATAGAATGTATAAACACGAATTTGCATTTGAAAAATATTTCAAGCTTTAACCTTTTGACCTTAGCATTTCACTATATTCAGATGCATGAATCATTTGTTGCCAATAGAAAAAGGTAGATTTGAAAACATTGCAAGAGAACAAAGAACTTGTCATTTGTGTAACAGGAACATTTCAGGAGATGAATTTCACTATCTTTTTGATTGCAAATATTTCAATGTCGATAGAAAAAATATATATAGATCATGAATATTATTTTAAATATCCAAATACTCTCAAATTGTCTGACCTTATGAACAATGACAATAAGAATACTTTGTTAAAACTGGCTGTTTTCTGTAAGAAAATTATGTATGCTTTTAGATAAATAGTTAGTTCTCATCCGCCACATTATCAGTTACTTCTGCAACGATATGTCATGTTTTACATGCCGTTCTGATTTTGTTACTATGACTTGTTATTGTTATAATTATTGTCAGATGCCCTTATGGGCCTTGACTTGATTAATAAACTGTAAACTATTTTGTAGCGTTTCGGCGGTAATTTATTCATTATTTCAGCATTATTAAACCATTAAGCATCAGATCAGAGACAGGTTAATTCCTTTTTTTTTTCAGAAGAAAAAATATATACAAACATATTTAGTTCGCCGTTAACGTTGTCGTAAATTCTCATGTTAGCTTTCGGTTGGGCATGCGCATAAAAATGTTAAGGTATCAACAAATGTTAAGGTTTCCTACCTTTTTAAAGAACTTGTTTCGAATCGCAACATAAAATTAGATCAAAACTGATATTTCAAAATCACCATTGAATATAAATAAAATAAACAAAGAGAAATCAAAATTAATGTTAAAGAAAGAAGATTATACGAAATAATCGCAAATTTTGTGCAATATTATTTTGCCAGTGAACTAATGCATTTCTATGCAGACTTCGTTTACATGCTAATGCATTAATCAAATACACATACATTTAAACTGTTAGTACTTAGTCTAGTAGAAAATTATATGCAAGTTCTTCGGAAAGTAATACACTTTGCCACTGATGTATTTTCTGGCTCTCTACTGACGGACAGTGCTAAATTACTAACCCGAGATGTTGAAATTTGGTCAAAAAGGGAACGAACCTCTGCCGATCTGTATTAAGCTAAATAATATTGTGAAAATGTGAACAGTTATGAGAGACGTCTCTCACTAACATCGCTTACAGCTAGCCATATGCTTTTATACATATGGGCATGTTGAAATTTATTCAGAAAGGCAACGACCCTCTGCCGATCTGTATTAAGCTAAATAATATTGTGAAAATGTAAACAGTTATGAGACACGTCTCTCACTACCATCGCTTACAGCTAGCCATATGCTTTTATACATGTGGGCATTTATCATGTGAAGCTTTTAGTAAATGGGCAATTTATGTCATTCCTGTCCTTGAAACAGGTTTTGCAGTTTGTAAACGGACGCAGTCGGCAAAAGTTCTGCGTATGTGTAAAACAGTAGCCTTTTTCTTCTCTGCATTTTTTTCAAAACTCGTTTTCCTCGCAGTGATGTCAATGCAGATTTGTAGACTATTTCGGTGTCTTACGCTAATAATACACACTATAGATAAAGTAATATCGGATCATATAACAGATGCTGTAAATTTCCCGTTTATGGAAGGAAGCCAGTATGTCTTATAAGAACTTGTATCCACATATAAAATAACGAATTCGTGTTCTTTTAGATAATTCTATTTATGCCAAATCCATATCGTAAGTCGTAATATACACCATTCACCATGTTCTCAAGGGTAGTCTTCATTACTCCGTAGCTTATAAATATGTCTGCAATATCACGCAGTGTCCGACAATTTCACATTGTACGCGACAAAAAAATATTTTTTTTTGCAATTTCACATATGTCACTGACATGTATTGTAAACAGTTACGATATTTTGGCACAGATAAAGACATATGTGCACAAATTGTTAAATATCATTATGTTACCAACCCAATATAGAGATGGATTATTTCATTTCAAACAATGAATTAAAGAAAAATAATGTGTGAACGACGCTGTACATGATAACTTTACTCAAATAACAGTGTTGTTCATAACAGGGCCTAAAGAAAGGAATGGATTCAGCGTATGAATTTTTAAATTGTATTTCGATTTTCTTACTGTTGACAGCTTGTTATGAGGACACTTCAGTGTTATACGGAGTTTGTTTTCATGTTGAAATGCAATATTGACTGAAAAGTTGGTCCTTCCTGGAAAAGAGAAACCAGTGCAAGAATATGCCTATTTAGTTACTGGAATAATTTATAATAAATCAAAAGTTCGAAAATATATTCTATATGTTAATATACAAGCAGAACAGCCTAAATGTCATTTCTCCTTTTCAAATAAAAACATTGCAAAACGAGATAACGTATTTATTACATCTAATAATTTTTAGGGCTGGTATAACCTTAATGAAAAATGTATCATTTCTAAGAAAATAATATAAGATATATGAGAAAAAATCATCACAGCGAAATAAAAGTACACGTTCTCTCTGATGGGCACACCAAACCGTGCCAAAAGAAGTTGGACTCGCACCTTTTGTGTTTTATTTAAATATCGAACAAGGAGATCAGAATTTCAATCTAACCCAGAAAAAAATTCTTACGGAAACTTCTGTAAATGCAGTGCAAAACTTCATTAGTACAAACAAAATGTTTGCGCTAATTAGAAATATTTGCCGTTAACTCTGTTTGATGAATCCACCGAAAATAACGAAGCCGGTGGACACATGCCTATGTTTTCGCATTTACCACAGGACGATATGTGACTTGAGCCTCGAACTGCATTTGAATTGTTGTTTTTGTTCAGGTGCAGCCTTAGGTTCAACGTCTTTGTGTGAAGTTTCATCGATACACACCATCATTATATTTGAATTAGATGCACTGTTTACAGATATCAGTATATTATCTTTTTGTAACATAGCCGGACCCAATGTCGTTCAGGTATGGAAGACATGCTATGTCTCCCATAAAAAATGAATTACTCGTGCTGTAGCTAACGGGAAGCTTTTTTTTAAGGGCATATATTTTATTCCACACATCACATAAATATAACAACATACAAGCTCTATGTCTTTGCAAAAACTACATTAACAATGTTTGATATGGAACTACTTAAACTTGATAAAATATCATAACTCTGCATACTACCTCTTATTATTTTTTTTTATAAAAACAGCTAAATTTCTTTAATGAACCTGACCATTCTCCAATCTTGGGCAGGGTACCATATAAACTATTCTAAGGGGTGTTTACCGAAAAGGTACTGGCTGAATAGAGATCAATGCAAACACCCATCAGACTGCACCATGCTGGACGCTGTTGGCCCCGCTCCCGCAACCAGTGCAGATCACAATCAGCCTGCACATTCATGCAGTCCGACAATGCTCCACATAGCTCGCAAAGGCAAAACCAACCGCGCCCAGCTAGGCAAGGGTTAAGATGTAAACAACCAAAAGTATGTACACCCTATTTCAAGCAACCAATAAGGGAGATACTAAATTATAATATAAGTTTTTTACTATTAGACATTAATTTGTTATAGAAGATGAAAGGAGAATGATACAACTGTATTACATTGAAGTTGCTTTTATCTAAGAGATAATAGTAAAGCATTTCAAAGTAGGCCGATTTCCATGTTACTATTGACAGATCTTACATGTTAACTTTTTATGAATAAATGCCTACCCATTTTTTTCACAAAAAAGAACGGACAACAAACACACACACACACAAACAACAAACAAACAAACACGGTACACTACAACAGTAAAAGGATACCACTACTTCTGTCAATTTATGATATAAGAAAACATAGAAGGACAAAAAAGAACAACATAAAAAACATGTAAAAAAGGAGACAAGATCAGTGAGAATCTGTTGCAAGACTCATTTACAAAGTAAAATGGAGCCTTGAACAAAGTGGCAACAAATGGTAGACTATAAATACTGAAGGAGAAAAAAGGGGGGAAAATTAGATTAACAGAAAAAAGCTTACGGTTTAGATTTCATTAAAGTGTATGTTAATTTTAAACATTAACGTAAAAGCAGTAGCAGTATGCTGGGTAAATAACCGGTGTAAATAGGTCAAAATAGCCACATGCACCTATTTTTCTAAAGTGGCAGTAAACATTTACCTTTTATCCAGTCTGCTTATGTCTCATTGAACCTTGCGGGTGTCCCTACACTTCTATCAATTAATCCAAAACCGCTATTCGTAGCAACATCTGACCTCTAGTTTCCGCTTCTTCAAGCACTTACTGTGTTAGCTGGTTATATGTACTTTATGTGTGTCTGGTTGCATTATTTTGGATTAAGACTTTCATTGATTTTCCATTCTCTTTTGAAGATGACGAATGCTGCTCGTGCAAATAACATCTATGTGAACTGTAGTGGCACGAGAAATCAGTAACCAGTACCGTAGTGGAGTTAATAATAATAGTAATAATAATTATAATAATAATAATAATTATAATAATAATAACTTTATTTAAAGAGGATAACATATTTGGCTATATAGCCAGTTTAACATATGGTCCTCTAACATAATAGTAATATTGATGTAAGTGGTATCTTTAGTTTGCAGTCATTGCATTATTAGCAATACTTTTTGGCCATATTAACGCGTTGTTAAAAACAGTTTGTATGTTCAGGTAAACCGTACGTAATCGTGTAACGTCATTTATCTGGATAATTTAGTATAAAGCCTTAATTAGGCGTACGGAAATTAAAATCGTTATGAACTAGAGCTGCTTTTGAGAAAAGCGCATGTCTCCCACAACTGCCTATTCATCTAAATAGTAAGTCAGTCTTTATATACTGGTTATTCACTACAAATATACCTTTGAAGAGTAAAACGGCTAATTTTGGAAAAATCAAGGGTCATAAGTGCCTCGGGCGATTTAGCTAGTAATCGAATGTGGCCGAGGACTTATTGGCAAGCATATTTCTTCAAAGTTTGGTAAATCGGATGAGAAATGTTTGACGTAGAGCGCGGACAAGCGTAAAAATGCCAATTTTCGGTAATTCAAGGGCCATAATTCCGAAGTGCCTGTGCCGATTTGGCTAGTAATTTAACTTGGTCGAGAACTTATGGTCAAACACATTTTGTTCAAGTTTGGTGAAGATCGGATGAGAAATGTTTGACTTAGAGCGCGGACAAGATTTGTGACAGACAGACAGGCACACAGACAGTAGTAAATCAATATGTCTCCCACACCACTGTGTGGTGGGAGACATAATTAAAGGCAATCCATGAGTAATTCTATTTACAACAGAGGCGTATCTATCTTTCTGAAGATGAAATAGGATATTAAAACATCTGACGCTTTAAATAATTCGAAATAATGTCTTTAAATCGGATATCTTTAAACATTTGCAAATATGTATTTCAGTAACAAGCCAACCGACCTATACATTTTACTTCACCATATTACAAGCCGTTTATTAATTTATGACTTAGGGAGGTTTGATTAAAATCTTTTTCGCAGATAATATTTATTTGCGAAAATGTGAATTTTCTATAGACTTGTAGTTATGAAAACTTGTGTGAGGTCCAAATTTTTCAAATTAGTCTAGGAAAAACTTGAGCTCACGAACCTATCTTTTTTACTTGTCAAATTTTCAAAGTAAATTCTGAGGTTGTTTAATCAAATTCTACATTAACAAAAGCAAAAAATTACCCGAACCTGCAGAACTACCATTATCATTTCTATAAATAGGTTGTTTCGCAGCGTACTAACGGATGAAACCAAAGAACTGTATCATCTGCTTTTGTGTATGCAAGAAGATCTTTTGCTGTCGCCAACTGATGCTGTGAAATGATTGAATGACTTCTTATGCTTACAGAATGGAAACTTTGCTGATGTAGTTATGTTTATAAAGATCTTACATGTGTGGCTATATGAGACAGGGTTGTCCATACCTCGAGGAGAAACCAAGGTACGTTAGCGAGATTTCTTGCTGTACCGAGCAGTCAATCGCAGGCAGACATGTAAGATAATTTGTCTTGTCTAACACGTTACAAAAATAAACATATTTTGTTTTTCCCGACAACATGTATATAATTCATGATGACATAGCATGGTTAATACTATAGTGGAATCACGTAGGTGAACGCTATTTAAGACAAGGACTTTCTCTAGGATAAAACTTGAATAATCCCTGGCACGTGACGAGACAATTGTATACTCTCCCGCTACGTAAGTACAAATAATGGAGCATTCATTATTGAGGTACCATAGCTCTTCTTCAGGCACTTCAAAAAAAAAGATATTGAATTCACTGAAGATGAATCTTAATTGGTATTACTGATATAATCGACGGTCGGCTTAGATATTCAGGAATCATGGAAATTCTCAAGGAGAAATTATTATATCTTACCGCTTTGTAGCCAATAATACAGCTCAGATATTAATGTCGTCATTCCATTTTAATAAAACACGTTATTATCCACAAGACATTGCTCTAAGGAATAATTATATTAAAACAAGTTCATCAACATGCAGTTTTAGATTAAATAACCAACATCGTTGTTTTAAGTAAACGGACGAAACAAATATTACCACACACCATGCATTGTTGGGAATATATTTTTTATATCTTTTACCGTATCACAAATTGTCTGAGGTAGAACGGTCGTGTCTTGCATATTTACAGCTCCTTCTGTCTTTGTTTGACAAACATAATTTTTGCATTAAGATAGTTGTCTAATATTACCACCAGAGATTGCGAGCTCCTTCAGTATCTGTTTGTGCTATTAATATGTATAAAAGAATCCTTTCTTCATTACTTCTATCAAACAATTTGACTTTTCATAAAACTGTGCAAGGACCGTAAGAGATATCTCTCATGAGCACACTCAATTATACCGCGGTTGCTATTATTCTAGCTGATGCATTCTATGTTACAAAAAAGTACTAAAGGACCTTCCTTATAGATTTGATTTATCACAGTAAATAACGTACAGACTTCGGCTGCATTCAAAAGAAATTATTTTAATTTTTTTTTCTATGCCTGAAAAATAGCATTATCTGCCAACATTTGTTATATCTTTATCATATGGGTAAAATACATTATCTGCTTTTATCAGCTATTAATTAATATTGCAAGACGAAGTAAATTGCATCACAAGACTGTATGTAAAGTGGCTTCAAAGTATCCTGAAATTATTCGAAAAATATTGATTACTGGTTTACATGTTGCCATAGAAATAATAGTTAATTACACAAAAATATGCAAATATAAGGTAAACATTTGTTGGGACATCTAACTGTGTTTATAAGTAGAGATTGGGAAGACGAATTCCAAATAAATTATCGCTAAGTTAATCCTGGAGTAGGGCTATTAACCGAAGATAATATATTTTAGATATTCATATTTCTATCAGTTCTTATTTCGTATCGCATGATTTGCCCATAAAGATAATGAAATGGACTGATAATCTCATATTGAGATTTGGCGGTTTGTTGGTTAAATTCGTATAATGTTTTAGAGTTATTCTTATACCAGCTCGATATAATTATAGTGTCACATTTCTTTACACCGATTGTATTACCTATCACATCAGCAGTCTTTAAGTGTCGTATGGCATCTTTAGAAAGTCACCCTTAGTATTTTCTGGTACTTGGGATCATGGAGTACATTTATATTTACCGTGATAAAATTCCGGCTATATCGGTGCTTGGGGACAAATAGCACATTTCTGTCTTCATTCTGATAGAACCTGATCAATTAAGTATTCAGTTGTGTCATGAAATATTCTTATATTTCAAACAGCCAAGAGTCTGTGAAAGCTCTTTGGTGAAAAAATGGCTTAAAGACTTTATTATTGTTCTATAACGTATGTAACTAACTTCTGAGATAAAAATACATCTGGGGAATTATTATAGACATATGATACATGAAATGAATTTAGGTAATACTGCATCAGCTCATTTATCGGATTTACACACTTAAATTTGAAGCTTATATGTGGTACGGATTATTCTGCTTTAGTGAAATATCTAAGGTATCATAAAGCTTTAGTGAAATATTAAAGGGATCATGAAACGAAATAAGTCAGCGAGTGTTCTTTGGGTTTATGTTGATAGTAGATAAGACAAACACGATTGTAACATTGTATATTTAAGACGATAAAATCATTGTCGTGGATGTAATTGTTTTTATAAATACGATGACATTTTACGAAATGTAGTTTTGACAGTGAAATGTTGGATTGAAAACTGAGGCATGAAATGAGCTTGAACTATAAATGTGAACAGCTAAGCAAACGACAACGTAAAAAAAAAAACAAGTATGCCCAGCACAAGATAGTTACCGTAGGATATGTTCATGTCTAGAAGACGTTGTCATCTAGGTTTACATAATATTATATGTATCGCGTAAAATCAATATTCGTCGTCTGCAAATTACTACAAAAAAAACGATAGATATACACGCATATGATTATTCATAATATTTTGTTATTTCGTGAAAACTTTCTTTTATCATAAATGTATTTTTGGAGACGACGCTGTTCAAGAACGGTTGAAAACCAGAGTTTTATAATTAAAACAATTGATACCCTCAACATACCATAGACACTATAAAGCTGTGATTTTTGAAGTCAAATATTTTGGGAACTGCTGACATTTAATTATTGTAAGTCTCAGTAAGCTCAATAAGTGATACCCGTTAAGATTAGCTGCATTTAAAACTGCCAGAAATGTCTTTACAACTGAAACGATTGCCTGAAATTTCTTATCTTTGAAAAGAGTTTTTACTTTGGGTTAATGTATCGAAAATATTATCGTGCTTTTTCGGTTGCATAATGTTCTGGAATTCCAGTCAAACACGGTAGATAAATACAATATGTTGATACCGTAATCAAAAGAAAATATAAAATTGTCTTGAGTTCAACAATTGTAGTTCTATATTATGTTAATAATCTCACTTACTGTCTTGTCGTAATGCTTATATGGACTTTGTGTATAGAATTGGAAAGGCTTTTATGCAGTTCTTTAAACTTATGCTTCTGTTTCCAACAAACTGGAATAATGCAAAACAAAAAAAAAGAAGAAAAAAAGACCGCATTGTTATGACAGGCAAACGAATAACATTATATTACATCAAATTTCAGCTATGTCAGCATGGATACTTTGTCTTCATATAAAACAGAGTCATTGACGAAACTATTGAAAAGTCTATCTTAGTCCATTTCCTGCTTAGAGAGCAACGTGTAATTAATGATAATAGTTACTAAATACTAATTATATGGACTATTGCGAGCAAAGAATAAAAACACGCTTAACGCTAAAATCACATTTAATACTTTTGATAGATAATTGGAATTATATAGCAATCTGACTAAAGTATTTGATCTTCTGAACGAAGATCTGAGAACGACCCATTCACATTCGTCTTCTGTATATTTTGGATTTCCAGTATTGCTATTTTTATTTTATCCAATCGGACGACTTGTTCGAATGTCAAAGAGTAAGAAAAATGTGCAGTCATTCTAGGGCTCGAACCCGGGACCCCTCGCTTACAAAGCAAGTGGCCTACCGACTGAGCTAGCCGGCTATCTGATACTTTACGACATAAGAATTGTAACTATCAAAAGTCAAGGCTACAGGTAGATTTGCAAGATGTTGTAAGTTAGGCTCTGATTGGCTTGCTAAAGGGTCGTCAGAACGAGGCTATGAATAGGTCGTTCTCAGATCCTATGCGTAGCGTAATAGGAGATATACTTCAGTCAGATTGAATTATATGGGTAACTAATTATCATAATAAGGATCGGCAAAAATTGAAAAGTTTAGAGCTCCCGGCATTTTCTCCGACTTTTATTCATTTGTGTTACAGGGAATTCCATTACACGACAATACAGACCAACAAATATTGATCACATTGGGTAAAGTTCGTTGTACGTATAGAACGAGAATACAAAATTTGACAGCGTTTGATATATTAAAGACAACATGCCTGGAATAGCATAAATACTGATATTGAAAAAGTTCACGCGAGGGGCAGCCTTTTCTAACTGACATTTAACATGCACTTTGCCCATCTACACAATGTAGAATCCGAAAGTATGTGCACTACTTTTTCACATAGTACTTAACTAGAAAACACGAGGATTGTAAATCAGCACAACAATAATATTTTGGAAACGAACAGATTATGTTCTGCATTATTCTGGCTACTATGAACAGTTCTACTTCATACGTCTTTTTGGTTAAATACCTCTAAAACCCGAGAATGTATATTCTGATTGTATGCTAGCACTGCAGCTTCATACTAATAGGTATAAATATAAAGGAAGCAGTCTCAATCCTATAGATACGTTGAACTTCTGCCACCAGGTACCGTATAGCGGGTTATTTCTGCGGTCAAAATATTCTGCGTTTTGGCCCAAAAAATTGTGAAACAAATATCTGCGTGTTTAATTTCTGCGTTTTCACATAAAAGAAAGGGATTTTTTTTTGCGTTTTCGATGCCAAGGAGGAGGTTATTCTGCGCACGATTAGGCATCGTGAGAATGATAGCTTATGAAAACAATAAACTAAATTACCGGTACCTGTTGTAAAATAACCTTGCATTTAATGAATACATTGTAGGATATAATAACATGCGAATTGAAATTAACAAGTCCAACAACAATTGCACAAACAAAAAATGCAAAAAATGCAAACTAGGGTATATCTGCATAACGGTTACACTTATTTAAAGGTTACTAAAGTATAGGTCGGAAGATCGCCACAAGGGATTAACAAGAACAACACAAGTGAATTTCATTCACAAAAGAAAAACGTTTTCTGAGGGATTAACAGTTAGGACTTTGATTGACCATCACACCTAATTATACCATTAGCGGTAATTGTCAGATGGCGACGGTAATTTCAAATAATAAGACCATGCCATTGTGAACTTCAGATTCCCTAGGGTAACATAGCGTGAAAAAAGCAGATTTTTTTTTGCGTTTTAAATTTTTGCTGGATGAATATTCTGGAGGAAATATTTTTGCGATTCTACCGAGAGACCGCAGAAACGCAGAAATATTCCCCCCGTAGAAATAACCCGCTATACGGTATCAATGCACATTGAACTTCATGAAGTTGAATACATAGTGTTCAAAGTAGTGCCGTACCAGTCAAAATGTATTTGGTATTTTCTTTCTTTAGTAACAGTGAAAATATTAATTTCGTGTTACTGATACATTCCAGTATTTCCTTGAAATAAATTGAAAATATAACTGACTGAAAGAGAATTATTTTCTTTGCCGTTATACTCGCTTCAATTCATATCTAGAAACATGAGAAAATCAAACAAAATTCAAAGTGACAAACGTTTGTAACACGACTGTGTCATACTCTGCTCTCAGGTGCCATTTCTACGAGATTTACATTCTACAGGGGTTGTTTCTTTGAGTAAGTAATGTTTAAGGTAAAAGACTATAAATTTCACTTATAAATATATGATTGATATTCCTTTTGTTATCTTGTATGTACTAATATATTTCTCATGATATTGTTCGGCTTATGAGAGAAGATGGTTCATAGTTCATTAGCGATTTTGTAAGTCGTTAATGGAGACACGAAATGTTACGTATAATTTTTGTCAATTTGAAATTAGTTCAGCAGAGAGAAAGTTGATACGTAAAAGTAACATACTAATTGATTAGTAATATACCTAGCTCTCTACAGAAACAAAGACGTGTAAATAGTGTCTTGCAGTTATGTGAGCAGATAGTTCTGACTTTTGTAGGGATTTTTTTTTCTGTTCGCAGTTATTGAAAAACAGACGAGAATGGCTTGAAAATGCTGAAGACCTTCCAATGATATGTGAATAACTAACTGAATAAAAAAGTACGTCTAACTTTGTTATTGTCTATTATAAGTATAAAGCCAACTCTGTTGAATAATTTTAATAAAGTGATACTGGGACTCGATTTGTACAGGTTAATTTTCGGATTTCATCGACATAGCAAGTAGATAGGAGGATTCTTGCTGAAGATGTTATATTATTTTCTGCACGTACAATGTGTAGTAGACTCGAGATCGTGGCTGATTTTGTGCTTAAAGCAAAGACAGACAAACCCCCTCTTCTGTAAGACTTGATTTTTAGATTGCCATCACACCGAATCAATTATAGGTATTACAGCGGCTCCCCAGCTTTCATGATTGAGAAAATCTTCAGGCGCCCATCCGAGAATATTTTCATGTATGGGCAGGCATCTGGGTCGAATAACCTATCTTCAACAAGCAACCCAAATAGTTTTTTATGGTCTGACATGAAGTGCACAGACGCCATATTTCTACTTTTCATTTTTACAAAATTATACCCATTTTTGACTTAGCAAGTTGTGGTTAAAATTTGTATGTATGCTGGTATCTCAGTACCCGCTAGTCGGAATGGATTCTTGTCCACTGTGGCGAGCTAACATGCATTATACATATTCCATAACTTTATCTTGCATATTTATAAAAATGTACCTTTTCTCCGATTTTCATGTTCATTCAGTTGACAAGGCTGTTTAACAGACGAGCATTGTTATATTGGCATTAAAGATATCTATGCAACCTAGTTCAATTATACGGTTTATACCCCTTCAAATTTAAAATGCCTTTCTTACGATTTTAGTGAATTTGCTGACTTACGTAATGTTAATGCAATGCACAAGGTTGAGACCTGGCATGACAGTTTTCTCTTAAAGGCACTGACCTTCACAATTTGGCTAAAATGATATTTGTTTAAAATTGAAGTTTGGTCATGCTATACTTCTGTTTCTAAACTATCGTAAACATGCCATATCAAGAACAAAACATGCCTGAGTCGGGAATCGAACCCGGGTCGCCTCGGCAAAAAACATCTTCCTGCGGTCTAACCATTCCTAAATATAAAGCTTTCTAATCTGGCAGTTTATCTCCTGTACCCCGTTGTATAAGCTTTTCAACTTTGAATGGAAAAGAATAGCTAATGCAACTACTTATGTGTTTCCATAACTTATAATCTGCCAGTAACTAAGGTTCAATACCGTCTTAAGAAATATAGCAATAATTTCCTCATATCCAAAAACTATAATAAAAAAAAATAAATAAGAATCATTTTTGTCCTACGATCTGGTGGTATGTGCCTTTTTTTGTGGGCCTACTATGTAAATGCGTGGCTCTGGGGCTGTGTTTTTGGTGCTTTGTGCTTCCGAGAAATCTACCCTTACCTATAATTTTTTTGCTATCAATTTAACCTCGAATTAATATGCATTGAACACAATCTAAATTATAATAATATTTTATTGCTTCGAGTTTGCATTTATCGCTTAAAATTCAATTTAAACGTCATTCCAATATTGATTTACAAAATATCCCATGCATTTATATCAATGAATTACTTTAACAATGCAAAACATTTCACATTTATGTTTATATCGCATGAAAATTCTTAATACAAAGCTCCTTGCATTTACCATGTTCTTTACCAAAAATGAAACGATCTTTACTGACGTCATTCTACTGTTATTCCGTTCATTCTTGTTCACGAGGGCAAAGTTGATTTAGAATCCACAATTGATTTACAAAGCTGTTTATTATGAAATGTCATATACGCTGCACTCGTGGATACAAGTCACGACTAATCGTTGAATCACAATACTGTGTAGAGGTGTTACCGACAACTATTACCAATTATTTATTATGAATTAATCTATAAAGTACTAGTTTATAGATACAACTCGATAGCTCAGCCTTATTCAGTAGTGGCACATCAGTAAGCGGTAATGGAACATTCTACAATTGTCACTGTTTCAAACTTCATAAAATGACGTAAGTAAACTTACTCTCAAAAATTTAATATCTTTACATCTCAGAGCCGATATGTTGTATATAAAGGCGATGCCATATAATATATAATGCATCACATACTCGTACAATCAATGTAAATAAGTATGTCACAATCTAAAAAATCGAATTCCGTCTTGGACATATCTGCATGATATAAAGAATAAAACACTCGTATATCACTGAACAATGTAAAACAAGCTTAAGTGACATATAAAGCAAAAAATGAGGAAAAAACTGTAAATAGGTACATCGAATGCATGTGTGTATTAAATACAGGTGCAACATGTAACATCACTTTTACGCATGAAACCCGATTACGTTGTGACCGAGCTACATGTTATGAATCAACAGTTTTCAATTGTCAGATTCGACAGACTGTTTTCATGAAATAAATGCGCTTCACCTACACACGCTATTAATCAACAAATATAAACGTTTTCTATGTAATTGTTACTGTATTAAAGTGGTAGCCAAACTTTGATATAGTGAACTGTCATCATTCTCTGCAGGTAGATATAAATCGTTTAATAAACCAATATTATCTAAAACGATGCATGTAAATTTGATACTTAGAGGATTATGTAAGAAAGGCTTCTCATCCTGTCTGATGTCCTTTGAGAACAGCTGCTCTAGGAGTTTTGAAAAGAAACAGTTTTATCTTTGTAGGTCTGAAGCTAGGTAAACTACATCAATATGAACACATTATAACAATCACAACAGTTTTGTTACTTTCATTTCAAAACGTTCAAGTGTAGAATGGATTTTGTTACAATATTTGGAAGATTTATACTTAGTTTGTACGTCGTATATCTCTGCAGCAGTTGAAAGTTGGAATGAAATAATATACACTTACTAAACAGCATTGACTTGCCTTTAGTGGATAATAGTATGACAAACTATACTTACCAATATAGTCAAGGTAGTGCTAGCAACTATGCAATACACTTCATTGCCATTTAATGAATTATTTATTAAAATACAAGCCAAAAATCGGGTACTAAATCTTCGGATGAATATCACTTGCTGCCAGTAACAAGTATCAGGTTTTTCTGTATAAATGGACATTAGGATGTAGTCAATTATTATGAAACCCAATAATAGCATTATTTGATACCCCTTATTATTAGGCCAAAACCAAATTATAAATCTATTAACCCCCTTTTAACTATCGAGAATGCTAGAATTCTGTGGTAGGTAAAACAAAGATAATTATATGTGTCATAAATTCCATACGTTTGTCATCTATAGACATGCCTGGCAGTGTCTAGATAATGTCCACAGGGGACTTATGTGTGTTTTCTATCACCAGTTAAGCTGTAGATACTTTACACGACACAACAAGCAAACGAGAATAGAATTACTGTTGGCAATCGTTATTCACGGAAGAAAAAAAAACTGAAATAATGTTTCCCAAGAGAAACAATATAGAAATTACAGCGACAAGGGAATGATCGTCTCAGGGAAAATCCGATTTATGTTTTAGCTATTTCCTGTAGTGAATGATTACTGAGCCACCCATGACAATATCATAAATGACAGCTGAAATTTAAATAATTAAGATAAACTACCTAACTATCAGTTATATTTGAATGTATGTTTTTGTTATTTGTAGAAACAGAGAATGAAAAATGTAATTGTTAACACTCTAGGCACAAAATAAAACACTAAACATATATAGAGTACAATGTAATTGACATTTACAACTGAAGTTAGAGGACTCGTGCAACAAAAGTCAGTTTCAATAGTAGCTGATAGTTTTATATATTGAAATGGATGATTTTATATCCAATGAAATCTGTAACAAGGTCCCCTATAAGCAGTGAACGCAACACTGAGTCCAAGTACGGGCAGATTTTTTAATGTATCACAATCACTTGTTTTTATATTATACACAAAAATCACATCGTTATAAACAAATATTAAAAGGCTTTACTAGGCTTTTTTGGTATGTAAGAGTGTACAGAAATATTCATTCAGTAATTGCAAAGTCGGCTCAATAGCGGATGGACAAAACAAATATATTTAGACTAAAGATATGACGATAAAACAGATCATTCAAAACAAGTTCCAAACACACACGCACGCGCATGCGCGTGCAGACAGAAATCCTATTTTCCTCAACTGCGTAAAACATTATAAAATATTTCGTCTTCCAATCAGTATTACTTAGTACTCAATGTTGACGTGTTTTCTGATAGAAGCTTAATAATACACAAAATCATATAAGCAAAAAATATGGTAAAATCTACAGTTTTCGAGCCTGTCGCGTTTTCGAAAGTAAACAATGTCAGTTTTCATATTAGACATAGAGACTTGCGATTATAACATGATATTTAGTTTAAGGGCTGCAATTAACGTTATAGAGTTTCAGAATGTAGCGTGCTATAGCTAATACATTAGGGAGTAAGAACCACTATTGTTTAATAACAAATGAGAGTACTATAGGCCAGCGTGAAAAGAAGAAAATATGTTTCTTTGTTCGTTTTTTGGTAGATCAAAGACTCATTCGTGAATATTTTAAGGCAAAATATCGCCTTTTGTATACTTGTTCCATTGTCATTTATTGTTATGAATATTGAGATTACCGAACTAACTTTCTGTAGGTAGATATAAATCGTTTAAAGAAACCGTTATTATATAAAAAATTCTAATATGCTTGTCTCTAATAAAACACCCTTACGCTAGAATGACGTCACGTTAACGTACGGTGACGTCATATTTTTTGTTGCGACCAAGAAAGAGCGCTTCTATATTTCATCTAGTGTTTAAGGGCTTATTAGAATCGAAAAAATTTATAGCACATGCGTGCTTTAAAACTATTTATGCACGATGGGTGGTTATACGTCGGTCGTAATAATTTCACACGGGCGCAAATTATTTCTTAAATATTTTAAACCCTATTTTTGTAGGTTTGTGTAACTAATTAGATAAGACGATATTTTATCATCTCGTCAAATGTTTCTTTTAGAAAAGTTACTCTTTTTCTCTTTCAAAGTCGGAAGAAAGATGAACTGCATCGTATTTGGTAGATGAAGGATTCATTCATGAATATTTTACAGCAAATATCGCCTCTTGTTTATTTCTATTATAATAATATACCATTGACATTATCTGACAACATTCACTTTTATAAATAGTGATATTACTAGCACGGGATGAAGAATTCAAGTGATAAATACTCGGAAATAATTTATTTCTTTCTAGTTTATGAAAATATCGGATAAAGTACCCCAAATAACTCTATTCAGAAGTGAAGGAACGAAGGGTGTTAAAGTGAATCGAAGTCAGCAACCGATGGACTCCGCCGGAACATTTGCCTGATAATAACCATATTTAAGTTTTCAATTTCAAGACTAGTAACTGCTGTAGATTATCGCATAGGACTGTAAGTTATTAGCAGCATCGGCATGACTGATGTGTAGCATGACCTCTTTTGTCCTTATATTCCACATTTCGCATTTAATTATATTTGCATATTATTGATAACGTGTAAATATCAAGCCGGTCACCAGTTTTAAGAATTCGAACCATTAGGTACGTATACCAACATGGAGGGTGCATTTCATTTTTCGCAGTTATATTTATTCATTGTACTTCAATTATTCAGCAGGCATTTATTCTATACCGTATATTTTAGTGGGTGTCGTTGGTAATGAATTCAGTGTTACTTCTTTAACCGACGACCCTACATCACAAATCAGAATACAAATATATATGGAAGCTTTTTCCTTTTTTTGTTTCTGCTTTTGTGTGCTGTTCACCTCAGAACAAAACATAGCAGACATTATCAACTTTTAGTAACATCGATCTATTGGAAAATCGATAAATTTGCCTATATAAACAAAGAAGGAAAAAAATACTTAAACTTAAATAGAAAAAGTTCTATTTGGAAATCAAAAATTCGATACCCCACAGATTAAAGTTTAATTTATTCCGGATATTATAAATATTTTTTTAAAAAAATATTTTAATATTTGGTTGGTCCTTTTTGACTTTAAATAGACCCACCTCAGTTCATATAGACTCTGTAGGAAACGGATAAAAAAACTGACTTTTTCAAATGTAACAGATCAAATGAGGTATTTTCCACAAAAAATCAAAAATTCGATACCCCTAAAAATGTAGAAAAATTATTCAGTTTTCGTTATGTGTACTTTGTTTTAAATTTTATAATGGTTTGTTTGGTCCTTTTTGCATTTTAGTGTGTACAGTGAACATTTCTTAAACAATTCCGGCATTTTCCGCCGTTATCCGTAAGTACTCGGAAGCTGTTACGGAAAATATTGTCGCCTGCTAGTCTGACTTTGTCGGTACAAATTGTTATAGCTCTAACGCCTATAAATTGTAGGCAACTTCGCATTGACAAAAAAAATGTAATTAGACAATTTAAAACAAATTAATTGTTGAACTCAGATACGCCGAAACCTAGATCCGCTGTCGTTTAAAATAACGCTATGGAGGATTTAGTCTTCAATTCGCAATTAAATATACAAATGCTTTTAATTTTCGTCGCAAAATATACTTAAAGCAACTAATTCTCATGTGTTTCCGTAAAATATAGTCTGTCAGTAATTGAGTTTCAAAGCATTCATAAGAAATATAACGATGATTAATTTATTAATTTCCAGATAGCTATATTATTTTTTGCCGAAAGATCTGGAGACTTTTTTTATTGCCGCGGCGGTCCGGGTCCGATCTCCGACGCGGTCTTCTTTTTTTCTTTGTATGGGATTTAAAAAAAAAAAAAAAAAAAAAAATCATTTTCTAATATTCATAATATGACCAAACTTTAATTTGAAAGATAGCCTTGATGAACTGATAATTCTGCTTCTTTCCGAACCTTCTTTGTATATATTATTCTGTATTCTTAAATTAATGCATGTTTTTGGTACATTCTTTAATCATTCGTTTTAAAAAATTGCGATATCTATTATTTGATTTAATTGTAACAAATATCTTAAAATTACCCTCTGACTTTTATTGTGTATTACAATATTGCCTAGGGGTAAACAATATCCGGTCAGTGTTATTTCAAGGCGGGTCATAAAAAATATGTTACCCCACTTACTATAAGTGATAGGTATTTTTATGGTTTTATAGTAATATATGTTTTTCACTTTCTTCTGTCTTTATATAGTCTTTTCCCTTTCTTTCATGAAATTTGTTTTACGATTTTTACCCTTATTTCATGAATCGTATGACAGTAGGAAGAATCAGTACAAATTTAGAATTCACATCGTTAACAGAGTTGTTCCGTAAATATTTACTGAGTAAAGAACCTGGCCCAAATTTCACGAAAAATCTTAAGTTATTACTTAGTTAAGTCTGCTATTCTAAAATTGAGATGTTGATGAAGTTATTGTTATTTAGTGTTTTTTTTTTTTTGTTTTTTTTCTGTAACAATATATTTATAGTTAAAGTATACTATGGCAGTAGTATTTTTCAGCAGTACTTATTCATGTCACGCAAATATGATATTTCTATTTAGGCACGAAATAAGAAACTAAATCCTCACCATGCTAAATTACAATAATGAACTTGTCTATCTTTCAATTTGGACAGTACTAGTAATTATGAAAAGGGTGTATACCAAAAAGTTACTGGCTGAATGGCAGACAGTGCAGATCATGATCAGTCTGCACGGATGTGCATGCTGATCATGATCTACACTGATTGCAAAGGAAGAACCAATCGTGTTCAGCATGGTAAGGGTTAAGTACATGTATTTCCTTTTAACAGTGTAAGTCTTATTTCTATATTTCTTTTTCTTTAAAGCGACCGGCCTCCAGATCGTTCGACAACAAAAATACTGCTTAGATACCTTGAAAAAAAATGCTATATTTCTTATGAAGGCTTCAAAACTTAATTACTGACAAACTTTATGTTATGGAAATACATGAGAATTTGCTGTTTTTACTACCTTTTACGATGAAAATCGAAAAACGTTAGTGGTTTAGAATTTTGAAAATATTTTAGAATTAAAAGCTCATATTCTAATGTTCATAATACGTGAAAGAAAGCGCGTATAGAGGAAGTACGCTTTCTAAATATTCTAGATAACATATTCATATTCTTGAATATTTATTTTATTTACAGAAAGTTTCTTGTGCGTAAATATTTCTTTTCTGTACATAGATATACGTTAGCATGATGTTTCATGTATTAAAAATAAAGTAAATCTATGTGTTCGATGTATAAAATGTAACAATTTCTAAATATTTTAGATAACATATTCATATTCTTAAATATTACTTTTATTTGACAATTAATAAAGTATTATATAATTTTTCGACTGATTCTGATTTTCACTTTAATAATTACCAAAACTTCATTCAATTCAAGTATATCGTTTAGCAAACCGCCCGCCTGTAAATACATCAGATAATGACCAAAGATGTTAATTATCGATTTTGCCCCCGTGTTACTACAACAACAACAATTAGTACGGAAATCAACGAATCCGTCCGATTGCGATGATATTGGATTATTGGTTTTATTGATTTTTATGATAGGTAGATCTGTCCCGCTTTATCGGCTTCGAGATGTTACTAAAAGTTGGTAATGATTATTCTATTTAGATAGGTAAGTGATCTCAAGAAGTAATTGCTTCGGTATTAGTTACACTCTAGCAGTGTTTAAATTTAACAAATTCAATGGAAATGCACCTAAAGACAATCTGTTATTAGCTAGGCGTATTTAAATTTACAATAAATGCTACCTTAAATTAGTACACGAACGAACAAACAGCAACCAAAGCTACTATGGGGCAATCCTTACCTTTTATCTCTAGTGTGATCAATACATTTACATCTTTCAGAGCTTTCAGGAGATTAAATTGGTTTTCCTCTACTTAAGACACTTAAAACATTAAGTCATATTTCAGAAATAACTAAATTACCTGAAAGAAAAGTCAGTAAGTTTGAATCAAGCTACATTTCCGCACGTAAAACATGGGCTTCTCTTGCGGTACATTTACCATATGCCATTCTACGAATGAAGAGTACTTATTTTTAAGAGCTTGTTCATCTGTGATCCAATGTGTGACTCTGGTATTTCATTCTAAGACATTCTAGGTAAAGCAATTTGCGGTGCAAGATTGCAGCGTTCGTTACTTATTTCGAAGATTCTCAGAATTGCAGTCCCTACTCCATTCCTAAGCCACGAATAGCGATGCAATCGTTGGGCGTAGTTAGTATAAACTGAGATAACTTATCGTTACAATCAATTTTAAATAATATAGCAAGAAATTCGGACACACTAGCGTCAGTCCAGAAAGAAGAAAATAAAGCTTTCAAATGCATGTTTCATGCCATATGATAACTTATTTTTAATGTAGCGATATGGTTAAAGAAATGATACTGGCCGATTTCAACAACAAACGTCAATCCTCGTCAAAAGAAAAACAAAGACAAAAATGACAGGTGTTCGTCATTCGATACTATTAACATTGATAAGATACATAATTTATGTATCTACAATAATATATTTTTAACTTTTCTGTAAACCTATCAACTGCAGACAAATACCGAGTACCAGTATTTCTCTTTGGTTGGTGTCAAACTCTCTTATGCTGAAATGTGTATATGCAACATGAGTGTGCATTAATGAAACTGTATTCATATTTTATCGAGAATATACATCAACAATTAACTTTAAAGGGATACTCCGGTACGTGTAAACAAAATGTAGGCTAATGATTAATTATTCTGTTTTATTTTATTGATTAAATTATACAGAGAGCGGTCAATCTTGCTGAAGAAGTTAAAGGGTTAATACGCTTCTTAGAGGCAAACGTTTACTATGTTTCAATTCATCTTTAATAAATTGTACCAAAAAAGCTCTTTTTTAGCATATCGGAAGATAAGTTTGTTTGCCGTACGTATTGATAAAATCAAGGTCAATTTCCAACAGTAAAAGCCACATTATCAAAAAACATCAAAAACACTCTACGTGAAGATAGGAAATGTGTGTATGTAACCACGTACACAGTGACTGAACATATGTACACATGAACACAAACGAATGTACCATTAACAAACTTGAAGTACCATACATGACGAAGGAACATAGAAGGGTGCAGTCTTGGAACTGTTAGTGTCAAACACAACATCGGGGATTTTGAACTAGTATCCTGGCGCAAAACCCGACTCTGTAACCTGTACACTGTTCCTGTATTACAAGACAATGAAAATAAATTACTCCCGGCCAGGAGAAACCCTTACACACGTTACAGTAACCACAGGAATACAATGTAAAACAAAACTATCATGTAAAGTTGTATATATAACAAATAAATGGAACCATAAACGTATGTATCTGATTACCATGTAGGGCCCGTGCATAGAAATATGCACTGCTCCTCCTGGATATCGTACCGTAGTCATTAGAAAGGGTGATTTATTTATTGCAATGATACGGAAGATATCTTTTATCATATTGATTTCATTTCTCAGATTTATCGCTTATCTCCGGTAACGGTGTTTAAAGACTGTTCACCTTAGTACAATAGAATGCTTTCAACACCAAAACCTAGTTTTACATAGAAAAATAAGATATTTTAACAGAGTCTTACACAAAACTGAAAGATCACTTAAAACAGAAAATAGATTCAAATTTTAAACGTTTCGTATTTTGATTTTCATAACACGCTAAATTATGGTGGCTGATTTCTGCCATCTCGTTCTGGCGTGTTGGCGCGTTTGCAGGGCGCCAGAACGCCAGAACGGCAGGACGACAATTATACGCGCCAAGACGACAAAATCCATATTTGTCGTTTTGGCGCGTTCACTTGTCGTCTTGGCGTGTTGGCGTCTTGGCGCCCCCGCCAACGCGCCAACACGCCAAGACGACAAATGAACGCGCCAAAACAACAAGTATGAATTTTGTCGTCTTGGCGCGTATAATTTGTCGTCCTGGCGTGTTTGCGTGTTGGCGCCCTGCAAACGCGCCAACACGCCAGAACGCCATGACGACAACTTCCCAATTTAGCGTGTTGGCGCCCCCGCCAGAACGACAAATGCCTTGTTTGTCGTCTTGGCGCGTATAATTTTCGTCCTGGCGTCCTGGCGCCCTGCAAACGCGCCAACACGCCAGAACGAGATGGCAGAAATCAGCCACCATACTATATACAGGTGTGACAAAATATGTAATCGATATCTCGAATGAGGAAGAGAAATGAGATGATGGCGTCTCATCGTTCCGTGGATGAAACAGTTAGTTCATCGTTTCAAACGAATGTGCAACATTAAAATAAATCTTGGCCGATATAATACTAGAAAAAGGTTAATGTGCATAAAAAGGGTCATTTAAACAGTATCTTAGTCTGAAATGTTGTATTTGGCTAGAGTATAATTATGTATATATACAGAGAGAGAGAGAGAGAGAGAGAGAGAGAGAGAGAGAGAGAGAGAGAGAGAGAGAGTGCGTGTGTTTGTTTGTGAGTGTGTGTGTGTGTGATATTAGGAGCAGATAAAAAGAAAGAAAGAAAGAAAATAATAGATATAGAACATCTTTAATAATTTATATATTGATAATATGTTTATCTTTATCATTGAACATAACCTTTGGCAATGCAATAGTTATATAGCTGTATCACACCCTATAAACGACTGTATTTCCCCTCTTCCTCTTGCGAGTGATCAAAACAATAAACTGACATCTAAACGTTGAAAAACAGCATTTTAAAGTGACTGATTTGCTTTAAAGGTATATATATTTACATTTTATTAGAACCTGAACATGACTTGTTTCTGTATATAATGTGCTATTCTGATGACAGGTAGAATTATAGCAAAAAACTCGATTGATCACTGATTTTGTCGAGAAATTATACATTGTCAGCGTCAAAAGTACTTATTTTCTTGCTTGAAGAATGACCTATATGTAAATTCCACTGTTTCATGGATAAAGAAACAAAACTAGTTTGGTAAAATGAAATAAAACCATTGATAAATACTCGAATTTGTTTATAACCGTAAAGGAAAGAAAATTCAATGCTATTTCCTGACTGTATGCATGCTTGCTTAATATCTGTACAAGTGCTTGTGAGTTTGGTATAAAGACTGTATGCCTGTTTGTGAGTGACTTCTTTAAAAAATATCGGCGTTTCCTATGCTCCTGTAGTATTTCTTCATATTTAGAACCCGCAAGCAATGTTTGAAGGAGGGTGGTATAAAGCAGTCACCATGCGGTCTGTCTGTTCGATCTGTTTCTATATGTGTCCTCATATATTTAGTCGTGCAATTTCTTCAATGCTATTGCACCTACCTTTCTCAAAGTTTTCATACAAACATCGGCCATATGTAGTTATTGTCCATCTTATTACTTTCCTTTTTCTTTTTAAAGTTACACTTAAAAGTGAAACATGGTCTGTGTTTCGTATCAGTGCCATAACGTCTTTATGCATTAAGGGATTTTGAAATAACTTGAGACAAATGTTCACCATCATGAGACCGTAATGCGACAATGTGTCTCATACAAGACTATATTTTCTAGAATTTCAAACCAACTAATATATAATCGGAACTGCAATTAATAACATGCGAGAATATGAACAGTAAATGGAGTGAAGCGGCGCGAGATTAAATCTACTAATCCTTTGTGGATCGCTTTCTTGACAGCGTCGCACAGTAATCAGCTTTATTTTAGTTTTGTCTTTGTATTTGCCATAAACACATGAACTTTAACATGAACCTTGTCTTATTTTACTGAAAATACATTTTGCGAATGAAATAAGTCCCCATTTTACAGGCAGAAGTGCCATTAGAGGAAAAAATGAGGGTCTATTACCTCACCTGAGCAAGAAGTGCTCTAGAAGAGCTTTTGTGACTATCCTGTGTCCGTCGTCTGTCGTTGTCGGGTATTTTTCCCGATATCTGGAGTAATGGTGTTATTTACCTTTGTACAAGAATAAGGGTAGCATTAATAACCCTGACAATTACAGGGGCATAACTATATTAAGCTGTTTTGGAAAGTTGTTCACATCTTTATAAAACACTAGGTTAAACACTTTTGAGGTCAATAACATATTGTGTGAAGAACAGGCTGGATTTAGAAAACATTATAGCCCTGTTGATCATATATTTTCTTTAAAATTGTTAATAGATATGTATTTTGTCAATAATAAAAAACTGTACTGTGCTTTTGTGGATTAACCAAATTTCCCTCAACTCAGTCAATCGTATTGCTCTGTGGCGAAAGATTCTAAGTTAGAATATTGATGGTAAATGTTTTAAAATTATTCTCAACATGTATGATAAAGCGAAGTCTTGTGTAAAATCAAACAATACTCTGTTTGATTTTTTTTGTGATTCAGGAGTTAGACAAGGTGAAAATCTCTTTTCTATTCTATTTTCTTTATTCTGACAGTCAGTAAACATGACGGCTGTATTTGTAACGATAACATGTTTATTTTATTATTGAGAAACGGGGTTAAACCATTAGGTCATTCAGCTATTTTGTGCTGCTTTTGAATCTTGTTGACTGATTCACCATGAAGTTAACTCTGAATTACTAATAAGGACTTAATCGACTTTTCCGATAATATATTCGCTATCCTTTTCTTTTTATACGTTCATCCGCAGGATACTTGCGGGCGAAATAGTTTTGTTTGTTGTTTTTAAATCAGAGGATCATTTTCCTGCAGCCGGACAGACAGACGGGGGGTGAACCTATAGTCCTCTCCTGTCTTACCTCACTGATATTTTGAAATCGTAAGGTAACATTACTTCGTGTGATTTCCATAGGGAATCGACGATTAATTTTTTGCAAGACATGGTAGGGACCTTGTGTATACATTCAGTTTCTAATTCGTATTTCATGATAGTATATGTGTGTAAAGCCAACTCTGAACACTTGCATGTAAACGATGCTGAAACATTCAATTAATTATTCAATTAAGTAGGATAGCGAGTCACAGACACTCGAATCCAAACACCCCCAATGGATTAGTATAAGTATCGCATGGGGTGGGGTGTTGGGTTCGACATTTAATGACATTATAAACATGACGACTGATCAGAAGAAACATTTTGTATGCATACTTTTTATTTCATTTACGCATTTTAAGGACATAAATCGCCTTTTGTAATCGCAAGATGGAATACAGTATCACTCGCAAATACGAATTCAGATCAAATATCAAAATTGGCAAGCCGGCATACAGTAAATGTTTTTTCACCGACTAGAGAAAAATTAATATCATTTAAAAACGCAACAGAAACAAAACATTTTATTTACATACATTTATGGAGTATGCATACTTATTACAGAAAACATGATGGATAATTGGATTACAAATCAATCTGGCGTGATATTCATCAATTTCGTGACTTGGTCGAAAGAATTTTTATGCAATGAGTGTGATCAGTCAACATTTTTTAAACATTACCTGTCAGTTGCATTTATTGTATCATCATATTCACATATTTATGTTAGACTTATCGTTTAACTTAAATACACATACAGTGTAAAGTCAAATGATGAATTTAATGACGATTCTTACCTTTTCCGTGTCATTTTATTGTTTTGATCACTCGCAAGAGGAAGCGGGGGATACAGTCGTTTATAGGGTGTGTGTATGTACCAATCTGCAATTCGAATAAAGACAGTGTATTTCAATAATATTATTCCTGCATATATTGATGTCTATCTCCGCGTCTAGATATCAATTTGTGCAAGCAACATCTCTGTATAAATGTTAATAAGCTGATTGCATTCTCCTTTAGTTTAATTACATTATCTTATTAATAAGTATACGAGATCATTTTTCATTGACACAGAATTATGTTTAGTTATAGTCGAGACCAACATGTGCGAGAAGTAAACTATGCATTATCTGTGTATGTTCTTCTTATCAATGCGAAGATAAAGTAGATACCAGAATTAGTTTTAATGTAACATCATACTAGCACTTGACATCCTTCAGATAAACTGAAAGACTAAATATGTTTTCACAGAGGTCATTCAAGGGTCATATAAACTGTACATGTAACATCGGTTGATAATTCTAACAAAATAGTTTTCGTTAAGCAAATTGACTAATATTTCAGCGATTTTG
Source organism: Mercenaria mercenaria (assembly GCF_021730395.1). Taxonomy (NCBI): domain Eukaryota; kingdom Metazoa; phylum Mollusca; class Bivalvia; order Venerida; family Veneridae; genus Mercenaria; species Mercenaria mercenaria. The sequence goes on from NC_069362.1 coordinate 29,712,688, forward strand.
TTTATTCAAGCAGCAAATTAAGGTGAGAAAACTAACCATTAAAAGCTGAAATCGTCTAATGAATGTATATTTAACTGATCTGAAATGTTTATTGATGTGCCTCTGTTGTATGAGCGGTTACAGAAAAAGAGCAACATTAATGATGAACGGAATTCTACCGCTTTTCCATACCTATGGAAAGTCATTACTGATCTTTATCAGATGAATTGATTATAAAAAGTTATCTGGAAATTAAGGTGATATTTTCATAACTTTGCCATCTTATAAATAGTTTCTTTTGCTCATATTTGTACCGGCTGAAATCTTTTCTCAAAGTACTGTCTAACATATGAAATTAATAGACTGACGCAAAAAATATGAAAATACTTATTACATATATAATTTCTAAAAATAGTTATTTTCATCGACGAAGAGCAGACAAGTAAGATCTATAGACTTTGAAAAATATATAAAGTCACATTTACTATCATTTATTTATGTGTAAAATCTTCCTTTTTTTCCACAACTTTTGTATAAATAAATACGTTGACGGACTTTTAAGGTTGTTTTTTTTTTCGCGTACACATACATACATACATACATACATACATACATACACTGCTACAGGAAGGCAGTGTCCTTTGAAGCGTACTTTAGCTTTCTGCTTTTTTCTACACTCAACGAAACTGATCGCCACCATTTACGTCACAAATAATCGTGACAACATCTGACAAATGGTTTTATAAGGCAACATGTTTGACTGTAAGCGCCCATTTACCTATTACCATTAAGTTGGGTATAGTCGATCAAGGACTAGTAAACCACATAATGATCAAATGAACAAAGGCGTTAAGCAGAGTTAAATTCCAAGTATATTATAATACAAAATAACGATACCTTTCATGTGCAGTTGTATTAACTACTGTCATATACTGGTTAATTAGATCTGAGTACTAGACCCGCTGAACCCTACACAAAATAAACAAACGGACATTATTCATAGATATTCTTTGTTTTACTAGACGTGTATATATGTAAAACTAATGTCGATGATGTTTGAAACTGCATCCGATCAATTGCATGCAATTCTTGTCTCTCACCGTTTCTTATCAACAGTTCATTTTATCTGCCCAGCAACATATTTCTTCTATGCAAATGTAGACTTTTTACATCCTTCAAAATTAATTAATAATATATTATCAGTATTCTACTTTCCTCTTAGACTAAAGTATAAACCAGTATGAAGCCGTAATCAAAGGCGTATTAACTCACGACCGCCCTTTGCGAAGCTAAACCGTATATTCTACACAAGGGGTCAAATCCAACATATAATATATCAGGGTGGATGCACGCTCAACAGAAATATCAATGCTGTAGTTAAATGATTTCAGTTTATAGCCAAATATATTCCATTCATACTGGTTATAATTGTTACAATTACACGTTCGCCAATATATTCCAGACGGCTGTTCAGAGCATAAGTATGCAGCGAGAAATATGTACATTGAAACGTGTTTGTAAAGTTAACGTGATACTGGCTGATATCACAATTCTGTTTGCAAAATGTTGAACTTTCGTTTGTAACAGACTGGAATGTTTATATTGTAGTTATTTTTTAACATATTAAATGCACACAGCTAATTAAGAAATGTCAAAACATTTATAATGCATCGTTAGGAATAACGTTAAGAGTTGTTTCTCATCCGAATCATCCGAACAAACGTGTTATAACAAAAGGGCAAAGCACGTAGACTCTTAAAACGAAATCCCAAAACAGTATATGTATGTACTGTGTCTGTCTGTCTGGTCTGGTCTGGTCTGTCTGCCTGTCTGTCTGTATGCATATTCAAAACAAGATTCACGATTAGTAGATTCTACCTTTTCGGTGGAAAAAAAAATGTAACTTTGAATACGATTTTCTTTTTACAAATATACTTCAGACCATTCAGAAATGTTTGCATTCAGCTTTCTTACTGGAACTATTCAATATTTATTTTTTACTTGTATGAATTAATTTGTTATGTTACAGTTTGCTATTTATCGCGAGTGCCTTAATTAGCGTTTCTTTGCTCTCAGTCAGTTACTGTGGAATTAAAAGCCTAAAGTGGGATGCATGTATGTAAATCCAAGTTTCAAGTTTATTCAATAAGTTCTCAGTTTGTATACATACCAAAACATGAGATAAATACAAGATTTCACAAAAACATTGCATATAGTCACGCAAATACGAGGGCAACACATTGACATTGTTCTAACTGAGGAAACTATTTATAGATATTCAAACATCATTACAAAGTTAGAAATAGGTTAGATTATATCATTCAAAGAAGCGCGACGGTAAGTGTAATAGAAGTAGACACATGTGCTTGCTTGACCATTTATTCGTAATGGGATAACCATTTATGCATTACGGGATTACATGTCAGGAATTAAAGAGATAAACGCTTATAATGATCTTACTACGTTATTTAAGAAGAATTTAATGATCTAGGCTTTTCAAGAGTGTACTGCTGGGACAAGAGTCATGGTTGTGGCTAATTTGTGAGTATTTTAGACTTTTATAATAAAAATTTAAACTAACATAAAAAATTATTTAAAATATACATATGATTTAAATAAGTTGGTAACCAATGATGCAGATTTGTACTTTAGGCTATGTGCATTTTCATGGACATCTGATTTATTTGTAAAAATTGCTTAATAAGGTAATGCCCTGTACAGCACAGTTGGTTGTCAAGTACAGTGCCATATTATTCAATCTGCTCTTAGTAATTTAAAGATCATATTCTGTGGGAGTACGGTACTGAGTAGAAAGTGTTTGTCTGCAAATGTAACAGCTCTTAAATGAAACTAAAAGCAATACCAGTGCAAACTGTTTATACATATTAAATATGGTAGGTCAGTATTTGTGTGCGCTCGGTGCTTAGACATTTTATAAATATAATTAAAATTAAAACAACTTCCAGCATAAATACTTAAGTAATATTATGCCATATTTATGTGGATTGTGGTAAACCATATGTTTTTAACATGATGTTTATGGCATTTATGTTGATAATGCTGAAATTTAATTAACCTGGAATATTTGCACATGTCAGATCACTTGCTCTATCATATTTATACAATAAGACATTTGATATCTTGAAACTTCGGAAAGATTTCAATTAAGTCCAAGTTGTTATCAAATCATATAAATGTGAAGGTCAGTAAACTGTTGCACTATGTTTCCAGATATAAAAGAAATGCATCGACCGATATAACAATAACGCTTGTATGTCTGCTAAGCAGCCAAATAAAGCGGTACATTGTTTAGCCAACAGAAAATAAAATAAAGTAATATTTTTACTTTTGTTAACCACCGACATCTTTCATATTCTGAATTATTTTAGTGTTTTAGATATTTATCTATTTTAAATAAATTACAAATTATACGGGACTGGGAATCGAACTCACGATGGAAACGTACGAAACGGAGCACGTTATCTCTCGGACGACGAGGAATTAGTATTTGTCTATGGACATAGTATTAGAATAGAAAAGCTTGAAACTCCACAGGTCGCTTAACACGACAAAAACGAAAATGTTGCAGGCTCGGTTTGATTGAGCCTGTTCATGGACGGTAGTTGAAATGGATGGTACCGCCCACGCCCTCTAGCCCCGGGATGAGCAGAACTCAACATTTATACATGCTAAAAGTACAAAAACAAATTAGAGACATCCGCAGATGTGTTCATACGGCGGTGCACATGGAACCTTCATGAAAAGCGGCGTGTGGTCCCCAGTTAAAATAATGGGCTTGCTCTAAGCGAGAAAACATTGGGCAGAACTAAGCAAACTGGAATTTAGAAAGGGGATCTGAGGTTAATCGTTTGTTTATTTACATTCAAAAGCCATAATACTGGGCGATGCTTATATAAGGTTATAATGTTGACATGCACTCTTAATAACTGTCGGACCGAAACATGGCATATAAAGTGGCCGAGGGGTTAAGGTCGCTGACTTCAAATCACTTGCCCCTCATCGATGTGGGTTCGAGCCTCACTCGAGGCATTGAATTCTTCATGTGAGGAAGCCATCCAGCCGGCTTACGGAAGGTCGGTGGTTCTACCCAGGTGCCCGCTCGTGATGAAATAATGCACCTGGGATCTTCCTCCACCATTAAAGCTGGGAAGTCGCCATATGACCTATCATGTGTCGGTGCGAAGTTAAATCCAACAAAAAAATGACATTTAAAACACTGTTGTTGTCGCAGTTTATAAGATGCCTCAGTCGATTCTAGGACTATTGGACATTCTGATTTATATGTTTCTTTGATATGACTTCTATCTGTATTAACTCTGATAAAAGATAGTGGCGATGAAGCGAAGTTGTGGCGAGCAGGTTTCTTATAAGTAAAACCAGGTTAGTATAGCAATGGATTACGGTCGGTTAACAGTGAAGTTATACAAGGATCTATATGTTGTATGTCTAGATTTATTCTGTTCATCGTGTCGTACAAGCTATACGTTCTGAAAGCTTAATGGAATTTTAACTGTTTTTTGACCTTAGTGATTATGTTGATATCTATATAAGTCCTGACATTCTTTTGTTTTAGGTTAAGGCTTTAAATCCATAACGCGGTCGAGAAAACTCGAAAACATTTTTTTTTTTTTTGAGAAACAGTGAAAGACAGCAACGTTGCTGTTACTTCTTACCTTGTACACTACTTCAAAACAAATAGCAATGTAACTTTTGCACTTGCCTGTAACCATTGTAACTATTTTCATGCTAGATAAAATAATTAAGACAAAAAAAGACGTTGAAAAGTAGAGGCGTCTTGATGCCCGTATGCTAAGTGGATGTGGTTTATAAAAAGTAAGAGGTAAGGGCAGATTTCACAGAGCACCTAAAACAGTACAGAACATAAAACACAATGCATATTTTAACCAAATAAAATCTGAATGAAAATTTATCAATTAAAAATTGTACAGCATAGTGCATGTTTGGTGATGACCTTTCTACATTTAGTCACAGCGTTTTCCTATCTTGATTGTGCAATAACTACACAAGTGTGAGACACGCTGCGTTCCTAAAAACGACGGACAAAGTTGTAATTTGTCTTAGAACTTGTTTAGTCGTGCCCATAAAATTTATGTTATTGGCGCTTTAGATATTTTCTCTGATTGTCTCTATTCATATGTTTTACTTTATTATGCCTGGTATTTTGTCACTACTGTTAGAGCTGATGTCAGCAGGGAATTATTCTATTTTACACTATTGAAAAAAGGTTAAGTATAAAATCGGCGTGCCCGACTCGCGTTCAGATCCCCAATGATCTTTGTATACTATAGGTTATTGACCACTGTGACCTTATTTCCAACTTGTTTTTTTTTTAATATTTTGCATATATAGTTTTGTATGTTGGTGGTGTGGCTTACTTTTACCCTATCTTTTTATGCCTCCCCCAACCCACATTTTACTAACCTTCCTTCTTTTCAGTCCCTTTTTATCCCATCCTAATTTGTAATATATTTCATATAATTAAAATGTACTTGTTGAGGTAACCCATCTACTGTGTCATTCCGCTAGTTTTTATTTCCATTATTCGTGAATATTTGAAGGAAACTAATGCATATGTATGTGTATAGGGCAAATTAATTCAGCAAAATGTATGTAACAACATGATAGGTATTTTGCTATTTATTTTGTAAATTGTTACATTTTAGGGAAAAGCTAATTATCTTTCTGTCCGATTCCCTTATCACTATTATTGTAATTATTCATGAAATAATTTGGATAAATAAAAATATGTTTAAACAATTTTTTTTTTATATTCTGATAACGCTAAAAGAATTGGATTTTCATGCCGTCAATTATTTACTTTTTCATTCAAATTAGCTGATAAGGGATTTGTTAGTTTGTTTATATTTGTATTAATAAATGCTGCAGTAATTTCTAGTTTTCCATTTTCATTCGATAAATATTGGGATATTTCAATAACCTGAAACAAAAGTAAGTTTTAAAACTGCATGTAGCTTAGGAATTCATCTATTTTTCAATCTATCTTGGTTGTGCAACCGGGATAGGAAAAGGGAGGTAATAATAATTTGATAAACTTGCATTTCTAATTAATTTTGGCAAATATGTACTTGTCAACGCAAATCTTTTACAACGTAAATACAATAGCGCTTATGTTCATATTATTCCTTAGGCAAATTATGTTTATTTAATTTATAATGCTTGGTTGGGCAATCAGGATATGAAAATCATATTCTAAAATGCTTCCAATGACAATCTGACTTGTAGTATGAACTCGGTGAACATAAATAAGTGTAAATAATCAGTTGGTTAAGTTTTGAACAAATTCATTAGTTGTTCAAAATCTCATTAACCACCTTTTAATCAAAACAAATGGAAAATAAATATTGCGTTTAATAAAATTCCCTCTTGTCATTTCATGGAGAGAAAAAAGTCAAACAGATGAAAAGAAAGGTTGTTTTATCAAATTTCTGATGTCAACTAAACATGCAATCCTTTCATTTACATGGCTAATGAATAAACTAAATGAAGCATTTTTTTCTGCAAAATACAAATTATCATTAGTCAATAACGAAATACATCATCGAGTTCTGCTTCGGCATGCTTTTCTCCACTGCCATCCATGAATGTGCTCAATCATACTGAGCCTACACCATTTCTATTATTGTCGTTTCGGACGACCTGTGAGTTTCCACTTTTGCTATTTCATGTATTGGCAACTGTAATGGAAAAAGGGTATTTAAAGTCTGTCCCACCAATCTGGTTAACATCATTTTTTAAGTTATGGTATGCTTTATGATGACCTAAAATATGTTTTTAAATAGCAAAGATACATATCTCTAGGCACTTTTTTTATTTTTCCAAAAAAAAAAAATTTTTATGTTGAAATGTTCATTTTTGTATTTTTCTCCATAGACCGTAATGCTAAAATGACGTCGCCTCGCCTCTTGTGAATAAACAATATGGCGGCGCCCAGTTATGCTTTTTTGAGGGGACATCTCAAAATTATCGACGTTTAAGTGTATTAAGAAATAAAACTCGGACCGAGTTCGCAGTAGTAACTGGTTACCATGTATTGCTTGAAAAAGATTCATTTTTGTTTTATCATCTATGGACAAAATAATTTAAACATATTATTGTTCTTAAAGTATTAATCAATCAATATTTTTACTAGCGTTCCCAACATTTGATTGGTATCAAGACTTATGTTTGTCGTACAATGGCAAATGCAATCATCTGTATTTCCTCTCGTGCTCGCATGTTTGTGTGTGTTTGAGCGCGCGCGGAGGGTGTAGCATATGTGTGCACTTAGAATGTTTTTTCTTAGCCTATAAGAAACAGGAAAATACAACATGCCTACCCGAATACATGTAAAAAATATAGCTTTCTGAAAGGCCGAAATTGTCCTGTGAAGGTACCTGTACTAGAATACGTTTCAACGACTTACTGACAGCATATATTAAAATCTATTTATTTATCCACTGCCGGTCGGTTTTTCTATCCATGCATCCAGTTGGTCGCAAAATCGTCAGTTCTCCGCAGTATGGGCAACTTTCTATTTAAAGCCCTGCTCCGCCGCTATTCAAATTATGTTGTGTTTATGCAACCCATGACTACAATAGATAACAATTAACGGCCACGTGCCACACTTTGGCAAGGTTTATTATACAGAATTTTATATAAAATATACTCTATTTTGACAGGCGTCACTGTTCATAGTCAGGATTTTCATGCTTTTTCAGTGACAATTTAAGGTTAAAAGGTTTGACTGGAGCAGGTCTTTATCAACAAGACTCGCGGACAAAATTTGGCAAAAGCGGACAAATCCCTTTTTGTATTTTCCCGAAGTTAATGGCCCATACAAAAAACAAAAACTGATAACCTTCACGTTAAAACGGTTAACGGTTAATAATCGCCTAAACTGTTTTGATGATCTTGGTGATTTTATCATTGATAGTTTATTGTTAATAACAATATAAAAAGAGAAAATGTGAAGTTGCCATCCTTGGTCAGATTTTGTCCTATTAATCTATTTGTCCTTCATTTCTTTTCTATAATTTAAGTATAACCACGATACATGCTATAAAGATATTCACGCATTCTTAGAAATCACAGTGCTTTTTTACATTCGTGGTTGCTGATATTCGCATACGTTTATTTCTGTAGTTTTTTTCACCTTGATGATATTAAAGTTAACGTCCTTGATTATTTAAGATTCAGACATTTTGACTGCAGTCTAAAGTATGTTGTTGTTGTTTGTTTACACTAATCTGTTTTAGCTCAATTGTGATGAAAGCTTCAAGCTTATTGGAACCACTCTCAAGTCCGCTTCCTGGTAAAACTGGTGTCATATGAGAAATCATGTGTTGTTAATACATTTGGTTGTTTTTACAGCTTGGCTAAATATTATCAGCAAGCTCGAAAATGAATACAAACAAAATTGCGTGCGGATAATTACTAAAGTTGTTTTTATTTTAACATCAACAATTCCATTGTTTATAAACAAAGGCAAAAGTAATAATAAATGTGACCACATAATAAGTTATATCACATCTTGCACATCACATCTTCGAAAAATAATAATTTAAATACAATTAAAAATGCACAACAGAAATAATTTACATCACAAAAAAGGCAAAGATTACTACAATATATAATATACAACGGAAACGCTCTAATTTCACAGATATTCCAGAACAACAAATGCAGAAATAATCATATACATATATAAATACTTTAAATACATAAATCAAAATAAAATAAATATCACAGTCTGACATTACATTTTGTTTGTAATTTACACGCTTGTGGAATCATTAATTAAATTTGAATGTATATTGAAATAATCACACACCAATACGTGTATAAGAAATTAATCAAAGAAATTTAAGTTAATTTGTTCAAAATAATATAGAAAAATGGTTATAGAAATCAACTGTTAATTGTAATGGTATATCAAAATCTTGACTTAAAAAGCTGTATGAAATATCAATTCACATTCAGAACAAAAATAAGTATTTAACTTACTAACATCCTTCACATTCACACACACACAATGAAACCATTTCTCGCACGCATCACAAAACACCCACTCAATGTCAGTCTGCATGCACTCGTCTGGCTCTCGCAATTTACATTTCCCACATACCATACTTTCATCATCCTCATTATCACTCTCTCTATCACTCGTACTAGCCGTGTGGTTCATTCCATCTGCTAAGGTATCAGCATCAGTCATGGTTTCGTAAACGTCGTCCTCCTCGTCCTCGTCGTCTGTGTCCTCCTCAGTGTCACTGTCGTCTGCCTCACCTAGGGGAATGACAATAGGCGCAACCTCATCTTCTCGTACACCGTCAATGCGCCACAACTCTTTTTCAACCTTATTGATAACATGGTCCTCACACCTGTTCCAGTAGTCAGGTGTGATCAGTGCCCGTGAGTCATTGAAGAGGGCCATGGTATCTCTAAGCTTGAAAGAAAAGTTGTTTCTGGCCACATGGCCCTTCATTTTAGCCCACACAAGCTCAATTGGATTTAACTCACAATGGCGTGGGGGCAAACGGAGAACCTTGTGGCCAGCTTCCATCGCGAGCTCATCAACGATGTACTTAGGATGTGGTTTGTTCCTTCTGACAATCTCCAAAAGTTGGGGCTTAATCATGTCGTCAGTAAAAGGAATCTGTCTATGTTGTAACCACTGTCTGATTTCGTCCTTCCGTGATGCCGTTGTCGGTGACCTAGTATCAGTAGTTAGCATAGAATGATATGAGGCATTGTCTATAACGATTGTGCTTGGCCCCGGTAATACAGGAAGGAGGGTATTCTTCCACCAGTTGAAGAAATGTTTGTGGTTCATTTCAGAGTGATAATCGCCTGTATCGCTCTGAGCCACAAACACTTCTCCAACTCCGGGAATCAAACCCACATTCCTGTAACCGGCATCAAGCACAATCAAACGCTTACCCTTACCAGATGGAATGAACCTACACGCGCCTCTTTCATTCCCTACCAACTTGGACGTTTCACTCAACTTGCAATCACTCCATTCACCTTTCACACAATGGTTCGCATTCACCCATGTCTCATCCACGTATACTACAATGTCTCCATTTTCTCTGGCCTTTTTGATTTTCTTCAAATATGTGTGCCGTGAAGCAACTATATCCTGCCTTTCCTTAACAAAGCGTTTGCCAACACCCCCTTTGTAAAATCTGAAAGTAAAGGAAAAATAATAACGGAATAAGACCTCGTTTGCCATTACTTTAATGGAATGTCGCCATGGTGCGCTGTTTTATTATTTATTAATACATATTATCTCTAATTCTCGTTGTTTTTTTTATTTTCAATACATTTTTGATACATTGAAATGAGTTAGATTTTATGTTATGTTGAGGCTCTGGACCTTAGACAAAAAATATATAAAAATATCGCACATAAATGAAATTTTATCGAAATAAAGATTGAAGACTGTGTGTTTGGAAAACACAGATATTTTTTCGTATTTCTCACCTTTAAATCCTATAAAGAGCACATCCTAGCGGTTCTTACTTTTTTCAATGAAAATTTAGATATTCAGCTATAATTCAGGTGAAAAGTGTCCGAATTATGTTATGTTCATTATGTGACTGTTTGCAGTTTAGACAACTAACATATACCACGATGGTGAAAAGTAAAAAAAAAAACACGATACGTTTTAACTTTTATTTTCAGAACGTGCTTACTGTTGATGAAAACCAGGATGGTTTATATAACGATATCAAAAATGAATTAAAATTATCATAATGTGTATAATGATCAGAAATATGTCTATCACTCAGCTTTAACATAATGTAAGATACTTTGCTCTGCCTTATTTCCTAATAGATGTACACAATACTGGTGATTCTTTTTTCTTAGTCAAGATACCGGTTCATAATTTTTTCATGTAACACACCCATGTATATACAGTAATAATTTCACAAGCTTGTACTAATTTAGCGATATTACTAGGTGGGCCCGATTCATACAACTACGGGCTATCCCTGTCACACGATTGGTATCGGTCCTGCTAGCTTACCAAACTGATGCTAGCGTAACTAATCCTACTCAAACGAATATAATTCGGGCGAAGGTGTATTGGGCGAAAATTTGGTACACAATCGAGTCTGCCTAAACGCTCTTTCCTTATTTTTACTACATCAAATCCGTAACAGTGTTTTACTTCAGCCTATTTTATATTCCGCTGGAACCTGATATATATTCCTGTATGGTAGGAAAGGGGATTTTGATATTGTTTTATTATCATTTTTGTTTTTGATTTGCATACTAAGATAACGTCGACTTATATCAACACATCTTTGCGAGAAGGTGTATCGCGCTTTGGCTATATAAATATACAGAGTAGGTTTATCGCGGTTTATCTTTTCCCTAATTATGTATTTTATCATAGCATTCCGACTTGCATTTTGGCAACTTTACCACTTAAACCATTGCGAAAACAACAGGGTCATGATGACCCTGGATCGCTCACCTGAGTAATATGAGCTACATGTTTCAAATGTCAAACTGATGATAAAATAATAAGAAAGTCGGTAGGTCACTTTCATGGTCAATGAAATTCAGTTTTACGATTTGTATGCAAAACTGTGTATGTCATCAAAGTTTCAAGGTTGTATCTTAAGAAAAAACAGTAGGTCAAGGTCACAGTCAAGTGGCATCATATTACTTGGTGTCATGAGGTAATTATAATTAAATAGTCTTGGAAATAGGATCAGATGATTTTTTAAGTATTTTTCCTATATAACTCACATAATAACTAAGTGACCCCAGGGCGGGGCCTCTTTTCACCCCAGGGGCATAATTTGAAAAAGTTTGGTAGATGACTACTAGACAATGCATCATAACAAATATCAAAATATCACATACTTTTTGCATGCTAAATAATGTTAATGTGAGGTTACAGAAAGTTACAACCCTGACCTTGGGTATAATGGGCCAAACTCCTGCACATACTTCCTGTGGATTTACTATTTTTCAGCAGCCTAATGCATTTTTCAATTTCTTCCTTTGAGATCTTTGAGTTTAATATAGCGTTATTATCTGTTAAGTCTATATCGTTTAATATCTCAGAGTCATCAGTGGTATGGTCTTCGTTATTATTTATATTCTTGAAAAAATCGTATAATTCGTCTAAGTTAGGCTGCTCAACTTTTTTATTTGTTGTATTAATTTTATTGATGTACCTCCAGTAATCTTTTGGGTGGTTTTTATTCATATTTCTCAACTTATTTTCATTGTCCATATTAAATTTATTAATATATTTATTCATTGTAGCTTTATACTTGTTACAGAAATTTTTATACACCAATCTATTATATTCAGATGGATATTTGTTATACTTTTTCTTTGCTTTGTTATATGCTTTTTTAGCAGCTTTGCATTCTGGTCCGAACCAAGGCTTATGTTTTTTATTTCTATTACTGTGAAATGTATTTTGACGCTGGAAACTCTTGTCAGCACTTTCAACAAAACTATTTGAGAGCTTATTTGCGATTTCATCAATTCTGTTTTGGTCAACTTGATTTTTATTTGTATATAATTTTTCTAGTAATAATTCTATTTCTTGTATTTCAATATTTGCAACAAATTCCTCTGAATTTTGTTGTTTCCATTTAATCTTCCCACTACCGTTAGCATTACTTGGTTCTCTATTATTAGAATCGGATTTATGAAAACTTAATGAGAATTCTATTAAGGCATGACCATCAGAAAATAGACTATCTACCTCAGTAATCTTCAAATCAACAAAATACAAATATCCAGACATTGATAAAACACAATAATCAATAACTGATATATTTCTAAAGGTCATTCTACCCATGCGGTCATTCGTAGACCTACCATTCATTATGGCTAAATTGTTATTTTTAAGTAGACCAATAAATCTGTAACCATGATTATTCTTCTTTTTATCTTGTGAAACTCTCTTGATAGGCATTTTCAAAAATTCCATTTGTGACTTTTGATCAATAAAGCTTACAGTTTCGTGGTCTAAGTCAAAATAATCTGACAAAAAATAATCATTTTCTGTATAATCAGGAAGATCTGATGTTTGCGCATTAAAGTCTCCAGCAATATAAACATATTCATATGTACTACAAAAGGATGCAATTTCTGTTTCAAAAATATCAAATTCGTCTTCATTGTAGAATCTGGAACATAATGGTGATACATATACAAAACCTAATATTATATCTTGATCTAAATCAGTCAATGTTTTCTTAATTTTCAACCACAAAATATAATCAGACTTACTGTAAACAAAATCGCAATATTTAGCGATGTCAGATTTTATAAAAGCGCCTATACCGCCCGATTTCCTTAGATATTTCTGTTTTCGAGGCTTATTAATAAATTCATAATTATTCATTTCTATTACATCGTGTTCATCAAGTTTTGTTTCGACCACTCCAAAAATATCATATTTATGTACTAATGAAGAAAACTCTGGATACATAGTTCGCCTTTTAAGGCCACAAACATTGAGTGCCGAAATATTGAACAAGTTATTGTTATTTATAGACATAATAGGATTATAGTCCGTTTCCGAATTATTCGACTGTGAAATTTTCCCACGGTTGTTTACAGTCGCGTTTGTGTAATGATTGTTTATTCCAAATGTTTGTACATTTCCCCCGGTGTCCTACCGAGGATTAGAACTCACATCAGCGGGTCCTCCGCTGGCCCCGTTCGATTCCGTAGTGTGTATGTCAGGTGGTGTTTTTCCATGGATCACTACTTTGTTCCATGGCGTGGTTGGTTTTGCACTTAAGTTAATAGGTTGGCCGACTTGCTGAGAATTTGAAAACGTCTGAAGCCTGTGCATTTCTTCGCTGTACTGGTCAGTCTCATCGTTGTTTCGGCCTGTATCATCATCAGACGAGCTCGCTGAAGATTCGAACTCAGAGTTTTCCGACTCCATCAATACTTCAAACATGTTGCTGGTTGCCACATTTGTAGTATCTGTCGGGAGACTTACAGGTTTGCTGGCATCGACCCTCGACTGTTGCATAATTTCTCGCCAGTCCGGAAATTCATCCCGAATAATCTTTTTATTTACAATAAGTTTCGCGGGATAACCGATAAACACCGCTCCTTTCCTGTTTTTGGCCTTCATATCTTTGTATGTTGACCAAAGTCTGGATCGCGCCTGTACTATTTCGGGTGGGTAGTCACGGTTGATGCCAAAATCTTTCCCCTTCAGCAAGTACGCTTTTGAGAGAATCAACTCAGTCTCTTTTTGGCTGGAGAAATTGCCTATTATTGGTCGGGTTTTACCTCGGGCGGGAGCGCCGATGCGATGGACAGAATCAACAGACAGCTCTGAGACATCAATGTCAAGATTTTCCTCAATGAACCGAGCTAAGACATATTCACTGTTTTCGTTCATTAACACTTCAGGGATACCCCTGAATATCAGATTGTTCCTGCGGCTTCTGGCCTCTTGGTCTATGCTTTTATATTGGAGAATTTGTCATATGTATTTTCATTTGCAGATACGATATTTTCTACTATGTGTTCTATTTTCGAGACCCTTGTTGTGATTGAATTTGCACACGAGATCATGTCAAAAAGGGCTACTAGTTTGTCATCGGTATTTAATGATTTAAACTGTTCTTTGGTTATTTTGTTCTTATTTGTTGTAGGATTTTCAAATGTCCCACCTGGTTCAGATGCTCCACCTGTCGACATTCTTTTCCGCTTTTGACGAACTTTTGACCAGTCGTTATGTTCACTATGGCCGCCATTGTCCGCCAACCGAGTAGATTGACCGCCTTTGTCCATGTATTTTTTGTTTGTATTGTCACGTCTAACCATTATTTTAACTGGTAAACTATTGAGCACTTCCAACAGCAAACTTCCAAAGTTTATTGTAACACACTTATTAACAAAATTATGTCCAACTAAGCTTTTTATTTCCAAATTTATCAGAGGTAAAAAAAAAACCTTGTGCATTCACTATGTCACGTGACAGTCCCTTCTGCGCCAATGTGATTCGATGTATAACTGCAACCTGATCTTACTACCGTTACCACTGTAGCTCTACCCCTTTTACTCGATTTTTTTAGATTACCATTATTTGCATAAGCCACAGATTAACTCCGCCCCACCAGGCTGAATGAAACACACTATACCGTTATATTATTATTTTTATCATATGGATTAAACTGAAGGAGAACGCGTATGAACAAAAAGTAATTGGTCAACCAATCGTAACTTAATGTTAATTAGTGTTAATTGGAATACCTCTACAACGTTAATTGGAATACCTCTACAAAGTTACCGTGACCGGGATAAACTTAAAAAGTGACATGTCATAAAGACCGAATAAAGCATCCAGCTTATAGATGCCAGCTTACAACGCTTGCTAAAACATTACCCTGGAACATATCCAAGGACCCAGAAAAAAAATCCGTCTGTTTATACATGGATCCTCTCCAGACTAATCAAGGATATTTATCTACAGACTTTATAATACGTCCTTGTAAAAGACCATCAGACCCAATGTGTTTTATAAATAATTTCAGTGATTGTTATTCAAGTTTACATATGATTTCATTTGCTGTGAACGCCAACGCCGGCATTACAGGGGCGGATTAATGGTTTAGAGGGGGTACAGGGTTTTAGCAGGTACTGGGAACATTGCTCTCTCCCCGCCACCCCATTCGGAAAACAACTCGTTCGCAAATATACTTTAAATGGTTTCTTGACAAATAATTATACCAAATTGCTGACAAATGCTATCTTTAAATTTTAAATCAAATAAAAGGAATTTAATAACATCGATTATACTGCCATCTTCGATTAATGTTCCATGCCTCGTCTATAGCTGCTAGAAATACTACTGATGTACCGTTTTTCAAACGAAGCGAATCTGTTGAATGAAAAACAGATCTCTAAAATTGCGACTATATAAATGTATACCCTTCAGATCGGGCGCACACTGTGCGCCCACCCTGGTGAGCCCTTGCAATGTGAGTTTGCTTTTCAGGCCCGATCTAGAAATTATCAATCTATAACGAAGACGTCACCGCAGAGACGCATAGCAAGGTATTGGAGGGGATGCCTTTGCCCATGTTAGTGGGGTTCAGTGATGGGTCTTCCCATGGAAATGTCTTTTATTGAAATACAGGTATGAAATGGTCTCTCTCCTTAGGTGCATTTACTTGTGGGTGTACTCACCTTTTACTAGCGGGCTCTCCCTCTGGAATGTGTGAAATGCAGGCATGAAATAGTGGCCTCTGGTGTTTTTAGGTCGAAAGTTTTAGGTAATGGAGGGTTTCGTCTCTCCCCTCTTGATTGGGGTGTCAAGGCACTCTCGCCCCAAGGAAAATTTTGAAATTCAGGTATGAAATGGCGGCTTCTGGTGCGTTTCTGGGTCTGAATTTTGAGAAAAAAATCCTTCACCAAAACATTAGGGTGCATCTTTGATGAGTATAAATCAATTCGCAGCCAAGTGGTGGGGGGGGGGGGGGGGGGGGCACGTGCCCCCTCGGCCCGGTCCTGGAGCCGGGCTTGCTTTTGGTATAGATCTAATGCCCATTTTTACGGAGCTAATTAAGGGGGCTTTTTGCGAATTCCATTCAGGAACAAGACTTGCCAAGTTAAAATTGAAACGCAGCGACTTCCAACTCAGTTACTTCAACGTTGCAAAAATACATACTTATTTCAGAAGTGCCTGGCTGGTTGATCACTTCCCCTTTAATATATGCAAGAGGGATATGTTCCCGATTCATGACAAGTTCTGTTACGTCATTCTTAAAATTGATTGGTCGATTTTATGACGTGTAAAATGTTTGTGGGGTGACATTTTTAAACGCTGCAGGATTCAGATGTGTGTAAATCAGGAGTGTTTTTTTTCTTTTGTCTTTTTCTCCTAAAAAGCGCTTGCTTTTATGGAGAAAGGGAATAAAAAAGGACAGTTGATGATTTAGAGAGATTCAAATGGAAGCTTTAAATAGCCTGGAAACTTTGAATGCAAATAAACACGAAGGAATATAGAAATCTAGATCTACAGGTTATTTTTTGAACCATATGTATGGAAAATGGTGTAAACAAAGCATTGTTTCATACGTATGGACAATTGATACCTGATTATCATCGATAGTGACACTGACAGTTCAGTAATGAATCGGATGTATGTGATAGGTTGGATAATTCAGGATATTATTGTGGATTGTTTGGAAACTGGATTTTGACAATATCAAAAATTCACAAGTATTGAAGTAATTGAATTCAGTTTATACCTTCCTCTGTTTCTTGAATATTGCAATTCTGGACAAACCGGTGGCCTCAGATAGTCTTTTGGTAACGTTGTTCAGATACCATGGTTTACCTGTCCTCTTTTCCTTCTCAAAAAAACGCCGTAGATTTCCCAAAATGTCAGAAACACTGGTCATGTTTGATCTTTCCGCTTTGATCTTTCAGCAAGTATACCGGACACGCGAAGCACGTGAAGCCGTTCTTGTTTTTTTTTTTTTTAAATTTATTTATCAAAAATCTTATGCCGTAAATGAGTACCTATTTAATACATCATACGGACATTTATAGAATTTTAACGTGCTATTTATAATAAAAACAGTGGCATTTTTAGGCTGTTATTATTTTTAATGATGTTTTGAGTTGCTCCCCATGTTTTTCACGTGAAATTTCGTGTAATTTTTCTTTTTAGAGAGTAATCGCCAATGGCAGCCGATTTTTCATAACAGTGGACTGCCGTTGGAAAAATAAATATGGCATTTGTTCAGCAAATAGCGTACTTGGAGGAAAACCAATGAAAATCTCGAGGGTGACTTTTTTTATAGATTATCTAAACGTATATCACTCATTCCAAGTTAACCTGGACAATTGATGTCGCCACTATTAATAGTATCATATTCTAAAAGATATTGAATATTCTTTGTCAAAGCGTATTTTTTCCACTAACAGGTTGCATAATTAGAATTTACAGAAACAAAATGGATTAAAACCACGATAAATTTTTGAGTTTTGCCGTTTTTATGACAGTAGGGGTAGCAAAATCTACATGTCGCCGTTATAATAAAACCTTTTATTTCAACTATCCTTCATGCTTTTAAACTGAAAAAAACACCCTTCTTTGGTATTTTCAACAATGTTATGGTGACAATTAAAAAATATAACAGTCTTCATTGAAATATTATCCGATTTTCATATACACATATTGGTTGGCGTTCATGTCGCAAAATAGGCATAATCAACGGGACAATGGCGTCTGACAACAGTATTTCTTCAAACCTTATATCATATATAGGATGCTATCTGTATTAAAAACATCCTAAAGGGAAATTGTTTCAAAATAACTATTACTGCTTGTGAACATACGAACCAACTTTGTCACATAACAGATTGAAATCATTAGTCTGCGGCGTAATTTACATTAAATAATGAACGAGGCCTTTATAAATACACATGTACGAGGGAGCGTTAAGTATTTATTGCAGTCATCAGGTCGGTATATTATGCCTAAACAATAGTTTAACGCTATTGGCATTGTAAATGCCCAAAAATTATATTATAGTTCATTTTAAGTGAACTCTTTAACGATCAAATCAAACGACGGTAATGAACGAGACGTAACCAACGTGACATACAATATTAAAAACCCCGCTATTCGTGATTTTCATTGCCGTTACTTGATTTACTTGGGTTCATTTACTCATTTAGGTTACACTATACCGGATGTTTACATAGCGGGAAACGTTTGAAACATAATTTCCAGAAAGACAAATTTCCACGATTATGTAAGTATTAAAAGTATATAAGTTATTATTATTGGGAAATACAACTCTTAGAAATTAAGCTATTTCAGTAACCAAGACACCTGATAGATTCTTTGGATGCATTTCAAAATATACAGTTCTTCCTTGGATTATTATGCAGGCATGTAACTGTTTGTCCCGTTCATTATGATTAAAGTCCCGTCGATTACAAAGAAGGGTTCATACTTCTTAAAAGCCCATATTTTGTAAAGGGACACTTCATATGTCTTTTTTCTTTCTTTTATGAGAAGGAAATGTATATTGTAAGACGAATTGATATAAAAGTCTGCGTTTTAGCTGTATATAGTTTTAATATTACAACTGTTCGTAATGGAATTCAAAATTAAATCTAAGGTCATCATTACCATGCGATATGTTGTGCTTTTGATAACTACAGCAGAAATATTTTATTGTGATTTTACAGCACCCCCTTCCTATAGTTTAGACACATATAACCTGGATAACCGTCATCATTGTTTCCACTTTTAAAATCCTCATTAAACATGTCCCGTTCATTACGAACGGTTTGTCCCGTCAATTACATGGGCAACACCAACTAAAAAAGATACATTGAGTTCAAACTGACCAGTATTATACTTTGCAATATTAAAGTAAATGTATCTCTGTGTTTCAGAATGGCCAAATCTAAAGCAGAGCGCATGCGCGAGTACCGAGCTCGGAAGAAACAACAGCTTGGGGAGAAAGAGTGGCTTAAGAGAGAACGTGCCCGCACAAAACCTTACTTCAAACCGATGGCGTTGCTAGATGAGAGCAAGCAGATTGAAATTAGAGAAAAGAACCGGATAAACCAGATTCGATTTAGAATGCGGAAACGGCAACAGAAGAATACTGTTGTCCACAGCAGTACAGAACCACAACCGTCTAGAAGCGCAGAATCTAATGAAAATGAAGTATCAAGTACAACAGACACAACATTAACTGTTAAACTGCCTTTTCCGTCAAGAGTACAGAAAGGGAAGAAAAGAACATCTAGGGCACTGTCGAGAGCATACAGAAGGGTCGAAACATTAGAAGATCAGAATGAAGCCTTGAAACGAAAGCTGAGATCTGCCCAAAGACGACTGCAAAGGTATGAAGAGAAGAAAAAACTAAGCACTACGCCAAGAGGTAAGACTGATAGTCTTCTTAAGCAGTCGGGAATAAATCCGGAAGCTGTTCCTGAAATACGAAAGAAACTGATATTCAGCGAATGCATAAATGAAGAAATTAGAAGCGCAAAGGATGCACAGAAAAACAGAACTGACAGAAAGCAGGTTGTACATAAAGTTGTCTCTGGAAGAGTGATTAAACGATATCGGCTGAAGTCAACATTAGAAGAACATACAAATCTGAACAGAAGGAAGTCTTACGTATGCAAATCGGTTCTTCTCTGCAAAAGATCACGGTTAACTACACTTAGACAAAATGTGAAAAAGGAAGTGTTGAAATTTCTTGAGAGAGATGATAATTCTAGAGTATTGCCAGGAAAGGCTGATGCTGCTAAAAGTGAAGTCAGGAAAAATCCAGAAAAGAGTTCTAAATGACTATATGTACAACCTGCACCAGAAGTTCTTGGCCGAATCAACCATAAGAATGTCAAGGTCATCATTTTACAAGTGTAGGCCGAATTACATATGCCCAGTAAACTTTGCGTCGCGAAGTGTTTGCCTCTGTTCAAAGCATCAGAATTTTTGCTTTCTACTTAGAACACTTAAGGCTTTGAACTTGACGACATGTGCCAACCCTGACAAGTTCGTTCAACTGTACCAAGACAGCCCGTCGTCACTGAACGAATTACTTAACAAGATACCAACACATGATGAAAAGGTTAAATTCCAACAATGGAAACGAGTGAAAATGAAGAATGGCAAAGAACGCCAGCGTGTCGTTGAAGTAGAGAAAAGTAGAAATGAGTTCATTGAAATGATGACCAATGAATTCAGTGCATTTGAGGGACACGTTCAAAGAGTGAAAGACCAATACATCGCTATTAAAACAATGAAAGAGAAACTGCCAAGGAAGCATGTCTTAATACAAATGGATTTCAGTGAAAATTATACATGCAATACACTAGAAGAAATCCAGTCAGCGTATTGGAATAGCTGCATGATTACATTACACCCGACTGTAGTATACTTCAGGTCAGATGAAAATCAGCTAACACATGCAAGCTACGTCTTTGTCTCGGAGGTTCTGAGCCACAATGCGTCTATGGTCATCGCTATTATCGACCGCCTGATGGGACTGGTGAAAAGCATCATACCTGATTTACAGTATGTACACTTTTGGACTGACTCACCATCGTCACAATATTGAAATAAGACTATCTTTGACCTAGTGAGTAACTTTCAACAACGTTATGGTACAAACGCGTCATGGCATTATTTTGAATGTGGCCATGGTAAAGGGCCATGTGATGGTGTTGGCGGCACGACGAAAAGGAACGCAGATAACGCTGTGAAACAGGGGAAAGTGCTTATCCAAGATGCTGATGACTTTTTTGCCTGGGCTTCGCAAGAGGAACGCGGTATAAAATATCAGCTAATAACTGAACAAGAGTACAACCACACTAAAACTGAAGTTGATGACAGAAATGCACACATTAAACCTGTCAAAGGCTCAATGATGCTGCATGCTGTGGTAGGTCAGGGAGACGGTAGACTATTGACACGCAATACGGGTTGTGCTTGTGATGACTGTTTTGTAGACAAGTTCAACAGTCAGTCTAAATGCTGTTGGAGTAATACTACAGTAATGACGAGAATGAAAAATGTTGTCGGAGAAGGAAACATTCAAGAAGACGATGAACCGGAAATGGATCAATCTGCTGATGAAACAACTCGTAATCAGGCAGAGCAGGAGTCACTTAACCCTATTGAAGTCAGTGAAGGGTGTTTCGTCGTTGCCCGATATGACAATCAGAAATACATTGGACAAGTATTAGAAGTTTGCTTTGATGATAACACCGCTTATATCAACTTCATGTCCGACTCTGGTAAACGTAAAGGATGCTTTAAGTGGCCCATCACCGAGGACAAAGTATGGCGCGATATGGCGGATATCATTAAAGTGATTGAAACGCCGGTGCGGACCACTAAAACAGGTCGCCTATATTCTGTTCCTGAAAATGTACTCAAGCTTGTGTGCGATGAATAAATGACAAAAAATGTGTTGAGTAATATCATTTACCGCTTAAAGTTAATCTCTTTCAAATTTTCGTATGTCACATTTCTTAACACAGCGATGCTGTAATGAAACACAGATATCTCGAAAACGCAAAAGTAATGAACGGGACAACAGTCTATGAAGATCGTCGTCAATTGTTTAGTAGAATATGCACACTGTTTCATAGCATTATGTTGAACATTTCACCACGAGCTTGCTCAGTCGTAAAGTTAAGATTCATGGTAATAACCCATTAATATCAGAAAACCAAGATTTGAACATATATCTTAATTAGTAAATATATTTGTGGCTTTTCAAATTTTATATAGACATAATTATATTGAATAGATATGTGGTTATATTCAATTGAAACAGTTAAATATTCTAATGTGTACAAGTGTTGTTATAAGACGCTTTTTACCTTATAGAAATGACAGTGTAATGAACGGGACAAGTTAGTGTAATGAACGGGACATATAAATTTCGATTTAATAAGCAACGCTGTATTTTTGCAAACCACTTACATTAACCAACTTGCGTTATTGACACATAGAATTATAGTTTATGATATGTCGTTTATGTTAAGAAAAGATGGTTTTGTTACTATGAGGTTCTAAACACAGGTCATGTGTATTATTTCTTTTTATGTAACCATGGTTACCAGTTTAAATTGTTTGATGTTTACAATAAAATGCATACATGCAACGCCTGATTCATTTTTTTCTTAGCCGGGTGTTATTAAGGCATAAAGGAATGTCTATGTACAGTGTTTTAGATAGATATCTATGGAAAAAAATACTCCTCATTGTAGTACTGTGCTAAAATAAAAATAGCCCCGAGATCGTGAAGGGGGTATACTTTAAAATATCATATCTCAACAGCTATTGAAGCCCAACTGGTGAAACTGCAGAAAAGTAACCTGGAAACATACATAAACAAGCTGCCGTAAAAAGCAAATGATTTTGGTAACCTTGAAAAATCATGATTTTTAACTGCAATTTGTCTCGGTTAACATGGAATGAGTGATATACTTTGAAGATAGCTGCTGCAGTTTTGTCAGTGTGCTTCAAAGTTGATGTTAACCTTTGGGATGGGACAGACTTTAGTCTGTTTTCCGTTTATATAGCAACTTCAGACAATGAAAGGTAACGATTTTCAGAAATGGTTGAATTTCATTTATTTTCTACCTTCTGTTATATAGTTAACAATCTCTGAATCTGTTATGAAATATTTCGTACACCAAAGGACGCTTTCTTGTTTCTGATATATTTCGGGTTTGGGAAGGGGTGGGGCTAAAATGGCACGTGCTTCGTCCCGCCACTGTTATACAATATTTATACAGGGTTTAAAAACATATCCCACTATAACATGAAATGAACTATTTTGCCTTTTTGTTTCATTTTTTTCGAAGTTTTGTGTTTATTTTGCTATATTATATCTATAAAACTACTTTCTAGTTTGCGCTTGAAAACTGAACTAGCTAGTGTCTCCCGTCCTTTTAGCACATTGATAAAACAAAACCGGAACGAAACAATGTTTTTTGTCTTTGAAATGTCACGACATCCTTACTGTTTACGAACGTTGATTTCCCGCGCTTTGTTTAAATACGCTGCTGTAAGAAAAATAGTTTTTAAAAAAAGCGGTTCGATTGATTGTATGATTAATATCATTTCTTGAATATTGTATGCAAGAAAAAGATTCCATCACTTGTTGTGTTACAAAAAAAAATTAACCTTTACTAGTCATTTAACGAGGCAAATAAATGGGTCACCTTTCAGTAGGGCCCGAAAAAAAATGACCACAGTTGATTTCTCCGCTTACTAAACGCAAATACTTCATTGCATATTAAAAAAACACATATAAAATATGAATAACTTACAAGACAATGCCCTGCCTCATTTTGTTTCAGGCAGAAAGGTATATGATATAGATATATACAAGACATACATAACATATTCGAAACAAAACACACTTGTAAGGAGTGTTTTAAAAGTCATTTTTTATCAAGAAGGTAAAATAACTCGCTACATTTCAACAAAGGCAAAAGTCAAAAGTGTTCTATGTTGTTGTGGAAATCCGTTTAAGGGCACATGACAATTGAGATTTTTTCGGCGACGCCGTCTAAATTCGTTTTCGTTACCTATGCCACGTGACTTCAGTTTGCAAATCAAACTACTTGATAACGCATTATAGATAACTTATCAAAATGGAAGATTTATGCAACACTCTGCCTGATTGGACGAGAGTGTCAATTTTTTTCACTCTGTTGATTGTGCTACGCTGAGTAAAATGTAGACAAAGCGTTTATCCTAAACGACGGTGTTCACAGTTTTAAAGCTAACTTTGGCTCAGTATGTTAAGCAAGAATATTGATATATCTCAAAATGATAAGTAAGTTTAATAAATATGATAAAAACCTGTTCAAATATCAACATATATCAAATTAAAGAAAGAGCTGAATACGGTCTGCGTATCACATGAATAAGGGTGTAATAAGAGTCTTTTATGTAGAGAAGTGCTTTTTAAAAGATTTTCCTTGTTACAATTGTCGTCTGTATATGAAAAGGTTTCTTGCTTTTTGACTTATTCAGATTGCATATTAAAATGGGTACTTGTTTGCTTTGACATATTTGTTATAAAATATTTAACTGATTTATTATATATGAATAATTTTCTTTAGTATGGTATGCAAATATTGAACTCAGTTGAAATCTGTTTTATTATATATATGCTATATAATGACTGAATCTCATTACCCTGAAATGAAGGTATACAGTTTATCTATGCGATATGACTACGGTCAAACTTTGCTTATGAAACAGAAATATTGAAATAATTACAATTGTATGTTTTGCTTGACCTTCACTTTTTTATAGGTGTGACGTCATTGTCCAAAGATTCATGAATAGCGAATATGCATTTGTTAAAGCGGGATCAGTTGGTCTATTTTAGAAATAAATAAAAATAATAAATAAAAAAATCCTTTAATCGATTTTTTTTTCATTTATTCTAATCAAACTTGATTTGTAGCATCTTTATTAGGCCCGCAGCCAACTTTGTTTAGCTGGGACATTTAACCCCTTTTAGGGGCTGCTAGAGCTAAAACTAGAAATGCCTTTATACAGCGTCTCATGAACAGCTTGGGGGATCTTTGTCATACTTGGTCTGGAGCATCATTATAAGGTCCTCTTCCAAATTTATTTATATAGGAACTTGGGCCCTATTAGGGACCACTATAGCTAAAAGTAGATATGCCTTTCTTCGCATTAACCACTAAAATATAATGGATTTTTATCAAACTCGATGTGTAACAATATCGTAAGGTCTCCTGCTATTTTGTTACAAATGGGGATAGGGGCCAATTTAGCTAAAACTATAAACACGTTTAATGCCCTCTTCTCGTGAACCGCTCCATGAATCTTCATCAAACTACTGCTGTAATTATTCGTCTAAGGATAAACGAAACAAAATTGCAATCCTACGAAACCTTTGCGAAAAATTAAAAAAGAACCATTTAAATTGTTAAAGTGCGGTGTTTAGTTTTGCAATTTGAAAAATGTTAGATGAAAGATGAATGTTAGATGAAAAAATCATAAAGTTCTTTCCTTATTACAATTCGCCGACCATCATTTTTAAAGATATTTCTTGTTATCATTATTGTATAACATAATAGATATTTGGATTTAATATTTGTGTCCTCAATACATTTATGAAAACAAGGGATCAGTTTTGTCCAATTTCAACGTTGGGAATGGCCCTAATTAGTGTCAAGTGATTGAAACAATACGAATTCTTACGGGACATAGAATCTGATAGAGAAAACAACAAAAAGTCAACAATTAATTGTAAGCTACGACATAGAATAGTAATTTTAATGAAATTGATCAAGTAAGTAGAAATAAACAGCAATTTTGATTAGGTCATGACACATTCATCCACCTGTCAAATTTTGTCATTAGTTTTCATTTTCTGTCAAAAAGTGTTTATATTTGCCAATTCTTCACATGCATTGCTTTTGTACGGTTCTTGGTAGGGCATTGTAGTGTATAACATTACAATAAATTCTGTAACCATGGTTGTGCTAAAATGTTTTGTAGAGGTCATTATAGTCATGTAAGAATTAAAAAAAAAATAAAAAATAAATAAATAAATAAATAAAAAATAAAGTCTTTATTTTTAATCATACCATCATGAGGCCAGTAGACAGTCCTTGTGCATCATAAACGTGTATCGCTTTTTAGCGGGATTTGACGTTGACGTTTAATAACGTTACGTCAGTTCCGGTTTTGTATTTCAAATGTTGTTATATTATAAGACGTCATGATGTAGAATAATTCTCGGAATTTGTCATTTTGATAAAGGCCTTAAGGCCGAAACGTTAATAAAACTGAGTGAAAACTATAGGGTCTTTAAACATTTGGTACCCCTTAGGGTAAATACTGTGTTACAATTTATCAGTGTACACTGATCAGGCATTTTATTATATCAGAATCAAATCATAGGATGTGGTATACGCATACATTTGAATAACCACATACTTAGCATATCGTGACCAGAATGGCAAGGCGGTCTGAAAGACAGTTAAATCCCCCGCCACTGTTATGGATAGTGAAAGGGTAAACCTTTGTCCTTTAGCTGTGACCTTGACCTTGAACTGATATGGCTGACTCATGAATTCTGCACAACGTCTTGATGAGGTGATCATTTGACCCAAGTTTCATGAAAATGCTTCAAGGGGTTTAGGAGATACAGAGCTCAAACCTTTGACTTTGAGTTGTGACCTTGACCTTGAGTTCACATGGTTGACTCATGAGCTCTTGATGAGATGATTATTTAACCCAGGTTTGATGAAAATCCTTTAAGGGGTTTAGGAGATACAGAGTGGACACAAAATGGAAGGCTCAAACCTTTGACCCTAAGCTGTGACCTTGATCTTGAGTCAGCATGGCTGACTCGTAAGTTCTGCGCATCAATTTGATAAGGTGATCATTTGACCAAAGTTTTATAAAATTCCTTGAAGGGGGTTTAGGAGATATAGAGCAGACACGAAATTGAAAACTAAAACCTTTGACCTTGAGTTCTGACCTTGACCTTCAGCTAGCATGGCTGACTCATAAGTTTTGCTCATCGCCTTGATGAGGTGATCATTAGACCCAAGTTTGATGAAAATCCTTCAAGGGGTTTAGGAGATATAGAGCGGACACGAAATATGACAGTCAATGAGCATTTATCAGCAAACCATCTTTGCAACAACAGTGTTTAGTGTTAAATGTATGTGAACGGTACTGGACTAGAGCCTATTCAACTACTGAACAGTTGCCGAGCTTTAAGTTAGCGTTTGTATTAGATTAAAGTGTACCTTTATGACGTTTCACGCACAACGTTTGTTTTGTATTGTTTGTGCTACAGATGTATATTTGCCTGACAAGTTCAACAATTCAAAATATCAAGCGAGAGAAAGTTTAAGTCGTAACTCAGTATTATTGTTAAAAGACATTGGGCTGATAAATACTGTTTCACATTCTTTGCTTTACCTACTTTTTATATGCAATATATTGATGTTAGTATGTATAGCCACTGCGTTTACAAAATGTACCAATACAACCAATCTTCCTGAAAATTATATTGTTTACGAGTCTTTGAAATAAACCCATAAAGCTAGCACTCTAACAAAGAGCACATTGCAGTTAAACGAATGGTTTTATGAGGAAATGAAGGTATAGATAAATATACACTACGTTTATACGTTTATATGCCTTTTACAAACAAATGTGGAAAATGTCGACCTAACAAGAACAGCTAGGATTATTTTCTTTGAACTTCATAGCAAGACGAGCCATTTTACACAACCTTTCGATAGGTTGAATTTCTTTGTTGCTGCTTTTGTTCTTTCTTTACAGATACACCTGTAGCTGTCGAATTGCGGGCCACACATACAAAATAGAAAAAGTAGAAAACCACAATTCGCCAAAGACGACATAAACGAAAATGTTGCAGGCTCGGTTTGATTGAGCCTGTTCATGGACGGTAGTGGAAATGCAAGCTACTTTTAGCTCCGGGTTGAGTAGAACTCAACATTTACAGATATTATAAGAAAATAATATAGAAACATCCGCAGATGTATTCATACGTCGATGCGCATGAAACCATTAATGATGCACAGAGTGCAATGCCCCATATGAAATGGCTTTGCTAAACGAGAAAACAATTGGCAGAACTAAAACAAACTGGAATTTAGGGAGGGGATCTGATTATGGTTGTTTTAAGCTTTGTTTGTACATGATTTGAGCTTGATATACCCATACGTCAGGGACATTGCTTAATTTGGGGGCTGCCCAGGTATGTACAAGTGTCAGTTTAAAAATATTTGAAATAAATCTTTACATTTTTTCAGTTTTGGTAATGAAATGGTGCAATACTGTTATCAGACATATGAAAAAAAATGAAATAGTATTTTAATTATGACCTGGCCTATGTGCAAACAATAGAGACTGAAATTTGCAACATAAAGTGCAATTGCAAACCACCGCCACCACTCGCGGAATCTAGTAACCCCCATGCTAAAGCCTCCGTGCCACGCAATGCACCTGTTAGTGAACCATCTCCTTTTAATAACAAACAGCTTGAACCACTTGTGACGTCTAATGAAGAAAGCATTCTTGGTGATGAGTTATGTACTGGCGGTATGGCTGTCGGTGGTACAGATGTCCAAAATAATGGTGTAGTAATTTCTGTAGGTGTACATAATGCTAGCGAAGTTGTTGACTTACCTGTTGAGGGTATGCTTCAGTTGCTAGAAAATCAGGAGGTAGAAGATATTCTGCCCCTGTCTGAAACAGCTGAAGTTGGTACTTCTGACACACAGACAGTACTGTATCAGGAGACCACTCAAAGTGTCACCAAGTGTACTGCTGATATGGGCCTGTCTGGAATCTGCGATAACTGAAGGAAAACTGTTAAACCAGAATATACATCAGGTGAACAACTTTTTGTATACAGCTTGGTGCGTGTAAAATAAGACAGTCCAACAATCTTCTGCAACAACAGACTTCTGTTCCCAACCTAGTATCTCGCTACTTACTCTCCCAAAACAAGAACCTGCAAACCAAAATGCTGGAAAGAAATCTCAATATTTTGTGGTTACCTCTGACGAGGCTTTCAATGAACAAGTAAAAGCTAAACTACAGAAAGTGAAGAAAAAGGCAAAAGCAGACCTAGAGGAAATAAAGTAGCAGCGACAAATAAAAAATGAACACAGAGAAAATGTCTTAGCCGAGAGGAAGAAAATGTATGAGCATTAAAGCTGAAAAACAGATATAACAATGACTATCGCAAACATTCATTTAGAATTTATGAGACATGACATAATCAAAATTTGTTGCGAAACATGCCCCCTCTCAAGTTCCCATATGCTGTTTAATATTATCAATCTGCTTATCATCTGAGCGTTCAATTTGAGATATACATGTATATAAATACATGTACATATACATCTAAATATCCTTGTATTCTGCTGATGGGAAATTAGTTCCTTGCTATACAGACCATCTCTGTAGTCGAGTGGTAAGAGTCGCTGACTTAGAACAAACCACTGTAACTCTCATTGATTGAGTGTCGTAGGTCCCAGCTGTGCTAACGGCTATGTCGCTTTATGTCGATTTCTTACGGAGAAGACAGATCAGGTACTGGTCCTTCCCAAGAACGATACTTAGGTCAAGTGCCCGCCTGACATAACTGAAATTGTAAGACTGGATAGAATAATAACAAAGTAAATGCTAGTCGTGGTATGTTTTCTTTTTGAATAATAGTGTTTGGCAAAAGCCGGGTTTTAAAGGCACTGATTTCCAGATTTCGACTAAAAATGGTCTTTCTAAAAAATTGAAACTGATCATAATATGAACATAATTATGAACATATGAACATGAGGTTTTTTTTCTTAACTGTCTTAAAATGCCAAATCAAGGAAAACAAACATGCAATTGTCGGGACTCAAACCCGCGCCGCTGCGGCAATAAAATGTTTTCTGCGCTCTTGACCAATGTACCACGGATTAACATAAATTTAACGATCGTTGACTATAATTCAGGCAGTTCATCTCCAGTACCCCGTTACATTTTGAATGGAAAACTTAGTAAAAACAACTCATTCTTATATGTTTCTATAACATATAGTCTGTCAGTAAAAAGGATTTCAAAGCCTTTCCAAGAAATTAAGCAATATAGTTTACATAGAGCAAATAAAGCGATATAGAGTCATAGGCTGTCATAAAATCTTCAAAGTTCAATTCATTATTATCTATTTAAATAGAACAAAATTGCACAAAGATATAAAAAACTGAAACTGAAACTGAATAATTTGATTAAACGCCTATTTTTATTCAATGATATATTCAATGGCGTTGTACATAATAATGATAATAATAGTTATTATAACAATATTAATAATGACATTAATAATAATAACAGCCTTATTGTAATAAACAGTCCTGATCGCACCCCTCCTCTTGAGGCCATTTCTCCCCTATTGCCAATACCACTGCTTAAAGCACCTGGTATGCCCAGACGGGCTGCAAATAGAGGTTGAAACCCCTCGGTTAATGGTGCCATCATATACTATTTAAGAAAGAAATACTACACACTTCACTACCCATATAGAGCCTTACCGATAAGTGCGTTTATTAAACAAACCTTGGAGATATAAATGTTGAAATGTAAAACCTTTTACACAAATTTAAGAACTATCACCTGCTGTTATGCATGATAAACAGTTATCAAAAGTTTAAAACAATGCCGCGAAATCTCTGAAATACAGTGTCTTAAGATTTTTATTGAATGTGTCAAGTGATTTACTTTCGCGTAGTTCTAACGGCAGTTCATTCCAAAGTTTTGGACCAATAGTACAGAAACTTCTATCATTGAATGTTTTGCACTTGTATGGAACAACATAACGACATTCAGAATTTTCAGACGATCTCAAACCTTGTCTACTAGGAATATACTCTGTAAGCAATTCTGTTAAGTACAGAGGTGCTCTGCCAGTGTGACAGCTATATATGAAAGAGAGTATCTTGAACTCAACTCTTGCTTTCACCGGCAACCAATGTAAGTGGTACAATGCTTGTTTAGAACTGTCAAATTTCCTCCTATTAAGGACAAATTTTGCGCACATGTTTTGAATACGTTGCATCTCACGCACCTCACAGTTAGCTACACCATACAGTATGACATTGCAATAATCCAGATATGAAATAATTTGAGACAAAACTAAAATTTTAGTTGCTGCTTTTGTTAAGTATTTTCGGTTGTCCTTAATTCGTAGGTAATTCAACATGGCTGTACGGCATTTGCGATATATATGATCTTTAAAGTTCAAGGTTTCGCCAAGAAATGCACCGAGATATCTAATTGTGCTTTCACGTTTGACATCATCACCAGCAATGTTACTAGAACTTGTAAAACATTCGTTCAATTGAAGTCTGCTACCAAACATAATAAATTCCGTTTTGAAAGATTAGTGTTCATTTTCAGTTTGTTTCTATTTATCATTGATTATAACTGCGCACCTTTCAAGGTCTCCGATCGCTTGTGATTCTACGGAAACAGATGTAGGACGAAAGCTTTTATTTGCTATATGATCATCAGCAAAACCGTAGACTGATATAGATTTTGGAATGACATCAAAAAGAGTTCCAGCATAGGTGAGATACAGCCAAGGACCAAGGCAACTGCCCCGGGGTACACTGCATTCAAGATGGCGTTCAGATGAATATACATTGTTGATATTAATCTTACAAGTACGAGGCCTTAAATAGGAGTCTACCCATTGAAGAGCTGTATCACAGACGCCATATTGTGCTTTTAGGACACCTAGAAGAATGTCGTGGTCGACAGTGTCAAATGCTGCACTTAAGTCAATCGCAATAAGAGCAGTGACTTCCTTTTTCTCCATACCACTTAGAAGATCATTGACTAACCGAAGTGGCGCAGATTCACAGGAATGGCATTTCCTGTATGCAGACTGGTTCTTAGGCAAAAGACTGTTTTGATTTACATGTTTGTTTAATCTGAAAAGGACAGCTTTCTCAATAATTTTGATAGAAATGATAAATTACTCAAAGGACGATAATCGGAAAGCTCTAGTTCAAGACCGGCTTTTTTTAGCAGAGGTCTAACAATTGCTTGTTTGTATTTCACAGGGAAAACATCTTGTTGTAATGGGAGATTCACCAATTTAGTGATACTAGAGAGAAGTTCATCTACATGTGATTTCAGAATACGTGTTGGCAAAATATCTAATTCTAAAGACGTAGTATGCAATTAATTGATGAGATTTTTCACTTCATCTTGAGTCAGTTCAGTAAATTTGTTTAAATTTTGTATATCCTTTACTTGAGGTTCAAAGTTTTGGTATTCACTTAGGGATTGACGTATTTTTGAGAATTTTGCCATGAAAAAGTCAGCAATTTTTTCGGCCAATGAATTATTAGACTCTCCCTGAGGCAGTGGGTTTTCAGATTTGGTACCAGCTAGCTCAGATACCAATCCATACAGGGTCTTAGAATCACCTTTAGCGTTCTGTATCTTTTCACTGAGTGTGTTTCTCTTTTGACGTTTGATTTCAAAATTGTATTCATTTCTGACTTTTTTATACGACTCAAACTGATCTGTTTTACCATAACGCCTCCGTGTACGCTCAGACTTTCTAACTTGTTGCTTTAGATATTGCATTTTTTTTTTTGAACCAAGGTTTGTATGCTCTCTGAATTATAGTTTTTTTTATTTTAGGGGAGCGTGCTTATTCAGGACATCCTCTATTTCCGAACTCTTTCACAAACAAACTTGTCTATATTCTGTGAATCAACGTTTATTGTACTTAGGTCGCTGGAAAATTCTGATTCGTTCAAATTTTTAAAGTTTCTAAATGTCACGCTCCTACTAGTAATAGTCTCTTTTTGAACATCTAAGAGAACCTTAAAAACACAGTGATTATATAAAAATGGTCCAGGCACACATTTCTCTACATGAACACCATTGAGTGACTCAGTTATGGCTAGATCCAAGCTATGTCCTCCTGTATGAGTACTGAAATCAACGTGTTGTTCCTCGCCCATTGCTACTAGGGAGTCCTTGAAGTTTGTAATAGAACTGTTGTCATCGTTTATATGCAAGTTGAAATCTCCCATTATAAGTAAATTGTCATAATGTGGTAAAATATTTTCGATGAAATCAAAAAATTCAGCAACGAACTGGTTACAAGTCGATAGAGCTGGGGGTCTATACACCCCCACTACGTGTATGGTTAGATGTTTGAAAACGAGCTTCCAAATACCATATTCAAAGCTTCGAACAGTGCCTTGAGTTACCCTTCGCATACTGATCGTGTTTCTATATGTGATTGCAACACCACCGCCTTTTTTATTTTTTCTATTAGTTACGTTTAATTTACATCCATTCTGGTTCAAGTCGGAAGTTTCAAACTGATGCTGTTTCTCTTCCGACTACCAAGTTTCAGTCAGAAGAGCGAAATCTATTCTCTCATCCCTGAGGTATTGGCCCACACAATCATCTTTGTTCACAACAGATCTACAGTTCAGCGTAATGCAAGATACATGTTCGCGTATATTTTTATACTGATTGTATTTCTTA
Source organism: Mercenaria mercenaria (assembly GCF_021730395.1). Classification (NCBI taxonomy): domain Eukaryota; kingdom Metazoa; phylum Mollusca; class Bivalvia; order Venerida; family Veneridae; genus Mercenaria; species Mercenaria mercenaria. The sequence continues at coordinate 29,746,313 of NC_069362.1, forward strand.
GGGTATATCAAATTTTTAAAGTTGACGCCATTTTGCTTAGGAATTATTTTACTTTTACCACCTCGTTTACTTCTATGCGTTTTCTTTTTACAGGATAAATTGTGTAAGTTTATAATCCTATATGCCGCAGGGTCTAGCTTTCATACTCCGCTATTGATCGGTGCCGTAGATCCAATATCAAATAATTGCTCTCTAGTGTATGTATATTTTAAAGGTGAACGACAGGTAATTTCTGATGTAAATTCATGAAGAAAATTATCACAAATTCCACTGGATGCAATCCACTGAATCACTGAAGCTACTGCAACATAGAAGCACACACAGATGCAAAGTACATTCATATCCATTATATCCAATTTTCAGCACAATCTCAACACAAATAACAGAGTTATTATGGTAAGATTCAAGAGCAAAGAAAACACGTCTGCCACATACGGCGACAGTGTATCATCATATAATCTCCTGTGGACCACTAGTATGTAAACAAAATACAATATGTGCAATTTTTAGTTAGTCTTCTGGTTTGACTTTGAATGCCATTTATGATACGGGAATCCCGTGCGATCGAAATAATGATTAACGGCGACATATACCAAACTGTTAGACAATATCTGAAGGTCACAATATGATATTTCGCCAGCCCGAATTCTCTGAATGGACCGATTTATGACGTCATCAAAATGGCGGCAAAGTTTGTAAATATAACTTTATTTTTCTTAAGATTTACTTAAGTTACACAGCAAAATATAATAGAATTGTCTTTGATTTTCCATCCTGGAATATTTGTTGTCAATGTAATAGCAATATTGAAGAATATCAACAATTAAATAATGTGAACTAATCAAAATAATCTTACCCTTCCCACTTTGTTTCAACAGATTTTTTTCTTGTCGAATGTATTTGTTTCGTGTGTGCTATACCATTAAAATATATGAATATCATCATATTCAAATAGTATTGTAGTTTTTATTTGTGCTTGAAAATTTCTCAATGATGGATACATGTCAGTTTCGAGTTTTTTTGTAGCTGTAATGGAACTAAGCTCATTCTCTGCTACACATGACCATTATTGTGTACCAGTTAGCTTGCCCAGCATTCGTGCACAATGAAACATCCACACGTAAATATTTGTAATTATTAACATTCCTACAAATAAGCTCTTACCTTTCTTCTAATATTGTGTTCCCGGTAAATAGGTTTTGATTTGATAGAAGCCTTTCAAAAGTTATTATTAAAAGTTTCCGTAGGATCTCAAAACTCTATTGAACAATAATGGAGTCTTTAAACAGTAACATTCCGTGTTCCATAGTTTTCAGTGTTATCGTCATTTTAGAATTTGTCGACCATTTTTAAATTAGTCTAGTCTGTGGCAAGCAATCTGCGCGAAGGAAACTTTTCATGATTTTTATGATGAAACATAATTGTATCAATGGTCAAAGGCTGACAAACAACATTTAATTATATTTTGGGTGAATTTGCACAACAGTTCAATGACAGTATTCTTGCTAGTACAAGTGTCTTACTTCGTGACGTTTGTGTTATAATTTTGTATTTGTCATGTTATGTAGTTAGTAACATGTTTCCCTGATATAATTACAATATAGATATTATTCGCATCGGCATACTTTGCGTTTATTAGCGAATTTAGACGTATGTGAAATATTGTAAGAATTGGATTGCGGTTTGTATTTTTTCACCCACAGAGCATTGGCCTCTTTGAACAATTAATATTTGCGATTGCCTTTCTTGGCAGAAAACAAAACAACAAAAAACAAACAGGCTTTAATTCTAAAAGGATCAATAAAACTTCTAGTTAGTACTAGGGGCGTTTGTTTATTTTAGTCACATTGACTCTATTGCCTTGACAACAATAATCGTTTCAAATCTGATTTTCGAATCTGATCTCTTTAAATGCCTAATCAGTATATGCAAGAGACATAACAATCATTATATTAAATGCGTTCTCGAATAGTAGAAAAGGCTGTTGTATAAGCGCTAGGAAACATTTTACCACCCACCGTACATTTCGGCTAGGTGATGGTGTTTTTGTTTTGGTTTTAAGTACTTTTAATCTGTTATTATTGTTTTCATTTATAGAAGATTATTTTTAGTAACATATCCATACTGTGCTTATTTAATCATTTAGTAGAATGTAGTATTTAAATCTACACAGTACCGTTTATACTTACAAACATGTTTATTTCATTATCACATAGATAACATGCGGTAATTATTCATATATTCAGATATGAAATTCTGGCATAATTTATTTTTTATATTGTATAGATGATGTTCCTTTTATTCAAAAATATCATGATGCGAGATAAATGTGTATGTGTAAGATGCAACCTACAAAGGAAACTTACTTTTAGCATAAAAAAACCACTACGATCAAGCATTTGACAATGGTGACATACTTGATTTTACATAAGTGGCCGCCATTTTGATGATGCCATAACTCGGTCAAATCGAAGAATTCAGACCAGTAACATTGCTTAGATTTAATGTCAGACACTACGTAACAAACTGGTATAGGTCACCATTAATCTTCTCTCAGGTCGCACGGGACCAAAATATGGCTCTAAGCAATACAAACACAATATGACGTTAAGACCACTTTTTTATATAAAACCCCGGATCAAACGACGACATTCATGTGTATAACAAAAACAAGTTGAGGAACATTTTGTCGTAAGTTCGCACGCGTTGTATCGCGAATTATATACTCCAGTCAACATTGGTAAATAGGAAACAAGGATTATTTTTGGAAAGCTGCTATAGGGTAGTTAATAGAAGTACTCCCACCTATAAAGTAAAAGACCAGTCACCCTGACATTGAGTGAAAATGCTTTTGCCCTTGCCACTGTACACGACCATTACAAGCAGGAAACAAGTCAGACCTGCCTAGATACAGAGTCAGCAGAATTTAGCTCTCCATTCAGGAAGGTATGAAAAGTAATTTTCTACTTTACAATAGACCTATGTTTGAAAACCATCATGGGTCAAAGATTACAAAGAAGTAGTATGGGGGTTTGCGGGTGTCCGACCACAGTTGGTGGTTCAAAATGCCTCATGAGGGTCCCGTGCCCAGTTTGGGGTTGCCCCACGGGGTTTAATCTTACCCCAAGTGTTTTACGTGTGTGATTGAAATTCGACATACCGCTCACACGTAGTCCCTAGCTTAAGAGCTATATGTGTAAAATGCGATGTATTATTAATCGTATAAGACAAGCTGGTTCTCACTGAATGAGTTTTAAATATATTTGCGGTTTAAAGTCAGTAAAAAGTGTATCATATACCCCCAGCCTGGGTTAGTATTACACTTAAAATCAAGTAGGATTGACTGATTTTACCAGGAAAACAATATCCTGACGCAAAAGCGCTGTCGACCCGAGTGTCTTCTTCAGTTGCTATTAAATCTGAATCCTAAGTTGTATGAGTTCTATAATTGTGCGTTTGGGGACTATATTTCAAGGTACACCTTAAGAATTACAGTTTTTTCAAGCATGTATTTTCAAATTGACATGGAACGTATCTTATATTTAAAAACAAACACAAAAACAGTCATTTTGAAATAAAAAGAAAGAATGGTTTTTATTTGCATGAACGAGTATGTTTCAGATGTTATATGGATGTTTAAAACATAGATGTATGTTCGAAATGAATAGGCGTGTTTAAATCGTAGATGCGTGTATAAAATGTACATGTATGTTTAAAACATATATGTGTGTCTTAAACGTAAGTGTATGTATAAAACGTAGATGAACAAAACAAGAAAACTTTTCCTTTTCAAGTGCATCATTTTGAGCTCAATCACTTACTTTAATATTTTGGGAAAGCGAGGCATGTAAAACATTTTCCTTATAAAGATAAAAAACGCGCTACGATTTTGATTGAGTTCGTAATTTCTGTTAAATAGCAGACGAAAATCCTTTCAGGTTAACATTTTGGTAGATATTAAGACTCTATTTTCAGTTTTATTTTGACGTCGGCTTTGTTCAACAACAATATTATATATTATCGCGGGAAAGCCTTGAGTGAACTATTTGGAATAAAAACACCTACAGACAATATTGTACCTTTTGAGACAGATCTAAAAGTACTTTAAAGAAATGTATTTTTAAACAGAAAGCCCTTTGAATTTGATTGCTTACTTCACTAAGTGGTTTGTGTTAGGTTTGGTTAAGCCTTTTGTTTACTACATTTTAAATACTGACAAGGTATTGATTCAGCTCAACTCGTGGCAAATAACGTGTCTTTTGTAGGTGGTTGTCCAACTGAGTATGAGCTAAATTGCTATTAGTTAGATTATTCTATTGAACAATCCCTATCATATATCGTAATATACACCTTTATCAAATTCCCTTGGGTAGTCTCCATTACCCCGTCTGCAATATCACGCAGTTTGCGTCAATGTCACATTGCAATGTTACACGAATCAAAGATCTTTTCAATACCATTTAAGTCATTGACCAAATCCATTTCATCTTTACTTTTGGCATTATGCAGGTTACGTCACTGACACCAGACCAGATAGAAATAAAACACTGTACATGTTATACTCCAGCCCTAGGTTTACTATAAGAACCATGGTAATGAGCGGGGAAACCCATTAACCCATTTCAGTCGCGAACTTCTCATGTGGTTAATTATGTACTACGCATACTGAACAACTGGTAATTCATCTTCCTTCGTGCACCAGTCATATTGTCTCATTATTTCATATCACAGAGACACTACGCACACTTTATGTTTTCGTCAACGTTACAGGAAAAATGATTGTCTGGCTTACGTAAATGCTTGTCAGTCGTCGTTTGACTACAGGTGTACTCTAGAATGTTTATTTGCTACATAATTCTTCATATCAATGTGAAATGAATAAACAATATAAATGTTTACCACTGTATGATGTCAAATTCAAAATCATTTCTAAGATGACTTTCATTCATCATTTCGAGTTTTATTGTTTAACAGTGAATATTTTACATTCTGTTCTTGTTTGTTTACATTTTGCCTAGCATGTACATATGGCCGTATCGTATAGATCAGAAGTTCATTTGGGAAATTCATCAAGTTCTTTTTTTCTGTAACGTTGACGAAAACATAAAATATGTAGAGTGTCTCTGTGATCTGAAATATCGTTGCACCCAAATACTTACAGTTCACTCAAATTTATAAACCAGATGTGTAAATTGACATTCAAAAACTTTTTTCAGACATCTTAAGACAATTAAAACGTAGACAATACCAACCGATACCGTGGAGCACGACAAGTTGAAAGCTATAAAGCTGCAAATTAGCAACCCTTGTTGAAGAATTCTCACTTGTTAAACACGCACATGCGTAAAAAAGTAAATTGTACGTAGGAGTTAATAAGAGGATTGTTAGTAAGAGTTACTAAGTGCTACGTAGGACTTACAATGTCGACATAAGTTCTACGTAGCTTACAAAGTAGTACGTAGGCATTAGTGGGTCTTATTTAGGAGTAAGCAAGTTGTTTGACCAGTTTCATTCAAAAGACATTTGTATGAATAAATGGATGCGTTACGAATTTTTGCGGAAACAAAATAAATGTTCGATTCTAAAACCTTTGGAAAGAAACATTAGCAATAATACATGTGTCACTTACTGAACCCCTTAGATGCAGTTATTCCCTTTTGTCTGCATATCTTCCATCTTGTGGCATTCTCATGACTTGGAGTTCAAATTATACGTTTCGTGCATTTGTAAAGTTAGTCGTCTAGTAGAAGATATAAAATAAACAAGTTTACCTTGCTCATTTTTACCCTCATTTTGTCTCGATTAAGTGGTATAATACTCAACATTATAAGTTAAACAATAAACTAAATAAATTAAAGCAAATATCTAATTTAAACGGTAAAAACATCAAAAAATAATAACGTGCGAACCGAAATTGTAGTGACGTTCATAGAGTTAACAAAGGATATCCTTATAATTTAATGAACAGAAGAAAATGCACCAAACACAATTGTGGGGTAAGTTTTTTTTATATCTTTCGTCGGGTCACGTAACGGCTTGTTAAACCGTTCGAGATACATTAAATTAAGTTCTCTTCATCTTAAGATGTAAATGCAATATTTTCAAAATAGGGATAAGTCATTATTTGTCCCCGTCATTTCTAAATACTTTCTAGAGGGAAAGAACTTAGGATCGAAGGGCACAATTTTAAAGATAAAATGCAATGTGCTCAAAATAAATTTTAATGGTCATATATAGAACAATAAAACCGTGCAGTTAAAACAAAATGATTTCAATCAATGTCAGTCCGATATGATATATTTCAAACCACTATACATTTGTGTAGTGCACAAGCTTCTTTATGCAATATTGATATCATTATTATCATTGTCATAAAATATATTATTTTTTCGTGTTTGAATAGTACATAAAATGAAAGAACACAATTAAAGATTGAAACGTTTATATGTAATTTTCGCAGAAAGATCTTGTATAGGTTAAGAAGTTATATCTTCTAATGACACTGTATTTTCTATTCATAAATAAAATTAAATAGTTAACTGAAATAAAACCTCTTGTTTCTGTTTTTCTTAGTTTAGCAAGCATATTACATTAAAATAATTGTTTATATTATTATAAGAAGTGGGTCATTGATTTCAAGCTCCTTACAGAAAGGTTTTGTTACATAAATGTTTATAAAATATTAAAATATGTATTAAAACATACCGAATTTTCGACTATATCGTAAATAGTAGTACCATATGTGACCTATGAAAAAGCATTATTTCACAAACAGTTACCTAATATGATGTAAGTTTTCTCAATTTCGCATTACTGTCATACTGGTTAAGTATATTATCCATTTAATGTAATATCAATAGATACCGCAAAACGAAGTCAGTTGCACCGCAGTAATCTTAGCCAGTTTGTAGTGTAACATCAAAGAATCCCAAAATTATACTGCAGTTAGGAAGTCGTAGATCCTTGATAAATGATCTAATTTTGTCACAGAAATAGCTTTTTATTACAAAGAAATTTGCAGAATATCAATTGTTTTATTTTTTTAGAACATCGATGAAACAGTTGTTTAGACATCTAAAAGGATGTGGGGGTGGATTTTGGAATAGATTATCGATAAGGTAATCATGCAGTCAAGCTAGTTACCGAAAAGGATATTTGAGCCGCGCCATGAGAAAACCAACATAGTGCGTTTTCGACCAGCATGAATACAGACAAGCCTGCGCACCCACGTAGTCTGGTCAGGATCCATGCTGTTCGCTAACAGTTTCTCTAATTCCAATGGGGTTTGAAACCGTACAGCATGGATCCTGACCAGACTACGCGGATGCGCAGGCTGGTCTGGAACCATGCTGGTCGCAAACGCACTATGTTGGTTTTCTCATGATGCGGCTCCTTTTAATTCTTCACACTGCAAATTTATAAATCCATAGCACATGTGTTTGCATATGATAATAAGGAAGAACAGAATATTTACTATTTTAAACGAAATGAACACACAATGTTTCTTCTGTTTTGAATATATTTATTGACGTAGTTGTTAAAATCGTTGTTGTTTTTCCGTACGATCATTGTGTTTTGTACTGCAGTGTCATGATCAGATGGTGTTTTATGATGTTGTACTTTACAGATCGTGATACAAACTATTTTGTGTATGTTTCTGTTTGATATTCTTGTAAGTACCTAATTAAAACCGAGACTTAGTAAATATTCTAAGCATATTCATTTTGCATAAAATATGTACTAAAAGTATGCTCGATTGTGAAACACACATTGGCGAGAGGGCTAATACGATTTTCTACGCAGTTGATTGACCTGGTTCGAGTTCTGCTCTCTCAATTTGCTGTACGTTCTTGTGCAAGACACTTTGTCACGATTACTTCAGTCGGCTCAGTTGTAAATGGGTACAGATGATTGCAGAGGACACGATTTAATTGATTTTACTCACTATATGTCGTGAGTAAATCAATTATTCACTAATTTCATGTTCCTAACTACAAAAACAATAAACAAAAATATAGGATACAGGTCTTAGTATTTGACAGCATTCCAATGTACAAAAAATACGAATATATTTGTCTTGCAAATGTCAGATGGTACGATGTTGTGCGATGTGGTGATGATCGACCAGTAGAAGTGGGGTAAATGTGGTTATCTGTATCATACAATCAGATGTACATGAAAATCTAAACTGTAAAAATGTGTTTTCTATTAGGTCCCGAATGAAAATCTAAAATAGTCAAACAGGATATAAGATGTCCATTCTGGTCTCTCTCAGCTTCGTTGAACAACCACAAAATAAGAAAAAATGTGCAGTGTGTAAACATAACATTCTTTCATGGTAAAATCAAAATAAAATGAAAACAAGCTCAAAAAAGGATAACGGCAATTTCCATTTGATAACGATAACGAAAGAATAACATTGCATGGGAAAAACAGCATAAAATATATTGATATAGAATTAAATGCGTACTTGTGAATGTTACTTTTCTAAATGTAGATACCGAGTCTGGCACGAAGAATTCAAATGTTTTCATGTAATGTAAAATGTATATCTGCCTTTAAAGTTCTAGTAATACATGAATACTCAACAGTAATAATTATCAAGGAAATGTTCATGTCTAAAGACCCTTGAAATATAAGGTCCGTAACTGTGAACCTTATTTTCTATCAGAACATAAAGGAGACGTAATGTCTGGCCTGAGGAATCTCTCTAGAACTAAATGATTACTCTTGTTTAAATCACAGTCAAAAAGTCAAATCTGCCTTTATTCGAACACTGCTACAAGCCATCAGCAATAACTATTAAGAAGTAACTTGAAATGTCTGTAAGAGCGGGTGGTAGGGAATAAACAAATAATCAAAATACTTGTTATGCTGTCAAATATTCAACCTCGAGTGAAGAATTATCAGTTAAAAATCACTTATATAGTGCACTGAAAACATGAGAAAATCGTGAATTGCAAGCAGAAAACGCGGTAAAATAACTACCGGGAACTGGAGACAAAAATAGTTAGCAGACGATGAAAAACGTGAATAGTTTGATTTATTTGGTGAAATAGGATCACTGAAAAAGTCTAAAGAGCTTGACAATGTCTTAATTGTTTCGCAAAGCGACGGTAAATAGAATTTACCTTTACCTTTTTACCTTTTTCGGAAATTGTATACATATTCATGTTGTAATAACGACATGAATCTAGATATTACTGTCAACAGCTACATTATCACGTTTACATAACAAATGCATATATTTATTTGATTTTTACAAACGTTAAGAGTTATGCTGTATTTGTTAAGGTATTATGGAAAAGATCTTAAATTCGTCAAAATGTACGGAACACATATTGACAGTATCATAAAAGCATCTTTAATAACTTTTACTATTCATGTCTATTAAAGTGGCATCAGTACTATCGTTTGCAATTGCTTTTGAATAGACGCTTATAGCCAAACCAAATTTCGTTTTTGATTTCTTTATTCGATATTCCAAATATTGAAATTAAACGTAGATTGACGGAAATAACTAATAACATATAAAACATACGTTACGCTTCACTTAAAATAGTCTCACGTTTGATCTTCTTGATTCATATCAATGGCTGTTGCAATCGGACTAAAGTTCATCTTCAATTAACGCTACGCTTTGTATCTAAAGACGTGCTATTGATAGACTCGTTCTGACAATCCTTCAACTAGCCAATCAGAGCCTTGCTTTCAACATTTTGAAAGTGAAAGTAGAAGTTTAAAAACTCTATATTTAAATTTAGCCTGTTTTTTTCATGTTTATAATTCTTATGACGAACACATCATGACTGCGCCCTCGAGTTTTGAGAGGTGTCATATGTCACGGTTCGGACTTGGTCACGTAAGGTGTCAGGCAGCTGGTTAGCTCAGTCGGTAGAGCATTCGCCCTGAAAGCGAGGGGTCCCGGGTTCGAGCCTCGGACTGACTGCACATTTTCTAACCCTGTGACATTCGACGCTATTTTGATGGTTCAGCCAAATGCTTGTTGAAACGAGTCGTCCGATTGGTTCAAATAAAAATAGATTTGCGAAAATAAAAATAGCAATATCAGAAATCCAAATTTACAGATGAATTTGAATGGTTCATCTTCAGATCTTCGTTTAGATCAAGTACTTTAGTCAGACTGTGGCTGTTGTATCGTCTACTGCGACATAAAACAGACATGGACATGCTTGTCAATAACTGTTTAAATTCATTTAAAGAACCAGCGTCACATGCGAGTAACACAAAACTCATACTAAATAACAGTTGCTCGTCGATCGCTTGTTCCAGGGAGCTTATAATTTATTAACTTAATTGAACGTTTACGCTTTAAATGCCACAAAAAAAATGTTCCAAACTTTATTTTCATAAGAGGCATGATATTCAATTATTACATAAGGTGTCTGAAACAGATATGTTTGATAAAACAGAAGCTGTTACAATTATAATTTTCGGAACAGAACGACGTCGTAAGAAAATTAAATGTGCCTTGTCCAGACTCCTTTATTAGAACATTTTGCTTGGCCAAACAAAAGAATGACATGACAATTACAGGGGAAATTCTGTTGCAGATGGATTTACCTTCTTTCACTTTACACCATACGTATTTATTTGCCATAATTCCTATATATTCTTGTTATTTCTCACCAGGTCGTATTCAGTCCTGGCCTGAAAATGACATATAACGTCTGTTTGAATGCAGAATCAATAAACAGGAGAGCGTTCCTCAACAACTGATAATGACGAGAATGCTTGTACGTAATTACATTTTAATGGATATTGAAATATTGTGTATTTTAGACAATCAAGTGTCAAAGACGGCTACCGTCAATTTTAATATTTCAGTTTTAGGAAACCAATTACAACAACACGAAATTTTATGACTTTGAGTAAACTGTTAAACTGCTGCTTATATAATCGATCTACCTCTCTGTATGTTAAGTTATTCCAATCGGCTTTAAGGAATACTCCAGAACTATTTCATTATATTGATCCAAGATTTATTTATTGTACTTTACTAAATTAACTAAAGAAACCGGAAGCGGCCGTTAAGTCGAATAAGATATTGGTATGATAGTGGTTACGTGATTATTTGTGATGTAATGGAAACACATGATATATTATCCAATTAAAATTTGAACGTCATTCCTTATTTTTTTTTTACTTTAAAGAGTACAATGACCAGAAACATAGATTGCACTATTTCATAGCAAATTGTAGGTGTTTTGCTAACCTGGCATACGTGGGTCAGTTTAGCAAAAGAGAAATGAAAATTGCGCACCCACGTCGTCCACGTCAGCCATATCTCAATTGTAAACTAAGCGTGTCAGTAACATATGAGAAATGTTGTTTCTATAATAACCTAAAGATCTGTAATTTTTCATCTATAATTTTGCCTTTGTATCCCTTATACGTTTCGATTTACCCGTTTTCAGTAGTATAACTTTCAAACATTTATAACACAAAGAAGTGACTCGTAAAGTTTTTATTTCAAAATATGGGTATGTATCCAAATACAAATGATGTGTCAAAGGACGATGACTTCCAAATACTTTCAAAGTATTAACAGGAGCCAACTTGTCATTAACGGTCAGACCAATAACTTGTAGCATTTTTGCAATGTCTTATGCAATATACATATAAAATCTGAAAAGTAGATCCCTTGGAAGCACCGAAAACATGGCAAACAGTGAAAATTGCAGACTCGGTTTGATTGAGTCTGTTCATAAACACAGTAAATAATGAAATAAAATACAAAGATGTAATATGTTGTCTGCATTTTGTCCCAAGAACGGCTGATAAGTTAAAATGATATATAGCTATATGCGGAAAATATAAGATGTCGTTCTTGTCGGGAAATGCAAGAAATAGCTCAAAATATATTGAGCACATAGGAACAGCGCAACCAACGCTACATATGGTGATGGTAATGTTTTTGTGCCATATGTGTGTTAGAATTAGCTTGCCGTAGAATCATAGTTCTTAAACACGGTTAATGTAACGTTCTGAATATGTTCCTTGTTGCCGTTTCAACTGAAGTCAGAATCTCGATTATTGATGTCAGTTAGCTTACTCAATATTCGAAATATCTTAGATTAAATGGGCGTCCCGAACTTTTTCTTCTCTTTTAGTCTGAGTCGCTAGGTGAGATGTTATGTCGCTGTCTCATGGTAGGTCAATGGTTCAAGTAGGTGCAAGTAAGGTACGAAGGTACACCTACTTGTAAGTTCGCCATATGACCTGTATAGCGTTGCCGATATGACATTAAGCACAACTAAGCAAAACATTTTTGTTTTCTTACGAGCAAAATATAAATGTTTGCCTTTGTACACACAACTTATCATAGCCAGCACACGGATAACTTTATCACTTATTTCTACTATGTGAAAGTGCTGAAGTGGCATAATTTTGCATCAAAATTTCAGAATTTAGTCACTTAAAGATTTGAATGATGATCTGATAATCTGCGGATAAAATGAAAGTAAAGGGGAAAAATAAGAAAGTGTTAGCAATTCTATTTGTATCTGTTCATCACATAAGGTTTAAAGCTGACGGGTTTTGACCGGGATTGCTAAAAACCATGGGAATACCGCTGCGTACATGTATTTATGTATACTAAGAAAATCTTCTGTACTCGTTAAAATTCGCTCAAACTTAATGCAGTTTGCATATTTGACGGGTAATCATATACAGTGAATGGAGTCAAAACTGTTTTAAGCGCTATTCCTAATGGACCTGATGATTCACGACAGATTGCCGTTTTAGAAAAGACTGTATATGCGTTCCATCGCTGGAGGTTCTTTTCAATTATGCATAATTATATGGTCTACGTTCTGTCAGCCTATTTGTAAGACTTTCTCTTGGATAGTACTATTGTCCGTTATATGGATAAGGTAAGTCACTAAAGATTACCACTACATTCGTGTGATCGTTAGTTTGTATATTTGTGTTCGTACACTTGAATATTTTAAGTAAAATGTAGACATCTGCTTATGTTCAAGACTTAGTTTAGGCTTGATATGTAAGATGGTCTTCAGCATCGTTGTCGTTTGATATTGCAAACTGTATGATTTCTTATTCTCGGTGCAGCCGTCATTAACGGCACATTCTACAATTATGTTTTAAACGAATCGAAGAATCATGAATGAGCTCTTTTACAGTTGAGAAAATATGACATTTACCGTCAATTGTTTCACCGCAGACAGCGGCACAAATCGAATCTTTCCACAAAAAATGTGTCTGTGTTATCCTTATTCTTTTATTGTCATGAATAATTTACAGGAAATCTCTACTTTTATATATATTGAAGAATTTTGCAACTGAATTACTCCAACTATTTAATGTTTGCGCTTGTAGACCGTTGTAATAAAGATGTATTTCCCATGCGTATATGATCTTTTTTATGCTTCTGCTCGTACAACATGACTGTATACATAATATTTTAATGAATGAAAACAACAACAACAACAACAAAAAAACAACAATAATTGTAATATTTAGTGTACTACATGTATAAGTAAACTGCACATAATTATAAGCAAACGACGATTTCATAGATCTGAAAGCAGATATACTGGCATATAGTCCTGCATATCTAGAAAGGAGTTTGCTCCAATAATACACTTGATATATAGTTATAAATTATGTATACATTTTATCGTTACTACTATACATGTATGTTTTGCGTTCAATGTTTCTATAAAATTATATCAATACCTTATAAATACACATAAAATAATACTTCAACCAAACTTTTTGTTACGTTTTAGTTAATGGCAATTTTACATTATCGTAATAAACATATTCAGTGCAGTTAGATTCATCGGCTGATAATAGTTGTAGTATTACGTCTGTTCTTCTAATTGCCGTGTAAACAAAGGAAACAGCGCGGGAGCCATCTGATCGTGTCGCAGAAACATAATGTGTAGCCTCTAGAAATAAAGTCGTTAGTTAGTAAGTTAGTAGTTAGTTACTAAGGCTTCGCTTTGGGATTGTCGTAAGAGTAAAGGCTTGTTTTAGTTTAATTTAAGTGGATCGAGTGGTTAAGGTCTCTGACTTCAAATCACTTACCCCTTATCGATGTTGGTTCGAGCCTCACTCGGGGCGTTGAATTCTTCATGTGAGGAAGCCATCCAGCTGGCTTACGGAAGGTCGGTGGTTCTACCCAAATGCCCGCTCGTGATGAAATAATGCGCGGAGGTGCATCTGGGGTCTTCCTCCGCCAAGCTGGAAAGTCGCCATATGATCTATATTTGTGTTAGGGCAACGTTAAACCCAACAAAATAAATAAATGAATTTACTTTAATTTGTAGATGCATTGGTTTGAGAAACTCAAAGTTAGTATGATACCGGATCACATTATCGTATCTTTGATGTGATTACGTAGTAAGCAAATATGACAGTGAAAAGAAACATGACCAACATCTTCATTTTATGTCAGTTGTAAGTTAGTGTCAAATTGAGGTATTTCCTTTTAAATCTTAATTGGGGCTGACTATGTATGGGAATAAAATCTGAAAATTAGATCCCTCGGAAGCACCAAGAACAAAGCAAACAGTGAAAATTGCAGACTCGGTTTGATTGAGTCTGTTCATGAGCAGTAATGGAAAATGCAACACTGCCCACGCACTGAACATTTTACAGCTGATCAAGAACAAGTAGGAAACAGTACGAAGCGTATTACAAAATAAAATGACAAGAAAACGTGGGCGAAAATTTAGATTGTCAAGAAACTGATATAAATGGTCCATTTCAGTTAGAATTTGACAGAACATGCCTATTAAATGCAATGTTGCTGCAAATGATGAATACATTCTCTGAGTCACTGTTTTGAGTGTACAAAATGTATTTGTTAAATGGATGCGTTCCAGCCTAAAGATTGTCTGTCAGAGGTAAAATTATGAATATATACATGTAACAGTATATTAGTTTGTAATATGCTTGCATATTAACATAACTTGGCTAAACAAGCACTTGTAAAAAAGTACGTTGTAACTAATGTTTTAGAGGATGCAGTTACTGAAAATGGCATAAAATAGAAAAAAAAACCCCGAAAATCACAAGTCGCTTCACACGACATAAATAAAAATGTTGTAGGCTAGGGTTTAATTGAGATTGTTCATGGACGGTAGTGGTATCCCAAGCTGCCGTCCGCATCCCGGGTTGAGCAGAACACTTGCACATGCTACAAGTACCAAAATATCATTTAGAGACACCCTTTATATGTATTCATACGGCGATGTACATGGACAATACACAGAGTGCAATTCCGTGAAGGCGTATGCCTTAAACAACAACAACAACAACAAAAAACAACAAATAAACAATGGGCAGAACTAAACAAACAGGAAGTTAGAGAGGGTTGGATCTTAGGTTATGGGGCCTGCATATAAAACCTTGAAAACTGATCTAATCAAGCTGAACCCTGGTATTTTCATTCACTTAAGTTATTGTTTTTAATGAAATGGGAACTCTTCAAGAAATCTGGTTTGTTATAAAAGAATTAACTTTACTTAATGACCCAGCCAGGGAGCAATCTGGTTTAGTCGCGTGAGCATGCTACTAAACTGTAACTTTTCGCTTTGGGTGACCATAAAGATATATATTCAAATAAGTTTAATTTAATTATGAATTAGTTCTTGATATTTTGCGGTTAAACTCAGTTGCACTATAACTGTTAATATCTGTCAGCGCCGTGTAACTCTCCTAGGTTATGTATGACACTCTTGTGTTTACCTTTATGCCAACTTTAAAGGGCATTGAGTAAAAAAAAAAGCCAATAATGTCAATCTTTACATGATATTTATTTGAGTACTATATTAATTTATTGTTTACTGTTATTTTCGAATTATTATGATTTATGAACAAGTGATATATTGAAATCATGTTCCATCTATGCTTATAGATTTTAGATTTTTTTAAAAATATTTTCCTATGGTCCTATGGGATCATTGAGGACCTCCAATTTTACTTCCGCTTAAGCCGGTACTAGGGGCGTTACGGATGTTGTACATTTCATTACCTCTCATGAACCGTGTCTGCTATTATTTAGCGTTGTTGCGTTTAATGTTTCCAGTTCTATGTTTCCAGAAGATATTTTTTATATGCAGATTTTAGTAAAAGAAAAAAGAAGTAATCAACAACCTACTGTAAATCTTCACTAGTATGTTCAGGAGGAAATTTACTCCGTAGTTTGTGACTGCACGATGTTAAAGTTAATTTCTATGATCTGCAGATTACTATGTCCTAGTATGTTTCCTTTGTCATTTTATGCTTAAAAATGGTTTATCTTCAGATTGATTTAATTTACTACCAAACTGCACAGTTAAAATGTCGTGTGGCGGCAGGAAAAATTGCCAAAGACACATTGGTGTTATTATTTTCTAGTTCATTGTGATTTATGCTTGAAGGGAATCTTCATATAGATTAGAGTAATTGTAATTGTCTGGTCTGGTAGCAATACCTTTGTCATCAATACCTTACAATTTCAATAAATACACTTTCATCAGGAACATTCAACTCTTTTGAGTACAAAAATAGCCGAAATGCTGATAAAATAAATGAGACATGTAATTCTTCGTAACCTACTGACTCCACTCATGACAATTGGAAAATAAGCAAATACTTTTTTGTCAAACGAAAATAATGTAAAACTTCGAACAAAAATCTAGTTAACGAAAGGCGACTATATCTGATTCTTTATTTGCCAAAAGACAACTGGGAATTATGGTTCTTATCCAACATTTTCGAACGTATCACTCATAATAAATGTGTGCATCAATTTAAAAGACATGGATCTTATCGTTTTAATCATTACGATAATTATATTTGGCAGATTATTTCCTCGCTTCTGAAATTGTCTAATTTAATTTTCAATTATATCAAAAAGAGACTTAAACAGTCTGGTTCGGATAATATCATTTGTTAGATATATTTCTTTTTTAGCTTAGCACATTGAGCGTTTAGACCTAATTTAAAACTGTTGCAAGTATATTTTTGAAAACTTTTCGAGAGAAAGGAAAACCTTCATATTTTTCTTAATGCTGTTACAAAATCTCTACAATGTAGAAGTTGGTTAAAGCCTTTAATTTCAAATCATCATAGTATAACTAGAAATGTTGGCAAAATAAAAAGATAGGGCATTTTGCTTGATTTTTGCTAGACTGATTAAAAAAATCAGGATCTTGTACAAGTTTTCATAATTGGGGTCTATTGAAAACACAATTCTGATGACATTTACGCCAACAGAAATTTGTCTATCAATTAAATCTTTAAGACTTTAAATCAAACTGATTTAAGTCTCTACCCCACCCTAACCCATCACACACACGCTCCAACACAAACTAACAAAGCATCATTAAAGTCATTTTAACTCTTACTTGAATATAAGGTCTGACTCTATGGTTGAATTTGTGAAGTTGTATGCTTCCTGAAAGTCTACCCATACATTTTTAATGATATTCTGCTTCTGCATTTCCTAAATAACAATTATGTTGTATATTACATATTTTATATTACCTTGAAAAATATTCGTTAAAATGATTCGGATGTCGAATTTTATGTTTGTGTTAAAAATAACAATCGTCATAACTGATATTTGATAGATTATTTCCCTTCTATTAAAGCTTAGCATACAAACTGTACCGCCATCAAATTTAAAAGGCCCTTAGTCAAGAAAACCATAATTATTCATATGATATCCGACTTTGAAATATATAGCTTATTGAGTACTGTTTTATCTAAGATCATGCATAGATTTTACTGTTGTTATATTTTCTGGTCCTTGGCGATCTTGGAGTACATCCGTTTTTACTTTGATAGAATTCCGCTCAAGCAGGTGCTAGGGAGGCATGGGAGGTAATGAACATTTCATTACCTCTACTTGAACAGAATCAGTCAAACGGAGTCTGCAATTATTTTGCTTGGTTGCGTTCCATGCTTCCTGAGGATCTTCATATAGATTTTATTAAAAGAAGAAAGTAGCGTTCAGCGACCTACTGTAAATCTTCACTTTTAAACGAATTTGCTTAAATGTATAACACTGCAAGTGTACGTTGTTCCACATAATCCTTGTGGGTATAGCCCGAGGCTAGCCATTCCGAGAAAGGAGTTTATTTGCTTTTTGACAGCGTTCTTCTATGCGGATATTGACCTTCGTATTTGCATCTTGTCTAATTCCTAGGTGGGTAGTATATTTTGCCTCATTTAAACGCATATCACCATAACATATGCAAATGGGCGTACTTAGAAAACCCCTTTGTTGAAATTATAAGTAATAAAACGTTTCGGAGACTACCAACACTGAATACAAAATGCCGTGGTAAGCTTAGTAAAGAATGCGTCTAGCTAAAGTAAATAAGGATATTTCAGAAATGACTATAAGATTTAAATGATTTCTAATTCTTTTCCACGAATTATGTGAAATGTGAACGTAAATTTGTTACTCCGGGAATGTACCGGAAATACCACCAAGAGTTTTCGAATAAATTATTTGTACTATATTTCGAATTAGAGGGATGAATTCGAGCTGTCATTACAATAATTAAGTTTAAAAAAGACAAGAGAAAGTGGTTTAGCGAAATTTCTTCATTACCTTAATAATGTTTCATCAATGCCTGTATTTGACCCTCCTTGCTTGTTAACAGAACGTTAATTCTGTTTTATGAAACCCATAATGCATCTGTGTCAAATGGGAATTATACTAAAAATTATGATGGACCAAGCGAATCAATGTCTGTGATAATAAGTTTATCTTATGCATAATTGAAGGAATTTCAATTTACTACCAGTGTTAAAAGCAACACATAAAAGATTATGATAACGAGTTACAAGGTTACTACAATGACCGAGATCAACAAAATATCTTAACAAGACAATAAGCATCCGAAGACAATAAATTGTAAATGACAAAAGTATTGATATTGATCTTCGATCTGTACACATTTCCTGATTTTATTTTATCTTGGGAATATTCCATTTCACACAGATATTGACTATTGCAGACACTGAACTACAATGCTCATTATATCAATTGAAAGGGAATACTAATTTTTGACTGCATTTGATATATTAAAGACAACAAGCCAAGAATACCATGAATACATGGGGAAAGTTCATGCTGAAGGCAATGCTTTCTAACTGCTATTAAAATGCACTCTGTCCATCTGTTTTGTTTTGGATAGAATAACAAAATCCGAAAGTGTTTGTGTTGTTATGTTTCACATAGTAGTTATCAATCTAAAAATATTATGATTCGTAAAAGGTTTAATAAAAGCAAAAATCCAACAAGATTGATTTTATTGACTATGTGACAGACTGAAAGATTAATAGCTTCTTTAACATTATTTCAAATAATAAAATAAATATCTACAAATATAAAAATATCCCACAGACACATTTGAGAAATGTTTGAAAAATGACTGTGTCATCCAGCACTGTAGAAGCTTGTAGAGATCACATTTTCCATAAGATATTGTTGTTTGTGGCCCAACCATTTTAGTTTGTTTGGAAATATTTGCTAAGTGCATGTCTATCACTTACTGGATTACGCGATATTAGACACGGAAACCATTGATAAAAGACGTTCAGCATTCGACAATGTTTTCTGGGAATATGTAAGTGCATTACTTTGCAAGATTATAACAGATAGTCAAAACAATACACAGGGTATCAAATTTCTATCATTTAAATAGTATGTAAATAATTATCATAGTTACTGAAAGGAACTGACATACAGTGCACAGATTGTATTTGTATTAAGCTCCGCATACATTGTATACAGTATATGGATTATGTATGCATGTGTTTATGTATATATGTGTATATGTATGTATATGTTTGTTTGTTTGTTTGTTTTGTGTTTAACGCCGTTTTTCAACAGTATTTCTGTCATGTAACGGCGGGCAGTTAATCTAACGAGTGTTCCTGGATTCTGTACCAGTACAAACCTGTTCTCCGCAAGTAACTGCCAACTTCCCCACATGAATCAGAGGTGGAGGAGTAATGATTTCAGACACAATGTCGTTTATCAAATAGTCACAGAGAACATACGCCCCGCCCGAGGATCGAACTCACGATCCCGCGATCCGTAGACCAACGTTCTACCTACTGATCTAAGCGGGCGGGCTGTATGTATATGTGCATATATTTGTATATATACATGTGTATGTTGTGTATATATGTTTATATGTATATATTTGTCCTCTTTCTTTTACCTATACGTTGATTGGAAGTTTTCGGGTTGGGGTCCAACCCTCATGTTATATGTAACTGTTTGCAAACGTTCTATGTATCTTATTCTGTGATTTATTATTGTTTTAATCTGTACAGTATTCATACAGTCTCTAATTCTATTATAGAATGGCTATATGCATTTATATCATGTAATGTACATGTATATAGATAGGATTCTAATAAACAATAAATATAATACAATATCTCACTTCAGTTTAATCTGTATTTTACACTGATTTTGAAACAAACTTTCTAATTTCTAATAAACATTTATCTCAGTCTATAGATACCTTAAACTATTGTGTCACCAGTGTGACTGACAGTTAAAAGTGTGTTTTACAGTACATAAGCCAACACTGCTCTGTAGGAATAAAGTATTTTTGTCATGTTATAACATCCGCAGAATCCCATGGGATTGCTTGTTGTCGGAGTCTATGTAGTACGATGGATTCTGCAGATGTTATAACACGAAACGAAATTGAGTTAACAATATTGTAGCATAATTTGTACAAAACACTAAAGTGAATTCCATATATTGTGCATCAATGTAATATGAAGTTCATGATTTGCGGGAGAATGTCAATGTTTTTGTTATCACGTTAATTTGTCGTCATTTTCTCTTAAATTATCAGTTTTCTTGGCCGTAATACGTTTACACTTTTGCCATGGAAAGCGTGTATGTATAGCCGTATGATACCTACAAACTTGTACAGTCTAATAAGAAATAAGAAAAGCGGATTTTTCTGCACGTTGCCAGGTGAAATGCCCATGTTTTTGACGCACGTTTATAACGTTTGCAATTCAAACATATTATCGGACAGTAATGCTGTTTCAAAGAGTTAAATAAGTAAGCGAAACTAGGTAATTAAAATTACATGTATAAGAAAAAAAATAAATTATTAAACAAATATATATTCTAAAATTTAACACTTCTGTAAGCTTTGAGACGTTTATAAATGCAATAAAACATTGCATTTTTGCGCTGCAAAATAACAGCAACGCAATTTCGGATCCGCCGAACTTTGGGTAGTCACTTCAGATATGCGTTAGATACAACACAATATCGTAGTTTAATAAAATATATATATGGATCTATACGCAGTAACAATAATAATTTCATGAATATCACTACTAAATGAGGAAAATTTATCAACACAAAAATCATCACCATAGCCAACTTCATAAATATCATGATCTAAATCATCATCATCATCTTTTTTTTTTTCTTTTTTTTTTTGATTATCATCATCATCATCATCATAATTTGTCTCATAAACATGACTATTGTTCTTATTAGAGTATTTTTTACCGTCATCATCAGGTCAATATCAGAGTTGAAGTTGTGCAAAGATATGCATTTCGTGAAAAATAAAATCGATATATTTTATAAGATCAGTTACGCAATTCTACTTTTTTGTCAATGTAGAAAAATATTTAACAATAACAGAAAGACAAAGAAGGTATAAATGAATCACATCTTATCATTATAGCAGTAGAAGTTAGATTTACTGTTACCATGTTATATAAAGCCAAAACGTTATAATAAACTTCCAATGAAATATAAGTATAAACAAGTATTGTCCAAACAGACGGTCTTGCACGCGAAGTTATGTCGGCTCAATATGTGAAATGAAATGCATTGTGATTTTGATGCGTTTAACGAAAGATACTGTGTGAAATTACCCTATTTTCGTATAAATGATAGCGTAACATTGTTTTTGTATCGCTGGTGAAATAAAGATTAACATGTTTACAGGTAGATGAGGATCCAACAAGACATTCTTGCATAAACAATATTAGATTTACCAAAGCATTATGAAGTCTAGATCTATTTGTAATTAGGTTTCTCAAATATTTCATACTTATGTCATCCGTTGACATGTTCAGCAGAGCTTAAATAACGTCCACGGGGAATCACGTTTATTCATTCTATCGATTACCTTAAACGAAAAATTCAAACAAACAAGAGTGAGATTACCAAGGGCAGTCATTATTCATTGAAGAACTGCTGAGATGTTTCCTAAGAGAATTCAAGTTAAGAATTGTTATGCCGAGGGAATAAAAATCTCACAGAAAATTCTTAGGTAGCAAATAGAACTAATTTACGCGTTTAATCTATTTGCCGTACTGAATAATTACAGACGCCTTGAGTGACGACTGATGGGGTAATAACTTAGTTAAACTTAATATTAAGAGTTTAAAAGTTAATATATTGTTTTCTTAGAAACTAAGAGGGGAAAACTGTAATTGTTAAGTAAATTGTACATAATCAGAAGAGTACACGTAATACGAGTACAGTAAATGATTATAATATATATCTAATTGACTTTCACAGTTAATAATAATCATTGATAACCTTTCGGATGGTTGTAAAAAATCTGCTCTTTTAACCAGTTTAAGTATTTCAAAAGTGGTATGTCAATGTCCGTCAAAAGGGGATGCAAATGAGGTCTATGTCCTTATTATCTCTTTTTATTATTTTGTTAATGTTTTGTATGTATAATTATGTTGATCGTTTGTGCATACATTCACTGCTGTAGGGTATTTTAGGGTAAAAATTTGGGAAAGTAGTCATTCCTATTTGTACTGGTTTTTGTCCGTTATCAGCATTTGCATACTCGAACTTATACACACATTTCACAGAGATTCCATCGGACATTATGGTAAGGAATTCTATTAACAAACATTGAAAAAGGGACCTCCGTGGCCGAGTGGTTAAAGTCGCTGACTTCAGTACGTAGTATTTTCTAAAACAAATATTTCTTACTTTGGATGGATTTGCTTGAAAAAAAAATCTGGCATCGACATAATGAAAAAAGATTGACTGCCAAATCACTGAAAAAAACAATTCTGTCTCCAGGTCAGATTTAAAAAGGAAATATTTCCTGAGCTCTTAAAGCCATATTCTTTGCATTTGAATTGATTAAAAATTTCATTAGTAGAAGATATATATATATGAATATGTCTTTAGATATGTAACATTAAACGTAGGAATATGAAGTCGTTTTATTTACGTAATATATATATATTATTTACGTAATATATTACTATATATATATACTTGACAATGAAAATACTCGGCACAAGATGGAAGTCTATAAATCAAATAAATAAAATGACTTCACATGCCTTTCCAACAGTATTAAATTATAAAAATACAAACTAGTTTCGCCTATCGGCCCATCAGTGTACATTTAATATAACGTGACGTTACTATGGTAATGACGCGACGTCAATATAAAGGGACGTAATTTTGAAGATAGGATGACCAATTATGGGCACTGTTCTCTCAAATGGTGTTTTGAACTTGTACTTATGGGAATTGAAAAATCATTTAAATAGGCGAGACCCTAATCCTCTTGTCCGTATGCTTTAACTAATGACCAAAATTCACACAAAGGGCCCTAATATATATAGATATGATGTCGAGCGCTCGAAATAAGATGTCGTGCGCTCGATATAAGTTGTCGTGTGAACGACATAAGATGTCGAGCGTTAGAGATAAGATGTCGAGCGCACGTGATAAGATGTCGTGCGCACGAGAAAAGATGTCGTACGATCAAGAAAAGATGTCTAGCCCACGAGCTTTGATGTTGTGCGCTCCAGATAAGTTGTCGTGCTCTCGAGATAAGATGTCGTGTGCACGAGATAATTAAATCTAAAAAAAATGCATTTTAAAGATACCACCGTACTGATGAGAGTAGAAAAGTTAGAATCAGTTCACTAAATTTTCAAAAAAGCTAGAATTAGAGAACATATAATATGATAAGGTGGTGGGGGTGGGGAGGGGGCTTATAGTATCTCGTTGAGGTTCAGGAATATTTACAGGAATCTCTTACTTTCAGCAATGTAACAGTCACTTCTGGATGCACATGCCATTAAACGGCTTATGAAATTGGCCTTAATTTTTTCAAACATTTTTAACAGAGTTTTAACAGGTCACCATTTAATTTCACCTCTTACTTTTTACTATTTAATGGCATTTTCATGACCATAGCTTTAATGCCATATATTAAAAAAGCCATGAAATAAGTACGTTAAAACCCGTTTAAAATATACCTTGTTAAAATGACTTTGAGGGTCATGAAAGGCTGCAAAAAATAAACCATTAAAATAGTTTAATTGGTTCCTTAAATCCCCATGAACATGTCTTAATTGGCATTAAATTAATGAGCCATTAAAGAAGGTACCCCTTAATTTCACATTAATTAGTAAATACTAAGAGGGCCATTATTTTTTTAAATACTCTTTTAATGGCTGTCAATTATTAGGAATTAGTTAATTGTCTCATTAAATATGTCAGATTCAATTTTATGACTTTGTAATATTTTAATGGTATATCAAATCAATGGCCATGAAAATTTACCACCAGAATTAGACATCATTAAGATAATTAACTTCATATTGAGATTTGCCTTATTGATTTAAACTACGTATTACTACACATGTAATAGTATCTATACATATGTACTATTTTGTAAAATGCTAGAAAATTATTTGAATCTTTTTTTCTCATTATTTTGTATGTAAACAAATGTAGCAGCCTTGTACAGACATTTGTCATATTGTATCCTCATTCTGTTATATGTTCATGTGAAATGAGAAAATAAATTGAGATTGTATTGTATTGTATTGCATTGTGTTGTACTGAGAGGGGTTTACAGGTACCGGTTTTACTATTATGATCAAGTGACCATGTGGGTAGTTTTGACTAACCAACATTTTTGTATTGACAAACATTCTGACCAAGTTTTTATTGGTTCAGACTTTAGGCGTCATGTGTATTCAAAAATCCATTGTTGATGACAATATCAGCACACAAATGGCGATCACAATTTAGATCCCCTTCAGTACTTTGTACTCTGGTGCATGCACTTAAACAGCTAAGAGTAAATTTGAAGTTTGAGGGATTGCATCACAAATAGCTCCCACCAGTCAAGCGTACCACACTCTTTGATTCATTGAAACGAAGAAGCCATTGGTCTGCCCTTGCCCCAAGTGAATTTAAATCGGACTGTAAATCTTCACAATCATAAGTACTGTTCCCTTCTCTATAAACCTTAGTTTCTACTCGAGCATTGGAAAATTTGAAAATCTAAACTGGTCTGAACACAACTCATCTTGTAAATTCCTTACCCCATCCACTCTCGTATACAAATCTGATTATTTGGACAGAAAAAACAGAAAACAGAAAAGTGGCATCATCAGTACGTATTTACCCTTACCAAAATAATATAGATTTATGTTATCAAATAAAGTAGTATGTTTTCATCCGACTTTCATTGAAATTAATTCGATTTTTTGTAGGAACACAATTTGGCAAACATTTGAAGAAAATGGCGTAACTGCACCAAGGGGAACTAACTTTAATGCAACTAAATATAACATCATGATATATTATACACGTTGTATGCGTAGTATGTATTTATTGTGATTAAAGTCCATTTTAGAACAATATAGGACTGGAATTATAAGCATTCAATGGGGCGAGCGCAAGTCAAAAAAAACAACAAAAAAAATCATTGTTTGTCTGAAAATATGCGAATCACATTTTACAGAATGTAAGATTTAATGGGCATCAAATTGCTGTTAAGGGCCATTAATTTTACTCTTATATGAAATTGCACAGAACCCAAACATTTAATGGGCATTAAATCAAAGTTAAGGGCCATGAATAATCCTGTTAAATTCAAAATATACAGAATTTCATTATTTTTTCA
This sequence comes from Mercenaria mercenaria, assembly GCF_021730395.1. NCBI lineage: Eukaryota > Metazoa > Mollusca > Bivalvia > Venerida > Veneridae > Mercenaria > Mercenaria mercenaria. The sequence goes on from NC_069362.1 coordinate 29,772,268, forward strand.
AAGCTATAAACTTTTTTAGCTACCAAACCAAATTTTTAACGGCATGATTCATGGTCAAAAATGGGTGTTTTAATGGTATTTTAACATGTAACCCATTAATGTTGTGAAACCTGTTAAATAAAGTGAAGCAAGAATTAATGGGGTAAATTATAGGTTTTTCCTATTTCATTTTTTATGTTAATTATGCACGAGGTTATCTGTTGTAATCGCTTGTATTCGTCGTCGTATTTATCACATTTATCCTTGTCAGCTAGTATCGGAGATTCTTTTCAAAGTAAATGCTAGGTGCTTAATATTAAGAGTTTTCATACAATATGATCAAAATTGTGAATCATTACATTAACAAAGTTTCCCTCACTGAAACCTGAAGTATTCTTTTATAAATGCAGAGGATAAGATGTTATCCAATATTGAAAAGACTATATCTTCTTTATCGCTGGAAATATTTTAATGAAAATAACATCAATTATTAATCTTTTCAAGACAACATGTAGATGTATAACTCAGATCACTGATTCCAGGGACAAGGGCACATTTGAAGTTCAAATGTTACTATCACATTACTAGTATTTTACTGTATCAATATCGAGGCGGCATCAGGGTGTATTACTCACCTTTAGTGATAGTTCAATTATTTCTACATCACCTGATAACCCGACATAATATTCCGTATCGGGTTACATTTTTTTCTGGTTTGAATGACGTAGTCGACTTTATTCGAATTATTACAGCTATCTAGAGTGTTCTATTCTCGTATTTTGTCCTCTAACATGCGTGAAAATACCTGTAATAAGAAAAGATTAGTAAACTTGGGTAACGTAGTAGATTCTAATACAGTTAAGATCATATTTAGATGCTAAATCATCGTAAAGCTAAGGATTTAAACACAGCTTTTATTTAAATGTTAGATAACATCTTATCTTCTGCATTTAGATTAGAATAATTCAGGGTTCAGTGAGAAAAACGTTGCTATTGTGATGATTCACAATTTTATCCATATCGCATAAAAAGTTTTTATATTAAGCGTCTAGCCTTTACTTTTTTCTTTATCAGCAAAATAATCACCGGATCAACGGGATAAATACATGCTTTTATTGATTTTTATTTCAAACAAGATATAACGCTAATCTTACTTACTAGGCGACGAACAAACTATAGTATACCTAGATGGTTTCAGAAACAGGTGGCATATTAAGGAGATATCAAGACAGTTACATTATGTAGCGTTGTGAAAATACCTAGACCCGACAGTTTATTCTTGTCTGATGTCTCTTTGAAACTGGTTTTTACTGGTATTTTTAAACGAATATTTTAATCTTTCAAGTTTTGAAGAAGTTTTATTTTTGCTGTATGTTTTGATGATTGTCTACTTTTGACTCGTACAGATACTTGCTTACCATTATACAAAAATGAAAACACTCCGAACAAATTCTAATAATATTCTACGTGATGTAACAAACTAAAAGTTTCAGGTTTTGTATATATATGCTTCCGCAAGATCTGCTAAAAGATTGTTTCAACATTGAACACATATTATAGGAATCTCCCACTAGTTGTGGGTAAAAATGGGAATATCCTGCACGAGGGTAACTGTTTAGGCGGTAACGAGGCTCCCATCTTTACCTGCTGCTTTTTCTTGCATGCCTTATTCTTCAATGTGTAGAAGATATAAACATGATAAAGGAAAACCCCTGGGTGTAAGATGAGTTTTTCTAGCACCGGAAAAGCACGGGAAAAACAGCATGCAAGAATTCCTTTTCTTGTTTCTAAATAGTGTGGTTTCACATTCTAGACTGATATATGTTATAGGCATCATTCTGCTACATTAATGCTTTAATAGTTAATGCAGACAAAAGTCGTGAAATAGAGGACGTAACAAAGTTACGTTCCAGTAATGAAATCGGCTGTATTATTTCACTGGGACGTTGCAGACATTGAGGAAAATAAAAGACTGCCTATGATCATGTTGTGTGCTTTTTTCTAAAATGTTTCAGCTGAATTAAGGGTTCTTGGTGAAAGTTTGTCGTTTGTTAATAAACTTTGCAACACAACGTTGTCGACAATATCATTAAAATACATGTTTTACATGCTGTTCAATTTTCATGTCAAACAATTTTTCTTTCTATGATTTGTTGTTGTTTGAACTTTGTTTCTCAAGGCCTACTTCGAAACCTTAAACAATGTTGAGAAGCGTACCTACACCTGACAGACAGATTTCAACCTAAAAACTATAAAAATTCTTAAGTTCTTACACACTTCAAATATTAATTATATTTTGCAAAAGCATAAAGAGTACATCTGTAAAGCTGTTAGCTTAGGCATTTGGTCCCTTATTAACATTAGAAAGTGCCTTTCATTAGAAAGTGTCTTTAATCTTAGTACACAAAATATATGACATCAACATCGTCTTATGAAATGTCACAGTTCTATTTGTGAATATATCTAGATATTCGTAAGACAGTTACAAATGTATAGTGTGATCTCAGATGTAAAGTTTAGGTAGCTCGGAATTAGAATCCTGATAAAGGTTATTTACTCAAAAAGTAGGGAAAAGGAGAATATTGCCAGTGAAGAACAGATTTAAATATTACCTTCTGGATAAAATCAATAATTCAATTTATTCAAAAGAAACCTTAAGATACAATCTAGACCGCAGTCATGTGGTCTTGTTGTTTGATTATTTGTTATTTATGTGATTTATTATGAATGATTTAACAAGTTCAAAGATATGCACTTAAAAGTGCTTAAGCATGTTTAATAAATTACAAAATGAAGATATCAGATAATAATGAATTTTCTGCAGTTCTTGCAAGTATACATATACATACCAGTCTGCACATAATTTTCATTGTGAAAGTTGACAATGTGTCCATGCGTTTGTGTACTTATTTTTCACGCAACAAGATATAAGCAGATTCATTTTATTTAGGAACGCTGAATAGGGAAAGGCTCATAATACCGTTGTTTTGAATATGACTGCCACACATTTTGTTGTGAACACGAAATATACATTAAGCTCTCTTTAAATCCTATTTTCGATAGGTGTTTTCTCATATGATTGTTAAATGTTTGAATACGAGTTATCAAAGTATCACGCAATCCATTATTACTTCTCTTCATAGATCTCATATCACATCTTCATATGCAGTATTAAAAGAAGCGTATGTCTAATCACCAATCTATACATATCGTTGCTTGTCTGTTTTAAGGTATTGGACCCGTAATAGAGTATCTGCTTTTTGAAGAGTATTCAATTCCTACCATAAACCTACTTTGACTGCAATTTTCAGAGGGGCGTAGGTTCAAACCCCACTGGGACCAAATTTTTTTCCCATGTTTTCCTTTTTTCTAGTAAGTTTTTACTTCTTTCAAGACTAATTATGGATGAATTGTACAAAAGTGGAAAATTTTCATTTTATAAGCGATTTTTTTGCTGTTCAATGTGAATTTACCTCTGAATCAGGAGAGGTAGAGTTAGACATCTTTAAAAATAATGAGTTACTTGCGGTAAAAGTTCTCTATTCTGCCTTCATTCTTTAGATTACATATTGTGGAAGAAATGCAGGTAGGTTTTACTATTGCCCCAAGGTTATTTTTGAATGAAGTGAGCAAAATTCAAAACAGACCCACAGGATTCGACCTTAATTTTTCAATGTTAGAGTTAGAATTCTGTCTCATTAAATCTGTTTACTTGAGGCACCCTAGACAAAAATGATTTTTACAGTTTTATTTTGTGTTTTATAATTGTTTAACAATAGTTTGATGTTTCTTTTATCAAAATTAATGCTGTAATTAATTCTCTGCAAACGTTTTAGATAGTGGCGATATCACATTGAATTTTATCTCTTCTTGAGCGTGAGGAAATATAAATTATACAAAATAAAAAAAAAAAAAACGGTACGGTAAAAGTTGTTTAAAATTTGCGACACAGTGTAAAACATGGTCAACTTTAAGAATATACCAAGCAAATGCCATTTTTTAAACGTTACTATTAGGGGTCCAATACCTTAATTTAAAATTTAAGCCTAATTGCACTTTAGATATTAGTTATACTCCAGCAGTGTTTAAAGACACACCTGACAGTTTCCTATATGTATACAGGCAAAAATTTCCAACAGACAGAATTTCTTTAAAGTTTGTGTACTGACTGAGAATCAGTTTAAAACGAAAAGGAAATATGTATTAAAAATCATAAGTACATGTGCTTGATCTTGAATTATATGCCCTTGAGAATCAGAAAATACTAAAAACATTTAAGGGCAGAAAATTCAAGATTAAGGCAAATGAACTGTGCGTTTTAATCAATAAAGCTAATTAAATTCAATGAAAATGCACCAAATGACAATCAGCTATCAACTAGGTGTATTAAATGTATGTCATAGGTCATAAAATAAGAATTGTCATAGGTCATAAAATAAGAATTGTCAAAGGTCTATAGTATCAATACAATTTATATATTATATTCCAATATTTTATGATGCATTCTCCTCTACGACCTATACATCCCAATACAATAATCTACTGACGGATGCCGTACCATACTAATCCTATAACGTCACATAACCCTTCCCGTGAACCCCTTTGTTATTGTTGTCCGCCATTATCTAATAGATAGATTGATAGGCATTGTACTGTAATAAATATATTATATATATATTCCAGGTACGTTCCATATTATATTTAATACACACTATATATGTAATGTCTTAGTTAAGTCATACATTGTTTTATACTGCGATTGTAATATGCTTTTAATGAGAAATCGTATGTAATGTTTTATGTGGACCCTTTGTTATTGTTGTCCGCCATTATCTAATAGATAGATTGATAGGCATTGTACTGTAATAAATATATTATATATATATTCCAGACTTCCTCATAAAGAACCCATCGCACATAAAAGTCCCCCGTGACATTTGGCGCCCAAGAAAGGAGTATGAGCAAAGTCTACGATACTATGACTTATCAAGATTATGGACTATTCAAGACTTGGAAAAGGACCGGTTAGTTTTGGGTTTTCCCCTACACCTGTGTTTACCTGGATTTCCCCGGATAATATATAGACTAGTGACGTCACAACCATATACCGACCAGACCATTGGATAGTTCTATACAGATAATAGGAATTCCCTATATTTGTAAACATTGACTCGTGCGCACGGATTGGAATCGTTGGGTACCCGAACTAAGAAGTAAGCAGCTGCAGCATTTGTCGTTCCGTCGTCGTACTTGAAGACCTTAATCGTCGTTGGAGCCATCACAGTCGTCGTCAACGGATATAGAATGGATTCGTGCCATGGAGACATTGTGATTTTCAAAGTTTGATACTTTGACAGGTGTGACATAAACAATCACATTGAAACTTTTGAATTTGGTGTGTAGTGTATAAATCTGGATTAGAAATATTTTTATGGATTATATATTGATGGATATACATGTAACTGGTAAGAAGTTTTAGTTAAGATTTTATAATTTTACAAACGTACTTGATTTTGACACTAGGCTGTCAAATTTGACAGGTGGTTTTACCCTCATGTGACTGTGTGAATAAACACTATAGTATAGCATTTGATGCTTATAGTTGAAAATTTAGTTAGAATATCTGCTAAGTGTTATAGTTTTGTTGGCGGCTGATAAATTTTTGCAAAGGTACACTAGCACAATAAAACGTCTAACACCTGCCTTTCAAAACACTACCTTTCCAATATTATCGATAAATCCTATAGTTATTGGTGTATAATCCATAAGCCCCCATAGCGCAGTCGGTTAGAGCGTTGTCCAGAAAAGTTGAGAAAAGATTTGAGATACAGTAGGTGTTGGTTCGATTCCAACTCGGGCCTTGAAAAGTTTTTTTTTTGTGTCAATATTTTTTAATATTTATTTTTGTGTGTGTGTCAAGGTATTATCTCAAGCAATACAGTAGTATCATACAATATAATTTAATTATATTGTATGATAATAAATTCATTACCGGCGCGTACAAATATGTGATCACAGCGGTATTTTGAACACGGAGTTTTCGTACAAGACAGGTTTATTATTTTCTGAAGATATTATTTTTTGATTGAATTCAGAGAAAAATATCTTATAAGAGAAGTAATTTAGAATATTTCTTTCGATATCAGTCGGGACATTGTTCTTTAATATAATCACATTATTGAAAATTTGTGATAGTTATTTGATTGCACTCGATAAATCTGGGCGCGTTAATACGGTCGATATTTATCGAGTGTATATAACACAGCCTGCGTAGCTCAGTGGATAGCGCGTCGGACTACGAAGTGAGAGATCGCGCGTTCGAATCTCAGTCGGAGAAGGTTTTTTTTTTTTTTTGCTTTTTTTTGTGTGTACTAAATATATACAGAAATATATATTCTGTATTAATTATTTTAATAACTTTTATATTTCTCTATGAAGAATATCTTTTGATATTTTCATAGGGTTATATAGGACATATTGTAAGGATCCTAGTTGTTTTCTCTCTAATTCACAAACATATCTGTACACTTCAAGAAAACACATAAAACATACAAAATTTCAAAGTTCAAAAATAAACAATAATCAAAGTTCTGATATTTACATTTGATACATACATACATACAAGGTTTTCACATATATATTTCATACTCAAACCACAACATTGAAACTGAAAATCCTGAAAGTGAATGAAATGTTGAAAGGGTTTTGAAATGAAATAGACTTCAGTTGAATACTTGAAAACTGCTATTTTGAAGAAAATAAATCTCATTGAATGAAAGGAATTGTAAACTTGAGAAGTTGAAAAGAAATATTTGAAATGTGAAATATTAGTGCAGTGCTGAGTGTACATGCAATAAATAAAAAGTATTTATGAGTGAAACTTGAGAAGTTGAAAAGGAATATTTGAAACTTGGAGACTAATTTGTGAAATATTAGTGCAGTGCTGAAAGTACATACAATGAATAAATCGCGTTTATAAGTGAAACTTGGAAACTGATAGGTCAATATTAGTACAGTGCTGAAAGCGTTTATAGGTGAAATTTGAAAGGTTGAAAAGAAACAGCTGAAACTTGGAAACTAATATGTGAAATATTAGTGCAGTGCTGAAAGTGCATACAGTGAATAAAATGTGTATAGAAGTAGAATAAATTGAAGACTGAATGAAAGTGAAAGCTCAATATACAATAAATAGGCTTTGCAAAGTGAAAGGAAATATTATTGATCATTGATCACTTAGTACTGAATGAAATTGAATTGAGTTGAAATTGAAAAGTGAACATAAAGCAATTAGTACAAGCTGAAAATAAAAACAAGTGGATAGAAAGTGAATTGATCAAAGTGAGCATATAAGTGTTGCTATATGAAGTTCTGAGAAAACTTTGATATGTCACTTTGAAAAAAAAAAAAAAAAGGAACATAGGTGAAATATCAAATGTTGGAGATACCGGAATCTATATAGATAGATGTTGAAAACATAATATTAAGAATAGGCTGAAAATTGATAATTCAGTAAATGAGTTAGACACTTAGTGGTACAATAAAACATTTGCATATAATTCCGGGTATTATATGAACAAGTTTTGAACAGAATATTGTGTGAAGTGATAAAAATAAAGTGAATGTGATGTGATATTTTGCATAATCAGTCGCAACTAAAGTGAACACAAACAAGCGTAATAAAGAAAACGTGTATAACAGTATAGTGATCGGTTGGTTTGGTGAAATTGATAGTGACATTGTGAAAGGTTGTTGTGAACTAAGAATATATAAGAGATGGCTGAATATATTTCACCGTATGATTTACGCAGACTTACGTTAGAAAGGAGAAGGAAACAAGCACTTCTAGAAGAAGCCTTTAGAAAGGAGGAAGAAGTAAAGGAAAGGGAGAAAATGCTTAAACAAGAGAGGTTGAAAAACCTTCAAATGCAAAGAGAATTGCTAATACAACAAAGGAGAGACTTGCGAGTCGACAGAGAAGATAAAGAGGATATAAACTCAAATGAAGAAGAAAGTATATATGAGTATTTGAGCGAACACGGTTTACCCCTGGATGATTTAGCAATTGTAGATGAGTTAGATTTTGAAGAGGGAGAAGCACTTTGTAATTCAACACACGAAGAAGCAAGTATTGCAAAGAGTCTTTCAGGTGTAGAAAATCCAGAGAAAGAAATCAATTTATCAGGCGAAATTGAAAGACTTGATATAATGTTGCAGTCATTCAGACATGAGGATGGTTTTGTAAATGATAAAGATGAACATACTGATTCAAGAGACTTTACTGTACACAAAGAAATATCTACCAATGAAATTGGAGATACTTTCAAAGTATACCCTGAACAAATCCATTATCAGAATACTGAAGCTGAAACAAATAAATATATTGAAAAAGATCAAGTGCCAAATGAAACTGTATCAAACAGCATAAGTCATAGAATGACACAAAAACCAGAAAATCCTGTAATAGATAGAGATATGGTTAACGACAATGTAGAGACAGGATACAGTAGAAACCAACAGAGGAGTAGAATAGAAGAAGATATTGCGAATCTAGAAGAAGAAATAGCGACAGAAATGTCTGCAAAGAAACAAGATGTTGAAATAGATCAATACTCGAAAGCAACAAAAGTGAATTACACACAGGCTGAATTGTTAGAGAGATGGAAAGAGTTAGGAAAAGAATTAGAGGAAGTAAATAATAGACAGTTAACAAGAGGAGAAGAAAATAAAGGTAGAGGACATGTTGAATGGTTTCAGACAGAAACAAAGATTGGTATAAGTACCAAAGGACCTTCACAGTCATCGAGTCATAAAGCATATAAACAAAGAACAGATGAAAGTGTTCTTAGAAATGTTAACGATATAGATAGAGGCATGTTAGAGAAACAGAACAGTCGGACAAGACAAAATGCTAAAGTAAAAACAGAACCTGATAGATTAGAGGAGTTACAGAGACAAAAAGATGAAATAGATAGACAGTTAAGGGAAGAAACATTAGAAAGAGATAGAAAGTTATTAAAGGAAAAGACGGAAAGGGAAGAGAAAATACGACAAGTATTAAAGAACTATAAAGAAAAGAAAGAAAGAGAAAAGACAGAACAAGAGAAGAAAAGAGAGAAACAGAGACAAGAAGAAAGAGAAATTATGGCTCGTATTGAAAGACTCAAAATAAGAGAGAAAGATATAGATAGAAAGAAAATGCAAAAAGAAGAATTACAGAAAAAGAGTTGTGAAGAAATAGAAGATCAGCGGATGAAGGAAAGATTGAGAGAACTGAACAAAGAAGAAGAGGAGATACAAAAGAGAATACATGAAAAAGAAGAGAAAGATAAAACCCCCAGTGTTGAGAAAGAAAACAAGATTCCAAGTGAAACAGATGTGTTCGCAAAGCTTGAGAAGACTATCCTCGGAAAGCCATACTTACCATCGTTTGAAGGCAATCAGTTCGAGGAATGGAAGTTAGAAGTATCTTGTTTATTGAAATCAGGATTATACCCAGATTACCTGATAGCCCAGTTAGTTCGGAATTCTCTCAAAGGAAAGACTAGAAGAGTTTTACTTACCTTACAGCCTGGTGCTTCTGCAAGAGAAATTCTAAGAAAAATAGAATCCGTATATGGAAATGTAAAAAGTGGAGATTCTCTTATTTATGATTTCTATTCAGCAAAACAGTCATCAAATGAATCTTGTACAGATTGGGGAATCAGAATTGAAACACTTTTCTATCAAGCCGTTGATAAAGGAGAAGTTGATGAATCTAGAAAAGATGGCAAACTAAAAGAGAGATTTTGGAGAGGATTATTTTCAGAAAGATTGAAGAATGCGACAAGAGTGACTTATGAGTCTAGCGATTCTTTCGAGAAGTTAAGGAAAAAGGCAAGATTGGAGGAAGTTGAAATAGATACAGTAAAAGAAAATAGGAAAGAAGCAAGTCCAGGTGAAATAACAGAAGATAAAACAACACAGCCGAAAATACACCAACCGATAAGGACTTCAGAAACAGACTCGAAATTAGACATGATACTGGAGAAAATGAAAGCATTGGAAGAGGAGGTAAATGAGTTGAAAAGACGCCAGAATTCAGAGGAGAAAAGATACAATAGTGGTTTCTCGCAGTCAAGAGGTAGAGCCAGATTCAGAGGAAATGCTGGTTATAGTGCACGGTACAGAGGTAGAGGATATCGAAGTCCATCGCATCAAAATAGAAATAGAAACAAACTTCAATCAGAAAATGAAAGAACCCCGAAAGAGAAGTCTGAACAGAAATCTGAAAAGTCTGATAAGAAAGACAAAGAGACCGGCAAGAAGGACAAACCTTTAAACGGGTAGATGTCTCTGTCGCAGGGCAGACCAGAGACTCCAATGAACAAAGCCCTAGGAATGAATTGTATGAAAGAATAGTAGGATCTTGTAATGAAAACGAAATTGAAGTTGAAGGAAATAGAACAGTTGGACTTATAGATACCGGCTCAATGGTAACTACAATAGCAGTAGATTTTTACAAGTCCTTAGACCCTGTACCTCAACTACGTCCATTACAAGACTTTGATTTAGAAATAACCAGTGCTAGCGGAGAGAAACTTCCATACAGAGGATATGTTGAGATAGATGTTAAAATACCATGCCTAACAGACACTGCATTTTCTGTTCCCGCTTTAGTAGTGGCTATGACTGATTACAACAGAAAAGTTCCATTAGTAATTGGCACAAATGTTATTAGACAAGCAAGATTAGAGCTAAAAGATGAAAGTGATATACCAGAAGCATGGAGCAATGCATTTACTTCAATTTGTACAACTAGAGCAGGTATTGCGAAAACTACAAAATCAGTCACTTTACAACCATATGAATCGACTGTAGTGTCAGGTTTTGTGAGAAATATGAGATCATGTGATGCAGTTGTTACAGAACCATCAGACAATGGATATTCTAGTAAAGTCAATGTATGTCCAGAGTCGTCAAGCTGAACGAACAAGGAAAAACATCAAGGGTTCCTGTTAAAATATTTAATATGTCAGCTAAAGTTATAACCATTCCAGAGAAAGCTAATATCTGTGAACTACACGAAGTTGATGTCCTCAGGTCAGCTCCCATCAGTCCTCCGTCAAAGGCACAAGTCCAGCAGCAAGCAGCATCTGAAAAGAAAATAAGAAATATGTTAAACAAATAGATGGAATAAAGTTAGAAGGATCAAAATTATCAGAAGATCAGATTAAAGAAGTCAACACCTTTTTAAGTAAATGGGATCATATTTTCTCGAAAAGCGTCACTGATTTAGGCTCTTGTAATCTGTCAAAACATGAAATCAAACTTGAAACAGAAAAACCATTTAAAGAACCCCATCGTCGCATATCACCGTCATTGTTTCAAGAAATCCGAGAGCATTTGAAAGAAATGCTCGAAGCTGGAGCCATCCGAAATAGTGAAAGTCCATATTCATCAAATATAGTTGTAGTCCGCAAGAAAGACGGCACAATTCGCTTCTGCCTAGATTACCGGAAGCTCAATAGTTTGACAATATAAGATGCTTATGGCATTCCTCGCGTTGAAGACACACTCCATCTATTGTCTGGCGCAAAATATTTCACAAAATTGGATCTTAGAAGCGGATACTGGCAGATAGAAATAAGTGAAAAGGACAAACATAAAACTGCATTTCAAGTTGGTACACTTGGCTTTTACGAATTCAACCGGATGCCGTTTGGACTCTGCAACGCACCAGCGACTTTCCAGCGTGTGATGGAACGTTGCATGGGTGAAATGAATCTTCGAGACTGCTTAATTTATCTGGATGACGTCATAATATTTTCAAAAACTTTCGAAGAACATCTTAGACGCCTTGATGCTGTTTTCACACGTCTAGAAGAACACAGCCTAAAGTTAAAGGCATCAAAATGTGAATTCTTTCAATCAAAAGTCACATATTTAGGTCATGTTGTGTCTGAAAAACGGAATTGAGACTGATCCTGAAAAGATAACTGCTGTCAAGTCGTGGCCAATACCATCATCAGTCAAAGAGGTTAGAGCCTTCCTTGGTTTCACTGGCTATTATCGACGCTTCATCAAGAACTATGCTAGCAAAGCAAGACCTCTTAACGATCTTCTAGTCGGATCTTCTACCACCAAAAAGAGCAAGAAGCAGACAAAGAGCCATAAAGTGAAGAAAATACCGTTTGTTTGGGGACCAACACAACAACAAGCATTCGACAACCTTATGACGCATTAACACATCCACCTATACTAGCATATGCTGACTACAGTAAGCCGTTCAAGCTTCACACGGACGCTTCTGGAACTGGTCTTGGAGCAGTCCTTTACCAAGAGCAAGATGGATACGATCGCGTTATAGCATATGCAAGTAGAAGCCTAAAACCATCGGAACGTAACTATCCGGCACATAAACTGGAATATTTAGCACTTAAATGGGCAGTTGTGGACAAATTCCATGATTATTTATATGGCTCTACATTCGACGTGTTAACCGACAATAACCCGTTGGTGTATGTCTTCTCCAGTGCTAAACTTGATGCCACCGGACATAGATGGATGGCAGAATTAGCAAACTATAAATGCCAAATTCGTTATAGAAGCGGAAAACTAAATGCTGATGCGATGGCCTACACGGAAATACATGTACAACGAAGGAGATGAACAGTTCTTGTATTTCCTGACATCCTCAAAGCAGTTTCATCAGCTATCGAAACATCTACTGACGAATCCCCAGTCGTTTACAGTTTAGTGGTCGCAGATCCATCTGCATCAAATAGAATTGAAGTATCCCAATGTGAAAATATTTCTCCTGCATTTTTGGGAAGTACTGCTTTGACACAACAAGATTGGATCAAAGCTCAATCAAAAGAGGATGATTTGTTATCGGCCATTAAATTCTGTCAAAGCGACAAGTCTCAAAGTGCAGACAAAATAAAGCTGAGAAGATATTATCCCATGCGTCACAAACTTCTCGTGAAAGATGGTATTTTGTTCCACAAAGGGACTGTAAATGGTTGTGAATACGATCAACTTGTTGTACCTGAACTAATACGCCATATCATCTTCCAGGCTTACCATGACGATCTAGGCCATCAAGGTCGTGACCGCACTTTATCCTTGATAAAACAGCGATTCTTTTGGCCAGGCATGGATAAATACATAAGGAACAGTATACAGCATTGTGGGCGATGTATAAGGAGAAAGACTTTACCTACCAAAGCCGCAGAAATGGTTCCAATCACATCTTCAAGTCCTATGGAACTAGTGTGCATAGATTACCTCTCCCTAGAAAAATCAAAAGGTGGCTATGAGAATATTTTGGTGATAACAGATCACTTTACTAGATACGCTCAGGCAGTTCCAACAAGAAACCAAAAGGCAACGACAACAGCCAAAGCACTCTATGAAAATTTCTTCATTCACTATGGATTTCCAGCCCGCCTCCATAGTGACAGAGGTCAAAACTTCGAGTCAAAGATCATCTCTAAATTATGTAAACTAACAGGAATAAAGAAAAGCAGAACGACTCCATACCACCCGATGAGTAACGGAACTACCGAAAGATACAATAAAACACTACTAAACATGTTAGGAACATTGCCTGAGCATAAGAAACAGAACTGGAAGGATCAAGTCTCCACAATGACGCATGCCTACAATGCTGCAGTCCACAATACCACAAACTGTTCACCATACTATTTGATGTTCGGCAGGCATCCTCGTTTAGCCATCGATGCCTTCCTTGGTCTTCCTATGGACGACGGATCGAAAAGTCATGCAGATTATATAGATGCATTACGAGCACGACTCACGTTTGCTTATCAAAAAGCCGAACAAGAAACAAAGAAAAATAGCCGCCGTTACAAACAACATTACGACAAAAATGTTCGTCATAACAGAATTCTTCCTGGTGACAGAGTGTTAGTTAAGAAAGTTGGTTTTCAAGAGAAACATAAGCTTTCAGACATATGGGAAGAAAATACTTACCTGGTTAAGTCCAACCAAATCCTGACGTCCCTGTTTTTGAAGTGGAAGCAGAAGGTATACCTAGAGCAAAGGTTAAGCTTCTTCATAGAAACATGTTGCTTCCCTTCATGTCTTTACCAGTTCCGTTTGAACCTTCAGAATACTTACCTGATTCCTCAGTGCTTGAGCCATCATCAGATGAGGATCCGGAACATTTAGAAGGATCGACGTTCCATGATGTTGATCTTTCTCACGACTCAGATTATGAGAAGAAAGCCGTGGATCTTCAACCGTTCAGCGGGACCTTGACAGCAGTCGTGATGAAAATTCTATTCGTAGGCCGAAACGTACTCGTCGAAAACCGGAACGATATTCAGGAGACGACTGGAGGAAACCAAACAGGTAGAACGGCAAGGCTTGTAACATTTAAATGGAGAGACAGTTGTAAATGTACAATAATCTATTGTGTTTTTAAGAAAAAGACATTTTGTTCAGTGTTTTACCGATCTGATATTATTCAATCTACCTACAACAATATTATGTATGTTTATCGTTTGGATGCGACGCGACATTGAATTAGCTGTGCTTGAACTTGACTATTATGAATGTTATTGGAAATAACATGCTAATATACCAGTATACGAGTAACTTTATATAAGATACTTCTGTCGCAGTAATGGAAATATCTTTTAGTTCATGCTACATACGCAGTCAAATACATTAGTTCATTTACATATACTCATTCATTCATTCCATTCCATTCCATTTCATTCCATTTCATACCATTTGTACAATTTAATCAATTCATACTTAATCAAGTATGAATTCTGTTGTTATAAATAAATGTTTAATCTTCATATCATTGTTTGGATTTTACTGTAAACAATGTCCTAATGTTTATGTTTAGGACTTATATGATATGCAGATCAGATTTCATTAAACGTGAAATTGTATTATAATTAATTATGTTCTTTTGCAGGACGTGCCGTATTGATTTTGAAATACAATGTCGAGGACGACATTTTCACAAAGGAGGGAATAATGTCATAGGTCATAAAATAAGAATTGTCAAAGGTCTATAGTATCAATACAATTTATATATTATATTCCAATATTTTATGATGCATTCTCCTCTACGACCTATACATCCCAATACAATAATCTACTGACGGATGCCGTACCATACTAATCCTATAACGTCACATAACCCTTCCCGTGAACCCCTTTGTTATTGTTGTCCGCCATTATCTAATAGATAGATTGATAGGCATTGTACTGTAATAAATATATTATATATATATTCCAGGTACGTTCCATATTATATTTAATACACACTATATATGTAATGTCTTAGTTAAGTCATACATTGTTTTATACTGCGATTGTAATATGCTTTTAATGAGAAATCGTATGTAATGTTTTATGTGGACCCTTTGTTATTGTTGTCCGCCATTATCTAATAGATAGATTGATAGGCATTGTACTGTAATAAATATATTATATATATATTCCAGACTTCCTCATAAAGAACCCATCGCACATAAAAGTCCCCCGTGACATGTACATAAAACGCCATGAAATTAATTCAAGAACAAACACAGTTCTTGAACTAAACAAAAAGGTACCAGAGGTTACTTCCTATCGTTTTATCGCAAGTGTTACCAACAAAGTGCTTTCAGGGGATTATATTGAATTACATATACTTGAGACGCTTCAGACGGTTACCAGAAATAACAAGACTTAGTTTTCTTCAAAAATAATATAGTTATTTTGACTTATGCTTCACTTCTGTATGTTTAAGAAGGATTTCCCTTGCGATACATTTATTTATATGCCATCTTACAGAAGACTATGACATTTTTGATAGGCACGGTGGTGAGCGTTCGAACATTCGACACTCCACCTGGGAATCGCGGGTCCAGTTCCCTGGAAAAGTAGTCACTCCCAATAACATAATGTGAAAAATGATCAGAAGTCAGCGTAGCCGTCACATGGTGTAGTCAACTTGAATTGAGAGAAATTATTGAATCTAGCATTCGAAACCAGAAAAAAATATCATTAGGCCTACAGTTCACATCATGCACCCTATACCCATGTATAATAAAATACATAGTTATGTGAAAAATACATTTCCGTTTAAAATGGCCAATTCATAGCTGTTAAAATGGTTGATGTAAAAATTAGTTCCAAGTGTCGTTTTGATTAAGCGTGTAAGCTGCAATTGTGAATATTCATCATACATCGCATAAGTAATACTTTCTTCGTGTTTTAACGAGAGCATCTAGCCCGTTTGTCTAGCATTTATAAAACATGAAACGGCACTGCACTATTGTCAGAGACGCTTTCACATGTGCCTTCAAATACAATATTCCTACTTCTATAATCATCCACAATAAAACATTCCAGGGACTGCTATTTGCAGCACAGTAGATGAAATGCAATCCGCCTACTTGACTAGGACCGACAAATAATTACATTCTGTGCTTATTGCTGAAGTTCCTGCCGGTATTAATTGTCTATCAAGTTGCTAGAAGGAAGTGCTATTTTGAAAATAATTTCAGTGTTGAGATTTTATTGGACTGTAAAAGAAAAATGTCACATTGCAGTTCCGGTTGAACTTTCGCATCCTTTTCTTTATGATCAGAAAAAGGAGGTTGCCATACGGTTTGAAGGGGCACAATTAAACGGTAAATAATGTGCCTGTAGTTCTATCACTTTATACTATACAGCGTTGACTAATTTCTGCTTACGGCATTATATGGTCAAAATAATTTAGTGTTTTATAATTAGTGGGCTTCTGAAAAGTTAATGTGGAATTTGCTAGAAAAATGTATAATTCCATTTGTCCAACAAATAGAATTTTTCGATATTTCTTTCTGAGGGATCCAATTAGGCAAAAGAGAGAAAAAGAATCAAAACAAATCTAATTAAATAAAAACATCAGACAGAATTTAAGCTATTTGTGGTCGTCACGTTAGAGCTTCGGTAATGTTTCACAACTGCAATATTTAAAAAAGGAACAAGTTGTTTGTCATAGTGTTTCTCCATGCTTCTATGAATCTTGATCAGTTTATTTGCAGGGTGTAATTATCTGTCAGAAAGTATCGAAAGTATCATTCAAACGTTCCTTATTTTACATAAGACTTTGACCATTGTAATTACCTCAGTCTGCCTGAACATTGGCTCCTCTTGCTAACTACTGGAGACATAGAAAATGCTGTAACAGATGTTTCTTAAGTTTTAGAAAACCAGACCTTACTAATTAAAATAATTTCAGCTCATACCTGAAAATGTCTATGGATAAAAAAGCTATTAATTTAGCTACTACAGTTTTACCTATAACTATTATTTGTTTGTTATACAATAGTTAAAATTAAGATAAATTAATTCACAATTACTTATCATAAACTGTTGATACACACTGATTACAAATTGTATTAAGAATAAGAAATATGTAATAAAGCCTATGTCAATGAAGTAAGCGTACAGTGAACGCGAGTAAAATATACTTGAAAATAAATTATAAGCAAGACGAATATTTACAAAGTTTTAATAAAAATGCGTATCATTGACACAATAACCTCTGACATAACAGAATAACAAGCAGATCAACAAAAAATTTACACGTGCATTAGATCGATTATAAAATCTTATATTTGATATGTAAATAATAAATGAATATGAATAAGTCCATTTACAAAATGGTTAAGGGTTAGATAAAGGAGTTGGGGTGTTGGAGAGTGTGGCAAAAAGTAAGAATGAATATTCAACAGGGAAAGCCACGGTCCAAAGAAGCAGTGGTTGAAGTACATTGTAACATTAACGATTTTCGATGATTGCTTGTAATTGTATATAAAGATATGTATGAACGAGGGTTTGTTTACGCATATATTTTGCTCAATGTATGAGAGGTAGGTGTGTGTACCTGTTTTGAGGCTTAGTAATATATTAGTGCTTTCGCTGTAATTTTATGACATCAATTTTACTTAATATACATGCATTATTACCTTCTAATATAATAAACAAGAACATCCATTGTAATTACAGAACTCAACAAAGTAAAATGATAGCAGATTTTGTTCATGAAAGTTAATGAAATGTGCAACATTACTTGTCACGCACTTCCCCTTGTACCATCTAAATGGAACTCACATTATACATGAGGATTAGAAAGTATAAGGACACTGGGTCATAAAACGTGGAGACTTTAAACGGCCGCCGCACTCGACTTAAAGAAAATTTTGCGATTATAAATAAGAGCTATAAGAATCTCCTTTGGAAGTATAGGACGCAGCTAGGCAAGATAGTGTCCCTGGCATTTTTGATAGCGGTGTGTGAAGGATGTTCTTGTATGAATGATCACAGGAAAAACCTGTCGATTACTTTATCACAAGCCTGTGAGAAACTTTACTCATTCCCACAACACTAATTAAAATTTAAAAACTCATTTGCCTTTGATTTATGCATTAAATTGCAAAGTGTTGATCAGATTCAAACAGATAAAGAACGACGTACTAACTATTATAGGAAACAGCCAAATTAAGAAATATAGTGTCATGAACGACTTATGTTGTTATATTTTCTGGTCCTTCGGGATCATTGATTTCAACTCATTTAGATTTGAAGATTGAATACTGCTTAAGCCGGTGCTAGGGGGCGTGAGCAGTGTTGCATATTCCATTACTGCTCATGAACAAACTCAATAAAACCGAGTCTGCAATTTTCGCTGTTTGCTTTGTTCTCGGTGCTTCCGAGGGATCTACTTTCCAGATTTGATAATGTATGAAATGATTATTCACTAAAGCAATTTTATTGTCGAATGAATAAAATTATTCTTGGTCATGTTAAGATCAACGCTTAATAACTTTAAACATTAAATTTCGATAAAGTCAACATTAGTTTTGTGTTCCATCTTAAAGACATAAAATACCATGCTTCGAAAGACCAACAACAAGTAACAACATTTTAGTTATATGCAAAATATAGAAAAAAGTAGGGTAACAGTAAATCACCCTTTTTTGACTTGTTCCATTCAAAAGGCCCGGTGCATAAGAATATACATGGTAAAATTAAATGAAATACACCATTGTAAACCTGAGAAATAAGCCTAAATTTTTACCGTTCAAATTTTGTTTATACATCTTTATAAATATTATATATATCCGACATTGAAATTATTTAATTTCAAAATTTCCCGAATTGGGAACTTAACTTCCCGATCGGTAAGCTCATTATATAGATTTTTATTGAATTGCCTTCTTTCATAGAGTACTTAGTTACATACTAATAAAACACATTTTTACATTATCCTGCATGATGACTGCTAAACAAATTAGAATTTCCAAATGCTTCAACACTATATCTTTTTTAGAAATAGGCAGTTTATACTCGTACACATGCAGTTCTTATTTTAAATCACGATGTGTATGCATATCGGATCCCTCTCTGGAAAATGAGAAAACGGACCCCTTTCTGTCTGCGCACAGGACATTCTTTGTGGTAAACAATGAAATCCAACGTCGCCACTTTGGCAGGGAGGTCGGAAAATCATTTTTTTGTCCTGAACACAGGTTTGTGCAAAAACCATATAAACCACGGGAAGACGTAGCTATCTACCATTACATTTTAGTCGTTACATTTGTTTTATCAGTTGACACAAGTCCAAACGAAGATGGAATGTAGACGGAGGGTACTGGCTCGGATGAACATCGTGCCATGTTTATGAAACTTAAATACGACTTTCCTTGAATATAGCACGTATCTAGTACCTTAGATGTGAAGCCGTTGATCCATCTTATTTGTAAATACACTTTATGAGGTTATTTTCATCATGGTTCCTTAAAAGCACCTACTTTCGATTTTATTAATGCACGGGATCCCTCTCAGTGGGTGCAATTTTGCCTCACAGGATCCGTCTTGACTCTCTGCACCCGGCACGGGAACCCTCTTATGGATGGCAGAGTTACAGCCCGGACAAGCATTTACACGGACGGACGCACAGACATATATACGGACGTACGGACAGTGCGATTTTTATATCCACCTTCGGGGACGTAAAAGGATAATTTTCTCACTGAAAAAGAGGTAATAATTCTGACTGAATGCAATTCAATGTAAATATACATAATATGTGATTCCCGATTGGGAAGTAATGTTTCCTCTTCGGAAAATTTTGAAATTATTAAATATAAAAGTAAAATAAAAAATTTGTTGAAACATTTAAGAAAACAATCTGAACGGTAAAAATTTAGAAAAAGTATTTAAGTTTAACTTGGCATATTTCATTTAATGACACCATGTATACTCTTATGCACCGGGCCTTTCGATGGAAACAAGTAAAAAATGATGACTGTGCTTCCCGAACGGAAAACGAGTTACTATATTTAGTAAGAAGTTCCCATTCAGGAAGAAGGGAAAAAACATAAAATGATTTCCCCTACTGGTTTAGGGATAGATAAAATGGTCGGGTGTTAGGGGAAAGTGGAAAAATGCAAGGATTAATATTCAACAGAGAAAGTCACGTTCCTAAAACATAGTATCCCTACACCGTACACCAAAGCAGCGCAGATACGCACGTACACAAGACACACACACACATACTAATATACAGAAAAACAAACAGACAACTAAGAAAAACAACACAGTTGACACACAGAAGCAGGCAAAAACAACAATGGGAGAGGGGGCGCGGGGCGGCCAGAATTATGGTGGGCACGATAACTCACTCAAAGTAAAAGGAGAATTGGTGCAAATGCAAGGATGCGCAAATGCCAGGGGAACGTAGTAGGGGTGGGGGCAAAGGAGAAAGGGGTGGAGGTTAAGAGGAAAGAAACGCCATCAACAAACACGACAACATACGCAACACAAAATACAAAATACGAGACAGACAAAAAAATGTTGGAAATGGAAGGTCGGTAATTGAAACTTGGTATAAGGACAAGTCAACATCGAACGCACCCTATTTTCAACAAGTTAGACAAGGCAGTGTAAATAAAATCACTCCCCACTGAGAAAGGCTCTGACATTACTGACGAAATACCAGATCATATAAAGATAAACATAAAAACAGGGTCAATCTAAGGTATAATTACACCAATGTATTCAACAACTTGTCTGCAGTCAGAGCTGTAAGAGCAAGCTGCAAGAAAACATTCTACTCCTCCGCCCGTGTTTTATAAGATTTAGGAGATAAGCATCAAGGAGTCTTACCTGAATTCAATGTTGTTATATTTCTGGTCCTTTGGGATCGTGGAGTCCATTCAATAGATGTGTAATAGAGTTTCGCTTAAACCGATGCTAGGGGACGTGAGAGGTGCTGCACATTCTATTACCTCTCATGAACAGACTCAATCAAACCGAGTCTGCTATTATTCTTTTTTGGTTGCATTTTTTGCTTCCGAGGGATCTCTTTTACAGATTTTATTACCCTTTAATAATCATCGCACCATCAAATAGGAAAGCGTAACGACTAACTGCAGAGGTGTCAATCACTAAACACGCACTGTGCTTACGATTTTCGCATTGTATCCTGTTTTGATAAATCTTTTTACCAATATTTGATTAGAATAAGCATCATGTTTAATTTTTCGAATTTTATAAACTACATTTCCATAGTTTACTGGGTATTTGATACAAAGTTTTAAAAGTGTTTTATGGTTTGTGTTATATTTCTATAAAAGTTCGGACATCTGTAGTAAAATTTAGTGAAAGCCTTCCGTAGTTTATGATATCGGTAACTCTGTTGCAATTTTTGATATGGAGATTTCTGTCATTAAAATCCTATACTTTTGAGCAAGCTCTTACTAAACGAATTCGTTGTGAAATTTATTTAGCCTAAGATGTCACTGGAGGGACATCTCCATCAAGGTGGGGGAAGTTGACAACTTCAGAATTGAAATAGTCTTTTTTTTATCTATTATTCACAATTTTTGCTTTATGGTTTTTAAAACAACAGTTTAAACTCGGACATTCGCATTGCAGAATTCAAATAGTCTCAGTTCAGTGTACATATCAATAAGGAATACAGTGTCTTTAACATTTCATATTCTGTTGTTTTAATGAAGACAAAATATTCGTTGTTTCCTTTTTCTTACTGTGGGTGTTAGTCTGAAATATCAATACCTGTTCAAGGTAGTTCGGCTGCTAGGTTTACACCTGATTGTACCCCAACATACTGCTAAACCATAATCTGATGCACTACAATAACTTGTCAATCTGGCGCTTGAGTAGGGACAGTTATTTTAGTTAAATTTTCTTGTATATTTCAATGTTCTTATAATTATTTTATCAGTAGCTACTTGTGTTACTGTTATAACAAAGCTTAAATTTGAAGTTACTGTTATAGGAGGCAATAAACAGTTTTCAAACTCCTCATGAAACAGTCGATTTCCTAATTTTCATAACCTCACACACACGTCTGTAACCAACAAAGCTATATGTTTTCAGAAAAACATGTCTAAGGTCACGAAACGACCACCAGTTTGAGATGATAAACCTTATCCACTTCACAACTGCAATGAATAAACTTCTATAAACTAGGTACAATTAGGGTGCTTGAACGGTCAGTCAAGCTATACATCAATGCTGTATTTTCATGATGTCAGATAATATTTCACATTCATATCGAACGTAATTTCATTTGGTACAATTACACGTGAGCCAATCTCAAACAGATGCCCTTCAGAGCATTGATATTTCTTGGCAAATAATCCTCTTATTCAAACCAGTTGGAACGATGATTGCTGATGTTCCAATTGTAAACATTTGCGCACTTTGCCTGGAATCTATACTTTTATATTGTTTGACGCCGCTCACCCTGGAGTGCGTGCGGCTATTTGAAGATGGTAAATGGTTTACTCATGGTGTGACAAAGTAGAACTAGTTCTGCCTTTTCTAAACATGTGAAACAAGTGAAATATGTAATATAATTTAATCGTAAAGAACATTGTATAAAAGATGTTTTTACATAAAATTAGCCGATCATAATCAGGAAAAACATATCATTATTCAAACATTTTGATGCTTATCTATAATATTCTCATCGAAGATCGCGGGTCGGATAGAATCTCAAGAGCGTATATGTTGTCATCAGATCTTAGTAAGAAGAACCTTTGGAAACACATTATCAATTCCCTGTTTGGGATACGTTTCAGACGATGTACATATTAAACTGAGTATTGAATTATTATTTACTGCATAAAATGCATTTCAGTAACACTCTTTTATTAATTAATGACCACAAAAATGTATTGTCGTGAAAAAATTCTATAAACAAATAACAGAATTATACCCAAAATTTATCATTAATTTGTATATCATGATAAAGCGGCGTCGACTTTAGTGCATTACATAACATTATTCTTGTAGTTATTTAACATCCTATACTGAATACGCAAAGGTATACAGTTAGTTTTTAAGCAATATTTTAAGTAGGTAATGATAGACCTTTAACATATTCAACAAGATTATAGTGTAACAGCCACGTATGTAAAAGCCATGTATTCTAATTTAATCTTACACATTGTATTACAGCTCAGTTATGTAAATTCTGCAGATAACATCATCCTATTGGAAGGCTAGAATAGACATTCGATAATTGCTGGGATTCAATATAATTGTCTTTAAACATGTTTGTCATTATAATAGCATAGAAATGTCAAAGTTCATAACAAAAGGATATCACCTATAATCCGTAAAATAGACATGCAGACGGAGATCAAATAAGCGATTTGTATGTAAATTGATTCGTTGCCAATTTCTTATAAGGTTGATTCGCCATTTCCCATAGCGTCTTTGACATATAATTTTAGAAGTGATATAACGAGAAGAGATTTAGACAACAATAACTGTCATATGCTTACTCTTCTGGGTAGATGTAATTATCTTTAAGGAAACAAGATAGATCGGGCGACATTGTTATAAAGCCTATGCATGGATATATAGATATGAGCTGATTCCTCCTTGAATTGACTTTGTGCAGGTTATGCTGTTGAGACATGTATATAAAATGTTTGGAATCGGGAATAAAACAACCCTTTAAGAAGTGTAAAAATACTTAATCAAACCTTTAGGATTCTAGGTTGAATATAACCAGTCAAAAGGGTAGCATGCTAGGTTTGATTGTAACAACGGGTTTAGTAACATTCTATTTTACAGAAATGTAGAACGGACGCCTGGTGAGATTAAAGGACGGTTTGATATTGTGACTTCTGTTAATACCAGGTATGATAAAAGTAAGTTAGAATAGGAATGTAGTCACTCGAATAGGCAAATTGTCTCGGATCATCTGGATGATATGATTTCCTGTACAGAAAGTAGTTAGAAATTGAAAGAAAAGAAACATACTTTCAAGAACACTATTTGATTACTACTTTAATAATAAAAACAGGAACCTGTGTTACGTTTCCACAGGTTTGTATGACACTGAAAGGTGAAAATAGCCGACAGATCTATCGAATGAATACTGACTATATTAGAACTTATTGTTTACGCGAGGCGCTTCATAGAATTTAATCAGCTTTTAAACTTAAAACGGGCCTTTAAGACGAGTTCATATATCTAATATAGTACATAAGAGGATTATGTTCAGAAATGCAACCACGCAAAAATAATAATTGATGGAGTCTGTTAACGGGTAATGAAATACTCGGAATTCTGTTAAACGGGTGAATTGTATTGACTCCGTATTCACAACGATAACTGCTAGTCTGTTGCCTTTGCACTTACCAAAAGTGGGTTGAATACCTTAAGGAGGTAGGATACCTTGTTACAAGGGTAAATTCAAATTAGTTGAACCGCAGCATGTTTTTGTATTTCGTGTAATACGAAGTTTTAACTGCTACAATCTCAATTTCGTTTGTCTCTGTCCCTTCAAGTTCAATTTTTATCCAGGTTTGAAGAACATGACCCTCCAAAGGTATTTCATATTGAAAGAAGAAGGTAAATACGGATATTTAACACTTTTCAGTGTATTTTAGTTTCATTGATATCCGCAGAAGTCTGCATAATTGATAATTTTACTGGTATGCACGTTATCTTTCTAATATAAGCTAAAAATGTATATGTCGCGGGGCTCGTGTTTCCTTGGTAACGCATTTTCTCTCATTTTTAAACAACTACGTATAAAAATAGGGGTTTTCGACGGCTTCAGTGCCATTCTGTTAATGACCAACATGAAATATTTGGGTAATATTATTAGCAAAATACCAAACACTTTACACGGTACCTTATTTTTCTTAAATATTAAAGTAACCATGGCAACAGAGATGTTTAAAATAGATTATATCTTGCTGTTTGTCGTAATTTCTTTAAAAAAATATTGAATACGATTATCTTTCTGGTTGATGTAGCTTTAAAACATATTGTTTCTAACGTAGGTTACATTTTCGTGTTATTTACATTTATTCAAACAAATTTCACAGCTTAGAATACGTACAGCAGTACCCCTCGTCTGCCATTTTTCAGGAAAAAATCATTCAGCGTGCTGCTATTATTCTCATGGATATTGTTGAAATGAAAATAAAAAGCCGAAGCTGTGTTTCTTAAATAGACCAGTGTCAACGCTTTTGAATTTCACATTTAGATACATAGGTCAAGGGCTTCGTTTCCATGGTAACATCAATTCAATTCAAGAAACCACAATTTTCTACTGAAATTTGAACAATTTTAGATCTTAGTTTTAGTGTGTAAGTAACAAATTATCAATGGAACCTGAAAAATAGGTATAACAAATCAAACTGCTAGACTTTTTATTTGAAAATGGCCGTAACAAGTAACCTTTCACCCAACTATATTCCAAATAACATCGGTTGCCATCATCCATTTCCTTACATTCCGCATAACATTTCAATATAACTACAGAAAAGAAGCAAAATATTGTTTATTATTCAGAGCAAAAGACTCATAAAAATATTTCAGCAAATAATGGTTATTTGAAAATAGTTAATATAAAGTTAATATACAGAATTACGTACTTTCAAGATAAAAGCTATTAATTTTGCACGGTAACTGACACGTAACGTCATGACGTCAATGACGTCATTTTAAGGCAACATTGTTTTGAAACGTTTCTGCGGCAATTTGTTCATTATTTCTGCATTATTAAACCATAAAGCATCAGATCGAAGACAAGTTCATGATTTGTTTTCAGAAGAATGAATATACAAACACATTTAGTTTGTCGTAAACGTCGTCGTAAATCGTCACGTTAGCTTCCGGTTGGACATGCATACATACAAATACGAAGGTAACCTACCTCCTTAAATGACAAGCATACCAGCTCTGACAAAAGTGCTAAAATGAATTGAGAAACTTCTTAAAGTGAAGAGAAATGGACTTAAAGATATCTTCAAACCATAGGTTCAAGCAGATTTTGCATGATTAATTTCATACATACATGCAATGTAATCGGTTAACAACTGTTTACAGTTACAGCATTTCCATCACGTTTTCTGCAGTTAAGACTTTCTTCATGCTCACATTAGTTTCTAAAACAAATAAGGACCACAAAAGCACTGGTCACCGAAGTCGTTTCTATTAAGGGCACTTTTTCACACACTAAGCATTTTTGAAAATAAGTAAAATTGAGAAAATAGCGGTATGTTATAAAACATATAATATCCCACCTAATGTTATTTCAGGTCTTACAGGTTTCTATGAATAAAAGGTGATATCAGTATTATATAAGCATAAATGTCACTAGTAAACCTATTTCAATTTTACATGTTGACATAATTACCCCACCTACATTTTTCAATGGATAAAAAGACGTGTTTAAGGTATTAGGTCACTAATAGAGAACCTCCTTTTTGAAGAGTATTCAATTCCTACCATAAACCTACTTTTACTGCAATTCTTAGGGGTGCGTAGGTTCAAGCCCTACTGGGACCAAATTTTTTTTTTCCTTATTTTCCTTTTTTACTAGTAACTTTTTACTTCTTTCAAGACTTATCATTGTTTTTTTTTTTGTACAAAAATGGAAAAAGATGAATCTTATAAGCGATTTCTTGGTGTTCAAAGTGAATTTACTACTTAAACAGAAGGGGTAGAGTTACACATCTTTAAAAATATTGAGTTACACGCGGTGAAAGTTCTCTATTTTGCTTTCACTCTTAGATTATATATTGTGGAAGTAATTTAGGTAGGTTTTACATCTTTCCTAAGGTTATTTTTAAATGGAGTAAGCAAAATTCAAAACAGAAACACATCATTCGACCTTATTTTTTCAATGTTGAAGTATGAATTCTGTCTCATTTAATCCGTTGACTTGAGGCACCATAGAAAAAATGATATTGACATTTTTATTTTGTGTTTTATAATTGTTTACCAACAGTTTGATGTTTCTTCTGTTGAAATTAATGGTAAAATGAGTTCTCTGAAAACGTTTTGAATAGTGGCTATCACTTTGAAATTTGTCTCTACTTGAGCTTGAGGAGATACCATAAGTTATTCAAAATTTATAAAAAACGGCACGGTAAAAGTTGTTTAAAATTTGCAAAATAGTGCAAAACATGGTTACCTTTCAGAATATACCAAGCAAAGGCCATTTTGTAAACACTACTATTAGTGACCTAGTACCTTAAATATACAAAACAAAATTTGCTGTTAAGATTTTAGACATACATTGCTGCTTTAATGACACACAAAAATGCTTCAGATCGAAATGTTAGGGTCACCATGCATCTAAGAGATATATTCTAATTAGACAAAAGCTTTAAAAACTGATGAATTTTAGATTTTGTTTTGTTTAAATTTATATTTCCTAGATAATATAAAGTGCTATGTTGAATTATTTCAATATTTGTAGCCTACATATATTATAATCATTATTAGTCAGAAACATATCAAAGCCAGTGCATCTTACATCAAATTTAACAAAATGCCAGCCAAAATTAAGGCTGATATTTTTTTTCGCAACAAATAGTATCTGTTTTTAATGGTACGTTATAAAATAAAGAAAAGTGGAAACTTCACAGGTCGCTCAACACGACAAAAACGAAAATGTTGCATACTCGGTTTGATTGAGCCTGTTCATGGACGGTAGTGGAAATGCATGCTACCGTCCACGCCCTCCAGCCCCGGGTTGAGCAGAACTCAACATTTACACATGCTAAAAGTACAAAAAGCAATTTAGAGACATCCGCAATATTCTAATTATTTAGCATTTATGTTTTGCATATATTTCGTTAGAAAGAAATATTTTTAATTTGTTTTACCTTTAATTATTATTATAGTAAATTGTAAAGCAGTTTTGTAAAACATGCAGACGTCTTCGCTTCAGGCAATCTATTTTTACAATGCTATTACCAAGAGTTATAACTTTAATTTAAAGGCGGGGCAGTCTTTTCACCCGTTAAAAATACACCGAACAGCAAATAATCCTAACATAATTTGTTAGGCAATTCACTAAACACCCCATGATATGATTTAATTATGTTTCGGCAAGTACGATACTTCCTGTTCTCCATAAACTTACCTCTTATTTTTATCAACGTAACATAGTAGAAAATAAACATCCATACAAACATAAACTGACATAAATTGTAAGAGTGTTAATAAGAACGCACATTTTACTAAAAATCATAATCACTTCTTACAAGCACAGAGGGGAAAAGAAACTTTGGAATGAAGAAACGTGTAATTATAATAAAACATTACTTAATTGCAAGAGACATTGGAAGTCTAATACTTTCACTGTTGCCCTTGCAACATTTTAAAACTTAGTTATTCTTTTTCAATCATTTCCACTACATAGATAAAAATGTGAAAAGCGCTTAAAACATGAGCAAAGCAAAGTATATATCTTAAGTAATTTAAAAGTATTCCTTACATAGCTATCTTGAAATGGTCAAATTAGATTAAACGACCACTTGTCATATTCCAAACAATTCTAAACAAAAACCAAAACTGTTGTTTAAAGTCTAAAATATTACTCTTTACCATAGCCAAAACGGTTAATGATAGTATAAGAAGTGTTTTGGAAACACGTTTTTTTTTTTACAAACAGCCAGTAAATTGTTTACGGAATCATATTCAAACAATACCGTCTTGACTATACAGACAGCTGGCTGATTTTGCAATAAACTTACATAATCCATGAAATGATATAATTGAACTATAAATCAGACGGGATTTCGTAATCGGAATGATTCGGTCAGATATAACAGAGTGAATGACCTAACTCAATAAACTCCCAGCTCCGCAGTGCATATCTTGCGAAGTAATAACACTTTAAATTCTTTGAGTTTCGTACCTTGCGTGGTAATTAACTATGTCATTGTACACTTGAAAATCAATTTGGGTATCTATCATAAAATTAACAAAATAGCAAGAATAAGAGGATTTTATGACGTTTTTCGCAATTGATGAGGATAAACTTCTAAAACCAATAATGCCCAGCAAATATTTAGCGAAATAGCATAAGATAACTAAATTGAAATAATTATTGGGTGTTTCACGAATATTGTACTTTCAAATTGCCTGTCAAGTCTTTAAGAACATAGTTTGATTACTATACCCTTAAACATTTTAATGTTTTGAACGTTCAAGACGCTGTTCACTCTTAAGAAACATAAAGGGTTCATTCGGTGCTTACAATACGCACATCTTTCAAAAGTCGTCTGATCATGTATGATTGGTACAAGACGGGTGGAAACAGTGAATATTCCATTTACCTTACACGTCTACAATATTGCAATTCTGGTAAGGGTTAGTTAATGATTTTCTTTAGAAAAATAAGTATCAATGACTTGTGGAGAGAGTTCGCATTTTTGTCAGTCTAACGTCAGAATCCAATAATTTCAAAAATGCTACATTTAAGCCTTATTGAAGCATTTTATAAACATTGATTAAACAGAAATCTCGCGCGACTAAACCTATACTTGCACGTGACCGTAAATTGGACTTCACCTGGCGGGGATAACTTTATTTACACTGTCCTGTCCTGTGACTTTGCAGGAACATGGTAGGGGTAAGAGTGAGGTTAGGTGCACCATAAACCGGTTTAAGCTCCCCAGTGGTGGTTTTGCCACTGACCGTTCCAAGGCGATGTCCCATTGTGATACTTTTAATTATTTTTTTGTCTTTGTGCGTGCGTGCGTGTGTGTGTGCGTGTGTTTGTCGTGTGCGCGTCCGCATGCTGGGTTTATGTTTGGGGAGGTTGCGTTTTTAGAACGTGGCTTTCCCTGTCGGATATTCATCCTTATTTTTTTTTCACTTAAGGAAACATTTGTAAATAAACACATAAGATGAGGATGATGTTTATAACCTTCGTAACATTTAGCAAAGGAAAGTTTCCGATAATTGTTTGTAACAAAATAAATAACTTTGCCAAATGCATAAATTCTGTTTTGTAGAGTAAGAGCTGTTTTGTTACGAAAGGATATAACACGACTGATTTGAATTCATTTGGTACTGAACTGCATATGTATCTGTCATATGGCTTGTTTTGTAAGGTCCTTAATGGTGTTTCTCTTGATGATCTTTCTTCAGCATATCGATTAAATGCATGCAAATATTGCTCGTTTGCTTATAATCATATACACAAGGACGTTATAATATGTAAGGTATTCACCTGACAGAGATATGTAATATCACAGTATTATATAACTGTTGAACTCCCCAGTGGTGTTTAATCACTGACCGTTCAATATAGGTATCTCTTTGTTTTCCCTTATTTGTTTCCTCTGCGTTTTCTATACCGTGCACTTTTTCTCTGCATTTTGTGTAAATTTCCATGAAGCTTACATCTGTACTGTTAGGTTCTTTAGGCTATGAGAGTGAGGCGGCTGCATTCGAAAGTTGACATTCAAGTTTGACCTAGTCATTTCTTGTTTGTTTCTGCTAATCGTTGGAATTTAAATAGCTTGTCATCGGAATGGTAGGTTACTTTCTGGTCCTTAGCTTCTAACGGATCGTTTTAAAGATTTTATTAACTAAAACAACAGCAATCACCACCTTGTGCCGACTGTAAAAAGTTTCCCCGTACTTGAATTCAATGTTGTTATATAGAATAGAGTTCGGCATATTATATCGATTGAATACAAGAAGTGCCTGGTGTCATAAAAGCAGCATGTTGGTAGGAATGTACAGAAAATAATTACGGTTAAATAGTTTCCATTAACCATGTTTTCTATGGTCACTGTCCGGCAAAATGAACATTATAAAACCAATTTCATGAAAAAATAAGAAAAACACATTAGATTTAGTAAATATTGTAAAAATGTTCAATAAAATACCATTAATATAGTAGATAGGTCCCATTCTGAAATGGAATACAAATCACTTCTTATGTTTGTTTACGTAAATGACCTGTCAGCACGGATTAAATCATACCTTATTCACATGTATACTTTTTTCTTATTCAAATTAAGTCCCCCTGTATTTTTTGAATATGTGGTGTCTGACCTGTAAGGCATATTTATCTAAGAATGGAATGTAGAAATACATTTAAATGTAAAACGCACTTATTATACGTCGTGGTTTAATGTTGAATTTAAATGTGAAAGTATTTTGGTATACTCGCTTTTAGAAAATATATTCACTTTCGTTAATTTACTAGTATGTTCTCGATAATAAGGTGACGATTCAGTTATGTGCCAAGTCATAAGAGAGGATGTGCAAAATGTGTAATTCTTACTCTGTAGAAGAAACTGAAGAAATGATAATATCTTAGATATAGTGGAATATAGCAATAACGACGCTGTTCCAGGTTCGATACCTTTTTACTAATGACGTTACATACAAAACATTGCAAGGATGTGACGTTGACGTTTACGTTACGTTAAAGCGCGCCAATTCCCGACATACTCGGGGCCACGAAATGATACTTTACACATTAAAGAAAATTACTAAATCACAATAAATCGCGTGTATCAGAATTAATACTTAAAAGTTCATGAATATTGCTATCACATATGAAAGTTCATTAGTTTATAGTTCACACATCGTCAGTGATGTCGTCTAGATCTGTGGTGGGTACACTTCCTACTTCTAGTGGGTATAGCTTCACGATTGGTCGTGACGTCACACCTGTAGTAGTTCTAAGTTTGACTGCTCGTATTAACCCGTCCATACCAGTCAGTAACTCGTCTACCAGGCCAAGTTTCCATCGTATTCTCGGAGAGTCGTCATGGATTAGTACAACGTCACCCACTTTTATCGTTTGGGCGTTACATCCTATCTTTTGGTGGTGTTCACGAAGAGCCGTCAGGTACTCGGACATCCATCTGCGCCGAAAGTGGTCTATTAGCGTCTGCTGCATCCGGGCTCGCTTGGTAAGTGATGTGTGATCTGACGTTACATCACAGTTAGTGGCATCAATGTCGTTGGAATATGGTAATGATGTC
Organism: Mercenaria mercenaria; assembly: GCF_021730395.1. NCBI lineage: Eukaryota > Metazoa > Mollusca > Bivalvia > Venerida > Veneridae > Mercenaria > Mercenaria mercenaria. The sequence continues at coordinate 29,804,544 of NC_069362.1, forward strand.
GTCTGGCGGCCATACAACAGGTGTGCTGGGGTCAGTGGTCTAGGATCATCTGGACTGAATGGAACGTGCGTCAGCGGTCGATTGTTAATCATGCACTCTGTCTCTGTAGTGATGGTTTGAAGGGTTTCCAGGGTAACGTACGCTCGTCCAATAATATTCTTAAGGGTCACCTTCGTCAGGCCAATGAGTCTTTCCCAGAATCCTCCGTACCAGGAAGCTCTCTTAGGTATAAATCGCCATTCTGTACCCATTTCACTCAGTGATGTTCTAATAGATGCAGACTGGAACATTTTTCTTAGACTGGTAGCAGCAGACTGGTATGTCGTAGCGTTGTCTGATATCATGACTTTAGGAAGGGACTTTCTGCTGACAAACCTTCTAAACGCTTGCATAAATGTAGATTCTGATAGGTCGGTGACAACTTCTAAATGTATGGCTCGTGTAGCTGCGCATGTGAAGAGACATATGTATGCCTTTGATGTGGTTCCTGTATTGTTCTTAGTTCGGATGGCTCCGGTAAAGTCAACACCTGTGACTGTGAATGGAGGTGCATTTTCAACTCGTATCTTTGGCAACGGTGGCGATTCAGGGGCACTGTAGGGTCTCCCGGTGACTCGTCTGCATGTCACGCACTTACGGGTTATGGCGTTCACACACTGTCGAATGGCCGGTATCCAGTACTTCTGACGAATGTTGGTTACTGTAGCGTTCGTTCCGGCATTCAGGTATTTCTCATGGGCGTTCTGTACAATTAGGCGGGTAGGTAGGTGTTTCTTAGGCAATAAGTAAGGAAACTTCGTTGATTCAGCAACAGGGGCATTCTGGATTCTCCCGCCAAATCGAAGTAGGCCATTACCGTCTTGAAAAAACTGTAGCTGATTCACAAGCGTTGGACGAGGTATGCGGGACTTAGGGGACTTCAGGTAGGTAACTTCATTTGGATAAGCGGTTTCCTGGCAATCTCGCAATAACATTTGCTCAGCATCTTGTAGTTCTTGTGTAGACAGAACACATAACATTCTATATTGAGTATTTCGACCATTGTATACGAATCGTCGTACGTAGGCCGTAACACGAAGGAGCTTGCTGTATTTGCTGAATCTGGTTATGTCAATCAACTGGAGTATGCTAATGTCTTGGCTAGATGTCGTCTGCTGGTTGGAGAGTATGTTAGAATTATCAACTAATGTCGTCTACTCTTCACTGGTCGTCTGCATTAATGCCTGTGTAGAATCCCAAGTAGGCCACGTACTAGTGTCACATAACCAGGAGGGACCGGTACTCCACAGACTGCTACTCAGGAACTTATCTGCAGTGATGCCTCGGGTAATTAGATCCGCTGGGTTACTATCTGTTGGGCAATATCTCCATGACGACCCTGGGGTTAAGTTAGATATCTCGGATACTCGGTTGGTAATAAATTTCTTGGTAGGTTTCGATGACTTCAATCAGTGTAGGACGATCTGGCTGTCGGACCAATATGTAATGTCTGTGACCATGAGCGACTTCTGTAGATGGGAACCTAGTCTTGCGCCAATCAAGGCAGCCATCAATTCTAGTTGTGGTAGTGTGAGTTTCTTGAGGGGTGCCACTCGATTCTTCGCCATGGCAAGTCGTGCGTCGGTGCTATAGCAGATGTACGCTGCGGCTCCATATGATGCCATACTGGCGTCTACAAACACGTGTAACTGCCCAGAGGTCCTGTCAACTCCGGAACTAGCGGTAGGCAGCAGTAATCTGGGGAAGGTCATGGTTTGTGCGGAATTCAAATCGAGGCTAAGGGTATGCCATATGTGCTGTATATCTTCTGGTAACGGGACATCCCAGTCATAACTCTTCTTCCATAGATCTTGTAGTATAATCTTGGTTCTGATGGTTACAGGGCTAAGCAGGCCTAGTGGGTCATAAATTCTGGATGTATACTTCAAGACTGCTCTCTTTGTCACTTTGTTTAGTTGGGGAATAACTCTTGGGGAAAATGACAGCATGTCACTAGTGGGATTCCAACGTAAGCCTAGGACCTTGGTAAACTCATCACTATCGGGTACGCCGACGGTACTTGCGGTATGACGTAAATTGTCACTGTTAGAGGTCCAGGAACGTAGATTCATTCCGGCGTTGGACATCAGTGTTCTGGATTCCCAGAAGTAGTTCAAGAGGTCCAATTCATTTGTAAAGATGGATACTACGTTGTCTACGTAGAGGTCTCGCTCTATAATGGTAGCTGCTTTGAGTCTCGGGTTCAAACGCAGATGCTTTAGGAGGGTCGCATTCAGCATGAATGGCGAACATGTAGCGCCGAATAGCACAACTTTAAAGCGATAGATAATCAAGGGACTGCAGGGATCGTTAGAGTTCTGTAGCCATAGGAATCTCGTAACATCTCTGTCACTCTCGTGCAGGCCCACGTGAAGAAATGCCTTTTCAATGTCTGTAGTAACTGCGTATCTGTTGTACCGGGATCGGGTTAGAAGGGAAGTCAAATCGTTCAGGATTGTCGGGGTTGATTCTAGGCAATCATTCAGGGACGGCTCATCACGGGATTTTCGGCAGCTGCAATCATACACAATTCTGATAGGGGTGGTAGAGGAATCCTTTTTCACTGGGTTATGGGGTATGTAGTGCACTCTTGTTGTCTGGGAATCTTCGTCAACTTTCTCTATAAAGCCTCTTCTTTCCTGTTCTGCGATGATCTCGCCATACTTCTGCAGTATCTCTGGCTCTGCACTTAGTCGCCTGATAGTGTTCTCGGTTCTGCGTTTGCTAATTTGGTAGTTTGTGGGAAGTGGAGGATGGTCTTGTTTCCATGTTAACTGTTCAGTGTATCTCCCATTGCTATACTGAATGGCATTCTGCTGATAATTCTCAAGGTAGTCTGTGATCTTCTCGTCATCGGTACTATCGGCGATACCCGTGCTCTCTAGCTTCCAGAATTTCTCTTGGCTGTGGATTTCATCTGCACAGGAAGTGATAACGTTCAGTGCATGCTAGGTAGAATCTCTGGAGGTCGAATCAGGTAAGCGTCCGGATAATAGGTAGCCAATCTTGGACTTTACTGCCGTGGGACCATCTCCACGTCGTACCTCATCTTCAACAATATCCCAGTAAAAATCAGCGCCGATGAGTAGGGATATGTTAAAACAACTGTCACTGCTCACTGGATGGGCTAACTTAAGACCACGTAAGTATGATAAATTAACCGTGGAATCTTTCAGGTGATTAGTAATGGGATTTGCTATGGTCGGGACAATAATAGTTTTGATAGGGATCTTTTGCTTAGAATCTGTTATCAGGTAGACCGTGGTGGTATCAAGGTGCTGAACTCCGTCACTCCTCCCTCCAAATGCCGACAAACAAATTGACTCGATTGTCTCCCTTGGCAGTTGTAATTCTTGCGCTAACGACTGTGTTATGTACGATCGTTGTGATCTTTCATCAAATAGGATAGTAGCGTCTAATGAATGGTTTTCTCTGGAACATATAGGGGCGATGGCTGTCTTCAGTAAAACTCCGGATAGGGATTTTTGGGTTGATGATGCGTGCATCGTAACTTTCGGTTGGGGATAGGACGCTTGAGCTGGTGCCTTTGGGTCACTGTGAGTCTGTGTAGGTCTACTAGGTTGTGGGGCGTTTTCTGGCTGGCAAATACTTGTGTGATGCTTCTTGTGGCACTTCTGACATGTACGAGGTGACTTGCATCTGGACATCATGTGTGAACCAAGGCAGTTGAAGCATAGTCGATTCTTTTTTACGACGGCTAGTCTGGATGCGACGTCAGGGTACTTGGTACAATCTATGGAACTGTGTGATTCCTGACAGAAGGCACACTTTACTGGGTTTCTGTGTGATCTTTTAGGGGGAATCATGGGGTTGGAAGAAACTGGCGCAGTTCGTTTCGTCTTTGTACCTGTATAAAACGAAGATGTTGATCCATACATGTCTACTTCCGGCTGATGACTTATAGGACCGCCTGCATCTAATATGTTTATTTCCCTGGATATTGCCTTGCGTAGATCTAGTAACTGCCAGTCACCGTCGCCGTGCTCTCGGGCTAGGTTACGTCGTACTTCTCCTGGTAACTTATCTAATATTATGGGAACTAGTAAGTTGCCGTACGTGTCCTGATACTGACCATTGGATTCTAGACTACGGATATACGATTCCATTTTATCGTAGAAACTGCGCAAGGTATGGATACTATTTGTCGGGGCTGGAAGCTGAAGAAGGGCTTGCATAGTGACGTGGGTAGTTTTTTGTCGGCGACCATACCTTTCTTTCAGTAAATCTATCGCTCGAGCATAATTTGCATTGGTCAGCGTAAAACCTTCAATGGTATTGGCTGCTTCAGATTCAAGCTGAGATTGCAAGTAGCTGAACTTTTGCACATCAGTTAGATTATAATTTAGATGTATGGTGGATTCGAATGAGTCCCAGAACGTTTGCCAACGTAAAGTATCCCCGTTGAAAGTAGGGAGCGTAAGTTTCGGTAGTCTATGGAAAATGGACGAGTTTGTAGAATTAACAGAAGCATAACTTACAGGTTGGCATGTATACTGTACTCTGTCTGTGGCTATACTCTGTGACTGAGCGCTTGCGTTGCTGAATGGTTCTCCAGGGCAGACGTCAGTGGGATACAACTCTGTAGACCGGATACCCTCCGCAGACTGGACACGGAACTCTGAAGGATGGAAACTGAACCCTGTAGGTTGGATACTGGACCTGGTAGGCTGGACATCAATACTGGCGGTAGTTGCGGCTTTGATAGATGGTGTGGAAGATTTGCGGTTGTTCTTAAAAGCTTGAAGACTTTTGATCTGAATTTTTACGCTCAGCATGTAATCATCGGTCTCAGTCATCTCAGTTAGTAAATCTTCGCCATCAGTTTGCGCTAGTATCTTTTCATTAGTACCTTCCAGTGACTTGAACTTAGCCTCTACTGCCTCAAGAATCGTGTCGAATTCCACCATGTCGACATCGCTACTTTTTACATCTTCAATCTTTTTCAGCTGGGCAGTAATGACGGCTTTCTGTGCCTCTCGTATCTGGAGTAGTTTCTGCTTCATTTCTGTTGATTTTCTTTGGTCACGGCACCAATATCTTAGATATAGTGGAATATAGCAATAACGACGCTGTTCCAGGTTCGATACCTTTTTAATAATGACGTTACATACAAAACATTGCAAGGATGTGACGTTGACGTTTACGTTACGTTAAAGCGCGCCAATTCCCGACAGATAAAGAAGAAAAGGACTTCGGACACTATCATATGCTTCTAGCCTACATTTTGAAGGCAAAATTCCCATTATGTATTTAAATAATACCCAAATCGTTTCGAGTCAATGATAAACCAATGTGTTAGTTAACTTATTACAGCAGAAACTGGTTTGTATCTGTTCCTTTCAAGAAATTGTTCTTATTTTATCTAGGCCAGTGTGTATTTTCTTGAAAAAATAAAATGTTTAATTTCCGTAAAAGTGTAATGTCATCACTTTACGGAAGTTTTAAATATATGAATTCCAGTCAAATAAAGTGACAAAATCATTTTCTTTAAGGAAAAAATAACATTTTAAGATTAAAATCCTATAAATAAATAAAAACTGGAACGACATTTTTGCAAACAACCTTTACTTGATTTATCTATACACTGTTCGTGATGTAAAGTTATTGATGCATTACATGTGTGAATAGGTATACATGTATAAGTGACCGGTCAGTTTTATTACAGTTGTTCGGGTAGTTATTTAAGTACATGTACATGTCTGTATAGTTCTGTTATAAGTGATGGCAGATAGTCGTGTGCTGCATATCATTAATACTAAGAAAAGGAAGTCATCATATCAAAGCCGTAGGGTTGGTTCTTGTTTGGGATAAGTACCATAGATAACATTTGAGTCGCACCATGAGAAAACCAACAGATAAATACGGCTAGACGCGAAAACGAACTAAAAGGTCCAACCGAGTTTCAGGTGGAATTTTTATGGAGCGACCTGGATACATTTTATTACATGTTTAAGCCAAATGAGCCGTGCCATGAGAAAACCAACATAGTGCAATTGCGACCAGCACGGATCCAGACCAGCCTGCCCATCTGCGCAGTCTGGTCAGGATCCATGCTTTTCGCTAACGGTTGGTCTAATTCCGATAGGCTTTGAAAGCGAACAGCATGGATCCTGACCAGACTGCGCAGATGCGCAGGCTAGTCTGGAACCATGCTGGTCGCAAAGCCACTATGTTGGTTTTCTCATGGCACGGCTCATTTGACTTAAACATGTAATAAAAAATGTATCCAGGTCGCTGGATCTTTCAGTTCGTTTTCGCGTCTATCCGTATTTATATATGCCATCTGCATGGAAAGCGACATGACACATCACTTTCGTGGCGTCACGCAGAAGATTACCTGCTGTGTTGCAAGTATGTTAAAGCACATATTTGTCAATCTACTGAAACAAACAACCAGGATAAGCCAATGAAAATTAAACCCAACGAATAATAATGAATTCACAGTATTTGCTTCTTTCACTACTTTACACGTATAACATGTCAATGTGTACCCTTTTAAACATTTGTATAGTATATGAGTTACAAACAGATGTAGAAATATGTGACAATCAATTTATTAAAAATGAATATAAAAAGTATTGGTAACTTTACATTTGGGAACACCCTGTAGTTATATTTTTTGTTTAAATGTAATGTTCCACCCCTTGCATCAATACAATAGTCACAGAAAATGTGTATAACTAATATCTACATATGCTGGCCAAATATGGTTTTGATGCACGGGTGGGAACAATGTTGTATAAAGCAAAACACTTTTTACATCTATATAACAGGGTACGTAATTCTATTTAGAACAAAAATCATTGTTCTATGAAACAAATATTGAAAAATTGACTTTAAGAAATAATCTGAAATATGTATTTAGATGGCATATGTAATTAAATACATATTTCTTAGTAGTTTATTTTTCACTCTTGGAGTAGGCAAATTCATATAGAAAGTGTCCGAAGTCCTTAATGATAAAGACATCAACACTATATTTACGACATTTTACGAAAAGGAATACCCGCTAAGCAGCATTTGCAAAGAACAACACACATGTAGCATGGAAGATGTTTAGTTTATATAAAATCAGTCGTGACTAAATATTGAATACATTATTGAAGTATTATTATTTATCTATATGTCATGCAGTTTGGAAATGATTTCACTTATGTTTTGCATCGGCTGAAGGTTAGAGTGAAATTAAAATATTTCTTTGTAATAAGTTGTAATAGTAATTGTCATTGAAGTACAATGTAGGAGTAGAACATAAGAGGCTACGTATCCTTACTCATTTTTCAAATAAAAAATTACATATGCTCTATTGGTCTCCTGCAAGTTAAGCTCTAGATACGATGGTGTGGGTGGGGTGAGGTTAAACTTCACACACACAACTATAGCTAATATGTCGACTATCAAGATTTTCTGTCGAAGAAAGACACCAGGTGCCCGTCTGTACAATATTTCATAAAGGGCCAACAACTGGGTACATGTAGACCCGCTAACCTCCCGTAAGCCAGCTGGATAGCTTTCTTGCATGAAAACTGCAACGCCCCGAGCAAGGCTCGAACCTACGTCGGTGTGTTGGCGAGTAATTAAAAAGATAATGGGTAAGGGTAGATTTCTCGGAAGCACAGTCATGGACCTAGGAGGTCCCCTTGGCCGGATATATTACGCCTTCTTAACATATTATTGATATCATCATGTATATAAATATATATACTTATGGTACTGGTTTAAGTTTCAAGACGCTCGTTTGACTTAGAAGTGGGAAATACGCCTGCAGCTAAAAGCATTTGGTTGTTTTGGATGTTGAAACAAAATTAAAGCTAAAACCGATATAAATGGTATTAAAGGGGAATTAATTAGTTCTGTGAACAAACACTTAAAGTAGAATCATAATATCAAAATAACACCACAAGTAAGAAAGAAGACACTACTTAATGTTTATGAAAAAGGCTCACGAGGGTTTTCTATTTTATTAGATACGCTTAGATGCTCCTCAGTATAATCGATAAGATCTTTGCATCTTTTGATCAATATTATGGACATACATCTGTCTGTAACAGATGAGTAAAACTGATTTTTTCACACTTGATACAAAAATTTATGATCTGTTTAATGATATAAAATATACTATTATTTTATTTTGCAAAATCGTTTTACAGGTCAATTGAATTAACATGAATATGGAAAACTGAAGTATTCAAGAAAAAATGGACATAGAAAAACCGCCAATATTTGATGATTATATATTTATTCAAATGTCATCTATTGCCAAAATTTAAAAAAAGGCATTAGGCAAGCAAAAATTATACTTTATTTAATAAAATTTGAAATACTGAATCAAATAGAAAGACACTGTAGTATAAAAGAACGAGAAGATAAACAGGCAATACCTAGAAATAACTTTCTAATTCAGATATTTAGTGATGAGTATATTGAAAATACATGCTCAAATAATAAATATTTTGATTGTTTCGATTGCTTTAAGGTTTAACAAATCTTTTGTGTAAAATATTTTCATTGGCTGACTTTGACAGCAGTCCAATCGTTAGTACTGTTACAAACGTAAAATCACGTCACGCGGCATACAGTACTATTAGGCGGAGAGCGCATTTATGCAATCTTCGGCATACGCGTCTATTATCTTTCGGATAGATACGACATGCGGTACTCGATAAGAGTTGAAACGAACGCAAAAATGCAATCTGCGTCCTAAATGAGTTAATGGTGAACATAACTGATGTACAATTTACGAGAGACGTCATTTGAACGTCATATGTAAAAGGGAGCGACGGAATCAGTATATTGGCTGTTACAGTTTATATTATATGCCGAAAGAGCTGTAGACCTACCGTACAAAACTGGGATCATTGGCGTCTTTGTACTCTGAAAATTAGATTACATGGAATAAAGGTAGTTGGCTAAAGTTAATAGTTGTCTTAAATGCCACGGACGTAGGGACGATACGAGCTTTTAACTAATTAATTACAGGCGAAGCTGGAACTATAGGACGCGCGTCCAATGTATGATTTAATGTTTCGGATAACTTTTGACATAACTAATAATTCAAGAGTATTTGCTGTGACTTACAGAAATCAACATACATGATATAACATTTGAACAATTTGACTAGGAAAACAAAAGCCATTAAATTGATACGAATATTTTCCTGTGATGCTTGGTCTAGAAAAACCTCCAGCTTTGTTATCCTTGGAAACATGTCTGTTCAACCTATCTTAAAATTGCGTGCATTGTCTGTGATACACTGGCAGATATTTTCCATCAGACCTATTCAAAATATACCGATTAACTTGAGAATTATTGCCCTTGAAGTCACTGTTGATATCTAGTGTGTATGTGTCCTATGTAAAGAACTCGTTTGATATTGAAGTTCATGTAAACATTTTGTTACCGCCCTTTAAGTGCAGTTTAGCTGGAAATTATGTGTTCTACGTAATAGATCACATTTTATGTTAAATAAGGCAAACTTTAAATTTCTCCAAGCAGAGCAACTACTCTAAAAACTATGCCATTCATTTATTGAACAATCTGGTATATATACTATAAAGAGCAATGTTCGTTCTGTGATATAGATGATTCTTGTGAGCTCACTTAACGTATTAATTCAAGTTTCCGTCTCGTTCTGTAAACATAGCCATGTAATTGTTCGTGTTTAGTTGACATATATTCTGGACTTTCATACAGGTAACCTGGATATAGTTAACAATGAGCGTTTTAAATTTCGTAAATATCGTAGTCTTTCATTTCTATCGAATTCATTCATCGTTTAGACTTCGTGTGTATTATGAAATAAAAGATATGTTATACTATTCGTCTAGTGTTATATAAACGCGTTGACACAATTTTGAGTTTTATTTATTGCCCGGGTATGATATGTGTTATGCTAACCATGACAAAAATTTATAGATGTAACGAAAACCAGTTGGTACAATTTTAGTTGATTTTATGATATGAGCCGTGCCATGAAAAAAAAACAAAGTAGCGACTTTGCGACTTTCATGGATCCAGACCAGCCTGTGCATCCGCGCAGTCTGGTCAGGATCCATGCTGTTCGCTTTTGAAGCCTATTGCAATCAGAGAAACTGTTAGCAAACAGCATGGATCCTGACCAGACTGCGCGGATGCGCAGGCTGGTCTGGATCCATGCTGGTCGCAAAGCCACCATGTTGATTTTAGTAACGCATTTATATATGCGAGGCTACAATTATTTGTATCACTTTCTGTGGGGTAATAAGCAGTCACTGTATGTCAGTACTTTATTCAGATATTTTCAGTCAGAATCTTTGGAATGGCATTCTAAGAATAGCATATGAAACAGTAGGCTATCAAGTACAATATACAACAAATATACTAATAAATGAAATAGCACTTTCTGTAATTTATAATACATTCTAATACGACCAATGAATAACCTACATACATGTAGAGCAAAGTCTATCTCGGGTTATTCTGCAATAAACCACTCGCGTGCAATGACGTCATCCGATCTAGGTGCGTAGCACGGTCGCAAAAAGTAGTTACGACTTTTTCTAACACTGTTGCTACTAGTATGCCGTGTTAGAATCGAAATAACAAGTCTCAAAGTGTGATTTATAGTAGAATAACCCGAGCTTTTTAGTTCTTATGCGAAATAATATATCACTCAGGCCTACGGCCTTCGTGATATATTCTTACGCATAAGAACTCAAAACACGGGTTATTCTACGATAAACCACGTTTGGGAACTTATTATTTCTTAAATATAATACATCGCCCGTATCAACGTTCTTTAGATTGTCAGATGGTGGTGATGACAAATCATAAACTGTATACATTTTAGACGTCCGGTCTCATTTGCAAGAACATGATAAGAATAACTCATCGAAAAAAAGATTCTGAGGATTATATTCAGGAGGTCACTTGGTATGTTTACCCTTCAAAGTAACGCCTGTATGTAACTGATGCACGACCTTGTATCAGAAAAAAGAACTTTTCTAAATATGGTCTTGTCTCTGGGTGGTGGTAAACACTTAATGCAAATTCGAAACGTTGAGCTAGGGAGCAAATTTTCGAGTTTTTGAGTAATTATTTTCAAAATGAATATGTGAGATTTTTATACCTCCTTTGTAGTCTGGATAATCTGTTGCAAAATATCTACAGATATATTCAAGTAGTTCACAGAAAGCGGATATGGTATTCTTTATAGCATATTCATTAAAACAGTTTAAATTGCCTGATAAAGAGGATGCTGTCTATTTTGATAACAAAATTATGTTATATATTTACATTGATGAAATACTGTAACAGTGAAATATTATCCATTATAACAGTCACACACTACTATTGTTGATATAGTTACTCGTGTTTTGTCAATTAGATATGTCTAGCATATCATTAAAAGTAAATGCCATGAATATTGAATACAAGTAGATCTCGCCTCAAAGTGAGGAAGTTTTCACATTTTCACTATGTACTAAGCGCTCGTGAAAATAAAATTGTACCATTTTTCATTTTGCTCAAAATAAATATCCTATATATCTCACATTGAAGTGAGACAATTTCCAAAAATAAAATGTGTCTCTCGCGCCTGGAAATGAGACAATATTAAGGAATATATTTTTAGTGAATTACGGATAATTAGGCGTTTTTACCCAAACACTTAACATAGAAAACCAAACCTAGTATGATCAGTGACATTCTCTAAATTATATTCAATATATTCAAAGAACAATCTTATATTTATGGCGTGCGTTTTTCATTTTATCTCATTTTGATATTCTTGCAGCAGTTTCCGGAGCCAAACTGTAGCAAAACTGAACTATCTGATATTATTACTAGATGGTCCTGCACGACTTCATTCTTTTTAGTCATAGCCTGATATTTCTCAAATCATCCTCTGATTAAGTTAAATTTGTTTCTCTCTACAAATTCATTAGGTGACATGACAAAAATGAAATATTTGACGTCTTTAAAGTGTGATAGTTTCCAATATTGCAAATACGGACGGAGCTTTTTCTTCCTGTAAAACATTTTCTGACGCGAGGTAAATTTATAGTCTATTTTCAAAGAAGTTAATTTTGATATAATATTTTAATCTATAAACAAAGCCTTTCGCAAGATTAACAATAAACTAGACGAAGAGCTAAATTATGTAGGGTAATTTCTGAGTAAATAACTATAGAAAATTACAGCAAAGTTTAATGTTGCGAAATTAATAGAGTTAAATGCTAAATAAAATGTTTTAAATTGCAATCGCATTTATCGTCATTAAAGATATCACATTAAGATTTTATATTACCAGACTTACCACAGGCAGTTATTTGCCATTTGACACTAGAAGTCACTTAGAAATTCATTATCAAGAACTAGGATACACTTCAATATATGGTGTGGGACAATGACACTAAATTGCCTTAATCTGGTTCTCGGTAATGCATATATTTTTCCAACACAAACCACGCACTTTCTTGCTTTTCTAAGATGTAATGGTCATCTGTTCTATCTGCTGGTAAACGACGACAAAATAATACGGCACTGATTGCAACGCATTGCATTGTTTAATTATAACTCCAAATATTTGACAGCTATATTGGGCTCGCACATGTCCGTCCGTTCTAGCGTCCATCCGCCCACCGCAAATCTTCCGACCTCCTTGGAAGGCTTCATAACTTTGCATAAGCTGTTCATCAAGACGACAGGCAGAGTGCTCAACCCATTACACTGAGTGAGTAAAGGGTCAATGTCTTGCGTGGATGAAAATTTTAAACACCTTAACTTTTTGTCCGTTTCATATTGGCCTGTGGAGTGCACATATTAGGTCTCTACGTAAAGGGTCATTGTCATACTTAGAAGTCAATGGTCAAATAACTTAACTTCGTTTCCATTCCATATTTTTTAAAATGCTTAGAAGAGTTTCATAAAACAAGCATTTATTCCGTACCTCATCAATCCGACGTGCAAAGCGCACATCACAAGTCACTAGATCTAGGTTTATGGTCACACATTTAGGTCAAAGGTCAAATAGCTTAACCTCATAGTCGCTCCTTATCTTCTAAACATCAGTTTTTTACGGCATCAAGACAACGTTCAAATTGTAAAACCCAGCCACTAGATCCAAGCCTGGGTGTCCATTCTAAATCTTCTTAACCTCAGTGCAAACCATTGACACTAGGTTCGAGGTCAAGATCTTACTTAAAGGCCAGATATCATGATCCAAACATTTTACAGCGATGTGCGGAAGTATTAATCATACTCCGTTCTTCATAGTATAGTTTCATATATTTTTTTTTACTTTCACTTCCTTTTAATCACACTGGATTACCGGCTATACTGACGGCCGCTGTACACACAAAAAAAAACAACTGTGTATAAGGGCAGGTAGAATTTTTCATTTATCTCTATTGATGTGAATTCCTTGGAATTCCAGTTAGCATTTTTGTTGAGGAATGGACGAGGGTTACATTGATAACTTTGGTCTGAAAACGATCGTTATATTTTTAGAAATTCCCTAACAATTTCTTCATTCTGAAAAATCTAACAAAATTCCAAAGTTTTAAGCAAATATCTTTGCTCATGAACACTCTCTGAAATGTTTTATCATTTGATTTGACAGATGTGTCTTTTGAAGCATCTGTGTGCAATTTCCTGGTTCTACGCTCTTTTTGAAAAACAAAATTATCCGTTAAACATGCATTTGTAAAAATATTATGACTGTCGGAAACGGCTGGCTATATTTGCAATGGGCAGTCGTTGATGTCGGATGTTGGCTATCGAAAATGCAGGCGTAGGCAAGTTTTTTTTAATGTTTTGTATCTTTTTAACCTACTAGTATCTGTGTTTTTGCAAATTATTTCGTCTTTTATTTGTGAACATATTCACTAAGAATTCACGTTTACAGATACTTATATATGATTCATAAATGCAATGTCTTTCATTTCTGGTTGGCTCCATAATTAGTCCTCTACTGTTTTTCTGGTTAAATGTGTGCTTAGTTCCGTCCACCTTTTCGTCCGTATGGCCTGAAACTTCTACATTTATGGACCAATTTTCAGCTCAAAGTCTGTTATATAGGACTATACACTAGTACAAGTATTTTGTGTCCAGTCTTATAATTTGTACATGCGTGGACCAATTGTCAAATATTTCACGATGTTCAATAGGTTGAAAACAATATTCCTTGTCCGGAGCATGACTGTTATTCTTTGAGTGATTTTTAAATATGTTACACATATTATTACCAAAGTGATGTTTTCCAGCTTAAACGTAAAGGTCCCACTATGGGCTTACACCTTATACGAATGGTTATATAGCAATAAATCGTGTCTGCAGCAAAACTTACATTAAAATAGAACTCACGAGCATCAATGTTGCATTTGGGTTGAAAGTACTGAATTTTGAAACTGGAAAATTTGGATACAGAGCAATTTTTTTCTAGCGTTTGTAATTCCAAAAGAGTATGAAATAAGCTTTAGTCTAGAAGTATTCTATCCCTGCTGGGATGTACAATGAAGAAACAAACTGCGTTACGGTTTCCAGTTTTGACCTTTACTAAAACGTTATGTGTAACTACAAAAACAACACTACGTCGTAAGCGTCGATGTCAAAACTGTATTACACTTAGGTATTATCAATTGTATTTAATGGCTTTATTTCACTCCCGTCAAACATGTGATAATCTGACATAATAATGTAGTAAATAGTTGCATATTGTTGCGTCTTTCAACACTATAATCCATATATGAAGAAGTTTGGCGTTCATTATTGAGGAATAAAACTGGAAACAGTAGATAATATGAAAAAAAAATTGTTACATAAAGTTGAAATTAATAGACTATATACTTAATAACTCAAATTTCTTAAGCTAAGTTGCAGTTGTTTATTGCATTTGAACTACATTTATACAAAGACAATTTATTTTCGGCAAGTTATTTAGCAGTCACTGAAAGTCAACCAGTTTATTGAAACATTTACCACGTTATACCCTGAATGTTGGAGGGACAGTCTGGATTTTGCGTGAATAAATAGGGAATAGACATCGAAGGAGGCAGTCACTTCTAACAAGGTCTGCAGCAGTTGCTATATAAACATATAGCGAAATCGCCTATACATGATACTACGATAAAATATAAATAGCTGTACCATTACACCATACGGTTGTAACATGACTGTGAAATTCTACATGCAGACTAAATACTCTACTTTTTTAGTGCTAAGTATTAGTAATAAAAGGTACATTAAATTTTCTGAAAAAAAAAAGAAAATTTCTAAATGATGAATTTATTTGTTTATATTTTTACCGTAAGAAAATGTTCCAGCCCGGTAAGTTTCAACTTCAGCATCGGTGCATATATCTAGTTCTATATCTGGTCGTGAGCGTAGTTTACAATTTCTGCGTTTTAGGCACCAAAAATGTCAACTAGATTCTACTTTGATAGTAAATAAATCATAATTCATGTTCCAATCTTTCAGACTCAAGTGTTTACGTTATTATATATGCCGCAATGTTCTGGCGTGTATGTTTCAGTGCCATCATATAGGTGACGTGTACTATATTTAGAAACTGCATATATAATTTTCTAGCTGAATTATTTACTTCTGATTTCTATATCCGACCTTAAATGTTATTAAAAATAACATTTTCACAGCAGTAACTACTTAATACTTAATTGAAATTTACTGAATATCGGAAAATTCCGTTTTATGCAATGCTTTCCATTCGTGGGGAGGTTTTTATAATAGCATATGACCAGCCGAATGACGTATTCAGCTAAAATGTAGTCCCGTAAAATGCGAAGAATTTGCGTGGTTAGAGACGAAATAATAAATATGTTCTTACACTTTTATCAGATATTTTTTTTGTGTCTGTTGAGGCATAAAACTGTTAAGATGTAATATCTATAACAAACATATATATGAATTAAAATATTGAACCAGAGCTCAAACCTGCATACAGCCTCTGTCAACGTTGTTCGCGTGACGTATGTACCTACACCTGCAAAACGCTTATAAAAACTGTTTTAATCGTTAATCAACACTGAGAAAATATTCGTCAAGTAGGAACATGTAAATACTATTTGTAATAGGATATAATTGATATGTGTGGTATTTCACTAAATTGATATATAAAGAAACACCAATGTAAACGATCTTTATGACCATTTATTTCATTTTTGATAACAACATCGATTGAAAGTACATTTACGACACAATACATAAACAAAATTAAATTCAAAGTCAAACGTGAGTGTAAGTCAAGATACCCAGGAGTGGGGACACATAACAACGCTATAAATCAAATGATTTTGTCTTATTTTTCTGTTTAAAGAACACAAATGTATATCATTACGGTGTCACAAAAACTAGGCTAAAAGAGTTTTTTTTTTTTAAATATTTCTTATACGGAGACTAAATAGTGTATCATAATTAAGATTTGATAAACTGTCAAAAGGCTACTTGCAAATGTAAAAAATCTTGTGTTTGAAAATGGTCTTCTTAAGCTATTATTATTACTATTTTTAGCAAACTAATAAAATAGCTATGTCGTTACTATATTCATATACAAATAATGTTTCCGAAACACTACGGAATATTAAAGCATAATTATGTTCCTAAAAGTAGCCCCATGCGTACTAACAATTTTACTTTTAAGATATTTTTTTTTTATTTTTAGAATAAAAACTGACAAGTCTCAATAACAGGGCAACGTGGTGGATTTGAAGGCCTTTCCACAATTTATAAAATGATGTATAGGATTATAAATACACTTAATATGATATCATCGTTTGAACGTTTTCATTAAAACAGTTCATAAAGTAGTAGATTGTATTTCTCTTAAAGCTAAGTGTAAAAGCAAAAAATAAATTAATTTCTCATGTCAGTTTTAAACATAGTACATCTTGTTTGCATGATCTCACTTAGTAACCAAAACAGTTTCCTTTTATGAATGGCAATACACATATATTTAACATATGCAAATATCATAAAACATCTAAAAATTTGCTAAAGAAAGCGACTGAATTGTTTTCACTGGCAAAAATGACCAAGACTCGAAATTTACTTTGAGTTGTTCGGGGTAATACTGTAATATTAATACAATATATTATGATTTGTACTAAAAGTATGTTCAATGTTGGCTCTTTAGAAGACTTTTAAAATATCTGAATAAAAGTGGTCAGTATATTTATAACAAAAAAATCAACGTTTCTGTTCTCTTCTCAACAAACTATGCTATTTTTCATGTCTAACATGTCTTAGGTCATCAGCATGGAACAATAAAAACTGTTTGCGTAAAAGAACCAGAAATATTTTATGTTTACAACATGCAATTTGTTTTTCTGTCCACACTTAATACACTTTAACATCACATAAATAATCAAAATTAATAAAAGAGTATTCTGGAGCTTTATATATTTTTGTGAGATATGATAACAGAGATTTGAATATATATAATCTGTATAATAGGTTTTGAGTGCTCTAGTATAACACAATAAACGTAAGGCTAAATGAAAGATAAAACACATATTTAACATACACAAATATGAAAAATGAATGTGAACGGTGGCAAACATTGATCAAAATTTGAAATTTACCTCGCGTTTTTCGGAGAATAATACCATGTATAAGAGCTTTAAAATTTCATATATCATGATTTAGACTAAGAGTAGATTTTATGCTGGTTCTGTTTAAGACGTTATAAAGTGGCCAATTTACTTATTAGGCACAAAGATACCAATTGATCTGTTCTTTACAAAGTATGCTGACTGTGCATCGTAGATAATCGGTATTGAGCCAAACAAATTGCTTTTTGTCAAAAGCGAGTAATCATTTTTATTTCCGAAAAAACAATATTTATCATATATACAGTTCAAACTAGCTATTGTAATCCAAAGATATTGCCCGTTTACTTCAAGATAACCAAAATTCATATATGTGTGTGCATGGGATAAACATAAAAGCAATTAGAACTCCATTTCCTTTAATAAATAGTATTCTAACACGACCAGCGAATAACCTACATACATGTAGAGCAAAATCTATCTCGGGTTATTCTGCAATAAACCACTCGCGTGCAATGACGTCATCAGATCCAGGTGCGTAGCACGGTCGTACAAAGTAGTTACCATTTTTTCGAACACTGTTGATACTAGACTGTCGTGTTAGAGTTGAAATAACAAGTTCTCAAGTGTGATTTATCGTAGAATCACCCTAGTTTTCCGTTCTTATGCGAAACAATATATCACTCAGGCCTACGGCCTTCGTGATTTATTCTTACGCACAAGACTCAAAACACGGGTTATTTCGAACGATAAACCACACTTTGGAACTTATTATTTCTTAAATAACCATAATAATAATAAAATGGTGTTATCATTTTGTGTTTCGGAATGCCGTGCCCTTACTAAATTGTCAATTTATTCGAATCATTACAGAGGGATCAAAAGCTAATTTGTTAACAGATAAAGTTTTCAATTGAAGTAAGAGAAAGGTTTTAATATAAAGAAATGATGCATGATCAGGGTGCTGGGCATGACCAAGCGGGGTGGAGGAATGACGTTGGGGAACAGAACAACTTTGCATGTTGATTAATATTCATGGAAGGTTTGAAAAAAAAAATAATAAATTTTTAAAAAGAATGATTTTTTTGGAGGGCGGAGGGGAGGGGGAGGGGTGTGACCAAGGTAAGGGGGTGTCTAGGTGTGGGTACACAATTTCACATGTTTATAATGAATCTTCATGGAAAAGAATGAAAGAAGTTTTATGAAATTCTACCAATTGGTTGGTTTGTTATGTACAAATCAGTAGTATGTTGATTCATATTTATTTCAAGTTTCATTAATTTCTACCAGCTAGTTACTGAGAAATGGCTGCAGAGGTGGATTTTTCATTAAATCAAGGGCAATAACTCTAAAGGAAATTGAACAAAACAAAAATTGACGTGCATCATCCCAATATGTTGATTCATGTGTATTTCAAGTTTCATGAAATTCTACCAGCTAGTTTCTGAGAAAAGGCTGCGGACGGATATTTTTGGGCATTTTTCATTAAATCAAGGGCAATAACTCTAAGAAAAATTGATCAATCCAAAAAAAAAAAAAAAAAAAAAAAAAATGACGGGTATCATCGCAGTATGTTGGTTTTTGTTTATTTCAAGTTTCATGAAATTCTACCAGTTAGTTACTGAGAAATGGCTGTGGACGCACGCACGCACGCACGGACACACGGACGCAGTGACGGACGGACAACGCCATTTCAATAGCCCCCTCCCGATTTCATCGGCGGGGATAAAAAAGAATTAAAAGCGTTAATTTTCTGGGCCAAAACGTACCTCAAACACATCCGGAGAGAAATGCAACGCAATTTAAAGCAATCAGTTTCATTTTCTGTAATAAAAATATTATGATATTACCATTTCTTTCTTCTGAATACGTGCCGAACAATTGAAAAGAAAAGAAAAAAAATACATAAAATGATTTTAAAAATTTACTTTTAGTATTTATCATGTTTCGTTCAGCACTTAATACAACAATATATTAAGTATCTTATCAAAATACTTCATGATAATTGAAAGGAAAAAGGCAAATGAAACAAAAAAGGAATTAAAATTAAAAAACAAGACTTACATGATGTAGAACGTTCAAAAGACAACAAAACATAAAATGTTGCCATGGTATTGTAAAAACAACTAAAGACTATATTTTCATGGCTTAAATTACAATATTGAATATAATTAAAAAGATAACTGATACTATAAATGTATTTAACCCTCTTCTATAGAAACATAGACAACAACAACAAAAAATATGAACCAAATTTGAATAGAAATCTTGTCTTAGAAATATATATTTTAATAAGTCAACATCTAAATATACCCTGACTTCTTGGTTTGTTTACAAATGAGTTTTGCATTTGAAGCTAGTAATCCCTTTGCTGACATTTTAGCATTTCACCAATGGCTTCAGTATTTCACCGACCATATTAATGTCTTGTTTTGTTTCAGTATTTCTGGAAAATCCAACAGGTTTTTGCCCGATTCTGACTCCTCCATATTTCTGAAAAAAGATGTTAACAACGAAAACAGTAAAAGCACGTTTACTTATGTTTGCCTTAGTACAAACCCATGTCGCTAACTTGAGATTACAACTACGAATAAAACATACAAATTGCTTAGTGTCCAACAAGGAAGATACTAAGAAAACATAAATGGGTTATTCAATGTTTTTGTAATTTAAAGAAACTAGCAGAAAATGTTTATTTTGTATGATTTTTTATTAAACTTTAACAAGGCTCTTGAATTCAATTTATTCAACAAATTCAATATGAAAAGTCACTTAAATAATATCCTATACGTAATACGTATGAAAACAAAGAATAGGTCACGTATATCTGTATGCTGTAATAAATAAACAGTGCGAGTTCATTTGATATATTTGTACAACACGATCCCGTTTAAGACAGTGCTGGGCAACGTCTTGGGTATTGTACAAGTCATTACGTCTTATAAGACTCAATATCATTATGTCACCTAGTATTGTTTTCTTTCCAAACATACTGCATATCTTATTAACTTCTTTTTTCAACATTGTGGGCAAAAGAAGTTGAATAAAATGGTGTCACTTGCGATAACTGCAATCAAAGTGGCACACACATTTCAAAATCCCTTGATGAATGACATCGTTATGGACCGGACACGAAACATA
Organism: Mercenaria mercenaria; assembly: GCF_021730395.1. Lineage (NCBI taxonomy): Eukaryota > Metazoa > Mollusca > Bivalvia > Venerida > Veneridae > Mercenaria > Mercenaria mercenaria. The sequence continues at coordinate 29,825,288 of NC_069362.1, forward strand.
TCCAGTTAACCTTTGATTTCTAAGTGTGACCTTGACCTTGGAGCTAGTGGTCTGGGTCGGACGGACGCACGGACGGACGGACGGTCAAACAGTGCAATTTTAATATGTCCTTCTTCGGGGGGGGGGGGGTATAAAACAACATAAATTATGAATTATAAAATCTTACGAAATATATATGTAGGATTTGCAAGTCAAACCATCAATTTGTGAGTAAAAAGAACGTAACACCTAAACGGAATGTTTGAAGTTATCTTGTAAATGAAAAGATACGTGGTCTAAACGTTGCACAAGTACTGTGTCAGTATAGTTGGAATCATTAAATAGATGAAAAAGTTATTTTTTCAACGGATGAAAGTTTACGATGAACAGGCTCAATCAAACCGAGCCTGCAATATTTTCGTTTTTGTCGTGTTGAGCGACCTGTGAAGTTTCCACTTTTTCTATTTTGGATGGTAAGTGTCAAATGCCGGCTTCCGTGAAATGCGCAAAGCGTTGGTTTGGGTACGTTTACGTATACAATCTTTTCAATTAGACAAAACAAATCACAATTCGGACACAACTCTGTCCACTCGATAAAAGTATCCCCAGGATGGAGGAAACTCGATAAATTTTTATGACTATAATGGGTGCATATATTTAAATCAAAACTATACCTAAAGGGCCTTAAAGATAACACAACATATTTTGACATTTCGCCGGTAGAACAATAACAATCAGCATGGGAAAGTAATTCATATTCGAATAGATGTTTTAAGCAATATCATTCAATTGTGTAAAATTAAATAATATATACCCTGTTTGATGGTATGTATACAAGCACGTGTTCGGCACTAATGTCTTTGTAACACATCCCGTGTATGTGATGTAAATGCAGGCTTTTAAAAACATCAAGAAAAATCCAGAGTAGGTCGTCAGGCTTCAATTTTAGGACAGCATCGCTCTTTGGATTGACGACATCAAATTCGAGTTTAGGATCTGGAAACCATATGCCGTAACATGCTTTCCGAAAACCCTTTCTCTGTCCTGTATAAACAAAAGTATATAAGAATCGGGACCAAACATGTTATGTTACTTTTCAACTCTGTCTGCAAATCAATGGTTATAATCATATAGTATGTTAATTATAATCCGATAACGGAATTTGGCAACGGGAATTCTTTGTGAATTATTGTGTTTGTTTGTGTGTTGTAACTTGATTGTTATAGTGGTATCCATTCTTCGACATCTTCGAGACGCTGGTGAAGTCAAACACTTTAAGTAAAGTAAAAATCTATAAGGGCAGATCATGGCAGATACGTACTACTAATACTTTTTGAGGATAAATTCATGTATATGCTGAATAAGACATGCATGTCAAAATGCAATTAGCTGATATTTATGGTACAAAATACTACGGGATTTCTACGGAAGTTCTTGTTTACTTGAATGCGTATCAACTGCATAAGTAACCAACATGTAAATCAATTTTTTTATCTCATTGTAAAATACCTTTTACATACTCCGGTATACTTTGTTGTTCGTTTATGCTTGGACTGAATTTCTGAAAAAGGAAATTGACGCAATTGTTCTACAAGAAGCGATGTTCAATTCAGTTTGCAAAGTAACAAATTAATATAAAAAAATAAACATGTTCTCTTCCAGAAGTTGTTTAGGGATTACAAAAATAAAATCTAGAACTTTGGAATAAAAGTAGTACTTCAGAGACTTAAAGGCAATACATGCAGAAGGCAAACACAAAATAATTGTTCATGAATTTTTACCTTGCTACTTATTATAGCCATTATTGTATACAAGAACGGGTTAATGGCAGAATTAATCGGTAGTACTAAAACTGCAGTCCATGCATATACCTCACCAGGTATGGTATGTCCATTCAAAGACAGCATACCTTTATATGAAAACAAAAGAATATATTTCAGCTTATTTGTACTACCCGCTAATACGGATGGCATGTATATACGAGTTAAAACCGACATTTCTTTAGTGAAAATGTTCTTTTTCATTTAGATTAATATAAACAAAACTGCCAGTAAATTATTACATTAGTGGTACCATCGAATTACATTTTAGTAAATATATAGATTTTATGGCTTGAGGCTAGTCAAAATACTTCCTCGTAAAGTAGGACCTCTTGTCAAAATTGAATATTAAATAATTTAAGAAGAATTAGCAAACACCTTAGAGCAATGTTATGTATTTTTTTTTAGATTTTCTAGCATACAGATATACATCTTTTGCTTTACGCTGTTCAATCAATGTCGTAACATTGTCTATTCGTGTTGTAAATTTAATTCGGTTAATCATAATGACGTATCAAACGTCCATATTTTATTATGAAAATACTAGTCATACCATTATAAATATAATTAATCATTTTCTTTCAGAACTAACCTAACAATAACTATTTCTCGTTGCGATGTTGTCACTCTCAGAAAATAGCCGCGTTGTACAATTGATTTCGAAATATCACAGAGGTATGTTAATAATGGTGGCATCTGTGGTAACAAACGAATAATTGTCAAAGGTACATGCACAAAGTAATATAGATAGTATTATTTACATACTAACCAATAGTGAACGAGGACTGCCAACAAGAATTTTAAAAATAAATTTATGCATACCCATGCATCCAATCGGAAACCAACAAGCAAAATCTGTCGTGACAAGAAGTAACAAGTTCCTGGCAACTTTCAGATCATTCCGTCTGGCAGAGCTTTTCTTTTTCATCACTGATGACTGATGCCGAACTTCATAGTAGATCATTGTTTGGCCAAGTGCTATCATAATAAATGTTATGAAATTGAACCCAATAAAAACAGAAATGGAGTACAACCATCCGGTAGACCGATCTTTTGTAAGTGGTAAAGCTAGGCACACGCCGGATTTCGAGTAGAACTGATCTCCGAAATAACTTGACTGAACAATTGGTAAAATTGCAACAAGAAAACAAACAATCCAGCAAGACAGGGCCATCATTTTAGCAAGATTTTTTGAAATTCGTACTGATCCAAAGGGGTATTTAATAACAAGAAGTCTGTCTACAGTAATCAGACAGATAAATAGCACACTAGCTTCAGACGACACGGTAGATAATACTCCTGCAAGGGTGCACCAAGCGCTTCTTCTCCAATACTCATCTTCTTCAATATATCTATTAAAAAAAACAATAATCAGGGGTAATAGTAGAAAACAAATACAAGAACTATATAAATAAAACTAAACATACTCTTTATGTCTGTCATCAAGTAATGTTAAATAGAAATCTGTAAATGTTCGTATTTTAAAAAATACCATATAATTCAAACCATTACAACAACACTGATATCAATACGCCTGTTTAAATTCAGGAAAGTTATGTTGGACTCAAATGAGTATACAGTGGACTTCTACAAAAATGCTAAATGCTAAGATTTAGATCTTCAGGTTTTAGACAAGAAAACAGGCCATCTTATGGGTCGGGTCATTAATAAGAAAGTGCTCAAACTGGAAAAAATGACCCCCACACAATGTTTCAAGCATATAACCTAAACCCCAAGCCTGGAGATTTTAGAAAGACTTTCGAAAATAATTTCCTGTATAAGGCTATGTAAATCAAGTCGGCCATTCCGGGACAAAGTTTAAACCGACGGATATGATTTGAAAAAACCTTGGCAGAGAACAACTTCAAAATACTAAATGTCTTGACTTGTCTCTGTCTTGACCACCATTCAATAAAAAGCATATAATATTTCAGCTTAGTGTCTTACGGTCTCTGGGTAAGCGATTTTCCCTTTATTCTAATATAAGACCATGCAAATTAAGTTAACTCCGGGACGGGTCATATTTTGACCCAGGAACACGATCTGAGCAAATTTGCTAGAGAATCAAAAACAATCTCACTAACCAATAATCTTAGGTTTTGGCATTGCGGCGTTTTTTTGTTTTTTTTTTTTTTTTGAAGAAGAAGATCGTAGGTTTTTCAGGTTTTTTTTGCCGTGGCAACTAAACTGATTTGTGAAATGGAATTCTTCAAATAATTTTGTAGTGGACTTTTAAAGTAAAATATAATCCAAGTTTTATCAAACCCCAACAAGTGGCTTCAAAGAAGATGTTGGTGAGGGACTACAATATCTCAACCTGCCTACTCAAGTGAGGTAAAAATCCATGACAGTCATAGACAAAGATGTATTTAATTATATGGTTTTCTTTACTCTAATTACTGACATTGGTTACTCACCTACCGCGGTACACTCTGTCAGCAATGGCAATTATTAGCATATACATTCCCATTAATAAATCAGCAACAGCAAGATTCGTCACAAATATTCCATACACCATTTTCAGACGTTTTTCGTCAAAAAAAATTCGAAACGCAATGGAGAAGATATTTCCAGAAATAGCCAGTATGCTGATGATCCAAAGAAAGAATTGAAGTGAAGTTCGCCTCATCAAATCTCCGCAAGACGAAAATTCATCTCTGTGTGGAAAACAGTTTTTCTCTTCCAGATAAATTGGACGAATACAACAGAATTTGTACTGTGGTGTTTTTAGTTTCTGTAAGCCTACCAAACCATTGAACATTGCTTTACCAAAGTTTTTGATTGGATTAAAGGTTATATCCAGCTCATTAACTATCAAACGCTCAAAAGCAAAGTCTTCCACTGTTTCGATTAAACTATGTGACAAATCTAATTTTGTAAGGTTTAATCCACCAAAGCTTTCTTTAAGAATAACGTTTAATGTCATGTAAGAAAGAGTTATTTCTTTTAATGTCAGGCCATTAAAAGCAGTTGGCTCAATCACAGATATCAACCTGTTTCCCAGAAGATGCAACATCCTCAAATATTTTAAATTCTTGAAAAGATTAGATTGGATAATAGTAAGTAAATTATAACTTAAATCTAACCTCAATAGATTTTTGGTGTGCGAAAATGATTCCTTTGAGATTAATTCTATATTTGAATATGAACTATTTAGTTCTATCAAAAAGAAAAAACTCATTTGTATATCTAGCGTTCCGTTCAGTCCAGAGCAATGACTTGCATCCAAAATGCGTATGGAACTTGACAAGAAGTTAAAGACGTTATACGACTGGCCTGAACAATGAGCTGTATAACCGTCACATGTACAATTATTCGGACACATGAAATCACACAATTCTTCATCGTCTCCATGTGGACACTGTTGCTTTTTATCACAAACCTTCGACAAAGATATGCATACATGGCTGAAGCTACAATGAAAAGCGTTCTGGCACACTGCATAAGCTGAAAGTTAACGGTCATTCATGATAATAACAATATTATTATTATATGGTAAGTGAATCTATTAGAAATAATTTTAGGTTTCATTTAGGTTGTATCATTAACCACCTGGCTGAAGTATGTAGAATAAATTCATTCTACCTTAAACATCCTAGATAACTGTCAGTCAGATTGATTCGTATTTCTTTAAAAGATAATTTCTGGATGTAAGACTTTATACTGACGTCTAAAGCGATTATTAGCGAGTGAAGTGTAAATGACGTTCCTACTAAAATAGTGAACACTTTCTTATGAACTGATAAGATTAACTAAATGATGAAACTGAAACATTGTAATCTGTATCAAATAAAATTTAAAACGGTTCCGCAGCATGTACTCGAACGAAATATAAAAAAAAAAATGATTTATTCAAAAGTATTAAAAATAAAAAAATACAAAGGCCACGACTCTGACTGATAGGTCAGCATTGGATACTTTGGTTACCACATACTGCAAGCAGTTGAGTAATTACTTTGGTTCCAAAGGACCTGAATTTAACTTGTGAGAAGCGATGACCAGGTGGCTAAGAAATTGGCTTTTCGACTTTAGTGTGTTAAGAACAAAAGAATAAGCCGCACTAAGGTCACGAACACATCTTCGAATTTTACACTAATACCGTTATTTAAAGAAATCGTGTTAGGCCAAAATATGTTAGTTTAAACTAAACCATTTGAATTTGTCAGACAAAACTAAATGGTAGAACCTGGAAACCTACTTTAGTACAAATTACGTTCGGCAGTCGGGAATATGAGTATGAAAATTCGCGACCGGATTGAAGTCGACCTTACCGCTGTAAATTTCCGGGAAAAGTAATGATCCTCCGCTCCTTAGAACCTTCCAGCTATTGATCCTTATATATTTTGACGATCTGTTTAGTGCCAAAGACATTCGCAATGCCTTATTTAATGTCTCGTCTCTTTGTACTCTAAAATTGAATTTTGATGGTAACGCCTTGTTAAATTTGTTTAGCATATTTTCGTCTTCCTCCGTCAGCCTTCTGTTTTGTAGAAAAATTGATACTGTCTCATTTGCATTATAGAGTGGTAATATCTCTTTCAAGTCTGTCTCAAAGTTACTCAATGAAACATTATATTCGTCCTGCATTCTCCTGATTGCGGGTATGACAGAGGCCACGGTATGTGTTTTTATCAAGTATCCATTTATTGGCTCATCATTACTATTCAATAATACCTTTTTCACAGAGCTGAAAATTTGTATGTTTAATTCATCTTGGTAAAGTTGTGCAGCTAGTTTTCTTGCGGCATCAGCCATGTCACTGTCCACACCGAAGTAATGAATGACAATATTTGGAATATCTTTGCTCGGGGCTGAAAACATACTACATAAATGTGAGTGCTTAACTGAAAGTACTATATGCCTTCTAATCAGGTACACATACGTACGTCAGTCATACATCGAACTCAGTAGGAACAGTTGAAGACTAACAATACGTTATTGTTTTGTATCCTTTCCTGATTATTTACATGAAAGAAAATAACAAACAAAGTAGAAAGCGTTTAAAAATAGAGAAATGATGGAGTAAAACTTATGGTAAGAAAGTTGAAGATTAGATAGTTTGGATCCCAGTGACGTTTATAAGGCTTGAGAACGAAATGAAACAGAAAATAATGTTTAATAGTTTCATAAACAAATGATATATAACAGAGAGTATAGTAAAATGTTTCATAATTGAACAAAAATTAAAAAAGAAACGTTTTATCGTTTTGAATATAAATGAAACTAAATGTAATCCAGTAACGTGCAAATATAACAAGAACAGAATCTAGTAAAGTTAATCAATATATCCAGAAAACAAATTAAAAAGTGACTGTATTGCAAATCTGCAATATTTTTCTTCTGCATGTATGGTGTCTTTAATAGATTCATACTCGATTTCAAGGAATTTTTGTAACTGAATAGACCGTAAGTTGGACTGCTTATTTTGGTTGAATGAAATCTTAATACTCCAGTCCCTGGGGACCTCCCGTGTTCAAAAAGGGTTACCGGCTTATTTCTATATCAATATTTAGATAAATGTCTGAAGTGTCAGAAAAGTTAAGGTGGAGATGCTTTGAAAAAGCACTATTTATCATTTTTAAGTCATAATTTTATCGAAATTCGAAAAGTTTTTTTTTTTTAAATCATAATGTTCACAAATAATAGCAAACACTGTTTAGCACCAAATAAAGTTGTTTTTCTTATGTTTGTTTATATTTATTAAAAGATAGGAAAACCAGTCTTCAAAAGGCGATAAAATGACTAAAATACAGATGCAGCTGTAAATTTTCAGTGCTCGTTTTAATAGTTTCAATAATGTTTACAATTTTTTAGTTTATGATGTAGCGCAAATAATTTTCTTTATATCAATATCATTTTTTTTTTGTACATGGACAAAGGCCTGCTAGTCTGATTTTATTTTAAGTGGGTGGGGTATATAAAAATAATCCCGGATTTACTTTAATTTCTGAATCTAAAATTAGTTTTCCACAGCATTTCTTCAAAGTAAATGGTGTTTATATGATGTTTACCTTGTTCTTATAGAGGTGTATGTTGTTAAAAGATCTCTTTGTTTGAAAACTTGGTCCTGTGTCAATATTGCCATGGTAACAACTTAAAGAAAGTATAAGAAAGGCTTATTGTTGTTATTTCACAAAAAGAAATAGTTTAACAAGTAATCAGTATAAAATATTTTTTTTAGTTATCAATCGCTAATGCCTCACAGTTTAAACCAGGATAAGTAGTACTGCGAAAATTTATGTAAGTCACAAACAGTTAAATAGTTTTCCCTATATATTCTATATAAAACTGACATTTTTAAAGTGCTACCAAACATAGCTAGACCCATTTCACAGAACAGATTTTCACCTCATTCTAAAGACTAATAATAAAACAGATATAAAATGAAGAGAAAAAGTAGGGGTCATATAGCTTCTAAGAGAGATTTCTCTAGTCACATTTGTATACAGTAAAATCACATCAAAGCCACACTGCTGTGACCTGGAAGTACTACACATACTAAAACTGAGCTTCACTTCACCAAATACAACCTGCTCTCCCATTTTTCCTACCAAACTGTCAAACGTACATCAGCAATGTAATTCAAACGGACACTAGCATTAATTTAGACCTCTGTTGCCATGCCAAGTGAAAAATTTAGTGTTCAAATACCTTGCAGTCATTACGCGACTAGACCAGATGGCTCCCACACTGGTTCCTTTATATTAGTTAGGCCTTTGTATAAAAGTGTACCGGTTCTCTTTTTTGAACATTTGTTTATATACGATGCATGTTTTAATGACCAAGAAGTGAAATTATAACACCGTAAGATTTCAGTAACAATCCACATTATGGCAACCGATGTAGAGCTAGAAAACCGCTATTTACCTATAAAGCTCACATCAACTGTGTAATCTTGATGACTACTTAAACTATTCTGCATTTCATGCATACTGTATTTTGTATCGTTTTTGTGTGTGTGTTTTTTAGCACCACAGACTAAAATGCGCAGAAAATCAATGTTTATTGAACTTTTTCCAATCCCAGTATATTTCTTGTATTTTGAAAATTTAAAGTAGAACACAACACAAATATATTCATTTCAATTGATCCCTTACATTGAAAACGAATCCTGAAAAAAAAACTTTGCTAAATTAGAAACACAAGCACGTATCTACACTTTCTTTGTCTCTCTGTTCTGACAGCTTTGTCCTACTCTGTACTTCTTGTCAAATTATTCTGTATCTGCTTCGCACAGGATAAATGTGGTACCGTAGAGTGGCTGCCAATAACTGAAGCGCCATCGAATTATTTTTCATGTATCTCCCTACTTCTTTTTGCATGTAATTATGCCCCTATATGCACCAGTCTTGTAATGGAAAGGTTTGTCATTGTATTTTCGAAGAGCTCTATGATTGTCAAATTGTTGTTTCTAGTCTGGTTGATGTTCAATTGATGTTTTCTAGATTTTTTTTAATTTTCATGCTTGTGAGACTGTATATTGTACATCTGTAACAAGACACGTGAATTAACCAAACTGTCACCAGCTTTTATCAGTAAATACTTAATTTTAAAAAACTTTGTGAACTTTCAAAGACCGAAGAACAATACATGTCTTTATGAGAAGTAATATGAACAGTGTTTTTATTGTTTTTTTGTTTCTGTGGGAAGTATAATGACAGATGTAGGTGGAGATTGACCCAATCACCCGACACAGTTTGCATGCTGTGTTGCATTTCACAGGCATCATTCATGTTTCATGTTTTGATCTGCTAACCTTTTATTCAAAAGTCTATGTATCTTATTACCGTAATGTAATTTTAAATTAACTTTATAATAGTTCAATTATCTTTTACTTTATTGAACATTATATAGATGCTTTTATGTAAAGCACTTTTGAACGCATTTTTATATGAAAAGGGTGCTATATAAAATTGGTATATAATACTATTAATAACTAACAAAATTGCATCATCCTTATGTTGTCTAGCAAGGACATAAGCAGAAGTCTCTAGCAATGCTATATTTTTTCATTACCGTTTTCTTAATTCTATCAACTTAGTTTTCTGACCATACATACGCCATACATACGCCATTATCAAAATAATACCTCAAGGTCATTTTCTCTTTGCAAATATAGATAACTTCTTAATGTACAACTGAAATAGATTCACCGCCATCTTTTTCAATCTAAAATGATGTATAGTTTTACCTCCCAGGTTCCTGTGTGATCTTCTAGATTTTTGCACGGAAAGCATGACATATAAGGTAAAACATTTTGCTACATTCAGCCAGTATGAAAATATAAAACAGATACCTTCAAACTCATTCATTTTCTTTGAGATCTATCTGAATTGCTCAAAACATCAGAATTTTTCAATCTTAGAATTACAAACACAAAAACTTATGCTGAAATTATTATCTACTGTAAATTTCTCCCATCCTCATTTTGTTTAAATCAGATATACAAAATGCTGCACCAATATGTTCCTAAAGCTCTTATGTAAATCTGTAAGTAAGAAAATAAGAAATACTGTTGATGAAATCTGCATTTTCATAGGTTGATTTACACACTGTTGAAACTTCTGGCAGCTTGTATGACAAGGGTACTTTTCAGCCTTGAATTATGTAAAATCAGTTATACAATTACTAAAGTATAGAATCAGTAAAAGAAGAAGGTGGCAAACCAAGTAAAAGATCTATTCGTGATAAATGAAACGTGTTACACTACTGACGTTCTCTAAGCACCTGCTTCCACAGAATTCTGTTACATAGTTATTTAAAGAAATCCATGATAAACAAGTGAATGAAATATTGCCATACAATACAAAATTCCCTACTTGAAGGCACCTTATTTTCTCTAATGTCATATTGTAACAACAAAGGGAAGTAAATACTAAAACTTCTATATAATACACAAAACTCTTTACTAGGTAGAATAAGGTCAATTCACGTAAAGATTGAATATAACTTTCATTCTGTACTACAGAAGAATGGTCTTGAGATTTCCCTACGGCCAGTATTATAAAAAGCCAGAATATAAGCTATTTATAATAGTAAAACAAAGGGAAGTAATTCTAAAAGCAAAAGGGTCATGATGACCCTGAATCGCTCACCTGAGTATTATCAGCCACAGGTTTAAAATGGCACACTGATGCTAAAATATTAGAAAGTAGGTTACACTCATGGTAACTGAGAGTCGGTTTTAAGATCGGTGTGCAAAACTGTACATGTCATACATATTTCAAGGCTGTAGCTTAAAAAACAAAAAAGTACGTCAGTAGGTCAAGGTCACAGTCAAGTGACCTCTAAGTTTATGGTCAGCAGGTAATTATAACTAAACAGTCTAGGAAATATGATCTGCTAATTTGTTAGTATTTATTCCTATATAACTCATATAACAAGTGACCCCCAGTGCGGGGCCTCTTTTCACACAAGGACATAATTTGAACACTCCTGTTAGAAATCCACCAGGCAGTGTTACATATCAGAAATCAAAGGTCTAGGCCTTAAACTATCATACAAGAAGATTTTTTTCTCCCTATATTACTCTATGTTAAAGTTGGGAATCCCAGTGCAGGGCATCTTTTCGCCCCAGGGGTATAATTTGAACAATTTCGGCATAGGACCACAAGGCACTGTAGAATACCATTATCAAAAGCCTAGGTCTTTCAGTTCAAGGAAAGAAGATTTTTAATTTTTCATAAGTCTAAGTAAAACTTGAGTTCCCCCGGGGCTGTGCCTCTTTTCATCCCAGGGTTATAATTTGAACGCTCTTGGTAGAAGATCTCAAAGCAATGCTACATACCAAATATCAGAGGCCTAGGTGTTGTGGTTTTACACAAGAAGATTTCTAAAAATAAATTCCTAGTCTATGAAAAAAACTTGTGATAACACCCCCCTACTCCCCCCTAGGTGGGGCCTCTTTTCACCCAAGGGGTACAATTTGAACGATCTTTGTAGAGGACTATAAGATGATGTCACATAACAAATATCAAGACTATTGGCCTTGCGGTTTTGGACAAGAATATTTTTATCTTTTTTTCCATATAAGGCTATGTAAACTTGAGACATCCCCCTCCCACCGACACACACACACCCAGGGCTGGGTCTCTTTTCACCCAAGAGTTATAATTTGAACAATTTAAGTAGATGACTACAATGCAATGCTACATACCAAATATCAAAGGTAAAGGGCTTGTGGATTTAGACAAGAAGATTTTTAAAAAAAAATCTATATAAGCCTATGTAAGACTTGTGAACCCCTGGATGAGACCTCTTTTCATTCTAGAGGCACAATTTAAACAATCTACATAGAGTACTATTCGACGGTGTCACATGCCAAATATCAACACTATTCACCTTGCGGTTTTGGACAAGAAGATTTTCTTTCGGTTGCCATGGCAGGCAGAGTTCTGAATGGAATTCAGTTCTTTATAGAATTTTGAAAGGGGCCATCAACAAATCATTCCTGTGAGGTTTGGTGCAATTCTGCTTAGCAGTTTTAAAGAAGAAGATTTCTTTAGAAATTGTTGACGTTGACGGACACACGACGCATGCCGCACGACGGACTACGGACGACGGACATTGAGCCATCACAAAAGCTTACCATGAGCCTTTGGCTCAGGTGAGCTAACAAGGGTTCCTTATGGTACCAAGTTTCATCAAAATCCCCCTTTGCTTGAAGAAGAAAAGCTCCGGAAAAAGTCATTTGACTAAGTGTGACTTTGACCTTAGACTTAGGGACCTGGTTCTTGCGCAAGAAAATCCGTTTTATGATGGTGTGCCAAGTTTCATAAAAATCCCTCAATACATGAAGAGGAAATACTCCGGACAATTTCTTGATTTTGACCATTGGCCTCTAAGTGTGACTTTGAAATTGCGTAAATATTTTGCTAAATTTTATTATCGTAATTCTGATTTAGTTTTAAAATTCAATAGTAATTTAAAGACACTTCTGCGAGAAGGTATTTCTAAACCCGTTTTTATGGGGATGTGGTTTACAAACTTCGTAAGATCTTGGGTCACGGTAATTTTCCAAATGTATTTGGAAAGATTATCAAACGTTTTATTAAAAGAGGTTACGACCCAACTGTTTTGAGACATACCGCATGTTTAGTGTTCAACCCGTTTACAGTTGGACACTACGCTTCCCTCTTTGATTGCGTCTGACGGAAGAGGGGGAGGACTCTATGATAAGCAGTTTTAAAATCCTACCAGGACTGAACTGTTTTGGTATTTGTCTTCTGGCCTGTTTCGTCGGGCCCTTAAGGGTGTTTCTCTTGTTGCTCTGTCTTCTAAAACGGCATTGAGTACATACGTTTTTGGTTCTTAAGGTTTGTTTTTTATATATTTATACACGAGCATTTTTGTGTTTTACATGCCATGCCTTTTTGTTTCCATTACGTGTGTAAGAGATTCACCTGGAGGGGATTACTTTTATTTACACTGTCCCATGTCTTTGGAACATGGTGGGGGTAAGAGTGAGGTTAGGTGCACCAGAAACCGGTTTAAGCTCCCCAGTGGTGCTTTTGCCACTGACCGTTCCAAGGCGGTGCCCCACTGTGTTCCATTGTTTGTTCGTTTCGCCTTATGTGTTGGCTTTGTGTGCGTGTGTGTTGTTCGTTTTGTCCTTATGTATTGGCTTTGGGTGTGTGTGTGTGTATGTGTGTGTGGTGCACGCGTCTGCGTGCTGGGGGGTTCGTTTTGAGGAGGCTACGTTTTTGGTGCGTGACATTCCCTGTTTGATATTTTTCTTTGTTTTTTGACCTCAGATCTAGGGACCTGGTTCTTGTGCATGACACTCATTTTGGTGAATGTTTGTTCCACGTTATATCTAAATCCCTTTAAGGATTGTCGAGTTACAAACTTTTTGTTTTTTACTTTCAAGTGTGAGCTTGACCTTTCAGCTAGTTAAGGGCCCGGGTTTTGCACATGACGCCTCGTCTCATCATGGGGAACATTTGCCTTCTTGAATGGATGGCAGAGTTATGGACCGGTCACAACATTGCGGACAGGTAATGCTAGAATGGCGGACAGAAAAGCACATTTCTATAATCCCTGAAACTTCTTTTTCAACCAGTAAGGGACTAATACGGACCAGAAAATATAACAACACTGAAGTTTCTTCTTCTTCTTGGAGTTCACAACTGAAATGTCTGCTATGAGGAACCTTCTAGAGAAATTAAAAAATGTTAAGAGGAAAAAGTATTAATGTTTTGTGCCTCAAATCGAGCCTGCAGCATTTTCGTTTATGTCATGTTGGGCGACCTGTAGTTTTTTACTTTAATTTTCTGTTTTACCGTTTCACAGAATTCTCACACAAAGTATTTTATTTACATATACATGTATTTTGGCCTTTATTACAAGTTTTGGAGCATTAAAACAGATTAAAAATCGATAATTACAAATTGCATAAGAGTACTATACAAAAAGGGTTTACTATATTTTAGCATGACAGTTTGTGGCAAATCTTAAAATGGAATTTTAAATACAATTAATGTTTTAAAATAAAATTATACTCCTTTTCTCTTGGCATGAGCTATCATTAAATCTTACGCTTCAATATCAATATCAATACCACAAATCTAAACAATGTACAAGGTGGTAAGGATTAAAATGTTATCCAAACATTTTGATCATCCAAGCACTGGTACACTTTTGAATATGTTTTTCCGACTAAGTCTATTAGATTTTGTTGTGAAATATAATTTGATAACACATGGTACTAATTTAACGTAACTGTTTTCATAAAACAAAGCTCATCAGAATAACAACAATAACAATATCCCTTGTTATCTAAAGTTTCAAATATCCGAGTACTAGCACACATTTTTAAAACATAAATTTCTACTTATCTTAGTTTGAATTTTTAGGTACTGGCATAAGATAAAAAATAGATTACCGATTGGTTATTTTGTAATAAAGAAAAATCACCAAAACAACAAAAAATAAAACTTTTCTCTTATTTCCTTCAAGCCACTAAGTTGAGTTGAGTCACAGCCTAAAACTTGGCCGATTGATCGCTTCGTCGGTATCGTCTACTTAAAAGTTTAGGAGCATTAAAACTAAGCAGTAAATCAATGTATAAATGTTTAAAGGACACACTAAGCAGTGACAATGTGCCTTGTTTAAAAATGTTTTTTCAAGCCTTTATCATGGCAACGATGATACATGGCCGAATTTCAAAGCCAAGCTATATTTGTAAAGATTACACCTGCATAAGATCAAGGCAAAGACCACATAAATACCATATATTTACAGAAACATTGAGTAGAATTAATAATTAAAGCGAATTTGAGATTACCTTCTATTTACCCCACCCACTAAAATGATAATAGACCAAGAGTCAGACATCCATATACCAAAAAAGACATCAATGTAAATAGAACTAATGATATTTACACCTTAAACTAAAGAATTGCACATATTACCGAAACTATAAATATGAGCAGTGAACATATACAGCAGCGTCAGTTTTTAGTAATTTTTTCGCATTATCTTAAAGAACATTTTCCTTTCTTTTCAATAAATGTACAAATAATTCAGAGGAAATGTCTTAAATGGGTGGCAAAATGTGTTTTCTATAATTTGTGAATTCAAGATTAAGAACTATTCGAATTTAAAATATTGACTAAAATGATAAATAGTGCTTTTACATAATTTTGGCGGCCATTTTGGACGCCAGCTTGGATTTATGTAAAAAGTAACATGATACGGAAATTCCACACTTACTTATCTGATATTTCAGACATATATCAGTAAATCGATGTATAAATGTTTAAAGGACACACTAAGCAGTGACAATGTGCCTTGTTTAAAAATGGTTTTTCTTCCACATTTTCAAAGAAAAAAGTGCTATGTATCATACCACCATGAAGGGTAATGAGGAATGATTAAACTATACTATGGTTCTTTTCTAATTTTATACATATACACAATTTTCTGCAATTTTCTTCAGAAACAAGAGCTTCGTGTTGCAAGTGCAGACGCTCATCTTATTTTTTGTCTCTGTATAATAGAAATATTGTCCTACCCATGATTTTCTAAGTCCAAAAAGGGCCATAATTCTGGCAAAAAGCAGGATGGATTGTTTCTTTTTGAAAAAGGGGTAGCTTATGATGTTGAACAACTGTTGCAAGTATAAAAGCAATAGTTTCGATAGTTTAGGAGAAAAGTTTACTTAAACATAAAACTTAACCAACAAATCCGATATTTTCTAAGTACAAAAGGGGCCATAGTCCTTGCATAAAGCAGGGCGGAGTTATGTTTCTTGCCGTAAAGGGTAAGCTTATGATGGTGTACAAGTGTTGCAGGTTTTAAAGCAATAGCTTTCTAAGTTTAGGAGTAAAGCTGACCTAAACACAAAACTCAACCAAGAAATCTGATATTTTCTAAGTCCAAAAGGGGCCATAATTATTGCAAAAAGCAGGATGGAGTTTTTTTTTGCTGCACAGGGTAAGCTTATGAAGGTGAATAAAATTGCAAGTTTGAAAGCAAAAGCTTTGATTGTTTAGGAGAAAAGCTGACCTAAACACAAAACTTAACCAAGAAATCTGATTTTCTAAGACCAAAAGAGCCGTAATTCTTGCCTAATACCTTTGATAGGTTAGGTGAAAAGCTGACCTAAACATAAAATTTAACCAGGCAACGCCAACGCCGACGCCGATCAAGTGATGCCAGTAACTCGTCATTTTTATCAAAAAAATCAGATGAGCTAAAACTGGAGATGGATCACTTCAAACACTGCATAAAGTTTGGAATTTCTATTCTGAGTTAAGGACAGAAATGTATTATATGAGATTTATTCTCCTTCATCAAAACATTAAGTTTCCTTACTTTTCTGTCAATGAATCAGACTACTCCGGTCTAAGATCCGATGTATTTGCACATCGACAGTTTGAACATAACTGATGCTTACATTGTATTTACAAACAGTCACACTCTGTTAAATGTACCCACTAAATTCGGATTACACTTAAGCAAGTCTAAAGCTAAACTGATAGTTGAAAAATGCTGTTACTTAATTTATAGCCTTGTAGTTCTTTTAAAAAGATGCAAACATATGCCATAACCTTATTGTTTATCCTGAAAATTAAAAAAAGAAAGGTTTAATTTTTTAACCATTGGTCTTTCATGTTGATTGCATCTGACTGATGAATTTATATAAAATAAAATAAAGGAAAACAAAAGCTGTGAAAATGGCAATTAACTCACAAGTGAATCTAACTATCAAAAAGCTTTTGCTGATTTTGCAAAATATTTTAACTTACAGCAGTTACTTTCATCAGTTCCATCGGGACAGTGAACGCGCCCGTCACATACATGACTGTAAGGAACACAAAAGCTTCTTGGGCATTTAAAGTATCCCACAGAACATCGATGGTTTTCTAAAATGATATTTTTTCCATAGATATATAAATGTTACGGCGATAGAACGATATATATATATATATATATTTGCATAAATACCTTAAAGTTCGTTTAACGAAAATGTAGCATTAGAAAAAGTATTTATTTACCGTACAGCTACCATCACCCTAACATGACTGCAAACATAATTTGTTATATATTTTTTCTGACCATATATATTCCTAATGGATCTGGCAAAAGTGTTTCATGCTAGTTTTTTGTTAGGCAATATGTCTTGAATACCACAGTTCTTCAGGTGTTCCAGAGACCTACATCCTTCGATTGGTCTTATTCCATCTGTATCAAAAACACATGGTGTCTCAACAAAGACAGGGCGAAGATATAACCCACAATTAGTAAGATGTAACCAGTAATCCTTGATCGCTACTTCTGCAGAAATGAATGCTGGGACAGAAATTTTTGGTCCATCTTTAACGGCTTCGACTAAGTCTTTTAAAATAAAAAAAAAAACAATTAGTATGACATAATTGAGTGTGATGGGCAATCAAAATGCATATTGTTGATCTGACAGAAAACGTAAATGGAATAAACTGAGTGAATTTTACATGAATTGTTCTTAATAGTGCCTTGTGTAGATAGTACTACATATACTTTAGTACCCTTTATATAACTTTTATATCGGATATACTGTAGTTTACAGTTGTAGCTTGTACAAGTTTAATATGACTTAAAAACGGTAGAGTAAATATCTTTCGATGAATACATCTGTTGTTCCTGAAAATAATAATAGAATAAAGACTTTGACTGGCGAGAGTGTGCTTAAGGAAGTAAATGATAAATTACGGAGTGTAATCACTTCTTTGTCCACCCCGGGAACTTCTGGAACTGCAGGGACCCTTAAATCTAGGGACATATATATGCATTATTCACACTATCTGAACGCGATAGCATTGGAATATACTCTACCGAACTTATTTAGACTTTTTTCATGCGCTAGTCATTCTCACGACGACGCATTATTCGTCGAATTACCTCCTTCTTAGCACCGAAAGTTAAGAATTTTCTCTTCCTTTTATATGAAAGCGCAGAAATAAAACAAGCAGAATTTTATTCAGCAAATATTTGGACTAAAACGCAGAATTTTTTGACCGCAGAAAAAACCCGCTTTACGGTAATTGTTGTTTATCCTTTGCCTTCAAGTAACATTTATATTTACAGCTATACCTTTTCATGAAAGCCCAAAGTCTTAATTAAAAATGTAAACTTAGAATTTGAATTTATCTCTACCTGTATTAAGTTAAATGAGTGCTTTTAAATAATTATCAATAGATCATTCAAAATAATATTTTGATAAAAAGCGTTACGTTTTTGAAATACCATCACTTCTTTTAATGCTTAGTACCTAAGAATATGTAGCCCTCTACAAAGGCAGATCAGTTATAACTTAATAATCATTTTAAATTCTTTACCTTTCACACAAGAAATCGGACGGAGGTAAAGTGACGCTGTTTCTTTGTTGTAACTGCTTTCATATTGCACAAATGTCCCGACAAGGAATCCAAGACGTTTTATTTGATATCTATTAATATACACATAATAAAATTTAAGAACAGCAGAAGAACAAACCAAACACTACATCAAACCAGAAAAAAATATTAACAACACTCACTACAAATAATTGTGCCCCATTAAACAGTTAATTAACTCACCATCATTGAACAATAGTGTAATTTTATGGACGTTAAAATACCTTTACATACCCCTTGCGGTTCGGTTATCACGATAGTCTTTATAATAAAAATAACGAGTGCCATTGAGCAATTTTAATTTGCTTTCTGTGCAGTGAGCAATTGGTAATCTGAGAACCAACTAATATATTGCAAATAATCAGTATAGTAGACACCATACCAGAGATCAATCAATGACACAAAATAATTATCATACCTTGCATTTATGTGTATGTCTGTGTAACATATGTTAAGAGGAAGAAAAATATTATTTATTGGCTAAGCACTTAGGTCATCAGGTCAAATCAAAGGAATCCCTGTTAACAAGCTACAGACCACATTTATGACCCTATCTTCATGAAACCTGCTCAGAATGACTCTGTTGATGATTGCTAGACCAAGTTTAATACTGAGTAATGTGGAATCAGCAACTAATTCGCACGGTCAAATCAAAGGAAAAGCATGTTAACACTCTTAAGGCGGCATTTATGTTCCTATCTTCATGAAACTTGACCAGAATGTTTATTTTGATGATTCTTAGGCAAATTACGAAACTGGATAATATGAGTCAGAAACTAGGTCACCAGATCAAGTCAAGGGAAAAGCTTTTTAACAATCTTGTTCATTAGATGTGCAAGTAAAATGGTCAGAGAGTTTGTCTGCATGAAAAGTCGCATGAATTTGACCAGGTCAAATTAAAAATAAACTTGTTTATACCCTAAGGGATACATTCTTTATTCTTTCTTCGAAAACCTTGGCCGGAATGTGGTTTAAAACAGAATATATCTCATTGTTTAATAAATTTGGTCCTGGATTTTATGTCAGTCTGTATATGTTACTTTTTGTAATTTAGGAAGAGTATGAGTCCTGTATCAATCGTAATGACTTTATAATCACTTGATGTATAACCTGAATATACACCTAAACAACAAAAGGCTACATTCGTCAAACAACTCAGAAGACTTTCTTTGAAGCAGTAAGATGTCAACAAATTTAAGTACATTTCACGTTATCACACACAGTTGGAAAATCTCTGGTTAAGAGACACTTTATTATACATAAGTAAAACCAGAAATTCATCAAGCCAAATCAACTTGAAAGAAAAGTAAATAAAGAAGCAAGATCTTTAGACATTAATAGTAGCTGATAAAAATGAAATTGTAAATGAATTACGAAACTACGAAAACTATCAGGCCCATAATCTTAATTGTTTTAAATTATCCCCACAAACAACATGTTGTCAGAAAACTACATATTTGAAAAAGCTAGATTGAGAGAGTAATCCATCATAACGTGTAATTACATAAATAATTTTTCAAATTATCAACTATTTATATAATGTGCTTGATTATACAAAGTACTAAAACTACCTTACCCATGTACACGCACCGCTCCGTACCTTCCAGGTTTAATCATTATATACAGATACTTGCGGGAATAGCTGTTAAGTTCGCTTTGGTTTAAGACTTCATTACGTTCTTGGTGATAAATCGGTAACTCCTCGATAAACTGTAAACATTTTTCAATATTGTACGGTTAATATATGAATAAATATTTGTCATCGAAAGGAATTTATCATTACAATATGTAAAACTAAAAAAAATGGAATTTCGAAATATTACTATATATAATAACCTTTCTTTAAAAAGTTGCGTTAAGAAAAAGGGGGACGGGGGATAAAAAACATAATTTACAAAACATTATGAAGATAATAAGTTATTACTCCATCAGGTAAACTAACTATCAATGTAATCAATTTCTTACACAATTGTACATTCTGCTCGTCCTTGTCAGTTTCTATCGACAAGCAATTTCTCCTGCTTTATAGCTTCAAATGGTTATATCGAGTTTTGTGCACTTCAGTCAGAGTCGTATTACTAATGTTTTGTGAGAAAAGAAATCCTGGGAAGAATTTGAAGATCTATGCGTTATTTTTATAATAAGCAGTGATGTCATCAAATCTAGGCCTTGAAAATGTTCGCATTTGAAAATATTTGAAGTGTAACATCATATTCCAAGCGTGTATACCTATTATTAAAAAGTCAACGTCGTTCTCTTAGTAGCCGCTATACGTTGATAGAAAACATGTTAGTGCAAATATTTACAAATTACTCTGCATAAATATCTATCTAATATATCATAATAAGCTCTATTGATAATTTTAATTACCTAAGGTCATGATATCTTACATCGACCTTCAATTTTGTTTTGAAAATAACGCTATTACATAATATTCAAGGTTGGTATACCGATTATCTATAATCTAAATAACTGCTATATCTCGATGTCAAACATAACAGCACATAACAGCGCAAGCATTTACATAAGTTACATATTGAGACGCAAAAGTTTGTATTATAATTTGAATGGAATGTTATTTTAAAAGAAACGTTTGTAGCAGATTTTAAATCAGATAAACTAGAATATGAAAATGTTGAGAACTATTTCAATCATAACATTTGACCTTGTGCGTTCATCTGAATATAGTGAATTGTATTTTTTCCATGTGGATCAGTATTCGGATACAAACTGGATTTCGGACTTCGTTGATATTCAGCCTGTTCCAGATGGCCAGTTAACATTTTATTGCAACTTCATGAGCTTAAGGTATTAGACCCCCTAATAGTAATGTTTAAAAAATGGCATTTGCTTGGTAATTTTTTACAGTTGATCGTGATTCGCACTGTGTTGCAAATTTTTAGAAACTTTAACCGTGTTGTTTGTTATAAATTTTGTATAAATTAACTAAATCCCCGATGAAAACGAGTTTTGAGATACCTTCCAGCAGATGTGTCTTTAAATAACTAATGAATTTAAACACCAAACAGCATTTCGATAATTAAAATTTAGCAAAATATTTACGCAATTTGTAATAACGGTAGCCTTGCTGAAAAGTTTACTTGAAATAAAATACTACGTTCATTGAAATCCTTGACGTGACTACATGCTCTGGCAAATTGAATTAATTGCAAAATAAAACCCCATAATATGAAGCCTGAGGTACATCCAAGTGGGGTAAATTTACAATACTTAAATTGAAATAATCCCTTTTTTTCATAAATTTCGGCATATATAATATTGTCAGAAATAGAGTGATGTAAATCTTCAAATGATGTAATAGTATCCCAATTCTTAGTTTTGAAGCTCTGACGCTCCCTAGGATAAATAGTATCCACGGATTGAACACAAACATTTTACATATAATAAAAATATCAGATAGCCTGATATATTATCAAATGAAGTTATAATGTCTGCCTTCGTATCTGGAGAAAGGCTCAACATGAAATATTTTCATAACAATATAAAACAAATCTGCGACAAGGGGTGGACAAGTTGTTCCCATGGGAATACCAATTACTTGTCTGAGGACTGCATTACCAAATGTAGAACAGTAAAAAGGAAAGAGTTTTATAAAATTCGTCAAAGGTCCGCATTGTATAATGTTTGATCATACTACTAGTATAAAAATCTTTGCAAGCGAGAAATGTAGCATCCTCCCTGACAAAAGCCTTTTGAATTAGTGTAGTCACTTTGTCATTTATTTAAGTATGTGTTAAAGTAGTATACGAAGTACAAAATCGTATGTTTTGACTTTAGCTTAAATGTTATTATTAATTTTAAGCTATCTTTTCACTTGGGCTTTTACAGCCATTGGATATGATGTTCATATTTTTTAAATATTTGTAGAGGTACAAGAACGTGAATTAGCGATAAAACGAGCTTTATATGGTCGTTTATGCAACCAAGGAATACAATACATTTGTCGAAAGTTTAATATTTTTATCATCTATACGAATTTTCAAATTAGAAACGTCAGTGATGTTATCCGTGACCAAAGTCTTTCAACAGAACGGCTCAATGTATAAGCTTTAATGCTATTTATCTCGCTCTGTAAAAAAAATATAATGCAGGCTTCAAAGGATGATAATATTTTTAGCCGCCTTGTCTGCTGGAACTAAGACATATTTAGAATGTAATTCTTTGATTTCTTTTTTCAGATATTTTAAAATAAACTTGGGTTGGTGCAAGTAGTTTATCATTTGATTTATCAAATGTTATAGGATAAAACATTTCGTTTCTAAGACGTTAATGCATTGGGATCAGCATTTTCACGACGGATATAACATGCAATTTGACTTCCATTTCCGATAAAGCGTAACGTCCAGTCTATTTGATTTTTCCGTAAATCGTTTTATTCATTCAGCAACCACTTGCTTCTCAACTATCTTAATTTCATATAAAAGATATCTAAAATGGTAAAAACCGGATAATTATAAAATTTGAATTTGCGTATAAGGTACGTTAGGCAACAAGTTCAAACAAGTAACCTAGTATTGCAGTGGCATTACAGATGTCCCAGTGAAAAATTATGTTAGTGTCCGTCTCTTACGACTTACATATAGCAATTGTATATTTTTGTCTTTTATCTCTTGTCGGTGAACAGTTATTCGTTTGCGCAGAAAATTTTACTATCGACACGTAGGCTGGATAAAGACAACCGTCATTCACGACTTTTTTCTTATATAAATTACAATCTATAAACGCGATTTTAAGAACAGAAAAGGAACAATCTTGTATCAAAATATTTAAACCAGAGCTTAATTCAAGACATAATAAACTGATGCAAATAACTGGCAAAGAGTAACGTCCCTTCATTTTGACGTCATTTGATGTCGTTCCTATGCGAGGTGATTGATGTTGTTATCACTCTTGAAGTTTTGTACAAGCAGTGAAACAGGCTGGGTTCTTTTATTATATGTAATATTTGTAACTGGACAGAATCTGGATCCGTTGAATTACAATACATTTACTATATATATATATATATAGTTGAACAGAAATGTTCTAAATACGGAACTGATTAGCCTTTTTTCACCTTTGAATGATATGTTGATAAAATGACGATACAGCAAAATGCCAAAGCATTTAGATATAACTGGCTTTTGTTTCGAAAAATAAAAAACACAACTTTGATAAGATTATGTTGATCAAACATTTGGAATGCTTTCAATGTCATAGAAACTTTAAAAGGTACCTCCTGTTTACAAATGTATCCATTGTAGAATGCGTCGTCGACGGCATTGATAGGATAAATTCGTATGTTGTCATTGGGGAACGGATCCCAGTCTACGTTTGGGAATCTCATTGTAATTTTTTTATTGTAAAAGTCAAATACACACTCCGCCCAAACACCAGCTATGAAAATAAAAAAAGGTATTAACTGGTAAGTGAATGGAGTATTGCCATGCTTTACTAAGTGACCTAATTAAAAGAGACTAAATACCTTAAAAGTAATATAACCTTGTGATCTGATATCTGGCAATGTTATATATAGTATATAAGGCTTGAACACATCTGCGCATGAGATACACTTCTTACTTTAACCTGTTAATATAATGTAACCCCGACAGTTGAGCTAAATGTATGGATGCCGCATGGCAAAATGTCACATTATATGACACATTTGTGCTAAAAATTATTAAAATCTTTTCAATGATGATATCGTTATGGAATTAACAGGAAAACGTCTTTTGACTTTTAACCTTCAGTTTCCTGACATTTGAGTAAAGAAATTCTGTTTAGTTAAGGGCAACATTCATGCCTAGTAATTATGTAGGCAGGATTCTTGACTGTACATGAAAACAGAACTTTTTTTATCATGCGATCTCTTGAACTCAGACGTAACCTTGACTTTTAAGCTAATTTAAAGATACTGTATACTTGGGAGCATTAATTTTGTGCCAAGATGTCTTTAAACACTTGATGATCAAAAATGCTTCACCAGGCATTATTTCAACACGAGAGGGCACCTGAATAAAATCTCAGTCATACACACTACCGGATGCACATGCCATTAAAAGTCTCATGAAATTTGTCTTGATTTTTTTTCAAACATTTTAACAGGCCACCATTAACATTCACCTCTTACTTTTACTATTTAATGGCATTTTCGTTACCATAGCTTTAATGTCATATATTAAAAAAACATAAAAAAGGTACATTAAAAGCCTGGTAAAATATATATTGTTAAGATGACTTTGAGGGCCATGAAAAGCTGCTAAAATAAACTATTAAAATAATTTAATTGGTTCTTTAAAACCCCATGAAAATTTCTTAGTTGGCGTTAAATTAATGAGCCATTAAAAATACTCCTTAATTTCACATTAATTAGTAAAAACTAAGAGGGCCATTATTTTTTTAATACTCTATTAATGGCCGTTAATTAGCAAATGGTCTAATTAGATATGTCAGATTCAATTTTAATGAGTTTGTAATATTGCAATTCATATCAAATTAAGGGCCATGAAAATTTACCACCAGAACTAGACATCAATAAGATAATCAGCTTCATATTGAGATTTGCCTTATGGATTTAAACTACGTATTAAATGAACCTTAGTTTTCACTCGAGAATTGGAA
This sequence comes from Mercenaria mercenaria, assembly GCF_021730395.1. NCBI lineage: Eukaryota > Metazoa > Mollusca > Bivalvia > Venerida > Veneridae > Mercenaria > Mercenaria mercenaria. The sequence goes on from NC_069362.1 coordinate 29,850,585, forward strand.
AATTTGAAAATCTTAACTGGTCTGAACACAACTCATAATGTAAATTTCTTACCCCACCCACTTTCGTATGCAAATGCTGATTTATTGGACTGGAAAAACAGAAAACAAAAAAGTGGCATACATCAATACGTATTTACTCTTACCAAAATAATGTAGATTGATGTTATCAAATAAATTAGTATGTTTTCGTCCGACTTTTATTGAAATAAATCGGATTTTTGTTTTTAGGAACACAATTTGGCAAACATTTGAAGAAAAGGGCGAAACTGCATTAAGGGGAGATAGATTTAACGCAACTAAATATAACATGATATATTATAGACAATGTGTGCGTAGAATGTACTTAATGTGATTAAAGTCCATTTTAGAACAATATGGGACTGAAATTAAAAGCATTCCTTGGGGCGAGCGCAAGCAAAAGAAAAAAAAACAAACAAAAAAATGTGCTTCTGAAAACAACGAATCACATTTTACAGAAAGTAGAATTTAATGGGCATCACATTGCTGTTAAGGGCCATTAATTTGGCTTTTAAATGAAATCATACAGAACCTAAACATTTAATGGGCATTGAATCAAAGTTAAGAGCCATGAATAATCCTGTTAAATTCAAAATATACAGAATTTCATTATTTTTTCAAGGCCATTAACTTTTTTAGCTACCAAACCCAATTTTTAACACTATGATTTATGGTCAAAAATGGGTGTTTTAATGGTAATTTAACATGTAACCCGGACAAGCCTATATCTGATTTCTGATATCTCTGTCGTGGGGGCTTTGTCTCACTCTGTCCCTCTGGTCAGATCGCTCTTTGTCTGTACTAATAGAGGATGAATTATGCGCCCTGTGTGGCTGCATTTGAACTATGTAAAGCGCCTTTGAACGTGAAATTGATCATGAAAAGGGCGCTATATAAATCTGGTATAATCATAATAATGATAATTGTAAGTCACTAAAACGTCATAACATCACTTTTGCTTATGTTAATTTCCCGCGCGTTATGTATATACGCTACCTTAAGAAAGAGTGCTACAAAGAAATTATTTGTATTTGCATTATTTATTCAATTATTTGTAAAATACGGTATGCAAGAAAAATAATCCGTCCGGATAAAAAGCGTATATGTATACGATATGCAAGAAACATATCAGTCATGTGTTTACAAATCAGGTAGAAATATCTGTCCCTTGGCCACCTGCGCATGGGCCATAACTCGGCAAGCCTCATTACCGATTAATGCGCAGGTGCCCTCGGGACGGATATTTCAATCCGATTTTTTAACACATGATACATACCAATAATCTGACCTGTATTCAACTTTGTCTAATATAATTTACCTATCAGAAAGAAGCCCGTCTCTCTGATGCCATGAAGAAGTACGTCGTCGCACGTACGATAATCAAATTCCTCACAGGACACCTCGTCCTCGCCAAATGTGCAGTCAACATACATGTCGCAGATTAATTCGAGGGGAATGCAACGTTTGTCCCGGCAAGCAAAAGCTATTGATGAGTTACAGGTTTCTAAAATAGGATATAACGTTATCAAAACGAGAGATTTTTTCATAAGAAGAATCAAGTCGAACGTAACTTTTTTTAAGTTACAAGTTCATGTGAAAAATGTTACAGTCACTTGCGGAAAACAGGTAAGGGCTGGTATAGATCACAAGTAGTCTGGTTAGATGAAATGCCAGCCATTGTATAACTAAAACCTGTTGACTAAGAAAATGCTTTAAAAAGCCATGCCTGCATAGTGAATCACTTCAAATTAGATTCATGTTTGGTATATAAAACATAACATAAAGATATTCATAGCACGTTTTTCGCTGAAATAATTACTATCATAGTTAATTATAACAAGAACCGCAGCAATTGCTACATTGTATATAAAAATATAGCAAAATCACATTTACATGAATCTACGATAAAATATAGTTGGCTGTTACATTTCACTCCCAATGATTGTAACATAAGAAATACTACTTCTGTTCCGCTACATACGAACTATTTCATGGCTAAACGGTTGAAAATAACATTTCAAAAACATAGTTATGATAGAGAGCGATACTGACTTATGTGTAGGACCGTAAACATGTTTTGATCTTTACGAACGAATCCAATTAGCTTAATCATGATTCAGCGGTGACGCCATAAATGTATGACACAAAGATGTGATGTAACACAGGGTCAACTAAACGAATTTGATTATTCTTTTCATAAATGATTTACGAGCTTTTAGATAGATATTTTATAAATACTTCTCAAAAATCTAAAACAAGGAAGAAATACCTACACGTTTCATTGGATATGCAACACTTTCTAACCATGGGAGTAAATTGTAATTGTATATGATCCGAACGACGTAATTACGCTGTAAATGTAGTACTGTAACATGCCAAGTACTTGCGTTGTTAGAATCGAAATAATAAATATGTTCCAATAACTTTATCAGTTAATAAGATCTAAGCACACGTGATTTAAGTATTACGCATCCAAACTCCTGCTGTCCATATTTCATTAACTGATAAAATATAGGAACATATTTATTATTTCGATTCTAACAGCGCAAGTAATGTTACAGTTCTACATTTACAGCGTAGAAATTCCTCTTCCTAAAGGTCAAGCGGGGACACTCGATTTTTGATAAAAAATATGGTAGCACACGTTGATTCTACTTTCAGCTACTTTCACAATAAAATGTTTTATTTTTAACCTTATAGTGTAAAGGTCTACTAAACGGGAATCTGTACGATTGAAAAAAGATTAATGGGCAACATACATCAAACTGTTAGACTGTGTCTGAAGGTCACAAAAAGACATGTCGCCAGTCCACGACTGGACCGATCTATGACGTCATCAAAGTGGCGGCTAGATTTGAAAATATAACTTTCCTGATTTGAAAATTTACAGAAGTTCCACAGCAAAATTGCATACCATTTTCTTTACTTTTTTATCCTGGAATATATGCTGTCAATGTAATAACAGTATTTAAGTATATAAACAATTAAATAATGTGAAATAATCAAAATATATCGTACCCGCCCACTTTATTTCAACAGACTTATTTATTGTTGAATATATTTGTTTCGTGTAGGCTTTACCATTAAACTACACAAATACTATCATATTCCAACTGAAGTTTAAATAAGTTTAATAATAATTATGTTTTAAAACTACCTAACAGTGGTTAATAAATATCAATTTCGATACTTATTGGAGAGGCTTATGAAGACCTCTCCATAATGTTTGCTTTGCTTTCAAACTAGGACTTAGACTAATCTACTAATATTTCGACGTTAGATTTCACTTTCTAGCACGAATAACGGTGAGCCAGTTTAACCTGTTTAACAGGTGGTTCGTTTGCCCAGTTCGTTTGGGCCGGAATAAGAAGCGAGTTTCCATGAATGCCAACATGACTGGGAATGCAACAAAATATGATAGACTTTTTAAAGAGAGTTCATGAACCCTGAAAAGAATATTTTGAATGGTTTTCCATATTTTGTTTATGACTTGACTGTAAAACAGAAAGAGAGTCAGAAAATATAATAGTTTTTTTTCACTATATTTTGATTCAAATTTGAGGGCTAAATCAATAGCTTTTGCATCGGCTGAAAATATTATTTCATTATTTTGCAAAGTTACACGTAAATTTGATTGATGAAGCACACCAAAACTTTGACTAATCTTTGAATCGTCTGTGTAAATAGTACTTGTAAGTTGGCTTGATTTCGTTAAATCTGGACTAAATCTCTGACTTTCTAAAGGCAGTTTTCATATCAAAAATAACTGTAGGAGAATTAAGGGTCCATGTATCTGGAATTGTATTTTCTTTAATACTATCGAATTCAAAGTCAGTTTTATGCGAAATTCAAATGGTTTGAATTGTTTTGGTCTTTTCTCATATCAAAGTACTTGGGTTTAAAAATGACTTTACGAGCAGGATTAGAATCGTTTACAGCCATTCTCAAAGTATATTGCAATGAAGGTTTTCTCGGCGTTTGTAGTTAAAAGCTGGCGATATTCGAAATGCACTGAGAGCAACACGAAGACCTTGATTATGGATAATATCCATCATATGTAAATAAATAACATTTTCTTGTTAACCATAAAAAACAAAAACGTAAACTAGCTTAGATCTAATTAAAGCTCTATCAAGTCTTCATTTAATTTTGCGATCGGCTCCTCAATCAGTATTTGAAATTACCTTTAAAAGGTTCAGTGACTTCAGACATTTGGCTTTCAAGTATTTCGTATTTGGTATAAAAGAAAAGCTTTTTTATCAAAAATAACAGCAAGAAATTTGCTTCGTTAACAACGGGTATTTTTGTAACAATTATAAAAGGCTCAGGGTCGCAGTATTGTTTCCGTAATTGACAAATGTGGACACAGTTTTCGAAAATATAAAACCATTTTCTCATGGTCCAAGTTTGAACTTTATTCAAACTCTGCTGTAATTGGAGTTCAATTGTACGCATATTTTTCGAACGATAACATATCAAAAATCATCGACATATAGTGAAAAATCTGTTCCTGGTGACAAGCATTCTACAATATTATTAATTTTGATGCTAAAAAGTGTTACGGACAAAATAAAACTTTGAGGAACGCCCTGTTATTGCTCAAAAGAGTCAAAGAGGGTTGAACCAATTCGTGCTTTAAAATTGCGATCAGATAAAGATTGAGATATATATGTTGGAACAACACCTTTTGAACCTAAATTGTCAAGGCCATTCATAATACCATATTTCCATGTAGTGGCATGAGCCTTTTCCATTTTGTCAGTCGGACAAGATTTTCAATTGTGCTGCGCTTCTTGCGAAAACCGCTTTGAAAATTCGTAATTAGGCCTTGAGATTCAAGATTCAAAACTAGTCTAGGATTAATAAAACGTTCTAGAGATTAACATAAACTACTAGTAAGTGCAATCGGTCTATACTCCGACTTTAAAACCAAAACTTACAAACTGAGTAATAAACTAGAACAAATAAAATGTTAAGAATTTATTTTTTTTTTAAATTGCACATTAAGATTAAAAATACATTAAAAAAAATAAAACGATATATTTTTTTTTTCATTTCTTGCGGACGTCCGTTTGATTGATATTTTATTCCAATCATTTTCAAAGCTTTTCGGAAAATATTCTCTTGGGTCCAAACAAAACGAGGTTCTCGCAAAAAATGGTAAGATGCAAATTTGGCAGCTTTCACCTGGACCAAGTTCGGACTAGAAAATGCTTGGGTCTATACGGTTGAGCAAATCCTGAAGAGATCTTTAGGTCGTGGTTACTGTGACGTTGGCCAAGAATACAATTTGCAGAATATAATTCAACAAAGCTTGTGCCTAGGATCTCTAAATTTGATATGAAGGGCGGCCATTACCAACGGAATGATGACCCCTGCATCAGAGGAACTGTTTATTCGTATATTGCACAAGCTATCACATAACCAGAGACATCGAAAACAATTGCTATGTTCCTGATAAAACTTTAAAAAGAGCAACACTGGACCTCTTCTAGGTTTCTACTTGTATAGCCTGTAATTTAACAAAGCTCTGCCACACATAAAAAATATTCTGTACCAATTTGCCGGATCAGCATTCGTATCTCGTTGAACTACGGAAGGATTTTAAACATTCGGATTTAATTAAATATAATGATTAGCATTCATGTAAATAAACCCTATCTTCGTTTAATGTTTGCTCCCGGTAAATGTGTTTTATATTAGTTAGAATCCTTTCAAATGTTAGATTGGTAGTTTCCATAGGATCTAAAAACGTTCTTGAACAACAGAGAAGTCTTTGAACAATACATTTACTTTATCCTCAGTTTTCATTGTTACTGTTATTTAAGAATATTTTGGCCATTTTAGGCTAATCTGTGGTCAATGGCCAATTGCATATGTTGAGAACGACTGCTTTATGTTACAACTGGTTTGTTATTATCTGATTAAGACGGGTTTAAACATTTGTTTTTTTTAGTTCAGTACTTCTTAATGTTGAATGCATATTACACCGACTGCAAGTTATGTTAATGTTATTAGCTATGACCACGGGCAGGTGGATATGATTAGAAGATGTTTGTGTACATGTAAGCGTCTTGAGAACGCGACTGTCTACGAAATGTCCAAATTGTCACTTTTGCTTTCCACGGAAGGACCTAGAATCACCCAACGTGGAAAACATACAATGTAATTCCAAAGATGATCGTAATTATTAGCAGTAACTATAATGATAAGCTATGGAGGAAATCTCTTGCACCGCAAGTTTTCCGTCGTCCAAAGCTGATTTGCAACGTATTCGTTTCATCGACAATTACTCTATTTCTGAAGTCTGTGAGATTTATTACCTGAGATGTATTATTCATTTCTTTTTTGTTTGCCGCAACGTCTGTTTACGATGTTTCCCGTATTTTTTTTTGTTATGACGTTACGTCGTTGTATTTTTTCAAAATGTAAACTGCCTTAAGATATGTACTATTGAAAGCGCTTGCAGTGAAGAATTAAAATAATTGAAAAAAAAAAACACTGAAGAAATAATTGGAAAAAAAACCACTGAAGTCTACTTCTGTTATTTCCTTGCAAATTGAACTTTTATATATATAAAGTTTGGGCATAACATATCTTTAATATTGTATAGATAACTTTTTGTAATGAATATTAATAAATAATAATAACTAATAGATAAAGATGCGTGTACGATGTAAACTATAAAAGAACTAATTTTAGTAACAAAATCTGAGAACTCTGATCAATCATTTGAAATGATCTGATATTTATCTTAAAGAAATGGTCGTCATTTTGATGACGTCATATCTCGATCCAGTCGTAGAATTGAGACTGTCAACTTGGCTTAAAATGAACTTCAGACATTACGGAACAGGTTGCTGTATGTCGTCATTAATCTTTTTTCCTATCGCACGGGACCAATATATGGCTCTAAGCAAATACGCTAAAAGTTGCAGTACTGTTTAGACACAGAATCTGTTCATTTTATGCTAATAATATAGATCTAGCGAGTTTTCATATTTTGAAATTTGAAATTTTGGTCTAGTTTTATACATTTGATACACGACCTACATATCATTGCATGCCTTTTTCCATGCATTCCTACCTTCAACAGTTATGATCCTTATCAGAAAATTAAATAACGGATGATAACAAGTTTTGTTTCTTATTAGCTACACGACCATCACACTGACACGCTTATCGTTTGTTATGAGTTCATTGAAATCAAAACATGAATGAACTGGTACAAAGTGCGGATAGACATTCAATACAGTGAAATAAAAATGTATGACTGAACATGATATATCATCATGGCGTGTATGCGAAGTTGGATAATTGCAAAAGAAGTAAATCAATAGATAACTCTGCTTAGTAGTACTGGCCTATGGAAAGAGTTGTCATTCTCTGCCGATCACAACTTTAAATTAAATAAATAACTTCTGTTATTGATATTAACATAACTAACATACATTTCATTTTTGTAAAATCATTTTTAGGTATGTTATTTCAAGAACTTAAAAATCAATTTCTAGAGTTTATTTAATGTTTTCTCAATCAACCTGTTTGTAAAATCTCTACCACTTGTATTAACAATATATATATATATATATATATATATATATATATATAAAAGAAAAACATCCAATGGGTTCCCTCTATCTGTATTTCTGTCTTTTTTATTTATTATATACTTGTCCAGGAGTAACTTTTACTATTTTCTATTATATATATATATATATATATATATATATATATATATATATATATATATAGAGAGAGAGAGAGAGAGAGAGAGAGAGAGAGAGAGAGTATAGTATATATATATATATATATATATAGAGAGAGAGAGAGAGAGAGTATTTGTTTGTTTTGAGTGAATATGGAATATATCTCACCGAGAAGTGAATATATTTCAAATATTTTCACGAGCGCGTAGCGCGAGTGAAAATGTGAAAATTTTCTCTCTTCGAGGTGAGATATATACCATATTCACTCAAAACAAATTTTCTTTTTATTTTATGCTCAATTACGTTGAGATATGCATTTTGCAACTGTTTTAATCTCAGCGCGGGAAACAGACGCGCGTAAACAGACATGGCGTTAGATGTGCTGTGACGTTATAAAGACGCATGCAACATAAAGTTCCATTTTGTTTTATTTTTTGCTGCATAACGGTATGAAATTCACTTTCAGTAAAATAATTTGAATCGAGAACTATATTATAAAGAACAAAGTACGACTACAGTTTTCATCCTGTTTTAAGCAAATAATTTAAAGTTCATACTCAATGTAATAAGGGGGTGGAGCTATATCTCTCACAGTGTGAAAATATAGATTTCATATTTTCACAGTGTGAGTGATGAGATATGAAAATATTTAACTGATATAATACAGTATTTCATTAGTTAGCATAAAATAAATAAATAAATAAATAAATAATATATAAATAAATATTGATTAAACATAGAATGGGATTACGCTTCATTAAACATTACCTTCATGAAATCTTTAATACATGCACATTTGATTGTGTTCAAAACGTCTATGATTTGATCACAACAGCATTAAATAAAAAAAAACTAGAAATATATGCATAACTACAACGTGGTTGTCATTCATTAAGCTGATCCAATTACACAAGATACTAAAGCAGAAAGTCATCTTTTCTGATTGCTTCGTTTCAAAAGTAAAAGAAGTTGAACTAACCACAGTTATTTTCATCACTTCCATCTAAACAATGTTGCACAGCATCGCATACTTGATATTGCCGTATACACTGCGAATTTGCGCATTCAAAGTCCTTTTCAAACGAACAACTTGGAAAATCTGTAAAAATAAGAACCAAAGGTGAATATTAAGACCTATGGTATTACGTTGTGATTTAAGGAAACAGCCAAAACCTTTTGAGATTGCTTAATTTATTTGATTTATTTCTTAAGCGATGTAAAAGATTACCATCAGGCTGGTTATAATTTATTTGGAGTCATTTGACGTCTTTAATAGAAACAAGTAACGTCACTGTTAAATAAATGATGTCTAATTTACTAAGGAATAAAAATGACGTGACGTCGTTGTAAACAAATCTTTGTGAGATATGATATTTATGTGTCTCTGTTTAGCGAAGGTTTAAAGGTGCAAAATAAAGCCAAATGAATAGACATAAATCTTAAACAAGAGGACCATGATGGTCCTGGACCGCTCACCTGTCCTCACATGAACTGAGTGACTTCGTTTATTCTGACCAACTTCCATGAAGATCCATTGAAAAATATGGCCTCTGGAGAGGTCAAAAGGTATTTCTATTATTTGACATAATAACCTAGTTATTGAAGGCATGTAACCCAGTTTTGTACTTGACCTAGATATCATCAAGATGAACATTCTCACCAATTTTCATGAAGATCTCATAAAAAATATGGCCTCCAGAGAGGTCACAAGGTTTTTCTATTTTTAGACCTACTGACCTACTTTTTGACCGCACGTGACCCAGTTTTGAACTTGACCTAGATATCATCAAGATGAACATTCTCACAAAGGGTTTATGTACGTTTAGACCTAGTGACCTAGTTTTTGACCGTAGTTGACCCGGTTTCAAACCTGACATAGATATCATCAAGATGAACATTCAGACCAACTTTCATGCAGATCCCATGAAAAATATGGCCTCTAGAGTGGTCACAAGGTTTTTCTATGATTTGACCTACTGACCTAGTTTTTGACCGCATGTGACCCAGTTTTGAACTTGACCTAGATATCATCTAGTTGAACATTCTGACCAATTTCATAAAGATCCCATGAAAAATATGGCCTCTATAGAGGTCACAAGGTTTTTCTATTATTTGACCTAGTGACCTAGTTTTTGATAACACATGACCCGGTTTTGAACTTGACCTAGATATCATCAAGATGAACATTCTGACCAATTTTCATGCAGATCTATTGAAAAATGTGGCCTCTAGAGAGGTCATTAGGTTTGTCTATTTTCAGACCTACTGAACTAGTTTTTGACCACACGTGACCCAGTTTCAAACTTGACCTAGATATCATCAAGATGAACATTCTGACCAAATTTCATACAGATCCCATGAAAAATACGGCCTTTAGAGAGGTCACAATGTTTTTCTATTATTTGACCTACTGACCTAGTTTTTGAAGGCACGTGACCCAGTTTCGAACTTGACCTAGATATCATTAAGTTGAACATTCTGACCAACTTTCATGAAGATCTTTGAAATATATGGCCTCTAGAGAGGTCACAAGGTTTTTCTATTTTTAGACCTACTGACCTAGTTTTTGACCGCACGTGACCCAGTTTCGAACTTGACCTAGATATCATCCAGATAAACATTCTGACCAATTTTCATAAAGATCCCATGAAAAATGTGACCTCTAGAGTGGTCACAAGCGAAAGTTTATGCACGGACGGACGGACGACGGACGCTGCGCGATCACTACTAAACACTCCGATAACCGTACAATATTTCATCTAAATCAATACATGTACAGACTAACGAATAATTGTTTTTGTATTTTCTTAGACTGACATGGGTGGTCATTTTGTCCTACTTCCGTGTTTATCGCTTTTCCGTAATCGGTCGGAAATTCTTTGGGATCACATGATTTTAAAATTAATTCAAACGAATATCCGTTTAAAAACGCGGCACAAAATTACTGTATTTCCATGATGGTATTTATACACGATTAGCATAAAAAATATGAGATGAACAAACTTTTAGTTTCAAATTGACAGTGACATATATTGTTACGACTCAGGGGTGTTGCGGAGATGGGTAGGCTATGCGTACTGAAGAACTCTTGGTAAACTTCACTCATGTAGTCGGAAAGGCACCAGAGAGACTAATAAGACTCAGGTTAACAGTTAATGAAATTTATCAATATTGATATATCATCCTCCAGGAAATACAGGTGAAGTCATCACATTAAACAAGCACATCTAACTGATAACAAATGTAGTCACAAATTCTTCTTGATAATAAATGTATTCATATATTGATGGTTAAATTCTGCCAGTATAAGTGCAAACTTATCAAATGAGATTAAGACTGTTCCGGCTTTCCATAGTTTACAGGTAGCGAAGCGAGTTTCAATGAACTTAAAAATGTTTTACAAATCAATACTGAGCACTTTAACAGGTACAAAATGCAAGATTTGATAATCATCTCTTTTTAGATTAATCTATGTATGACTGATCTGGCGTTCCATAAGTTGTAGATATAGACACCGATATAAAGAAAATGTTCAACAACGGAAATTCCTTCTATAAAAATATAGTCTCTTATATTCTCAGTACTTTAGACAAATCCATTAATTTACTTTACTTTAAATAAGCAACGACTATGAAATACATCTGTGCAAAAAAAACTCATAGAAATGTTACTAAATGTTGTATCAAAAGGGGCTTTTATAGACCTATGACTTTTAATTAATATAAATTCTGATTGCAGAGCAACTTTCTTACATCTATGTTCAGCCTAGTGTTCATTTTAATGAAAATCTATTGAAACAAGCCGAACGTTGTTTTAGGTCTGAAAGCTTGAGCTGAAGTGATTTTAGATGGCCAAAATCGGGCCCTTTTATAGTTTTCCAGAGAAAGTGACCCAAAAATTTACCAAAACAGTCAAAATGGGTTACTTTGGGTAAATTGACCAAATGGTTAGTGACCGACGGGTCACAGTCACCAAATGGTCACAGTGACCTAAATCGTTAAACTCTATGCTGAATACTGCCGTATCATAAAAATGGCGATTTTATGAAATGTTTACATGAAAATAACATCAAAATATCATATTTTGTTATGCACCACTGGGTTAACTCTAACATGTTCAAGTGATTAAAACATCTTTGTAGATGACAACGATAATTTATGTTGCTTAGTAACGGTAAATAGTCCAACAATGCAATGCGAATAAGGATGCATATCCTGTCAGGAAATGTGACAAATTCAGTGAGTTATCATGAAAATATTGTGATTTATGCAAAACTCAGACTGTACTAAAGGATGACACTTATCTTTAACAAAAACAATTAAATACTGTAGATTAATTGTGCAAAGTCTATAGTGATTCACATGTAGGAAAATGTTACAAAATCTGGATTAAATGTGCACCAGCCGAAACGGATGTCTCTCGGTAAATGTAAACAGAGTTAGGATAAGATTAAAACGAACATGGAGGTGTATAATATGAGTTTGGTCTGTCATATTATGTAGATCAACACATATGTGTACAATTCTGTGTTTCGTTACTGTCAGCTTGCAAGAAAATGTCAAGGAAACAGATCAAATCATTGCCAAGATCAATGACTGCTCACAATTACAAGAAAATGGTAAGTCCCCATTGTTCGAGGCGTTACAATACCCCCTTCTTTTTAAGGCAAAACTCCGATTACCTTACCATACTACTTTACATGCTAACATGATTTTTAAATAGTGTCACACCGTATGTCACATGTTCTGATAACTGATATTAGTAGTTCTACATGTTTTGTTTTGCCCTTAAATGCACCTCAATACTAAATAGTCCTAATAGTCAAATTTATGCTATATAATTCACACACAATTTATAAAAAAACTTTCAAGTCTTAGTCTTGTAACACTATTGTAGTTTTCATTTTATTTTCAACAGATAAGTCCTAAAACGTTCTACATTATTTGCGGTTCTACGTGTTTAAGGTGAAGTTTGATCAATGCTTTATTAAAATGATCGACATTGATTCGTCAAGTTCCTTTGGTCATCTCTTGAAAAGTTATGTCACATCTGCTTTGTTCTAGATATTTATCCACGCCCTTCCATATGGGTTTCGCATTCTTCTGGTCATCCACTATCGTCTAGGTCATGCATGCCCTCGCAAATGGATAGTCTTCTGGATTCCTTCATCATCAATGGCAGGATATATATGACTAGGGCTGGTAACTGCTTTCGATACAATCTGATTAGTCATAATGTTAGATTGTTACATGCTGTGCTCAAAGTAGCCCTTCAATGTCATGTGTCTGATACAGATGAACTTATTTTGTCATCGAAAGCTTATGTTCAGATCATTTTTCTATATGCACCCTGCTCAACATATTGGAAGTGTTCCCCTTCAACCAATATCCGCCGCTCTTGTCAGGCCCCAATTTTGGTAGTACTCTGTTATAAGCCAGTGAGTCTCTTGCCATTATTGCACTGGATGTTACACATGTACACCTGCACCAACATGTCACTGTCACACCGGTCTTGGAATTGTTTTCCTTCATTTATGTTCAGGTCCAAGGCTCTAACAGTTCTACACTGACACTAACAAAAAGGTCAACGCTTCAAGAGTCGGGCATCACCTTCGCCACAGGTACAGTCATTTGGGAGTCTTGCATCTTCATTAAACATGAAAGTACCTCAACTTTGTAATTAGTGAGTATGTTACCTAAACAGCTATTACTTCATCCAGCCGGTTGTCTTCCCTCCAGGTCATCTCACTGCTTTTGCAATCACGCTACATGTACATCCTTCAATAGTTGTAGGGAATTTCTGGAACCCTGAACCAAAATCACTCTTGTAATTACTTATAAAAAAATGAGCTGCCTCCCTAGACAAACATTTAATGAACCACAAATTATAGAAACATTTTCTCATTCTGAGACATGATTTAAGCCTTTTCGCACAGCGGTACCTAAAATCACTATATATTTCAAAATTGCACTTTTAGATAAAGACTTATCATTAGGATTCATATGCTTCTATATAATCATTTACAACTAATTGATGGCATAACTGCCCATTTCAAAATTTCACATTTTGTGCTTCTCTAGATTTAACACAAATGAATTCAAATTTGATAATGACATCACGATGAATTACATAATTATCTGCTGAACACAATTTTATGCACTTTTCCATCATAAAAAAAACACTGATAAATTCTATTCATATAGAATTTAAACCACAAATATTTCCACTTTAATTTGATTGAAAATAACACCACTAACACTGCCTATTTGAATTTCGATACAAGACTTCTGCTGCTTCAGTGACTACTTCCTTGTTACTTCCAGCTGCACCACCGCGTGCTTTTCGCTTGCCCCTTTTGGCACTTCCACTCAAGTATCGGTTATCTTCATCGTGAGGTTTGTGACCATTTTCCAGATTCTGGACCAAACTGCTATCAGACCTCTTGGCAGTCTTTGCCGCAGTTTTCTTCCTATGCTTATGCTGGCCTTTTCTTGATGATTTCCTGTGAAAGGGCTCCCCACAAATACCCTCAGTGCTGCAAGAACCTCTAGGTGTTACTTCTCTTGCCCAGGGTATGGTAGACTCCTCTCCTTCGACATTTATTGCAGTCGTCAAACTTGTTTTGGTTGCCATAGGTTCACTGGAGCCTAAAACTGTATTCTCTTTGAATGCATCTGTTGACTTCACCACATAATCAGCTCCATCATCTACATCTTCTGTGCTTTCAACAAACATATCTAATGAAGACTCTTCCATTGCTGGTGCAGTGACATCACAAGCTACCTCTCTGGCATCTCCACAGCAAGGTTTTGGCAAGCATGGAATCTCCTTCCCTCCCATCACTATCACATTCTTACTTATTAGTATATCTACTGGACTAGCTTCACTTCCTGCCGAAACGTTACAACCCAGGAATGCATCATTTCCTATGTCTGCTACCACCATTTCTGTCGTCATCTGGACTTGCCCCATAGTGAGGTTAAAATCCCCCTTTCCCCACTCTTTTATCTTACTGTCTGCACCACGTAACCTTGATGGATCTCTCCAAGATGGCCTCTCACCATCCCCCATCCTCTGGTACACCCTGTAAGACAAAATAGACCTTGGGGCCCTTGTATCTAAGGTGAATGTCACAGATTCACTGTCAGCCTCGCCCTGTACATACACACCTTCTCTATGTTCCCATTCAGCTTTACCACTGGTGGCAGCCTCCGACATCACATTTCTTGCTTGATTTATTGATGTTTTGCCCTCTTTCAAACTACACGAAATCTTCTTTACATGGACCTCTCTCTGGGCGCAAAAGCCGGTCCCTTGTAGTTTAAAGGATCATCTGTTGTTGATTCATGTGCGGCTACTGGAGAGTCACTCATGAAATTCTTGCTATCTCTGGAAGGACAGTCTCTTGAATAGTGTCCCCTCACATGACAACTGTAGCATTCAACATCAGTTCTGGTCCGTCTATCCTTGGCTCGAGCAAAGGACTTTTCTAATCTCCCCACTCTCTCAATGAGGCATTGTAATAGCTCCTCTTGAGTGTGTTTCTTCTCTACAGGTGTACCAAACTTTGAACAGCTTGTGTTAAGGTCCAGCACCTTATCACTTGGTATTCTGTTTATAATTTCTGTGTTGTGGTCTGGTTCCACTTCAAGCTCATAGAGGGAATCATCCTGGATCCTGTTTACATGTCGCTCACCATATCTGATACGCCTTTCATTCCTGTTAGTGTTATCTCTGGCATAATCAGGTTTCCAGCTAGAGTCCTCCTGTTTGTAAACATCAGCCCGTCTAGAACTATATCTGCCTTGCCTATCGTATCGGCAACCATTTTTTGTCTGTATCAGATTTACCACATGGTACACCGCTTCGTCGATATCCCTGGGCTCTTTGTGATATTCGACTTCAAACTTTGTATCTTGGTCCAGGAGGCCATCAAGGAAACGTCTTACCAGGTCTTCATCACGAATGTGTCTGTCCCTGTGTCCGTGTGCTTTGCCATAGAGACGTTTGAGCTCGGCTGCGTATTCTTTCACCGTCTCACCGTGCTTCTGGTTTCTCCGGCTAAACTTGGCGGCAAATGACCTACTTGTTTCTATGACCCGGTTTCGCCTTGTCAACTCAGACATCAGCTCGCTATAATTGTCCAATATTTCCACTGGTAACTGAGAGAAGACGAACTCACTGGCCTGCCCTTCGATCTTCGGAAATAGATTATCAAGCTTATCTTCCTCGGTCCAGCATTAACGGTGTGCCATGGCCTCAAATTTTGAAGACCACACTGTCCAGTCTTCTTTGCCCATGAATGGAGGGATTGTCACATTAGTGTATCTGGGCACGTGACCTCGTGCTTGCCAGGAACGTCCGTGTTCATATCTGGGTTCGAAGCGCTCACTCAATGTATAAACATTATACGCATGCCTGTTATGCATTCTGCTTTGAAAGGTCTGATTCTCAACCATGGGCTCTGAACAGCAATTGCTAAAACCCATGGGGGCTGGGTAGCCATTGTTGACATTTTGTCTAAAGGTTGCTGGTCTAAAATCACCATTGCCTTGGTTTCTCAAACCTACATGCCGCATGCGCCAAGGTACTTCACTGGCATATCCCATGTCATTTGTCTCGCGATCTGCTTGAAGACCTTTCCTCTGGTTTAGATTTTTAAACTCCGTTACCACGTTTCTTAATACACCCCTGACATCTCTCATCATGCTACTCACTTCCTCTATAGCTGTTCTTCCTTCATTTTCCCGTAAGTGTGATGTGTTAATTTCTACATCTGCTCTGTCGATTGTATGGTATGATGCCTCAGATAGCCTGTCATCCTCTAGCTCAGTACTTGTCATGCGTGACCTTTCGTTTTGTTCTGCTTGCCTAAAAAAAATTTGGCCTTGACTGTCCACTGCCTATGGTTCGCATTCATTAGAAGCTTGCATGATGACTCAGGTTCGTATCACTAGATCCAGACGAAGTTTTTCTTGCTGGATCCCACCCCTGCCACCAAACATTGTTACGACTCAGGGGTGTTGCGGAGATGGGTAGGCTATGCGTACTGAAGAACTCTTGGTAAACTTCACTCAAGTAGTCGGAAAGGCAATTAGGGTAAAGCCAGGTTGACTCAGAGCACCATAAAACTAACTAAACCAGAGAGACTAATAAGACTCAGGTTAACAGTTAATGAAATTTATTAATATTGATATATCATACTCCAGGAAATACAGGTGAAGTCATCACATTAAACAAGCACATCTAACTGATAACAAATGTAGTCACAAATTCTTCTTGATAATAAATGTATTCATATATTGATGGGTAAATTCTGCCAGTATAAGTGCAAACTTGTCAAATGAGATTAAGACTGTTCCGGCTTTCCATAGTTTACAGGTAGCGAAGCGAGTTTCAATGAACTTTAAAAATGTTTTACAAATCAATACTGAGCACTTTTACAGGTACAAAATGCAAGATTTAAATATACATCTCTTTTTAGATTAATCTATTTATGACTGATCTGGCGTTCCATAAGTTGTAGATATAGACACCGATATAAAGACAATGTTCAGCAACAGAAATTCCTTCTATAAAAAAAATATAGTCTGTTATATTCTCAGTACTTTAGACAAATCCATTAATTCAATTTACTTTAAATAAGCAACGAATATGAAATACATCTGTGCAAATAAAAGTCATAGAAATGTTACTAAATGTTGTATCAAAAGGGGCTTTTATAGACCTATGACTTTTAATTAATATAAATTCTGATTGCAGAGCAACTTTCTTACATCTATGTTCAGCATAGTGTTCATTTTAATGAAAATCTATTGAAACAAGCCAAACGTGGTTTTAGGTCTGAAAGCTTGAGCTGAAGTGATTTTAGATGGCCAAAATCGGGCCCTTTTATAGTTTTCCAGAGAAAGTGACCCAAAAAGTTACCAAAACAGTCAAAATGGGTTACTTTGGGTAAATTGACCAAATGGTTATAATTAGTTACCGACGGGTCACAGTGACCAAATGGTCACCAAATGGTCACAGTGACCTAAATCGTTAAACTCTATGCTGAATACTGCCGTAGCATAAAAATGGCGGTAAGTAGTCCAACAATGCATTGCGAATAAGGATGCATATCTTGTCAGGAAATGTGACAAATTCAGTGAGTTATCATGAAAATATTGTGATTTATGCAAAACTCAGACTGTACTAAAGGATGACACTTATCTTTAACAAACAATTAAATACTGTAGATTAATTGTGCAAAGTCTATAGTGATTCACATGTAGGAAAATGTTACAAAATCTGGATTAAATGTGCACCAGCCGAAACGGATGTCTCTCGGTAAATGTAAACAGAGTTCGGATAAGATTAAAACGAACATGGAGGTGTATAATATGAGTTTGGTCTGTCATATTATGTAGATCAACACATATGTGTACACTTCTGTGTTTCGTTACTGTCAGCTTGCAAGAAAATGTCACGGAAACAGATCAAATCATTGCCAAGATCAATGACTGCTCACAATTACAAGAAAATGGTAAGTCCCCATTGTTCGAGGCGTTACAATATTAGGCCAAGACAATTTGTTTAATGTCTAAAATTTTATTGAATTAATGTAGCCATATGTACAAACATCAGTGACTTTAGGAAAATTTCGATCACGTTTTGTTTCTACAGTGTAAGATAGTTATTCATTTATATTGAATTTCATAAAACTATGCTAAAATGAGATAAACTGTATAAAATTGCAGACTAAGTTGTGAAAACACTTTTATTCGGGAAGGGCCTAAATTGTCCTTCCGAAAACTTGTAGTATTGCTGTATATTACCTGTATTATAAGAATAGTTTCATGAAGTTTTTGTGAGTTACAAAAATGTTAAATTCCCTGCTAAGTTTATAAAAATCACGTTATCGTTTGGGCATATAATATATTTTGCATGTATTTATAAATTAAAGCCTCGTTTCGGAGGATTCTTTCGAAAGAAAATCCGAAGATGCGCGACAGTAAGCAGTCGGAAAACATACTTTCGGTTTGAAATACGCATATCTTTTGTTTATTTGTTGATTATTCTTGAACATATTCATGACTATTTGGTCAGGTCCGATGCAATGGGTCATATTTTCAGTAAAAAGGAAGTCCCAGTTACAAACTGGGTTTCATACAATACTAGTTCGGATGTTAGTAGTGGACCTTTAAACTACCTTATAAACATCATTTATCGTTGTTTTCTACTGACTATACTGTCCGTGAACATTTTGAAAATTGGAAATATTTTATATTTCGGGAACTCAGGTACCGCACAAACTGTTTTAGAAAACACAGTCATCAAAAAATAGAGAAACCAATATCAAAACTGTAGGAAAAGAGATAACTCAGTCGATGATCTAGATTTAGAGTAAAAGTTTAGATTTCAAAAATAATCATTTTTGGCAACATATCAGGAACGGAAACACGGCCGAAAAATATGAAAGATTTTACATCTGCGATCAAGACCGCCCGCTTAGCTCAGTAGGTAAGACCGTTGGTCAACGGATCGCGGGGTCGCGAGTTCGATCCTCAGGCGGGGCGTATGTTCTCCGTGACTATTTGATAAACGACATTTTGTCTGAAATCATTAGTCCTCCACCTCTGATCCATGTGGGGAAGTTGGCAGTTACTGGCGGAGAACAGGTTTGTACTGGTACAGAATCCAGGAACACTGGTTAGGTTAACTGCCCGCCGCTATATGACTGAAATACTGTTGAAAAACGGCGTTTAACCCAAAACAAAGAAACAAACATCTGCGAGCAAGTAGTATTGCCCAAAAAGTCCAAATAAGAAACAGAACAGGGGAACTAGATGAACACACACACAGAGAGAGAGAGAGAGAGAGAGAGAGAGAGAGAGAGAGAGAGAAGAGAGAGAGAAGATCAGTGCAGAAATAGAACTCATGAAACTCAGAACTGAACAGCATCTGGTCAAAGCAAAAGGAGCTGACGAAGAAAAGTTCGCAATGATCTGCGCAAGGTCAACTGGTGATCTACGTCTATATTATAAAAGGTTATGGGCAGAAGAAACTAAACAACAAGAAGAAATTTCTCTAATATTACGGGACAGTAAAAATGAACCATTCCTGACCAAATATCAATGTGACTTCAAGAACAAACAGGCAGATAAGTATCCCTTTATTCGAGACTATGATAAAATAATCAGATCGCAGCAAAATAGAAGACGACATCCGTTTAAAAATTCGGATTCACGAACACACAAAGGACTTATGCAGATACAACATCAGGCACAAGGCGCAATGAAAACAGATCAAGTTTGATTCAAGCACAAAACACTGAATAAAACAATGAACGCCCGAGAGCTGGGGAAAATATTCCAAACTACAGAAGTAACACCAAAACAAATAAAATACAAGGACGCAATAATGGCCATAATCATTCCCAACCTATCCCAAGATAACAACATTACCTACAACGACAGGGGAACATATAGAAGCCATCTAAAGAGAAAGTACTTAAATGTACCAGCAAAATGAAAAAAAAGAAAAAGAAAAAAAAAACAACAACACAAATACAGATTCAGGTGAAAATATAGAACATCAAGATGTGAATTACGAGCCTTTTTCTTGACCGGAGGGGTTACCGATACTTCAGCTGTAGAAAAACTAATCATCAATGAAGGTTACCCCAAAACTGATATAAGAAAATTATTAATATTTCAGATTGAGACATAAATAAAGCAGAAAGAACTGTTTTGGAAAATGGGTTAAAATCTACGCCTTCACCGAGTGGAAATGAACAATCGATGATATTCCTTTAGAATGAGCTTAGTTCACAAATAAAATACGTCAAGTAGAATTTTCCATAATCAAAAGGATCATCCAAATGACAACTTAGTTAAAAACAAAAGTTGTTTTCAAATTGTGCCTCCAAAATCAGAAACAAAGCTCTCGATACATTATAAGATGTGTAGAAAATAGTCCACTGAACGGAGAAGATCAGAAAAAAAAATATCAAGAGAAACATTTCAAAAGGAGAAAGACTGGCTATTAAATCACTCCCATAAAAACATAACATTATATTTAAAGAGGCAGACAAAGGCGGGGTAGTTTTTATAATGGACAAAAACATGTACAAGCAAATGGCTTTAGATATCGTAGAAAACGAAACATATTACGAACAGTTAGCAACAGACCCCTCAAAAAGTTATCATATCAATAACAATAAACTGTTAGACAAACACATTAATTGTTTACGACAAAAATAATATCAGTATCCGAAAAAAATTGAAGTCAAAGCAAATCAATTTTACGGCCTGCCAAAAGTGCACAAAAGCGAGTCGATTCAAAAGAAACGTGAAAAAAGTGAACACATCCTGAGTAACTATTAAAAATTAGATCAGTAATTCAAAACTCCGACCCATAGATGCTGGCCCAACATGCCGAACAAGCAGATGAAGTAATTTAATGGATATTTTTCTGAAACCATTATTCAAACATTATATTACAAACATATCAAAGGAACTGCAATGGGAACAACTTCTCGCCAACATATGCACTCGTAATTCGACATTTAGAACAAAAATTATACAAACAGATTGAACAAACTTTCTGAACAGATTACATGAAAATGTTGAAGGGGGGAAAGGTTTATAGATGACAGTTTCCCTTGGAATAAATCTAAATTAGAGCTAGATCATTTTCTCTCAATTTTAAACAGCCT
Source organism: Mercenaria mercenaria (assembly GCF_021730395.1). Taxonomy (NCBI): domain Eukaryota; kingdom Metazoa; phylum Mollusca; class Bivalvia; order Venerida; family Veneridae; genus Mercenaria; species Mercenaria mercenaria. Next base: position 29,872,008 of record NC_069362.1, read on the forward strand.
GAATGAACTTATATAATTTACAATAGAGTATAGTAAACGTCTGCCATTTATGGATTGGTGGCTATTAAACACGGCAAACATATAGAAACTGACATCTATTACAAACTTACTGACAGCAAAACATACCTACTGTTCCAGTCATGCCATCCGAAACACACCAATGTTAGTATACCATTCTCACTACTGAGACGTCTAAAACTTACAGTATCTGATGAATCAACACTTATGAAAAGATTGAATGAACTGAAAAAGATACCTACAGATCTAGAAATATTCAGACATTTTGATTACAGCCGAAATTCAAAAAGCAAAAGAACTTAACCGAGAAGAAATAAATTTAAAAGCTAACAAATCACCACAGCTAGATACCAAACCATACGTTAGCACATTCAACCTACTTAATCCTGAAATACTTGGACAAATCAGACATGATTTAGATATTCTACATCGAGACCCATAAATGAAAGAAGTTCTCTTAAATTATTAAAAGTAAAAGAAAACCACCAAATCTTAAAAAGATATTAAAAAAAAGCAAAATTTACCGAAGACATCAGACCACCCGTAGTAAGTAAATGCAACAGTTCAAACAGTTTGCAGTGCAAGCATATTTTAGAAGGAGACTCATGCATATTTAGATGCGGAAAGAAATATCCTGTGATATGAAAACGTAATATTTGTAATATATGTCATTCAGTGCCAGGGATGTCACCTTCACTTATAGAAACACATGAAATCATACCTTAAAAAAGATATTCTACAACGACGTAACGTCATTTTATTTTGTTGTTAAATTAGACCTCGTTTATTTAACAGTGACGTCCCTTGTTTCTATTGACAACGTCAAAGGACTCCATATTGTTTGTAACCCTCCTGATGATAATTTTTGAAACATTTTGGGAGATAAATCAAATATGCAAGCTCAAAATGATTTGACAATTTCCTTTAGACACTTTTTAAAAAAGTATTTCCACCCGTACCGTGGTCTTAAGTATTTAATCTTTTCAGGCTATCACAGGTAAATCTAACCGCCATTTTCTACTGTCAAAATATACCCCATCTTCTTCATATGGTAGAATAGACAATAACAAACTTAGAAGCATGTACCGGTTCTTCCCAGGAAATATATCGGTGTTATACACCCGTTACGTTAAAGATCAAGATTATCTATTCGCAAAGAGGTAGGCTAAGTTAGCCGGACAAGTCTGTATCTAAAAATGATTCTCTCTTTCTGTTCTGGCGGCTTCATCTTACTCTGTCCCTCTGGTCAGATCGCTCTGTGTCTGCACGTACTAGTAGAGGATGAATATCGCGCCCTGTGTGGCTCCGTTTGCTTTATGTAAAGGGCCTTGGTACGTGTTTATCATGAAAAGGGCGCTATATAAATCTGGTATAATAATGATAATAATAATAATTAGTGTCCTATTTTTAGATAAATACTTCCAATGCCAATCATCTGTTATCATCTGTAATCAATTAAACAGATCTTATGAAAACTACATCTTATGGGGTATATATTTCTCAATTAATTCGGTTTGCCAGAGCGTGTAGTCATGTCAAGCATTTCAATGAACGTTATCAATATATTATAAGTAAACTTCTTCAGCAAGGCTACCGTTATTACAAATTGCGTAAATATTTTGCTAAATTTTACTATCGTAATTCTGACTTAGTTTTAAAATTCAATAGTAATTTAAAGACACTTCTGCGAGAAGGTATTTCTAAACCCGTTTTTAATGTGGATGTGGTTTACAAACTTCGTAAGATCTTGGGTCATGGTAATTTTCCAAATGTATTTGGTAAAATTATAAAACGTTTTATTAAAAGAAGCTACGACCCAACTGTTTTGAGACATACCGCATGTTTAGTGTTCAACCCGTTTACAGTTGGACACTACGCTTCCCTCTTTGATTGTGTCTGACGGAAGAGGGGGAGGACTCTATGATAAGCAGTTTTTAAATCCTACCAGGACTGAACTGTTTTGATATATGTCTTCTGGCCTGTTTCGTCGGGTCCTTAAGGGTGTTTCTCCCGTTACTGTGTCTTCTGAAAAGGCATTGAGTACATTCGTTTTTGGTTCTAAAGGGTTGCTTTATATATATTTATACACGAGCATTTTTGTGTTTTACATGCCATACCTTTTTGTTTCCATTACGTGTGTTAGCTGGAGGGGATTACTTTTATTTGCACTGTCCCGTGTCTTTGGAACATGGTGGGGGTAAGAGTGAGGTTGGGTGCGCACCATAAACCGGGTTAAGCTCCCCAGTGGTGTTTTTGCCATTGGCCGTTCTAAGGCGGTGCACCACTGTGTTCCTTTGTTTGTTCGTTTTGTCCTAATATGTTTGCTTTGTGTATGAGCGCGTGCAAATGTGTGTGTATGTTTGTGGTGTGCGCGTTGTGTGCTGTGGGTTTCGTTTTGGGGAGGCTGCGATTTTGGTACGGGGCATTCCCTGTTTGATATTTGTCTTTGTTTGTTTTTTTGTTGATCAATATGTCCAGTTAGCATTTATATATCGAGCTAGGAAGGCGGAATATACGTCATTATTGTTTTGATTTATTCAACTATTGAAAGGCTTTTTTAAAACCCGAAAGCGCTTGTCTTTATTAATAATTTTACTTTTGACACTGTATGACAACATATACTTTGTCTTACTCTATGATCGATATGCATTCTACATCATTATTTTAGCAATGTCATCTTGCGGTTAAGCACTAATCATTTAAAATGTCCACATAAGTGGCCTTATTGATACACTTAATTCTATCCATTGTAGAAGAACGGCACGTGTTAACAGTGTTGTTGTATATTAATAAGGAGTTATAAAGATCGTCTTATGCTGTCGTTTCTTGATGACGGTTTTTAATCGCCATTTAGCATGAGACAATTTATTTGGATATAAAATCATGCAGCAGAATTGCATTAAATAAAATCTGGAAAGTAGATCCCTCGGAAGCATCGAGAACAAGGCAAACAGTGAAAATTGCAGACTCGGTTTGATTGAGTCTGTTGATGAGCAGTAATGGAAAATGCAACACTGCCCACGCCCCCTAGCACCGGCTTAAGCAGTATTCAATCTTCAAATCTAAATGAGTTGAAATCAATGATCCCGAAGTCTTACGTATCTCTAACAATATAAATCAAGTTTTCAATTCTATCTGGTAATTTATTACCTTTAATTCATACACCTGGTAATGCATTTATCGCATTGACATATATCTTTGAACAAGAGCCCTATCTATTTATATTTACAAATGAGGATCCTACTTCCAGATATACACTTGTAATCAAAAATCTCTATACAAGTTTGAGGAATGGGATCACAGTAATAAGAAGTGGATTAAGTGTATAACCTGTCACCTGCCATCCAATGTTGGAATTTGAACAGTTGCTCGATTCAATACCAGAGTTTAGAGTATCTTGACAATACATTTTGCTAAAAAAAATCACATTTTTTCATTACTTCATAAGATAGTTGTACATGTCTAAGACCTTCTATCAGTCAGGTTTTCACTGGCTTTAAAATTCTAAATTGCAAACTTTTTAGATATTTCCTGCAGGTGGCATAGTAAGAGTAAACACACATCAGAATGTCAGAATTTGAAGCAGAAACAACAAAGGTATTACAACTTGATTGTTTACTGCAATGGACAGCATACTGGCTAGCGTCCTACAACCGGACACTTTTTTAATATTTTTGACGATAATTCGGAAAATAGATATATCCAATGGTTGAAATATCATGTGAACAAAGCTAGGTTCTCCTCCCAGCTGAAGAGCTATTTTGTTTACTTCTAAATTAAGGTCAATTACTTTTTCGAGGCCCGAACGAAGGGCCACCGAATCACGTTGTTTTAAGGTCTAACAGTACCATGTTTCCGAACCATATATGGACAGCAAGTTGTCACTTTATTGGTTTTCAATTTACGTTCAGTATTGAATTCAACTTTATTTTCAACCAAGGAAAAGTAGTCATACAGTCATAAAATTGTTAGAATTACCTCTATTGATAATTTGATCTATTTCTCCCGACTGAAACTTTTAAAATTCCACTTTTCGAAGTAGATATTTTGATATGAAAATGAGTTTTAGGGTGTATTAAAATCATGCATTGAATTATCAAAGCTGTATTTCCCTGGTTTAAGTGTTTACTAAACGTCTCGTCTGCTTAATTCAAATTTGCATGGGGCCTTTAGATTTATGGCGGGACCTCACGGAAATACTTCGCATGCGCACCACGCCACTTCCGACTTCCCCCGACATGTTAGCATGCTTCGTGAGTGCAGACTGAATGAAATGTAGCATTTATGGTAAAATACTTAAATCTTACCGTTGTAACTTCTTTGTGTTGATGAAAATCAAGCGTCCATTTGATCATGAACAGATGAGCAAGTGTAAAGACCGAAATAAAGCATTAACGGGACTCTTTGGTAGTCGTCCGGATTGTTGGTCGCTAGCAAGTACAGATTTATTCTTATGTTTAGCCTTTAATGCGTCCAAATTAATTTCGTCTTTTCTGATTTCAGCGGTTTCTTTTTTCTTAAGCAAACATAAACAAGAACCCGTAAAACACGAAATGCCCTCTTGATGCATTCAGTAATTGCACAGGGAACAGAAACCATTGAGTCACTGTACACAAAAGTTCTACTGTTTTGGATCAATGTGACCTTGATATTTGACCTACTGACGTCAAAATCAATAGGGGTCAGCAACTGCTCATGATTAACCCCCCTATCAACTTTCGCGATGTTAGGCTCAAGCATTCTCAAGTTATCATAAAGAAACAATCTAACTGTTCTTGGTCAATATGACCTTGACCTGTGGACTCAAAATCATTAGGAACAATCTGCTTGTCATGACCCACCTCCCTATCATCTTTCATTATCCTTGGCAAAAGCATTCTTGAGTTATCCTCTTGAAATCGTTAAACGTTTCTGAGTCACTGTGATCTTGACTTTTGACACACTGACCTCAAAATCGATATAGGTCATCTGCTGGTCATGATTATCCGCCCTATCAACTTTCCTGATCCTAGGTCCAAGAGTTCTTGAGTTATCATACGGAAATCAAATAAATGCTCCGGGTCACTGTGACCTTGTCCTTAAACTTACTGACCTCAAAATCATTTTGGTTCATCTACTTCTCATGTTTCACATCCCTTTCAACTTTCATAATCCTAAGTATTCTCAAGATATCGTAAAGAAACAGTTTAACTGTTCTGGATCAATGTGACCTTGACCTCTGGTCTCACAATCTGCTGGTCATGACCAACCTCCCTATCAACCTTCATGATCATAAGCCAAAGCGTTCTTGATTTGTCCCACAGAAACTGTTCTGAGTCACTGTGATCTTGGCCCTTGAACCACTGACCTCAAATCGTTATGGGTCATCTGCTGGTCATGGTAAATCTCCCCCTATCAACGTCTTGAGTTATCATCCGGAAATCATATAAATGCTCCGGGTCACTGTGTTCTTGACCTTTGTCCTACTGACCTACAAATCAATAAGGGTCATCAATTGCTTATGACTAATCTCCCTATAATCTTTCATGATCCTGGGCCCAAGCATTCTTGAGTTATCATCCCGAATCGATTTAAATGTATTTGGTCACTGTAACCTTGAACTTTGAACTTCTGATCTCAGAATTAATCGGGGTCATCTGCTGGTCATTTTTTATCAACCTTCATGATCCTAGGCCCAAGCGTTCTTGATTTATCCTCCGGAAACCGTCTAAATGTTCCGGGTCACTTTGAACTTGACCTTTGACCTACTGATCTCAACATCAATAAGATTCATCTGCTTGTTATGACCAACCATCCTACGAACAATCATGATCCTAGGCCAAAGCGTTCTTGAGTTATTATCCGGAAACGGATTGGTCTACATTCCGACCGACCTACAGACCAACCGACCGACCGACTGTAAAACAATATGTCCCTCCTCCTTCGAAAGGGCGGGGGGCATAAACTCAACGCCCATCCGTAAAGACTTCATGATTAGATCTTTCGGTAAGAATATCCAAGTCAACTTTGTTTGTAGGAAGTGATAAAACCTCAGACTAGTTTTTGGTAATGGTACATCCCCGCTTTCAATTACTCTTCTCACTGCTTGATATATCTTTATGCGTTTTTCATTGAATAAGATTTTATTGAGTAATGCCTACACCATTCAAACACTACATCTATTATTTCATATAATTGATCTTTGTTCAAAACTGCCTCAACATAGTAAATCAGCATACTGAACAAGTTTTGTTTCTTCTTCTATTTTCGGACTTTGACTAATGCTTCAATATTATGCAGTGTTTGGTCACACATCTCAATGGCCTTGAAAAGTTCATCTAATAATATATGCCCGTTTCAGAAGTTCCTTTTGTTTCTGAAATGGATACTGAAACTGGAAACAATTCATGTTTTAGTATTTCCGTCATAATAACACTCCTGCATGCAGTCACTAAACGATGCAGAGTATCTGCTTTTAATAGATATGCCCTTTTCAACAGTTGAGTCTGACTCTTTATCAATAATGTACAACAAAGCAAATGCAAATGATTTTTATTGTATTGCGTAGCTAAACGTCTGTTACATTCTTTCTGAGTTTCGACTTGACAAAATTACTTGCTCCTGATTAAATTTCAGGGCAGACAAAAGAAACATTTTTCTATGGTGTAAGTGTCTTCGGCTTTAGTTATAATATTCAGTAAATTTTAACCTTGCAAATTTGGATCGGCCATAATATATCCTTGTAACTTATTTAGAACAGATTCTTCAGCTTGTTTGTCCGCAGTTTGCTTGCCTTTGATAATGCTTTGAGCACAAGTATCTTATCGTCATTGACTTGGTCAAAAGGCTAATGCGAGACCTCAGGTTGTCTGAAAAAGGTTATCTTGTCAAAGCTGTGAGGGTTCTCGTAGTACCAATTATTCCTCCGTATTTTTTCTAAGCATATTCAACCATTCTTGGCTTTGATCGGGCTCCACTTGATTGAATTTGGTGCTTTACTTCAAAGTTGCTACTTCGGAACTCTTACAATACTTCTTGAGAGAGCTAATGTGCATCGGCCAGACAGTTCCAAAACATGCATTAGAGGCATGCATAGCAATGTGTAGAGTAATAATTCCCAAAGACCATCCTTTACAGCTCGCGTGAAAGAAGAAGCATTGAAACGATTCCCAGGCATGTCTAACAAAACCACAAGTAAGGATTTTGATCATTCTTAGCAAAATTGTCCAAGTGGCTTCTTAAGTTAACGTTTTTCAATTCAGCAACAAGTTCTTTTTTATGCTCTTAGAATACTTCATTTCCATTTTTGTGCCATATAATTTAATGTCTTCCTAATCAATGTTCGGTCAAACTAAAGACCATCCTTGGGAGAGCAAGAATGTGGTCTTTATTGTGGGGAGTGTTGGGGGGGGGGGGGGGGGGGGGGGGGGGGGGGGGGGGGGAGGGGACTGTATTTCAGTAAATGTAAAAGAAGCTATTTCCAGCCAGAGGGTATGTGCTGTTATCCTTTGAGTCCTCATTCCTCTGTAGTTCTTTCCGGCCAATACCTTATCTGCGGCTCTAGGACCCCAATGATTGGATTCAACCCATATTTCAAACCAGGCCCTTTCATATGGTTACCTACACTGTACATGTATTATCATGTCTCCCACCTCACAGTGGTGTGGGAGACATATTGATTTACTCCAGTCTGTGTGTCTGTGTGTCCGTGTGACTGTCACAAAGCTTGACCGCACTCTAAGTCAAACATTTCTCATCCGATCTTCACCAAACTTGAACAAAATGTGTTTGACCTTAAGACCTCGGCCAATTCGATAACTAGCCAAATCGATACAGGCATTTTGGAGTAACGGCCCTTGAATTACCGAAATATTGGTCTTTTTGCTCTTGTCTACACTCTAAGTGGAACCTTTCTCATCCGATTTTCAGCAAACGTGAACGAAATGTGTTTGTGAGTAAACAATATATAAAGACTGACTTTGTTTTTAGATGATTATTGTGGGAGACATTCGCTTTCCTCAAATGCAGCTCTAGTTTTCAAGTAATTTTAAGATATATGCGAACCATTCTTTCAGGCACTGCCCGTGTAAAATCCATCCAAGTTTAAATAAACAACCTGGTCTATAGTTACAACTGTTTATATTTGTCTTAGTCTTTCTAATGTATGTTATACACTTTTAAACAACAGTGTTTGATGTCTTGATATCATAAATTGGTGCCTGTTTAATCGGCTTGTTGCCAACTTTAGTGATTCCTATCCAGTTCCTCTGAAAGTTTGATTGAAAACTGACCAGGTCAGACGAATATCTCTACATTATTCCGAAAATGTTGAAATTCCATAACAAGAAATATTGCTTGTTTTGCTGATTCTACTTCGAATTCTGTTGTTTGACTGCTTGTTTGTTTTTAGTTAAACGCCGACTTTCAACTGTATTTTAGGTATGTACAGGCAGGCAGCGTTCCAGGATTCTGTACAAGTAAAAGCAGTTCTTTGCAAATAATTACCAACTTTGGAGAACGAATGATTTTGAGTCTGTATCTGAAACGTTCTCTCTGTCTGTTCTGGACTTTATCTAACTCTGTCCCTCTGGTCAGATCGCTCTGTGTCTGTACTAACAGAGGATGAATTTCGCGCCCTGTGTGACTGCGTCTGCTATATATAAAGCGCCTTTGAACGTGCATATCATGAAAAGGGCGCTATATAAATCTGGTATAATAAATTATATTAATTATAAAAATATATATTTAGGCACAATGTGTTTTATTTAATCGGTACGGAGAACATACGCCTTGCCTAAGGACGAACTCATGACCCCGTTATCCATAGGTCTGTGCTCTTCTTGAGCTAAGCGGGCGGGCTCTCAGATTTATTTGAAACAAATACATTATAGTTGTAATCCAACATTATTATAAACTATTGGGGTACTGTTCCTTAATTAATGTTAGCAGGCAAAATGTACATTAATTTACAGATAAAAACGCCCCAAAGTAACCATATTCGCAGTGTTTAGATAAGGATTTTTGTAATAATTACCTGATAAAACTCAGACTCTTCATGTAATTGTGATACAACACCCCCACCCCACACCTCATCTCTTATTGTTTCTACTAGTTAAGTTCACATTAACATAAATCTGAATCCATGCCATGTCTGATTTCTATCAATTTGATTTTTTATTAAATATTGAATAATAGCTAATTCATTAACATGACCTTACCCAGATAAAATGTGTTATAGATAGTACGTAATACATGGTATTGTGCCCATTTAAACATGTTAACTAAGCTTTAATTTTCCTCCATTGTTTTGTCTTAAACGATGATTTGAAGACTGCAAAACTATTACATAAAAGAAAGTGGCAAACATTTTAACAGAAAATTTCAATCCTGCACTCTCTTCTTTTCGATTTAATAAATTGCCTTTCTTTTTAAAATTATTTTCAAGTTTCACTTTCTGAACCCCGGAAATTATACTTCTTTACCTAGTATTATATTCGATTTATAGACATTTACTCAGATATGCTAATAATGTGAAATGACAAAGATCAACATTTTTAATAAAAACGGAAATAAAAAAAAAAACAAAAACAAAAGATAGTGGTCATTTCTGCCCCCAATTTTGTCCCTTTTGAGGCATTTGCTGTATGGCAAACATATTTGTTTTGGGTTCAGCATATCCTAAATAAATTTATAAAGTATGTTGGACCAAATACTTACGCATGACACCTCCAACCCACAAGATTCTTCTATGCATGTCACAGTTATTGTCCAGAAAAAAATCTGACATGACATTTGACCTCTCACTGTGACCTTGTCTCTTAAAATAAGAATCTTGAATTTGCGCAAGACACTCTGTTTCAATTAATTAACATTCACGCCAAATATAGACAAAACTGCTTTATGCACGTCAAATTTATGGTCTGGACATACATATCCGGACTGACGGACGGACGCACGCACGCACATACACCGAACAGCCATTTGGACAGCTATGTCTTCGCTTCCGCAAGCGGGCTTGAAAATAATTCTTCTAACTTCTAATCAAGCATAAATCTGCCGGGGAGCCAAGGCATGAAAAAATGGATTTACCTGTCCGGTCATGCTATAGTCAGTTTCTATACATATTATGAAAGTACAAAGTCTCGCGGATCACAAAAATCGGGCCTGCAAAACAAAAGCTCTTGCAAAATTTGAGAATATCAAGGGGAGATAACTCTGTATATTTGCAGTTTTTTGAAGATTCAAATCGTTTTTTTTACTAACAAAACATGGAATCATGTTTCTAAAATCAGATCAAATATATATCTTTTAACATTGCTTTTACGCATAAGGCTTATGCTTGAAAAAAAAAATACGCAAAATGTACTCATTTAATGTACATTTTATTATAAGATTTGGCACCTAATATACCAGAGAATAAAATTAAAATATTAGCCTAAAATTTACAGTATGAAGAAGTAACCTTTAAAATGGTCTTATTTCTCAAAGTCATTTATTAATACCGCTGCGAAACAGTCTGTTAGAACAGAAAATCATCTAGATACTCTAGTTCAGGTTTGGCTAAGAAATACACAAACCCGGGGTATTTTATGTACCCCACCCACTTTATATAATGCAAAAAATGTATAATAAAAATATTCGACCAACAGCCAAGAGGATATATTCTTTTTATCAAGTATACAATATAATCTATATTTTTGACCATATAAAGCTGGACGAGGGGTATTTGAAAGATTTTAAACAGAAAAAGGGGGTAGAAAAACCGATGTATTTTACAACCAATAATTAGAATAAACAACCCGTTATTAAATAAGAGCAACACTAATGAAAATGAAACCTTTTCTTCCAATCTATTCATTTAGAAAATAATTTATTTAAATACTCTTTCGTGCAATCTAGTTCGGTTTTGGCTAAGAAATACGCTAATATGGGGTGTTTTATGTGCCCCACCCACTTTATATAATGCAAAAAATGTATAATAAAAATTATTCGACCAACAACTAAGAAGATATATTTTTTTATCACGTATACAATATAAACTATATTTTTGACCATATAAAGCTGGATGAGGGGTATTTAAAAAAATTTAAACAGAAAAAGGGGATAGGAAAACCTATATATTTTACAACCAATAATTAGAATTAACAACCCGTTATTAAATAAGAGCAACACTAATTAAAGGCGATGAAACCTTTACTTACAAACAGTTCAGCTTGAAAGTAATTTAATTAAATACTCTTTCGTGCAATCTACTCCAGGCGTGGCTAAGAAATACTCAAAACCGGGGTATTTTATGTACCCCACCCACTGTATATAATGCAAAACAATGTATAATAAAAACATTCGACGAAAAATCACTGAGATATATTCTTTTTATCACATATACAATATAATTTATATTTATGACAATTTAAAGATGGATGAGGGGTATTTAAAAGATTTTGAATAGAAAAAGGGGGTAGGAAAACCTAGGTATTTTACAACCGATAATTAGAACAAACAACCCGTTATTTACCATTTAATAAATACAAACATCAATAATAAAATCTTTACTTGCTAACTGTTCATTTGAAAGTTAATAATTTAAATACTCTTTGTGCAATTTTGTCAAAATTGTGAAATTTTAGTGGTATGAACATTACCCCACCCATCTAAAACTATGTATAAAATGTGATTGATCTATCAATACAGTTTTTACAAATTAACAAAGTATAAATGCTTGCTTTGGGCTTGTACACATCTGTTTTTACCTTTCTCATGGTAAACAGATTGATGGAATGTAGTTCTGATGTGTTGAATGTAATGTAGAAATTTGACATAATGTATAACTTTAATGTTTATAAAATGAGACATTTTGAATAATCTTTACTATTCAGAAGATTTTAAAACTAATTAATGTAATGATAATGCATTATATCACTATTCAAGAAATTTAACAAATCGTACAAAAATGTCGTAATTATATCCCCGGAACATATATAATTCAAATAGATTCTGTCAGAGTTTTAGCTCACCTGTGACGTAGTGACACAAGGGAAGCTTTTGTGATCGCCTTCGTCCGTCCATACGTCCGTCCACAATTACTTGTGAACACGATAGAAACCACATTTTACTATTGATTTTAATCAAACTTGCGCGCAACTTGTATAAGAGCTAGGAGACGAGGGAGGAAATCTACTGGCCACCAGGAACAAAAAAAAAAAAAAATAATGCAACCTTTCAAGGTTATGCATTGGAATGCAGAAGCACTCCTCAATAAGAAAATGAATTAGAGAACATATTGTTTGATAAGGACATTCAGGTCTGCTGCATCGAAGAGATTCACCTTAGCGAGGATAAATCCTTCAATGTTAAGAGGCTACCAGTGCTTCCGTTGTGACAGGTTGGGTAGGAGCAAGGGAGGAATCCTAACACTGATGAGAAACAACATAGCAACTTATACTGGTATAAAATCCCGCTTTGAAAACTGGCCAAATCCCATAATAGGTTCCAGAGTTAGTGCCCCTTAAAGAGCCAAAAGTTTCTGTTTTGGCTTGTGAACAGGGTAGAGACCACATTTTGCTATTGATTTTAATCAAACTTGCACATATATTCTATTGGCATAATATCTCGGTTCCTGTCAAAAACTGGCGAGATCCCATAATGTGTTCTAGAGTGGTGGCCCCTTAAAGGGCCAAAATTTGCCATGTTGGCTTTTGTAGCCACACAGGCACTTCACTTATAGTTTGATTTGAAACAAACTTGCGAAATATCTTTAACAGCAATAAATCCTGCATTCCATGGTGACTTCATCAGATCAAATCATAGGTTCAAGAATAACGACCCCTATTTGAACCCCGAAAGTCCCAAAATTTGTTAATTGTTACATTATGAACACGCTAGAAATGACATTTTACGTTTGACTTTAACCACACTTACGACTTAAATCACGATACGATCTCGGTTCAGTTGGAAAACTGATTTGATTGACCGTTTAGCCATAAAGAGGTTTCATTTATGCTTTGATCTGACACAAACTTGCAAACTTGATAATCTTTAGACAAAGTTTGAAACTGGATTATGTGGGGTCAAAAACTAGGTTACCAGGTCAAATAAAAGGAAAAGCTTGATAGCACCATAGAGGCCACATTAATGACGCTATCTTCATGAAATTTGGTCAAAATAGTTATCTTGATGATCCCTGGGCCAAATGTAACATGTGACCGATATACATGACCTTTTTTTCTCAGAAAATGCTAGTATAAGTCTTAGATAATCTAAATTATAAACTTATTGAATGTTTGTCATTACTTATAAATTACCTAGTATATTGCTCTATGTCTGGATGACAAACAACAAATAGTTTTGACTATTAGTAGTATAAGAAATAAGGCTGCGGGCGTTATTTAGCCCCGCCTGACCCCTTACCCCTCTTTTAAAAAAATCAACACCGGCCAATTCAAATTTAAAAATCCAAAGTCGACCAATTAAAAAAAACAAAAGATTTTAATAAATTATTTGTTAAAATCTTTTGTTTAACCAAATGAATAAAAACATATATTTAAAAATAAAACCCAGAAGGAAAATTTAAGATATTCTATATTTAAACTCCACACTTAAAATAGTTTAAAATAATTTATAATTGTTTGTTCATTTACTCTTTGATTGTTAACTTTTAGTATTTTATATAGTAAATTATACAACGGTACTTTGTTTTGTAACATTTTTATGAAAAATAAACAATAGTAACCACAGAGTGTACTTGTTTTGTTTTGATATTGAACATTGTTGTACTTTACATTTGGTATACATTGTATATTCAATTACCTCCTTCGGCGGAGGAAGTCCAAATGGATCAAAGTACAAAGTATTTAAGTAACAAACCCAATGTGTTCCAGGCCCAACAGAGTCGTCCAAATTTATAATTCCACATTCATTATTTGTTTGTTTGTTTCTTTTGGGTTTAACGCCGTTTTTCAACAGTATTTCAGTCATGTAACGGTGGGCAGTTAACCTAACCAGTGTTCCTGGAATCTGTACCAGTACAAACCTGTTCTCCGCAAGTAACTGCCAACTTCCCCACATGAATCAGAGGTGGAGGACTAATGATTTCAGACACAATGTCGTTTATCAAATAGTCACGGAGAACATACGCCCCGCCCGAGGATCGAACTCACGACCCTGCGATCCGTAGACCAACGCTCTTACCTACTGAGCTAAGCGGGCGGGCTACATTCATTATTTGACTTTGATTTTGGTAAACCTGTGGTCTCCGAGAGTTTTACTCTTGGTAAATTATTTCTACTAAATACACCCCTAAAATTTTTATTCTTTAATTTTTTAACCCATTGTTCAATTTCAAAGTTAGAAATTGGTTTGTTTATAAATTTATTTTTTTTTACTATAGGAATTCGTCTGTACGGCCTCCGTTGGGAATCAATCTGTATACCCTGGCCATGTCCCTTACCACTTAACAAAGATGTAATCAAAGGTATTCCTAGACTAGCAGCCAGCATACCCAGAGAGCCGCCATTTTGTCTCTGTTTTTGTGTTAATTTAATCACTCCAGATCCTACTAGTTGCTTTTTTTGATTAGGTGTAAGATATGGTGATATTATATTTCTCTTATCATTAGCTACCGAAATCATACCATTCCCAAGTAACTTACTAACACCGGTACTGGCCAACCCAGAGAGGGCTCCGATGCCTAGAGGGGCTAATATTTTTGGAGCTATTTTTGCTGCCATTGGAAGAATTATTTTTCCTAACAAACCAGCTAAAGCTCCTAAAAATCCGCCATGTTGACCCTGACTGGAAATTTGTTATTTTGAAATTGTAATTTCTAACCCCTTCTTATTTCTAATAGACTGTTATTTGATTAATTTGTGTTTTTGTTAAAAGTAAAGGGAAGTTTCCACGTAATTGTTCATGTTTTAATCTAAAATTATATGGAGTTTTATTATTATAAGCTTGTGCTAAATTTTTCTTTTGTCCATCTGTAAGGTTAACTTTATATTCAATATAATTTGATACCATTATATATTTAAAATTTATTTTATTTAAACAATAACAAGTTCATTTCCAATAGTATTTATTTCAACTGTTTCTTCATACAATACAATTGCGTAAACACGAATATTAGCTGCTGGTGGAATATTTCATTTAGCTGTTAATGTAATATGCTTAGGATCTTCTGTTATTACTTCCTTTTTATATTCCAAGTTAAAATGAACAAATCCAAATAAATTAGAAAAATTTGATCTATTTGGCAGACTTCCAGTAGTCTTATTATTTTGTTTATTATAATAATTAATTACATCATCATATATTCTTGATATACTTGTGTATTCTGTTTCTGGATAAAAAACACCATAACCAACTTCAAGACGACAGGAGCTCAAAGTGCAATTATTATTTGCTGCATTAACTTTAAATGTATCTAATAAATGCGGGTTATGTTGTTGTGAATTATTTTGATCAGGTCGTTGTAAATAAACAAATACATGTTGTGGTTTTGTTATACCAGCTGTTATTCTAAAGGTTATATTACTTTGTTGTGTATCAGTTGATTGTGTTACCATTTCACGAAGGTATGACCATCTTGCTTTTGTAAATCTTTCAGAAATTAGATTAAGTCCAAATTCATTAAAAATTAAACGCGGAACCCATAGAATTAATTTTGTTACAATTACTCTACCAACACCAGCAGCATTAACTCTAAAAATTAATTCATCATCATCTGTCAGCTGCTGTGTTATTTGAATTTGACTTGGAGGTAAAATATTAGTTTCTAAACCCTGGAAAAATGAATAATTATTTAATTGAATTTGAGCATTTACCTCATTACCGCCCTGGATTGATAACTTTCTAGAAGCAAAACCTTTATTATATCCAGCTTGGTCATCCCTACTTACGGCAACAGCAGTAGTATCTAAATAGATAAATTCATTTGTTCCAGTTGATTCTGCATAATCATTAGATAATTCAACTAAATTTTTTACATTTATTACTTTGTATAAATTGTTACAATCATAAACAATTTTTCCATTTTGTTTAACCACTAACTGATCAATTAATGAAGCTGCATTATTAATTAGAGCAATTTGATCTCCACCAGCATAATTAGCACCATCAGCAAGCTTATTTACTTTAAAACTTACTTCAAAATAACCATTAAACCAATCAAAATATGAGCTTCTATCATTAATTGTAAAGTGATATCCGTTTTTTTTTTGTTGCTTAACATTATTTCCCAAGACAGATATTAAAGCTGTATCCAGTTGAATAGTAGTTAGTTCGTATCTTTCACAATATTGTTTTGTTCTAAACATGTATATATTATATATATTTTTATTTTTTATAAATTAATCTATTAATACGTTTACGCGTCCCCGATCCTGAAAATATTCTATTTATTCTCATATTAATATCCTCCTTCTTATTATTTTTATTGTTATTCTTTTCTTGTAATTCCTTAACAATTAAATCACCAACTGCCGGAGCAGGTTTCTTTTTAAATTTTTCAACAATTTTATTAGCAGCTAAATTTCCAACTTCCATTCCAACTTTTTTTGTTTCACTTTCTAACGCGGCTTTCCCTGCTGTTTCCATGGTTTTTTTTCCAGCTGTGCTTATTGAAGATGCAACTCCACTTGAAAACAATTTCGTTAAAGTGTCAAAGATGCCCGAACCAGGTATATTTTCTTCTCCTGTGTGAGCATCAACATAAATAAATATTCCTTTATTTTTACCATAAACTTTCTTGTACATTATATAAAACTAAATTTTAATTAATTTCTTTTAATATTAATGTAAAACTTGTTTCAACCTCATTAAAATTAATTATTCTACCAAATATATCTGTAATATATATTCTTATTGAATTTATAATATTTTTATTAATTTCAGAATATCCAACTCTTTGTGGTTCTTTTGTAAACGGATAAGCTCTTGTTAAATCTGCAGTACTTAGATAATATCACTGAAATTACCATCAACAAGTGAATTATCAATAAGATCACAATGAATATAAATTGTATCCACAGAGTTAGTTATATTTGGTGTTGTAGTTCCCCATTCAGTATTTCTCAATGCTTTTTTCTCAAACCCAAGCAATGTATGAAAATTTGCATTCGTAAATCCAACATAAAATTATCTTTAATTGAAATCAAAATTTTAAAACTACTTAAATCAAATTCCAAACTTACTGGAGCAATGTCTGATTTATCAAATTCATAATCATCATTACTTATTAATGTTTCCCTTATGTAATTATTAATATCAGTGTAACTGTAAGAACCATTTGTAAATATAATATCTTTCCAATCCTTGCCATTATTATAACGAATTCTTTTATTATCATATTCATCACTAATATTATGCCAAGAATAAGTGATAGTGTTAATACTATCCAAACTAACAACATAAGTTTTATTTTTATCTAAAATTAAAGAACGATTAAATCTGAATGTAAAATCACTCGGAGTATTTTTATTATCATCTTTAACTGTTTCAGAACTTTATACTATTTTTTGTTCCATTTATATATTCAAGAAAAATATTTTTTATATAACATTTCGTGTTGTTTTGGTAATAATTTATCCATTTTTAATAATTGATCTACCACCCTAATACCCTCATTTTTTAGTTCTTCATTATTATTTCCAGCATCAATTGAACCACAAATTAACTCCAAGTCATTAACCAATTCTTCTGGATTACATGGACAAACGTCATAGCCCTGTCCCCTAATTACTTTTTTAAATTTCATAGATCTTTTTTGACAGGTAATCCTGATTTTTCTGTTAATTCTTTAAATATTTTTTCTAGAATGAATTGAATGTTTTTTTTATTATTGTTATATCTTTTATTAATCAAATCAATCAAATCATTATCTACTTTAGTGTTAATTACTTCTTTTCCAGTTATTCTATTCTTAGCAATTAATTTGTTTTGACCGTAAAGTTTATTTAAGTTAATAATTAAATTACCATATTGTCCATTTGGTGAAACTTTATATGGATTATGATATCTTATTCCTTTTCCCATATATTTTCCTTGTTTTAAAATATCATTGATTACTTCTCTATATTTTTTATAATTTTCCGACTCAGATATAATTGCTTCCCTTTGTTTTCGATCGAGATTTGTGGGATTTTTTATTCTACTTATTGCACCAGATTTGTTACCCATTTTTTTTATTTTCTTTGATACCTTTTCTATGATATCCTCTACTTCTTCCCTAGTCATTTTTTCATCAGGATTTTCAGATTCAGTGTGAAAAAATTCAAACACTTCTTGCGATGTCCAATATTGTTTTGCATCTAAAATATCTAAATCAATTTCTTTATTTAATACCCCCGGATCAAATTCTTTTAGTCTTGCTCCCAATTCTTCTTCTTCTTATTCTTTGGATGTATCGTCAGTTGTTTCAGTTATTCCCATCTTTTCTCTTCCATAATCTTCTAATCTCTTAAATTCATCTTGAGAAACCTGTTCAGCAGGTTCATCTCCCCAATCTATCGGTGTATAAGGAGTCGATTTTAAAGCTTGTTGTTTTCTAGATTCTTCTTGCATTCCTTTAGTTAATTCAGTAATACCTTGTGTCAGATCTTCTGATATACTTTTTGGAAGTAACGCTAACTGTTCCTTAATTCCAGGTAATGCTTTTAACTGACTTGATAATTTTTCTTTTTGGCTTTCTATTCCTTCAGTAATTGGCTTATAAATTTCAGTGTACATATCTCGATTTGTAGCTTTTTTATTTTTTTCTCTCATTATTTCTTCTCTAAGAGCCCTCTTCTTTTGCCCGACTAAGTTTTTTTCTTATTCTCATTTCATTAAGTTTTGATTGCATTTATATAATAATGTAAGACAATGTAAGAAAATGTAATATTATTATTTAATTTATATATAAATGGAAATTCCAAATTATGATACAAAAAGTAATACAAAGCATAATAACTTTAAACAACATTATCCTTTTATGCCGGATTCATGTTTTAGAATGTTAATATGTGGGTCTTCTGGATCTGGAAAAACAAATACAATAATGCATATACTTCGAAAACCTCTTATATATTATGATAAGTTATACTTGTATGCTAAAAACCTAGAACAATCTAAATATCAGGATTTAATTAAACTTTTAAATGGAATTGCAGAAAAAATAAAATAAATCAAAATGAAATACTTGAATATTCAGCTGATCCCAACCAAATTGAACCTTGTGAGAATCTTGAATCAGAAAAACAAAAAGTAGTAATATTTGATGATTTTGTATGTGAAGATAAAAAGGTTCAGAATGAAATAACAAAATACTTCATTCAAGGACGTCACAAAAACTGTTGTGTTATTTATTTAAGTCAGTCTTACTATAAAACACCAAAAGATATTCGGATTAACTGTTCACATTATATTTTATTTGAAAGTCCAAGTAAACGAGAAAATGATATGATTTGTAATGAACAAAATATTAACCTTAACTCTTTTGCTAATGCAACAAATCAAAAATATGATTTCTTATATATTGACAAACCAAGGAAGTTTTTAAGAAAAAACTTTACTGGTTATATATAGATGGGAGTTTTTAATGATGTAAAACAAATTAATCAACCTGACAGTATAAGTAAAGTTAAATTTGATATTGATTTAAGTGATTATGCTACTAAAAAACAATACAAAAAGCTTAAAAAGGACATGGAATCATATCTTCACAGAAATAAGGAACTTGATAACACAATGGACAGAGCATTAGATATGGGAGGTAATGAAATAATCAATCTAGGAGATCCAGATAAACCCAACGATGCAGTTTCAAGACGATTTGTGTTTAAAAAAATTCAAAGTGTAATAGATGACTATGATCTTATAGATGTTAAAAGTATAAAACAAACACTAGAAGTAGAAGTAAAGAATATTGAAGAATTAACAAAAATTTTTAAAAAGAATTCATTATTAATAGTTGAATTACAAGATAAAATTGAAAAAGAAATGAAAGCTATGGTTGATTCTATTAAAGAACTTGAAGAGAAATCTGATTTGACAGACGAAAACATAAAAGAAGTATTTAAAACAAATTCTGAAAAGTTATACACTCAAGTTCAAGAACTAAAAGACAAGATTATTGAAGCTGAGAAAAAGTTACAAAATATGTATCAGTTAGAAATCAGAACAGAAATAAATAAACTAAATACTGAAACTGAAAATAAGCATAAAGATTTATTAGAATTAATTTCAAATAAACTAGCAGAATATAAATCTGAACTGGAAAAAGCAGCTTCACAAAGAGGTGATGATCACGACACAGCATTCGATAACCTTAAAGAAGAGCTTAGTTCTAAAATAGATGACTTTAAAAACAAATTCGAATTTGGATTAGTACTGTTGATACACGTCACAATTTAAAGTATGCAGACTTAAGTAATATTACAAAAAAATTTCAAGAAGATATTAATGAATTTATTACTAAAGTTGAAGAACATAAAAATGAACTGGACCTTATAGTTGAAAAATCAGCTAAACAAGGAGAAGTAATTAACACAATTAATGATCGACTAGAAAATTTAAAGAAATAACTCCGGATCTTGATTAGTACTGTTGACACACGTCATAATTTAAAGTACGCGGAATTAAGTACACTTACAGAAATATTACAAAAAGATATCAACGAGTTTAATGATAAAATTAAAGAAATAATAAATGGTCTGGACTCTGTAGTTGAAATAACAACTAAACAAGGAGAATCAATTACTGCTAATACCCAAGCAATTTCTACTAATGCAGAAGAAATTACAAAAGTAAAAAATGTTTTCTTAAAACAAGAAACACAATTAGCTAGAACAAAAGGTGTTGTTGACAATTTTTCTGCTTCTGAAGTTGCTACAACAAAACGAGTTGATGATTTAGCTGAAGTAATTCTTGAACATGAAAATAAATATAAAACAATAAAAGAAGAACTAGATACAGTAAGACGTGAAGTATTTCTTTTTGAATATTCCGATGATTTTAAAATGACCGATACCGTGGTAATAGTAATAATGACAAAATATTTTGATCGTCATAGTAACTGGATATATTCAGAATATGAATTTGACCCTGCCGAAGGAAGAATTGAGAAAACCAACAACTTTTTTGCTATGCTTGTTTAAATATCTAGCAAAGTTGTAGATTATAAAGATTTTATAAAAACAAACCAAGAATATGCCGTAGCCTTACCAGGCGCGCCGCGGAAAAAAAGGTGCGTTTTTAGTAGAACAAGAAGGAATTTATATAATAGAAATCAATTATATATTCTTGGAGGGTCGCCCAGCATCATGTCTTGTTTTCTGGTGGTGGCAGTATGGTATTTTTGACCGTGATTTTCCCAATAATAGTGTGGATATAATGCCCGAGATCAAGGACGATGTAGTTACTTATAAGAAAAAAATTAAAATTAATCTAACGAAAGGAACAATGTTTAACATTCATCTTTATGACAATTCATCATCTTCAAATGTAATGTTTGTTATCAGCCTGAAGAGTTATGTAAGATTCTATCTGTTGGAGGAACATGTACGACACGAAAATACCCTTTTGGATTAATTAATTCGTTTTTAATATAATGGGAATATTTAATAATATAAATGAAAAAGTAAGTAAAATACGACAACAAATAATAAGAAAACCTCCATTGTTTTTAACTTCTGCAACACAAGATACTGATAGTGGATTATTTCAATGGAAAGTTGATAATGCTAGTCCTGGTTTAGTTCAAAATGGTAATAATGTAACAATTAATTTTAATTGTATTTTAATTATTCGTATTGATGCAATTAAATTAGATAAAGGAGAAACTAAAACATAAAGAAAATATAATTCTTCAAAGTTACGATGTAAAAAATAACAGAAAAAATGAATCAATTTCTATTAATTATGCTAATAAATTTCAAATGAATGATATTATTTCTATTACTGGTTTAAATGTTAAAAATATTCAATTATAAATTTATGGTTCTATTATTTAAGTAGAAACTTATGTTTCACCTAAAACAATCATAAAAACAGAAACTTATGTTTCTCTAAACCGGAGCTAAAAATTGAGAAGTGATGTCCCAAAGAAAAATTACATCGTAAAAGATGTCCTAAAAATAAGAAACTATGTTCTTTCTAAAGTGTGAAAAATTACAACGTAAAAGATGTCCTAAAAATAAGAAACTATGTTCTTTCTAAAGTGCGAAAAATTACATCGTAAAAGATGTCCTAAAAATAAGAAACTATGTTCTTTCTAAAGTGTGAAAGATGTATAAATCTTTAATTTTTTATGTATAAGCCTGGGTAGAAACCCCGTCCTCGAGGATATATCTTTTATCATCATAACATGATAATGATGTTTTATTTATAACATAACTAGAAACATTATGTTTTTTTTTCGATCTTATAACTTTAGATTTATGCATACTTTGTGTTGAGTTAAACAAAGTATCTTTGTAATCTTTATGAACTATTGTCTTCTTAACAACACTTTTTTTAATTCCTTTACATTTTTTAATATTAATCTGAGCTTTATGCTCACATGAATTTTCTAATAAATATGAATACAATTTACTACGTAATCCAACAAACTCAACTATTGGAATGCCGGCAGCTTCATCTTTAAATTTTCCTATTACTTTTTTATTATTACCGAAGTAAAATTTTGAATTACTTTCGTAATCACTATTATCAAATAATTCTTTATCTTTATAAAAGTCTTTATACGCATCTTTAGTTTTAATTTCATAACACAATGAGTCTGTGTCAGTAAATAATAACTTTGCTGAATCTCCATACTTTTCTTTAATGTAATTATAATGAAAATCATACACTAAATATTTTGATAAGTCTAGAATGTACATTCCGACGTAACAAGGTCTATTTAATAATAAACTTTCTTTTATTCTATGAATACCAAATAAATTCTTGTTAAACATCGTTGAACTAACAAATGAAGGTTTTGCTATATACTTCAATAAAAGGTTTTCATCATGGGCCAGCTTAATATTAACCCTCTTGCGCAGATTTTCCATAGTCTTACCGAATACAGAGTTGTTCATCAACTTAAAAAAGTCCTTTTCAAATGATTTTTTTGCTTCAGATCTTTTCTGTGTATTAAAGTCAATATATTCTTTTAACCAGGGACTTTCATCAGAAGTTAATACTTTATGTATTTTGGTTACTTTTAAACCGAGTTGTGTATACAGTTCAAGATTTCTATAATGAACTACATAATTCTTCTTTTTTATCAAAGTCGGAATCAACTTCTTTACATTGCTTTTTCCTATTTCAAATTTTTCTTTTATATTTTTTACTGTAATTAGATAACCATTCATCTGGTATTTCAATTTTTTCTGGAGCTAAAGGATAATCGCTGTGAACAGAATGTAATTCTTCTGGATAGTCTAGATCACACTCAACTATAAAGTTAGTTTTACCTTTTGTAATTAATTTCTTATATTGTTTTTCGAATATGAATTTAAAGTTCCCAGAGGGCAAAGGTCGCGACATGGCCCAACCGTAAAGGTTATTGGCGTCAAGGTACATAATGTATTTACTTTTTTCTTTTGGATTGTAATCTTTCATATATTTATTATTTGCTTTGCTATATCTGTTTGAAATATAGCTAATTCCGCCTCTAAGGCCCTTTTCAATAAATAAATACATATCGATATCAGTTATTAAATCTAACTGAATTCCGGTCATTTTAAGCATTGCATCCCAGGCTAACCCAGGACTACTAAAATAATGGCATGGATCTAATTTATAATATGATAAACACAACCTTCTAAAATTTTCAAATTAGTCTGCTAGAAGCAGCACGTCAGTTTTTAGGTAGAGATCATGGTAATCTCCCATTGTTTTTATTTTAAATTTTTTCCAGATAATTTAACATGTTCGTATTCATTATCAGAAATATTAGTTTCATTTAACATTGAATAAAATTCTTCTTTTGATGGTAATTTAGTTTCTTTGAATTTTTTGAATGAATCCATGTAATCATATGGATAAACGCCTTTTGTTTTTAATAAATTAAGTTTATTTTTAGGAAATTCTTGGGATAAATATTTAAATTCTGGGATGTTTTTTACTAAGTTATCCAATGACTGCGACATAAATTGGAAACTGTCAATAAAAATTAAAACAGAAATCATAAACGCCATGTACTTTTTCCATATTATTTGGAATGACGTTAATTTCTTTTTTGAATTTTCCTATTTGCTGCATAATAAAATGACTGTCATAACCTCTTAAATTATGAAAAACAACAGGAATTTTATGCGTTAGTCTAAAATTAATATTACACTCTGAGTGAGCGCTTCCTCTAAATTTTCCAGTTATATGACAATGGTCTCTTACTGGTGTTTCATTTTTCTTATATTCTTTTCCACAGATGTGGCAAGATTTCTGCTTTTTAAATACAATTTCGTCTTTTTTAGACATTCTTAGTTCTTTGTTAAAGTGCTCTTTAAATATTTCTTTACAATATTCCTCTTCCTCGAGCATTTTTTTTATAAATTTATAAACCGCGTTGGGTCCTCTGTAAACCTGTGTTGGTTTAGTATATTTGTCGTCATAACAACAAACAACTTTGTAACCATAACCACAATCTATATGCTTTTGATATTCTTCGATAAATGAAGATTCTGGGTTTGGCTGGGTACTTGAAACTTTTTTAGTTATTGCTTCAAAATCAGCATAGATAACAAAGGGTACTTCTAATTGTTTGTGGTAGTTTTTAAATTCTACTTTACTACCTTCTGGTGGCATTTTAACACCCTGAACACCATTGATAGTTAAAAAAATTTCAACATGTTCTTTTAATATTCTTTCATTTGTAAAATTCTGTAAACATGATTTGCAAAAATGTTTTTTATTTTTACATTTTGTTTTTTTAAACATTAATCTATTAAAGTCTTTTATCCAAACATAATGTTGTCGCTGTGTTATTTCGTTATTATTAATTAATAACATATCACAGTGTTCTTCGTATTGATATTTGATATGTACAATGGATAAATTCCCGTAGGTTCTTCATAACCAAATATATTAAATGAAATATCATTTAAAACTTCTATTTTAGGTATTTGATTTAATGTAACAGGAAACTTTATTCCTTTATAATTAAGATCGTTTATATGTTTTTTATATTTTGAAATTTTTTGAGGATCTTTTTCAACAGGAAATTTATAAGCTAAATGACACCATCTAAAACATTCATTATCATCATTCTTTATATTTATCAATCCTTTCATTGAATTTTGTAATGGTTTTGGTAATTCTAAATAACTTGAAGCAGCCAGTGGTGTATATTTATATCTATTTATATAATAAGCATCAACTGATTCTATTCTCCAACCGCTTCCTTCAGAAATCCAATTACCAATTCTATTTATTATTTCATCAAAAGCTTGACGTAAAGTTTTTTTTTTATTTCGTTTGTATTAATAATTTCTAAAGCCTTTGATTGAAAATAAGCTGATTTATATATTGTATCTGTTGTACTTATTTTTACAAAAGTTATTTTTAAAACAACGCTTATTTTTATACCTTTTAAAGCTTTAAGTTCAGCTTTAAGTATTTCATAAGAGTCGTTTATAGTTAAATATAGTTGATTTTTTGGATCTTGTCTATATTCAATTTTAATTTCAAATTTCTTATAATATTGATTTTTTGATCTCTCAATTTCTATCTATATATTATATTTAAAAAATAAATCTTCAAGCAAAAAAAAGGATTAAAAAAATAATAAAATAAATAAAGTTTAAGAAGAAATAAAATATTTAAATTTATATCTTTTTCCATTAACTTTTGAAATTCCACATTTTAATCGGTTTGTCCCTTCACAACACATTTTTATTAACCCAGCATTAATACCAAATTCTTCGGATGCTTTGTAAGTGCTTTTATATGTTTTTTCTTCATTAGTATCACAATCGGTTACAATAACATTTTTAGGATTGCTTCGATAATTATTTGGTCTGGGGCAATCACATAACCTTTCAGTATTTTCTTCTTCAGTTAATAGACAACCACATTCCCATTCAAATAAATTCCTTTCTAATAGATAAGGATCTATAACATTTTGTAATTTATCAATGACATGATTTTTATATTCATCGCTAACTATTTGATTAAGTTTTGATTTAATAACATTTCTTCTTTTAAGAACATTTTTATATGAATTTTTGTCTGGATTCATTATTTCTCCTAAAGTGCTAGATAATTTTGGCATAATCATTCTATCTACTTTTCTATTAACCATCTATATATAATATACTTATAGACAAAAATCTTTAAAAAACACATCTAAAGAACATTTAAAAAATAGGTAATATTATCTATATCTTTTGAATAAGATTTTAAAATTATTTTTTCTAAATTGTTATCAACTGTTAAAATTTTAATACCTTCTCAATGCATTCTGTAACCATTCTTCATGTAATTTGTGTAGTTTTTCTAAATAATCTAAACCAACTCTGTTTTCTTCAGTTCTGTTTCTTTTTTGAAGTCTTTGAAAACATATTTTAGGATCGGTTTTAACATAGATAAAAGCATCAATTGGGTTTTTCCATGTATTTTAATAACATGATCAATTAAGAAAAGATTGTATACTGCCCATTCGGGGTCATTTATAACACCGTTGTCATGATATTGTTTTGTAAAAACATTGTTGTTAGTTAAATAACATCGTTCGAGAAAAGAAACACCATCAAAATTTTTAGCAGAATTTAACATTTTTATATGACTATTTAAAGTTACTAATTGAAAAGGAAGTGAATATTTTTGAGGTTCTTGTGCAGCAAGTTCAAAAAGATTATATGAATTCCCACTTGGATCCATAACATTTTGCCATTCATGAATTGGTTCTGGAATTATATTAAAATAAGGATTATATTCTTTAATAATACCTAAAAACGTACTTTTCCCTGATGCAATATTACCTTCAACCGATATAATCTTTCTCATTTATATAAAATACTTATAAAAAAAAATCTTTAGTTAAAGTTAATTTAACTCTTCTTCTTTTTTACTTTATATCCGTTAAGTTTAAATTCTTTCATATATCTTTCAAAGGGTATTAAATAATTTTTTTCTTTCTGCATTTCTAACAGTATTGAAAAAATATCTTGAATAACTTTTTTCTCTTCTTCTTTTCTAGGATCATTAGGGTTATGAACAGCTAAAGCCGCAATCCGTGCTTTTGTTATTAGTTGTTTTATTTTGTGGTGATGTAATTTTAAAATAGCTTTCTTGTCGTTAAGTTTTAGTCTATTAATAAATATGGTAATTACTGATGGAACAACACCAACAGCTGCTACAAATATAGGAATAGCTGGAACAAGTGCTAATGCAGCTGAACAACTAAAGATATTTGTTGTAATATATAACCCAGTACTTACTCTCCCACAAAATTTATAACTTTTTCTGTAAGCAGCAGCTAGTTTAGTTAGGTGAATAATTAATTGATCTATTGTTTCTATTCCATTATTAGAAATTAAATTTTTATTACTCATTTATATAATATATTTTCCAATTTAAATTTTTTCCAATTCACTAAATGGACCCCAACTATTAAATTTTTCATTGTAACCTTTCCATTTTACTAAAGCTTGTTTTTTCTTATAGTCTCGTCTGATAACTTTTTCTATTCTAAAAACCTCTTGTGTAGTAGGTAAAAGTTCTTGTTCATAAAATGAACCTTGAATTATTTCATTATTTAAATCTTTAATAGTGTATGTTCTGGGATTTGTAATATTAATTCCATAAATTATAAATATTTCCTCTGTCCCAGTTTGGTGTATATCCTTTATCAAAATGTCTTTTAAGTTTGCTTAAGCGAACTCGATCACCAATTTTAAATTTTGCTTTGCTCTTTGTTGTCTTTAAGTTACCATAAAATTTAAGTAAACAGTACCTTTATTTAAGTTTTTACTAGCTTCGGTTGGTGTCATTTTTATACTAGAGTGTTTTGTTTTGTTATATTTATCAACCATATCCTGCAAATTATCTAAATAAGTATAAGTATTATTTGCTGTTAAATATTTCCACATTATTCTTTTTAAACTTCTATTAAATCTTTCAATAACTACAGCCTTTCCTTCATTAAATGTATGGTACATGTTAATTTTGTTTTTATTCAAAAATGATTCAAACTTTTTATTATAAAATTCTTTTCCTTCATCTACCCATAAATTTGTTGGTGTTCTACCTTTTAAAATCATTTTTTTCAAATGCTTCAGTAACAGATTCTCCAGTTTTATTCTTTAATGGAATAACCCAAGCATATTTACTAAATATATCAATAACGGTTAACAAGTACTTTACTCCTTTATTGTATTTTTAAAAAGCTTGCATATCAACTAAATCGGCAGACCAAGTATCATCAATATCATTGACAATCACTCTTCGTTTCCTATTTTTTTTTTAATTGGTTTGTGTAATTCTTCTGCTAATTCATCACTCCAATTTATTTCGGGGGTAGAGTATACCCCCTTTTCCCGTTTTTTGACTTTCGTTTTTGTCCGAGACCAAGTTTGTATTTCGTTTTAATTATAGGTTTCACAACTAAATGTTTTGCAATCTTTTCCCCAAATGTTTTTGATTTAGTGTTATCTAGGTCGGAAAGCATTTGCTTATCGCATTTTTGTTTACTTACTTCTGAACTATAACAGATATCGTGGTTTCTACATGCAGCATCTAGTTCATTTATGGGTTGTCCATTATCTAAAGCGTTTCCGGGCCCGCAATAGCGGAAGCCGCCTGGCAAAAGTAGACCTTTCTTAGGTAATAAAGGTAATATTGCTTTATGAATATCAATTGCACCTCCAGAGCGTTTAACAAATTGTGTTTTTATATTACCGCAGGATGCACATTGAGCTCTTAACATAAGTCTACCATTTTTTGTTGTAACATATTGAGGATTTATACTATCAGTAAATTTCCTTTCTTTTACACAATATATTTGTTTTTGGTTCATTTATATTATATGTATTTAAAATTATTAAAAAAAACCCACTTTTACCAAAAAACAAAAGAAAAAAACCTCCTGGTCCTGGAATCGAACCCCTGGCCGCGGCGGTAATAAAAACTATTTCGATCCATCTAACCGATTGAGCTATGAACTAGCGGGGTGTTTCAAGTATAATTAATCAAATACTTGGAATATTAAAGATAAATTAATCTAATGAAGTTGTGGAAGTTGTCCGACTGAAGTACGAATCTGTGTGGCTGGTAGCTTTGATCATGTTACAAAGAGAGAGTTTACCGCACGAAGTGACAATCAATACTAGCTGTCAATCATTTCTCACTAGAGAGAAACCAATATCATTTTTACCAGTGTAAGTCCATTGGTCAAAGGGACAAAACTCTACATGGCTTAGCTTAAATAGTAATTCTCACTGGTGAGAAATGATTGACAGCTAGTATTGATTGTCTAAATTTTTTATGCTTTTAACACATTTGTCTTCAGTTAAAGTAAACTTCAGGTGAACCTTTATTTCCGTTGTATATCCAACAATACAAGCTTATTTGTTTATTTACGTCCAGACATTTGTAAAGAATAATCTAGCATATCGATAATCACTTCGTGCGGTAAACTCTCTCTTTGTCTGGGCTAATGAATGAATAAGGGTAGTAAAAATCTAATACGTTGTGTTTACCAATAAGGACACTTCTATTGAAAATTGTTTCTTAGTGTTTTAAATGAAATATATTTTATATAAAATATATGTTTTTCAATGGGTACAAATACGCCGAGTTAGTATTTTGAGATAGAAA
The DNA here is from genome assembly GCF_021730395.1 of Mercenaria mercenaria. Taxonomy (NCBI): domain Eukaryota; kingdom Metazoa; phylum Mollusca; class Bivalvia; order Venerida; family Veneridae; genus Mercenaria; species Mercenaria mercenaria. Next base: position 29,901,777 of record NC_069362.1, read on the forward strand.
CTCTGTTTTCCTTCAAGACTGGCTGGTTTTGGATTTTTTAAATTTGAATTGGCCGGTGTTGATTTTTTTAAAAGAGGGGTAAGGGGTCAGGCGGGGCTAAATAACGCCCGCAGCCTTATTTCTTATACTACTACTATTGATAGGCAAGCCCATCAATTAGTTTTTTTATACATGACATTAGAATTAAACATTTGTTGTATTTTTTCACGAATTGAACAACACAGTGCCATGAACCAAGTATTTATACAGAGTCATATCATTTTAGATAACATTTACTGGTTTGGCAGTAAAGGCTATAATAGTAATTAGAATTTTATTTATATGCAGTCCATCTGAAGCACAATTTTAGTTACACATTCCTGCAGTCCTATCGACAGATAGTTACATCTGTACGTGCAATTTAAGTAGACATTAACACAATACTTCATAATATCATGCGTAACTATTTTTCCAATCTGTATATAGAAATACTTGTATCAATTTAAACTTTACGGCTACACCACAAAAATGATTTTATCTCGTACTATAACTTGCACTGGCAGTGTAAATGGTAATACGTTATATAGTTTTAACTTCAAATATGTGATTTTAGACTGCAACAGTTCAGTATGTCTTTTTTGCAACTTATACACTAGTATTAATCAAATTCATCTAATTCTGTGTCAAACAGACTGTGTTTTATTCTGCGACACTTTTGAGGCATTGTATTACACCAGCAGGATACAGTGTATTTTATATTAGATTTGGCGCAGATACAATATCTTAAGCATTTTCCATTCGTGCCTTTACAGAATAAAGTCTGGTTTCCCCTCAATGACGTTAAAAATCAGCTATCATTGAATTTAAAAGAATTATTTTCTGCGGTCAGTAAATGAGCAATATTATTTTGCGACAATTGATCAAGGAAAAAGGTTACAATTACCTAGCTCAAGTCTAATATGATTACCACTCAGTAAATAAGGAACGTTTTGTCTGTCGATCCCCTTAAAATGTAATATTTGTAGTCTGTAGAAGACACCTGATGTTAATAAGGTCAAGGTCAATGTTATAAAATTAGATCTTACACTCCCCTTTGCCTTCAACAAACCATCATGGGGGCAAATGTTTTGTACAAACACCCCTTCTTTATATATCATATTTTATATAACTTCAGATAGTTACATGAGCCGCACCATGAGAAAACAAACGTAGTGTATTTGTGACCAGTATAGATCCAGAAAACAAACATAGTGCATTTGCGACCAACATCGATCCAGACCAGCCTGCGCATCCGCGCAGTCTGGTTAGGACCCATGCTGTTCGCTTACAAAGCCTATTGCAATTAGAGAAACCGTTAGCGAATAGCATGGGTCCTGACCAGACTGTGCGGATGCGCAGCCTGGTCTGGATCGATGCTGGTCGCAAATGCACTATGTTGGTTTTCTTATAGCGTGGCTCATATTTAGTGCAAATCACCTTAATAATAATTCTAAGATATGTTTTAAAATTAGTGAAGAGTAACTGCCCTTGACTTTTCATTTAGCAGTTGGATAAGTTTTGCAGTCACGAACTTTCCAAATAAATCAGCATTTAACTATAATCATTTGAAGAGAACAACGGAGTAGCAATATCGTTTTCTGTGCATTTTCGCTAATTTTGCCCCTATGGTATAATCATTTGCCTTATTCAAGGTGGGTTGGTGAATAAATTACTTCTGTTTTTTTTTTGGATTTGACAAACCTGCAAATGAAAGTTACTAATAATTCAAATGAGATAGTAAAAAATTAAAGTTTGAATGTAAAGGTTTCAGTACTTTTCGGTAGTGTTGCTTGCATTTTATCACATCACAATGAACAGGTTGTTAATTCTAATTATTGGCTACTGTTTTAAATTTAAAATTTCTTAAATACTCCGAATCTATCTTTAAGTTGTCAAAATATAGATTATATTGTATACGTGAAAAAAAGAATATCTCTCCTTGATTGATGGTCGAATATTTTTATTATACATTTTTTTTTGCATTATATAAAGTGGGTGGGGTACATAAAATACCTCGGATTTGCGCTTTTTGTCGCCAACTAGATTGCGCGAAAAAGTATTAAAATGAATTTCTTTTCAGATGAATAGTTTGCAGGTAAAGGTTTCATACCTTTCATAAGTCTTGCTCGTATTTATCAAATGGTAAATAACAGGTTGTTAACTAATTATCAGTTGTAAAAGACATCATTTTCATATCCCTATTTTCTATTAAAATCTTTTAAATACCCCTCATCCATCTTTAAATTGTCAAGAATATGCATTTCATTGTATGCGTGATAAAAAGTATCTATCTCCTTTATTTTGGTCGAATATTTTTATTATGAATTTTTTGCATTATACACATTACCAACTTTTAGTAACATCGATCTATCGGAAAATCGATAAATGCCTATATAAACAAAGAAGGAAAAAAATACTTAAACTTAAATAGAGAAAGTTCTATTTGGAAATCAAAAATTCGATACCCCACAAATTAAAGTTTAATTTATTCCGGATATTATGAATATTTTTTTTAAAAATATTTAAATATTTCGTTGGTCCTTTTTGACTTTAAATAGACACACCTCAGTTCATATAGACACTGCAGGAAACGGGTAAAAAAACTGACTTTTTTCAAAAATAACAGATAAAATGAGATATTTTCCGCAAATAATAAAAAAATCAATACCCCTAAAAATGTAGAAAAAATATTCAATTTTCCTTATGTGTTATTTGTTTTAAATTTGATAATGGTTTGTTTGGCCCTTTTTGCATTTTAGTTTGTACAGTGAACATTTCTTTAAAAAATCCGGCTTTTTCCGCCGTTATCCGTAAGTACTAGGAAGCTGTTACGGAAAATATTGTCGTCTTCTAGTCTGACTTTGTCGGTACAAATTGTTATAGCTCAAAGTCTATGAATTGTAGGAAACTTCACATTGACAAAAAAAAACTGAGATTGTAATTAGACAAATTAAAACAAATTAATTGTTGAACTCAGAAACGCCGAAACCTAGATCCGCTGTCGTTTAAAATAACGCTATGGAGGATTTAGTGTTCCATTCGCATTAAATATGCAAATGCTTTTAATTTTCATCGCAAAAAAATACTTAATTAAGGTGGAATGCGCCTAATTTGAAGTTCTTGGGTTCCGTTTCGAAATTTTGTTTAATGTAAAATTCAGCATATTCCTCATATAATTCGTATTTTACATTTTTGATATGTCTGTAACTTTTTTCTGTTCAAACCTTCAAACACGACCATTGACGTCCATTTTTGATGAACCATTATTTCACGTCCGTCAGAGTATTTTCTTAAATCGTTCTGTTCAGTATACAAGTATCGACTTGCTTGTTTCTCATCATAATTTCATTTAAAAATGTCTTTGAAATGTGTAAAATTTGTGGAGATCATTATAACGTTGAAGTTCCGTAAAATGTAGTCTGTCAGTAATTGAGTTTCAAAGCATTCTTAAGAAATATAGCAATGATTAATTTCCAGATACCTGTATTATTTTTTGCCGAACGATCTGGAGACTTTTTTTATTGCCGCGGCGGTCCGGGTCCGATCTCCGACGCGGTCGTCTTTTTTTCTTCATATGGAATTTTTTTATAATTTTGAAACAAAAAAAAAAAATCATTATCTATTATTCATAATATGACCAAATTTTAATTTGAAAAATAGTCTTGATGTACTGATAATTCTGCTTTTTTCCGAACCTCCTTTGTATGTATTATTCTGTATTTTTAAATTAATGCATGTTTTTGGTACATTCTTTAATCATTCGTTTAAAAAATTGCGATATCTATTATTTGTTTTAGTCTCAAGATTGCACACAATCACATTAAGCATAAAATAATTTAATTGTAACAAATATCTTAAAATTACTCTTTGACTTTTATTGTGTATTACAATATTGCCTAGGGGTAAACAATATCCGGCCAGTGTTGTTTCAAGCCGGGTCATAAAAGATATGTTACCCAACTTACTATAAGTGATAGGTATTTTTATGGTTTTATGTTTTTTTTTTGCGTTGTAATATATATCTTTTACTTTCTTCTGTCTTTATAGTATTTTCCCTTTCTTTGAGGAATTTTGTTTTTACGTTTTTTACCCTTATTTCATGAATCCAAAGAAGTATAAAATATTTTTATAGCTCTTTGATGAATCGTATGACAGTAGGAAGAATTAGTACAAATTTAGAATTCACATCGTTAATAGAGTTGTTTCGTAAATATTTACTGAGTAAAGATCCTGGCCCAAATTTCACGAAAAAAAATGTTATTACTTAGTTAAGTCTGCTATTACAGAACTGAGATATTGCTGAAGTTATTGTTATCTAATGTTGATTTTTTCCTGTAAAAATATATTTATAGTTAAAGTATACTATGGTAGTAGTATTTGTCAGCAGTACTTATTCAAGTCACGCAAATATGGTATTTCTATTTAAGCACGATATAAGAAAATTACAATAATGAACATGTCTATCTTTCAATTTGGACAGTACTATTAATTATGAAAAGCGGTGCATACCAAAAAGTTTCTGAGTGAATGGCAGACAGTGCAGATCATGATCAGTTTGCACGGATGTGCAGACTGGTCATGATCTACACTGATCGCAAAGGAAGAACCAATCGTGTCCAGCATGGGAATGGTTAAGTATTTCTTTTTTAAAGTATAAGTCTTATTTCTATACTTCATTTTCTTTAAAGCGACTGACCTCCTGATCGTTCGACAACAAAAAAATATACTTTTTTTTTTAGATATCTTGAGAAAAAATGCTATATTTATTATGAAAGCTTCAAAACTTAATTACTGACAAACTTTATGTTACGGAAATACATGAGAATTTGCTGTTTTTACTACTTTTTACGATGAAAATCGGAAAACGTTAGTGATTTAGAATTTTGAAATTATTTAAGAAACAAAAGCTCATATTCTAATGTTCATAATATGTGAAAGAAAGCGCGTATAGAGGAAGTATATATGCTTTCTAAATATTTTAGATAACATATTCATATTCTTGAATATTTATTTTATTTACAGATAGTTTCTTGTGCATAGATATACGTTAGCATGACGTTTCATGTATTAAAAAGAAAGTAAATCTATGTGTTCAATGTATGAAATGCAACGATTTCTAAATATTTTAGATAACATATTCATATTTTTAAATATTACTTTTATTTGACAATTAATAAAGTATTATATAAATTTTCGACTTGTTCCGATTTTCAATTTAATAGTTATTAAAACTTCATTCAAATCAAGTATATCGTTTAGCAAACCGCCTGCCTGTAAATGCATCAGATAATGACCAAAGCTGTTAATTATCGATTTTCCCCCGTGTTACTACAACAACAACAATTAGTACGGAAATCAACGAATCCGTCCGGTAGCGATGATATTGGATTATTGGTTTTATTGATTTTTATAATCGGTAGATCTGTCCCGCTTTATTGGTTTAGAGATGTTACTAAAAGTTGGTAATGTTATATAAAGCGGGTGGGGTACCCCCTTTTTCTACTTAAAATCCTTTTAAATACCCATCATCCAGCTTTATATGACATTGGTCAAAAACATAGATTATATTGTATACGTGATAAAAAGAATATATCTCATTGATTTTTTGTCAAATATTTCTATTATATATTTTTTGCATTATATAAAGTGGGTGGGGTACATAAAATACCCAGGATTTGCGTATTCTTTAGCCAAACCTGAACTAGATTGCATTATAGTGTATCTAAATAAATTACTTTCAAAATGAATAGTTTGCAAGTAAAAGTTTTTTTCGACTTCCATTAGTGTTGCTCTTATCTAACAACGGGTTGTTTATTCTAATTATCGGTTGTAAAATACATAGGTTTTCCTACCCCCTTTTTTTTGTTTAAAATTTTTTAAATACCCCTCATCCAGCTTTATATGGTCAAAAATATAGATTATATTGTATACGTGATAAAAAGAATATATCTTCTTGGTTGTTGGCCGAATATTTTTATTATACATTTTTTGCATTATATAAAGTGGGTGGGGTACATAAAATACCCCGGATTTGCGTATTTCTTAGCCAAACCTGAACTAGAGTATCTAGATGATTTTCTATTCTAACAGACTGTTTCGCACCGGTATTAATAAATGACTTTGAGAAATAAGACCATTTTAAAGGTTACTTCTTTATACTGTAAATTTTAGGTTAAATATTTTTATTTTATTCTCTGGTATTTTAAGTGCCAAATCTTATAATAAAATGTACATATAATGAGTACATTTTGCGTATTTTTCAACCATAAGCCTTATGCGTAAAAGCAATGTTGAAATATATATATTTGAACTGTTATCTCCCCTTAATATTCTCAAATTTTGCAAGAGCTTTTGTTTTGCAGGCCCGATTTTTCTGATCCGCGAGACTTTGCACTTTCATAATATATATAGAAACTGACTATAGCATGACCGGACAGGTAAATCCTGTTTCTAGGCACTTTTCGCACTTTTGGCTCCCTGGCTATATATCGGACCAGACTATAAGCTATTTACAGAAATATGGAGTATCTTAGTTAAGTAGAGTATTCTACGTGGGTGTTCTTTCATAGTGAATTCAAAAATAATATTGTCAGGTAAGAAAACATGATAAATGATACATGTAGGCGTGTTTGATTTTTCTTCTTTTTGTTTGTTAGTTTGTTTGTTTGATTTTAAGCTATCAAAAGCAAATAAACTCAAGTATTAAATAAAGTTAACTTATATCCTAACATACATATCCTGCAAAGAAGATGTAAAGAAACAAAATCTGACAGACATTTGGGCTCAGAATACCCCCACTAATCGCACCTGTCAACAGTTAGTCAATATATTCTAGCATCTTAACTGAAACTTATCATATGTAGCGTTCATAGAAAATGATTCGTCACAATTTCAGAATGTTTTTGCATATTACTATCAATGCTCTCAATACTACAAGCGCAGTAAGAAGGAAACAGATACTCGGAACATCTTCGTGCACATGATACCAACTTTGTATCGCGCATGCCCGGATATCAAAAAAAAAAAAAAAAAAAAAAAAAAAAAAAATTACACGAGTTGTCTAAGGGTACAGATATTCTCCAGATCTTGTGTTTTAACATCCATTATTTTCTGCGAATAAATTATCAAAAAAAACTTGATTTTAAATGGTTCAAAGATAACAACAAACACCCGATTGTTTACATTTTTGTTCGAAATTGGTAACCGGGGCAGGACTTTTAAAAACATGGCCACTTCCATGTAGCAAATGCGCTATGATATAATTAGTTATCGCAAGATACCGTGTACGCTGCACTGACAAGCGTCTCATTTGTGATATCTTGAAATTACTTATAATGATCTAAAAGAAACTACTGTATTGTGAAAGAAATCATATGTAAATCGAAACCACCAAACTCCAATCACTGCAATAATAAACATTTGTATAAAGACATGTATACGGTGAAATCGTATCTGTTTGCGTAAATGGGTAGAATATATGGATGTACCTATCTGGGCCTAGTTGTTAGAAACTTTAACAGGCGATTAAGCTAACGGTTGATTAACTTTTAGGGTTATTTTTCAACATTTCAGAAGACTTAGAAAAATACGTGTATAAGGTAAGAATTATGAACGCTGAAAAATCTTTACAATGAAATCAAAACATCATACTAGTGTTTCCCATCAAGTCTAGTATTTTGAATCAAAATTTAACTGGCGGTTAGTTTAACAGCCAATTAAAATTTTGAACAACCGGACCCTAGCTGGTAAATACATATTTTTGTAACTGGTGATGAGAAACTAATCTGGTAAATAACCAGTAAACTAGTGCTGAGATAATACTGTAATTCCTTGCTACAGTTGTATAAATGACGATTATCAAATGCACAATTATCAGTCAACACAAACGCATGAGCACATGAAACATTTATTTTATACTATATTGTACCTGCTATAAATCATGTATCATCATTTATAAGGTCGATAAACTTACGTTCCAGTTAGGAATTAGCTGTTTTAAAGGGAATTCCTATAGTTTTTTATGCGCATCTTTCTGCGCGGCCGACACTTTCTATGGAAAACTAAACTGAAGTCAACATTTGTTGAAACACGTGACAGACAATCTTAGATATGAGGAATCTTGAATGAAATAACATTTTTGTTAAGTTTTATCCGTTATCAAATGTTGATACTGGTTTATGTTGTATTGACAAGTATCATGCCTGACAGGTATCTTGCCATTTTGTGGTTGTGTTTTCACATCGCATTTTAGTACAAAGACAGTGTTGTACATATAATGTAAGACAATTGACTTAGTACCGATAAGGCAATATCACCTTTCAGATTATTTAGTATTCAATTATAAAAAGAATTAAGAATTTTTTAAACTTTTAGCAGATAAACATGTAATCAATTTGTCAGGTTCGTGCCATTTTTTGTCCGAACAGGTGTTGTATTCAAGCGGTCTTAACATAAAATCTAGCCTGGTGACCCATACATAATTAGAAATTTTTATGCTCACAATACAATTATTTATACACAAGAAAAGCAGGAAAAAAATCTATTAAACAGTTGTTTTTTTCAAAATAAAAAAAAAAAAAATATTCTTCACTATGGGTATTTTTCATTTTTCATCGTAAAACGTTCACAAAAGCAAATATGAAACAAGATTGTATTTTTCTTTCGTACCAATTACTGTAAGGATATAATATTGCAAATATGGCTAGATTCTATGATATCAAATAAGTATATAATAAAATCTGTAAAAAGAATAAACCTTATTGTGCTGTTTTGATGTATATTTTGGTTGGTATTTATAAAAAAAAAACTACAGAAAATTATGAAAATGTTGAAAAATCGCTGGCAGTTTCAGCAACAGAGGGTGTGTTCAACAAATTTTTCACAAAAACAAGCCTGGTGACCCGTTGTTTTTATTTGTTCATCTTATCATATTTGTGAAACAATTCTATCAAAGGAAAAAAAACTTTAGGAATTCTCTTTAATTCAACCAGACTTAGGATTAAACAAATAGTATTGTACATGTTCTCGGCTGGTAGAAATCATGCGTCCGAGCATCGAACTCATGACCCCGAGGTCTGTAGATCTGCACTCTTCCTTTTAAGCTAAGCTGGCAGGCAGGCTTACATCAGTCAAGGATTATTAGTTGTATTGTGTTTATAAGAAACAGGATACACTTCAGTGACTCGCATTCTTAACATGTTATTTTCATTTATTATGTACCACTGCCTGTTTCTAGTTTGTGCAACATTTATCATTTTCTTAATCGTCTTTTACGTCAAACTTTGACGAAAAAGAATATTTTTTTGAGGTTTGTCAAGCTCTCCGGAAAAAAAATATCTTTTCAGATGGCATATCTTTAGTCTCTATGGATGATTACTACTTTTTAGCACGTACGTATAGAATTTATAACGGTTTTAGCGCACATCGATCAGAAACAATTTGGAACGTTTATTTTATTACACAAATCTTGGCAAATTTTTTCCACAGGATTGATTTTTCCTAAAACTAAGTATGCCATGGTTTAAATGCGGTACATACAAAAGATAATAGGTAAGGGTAGATTTCTCGGAAGCACAGACCACCAAATACACAGCCCCAGAGCCACGTATTTGCCAACAACAAAAAGGAAGCTGTAATGGAAAAATATTTCAAACGGGTTGCTTCAAACATCCAACAAGAACATACTAATTAATGCTAAATATTGATGGAGGGGAAGAAAATAGTAAAGGGCGAAAAGGGGTCGTGGGGGACCCGAAGGGGAAAGTTGAACAAGGACGAATATAAAAGGGAATGCCATGTTCTTTAGAAACAGTCGCACTACAAAGAAAACCACAATAGCACAGAAACTCATGTACCAAAGATAAACATACAACTACGATCAACTGAATAACATAGAAAAACGAACAAGCAAGACGTAAGAAAACAGTAGGGCACCGTAATAGACTCAACAGCATACAAACGCACCCACCAAGCACTGTATTCTATGCAAATGTATGATCATCTAAAAAATTAACAAGCATAATATTATGCAGCAAAAATACGGTATGCGCTTGAGTTTTGCATAATTCAAGTCTGTGTTATTGGCCATTCCACGACTTCTGGCAAGCGAAAAGCCGAACAGATTTTAATATACACATGGCCGCTTATAACATTTACATTGGATAGAAACTGTGGGAGAAGTATGAATATGAACTCATAGATGGCAAAAAGACTGACGGAAGGACAGTTCAAACACCGTATGTTCAGATCCTTTGATATATTTGGCACAAAACTTTAATTATCTTTAACCCAAACGCAAAACTGAGTACAAGCACACAAGAAAACATTTTAAAAAGTCTTACCACAAAATTCATCTGAATTATCATTGCAGTCTTGTTTAAAATCACATACTCTGCTTGGATGGATACACTCTCCGTCTGAACACTGAAAATATCTTTCACCACACACACCTGTTTCTGAATTCAATAAAATATTCACCAGATATTACCACACGATGAAGCTGTATGACATAATTTCAAACGCAATATAAATTTCTTTTAAGTAATTACTAGAAAGGAACGACTGAGCTTCACATAAACTGTTCCTTCATCACATGTCTATTCTTTTTAAGTGTAAGCAAATTCTAAAGCAAACTGATTCAAGGGATGCAATTAAATACTAATTAATACCCCGTATAAATGTAGGTTTGAGAAAAGTGCTGTAACCCACCGTCACAATTAAGTTCGTCGGCACTGTTTGAACATTCATTCACGCCGTTGCACGCTGATAATATGTGTATCCACTCGTCTTCAGAGCACCGGTATAAAGTATGAGATATATTAACGATGTCTGTTTTATTAAATTCTCTTATACCTAACAAAAGAACAAACAGTAATCCTTGTTAACAATTAAAACTAGAGTTGTCACAGGGGTGACGAATTATACCCAAACAATACGGCCTTGTCACAGAACTAAGCCAATGTCAAAGCTGAACTTACTTGACCTTTGCCCTACTGACCTCAAAATCAATAGAGGTCACGTGCTGGTCATGATCAACCTCACTATGAAGTTTCAAGATCTTCGGCCCAAGCGTCCTAATAATATTGTCCGAAAAATGTTTAAATGTTCCGGGTCACTCTGAGTTTTGACCTTTGGAACTCAAAGTCATTATACGTCATCTGCTGGTCATGACCAACCTCCCTATTAAACTTCGTACTCCTAATCCCAAGTGTCTGAAGTTATTGTCCAAAAACAGTTTAAATGTTCCGGGTCACTGTGACCTTGATCTTTGGCCTACTTATCTCAAAATAATTAGGGTTCATCTGCTGGTCCTAACCAACCTTCCTATCAATTTTCTTGATCCTAGGCCTAAGCATTCTCAAGTTATCATCCGAAAACCGTTTAACTGTTTCGTATGATTGTGACCTTGACCTTTGACCTACTAGCCTCAAAGTCGAACGTGACCTGTATTCAATCATGCGATCCGGAAACCGTTTTGCTGTTCATGGTCACTATGACCTAAATCCGAACTTGACCTTAATTTTTTATGTTGCACCTGTGTACCAAATAGTTTTTAAATCAGTCAAGCCTTCCAAGAGTTATCATCCGGAAACCATGAAAACCTACGGACCGACCGACCGACCAACCACCAAGCTCACTCTTACTTACCCTCATTTTGTGAGGGTATAATAGCACTCCTTTGATATAGATGAAGCTTTTTAAAACTTATCACTAAATATTATTATATTGTCTAATGTCTCACATAATGGAGTGTGTCACCATTTACATTTGCGTATGTAATACAAGCTATACTTAAGGACCATGTAAAATCCATACCAATTTATCTGTTTATTGCTGACTTACAAAGTCATATGTTGCTTATATGTTTGAGATCTGAAAAATGTGTCGCAAACTATGACAATATGAATAAAATAATACGACAAAATAAGAGAAATACTTCTAACGAGTAAAATAAATTTTCTAAAATGCCAAAACAGGGAAAACTATCCTTGTTTCTAGCATCACTATATACTAAAATATATGTTGTATATTAGGTATGATGCATGCAAATAGCCACAATGAGATCTTTTCTTTTAATAAATGTAAAGATTGTACGTATGATTGTTCAAAGTCATAATAATGTTTACAAATGAAGTAAAGTTCGGTAAGGCCTGTGAATCATATATAAAACAATTAGCATTCTGAAGCTGTTTATTTATCAGTAATTGCATGAAATATGTAAAATGTTTATCCTGATGTGTGACTAGAATTTCAAAATGTTCAATACGATAACTTCCCGATAGAAACGCTAGTCATGATCGAAATTCAAGTTTTAAGACACGAAAATGTATTTAGTAATTTATTGAATTTAGAAATTGGTCTAGCATATTTTCATAATTGCCAGAACAATATACTTAGGCTTTTGTTTTTCTTCTAAATACTTAGACAGTTTTCTTTACTTTATGAATGTTTGCTTATAAGTGGTTGTGACCTAAGGAATCTACAATACTGGGGCGTGTCCCTCCGAACTGAATATTCGTACTTGATTTAAAATTCCATTCCAATAGATTGTTGAAGCAATCCGTCTGCTAGATAATTGTTATTATTCTTTACAAATTATTGCTATCGTTATTTTCTTTACAAATTAAATCTAGTTTTCATATTATCTTCAAACGGTGTATAGAAATGTAATCCTTGCATGTTAAAATTCTACATACAAAACTCGTTAACGGTTCAATAATAAGTATATTGCATACTTGAAATTGAATTACATTTATAATGTTTTATATGTAGTATTATTACATTAAGCTAAGCTTAAGGTAGAACGCGACACTTTGCGAACTTTCGGGTAGCGTCTTGAAATTTTGCATGTGTGAAGTTGACCATATTTCAAACAACATGCAGTTTATTTTATACCAATAGAGCCAACCAGTTTTTGTACACGCGACGTCAAAGTTGACCACTAAAGCCCGTTTTTGAAACTGACGTTGCCGCGTATCCTTAGCAACTGTTACGGGTACTGCAACGGTACCAGCCAACAAATTTTCTTAAATTATACATTATTCGACGAGAGTTATTTTTTCCTTTATGGAGATGTAAAAATCATTGTTTTACACCGACAAATATTTAAAAAATGGAAAGAAAATCGCCGTTTTTGACTAAAAATTGACATTGAGTTTCGCAGCATTTTTCGGCTTTAAATCAGCATATTACAAAATCCCTGAATTAAATTTTTGATTTTTTTTTCAATAAACGGTGTTTAAAATGTATACAGAGTCCAAATGACAAATAAAACTGGGGGTCACCGACTTAGTTTTTTCTGTACATGTGATTTTATTTCCCCCATCCCCATGCGTAAATTTTGTACCATAATTCGACGTCTGCAGGTACGTTCGAGACATCATAATTCAGCCATTTTGAAAAATCGCTTTTAATATATTTTCTATATAATAATGATTTTTTTTCATCTTTTTCTTACTCAAAGTACCAGTTTAACAAGTTTTCCGTTGTAATACACTGCTAAAATGAAGAATTCATACATATGCAATTGTGTAGATAGTTCGGAGATTTCACATTTGAAACAAAAAGTTAAAGCATAATTACTGTAAAATATCATAGGTCAGTATTATACAGCAGTTTCATATATTTTTGAGTTTGCCCTCCACGAGAGTAAAGCTTAATTGTTTCGTGTTTGTCTTGATATTATCCCTTTTCCTCCATAAGCACACACGCCCGCACGCCCGCACATCCCATTGTCATACATTTTAACTATTTCGTTTCTAGCTTCTCCAGCCTAGTAACATATGACAATAAGATTAGTTTCTATGGTCTCTTCCGGTTAATTGTCAGCTCCACGCAAATGTTCACATATTTTGACGGCGGGATTTGGTTTTACTTATCAGAGTATTTTGAAATTTAATAGCAAAGGGCACTATTTGAGATATGAGTTCCAGGACAATCATGATATGAGCCGCGCCATGGGAAAACCAACATAGTGCGTTTGCAACCAGCATGGATCCAGACCAGCCTGCGCATCCGCGCAGTCTGGTCAGGATCCGTGCTTTCGCTTTCAAAGCCTATTGTAATTAGAGAAACCCTTAGCGAACAGCATGGATCTTGACCAGACTGCGCGTATCCATACTGGTCGCAAATGCACTATGTTGGTTTTCCCATGGCACGGCTCAATAAGAGGTATCGCTTTGAATACTATCCTAAAGTTACATTAACGCATAAGCGTAGCTTTATAAAATTCTGATGAGTGAACTGCTAAATTGTTTGAAAATTGTTACATTCTGAATGTTGACATCTCAGACACTTATTAAAATAAAATAAATTGCCATGGATCAAAATGTTTGTTCTTGTTTTGTATAAAGTTCTTTAAGAACCAGTAAAACACTAAATAGTGCAGCTGACATGCTAAACACAATGGCCAAATCATGATGTCTCAAACGTATCTACAGACGTCGAATTACAGTACAAAATTTACGCATGGGGGTGGGGGAAATGAAATCACATGTACAGAGAAAACTAAGTCGGTGACCCCCCAGTTTTATTTGTCATTTTGACTCGGTATACATTTTAAACACCTTTTATTGAAAATCAAATTTTGTAATACGCTGATTTAAAGCCGAAAAATGCTGCGAAATTGAACGTCAATTTTTTAGTCAAAAACGGCGATTTTCTTTCCATTTTTCAAATATTTGTCGGTGTAAAGCAATGATTTTTACATCACCATAAAAGAAAAAATAATTCTCGTCGAATAATGTATAATTTAAGAAAATTTGTTGGTTGGTGCCGTTGCAGTATCCGTAACAGTTGCCAGGGATACGCGGCAACGTCAGTTTCAAAAACGGGCTTTGGTGGTCAACTTTGACGTCTCGTGTACAAAAACTGATTGGCTCTATTGGTATAAAATAAACTGTATCTTGTTTGAAATGTGGTCAACTTTACACATGCAAAATTTCAAGGCGCTACTCGAAAGTTCGCAAAGTATCGCGTTCTACCTTAAGCATATAATCCTGTATTTGTTTGATTTGCCTGCCTGAAGTCTTAAGTTTTGTTATAATTTGAGACGGTATGAAGACTTTGAATAAGTGTTCAGGTTAAAGCCAAGGTATAGGTTCGGAATCTTATTTATTCTTCTCAATAAAAATCAAATGTTTTCAAATACATATGTCGATAGTTATTATAATAACCATTGCACGTACGTGCAATGAATCATCATTTTTAATGCGGATATACTAATGTCAAATTATTCAATCTTCTGTTTACTTCCCCACAAAGGTCAAGGATTTTTATTAACAAAACTTACGGGTGCATGATGTTCCGATAAGTGTATCAATAAAACGAATAATTATGTAATCACATGCGTTTTACACATAATGAAATATATATCAATCCCCCAAAGTGTGTAAACAAACTTTGTCACGGGCTTTAATATGTAAACAAATTCAATGAATTGGTATTCCCCGGCAAATAAAATGGGTTTGTGGTGAGGAATGGTAAAGAAATGTGTTCGGCAAAAAGTTAAGAATGTAACTAACATTAGTCAGGATCACTTTAACAGAAAACAATTGCTTTAAGTGTACATTGTTAATGTATGTTATCTTGATCATGACTCATGGAATTATTTTGAATGGAATATGTTTATTGCAATACGTTTAGCTTTTAAACGGAGGGTGGGGGGGGGGTGATTTTTATGGATACAAAACTTCACATTTTGATAATAAATAAATTTTGATATCGGTCAAATATGACACAAGTAATGCAGCAGAAATTGTCATATTTATAGTACCCTATATATTAATACAATTATTAGGTCATAACTCTGGCGATAGTTGGGTAACTTGACTGAAACTTGTCGGGACGAGTTTCCCTATAGTGGTGCACTTTAAAGTAAAGTTTTATCTAAATATTCCAATTACTTCCTAGATGTGGTTCCGGGCGGACGGACGGAAGGACAAAGCCAAAACTATATCACTCCGCCTTCGGCCGGGCATAACAAACACTGTTAAAATTACTAGACGACAAAAATAAAAGAGAAAAGTTTGTTGCTTAATTAAAAATGTCTGATCATAGTTTGAGCGTGAATCATTTGGGGTCGACCATGCATTTTTTGACATCTGTATTTAATAGGGCAAAACAGAAATCATCGTTTTCTTCTTAAGAGATATAATCCAACCTTTATTAACCTTCGATAAAACCCATTTAAACTTCTTTGACAATCACAAACATCTTGGGCTTGCAATATTTTGTGGTGGCTCTTGGCACACACATATAAACAATACTACCATTTCAGCATCAAAAGAACTCGGCTCGGTGAGAATGTTAAAATTCAAAGTTAGAAGATCTACTCTAAAAGTAACACGCTACTATTCGCGGCGAAATTTTTCCCACTAATAGAATTTCTTCAAACTTTGGATACTGAAGGACAATCATCTAAGGTAAAAACTATGCAATGAAAATCACAGGTCACTGGTATTGAAAAAGTGCCAACTGCCCTTGAAAACTGCATTTACCCCAAATTGTTGAAAAAAAAAGTTAGGAAAAATTTCGCCTATGTCATAAACAGGGAATTCATGCGTACGCCTTTAACAATATTTATATATCTTATCTAAGGCCACTGCTTGAGTATGCGTCAGTTGTATGGGACAGCTGTACCCAATATGTAAAGGACACTCCTAGTAAAACGTCAATACGAAGCTGCTAGTATAATAACTGGTTTGACTCGATACGTTTTCATTCAAATTTACTAATGGACATCGGTTAGATTTCCCTGGTAGATCGTCGAATTATACAGAAATCATTATTAGCCTATAAAGGAAAGGAAACAGTAGCGTCTTGAACTGGAATACCTTACTCACAATTGTTCAATAAAAAAAGTTCATATAAAATTATGCTTAATGCATAAACATGTTGATTCAGTGCTGGCGTCTCGACATTTACAATATTTGATATTTTAGCCCGTTGAGTAGATACAAGTTGATATGCTTACTTCCACACTGCAATGTAACACTTACCTACTTTTACGTCAATACATTAAGACAATTAAGTCTAGTTATTACACTTTATTATACAAATCACGTTATCATTCAAATTTATAACTGACCATCAGTTAAAGCTACCTGTTGCCTGTAGATTCGTTTCGAATATTAACAGAATGCATTATTGCCAATAAAGTGTGAATACCAGTAGGATCTCGGATACCTAGTAATCACGCTACTTCACGGAATTGATTCACTAATCATGTGGAGAAAAAAAGTTTAAACATAAATAAAAATATACATTGTTTCTCTAGCACTGCATCCTGAATCGTCTGATTAGATATCAAGGTAAGACTGGGTGTGGGGATGCGACAGCAGGTGTGACAAGGTTGCATTGAGTCATTTTGCGCTTGATTGAATAAGTTGTTTTTGTTTTTTTCGGTTTTACTTCTGTTCATATAAACTGTTATCTTAACTCTTCTACTACATATATAAATTTTTATTTAGAAAATTGTATATTGTTAACCGTTTCTTACTACTCTAGTCCAAACAAAAATCAGCCGTTTAGTCAATCCAACATTAATTAGACACCTGAGAACGGACCTATTTCTTTATTGGTAAACTTGTTTTCCAATACTTTTAGATTATCATGGTTTTTCAAAGTTACCGAATGTAGACTGATGTACTTCAGTATAATATGGCTTGATGCACTGTTGGTTTGCTGTTGAAATAATATGTATCTGTATACATTCATGTACTGATCTACATTTACTATCATGTCTTGTGTGATAATTGCAACAGAATATAATGAAACTAAGTAAGATATGAAGCTGATTTTCTAAAAATTAAACTATACACATTTCAATTATTGCTTTAACACGGTGTATGATCGTAACCAAATAAGCTGGAATTTTACGAAATTTAACGGACAAGAAACTCAGTTTGTTTATTAAAGATCGAAAGAAGGTGGAGGATGCGCAATTCGATAGAGAAAGCCAAAAGAAAACGTAAGATCAACATAACTTATTGTTCACGGAACACAAGAGCGATATAATTTTAAGCGTACAATACTGTGAAGAAGTAATACATCGTCATTTTTGCTTACATATAGATTTAGTTTAAGAGGGTACAGAATTGTTTTATTACTGATGCAAATGAATTATATTCTATACTTCTTTACGCACAATTAGTGTTAGCTTTAGTGTTGTGCCATCAGATAGTGTGAAGGCGCCATTTCTTTTATTGAGGAAAGTATTAACACTTTGATTCTCCTGTATCTGTCTTGTATTTCAATGCTACGTTCAGTGTTGACAAACACCTAAATTTGTCCTTTACTGAGATATTATGACATCCTTTTTGTTATCCACAGAATCACATACGCCCTATTTACTTATAAACACCGTACAGCGAGGTACTGTATAAATTATGTTTCTAGGTGTTTTTTCCTAGCTATCGCATAGAGTATGCCTTAGGTTATGAGTAAATAATCCTTTATTATAGCAAAATGCGTTGTGTAAGTTATTTTCAAGAGATAACTACTTTCAAGGCTTTCGTTTTATAGCCAGCTTCCTTTTTTACTGCACTTGCGTATCGTTGGGTCGAAATTATAAATAAAAATGTAGAAAAGGTATCATGTTTTGCAATTTTTAGCTTACTTGGGACCACAAGATTAACACGAACAAACTTGGGTGCCATATTCCGGCGGGAACTTGCAATGCATAATGGAAATCATAAAATGTATTTAAAATATAAAACAAAAACTTGCCTTCTTCTGCCTGCATACATGTGCATTCACTTATAATTACAGCTGACCTCCAAATATTTGTCATAAAGACTTACTAAATTAATCTTATCCTAACTGGTAAACAAAATGTTTCTGCAAACTGAGGGTTCCAAAAAAAATCATAATGCCTTGGAATCACTCGAATAACAAAGGCAAAAGGGAGGTACTAGCTAATTGTAAAGCTCCGTGAAATACCGGTACCTTAGATAGAAAATAAACTTGCTTTAATGGCTTTAAAGCTTTATTACTCAACAATACAAATTGAAAACTTACACTCTTCCTACTTATTTCTTCGTAAACAAGTGCTTTGTTTGATGGGTTTTGTAAACTTTCGGCAAAACTGGTAATGATCATACACCGTGTTTAAAAAAAGTAAAAGCATTGCTTACAGCTCTACCGAGGGACTTGATTGAATACAATATGTTTTTCTGAGTTTACTATTTATATCAAGCACTAGAGTGGTAATTCCTAATTCTGGCATATGCAGTAATGTCCAAAAATACCTCAGAGCCTTTTTTCTTATACTAGTTGTGCATTTAAATGCCATATATTGAAGCTTTACAACTTGACAAAACAAAAAGGAAAACTGAAGCAGAAGTGTAATTTCAATGGCCTAGGTCAATTGGACTTACATTGAATATGTCACTAATACAACTCACCCTTTGTCGCCAAGGTTTGTTACCGAAGAAAGCGATCATAAAGTACTTGAAATCATTTTTACACCATCGGCATAACATAAAGAAGTTCAGAATTTTTTAAGCTAAAGATAATATGTCAACTTAAGGACAGCCTGCTGACATCTATATATTAATTACACATACCTATATTGTCGAACACTTCGGACTTATTAGCGATTTTCTTCTCACAAACAAAATAATCAACTATATCATCGCAGTACGTCCTGTGCCAAGGGTTTTCGTTTGAAATGTTTGTGAAGTCCATTCTTGTACAGTCTTTATTTGCGCTTCTTGAAGGATCATCCCTTGACCTATTTTATGATTAAAATATATTTTATCCATCACATATTGGTCACCAGCAATCACAATAGTGGCCAAGCAGAACCAGAAGCCAGCCGTTTCAAAGAAATGTAATAAACGTTTTCAGTTCTTACCTAACAGAGGAATGAAATTGCTAAGTTACAAAGTGTCAGAATATATATTAATATTATTTAAAAAATATAAAGCCTTCCTTATAGCCTATGAACGTTTTACAACAACATTTATGAAAATCTTTTTCACTGCTAGTAAATTAAGCAAATTTAGTGCGCTAATTAATAAAAGGGCCGCCATATTTAAAGTGATAATTATAATTATATATTGCATTAGAAAATCATATTGTTAATTAAACCCTTCGGAAGAGTTGATGCATTCTTTACAGAGCTTCTCGTAAACAACATCCTTCAAGATGACCAAATATTATTGCATGTCCTTCCATCTATCGACATAAAAAGTGTACAACTATTTAATCTACAAGATATGTATAAAGAAACTTTTTAAAATACTTAGAAACTTTAAAATTAAGCTTTAACTGAAATAGATGCTGATTTTTTATACGTTAATTACGTACTGAAATCGAACTATCCACGTTCATACACGTTCTTTCGTTTTTATTTGTATTTTATATTAACGATCTGTTTGCGTTTTTTATCATTATAATTATAAGGTTCTTATCTGATAACTGATCTTGGTTTCATACGAGCATTTAAGGCATTCAATAAAGGCGCAAACGCTGTGATGCCGTAACGTACATAACGTGCATTGTGAATTTTGGAACAAAAACAAACGTACATGCGACCTCTCCAGACTTTTGTTGCATTCACTCTCCTATACATTCTCAATGCATGTGCAAGTGTTAACATTAAAATGATTTATTGAAGATATAACTGTGATGATAATGTTATACATTATTAATATTTATCAATTAAACTAGAGTCTTTTTGGTTCCCTGTAACGGTGTACTTATGTTAGTTCTTAACTGGTAAGGAGGTTTAAGATTACAAAAGTACCCCTTTCGTACTTAGAAAACGTTTCAAACTGTATCCGTGAAGATATGTTAAATGACGCAAAGCTCCATATTAGTACCATTTGTAAGTGTTACTTGCCTTTTAACGAGAAATTAAAAAAAAAGATCAGATTCATTTCACTTACATTTTTAAGTTTTACTTGGTACGAAAAAATATTTCTTTAACTATGACTATCTCTTCGATTCCTGTAGGACACAAAGACTTGATCTTCTTTTTTGTCGGTATTTTGATCAATCTTGCAAAGGCGACTATAAATTAACTGTCGCGGAATAAAGTAACGATAATATTCTCTTACTTCTTATACGCATAGTGAATGTTCAGGTGTGATTAAGTAATATCTTTTCCGCAACTGTAACTTAACCAAATGTAACTAAAATGACTATCCCAGCAGTTCTCAATATTTGACACCTGGGGTATATACTGACCCTTCTAGACAACATCAAAAGGAGCTTATAAAACGATTTGACTAGTAGCGAAACATCTTTATATATCCTTAACATGTTATGGATCTTGTAGCGTTTGTGTTTTTTTTCGGCCTGCAAATATCACGTTGTACATAAATAGCTGAAACGTTGTGCCAACAGAATCAAAAGACAAAGACTTATTCACGACTTCAGAAGAATGCGCCAGAAAAGAACTTAATATGTCATGAAAACATTTCTGATAGACCGGTTTTAAAATATAAAACAATACATCGATAACAAACTAATACACTACCAGGCAGTAAATGTGAGTGGCGTCCCGTCGGACCATCGTTCTTCAACTGTCCCTTCACTGTTGGTGAAACGGAATAAGCCTGAAGTACATTCCAAATGAACTGGTGATATAATATAAAGGGATTTGACAAAATAATCCGTGTTTGGGGGTAGTGTACGCCATTTAGAGTGTCCTTATTTTGACTAAATAACGGAAGACTATTTTGGAAAAGGTCAAATTTGCAAATAAACGCGGACCTTGTGACAAGGATTAATCCGTGCATTGGAAAAGAAACGAATAAAATCTGGAAAGTAGAATAAAACAAGTTAATATCATTTCCATTTTATTAAGTTTCTCTCTACAACATAATATTAACATTGATTAATCCATCTGCAAATACAGCATTCATTACTGATAATGCATGGATTAATCCATCATTCAGTTCAAATGAATTCCATATACTTTGAACAAATATTACACTTCATGTGTAATATAAAACATGGATTAATTCATCCTTTCATTTGGACTGTTGATATGTATTCCATTTAAAATGTCATAATTGTGTATATATAAACAAAAACATGGATTAGTCCATGCATTTATTTTACAAGTTTTCGAAACATCTATAAAACATTCCTAATATTGATAGTAGAAAAAACGGATTAATGCATCCCTATCTTATGCAATGAAATGTAAGACATGGCTTAATTCATCCGTTATGTGTATATGTTTTCAAAACTGGTACATATAAATATTGATAAAAAATAATAAAAGATGGAATAATCCATCTCGATTTCATGCAGTGAAGCCCATCCTAAAATTTAAAATGAAAGACATGGATAAGTTCACCATTCCTTCGAGCATGTTTAATGTTAATATAAAATTGATTGATTATGAATGATGTCCGTAGATGTATTCAAACCGGGCGCTTTGATAGGTGCAAGTTGCATTCTGCGTTGGTATTTGATATAAAAGCAGGTTATAAATGATAAACCACATGGAAATATTCAGTTTTATGATCTCCATAAGTGTAACCTTTAATCTGTTGAGGTACGAATGTCATTGAGAACGAATGGCTCATCCATGCTGTCTGCAAATCTCGCATACCAGAGGTTTACCATAGTTCGTTAGTAGTTCATCTCGAAATTTTGACGAACTTCTGATGGATAAGAAAAGGCTGCCTTTCAGTAGCTGCAGAATAATGTGGAACGGGTATATACAGACAGACCAAACTAGTAGAAACTTCGCACATAAGCGTATGTTCGATCGTGTGTCAACCTGAAAGAATATTTACAGGCATTAAACTCCGTGATCTTACAGTCCACAGATACCGAGAATTATACTCTGTCTATTGATGAGGACTATAAAATGATGTGGTGTGAAATATATTATGAATAAAATGAGGTATGGAAGGGATGGCATAACTTTAGTGTCAGTACGGACAATACCTGTTCCGTCGTGAAAAGAAACTAAATATCATTAAATGTTCCTGTTGTGTTTTAATACAAGTCTAAAATGTTTCCATTTGATAGTGTTAATAACTTCATTTACGTTTTATGGTTATAATTCATTAAATTGTATTTCGTAAATTATATTCCATATCAAATGCAATGTGTTCATACTGCCAGTTCTTATCTCATTTTGAACTGAGATAAAGTAATGACAAAAGTAGGTGAGAAATGTTTCAAATAATATTTTCCCCGTCACAATTGTTTACTCCAAAATACATCAAAATGCAGTGATATGATACTAAAATAGAGTTTTACTTCATCAAAATAAATAAACAAATAAATGAATAAATTACACTTCCTTATTTTATTTCTATCAAAATATCAAACTTACATCCACAATGTCATTTAAACCAAATGTAGCCGAGCTCCGTAGCGATATCTTGTCAAAACTAGTGTCCCATAACCTGTCCGCCGTTATTACCCCAAATTAGTGTTCCATATCCTGTCTGCCATGCTAGGCCTTATTTAAGGGTATACGAGTAGTAACAAGGCAGTCTGAAAGACAGCTAAATCCCCCCGCCAATGCTATGGATAGTGAAAGGGTAAAGCCTTGACCTTTAACTGTGATCTTGACCTTGAATTGACATGGCTGGCCCATAAATTCTGCACAACGTCTTGATGAGGTGATCTTTGACCCAAGTTTCATAAAAATCCTTCAAAGGGTTTAGGAGATACAGAGCTCAAACCTTTGACCTTGAGTTGTGACATTGAATTGACATGGCTGACTCTTGAGTTCTTGATGAAGTGATCATTTGACCCAAGTTTGATGACATTTTTTCAAGGGGTTTAGGAGATACAGAGTGGACACAAAATGGAAGGCTCAAACCTTTGACCCTAAGTTATGACCTTAACTTTGAGCCGGCACAGCTGACTCATAAGTTCTGAATATCGTTTTGATGAGGTGATCATTTGACCCAAGTTTTATAAAATTCCTTCAAGGGGTTTAAGAGATATAGAGTGGACACAAAATGGAAGGCCCAGACCTTTCACCTTGAGCTGTGAACTTGACCTTGAGCCAGCATGGCTGACGCATGAGTTCTGCACATCGCCTTGATGAGGTGATCATTTGACCCAAGTTTCAAATGAATCCTTCATGGGTTTTAGGAGATATAGAGCGGACACAAAGTTGTGACTTGACCAGCCGGCATGGCTGACTCATGAGTTCTACACATTGACTTGATAAGGTGATCATTTGACCCAAGTTTTATAAAATTCCTTCAAGGGGTTTAGGAGATATAGAGCGGACACAAAATGGAAGGCTCAAACATTTGACCTTGAGTTGTGACCTTGACCTTGAGCGGACAAGGCTGACTCATAGATTCTGCACATTGTCTTGATGAGGTGATCATTTGATCCAACTTTCATGAAAATCCTTCAAGGGGTTTAGGAGATATAGAGCGGACACGAAAGTGTTACGGACAGACGGCGGATGGACAGGAGGACGGACGGAGACGATTCCTATAACCCACAACACTTGTGGCGGGGGATTTAAAAATTCTTTATCTTCAATCTATATAAAATTAGCAATCTTCTGAGAGCTGTAAAACATGGCTATGCCCATTTTAAAAAGGATTACTAGCCTTTTTTCCCTAAATGACCTATAAACCACAACAGAATACCAAGAAAAGTAGGGATCACGTATCTTCTAAGAGAGATTTTTTTTGTCTGACAGGTCAACACTATGGAATATCTTCCAAACTGAGCTAATTTGTGGATATGAACAAATGTGCAATTAGGTTTGTTTACATTTCTTTAAAAGTAAAAATTCTCCTTGATATTGCTACCACAATGTCGGATATAGGTCAATAATGAATCAAAAGCAGGACCTGACTTACATAAAACATGAAAATGCTACTTTAACTTGGAAAAAGTGGTGGATTCCTTTCCTTTCCGCCATTATCCGACTGCTTGATTACCTATTTAGTATTACTGTACCTTAAAATGCACAATAATTATCTCATGTACATTTGATGAAATATGTGAAACTTTTAAACTCTTTAAACATTTTCAGTCCCGCGATCAGTATAATATTTTCGCTATGATTATTTTTTATTCTTAAACGATTTTTATATGCTGTATTCTTTCTTCATGTTTTTTATATTAAAAATAAAGTAAAATATTAATCATTACCGTCTAATCTCTTCGTGTCAAAATAAATTCCCAGGCCTCCAGTATTTAAGTCCAATACTTTTTCGCATGAATTAAAAAGCTTTACTTACTTTTTGAGAATCTGCGTGTGAAATATTTGACTATAACTGCAAAACTAAAGCTATAGTAACGCTTTTATGACATTATCATGTGTATGATTAGTCTCCCGAAGTATACAGTAGAGACCACGGGTACGGAGCGAAATGTACATGCATTCAAACTTTTTTTATTTCAATTTTAAAAATATCTTAAAATGATCGCAATGACCGTCATGGCCCTGTGGACTTTGCCTAACAAAACAATCTTTTGATCTATTACAGGGCCATTATGAAAACACATGTGTATGTTTGATTTGTTGAAGGTCACTAAGAAAACACGTGTTTATGTTTTATGTGTTTAAAAACATGTTAAAGTGTAGATTATCAGCCGATTAGGATGTCTTTCTGTTTCACGAAGTGCATGTCACACCATGAGCGCGGAGCGCCCGGTGATTAATGAAGCTCGTCGGTAGGTCTACATACACTTAAAAGCCGACAAAATAAATAAATAAATATATCAATCGTCACGGAGAACATACCTCCCCGTGATTCGTAGATCTGCGCTCGCCCTATTGAGTTAAGCGGTCGGGCTGTGAAATTATTACGCCCGAGGTAAAACTGCCAATCCTGTTTAAAATGTTAAAACACTGTTTTGCTATAATTCATTCCTTAATTAAAATTTCTTTTATCATTTTTGCAAATAAATTGCAGATGTGCGTGTTTTAGTCTGTGTGTGTCACTACTGGATGCATATACCATTAAACATGGTTTAAAACCCTGTAAAATATCCATTAAAATAGGAAAAACCATTAATTCTTGCATCACTTTATTTAATAGGTTTCACAATTTTAATGGGTTACATGTTAAAATGCCATTAAAACACCCATTTTTGACCAAGAATAATGCCATTAAAATTCAGTTTGGTAGCTAAAAAGTTAATGGCTTTGAAAAAATAGTGAAATTCTGTATATTTTGAATTTAACAAGATTATTCATGACCCTTCAATTTGATTTAATGTCCAGTAAATGTTCAGGTTCTTTACGATTTCATTTAAGAGTAAACTTAATAGCCCTTAACAGCAACTTGATGCCCACTAGAAACTCCGAACTCCTCCATTTAAAAATCCTGGATTCGCCCCCATTTTCGCTGTGTATTAGAAGTGCGCTCTTTCAGAATCATGTAATTTAAAAAAGAATACACTACAGTTACAACCAATAAATAAATAAGCAACTTTGTTGTAAAGAAGACAAAGCTATAAATTGGAAGGGACATTAATAGATCGAAAATTATCCAAATCTCATAGCTTAACCTAAATGAAATTTAAAATATTATGCAGTGTAACGTTCCGCTTTGGAATTTCATCCTGGAAAAATATAATTTTAATCATTTTGTATTGGAGTTGCCAAGCATTCGAAACAATTATTTAATTTTGTATGTTTAATCAGTGTAACTTAAATGAAAGAAATGATACTAGTTTTATTGACTGTTTTCTTTTGTTTTTACAAAATTGGAATTACAGACTTACTCGATTAATTTCTAACAAATGACCTCTTTGTTTTCAGAATAAATTGTTATGCATGTCTCTTTGTGCACGTGAGCTGGTCTGGCTAGAGTAATAGAAGACCGGTTTACGTGCATACATAGACATACCTGCGAGATGTTTATTGTTCATACCGTACTTTCCGATTTTTTTCGGTTGGGTTTAACGTCGCACGGACACATTTTAGGTCGTATGGCGACTTTCCAACTTTGATGGTGGAGAAAGACCCCTGGTGCCCCTCCGTGCATTATTTCATCACGAGCGGGCATCTGGGTAGAACCACCGATCTTCCGTAAACCAGCTGGATGGCTTCCTCACATGAAGAATTCAACGCCCTGAGTGAGGCTCGAACCCACATCGATGAGAGGCAAGTGATTTGAAGTCAGCGACCTTAACCACTCGGTCATGGAGGCCCCAATAGAAACAAAGGAGTAGGTGTGTAAATGTTTTGATTTATTTCGTAGTTAGATACAAAAGACCCGTGGTGACATTTCAAATTCATTCTTTCACGCTTTCTGCTTCAAGATTTCACAATTTTCACTTCATGAATTCACGTATTAACGATTTCTGCTTCCTGATTTCACGTTTTCCACTTTACGAAATCATGGTTTCACGATTAAACTTCACGATTTCCACTTCATGAATTGACGATTTCTGCTTCATGATTCTACGATTTCCACTTCACGAACTCACGATTTCTGTTTCCTGATTTCACGATTTCCACTTCACGAAATCACGATTTTACGATTAACCTTCACGATTTCCACTTAACGAATTCACGATTTCCACTTCCATGTAAAATTTTCAGCCATACCAACGAACATATTTTCATGTTTGTTATCCGGTTACATTATGTAATATACCATAATAACAAATGTATACATCGAGTAACGGGTAATGAATACTACCGGTTACTGGCGATTTTCTACCCTACCCGCGGGTACACGAGAAGTCGTTTTAGCCCTACATGTAATGATAAATCTTTGAAATCGTGAAAGCAAGACATAGTGAAATCGTGAATTTGTGAAGTGGAAATCGGAAATCGCGAAATCAAGAAATTGTGAAGTTTAATCGTGAGTTCATGAATTTGTGAAATGGAAAACGTGAAATCAGGTAGCAGAAATCGTGAATTCATGAAGTGGAAATCGTGAAATCAGGAAGCAGAAAGCGTGAAATAATGAGGTTGAAATGTTATCACGGGTTTTTCGTTTATACATCACAACTGCTTACATGTTCGTCCTGAAAAAGCGCATTTTGTACAGTATAAGATGACGCTTACACAACCAAAATATCATAAATATGTTTTACTTCATGAATGCATTTTCGATATTCCAGTTTTGAACGAATGAATGAATTAATGTATATGTCGCCCAATTCATTCATTGCTCCTACGAAATTTATCTTGAAATTAACCTTTTTATCGGTACTGTAGCTGTTTTTTTTTCTTCCTTACAACTTTGTTCTCGTTTAACTCCAATGGCATTCAAGAAATACTTTTGCATGATAATATGTTTCCTTAAGGCCTCACCAAATTAAAAAGTTGTTCATCGGATTTGTAAATATTATATTTTTGGCTTGCGCTCGCCCCATTGAAAAAAATCAATCCAAAATTTTTTTCGTGCGCTACTTTTTACGGACGTAAAAGTGTATAAATACTTCCAGTCTCAGACTGTTCTCAAATGGATTTTAATCAAAATAAATGCATACTACGCACACATCGTCTATAATAAATCATAATACTTATATTTAGTTGCATTAAAGTTATTTCCCCTTTATGCAGTTACGCCATTTTCTTCAAATGTTTACCAAATTACATACTACAAAAATCGATTTATTTCATTGAAAACTGGATGAAGAAAAACATATTAATTTGTTTGATAAAATCAGTTTACATTATTTTGGTAAGGGTAAATATTTATTGGTGCATGTCACTTATCTGTTTTCTGTTTTTTCCTGTCCAGATGATCAGCATTTGCATACGAAAGTTGGTGGGGTAAGGAATTTACATTACGAGTTGTTTTCAGGACAGTTTTGATTTTCATATTTTCCAATCATTTAGTAGACTAATGTATATGCACGTTAATCTCCATTTCAGACTTTAATTGAGACTTTGTTTCAACAAATTTAATATGTTGTGAAAGTTTAAAGTTAGAAAAAAGAGCTGTACATAAGACATCATGCTCGACTTTTCTAAATCAGAGCTTTGCCAGTAAAAGGGGCAAAATAGTCAGAAGCTATTTAAGTACAGAGCTATGGTCATTATATAAAACTTAATTAAAAATATTCTATGATAAAAAGGGTCATAACTCTGTCTAGATTCAGACTTAAGAGTATTGTTTCTCCTGGTGTAGACTTTGACAGTAAATAACTGTTCTACGTTTCAAATCAGAAGCTTTAATAGATCTAGCAACACTCACATAGATATTTCATGTATCAAAAACTTTGTAAAGTCAGCTAAGAATGCTACATTTTCATAGCAGTAAATATTCGATTCGATATTTGATTACAGTGTACTGTATGACAAGGTTATTACCTTATTTCACAAGTTTGCTTTGTTGTTCGTCTGCGGGTTAGATTTTCTCAATCCCTGGGGACTTACGTTTTAATTTAAAATGGCTATACATTCTATTTTAAGGTTTTTATTAGTCAGTCGAGAGCCAATTGAAGACAAATATATTTCTTCGCTCTTCGCTCGCTCCTGATTTTCTCAAAAACCAAAAAAAAATATTTAAATTATTTTTTCGCTCGCCGCCTCAAATTTTTCAGAAAAAAATCCGATGAACAACTTATCAATTTGGTGTGGCCTAACTTTATTTCAAACCCTTGCAACATTACCTTTTGGTGACTAGCACTCGTGTCGACTATTAACTGAAATAATATGAACTAAGGCACTGCCTCAATTGGGAATCGATCCGACTCCAACTCATCCCAGAACATTTGAAAAAAACTGCCTTATGACGGACCCAAGGACACATTTTTTCAAGCCGATAGTAAATATCTCATTCGGTATATCGCATGTTACCGTAGAGAGATCGATCCCGAGTTTCGTCGCTTCGCGCAGGATCTATTCCATATCAATTTAAAGGTAGACTTTGGAATAAAAATAACACTGCCAATATTTGTACTGATGTGCACGACGTTGCGGTTCGGACAAATTAAGTGACGCTTATTAGGCACAAGGAAAAAGCGTATTCTTCCAAAAAAAAAAAACCGAAGTCAGACGTGCACGTGCCAGAAGTACACATTTTTTAATTCGATTTTAAAATATCTCATTCGGTATATCGCATATAACCGTGGAGAGATCGATCTATATGAGTTGATTAATTGATTGATTGATTGAGTTAGTGAGTGAGTGAGTAATGAATGAATGAATGAATGAATGAATGAATGAAACTATTTTCGGCTATTCTGGATCGGCTTGTTTTCATATCGATATTACAAAATTTAGTCAGTTGAAATGTTCTTCTTACATTTCTGATTCCGTTATAGCAATTCACAAATGTTTCATTTCTTTTACATTTTCATTGAAATCGACATGGTAAATACGATGGATTTAAACTATATATTTTATGAGGTGTTCTTCTTCTTGTTATTATTATTATTATTATTGGATTTAACGTCGCACTGACACATGATAGGTCATATGGCGACCTTCCAGCTTTAATGGTGGAGGAAGACCCCAGGTGCCCCTCCGTGCATTATTTCATCACGAGCGGGCACCTGGGTAAAACCACCGACCTTCCGTAAGCCAGCTGGATGACTTCCTCATATGAAGAATTCAACGCCCCGAGTGAGGCTCCAACCAACATCGATGAGGGGCAAGTGATTTCAAGTCAGCGACCTTAACCACCCGGCCACGGAGGCCCTCTGTGGGGTGTTCTTAACTTTCAAATTGAGTTGATTAAAGATTAAAAGGTAGAAATAAATCAAATAAATACTTACCCGCAGAGCCTTCCCCCGAAGAGTTTATGACGGATTATATTATCAAGTGCGGTCACTGCAACAGGATGTTATCGCTTCAAGCTAGATGAACACACAATGCGTGTCCCCCGCTGACTGGACGATTCTATTCATGGGGATTTACTCAGACTATGACTATTATCTCTTAACTTTAGTTTATATGCATAAAATTAATGTAGATCAATGTTGCAGTTAAAATGTTCCGCAGAAATTTATTAACGAGGAGATGGATATTTCTATATAGTATTTGATGAAAAGTATGTTAATAAACATGAACAGTGTCATAGATACATGTTGTTTTGTTTTGTGTGTGTGTCAATTTTCATAATAATTGTATACTACCACGGAAACAAAATAATCACATAAAAGCATCAGCGGAATTACTTTGAAAAAAAAAATCAAAGGAAATGAACACATATCTCACTAAATAACTTGTAAGTAAAAGCTGGAATTTAATAAACTGAATGACTGCGGTTAAGTATATGTATTCTGTGTATTCTTAATAATCAAAATACTATATCATGTACTGCTGGTTTAAAGATCAGACCTACCTAAACGACGGCAGACGATATTTTATTAAACTGGACAGCGTGTTTGTTCTTTGGATGATGACAGATTACAATAATTATTTTGCATTGTATGCAAGAGTGCGGGAAAAGTGCAGAAGAAGATTGGATTAATACATGTATTTGATTTTTACAGTTGCGATGATCCACGAATGTTAGCATCACTAACAAAAAGAATAGGGATGATTTAATCAATTTGTTTCCATCGGATATTTACATTAAATGACGAAAAGGTTCGAAAGCATGCAAGAAGAAAATATTTATTTATTCATGACTTTAATTGTATAGTGTAGTGACTGAATGTTTGTTGTTTTTCTTTTATCTCGATTCATGAAATATTAGTATTATATATTTATTTCCATCAATATTAGCATTCATTTTGCTTGTACAAGTTTGAAAACACGTAAAACGTTAGGCATTTGAAATGACCGGAGAATATATTTTAACAACATGACTGCAATTAGGATGGATTAAAGGTCCACTACTAACACCCGCGCGAGTATAATAATAAAAGGAGAGTTTGTAGCTGAGACTTCCTATTTACTGATTATTTGACCCACTGCATCAGATCTGACCAAGCAGTCATGAATATGTTCAAGAATAACCAACAAATAAACAAAACAAAATTGCCGAAAATCAAACCGAAAGTATATTTTCCGACTGCTTACGAACCCTTCGCGCATCTTCGGATTCTTTCGGAAGAATCATCCGAAACGGGGGACTATAATTTGTAAATAGATGCAACATACATTATATGCTCAAACGATAACGTGATTTTTGCAAACTTTGCATCGGAAATTCAACATTTTTGTAACTCTCAAAAACTTCATGAAAATCATTCTTATGATACAGGTAATATACAGCTATACTACAAGTTTTCGGGAGGACAATTTAGGCCCTTCCCGAATAAAAGTAATATTTCACAACTTCGTCTGCAAACTTTTTCAGTTAATCTCTTTTCAGCACAGTTAAGAATATAAACGAATAACTATCTTACACTGTAGATGGGGAAAAAATGTAAAATTTATCTAAATACACTGATTTATGTACATTTGGCTACATTAGTTCAATAACATTTTAGACATTAAACACATTATACGGCTATACCCCCAGCAGAGCTATTGTAAAGGTGTCTTCTTACAGTTATAAGAAGACACTTTATAAATAGAAGTGTCCTGTATTAACGCACTCTATCAGTTAACTACCTGCACGTGAAAATCGTGAACAAAGTCATAAACTGTGCCTGATGTAAGAATGTCCCTTTTCAAGGTGAATTAATTTTGGACTATCTTCTGTTGAAGGTATCAATAATTTAGAATTGCAATGCAAATAAAGCTTTTTAAGGTTTAGCATTATATCACAAAACAACAGACTTTTTAGCGAATGAACAGCATCTTGACACACAACTTATCTGTCCAATACGTCCTGTCCCACGGAGTTGGATACTTAAAATATTCTAAATGAGTTGTCCCCCTTTAAATAAAAATGCCACTTGTAAAGAAATAAATGTAAACAATTGTCAAACAATGGACCCGGCTTTCATTATATTCTGTTCGAGCCTGTATAAGATTGACATGAAAGCCGGAAACATGTTTTGACAGGTCAGTTAAATTGTACAATACCTAGTTAATTAAAGCTTTAACAGTCGCACGATGTTGCAAATGCATCAAAACGAAGACATGTAACAGCTTTTTAAAAATGGTGAGTTTTAAAGGCACTGGACTGTCCAGAAGTGTGGCCACTTCATATAGCCCTTTTCCAGAATTCAATATATATATATGACTAAATTGACAATGGTTTTGTACAATAATATAAATGTTTTATTTGCTGTTATATTTTCATGTAAAACAATGCTTTTTTTTCTATGATTTGATGACGTTCGAACTTTTTTCTCTCCGAAACATGGACCTATACCTTAAACAACATAAGAAAGAATTATTAATTTCAACTGAACAGAACGGCAATGATAGCTTTAGACCGCACTGCAATACCTGACAAATTAAAAATTAAGTGGGCCCCGTCATGTGAAAACTACGGTGTTCCGTTAAGGCCAGCGACTGCTTCCTATGAAGGCGAAGGTACGATTGTACGATGACGAAGCGCGACAATACAATGACAATAACACGACAGTCCAGTGGCGGAGCGCGACAGTATGATGGTGACAGTCCATTGTACTGTCGCGCTTCGCCATCGCATCTTCTTTCTTCACCATCGTATTGTTGCCTTCCTGTCAATCATGCGCATAACTTATTTGTACGACTTATTACCGCCTGATTGTATAAATAGTGTTAAAACACGGTTTGCTATATATTATTTTGATTCTAATATGCCTTTTATCTAAAACAATAGATAAGATTTAGTAGCACTCTTTTTTTGGTGGCTACAAAAACTTTGATGTCTCCGCACGTAAACGTGATGTCATTCAAGCGTAAACTTGTTTTAACAGAGACAAGCATATTAGAATTACTAATAATCTTATGTAACATAAATTTATAAGAACATAACCGAACTTTATTGAAGGAACACAGATTACCAAAAGATTAGCGAAAACAAACGACTGTTTTCTAGACCTAATCAAATATTATTTATATTTGGCCCTAAATATTTTTAATTTCTCACGAGAAAAGTAAACAATTTGTTATTTGTTTAGAAATAACACTGCCTGGTGATATTCGTTTGAGTGTTCAAGTTAGATACACAATGATTTAGCAAGGTAATCAATATAAACGCAGAGCAGGCATTCATCGATCCTTAAAGAGCATTATGTCCTCAGTTGCGCTTAGTAACCATTCTTTTTGTTAGCCTACATAGCTCACTTTACCTCTTGTAGCCTTTTTCCGTTTAACAGGCTGTTTTTAAAACATTAAGGCGTGTGTATTGCTAACAGATATTATAGACCCCTCTTATGAAGACCAAGATTAAAATCACAATAAACCTCTAAGAGGTCTAGGATTTCGTCCTGTTCGTTCGTTTCCTCGTCAAAAAAGCATCTGTCATTTTTAAAAACTTGTTTATCATGTAGTGATGTATACCAGTGTACAAACACATGTACAGCCACCCGTTTGAAATTTGAATGCATGAAAATTTCGGGTTATACCACTAGTTGATACAGTATATTTAGAAAGGCACACAATAATTATTTGAGCCACGCCATGAGAAAACCAACATAGTGGGTTTGCGACCAGCATGGATCCAGACCAGCCTGCGCATCCGCGCAGTCTGGTCAGGATCCATGCTGTTCGCTAACAGTTTCTCCAATTCCAATAGGCTTTAAAAGCGAACAGCATGGATCCTGATCAGACTGCGCATCCGGCTGGTCTGGATCCATGCTGGTCGAAAACCCACTATGTTGGTTTTCTCATGGCACGGCTCATTTAATGTTTATCTTTCGAAAAAAAAATATATTCATTTGTTTATTTATCCACTAATATATTCTGTACAATTATCGTCGTATAAGTCAGATACAGTTACTCGTTTTTCTTCGAAATTGTTCTCTTACAGACGTAAAAAGCAGTTTCGCTAGGACGAACACCAATTTTATCCTCGGCTTCGCCTCGGACAATATTGGTGTTCGTCCTAGCGAAACGGCTTCTTACGTCTGTAAGAGGACACTTTTGAAGAAAAACTCGTACTGTATCTATTACTCGTCTTGGCCTAATATATGTCACTGTCAATTTGAAACTAAAATTTGTACATCTCATATTTTTCATGCAAATCGTGTATAACTAGCATCATGGAAATACAATTATTTTGTCGCGCGTCTTTAATCGGATTTTCGTTTGAATTAATTTTAAAATCACATGATCCCGAAGAATTTCCGATCGATTATGGAAAAGCGATAACACGAAAGTAGGACAAAATGACCACCAACGTCAGTCTAAGAATTTACAGAAACAATCATTTGTTTCTCTATACATGTGTTGACTTCAAGGGAATATTACACGGCTATCGTAATGTTTATTGGTATGTTTCAAAATGTGTAGTCTTGTTTTAAGATTTATTTCTATTCATTTGTCTTTATTTTGCACCTTTAATCAATCATTTTCCATCAGTATTAACATGAAAAGCAACTGATACATTAATCCATCCCAATTGCTTGTAATGAAAACTATTAAACTTGAATGCAGAATTGTTTGAAACATGCAAGAAAGGATGAATTGCTCGAAATCTTTAATTTTATACAAAGGTAGTAAATGACATTTCACTCATTACTTAAAATAAAACTGACATCGTTTTTTTAATTGATCTCGAATGTCATTGTACTCACAACTTCAATCAAATCTTTCATAATATAATTATTACTGAAAAAAATAAAGGTGAAGAAATATCTAAATATATAAAAAAAAATGTCTTCATAGAAGAAAAACATTGACGTTCCCTTTATAACGAATGATGAGAGGAACAATGTGCTAAATATGGATGCCGTAACACCAGTTCTTGGTCTAAACTGGGAACAACTATCTTTTTTTGTTAAACGATCTATCCCTTTATTAGAAGGTAAATAACAGACTCGTTCTGAGACACGTTGACAGCTGTAAGTAACATTGAATTAAAGGCAGAGATTGGTAGCTCTGGAGAATTTTCTTTTGAGTGGCATCTATCATTGACTCCTGTTCGGCTCGGGTCATAAAATTCTTGATCTTGCAGCATTTTAATCATTATAATTTGCTCTGTATTGCTAGGCACTGAATATTTACACCTGTATAAATTCTTGTGGTCATTCACAGATTTTTCTCTATACTGTCTGGGAATCTAACTGGGTAAACATACATATGCTGTGTAGAATTGAATACATGTTATTAAGATATTAATAATCCTAGAGCATTGAGTTACTGCTACATTGGATACATTATTGCATATTGGTATATGTAATTAATGTACATTGTCTACATGTAGGCATCTTCAACGGATATTTTTGACTCTCAAAATTTTAAACCAGTACTAGCCCCTAAACCATGATATATTTCCCTCCTAACATTTGAGTACAATATAACCTCTGCACCATTTCTATGAGATAAAAGCCAGAATAGACTGTCATTTGTCTGTAGTGAAAATAAGTCCTTTTTTTAAACAATATTTATTATCCATTTAGTAGCAAGTCTCATTTTTGCCTATCTGTCACATATAAGAATGCACTATTGGTAGTCAGCCTGTTACCAGTTTGATATAATCATTGAAGTCCATGTAAACTTTGCATAATAATGCCAATTATACACAGGGTTGCCACTTACCTTGAAAAGTCACGGATTATTTTTCCTAGTCAGTGAATTGTCAGAGGAATCTTGATAATGGTCAGTGAAAAATGAAATTTTAGAAATGTTAGGGAAAATATAAATTCTTGGTCAATGTTTAAACTGTTTAGTGGCTATGGCAATTTTCAAGCAGTATTTATAAGTATATCCAAACACATTTCGGTGTAATTGTGTATAAACATGATTGAAATGTGCTTGAATCAATTTTATTTTTATGTTTACTTTGGAATTTTAAAGACCGAAAGGCTTTGCAACCATTGCCTCCAGAGCAGACAGTTATATTTAAAACAAAATGAATACAACAGGGTGGATCCGACATTTGTAGGGGAGGAGGAGGCCGGCAAAATATGGTGTATTGGTCAGTGAAAAGTATGGTTTAGTCAGGGAAATGTCAGGGAATTTTTATTTTCTTACCTAAGTGGCAACACTGATAAAAGAAGAACAAATGGGTATGGGTCGTTCAAGGGGTGGGGGAAAGGAGGCAGTATAGGTCATTTCAGGAGCCATAATTCTGGCGGCCATTGTCCGATATAAATGCTTCAAGGACCTAAACAGATCTTTTGGAGACACGTTTTGTCAAATCAAATGACAAATAGGCGCACTACGGCACAAACCGTATTGTGGACAGACAACAACAGACAATGGAAAAAAGACATATTAAAAGCTGCACCTTTGGTCTGGTGAGCTTTAAAAATCTTTGCAATTAACACTGACAGCATAGTGGTTCCAAACTGAAGTACCAATTTACCTGCATGATATGCATCAATTTTATGGCTACCATTCGGGTTAAAAGTAAAGAGATACACAATGTAGTTATAAAACTGTATACAAAAATATACATGCAAGTGTAAAACAAAAACGTATCTGCAGGTATAGAATTGTACCTGCACGTATAGAATTTTACCTGCAGGTGTAAAATTTATCTGCAGATACACTTTTATATCTGCAGGTACAAATCAGAATTGTACGTTGGAGGTATATTTATACCTGCCTGCAGGTATAAATATTTCTGTACAGGTATAAAACTGTGCAGGATCAATTTTAAACCTGCACGTACAATTTTATATCGGAACATATTTTTAAAATTCATATCTACAGGTACAAAGTTGTTCTTGTATGTAAGGTGCAGGTACAATTTTATACCTGCATGTACACTTTTAAACTTCACGTACATTTCCAATTTGTACCTGTAGGTATAAAAATATACCTGCATGTATAAAATGGTACTTGCAGGTACAGTTTTAACACTCATTGTTTTATCTATTTACTTTTGCCATACACCTTAATACCCATTATAATATCAACACTGCAAATTACAAATGTATGTGTAAAAAAGTATGCCATATGGTATATTAGAGAACAGCCTAACATACTGCGGCAGACATCAACAAACGAGATGATGACAGCAGACAATCCAGCCTTACATGTGCACAAATGCAGCAGTACAATACAAAGTAGTAAATACTGCATGTTACTACGTGTTACACTACATTTTGTCCCACTTTGTTACTATGGGGTCTTATAAAGCCTTGATCAGACCATATTAATAATTTCCAGTCACACTAAGCACCGTCGATGAAACATAATATTTTATCAAAAACTATTTTCACATCGTATGGTGAATCCAATAAAGCCAGCAGGCGATTTAAAATTTATACAGAAGCTTTACCTCACCTAACCTACCTTATAGCTATAATGATATTTTGCTACATTGACGAAAACAGTGCAATGCTGATCATTGACATATCTTTTGAGAAGACGGTGCTTCGTGTCCAACACTGGTAGCCAAGATCAGACTAGACAACAGAAGTGGAGTGAGTGAGTGAGTGAGTGAGTTGAGTTTTATGGCGAATCGACAAAAAATGGTCATATATCGCCGAGAAGTTATATTGAAAAAGCCAATTGTAAAGCATACCTTAAATCATTTACGTAAAAATGTAAAGCATATTTAAAATCATTTATGTAAAAATGTAAAGCATATCTAAAATCATTTATGTAAAAATGTATATACTTTCAAAATACCAGCTGCAAACATAATAATATTGCAAAAGACTGAATAAAAATATGAAATGTTCAGATTTTTTGATATATTTTGATATATTCCTATCAGCTTTAAAAACTTTACAATATTTCCGACTGAAACTTTTTCAGATACCTCTTTCAAAGATTGAACATCATAGTATGCGTTGTGGAGCAAAGTTCACACAGTAGATTAAAATATGTTTAATAGTTAGCGGTACCTGACATGGTACACATCTGGGTTGATCTTCTTTATTTAAGATAAGAATGAATCAAACGGGTATGACCGGTTCAACAACGAGAAAAAACAACTTCCTCCTCCCTGCGAACAGATATGTTCAATTGCTGTCATTCCCATAGAGTAGGTTTAATATCATGAAGTTTATTGCATGAAGAACTTTCCATGATAATTCCCATTTAGATAAAATGGATTTGTTTATATCTGGCCTAAAATCGGTGTGTAGAAATTTTAAATTAGATTGTCATAATGAAAGGGATTTCTTTGCTGCAGTATCAGCATTCTCGTTTCCAAGAATACCAGTGATAGAAGATCATGAACAAATATACGAAGTCCTACCGAGAATAAGCTGGAAACATAAACTGCTTCAGGAGCTGATACCAAGTCGTGACAGGCTGGCAAGTGCTGCGACAGTTAAAGGAAATTCAGGGCTGTAATGAAACCCCCTGAATCCATCGTGCGGTTCCTTACATTAGAAGTGCCAAATGATGACATTCTTTAACAATTATACTTCTTACTGTAACCAATTACAATTGCGCACTTCCAAAAGAAACAGTTCTGGGTCTGCGCGTTTGTTCGCAGTTCTTACTTTAAATGGAAGCACGGTGGACACTTATAAGATTCAGTGCATGATGAAATTGTCGCTATATGCTATACTGTGTAACATTATGCCACCATCATTATATACTTGAAATGAAACACAGCCTAATGTTTTAACATGAGTATTTCAAAGTAATGTGCGATTGTTCACCAAGTGTTGTTTATAAACTTAAAATACGTACATATTTTGAAACTGAAAAATATATACCAATGTGAGTCGATCGTTGTCGATAACCCGTCGAAATAATAACTTCTTTGCTGTATTCTAGTAATGCTCTTCGTATGTAATTCATCTCCTCTGGACTATGCAAAGTCAACAAAAAACTGCCATGTTCCTCACAATGCCTCGCTGCACTTGTCCACTCGTTTATTTCGACTATAGTATACAGTACGTAGCATTTGGAAAACTGATCCACACACACTAAAATAAAATCGTTATGTTAATTATAAAGTATTATTTAGAAAACAATTTAAAGCGAAGGAAATATCGACCATATAAAGCAAAACAAAAAAGCAAGACAGAAAAGAAAGACAAAAACAAAAAAAAAAGCTATATTTCTAGCTATCATATATCAGAAAAATACACAATAAAATGATTCAAACACATATACTAACATTCTTGTACAGGCCGAGAAGCTGACAGGCAATGCAACTGCTGGTTATAAACTATAATACTTTCACTGCCATCTGCAAAAACCAATACATCAATTATTGTCGCCAACATACAGAAGTTTCTCTAATCAAATACAATTACAATTTTAGTAGCATATTGTACTTATTTGATTGTTAAATGTTTCAATCCTTTATGATGGTGTTCTTGCTATACAACTGTTAAGGTTTTAATATCATCATATTACTGTTTTTAATCAAAATACAAAATGTAATGTTGATTTAACCAGTTACAGAAACTAGCATTTTCATATTTCTGTGTGCAAGAAAGCAACCTTACATTGTCATTTGTAAAGTCGGTTGTTGTTTTCTTTTTGTAACGCTACTATAATTCAACAATTATTTATTATCCATAGCAATTGCTTCAAAAACATACAGCAAAGAAACCATCTTGATTCTACGAAAAGATATTTTGCCGCATTACTCCTTACGATTATCAGATAAATAATTATACCCTCTATTTCGCTAAGCACTAAGTATTCTACCGTCTCAAATATATTTTCAAGCGTCGAAATGATGTGGCTGCGGGGCCATAACACGCTTTGATTTCTGCACCGTTCCTAACGTGCGAATTAGGTCAGCTATGAGCGCTATCAACGCGATAATTTGGCCGTATGTTCTTGTGTGCAAGTATCAAAGAATCGACTTTCAAATAAACGATCAAATATACTAATGAACAGAGTCCTTTTTTCTACACATTTTGCTCTATCGCTGGATACATACGTTAGAATGGATAAACGTAAGAACGGCTAAATACGTTAAAATGGACAGTTTGTTAGTTCTCCCACGCATGTTTAAAACTTCTAAATTAAAATTCTTTCTTTACCGTAGCATTCTTTAGTATTTTTCGTATAGAAAAATAGTGGTGGTGGCCTTATTGGACTGTCTTCCCGTTTAATCAGTTTGACAAGGGAACGGAATCCTTCCAAAGGATGGTTTGGATTTATGTTATTTGATATTTTGTACGTAATTGTCATATATTCATATAAAGTGATTGGCCCTCTTGGCTTGTTTAGGTTACATAGGTTCCATCTGTCTCCATGCCCTGACAAGAGTAGTTGCGAATCTACAAAATAGAAACAAATGACCCTTAGTAGACATTGTCGGCTTAAGTTGATGTGGACAATGAACTGTGAATGTGCTGTTAATCCTGGGGGTCTTCTCAAGACATACTTGTATTTCATTCACTGTTACAATAGCTGACTTTGTTCATGACAGAACGTCGTTCAAGTATTATATAAACAGACTGAATGAAACTGAGTCTTGGTTATGTTCTATGCTTGTATAGGAAGTAAATTAAATTTGGACAATTTAAATGAATGTTAGTATGTAATGTTCTCATAAGACATTAGAAGAGTTACTTTAACCAAGCATGAGTAAAGTGTTTATCAAGAGCTCTCCAAAATATACATGTACTTGAATAAGATTTCTTTAAAAAAATATAGTTTCATTTGATACATTTTGTTTCTGCCTTCGTCATAGTGCGTCCGTCTGTCCGTCTTCATAGCCTGATCTAGCTTCTCGAAATCTCTGCTAGATTAAACGAACTTCACAGAATGAAATGAAGCCTTAGATAGATAGCATATTCAGCATAAAATGTCCCATTACATGGCAAGTATGACATCAATACATACATAAACAATGTACGAATAATATAGCAATGTCAGTCCACATTATAATGTCAAGAAATAACACAAAAAATAGTTTAATAAACTCTTATTCCATTGTGGTCCGTGAAGCTTGTTGTGCGTATCATCGTTTTTTTTTTTTTTTTTTTTTTTTTTTTGTTTTTGGTGAGTTAAGGTCCTTGAAAATGATTTGTGAATGAAATTTGTCCAAGCTGCTTCATTAATTAGCAGGATTGAAAACAATTTCATAGGAATGATCTACAATCAGCTGAGCGTGTATTACGAGATTCATATTAAATGACCTTGTAATGAGTAATGACCCATTGATATCATACATAAGTCTATGAAAGATTTTTTCTGTAATTATCTCCAAATTCATTGAAGCCTAAGGATTATTGAAATAAGATGTGCATATCGTGATACATACTGCTCGAATATTTTCCGGAGTTATGTCCATTATTCATTTTACTGAAAAAAAATTGTTTGGACTACATCTCCTAGTATACTGTTTGTGTGATTTGACTGAAACGTCTTAGGAATGATAGTGCAGGTCTATAATATTCATAAGTTAGATCGTACGTTGAATGATTGACGAATTAATTGTATTCATTATTAGAGATAGAAATTATGTAGACATGTCTTTTCATCATTTGTGAATAACAAATAAACAATACCTTGTAAAGATATTTTGTGTAAAAAATTAATGGACTGCATTCAGAAATTGTCACATTATAACTGTTGTTTTCATGACAGAAAACATACAAATAGCAAACTATTTTAAACCGGCAAAATTCCTAAAAGGTAACCTAATTGGAATGTAAATTCAGAATTGGGAAAAGCTTCTTTGCTTTGGGATTAAACCTCCTTTACTGAGCAGATTTATAGATTTATCTAGCCTGCTAGAAATTTTTTGTCAACGCTTCATTTCAAAATTCTAGTCCAGATTCAATGACAGTAGGAAGTGCTTGTATAAAGCCTGTTAGATATCATTGCAGTCCGCTCGAATATTTTGCGAGTTATTACTCTAAAATCATTTTTGAATAAAATGGTGACAACCTAGGTACGGGTCCATTTTTCACTGATATTTGATCCTTGATTTTTACACAAAGTTCACATAACACCGCACAAATTCATAGTATCAGTTACAAAGTTTACATTTTATTTACAATCATTTTTTAGAAACTAAATGTAAATGTAAACTGTAATTTTATACATTTCAATCCGCTATTGTGAAAGGTAATAGTTATACATAATCAGTTTCGCATAAAAGTATGCTTGACCTTTCTAAAATCATATTCTATAATAAAGAATCATCATCAGGGCTTATAAAGATTACAGCTCAGTGAATATAGGCAAGTTGGTGAGCGTAGCGAGCCAACGAAAGAATGGACATTCAAGGGTATTTTGATATAATGAAAATGGAAGCTTTGCCGGAAAGGAAGTGCGATCGTACCCGTCGCACCCCTCCTTCCCTTGTTCGCCCTTGCAGTATATGTTTCTTGTTGTAATTAACATAACTTCGCGTTTTATTTTCTCAGCAAGGAAGAAAAATCGTTTTGAATATCTCTCAGCATGATTATAGATTGATGAGCACTTTAATGTATAAGAGACAGTCGAAAAATAATGTAAAAAAAGAGATAATTTTTTAAGATTGCGCACTTTAAGCACATAATGTAGGCATTGAAAATGAAATGCACGGCTTCTACAGTTTCATCCACAAGGATACATATTTGATAGTGAAAAATCTCTCACTAGCTTAAAGTCACCACTTGAAATTGTATCGTCTCCGATCAGTCCTAATTTCAGTATGCACAGTTAATGGTGACTTGTCACTGTGTTAAAGCAATTTAAAATAGTTTGCTCTGTTCCGTAACTATGGTCAATGTATTGGAATGTTGGCCATGATTTTAACATTTCCATGAAAAAAAACAGCAACAATTACTTGCTGAGAACAGATTAACTTGTACCGGTAAACAATCCAGACACTGGTTAGGCCAACTGCCTGCACGTTACATTACAGAAATACTGTAAAAAAACGGCGCTTACCAAAACAACCAATAAAAGAAAAAATGTGTTTTGAAACGCTCCCTAGACAGTCCGCATTCGATGTTCACGGTCCGACTTCACATAAACCGACAATGTCTATTACCAAAGAAAGGCTGCAGTATCTAGAACAAATATTAAATAATCAATAAATGAATTCGGGCAAACCTCTGGCAGCTATATAATTTATATAATGTCTGTTTACGGAATAATATTTCATATTGAGTCTACTTTATATACCTTTGAAACAGCTGACTTCGAACAATTCGAATATAACTGAAATGTAAGGAAATCCGCCATGTTCTTCTGGTTCGTATGTAAAAAGAGTTTCAAATGTTGTATCAGGAATTTGCCAAAATGCTTGTGAAGAAAATTGAACAATGTACTGGTTGCATGTGTATCTTCTATCTATGTCTGGCACACCGCATTCAGGAATATCTGATCAAATATTACAGAAATGGATTACATGAAAGCCAACAATTCTTTGTACAATTTATAGATAGTTATTCATACAGTTTGAATTAAAACTGAGGCAGACTTTCTCGCTTGCGTTACGAAAACTTAATCGTTATAACTCAAAACACAAAGACAAATATCAAACAGGGAATGCCACGCACCAAAAACGCAGCCTGCTTTAGACATGTGTGTGTTTCTGTTGCATAGTCAACAGAAATGTAGGACTATATCAACTATATATAAAATAAATTAGAGCAACAAATTAATAATAAAAGAGAATTAGGAATAAGGACAGAGAGCCTCCGTGGCTGAATGGTTACGGTCGCTGATTTCAGTCTTGCCCCTAACATATGGATTTTAAAATTCCGTTTCATGAGAAAAACAAGACCATATCAACAGGAATGTCACGCACCAAAAACGCAACCTCCCCAAAACGAAACCCGCAGCACGCAAACGTGAACACCACAAACACACACACGCACGCCTGCACACACAACCCCACACACCCGCGCGCACACACACACAAATGCCGACACATAGGACAAAACGACAAACAAATACACAGTGGGGCACGCCTTGGAACGGTCAGTGACAAAAACACCACTGGGGGCTTAAACCGTTTATGGTGTCGACCCAACCTCACTCTTACCCCACCATGTTCCAAA
Source organism: Mercenaria mercenaria (assembly GCF_021730395.1). Taxonomy (NCBI): domain Eukaryota; kingdom Metazoa; phylum Mollusca; class Bivalvia; order Venerida; family Veneridae; genus Mercenaria; species Mercenaria mercenaria. The sequence goes on from NC_069362.1 coordinate 29,946,591, forward strand.
GACACGGGACAGTGTAAATAAAAGTAATCCCCAGGGAAACTCTAACACACGTAATGGAAACAAAAAGGCCATGGCATGTAAAACACAAATGCTCGTGTATAATTATATAAAAAGCAACCTTAAGAATCCAAAAACGTATGTACTCAATGCCTTTTAGAAGACGAGCAACAAAAGAACCTTAAGGCCGACGAAACAGCCAGAAACAATATCAACAGTTCCAGTCCTTGTAGGATTTAAAAGCTGCTTATCATAGCCTTTCAGCCTTTCAGCTGGTCTATGGAAGGTCATTTATCAAAATTCTTCTGCTACAATCAAGAGCAGGCAAAGTAATCATATGACCTAAATTTCGTTGATAGAACTCTAAATCTACATCTCTCATCCCGCTACTCCAAAACAAGATTAAGCGACAGTCCCTTCGAACGGTCGTTAATCTATAATGGAAGCATTTATGTAGCCGTGCACTCCCACCATATGAATACATCTGCGGTGTGTACAACATATTTTGATTCCTGTCAATGTGTTAATGTTGGATTCTGCTTAATCCAGGGCTATGTGACGCGGATGACGAGGATGGTAGCTTGCCTTTCAAAACTGTTGATTATCAGGCCCTGTCAAACCGAGCCTGTAATTATGTTGTTTTTGGTAGCGTTTTCCATTTTATTATTGTCACAGTAGCGCTGTTGTGCCTTGGGGTGGCCGAAAACACTTTTAATCAGAACTGTTGTATTTCGTTCTCTTCAGATTGGTCAGGGCGACACTCATGAACTGCTAGTGAATGGTTAAAGATTTCAGCTTGTTATGAATATTCTGGCTTGGGTGATTCTTAAATAGCTTTTAGCATTAAAAAGGCATTTCTTGGATATGTTGTCTGCTTTTTGATTTTGTGTCTTAGCTGTGTCTGTGATTTCTCTATCTATATCATACTTCATACTGGTATGTCCACTTTTTCTCGTTCACTCCGCTTTTTATACGATTGTTCTCTGTGTATCAATGAAGGTTCCATGTTCAATGCCATATGAATGCATTTGCGGATGTCTGCTTTATTTAATTATAAATTTAAAATGTTGAGTTCTGCGAAACCCGGTATGACAGGGTGTAGACTGCAACTTCGTTTGAGTATTCATTTTCAACAATAAAACTACTATGACTTAAATTGTCCAAGGATCATATGTTCAAGCCTCACCGGGACCATTTTCCCCCTTATATTCCCCTTTTCTAGTAACTGTTAACTTTTGTCAAGACGTGTTATTGATTTGTTGTACAAAAGTAAAAAGTTTTCATTTGATACACGATGTCTTGCTGTGAATTTACCTCTGATACGAAGGGGATAGAGTTAGACATCTAAAGATACTGAGTAACATTAGGTAAAAGTTAACGTTCCTTATTTTGCCTTACACTTAAGATTACATATTGTGGAAGAAACGTAGGTACGTTTTACTTCGCCCCGTGGTTGTTTTTGAATGAAGTGAGCAAAACCTAAAACAGTCCCACAGGACACGACTTTATTTTTTCAATATTGAAGTTAGAATTCTGTCTCGTTAAATCCTTTCAGTTTAGACACCCTAGAAAAATATAATATTGACTGTCTTATTTTGTGTTATATAATTGTTTACCAATAGTATGATGTTCTTTTATCAAAATGAATGGTGTTTGAGGAAATATTACAAATTATACATATATATATATAAATGTCACGGAAAAAGTTGTTTAAAATTGCAACACAGTGTAAACCAATGTCACTCTTAAAGCTAGGACTATACGCCGCTTATCATGGAATCGCACTCTAGTGCATCATTGAAGGTTCCATGTGCACAGCCATATGAACACATCTGCAAATGCCTCTAAACTATATTATTTGTAACATGTGTAAATGTTGAATTCTCCTCATCCCGGGGCTTGAGGGCATGGACGGTACCTTGCATTTCCACTACCGTCCATGAACAGGCTTAATCAAACCGAGCCTGTGACATTTTCATTTCTGTCATGTTGGGCGACCTGTGGTTTTCCACCTTTTAGAAAACGAAAACATACCAAGCGACGTTTCTTTTATGGCTTAATACCTTAAACCAAGCGTATGCCATTCTCATAAAGTTGTGTTCGGGGACATTTCGTTTTCTATCTTCCTGTTTTTTTTTTATCATAACATCAGGTCTTTGAGCCTTTTTGTGGACGTAAAATGTCTCCGTAATGCAGTTAAATATAATATTTTAAACTCTTCAGGTTCTTCAGGATGACAGTCTTGTTGTGTAAGTATACTGTTTATTGTTTTAAGATTAAACTGATCCGCTTGTTTGGTTCCAATACTCAACCTTTAGTAGCTGTGGATATGGTGTCTGCATTTGAAGATTGTGTTTTAGTAGTTTCTGTAATATGCAGGCTACATAACATCAGACCCCATCTCTTAATTTTTTTACCTCTGGTTCCTCTATCTGTTTTTTTTTCTTCTATTTTTTTCTTTTTTTTGATTTTGGAGTGAGGCTCGAACCCACATCGATGAGGGGCAAGTGATTTGAAGTCATCGACCTTAACCACTCGGCCACGGAGGTCCTCTATCTGTATTTGTATTTCTAGTTTTAGGGCAAAGCAATTATTTGAGCTGAGGACCATGTGCCGCTGTTTATCGAATTAAACTGTATATTATTGAATTGAATGAAATTTAATAGATCTGCAAGTATCTTTTAAATACATTTTGGTTCTTGTAACATGTAGATATGTTGACTTCTGCTACATCCGAGGGTAGAGGGTTGAGGACATGGACGGTAATTTGCAGTTCCACAAACAAGCAACTGGCTCATTGAATGCCAACAAGCATCATTCATTTTCATGTAGTCGTGTTGGGTGTATTTCCATATTTACTATTCTTAAAGGTCATACCTGAATGACTCATTCTGATCTCTGCCTTAGTGCCATGTCAGTAACCACTGACTATTTAACAGTTTAATTGACGGTGTTGACTTCACAGAGCAGTACATACTTTCTATCAACAATATCTTATTCTTTTAAAACAACATGTATTTATTATAAAATGTGGAATAACACTATCCCAGGTAGTCATTCAATGAAGTATATTAGTAAGAAGTAAACTTTAAGACAAATATATGGTCTTATAAATAAGCCATAACATGCGCATTTGACATTCCAACTTTTTTATTAACTCATTCAGGCCTGATAACTTATCTCTGATAAGAGTCTTAGGGTTTATCTATAGCTGGAGTCTACAGCAAAACTGATAAACTGATAAATCCTGTACAAGGATTTTGAACAACATGCACATGCCATCCAAAAAAGGTTGTAACTGGGTCATTATGAAATACAGACTCACCAAACTTCATATGCGTATTGGGCATACTCGTACCTTTCTTGTGATGTAAGTTAATCCAATATATTTCGTATCTAATTACATTCCAAGGCTTGAGTAAACACAAAACACTGCACAATTACGCTGAATTTTCCTGATTTCACAGCCTTTGCACTTATTTTCTTTTTATTTTCATTGAATAACACACTTTCAAGGAAGCTGGTAGTGTTTTTTCTAATTTTATATAGAAAAAAATGAAAAAAAGCTATATTTATATATGTATATATATACATGTATGTACATTATTTACAATTAAGATCTGGGTATGCTGTCAAATAAAATCATTTCACTTATATACAGTAATGTACAATATATATGTGTATTTTTTTTTTTTGTTTATTTTTTTATTTTTGTTTATTTTTGTTTTTTTTTTTTTTTTTTTTTAGGGAAGGGGGTACTTAATTTTTTAATTTGCTACCAACTCCTTGATGTTCACTATATATTTTTTCCTTTGCGCTTTATATATTCCTGTATTTTCCACATATCGAATAATGAATAACGCGCACAATTTCACTTTCACATAACTAGTCGCGACACTGCATTGGCTCAATAAACACACATTTCTAATTTAGCACACTTTTAAGACGGCAAGTAATTATTTTGAATTTTTTAAAATGTAGAAATGTTAAATAATTTATAGACATTATAATGAAACATATTTACATCAAATGTCATTCTTGTTGACTGACAGATAATGATGATACCATATAGGGGCTGCGTCATGAGAAAACCAACATAACGCGTCTGCGACCAGCATGGATCTAGACCAGACTGCGCTTACGCGCAGTCTGATCTAGATCCATGCTGGTCCGAAATACACAATGTTAGGTTTCTCATGATGCGGCTTATACATACACAGATGCTGTTGTAAATAGAGAAGTTAAGCAGTAAATTTATAGATTTTTATATTTATATTTATTTTATTTAATATTTTGTTAATGAATTACAAGCCCTCTTGATGTTCAGAGATTTAATTTATTTACACACTGATTTTGAGCACTATTTCCCAAATCGCTCCGGAAATTTTTCAACGTGGTACGGCTTATAGCACTCAACACAAAGATTCACTCCGCATCCTTCACAGCCATACTGTGTTTCGTGTCGCTTTCCATTTTTTGAACACATCTTACAGGTTCGCCTGCCTTGTAGCTGAATATTTTCCTTGAGCACATCGCGTTTCCTTTTCTGCATAAAGTCCCCAATTAGCTGCTTCGCGAGTTTCTTTCGAAAATCCAGTTGTGTCAGTGGCTTAGGTTTTCCTGTTCCTGGCTTCTGTTGGTGATTTGGTGATTCCTTCATCAGAATATAGGCTCCAACTATGGCAAGATCAACTAAAAACCAGAAAAGATATTTCCATCACTTGGCTGACTTGCGCGCTAGACTGTACATTGCCCGTAGCTGATCCGCATGGTCAACACCGTTCATGTACTTTGTGTAATTTCGTACGGACTCTGGGCAAGAAACATCTTTCTGACTTCCGTCTTTCTGTCTTCGTTGAACTGTTGTCCTCGGCGTTGTTGGATCGAAGTTTGTAGATAAAATGAATACGGTCTTCTTGTCCCTCCAGGCTGTCGCAACCACGTTTCCTTTCTGCATCATGATAGATGTCCCTTGTTCTTTCAGCTTCTGCTGTTTTATTTCGTCCGAAATTCCTCGTCTGTTGGATCTAAATGTTCCACACGCGTAAGTTCCTTGCTGTTGTAATTCCTCGAATAGTCCTACCGTAGTGAAATAATTGTCACAATAAACATGATGTCCGCGATTCAAAATTGGTGTTACTAAATCCATCACAACTCGTTCCCCTAAACCCTCGTCTCCGTCACGGTTCTACTTACTTAAATACACTTGAATGTCACTCACATATCCATTGTGAGGGTCCGCCCTTACCCACACTTTGATCCCACGTTTAGTCGGCTTCACTGGCACATATTGTTTGAATCCAAAGCGACCGGTATATCCAATCATAGCCTCATCAACTGTCGTTTCACGGTGCGGTTTATAATTGGCCATCAAATTTACACGCACGGCTTCAATAATCGGTCGAACATGTGAAAGTTTGTCAAAGCCTGGTTGTACGCGTGCCGGTTTGCATGATGTGTCAGCTACGTGGAAGTACTTACTGATTTTATCATACCGATCGCTTGTCATTCTCTCTTTTATTCCACATGGACTAAACATAGGATCACTACTCCAGTACATATCCAAATTTGGTGCTGCAATAATCCCCATCACAATCTGAAATCCAAGATGCTGAAATACGAAGCTCTTATTTCACTAAATGTAACGTTCCTCCATTTATCATCAGGTTTCTCCAGCTACTTTCTTGTTTCATATTTGTTGGTCTCATCCACGATTTGTTGAATCATCTGGGGTGTGAATAATAAATTTAAAAAATCCATTTCAGTTTTATTTACATCCATAATCACGGAAGGTCCCGGATTTCCACTGAAAACGTTAACATTTATCGGTCTAAAATTTGCACTCCATTCTTGTACCCCACCCACTTCCTCGTCACGTCGGTTCACATTCTGCCGCTGAATTAAGTCACCTAAAGGCACATCGTCGTCAGAATCATCGTCACTAGACATAGAAATATCTGAATCATTCACGGTTTCATTAAATCCCATCATATATTCCATTTCTGTGTCGTCTATATCCGAAAAATCATTGTCATGAAAGCTCGCCATGTTTACAATTTTTGTTTTTCTTTCGTTTTGAAACTCCCGCATTTACATAAGAATAAAACAGATTATACTTGTCTAATCAAAATATTTTAACATCATTGCGAAGTTAAAGCTTTTATCTGATTGGCTAAATATTTGGGAAAGCCCTTTGTGTTTATAATTTTAAACCAATCAAACGTTTTTTTAACAAGGGGTTGATCACGCATTAATACGGGACCCGACTTACGCTACATCGTTATCATCACGCATTAATAAGGGATCCGACTTGGAGCGCTTATCTCATATCACGGATTTCCAAGGGATTAGGCCTGAATGAGTTAATAATATTTTGCTTGTTTTTTTTCATCGCATGTTTTGTCTTATGGCTCCCTGTACACATTCATTTAGCAAAATCATAATGCACAACTTCACGCATTGATCACTGCAAATCACTAGCAAATAATACTACTAAATACAAACTGACCATTTAAACTGTTATATTAATTAAAAAATGTCTGAACTCTTCTGCATGTGTTTTATCATGTAAATTCCTGCGGCAGTCAGCTGTTTCAAATGTGTAGACCAGCGCATATAGCATACTGCGAATTTGCTCTAGATGATTTTTTTCCATTTATTTTTTTCAGTTGCTATATTCAGTTGCTTTAACGTGTCATGATTACTGATTCTTCGTTAATGTTTCAATTGTGAGCGAGATAGTCCTCATTCGCACAACATATTAACACTTATTGACACTTATTGTATTCGAGTATTAAAAGCAGACGAAGTTCTGTACACGCATTATCAATAAGTACGTGCATTTGTTGTCGTTGAAGATTTACTTCAGATCAGTATTCTCATAGGTAGTGTGTTTGATCATCAAAATACACTACAACACACAATCTATTCAGACCCCTATAAAATTTTATATTTCCCACTGTTTTAGAAATATCGATTTTAAAGTACAATTTTGACATATTACTGACAAAAATACTAACTTCCAAGAATGATGCTTTGTAAGGGATTTTTGTTTATCAAGAAAATATTTAATGTTACTTTAGAGGGATATTGAATGTTGTGTATGCAGTCATCAATAAATTTGAATCTGTAAGTACGCTTCTACAAGAAGAATTTTAGGTCCAAAAGTAAAGTTGAAGACGTTGACTACATTTTTGTAAACTTAATTCATTTCTATAAAGAGCAAACTGAAAAGCTCATAAAAATGGGAAACAACGTCATTTGATGTTGCTGCTGAAAGAAATATCAAGCTTAAAAACGACATTCCTTACTTGTATTATCTAAGAGATATGCACATTCATTCAATTTGGCTGTTTAAAGTTCTAAGAACATAATTCACTGTACACAATGTATATAACGCCAACGTATACAGCAGACAAAAAGTCCACGCATGAGAAAAATCATTGTCAGAATAGTTTCTCTATTTAATATACTGATAACGTAACACAAATGCACAGATAGTGCTTGACTCCCTTTTCATGTTGTCATTGCTATAGTTTTTGTAGAATTGCTGTAATAAATAGAATTTGGGTCATTTGTGGCTGATCTGGGTTCATTATATGAATAGTTGGGTCCCAGCATCATACATTATGTCAAATACAAAAGTTAAAGGGAACCAGATATTTGATAGAGCAAGTGCTCGTTGTAAAACGTTATGTTTAAATTTGGACCAATCAGAAACAAGTTCTAAAAATAGCAAGTCTGGTGTATAAATAGGTAGATGGATGACTGAGAAGGCATTCGGTATCCAGCGGTTGAAGAAGACACATCGAGGATTCAACTAATAATTTATCCCAGTACCTTGATAAGGAGTCTATTGCAGTTACCCTGTCAGAGCTGATAAATTATTAAAAAGAAGACTTTGGAAGCTCATAGACTAAAGAAGAGTTGCAGAATTTCAACAAGGTTTCGACCTATAGTGCCAACGCATAGGAGTTTCACCTTTATGATAGTTGAATGCTATAGACTATAGCAAATATAGGCTGAGCATGGGAAAGCTGAGACAGAGACCCAGAGTTTGGTAATCTACTGAGATAGTACGAGAGTTCTAGCTTATAGACGGCTCAGCATTAATGGCAGAGTACAGCCAAGGCATCGGGGATATACCTATATGGAAGTTGAATGCTACATATGATAGCTGAGCATCCAGGAGTCAGGGCAATGTCTGAGAGGACAGAGGCCGAGCATCTATGCGATAGGACTCGTATGTTGTTGATTCAAAGACATTGTCTGACGGGAACTTCAACAAAAAGACCAGTCAAGTATAGAGTCTCCGGCCTATAGGATTTTGAGCTAATCATTTTTAATTTAAGGTTGTCAGTTTGAAACATTTAGTGATTTGCCTGATCCCTGAAATTGTCTAGCTCATAATAGAAATCATTTACGAATCATTGGTACACGAATTATTTAGGCAACGTAGCCAGAGGAAAATTCTATATATGAGATATTTGGTCTCACCAGCTCTACGTTTTGACAAATTAAAGGACATTCTACATCGTTTGTCAGCTAGTCTAAGACAAAGCTACCTTAGTGATTGGACCCAAACCATTGTTCAAGATACTAAAGGCGTAGGCACTTCCCTGGGCCATATAACCAGTATCCTGACAATCATGTGAATCATTAACGCCGTATGTATATTCCCATTATTGAAACATCCTTTACAGGTTATTCAAAGCTGACGCTCTTTTGCAGCAAAATCATTGAAATGCATTCCGTTGATGATATAACGTAATAAAACATGATTTAACACGCTTGACAATGTTTAAATATAAAGAATTTTTAAAGTTCATTACATAAGATGTAATTAAATGTTTAACATTTTCAAATTCGTTTTCTTGAACGCATTATTTGGGATATTCATTAACCATATCACATTGAAATAATTGATGTTTCCCTCATGTATACAGTGTATGACACGATTAATGTAAAATGTACAAATTACGTTACGAAAATGTAACAGACAAGTGAGAAATTTGGAAAGCTTTTTAAATAGTTTGACACCAATAACATATGTGAATTTATCATTTTTTATTTTTGCTTTGCTATATGATCTTATACAAGTTCAAGGTCCACTACTAACGCCTGAACCGTGTATTATATAAGCTTGTAGCTGAGACTTCATATTTACTGAAAAGATGACCGACTGCGTCGGATCTGACCAAAAAGCCATGAATATATTAAAAAATAACCAACAAATAAACAAAAACCTTCTGCCTAGCTAAAACCGAAAGTACGTTATCCGATTGCTTACGGACCCGTCGCGATTTTTTTTTCGGAAGAATGCTCCGAAACGAGACTATAATTTATCAATAGATGCAAAATATATTATTGTCCGTAAGTATTGACCTTGCATTCATTAATCTTCGCCAATATTTTCGGACGGTTTCGTTCATTTACGCAATATTTGTATCCTGAAAAGTCTATATTTACTAAAGTAACAGTTACGATAAACTGATGACCAAGTGGCGTAGTGGTAAGGTGTCTCACTTCCACGCATTTACCACGGGTTCGAAATCAAATTGAATCATTTTTATGTAATGTAACGTTATCGATGCCTGTTTTATTGTCACATTATTTTATGCAACATATTTCATGAATTGTAATTGTTTCTGTTGTAGTATTTGCTTTCTGGAAACGCAGGTGACAAGTCCTTTCAAATTGTATTTCTATCTAAGATACTTTTAGAACAATTTTTATTCCACTTTTACTACAACGGTTAAAGGTGATAACTTTCAGTAAATGAAACATGAAAATCACGATACGTTTGATCCGACAAATGGTTAGTTTGCATATATAATTTGTAAAAAGAGATAGGTCAGACGTAGGTCTCGAACCCACCACCCTGAGGCTGGTAGCTAAACGCTTTGTGCGCCCAGCTACCTGCACATGTGACATTATGTTATTTAAGAATTATATATGCTATAGTTATGTCGCTATTTATATACGGACACCGAAAATTAATTTACAGAAATAAACGGAATATTCAAGAATATCAGGTCACTACTTATGGACAATATATGCCCAACGATAACGTGATGTTTACAAACATAGCATAGGGAATTAGATATTTTTGTAACTGGTAGAAATATAAATATTTCTTGCTTGCATACCGATAACAAATTAGTTCAGATGTAAAACTTCCTGATTATGATCATCGGACCTTTTTTGCCGTGAGAGTTCGAAACGCATGGCGACCTCTCCTATAGCATTCAGATTAGTTTGACACAGTTGTAAAAGACTGAGGGAAGCCATATTTTAAAACTAAAACCAGAAGTGATCTTTTTGAGCTTGTTGAAATAGAAGTTCTGAAATGAAATATTAACGGTGAAATCATTTAATTTCGTGGGCATGAAATTTCGTCGTAATGGATTTCAATTTTTGAACATAAAATGAATGGGAATTTTACATGTTCGTTGGGATTAAATTTCGTGTATTGGTTCAACCACGAAATCCACGAAAATTAGTCCCCCACGAACATTAATGATTTCACAGTATTCTTTAAATAAATAGATTGTTCATTTTGAAAAGTTGTCCTGGAATTTTGAACGGTGATCAAGATTGAGGGAGCAGTTACAGTTGTGGAAGATATATAGTCAAGTGGTAAGATCTGCATTGAAAATCAGACACGATATTGAATAAAATCTGAAATCGTGTTGTGTGATTCCATCAGAATTTTTCTGTTTTTGTGCAGAAAATATAGAAAGCATTTGAAATATGTTATCTGCAGAATATATTTTGTGTGTCATCTTACCATCACGATTGCCGGTTCAAATTAAATTTTTGTTTGAGCAGTATCTGCACACAAAAACCGGTTACAATAGTTAAATCTGTTTTCAGGATTACCACATTTGACAATTTATTTAAATAATTTGGTCTGTGGTTGAAAATTGTGCTTACAATTTTGTGTTTCAGTTATACAGCTAGTAGTGAAGCTGTCATTAGAATATATTGTCAGTTGAGAAGCAAGCAGTGTTTGCATATTATGGTGTACCAGGCAGACCATAATTATTGATTTTATATAGAATATTTTTCTAGATTAATAGAAATTGACCTGAAGATCTCTTGTTTGTATAACAAGTTTTGATCTTGTGAACTGATTGGTTGATACACATACTACTGTCAGTTCATGTTGTATGGTGTACAGAGAAGACCATTGTGTATGATTTGAGTGCATAAGTGACATAGCCTTGTCAGTGATAAATTTCAATTCTTTTTTTAATATATAGTGAACTGCTGATAGCAAGATAATTACCCAGACATGTGCTTTATAGATAGTATGGTGTCTTGGTAGGGCCATTTCCTAAAACCTGAATTTTATGTCACATTTTCTTCTTTTGTCATAATTATGTGATCCTACACTTCCATTATTAGTGTAATTTATTTTGTGAGGTACAACTGAACTTTTATGAGTTGATTTTGTTCAGGCATATTTGTTTGCATTGATCATGGCGGATGGAACGACATGTTCAATGGAGTATTCTCCTGCAGATCTTGAATTTCTTGCCTCCGAGTTACGCATATCCGGCACATTTCATGTCAGTGAGTTTACTAGTACCCCACGTACTACAGGTATATCCCATACTACCACGTATAACGTGACGCCTACCCCAACACGAGAATATAATAGGCTGTCCAGTAGATTTGGTGCAGACAGACCACGTCCTGATGAAGTTTCTTTTCATCCTCCTGCTGCTGCCCGAACATTTCCACGATCTAGCCCTCCCCAGTATGCTGATTGCGACTCCTAGCATGGATTATGTACATCCTCGCATCCCTAAATTACCATCTTTCTCTGGTGATGGAAAGTTAAATTTTTCCATGTTTGAAATTTGGATGTATGATATAAATTGTCTCCTTGATGAGTGCATATATCCCTCCCATATTATAAGGGAGGCTATCCGTAAGTCCCTCAAGGGTAGTGCCAGAGGTGTTCGTCTCCATTTGGGTAAATATGCATCTGTTACAGAAATTATGTCTTAACTTTTTTTGTTTGTTTTGGGTTTAACGCCGTTTTTCAACAGTATTTCAGTCATGTAACGGCGGGCAGTTAACCTAACCAGTGTTCCTGGATTCTGTACCAGTACAAACCTGTTCACCGCAAGTAACTGTCAACTTCCCCACATGAATCAGAGGTGGAGGACTAATGATTTCAGACACAATGTCGTTTATCAAATAGTCACGGAGAACATACGCCCAGCCCGAGGATCGAACTCACGACCCCGTGATCCGTAGACCGACGCTCTACCTACTGAGCTAAGCGGGCTGATATATATCTTAACTGGAGGGTATATATGGCAATGTACAGTCGAGCAAACGTCTCAAAAAGCAGTTTTATAATGAAAAGCAAAATGCAAACGAGTCGGTTGCAGACTATAGTCTACGTCTAGAATGACTTCTTAGCAGGATCCCTGGACATCTTGATAGAACAGGCAGGAACAACAAGCTGAGGAGTAGGGTATGGTCTGGACTTCGAGATATGGACCTGAAGAATGCTTCGAGGTACCTCTTTCAGAAGCTTATGGACTACAACACACTTCGAAAAGAGCTGAGAGCCATAGAAGATGATCTTCGCCAGTCCAGAAACCTATCATCTGTCTTCAAAACAAATAAACCCGAGGTGAAACAGGACTTGTCATCTCCATCTGAAGACAAGAAGTCAGATACAGTTGACCCGGTTGCTGCCAAACAGTTCGCTTTCACCATAGAAAGCAGATTGCTAAAGGAGATTCAGAGCATAGCCAAACAAATGGAACGGATGATGTCAAAATCTCTGGTATGGAGAATGACTTTCAGGATTTGATGGCCAACTAAGCTAATAGAAACAATTGTACGGTGGTAAGCCCAAAGGAGCAGACACTCCAAAGGAGAATATTGACAAGCCGGATTTAAACTCCAACCGACATTCATCTTAGGGCAGATCGAATGTCAAGGTCAACACAGTGTTTGCCCTAGTTCGCCTTTGCCACTTGTTGGTACAACTAATAAGGCCGATATTCTTATCAATGGATCTTTGACAAAAGGTTTGATAGACACCGGATCTATGGTTTTTACCATCAGTAAATCCTTCTTTAAATCATTAGATCCTCTGCCAAAGTTGTGTCAGCTTTCAGACTTCAGTTTGGACATAACTGGTTCAAATAGTTCTCAGATACCATATTTGGGGTATTCTGTTTTAGATGTTTCTTTTCCATCTTTTCCATCAACTACCATTCCAGTCCCTTTTCTGATCGTCATTGACAATGTATATTCGTTCACTGTCCCTTTGATTATAAGTACCAACATTTTGAACTTTTTGAAGTCATCTTGAAGCAAAGGATTGTCATCTTCTCTGTCGGATGCCTTGTCTTCCCTACCCGGAGAAAATGCCACACCCGTCACACTTCTTCATCATCGCACAGTTATCGTGAAACCGTATGAGACTACGACTCTTGACGGCAAAGCAAGGACTATTGGTAACATGTCAGCAGGTGTTACAGAGTATACTGATTCCTTGATGTTGAATGTTTGTCCGATGTTAGTAAAGTTGCAGCCAGGTAGCTCTTTTTGTAGAATTCCTGTGCATGTATGCAACTTAACTGCCAGACCCATAACTATACATCCTAGAATGACTCTTTGTAATTTACAAGGTGTTTCTGTTGTGTGGTCTATTGATCCCTATGAAGGAATTGTTGATAATTCTAACACGACCAGCAGATAACCTACATACATGTAGAGCAAACTCTATCTTGGGTTATTCTGCAATAAACCACTCGCGTGCAATGACGTCATCCGATCCAGGTGCGTAGCACGGTCGAAAAAAATAGTTACCATTTTATCTAACACTTTTGATACTATTATGTCGTGTTAGAATCGAAATAATAAGTTCCCAAGTGTGGGAACTTATTATTTCTTAAATAACACAACTCTGACAAGTCTTTGACTGTCAATGGCTGTTATATTTTAATCTTTTCAGATCGTTCAGCACGACTTTTATGTCGTGTTATTGGTACTGTTTAGTTTCTGAGCATGAGCATATCGGCCTGGGTGGTTCCAATACTCCCGCTTTCATAGCTTTGGGTATTGTATAATTACCCCTTGGATATGGCGCCTGCTTCATAATTTTGTCTTTTTGCAGTTCCTGTGATATGCAGGCTCCATAACCTCAGATTCCCTTTCTAAATTCCAGTTTGTTTAGTTCTGCTGATTGTTTTCTCGTTTAAAGCATTATTTTATCTGGGGACCATACGCCGCTTTTCATGGAATTATACACTAGTGTAGCAATGAAGGTTCCATGTGTACCGCCGTATGAACACATCTGTTGATGTCTCTATTTTGATTTTTTTTTTGACATGTGTAAATGTTGAGTTCTGCTAAACCCGGTGCTAGAGGGCGTGGACGATAACATGCATTTCCACTACCGTCCGTGGACAGGCTTAATCAAACCAAGCCTGCAACATTTTCGTTTTTGTTGTGTTGAGCGACCTGTGGAGTTTCCACCTCTATTTGGAAGATCTTGGTATCAGGATTCCCATTGACACATTTTCTTCTGAACAACATTATGAAGCTATTTCTTTTCTTAGTAAATGGAAACATATTTTCTCGGCCGGACCTACAGATCTTGGTTCCACAGACTTAGTCGAGCACGAACTCAAGTTATCTGATCCCACACCTCTTTGGTCGAGAGGTAAGACGTTTTCCTATGGAGGTGAAGGCCCCTGGTTCGAATCCTAGCTACTCCCATTGCGGTGTGTCCTTGAGCAAGGCACTTTATCATGAGTGCCTCAGTCGATCCAGCTGTAAATTGGAACCAGCCAATTGCTTAGGGTAAGGTGTAATTTGTTTTAACCGTTCTTAATATAGTGTCGCTAAAAAGCAGATGTTATGTTAATTATTTTACAAAGCGACGGTAAATAAAATTTACTTTTACCTTACCGGCACATGCCTCAAGGAATGTTTGAAGAGGTTCGTGTACACCTGCGAGACATGATCAATGCCGGAGCGATCCGGGATTCGAACAGTCCTTTATCTTCCAACGTAGGAAAAAGGATGGCACTTTGCGTTTTTGTATCAACTACAGAAAGTTGAACAATCTAAGCATCAAAGATGCACACTCACTACCTCGTATTGATGAAACTATAGATTCTCTCGTCGATTAAACTATCTTTTCTACACTCAATCTAAGGAAAAAGGATGGCTCCTTGCGTTTTTGCATAAACTACAGAAAGTTGAACAATCGCAGCATCAAAGATGCATACCCACTACCTCCTATTGATGAAACTATAGATTCTGTTGTCGATTAAACTATCTTTTCTACACTCAGTCTTCGCTCTGGATACTGGCAGGCTCATCAAGAGTAGGATAAATACAAGACCGCTTTCAGTGTTTGACCATTCGGCTTTTTCGAGTGCAACAGGATGGCTTTTGGTCTTACAAACGCCCCTGCAACGTTTCAACGTTTGATGGAACGTTGTATGGGAAAGCTGCATCTAAGAAAATGTTTGTTATATCTCGATGATATCACTATTTTCTTATATTCTGTTGATTCTCACTTTCGGCGTCTTGAAGCAGTATTTCAACGTCTCGAGCTGCATAACCTCAAGTTAAAGGGATCCAAATGTCAGTTCTTCAGACCTCAGATTCTGTATGTTGGACACATTGTGAGTTCCATAGGTGTTGAAACAGATCCTGAAAAGGTCAGAGCTCTGGAAACTTATCGAGTTCCTACAAGTATTAAGTATAAATACATCACTTTACCTGGATGATATTCTTAATATGGATAATCCGTTTTTGGTCAATTGATGTGTACTATTTACCATAGGGAGCTTCAGTTAATTAAAACTAACAATTCGGATACGGATGCTTCATTTTTAGATTTACATCTCTCTATTTATGACAATTTTATACATAGCAAAACTTATGACAAGAGGGATGATTTTAATTTTAGTATTGTAAATTTTCCTCCTTTGGATGGGGATGTACCTGAGGCTACATCTTATGGGGTATATATTTCTCAATTAATTCGGTTTGCCAGAGCGTATAGTCATGTCAAGCATTTCAATGAACGTAATCAATATATTACAGGCAAACTTCTTCAGCAAGGCTACCGTTATTATAAATTGCGTAAATATTTTGCTAAATTTTATTATCGTAGTTCTGATTTAGTTTTAAATTCAATAGTAATTTAAAGACACTTCTTCGGGAAGGTATTTCTAGACCCGTTTTTTTATGGGGATGTGGTTTACAAACTTCGTAAGATCTTGGGTCATGGTAATTTTCCAAATGTATTTGGAAAGATTATCAAACGTTTTATTAAAAGAGGTTACGACCCAACTGTTTTGAGACATACCGCATGTTTAGTGTTCAACCCGTTTACAGTTGGACACTACGCTTCCCTCTTTGATTGCGTCTGACGGAAGAGGGGGAGGACTCTATGATAAGCAGTTTTTAAATCCTACCAGGACTGAACTGTTTTGATATTTGTCTTCTGGCCTGTTTCGTCGGGCCCTTAAGGATGTTTCTCTTGTTGTTCTGTCTTCTGAAAAGGCATTGAGTACATACGTTTTTGGTTCTTAAGGTTTGTTTTTTTATATATTTATACATGAGCAATTTTGTGTTTTACATGCCATGCCTTTTTGTTTCCATTACGTGTGTAAGAGATTCACCTGGAGGGGATTACTTTTATTGCCCCACTGTGTTCCTTTGTTTGTTCGTTTTGTCCTTATGTGTTGGCTTTGTGTGCGTGTGTGTTGTTCGTTTTGTCCTTATGTGTTGGCTTTGTGTGTGTGTGTGTGTGTGTGTGTGTGGTGCACGCGTCTGCGTGCTGGGGGTTTCGTTTTGAGGAGGCTGCGTTTTTGGTGCGTGGCATTCCCTGTTTGATATTTTTCTTTGTTCTTTTAAGGATCTCCGAAGCTTTTAAGTTTTTTCTGGACACTATAGACGGTACGTGGAAAATTATTCTCAGATTGCCAAGCCCTTGGACGATCTTTTAGTTGGAATATCTATAAACAGGGCCTCCCGTACGATTAAAGTTCCCTTTGTTTTAGGTCCAGAGCAAGAGGAAGCTTTCTCTATATTGATCGAGAAATTAACTTCTCCTCCAGTCCTGGCTTTCGCTGATTACACCAAACCTTTTATTTTTAATGTCGACGCTAGTTGCAGTGGTTTAGGTGCTGCTCTTTATCAGACTGGACTTGATGGAAAAGAACATGTTGTATCTTACGTAAGTAGGGGCTTGAGAGCTAGTGAGAGACACTATCAAGCACATAAGCTTGTGTTCTTGGCTCTCAAGTAGGCTGTTTGCGCTAAGTTTCATGATAACCTATATGGCAACTCTGTGAAAGTTTGTACTGACAACAACACACTCGCTTACGCTTTTTCTTCTGCTAAACTCGACACAACTATCCACAGATGGCTTGCTTCTTTGTCCACATACGACATCAAGGAAAAAATCTGAACAAAGTAAAAACTCGTTTGTGTTGCTCCGAACATTTAGGTTTTATATGAAATGATGTCAGTATACAATGCACGATTGTAAATCATACATGAGAGGAAATAAAATTGATAATCATATCAATGTGTTCTATTGTTGATGGTGTTCTTGAAAGATAATACAGTTAATATTTTCTAAACAAAAACATGAGACACCAACTATAACAAATGCATTTCTCGATATACTTTGAGAACAAAAGGCATGACCATAAAATATAAAGGACAGATTCATCCGTCATGGTGTTGACTAGTATTTCATAGCCTTTCTTAAAGGTTATTTTTGCTGTGAATTGGTACTTTGTACATCGAATTCCTTAAAAGACGCGTTGATAACATGAGCTAATATACACAATTTATGAATACATTTAACAAGCGATTTGAAACATATGTAAGATAGTCGGGAATTTTCAGAAACGCTTTTCAGTGCTTCCCACCCAACTAGAGGTGTACTGGTCAGGAACCCAGGCAATCCTTGCGTGTAATAGTGCTATACAGTGGGCACGTTAAAGAACCAGGCTGTCTATTCGCAACGAGCTAGGCTAAGTTAGCCGGACAAGCCTGTATCTGATCGCTGATCTCCCTGTCTTGGGGGCTTTATCTCACTCTGTCCCTCTGGTCAGATCACTTTGTGTCTGTAGGTAGAGGATGAATTATACGTCCTGTGTGGCTGCATTTGAACAATGTAAAGCGTATTTGAACGTGAAATTGACCATGAAAAGGCGCTATATAAATCTGGTATAACAATAACAATAATAATAATAATAATAATATCATACGTTTTGGCATCATGAAATTCTGTATGAATCTGTATAATGTCAAACTCTCAGACAGCACAATATAATCGTGCGAAGTTACCAATTGTCTAGCGAAACAGTCAAGAAATGTTATGTGGCGACGAAAATTGTCGCCCAAAATAATATGTTGGCATATACACGTATTTGTTTGAATACACTGTTTGATAAGTAAAACATGTACAGATCAAGGAATTTTGGTTAGAGGAACACCCATTTCAGGGATGGGGTTGGGTGGGGGTGGTCAAACCAAGTTTCAAGACCGATTTTATTTGTAAAATGTAAGAATCAAAGGGGCAAAATCAGTTGATAACTTCATACTTCCAGAGGTTAAATTCAATGTATTTAGTTAAAATAATAGCCATACAAAACTTCATTATTCTCATACTTGTTGATAGTGTTTCGCATCGAATTTAGTCTAATTATACATATGGAAAATCGAATAACTTAATAAGTAGAGATCTTGAAATTAAGCTTTTTGTTTCACATAGTAATAAAGAGAAGTCTTAGGCCTACTTGATATTACATGGAAAACTTCAATAGCAACGTCTGATATAAATAAAATACACGCATATTGGTGACGTTTTACCCCAAAGATATATGAGAGACGTTGAAGGGAAAGGTGAAGGTTTAAATCTCAAACTCTCTATTGTCTAGAATTCCCTCTTTCTGATGCTGTAAAGGCTTTCGTTCAAGCTCAGTCTGGTATTCCAGGTCCGCAACCAGCAACTGAACGTATTTCTTTCAGTCAGCAAGTTATTACCGACAATCCCCGTGATGAGGTACCAGTTGGAAGTGGTTGAAGACTGGAAGCAGGAACAAGCAACTGATCCAACTCTGACCCGTGTTATTAATCTTCTTGAAATAGGTCACAGACTCAGTGAACGTAAGACGGCGTAGAAGACTTCAAAGGTGAGAGCTTACCTAAGAGAGTGGAGTAACCTCTATCTCAAAGACTCGTTCGTTTTCGTAAGGGTATGACAAATGGCTATCCAGTCGCTCAACTAGTTCTTCCTGAACATCTTTTGGAATTTTTTTTTCAAGGGTCACAGGAAGAGGCAGGTCATCAGGATTAATCCCGTACTATCTCTTTGGTCAGATCTCTTGTCTTTGGCCCAAGATGGAAAAATCCATTGAACACAGAGTATGTAGCTGTTCTAGGTGTATTTTGGCGGAAGAGACCGGATAAGACTGCAGCCAAGCTGAATCATATGTAAATGGTCTGTATGGATTTCCGATTGAGATGTCCCGTGGTGGCTATGAAAATATCTTGGTCAAAACCGACCATTTTACCCGGTTCGCCCAGGCACTCCCAGCCGAAAACCGGACTGCACATACAACCGCAAAGCTTCTCTTTGAAAATTCCATCTGCACTATGGTTTCCCTAGTCGGATCTATAATGATCAGGGTCGAAATTCTGAAAGTGAAGTGATCCGGGAGCTCTGAAAGATCGCCAGTATTGACAAGGCTAGAACGACCCCTTATCACCAGCAAGGCAACGGAATGCCGGAAAGATTTAAGATGACCAGAAGGCCAACACGAAGTCTCATGTCCGGGCCCTCGTCCATGTCTATAACTACCCCTCATTCTCCAACTGGTTACACACCTAAATTTCTTATGTTTGGGCGTCATCCAATGCTAGCAGTCGATGCGTTCTTGGGCATAGAACCAGATAAATCTGAGGTACGTTTATGGTCTTCGCCACAGACTGAAGTAAACTTAAAGCATAGCAAGCAGAGAAGCCAGAAAGCAAGGTAAAAGACACAAGAGTTGGTATGATCTCCGGGTAAGGGAAGCCAAGGTTGAGGTAGGAGACAGAGTCCTTGTTAGGAATGTTGGCATCAGAGGGAAGGCCAAGTTAGCAGGCAGGTGGGAGAAGGATGTATACCTCATTGTTGGTCAGCCTACTTAAGGTATCCCAATATGTGTAGTGAAAAAGGAGCATAGCAGAGAAAAGCCTAGAGTTCTACACAGAAACCTGCTACTCCCTTTTATGGGAATTCCTTTGAACAGAACTCCATCCGGTCCAAATCTAGATTATCCCAGCAATGTCTTCCCCAAATGTACAAGATTCTTCTTCTGAAACGTCTGTCCATTTTTTCAGGTACTCCTGAGACAGAGAACATTCAATATACATCTGTTAATACGTCGCAGAAAACGTCCCTAACGAATGACGTTTCTCATGCTGTTTCAGATAAAGCAGGTCCTGTTGAAAGGACAGCACTCCGTCCTGCTCCTAGTACAAAATATGTAATACCAGCTTTACGTGGTAAGCCTGTCGATCAGACAGAGGTGCAGAGGCCTAGATGAACCAGAGCTAAAGCTGAGCGGATGAGATTAGGTAGCTGGAGTTATAAGTAATACTGATCACTTCCATGAACTGACATTATTCATATGTTACAGTGTATAATAGTTGTATTTGATATGTGGCTGTCTTTATTACTTTGTTGGTCCTGGTTTATTATGTGGTTCATTGAATGCATCACATAAAAGTACTGAAATCCTTGATTTGTGCACTTCACAGTACAGATTGTTCATATTTATTGTAGACTGTGCACATCTACGATTAATTTACATATATTTATATTTGCGATCCTTGGTTTAGAATTCACCGTACTACTGGTTTCGCGAAGTTCGATGTTCGGCGGTTAGTCTTGTGAAGAGGAAGATTTTTTTTACTATATAACCAGGTAAGGTGCATTTATTAGTGTTTGTTTCTGTAGTAAACGTATGCCTCACTGTATTTCATCATGAGCGGGAACCTGGGTAGAACCACCGACCTTCCGTAAGCCAGCCGGATGGCCTCCTCACATGAAGAATTCAACACCCCGAGTGAGGCTCGAACCCACATCGATGAGGGAGGGGCAAGTGATTTGAAGTCAGCGACCTTAACCGCTCGGCCACGGAGACCCCCGTGTTATTATTAATATTGTCATTATTAATATTGTTATAATAACTATTATTATTATTATGTACAACGCCACTGAATATATCATTGTTTAGAAATAGGCGTGTAATCAAATTATTCAGTTTCAGTTTCATATTCTCTGTATTGCCCATTACACTACTGGATGCACATGCCATGAAAAGGGTCATGAAATTGTACTTAATTTTTCAAACGTTTTTAACAGAGTTTTAACAGGTCACCATTAAAATTCATCCATTACTTCTTACTATTTAATGGGATTTTCATGACCGTAGTTTTAAGGCCATATATTAAAAAGCCATGTAATAAGTACATTAAAACCCCGGTAAATATACCTTGTTAAAATGATTTGATGGCCATGAAAAACTGCTTAAAATAAACCATTAAATAAGTTAATTGGCTCCTTAAAATTCAATGAAAATTATTGGCATGAAATTAACGTGCCATTAAAAATACCCCTTAATTCCACATTAATTTTAAATACTAATTGGGCAATTATGTTTTTAAAGTGAATTCCTATAGTTTTTTATGCGCATCTTTCTGCGCAGCCGACACTTTCTATGGAAAACTGAACTGAAGTCAACATTTGTTGAAACATGTTACAGACAATCTTAAATATGATGAATCTTGAATGAAATAACATTTTTGATAAGTTTTATCAGTAATCAAATGTTGATACTGGTTTATGTTGTATTGACAAGTATCATGCCTGACAGGTATCTTGCTATTTTTGTGGTTGTGTTTTCACATCGCATTTTAGTACAAAGACAGTGTTGTTCATATAATGTAAGATAATTGACTTAGTACTGATAAGACAATATCACCTTCCGGATTATTTAGTATTCAATTATAGAAGAATTAAGAATTTTTAAAACTTTTTTTTAACTTTTCGCAAACATACATGTAATCAATTTGGCCAGGTTCACGCCATTTACGTCGAAACAGGTGTTGTATTCTAGCAGCCTTAACATAAAATTTAGCCTGGTGACCCATACATTTTTAGCCATTTTTATGCCCACAATACAATTATCTATACACAAGAAAAACATGAAAAAATTCTATGAAAGAGTTTTTTCAAAATTTAAAAAAATATTCTTCATTATGGGTATTTTTCATTGAAAAAAGTTCACAAAAGTAAATATGAAACAACATTTCTTTTTCGTTTGTACCCATTATTGTAAGGATAGAGTATTACAAATATGACTATGATATCAAATAAGTATATAATAAAATCTGTAAAAAGAAAAAAGCGTATTGTGCTGTCTTGATGTATATTTTGGTTGGTATTTATACAAAAGCAGAAAATTATGAAAATGTTGAAAAATCGCTGGCAGTTTCAGCAACAATGTGTGTGTTCAAAACAATTTTTCACAAAAACAAGCCTGGTGACCTATTGTTTTTATTTGTTCATTGTTTTCAGCACAAATTTTCCTATCATATATTTGAATTTAAAAAAATTCTATGAAAGGAAAAAAACTATAGGAATTCTCTTTAATACTCTGTTAATGGCAGTTAATTATTAAAACTTGATTAATGGTCTCATTAAATATGTCAGATTCAAAATTAATGAGCTCGTAATATTTTAATGGTATATCAGATTAATGGCCATGAAAATTTACAATCAGAATAAGACATCTTAAGACAATCAACTTCATAGTGATATTTGCCGTATTTATTTAAATAATTCTGTTATGTAAACTCACTAAAATGCTAGACGAATATTTGATTCTTCTTTTTCTCTCATTATTTTGTAATGTTAACACATGTAACAGCCTAGTACAATCATTTGTCATATTGTATCATCATTCTGTCATATATTCATATGAAATGAGAAAATAAATGGATATTGTATTGTATTGTGTTGTAACTTTGAGAAGGGATTACAGGTACCGGTTTAAAAGATCAAGTGACCATGTCGGTAGTTTTAACTATTCAACACTTTCATATTGACAAACATTCTGACCAAGTTTTTTATTGGTACAGACATAAGGTGTCAGGTGTACTCAAAAAAAAATAACTGTTGATGACAATGCCAGCGCACATTGGGCTATCACAAGGACTTAGGACACTTTCTGTATGAATTTGCCTACTTCAAGAGTGAAAAATAAAGCACTAAGAAATAAGTACATGTATTTAATTACATATACCATCAAAAAACATATTTGGGATTATTCTTTAAGCCAAATTTTCAATATTTGTTTCATAAAACGGTGAGTTTCGCTCTAAATAGAATTGCGTACCCTGTTATATACATATAAAAGCTATTTTGCTTTATACAACATTGTTCCCCCCCCCCCCCCCGTGCATCAAAACCATATTTGGCCAGCATATGTAGATATTAATAATACACACTTTCTGTGACTATTATGTTGATGCAAGGGGTGAAACAGTAATTTTAAACGAAAAAATATAACTACAGGGTGTTCCCAAATGTAAAGTAACCAATACTTTTTATATTCATTTTTAATAATTTGATAGTCACATATTTTTACATCTGTTTGTAACTCAAATACTATACAAATGTTTGAAAGGGTACACATAGTCATGTTATACATGTATAGTAGTGAGAGAAGCAAATACTGTGAATTCATTATTATTCGTTGTGTTAAATTTTCATTGGCTTATCCTGGTTGTTGCAGTAGATTGGCAAATGTGTGCTGTAAAATACTAGCAACACACCAGGTAATCTTCTGCATGCCCTCCTCGCGACGCTCACGCCACTAGCAAGGAGGATGCAGTTTGTTTTCCATTTTGTTTTTATTATTTTTTGTATTTTTATATATTTTTCATTTCTTTATTTCTTCATCTTCTTCTTTGCGTTTATATTTATTTCTTTTAGACACATACTAAATGACACACGCATTCATTACTTCATGTTCTTCCTTCTGTGAAAACTGAATTGAAGATTGTTCTTTGCGGCTGACTAGGCCTAAACACCACAAAAAAGAGGCAATATGTGCACAGCAGTTTATCTGATCCTGACTATAGTCTATCCAATAGAAACAATGCTTGACATTGATATGCCTGTGATGCATACCCAGATAGCAGACATGCGTTGGCCCAACGTTGGGCCAACGGCAGACTCTTCGTTGGCCCAACGAAGATTTCCGACGTTGGCCCAACGCCATTTTGCATACTGGCGCAACGTTGGCCCAACGGTTGGTACACCGTTGTCCCAACGACTGGTATCCTACATTCATCGTTGGCCCTCCATTGGGCCAACAACTGATATCCTACACTCATCGTTGGCCCTGATATCTTACACTCATCGTTGGCCCTCCATTGGGCCTACAACATTTTTTCGTCTATCACGGTTGGTCGAACGTTGGGCCAACTCTGTTTCTTTGTTGGCCAAAGATGGATGCCAACGCTATCCCAACGATTACGAAATTGAAAAAAGACTAAAACTAGCATTGTTTAATACATGTTTTATTTTCAAATAATTGTGATTTTGTTAACATTTAACAAAAAGATGTCTAACATTTATTTAAAGTTTGTTTGCAATTTTCCTGAAGAAATATAACAGAATATTTCATCACTACAACATGTAAAATATTGATTCCAGTCTTTTATAAATCTAATTATTTTTCTTATTTCAGTCACTAATTAAATCCTACTAAAGTGAATAACTGTCTGTATATTAACTCATTATATATCCAAGTTCTGTTTGTTTGTTTTCTTTTCTCACTGATTTTGCAGCTTTTTATATTTTTATTTTTTCCTGTGCACCACAGTGCTAGGCACTCCATTATTACTCCCTTGAACAGCACCCTGTAAAAACAAAAATCATAATGTTGATTAAACCATCTACGTCAAATTGGTAACAATAACTAAAGAAATTCACATAAACATCTGGACATAAACTTGCGTAAAATGTATGAAATTAATTTGTGTCTGTATTTAACCGAGAAAAATATGTTAGAATTAACAAGAAAATGAGTTATTTTATTTAAAGAATTTAATACTCAACACAAGTGCCATCCGCCAGCTTTAAATGTAAGTATTTAACATATGTTCAAGTCATATGGATATAACATGCATACAGGATATAAAAAGAAATTCTGTATAAGATTCCATAACTTTATCAAAAAATATTTAAAAAACACTTCTACTTACAGTTTATAGCTGGAAGACCGTGTTTTTGTTAAATCTAGACCTATCACATGTATAATAGTTTCCTTTACTTCACATGTCTATAAAGCTAGAAATCTGGCCTAGAGAGTAAAATTAACCACATTTTCTGGGATTTCTTACATAACTCGGGTTCGGAAACGTATATTGACCCCCTTATATTTAAAATATATAAAACGAATGGGAAGGTTTAATCAAGTTATATGTATTGGTGAATGTGAAAGTAGTCCTTCAAATGATTATGTATATATTTAATATATAAAGTAAGCTGCATTTCTAAATATTTAGCAAATTATCAATAGCTGTTGTTTTAGTTTATATGTAAAGCACTACATAAGCGAATTTTTCCGTTAAGTTATTTATTTATTCCACATAAATAATTAATCTGATCGAATGACATGTTTGATAATTATCCTCTACGCGCATTTATCAAAGTGTTATTTAAGTACGAAAAAACAAATATACTGTTATTAAGATTGTTAAATATCACATATTTTATGTATAAAAACTATCTGACAACATTTTAAAAGAAGGAACATGAAATGGTAGAAACTAGACACCATAGGTTTCAGAGTAACTCTGCGATGTCTGAAAAGTATTTGTAGCGTTTTTCATGTTGACATGTCGGCGGGGCGAAAACACGTTAACTCAATAGTAATGTATTTTGTCGTGTTTTCGTGTAGGCGGGGAGAAAACACAAACACTCGACAGATAAGGTATTTGTCATGTTTTCGTATTGGCGGTGCAAAAACACGAAAACACTACAAATAAAGGGCGCCAACACGACGTTGGGCCAACTCTGTTTCTTTGTTGGCCAAAGATGGATGCCAACGCTATCCCAACGATTACGAAATTGAAAAAAGACTAAAACTAGCATTGTTTAATACATGTTTTATTTTCAAATAATTGTGATTTTGTTAACATTTAACAAAAAGATGTCTAACATTTATTTAAAGTTTGTTTGCAATTTTCCTAAAGAAATATAACAGAATATTTCATCACTACAACATGTAAAATATTGATTCCAGTCTTTTATAAATCTAAATATTTTTCTTATTTCAGTCACTAATTAAATCCTACTAAAGTGAATAACTGTCTGTATATTAACTCATTATATATCCAAGTTCTGTTTGTTTGTTTTCTTTTCTCACTGATTTTGCAGCTTTTTATATTTTTATTTTTTCCTGTGCACCACAGTGCTAGGCACTCCATTATTACTCCCTTGAACAGCACCCTGTAAAAACAAAAATCATAATGTTGATTAAACCATCTACGTCAAATTGGTAACAATAACTAAAGAAATTCACATAAACATCTGGACATAAACTTGCGTAAAATGTATGAAATTAATTTGTGTCTGTATTTAACCGAGAAAAATATGTTAGAATTAACAAGAAAATGAGTTATTTTATTTAAAGAATTTAATACTCAACACAAGTGCCATCCGCCAGCTTTAAATGTAAGTATTTAACATATGTTCAAGTCATATGGATATAACATGCATACAGGATATAAAAAGAAATTCTGTATAAGATTCCATAACTTTATCAAAAAATATTTAAAAAACACTTCTACTTACAGTTTATAGCTGGAAGACCGGGTTTTTGTTAAATCTAGACCTATCACATGTATAAGGGTTTCCTTTACTTCACATGTCTATAAAGCTAGAAATCTGGCCTAGAGAGTAAAATTAACCACATTTTCTGGGATTTCTTACATAACTCGGGTTCGGAAACGTATATTGACCCCCTTATATTTAAAATATATAAAACGAATGGGAAGGTTTAATCAAGTTATATGTATTGGTGAATTCGAAAGTAGTCCTTCAAATGATTATGTATATATTTAATATATAAAGTAAGCTGCATTTCTAAATATTTAGCAAATTATCAATAGCTGTTGTTTTAGTTTATATGTAAAGCACTACATAAGCGAATTTTTTCTTTAAGTTATTTATTTATTCCACATAAATAAGTAATCTGATCGAATGACATGTTTGATAATTATCCTCTACGCGCATTTATCAAAGTGTTATTTAAGTACGAAAAAACAAATATCCTGTTATTAAGATTGTTAAATATCACATATTTTATGTATAAAACTATCTGACAACATTTTAAAAGAAGGAACATGAAATGGTAGAAACTAGACACCATAGGTTTCAGAGTAACTCTGCGATGTCTGAAAAGTATTTGTAGCGTTTTTCATGTTGACATGTCGGCGGGGGAAAACACGTTAACTCAATAGTAATGTATTTTGTCGTGTTTTCGTGTAGGCGGGGAGAAAACACAAACACTCGACAGATAAGGTATTTGTCATGTTTTCGTATTGGCGGTGCAAAAACACGAAAACACTACAAATAAAGGGCGCCAACACGACTTATTTATACCCGCCAACACGAAAACTCGACAGATAAATTTGTCGTGTCGGCGCCCTTCTAAACGTCGAGTTTTCGCGTAAAATATGTCGGTTTTGTTTTGCGTTTTCGCCCCGCCGACACGAAAACACGACAAATTAGGTTTTTGTCGAGTTTTCGTGTTTTCGCCCCGCCAACACAAAGTGGCAGAAATCATCCACGATAGAAACCAATGGCAAAGGGTTTTAGAAGCATTTTCTTTCTTTTCGAACGAAGAATTCAGAATTTATTTATATTCACTAAAGCTGCATTAGGAGATCTGAGATTTAAAAATAATACAATAGTATGTCTGATGTCAGCTATCGTTTTAAGAATACAAAGTGTATGTATAACAGACCCGGTTCAAGAAATATTTCATTGGGGTGCGGTGGGCCATCTTCCCTCTTGAGTGCTGGAAAACGCGCGCGCTGGTGACGTAATTTTGTAATTATAAACGAATACTTAACAGATGTTTATTTACAGAGATAAAAATCATCTTTAAAGAAGGGGTTATTTGTCTTCATAAAACATAACTTCTTTCATTTGAGATTACAAACATACGTCAATATATACATCTGTTACATACATACTTCTGTTTATAAACATAAACATGTTCGATCAAAACATTTTATATGATTTTACAAGAATAATTTGTGGTAAAAGTTATAGCATATATTTAGTTTCCTATCTTAGAAATTAGATATTTCATTAATATTCAAGTTATATGGTGCATATATAAGGGGGGTCAATATACGTTTCCGTAAACGAGAGTTCATGTTCTGGAATATTCAACAGATTTATTGTAAACATTTTATGATTGTATAAAGTTAGATATTTGTTACAGAGTTAGTAAGGGTTTGTTTTTTTTCAATACCTTTTTCACATTTTTTTCAAGGTAGTAGTTTTGAAATAGTTCAAAATATCATTACGGCTGCAGATAAGTTTTTAGTTTAATTAGCCCAAATTTAACTGATTACGAATTGGTGCAGGAAAGTGTTTAATGATTAATTAAATATTGCATGTTACAGCTACACAACCTGTGTATACCTGTGGGGGTTTGTGATAAAACAGTGACCTGTAAAATATACAATTATTATATCATTACTTCTAATGGACCAACGTTGGGCCAACGATGTTTTCTCTGTATAAGTCTTTCCCTGAAAATCAATATCGGGCCAATGCAGAGATATCTTTGACTGAAATTAAAAGTTGGTCCAACGTTGGCCCAACAGCTGTATTTACAATACTTATTAATCATTGTTGGGCCAACAGTGGCCCAACTACGATTATCCTTTGACGGTTTTCCGTCGTTGGCCCAATGACTTCATGTTTACAGGGTAGGTAAAGAACAGTAGCTTCTTGGCAGGTCATATCTGTGACGGTTTCACATTCAGTGTGATGCCACGAAAGTGATGTGTCAAGTCGGTTTCCATGCAGATGGCATATAAAAATACGGCTAGATGCGAAAACGAACTAAAAGGTTAAGCGAAGTTTCAGGTGGAATTTTTATGCAGCGACCTGCTTCTACTTTAGCCCTACAAATGAAACATTTCGAATGTGTTTTGCCCACAACTTCCGCCCCGATTAGACAACATTATCTGTAGATGGGTTGTTGTCAGACATCCCGATTTAACGTTTTCCGATACAGCTTCCTTAGGCAAGCCCCACAAAGAACTATCATTTCGGATACATTTTTACTACATGTTTAAGCGAACTGAGCCGTGCCATGAGAAAACCAAAATATTGGCTTTGCGACCAGCATGGATCCAGACCAGCCTGCACATCTGCGCAGTCTGGTCAGGATCCATGCTGTCCGGTTTCAAAGCCTGTTGGAATTAGACAAACCATTAAAGAACAGCATGGATCCTGACTAGACTGCGCAGATGCCCAGGCTGGTCTGGATCCATGCTGATCGCAATTGCACTATGTTGGTTTTCTCACGGCGCGGCTCAGATATCATCTGTGCCACTGGTACTTATCCCAAGCAAGAGCCCACCCTACGGCCTTGATAAGATTACTGCCTTTTCTTAGTATTAATGTTGTACAGCATACAAATATCTACCATCACTTATAACAGAGCTATACAGACATGTACATGTACTTAAATAACTACCTTAACCACTGTAATAAAACTGACTGATCACTTATACATGTATACCTATTCACACATGTAATGCATCAATAGCTTTACATTACGAACAATGTATAGATAAATCAAGTACAGGTTGTTTGCAAAAATATCGGTCTCTTTTCTATTTATTTATAGTATTTTAATCTTAAAATGTTATTTTTTTTCCTTAACTCATTCAGGCCTGATAACTTATCTCTGATAAGAGTCTAAGGGTATATCTATAGCTGGAGTCTACAGCAAAAGTGATAAACTGATAAATCCTGTACAAGGATTTTGAACAACATTCACATGCCATGCAAAAAAGGTTGTAACTGGGTCATTATGAAATACAGACTCACCAAACTTCATATGCATATTGGGCATACTTGTACCTTTCTTGTGATGTAAGTTAATCCAGTATATTTTGTATTTAATTAAATTCCAGGGCTTGAATAAACACAAAACACTACACAATTACACTGAATTTTCCTGATTTCACAGACTTTGCACTTATTTTCTTTTTATTTTCATTGAATAACACACTTTCAAGGAAGCTGGTAGTGTTTTTTCTAATTTTATATAGAAAAAAATGTAAAAAAGCTATATATATATATATCTATATACATGTATGTACATTATTTTCAATAAAGATCTGGGCATGCTGTCAAATAAAATCATTTCACTTATATACAGTAATGTACAATATATAATTATGTGTATTTTTTTTTTTTTATTTATTTTTTTTTTTTTTTTTTTTTTTTTTTTTTTTTTTTAGGGAAGGGGGTACTTAATTTTTTAATTTGCTACCAACTCCTTGATGTTCACTATATATTTTTTCCTTTGCGCTTTATATATTCCTGTATTTTCCATATATCGAATAATGAATAACGCGCACAATTTCACTTTCGCATAACTAGTCGCGACACTGCATTGGCTCAATAAACACACATTTCTAATATAGCACACTCTCAAGACGGCAAGTGATTATTTTGAATTATTAATATGTAGAAATGTTAAATAATTTATAGACATTATAATGAAACTATTTACATCAAATGTCATTCTTGTTGACTGACAGGTAATGATGATACCATATAGGGGCCGCGCCATAAAAAAACCAACATAACGCGTCTGCGACCAGAATGGATCTAGACCAGACTGCGCTAACGCGCAGTCTGATCTAGATCCATGCTGGTCCGAAATACACTATGTTAGGTTTCTCATGATGCGGCTTATACATACACAGATGCTGTTGTAAATAGAGAAGTTAAGCAGTAAATTTATAGATTTTTATATTTATATTTATTTTATTTAATATTTTGTTAATGAATTACAAGCCCGTAGCTGATCCGCATGGTCAACACCGTTCATGTACTTTGTGTAATTTCGTACGGACTCCGGGCAAGAAACATCTTTCTGACTTCCGTCTTTCTGCCTTCGTTGAACTGTTGTCCTCGGCGTTGTTGGATCGAAGTTTGTAGATAAAATGAATACGGTCTTCTTGTCCCTCCAAGCTGTCGCAACCATGTTTCCTTTCTGCATCGTGATAGATGTTCCTTGTTCCTTCAGCTTCTGCTGTTTTATTTCGTCCGGAATTCCTCGTCTGTTTGATCTAAATGTTCCACACGCGTAAGTTCCTTGCTGTTGTAATTCCTCGAATAGTCCTACCGTCACAATACAATGTCCGCGATTCAAAACTGGTGTTACTAAATCCATCACAACTCGTTCCCCTAAACCCTTGTCTCCGTCACGGTTCTCCTTACCTAAATACACTTGAATGTCATTCACATATCCATTGTGAGGGTCCGCCCTTACCCACACTTTGATCCCACGTTTAGTCGGCTTCATTGGCACATATTGTTTGAATCCTAAGCGACCGGTATATCCTATCATAGCCTCATCAACTGTCGTTTCACGGTGCGGTTTATAATTGGCCATCAAATTTACACGCACGGCTTCAAGAATCGGTTGAACATGTGAAAGTTTGTCATGGCCTGGTTGTCCGCGTGCCGGATTGCATGATGTGTCAGCTACGTGGAAGTACTTACTGATTTTATCATACCGATCGCGTGTCATTCTCTCTTTTATTCCACATGGACTAAACAAAGGATCACTACTCCAGTACATATCCAAATTTGGTGCTGCAATAATCCCCATCACAATCTGAAATCCAAGATAAGCTCTTATTTCACTAAATGTAACGTTCCTCCATTTATCATCAGGTTTGTCCAGCTGCTTTTTTGTTGCATATTTGTTGGTCTCATCCACGATTTGTTGAATCATCTGGGGTGTGAATAATAAATTTAAAAAATCCATTTCAGTTTTATTTACATCCATACTCACGGAAGGTCCCGGATTTCCACTGAAAACGTTAACATTTATCGGTGTAAAATTTGCACTCCATTCTTGTACCCCACCCACTTCCTCGTCACGTCGGTTCACATTCTGTCGCTGAATTAAGTCAACTAAAGGCACATCGTCGTCAGAATCATCGTCACTAGACATAGAAATATCTGAATCATTGACGGTTTCATTAAATCCCATCATATATTCAATTTCTGTGTCGTCTATATCCGAAAAATCATTGTCATGAAAGCTCGCCATGTTTACAATTTTTGTTTTTCTTTCGTTTTGAAACTCCCGCATTTACATAAGAATAAAACAGATTATACTTGTCTAATCAAAATATTTTTAACATCATTGCGAAGTTAAAGCTTTTATATGATTGGCTAAATATTTGGGAAAGCCCTTTGTGTTTATATTTTTAAACTAATCAAACGTTTTTTAACATGGGGTTGATCACGCATTAATACGGGACCCGACTTACGCTATATCGTTATCATCACGCATTAATAAGGGATCCGACTTGGAGCGCTTATCTCATATCACGGATTTTCAAGGGATTAGGCCTGAATGAGTTAAATAAACAGATTTTGTCACTTTTTTCGACTGGAATTCATATATTTAAAACTTCCGTAAAGTTATGACATTATATTTTTGCGGAAATTGGACATTTTATTTTTTCAAGAAAATATATCCTGGCCCAGATAAAATAAGAAAAACATCTTGATAGGAACAGATACAAACCAGTTTCTGCTGTAATAAGTTAACTAACACATTGGTTTATCAATGACTTGAAACGATTTAGGTATTGTTTAAATACTTAACGAGAATTTTGCATTCAAAATGTAGGCTAAAAGCATATGATAGTGTCCGAAGTCCTTTAGCTCTCCTTCAGTACTATGTGCTCAGGTGCATGCACTTAAACAGCTAAGAGCGAATGTTTGAGTGATTGCATCACAAGTAGCTCCCCACGATCAAGCCTACCACACTCCTTCACTCATTCATTGAAACGAAGAAGCCACTGACCTGCCCATGCTCCAAATGAATTTCAGTCAGACTGTAAATCTTCACAATCATGTGTACTGCTCACTTCTCTATGAACCTTAGTTTCTACTCAAGGATTGGAAAAATTGAAAATCTAAACTGGTCTGAACACATTTTATAGTGTAAATTCCTTACCCCACCCACTATCTTATACAACTAGAGAGAAAACAAAAATTTCAGTGGCTGCTTTTGTTAAGTATTGTCGGATGTTCTTAATTCGTAGGTAATTCAACATGGCTGTATGACATTTGCGATTTACATGATCGTTAAAGTTCAAGGTTTCTTCAAGAAATGCACCGAGATATCTGATTGTGCTTTCACATTTGATAACATCACCAGCAATGTAAATGGAATTTGTAAAACATCTGTTAAGGTTAGAACTATGCTGTTTTGTGGAAAACCTCTGTAAAGTCGAACGGGAAAGGAGATTGATTTTTGTTAGTTCATGAGAATATCCTTTTACATACAAAAGCTAAAAGATCCAAAAAACTAAAATCATAAGAAACGGACTGATTTGCGAGGCATGTATTTCCACTGTTCTCATTTGATCCAGTATATTACGGGTAAAACCCGCTTAAATTATGGACCGAAAATGTGTTATCCACTCATACAAGTATAGAACAACTTGATCTGATGAAGCTATGACCAGTGTGACGATTTCTGAAACGTATTAAAACTGATTAACTTGTGATTTGTAAAAGATTCTAAAATCAAAATTACTTTTAATTGCAGAAAATTCTCATTCCACGACAAAGACAACAAAATCCGGTAAATGGAACTCGATAGTACCATTTGCTAGGAATCGGCAGTACAGTCGTGATATATATGGCTTGTTTAATGCTACTAAGGGTAGCAAAGAAAAATTTGCTGCAGTAGAAATACCGATTGTTAGAAGAAAAAATAATATTCTCCTAAACATTCCCCGATATGTCGAGATGTAACAGTGCAAAGCATTTCTGATTTTTCATGGGACAAAACAATAGAAACTGCTTCTGAAAAAGCACATGTACTTCCTGGGGTTGCTTGAAAGGAGCTGTCACAAGAAAACACAGCGAATCGAGTTTGATACGCAAACAAACAGAGCTGAAACCTCGTACTGAAACATCACTTGCCCTCCTGCTTAACTGTAAAAAAAGACAATGTAAATTTTTCCCAATATTAATATCCGTCAAGTTTTGGTGGGAAGGGCTTAAGCGTGACACTGTAAAACAAATTTTCAATCTTTGCCTTTGCACGAGATAGGAAATCACTTAAATGCTATTAATCATATCCGGTCAGGTTTCGACTATGCAGGTGTAAAACGTAAAAATGACACAGTAAGTTCCATGAGAGAGAAAACCGTTTGCCAGCCATTACTTGAAGGAGATCAAGATTTGTTGAATGCATTATCATTGTCTGTCCCTAAAACAGACGATGAAGTCGTTGAATACCCTGAAATGGAAGAAACTGTACTCTATTCAGAAGGTGATAAGGCTTTGAGCAGTCTCTAACGCGCTTATAGGATCATTCAGAGACCGAGTCTGGAATCAATGGATAATGATAATGCTGAATAAGTAGCTATTTTAGAAATAAAATGAGGAAGAGAAGAATTCGAGTTATGATGAAGAGGGGACACGTTAATGGAACAGTTTTCAGAGAGTTCCATTCAAGAGTCCATGGTAGAAAGTTTTGGAACCCGAGCTCGGAGGAGAAGCCAAAGTTGTAGATGTTTCATTGGTCAAATGTCTGAACAAAAGATAATAGGTAAGGGTAGATTTCTCGGAAGCACAGAGCACCAAAAACACAGTCCCAGAGCCACGCATTTACATAGTAGGCCCACAACAAAAAGAAGCTGTAATGGAAAAAAAAATATTTCGGACGGGTTGCTTCGAACATCCAACAAGTACATATTAAATTATGGAGGGGAAGGAAACGGCAAGGGGCGAAATGGGGCGGGGGTGGAATCCGAACGGGAAAGATGAACAAGGACGAATATACAAGGGAATGCCGTGTTCTTTAAATACAGTCGCACTACAACGTAAACTAAAATAGCGCAGACACTCATGTACCAAAGATAAATTCAAAACTACGATCAATTAAATAACATAAAAAAACGAACAAGCAAAACATAGGAAAACAGTAGGGCACCGGTATAGACTCACAAGCATCGAACGCACCCACACACGTAGGAAAAACAATCGAGTACCGTCATGGGATTCGGTTGCCAAAACAAAGGAGAGCCACGAAAACTTACTAAACGTAAAGGGGAGGGGATGCAAAAAGTAGCGTAAATGCAAGGGAAAAGAAAGGGCAATAGGGGGAGTGAGGCGTGGGAAGAACGCTTACAACAAACAAGAAAACATACAAGACAGACAAAATTTGTTGAAAATAGGGACAACGCCTTGGAAGGGTCAGTAACCTAAATAAAGGAAACTGAGGTTTAAACGCGTTTGGGGCATGTCAACCTCACATTTACCCCATTCCCAACAAGTTGGACAAGGCAATGCTTATAAATTGCCAACAACACTACAACACAAAATGCGAGATAGACAGCAAATAAAATTCCAACAACAAAGACTACACACGCAATATAAAATACAAGAGACAGAAAATAAAAGCGGTATTACGCTGTGCTAGGACAATATGGGAAAGAATGTAATTGCTCGTCATTCATCAGAGAAAAACAGGTACTTGAATATGGACCTGGGATATCTTGCCGTCTATTGAATAAGCTCAATGCTTTTAAACTGGAAGGAAGAGCGTACGAGGGTGTCTGACATACAACTAGGCGTCTTTACTATGGCCGCCGATATTGATCAACTTATTTTCCGGTAAGAAAGTTATTGTCGGTAAAACATGGTTTCAAACTATTTTTTCTAACTTTACTGTGTCCCATATTATTCATGAACATACTAATGAATCAGCCCGTAAGAGCATACTAATCAATCTGAACGATCCATGCTCAACACAAGGCGCTATTGGCATATATGAACGGTTACAATGTTGCATGTATACCATTGTAAATGATACTCTTGTGAAAACAATCGGTTATAGTGATAGATTGACCTGCTAAAGGAGAAACGACGCAAAACGAGCACGAAGTAATGGCTTTACACCGGCCGAAATATTAGAAGGATTCGAACCTGCTGCACAAGAGTTCAACAAGAATATTATATTCTGCAAGATTTATTCGATGTTTTCTTCAAGAGGTCAAGCGTATCTGGCAGAGAAACACGTTCACAGATAAAAAATCTCCTCAATTTAGGGGGTGGGGGCGTATAGTGGTATGCTGTAAGGATTAAGTGAGCGAATTATATCACAGTAACAAAGATGGCGGACATTTTAACAAAATACACTTTGCAGACATATTTTTGACAGGTAAGTGGGTTTTTGCTTCACATTTCACGTCATAAATATGTCAGTGCTGTGGCGCGAAACCTATTCATTAGCTACATTGTCTTTACAGCCGGATCAATATAAAGATAAAAAAAAAGATTTTTGCAAGGTTTTGCGCTCGGGTGCAATGTTTACATATAATTGTTTTGATTTTTGTCGTAATTTTGCCCGTTTCCCCTTCATGAGTACAGGATCACCACCGCTTACAGAAGAGCCAAACCTTTTCGGCAGTATTTAAAAACGGACAAACAAATCCAGACATTCGAAAGAGATCATCCACGCCGACAAAACTGTATGACATATAGATACATCCACTGCAAAACATCTTGCCGTAGCCACTTAACAAAGAAAAGCTTTACAGGGGGTTCATTTAATTGTTCAAAAACAAGGATAAATATTAAACAGGAATGCCACGTTCAAAAAAAAAAAAAAAAAAAAAAAAAAACATCACTGGGGAGCTTCAATCGGTTTATTGCGCGCACCCAACCTCACTCTTACCCCTACTATGTTCCAAAGTCAAAGGACAGTGTCAGTTATCCCAGGTGAATCTCTAACCCATAAGTATAATACATATTTTTACTTGCAGAAAACGTGGACTTCAATATATAAGTCAAACTGGAAATTTCATCAGAGAACGGTAGCATGCATTTCCACTAACGTCTATGGACAGGCTCATCCAACCGAGTCCGCAACATTTTCGTTTTTGTCATGTTGAACAACCTGCGGAGTGTTCACTTACTCTATTTCATTATCACAGCAGCGTTTGTGTCGTGTGGCAGCCTTAAAAGTCTCCACGTACATTCAGTCAGTATATATGGAAGTTTTGAAATCGGAAGCCAAAAGAAAGGAGTAACTGAGTGAGTTCGGTTTTACGGCGAATCGACACAAAATGGTCATATATCGCCGAGTAAAAAGAAAGAAGTCAGACGTGCAGAAGTCAGAAATTAGGAAGTTAGAACTTAGTTCTAAGGTAAAAAGGTGGAAGTTAGAAGTCAAAAGTGAGGAGATTGGAAGTAAGAAGTGTGGAAGTCAGAAATCGATAAGTTAGAAAGAAGAATTCTTGAAATTGTAAGAAAGAAATGGCAAGTTAGAAGTAAAGGAATTGGAAGCCGGTAGTCAGAAAGCGAGATGGTTAGAACTTAGAAGTGAGGAAGTCGAAAATAAGATATTGGAAAGGTGAAGGTCGGAATCTGGAAGTGCGGAAGTTAAACGTTGGAAGTAAAATTTCGAGAACAAACAAGAAGTACGGAAATCAAAAATTATAAGTAGGAAATACGGAAGTCAAATATTCCTTGCATAGTTATATTTCGATCTTCTCAGATCTTTCAGCACAACTTTTATGTCGTGTTTTTGGTACTGTTTAGATTCTCACCTTGAACATTTTGGTCCTGATGGTCCAAGTTTTCCCGATTCCATAGCTTTGGGTATTGTAGTATTACCCCTTTTATCTGATGCTTGCTTTTTGATTTTGTCTTTTGCATTTCCTGTGATATGCAGACTCAATAACCTCAGTTTCTCTTTCAAAATTGCCCAATGTTTTCCTGCTAAGTGCAAACCTATTTTTCAACTTGGGACCATACGCCATTTTTCATGTCTCTAAATTGACTTTTGTGCTTGAAGCATGTGTAAATCTTGAATTATGCTCATCCCGAGGAAAGGGTGGCGACGGTAGCATGTATTTCCTTACCGTCAATAAACAGTTTCAATCAAACCGCGCCTATGCCTTAGAAATTCACCAGGCGGGGATAACATTCATTTACACTGTACCTTGCTTGCTTTTGGGAAGGCTGCGTTTTTGGAACGTGACATTATCTGATATTTTTAGTTTTTCCCCTGGAATAGAACTGTCATCTAGACAACAATAAAAAAGATAATAATAATATTCTTGGAAATTCTAGACCTATTAAGTATGATTATGATATTTAGAAACCATGTACATCGCATTTCTTCTGTTATTTTATGTAATGTCAAATATCAACTAGTAGAGTCTAGTAACAAAAAAATATCTAAAACATCCGTCGTTTTGGTGTTGTTTGTCCGTTCATTCCCTTCCCCTTAACATTGTGGTAGTTCAAAATTTATAATTTTGATGATCTGTCTTTTATTTCGGGTAAACAGTGATTTGGGAAGTCTTTTAAATTTTCTATAAGAATGAGCTGTTGATTTTGTGCAAACTTTAGAAGGAGTAAAAATGGAAAATGGTAAGGGTAGATTAGTAAGCTTTTTTTGAAATCTCCGTCTTTGTGCGGCTATCATAAAAAATAGATCAGCCTCAGATGTAATATATTAAATAATCAATCTTGAATAACTTTAGAGTAATTGGCCGAGTGGTTAAGGTCGCTGACTTCAAATCACTTGCCCGTCATGGATGTGGGTTTAAGCCTCAATCGGGGCATTGAATTCTTTATGTGAGGAAGCCATCCAGCTGGCTTACGGAAGGTCAGTTGTTTTACCCAGGAGCCCGCTCGTGATGAAATAAAGCAGGGAGGGGCACCCGGGGTCTTCCTCCACCATTTAAGCTAGAAAGTCGCCGTATGACCTATGACCTATCATGTGTCGGTGCGACGTTAAATCAATAAAAGAACAATTAACTATAATTGAAACGCATTCAAAATATACCTTCCGAATATATCATGGCCCTGAATCCACGAGCAGTATTCTCATTTGCATTGTCATACGCCAAGAAATAAAGGTATAATGACTTCGTGTCCGTGTGGATAATTGGGTTCTGTCCATTTATCTCAAATCCTATGTGAAGGTTACTTTTTATACTGTTTACCAAGCTGACTAATACTTGTTCTTTAGAAATTAGTATTGTGTCGTCTGAACAATTCCTGGAATGGCATTGATACTTGTCCTGAAATAAAGCAAACAAAACAGTATTTGACGATGTATCGAAAAATGATAAATGTTTGAGACTGCAGACATTTGTTCACTTAAAGTTTTTAAAAAGGTTATACATTAACAGTGTCTTTGTTAAAACGATTGCTATATATATATGACAATGTGAACATAGCTTGACATATAGTTAAAGATTACTTCAACGCAGCAGGTCAAATATAAACATGTTTTTAATGTCATAACGACACTCTTCAAAAAGTCTTTCTGTACTTGGAACAGTTTTTCTTGAGCAGCCTCCGTTGCCGAGTTGTTAAGGCCGCTGACTTTAAGTCACATACCCTCAACGATGTGGGTTCGAGCCTCACTTGGGTTGTTGAATTGGTCATGTTAGGAAGCCCTCCAGATGGCTAACGGAAGGTCGGTGTTTCTTCCCAGGTGCCAGATCGTGTGGAAATATTGCACCGAGGGGCAACTGGGGTCTTCTCCACCATCAAAGCTGGAAAGTCTGCATAGGACCTGTTATTGTGCCGGTGCGACATTAAGCCTAACAAAATAAAAAAAAAAACAAGTTCTGAAGTTCTGATCCTTTGGAATCACGGAGAGCATCAATATTAGTGGACGAGAATGCGTAGCCATTGTATAAATATACGGCAATTGAATGATGAAGGTGGGTGCGAAAG
Source organism: Mercenaria mercenaria (assembly GCF_021730395.1). Classification (NCBI taxonomy): domain Eukaryota; kingdom Metazoa; phylum Mollusca; class Bivalvia; order Venerida; family Veneridae; genus Mercenaria; species Mercenaria mercenaria. Next base: position 29,986,729 of record NC_069362.1, read on the forward strand.
AGGCATTAAATCTAAGCTCAAGGCCAAGAAATAACCAGACCCGGACCACATCACCAACGAAATACTGACCCATATGGATAGTTTTGCTACAAAACACTTCTAAATGTCTTCAACCTGAACTGGGAAAAGGGAAAACTTCCACGGCTTTGGATAAAGTTCTATCTCTTCATCCGAAGTCCAAGAGTAAACCTTGATGAAACCTCCAGTCGAAAGTTTTTGAAGAGACATGGGGTTCACCTTGGAGAAGTACTCTCTCCCACTCTCTTTCTTTTAATCAGTGATATTGTGGCTGAACTTCTAAGATAAGTCAAAGCTGCTCTCTGCATTTGGTGCTTTGGTTTTCAAAGGTTTTCAAACTGCCAAGTACAGGATGCAAGAAGCCCATGACAGCTTCACAGCCTGGGAAGAAGAACGGTGTGTTCATGCCAGCACCGGGAAGTCCTCCACCACCCAATTTTCCCTGTCACCAAAGCAGGCAGCTGCTGACAGTATTTGGATTTGTGACACCCTATCTGCAGAGATGGAGGATGAAACATATCTACGAGTAATGTTTGACAGGCGCCTTACATAGAATGCACATCCTGCAAATGCAAAACGAAAGGCACAGAAAAACCGTTTCACTCGTAGGTTCATCAGACCCAGCCTTGGATGACATCGGCCAAGACATATCAGCAGAGGTTAGACAAAGTCCTAAATCAGGCTCTAAGAATCAAAACTGAGTAAATAAAATCTACACCTATTAAGGCCATGGAAAACGTTACTTCCATATCCCCCACTTACAAAGAGAAGAGAGCCCAAAACTCTAGTACAAACTGGCAAATACTAGTACCTGCCAGGCTTTCTCATGAAAGCCAAACTCGAAGGGCTTACAAAAACCGTCTGAAAAGAGGCTACTTTGTGCATGAAGCCAGGAAGCTCAGCAAAACCTCTGTAGAGCGTCTTGGACAACCCGATACTCCTTTCACTATTCAAGATCTACCAGAACCGTGGAAACATGACCAATTTTACCTGACTATATATACCGTCGTTCCTAGTGTTCTCCCTGGTACTTCAGATTAAATGGCCAAGCTATTCTTTACATGGGCTATGATCCAAGACAAATACCTGTCAATGCAATGGACACAGGCATACGGAGGAGCTGGCATCTTCATATTGCACGCCTTGGGAAGATCAGAAATAAATATTATTCCAACCGAGATGCACTGTATTAACTATAGAGCAGAGGCGGAGACCATCAAACAGGCTGCTATACTCATTGAGAAGTCTCCAGAGAGGTTCTCGAACGTGGTTATCTTCACGATTGCCCTGTCAGTTGTTCAAACATTGAAAAATTCCAATCAATTATCCGCCTGTAAGGCGCTTTTCAGCCTACTGAAAACAAGAGTTATGCCACTACTATGGATGCATGCATAATGTTGTTTCCCTGGAAATGGGAGTGCAGATGGATAAGACAATCTTGGAGATACAGAGAACCAGCCACAAAATCCCATTACTTACGAGGAGAAGGTGACAATGATCAAAACATCGACAAAGCCAAGGCCAATCAAGATGGACTACAACCTACTAGACAGATGGGAACAAGTGACCGTCTGATGGCTTCGCACAGGACATAACAGGTTAAATACTCATATGTGCGCGAAGCTTAAATTGTCTCCTCCGCTGTGCCCCTGTGGCCTGGAACATCAAATTGTTGAGCACATACTGCAGAGATGTCCTCGTGCCCGTCCGCTTAGCTCAAATAGGGAGAGCGCAGATCTACGGATCTTCGGGTCGTGTGTTCATGCCCTTGGCGAGGCGGATGTTCTCCGTGACGATTTGATAAAAGGCATAGCGTCTGAAATCATTTGTACTCGAGTCTGCTATTATGTTAGTTTGCCGCGGTCCCTGTTTCCGAATAATCTGTTAAAAGGCTGTATTTTAAGATATTTCGGTGTCGTAAATGACTAGAATATCTAATGCGAGAAATATTTGCAAATCATTTGTTAGAGGTCGTTCGAATATTATTTAAATATCTGTGAACTAAACCTTTCTTTTTACCCCTCACATCAGACCTCTATAACAATGTATGTATTGATATAAATACATCACTGATATGTTATAAAATCATGTATTTAAAAAAAAAAGATTTATAGACAACGAAAACAAAGCAAAAAACTGAAGGAAGGCAAGTAGCACAATCATAATGGGGAATACAATTAAATAATTTGGCACTTAACTGCTCTCTTTACTCGAATATTATAAAAAAGTGTTTAGACTGGGTGAAATTAAATTATCTGCATTAGGTAAATTCTTTACTTAAAAAGATTTTTTTTTTTTTGAAAATACAAAGAAGGTAAGCAGCTCCGCTTCCATTTGTATTTAGTAAAAGATAGATATATACATTTAGTAATAAAACGGTTGAATTGATTAAATAAGCAATGTCTTCGCGTTCTTGGATGTCTTATTTGCAATTCTAAGCTCAGAAATTTACAATGGTTTGAATATCGAAGTATCTAAACGGTGACCCGTGATTTATCGGGACTGGGATTTTTATTTTCGTTTTGGTATGCTCATTAATATATGACAATGAATCCTATGCTGATCTATCAAATAGAATAGTAATGATATAGGCGTCATGTACGTGTACATCAACATCAACATAGCGTTTCTTCAACAAACAGACAAACACATTCAAATGATCAGATTTCAAAAAAAAAAATACACACGAAAATGTGTTAGTCGTGTGCGCGTTCACATGCTGAGTTTACGTTTGGTAAGGCTACGATTAAGAACGTTGCTTTCCCAGTTGGATATTCATCCTTGTTTGAATAAGAAACTCTCAAAAATACTTGTCATACACCCAAACCTGCTTCCGACATGAGTTTAAACAAAATATCACTTTAACCATAAAAATAATACATGTACATTACAGGAAAAGAACTCTTTTGACAGATTTTGTATTATAAAAAAATGAGCAACTAGAAACACATACATTCTCTTCAATAAGTTCCCCCCAGCCTCATCCTTGCCTTATGATTAAATCAATAACCCGTAAAGATTCAATGTTCATTTATCGCTGTAACGCTGATCTTGGTGATACGTCATCGAAACTAAACGAAACACATACATCTTCTCCCTTCCGCTATATGCCACAAGTCGTCAGACCCGTGCACCAAGGCCCCCGCCCCCTCCCCCTTATCCCCGACTACTGATAGAATAACGAATAATGTGAAGTATGCATTATCATTGAATAACGAAGAAACACAAAGCCTGCCATAACGGTCAAGTCGTCTGTCTAACAAATGATCTTACACATAACTGACTTTCGAGAGCATCTTCTTAATGCCAATTTCTACACAAGGTATCCGCAGCCGTATGCGAGTATTATTTTTTTACACGCTGTCTAGTGCAAAAGCTATTGTCTAGTTTACTAACCATGTGTTTCTTCCCCATTTATTAATGCATTCTAGTGTTACAATTTGCACAAATTATCTGTAATTAGTGCACATTATTGTAGCTGGATATACACTGTTGATATATTAACAAATCTCTATAGTCCTTTTAATTTATAGAAACATAAAAAGCAAAATGTTTTGAAACACTTTTTAAAAATGAATAGCCTCCAAAGTATTTAAAATACGATAATTAAAGCAGTTTAATAGATGCACCAAAGAACACATAGTTTGTTGAAGAGGACCACTTCTTCATGGGCGTTATATATTCATTCAACCTACGTGTCGTTGTCATACGTCTATGATGTCTACGATGCTTTGAATATTATATATAATTAATTAAAATATGCCCGATTAAGATAATGAGGCAGTTATTGTGAAAAAAGTAACACTTCACAGATCTTCTTGCTGATTTTATTATGTTTATCATAAAACATTAAAACTGGATGGATTGTTGTTTAACCTATCATTTATATTAATTATATTAAATTTTATTCAATAAACAGAAAGACGTGAAAAATCGTCTACACAACAATCTGACCACCATTTTCCATGAATAGGGCAGATGGAATTGACGTTTTATATCACTTGTAAGGGGTTATTCTTGCATTTGTAAATTTAACATACTCTTTAATTGAATAAGCAGGGCTGACAGCAAATATGGAAGAATAGATATGATTAACTATGTTTTAAAATAGTGCTTTACGTTCACTGTTCCGAGTGGATAACCTTTTAAAATAAGATTGTTATTTGATGTCTCCTACTCATACTTACCAAATTACTTTTCAATGAAATGTCCAAAAACAGTATTCTTATATATTTTTCAGAAGTAATTTCCCATACAAAAAATTGAGCTGAATCGTAGCCAAATGGATATCCAGGGTTATAGATCACATCCTGTCGATTGTTTGCTACTTGGACAGAAAAAATGGCACTGATCATGGTAAAAGCATGGTACTCTTTTCTAAATTGCGGAAATTCTAATTCCGTTGAATCTGCAAAATAAACAAATTTATAACACAATGCGCTAGCCCTTACATATTGTGTAGTCGAAAACATCAATATCCGTATGTTAAATTAAGTACATGTAATCTTCAACTATTTGTCATATTACTTTGTATGCGTTTTAAGTTAGCCCTCCAAATAACTTTATCCGAAGGTTAAATTTTATATTTGCGAACCTTGGTATATTTGTCATAAATATAAGAAATTAAATTGACTTTGTATAACTTTAAAACAACTATTTTAAGTCTGGTTTATTATTCTATTCATCTAATTAGTTAAATGCAACAGGTATATGTAGAATTGTTTTATTTGATTTACTTGCAAGGTGCAGAAAATTTCAAAATGACGTACTGCAAAAAACCATTTTCATAGTCGCGGTCATCAGATGATCACTTTTTGTATCTCAAAAATGTTCAGCTTTCTTTCCTCTATACAGTTTTATGCAAAATTCTTCGCTCATTAGTGTCTACGAGGGTGTTCGTTCGAGTCAATTATCGGGCATGCACGTTTGAAAAATACATTTAGGATGTAATTAAGAGTCTTTATTGTTTAGGAGATAAATATTATAACTGACTTCTCACCGATTTTGAATTGAATTAATGTGAATGCCGAATGGATGTTATTATTTAACATCGTTTACTTAATGTATTTCCAGACAGGTCAAAACTACACCAAAAGTACTTCTTCTGATGTTTATGTTGTAAATCAAAACTTGTTGAAACAGTTACGTATATTCCAATATACTACTGTGCATCGCTGTGCATAAGTAGTTTGCCTAAGTTTGTTTTGATATCCGTTAAGTTTTTCGTAACTAATGAAAACTGCTGCTAAGAGCAAACTTTACAAAGAAAATTACATATTGTGTTATACAATTCTACTTGATTTGTATTTATATAGGACAAAGACGCAATGTTAATATCTCACTTATTAAATCATACGCATTTACACATAGTTGCATATAATTACATGTAAAATAATTAAAGAAAAAAACGGCAACAAATCAGATATAAGACAACGCCTCTGATTTGTCAATGGCAAAAGCATCACTTGCAAATTTAAACTAATAGTGCCACACTTAATATCTACACTGATACAAAATCATGTTACAGAGTAAATATACAGGGTTAATCCAAAAATATCACCGGGTCTATATACGTGTGATTTTTGCAGCCTGTATTATGTAAACAAATTTCCAAATCCAAGTGCTTTGATTCGCAGTAATTTACCAAACACTCCTAAAATAGTTTGCAAATTTAGCCAGTTTTGTTTCTTTGAAAGAATAGTATCGGCAAACACTTATATTAACAAGCATCGGCAATTATTTGCAAAGAAACCATTTCAGTTTTATCGGCAGGCAACATACTGAAGCCCCTTCGCATCGTTATTTAAGGAATAGTATATCACATTTAGTGATTTCCTCTTGAATAAAAGCATTGTTTGGAGTTCAAATGCGAAGAAATTATATCACGAGGGCGCATAATAATACGCATCTGAACGACAAAAAATGATTTTATTCAAGAGCAATTAAATCACTAAATGTGATATATTATTTTGATTCTATTAACACGTTGCAAAAGGACTTTAAAGTACATCCTTGACGGCATTCATTAAATATTTGCCCGTTTCCAATGGGTTTCTTTTCAAGCGCGCCGCTATGCCGTTTGACGCTATGAAGTTATAATTATGACGTCAGAACAGTGAATTATATTGTATTATAATTCACTGTTTTCAGTATTCTGTGTTTAATACGAAAGTGAATCGGATCGTGTTAGAATATATGATATAACTTAAACATTTGTCTTTGTTTCTCTCTGACTGCCTTCAAAACAAAAAATATTTTCGTGTGCGATAAATACGCATGGGTTGTTTACTTCGAATTTCTATGTTTTTAAAAATAAACAACCCTAAACAATAATGTCTAGTCGTGTAATGTGGTTTTAATGTTAACCATTCAAAACCGGTTACTGAAGGGGCTCCAATCCTATTGTAAGGACCCGTTTTAGCTAGTCTCTTGCTGGTATATTAGTATACTTGTTGCGATTTAATCTCCTGTTGGATCATTTCAGTTCTGCACATGGAAGAAGGACGTTTGCAACTAAATGTCGTGAAGTTTTGCTTCTAATCGAAAGGATCCGTGATTGTTTATACTTGAGAAATGAAATACCAAACAAAAAATAGTTTCATTTCTTGTTTTATCATTATATTTTCTTTCCGTTTAAAAACAAGATAGTATTATCAATTGCACATATTTTGTGGCATTTAACGTTAAAATCAGCTTCTTCCCGGCTATTCTGTTCACAAGACAGCTTCTTCCCGGCTATTCTGTTCACAAGACGGAAAGCTGCAGTGATGCGACGTCATCTAAGGAACGTTTTTCCTGATTATACGCGGACGTCGTCAAAACAACGGTCGGTCATCACTAAACAGCGATGGCGTAACATTCGTGCCATTCCTTTTGCTGTTCATACGAAATGAACGTCATAATTGTCGACTGAAAAGAATGGGGCGAATGTAAATATTTGCCGATGTTAAATATATGGATGTAAATATTCTATTCGCATTTAGGTATTGTGAGGGAATACCTATATAGTATTTTGAGATTTTATTTAGTGATTTATTAGTTATGTAGTTATATAGCAGGGTGGTAGGCTGATATTATGTGCTTATTTATTAATAAAGTTTAATTTATTGTCCGGATATATCTGTGAAATTATAGAAGAACGTAAACATTAAATTGATTAATAGTTTTTCTGTTATACTTTGCAGTTATGATAACGACTATTGGTTTAGTGACCTGCTACAATTAGTCTTTAATCATACTTAAAAATTACATTTATACGTTAAATTATATTACATAATTGAATCTTTCTACTCTGTTATATATTTAAGTCAGATTTACCTTAACCTGTAATTTAAACAATATTTTACTTTCAATATTATTTCTTATCACGTGCACCCCATTTGGGGCCTCATGAAAACTTGAATAGGGAAATTTGAGCCTGGTATCCACCCACCCTGGCTGAATTCCATATACCCCAACAAACATTTTGATATATGATACCATATTTTACTTAAAAATGCCTACGGATTTTTTTCTCGGGGCTTTCACCAACTGTCTAAATCTTACTGGAGTATGGAGGTGCTTATTTGTGTGTTACTGGAAGCTTAAGAAATACGATTTTGTAACTTTATAATGAATTGAAGAATTAAAGCATGTTTATGCTGCATGAACTTTTTCTAAAACTTAAACTCAACGCGATAAGGTATATAAAATACCACATCTTAAGAAACATAGCCGCATATAGGCCCGATGAATCAGATGGAAAATAACAGATCGGATCAGATCGGGCGGATCATAAGAAATACCTGTCATGGAGTCTATTTGTTAACCTAATTCTCTGGCGACGAGTTTTTTCATAACCTGTTTAGTTACAAGATTTAAACAAGTTAAGAATAACATTAAAGTCATATATACCTCTCCAACAGAAAAAAGTTCCGCTTAAATCAACTACTGCGTTATCTTCTGAGTATGCCTTTTCTCTCCAAGATGTAACCCCGTTGTTATATAAGTTGACGTCAATGGAAAAAGGTTCTTTTGTATCCATAAAATATTGTTTACACGTATCATCTGTGTAATGTTCAAACATGCCGCATATGTCAGAATCATTAACACATATCTCTTCACACTCTGATTTTGACGTATCATTATAGGTAATAAGCGGGGTTGTGAAACTTGTCGACAAAGATATATCCCTGAACATTTCAGACGTTGGATCTTTTCGACAGTATACCGATGGTTGACCTGAATGTTGAAAAACACACAATTAAAAGCCAGGGGAAGGGACGTCCGACATCGTCGGTAGCCAATGGCTGCCTCATTACGCTGGTCAACATGTACTCAAGTGATGATGAGTAGAGTAGCGTAACAAAGCACCCTTACGTATCCGGCAATGAGTGGCAAGAGGCGTGTGGCAGTACCTGACAAACCAATTTTTTTATCATGTTGCTTGATTTTATCAATTCTTGTCAATAGAGAGTTTGAGATTTCAACCTTCGCCTTCCTCTTCAACGTCTCTTGCGAAGTTAACGTATGAAGTTGAAGTTCGATTAAAATTCCTTGAGATTTCAAACATTAGAATGAACCTTACTTCTTTTAATCCGCCCATTCAATTTATCCGTAATTATGATCATTTTTTTCGTGCATTTTGATACCAATTGTCCGAAAGTGCAGGAATATTACAAGAGGTTTTAAAAATGAAAAGAATGAAAATTAAATGAAAAGAAACGTTTCAATTAATATAATCATCGCATGGATATTAGACCGATTACATAAAAAAAAGAAAAAACAAAAACACGATAAAACAATGTGAACAATGTAAAAACTCGTTAGTGTTGCTCCAAACATTTAAGTTTTATATCAAATTATGTCAGTATAGTCAGTATACAATGCACGATTGTAAATCATACACGAGACGAAATAAAAATGATTATTATATACCTAAAATTATTTTCCACTGGGTTTCAATGGGCCGCGATCGTGCAATATTTTTCCATATCATGACGTTGAACGCTTCCATATCGGACTAGTCCCAATCCGTGACTCTAGTTACCTCCCCTAACGGTCCGTCCATTGCGAATGTCGTTTCTTTAGACTTTTGTTGCTATTGTGTATTTGTTTAATTTGTAATTTATGCAACATTTTGTTTACTTTTACTCTTTGATTAATCTGACCTATTATATACTGGCACGTAGTAATTTATCAGACTGAAATGAAATGAAAGTTATAATCACGTCATGAGTTGGACTAATATAGGACGTGGAATGTTTTCTTAACGTTGTAATGGAAAGAATCGCATGACGTTCATGGCATGTTGCGACAACAAGTTGACGTCATTTTCGCGGAAAATATTAATGCACGTCAGTTTGATTTGTTTATTGCATTTTCGGAGAATTTTTTTCCGTATTTTTTCTTGTCTTTCGTGACAGAACGATAATTTAGATATAAATTAATCATTTGATAGTGGATAAATTATGCAATAAAAAGGTTATCAACTTTGTATGTGAATATATGCACTCGTTCTTTCGCGGACAATATTGCGCTACTAAATTCGCGCAATATTACCGCTGCAGAACTCGTACATATATCCACATACAAAGTTAATAGTCTATTACACACTGTATGACTCTGTGTAATGCCAAACTCTCAGACAGCACAATATGATTTTAATATACTATTTTATAAGTAAAGCATCTGCGGATCCAGGACTTTTTGTTAGAGGGACACCAACATTAAAGAGGGGTCATCCATTTCGTGGGCTGGGGGGGGGGGGGGGGGGGGGGGGGGGTAGGGGTAGGGTACAAACCGAGTTTCAAGACTGACTTTCTTTGTAAAATGTATCAAAGGGGGAATTAACCCACAATGTCTCTTTGCCAGGCTCCGGTTCCGTGCATTTAAAAAATGGAGTTATCCCATACGGCTAACAGGAAAAGTCTCTCATCATGATATCATAAATCTGAAATTGTCTGATACTTCAAAAGAATTTTCCGTCTTACTAGTACCATTTTATGTTTATGATTAAAACGCAATTGTCGTATTAAGTGTCCGACAGGATGTGAAAATAAAATGTTCCACCAAATGATAATCGCGCGTAATTATTTATTTTTCAAGTAAAATGACTGTCATGCCATGTGCCTCCATCCAGATTTCAGTCTTTGATGCCGAGCATGTGGACAGAGTAGATGTAAAAAGAATGAAGTTTCGACTTTCGTGATATCACATTTTCGGACATTCAAAACTTCACGTCATACGACAAAAAGGCCTATCTTGTATAATCGATACCACCTGGGGACACAAATATGCCGTAGAAGTTAAAGTTTGAACTAAATCTCAAAGTTTCTCAAAATCAGTTGATAACTTTATACTTCCAGGTTCAATTCAATGTATTTAGTTAAAATCATTAGCCATACAAAACTTCATTATTCTTATACCTATTGATAGTGTTTCGCATCAAATTTAGTCTAATTATATATATTAATAATCAAATAACTTTATAAGCAGAAATCCTGAAACTAAGCTTTTTATTTCGCATAGTAATAAAGCGAAGTCTTAGGCTTACGTGATATTACATGGAAAACTTTAGTAGCAACGTGTGATTTAAATAAAATACACGCATGCCGGTGACGTTTTTCCCAAAATATATATGAGAGACGTTGAAGGGGAAGGCGAAGTTTGAAATCTCAAACTCTCTGTTGTCACGTTGAAACGTCGGGACTATTGATGTTATATCTTTTGGTAAGTGAGGGTCATGGCACCAATTCAGTCTTAATGTATAATATAGTTCCGCTAAAGGTAATAAACCCGTAATGACTATCAATAATTTCCGTGCAATTACGTATTCTTCGTAAAGAACATAGCAGTTTTCGTCTGGTGGCTAGTTGTCATAACGGGTCTATTACATTTTACCGGTGATAAGGGTGTTCTGGGTGCAACAGATTTAATCACACCTCATGAACAGACTCAGTAGAACAATAGACTCTATTTAGTGCTTAGATGCGTTTTACCTTTCTAAGGGATTTTTTAAAAATAATTTTATCACTGTGGCCGAAAGATACCAAAAGAATTGCAAATAAACACATATTGGTAAACACTACATACAGCCTTCATTTATTTCCTTAACACTAACTAATTTATATACAGTTTGTACCATATTATTTGATTTGGTGAAGCGAGTATATTCTGAGGTACAATAGACAAAATACTGTTATGTCTAAAATAGTACAAACTAAAACACAGTTTTAGGAAGATCTAATACTTCGTAAAATTCTCTGTATTGAGCAAAGATACCAATAAATGTAATGACCCCATTCATATGCATTGCAAATCTCATAAGTTTTCTTGAACGTACAAAACCATAAGCTTTGACACGAAACGTAAGGAACAAAAATAGATGTTATTTCTGCTACGTTTTTCAATTTGTCACTCAAGTTTTTCTTTTGTGTGCTCAAATAAAATGTTGGATTGGTCAAAAATTATAACACTGAGATATTTCATCATATGTAGTTAGTCTAGTATATTCAAATGATAATCACTGTACATTGCTAATATGGTATATTATATATTATTACGGCATTATATAACGTACTTGAATACCTTAACCAGATGTGATTCGCTACGAAAACTTTATTTGCACAGGAAACTGCCTTGAAACGAGGTATGTGAAATACTTGGATGCAGAGAAGTTACGTTAATTTATAGCATAAGGGAGTACTTCAAGGAATTATAATGGAGTGTTTTAAGTTACGTCGAGTTTGGTAAGCTCTTGCTGAAATCATCGGACATTCATTTACTACATAAATTAGAATGGTTGGTATTTAAGTATTTGTACAGGAAAATGGATAAACGATTTAAAATCAACTTTATCATAATGGAAGAGAATGTATTTTCAGATCATCAAATGTCACAAAATTACTCAAGTTATAAGCAACGAAATGCAGTAAAACTATTAAATGTCCGTCGTTAAAAACAACAGTGAACTGGTAACCAATGAAGTGTTCCTTGCATTTTGAGAAATGAAGAAAAGAGAGAATGATCAATAAGGTTAGTCAAGGGAAAGAGGTATATATTTACATTATGAATATAAATTTAACTTTATGAATATGAATTTAATATCTACTATGTACAAATAATGTGTATATTTGGGATCCACTTATGCCGTTACTAACTGAGACTGAGTGCTAGTGAGACTTTTGCATACTTGATTGCCTCCCACGCCACGAACAGACTCAGTCAATTTCGAAACCAAAAGTGCTGTTTGCTTTGTTTAGGAATTGAAAAAGAATATATACGACAGAGATCCGCATTTCATCTTGTATAAAATACAATTTGACAATATGTCATTTTCTGGGGAAATACCAGCAGAAAGAAAATACTAAAATATTGTGAGATTTATTTGGATAGAGAAAAAAAAACTACCGTTTTTACGCTGTTGTTCACTCGTTGTGAGTAAACGGTTTGCAAGTGGGCTTTGAAGTAAGATTTTTCTGAAAGAGTATTCACTTGCCCAAAAGACGGCCAATCATTGATAAAGTAATATTGTTTGAAAAAAAACGGACTTGGAAGCAATGTACAAGTCAAAGTGCTCATAAAGACCTTTCTAATGGCTCATTGTCACACAAGCAAAAAAAATCAAAATGATTTTTATTTTGCATTTTCTGTGAAAAAGGAATACATATAACGCAAAACCAAATTCCCGTAGTAGCAGATAATATTCAACTTCTACTATTTATGTACTGGCATCTTGAGTGAAATCTGTCAAACATGTAAAGAAAGACCATTTACCATGCTTTTGTTTTATAAAATATTTACATCTACCTGCTTTTCTGCAGCCAAACAGCTCAAACTTTAAACAGGCGAGCGATCCTAATCCCACAGGATAAAGTCGGACATACCGTGCAACAAACGGTTTGTAAAACATAAAGATTCTCTTTTCATCAATCCGTAATGATCTGTCGATATAAAAACTCTGAAAGAGAAATCAACAAATTGAATAAAATAAAAAACAAATCATAAAATATATTCTTATTTGCATTAATTTCAATTATATCAGCTTCACGATAATAGTGTTTTCACTCAAAAATGAATTTTCAAAGAATTTTTAACGGCACACACAGTCACACTGTCGAGAATGATTAAGCAACAATGAAAACATAAACATTATGAAGGCAAATTATGTAATATTCAGCTAATTCCATTGAAAATGAATATGATTCACAGTCATGACTTGCATAATTTACCTTCATAGTGTTCATCGTTTCATGGTTTAATAATCATGCTCGATAGTGTGACAGTGTGTGCCGTTAAATATCCAGTTAATTCCATTGAAAGTGAACCCGCCCATTAAACTCAATAGGGAGAGCGACGATCTACGTATTGACTTCTTCGTAAAGATTTGATCAAAGACACTGTGTCTGAAATCATTTGTCCTTCACTACTATTTCATGTGGAGAAGTTGGCAGTTTCTTGCGGAAATAGGTTTGTACTGGTACCGAATCCAGGTACACAGGCTGAGTTAACTTCCCGCCGTTATATGACTGAAATACTGTTGAAAGTTGAAACAAAACGTTAAACCCAAAAGAAACCCACTTTAAACAAACCCTTTTTCCAATTTTGTTTTTAAAATATTGTAATTATTTGCTAATCTAAGTACAAAATGCATTTAACATGAAAAACCTCGAACCTGGACCTTTAACATGTCAGTGTCCATTTGTTTATTGATATAAAAATATACTTTTGTTGTTCTACTCTTTAAATTAATGTCTTTTGCAAAAAGCGGATATTCAGTATTTTGATGGATATTCACTTTATTGAAACTTACCCGATTACCGTATCTAATCATGTTATTTAACGTAGTGGCGAAAGCAATTCGGAAAGATCGACAGCCACGTGGAACAATATCAGCAACAAATGTGTTTCCATCCATTGATTCCATTTCATGATTCCAATTCAAAACGGAAACTCCATCGACAATTGTAATTGAAAGAAGGTCAACCTTAAAAACAAAATATATATATATATGCTTTTACATGGTTTTCTTCCTCCTTTCGAAAGAAAACATGTTTTGTAGTATACTTAAATGAAGGGAGAAGCTATCTAGCTGGCTTACAGAAGGTAAGTGGTTCAACCAAGGTGCCCGCTCGTGATGAAATAATGCACGGAGGGGCACCTGAGGTATTCCTTCACCACCAATGCTGGAAAGTCACTATATGACCTAAAATTGTGTCGGTGTGACGTTATCAAGAAATAGTCTTTAAGATATGTCAGAGGAAAAAGAAATATTATTAACTTGCTTTCTAAAACATATCGAAATGTGTCTTTTAGTACATTAAATTACACCATGTGTAAATCTTGAGTTCTGCTCAATGGCGTGGGCAGCGGTATGTGCATTTCCACTACCGTCAATGAACAGACTCAATCAGACTAAGTCTGCAATTTTTTTATTATTGTCGGGTTTGGAGTTTACACTTATTTGCAAGCAAAATATATCTAAAAGGCGTGATTTATGAATGAATGAAATCATTTCTTGAAGATCAGATGCAAAGAAATAATAGTGGCAGGTCATAGCGCGAGTGACATTATAATAAGCATCTGAATTATAAGCGATATTTTTAAATAGCAAATCTTTGTTTGAGACATGTTATTTCGATTCTAACTCGTTCTTAAGATTAGCATCTAAAGCTGCTGCTTTGAAAGGTATTCAACAAATGTTTTCCAGTTTAATTAGGATGTCTTCACCAACGCACTTATATGACGTTTGATACAATGATTACTGATACATTACGTTCAAACAGTGCATCTGTTGCATATAATAACATACTTTCTTTCTTCTTTTAAAGGAAACTAAAATGAATTTTGAATTATTAATATGCGTATAGATTTCTCTAACAAGACATAATTAGTTTTCTTTCAATGAACATCTAGAAAGAAAAACGACCCAGAACACACCACATGTGAGCCACGCCGTGAGAAACACAACATAATGGCTTTGCGACCAGCATGGATCCAGACCAGCCTGTGCATTCGCGCAGTCTGGTCAGGATCCATGCTGTTCGCTTTCAAACCCTACTGGAATTAGAGAAACTGTTAGCGACCAGCATGGATCCTGACCAGACTGCGCGGATGCGCAGGCTGGTCTGGATCCATGCTGGTCGCAGAACCACTATGCTGGTTTTTTTATTGCGTGGCTCAATTATAATCATTTTATCCTTGTTCTAGACGTTAAGAAAACAATCATTCCAATTAGAAACGCATCAATTAGCCAATATTTATACAATGAATAAAACATTAGGATTTCCGCATCCAAAAGGTCTTAAACCAATTGAAATGGAATTTTAAACCAGATCCACCCAACCAAATATTTGCTCGAACACACAAAAAAAAAACATTAGCAAATTTAGCATATTTATGTCCACCGCCGAATAGGCTGTTGATGTATATTTGCATTAAAACAAGAATGAAAATCCAACAGGGAAAATTAAGTTTTAGGAAAACTTTCAATGGCTTACTTTGATATGTGGGAAGTTACCCATAAATGGCAATTACTCTTCAGTAACTGAAGCGATCCTGACGGAAACGTGCTTGCGTTACCGCCCTATAGTAATATTAATTTGTATCATATTTCATGAAAATCTATCGACAGATTACTTTGTAATGCGGGAATTAATGAATTGTAAAATAATTAAAGGACAATTAGTCTTAAATTGCAGCAGTGACCTTGACAAAATGTGCGCGTGTATCGCCGTCCTATTGAGTCGAACTTCTCGAAGAACCAGCCATACTAAGATGCAGTAAAATATCCTAAAGTTTGCTCCATTCCAAAGGTTTATCCCAACTTCGGTGTCATATGATAAAAGTATGACATTTATCGGCAAAGTAAACATGGTTTGATAAACAAAAAAAAATTTACCTCGAGAAATTTAACGGTTTTTTTCTGCTTTGTCAACTATCCAAATAAACGACAGATTAATATTTTCAACGGGAGTCCCCCATTGTAATTTCTTGTCGCCATTGGAGTTTGCTCTCTACATTTGAAGTATTACAGGAAAGTTTACGTGAATTTCATCGGGGGCAACTCAAAACTGTTTATTTGCGAATACATGAGTGAACTGTAATTTTGTGTAAAAAATGTTTAACAACTATGAGCACGTCGTTTTTTCAACAAAATAATGTAAATTGACTTTCTCAAAAGTTCTTCCAAGTCTTCCGTAGTTCTTTCCAGTCCTCGATGAGTAAGTTGTAAACAAACAAACTCTTTCAAACATTGATTAATTTCAGGCACCAGTGAAACGACGATTTGCTCAATTTAACATCATTTCCAAACGCATGGTTCAAAGATTGTATTTAAGCATCATTACTCAAGTCTTTCCAGTCCACCACATATCACATTTCTATCTCAATAAACAATATTCTCCATATCACGTCACCGGTTGGTTATGCAAGAGAATTAAAATTCTTTTCTCAGAAAGAAATTTATGACATATCAGACAAAATGACGTAAGCATGCTATATAATTTATACGAGGCTGACATGGGAAACATTACCTAGGGATATATACACAATCAGTTGATAGAAGATAGAAATCTTGAATCATGACATATGTCACGCTAAAAGTAGAAGAATTTAGCTATAAATTTAAATTTAACGTTAAGTCCAGAGAGCAGTCATAGAGGGCAGAAGTTTTAGTTATTTATAACAACCAATTTTAACTATAATAAGACAGCCCCTGATCTATCATTTTATCAACCTTTATTGTCAGTTAGAGCAGCATTGACCAGAAACAGATTTAAAACATATAAATTATATTTTCAAATTATTCATGAATATACAATGGTAGTGCGAGATGAAACGTTTTATTTTTTCTTTCCGTAATATGCTTTAGTCTTATTTTCTGTTTTCTGATGTGTTGCTTGTTCGTTGTTCTGTTATTCAGTTGATCGTCGTTGTGTGTTTATCTTTGGTACGAGTGTCTGCGCTATTGTGGTTAACGTTGTAGTGCAACTGTTTTCAAAGAACATGGCATTACCTTGTATATTAGTCCTTGTTCAACTTTCCCCTTCGGATTCCACCCCCGACCCCATTTCGCCCCTTGCCAATTCATTCCCCTTTGTCAGTATTTAGCTTATATTAATATGTATTAGTTGGATGTTTGAAGCAACCCGTCTGAAATAGTTTTCCATTACAGCATCTTTTTGTTGTGGGCCTACTATGTAAATGCGTGGCTCTGGGGCTGTGTTTTTGGTGCTCTGTGCTTCCAAGAAATCTACCCTTACCTATTATCTTTTATTATACTGTTGAAACTGCCAGTCGAAATTTTTACCAAATATTTGATATTTTCTTTTTGTTTCTGTTTAAAATCATTTCATATTGTACATTCCTGTTGAATTTGCAGTCTGGATTATGCTTCATAGGGTTTATGTGTAATCGTAAGAAATTTAACTTGTCTTCTCTTTTCTTCCAGATTTAACAAGCACAGATGCCTTTTTGATAAAGTCCATGGAGACCGATTTGTAATTCTCTTTTTTCCCGGTGCTCACACGTGTATCCTAAATTGTGTTAGTTGTCTCTACATCAGAATAATGCATCAAATATTGAAATATATATATTGTGGTTATTTTTACAGTAGCATGATGATATAAGTCCGGTTTAACATATATGTTGTGTTAGGCTCCAATGAATAATAAAAGACCTGGAATACTCTGGGCGCGAGCAAAAAAAAAAAGAATGATAAAATATTCAAAATGATTAAGGAGAAAGCGGGACATAGCCGTAGAAGCAGCGGGACCTAAAGAACCTCTACCCCCACCATGTGATCCCCAAGCCCCCATCGTCCCCCACAATTTTGATTAAAAAAGTAGATCTTTTCTTACAAATAACAGAAAAGTCCATAATAATTTGGTGCAATGTCTGTTGTCAAATACAAATAGTCCAAGATTATAGAAACGTGGACAGTGTAATATTAGAGAGTTTGAGATTTCAACCTTCGCCTTCCCCTTCAACGTCTCTTGCGAAGTTAACGTTTGAAGTTGAAGTTCGATTAAAATTCCTTGAGATTTCAAACTTTAGAATGAACCTTACTTCTTTTAATCCGCCCATTCAATATATCTGTAATTATGATCGTTTTTCTCGTGCATTTTGATATCAATTGTTCGAAAGTGCAGGACTTTTACAAGAGGTTTTAAAAATGAAAATTAAATAAAAACATTTCAATTAACATAATCATCGCATGGATATTAGTGCGATTACAAAAAAAAATCATTTTATATAAAATGATGTCAGTATACAATGCACGCTTGTAAATCATACATGAGAGGAAATAAAAATGATAATCATATTAACGTATTCTATTGTTGATGGTATTCTTGAAAGATATTACAGTTAATATTTTTTAAACAACAACATGAGACACCAACTACTACAAATGCATTTCTCGATATACTTTGTTGAAGTTAAGTTAAATATATGAGATAAAGCAAACACAAAATGCTGTTGACTACCATTTCATAGTTTTTCTTAAAGTTTTTTTTCACTTTGAATTGGTACTAAAATCTAACCTTTTAAAAGATATGTTGGTAACATGAGCCAATATACACAATTTATGAATACATTTAACAAGCGATTTGAAACAAATGTAAGATACTCTCGTGATATCATACGTTTTGGCATCATGACACTCAGTTTGATTCTGCATAATGCCAAACTCTCAGACAGCACAATATAATCGTGCCAAGTCTAGCGAAACAGTCAAGAAATGCTAGGTGGAGACGAATTTTGTCGCACAAAATAACAGGTGGACATACACACGTATTTGTTTGAATATACTATTTCATAAGTAAAGCATGTGCAGATTAAGGAATTTTCGTTAGAGGGATACCAACTTTAAAGAGGGGGTCACCCTCACCCATTCAGGGGATGCGGGGTGGGGTGGTAGTCATACCGAGTTTCAAGACCGATTTTCTTTGTAAAATGTAAGAATCAAAGGGATTGACCCACAATGCTCCTCTGCAAGGCTCTGGATCCGTGCATGTAAAGAATGGAGTTATCCCATACGGCTAACAGGAAACTTCTCGCTTCATGATATCATAGATCTGAAATTGTCTGAAATTTCCGTCTTACTAGTATCAGTTTATGTTTATAATTAAAACGCAATTGTCTTATTAAGTGTCCGACAGAAACGGATTGATTTTATTTGGAAGTTAAAATAACATGATAATCGCGCGTTATCATTCATTTTTCAAGTAAAATGACTTTTAAGCCATGTGCCTCCATCCAGATTTCAGTCTTTGATGCCGAGTATGTGGACATCATCGGACGTTCAAAACTTCACTTTTTACGACAAAAAGGCCCATCTGGTATAATTAATACCGCCTGAGGACACAAATATTCCGTAGAAGTTAAAGTTTGAACAAAATCTCAAAGTTTCTCAAAATCAGTTGATAACTTCAGACTTCCAGGTTCAATTCAATGTATTTAGTTAAAAGCATTAGTCAAACAAAACTTCATTATTCTTATACTTATTGATGGTGTTTCGCATCAAATTTAGTCCAGTTATACATATGAATAATCGAATAACTTTATAAGTAGAAATCCTGAATCAAAGCTTTTTATTTCACATAGTAATAAAGCGAAGTCTTAGGCTTACTTGATATTACATGGAAAACTTTAGTAGCAACGACTGATATAAATAAAATACACTCATATCGGTGACGTTTTATCCCAAATATATATGAGAGACGTTGAAGGGGAAGGCGAAGGTTGAAATCTCAAACTCTCTATTGTTTTAGTTTAATCTACTTTAAGAGAAAGAGGTTTTACGTAACTATGCATACCAAACCTGAAAGATATAAAATGCAGTATAGCTTACGAAGGTTTTCATAAATACGCCGAAACCTAAAGCGAAACAACAAGGAAACCAAAACAAAAACATGACCTTCCGGGCCTAAATCAGACTGAAGATAATTAAAAGGGAAATTTTTCCAAAAATGGGCAATTTTGCCTTGCTCATGCAAAATATATGTCAACTAATTCCACGGGAACTCTTCTTTCTGTGTATGTACATGTATATCTCATGCGTAATATGCTGTTCGTGTCTTATTTTGGCGGTTCATTTATATAAAATTGCATTGCCGTCATAGTTTCATATCAACAGAAACGATTCTGATTTTATCATAGATCCTAGTGTTGAATTATTTTTTAAGTTAACAAAATGAAATGCGCAATTCTGCACGTGAATGAATTTCGTTTCTGTACGATTTCTCATATTTTTCTTTTGGAGCCATATATATTTTGTCTATGTAATAAGCTTCAAAGTAGGCGTTCAGTTGAAAAAAGAAGAATGTTAATGACGATCCTTACACTTATTCTGGCTAACAAAAAATAATTGCCAACTGAACAATGTTTAATATATCCCTATGCACCTCGTACTCTTACAAGCTCATATACTCTATACTCAACATGTTCAAGTTGTAAATCGAACTGGGACCAATATTGCTTTTAAACAGTATTTTGATAATAACAATAAAACGTTAAATGGCCAAGTTTAAGAGAGACCATGGCGCGTTCTACCTATTTATCCACAGCTCTACATGCAACATTGGAGTCTTGTGTTTTTTGTATGTTTTCCGAATAATTACTGGTCTAAGGCAAGGAACTAAACAACTGGCGTTTCAGTCGGACATTTTCTGAAACTTATATTTAAAAATATAAACACGATTATTTCGGAAAACTCAATATCTTTATTTGAATCAGATCAGCTGCAAGGGCCTTTTTAAGTATTGACATATTTCTTAGTCTCACCGGTTCAAATATTTCCTGAAGTTGACATTTGTTTATATGTGAAAATAATGTTTCATTGCCCTTCCCGTTCAAACAGATATGAAAGGACTGAAATCGAATATTCTGTTTAGTTTCCACTTTTACTCATTAAATCCGTAAAGATATTTTCGGGACTCGGCGATGGGTAATATCTATTTAATATCTATTTATGATACTTCAACTAAAGTGAAGTTAGTTCTCTTTATTTATTTCTTTTTAGATGTCGCCATTGTTTTTTGTCTGTGTGCGTGTGTGTGTGTGTGTCTTCGTGTGTGTGTATATGTGTGTGTGTGCGTTTGCTCGCGCGCGTGTGTGCGTGTGTGTGTGTGTGTGTGTGTGTGTGTGTTTCTTTTTAAATTGGATTTTGTTATCTCGATACGATAATGTTGATTCACAAACAAACACAGCCTTGTCAAATATCAACTCGGGCATTTTGCTTTTGAGTTGAACTCCCTACTTTATTGCACTTAAGGCGCAGCCATATTAGACAGTGGACGTAACGTCACATAGCATTCCGTTTTATAGGGAAAATTATTTCTTTAAAAAGCACGTTTATGAAATAGTTTTTAAAAATAGGTCTAGAGATATTGATGTATATGAATATATTTTTGAAATATTTTTACCGACACCAATAACTCAGAAACAAGGTAGACGTAATAGTTGGAACATACTTTAGTTGTTTTTTCTTTTTCCATATTTAGAAACAAGTCTATTTTTTCTGGGTCATAATCCTAGGATGATACTATACGTATCAAATGTAATGTGCTAATTAATAATCATGTCAGCGTCTTTGAATTTCTTCCTAACTACTTTTTGAATTATATGCATTTTTAAAATTGTACGCACGGACGAACAGCCGGGCGAACAACGACAAAATTATATGCATCCAACATAGGAGGGGATGCTACACTGAAATTAACTAGCTGTGTAAAAATTATACTAGGGAATACCGTGTCTACCAGCACACTGAAGTATGCAAAGACAACAAAATACAACTAAGAATAAAGAGGTATTCAAAACGTAGCAGCAAAACGGAGGAATTGATAAATTGCCGGATGTTTACGAATTCAGTAGTAAGTGGTAAATATAAAGTTTAATGAAAACATCCATTGTTTTAAAAACTGATATCGACCAACGACAGAAGCCTGCGTAAAAGAGAGAGCTTTTTTAACCACGTCCAGAGGCAAACGAGACGAGGACATACTTAGATAGTCCATTCAAAGATTTATTGTTTGGTCGAGTTGCAGATAGCTGTAACCACCGTGCAATGACAAACTGGTTACAAGAATCTCTGGTTAAAGACTTAATGCCATCAGATATTAACTTCTTCATATTATTAACATGAGCAAACGTAAGTATATGAAGGTTATGTATAACATCATTTTAATAGTTTATGTCGGCTTTAATACCTTTGTGTACATCGCATTTATTGCAATAGTCTTTCAGCATTCCATCACATAAACTAAAATTACTTTAACAGCTGAGTATTCAGGCGTGATTATAAACGCATAAACATCATTTCAAAGAAATGAAAGATATTTGTCTGTACTACTGTTTGTCACAATTTTTCCATGAAATATTAATATAAGAGATAAAAATGATAGGGAAAACCTTTTTCTATATTAATTAAATCCTTTTTTATGGAAAATAGATTATTAAAAGCATCTTTCATGTCAAATAGATTTTAAAATGACAAGTTATATCTACATTTACTTTTAAAGCAAAGAAGATTTAGGCCAAGAACAAAAGGTGCACTTCTTTTCCAAAAGATGTGACATAAACGTACTAATTTTCTATATCAGAAAACATTACACATAGAGTTTACAAAAAACAAGAAAGAAGCAGGCCATAATGGCCCTATATCGCTAACCTGAGTTCATTTGCTTGCTACATTTTGTAATACAAATTTCTTTGCTATTGCTTCAAAAGAAAAAAGAAGACAAAAGCTAGATGAGTAGAACATGATGAACTTTATTCAAGATAACTACTGAAAATCTGTTTGAAATTTAAGGTGGTCTAATTCTCTTTGCTTTAACTTCAAAAAAGGAAAGTAGGTCATCAGTTCAGGGTTAAGAATATTAAAGATATTTATTGAAATATGTACTTGAAGTTATAAATCTGGTCCAAATTTCTTTACTGTACCTTCAAAACAAGAAGGCAGGTCAGTAGGTCATGATAAAAAACTATTCAAGGTGAGTATTAAAGTAATGTATATCAATATTATACATGCGGTCTGCATTTCTATGCTGTAACATCAATAATGAAAAAGTAGTTCGGTGGGTCACGATTAAGACTATTCAACATGATATTGTTTGAATCTGTTTCAAACATTTTACTTGTGGTCAAAGTGTCTCTGCTTCAAAAACAGATATGCCAGTGTAAAACAATGGACCACCAGGGCGTGGCCTTAAATGACCCTAGGGTTATGATTTGAACAATCTTGATAGACATACCTAGGCTCTGGGACTTATGGTTTCAGTTCTTTCCCTATATAAGCCAATGTAAAAACGAGTCTATTTTGATCCCTGTGTCATAATTTGAGTTGACCAATGAACATTTACAAACACAAATATCCAAGGTTGGAGCCTTAGATTTCTGGAAAAGAAAATACATAAAATTGTTTTCCATTGAAGGTCAGTGTTAGAGACCAACTAGGTGATGCTACATACCATATATCAAAGCCCTATGCCCTCTGGTTTTGGACAAGAAGAGTTTCGATGTTTTCCTATATTAGAATGTATTAACAATATGTCCCGCAAGAGTGGTGCAATTTTTGACCTAAGGGGTTAATTTGAGAAATCTTTGTACAGGACCATCAGAGGATGCTACATACTAGATACCAAAGCCCCGTTAACCTGTGGTTTTGGACAATTAGACTTTTAAAGTTTTTCCTTTCGGTTGCCATGGCAACAAAGGTTCTGAATGGTATTCAGTAGTTTGAAAACTTTCTTTAAAGCATACCATCCATTAAACATCACTGTAAAGTTTCATTAATATTGGCCTGGCTGTTTAGGAGGAGATGCTGTTTAAAGGAAAGAGTAGACGGACAGATGACAAAGAAACGGACGCCGGACGGTGAGCAATAACAAAAGCTCATCGTAACATATTGTAGACTCGGTTTAATTGAGTTTGTTCATGAAATAATTGATGGAATGTGCAACACCTCTAACGGCCCCTACCACCGGCTAAAGCGGAACTCGATAACAGTGTTGATGAATGGACTCAATGATACCATGGGACAAGAAAATATGGCACCGTTTTTCTAAATTCATCGTTCGTGGTTTTTGTGCTGGTCTGGTTCTTTAGGGTTTTTCTCAAACAGTTCTTCATTTGTTTTTATTACACGTTGGTATGCTGGTTCATATGGGTTAAATACAGAGCCAATTTGGGATCCTGCACTAAAAGACTCAGTTTGAATGTAAACAGTGAATGTGTGTATAGTGTAGCCTTTGTAAGTAGTCAATGACTTGTACTTGGGCATTATTTGTCTTTGAAGTGAGACACGGTTGTTAAAATTCTGACACAAACCTTCACAAATTAGAGTAACACATGTGTACGAAGGCTCGTTTTTGGCGATGTTGGACAATGATTTGCAGTTACAGTGTAGATTTGTTATTGCGTTTAAGATAAGTATTAAGGAATCGACACATTTTCTTTGTCTTTTGTTTAAAATGAATATCAGATAAAGTAATGTATTTTACCAAAAACGAAAATTTAGAACAAATGGGAAAGTTTAACATAATTTCAGTACAGAATTGAACACTGAAAACACACATAAGGAATGAGACTGATATTTACCACAATAAGATCTAACTTTGAATGAAATATAAGATTCAATTACAAATGTTACATACCTGGATATAAGGGTTCTTGTCTGTAAACGAGGCACACCATCCACCTGAGCCAGGTCTAGCATTGTGTGGAGGATAACCTGTCTCATAGGACGATGCCGTTAATTGAAAATTTTGTATTGCTTGATGCTGCATTCCTAACTCCGTGAAACATGGTGTGTGTAACTGCCCACGTACATCTGTAATGTTAAAACAATGTTACTAATATTGCCGACCTTTTTTCTGTTCGACGTTTAAAAGGTTTAATTGTCATATTAAACATAGAAATGTAGGAATAATTGTCCGCGTGTTATATCATACTATAGAATCACGAGGGTTTTTTTATCATACATTTCTCATTGTATGACAAAGGTAGTTGACAGGCTGTATATAATCATGTTTAAACTTTTCATTTCAAACACACAGGACTAATTTGACAAGAATAACAGTATTTTCTGGTGTCTGGTTTTAGTTGTATATTATCATTACTAAGGTAAAGATTTTTGGGTAAAGTTAAGTTCTGGTTTATCGATTCAACATTGTTATCGTTGCAGTTACAGCATTTATCAATTGTGAATGAACATAAGACGAAAAATATGTCATGATTTACTCAAAATATTTTTAGTCCAAAAACACGTGTAGAGAATATTGACTGTGGTGACTTTATTCTTAACATCTAAATTTTCAGAGTTCTCTATATTGAAAGTAATTTCCACTGTCAGAATATGGTATAATATTAAGACCAACAAAATGTTTTTAATTTTGATGATTTAAAACAAAAAACAACAAAAACAACAAAACTTTATTTCGGGGATATGAGGAACGCGCGATTTGTGCAGCTTTTACATTGAATTTCATTTCAAGATACTCGTTTGCCTTCTATTGATGTCTGTTTTTTTATAGGTGTTTACCAAATACCTACGCTAACTAGAGAATTAATGAGTGGCTGTCTTTTGAATATTTTTCTAGGTTGTCTCAATATGCTGCGGGTACATTCTGCATGTACTTATCACGAATATATATTTAAATATTAAACAACATTATGGGCCGATGAATGAACACTTATTGCGAGACTTATTATGTCAGCAGCGGGTCTGATGAACACAAAGGTGATCTGTTCTCTGTGGTTTGCATATATATGTTTGCACAGTGCTCTAATATTATTAACACTTAACACTATGAGTGATTTTTCCTCTACGTAATACTTATGTGAGTATGTGGCTTATCTAGTATAAAAGTATTTCATGTCTTGACCTTTTTCAAATGATTTAATTGCAGAATTTATATTGTTTATTCGCACACTAGTCATTGCGTTTGTATGGTGGTAACATTATGCATGTACTTTTGTCAAATGATAGGAAAAAGTACTGCGTGCATCAATATTGGACGATAGGTTGCAGAAGTCAGCGTAATTCTTTTACATATTAAGATAATAATAACTGTATGAAGTTGCCACAAGTAATATTTACATTTTTCAATCATAAGGCGATAAATGGACCTGTGCAGCGTTTAATAAAAAATAATAATTATTCTCTCTTATCATCATATTTTCTCACATACCCAACACTCTCGCGGAACGTTGAGAGTATTGCATTACGACTGTACATGTATAGATGAAATTAAAACGAGTATATATTTTATCATATCTGAAAAGGAATCAAATATGGCTGCTGGTTAATCGAAAAGTTTCTTTTCGATCTACTTTCTATCTGTATCAGTAGATGCTTACATTTTATAGGATACTTATTGTAAAAGCTTTTGTACAATTTAATCGAAACATATAACTCGTTTCACAACATGTCTGCTTTCAGACATCTTCAGGTGAAATATTACAATAAAATTTGATTATCATGTTGTAAGCTGTCCTCACAATTGTTTGAAAGGAAATAAAATCAACGTCATCAGAAAATGAAGGTGTTTAAAACGGAATCCTTGACATAACAACCGACTTGTGTCATTTCTTTTCGCAAGCTGACTCATGCATTTGCCGATCGATTTTGTTTTATGAATACATCTTCGTTTGATTCACACTCAAAAGGAAATGGGTTCTTTCCTTGGAAGTCCGCAGTGATTTCTTTCAGTCTTTCAGTTCAGTGTTTCGTTTTTTTGTTTTTTTTTATGTTGTGTCTTTTTTTTTCTCTGATTATGGTATGCCAGGTATGCGGCCGATGAAGATGATAAGGTCTGCGTATTGGCGGTAAGGGCTAATATACAAGACTGGACCATTGGTAGACTTGCTTCTGTTTGTCATAATAAGCTACTGTATAGCTACCGTGCAGTACATAAATTATAGGGCGATATTTCTCATCTTTTTAGCAAACCAGTTCTCACCTTTATAACGAGTTAAGAAATCCTTATTTAATTAGTGCTAATCAAACAAAGTGATCAGATACAACACTGTTTTTTTTATTCATTTATTTAATTATTTAATAAATAAATATTGTTTACTATTATATCTCATCATTGCGGGATTTTTTATTGAAAATAAAAGAAAATGCATTCAGGAACCTAGCTTTTATAAATAATGAACTATGTGTGTTTAGGCCACACAAGGGGAATTGTATATTCCCAAAACACAGATCTTATACTATAATCATAATTATACGCAATTAATGAAGTTTTCATATAAGCAGGTCTCAAGCAAAACATTCTGTTAATCAATTGTGCCCATATGTAAATCTGTTAGATCCAACAATGCTTCTTTAATTTCTAATACAATCCAGCAATGACCAATATTTCTGTTTCTTTTACTAAGATAAAAGTATCATAATAACTGAATAAAAAAAATTCTCATTTCTCTTATCAAGTTCTAAATAATTTTCATTTCATTTTTTTATGAAAAAGGAGAGAGTTTTCTAAAAAGGGTGAGAGTTGCATGCTTCTAATCTAATTGGTCAGCACATTACTCAACATGACTGAGCAATCACAATTAGTATATTTTCATTTAAAATAAGTTTGTGTATATTCTGACAAAAAAAATGCATTTCAATCAATAAAATGCAAAACACAGGAATTAACTAATTTATCTGTACATATCAATAAAATTTATGATCCTCTGGCAATAATTAGGCTACATGTCCAGTCTACAGGGGTTTTATGGACCCTTATCAGACTGGACGAGACAGGATCCTGTTTATTAGGGATTAAAGTGTCTGGTATTTAGTGGGGGAGGAGGGGGGGGGGGGGGGTGGGGGGGGGGTCACTTATATAGGAATTTTCTTTGCGAGATTTAATGTTGGCTGTATAGAAAATAAATGTTGTGTTTATCCAGTTGACAGGCTGAGGGTAGTGTGCATGCCTCAGCCGCATATTAACTTGCTCAGAAAATATTTTCAAGTTCCTTTCTCATGAAAGCAGGTTATGGTTAGGCCTATTCATTTTCATTTCTGAACATTATTGCTCCCCCCGCTGTTGCAATTCACCAAATTTTTGCATTAGCAGTACTTTGAAAGAAAATGTTTATAATTTTTTCTCCAGAAATTTTGGTCTAAGAATAAATACCTCCCGTGCCTACCATTTAGTCGGTAATTGAATACATCGTGTTTACATTTTCTGCTTTTTCCATGTTATTTTTATTGTGTCCTGACTGTGTTTTCTCTATTTCAGGTAAACGTCTATTATGTTAAAGGCTACTATTTTCCGGTTTGTACTGTTGTAAGATATTATTCATGGAACAACAATTCCCCTCACATGTTTAAAGGTAGATACCTCGGCTGTAGAATGATTTAAAATTTAAAATCCCGTTAAAAAGATAAAAGTAAGGACGTTTTCAAATATATGCGTTCTCTAACACCCTCACCATTGCACTTGGTATGGAAAAAAACCCACGCCCAATAAAATTCGATCAATACTTTGAAAAAAACCCTGTGGAAATTGTCAAAGCCCTGTCAACTGGACCTGCAAAAGTATCAAGCGCGATATGTGGTATCACGACGACTGTCAGAAAATGAATGACTCCACCTATAACAGACTCGGAAATTCCAGTAGGGTCGGGGTCTGGAACTGCACTCTCTGTAAAACATATTTATCAGACAGCATTCAATTCCAAGCTTAAACGGTCTTGAAACACTATACCTTTTAAGCCTGAACTAATCGATGTCCTTTGATTTTTCCTTTTCCAGTGCTCACACTTCAACACTGACACGTAACAAGAACTCAAAAGTCAACATCACTTAAGTAACATAGTCTCCTTAACCAAACCTGATCTCATAATAGGTACCTAATCCTGGTTAAAATCCCAATCTTACACAAATGAAATATAATTATGACCAAGAACTAGGTGACTCGGTAGAAAGAAGAGCTTGCATATAATAATGTCTTTGAATGTTGGCATATAATATAGAAAGACATTAACTTGCTTGCAGATTGCACGTATTAACTAAGATCTACTTAAGTTATGTAGATTTCACTTACCTGGTTGGTCCGGCCGTAAAATTGCCAAAAATATATTTGCTGAATTCGTGTCTTCTCTATGATAATTAAAGATATTTTCGTCGTCCCATTGTGACAGCAAAGTGACATATCTCCCTTCTAATGCTCTAAAGTAATAAAGAGGTCATATCTATATCATATTCATTGTATTGTTTCGTAATATAAGTTAGAAGCATGTGTGCTAATATGTAATCAAGAGGAAATATTACAAAAACAACTTCATGTGAAATTATAAGACAAAACCAGTAACTTTCCTAGTTGTGTTTTCACTTCAGTGTTCTATTGCAGTGACTTGTAAGTCACAATAAAGTCTCTAATTAAGTCTCATTAAACATGAATCAATTTTTGTGACAACTTCTAAGAAGCTAGGACATTTTTTTTACATGACCACACGTCGGTCGGGCAGTTGGTCCGTCTGTCGTTAGGGTATATGGTTTCCGCCAAATAACTTAAGAAACACTTGACCCAGAACATTCAATTTAGGTAGCATGATTGTGATTTTGAAGTATACCGCCTCTACTGTTTTTGGAGACTATTCGTTCGTAGGTAAAGGTCACAGGGGTTTTAACATTGAAAACAGGTTCCACGAAATAACTTTAGAAACACTTCAAACAGAACGTTCGAACCCGAAGGATAATTTTGATGATCCTTATTATTTTTGGTAAATTAATCCAAGGTTTAGGTTACGGTCCTAGAATCTTAGAACGATTTTTTACCAATAACTTATCAAGCACTCCAAAACTTTCATACCTTATAACGTAAATGATACTTATCGTTTTAAAGGTCAATATTACACACCTCAACTTCAACATGGCTTGAATCTTGAAAACTGTTTCCGCTCAATAACTTGTGAAAACATTTGAACCAAAACCTTCAGACTTGATTGCTTAAATGGGCTTATGACATAGATGACATCAATGGAGTTCAATACATGTAGTTTACGTGTCAAGATCGCAAAATCCTTATCTTTCAACCTTGGTTTCGATCAATAACTTCAGAGCCACCTGACCAAGAATATCAAACTTGAAAGCATGATTGTTGGTAAAGTGTGGATGGCCCACTTGTTTCTTTATGTCAGTAAGTCAAACATAAAGGTCACACGAACATGAACCTTAAACACTGTTTCCCCTCAATAACTGGAGAACCACTTGACTTAGAACCTTCAAACTTTATAGAAACCTTTTTACATATGACATTTATTGAGCCCTTTTGTTATTGAATTCTGTAGGTCAAATGTCAATGTCAAAGGGACCTTGAGTGTCACGTGCCTCTTAACCTTAAAATTATATAGGATTATTGATAAACTGTAGGAATACTGAAACTACAACATTTATAATTTAAAAGTTTATAACTTAATCGGGTTAATGAAGTCAATAATCAAAATGTCAAGGTCAAAGTGACCTGAAACTTGAAAACGTCTTCCGCCCAATATCCCTTAAAACTATTTGAACAAAAATTAGATGATCCTATGGATTTGGGATCAGCCATTTAAAGGTCAAGGTCATAGAAGTCTGAACACTCTAAACGATTTCTATCAAAACCCATGACGGATATTTGACCAAAGACCTTTACTTTTGATAGCATTTTTGATTAATTAAAATACCCCTCAAACCGGAAACTTCAAACTTAAAGGCATGAGTGAGCTGTGCATGCGTGTAACTACATCTATTTGGGTCTACAAATCAATGCCCAAGGTCAAAGAATTGGATCCTTAAAAACGGTTTACACTTACTGACTTAAAATCGACTTGACCCAGAAACTTCAACCTTGATATCATGATTTGCTTAAAAATATGGATGATGCTTTTTCTATTTTGATCAATATATCAAAGATCAAGACCACAAGGACTGAACATTGAAGGCTATTTCTGGCCAATATATTGAGAACCTCTTAGCATAGAACATTCAAACATGATAGCATAATAAAGCCTATGAAGCAGATGACCCCTATTGTTTTCAGGTCAGTAAGTCAAAGGTCAAGGTCACAACGGCAATAAATATCTAAGATATTTCTACTCAAGTCTTCTCATTGAGAGCCTTGAAATCTAACAGCATGGTTGATAATTTTAGCCACTTGACCCCGAACCTTCAAATTTGATAGCATGGTTGGGATAATAAAGTTGACAAAAGTTTTTCATTTTGGGACCGATATGTAAAAGGACAAGGTAAACGCGACCTGATTACTGAAAATCATTTCTGCTCAATACATTCGAAAATTACTGGCCCTGAATATTTGAACTTCACTGTGTGGTCGAGCTCATCAGTGGATGTTCTCTAATGTTTTTGTGTTAGTATGTCAAAGGTCAAGGTCACGAGTACATGAAACCGGAGGTTAAAACGGTTCTGCTCAATAACTAGAGAATCACTTTACTAGAATCTGCACACTTTGTACCATACCATATTAACCTCCGTTGTTTTGGGGTCAAAGGTCAGTTCAAGGTCACGCTGATCGCGTACCTAAAAATCGGAAACTGAAAACCCATCAATGATGGAGGAAGATGCTTTTCATCTCCTTGATCGGTCTGAAAAAGTGATGCTGGTCAGGCTCCGTTCAGGGCACAACAAGCTCAATGCTCACATGTACAAGAAATACGGACTGGCATCAGTGGTGAGGAAGATCAGACTGCGGAGCATACACTTCAAGCTACAGACGGACACAGCTTTGAACCCTTTACGGTTTACAGCTACTTTTCAAATCAAAAATGAACATCATCAAATCGTCGTCATTTTCGAAACAAATGCAGATGTTATTTAAAAAATAAACTTTGTTCGTGCTTTTTCCATTTTAAATAATTTGGCATACAATCTATCTATACGCGAGGAAAGTAATAGCCTTTGTAGAGATTACATCTAACTAAATGTTTCTGGCATTAAAATATATACCCTTTAATATTCTTTTACTTCCTAAAATTAATCGAAATAATCCTGAAATATATAAAACATTTAAAAGCTTGTCGACCTCAAAATTTAGATAACGACTATTAGACATTTGCGAATTAAGTCTACGTGGACTGTGGACACCTAAGACGATAGATTTTTCAAGGGGACCGTCTCAACATAATTTGATTATATTATGCGCGGTAGGAAAAAGAGTTTATAACGGCAATAGGGTTTGGGTTATTATATCAAGTTTTTGATAAAGTCAAAGATCTCTGTTACTATCAAATCTATTGATTTGAAACTTAAAATAGTTACTCACTATCGAAGTCTACACCAGGAAAAACAATTCCCATAACTCTGACTTGAATTTTGACAGAATTATTTCCCTTTTTTACTTAGATCTTTTTTTTTTTTGTTAAAATTTTTGATAAAGTCAAATATCTCTATTACTATTAAAGCTTTTGATTTGAAACTTTAAATACTTATTTACTATGAAAGTCTTCACGCGCAGAAACAATGCACATTACTCTGGTTTGAATTTTTACAGAGTTATGTCCCGTTTTAACTTGGAATTTTTTACTGGCAAAGCTCTAATTCAGAGTCAAGCACTGAGAAATGTCGAGCGCGCTGTCTTACGGACAGTTCTTGTTCCGTTGTTCTGTCCATCAGAGAGAAGTTATGCTACACATATCGCTAAAAGTATTGAAGCGAGCCATGGGCTGTGCACGTCGTCATAATGTGATGAACATTTGTGCCACGTTACTTTAAAATCCTTCAAGCAGTTCAAGAGTTACACATCGCACTCGAAACAAAGTAATATGACCTTAAACGCCTAAGTGTGACATTGACCTTGTAGCTAGCCATCCAAAACGTGCGCTCTGCACGTCGTCTCGATGTGTTAGACATTGTGCGATGTTTCTTTAAAATTCCTCAAACAGATCAAGAGTTACAGAGCGGACACGAAACAACGTCATATGAACTTGACACCCAAGTGTGACCTTGACCTTAAAGCGAGCCACCTGATACAGGCGCTCTGCACGTCGTCTTGATGTGGAGAACATCTGTCAAGTTTGTTTAAAATCCTTTAAGGGGTTCACGAGTTACAGAGCCGACACGAAATTGCTAACGGACAGACAGACACACAGACAGATAGACAGAAGGTCAGATAAACACCTGTTGTATCCCAAAATACGTCCCCTCGGGCGTATAATAACACCAAAGGAATGGAGACGCAAGATATTACGTTTTCTACAGTTTTCACAATGATTTACCTACTGACATACATTTTGATCCCAGCTGTGCCAGTTTAGATTTTTTCATGTCGGACGACGACGACGATGGAATACGGATACATTGCGATCAGACTAGCTCATCTTTTCAACTTTGACGCAGATGCGCAACTTATCATATTAAAGCTTAGAACATTTTAGGAATGTTATGACGTTGACTAGACATAAACTTTATACTTTGTAACCGATTAATACTTTCTACATTATATAACTACATTTCCTATTAGATAGCTAGTATATCACAACCTTTTTGCAAAATGATGTATATCTGAGTATACAGTTTCTTTGCAAAAGAGTGCTTTTCATTTGACTTTGTTTATGTATTATTAAATGTGATGTGGAAACATGTCCGTCTAATCGTTACGTTGCTACTTGATTTAAAACATGTTTTGTTTTAACTCCCGCATGAGCTATGAACGAGTTCAATATTTGACATACCAATGAAACCGCTGACTAAATGAGAAAATTATTGCTAAAAACATGTAGTAACATTCAGTTACAAGCCGACTTTAAGTCGTTTCGTTCACAATAAACAGATTAACCAAATTTGAATTAAAAGACATTGGAAGAATGAGTGTGACTGATATTAAAAATAGCATTGGCAAGATATTGTGTGAAATGTGAGATAAATTTATTATAGTTATATAAACATACATCTGATTTCTTTTGCATTGGCAAGATATTGTGTGAAATGTGAGATAAATTAATAATAGATATATAAACATACCTCTGATTTCCTTTATGTAGCATTTGTTCTTTTTTTTCTAAAACAAAGCTATATCACAACTTACCTTTTACATTTCAAATACATTTCATTAGCAATCCAACTGCTGGTGACAATTTCATAGTTGCAAACGTGGGCACCATTGTTCAAAAATCCCCATTTGAATGTTTCAATGAAAATTGTCGTTTTAGCGTGGACTGCAATACAGCAATATATTTCAATTTATCATGTACATGTCATTTCTCCTTAGACTTTACTTAATTGTTTACACACTGTTAACTGACATAGATTTGAGACATCATTATGTTATATTCTGTGGCGTTCCAGAAAGTTCTACCACAATACTGACAAACAGAGTGTTGCACTTGTTTTTTAAATTCTGAATTGTTTTAACTTTTTCGAGAATCTTCGTTTTATTTTCAGTTAAACATGATAGTTCTGTAACCTTCCGTGATACTTCAAATAGGAAACTGTCTAAGACAGGACAGAACCAGACGTAAGATCTTATTGAAAACTTTCCTTTATTTCGTTATGACAAAATATTACCAGTTTAAACATTTAAAATTTGAAGGATTTACATTAACACAGTGGATTATAAATTTATCTCTGAACAGAGGTTTTATATTCTTTTAGTACACTAAATTCAGATTGGA
This sequence comes from Mercenaria mercenaria, assembly GCF_021730395.1. Lineage (NCBI taxonomy): Eukaryota > Metazoa > Mollusca > Bivalvia > Venerida > Veneridae > Mercenaria > Mercenaria mercenaria. Next base: position 30,021,337 of record NC_069362.1, read on the forward strand.
CAATTGTGAAATATTTTGGAATTTACTTTGATTGGATTTGAATTACAGCATGACAGGATTTGGAGTATTCTTGCACCTTAGATTAGACATTACGGCTTATGTTGTTTTTAAATAGTTGAATTGTTGCTTTTCGTTATAAACTTTGTTATTGTTTTAGTTGTAGGTTCGTCTTTCTTCTTATATATTTTAAGTAACAAGCATATATTACCCTTAGAAGTTACTTACTACAGAGGTAATTGCATCATACGACATGAATAGGGAGATAAGGTAACATGAGAATGCTACGGAAGTGTGGTTATAAATGATTTTATCAAATAACTGTATTTTCACAGCATGATGTCGCCTGTCTAAAGTACATAACTGAATTATATCATAAAACACGTAACAACACGTGCAGTAATTATGTATAAAATATAGAATTATATATATTTCATACATGATAAATTGTTTGAAAATATATAAAGGAGCTATATACAAGTTGGGAACATTTTTAATTCTGTCCAACTGAGGATCTGTATATTTCACAATTACGTGTTCAATATTTTTAGCCGTTTGAATTTAGAGATTAAAAATATACTCTTGTTTTATAACGACTGCCGGCTACGAAAATGCAATCTCAAACCAAACGGTCTGTAGTTTACTTACATACAAGATGACTAGAATTAAGCATATAAATTCCGGACACCATAACAGACACACGAGCATCAATCATAATCCAGTTCGTAGCGACACAGTCTCTACTAGTCGAATCACCTGTAAGGAAATATGACATAATATGAAGTTGCATCACTGCTCCGTTTAATTTAGGTTCGGTTGAAACCAGGTTTAACTGCCAAAAGGGGATATGTCAAAATAAGGATTGATTTTTACAATAGATGACCTCTCCGTGAGCTCAGTACACGGAGCACAATGATCTAGACTGACAGTTGAATGTTAAAATGTTTTTACTAAAAATTGTTCAATTGATCCTTTTGAACAATATTGACCTATAATTATGTCGGCTCGGCGTTAAAAAGATACATATGTATACCCAATGAACTAAACAGCTCATTTGTTTGTGTATATTGTTAGAAGGAATAAAAAGACGGTCGTCAACTAGATATAAAAGCAAGGATGAATATGAATACAGGACAAAACAAACAAATAACGCCATTTTAAAGCAATATTTACATGTAAATAAACTATTTTACATGTTTATGAATATTAATTAGAATGTTACAAAATTAAAATTTGTTATTAGAAAATAATAGCAGAGCTACCGGCGCCGCGAAGCGGCGCCGATAGCGTCGCATTACGGTCAAACGTGTGAAAAACAAAATGAATAAAACTGTGTAAAGAATTACTATCGAGATGAAAATTCGTGGTACTTTTTTGGAATCGGTGTTGTTCGGGTTTCTTCCAGCACACAATGCTCATAGTAATTAATCAGTAAGACGTCACTAGACGCTTGCTGTTTACGGTTGACAAAAGCGTTTCGCTTACTGCTTTGAACGTTGAATAAAATGTAAATGAGCGTCTGATAATAAGAATTTTGTGCTAAATACATTCTCTACGAAGAAAAAAAGATAAAATACAATATTTTCAATGCGAAACGATTTTCGTCACGCTTCCATCACTGAAATTTATTATATATACTTATATTTGAGTTGATGACGTCATACTTCTAGATTGGTGCAGTGGTTAGCGAGTTCGCGTTGAAAACCAGAGGTCGGGAGTTCGATTCTCACCAAATGCATTTTTTTTTATTTCAGTTTTTTTTCTATTTCAGTTTTCTTTTGTATTTATTCATTTATTATGAGTTTTGAAAGCATTGTAAAAAATAAAGTCATTCATCTGAAATTTAACAAGTGTTTTGTTAGTGATGTCAGGTTCCAATGTACTGTCTGTAGATAAAACTTACTTTTAAAAAAGGTTTTGGGATCAAAATATACAGGCATTGAACTGTGAAAAGCACATAATGCTCTTCTCCCCGTTCACATATATTTCATCCACAAGCTTAAAAATCACTGACCAGAGTTTATTACTAGGAAAAAAACTATTGCCTATGAATTATTAATAAACATCAAAAAGACTCCTACTGCCATTCATATTCTATACCAGTAGTGCTAAAAGATTAACCATAAAATATGTCATAGACTGTTAACTTAGCAGTTCAGTAAATAAAACAGGAGTTTTCGAGAATTTCGGCAAACAGTGATTTTCTCTGGGTAAAATTCTCATCACTAACTTTTAAAGATGACTAGTCTTTTGGATTTTAAACAAGCTTTTTACATGTAGATGATTTTCATTTTCCCATACCAGACGTCTATCATAGCAGTATACTTGCCTTAAAGTTGGACACATTCTTCCTCCTAAAAAGAACCGTAACTTTCTTTAGTTCGTATATAGCATATTTGTAGAGTTTTCGCCTGTCAAGATTTAATCTTAATCATAATGCATTCTAGGACATTCATTCAGAAATCATGAATTATCATCAATTCTTAAAATTTTAATAGATCTTAATGAACATAAACTTCCTAAAACGGATCCAGATAATTCCAGCAGCACTCCTTTAATTTTCAAGGGACAATGGTGATTTTTCAAGGTAGCTCTGCCTTCTAGGTAGCACCTAAGTTCATATTATTTTCTAAGTTTTAAAACTCAGTTTAAATGTACCAAGTAATTTTGATCCGTTCTGAAAGTCTCTCGGTGTTTTCTTAAATAGTAATTTGTAACTTTGATGGTAATTTATTTACTAATATTAAACACTGCCACAACCAACGTCTCAGGAATCAAGATACCATCAAAAGTGAATAAAATGATATGATTAATCATTATTTTAATAAAATAACAATTATGTGAGTTATATCAAACACAAGTTTAAAGACCTATTTGAAGGGGGTATTAATATGTAACATAATTTACACATGTTAGGTTACCATTTCAATAACCTTATTTTATTACGCCAATTATTTAGAAAATATATCATATAGTTCTGATCTGGTCTTAATGTCTCTCAGAGTTTTCAAGAATAGTATTTTGTTACTCTGAACTTAAATATTTTTTCTGCATTAGGTATTTAACTAATTTGCATAAAATGAACCTATGCTAAAACAGACATTTCTGGAAACAAGATAAAACTAAAACTAAACAGCATTATGAAATAAACTGTGATCAATCAACTGGTGATGATTTGAGCTGCATCGTTTGGAATATATAGTGTAAATACTTATTTGAAGGAGGAACTTGTTTTTAACGTAATATACAAATGTTACGTTACAATTCCAGTAAATATTTAGTTATTAAGTTATTAAATACTCTTATAAAATAGTATAGTTCAATTCTACTAAAGCTATGAGATGTTTTCCATAACGACGCTTTTTAAAAACGTAAGGTGATGTTTGAATTTCCGGTGAATAACAAACGAATATTCAGTTCTTTCCAAAAACCGTTATGTTATTATTCAACCAAATAGTTTCCTTTGTCTACCAGAAAGGAACAATTCTTATATCTTAATACTGAGATTTGGTACCTTTATAACAGACAATAAACTAAAACAATAGAAATTAATAGGTGACTTCGGTGAGCTGAACAAAGCAATTTCAAGCACAGATATTAATGTGGAATGTAAAGTAAGTTACACACTACAAAATCCGACCAAGATACTTACAAAAATGCATTTGCAGAATAGAGAGATAAAAATAATTTTGACAGCTCGTGAAAACTAATGAAAAATTTTGACAGGTATATGACGACTCATGACCTAATTATTTTTTTTCTGTTATTTCAAACTTCCAGGTTGATTTTCAAAAAATGAGTGTTCTATATTATACCTTACAACTCATAAATTAAAACAATAAAAGAATATATTATTACCTCACTGTCGTTTTGTCTATCCATCCAAGTCACGTACGAATTCCTATTGTTTCAGTCATTTGTCACTAATTACAGCAACTTACAGTGTTACACATACAAAACACAACCCTTATTTTCATATAGATATTGAGGATTTATCTAATGAGCACATGTATTTGAAACACAATTTCAATACAGATTGTGTATTGCAAAAAATGCTAAACTATCTCAGCCGTGACGTGTCCTTAATCACTGTATTGTATCATATATAGACATATGTATGAAGAAATTTGAATCATTGTTATGAAGGACATCGGACATTATGCTAGGGATTTTGCCCTAAGTTCAATGCTATTTCTTGACTTCAGTAGCTGATAGTTTTATATAACATTTCCAATACTGATAAATAAGTTATATTCCTATCAAACTGTCACAAAAAATAGTTTTATTTCAGATTCGTTTTCTTGAAATTCGAACAGTTTGTAACTAAGGGTCATATTTTTGAAAAATTTAAAATGTGTATTTTTAGTTAAAATAAGCATTGGTATTTAAGGTAAATGAAATATTTTAACACAATAAATAAACTGATACCATACAGATTATCAGTTTTATTGACATTTTTGAAAATAAACGAAACGGAAAAAATAAAAGTGGAACAAAACATTTTGTCCCTAACTGTACTTCAGTTATTTCCACCCGCGTGCCCATGATAACACTGATGCATTGATCATATCCTATTGTTTGTTTTCTATTCATCTATTGCTGTACTGTATTTATACACATGTACAATACTGACCGGGCATTATGTGGAGGATTATTATTGAATACATGCAGTTGTGTAGCTGGCCATACATTGTCGTAGTCGGCTTTTTTTCACTTGAAACGGAGGGATGCAGGAGACTGCCTATTCCATTGTGGGTGCAGGAGGCTGCCTATTCCACTGCGGGTTCAGGGATGCTTTACTTTTAGCATTTTATATCAGTGAAACAGAACTTCACTAGCTAGTATCAACATTTATATAGATATTCTTAGGGTATCTGTGTTAGTTCTTTGAGGTCCTTACTAGTATTTCGGTTGGCTTCGAAATATGTTTCAGACGTGTGACCGAATTGATGTTAATTCTGGGGGTGTCAGTGTTAGCTATGGGCGAGTCAGTATTAGTTCGGTGTAAGTTATGGAAGCAACTAGGTTAGTTAATGAGATGGTGTCTGGTATAGTTCCGTTTGGGTATAGGATGCTGGATCGAATAAAAGCAAATGTTGCTCTTAAAATGCATTCTAGGTTCGCTTCAAATGTGTCCTACAAAAGGTAAAAAATTTGCACCTAAGTGGCACTATTCCCATAGAAGTTCGTCTGTATTTCTTTGTCATGTTTACGTTGAAGACACATATGTAATATGTCGAAGCCACTTGCTTGGTTCTTGACTTACGACAGATGTAGTTGTCTCAATCCTGATGACACTCAATCGACGGACTTAAACTGTCAAGAGGTAACATATCTGATTGAAAAATTCATAAGATATACTTATAAGGATCTGTCTGCTTTCTCGCTTCACTTTCTGTGTCCCCTATTTATTTAGTTTAGTGTTTTCTGTGCTTGAAATATTTACAAAAATGAATAAAGCTGTAGATATGTAAGGTTTAGGAAACACATGCAATAAGTGTCAAATATTTATGTAAAAATTTATTTGCTGACACCCTGTACGTAGTTTTGTTCAATTTTAAACACTTTCCCACCTGTGACCAAGTGACATTTTCGCAACAAACGTATACAATAATTATTTACAAAGGCATGTGAACTATTTTGTTGCGTCACTGTGGGGTGGGGGGGGGGGGGAAGATGTTTAAAACGTAAAAATGATATATGTTCATATTTTAATAGAAAAGAGAATCAGAAATGTCTACAAAGTCTTCTTTTTTGTTCAGAAACTTGTAAAATGAAGTCGCATTTATCAAGAAATGGTCTTCAACTATCGGAACTATGCAATTTCAGAAGTCTATCCCTGTGTCAGTTTTTCCTTAATCGGATAGGCAATCTGAATAGGAAAATGTCCGAGGTCCTTTTATGATATTACTGATTTGTTAAAAGTTTTAATTATTAATTCCATATTTTTTCTTATTTTTTTCAATCAAGAAATTATTTGCAACATTCATAACCTATTCAATGCTCCTTTTTCATTTTGAATTAATATATCAATAATTTTAATTATACTAATATCAGTTTTAAAATTATGTTGTTCTTTTATTTGATGGTTCCAATATTGATTTCGATAATTACATTCTACATTGATTATTATTTTTATGTATATATTCTGTATATATTAATTATGTACACATCCCTGCAAACATCCATACACTGATAATATAGTTACAATTTGGAGCTGCCTTTCATCGAAAATGTGTCTTTAAAGAATATTTATTTTTTGTCTTGTGTGATTGTGATGTGTATCTGTGCAGACATTTGCGTGAGAAATAAAGCATTTTATTTGTAGTTTCAGAAACACATTCATTGTATTTAGATATTTAGATATTATTTATAAAACATCACTGTTGAAAAGCAGCACGGAATCAAAACTAAAATACAAGAAGAAATATTCAGGTTGTTTAACATATCTTTAGATTCGAACTGATGGAATTGCAAAAAGACTGTCAAGAATGTGAACATTTATTTATTTTGTTGAGTTTAACGTCGCACCGACACAATTTTAGGTCATATAACGACTCAAGAATATGAACAATATTAAGTAGTTGAAAATCAAAATTGTTTAGAAAACAAACACCATATGCTTTTCAAAACTTCTTTGAAGATACTTAGTGCCTTCTTAACATCTCTTAAAGAGCTGCTGAAAACATTTTGCAATAGTTCAAGAAGCAAAGTATGCAACAAAGCAAATAAATAGCTAACTCCCTTGAATCAAATCTATTTACGAGGAGTAATGAAGTGGGAAATCCCATTTCGCCTCAAAACACCAGGTAAAACCAAATTATGTTTTAGTAAATATATTGCAAAAAGACAAGAAAATAAAACAACACTGAATCAGAGTACGAGAAGATATTTTACAACCATCACATGACACTGTTTCTGTAACAGTATACGTTTAAGATAATCCTTAGGAAGCATAATAACACAACCAAGCAAAATATTAGCTTGATTTGATTGTGACTGTTCGTTAGACATTATCGGTTGTGTAAGCAGAAGAAGCTAGTTTGCAGCGCCAATACATGAATGAGGAGGTTAAATGAGGGCCGGCTGGCACTGAAATGTTATTAAACTTGAAAACTTGTAACTTAAATATCATACGAGATGATACTATATATAAAATAAATAAAGATATATCTGCATAGTTCTAAGAAAATGCTAAATGCAAAAACTGAAGTTTATTTAATGTACTTTATATATTTCCCTTAGTGCTACATTGTTAGTTTGTAGTATCTTAATCTAGTACTAAAATGTTTTGACTTACCTAATACAACATAATCAGCTAATACTGTGTTTAACACCAAAATGTATTTTACAAAACTTAAAGTGAAATCTCTCGAGATCTTATCTTGTATTTGAGAGAATTCAAAAGGTTTTGTGACATTTCCGTTTGAAAGATATTTTGATCTTGATGTATAAAACGTAAACACAAGTTCTTTTTCGTGTATTTTTTGCATATTTTACCATAAATTCGGTTTCCAACCAGTTAAATTTTCGTTTTCATCGTGAAGTCATCATTCATCTTGACTAATGCACTGAAAAAGATTTAACGAATGCAGCTGCTGTTGAAATTGCTACTTACTATTAACAAGAGATCAATACTTACTTGTAAAAATATAGGAATTATATGATAGAAGGCCGTTCAAACATTCTTTTAATTCCAGTACATTTTCTGTGTTGAACAAAGCGTTGCTTTCTGAAATGCAGTTGAAAATAAAGCAATAAAAGATGAATGAATTAGACAAACTTTATTAAGATAGTACACTTTAGAAATATATACGTGTACAAATACTATGATACGGGCTTCCATAAAGAGACCAATAATTATTTTTCACAGTATTCTTTAAAATTTAAAAAAGAATAGACTGATATGTACTTTTGGCATTATGTTGCAACGTACAACGAGAACACACTAGAGGCCATGGACACCTAAATTTTTAATGGTTGTGTCTATTTGTTACTTCTATTTTATTATTGAATTCGATCATGTTCTTCTTTAATTTAAACAAGATGTCATTTCTTTAGGCACTCAAATCTGCAATTTATTTAACGGTTTGTTTGTACAATACAACTGTGGGATCAGTTTGTTCTAATATCATATAATGTACGACCAATTTTCGCAGTAGATAGCACTTTCATCTTCATGCATGCTAAAAGTACTGAAAATCATCAACATTCTCACGATATGGTCAAACTATCTTCATTTTCCAAATAAAAATTCTGCCTAAGTACGCTGAGTGCACTCAAAATGCGCCTTATCTTATCTATGCTTTTATACAGGATATGATTCTCTCCATTTAAATTTGTTTAGGGTTTTTTATCGTTTCCTAATGTTAGTTCCCTTTAAGTGTATCATTTAACATTTGTTCTGATAGTTTTATTCTTGGATACAACGTTATACATAAGAGAAAACATCCAGTGTTACGACAGCTACAAAAGAGCTGTAACACAGTTATGCTGTAACACAGTTATCTTGCAAAATGGATTAAAGTTGTTCCCCTTGATAACAGATAAATGAGACGGGCCTTCATTTTACAAGTCAGAATCAAACTTTTACTACATAATTAGGTAAATTCATTATTTTCTAACATACCCCTATGTCGCTAAAGTAACTGTGGCAGTAGTCAGAAAGTTCTTAGTGCAAATGGCCATTATTGATAGAATCTGATATTGTTATCTATATGTTGACTTTGGTCCGCTTTACTCGGTTGCATTGATTAATTTAGTTCTAGCAGACTATGTGGCAACTGATATCATCGTCATATTAAGCCAACGCTACACTATTTTACGCAATAAACTTAAACGTACCGAACCTTTACTTTGTTTGAAGAAAAATGATTTAGTCACTCATTCACAACCTACGTATACCTTTGAACAATGAACAAATACGATCACACGAATCTTTCTGGACACATGTAACAGGATGCCGCATTCCAGCTTAATAATTCATTGGAAGTTAAGATCAGTCTGTTTAAGAAACGAAGTCGTTAAAAGAGACCAATATGAACTGTTATAATACTAGTAAATTAAAGATGATGCTTGACAGACCAACTAGGGTGATACTCTAATAGATCTGCAAATTGTTCTGTAATTTACACAATATTTATTATTTTGTCTAAACTTCCAATTTGAATCAACTAAATGACTTCGTGTCTCCTCATTTACATTATTTGAAAATACTCGGTACTTCAATTAAAACGGGGCCTATTAACCTCAACTCCTCATTTTCAGACATAAGAATGGGTAACTATTATAGTTAATAATTTTAAGATTTAGTAATTTACTTAATTAATTTTTTATTCAAACACATTTCTTCGTTTGATTATTCTTTATAATTATTTAATCGATTCATGCTTCACATAATTTCTGAAGAAATGAACTTCATGGTTTCACTAAATGGTTTACGATCAGTTATTTCTATATGTTTCATGTAAAGTCATCAGGGAACTTCAAACTTATCACGGCATGCTTCCTTTTATAACTTCTAATTTTTGATAGAAAACGCGTTACAAACTGAAGTTGTCTTCTTTTTTAACCATTTTCCGACAGCAGAGCTTTAAACTTCATTATGTCATTGAATGTTGTTTTTATTTAGCTTTTGTTCATTTAATACTTGCAGTTAAAATTCAGAAGTCATATGTCTACTTTGTCGTCGTTGATATCTGAAGGCGTTTGGTTATGTCTTATAAAATGAAAGCTTGCAGTGAGAATGTTTAGAAATATCTGCTGAACATATTTTGAACATTCTGAACATTTTCACATAAACTATAGTTAAGAGAAATATTTAGTTCTAAAGCATGATAGAGTGGACATTTTTAATCTCATTTTGTGTAGTAGACATTAAAACATTCTCATTAGAGTACTAATTTCGAAATAAAGTTTAATAAGAGTTTTTCATCTATGCGCAACAACAGGATGATGCAGCCGTTTGTTTCAGCAATATATTTCTCATTGCTTTTAACATTGCACTTAGTGGTACAAAATCTAGAAATACAGGTTAGGTTAAGTTACTGCCATAAAATAATTGAAATTCTGATAAAAAAGGACACACAACCCAAGCAAATTATTGGATACACACTTTCTTTAGTTACCAAAATAACTCACCATCATATGTGCTTATGTCACAATTAGGACATGCAAAAACGTAGATAGGAGTCACTGAAATAAAAATAAAAATCAAAAACATGAATAAATATCTGTTATGAAATTGAGTCGAGGATTGGTGCTAAATATACAAGAATAACAAAAAACAGGCATTTTTACTTAATCACATATTTTGCAACAGTGAATTGAAGATTGTTACGTAAGAACAAGGACCCTAACAAAAAGGACAAGGGTTCAGTTTTTCTTTCAGCTTTATTCAAAGTCTGACCCAGTGTTAACTCTGACATTCACAAATATCTATTATCAGAAATATTATCATATGTTGTTCAGGAAACCCATAACCATTACTTGACGTCTTAGCCACATCTTTTTTTATCGAATATTTTTTCTCCCTTTCCTTCCTAGTGCTTTCTGAAAATGTACGAAAACCTTATCATGTGAAAAGTTGAGGTTATGAGAATACATGATTCCGCCATCTTATAAAGCATGCAAAAATTACCTCAATATGTCAAAAGCAATACAGCACAACAAATACCTGGTTTGTAGTAGCAAAACTCAAGATGCAAGAGGTAGCTTTGATTTGTGACTGATCCAGATACGTCAATTGGATATCTCTCTTCGTACACTGAGTATTCATTCTGCAAACCTGTTTCGTTACACCTAGTAAACGGGTGCTGGTAAGGCAGATGATGATAGGAAAATTAGAATATTGTGATAGTGAAACATCAGAAATGAAAAGGTCATTCTAATTAAAACGTTTATTATAGTGCAATGTTTTACAGTTATAAAAGCTATAAATGATACAATAATTGAGACACGTGTGCTTATTAAATTAATTTTTATTAGGCATTTCACCAAACGTCTTAACATACATGTGTGCATCCTAGATATCTTAGCTATTTTATATCTTTATAATAAAAGTTGTAACAAATATTCATGTTCAAAACAGCGCATTATTCATTATGTATATTACTGGATTTCTATACTAACCTTTATCAATAAAAAGGGCATATCCCAGTATGAAACAACCTGTTTGTCATCCATAATACGTTTACAAAGAGTAAATGAAACTTCTGAAAGTAAAAGGTATTCTAATTCTGATCAGGACTGGCCAAGATTTGTGTTCAATTAAGTATTGGATGAACTATGAATGTAATCAAGAAAATAGTAAATACCCTGACTTTCGTTTGATAAGAATACAAAAATAACCGATCTGATTTGTGTAATCAGGATTTCTGTTTCAGCATACTGTTTTCCAATAGGCTTATAAGAATTTACATGATGACGGATTGTGATCGGCCCAACAAGTAGGTGATTTTATCTAACTGTCAAAAAATAGAAATCGATGATTATATTGTGGCCAAACATTCTTACAAAATAGAATGACAATAAACGTTTTGTACTGAAACAAAATCCAAATGAATGAGATTTAATTTTAAAACTAGTCAAAAACACGTTAAGACTAAATGACACACAGTTCATCTGATATTCAGGTTGTTTTTGTTTAATTAACGGCTTTAGGGTATTTTAAATGAAAACTGTCTTTTTTCTGGCTTAAAAAGTGTACATTTCAAATTTGCAAAATTCCAAAACGATACAAAATGTGTTTTGTTTTTTTAAACTAGTTTATAACTCTTATATGACATGTACACTTTTTCTCAAACAAGTTATTATTTGTGCCTCCAGGCGAGCAATTTTAAGGACATCAACAATCCAACTTTAATAAGCACGTTTTGGTTGGGATACAGATCTACTTAAGAAAGTAATCTTGATGAAGAGACGTTTTCCAAAAAGGTCATCTTAACAGCCGAAAGTTTCCTGGAAATACTATTGCGTTAATTTCATTTATTATGTCGATACTTTTTGTGGCAGTGCCCCCAGGCTGCCATTTTTAGAGAGACAGCTACCTCGATTTAAAAAGTTATCTCGATATTACGATATTCTCTTAAAAGCCTGTTTCAAAAGAATGATGTTTCCAGGAAATTTAATTTATTGCCTTAACATTTTCAGAAAAAAAAAACACAACGTCGCCCGACAGTTTAGAATATCATCGTGATTGCTTCGTGACATTATGAAGCGTAAAAGCGAAATCTTGCGCTAAATCTTGTTCGGAAAGTAAATAAATTATCTAGAAAATATCATGTACTGGTGAAATGCGTTCAGAAAAATGAACATATTTCATGACAAGTTTTCAAAATTATCGTACTAGCTATCTAGCTTTCGCATTGCAGAAATATGCAACCATAGATAAGGTATTTATTCATTTAAGAGTGAAATATAATGCAAAAATGTCAACAAAATCACATAATATACGATTTCAATCTTTCACATGAATATTTCATTTTTAGATAATTGTTTCGAATGTCAAATGAATTAAACTTAACTTAACTTAATAGCTTTGTATGTAGAACTGCATTCGTGTAATTAAAAAGCATTCAGGGACAGTCTTAAACACCAGTCTGGTGTAGGCCCTACTCCCAAATTGTAGGTTGACCTTCCTAAATGAGTAAGTGTGAGTGAGGTCAAGAAACGGTCAGTTTTTTCCATGCAGGTGATCAGTTGACTGACTCTGATGAAAGGGATAAGTAAAGTATTTGATCCATATTGATCAGCTACACATGTACTTAGAGTCAGAGTTAACTGCTCAGAGTTAACTGCTGTTACTCTAAAACTCATTGAATAACAGTTAAATTCTAAATAGGCACCTTTAGATCATCACGACTTTAATTTGAAGGCTTCAGTTTAGTTGCAGTGTACAAAGAATCACCTTCAAGAATTTCTATGTTGATATATATTATGGATTTAATCTGTACATGTTTGATTTAACTTGATCACATTTTGTGATTTGGAAAGTTTTTTAAACTCTTCAAATAGAGTACAATAATACGGTGCCCCTAAAGTGACATGTTACACACTTTTTTCCACTTAAGTAATGTGAGACTTTTTTTCGTTTAAACGAAGTAACGAAATCATTTCGTTAAAACGGAATAACTATTTCGTTTAAACGAAATTATTTCGTTTTAACGAAATAAGTAATGATTTCAACGAAATAAGTAATGATTTCGTTTGAACGAAATAAAACAAGTCACACATTACCTAAGTGGAAATAAAGTGTGTAACATGTCACTTTAGGGGCACCGTACAATAACAAATTTGAACTTATTTATAAAAAGAACCTTCACCACCAAAAAAAAAAAAAGCGAAAACTAGTAGTAGCATACATATTTGTATGAATTTGTTTTATGAGAGATTATTACAACGGTAAGATTATCAGTAAAGTAGCCAGTGTGATAAACCACTATTGAATACAAGTGTCCTGTTACCTGACATGACCTGTGTGTTTACATTTTTCTGCTGACTGTTCAATGTCAGATTCAGATTTCAAAATTCAACAGTCAAATTTTCAGATTCTTGTTAATTTGCAATAAGAACAACTGGTATGAGATACTTTTGCGTACCTTTAATTTAATATTTTTGAATAGATTAGAACTTGATGCGGCAAAATATATATAATAATTTTCATTAAGTTAATTGAAAAAAAGTGTCAAAAAAAACGGAAGGATCTCTGAAGGGTTTTTGAATATTCAATGATTGACATCTTGTGGATGGAACCATTCCTTTTATACTGAACCCTGGGGTTTAAATAGATAACTGCATTCCAGGTTTTAGTTGTTTTTTTTTTACAAATTTATGTTGTTTTTAGACAAAGTTCTACATATACATTTTTTTTTCAAATATGAAATTTGAGTTAAGCGTACCTTTCAAGAACAATAGAACATTTGTTTTCCTTTACTCTTTTTCAGTTAAAATAGCTCAGATATAAAAATTCTTTCAAACGAATGGAAAATGTAATAAATAAAGCAAAACAATTCCACTATAACGACAAACAGTATAATGCTTAATGATATTTTATTTGCAATATGTTAATTAATCAGAGGATTATGTATCTGATAACTGAAACTTGAAATTGTATGAATTCCTTTTCATCTAGTGGCGTGCAGATCAAAAGTGTATTATTTCACTGAGGCAATAAATGAAGTCCTGCTCATTATGTGAATTTATAGAGTTCGTTTCAAACAATGGTGTTAATCGATTCCGCTGTTTATTAAGTAGAATTTATTGAAATTAACGTATATGTTACCTGAATACAGCTTTAAAAATCTGTAGAGAAGACGAGTTAGCTCATGTTATTTCAGTTTTGAAATAAATTATTTGCTAAATATCAAATTCGTCATCCGATAAAGTCTATACTTGCAAATATAATATATCAGAAAGATGATTCATCATTCTTCAGAAAAATGTGTTATATCTTCTTCAATGAATAGTGGTCTCCTCGCAACAATGCGGTTACCTGTTAGTAGTTATAATTGTTCACTATTTTTGCATTAAAAAACACATTGCTTCTCTTTGACTGCATTGCATATTCATATGATTCATCAAATTACATTTTCAATTATTTCCCTTTCCTTTACTTCCCTTTAAGGTAGTTCTGTACGTTTAATAAACCGGAAGTGATGGCGTAACGTCATTTATCCGTAAAACGTAAAGTAAAGCCTTGATTCGGCGTACGAAAATGAAAACAATTTTTTGATTTAATCAAAACATGACAGTAAATGTATTACAATGGCACTGTTGCTATATTTCAAAAGTCAAAATAAGATATCAAAACATATGACACGTTTAAAAATTAAATGTCCGGTTCACTTTAATCTTGGTCAAATATCTCAATAATAAGCACACGGACCTATAAACTTTATTTCATCAAATTATAGGCCATGTGATTATTTACAACTGTGAGAAGTTTTATCAAAATCTACATCGTAGAAAAATTTCTATTCGCAAAAATGTTATGAAAGTTATGATTTTCCCATAGACTCCCGTTATGAAATATTGCGTGAGGTCCAAATTTTTCAAATTATTCTAGCAAAACATCAAGCACACGACACTATCCTTTTATAATCAGAGTTTACTCAAATTCTACATTGTAGAAAAAAAATCCGATCTTATCGTGCATAACTAGCTTAATGTAGCTGGCTACCACCTTAACAACTTTACCTAACAAAAATACTTTACCTTATACCCGAGTCACACATACGGCGCGAATAGCTACGTCTAGCTACGGACAGAAACGTAGTAATCCGTATCGGTCCGTACCTGAGCTTACCTCAGCGTAGTCATTCGTATTAATCCGTACCAAAACGTGGTCTAAACGTATTCAAAACTTATTCCAAACTTGCAAGTTTCTCCAACTTTTGAACATGCACAAAAGTTTGAGCGAACCGTAGCCATTTGAGCGTGACTTTACTCCAACTTGGCTGAAACTTATTCATCCGTAGTTAAACGTACTTAAACGTAGTTATCCGTACTGTTACGTATCTCGCCGTAGCCGAACGTAGTTATCCGAGGCTGCTCGTACTTAAGCATAGTTCAACGTAGTTTACCGCAGACCCGTCCGTGCGCTGGGCAAGTTGCAAGGCGCAGTAAAACGTAATTCAACGTAGTACCTCGTACCTATCCGCACTTATTCGCGTCCTGTATTGTTTTGTTTGTTTCCTGTTTCTCACCATTTTAACCGTACTAAGACGTACTGCTCCGTAGTTATACACCCACAGACTAATCCTATCCGCACCGTACCTCAACGCACGGACATATCCGTGTGTGTGGCTGTAGCTTTACTGGTAAACTTTACCTGTTGTTTGGTTATCTTGGCGGATGTGATGTTTTGGAAGGTATCCATCTGCATTCCACTGCAGAATGGGAGGAAACAATGAAACGAACACGTTTTCTTTGAAATCTAAAAGCAAAAAACAAAGGCAAGCATTCAAAAGTATTTGCGATGCAATAATGCTGAATAAGGTAAATACTAACAGATTAATTAGAGTTTGAAAAGCCCGCCCGCTTAGCTCAGTAGGCTAGGTAGAGCGTTGGTCTACGCATCACGGGGTCGTGAGCTCGATCCTCGGGCGCGGCGTATGTTCTCCGTGACTATTTGATAAACGACATTGTGTCTGAAATCATTAGTCCTCTACCTTTGATTCATGTGGGGAAGTTGGCAGTTACTTGCGGAGAACAGGTTTGTACTGGTACAGAATCCAGGAACACTGGTTAGGTTCACTGCCCGCCGTTACATGACTGAAATACTGTTGAAAAACGGCGTTAAACCCAAAACAAACAAACAAAAAAGAGTTTAAAACATCATCAATGGCAAAAAACAGTGGTGCATTTCACAAGAGTATCGATGATTTTCTTATTTGTAACGTAGCTTTAAGAGTAGTAGTGTATAAAATACCGATTTTGAAACAATTTGACCCATATCCCTATTCTATAAGTGGACTTCAACCTTACCCTAAACTTAAAATACTAATTTGGTACCCTTGATACCCTGAAAATCTTTTAAATCTTTAGTTAAACCGAGTGAAAACCTTTGATTTAACCAAAAAACATTCAGTCCCCGGTCCGAACCAACTAATACCGGACAATTTAAAACCCACAGGTTTTATCAAAGATACTAGCTGAAATAAAATTGACTTAAATATCTATACACCGTAGCGTCTTTACTTTCTGATTGACAGTGCATATCAAGATAAAGATCAGGTTTTAAGTGTAACCGGAGAACAAATACTACGCTATAGCAAATACAATTCTATTGTGTATTGAGAGCTTGTCCTACTTGTAAGACACATACTTGTCCTTTATGTACCTGTTGTGTTATAGGCAAATACCTAGCGCATTTTCTGAAAATGGCTATGTGGGAAACCACAAATTCAACCAATCAAAAGCCTGCCATTTTTCTGCCAAGTTGGCAGACACTGCCACATTGCTGCCACTTGGCAAAACTTTGGCAAAACTTTGGCAGATTATTTTTATTAATAAAATGTAAGGTATTTGATCTTTTTTTCAATTAGTAAGTATATTATTAGGGTACACATTGCAATTAAAACTTTAATTAAGCTTTTAATTCAAAAGTTTGTTTCCATCATAAGATACAGATTCATCCGATATGTAGAATCTGATGTAACTATTCTTCATAAGCGGAAATGTTACTTTTGTAGATGTTAAATCGTTATAAGGATGAATGTCAAACATTGTCCCTTGTGTTAAATAAATTTTAATTTTTTTCTTATACATAGATATAAACTGATCAGTGTCAAAGTCCACAGCTGCCTCAGCTGCTATATTTACATTATCAAATATACCAAAAATTAGATCATCGTCATCATTCCGCCACCTATTATTCCGCCACCTAAATATAAAATGAGATATTGGGCTTTTAGTCGGTTTATACGCTTCACCTATAGGGCTCGAACCCGTTAATAAAATCTTAATATCTATTATATAAATTCCGGTTTTTTCGACTATAAACACACCCTTCAAAGGTACATCTAGTGCAGCTATTTTATATTGTTGTTCTATGTGTATAAAATATTTAAAATCTACGATAATTCCAGGTATTAATTTAAATGTATTTAAATAGTTCAGACCGGCCATATCTTCATATGTTGAATATATCCAGGCACCATGACGGTCAAAATACTTTTTCATTTGTATGTAATCATAAAGAGTGTTATTATAGTATTCAAAGAGAAACACTTCACGTCCCACTTCCTCTAGCCTTTTTTCTATTTTCCTGTCTTTCTTTTTAAGTTTAAGAATTATTTCAGCTAAATCATCAAGTCGTTTTGTTGTAGCAACTTCAGAAGCAGATAGATTGTCAACAACACCCTTTGTTCTAGCTAATTGTGTTTCTTGTTTTAAGAAAGCATCTTTTACTTTTATAATTTTTTCCCAATTATTAGAAATTGTTTCATCATTAGTAGCAATTTCTTCGACATTAGCGGTTATTGCTTTAGTATTAGCAGTAATTACTTGGGTATAAGCAGTGATTGATTTTCCTTGTTTAGCTGATATTTTAACTACAGAGTCCAAATCATTTATTATTTTTTTTTTAATTTTATCATTAAATTCATTAATGTCTTTTTGTATTAACCTTTAAGTTTACATAACTCTTCGTACTTTATATTGTGACGTGCATCGACATTATTAATCATGTCTACAAGTTGTTTCTTTAAATTTTCTAGCTGATCATTAATTATGTTAATTGCTTCAGTATTAGCAGTAATTAACTCTCCTTGTTTAACTGATTTTTCAACTACAAAGTTCAGTTCATTTTTATGTTCTTCAACTTTAGCATTAAGCTGCGTCATATCTTCTTGTAATTTTTTTGTAATATTATTTAATTCTGCATACTTTAAATTGTGACGTGTATCAACAGTACTAATCCAAATTCGAATTTGTTCTTTAAAGTCATCTATTTTAGAATTAAGCTCTTTTTTAAAGTCCTCTAATGCTGTGTCATGATCATCACCTCTTTGTGAAGCTGCCTTTTCCAATTCAGCTTTATATTCTGCAAGTTTATTTGAAATTAATTCTAATAAATCTTTATGCTTTTTTTCAGTTTCAGTATTTACTTTATTTATTTCTGTTCTAATTTCTAACTGATACATATTTTGTAACTTTTTTTCAGCTTCAATAATCTTGTCTTTTAGTTCTTCATGTTTAATCATACTATCTTTTAATTCTTGAACTTGAGTGTATAACTTTTCAAAATTGGTTCTAAATACTTTTTTTATGTTGTCATCTGTCAAATCAGATTTCTTTTCAAGTTCTTTAATAGAATCAACCATAGCTTTCATTTCTTCTTCAATTTTACCTTGTAATTCAACTATTAATAATGAATTCTTTTTAAAATCTTTTGTTAATTCTTCAATATTCTTTACTTCTGCTTCTAGTGTTTGTTTTATACTTTTGACATCTTCAAGATTATAGTCATCTATTACACTTTGAATTTTTTTATACATAAACCGTCTTCAGCGGGTTTATCTGGATTTCCTAGGTTGATTATTTCATTACTTCCCATATCTAATGCTCTGTTCATTGTGTTATCAAGTTCCTTATTTCTGTGAAGATATGATTCCATGTCCTTTCTAAGCTTTTTGTATTGTTTTTTAGTAGCATAATCACTTAAATCAATATCAAATTTAATTTTACTTATACTGTCAGGTTCACTTATTTGTTCTATATTATTAAAAACTCCCATTATATATTACCAGTAAAGGTTTTTCTTAAAAA
Source organism: Mercenaria mercenaria (assembly GCF_021730395.1). Classification (NCBI taxonomy): domain Eukaryota; kingdom Metazoa; phylum Mollusca; class Bivalvia; order Venerida; family Veneridae; genus Mercenaria; species Mercenaria mercenaria. Next base: position 30,040,603 of record NC_069362.1, read on the forward strand.
CTTCCTTGGTTTGTCAATATATAAGAAATCAAATTTTGATTTGTTGCATTAGCAAATGAATCACGATCTATATTTTGTTCATTACAAATCATATCATTTTCTCGTTTACCTGGACTTTCAAATAAAATATAATGTGAACAGTTAATTCGAATATCTTTTGGTGTTTTATAGTAAGACTAACTTAAATAAATAACACAACAGTTTTTGTGACGTCCTTGAATAAAGTATTTTGTTATTTCATTTTGAACTTTTTTATCTTCACATACAAAATCGTCAAATATTACTACTTTTTGTTTTTCTGATTCAAGATTCTCACAAGGTTCAATTTGGTTGGGATCAGCTGAATATTCAAGTATTTCATTTGGATCTGCTTTAATTGTTTTGCAATTTCATTTAAGTGATTTATTAAATCTTGATATTTAGATTGTTCTAGGTTTATTGCATACTAGTATAATTTATCATAATATATAAGAGGTTTTCGAAGTATATGCATTAATGTATTTGTTTCTCCAGATCCAGAAGATCCACATATTAACATTCTAAAACATGAATCCGGCATAAAAAGATAATGTTGTGTAAAGTTATTGGATTTATCACTTTTTGTATCATAATTTGGAACTTCCATTTATATAATATTGCATTATTTTAAATTATTTTACATTATCTTACATTATCTTACATTATTATATAAATGCAATCAAAACTTAATGAAATGAGAATAAGAAAAAAATTAGTCGGGCAAAATATGAGAGCTCTTAGAGAAGAAATAATGAGAGAAAACATTAAGAAAGCTACAAATCGGGATATGTACACTGAAATTTATAAGCCAATTACTGAAAAAATAGAAAGTCAAAAAGAACAATGATCAAGTCAGTTAAAAGCATTACCTGGAATTAAGGAGCAATTAGCGTTACTTCCAAAAAGTTTTGTTGATAAAATGAAAGAACAAAGATTGGAAGAGTTATTGGAAGAACCACCACCTCCGGAACTACAACAACCATTATAACAACCATTACCACTATATCTAAAAGAAGATGAGTATGACACAACTGAAGAATCAGAAGAAGAATTGGGAGCAAGACCAAAAGAATTTACAGTTAATTTTAATAAAGATATTGATTTAGATCTTTTAGATGAAAAACAATATTATACGCCACAAGAAGTGTTTGATTTTATTCACACTGAATCTGAAAATCCTGATGAAAAAATGACTAGGGAAGAAGTAGAGGATATCATAGAAAAGGTATCAAAGAAAATAAAAAAATGGGTATTGAATCTGGTGCAATAACCAGAATGAAAAATCCAACAGATCTTGATTTAAAGCAACAGGAAGCAATTATAGCTAAGTCGGAAAATTATAAAAAATATAGAGACGTAATCAATGATATTTTAAAACAAGGAAAATATACGGGAAAAGAAATAAGATATCATAACCCATATAAAGTTTCACCAAATGGACAAAATGGTAATTTAATTATTAACTTAAATAAACTTTATGGTCAAAACAAATTAATTGCTAAGGATAGAATAACTGGAAAAGAAGTAATTAACACTAAAGTAGATAATGATTTGATTGATTTGATTAATAAAAGATATAACAATAATAAAAAAACATTCAATTCATTCAAGAAAAATATTTAAAGAATTAACAGAAAACTCAGGATTGCCTATCAATAAAAGATCTATGAAATTATAAAAAGTAATTAGGGGACAAGGTTATGACGTTTGTCCATGTAATCCAAAAGAATTGGTTAATGACTTGGAGTTAATTTGTGGTTCAATTAATGCTGGAAATAATAATGAAGAACTAAAAAATGAAGGTATTAACATAATTGATGAACTATTAAAAATGAATAAATTGTTACCAAAAGGACATGAAATGTTATATAAAAATTATTTTTCTTGAATATATAAATGGAACAAAAAATAGTATTAAGTTCTGAAACAGTTAAAGATAATAACAAAAATACTCCGAGTGATTTTACAATCAGATTTAGTCGTTCTTTAATTTTAGATAAAAAAAAAAACTTATGTTGTTGGTTTGGATAGTATTAACACTATGACTTACTCTTGGCATAATATTAGTGATGAATATGACAATAAAAGAATTCGTTATCATAATGGTAAGGATTGGAAAGATATTATATTTACAAATGGTTCTTACAGTTACACAGATATTAATAATTATATTAGGGAAACATGAATAAGTAATGATGATTTTGAATTTAATAAATCAGAAATTGCTCCAATAAGTTTGGAATTTGATTTAAGTAGTTTTAAGATTTTGATTTCAATTACAGATTATTTTATGTTGGATTTGGGAATATCAAATTTTCATACATAATTCACTTGTTGATGGTAATTTCAGTGATATTATCTATGCTTTAAGTACTGCAGATTTAACAAGAGCTTATCCATTTACAAAAGAACCACAAAGAGTTGGATATTCTGAAATTAATAAATATATTATAAATTCAATTAGAATATATATTACAGATGTATTTGGTAGAATAATTAATTTTAATGAGGTTGAAACAAGTTTTACACTAATTTTAAAAGAAATATGAAATTATATATTTTAGTTTTATATAATGTACAAAAAAGTTTATGACAAAAATAAAGGAATATTTATTTATGTTGATGCTCACACGGGAAAAGAAATCATACACGGTACAGGTATCTTTGACACTTTAACAAAATTGCTTTCAAGTTCAGCCGCATCTTCAATTAGCACAGCTGGAAAAAAAAGCTTTGGAAACAGCAGGAAAGGCAGCACTAGAAAGTGGAACAAAAAAGGTTGGAACGGAAGTTAGAAATTTAGCTGCTGATAAAATTGTTGAAAAATTTAAAAAGAAACCTGCTCCGGCAGTTGGTAATTTAATTGCTAAGGAATTACAAGAAAAGAATAACAGTAAAAATAATAAGGAGGGGGATATTAATAAAAGATTAAATAGATTATTGTCAGGATCTGGAACTTCAGCTCGACAAAAACGTATTAACAGATTAATTTATAAAAAATAAAATAATATATAATATATACATGTTTAGAAGAAAACAATATTGCGAAAGATACGAATTAACTCCTATTCAATTAGATACAGCTTTAATATCTGTCTTGGGAAATAATGTTAAGCAACAAAAAAACGGATATCACTTTACAATTAATGATAGAAGTTCATATTTTGATTGGTTTAATGGTTATTTTGAAGTAAGTTTTAAAGTAAATAAGCTTGCTAATGGTAATAATTATGCTGATGGAGATCAAATTGCTCTAATTAATAATGCAGCTTCATTAATTGATCAGTTAGTGGCTAAACAAAATGGAAAAATTGTATATGACTGTAATAATTTATATAAGGTAGTAAATGTTAAAAGTTTGGTTGAATTGTCTGAAGATTATGCAAGAACAACTGGAACAAATGAATTTATTTATTTAGATACTACTGCTACTGCTGCCGCTGATAATAATTCCGGTTTTAAATTTAGAAAGGAATTAATCCAAGGTGGTAATGAGGTAAATGCTAAAATTCCATTAAATAATTATTCATTTTTTCAGGGTTTAGAAACTAATATTTTACCTCCAAGTCAAATTCAAATAACACTGCAGCTGACAGATGATAATGAATTAATTTTTAGAGCTAATGCTGCTGATGCTGGTAGAGTAATTGTAACAAAATTAATTCTATGGGTTCCACGTTTAATTTTTAATGAATTTGGGTTTGATCTAATTACTACTGAAAGATTTATAAAAGCAAGATGGTCATACCTTCGGGAAATGATAACACAATCAACTGATACACGACAGACGAACATAACTTTTAGAATAACAGCTGGTGTAACAAAACCACAACAGGTATTTGTTTATTTACAACGACCTGATAAAAGTAATGCACAAAGACAGAATCCGCATTTATTAGATACATTTAAAGCTAATACAGCAGATAATGATTGTATATTGGAATCTTGTCGTCTTGAAGTTGGTAATGGTGTTTTTTATCCAGAAACAGAATACACAAGTATATCAAGAATATATGATGATGTAATTAATTATTATTATAAACAAAATAATAAGACTACTGGAAGTCTCTTAAATAGATTTAATTTTGAAAGTTTGTTTGGATTTGTTCACTTTAACTTGGAATACAAAAAAGAAGTAACTACAGAAGATCCTAAACACATTACATTAACAGCTAAATTAAATGTTCGGCCGGCAGCACATGTCCGTTTTTATGCAATTTTATTGTATGAAGAAACAGTTGAAATAAATACTATTGGAAATGAACTTGTTATTGTATAAATAAAATAAATTTTAAATATACAATGTCATCAAATTATATTGAATATAATGTTAACCTTACAGATGGACAAAAGAAAAATTTAGCACAAGCTTATAATAATAAAATTCCACACACTTTTAGATTAAAACATGAACAATTACGTGGAAACTTCCCTTTACTTTTAACAAAAACAAAAATTAATCAAATTAAAAAAGCTGTTGCAAATAATAATGGATTAGAAATTACAATTTCAAAAAAACAAATGTCCAGTCAAGGTCAAAATGGTGGATTTTTATGAGCTTTGGCTGGTTTGTTAGGAAAAGCAATTCTTCCAATGGCAGCAAAAATAGCTCCAAAAATATTAGCCCCTCTAGGCATCGGCGCTTTGTCTGGGCTGGCCAGTACTGGTGTTAGTAAAATACTTGGAAATGGTATGATTCCGGTAGTTAATGATAAGAGAAATATGATATCACCATATCTTACATCTAATCAAAGAAAGCAACTAGTAGGATCTGGAGTGATTAAATTAACACAAAAACAAGACTGTGGGTTTTTAGGTATATTGGCTGCTAGTCTAGGAATACCTTTGATTACATCTTTGTTAAGTGGTAAGGGACATGGCCAGGGTATACAGTTTGATTCACAACGGAGACGTTACAGACGAATTCCTATAGTAAAAAAAATAAAATTTATAAACAAACCAATACCTAACTTTGAAATTGAACAATGGGTAAAACAATTAAAAATTAAAAACTTTAGGGGTGTATTTAGTAGAAATAATTTACCAAAATTAAAAGGAAAAGGACGAGTGTGGAATTATAAATTTGGACGACCCTGTTGGTCCTGGAACACATTGGGTTTGTTAATTTAATACTTAATACTTTGACCCATTTGGACTTCCTCCGCCGAAAGAAGTAATTAAGTATATACCTGGGAATAAGTATAACAACATACAATATCAAGACAAAACAAGTACACTCTGTGGATATTATTGTTTGTTTTTCATAAAAATGTTACAAGATAAAGTACCGTTGTATGATTTATTGTATAAAATACTAAAAATTAATAATGTAAAACAAAATGAACAAACTGTTATAAATTATTTTAACCAATAAGGACATGTAAATTTTCTTTCGGGTTTTAATTAAAACTTATTAAAACTGTGTTTTTATTTAACTGGAATAATTAATATAATGGGAATATTCAATAATATAAATGAAAAAGTAAATAAAATAGAAAGACAATTAATAAAAAAACCTCCATTGTTTTAACATGTTATACCCAAGATACCGATGGTGGATTATTTCAATGGAAAACTGTAAATGCTAGTCCTGGCTTAGTTCAAAATGGTAATAATGTAACAATTAAACAAAATTGCATCTTAATTATTCTTGTTGATGCAATTAAATTAGATAAAGGAGAAGCTAAATTACAACTAAAAAATAAAGAAAATGTAATTCTTCAAAGTTATAATGTAAAATATAATAGAAAAAATGAATCTATTTCTATTAATTATGCAAATGAATTTAAAATAAATGATGTTATTTCTATTAATTCTTTAAACGTTATGAATATTCAGTTAACAATTTCTGGTTCTATAATTTAAGAATAAGCTAATATATCAATACCATTATCAAGAATATATCTTTTATCGTCATAACATGACAAAGATGTTATTTATAACATAACTGGAAAGATTGTGTTTATCAGAACGAATAACTTTAAAGGTGTGATTACTTTGGGTTGAATTAAACAAAATATCTTTGTAATTTTTATGAACTATTGTTTTCTTAACAACATGTTTTTTAATTCCTTTACGATTTTTATTATTAACTTCGTTTTCTAATAAATATGAATACATTTTACTTCTTAATCCAACAAATTCAACAATGGGAATGCCGGCAGCTTCATCTTTAAATTTTCCAATTACTTTTTTATTATTATCAAAATAAAATTTTGAATTACTATCGTAATCACTATTATCAAATAAATCTTTGTCCTTATGAAAATCCTCATATGCATCTTTGGTTTTTCATAACATAATGAATCAGTGTCAGTGAATAGTAATTTATAATTACCCTCGTACTTTTCCTTAATATAATTATAATCAAAATCATACATTAAATATTTTGATAAATCTAGAATGCACATTCCAACATAACAAGGTCTGTTTAATAACAAACTTTCTTTTATTCTATGAATACCAAACAAATTCCTGTTAAACATCGTTGAACTAACAAATGAAGGTTTGGCTATGTATTTTAATAAAATATTTTCATCATGTGTTAATCTAATATTAACCCTCTTGCGTAAATTCCCCATCGTCTTACCGAATACAGAATTGTTCATTAACTTAAAAAAGTCCTTTTCAAATGAATTTTTTGCTTTAGATCTTTTTTGAGTATTAAAATCAATATACTTTTTTAACCAAGGACTTTCATCAAAAGTTAATATTTTGTGTATTTTTGTTACTTTTAACCCTAATTGTGTATATAGTTCAAGATTTTTAAAATGAACTACATAATTTTGTTTTTTCATTAAAGTTGGAACTAAATTTTTTACATTACTTTTTTCCTATTTCAAATTCTGTTTTAATATTTTTACTATAATTGGAAAGCCATTCGTCTGGTATTTTAATTTTTTCAGGAGCTAAAGGATAATCATTATGTACAGTATGTAATTCTTTTGGATATCCAAGATCACATTCAACTATAAAGTTAGTTTTACCTTTTGCAATTAATTTCTTGAATTGTTTTTCGGATATAAATTTAAAGTTTCCAGAGGGTAAAGGTTGACACATAGCCCAACCGTAAAGGTTATTGGTATCGAGATACATAATGTATTTAGATTCTAATTTAGGATTATAAACTTTCATATATTTATTGTTTGCTTTACTGTATCTGTTTGAAATATAACTTATTTCTCCTCTCAGTCCCTTTTCAATAAAAAGATACATATCAATATCAGTTATTAAATCTAACTTAATGCCAGTCATTTTTAACATTGCATCCCAAGCTAACCCAGGACTACTAAAATAATGACAAGGATCTAATTTGTAGTACTCTAAATATAGTTTTCTAAAATTTTCGAATACATCAGCTAAAAGTAATACGTCAGTTTTTAAATATAGATCATGATATTCTCCCATTGTTTAAATTTTAAATTTATTCCAAACATTTTTAGCATGTTCATATTCGTTGTCAGATATGTGTGTTTCATTTAAAATTGAACAAAACTCTTCTTTAGGAGGTAATTCTGTTTCTTTGATTTTTTTAAAATGAATCCATGTAATCATATGGATAAACACCTTTTGTTTTTAATAATTCTATATTTTTATCAAATTCTTGAGATAAGTATTTAAATTCTGGAATATTTTTTACTAGGTTATCCAATGATTGAGACATAAATTGAAATGAATCAATAAAGACCAAGTCGGAAATCATAAATGCCATATATCTTTCCATATTGTTAGGAATAACATTAATTTCTTTTTTAAATTTTCCTATTTGTTGCATAATAAAATGACCGTCATAACCTCTTAAATTATGAAAAATAAAAGGAATTTTATGTGTTAGTCTAAAATTAATATAACATTTTGAGTGAGCACTTCCTCTGAATTTTCCTGTTATATGACAATGGTCTCTTACTTTGAATCTTCTATATATTCTTTTTCACAGATATGACAAAACTTTTGTTTTTTAAATTCACTTTCATCTTTTTTAGACATTCTTAGTTCTTTGTTAAAGTGCTCTTTAAATATTTCTTTACAATATTCCTCTTCCTCAAGCATTTTTTCAATAAACTTATAAACTGCATCAGGACCTCTATAAATCTGGGTTGGTTTAGTATAACTGTTATCATAACAACAAACAACTTTATAACCGTAACCACAATCTATATGATTTTGATATGGTTCAGTAAATAAAGATTCAGTTGATGGTAAAGCAGTTAAAACTTTTTTAGTTATTGATTCAAAATCAGCATAAATTACAAAAGGTACTGCTAAACCTTAATGATAATTTTAAAATTGTACTTTACTTCCCTCTTTTGGCATTTTTACGCCTTGGGTACCATTAATAGCTAAACAATTTGGAATATCTTCATTTAATATTCTTTCTTTAGTAAAATGTTGTAAGCAACTTTTACAAAAATATTTTCTATGTTGGTCTTTGGTTTTGTTAGTCATTAATCTATTAAAGTCTTTTATCCAAACATAATGTTGGACTACAGTTCTTGAGGGCTTACAGTCATCATCAGTTATTTTATTATTAGTAATTAGCAACATGTCACAGTGTTCTTCGTATTGATATTTTGATATGTACAATGGATAAATACTATTTTCTTCATAACCAAATATATTAAATGATATTTCATTTAAAACTTCTATTTTAGGTATTTGATTTAATGTAACAGGAAATTTAATTCCAGTATAATCAAGATCGTTTATATGTATTTTATATTTTGAAACTCTATGAGGGTTTTCTTTAACAGGAAATTTGAAAGCTAAATGACACCATCTAAAACATTCGTTATCATCATTCTTTATACTTATTAATCCTTTCATTGGATGTTGTAATGGTTTTGGTAATTCTAAATAACTTGAAGCAGCCAATGGACTATACTTATATCTATTTATATAATGAGCATCAACTGACTCTATTCTCCAACCACTTCCTTCTGAAATCCAATTACCAATTCTATTTATTATTTCATCAAAAGCTTGACGTAAATTTTTTTATTTCATTTGTATTAATAACTTCTAAAGCCTTTGATTGAAAATAAGCTGATTTATATATTGTATCAGTTTTATCCATTTTTGCAAAAGTTATTTTCAAAACAACATTTATTTTTATACCTTTTAAAGTTTTAAGTTCAGATTTAAGTATTTCATAAGAGTCGTTTATAGTTAAATAGAATTGATTCTTTGGATCTTGTCTATATGTAATTTTAATTTCAAATTTCTTATAATATTGTTTTGTAGATCTCTCAATTTCCATCTATATATTATATTTAGAAAAAAAAATCACTAAGGAAAAAAGATTAAAAAATAATAAAATAAATAAAGTTTAAGAAGAATTAAAATATTTAAATTTATATCTTTTTCTTCTGGTTTTTGATATTCCACTTTTAACTTGGTTTTTTCCTTTGCAGCACATTGTTATTAACCCTGAATTAATATTAAGGTCTTTGGATGCTGCATAAGTGCTTTTATATGTTTTTTCTTCATTAGTATCATAATTGGTTGCAATAACTTTTTTAGGATTGTTTCGAATATTATTTGGTCTGGGACAATCACATAATCTTTCAGCATTTTCTTCTTCAGTTAATAGACAACCACAGTTCCATTCAAATAAATTATTTTTTAAAAGATAAGGATCTATAACATTTTGTAATTTATCAATAACATGATTTTTATATTCATCGCTAACTATTTGATCAAGTTTTGATTTAATAACATTTCTTCTTTTAAGAACTTTCTTATATGAATTTTTGTCTGGATTCATTATTTCTCCAAAAGTGCTAGATAATTTTGGCATAATCATTCTATCTACCTTTCTATTAACCATCTATATATAATATACTTATAGAAAAAAGTCTCTAAAACCGCACCTAAAGAACATTTAAAAAATAGGTAATATTATCTATATCTTTTGAATAAGATTTTAAAGTTATTTTTTCTAAATTGTTATCAACTGTTAAAATTTTAATACCTTCTTGAGACATTCTGTTTAACCATTCTTCGTGTAATTTGTGTAGTTTTTCTAAACAATCTAAACCAACTCTATTTTCTTCCGTTCTGTTTCTTTTTTGAAGCCTTTTAAAGCATATTTCTGGGTCGGTTTTAACATAAACAAAGCCATCAATTGGATTTTTCCGTATGGTTTTATAATATGATCAGTTAAGAAAAGATTGTTTACTGACCACTCGGGGTCATTTATAACACCGTTGTCGTGATGGTGTTTTGTAAAAACGTTACTGTTAGTTAAATAACAACGTTCAAGGACAGAAACACCATCAAACTGTTTAGCAGAAGATAACATTTTTATATGACTGTTTAAAGTTGTTAGCTGAAAAGGAAATAAATATTTGGAAGGTTCTTGAGCAGCAAGTTCAAAAAGGTTATATGAATTATAACTTGGGTCCATAACATTTTGCCATTCGTGAATTGGTTCTGGAATTATATTAAAATTAGGATTATATTCTTTAATAATATCTAAAAATGTACTTTTTCCTGATGCAATATTACCTTCAACTGATATATTATTCCTCATTTATATATAAAATATTTATAGAAAAAATCTTTTAATAATCTTTAATACAACTCTTCTTCTTTTTTACTTTTATATCCGTTAAGTTTAAATTCCTTCATATACGTTTCAAAAGGCATTGAATATTTTTTTTTCTTTCTGCATTTCTAATAGTACTGTAAAAATATCCTGAATAACTTGTTTCTCTTCTTCTTTATTTACTTTTCCAATCCGTGCTTTTGTTATTAGTTGTTTTATTTTGTGATGATGTGCTTTTAAAATAAATTTCTTGTCGTCAAGTTTTAGTCTGTTAGTAAATATGGTAATTACTGATGGAACAGCGCCAGCAACTGCTACAAATATAGGAATAGCTGGAACAAGTGCTAATGCAGCTGAACAACCAAAGACACCTGCTGTAATATATAATCCGGTACTTACTCTCCCACAAAATTTATAACTTTTTCTGTAAGCAGCAGCTAGATTAGTTAAGTGAATGATTAACTGATCTATTGTTTCTATTCCATTATTAGCAATAAAATTTTTATGGCTCATTTATATAATATATTTTTTAAATTAAATTTCGTCCAATTCACTAAACGGAACCCAACTATTAAATTTTTCACTATAACCTTTCCATTTTACTAAAGCTTGTTTTTTCTTATAGTCTCGTCTAATAACTTTTTCTATTCTAAAAACCTCTTGTGTAGTAGGTAAAAGTTCTTGTTCATAAAATGAACCCTGAATTATTTCATCATTTAAATCTTTAATAGTGTATGTTCTGGGATTTGTATTATTAATTTTATAAATTATAAATATTTCCTCTGTCCAGTTTGGTGTATATCCTTTTTCAAAATGTCTTTTAAGTTTGCTTAAGCGAACTCGATCACCAATTTTAAATTTTGTTTTACTCTTTTGTATCTTTAAATCAACATATAAATTAAAGTAAACAGTACCTTTATTTAAGTTTTTACTAGCTTCGGTTGGTGTCATTTTTATACTAGAATGTTTTGTTTTGTTATATTTATCAACCATATCCTGCAAATTATCTAAATAAGTATAAGTATTATTTGCTGTAAAATATTTCCACATTATTCTTTTTAAACTTCTATTAAATCTTTCTATTACTACAGCCTTTCCTTCATTAAATGTATGGTACATATTAATCTTATTTTTATTCAAAAATGATTCAAACTTTTTATTTTAAAATTCTTTTCTTTCATCTACCCATAAATTTGTTGGTGTTCTACCATCTGAAATTATTTTTTCAAATGCTTCTGTAACAGACTCTCCAGTTTTATTTTTAATGGAATAACCCAAGCATATTTACTAAATATATCAATAACAGTTAACAAGTACTTTACTCCTTTATTATATTTTGAAAAAGCTTGCATGTCAACTAAATCAGCTGACCAAGTATCATCAATATCATTAACAATCACTCTGCGTTTCCTAAATTTTTTTTTAATTGGTTTGTGTAATTCTTCTGCTAATTCATCGCTCCATGTGATTCCGGGGGTATACTCTACCCCCTTTTCCCGTTTTTTGACTTTTGTCCCAGCCCAAGTTTGTATTTCGTTTTAATTACAGGTTTCACAACTAAATGTTTTGCAATCTTTTCTCCAAATGTTTTTAATTTAGTATTATTTAAATTGGAAAGCATTTGCTTATCACATGTACCCTTTTTTACACCACTGTTATAGCAAAAATCATGGTCCATACATACTGCATCCAGTTCATTGACAGGGGGTCCATTATCTAGGGGATTTCCTGGCTCACAATAATTATATCCTGGGAGTGTTAAACCTTTCTTAGGTAATAAAGGTAACATTGCTTTGTGAATATCTAAATTACCCCCTGTACTTTTAACAAACTTTGATTTCATTTTTCCACAAGATGAACAAGTAGCCCTTATCATTTTTCTCCCGTTTTTTGTTGTAACATAATGAGGATTTATATTATCAGTAAATCTTCTTTCTTTCAAACAATATATTCTATTCTGTAAACTCATCTATATCATATATATTTAAAACTTTTAATTGGGTTTAAAACCTGTGGGTTTTAAATTGTCCGGCATTAGTTGGTTCGGACCGGGGACTGAATGTTTTTTTGGTTAAATCAAAGGTTTTCATTCGGTTAAACTAAAGATTTAAAAGATTTTCAGGGTATCAAGGGTACCAAATTAGTATTTTAAGTTTAGGGTAAGGTTAAAGTCCACTTATAGAATAGGGATATGGGGTCAAGTGGGGTCAAATTGTTTCAAAATCGGTATTTTATACACTACTAAGAGTTACATTTTGCGTTTCAATCTACATTATTTCTGTGTCAAATGTTGTGGTCTTCCTCCACCAATGACAGATGGAAATTAACAATGACCCAATTTCGAAATGAATCAGTGGCAGAACTACTTAAACCTGAACCGAAACTGTAAAATCAATCATCATTAAAGAAACGTATTATATATTTCATTTTCTATAGTACGTTTTATAATCATCATGACAATAATAATAATAATAATAATACTATAATAATTTGCCGAACCTCATTCGAAAAGATAACATTATCAATACTGATCATTCAAAGGAATTGTCGAACCTAAATGTGAACTCAACCGTATATTGATCATACATTGAATATGGTACCTGTCCAAGAAAGTATAAGGGGAACAACTCAGAATTGATTAATAAGCCTATATACCAATGAAAGAAATTGTTTTTGTGTCATATAAATTCAGCTACTTCAACACAGCTTTGATACAGTTTCCTTATTTTCCCTCCGCCGTAGACCAATTTTCCCCAAGATATCAAGACATTTATTTCAACAAAACAAAATAAAAAAGTTTTTTCATTTGTTTGTTTTTGGTTTAAGGCGTTTTTTTTCTACAGTATTTTAATTACATAAAGCCCATTTGGCCCCCAATTTACGCGCAAATGCGCAAAAAGCGGGAAAACTTAGGATGCATGTATTACGGATATCTTCCGACTACACCACGGAAGCACATTTATGACCGAATTACTGCTATATAACCATAAACTGAAGCTAACCTAAAACATTGGTCAGAAGAGAAAAAAAAATCAAATCGGTCCTTTTTCCCAACAATCGATCAGGCAGACAAAACAAGACCTACATTCGTTTATAAGTATTTGTATTCATATAGAACATGCACACTTTCCTCATGGCTTACAATGACAACAATTTTGGAGGTTGTGCAGTATGAGGCCCCGCTAGTGAGTTTAGTAGTGCATAAAAATAAAATTGTCATGCATAGATTCCTTTCAAGAAATTGTACGGCATTAAGAAATGTTACCTAAGATATTTCAGTTTTTGCTTTCTAGCTAAAGTGATTTTATTTTCCCAATGAAAACAACTTTGTTTACACAAACTTCTGCATATTAAAATGTAAAATTTATATCCAAATATGAGAAATTACTTAAAAAGTGAAACTGGTACTATATAGATAAATGTTGTTATATGCACTATTTCAATTAATCACTTTGAAAGTGTTTCTTATGCTTTACTCATTTTGAAGCATTTCTCTCTCTCTCTTTCTGTGTATGTGTGTGTATGTGTTCGGGTTTAACGTCTTTTTCAGTCATATGAACGACGGTGTCTGCTTGTAGCAGTGAACAAAATACCCAACTTTATAGTGCTGCCTGACTGGAATATCACGCCATAGACACGTGGCATGATACCACACCCAGTCACATCATACTGACACCGGGCCGAGCAGTCCTAACACTATCCCCTTAATGCCGATCGCCAAGCAAGGAAGCTGCAAGTACCATTATTCTCTGACTGTTAAGGAGTGCTTTGCTGAAAAACGTTACTGTCATCAAATGCAATTACAACATTTTAAGGTAGTAGATCGTTAACGACAGTTTCTGTGCAATTATGCATATGTAAGCAAATCAAGCTTCACACGATCATTGCTTTCCAAGTAAGGTGGGTAGCTTCAGATATTCACATTAATTTACAATCTGAGCAGCTTACACAACTTAAAAATATTGTAGGGGCCTCCCATTTACAGTTATATCAACAATTATCACCTGAATTGAGCGTATTTATTATTTTGATGGTAAAATGTTGTATGAGTTTGTTCACATTACAAAATCTTAAATAACTTCCTTCAGGCTATTTTGTATATGATTTTAGTAAGCGTATAATAAGGAGCATGTCATCATATCTCACCAAAATCTTTTTCATGAGTTTCAGACCCTTGGCTATTCTTCGCTTTTGATTTTATTGAAAGACATAAAACAAATTCAGTATTTGCCCATTTAAAGTGTTGAAGGCGGACTAAATTTATACTATACTCTATTGAATTTGTTTAGTTGTGGAGAGTTTGGTATAGACTATACCTGTTGAAATTCCAAATCTATGAAAAACTGTCAATAAAAGAGTTGTACATTGTGCTTCAGCGATCTTCAGGAGGTCGCTTTTTAAATATCAAATATTTCTATTTTTACACCAAGAAGAGGAAATACATAAATACATTTAGTAAATTGGTGCACTAAACTATCATTTCACACTGAGAAAATTCTGTAAAATGAATTTCAATTTTTAAGGTACCATCTCTAATGTAAACTGACAGTAAAAACTAAAACTTTTTACCTGGAGGACATCCTTCGTTTGAGGCAAATATTTCGAACTCCCAGTTAGGCCACTCTTTTGTTTCAGTCAGCGCATGATCATCCGACTTGAAGCAGAAGTTTATCTGCAAATTATAGAGTCCGAATGGTCCCAGTATATCTGTTTCCTCAAATGTCAGATTAGACAATGAAGTAATTTTATCTGAGACGCTGTTGTAGAATGTGTCAGCTCTGAAAGGGGCGTCTGTAGTAAAATTTATATATCCTGTTTTCCACCCTTGTGCTTTAGTTTCTGGACATCCTCCTTTAGGCATAGGCAGATAGTATGGGCCCTGCGGCCACATACTCTCTCTCAGCTCTGAAAGAATGTCATACCTTTATACTGTCAAACCTGATTAAGGCACTGGCACCAAACCAGAAAAAAAGTGCATCTGTACATGTTATATCCTACCCCTAGGTTGTCTATAAGAACCATGGTCAGGAACGGGAAAATATACTAACCCATTTCAATGGCGCATTTCATACCTAAAACGTGCAGTTCGGTAATTGTGTACTATGAATTTTGAACAAGTGATAATTTGTCTTCCATTGTGTACCGTTCACATTTCTTCTATATTTCTTATCTGAGAGAAACAACGCGTAGTTTACAGCCTTTTTCAAAATTATACAAAACACTTCGTTGAAGTTCCGGTCTAGATTACAAAACCATTCTGATTGGCTAATGTGAAAATGTATGTTAGTCGTCGTTTAAGTACACGTGTACGTTAATATATGTATATGTTACCGGCATTTTCTAAATTTAGGCATTTTGTATAATGCCTGAAACTTTTAGGCATTTTGTAAAATGACTGCGAGTTTTAGTCATTTTACAAAATGACTGAATTTTCAAGGCATTTTGCAGAATGCCTGAAAATATTTGTAGGCATTTTGTAAATTACCTATTTGAGATAAAATAGAAATAACACAGTTTACACACATTTCTCGACCTTTGGATACTGCTTTTAAAGAGTCACTTATTTTTACATGACAAATTAGGATGACACCTGCTGTTACAAAGCTGTCCTGACTTCCGACATAAACACCGTTTAGTGTTACACCGAGACTTTATATTTGTACTACATCCACATTTAGCAAAGCCTTGTCCATCGCATAATGAACCGGACTTAACAGCCTGTCTCAGAAAAATTTCATTGTGCATATTCACAGATGTAGGCGTCAAAAACATACTATCAGCGACATGAAATTGATTCCTAGTATATTTTCCAATCAATTGACCTTCTTTCGTACCAAGTTTATAACCTGTTTCAGATTTTGACAGAATTATAGCCATCACATTCTTTGCATCACCCTTACCGCGATCGACTGAAGGTATTGGAATTAGAACATTTACTCTTATACTTTTTAGGCAAATACAAAATAGTAGCGTACTTACTTTTGACTGTGATAATAATCCGATGCACAAGTTTTCTTTCCGGTGAGAAGTTTTGCTACAACTTCATCGTATTTCGGCCTAGGCCATACAACACTCTTGTTATTTTTCTCTGTTTATTAATGTTTTTAAATAAATTAATTGTAAACTTTTGTTCATTAGACATACCAATCTGTGCCTGTGCCATTTTGTTTAGCACTGAACATGTCAGAATGAGAAACTACAGTATAATTTATTATTTAACAGTAAATGTGATTTTACATTATGCACATGTAAGGGGAAATCTGCCATGAAAACATCTCACTCAATGACCAGCAGGTATACAAAGGTCATTAACGAGGATTAAAATCTTATAATCGATATGAAAAGGGTCATACATACTATCGATACCAATTAAGGTAGTTCTGCACGTTTGGATCGAAATTTTTTCTACAATGTAGAATTTGATCAATCTCCGATTTTTCAAAACTTCATAATATACCTAGAAAATTCAGCAACTAAAAAGGATATGGTCGTGTGCTTGATTTTTTGCTAGACTGATTTGAAAAATGTGGACCTCGCGCAATTTTTCATAATGGTAGTCTATGGGAAAATCATAATTTCATAACATTTTCGCGAATAGTAATTTTTCTACAATGTAGATTTTGATGAAACTTCTCACAGTTGTAAATAAACATATGACCTAAAATGTGGTGAAATAAAATGTATAGGTCCGTGTGCTTATTTTTAAGATATTTGACCTTAATTAAAGTGAACCGAATATTTCAGGCTAATTTTGAGACATTATTATGAATTGTTTAACTTGTCATATGTTTTAATGTCCTATGTTGACTATAGAAATAAAGTAACAGTGTCATTTTAATAAATGTACTCACGATGGTCATTAATTCATAAAATGGTTTTTCATTTCCGTACGCCGAATCCAGGCTTTATTCTACATTTTCCGGATAAATGACGTTACGGCATCTCTTCCGGTTTATCAAACATGCAGAACTACCTTAATAAGCCTTACTATAATGACAGTCAATCTAACAAAATTTAACAAATTGCCGAGTATTATCAGGCAATATCTTAAATTGGCCATTGATTTTCTAGACATTATACAAAATACCTTAATATTTTTAGGCAATTTACATAATGACCAACAACTTTAGTCATTTTGTAAAATGCCTTAAATTTTAGACATTATACAAAATACCTAAATTTAAACAATGCCTGTAACATATATGCAACATAAATGTGCAATATGAATTAAATAAACAGTACAAATGTATACCAGTGTATGACTTCAAATTCAATTATTGGACTTGAAAAAATATGATAAATCATAAATCATTATGATAAATCATTTTAGTTTTAGGTAACAAAAATAATAAATATCCTCTATTTGGTATGTCTCTTTTGACATTTCAATTTAATTTAAAGCGTAATCAAGACGGTTTCATTTTTCAGCGTGTCTTGATTTCTATAGAATAAAGGTCAAAATCCATGTTACACGGCTACTCGGAAAATATATTGTTATTAGGTCGGCATGAAATTTAACACATTATAACAAAGTAAGATTAAAGAAACACACATCATATAAAAATTAGAACTTTGTAAGACTGTATAACACTTTGTGATATGAAATTATGAATGTTAGTGGTAAGAGAAATAGAATGCACAAATCAGGAAATATGGTACTACATAGTCATAACATCACCCTTCCTCCTGAGACGACCTTACCGCTATAGCCGGAATCCAGTGCTTCAATACCACCAATACACCCTGGTTAATGCTGCTATCACTTATTATTTAAAAATACTTCGCACTTACGTATGAGGTTGCAATTCCCATGGAACATGTACAAGCAAGTATGGAAAACATGTAAATAGGGTGTGATTAGGAAGCGTTTGTTTAACAATAAAACGGCGAGACTTTTTCTTCCTGCTCACGTGACCAACATGTCCTGGGTTGAATGGAACGGACTGGCCCAAAAAGTGTTTCGCTTACATTTTTCACAATAAAAATCCGAGAATCCAGAGATGTACCGCTGAACTTATTGATAATAAAAGTCTGAGACTTTTAAAATGTGTTTGCTTAACATACTCAAAATAAAAGCCAAAGAATCGTAGAATAATTGCTTACCATACCAAGACTGAAGGCCAAAAAATCTAGAAATTTATTCTTACCGTGCTAAAAGTGAAAACCCAAGATGTATCGCTTATCATACACACAATTTAAGCCCGAAAATCTAGAAATATTTCTCTTATCGCTCTGACAACAAAATCCCGCAAATACAATGCTATGTTACATACCGTATTCACACTTAAGGCCCGAGAATCCAGAAACACATATGCACTGACAGATACCATCTTCTGTTGTAACAGTTCCTCCGTGAAGACATTCCAGTCCTACACATCCTATTGCTATGGAAAATACATAACCATATATAGGCTTATGTCTTAGAATTTTATACACTGCAGATTCTACATTTTTCAGAAATCAGTCAATATTTAAATCATCTCCAGTAACTAACCATAATTAACGACGATGTTCTTTTGGCTATTTCTATTCTAAACGATATGTTTCTTAACGTTCATTTACTTGTAGAGGAATGCATGAGAAATAAGATATTATATCAGAGCCATTCAAAATTCCGGATGCAGTGAGTCTGTATGACAAGCCTGCAAAGGCATGAAAAAACACAGTACTATTATAGTAAACAAGTAATCTTTGGCATTTAAGTATAAAACAATTATGATTTGATAATGAAGTTAATAGGTTTAGTTTAGGCAGGCCACAATTAACGAGATTAATCCTGTAGGAAAACATAATATTTGTTTGTTTAACGTCGCATCGACACAACTACAGGTAATATTGCGAGCAGGTACCTGGGTAGAACTACCACCTTTTACTGTAAGTCAGCTGGATTTCAACGCCCCAATTAAGGCTCAAACTTATATCGGTGAGGGGCAAGTGATTAAAATTCAGCGGCCTAAACCATTCGGCCACAGTGTCCCTATAATGCGGATATATGTACATCATTAAATGAACCAGTAATATATCAACGCTATGATATTACTTCATATAAAACAATGTATCGTATGAAATATAAACTGTACCATGGATGCTGATCTGTGACATTAGTGCTAAAGGGGCGAATAGAACGAATGAATGGAGTATTGTTACGCAATACAATGTCTCCTGGAAGGCAACTAATTTTCTCTACCACAGTAATAATCAATAATACTCTGATACATGTCAATGATGATGTATTAACAATATTGTTATAACACTACATTTTACACTGAATTTTTCATTA
Source organism: Mercenaria mercenaria (assembly GCF_021730395.1). Lineage (NCBI taxonomy): Eukaryota > Metazoa > Mollusca > Bivalvia > Venerida > Veneridae > Mercenaria > Mercenaria mercenaria. The sequence continues at coordinate 30,060,447 of NC_069362.1, forward strand.
ACAAAAATCTACAGCTCTTAATTGCTTTTAACATTTAGAAATATAAAACTGACATCCGGACTCTGACTATGACCATGACCTTTGAGTTACGAATGAGGGTCTGCGTAATACATTTTGTCTCATTATAGTTAACATTTGTGCCAAGTAATATTTAAATCAAGTCATGGATGACAGAGTTATTGACTATACAGGAAAAATCCAATTGACCTTTGACCTGTTAGTATGATCTTTACCTTTACATTTGAGCTATGGGTCAAGGTTTTGCGTATCACATGTCGTCTTATTATGGGGTACTTTTGTGCAAAGAAATATCAAAAATCCCTGAAAGCGACCGAACAGTAAAAATGCTCTGTTGCCCATTGACCTCCAAGTGTGACCTTGACCTTTCAGCTAGCATCAAGAGTTCGTGAAACGTTCACTTAGCCTGGAAAATATTTGTGCCAACTATTATTTAAATCCTGTTTTGCATGTCAAAGATATGGAACTGAAAGGAAAAAAACCTGACTTTTGAGCTCCAAGTGTGACATTGACCGCTAAGCTATGTTTTTGGGTACTGTACATAACACCTCGTCTAATTATGTGAAACATTTCTACCAAGTGATATTAAAATTCCTTGAAGAATGAAATTTGAACCATAGAAGAAACAGACCCAATTGATGCAATGTTAGCATTTGACTGCCAAGTGTTACATTGACCTTTAAGCTAGTGCTCTGAAAATAGTGCATGACATATTGTCTTTTTATTGGGTACATTTGTGCTAAGTAATATTAAAACCCATCCGTGGATTGTGTAGTTACAAACCGGAAGGTATAAAGATCCTGTTGACCTTTGACCTCCAAGTGTGACTTTTACCGTTAAGCTAGGGATCATGGTTTTGCGCATGACACGGATTCTTCTCATGAGGAACATTAATGCCAAGTGATACCTGAAGAAGGACAAAATTAGGGACCGAACTAAAGTTCCGGATGAACGGACGAAATGACGGATGGACGTAAAAGGCGCAATCCTATAGTCCCGAAACAGGTTTTCAACAGTAGGGACTAATAAGCAGATTTTTTCTGTTTATTAGAACCCAGCATGTAATTTAACGATAAATCCGAAGAAAGGAAAAATTTGCCGAAAGTCAATATATACAGTTTAGTATATATAATACAATATATATGTTAATGCGAAGTAGTTAAAAAATTCGAAGGACGCATTGTGGTTCGTATGACCAAATTGTGAGTAAGCCAGCACACAAGAACTCAGAATTGCCAAATAGAAATTTCTGATTACAAACTAATGATGTCATCTTTGAAAAGCTAAACGCCAGTACTTACTTATTAAAAGCTACCATGCTTAGTCGTATATTGGCGTTGGTTTCAAAACATTCATGGCAAAATGTCATAATTATGTCATAACTGATTTTTTCCAGATTTTTAATTAATCAATTAATTCATTTATTTATTCATTTTCCTGTGTGCTTGATTTTGTATAGATTTAAATGCAGTACAGATATTATTTTCTGTTAAAAAACAACTATGCATGAAATCTATAAAAATTGCTTCATATTATGTCTACGATATAAAAGCAGCACGTATGTTTCAGAGAAATATTTTATAACGTAAGTTACGCTAAAAATTTAAAGCAAAAAGTTATTATAACTAAATTTTAGCATGGTAAATCATTTTATAGAAATAAAGTGGTTTTATTTATATCTTATATTTATTTTTTCGAATATTTACAATCGATATACACATTGTATTGAAGGAAAATGGTGTTTATTTTCGTGTAAACAACATTAAGGTGATAATATCAGGAACGGCCCTTTCTGCCAGATTGAAAGCGCATCTGACGTCACTTACAAAGAAAAATATATTTTCGAAAAACTCTTCCAAATTGGGACACCAAAATCTCAAAAAATAACATTCAATTTTTGCTTAATCTTTTTTTCGGCACAAATATACGACTTCTCACTTGATTTAACGATTCTTCAAATAAAACTCAGGAAAGTGCTTTTATTGGAAGGAGAATTACAATTGAAAGTTGGCGAATCCCTTTGGCTGTTCTGTTAAGATGTTAAAAAGACCAATATCCCGAAATTTATTCTAATTTTCTGCGAGAATAATGGATTTGCAAGAAGTCCAAATGTGGTTTATACCCGTATAAACGCACAAAAATAGCATTTCATTCTTAAATAAACTAATGAACCCGATCAATCTACGTTTTGCGCTGATAACGCATACGTATTTTACAGGTTCCAAAAAAACGTACGGAAGATAACTATATATATTTAGCATACATTAATAGATGCAGTATCTATTTTTCATAATGTTAAAACGTTTCAAGATACATGTAAATGTGCATATTTCGTTTTGCTTTCAGCAGAGTTTGAGAAAAGAAAACCTTTTTCAGTATAGCTTAATATGAAACAGACTGTACAGTTTGTTGCCCTGTCCTATTGTACGTAAGTACTCATGTGAAGTAGAATGATTTTGTAACGGGAACGAGCTAAGTGCACATCGATCTGAAGTGATAATTTCATTGCAGTTTTTAGCAAAAATGAAAATAATCTAGATATTTAAAAAAGAAATATAAGTCAGTTTTCCTCAATGACATATGTCTCTTACATGTGCAGCATTTCGAAGTAATCCAAATAATTATATAATGAAGAAAACAGCTACCCTGCAATTACTTCTTATGCCAGTAATTTAAAAAATAAATTGGTCTACGATTAGACCAATAGGCTGTTGATAAGTTTTCAAAATTTCAATAAAAGTATCTATCATGTAAATTCGCTCTTTTATGCCTTCCATCCAACATACGTGTTATAGAGTTCCCGTGTAATAGAGAAGCCGGCGCTAGCTGAGGGGGGTGGGGTGGGGAGGGGCTTGAGATGTGTTGCACATTTCATTACCTCTCATGAACAGCCTCAATTAAACCGAGTCTGCTATTATTCTTCTTGGTTGAATTTATGCTTCCAAAGGATCTTTTTTACAGATTCTATTTTTCAACCCATTTTTGAAAAGTCATAAAAATACACTAAAACATCTAGAATTTACAAACTAGCGAACAGTTTTATGAGAAAAGAAAGTGACAACAAAAAAATATTAATGGCATTGCCATGCCCTTTCGTAAAAGAACTATGTGTGTGAAATTAAGACATTTCCTAGTGAAAAGTCAGAATCAACACTTCCTTATTTCTATAAATTGTATATATTCATTTTGTGAAAACTCATTTTTCTTGTGTACTTTTGTGACTTAGGTAGTAAAATGTATAAAATTATACTTTTCCGTAATCTAATACCACTGAAATTTTGATATGTTAACATTTATAGATTGATTTATCTGATCCTGAATTTCAAGTAAATTAATATAGTTTCAGTAATTTTCTAAACTATTTGCAAAAAAGCAAATGGTTGAGTAGCTCTTTGGCTCGGTATGGTTTCATTTGATGCATATTTTGTCATTAATTCAAACGTTAAAGCTGTAAGCAAGTTATCAATCAAGTCCATCTGTTTTTGTTTTCCTTTTTTTTTCCTTTTTCTTTTTTTCCCCTTTTTATGAAATAATGTAATTGTGTTTGGGTTTTCTTGTATCAAATTTACAGTAACGTCTACCTACACAATTACGATACATTTTGGTTAAATTTCCTACTATATATTCTTCGACTATTAGAAAAGGTGACTAGAAAATTGATTCGCAACAATATAAACAATAGCATCTCACGTTCATCGCTGGTAAAAGCAAGATTGATGTTTAAGTATTCCTGGGCGGTTTTCTTTAAACATTATGCACGTAAATTGTTTGCCTTTCTTGTTGTATTGATGTTTTATTTAAACTTTGTACTTTCCGATTTGTTTAACATTTACAAGATCAGTCCTTTTGTTAGGAAGGCGACGTGAATTCCACGTATTCGACCCAGTGTTAATATTTGTGTTAAGACTTATGGTTCTCAATGATATAGGTATAAAACCCTAGACGACCATTTTGCAAGTTTCTTTATTCATGCATAGATAATAAAACTGAAATTCAAACAGTACCAACTAAAATAACCAACACAATGATGAAATATGTCTTTGCAAATATCGGTTCATCGTTTAAACAGTTTTCTAGCCAATGTTTCTACACGAAAACCATGACACTATCAGTCAAAAGGAGTTAAAGATTTTTTTATTGCAATCATCTCCACTTGTCCTCTCGTTTCTGTCTTAATATGCCCTTTCATATTTCAGTTTATGTAGCATTACGGTAATTTTGGTATAGTAATTAATTATCATGTAGGACATTTTGTAAACGAAAAATTGTATGATTTCAGTCTGCGGTAACAGGAAGTCCTTAATACAATTTATTATAAACATACTAATGAAATACGGGAATGTATTGATGAAATATTATTAATATCTTCACTGCATTTATTTTCCACAGCAGTGAAACATATTATTCTATATTTTCACAGCTGTGAATCACATTTTCTATATTTTCACTGGTTTTCCGGAACTACTTTGGTATTCTTGAGAAGTTACTTTTGGTAGATCTACCATTTGAAGGGGTTCAAATGTATATGGGTAGTAAAGCAAACTATTTCATGTCAAAAAATAGAAATTACAATGATCGCAGCCCATCTATGGTACAATCTAACCGGTATTTGTACGATAACAACGCATTTAACCTTATGCGAAGGGACATTACTCGGGAGAATGTTTGAAACGCCAGAAAAGAAAACCACAACAGTATGTCAAAATGATCGGGAAATGCGTACTCTACGCAACTCGTCGAATGCTTTATTTTCATATCACTCGATGAAAATATAACCATACTGATGCAAAAATAAACTTGAATATCCTCTATATATGTTATTCGGGATCCAGTTTGAAAACACAATAATAGAAAATGTCGCAAAATATGCCTGTTCATAAAATGTCCTTGGTCAAAATGGCTGACCTCTTGTACTAGCTGAGCAAGGTGAGCATTTACACACTCAAATACATAAATCAGACATAAATATACTGTATTGTATAATTAATAAGATTTAAGTTTGTATGGTTACTGGTAATATACTACAACAACAACAACTACAACATTTCGTTACCAAACATTGACAAGAACTAGCCTTTGGTTAATAAATTGGCACGTACTTATGATTGCACTATGAACAGAAATTAATATTGATATTGTGATTTTAATTAGTGATTTAATATTCGCATGCGAACGACGGCCACTTATCTTATTAACTGATAAAATGATTGGAACATATTTATCATTTCGATTCTAACCACGCCAATTCTTCGAATTTTACAGCACCAGATTTTAGCTCCGGCGATACGTCATTCGGCTGGCCGTATGCTATTATATGAACCTCCTCACGATTGGAAAGCGTTGCATACTGCATTAAGTAGCTATTGCTGTGAAAATAATATTTTCAATAACATCTTAGTTCGGAAAAAAAGATCAAAAGTAAATACAGAGGATTTAGTACTTTGTTTTAAAACTATAAAGTATTTGTTTACAATTAATATGTACATTTTAATAAGTCATAGCTTAAAAGCTTTCCATACAAATCTTTGATATAAATACTGCATAAAGCATGCTGGTACTGCTTAAACTTGGCACTATAGAATTAAACGTATAACTGCGTATAAAATTATTCTTGGAGAACGTACTTCTTGGTGTTAAAAAGAGCTATTAAATAGTTCTTGCTTGTAATAAATAGACCAATCTCATTATCATAATGCAATAACGTGTAAATGTAAATGGCAGCCGAAATTTAGTCTTAGTTTGGAAATAAACGAAAAATATTAACTTTACAGCACCAGCGAAGACATAAAGTGTGAAAGTGTATCAGTTTCCCGTATTTTTTGACATATTATTCCAGTTCTATGTTCTGGCGTTTCAAACAGTCTTCCGCGTAATGTACACTGTGGAAGGTTAAAGATGCGCCACAGAATAATTGTATTCTTTAATATTTCATGATGGCAAGTTTACATGCTTTGCATGAAAGAACTGAGACAAACATGATTATGAATGCTTTAATCATTAAGTATTTAAAGCAAGCATGTTGTACCTGTGATTTGTTTCGGACCAAACAACTCTACAAAAAGTACAAAGTGCACAACATTCATTTTTTATATATGCGATATTGTAATATAATATAGATTTAGGCCTTAGTCTAAGCTGACCGTTCATTTACGCATCGCAATAACCTAATTGCAGGAAAAAGTACCGTTTTTGTGGCGGCATATTTCAGCCACGAGACAGCTATGCAGCTATCGCGATACTTCAAAAATATATTCTGATAACGCGAAATTTACTGAAATCATTTTCCCAATAGTTTAAGTTTTCCTGGAAATATTTTTTGCGATAATTTACAATTAATAAATGATTTTTTGAATTATTATTTCGTTTTTCAAAATACTTAAGTACATATAATATGTTGTTGTCTTCTGGCAAAAGCTGGCATGTATCATCAAATTGATTATTTATAGATAGTTATGATATTGCTCTTGTATTTGTATCAATGTAAACACTGAGTGTTATGATTAAAATCTTGAAATCTTGATTTTAATTACGCGATTAACCTACACTTAAAATGAAAAAAAACAAAAAACTTACCATTAGACTGGCATTCCGTTACATTGAAATAAAGTAAGGTGAAAATAAAGCCGATTATGTACTTTACTTTTATAATTTTAAACTTCATGTTTGCACGGTGTTCCACATCGAAGCGATCTTTGGATTTAATCTAAACTGCAGAATTAACTGCAAACTATAGAAGAAATACGTTTGATTATTATTGGCTGTTAGTTATGAAGGTTGATATTATCAGACGCCGCCCATAAAGGGCGGCTGCTGTTGAAAAGGTAAAATGTGGATGGATTCAAGACTGGTTGCATATCGTTATTGAAGAATACTAAAATACATCTTGATTATACATGTCTGACACTTCATATTTGCAAAACTAACCTGCATATAGATTCAAATGAGTTTTAAATGAGTTCAGTTTATGATTTTGTCTAAAGGAACAGTCGGACGACTTTATGATAGACAGGTCCTAAATCACACCAGGGGAGTGGTCTTTAGCTATCTGTTTTCTGGTATGTTTTATTTTCCAAGCACTTAAGGGTGTTTTTGTTGACGCTCTGTGTTCTGCAAAGGCATTGGAAAATCGTGTTTTTTCTTACTTACTGTTTATATACACGTTTTGTATTTAATGTTACTATTTTACATGTCATGCTTTCTGTAAAAACGTGTGCCATTCTAAGGCTCCGCTGTGTTCTTTTATCGTGTAGTTATAAGTGTTTGCTTTGTCCGTTTCTGTAGATATGTATGCGTACTGGTCGTGTGTACGTCTGCGTGCTGAGGGTTGCTGTAGCTTTTAGGTACTCATTTTTTGTTGTTGTTGTTTTCGTTTTTATTACTCTGTTGTTTTCAGTTTGGCAGTGTTTGTCTTCTGAAGCATACAGTTACTGAAATTGACCTTTCTTAATAATGAAATTTTCCACGGTAACGCATTTGTATGCACGGTGTCATGGAAAAATGTAAAGAATTTAAGTTATTTTCATTCTTGTTTCGTAAATTGAGCGATTAAAATGATATGTCATTCATTGTTTTGTTTGGTTTTCGATGCAATGTTTGACTGGCTAGGACGCAAGTTACAGCATTACCGTCAGATATATTCATGCATCAGCATTACTCTTGAAATTGTCGTTTTAAAGTATCCGGTATACGATAGCACTATGACATTCCTTTTTAACAGCATTTGCATAAAGTTATACATTGTATATTATGAGAATGCGCCCAAGCTTTCAAGATGGAACGGATTTCGGAACAATCTGAACATTACGGATAACAAACGTCATTTTTTAAATGTAACGGATTTATGACAAGGAATCAAAGTTTGTCATGCACCAAACTATGTCAGATATATGTTGGAATTTTGAGTTTCTTGATCAGTTTGTTGCCACCCTGGGGCCAAATCCTAATCCCAAATGGTATGTTTTTTCAAATTTTAATGCTGAAATTTAGAATTAACCAGTCTGAATACTTTCACATTTTAAGCATATAATGTGTATATTGATGTAAATATACTGTCATAAAACAACTTTAGATAAAACTTAGCAATGCTTTAATTTGTCTAATTACTATTGAAGAAAGATAATATGAATTTCTGTGTTTCATGATCACTCAATAGGCCCTTGGCCCACTCCAAAATTAAGTTAAAATGTACTAAACACTGGAAACAGATGTCAGTTCTGTGGTCTGCAACGGATGATCTTTGACGCAGTTAAGTATACATGGCTAAAATAAACAATGTGCCTGCTAGAAATTGTATTTTAATTCTAGTATTTTCCGAATGTTTTTACCTGGCACTTGTCATAGGAATCAATTTTAAAAGTAGGCCCTCCTAAGTGATGTTTTGTTATTTTTAGCGTTCTATATCAACGATAAACCAATAGTGAAATATCATTGTTTTACCGTTATAAACCTATTCTTGGCCTATATGTCGGTCCATTATTTTCTCAACACCTTGCCATCTTGCCTTCTATTCTTCATTTACAATAACTAACTTGTCACCCGTAGCTAAATCTCCAATGCTCGGGTACTCTGTGTAACGCTATATTACGCATGGTACCTGATCATTGCAGTGCTTTAGTTTCATTATTAAGTTAAGGATATTTGTACTTGTTTTCAGGTTAGTACGTTTTCCCTTTTTGAGAAAGCAAAGTACATCACTTTGAAAAATAATATATAGAAACTTAATTTAGCTTTATATAAATTACACAGTTGGACTGCAATCTCTGGTAACAGTTTTTAGTCTGAATAGATACATGTATATATGCACTTTGACCTCATTAGATACATATTTTATATTTACATTTTACTAGTATTGTAGTTTTTTTTAAGATCGTTACGTTTCATTACACATGGTATCTGGCCATTGCAGTGTATTAATTTCATGAAGACCATCAAATGACTCAGATATAACTAGATCCAAGTGGTGCTGTATGAGTACTGAAATCAACATGTTGTTTCAGTCCCATTGCTACTAGGGAGTCCTTGAAACTAATAGTATCACTCGTGTCACTGTTAATTTGCAAATTGAAATTCCAAATTAAAAGCAAATTTTCATAATTCAGTAAAATGTGTTAAGTGAAGTCAAAGAATTTAACAACGAACTGGTTACAAGTCGATAGAGCCGGAGATCTATACACACCCACTACGTGTATGATCATTTTGGAAACATACTTTCACGTCCATGTCAGTCAACCGTTTCGCAAAATGTCGAATTAAGTCTTCAGAACCGGACTCGTGTTCGTGTTCGTTTATTTAACGGACAATTCAAGGATCTTGCGTCACTAAAATGATATGTATGCTAAATAAGGTAAAAATAAAAGTAATATCAACACAAAACACATTACACTGAAATTATAATGAAATATAGAAAAATGCTCTGAACTAGATTCGAACCAATGGTAACGTGCGAAGAAGTGGAGGGCTTACTACTAAACCACCACTACACCACCGTTCCATTGTTTAACTTTATCAGTTAGATATTTTCAGGATACCAAACGGAAACGCCCCAAAATATTGGCGAAGATTTATGAGTGCCAGGTCAATACTTAAGAAATAATTTATAGCAAAAGAGTGCTTTAACACTATTTAAGCACGATGGGCGGTTATACGTCGGGCGTAATATATTATTTGTACGACGTATTACCGCCCGAGTGGTACAAGCATATTAGAAATACGGACAACACAGAGACATATTTCAAATAAATTTCTATTGTGGGTTTTGTCATCTTTCCTTTTATAAGCAAAGTTTTGTATTTTTACGTTTTAAGTTTGATGCAGTAAATCATAGCCTTTGTCATGAGGAATTTTGTTTTAATTTCTTTTCTTCGTAATTTACAAGTTTTCCGCCAGTGTTATATTACCAACAGGTTTGTCAAACCTATTGTGACATTTTACTGAACTCGTTTTCCGTACGAAATTATTTCATCAAAAGAAATTATAGATTTCTTTCTATGTATTTCAAGTAAGATATATCTAAAAGTTGATATTTGGCGTGATTTTCGTTACGTGTGCATATACTTACATCTTCTTGAAAAAGTAAATCGTGGCACAACATTTGATTGACGCGACACTGTAATACAAAAACAGTCAGTTTCATTAGAATGGCAGTATATATATATCACTGCAATATTATTATAATTTCCTTCACACTTCTGTTGGAATTATGTAAATATTAAATTAATGCATTTTTATATCTCCCACACTAAGTTGTGTAGTGGCGATATTTAGAACAAAGTAGAATTGATTGTTTTATGCTATTTAACTGCAAAAATATGAATACTTAGTTTTAACAGAAGTATACATCATGAACGTCATTAAAAGTACTTATTACATGAGTACCTATAAATAATAACAATTTTATGCTGAACATTCTCCTGTCATCGCATTGCGTCATGAGTTATCACATTATCATAATTAGCCCGGGGCCATTATCGATAATGGCCCTGGCGTTAGCGCGGGAAATTAACGTCCGTAAACAGAAATTACGTCATGACGTTTCATGGATGTAAAAAAGCAAACGTTTCAGTTTTAAGTTTTATTATCTTGAGCGTAACGTCGTATATTCATGGTATAACTTTTGTCAACCCTAAAGTATACTATAAACAACATAGTGTCAAGGCATTTGATTTTATACAGTATATAGTCTCTTATACATATAATACAGAAACTGAAAAACCGAAAATTATTATGCCAGTAGATCCCAGTACTCATAAAAATGACACACTAATTTTTTCTTACCATATTATAGGTAACCATGTAATAAACAGGTAAATACTTGGAGAGCGGTGCCTTTGAGTGATAATGGCCCTGGCTAAAGCCCTCGGGCTATTATCACCTTGCCAGGGCCATTATCATTCAAAGGCACCGCTCTCCCATATATTAACCTTTACATAATAGATATTCTGTTTCATAGTCTTTAAATGATGTCAGTCTATTCTGTAAGCAGTAGTATTTTTACAAAATGGTGGACTAAATTGTGAGTAATTATTGTTCGAATGGGTGTTGGGGAGAGGCTGAATTGTATATATATGCTAGGGATAAGGCTTTTTATAATTTCAAAAGGTCAAATCTGAAGAAAACTTTAATCTTTTCAAGTCCTCGAGAAACAAGGCTAATACTGTTATTATGAATGCAAAAAAGAACTTCTTTAAATCTTCTCTTGAAAACAATAAAAATGACTCTAAGTCTTTATGGAAAAGCCTAAAAGATCTAGGTTTACAAAGTAAGAATAATCAGTGCTCAAGTAATATTGGTCTGACCATTGATGGTAACATTTGTTTTGATAAACTTAAGGTGGCAGAAAAATTTAACTCATTTTACACCTCTGTTGCAGATAAACTTGTGAGCAAATTACCAAACTGTGTTAATAATTTTGGTATGAATTTTGTTTTTAATTTTTATTCTTCTAAAGGGGTAAAGCCTGATAGTTTTTCATTTTCAGTTGTTTCTGAAAATAAGGTTTTGAAATACCTAAACAATCTTTGTCCAAATAAGGCGACAGGTTTAGACGGGATTCCCTCACGTTTTGTTAAAGACTCGGCCTCTATTATTGCTGGTCCACTTTCACATGTTATAAACTTGTCAATTATACAAGGTACTGTCCCTGATGAACTTAAGTCTGCTCGTGTAGTGCCTTTGTACAAAAAGAATGATAAGACGGATGTTGGGAATTATCGTCCAGTTTCTATCCTTAGTATTGTATCTAAGATCTTTGAGCGAGTCATTTATGATCAGTTAGAACAGTACCTTGTGCAAAATAGTCTTTTGTATGAATATCAGTCAGGTTTTAGACGTGGGTTTTCAACTGATACATGCCTTATTCACCTCACAGATTATATTCGTTTTCAGATGGATAAAGGTCATCTTGTGGGTATGGTTCTTTTAGATCTACAAAAGGCGTTTGATACCGTCAACCACTCAATTCTTTTAATGAAACTAAGAGCATTGGGTCTCACAGAGTCCTCTATCAGATGGTTTTCTTCGTATTTGTCTGATAGACGCCAATTGGTTGAAATATCATGTACTTTGTCTTCTTCTGCCAATATAACATGTGGTGTGCCCCAGGGATCTATATTAGGGCCTCTGCTTTTTCTTATTTATGTGAATGACATGTCAGCTGTTGTAAAAAACAAGCTGCTTCTCTATGCTGATGACTCAGCAATTCTTGTGTCTGCCAAAAACAAGTGTGATATTGAAAATCTCTTAAGTCAGGATCTGAATATTGTCAGTCAATGGCTTGTATGTAATAAACTATCTCTTCACCTTGGTAAGACAGAATCTATTTTATTTGGGTCAGTACAAAGGTTAAAAAAACATGGTAATCTTGATATAAATTGCAATGGTCAAACTATTGAATCCAAATCTTCAGTTAAATATCTTGGTGCAACCATTGATCAAAGTTTGTCATTTGAGTCAGTGGCTAGGTCTGTTATTAAGAAATCCAATGCTCGGTTAAAATTCCTCTACCGTAAAAGTGAATTCCTCACTTTGCACACAAAAAAGCTCTTAGTTACATCACTTGTACAATGTTATTTCGACTATGCCTCTTCTACTTGGTTTAATAGTTTAACACAGGAATTAAAACACAAGTTACAGGTCACACAAAATAAACTTATACGTTTTGTGTTGAATTTAAATCCCATGTCACACATTGGAATTGAGCATTTTTCACGTCTTAACTGGTTACCAGTTTCAAGTAGAGTTAATCAAATAACTCTCTGTCATGTTTATAAAATAAATTCTAATATTGCTCCTTCATATTTAAGTGAACACTTTACCCCTATCAATACTGTTCATGATTATCCCACAAGGTTCAGGGCAAAGGCAAATGCCTCCCTTGATGGTACAGGTTTTTCAATGTCAGATAGTAAGAGATATGCTCTCCCAGTGGTCAAAGGTTTTGGGAAAAAAAACATTTGCTTATAATGGTTGTTGTTTATGGAACAGTCTGCCACAAAATGTTAGGGATGCCACAACCATGTATTCATTTAAACGTAAGGTTAAGGAACATTTTTTAAGCTTAATATGACTTTTAGTTAGATTGCATTATAGATAGATTTTTGCATTGTGTTTTTTTACTAGTCAATCATTTTTTATACTAGTCAATCATTTTTAAGCATAGGATTTTTATACGAACTTATCTTCGGGCATTTTTCTGTGATTATTTTTTTACTGTGATAAATTATTCTTCCTATGTCATACAATACTATATCTTAAGGACCACCATGGAAATAAGAGTTTATTTTAACTCTTTTTTGTGTAATCCTTAACATATAATGTTGATTGACATGGCTATATTAATTCATACATGTTTGTTTATTGTTTGATTGTATGTTTTAATTATAAGTTGCCATGTAAATTGTACATTTTATGTTGAAATAAATCTAATTATCTATCTGTCATCTGGTAGTTCTGCTGTATAATACTAGTATCATCAGATTGATTTGCATGAATTTCATGTGGTGGAAAAAGTAGGTCACTTAGTTGTGGTGGGTCTTTAATTAAAGGAATCAATATTAATAAACAACTGTTATAATAGACTTATCATAAAATAACTGCATTCTTTTGTATTTCTACATGATTTGCATGTAAAAAATGAGACAATTGTCACAAATTTGAAATAGTGCACGAAGGGGCAACTGGGGTCTTCCTCCACCATCAAAGCTGGAAAGTCGCCATATGACCTATAATTGTGTCGGTGCGACGTTAAACCCAACAAAATAGATAAAATATGATGAGACAATGCGTTTAGTGTCTAAATATTTTATTTAATGAATATAGCTATATAGGCTCAATATTTTATGTGTTAAATGACTTCAGACACTTTCTGTATGAATTTGCCTACTCCAAGAATGAAAAATAAACCATTTTTGTTAGGGGTAACGTCACACCGACAGAGTAGTAAGCTATTTGGCAATTTTGTAGCTTTTGATGGTAGAGGAAGGTTCAAGATCCAAGATGCCTCTCCGCTTATTAAGACATTTCCGAAAGCCGGCTTGACGGCTTCCTCACTTGAAGAATACAACGCACGGAAAGAGGCTCGAACCCACATTGTATAGGGTTTAACCACTCGGCCATGTATCCCTCCGCTACCCACCACCCTCCCCCGCCCCCACCCCCGGGCTCGTTATAATACGCCGTCTTATCAAATTGTGTGACCATACATGCAACTTACAACGTATCATATATCTCAGGTACTGGTTTAAGCTTCAGTACGTTCGTGTTTTTGCTGTGTACTGCATACGACCAATATTTAGAGATACAATGCATCGACTTAGAAGTTGGAAATACGCCTGTAGCTAAATAAAATCATTAGGTTGTTTGGCAGATGAAATAAACTTAAAGCAAAAACCGATCTAAATGGCATCAAATGGAAATAATTAAAAGTTCCGTGGACAGGTATTTAAGGTAAAATCCTATATCAAGAGAACACCCTAAGTAAAACAAGAGCTGTCTCCATAGGATGACATATGCCCCCGATGGCACTTTGAATGAGTAGTTATGACCGATGTTAGAGTTTAGGACCTTTGACCTACGGAGCTGGGTCTTGCGCGCGACACGTCGTCTTACTGTGCCACACATTCATGCGTAGTTATTTTAAAATCCATGCATGAATGACAAAGATATGGACCGGACACGCCCATCAATGCACTATCATGAAAAATGACCTTTAAGTGTGACCTTGACCTTTGAGCTACGGACCTGGGTCTTGCGCGCGACACGTCGTCTTACTGTGGTACACATTCATGCCAAGTTATTTGAAAATCCATCCAAGGTTGACAAAGATATGGACCGGACACGCCCATCAATGCACTATCCTTTAATGTCTAAGTGTGTCCTTGACCTTTGAGCTACAGACCTGGGTCTTGCGCGCGACACGTCGTCTTACTGTGGTACACATTCATGCCAAGTTATTTGAAAATCCATCCATCGATGACAAAGATATGGACCGGACACGCCCATCAATGCACTATCCTTTAATGTCTAAGTGTGACCTTGACCTTTGAGCTACAGACCTGGGTCTTGCGCGCGACACGTCGTCTTACTGTGGTACACATTCATGCCAAGTTATTTGAAAATCCATCCATCGATGACAAAGATATGGACCGGACACGCCCATCAATGCACTCTCCTTTAATGTCTAAATGTGACCTTGACCTTTGAGCTACGGACCTGGGTCTTGCGCGCGACACGTCGTCTTACTGTGGTACACATTCATGCCAAGTTATTTGAAAATCCATCCATCGATGACAAAGATATGGACCGGACACGAAAATTGCGGACAGACTGACAGACTGACAGACCGACAGACTGACAGACCGACAGACCGACAGACTGACAGACGGACAGACGGTTCAAAAACTATATGCCTCCCTTCGGGGGCATAAAAATAAACATAATAGCCATACATAATGTAAATGTTAGGTTCTCGCGAGTTTTTTTTTTCTTGTTTTACTAGATTACACTTAGTTGTACCTCTGAGATTCAATTATTTATTCAAATGGACTTTGAAAGTGAATAGCTGGAGCTTTACATTCATATGTAACGGCAATTTGTGCATTCAAAATCATAATATACAAATGTACTGTAGTAATTCATCTCTGTTTAGCTCGCAAGGCTGCACAAAAGAGGACGTTTCTTAATTCAGACTATAAAGGTGTACATAATTAATGTACAATTTAAGAGAGACGTCATTTGAACGTCATTTGAACGTCATTTGTAATAGATTCGTAGAGATGTTGTAATATCTTATAACAAACACTGGTGTTATTTCACGTGCAGTTATTGCCGTATCATAGGTTAGACGTAAAAACGGCTACTGGATCAGTATTATGGCTGTTTATATTATATACCGCACGTGACTGTAACAAACTATAGACCTACCGTACATAACTGGGATCATTCCTTGTTGAACTGTGGGGATTGGCTTCGTAGCAATAGAAATAAATGATAAACTCTACCTACCCATTTACAGCGCGATTATTTTTCCAGCAGGGTTTTTTTTTTGTCCCGTGGGCGTCAAGATAGCCAGTGTAAATATTAGGAGAATAAATAGTCTTGAAATTATAGATGTGGAATATCTCTTCTAAAGAAGTGGTATTTAAAAAAAAAACGACCAGGTAATAAAGGTAAAAGTGGGTTAAACTGAAATAATAATGTAGTAAATATTTTTATTGTGGCGACTTTTAATACCTTGTTCCCTATATGGATAATTTCTATATCTTTTTAGAGGAACAAAACTGGCAAAAACTCTTACATATAGTTGCAAACAGATAAATTTGCCAAGTTGAAGTTTTTATTGCATGTGAACTACCATTTACACAAAAACAACTTATTTTTGGCAAGGTATTTATCAGTCACTGAATGTCTTTCGGTTAATTGAGAAAATTATCAAGTTATAACCAGTCTACGTAGCATCTAAACAACATATGCGCTACGTGGAGTAAGGTTACTTTGAATCATTTGCCCCTCACATGGCCCTGGTCGTCGAGTTGGATCGCCGAAAGTTGGTGTTAATATAAGCTCATCGCCTACAAAAAGCTAGAAAGTCAACCCTCAAAATGGTCAGTATTACTAAAAAAGAAAAAGTGGAAACTCCACAGGTCGCTCAACACAACAAAAACGAAAATGTTGCAGGCTCGGTTTGATTGAGCCTGTTCATGGACGGTAGTTAAAATGCATGCTACCGTCCACACTCTCTAGCCCCGGGTTGAGCAGAACTCAACATTTACACATGCTAAAAGTACAAAAAACAATTTAGAGACATCCGCAGATGTGTTCATACGGCGGTGCACATGGAACCTTCAATGCTTCACTACCGTGTAATTCCATGAAAAGCGGCGTATGGTCCCCAGTTAAAATAATTGGTTTGCCCTAAACGAAAAAACAATGAGCAGAACTAAACAAACTGGAATTTAGGAAGGGGGATCTGAGGTTATGGAGCCTGCATATCACAGGAACTGCCAAAAGACAAAATTAAAAAGCAGGAACCATATCCAAGGGGTGATTAAACAATACCCAAAGCTATGAAAGCGGGAGTATTGGAACCACCCAGGCCGAAATGTTCATGCTGAGAAACTAAACAGTACCAGTAACACGACATAAAAGTCGTGCTGAACGATCTGAGAAGATCGAAATATAACAGCCCTGATTGAATGTACGGGGAGACTTCTTACGGCCGCCACACGGCACAAACAACGCTGCTGTCATAATAAAAAAGAAAAAGTGGAAACTCACCCACAAACAAAGAGACTGGAAAAGAGATGTATCTAGCAAAAGCTGAACAAGCACGTTTAGAGAATCAGTTATCTTTCTTTCTTGTTGTGCAATATTTTTATTTAGCATGTTGATAACAGCAGATTAATTGCCAATAAAGGAATACTGCTTGACGAAAGCTAGCTTGTGACCTTGTCTGTTCTATGTTTAAAGAAAACTATAAACACAATCATCTTGCCATTATAAAAATAAAAGAATTGAAATAAATGGCAAGTCTTTGTACGCGTAATATGTATCTGTAAATATTATCTACCAACAAACGAGCTTTCTTCTGTTCTTGTTTTCACAATATCATGAAGATACACGTCGTCTTAACATTTATGCAGTAGTGAAAATGAAATGTCAAAACAGAGAAAAATATGTCGAATAAAATAGGTGTTAATGTGATCATTCACGAGAAATCATTTGGATTTTGCGCTAATGAATACAGAATAGACATCGAAGAAGGCAGTCAATTATACATACGAGTGGAAAATATTTCTGAGCACACAAGAATATTACATTAAACAATATTTTGTGTCTGTTGATGCGTAAAACATTACAGATGTAATAGCTAACTCAAACATATATTTGAATAAAGATACTGAACCAGAACTCAAACCTGCATTTAGTTCCTGTCAACGTTGATCGCGTGACGCATGTACCTACACCTGCAAAACGCGTATAAGAACTGTTTCAGTCGTTAAGTAGGCACATGTAAATACTGTTTGTAATCGGATATAATATGAGTGGTATTTCACTAAATAAGGAAATAAAACAAACACCGATGTAAACGATCTCTAAGACCATTTATTTCATTTTCGTTAACAACATCGATTGACAGCACATTTACGACACAATACATAAACACAATTAAATTCAAAGGCAAACGTGGGTGTAAGTCAAGATACCCACTAGTGGGGACACCTAACAATGCTATAAATCAAATGATTTTGTCTTATTTTTCTTTTCTGTTTAAAGAAGAAATATGTTGATCATTATGGCGTCTAAATATTCGGCTAAATGAGTTTTTTTCAAGATTTAAGACTAAATAGTGTGTCATAATAAAGATGTGATAAGCTATCAAAAACTACTTGCCAATATATAATATTTTGTGTTTGACAATGATCTTCTTAAGTTGTCATTATAACTGTTTTGAGAAAACTTAAAAACTTGTATATGTCTTTACTAGATTTAAAGAAAAAACTAAATATTTGAATAATTTTCTGAAACTCTACAAAATGTTAAAGCATATGTTCTTAAAAGTAGCCCATGCGCACAAACAATTTTAATTTTGAGGATTGTTTTTTGTTTTTGTTTTTATTTTTAATTTTTAGAACAAAATCTGATAAGTCTCAATTACAGTGCAAAACTGTAGATTTCAAGGCTTTTCAAAGATGTATAAAATAATGTATATGTTTGTAAATACAATTAATATGATATAAAACCTTTGGACGTTTTCATGAATACAATTCATAAAGTAGTAAATTGTAATTGTCTTCAAATCAGTGTAAAAGCAAATTATTATTTTCTCATGTCAGTTTAAAACATGGTATAGCCTGTTTGCATGACATAATCAGATAGTTGCAGGTTAGTAACCAAAACGTTTTCCTTTTATGAAATGCAATACACATACATTTAACATACACAAACATCTAAACAATGTAATCAAAATAATGTTGTTGTTTTTTTCAATACTAATATAAAGAATGTAACATTTCATATCTAAAACATACTCATAAATAGAAATACTACAAAAACATTTATTAAAATATATATATATATAAAGGTAGCTTAGATTTCCCGGAACAAAAACGCATCCCAGACACAAGCGGAGAGAAATGCATCGCAAAATAATGCAATCAAAATTTTATTTCCTGTAATATTACCATTTTTTTCAATGACCTGTTAAACAATTTAAAAAAAAGAAATTATATATATATATAGCTTTTTAAAATTTACTGTAAGTAGATGTGATGTTTCGTTCAACACTTGATACAACAATATGTTAAGTGTCATATTAAAAGACTTCACCATAATTGATAGGAAAAAAAGCAAAGAAAACAAAATCGAAAATAAAGTTAAAAAAGACTAAAAAAGATTATTTTAATGACTTGCATAAAATATTGAATAAAATAAAGTGTGCAAGCTTGCAACGATAACTGAGTCGTTTACAGATACTATAAAATGTATTTAACCCTCTTCTATAAAAGCATAGACACCCAAGAGAAAAATATGAAACAAATTAAAAACCAATACTAAAGATAGTAACTGAATTGTTTTCAGTGGCAAAAATGGCCAAGAAATCTAGTTTGAGTTGTTCGGGAATAATATTAATGGAAGAAAGTTGTACAATATCTTATGATTTGTAATGAAAGCATGTTCAATGTTGGCTCTTAAAAGTTCTGTAAAAAGTGGTCAGTCTAGTTATAAAGACATTCAAAGTTTTTGTCCATGTCTAACATTTTTTAGTTAATCAGAATGGAACAACAACAACTGTTTGCATAAAAGAACAAGTATTTTTGATTCAAACATGCAACATTTTTAATCTTTTCGCTCAGCACTTAATGTACAAAATGTTTCAAATTTCACATAAACAATCAATGTAGGGATAATACACGTTTTTTTGTGTATTAACGTCTGCAGAAGCCCGCGGGATTGTTTGTGACCGAGACCGAGGGCTTCTTTTCACTGGATCCGCCCATGTATAAACGGGAGAAAAATCGTGTGCAAACAAGGCAATTCACGTGCTGTTAATACATGATTTTTATTTTTGAAATGCTTTGCCAGGGACGTATGTATGTATTTCTGCGCAGACTGATATTTGGCATCTGCATCTTGTTTCTTCCATTATAACCTCTTCTTGTAGCATTATAGATACAGTGTAATTCATAGTATGTTTAGCTGTATCAGTTTCCAACCCCAAACGTACTGCCCCCATCAATGTACGCACTAGCTTCTCTTAGAGTTTACTCCCTTTACAAAGCGTCTGTTCAGTTATTGTAAATAACTGTGAATAAATAAGTATCGCGTGTAACTTGTGCTATTGCCCGGTTTTTAGGTATTATATTAATGATTTTTGTTAGTATCAGTCGGTTTGTTTTTACCTGATTGTTCGCAGAACTAATATAATAAACCTCGAAAGCTAGTTACTAGCTTCGTACTCATCCGTACTCTGTTTGTTCGTACACAAAATAACTCGAATGTAAAGTTGTTATTCTTAAAATAATTGTGTTCCTGTTTATCAAACTTTTTAGTTATATGCACAATTATGTGTAATGTAACGTTTGTAATAACTAGAAATAAAAATAAAATGCTCAAAAACCTTCAAATCACGCTTTTAGTAGTGTTGTTGTTATGTGTGCCCCGGTTATGGATATTTAAAACATGTTTACCGTTTCCAAGAACAACAAGAATGGTAAATAAAAAATGTACCGGAATCGTCAATTCATCACATATGAAAACAATGCATTTGGTCGTCGTGTAAAGTTTTTTATGCAAGAATGCGACAATACACGTTTGTTTTGTGTATTAACGCCTGCAGAAGCCCTTGGGATATGTTTGTGACCTCGACCTTCGGTCTCGGTCACAAACAATCCCGCGGGCTTCTGCAGACGTTAATTCACAAAAAAAAACGTGTATTATCCCTACCTTCTATAAAAGCATAGACACCCAAGAGAAAAATATGAAACAAATTAAAAACCAATACTGAAGATAGTAACTGAATTGTTTTCAGTGGCAAAAATGGCCAAGAAATCTAGTTTGAGTTGTTCGGGGTATAAAATTAATGGAAGAAAGTTGTACAATATCTTATGATTTGTAATGAAAGCATGTTCAATGTTGGCTCTTAAAAGTTCTGTAAAAAGTGGTCAGTCTAGTTATAAAGACATTCAAAGTTTTTGTCCATGTCTAACATATTTTAGTTAATCAGCATGGAACAACAAAAACTGTTTGCATAAAAGAATAAGTTTTTTTGATTCAAACATGCAACATTTTAAATCTTTTCGCTCAGCACTTAATGTACAAAATGTTTCAAATTTCACATAAACAATCAACATCAAAAAAGTGATTTCGGGAGCCTAATATATTTTTGTGAGACAAGAAAAGAGAGACTTGAAAATATGTGAAGTTAATGAACAGGTGATTCACTAAAGATAAGAAGCTTACGTCTAAACAGATACAATTTTACTTTTAAGTTAGGTAACATATTTCATATAAAATTAGCTATTTGTAAACAAAATGTTTTGTTTAACACTTATGATACAAACATGTTTGACAAACACCATCTAAAATTATTAAAAAAAAAAACGAAAAAAATTTAAAGGAAACTTACTTGACTGAAAACGTACATAAGGCAATACAACACAGATTGATTCCATGATATTAAATAGCCTCTATAGTCAAAGGTAAACCGGAACTCGATTGCATATGTGAAAACATGAACAGCTCATGTTAACATAAAATTACCAAGTTTATGTTTATGAACAGCAATATGCATAAAGATATATAAGTACAGCTTGACACTGTATATATGTGTACTACCACCAAATTATAAACATTCACCTGTTACTGCAAGACATATAATTATGTATGTTACTCTAGATACTTAACATGAGTTAAATATTCAGTAGAAATTAAATGTATTTAATGGTAATTTTCTACATTTGAAGTATCTATCTAAAAACAAAATGTTTAAGTGAAATATAACCATTGGGTATGTGTAAGAGATCTGAGGTACAATACTAAAAGAAATCCTGACGTTATCAAAGACAACCGAACTGTTAAAAAATCTGCACAACAGGTCTTGAGAGCTCTTGTATAACACAACAGAAGTAAAGTCAAAATAAAAGATAAAACACATATTTAACATACACAAATATGAAAAATGAATGTGAACGGTGGCAAACATTGATAAAAATTTTAAATTTACCTTGCGTTTATCGGAGAATAATACCATGGATAAGAGCTTTAAAATTTAATATATCACGATTTATACTAAGAGTAGATTTTATGCTGGTTCTGTTTTAGACTGTTATGAGATTCTAAGTAAAAGTGACCAATTTACTTATTAGGCAAAATGATACTAATTGGTCTCTTCCTTACAAAGTGCATATTAGATCATCGGTATTGGGCCAATCAAAGTGTTATGTGTGAAAAGCCAGTAATCATTTATATTTCCGAAAATGCAATATTCTATCATATATACAGTTTGAACTTTTTTAATCCATAGATATTGCGTGTATGTGGTAAACATAAAAGCAATAAGAACTTCATTTTCTGTAATAAATAATCATACTCATATTGATAATAATATAGTGTTATCGTTTTGTGTTTTGGAATATCGTGCCGTTACCAAATTGGCAATTTATTCAGTTCATTATATAGGGATAAAAAGCTAATTTGTTAACAAATAGATTTTAATTTAAGTAACAGAAATGTACTTATATAAACATGATAAAGAGATCCATTAAATCTGCTTTTTGTAATTTAATGTTGTTTTTTTTCAATACTAATATAAAGAATGTCTAATATTTCATATCTAAAACGTACTCATAAAAAGAAATACTACAAAACATTTATAAAAAAAAAATATAAAAAAATAGCTTAGATTTTCCGGAGCCAAAAACAAATCCCAGACACAAACGGAGAAAAATGCATCGCAAAATAATGCAGTCAAATTGTATTTGTAATAGTAACATTATGATATTACCATTTCTTTCTTCTGAATGATATGCCGAACGATTAAAAAGAAAAGAAAAAATATATAAAAAGATGTTTAAAATTTATTGTAAGTAAATGTGATGTTTCGTTCAACACTTGATACAACAAAATGTTAAGTATCGTATTAAAACACTTCACGTTAATTGATAGGAAACAAAATCGAAAATAAAGTTAAAAAAGACTTACAAGATGTCAAAAGGCAAACAAAACATGAAATGTTGCCATTATATTGTAAAAAAAACTGACAACTATATTTTAATGACTTAATACAATATTGAATAAAATAAAGTGTGCAAGTTTGCAATCATAACTGAATCGTTTATAGATACTATAAAATGTATTTAACCCTCTTCTGTAGAAACATAGACACCCAAGAGAAAAATATGAAACAAATTAAAATAGAAATCTTGTCTTAGAAATATATATTTTAATAAGTCAACATCTAAATATACTCTGACTTCTTGATTTATTTACAAATGAGTTTTGCATTTGAAGCTAATTATCCATTTGCTGACATTTTAGCATTTCACCAATGGCCTCAGTATCTCACCGACCATATTAATATCTTGTTTTGTTTCAGTACTTCTGGAAAATGCAATAGGCTTTTGTACTATTCTGACTCCTCCATATTTCTGAAAAAAAAAAGATGTTAACAACAAAAAAGTCACAAACACTTTACATAATGTATAATGCCTTAGTACAAACCCGTGGTATCGTCATTTCTCTAACTTGAGATTACAACTACAAATGAAACATACAAATTACTTAGTTTCCTACGAGGAAGATACTAAGAGAGCTTAAAAGGGCAATGTTATTTTTAAGTTATTCAAAGAGACTAGCAGAAAATGTTTCATGTATGAGTATTTATTTGTAAATGTAAACATACGTATTCAAACTTTATCGAGGCTCTTTAATTCAACTTGTTTAATTAATTGAATATGAAAAGAAACTCATGTTTATCCTTTATGTAAACAAAGGATAGGTCACGTATATCTGTTTGTTTGTTTGTTTGTTTTGGGTTTAACGCCGTTTTTCAACAGTATTTTAGTCATGTAACGGCGGGCAATTAACCTAACAAGTGTTCCTGGATTCTGTACCAGTACAAACCTGTTCTCCGCAAGTAAGTGCCAACTTCCCCACATTAATTAGAGGTGGATGACGAATGATTTCAGACACAATGTCTTTTATCAAATCGTCGCGGAGAACATACGCCCCGCATGAGGACCGAACTCACGACCCCACGAATTGTAGACCAACGCTCTCCCTATTGAGCTATGCAGGCGGGTACGTATATCTGTATGCTATAATAAATAAACAGTAGGAGTTTATTTGTATAACACTTTCCTATCTAAGACAGTGCTGGGCTACGTGTTAGGTATTGTACGACCATCACCTCTTACAAGACTCAATATCATCAAGTCACCTATAAATATTGTCTTTCCGAAAATACTGCATATCTTATTAATTTCCTTGCTCAACATAAAACTATTTATCTTGTGGGCAGAGGATAAATAAAATGGTGTTACCTGCGATAACTGCAATCAAAATGGCACACAATCTTAAAGGTGTTGTGCGTTTGGCTCGAACGATAAAGATATATAAATATTTTAAGGCTATGCAAATATAGTATGAAAGTTATACCAAAATAGTAGGGCCAAGATGACCCTAGTTCGCTCACCTGAGAAACACACCATAACACGCCATAACAGTGTAAACATGTTTGACCTAGTGATTTCATGGAAATAAATACTCTGACCAATTATCATTAAAATTGGAGCAAAAACCTTGAGTATAAACAAGTATTTTCTTTGATTTGACCTAGTGACCTAGTTTTTGACCCCAGATGACCAATATTCAAACTTGACCTAGATTTCATCAAGGCTATCATTCTTACCAAATTTCATGAAGATCAATTGAGCAATACAGAGTCCATCGCATACACAAGATTTTTTTTATTTGACCTAGTGACCTAGTTTTTAATCCCAGACTATCCATATTCGAACTTGACCTAGTCTTCATCAAGGCAACCAATCTGACCAAATTTTATGAAAATCCAGTGTAAAATGCAGCCCTATTGCATACACAAGGTTTTTCCTTCATTAGACCTTAATGACCTAGTTTTTCAACCAAGATGACCCATATTCGAACTTGACCTAGATTTCATCAAGGCTATTATTCTGACAAAATTTCATGAAGATCAGTTTAAAAAAACAGCCTCTTTCGCATACACCAGATTTTTCTTTGATTTAACCTAGTGACCTACTTTTTGACCCTAGATAACCCATATTCCAATTCTATCTAGATTTCATCAAGACAATCATTCTGACTAAATTTCATGAAGATCAATCGAAAAATACAGCTTCTATCGCATATACAATGTTTTCCTTTGATTTGGGCTAGTGACCTACTTTTTGACTCCAGATAATCCATATTCGAATCTGTCCTAAATTTCATCAAGGCATTCATTCTGACCAAAATTCATGAAGATTAATTGAAAAATACAGCCTCTATCACATACACAAGGTATTTATTTGATTTTACCTAGTGACCTCGTTTTTTGAGCCCAGATGACCCATTTTCGAACTTGGCCTAGATTTGATCAAGGTACTCATTCTGACCAAAATTCATGAAGACTAAATGAAAAATACAGCCTCTATCGCATACACAAGGTTTTTCTTTGATTTGACCTAGTAACCTAGTTTTTGAACTCAGATGACCCATTCTCAAACTCGGCCTAGATTTCATCAAGGTAATCATTCTAACCAAAATTCATGAAGACTAATTGAAAAATACAGCCTCTATCGCATACACAAGGTTTTTCTTTGATCTGACCTAGTGACCTAGTTTTTGATTCCAGATGACCCATTTTCAGACTCACCCTAGATTTTATCAAGGTTATCATTTTGACAATATTTCATCAAGATCAGTTGAAAAATACAGCCTCTATCGCATACACAAGCTAAATGTTGACAGACGACAGACAGACAGACGACGGACTCCGGACATCGAGCGGTCACAAAAACTCACCTGAGCATTGCTCAGGTGAGCTAAAAACAGAGACTGGACAGAATGAAATTATTGCTTCCAAAGGATGAAAATTTAACATAACCTTTGGACCGTAAGTGTCAAATGCCGTCTACCATGAAATGCGGAAAGCGTTGATTTTGGTACGTTTACATATCAAACATTTACAATAAAACAAAACAACTCACTCTGTCCACTCGATAAAAGAATCCCCAGGATTGGGGAAGCTCAATAACACTTTGTGACTATTATACTGGTTGCATATATCTAAATCAAAACCATACCATATATAAGGGTCTGAAAGATAACCCTACATCTTTTAACATTTCGCCGGTATAATAATAACAATCAGCCTGGGAACGTGATTTATATTCGAACAGATGTTGATGTTTTACGCAATATAATTCAATGGTGTAAAGTTAAATAATATATACCCTGTTTGTTCGTATGTACAGTGAATCACCGCTCGCTCGAGCATCGATGACTCGAGCACCCGGGCTCGCTCGAGCAATTCATGTGGTCCCGGCCGATTTCCTTCTATTTTCTATGTGATATTACCATGGCTGGGTCGAGCATCGATAACTCGATCGCTCGAGCATGACACCTGGTCCCTGTGTATTAATTTACTCTTTGTTGCTTCTGGCTAACTCGAGCAGAGGTGTCAAAATTGTTCGGCGGTCAGAATGTGTCGGTTAATTAAACATTTTCATACACCGTGAGAATTGCGTAGTCTATTCCCAGACTATCTTAAATGTTTGTTTGTCGGTATATTCGATCTTATGATGATATTAATTATTAATAAAAGCTTAAAGAAAAGTTTTATTGATTAAATATCGATCAATTACTGATTACTTAAAGCATCTTTTCTGCGGGATCGAGAAGATAGTTATGAGATTTTAGTATTTTAATCAGCAGTTTTTTGCATGCAAATGAAGGAAATAATATAGCCTTTTCATAAAATTGAGACGATAATTATGATATGCACTAATGTCTTGTTGATGAATAAAAATAAAAAAAGTCTTAGTTGTTTCTTCAAATGTGCCATTTACAAATTACATATTGAAACGTCTATCAATAGATAACGTTTGTAATACGTTTGTTTTTGCAAATGTCACAAGTTTGTTATTATTACGCATCACCGTTTACTCTGCAAACGGTCCCGATGACAATTTAGGACGGATTACACCAAACCGGAAGTGACTACTCAGTGTTACATGTGAAGTAGTCCAAAATGTAGTTCCATGCTTTGGATGAAATCTGGTATAATGAGTGACATGAGGAGGTGACAGTTAAAGTTTTGGCTTATGTTTATTACTTATAGTATTGAGAATAGATCTAGACCATTTTCATTGTAAATTTTTTGGAATAAGTTTTATTCTTTGCGAAAAATGTCTACCTACGCGTAACTGCTAAACGGCTGTTTTCATGGGGGCATTTTTAGAGGGTGATGTTTCTCAGAACAGATTATTTTTCTTATATTCAACATAACATGTCAATATTTTTCTATTTTTGATAAGAAGACATGTTATACTAAATGACCATATATGGTTTTCATATCATTGAAATGCTCTAAAGTGCTGAAAATGAGGTCTGAATGTTTTGTTATTAATATGAAATAAATAAGGAATTGAATTGGTAGAATGTAACCTTTAGTTTTCTTTGTATGTTGGTCAATGTTTGGGTCGCTCGAAACCATGGATAACTCGAGCATTTTGCTCATCCCCTTGCGACCTCGAGCGAGCGGTGTTTTACTGTATATTAGCACGTGTCCGGCACTAATGTCTTTGTAACGCATCCCGTGTCTGTGATGTAAATGTAGGCTTTTAAAAACATCAAAGAAAATCCAGAGTAGGTCATCAGGCTTCAAATTTAGGACAGCATCGCTGTTTGGATTGACGACATCAAATTTGAATTTATGATCTTGAAACCACATGCCATAACATGCTTTCCTAAAGCCCTTTCTCTGTCCTATATAAACAAATGTATATGAAAATCGGGACCAAACATGTTATGTTGCTTTTCAACTCTGTCAGCAAAGCAGTGGTTATAATCGTATAATAATTTTATTATGTTAATGATAATCCGGTCTCGGAATTTCGCAGTTGTAATTCTTTGTGACTTATTGTGTTTGTTTGTGTTTTGTAACTTGTTAGAATGGTATCCATTCTTCGACATCTTCCAGACTCTGGTTAAAGATAAATGAAGAAGTTAAACTCTTTTCAATCAAGCATACAATGTACCTCCATACAGGCAGATCATGGCAGATACGGGGCATGAACCTTTAAAACAGTATCTGCCTAATAACTTGAGAGCCATTTGAACCAGTACCTTTAAACTTGAAGGCATAATTTTGTTATAAAGAAGATGACCCCTGTAGTTTTAGGTCGAGCATATTAAAGGTCAAGGTCACAGAGACCTGGGCCTTGAAAACGTTAGGTGATTGATAAGTTGATAACTACTTAACCAAGAATCTTCAAAGCCGGTTTAAGCTTATACAGTAGATGACCCTTATTGTTTTGGGGTCACTAGGTAAACAACCAAGGTCACAGGGGCCGGAACGTAGAATATGGTTTTCGCCCAATAACATCGGAACCACTTGTCTCGTTACCTTCGAACTGGATAGAACGATTTGGCTTATTTGAAGATGAGCCCTTTTAGTGTTGGTGTCATTAAAGCAAAGGTAAATGCCACAGGTATCTGAACCTTGGAAACGATTTCAGCTTATTTATTTAAGAACCACTCAACCTAGAACCGTCAATATTTACAACATGATTTTACTAAAATAAAGTAAATAATTGTTTTGTTTTATGGTGTCACTATGTCAAATGTCAAGATAACAGGGACCAGAAAATTGAAAACCGGTCACTCAAAAACATGAGCACTACTCCACCCATAACCTTAAAACTTGGTATTATTAGAGCGCTTATCAAGTAAATTATCCCTATATTTTTAGGGTCAATTAGCCATCTCAAGGTCACAAGAATCTGAACACTGAAAAGTACTTCTATACGTTAACATGAGATTCACATCACCAAGAGCCTTCAAACTTTATTTCGTGATTGAGGTCAATCAATAAGAAGATCCCTATTGTTTTTGGATCAGTAAGTCAAAGGTCATGGTCACAGGGGCCTTAATCTTAAAAACGGTTTCCATTCAATAAATTTGACCTACTATCTTTATACATGATAGCATGATTAGGTTAATGAAGTCGTTGACGCCCTTTCTTGTCGTGGTGCTGGGTGAAGGTTTCGTAGGTCAAAGGTCAAATTATAGTAATCACGGGCCTGAAACTGGAAAATGCCGTCATATTGTGGCAAGTGTATTTTACATAGAGCTCTTGTTTTTTAAGTCACTGTAATGTATGAACTGTCAACTAAATATTATACGGCTTTCCTGAATGGTTTGGTTTGGTTTGATGACAGGAACAAGAAAGGTCAGTCGTAGATGAAGGAAAGGCGTAAGGGTTTAGTTCATGTAATACATTTTACCATTTCTTCAGAAAAGAAATTCACAAACTGAAGAAGTGTTTGAAGTGATCAAATTCCTTTTTTTATTTAGGGCATTGCATTAGAATTTGCAAAATATTTCTTTGAAGAAATGCGTATATCTATCTTTTTCTCATTTAAGGTATTGATTAGAGATTTTATTAATGTGATGATGAAAATACTTTTTTGTGGTTTCTTACATAACCTGTTTGCATAAATTCTTGTTCAGCCTGTATAGTTTTATCTGTTCCGTTCATGTGGGTTTGCTATATGTCATGTTTTCTATTTTGAATGTTGGAGAGAAAATAATGTTAAAGCAAGCCAACCCACGACAGCTTAGTGTGTATACTGTGAAGATTAACACACAGCTACAGACTGAATAAAGTATCCAAATGTTAAAGTTACAGAGTAGCTTTGGTAAAACTATGGTTAAACTATCTTGCAAAGAACAACAGTTGACATGTTAATCAAACAGAGACGCCAAAAATCACAGAAAACACAACATCATTTTTGCTGGACGAAAAAACATCACTGACCTGTCACCTCCATTTGTCTTGGAAAGAAATTGTGTTAGTGTTCCTTTTGACGAAGGTTACAAAAGATCTTTATTACCGAATATTACTCAAGAAACTACGAATACCAAGGAATTGTACTAAACACCGGTGCATATCTGAGTTGCAGTAACAAAATCACCTATAGAACTAACGTACATTTAATTTATAAATAACTTTTAAGCTTAAATAGCGTAACCTAATCTGATGACTAACATATGGGCAGGCCTAAACATGTCAGAATGGGAAAAAATCTCCGGGGGTTACTTCCATCGTTTAACGAAGAAAAGTTATAAAAAAATAAATTTTAAACAAAAGCAAACAAAAGACGGAGTCACCCAACGAAAAAAATCAGTTTTCCCCTTGTGCGCATGTGCCGGATACGACTCCTATGGGATAAACATAAGAAGGGGGTTTTGTTTAAATTGCTATACCCCTAGTCGAGTTAAGCATTAAATTTACCAAGGATAGCGCTCTTTCTGTGGGGAGGGCTTTAAAAAAAGACAAAACTTTTCTCAAAACCATTAGCCCCTCCGAGGAAAAAACCACCCAAAAGGTTTAAAAGTATTTCATCTTCCATAGTATCAAAATTTACCATTTAGTACCAGTAATGAAATCGAGCCCGGAAATTTTACAATTACTTTAGAAAATGGCCCCTAACAACCAAAACATGTAAACGGGAAAAAAAAATTTTTGGCAAAAAATTTTGGATGCCGTGGTCCTTTGTCTACAATGGGAACCACTATTTTTTCGTTTTTTTAAAACGATTCGCCCTTTGCAAAAAAAAATTTACAGAAACTTTTTAAAAAAATTCATTTTCCATGACCCAAAATGAAACGGTTTTTAAACAGAGGCCCCTCGTTCCATGAAAAATTAAAACAGACGTTAAAAGCAGTGTCAAAAAATTGACATACGGGCCTTTTTTTATATTATTGTAAATGCAGAAATTGCACCCATCTTTTGTAAATTTTTTTTTTAAATTGAGAAAATGTCAGATTTCACCGCATAAATACCTCTCAGGGTTTTTCGGTTTTTCATAATTTAAAATTTTCCCCAGGGAAATTTCATTAAATTCGGTTTCATAAAAAGAAAGTATTTTTATAAACTTCAGTAATTTTTTTGTTTTTACCCCCCAAAACCACTTAAGGGCCTAAAATTTTTCAATTTAAATTCGCGCAAAGTATTTTAGTTTCCCCCGGGCAATACCCGGAACCCCGTGGAAACAAAAATATGGGAGCCCAAAGGCTTAGCCGTGAACCCCATAAATTTTAGTTTTGGGGGGACTTTAAACCCTTTTAAAAAACCCTGGACAAAGAAAAGGCCTTGCGCACACCACCTTACATTTTAAATTGACGAACCCTATGTCTAAATTTATTTTCTTCCCAGAAATTTTTTATCCCTCGATCAAAAAGGGGGAAAAAAAAAGAAATTTATTTTTTAGTTTTTTGTATTTTTTTACATTCGATTTTTTTTTTGATAAATTTTTTTCTTTCTACAGAAACTGTAAATTTCCCTTTTTGGCACAGGTTTTTGGGCTACGGGGGGGGATTCAATAATTTTTTAAAATTTTTTCAGATTTGGGGGTAAATTTTTTAAAAAGGGGAAATCAAAAAATTTTTTCGTTTATAAAAGATGAAAAATTTTGTACAAAATTTGTAACATGTATTTTAAAGAAACTTTGTTTCAAAAATTTTTAGGGCAAACTTTTTTTTAATTATGGAACCCATTACGAAATTGGGATTGTTTTTTTAATAAATCATATGGCAAGTCTTTTAAACCATGTATGAAAAATTTTAAATTGAAATTTTTGTAATTGTGTGCCAGTCTATGCCATCTAATTAATGCCCTTTTAGTTTTAAGGCATTTGATATTTTTTATGGATGCCAACTATAATAAACTTTGTTTTAAATTAAATTTTTTTAAATTTTGTTTGGGTAATTAGCGGCATTTTATCATGCCCTATCTAAAGGTTTCATCAATCCCTTTTAAATTTTCTCATACTTTAACTTTAGTTTTTAAAGAAAAAAAATTTTTTTGTATTAAGGAAGAAATAATGACTTTTTTAATCATGTGACCTGAACTTGGGACACATATTTTTTGGTAAAAGTAGCACGTATTTTTTTTGGGGAGCCTACGGGGGTAGGGGGACCCAAAGAGCATTTTTATGCCCGACTTTGTTTTGCATGGTGCTTACCAAAATGTTATATTTTTTAGTTTCCTTCCGCCAGACTTTTTTTCCCGGGTGAGGTCATAACCCGGAATACAATCCCGAGTTCCCCTTGTCTTCACTCGCCTGGTTTGGATTTTCCCCCACGCAGAGCTTTCGTCCCATTTGGGCCGAAACCGCAAAAAAAGGGTAAATTTTTTTTTTATCCTCAAGTCAGCTCGGGGAAAATGCAATCACCTACCCCCAAAGGGGGAGCCAACAGGGAAATCAACGTATTCATTTTTAAAAAGGGACGGTTTTTTGGGAATTTAGAAGCCCCTTTTTGGGGGGCAAACAAATTTCACTTTTGAATTAAAGAACGGTCACGTCAGTTTAGAAGGAATTTAAGAATTTTTGGGGGAAACAAAAAAGTCTGAACTTTCTTTTTTCTTTCTTATAATCAGTTTTTTTTTTTTTCATATCTTTTCATTTTTTAATAATCATTTTTGGGTAAAAAAAATTTTAAAAATTATTTAAAGGGGGGGTTGATTTGTTCTAAATGGTTTTCTGCCCCGGGAACGCCTTTCCTTCAATTTTTGCAGAATTGGGTTTGGGCGCCCAACACAGTACTTTGGGAGCATTTTTAAAACACCCTTTTTAACGCAGCAATTTTTTTGGTAAAGATTCCTCTTTTTTTGGGGGTTTTTTGGGTTACACATATAATAGTTTTATTCATTTTCAATGACGCCCAAACCCAAAGACAAACAAGCCCAGATCCGTAGTTTCACTAACCAGCTTTTGGTCACAGACAAATAGACATTTTGTTTACCACGGGGATTCGGGGGTGAGTTTCCCCCCTTTTATTTTTTTTTTGGGTTTTTTTTGTGTCACTCTATGTTTAACCACCATATATCGTGCTAGATGACCGCCCTTGAAAAGGAGAGTTATCCTAACCCTCTTACGGTGCTCCCCCCTACTTCCCCCAGGGGATCCTATTAGGTTTTAAGTGTCTTTATACAACCAATACAGTATTTTTTTTTTAAATTTGTGTGGGTTAGCAAGTTTGGGTTTATTTGCTATATTTTTAAAACCTACTTTTATTTTTTTGGGGTGCTCCCCCAAATTTTGGTTTATACCTATACTTTATCTTAGGAAAAAAGCACTTTGATTTAGGGATTTGGACACAAAAGGGTTAACACTAGTTACAGTTAATTGATATTTGATAAGGCAATTTATTTTTTTTCACCTACTGCAGGGATTTTGGGTTGTTTGGTTCCATGCCCCTTTTGGATTGACCCCATAGTACTTTTGGCCCCAACTTGGTTTATTATTTTAGTGGGGGACTTTTGGTTAGTAAAAAACGAGAGTAAGATTTTTTTTTGGCCCCCGGGGGAAACTGTAGAGTTTTAAGTTAAACTATTGAAAGTCTATATTCCCTCCGATTTTTTATTTAGTGTCTCGGGTTGTTTAGTAGGTAGTGTGTAGGGGGTTGTAAGTGTTAACATAGGGTACCATTTAAACAGACTATTTTAGTAATTTTAACGAAGTGGGAAAAGGGATTTAGGTTATAAAGAGGGGATTACGAAAACTTTTAAGGAAGACAGGCTGGGGAAGGGGGGGGAAAGACATAGTAAAATTAGAACAGAGAAAGATGGGTTAGAAGCAGAGAGAAAAAGAAGGAAAGTTTAAATTTTTGAAGCTGGGTTCAGAAAGAAAAGATGAATATGAACAACAAAGTATTTTTAGAGACAGAAAAAGGAAAAAATTAAGTTAGAAGCAAAGGTTCCAGGGGGAAAAAGATGAGTAAAAATTAATTAAAACCCGGAAAATTAGAAAGGGGAAAAGGAGAATTTAAAAGGTTACTGGGAAGTTAAAACAGAGAAGGAGGAAGCAAAAGTGGGAAATTAGAAACAGAGCAAAAGTTTAAGAACAGACTTAAAAAAGAAATAAAAAAAAAAGGAAAAGGGTTTAAAAGATGTCCCCTTTGATGAGAAAATTGATTCCATGGAGGCTATTGAATGTGTACGAAACGTACGCTGTGCGCAGGTTTGGGATAAAGAATAGGGGCACTTAACTTCCCGTTCCTTTTTAAAGGGGGGGAAAAAACGGCAAGAAAGGTTTTTGATGGGCCCTTCCGTTGAAAAATAGGGGAATTGAAAACAAACCGCTTGGGGCTACGTCATTCGAACCCCACTGACGATGGCATAAGAAAAATTTTAGAACGGAGAGGCCTGGGAAAATTTGAGACCTTTGTAAATGTTTCTAGCCCGAATAAGTAGATATTTAGATGGTTTTCTGGGATTGATAAGGTAGAAAAACGTACAAGGGATTTTTAGATTTTATTCTTGGGGACCAATATTTAGATTTTGAAAAAAGAACTAAACCAAAATTTGATGGGAAGAATTTATTAAAGCAAGGGATTACAGAAATGCAATTTGTTTTGAAAAGGCTCGTGGGGCCCCAATAGCCCGTGAACGAACCAAAAGGCCCGGGACCCAAAAATAAACCATATGAAATATCTCAAGACAGTATCCTATTAGGGGCAGGGAGGCACTAGTAATAGAGGTATAGCAATGTTGCTAATAGAGGTAAGGGGTTTTTAAAACCCCTTTTTTGGGACTGAAATGTAATAATGTGGTCCCAATAGGGCATGCTCATATTTTCTGAGGGTGGAAAGTACGGCGTTTAAAAATGCTAATGCCCCAGCAAGGGTTAAAAGGGAGAGCCCGGGAAAAGGAAAATATAAAAGGGGGAATAAAATAGTAAGGGGCAATAGAAATAAAGGGAGAGGCCCCTGACCGATCAAAAGTAGAGGGGAGAAAGGGAAAAAATTTGAGATAGAGATAGGAGTAAAATCAATAGGGCAGAGAGGGAAATAAACATTAAAAGAACTAAGTTATGTTGAAGTTTTGGGGAGGGTTTTGTAATTTCAAAGTCCCCAAAAAAAAACCCGGGACTTGTAAGGGGAGGGATTAATCGGGATGCAGATAAAAGCGTACAGGGGGATAGGGAAACGGAACTTAGTAGAAGCAAGGGGGGGTTTTTTAGAGAAAAACCCTAGATGTAAGTACAAAAGATGGAAATGAACATAAGGGTAGTTTTACTAAATAGATATTAATTTTCCCTTTTTAAGGGTACCGGAGAGGGGGTTGGGTTTAGATAATCCTACCAAAGAAAGTTAAAAATTTGGGAATTTTAAGGGAGCTTTAAACCTCAGTTTTGTATTTAGCCCTAGCAGTAGAAACTAGGCGCAACCAAAGTTAAGAAGCAAGGGAAAGCCCTTAAAAATTTCCGGGCTCAGATTTTTGATTTTAAAAGAAGGAATTCCCTTTGAAAAAAAACAAAAGATAAACACTTTAATTTTTTGTAGAAAGAAGGGTGAGGAAGGTACGATTAAACAGTGTAAGGTAAAGGGTTTGGTTTGGTTTGAGATAAGGAAAAAAATTAAATTTTATAAAAGGGGAAAACCGCCCAAAAATTTAAAACAAAAGAGACAGCTATTTTTACCTAAAAAGGCTTAGAGAAAAATGTGATGAAAAGTTGCACATGATTCGGTTTTCGTCACCATTTAGGTATAAGGAAAAATAATGAAGGGGATTAGGGGGAATTTTACTGGCCAGGGGTAAGGGGAGAGGTTAGGGTACTGTCTCCCTGTTTGTATTTGTCAAAAGTACAAACTAAGGGGAAGTAAGTAAAAATTCCGTTTGGAAAAAGGGCCCTTTTATTGATACCCCCG
This sequence comes from Mercenaria mercenaria, assembly GCF_021730395.1. NCBI lineage: Eukaryota > Metazoa > Mollusca > Bivalvia > Venerida > Veneridae > Mercenaria > Mercenaria mercenaria. The sequence continues at coordinate 30,096,417 of NC_069362.1, forward strand.
TTTAAGAAGTTTTCCGTCCCAAACGTTTGGGCCGATCGAACCCCATGACTGATAGGAAAAACAGGTTTCATTTTGACTAAGGTAGATTATGCTTTCAAAATATCCAAACTATAGCACTACCTTTTTGAAAAGAGAGAGTACAAGGCCCCTTTGTAAAAGTACAGTAAATTAGGGTGCCAGAGGAAATTTCTTAAACCCATTGTGGATCCCCAATTACGTCAGAACTTAGGGAAAGTAAGTAGGTTTTTTTTCATTAAGGGGAAATTAACTACAACACCGTAAACACCCCCATTGTTAAAAAGGTTTAGTAAGAAATTTTTTAAAGGTAGTTTTGAAGCAAAAATTTTTTAAGCGGAAAGTGTAGTGGGGAGACCTAGAGATTGGGATAGGTAATTTTAATGCTAATTGTTTGCCCTTTCCGTGAAGTTTTCCCCCAAGGGAAAATTTGGGGGTTTTTTCCCTTTGAGTTACTTTTACGGTAGAACCATTTCCTTGGGCCGATTTAAATTTGCCTTTAAAAGAGTTTTGGGGTGGTAAACGAGAAAGAAAGAGGTTAAAACCACTTACCATTTTGTTTTTGGGTTTTTTCAAGAAAAGTTTTTGGGGGATACGTGTAAGGGTAGCTCAGCAACAGTTTGCAAAAAGGGATGCAAAAACAAAATATTCCAAAAGGAAGGCTAAGATAGGGGTTTTTAAGGAAAGGGATAAAAGGGACTTGTATTGTTTCCTACGAAACATAAAATTTTTTTGTTTTCATTGAAGGGCCTTACGTAGTGTAGAAAGGGATAAATAGACTAGATTACAGGAAAGATGTAACGGAAAGTTGAAAACGTTTTTATCAAAAAATGCTGAAAAAAGTACTTTGGGGAAAGGGGATTATTTAAATTTTACCCGATAAAGGGGATTTTTTAAATAAGGTTGGAGCAGCTTTTTGGGAAGGGCGATCAGAGAGATTATGACAGATTAGATCCGAATGGAAAAAGTTGGGTGAGTTTTCAAGTAGATAAAAAGGGTATAGTTTTTTTTGTCCCCATAAAAACAGGGGACAGAAACGTACAAAGAGTAAAAAAATCCCGGGGTTACCAGGAGAATGTAAGCCCGGAAGTAAATAACCCTTTTTTAGAAAATTTCCCCAGATTTACACAAAATTCCTGGGGAAAAACTAACTTAGTTGAAAATGATATTCGTTGTCAACTACAGATCCCCTAAGATTTAAAAGGGTTTTTTCCCATTCCTTTTCATTCGCAGGGCCCGTATAAAAAGGAAGTAAAATAAAAAGTTGGAGTTGGGAGTAATCGAACCATCAAATGCTCCATTTTCCCCCCCTATTGGCCTCATAAGGAAAAAAGGTAACAGTATAAAAGGGTTTTGTAAGATTTTTGCCAGGGCAACAAAATGACGGTTTTTTGACGCGGAACCCATGCCAAAATGGGGAAAAGGGTTTTCCCCAAAACTATCTAAGTATTGATAAATTTTTTTAAACCAACTTGGGGCAAAGGTTCCCGGGAGGTTTTCCCTTTTTCTAAAAGGCAAAACCCATGACTTTGGGGTTTTAAACCCCCCAAAGGGTTTTTTTCCAGTTCCGTAAATCCCTTTGGATTTTTAACCCCAAACCAAACAACGTTTTTTTTAGCCCGAGGCCCGGGAAAGGGTTTTAAACCCAGGGGAAACCCGATAGCTTTAAAAATGATATCCTTGGGGTTTACAATCACTTTGGGCCCAACATTAGTAGCAAATTTCTGATTGTTAACCAACTAAAAAAGGGTAATAAAAAGCAAAACCACTAATGTTTTTAGGTTTTTAAAAAGGGGAATGGGGGGAAAGGGACATGATAGGGGATTTCCCAAAACCCCTTTAACCAGTTTCCAAAAAAGGTACAGGCCCAACAGGATGCCCGGGGGGGGAGAACCGAAACCAAGAAGGCAATAAAGTTCTTCTTTGGTGTAGTTTGATTTTACGAAATTTTATCCCCAATTTTTTCCCCCCATTTCAGTTCCGCTCACAGATTTGACAAAAAGGGGCAACCAAACTTTAGAGGGGGGTGAAAATCAAAAAAGGTTTTCCAGACTTTGAAGGTACTTAAGGGGCCCCCCTATTTTTTAAGTTTCCCAAATTTTGATCAGACTTTTTTATTGGAAGAAAATTCAGATGTAAAAGGGTTTGGCCCCAGTATTGGGTTCAAAAAATGATGGGGGAAATTACCTGTAGCGTATCCCATAGAAAATTTCTACCTAGGGGGCAAAAGAAAACCCTGAAGAGAAGGAGTGTTTTTGCGATGTATGGGTAGCTAAGTTTCACCGGTTTTGTTGGGGAAAAACTTTGTAATTTGAGAAAAAGATCCCTCCCCCGCTTTTTCCCTTTTTTTGAATAAAGCGAAACTTTGCAACTCCAGGCGAAAGAGATGGGGATAACCCGGGGCCCTTTTTTTATATGTATTTTAAAAGGGAGGAAATTTCATCATCTTTTTGTAAATTTTGAGTTTTTGAGGTAAATGTCAGAAATTTTACGCATGAAATACCTCTCATGTTTTTCTGTATTTCATAAAATTTAAATTTTTCCCTGTAAAATTTTTTAAATTGGTTTAGTAATAAGAAAAATTGATTTTTATAAAATTCAGTTTAAATTTTTGTTTTTTTTTTCCCCAAAACCACTATAATGGGGCCTCAAAAATTTTCAATTTAAAAAATTTTGCGCCCCAAAATAGTTTGATTCCCCGGCTTTTAAAACGTGAACCCCCGGGGAAAAAAAAAATTGTCCCAAAACCACGGCCTTTTCCGTGAATCCCATAAATTTTTGTATTTGGGGGGACATTTTCCTTTAAATAGACTGGACTAGATTTTCCCTTTCGCCCCAAACCCCCTTAAAACTTTATAGACGAACTATGTCTGAAAATTTTTTTCCCTTTCTAGAAAATTTTTGCTCCCAAACGAGAAGAAAATTTTTTTTTGTTAGGGTTTTGGGGGGAACTTTCATTTTTTTTTGATAAATTTTTTGTTCATTCCAAAAGAAACTGTAAACCCTTTTTCTTTTTGGGACAAATTTTTGGGTAGTTTCGGTATGTCCCGGAAAAAATTTTTAAATTTTTCAGACTTTGTAAATTTTTTGGAAAGAGGAATCCAAATGTTTCTTTATATAAGATGTAAAATTTTTACTGAAATTTGTAACATGATATTTTTAAAGTACTTTGGTTTTTAAAAAATTATGTCAAACATTTTTGTTTAATTATGGAACGCCATTACTGCATTGGATTGTTATGTATAAATTTTATGGGAAGTCCCAGTACCATGTATGTAATATATTATTGTAATTTTGGGGAATTGTGTGCCAACTATAGCACATCAATTAAATCCGTTGTAGTGTTGGCATTTTAAAATTATAAAGGGTGCCAACTAGGGTAAACCTTTTTTATTATATTGAATTTTGTTTAATTTTTAGTTGTAAATAATACTGCAGTTTTTTTCCCTGTCCCTATCTAAAATGTTTCTCATATACTTTTCATTTTTTTCTCTACTTTTAAATTTTTTCCCCTTTTAATAAAATAATTTTTGGGAAAAAGGAAGTAATAAGTGACGTATTTTAACATGTGACGTCTGAAAATTAGTTAAACACATATGTTTTTTTATAAGGAGCACGTATTTTTTTTTGGGGGCCTTTCGGAGAAGGGGTACCAAAGGGCCCCTTTTTGTGCCCTACCCAAATTTTTTTTGGGGGATGGGCTTTCCTATGTTATAATTTTAGCTTCTTCCGGCCCGAAAAATTTTTCCCGGGGATGTCCCTAACCCGAAATACAAAGCGCGAAAGGTTTTACTTGTCTTTTACCCCGCCGGATGTGATATTTCCCCGGCAGAGCTTCGTCCCATGGTTTTTGGCCCTAAACCGCAAAAACGATGATTTTTTTATCCTCTAATCAGCCAGGGAATTTCAAACACCCCACCACCATAGGACCCAAAAACGAATTTAAAGTATTTACGGGTTTTAAAAGGGGCGTATTTTGAAATTTAGAAGCCTTTCGTTTGGGTTTGGGGCTACTTAAAGTTCACAATTGAATTAAAGAACTGTGTCACGTCAATTGAAAAGGAATTTTTAAAAACTTTTGTATCTAGAGATTCTTAACTTTTTTTTTTTTTTCTTTTTTTTTAAAAAAATTTTTTTTCTTTTCATATCCAAAAAAATTTTTTAATAATCCTCTTTTTTTTAAATAAAAATTTTTTAAAATTTAAAATTTTAAAAAAAAAAAAGGGTTTTTTGGGGGGGTTGGGTTCTGAGGGTACTGGCGCCGGGACGGCCTTTCCTGTCCAAGCATAAAAATGGGAAACACGGAATTAAGCATTTCCAGACAGCTTCCCTAAGATTCAAACCCAAAAGCCTTCGAAAGGTTTAAATAACTTTTTCCAAAAAGCACGTAATTTGATTTAAAACGAGGGAAGGGTTTAGGGCCCGTGCCTTACGCCTTTCCCCACACTTTTTTCAAAAGGGACATTCTGGATAGACGTCAAAATGTCCCTTACAGGTAATCAGCAACAAAGAAGTTTAAGGTGTGTGTGGCCAATTGTGTAATTAGATTCTCGACCTCAGTATTCAAAAAGAATGGAAATGCACAATTCAACCCGTTATCATCCATCAGCATGTAGGGTTAGGGTATATAAATGTCTCAACAATTTCCTGTGAGAAATAAGCCCCGTTTAAATATTTGGAGGTATCAGTTGGTCTAAAAGAGAACATTACAACATATTGCTTCATACATCAAAAAACTAGATGATGACAGTAGACGACCTAGCCCGACGACATGTACTAGAATGCAGCAGTGCTATACCAAGTTGTAAATATTGCATGTTACTGTGTGTTACGATATTGTTATAGTATTTGTAGACCCACTTTGTTACTACGGGTCTTACACTGACATACCTCTGTAGAAGACTTAGCTTCGTGCACACCACTTAAATCTTAAACGAAAATAGTTGAAGATCATGAACAAATATACGAGTCTTTACAAAGAATAAACCGGAAATATAAAGTGGTTTGGGAGCTGATACCCAGCCGTGACAGGCTGGCAAGTGCTGCGACAGTTAAAAGAAATATCGGACCTGTAATGAACACTACTAAACCTATCGAGCGGTTCCTTACATTGGAAGTGCCAAGTGATGACAATCATTAACAATAATACTTTTAAAAGTGACCATTTATACTTACGCACTTTCAAAAGATGTAGTTCCAGATCTACGCGTTTGTTTGCAGTTCTTATTTTAAATGGAAACGAGGTAGATATTTGTAAGATTTATATCTCGTAACATTATACAACTATCATGTCACTTACGTTTTGTTCATGTGTATGATATTTCAAGGTAAGATATGTTTGAGAACCAAAAGTTGTTTATAAACTTCAGGCACTTCCATATTGTGAAACTAAAAACGATACCAATGTGAGTCGATCCCATTTGATATCTCCTAATGTTTGTTCCCCTGCTGTATTCTAGTAATGCTCTTCGTATGTAATTCATCTCCTCTGGACTATTCAAACTCAACAAAAAGCCGCCATTTCCCTCACAATGCCTCGCTGCCCTTGTCCATTCATTTAATTCAAAATCGTAATACAGTACGTAGCATTTAGAAAACTTATCCACACACACTGAAATAAAATATTTTTGGTCGGTATAAAGTATTATTAAGAAGACTATTCAAAATAGACAAAAGTCGACCATATAAAACAAGACAAAGAAAGAAAGAATTATACTTCTTGCTATTATAAATCAGAAAAAAAGACACATATAAATTAAAATATATATACTTACATTCTTGTACAGGCCGATAAGTTGTAAAGCAAAAAACCTGCTGTTGTTTAATATAACCTGCAGTGGAAGCTGCAACAACAATTACATCAAATATTGTGTCCAACGCATTGATATATTGCATATATTTTTTCTTTAATCCAATACATTCACGTGTATGGTAGTAAATTTTACTTATTTGTTTCTTAAATGCTTCAACAAATCGATTTACCATTATTAATCGAAATAATGTTGATTTAACCATATACACGTTAAAATGGAGAAATTGTTAGTTCTTCGACGCACGTTTATCATTTCTTAATTAAAATTTATACATTACCGTAACATTCTTCAGTTTTGTTTTTAAAGAAAAATGGTGGTGGTCTTATTGGACTGTCTTCTCGTTTAATACGTTTGACAAGAGAACGGAATCCTTCCAATGGATGGTGTAGATTTATGTTATTCGATATTTTGTACGTAATTGTCATAAAGTCATATACAATGATTGGCTCTGTTGGCTTGTTTAGGTTACATAGGATCCATGTGTCACCTTGCCCTGACAAGAGTAGTTGCGAATCTACAAATTAGAAAATAACGACACTTATTACCCGAGAAACACCGCAATATCTCGAACAAATGTTACATAATCGAGAAATGGATTGGGTTAAACATCTGGCACCTTTATAATTTACATAGCGGTCTATTTACGGAATAAAACTTCATACTTAGTCTGTTCATATACCTTTGAAACAGCTGACTTCGAACAATTCGAACAGAACTGAAATGTAAGGAAATCCGCCTGTTTCATCTGGTTTGTAGGAAAAATGAGTTTCATATGCTTTATCAGGAATTTGCCACAATTCTTGGGAAGAAAATCGAACAATGTACTGGTTGCATGTGTATGTTCTATCTTTTTCTGGCACACCGCATTCAGGGATATCTGTTGAAATATTACAGGAATCAATCACATGAAAGTCAACTAATATGTGTACGAGAGAATTATCAAAGATATTTATTTATACCGATAATATTAAAATTGAGTCAAGTCACCTCGCTTGCGTCACGAAAATTAAATCGTTATAACTCAAGCCTACTTTAAACATTTTTGCGTTTTTGTTGTATAGTCAACACCTCAGAGACTTTTATCAACTATTTATAGACTTAAAGCAACAACTATAAAAAAGCGAATTCAGAAAAGAGACAGGGACATCTCCGTCTTCGTGTGTGTAATTTAAAAGTCAAAGTTAAAACAACCCTAGTTTAAATTCGTTGGATATAGTATATCAAATGATCCGTCCTGTATAACTTTAGAGTATTTGTAAATGAATACAACGTATTTATATGTACCTTCCGAATATATCTGTGTCCTGAATCCACGAGCAGTATTCTCATTTGTATTGTCGTATGTCAAGAAATAAAGGTATAATAATGTCAAGTCCGTGTGAATAATTTGGTTTTGTCCATTTCTCCCAAATCCAATGCGAAGGTTACTTTTTATACTGTTTACCAAGCTAAATAATACTTGTTCTTTAGAAATTAGAATTACATCGTCTGAACAATTGCTGGAAAGGCACTGAAACTTGTTCTGAAAAAAGTTCACAAGATATTGACAGTGAATCGAAAAAAAATAAAGTTTTGAGATTGCAGACATTTGTCGATTGTTTAAAATGGTTAAAAATTAACAGTGTCCTTGCTAAGAAGGTTGCTGTATATTTGACGATGTGAACATAGCTTCACATTATAGTCTAACATTACTTCAACACAGCAGGTCAAATGGAAAAAAAGATTATTAACTACCAAAACGACAGTTTTCAAAAAGTCTCCCTGTATTTGGATCAGTTTCTCGTCCTATGGAATCAGAGAGAGCATCAACTTTAGTAGAAGAGAAGCCGGTGCTAGCGTTTTGAGAGGTGCTGCACGTTTTATTTTTTTCTTTTGAATAGATTCAATCGAACCGAGTCTGCTATTATGTTACTTTGCTGCGGTCCCTGTTTCCAGAGCACCTATTTGCAGGTTATATTTTCAAAACATTTTGGAGCCCTAAATGACTAAAATATACAATGCGAAAATTATCTGCAACTATTCCAACATTATGTACACTAACCAAAATCACCTTTTTATCATTCTTTCAGCTCTCTGGGGTGCGTAAGTATATTTAGTGAAAAATAATGGACACGCATAACTACGGAGTACATGGAAGGAGTTGTTAGAGTACAGACCTCTCAAAGCAGAACTCTACAACAGTGTATGAATTGATATAAGTACGTTATTGATGTGTGAATATGTTTTAGGGACAAATAAGATGTATAGACAACGGAGAAAAAGCAAACAAGTGACGGACGGCAAATAGCACAATCATAACGAGAAAAAAATTAGTTAATTTTTCACAAAACTGCTCTCTTTACTCCCACTTTATTCAAAGTGTTTAGACCGGGTGAATCTAAATTATCCGCATCGGGTAAAGCCCTTACATAAGAAGAATATTTTGAAAATACAAAAATGGTAAGCAACGCAGTTTCCATTTGTTCCATTTGTATTTAGTAAGATACTGTTAGATCTTTTGAATAAGCGTATACGCCTTTAATAGTTTTAGTAGCACCTTCATGCACCTATTTTTGATATGCGCCTATACATGTACTTAAGTCAAAACTATGCGCTTATATTTGACTACATGGACATGGAGACATGCGTAGTGAACTACTTCCTTTTATTGCATACAGTATTTATACATAATGAAAGCATAATGATCATATTGCAAATAATGTTCATTTTTTCGAAATGACAAACTGTAAGGAAAACGCAAACAGATTTTCTGGTATTCAAACTTTTATTTTCATTTACTGAGACCGTTTTCTATTTTTGTTTTAAAAAGTATTATTATCGAAAATGATTAAAGTTTTACCAGACAATAGACGTTACAATCTTTTAACACACATCGGCTTTTCAACAGGTAACAACACATGTCATCAATATTCATGATAATCGATTATCACGGTATAATATCATTAAGGTAGTTCTGCACGTTTGATAAACCGGAAGTGATGGCGTAACGTCATTTTTCCGGAAAACGTAGAATATAGACTGGATTCGACGTACGGAAATGAAAATCATTGTATTAATCGCAACCTGTGAGTAAATTTATTAGTGGTTCTGTTGCTATATTTCTAAAGTCGAAATATGATATTAAAACATATCACACGTTAAATAATACAAAATAATTTCTTAAAATTAGCGTGAAATGTCCGGTTTACTTTAATCATGGTCAAATATCTCAAAAAAAAGAACATGGACCTATACATTTTTTCATCAAATCATAGGCCCTGTTTTATTTTACAATTGTGAGAAGTTTCATCAAAATCTACATTGCAGAAAAATTTATATACACGAAAATGTTATGAATGTTATGATTTTTCCATAGACTCCCGTTAAGAAGTATTGCGTGAGGTCCCTATTTTTCTAGTCTAGCAAAAATCAAACGCACGACCCTATCTTCTTTATTTGCTGAATTTTCTAGGTATATTCTGAAGTTTTGAAAAATCAGAGTTTAATCAAATTCTACATTGTAGAAACAATTTCGATCAAAACGTGCAGAACTACCTTAATTACTTTTTTCCTGCATTTCTTGTTTGTTTACCGGTAATCGGATAGGCGCCTACTTTAGAGACAAAATTACGGTAAGGGCATGACATGTGCTTATTATCCCATACGGGAATAACGGTAAGGCCGTATGCGCTTACTTTTAATATACGCTTATATTCGAATATGCGCTTATTTACCAGATTTTACAGTATATAGATATACGGTGTGTGGCAAAACGGTTGGATTTATGTTATAATCAATATTTTCGCGTCCTTTAATGTCTTATTTACAACGGCTCAGAGCTAAGACATTAACCAAAAGGGCGCTATCCTCACTGGTTCAAATATTGAAGCATCTGAATGATGATCCACAATAAATCGAGACTATTGACTACAAGAAAGCACTGTTTATTTTCGTTTTGATTTGCTCATTCATGCATGACAATGAAACTTAGGCTGATCTTTATCTATCAAATAGTAATAATATGGGCGTCATGCGGTGAAATAGACGGCCGAAGTTCTTTCATCGGATCGTACTTCACCTATTGGTTGTATCGGATTATAGAACGGTTTACTCAGTCTTCGTTGAACTGTAAATAAAACCAAGCCATTTTATAATTCTAAATTTGGCCGCAAACAATTTAAATTTAACTGTAGATGACTATTTCCAGAAATATTTAACCATCTCTTCTCTTTTCATCGTACAATCAAACAATTTGAATATAAACAACAAATATGCATTTCCTTTATCTTTGACAGTCCTCGTTATTAAGCTCATAATTATGTAATGCTTTTAAGTTGAATAGCCGAGTATTCTCTCATAAACACATCGTTTCAAATAGTTGGTAATTAAGGTATAATGTTCAATGAAGCGGATTAATGTAATTTGAATAATTATAAGAATCATTCTAAAAAATATCAGTGTCTTAAGATATTTTTACATTAATACAAATAGAATGCGAGGTGTTGCGCGGCAGCTGTGTAGAGTTTAGTACAAACAATCGTATTATTGTTGAAAGTAAATGAAATTCACCATTGAAATCAGATTTTAAATTTTCTCTTGCAGTCGTGGCTTTTATATAGTATAAATTATTGGGTTCACAAGGTGTTTTAATGTTACTATCAAACAAATATATTTTAAAAATCGAGCACCGCTACTTTTATGATTTAACTACATCTTTTCAGATGCTACATACTGTTAACCCAGTTACACCAAATGACGTGAATGAAAAATTATTTGACAATGTGCTAAGTATAACACTAGAATGCGCAAAATAAATGGCGGTATTGGCACCGAAGAAACACACGGTGAGTAAACTGGCCAATATATTTTGAACAACTGTTAGACATGCGAATATGACTGCGATGACATTGTGAAAGTGGATACAGATTAAAATCAATGCTACTGAAAATTATAAGTAGAATCGAATAAGGAACCGTTTTAGAGATAGAGTGTGTCTTTTGCAGGTATTCACTGATGCAGTAATGCACATTTCACTTTTTTTTTTTCGGTAGATGGGAGGCTTATTGCAAGGGTCGGACGACTTTTGAAAAAAAAATGAATATGTTGAGTTTACTTTTTACAAGATAGCACCGACATTATGTGAAAGAAGGATCAGGGTAATAATATTTAGCCAAGGTAAAGATGTTTAATGACGATTTTCTAGATTTAGATCAATATACAATGATGAAATAGTTATTATAATGTGAGCATAGTACATCGTTAACTGTAGTGATTCGTGCATATTATTATGGTCATCTTATTTACTATTTATTGTTCAGCAGATACAACTCTTTCAAATTATACTAAAAAAAACAATAAACAAACAAACAAACAAACTCAAAAAACAAAACAACAACCCGTGGGATCAACAGACATCGAAATATTATCTATTTGTGCATTGGATACCCTGAAAACAAAGATTTTGGTGATTTCTATGCTACATCGTAATAAAATGTAAATCAGTTTAAATATGTTGATTATAGCTAATGATAATAATCTTACAAAATTGGAAACAGTAACAATAGATATGAAAATCTTAAAAACGAAAGCACCATTACCTCGCAGACATACACAGAGCTACACTATCACTCTTGTTTCTTCAATTTACACATAGTGTGCTATTTTAACTATTAATCCTATATTTGAAGGATCTATCAAAATAAAACAAATCTTCCTTAAAGGAAACGTAAAACGAAAGGTAGGAATTCTAGTCATGACATTAAATTAAGTGCGGATGTTTCAAATCATTGTACAGTTTGTTGGGCCAGCAAATTGGTACAGAATCTTGTTAATGTGTAGCAGGGAATGAGCGTTATTTTATAACAGTCTATTGATAAGTGTACATAACTTAGTTATAGTTAAAATCACGCATGAAAAACTACTACACTATTGAAATATGATGGTATTCGTATACTAGTATTTTAATGATATATCATAAACCAAACAATTATATTCAACAAGAAAATAACCTGTTGAAAGAAAGTGGGTGGGGTAAGTTTTATTTTAATCATTTAACATCAATATTGTTACTAAATTGCCAATAAACAATCTAGAATGGAAATACAAAGATAATTAAGTGAAGCTTTGCTGTACAACTTAAATAAATTATGAAATACGCAAAGTCATATTTTCAAACTTGGCCGCCATTTTGATGACGTCAAAGATCGGTCCAGTCGCGGAACTCGGACTGGCGGCATGTCTTTTTGTGACCTTCAGACATAGTCTAACTGTTTGGTATATTGTCGCCATTAATCTTTTTACCGATCGCGCGGGATCCCCGTTCTGCATAAACTATAACACCAAAATTATGATTTTTCCAGTCATAAAAAACAGAATATCTACGGGTAAATTGGCATCACAATTATTCTGAAATGCAGATGCATTTACTTGAGTTAACAGCAGGCTCGAATGATATATATTCATACTAGGGTTAATCCCCTGCGCCTGTTGAGCATTTATTCATCATAATATTATTTCAGACACTATATTGGCATGTAAACTAGTTCATGTATGAGTACATGGGCACGAAAAGGTAGCGTTTCTTCAACAAACAGACATAAACAACGAAATAATTGCAAACTGATTTCAAAATAACGCACGTAATATTGTTGTGAAGTTAAGTCATCCCTGCAAATTGTAGTTGCATCGTCGCACTGCGGAACTATATATATTTACGTCAATGACTCTTCGCATCCTATCTGTATATGTCGATATTCTATAAGGAAGCAAAAGTTTTTTATAATATTTTCGAAACAATATTCAGAATGATTAAGGGTTTTGGTAGGAACTATGTCTCACTTGCCATTTGCCGAATGTCATTTTCTCATTTGTTTAATGTTATTTAAAGAATTATTACACATTACCTACCTGGCTTAGTGCTTGGCTAAATCTGTCTCTTACAACGCGATTGGCAGGCCATTTAGAGCTTAAACTTTATTAACCAGACACTTAAATGAAACTGTATGAGAATCTCTCACAAACACTTGTCATACACCAAACCCTGCCTCCGTCATTTGTTTAAATAAATGTCTAACTATAGAAATGATACACGTAACATACAGGAAAAAAACTCTATAACAAATGACAACGATTCGGCAAGCAAAGAACAATGGACTGTAAAATTTGGAAGTGAAAAATGGCATTTCTTAACTTTCAAATTTAGCAAATAGCAACACGCAAAGGGCAGTCGGCAAATTCCTACTCGCATTCCATTAGATAAAAACAGCCACTTCAAAATACAGCCTAATATCGCCGTTCCATAGAACAAATGCTCGTAAAACAGACATTTTTGGCAGAAAGATTTTAACATAAGACAGACAAGTGAATTTCAGAGTTGTTAACGTTTTACGAAATTTTGAGAGACAGTTTTCGCATTTCAAAACTTTGAGGCCGCTGGCTTACATGCATTTCATTCCATAATTTTCTTTCCACTCACTTTGGTTTCTTTTCTTTTTTGCCTTTGTTTTTTTTTTCTTTTCCTGCAGGAATATTAACATTTAAGACATTCGTCATACCCATCCTTAGGATTACAATGGAAATTTCCCGACACAGCAATGATAACAGAACTGCAGCAACCCAACTGGCCTCAAAAGATGAAGATCCCTCAAGCACAGTGTCCAGAAATAAACCGTATTGAGATGCCAATAACCGGAAAAGATTGAATGTATCTTGGTGTTAAGTCGAAAATAAACGAAACATTTATCTACTCCCTTTCGCTATAATGCCACAAGTCGTCCGACCCGTGCAATAAGCCCACCCCGCCTCCCCGTCCCGACTATCCATGAAATAATGAATCATATGAAGTATGCATTATTCAGGCATAAAAACTACTTGTTTTAGTGAGTCCGCCCATGCATTAACGGGAGAAAAATCGTGTGCAAACAAGGCAATTCACGTGCTGTTAACACAGGATCATTTTTTAAATGCTTTGTCAGGGATGTATATGTATTTCTCCGCAGATTGACATCTGGAATCTGCGTCTTGATTCTTCCGTAATATTCTCTTCTTGTAGCATAAAAGATGCAATCTAAGTCCATAGGATGTTCTGCTGTATCAGTTACCAAAACCAAATGCACTACCCCCAAAAATGTACGTACTCGCTCCACCCCTTGTTTACACCCCTTTTAGAAATCGGAGTTGATTCACTTTTTGTTGATAACCACGAATGTATAAGAACTGCGTGTAACTTGCGAAAATGTTTGTTTTTAGGAATCATTTTAATGATTTTTGTTAGTATCAGTCGGAATGTTTTTATCTAATTTCGCGAAGAATTCGGATAAAACATTTGAAAGCTTTTCACTACGTTCGTACTCTTCCGTACACTAAATGTGTTCGTACTCAAAATAATTCGAATGTAAAGTTATTACTTTTGAAATTGTGTTCCTATTTACCAAATTTTTAAGTGATATATAAAAATATAGGTAATTTTATGTTTGTAATTACATGAATAATGACAGATTAAAACAATGGTTAAAAACCTTCATTACATGCTATTGGAAGAATTGTTGATTTCTGGGCCCTGGTTATGGATATTTAAAACATGTTTACCGTTTCCAAGAACAACAGAAAGGTAATTATAAAATGTACCGGAATCATCACATAAGAAAACAATGCATTAAGTCGTCGTGTTATGTTTTTTATGCAAGAATAGCGACAATACACGTTTGTTGAATGTATTAACGTCTGTAGAAGCCCATGGGATATGTTTGTGACCTCGGCCTTCGGTCTCGGTCTCAAACAATCCCGCGGGCTTCTGCAGATGTTATTAAAACGAAAAAACGTTTATTATCCCTACACCAATGAATACCGATGAAATACAAAACCTGTCAAAACGGTCCCCAAGTCGTCAGTCTAACGAATGATATTACATACAACTGACTTTTCAGAGCATCACTTAATGCAGTATGCTCGTATTAATTGTTTACACGCTGTTTAGTGCAAAGCTATTGGTCAGTTTACTCACCTTGTCTTTCTCCGCCATTTATTAACGTATTCTATTGTTAAAATTAGCGCAGATTCACTGTAATAAGTGCACTTTAGTGTTGCTGGATATACACGGTTAGCTAGCCCGTGTTGATATATCAATAAAATTCTAATGTTTTGAAAAACTTTTTAAATGAATAGTCGTCAAAATGTTTACAATATGATAATTAAAGCAGTAAAGAACACATGTTTTGTTGAGGAAGACCACTCCTTCATGAGCGTTATACATTCATTTAAGTTGTGTGCTATGATGCCTACGTTTCTCTGAATATTGTATGTAATTTAAAATATGCCCGATTAGGGCTATGATGCAGATATTGTTAAAATAAGTATATAGTAATATAAGTATTATGTATATCACAAAACATTACAATCAAATGGATGGTTGTTAAAATAGAAAAAGTGGAAACTTCACAGGTCGCTCAACACGACAAAAACGAAAATGTTGCAGGCTCGGTTTGATTGAGCCTGTTCATGAACGGTAGTGGAAATGCATGCTACCGTCCACGCCCTCTTGCCCCGGGTTGAGCAGAACTCAACATTTACACATGCTAAAAGTACAAAAAGCAATTTAGAGACATCCGCAGATGTATTCAAACGGCGGTGAACATGGAACCTTCAATGATACACGTGTTGTGGCGTGTAATTCCACGAAAAGCGGCGTTTGGTCCCCAGGTAAAGTAATGGGTTTGCCCCAAACGAGAAAACAATGGGCAGAACTAAACAAACTGGAATTTAGAAAGGGGATCTGAGGTTATGGGGCCTGCATATCACCGGAACTGTCAAAAGACAAAATTAAAAAGCAGGCACCATATCCAAGGTGTGATCATACAATACCCAAGGCTATGAAAGCGGGAGTATTGGAACCACCCTGGCCGAAATGGTCATGCTGAGAAACTAAACAGTACCATTAACACGACATAAAAATCGTGCTGAACAATCTGAGAAGATCGAAATATAACAGCCCTGACTGAACGTATGGGGAGACTTTTTACGGCCGCCACACAGCACAAACAACCGATCCAGGACTCAATGCACTTTTTTATTTAATAAACAGAACCGAAAATGATCGCTTTGTCTAACTACATAATCTCTAGATAACTAAAATGTATATAAAGTCGCGGAAAAAATTGAAAAATCGTCTACACAAGAATCTGACCACCATTTTCCATGTATAAGGGCCAGTGGAAATTGACATTTTATATCACTTTTAAGGGTTTTTCTTGTGTTTCTAAAGTTAGCCCACTCTTAAATTTCGTAAGCAGGGCTTGTCACAAATTGACAAACGGGCCTTATTTTATATGTATTGTAAATGCAGGTATTGCATCATCTTTTTGTAAATTTTTGAGTTATTGAGATAAATGTCAGATTTCACGCATAAAATACCTCTCATATTTTTCTGTATTTCATAACTTAAATTTCCATGTAAATTTCATTAAATTCTGTTCAGTAATAAGAAAGTTGATATTTTATAAACTTCAGTGATTTATGTTTTTATCCCCAAAACCACTATAATGGGCCTCAAATTGTCAATTTAAATCCGCGCCAAAGTAGTTAGATTCCCCGGCTATATCGTGAATCCCGTGGAAACACAAATAGTCGGAGTCCACGGCTTAGCCGTGAATCCCATGAAATTTAGTATTTGGCGGGACATTATCCTTTAAATAGACTGGACTAGATATGCCTTGCGCACACCACCTTACGACTTTATAGACGAATCTATGTCTGAATTATTTTCTTGCTAGAAATTTATGCTCGATCGAGGTACGAAATTTATTTGTTAGATTTTTGTATGATTTTTGCATTACGATTTTTATTTGGTAAATTTTTGTTCATTCTACAGAATTCTGTAACATTTAATTTTCGGCATGTGATTTTGGCTAGTTTCAGTATGTCAGGATAATTTATTAAATTTTTCAGACTTTTGTAAATTATTTCGAAAGAGGAGTCTAAACGTTTCGTTTATATAAGATGTTAGATTTATACTGAAATTTGTATCGTGATAATTGTAAAGCACTGTTTCAAAAACTTATGTCAAACATTTTGTTAATTATGGAACGCCATTACTGCATTGTATTGTTATGTATAACTCTATAGGCAAGTCTAGTACCATGTATGTATTATATTATTGTAATATGAAATTGTGTGACAGTCTATTGCATACACATACAATGTCCGTTTTAGTGTATGGCATTAGATATTATATGGATGCCAACTATCATATAACGTTTGATTTATATTGAATTTTGTTAATTTGTAGTTGTAAATAATAGCTGCAGTTTATCATTTCCATTACTATAATGTTTCATCATATACTTTTCATATCATTTCATACTTTAACTTCAGTCTTTTAAGTAAGTAATCTTTGTAATATGGAAGTAATAAGTGACGTATTTTAATCATATGACGCATGAACTTAGTAGCACATATGTTTTGTATAAGTAGCACGTATTATTTATGGGAGCCTACGGAGGTATGGTGTACCCAAAGGAGCAGCTTTATGCCCTGACTTATTTGTTTTGCTATGGTGCTTACCATATGTTATATATTTTAGCTTCTTCCGCCAGACGATTTTTCCTGGTGATGTCATAACCCGGAAGTACAATGCCCGAGGTTCACTTGTCTTCACTCGCCTGGATGTGATATTCCCAGCGCAGAGCTTTCGTCCCATGGTTGTGCCGTAAACCGCAAAGACGATGATTTTTGTTATCCTCTGAAGTCAGCTCAGGGATGCAATCACCTACCACCATAGGGAGCCAACACGGAATCAACGTATTCACGGTTTAAAGGGACTGAATTTAGAAGCTACGTTTTGTTTGTGCTACTTAAAGTTCGCAATTAAATTAAAGAACTGTACCACGTCAGATTAGAATGGAACTATAAGAACTTTTGTATCTAGAGATACTGAACTTTCTTTTTTTTTTCTTTCTTATAATCAGTTTTTTTTTTCTTTTCATATCTATTCATTGTTAATAATCATCTTTTGTAAATAAATTTGTAAATATTGTAAAGGGTGTTGATTTGTTCTGATGGTTACTGTCGCCGGTACGGCCTTTCCTGTCACAGGGCTCTCTGCGAATTAGGAAGAGTAGATATTATTAACTATGTTAGAAATATCATAGTGAGTGAGTGAGTTGAGTTTTACGGCAAATCGACACAAAATGGTCATATATCGCCGGGTAGAAATATCATATTTTAAGATGGTGATTTACGTTCGGTGTTCCAAGTGAATATTCCTTTTAAAATACAGTTGTTACCTGATGACTCCTGCTCATACTTACCAGGTTACTTTTCAATGAAATATCCAAAAACAGTAGTTTTATATATTTTTCAGAAGTAATTTCCCATACAAAAATTTGAGCTGAATCGTAGCCGAATGGATATCCAGGATTATAGATCACATGCTGTTGATTATTTACTACGTGGACAGACAAAATGGTTTTGATCATGGTAAAAGCATAGTACTCTTTTCTAAGTCGCGGAAATTCTAATTCCGTTGAATCTGCAAAGTAAACAGTTACATGGTAAAAAAAAAATTCTATAAAACAATGCATTTGCCCTCGCTAATGTAGTTGAAAACATCGCTATCCGCATGTTGAATTAAATACATGTAATCTTCAACTTTATGTAATAATATTAATTAGCATGTGCGTTTTAAGTTAGTCCCCTCCAAATAACTAAAACTACCTGAATCTTAAATCTGATATTTGTGAAACTTAGTATGTTTCTCATAAATATAAATAAATAGAATGACATTATTTGATTTAGTCTTTAAGTCTGGCTTATTTTTCTATTCATCCAATCAGATACAATGCTACAGGTAGATGTAGAATTATTTGATTAACTGTACTGTGTAGAATAATTCTAAATTAAGTACAGGGCTGACGGTCACAGTTTATTATTCGAAAGTAATTGAAGAATATGCATGTTGATAGGGTATATATGAAAATGTATTTCATTGCTGTACTAAATATTTGATGCCATGACAAAAGCATTTGGTACGATACCAAAAGAAAAGATAGGAACTTGATAGCAGATCCTATTACATCACGACAATGCACCGTCCTTTTCCTCTGTGGTCAGCAAAGCAACACTGAGAGAGTTGGGAATTGACAGAGAGAAGCATCCTGCATATTCTCAGGATCTAACATCCCTCGTTTTGCAAAAATAGTTTTTATAATGGTGGTCATCAGATGATGATATTTTGTATCCCAACTTTGTTGCTGTATACAGTTTCTTGCAAGAATCTTCGCTCATCAGTGCCTAGGAAGGCATGCGTTTGTTCGTGTACATCGGGCATGCACACTTAGAAATACATATGTGATGTAATTAAGAGTGCCTTTTTAAGGAGATAAATATAACTGACTCCTTACCGATTTCAGATAGAATTAATATGAATGCTGAATGGATAACATTATTTAACATGTTTGTTTAATGTATTACCAAACACGGTCAAAACTACACCAAAAATTAATATTTGAACGTTTAGAAGTTGTTTATCAAAATTTGTTTTAAACAGTGATTATAACGTATATTCCAATGTACTTTCAGATAACAGATATTGAGCAACGCTGTACATAAATATTCTGCCTAAGTTTGTTTTGATATCCGTTACGTTTAGACCTAACTAAATGAAAATTTCTGCCTAATGCAATCTTTACGAAGACATTTACATATCGTGTTATATGATTCTACTCGATTTGTGTTTATATAGGACCAAGCGGCTGTGTTATTACCGCACTTATTAAATTATACGCATTTACACATAAATACATATAATTATAAGGTAAAATAATTAAAAGAAAACAGCAACAAATCAAATGTAAGACAACGCCTTTGATTGGTCAATGGCAAAGGAATCACTAGCGAATTTATACTAGTAAATGCCGTGCACTAAGTTCCATATCAAATATCTACCATGTTTCAAAGTCATAAAACATAGTAAATATACAGGGCTGATCCAAAAATATCACTGTGTCTATATACTTGTATTTTTTACAGACTTTATTATATAAACAAATTTCCAAATCCAAGTGCTTTGTGTTGCAGTAATTTACCTACACTCCTACAAATATTTTGCATATTTATCCAGATATCTAGTTCCATTGAGAGAATAGTTACGGCAAACGCCGTCACGGTCGTTACTGATGTCAGAAATCGGCATTTTACACATTATGCATTAACGAGTATCAGCACTTCTTCGCAAAGAAACCATTCCAGTTTTATCGGCAGGTAGCAAACTGAAGTCGCTTCGCATCGTTATTATGTGATATTAAGTTAACTTGAGGTTAATCAATTGTCTTTGTTTCTCTATTTGTGCCTATGAAGCAAACATTATATTCGTGTGCGATAAATAGCCATAAGTGGTATACTTTGAATTTTTGTGTATTTAAAAATAAACAAACCTAAGCAATGATATTTATGAAGTAAGAATGAATGAACATACATCTTGGTTTAATTTTCATGAATAAATTCACCACGAACGTACTACGAAAGACCCGTGGTGACATTTCAACTTTAATTCACGCTTTCTGCTTCATGATTTCACGATTTCCACTTCATGAATTCACGATTTCTACTTTCTGATTTCACGATTTCCACTTCACGAATTCACGATTTCACAATAAATCTTCACGAATTCACGATTTCACGAATTCCCGAGTGTTCACGATTTTACTATTTCCACTTCACGAATTCACGATTTCTCGATTTCACGATTTCTTCTTCCTGATTTCACGATTTCCACTTCCTGAATTCACGATTTCACGATTTTACACTAAAACTTCACGATTTTACGATTTCACGATTTCCACTTCACGAATTCACGATTTCATGATTTCATAACAGTACAATTTTAACTTCTCGCGACTTTATCAGTCACATGACTAATGTATAACGTAGAAAATCGCGGGTGATATAAGATGGCGTGTTATATATTTGCACAACCAGGCTTAGGTACTGAAAGTAGAAACTGGCAGAAAATGCCTCAACTGATGAGGAAATAGACTTACAAACAATACTTTTAGAAAGCATTATCGCTTTAAATGTGAAATTGATCCAGTCCCTTGTTTTCGGTTTTAGAATCTTTGTTAGATATTTAAAAAAGGCGAGGCATCTTATTCACATGTAAGCTATTTCCACCTGCTGTGTAAATGGTATGCAAACTGAGGTGATCAAGAGCATGGCCTTACCACGAGGCCCGTTTAAAACGTAAAAAAGCGGCTTAGACGTTTTACTTCGTTACAGGCGTGGAAAGGATATACATACAAAATATGAATTTAATCCATGTAAACATTCTTTTTTCAAAAGAAGGGAAACTAATGTGCCTATGGACGGAAAGGCGGATTCCAAAATAACGGAAAGACGGACGGACAGTGAAATCATGCAATCGTGAAGTTTAATGGTGAAATCGTTAATTCGTGAAGCGGAAATCGTGAAATCATGAAATCGTTAAGTTTAATCGTGAAATCGTGAATTTGTGAAATCGTGAAATCAAGGAATCGTGAGATCGTGAAGTTTAATGGTGAAATCGTGAATTCGTGAAATCGTAAAGTGTAATGGTGAAATCATGAATTCGTGAAATCAAGAAATCGTGAAGTTTAATGGTGAAATCGTGAATTCATGAAATCGTGAAGTTTTATCGTGAAATCGTAAATTCGTGAAGTGGAAATCGTGAAATTAAGAAATGGTGAAGTGTTATGGTGAAATCGTGAAATTGTGAATTCGTGAAGTTTTTGCGTGAACGTGAATTCGTGAAGTGGAAATCGTGAAATCAGGAAGAAGAAATCGTGAACTCGTGAATTCATGAAGTGGAAATTGTGAAATCACGAAGAAGAAAGCGTGAAATAATGAAGTTGAAATGTCACCCCGGGTCTTCCGTACGAACGCGGTGATATTACTCCAGGTTCAATTATCTTACGTTTTCAGCATAAAATACATTAACTGCAAACATACTGGTTACAAAATCATACAACAGTTAGCTGGCATAACATTGTCTTAAGAAATGAGATTGTGTAAATTCTCCATGAATCGCAAAAGTAAAATATGTTTAAGCTGTAACAACATTATCTAACACTCAAAATTCAACGCGATAAAATATATTAAGTACCAAATCTTACGACACATAGCCGCATGTACTCAATGCCAAAAGAGGAGCCCATTTTAGGGCCCCTAGGAATCAGACGGGAAATATCAGAACAGATCAGGTCGGGCGGATTATAACAACTGCATATCATGGAGTCAACTACTTAACCTAATTCTTTGGCAACGAATCCCATACCCTGTTTAGTTACAAAATGTGAACAATTTAAGAATAAAACTACAGTCATATGTACCTCTCCAACAGAAAAAAGTTCCTCTTAAATCAACTTCAGGCTTATCTTTCGAGAATAGCTTTTCCCTCAAAGATGTTACCCCGTTGTTATATAAGTTGACGTCATTTGAAAACTGTTGCTTTTTATCCATAAGAAATAGTTTGCACGTGCCATCCGTGTAATGTTCAAACATGCTGCATATGTAAGAATCATTAAAACATATCTCTTCACACTCTGATTTTGACGTATCATTATAGGCAATAAGCGGGGTTGTTAAACTTGTCGACAAAGGTATATCCCTGAACATTTCAGACGTTGGATCGTTACGACAGTATACCGATGGCTCACCTGAATGTTGAAAAGGACAAATTATAGCTAGGGGTAGGGACGGCCTACATCGTCGGTAGCCAACGGGTGCCTCATTACACTAGTCAACATGTCATCACGTAGAATAGCGTAACGAAGCATCCTTGCGTATCCGTATCCGGCGATGCGAGAGGCGTGTTACAGATTTCATTAACTAGTTGTCATCTGGTATGAAAAAAATAAAAGGAATATATAAAACACAACAGCTGTCCGTAAGACAGCGCGCTCGACTTTTCTCAGTGCTTGACTCTGAATTTGAGCTTTGCCAGTACAAAAAATCCAAGTTAAAAAGGGGCATAACTCTGTTAAAATTCAAATTATAGTTATGAGAATTGTGTCTCCTGGTGAGGACTTTGATAGAAAATAACTATTTTGAGTTTCAAGTCAAAAGCTTTGATAGTAACAGAGATATTTGGCTTTATCAAAAACTTTAACTAAAAATTCTATGTTAAAAAGGAGCATAATTCTGTCAAAATTCAAACTAGAGTTATAGAAATTGTGTCTCCTGGTGTAGATTTTGATAGTAAATAACTATGTTAAGTTTCAAGTCAATAGCTTTGATAGTAACAGAGATATTTGACTTTATCAAAAGCTTTAACCAAAAATTCTAAGTTAAAAAAGGACATAATTCTGTCAAAATTCAAATCAGAGTTATGGGGATTGTTTATCCTGATGTAGACTTTGATAGTTAATAACCATTTTAAGTTTCAAGTCAATAGCTTTGATAGTAACAGAGATATTTGACTTTATCAAAAACTTTAACCAACGGCGACGCCGACGCCGACACCAATGCCGACGCCGGGGCGAGTGCAATAGTTCTACATTTTCTTCGAAAAGTCGAGCTAAAAATCAAATTTCTGTACAAAAGCAGCAGATAATATTCAACTTCTACTATTTATATGTATTGGCATCTTGAGTGGTATCAGTCAAATATGTAGGAAGGGTTATTTACCATGCTTTTATTTTATAAAATATTTACATCATTTAGGTATACCTGCTTTTCTGCAGCCAAACAGCTCAAACTTTAAACAGGCGAGCGATCCTAATCCCACAGGATAAAAACGGACATACCTTGCAACAAACGGTTTGTAAAAAATAAATATTCTCTTTTCATCAATCCGTAATGATCTGTCGATATAAAAACTCTGAAAGAGAAATCAGCAAATTGAATACAATAAAAAACAAATCATAAAATATATTTTTATTTGCATTATTTCTTTTGTGCCTTCAATATATATCAGCTGCATCATGATAGTGTTTTCACTACAAAAAAAGGAATATTTAACAACATACGCTGTGACACTGCCGGGAATAATTATTCAACGATAAAACATGAGCATTATAAAGGTAAATTATGCAAAATTCAGCTAATTCCATTTAAAGTGGATATACTTTACATGAATTGCGTAATTTACTATAACAATGTTCATGTTTTTATTGTTGAGTGATTATACTCGATAGTGTGACAGCTAGTGTTTGTCCTTAAATATTCTTTATTGAAACATAATCAGCTGATTCCAATAAAAGTGAATTCATCTGTTTCACGTGATTTGCATAATTTACCTTCATAATGTTCATTTATCATTTTTGAATAATTATACTCGATAGTGTGACAGTGTGTACCGTTACAAATTCTTTATTGAAACATATTTAGCTAATTCCATTGAAAGTGAACCCGTCCGTTGAACTCAATAGGGAGAGCGCCGGTGTATCGAGGGGTTTGAGTTCGATCTCCGTGTCGATTTTATAAACGACATTATGTCTGAAATCATTTGTCCTCCACCTCAGCTTCATGTGCGGAAGTGGGCAGTTATTGGCGGAGAACATGTTTGTATTGGTACAGAAAAACAAGCTAAAAACAAAGAATAATATTTTTTTGTGTTTCTGAAAATATATGAGCGGCAAATCCGATGAACAACTTTTAAATTTGATGAGGCCTTAACAATAATTTTGGCTGATTTGGAACTCTAAGAACAGTTAAACATGTAATGCCAGAATAACTGTCACGTCTTTGAAACTATTGAGAGGGTATGCGAATTTGGGATCAACTAAGACTGATACCTTAAACATACTTATTTACAGTTTTGATAATTTTTGCAATTGCAATAGCGATTATCATGTAGAAAAACTGAAAATTCTACATAATTAGAATTATATATCATTGAAGCAGTAAACAGATATTTTAGCTGTACCAGCAAACAGGCACAAATAAAAGTGAAAACGATGCACGCTACATATGCTTGGTCGGTTGTATTTATCTTGATTAACACATATGTGTAAAACTTCATATCTTGTTACTTAAAGCCTTCAATAAATGTGTATATCATGTCTAAGAATCAAATAATAGACTCGAAATCGCTGATCAAGTGACCCCAAAACCATTAGGGGTCATTTACTTTCATGTCCAATCAACCCATTACGTTTCTACATTCTGGGTAAAGTGGTTCTCAAGTTATTGATTGGAAAGGATTTTGTATGTTCAGCCCCTGTAACCTTGACCTTTGATGGAATGACGCTCCCTCCCCCGCCTCAAAAAAAATAGGGGTGACCTACTCTGTACTTCCTATCTCCCTATGAAGTTTGAAGGCTCTAATTCAAATGGTTCTCAAGTTATAAACCAAAAATTTACATTTTCTTTCCGCTGCGACCTTGGCCTTTAATAGAGTGACCCTAGAATTAATATGGATCATTTACATGTCCAATCATCCTATAAAGTTTTAACATTCTGGGTTAAGATGTTCTAAAGTTACTGACCGGAAATGGTTTTCCATGTTCAGGCTCTTATGACCTTGACCTTTAACAGAGTGATCCAAAAATCAATAGTGGTCATTTACTTTGCATGGCCAATCATCCTAGGAAGTTTAAATATTCTGGATCAAGTGGTTTTCAAGTAACTGAACGGAAATTGTTTTCAACTTTTAGGCCCCTGTAACCTTGACATTAATCACAGTGACCAAAAAAACAATAGTGGTCATCTACTCTGCGTGATCAACCATGCTATGAAGTTTCAATATTCTGGGTCATTTGGTTCTCAAGTTACTGACCGGAAACGTTTTTCTATGTTCAAGCCCCTGGGACCTAGACCTTTGACAGAGTGATCCCAAAATCGATAGGGGTCAACTACTCTGCACGTCCAATCATCATATGAAGTGTCAACATTCTGGGTCAAGTGGTTCTCAATTTACTGACCGGAAATGGTTGTCCATGTTCAGGCTCCTGTGACCTTGATCTTTAATAGAGCGACCCTGAAATCGGCAAGGGTGAGTTCCTCTGCATGTTTAAGTATCCTATGAAGATTCAACATTCTATGTCAGGTGGTTCTCAAGTTACTGACCGGAAATGGTTTTCCATGTTCAGTCCCCTGTGACCTTGACCTCTAACAAAGTGATCCCAAAATCAATAAAGTTCATTTACTATGATGACCAATCATCTTATGAGGTTTCAACATTCTTGGCCAAGTGGTTCTCAAGTTACTGACCGGAAACGATTTTCCATGTTAAGACCCCTGTGACCCCAAAATCAATAGGGGCATGGCTTATCATCCAATAAATTTTCAACATTTATTTTTTACTTGATATGGTCTGGTATTTTGTCATTAATGTTAGAGCCTGTCTCAGAGAGGATTAATTTTATTTACATTGTGTTGCCAACTTATCGAATATAGGTTTAGTGCAAGGTTGGCATACCCTGAACGCGTATAAATCTCCAGTTTCGTTTTTACAGGTTACTGACCTTTCCGAGGTGGTACCCCTATTTTCAACCTTCCATCGGTCTTGTATTTTGTATTGCGTGTGTTATCTTGTTTGTTGTGAGTGTTTCTTTCCCTTTTCTCCTTGCTGTCCCAATCGCCCCCTCCCATCCTTTCCCCTTGCATTAGCGCTTCCTTGCTTTTGCATCCATGAGTAAATTATCGTGCCCACCTAAACTTTATAAACAGGGTTTTTATAGTACAGTAATTACAGTAACACCACAAAATTAAATGCCCTTTCCAATATTTCCATCGTTTTTCTTGGTAATTATTCTAGATTTTGCATAGCATTTTATTCAGTATATTCTGACATACTAAAATGCATCACAATAGACTACTTTAAACAAACACGTTTTCCAAATGTTTTTTTCACTTAATGTAATTATTTGCTTATCTAAGTACAAAAGCATTTAACATTAAAAGCCTTGAACCTGTGCCTTTCATATGTCCTTGTCAATTTGTAATAAGTATAAAAAGATACTACTATTCTACCCTTTAAGTGTGCCGTCTTGTGCAAAAAGCGAGTGCTGAGTACTTTGATGGATATTTTCTCTATTGAAACTTACCCGGTTACCGTATCTAATCATGTTATCTAACGTAGTGGCGAAAAATATTTGGAATGATGGAATGATCAGCAACAAATGTATTTCCATTCATTAATTCCATTGCATCATTCCAATTCATAACGGAAACTCCATCGACAATTGTAATCGAAAGAAGGTCGACCTGAAACATAATGTATATGTTATTCCCTATACGTTTAATGACAAACTAAGAAGTGAAGGGGTGCCTTGCTTTAACATGGTTTTTTCAACATTTCGAACAAAACATGCAAAGTGGAGGGGAAAAACTAAGCTATACTATGGTACTTTTTAAGGAAAATTTATATTAAGATAACAAAATAGGAAAAACTCAATTGTTATCTTAAGAGGGATTAAGCTTTCTCATCCGTACTACAAATGAGCAAAATTTATGTGTGCACTGATAGAACGTATCACAAATTTTCACAAATTTTCTTTAAGTTGCCATGAAAATTAGTAAGACATAAATCAGTTATTTTGGTTCTTGGGCTCTTGCCTCTCTAATTATATGCCCGTCTCTGAAAGAGGGAGGCGTAAATTATGCGAACATCCGTGGCGGGCGGGCAGTCGGTGTCCAAAAGCATGTCCGCTCTCTAAGTCAAACAGTTTTCATCCGATCTTTCCTAAACTTGCTAACAATGTTTGTGGGCAAAAGATTTCGGCAAATTTCGATAACAAACCAAATCGCCCTATGCACTTTTGGATTATGGCTCTTGAATTACTCAAAAACTGTGAATTTTGCCATGTCTGCCTTCTAAGTAAAACATATTTCATCCTATCCTTACCAAACTTGACTATGTATTTGGGCATAATATCTCGGCAAAGTTCGATAACTACCCAAAATGTTCCAGGCACTCTTGGATTATGGTACTTGAATTACTAGAAATCTGCGATATTAGTCTTGTTCATTAAAACAGTTTTGATCAAATTGTCAATTTCATCCCAAATGAATCTAACAAGTACCTTGATTCATTCTTATTCCTTTCGGGGGTTAACAAGGCATACAACATCAACATTATTACCTTGATGATACGTAACTGAATATTAAGACGGGCGTATGTTGTGACAGTCTGGTACTTTTGTCCAAAAGTGATGATTGTCAATAATGGGTTGATTTATTATAAAACTGTGACAAATTTTCACAGACACCGTAAAAAAGGATTGCAATTTGTGTGCAATTCTTCGTAAATAAAGGAACTGAATACCTGACGAACGAACGCCAAAATTTTCGCTCTCGTTCGTTGAAAGATATGAATTGAAATTATCTCGTATAGATAACTACGCTGCATAAAATGAATATTTTGAAGCATACATTAGTTTAGATACGAGTCTATCAGCAAACTACTACATACTATTTGTTCAATTATCCTAGAATAAAGAGGTCTTACAAATCCAGAAGTCTAGAAGTATTGAAGGGAGAATCACAAAACTTAACGTGAAACTATAATTAGGCATTTCTGGCCTATCACGATGCTGACTTGGATGCCGTATGCCGATTAGATACGGGGGGTTTTCTCAAATGCATTAAATATATATGTAAAGATACAGGGCTGTAGCAAGCGGTTATTTATTTCCAAGGATCATTAAAAATTGTTTTAGAAAATAAATTTTTTTTTTTTTTTTTTTTTTGATTTAACGTCGCACCGACACATGATAGGTCATATGGCGACTTTCCAGCTTTAATGGTGGAGGAAGACCCCAGGTGCCCCTCCGTGCATTATTTCATCACGAGCGGGCACCTGGGTAGAACCACCGACCTTCCGTTAGCCAGCTGGATGGCTTCCTCACATGAAGAATTCAAAGCCCCGAGTGAGGCTCGAACCCACATCGATGAGGGGCAAGTGATTTGAAGTCAGCGACTTTAACCACTCGGCCACGGAGGCCCCTTTTAGAAAATAAATCAGATACATTTGTTACAATATCTAATAAAAAATATAGCATTATTTTACTTCTTTTAATAGTTCGTGTCTGCGAACAGTTAAGAGACACACGTATGTTCACTGTTTTTAGGGTGCCTCGATGCATGTTTTAAGTTCGGTGCTTTCCAATACTTTTGTACATATATTGTTTGCGTTTATATATTATATTAGAACAACTGTATATTTAAATGACTTCAGTTGTTGGTATTATCGACATTAAAGGATTTATATATTTATTAATCGACAAAATGACTTGAGATGAAATATGGTGGCAGATTTGTGATATTTCGTTATTTTGATCTGTCGCAGCGATACAACGACAAACGTCGTTATGGTGTCCTGCCGAACGTCGCCACGCATAATGTCGCCCTGTCGAAAGTCGTTATGGCGCCTCGACGAAGGTCGCTCAGCCGAACCTCGTAATGTAGCCCTGCCAAACGTCGCCCAACCGAATGTTGCCCCTATAAATGTCACATCGACAAACGTCGATATGGCGCCCCGCCGAACGTCAGCCCGCCGCCAAGTGTTGTCCAGTCAAACGTCGTTTCCGCCTTCCGGAATAAATTGGAGATAAAAGATTGTAAGATTTTAACCTGATAGAATATTTGTATGTCCTTTATGAAGTGTTACCAAAGAATATTGCTCAATCTCACCACCATTCCCCTGCGCAAACTTTCTCACACTACGATCTTAAATTACACGATTTTTCTTGGAATATAGATAAAGGGCAATTTTCGCGCGTACGTGCGTGCGTGCGTCCGTCCGACCGTCTTATCTTTATCCAGATTATAAAATTGTCTAACATTGGAAATTCACCTTACTCTTACCTCAGCCAGATGAATTGTCGTGCGAGCACCAGGCCCCTCTCCGAAAGGTCAATGCTACACTTGAGTGAGTGGGTTTAGCAAAGATTATGGCAAGTATTATCCGAGCAGTAACTTTAATACTGAAATTTGTATTACTTCCTCAATGATACGCTAGTGCTATGCAAAACAAAGGCCCTGAAGTCAAGGCGGGCGACGTTTAGCAGGGCGACTTTCGGCAGTGGGACATTCGGCGGGGTGACAGTCGACGGGGCGCTATAACGACGTTTGGCGGGGTGACGTTAGGAGGGGCGACGTTTGGTGGTGGAACATTCAGCGGGGCATATTTGACGGGACGAGACGTTCGGAGAGGCGACATTTGACTGTGCGCCATAACGATGTTCTGCGGGGCGATCTTTGGCATGGCGCCATAATGACGTTTCTTGTTATGTTGCTGCGACAGAGCAAACACCATACAAAAAGAATGGTAGCAAAAATACAGTGATATACCGTGATACAGTGATTCCACTTTTCTTACGTGCGAATACGGATATGCGGTCAGCGCGTGATACGAAATATTTAGCATGGGTTGGAGCTATATAACTATCGAATGTCGCTCGATCGGCCTGTCATGTGACTTCCAAAAAATGAAAATACAGACTGTCGGTCGATCAGCCATATGTCTTTCAAATAAATACTACCACGAAAGTATCGTGCGGTCACCATATGGCTACGTAGGTGGACAGTGCGAAATCTGTAAATTGAACTTGCAATGCCTGCTATCGCAATTCAGTCTTATCATAGAATTGTTTAGACGAAATCTCAAGATACCAAGTCTAAATTTTGAGTATTAGGTATTAGAAAATCCAATTTTTCCAACTTGTTGGTTTTTTTTTTTTTTTTTTTTTTTTTTTTAAATAAAGTTTTGGTGCATTTTCACTCAGTCTTTGTAATTACTAAATGGATTTGATTCAGTCTAAAACAAAGAAATTAATCTACATCATCACCAACATCATACAACACAAGGTTCATAACTCATGCACTAATATTTCATGTATTTTGCCCTCTTGTCACTGTCAAGCTGGCAAGTATTCAAGCTGGCTGAATTATGGACGTTTTAGGGATTGGCATTGGTTTAGTATATGTTATTTAATTCGAAAGGTCGATGTAGTAAAACGACATTTCTAGTAAGGTATATAAAACATTAAAAATATAGGGCTAGAAAGGTACGTAACTCGAAATTAAGAGTTACATACTTTATTAAATAACACGTAGCTGGCATTAATGCTGTTTCGTTTCGTGTAATGCAGCCTTAAATTCTATAGTTTATCTATTTATTTAGACTAGCTCCTAGACTATGATATATCTTTTTTTACATTTTTTATGATTAAATGTAGTGAACTGAGCCAGTCTATATTCTATCTCCAATATCATAATTTCAACATCATTCCTCTGTGAAAATCTCTAAAATAGACTGGCTTTTGTCTCTATAAAATTAAATTCGTCAAAAAAGAAAAAAAGGTAGAAATATATTATTATCAGTCTAGTGGCTAGTCTACTATTTATTCTACGTTTATCCATTATTTTACATTTATGTTTGATTTTTTTTACATTTGTCTTTATTGAAAACATGGTTACACAAGTCTGAATTCAAAACGACTTCCTGACGGGAAATTCATATACGTGTACAGTTTCACTCTAAAACTTTAAAAAACTAAGCGATGACATACCCAGAATAAGATATTAACCACCAGATTGGTATGAAATAAATAAATAAAGTCGTGGCATTAATGCTACTCTTACACCACGTTATATCACTTGAGTATTTTGAGATGTCCCCTTATACAGGTAAACAGGTAAATACGTCCTTAATCGGGTATACAACTTGTCATCGGGATAGACTAAAAATGCCTAATATGCCAAGCAAATGAAGTTGACATAAAATGACGACAAAACGACAAAATACAACTAAGAAATATAGAGTTATTCTAAACGTTGTAGGAAAATAGAAAAAACAATAAATTGCCGGATGTTTACAAGTTCTGAAGTAAGTATTGAATAGATAGTTTAATGATAAACATCCATAGTTTAAAAACGATAGCTACTAGCGGTCAACGACAGAAGCCGGCGTAAAAGAGAGAACGTCAAAAGACAAATGAAACGACAGCATACTACTGTAATCCATTCAAAGATTGATTACTTTGTTGATTTGCAGTTACCTTTAACGATCTTGTAACGCCAAACTGGTTACAATAAGCTCCGATTAAACACTGGTTGCCATTAATTATTGAAATGAGCAAACATGTAAGTATATGAAGTATATGTATAACATCATTTTCAGATATTTAGACTTGCAGATATTTAATCTTTGTAAAAACAGCATTCCAACAAACAAAGAAACGAAAATTACTGTAACAAGGAGTATTAAGGCATAATTACACAATGCATACATATCATTAAGAAATGAAAAGAAATATAACTAACAGTGCACTTCTGTACCAAAAGGTGTGACATAAACTTGTTAATTTTCTATATAAAAATGGCTTATAGAGATCACAAAAAAGAAATAAAAACATATAGCAGACTCGGTTTGATTGAGTCTGTTCATGAAAGGTAATGGAATGTGCAACACCTCTCACAACCCCTCCCTCCCACCCCACCCTCCCCTAGCACTGGCTTAAGACGAACAAAATAACAGTGTTATTGAATAGACTCCAAGATCCCGTAGGACCAGAAAATATTACACCGTTTTTCTCAATTCATCGTCCGTATTAGTTTGTAATTGTTTGGTTCTTTTAGTATATTTCCAATACAGCCCTTTCATTTGTAACTTCGTGATTCAATGAATACATTCAGCTCTATTAAACATTTTTAAAGAGCGTTTTGTATCTCTACTTGTTTATGGTACACCTTGGTATGCTGATTCACATGGGTTGAATACAGAGTCAATTTGTGATCCTGCACGACAAATCTTAGTTTACATGTAAATAGTGAATTAGCCCTTATCAGTAGTCACGGACTTGTACTGTAGTCATTTTTCTTTATCTCAATAATACACGGGCGTCAAAATTCTGACCTAGTGTCTTGAAACAAACAGTCACAAATTACAGGAAATATAATCTGGAAAGTAGATCCCTTGGAAGCACCGAGAACAATGCAAACAGTGACAATTGCAGACTAGGTTTGATTGAATCTGTTCATGAGCAGTAATGGAAAATGTAACATGCAACACTGCCCACGCCCCCTAGCACCGGCTTAAGCAGTATTCATTTTTCAAATCTAAATGAGTTGAAATCAATGATCCCGAAGGACCAGAAAATATAACAACACTGAGATGAAGTCGGGAAACACATGTATACGTAAGCCCTTTTTATGCGATGGTGGACAATGATTTGCAGTTACAGTGTACACTGGTTATAGTGTTTCAGGTATGAATTAAGGATCAACTCCAATTTATTTCTTGTGTTTAAACTGAATATCAGATAAAGTACTTCATATAATAACATTTCGTCGTCTCATAGCATCACTATCATCCGCTAACATCTGACAAAAACTAGCGCATTTTTAATCTACTAGAAACTATTTGCTTTTTGAAATTTAGGACAAATGGTTAGTTTAATATCATTTCAATGCAGAATTAAATACATCGGGAAGGATACTGATACACTAACCTTTCCCACAATAAGATCTAGCTTTGAAAAATATGATATAATTACAGTGGTACATACCTGGATATAAGGGTTCTCGTCTGTAAACAAGGCACACCATCCACCCGAGCCAGGCCTAGCATTGTGTGGAGGATAACCTGGCTCATAGGATGATGCTGTCAACTGAAAATTTTGTATTGCTTGATGCTGCATTCCTAACTCTGTAACACAGGGTGTGTGTAACTGTCCATGTACATCTGTAATGTTAAAATAATGTTACTAATATTGCCGACCTCTTTTCTGTTCGACGTTTAAAAGTTTCGAGAAACATTAATCGTTATATTGAACATAAGAATGTAGGGATAATGCAAGTGTCTACGCGTTATATCATAATATAGAAACATAATGGATTATTTTGGACTTTTCTCATTTTGGTA
This sequence comes from Mercenaria mercenaria, assembly GCF_021730395.1. NCBI lineage: Eukaryota > Metazoa > Mollusca > Bivalvia > Venerida > Veneridae > Mercenaria > Mercenaria mercenaria. Next base: position 30,130,059 of record NC_069362.1, read on the forward strand.
TAAAGCTGGCAACCTAATTTTGAGCTGATTTATAGGTTTTTACTGTACAATATCAAATAAACAGTTTTAAGTACTCATTACTGACACACTGGAATGATTTAACAATAATAACAGTATTTACTGGTCTGGTGTCAACTACTTATTTTCGTTACTTAAGTAAAGACTTTTGGGTAAATTTACGTTCTGGTTGTGATCGTTGCAATCATGGCATCTGTCAATGGTAAATGATTATGAACAGTTAATAAAACTAACTAATGTGACAGACGTAAAAAGTTGACATGATTTACTCAAAACACTATTGGCCCAAAAACACGTGTAGAGGATATTTACTGTTTTGACATCATTCTTAACATCTCAATTTTCAGAGTTCCTGCCAAGTTTATATTGAACATTATGATCACTGTTTTAATATGATATAATCTTAAGACCACCAAAATGTTTTTAATTTTGATGATTTAACAAACGTTTTTACAGGGACACGAAACACGCACGATTTTGTGCAGCTTTTATATAAGACTTCATTTTAACATCCTCTTTTGCCTCTACTGATGCATACTAACGCTTACTAGGGAATTGACGAGTGGCTGTCTTTTGAATATTTGTCTAGGTGATCACAATATTCTTTGGGTACCTTCTGCACTTATCACGAATATACATTTAAATATTAGCCAACATTATGAGTCGATGAATGAATATTTATTGCACGACCTATGATATGTAAGCAGCCAGTCTGGTGAACACATCTTTATAAATGTGGTCTTTTTCTCTATGATTTGCTTATGTATGTATCCACAGTGTAGTCAAGTACATGCATATGATAAACACTTATTTTGGTCTACAAGATAAGTTTTTATTCTTCGTAAACCCTAAGTGAGTAAGTGGCTTATCTAGTTAAAAACTTAAAACGTGCATGTCTTAATCTTGTTCAAATGGTGGTAAACAGAGTTTACATTGCTCATCCTCAACTTAGTCATCGTGTTTGTATCGTGGGAACATTATGCATATACTATTGTCAGTTTGCCGTAATACGTACTGTGTGCATCTTAATTGGTCGATAAGTTGCAAAAGATCAGCATACTACTTTTACATACTAAGAAAATGAAAAACGTTAGGAAGTTGCCACAAGTGATATTTATTTCTTTCCCTGATAAAGCGTTAAATGAAACTGTAGAGTTCAATTGATTAAGTTTTCAACTTTCTTATACTCTTGCTAAACTTTATGTATTGCATTACGGCTAGACATGTTAAAATGGAAAAAAAACGAGTAAATATTTTATCGTAACTGACAAGGACACAAACATGGCTTCCGGCAAATAGAAGATTTTCTTTCCTATCTACTTTCTATCCGTATCAGTAGACGCTTTCATTTTATTGGATGTTTGATATAGAGCTTTTTTTAAATATAATTGAAATATACCTCGTTTCACAACATGACTTCTTTCAAACATCTTCAGATGAAGTATTACATTAAATTTATGATATCATAATGTTAGCTGCCCTAATATTTGTTTGACAGGAAATAACACAAACGTCATCAGATCCTGAAGATATTTCCATGCTTTTAATGGATGTCAGTTATTGTAAACACAAAAAGGGAATCCTTGACTTTGCATGACTTGCCGTTCTGCTAATCTTTACGTAAGCTGACTCACGCATCTGCCGATCGATTTTGTTTTATAAAAACATCTACGTTTGATTTAAACTCAAAAGGAAATTGGTTCTTTCCATAGGAATCCGCATGCTGTTTCTTTCGGTTTTGTATTTTTTCTAATTAAACAAGATTTAAAGTATATGTTTCTTTTATCTGTACACCTTGGAATAGTAAATAAATGTTGCGTTTACCCAGTGGTCAGGTTAAATGTAGCGCGCATGCGTCTGCTGCATATGAACTTCTCAGAAAATATTTCTATTGAAAGCAAGTTATGGTAAGATCTATCTATTTCTTCAGCATTATTGCACCCCCAGCTTTTGCAATTCACTTAAGTTTTGCATTATCAGTACTTTGTTAAGGAAACGTTCTAATTTTCTTTCCAGAATTTTTAGCTCATGTATAGTTACCTCCCGTGTTTACCATTCAACCGGAAAATAAATAAATTGTTAACGCCCTTGTGTTTACATTTTCAAATTCCTTTCCAGGTAATTTCATGTCGTGATTGTGTTTTCCTCATTTTTATCTAAACTTCCAACATGTTTAAGGCTAATATCATCCTGTTTGTATTTTGTCAGATATTATCAGTGGAAGCAAAAGCTTTACCAACTATGTCCCTCACACGTTCAAACGTATTGTTAAAGTGCAAGGTACCCTTGCAGTAAAATGACTTTAAAATGTATCATCCTCTAGAAAGGATAAAGGTAACGTCGTTTTCAAATCTATGGTGTTTATGTTTTTCATCCCCCTTACCATTGCAATTGATATTGAAAGGCACTGGAGCCCAATCCAATCTGATCAATACCTTGAAGGAATCTCGCAAGATTTTCCTTGTTAAAATTGTCAAGTCCCTGTCACTTGGATCTGTAAAAGCATCTGTAAAAGCATCCAGTGCGATATTTGCAATGCCTGGTATCACGACGATTGCCAGAACATTGATGACTCCACGTATGACAGACTCGGAAATTCCAGTGGGGTCGGGGGCTGGAACTACAACATCAGCCTGAATTCAATTCCAAGATTGAAACACTATACCCCTTTGAAAACCTGAACTAACCGGCCTCCTGCGATATTTTCTTTTCCACCGCTCACACTTCAATACCGACACGTAACAACTATACTAAAAATCACAAACCAAAATTAGCAAATAACTATAACATTGAAAGATCCATCAAAGTTCAGATAAATTGTTGAGAAGAATCATCAATTACGTAACCTAGCCTCCTCCACCAAACCTGATATCATAAAAGACACCGAAATCTGGCTAAAATCCTAACCTTACACAAATAAAACAAAGGTGTCAGACAGTCACAAAATACGCCAGTCATCGAATTTGGCCTAATACAAGGGCCATAATTTAAGAGTGCCTTGGGCGATTTGACTGGTTATCGAGCCGAGATATTTTTCCAAAGAGCTAGATACAGCAAGCTCATTAGAATTCGCACTATCTCTGGTCAAACTAAACAAAAGCTTTTCAAATGTCTGGGTGGCAGGGGATCTAAATCTTCCCAAGATCGATTTGGGTTCTATGAGCCCATCTTCAGATGTAAGCATCTGATCAACTATAGAGAAACCAATGAGATCCCAAATTATGCAAATCTTTCACAAATGGTACAATCAAGGGTGAATATCCAACAGGGAAGCCACTTTCCAACCATGCAGCCTCCCCAATTGCCATCCCACCACGCAGCCGCGCACATGACCATCTTGACATACATTATAACCGATAGTGACAAATTCATCAAAGGCTTTTGGTGAAATCTGACGAATTCATAATAGCGATTAAAGGACGTAAATTAAAAATTTAACTGCAAACAGTTCGAAAGAGGGAGGTAAAACGTTTATAGTATATATTCTATAATTGTTTTTAATAATGAGTGCTTTCTTAAAGGGCAAAGGTTTTAATAATTGTCCTAAGACCTATCTCATTTCAAGATAATGTTGGGTTTAATTTTAACAAGTTTAATTTTCATTTAAGACTCCGTATTGTTGCATATTTTTACGACCTAAACAAAAAAACAACAATGAATCAACTGAAGACGATTATGACAAAGAAAATTCATAATAAACCCCGCCGTGATATAGTTTTACGCCTAACGAAATTTTAAACGTGCCTAAACGTATCTTTAATGTTGCAAATAGGATATTTATGTGTTTTTTATATAAATAGAATAAGTTATTGTATAACACATATTCAAATATCAACACAATTGAAAAAGCTTTATAACTTTTCATGTTGCGACCTCAAGGCAGTTCTAAATAGAAAAATACCAATAATTAACAAACAAAGGCATTTCATTACAGTGTTTTGGCAGTCTTTAAAAGCTGACAAAAAGCAAAATGACTTCTTTATCCTCTTGAATTTTAGAAAACAAAATGTGGCTCTATCTTTCATCAAATATCAGAAATAATAAACAAGAGGGACATGATGGCCCTATATCGTTCACACGTGTTTAATTGCTTCCTTGGACAAATTTCTTTGCTAAAGCTTAAAAAACAAAAACAAAAACTAGGTGAGAAGGGCATGGTAAAGACTCTTCAGGATAAGTACTGAAATCTGTTAAAAATTATAAAAATCTCTTTGATGTTGCTTCAAAAACAAGAAAGTAGGCCAGGGCTAAGAACATCAAAGACTAAGATTGAAATCTTTATCAAACGTTACTGACGTGGTCCATGACGGTGCCTCTTTTCACCCTAGGGGCATAATTTGAACAATCTTGTTAGAAAACAACTAGACAATGCTACGTACCAAATATTAAAGGTTTAAGCTTGAACTTCCATACGAGAAGATTTTTTTTACCTATTTAAGTGTATGTAAAACCTGGGGCCTAATGGCCAACAACTACTACAGTACATGTTAAAATAGTACAAGATATTTTGTATATTATTGAAATGTAATGTAAATATATATTGTGACAAATAAACGGACCTTAAACGTGGTTCAAAAAAAAAAAAAATAACCTTGGGCCTCCGGAGCAGGGCCTCTTTTCACCTTCTATGGTTTCCACTATGAACATAAAGGGAAAAGTGACCGCGCCCTTTGTAGGCCATGATTTTTGTAGAATCAAAATAATTTGAACAATCTTGGTAGAGGGTCAAACAAAGACCATTTGCGTAAAGTTGTTTTAAAATCGGGCCAGTAGTTTCACACGAGATTTTTTTACTTTTCACAAAAGACATATAGGGAAAAGTGACCATGTTTTTTAACAAGTCGATATTTGAAAAATCTTGGTAGTGGAGATGACGTTTAAAGATTTTTCTGTTTTTAGCTCTTGCGGAACTGTTTGAACAAATTTGGTAGAGGACTATCCAGGAAACATCCATGCCAAATTTCATTGAAATCAATCAAGTGGTTTTGAAGATGATGTTTTTAAACACAATTGTTGATGAAAGTATGAACGACGGCCGACGAACAGAGTATGATCACAATAGCTCACAATGAGCACTACTCAGGTGAGTTAAAAACCTGTTGATTTATTGCTAATAACGTGTTGGTGTTCATTTCTTTGGTCTTATGTGTAAAGGATAGAAGTATAACCCTTTAACATAGCCAAAGTAAAACAACTGAAACATAAAATTAAAACAACTAAAACACAATAACAAAAACACTTTCTTTAAGGAACATAATAGGGGACCGTTTGGAATTTTTAGTTGCAAAAAGAATACTGTGGAGCATAAACCGGTTAACTTCGCGCAAGCTCTCACATTTTATCACAATAATGCTTCACAGGTACAGGATAATGTAAATAAAAGTTATAACCGCGAGATGAACACTTTACATACGTATTGATATGAAAAGGGCACAATATGTAAAGCAGAAATATATATATAATGTATATATAAGAAAGGAAACGTTTATCAACCATATTTGATTGGAATCACTACCTTTGCAGAAGGTAGAGCAAATCAAGGAAGATATTTGATTTCAAGATATAGACAAGTTATGTATAATAGGACTGTGGTCAGCTGCTTTCCGTTTTATCGAAATCAAGGGGAAAACTCTGCTCTATAGTGATTTATATATGTATTAGGTTTCAAGAAGATCCCTCAACTGATTCCTTTGTAGGAATCTATTAGCTGAAGGGCGATAACATTGATTACTAAAAGTTGCGCATGCACCACCGCCCTATAGTGATCTCCATTTGTGTAAAATAGAGAAAAATGGAGACTTCATAGGTCGCTCAACACGACATAAACGAAAATGATGCAGGCTCGGTTTGATTGAGCCTGTTCATGGACGATATGGGAAATGCATGCTACCGTCTACGCCCTCTAGCCCCGGGTTGAGCTGAACTAAACATTTAAACATGCTAAAAGTACAAAAAAGCAATTTAGAGACATCCGCAGATATATTCAAACGGCGATGAACATGGAACCTTCAATGATACACGTGTTGAGGCGTGTAATTCCATGAAGAGCGGCGTTTGGTCCCCAGATAAAGTAAAGGGTTTGCCCCAAACGAGAAAACAATGGGCAAAGTTTTATGAAGACCTATTTGTGATTTTCTTATATATGAATCCCTATTTTTTACAAAATGAAGGGGAATAATTTTGCTTCTAATAGTGCGAGGCTATTACTACTTAATGTGCTAATGCAAATGTATTTGCGGTTTGGTATTTCTTGCTAAAATGCTTTTTGACTTCTAAGCATTTTTACTTTTCACCATAACAAGGGAAAAGACTGTACTTACTACCGGTATGTATTGGGGATTAATCTAGGCATTGGAACTACAAATACAAAAAGCAAGTACACACTTGCTTTTTGAAATTATCCGAAGCTTACTGCATCAAAGTACACAGTCTGAAAACGGTGTTTAAAATATCATCTTGCGAAGAAAAGTTACTTGAACAGAAAAATGATCCTGTGTAAGATATTAAGATATGAATGGAGACAACACCGAAAAAAATGTATAAGGCTGTGTTAATTATGTGCATAGTTTCTTATGAAAACATCATGCATAATTAATGTAACTGTCAGCAGTTTAATAAGGAAAAATGTATACAGATCAAATCATTTTATGAACAGAGGTTAATGTTAACACCCAACAGAATATCCAAAGTAAAATTATCTCGAGAAAGCTATTGCTGGAAAGAATACAATCTCTGCTAACCACATATTTATACATGCGGGACAAATATAAAAAAAAAAGTTCAGAAAACAATTTCAGGACTGTTAGTTGCATAACTGTTTTATCCTGTATAGCATACTGTTTCACTTGTGTATAGAGAGCTTAGGACAAGTAAATTGACTATGAGAGTAAAAGCCACATACTAAGTAATAATCATATGAAGTTTGGTGTTTCTAGGCTAGCTAAAATACTTTTTGAATTGTAATCATTTTCTTATTCGTACAGACTGTCGTACAGACGCACGCACAGAGAAACGAGAATCCGGATGGAAGACACTGATACGATACCACTCCGCCTTCGCTGGGGGATAATAATATTACAAAACATAGAGCTGATGAGCTATGTGCTTGCATATGATTCTGTCTTTGAAAGATGGCATATGATGTAGTATTAATTGATTGAAAAGACATTAACTTGCTTGCATATCGCACGTATAAACTAAGACCTACTTAAATTATGCAGTTTTCACTTACCTTGTTGGTCCGGCGGCAAAATAACTAAAAATACATTTGCTGATTTCGTGTCTTCTGCAAACATATTAAAGAATATTTCTTCGTTCCACTGAGACAGCAAGGTGACATATCTCCCTTCTAACGCTCTAAAGCAATAAAGAACTTATATCTTTATAACCTTTATAAGTACTTTTCATTTCGTAACGTAAGTAAGAAACATGTGTGCTTCTATGTAATCAAGTGGAAATTTACAAAACCAACTTCATGTGAAATACTAAGACAGCATCAGTAATGTTTCTAATTATGTTTGCATTTCAATGTTCTATTGCAGTGATTTCTCAGTTAACAATCTTATTAAACCTGGATCAATAAAGTTTTATATGTACAACTTTTAAGAAGCGGGGTTATACTGTATTGTACATGTCGGCACCTCGGTCGGCCGTTCGCCTCGGTAGAGTGTTGCATTCCTTGACCAAGAACATTCACTCTAGGAACCATGATTGAGATTATGAAGCAGACGGTTGCTATTGTTTTTGAGAACCATTCAATCAAAGGTCAAGGTTGCAGGGGCTTGGACCTTGAAAGCAGTTTCCACTTAACAACTTTAGAAATAATTGACACAGAACATTCGAACCCGAAGGTATGACCCCTATTTTTGAGAGATAAGTTAATAAAAAGAACTTATATCTTTATAACCTTTATAAGTACTTTTCATTTCGTAACGTAAGTAAGAAACATGTGTGCTTCTATGTAATCAAGTGGAAATTTACAAAACCAACTTCATGTGAAATACTAAGACAGCATCAGTAATGTTTCTAATTATGTTTGCATTTCAATGTTCTATTGCAGTGATTTCTCAGTTAACAATCTTATTAAACCTGGATCAATAAAGTTTTATATGTACAACTTTTAAGAAGCGGGGTTATACTGTATTGTACATGTCGGCACCTCGGTCGGCCGTTCGCCTCGGTAGAGTGTTGCATTCCTTGACCAAGAACATTCACTCTAGGAACCATGATTGAGATTATGAAGCAGACGGTTGCTATTGTTTTTGAGAACCATTCAATCAAAGGTCAAGGTTGCAGGGGCTTGGACCTTGAAAGCAGTTTCCACTTAACAACTTTAGAAATAATTGACACAGAACATTCGAACCCGAAGGTATGACCCCTATTTTTGAGAGATAAGTTAATAAAAGGCTTAGGTTACTATCCTAAAACTTGAAACTGGTTTCGAAGAAATACCGAAAGAACCACTTCACCTAGAACTTTCACACCTGACAACATGTGTGTGCTTATGACGAAAAGGACACTTATCGCTTAAAAGATCAATAGTAAACAGGTAAACTTCACAATAGCTTGAATCTTGAAAACGGTTTCCGCTCAAAAGCTTGAGAAGCATTTGACCTAGAACCTTCAAACTTGACTACATAAATTGGGCTATGACGTAAATGACATCTATTCTTCTGAAGGTCAATAATCTACATATCAAGGTCACAATGGCCTGAACCTTCAAAAATGGTTTCGCTCAATAACCTGAAAGCCACCTGACCCATAATTTCAAACTTGATGGCATGACTGGCAGTATAAAGTAGATGGCCACTATTGTTCTTTGTGTCAGTAAGTCAAACGTCAAGGTCACAGGAGCATGAACCTTGAAAACGGTTTCAGCTCAATAACTGAAGGACCACTTGACACAGAACCTTCGAACCTGATATTAGGATTTAGCTTATGATATTAATGAGCCTTGATTAAAGAAGAAAACGGGCAAAGGTCAATGTCACAGGGACCTGAAACTTGCAAACGGCTGCCGCCCAATATCTGTTGAACAATTTGAACCTGTACCTCAACCCTCAACATGATTTGGCTTATAAAATAGGTGACCCCTATGGATTTGTGATCAGTAATTAAAAGGTCAAGATCACAGCGGACCGAACCATTAATACGATTTTTACCAAAATCTAAGACAGTCATTTTAGACAACACCTTCACATTTGATAGCTTTATTTATGAATTGAAAACCACTTCAACCAGAACTTCAGAATTAATACCACGAATAAGCTGTGAATGTATACGACCTCAACTTGTTTGTGGTCAGCAAATCAAAGGACAAGGTCACGGGGCCTGAACCTTAAAAACTGTTAACACTAAATAACTTAAGAAATACTTGGCCCAGAAACTTCAACCTTGATAGCACGCTTTGGCTGATAAAAAAAGATTGGGCGAATGTTTGTTTCAATGTGTCAAAGGTCAAGGCAACAAGGACTGAACTATTTCTGATCAATAACTTGAGAACCTCTTAACACAGAACATTCAAACTTGATAGCGAGATTAAACTTATGAAGATGATCCCTACTGTTTTCGGTCAGTAAGTCAAAAGTCAAGGTCACAAAGGCAAAAACGATCTAAGAAATTTCTACTCAATAACCTGAAAACAACTTGATCTAGAACCTTAAAATCTGATAGCAAGATTGATAATTTTTGGAACCACTTGACCAAGAACCTTTAAATTTCATTGCATGATTAGGCTAATAAAGCAGATGGATGTTTTTTTTGTTTCGGGGCCAATATGTGAAAGGTCAATGTCAAAGGACGTGATTACTGAAATATATCTCTGCTCAATAACTTGAGAATCACTGGTCCAGATCTTCATTGTATAATCGGAAGTGACTGACCGCTATTGTTTTTAGTGTAAGTAAGTCAAAATTCAAGGTAAAAGGGACCTGAAACCGAAGTTTGAAACGGTTCTCCTCAATAATTTGCGGATCACTTTACTCAGTGTCCTCAATATTGGTACCATAAGGTGGCTTATAGAGCTAACTCTGTTATTGTTTTGGGGTTAGTAGGTCAAAGGTCAAAATCTGACAACCCATACTGGGAGCATACGTGTTTTTAAGAAAATATTATTTCAATTGCATATGATCTTTATGGCTCATTACAAGTAAAAATGGAAATAACTTTGAACATTTGAAGGTTTACAGCTAGTATTCAAATAAAAAATGAACATCATCAAATCATCGTCATTTGCGAAACAATTGCAGATGTTACTCTAGCAAGACTTTGTTCATGCTATTTTCTTTTTAATAATTCGACCTACGATCAAACAAACGAGGACATTAATAACCTTTGTAAAGATTACGTCTAGCTGAATGTTTTTGGCATTGAAAGATATAACCTTTACCTTTTTTAACTCAAAAACAAAATCCAAACAATAAATACTCTACCCTAATATCATATATTTAAGAACTTGTCGACTTACATTTTACATAATAAATCATGAACACGGGTCCGGTAACTTGACCTAAAGCTATAATTTGTGCCCAGGTGTTGGGTAACCAATAATACATTCTACATCACGTAACTGCAATCATAAACTAGGTCCTCCATGAACTATGAACGAGTTTAATATTCGACATACCAACTAAGACGCTGACAACAAGAGAAATTTATTACTAAAGCAGGTACTTTGTCGTTCAGTCATAATCGAAATTTACAGCCAAATTTGTAATCTTTACGTTCAAACAGATTAACCCAATTTGAATAATCAGACATTGGAGCAACGGCTGTGGCTGCTATTAATAGTGACATGCAAAACGTTGTGTAAAATATGAGATAGATGAATTATTAATATTTTTATAAACAAACCATTGAATTCAATTATGTAACATTTGTATTTTTTTCTCAACAGAGCTATATCACAACTTACCTTGTACATTTTAAATATATTTCATCAGCAAACCAACTGCTACTGACTATCTCGTAGTTGCAAACATGTGCACCATTTTTCAAAAATCCCCATTTTAATGTTCCAATGAAAACTGTCGTTTTAGTCTGGACTGCAATACAGCAATAAATCTTAAAAGGGTATATATGTTTTCGAGTCTGAAATACCTAGACGGGTTTTGTTCAAACGGATGTCTGAACATTAGAAAATTAAATTGAATATCTGAAACCGGAAACAAATTAAATATTGCATTTTGTTATATACATATTATTTTCCCTTAGGCTTTACTTTATTGTTCACTGACCTAGTTTTGAGACATCATTCTGTCAATAAGTGATCTTTATTTTTTTGGCGTTCCAGAATGTTCTACCACAATACTGAAAAACAGGGTGTTACAATTATTTTTAAATTCTTTACTATTCTTTCTTTTTCCAGAATCTTATTTTCATTTTCCGTTAAACATAAAAGATTTTGAACCTTCCTTGATAACTTAAATAGGAAGCTGTCTGAGGACAGAACAGAACCTACAGTAAGATCTTATTAAAAATCTGTCCTGTATTTCATCATGACAAAATATTACCAGTTTGGACATTTAACCTTCGAAGGATTTACATTACCATTGTGGATTTAAAATTCATGATTGAACAGAGTATTTATATTCTTTAGACAGACTTATCCAATACGCCTGCTTTTTAATTTTGTCTTTTGACAGTTCCTGTGATATGCAGGCTTCATAACCTCAGACCCCCTTTCTAAATTCCAGTTTTTGTTTAGTTCTGCCAATTGTTTTCTCGTTTGTGGCAAACCCATTATTTTATCTGGGGACCAAACGCCGCTTTTCATGGAATTACACGCCACAACCCGTGTATCATTGAAGGTTCCATGTTCACGCGCCGTTTGAATACATCTGCGAATGTCTCTAGATTGCTTTTTGTGCTTTTAGCATGTGTAAATGTTGAGTTCTGCTCAACCCGGGGCAAGAGGACATGGACGGTAGCATGATTTCTACTACCGTCCATGAACAGGCTCAATCAAACCGAGCCTGCAACATTTTCGTTTTTGTCGTGTTGAGCGACCTGTGAATTTTCCACTTTTTCTATTTTATTTCGGACTGGTCTGTTGTGAAATATTTTGAAATTTACACTTATTGAGTTTGAATGAGACCAAGACGGGATGCGAAGTATTCTTGCACCTTAGATTAGACATTACGGCTAATATTTTTAAAGTATTGAATTAGCCTTTCATGGTAAACTTTGTTATTGCTTTTAGTTGCTTGTTTGCTTTTCTGTTACCATAAATATCTTAAGCAACATGCTATTGTTACAATTAGACCTTATATACTACTGCCGTAATTGCATTATACGATATGACTAAATAGTTTGTGTATTATGAGAAAGCTCCGAAGGTGCGGTTCCAAATTTTTTCATCAAATAACTGTATTTCCACAGCTTGCTATCGCCATCTAAAATACATAACTAAATAGTATTTTAAAACACGTGACAAAACGTGTAGCCATTACGTATGAAAAAAGAATTATTTTCATACTTTATATATAATTATGATAAATTGTTTGACGATATATCAAGTAGCTATATACAAGTTGAGAAAGTATGTCCAACTGTGGATCTGTATATGTTCACAATTACGTGCTCAATCGGTTCAGTCATTTGAATTAAGAGATACATATACCATACTTGTGTTATGATGTTTGTCGATTGTGAAAATGCAATCAGAAAGTAAAAGATAGTAGTTTACTTACATGCAAGATGACTTGAATTAAGCATATAAATTCCGGAAACCATAACAGAGACACGAGCATCAATCATGATCCAGGTCATAGCGACACAGTCTCTACTAGTCGCATCACCTATAAGATAATATAACATGATATGAGGTTGCACCACTGCTCCGTTTGTCGGTGAGCTCAGTACACGGCGCACAATTATCTAGATCAATGGTTGAACGGTAAAATGTCTTTACTCATATTGTCAAAATTGTTCAACTCTACGGAACCTAAACACGTGTCTACGGCGTGATATTCCAGCCATGCAGCACTATACAGTTGGGCATTGTGTTCACTGCTACAAGTAGACACCGTCGTTTATATGACTGAAAAAATGTTGAAAAAGACTTTAAACCCGAACACACACACACGTTTTTTGTTTGTTTTTCTTTTTTTTGTTGCGTGCATATAACGAACGCGATACATGATGGCTTTCTGGCTGTGTTTGATATGCTGTGTGCTTCTGGTTAATCTACCCTAACCTTTTCATTTGTTTCCTGCGTTTCAGGCTGTTTAAAGAAATGTATGCTCACCGACTTTTAGAGCTCCAGATTTAGTAAGTATACAGGGAATAATATATAAAACGCATGTGCGCGTGTGCATTTGTGAAAATGTATGTTTGTATACCATTGGGATAGTTCGACATGTGGTAAGGTTTGAGTGGGTTTTCGAGAAGAAAACCGCATCACAAGGTGGGCTAGAGAATCCTCTCCCGAAATCTTTCGCTATTTTTAACGCCAAATTCTACATTCGAACGATTTTGAAGGGGAAAAAGCTCCGTCATTAGCTAGGTTTCGCACTAGTTTTGTGGTACTGACCCAAGGAAAAGATTTTGTCCTGATTTTAATGCCGACATACATAACATAACACAGAGTTTGAAATTATGATTATTGCTATTTACATTTCGTATTTTGTCATTGAAGTTGAGGGAATTCGAAAAGGTGTTGTCACACAGATTCTTTTTATATGTAGATTTACCACATTTTGCCAATGTTTCAGTTTCAAACCAATTAAACGTATCGTTTTCGTCACAAAATCATAGTTTACCATTCTCTTTCATACCTCAATAATTCACTGAAAAGATTTAACGAATGTAGCTGCTGTTAAATTTGACTGGGTACTTACTATAAACAAGATGTCAAAACTTACCTGAAAAAATATAAGAATTATACGATAAGAGGCCGTTCAAACATTGTTTAACTTCTAGCACATTGTCTGTGTTGTACAAAGCGTTGCTTTCTGAAATGCAGTTGAAAATATAGCAATCATATGATTAGACACAATCTTAAGATATTACACTTTTGATACATATACGTGTACAGACTGTCATAAAGAGACCAAAAGATAGTTTTTCACAGTATTCTTTAAAACCGAATAAAAGAATAGAGTGATACGTATTTGTGGCAACGAGAACACACCGGAAATAATGGACACCTCTATTTTGTATGATTATTTCAGCTTTTTACTTCTATCTTATTATTGCATTCGTTCATGTTCTCCCTTAACATATTTACAGTTTAACATACACATATTTCCCTGCGGAATGCTTTAGGGGCGGCTGCGCATATCTAATGTTGGTTCGCCTGTTGGACTTCTGGCTCTCTTTTTTTCTTTTCTTATTGTCTTTAAGCAAAATAATTATTTATTACGTGTCTACGTTTAAAGGTTAACAGGTACTTAAATTTAAAACTCAGTTAACGGTTGGTTTGTACAGTACAACTGTGGGATCAGTTTCTTCTAATATCTACGATATGACTAATTTCTGCAGTAGAATGCACTTTCATCTTTAAGCATGCTTGAATATTGAAAATCATAAAAATTAAATTCTCATGATATGATCAAAGGATCTTCATTTTCTAAATACAACTTCTGCGTAAGAACGCTAAATACATTCAAAAGACGCCTTTATTTAGCTAGGTTAGGATCTGATTCTCCTAACCCTGTCTATTCAAAAGATGCCTCATTTTATCTATGTTTAGGATCTTATTCTCCCTACCCTGTCTACGAAGTTATTTTAGGTTCTTATCGCTTCCTAGTATTCATTCCCTTGCATTAATCATTTAACAATTGTTTTGGTAGTCTTATTTCTTATTTGGTTGCTTTAGATTCGCTGATATGTTCTGAAATCCTCATTCATTGTCTATTTACTTAGTCCTGATTTTAGAAATCGAGTAACTCGTGACCAGTGAGAAGTGCAACATCCAGGTAGCTGGTTCCTTTTATAAACTATCAACCAAAAACCTGTGGTATAGTCTTCTCACGTAATTCTGGACTGTCGAAAAATTATAACACACAGCATCCTTGAAATACCGGAAAATCAATAACTCTTGACCAGTTTTTCGATGGGTTTTTTTTTCTGTGTAATAAAGTTGAAGATCGATTTTACTTTTCCCAGACATTGTGAAGGAATCATCTGAAAGTATTGTGAATACAGTAAAAAAAAACCCTACTTTTAGAGTTCATATCAACTTTGAATAAGCTATTTCGTCATGAACATATAGAAAATTCTATAAATAAAATCGCTAAGCATTATTACATATCTTCACTTTTGGCTGTTAATTGACCAAACGCCAGGCTCCGCCTACAGGTCACGTGGTACCACAAAATACTAAACCTCCGACATTTAGATCGATAATGGCTGCTGCTGCTACTTTACGTGATATTTCTGAAGAGATTGGCAAGAAATTTCTGTCTTATTATGTGTCTTTAAAACATTTAGATGAATTTCGAGAAAGTACTGTTAGGAGTCTTACATTGATAGTTTTGGGATTTTCCGACATTCGGGGACGGAATTAATTGAGAAAGCATGTATATTCAGAAGACGGAAGAAGGCTACACGACGACAATTACTGATGATATTTATTGTTGAAAATTTCGTGTTGCTTCATTAATAAATCACTGACAAGTTTATGTGTGTTTTTATTATTATAAAAGTATTTGTTTATCATTCAGTCTGATATTTTCTTAGTATTTTCTCGGCTTGTACTCTATCAGTACTTATGCCCCGTGTGCAAAACTGGAAAAGGTGCATTGACGGATAATGATACATTTACATTTTAAGTATAAATAGCCCTTCTCCCTCAACCTAAAAGGAATTCACATCACCGATGTCTTTTCACGTACATGTTGATCGAGGCAACTGTAAAGTTTGGGCACGAATAATGTAGCACTTTTAGTTAATATTTTTGCTGCTTGAATATTTTGGCACTTTATCTTCACAGTTTCTTGTTATGT
This sequence comes from Mercenaria mercenaria, assembly GCF_021730395.1. Taxonomy (NCBI): domain Eukaryota; kingdom Metazoa; phylum Mollusca; class Bivalvia; order Venerida; family Veneridae; genus Mercenaria; species Mercenaria mercenaria. Next base: position 30,146,024 of record NC_069362.1, read on the forward strand.
AAATGACCAATAAGAAGTGCTATGGCTGAGAAATAAACCAACAATGCCTAGTTTATCTTTGGCCTACGATGTGTCTGCAGAACCCGTAGATTGCCCGTATCCTCCTTTCTGTGTGACAGCGGAAGCAGTGGGGGTGGGGGCGGGGGGCGGGGATATGGATGTGCGATTTTCGTACGGGCTCCGAAGCCTCTACGACTTTGTTTAGCGAAAAGTTATACATATTTGAATTAATTGAAAGCCCGTAGACCGTAGACATGTCGTAGGTGGCATTGCACAATCTCCGCACGGGCATCGTTGGGAGGTCATGCGCTGATCGTGCAGCCAATGCACGATATTCCGTGGACAAAGTGCCTAAAAGAAATCGTATGGAGATAGTAGACACCTGAGACCTTCGCACGGCACTCGCAGAGCTGCCGCAAGGTTCCTGCTTGCTTCAGTACCGAATGAAATCGCATGGATATTGAGCAATGATCGCGCGGCTTATCATTTCCGTGCGGCGGCCTTTATATGGCATAACATTTTTCAGATGGTTATATATATTGGTCATCTCAAGAACGTAAGAGTTCCGTTGGAAGCCTGCGTCGACTGCAAGAAAACTGCACTGAAATTGCAAAGAAAAAAAATATGGCACGATGCCCGTATTTAATGTGAACACATACACCGTAGCTCGTAGCCACCTACGATGCCAAATTTAGATCAACTACATTGGTCAAGTTATCAAAACAAAGTCTCAACGTTATTTCTGCTGGTAATTAAAAAAGGCTTTTATTCAAAAATTGCTATTGGATACGACATACCCTAACATTTAAAAAGTGCTATTGTACTGAATATTGGTAAACGTAAATCTTTAAAACGGTGTTCCAATCATTCTTTGCCTGATTTAAAAGAGGAAAAAATGAGAAGACTGGTCATTCCTCGTACAGAGCAACAGATTCAAAAGTCTTATTACCTATCGCAATCAGTCTATCGTAAACCAGTACATATATACATAGAAGTGTATACACATGGGCTTAATTAATGTTATGTCTGTATCATTACTGATAAATGGCACAAAATATAAGTAACAACGCTTCACGCATCAAAAACAAATCACTATTGAGGTAAAGAAATTGTGTCAAACTTCACTGTTTCACAGGCTAAATGGTTTACGATCATTTATTTGTATACTTTTATATAAAATCATCATGGAACAACAAACCAATCATGGCTTGCTTTCCTTTCCGAGTACGAGGTTTTAATACGAAACGCGTTGCAAATTTAAGTTGTATTCTTTCTAAAACTTTTTTTAATTAAGTAAAACTACAGCGGAGCTTTTAATACCATTGAATTTTGTTGTTATTTAGCTTACGTCATGTAATATATACAGTTAAAAATTCAGTAGCCACGTGTTTGTTTTGTAGTCAGTGAAATCTGAAAGCGTTTGGTTATGTCATATAAATTGAAAGATTTCAGAGAGAACGTTTAGAAATAGTTTGATGAACATATGTAGTATAGTTTATGCCATTTTCAAATGAACTATAGTAAAGAGAAATATTTATTTTAACACATGCAAGATAGGGCATTTTAAAATGTATTAATTTTGTATTAGACACTAATATATACACTCCCATTAAGGTTTAAATTCCGAAATAAACTTTGATAAGAGTTCTCATCTATGTACAGCGAAATGGTGATGCAATTTCTCAACTGAAGACATGTGCAGTTGATTAAAACTACCAGAGTATAATTAGGCTTGGTACTTCTAACTCCTGGAATGTTTAGTGTAAATCCGCCATATTAGATCAGAATAGTAGCCAAGATATTATAAAATTTGATTGATCAATGGCCATATCTCTGAAGATCATCGAACCAGAAAATGACAAGAACATACATACACTATGGAGCTTGGTGTTGATTACTCCTGTAAGGTTTGACAGAAACCGACAGAGTTATATAAGAGCAATGACTAAAACATCACAATATCTGATAAATCAATGAAAATCATAAAAAAACAGACAGTGCCGACGATATGCACAGCTAGGCTTGACAATTATCATTGATGTGAATTTTGGTTGGTATCGAAAGAGTTTTGTTGACAAACTGTGATATACAGACAGAAAGACGGAAAATCGGAAGGACTGCCAGAGAAACGGAAAATACTGAATCAATATGTCTCTCCCACTGCATGTGGATACATAATAATAACCAGTAAAGAATTAGATTTTTTAATATTTTGTAACTTGTTATCTATTAAAACGTACAAAGCAAAAATACTGGATATACACTTTCATTACAATTGGAAAAAAAATCCAATTGGATTTAGAATTTTTTAAACCATTTTAAACTGACTTAAAACATCGTTATTCACTATTTATGTTTAAGGGTGTTCATTGATCCTGTTTATAAGTGTTTACAATAAATCTGAATTTTTTTCTGAAAATGTCCAATCGGAGTTTTTTCCAGCTTTTTAAACAGACAGTAAAACACAAAAGTAACACAAATATGCCTTTAAATTTGTTATAATAATTTTTTTTCCGCCCGGAAAAAAATCCAGCCCGCCAAAATATTGGAAAAATGTCCGATTTGATTGTCAAAAATTCCAATCGGACGCCATATATCCGATTGGAAATTGGAAAAATCCAAAAAAAATGGACACATTTTTTAATCATCATTTTTGTACATAAGAATATTAATAATAATGCAAAACTATATCATGTATTGCTCCTTGGCCCCTAAACTACCATACAAGCTAAAACAGAAGTTTCTAAGTCACTTAGAAATGGTAGTGAGGTTTGCCAAAATCCTGGTTTTTCAAAGGTATCCTGGTGGTTGTTACATACCAAAATGACTTACCATCATATGTGCTTATGTCACATGCAACACATGCAAATACGTAGATAGGAATCTCTGAAATAAAAAGAAAATCATGCATAACTATCTTTTTTTATGAATTCAAACTGAAAAGTAAAATGGGAGATTTATACATATAGAGAGATACTTGCAGATTTTAAACTGAAGACTTGGTTACACATGATTCACCTGTTGTCAGTTTTTGCAAGCACCTTCCAGAACTATAGGCGATAAGTTGGTCTGCAGTTTGCAAACTATTTTGCATTATGCAGTTCGAATTGCAAACTGCAAACTGTTAGCAGATTGCGATTCGAATTGAAAACCACCAACTGTTTTGCAGTGTGCGATTCAAAATGCAAAATGAATTTTTATTTTGCAATTCAAGATTAGTATGAACCGCGTTGCTTTCCGAGAAAGCTGTTATTGTTTTGGGCTTTTTAGGATTGAAACTTTAACAATTCAATCTAAGGACTTCGGACACTTTCTATATGAATTTGCCTACTCCAAGAGTGAAAAATAAACTACTAAAAAAATAAGCATTTAATTACATTTACCATCAAAATACATATTTGCAATTATTTCTTAAAGTCAAATTTTCAATATTTGTTTCATAGAACAGTGATTTTTGTTCTAAATAGAATTACGTACCCTGTTTTATAGATATAAAAAGTGTTTTGCTTTATAAAACATTGTTTCCACCCGCGCATCAAAACTATATTTGGCCAGCATATGTAGATATTAATTATACACATTTTCTGTGACTATTGTTTTGATGAAAGGGGTGGAACAGTACTTTTAAACAAAAAAATATAACTACAGGGTGTTCTCAAATGTAAAGTAACCAATACTTTTTATATTCAATTTTAATAAATTGATAGCTCTAGTCAAATATTTTTACATCTGTTTGTAACTCAAACACTATACAAATGTTTGAAAGGGTACACACAGGCATTTTATACATATAAAGTAGTGAAAGAAGCAAATACTGTGAATTCATTATTATTCGTTCGGTAAAATTTTCATCGGCTTATCCTGGTTGTTTGTTACAGTAGATTGACAAATATGTGCTTTAACATACTTGCAACACACCAGGTAATCTTCTGCATACCCCCCCCCCCCCCCTCACCCCCACCCCAACTCACGACGCGCACGTCATAAGCGATGAGGATGTAATTTGTTTCCATTTTGTTTTTATTATGTTTTGTATTTCTTATATATTTTTCATTTCTGATTGATATGCCTGTGATGCATAGGTCAAGAACAGTAGCTTCATGACAGGTCATATCAGTGACGGTTTCACATTCAGTGTGATGTCACGAAAGTGATGTGTCAAGTCGCTTTCCATGCAGATGACATATATAAATACTGCTAGACGCAAAAACGAACTAAAAGATTCAGCCGACCTGGATACATTTTTATTACATGTTTAAGCCAAATGAGCCGTGCCATGAGAAAACCAACATAGTGGCTTTGCGACCAGTATGGTTCCAGACTAGCCTGCGCATCTGCGCAGTCTGGTCAGGATCCATGCTATTCGTTTCAAAGCCTATCGGAATTACACCAACCGTTAGCGAACAGCATGGATCCTGACTAGTCTGCGCAGATGTTGGTTTTCTCATGGCATGGCTCATTTGGCTTAAACATGTAATAAAAATTTATCCAGGTCGCTGTATAAAAATCCACGTGAAACTCGTCTGGACCTTTTAGTTTGTTTTCGTGTCAATATATTAAGTCAATTGTTGGTTTTCTCATGGCGCGGCTCAAATGTTATCTGTGCCACTGTTACTTATCCCAAACAAGAACCAACCCTACAGCCTTGATAAGATGACTGCCTTTTCTTAGTATTTATGTTCTGTTGCACACAACTATCTGCCATCACTTATAAAAGAACTATACAGACATGTACATGTACTTAAATAACAACCTGAACCACTGTTATAAGGTTATAACACACTAAATAGTTGTTGTTCTTTATTCTATATAAAATTGACCTATTTCCAATGACCGCAGCACACATCAGGACCCCTTTTAAATTTCTGTAACTTACATTTTCTTGAAGAATATTGTCAGTGCTAACTAAAAATCAAAAGAAAAGTGGGGGTCATGTTTGATGCAAGAAAAATAATTTCAGTCAAACACACAAACTGCAAAATCAGCTAAAAAATGAGACCCCAAATTATACTGGTGGTGTATGATCTAATTTCCATGAAACATTTTGTCATGGTGTTATTTCATGATCAAAATGCTATCTTCATGTCAAGCATAGATCTGTCATGTGATTTTACCAAAAAAATTGCAAAGAAAATAAGGAAAATAGCTCTACACAGCGAAAAAACTGAGGACTATTTGTATCCGCCATTATGCGACTACCATTTTTTTTCGCGCCATTTTTCTATTTAGTGTCTGTATGCCATAAAACTGACCGGTCACTTATACATGTATACCTATTCACATATGTAATGCATCAATAACTTTGCATTACGAACAGTGTAAAGATAAATCAAGTACAGGTTGTTTGCAAAAATATCGTTCCATTGTTTATTTATTTAAAGGATTTAAATCTTAAAATGTTATTTTTCTTTTCCTTAAATAAAATGATTTCATCACTTTGTTCGACTGGAAATCATATATTTAAAACTTCCGTAAAGTGATGACATTATTTTTTACGGAAATTAAACATTTTACTTTTCCAAGAAAATATACCCTGGCCTAGATAAAATAAGAAAAACATCTTGATAGGAACAGATACAAACCAGTTTCTGCTGTAATAAGTTAACTAACACATTGGTTTATCATTGACTCGAATCGATTTGGGTATTGTTTAAAAACTTAATGGGAATTTTGCTTTCAAAATGTAGGCTAGAAGCATATGATAGTGTCCGAAGTCCTTTGTACATTGTAATATGAACTGCAAACTGCAAAACATTTTGCATTTTTGCAGTTCGAATTGCAAAATGAATTTTTATTTTGCCATTCACGATACATAAGAAGCGCATTTTTTAGGCTTTGAAATTTAACATTTCAATCTAATTTGCACTTTGTAATTTGAATTGCAAACTGCAAAACATTAAATGCATTTTACAGTTCGAATTGCAAAACTAATTTTTATTTTGCGGTTCAAGATATATATGAACGGCGATTCTCTTTCTAAGAAATAATCTATTATTTTTTGCCTTTCAGGCCTTATTATTAAAGATTTCAATCTAATTTGCATTTTGTAATTTGAATTGCAAACTGCAAAATATTTTGCATTTTGCACTTTGCAGTTCGAATTGCAAAATGAACTTTTATTTTGCAGTTCGAGAGATATATATAATCCGCGATTCGCTTTTCATGACAAATGTTAATATTTTGAGCAACTCGGGTTTTAACATTGAATATTTCAGTCACGTCGTTTCTCTTTTCTGCGATTTGCGATTCGAATGGCAAGATGAAGTTTTACTTATTATTCATTATATATATGAATTGTGATGTTTTGAGCTTTTCAGTATTTACAAACGAATATATTTCAGGCTTTAAAATCGAACTTTTCAGTCACTTTTTCGCTTTGTATTTTTAATTGCTAACTGCAAAATATTTTGCGCTTTGCTTTTCAAATTGAAAAATGATTTTTTTTTTCGCTGTTTAAGATATAAATTATCGCGATTCACTTTCCGAGAAAGATGTTAATGTTTTGAACTTTTCAGAATTTGCGTTTTGCATTTCAAAATGAATGTATGGATAACGCACGTTTTTTTTTTCTTGTTATAACATCTGCAGAATCCCGAGCGATCGGTTGGTACCAAAGCTCGATAGGGCGAGAGTACCAACGTATCCCGAGGGATATCTGATGACGTTATAACACGAAATGAACATTCGTTAATACAATTCTAGCATAAAACGCGCATATATAAAAAGAACTGTTTAAATAGCACGTGAACACGAGAACACGTTTACTCTCCTGTTAAAACATCCTCGAAACGTGCCAAGAACAGCAGTTTTATGCTAGATTTTAATTTTGCGGTTCAAGAAATATATACCGCGATTTGCTTTCCGAGAAAATGATTTTCAGGCTTTAAAATCATTCCTGTACTTCCTGTACTTGAAATTTCAATTACAAACCGCGAAATATTTTGCATTTTGCATTTTGCAGTTCGACTGACTTCAAATGCGTTTTTTCCAGTTCTGGTAAAGATTCAACAAGTTGTCTTTTTTTGCGATGCTAGGAAAAGAATATGGACTGAGTACTCTGACCTTAGATCACAATCAAGGCCAGTAGGTAAGGTTAGTTTAGTTTACTCGGCAAAGAGAAGTATGAACGGAGATATTGTGAAAAATGTATTTCCACATTGGGACTATATTATGTGCAGAAACACAAGCATCAAGAGTTTCTAATAACAATGTACCCCAGTATACTGGAAACCGTATAAATGAACCAGTTGCGCAAAGCTATGCCATTTCTGACTCCCCTTAAATACCAAGGCAACAGAAATCAAGATCCCCGCCATCAAACCGTGGTTAGCGCCGACGAGCTCCCACATGGTACGATCAAAAAAGAATGTCTGGATACGAAATCAAGCATCCGAGGTCTCACGAAAAACAATCTCAGTCGATGTAGCAGACTTTAGCAAAACCCCAATAGGACAATAGGGATGGGGATGTCTTAAGTATTACGAATGACTGTAATTTGACTTTTGCCTCACTGAATGCCAGTTACTTGAAACAGGATCTCTTTTTTCTTTATCAAAAACAAATATAAATATGTATGATATTGGAGATATTGAAGGTTACTTGCGATAACTTGCGTATATTTTGATATATTTTGCAGTTTGCAATTCAAATTACAAAGCGAAAATAAGACTGAAAGCCTGAAAAGCCCCAAACAATACCATGTTTCCGGGAAATTTCATCGCAGTTCAATACATAATGTAAAAATTCATTTTGCAATTCGAACTGTAAAATGCAAAATATTTTGCAGTTTGCAATTCAAATTACAATGCACAATTGACATTGAAATCTTGATTTCTGAAACGCAAAACAAAAACTCATTTTGAAATTTGAACTGCAAAATGCAAAATATTTTGAATTTTCAATTCTAATTACGAAACGCAACCTAGATTGAAACTTTAAAATTTCAAGCCTGAAAAGCCCCTTAAAATACCATGTTTCTAAGAACCTTCATCGTACTTCGATACATATATTGAATCAAAAATAAAATTTGCATTTTGCAATTTGAACTGAAAAATGCAAACTATTTTGCAGTTTGCAATTCAAATTACAAAAGTTCAATTGACGTTGAAATGTTTAATTCTGAAACGCAAAATGAAAATTCATTTTGCAATTCGAACTGCAAAATGCAAAATATTTTGCAGTTTGCAATTCAAATTACAAAGCGCAATGGACATTGAAATCTTTAATTCTAAAACGCAAAACAAAAATTCATTTTGCAATTCGAACTACAAAATGCAAAATATTTTGCAGTTTGCAATTCAAATAAAAAAAACGCAAATAAGACTGAATTGTTAAATTTGAAAGCCTGGAAAATCCCAACCAATACCACTTTTCTATGAAACTGAAAAACAGTGTATTACATATATTGAATCGAAAATAAAAAAATATTTTGCAATTCGAGCTGCAAAATGCAAAATATTTTGCAGTTTGTTATTTAAATTAAAAGTTTCAAAGTTTATTTCATTCTCAGTTTGTACATATATAAAAAACATGAATTACAAGTCGAAAAAGACATTGATATCCTAAATTCTGAAACGCAAAATAAAAATTGTAGTTTGGAATTCAAATTACAAAGCGAAAAGGACATTGAAATACTGATTACTGAAACGCAAAATAAAAACTCGTTTTGCAATTCGAACTGCAAAATGTTTCGCAGTTTGAAGTTCAAATTACAAAGTGCAAATAAGATTGAAATGTTAAATGTTAAAGCACAATACCATGTTTCTGAGAAACTGTATCGCAGTTCAATAAATCGAAAGTAAATAGAGGATGTCTGTTTGTTTTGAGTGAATATGGAATATATCTCACTAAGAAATGAGAAAATTTCAAATATTTTCACGAGCGCGTAGCGCGAGTAAAAATGCAAAAATTTTCTCACTTCGAGGTAAGATATATTCCATATTCATTCAAAACAAACAAATTTTCTTTTTATTTTATGCTTAATTACGTCGAGATGTGCATTTTGCAATAAATTTTAGACTCAGCGCGGGATACAGACGCGCGTAAACAGACATGACATCAGACGTGTTGTGACGTTAGAAAGACGCACACAACATAAAGTTCCATTTTATTTTTTTTCTGCTGCATAACGTTATGAAATTCACATTAAGTAAAATAATTTGAATCCAGAAGTATACTATAAAGAACAAAGTGCGACTACAATTTTCATCCTGTTTTAAGCAAATAATTTAAAATTCATACACACTGCAAAAGTAGATCGGCATTTACAGTGAGTGATATCATGGAGTGATATGGAATATATCTCACTGATAAAACACAGTATTTCATCAGTTAGCATAAAATAAAAATTCATTTTGCAATTCGAACTGCAAAATGCAAAATATTTTGCAGTTTGCAATTCAAATTACAAAGTGCAAAGGAGACTAAAAGGTGAAGTTTTAATGTTTCAAAACCGTCATTAACATCTTTCTTGGAAAGCAAATCAAGGATCATACAGTACATCTTGTATTGCAAAACAAAAATCCATTTTGCAATTCGAACTGCAAAATGCAGAATGCATAACAGTTTGTGGTTTGCAATTCGAATTGCGAACTGCAAACTGTAGACCAACTTAACGCCTATTCCAGTACTATTGTACTCTGTTGCACAGTTTCAGGTAACGCTACTGTTCAATAAGATAACGTATACGTGTTTTTGAAACAGCGTATGCGTTATAACTCATATGTTTTTCAAGAGACCCAACACCATTATTTGAAGTCTTTGTCCCCGTTCTTTAGTGTATTGAATATTTTATCTCCCTTTCCTTTCGAAGTGCTTACTTAAAATATACGAGAACCTTATCCTTTGAAAACTTGAAGTGCTGAGAATACATGATTCTGCCATTTTGTAGAATATGCAAGAGTTAACTTAATATGCCAACAGCAATACAGCACAACAAATACCTATTTTGTAGTAGCAGAACTCAAGAGGCAAGAGGTAGCTTTGATTTGTAAATGATCCAGATACGACAATTGGATATCTCTCTTCGTACACTGTATATTCATTCTGCAAACCTGTATCGTTACAGCTAGTAAACGGTTGCTGGTAAGGTAGATAATGAAACAAATTGTGGCATTGAAACGTTAGACATGAAAAGGTTATTCTAAGTATTGCGTTTCCTATAGTGTGATGCTTTCCAGTTATAAATGCTATACATGAGAGAATATTGAGGTTTTACAATCGTTATAGCACTGGTCCTTATTTGATTAATATCTATCAGGCATCTCATCAAACGTCTTAACATACATGTGTGTATTCTGATAAACATTTTAGCTATTCTACATGTATATCTTTGTTATTATATCTAAATATTGTTACAAATATTTATATAATAATATAATATAACAGCGAGTTAGTCATTATGTATATTACAGAATCGCATTATTAAAGGTAGTCTTTTCTGTGCAATGATATCTCAAATTTAGATTCGATCGCTTTATGATTAAACTGAATATCCAAGACAAATTGATGACCGAAATAAGAAACTAATGACGTCTCATACCGAAGAAAATGTAATATATGAACCTGGAATATAGTAACAATGTAATTTCTTGTATAAAACTAACCTTTATCAATAAAAAGGACATATCCCAGTATAAAACAACCTGTTTGTCATCCACAATACGTTTACAAAGAGTAAATGAAACTTCTGAAAGTATAAGGTATTGTAATTCTGATCAGGACCTACCATGATTTGTGTTCAATTAAGTATTAGATGAACTATGAATGCAACCAAGAAAATAATATATATACTGTTATTTTCGTTTGATAAGCGTAATATATAACAGATCTGCTTATGTCTTAGCAACGTGATCTCTTTTCCAAAACGCTATTAAGAATATACAAGATGACGGATGGTGGTCGGCCCAACATGTTGGTGAGTTTTATCTAACTGTCTAAAAAAGAAAACGATGTAGATATTGTAGCCAAAAATTCGTACAAAACAGAATTATTCTAAAACTTTTGTTTCTGAAATAAAATTCAAATGTATAAAACTTAAACATTTCGACAACATGTGAAGACTACATTACACACACAGAACATCTGTGTTATCAGATGTATTTTGTTTCATTAACGGCTTTAGAGTATGCGATTCTTTTAAAAAGCGTACATTTCAAATTTGCTAAATATAAAACGATACAAAATCTGTTTTGGTTTGGTAAACTAGTTTGTAACTCCTTAACGATGTTTACATTAATTTTCATAACAGATAACATTCGTGCGAGCATTTTATGGACACCAACATTTCAATTTTAGTAAGTACATGTACATTTTAAAAAATGGCATCAATGAAAACGAGAAAATCTATATGTTGTTAACTGCGGATATGCTCGGCGAGCATGTTAAAACAAGTATTATAAAATGGATGTTACATAGCTGTATCAATGACTTTTCATGTTTTGATAAAGGCCAGGTGGCCGAAAATTCAATAAAAGAGTGATTTTTAATGAATTATTATATCTACTTCCCTATGGAAGGTCTTTGAATGAATAAATGTGTATATGTATGCATGTTACAGTTAATTATTAATGGGAAAAATTTTTATTTGTAATGTTTACGTAACAACAAGAACATGAAAAAAAAGTTATTTAAAGTCCACTCTGCTCTGTTAATAGATTCGGTTGTTCATTAAGCAGATGCTATTGAAATGAATATACCTGTTACCTGAATACAGCTTTTGAAAATTTATAGATAAGACAATTAATCTCATATTTCAGTTTCAAAATTAATCGTTTGCTTATCATCAAATTCGTCATCTACTATAGCCTATACATGCAAGAATGATATCTCAGAAAGCTGCTTCATCATTCTTCACAACAAATATGTTACATCTTCTTCAATGAATTATGATCTCCCCTTAACCATGTGACTACGTGTTAGTCTTCTTACCCTATTGTATATGTATTTTACTATTTTTACTTTACACATTATTTCTCTTCGACTGCATGGCATATTCATATTATTCATCAAACTACATGTTCAACTCTTTTTGTTTCATTACTTCCTAACTCCTAAACAAATTTACCTGACAAATCTGCTCTACCTACCTGTTGTGTGGTTGTCTTGGCGGATATGATATTTTGGAATGTATCCATCTGCATTCCAGTGTAGAAGAGGAGGAAATGATGAAACAAATACATTTTCTTTAAATTCTGAGAATAGAACAAAGGCAACTTATTCGTTAAACATAAAAAATATTTGCGATGCAGTATTGTTCACTACGGTAAATATTAACTGATCTAATTTACTTATGGAATTTATCACGCCATTCAAAACAATTCTTTGTGAAACATGTGATAAGTAAATATGCATTAACTTTATACTGACGATCTCTTTCACTATACATGTAGTAATAGTGTAACCGAGTCTATTCTAATAAACGTATGTACATGCATTTTATACACACGTTGTATCTAACTGATGAGCGAAAACTGCAACTGTGTCCTGAATCTATTGTATATAAAACGAATAGAAAATACATATACAAATTATTTGTAAGCTGTTATAACAAGTAATATTTAAAAACAAAAACTAGAAGAAAAGGTATAATATCTATGAGTCATCTTCGCTTTTTAAAACACGTGACAGGCAATTGTGGCCGACTGTCCAGGACAGATTCGAGTTCCGCCCATTAAGAGAAGCCATATTGAGAGTTCTGTTTAGGTGTACACATAATAATGACAAATGTAGTAATATTTTACTAAACATCATTCAAGAAAATAACTCTACTATCAATACTGATTATTCACAGGAATTGTCGAACTTAACTATCGTGTATTGATCTAAGACTGAAGATAATTTATACTCTTGTACACTAACAGTAAAAAAAACGTTTTTTACCCGGAGGACATCCTTTATTTGAGGCAAATATTTCAAACTCCCAGTTAGGCCACTCTTTTGTTTCAGTCAGTGCATGATCATCGGACTTGAAACAGAAGTTTATCTGCAAATTATAGAGTCCAAATGGTCCTAGTATATCTGTTCCTTCAAATGTCAGATTATACAATGAAGTCATTTTGTTTGAGACGCTATTGTAGAATGTGTCAGCTTTGAAAGGGACATCCGTAGTAAAGTTGAGGTATCCTATTTTCCATCCTTGTGCTTTAGATTCTGGACATCCTCCTTTAGGCATAGGTAGATAGTATGGGCCATGGGGCCACATACTCTCTCTCAGTTCTGAAAGAAAGTCATATTCCTCTACAGCCATAATTTATTGAGGCTGGTAAGAATATATCACGAAGGCCGTAGACTGGAGTGATATATTATTTCGCATAATAACGAAAAACTCGGATTATTCTACGATAAATCACACTTGGGAACTTGTTATTTCGATCCTAACACGACACAGTGACACTAGTACAACAGTGTTAGAAAAAAATGGTAACTACCTTTTACGACCGTGATACGCACCTGGATCGGATGATATCATTGCACGCGACTTTTTTGACCGAGCATGATATCGGCCGTACCAGTTTTTTTTTTTTTTTTTTTTGGTTTTTTTTTTTTTTTCGCATAAAATTTCAGCTTTTGCTTAGATTAAAAGTGCTGAAATAATGCCTTGCTAATTATCCGCAAGGATCTGTATATGTCATGATTGCCCGCGGTGTGTGAAAACTTCGACACACTTCGTGTCAAAAGTATCGACCCTGCTTAATTGGATTAATCATAATTAAACGCTTATCTGATATATCTTTAATCCGGTATGATCTAAAGGGCGATTTTTTTTATAATCTATAATAATTGCTTTGATGAAAAATAAAGTCGTCTTTTTTTTTTAAATTGGAAACAATTGGGTTTTTCGTGGTATGATAAAACAAAACTAACCGAAAGCTTTTTTTTTCTAATTACTTTGAATAATCTTAAATAACTGCTTTAAATCAAATAAAATGCCGACGTACATCTCAACTATAAAATAATATAATCTTCGTTTCTATCTACTCTAATTTTTGAAATTGTATGCTTAACTTGTTGCTTGACGTATTGCTGCAAAATGGAAATACCTGAAACTCCAAATCAATCTAAGACATTTAAATTTCCGAAACGCACCTTTGGTCAGACAAATCCGGTGAACAGAAGTTTTCAGCCTTCGTGGTTCACCAATAGATCGTGGTTGTATTACGATGAAACTAATGACCTCGTTTATTGTCATGTGTGTATGGTTGCTCACCTAGACGGCAAGTTGTCAAGTTCGAATCTTGATAAAGCCTTCATTATTAATGCCACCGCCTGATGAGACTCACAGAGGGGTCGAAATAGTTGTTTTCTTTTGTATTGGCTGACACTTAGAAGTGAAATACATCAACATTCATTGGTCAAATGTCGGATAGTTATCCTTAAAAACTGTTATAAAATTGACTGAAAATCTTAATGGAAAATGCTTTCAAGATGCAAGGAAAACGCACTTACGGGCATCCCCAATCTTAAAATTTTCTCCAAACCCGCCTTAGAAAACACCCTCCCCTGCTCTTCCCCTTCCCGTGCCTTCGGCACACGCGGGACGCATTTGACGTCCCATGGCCGGACCACTTTTTCGAAGCCGGCGACGGCCCTGGGCGAGTGGTTTATTGCAGAATAACCCGAGATAGATTTTGCTCTACATGTATGTACGTTATTAGTTTTATTGCGCCAAGTGTTGGCAGCAGAAATTTTGTGCTCTTGATATTTTGATTATTCTGTGAAAACCAGTGACTTTAGAACCAAGATTTTTTGCATAGTGTTTCATGAATATATGTAGATAACATTTCTGTGATTTTAATTGGATTTATTCATTCGATAGTGGATTTTATATTCAATAAAACAATTGGATGTACAATAGAATAGACTGCTTTTACCTGTAAAATAGTGTATATTTTTAGTGAACATAATCTCACAACATAATGTGCTTTATAAAGTATAATAGAGACCAATTATTGAAATCGGAAAACATACCCAGAAGGTTTTCACGCCCAGACAAAGAAACATTGAAAATTCTAAAGGATTATGATATTTTGATTTACAGATCTGCCAGAGGTGGTAATAATCAACTTACACGTAATTGGGATATCAATCAAGGGATTAAACTGGACAATATTAGAACATTACCTGAGGCAGTTTCAACTGTAATATCAACAGATAGACCAAAGCATAAGAAAAAAATCAACAAAGAAGTGCTTGATTCGAAAAGAACAATGAATTTATCCCACATAAAATATGAAACTCAAACAATAGTTAAAGGACAGAAAAATATGAAAATTTGTTGCATTTACCCAAGATCCTTGAAAAACAAAACGACAGCTTTCTGTGACTTTATTATCTCAAATGATCTAGATCTTATTGCTGTGACTGAGACATGGTTAGGCACCTCCGTCGATAAAGCATGTCTAGGTGAACTGTTACCTGATGGGTACAAAATCAAGCATGTGCCACGCCCTGGTAGTAGGCGTGGAGGTGGGGTGGCCCTCATTTATAGATCGATGATAGATGTAAAAGTAGTCTCTTCAACTAGTGACAATACTTTTTCAACATTTGAACATATTGAGTGTAATGTTAGTATCAACAACTACACATTGCTCATGACCGTTATTTACAGACCTCCTCCATCAAAGAAAAATGGTCTGAATACAAATGATTTTCTGGATACCGAGTGGCTAGATTTCTTATCAAAATACGCCGCAGTTGACAAGAATATCATCATAACTGGCGATCTGAAGTTTCATTTAGACATTCATTCTGATCGTGATAACATCAGATTTAACAGTATGTTACAATCTTGTGCCATGTATCAACATGTGAAAGGGCCCACCCACGTCCATGGTCAAACCCTAGACGTAGTCATCACCAGAGACATAGATAAAACAGTATCGGCAGTAGTAGTGACTGATCCTGGGCTATCAGACAGCTCTGGCAAAATAGCCAAGGACCATTTCGCGGTAATGTTTAACGCACTTGCCGCGAAACCCCCTCCGGTAAAGAGAACTGTGACATACAGGAAACTCCATTCGATTGACGTTGATACTTTCAAAGCTGATATTCTATCATCCGATCTTTTGAATTTGTCACAAAGTACATCAGATGCAGAAACTCTCGTCTCATTATACAACAATGAACTTTCAGCTTTAATTGACAATCATGCGCCTTTGTGTTCAAAAACCGTCACATTAAAGACCATCTTGTCCCTGGTTCTCGGAGGAGCTCCAAGATGCCAAACATTTGAAACGTAAACTAGAACGTAAATGGCAGACTTCAGGACTCGCCGTTTACCATTTAATATATAGGAACCAATGCGCAATCGTTAACAAAATGTTAAAAAAGGCAAGAACTGATTATTACTCAGAGAAAATAGAATCAAGTGAACGAGACCAAAAAAGCTTGTTCAAAATAACGAAACATTTATTGAACGGTCCAAGTGAAGCAGCACTTCCATCAGGCAAGAAACCAGAACTACTAGCACAGGAGTTCAGTGATTTCTTCATAGATAAAATAGAAAAAATCAGAACTAATATTGCATCCCAGGATCAGAATGAATCATTTACTCCAGAAGACGGATGCATATCACTATGTGATACCGCGCGTTTGACTAGTTTCAGTCCAGCAACAGAGGAGGAGGTGAAAAAGCTTGTTCAAAAGTCAGAAAATAAGTCATGTGAAATAGACCCTCTTCCTACATGGCTCTTGAAATCTTGTATAAACTAACCTCTCCCAATATTGACGGAAATTGTTAACATCTCTCTAGAAAGTGCAATCGTGCCAGAATCATTTAAAACATCACGAATAAGACCATTGTTAAAAAAGCCAAGTCTTGACCAAAACACACTCAAGAATTACAGGCCTATTTCCAATCTGCCATTCCTCTCAAAAATCCTTGAGAAAGTGGTAAACAGAAGAATTGAGGAACATCTGACGAACAATCAATTACATGAAATAAACCAGTCAGCATACAGAAAATTTCATTCAACTGAAACCGCATTGTTAAAAGTTCAGAACGACATTCTAGAATCCCTTGACAAAGGTGACGTCATAGTACTTGTGATGTTGGACCTGTCGGCTACATTCGACACAATTGACCATAACACCCTTCTTCACAGACTCGAATTTAATTTTGGATTCGCCGATAAACCCATTCAATGGGTGGCATCATATCTAACAGACCGCTACCAAACAGTATGCATCGATGGCAAACTCTCTGAACCAGTCCTTATGAAATTCAGTGTTCCTCAAGGATCTGTTCTAAGCTCAAAATTCTACACTATGTACACAAAGCCAGTCGGGTCCATCTGTAGAAACCATGGTCTAAACCACCACTTTTATGCAGATGACTCCCAACTCTATCTATCGTTTAAACCAGTTGACCAAGCATCAAATGCAGCCACAATCACACGAGTTGAACAATGCCTAAAAGAAATCACGTTGGTCATATTCGACCATATTTGACAACTGAAGCCACAAAAACTTCGATAAACTCGCTTGTGACCTCACGATTAGATTACTGCAATGCTCTTTTGTACGGCGTGCCAAAATCAACAACGAGCAAACTGCAAAATGTCCAAAACACAGCTGCACGTCTTATTGCGAAAACAACCCGTTTTGAACATATAACACCAAACCTTAAAGATCTTCATTGGCTTCAAATACAAGATAGAATCAAATACAAAATTCTCATTCAAACATTCAAGGCCTTGCATGGACAGTCGACGGTGTATATGAGAGACTTACTGGAGGTGTACGTGCCAACTAGAAATCTGAGGTCAGCAAGTGCAGCAACAACCCTTGTGCCACAAAAAAAGTCGGCTGGTTACCTACGGGGATAGAAGTTTCAGGGTTGCCGCCGCAAAACTATGGAACTCTTTCCCTGACAATCTCAGAAAAGATGCATCACTTAATTCATTCAAAAGAGCTCTTAAAACACACCTTTTCAAAATTTTCTACAACACATAGATACCAACTGTGACTGTTTCTACCCATAATAAATATGTCATTGTTATTTTTGTAATACAGAACTACGGCAAGTCATTCGTCGCTGACGAAGATCTCTTAACTGTACAATTCATCATGTAATTAACTAAGTTGACAATCCAGCTTTCATTTCATCATGTCACATTTTAAGGGTTATGACGTTCTATGTTTTTCGCAAGACTTGAGTTTCACTTGAAGTGTGTGGTATTTCTATCTAATACAGTACATGATGGCACCATTTACCGGGAGTCTGAACCACTATATGCAGCCCGTCTGGGCGTACCAGATGTTTAAAGCACTGGTATTGGCAATAGGGGTAAAACGACCTCAAGGGTTGGGGTGCGGCCATGGCTGTTTGTTACAATAAGGCTGTAAATATTATCATTGTTCATTTATGATATTGTTGTAAAAACTATTTTTTTATTATTATGTGCAACGCCATTGAATATATCATTTATGAAAAAATGCGTTTAATCAAATTGTTCAGTTTTAGTTTTGTGATTGCATATGTCATGTTTTGTTATTTTCCTACATATCTGCGATGTGTCATATGTTTATTTGTAAAGCGCCTATGAACGTATATTCCATATGAAAAGGGCGCTCAACAAATCTGGTATAATAATAATAATTTGCTGGTCGTGTTAGAATATTTTGTAATGCCTGATTACTAGTATTACATGCATCCGTTAAAAAACTCTTGTAAGGGGTCGTATCTAAGTTCCCGTTATGGTTATATCTTAACCGCAATATATGTATATATGTTTGTAGAGTAAGTGTGACGTTTTCATTATCATTCATATTACACCTTTATCTCGTAAATGTTTCTTTATTTTTTCGAATTTCCCAATTGCAACAACTACGGTATTTATTTGGTTCGTGATCATTGAAATTGTCGCGATATTTCGAACTTTTAGCCTGCATTTAACGGCGTGTGGATGATTTCTACCATTTGGTCTTTAGCCAATAGCAAAGTGACGATATATCCAACTCTTGTCATTGCATTGTTCTGTTGCCCGTCACAACATGATAAAACAAAAATATATCATGCTTCAGCATGAACATAAATTTTCTCTAAACCTAAAGATTGTTACATATGAATAAAGATTGCAAGCAGCAAATTTAAATGATCAGTGGGTATCAGAAGGTCAAAATGATTTGACGTCCTATGTTGGTTTGAAATAATTTCGTGCTGGGTCAGAGTCCCTCATTAGTAATCCACTAGCACAATATCTCGACCCGCATACAATTTGTTGGACTAGAAATAAAAATAAAACCACAGAAGCTTTCGAATCACTAGTGATCCCCACACGACTTAATGGTAAGCCCAGACGGGCTGCATTTAGATGTTCAAACCTCTTGGTTAATAGTGCCATCACTTATTATTAAAAAATACTTCACACTACCCTATGAGGCTACAATTCCCATGGAATATGTACCAGCAAGTATAGAAACATGTAAATTGGGTTTGATTAGAGAAGATATATAGAATAAAAAAGAGACTGCTTACATAGTTTCATTCAAAAGATACAGTACAAGTTTAGGAAGAACCCCTCAGGATCAAGTGATGTATCGCTTACAAACCCGAAAACCTAGAGATTATCTCTTGCCGTATTCACAAAAATGATGTAAACTTACAGATCCGAAAATTTAGAGATGCATCTCTTTCCGTATTCACAAAAGCATGAGAAACTAGAAGTGTATTGCTTACCGTATTCAGAACAATAGCCCGAGAATCTAGAGGTGTATCGCTTACAGTACTCACAATAGATGTATCCCTGGCCGTATTCACAAATCAAAGACCTGAAAGGACTGATAGCCAGTACTTTCTGAGTGATATTTCAACCGATACACCTAAAGAATCAACATTTCATTGTGCGTAGACCGGTCATGATTTGATTAGAAGCCAAGAAGATGTTTAAAGGTTTCCCTATACAACTCTATGTAAAACTAAGTTTGCCACAGGGTGGGGCTAAATTCAATCCTAACCCTTAACCTAAGCCCTAGCCCTTACACTAACCCTAGAGCGGAATGTGAATATAAAGTTCATAATTATTCTAGAATCCGTTGCTGCTTGTTTTTGTTTTTTAAAACAGTAGTTCTCATTCGCTCACACACTCACACATTACCAAGATTATAGACTGTTTTTTTTTCACACGTCCAGAATATGTGTGTGATGCGGTCACATAGAAATAGAAGGAATACGAGAGTCTAGAAGTGTATCGCTTGCCGTATCTTGAATAAAAGCCCGGGAATCTAGAGATGTATAGCTTACTGTACTCGCAAAAAAGTTCCGAAACTTCAGAGATACATCGTTTAACTATTTTAAACAAGAAAGGCCCCAGTATTTAGAAGGTATCGCTTACCTTTTTCACAATAGAAGTCCTAATATCTAGAAATGTATCGCTTACCTTTTTCACAACAAAGGTCCGAGAATCTTGAAATATATCGCTTTTAAAAATTTCACAATACAACTCCGAGATGTATCGCTTAACTTATTCACAATAAAAGTCAAAGAATCTTGAGATGTGAGAAGCGTGAGATTATTGCTTACCTTGCCAAGAATGAAAGCCCGATCTCCAGAATTTTATCCTTACCGTACTCAAAATAAAAGCACAATAATCTCAAGATTTATCGCTTATTTTGTAATAACAGTATAAGCCCGAGAATTTAGAAATGTTTGGCTTTTCGTTCTAACAGCAAAGACCCACAAATACAATAATATGTCTCTTACCGTATTCACACTTAAGGCCCGAGAATCCAGAAACACATATACACTGACAGATCCCATTTTTCGCTGTAACACTTCCTCCGTGAAGACATTCCAGCCCTACACATCCTATTGCTATGAAAATACATAACCATATATGAGCTTCATTCTTACGATTTTATACTCTACAGATTCTACATGTTTTCAGAAATTAGTCAGTATTTAATTTATCTCTAGTAACTAATCATAATTAACGACGTGGTTCTTTAGACTATTTCTATTTCAAAAGATCTCTTCCTTAGCGTTCCTTTACTTGAAGAGGAATGTGTCACAAATACATTTTTGTAAAATGATATATCAAGAGTCCTTCAACATGCTGGATGCAATTTTGACATATGTCTTTATGACAGACTGCACAGGCATAAAACACCGGATTATCATAGTAAGCAAGTAATCTTTGGTATTTAAAAACTATTCAGCAATTTTGATTTGATAATATGTTTTGTTTAGGCAGGCCGCAATTAACAAAATCAATCCTATAGGTAAACTTAAGTTTAACGTCGCACCGACATAATTATAGGTCATTTGGCAACTTTTAGCTTTGACGGTGGAGGAAGACCCTATGTGCCCCTCCGTGCGTTATTCCATCACGAACAGGTACTGGGTAGAACCACCACCTTTCCGTAAGCAAACTGGAATTCAACGCCCCAATTGAGGCTCGAACCCACATCGGTAAAGGGCAAGTGATTCAAATCTAGTGGCAATGGAGGCCCCAACATATGAATGTATCTACATCATAAAATGAATCAGCAATATATTAACGCTTTGATAATATAATGGTATTAATCAAGCAATTTCATATTGGCCTTGTTATTTGTCCAAGGGTAGTCGTATTGGTCCGATGCCGAGGGTCGAGGGCCAATACGACTGCCTGAGGACATATAACAAGGTCAATGTGAAATCGCTTGATTTATGATAATATTATTATTATTCAACTTTCGACTGTTGGCGGTAACACCATAAGAACTATGTGAGTTACTTTATGGCAGCTTCTGTATGCACGTTCAGATGAAAAATCTTGACAAGTTGTTTATAGACTTTATTTAAAAATCATAGTCATTTTAGCCAGTAAAACAGAATGAGTTGTATGTAGGTACTTGAGAATAATTTTGAGAGATATCTTTATGCAACTTAATCAAGAGAAAATTCCTAGCTCCAGAACTTACCTTTTTGGGGGCTTTCCTATTTATTTCCTGTAGTATCTTTAATATCATTTGAACTGTGATTAAAATGCTTTAAAAGTAATTTTCTTTTAGGATACAGGCAACGAGACATAAAATTGTACACATATGTGTTGATCAAGATAATACAACCAACCAAGCACATATTATACACTCCCATGCCTCGTTTAATTCTTCTCCGGAATAGTTTGCAGTTTACAACAGTACAACTGACACTCGTGTTCACCAGTTCAATTTCATCCACTTTCCAGCATGTGCATCACTATCTATCATTGCACAATAGTCCACACTATCAAAATGTCTGTTAAAGATAAGTCTCATCCTTGTAATTAATCTGAATTCCGCATATTTTCTCATTATTTTCCTTGAAAATTGCTAGAAATTCTGACAGGAAACACTTGTTTGTACGCTATACCGAATAAGCGAAAGTATCGTTGTAATCTTTAAAGACGTACATCGGTATCGTACGTCCGCTCAGTTATACTTGGTCATTACATGAACATGTTAGATGATTTCTTTTTGTCAAAAATGTGATAAAAACTATAATCTAAAATTCTGATGTAAAACAAAATGGCGTCATTTAAAAATCTAACGGAAATGATTTCTCCGTATTGGCCCTCTCTTTTGAACCAATCAAAATGCTTGAATTCCGTATTGGCCCTGTTTTCTGGTATTGGCCCTGCTTTTCTCATATTGGCTTAGTTATGTTTTGTATTAGCTCTGTCTGTTTCATATGATGTTCGCAATTGGTCTAATACAGTGTGTAATACTGAATAATAATACATAATATAAAACAAAATATCATACGAAATATAAATTTATCCTGGCTGCTGATTTGTTAAATTGGCGCAAAAAGGCCAAATAGAACAAGTAAATGACGTACTGACATGCAATTCAAAGTCTCCTCCTGGAAAGCAACTAAATTTCTCTGCCACCGTATGACATAATACTCTGATACTGTGAACGATGTATGAACAATATTGTACTATAAATACAATATGTTGTAACACAACATTTGGATTAAGATTTGCATAAACAAGGACCTACAGTTGTTGATAGCTTTTTTAAAGATCTATAAATATGAAAAGAATATTTAATTTCAATTTTGATTATCATTTCATTTTGAAATTGGTGTGAAAATATTACAAAATAAAACAGGAAATCATCATATTAAAGGGAAGTAATTCAAAAGAAAATAGGCCAGCAACTTTTTTTTATTTGTGTCCATATGACTGGACAAGAAAATATTAATGCTGTCTTTTGACCTCAAATGTGACCTTGACCTTTAAGTTACGGGTCCGGGTATAACATATGACACTTTGTCTTATTACGGGGAGCATTTGTATCAAGCAATATTACTCTAAATGGATGAAAACGTTATGGACCAGAAAGGAAAAAAATGTGCTGACATTCGACCTCCGAATGTAAACTTGACTTTTGAGTTATAGATAAGGGTCTGCGTAAGAGACACTGTCTCATTATGGTGAACATTTGTGCAAAAATAGTATTAAAATTCCTTAATGGATGAAAGAGTTATTGACCATACATGAAAAGAAATCACTATTGATCTTTCACCGCCAAGTGCGACCTTGACCTTAGAGCTAAAGATCTTGGTGTTGCGCATGCCATGCCATCTTATTATGGGGTACATTTGTACCAAGAAATATTAAAATTCCTTTAAAGATTGTTGTATGACCGGGCATTAAAAAAGCTTTGTTGGCCTTTGACCTCCAAATGTGACCTTGACCTTTCAGCTAGGGTCCAGAGTTCACGCATGACATGTCGACTCATCCTGGTATTTAATTGTAGCAACTAATATTGAAATCCTGTTTTGCCTGACAAAGTTATGGACCTGAAAGAAAAAAACTATTGAACTTTGATCTACAAGTGTGACCTAGGGTTCTGGATGTTGCGCAAAACACGTCGTCTGTTTATGGGAAAAATTTGTACCAAGTAATTTGATTTGGCCTGGCGACCTAGTTTTTGATCCCAGATAACCCAATATCAAATTCGTCCAAGATTTTATTAAGGGTAACATTTTGACTAAATTTCATTAAGGTTGGGCCAAAGTTGTGACCCTTAGAGTGTTAATAAGCTTTTGCTTTGTTTTGACCTGGTGACCTAGTTTTAGACCCCAGATGCCCCAATATCAAATTCTTCCAAGAATTTATTGAGGGTAACATTCTGACCAAGTTTCGTTAAGAGTGGGCCAAAATTGTGACCTCTAAATTGTTAACAAGTTTTTCCATTGATTTGACCTGGTGACCTAGTTTTTGACCCCAGATGATTCCATATCAAACGTCTCCAAGATTTTATTGAAGGTAACATTCTGACCAAGTTTCATTAAGATTGGGCGATTGTAGTTTTTTTATATTAAGACTGGGCAAAATTATAACCTCTAGAGTGTTAACAGTCAAATTGTTGACGACGGACGACGGACGGACGACGGACACAGGGCGATCACAAAAGCTCACCATTGAGCACTTCGTGCTCAGGTGAGCTAAAAATACCTGTTGACCTTTGGCTTCCAAGTGTGACATTGACCTTTGCTAGGGGTCAGGGTTTTGCGCATGACACGTCGACTTATTTCGGGGAACGTTTGTGCCAAGTAATATTAAAACCCCTTGATGAATAACACAGTCATAGACCGGACACGAAATTTCGGACGAACGGACGGAAAGCCGCAATCCTATAGTCCCCGAAACTGTTTTTCAACCAGTAGGGACTAATAAGCAAATATTTCTGTTTACTCAAAGACAGCATGTAATGTAACGGTAAACTCCAAAGAAAGAGAAAATGTGCCAAAACTCAATAATAACTTAAGTAGTTTTAACATCTGGAAAAATGGTCAACAATCATGTATTATAGCAAAAATATATATATTTGTGCAAAGTAGATACATATTTTGCATATCTTTATACATTTATAAACTTGTTATAAATTATTACGAATAAAATGACGTGTGGGGAGGAATGACATATCTCTAAATTTATACTATATGGGATGGCACCCCGGTGTATTTGCTCGCTAGTTCAAAGCTAGTAGACTCCCTTGGATTTACCGCCGGACCACGGACACGGAGGTTGTATCTCTAATTCCAATATATTTTCTCTGTTAAAACAATCTTACGCTAGAATGACGTCACGTTAACGTGCGATGACGTCAAAGTTTTTGTTGCGACCAAAAAAGAGTGCTTCTATATTTAACCTACTAATTTAGATTAAATGCATACTAGAATCAAAATAATTTATACCAAAAACTGTATTTTAACACTATTTAAACACTCAGGCTGCGCCCTCATGGCATTATTATGCTCGACGTATAACCGTCCATCGTGTATAGATAAATGTTTAAAACACTCTTTTGCTGTAAATTATTTCTTAAGTCCATGCATGGAGGAATATGCTCATTGCGGCAATACTTATGAAATCGTTTGATAACCAATAAAATGTACATGCTTTTTAACTTTTCTCTTATTTCGACATTTAAAACATTTTAAAATGATCTAGTTATTAGATATACAATGGCCGTTCATGACGCTGTAGCCTTCGGCTAAAAACGACAGTTTTTAGACCTGTTTCAGAGTCATTATGAAAACACATTTTTATGTTTGATTTGTTTAAAAACAGGTTAAAGTATAGGTTATCAGCCGAGAACAAGGTGGTGCATGTAACACCACGAGCGCTTCTTAATGAAGCTTGACAGCAGGTCTTTCCTTATTTTGAGGCCAGTTGCAATATGATATGTAGATAGTATCTAACACCACAGAAAATCTAATGGGAACAACTCTGAATCGACCAATAAACTGAAGCCAACATAAAACATTTGTCAAAATTGAAAGAAAAATCAAATAGGTCCTTTTCCCAACAACAACTAGGCTCATCTCACCACGTTAGAGTCAGAGGTTAGAGATAGTGCATTTTTTTTCAGAAAGTGCTATCAAAGAGGATTTATTAGCTGGCCAAGTGCTTTACATTTAATGACTCTAACGACTGATGCCAGTCTAAGTAAATTGGTGCACTTAGCTATCATTTCACTATCATGAAAAAAAATGTAAAGATGAATTTGAATTTTTTAGGAACCATCTCTACTTTAACAAAAATACAATTACAGTAGACTTAATTTATTTATTCATTGATAGAACTGAGTCCATCTACATTGTATCATTATAACCCAACAGTCCTAAAATAACCATAAGCAAACGTTAAGTTAAGGGGAAGGCAATGTTGTTTTTATATTAAATCAATCAGCTAGGATTTCTTAAATCATTTATAGAAATGAAAGAATTTTCAGACAACAGTATGGACAATTTATTGACATTGTGACTGTCGAGGATGGATAGCTATACTTATAATCTGACTCAATATATACATCTATAGTGCCTGAACAAAAATCTTTTAAATTAACCGTTTCGCCAAATTAAAACATGCACTTAATGGCCTTTCTTGTGTCTAAGACCTTGTGATATTATAAGAAGGGTATCTATTTTGAAATTAATTTTGGTTAAAGTGGAGACACATACTCGCCAATTGATCACAGATAGTCACGGGTTTTCAAAGTGGAAGTGGAATATTGTAAATAACAGCAATTTCATTCTGCTACTTTTGCTCTAAAATCCGAACAAGACTGGATTTGCCTTTGCGACCGGTGCAGATCATGATTCAGCCTGCACATCCGTGCAGTCTAATCATGATCTTCACTGTTCGCTATCCAGTCAGTAACTTTTTGGTATGCACCCCTGTAAACAGTTAATGGTGCTGTCCAAATTTGAAGATGGAGAAGTTCATTATAGAAATTTAGCAAGGGTTAATGACTGAGGGCTTTATTGTTACACACAACCTGAATTTTATTTCTTATCTGCATATGAAATATACATATCCGTTAGCATTGACCCGGCACTCATGAACATTCCGTATATTTTTCATAAATTGACTTTTGGTGTCCGAATCGGAAAACAATTGTATACATTTCATTATTATCCGATGATCATGTCGCATGTGCTGACAAAGCGTTCAACTACAAGTCTCCGGTTATGGGTTTCAGTCTTCTGTCTGACATATGTTATCTGAATATGAAATAGACAAACTTGTTTAGCGTGTTCAATATACTTTTATTGTCGAGCCCGCTTGCGGATGCGAAGACATAGTTGTCCAAATGGCTGTTCGTTGTATGTGTGCGTGTGTGCATGCGTACGTCTGGATTTGTTTGTCCGGACCATAACTTTGACATGCGTGGAGCAATCTTGTTTATATTTGGCATGAATGTTAACCTCAGTGAGACAGAGTGTCATGCGCAAACCCCAGGTTCCTATATCAAAGGTCAAGGTCACAGTTACAGGTCAAAGGTCAAAATAAAAAATGGCATTGTCCGGAGCATTTCTTCTTCATGCATGGAGGGATTTTGATGTAACTTGGCACAATTGTTCAACATCATGAGATGGAGTGTCATGCGGAAGAACCAGGTCCCTAGGTCTAAGGTCAAAGGATACAAGAATGACAACTTTGTCCAGAGCATTTCTTCTTCATGCATGGAGGGATTTTGATATCGCTTGGCGCAAATGTTCACCACCATGGGGCGGAGTG
This sequence comes from Mercenaria mercenaria, assembly GCF_021730395.1. NCBI lineage: Eukaryota > Metazoa > Mollusca > Bivalvia > Venerida > Veneridae > Mercenaria > Mercenaria mercenaria. Next base: position 30,173,524 of record NC_069362.1, read on the forward strand.
TCGTGCGTAAGAACCAGGTCCCTAGGTCAAAGGTCAAGGTCACACTTAGAGGTCAAATGTCAGATATAAGAATGACTTTGTCTGGAGCATTTCTTTTTGATGCATAGATGGATTTTGATGTAACTTGGCACAGTTGACAATCATCATGAGACGGAGTGTCATGCGCAAGATCCTAGAATTACTTCCCTTCGTTGTTACTATAAATAGCTTATATTCGTAACATTGTTATTACTGGTCGTAGTGAAAAATCAAGACCACTTTTCTATAGTACAACATGCATGTTACATCCAATTTTCAGGTGAATTTTGACCTATCTCTGCTGGTGAGGATTTTTGTGTGGACTTAGAAGACTTACGTCCTTTTGTTGTTACTTTAAATAACTTATATTGTAACTTTTTGCAATCTCTTTCTTTATTTGGCATAAATGTTTGCCTCAATGAGACAGGGAGTGTCTTGTGCAACTCCCAGTCCTTTTGACAGCTGGTGGGCTCGACATGTTGCACGTGGGCATCTAGTTTTCTTTCCATTTAATATGACACAAAGGAAGGCTTCTGTTTTCAGAAATCGTAGGAAGCTATATTAACGATGATACACCTGTCTAGGAAAAATAATTTTCTTTATCATGAAATTACATTACTCTTTTTATTTAATATCTGGTAATTGATCTAACGGTACGAATGAAATGCCCATCGGCTACGAACATCTGCAGCTTCATGGCGCGGAATAGGCCGGAAGTGAAAAAAATAAGTTAAAACACAGAAAAAAATGGTCTCTTGGAAATTTCGATAAGATTATGTTTACATATGAAATAAAAATGAATTCATCATACCATTTATAGATCATAAATGATTAATATTTCTAATATTTTTGCACCAACTTCACTTTGACTACGATGACGTAGCTACGAGGGTTGTTCATTTAACTCCCGGACGACCGCTATAACTTTTGAACTATTTCATATTTAGAAATAATAAAACAAGCATATTATACTTCAATCATATCTGTATAAACAAAAAAAAACGTCAATAATTCTGAAGCTCATTCTTTCTCAAAATAGCGACCAGGGCCGCCACACACCTTTAGTTTAAACATATTTATTGCATGAATTTCACAAATAACAATTAAACAGTAACCATTGTGCATGCAAAGAATATTGACGAAAGCACATTGTACTTATAAGGTCAATCTTTTATTATAAGATATACACCAAAAACATGGCTTAAATTTACAAAACAGAATAATATTTCTTGTGCAATACATCCAATTTTAGAAGAAAATATACGATAAGAGATGTTTCTTAAAATAGTAGACACTTCACATATAAGGCTGTATTCCTATAAATCCCAAGAACAAAACAAAATATTGACAGCCTGTTCGTACATATTTTAGAAGTCACAAATAAGTTAAGTGCTAGTAAGAAATTCGTAGTCACTTAACATCATACAAGGCTCTTTTATTCCTATAGTTACCAAGAAAAAGACAAAATATTATCAGCCTGTTCAGTCATATTTCAGAAGTCACAAATAAGTTAAGTGCTAGTAAGAGAAGTAAAGAATTTCAAATCGTGACAGTTATAAGAAAAAATATGTAGAAAAAGAAAGAAATAAATCAATAAATGAAAATAAGTGAAAAATAATGAAAATAGAAATAATCCACCTGCAGATGAACAAGCTAAAACATAGAAGGATGTTAGTTGTTATCAAGATATTACAGCACATGTCACAATGAAAGTCAATGTTAATTATTAGTGAACCTTCCACTGTCAAGAATATACATCTGGACAGCTGCAAATAGTTCTATGTTATCTTCATCAGATAAATAGTCGTCACCAAAGAGCAGGGTAGTTTCACAAATATTTCTAGTGATAGGGACAAGACTCGCCAGAAGTGAGGTGCGACAGTTGTTATAAGCTCTACATACAAATAAGAAGTGGTGACTGTTTTCTACTTCACCGCACTGACAGAGAGAGGATTCAAAAATATTACATAGAAACAAGTGATAATTCAAGCTACTGCACTTCATCCGAAGTCTCGCGTGAAGGACCTGGGCTCTTCTATTGCCAGTGTAATAGAGTTTTGGAGTTTTGTTAACGTTATTTTTCAAAAGATTCTTGAAGCTAGTCACAGTTGGCGCATTTCGGATTTCAGTGGACAAATTGTTCCAATCACGTATAGTAGCAGGTTAGAATAAGTTGAAGTATTGTGAAGTGCGCAAGTAAACCGGTCTTATAAAATCAGGATTGCGAAGATTGTATTGGGTAGAAGCTCCTGCTGACGGAGGAATTAACTGTTGTAGATACTCCGGGGTCAGTCCTTTTTTCATTTTATAAAATAAAATCAATCTGTGGTCTCTTCTTCTGTTTTCAAGTGATTTCCAATGGGTTTTGCGTTGGAGATTTTCTAGGGATACTAGTCTAGTTGCTCCTGTCACAATTCGCGCACATTCATTCTGAATCTTGTCTAACTGATCCTTTTCAAAAGCTGTACAGTTATTCCAGATAACGTCGGCATACTCTAAAATAGGGCGAGCAAAAGAAAAATATATCGTTTCAAGGGATTTACTGTCGAGAGTCATTTTCAATTTACGCATAATGTGTACTCGTGTCCAGGCTTTTTCAGTGATGTAGTTGACATGTTCATGCCAAGAACAGTCATTAGTAAGTATGAGTCCAAGATGTTTATGATGTGACACTTCCGGAATCACTTGGCCATACATAGTCAGAGCAGGATGAAGCAACTGTGTTGTTTTTCTGGATATAAGAAGTGATTTTGACTTTGAAGGATTGAAATCTACAAGCCATTGATCAGCCTATGACATGATTTTAAGAATGTCCGATTGCAGAAGCTCCGCAGCTGGGACCGGAAAGTCAACAATGATGTAATGACTAGTGTCATCTGCAAAAAGGCGGATATGACTACCAAGATCAAGGACGATATCGTTTATGAATATTGAGAACAAAAGGGGACCCAATATTGATCCCTGGGGAACATCGACAGCAATCATGGTCAGCTTTTAACGAGAATTTGCAAGAATTATCTCCCTTAATTATTGACTTGTTAAAGCAATTCCCTTCAAATTGGATTGCATCCCTTACATTAGCTAAGGTCGCGTCATTCATATTCTTTGTCATGGATTTTGCATTGATCTAAATTTTTGCTTTAGGTATTACACGGAAATTAAGCTCGCAAGTTACTCCATAGAAAGCAACAAGTACCCAGTTTTTGATATAAATCATGTTGTTTTATAGATTCATATAGAAATGTTATTCTCGTAAAGATATAAAACATTTCTCTAAAAAAACCCATTATTTTAGCTTATGATATTGCAAAATGCGTGTTGTCATGTAACAGAAAATGAAAACATTTAAATAAATTTCTTTTCTTTTCTTTTGACACTTTGAATCCCGCTAAACACTGAAATCCGATAATTATTTCATAAACGAGCTTTCCCACAAAAACATGTATAATAGTTTTCCTCGAGAAAAACGAAACTTGTGTGAAGATACATGTATTCCCATTTTGTCTGATTGTTCTTGTCCATGTAACGGTACTTTTGTTTAACTTTCATGCCTAGAAGTTTACTCTAAATCATGATAAAATAAAATAATAAACTAAGCAATACTGTATTTGACAGGCAAATGGCAAAGAAAAACCCGAGCAATTTAACAAACCTTAAAAAAAATGTTACTAAAACACGTACATACATGTTTTATTAACTGGCCTTAATCCAAGGTTTTCCATAGAAATTAAAGAAAGAAAGAAAGAATATATTTAATTATGAATAAAGTGTCTGATTCTTCTTATCAGCATTGATGTATCATAGAGATTCGGACTCATTTTTTTAAACAATTAGGTCTGATTCACCCTGTCTACTTATTTATAGTGTATAAGTTACTTGTATAATCAATGATATACATGAATCAAATATACCATTCAGATATGTGTTTGTACATACTATACAATTCAATCATGAAATCAAATTTATCGTGTTTACTAAAGCCTTTAGCTGTAAAGGTGGCTATTTTGCATGCTTTCCACGAACAAAGCCGTGACAAAAATGTAGGTCGTACTAAAGAGATAATCCTGCCGTGCAAACTCAAGGAAAGCACGCCATTTTTTTCTTCTTTTTTACAAGCTTGGATTTCATTTCTAAAATAGACATGATATTGCGCGTCTGTTAATTTCACCTTTCTTTGCATATCGTGGAAACCATGCTGTGTCTTTTGTTTAAATAAATGTACACATTCTCTCCCCCTCTCACCAGCTTTCAATGAGCGCCTAGCTTGCAAATTACACTATTTCATAAGAAAATTATTCTTTGACATAGTTATTCTCCTGTCGTCGAATGTTTCAGTATCCCAAAGATATTTAGCTTTCAGTCAGAAATTATGTAATGTATGTTGATTCGTATTGTTCTCATACACAGTTTGGTGAAAAATCAAAGCTCTGTTCTATTCTATTCTTTTATTATTTTTTTTCTATTTTTTGACTAATTAGACATTTATGAACGTTATTATTCCAAAAGACTATAGTGAATCGTATGTCAGTTGTTGGTATATGCAGTTCCGTAAATTAACACGGTTTAAGTTACATCAGAAATTTAAGAAATCCACAAGTTTTTTTTATTTCTTGATACACTTTTAAGTAAAATGGAAGCAAGAAGCCTTTACCCTAAAACACTTATAATTATATTATTGTATTGTTTATAAAATCAAGAATACCTACATATGTGATAATAAATTGTCATGCTTTGGAAAATATAATTTATTTGCCTCTAAAGTAAAAGAAATTGAAAAGTTTCGTGTTTTTCACTATATGTTCAATATAAGCGATGGTGATACTTTTAAAACAAAATTGGAAGCAAGAAGATGTTCAGTTAGAATAAATATTTTTACATTAAATTGAAGAGAAGAAATTGAAGTTTACTGTCATATCTGGTAAAATATTTACAAACCAAAAGACATATTTGAAATTAATCATTGAAAATAAATTTCCTATATAATCTACTGCTCAAACTAATATCAGTAGGGAAACCAATATTGATTATCGGATAGTTTTCAAGGGGGACAACCTACTATGATAAGCCAGTCAAATATAATAAAAGCTGGGGATGATATGCCCAGGATGAAAAAATACCAGGAAGTACAACACGTTGACGCCGTCCAGACAGATAGTTGGTGAACCATTTTAAAAGATTCCCTGAGACACCGTCATTTTGGAGTTTTATTAAGAGGCCCTGATGCCACACCCTGTCAAAGGCTTTGCTGATATCGAGAAAGATCGCCCTAACTTCAAGTCCATCGTCAAGGGCTTTGCAGAAAGTATCATACAGAAAGGCAAGCTGGTTAACTGTTGAGTCCCCTGGCCTGAAACCAGATGGTTGTAAGTGTGTTTAAACACAATTCTTTCAAAAACCTTTTCAATACAACAAAGAAGCGAGATAGGGCGGTAATTATTTACAAGCGCTGGATCACCTTTCTTGAAGACAGCACATACATGAGCTTCCTTCCAAGAATCTGGAACTACACATTGCTGAAGAGAATGGTTAAATAGAGAACAAAGTGGAAATGAAAGTTCGTGAGACCCTTCACGGAGAATACGATAGCCTACACCGTCAGGACTGGTCGCTTTTGCAATCGGAAGATTTCTAAGAACGTCTTCAACTTCTTTAGGTTGGATAGCAATAGATGATAGTTGAACATCTTCAGACAGAACATTAGGCGCTGGAACAGTTTTGCCATGATCATTCAGATGAGTCTGTCCCACAAAGAAATTGTTCTGAAGCTCAGCTTTCTCGAGGGAGCCAAATGTTAAAGTGTTGGAATCAGAATTTATAAGAGGAGGCAGTGACTTCCGGGAGTCTTTTGAAATGAAAGCTTTCAGTGTAGTCCACCAGTCTTTTGGAGATAGCAATCCTGAGTTAAGTTTTTCTGACATGTGTTCATAGTAATCTCTTTTCGCTCTTCTGATAAGTGTCACTGTATCATTACGAATTCTTCGAAAGGTCTGCCAATGAGCCTCGGTGTTGTGGCTTTTGGCGTTTCTGTATGCCCGCTTCCGCCTCCGAATACTTCTACGAACTGTATTTGTCATTCATGGAACATCGTCAGGACGTATCATTACGGTTTTGTTTAGGATAGACGTTTTACTTATCTGGAGAATTTTCTCAGTGACATTGGATACATGGGTGTTTATGTCATCTTGATAGCATGAGTCCCAGTCCACAGTTCGAAACTTTTGTCTGAGGGCATTAAAATCGGCTTGTTCGTACATCCAAATTTGTCTTGTATAGGAAGGCATCTTTGTTTTTTTGAACTTAAGAATGCAGTAGACAGGACAGTGATATCTAATATTCTGTTCGAGAAAATGGTCACCAACTCCAGAATGGAGTACTGCTTATTGGTTAGAAGCAAAGATCAAGTCAATTGTAGAATTAGAAAGCTCAGTATAATGAGTAGGTTCTTGGATTAACTGTACGAGGCCATTTTGCTGGCAAAGAGATGAAACTTTAAGACAAGTATTTGGATTTTGGATATTAAAGTTAAAGTCACCTGTAATAAAGATATCAGCTATCCCTGTGTCAGTAGCCATAGAAAAGGAATCTTCAATAAGGTTATTGTAGATGGTATCGGAGCCGGGTGGTCGATAAAAATTTCCAAACAGGACATGCTTGTTATTACGAAGAATCACCTCAATCCAGAGACATTCTAGTCGATTGGGTTCAAGATCAGGTCTGTGCTTGAAATGAAGATTGTTTTTCACATAAATTATAACCCCTCCATGATTGCCGAGCTGTCTATCCTTTCGAATTGGCGGATGGAATGTTGGAATAGTAAGATCAGTGCTCGTAACTGATTCACTAACCCAAGTTTCAGTAAAGGCCAAAATGTCACACACATCTTTGATGTCTATGAACCCAAATGGAGAAAATGTCCCGAAACCACCTGTCATCCAGCTAAGCAATCACATGGCTTACCTACGGTGTTCCGTTGGGGCCATCGCAATTTCGCGTTGTCATCCTTAGGGCGAAATCGCGAAAATACGACATTTTGGCGCGAAAACGCGATACTTTGACGCGAAAAGACGATGCTATAAACACGAAACAAAACATATTGCGTTTTTGCGCTGTTAATATCGTATTTTCGCGTTTTCGCCCTCGATCTGCCATCATCTTTTCGTGTTTTCGCCTTCGTGGTAAGTAGGGCGAGAACGCGAAAATACGATATTGATAGCGTGAAAACGCGATATTTTTGCATGGTGTTTTCGCGATCTTGTATCGTGTTTTCGCCCTGTTAACCGCAAAGGTGAAACCACGAAAACACGATGTTTTGATATCGTAATTTCGCCTTCCGGTTGGAATTGCGCAAACGCTTGCAAGACATTTCGAGAGACCGTAAATTCGACCCCGATACATTTCAACCCCAACTTACGGTGTTCCTTGGACATTTCGACACCTCCTTGGACATTTCAACTCCAATCTATGATATTCACGGCAGGGTAAAAGACGTCATTTTTTTAAAGCGGTGTGCTTATTAGTCCCTTTTTCGACACCCATTCTGTGATATGCATGGAGGTTAAAAGATGTAGCAGTGTAGTTATTAATCCATTTTAGAGTTAATTGATAAAGATAATATATATTTCCCCACACTCCCACCGTCACAATAATCTCTAGCTAATCACTATATGCCATGACTGTTACTTAGTACATTAATTGTTTAAATATTCCTCAGTTGCTTTACGTTGAAAGAATATGATGTGGTCGCTGGACAGTCGACTGTGGTGAGTGCCATTGGATCCGCGCATGCTAATTTAAAAACAGGGTTTCTTGGACAGAAATAACTTATTTTTAAATGTTTGTATTTATAGCCTTGTGTCATTTTCTAGGGACATTTCATGGTCGCGCTGCAAAACAAACATGCCAATGTTACTTTTTGTATTACTTTTTCTCAGCCATAATTGCTTTCGTGTTTGTTTCTTGTTGCAGAAGTTTCGTTAGATTCTGATTTAAGCAACTTATTCAGCTGGAGTTGGACTTAGTACGAACAGTGTGGAATACACATTATATAAGGAGGCAGACACGAGAAGGAACACCTTCACAAACAGAAACAGAACTCTCTCCATTGCAGATTTTATTAAAACTTCTTATCACAATTTTGAATAATTGACATATAAATTGGAGTATATGGCCAACTAAAATGTATATATCTATTTGCTTTTTTAGATATTATGAAATAAGTCTAAAATTTCTGTCTGATTTCAGAACATTACAGGAATTATTTCATTTGTTAACATCTTAATAAATACATTTTTTTATAGAAAAACAGTGACAATTACATTTATTATACACATGAACACCTATAATTCATAAATAGATTTTCCATCATATATGACGGGTCTAGGCTATATTTGATTTAAAGTTTTCCTGTTTAATTTGAATTTTAACAATCGCGTTGATCCCAGTATTTTTGAGGCAGATTTAGTTATATTTGAAATAATTTCCTGCCAAATACCGTCATCTCTTAATGTAAGACCAAGATGTTTATGGTGTTGAGTAAAATTTAACTGAACATTATCAAAATACAAAGTAGGTTTGGGACTATTAGTAAAAGAGCAGTAAAGAACTTCTATCTTGTTTGGGTTAAATGTAACTAACCACTGTTTTGCCCACTCTGTAATCCGTTTGAGGTCTTCATTGAGAGTTAATTCTATAAAGTTTTAGTCGCAGTTAGTTACAGATAAGGAACTGTCATCAGCAAAAAGCCGTGTTAAACATTCAAGATTTATCAGCTATATCATTAACGTATATCAAGAATAAAAGAGGACCTAACATTGACCCTTGAGGGACGCCTGCATTTGCATATTTAACATCTGAATACAAGCAACCAACAAAAACTTTCTGACTTCATGATTCAAAATAACTTTTAATCCATTCGTATAAAATGTATAAAATTCCATAAAGCCGCAATTTAAATAGTAGCCCCTTGTGCTAAACTCTGTCGAATGCTTTTGAAATATCGCGATTGTGTTAGTAAAACATTCTGAAACTAAAAGTAAAACGAAACTGGTGAACTGAGTATTCAATATACTGCTCATAATAAACAAAATTAATTTGCGAATTGAAAATACTAAAGCGCATTGGACTAAACCCATTAAATAGAAAAAAAGTTTTAAAGGGATATTGGCGAAACAGGGAGGACTTTGTAATACCATGAGTTCCATTATAATACAACCCTATAGCTGCTCTCTACGCGTTAACATCTATACCACCTATTTGGGAAAAGTACAACAATTGGATGCATGGAGTACAGCTACAGAGTTGATCTAACTAGATAACATGAGCAAAACAGAAGAGACATACCATCACAATCATAAAAATATTGAAAAAGATATACAGCATTAATTTGATATTTGCAAAAAGAAAATTAGGCAAAAAAGACTGATATTTATAAGGAAAATACTAAAGTCGACGTTAACTTAAAGTATAATTAAAGTAATAAAAATAGAAACACTTACTTTGAGAGTAGGTTAGCATATCTGCTATATATTTATAGTTTATCACTAACTGCATTATATTATTTTTAATAAATGGTAGTAAAAAAACATTATAAGCACATCCCGTATTTATAATGTAGGTCAGTTAAAATTGAAAAGCACGGGATTTAATGAGACACGAAGTTGAAACATGTACTTTTGTGTACTTATATATGAATACAATTAATTTTAGAAATGGATATAATATAAATATGCAAGAAACGAGCAAATTATTCCTTAACGCTATCACTAAAGAAATATATTTACATGGAATATTAAATAATGTGTACTATACTAAACATGATCTGATGAGTAGTGTACAAATACAATATTTCCTATTTGCCTAATTGCATATAAATGATGCACGATAGAAACTAGGATTTATGTGTCGTTATTTACTTGGAAATTAATCGACTGCTGAGAAGTGCATGTCATGATCATACAGTTAAAGCAAAGCATCAAAGTGGATGCTGTTCTGACTATATCATTATTTTCATTTATGGCAGTATCTATAATGTTATCAAAGAATGCGTTTCAAAAAATAGATTACACATTTATCATTTATAATGTTACAATAAATTTTACTTCTATATAGAACGGAAGACAATGGGATGAAAACATAATATTATATGAACACACACGTGTTATTATTAAATAAAATCGTCCTTTAAATTTCTGATCATAGCAATGATCAACATAAAGTTATTGAAGAGACTGAGTAGGTTTTCCTTGGCTTAGAAATGAGAGAAAGAGATAAACACACCAACAAACCATGATTGTATTCAAAAGTGAAATTGAGGTACATCTAAATTGTAATAAAGATATGGAGAGTAATCATCTTGACAAATTTTATGAGAAAGAAAAATAAAACACCTCTCCCTCAAAAAAAGCATTTACTTGTGAGTGACTTTAGTTGTTAACACCCAAACGTTGCATATAAATTGAATTAGATATTTTTTAAATATCTTAAATGGAAATTGCAATCATTTCAATTTCATTTGAAATTCAGATATTGGTTACTAGAAATATAAATGATTCAACATACATCATGCATATAAAGGTATGAAAAATATGTACTGTGTAGGATAAACATGTATATATATATGATATGTACAAAATAATTTGGACTTTACTAATCATAGCATAAAATTAGTTTACATATATTATAATAATATACAATGTAACACTATTACTAATGTAGGGTTGTAACAACGTGGATATTATATGGAATTTGCTAATCATAGCATAAAGTTGTTTGGTTTGTGTACATATATTATAATTAGATACTATGTTACACTACCTGTAACTGGCGTATCAAAAGGCATTATGAAGGGTAAACATGTATATAATTATATGTACAATATTGTAATGGTATATTCCTATCATAGTGTAAGCTGTCGGCACATACATATTATTGATTAAATCTTAGACTACCTGTAGAATATGTGTGAAAGTATGACAACATACATTATGCAGAATACATGTATATAATATATGCACATCACTTTAATGGTCTCTGCTTATCAAGCACAAGTTGTGCTATACAAGTGAATATTAGTCTCAGAATGATGAGATCCTTTTACTACTTGTGAATATGATAAGTTTTCAGTTTTTGAAGAAGTTGGATCAGGCAAAAATTGTTCTATATCATCAATTGATGTCACTATTCTTTTCACTCCTCTATTTGTACTTGAAGATTTCTCCTTTAAGGAGATTCTGCCATCAACTGTCCAAAAAGAGTCTATTTTGTCATCTTTTCTTTGTCAAATCTTCAGTTACAAATACAGTGAAGTCATCTGTTTTGTGATTTTTTTATGTTTTTCTTACTCATGAAGACATTAGTTTTCACTTTCTAAGCCTTGAATTTACAAATTATTTGTGCCTTGCCATTTTACAAAGAACCAATTAAGTGGGACCTTTAAATATCATCTGAAATAATAGGAGGATTGACAGAAATTTTTTTCATTACCAATGAAACGCCTCCCATACTGTTCAGCTTCATCATGCTCCCTTTCAAGAGTTTCAATACCATCCCCGGCTTCATTAAGTTCTCGTCTAAGAGAAATATTCTCAACCATCAAGTAAATTATGGCTTTGGTTTGGAAATCAAGTTTATTGTGCAACATGGCTAGCTCTTTGCTTTGATCTTCAACCTTAGTATTTATTGGCTGGCAAGAGTGGTTAAGAACTTCTGTGAGTGAGGGGACTACTGGTACAGAAATGGCTTGGATTGCTGTAGGGCTACAAATTGCAGCTTTGACAAGTTCACATATGTCATAGTTTGATCCTAGAACTTTAACATTTGAATCTATTTCATTGAGATCGGGCAATGAGGACGTCCTTCTTAGGGGGTGGGGGCATTCACGCGGTCTCCTTGTATGCCGTCAGATGGGCTCCAAGTTTCCTCTATGCTACTTTGTTGCTATCAATATTCTTATCAATATTTTTGTCGGGTGTATTGACTGTGTTTCGAATCGAAATCGAGTGATTATTCACTGTGTACACGGGCTCCAAATAGATATGTGCGAAAAAATAAATTTCAATGCGATGGCGCGTTTTTCACGAGAAATATATCTCTCAGATCTATACAGTGCAGTCACAAAGTTTTCTACCTCCAAAGTCTCTCAATTTAATTCAAATACATTTTTTCAGTTGCAACATCTTCGTTTAAGCTTGACCAGTCATAAATAATGTAAATAATCAACCTTTTTCTACTCTGTTAAAATTTTACGTAGACGCCGCCATTACCGAATGTTCAACCTTGATACTGGGTTAATTCTCAACTGATCACGACACTCAAGCCGACGTGCTATTTTACATATTTTGCAAATAAAGTATTGATGCGATTTGGGTGGTTATTCTATTTCTACCAGTAGTTTGAAAATGTAAAAGAAACAAGTTTTATTTCGCATAATAGCAAAATATTCAATATTTTATGTTGTTGTAAATCTGAATGCAAGCATTTTTCTGACCGATATAGCGCCGTATGGAAAATCTAACTAACTCCAGGCATGCAGAATGTACCAGTTTCTATCTTTTTCTGACCTTGTAGCTATAGCGGTATGACATTAATTCACAACAATGTCCAAGTGTGCCATTGTGTTTCTCGTCAATCCAAGTATTACTATTTTTAATATTATTATTATTTTGTGTGTGTGTGTATGGAGGGGGTGGAGGTGGGGAGAGGGCTTTAACTTAGAGATTTGACAATGACATCTTAAAGTTGATAATTTGTTATTCTTTTAGTATGTTACCATTTTCTAAGTGCAGAGTCGGTTAAACATTGCCGTTTTATACACTTCGTGCGTGTTCTTTTTTTCTTTTTCTCTCTGTGTGTGCGTGCGTGCCTGCGTGCGTGCGTGTGTGTGTGTGTGTCTGTGTTTTCCCTGCTTTAAATGAAATACTTGTAAACTGGTACGTACGTATATCCTTCAGACTTCCTTCTAAATATAAAATAGATTTCATATAAAATAGAGAAAAGTGGAAACTTCACAGGTCGCTCAACACGACAAAAACGAAAATGTTGCAGGCTCGGTTTGATTGAGCCTGTTCATGGACGGAAGTGGAAATGCATGCTACCGTCCACGCCTTCTAGCCCCGGGTTGAGCAGAACTCAACATTTACACATGCTAAAAGTGCAAAAAGAACACATTTATAAAGTCATAGCAAGTTCTACCCTATATGACTGATGAAACGGTAGACAGTCGAGCAAACATATACGCGGATAGTATTGAAAACAGTTATCTCAATATTAAAAAAATCAACCTATATCACCTTCAAAAAGAAAAGATCAACTAAATCCCGATTTGATCATTCTAATACATGTTAGAAATAGTATCTTTATCTAAAATTGATTAATAACTACACTGCTACATCTTTTAACCTCCATGCATATCACAGAATGGGTGTCGAAAAAGGGATAAACAGGTACACCGCTTTAAAAAATGACTTCTTTTACCCTGCCATAATTATCATAGATTGGGGTTGAAAGGTCCAAGGAGGTGTCGAAATGTCCAAGGAATACCGTAGGTTGGGTTTGAAATGTATCGGGGTCGAGTTAACGATATCTCGAAATGTCTTGCAAGCGTTTGCGCAAGTCCAACCGGAAGGCGAAATTACGATATCACAATATCGTGTTTTCGCGGTTTCGCCTTTGCAGATGAGAGGGCGAAAACGCGAAACATGATACAAGATCACAAAAACGCGATGCAACAAATATCGCGTTTTCGTGCTGTCAATATTGTGTTTTCGCGTATTCGCCCTACTTACCACAAGGCGAAAACACGTAAAAATGATGGCAGATCGAGGGCGAAAACGCGAAAACACGATATTAACAGCGCGAAAACGCGATATGTTTCGTTTCGTGTTTTCGCGTTATAGCATCGTGTTTTCGCGTCAAATTGTCGCGTTTTCGCGTCAAAATATTTTGTTTTCGCGATTTCGCCTTTAGGATGACAACGCGAAACTGCGATGGCCCCAACGGAACACTGTACTTACCTCCTGTTTCCGACATTTCACATTTTCAAGCCTGATGCCTGGTACAAACATTTTTGCCGCGTAGGTAAGTGAGTTTGACATGTTTGATTTATTATAAAATCATTTCTATAATGTAGCAATTGATAACACCAACAAACACAAGTTATGCAATAAAAACGCTACATGGGTCGTGTAATATTGGATATTAACATAAGGTCTATGTGAACATCAAAAATCAATTTTAGAAAATGTTTTTAAATCAACCAGAAGATCATTTTGAAAGCATAGAACGAAACATGGTCAAACAATTTTTCTCGCGTTGTAACTAGATATGGTTCAAACATGTAATTTAATACATTCTAAGAATTGCTTACTTTCCTGATTCGGTATATTTTTACTATCTTCGTATTGAAGACCATGTATCAACTTAGAGAGAAAAAAAGCAATACAAAACGTTTCAACATGGATGGCCTGGCGAAAATAAAAGGTACATGTATATCAATGTTAAATAAAATGCTTTGTCAGTGAAGACACTGTGACATTGAATGTAGATACAAATCAAAATTCCTTTTCAGATTCATCTTCCGTCTCTCTCACGTACAAGGACAATGAAAGGACTGATCCGAACTACATGCTTTCATCCAGTTCCAGTGACGAGTCAGTCACAGAATTAAAGGACCAAGACATTACAGACCGAGACCGAACATTTTAGTGTTAGGCTCGTCACTGGAACAGATATTTAGTTTAGTATTATGTATTTGTTTTGGCGCTTCAAGTATGGTTACGCAGGTTGTTGCTTGAGGAACAAGGCTGATTGCTGAATTTCAGTGTATTAAGAACCATGACTTTACATGGAAGTCACAACCTGATACAGGAAAAAAGGCGGCATGAAAAGTAGTGGCGGCTGCAGCGGTACCGTTTAGTGGAGCAGCTTTTAGCCAAGTTAAACGTCTAACTGATCTGATGAAAATGACCTTCATTAGTGATTCATCATTTTCAAGAATCCAAGATAATGTTCATGTGGGTGTGATTAACAGAATGTGGAAAGAACATCAGGAGGAAAATTTACGCAAACTCTGAGAATCGACGGTAATTGTGGCAGGTGACGGTCGTTGTGATTCACCTGGATTTAGTGTCAAATATGGGACTTACACATTTATGGATCAAAACACAAATTTGATAGTAGACTTATTGCTTACTTTCCTGATTCGGTATATTTTACTATCTTCATATTCCAGACCGTGTATCAACTTAAAAACAAAACAAAACATTTCAACATGCATGGCCTGGTGAAAATAAAAGGTACGTGTACATTAATGTTTGAACTGTGTGCTGCAACTGCCAGAACTTAACCAATACTGCTAGATATTTTATGAAAAGTCATTTTCAAAATCTTATAATGTAAACGATTACATTTGAACTAGATTGCCATCAGTACTTTTCTATCCAAATATCAGGATGTCTGACTACAGATTCAAGACGGTTTCATATTGAAATATTAATCAATGATTTTGTCTGGCTGAAAAAAATACGGTAATAAATGCAATTGATAATTGAACTTTCCTTCGTATTGCAACTTCAGGTGCTCCGGTTTGTAGGACTGAATATGTGCAATATGAGAGTGTGTCAGTATAAACAAAAAAAAAAATAATATTATGCTGTCAATATTAATTGAAAGGGATGTAGGGAGGCACGAACTGATGAGTAAAATATATGCAAAACCTTCACCATTATCATCATCATCATCATCATCATAATCATATGAATAATTATTTTCGTCATGTGAATCATCATTATTATCATCATAGAAATATATAAGTAAATAAGTAAACAAATGGCCCAAGTTCATGTTGATGCCTCATTTGGCGATTTTTTCAATAGTTCTTTCAACACACATACACGCATTCACCAACGCACGCGCACGATCACGCGCGCGCACACACACACAAACACAAAATGGCTCTTGCGCTGTCAGTCAAACATGACTAATTTGTATATCAATGTATCAATATATTTTGCATGATTTTCAGAGCGAATCTCGTCTAACTATTTCTTTATATGTGGCATCTCTTAAAATTGTTATTTACGAAGACTGAGTTTTATTTTTTTTTTTTTATTTTTTTTTTTTTTTTTTGCTTATTTTTAGTTAAGAACATATAATCTGTTGTCGTCCTCTGACAATCGATTCGATGCCATGTATCGTCGACGACCATGTAAGAACGGATTACTTCTATATAGTAATGATATTGCTCTTTACTTGTACAAACTGAATGTTATGAAAGAAATCTTGAAATCTTGATTTTAATTACAGATTAACCTGCACTTAAAATATAAAAAAAAAACTTACCATCAGACTGGCATTCCGTAACATTTAAAATGATGAAAATAAAGCCGATAATGTACTTTACTGTCATAATTTTAAACTTCGTGTTTGCACGCTGTTCCACATCGAAGTGATCTTTGGATTTAATCTAAACTGCAGAAATGACTGCAAATACGTTTGATAATCATTGGCTGTTTGGTTAAGGATGATATAATCAGACACCGCCTATAAAGGGCGGCTACTGTTGGAATGGTAAAAGATGAATAGATTTGAGAGAGATTATGTCCCTGAAAGCATTAATACCGGTGAGGAATACTAAATGGCACCTTGATTATACATTATCTATGATGACACTTCACGTTTGCTAAACTATCCTGCATATAGATTCAAATGAGTTATAAATGAGTTGAGTCTTTAATTTTTTGTCTAACGGAACAGACAGAGGACTTTATGATAGGCAGTTCCTAAACCCCACAAAGACAGCTCTGTCTTGCTATTTGTCTTCTTGCCTGTTTTGTTGGCCACTTAAGGGTGTTTCTTTTGATGCTTTGTATTCTGCAAAGCATTGAAAAGACGTGTTTCCTTTTTCTTACTTACTTTTTATACACACGTTTTGTATTCACTGTTTTACATGTCATACTTTCTGTAACAAACGTGTGTACCTTGCTGGGATGACTTTTATTTCGCACAATAAATTGCTTTAAGTTCCCCGGTGAAGCTTTACCACTAGCCATTCTAAGGCTCCTCTGTGTTCTTTTGTTTTATCGTTTAGTTAAGAAGTGTTTGCTTTGTCCGTTTCTGTGGATGTGTATGTGTACTGGTCGTGTGTACGTCTGCGTGATGAGGGTTGCTGTAGCTTTTGGATATTCATTCTTGTTTTTGTTGTTGTTGTTGTTGTTTTAGTTTTGGTTACTCTGTTGTTTTCAGTTTTGCAGTGTTTTTCTTCTGAAGCATACAGTTATGGAAAATGGCATTTTTTAATAATGATATTTTAGTCGCGTGTACATAGCATATGATTACAACATCGTCGTTTGTATATAACTTGATTTTACCAAATTTTATATGTATTGGTAAAGGTCATACGTCTGTCTGTTCTTTGTCAACAATGATTGCTAAATGTCACGTTTGAGTTCCACTTTCAATGAATTCACGATCGTTGCAGACTTGTATGTGAACATCCGAGAAATAAGATCTAAGTGAAAATCCGATAGAACCATAAAATCAACACAGCCAAACGTTAGCAGTCTCTATTTAATTGAGACTGTGAAAATGTGCAATACCTTCAACACAAGCTTAATGTATATTTCATTAGAAATCTTCATTCAACATTTTACAAACGATCATTCCTTCGGATGCTAGTCATACGAAGGGTGAATTCAAACGATCCACGGTAACGCATTTGTAAGCACAGTTTCAGAACGAAATGTAGAGTTTGAGTTATTTTTGGAACTTGTTTAGCAAATTGTGCTATTACAATGAAATTTCATTCCTTGTTTCATTTGGTTTTAAATGCAATGTTTGACGGGTGAGGACGTGAATTATGGCACCACCGTAAACTATATCAATGTATCAGCATTATTCCTGAAAATGTCAAACGTTTTAAAGTATCCAGAATATGGAAGCACTATGACATTCCTTTTTAACAGCTCTTACAGAAAGTTATACATTATACATAATGAAAATGCACCCATGCTTTCAAGATGTCTAATGAATGAATAATTCTGAATATAACGATTTTATTTCTGCAGTAATTAAATATTTGCGGGGTAATCCATCATCTGTAGGAATTTATTTTTGTTTGCTGCTGTATTTATGAAAATTGACAATCATTTCCAACTTTCTATGTTAATAAATAAAAGCAAAGTTTCACTGCCAAATTTGTTCTAAAAGAACATGTCTTTTCCACCAAAAATATCAAGAGTGTATTTCTGAATTTTCAAGCGAGCGGCACTTTATACTATCAATCGGCAGACGCCATTTTTTTACATTTAAGGTCAATGTCATTGAATTACCTACGAATAGGACCCTGACCCACTGGCACCAGATCAGAAAGAAAATGCCTCCGTACGTGTTATACCCTACCCCTAGGTATTCTATAAGAACCATGGTCGTGAACGGGAAATTATACTAACCCGTTTCAATCGTACATTTCTCAACTTAAACGCGCAGTTCGGTGAATGGGTATGTAGCATATTGAACAAGCGATAATTTATCTTCCATCGTGCACCAGACACATTGTCTCAATATTCCATATTGCTGAGATTATCAACATATTTTATGCTTTCGTCAACGTTACAGAAAAAACTTGCTTGACCTTCCCTAATGAACATCCGGTCTAGAGGTCACGACAGTGTGCACATGTTTGGCGAAACGTAAACAAACAAAAACAGAATTTAAAAAAATCACAATTTTACACTAAAACTCGAAATGATGAATGAAATTCATCTTGTATACGATATTTAATTTGAAATCGTACATTGGTCTGCATCTGTTCTGTTTATTTTATTCATTTTGCACATTAATGCTGCATTTTCACATTTTAGCGAACACGTGTAGTAAAGTGACGATTGACATACATTTTCACAACAGCCAATCGGAATGGTTTTTTAATCTAGAACGGAACTTCACCAGGGAAGTTCAAGCAAGTTTTTTGTGTTACGTTGAAATTACTATAAACTACGCGTTGTTTTTCTAAGATAAGATATATTAAAGAAATGTGACCGGTACTCAATGGAAGATAAATTACCACTTGTTTGATATCCATAGTACACATTTACCGCACTGCGTGTTTTAGGTATGAAATGCGCGATTGAAACGGGTTAGTATATTTTCCCGTTCATGACCATGGTTCTTATAGAATACCTAGGGGTAGGGTATAACACGTACGGAGGCATTTTCTTTCTGATCTGGTGCCAGTGCCCTGACCCACTCCAAAATTAAGTTAAAGTGCACTAAACGCTAGAACATATGTCAGTTTTGTGGTCTGCATCGGATACTCGTTTACACAGTTCACTACACAAATAGCTAAAATAAACAATGATTGCTGAAATTTGTATTTCATTTTTAGTATTATCCGTAGGAATTGACCTGGCACACATGAATATTCCGTACGTTTCTGTAAATTGATTTTCGTCGTCCAGACCTAAATAACGTAATAACTATTCAAAAACCAATAATACACATTAGGGGACGCATACTGCTACATTCACAGTTCATACAGAAATGAGGAAGGGGTGCATATTCATGAAATCGATGGTGGGAAACTGATATAATACTGATGGACACCTGTAATATTCAGTACTTTGTGGATAAGGATGTGGTACTATGAATGTAATAGGAAAACAGAGGTCTTTGTGAAAGTACATTCAACACAAAATATTAAGCTTTTGTATAAGGAAAAAACAGGTTTTTTAAAATAACAGTGTTACAAATAATGTTGAAGGGATGAAATTTTCTCTCTAACACACCAGGTTTGCTTAAACATGTAAAACTTTAACGCCACGTCATTTCAGCTCGGGATGGACGCCATATTTCTCATTGATAAAAAATGTAAACAAAAAATTCAGAGTGGGATTAGCATTGCAAGGGCATAACATGACATTCTACACAATGAATATCTAAGATGCTACACAGGTCAGGTGGGTTAAATGCATTACGTCGATCATTTGAAATTGATCTTGAAATTGTGGTTAATTTTAGTTTATTTACATGGTTTTTAATTTTCCCACGTCACTGCAAAAATTATTACAGCGCCGGACGAAAGGTAACTCTAATAAACAACGGGAGACAACTTAGGTGTCAGCACGTGTATGATTTTTAAAAAAAATCCTGTCGATGATTATAATTTCTTATCAAATAATGAATCCTATTCAGATATCCGTCTTTAATATTAAAAAATTATTAATTTCTGTGGACATTTATCAAAAAATATTACTTACAGTGGACTACTTTGCGCATCAAACTGGTTTCGCTTCAGTTGTGAGGCACTTTCGTTATACTTTTTGACAACAATAACAAAACACAAAATGAATAAATAAAGTCACTTATAAACCGACTGCTACTTACATCAGTGTAAGTATAGTTGTTGTTACAACATTATACTTGTTCATTACGTTATGAGATAAAGTTTATCTTGAACTGCATAATCCATTAATTACGTTTAGATGATATTGCATTTACAACTTATCTGACCCCGTTTTTTTACGTGAATGACAGCATTCTCGTGCAACTCGTGCAAACAGAATTATGAAAAGTATGGTGGAGAATTCAAGGACAAAATATAAATGACATTAAAGTAAGGATAACTGTATATTCGTCCAGTTTGATCATTGACATTCCTGCTGTGTATTAGTAAGTTTTGTGAACAAGATTAGAATGTTACTTTTGCACATATACACATTGATTGGACCTCTCGACCAAATTTCATACCTTATTTTAGGGATTTTTAAGACAATACATGTTCTAAAGTTTGTTGAATGTGTTTTGATATTTAAGTGCATTGTAGTTCATGAATACCAAGTTGAAAATTAATAATGGCAACATTTCTAGGCCCTTATTGTAAGCCACTCGACTTCTGTAACTATAAATGTTTAATGTATTAAGGGGAATATACTCTTTTAGTTTTGGAATGTGGCATTCCTTGACCAACGTATCTTTTCTTACGCACTACTTTGTAAACAAACTGAATAATGTGTTTTAGCTTACATATGCAAAACGAAAAGCAAGACAGTGAAGTTATTTCACTTTTTTTCTTTAAATTAGAATCTGTAGGAGATTGATAAATGTTTGGACAAGGTGAAGCACTATTATTTTTGCACAAAAAAGTATTAATTGTTGACTTTGAATGTACAAAATAAGTTTTATGTAATTCAACAATAACTATCTTGTTTCAGTTTTTCTCATTTTTATTTTAGTGAGCAATCTTTTGTGTACTTATAACAGTTGAAACAGTATCCATTTCATGTACCAAAACCTTGTACTTTTTTGCAGGAAAATTATATCATACCCCACCCAGTTTTTTCTAATTTCAAAGTATGCATCCCTTAATATCATCATATTGTAGATATAGATGTGCGGACAAAGCGTTCACCTACCATTTCAGGGTTGTGGGTTCAAGTTTTCTGTCTGTCCTTATATTTTTTCTACTTCATCTGTAAACTTAATAGTCGGGAAAATTGTCACATACATGTATATCATGATGTATTGTTCATTTATTGAAAGAAATGCTCTACTAGCCTATTGAAACTGAAACAGATTAATTTGATCAAACGCGTATTTCTATAAAATGACATATTCAATGGCGTTGTACATTTAATTTTAAATTAACAAACCTAACCTTAACAATATAAATGATGATTCACAGACACCATATTGTGCTTTTAGGAAATCTAGCAAAATGTCGTGATCAACAGTGGTAAATAACGCACTTAGGGATGTAGGATCGTTTTTTCTAAGACAAATAAGAGAAGAAAAAGCTAAGGTCACCGAACTCGTTTTGATTTTTTAGGGCATTTTCTTCACCTACTGTTTAAACATTGCTGAAATTTTATAAAATTGAAAAAACCGTGGTACTTTATAAAACATATGATATCCCACTGACTGTTTTGGGGATTTCAGTTATTACCAGTTAGTGTGAATACAAGGTGATATCAGTATTGTTTAAGCATAAATGTCACTAACAAGTCCCTTTCAATATAACATGCTGACATAATTACCCATCCAATGGATTAAACGTATTTAAATTTACAAAACAAATTCTGAAGTAAAGATTTAAAAAAATTGCAGCGTTAATGACACGCAATGGAAAGAAAAAAGTTGGGTCACCGTGCATCTAAAAGATTTATTTAGAAAAAAAATGTTTAAAAACTAGTAATGTTTTATATTTCTAGTTCTTTTGGTTTTAATTTATATTCGTGGAAAATATAAAGTGCTAATTTGGAAATTTTTATTTCACTTCTAGCTTATCATTATACATATCAATCAGAAAAATATCAGAACCGAACCTGATCTACTTCCCTAGATATTTGAAATTACCGATCCCTACCCCATTGTACATCTTACATCAATTTCAGGCAAATGCCAGCCAAAATAAAGGGTGAAAAATCGCAACAAGTAAAATCTGTTTGGTAAAAAGGTACATTATAAGCCATATTTTAATTATTTGAGCCGTGCCATGAGAAAACCAACATAGTGGGTTTGCGACCAGCATGGATCCAGACCAGCCTGCGCATCCACGCAGTCTGGTCAGGATCCATGCTGATCGCTAATGGTTTCTCTAATTGCAGTAGGCTTTAAAAGCGAACAGCATGGAGCCTGACCAGACTGCGCGGATGCGCAGGCTGGTCTGGATCCATGCTGGTCGCACACCCACTATGTTGGTTTTCTCATGGCACGGCTCATTTAGCATTAATTGTTGGCACAAATTGTGTTAGAAAGAAATATTCGAAGAATTATTTTTTAAAATGACGAATATCCTGAAAAAGAACGCTCGTACATCCTTTATTCAGTTGCAGTAAGGGCCGTCACCTCCTGTTCCTCCATACCACTAAGAAGATCATTAACCAACCTAAGCTGTCCAGATTCATAGGTGTGATATATCTTACATGCAGACTGGTTCTTAGGCAAAACACTGTTTTGATTTACATGTTTGTTTAATCTGTAAAGAACAGCTTTCTCAATAAGTTTTTGAGAGTTTTATAAGTCATTGACAGAAATGATAAAGTACTCACAGGACGAATGTTGGAAAGCTCTAGTTCAATACCTGCTTTTTAACAAAGGTCTAACAACTGCTTGTTTGTATTTCACAGGAAAAACACCTTGTTGTAATGAGAGATTCACCAGTTGTGTGATACTAGGTAGAAGCTAATCTACATGTGATTTCAGAATACGTTTTGGCAAAATATATAGCTCTGAGAATGTAGAATTCAATTCACTGATGAGTTTTTTCACTTCATTTTGGGTCAATTCAATAAATTTGTCTAAATTTTGTACATACTTTACTTGAGGTTCAAAGTTTTGGTTTTCACTTAAGGATTGAAGTATTTTTGCGATTTTTGCCATGAAAAAGTCAACAAATATTTCGGCCAATTAATTATTAGACTCTCCTTGGGGCAGTGGGTTTTCAGATTTGGTACCAGTTAGTTCAAATACTAATCCATACAGAATTTTGAAATCACCTTTAGCGTTTTCTATATTTTCACTAAGTATGTTTCTCTTTTGATGTTTGATTTCAAAATTGTGCTTGTTACTTATTGCTTTATACGACACAAACTGGTCTATTTTACCGTAACGCCTCCATGTATGCTCAGAGTTTCTAACTTGTTTTTTAGATGTTGCAAATTTTCATTTAACCATGGTTTGTGTGCTCTCCGAATTTTAGATTTCTCTTTTAGAGGAACGTCCTTATTCAAGACATCCTCTGTTTCCGATTCAGACTCATTTGCAAACTTGTTGATATTCTTTGAGTCAACGTTTATTGCACTTTGGTCACTGGAAAATTCTGATTCGTTCAAATGTTTGAAGTTTCTAAATAATTCGCTCCTACTAGTAATAGCCTCTTTTTAACATCTAAGAGAACCTTAACAACACAGTGTTCAGATGAAAATGGTCCAGGCTCACATTTCCTTACATGAACACCATTAAATGACTTAGTTATAACTAGATCAAAGCTATGTCCTCCTGTATGAGTACTGAAATAAACATGTTCCAGGCCCTTTGCTAATAGTGAGAAGTTTGTAAATTCACATGTGTCGCTGTTAATATGCACACTGAAATCTCCCTTTAAAAGTAAATTTTCATAATGTGGTAAAATGTTTTCGGTGAAGTAAAAAAAGTCAACAACGAACTGGTTACCAGGCGATAGAGTCGGGGTTCTATACACACCCACTCTGTGTATGGTCAAATGTTTGGAAACGTTCTTTTTCGTTCATGTCAGTAAACCGTCAAATTCTTCATAACTGGACATGTGTTCGTTTATTCAACGGACAATTCAAGAAACTTGCGTCACTAAAAATGATATGTATCGTAAATAAAGTAAGAATGAAAGTAATATCAACACAAATATATTACACTCAATTTGAAAATTACGGACAATACCTACAGATCTATTTCAAATAAATCTTAAAATGGTGGGTTTTGTCATCGTTCCTTTCATAAGCAAGAGTTTTGTATTCTAAAGTTGAAAGTTTGATACAGTAAATCTTGGCTTTTGTCATGAGGAATTTTGTTTTAATGTTCGGTGTTGGTAATTTACAAGTCTTCCATCTGTGTCATATTACTCATTTTTTTTGTCAAATCTACTGTAACATTTTAGCTAACTCGTTTTCTGTATGAAATCATGCCATGAATATACTACCACTTTAGATTTCCTACAGTTTACCGGGTTGTAGCGATGAATATAGCCAGTCTATACCTCTGATCCATGACATTCTGTGCAAAGCATGGTTTTAAATTATCTAAATACATGTACACTGCTGACTAGCGTACAAATTAAACCAACTAGAGCTAATGCGGTCTCAATCAAATCGAGTCTGCAATATTTACTATTTGTTTTGGGATCTATTTTTCATAGTTTGTTAGGGCCTAATATATTATTATTGTTATTATTATTATACCAGATTTATATAGCGCCCTTTTCATGATCAATTTCACGTTCAAAGGCACTTTACATAGTTCAAATGCAGCCACATAGGGCGCATAATTCATCCTCTACTAGTACAGACACAGAGCGATCTGACCAGAGGGACAGAGTGAGACAAAGCCCCCACGACAGAGAGATCAGACATAAGATACAGGCTTGTCCGGCTAACTTAGCCTAGCTCGTTGCGAATAGACAGCCTGGTTCTTTAACGTGCCCAGTGTATAGCACTGATACACGCAAGGATTGCCTGGGTTCCTGACCAGTACACCTCTAGTTGGGTGGGAAACACTGAAAAGCGTTTCTGAAAATTCCCGAGAAGCTGCCAGGGATCGAACCCCAAACCTCAGGATTGGAAGGCCAGTGTGCAAACCACTGAGCTATCTGTCCACCATATTATGTTGTTATTAAGTGATTAAGTATACCGGTATATCTATTTCAAGAATTTTACAAAAACAGTTGATAATTTTAGGTTTTTATTTAATAATAACATCCTTACATTCTTTAAAGATGTTTCAGCAAAAAACTTTTTATTTACACTACAGTATGTTCTTTGATTTTAATGCCCCCGAAGGTGGTCATATTAAAATCGCAATGTCGGTCCGTCCGACCGTAACTTTGTAAATTATTTCTGTCATCCATGAAGGAATTTTGAAATAGTTTGGCATAAATATTAACCTTAATGAGACGAGACACTCAGAATCCTATCTACAAGGTCAAGGTCAAACATAAATAGGGTTTCGTGTCCGGATCGTAACTTTGCCATTCATCAAGAGGTTTTAAATGAGATCCCTAGCTCCAAGGTCAAGGTCAGATTTAGTGCTCAATTGTTAACAGGGTCATTTTTTGTGTCCGTTCCATATTTCTGCCATCCGTGGAGGGATTTTAAAAAATATCTTGGCATAAATGGTAACCATAATCAGACAATGTGTCACGCACAAGACCCAGATCCCTTACTCCAAGGTCATATTTAGAAGTCATATCTTTATAGATAACTCTGTTATCCCTGAGGGGATTTTGAAACAACTTGGCATAAATATTTACCATAAGGAGACAATGTGTTACGCGCAAGACCCAGACCCCTAGCTTCAAGATAAAAAAAATAGAGAAAAGTGGAAACTTCATAGGTCAAGTTTACACTTAGAAGTCAAGTGAAAGGTTAAAAGGGTCTGTTTCATATCCGGTTCGTAATTCTGTCATTAATCAAGAAAATTCGAAATTAATTAGCAGAAATATTCCCCGATAACGAGAAAACGTGTCATGCATAACAACCAGACCACTAGCCCCACGGTCGATGTCACATTTAGAGTGAGTGAGTTAGATTTTACGGCGAACCGACACAGGCCATATATCGCCGAAAACAAGCGCTTTGAAAACGTAAATTGTAAAGCATCTCTAAAAAACAATTATGTAAAAATATATAAACATATAAAATGTTAAGCAAATTGTAAAGCACGTCTAAAAACATTTATGCAAAAAACGTATACAAAGGGCTAAAATATTAGTGACAAACAACAACATTGCAAAATGTGTAAAGAAAAAATATATGATTTCAGACTCTGTGATAAATTCCTATCTGCTTTAAAAAGGACAAGATTATTGCTGACTGAAATGTTTTCAAACAACTCTTTCAAAGATTGAACGTCATAGTATGTACTGCGCTGTAGAGCGAAGTCCACACAGTCGACTAAAATATGTTTAATGGTAAGCGGTGTCTGACATGGTACACAGTCAAGTTGTTCTTCCTTGTTCAAAAGATAAGAATGAGTCAAACGGGTATGACCTATTCGACAGCGAGAAAGAACAACTTCCTCCCTGCGAACAGATCTGTTCCCTTGGTGCCATTCACCTAAAGTAGGTTTAACATCATGAAGTTTATTGAACGAAGCATTGTTCCATGACGATTGCCATTTAGATAAAATGTATTTCTTGACATTTGGCCTAAAATCAGTATATGGTAATTTCATATTAGATTGTAATAATAAAAGGGATTTCTTTGCTGCAGTATCGGCATCCTCGTTTCTATCAATACCAACATGACTAGGAATCCAGCAGAATATGATAGATTTTTTGAAAGATACCGCATGAACCCTGAGAAGAATATTTTGAATGAAAGGATTTTCCATGTTTCGGTTGTGAATTGACTGTAAAACAGAAAGCGAGTCGGAAAAAATATAAATTTTTCTTCACTATATTTTGATATAAAATTTAGGGCCAAATCAATAGCTTTTGCCTCGGCTGAAAATATTGTTGCGTTATTTGGTAAACGTTAATTTTGACTGATGAAGGTGGCTGATGGCCGCACAGCCAACCCCCGAATCATCTTTCGAACCGTCTGAGTAAATTGGAAAATAATTCTTGTAAAGTGACTTGATCTCATTATATTTGGATTTAAATATTTCAGGATTTGTTTCTGACTTTTTAAAGGCTGTATTCAAATCAAAAAGAACTGTAGGGGAAGCAAGGGTCCATGGTGGCGTATCCGGAATTGAATTTTCTTTGACATCTTCGAATTTAAAGTCAGTTTCATTCATAGAAGATTTTATGCGAAATCCAAACGGTTTGATTTGTTTTGGTTTATTCTCATATGAATCAAAGTATTTGGGCTTAAAAATGATTTTATGAGTAGGGTTGGATTTGTTGGCAGCCACCCTTAAAGCATATTGTAATGAAAGCTTTTCTCGGCGTGTGTAAAGAGAGGGTCCGTTTGCCTCAACATACAAGCTTTCAACAGGCGATGTTCTAAATGCACCGAGAGCAATACGAAGACCTTGATTATGGATGGTATCTAACATTTGTAAATAAGATTTTCTTGCTGAACCATAAACAACACAACCGTAATCTAACTTGGATCTAATCAAAGCTCTATACAGTCTTAATAAAACCTGGCGATCGGCTCCCCAATCAGTATTTGAAATTACCTTTAAAAGATTCAATGATTTCAAACATTTGGCTTTCAAATATTTTATATGTGGTATAAAAGAAAGTTTTTATCAAAGATAACACCAAAAAATTTTGCTTCGTCAACAACGGGTATTTTGGTACCATTTAGGAAAAGCTCAGGGTCACAGTGTTGTTTCCGTATTTGACAAAAGTGGACACACTGAGATTTAGACTTGAAAAATTTAAAACCATTTTTCATGGCCCAAATTTGAACTTTATTCAAACACTGCTGTAACTGGCGTTCAATTGTACGCATATTTTTCGAACGATAATAAATCAAAAAATCATCGACATATAATGAGCAATCTGTCCCTGGTAACAAACATTTCAAAATATTATTGATTTTAATGCTAAAAAGATAAAATAGAACCTTGCGGAACACCCTGTTCCTGCTCAAAAGAGTCAGAAAGGGTAGAACCAACACGAACTTTAAAAGTGCGATCTGATAAGAACTCGGAGATAAATAGTGGAAGACGACCTTTTAAACCTAAGTCGTCAAGGTCCTTCATAATACCATATTTCCATGTGGTATCATAAGCCTTTTCTAAATCGAAAAAGACAGATATAAGATGTTCTTTCTTGACAAATGCATCACGAATAAAATTTTGCAGTCGAACAAGGTGATCAGTTGTGCTACGCTGTTTGCGAAAACCACTTTGAAAGTTTGTTATAAAGCCTTGAGATTCTAAATACCAAACTAACCTAGAATTAATCATACGTTCTAATAGAGGTTAACGGTTTACATGGTGTGTTTCTTGTCCGTTCCATAACTATTCAATCGATGAAGACATTTTAAAATTACATGGCATAAACGTTCCCTATATTGAAATGACGTGTCAGACGCAAGTCCAAGATCTCTAGCTTCAAAGTCAAAGTCAAACTTAGATTCAAAAGTTAACATTTATGTTTCTTGTCCAGTCAATAACTCTGTCATCGTCAAACATTACTTGTCACAATTTTTCCCTATGATGAGTTAGTGTGTCATGCTCAAGACCCAGACCCTAGCTGTAAGGTCAAGGTTACCCTCGGAGACATTTTTTATCTGGTCGAAAAATGAGTCGTACCTAAACTATTCTGGCATATTTTGCGCATAGAACTGTAGCATTCTTGGGCAAACCTCGGGGACGTTTGTCACTAATAGTGCCAGCTCTTGTTTGAGCTTCAATTCCAACTTGAGAGTTATATATGAGCCGTGCCATGGGAAAACCAACATAGTGGGTGTGCGACCAGCATGGATCCAGACCAGCCTGCGCATCTGCGCAGTCTGGTCAGGATCCATGCTGTTCGTTAACAGTTTCTCCAATTCCAATAGGCTTTAAAAGCGAACAGCATGGAGCCTGACCAGACTGCGCGGATGCGCAGGCTGGTCTGGATCCATGCTGGTCGCACACCCACTATGTTGGTTTTCCCATGGCACGGCTCATATATTTTTAATTTTTCCTATAAAATGTCAAGGTCAGTAGAGGCTATTGTCAAGTTACCTTAAAGACACACCACAAACTAACTGCAACCTTTTGTATTTCCATGACGCTATCTGACTAAAGTACATCTCCTATTACGCTTTACTTAGGATCTGAAGACGTGCTAATGATATCCTCGTTCTGACGACCACTCCGCTAATCAATCAGAAGGCTTACTTACAACATTTTGTAAGAAAAAAAAATCTATATTTAGACTGGGTTTTTTATATTTACATTTTTATGACGTAAAGTGTCAGATAGCCGGTTAGCTTTGTCAGTAAAGCGTTAGCTCTGTCGGTAGAGCACTTGCTCTGTTAGCGACGGGTCCAGGGTTCGAGTCCCTGACTGCCTGCACATTTTTCTTAATCTTTGACATTCGAACAAGTCGTCTGATTGGTTAAAATAAAAATAGATTTGCGAAAATAAAAATAGCAATTCTGGAAATCAAAAATATACAGAAGACGAATGAGAATGGGTCATTCGTGGATCTTCGGTTAGAAGATCAAGTACTTCAGTCAGATTGTTCCATGATTGTAATTATACATATTTTTTGTATGGAGAAATGAGAAATAACAAGTATCTAATTACAGTTTCATAGTAACAGATATAAGGCTAAGGCAATGTATTACTAAATATATTATTTAATTAATGTAGTAGCATGCACGGTACTTCCATGTATTAAGGTGAGTTTAGACCACACTTTGTTTTCTATATACAGTGCAAGATAGTTATTATTCTATTTATGTTTTATAAAACTATACTGAGAAGAGAATGACTGAGTAAGTTTGCAGATGAAGTTATGAAAACAGGACTTAGCTTGTCAACCTGTCATCTTGTAGAATTGTTGTATGATACAAGTATTACCAGAATTATTTGCACAAAGTTCATGTGGGAGGAAAAAGTAGACCACTAGGTATTGGTGGGTCTTTAACTCTTCTAATTTGTTGAATACCGATGGATAAAAATAAATGCTACAGCCTATAATTAACGGTCAATACGATGTTACACACCGATAGCCACACGAAAACTACATGCAGATATAGACTTGCCACAGTTCGCTACTGCGAAAATCTAAAGTGGTAATATTGGACTGAGAATTCACGGCATGTCTTTCACCAAGAG
This sequence comes from Mercenaria mercenaria, assembly GCF_021730395.1. NCBI lineage: Eukaryota > Metazoa > Mollusca > Bivalvia > Venerida > Veneridae > Mercenaria > Mercenaria mercenaria. Next base: position 30,204,013 of record NC_069362.1, read on the forward strand.
AAATCATAGAATTCGTTCTACATATTTCATGTAAAATGTATAATAAATGTTGATACTTGGCGTGATTTTCGTTACGTGCAAATGTACCTACATCTTGAAAAAGTAAACCGAGGAACAACACTTCATTGGCACGACTCTGTAATACAAAAACACTCAGTTCTGTTACATTGCCAGCATATCACTTCAATATTATTATCATTTCCTTCACATTTCTGTTGGAATTATGTAAATATTAAATTAATGCATATTTATATCTCCCACACTAAGTTGTGTAGTGGCGATATTTAGATCAAAGTAGAAGTGATAGTTATGCTATTTTTTTCTGCAACAATATGATTACTTAGTTTTAACGGAAGTATACATCATGAACGTCATTAGAAGTACATAATGGATATCCTGTTTTTATAGTCTTTATATGATATTAATCTATTCAGTAAACAGTAGCATTTTCAAACATGAATTCTGTTGTTTTTTTACAACAATAGTACCAAGCGGTATGAAATTCAATTTTGAGTGTATAATGTTAAGGAAAACAATCTGAAAAAAAATGCCCTAGAACAAGCCATTATGAATTCACCTCTTACCAGATTTATGTTCTTCTTGACGTAGAACAGTGAAATATTTTTCTAGCACTTTCTATTTGACTCTGATGCACTGTAGTAAATAAAAAAGCACATTTTTCGTCACGATTTCTCCATAATTTCGTGCTGAAAATCTGAGATAAACAATATATAAATCTATCTGTATAACAAACCTAAGTACGTCTATCAATTAATGTGTTAAGAACTTACTGGCTTCTTCTTCTTCTTCCATAGAAGGTTAGGAGTCTAAAAGCCTGTACTGTTGACCTACTTAATGATCGGGGACAGAATATATGGGTTCTGCTGTGGTTCTCTCTGATTTGCGTGATTTGCATGAAACAAATATAAATTTGATAAACAGTTACAATTTACACTTACACTTAATGGGAACGGGACAAGACATGTGTGTTCATTGCCTAAAAGATTTTTTTATTATATGCGTACGTTCTTGTTATGTATATGTACGTCGTTAAGACGTACAAAAATCGAATTAGCATATTATAGGAATCGACGAATATAACAACTCAAAAAGGACCTTAGATATTCAGTTGTATTCTACCTGTATCATAGGAAGGGTTTTCATAACATTGTGTATGGAAAACGTAGGTGGTCCAGGGCCTGTACCCTTCCTGCTAAATTTCTATAATGAACTTGTCCATCTTTCAATTTGGGCATTAACTGTTAAAAGGGGTGCGTACCAAAAAAAAAAAGGGGGGGGGGGGGGTATTGACTGAATGGCGAACAGTGCAGATCTTGATCAGATTGCATATGATATTACTGGTATAATACACCTATTCTACAAAATGACAGGTGGACAATACAGGCCCTCCCTATTAACGTTTTTTACAACTTCATCTACAAACTTATTTAGTCTTTCTCTTTTCAGTATAGTTTTATAAACATATCATAATAACTATCTTACACTGTACAAACAAAGTGTGGTCTAAACTCACCTTAAAACATTAATACTGTGCATACTACTACATTAGTTTAACAAAATATAAAGACATTAAACACATTGTCTTGGCCTAGCTTCTATATGTCACTGACAATTTATATAGTGGACGCAACTTGACCTCGAAGGTTGACCTTTGTATTATAATACATAATGAGGCACAACCTATTATTGAAAAGGAGTGTACATGTACGTAAAACACGAGCTGCATGAGAAAGTGGAAATATAAATTTGTGCAATTATAAATTAGTGTATTGGAAAGTTTTAACTGATCGAATGCAAGTATACATACTTTGATACTGCACTGGATACAAACATATTCCATATAAATATACATCTACATCTACATCTTTCACCCAACCGTCGATTTCCGACTATCACTGGGCGGCGCTGTCACAGAAACAGTTGTTAAAGAAATGATATGTTACAATGTTAAAATAATAAAAGCTGAAAAAGACAGTATGCTACAGTTAAAATGGGGCAGAGGCAATAGAATTACATACTGACCACCGCCAGCCTCTCTCTAAAGATACTGAGACTGGGGCTAGATTTAACATAAGTTGGTAGGGAGTTCCAGAGACGGATGGTCCTTGGGAAGTAGGAGTTAGAAAACATAGCTACCCTCATCACCCTTTATTTCTACAATGAAATATTCGATATGATTAATCAGCCGAAGGTCAACCATCGCGGTCAAGTTGCGACTACTATACTAGATACTTGTTATTTCTCATTTTCTTCATGCAAAGCATGTAAAATTACCATGGAAATACAAAAGTATACAATTATTTTGTGATGCCTCTTTAAAACAGTTTGTTCATACCATGAATTTCTATCTCAATCAATGCTTCAATATATTTCATAAGCATGCAGTTATTAATGTATTAGCCAAGATTATCCTAGATTTATCTGTGGCCATTAATAGCCAAATTATATTAATAAATTGCATTTCCACGTGGTAAATTAACAACGAAATACCTGTAAACAGGTAAAAGCGAGTGCGGTTACGTTCAGCCTTCAATTGGTGAATGTATAACTTTATCGATCAAGGATAATGCCTGCGTCATACAACCTATAAACTATACAAATAACTTCTTACAATACCATTTTGTATGAAATAGACCATAAACTTTAGCATGCTTCGTTAAATATTCAACTAGGAGTAATATAAAAACACTTTATCTCATACACAGTTTTGCATAGCTGTCATAATACAAGTTTATAGTTTAAAATGAGCTCCAATAGTTCGGAATTTTATTCTTTGAGGAAGAAACTTATTGAAACGAAGTCCCTTTATGTGGACCCGGAATTTCCACCGGATATTAAATCAATAAGCCCTAGCGGATTTATAAGTCGGGATACAAATATCAGGAGAATAGAATGGAAAAGACCGGTGGTAAGTATAGTTTCATAAACAGAATATGTTATGATCAATGATCGTAATGTGTACAGCGGCGTACAGTGGCGTAGCTCCACATAAGCTGGGTCTGCGTATATTTTTCAGAAATGTTACAATAGTTTTCAAAAAGATAAAATACGTGTGGTTTGGACTGAATATTTCCGGGGCAGCATGCTCCTAACACGGGCCTGCACATATATTCAAGTCTGGTCACGCTCCTATTCAACGGACTTGCGGCATGCATACATTTATTTGAAAAAAGGGCTTTTTTTATGTTTTACTTAAAAGATACTCAATACCGTTCTTTCAAGTAGTGTACCGTAACATTTTTGTGTAAATAATCCATATATCATACGTCAATGCAAATACTAGTTTAAGATAGTGCATTATATGAGTGTATGATAATTGTGTCATTTTCAGAACTTATCGAAAAACCCAAGGTTTGTTTCAGCCACGGCTACAAGGTCAGATCTTGATCAAGGCAGTTTAGGTACGTATTGTTTGTTGCGTGCGTGCGTTTTGTTTATGTACTATCCACTTCTAAATAAAGTTTAGATTTTTTGATTAAGTTCAATTTTATGAACCGTAATAGCTAGAGTGGTTAATTGTATTTTTAGAGAAATTGTTTGGGTTGATAAAGCCATCTTTTACATATATCAATACAATTAATTAAGATTCAAGACAGCAGATTCATCATGTAAACGGATGGTTGGCATAGCTAGAATAAACGGATAAAAGATAATATTACTTGTGCTAAATAATTACTTGTGGTTTGTCAGTATTTCCCTATTGATAAGTGTTACTGTATACACCAACTTTTAAAGGTAAAACATTTTGTTTCCTTCCTCCTTCCTTCTATAATGAGCTTAGCTCGCGTTCTATGCAAAATTAAATTAGTTCTGACAAATGCTGGAAAAAAAGCACCAAGCAAACTAATACGAAATAATACAAATGGGCGATAAGCTTGCACTTAATGATAAAAAATAAAATAAAATAAACACAATGTGTGGGTAAGTCGCTTTATGTTCTCATGCGGAAGTATTTCAGATCTACATAAATTGTCAAATAATAAATTATAAATTTAGTATTCCGTAATACCTGGTTTGTTAAGAGAATATTTAGTGTCTTTAATATCCATGCACGCAAGTGAGGTACATTTCCCTATTCTTCTCGCTTGAATTAAGTGGCCATTTCACTTGAACTCTTCACAAAAACATATCAAGTTACATTGTGATAAACTCATTTTGTATGAATAATTTGCATTAATAAATATTTTACTGGTTAATCAAGATTTCGTAAACGAAAGCAATTTCGTTTTGATCCGCCACTCGTGCGTATGGAACGCCACAACTGTCTCCAGTTAAACAGGTTCTTCATACATTGTCCGAATGTTTTGTATGTTCACAATAACGAATCATGTCGCGGTCAATTAAATCTATATAAATAGTTTCCGGCAAATAATGTGCATGTCGTAAATCCTTAAGCATACCTACATGAACTGTTTACACTAAAATGTAAAATAAAATTTGCAGGAAACTGTTGGTTTGTTGCCAGCGCATCACTTCTGGTAAATGGACCCCGTCAACAGTTCGAGAGGGTAGTTCCGTTAGATCAAGGCTTCGACCAAGAGAACTATGCAGGTAAAGTGCTGAGAATAAAGTGTTGTTAGGTCAAAACATATGATTTTCGCGTTGACACAACACATGTATTTATTTGATACTTCCTGGTCACTTAATTACCAGAGAGAGAAACTATAGCTTCTCCTGTCCCAGTCAGTTATAAAGACAAAAATGCCACTGCTGATTTGTGAGACATGATAGTAGAGTGGAAATATTAAACCATTTCCGATGTGTAGAGCGGTTCGGGCTTATATATATATATATATATATATATATATATATATAAAGCAGCTACGGAATGCAGATTTAATAAGTTCTTATCTGTCTTGCAAGGCAATTTACCATAATTGTACAAAATGAACAAAAATGATCAGACTGAACAAATATTACTCTAACAATTTGCCGCATTTAAGCACGCAGCCTGTGACGCAGGAAGTTCAACGAACCAAGTATAATTCAAATTTTCGTTTTTACATCAAGTAACTATGAAACGCCACAGCTGCCTTTCATGGTGTCTTTGAGTTTACTTGTCGATATCTGGTAAGTATATGTACATTAGTTTCTGCGTATTTACCAGTTGGTGATGTTCGAGGGAGAGCTTGGTTGTGGGAGGGAAAAGGGGCTTATATGAGAGAGTGATCCAGATACCTGTTTCTTGTGGAGCTTGGGCTCCGGGTTGATTATATTATGGACTGTAGGTCGATTTGGTAGGTGCTGGGCTAAGGAGTGGTTGAGGCGGCGGGTGGTTGTGTAGCTGTGGACTTGATCGAGCGGCTGAGTTAAGGAGACTGGAGTGTTTGCTTTGGGAATGGGATGCTGCTTTAGATGGGATGAGACTTGTTAGCTCGACTATACGAAGTATAAGTAGAGCTATCCTACTCGCCCCAGCGTCGGCGTCGGCGTCGGCGTCGGCGTCGGCGTCGGCGTCGGCGTCGGCATCTTTCCGCGTCCCCACCTTGGTTAAAGTTTTTTTTACACTTTCTCTTTTTTCAACTTATCTCTGTTACTTGATGGATTTGATTCAAACTTGAAATACTTATTCCTCATCATCATCCACATCATCTGACATAAGGGCCATAACTCTGGCACCAATATTTCATGAATTATCCCCCCTTTTCACTGAGATTTTCAGGTTAAAATTTTGATGCACTTTCACTCTATCTCTGTTATAACTGAATGGATTTGATTCAAACTTAAAATAGTTATTAAACATCATCACCCATATCATATGACACAAGGTGCATAACTCTGGCACCATTTTTTCATGAATTATTCCCCCTTTTTACTTAGAATTTCAGGTTTAAGTTTTGGTGCACTTTCACTCTACCTCTGTTATTACTGAATGGATTTGATTCAAACTTAAAATAGTTGTTCAGCATCATCACCCACATCATATGACACACGATGCTTAACTCTGGCACAATTTTTCATGAATTATTCCCCTTTGTACTTAGAATTTCAGGTTAAAGTTTTATGCACTTTCACTCTATCTCTGTTATTACTCTGATTCAAAATGGATCTGATTCAAGAATGGATCTGATTCAAACTTAAACAATTGTTCAACATCATTACCTTTATCATATGACACAAGGTGCATAACTCTGGGACCAATTTCATGAATTATTTCCCCTTTTTACTTAGAATTTCAGGTTAAAGTTTTGATGCACTTTCACTCTGTCTCTGTTATTACTGAATGAATTTGATTCAAACTTAAAATAGTTGTTCAACATCATCACCCACACCATATGACACAAGGTGCATAACTCTGGCACCAAATTTTCATGAATTATTCCCCCTTTTTACATAGAATTTTAGGTTTTAGTTTTGATGCACTTTCACTCTGTCTCTGTTATAACTGAATGGATTTGATTCAAACTTAAAATAGTTTTTCAACATTATCATCCACACCATATGACACAAGGCGCATAACTCTGGCACCAATATTTAATGAATTATGCCCCTTTTTGCTTAGGATATACTTATATAGTGTTTTGATACATTTTATCTTTACCTCTCTTATTACTTTAAGTTAATATTTTTGACATAGACTCAGGCTATTGTGCAATATCTTCATCCACAATTGGAGTCATTAAACACTCCAGTGACAGCTCTAGTTTCCTCAGATGTGCCCAGTTTCACTATCCAGCATCGAAATAGTCGAGCGCGTGTCTCCTGTGACAGCTCTTGTTTTCATGTTCTTGTAGGGATTCACGTAGGTACTTCTTTGGAGGGACTTGTTTATGTGAAGCTGGTTGAGAGGCTTGCAGGGAGACTGGTTGAAGTGGGACTGGGTAGTTAGGGTTTCGAGGGTTGGTTCTGTGGTGCTTTGGATGAAGCATAAGGAATAAACAGTTTGTTGTTTTAAAGGACAAGCTAACAAATATAGATATTATTATTTCAGAGAAATCATCATCTTCCTCAAGCATAAAAAAATATTCTCCATACATGAGTGTTTGACAAAAAATGTGTAAACCTCGTTTTAAGTTTGTCAGAATTTTATCATATTTTAAAGTTCAGTGGTGTAAATGCATATAGTAAGAGAATATAATAAAAACAGTTCAAAAGTGTATTAACTCCTGAACATTTGTATGATACAGGTATATTCCATTTCAATTTTTGGTGGTATGGTCATTGGAAGGAAGTGATCATTGACGACTACCTACCCACGGATGGGTACAGGCTGATCTATTGCAGCAACTGGGAGGAAAAAGATGAATACTGGGGAGCTTTACTCGAAAAGGCTTATGCAAAGTAAGATTTCTTATTGTTAGAACGTTTTACACCTACTCGTAAACGTGCCATATAACAATTCGCTTGTTTTTTTCATGAAGAAGTTTTGTTTTATCAAAATGCATGTAATATTTTACAATAGAAAATATCTGATAGAAATGAAAACATTTTTTTAACATTCCCATTGCAAGGGAAACATTCAGTTTTTAACCAAATTGTAAAACAAATCTGAAGATTTAGTATAGACACAGCAGTTGACCACAACCAAACAATGACCATTTTAAATTCTGTGAAAGAAGCTGGACACATTGTCAAGATATTTTTGTGTTCCTTGGCTGTGCACACTAGAGAAACTAGAATCATTCCTATGACACCTAAATATGGCAGAGTCCATTTTCTCAAAAATCTGTGATTTCAGCAATATTCAGTGGCATGTATCGAACAAAACAATAATTATGTTTTAAAAAATCTACATTCATTACTGAAATATATTCTGTCCGCAAACAATATTTTTTCCAGTTATCAACAGTTCGAAAAAAATCCAAATGCTGTAGGCCATATAAGGCCTAATGAACGTTTTCCTTTTGTATTTAATTAAAGCCCTATTTTTAGACTCAAATAAATAAAGAAACCACAGATGAAAAAGACTGGAATTTAATGTCAGCAAACGTGTCACTAAAGCATGTAAAGATGACAAACCAATACAACTAATTAAGTACGGGAAGACAAATTATTTAATAAATCAGTTGAATACTGATATACCCGCATACACATATATCATGATACATTTACATGCTAATGCTATGAAACATCACATCTATAAGGTGATTTATATCAAACTGCACCAATATATCAATGTGAATTAATAATTATATTTCTGTTTCGAACGAACACAAACATCACTGAAAAGTCAAATTGTGCCTATTTCAAGTGTAAATATCACTTCTTGCACAAACACAAAGATAAAAAGTTCAACTGCGCACTAGCACACATGTGCTTGAATGATCCTTGTATACCTATCAATGAAATATTCATGATAGTCTCTTTGTGAACTATCATTTGCACTTTTTTCACTAGCTACATCAATATACAAACACTATAACATTTAACGCGATGAATACTGGAATGTTAGTGCATGTGAGATACATATCAGAGTCTATTTTAAACTGATAAACGCACTCGATATTTCACTATCACTACAATATGTAAACAAAAGCTTGTTTCAATATTAACATGCATAAGCATAGGAGAACGAGCAAAATAAAATAGCATACATACAAAGCTCATGCACAACTAATGTACTTTTGCTTAAACTACACTATTAAAGCTGCAACACAACACGAATACTAGTGTAACGCTGCGCGTGTTGCGTGAAGTTTCTTTGTGGATTTTTTTAGCTCAAATTCTGTTTTTCGAATATTTATTTGTTTGTCTAACTTAAGTCCGCTTAATTGAGGGAATTAGCAAAATCCAGATTCTGTTTCTTCTTTTATTCAGTTTTCAACAACAATATATGGATGTCCACATAATAACAATAATTTCTATAAACACAATTAAATTAATTAAAACTTTGTAATTATCTAGTCGGATATCTCGACATGAAACACAGAAGTATATGTCTTTCTTATTTCGTAGGTAAAACTCTTCTATCCACCGTTCTCATTGACTTTTTATGATGTTCATGACAACAATAAAATCAACCAATAATATTGCAGGAAACCTAGATGTCCCCTAGCAACAAATCTCGCATACCGCGATACCTAGTGAGATTTTACGTGATTTCACGTGACCAGGGACCTCTGTCCTTGCGTGTCAAAAGATTATTATCTCATAAACAGATATTAAGATTATATAATAAAATGCAATAAGACCATTAACAGACGTATAATAGCAATTAGTTTGACACTGCAAAATCTTATCAATGTTTAGTAAGAAATAAAACATTTTTATAATGACAGCATGTAAATTCTTTTTGTTCTTTTAAAATTATTGACAAAGTTCGAGTTTTTACATATACAACCATTTTTAAAACAATTTTTTTTTGAAAGTTTTAAACACTAATGTCACCGCATGACATCACCCCCGCGTCTAATTTTTTTCACTCCCGTGAATAATATACGTATGTATAATATTTTTAGAAATTATCAGTTTTTTTTATCTTAACACCGCTATCAAAAAGGAAGATTTTTTTTTATACATTTGAACTACAAATTCCAGTCTTTGTAATTTTTAGTCGACGCACCAATTATCACTATTTATTATCTCCTGAAATAACCACGTCCTCTTTTATTGTAATTCCATTGTTTGCCAGTACTTCTGCCATTGTTTGTATTACAGTTTCGGTCATTTACACTGTTCATATTCTTTGCTAACTCGGACACAGTTTCTGTCAATTTCTTCAACTGTTCTTCATGATTCCGTCTTACGGATATGTAATGGTAGAAATACTGCATAAGTTGCTCACTGGCCGATCCTATGAAGCGATTCCCTGTATCTTCATGTAACCAGAGAAGGAGTGTCTCTAAATTCTCATCTTGTTTCTTATATGATTGTCTGACCGCCTCGATGTCTTCTTTCTGAGACTCGTTTTGTTGAGACGCCAGTTCCAATTTCAGCGCTGCTACACTGGACTCCATCTCAGTCGCAGAATTCCTTAGCTTTTCATTTTCAGTGATGAGCACCTCCTTTTCTCGGTTGATTTCGTCAAGGGAATGTCTTACTTTGTCCAGTTCCTCCTGCGTTTGTTTAACAAGTATGCTTGCACTAAGAGCATTACATTGTCGTTTTCTCGACCCATTACGTTTAAGCAGGGATGTATTCGTAATACAACTTATGAAGAACATGTCGTCTTCCTCATGGAATGGAAATACCAATTCCATTAGTTTCCGGTTTACAAATTCAGTCATTCGTAGCTTGTCCCGTACTTGCTGTTTTGCTGATTTTGTGATGGTATTTCGTACTCTTTTTGCTGAGCATGTTCTAGCAAAATGTCCTTGTTCCAAACATTTATTGCACGTAGCGGAAAGCGCACGGCACTTTTCAAATTTATGTGTAAGTCCACATCGCGTACACACGACACCATGTTTGGTTTTGTCATTCCTATAAATCCATTTGCTCTGTTTACGGAGTTCCGGTTTATGTCCATAAATACTCATCTTTGCATTAAAAGTTATCTCCACCTGTTTTCGAATTCACAAGTTCCAAATATTTACGTGTAGATGCACTCGCTTTTGTGATGGTACCAAGGAAGTCAAGTGAACATAGAAGCTCCTTGTACCCGGTTTCTAGCACCAAGTGTAACGCTGCGCGTGTTGCGTGAAGTTTCTTTGTGGATTTTTTTAGCTCAAATTCTGTTTTTCGAATATTTATTTGTTTGTCTAACTTAAGTCCGCTTAATTGAGGGAATTAGCAAAATCCAGATTCTGTTTCTTCTTTTATTCAGTTTTCAACAACAATATATGGATGTCCACATAATAACAATAATTTCTATAAACACAATTAAATTAATTAAAACTTTGTAATTATCTAGTCGGATATCTCGACATGAAACACAGAAGTATATGTCTTTCTTATTTCGTAGGTAAAACTCTTCTATCCACCGTTCTCATTGACTTTTTATGATGTTCATGACAACAATAAAATCAACCAATAATATTGCAGGAAACCTAGATGTCCCCTAGCAACAAATCTCGCATACCGCGATACCTAGTGAGATTTTACGTGATTTCACGTGACCAGGGACCTCTGTCCTTGCGTGTCAAAAGATTATTATCTCATAAACAGATATTAAGATTATATAATAAAATGCAATAAGACCATTAACAGACGTATAATAGCAATTAGTTTGACACTGCAAAATCTTATCAATGTTTAGTAAGAAATAAAACATTTTTATAATGACAGCATGTAAATTCTTTTTGTTCTTTTAAAATTATTGACAAAGTTCGAGTTTTTACATATACAACCATTTTTAAAACAATTTTTTTTTGAAAGTTTTAAACACTAATGTCACCGCATGACACTAGCAAAACAAAGGTGTAAACAACACATTGAAGTACATCTGTCTTCATTTCAGACAAATTAAACACAACATAAATATAAAAATTGGGCATTGGAAATGGGTGGGCGGGTAATTGAAAATCAGTGTGACACGCTGAACAACTAAGAACTAAGTGACGCTACATTTCGCGGGTCCTATTCTAAAGATGATAGAAATACCCAATCAAAATATAAGTAACAAACAAAACTATCACCAATGAAAAAACGGGAGATAAAATTTTGGTTACCGGCTGAAACCAGGAAGTGAAAAACAAGCCGGGCTAAAGTCGGGTGTGCTTGAATTAAATATTTTAATTGCATTAAAATAAACCAATTAAAGCCCTATTTTTAGACTCAAATAAATAAAGAAACCACAGATGAAAAAGACTGGAATTTAATGTCAGCAAACATGTCACTAAAGCATGTAAAGATGACAAACCAATACAATTAATTAAGTACGGGAAGACAAATTATTTAATAAATCAGTTGAATACTGATATACCCGCCAACCAACCCAAATTTTATTGAATTAAAATAAACCGTTTTGAAAAGGTTTTTGTAACTACATAATGGTATACATAATGTATCACATAAGGTTATATTTTTATCGTGTCATGGTTGACACTAGATTAATCAGTCATAACCTTCGTCATTTAGATTCTACTGTATTTTGTGTAGTATTTGATTATGGATGTGTTGCGTGTCATATTTTAGATTAAGAGGTTGTTATGCAAATTTGGATGGTGGTAAAATTGCCGACGCTCTGGTAGATATGACTGGTGGGATGTCAGAAACAATACCACTAACAACAAGGGCTAATATACCTCATAATATCTATGATTTGCTATGGAAATCTTCACAAATGAATTCCCTGATTGGAGGCAGCATATATGTAGGTGTCAATTATCGTAATTTAGATATTTATGTATATGTCTATAGCTGCGAACCATTTTTTTCTCGAACTGTGAATAGAAGAGAATATTTTATGTATAACATCTCATTGAGGTATGATTTATCTATCTTTTTTAATTTTCACTGCGTGGAGAGAGACTATTCCATTACAATATAGGCTCAAATTACTAATAATTTCAAATGGATATTGGAGGCAAAGATTAAGTGTATCAAAACGCTATATAAGTATAATTCTAAGCAAAACGGGGGCATAATTCATATTGTTGCAAGAGATATGCACTTTGTGTCATATGATGTGGGTGATGATGTGGAACAACTCTTTTGAATCAAGTCCATTTAGAAATAACTGAGATAGAGTGAAAGTGTATAAAAACTTTAACCTGAAATTCTAAGTAAAAAGGGGGGTGTAATTCATGAAATATTAGTGCAAGAGTTATGGCCCTTGTGTCATATGATATGAGTGATGATGTTGAACAACTATTTTAAGTTTGAATCAAATACATTTAGTAATAACTGAGATACAGTGAAAGTGCATCCAAACTTTAACCTGAAATTCTAAGTAAAAGGGGTGGGGTGGGGGAAGGGAATAATTCATTAAATTTTGGTACCAGAGTTATGGCCATTGTGTCATATGATGTGGGAGATGATGTGGAACAACTACTTTCAGTTTGAATTAAATCCATGTAGGATAACCGAGATAGAGTGAAAGTCTAAGTAAAAAGAGGGGATAATTCACGAAATATTGGAGTGAAAGTTATGGCCCTTATGCCATATATGTGGGTGATGATGAGAAATAATTATTCTAAGTTTAAAATAAATCCATCAAGTAATTACAGAGATACGGAGAAGAAAAGAGAAAGTGTAAACAAAACTTTAACCAAGGTGGGGACGCGGAAAGACACCGACGCCGACGCCAGGGTTAGAAGGATAGCTCTCCATATACTTCGTACAGTCGAGCTAAGATGGGTTTTTTTTGTGAGCTTTAAAGTGAGTGTCGTGAATATTGTTATTTAGCTTAATTCATTCATTCTATTTGTATTGATATAAAAGAAGCAGTTTAAACCTTTTTAGCTTATGTTTTCATCATATATTGCAGCTACCAGAAGGTTCGATTAGACCAGAAGTTCGAAGAAGCAACGGTCTTTACATGGGACATGCGTACAGTATAACTGCACTCTCTGTGGTAAGAAAAATGACATTCTGCTAAGAAACAAGCGCTTTAAATCTAAGAGGCTTTAAACGATTAAAGGTTCATGATGCTTTTTTTTTATTTAAAAAAAGTAATTAAACAGCTTTCCAAATAAATGTTATGCGTAATTGCATGGTTAGAAAAACACTGCTTCTGATATTGCACTTGGAGTCATAAAGGGAGGTAATAAAAACAATAGAATCAATAAAACATTCTAGTATATTCAGCAATATGCAGACCTTCGACAAATGTTAAAGAAAGCTTTCATCGGAAATAAGATTTAACAAGAAATCAATGTATTTTATGTTCATTACGGAAAACGTGGCAGCCAAATTTTGTACAAAGGCATTATGAGCCTTTAAATCATGTTAAAATACTAAGGCAGTGGATTCGTAATGACAATCGGCTGTTTCCGTCCGATTACGTATTCTGGCTTTATCCGGTTGGTACGGAAAGCCATTTGCTACAATGAGCCAAGTCCGAAGAATGCCGAAATAAGATGTATCCGAAATCCCACGAAAATTGCCGATTGTAGTTACGGGTCAACAACCTTAAATTGTCATGGCACGTGCTCACGTTACGTCTGCGCAACACATAAGAAAAGTATTTCAACGAAAGTCTGTTCAAGCATGTGATGTGGGATCTTCAGCAGTAAGCAATATGGATGTTTGTTTGGGCCCATTTTGTGCAATGCCTTCATGGGCTGTACTTTTACTTTTTATAAAAGCACTGTTTCACCTTAAATTATATACAATAGCTTGTTCTACTTGACATTTTACTGTTACTTAATATAGGTGCCATGGCGTGGCTCCTCAGTGAAGCTTTTACGTATCAGAAATCCATGGGGAAGAAAAGAATGGAACGGTCCTTGGTCTGACACGTAAGTCGGCAGTTTGATCATGCGGTTTGTCCTGGGCTATTGAGAACTGAATGAACAAATCTTATCACTGCATTACTAATCTTTTGTTTAGTTGTTCTTATAGATGCATATTTTACATTTTTTGATATCGGTGTTGAATTCAACGGAAGTTGCTTTGTATCATACAATACATCAACAGTTTAAATGCTTTTTCATGTAAGCTGCCGAGGCGTTGTTTCCTTTTTTCCGCTTTCAATATCTTATTCACTGAATTAAGTACAACCGGATACGCGTAACCAAATGCATTGTGTATGGTTATAACTTTTTTCTTTGAAATTACATTAACATTTTATGTCCTGTTGTAACTGAAAATAAGTTATCTTTTTAAAGCTATATAGAATGCGGCTTGCTTTGCACGAGGTACATTGTTCCTTTCCGCCGCTTTAAATACTTTTTCGTCTTTTGTTTCTTTCTGCGTCATTGAACACTTTCTGTCCATTAATAATACAGATCTTTAGAAGGACACCTATTGTCTCAATGCAGTGGAAAAGTAATTTATCTATGTTACCTGCTACACAGGATAACATAGTCTTGCATCTAACAGTATTTGATTTTCTCCTATTTCTATATTTTCTTCCCATATTTTGACACTTATATATTATATTGAGGTAGCAGAGATTGTTCTCTTTCCAGCAGTAGCTTTATCAACATACTTTACTTTGTGAAATTCTCTGGGTTTAAGCTTTTGTAAAATTGTCAAATTTTACTACATAATTGTTATGTATATTCCACAAGATTATGTTAGCATACAAAAGGCTTTATTTTGCGTTCAATAATGAATAAAGAAATAAATGCCGGTGGTATATACATTGAATCTGTTTCATACACATCATGTTGAACATGTCTGCCGAGTACCTGTGCGATAATGCTAGATTGCGTGATGAAGGAAATCCTACTTTTTAGTACTATATTTTTATGCTAACAGATTTTTGAAAATGTTAGGACTGGGACAGATACTTCGTACCAAAACAATTCTACTTCCTTGTATGATTCAAGCTGACCTGAATGAAATAATAGATCGTGTAAACGCTTATCTGGTTTGTCACATAGTTGTGTGCAGGGGAAAAAGAGTTAGAATCATTTTTTGACGTATAAGTCCGGTATCCTATCACTAATTCTATGATTCCGTTTTACTTTTAGATCTGCTGAAATCCGAAACTTGCCTATGGAAATCAAACGAAAACTTAACATTATAATCGAGGAAGATGGAGAATTTTGGTAAGCAGTGACAAAGTCTAACTCGTTTTCCGTTCCGTCTTTGACCATCAGTTAAATTAGCAAATTAGTTTACTGTATAAACATGTTTTTTCTTCAGACACAGTCCGTATTTTAAAGATGCAGCAAGTTCTATAGCATGCGATATAAGATATACAGATAGAAAATGTATATCTCAATGCTAAAAATATACTTGCGGTAGAACACCGTTTTCTTCCAAACTAACACCGTACTTCCATATTTGGGGTAGTCTTCGTTATTTTATTTTACTACAAGGTAGATATCTAATGCGCGTGAATATAATTTATTATATCTGTTCTTCAATGGGAGAGCTTTATTATAAGTACCTTACACAATTGAGGATCCGCTATCTAAGAAAGCTTACTTACTTAGCAATCGTTTCACACTTTAGTGAGAAATGGGCTGTTTCTATTTCTGCGCTGTAGGATTGCACTGGACGACTTTTTGGATAACTTTGATGAGGTGCAACTGTGTCATCTTCAACCAGACGCTTTGGCTCAGGAGTTGGCAGCCGATACAGTGAGACTTTTTCATTTAACATATTAACAGTCCATACCAATAACAGTAATTTTGTTGGTCTAAGGTCAAAACTTGGAGAAAATATTTTGATTTTTTATAATGTCTTGTAATTGTACTATGGGCATATAGCTTTGACTATCGACTGTCAAGCCAGTTAATACATGTATTTTATTACATGCCTCCGTATGTTAATTGCTTACCCATAGTTTGTACTATATAACTAGGCTATATTCGATACAATGCATTTTGAAAAGTTTATCTTGTTTCATGATTCTTACATGTGAAATCGGTGCCTTTAAATATTAACACCATTCGATATGTTTTCAATACTGGAGGTTCATCTCATCAGAAATACAGGAAGGACGCTACCACGTGTTCCTGGGTCCTAAACATGTTTTTGTTTAGCAATTATCTTTCTACACTTCTACCCTTAGACTTTCCGTCATTTGTAACTGTGAATAGAGAATCCAGTGAGATCTTGCCATTATTTTTAAAAAAAGTATGTAAGAGGTGGGTCGGAGCGCATTCTAACTTGGAGAGCGTTTTTAAAACGATCTATATTAAACCTCGTATATTGCAGAATAAACTGAACTGGAGTGTGACGTTATATCATGATGCCTGGATAAAGGGTGTGACGGCAGGTGGTTGCGGAAACAGACCCTACGAAAGTATATACATAATATTCACTGTGTTAGAATGTAGACGTCACAAGTTGATCATTACAGTCCTTTTGATTATACTGTTTTACAGAACTCTGTACTCACTGGATTCTAATGCTAGTTATCTTTACGATGTTAATATGTTTTAGAATTTTAACACACACGATAAACATGCATACAATAAGTGCGGATTAATACTTTAAACAGAGAAAAAGAAAATTGTAGTTTTCAGGGTTAATCTTTCCTGCAGGTAAGGAGAAATAAGCTTAGTAAGAATTAACGTGGCGGCGTATGGAATTTTCGGGGAAAAATCCACCATGGCTGCATGTGGGTGTTAACAGTTAAACTTGTGTAACACTGTATCCGTCCTGAAAATCAAAGTTTACTGCTGATGATATTTTTCTTTAAAGTGCTCTCTGTAGCTGAGTGGTTAAGGCAGATGTGTTTGAATCCATCGCCTCTCACCCGTATGTGTTCGAAAAGTCACTAGGGGTGTAGAATTCTTTATATCAGGAAGCCATCCTACTGGCGTATGGAAGGTCGGTGGTTCTATGGCTAAAACAGTGCACGGAGGGCCACCTGTTGTCTCCCACCACCACCCAAAGCTGGAAACGTCGCAGAATGATTTAAATTATGTAGCTGTGATTCTATACCAAACAAAAACAATGCCTTCAGTTAATGTTGATGTTAAAAACAATGGTAAAAGGTAACTAACGCACAAGTGTTTATATACACTGTCTGTGACGGTAGCAGCAGCATTTCAAAGTTTTTTAAAAAGAAATCTAGATTCTATATATTTTAGAGTTATACTGGAAGAACCCACAGTTCCAAATTCACTTAAAAGACGTAGATACCACAGATAATAGAGAGAAATGTACAATGATTGTGTCACTTATGGAGAAAGAAAGTGGTAACGCAAACAAATATGCCATAGGCTTTGATGTTTATGAGGTAATCAACTTATCAAATCTATTTGTGAAGAGTGGAGCTATAGGCGAATCTTAGATAAGTAATTTTGAAATTAGAGATATCCGCCAAGACAAATTGACAAGGCTGTATGTTTGAAAGATACCTTTTGCTAATAAATAGCTAGAGCACGAAAGTATGACCAGTCATTGAAAAGGGTCAATTCTAAAGCTATAGATCTAGTTCCATTAATTTCCACCGCGTAAAACTGACTACTTCCTACTAAGCTCATAATTTCTGTGTATAGCACCTTTATGGACATATATTTTAATAGGTCCGGAATTCACGCAGACGACCTTTAGACGATGAAGCCCTACCTCAGTCAGCGCTTATTCACAAACGGGGATCTGGCAAGTACCAGTTTTACCGCGAAGTGACCCAGAGGTTTGAATTCCCACCAGGATATTACGTCATCATTCCAAGCACGTTCCATCCGCACGAGGAGGCGGAGTTTCTGCTAAGAATTTACACAGAAAAGGAGGTGGAGGCAGAGTAAGCTTTGATTGCCATTGTACTCGCATATATAATAAGTTGATTAAGTTTTTCTATTTATCAAATAGATATGTACACTTTACATGTAGGCTATTCATGCTTTCTGAAGTTCTGTTTTTCATGTATATATCTATATTAAGATACTAATGTAAATATACCTTTACAGATACGTTTTACATTGTAATAATGAATTTAATTGCAGGGTAATGGATGAGGATAATGGACCCGCTGTGGTAAGGAATTTAATATTTCTGATACTTCCTTTAAAGCTGTACAGAGGACTTTCCAATCAATGACATCTGCCTATTAAACCAGCAGATGTGTCAGTTTTGCTAATATATCCTTAAAAATATCTTTTCTCACATAAAGAACTAAAAAGTCAGGTCTTGAGAACAGGATTTGCTTTTATATGAACAAGTTTCGTTTTTAGCTCCACTATTCGGAGAATAGGGGGGGCTATACTACTCGCCCCGGCGTCGGCGTGACCCTTCTTGGTTAAAGTTTTTCGGCAACCTTTGTTTTTCTGTCATATCTTTGATACTGTTGCTTATATCTTACTGTAACTTCACATAAACATTGTGCAGTATACAAACAATGTATGTGTAGGGGCTGAGCCCATTATACCCAAGGTCAAGGTCACCAAGTTGTTATACTTAGGTTATTTTTAAGGTTAAAGTTTTTCGGTAACCTTTGTTTTTCTGTCATATCTTTGTTAATATTGCTTATATCTTACTGTAACTTCACATAAACATTGTCCAGTATGCAAACGAAATATGTATAGGGGCTGAGCCCATTATACCCAAGGTCAAGGGCACCAAGGTGTTATAATTAGGTTATTTTTAAGGTTAAAGATTTTCGGCAACCTTTGTTTTTCTGTCATATCTTTGTTACTATTGCCTATATCGTACTGTAACTTTACATAAACATTGTCCAGTATGACAACAAAGTGTGTACAGGGACTGGTCCCATTTTATCTAAGGTCAAGGTCACCAAGATCTTATACTTAGGTTATTTTTAAGGTTAAAGTTTTTCGGCCACCTTTGTTTTTCTGTCATAACTTTTTTACTTTTGCTTATAACTTACTGTAAGTTCTCAAAAACATTGTCCAGCATACAAACATTTTATATGCAGGGACTGGGCCCATTATACCCAAGGTCAAGGTCACAAAGGAGTTATACTTGGAATTATTTTCATGTTAAATTTTTTCGAAAGCTTTATTAAAAGACATATCTTTGGTACTTTAAAAGATAAAGACTTGAAATTAAAAATCTTTGTTTATAATCATCATCTGCATGTGTAGTTACATACCCCATAACTCTAATTGTATTTTTGACAGAATTATGCCCCTTTTGTACTTAAACATTTTTTTTTGCAATCTTCGCTTTCTGGATATTACTTTAATGCAATATAAGATAAAGACTTGAAACTTAAAATGTATTTTTATCACCATCATCTGCATATGTGGTAACAATCCCCATAACTCTGATATGTATTTTTGACCAGATTATGCCCCTTTCATACTTAATTTTTTTAACAAACTTCGTTTTCTGGACATAACTTTGGTACTATATAAGATAATGACTTGAAACTCAAAATATATTTTTACCATCATCATCTGCATTTGTTGTAACAATCCTAATAACTCTAATTTGTGTATTTGATGGAATTATGCCCCTTGGTGTATCTGCCTTTTAAATTAGAGGTCTCTTATTCAGACATATATTCATTTTACTGTCAAATCCCCGAGTAGTGGAGCGCGCTGTCTTACGGACAGCTCTTGTTATTTATTTGTGTACAATTGAATAAGGTCATATTTCTACGTAAAAGCGTATCACCTGACCCAACTCTTGATATGTAGCTAACTTAAAGAGATTCTTGAAACAGTAAGATGTAAATGACATATGAACTTTTAGGGAAATTAGGTCAGGATCATGTATAATAGAAAACCACCACAAGGACATTATGTTCAAGCCTTGCCAACACAACATGGCCGAAACTAGCCGCCATAGTTTGTAGTATCACACAATGATTCAAAAAAACTCCACCAGTTTCTGTTAAATACATACAGTTCAAAAATTCAAAATGCTTCATAAAAACTGAATGCTATATGTATCTTGCCTTTTTATATGCTCTGTGAGAACATGCTTGTCTAATTATTTCCCAACAAAGAACATGTTAGCTCAAGTCGATTACAATGCACGTGTACGTTCGGATAAAATTAGATGTTAGAGATATTAAACAAAACTGACCACTACGATATGTACTATTTTCACTACGCTGAATTGTAATAAGTCATGTATTGTCAAGATAAACTGAATGATAAGATTACAGGGTTCACTTCTTTATTCCAGCCTTCTCCTGCACCACAAGATTCTATGGCAGCTTTGTTTTCTAAACACGCGGGAGAAGATGGCAAAATGGACTACAAAGAGCTCCGGCAATTTCTTATTGAAGCAACTTTGATAGGTTGTTAATCTGTTAGTGCAAATAAAAAAACTATTTAGATGTAGTAATTGTTTCAAAGCAAGCAAAATAATGTCATCTTTTGGACAGAAAATTCACAAGTACATTTAATATAATCCCAGATGTTTCTTGTTCAAATTGATGTTGATGTCCAGTACTTACATGTACATGAAATGTAGTTATTAATGTTAGTCATCTACAAAGAAAAACGGCTGGGGTGATTGTGAGTAAATAAACGTTAAGCTTTAGTGTATATATATTTTGTGACACCTGTTCACATTTTACATTTATTGCAGAATTAAAGGAGTCTATATCATTTAACAGAGAGGCGTGCAGAAGTTTGGTCACAATGATGGATGTATCCTTCAATTATCCGAAATCTAGTTACTTAGATAAGTAGTTATCTAGTGGAAATATATATGACACGCGCCATGAGAAAACCAACATAGTGCGTTTGCGACCAGCATGGATCCAGACCAGCCTGCGCATCCGCGCAGTCTGGTCTGGATCCATGCTGTTCGCTGATGGTTTCTCTAATTGCAATAGGCTTTGAAAGCTTTGTTGGTTTTCTCATGGCGCAGCTCATGTAGTGCTCCATTATCTGTTACAAAAATATGGAAACCTCCTGTAAATAGTATCAACTATTTTCAGCTTGTGTAGGTAGGCTGTATACAGGAAAAGAAATGTAACCACTGCCGTACACTTGCACGATCGTAAAAAGCAAGCGACTAAAAGAGTCTGAACACATGGTTTTTTTTTTATATCTTTTTGATTCCAGCAGGTATAAAAACTTTGTTTCCATACCTTACTTTTTAGCTCGACTATTCGAAGAATAGTCTAGCTATTCTACTCACCCTGGCGTCGGCGTCGGCGTCACACCTTGGTTAAGTTTTTGCATACAAGTACATACAGCCATCAATTAAAGGCATATAGCTTTGATACTTATTTTTTCTTTTTCTAGGTCAATTACCAACCTCTCTGGGTCAAGTCCCATAACTCTGACATGTATTTTGAGCAAATTATGCCCCCTTTTGGACATAGAGAATTTTGATTAAAGTTTTACATGCAAGTTACTATCTCCAAAACTAATGCAGATATTGATTTGAAACTTCACATGTGTCTTCGGGGTTATAAAACTAGTTGATAGCAGCAAGTCCCATAACTCTGACTTCATTTTGGCCAAATTATGCCCCCTTTTGGACTTAGAAAATTCTGGTTGAAGTTTTGCGTGCAAGTACATACAGCTATTTCTAAAAGGCATATAGATTTGAAACTGATTTTTTCTTTTTCTAGATCAATAACCAACCTCACTGGGTCAAGACCCATAACTCTGACATGTATTTGAAGCAAGTAATGCCCCCTTTTAGATTTAGAAAATTTTGGTTAAAGTTTTACTTGCAAGTTATTATCTCCAAAACTAATGCAGATATTGATTTGAAACTTCACATGTGTCTTCGGGGTTATAAAACTAGTTGATAGCAGCTAGTCCCATAACTCTGACCTTCATTTTGGCCAAATTATGCCCCCTTTTGGACTTAGAAAATTCTGGTTAAAGTTTTGCGTGCAAGTACATATAGCTATTTCTAAAAGGCACATAGATTTGAAACTTATTTTTTCTTTTTCTAGATCAATTACCAACCTCACTCGGTCAAGTTCCATAACTCTGACATGTTTTTTGGGCAAATTATGCCCCCTTTTGGACTTAAAACTCTTTTGATATTTAACCTTTTTAGGTAATATTTTCCTGCCGCTGGAACAATATTTCGAATAGTCGAGCTTGGCTGTCTTACGGACAGCTCTTGTTATTTCGATATAATGAGAAGTGAAAGCAAAATTTTAGTCATTTTCTGTGCCATAAAATCTGTACAGTATTTGTGAACTGTAAAACCCAAATCCTATCAATTTGAAATATGTTAAACTTGGTTCAAAAACGCTGGTGCAGCTGTGGACATTATTTTAAGCTGCACAGGTGGGTTCCAAAATTGAACCTCCGGACTTTCGTAAATCATCTGGATGGTTTCTTCACTAGACAACCTTATTTGGGATCTAACCGCTAAAGGTGAGGGCAAGTGATTCCAATTAACAACATTTTAGTCCGGCAGAGGCGGCGAAATCTGATTTTGACTTGCTTGTCTGTTTTTGTCAATTGCTATTTTGTACTTGTCCATATGATAGTTATATAGTAAATTCTGGTCAAATTTCACTTGTCCGTAAAAGCTTTGGGACAACCTGGGCAATACGGACAATTGAATTTGCCGCCCCTGACTCAGTCACTGTCCTAAACATGATCTTGATGCCTATGTCAATGAATTATTGATTTCCACTTGTGAATTTGAGTAGATATTTATTCATTTTCCCTTAACCTTGTGTAGAAAAATCGATCCGGGTTTTTAACTTGGGAAGAAGCTAGGACCCTTTTTAAAGAAATCAAGGCATTTACGGTATTTTTCAGCTATTGCTTTTAAATAAAGTGTGCATTCTTCAGTAATGTTTGAGTCATTTCGCATTGGTAAGTAAAAAAGAATAATAAACAAAAACATATTTCATATCTGTCTAACAACAACCATATTATATCATATGTATCCAAATAACTAAATGCACACTATTCTCATGCATTCCGCATATTTTAAGCATTTCGAAATTAGGTAACTCTGACCTCAACGGTACACATGCAATAAGACATTGATTAAAAATCGGCGAGGTTGATTTTGTTAGAGGTATGGATTTAAAGTAACATGTTTTATCTACTACGTTTGAAATCTGTCGTTATGTAGTAGCTCACTCCTAAAATCAGTCTTTTCAAATCTTAAACGTTTTGTGAAATACATGTGATTAAGTTTAGTTTTGAGTCGCCTAGTTTCGATCATGTTTACCCGTGTTTTGAAATAAATCATTTTGTATTTTAGACTGTATTCAGACTATTTGATGCAAACCGTTCAAACTCTATAGATACTATGGAACTTGGATCACTGTTCAACAAACTTGGTAAGGACATCAAGCAAGACAGTTATAAACCGAGTCTGATATTATTTTGCGTGTTTGAATTCTATACTTTCAGACTTGTACCTTTATAAAGTGTTGTAAAAAGTTGCAATGCAATATTATCATTTCTGGCCCTTTATTCAAATTTGTTTAGCTGATGCTCATGCTATAGGGCTGAAATGTGTCGTAAATTTAATTACCTCTTAAGAACAGACTTCTTATAGATTTTGTACTCTTTGTTAGACGTTTGCCGATATCCTCCTGAATATGTGTATTCTTCAATTGCCCCCAAAAGAATCTGCCAATTTCTGTACTTGAGAATGAGCTGGAAGACAAATTAGTTTAAAATCTGACAACTGAAACTTGACCAAAAATCAGATTAATTTCTGACATATTTTCAATCATATTGCCTTGATTTGATTTACTTTCAGTGACATACTTCCATCTCTGACTGTATCACTTTTCTTTTCTAAGGGTTTCCAGTAAGCCGGATGGTGCTGACGTCTATTGTTAGACGGTATGGTGGAAGGAACCGGAGACTGAGCCTGGAAGATTTCATCATTGTTATGTGTAAACTAACAGTCATGTATGGTAAGCAAACATTAAGATATTATCATTTGTTTTGGTGCATTTACAGACTGACTTCTTTAAAATGTCTAAAGTGTGAAAATCCAGCCTTTTCATACAACTTGCATTCTATCTATGATTCATGGAAGAATGAATTTTATGTCCACGGTTACGAAGACCGACGCTTTACTTTCGGTATGTCATTCTGTCCGTCTGTTTCCGTCACACTTTTTATTGTATTCAGCTCGGATCATTCTAAAGTTTCCATACGAATTGAATGTGTCATTAACATGAAGAAGACCTGCGCATATTGCCTTGTCCGATTATTATTTCTTGAGTTATGCCCCTACTTGCACTTAGCCATATTATAACTACATCTGTACCTTGTGTACTCAACTCCTCCTGCAGTTTTCATCTTATTCATATGAAACTTGATATGTATACATGTCTTCAAGTAACGTCATGAAGTGAACATACGCATTATGTTGGGACTTCCATGTCTGAATATGAAAACTGAGTTATGCCCATGTTTTTTACTTCACAGTATTAATCAATTTACATCAACATTTGTCTCTTGTGTGCTAGATCCGATTTAAATGAAACTTTGTATACATCATAACAGTAAGTGGACATGCACAGTATTCTAGGGAGTTTTATGTTGTTTTTTTCCGAGTTAGGCTCTTTTTACTTTATATTTTATCACTTCATTATTATATCAAGCATTTTCAGAGGGGCATGTGTCATACAATATTGAAAGCATTCTTATTCTTGTCGCTACTCCACGTTTCCAAGAATCTTCTAGTATTTACAGCCATACCAAACCCTCTTCATTTATTGCAGAGATATTCCGGGAACAACAAAAGAAAACTGGAGGACCAGATGACGTGGCACAGTTTACAAGAAATGAGGTAAATGATACACTTGAAGAAAAAATAAACCAACTTTTGTTTTAATTTATTAGCCGTAGCTTTAGTAAACAAAATTAAGTTAGATAGAGTGACCTACCTCAAGTGAGATGTAGTGACTTACCTGAAGTGAGATGTAGTGACCTACCTCAAGTGAGATGTAGTGACCTACCTTAAGTGAGATGTAGTGACCTACCTCAAGTGAGATGTAGTGACCAACCTTAAGTGAGATGTAGTTCTTCTTCTTTCTTCTTCTTTTCGTTCGCTATTGCATGTTGTGGATTGAAGGAGGGACCCCCAGTAGATGTGGGTGGACTCTGTCGAGGCTCAGAGCCCGATACAGAATCCCACTGGAGGGACCTCGGAGATTCAGCACCACATTGATGAATACCGGATGGCTGTGTAGTCATAGCGATATTGCATGGTGCTGTGGTTCTTTAAGAGAGTGCCAATGGCCCAGCACCTCTGTCTTCAACTCTCTAGGTTTCTTTCGGGGTTACCTCACCCTTAGTTCCGAGTTAAAACACTATCCTTGGAACACAGGAGCTATTTGTCCCATGGCTGGGGTCTGTTCATAGGCATTAGGGCGTGTCCACACACCGGTGGGCCTGGCATGCCACATGTCTGGGGGCAGACCTCCTCCGAGTCCACTGCAGGTCTGCCTGAGGCCACAAAACGCTCAGTTACCGTGTGGTGCCAACTTGGAGGCTCTGCAAAAGGGCTTGTCTGCAGAGAGGCTATATACTGGCAGGGAAGAGTTACGCACTTGGCTCCTTGTTCACCAGAAGGCTAGCCAGCGGGGGAGGCTGAAAGCGGAAGGTGACAAGCACACCACACTGGACGCATCAGCAGACCAATGCCACACAAGATGTAGTGATATACTTTGATTTAGATGTAGAAAACAAAATTAAGTTAGATGTAGTAAACTACCTCAAGTGAGATGTAGTGAACTACCTTAAGTGAGATGTAGTGAGCAAAATTATGTTAGGTGTAAAATACGTTAAGCGTGCATAGATTTAAAATACGTTAATTTGCACAAATTAGGAACTACTGTGTATGTTTTTATCGTTCTAAGCAATGCCATACATGTACAGAAATCCAGTTTTTTTCGTTACAGTTCCTCCAGTACACGATGTTCTGCTGAGAAAACTCAACCATTTGAAATGTGCAATTCTACAAGAATATGGTTCAGAAAGACAATAGATTTTCAAGTGTTCTATTAACTCTGAGATTTCTTTAAGCGTATCTAAATTTTGGTTGCGTAATTTTGGAAAATGGACTGTATGTTGGAATATAATCTGTGCGACATTGTGAAACAACTTTTAAGTAATGAACTTTTTAACTTTTCGATGGATGGAGTAAACAACATGTCGATAAAATTCAGGTTTATACATGAGTGTAATATAACCCGTTTGTGTGCAATTACATCATTTTAGTTCACATTTGTCATTAAAGAAATGATACCTCAAGCTTAGAAGATAATTTTAAAAGTTATAAACATGACATAATTGATATATTACACATCGATATATTTACATAGATAAAGGGATTGAGTGAAAATACATTTTGTGTATTATCAGTTCATAGCTCATATAGGCCTATGCTTCATGCTTTTTTTCTATATGGCGCATTATTTACAAATAATCATCTTAAATGTTCATTATTTCTAAATGTCTTTTTATATACATTCCTTTTTCAAAGTATAAACATTTTCTTGCAAACCCTAATCTTATAGGGACAAAAATGTGCTGAATTATTGAAAAAAACAAAACTTGTCAAACTACAAAACTTCAATATCATATGATAAGACAAGGCAGCTACGTTTTTCTTGTTAAATAAACCTTTTTGTTGATATGGAGTACACATTTGAACCTGCGGATACATGTATGGATTTATTTGTTTAATAATTATGCTGTTAGGTATACATGGTATTAAATACCCATTATTGCGTCTATTATAAAGATTTATTTATGTTATTGTAATTTGCTTTTTTACCAATATAGAATTTTAAATGAAAATTGCATTTTTTGTATGTAACTCCAGTATTGATCTAATAATCTAATACAGCCAACTTCATATAGGGGGCCTCACTGGCTGAGTGGTTAAGGACGCTGACTTCGAATCATTTGCCTATCACCGATGTGGGTTCGAACCTTGCTTTAGGCGTAGAATGTGAGGTAGCCATCCAGCTGACTTACGTAAGGTCGGTGGCTCAACAATACCCGGACGAGCACCTGACATCTTCCTCCACCATCAAAACCCGGAAACCGCCATATGACCTAGATTGTGTCGTTCTGACTCTAAAACCATGAAAAAAAATGGTTATCATACTTACTGCATCGGAATAAGCACCTGTTATATATCAAAAAACCTGCGGATTAGCAAATTTCTAACACAAGACAACCATTTTGTCCAACTTTTATGTTGATCAGGTAAAAAAGGCCTTTAATCAGGATTAGGTCAAAATTGTTACCTGTAGAATGTGTAAAGCTTTTCGAAATGGACGCTGCACCATCAATCTGCACTAACAGCTCTCCTCGAACGTTTTGTTCAGGTGATCTTAAGGTTTTCATAGACGGTTACAGTTTTAGAGAAAAGAAATTCTTCATCAGAAAACACACTGCTAGCATTTAAAAGCGCTACAAAAAGATGCTAAAGTCGTAGACCCAGTGGAACTTACTTAAAAGGAAAGTATGACGCAAAATTTACTTACGATGACCTTGACACCTCATATACATTCTCAACAGAACCTGTAGGCCAAGTATCATTTCAATAAATCATACCAAAATAAAGTTGTGGAGCGCCGTCCTTTTGAAATAGAATAGAAAACCAATGGTCGCACACCACTGCAAAAATCAGTGTTGCAAGCTCTATTTGATTGAGCCTGTTCTGTCCAATGCTCACGTTGATCAGGTACAAAGGGCAAGGTTTCTCTAAAATGCTGCAAGCTCGGTTTGATAAAGCCTGTTTTTGCCCACTACGAATTGGAGTTCTCCATTAAACAACTGTTACAGGGTTAAGACGATATGGAGCAGAAGAGCAGTCGGATACATGGACCGGGGAAAAAGTTAAAAACTAAAAGCCACATCAAAATATCTTATTGAGAATAAAACGTACGAGATGGACTAGAGACATTCACTAAGGTCCAGTCAAGCTAAATGGATTTTCTATAGTGTTGATCCTATTTAGTACGACTTAATTATATGGCCTAGTTTTAACGTTTCAAAACTGCCATCTAGATGTCATATTCACAGGTACCCTGCTGCTGGACATTTAGCCGCCGTTTCAGCTAGCTGCCGTGATTTGACGTTATTTCTCTTCTTTAAATATGTAGTCACAAAATAACCCACAAACTTTCGATTTAAAATATCCAGAAATTGCTGATCATCTCAAATATTGAAAAAATGACAATATCCTCGGCAAATTCTGAAGATTGTTTTAGAAACATTTAAATCGAAAGCTGTGGGTTATTTGGTGAGAATTTAAAGACGCACCTCAAAATAACTATTCTTTCGTATTTCCATGATGGTAAATTATACATGATTTGCATGAAAAAAAATGAGATACCGGTATACAAGTAGTCAGTTACAAATTGACAGTGACATATATTAGGCCAAGACAATGTGTGTAAAGTCTTAACATTTTATTGAATAATTGAAGCAATGTACAGAAGCCAGTGTATTTAGTTAAACTTCAATCACATTATGTTTCTTCAGTGCAAGACATTATCCATCTATATTTTTTGAAACCATGCTGAAAAGAGATTAACTGAAGAAGTTTGCAGATGATGTTGTCAAAACATATTTATTCAGGAACGGCCTAAATTGCCCATCTGAAAACTTGTAGCATGTAGCTGTTTAAGAACGATTTTCATTAAGTTTTTATGGGCGAAAAAAGTAGGTCACTATGTCGTGATGGGGCTTTAAATAGGAGAAATAACGGTAAAATCACGGCTGGCAGTCAACTCGGCGGCTTTATGTCCAGCCGCAGAGAACATGTGGTCAAATTTAGACAAATATTCTGACCATATTTGTGATAGATCAGGTAGAAAATGCGACCTCTATGCTGTTGATAAGGACTATTGATTTGACAGATCTTCATCCCAGATGAAACTGTTTTTACCATGGCTTAGCGGATCAAAAGACAGTCTGGCTAGGTTTCCTGAAGATCAGGTAGAAATGTGGCCTCTGATGTGTTGACATTTTTCTGTTTGAGAGTCTTTTTGAAGCTTTGAACCTAGACTTTAGAATACCAATCATTCTGACCAAGTTTCAGGTTTGTTGGAAGACTACGAGGCGTCTCATATGTAGCGTTAACATTCTTTGTGATTTGACAGAGACCTAGTTTTAACCTAGAATCACTTATAATGTGTTACAAGGTTAAGATTTGACCTAGAAATCTAGTTTTTTAACAAAGATGACCCATTTCATACAAATATTCTGTCCAGTTTTTTATGTAGAACAGGTAGAAAGCGTTTACGCTTTATAAGACTTTATTAACTAAAATCTTCAAAGGCTTTTATCTTTTCTTTTATATATTCAAACTTTTTAAACCTATACCATTTTTGGAGCTGTCTTTCAAATCTTCTAATAGATAAAACAAAACTAATCATATACATCATTAAAAGGAACAAATCTCCAATCCAACACAATTACCAAGTGTAGAGCTATTTCGCAAACGAACATCTATGCTGGCGTCTCGATGAAAGCTGGTATCTCAGTAACCACTAAGGGGGATGGATTGATTCCCACAGTTAACTGTGATGTTCTGACATGCACGTTCCACAACTATGCTCTTGTTTTTGTCTACGGTTTCATTATTATCTCCAGCCGAAGGTTAATGGATTTTTGTTGTCCCGCCAGCTAGGAGTAGTATCTGAAACATGGTGTGAAGGATTTCAATAAGCTATACGTCCTCTCCAGTGTAACGCTGGTAGGGAACTTTGAGTCTCTTTAAGGATGACACATCGTTTGGTGGGGGTAACCAATTCACTGAATTTGCTTGTTTTTACGACACCTTTGTAGAGAGTAGCTGTCCTCTGAAAGATCTTTGTCCGAGTAAACTTTACAGCTAGGTCTAACCCCTACACCTAAAGCATCTACCACAATTTATACAGACAGTCTGATGGAACCGTGTCACAATTGAAAAAAAATATTTTCAAATATCAGTTCCATGAACACTTCTGTATGGCTATGTGGATATAACCCCAATTTTCATGTATTCATAAAGACATGAAATTATTTTTTTCAGTCCTATATCACATTACATAATGACAAGATGAAAAGTGACCTCTTTGGCGGAATGGTAAATGCTCGATTGCAAGAAAGATCAACTGTTTGCTCAGTTGTTAAACTTTTTAACTGTACACAAGTGCAGACAAATTCACTAATTAGACAGGAGTATATATGTTTAACAGTCATTAAAGAGATTCTTTGGCAGTTTCTTTTTACTTTACTGTGTCCATTTTTTGTCACTTAATGACAAAGTTGTTTAAAAGTGATGTGTAAATACAACAAGAGCTCGTTGAACACGAAATGCCCCCCTTGATGCATTCAGTAATTGCACAAGGAACAGAAATTATTTGCTCACTGTAAACAAAAAATTCTACTGTTCTGGTTCAATGTGACATTGACCTTTGACCTACTGACCTCAAAATCAACTGGGGTCATCTGCTGGTCATGATCAACCTCCCTATTAAGTTTAGTGATACTAGGCCCAATCGTTCTCAAGGTATCGTCCGGAAAGAGTTTAACTGTTCTGGGTCAATGTGACCTTGACCTTTAGCCGACAGACCTCAAAATCAATAGGGGCCATCTACAGGTCATGACCAACCTCCCTATCAAGTTTCATGATCCTAGGCCCAAGCGTTCCCAAGTTATTGTCTGGAAACCGTTTAAATGTTCTGGATCACTGTTACCTTGACCTTTGACCTACTGATCTTAAAATCAATAGGGGTCATCTGCTGGTCATGATGAACCTCTCTATCATCTTTCATGACCCTTGGCCTAAACGTTCTCAAGTTATCGTCCAGAAACCTTTTAACTGTTCCTGGCCAATCTGACCTTGAACTTTGACCAAATGACCACAAAATCAATAGGGGTCATCTGCTGGTCATGACCAATCTCCCTATCAATTTTCCTGATCCTAGGCTCAAGCGTTCTTGAGTTATTGCCCAGAAACCGTTTTACCGTTCATGGTCACTGTGACCTTGACCTTTGACCTCAAAATCAATAGGGTCATCTGCTGCTCATGACCAACCTCCCTATCAACTTCCACGATCCTAGGCCCAAGCAATCTTGAGTTATCACCCGGAAACTGTTTAACTGTTCAAGGTCACTGTGACCTTGAACTTTGACATACTGACCTCAAAATCAATAGAGGTCATCTGCTGGTCATGACCAACCTCATTATCAACTTTCATGATCCTAGGCCCAAGCGTTCTTGAGTTATCATCTGGAAACCGTTTAACTGTTCAGGGTCTTTGTGACCTTGACCTTTGACATACAGATCTCAAAATCAAAAGGGGTCATCTGCAGCTGATGACAAACCTTCCTATGAACTTTCATTATCCTAGGCCTTAGCGTTCTTGAGTTATCATCCGGAAACATTGGTCTACATACAGACCGACCGACCGACATCTGCAAAACAATATACCCCTCCTTCTTCGAAGGGGGGGGGGGCATAATAAAAACATTGTGGGGGAGTTAAAGTGGTCACTTAACAAGTGATGTCACAGGAGACAGCATGCTCGACTATATTGAGATGCTGGATAGCGAATCTGGGAAAATCTGAGGAAGCTAGAGTTGTCACTGGAGTGTTTAATTACTTCAATGTGGATAAACATGTCAGCTTAAGTCTGTGACAAATGTATTTAATAATTACAGAGATGGAGAAGTGTATCAAAACATTAAATGAGTATAAAAGAGAATAACACATGGAAAATTTCTACAAAAGTAATGCACCATGTGTCATATCATGTGGTTAATAATGTGGAACAACTATGGTTTTCCATGTTCCGACTCCAATGACCTTCATCTTTTAAAGAGTGACCCCAAAATCAATAGGGGTCATCTACAATGTATAACCAATCATCCTATGAAGTTTCAACATTCTGGTTCAAGTGGTTCTCAAGTTATTGATTGGAAATAATTTTCCATGTTCAGGCCCCTGTGACCTTCACCTTTAACAGAGTAGGGGTCATCTACTCTGCATAATCAATCATCCTATTAAGTTTCAACATTCTGAGTCAAGTGGTTCTCAAGTTATTGATCGAAAATAGTTTTCCATTTTCAGGACCCTGTGACCTTGACCTTTGAAGGACTGGCCCCAAAAACAATGGGGGTCATCTACTCTATAACCCTGCCGGCCTATTAAGTCTGAAGGTTCTAGGTCAAATGGTTCTCCAGTTATTAATCGGAAATGAAGTGTGACTGACAGACGGATGAACGGACAAAGCAAAAACAATATGTCTCCTCCCCACTGTTATTGATTGGAAATGGTTTTCCCTGTTCAGGCCCCTATGACCTTCACCTTCAACAGAGAGACCCCAAAATCAATTGGTGTCATCTACTCTACTTAACCAAGCATCCTATGAAGTTTCAACATTCTGGGTCAAGTGGTTCTCAAGTTACTGATCCGAAAAGGTTTTCCATGTTCAGGCCCCTATTACCTTCACCTTTAATAAAGTGACCCCAAAATCTTTAGGGGTCATCTACTCTGCTGAATCAATCATCCTACAGTTTCAATATTCCAGGTCAAGTGGTTCTCAAGTTATTGATTAGAAATGGGTTTCCATGTTCAAGCCCCTGTTACCCTCACCTTAAATAGAGTGACATAATTAACAAATTTTGGCTCTTTCAGAGGTCAATCAACCATAACTCCAGAACCTAGGATTGGATCTGACTGATTCAATATGGAATCCAAGATCTAATGTTGTTTAAGATATTTTGTAAGTTTGTATCAAATAAAACAATAAATGAAGTCTCTATATGGCTGCAAAAGCCAAAATATCAAAATTTGGCCCCTTTAAGGAGCTATAACTCTAGAACCCATGATGGGATCAGCAACCGAGATATTATGCCAATACAAGTTGTGTGCAAGTTTGATTAAATTTGATAGCAAAATGTGGTTTCTATCTTGTTCTCAAGATAATGTGGATGGCTGGATGACGGCCGGACGGACTGATGGCGAGTGATCACCTTGCCACTACGTGACAGGTGCGATAAAAAGTCGGCATACCTCATAACATTTCGGTACTAGCATCATGAACACTGTCATATAATGTGGGTGACCACGTGGAACAACCATTTTAAGTTTGAATAAAAGCAATTTTACAGAGATATTGTGAAAAAGCATAAAAATTGAACTGAAATTCTATGATGTGTGTGATGATGTTGAGCATTTTTTTTATCCCTTTGTTATAACCGAGATATAGTGAAAATGCATCAAAATTAACCTAAAATTCTAAATAAAAAGGGGCCATATTTCATGAAAAATGTGTGCCAGAATGATGGACATTGTTTCATATGATGTCGGTGATGATGTGGAATAATAATTAAGTTTAAATCATATCTATGTAGTAATAACTGAGACAGAGTGAAAGTGCACCAAAACTTTTAACCTGGAATTCACAGTGTGAAGGGGGATTAATTCTTAACATCTTGGTGTTATGGCCCTTGTGCCAGATGATGCGGTTGATGATGAGAAGAGTTATTTTAAGCTTGAAGAAAACCCACCATGTAATTACAGAGATAAAGAGAAAAAAGAGAAAGTGCATCAAAACTTTAACAAAGGTGTGGACACAGAAGGACACCAATGCCGTTGAGTAGGATAGCTCTCTATATACATTGTATAGTTGAGTTAATAAAACTAAGAGGGCTAGTGAGCATACTTGTAAAGAGTTTTCTACTTTTAGATCCTGTAGAGGCTTTAGTGCAGTCAGGCAAAACCAAAAGATTCATACGATGTCTCTAACCATCTCTGAGATTTTTATAATCATTCATTTGAGTTTTATAACATTATTATTATTATTATTTACCAGATTTTTATAGCGCTCTTTTCATCTATAAATTAACGTTCAAACGTGCTGACATTAATCACTAACACATCAATAAATTTTACAAGACCTACAGCTAGGGGTAACCCCATAGGGTATATTTATAGGTTATTAGATTTGTATCAAGAAATATGCAAGAATTCTGCAGTGGAAATAGTGTGCAACCTTTAGTTCAGTATTACTCCATGAAAAAACGAGTGCATATTTCTTGATGAAAATCTATTAATCATTTTATCACATACGCATCTACACCTATAACTATTATATAAATAATACAAATTTGTAATTAAGCCTGGACGATATTGAAAATATCTTCTTTACAGAACTTTTAAACATGACGATATGCATAAAGCTAACATCACAAATGACGTCACACACCCAATATGAAATTTGAATGTCATTATGGAAAAATATTGACGTTTCAGGTTCCACTGGAACTTAATGGAGTTATTAAATAAGAATGTAATAATACACAGTTTGTAACAGTTACTGCATTTCATATACTGTTTCCTGCTTCCGGGAACTGTCTCACAGATTTTTGTAATAATGATTCATTTCAATTTTATGACCTTTTTCATATGGTTAAGGAGACCTATAACACTCAGTACACAAGAGGGTCACTGACCCTAACGCTCACCTGTGTACAAGGCTTCAAGTATGTTTGTGTCACATAATGGTACAAGTACAGAGATAGGATTCTTCTATGTTAGCCTATATCATATACATGTACATGTCACACACATTTTTGAACTTAGGGCAATATTTTGACCAATTATGGTTGACAGTACATGCCAAATATCAAGGCTCTAGCCACCATTTTCCACTGAAAAGTCATTGGAAAACAGTGGAGTATTGGAACAAGCCTCTTTGAGTGGAAACTGATGGAAAACATTGAAAAAATAGAGGAAGGAAAGGCCATTCAAAATTGTCCACCATTTTCCATCAAATGCCAGTATCAGTGGAGTATTGGAACATTTTTCACTATTTGCCATTAAAGTTTTTCACTGTTTGCCACTGTCACATATTGATGTAAAAACTGCCATTGTTTTCCATTGAATGCCACTATCAGTGGAGAATTGGAACGTATTTCACCATTTGCCACTAAATTTTCCACTATTTGCCACCATAACTGTTGTGGCAATCAGTGTAAAATATGCCACTGTTTTTCTCTAAATGCCACTGTTTGCCATAGATATATCTCCACCAACCAGCATGGAGAATGCCACTGTTTTCCACCATTTGCCATCAAGTCCATGAGGTGTATACCATCACTGCATGTGTTTGAAACATGATATGAAATAAATAATGAAAGAAAGGAATATAATCATTAGAGCAGCTTATGTAATTTTTCCTTTTTAAACTGTCAAATAATTCACATCATTTTCATGAGATTATTAAAGCACTTAATTCAACTTTGCTCATTAGACTTAAACATTCTTGAAGTGAATATGCTTAGATAAGAGAAAATTATTTGGTATTAAAGGTAGAAGTTTACTAGAACTGTTAAGTAAAAAGATGTTACAAGAACATTCCTTACAATAAACACTGTTCAGTGGGTTTTGTGCTGTTTTAAAGTACCTGCAGACATACTTACAAAAGTTTATACATCAATAGGGTTTCTCATCCTCTATTTTTTCAATGTTTTCCATCAGTTCCCACTCAAAGAGGCTTGTTCCAATACTCCAATTTTTCCAATGATTTTTCAGTGGAAAATGGTGGCAAAAACTATTGCTTCAGAGAAGATTTTCAAAGTTTCTAATATATTAGCCTATAGTAAGTACATGTCACACACAGAGGCATAGCCATTTTTGACCTTAGGGCAATAATTACCAGTATATCAATGCTCTAGTCAAAAAAATGTCTTTTGATTCTACAGAGACCGACCCTAACATGAAGTTTGCTGATGATAATAGGTACCGGTAATTCAGATGTACTAAAACTGACAACCTCATCACACAACTTTAACCAACACCACAGCAGGGGAGCGGTGGTCTAGTGGATAAGGTGATGGCCGCTCAATCAAGGGGTCGTGGGTTCGAGGCCCATTGGGTTCATGACCTTAGTGTCGATGACTTCTGGTGTACTTGACCCTAAACCAATGACTGGCTCAGGCAGGTAAAAAAATGTATGCACATTTCTTTTGAGGTAGACTTGAGACTATCATCATGATTACAGATCCTCTTATATCATTCACATCCATTGTTACTTACATGATGTCAATGGAATTTGGTTCAGGCAAGTAAAAATGATAACTGAAGTTGCTATATTGGTAATTGCTCTTTAAAGTTAAGGCTGAGTCCTAGTAACCAAAAACAAATTTTTCTAAATGAACATTGATTTACATTACTGAACTGAAAACCTCCTTTTAAATAACGTTCGGTCGATTTTCGTAGAATTCTGTTGGCTAAAAATTACTTATTTTGTGAATTAAAGTGCTAATGCATAAATTATATTCATTCAATTTAGTATTCTTAATACTATCAATGATGAATGCAATACTTTCATTTAAAACAAGAGGGGCATGATGACCCTGAATCGCTCACCTGAGTAATATGAGCCACATATTTCAAATGGCAAACTGACGCTAAAATATTAATAAGTCAGTAGGTCACATTCATGGTCAATGAAATTCAGTTTTACTATTTGTGTGCAAAACTGTGTATGTCATCAAAATTTCAAGGCTGTATCTTAGAAAGCAAGAAAGTAGGTCAAGGTCACAGTCAAGTGACATCATATTACTTGGGGTCACCAAGTAATTATAATTAAACAGTATTGGAAATAGGATCATATGATTTTTAAGTATTTTTTTCTATGTAATGCATATAATAACTAAGTGGCCCCAGGGTGGGACCTCTTTTAACCCAAGGGGCATAATTTGAACAATTTTGGTAGAGGACTACTAGACAATGCATCATACCAGATATCAAAATCCTAGGTGGTATGGTCTCATACAAGAAGATTTTTAAAGATTTTTCCTATATAAATCTATATAAAACTTGGGACCCCCAGGGCAGGACCTCTTTTCTTCCAAGGGGTACAATTTGAACAATTTTGGTTGAGGACCATGAGATAATGCTACAACCCAAATATCAAAGGTCTAAGTATTGCGGTTTCAGACAAGAAGATTTTTTAAGTTTTTTTTCCTATATGAGTCTATGTAAAACTTGGGCCCCCCAGGGCGAGGCCATATTTGACCTTAGGGGGGCAATTTGAACAATCTTGGTAGAGGATCACTAGATGATGCTACATACCAAATATCAAAGCTTAGCCCTAGGCCGTGTGGTTTTGTACAAGAAGATATTCAAAGTTTTCCCTATATAAGTCTATATAAACCATGTGACCCCCGGGGCAGGGCCATGTTTGATCCTAGGGGGATAATTTGAACAATCTTTGTAGAGGACCACTAGATGATGCTACATACCAAATATCAAAGCCCTAGGCCATGTGGTTTTGAACAAGAAGATTTTTAAAAAAAATTTTATACAACGGACATTGAGTGGTCACAAAAGGCTTGAAAAGCTCACCATGAGCCTTTGGCTCAGGTGAGTTAAAAAAGTTACAAATCACACATCAATTAAATCTTCTTTTTTTTTTACTACAAAGTTACAAAATGAATGTATTTAATATGTAGACATTAATAAGTTAGAAAAGTTCTTCCATATTCATTGCATTTTCAGGTAAATAGTCAGAAAAAACAGTAGGCCATTAATGCCAGATATTTTTTACTGTGGACGTTTATTCACTGAATTCATCATCTATTCATCTCCAATACACATTTATTTCATTATAGCAAAGAAGATTCTGGTTTGAAAAGGCTTGTTATTCATAATTTGTAACAATCTTTTAGTATATTACACTTCACCACTGGTCTTGATCAGCAGGCATGTTTTTAATCAGTCCCTGTATTTTACCAAGAATTATTTCATTAGTACTGACACAGTTTTCTGGTTCATATGGTGGCTGTATCACCAGAGCTTCAGCAACACTCAATAATTCACCATTCATCTCCACTGGCAGTCGATTTTTCAACAGCCAAGATTTGACAAGGTTTTGTCTCCTTTTTAAATCTTCATCTGTTAAACTTTCCTGACCTTTAGGTCTGAACAAGTTGTCTAGTTTCTGTTTAAACAGTTCAACATCTTCACTAAGAACTGTAACAGAGGTTACAGCGTGTTTGAGGACAAGCTGTATTTTTGTCTTGTCATCTTCTGTGAAATTGACGATTACAAAGGTCTCCGAGACGGGATCTACAGTGTAGACGTAACCACAGCATTCTTCACCATTATCCAATAAAATACTGACCTGTAATGTATTAAAACGAAAAGTTTAGCAAAAAGTAAAGCACAGAGAATATCATATTTCTGACAAATAAATTTTGTTTTCCTCTTTACTTGGGTAA
The DNA here is from genome assembly GCF_021730395.1 of Mercenaria mercenaria. Classification (NCBI taxonomy): domain Eukaryota; kingdom Metazoa; phylum Mollusca; class Bivalvia; order Venerida; family Veneridae; genus Mercenaria; species Mercenaria mercenaria. The sequence goes on from NC_069362.1 coordinate 30,242,595, forward strand.
AGTTGGGTCAGATTAATCTGTACAATATCTGTAAACTCTTATCTGCAGTCAAAGCAACAATCACATTTATGAGTTACTGTGAAATCATTTTTATTCGCGTAGGACGAATTTTCGCGTATTTCGCGCTAGGACCGATGCGCGAATTTAAGACCGCTTTATTATTATTTTTTAATTATATTTTTCATTACTAAGATTGAAAATGCGCGAATTAAAGCCCGCGTGAAACAGTCCTTTTTCACGTTTGCGCGAAATTTCATGTCAGCGAATTTAAATGATTTCACAGTATCAATTTTCATCAGATTTCAATTGATTAATTTATTTATTAATTCATCAATTTACTACTGTATTAATTAACAGCTGGCTTATAGGAAGAGACCACTGAAAGAACAGATAGAATATTGCAAACTCAATACATTAATTACTATAAAGCCATTTACAAACAGAAATATATAACATGAAATTATTTAGGCCTTCGATAAAAAATTTTTTATTCTCAACTGAACAGAATTCCATCAGCTACCAGTACAGTTTGATATACCAATTTGCACTTGACACATGCTTCCAGCTTTCAAAATTACTGGAACTAACTGTGAAGTGCACTGGTTTGTTCTTTTATATCGGAAACAAAATTTTAACCAAATTACTAGAAAAACGAGTTTTGTTAAATATACAAATGTTCCACGTTTGAACTTCTAAATGCCTTATACCATTTAAATGTGCAGTTCACAAAATTTAATGTAAAGCTACAGTTCTGAAGTTTTACTTGGGACTGTTTCATTTAATATTTCAATGATTTAACAAACTATCACAATTTTTCATAACGAGTCGATATTACATTTATGATTTTACTGGTACGAACTTGGCCATCAGTGATAGCCATGTAAAAGGCATATTTCAAAATTTGCTTAAACCATCAGCTCCAAACTGAAACTGTTGTCCAGGCATAAAGAAAATTCAGCTAGTGATGAGTTTGCTTCAAGCATTCTGTACAACATGTACAAATTTGTTAATTCATAATATCTACTAGAAATGTGTCACAGATCTGCACTGTTTGCTATTCAGTCAGTATCTTTTTGGTAAACACACCTTTTAACAGTTAATGGTATTGTCCAAATTGTGAAAGGAGGAAAAGTTCATTATAGAAATTTATTAGGTTAAGGGTTAAAAGCTAATGATATTCCCTTTAGAAGTAATGGTATAAACAATACCTTTTTGTAAACATACTGCATCCATTCCTCTGGATCTGTAGTGAATATTGGATGCATGTCATTATCTTCCTCCATTATCTTCAATGGTCCAGATTACAGATTCACTATATATCAAACTATCAATGAACATTCAAAACTTCTGTTAAATACTCAGTCAAATAATTATCTAACCTGAAAGAATGCTTACTCCAGCAGACACTCTTCTCTAAATATCTTTCAGTCAATTTCTGATTATTGCAAATGGATCAAGCAAAATGTTTTCGTTTTCAAGTATTTACAATCTGTAGCTATTGCTGCATAGGTGTCTGAGAAGACAAATCAAATGTTTGCATGGACTTGTACTTCTGGATGAGCTGTGTTTTTGTTGTCAGTTGCTGCTGAAGGATATCAATCTGTTTAAGCTGGTCCTGTCTGCTATATTGGATCCCTGGCATTTTTTCAACACATTCTCTGGCTTTAAGTAACTGGTTACGGAAATCAAGCATTTTCTGGTTAACATCTCTTGAATCTCTTTCAATACTGAATAAGAGAACAGAGTTTCATTCAGAAGTAACCATTTTCCAATATATATAGATACAATGTTTTTAACCTGATAATAAGTCTGATTATTCATGTTATTTACTGAACATTAACTTATTTATTTTTTGAGTTCAGGTCACAGCAAGGGCATAGCGCCCATTACGCACAGTATGCACATGCGTAATGTAAAAAATTCCAGGTATGTTCGTCCAAAACCATACAAATTGAAAAAAAACTTGTTTATGGATAAATAAGTACATGTACATTATTTCCCATGAAATGAATATCGTTTCAATCCAAACTTAAGGTAGTTCTGCATGTTTGATAAACCGGAAGTGATGGCGTAATGCCATTTTTCCGGAAAACGCAGAATAAAGACTGGATTCGGCGTACGGAAATGAAAATCATTTTATGAATAAATTGCAACCTGTGAGTAAATATATTACAATGGCACTGTTGCTATATTTGTAAAGTCAAAATATGATATTAAAACATATCACACGTTAAATAATTCAAAATAACGTCTTAAAATTAGCGTGAAATGTCCGGTTAACTTTAATCATGGTCAAATATCTCAAAAATAAGCACACGGACCTATACATTTTATTTCATCAAATTATAGGCCATGTATTTATTTACAACTGTGAGAAGTTTCATCAAAATCTACATTGTAGAAAAATTTCTGTTCGCGAAAATGTTATGAAAGTTATGATTTTCCCATAGACTCCCATTATGAAATATTGTGTGAGGTCCCTATTTTTCAAATCAGTCTAGCAAAAAATCAGGCACACGACCCTATCTTTTTTATTTGCTTAATTTTCTAGGTATATTCTGAAGTTTTGAAAAATCAGTGTTTAATCAAATTCTACATTGTAGAAATAATTTCGATCCAAACGTGCAGAACTACCTTAAGTCTGGTGCATTTTTTTTTTTTTACAAAAATCCCTTTTTTCACACAATTGTACTGTTGATACATTAAAACATGAAAAACAAACAAATTTGATGAATTGGTATCCCCCGCCGAAAGGGTTTGTGGTGAGGAATGGAAAAACAATATATCCGGCAAAAAGTAAAGGACGTTACTTTAGAGGCAAATAATTTCATTAGTCAAAATCAATCTAACAGAAAATGACAATTTTTTTTTTTGGTGTGTGTGGGGGGGGGGGGGGGGGGGGGGGGGGGGGGTCGACTGGGTGAGGGTACAAAACATCGGGGGGGGGGGGGGTGATACATGCTTGAGGTGGTGGAGATGACTTGGTGGAAGTGTGAGGTTGGGGAGCAGTACAACTTAGCATGTTGATAAATATTCATGGCAGGTTTGAAAAAATAAAATAAAAAGGATTGATTTTTTTTTGGGGGGGGCGGGGGTGACCAAGGCAAGGTGGTGACCAGGTGTGAGCACACAACTTCACATGTTTATAATAAATGTTCATGGAAAAGAATGAAAGAAGTTAAATGAAATTCTACCAATTGTTTGGTTTGTTATGTACAAATCTGTAGATTTTTAAACAATTAAAGGGCAAAAACTCTAAAAAAAATTGACCAATTAGAAAAAAAAAATGACAGGCATCATCAAAGTATGTTGGTTCAAATTTATTTCGAGTTTCATGAAATTCTACCAGCTTGTTACTGAGAAATGGCTGCAGACGTGGATTTTTCATTAAATCAAGGGCAATAACTCTAAGGGAAATTGACCAATCAAAAAAAAAACTTGACGGGTATCATTGCAGTATGTTGGTGTATGTTTATTTCAAGTGTTATGAAATTCTGTTTAATAGTTACTGAGAAATGGCTGTGGACGGACATTTTTGGGCATTTTTTATTAAATCAAGGGCAATAACTCTAAAGAAAATTGACCAGTCAAAAAAAAAACTTGACGGGCATCATCCCAGTATGTTCGTGCATGTTTATTTCAAGTTTCATGAAATTCTACCTGACAGTTACTGAGAAATGGCTGTGGACGGACGCCAGGATGCACGGACATGACGGACGGACAACGCCATTTCAATACCCCCCTCCCGATTTCATCGGCGGGGGATAAAAATTGATGAACAAAAATTCAGTCACAGTTTCATATGCATTGACAAGGTGATCTAAGCATGCATATTCTCTACATACAAGACTGAGCCTATAATTTATTTTGATTTACAGAGAATATTAAAGTCTCCACAGACAAAATGTTTCAGTTATATATTCCAGTTTGCGGACATATTCCTGGTTTTATCACTCTGTTTGGCAAGCTAAAATTGCTGAAGATAACTGAAACATTCTGTTCTTACTTCGTAGATACTTGTACAGTAAATGTCGAAGCAATTTATGACGTCAGTCTTGTATTTAGGGAAGCCTCAAAAGTGTGATTGTGCTTGTAGAGACTGCAAGTGTATAAGCTCAAATTTCAGCATGTTCTACCATTCCCGTGGCATATAAATGATAGCAACTTTCACCTTGTCAAGGTATCGATGTTTTGAATACTGTGAATAGATTTTATGCTGACGATTTTTTCTTCATTTGCGTATTAACAATACCTTTGTGGGAAAAGAAGGGGATTTTGAAGACAAGAGGGTCATGATGACCCTGGATCGCTCACCTGAGTAATATGAGCTACATGTTTCAAATGTCAAACTGATAACTTTTAGAAATTATTTGGAAAATTTTCTGATGTACAATCAAGTAACCCCTGGGGCGGGGCCAATTTTACCCCAGAGGTCATGATTTGAACAAAGTTTGTAGAAGTCTACTAGGCAATGTTACATATCAAATATCTAAGAACTAAGCCTTCTGGTTCATTTTTAGCAAATTTATGAAGATTTCCCTATGTACAATCAAGTAACTCCTGCGGCTGGGTCAATTTGACCCTTGGGGGTCAAGATTTGAACCGGTTTTGTAGAGGTCCACTAGGCAATGCTACATGTCAAATATCTAAGCTCTAGGCCTTCTGGTTTATTTTTAGAAAATTTTGAAGATTTTTCTGTGTACAATCAAGTAACCCCATGGGGCGGGGTTAATTTGACCCCGGGGGTCATGATTTGATCAAATTTTGTAGAAGTCTACTAGGCAATGCTACATGTCAAAAATCTTAGATCTAGGCCTTCTGGTTTATTTTTAGAAATTTTTTGAAGATTTTCCTATGTAAAATCAAGTGATCCCGGGGGTCATGATTTGAAAATTTTTTGTAGAGGTCCACTAGGAAATGCTACATGTCAAATATCTAATAACTAAGCCTTCTGGTTTATTTTTAGAAATTTTTTGAAGATTTTCCTATGTAAAATCAAGTGACCCCTCGGGCGGGGTCATGATTGAACAAATTTTGCAGAGGTCCACAAGGCAATGCTACATGTCAAATATCTAAGCTCTAGGCCTTCTGGTTTATTTTTAGAAAATTTTGAAGATTTTTCTATGTACAATCAAGTAACTCCATGGGGCGGGGTCAATTTGACCTCGGGGGTCATGATTTGAAAATTTTTTGTAGAAGTCTACTAGGCAATGCTACGTGTCAAATATCTAAGATCTATGCCTTCTGGTTAATTTTTAGAAAATTTTTGAAGATTTTCCTATGTAAAATCAAGTGACCCCTTGGCCGAGATCAATTTTGACCCCGGGGGTCATGATTTGAACAAATTTGTAGAGTTCCACTAGGCAATGCTACATGTGAAATATCTAAGCTCTAGGCCTTCTCAGGTTTATATTTAGAAAATTTTTGAAGATTTTCCTATGTAAAATCAAGTGACCCCTCAGGTGGGGTAAATTTTGACCCCGAGGGTCATGATTTGAACAAATTTTGTAGAGGTCCACTAGGCAATGCTACATCTGAAATATCTAAGCCCTAGGCCTTCTGGTTTATTTTTAGAAAATATTTGAAGATTTTCCTATGTAAAATCAAGAGACCCCTGGGGCCGGGTCAATTTTGACCCTGGGGTAATGATTTGAACAAATTTAGTAGAGGTCCATTAGGCAATGCTACATGTCAAATATCTAAGCTCTAGGCCTTCTGGTTTTTGAGAAGAAGATTTCTTAATATTTTCCTATGTAAAATCAAGTGACCCCTGGGGCGGGGTCAATTTTGATCCTGGGGTCATGATTTGAACCAATTTGCTAGAGGTCCACTAGGCAATGCTTCATACCAAATATCTAAGCTCTAGGGCTTCTGGTTTTTGAGAAGAAGATTTTTAAAGTTTTTCCTTTCGGTTGCCATGGCAACCTGAGTTCCGCATGGAATTCAATTCTTTGAATAATTTTGAAAGGGGGCCATCCAAAGATCATTCCTGTGAAGTTTGGTGTAATTCTGCCCAGTGGTTTTCAAGAAGAAATTTTTTTTAGAAAATGTTGACTAACACACGACACACGACGGACATTGAGCGGTCACAAAAGCTCACCATGAGACTTTGGCTCAGGTGAGCTAAAAACAAGAGCTGTCACTAATGGTGACAAATGCCCCCGCAGCGCCTTCACCTTTGACCTGGTGACCTTAACCTTTGACCTGGTGACCCCAAAGTCAATAGGGGTTTCAAAGCTTTATCTCAAATTTTAAGACTTTGTCAAAATATGAACTGGTACGAAAAACTTAACCATGATTTCTAAGTCAAAAGGGGCCATAATTCAGCCATAATACCTGATGGAGTTATGTGCTCTTGCCTATAACTGGCCATGGTGATGGTAAACAAGTGTTGAAAGTTTCAAAGTTTTATCTCAAAAGACTTTGTCAAAATGTGGACTGGTACGAAAAACTTAACCAAGGTGTGACGCCGATGCAGACACTGTGGTGAGTAGGATAGCTCTACTTATTCTTCGAATAGTCGAGCTAAAAAGGTTAAAAACAATTATCTAATATAGTGATAAAGTGCCTTGACCAAGAACACATCCCAGTGGGAGTAGCTAGGAATCAAACCCAGGGCTTTTACCTCTGTAGGAAAGCGTCTTACCAGTCCAGGATTTTGTCGTTTTTACAGACATTCCGTAATTATACTGACAATCCATAAATGTAAAGATTTTTCAGTCTATTAATTTACAGACCGGGTATATGAAATTTGTAAAAGTTACAATTTAAATCAAAACCGCAGGTTAAAATGGAATGTTTCACTTGTTACATGCATAGAAACAAGAGCTGTTCGTAAGACAGTGCGCTCGACTTTTCTCAATGCTTGTCTCTGAATTAGAGCTTTGCCAGTACAAAAAAATCCAAGTTAAAAAGGGGCACAACTCTGTCAAAATTCAAACCAGAGTTATGGGAATTGAGTCTCCTGGTGTAGACTTTAATAGGAAATAACTATTTTGAGTTTCAAGTCAAAAGCTTTAATAGTAACTGAGATATTTGACTTTAAATTATCAAAAATTTTAACAAAAATTCTAAGCTAAAAAGGGACATAATACTGTCAAAATTCAAATCAGAGTTGTGGGGATTGTTTTTCCTGGTGTAGACTTTGATGGTAAGCAAGTATTTTAAGTTTCAAATCAAAAGCTTTGACAGTAACAGAGATACTTGACTTTATCAAAAACTTTAACAAAAAATTCTAAGTTAAAAAGGGGCATAATTCTGTCAAAATTCAAATCAGAGTTATGGGAATTGTTTCTCCTGGTGTAGATTTTGATAGTTTATAACTATTTTAGTTTCAAACTCAAAAGCTGTAATAGTAACTGAGATATCTGACTTTATCAAAAATTTTAACAAAAAAATCTAAGTTAAAAAGGGGCATAACCTACATTAATTTTATCCATGCAGTTTTAAAATCTTTATGTTTAATCCTGTGGTTTTAATTTTTACAAATTTCATATATATCCAGTCTGTAAATATATACACTGAAAAATCTTTAATTTTAAAAGGATTGTCTATAATTATATTTACAGAATATCTGTAAAAATGACAAAATCATAGACCTGTCTTAGCCCTCTCGACCAATGCCTCCACTCCAGTTACCAGACCCCTAGGCTGGCAAATTCCTAGAAAGAACCGAATGCTACACATTTCGACCCGAAGACATTTCTATTCCAAGACACTTCGACCCCAAAATTGAATTTCCTTGGACATTTCGACTCCAAAGACATTTCAATCCTTTATCACCTCATTAATTAATCAATGGCGCATGTTAACTCTTGTTAATATTGTCTATTGTGTGGTCGTTGAAAGACTTAATCTTTGGACATTAAAGTGGTCTCGTTAGAAGTCCGGAAAACACAGATACACTAATAACTTTATCATTAATTATGCGCATGCGTGAAAATATGGCGCACACTTTTTTAAAATAAGAAAAGGAATGTGAAAAATTATAAAATAATTCTAATGGGAATATTTTGGATTTTACTTCGCTTAGTGCTTGTGTTTCCATCTGCTGACAATTCGTGATTAGTTTTTGGGTGAAACGGACCTGTATTATGTGTTCAAATACCAAAAATCTTAGAAAAATAACTAAAAGTGGATGCTTTCTTCTCCGTACAATGGGACTGGAAATCAGCCTGAGAAGCGATCATTTGTGATTAATTCAGTGCATAATATGGATTATAATACAATGGCGTCACCTGGGTATGTACAACCATTAAACATACATGTCAAATATGGCGAACATGAACAATTACCAAACTGCTTTCACCTGAAGACTCTTCTGTTTACTGAAATGCAAATTCAGATTTATATGAAACAGACTTGTTTGAATGCATGAGTAACTAATGATATAAGGAAATATAGTGACCTTGGTATTGCGTACCTGACTGGTGACCTGAATTCACGCATGAGCATGCCCTTAAGGTTACGTGCCTGACACATTTAGATAGGTTTGTTGATTTACCATATATACAACTGATCAGGTGGCCAGCCTACCTGTGCAAAAAAATCGTGACAATCATGTGAATAATTTTGGGTCAAAGTTACTAAATCTTTGTAAAGGAAATAATTTAGTAATATTAAATGGTCGCCTCGAGGTAGGTAATTGTACCTACCATGGAAAAATCAGAAATACATGTAGGCCTGGCAGTAGAAAGCTTGGTTGATTAAATTTAATCTGCACTCATGACTGTTGACGGTTATAAATATGTTTATGACAGGTGTGTTTTGGATTTATCTGAATTTTCAGATCACTGTCCAGTAACTTTTTCTATGAGATGCAGCGAAAAGTGTCTTGATGTCAATTGTTGTGAGTTTGGAAAAATTAATTGTTTGGGACATGTCGAAACAGATGGGTTTTTAGATTATGTTAATAGTAAAGTCATTATCTGATGATGCAACCTGCAAACTATCATCTGGTAATTATGACATTAATCAATGTATTGACTGTATATCAAAGCTTACAAGTGTATTTACTATGACTTGTCTTTCCAGTCTTTTGGTAAATCCTTTTCAAATAAATCTAAGAAAAGAAAGCACAAAGTATTATGGTTTGGCGAAAGTTGTTGTCGGGCTAAAGCTGAGTTTTGTGATGCTAAACGTCAATTTAATTCAGATAAAACGGATGAAAAAACAAGAGCTGTCGGAGGACAGCAACGCTCGACTATTCAACAGCCTTGTCAATTGAATGAATACAAAAGTTGAAAAAGGGACATAATTTTGTAAAATGCAAAGTAGAGGTATTGAACCTCTGTACTGCATGTCATATCATGACAGTGAACAAGTGTGTGAAGTTTCAATCCTTTCCAATTTGTGGATACTGAGATACCAGCTTACATACAAAAACTTAACAAAAAACTGCTAAGTCAAAGGGGCATAATTTTGTAAAAATGCCAAGTAGAGTTATGGGACCTTCACAGTGCATGTTAAATCATGACAGTGAACAAGTGTGTGAAGTTTCAATCCATTCCAATTAGTGGATACTGAGATATCAGATTACATACAAAAATTTAACCAAAAACTGCTAAGTCGAAAAAGGGGCATAATTTTGAAAAAAAAAAAGAGAGTAGAGTTATGGGACCTGCTTCGTGCATGTCAGATCATGACAGTGAACAAGTATGTGAAGTTTCAATCCATTCCCATTAGTAAGTACTGAGATACCAGCTTACATACAAAACCTTAACCAAAAATTTCTAAGTCGAAAAAGGGGCATAATTTTGTAAAAAAGCAAAATAGAGTTATGGAACCTGTGCAATGTAGATCAGTTCATCACAGTGAATAAGTGTGTGAAGTTTCAATCCATTCCCACAAGTGGTTACTGAGTTACCAGCTTACATACAAAACCTTAACCAAAAATTTCTAAGTCGAAAAAGGGGCATAATTTTGTAAAAAAGCAAAATAGAGTTATGGAACCTGTGCAATGTAAGTCAGTTTGTCACAGTGAATAAGTGTGTGAAGTTTCAATCCATTCCCACAAGTGGTTACTGAGATACCAGCTTACATACAAAACCTTAACCAAAATTGGGACGCGGACGCCGACGCGGACGCCGACGCATGGGCGAGTCCAATAGCTCACTATTCTATGAATAGTCGAGCTAAAAATGTATTTTCTAACATGTAGAATTAATTTCTGCAATGAGAAGAAATATGCTAAATGGAAAAATTTTTATGATAATGAGAAAGGAAAATTTTGCAGTTTAAGTAAAAAGTTTCCACGTAAATTTTGGAAGTATATCCCCAATTCCTATATCTTTGTGCCTTTCTATATCTTCATGCCTCTGTCAGTTACATGCGCTGCTAGTCCACACGAGAGTTCTGACGTCACTTAATTGTGTTAACATAATAAGCACATGGTATTTCGTAAACAAAGAAGGCAAAATGCATAAAAAACATGTAATCTGTCTTTAATCCACATTTATTAAATGGCTATCATAGAAAGTGTGTAGCTGCTTACAAAGAAACCAAGTACAATGCAATTATTTTTTAAAATACCAAATTTTCAGTTCCAAAACTTCTGACAGTTTCATTCAAAGGTCATTGCCAATTCTCCTAACCTTATTTCATCGAAGGGGAAAATTTCCATGCTTGATTGTACGAATAATACTCAGAATGATGTACAATTAGATGAGTTTGTCAGTCAGGGGTGTAACTGTTTCAAGTTATGTAACTTATTTCAGTTATTTTTTCAAGCATTTTATAACATGTATTAGTTATAAAAATATAGTTAACTCAGGTAAGTTATTCAAAGAAAGTCTTTTTTGCTGTTCTCACAAAGTGACCTTTAAAGTGTAATTATATAGCAAACTGTGATTGATCAAATTCTCTTTTAGTCTGATCATGGCTAAAGGATTAACTTTTGTAACATATCATTTCTTTAACAACTGTTTCTCCGCCAGCGCTGCCCAGTTATAGTCGGAAATCCACGGTTGGATGAAAGCTGTTGATAGAATGCAGTCGAAATATCCTAGGAGTTGGGGTTGAAATGTCTTTGGGTCGAATAATTTCTCTTGTGGCGGGGGGTGGGAGGGGGTCGAAATGGGTCGTCCTGCTAGCGAATGAACTTTTTGCTAAGCTAAATCTTATCTATACTATAGAATGATTAGTAAATTAAATGTTGTTGTACCATTTAATTATATCATAAATATAGGGAAGAAAATTCAACTCGTTTTCGGCAACATTTGCCATACTTTCGTTCGTCTACGTCTACTAACGCTTGCTTAGTTGCATGTTATTTACCGGTATACGGTATCGAGACAGGGGTGACGGGTCAAACCGGCCCAACTTCATGACGGTCCGTAACCAAAACGGCCCATACCATAACGGACCAGTTTTCATTAATAACCAAGAATAACCAAGAATTTCAAATAATTCTTTTTATTTATGTTTTATTTATTTACATAGCAAAAATGACAACAAATGTTATTATACATATAATTGGACAACAGGGCAGGACATGAAAAAACACCTATAAAATGAACATTAATTAATTTTTAAAGCAATTTTTAAAGCAATTAAAGCAATTAAATGCCCATAAAAGATAAATAAATATGGATAGGAAGTACGAAAATAAGCCATAATTTTTTTTACTTTTGTATCTTATTTAAATTTATTTTATATCGTTATATAGATACGATCATTAGACACTTAAAAAGCAAAAATAAATTATTTTATTCTAGCAATTAAGAAGTGAATAGCGATTATTATTAACATTTGTCAAAATTGCTAAAGAATATAACTTTTTATATGCGAAAATAAGCTCTTTTTTTTCATTTATATCTAAATTAAATTTATTTCATACCATCATACAGAAACGAGCATTATACACTCCCAGCGGGCACACGACGTCATTTCAACGTTGAAATATGGTTGAAATATGGTCAGGTCATAAAACAACGTTGATCCAACGTTAATTCAACGTCGAACTCTCAACGAACAGATGTTTTCGAAAATCAACGTTGTTTCAACGTTGAAATAAGGTTGATCTTTCAACGTTGAAATATGGTCGAAAAAAAAAACCGTTGTTTCAACGATGAAAAATCGTTGATATCTGACCAATGTCAGAGATATAAACTATATATATATATGCATTGTCTTGCCGATTCTTTTAGTTTGAAACAAAACATAATTCAAATAGCATCTACAAATTATACCTATGTAGTATAAGAAATCTACCTTAATTTTCCACGGAAAAGTGAACATGTATCTAAACTGTTGGGGAAAAAATATGAAATTAGATAGATATGTTGGTTCAAAAGTTTGATAATTTCCTTAATTCATTATAGAACTGACAGGTAAAATTTTTTTATTGTATTTTCAAAATACAATGTATTTATTAGCGTTCCAAAATTCATGAAAATGGACTAAAACTTGTAGATAATATTTTTGCACTTCCCGAAAAATGTTCCTCATTGTTATTTTAATTTGGTTGTTGTCTAGCTCTTTTCGAAATTGTTTAATTACTTTTAATAATAATATTCATACATTTTAAAATATTCGGGATGATTATACTGGGATTTGTTGGGAAAATTTATAACACGTGTAACCATGGTAACCAATTCTCTCTACACATGTTATCTATTAGTCACGCCTGTATCCTGGTATTAGTTTACACATTAATTCAGTTAGTCTGATAGAGGTTTAGCTAGCTGTTTATACATCATGTACAAAAGAATGGTGCAGAGGAAGTGAGTACAATACTTTAAACATTATTATAACTTAGTAATTATATTCAGCAATAATATTATATTTAAAAGACTGACGTGTATGTACTTTAATATCATTAGTTTTTTTTTAATCTGCATTTTTCTTTAAAATGGACTCATACTTAAAAACTTGGAGGGGATATAGCTTAATCAGAAAATGTTGATATTTTAAATGCATCCATTAATTGTTTTATCAGCAGGTTATTCATCATGACTGTTTTTGCATTTTTATTTAATTTACATGAAAATTTTAAATGATAATTGTAAAACACTCAAATCCTTTAATACATTTCAGGTGATACCAGGTCCAGTTGTTTTGCCGTGATGAAGATTTTGAGAACTAAGCTATTAATGGACTTACTATGTTATTTAGATAAAAGACGATCACAGATCTATGAAATATTAAGAACAGAAAATATACATGCTGATTACAAGTGCTAGATAAATAAAAAAAAAACAATGCCTAAAATACCAGTTCTTTTATATTCGTTGGATTATGGTTGGAATTCACATTTAAAACAGACATTAATGCCTTATTTTTTCTTGTCATAAAGACATCATTATAATGCATCACAAAAATGTCTTTTAAGATACGTCATATTTCAAATTTGAAAAACCGTCGGGAATTCAACCATATTTCAACCACCAACCGTCAGGATTTCAACCATATTTCAACGTTGAAATATGGTTGAAATCCTGACGTTGTTTCAACGTTGAAATTTCAACGTCATTTCACCTTTCAAATCCAACTATATTTCAACATTGTTTCAACGTTGAAGTCTGACGTTGTTTCAACGTTGTTGTGCCCGCTGGGCTTATACAGCAAAAATTAATGATTTTAGTCCAACAATTAGGATTAATACTGTACTTTATGTTACTTTAAAGATTTTTTTTTTGCCCATACTCGTATAGAAAAATGATTGATATTGTACCAAAAATGATTAAATGAATAGCAATTATGTATTATGTGAGCGTCAAAATCGCTAAAGAAGTAAAGAATTTCAAATAATTTCAAATAATAATTTTTATTTATTTACATAGCAAAAATGACAACAAATTTTATTATACAAAATGACAACACATTTTATTATACAAATAATTTGATAATTGGACAGGACACGAAAACATACTTAAACATGAAATGAACATGAACATTAAATATTATCAGTATGACTGAATACGATAATACATATATATTGGAAATGCTAATAATCAATACTATACAAAACTGAATATGTAAGACGAAACAGGACACAAACACACTTTATACAAGAACAGATAAAACAACACAATAATTTAAACATATTCAATGTAACTTCAAGATAATCATAATAAAGACAAGAAACGAACAACATACAAGAAAACACTTAATATAATAAAAAACAAAAACAGAAGTATTCAAAGAAACTTCAAGATAATCATAATAAAGACAAGAAACGAACAACATACAAGAAAACACTTAATATAATAAAAAACAAAAACAAAAACAGAAGTATTTACACTATAATAACATATATAATCACACACTCATTTTTCAGTCTAGTTTTTAAGTCTTTGTAGTACACTTCAGTTACACTCTGACTCCGTAGAGCTCGCCACATCTTTTGAGGAATTTAGATGTTGTGATGTTACCCTCTTCATACTGGTCCCAGATGGAGCTTAGACTTTTCTCCAACGTCTTGGACCGTCCTCTCATGTTTCTTCCAAGATCACCTGCGCGGATCGCCATTTTCACATCGTCTGCCTCGGTTTGTAGTAGCGGCACCAGTCTGTAGAATTGCAGCCCCATGTACCCCGCTTTACTGTTTAGACGGTGATGCCAACCTGAAATTAAACATGTGGAATTAGATAACCGTACATAACAATGTAATCATAATCAAGACAATAAACGCTTATTACACAACAAAACACGTATTTTTTTTTACAAAACAAAAACGAAACTATTTACATTATAATAACATATATAACAGACAGGTACGGGATTATGGACCATGTCTTTTTCATTATATAGTTTTCCATACATCTCTTTGGAAAAATAAATAAATAAAAATAACTGTTTCAAAAGAACTATCCTTGTGACAAATAAATATGATAAAATATTCAGAGCTTTTGTGTGGCCTTTAAACTCACTATGACCCCCATTGGATAAAAAGTGCTAATATTTTCAAGTGTTTAGCCGTCCGGTAACCGGACGCCTAGCCTGCGTTCTAGTCGTCCTCAGGGGATTTTCTAGTCGTCCGGTAATTGATTTCTTAATGAATAAGTAATGATTTTATATAGTTTTAAATGTTATTTACTTAAAATATCAATACTTATCTGATTTTTCAGTCGATTAAACGCAAGAGATTGTGTTTGTTTATAAAGCCGTTGATATTCTGTTTTTAGAAATGAAAAAAAAAACATTGATTGCCGAACGTCCATAATATTTTATGCTATTTTTTATGCTATTTTTGTAAAAAGTGATGTTTTCCTAAACTTTAATTATTAAAACACAAATCTATATATATTTTAACTATTGTTTTTGAAAGTATTTCAAAACTGTTTTAATTTTTAAAATCCAGTGAAAAAGGTTGTTAAAATTTAAAAATTCCGATCCCATAAAAGCCTCCAGATGAACAGATTTTGATAAGTGACGTCACGTCGATCTCGCCATTATTGAGTTCGGCAAACTTCCATTTTATCGGCTGAATAATGCAGTGATTTATTGTAAATCTGTATAATACGTATACTCACACAAAATTTTGTTTGCAGATAAGTATCGATATCTTAAGTAAATAACATTAAAACTATATAAAATCATGTCTTATTCATTAGGAAATCAATTACCGGACGACTAGAAAATCCCCTGAGGATTTGCTAGCCGGACGACTAGACACTTCCTATATTATATACTTATGACCCAAAATGAGCACCACTGATTTACAAAAACATCATT
Source organism: Mercenaria mercenaria (assembly GCF_021730395.1). Lineage (NCBI taxonomy): Eukaryota > Metazoa > Mollusca > Bivalvia > Venerida > Veneridae > Mercenaria > Mercenaria mercenaria. The sequence continues at coordinate 30,258,270 of NC_069362.1, forward strand.
TACGGGACATCATGCACTATACATAACAACTACTTGATCCGATCCTTCATTTGTACTCCCGATAATATAACTCAGATAAGTGGACGCATTGGTCGAGAGGGCTACAAAGATGACGGCCCCTGGTTCGAATCCTGGCTACTCCCTTTGCGGTGTGTCCTTTGGCAAGGCTCTTTATCACGATTGCCTCAGTCGACCCAGCTGTAAATGGGTACCAGCAAATTGCTGTGGGTAAGGTATGATTGGTTTTAACTGTTCTTAAATAGGGTCGCTCAAAAGCTCTGCAGAGCTCATGTTAATTGTTTCACAAAGCGACGGTAAATAAAATTTACCTTTACCTTTAGATCGTTGCCATTGTAGCTTTACAGACTACAGACCAGATGCCTACCACAAAAAGACAAAGGGTGAACATCCAACAAGTAAAGTCAAGTTCCAAAAACGCAACTTCCCCAAATGACAACGCAGATGCTTACACATAAAACAAGCACACACAGACAATTTAAACACGTGCACAGACAAAGACAAAGCAACACAAAACGAACACATTAAGATACAAAGTGCACTTATAACATCATTCATACCCTCACCATGTTCCAAAGTATCATGACTGTGTAAATAAAGATGATATAAATCCCTAACCCATACAACAGCAACAAATAATTTATTCAACTGTGTGATAATATTCATAACTTAGAATGTTATTTGAACATTATCTAACTCACAAGGTGTTGAAAGCTATACCTGAAAGGTGAAAAAGGACTGAAGACTAACACGTGGTGTGTCTGAAATACTGTTGAAAAAATACCATGACAAAAACAACATCCCCGTAAATATAAAACTGTTTTTGATATACCTCCTCGCAGTAGTGTCTTCAATTACTACTACATGCAATTTTGAAACCAAATGTGAATTACAATGGTAAAATTAAGAATTTTAGCAAAGTATTTAAGTAATTGACGGTAGCCTTTTTGAAGAAGCCATTATAATCAGGGACATTAATCAAATACATGTATGCACTATTCCGATAAAAACTGAAACATATACCAAAACATTCATTCGAGTACTGAACATCATGCAGTATCCAAAGTATCAGGTTATAAGTTCAATCTTTGATATGCTCATAGAATCCACAAAGCCCGACATAGCTATTAAATCCGAAACATATATTTCAGTAGAAATTCAGTCAGTTGAGGTATTTCTTCAATTCTGCATTAGCTAGGATTCATTGTTTTCATAGTGGAGTAGCGGAAGCGGTAAAAAACATATTGTAGTTTTGGACAAGCAGAAACACAGGAACCCCTATCCGGAACAGTCCCTTCTTTTAGTGAGTCAGATGATCGCATCCTTTTTACAGGACACCAAATTTTCCAGATTAATAGACCAAAGGACCTCCTGGAGGAGTACTGATAGCGGTAAAAAGACATCTTTGTTTTGGATATGCAGAAACGCAATAACCCCTACTCGGAACTAATTATCAAAGTGATTTAGATAACGACGCTGATAGCAGCTTTAAAGCTCTGACTTCAGACAAGTTGTTGAGTACAATGGTGTAATTATACCTAAGATTTACCATTATTTTATGTTTAACTTAATATGATCTGGTATTTTTTCACTAATGTTAGAGCCTTTCTCAGCGAGGAATCATTTTATTTAGATTGTGTTGTCTAACCTGTTGAAAATAGGGTTTAAGTGCGAGGTTGGCATGTTCTAAACGCGTTTAACACCCCCCCCCCCCACCCATCCCCCCATTTTCTTTTGTATAGGCTACTGACCGTTCCAAGGCGGTGCCCCTATTTTCAACTTGTTTTCTGTCTGTCTTATACTTTGTTTTGCGTATGTTGTCTTGTTTGTTGTTAGTTAACGTTTCTTTTCCTTTTCTCCTCATTCCCACTATCGTCGCGCCCCCCATCCTTTCCCCTTGCATTTGCTCTCCCTTCCTTTGGCATCCCCTCCCCTTTTACTATGTGTAAGTTATCGTGCCCACCTTAATTTTGGCTGCCGGAATCCTAAGGCGGTGCCCGACTGTTGTTTTTACCTGCTTATGTGTGTGCGTTTGTGTGCTTGTGCGTCTGTGTGTCTTGGGCGGTGCACTAGTGTTATTAAATCTTACTTGTCTGTTTATCTATGTAAGTTAGTCAAATGTGTGTGTGCGTGCGTGCGTGCGTGCGTGTGTTTGTCTTTTGTACTTGAGTGTCTGCGCTGCTGTGGTTTACGTTGTAGGGTAACTGTGATTAAGAAACGTAGCATTCCCTTTTGAATATTCATCCTTGTTCCACTTCCCCCTTAACCCCCCCCCCCCCCCCCCCCCCACACACACACACACTTTCTACCCCCTACCCCTATCTCCTACTTTTTCTGTAGTTTGCATAAAATTAATATATACTTGTTGGATTTTTGAAGCAACCCGTCTAAAATGTGTTTTCGTTACAGATTCTTTTTGTTGTGGGCCTACTTTGTAAATGCGTGGCTCCGAGGCTGTATTTGTGATTGTTCTGTGCTTCCGAGAAATCTGCCCTTACCTATTATCTTTTACAGACAACAAAGTAAAGTAGACCCAACTTACCAACAAGTTCATTCACCTCAAGAGGGAACAACTTTAATCGCCGTCGATTTAATTTACCTAATATCAAATGGAATAACTACGTACACAATAACAAATTAACACTATCGCACAGTCGTTGGAAATTTCTTAAGCAGCGCCTTGGATTAGAGTCTTGAAAAATTGTTTATTTTCCCACACGACAAAACACATTGGACTTGGTCAGGTCACACCCAGTCACACCCAGATTGTAAGGTATGCTACGCATATACATAAATAAAATGCTAAAGGAGCGACAAAAACACAAAATGTTATAAACATATACAAACAATCAAAGATGGACAGCGCATTGGAACGGTCAGTGGCCAAACTAAATAAGACATATTGGCGTTAAACCTTACTAATATGTTTTTAATTTGTGCACATGTTTGACCTAGTAACATGTGTGTGGACGGAAGTCCATACTTTTTAACGACCTTAGACGATCAGTTTACAGGGACATCATACAATGTAATTTGAGCCGCACCATGAGAAAACCAACATAGTGCGTTTGCGACCAGCATAGATCCAGACCAGCCAGGTGCGCATCCGCGCAGTCTGGTCAGTAACCATGATGTTCGCTAACGGTTTCTCTGATTGTAATAGGCTTCGAAAGCGAACAGCATGGATCCTGACCAGACTGCGCGGATGCACTATGTTGGTTTTCTCATGGTGCGGCTCATTTGTCAAAATGATCAACTTGATTGTAACCTTTGAAAATATTCTCCTCTGAAACAGCTAAGAAATTTGGCAGAAATGTTTCTTGTAATACTAAGTCTTGCTTGAGCGGTGAAACTCTTCTGAGCGAAACATATGAGTTTTACCTGCAGAATATAGTTCACCTAAATCAAGATAAAGTTTCTGCACTGTTCGACCTGCCTGATCAGTTAACGACCTCTTACAAATAAAACCGACGTGTCATCACGTGTTATGCACTTTACACAGCTCCCTGGACTTCGACGTCCTAATATGAAATTTGTAAAACCAGTTATATTTGTTTGTTTTGGGTTTAACGCCGTTTGTCAACAGTATTTCAGTTATATAATGATGGCCGGGCAGTTAACCTAAGTTCCTGGATTCTGTACCAGTACAAACCTGTTTTCCGCAAGTAACTGCCAACTTCCCCACATGAATCAGAGGTGCAGGATGTATGATTTCAGATACAATGTCTTTTATCAAATCGTTACGGAGAAGATATGCCTCGCCCTGGGCTCGAACTTACGGCCCCGAGATCCGTAGATCTGCGCTCTCCCTATTGAGCTAAGCGGGCGGGCAAAACCAGTTAGAAACGTTATATATAATTACAATAAAACTGTCTCCGATTGAGTCATAGAGCTTTATATTCCAGGCAGTTGTAACTGAAAAGAATGTAAAAAATACAAATACTGTTATCAACGGGCAATTTTAAGATTTTTGATCATAAAAGAATCAGAAATATTTTCTCTTAAGGTCCAAAATACAGAATTCCTTCGTCTATAAACTTTACACACATGTCCCTCTGAAATAACTCAATCGATTGATGTCTATGTTAAAAATGGAGTCGGAAAGAAAATGCAGACCCAAACGCTCTTACTGAATGGAAAAAGCGTATTTTTAAAATCATAAAAATTCGAGTGAAATTCTATGAATCAAATCATTCCTTATTACCTCCTAAACACAAGTTTTCACTTCGAAATATAAAGAAAGCTTTATCTAAGTTACACACGAATTTTGTTTTAACTCCTGCAGACAAAGCTTCAAATAATATAATTATTATTATTATATGACGCATTTAATACACAGAAATATTACAAAATGAATTGAAACATACGAAAACTTAAAGGTCCAATACTAAGGAAAGTGAACATTTTAATTTCTTTTAAAAAGCACAGGAACTATTTCATTTTATTGGAAAATGAAAGTTGGTATGTAGTAATTCGAAATAAATCGCAGTATATGTACAATTATTTTTCTATGAAGAATGAAGAAAGTTAAAAAGACCTGGGGGTCATTCTGTCGATTCATTGAAATTTCAACATAATACACATGCATTTCTTTGAGTTCCAAAGACCTTCTGTAAATTTTGACCTGCCAATCTTCATTATTTAGTGTCTTGCAGAAGTCTATGCACTTGCTATGAAAAAAAAATGCCAACTCACTTTCCCTTAGTAATGGACCTTTAAAAGTCATCGCCACAAGATGAGAATAATATTGTACAAAGTCATGTAGATCGATGTATAAATTTTAATGCCGAACTTGAAGACAATCAGATGAAGCTCCCCACTCTTTGTTGGATCCCTTAACTACAAAAAAACCCATATAAAGCTCGATTCATTGCAAATTCAACCTTATGCACTATAAAAAAATATTTCTCTACTTTTGACTTCTTGGCTAACTTCAATAAAGACCACGTGCAGAAGAATTGCTCCAATGTATATAAGACATCGGGGGTTAATCTGTTTTGGTCCAACAAATATCCAAAAGGTAATAAACAAACGCTACAAGTGTTCGACTATACGCACTTATAATATTTACTCTTTATACTACTTTACCACATTATTAATATCATAAAAGAAAAACTGGTAGCTTTAACTGAGAAAACATTTACACGAGAAAACGTATATTATCTGCATGGCATGTAATGAAACTAGAGCATTTTGTTCTAACAGTAAATTGAACAAATGCACCATATGGAGTTGTGATCAGGTTTGTGAAGCTCTAAGGTTTCTATTACTAGTCGATAACATATTTATCAAATTTGGCATAAGAAACCTTTTAGACAAGTAATTGGTATCCCGATGGGGACTAACAGCGCCCCATTCATCGCTGATTTATTCTTATACTTTTATGAACGAGATTTCATGCTCAGTTTGTCCACTGAGACACAATTTGAAATTATTGAAGCTTTTAACAGAACCACGGGGTACCTTGATAATATTTTAAATATGGACAACCTATATTTTGCAGAATGAAGAAACACATTTATCCAAAAGAGTTACCGCTTAACAAGGCCAATACCTCAGCTTTAGAAGCGTCAGTTTTTGGACATAAATTCAACGATTGTGAACAGTAATCTAGAAACGAAAATATATGATCAAAGAGACGATTTCAACTTTGCACTTGTCAACTTCCCACATCATGATGGAGATGTCCCTCGAGCGACATCATACGGTGTCAATATTTCGCAACTTATTCGTTTTGCAAGAGCTTGCTGAAGTTAGAGGATTTCAATGATAGAAATTTTCATATCACCAAAATATTATTACAACAGGGTTACCGATATCATAAACTACGGAAGGCTTTCACTAAATTTTATTACAGATCGTCCGAATGTAAAGAAATTGATATAATTTCTTTTTGTTGTATATATTTTCATAAGTTATTAATAAGAAACACTTTTCTTGCAAAAAGGCGAGACTAAACAGGTTATACAAGATCTAGGTTAATTAATAAGTGCGTCACTATAGAAAAACATGTTGTTTTTTCTCATGAAGTGCACATAAAATGCATCTTAAGTTATTGGTCAGGTCATATAAGTGTTATATTGCAGTAAAATGATGAACATTGGGTGTAACTTGAGTGACAATTTATCTATATTTTACGAGAAATATTTTTATTGTTTATTACTTTCGGTTTGTACCAGAATTCATTAATTTTGCTTATGTAAATGATGTATTTGACCAATCTGTATAAATATGGAGACAAAATGTGTATTGTCGGACTAAACTGAAAGTGACGCACACTGACACAGCAACCACGTGGTGGCTCTGAATTCGGTCAGGGCTAAGGCCTTGCGCTGTGCACAGCCTGAGAAGGAATGGAGACGGAGACAGATAATTATGAAAAGCTTAAAGGCTTATTTGTGCTAGATGGAATTTTGTTAGCTCTGTCAGTTAGAAGTTATACTATTGGTAACGGAAAATAAACTAGATAGAAACAAAAACAGTGTATTGAGTTATTAATCCAGCGGGCTTTAAGGAGCGGCTACGCTACACGAACCCTTGAATAAAATCAAACCTTTTTATAACAAATAATTCCTCAATCAGTCCAATCACTTCACTTAGTCAATCAACGACCTCTTTCGCAATTAATCACCATTAACACCTTCCAATGATTCCAATCAACGACTTTTAATGTGATTAATAACCTTTAACACCTTTCGTATACCAACTAATGACAAGAATAATATAGCCAATAAAGAATTCAACTAGACTAGAGTTTGTTTAATTTATTGAAATAGAATAATATATATAAATACATATATAATTTCTAGATAACGTATGGCTATATATGTGAAAATATTGAATGGAATGATTTTACAGGATTCATAACTACATATAACCCTTTATGCTCAACGTTCATGCTTTCTTATCATATAAAGCTTTAGTTCCATTAAAAAGTAAAAAAGAAACCAATCTTAAATTATCATGATCCGCTGACAAAATTGAAGCAGTGTTACGGTGAGATTGTGTGTGATCCGAAAATTCCAAATATACTAGATTCGGGGTATAGGTAAAGCTTTTGAGCGACCCTATTTTAAGAAGAAGTGTCTAGCCGTTCGGTAATAGATTTCCTAATGAATATGTAATGATAGCTGCTATTTACTAAAGATATCGATACTTATCTGCAAACAAAATTTTGTGTGAATACTTACTAAAGATTTACTTTTAATCGTCTCGAATAAATCACTGTATTATTCAGTCGATTAAACGAAAGAGAGATTCTCGCGCCCACTTTTTGATATATGCGAGTTCCGTGGCAAAGCGTAAACAAATTACGGCACCAAAACGGATAATTCAAATTGAAATGACGTCAACGGGGGAAAAAACTCAGATATTCCCGCGCACTTTATGATATGTTTAAAGAAAGAAGACAACTCAAGTTTGCAACGCGTTTCGTATTAAGATACTTCTTCAGGCAAACATACAATGTATCAATGTATACGCGCACTTTTATATGGAAATTTGATGACGTTGAGGTAGAATGTATTCATTTTTTCGCGTTTTATGCTAGAATAGCATTAGTGCATGTTCATTTTGTGTTGTAACATCTTCAGAATCCATCGGGATACATTGGTACCCTCGCCCTGCGGGCTCGGGCACCAACCAATCCCTCGGGATTCTACAGACGTTATAACACGAAAAAACATGCGTTATCCCTACAGTAAAATGTCTATTTTGTATGATTAACCTAAAAATATATCTACCACCAAAAAAAATAAACAACAGAACATAAGATGACATAGCACAAACAGTACGTGAGATCTTGTTTATAAGACAAATCTTTAAGATATTACTAGCACATGACAGAACATAAGAAAAGATGACATTTTAAAAGTAATACTGATAAATTAAAAACCATGTAATAGCTGCTGTTCTAGGTCGATGACCTAAAAGTTGCCATAAGAAGATAAATGTAAAACAATGAACCAGCAAAACAAGCACAAAAATGCCTAATTTAAAACAAAGCTGAAGGTAGTTATCATTTCAGGATCAGACATGAGGTTAACTGAACAGCAGCTACTACATTACAGCGAAAAACTAAACAAATGCAGCAGCTCAGGAGTACATGCATTAAGCATAATATATAATGAAAAGTACAGCATAAGTATGAAAAAAGCTGCATGCAAGCATAACTGAAAGACAAGGCAAAAATAAATACATAATATCGTACAGGGAAACTAAAAAATCATGTACATCAACAGGTATGCTGCCAACCAGTCCTATATGGATATAAAAAAATGGTGACTGCATAACTGAAGTAAAAAATACCAGTGGAAATTCAAATTTTGCACAATGAACATTTACAATCAATTCCATTCCAAAAAGAGATCTTGTTTTTAAACTGGCTGAAATTAACAGCATTTCTGTAGCTTTCAGGAAGGGAATTCCACAGAGCAGGTGCAGCAGACCTGAAGTATGCAAGGATCCTCAAGGACTGTGCTGAACACTTGGCACCAATCTTGACTGTAATATTCCAGCAGTCTATCAACGAAGGCAGGGCTCCCGATGACTGGCGGAAAGCCAGTGTGACAGCAATCTACAAGAAGGGTTCCAGACAGGGTCCTGCCAACTACAGACCTGTCTCACTAACTAGCCTGTGCTGCAAACTACTTGAGCATATCATTGTAAGCCAAACGCTGAAACACCTTGGCAAGGCAAGTACAACATCCTTCATGATTGTCAGCACGGATTTAGAGCAAAGCGGAGCTGCGAAACACAGCTTCTAACACTAATTCATGAGCTTGCTTCATCCCTAGATATATCGGATACAAACGGATATGAAAATCCTTGTCTTCAGTAAGGCATTTGACCGAGTTCCTCACCAACGACTGCTGAGTAAAGTCCACCATTATGGCATTAGAGGTCATACACATGAATGGATCTCCTCCTTTCTACATGACAGGGCCCAGAAGGTATCACTTGATAGTCAGTGTTCAGATGAGGCCCAAGTCGTCAGAGGTGTTCCCAGGGATAGGTCCTAGGTCCTCTTTTGTTCCTCATTTTCATCAATGACCTCCCTTAAGGACTACATTCCAGAACACGCCTTTTCGCAGATGACTGCATCCTATACCGACAGATCAAGTCTGAGCATGATCATCAACTCCTACAAAGAAGATCTGGATACATTGGCCAAGTGGGAGATGACATGGGGCATGGACTTTCATCCCCAGAAATGCAGTGTTATGAGAGTGACAATGTCAAGGTCTCTATTGCAAGCACATTACATGCTAAAAGGTGCAACATTGGCACTCTAGCGGACATCAAAATATCTCGGTGTCGATATACAGTCTGACCTTTCATGGAAAAGCCACGTTGACAAGAGTATCTTAAAAGGCAACGAACATGCTTGGCTTCCCTCGACGTAATCTACATAAGACCAGTCGGGAAACAAAGACACAAGCCTACATCAGTCTTGTACGTTCCACACTCGAATACTGCTCGACTGTCTGGAACCCACACCAGAAAGTTTTGACAAGGAAACGGTAAAATGGAGGGCTGCTCGCTTTACAAAAACCGATACCATAACACCAACAGTGTGTCCGATATGTTGGAAGAGCTCAAGTGGGAAACTCTGGAAACACGTCGCTGCAAACATCAAGTCACGTTGTTCTACAAGATAGTTCACCACCTTATAGCAATAGACCATGAAGACTACCTTACACTGGCGAAGGTCCTGCCCAGATCCTCACACAGAAACAGATATCTACAATATCGAACATTAACTGACTGCTACAAGCACATCTTTTTTCCTAGGAGTATCCCTGCATGGAACTCTCTGCCAGCAACTGTTGCTTAGGCCCCCTCTTTGGAATAATTTAAGAGAGGGCTATCAAACCCGACCTTCTAAGGGGACTCTGTCCAAGCCACAATAGCTCCAAATGAAGGGCTTGAGCTATGTCGGCGGGGCTCCGCACCCTGGTACCCCCACGAGAGCCGGATTGGCCATTTCCTGATTGTGTGAAAGTAGCTGGTCAACAATTTTCTACACTTATTTCCTAAGACCGATCTGCGTCTTACTAAATCAATCAGTTCTTCTATATACTTTCTCTTATCCTTGCACATCGTCATAGAATTGTCAAGTGTGACAGTATGACTGTACTAAAGTAGATGTAGATGTAGATGTAGAATTAAGTAGTTCTTACCAAAATTTGTAGTTCTGACCTGTGGTATCCCGGATATTTGAATACCTGAAGTTATACTAAAACCTTTTATTTAATTATGTGATTATATTGTCATGTAATGTGACCCATTATTTTTTATTTCATGTAATGTGACCCATTAATGTCATGTAATGTGACCCATTATGGTTCTATTCTATTCTATTCTATTTAGTCAAGCTAACCGCATGCTCTTCAAGTAAGAGGTAAAAATAGAACTTGTCAACATTCAAAATGGCGTCAAAAGGTTCGTTTCGCGTGTTGCGTGTAAAAAACGTTGCATTTTTGTACAAAAAAATCGAAAAAATATTGTACTTTTTGAAATAATGATATTCCCCTATAATTTCAAACTGAAGTGTTGATATCTTTAGGCGGTTACATGTTTGTTTCTCGAATCTTGAAGTCTACAGTTTCCTCTTTCTATAATTTTCCGAATAGTTGAAACAGCTGATATTTCGCAACACACACACACACACACACACACACACAAATATACCCATGAACATTAAAGAAGTCCTCTACCTTTCTGATGAATTCCCGCAAAAGATATCCCCCCAAAATCTTTTAAATAATTTAGTTATCAGAAAATGATTGCTATGCTTTCAAACTCACTTACTCACTGATAGTTTCAGTTTCCACAAAGGCAGTGGCTAGGTTCTGGCTACCTAGCCGGCGCTATATCTCCATATCGTACATTAACACGTAAGTCAAGGTAGCCGGCTTTATTAAACTATATTCTAAAGGCAGTGGCTAGAGAACCGGAATCGGTTTCCTAGACGGCGAACTTACTCGTCTGGAACCAGTTCTCAAGCCAAATTACGGTGCATAGGCTAGGGAACCGGAATTTAATTTCTGTGCATAAAGCAGTCAAAATTCACTTTGTTTCTTTTGGAAAGTGTCATGCATGTTATTATCTTAATCATTTTCACCATTTCAGCAACCTAGTTATGCCCTTTCATTTATCTGTGACAGTGTTTACTATATGTCTCCAAAAGTGTAGGCCTACGCGTCACATACTGTCCGCCATATTTGATATTGGAAGATTAAACTTGTACGAATGAATGTGGAAATCTTCGGCATTGAAGCAAGCCTAAATTAACTTGAAATTTAGACTTAAAAGGTACAGTACACAGGGTTTCCACTGACCTTAATTTTTTTTTCGCCACAAAATATTGAAGTCCAGCCCTTTTTTTGTAAATTTGGGGAAGGGTACCAGGTCCCTTTTGGAGGGGAAATTTACGTCGCAAAATCATTGTTTGGAGGAATATATTTGCTGAAAAGTTGTTAAAATCAGGACTGAAAATCAAAACTAATTTAATTTTTTTTGCATGGGGAATTTTTGGCCAAGGTGGGGAAAAAAGTATACTTTTTAGATTGGGGAATGGGGCCGAATTTCGGCCCTAATATCAGCATAAAAAGGCCTGAAGTCGGTGATGCATTTCTTGCGGGGCGAGTGGGGGGGTGCTTGCATGGGGTGTATTCTCAAACACACTGTGCATGTTGCAACAATTTGTTAAATTGTTAAAATTTTCATTGGTGGGAGGTGGGGTCAGGGGGCTTTCCCCCTGGAAATTTTTGAAGTACAGGCATGAAATGGTGGCCTCTGGTGCATTTTTAGATCCAAAATTTTGAGGTAATGGAGGGGTTAGTACCCTCTTAATGAGGGCCGGGGGAGGGGGTCAGGGGGCTTTCCCCCTTGAAAATTATGAAATACAGGTATGGAATGGTGGCCTCTGGTGCAATTCTGGGTCTAAATTTTGAGAAAATATTATTATTCCTTTGCCAAAATAGTAGGGTGCATCTTTGATGAGTATAGGCCACTTCTCAGCTAACGGTGGTTGGGGTGGGGGGGGAGGAGCTGGAACTTATTTTTAGCTCACATGTCACAAAGTGACAGTGTGAGCTTTTGTGATCGCGCAGCGTCCGTCGTCCGTCCGTGCGTCCATGTAACCACTCTAGAGGTCACATTTTTCATGGGATCTTTGTGAAAGTTGGTCAGAATGTTCATCTTGATGATATATAGGTCAAGTTCGAAACTGGGTCATCTGCGGTCAAAAACTAGGTCAGTAGGTCTAAAAATAGAAAAACCTGATGACCTCTCTAGAGGCCATATTTTTGAATGGATCTTAATAAAAATTAGTCAGAATGTTTACCTTGATGATATCTAGGTCAAGATCGAAACTGGGTCACGTGCCTTCAAAAACTAGGTCAGTAGGTCAAATAATAGAAAAACCTTGTGACCTCTCAAGAGGCCATATTTTTCATGGGATCTGTATGAAAGTTGGTCTGAGTGTTCATCTTGATGATATCTAGGTCAAGTTCGAAACTGGGTCACGTGCTTTCCAAAACTAGGTCAGTAGGTCTAAAAATAGAAAAACCTTGTGACCTCCCTAGAGGCCTCTTCATGAAAATTGGTCAGAATGTTCATCTTAATGATATCTAGGCCATGTTCGAAAGAGGGTCATGTGCGGTCAAAAACTAGGTCAGTAGGTCAAGTGAAGTTGTTCTTCCATTTTCAGTTGTATTATGTCAGTAGGTCTAAAAATAGAAAAACTTTGTGACCTCTCTAGAGGCCATATTTTTCAATGGACCTTCATGAAAATTAGTCAGAATGTTCACCTTGATGATATCTAGGTCAAGTTTGAAAGTGGGTCACATGCGGTCAAAAACTAGGTCATTAGGTCTAAAAATAGAAAAACCATGTGACCTCTCTAGAGGCCTTATTTTTCAATGGATCTTCATGAAAATCAGTCAGATTGTTCATCTTGATGATATCTTAGTCAAGTTCGAAAGTGGATGACGTGTGGTCAAAAACTAGGTCATTAGGTCTAAAAATTGAAAAACCTTGTGACCTCTCTAGAGGCCATACTTTTCATGAGATCTTCATGAAAATTGGTCAGAATGTTCACCTTGATGATATCTAGGTCAAGTTCGAAACTGGGTCACGTGCCTTTAAAAACTAGGTCCTTAGGTCAATTAATAGAAAAACCTTGTGACCTCTCTAGAGGCCCTACTTTTCATGAGATCTTCATGAAAATTAGTGAGAATGTTCACCTTGATGGTATCTAGGTCAGGTTCGAAACTGGGTCAAGTGCCTTCAAAAACTAGGTCATTAGGTCAGATAATAGAAAAACCTTGTGACCTCTCTAGAGGCCATATTTTTCAATGGATCTTCATGAAACTTGGTCAGAATTTTTATCTCGATATCTAGGTCAAGTTCAGAACTGGGTCACATGAGCTCAAATACATGTACTAGGTCACTATGTCAAATAATAGAAAAAAACGATGTCATACTCAGTTCAAAACTGGGTCATGTGGGGACAGGTGAGCGATTCAGGACCATCATGGTCCTCTTGTTCAAATAAAAGGGTTTTGTAAATCAAACAAACAGTCTGATGCAAGATTATAGTCTAATAGATATACCTGTAGTTGTATTTTGCATCTAACAAAATTAAATTTAAAAAAAATTTTGCATAGGCATGTCTTCCCTGAATTACCAAAATTAATCGGAAATTGGGGTCGCGAAAATGTGTGACAAACGAAAAAAGGGGCAATCTAGACTAGCATTATTTATAAAAATGAAAATTTATAACTTATTTTCTACGACCAGAGTTAATTTTTTACCATTGACTTCTGCTTGTTTATCGCAGTTTTTCACTTGAATTTGCCAAAATCAATCTACAATCATGATTTAAAAATTATTGGGAATTATCGCGGATGTCCCGTCGTTCTACAAAATACTGTATAATTTTGAAATGGCTACTTTGACACTTCGTTCGTGATTCCGCTGGTTAAAACAAGTATTAATCAGATTTATACGAAAAGCATTGCCGTGAAATTTGTAACTGATTTGTGTTTTTCATTTAACACCTGTCATTGGCTTTTTATTCAGCCCGTGAAACATGATTTTCATTTCTTTGACGATAACAGTAAACTACCTTGCCAAATTACTTCAATCAACGATGACATATGTAAAGGCGGAGCTAAATAATTTTGCCGATAAAATACATCATGCATTGTACATCCAAAGCTGTCATTGGTTTATCGCATAATTTATCAAAGATCGAGATGCACATGGCAGCGTTGTGTAATGGATGTCGAATCGCTAATCCCTCCGTTGGTGACATGCTGTGTATTGTGAATTATGAATGGAAACGGCTGCTGGTAATATTGATTTTTAGGCTAGATAGAGAGAACTTTAGCAAAGAAATACACATTATAAAAAAATACATGTACGGCAAAATATTTTTTCGCCACTTTTTTATTTTTTTCGCCATTGGCGACTTTGGCGAATTGCAGCGGAAACCCTGGTACAATAAAAGAAACAATTAAAACAAACTAAGTAATTTCTGTTAATTAGTATTGATCACATATCTTTGAACTTGTAACACCAGGTGTTACAAACCAGTATATAAAGTGATCAGATAATCTGCAAGAAGTTTCAATGGCAATTAAATTAGTTTGTACATCTATAAACATGTAATGACGCAAACACAAATTAATACTTTTTAAAAAAGTAATTCAAACATTGTACATGTTTAAAGCAAATATTAAACATTTAAAATGACAAAGTAGTTTTCACGTATTCATTTCGTACTAGTTTACATCATGACAATTAATACGGCAGACACAGAATGCGGCGAGTACACTTTTGGAGACAGTAAACGCAGATAAGTGGAAGGGAATGGTAAAATTAATTAAGATAATAATATGTATGATACTTACTTATAGAAACAGAGTGGATTTCGGCAGTGTTATAAAATTCCGGTTCCCTAGCCTATGCACGGTATTTTGGTTAGAGAACCGGTTCCGGACGAATAAGTTCGCTGTCTAGGGAACCGATTCTGGTTCTCTAGCCACTGCCTTTTGGAAAAGATCATTACGGTATGTTATTTTAATAAATTACGTTCCTTGTGATTTATTATTTGCTTGCGTTTCACCTGTTTATTTCGCCATATTTACGCACTCGTAACATATCGGCTGACATTTTGTATGTTAAAACATACTCATAACATAATTGAGATACCGTGATTTATTCTTAACGTGCATCATTAATTAATTAATTACTACATAATTTCTCTGCCAATTTGTTCATTAGTCAATAATCTTGATTGGTTCTAATTAAATTGTTTGTTTGAACAAAATAATTATTAATGAACTCTTTATTCTAAGGCACTGTATACATTACTGTGAAAGATAATTACATATAAAAAAACATAATTCTAAAGGATCGCCGACAATTGACATCATCTAGCAAAAATGTTTTTCAATATCTTTAACAAACAACAAAAAAATATTATTATAAATCTTTATTTTAGGAAGCTATAAACAATGATAAACACTCCGATGACGATAAAGACACTCTGGTTATTTGCCGATAACGTAAAAAATATCGGCCGATATGATATGAGTGCGTAAATAAGGCAAAATAAACAGGTAAATCATGAAAAGCAAATAATGAATCATAAGAAATGTAATTTATTTAACTAATATAATAATCGTTGACTTGACCTTGACTTACATGTTCATGTACGCAGTGATTTCTTCCACTTTTAGGGAAAGGGGGTCGGTACCCTTTGGAGGGGGGAGAATGAAACGTAAAAATAAGAAGTGGGGAATTTTTATTTGTGTTGAAATAAACTAGTTTAAAGTTTATTGATAATTAAGGGCCCATAAGAGCATGTGACATGACATATAACACAATGTAGCTTATCAATACCAGATAACCAAATAAAGTTTTCAAATGTGGAGGATAAGACATCCATTTTTGACCAGAAAATGTTGAGTATTTAATCCACAGAAAAACTGAACTACCAAAATTAACAAGAGACATTAGGTCCCTTCCTAAACAAGCTGTCGCTGAGTGGCTACTTTTTTATTTTTGTCAAATTCTGACATTTGCAGTCACCGTTACATTTGACCTGTCACAAACTGTAAAAAAAGTGTATGCGTTGGACTAATCCCTTCCCAAAGCATAAAATCAAACCCTGACCGACTAGAAGATGGAAAACTCAACACTACCCGGCCAAACAAATAGAATGCAAATCATTTACAGACAGACATTCAACAGTGTTGTTGTGCATAATAATAAAGCGCTTTGATGATACTGATTTATCAAGGGAAGTTACTCCAACCAGGGTAGATGTACACAAAATGCGAGATACCGCGGTGAACTGTTTTCTGTATGAAAATAAATGAAATAAACTAGTGAATTATGATTTAATTGATTGGCATTTTTTTGTATTTTCATAGGGGAATTTTACGCTTCGGGAAGGGGAAAAAGCATATATTTTGAGGGGGAATGGGGCAGAATTTCGCCGAATATTTTGGTGAAAAAAAATGCTGTGTACGATATGTATGTATATAGGGCCAGCTACCTAGAACTTTAGTCTAGGTTGCCGGAACCGGCTACATAGACTAAAGGTCTAGGTAGCCAGAACCAGCTACCTAGCCACTGCCTTCCACAAATTAACTGATGCTTTTTAGCTCACCTGTCACATAGTGACAAGGTGAGCTTTTGTGATCGCGCAGCGTCCGTTGTCCGTGCGTGCGTAAACTTTTGCTTGTGACCACTCTAGAGGTCACATTTTTCATGGGATCTTTATGAAAGTTGGTCAGAATGTTCACCTTGATGATATCTAGGTCAAGTTCGAAACTGGGTCACGTGCCGTCAAAAACTAGGTCAGTAGGTCTTAAAATAGAAAAACCTTGTGACCTCTCTAGAGGCCATATTTTTCACAAGATCTTCATGAAAATTGGTCAGAATGTTCACCTTGATAATTTCTAGGTCAAGTTCGAAACCGGGTCACGTGGGGTCAAAAACTAGGTCAGTAGGTCTAAAAATAGAAAAACCTTGTGACCTCTCTAGAGGCCATATTTTTCATGAGATCTTCATGAATATTGGTCAGAATGTTCATCTTGATGATATCTAGGTCAAGTTCGAAAATGGGTCATGTGGGGTCAAAAACTAGGTCATTAGGTCTAAAAATAGAAAAACCTTGTGACATCTCTAGAGGCCATATTTCTCAATGGATCTTCATGAAAATTGTTCAGAATGTTCACCTTGATGATATCTAGGTCAAGTTCGAAACTGGGTCACGTGGGGTTAAAAACTAGGTCAGTAGATCTAAAAATATTAAAACCTTGTGACATCTCTAGAGGCCATATTTTTCATGAGATCTTCATGAATATTAATCAGAATGTTCACCTTGATGATATCTAGGTCAGGTTCGAAACTGGGTCATGTGGGGTCAAAAACTAGGTCAGTAGGTCTAAAAATATTAAAACCTTGTGACATCTCTAGAGGCCATATTTCTCAATGGATCTTCATGAAAATTGTTCAGAATGTTCACCTTGATGATATCTAGGTCAAGTTCCAAACTGGGTCACGTGCGGTCAAAAACTAGGTCAGTAGGTCTAAAAATAGAAAAACCTTGTGACATCTCTAGAGGCCATATTTTTCATGAGATCTTCATGAATGTTGGTCAGAATGTTCACCTTGATGATATCTAGGTCAGGTTCGAAACTGGGTCACGTGGGGTCAAAAACTAGGTCAGTAGGTCTAAAAATAGAAAAACCTTGTGACCTCTCTAGAGGCCATATTTCTCAATGGATCTTCATGATAAATGGTGAGATTGTTCAGCTTGATGATATCTAGGTCAGGTTCGTAACTGGGTCATGTGCGGTCAAAAACTAGGTCAGTAGGTAGAAAAATAGAAAAACTTTGTGACCTCTCTAGAGGCCATATTTTTGACGAGATCTTCATGAAAATTGGTGAGAATGTTCACCTTGATGATATCTAGGTCAAGTTTAAAAGTGGGTCACGTGCCTTCAAAAACTAGGTCATTAGGTCAAATAATAGAAAAACTTTGTGACCTCTCTAGAGGCCATATTTTTCAATGGATCTTCATGGAATTTGGTCAGAATTTTTTATCTTGATGATATCTAGGTCACATGTGCTCAAAAACTATGTCAAATAATAGAAATAACGACGTCATACTCAGTTCAACACTGGGTCATGTGGGGATAGGTGAGCGATTCAGGACCATCATGGTCCTCTTGTTTTTATGATGGTCATGCCCATTAAATTATGCCGTAACCCCAGTTTGTTACCCGTCTAGTGTTGAACTGCAACATCTGCACACTGACTTTCATGAGAAACTGATGATGTCACAAAAAGTTCGTAGCACATGGTTATTTTTAGCTCATCTGATTTTTTGAAAAAAAAATGTCTTGATAAGTTATTGTCATCACTTGATCGGTGTTGGCGTCTGAGTCGGCGTTCCCTGGTTAAGTTTTATGTTTAGGTCAGCTTTTCTCCTAAACTATCAAAGCTATTGCTTTGAAACTTGGAACACTTGTTCACCATCATAAGTTGACCCTGTACAGCAAGAAACATAACTCCATCCTGCTTTTTGCAAGATTTATGGCCCCTTTTGGACTTAAAAAATATCAGATTTCTTGGTTAAGTTTTATGTTTAGGTCAAATTTTCTCTTAAACTATCAACTTGCAACACTTGTTCACCAGCATAAGCTGACCCTGTACAGCAAGAAACATAACTCCATCCTGCTTTTTGCAAGATTTATGGCCCCTTTTGGACTTAGAAAATATCAGATTTCTTGGTTTAGTTTTATGTTTAGGTCAACTTTTTCTCTTAAACTATCAAAGCTATTGCTTTGAAACTTGCAACGCTTGTTCACCATCATAAGCTGACCCTGTACAGCAAGAAACATAACTCCATCCTGCTTTTTGCAATAATAATTGCCCCTTTTGGACTTAGAAAATCAGTTTACTTGGTTGAGTATTATGTTCTCATAAACTATCAAAGCTATTGCTTTAAAACTTGCAACAGTTTTTCACCATCATAAGCAGACGCTGTACATCAAGAAACATAACTCTATCCTGCTTTTGCAAGAATGATGGCCCTTTTTAGACTTAGAAAATCATGGGAAGGATAATATTTCTATTATACAAAAAAATCAGATGAGCATCAGCACCCGCAAGGCGGTGCTCTTGTTATCATTTATTTTTAGATATGACATCAGCTAATTATGACCTTGTGTATCTCTTTATAAAAAAATTGTGGAATTAAATTACAAGTGCACTGTCTTAAGTTGTTTTCAAACAGGGACACTTGACCCCTTTCAGCCCTGGGCGTTTAGGGCCTTTAGAGCCTTTAGTGCTAAAAATAGAAATACCTGTAAACAACTTTTTCACATAAACGGCTTGGTGGATCTGCAGTAAACTTGGTATATAGAATCATTGTAAGTTTATTCAAATGAGGGCACTTGATCTGTTATTTGCTTTTGTATAATAAACACAGAATGATATTACCATTCATAATTCAGTGTCAGTGTGTCACATGTTAATTCAAGGTCAATTATTCAAGATCAGGTGAGTGATAAAGGGCCACTATGACTGCCTTGTTTTTATGCCCATGAAGGTGGGCATATTAAAATCACATTGTCTCTGTGTGTGTGTGTGTGTGTGTGTAAATTCTTGTCTGGGCTGTAACTCTGCCATCCATAAAGGGATTTTGAAATAAGTTGGCATAAACGTTCACCATAATGAGTTGACGTATTGTGCACAAGACCCAGACCCCTTGCTCAAAGGTCAAGGTAACACAGATATCAAATGTTAACAGGGTCTGTTTCATGTCCGGTCCATAACTCTACTATTCATCAAGGGATTTTGATATTACTTGACATAAATGTTCCCCATAATGAGACGATCTGTAATGCACAAAATCCAGACCCCTAGCTCTAAAGTCAATGTCACACTTACAGGCTAAAGGTTAACCATAAAGTTGGCATTTAAAAGATACGCTGTCCATCCGTGTGTGTGTGCTTGCATGCGTGCGTACTTATAAATTCTTGTTCGGGCTGTAACTTCAACATTCATAGGGGTATTTAAATATAATTTGACACAAATGTTAACCATATTGAGACAGTGTGTCGTGCTTATGACCCTGGTCTCTCAGGTCAAGGTCACAAAATGATTCTTATCTAAACTATTCTCGGATATTTTGCACAGACAACTGTAGTATTCTTGGGCACACTTCGGGGGCATTTGTGACTAATAATGACAGCTCTTGTTTATTTTTAATAAGAAAATTAAGCAGAGCAGCTTGTCCAGTATGTTTTTTGAATGGTTCTCCATTTTAATAAATCACCATTTTGTACAGAAAAATGTTAACTAACTTAATATAACTGGTTGCTTATTGCAGAAGAAATGTCAGAAAACAGTGGTAGCAATGAAAGGTGTGAATCCGATGCATCTGATCAGAAAAGTGAAACACAGAACAATGGATCAGGTGAAAGTACAGATGTTGTGAAACCACAGAATACGCCTGTGGAAACACCAGACAATGAAAACCTTGCCAATACAGATATACCAGTCTCAGACCCAGGAGGTGACTCAAAGGATACTGCTCAAACAGGTACTAGAATATAGGAGGGTCTCCCTGGGGTTTTAAAAAAAGTAAGTTCTATACTTCAGGCAAAACAGTCATTTTAGGGTTAGAACTGAAGTTCTACTTCAAGCTCATTGAATTTTCTTCTCATGAAAAAACGTTTGCCTGTTTCAAAATTATTTTGGCTCAAGTACGAACATGTGTAATTTGGTATCAGTGATGGATGGTAGATGAGATACTGGGAAAAAATGGAACATTTTATACAGTCCCTGTTCATTTAAGCAGAGGCACAGTAAACTAGCTGTCACACAGTGACACTCTCAGGCCAGAGATCTGGGGTTTAAATCCAGGTTAGGCACTGTAAATTTCTGAGATGCTCCCTAGTGTCTCCCACCAGACTAAGAGGCCAGAGCTGGTTGTTCCTATTCCCAGGAAAGAGGGCATCATGATTATATATAGGCGCAATATACTGGGCTGTTTTTAACAAAGCTATCTTTTCAAAAATGGCCAGGCTAGTTAGCAGAACATACTTTACTTAAAAGATATGACTCTCAGTCTCTTTGTTAATTGGGGATTTTTCTTACTTGATCCAGCTGATCAGATCACTCTGTATCTATACTGGTAGAGGGGCTCAAGTTTGTTTTTGAAAGCTCTGAAACTTAGGTGAGTGATCTAGGTCGGTATTCACCCTTTTGATTAACATATAATTTATTATGTAGAATATTAACAATCAAAGATCATGATCCTAACAGTTTACTTTCCCTGTATCAAAATGGCATCTGGGGATAATGATTGTTTTTAGTGATAGCTCTAGTTAGAGATTTTATGTTATATATTTGAAAGGATTGCTTTTTCTTTTATTCTATCTTTTGTTTATTTTCAGAAAACTGTGATAGTGCTAGTAGTGAAACTGTTACATTTAAAGTGATCTATAATAAACAGAAATATGATGTGACATTTCCATTGGATAAAAAAGTGCTGGATTTAAAAAGTCATGTACAGACGTTAACAGGTAAATATAACAGTCTTTCATTTGCGGCATTGAAGTTAAGCATCACAGCTACAATAGATAGAAGAACTAAATGTTTATAAATCACAGAATTGTAACTATGATAATATATATATATATATATATATATATTTGACAACTTTTTAAGACCTAGGTTGAAATAGGACTTACATTCATAAAGAAATATCTGCGGGTTTTGAATTAATGACTGTTTGGACTATTTTCTGTATTATTGTAAACTTAATGCGTTTTTGGACCTCAAAATATAATTGAAATTTTGACTCCATTTATTCAGCCTTATGGAATTCTGAAATGGTGTTTTAGTATAAAAGCATTATGTTACGTGATGAAAATGAAATTTTGGAACAAGAAAAGCCTTTGTTAGGCTTACATGTTTGATCTTTTTATCTGGCACAGGTATTACCTCTTTTCAAAGTGTAAAGTTTAGAATGATATTGATTTCTCAAAGTCATTCAGATTGCTAAAAATAGTTTAACTTTCTGTTTTGTTTTAATAAGTTAAGAATATTTTTAAGATATCGGCTATGATACTTGTGACTGCAAAGAGCTACTACACTTGCCAATCTTAGGTATTGCTGAGGTAGTAACCACATATCGGTATTGTATATATCTGTGTTTTTGGCATAGGAGAGATTACACTGTGGAGAAAAATGAGAGACTATTTTTAACAACAATAGTTTCTACAACTAAGACAAACTAGATATATTCTTTCATCTATTCACTCTTGAATGAACTGCATATGTGCATCATTGAAGCAGATGTTTCTTTGAGCTTACTTAGTGAGAAATTATTTTGAAATGAATGATCGATCCATATTTTACAATTCAGGTAGAACACGGTTGCCTTTAACCAGTGTTACATTTATGAACAGATGTTCTATACAATCACAGGTTGGATATTAAGTACTGGTGTACTTAAGTTCATCTTCAAGTAATAAGCTAATTTGTTACATATTTTTCAGTGAATTATTGAAATGTTAGAGTGAAATTTATCTGGTCTTTTCACAGGGAAAAATATATACAAAATGGGGTTAAAACATTGAAAAACATGAAATAAAAAAAAAGTTTTACATGTAAGATCAAATTTTATTCACTAGTGAACACCAAATTTTACACTTGCACTTGTGGCTAAGTTATTTCTGAAATTTTTATACGCCCGTCTGAAAAAGCGGGGCGTATTATGTGAACAACCATGGTGGGCAGCGGGCGGGTTGTCGGCATCCAAAGCAGGTCTGCTCTCTTAAAATCTGCAAATTTAGCCTTGTCCGCCCTCTAAGTCAAATATTTTTCATCTGATTTTTGCCAAACTTGGTGACAATGCTTGTGGCCATAATATCTCGGCCAAGTTCGATAACCAGCAAAATCGCCCCAGGCACTCTGGGATTATGACCCTTGAATTACTCAAAAAACTGCAAATTTAGCCTTTTCTGCTGTCTAAGTCAATCAATTTTCATCCGATCTTCCACAAACTTGCTGACAATGTTTGTAGGCATAATTTCTCGGCCAAGTTTGATAAGCAGTAAAATCGCCCCAAGCACTCTTGAATTATTGCCCTTGAATTAGTCCAGGTTTGATGACGGGCATATTTTGTGACAGTCTGCCACTCTTGTTGCATCTGGTGTTTGCTGGGTGAAAGATGTTAAATTTTGCTCTTTTAGGCCAGACAGGATTTTTCTGTGCTTTTTCGGGTTCTGGAAAACATTTCAAACACTTGTGCTGTAATTATGTCTCCCACCACACAGTGGTGTGGGAGACATATTGATTTACTCCAGTCTGTGTGTCTGTCTGTCTGTCTGTCTGTCTGTCACAAAGCTTGTCCGCACTCTAAGTCGAACATTTCTCATTCGATTTTCACCAAACTTCAACAAAATGTGTCTGCCAATTAGTGCTCGGCCAAGTTCGATAACTAGCCAAATTGGCCTAGGCACTTCGGAATTACGGCCTTTGAATTACCAAAACCACTCGGATTTCTTGTGTAGTTTTACCTCCAAACCGACCCCTATACTACTAGTAGTATAGGGGTCCTTTTGGTGTCAAGAAAGCGTACTATGCACATGTGGATTCAGTAAACAGTATATAAAGACTGACTTACTATTTAGATGATTAGGCAGTTGTGGGAGACATGCGCTTTTCTCAAAAGCATCTCTAGTTTATTAATGAATATGTATTCCTATGCTACAGTACTTAAATAAAATACTGCATAAAAAAACACTAATTTTATTTTATTTCTTCTTTTAATTAAAATACATGTATGTTAAGCAAAAAGAACCCTATAATTTATGTAATAGTTGAAACTGTTTCTGGAAATATCTGGCTGTTGGGTAATTGTTATGCAGTAACTCGTCAGAGCCTTGTTATCACCTAAACATTTATCAGCAAGCCAGGTATTTCAGTCTGCATCTTCGACCAGTGAAAGATTATTACAACCTTAAATTGAAACAACCTCCTGTTTTCAGCCATGTGGGTAAGTAAAAAATGCATAGGACTGCCATTTAAGTAGGATCGAGTTAGCTTCCAGATTGACAGTTGTGTAACAGTTTTACAGATTCATTGATGTTTGTCCTAAATGTCTGAATTTTGGTAGTGGGAAAGGGGAGATATTGTCAACCTGCTTGAAAGAACAAGTTGTGGTACGGAATCTAGAAACACTGTTCACATTATATAACTTAAATTAAATATATGAAATAATGTTACATATGACATTAAAACAGTTGCTTAACAATCTTTTGTAGATCATAAGAAAGATGAGCAACATTTACAGAAAGAACAGTATAATTATGCCCCCCTTTGAAGAAGGAGGGGTTTATTGTTTTGCAGATGTTGGTCGGTATGTAGACCAATCCATTTCCGGATGATAACTCAAGAACGCTTGGGCCTAGGATCATGAATGTTGATAGGGAGGTTGGTCATGACCAGCAGATGACCCCTATTGATTTTGAGATCAGTATGTCAGTCAGGGGTGTAACTGTTTTAAGTTATGTAACCTATTTCAGTTGCTTTTTCAAGCATTTTATAACCTGTATTAGTTACAAAATGTAGTTAACTAAGGTAGGTTATTCAAAAAAAGTCTTTTTGCTGTTCTCACAAAGTGACCTTTAAAGTGAAATTAGTAGCAAACTGTGGTTAATCAAATTCTCTTTTAGTCTGAGCATGACCTGATAAGCATTATGGGATATTAAGAGTTTTATAGCTTTAAAACTTATGCGTAAAGCTTTATCAGCCTTGCGTAAAAAAATTTACTGCACAGCTGGAAAGATACAAGGTCAAGGATTCAGGAAATAATTGCATTTGTCTCATTCAAAATGAGGAATTGGCACAAGAGGGCTTTGTCATATTTTATGATAACTGAAACAAGTTATGAAAGTTTAAGCAATAACTCAAATGTTTTATAAACTGCGATAACTTAAAACAGTTACACCCCTGACTGTATGTCAAAGGTCATGGTCACAGTGACCCGGAACAGTTAAATGGTTTCCGGATGATAACTCAAGAACGCTTTGGCCTAAAGTCATGAACATTAATAGGATGGTTGGTCATGACCAGCAGATGATCCCTATTGATTTTGAGGTCAGTAGGTCAAAGATCAAGGGCAAAGTGACCTGGAACAGTTAAACGGTTTCTGGATGATAACTCAAGAATGCTTGGGGCTAGGATCATGAAAATTGATAGGGAAGTTGATCGTCACCAGCAGATGACCCCTATAGATTTTGAGGTCAGTAGGTCAAATGTCAAGGTCACAGTGACCAGGAACAGTAAAATGGTTTCCGGACGATAACTCAAGAACGATTTAGCCTAGGATCAGGAAAATTTACAGGAAGATTGATCATGACCAGCAGATGACCCCTATTGATTTTGAGGTCATTAGGTCAAAGTTCAAGGTCACATTGGCCAGGAACAGTTAAATGGTTTCATGATAATGACTCAAGAAGGCTTGGGCCAAGGGTCATGAAAGTTCATAGAGAGATTAATCATGACCAGCAGATAACCCTTGTGGATTTTGAGGTCAGTAGGTCAAAGGTCAAGGTTACAGTGACCTGGAACAGTTAAACCGTTTCCAGGCGATTACTTGAGAACGCTTAGGCCTACGATTAGGAAACTTGATAGGGAGATTGGTCATGACCAGTAAATGACCCCAACAGATTTTGAGGTCAGTAGGCCAAAGGTCAAGGTCACATTGACCAGGAACAGTTAAACCCTTTCCAGACAGTAACTTGAGAACGCTTGGGTCTAGGATCACAAAACTTAATAGAGGGGTTGATCATGACCAGCAGATGACCCCTATTGATTTTGAGGTCAGTAGATCAAAGGTCAAGGTCACGTTGAACCAGAATAGTAGAACTTTTGTTTACAGTGAGAAAATAATTTCTGTTCCTTGTGCAATTACTGAATGCATCAAGGGGGCATTTCGTGTTCTACGAGTTTTGTTTTTGCTTTGCTTGACTGCTTCATTTTCACAGAATGAGAGCATAATCATTGTTTTACTTGGTTCAGACAAAGTATAATGGGAAAGTGAAAGAGATACAGAGAAATAAATATGAATGTTTGGGGAGAACGATGGCTAGGCCCATTAGGAGGTGAAAGTAAACTGTGTGACTAATATTGGGGAAAAATGCATCATGATGAAAAAAGTAACCCCCTCTTCCCAAATTAGAGACTTAGAGAAGCCCATGCCTGTCAAGAATTGTTAATATGAGCCACGCCATGAAAAAACCACATAGTGTGTTTGTGGTCAGCATGGTTCCAGACCAGCCTGCACATCTGCACAGTCTGGTCAGGGTCCATGCTGTTCGCTAATGGTTTCTCTCATTGCAATAGGCTTTGAAATTGAACAGCATGGATTCTGACCAGACTGCGCGTTTGCGCAGGTTGGACTGGATCCATGCTGGTCGCAAACGCACTATGTTGGTTTTCTCATGGCACAGCTCACATAGTGTATGAAGTTGTGCACCAGGTGTTCCCTTTGTGATTTGACTCAGCTAGACCAGAGTTATGATCCCTGACTTACAGAAAGATATTATACATAAAGGGCTTAAAAGTTTGTGTTGCATATGTATTGAAAATATTTTACCAAGAGTCATGAAATCATGTACAGTGACAGAAAGTGCATGCACATTTGTCCTGCGGACACTTCTAGTTCATAAGTACCGTATGTTACACTGGAAAATAAGTTGACTTCAAAGCACATTGTGATGTGTTTTAACTGGTATGGGGTATGTAATTGTGAAGATCTACCAAGAGTTTTGGTACTAAATAAAAATGGGGCAGATTTTGTCAAAAATGAAGGAAAACATAATTTCTGGAGAGGAGAATGGGGTCAAATTTGGGTTTTCCTTGAAATTAACATTTGTTTATTCTTTCAGGTGTTCCATCAGCAATGCAGAAAATCATGTTTAAAGGTAAGACTTTTACAATATAAATGATGATGGATACTCATACAGCACAGATAAACATGATTATATATAAGTACAAATTAAAGCTTTTTTCATTTTCATCTGAGTTTATTCAGTTGATTTACATGTAGTAATAATGTTAAGTTGAAGTGTCATTTAGGGCAGTTTATTTTCAAATTTGCTGATCTAGAGCAAACAATTTTCCTTAAGTTAACTGTCAAATTAGAAAGTAAATATAGCTTTTTAAATGGAGGTATTTGCTCTCCAGATGGGTCACATACAGATATTAGTGTCTTACGTGGACTTACACTTTACCAGTATATCAAATGGCCAACCAATTTTAGCTTGTCTGATTTTGGAAAAAATCTACAGGACATTGTTGTCACTTGATCATCGACCTCGGTTAAATTTTTTGTTTTGGTCCACCTTTTCTCAAAAACTGTAATGGCTATAGCTGTGAAACTTTGCACACTTGTTTATCACCATTAGGTGCCTATGTAGGCCAAGAACCATAATTCTGATATGCATTTTGTCAAAATATAGCCCTTTTTGTACTAAGAAAATTTGAGTTTCTTTGTTAAATTTTTTGTTTAGGTCCACTTTTTCTCAGAAACTATAAGAGCTACCACTTTGAAACTTTGCACACTTGTTTATCATCATAAGATGACTATGTTGGCCAAGAACCAAATCTATCCTGCATTTTTTTTATACGCCTGTTTGAAAAACGGGACGTATTATGGGAACGCCCCTGGCGGGCGGATGGGCAGGCGGGCGGGCGGCGTCCACAGACCTTGTCCGGAGCATATCTTCTACATGCATGGAGGGATTTTGATGAAACTTTGCACAGTTGTTCACCATCATGAGACGGAGTGTCATGCGCAAGAACCAGGTCCCTAGGTCTAAGGTCAAGGTCACACTTAGAGGTCAAATGTCAAATTCAAGTATGACTGTCCGGAGCATATCTTCTTCATGCATAGAGGGATTTTGATGAAAGTTGGCACAATTGTTTATCATCATGAGACGGAGTGTCATGCGCAAGAACCAGGTCCCTAGGTCTAAGGTCAAGGTCACACTTAGAGGTCAAAGGATACAAGAATGAAAACTTTGTCCGGAGCATATCTTCTTCATGCATAGAGGGATTTTGATGAAAGTTGACACAATTGTTCATCATCATGAGACGGAGTGTCATGCGCAAGAACCAGGCCCCTAGGTCTAAGGTCAAGGTCACACTTAGAGGTCAAAGGATACAAGAATGAAAACTTTGTCCGGAGCATTTCTTCTTCATGCATAGAGGGATTTTGATATAACTTGGCACAAATGTTCACCACCACAAGACGGAGTGTCATGCGCAAGAACCAGGTCCCTAGGTCTAAGTTCAAGGTCACACTTAGAGGCCAAAGGTCAGATACAAGAATGACTGTCCGAAGCATTTCTTCTTCATGCATAGAGGGATTTTGATGTAACTTGGCACAATTATACACCATCATGAGACGAAGTGTCATGCGCAGTTTCCTTCTTTAGAATTACTTCCCTTTGTTGTTACTATAAATAGCTTATATTTTAACTTTTTCATTACTAGACGTAGGGAAAAATCGAGACCATTTTTCTGTAGTACAACATGCATGTTACATCCAATTTTGAGGTGTATTTTGACCAATCTCTATCTGGTAAGGATTTTTATGTGGACTTACAATTTTTTTTTTTTTTTTTTTTTAAAGATTAACTTCCCTTAGTTGTTACTATAAATAACTTATATTGTAACTTTTTTATAATTGACCGTAGGGAAAAACCAAGACCACTTTTCTGTGGTACAACATAGTTGTTACTTTCTAATTTTAGGTGTATTTTAAGGTATCTCTACCTGGTAAGGAGTTTTTTTGTGGACTTAGAAAAACAAAAGAATTACAGTGATTACTAAACAACCATAAAATTAAAATTACATCTGCAAATACAGGTGCTAGAGTAAAGAAATTTGCTGTGACAGGCGTATATTGTGACATTCTGGCACTCTTGTTAGAATTATGGCCCTTTTTAAACTTAGAATTCTGAATTGTAACTCTTTTTTGACGTTCTGTCCAGCACTTGCAGACAGGCGGTTGGTGGCACTTGTATGCGGTGCTCTTGTTGAATGTTATATTAACTTTTGATGTGATGTATTTACAAAATGAATATTTTACTGATGGCAGGTTTAGCAAAAGATCAAATAACATTAAGAGATCTGAAAGTTACAAAAGGTGCAAAGGTTATGGTGGTTGGTTCAACAATGAATGATGTTCTGCAAGTCACAAACACTCCTACAGCCAAGGAATTGCAAGAGGAGGAAAAAGCTGCCACTTCAAAAGAACCTCTTAGTACACAAAAAGTAATTATTATAACACTGAAGTTGATGTCAACATGTAGTTTAAATATAAATCTATATTTTGTTAAAATTGCTTATGCATAGCTTGCACGTTTAAAGCCAGTCTCTTGACAACTGCCTCAGGGAGTTGAGTCTTTGGCTTAGTGGTTAGAGCACTGGAATAGCACCCAAGCCACCTGGGTTCAAAGCCAGTTTGGATTTTTCGTCATGAAATGCCATGCTTTTTGATTTGTTACGGCTAAAAGTTGTAAGAGGGGGGCTCATCTGGGATACAGTCTTTATCTCTTGCAGAAAATAGCCCCTTTCTTTGCCAAAAAGGCTTACAGGTCATTATATAACATAAATGATGATTTGTTTGAGAGGGGAAGTGTTATGGTCACTTACACATAGCTTGCATCTTAAAGCCAATATCTGACAACTGCATCAGGAAGTCAACTCTTTGGCTCAGTGGTTAGAGCATTTGCCTAGCACCCAATCAACCCTGGTTTGAATCCCGCCACAAACAGTTGGGATTTTTTGTCATAAAATGCTATTATTATGTCTCCCACCACACAGTGGTGTGGGAGACATATTGATTTACTCCAGTCTGTGTGTGTGTGTGTCTGTCTGTGTGTCTGTAACAAAGCTTGTCCGCGCTCTAAGTCGAACATTTCTTATCCAATTTTCACCAAACTTGAATAAAATGTGTTTGACCATAAGACCTCGGCCAAGTTCGATAACTAGCCAAATCGGTCCAGGCGTCTTGGAGTTATGGCCCTTGAATTACCAAAAATCGGCCTTTTTACTCTTGTCCGCACTCTAATTCAAACATTTCTCATCCAATCCTCACCAAACTTGAACAAAATGTGTTTGACCATGAGACCTCAGCCAGGTTCGATAACTAGCCAAATCGGTCCAGGCATTTTGGAGTTACAGCCCTTCAATTATTGAAAAATCTGCCTTTTTACTCTTGTCCGCACTCTAAGTTGAACATTTCTCATCCGATCTTCACCAAACTTGAGCAAAATGTGTTTGACCATGAGACCTTGGCCAAGTTCGATAACTAGCCAAATCGGTCCAGGCATTTTGGAGCTACGGCCCTTGAATTACTGAAAAATCTGCCTTTTTACACTTGTACGCTCTCTAAGTCGAACATTTCTCATCCGATCTTCACCAAACTTGAACAAAATGTGTTTGGCCATAAGACCTTAGCCAAGTTCGATAACTAGCCAAATCCACTCAGGCTTTTTTGATTTATGGCCCTTGAATTACTGATTGGATCCACTCTTCCAGACCATCAAATTGGATCCGCTCATCTAAGCCATCCAGAGACACTAGACATTTTTCATAGGGGCAGTTGTGGGAGACATGCGCTTTTCTCAAAAGCATCTCTAGTTTTTATTTGTTATGGCTTGAAGTTGTAAGAATTTATCTTAAGGTAATTCTGCACGTTCTGGTCAAAGTTTTTCTGCAATTTAGAATTTGATTAAACCCTGATTTTTTAAAACTTGAGGATATGCTTTGAAAATTTGGCAAATAAGAAGAATATGGTGATGTGTTTGATTTTTTTTGCTACACTGATTTGAAAAATTTGGACCTCAAACAAGTTTTCATAATGGACCTCTATTGTAAAGTCACAATTTTGAACATTTTGGCAAACAGAAATCTTTCTACAATGTAGATTTAAATGAAACTTCTCACAATCAAATAAACATATGGTATGTAATATGGTGTTATAAAATGTACAGGTTTATGTGCTTGTTTTTGAGATATTTGCCTATGATGAAAGAGATCTGCACACTATATGCTGATTTTAAAGGTCCATTACTAAGGGAAAGTGAGTTGGCAATTTTTTTCATAGCCAGTGCATAGACTTCTGCAAGACACTAAATAATGAAGATTGGCAGGTCAAAATTTACAGAAGATCTTGGAACTCAAAGAATGTATGTGTTTATTGAAAGTTCAATGAATCGACAGAATGACCCCCAGTCTTTTAACTTTCTTCATACTTCATAGAAAATAATTGTACATATACTGCGATTATTTCGAATTTTACATACCAACTTTCATTTTCCAATAAAATGAAATAGTTTCTGTGCTTTTTAAAAGAAATTAAAATGTTCACTTTCCTTAGTATTGGACCTTTAAGACATTTTTAGCTCATCTGATTTTTTGAAAAAAAATGATGAGTTATTGTCATCACTTGAGCGGTTGTCGGCGTCGGCGTCGGTGTCGGCGTCAGCGTCGGCGTCTGCGTCGGCGTTGCCTGGTTAAGTTTTATGTTTAGGTCAGCTTTTCTCCTAAACTATCAAAGCTATTGCTTTGAAACTTGGAATACTTGTTCACCATCATAAGCTGACCCTGTATAGCAAGAAACATAACTCCATCTTGCTTTTTGCAAGATTTATGGCCCCTTTTGTACTTAGAAAATATCAGATTTCTTGGTTAAGTTTTATGTTTAGGTCAAATTTTCTCCTAAACTATCAAAGCTATTGCTTTGAAACTTGGAATACTTGTTCACCATCATAAGCAGACCCTGTACATCAAGAAACATAACTCCATCTTGCTTTTTGCAAGATTTATTGCCCCTTTTGGACTTAGAAAATCAGTTTTCTTGGTTAAGTTTTATTTGTTTAGGTCACTTTTATCCTAAACTATCAAAGCTATTGCTTTAAAACTTGCAACACTTGTTCACCATCATAAGTTGACCCTGTATAGCAAGAAACATAACTCCGTCCTGCTTTTTGCAAGATTTATGGCCCCTTTTGACTTAGAAAATATAGATTTCTTGTTAAGTTTTATGTTTAGGTCAACTTTTTCTCTTAAACTATCAAAGCTATTGCTTTGAAACTTGCAACACTTGTTCACCATCATAAGCTGACCCTGTACAGCAGCAACATAACTCCATCCTGCTTTTTGCAATATTTTGCCCTTTTGGACTTAGAAAATCATTTTCTTGGTTGAGTATTATGTTTAAGTCAACTTTTCTCATAAACTATCAAGCTATTGTTTTAAAACTTGCAACAGTTTTTCACCATCATAAGTGGACACTGTACATCAAGAAACATAACTCTATCCTGCTTTTTGCAAGAATGATGGTCCTATTTTAGACTTAGAAAATCATGGGTAGGACATATTCTATTACACAAAAAAAATCAGATGAGCGTCAGCACCCGCAAGGCGGTCTCTTGTTTTGAATTGTTTAATGCTTCAAACATTTTGATATCACATTTTATCATTAGAAAGAGTAGTAAAGTTGCCATTATAATAAATTAATCACTGGTTTCCATTTTTGTACCCCCCGACAACAAAGTTGTAAGGGGGGGTATACTGGTTTCAGGTTGTCTGTCTGTCCGTCTGTCCGTAGACGCAATCTTGTGCGCACCATCTCTCCTTATCCCCTTGACAGAATTTAATGAAACTTCATACAAGTGTTCAGTACCAACAGTAGTTGTGCATGGGGCATGTTAGGTTCTTTTAGAAAAAAAATTTGCAGAGTTATGGGACTTTGTTTTTTTGTTATTATACTATATACATAGACACAATCTTGTGTGCACCATCTCTCCTCATCCCTTGACACAATTTAATGAAACTTCACACAAGTGATCAGTACCAACAGTAGTTGTGCATGGGGCATGTTAGGTTCTTTTAGAAAAAAAATTTGCAGAGTTATGGACTTTGTTTTTTTGTTACTATACTATATACATAGACACAATCTTGTGCGCACCATCTCTCCTCATCCCTTAACACAATTTAATGAAACTTCACACAAGTGATCAGTAACAACAGTAGTTGTGCATGGGGCATGTTAGGTTCTTTCAGAAAAAAAATTTGCAGAGTTATGGGACTTTGTTTTTTTGTTACTATACTATATACATAGACACAATCTTGTGCGCACCATCTCTCCTAATCCCCATGACACAATTTAATGAAACTTTACACAAGTGATCAGTAACAACAGTAATTGTGCATGGTGCATGTTAGGTTCTTTCAGCGACAAAAATTGCAGAGTTATGGGACTTTGTTTCTTGTTAACATACTATGTACATACAGTCTGCATATGCAATCTTGTGCGTGCCTAATCTACCAAACCCTTACACACAATTTAATGAAACTTCACACAAGTGATCAGTACCAACCCTAGTTGTGCATGGTGCATGTTACATTCTTTTAGATAAATATTCTGCATAGTTATGGGACTTTGTTTTTTGTTACTATACTGTATACATACAGTCTATATACATACAGTCCACATAATTATGCAATCTTGTGTGCGTCAAATTGCAATGTACTGTGTCAGTGCATGCGGGGGGTACATTCATCACCTTTAGTGATAGCTCTAGTTTCATAAAGTGATTTTCATTTCTGTATACTGAGTCTGGTGTTTATTCTACATCATAACTACACCATTACTTTTGGTTTATCAGATATGCAGGACTGCCTTAATTTCTATTGGTCTAAATATAGTCACACATGATAAATGATACACGAGTGTCTTTTCATACTGAATTTAGTAAATAAATTGAATAAATAGGTCAAATGAGAGGTTCTGCTGAGCATAAAGTTTTATCAATTTTATTCAACAAGGTTGATCAATTCAGTGTAAAAAAATAAAACACACAATGTAAATTTCTTTTACCACATGCAATTTTTTTCTGAAACGTCAGAATATGTACTTTCGTCATTTTTTTTTCAACAAAATTTTATCTGTGACTGCCAACATTTACTTAGTTTCTCAGTAACTTTAGATCTTAAGTCAGTGGCACTTTACACTAAGCTTTGCCATCATAAACAAAACTGCATGACTTCATGTTAGTTTGGTCAAATTATCTCCCTTCCATAGTTAGTCATTTTTAATACAAATTTGATTCCAACTTCCTGTTCCTTTTGTCTTTCTTGAATATACATTATTAGTATTTTTTTTCTGATGTTGAGTAGAGTATATAAAAATGTTATTCATACATTTTGTATGTGGAGAATATGCATTGTCTTAATTCAGTTTCAGTATAAACAAAATGGTTCCTCTAGCAAGAAATATGACAAAGGGGACTTATATTGCTAGGCAAAAGTCTTGTTTTTGTTTGTTGTTGTTTCTTACTAACCCCCCCCCCCCCCCTTACAGAAAATCAAACCCTTGTAAAAGAAGCCCCTTTTTAGTATATGATGTTGCTGAATTTTTTGTATTAGGTGGGGATTTTCTACAAACAAGCTAGTTTGTAGTAAGATAGCAAGAAACCAGGTCCTGTACCGTGAATCTTGAGCTGCAGATTCCTGTAGCAAATAATAATAAAGCATCCACACCCTGCTCTGTCCACACCCCACTCTGTCCACACCCTGCTCTGTCCACACCCTGCTCTGTCCACACCCCGCTCTGTCCACACCCCGCTCTGTCCACACCCAGCTCTGCTTGTTAAGATATAGAGGATTATAAAGAGAGCCACTGCATATTTTATTTAGAATATTAAAAAAGTTTAAGAAAATAATAGAATGGGAAGCTGTGACAAGCATTGTAGAATTTTTCTTGTTCCATACCTCATGTTTTTATTTCGATGTAAATGAGATGTGGAACCAAAATTTGTAGTTCTGTTTGGCACCATATAACCTGTACTGTGTTGGTGCACTGTAAAACCCAAATAAATAAATAAATAAATAGAAGTTTTCTTGAATGAATATTGAAAAGAAACAACGGGGGATTCTTTTGTCACATTTTAGATTTTTCTGGTAAAAATTGAAACTTCTTCCTTTGCCTTCTACATACCAACATCTTCAACTTGAAACAACTTAAGCTTCAAAATGCTATTACATTGAATTAATTTAACTATATACTAGAAAAATGACATGATGTTGATTCAATCCCATGATGATATACATGTAAAAAATGTTTTGGTACATATTTTTCAGTGTATTTTGGGAAAACAAAATTGAAATATATCTGATATTTTCAGAATGGAAACTATATCTGTTATATTTTTCACAATTAAAAAACCTAAAATATGCAAAACACCTTGTTGAAACATGAAATTAAAAGAAAAAAATTCTTTCAGTTGGGACCATCATACCTTACATTTAAACTTGCATGTTCATTTGGTAAAAAATATTTTTAGCTTACACTGACAAAAACAAATATTCTGTATGTATCAAGGCCTAGTAATACATGTGTATTCAAAGAATTTGCCTTGGCATTCTGTGTCTTTCTTTTGTGTAAAAGTCATTTAGATCTGTTAACTTTGAAAAGTTTAGTCCAGATTGCTTTTGATTTATTGTATAACTAGTTATACTTTTCTTTATGTCAGCAACACAAGAAAGTGTTAGATAAGTATGGGAAGCCAGATGACATTCTTCCGGGAGTAAAAAACACTAAAGAACCATTACCACACTTCCCTCTGACAGGCATGTACAACAAGGCTGGTGGCAAAGTCAGACTCACATTTAAACTTGAATTGGATCAACTCTGGCTTGGAACTAAAGGTAATTACCTGAATTTATGTACATCACATATCTATCTTACTGTTCAGGTAACCGTTTTTATGGTAACGGCAGAGCTTCATTGAGGTAGAAACAGTAAACATCTAATAGGATATTTATTTCTGTCTGCATTTTAAGTTGGGGAAATATTGTTATATTAATACAAGACTCTTATGTAAACTAAGATTTTCAAAATTTTGGCTCAAGCTGTAAAGAAGTATCTTATATCTTCAGTATTGTAGAATCATTGATATTCCTGGAGGACTCATTTCTGTGGATTTGTTGGTTTACATCAATCCATTAAATTTAATCTTGGTGGACAACTAAAACAATTGCTTCATGAAATTGCCTGCCTGCTCAGCTTAATAGGTGTTGTGAGTTTGATCCTTGGGCAAGGCGTATGTTCTCCATGACGATTTGATGAAAGACATTGTGTCTGAAATTATTCGTCCTCTACCTCTGATTCATACATGTGGGGAAGTTGGCATTACTTGTGGAGAACAGGTTGGTTCAGGTACAGAATCCAAGAACAGTGGTTAGATTAACTGCCTATTGTTACATTACTGAAATACTGTTGAAAAACGGCGTTAAACCCAAAACAAACAAATTATCATGCCAAGGAAATGAAGTCTTTTCACAGTACTTTATAATCTGTATTATCTTAAAGAATGTTTTATACCAACAGAAAGAACAGAGAAACTCCCAATGAATTCCATAAAAGCAGTAGTCAGTGAACCTTTAGCAGGACATGAAGAATATCATATGTTGGTAAGTCATTATCCAGATTTGTGCATATGTAAATGTACAGTCTGTGGCTCATTATTTTGGTCATATAGGCAGTGGCTAATTGCTCAAAGAGCTGAAAAATGATAAAAATTCAAGGATTGATAATAACCCTGTTTTTATATGCCCGTCTCTAAAAAGAGTGGGGCGTATTATGTGAACACGTGTGGTGGGCACCGGGCAGGCTGTCGGCGTCCAAAGCATGTCCACTCTAAGTTGAACAGTTTTCATCTCCACCAAACTTCAGACAATGTTTGTGGGCATAAAATGTCGGCCAAGGTTGATAACCAGCCAAATCGCCCCAGGCACACTCGAATTATGGCCCTTGAATTACTCAAAAAGCTGGAAATTTAGCCTTGTCTGCTCTCTAAGTTGAACAGTTTTCATCCGATCTTCACCAAACTTGCTGACAATGTTTTAGGGCATAATATCTTATCCAAGTTCGATAACATGTCAAATCACCCCAGGCACTCTTGGATTATGGCCCTTGAATTAGACGTTTGATGACGGGCGTATTTTGCAACAGTCTGGCACTCTTGTTTGACTAATGAACTTAATTTTGTTGTAATTGTTATTCAGTTTATAACTCTAGTCTGTACTGCCAGTATGTTGAAATGAACCTTTAAGCTACCCTAACTGGCATTATGAACAATTTACCTAGTAAAGGTAATTAAGGATTTCGTTTATCATTTCAAAGCAACCAAGATACTTTACTGATTTTTTGCTCACCTGTATCTGAAGTCTTATGGTGAGCTATTGTGATCATTTTGTAGTTTCGTACCAGTGATTTACTGGAGAGGATTAATTTTATGGATTATCATCCTTCCTAGCCCGCTCACTTAGCTCAGCAGGGTGAGTGCAGATCTACGGATCATGGAGTTGTGAGTTTGATCCTTGGGTGGGGCGTATGCTCTCCATTATGATTGAAAAAAGACATTGTGTCTGAAATCATTCATCCTCCACTTCTGATTTATGTGGGGAAGTTTGCAAATACTTGTTGAAAAGCAGGGTTAAACCCAAAACAAACAAACAAACATGGTTTTACCATCCCCTATCTGTCCATCAGTCCATCCATTTGTCTACACAATGAGATCCCACAATAACTTTGAAAATGCAAGATAGGTTTCATGAAAGGATGCATGGATAAATGGCAGTGTGAAAAATATGTGCATTATTTTATTTTGTTGTGATGGTAACAAGTGTGATCGTTATGGTAACATGTAGTCTAAAA
Organism: Mercenaria mercenaria; assembly: GCF_021730395.1. Classification (NCBI taxonomy): domain Eukaryota; kingdom Metazoa; phylum Mollusca; class Bivalvia; order Venerida; family Veneridae; genus Mercenaria; species Mercenaria mercenaria. The sequence continues at coordinate 30,296,131 of NC_069362.1, forward strand.
CTATAAAACTATGACCAAAAATGGCAAGGTTGGGTTCTTTGATAACTTTAGAAGTACAAGATATTTTTCATGAAGATTGATTTATTGATATAAAGAATATGCACATCATTTTATTTCATTGCTTTGGCAACAAATAGTAAAAAAAAATGACAAAAAGTGGATTTTTTGATGATTTAAAAAGCTCAAGTGATTGTCTCATTTAACATGCATGTTATTTTATTTTCTTCTGATGTCTGTTTTTCCATCTGTCTGTCCATCTGTCCATCAGTCACAGATGGTGTTTAAGGCTATAACTTTACAAGAGACTTGTCCATTAAACATCACATCTGGTTGTTTGTCCATTTATCATTTTGTTCATCCATCTCTCTGTTCGTCCTTGTAGTTATGAAGGACAGATCCTGCATTAGCTAAGAAAGTGTAAATTTTTTTAATGAAACCTGGTTAAAGATTATTGGTTATTTGGAGAATATACAGGCCCTTCGGTTTAGATTCAGTATAAAAAAGGCAATTTGTTTGGCAGAAAATGTGACAAATGCCCCTTCTACTAGAGGACTTTTTTCTGGATAATAGCCCTGTTGCACATGTTTTGTCTGTCAGTTGCCAATAAATAATTACCTTTTACATGTTTTACATAGACTTACATACATGTGATAAGTTCAGAATCCCAAAACTGGAGGTTTGCCATTTTTCAGCTGGAGTTGGGGTCTCAAAACTGGAGGTTTTTTATCGACATAAATTAAGCGCGCGGACACATGACTTAGAGACAAAATCCAGTATTTTTGGCCACACAATAATGTATACACCAGAAGAAACAATCCTCATAACTCTTGATTTGAATTTTGACAGTGTTATGCCACTTTTTAAATTACATTTTTTGTTAAAGTTTTATAATGTCTAATATCTCTGTTACAGTCAAATCTATTGACTATTATGCCCCTTTTACTGGCAAAGCTTTAATTGCCCCTTTTACTGGCAAAGCTTTAATTCAGAGTCAGTCACTGAGAAAAGTCGAGCATGCTGTCTTACAGAAGCTCCCTCTTGTTCTAACTTTAAACTTTTTTAACAGATTAAATTTGCAGAAACAAAGTCTCAATTTAGGTCTGAAATGGTGGTGAACATGCATTAACATTATTCTACTCGAGGAAGCTTTAAATTGGTCTGAACACAACTCATAAATTATGTAAATTCGATCTTACCCCACCCATTTTCGTATAAAAATATGATGATTTTGGCATGAAAAATAGAGAACAGAAATGCATCAGCGTGTATTTACCTTTACCAAAATAATGTAGATTGATGTTATCAAATAAATGAGTGTGTATTTTCATCCAATTTTCAATGAAATAAGTCCGACTTTAGTAAGAAATTAATTTGCCAAATTATTTGGTAAACATTGGAAGAAAATGGCATAACTGCATAAGGGGAAATAACACTCCTGTTCTAAAAATAGTAATGGGTTAGGTTTTATGAGATTTTATTACCGAACAAAACTTTTCTTTGAATAATTAAAATTCATTTCAGTTGGGAATCATTTCTTATGACTGAGAGTTTTTTTGCTTCAAATTGGTAAAAAATGGAGCCTAACTGGCATTGAGAATAGGCCGATATTCGGCCCCGTGAGGCAGGTGGAAAAGGCCCTGCTTGCCTAATCCCTTATCAAAACAAACAATTAATAGGCCTAATTCACCTTTGACAAACAACTCTTTCCTCCAGCTACATGCGTGTCAAACATGTATAATACACAACAGTCGGTGATACTTTGATTTACTGTGTAAACATGTTTGGCACTCCTCGGTAATTATCAATGAAAAGCGGGAGAAATATGGTTTTGGTCGGGAGACGGGAGGCAAGGTGAAAAAATCGGGATTTTAACCCCCCCGCGCGGGAGATCACATGTATGGACTTATATAGGTAAAAAAAACTTTAAAAGTCCTCTTGTCTGAAAGTTCAAGGCCTAGGCCTTTGATATTTGATATGTAGCATTGCCTAGTGGTTCTCTAATAAGATTGTTCCAGTTATGCCCCAGGGGTGAAAAGAGGCCCTGTCACGGGGTTCACTTGTTATATGAGTTATACAGATAAGAATACTTCAAAAATGATCTGATCATATTTCCTAGACTGTTTAATTATAATTACCTGATGACCCGAAGTAATTAGGGGTCACTTGATTGTGACCTTGACCTACTGACCTACTTTCTTGTTTTTAGATCACTTGAGCAATGCTCAGGTGAGTTATTGTGATCCCTCGATGTCCGGCGTCTGTCTGTCTGTCTTCTGTCATTTGTCAACATTTAGCTTGTGTATGTGATAGAGGCTGTATTTTTCAATTGATCTTCATAAAATTTTGTCAGAATGATAACCTTGATGAAATCTAGGCCAAGTTTGAAAATTGGTCATCTGGGGTCAAAAACTAGGTAACTAGGTCAAATCAAAGAAAACACCTTGTGTATGTGATATAGGCTGTATTTTTCAATTGATCTTCATGAAATTTTGTCAGAATGATAACCTTGATGAAATCTAGGCCAGGTCTGAAAATGGGTCATCTGGGGTAAAAAACTAGGTAACTAGGTCAGATCAAAGAAAAACCTTATGTATGCGATACAGGCTGTATTTTTCAGTTGATCTTCAGGAAATTTTGTCGGAATGATAACCTTGATGAAATCTAGGCCAAGTTTGAAAATGGGTCATCTGGGGTCAAAAACTAGGTAACTAGGTCAAATCAAAGAAAAACCTTGTGTATGTGATATAGGCTGTATTTTTAGCTCACCTGAGCAATGCTCAGGTGAGTTTTTCTGATCGCTCGATGTCCGGCGTCTGTCGTCCGTCGTCTGTCGTCTGTCGTCTGTCGTCCGTCGTCTGTCAACATTTAGCTTGTGTATGCGATAGAGGCTATATTTTTCAATTAATCTTCATGAATATTGGTCAGAATGATAACCTTGATGAAATCTAGGCCGAGTTCGAAATGGGTCATCTCGGTCAAAAACTAGGTCACTAGGTCAAATCAAAGAAAAACCTTGTGTATGCGATAGAGGCTGTATTTTTCATTTAATCTTCATGAATGTTGGTCAGAATGATAACCTTGATGAAATCTAGGCCGAGTTCGAAAATGGTCATCTCGGGTCAAAAACTAGGTCACTAGGTCAAATCAAAGAAAAACCTTGTGTATGCGATAGAGGCTGTATTTTTCATTTAATCTTCATGAATATTGGTCAGAATGATAACTTTGATGAAATCTAGGCCGAGTTCGAAAATGGGTCATCTCGGGTCAAAAACTAGGTCACTAGGTCAAATCAAAGAAAAACCTTGTGTATGCGATAGAGGCGGTATTTTTCAATAAATCTTCATGAATATTGGTCAGAATGATAACCTTGATGAAATCTAGGCCGAGTTCGAAAATGGGTCATCTCGGGTCAAAAACTAGGTCACTAGGTCAAATCAAAGAAAAACCTTGTGTATGCGATAGAGGCTGTATTTTTCAATTGATCTTCATTAATTTTGGTCAGAATGATTGCCTTGATGAAATCTAGGCCGAGTTCGAAAATGGGTCATCTCGGGTCAAAAACTAGGTCACTAGGTCAAATCAAAGAAAAACCTTGTGTATGCGATAGAGGTGGTATTTTTCAATTGATCTTCATGAATTTTTGGGCAGAGTGATTACCTTGATGAAATCTAGGCCGAGTTCGAAAATGGGTCATCTGGGTTCAAAAACTAGGTCACTAGATCATATCACGTAAAATCCTTGTGTATGCGATAGAGGCTGTATTTTTCAATTGAACTTCATGAATTTTGGTCAGAATGGTACCCTTGATGAAATTTAGACCAAGTTCGAAAATGGGTCATCTGGGTCAAAAACTAGGTCACTAGGTCAAATCAAAGAAAAACCTTGTGTATGCAATAGAGGCGGTATTTTTCAACTGATCTTCATGAAATTTAGCCAGAATGATTACCTTGATAAAATCTAGGCCGAGTTCGAAAATGGGTCATCTGGGGTAAAAAACTAGGTCACTAGGTCAAATCGAAGAAAAACATTGTGTATGCAATAGAGGATGTATTTTTCAATTGATCTTCATGAAATTTGGTCAGAGTGATTGCGTTGATGAAATCTAGGTCGATTTTGAATATGGGTTATCTGAGGTCAAAAACTAGGTCACTAGGTCAAATTAAAGAAAAATCTTGTGTATGCGATAGAGACTGTTTTTTTTTCAATTGATTTGTATGAAATTCGGTCAGGTTGATTGCCTTAATGAAATCTAGGTCGAATTTGAATATGGGTTATCTGAGGTCAAAAACTAGGTCACTTGGTCAAATCAAAGAAAAAACTTCTGTATGTGATAGAGGCTGTATTTTTCAGTTGATCTTCATGAATTTTGGTCAGAATGATTGCCTTGATAAAATCTAGGTCGAGTTTGAACATGGGTCATCTAGGGTCAAAAACTAGGTCATATCTAAGAAAATGCTTGTTTTATCGCAAGAGACCAATTTTTTGGTCCAATCTTAATGAAAATTGGTCAGAATATTTGTTTCCATGAAATCACTAGGTCAAACATGTTTTACACTGTTACGGAGTGTTTCTTAGGTGAGCGACCTAGGGCCATCTTGGCCCTCTTGTTCAATTGATCTTCATGAATTTTGGACAGAATGATTACCTTGATAAAATCTAGGCCAATTTCGAAAAATGGGTTATCAGGGGTCAAAAACTAGGTCACTAGATCAAATCAAAGAAAAACCTTGTGTATGTGATAGAGGCTGTATTTTTCAACTGATCTTCATGAAATTTTGCCAGAATGGTAACCTTGATGAAGTCTAGACCAAGTTCAAAAATGGGTCATCTGGGTTCAAAAACTAGGTCACTAGGTAAAATCAAAGAAAAACCTTGTGTATGCGATACAGGCTGTATTTTTCAATTGATCTTCATGAACTTTGGTCAGAATAATTGCCTTGATGAAATCTTGGTCAAGTTTGAATATGGGTCATCAAGGGTTCAAAAACTAGGCCATCCTATCAAATTAAAGAAAAACCTTGTGTACGCAATAGTTGCTGCATTTTACACTGGATATTCATTAAATTTAGTCAGAGTGATTGCACTGATGCAGTCTAGGTCAGCTTAGAATATGGGTCATCTGTGGTCAAAAACTAGGTCACTAGGTCAAATCAAAGAAAAATCTTGTGTATGCAATACAAACTTTTTTTTCTTTTTTAATAGATCTTCATGAAATTTGGTCAGAATGATAGCCTTGATGAAATTAAGGTCATGTTTGATTATGGGTCATCTTGGGTCAAAAAGTAGTTCACTAGGACAAATCAAAGAAAATCGTTTTGTATGCGATAGAGGCTGCATTTTTTAATTGAGATTGATGAAATTTAGTCAGAATGATTGCCTTGATCAAACCTATGTCAATTTCGAATGTAGGTCATTTTAGCGCAAAAACTAGGTCTATAGGTCAAATAGAAGAAAATACTTGTTAACACTTAAGAGACCACATTTTTGGTCCAATCTTAATGAAAATTGGTCAGAATATATGTTTCCATGAAATCACTAGGTCAAACATGTTTACACTGTTATGGTGTGTTTCTCAGGTGAGCGACCTAGGGCCATCTTGACCCTCTTGTTAGCTCATCTGATTTTTTGAAAAAAAATGATGAGTTATTGTCATCACTTGAGCGGTTGTCGGCGTCGGCGTCGGCGTTGCCTGGTTAAGTTTTATGTTTAGGTAAGCTTTTCTCCTAAACTATCAAAGCTATTGCTTTGAAACTTGGAATACTTGTTCACCATCATAAGCTGACCCTGTATAGCAAGAAACATAACTCCATCTTGCTTTTTGCAAGATTTGTGGCCCCTTTTGTACTCAGAAAATATCAGATTTCTTGGTTAAGTTTTATGTTTAGGTCAACTTTTCTCCTAAACTATCAAAGCTATTGCTTTGAAACTTGGAATACTTGTTCACCATCATAAGCAGACCCTGTACATCAAGAAACATAACTCCATCTTGCTTTTTGCAAGATTTATTGCCCCTTTTGGACTTAGAAAATCAGTTTTCGTGGTTAAGTTTTATGTTTAGGTCAGCTTTTATCCTAAACTATCAAAGCTATTGCTTTAAAACTTGCAACACTTGTTCACCATCATAAGTTGACCCTGTACAGCAAGAAACATAACTCTGTCCTGCTTTTTGCAAGATTTATGGCCCCTTTTGGACTTAGAAAATATCAGATTTCTTGGTTAAGTTTTATGTTTAGGTCAACTTTTTCTCTTAAACTATCAAAGCTATTGCTTTGAAACTTGCAACTCTTGTTCACCATCATAAGCTGACCCTGTAAAGCAAGCAACATAACTCCATCCTGCTTTTTGCAATAATTATTGCCCCTTTTGGACTTAGAAAATCATTTTCTTGGTTGAGTATTATGTTTAAGTCAACTTTTCTCATAAACTATCAAAGCTATTGCTTTAAAACTTGCAACAGTTTTTCACCATCATAAGTGGACACTGTACATCAAGAAACATAACTCTATCCTGCTTTTTGCAAGAATGATGGCCCTTTTTAGACTTAGAAAATCATGGGTAGGACAATATTTCTATTACACAAAAAAAATCAGATGAGCGTCAGCACCCGCAAGGCGGTGCTCTTGTTTAAGATACAGCCGTGAAATTTGGATGACATGTACAGTTTTGCACACTTATTTTAAAACTGACTTTCAGTGACCATGAATGTGACCTACTGACCTACTTTCTTAATATTTTAGCATATGTTTGACATTTGAAACATGCAGCTCATATTACTTAAGTGAGCGATCCAGGTCATCATGACCGTCTTATTAAATATGACCTTTCCTCTCAAGCCAGATGTGATACATCATAAGCAGTGATCCTTAGGTGGTCCCCCACTAAACTACTCAGTATGAAGCAGGACCATGCAGACCACTAATTGCCATTAATGATTTTCTCATCTGAAACAATTTTCAGACATAAAAAATGCAGAAATGATATGGTGACTCTTTAATTGGCCAAATAGCATGGCAAATGTGGCTGGGGTTGATAGTACTAAATATAATTTTATTTTGTAGAAAACTTTAAAACTCTTCTCCTTTGAAATTGCTGATCAAAATTATAAAAATCATCTTTTGACCCTGTGCAAAAACTAGTTCAGATAATGAAATGTCTAATTAACCAGTCCCAAACACATGCAACCCTAAACCCTAACCCTGCCCAACTCCTCTTCCCGAACGTAGCACAAAAACCTAGCCCCTCCTTCAGCACACACAATTACATGATCAGGGGTTTCAGTGAAGGCCCTTGGTGGGGATTTCCCCTTACTATAGTGATCTGAAGCCCCAGCAATTTTTCCTGTAGCATGTAAAACTCTTAATTGGATGAGCCCCAAACCCCCTCTTCTAACTTTGAAACTTCCACTTTATACTTCAATAATTAATGAAACCAGTGAGTTACATAAACATACTAGAAAGTGAGCAATTTCGATCTTACTTTGCTCCATTGTTTCACTTAGTCATACACATACATATTTAAGAAATCAGTTTATAAATATTTCAAAATGCCTTTTTATGCCCCCGGCATCTACTGATGCGGGAGGCATATTGTGATTTTCCTGTCCGTCCGTCCATACGAGGTTAACCAAATGGAACCGTTTTGTCTAGCATCAATACCCCTTACTAGAATGACTTGATACTAATGCAGATGTAACCTGTGACCATTCCTCATCTTCAGACATCACCTGACCTCAGTTTGGCCTTGAACTTGACCTCGTTTTGGACTTGGGTTGCTTTGTATCAACAAGGATGCCACCGGGGGCATCAAGCATTTATTGAACTTAGCTTCTTGTTATATATTTAGTTTTATATGCTTGAAATGAAAAAAAATATGGCCATTATACTTATTAGACAAATACATCAGGGCTTTTTTTTTCTTCCAGGCTTTGCAACTAGGTCCCACAGAAGCTTCTCGCTACTGGATATACTGGGTGCCAGCACAATATGTAGATGCCATCAAGGACACTATATTGGGAAAGTGGCAATTGTTCTAGTGCATTTCTAACTTAATTGTGATACATTCATGTTTATCTTGGATACATTCATGTTTATCTTGGATACATTCATGTTTATCTCAGAAGCATTCAGTTGATCTTGGATACAATCGTGTTTATCCAGGATACATTTATATTCAGTTTATCGTGGATGCAGTCAGCTTACATTGAAAACATTCATGTTTCTCTTGGATATATTCATGTTTATATTGGAATCATCAATTGGCATCTGGGGTACATCCACACTTTAGAAATCTGAATTATTATCCCTAGGCGAGAAGTAAATGGGGGCTGTAATAGAGTCTGGCCTATCTGCTGATCCATCTGTGATTCTTTTCCATCTAATGGATTTTCAGAAAACTACACGTGAGGGTTTGCCATCATAATACAACAATATACATGGGCATAACTGGTCACAAGATCACAGGTCAAAGCCATACTGAAGGTCAAAGTCCATATAGCTTTATTTCTTGTCTGTCTCATATCTTTTAAATGCTTACAGTCATGGCATAGCACAAAGCCAAGGCCAAGGTCACATTTTATGGTCCAGTAGCTTTATTTCATGTCCACTCTGTATCTTCTAAACTGGAAAGATATTGGTAAAATTAGCATCAATTGTTAATAGCAGACTCGGTTATAGGAAAATCTCAGTCATTTCTTGCCTAATCTTTTACCTTTATATTTTTTTTTTATGAAGAACATAAAAAAATCAATGATGGATAAATATGAAATAATTTATTTATGAATATAAATACGTTTTGTACAACTTTATTTTGATAAAATAGCAATTAAATACATCAACAATGACTCAAGTGGCAGTTTTGCCTATCTGTCCTGTCTGCTACAAGTCAGACATTCGTTATAAAGTTCAGTTTTAGTGAACTATGTGTGTTCACTATATGGATTCAACTTATGTCCAAAAAAGCAAACAATTTTATGACCCTGATTAGGTCCTTGTAATCAAGTTTTACTGTATCAGCAACAGCTTTCAGACTAGTTGATCTGTGTCCACTTTTATTGAGATCTTGGATCTTTGAGAGGAACCCTAAAGTTGCCCATTTAATTTGCTGTATTTGATGTACATATTTCTATCTTAGACACCATACTGTGAAATCATTAATATTCGTGGGGGACTAATTTTCGTGGATTTCGTGGTTAAGTAAATCCACAAAATTTAATCCCAACGAACAAGTAAAATTCCAATCCATTTTATGTTCAAAAGTTGAAATCCACGAATTCATATCCCCGCGAAATTGCCGTTTTGACCAAAACCACAAAATTTCATGCAAACAAAATTAAATGATTTTACAGTAATTAGTATCCTGGATACATTCTTGATACATCCATGTATAATACATCTATCTTCGAAACATCATTGGTATTTTGAATAAAGTTGTATCAAGAAATTAATAAGTTAGAGGAGCTATTGCAGATGTGTGTGTCAGTACAAAACTTGTTATAAATAATTGTTCAAGATTGTTTGGTGCAGCATTCTGTGTTCTTTTGTGAGATCATTTTCATAATTTCATTATTTTACAAAGATTCATATACATTTTGTTGTTCTTCATCCATACTGGCATCAAGCGGCTCAACCATTCTGCAAGAAGAGAAGTATTGTACTCCCATATATATTAGACATTGTGTATGGCATGATTTATAGGACTACAACTGCAAGTTTTAGTTAGGCTGTTAGTTTTTGTAAGAATTTTACAGAAAACATGAAGCATGAAGTTGTTACCTGTAAATAACAAGTAAGTAAGTAAGTAACTGGTGCAAAATTAGGGAACTGACCTCTTATAACTGAAACATATTTTTAATTGCATACAGAAAGTATATGGGTGTTTTATTGGAGTCCATCAGTATGTGGGGCCTCCATGGCCGAGTGGTTAAGGTCATTGACTTCAAATCACTTGCCCCTGATAGATGTTGGTTCGAGCCTCACTCGAGGCATTGAATTCTTCATGTGAGGAAGCCATCCAGCTGGCTTACGAAAGGTCGGTGGTTCTACCCAGGTGCCCGCTCGTGATGAAATAATGCACGGAGGGACACCTCCAGCATTAAAGATGGAAATTCGACATATTACATATAATTGTGTGGTGAGACGTTAAACCCAATAAAATAAATGAATAATCCATCAGTCTGTAGTTTGTTTCTAGAGGCATATCGCTGATACACATTGTTTATCATCATAATACAGTGGGAATCACATTTGTCCCAGGTCACTAGGTCCAAGGTCTCACTTTGAGGTCTAAGACTTCTTGTTTATTCTGTTGTAGCTCCATATTTTTATCTCGTCTGATTTTTGAAAAAAATGTACCAGGTAGTGTCATCATCTGGTCATCAGGATTGGCATTGGTTAAAATTTTTGTTTAGATTCACCTTTCCTCAAAAACCAGAGCTACAGCTTTGAAACTTTGCACACTTGTTTGCCATCATTAGGTGACTTAGTAAGCCAAGAGCCATAACTCTGATATGCATTTTGTCGAAATTATGACCCTTTTTGTACTTAGAAAATTTGAGTTTCTTGGTTAAATATTTTGCTTAGGTCCACCTTTTCTTAAAAACTATAAGAGCTACATCTTTGAAATTTTGCACACTTGTTTATCATTATTAGATGACTATGTAGGCCAAGAACCATAACTGTAACCTGTATTTTGTCAGAATTATGGCCCCTTTTGTACCTAGAAATTCTTAACTATTTACACTTTTCATACATACTGACCAGCACTTGCAGACGACCAATGGCACCTGTAGGCGGTGCTCTTCTTTAAACTTGCAGAAGAATTGTCATAAAACTGACATCAAAAAGATATCCAGAGTGCAAAACCAAGGTCACTAAGTCAAAGGTCAAGTACAGCCATGGAGTTCAAAGGTCATGATTAATTTTAGGGTATGAATCATCTTTCGTGATAGTACCAGTTTTGTCAAAACCATAACAGACGTTCAAGAAAACACAATGAAACAGAAGATTGTAGACTGTTTTCTTTGCTTATCATCTCCTCGGTTGTCAAATCCACATTTGATCTGATCTGTATATATTACTGTCTTAATTAACCTTTACACTGCTAAATTTCTATAGTGAACTTGTCCATCTTTCAATTTGGACAGTACCATTAACTGTTAAAAGGGATGATTACAAAAAAAATACTGACTGAATAGTGAACAGTGCAGGTCATGATCAGACTGCACGGAAGTGCAGGCTAATCATGATCTGCACTGGTTGCAAAGGCAGAATCGATCCTGTCCAGCATGATAAGGGCTAACTACAGTGGATAATATGACCGCTATTCACAAATTTATTTGTGTGACCTCTATCAGTGGGAAGTCATTGCTTATATTTGCCAATACCATGCGTAGATTTTTTTATTTTCAACCTTTAAATATGCTTTTGTTGCAACAGTATTGTTCAGACTGCACATGAAAAGTTATAAACCTTTAGAAGTCATTCTTAAAAATATGTATGATTATTGTATTTTAAGAACGAAGTCTGGTTTTATTTCATATAATCATTTGAAAAACTTCAGCCCCTAGTCTTGACTCCAGCACCTAGTCTTTCACAAATATTTTCATATTTGCAACTGTGTGGTGTCTTTAAACATGACTTCAGACTGGCATCTGATGGCTTCATGTGCATTTATACAAGATACAGAAAAAAGTTGATAATTTTGCAACATGGAGATACTTGTGATCCATATGAAATGGAAAGATTTGCCCAGGTTTAGATGCCTAACACTTCCATGAAATGCAATCTATGATTTATTACTTAGTTTCTCACGTTTAAATAAGCAGCAAAATGTTTGATAAGTTAGTTGTAATAAGTGATGACACAAAATGCAATCACCTGATGTCAAAATGCGATCCCAACTAATGATTTGATATCCATTGACTACAAACTATTGATATATCACTTGTCTTATGCTTACTTTCAGTGTTTTGCAAATATTTTGCGATGCAAAGATATCACTTACATAAATACGGTATTCATCTTACTGTGTTTATTGGTTTGAAGCCCATTATGTATTAATTAGAGCTTCTGTATGACAAACAAGTCAATTTAAAGTATTCTGTTACTGTATTTATTTGACTTTGTCTCTGGCAAATTATGTTGAAAGTTTTACAATATGTTTGATCTTAGATTTCAAACAGAATTTTCTAGTGTTCTTTCATGGTATATAAATTATAATAATGACTTTGTTTAATATTGTTGAATACATACTACAATACATTTGTTTGATTTGTTAACCAAGTAAATCCACCAAACGTATCAAGTAAAATATGTAAACAACGAAAGAAACGTACCCAGGAAAAATGTTACAATTTCTGAATGATAGTTATTTACCAACAATTTATTTTAAGATAAGAGTAAAGGTGTAATTTTATTTTGTGTTGTATGTATCCATTGCTGCAGTGTATTTTAGCATAATCCCACAATCATTCCTGAATGTTATACCTGTGCTCAGCTGATTGTTTCACAGTTGGCTTAATATATTGACTTGTGGTTTTTTTACGAAATGGTTCAGAAAAAGTGCTAAGCTTAATGTGATAGTGTTCTTTGAGGAACAGTAATAAATGTCTTTTCAAGAGTTTACTTACTTGTTATTCTTATTGTCATTTGTTTACATGTGAGAATATATCTTATAATTATTACACAATTGTGCTCTAACCTAACTTCATTTAGGGGCTGTAAAGGAATCACTTTGTCCTGTCCCAACTGAAACTGTTTTCCTGTAAGATATTAGGAAACCATACAGTTCCATGTCTCATCTTGAAACGTACAGCCTGTAAGACAAAGTGGGATGTAGATCTGCATTTGGTCTCACTTGATGTTTAACTTGGACACTGCATATTCTGTGCAGGGCAAACCACAATGTTGTGATACCAAGCTTAAATAAAGTCAGTTTAATGGTACCGGTAATTTGTTTTTGTTGGGTTTAATGTCGCACCAACACAATTACGGGTCATATGGCGATTTTCCAGTTTTGTATGGTGGAGAAAAAACCCTGGTGACCCTTTGCGCATTATTACATCATGGGCGGCACTTTGGTAGAACCACCTACCTCCCTTAATCCAGATGGATGGCTTTTTCACATGAAGGATTCTTTGCCACAAGTGAGATTGAATCCATCTTGCTAAGGGACAAGTGATTTGAAGTCAGCTACCTTAACTACTCAGCCAGAGAGGCCCCAGATGAATGGTAACTGGAAGTTTTGAACATGCTTGGACAAGTTAGGACAACTGATTCTGTTCATGTGTTATAATGAAGTTATAATGATGTTTAAAAGAAATCAGAATAATGATTTCAAAGACATTGCCACATCAACATGTCCCTACACAATGTAAATTCTATTGCTTTGGCTTAAAAACCTGACCTGAAAACAGTAGGCACAGTTACAAATATTTTTGTTTCCTTTTAAATGATCAGACTTAAAATGAAGAGTCGATCATTAAATATTCACTATTATTAGATTTTTTTAGCTCACCTGAGCACAAAGTGCTCAAGGTGAGATATTGTGACTGGTCATTGTCCGGCGTGTTTTGGCGTGCGTCATTCATCGTCAGTCATCCGTCAACATTTGCATTGTGAACACTCTAGATGCCACAGTTGTGACCCATTCTATATGAAACTTGGTCAGAATGTTTGTCTTGATTATCTCTAGGTCAGATTCGAAACTGGGTCATGTGGGGTCAAAAACTAGGTCACTAGGTCAAATCAAAGGAAAAGCTTGTGAACACTAGAGGCCACAGTTGGGACCCAATTTTTATGAAACTTGATCAGAATATTTGTTTTGATGATCCCTAGGTCAAATTCGAATCTGGGTCATGTGGGGTCAAAAACTAGGTCACTTGGTCAGATCAAAGGTAAAGCTTGTGAACACTCCAGAGGCCACATTTGTGACTCAATCTTCATGAAACTTGGTTAGAATGTTTGTCTTGATGATCTCTAAGTCAAATTTGAAACTGAGTCATGTGGGGTCAAAAATAAGGTCAGTAGGCCAGATCATTGGAAAAGCTTGTGAACACTCTAGAGGCCACAGTTTTGATCCAATCTTTATAAATCTTTGTCCGAATCATTTTCTGAATGATTCCTAGGTCAAGTTCGAATCTGGGTCATGTGGGTCAAAAACTAGGTCACCAGGTCAATCAAAGGAAAAGCTTGTGAACACTCTAGAGGCAACAGTTGTGACCCAATCTTTATGAAGCTTGGTCAGAATCATTTTCTGAATGATTTCTAGGTCAAGTTTGAATCTGGGTCATGTGGGGTCAAAACCTAGGTCACACGGTTAAATCAAAAGAAAAGCTTGTGAACACCAGAGGCCACAGTTGTGACTCAATCCTTATTAAACTTGGTCAGAATATTTGTCTTGATGATCACTAGGTCAGATTTGAAACTGGGTCATGTGAGGTCAAAATTAGGTCATAGGCCAAATAAAAGGAAAAGTTTGTGAACACTCTAGAGGCCACAGTTATGACCCAATCTTAATGAAACTTGATCAGAATGTTTGTCTTGATGATCTTTAGGTCAAGTTTGAATCTGGACATGTGGGGTCAAAAACTAGGTCACCAGGTCAAATCAAAGAATAGGCTTGTTTACACCCTAAGCGGCCCATTTTTACTCTATCTTATAAATCCTGGTCAGAATGTTTGATGTCATGAATTATTGGATGATTTTAAATCTGGTTCACGTGGGGTCAAAAACTAGGTCACTAGGTCAAATCAAAGGAAAATCTTGTATACACTCTAGAGGCAATTTTTTTGCTCCAATCTTCCCGTAACTTTGTCAGAATGTTGTTTTCAAAATGTTGAAATCTGGGTCATGTGGGGTAAAAATCTAGGTTACTAGGTCAACCAAAGAAAATGCTTGTTTACATTCAAGAGACCACGTTTTCTGGTCCGATCTTAATGAAAATTGGTCAGAATATTTGACTCCATGAAATCACTAGGTAAAACATGTTTACACTGTTATGGTGTGTGTTACTCAGGTGAGCAAACTAGGGCCATCTTGACCCTCTTGTTTATATTTTAACTTGCTATAACCTTTTTTTTCATCCATTAAAAGAAAACATTTTCTTTAACCTTTCATCAACATATAATTCATTATTAGCAAAAATATCTTGGCAAACTAATATTGACATAATTGGAGAGAATATCAGATGATTTTCATAAAGTGTGAGAATTGTGTACACCTGATTATTCTGTTTCAACACATACACATTTCTCACCAATATTTTTTGTCAGAAAACACTGGCATTATTTCAAAGTAATTTTAGAGATATTTACCTTGCAAAAACATCTACCAAAACCGTTTGAGCAAGCTGTGTAACTCAGGTGAGTGATCTGGGGCCATCATGGCCCTCTTGTTTGGTGTTTGCGTTATCATAACTAAATTTTTCTTTTCATATATAAATATTTTACTGAAAGTACATAAGTTATAATGTACTTATATATATATTATGCAGCACACACACTTGCTTAATATGTAGAGCATAGATCTACTGATCGCGGGGTCATGACTTCGATCCCAGGATGAGGCTCTTGTTCTCTGTGACGATTTCATAAAAGACAAGTGTCTGAAATCATTCGTTCACCCCAGTTTCGTGTTGGGAAGCAAGCAGTTACTTACGGAGAACAGTTTTGTACTGGTACAGAATCCAGGAACACTGGCTAGGTTAACTGTCCGCTGTTAAATAACTGAAATACTTTTGAAAACTAGCGTTAAACCCAAATATATTTTATGTACTTATGTAGGGATAATACACGTTTTTTTGTGTATTAACGTCTGCAGAAGCCCGCGGGATTGTTTGTGACCGAGACCGAAGGTCGAGGTCACAAACATATCCCAAGGGCTTCTGCAGATGTTAATACACAAAACAAACGTGTATTGTCGCTATTCTTGCATAAAAATATATTTCACGGCGATTTATGTATTGTTTTCATACGTGATGACTTGACGATTCCGGTACATTTTTTATTTACCATTCCAGTTGTTCTTGGAAACGGTAAACATGTTTTAAATATCCGTATCCAGGGCCCGGAAATAAACAACGCTATCAAAAGCACCTCCTGAAGGTTTTTAAGCGATTTTTTTATCTCTCATTATTACAAACATAAAATTACCAATAATTGTTCAAATCATTTCACAATTTGGTGGACTCGATCACAATTTCAAGAATAATAACCTTGCATTCGAGTTATATTGAGTACGGACACGCAGTTGGAGTACGGATAAGTACGAACGTAGTGTCAAGTTTCCAAGCTGTTTATATAAATTCTTCGAGAAATTAGATAAAAACATACCGACTGATACTTACCAAAATCATAAATATAATACCTAAAAACGAACAATAGCACAAGTTACACGCGATACTTATTTATTCACAGTTATTTACAATAACTGAACAGACGCTTTGTAAAGGGAGTGAACTCTAAAAGAAGCTAGGGCGTACATTGATGGGGGCAGTACGTTTGGGGTTGGAAACAGATACAGCTAAACATACTATGGATTACATTGTATTTATAATGCTACAAGATAAGGTTGTTAAGGAAGAAACAAGACGCAGATGCCAAATATCAGTGTGCGTAAAAATACATACATATATCCCTGGCAAAGCATTTCAAAAATAAAAATCGGGTATTAACAGCACGTGAATTGCCTTGTTTGCACACGATTTTTCTCCTGTTAATACATGGGCGGATCCAGTGAAAAAAAGTAGTTTTTATGCAAGAATACATATAATAGGGACCTCCAAGGCCATGTCGTCAGACTTCTAATCACTTGTCCCTCACCAATTTTGGTTCCAGCATCACTTGGAGCGATGAATTCTTCATTCGAGGAAAGTACCCAGCTGTCTTATGGAAGGTCATGGTTCTACCCGGTACATGGCTCGTGATGAAAGCACGGAGTACAGCTGGGTTCTTCATGAAAAGCAGGGAAGTTGCCGTATGTGCTATAATTGTGTGGTGTGATGTTTAACCCAGCAAAATCTATATATATATATTTTTAACAAAAAAAATCGGATATTTGATTTCACACAAACTAAGCACAAAAGATATAATTTATGAAAACAATTGAGAAGACATACATGTGAAGTAGTAGCTCTTTCACCATGCAGACATTAAGATGGCATCTAAAGCTTTATAAGATTTATTCCTTAAAATATTCAAAGGTTTGTATCTTATTATGCCACCATTTGAACCAGCCGTTGTCATTCCATCTGCAACTTCAAGTATACTTCAATCCTACTACATTTTGCATCCAGCTCAAATTAATGATCTTGTTGACGTACAGCATCAACTTGAAATACATGCACATGTGTCAGGACTTGCATTTCTTATGCTTGTTTTAGTGAATGCTCCTTTTCAGGACCTGATGTTGACGACCTTGGGAGCAAAGCTTTTGTGATCGTCCGTCTTCCGTTCACAATTCATTGTGAACATGATAGATACCATATTTTGCAATCCGTTTTTATAAAACTTGCACACAACTTGTATTGGCATAATATCTCGGTTCCTTTCGAAAACTGGCCAGATCCCATCATCGGTTCCAGAGTTACGGCCCCTTAAATGGCAAACCTTGCTATTTTGGCTTGTGAACACGATAGAGACCACATTTTGCAATTGATTTCAATAAAACTTGCTTTTAACTTGTATTGGCATAATATCTTGATTCAGTTCGAAAACTAGCCAAATCCCATCAAAGGGCCGAAATTTGCAAGTTTGGCTTTTGCAGCCATATAGAAAATTCATTTATGGTTTGATTTGGTACAAACTTGCAAAATATCTTTAACAGCAATAGATCTTGGATTTCATGATCCAGTTATAGTTTCCGGCCCCTGATTGACCCCTGAAAGAGCCAAAATTTGTTGATTTTAACCCTGCGAACACGATAGAAGTGACATTTTACATTCGATTTTAACCACACAGCTTAAGTCACCATAAGATCTCGGATCCTTTTAAAAACTGGCTAGATTCCCTCATGGGTTCTATTTTGGCCCTTTCAACCATATAGAGGTTTCATTTATGCTTTGATTTGAAACAAACTTGCACAGAATGTTAATCTTGATGATCTGTTGGCCTAGTTCGAAACGGAGGCATGTGGGGTCAAAAACTAGGTCACCAGGTCAAATCGAAGGAAAAGCTTGTTAACACTCATGAGACCACTTTTATGACCTATCTTCACGAAACTTGGTAAGAATGTTCATCTTGATGATTCCTAGGCCAATTTCAAAACTAGGTCATATGGGGTCAAAAACTAGGTCACCCGGTCAAATGAAAGGAAAAGCTTGTTAACACTGTTGGAGCCAAATATGTGACCCTATTTTATGAAACTTGGTCAAAATATCTATTGATGACTCCTAGGCTTAGTTCGAAACTGGGTCATGTGGAGTCAAAATCAAATCAAAGAAAATACTTGTTAACACTCTAGATGCCATATTTTTGACCCTGTCTTCATGAAACTTGGTTAGAATGTTTATCTTGATGATTCATATGCCAAGTCCGAAACTGTCATATGGGGTCAAAAACAAGGTCACAACTGAAATCGATAGAAAAGCTTGTTAAGGTTTACCAGTATATCACAAAACAACAGATTTTTTAAGTAAATGAACAGCATCTTGACAAACAACTTATCTGTCCAATACATGTTCTACTGTTCTGTCCCACAGAGTTGGATACTTAAAATATTCTTAATGAGTTGTCCCCCTTTTAATAAGA
Source organism: Mercenaria mercenaria (assembly GCF_021730395.1). Lineage (NCBI taxonomy): Eukaryota > Metazoa > Mollusca > Bivalvia > Venerida > Veneridae > Mercenaria > Mercenaria mercenaria. Next base: position 30,314,873 of record NC_069362.1, read on the forward strand.
ATGCCATTTGTAAAGAAATAAATGTGAACAATTGTCAAAAACGATGTTTTACCTAGTTATGTAAAGTTTAAACACTCGCACGATGTTGCAAATGCATCAAAACGAAGACATGTAACAGCTTTTAAAAAATGGTGAGTTTTTAAAGCCGCTGAACTGTCCAGAAGTGTGGCCCCTTCATGCAGTCCCTTTCCGGAATTCAATAATATATCAGTAAATTGACAATGGTTTTGTAAAATAATATAAATGTTTTATACGCTGTTAAATTTGTATGTAAAACAATGCTTTCTTTCTATGATTTGACGACGTTCGAACTTTTTTCTCCGAAACATGGACCTATACCTTAACACTGTAGAGGCCACATTTATGACCCTATCTTCATGACAGTCTTATTTAGTCTTAGTCAGAATGTTTATCTTGAAGATTCATAAGCGATGTTTAACAGGTAAGCGATATAGGGTCATCATGACCCTGTTGTCATCCAGTTAAGGGGACGCATATTGCTACATTCACAGTTCATACAGCAATGCGGAAGGGGTGCATATTCAAGAAATCGATGGTGGGAAAATAAAAAACATATTCCTAAACTGATATAATACTGATGGACACCTGTAATATTCAGTATTTTGTGGATAAGGATGTGGTACTATGAATGTAATAGGAAAACAGAGGTCTTTGTGAAAGTACATTCAACACAAAATATTAAGCTTTTGTATAAGGAAAAAACAGGTTTTTTACAATAACAGTGTTCCAAATAATGTTGAAGGGATGAGATTTTCTTTCTAACACACCAGGTTTGCTTAAACATGTAAAAATTTAACGCCACGTCAGTTCATCTCGGGATGGACGCCATATTTCTCATTGATAAAAAATGTAAACAAAAAAATCAGAGTGGGATTAGCATTGCAAGGGCATAACATGACATTCTACACAATGAATACCTTAGAACAGATATCTAAGATGCTACACAGGTCAGGCGGGTTAAATGCATAATGTCGATCACTTGAAATTCATCTTGAAAAGGTGGTTAATTTTAGTTTGTTTACATGGTTTTTAATTTTCCCACGACTTCTCGGCGATTCACTGCAAATGTATTACTGCGACGGACGAAAGGTAACTCTAATAAACAACGGGAGACAACTTAGGTGTCAGCACGTGTACGATTTTTAAAAAAACATGTCGATGATTATAATTTCTTATCAAATAATGAATCCTATCCAGATATTCGTCTTTAATATTAGAAAATTATTAATTTCTGTGGACATTTGTCAAAAAATATTACTTACAGTGGACTACTTTGCGCATCAAACTGGTTTCCGCTTCAGTTGTGAGGCACTTCCGTTATACTTTTTGACAACAATAACAAAACACAAAATGAATCAATAAAGTCACTTATAAACCGACTGCTACTTAAATCAGTGTAAGTAAAGTTGTTGTTACAACATTATACATGTTCGTTACGTTATGAGATAAAGTTTATCTTGAACTGCATAATCCATTAATTACGTTTAGATGATATTGCATTTACAACTTGACCCCGTTCTTTTTACGTGAATGACAGCATTCTCGTGCAACTCGTGCAAACAGAGTTATGAAAAGTATGGTGGAGAATTCAAGGACAAATTATAAATGACATTAAAGTGAGGATAACTGTATATTCGTCCAGTTTTGATCATTGACATTCCTGCTGTGTATTAGTAACTTTTGTGAACATGATTAGAATGTTGCTTTTGCACATATACACATTGATTGGACCTCTCAACCAAATTTCATACCTTATTTTAGGGATTTTTAAGACAATACATTTTCAAAAGTTTGTTGAATGTGTTTTGATATTTAAGTGCATTGTAGTTCATGAATACCAAGTTAAAAATTAATAATGGCAACATTTCTAGGCCTTTATTGTAAGCCATTAGACTTCTGTAACGATAAATGTTTAATGTATTAAGGGGAATATACTCTTTTAGTTTTGGAATGTGGCATTCCTTGACCACCGTATCTTTTCTTATGCACTACTTTGTAAACAAGCTAAATAATGTGTTTTAGCTCACATATGCGAAATGAAAAGCAAGACAGTGAACTTATTTCACATTCTTTCTTTAAATTAGAATCTGTAGGACATTGATAAATGTTTGGACAAAGTGAAGCACTATTATTTTCGCACCAAAAATTCTTAATTGTTGACTTTGAATGTACACAAGAAGTCTTATGTAATTCAACAATAACTTTCTTGTTTCAGTTTTTCTCATTTTTATTTTAGTGAGCAATCCTTTGTGTACTTATAACAGTTGAAACAGTATTCATTTCATTTACCAAAACCTTGTACTTTTTTTAAGGTAAATTTTATAATACCCCACCCACTTTTTTCTAATTTCAAAGTATGCGTCCCCTTAAAATGAAATTTGATATGCAACATCATAATTGTTTAGTTGACTTGGGCATGTTATGGAGAAATTCATGCTTGATTATTGTTCTTTGGTTATCGCCCTACTTGGACTTTAAAATAGGGAAGCAATATTGATTTAATGCTTTGCTCTGTAGTCCACACATCTCCGACACCCCTGGATGGATTTACATCAAATTTCACAAGAGTGAACATTGCCAAGTAACTTCTCTTATATTACTTGGCAGATTTCAACCAAACCTAACAGGAGTGATCAGTCTCAAGCCTCATTGTGCATAATATCTGGAATTTCCGGTTTGATAATTTCCAGCGTAGTCACGGCCCTTGATTCATCAAATTTTATGATGTTTCGGCCACGTCTCTGATATAATTTAGCGGATTCCTACTAAAACTAACAGGTAATCAAGTATCTGGGTAGTTATACATATTCCTACGTTCCGGTTCAATGATTTTCGGCGGATGTTCTTGTATGTTGTAACTTGGGTTTCAGCATGACAGGCCACGTTCTATGAACGGAAGTTTCAGCGTGAGAGACAGCGTTTTTTCAAAGATATTTCAGCGTGTGGGAAGGATTTTTAAAAACGTGGGTTAACATGAGGGTCAGCATTTCAAGGACGCGGGTTTAAGCACGCAGACAATGTGGTATGAACGGTTTTTTTCAGCTTGAGGGACAATGTTCCATGAACATTGATTTCAGCGTGTTGGCACCTTTCTATGAACACGGGTTTCAGCGTGTCGGCACCTTTCCATGAAAGCGGGTTTCAGCGTGTCGGCACCTTTCTATGAACGCGGGTTTCAGCCTGTCGGCACCTTTCTAGGAACGCGGGTTTTTAGCGTGTCGACACCTTTCTATTAACGCGGGTTTCAGCGTGTCGGCACCTTTGTATGAACGCGGGTTTTTAGCGTGTCGGCACCTTTCTATGAAAGCGGGTTTCAGCTTGTCTGCACCTTTCTATGAACGCGGGTTTCGGCGTGTCGGAAACTTTCTATGAACGAGTGTTTCAGCATGTCGGCCCCTTTCTATGAACGCGGGTTCCAGCGTGCCGGCACCTTTCTATGAACGCGGGTTCCAGCATGTCGGCACCTTTCCATGAACGAGGGTTCAGCATGTCGGCACCTTTCTATGAACGCGGGTTTCAGCGTGTCGGCACCTTGCTGTTAACGTGGGTTTCAGCATGTCGGCACCTTTCTATGTACGTGGGTGCCAGCTACTGGGCAGCTTTGTATGAATATAGGTTTCAGCGAGAGAAGTGTTCTTTGAACGTAAAGGACAGCGTTCTATTCACATGGGTTTCAGTATGAGTTGCAGTGTTCTATGAATATTGTTTTCAGGATGGAGAACAGCGTTTTATGAACATGGGTAAAAGAATAAGTAGCAATGCTATGTGAACGAAGGTTTCAGCGTGAGGGGCAGTTTTCTATGATCGTGGGTTTCAGCTCGAGGGGCAGCGTTCTTTGAAGGGGACGTTTCAGTTGGAGGGGTAGCTTTCTATATACGTTGGTTTCAGCATGAGGGACAGCGTTATATGAACGTTGGTTTCAGCTTGATGGGTTGCGTTCTATGAACGGGGGTTTCAGCACCGGGGATTGTGTTGAATGAACGTTGCTGTCAGCATGAAGAACAGCGTTTTATGAACGTTGGTTTCAGCATGAGGGTTTGCGTTCTATGAACGGGGATTTTAGTATGAGAGGTTGCGTTCCATGAACGGGTGTCTCAGCATGAGGAGTTGCGTTTTATGAACGGTTGTCTCAGCATGAGGGACAACGTTCTAAGAACGGGGGTTTCAGTAAGAGGGACAGTGTTTTATGAACGTTGGTTTCAGCGCGAGGGATTGCGTTCTATGAGCGGGTGTCTCAGCATGAGGTACAGCGTTCTAAGAACGAGGGTTTCAGCAAGAGGGACAGCATTCTATGAACGGGGGTTTCAGTATGAGGGGTTACGTTCTATAAACTGGGGTTTCAGGATGAGGGGTTGCGTTCTATGAACAGGGGTTTAGTATGAGGGGTTGCGTTCTATGAACGGGGGTTCCAGTACGCGGGGTTGCGTTCTATGAACGGGTGTCTCAGCATGAGGGACAGCGTTCTATGAACGGGTGTCTCAGCATGAGGGACAACGTTCTATTAACAGGGGTTTCAGCAAGAGGGACAGCGTTCTATGAACGTTGGTTTCAGCATGAGGGACAGTGTTCTATTAACGTTGGTTAGGCGTAGGCAATACAGAACAATATAACTGCACCTTAAGAATCCTACTTGGCAGATATCGCGACACTCAACATTTGTAAATACATGTTATGAGGATATAATTGAAAGCCATCCGCAGATATATGCATATGGCGATGCACATGGAATCTTCAATGATGCACAGGATGTAATTCCATGAAAAGCGCCCGAATGGACCCCAGATATAATAACTTGAAAACAATGGGCAGAACTAAACAAACTGGAATTTAGATAGGGGAACTTTCTTTATGGAGCCTGCATATCACAAAAACTGCCAAAAGACAAATTATTAAATTAAAAAGCAGGCACCGTATCCAAGGGGTGATTACAAAATACCCAAAGCTTTTAAAGCGGGAGTATTGAAACCACCAAAGCCGAAATTAATTAAAAGGTATTTTTTATTATTAAATTTAATAAGCTGACGGAAACATTTGAAGCAGTTCTTTAAGGGTAAATCAAATACATATGAATATATCCTAATTGTCTATGTTGCTTGTCTAAAAGCATTTATTTAGACTTAGATGTGTAATTACATGGGAGGACGGGAGGTAACTAATATATATATGTCTGCTTATTACATACTCCTTTCTATTTTCCGTTAAATTACAATGGAACCGAAAAAGTCAATATTTTTTCCATACACTGCCGCATGAATTTCCTATCGGGTGCATGACGTAATTTAATGTGTGTCGTTGCATTTGTTCTTTATTTAATTTAGTATTGTTAATCTTATTCAGGCTATTGAACAAATCATATAATATTTACATTACATTTATGCATGTAAATACGTAAGTATAGGTTATAGATCATTTATTGACTTTCTAATGCAATTAAGTTTTCCGAAACGGAGCGCAGCGTAGTGAAGTGAAGGCAAAACTTAATGCATTAGAATGTCAATAAGTGTTTCTATAAGCGACTTATAGTTAAAACGCCCCTTTCCATCATTCAGCGACAACTCGGTCTCAAGTAAACTAAACCACACATGGAACCCTTCTTTTTAAAATTTGCACATTTGTATATAGTAACTTTTTACAATATCTTATTAAAACTCCATTTCTGTTTTATTTTGCAAAGGTAACTTTGAGTAAAAATTGTTTAAGATTCGAATTTGAATTTCCCTGGGAGGTGCAGCCAACATTGTTTGTACACAAAATAATGTAGATGTAATTATAAATAAATAGTGCACGACTCACTTATCAAGTAGTTTGTAGAACACAATATTACATTCTTCTTCATTGAAAATATAATATGCAGGTTTAACTCATGATAATCTAACAATTCTATTTAAGCAACTATAACTTAAAAATAAAAAAAAATACACTTTCGACATTTATATTATAGTAAGCGCACTCTGGTTTATTTTTAGACCAAAAGAGGTAATTGACCTCCGGTTTGTAAACATTCACGGTCAATGCTGTTTTAAAATCCTGGAGATAATACAAAGAGTGAAAGGTGCAGAAATGTAAAACTTGAACTATGAAAATACAGAAGAAAAAGACACAATTTGATATTTATATACTTGGTCACACATTATTTCTTGTATGCAGTCCCTGTTTTGGCAGTTGCTCCGCCTCCCTGAATGTGTGAAATCCGTAGTAGATGGAACAATGAATACTCAATTTTGTACTACTTCATGATTAAGTGGACTAATTTTTTTCAGTTATGAAATAATATGAAAATAAGTTGGTTATTTTTGTGAAAATCCTTCGCTCGTCATTGGTTAAAAAGATTTTTGAACTGTTAGTAATAAAACGGTTATTATTTTTGCATCGGGAAATATGCACTCGTTCTTTTGCGGAAGAATATTGCGCTCCTAAATGCGCGCAATATTTCTGCTGCAGAACTCGTGCATATTTTCCGATACAAAGCTAATAACCTGTAATTGTAAGTACTTGCCTAAGACAAGAGGTGTCTCTTTAATATAAAGATGTCAGTTATTGATATAAATTGCACGTTTGTAAAATCATTTGTGGTTATCTGAAAGACTTAGAAATCAGTTTCAAGACTTTATCCGTTGTTGTTTTATCTTTATTTTTTTTTAAATTCTTTCTACAAAGGTTTCAAACTAAGCGGCAGCGTCTTATCAACGAAAGATTCAGCATTAGGGGCTGCGTTTTTTTAACGTGGGTTTTAGCATGTGGGGTTGAGTTGTACGAACGGCAGGTCAGCAAGAGCGACGGCGTTCTATGCTCATTGGTTTGAGCATGAGGACAGAACACTTTTAACGCGGGGTTTAAAGTGTTTGCAGTTTACTATGAACATTGGTGTCAGACCAAGGGGCAACGTACTTTGCACTCGGGGTTCAGCTTGATGACTAGCGTTCTATGAACGTGGGTTACAACTGGAGAGGCAGCGTTTTTTTAGCAGGATTTAAAAGATATTTGAAGCAAAATGGACAACTCTTGTACTGAAAGCTTTTCATTGACTTTGGCATTTCCCCAATTATAGTCTGTATCAAAAGTCTCCATAGCTAAATCAATTCAAAAGGGTATAGTGTAAGTTTAGTTTACTAGAGCCTATGCTGAATTTCGTTTGTCATTTAGTAAATTCAAAATCCAAAACTAGCCAAGAGCCTAAAACTCATGAAAAATATCTGAGTGAAAGAGAATGACATACTCTTTATGATAAACTTACCAAAGCCATACCAAAAATTGACCTGAAGGAAATTATTAATTTAAAATATATTTATTATATAAATCTGGTATTATAATAATAATAATAATAATGTAAACAAGCCCCTAGATATACAACATTTTACACTTATGAATGCACTCAGTTAAAGTGATAATTGTTGACACAATTGTAAATGAGAGGCCCCAAATTGTGTTAACAGTTTAAGTTGTAAATTGATGTGAATATCTGAAGTTATCCGTCTACCATGTGTACAGCAATAAATAAAACACCTTATAGTTTATTAAAGGTAGTGGACCTGTAATTTTTTTTGCGAATATCGTCTTTTCTATATGCTTTTTCGGCAAATTTCGTTGTTTTTTTATTATAAAGTAATGATCTTGCTAAGCTATATTTACGTCCAGAGAATATCGAATTGCTTACAAAATACAAAATTACACGGTAATTGCAGAAAGTAATTACAAATGTACTGACCCACCACCATAAAATGTTGTAATTACATTTGATGACAGTGACCTTTCGTGTTACATTATTTGCCGCAAAGTACTCCTGAACAGTCAGAGAAATGAGAAAAGCAAAACAAACACTTTAAAGATTATTAATTGAAATGATGAATTACCTATGATGTTACACATATGTGATTTTGAAATTGTCATTGTTGGATATACATTTTACATTTTAATATATATTGTGTAAACAAAGTTATAAACATTGAGAACAAAAAATAACGTTAGCTAAAACAGCCAAAACTTAAATATCTGAGGTAAAGTTTCTTAATCTCGTAAAATTTCTTGATTATTTTGTTTTATGTTTTTGCACATGTTTCTAGCAGGGTCTTAACATAACTTATAAAAAAACTGTCAGTTATCATTAAACCATGAGAAAAATGTGCATGTTGTAAATGAATACAAAGAGCTTTAAACAAATATAGGCCATATTTGTCTACCTGATTTTCTTTCACTTGTGACCAAGGTTTTATATTGGCTTCACTTTATTGGTCAATTCAGAGTTGTTCCCCTTAGATTTGTCTGCATGGTTAAAATTGCTGACTTCAAATTAATTGCCCGCATCGACGACATACTGTACACGTTTTCATGTGAGAAAACCATCCATCTGACTTACGAACAGATGTTGATTCTATGCATTCTATGCAGGTGCTCTCCCATGCCTGAATTAAAGTCCGCATGTGCATCTTCAGCCTTCCTCCACCAGTAAAAGCTTGAAACTTGCCATATTTGCTAAACTACTTTCTTTGTTTGTGTCAGTGCAAACCGTTTCCCAAAAAATATGTCTCAAATTCTATTTATTGCAGACAGAACTAATTGAAAGTCAATACCGTTTAGTTTGTAAACTGTTGTTGCTTAACCGTAACGTTTGCTAAACATAAAACTTAACGGTCCTGCAACATTTTTATTTTTGTCGTGTTGGGCGACCTTTTAAGTTTCCGTTTTTTTCTGTTTTATACTAATTTTAAGGAAAAAAACGAATTTGAATGTGTGCGAAAAGTGTTTGATAGGACTGCTTGGTTTAACCTTCAGTGTTTGATGTTCGGAAAATGCTCGATTTAGGTTTGGAAACCAACAGTTTTGTACACCGGAAGAACGTTGTGAACAAAACAAACAAGTGCAAGAAATAACGATTTAAAGCGAAATACGGAATGAAACATTAATTGAAAAAACAGTGTAATATAAAGAAACAAAAATTGTACCGTTGTTTAATCTAAGATATTAGATTTACCTAGTACCTGACAACAGGCTTGTTGCAGTACCAGTAGTACTGCTAATGCAGTACTACTGAAGCCATTTTAGCAATTACTGGTACTGCTACTGAATTACTTGGGTCAAAATTTGGTGACTACTGTTACTGATACTGCATTACTGTCTCAAAAAAGTGGTATTGGTACTGCAGTACTCAACCAGTACTTTGTTTTTTTTTTTGTTGTTGTTTTTTCTTTGTTGTTTTGATTTTCAAAAAATTGTACTATTTTTATGAAATGGTGCCTTTATAACTAAGCATCTAATACATGCTGCCTTTAATATAATTTAGATGTTATGCCTTTAAGCAATCATATTTATCGACATGACTGAAGCATATATCACAGAACAGCAATTATGGGATAAACCTGTTTTGCTGTTGAATGTATAATAGCAATATAATAGCAATCCTGCACTGATTTGAGCTGTCATCAATAACAATGAAATGGTCAGTTCGCTCAGTTTTCAGTATAAATAGTAAAGTATTAAGAGTAAAGTAACTTATTTTATTTCAATAGAAAAGGTGTTAATAAGAACAATGGATGCATATCATTTGAGTTGAGTATATCTATTATGCACATAAGTGTGGTAATTAACTGTATTGTTATCTTTGCATAAGAATGCTGCCACCCAAAACAAACAAACACACAAGCCTTTGTCTTCAATGAAGTTTGTCAATCATGTTTGCTTTTCAATATTACAGTAGAGCGACTCTTTTCTATAGCTGGCAAGATATTTCGGCCAGATAGGTGCCGGATGAATGACGAGACATTTCATAACCTTATAATGATCAAATGCAATTCAGAAGCTAAAAATGCATAAAAAGTTAACAAGTGTGTTGAAACTTTAAACATGAATAACTATACATAAAGTGCTGTGTTCAAGGTTAAACAAATACATAAATGATATTCTCGCACTAATGTAATATGCACTAGATTTAAGTTAGAAATAAAATAGCTGAGAAAATGTAATGTTTTATGATGAGTCAGTTTATTGCAAGTACCCATAACAATTGACCTCAAGAACGTACTGGTACTGGTACTGCATTACTCGTGAAATAAAAGTACTGGTACTGCAGTACTCAGACAAAATTTAGTACTGGTACTGGTACTGCATAAATGTGCAAGTACTGGTACTGGTACTTCAGTACTATACCCCTAGTACTGCAACAAGCCTGACTGACAACAGTGGGAAGCAGATGTCATTTATAACTGAGGTCATACAACATGGTGAATATAGCATACTACCAAGCTGGCAGGGTGGCCCAGTCAGAATTTGTATAATGAGAACTGCGTAATTTTGGATGTCTGTAAATCACAGTGAGGGATAATGACTGTTAATTATTGGAAAAATGTAAAAAGCTGATACATGTAAAATTCTTATTTCTGTTGTAAACCTAACTGCTGCCGGCTTTGTATGAATCGATGAGTCATCACGGTGAGGGAAATTCAAAACACTGAAGTGTTCCATGCTTGTTGATTGACACTCGGGTACATTTTTGCTATTTTGTGAAATAAAAAAAAAGGAGATGGCTAGATCGACATTCCATTCATTTCCTTTAGTTCAGTAGGGCCATTGCAATAGAAAAATGCAAAAAAAAAACTGGACATTGTTCCTGCAATCATTGCAGACTGCCCAAAAAGTGCAAAACTGATGATTTGGCATGTTGTTTTTAATGGGTTGGTTAATACTTCCGTTTTGATAACTTTTTGTATTATTGTATGAGAATCCTGATTTTGTTATTAATTAAAAGCACAAAGCATGCATACAATTTATGAAATGGCCACCCTGATTCTGCACATTAGGGAAGTTCAATATTACGATTCGCTACATGTAAGCCTGGCCGTGCCGAAAATGTTCGAATCCAGGTGTACCCTGTTGCCTCAATATATTCAAGGCTTACACCACTAAATCGGACTGTTCTTCATTTTGTATGTAATCTACTTACTTAATAACCTTGTTTAACAAATCAGTCTTTCAGAGTTATATTCCTATAAAGAACTATATAGATCTAGCTTTTATAGAAAAAGAAAAATGAATTAACTTTTATATGACGAAGTGATTTGGACAGAATGCACTATACAAATGTATATGTGAACAAAATAACACACCATCCTATTGATAAAGGACACGAAGAAAGGTCAGCTGAAAACAATTCACAAGGCTTCTGATTGGTTGAAGAAAATCAGCACTTTAAGTAAGATATGTTGGATGTGTTTGAAAACTTATTTCATCAATTAAAACTCTATTCCATGAAAACGGGCTAAAGTTATATGGGATCATGCATTTTGTATGAGACATATGCATGTTTTATCAATTGAGCATTTTCATGAAATATATTTAAAACAAATAATAGATCTACAAATTTGAAATATATGTAAACGTAAAAGTACAGATACTTCCATATTTCCTTAGTTCTTTGATCACGATTCGTATTTACGTTTCGATCTGAACATGAAATTTGATTTACCCAACACATTACATTTAGTTTTGTTTAAAATATATGTATTCTATGCTCTTTCTAACATACACTCTCAAATAAACAAAACATAATATTGATCATCAACATCAGCAACTGCTGGAAAATAAAATGAAACTTATGCTCGATTTCAAAGTTTATTGAAAGTCAAGGCCTTATGGACATCTGACAAAAACATAACATATCATACAACATGGCATATCAAACAAGATATATTTGTGGTTAACAATGTACGAGAAGGATGAGAAATGTTATTAAGGTAGTGAACCAACAATCACAATCGGCGAACTACAAACCCTCCACACACGATCACAGCACTCACAATCGGCGAACTACAAACCCTCCACACACAATCACAGCACTCACAATCGGCGAACTACAAACCCTCCACACACAATCACAGCACTCACAATCGGGGAACTACAAACCCTCCACACACGATCACAGCACTCACAATGGGCGAACTAAAACCCTCCACACACGATCACAGCACTCACAATGGGCGAACTACAAACCCTCCACACACGATCACAGCACTCATAATCGGCGAACTACAAACCCTCCACACACGATCACAGCACTCACAATCGGCGAACTACAAATCCTCCACACACGATCACAGCACTCACAATCGGCGAACTACAAACCCTCCACATACGATCACAGAACTCACAATCGGCGAACTACAAACCCTCCACACACGATCACAGCACTCACAATCGGCGAACTACAAACCCTCCACACACGATCACAGCACTCACAATCGGCGAACTACAAACCCTCCACACACAATCACAGCACACGCCGGTTTTTATGAAAATTAATGTGAGATATAAACAACTTCTACATGCAAAGAATGCCGAGTCTGCCACAGAAGAACACGCTCTTGGACATCGCAGAGTGTGATTATCGGTCCATCACCCTAAAACATGTAAATTATCTAAACTACATACTATATTGTTACAAAGACTGCCAAGTTAGGTAGTGTCGTTCTACTGACTCAGATATAAATCTGCATCACGTCAACTACTGCGAAGAATGATGTAAAACAGGTATAAAACCACCACATGACTGAGAGCGGAAACTAAAAATAACTATAAATCCGAAAGTTGAGAGGCGACAAGCAAGAATGAACTGAAAGGAAATATGATTAAGTATTAGCCGAGACCTAATAAATATAAATACAATAAATTCAATCCGGTTGCACATGACAACTTCTTTGTTCTCTAGCAATACTGGCACTATAAAATCTTCACTTTGCTACAGATAATTTACAGGGTTCGCACAGGCCTTGAAAAGTCCTTGAATTCGATGGTAGTCCTTGAAAACTCCTTGAAAATGACAAAACCCCTAAAAAACCTGGAAAAGTACTTGAATTTTGAAAAAAACTCCTTGAATTTGACCTTTCACTCCTTGAAAATATTCTTTCCGTAACTTTGCTTTGCAAAAAGAATTTAAGGCTTAAAATAAATCGGAGAAAATGAAAATAAATTCGTGAAATTGCAGGATCGGGTCACTCGTATGCTGTTATAGTGGTCTACGGCCACACTTTAACGATATTTACAGAGTGCTATTTCTACTATATCACCGTTTGCATGTTTCCGTTTCCGTTTAAAAAAGTACGGGGAATAATAACTCGCAATTTTTAGCTATTTGCGAGTGTTTCCAGTGAATTAAAATGAGTAAGAAAAATAAACATGTTTACTCAAGTAAGCGGGAGACAAAAGACAAATATAAACAGTGGCTGAAGCCCTATAGAGCAGACAGAACGAAGTGTATTTGTACGTCGTATGACAAAATTTTGAGGTATCATTAGTAGGAGTGTGCTAAAAAATCACAAGAATAGTGATAAACCTCAGCAAAATAGTGAATTACATCAATCTAATAATCGAATTACGTCATTTTCAAAGGTGTGACAAGTGATGGTTGTTTTATTTTTGCATTACATAATAAAAGTTTTTCAGATTAGGTCGTGGTTTTGAAAAAAAATAAAGCTTGAAAAATTGTAAAAAGTCCTTGAAAAGTCCTTGAAAAGTACTTGAATTTTGTCTCTGATATTCTGTATGAACCATGATTTATGATTTATACACCTGAATTTTCATAGTGCGACAGCAAGATCACTTTATAGGAATTTGAAATATTTCTCGCATAATTTTTTTAGCTCGACTATTCGAAGAATAAGTAGAGCTATCCTACTCGCCACGGCGTCGGCGTCGGCGTCACACCTTGGTTAAGTTTTTCGTACCAGTCCACATTTTGACAAAGTCTTTTGAGATAAAGCTTTGAAACTTTCAACACTTGTTTACCATCATCATGGCCAGTTATAGGCAAGAGCACATAACTCCATCAAGGATTTTGGCTGAATTATGGCCCCTTTTGACTTAGAAATCATGGTTAAGTTTTTCGTACCAGTTCATATTTTGACAAAGTCTTTAAAGATAAAGCTTTGAAACTTTCAACTCTTGTTTACCATCACCATGGCCAGTTATAGGCAAGAGTACATTACTCCATCAGGGATTTTGGCTGAATTATGGCCCCTTTCGACTTAGAAATCTGGGTTAATATTTCGTACCAGTTCATATTTTGACAAAGTCTTTTGAGATAAAGCTTTGAAACTTTCAACACCTGTTTACCATCACCATGTCCAGCTATAGGCAAGAGCACATAACTCCATCAAGGATTTTGGCTGAATTATGGCCCTTTTTGACTTAGAAATCTGGGTTAATATTTCGTACCAGTTCATATTTTGACAAAGTCTTTTGAGATAAAGCTTTGAAACTTTCAACACCTGTTTACCATCACCATGTCCAGTTATAGGCAAGAGTACATAACTCCATCAAGGATTTTGGCTGAATTATGGCCCCTTTTGACTTAGAAATCTTGGTTAAGTTTTCCGTACCAGTTCATATTTTTTGTAAAGTGTTTGACATATGGCTTTGAAACTTTTATCACTTGTTTAGTATAATAGTCTCTATCTGTAGGAAAGAGAACATAACTCTGTCATCTATTTTGGCTGAATTATATTCCTTTTTGGACTTTGAAATTGGTTCTGTTTTCATACAAGTCTATGTTTTGTCAAAACTGTTTGACATATGGCTTTTAAACTTCGAACACTTGTTTATCATTATGATTTCCATCTGTAGGCAAGAGTACGTAAATATTTTGACTGAATTATGGCCCTTTTTGGACTTTGAAATTGGCTCATATATTGCCATTTAGTGCAAGACTTATCGAAATCGAAGTAATACAGGAACATTGTTTGTCTAATCTATTATTTCTTTTGTCTGAATATCCGTGGAAATATTTTGACCCCATTCTTCAATCAATTCTTCGAATAGTCGAGCGCGCTGTCATCAGACAGCTCTTGTTTTTTTTGCTTATACATTCTGTAATTCAAACATTTATGCTTTACAATAGTGAATAAATTTGCTATATGTTCTATATAAAATTATCAATCTTCTGAGAAATGTAACACATAGTAAAGACCATTTTAAAGCAGGATTACTAGCCTGATAATCTTAAATGACCTATTAACCAACTTTAAAAGTAGGAATCATGCATCTCCTAAGAGAGATTTATTTTTTCTGATACGTCGTTATGAACAAATGTCTTGAGTAATTAGGTTTGTTTACATTTCTATAGATGTAAAACAATCTACTTGAAAAAAGTCTATCATAGGCTACAATGAAATAAAAACAAAAAATTGGCTTACATAAAATATGAAAATGCTACTTTCACTTGGTAAAAAAACCTTTTCACCATTTGCCCTGTAGTGCTGCTTGATTACCTATTTAGTAGATTGTAGGACATTTGCCCCACAGGACATTTGCCCCCCAATGAAAAAATGTACTACAGGACATTTGCCCCCCAGTTGAAATGGCAGATAGGACATTTTCCCCCCACTTCTTATTTTTAGAATGGACATTTGCCCCCCAATATTTTTGTCCTATGTGCCAGTAGATATACTGTGTTTCATGTTGTTTTATTATCAAAATTACTCTAAAAGGCAATATTCAGTAAAAAAAAAAACTATTTTATTGATAAAAATTTGATGAATATGTTAATTACATTCAGGTGTTAAGGTAAATAATAGCTTATTATTGAGTTATAAAAGTGCTCATAACAATGTTATAATATTTTAATTTGTGCAATGTTTTTAACATTCAAACTTGTTAATTTGGCAATTATCTACTAGAAAGATGTAAGAAACAAAGACATTGTTATCTACAATATGATAATTATCTTCTACCAAGTTCCTAAAAAATCACTAGGGGGCAAAAATATTGGGGGCAAATGTCCATTTCAGAAATAAGCACTGGGGGGCAAATGTCCTATCTACCATTTCAACTGGGGGGCAAATGTCCAGCAGTCCACTTTTTTATCGGGGGGGGGGGGGGGGGGGGGCAAATGTCCTGGGGGGCAAATGTCCGGATCCCATTTAGTATTATTTATTGTACATGTTAACGTTTAACTGAAGGTCTATGCCGGTGTAGCGAGTCAGTCGCACACCTTTGTTTAAGTTGCAAGCTAGATATTTTTCAATTTATTTAGCTATGAAATAGGTGCATAAAAGTACCTAACGTATGTTTCATTTTCATAGAATCCTAAAATATACATCTATCCGCTCCTAATAAAAGTCATTACATTTACAACAATAATCATAAGTAAGTATATCAACAGTCCAATGGAATGTGATATTAATAGTTGTTATACTAGTAACATAGGTTAGATGTTGCACATAAAGATAATATAAAACAAGCATTGTCAAAAACAAAAAAAAAAGTAAAAAAAAAAACAACCCAAAACAACAACAACAAAAACAACAACAACAACAACAACAAAAAAGCAAAATAATAATAAAAATATTTAAACATTAAAAATATACCAAAAGGGTTTGAACTGTACACAAAGAATTGT
This sequence comes from Mercenaria mercenaria, assembly GCF_021730395.1. Lineage (NCBI taxonomy): Eukaryota > Metazoa > Mollusca > Bivalvia > Venerida > Veneridae > Mercenaria > Mercenaria mercenaria. The sequence continues at coordinate 30,331,275 of NC_069362.1, forward strand.
TTGCGATGAACTGTAATCTGAACGTAAGCATATATATAATCATATCTATTTCTCAGGTACAACGTTATAAAAACACATTTTAACCTATGCACATTTCAAGTTTTGTACTGTCAACTGGTTCACACATTTGATACCCATTGATGGATAGAAATGAAACAATTCCTTAACGGAATAGAAACGTTATGAATAATTAAGCTTTTAAACAATTTTTGGAAATAAAAAATAAAATTTGAACACTGGTTCTTGTATTTACTCAGATAAAACTTGTACTCCACTCTTCTGTATCTGTCCTCAAGTTTAGTTATAATACAAATGCACACCATAACGGCTTATCTCAATTTGAAAAAAAAAAAAAAAACAAGCTCCAAAATAAATTAATCAGGTTTATACTCTATCTGGAAAATAGGTCCCATATTGCCCAAGAACATTTTATTTCATTAAATTGGTACCCGTCAGTAAAAGAGTGGAACAAATAACATTGTGTCATGTTTTCAAATTTAAAAATGGACAATCTCTTGAATATATGAGTCAATACTTTGTGAACCTAGATTCTGTTCATTCATATAGAATAAGGTGTAGTGACAGTGGGTCCTTTATGCTACCTAGGGTGAAAGGCTTTGGGTTGAAGTCATTTTCCTTTTTAGGTTATAAGTTATTGAATATGCTTTCATCTCAAATAAGGAATCTGTCTAGCCCCACTATTTTCAAAAGTGCTGTTAAGGATCATTTTTAAAGATATAAGATTATACATGCATGTTGACAATATCGAAACGAACAAACAAACAAATAACAAGAGCTGTCCGTAAGACACTATTCGCAGTATTCGGCCATCTGACAATAAAATGAATTAATGTGTCAATTAAAAGAAAAAGGGACATAATTTGATCGAAAAACTTTAACATGAAAATAATACAAAGTATAACACCTTGATGACCTTGATTTAGGATATAATGGGTAACACGTACATTGTTTTGTATGCTGATCAATTTATATGTGAAGTTAAGTAACATATAAGCTATAGTAACAAAGATATGACAGAACAACAAAGTTAACCTTAAAAAATAGCCTATTTATAACACCTTGTCGACATTGACCTTGGGTATAATGGACTCAGTCTCTGTACGTACTTTGTTTGTATGCTTGAAAATGTTTATATGAAGTTACAGTGAGATATAAGCAATAGTAACAAAGATATGACAGAAAAACGCAGTTTGCCGAAAAACTTTAACCAAGAAAGTGACACGCCGACGCCGACGCCAACGCCGACGCCGAAGCTGAAGCCGGGGCGAGTAGAATAGCTCCCACCTCACTCCTCCCTATTCTCCGAATAGTGGAGCTAAAAATGAATATTTTGCACAATTCAAAGTTTTGAGAACAGGCTATGTAAGAACAAAAACGAAAATGGTGACAGATAACAAATTAGATAATGCGGATGTGCAAGGCTTCCTGCTCCCGAAATACAATTCTTTGTAGCAGCAGGATCAGATGTTTCGTTTCCACATTTAACCATTCCATCTGCCGTTGTAACTTCTGCCGTTGTAACATCTGCCATTGTAGCATTTGCCGTTGTACTTTCAGGAGTAGTGGATTCTGTCGTAGGGCCTAAAAAATAAATGAGCCGTGCCATGAGAAAACCAACATAGTGGGTTTGCGACCAGCATGGATCCAGACCAGCCTGCGCATCCGCGCAGTCTGGTCAGGATCCATGCTGTTCGCTAACAGTTTCTCCAATTCCAATAGGCTTTAAAAGCGAACAGCATGGAGCCTGACCAGACTGCGCGGATGCGCAGGCTGGTCTGGATCCATGCTGGTCGCAAACCCACTATGTTGGTTTTCTCATGGTGCGGCTCAAATGCATTAACAGAGGGTTCGATACCATAACGCAGTTGTTTCATGCATGTACGGAAATCGAATCTCGATTTTGATTGGCTGTTGGGCAATGATTATTTCCATTAACCATTGAAGCACACAGCACGATTCTCCATTGCATATATATTTTCAATGCCGTTAAGCGTAAAATTAAAAGAGCTATCAACACAAAACCATTTGAAATATATCTCTTTTTTTGCGTCTTATGTTTGAAAGCTAGTACTAACAGTCTTTTAGTAAGCATTGTCTTATTGGGAGAGATAGCAGTTGATGTAAAAGGGCTAGTGGCGTTTTAAGTTATTATATAAAAGTATAAAGCAAATAGTTTGTTGTTTTGTGTGTGCGTATGTGTGTGGTGGGGGGGGGGGGGGGGGGGGGGGGGGAAGGGGTTAAAGATAACAGTAATGCGTAACAAGATATTTCGTTTTGTTTTTATTACAGTTTTCAATAGCTCTATCCTTGTAAGTTTGTTCAGCGAAAGAGACACGCACGCAAGCATTTCATTTTTTTTCAATAGGATTTTTGTCGCAGGAAGCCATCCAGCTAGCTTGCTGAAGATTATTTGTTTTGTCACGTTGCCCGCAGTTGCCTTAACTTGTCAATGTCCAGATACAACTTTTGTCTCCCAAAGAACAAAGAAAAGAAAAAAAAAACAACAAAAACTATTCTTTACGAAAACCAGACTTCTTTATGCATGCAAATCCTCGGTAAAAAATTCTTGTGAACTATTATGTATATATAGTTTTGTACCTGGTGGCGAGTTGCAGAGGTCTCCGGAACAACAGTCAATTTGCGAGAATGTAAATATACTGGCATTGCAGAATTCGTAACAAGAAGTGAAATAAAGCAATGGGTTTGCTCTGATGAATGTCTGTAATAAATATCAATTAAATTTAAAAATAAAAAATATTCTGTGATGATTGAGTTAGTCAGCTTAAAAACGCTTACATATGTGATAGTAATAAGAAACGTAGATACATATATATTACTGCTTAACCTAATTAAACGGTGTTATTAACATTGATGTTGAAAGGAATCATTTTGCTCGACATGAATAGTACGCAAGACTCATATCAGTTGATTTATAGCAAGTGCATCGTGCACAAAATACAATTTGAAAATATGACTTCCACGGACTCTTGAACAGAAACGGACTACAGCGGGGCGGACTCTTTAACAGAAAGACGTACAGCGGGAAGGACTCTTTAACTGAAAAACGTACAGCGGGACGGACTCTTTAACAGAAAAACGTACAGCGGGATGGACTCTTGAACAGAGAAACGTACAGCGGGACGGACTCTTGAACAGAAAAACGCACATCGGGACGGACTCTTGAACAGAAAAACGTACAGCGGAACGGAATCTTTTACAGAAAAACGTACGGGATGGACTAAAGTGGGACGGACTCTTTAACAGAAAAACGTACTGCGAGACGGATTACAGCGGGACGGTCTCTTGAAGAGAAAAACGTACAGCGGGACGGACTCTTGAACGGACGTTCTCACGAAACGTTATTTATGTGACACCCCCATTGTTCTCTCTATTGTTCTATCAGTCACATAAAAAGAAAAAGGTCACATAAACAGAACGGAATGAATGACATCAAAGAGAAAGTACCGTTATGAAGTCACTTAACCATCATTTCGCGGGCACAGAGAAACGTACCGCGGGACGGACTCTTGAACAGAAAAACGTACAGCGGAACGGACTCTTAAATAGAAAAACCTACAGCGGGACGGACTCTTTAACAGAAAAAAAGCACAGTGGGAAGGACTACAGCCAGATGGACTCTTTTAACAGAAAACCAAAAGTACAGTGGGACGGACTCTTTAACACAAAAACGTACAGCGAGACGGACTGTTTAACAGAAAATTCACATTAAAGTAAGGCTCTTTATCATGAAAGAGACTGGCTTACCCTACACTGTTCATCTGGAAGTAAAGTGCACAGTTTTGCCTTCCCTTCCTGTATGGCTTCTCTTATGCAACCTTCATAATCACATTCTATGCTGTAGCACTCGTCCTGAAACAAACCTTACACAGATGATTGTTTTACAATAAACTGGCTGAAAATATCTTTCATGATATTTCAATTTTGGAATTATATAAGTGACGTTTTTCCTTATCAAATATATGTACATTGACTATATACATATATTGTATTAATAGCTCCGTTTAAACGTAAAATATCTAAATACAGAACATTATCGCATCGCTGTTTATTGGTAGAACAGTAATATCCGTGTCATATAGGCCAAACATTCATGTATTGACGATTAAAAGTACAGGAAACATGATACAATTTAGAGACTGCCGTATAAACATCTGTCCTATAGACATTTTTAATTGCACGGCCCATCAGGGCCGGGCATATAGAGGTGGTTTTAGAATGTGCAATGGGTTCGGATTTGACAATTTTTTCCCTTCGGGTCATATTTCTGTTAAATTTTCGTTTGACACTCAGAAAGTGAATATTCTAACGTGTAATCGCAAAAATAATGGAATTAATATTATTTAATTGTGTTCCTTCTGGTTTATATTTTGCAATATTTGCAGAATTTGCATTATATTGAATCGGATTTGATCATTTCAGCCTTTCAAGTTATTCGCGCAGAGCCATTCGCGCTTGCGCAGTAAAATTATACATTCTTGCTGTACATAAAGTGTAGTCAGTGTAACGTCTTTTTTATTGAAATATTTTGTAGTGGATTTTGTCAAGAACAAGGTAAATTGTTACCAACAATATTGTTTTTGATAACAATGCATTTTGAGTGCCAATTCACATTCGTTGATCTAAATTTTAGAATAAACCAAACTCATAGCGAGTCACCCTAAGTGATGACCTACTTACACTATCAATAGGAATCATAAATAAATAGCATGCTTTAGAAGACTTTTTGCTTAGTTATGCATTTTAATAGGTTTATAGAGATGAATTGCAGTCAAAGTATCATTTTTAATGTGTATAAATGTGAAGTTTTTGAAGACGGAATAGTGTAAACAATAGACCACGTGATTTTTGGCGCGATTTTACTACACATACATGTACATATGCTACTTTTGGCAGGTGGCGCTGTGTACGGTTTTTCCAATTATTAAATGACGCTATTTATAAACATATCCCAATGTCTGAAACAGTTACTGAAACATTAGGCATTTTAATTTATCAATTTGAGACCGCGTCAGAACTTTTGACTCGGTGTCTTGGAGAGAATTTTCTTGTATGCCTGTTTCTCGTCGATTCGAGCTTTCTCATCGATTCGAGCCCTTGTGTTGTAGTAAAATTCATGCTCATGAAGCATGTTCTTCTATCAGAAACTCGTGCCATTTACATTTTAAAATGCCTATGAAAATATTAGTCATGAAATCACTGAAAAATTGAGTAAATACTTGTTTTAATATTTTGCATCAAAAAATGCTTATTTCAAAAGGAAATTACACAGTGGGTAATATTATGAGCCAAAAATTCAATATAAAAGCATCCTGAGCATATTTCGACTGTTGTAACAATTGAACAAGAAGTCAGTCTTGATAGAAATTTGCTTTATGGAAATAGACTGTGCAAACATTAACACTTATTGACCTAGTCCAAATAATTGTACTCGAGAGTTGAATATCGTTATATTATTTTGACTTGTCGATATCCGCCTCCGAGTACAAACCAGAAAAGGTAAAGAATGTGGTAGCACTGTCCTCTTCTTTGCCATTTTGTTGTGAATGTCAACATGTTTAATAACCCAAAGCATTGAAAAAGACGAAAATTAACGGATCGGATTAAGGTGTACCAGCACTAAATGAAGGGCCCTACCGAACAGTTTGCTGTATAATACAAGTAGCCTTCTTTCTCCATGTCCATAGTACATTTTCTCATCTAAAATTAACAGGTCATTTAAATATATTTAATCAAAGTTTCTAAGAAACTAAATTTATTAATTATCTTCCAGACTTCTCAATACTTTATGGTAGTTTAATTCCGTGAGGGTAATTATTGTAATGGAGACGTAAACATTTTCCCAGGCGCAAATGAAAGCTGGCTCTGTTTCTTGGTTTATAAATTATAAATTATTTCTATATTTACCAAAAATTTCAAAACTATCGAACCTATCGATTGTTGAAGGAACTATCGGCGATTGTTATTGGATCGTGACTTTTCTATCGATGCATGCTATCGGGACACTTAGTATCGCAATGCATCGATAGTTCGATGTATCGTTACACCCCTAATAATAATGCAACGGATAAAAAAAAGAAATACATACATAGAAAGCCTGTAATTTTCCCTTTTCAATGATGTATATATTACCGAGATTTCTTGAGAAAAATTCAAACTATGGCAGTTAAAAAATTGCCAAGGTTTAACACGAGTGTACTACATATTGGAAAATGGCCGATCACCGGTAAACATTACTACACGAAGCGTTTTCATTGGTCACGCCTCCGACCGCCATTACATGAAGACGAGTGAAACGTTAGAGTTTTAAATTTTTTACAACAGAAATTCTTGATAAATATGTCCTGTTCTTTTGTTTTTTATTTACTATTTATGATTTAAAACAAAGGTATGCAGTTAGGGCTAATGAAAAATCGTGACTACTGAAAAATTGTAATTTCAATTGACCACAGTTTTCACCACAGTTTTGATTGTTTCTGGTTGAGACCTCTAGGTAGACAACGTAAAATATCTAAATGTAAATCGGTCTGCCCGAGGTCTCTTTATTTAGACTATTATTGACCTACCAAACAAAGGGCTCGAATCAATGAGAAAGTTTTAAAATGATGCAGAGTTTGACCTCCTTCAGTCTCGTGCAAAAAGGTACATATAAAACATGATAACATTGTAATTTTTAATGTTCATTGTTAAATGCAAATTTTTTTGTAACAACAAACAAAAATTATTTAATTGAACCGGTCAAAGAGCTATAAAAATAAATAGATTGGCAACTTGAAAGGCATATAGAGCAAATCTCGCCAACCTCCCGTGACAAAAAAACGAGATCTCGTTTATCGGAAGTGGCGCTTTCTCCGCGCGCTATTTTGTATGCGAAAGCAATTATTCATCGGTAAAATAATTATCACCGTATGACCACGCTTCTTTCGATGGCAAAAAAAAAACGTGTACTTCGTGTCTTAAGACCATTTCACATTAAACTAATTTTGTTTTAGAAGCTAACATGTATTTTAAATGTAGTTTTATAGGTACAAATTGTAACTCCATGCTCGCCGATGTTTGTTTTTAGTAAGATAACGCCGAATCACGCTCTGACATGAGCTCACGCGAGATTACAGCCAGTTGCCATTCTGTGTATTTTATACTTCTTTGAACCGGTTTATAAAAATATGCACGCCCCTAAAAGATTTAAAAGGCTCGAATCAAGGAGAAAGCAGCATACATACTTCCTGATAACAAGAGGCGCGATGCAGTATGAAGAGATAGATAGTCGAAATAATCCGATGTATAAGCTTGTCTAAAGAGATAACAAGTCTAGGATTTTGAATGTTCTGTAAAATTATAGATAGAAAAATCTTTGAAATCATGGATGGTCCATATATGTACTGTACAGTATATATTTTAAAACGAAGAAATCCTAGAATAGACCACGTGACTTACGACACGAATTTACTACACATGTACATATGTTACACTCGGCAGGTGGCACTGTTCAAGGTTTTTTCCAATTGTTAAAGCGAACCGTTAAACACAATCCAATGTCCTGCACAAGGGGGCATTTCGTCTTATTATAAGGTCCAATGACAGTCCAGATAATGGGCGATTTGAGACCTCGTGAAAATTTTTGACTTCTGGTACATAATGTACTTCCTGATGATAAATAGCAACCACTACTTTTCTGCTAGTTTTGATTACGAGACGAAAATTGTGTTTTGGACTCTTGTAAGTGTATGAATGTATTGAATGACAAATCAATGCTTTTGACATAAAATTAAAGTAATAAAGATTTATATAGGCCCTAAATTATGACACTAACACATTTTTCAGGTTTTTCTGCATGAGTGACAGCAGGTATAATTGCATATTTTGTGCTACATTTATTTGAAGATATCCCCAGTTTTTAACAATTGCCTTGGCCTCCCAGTTATGATCAGAAATTAATAGTTGAATGTTGGGAGTATTTCTGTAAATTTAGATATGGATTTATAGGGAGATTACGCACCACTCGATGAAAAATGAAAATGTAATTTTAGCCCATTCAAATACACTTAGGTGCTTTCACTTTGAAAAACAACTTAGGTGCTTTCACTTTGAAAAACAGTGTAGGTATAATTTCCAATCTGCACACTTTCCCGTCTTAAAAATCATATAGTATTCAAGATACCCTGTATGACTACAATTTAGGTATACATGTACTGTAAGGCCAAACAAATGTTTCCAGTAACATGCTAAAGAAAAATAGGTAGGTAGCTGGTCAGTAATTTTTTTTTAAAAAATCTGGATTTTATTATCAAGTGGGACCTTTCGGAAACTATTTTTGTGTACAAAAATACGAATAAGGGAGTTATTCCTTTAGAGCATCAGTAACAAGGATATAAACTAGCTATTTTTATTTTTGGGCCTAGACTGTCAAAATAAATGTTTAACATTAGGTATATGGGCATTTTCTTCAACAATTTAGGGTCCCAGCCAAAAATCTAGGAACCATGGGCTACTGGGCCCTTGCTAGGGGTGTAACAATATGCTAGTCTCACGATACAATATGTATCGTGATACAGATGCAACGATACGGTACATATCGCGATATGAATTGAGTATCGTAAGTAAGCATTTGTGTGACAAAAAAAAAAATATTCAATGTCTCTACTCTTGGAATGATACATTTCTTTAGTTACTGTCCTTAACACTGATTGTATGTAAGATATCATGCAATATTTCTAGTTTCCACTTATCGTTTCTGTATTGTGAAACAGACCTATGATTCGATACGCGTATCGCCAAACTGATGTATCATGGTAAAACGAATTTCGAAATAACAAGCCTATGGTACGATATTTGTATCGCCAAACTGATGTATCATGATAAAATGAATTTCGATGTATCGTTACACCCTTAGCCCCTGCTGATTTTTTCTTGAGTAAGTTGATTTTTAACATCACTGACTATGTTTAAAACATAAAAGTGCAGTTTTTCAACTTTTTGTTAAAACATTAAATCAAAAAAAAAACTTCTCGGAGGCAATGAAAAAGAATTAGGGTCCGGAATAAAGGGTAGATCGGGATACCGGACACAATTTTTTTTTCTAACCTAATTTGTATTTATTTATGACAATGCTTGTTTTAAATATTAAAAGAGGATTTTAATTAATATTTTTGAGAGAATTTCAGCAGGCTCAATAGAAAAAAAGGTGGTAAATCAGCTTATATACAGAGTTGACTTGATAGAAACTTGAATGGTTACTAATATCCTCATTACCATTTTTTCACATTTTCATGCTCCCTTTCCGCTTTAAAAACCGCAAATTCAAACATTTATCTTAAGTGATATTGCTAGGATATTGCAGTTCCGCTGGTCAGATAGCTCAATTGGCAGAGCAACCCAAAATTGAGGAAATTACGTATGGTAATTTGTGTTTTGGGGAGGTTCCAGGTTCGAATCCTGGTCTGGCTGTGCAAACTGTCGCGTTGTGAAGTTAACTTTTTCCAGTTTTTTTTAGCTCGACTATTCGAAGAATAGTCTAGCTATTCTCCTCACCCTGGCGTCGGCGTCAGCGTCACACCTTGGTTAAGTTTTTGCATGCAAGTACATACAGCCATCAATTAAAGGCATATAGCTTTGAAACTTATTTTTTCTTTTTCTGGGTCAATTACCAACCTCTCTGGGTCAAGTCCCATAACTCTGACATCTATTTTGAGCAAATTATGCCCCCTTTTGGACTTAGAAAATTTTGGTTAAAGTTTTACATGCAAGTTACTGTCTCCAAAACTAATGCAGATATTGATTTGAAACTTCACATGTGTCTTCGGCATTATAAAAACTAGTTGATAGCAGCAAGTCCATAACTCTGACTTTCATTTTGGCCAAATTATGCCCCTTTTGGACTTAGAAAATTCTGGTTAAAGTTTTGCGTGCAAGTACATACAGCTATTTCTAAAAGGCATATAGATTTGAAACTTATTTTTTCTTTTTCTAGATCAATTACCAACCTCACTGGGTCAAGACCCATAACTCTGACATGTATTTTGAGCAAATTATGCCCCCTTTTAGACTTAGAAAATTTTGGTTAAAGTTTTACATGCAAGTTACTATCTCTAAAACTAATGCAGATATGATTTGAAACTTCACGTGTCTTCAGGGTTATAAATCTAGTTGATAGCAGCAAGTCCTATAACTCTGACCTTCATTTTGGCCAAATTATGCCCCTTTTGGACTTAGAAAATTCTGGTTAAAGTTTTGCATGCAAGTACATACAGCTATTTCTAAAAGGCATATATATTTGAAACTAATTTTTTCTTTTTCTAGATCTATTACCAACCTCACTGGGTCAAGTCCCATAACTCTGACATGTTTTTGAGCAAATTATGCCCCCTTTTAGACTTAGAAAATTTTGGTTAAAGTTTTACATGCAAGTTATTATCTCCAAAACTAATGCAGATATTGATTTGAAACTTCACATGTGTCTTCGGGGTTATAAAACTAGTTGATAGCAGCAAGTCCCATAACTCTGACCTTCATTTTGGCCAAATTATGTCCCTTTTGGACTTAGCAAATTCTGGTTAAAGTTTTGCGTGCAAGTACATACAGCTATTACTAAAAGGCATATAGATTTGAAACTTATTTTTTCTTTTCTAGATCAATTACCAACCTCACTGGGTCAAGTCCCATAACTCTGGCATGTATTTTGGGCAAATTATGCCCCCTTTTGGACTTTGAAAATTCTGGTTAAAGTTTTACATGCAAGTTTCTATCTCCAAAACTAATGCAAATATTGAATTGAAACTTCACATGTGCCTTCGGGGTTATAAAACTAGTTGATAGCAGCAAGTCCCATAACTGGTATGCATTTTGGTCAAATTATTTCCCTTTTGAACTTAAAACTCTTTTGATATTTAACCTTTTTGGGTAATATTTTCCTGCTTCTGGGACAATATTTCGAATAGTCGAGCTTGGCTGTCTTACGGACAGCTCTTGTTTCATAGAAGATCTACAGGTAAAATATAAAAATGCATCTTATTTACTTAAACTGCTGTAATACTGTATTTACCTTGAAATAAATTTATTCCCCACTATTTTGTTTACTCTTTGGGGCATATTTGTACTCTTTGGTTTTTTTTAGCTCTTGTGATAACTCGATGTCACTCTGTCGTCTGTCAACATTTAGCTTGTGTATGCAACAGAGGCTTTATTAGTCCCCTATGGTTGAAAACAGTTTCGGGGACTATAGGAATGCGCTTTTCCGTCATTCCGTCCGTCCGTCCGCAATTTCGTGTCCGGTCCATAACTCTGTCATCCATGAAGGAACTTTAATATTACTTGGCACAAATGTTCCCCATGATGAGACGACGTGTCATGCACAAAACCCGGACCCCTAGCTCAAAGGTCAAGGTCACAATTGGAGGTCAAAGGTCAACAGGGCTCTTTTCCTGTCCGGTCCATAACTCTCCCATCCATGAAGGGATTTTATTATTACTTGGCACAAATGTTCCCCATGATGAGGCAATGTGTCATGCGCAAACCCGGACCTGTAGCTCACAGGTCAAGGTCACAATTGGAGGTCAAAGGTCAACAGGGCTTTTTTCCTGTCCGGTCCATAACTCTCCCATCCATGAAGGGATTTTAATATTACTTGGCACAAATGTTCCCCATGATGAGACGACGAGTCACGCGCAAAACCTAGACCCCTAGCTTAAAGGTCAAGGTCACAATTGGAGGTCAAAGGTCAACGGGGCTTTTTACCTGTCCGGTCCATAACTCTGCCGTCCATGAAGGGATTTTAATATTACTTGGCACAGATGTAACTCATAATAAGACGATGTGTCATGCACAACTTTCAGACCCCTAGCTCAAAGGTCAAGGTCACACTTAGCAGTCAAATGTTAACATAGCATGAACAGGGACTGTTTCGTGTTCGGTCCGTAACTCTGACATTCATTAAGGGATTTTAATATTACTTGGCAAAAATGTTCCCCATGATGAGACGTTCTGTCATGCACAAATTCTGGACCCTTACCTCAAAGGTCAAGGTCACAATTGGAGGTCAAAGGTCAATAAGGTTTTTTTCCTGTCCGATCCAGAACTCTGTCATCCATGAAGGGATTACAATATTGCTTAGCATAAATGTTCCCAATGGTGAGATGACATGTCATGCGCAACACCCAGTACCCTAGCTTAAAGGTCAAGGTCACACTTTGAGATCAAAGGTCAGTAGGATTTTTTTCCTGTCCAGTCTATAACTTTGTCATGCAAAACAGGATTTAGACATCAGTTGGCACAAATATTCCCCTGGATGAGACAACATGTTATGCGCAAAACCCAAGCCCAGGGTCTTATGTCAAGGTCACACTTAGAGACCAAAGGTCAGACACAAGAATGACTTTGTCTGGAGCATTTCTTCTACATGCATGGAGGGATTTTGATGTAACTTGGCACAAATGTTCACCAACATAAGACGGATTGTCAAGCGCAAGAACCAGGTCCCTAGGTCTAAAGTCAAGGTCATATTTAGAGGTCAAAGGTCAAATTCAAGAATGACTTTGTCCGGAGCATTTCTTCTTCATGCATTGAGGGATTTTGATGTAACTTGGACCAAATGGTCACCACCATGAGGCACCCTATTTTTAGAATTATGTCCCTTTGTTACTATAAACAGATTTTATTGTAACTTTTTAGCTCACCTGTCACAAAGTGACAAGGTGAGCTTTTGTGATCGCCCGTCGTCCGTCCGTGCGTGCGTCCGTAAACTTTTGCTTGTGACCACTCTAGAGGTCACATTTTTCATGGGATCTTTATGAAAATTGGTCAGAATGTTCACCTATATGATATCTAGGTCAAGTTCGAAACTGGGTCACGTGCGATCAAAAACTAGGTCAGTAGGTCTAAAAATAGAAAAACCTTGTGACCTCTCTAGAGGCCATATATTTCAAAAGATCTTCATGAAAATTGGTCAGAATGTTCACCTTGATGATATCTAGGTCAAGTTCGAAACTGGGTCATGTGGGGTCAAAAACTAGGTCAGTAGGTATAAAAATAGAAAAACCTTGTGACCTCTCTAGAGGCCATATTTTTCAAGAGATCTTCATGAATATTGGTCAGAATGTTCATCTTGATGATATCTAGGTCAAGTTCGAAACTGGGTCACGTGGGGTCAAAAACTAGGTCAGTAGGTCTAAAAATAGAAAAACCTTGTGACCTCTCTAGAGGCCATATTTTTCATGAGATCTTCATGAATATTGGTCAGAATGTTCACCTTGATGATATCTAGGTCAAGTTTGAAACTGGGTCACGTGGGGTCAATAACTAGGTCATTAGGTCTAAAAATAGAAAAACCTTGTGACCTCTCTAGAGGCCATATTTCTCAATGGATCTTCATGAAAATTGGTCAGAATGTTCAGCTTGATGATATCTAGGTCAAGTTCGAAACTGGGTCACGTGGGGGTAAAAACAGGTCAGTAGATCTAAAAATAGAAAAACCTTGTAACCTCTCTAGAGGCCATATTTTTCATGAGATCTTCATGAATATTGGTCAGAATGTTCACCTTGATGATATCTAGGTCAAGTTCGATACTGGGTCATGTGGGATCAAAAACTAGGTCAGTAGGTCTAAAAATAGAAAAACCTTGTGACCATTCTAGAGGTCACATTTTTCATGGATCTTCATGAAAATTGGTCAGAATGTTCACCTTGATGATATCTAGGTCAAGTTCGAAACTGGGTCACGTGCGGTCAAAAACTAGGTCAGTAGGTCTAAAAATAGAAAAACCTTGTGACCTCTCTAGAGGCCATATTTTTCAATGGATCTTCATGAAAATTGGTCAGAATGTTAACCTTGATGATATCTAGATCAAGTTCGAAACTGGGTCACGTGGGGTTAAAAACTAGGTCAGTAGATCTAAAAATAGAAAAACCTTGTGACCTCTCTAGAGGCCATATTTTTCATGAGATCTTCATGAATATTGGTCAGAAGGTTCATCTTGATGATATCTAGGTCAGGTTTGAAACTGGGTCACGTGGGGTCAAAAACTAGGTCAGTAGGTCTAAAAATAGAAAAACCTTGTGACCTCTCTAGAGGCCATATTTCTCTGTGGATCTTCATGAAAATTGGTGAGACTGTTCTGCTTGATGATATCTAGGTCAGGTTCGTAACTGGGTCATTTGCCGTCAAAAACTAGGTCAGTAGGTCGAAAAATAGAAAAACCTTGTGACCTCTCTAGAGGCCATATTTTTCAAGAGATCTTCATGAAAATTGGTGAGAATGTTCACCTTGATGATATCTAGGTCAAGTTTAAAAGTGGGTCACGTGCCTTCAAAAACTAGGTCATTAGGTCAAATAATAGAAAAACCTTGTGACCTCTCTAGAGGCCATATTTTTCAATGGATCTTCATGAAAATTGGTCAGAATTTTTTATCTTGATGATATCTATGTCACATGTGCTGAAAAACTAGGTCACTTTGTCAAATAATAGAAATAACGATGTCATACTCAGTTCAACACTGGGTCATGTGGGGATAGGTGAGCGATTCAGGACCATCATGGTCCTCTTGTTTATTATTGGCTGTAGAGAAAAGTCAAGACCACTTTTCTGTGGTACAACATGCATGTTACATCCAATTTTTAGGTGTATTTTGCCCTATCTCTACCTGGTAAAGAGTTTCTTGTGGACTTATATTATATAGATTTTTTTTTCTTAAGATTAATTTCCTTTTGTTGGTACTATAAATAACTTACATGATAACTTTTTTATAATCAGCAAAAACATTTCAATATGAAAACAATTGTGGGTTTTTATATATGCACATTTTAATCCAAGAGTGTTGTTATAACATATTGTATATAAAGTACAATATTGTTTATACATCATTGACAGATATCATTTCATCATGTTATACTGCAGTAGAGAAAACTAGGTGCCTTCCAGTAGGGGACTTTGTATTGCATGGCAATACTTCATTCACCTGTTTTTCAACTGATCTTCGTGAAATTTTGTCAGAATGATTATCTTGATGAAATCTAGGCCAAGTTCGAAAATGGTTTTTCTGGGGTCAAAAACTAGGACACTATGTCAAATCAAAGAAAAGCCTTGTGTATGCGATAGCATTCTCGCATACCAGAGGTCTACCGTGGTTCCCCGGATGAACCTCTGGCACATTTCGCCGATATTTGTGGTTTGGTTACATTACAGGTAAAACGTTTCAGCCAATCAGTGTCGTTTCGCAACAAAATGTAGCGAACCAATCAAAATCGTCCGTGAAAAGCGTGACCGCGTCCTTTCATATCGATGCCGACTTACGAGGAATATTATTATTTCTTCAGGTAAATTTCTTAACATCGAATAACAGAAATAAATCTTTATTAATCGCAATCATGGAATATCGCCTTTATCCATCGTTAGCAACTACCTTGCTTACATATTGTTTGAAATTTCAATTCGGCGTGCCAAATAGTGGCAAACATTGATTGGCTGAAACTTCTCCCGGTAGTAATTACGAGTGCGCATGCTCACCAAATAAACGACAGAAATAAATCAGAGGTTCGTCTCGGGATATTGACGAACATCTGATGGATGAGAATGATGCGATAGAGGCTGTATTTTTCAATTGATCTTCATAAAATTATGTCAGAATGATTGCATTGATGAAATCTAGGTCGAGTTTGAATATGGGTCATCTGGGGCCAAAATGTAGGTCATAGGTCAAATCAAAGAAAAACCTTGTGTATGCGATAGAGACAGTATTTTTCAATTGATCTTCATGAAATTTGGTCAGAATTATTGCCTTGATAAAATCTAGGTCAAGTTTGAATATGGGTCAAACACTGTTTTTTTGGGCCGTGCGACCATCTATTTGCTGCATCTTGCAGCAATTTTTTACTTGTTCTTTAATTACAAACAATATTACTTACAACGTCCGGGTCATCTACTGTACTTGATTCCACTGAAAGTAAAGAAAATAGCCCACATTATTCGGGGCTTTCAGAAATATTGGAATGATTTTTTTTCTATGGTTGATGCATGTATAACTTTGCATTTGTAGTGATCTTAGTCCTTTTTATCAATTGTACGTTGTTTTGCTGATACAATATCAAGCGAAATCAATTTTTCGATTTTACTGCGGTATAAAAAAGATCGAAAACATTTTTTTCCGAAGTTCATGTCAAAAAAAAATGGCCACTGCATGGGAAATGAGATAACTAAAAATATGGGACACAACTGTAAGTCCAGAAACGAGATAGGTTTTGAATTTTTCCTACTTTTCTTGTTATCATGAAAATGTTGACTTCAGGTTTTGTAATGACCGTTTGATTATGCTACTGTGCTTTTGTTTGCAATAACTGTGTGCAATATTTACTTACATTGCAATATAGAAGTTTTGGTTTTAACAATATTTTATATTTGTATCAGTGGCATTAGCTGTTGTGATTTATGGAAGTGGCATTAGCTGTTGTTATTTATGGAAGTGGCATTAGCTGTTGTTATTTATGGAAGTTTAATTTTTGATCACGTGATCTTGTGCGACCAAACAAATGTCTTGTAACAACAAAGTTGAAATTATCACTCTATATCAAGGCATCCACTGAAAACATACGGAAACAAACGATATGTTCAAACGCCCTATGCTCTTGGTACGTTTGCTGCAATTTCCTCAAATGAAATAAACTTAGAATAGAAAATTATTTTTTAGTTGTGCTAAAGAATAAAAGTAACGTTTCTGCACACGCTCACCAATTGGAATGGATGGTTCACTCTGATAATCTGACATGTAATGCACAGGCTCCATAACTTAAGTTTGCATTTTGCAATGTTTCTCCTCTTTGCTACTTAAACATTTTCAATTCAGTTTTTTATACGTAAGTTATTATCTCAGTAACTACTGGTTGGCAATGATGAATCTTCGTACTCCGGTCCCCTGTGATGACCTGATATGAAATACACATTTCCCACAACACATTACCCATAACTCTATTTATGTACAAGGTTATGTCTCCTTATGTGCCCTCACCATTTCTTTCTTGGGGACTCAGGATTACCCTTGTCTGCGCCGTCCTTCCGAATTAGTGCTTTTTTTCTTATATCAAAATCTATTTGACCTTCAGTAACGAAACATTATAAGATTAAAATAAATAAATAATTATGAAGTTGTGCTTCCGAGGTTTTGTATTGTGTAAGCCAAAACGACTTCTAGATATTGATCGGAAATCAAATACCTAGAAGTCAACAGAAGGACAGTCCTACCGACTG
Organism: Mercenaria mercenaria; assembly: GCF_021730395.1. NCBI lineage: Eukaryota > Metazoa > Mollusca > Bivalvia > Venerida > Veneridae > Mercenaria > Mercenaria mercenaria. The sequence goes on from NC_069362.1 coordinate 30,348,545, forward strand.
ACATCGACTTCTGCGGAGGGAAAGGAGGTATTAAAAACTCTTATCAGAAAGCAGCGAACGTAAACATAGTTTCGTTTTTAAAAGCTTCCATCTTTCAAATAGTAGTAGTGATAGACTGTCTCCTATGACTGACATCCTATTCTTTCAAAACGGCAGGGCGGGGGTTTGGGTGCGGCTTGTAAAGTGTTGATATCTTAAATGTGACGGTTAGATTTATCAGCAGCGGACTAACGGTAACATTTTTACGTGTTAAGGGTTCTCTCAATTTCTGTTACTGCGACTTGTAACTTGAGAAGATCCTTTATTAGAAAAGAGGACACTTACTCCAATCGTTGTTACATCCGTCAGAAAAGCAACAATCTCTAGTATATACCCCATAGTCTGTTGTATTAGACCAGAACGGCAAGCAAGGCGCCGATGAACAATTATGGAGAGATTGGTTGTATATTCCACCGTATCTATCTATCTGAAAGTTATAGCATGATTCTATTAGATGATGGTGATGAAAGTAATATTAAGAAGTAATACTCCAAAGCGGTACGAATTTGACTTTGTCATAGGCGTCACACCTCTAAAATGTTCCTTACCTTGGTATTGACTGCAAACCCGTAGATACAATCTACCTACTATTACTTGAACCTCAAAACCTGAACCTAAAAATAGCTGATAATTATTCTACTTAAAAAGAAGCTTGAATACTATACTGTCAGAGATCTGAATAATAACAGACACTCAAAAACGACAAACAAATCACGTATAATGTTAAAAAGATATGAGATTATTTTGCGTCTACTCCTTGTGACACAATAAAACTGTCCTTACAATCGTCGTTCAATTATTTTAAACGACTAGTGTAAATATATTCATTTCAACTAAAATCACCCCTTTTGGGTAAAGTCAACGTACATAACATCCATTTGAATCGTCCGTCGTGCATTTTTTTTCATAAAAACAGAATCCACGGATGCAACTTTTCTCCACGCAGTTCTGAAATGTTTAATAAAATCATACGAAAGCTTTGAGGGAAATCTTACCAGATAATGAAAGCAGCATCTGGTTGCTCTATTTGTATTGAAAAATTAAAACATTGGTAAATACGCCAATTTCAAATAATAAAAAACACACAAACCAAAACAGATGAATATATCGTATGCATGTTTAAGCTTTCTTCATCCAAAATGAAACCAAGATTTAATCAAGTTACCGCAGTTCATAGGAAAAATGGCGATACTTACGTAGGTGAAAGCGACGCTGGTCAAGCCTGAAATCAAACAAATATCTGTATTGAAATGGTAATATATTTAGCATCTTTGAATTTACATATTATGCTCAATGCCAAGCATCGGATATACTTTCAGGTCTTGATATAGAGTTATAGGGTTTATATCCTGACGTTGCAGTCTGATATTACTGCATTTCCATTTTTGCAAAACCAAATGTACTTTCCATAATTGAACAGGAAATTGTAACAGAGTAACCGTGTCCCCGGCTTAGGGACATTTTTCACAAAACATATTGCCTGCCAATACAACTTTTCTGTGACATTGTCCTTGGAGCTAGAGACTTTGGATCCTGCATGCGATATGTCTTTTCATTTATGGAACATTTTGTCAAGTACATGCAATTTCAAAATACTTTTATAGATAGCAGAGTTACAGACCTGTCACAAAGTGTGACGGATGGACAGACGCAGTCCATGATTTTGACCTTCTTTTGTTTTTGAAAGAGGCGATGGATAATTAAACACGTCTCTGACGAACTACTAAAGCAGGGAAGAAAAAACAATGAAAATGTTAGATATCTCCTCCTTTCTTCGCGTGATTGCAATCTGCCCTTACAGATTCAAATTTACTGTTCAAGCAATAGATAAAAACTGGAAAATAAAATCAATAATTGATTTACAGAGAGTCCTAAAATAACATTTTAGCTGCTTTTCATTACCATCGATTTCTTTTTGAATGTAATTTTATTCCAGTTTTAAGATTCACCGATAATTTGCATGCAATATTTAAGTACATCAAATTGCAGAGAAATCTGTGAAAGTCATGGTTTCTGCACTCACAAAAGATTTTTTTGCACTTATTTTTGAATGGCCATTTCTCGTACTAAGCCAATTAGCAGTAACAAGATCGCCCGTCTATAAATATTGATCCTGACCTTAATTCAACATACAGTAGCTGTATGGTTCCGCAGGCTATCTCAACGAGTTTATCATTGATGCAAAATATTCACGAAACTCAATTTAAGTTTGATTATACAAAGTATGTTACAGACGAAAAGACATGAGACAATCAGACGGACGGACGAACAAACAAAATTCACCTTAATATCCCCAATTCACTCACGGCAGGGGAAACACGATGGATCAAGAACAAATAAATTCTTTCCAAATGTATGAGTGTCTTATTAAACAAAGCGTTTATTTTACACAAGTGTAAAGTATTGCTCGAACATCAATCGTACCTTGCGTAAATTATGCATCCATATTCCCTCGTTTTTTTTTTTTGAATTACGGTACGGAAGACAAATTTGTTTATTGGTTTTGGTTTAATGCCGTTTTTCAACAGTATTTCAGTCATTTAACGGCGGGCAAGTAACCTTACCAGTGTTCCAGAATTCGGTACCAGTACAAACCTGTTCTACGACATAGCATTTCGACATTTTTTTTTCAACGTCAGTTATTTAACAAAGTGTTCCATATTTAATTTACCTCGTTCACAAAACATTGCATGTCGACTTTGTTTTGTTCAATCTCGTTCATACGACATAGCATCTCGAGATTTTTTGCTGTCTCGTTCTAGTAAGTAAAGTTGCGTCCCCTGATTAATTGCTCTATATTTTTCCAAATCTTTATATTATTTTTTCGTCCAAACTGACACCTCTTGGATTCAGTTGCAAACAGGAGTGAAGTACATGACAGTGTGAGAGTTTTCGCGTGTACATATGGGTTACAGTCATAGAAGTCACGTATATAACTGCAAAAGCGGAGGACAATCACATGTTTGTCTGACCGCTTAAATTGTTACGTCTGTCAGGCTGTTTTTGCTTTGCATGTACGTGTACATAAGTCAAGCTTTAAAACTGCAATAACAATTAAGCATAACAACACAAGTTTAAAGTTTAAACTCATTGCGACTGCAGGAAACACCTCATCTTAAGTTTACACTTTATCGTTGGAACGATACGGACAACAAATTTTGAGATGCTATTTCTTGGACACGGCTGAGAAATACAACATTATGACCAAATGTACGCGAGGCACGAGCAGGATACATATACTTCGGAAATGCGGATCAGGGTATTTTCGGACAAAAATCATTAAATCGTTGTTTCAAATCACTAACTAAAATGTTTACATAAGTCAACATTCATGTTTAAGCCCATTGCGGAGGAAAAATTAATATTATATAAAGTTATTTTTCCACCTGCAAAACAACATATAGAACTTCAATCGAATATTATCGGTCAAGTCAGGTTATTATCGGACAACAGAAATATTACTGATCAAACACCACCAAATTAAGCTACGCATATTCAGCTTATTATTCTTTTGGTTGTTAAACATTTTCCATAGTCTCTTTTCACATTTCTGCCCAAAATAATAGGCTAAAAATTAAATACGTGACTTATTACATGACTTTTCCAATAAATCGATCATAGAACCGTATAAATGTACATTTTTGTATGCTCCCTATATATCCAAAAACTCGGAAAAAATCAGATTACTTAGGCTTCTAATGTGCGTTATCCTTTAGTTGTTTACCGACATTATGAACACCGAATTTCTAATTTCATATCAAAATGTTAGGTTAGGCAGTCTGAATATATAGTTCCGTATTTGAAGCCACATAAATACTCCACATCGAGCCAGAAATGCAGTTTTTCTGAGTAAACCACGTTAGCTCTTAGATTTTCAAAATAAAATTTCACGAGAACGGCATTGTTCTTCGTTTGATCTAAATATTATTATATGTATTTCCTTGGGGCCTTACTTTTGTAACTAGAAGTGGATTTACTTTGTAAAGACAATTTGTTTCATGTCACCTTTATATCATTATTTGTTGCTGTTTTTATGGTACATTATGAATAGGCAGGGTAAAGATTTGAAATACACATGGCATATGTGGTACGTAATTCAAACGACGCAACTGTCAAAAATAAGATGTTAATTTGTTTGACCGATGATACCCCAATGTCCGATACCCCGATCGAACTTTATGTATTTGGTAAGACAGAGGTAGAAAATGAAACTCGAAATCCTCCTTGTTGCTGTTAATTTCATAAGTGTTTGAACTGATATCATGTGAAGTCTGATTAAATTGTTAAATTCTGAAATAATACCACTTTCATTCATTCTTGAAATACAATCATTTGCATCCGATCGTCAATAGACGGTTAACGGAAGATCTGACGTTCTATCCGGGTGCATTTTGTAATGATGAAAGGGGCATAAGGTTCCTTCTCTACCATCCAAATCTGGTAAAGTTGTCTTTGACATAAATTCTTTAGGTGTAATGTTAAAAACGTATGTCTTTAATCTGAAATATGTAAAGAAAATAAAACACGTACAAACTAATAGGAAAACTGTATATACTCTGTCCATTGTATATATTTTCAGAAGGTGTGTGGTGCAATTTTTCTAATCTTTTTCTCTTTTGCTCTGTATCTCCAACCAGCAAAATCTGTAAACACCGTCCAGTAATTTGTCTGCAATTTAAACATACCATCAATGTCTCAATTTTACACAAAGAATGGTTTGTTGCTTAACGCATTTCACACATAAGGTCACATTACATTCTTTTTAATTGTTAATACTTTTTATATTCTAATAAAGTATTTATCACTTTATATAGAAATGTTTTAAACGCATTGCGATTATACCTGATTTTCACAGAGGCGCACAAGTAAAATCACAAATGAGCCGTGCCATGGGAAAACCAACATAGTGGGTTTGCGACCAGCATGGATCCAGACCAGCCTGCGCATCCGCGCAGTCTGGCCAGGATCCATGCTGTTTGCTAACAGTTTCTCTAATTGCAGTAGGCTTTAAAAGCAAACAGCATGGATCCTGACCAGACTGCGCGGATGCGCAGGCTGGTCTGGATCCATGCTGGTCGCAAACCCACTATGTTGGTTTTCTCATGGCACGGCTCAAATTTTAAGTCTATACTTTTTATTAATATTTATATGGCCAGGCAGGTTATTCTATAATACAACTGAGTTAGGTAAGATGGATAATTTATTGGATTGTCATTGTTTAAAGCTAAGTTGATGCATTTACCTAGTTAATCGTAGTGTCTTTTGAACGTAAGTTTGGAAAATAATTGCAACTCGTGAAGATTATTAAGAAAGTACCTGAGCAACTGGGGAGAAAAAAAAACATCATCAATTGTCAGTATTGTGTGAAATTAAAAAAGAAAAAAAAACCCAGCCATTGGGGAAGACAATTTAGCAAATATAGTATGGTACTAATAGAAAACCAGCAACTGTAAAAGATAAGTCAGCAACTACGATATGATATTAAACAAAAACCAGCAATAGGAATAGATAATACAGTAAACAAAGAAGGATATTAATCAAACACCTGAGGAAGACAAGTCAACAAATACGATATGATATGAAACTAAATCCAGCCATTGAGGAAGATAGTCATGTACATTGATTTTGAAAATGATTTATTTCTTTCATACAAACCAATCATCATTCATGCAAAGACAATTGTTTACGTATGTTTACGTATGTTATTTATCTTTCAAGAAAGGCAGTAATTAAAGAACAAGCTATTTCAGATATAATGAAAATCCTTTAAAGTGTCTAGTTCACTCTTCTCAGGCGAAGGTGTTTGTTTTCAAAACTCAATAAAATGTGAGTACTTTGAAAGTGACCTGTAGGGCAAACCTCCAAACAAAATATCTTGATAAACTACCGAAATATATTGTGCATCAGAGAGTTAAGCCATTGCAACACTTTTGAAATAATGGAGAAATCAAACATTCTTCTCACCTTTTTACAAGTATCTAACATTTATTTTTACTCGCTTTCTCATTTTTAAGTGACATATATACATTCGTACCAAACTTTGTGGACAAGAACATGTTAAAAACATGTCTCTTTAAATGTAGGCAAAAAGCGTTGATAATGATGGTTACATTTGGCTGAATGACCAAGAATCGTCTATCGTCGCGTGATACTTCTAAAAACGCAGGAAAAGGCGAATGCGAACATACAAACGCAAATAGTTCTTTAATTTTTATCTTAACAACCTTTGTTTTATATATATATTTGGAAATTATTTAGCAACGGCACATATGTAAAAGGTTTCTTCCTCCTTAAAACAGATTTGACTTAACTTTCGTCAAGCCAAGCTCCTTTCGAACATTCGTTTTGATTAAAGAAAATACTTCCTGATAATCGTAAAGCTCAATTAAATAAATCAAATTCAAGGCCACTGGCAGCACTGTGTGGTTTCTTGTTTAATTTCATTGTTGCTTATTTGAAATACAAAAGCAACAAGAAAAACCTGAAGATGTTCCAGGGTTTTTGTAGGTTTCAGGAGGTAGTGCAAGATGTCTTTCAGATCTACTCAATGAATTTTGTATCTTGGATTATATCATCTCAAAACAGACAAATACAGGTTTTTCTTACATTGTAAATGAAATATATGTTTAGTTCGTTTTTGTTAAGCTAAACATGCCTGTTTTTCGACTGTTCTGACGAATGCACTGGTTTTCATTTGTGAGCCACCATTGTAAAAAGAATAATCTTGTGGATATATTGAAAAAATCGTGTTTGTTTCGTTTCGAAAAATATCCGAAGTGTAATTTTAGGGATCAAGTACTTCGTTATTTATATAAAAAATATCTCAGTAATCATTGTTGCATAAGTTTTTTTTTTTCATTTTAGCCACGAAGCCATGCAAATATATTTCTTGAGTTAAAAGGATTAAATAAAGTACGCTAAAGCTGAATTTTAATCATAAAATATGATATTTCAACACCGCATTATTTACATGTATGAAATGCCTATTCAAGATAATAAACGTCTATTTGTGTAGTTCTAACAAATAATCGCTTAACGTTGTTGAACCGCCTCCTGGCTTCTTTTTACGGCTGAACATCAAACGAGAAAATATCTTGCATGGAAATGGCTGTAGTTTATTACACACAAGAGGAAAGATTATCACCAGAACACTTTCTCTATTTTGTAGACTTAAATCGATTGGGCCTGGAATTCACAACTGTTTTTACAACTTGTGCGAGCTACACCACCGTGCACAGGTCTTTCTGTAAATTTTTGCAAACTAGTATTTGAACGGGTTTTTTGTTATGTTTATTTCACATACATGTTTTACTTATTTAGACATAGTTGCTTAAAAATCTGACCGACACACATTTAAAATTGTAAATATTGTCATTCGGAAAGAACGCTTCATCATTTCACTCAGCATTGCAAGAGAGTGGAAACCAATCATCAAGACTGCATAAATCTTTCGTATAGCTGAAGTTACGTATGATACCGTAATCAAGCATGGTATAGGTCATGAAGGCCTTCAAGTGGTTTATCGTCTAATTTACCACGGTTCAGAGTTCAGATGTGTAGGAATTGAACCACGAGGGCGTTAGCCCAAGTAGTTAAATACTGAAGCATCTGAACGATGGATCGTGGTAAATTAGACGATAAATCACAAGAAGGCCTTGATTGTTTTCATTCTGATATGCTCATTGACATATTTTAATAAATATTATGCTGGACTTCATTTACCAGAGGAATAATGTATCGGACGTCATGCGGCAATTTGACTTCATAATTGACGTCATAATGCTCTCTTACCGGTCCGCGCGTCAACCGTTGTTTATCGCAGAATATTTAGAGCTTGATTTCCTTCTTTGTTTAACTGGAAATCAAATCGAACCATGTTAGAATAGTATATAACTCAAAAATACGCACACATACCATTTGTTATAAGTATGTCAAAAACGTTAATCAATAGTATAAGATTTGTCAAAGACGGCGTTGACATCAACAAATCAAGAAAATGAATTTTCACAGGATAAAATATTCATACAGGAAATTAACCTTTAGCCTGCTAAATTTCTATAATGGACTGGTCCATCATTCTAACTGGGCAACACCATTTATCATTTGAAGTGATGTTTCCTGAAATTGTATTGACTGAATATCGAACAGTGCAGACCATGATCGGACTGCACGGATGTGCAAGCTGATCTTGGTCTGCACTGGTCGCAAAGCCAGTAGGCTAAAGGTTAAATTTATTTCTTCGAAACATAGTCAGACAAGGCTTATTATTCTTTTTAAAAAACATTAATGGCGCAAATTTTCAATATGTGCATGGAAAATATGGGAAATAAGAAATCTGCGCTAACTAAAATACTCGGTCTTTCAAGACAAACATACATCCAGAGATGATTCGACCAGCTAGGTTCGTAGTTCTATAATGAATTACCCTTTTTTTAATAATTTGCGTACATTTAAAGATTATTCGTTCTGTTTACGTCCACCTCAACTAACAGCACTGAAAATACTTTCTATACCATACCTCCTACTTAGTACTACTCAAATAGAAACTTTTACTTCGAATACATGACTCTGCTATCTTATTTTTAGTAAATTGAATATTGCAAATTTATCATCGAAACTTTCATTATAATATTTGAGAAATATTTCTTGTCTGAAAACTAGTTGATCCTTAATTGAAAGTTAAATTTCTAAACTACCTATAAAAAATGTCTTTGATAGCTGTAAAATGACTTTTCAATTTTCGTTAACGAACCTGAAAAGGTTAATTTACAGATGGAATGTATTATACATCATTGTCATTAAAGTGAGAAACTTATCTTATTTCATACTGATATAGCATTACATCTCTTTGTTTCAACAGAATATTGAAAAAAAAAATGTTTTCGATGAAATTGAAATCAAAGGGGTTTAGTTTCATCGTATATAAATAATGCAAGTAATAGCGTGTGGAGTACCAGCGGGGTTATCAAAGGAACTGATGAGTCACTGTGATTTGTCAATAGTCTACTGTACGTGTACGGCCTTGTCCGTGCTAAATGTATTCAATAAGTCTGAAACGTTTAATTCAAACTTTTCAAATTTTAACAGACTATAGACCTTCGAGTTTTCATTGCATTACATCACAAAAAAGAAAACGAACAAACAAACAAAACAAAACAAAACTAAACAAGATAAAAAAATAACAAAGCAAAATATATAAAATCAGTTTTTGAAATAACCATTGTCATATGAGACAAAGTATTAAGTCCTCAGATAATTTAAGTATACATGTACGCTTCTTATTTTTCGTAGACATCATTTCATACAGGTTCGCTTGACATTCTTTGAATCCTTTCATCAGGAATATACAAGAATTTGTTCGTCTAAATATAAATGTCTTTTCAAATATTTCAGTATTCAATATTTCAGTATTCAATGTTTTTGCTGTTACATATTTGAGCCATGCCATGAGAAAACCAACATAGTGGGTTTGCGGCCAGCATGGATCCAGACCAGCCTGCGCATCCGCGCAGTCTGGTCAGGATCCATGCTGTTAGCTTTCAAAGACTATTACAATAAGAGAAACCGTTAGCGAACAGCATGGATCCTGACCAGACTGCTGGTCGCAAACTCACTATGTTGGTTTTCTCATGGCGCGGCTCATTTCATAAAACTCATATATGTTGCATGTAATTTTATTTTTATCCTTAATGTTCTAATTTGTTTTTATTTATCACTGGAATGAATTAAATACGACTAAATGATATTCTGTAGATCTATAAACTTTCCATGCTGTAACACCATAAGTAGTAAACGTCCAGAGGTGGTAAGGAGACATGGAGTCTTTTTGCGACTTCAGCCAGTTTAGATTGGCGTACGACATTGCAAATCAACATGACGACACGGAAGTATGGCACAAAATAATACTTTTGCTTTTATCGCGTTTTCTGACGTTTGGTTAAACGTCATGTCGCACTGAAGTGTTATAGTGTCATGTCATGCCACGTTATAAATTGTCTCTCTAGACAAAGATGACAATCCATGCTACTCTTAAGGCCGTCCGCCTCATTTTTTAAAGAGGTATATCATGTACAGTCAAACCTGTCTATAAAGACCAACCTTGGGAGAGCCCAAATATGGACTTTTGGAAGGTGGTCTTTATTCACAGGTTAAAATGTAAAATGTAAAGTTTGAATTGGGAAATAAAACATGTGATTAGAGACAGGTGGTCTCTTTTCAGAGGTGGTCTTTACCGCAGGTTTGACTATACCCCTTAAACTCATCTCACTAAAGCAAATATGTGTTTCATTGCACAAACAAAACATGTGTTTAACCTTGATTCTAATTTAGCAGACGCAGGGGTATACGAAAAATTGAGACAACTTGCAATGAAGTTTGAGACGGACCTGTATATATATATTTGATATATGTATACATAACTAGTTACAAGATTCATATTGCATGATGTCCGCGTCAAAGCCTCGATTTGACGTTTTTGTGTGCACTAGAATCCATCATATCTTTGTCAGCATTTGCGAAAAATCAGTACAAATATACCAAAATGGAGCTGAAACATTTGTTTTTTCTATTAGCGGTATTTTTTGTTAATAAACTAATATGCATATTCAGGATTTTCAATGGGAATGCTACAAACTGACAAAATTGCGATCAAAAATGAATGTAATTTTCTTAATAGAACTGTTTATATTTCAAACATGTTCAAGTTTGCGCAGGTGTCGAATCTTATTTTTGTTCTAACTAGCGTCTGTAGTTTATACATTTGCACAAAAGTTAGCTGAGTACTTTCAAGATTTATTTGCAAACTCTGAAATTCCAGGTAGCGAACAATAAGAAAGAATCTATCGGACGATAATATTTTTTTTTTATTGAAATCTTATCATCCGTATTGTCTTTTACTCCAGTTGCATCTTACAAGTGCTTGTTTGATTTAAACATTTTTTATTCTTTCTTTTTTCATGATAACATATAAATAAAATTTACATATACAGAACATAATCATATAAAACTTTCTAGGAAACGTAAACGGGTAGGACCAAATGTTATAATTATTATTTTGTTATTTTTATTATTTTTATACCACATTAATATAGCACCCTTTTATATAAATATACGTCCAAAAAGTGCTTTACATAAAGCATTTATATGATATTCAATAAAAGTGGTAATTGATGTTTTGTAGAAATGATTTAAAATCAAATCACGTTAATACCTAACATTTTAAATTTAAGGTAAGCAGACCAAAACGTGTTCATTTAACATTAGTAATTCGGTCCGTCCCCGAATGTATCTTTAAAGGAAATGTCATTTTATTGATTGCATTGTATAAAAAATGACAACAGATATTTGGAAGAGTACGAACCTAAGCGAAATGAATAACAAGAATATTGGAGACGAAGTAGAAAACCTAACTGTAGAAATTAAAAGAAAGCGAGATAGATGGAAATATAGGAAGAGGGAGAGTCCGAAGTCCTGGGTCATAACCGGGGGAGGTACAACTGCGTTAAGCCAATAATTTGGCAGTAATCAGATGTCTTAACGAAAACGATTTGTATGTCTGATATATTTTTGTACTTCTAAAACTATTAGTGAATTTTCTTCTTCAGTAGGCCTATAATTTTCATCACCTAACAAACGAGTACGCGTATTCAGTGAATGAAAAAAAAAACGTGTGGCGTTAAAAAGCTGTATTCTTTGTAAAGCATAATACCTGCATTTAAAGAGAAAATGTTCAGTCAATCTTCAATCACATGCAGCATTGTCTCTATAATGATTTCCATATAACTCAGCATTAAAATTACTGCATTTTATTATGCATTTGAGCATGGAAAACCCTAGTTTAGTCTTTGGCCAATACAAAAATATGTGGTTACAAAAGGAGAATTGTATTTTTCAGTTTAAGTTTTGATTAAAAATATCAGTTGTGGATGGATTTCTTATATCGGATTCTAAATCGTTCCAGAAAGAAGAAGCTGGTGGTAAACGAGCTAGCGACAATTTGCGAGCGACGAGCAACTGTTATATTATCATTCCTATTTCTTAGAAGATAAGGCACATCATTGGCAACTGTTTCTAGAATAAAATTTAATAGATAGTCCGGTAATGTACTACGTTTGGCTTTATACCTGGTATCAAGTGTTTGAAAGTTCCGTCTATCGGAAGAGATAACCATTCAATTTTATTAAGGAGAAGTTCGATAGAAACCAGTGACAATACGTGGCGCCTCATACTGAAGATTTTTAAGAAAACGTTTTTCTTTTTCTGCACAACCGTCCCAGACTATAGATGCGTATTCTTGAACAGGTCTCATATAGGGTATTGGCTATAAACATTGTAATATGTTTTATGCTCAATAAAATTCGTATTCGTATTCGTATATATAAATTTGATTTAGAGTATTTATTTTTAGTTTGAACTTTACTGCTCTCATTGATCCTAAATTTTTTATGCAGATGGAAGTATATCATTGATATGATCTTGCCGTTTACAATCTGATCAAAAAGTTACTCCTAAATGCTTATGACTATCAACATAATCAAGACAAACATTATCAAAGTAAAGAGAAGGTTTGACATCAGATCCGATTGTAGAAAATAACACTTCTATGCTTGTTTCGTAGAGTATATGAAATAGATGAGCCGTGCCATGAGAAAACCAACATAGTGGGTTTGCGACCAGCATGGATCCAGACCAGCCTGCGCATCCGCGCAGTCTGGTCAGCGTCCATGCTATTCGCTTTCAAAGCCTGTTGCAATTAGAAAAACCGATAGCAAACAGCATGGATCCTGACCAGACTGCGCGGATGCGCAGGCTGGTCTGGATCCATGCTGGTCGTAAAGCCACTATGTTGGTTTTCTCATCGCACGACTCAAATAGATAATGAGATTGATCTTTCAAAACGTGTGTGTGCGTGAGTAAAAGTTATAAATCTTTGTGAACAGTAGTAAGTGTGTATCTTTTCCCAACTAGAAAACATGTTTCAGAAACGCGTGCGGCATTTTTTGTGATAAAATTTCAAGGTTTTGAATATAAATGAAAACCTTGGACACTCATTGATAATTAAATAACAATATATAAGGTTTAAAAGTACAAGTATAAAATTCCAAACTCTCTATTGCCATTTCGAAAGAAAAGCAGCATGCTTCTAACTTTCTCATGCACTGAAGGGACGCCGCTTACCGGGCTTACTAAAAACAGAAAGGACGTCATCATACTGCATGCATTTCAGCAATTTCGTGTTCTGCCTCGATTATTTGTTACAACTATACAAATAGTTAATTTGTTAACTTGTATAGGCATTTCATACACGTAAACTATGCGGTGTTGAAATATATTCTTTTATGATTAAAAATTCAACTTTCGCGAAGCTTGACATTACATAGACTTCTTTAAAATTTAATCCTTTTAATTCAAGAACTATATTTGCATGACATCGTGAGAAAAAAATGAAAAAAGAACTTTTGCAACAACGATTATCGAGATATTTTTTATACAAATAACGAAGTACTTGATCCCTAAAATCACACTTCGGATATTTTTCGAAAAGGAACAAACACGATTTTTTTCAATATATCAACAAGATCATTCTTTTTACATTCATGGTGGTTCAATAACAGGCATGTTTAGCTGAACGAAAACGTACCAACATATATTTCTAAAACTTTTACAATGTGAAAAAAACCTGTATTTGTCTATTTATCTGTCTTTAAAAAATATCAAGGTTAGAAATATAACTCATAAAAATAATCAAGAAAATATTTACTTGACAAGCGTCTAACGACAAATAAAACCTAATACTAACCCAATGCTAAACTGATTGGAACGGGAAATGTTTAATTCATGTTTACGATAATTAACAATTCAAGTACTGACCGTCTGGACAAGCAAATACTAGTATTTCTTTCATTTGAAATCAATTAAGTAACAGGCACAATAGCTCAGTCGCTAAAATGCGACATCAACTTATAAAGAAAATCGTTTTACTTTGTGTTCGAATACCTTCGTAGATTTTTTTCAGATTGTGTTTTGTTTTTTTTCATATACGTTTACATTTTGCTTCGTATTTTAAGTTCTTTCTTAGATGGTTTGTATTAGTGTATATATGTCTTTATGACACCAAAAGCATGTCCATTATTTGCATGGCTTAAGGCATGCTTTAATCATACAGACACAGTTATATCTTAATATCTTTAATCATGTTTCAGCAAAATTGCTTAAGTACCTTCGCAATTTTTACATTTTAGGAGTTGCATGGAGGGAAAGTTTGATGATTGCAATTATGCTAAGTGAAATAAAATAATGAAGATGCCTGCGATTGTTTGAAACAACGCAATACAATACTGTTGTAACGACAGTATTGTTAACCACCCGACTTACATTTGCTAATTGGTGCCAAAATCAAAACTATTATTTGAATTTCCATATTGAACATGCTAATCTCTATGTCCATCTTATCTATTAGATTTCTTGTGCTTTGTAAATATGCAACGACCGGGTTGGACATTAGAACAATTTGTCAACCCATACTGAAGGGTCCATTTCGCAATTAATAGTTGTTTCCTTATCAATTGAATCAAGTTCACTGACGTCTCTAGTCAAAATTTAACGACGTCTTTGTGCATTTCACTTACTCAGCTTTATAAAATACAAAGGAACAAAACTTACTCTAAATGAGACAATGTCTATATTCAAATATATTAGCCTTAAAAATACATATCTTTTGACTGTAGATGCGTAAAATTTAGCCGGTTTTGTTACATTTCAATTATTACAGGGTTATTTTTTGAATTGTTATATTTATTATAAACCTTATCAAATAATAATGTAAATGAACTGTATATGGATCTTGGTTAGATATGTTATTACAATGTAGTTATACTTGCCATTGGGAAAGACATCCAACCAAGACAAGAGGCCATGCCGCCATATTGGTTCATATCCTACCAAGGCAAAAAACTGCGTTTTTGGGGCTCATCATTACAGGGGACACAGTTAATTATGCCGTTTCAGTATAATTGATGGTGGGTAAATGCCATGTTCTCGCATAAATTGTGGCAAGCCTTAAATGGTTTTCACTCTTAGTAGGTAGCTTTGGTAGTGAAATGTTTCAAAGACGTTGCAATATATGCGTCTATAGTGTAAAATGAAAATAGCGATTACTAGATGCACTGCGTATTTGTATTGAATATTTCAACTTCCGACTATTCAATCACTTGTTTAACGACTTATTTGTTTGTTAAAATACATATCCTCACTTACATATGCAAAATAACACTGTGCCCGACAACACACACACACACTATTATTTTGACATTCCATATTGAAACATGCCCGCTAACTCTCTCATGAACACCTTATCAATATGAGGATTTCCTGTGGTGCCTGTTGTACAATGGCAGGCACCACGACCGGGGTTAACGACTTGAGAACTTTAATTTCGTCCACCCATAGCTGACTGGCCCCTGTTCTGGCAGATGCAGATCCACGGCGTGTTTCCACATACAAGTGTTGAAATCCGCTCGTTTACGATTTTGTCATTCGTGGGAGTGACAGTATCTCTCTGGACATGTGCGAGCGATTTTCTGACTCTTATAGCCCAGGCTGCAATACTAGCTTCAGATATTGTGTTCTTCCCATTGATTCCATAACAAGATGCAAAACGTACAACTTACAACTGAAGCTAAATCAGGATCTTTGGCGCGGCATTACACTTTTACTTTCTTAACACTGATTACCCCGCACACTACAAGAGACCAAATGCCCGACAAATTATAGGTTCTATTTTGGTCAAACTTTATATTCAATTTATTTTGCACAACTGACGTTTCTTTCTTCGTCAAACATTTTGTCGACGTCGGTTTGTAAGAACAATTTTTTCCCCACTTACTACAGGTTTTATCAAAAAACAGGAACGAAAACATAAGGCTCTGAAATGCATGACAATGTCCATATATTTCTCAAATGATATATAGCCAAAAGTACAATATCTTTTCGGACATGTAGAGCAGAAACATCAAAGATCGTTATGCAGCTAGGGTTTTGTTACGGATTTCACTCCTCATTACCAGACTTATTTCCTTTGAATTAGTCAAAATTATTATTAAACCTTAAAATTGGTGTCATACGTATTTGTAAATGAACTGTAATTGGATCCTTGGAACTTTACAGGAATATTGTTTACAATGTGAGGTTTTGCATCTTTTGTCCATTGGGAATGTTACCCTTTCTCACCCATTACGTACAAGAGCGCCATGTCCGCTTCGAGTGCGGGAGGTCGTGGGTTCGATCCCCGGCCACGTCCTACCAAAGACGTAAAAAATGGTACTAGCAGCTTCCTCGCTTGGCGCTCAGCATTAAGGGGATAGTGCTAGGACTGGTCAGCCCGGTGTCAGTATAATGTGACTGGGTGGGGTATCATGCCACGTGTCTACGGCGTGATATTCCAGTGAGGCAGCACTATAAAGTTGGGCATTGTGCTCACTGCTACAAGTAGACACCGTCGTTTATATGTCTGAAAAATTGTTGCAAAAGACGTTAAACCCGAACACACACACACACAAGAGCGCCATTGTCCTGTCAATATTCTTTAAACCAATAGTGGTACACTTGATGCAACATTTTGTCGATAGCTCAATGTACGGTGATATTTCAATTCATGATTGCGTTGGTAGCACGGAGAATGAAATGGCTATAACCGAAACAGGTGACTAGGAGACTTTTATGTTTTGACATGATAGGATATTTAAAAATCAACATTTGCATCCGGGCAGTTACGGTACCACAGTTTTTATTCAAAATTGTGAATTAATAAGTCGTCTGGTATAGATGCATTTACTTTTACTCACGATTATGGCAAATCCTTTGGATTACAACATGTTCCTCCTATTTGAAGCAGACTGTAGGTTGCAGAAATGTAAAATGAAATCTCTAGAAATACGTAGGACAGTAGCCCAATTTGTAACATGATGAAGCTCGGAAAATGTGAAATTGTTTAACTCTGGTGCGAGAAGTATAAAGCAGAGCTGATGTAACGTTGTAAACAGACCCCCATAAAATAATGACCACCGGTCATAAAAATATGATTCCCGATCATTATTTTATATAGAATAGTAGCTCCCCGGTCATAATATTAGTACGCCTGACGTATAACCGCCCATCGTGCATAAACAGTGTTAAAACACTCTTTTGCTATAAATTATTTCTTATTTAAAATTTCAAGGGACATAATTCTTACCCTTATAATTTACCATAAAAGGGTGGGTAAAGGTGGGTTTTACATCTAATATGTTTCTTATTGATAATAGTAACATATCAGATAAAGATCAAAATTCTTCTAAAAACTGCACAATTCGAGCCCATTTTCAGTCTTATAGCCTCCACTATTAGTATATATGTTACAGTTTTATATAAAGTAGAGACTTATTAACTAAAAGATATCTATATCCATTAGCTTCAATAAAAAGTCATTATATTTACACAAATAATCACAGATAAGTATATTAACAATCCAGTTGAATGTGGTATTAATAGTTATTATGCTACTTATACGAGTTAGATTTTACACATAAAAATACAAAACAAACAAAAAAGAAAGAAAAAGAAACCCCACAAAACAACAGCAACAACTACAAAAGATAAAAGGTGACGGTAGAAGTCGCGGAAGCACAGAGCTCGCCAAAAACATAATAATAATGATAATAATAATAAAACATCAAAAAGATGACAAAAGGTTCTGAACTGTAAAGATTTCAACACACTAAATAGCTGTTCTTCTTTATTCTATGTAAAATTGACATATTTCCAATTGCTGAAGCGCACATCAGGACCTATTTTAAATGTTTGTTACTAACATTTTATTAAAGGATATTGCCATAAAAATCAAAAGAAAAGTAAGGGTCATGTTTGATGAAAGGGAAAAAAACCTGCAAAATCAGCTTAAATGATATCCTATAATTATAGTAGTGGTGGTGTATGACCTAAGATTCCATGACAAATTCTGTCGTGCTATCACTTCATTATGAAAAAATGCTTCCAAAATGTCAAGCATAGATCTGTCATGTGATTTCAGTAAATAGTTGCAAAGAAAATAAGAAAATATCTATACAGAGCAAAACAATTGAGGACTATTTGAATCCGCCATTATGTCATTATTTTCGCGCCATTTTCCTGTGTCCTTATGCCTAAACATAAGATTGTTTGCGAAGAACTGTAATCTGGACCTACGTGAATGGGAATATATAACATTTTTGTGGCGATTCGCTTTAAGGAAGCAAAGCTAATTAATTCTTACACAAACTTGGAAATGTCATCAAGGAACCGCGTTACCTTTAGGAATGAAAGGATATCTTTTCAATGCCATTAAACTTACAATTAAAGGAGCTGTCAACACAAAGCCATTTGGAACATATCTCTTTGTGTGCGTATTATGTTAGTAAGCTAGTACTAACAAAAGTGAGCATTCTTTTATTGGAAGAGACGTAAACGGGCTAGCGGTGATTTAAATAATATATAAAAGTATACAGTATACGAGCATGCCAGGCCACCAAGCTGCTGGGCCGCTAGACCGCTTACTTCAGGTCACTAGAAATTCCATTTTTTTCTGATTTTTTTTTTTTGTGGTATGTGGTATTTGCTTTTACAAATTATGTATGTGAAAATACTCCATTCGTAACAATAGCAGCGAAAAGGACGTAGCGTGTATCTCAGGAATATTCTTAGACGGATACAGTCATGTTATATTACATTGACTTTTCACTTACTGGTCCCCAAAACAATATAATTATACTCTATTTAATATCATATGAAATTAAACCACGATAAGCCAAAACGTGCTCTAGATATTGATAGGAAATCAAATAACAACCAGCAGATAGAAAGACCAACTATCACCAGCTTCTGCGAAGGGGAAGGGGGAATATTAACAACTCTTTCAGTCAGCAACCAACGAGCGTAAACATAGTTGCGTGTTTAAAAGTTTCCCTCTTTCAAATACGCTGACTTCTACCGACTGACTTCCTCTTTTTTTTCAAAACGGCAGAGCGGGGGTTTCGGGGCGGCTAATTAAGTCTCAAGATCTTATATGTAACGGTTAGTTTTATCAGCGGCTGACCAACGGTAACTTAATTATATGTTAAGGGTTCTCCCTTACCACTAGTGTTACTTTGACTGGTAATTTTCGGAGATCTTTCACTGGAAAAGACTAAACTTACTCCAACCATGGCTACATCCGTCAGAAAAGCAACAGTCTCTGGTAATTATCCCAACTTCTGTTGTATTAGACCAGAACGGCCAACAAGGCACTGATGAACAATTATGGACAGATTGGTTGTATATTCCGCCGTATCTATATAGATGAAATTTATTATAATGATTTTAGACGATGGACGATGGTGTAGAAAGTAGTAACTGGCGGACACCATCATATCATTTTATTTCCTGTTCTTTGTAGCATGCATTTGAACACCAGTTATTAGAAAGTAATACTCAAAAGTGGTTAGAATTAGACTTTTGTAAAAAGCGTCACACCTCTGAAATGTTCCTTACCTTAGTATTGAATGCAAAGCTGTAGATACAATTTAGTTATTATTACTTGACCTTCCGTATAAGAAATAGTTGATATTATACTTAAAAAGAAAAGAATCTTGAATACTATACTGCCAGAGACTTGAAGAATATATTACAATCAAAGGACGTATAATGTTAAAAGATATGAGATTTTTTTTGCGTCTACGCCTAGTGACACAATAAACATGTAACCCATCCTTACAATCGTCGTCCGATTATTCTAAACGAATAGTGTAGTTATATTCATTGCAACTAAAATATTGTCACCCCTTTTGTATGAGGTTAACGTACATAACATCCATTTGAATCGTACGTCTCGCATGTTGTTTCGATAAAAACAGTGTCCACGGATGCAACTTTTCTCAACGCAGATCTGAAATGAGTAATAAAATCATATGGAAATCTTACCAGACAATGAAAGCAACATTTGTTATAATCGTGCATGTGGCTTCATCTATATTCAAATGTTTTAAAACACGAGTAAATACGTCAATTTCAAATAAATAACAACTGAATAGATCTGGTGCATGTTTGGGCTTTCTTCACGAAAAATGAAACCAAAGACAATTAAATTAAACCAAGTTACTACAGTTCATAGGAACAATGGCGATACTTACATAGGTAAAAGCAACACTGGTCAAGACTAAAAACCAATAGATATCTGCAGTAATTATTTTTAGAATATTTGAATTTATACAATATTCAATGCCAAGCATCGGACATACTTCATGGTCTTGACATCGTTAAGGTTTGTATCCTGGCGTTGCAGTCTGTTATTACTGAAATTTTTATGCATTTCCATTTTTGTAAAAACAAATGTACTTTCCATATTAGAACAAGAAATTGTACCGTGTCCCCGGCCTAGGGACATTTTCCACAAAACATATTGCCTGCCAGTACAACATATTCTGTGACATTGTCCTTGGAGCTAGGGGCTTTGGATCTTGCACGCGACATGTCGTCTCATTTAGAGAACATTTTGTCATGTACATGTAATGACAAAATCCTGTCATGGATGGCAGAGTTACAGACCAGACACTAGTTGTGACGTACGGACAGATGCAGTCTATGACTTTGCCCCTTTTGTCTTCAAAGAGGCGACGGCTGATTAAACACTTGTATGCAAAGTTTCTGTTCAACTACTATTCATATTTATACCCCCTAATTTGTCTGTTTCAAAATGATAAACACCAGGGAAGAAGAAAAAAATGAAAATTGTGAAAATTCTCCATTCTTCACGTGATAGCAATTTGTCTTAACAAATTCAAATATATTGTTCAATCAAGAATTAAAAACGTTGGAATAAAATCAATAATTGATTCACAGATAGTCCTAGATTAACATTTTAGTTGCTTTTCATTACCGTCTATTTCATTTAGAAAGACATTATATTCCGATTTTAAGTTTCAGTGATAATTTTCAAACAATATTTAAACTCATCAAAACAGAGAAATCAAATTATTATCTGCGAAAGTCATGGTTACTTACGATGTTTTTAGCACTTATTTTTGAATGACCATTTTTCGTACTAAAGTCAATTAGCTGTAACAAAATCGCCCATCTATAAGTGTTGACCTTGACTTTAGTTAAAAAAAGCCGAAAGCTTCTGAAGGTTGTCTCAACGAGATCATCATTGATAAAAAATATTCACGAAACGCAATTTAAGTTTGATTATACGAAGTCTGACATGGACGAAAAGACATCAGACAATTAGACGGACGGACGAACAAATAAGATTCACTTAAATATCCCTGATTCACCCAGACAAAAGAAACACGATAGATAAAGAAAACACAATTCCGTCCCAAACAATGCCGTCTCAGATAAATAGTACAGAGAAAATGCAGTATTTTAGAATAAAAAGTAGCAAAAATTATGCAATCATATTCCCTCTTTTTTGTTATTTTTAATTACGATACTGAAGATAGGTGTCAAGCCATTGTTGGTTATGAGGTACAAAGTCGCTGCTGTTTTAATAATGGAATTATTCTGCAGGTGTCATGCATAAATTGTAATGTTATATTAAAGAGATGCTAACTTGGATGCAGTCAGGTGAGACGTGCGTGATATCTACGAAAAATAATTATGTAATGAAATAACAAGAGCTAAAAAGAGTAAAGGGATATACGATTATACTTTCATAGCACATAGCATTTTTACTTTACCATTTCAAAGTTTCTCCTTTCCACGACATAGCATTTCGATATTTTGTCAAACATTTCGATATTTTGTCAATATAATTCACTTAACATAGTGTTCCAAGTTTAGTTTACCTTGATCACAGAAGACAACATGTTGAATTTGTTTTGTTCTATCTCGTTTATACGACATAACGTCTCGAAAAATTTTACTTCCTCGTTCTAGCAAAGTTGCCAAGCCATTTTATGAGCCGCGCCTTGAGAAAGCCAACATAGTCGCTTTTCGACCAGCATGGATCCAGACCAGCCTGCGCATCCGCGCAGTCTGGTCAGGATTCGTGCTGTTCACTTTCAAAACTTATATATATATATATATATATATATATAAAGTATATAGTATATATATGACCGTATCAATATGAGGATTTCCTGTTGTGCCTGTTGTACATTAGCAGGCACCATAACCGGGATTAACGACTTGAGATCTCTAATTTCGTCCACCCTTAGCCGATTGGCTCTGGCAGATGCGGATCCACGGTGTGTTTCGACACACAAGTGTAAAATGCGTTCATTTACGATTCTGTCATTGGTGTGATCGAGTGTATCTTCTGGACAGGTGTGATCGATTTTCTTACCATTTGGCCCAGGCTGCAGTACTAGCTTCAGAC
Organism: Mercenaria mercenaria; assembly: GCF_021730395.1. Taxonomy (NCBI): domain Eukaryota; kingdom Metazoa; phylum Mollusca; class Bivalvia; order Venerida; family Veneridae; genus Mercenaria; species Mercenaria mercenaria. Next base: position 30,370,950 of record NC_069362.1, read on the forward strand.
ATTGTATTCTTCCCATTGATTCCACAACATGAGGCAACACATGTCGTCAATTCTCTAAAAATATCTGCCCGACATGTGAGGAAGCCATTAAGCTGGCTTACGGAAGGTCGGTGTTTCTACCGAAGTGTCCGCTCGTGACAAAATAATGCACGGGGGCACTTTGGGACTTTTTCTACTATGAAAAGCTGGAAAGTCGCCATATGACCTATATTTTAGCATAAGTATTAATTTGATAAACATATTTTACCTGATATGGATACAATATAACCACTACTGTATTATAGTGTTTTGATTGATTTATTGATTTATTTCAGTATATAAAATACATGGGAAGGTATAACACAAATTAAGAATTTCAACTATCACATATACAAGGACTAGGAATTAAAACATATTGAAAGACAATTAAGAATCATTACTAACATAAATCATAACCATTTAACCGTTTAGAACGAGAAATGGACAAACACCATTAAAGCCCCGATTTCAATAAGATACTACCGAAACATCATGTCAATGCTCATTTTTTATGAATTCTAGGGCTTGAACAGTTTTTATACAGGTTCATTAAAAAGTGCTGCAAAAGACGCAGAAAACTGTGAGGCTCATCTGTATTTATGACACTTCGTGAATGGGGTGTTTTATGAGTACTCATTGTTTGCAGCACTGAATAAATGTATGCATGTTATGTCAGTAAGTATGCTAGAAGAACCTTAAAGCGGTTCGCAGCACTGAATAAGTGTATGCTTGTTATGTCAACAAATAGTAAACATGTGTTGTACAAACGTTCAAAACAGGTCCTTACTGTTTCTAAAAGCCTACATATTTTTCATTACATTATACTGTCATAATATTGCTTTTCTTGTCCCTATTCGCTTTATACATTATTAGATGACCAAAGACAATATATTTGCCGATTTAACTAATAAATTGCACTACTCTGAATTCATTAAAATGCATTCAAATCCTAGATGTAAGGCTCTCAAAGCGGTTTTGAAAATTCCATAAATCACAGGGTTAAGGATATTGGGGGAAGGCTAGTGTACTTTATTGAGTATGTTTAATATTTCAGTAGAAGTCGTCTGAATATAGGTTGTTCTTGTCGCCAACAATGTTATTTTTATTCTTTTAAATTTTCCTCTTTTTTCTTTGTCTTAAGCAAATGTTGAAAATGAGTATCTGTCTTCAAGTATGTGATCTCGCTCAAATATGCAAATATAACTGAACAGCTGTAATCAAATTCATAAACTCATGAGAAAGAAAAGGTTTCATAATTTAGCAGTAGAACAGAAAGAACAGAACAGAAGTTTATTTTTGCTCCAAGGCCATCGGCCCATGCAAACATATTAAAAAACAACAAAATACAAAGCATATACACATTCATATAAAAGTGATAAAAACTGACCTATATCGTATACAAATAATGTATTAAAGTTTTGGCAACTAAACATTAGACTTTCATTTATCAAAAGCGTAATATAAGAAAGTAACAATGGACCTGATCAATGTTTTATTTTTTGTTGACATCAGGATATTTAATTCGTTTTGTATTGGACTAGGGTAGTAATGTTTAGGTAAATACATCATTTTTAATTCCGAGTAAAATTCACAACAAAGTGAAACTGGAACTAATCTTCTAAAATATTCTTATAACATTTTCTACACAATCTAATTTCTCTTCCTATTTTCCTATGTCGACTAGTTTCAATCTCAAGATCGTAAGAACATATTCTGAAATATGTGTACACAAACCTAAATTTTCTGATGTCTAAATACATTTCATATGAGAAATCTTCTTTGAACACCATATAATACGGTAACTTTGTATTTGAACTAACTGATACTATACAATTATCGACTTTTTCATAGGTTGACATCAGGATTTATCAACCCGAAAAAAGTTATAGTCACCGAGCTTCGGCTATCAGGATTTATCAACCCGAAAAAAGTTATATACACCGAGCCGGGCCGAAGCTCGCTGAATATAACTTTTTTCGGGTTGATAAATCCTGATATCAACCTATGAAAAAGTCAATAATTGTTTTATTACCTGAACAGATGTATAGCCAGTCTTGTTATTACAATTGTATCTTTAATAAAGAAATAAGGAATAGAAATAAATAAGTTAAATAAACATGAATTTTAATAAACATGTTTTTCTGATCACGTACATAGATATAATATGTAACTAAAACAACACTTTCCCAGCAGATTTATAAATTTTAAAGTTACTTTTTCACATGAAAAGTCCATTTCAACACTTTCCCAGCAGATTAATATATTTTAAAGTTACCTTTTCACATGAAAAGTCCATTTTTAAAATGACTTTTAAATGTAGTTAGTTTATGTCATTGAAATAATACTCAAACAGATTTTTTTATAATTTGGTACTCTGAGTTAGTTTTTCACATTGAAATTGATGTTAATATTTGAACAACTATGGAATACAGGCATTGGAAACATGGTACGGCAGAATACAGAAACTGCTGACGAGTAGAATTGTATGTAGTGTCTACATTTCTACATAGATTGGTGTCCACGGTCTTCAGAATTTCATCCAGATCGGTGTCATTAGTGTTGAGATCAGTTACTAAGTTATCAAACTGTGAATCTGAAAGAGGAACCAGTTCAGTGTTCAAAGGAGTGATTTCAATTTCTTTGTTTTCATCCCTGGTTTCAACCTTTTTTTCCCTTTTATCTTGTTTCTTAAACTTTCCGATATAGTGTCTGACATTTTCCTTTTGATGTTTGGTGTAGCGTAGCCGGTGTATGTCTTCAAAGAAGATTCAGCTTTATGACCAGTTACACTTGTAATGTGACGACCCGCAAACTCATTACTGTCAAGAGTATGAACAGTACTAGACCTAAGAGAATGATTAGTATAACGTTTCGAAAGTCCGGCATTAGAACTTATAGTTGGCATCATGTCACCAATGGCATTGTGGCCAAGCGGCGCGTTACTGTACCAATTTACAGGGCTTTCTCCTTTATTTGGCCCTGAAACAGTCTGTTACATTCCGGGTTCAGGTGTAATTTGTATTTCATGAAAGATTTGACTGGACACAGTGGATCATCTGAAAAAGATAAGAACAAAACTCAGTAAACTTCTTTCATAAGAATTGAGATTAATTATATCTCTCGTGTATCATTTGTCAATTAGATACATGTAATCTGTTGTCTCGTAAAATAAAAAAATGAGATTTAATGCACACCATTTTATCTGATCTATCTAATAAAATTTCCACTAGGTTTCATTTATATAAAAAAATGTTTCCGGTAACATGCCAAAAGATAGGGTATGTAGGTCGGAAAGTTTTTGAGGAGGGATTTTTTTTTACAATGAAGAAATAACAACAGTTACTACCCTTAGAAAAGTATAAAGATAGTGAAAATGTCCAAAAATAAAAACATGTAGGGTTGTGACAAATTTTTACGGTAGTTCGGGAAACCGAAAGAAACGAACAATTTTTAGGCCTTGTATTCGGTGAGATTCTTTGTCTTTTTTACTTACCGCTTTTTGCATACATCCTGCCATCAGCACTGTTTGGATCATTCTGGTGATTTTTGTCTGCTCATCTTTTGTTAGATAAATGAAGACGCGCCCATCTGAATCGGTTGTGGCTGCAAAGTCACTAACTGTTAGTTCATGTATATTTTCTCTGCCTCTTCTACCAAAATACAGCATTATGTCAACAAATACTTTTTGAAGTTTAACATTGTCATTAGTGTCAAAATATTCATAAAGTTTCTTCAGGACACTCTCTTCTACCGGTGGATAATGTGTAATTGCCCCTTTTCCTTCACGTTTCAAATCCATGGCCACAGCTTTAAAAAGTTTCTGAGACACTTGAAATGCAAAGTCTTTGATAATGTCCCCATTTTTGGTTGAGCAAGAGATGCCTGTTAAGTCCATATCGTACAGAATACAAACTAGATTTTTGGTATTTTTCACCATATTCTTGTGAACCTCTAGGTAAAATTTTGACAGAATATCATCAAGCACTTCATTGCTGTAGTTTTCAAAGGTTTTTGGCAAATTCCTGACTTTAAGATATTGTCGTAATATTTTAACCGCATTATTCGTTGATCTCCGTGTGTTGTGTTTTTAGCAGCTTTTTCTTCTAATATCCTTCTAAATTCTTGTTCATCAACTGTCGGAAATCTTTCCAGCGTTCTTTTGTCCGACATTTTTGTTTAGATTGGTTTCATGATTGCGTATGGAAGCCGGTTTTTGATTGGCTGAACACCAAGGAACGTCTCATTTAATTGGAAGATTAAAATACTGCCGTCTATTTTTAGACCAAATCAGGTTGATATTGGTTTTCCAAGCACCTACTTCGATCTATTTTTTATTATCGTACTATTTATAACCCAAGATAAGTTGATATGATATGTACTCATTACTTTTCGAACCGTTTACAGCCAATCAGAGAAACAATAGAATACGGTCATGTAATAAAGGCCGTTCTTGTAGGTAGATATCTTTTAATCTATTTACAAACGTTAATAAAAAGTTTTATTTTTCTGAATCAACTGATTGATATTCCAAAGCATATCCAAAACCATGTTTTTGCAGTAAATTGCACTGTATAATATTGATACTTAAAATGTTGCTCCAAGTTAGAAGCCCTGATTAGTGTATAATTTTGTGAACGTTTGAGTTGTCATCAACAAAAATGTTATAAACAATGCAGTAAAGCAGTACTTGTCGAAAGTTTTTCCCACTATTTTCCACGTGACTGTAGGACTGTCGTCTTCCTTATAATTTTCAATGTTTTCATTGAAGTTGTTATTTTTGACTTCAACTTGTATCGAAACGTTAGAACATGTCCTCTCATGTATAACGACTGATTTCCTTTTCCGTTTAAAACACAAAAAGCGAAGCAGGAATACTAGCTTTTTCACAACTGACGGAACTGGATCCTCCCTGTCATGAATGAGTAATGAAATTATACACAAAAATAGGATGACAGAACTGTATACCAGCAGGAACAATATATAATAATAAATGTAAGCCATAGGGACAGAGCTTTCAGGAACAGTGTCATTTATCATTTGCATAAAGACGATAAAAGACAGAAATGTAGTAATAGCTACTGATGTTCTCTCTCCAGAATTAGCAGGCATAACGAACACGAGGTTATTTATGGAGCCAAGAAAAACCATTGGAAAGATAATGTAGACCACAAAGAAATCACTTCTTCTTTTCAAATTTAGTGCAATGTTTATCGATGGAGGGAATTTTGGTCTAATATCAGTATAATCTATTACTTTTGCAGACTCAAGCAACCATTGACTGTTTGAACTGAGATAATCCTGAAATACCGTACTAGATGTGGTGTAGAACATTACTTCGTCTGCTGTGTACGTCCACCCAGAAACAGTTATTTCGCAAGTCTGGGTATCGAAAGGAAAATATGTTACGTCCACTGAACATACAATTTTTAATACGTTCCCCGTGTTCCATATTACTAAGCCATTTGAGGATAATCGAACCATGGTTGGCACATTACCTATATCCTGAATTTTGTCAAACGACTGTTGTAAGTAGAATTGTGGACACCAAACATCTTCCGGAGGAACTAGCAGTGTTGATTTACCACCGAAATCGGACGGTGTCCACGTCAGCCTTTCATCCACCCATTGCATGGAAAACAACATAGTAAGCTCAATTTCTCCAGAAAGTTCATCGAAATTATTGATACTAACAATTCCTACTGTACAATTTATCTTAACAGTATCATTATGGTCTATCAACGGAAATAGTTTTCTGTTGTATTTCTGGAATAAGTTAGTGTATAAAGTTTCGACTTGTGTAATATTAGCACAATGAATATATTCAAGTTGAAGAAACAAAATGTATATCAATAACAGTTTGCAATCCATGATTACCTAATAAATAATCTTATCTCTTGTAAGCATGTATATCTTCAGTATCCATATTTGCAGTCTACACTGAAATATCAATTATATTTCGATTCTTCTGTCTGCAATCTGAAAACAGAAATTATTCCTGTTATAAATAATTATGAAACAAGAGAGAGTAAAAATATAACGAACACACGTAGATATTAATAAATGCCCTGATAGAATTTTATAAATTCAAGTTATATTTTCCATTACTGAATTACATTTTGGTAAGTAAATACTTCCCAATGTTAACTTAACAATTAAATGTAAAATATCTTTGACCAATTTCAAACCCATCCTTACAGACATTTTACATTACGTATACAAAACCAGCTTTAATGCATTACCAAAGCTCACGAACGGTCATTTTGAAGTCGGACAAATCAATTGATCAAATACTTAAAACTTGTTTACGTAGAACTATATCCAAGGAAAACAGACCTCAATTAATGAAACCATTGATGAAAAGCGAATCCTTTGGACTTTTATATCAGGCCAGTTAGAAGTGGATACTCAATCAATAAACCTAATTACTGCTTCCATTTTAAGAATTGTTGGCATTAGTGAATACATTGTACATAATGAGAAATCTTTTAGCGTTTTATAACAAGGTAATGTTCTAGTTTTATAAATTAAGATTAATACTTGATTTATTCATGGAATATCTGGTATGATCATCTGCTGTTGCTATTTAATCGTTGTGCCTTGATACGATTCATATACCTATTAGTGGTTTTATTGTAGCTATCCTTTCTTCATGACCATTTAAAATAAGTTTGTTAATTTTAAAGTAACAGTATTGAATCGCCAAGCGTAGTTACAGCTTAAACTAATACACATAACATTAATGCCCAAAGAGGATATGACGTCAATAATATATAGCCATCAATTATATATTTTCTTTAAAATATATTTTTTCTTTAAACTATATATTTAAGGACAGGAATTCAGATATTATGAAGAGCTGCTAGAAAAGTTCAGGTACATTTAAATTTAAACTAGAAGGTGTTTTTGTCACAAAAACATATGGTTCCCCCTGATGTATACCTTTAGCTCTGGCAGCCATTTTGTACAGCGAAGCGAAACGTTCCGGCAGTATGCACAACTAGGCTTGGTACTAATTACTCCTATGAAGTTTCGTCGAACTCTAGCCGGCAGGAGAAGACCTTTATAAGCTTAGCTTTCAGATCTTATCCTTTTTCAACATGTATAATATCGATATTGTAAATTGTAAAATGTAATATGCACATATGTTTGAAATAAAATATGTTTAAATCAAACTCTAGCCGGCAGTTTGATCTGTAAAAGCTAGACAATAGTTTTCTACTATTAGGCCTGGCGGCCATTTTGTACAGCGAAGCCGAACATGTCGGTGATATGCACAATTAAGCTTGGTACTGATCACTCCTGTAAAGTTTCATCTAAATCTATCCAGCAGTTTGACCTGTGAAAGCCGGACAAGATTTTTCTATCTTTAGCTCTGGCTGCCATTTTGTGCAGCGAAGCGGAACGTGCCGGGGGATATGCACAACTAAGGTTGGTACTGATTACTACTATGATGTTTCGTCGAAATCCAGCCAACAGTTTGACCTGTGGAAGCCGGACATTTTTTTTCTCGATTTTAATCAGCGGCCATTTGGTGCAGCGAAGCAGAACGTGCCGGCGATATGCACAACTAGGCTTGATACTGATCACTCCTTTGAAGATGATACATTTATATGTTTCAAGTTTGAAATACGTTTGTACGAATTTATATGCACTTTATATATTGTCTGTAAATGTAATATATAGCCGTTTTCCATTATGTATTATGTATATAAATATATGATATCATACTGCTGATGTTTCCCGGTATAGTGGGACTTATGCATTTATTGTAAATAAAATCTTGAAATCTTGAAGTTTTGTCGAAATCCGGCCAGCAGTTTGACCTGTGAAAGCCGGACAAGTTTGATAATGACGGACGGACGGCGAAGGCAAATTCAATATGTCTCCCTCACCTATGGAAGAAACATAATTAAACATATTCGTAAAAGAACTGAAGAATACGAAGGAAGTTGTAATAAACGAACCAGCAACAGTTTACGAAATATAAAACAAATAACTAGATATTGTTGGGTCCTTTAACTATGCATTAAAGAGCCTGTTTGAAAAAAAAATCACTTCATTTAGTATTTAATCAAATCACTTTCATAAGACTTCCTGTCAATTCCCTTGTATTTTGAATCTGTTTGAAAAAGTCCTAACTTGGTCTGAGCAATTAAAGATAGAGTGGACACGGCGTATGTCTACTGCCTTGAGTTTGGTTACCTATAACTTGTTCCAACCTCAGAGAGCTTGTTTTAAGGTTGTGTACGTGTATACTTCTTACATTTTGTACATTCCGTTTTCATGTTGCCTGTCGAATTGTTTTCATGTTTCTGTTTAACACCATTCATCTACATATTATAAAAATGTTTATTAAAAACATCTGCTTATAAATGTATCTTGTCCTTGAGTGTACACACTCCTTTTATTGTCTTACTTTATCTGCTCAATACTAAAAAACTTACTCACTTGTCACTTTTCGGATGTGGGAATATGTTTTAATCTGTTTTGCTGTACTTTCAAGTCTCCAACCAAATTAATGTGTAAGTACGGTCCGGGATTTTGTCTGCAATTGATAGATATCATTTAAGTACCTCTTTATGTCTTAACTTTACATAGAATGTTTTCTTGTTGAATACATTACACGGGTAAGATAATATACACGTTTAGTATAAAACGATTGTTAAATGTATTACGATTTGTCTTATGCTTTTTTATTAACGTCAACGTCAAATTTTAATTTTTATACACATAAGGTGCACGATGAGTTGTTAGTTATGGTGAAAAAGAAAACTAAAATACTGATGGAATCAACAGCTAAAGTGATAATGTTTCAACAAAAAATCGTTCTGAAAAAGGATAAAAGGGGTAAAGGTATTGCTTTCTGATACTGGATGGTTAACGCATTAAAGTCAGGGTCAGGGATGGCAGGTTATTCCTTACAACTGAGTGAGGAATGATGTTAAAGAAGTGACTTGTACTTGTCTGAAAACATACGAAAGCAGGGGTAACCATGGACATATGCTAAAAGAAGTTCTATAAAACGTTGTTTTTTTTTTCATTGTTCTTTTGTGTAAAGTACGCTAATACTTAACATTAAATTCAATTTATTTATTTATTTGGGTTTTAGGGCGCATCAACACTGTATAGGTTATATAGCGCCAAACAGGACTACAAATTTTAGTTTCACATCTCGTTTACATCGAAATAAAAACAACATTAAATTCAAATTCAGAAATGCTAGGGACATATAATTACATAATCTTAGTCTAAGGAATGTGGTTACAAATAATGTTAGGGTCATAGTGTAGGAATATGGTTTGCGGTTCAACTCCGCTGCAAGTATGATATTGTATGTTGGAACTTGTCGTTTAAAATGGTTCCATTAGTATTCATATATGCTCGTTAAATGGTGGCCAGTCTCAGTAAAGCACCATTTTATGATATTTTTCACTTTTCGTATTAATTCGAGGACCGAAAAGACACATTATAGAAATTTAGATCCCTATTTAAGTTATCTGTTTTGTTGATTGTTATGAAATTATGTAAATATTCCCTTTTAACCTGAAATGATTTAAAACGGTCTACTTCTTTTCATTTCAATACGATTTCAAGTTTTACATTTGGTTTGAATACAATGTAGATATTCCAATGATCTGAACCAAAAGAGCCGTTTTTAAAGGGATTGGTTAATATCCAACCTATATTGGCTGCGCAAGCAAGACAGACAGAGGGAGGCTATAATAATTTTACAAACTCGCTTTTCTAAAGATTTTTGGCTAAATAAAAAGCTGTCAATGCAAATCTTGGAGAAATATGATACAATAGGTCTCAGATTCATATCATTCCTTTGATGAAGAATTTTCAAAAATTTATACGTATGCTAATATAAATCTTACTTGGTTTGACAACCAGGGCAGGGAAATCAATATTTAATTTTTTTCCAGCGAAACTTTTACATACATTTAACACTCAGTGAACGCCTATACGTATATTAAAATAATCAGTAAAGTAAGCCATTACTTGACCATGTTGTCCAAATTCCTATCAACCATTTAAGATAAGGACAAAATATTCATGAATTTAAAGAATGTCAGAAATAATAAACTCATGTCGTAATATTACTTGATTTTGTTGAACGTTTTATATGATATTTTATTAATATTTATTATGATTTACAAGGTATAGCCAACGTTTCGATGGAACCGATAGAAGATTCGTTAAGTATATAAATTACAAAATGCAAGCTCGGTAGGTGTAACCTTTTGCAATAAGAAAAGAGGTGTAAACTATCAGTAAAAATGAACCGCGCCAAGAGAAAACCAACATAGCGCCTTTGCGACAAGAATGGATCCTGACCAGACTGCGTGAATGCGAAGGCTGGTCTGGATCCACGCTGTTTGCCAATGCACTAAGTTGGCTGTCAGTAGAATGTTTTCTTGGTAACTAGAAGCTGGTAATACATAGCCCCCACAAGTTAGGTTTACCTAATTTTACATGTCTTTGACCAATAAAACATATAGAAATGAATGTTAATAATGTAGACTTATCTCCGATAGTTTTAACTGTCACAGTTTTGGTTCGATCTTAGTTTTTGCTAATTTACATCTTAATTAGTACTTTGAATACACGTAAAAGGACAGAACTAATAAGGAAAGAACAAAAGAAAAAAAAAGAAAAACATATGATTTCTTTAATACAATTAATGCAAAATGTTCGCCTCACAAGTTTTACAAACATTAAGTAACAACAATGCTCAGCAACTCAATCCATAGGCGATACAGTTATTATATTGAAAGACCGAAACTGCAAAAAATTAAGAATATTGTGACATTGAATATAACATTACATTGAAAAAAAAACAACGAAAAAAAATACCCAGAAAAAATCCATTACTGTTGAATTTTACATTACCCACTACAAGCACAGCGAAAAGTGCTAATTTTAATGTACACTATTCTCCTACGCCTTCCAATATGTTCAATAGTCTCGTGTCTGAAATATTATGTATGATGAAACTTTGGTTCCGAGATTTTGAGCAATTAGACAACACATTAACGGATTTTTACGTTTGACAGGTGGAAGAGTGAATACTATTTAATAAAAAATAAAAACCTAGGAAATAGCTTTGATGTCGGTAAAACGAGTAATTATTTCCAGTTTTCAAACAGACAATTGCTTTAATCTGAACCTGATATTGTTAACTTGCTTTACTTATGAAATACGGAATTTAGCACTTATCTAACATTATGATCAAAGTGAAAACCTTTTCTGATAAAACAGGATACTTTATTTTCGTTCTTAAGTACATGTTTTGTTTGAAGAGGAAATTAAAATAAATAAAATATCACCAAAGAAATCGTTACTTTCATTTCAAAGGCGCTAGTGTCGTCGCATTTATGATAACATATGGAGTATCATCTTAGTCAGTTAGATTGTGTTCGTGTTAATAAACAAATACACAGAATTTCATTACGATGTTTGTGATAAACATTGTTTGATATGCTATAGAAGAAACGTGTTCATTAGTTTTAAGTTGGGGTTGATATCTTTGTAGTTGATGGGTCATTATGATTCGTCAGTAGACTACTGTACGGGTACGGCCGTTCAAGTGCTGAATTTATTGTGTTGATACCTTTGTAGTTGATGGGTGATTATGATTCGTCAGTACACTACTGTACGAGTACGGCCGTTCAAGTGATGAATTTTTTTGTGTTGATACCTTTGTAGTTGATGGGTCATTATGATTCGTCAGTAGACTACTGTACGAGTACGGCCGTTCAAGTGCTGAATTTATTGTGTTGATACCTTTGTAGTTGATGGGTCATTATGATTCGTCAGTAGACTACTGTACGAGTACGGCCGTTCAAGTGCTGAATTTATTGTGTTGATACCTTTGTAGTTGATGGGTCATTATGATTCGTCAGTAGACTACTGTACGGGTACGGCCGTTCAAGTGCTGAATTTATTGTGTTGATACCTTTGTAGTTGATGGGTCATTATGATTCGTCAGTAGACTACTGTACGAGTACGGCCGTTCAAGTGCTGAATTTATTGTGTTGATACCTTTGTAGTTGATGGGTCATTATGATTCGTCAGTAGACTACTGTACGGGTACGGCCGTTCAAGTGCTGAATTTATTGTGTTGATACCTTTGTAGTTGATGGGTCATTATGATTCGTCAGTAGACTACTGTACGGGTACGGCCGTTCAAGTGCTGAATTTATTGTGTTGATACCTTTGTAGTTGATGGGTCATTATGATTCGTCAGTAGACTACTGTACGAGTACGGCCGTTCAAGTGCTGAATTTATTGTGTTAATACCTTTGTAGTTGATGGGTGATTATGATTCGTCAATACACTACTGTACGAGTACGGCCGTTCAAGTGCTGAATTTATTGTGTTAATACCTTTGTAGTTGATGGGTGATTATGATTCGTCAGTAGACTACTGTACAGGCACGGACGTTCAAGTGCTGAATTTATTGTGTTAATACCTTTGTAGTTGATGGGTCATTATGATTCGTCAGTACACTACTGTACGAGTACGGCCGTTTAAGTGCTGAATTTATTGTGTTGATACCTTTGTAGTTGATGGGTCATTATGATTCGTCAGTAGACTACTGTACAGGTACGGCCGTTCAAGTGCTGAATTTATTGTGTTGATACCTTTGTAGTTGATGGGTCATTATGATTCGTCAGTAGTCTACTGTACAGGTACGGCCGTTCAAGTGCTGAATTTATTGTGTTGATACCTTTGTAGTTGATGGGTCATTATGATTCGTCAGTACACTACTGTACGAGTACGGCCGTTCAAGTGCTGAATTTATTGTGTTAATACCTTTGTAGTTGATGGGTCATTATGATTCGTCAGTAGACTACTGTACGAGTACGGCCGTTCAAGTGCTGAATTTTATTGTGTTGATACCTTTGTAGTTGATGGGTCATTATGATCGTCAGTAGACTACTGTACGAGTACGGCCGTTCAAGTGCTGAATTTATTGTGTTAATACCTTTGTAGTTGATGGGTCATTATGATTCGTCAGTAGACTACTGTACGAGTACGGCCGTTCAAGTGCTGAATTTATTGTGTTGATACCTTTGTAGTTGATGGGTCATTATGATTCGTCAGTAGACTACTGTACGGGTACGGCCGTTCAAGTGCTGAATTTATTGTGTTGATACCTTTGTAGTTGATGGGTCATTATGAATTCGTCAGTAGACTACTGTACGAGTACGGCCGTTCAAGTGCTGAATTTATTGTGTTAATACCTTTGTAGTTGATGGGTCATTATGATTCGTCAGTAGACTACTGTACGGGTACGGCCGTTCAAGTGCTGAATTTATTGTATTGAACCTTTGTATTGATGGGTCATTATGATTCGTCAGTAGACTACTGTACGGGTACGGCCGTTCAAGTGCTGAATTTATTGTGTTGATACCTTTGTAGTTGATGGGTCATTATGATTCGTCAGTAGACTACTGTACGAGTACGGCCGTTCAAGTGCTGAATTTATTGTGTTAATACCTTTGTAGTTGATGGTGTGATTATGATTCGTCAATACACTACTGTACGAGTACGGCCGTTCAAGTGCTGAATTTATTGTGTTAATACCTTTGTAGTTGATGGGTGATTATGATTCGTCAGTAGACTACTGTACAGGCACGGACGTTCAAGTGCTGAATTTATTGTGTTAATACCTTTGTAGTTGATGGGTGATTATGATTCGTCAGTACACTACTGTACGAGTACGGCCGTTCAAGTGCTGAATTTATTGTGTTGATACCTTTGTAGTTGATGGGCCATTATGATTCGTCAGTAGACTACTGTACGGGTACGGCCGTTCAAGTGCTGAATTTATTGTGTTGATACCTTTGTAGTTGATGGGTCATTATGATTCGTCAGTAGACTACTGTACGGGTACGGCCGTTCAAGTGCTGAATTTATTGTGTTGATACCTTTGTAGTTGATGGGTCATTATGATTCGTCAGTAGACTACTGTACGAGTACGGCCGTTCAAGTGCTGAATTTATTGTGTTAATACCTTTGTAGTTGATGGGTGATTATGATTCGTCAATACACTACTGTACGAGTACGGCCGTTCAAGTGCTGAATTTATTGTGTTAATACCTTTGTAGTTGATGGGTGATTATGATTCGTCAGTAGACTACTGTACAGGCACGGACGTTCAAGTGCTGAATTTATTGTGTTAATACCTTTGTAGTTGATGGGTCATTATGATTCGTCAGTAGACTACTGTACAGGTACGGCCGTTCAAGTGCTGAATTTATTGTGTTGATACCTTTGTAGTTGATGGGTCATTATGATTCGTCAGTACACTACTGTACGAGTACGGCCGTTCAAGTGCTGAATTTATTGTGTTAATACCTTTGTAGTTGATGGGTCATTATGATTCGTCAGTAGACTACTGTACGAGTACGGCCGTTCAAGTGCTGAATTTATTGTGTTAATACCTTTGTAGTTGATGGGTCATTATGATTCGTCAGTAGACTACTGTACGGGTACGGCCGTTCAAGTGCTGAGTTTATTGTGTTAATACCTTTGTAGTTGATGGGTCATTATGATTCGTCAGTAGACTACTGTACGAGTACGGGCCGTTCAAGTGCTGAATTTATTGTGTTAATACCTTGTAGTTGATGGGTCATTATGATTCGTCAGTAGACTACTGTACGAGTACGGGCCGTTCAAGTGCTGAGTTTATTGTGTTAATACCTTTGTAGTTGATGGGTCATTATGATTCGTCAGTAGACTACTGTACGGTACGGCCGTTCAAGTGCTGAAATTTATTGTGTTGATACCTTTGTAGTTGATGGGTCATTATGATTCGTCAGTACACTACTGTACGGGTACGGCCGTTCAAGTGCTGAATTTATTGTGTTGATACCTTTGTAGTTGATGGGTCATTATGATCCGTCAGTAGACTACTGTACGGGTACGGCCGTTCAAGTGCTGAATTTATTGTGTTGATACCTTTGTAGTTGATGGGTCATTATGATATCGTCAGTAGACTACTGTACGAGTACGGCCGTTCAAGTGCTGAATTTATTGTGTTGATACCTTGTAGTTGATGGGTCATTATGATTCGTCAGTAGACTACTGTACGGGTACGGCCGTTCAAGTGCTGAATTTATTGTGTTGATACCTTTGTAGTTGATGGGTCATTATGATTCGTCAGTACACTACTGTACGAGTACGGCCGTTCAGTGCTGAATTTATTGTGTTGATACCTTTGTAGTTGAAGGGTCATTATGATCGTCAGTAGACTACTGTACGAGTACGGCCGTTCAAGTGTTGAATTTATTGTGTTTATACCTTTGTAGTTGATGGGTCATTATGATTCGTCAGTAGACTACTGTACGAGTACGGCCGTTCAAGTGCTGAATTTATTGTGTTGATATCTTTGTAGTTGATGGGTCATTATGATTCGTCAGTACACTACTGTACGAGTACGGCCGTTCAAGTGCTGAATTTATTGTGTTGATACCTTTGTAGTTGATGGGTCAATATGATTCGTTAGTAGACTACTGTACGGGTACGGCCGTTCAAGTGCTGAATTTATTGTGTTAATACCTTTGTAGTTGATGGGTCATTATGATTCGTCAGTAGACTACTGTACGGGTACGGCCGTTCAAATGCTGAGTTTATTGTGTTAATACCTTTGTAGCTGATGGGTCATTATGATTCGTCAGTACACCACTGTACGAGTACGGCCGTTCAAGTGCTGAATTTATTGTGTTGATACCTTTGTAGTTGATGGGTCATTATGATTCGTCAGTACACTACAGTACGAGTACGGCCGTTCAAGTGCTGAATTTATTGTGTTGATACCTTTGTAGTTGATGGGTCATTATGATTCGTCAGTAGACTACTGTACGAGTACGGCCGTTCAAGTGCTGAATTTATTGTGTTAATACCTTTGTAGTTGATGGGTCATTATGATTCGTCAGTAGACTACTGTACGAGTACGGCCGTTCAAGTGCTGAATTTATTGTGTTGATACCATTGTAGTTGATGGGTCATTATGATTCGTCAGTAGACTACTGTACGAGTACGGCCGTTCAAGTGCTGAATTTATTGTGTTAATACCTTTGTAGTTGATGGGTCATTATGATTCGTCAGTAGACTACTGTACGAGTACGGCCGTTCAAGTGCTGAGTTTATTGTGTTAATACCTTTGTAGTTGATGGGTCATTATGATTCGTCAGTAGACTACTGTACGAGTACGGCCGTTCAAGTGCTGAATTTATTGTGTTAATACCTTTGTAGTTGATGGGCCATTATGATTCGTCATAGACTACTGTACGGGTACGGCCGTTCAAGTGCTGAATTAATTGTGTTAATACCTTTGTATTGATGGTCATTATGATTCGTCAGCACACTACTGTACGAGTACGGCCGTTCAAGTGCTGAGTTTATTGTGTTAATACCTTTGTAGTTGATGGGTTATTATGATTCGTCAGTAGACTACTGTACGGGTATGGCCGTTCAAGTGCTGAATTTATTGTGTTGATACCTTTGTAGTTGATGGGTCATTATGATTCGTCAGTAGACTACTGTACGGGTACGGCCGTTCAAGTGCTGAGTTTATTGTGTTAATACCTTTGTAGTTGATGGGTCATTATGATTCGTCAGTACTCTACTGTACGAGTACGGCCGTTCAAGTGCTGAATTTATTGTGTTGATACCTTTGTAGTTGATGGGTCATTATGATTCGTCAGTACACTACTGTACGAGTACGGCCGTTCAAGTGCTCAATTTATTGTGTTGATACCTTTGTAGTTGATGGGTCATTATGATTCGTCAGTACACTACTGTACGAGTACGGCCGTTCAAGTGCTGAATTTATTGTGTTAATACCTTTGTAGTTGATGGGTCATTATGATTCGTCAGTAGACTACTGTACGAGTACGGCCGTTCAAGTGCTGAGTTTATTGTGTTGATACCTTTGTAGTTGATGGGTCATTATGATTCGTCAGTAGACTACTGTACGGGTACGGCCGTTCAAGTGCTGAATTTATTGTGTTAATACCATTGTAGTTGATGGGTCATTATGATTCGTCAGTAGACTACTGTACGAGTACGGCCGTTCAAGTGCTGAATTTATTGTGTTGATACCTTTGTAGTTGATGGGTCATTATGATTCGTCAGTACACTACTGTACGGGTACGGCCGTTCAAGTGCTGAATTTATTGTGTTGATACCTTTGTAGTTGATGGGTCATTATGATTCGTCAGTAGACTACTGTACGGGTACGGCCGTTCAAGTGCTGAATTTATTGTGTTGATACCTTTGTAGTTGATGGGTCATTATGATTCGTCAGTAGACTACTGTACGAGTACGGCCTTTCATGTGCTGAATTTATTGTGTTGATACCTTTGTAGTTGATGGGTCATTATGATTCGTCAGTAGACTACTGTACGAGTACGGCCGTTCAAGTGCTGAATTTATTGTGTTGATACCTTTGTAGTTGATGGGTCATTATGATTCGTCAGTAGACTACTGTACGGGTACGGCCGTTCAAGTGCTGAATTTATTGTGTTGATACCTTTGTAGTTGATGGGTCATTATGATTCGTCAGTACACTATTGTACGAGTACGGTCGTTCAAGTGCTGAATTTATGGTGTTGATACCTTTGTAGTTGATGGGTCATTATGATTCGTCAGTAGACTACTGTACGGGTACGGCCGTTCAAGTGCTGAATTTATTGTGTTGATACCTTTGCAGTTGATGGGTCATTATGATTCGTCAGTAGACTACTGTACGGGTACGTTCAAGTGCTGAATTTATTGTGTTGATACCTTTGTAGTTGATGGGTCATTATGATTCGTCAGTACACTACTGTACGGGTACGGCCGTTCAAGTGCTGAATTTATTGTGTTGATACCTTTGTAGTTGATGGGTCATTATGATTCGTCAGTAGACTACTGTACGGGTACGGCCGTTCAAGTGCTGAATTTATTGTGTTGATACCTTTGTAGTTGATGGGTCATTATGATTCGTCAGTAGACTACTGTACGAGTACGGCCTTTCATGTGCTGAATTTATTGTGTTGATACCTTTGTAGTTGATGGGTCATTATGATTCGTCAGTAGACTACTGTACGAGTACGGCCGTTCAAGTGCTGAATTTATTGTGTTGATACCTTTGTAGTTGATGGGTCATTATGATTCGTCAGTAGACTACTGTACGGGTACGGCCGTTCAAGTGCTGAATTTATTGTGTTGATACCTTTGTAGTTGATGGGTCATTATGATTCGTCCAGTACACTATTGTACGAGTACGGTCGTTCAAGTGCTGAATTATGGTGTTGATACCTTTGTAGTTGATGGGTCATTATGATTCGTCAGTAGACTACTGTACGGGTACGGCCGTTCAAGTGCTGAATTTATTGTGTTGATACCTTTGTAGTTGATGGGTCATTATGATCGTCAGTAGACTACTGTACGGGTACGGCCGTTCAAGTGCTGAATTTATTGTGTTGATACCTTTGTAGTTGATGGTCATTATGATTCGTCAGTAGAACTACTGTACGAGTACGGCCGTTCAAGTGCTGAATTTATTGTGTTGATACCTTTGTAGTTGATGGGTCATTATGATTCGTCAGTAGACTACTGTACGAGTACGGCCGTTCAAGTGCTGAATTTATTGTATTAATACCTTTGTAGTTGAATGGGTCATTATGATTCGTCAGTAGACTACTGTACGGGTACGGCCGTTCAAGTGCTGAGCTTTTATTGTGTTATATACCTTTGTAGTTGATGGGTCATTATGATTCGTCAGTAGACTACTGTACGAGTAATCGGCCGTTCAAGTGCTGAATTTATTGTGTTGATACCTTTGTAGTTGATGGGTCATTATGATTCGTCAGTAGACTACTGTACGAGTACGGCCGTTCAAGTGCTGAATTTATTGTGTTGATACCTTTGTAGTTGATGGGTCATTATGATTCGTCTGTAGACTACTGTACGGTACGGCCGTTCAAGTGCTGAATTTATTGTGTTGATACCTTTGTAGTTGATGGGTCATTATGATTCGTCAGTAGACTACTGTACGAGTACGGCCGTTCAAGTGCTGAGTTTATTGTGTTAATACCTTTGTAGTTGATGGGTCATTATGATTCGTCAATACACTACTGTACGAGTACGGCCGTTTAAGTGCTGAGTTTATTGTGTTAATACCTTTGTAGTTGATGGGTCATTATGATTCGTCAATACACTACTGTACGAGTACGGCCGTTCAAGTGCTGAATTTATTGTGTTAATACCTTTGTAGTTGATGGGTCATTATGATTCGTCAGTAGACTACTGTACGAGTACGGCCGTTCAAGTGCTGAATTTATTGTGTTGATACCTTTGTAGTTGATGGGTCATTATGATTCGTCAGTAGACTACTGTACGAGTACGGCCGTTCAAGTGCTGAGTTTATTGTGTTGATACCTTTGTAGTTGATGGGTCATTATGATTCGTCAGTAGACTACTGTACGAGTACGGCCGTTCAAGTGCTGAATTTATTGTGTTGATACCTTTGCAGTTGATGGGTGATTATGATTCGTCAGTAGACTACTGTACGAGTACGGCCGTTCAAGTGCTGAATTTATTGTGTTGATACCTTTGTAGTTGATGGGCCATTATGATTCGTCAGTAGACTACTGTACGGGTACGGCCGTTCAAGTGCTGAATTTATTGTGTTAATACCTTTGTAGTTGATGGGTCATTATGATTCGTCAGTAGACTACTGTACGGGTACGGCCGTTCAAGTGCTGAGTTTATTGTGTTAATACCTTTGTAGTTGATGGGTCATTATGATTCGTCAGTACACTACTGTACGAGTACGGCCGTTCAAGTGCTGAATTTATTGTGTTGATACCTTTGTAGTTGATGGGTCATTATGATTCGTCAGTACACTACTGTACGAGTACGGCCGTTCAAGTGCTGAATTTATTGTGTTGATACCTTTGTAGTTGATGGTTCAATATGATTCGTCAGTAGACTACTGTACGGGTACGGCCGTTCAAGTGCTGAGTTTATTGTTTTAATACCTTTGTAGTTGATGGGTCATTATGATTCGTCAGTAGACTACTGTACGGGTACGGCCGTTCAAGTGCTGAGTTTATTGTTTTAATACCTTTGTAGTTGATGGGTCATTATGATTCGTCAGTAGACTACTGTACGGGTACGGCCGTTCAAGTGCTGAGATTTATTGTTTTAATACCTTTGTAGTTGATGGGTCATTATGATTCGTCAGTAGACTACTGTACGGGTACGGCCGTTCAAGTGCTGAGTTTATTGTTTTAATACCTTTGTAGTTGATGGGTCATTATGATTCGTCAATACACTTCTGTACGAGTACGGCCGTTCAAGTGCTGAATTTATTGTGTTGATACCTTTGTAGTTGATGGGTCATTATGATTCGTCAGTACACTACTGTACGAGTACGGCCGTTCAAGTGCTGAATTTATTGTGTTAATACCTTTGTAGTTGATGGGTCATTATGATTCGTCAGTAGACTACTGTACGGGTACGGCCGTTCAAGTGCTGAATTTATTGTGTTGATACCTTTGTAGTTGATGGGTCATTATGATTCGTCAGTAGACTACTGTACGAGTACGGCCGTTCAAGTGCTGAGTTTATTGTGTTGATACCTTTGTAGTTGATGGGTGATTATGATTCGTCAGTAGACTACTGTACGAGTACGGCCGTTCAAGTGCTGAGTTTATTGTGTTGATACCTTTGTAGTTGATGGGTCATTATGATTCGTCAGTACACTACAGTACGAGTACGGCCGTTCAAGTGCTGAATTTATTGTGTTAATACCTTTGTAGTTGATGGGTCATTATGATTCGTCAGTAGACTACTGTACGGGTACGGCCGTTCAAGTGCTGAATTTATTGTGTTAATACCTTTGTAGTTGATGGGTCATTATGATTCGTCAGTAGACTACTGTACGGGTACGGCC
This sequence comes from Mercenaria mercenaria, assembly GCF_021730395.1. NCBI lineage: Eukaryota > Metazoa > Mollusca > Bivalvia > Venerida > Veneridae > Mercenaria > Mercenaria mercenaria. Next base: position 30,391,924 of record NC_069362.1, read on the forward strand.
GTTCAAGTGCTGAATTTATTGTGTTAATACCTTTGTAGTTGATGGGTCATTATGATTCGTCAGTAGACTACTGTACGGGTACGGCCGTTCAAGTGCTGAATTTATTGTGTTGATACCTTTGTAGTTGATGGGTCATTATGATTCGTCAGTAGACTACTGTACCTGTACGGCCGTTCAAGTGCTGAATTTATTGTGTTAATACCTTGTAGTTGATGGGTCATTATGATTCGCAGTAGACTACTGTACGGGTACGGCCGTTCAAGTGCTGAATTTATTGTGTTGATACCTTTGTAGTTGATGGGTCATTATGATTCGTCAGTAGACTACTGTACGGGTACGGCCGTTCAAGTGCTGAGTTTATTGTGTTGATACCTTTGTAGTTGATGGGTCATTATGATTCGACAGTAGACTACTGTACGGGTACGGCCGTTCAAGTGCTGAATTTATTGTGTTGATACCTTTGTAGTTGATGGGTCATTATGATTCGTCAGTAGACTACTGTACGGGTACGGCCGTTCAAGTGCTGAATTTATTGTGTTGATACCTTTGTAGTTGATGGGTCATTATGATTCGTCAGTAGACTACTGTACGAGTACGGCCGTTCAAGTGCTGAATTTATTGTGTTAATACCTTTGTAGTTGATGGGTCATTATGATTCGTCAGTAGACTACTGTACGAGTACGGCCGTTCAAGTGCTGAGTTTATTGTGTTAATACCTTTGTAGTTGATGGGTCATTATGATTCGTCAGTAGACTACTGTACGGGTACGGCCGTTCAAGTGCTGAGTTTATTGTGTTAATACCTTTGTAGTTGATGGGTCATTATGATTCGTCAGTAGACTACTGTACGGGTACGGCCGTTCAAGTGCTGAGTTTATTGTGTTAATACCTTTGTAGTTGATGGGTCATTATGATTCGTCAGTAGACTACTGTACGAGTACGGCCGTTCAAGTGCTGAATTTATTGTGTTGATACCTTTGTAGTTGATGGGTCATTATGATTCGTCAGTACACTACTGTACGAGTACGGCCGTTCAAGTGCTGAATTTATTGTGTTGATACCTTTGTAGTTGATGGGTCATTATGATTCGTCAGTACACTACTGTACGAGTACGGCCGTTCAAGTGCTGAATTTATTGTGTTAATACCTTTGTAGTTGATGGGTCATTATGATTCGTCAGTAGACTACTGTACGAGTACGGCCGTTCAAGTGCTGAATTTATTGTGTTGATACCTTTGTAGTTGATGGGTCATTATGATTCGTCAGTACACTACTGTACGAGTACGGCCGTTCAAGTGCTGAATTTATTGTGTTGATACCTTTGTAGTTGATGGGTCATTATGATTCGTCAGTAGACTACTGTACGAGTACGGCCGTTCAAGTTCTGAATTTATTGTGTTGATACCTTTGTAGTTGATGGGTCATTATGATTCGTCAGTACACTACTGTACGGGTACGGCCGTTCAAGTGCTTATTCGGTGACCACACATTTTCTTTTTATATTTTAAAAGTAAACATTATATTCTGCTATTCTTGCAAGTTTAATCAAATTCCTTTTTTTAGATTTGGAAATATTAACTGCTGAAGGAAATATACAATATTTCATGATTATGATGCTTTTTCGACAACAACAACACACAAGTGTCATGCAACTATTTGTTGAACTGCATTAAAATTTCTTTTTGTTTTGAAGGGAAATAATCATGTGTTATGAGGTTTGACTATCGGTTATACTTCATGAATCATTTATTCGATTCCTTGATGTTATATGCTATGGCAGACATGCTCTAGATTTCAGGATACACTTGTACCCTGAATCATGCATTATAATCTGAAATAAAATGAAAACGAAGCCGGTGACCCTCATATTTCTTTTTATTTTTACTTTTAGGTTACTTATAGAATGAACTTACAAGATATGAAATATGAACAAAATCTGTATTAATAGTGATAAATGGTGAAATTCTAGCATACGCCTTTAAAATAAAGCTTTCAACAACGAAATGGCAACAAAAACAGAAGAATTATAAAAAATGAATGCAAACAATGCTTTAATTTACCCTAAATACGTACGGTAAGTGACTGAACATGATAATAAAGAGGAAAGAACTACGTAGCACCTATCGAAAGCAGGTTTGTTAAACGGCAGCAATTTTAAGGAACGATCTAATAAGAGTACCAGAGGCATTTTGTTACATAATTATAGATTTCCAGAATATGAACACAGACACTTGTCACAACTTATATATTGGTAATACAGCATTATTATGATTGCAAAAAAATACGTTGATATGCAATGCAGATCTGCATTGACCAACACTGATTGTATTGACTTTCACTGTTGTTTTATTCATAAGTACCATAAAAATATCTAGCATTTCAGTTTTTATTAATTACTTTCTTTAAATATGATATTATTATAATAATATTTCATTACATTTTTATTTCTTCTTTCTTACTAATTTAAAAATAAAATCAAATTCTTTTAAATGCAGATATTAAGATTTGAAAGCATTCAACAATTATAGATTTCCAGACAATTTTAAAGTACATACCTCTTCATGAATTATTTAATATGTATAGTTATCATTTATATACATACGGTCCCACCAGACTTACTTTGAAAGGAAAATGTTGTATTGGCATGCGGTTTCTGAAATATGTCCTCAGATGGATGACGTTGGTAACGTAACAATGTATTGTTTAATATTTACCAATCATCTACTTTGATCATCCTTTGGCATTTGGTGTAAACGTGAGAATGGAACTGCATACAAAGACAAAAATAGGTGACATTATGGGAATTTGCTATGTACAAGAACCGTAACACTACCTTGCTAACTTTTCGACTTATTCCGTTTTATCTAACTAAGTTGTCCTGGAAATAACTCTAGAACTGCTGAAGGGGCTTTATTCATTCTACATACAAAAAATAGAGGATATCAAGAGACGTTCTTGTGTACAAGAACCATAACTTAACATTGCTTCCTTCTTAATAACCTTCCTGAATTTAATATTTGTGTTAGGACAACTCCAAAATCATCTATAGGATTTTGTGGAACTTTTTCACATTAAGACAAGGTACGTTGGAAAATTGTGCCATCATGCTTACTTTTTGAATTATTTCCATTTATCAAATTTATTTGTCCTGGACATTACAAATGGGTAAGGAAGTTTGTATAAACTGCATACAGGAACAGATACATTTACTGGCAAAGTAAACATAACTCTTATAAGTCCGCTGTTTGCTGTTTGTCACTTTTAAATTATCCCCAGCCACCTTACCGTTTTAATACATTTTAAAAGATTTTTCAAGAAATGGTTTAAGGGATTGGTTCTTAAGAAACTAATTCAAGGGATTGTACACCAACAAACCACATTCTTTTATTATATTAAATTATGCTTGTCCTTAACATAAGTGAAAAACTATTCAAGGTATCAAGTTGACATTCGATTTCACATAATGACTGAGAACATTAAGAGGAGATGCAGTGTGCAGGAAGCACAACTCTATCGATTGTCTTTACCAGTTTATACCCTTTTTGTTTCTTATAAGCCAACAAAGCTTTTGTTGATAATGAGTGTTTTCGTATTTACCAGTTTAAGACAATATCTTCCGTTAAATGCAACAGACTATTAGACAACAAATTGTACATTGAAACCGTTTCTATTCTGCGGGGTAAAGGTATTCAAGTTGATACAGCTTGCATAAATAAACAAGCCTATATCCTGAATCTTTCTAAAGAATATGTGTTTATTTGTGTTAAAGCCTTATCTCGGATATATGACGATTTTTATTCATAGAATGGAATAATAAACCAAATTACCCCTCTGAAAAGAGAAAGGAATACATCTTTAGTCGGTACTGTCCGTTCATCTGTCAGTCCGTATGTCTCAAACTTTGTCCACCAAACTCCTCTGACATTACTGGATTGATTTACACGAAACTTAACATGAGTAATTATGGCTTATAAAATCTATGAAAAGATTCTGTGGAAGCATAGAACGCAACCAGTCAACATAATAGCAGACTTAATTAGTTTAACTGAGTATGTTCATAAAGGTAAAAGTGAATGTACTCCATGATCCGGAAGGACCAAAAATATATCACAACACAACCTTCAGGTACGGGGAGACTTTTCACAGCCGCCACATGGCCCTTAAAGACTGCTGTTATGACTGCGGTTTCACTGAGCCTGTTTATGAATGGTAATGAAATGTGCGACACCCCTCGCGCTACCTCAACCCCTCCCCATCCCCCACTCTCACCGGCTTAAGTGGAATCCTATTATAGCATAAATTAATGTACTCCATAAACCCAAAAGACCAGAAACTATAACAGCACTAGAGTCCAGGTACAGGGAGACAGCCGCCGCGCGCCACTTAGAAAAGGTCGCTTAACAGGACAAAAACAAAACTGTTGCAGGCTCGGTTTGATTGAGACTGTTCATGGACGGTAGTGTAAATGAATGCTGCCTTGCACACCCTCCAGCCCTGGGTTGAGCGGAACTCAACATTTACACATGCTACAAGTACAAAACAATTTAGAGACATCTGCAAGTGGTTTCATACGGCGGTGCACATGGAACCTTAAATGATACACTAGCGTGTAATTCCATGAAAAACAGCGTATGGTCCCCATTTAAAATAATGTGAATAATGTGTTGTAGAGCATGCATATCACAGAAACTGCCCAAAGACAAAATTAAAAAGCATGCATCATACCCTATGGGTGATTATACAATACCCAAAACTATTAAAGCGGAAGTATTGGAACCACGCAGGCCGAAATGTCCAAGCTGATAAACTAAACAGTACAAATAACACGACACAAAGTCGTGTTGAACGACCGGAGAAGGTCGATATATAACAGCCCTCATTGAATGCTCGGGGAGACATGCCACACGGCGGAAACAACGCTGCTGTGATATAAAATAAGAAAAAGTGGAAACACCGCAGGTCGTTCAACACGACAAAAAACACTCGAAAATGTTGCAGGCTCGGTTTGATTGAGCCTGTTCATGAACGGCAATAGAAATGCATGCTACCGTCTACGCACTTTAGCCCCGGGTTGAGCAGAACTTTACATTTACGCATGCTACAGGTACAAAACAATTTAGAGACACCCAAAGATGTATTCATGCGGCGGTGCACATTGAACCTCCAATGATACAATAGTGTGCAATTCCATGAAAAGCAGCGTATGGCTCCAGTTAAAATAAGCCTTGTTATGCATATTGTCGGCATTTTCTTGATCGATTATTTTCACTGGAGTTATGGCCCCTGATTGATTAATTTTTTGAAATGTTTGTCACTTATCTTATCTTATTTTGCAGAATTCCACAAGTACAGTTTTCAAGTTATTTGTTTTATATTTGCTTCGTTTATTCAACGGTCTTTTTTTTTTTAACCTTTAGCCTGCTGGCGGCGAATATTTCTGCCTTTGCGACCAGTGCAGACCAAGATCAGCATGCACATCCATGCAGGCTGATCATGGTCTGCACTGTTCGCTATTCAGTCAGTAAATTTTCAACAAACACCCCTTCAAAAAATAAATGGTATTGCCCAAATTGAATGATGGACCATTCCATTTTAGAAATTTAGCAGGCTAAGGGTTAAACAATATCAGTCTTTAAGTGCCTGATGACAGCCGTAATATAAATGTGGCATCCGAGTATTAAACACAATGTTATTGTTACTTTTGATCCTTTAGGTTGATTGAATCCCGCTTAAGTCAGCGATATGGTGCGCAAAGCAGTGATGCACAGTTTATAACTTTTTGTATAAAAGCTCAGTCAAACAGACTTTTCTATTATATTTCCAAGTTGAGTTCTATGCTTCCAAAGGAACTTTTTCTTTATGAACTCTATTCAGTTTTACTTTACACACCCCATTTGTGTCATTTTATTTGCGTTTCAGCAGAATTTGACCGTAAAGTATGTGTTCTTTGTATCCTTTTATAAAGGAAAATAACGAAATTTTGTTATACACATGTCACATGTAACGTTGAATTAAGAGGGTGCTGAGCAGTAGAGGAATGAGCTAAAATTTTGTTTTCAAATAATATTAAGCGCTAAACTAAACCACTTGACGGGTAATTAATAAAATGGACAGAAAGGCGCTGATATTATCTGCATATTGAATGCCGTTTAGTCTTGCAAAATGCCAAACGTTAAATGTTATATATTTACTGCAATAGCTAATTGCTAAATGTTTTACTAATCACAGAACAATAAATGAGCCATGCCATGGGAAAACCAACATAGTGGGTATGCGACCAGCATGGATCCAGACCAGCCTGCGCATCCGCGCAGTCTGGTCAGGATCCATGCTGTTCGCTAATAGTTTCTCCAATTCCAATAGGCTTTAAAAGCGAACAGCATGGAGCTTGACCAGACTGCGCGGATGCGCAGGCTGGTCTGGATCCATGCTGGTCGCAAACCCACTATGTTGGTTTTCTCATGGCACGGCTCAAATGTCAAATGCTTATTGCTGGATAATTATTCTACTAAGTAGATTCCTGTGGATAGACATTAGCTTTGTAACATAAGTTTGACTTACGAAATAAAAAACAATTCAAAGTAAAAGTTTCGGTCGAACATGTCAAGATCAGTCAGACTTTAGGGATATATTCTTTTCAAACAATTACAGCACTGATTAGTGGTAGAGTGGTTAAAGTCGCCGAAAACTTTTTCCTCACCATTATTGGTTGGAAACCTCACATGAGTTGTATAATTATCCAGGCAAGGAATACAACAAACTAACTTACGGAAGGTCGATGGTTATACGTAAGTGCCTGCTCGTGCTTTTTACGTTAATCTGCGTCTGACTTTGGTTTTACGGCGAATTCTGTATTAGAATTGATGAAAAAATAACTTGGTACTTCGCTAATGATGCCGTAATCTGTGTGATTAAAACTGAAATATGAAGTATTTCAATTATTGCTTATTTTATGACAAAATCCAAAAATTAAGAGTGATTCTTGTAAAAAAAAAACCCTTTGTTTTTGCCGACTTTTACACAAATAAGGACACTCTTTGCGCACTATTGATGATTATTTTTTTTATAATGTAATCTTTCGGCTTCAACGTAAACGATTAACTGCATCGATAGACTAGTTGTACAGCACCCTCATTAAGTGTGAGTTCTTTGACTCGATCCCTGGCCGCAGCATAATTGTACTAGTAGCTTCCTCAGCTTAAAAAAAAAAACAGTTTTAGGACTGGTCAGCCCGGTGTCATGTCACGTAGCTATAAGTAGACATCGTACTTTATTTGACTGGAAAATTCTTCAGAAAGACGCTAAATTCAGTCAAACACATACACGCAAACAATGGATTCCGAACAAGTTCTTGCCTAAGGAGGGTTGGAGACTGATGAAGTTGTTAAATCTTTGTTTAAAATGTTATGTTTTATCGTACTTCAACATGTTATTAAAATTACTCCCTTGATACACGTCTGTATTGACATCCCGCTTTTGTTTTAAAGTAACAGATACACATAGCCATTTAGATATCGATTCATTTTACGGTCACTTATAAAATAAATTAAATCAGAAAGGAATTAAGAATAAAGAATGGAGGCACCTGCTTAAACGTTGGTGTGTCAAGCGTACATGCTACTAGATTCTATAAATGGTCTCCAAACCTTTTTGAATGACATCTGCGGGCAGCGCAGATAATGGCTGCAAGTTATGTCACTTTTTGAGAAGGGGAGGAGGGGGGGGGGGGGGGGTGGGGGATATTTGTGGTTTGTATGACAGCCGTAAAATAACTTTTATCGCCATCCTGTTGCGGACAGACTGAAGCAGGATGGATGTTTTGAAAGTAACTCTAACATTAAACAACAGTTTAAAAAATATGATTCATAATACGACTTTTATATACATAAAACTGAAATTAAGAGAAATTCCAACACGATCCGATTCATTTTCCTATTTAACAAAGTAGGTTGAAAACCGTGAATTATTATACAACAATTCATTTTTTCTGACGTCACAATTATTACGTCATAGCGTCAAACGGCAAAGCGGCGCGCTGGAAAAGAAACCAATTGTAAACGTGCAAATATTTAATGAATGTCGTCAAGGATGAACTTTAAAATTCTTGGTAACGTGTTAGACTCGAAATAATATATCTCATTTAGTGATTTGCTCTTGAATAAAGTTATTGTTTTTCGTTGAGATGCGTATTATTATATAATTCCTTCCCATCTGAACTCCAAACAATGATTTATTCAGCGACAAATCACTAAATAAGAGCTATTATTTCTTAATTCTTGTTAGGGAAAAGTGATTCGGACTGTATAAGATTCATCTCATCTATACATGGGCAATACATTTCTCCTTTCGCAAATTATAGAATTTACACCGTCGGCGCATTAACATAGATCTATATACTTCGGAATTTCATTTTACTTCACCAGAAAAGACTTAAAATTTATGTTATCATAATTTTATCGGCGTTCATAACTTATGTTACAGACATAGTGTGAATGCTGCTTTCGCTAATTGTATTCGTTGAAACACGTATTTTTTCTGTTATGCTTAATAGCACTTCCCATGGCAGCAATTAATGAAAAAAGAACAACTGATAAATGCCTAGATAATTGGCAGTAAATTTCCATTATAAAATGCCTTAATGCCAGTCTGCATAATTAATGAATACCGACATTTCGCATAGAGTCAGTCTGTCTGGCCGCCTCGAATAAAGCTCATCTAAGCGATTTGAGATTTAAGCACTCTGACTTTGGATATTGCTGTTATAAATTTTAAGTTACTGTAATGTTTCAGTGGTTTCAGATACTGTTGTCTTTAACAGATCTATGTTAAATGTTTTGAAAGCGCTTTCTCTTAAACGTAAGCCACACAATAAAATAAAACGTAACATAAATGTAATTTAGCTGTACATTATATGCAATCAAATCGTGCTAATGCTCATTAGCCACTTCAAAGGCAATGCAAGGAATTAGACCAGTGAATTTCATACCATTACATTTTCTAATAAACAGATCATAACAATAACTCTACTTTCTAATATTTGCTTTTTGTCGCCAATACAATAACGTTTTTCATTAGATCCCAAAAGCTAAATGAACTTTTATATGAAACTTAGATGTACATTGTATGGAGTAAGAACGGAATCTACAAATAATGGTATATAAATGTTGTTTCATGTAATGTTTCTCCACCACAGTCCGTGAAAATAACAACCAGGAAATTACCTATATACTGATCAAAAGTCTAAACCTAAAAATTTTTGCTTTAGGGATGGAAGTCCTGTCAAGTTTTTCATTCGGTCTTATCTACAATTTATTCATCGTGCGTGTTTACAAAAATACCATGTAAATACATTATAACGAAATATCTTTACTGGAAACAATGACTCATTTCAATCTTTTAGTTATTTTCGCATATTCTTCGGTACCTTGATAAAACATACTTCTTTTCGGTGCAAATTTTCTTTTTCTTCAGTGCCTTAAAAACCACCCAAACCCACTCTTGTACCAGTGTAAGTATTATGTCAAACCTTACACAGACGAGTGGAAGAAGTCACATATCAATCTCTTGCTTAGTGGGATGCATTAAGAAGTGAATTGTTGAATTTACACCGCAACTTGATATTGTACGGATATGGTGTTTAATGCACAGATAGAAGTCTAATATAAAAATGTAATGTTGTTCATGAATTTAAGCGTTGACTTATATTCATTATGAATATACAATTTGTGCTTTACTGCAGTACACTTTACTAGGAGGTAAGTACATGCATGTCATTACATTAATTTGAGTTCTCTATAATCTCATCATAGTGGGGATTTTGGACAGCATGGCTTCCAGACAGCTCGAAAATACGCGCAAGTTTTGTAAATGAAAGTGTTCTTAAGATTACGCTCACAGTTAATTAAGTTTAATAATTACAATATCTAGAAACTTTGGGACATGCAGCTGGGTTGATATGTGGTCCAAACGCCTAAATATCATGTATCTTGCACTGGATAAAGAGCTATTTAGATTTCTTAATTCTAGTGGCAAAAGAGGTGTTCATTAAATACTGTATGTATCTTAAAGATTATTAAACTAGCTCGTTTTGTCAAAAGTTTTTTTGAAAGGAATAAGGATTAGTTGGAAAAGATGTCAAGCACAAATAGCAAATGTTAAGTCATATTTTGCAGAATAAAACTTTTCGTAATGCTGATATTTGTACCAAAGCGTTTAGACTTTCTTTCTCATTAATTTTGTATATGTATTAATACAATAGACTGGCAAAAAAGAATGAGTAGCTACAAACTATGGATATTTTTATTATGATATATTTCTAACAATTTTGCCAAAAGGCTATGCAGCTGTGCAAGACAAGGATTTGTCACAGTGTTATAGTCTAGAATAACATGCTAATTTTTAATATAACAAATTTAGTTTGTTGTATTTCATGATTGTAATTTCTTTCCCTGTAGTTTATAGTATACTAGGGCAATTAAGCAATTACAAAATTTTTATGTGTATGTTATTTAGTTATCAAAGTGACAAAATACCGAAATATTTCAACAAATTTATGATGTTTTTAGTTTAAGTTTTCACTTTGGTATAAGTACAAATTTTTAACTTAAGTTCATGTAAGCTAAATCTAAATTGCTTTTAAACCAACATACTTCTTCCACTAAAACATGTCTGTAAATCAAAGTTAACTTAAGTAGACATGGTACATCTACAAAACTACAAATATTTCACTTCAAATATATAACAATTTGATCTCCACTTAAAATGAAACTCCAACCTGCCGACTCGGTTATGTAAGTTTTCTGTACACAGACTGCAGCCCCTCATGCCGCTCTATACGGGTATCTATAACATTGGTCTATAGTCCTGTAGAATATTGGGTTTTTAACCACGTTTCTCTATAAAATGTCTCATTCGCACTTAGTGCATATATTAACTCCATGGTGTGTTTATGACGTTTATTATGATAAACGGTAGTTTATGCAGACATTATTTCTCAAATTGCGTCCTGTCGGAATCGGATTTAAGTATAGATTAGAAAATCAGTCATATTTCATAACATACTCATCAGCCCTATAAACTACAGTAGCAATAATGAGGAAGCAGAGCTTCTTCAAGTCTGAAACAAATCTGTTGAGTAATTCCAATGTTATTGGGAATAATGAAATCTGAAGCTCGAGGTTATAGGTAACACGAGTTACAGACAACAAATCACTCCACGAAGTTAAAAATTTAAACAAGAACACGTCCTGAATGTGCATTTTTAGTGGACGGGATATCGATGAGTTAGAAAAACTAATGAACACTTCAAAGTGACAAAAATATATCGAAGTCAGAAAAAAAGTGGACCATCTCAAGTAACTTAATCAACTAAAGCCGTTAATAAATATTGGGCTGAGAGAAGTTTGGTGGTGATCTTGGGTGGCAGGATACTAAGAGAAAATGTCAAGAAACATCAAAACCTGAAAGTACAAAAAAGACCATTTTTATTGTTGGATAGGTGATAGATTTGAATTAGAATATTAGCATGGGACGTTAATGGAATGCTGAGATACAATATCAAGGAACTAAAAAGACAATACATTTTGGAAGAAAGGTGACACAATACTGAAAGACAATATCAAGAGAACCATACAGCTAAATAATTAAACAAAGAAATTTTAAACATCTTTTTATTGTTTAGGATTGGAATGGGCAGTTTGGCACGGACGAGCTATAAAACTACGTGCAAAAGAGCCATATCAAACTAACTGGAATTAAAATAAATTATGTCGGGGTTGGATGGGCATGCAATGTGGATGCGGGGTGACGGGTGAGCGACCAACGAAGTTTACACTTTTTCTATTTTAGTAAGAGACTATGTCAAGAAACACAAGAATTCAAAAGTAAAAAAGAAATGTGTTCGATGGAATGGAAAGATAGGGCTAACGTGAAGTTGGTAATATCGAGAAACACAAGAAACTAAAAGTGTTTTTCGTGTGAAGGGTGTTATGTTTAGGCAAGAGGTAAGGCGGGGATGGGAAGAAGAATGGAGATGCAATATCGAGAAATACAAGAAATTAAAGCAAAATACCATATGCTTTTATCATTTTAGTGTAATTTCATCAGGTATTTACTTTGTCAAATAAATAAAATGTGTTGTTAATCTATATCAAAAATATTTATAAATGTAAAAGTTTCTTAATTTTTTATACGAAGCATGCTTTTTAGAACTCGTGTGTAGTTTACCATTTTGTTCATCTGGCAAAGATACAATGTATTATGTTAATAGCTTTTGCAAAATCTAGCTTATTAGACTTTAAAACATTCAAATATATCTGATCTTCTTTATCAGCCTACAGACATAAGTCATTGGCTTGCCAGAGGTTTCTATTCTTCTATAATAGAGCCAATTTACAGGCCTTTTCGCCTCAGAAAATGTCTATCAACCATGCAGTTTTCCGAAAAAAGAGGACTTTTCATCAGGTCGATTTTTGTTACTCTCCTTTGTTAATATGGACCTAGTTTACCACAAATGAGAGACCTAAGCCCTTTTCCGTCTAAGTAACAATAAACCCTGAAGTGGTTGTCCCAAAGAAGTCTAAACAGGTTGCTAAGACTGCCATATGAGACAGAGTTTTACATTTAATGCAGAAGATTAGAAGTTACTGTCTCCGTTACAAATAAGCTACTTTGTAAAGCGGCATGCATGTTTCAAATGGCTTTTGTTTCCCAAAGGGGTTTTGTACATAGAGAGATATATGAAAGATTTAAAAACCATTTTCTCAAAAAGTGCAGTATTTGACACAAGCTTACAAGTATTTGCATGTAACTATGGGTAATGCTGCGATGTTACTCTGTTCTTAAAACCTAACTTCATACCAACAAAAAGGTTTGTAATTCACATAGAACTTTATAGGGTGTATACAACTTGATTTTTCTTATTCTTTAACTGAAATATTTTACATGTCCTTCTAACAATGCTTCTCCAAACTAATTAACTTCAATCACATCTGAAACTTTCACAGGGACAAAAGTTATACAAGGAAAACAAAAAATATAGTTGAAGGGCTTCTGTCTTATTGAAAGCAAAAACAAAAACGTGTTAATTCGCTGATCTTAGACAATTATCTCATTAAGTGTGACCATTATTGATCGGATACCTGTTTTAGTCTCGGAGTCACAGAAACCATGACCTTTGACCAACAGATACGAAACAATAAATGCCATCTGCTGACCTTATGCAATCACCCTGTAATGTTTTACTGCTGTACCGTTTATAAGTTTTTGACCAGAAACCAAACAGTCTACCAACAGACTCATTAATTAGATGTTTTGCTATATGTCATAGATTCATGCATGTTTGTATGTGTTCCATAGCGTAAAAGGTACGAAGAAATTGAAAACCCAGAGGCCGCCCCTCACTACGAAGGCTACGTTGAGTCTGTTAATTATTTTGCTGTAGTTGGGTTTAACGTCCCACCGACAAAATCACAGGTGATTATGCGACTTTCCAGCCTTTGATGGTGGAGGAAGACCCTAGCTGCCCATCAGTGCACTACTTCTTCTTCACGGCGTGTACCTGGATAGAACCACTGACTTTCCGTAAGCTCGTTGGATGGTTTCGTCCTTAAGAAATTAAGCCTCAGAAATCGAATCCAGCGATTGTGGGAAAAATATACCGATTTTATAAATTGGTCACATTAAATGGCGTATAGGCGTTCTCTTTAGCGATTAGCAAAAATCACACCAGCGATGTAGAAAAATATACCGTTTTATAAATTGTTACATTGTTAGCTTAGGCGTACTCTTTGAGATGAGTAGAGCAATATGGAAATAGTTTTGTAAAATTCTTTCAAGATAAAGTCAGAGGTTTTAGGAGATGTCGTTTATATCTATTTGAGAGAGACGTATTGCAAAGCAAAACTGCTTATGGCATAACAGGGTTTTCAAGTGTTCTGACACAACTAGGTAATGACAAAGTGGGCTAAGTTAAATATTCAGGGTTGTCTTTGGGTTACAAGTTTACAAGTAAGCATTATAGCAGTTACCTTATTGCATACGTATTGCCTGAGAATCAGAAAGTTTTGATACAGTAAAGATCACATTTGCCGTCGGATGATTAAAAACAGTTTAACCCGGGAGAATGCTTCTAACCTACAGTCATTTAACTCAATACTATGGTTGTCTATGGACCTAATACGACCCATAACCTTTGGGGTATATGGCAGTGCAACAATAACCTAGAGTGCAAAACGGTTTCTGATTAATTAAAAGAGAATGTTCGAGGTTACAGTAGAAAACATTACAAGAGGATTGTCTGGGGTCAATAAATGATTAATTTTGACCATGTGAATTGCAATTACCTTGAAACTAAGGCTCTCTGGAACTAAATGAGATAAGTACGACATTCACAACTCGTATAAATACTTGCCAGTGGTTTGCAGATGACGTATTAATATTGTAGGGTCAATATAGCAAAGGTTGCATTGTCAGTATGACTGTAAACAGTTTCGAATTAATAAAATAAAAATACCTGGACATACAACAGTGGAAGTTCATAAAGAATATCCTGTGGTCAAAACATAACTTAAATTTTAGGAGCATTAGGTCAAAGGCAAAGGTCAAGGTTTACCAAAGACTGACGATACCAGGCTACACATTCACGCCATTTTCGGGGCACATATGTGTTTACTTACATCACATGTAATATATATCTGTAACTGGACAGCTTTCTTTTTAGCAGTATCGCAAACTGATTGGTTATTGTTAAAAGTTCTGGTCATTAAATACATTTCCAACTGTTTTCCTTTTATTTTGCCCGACACAGAAGCAGCTGGATACAACCAACTTTCGCATTCTCCGCAAGTGTTAAGAATATTTCTGTGTGATTGGAATGACTTATTACAAACCATTTACACACAGAACATTTTGAAATGAACAGTTACAAATAAAAAGATTATGTTCAACTTGACATATTGGGTCTATGATTGCTTGCAATAACATTATTGCGATACTTTAAAGAATTGGAGGTATTTTACCACTATACCATGTTCGAATAAAATTGTCCCGTTTATAAATTTTAAATTGTTTACTTTCAGTATCTCTACTGGCCCATCCACTATATAAACCGACGACGTTTCCATATTCTAGATGCAAGCAGATATCGAAAAATGTCACGTGTGAGATTGTCAACATCAGCAAAGGTATGTATACACGTAAATACAACGTAAGTACTCATTACATATTAAAATAAGAATTTATGCTACAACTTCTGTAATAAACAAAGCGACTGAACAGTTGGTTTTATAAATCTCACATTTCAGATTACACATATCCGAAACTCATATTTTAAATTAGATATGATAACTTACACCTGGCGGGGATAATTTTTATTTACACTGTCTTGTGACTTTGGAACATGGTGGGGACAAGAGTGAGGTTAGGTGCACCATAAACCAGTTTAAACTCCAAAGTGGTGGTTTTGACACTGACCGGTCCAAGACGGTGCCCACTGTGTTCCTGTGTTTGTTTGTTTTGCCCTTGTGCTTTTATTTTTTTGTTTGTGGTGTGAGAGTGTTGTTCGTGTGTGCTTTTGGGGAGGCTGCGTTTTTGAAACGTGGCTTTCCCAGTTGGACATTCTTCCTTGTTTTTCACAAGTAAAGAATGTTAAAAATAAATAGATTATACAGTATTAAATCTCTAGGTAGAAAATAACGCTAAAAGAAAAATCATAAAAAAAAGGAAGAGAAGAAGGAAAGAAAGGCAACATTAGGATCGCATTCAAAGTGTATGTGGCTGCTGCTACATGTGTAGAAATTTTAAAATAAGACGTGTATTGTATATAAAATTGCAATGGAAAAGGTGCTGTTAAATGCCCGTAAAATGTCCTAGAATGTAGGAAATGAAGAGCTGAATTTCAAACTTGTCTGGGGGTGCATGCCCCAGATCCCCTTAGTGTATACCTGTTGGTAATGACACCTGTTTGTCATAGTAAGTGTTCGGTCGGACCCCCTCCCCCTAAGTAAACTGGCTGGTTCTACGCAAGAGTTTCATCAATTAACATAAGTAGCCATTAATCATTTCTGATAGCCAAGTTGTTCAAAACTTTCGTAAAGTTTAACACGTCGTTAAGTTAACGGTCGTACAATTTTGATTATTATGTAAGCTAACTAATTGTTATTTTTTTAGTTGTTGAAAGCACTGTTAAAATTTTCGTTAAGTAACGAAGTGTTAAATCCTTAAACGAATTGTTAAAAATTTAACAAGGACATCATATCCAATAATATCCCATAATACACCACTTTTTATATTTCCTCTTATAGCATTGAAAAGATGCTTCGATACCAAACATTGTGTTACTGTTGTGTAGCATGTCATATGCTGTTCATATTTCTTTTTTTTTGGCTTTATGCTTATAATTTGTATTCAGTCCCTCTTTCTTCACTAGCAACGTCACTTGCTGTAGTAGATTTTACTGACGACAGCACATTTAGTTGATTGTTGTTATAGTTCAAAATACAAAAAGAACAAGTCATGTAATGTGCCAGTAATCTTTCATGTTTTTGTCACACGTTTTCGCGACCGTCTGGTTTGTTATTCTCCATAGTTTGTCTACTTCATAACCCAACATTCCCCTATTGTTTGTAATACATTCAGACATAATATAATTCTGCAAGTTATATCCGTGATATTATCCAAGCACTTTTGTTATTCTTTCGTTTTTATGTTTACATCTGAACTGTCAAAGGATGTATTGTCTGGATCAACTCCCTTTGATTTTTTGAGGCCTTACCTAGGGGTATTTTTTCTTATATTGTGTAAGATTTGTGTCATCGTGGAAGCTGTTATCACTGACCATTTGTACTTCTCAAATTAATATTTAGGAATATAAAAACAATTATTTCAAGAATGACACAGATTCACTTTTAATATTAAATGTAAAGTAGCAGTTGAAGAGAATTTTTTTCCAGTTCCTATATATAATTATCGCCCTTTTGTTGATCATAAAATTGGTTAGATTGTTGAAATAATAAAAAATGTTTTAAAAAGGCACTGTAAAGCAAGGACTTTCAGTTGAAATATAAAGCTTTAAAAAAACAGTTTAAATTGAGGCCATAATAGCTAAAAGAACATGCATTGTACATTGTATCAAAAAGCTAAAAAAAATATTATGCTTCTTTGATTGTTTATTAATTTGGCTCTATTCCTTATTTCTAATTTTGCACATATTAAGTTCCATTTTTCAACATTAACTATCATCTTTAATAATCACTCACTTTAGATAAATGTACTAGCAATCTAAACCAGAATTACTTCTATGAACAGAATATATTAAAAGTAAAATTGTCATTAAGATAAAATTGACTAAATGTGCATGGCCCTAAAGTGTAACATTGACCATTGAGCATACCTGGAAATTACGTGTGACACTCTGTCTAATTTTTAGGCAGAGGGTTTTTGCCAAATGAAAATAAGAATGCTATATTCATATCAAAGTTGTTCTGCATGGACAAGATCAGACAGGAGACTTGACCAACGAAGTATGACCAGCGATTTGAGCATGACACATAGAGGCTAAACATTTATGGATTGTTCAATACTAATAGCTATTTTGAAAATTTTCTTAAATTGAAACTGTAAAGTCTGCATAGAAAAGATTTGAAATGAACTTTGCCTCAATATGTAAGTGACCAGTGTGATTATGTCAAACATTTGAATTACAGGTATATTAAGATACTATGAAGACAGCTTATAAGATTGAAATCTTATTCCAACAATAAAAAATTATAATTTTTACACCTTTTAAAATGGATTTTGTTTCAAATTAAGCTACATCAAGTACCATTTTGTAGACAGAAATGACTCAAAATGTGTTATTTTGTGTTATTCCATAAATAAGAATTTGACATTTTACTGTTATATGACACAACAGAAAAATACCGCCATTCACATAATCCAAAACTATAAATGGTATCTAGTATCTTGTTTTAATTAATCGTTCCATCAAATTATATTTCAAATATTACACAAAATTTCAGCTTCATTAAAGTATTCAATTTAAATGCCCCAATGAGCAATATTTTAGAAACAAAAGGCCCCTTACAAGTGTGCATAGAGTTAGATCCCTATTGGAAAAGTACATTTTATTACATTTTATTAAATTGTGTAGGTTTCTCCTTTAAAAGACCCATAATGCCTTTGTTTAAAATGTGGCTACCACATTTTCCATTATGAAAATAGAATACATTATTTTCTTCATCCGTTTCGGATAATTTATTTCTTTAATATTTGTCTGCTCAATATACTAGAATGTCTTATTGAATTTATTGTTTTTATTACCTCCCTGTAATGTTTTAACTATAACAGTTCATGTGAAATATCAAAAACTAGTGCTTATCTAACCTTGTATGTACGCATAAAATCTATTTGGAAAGATGTTTCACTTGTTTTCAAGATAAAACTTTAAAGCATTATTATGGACCTTTGATACAAAAGTGTTTAAAAGTGGATTATTTCTTTTTAATTTAATAAAATTTCTCGTTTTACATTTGCATTTGATAAATATTTGAATATTTCAACTTTATTTATTTATTTTCAATCTATCTTGGTTGCGCAACCGAGATAGACAAAAGGAGATAATAAATTCTTTATAAACTTGCATTTCTAATGAATTTTGGCAAAAAATGTTCTAAGTCTTGTCAATGCAAATCTTTGAAAACTTTAATACAATAGTGCTTATATCCATATCATTACTTAGACAAATATGTTTATTAAATCTATATCTATGCTAAAATAATGTTATGTTGGTTGGGCAACCAGGAAAAGAAAATCAAAGTTTAAAAATACTTTCAGTGAAAATCTGACGTGGACAAACACAGCTAAGTGTAAATGATCAGTTTGTAAAATTTCAAACAAATAAATTACTTGATCAAAAACTGTTTAACGACTTTAATAAAACTTGCAAACAACTTGTATTGGCATAATATATCGGTTCATTTCGAAAACCTGCCAGATCCCAACAATGGGTTCCAGTTTGGCCCCTTAAATTTGCTATACAGCCTTGAAAATTGGATGACAAGTACAGTTTTGCACACCGATCTTAAAACTCACTATCAGTGACCATTATTTTGACCTACTGACCTACTTTCTTGTTTTTAATATTCAGTCTTGAAATTTGGATGGCATGTACAGTTCTGCACACCGATCTTAAAGCTTACTTTGAATGACCATCAGTGTGACCTACTGACCTACTTTCTTGTGTGTTTTTTAAGATACATCCTTGAAAATTAGATGACATATAGTTTTGCATACCGATCTTTTCGGTTTGACTCACTGATTTAGTTTCTTGCTTTTAAGCGACAGCAAAAGGATTTGGACCACCTGCAATATTTTTTTTACAGATTTCAAAAGTAATCTTACATAATCTTTACCTTGACCTAGTCTTCTTTTTTTCTGTTTTTAAAGCTTAAGCCAAGAAATTTGTACAAGCAAGCAACTCTACTCAGCTGAGCCATATAGGGCCATCATGGCCCTTTTGTATTATATATTTTAGGCAGACCTTTAGAACAGCATTTTAAATGTTATATCATATAGGCATAGGAAATAGATATTAATATAATTGCACCTTTACTTATCCTACCAGGTGTTCTATATTACAAAGGTGTTTCTATTGTGACATTTTGATACAAACAAAACTGTATTATCTGCACTATTAGTTACTTACTGGTACTTCATTTTATTATTGGCTTGTTAAAAGTTAATTTTTTTTACCATGCGTAAGTTAACAGAATCATCGGAACCATGTTTTGAGGGGTAAATCAAACACAAATGAATAAATCCTAAATGTTTCTGTTGTGCAAAAATGTATGATATTGTGTCTAAAACAGTTTTCATTTTCCATTCAATTGTGTAATTGCAAGGGAAGTAAACTAATAGATATCTCTGCTTATAAGTACTAGCCCAAGGCAAGAGTTGTCATTCTTTGTGGATCACAACTTTAAATTAAATATTAAAACTTCTGTTATTGATATTAACTATTATAAACTTTACATTTATGAAATCATTTTTTAGAGATAGTACCTAAGTTTTTCAAATCATAGGTTTGAAGTTAAAAAGCTTTGAAATGAAGAGAAATGTCCATATATTTCTCAAAAACAGAAATATAGACAATATTTTAACCAGAAGTGCGGAGTTATGAGCATTTAATATTTTCATGATAACGAAAATTTTGTGATCAAGGAAATGTAACTCTTCTTGAACATGGAGAGCATAAACATCAAAGGGACATAATATAGTCAATATTTTCTAATTGGGTGCATTTGATTTAACATTCAACTTTGATCTGGATTGCTACTGATCCATGATACTGTGTGCTAAAAATTTAGAACATCTGGAACAGTCTATTAACAGCAAAACTATGCTTTAGCAGAATCTAAATAGAGTTAAGCTCTAACTGGGACTCGAACCCAGGACCTCTCACCCCTAAGGCAGACACTCTACCACTTCCCTATAACAGCAGTAGCTAATAGCTATGCAGTTTAATTGCTGGATTACATTGCGTGAACTGGAACAATAATCGGTGAACTCCGGATTATCGGCGTATTCGCTTTGTTACCTAACGGCAATTTTTGTGTAAAGAAAAAATATAATATAATGCTGCCAACGTCATAATTGGTCAAATCTGCCCAAATTTCTCTGACGTGTTGTTCAGAGTTTGAACTAACTAACTGGCAGTACCAGTGAAATATTACTTACACTGAATCTTTTTATTTTGCCCTTTTTGCAGCTGCCGAACGGCAAAGACGATGAGATTTGTCCAAATATAAGTAATTATTTTACCAGTTTTGAGAGGATTTCAATTGATGGGAAATTACAGTTACAAACTAAATACCTTTCTGCAACACATGGAGTCATTAGCATTCACTGTCAATCAGTATTATGACTGAGATCGACTGTCATTCATTCATTTCAAAGTTTCATAGACAGAGTCCTGTTGTTTACATTTTTATCGTAACCGGTGCACTTGTAAAAATCACTTTAGTTTGAAAAATCAAAGTATGCGAAGAGCTATGGTACGGTCTCTACATTTTTGGTTATTTCAAGGACTTGGAAATCAATTTCTAGACTTTATTTAATGTATTACTATCATTGAAAATTGAAGGGTCTATTTCTATATCATGACTAAAAAAACATACTCTTTGATTAACAGTTGTGGGGAGTTGTTGCTGAAAATATGATGATAACCATTGTAATCATGGTTAAGGTTATGCAATATTTCCCAAATGAAAAGGCAGTATTTGAGATAATAGATATTCTGAATCAGTACAATAACTATTTTATTAATGTATTAAGTCTAAAATTCTTGAAACATCTAACATATACTAGCTCCTAGGCAATGATATTTTTTATTGAAACTCCTCATAATGATAGAAGTCATTTAGACAAAGTGTAGTGTCAAAGAACCATAACTCTACCTTACCTAGTTTTCAAATTATTTCCCTTTATCAAATAAGGTTTGTCCGGAGCATTACTTGAAAACTATTAATGATATTTCATTGAAACTTCACTCAATGATAGGAATATTGACAGAAAGTGCAATGTTTGAGTGCAATGTTGTTCTTTTTACCTAGTTTTTTTTTAATTATCTACCTTTATTAATACAAAATAAGGCTTGTCTGGAGTATAAATTTAAAAGTATTAAGATATTTGATTGAAACTTCAAATAATCAAAGAAGCCATTGGGACAAAGTGCAATGTCAAAGAATCATAACTGTACCTTACCTAGTTTTAGAATTATCTCCCTTTATAATACAAAATAAATCTTGTCCGGATCATTACATAAAAGTGTTAATGGCATTTCATTGAAACTTCACAAAATGATAGAGGCCATTGACGGAAAGTGCAGTGTAAAAACGAACAATTACACTACCTAAACTAGCTTTTGAATTCCCCTCTTGTTCAATTTTCCTTTTTTATTATCACTATTTGTCTTTGATTTCTAATACGTTATTACCCGTATTGGGACAAGCATATGCATCAGGTAGCATCATTCGGTTTTACCGATTCCTTGTAGTTTTTGTTTTAATTAAAAGTTGCGAATATATATCCAGTCTATTTTAACCTAGATCCAAATCACAACTACAGTATAGTTCTCTAAGACAACATGGCATTAATTATATTGCTATTACAGAAAACAAAAGTAAATCACAAAAATCTGGAATCTGTGACAAATTCTTTACTATCAGTCTAGTGGCTAGTCTACCTCTAACCCTCTTGATAATACCAGTATGTATGTACAGATACTCAAACATTTATTTTGAAAGTAACTACAATTGAACCGGCCTAAATGTGGCCACCTATTAAGCAGCCACTTGTCTTAAGCAGCCAATCTACTAACATACCAAACAGACTTTATGTTCTTATTTCAACTTGTCTGGAGTAGTGAAATGCTTTAAATAACCGCTTAATACTTCCAAATAGACATCAAAATAAAGAATAATAAATAAACAGTTATAGGAGATTTATTGCCTCAATAACTCAATGGTTTATACTGCGTGTCTGAATTTGACCCCTTTTTGTGTCATGCCGAAGATGTGGAAAAGGTACTGGTAACTCCCTTGCTTAAATTGACACTAAATACTTAACTTACTTTAAAGGGTTTTATCAGATGTTAAAATAAGCTCAATACCATCCTTTTTGGTCACAGGAGGACTTTGAAATTCCTGTTGTTATTGATCATCAATATGCTTCTACCAATAATTATCATAGATGTTATGTTTTTCCGTTATTTTTTTGCATAAGTATCATAATAATCATAATAATCCGCGCAGTCTGGTCAGGATCCATGTTGTTCGCTAAAAGTTTCTCCAATTCCAATAGGCTTTAAAAGCGAACAGCATGGAGCCTGACCAGACTGTGCGGATGCGCAGGCTGGTCTGGATCCATGCTGGTCGCACACCCACTATGTTGGTTTTCCCATGGCACGGCTCATATGTATTTTCCTAACCAATTTTGTTCATATATTGTATCTTTTTTGGCAATTCAAGTTGTTTTGATATAGATTGAAATAAAAACTTTAGGTAAATGTTTCAAAATATTTATTATCATTAACACTTCTAAATGTTGGTATTTAACTGCAATAAGTAACAACTTTATTACCTTTCTTTATAAATATAGCACATGAATCAAGCATGTTTCATACTTACTTATATGTTTTTCATTAGTATTAACAGTTTATGCAAGAGAAATAAAGGTACATAGTGTACACCAGGATTTATAATTTAGTGAAATATACAGAATAATGGACATTTTAGATGATGGGCCGTTGCACAGGATACTCTTGTCAGGACCTCATTCACATTTTGATTGTTGTAAGCAGAAAAAATCGAAATAATTCAGTAAATAAAGAAATGTATGTACTTGAACCTTATGGAGGTTTCTATAAATAAAGAAGGACCGATGATTCTTAGGCATTGTATTTATGGCTATCGATTTTCGTTTGTCATATAATAATAATAAAATGTTTCATTGTTTTAAGTAACTTCAAAATGTTTTGTCATTTTTTAGAGTTCGTGTTTACTATTGCAAATACATACAAAGGAAGTGGAGATCAACATCTGTTTCTGAATTAATGAGAAGGTGTATCTCCTGCTTTACTCTTATTCTGCATTACTGGCTTTTCCAGAAAATTATTTGGGATTTTAATTATAAATCAGCAGGAGGTCAGGAAGTATCACGTTGAAAAATTTGTTTATTGTTTTATACACTATTAATATTTCTCCCTGTAATCCTAACTTATAACAGTTTTGTTTTACATACTATACTATACTGTAGATAGCACACTTGACTCTGAAGTGTTGTCAGACCTTCAAAATAAAAATGAAGTGAAATGAAATCATCAGAGTTGCTGATAAAATCTCTCGAAACAGGCTTCAGTCCTGTGTTTCGAAGAAATGTTGTGAAATACACAAGTTTTGAAAATAACTGGGAAATATCTTGACATGGTAGCCATCTTGAATATCTTCGTTAAGTCTTAACAAACATTTTAAAGTACCTCCTTGGGTGATTTAAAATGCGCGTTAAATTTATTGTTAGACCACTTAGTTTAACAGACTTATTGTACTGATATTTCACCAACAACAGATTTTTTAAAGAAAAGGTTTAACGAAATATTTAACGTAGCTTCGCTAATTTAAGAAAAATTGTGCTGTTAAAAGTTCTGAACAACCGAACAGTTTAACAGCAAAATTTAACAAAATAATTAACAAGCATTAATCTATTGAATGAAAATATCATCGTTAAATATTTAACAAAAGTTTTGAACAACTGAGCCAATATCTACAAAATTCAGTGACCTTCGGACAAAAACTCTTGTCACGTTTTTAAATAAGTTTCATGGTAACTTAACTATTATCTTTCGTCATGTGTTAATATACCTCTGTAATATTTCGAAATAAATTGCAAACTGGTGCATTTAAAAAACACCCAATAACTTCACAAATACTTGTTTCTTTAATTTTGCCTAATTGTCCTTCCAGGCCCACCATATATAAATCTATTTTGCGTTTGTATTTACACCAAATAACCTTTTACAAAAACTTCATTGTATTCTTTCTAACCATAGATTCATTTTAATTCAAAACGTAAATTAAGATAGGTAAAATATAATTCCAACTGACTTTGTGATGGCATACAATGATATTCAATAAGAGTTGATTTCAGTTTATACATTGCTTTTGCAGCCTGTCCGATCTTAATTTATCATATGTTATTTGAACCACTAGAGCTAACAATTATCAAATAAAATATATAAACCCTGTCCTTAAAACAAAACTTCAGATCATTTTCATCTGTTCAATTTCAAAAATAATGATTTGGTTTTGGTTTGATTAACACTAAGTTTTCATCTGACACAATAATCTTCTTACAATGATAAACCGTAGTTTTAGATTTTCTGATTTCGCAAAACTAACAATATCATCAGCATATAAAAATAAACACAAACAATTAAAGCAGTGTATCATCAAACGATCTTGAATCTCATCCAAATAGATAGAAAATAGAAATTCACCGTGTCGTACCCCTAGCTTACATGAACAGAACAGAACAAATATTTTATTAACGTATACGATACATGTATCTTGTTAATACAACATGAAATTATACATATAATACAATACACGTGATAGGCAAAATGACTTTTCGGTATATGTAGGGAATGAACAGATCTGATTTTAACCATCAGTATATTACAAGAATAAAACAACGATATCACAATAGAAACAATATCAATCTCGTTATACTAGTATACAAAAATTAATGCTTATAAATAATCTGCATTTACGAATTCAAGAAGTATAGGTAGTTTAATATAAACTGAATGGCAGTATATGTTATATTATAATTGATGTCAACACAAACAAACTTACAAGCATTTCCAAGACACGAGTTTAAATTCCTTGCAATAATTCATTTCTCTTGTTATTAGATAATGTTATATATTTACAGAAATAAACTAGAACAGATTTATTACTTGACTGTAGCAATTCTAAGAATTTATACATACTTGTATGAGTATAGAAATAACGTTTAATGAACTTTGCACGTAATTCTTTATAAACTCTGCATTTAAGAAGAAAATGAAATTCGTCTTCAATCTCGTTAAGATCACATAACTGACAAATCCGTTCGTGTCTTTCTAACCTGTCTCTGCCGTACCTGGCAGACTCTATACGTAACTTATGTGCAGATATACGGAGTTTCGTTAAACAACTTCGTGATGTTTTACATAATAATATATTCAAATAATTTTCAATACCAAAACTTGTTTTAATATGTGAATATAAAGTATTTAAAACATTATTTGCAGCAATGTCGGCACATCATTTTTGCTTAAAACAATCTATAATTCTTTGTTTAAAAATTGGTACAAATGTTTTGGCTTCAAACTGACTTGGTAAATTCCAATCATCAGAGAAACCATGCTCGTTAAGAAGGCATTTCACATGGTATGCCCATTTTTTTACACCATTATGATTACACTGGTCTAAAGCATTTTGATAAATACCTTTTAAAATAACATTATCTGTATTTAATAACTTAAACCAATACTTAATAATATGGACATATCTTTTTATATACAGGGGATAACGCCAAAGTTCTACATAGGTTGCAGCGTTACATGCATTTTGTTTCACGCCAAGTATGTTTTTACAAAATTTAAGGTAAACTCTTTCAAGATCTTTAGACTTTGAGAAACCCCATACCGGACATGCATAATTTAAAACAGAAGCCACAAACGAGTCAAACAGTTGAAGCGATATAAATGGACTTATATCATATTTGTTAATATTATTCATTAAAACATTCATTGCCTTTAAAGAATTGCCAACGATACACAGATTATTAAGAACAAATGAACCAGTATAGTTAAAAACAACCCCTAAACAATTAAAATCATTTACAACTTCTAATGGTTCATTATCATTGGGTTATCAATATTTAAATTACTCTCCTCATTAAAAGATTGTACATCATCAATAACTGTGGTTCGTTTGTCATTAAACATATCTGAGAAGTACTTTTTGGTATCATCTAATGTAATATCACCCTCAATTGTTGACCTGCTCTTTTTGAAATGTTTCCAGAAATCCCTAGGTTTTGATTTACGTAGATTTATCAGCACCTGAGACTGTTTCCATATGTAAGAGCGCTTTGTTTTGCGCAGAATATTTTTATACACATTTTTAAGGTCACATAAAAGAATTCTATTTTCGAATGATTTATCACAATTAAAACTATGTAATGCTTGTTTATACGCATTTTTCGCATTTATACACTCAGCACTGTACCACTTATTATCTGTATTTAATTTGCGTTTATTGCTATAAGTATGCTTGAACAACGGATCGGCCACATCACAAATGATATCTGAAAAATTCAATATCATATTATCAATACAATCATGTTCCAACGAAACTGATTCGCTAATAACGGTATTAAAATCTTATAATCTCCCAATAATGCCCCTTTTAAATAAATCAGTATGCTCTGGCTTCCATCTGTAATATGTATGTGAACTTTCATCACAACTTTGTCAAATTGGATTACATGCATTTATTGTGAATAGTAACGGAGAGTGGTCACTAAACATACTAAATTGACCAATTTGGAAAGTTCTCACTACTTTAAAATCAGTTTCTTTCAGCAAAAGATAATCGATTCTACTATTTGTTTGACGACTATAATAAGAATATGACCCGCAATCATAATCCGAGCCTAATAAGTCGTTAGCTATACGCATATTTGTTGATTTGCATAGATCAAGCATTCTGACCCCTCGTGCATTACACAAAGAATCTTGTGAGGCCCTGCATAGTGGAGCATCAGGAATGTAGTCGTCATAGTCAATATTACTAACGTCTCTGTCACAGACAACATAATCAGGTTTATTACCTACACGACAGTTCCAGTCACCAGCCAGCAATACACTACCTTGTTGCTCATAATAAAAAATATCCTGTGCAAGTATATTGAACAAGTCTATCCCACTATTTCTTTTTGCCCTTCTATGCCTGAATTTTCTGTAAAAATTATAGCATGTAAAATTATTGAGCTCTATATTCGAGTCTTTGTCAGTCCACGATTCAGACAAAATATTGATATCATTATCTTTTATTTTATTCACAAAGTCAGTATCATCCAATTTTCTATCAGTAAGACCATTACAGTTCCACACCAACACTTTCGGTCCATTCTCCGGTAAATCCTAGGCATGGACCGGCTTGCCGTTGATATACAAGGTATCGTATGAAATCCATGCGGTGTTTCCCTCCTCCTTAGTTTTCTTCATCAATGGAACCAAACGTCGACGCTTGGCAGATACATCCGGGGGAAATTGCCCGTGCAGGTAAAATTTAAAAATGTGAATTTGCACACTATATTGCGACCAGTATGCCTCTATCCGTCCCTGACTGTACCCATCCTGTGGACTCGTTCTATTTTCATAGAATCGACGATATCTTGAGCAATTTTCAAGTTTTTTTTATCATGAACGTCCGCAATGAAGCTTCTGTTTCGGTGGCTGATTCACTAATGCCTCCAAAACATGCAAAACCTTCATTACTCGTCTGTCTAAAAACCAAACGCTTTTGGGAAGTGATAAAACAGGGCATACATTCTTTCATTATATAATTCATTCAATAAATAATTTAGAAAGTTATGCAACATAAAATTTATAACCGATGATGATATTTGTCTGGGTTACCGTTGGAGAGGTTTATTTTTAGTATCTTTTTTGGGGGTCTGATCTCTAAAGTTTTTTATGCATTAGTCTATATTTAAATAACCTGGCATACATATTCACCAATACAACATATTGTGTTATGTGCAAAGGTCAAGTTCACAGGCACCCAAGTTAACTCTCCTTTTATGTCTCTTGCCTTTTCCGAAGGAAAAACGGGAACAAAGAAATAGGCTGCGTCCTTCTTTCCGTACGTCCTGACATCTTTTACACTTCGTGTGTGGTCCGTACTCTACCATCCATGAATGGATTTTGAAATTTCTTAGAACAAATATTTCATAATAAGACGACGTGTCATGTGCAAGACCCAAAGACAATGTCACACTGAGAAGTCAAAGGTTAACATGGTCTGTTTCTTGTCCGGTCAGTAACTTTTAATTTTTATTAAGGGGTTTTAAAATTACTATAAATTATACTAATTATCAATATTTCCTAAAATTAGTCCGTGTATCATTTGTAAGACCCAGATCCCTATCACTAGGGTCAAGGTTACCGTATGAGATTTTTATATTTAGTGTTTCATTTGTCTGGTCTGTAACTTTGTTATGCATTGGTGTATATTTAAGTATCTTGGCATACATATTCACCATTACAAGACATAGTGTCATGTGCAAAGGTCAAGGTCACAGGTACCCAAGTAAACTTTCTTTTTTATTCGTGAAATTATCACCCTTTCATGATAAAGTACAATAAATGTTTTTATATCGGTTTTCCAACAGCGACTCTTCACTATGTTTGTTTTCTGGTATATTTTTGTCTTCGTCGTCTTTTTGTTCCACTTAGTCTATGTTCAGTTCTTTATGTTTTATCTTTATTGTACATGTATTCGTGTTGGACCATTTTCCTTGATATCTACTTTATCATTAAAATATTATTCGTAACAAGTATTTTTATTTTGTATAATATTTATTTATAAATGGAATCTGTATACAGTGAATTAACATGTATTACACAAAAATATAACAATAAATGACATTTTATATATATAATTGATCTTTCCTTTTATGTATAAAGAATGGCGGGAAAAAGAAAGTATGTGGCCGCCTGGTCCGTTCGCAATACCAATGTCGAAGTACGGATGTCCGGAGTCACAGTCTCGGGGATGGTCGAAAGGTGTTTTGAAAGTAAACCTTGCAACACAAAATAACAGAACAATCGACTACAAAGGCAACAACTTATTCCCAGAGATAACAAATAATTCTAGAAGTCAGAAACTTAAGTTTTGTGTTAAAACTCGAAATGATCCAACGCTGGACAAAGGCCGTTGGATTTCTGGCAAATACAGTATTTATAAAAAAGGAGAAGGATGCCCTTTAGGTTTGTGATTTTTTTCTTTTGAAGTTTAACATTTTCATGTTGTGACTCAGTTCAATTGTAAAATTCAGATGATTGCTCTTAATAAACGTACATGCAACGCATGTGAATACATTATAATTTTAATTTACTACGTGCGTGTACGTGAAGGGCGCATAAATATTACGTTGTTCAGCCGTTGGAAGGTTCTGAAAGAGATGTCCTCAGAAATCTTATGGTTGCTTAATACAGGATTGATTACAGTATTTAAGAATGTCTGTCTTTTGTGTATACCCATAACGGACCATAAGCCATCTATTTTTGACGGATGATATAACGATAAAGCTGGATCATTTATGACATGCCAGCCGTGATATAGGACATAATATTTTAAACAAACAAAAAAAGAAAAAGATAAAGAATAAGCCACGATCCGTGCAAAAATATTTCATGAGCGACTTTCCAAGGATACTGATCAATCATGAGATTTTATCAATAAAGGCATCATAATATTAATGGCGTCATAATTAACCGGATAATTCATTTGTTAAAATGTTTCCATATGTAACGTCCTTGGCTAATTTAACCTTTTCTAGGCCAATAAATCCTCGCATTGAAGTAAACTAAAGGCAAATTTTGTCGATAAATCAAAGGAATTAGTATATGTTTGAAAATTGGCTCACTTCTTGGTGAAATAGTTTTCACATTCAGGAAAAAGAAATATGTTTTGCTAATTAACGAAATTGTATCACTAACAATAAGAGAGATACAAATTGTGTTACACGTTTTTCAGTGAACCATCAAAATATTTGAATGAAGTATATGTGGTATTTTAGCAGTGAAAACTTTCAACATATTTAATGGTAGAGAACTATGAAATGAATATATTTCAAAACATGAAACAAGGAAATGATTTGTTTTACATGTACGATCAAACTGTTGTCCACTCATGAATACCATATTTTACATCTTCACTCGTGGCTATGACACTCGTTTAAATATTGCCTCAGATGTTCATTCGTGAAAGATATGAATTAAGCCTAAATATTTTTCCATACATAGCAAAGCGGTATGGTGTTATGGTATTTTATATTCCACACAAACGACGAATATACATGTATGATATATATTATGTCCTGTCCTTTTAAGAATGACAATATTCCTATTATTAAACAGTAAAGTTTAATTTAATGCATTTGATAAGCTCTATAAATTTGCAGGGCGGATGTTAAGTTTAATATCAAGGAATTATATCGCGAAGTACAATTTAATCAACAAGAATCAATTAAACTACTTTATATGACAAATATATCAGTAATTTCAAGGATTTTACTACAGTGTAATCCAGTTTTTGTAACAAAATGATTCCTGGATATATCTTTGAGATATAAGTCACAGATTTTCATATCATACACCAGACTCTAGAATTACAAAATAGTTAAGGCATATTTGAACATTAGGACGTTTCTGATTAGCTTCTGAATCAATGCACACTATGACAGGAAAGTCACCCAAAACGAAGCTTTTAAAGATGAAACAGTAGTGGTTGCACAACGAGGCCGGTAGCTAATTCCATGATGCTAATTATTTTTCTTTCTGTATTTCATGTTAACAATTATATCTACCGATATAATTCTGAGGGCTTTAGGGTATTTCAATGATAGAAAAACATACATAACCACTTTATATAGAATGTCTGCAATCCCAAAATAACAAGACGTTATGTTTATTTCGCTAGCATATGCCACGAATGTGTTTGCTTAAAGAGTTTGCTTACACTTTGAATGCTATAGTTGTACACGAATTACATAAATAAGACTGTATGTAAACAGTATTTGATGTACCATCTTAACTGTAGTGCTTATAGTACCAACAATGAAAGGTAATACGTTTGGATTAAATATCAGTTTGTCCATAGTTTTGCCCAATTTTCTTATTAAGAATTTAGTTCAAGCATTTTCATTCTGCAATAAAGTTTAGTAGTTTGCTGCGCCTTTAATGTATAATGATATCATTATATAGCAAATAATTACTATTGTATCGAGTACTGAAAAAAGCAAACAGAGTTGTTACCTTTTCTTTTAGGAGTAAACTTAGAATTAAGGTAGACCTCTGTCTTTGCTCGCACACCAATGCAGACCGTTTACGCCGGATATTATTTCGGCAATTATCGAACCGTTTATTCTGTATGCCAATATATATCGCACAGTGACAGTTCTGCTGTCTGATGACTGCATTATTACAATTTCAGGATTTGAAGAACTCAATCGAACAATTTTCTATAGTGAATATGAGACATATGGACAACTCCCAAATCACGAAGTGTTGGAAGAAGGTATTTGTGGCTGAACAAATGTTCTATATATAGACATAAATGTTGATCCTAGTTACCACTTTGTGAATCGTTATCAAACAATACACAATAATAACATAAAGTTGTGTGGGCTAATCACGCTTTTAGTCTTAATGTAAGGTAACTTAAATATATATTATAAATTGCCTGTTCAAATGGTTATTGGTGCTTTCAACTAACTTGTCAGTTTCTCTGCATGGTTAAAGCATTAATGTAATTAAGAAGTAAACGGCTGCATAGCATAACTTTAAGTTCAATAAGTGACAGTATTGCTTAAACGGCCTCAGATTTTGACACCTTGTCATTTTTTACATTAATAAAACACTTCAATTCATCTGTAATTACCATATCACAAAATGTACATCCAATTACAATGTATATGATCAAGGTATTGAACTTGTCATACTTGCGTTACCTGATATATTGTTAACATAATATGTTATATATATATATTATATAAAAAGAAATTTTTTTGTTTTGAGTGAATATGGAATATATACTGAGAAGTGAGAAAATCCAAAAACATTTCACGAGTGCGTAGCGCGAGTGGAAATGTAAGCATTTTCTCAATCTGAGGTGAAATATTCTATTTTCACGAAAAACAAACATTTTTTTTTTATTTTATGCTTAGTAACGTAGAGATCAATTTGCAATAAATATTAATTTCAGCGCGGGAAACAGACGTGCATTAACGAACATGACGTCAGACGTGTTGTGACGTTAGTAAGACGCACGCGCCCTAAAGTTCCTTTTTAATTTATTTATTGCTGCATAAGGTTATGAAATTCTCATTAAGTAAAAAAAAATATACTAGAAAGAATAAAGTGCGACCACAATTTTTATCCTGTCTTAAGCAAATAATTAAAAATTTAAACATGGTACAGGTAGATCGGCAAAGCTATATCAATTACAGTGAGTGATATGCAGTGAGTGATATGGATTATATGTCACTGATAAAGCACAGTATTTCATCAATAAGCATAAAACTAAATGTTATAACCACAATATTAACACCAACTGTATGTGGTCATAAGAGTACTGTTAAGTTGGATAAAAAACGCAGCATGTTACATTATGATAATTAGATATCTCCTTTTGAGATACCTTCCAACAATGTTCCTTATCGCAAGACAACTACAATCTTTATAACTAGTAGGAATACTGAAATAAAAACTGGGTTAGTTTTGTTCATTGATTTAGTGAAAAATATATTTAGGTTAAAGAGAACATGGTTATATAAAAGCAACTAATTTGAACGAGTAAACAGATTACAGGTTCCGGGTTTCCTTTCTCTCTTTTAAACGTTATATCTTGCTGTGACATTAATAGGTTGTAAAATCACCAGAGCTACATTTAACACTAAGGTGTCGTACTTTCAGAGCACTTTGACAACTACATCACTATGACGATGTGCGGACGATCAAATATTACAGACTTA
The DNA here is from genome assembly GCF_021730395.1 of Mercenaria mercenaria. Taxonomy (NCBI): domain Eukaryota; kingdom Metazoa; phylum Mollusca; class Bivalvia; order Venerida; family Veneridae; genus Mercenaria; species Mercenaria mercenaria. Next base: position 30,425,286 of record NC_069362.1, read on the forward strand.
GAAGTTGCGGACACCATGTCAGCGTTTGGAATGTTGAAAACAATTTTTATGCTTATAAGGGCAAGATATTTATCACAATATCTCTTTGATTTAGTAGCGTTAACTGGTAGAATAAACATTATATGGTACTTTGCAAACCGCACAATATCTAAGTCTTCACAGGTAGTAGTAAACTAAATATATAAAGGAAAAATAAATAATAAGGAATATGGTATGTTAGAAAATATATTCTTAAATAAATGGCGAAATTAAGAATAATTCATGTTTAAAGAATTTCCAATATCTGATAAGACTTATAAAGTTGCTAATGAACTAGTAAGAAACAACACATGTTTACTCTCTCTAAATTGTATTGCTTTGTACAAAAAACATTAATTTCTACAGGACTGCATTATATTAAGAGTCTCTTTGGCAGTCGGAACTTGAAATCATTGTGGATATTTTTCATGGACTTTTGAAGTAATAAAGTATAATTTATAAAAGGCTGTAGTCAAAATTTTACAGTAGGAACCCAGTTGCTGCTGATATTTAAACAGAACAGTTTAGCCAATATTTCTATTCATCGTATGATAAAGGGAATTTATTATTAAAAATAAAAGTTCTTTTACTGGTTTAACTAGTTTGCTCTTTTGTTTCAGAGCAAAGGGAACCCTTGTCCACAGTTCACAGGAACAGCTACCTCTGCAGAAACAATATACTGTCTCTATGAGCCAACGGGTAAGGCTAATTTTACTGTGTAATTGCCTTTCCAAGAAGTAAGAATAGCTTCATGTCTTCATAGCCTTTTATTGATGCTTCATGTCGTCTTTGAAAAAAAGTTAATTAATCTTGAAAAATTGTAACAAGATATTTCATATCTTTTAGATGTTCCTCATTCAAGAAACATTTACTCAATATTGTACTATTCCATTCATAAAAGAATGCCAATCTATACGTATTCTAATCGCGTGAAAAACGATCATGAATGTATAGGCTATAATTACTCACTATATAAATTTCACTTTAGAGAAACTCTGAAATACAACATTTTTGGATATCACTTATAAACGTTTTACAATAAAGCTTTATCTCCTTCAGTAACCAAGAACTGACATGTAAACCAAAAATAGGAAATTTGAAACATGTGTCATGTCCGTATAATTTCAGTCTTTTTTCCTAATTGCTACGCACTTCATAATAATAAACAAATTACAGAACTTGACAGATCTTACCTCGAAAAATGGACCTTACTTAAATATTTTAAAGCACAAAAGGACCTTAATGTTTAAAAAACAGAAAGGGAGGTTGTAGTTCCGGCGTACTTATCTCTACCAAAAGACAATGTAAAAAGGTGAGAAAACTCTACCTTCTTCAAAAGAAAATGGGGCATCACACTTAAATGAAGACAACGCACTGATGATTCCTGCAAATACATATTGACGAGTCGACTTTGTTTTCAGACGAACTAAATACTGTATTTTTTGTGTTTTATATGATTTATTTCAGTTGTCGAAAATGAGGAAGAAAGAGAAACAACTGCAAGTATGTTAAAGTTATTTTTATTCTGTCTTGACAATTTTTTAAAAGTTTTCCTTGATCGAAAAGTTGAGGTATCTGTGTGTCTGACATCTCTAGGACAAGCACGTCTAATTGATGAGGCTATAGTTAATTGTTTGATTTTAAAGAATTAAAACTGGTTGATGCAATCTATCCTGTTTTTTCCAAGAGTATCTGAATGTCGTATGGATTAAAGATGCTGTAAATAGCTTCTTTAAGATGATAGAGACGTCTTCCGTCAAAGTAATTACTAATAGACTATTCCAATCATTTTTGCGATGAACATTCTAAGCAACATTGAGGTCCTGAAAGTGATGATTCCAATATCTTTTTGGACAAATGGATAAACAATAATTTTAAATCTGGCTTTATCCTACTTCTTTTCTTGACCAGAATGCCGTGCGAGGTTGGCATGCCCTTAAACGCGTTTAAACCCCCAGATTCCTTTATATAATGTACTGACCGTTCCAAGGCTGTGCCCCTATTTTCAACTTGTTTTCTGTCCCGTATGTTGTCTTGTTTGTTGTTAGCGTTTTGTCCTCTTTCTCCTCACCCCCCCCCCACCCCCACCCCCTCCCCATCTCGCCCCATCCTTTCTCCTTGCATTTGCGTTCCCTTGCTTTGGCATCCCCTTCCCCTTTTACTATCAATAAGTTATCGTGCACACCTTAATTTTGGCTGACTGAATCCTAAGGCTGTACCCGATTGTTGTTTTTCCCGCTTAAGTGCGTGCGTCTGTGTGTCTTGAGCGATGTTCTACAGTGTTGTTATATCTTACTTGTTAGTATTATCTATGTAAGTAAGTTTTGTGTGTTTGTCTTTTGTACATTAGTGTCTGCGCTGCTGCGGTTTACGTTGTAAAGTAATCCTTAATCAACTTTCACCTCCAACTCCCGCCCCTACCCCCTTTTTCTACCCCTTCCTGTTACTTTTCCATATTTGTATAAAATTTAATACTTGTTGAAATTTTGAAGCAATCCGTCTATGACATTTTTCCGTTACAACTTCTTTTTGTTGTGGGCCTACTTCGCAAAAAAGGCGTGGCTCATCATATATGGGTTCGAGCCTCACTCGGGGCGTTGAATTCTTCATGTGAGGATAGCATCCTTCTGGCTTACGGATGGTCGGTGGTTTTACCCAGGTGCCAGTTCGTAATAAAAGAATGCACGGAGGTCTTCCTCCACCATCAAAATGGAAAATCGCCATATGACCTATAAGTGTGTCGGTGCGACGTTAAACCCATCAAAATAAATAATTTTCAAGAAGTATGGTTTATATGGGTGTGGTGTTTTTTTTGGCTTTTTTACGATACCGTCCTAGACAACATTCTATTTATCAATGTTGTCAAATGCCATGATCTTAAATTTGTATAATAATTATAATGAAATAAAAATTACTATCTACAGTTCTTTCATTTTAGTAATAAAATATTAAACAACTACTTTTCAGATTTGAAGAAATAGATAAATCAGTATATTAAAATGAATTAAATATCCCATTTATAATTGACAAACAAAATGGTTCCCATTGATCAAATTTTCGATTTTGTATAAACAATCTTCCCAGCAGGAATGAAATAACCGAGCAGACCAAATATTATTCAGTGTTATTCATGCATTTCCACTACGGTCCATGAACTTGCTTAATCAAACCGAGCCTGCAAAACTTTCGTTTTTGTCGTTTGGAGTTTCCACTTTTTATACGCCCGTTTGGGAAACGGGACGTATTATGGGAACGCCCCTGGCAGATTGGCGGGCGGGCGGGCGGCGTCCACAGACTTTGTGCGGAGCATATCTTCTTCATGCAGAGAGGGATTTTGATGAAACTTTGCGCAATTGTTCACCATCATGAGGCGGAGTGTCATGCGCAAGAACCTGGTCCCTAGGTCTAAGGTCAAGGTTACACTTAGTGGTCAAAGGCTAAATTCAAGAATAAATTTGCCCGGAGCATTTCTTCTTCGTCCATGGAGGGATTTTGATATAATTTTGCACAAATATTCACCACCACGTGACGGATTGTCATGCTTAAAAATCAGGTCCCTAGGTCTAAGGTCAAGGTCACACAGAGGCCAAAGGTCAGATACAAGAATGACTTTGTCCAGGGCATTTCTTCCTCATGCATGGAGGGATTTTGATGTAACTTGGCACAATTGTACACTATCATGAGATGGAATGTCATGCGCAGGCTCCTTCTTAAGAATTACTTCCTGTTCTTGTTACTATATATAGCTTATATATTCGTAGGGAAAAATGGAGACCACATTTCTATGGTAAAACATGTCATCCAGTTCTGGGGTGTATTTTGACCTATCTCTACCTGGTTAGACTTTTGTCTGGACTTAGGTTTTTTTTAATTAATAATTTTATTTTTTAAGGTTAACTTCCCTTAGTTGTTACTATAAATAACTTATTGTATTTTTTTATTATTGACCATAGGGAAAACCAAGACCACTTTTCTGTGATACAACATAGGTGTTACTTTCAAATTTTAGGTGTATTTTAATATATCTCTACATGGTAAGGAGTTTTTTGAGAACTTAGAAAAGCAAAAGAATTACAATTATTACTAAACAACCACAAAATTAATATTCCATTTGCAAATATAGGTGTTATTTGCTAATTTGCTGTGACGGGCATATATTGTGACATTCTGGCACTCTTGTTCTTATTTATTATGGCAGCAGCGTTATTTATGCCATGTGGCGGCCGTAAAATGTCTTGCCATATATTCAATCAGGGCTGTTACATTTCTATCATCTCGGATCATTCAGCACGACTTTTATGTCATGTTATTGGTACTGTTTAGTTTCTCAGCTTGAACATTTCGGCCTGGGTGGTTCCAATACTCCCGCTTTCATAGTTTTGGGTATTGTATAATCATCCATTGGATACTGTGCTTGCTTTTTCTTTTTTTTTCTTTTGGCAGTTCCTGTGATATACAGATCCGTAACCTCAGATCCCCTTTCTAAATTCCAGTTTGTTTAGTTCTGGTCATTGTTTTCTCGTTTAGGGCAAGCCCATTATTTTAACTTGGAACCATACGCCGCTTTTCATGGAATTACATGCAAGTGTGTCATTGAAGGTTCCATGTGTTTCGCTATATGAACACATATGAGGATGTCTCTAAATTATTTTTGAACTTGTAGCATGAGTAAATGTTGAGTTCTGCTCATCCCGGGTTTAGAGGGCGTGGACGGCAGCATGCATTTCCACTACCGTCCATGAACAGGCTCAATCAAACCTAGCCTGCAACATTATCGTTTTTTTGCCGTGTTGAACGACATGCGGGGTTTCCATTTTTTCTTATTTCATTTCACAGCAGCGTTTTGTGCCGTCTGGCGGCCGTAAAATGTCTCCCCGTACATTCAATAAGGGCTGTTATATTTTGATCTTCTCAGATCGTTCAGCACGACTTTTATGTCGTGTTATTGGTATTGTTTAGTTTCTCAGCTTGAACATTTCGGCCCTGGTGGTTCCAATACTCCCGTTTTCATAGCTTTGCGTATTGTATAATCACCCTTTGGATATGGGGCCTGCATTTTAATTTTGTCTTTTGGCAGTTCCTGTGGTGATATGCAGATCCGTAACCTCAGATCTCTCTTTTAAATTTCAGTTTGTTTATTTCTGCTCATAGTTTTCTCGTTTAGGGCAAACACATTATTTTAACTTGGGACCATATGCCGCTTTTCATGGAATTTCATGCAAATGTATCATTGAAGGTTCAATGTGCACGGCCGTATGAACACATCTGCGAATGTCTCTAAATCATGTTTGTATTTGTAGCATGTATCAATGTTCAGTTCTGCTCAGCCCAGGGCTAGAGGGCGCGGACGGCAGCATGCATTTCCGCTACCGTGCATGAGCAGGCTGAATCAAACCGAGCCTGCAACGTTTCCGTTTTTGTCGTGTTGAGCAGCCTGCGGAGTTTTCACGTTTTTTTATTTGTTATATTTTCTGGTCCTTTGGGATCATGGAGTCCATGTAATAGAGTTCCGCTTAAGCCGGAGCTAGGGTACGTGAGAGGTGTTGCACATTCCATTACCTCTCAGGAACAAACTCAACCGCCTCGGTAGCCTAGTGGTAGAACGTCCGCTTCGAGTGCGGGAGGTCGTGGGTTCGATCCCCGGCCGCGTCATACCAAAGACGTAAAAAATGGTACTAGTAGCTTCCTCGCTTGGCGCTCAGCATTAAGAGGATAGTGCTAGGACTGGTCAGCCCGGTGTCAGTATAATGTGACTGGGTGGAGTATCATGCCACGTGTCTACGGTGTGATATTCCAGTGAGGTAGCACTATAAAGTTGGGCATTGTACTCACTGCTACACGTAGACACCGTCGTTTATATGACAGAAAAAATTGTTGAAAAAAGGCGTTAAACCCGAACACACACACACACGCACCCACGCACACACACACAGAGGAACAAACTCAATCAAACCCAGTCTGCTATTATTCTTTTTGGTTGCATTCTATGCTTCCAAGGATCTTTTTTACAGATGTTGTAAGAATAACGTTGCACTTCCCTTTATAGTGGTGGGACATAGGGGACATAGAGTTTAAAGTATTGAGCCACATGCATAGAATACTACTTATCTTTAACTATTATATATATTCACTGTCAAAAGAAGGCGAGTTTGCTTCTCCAATGTCGGACGTTTTCTCATATCTGAAGTGCTAATAGCTATTTCTCAACAGCACACAAACAATGTTTATGTATGAAGTCTGAAAAGAAGAACACATGAAGAAAAAATTTCACAATAAAGATTAAATCCCATATCTGAATGCTTGTAATTAGATATTTTTCACCTCGCATCTAAAATAATAGCTGCCAATTATCAGCTGAAAAAGTGCCGATTTCACATTTCAGAATTGATGTCGGAATACATTCTGTGGACGGGCAATATCACTGGTCAAGGTATGTAACTTCCAAGCATTCAATTTGTGTTTTGTTTTCCTTCCAAGAATACATGAAAACATCTTTTTTTGTCTATTCACCTCTGGTAAAGTGGTCTACGGTAGTGATATAAAATAGACCTACTTCTACCAAAGATAAGTAACAGCAGTAACCGTAAATAGGTTAGTTTCATTATATTGATAAAATATACGTTATTTCTAAAATAACTATTGTTGAATCGTAAACTGACCAGTTGAAAAGTACTGAGAAACTTTTTGAAAGAAATAAAACGATATTGCCCTGTACATAATTTCTTTATTTCTTTGGAACTTTCAATACTTTTGTCATAGGAATTTAAACGGTAGGAGTATAATATGTCTATGCGCCATTTATAGTATTGTTCTTCTGACCTACTTCCTGTCTGTTGGAAGAGTCATATAGTCTTTATATTGTACTTTATTGTCCGGTGAATACTCCTGTCTTCCGAACAGCGGTATCATTTAATCTTGGAGCATTTATTTATGTATCGTGTACACCTTTTCATTTTCAAGATATTCCAAATGTGGGATAAAAGGTCTTGAATATGACAAATGTTTGTCATTGTAATAATTTGTTGTTTATACACCAGTTTATACTTTTGGACTGCAAACTGTTTTACATATTTTCATGCAGGTTTTCCAGATTTCAAAGAGAATACTATCGGAGGCTTGGTGTGGTATAACTTTGATATGCGGCGTTCATTAGAAATCTCAATGATAGACAACCTACCGAGAAATTTCGTGAGTATAGAACATAAAAGGTATCTTTCTTACATCAGTCAATTTGAATTAAACTTTGCTTTAGATTAATTATTATGATTAAAAAATAGTGATTCAAATACAGTGAACGCTTGTCTTAGCGCACATAGACGTTTTAACTTGACACAGCCTTGTCTGGTTTCTCATAATAGGGAACCAACATGTCTTGTAGATTTGGTAATATTGTGGTGCTTCAATTTCGTTATTTCGTACTTAAAGAATGACACATATATGAAACACCAGTGAACATTTGACAGCATTTTCTCAAATTATATGACTGACTCATTCCCACAAAAACGCTAAATACAAGTAACGAGACAATTACTAAATCTATATTAAAATGTAAACTCATTCATAATGCTCGTGCATTCCGTAATTGCGCCAGTCAGCAAAAAGTAGATTTAAAAGAAAATGTACTGTGGCAACGAAATTTATTGATTTAACGCTAGTAGCAATATAGTATAATTTAAAAATAGTATACAGTATAATTTGTTTTAAATGGCAACTGCTTACCTGTGATACCTAGACACAATATAAATATATATATAATTGCCATTTAAAACCAATCATACTGTATCAATGGCCTGGTGGAAGAGGGTCCGCTTCGAGTGCGGGAAGTCGTGGGTCCTCAGCCGCGTCATAACGTAAAAAATGGTACCAGTAGCTCCCATGGCGCTTGGCGCTAAACATTAAAGGAAACTGACATCTTCTCCCATACCCTCGTGACGATGGATTCCATTAGGAATGAGGTGTCGAAAATTATTAATATAAGAAAATGAAGCGGAGTGGCTCGTAATCAAAATTTGGTTTTGATCTGTAACAGCGTCAGCCTAATTTACATATTTAAGCAAGGTTTGCACAAAACATGCACGTATTAACATCGTCATTTACGCTTAACCATAATCTCTCTTTGTTGCAACCCATACTAAATATTGTTAATTGTCGATGATTACATCTATTATTTTTGATACGATCCAGTGTTTAAATGTTTTCCGATTATAGAAAGAAAGAGACATCCTTCAGAAGTTAAAACTGTTGTTACTAAGGTGGTTTAGGTGGCTGACTTCACTTGTCTCTGTATGATAAACGGTTGAAACCTAGCTTCCGATGTAGGATTCCTCATGTGCTAGCTTGTTCTACCTAGCTGTTCGCCCGTGATGAAATATTGCCTGGAGGGGCAGCTGGGGTCTGCCGCCTCAATAAAAAGCTCGTAAATTTGTGATACGTCCTACATTTAGTCGAAGTGACTCAAAACCATGTATAAAGCTGTTGTCGTTGTATTATATCATCTAATTCCTGTAAATGCATTTGATTTCGTTCGCACAGAATTTGTACTTTCGATAAAAATAGCCAGTTTGTTGGAGCATGAAATCAATTTGTTTGGTTTTTTTTTTCAAATACGTCATTGGAAACGTGAAGTGAACAGTGTCTGCAAATATGAAAGATATCTGAAATGATTTGTTCAACCCGGAAAGAATGTTTTTCTTTCCGTTTGCTCATATAACTCTGCACAGTCTACTATGTTAGTGATTTTGTGGATTGCTACAATAAATGATTTTGCATTATCAGTAGATCAAGGAGATTCCCAGAAACTTTTGAACTAAATCAGAACAAATAACCTTGATATTTTGCATTGACATGTTTGACTTCTCTGATGGAGGAACTATTGATCCTTCACTTACAAGCATAAACCCTAGGCAACGGTTTCAAAGGGTTTGTGTTTTATGCAGTGTCTTCAAGTCATAATTAACTAGAAAAAAATATTAATTTACTTCAGAAACAATTTGCTTTCTACTGTTTCTATGACGATGTGAAGATGAGCTTTTTGCATCTTGAAGCGCCGATGTGTAATATTCAATCTGTTACAACTGGATCAAGAATACATATGAGGTAATGCGTGTGCAAACCTTTTTTTTTTTTTGAACTACTGATTTCTGATGCGTACAGTATTTGTTGATGATATAATACAGATTATTTAAGGAAGTCCAGCTGTGTTTGTATACATCTTAATTTATCATCAGTCATAAACGATCGCTGTACGTTTAACACTAACTGTATATAAAATCCAAATTTCATAATTGAAAATATGGACAGCTACTACATATAAATCAATAGTTACACGTCACTTTCTTTTTTCTAAGTCTAGGAGTAGAAATGTCACATTCTTAATTATAACAACCGTTCAACAGGCATGTTCGAGGCCGTTTCATCACACTGGTATTTGAATCAAGGAAGAGCGTTCATTATCGAATGAGTAACGTATCTTTCGAATTCTATATTTCGAACAAAGAAGCACGTAAGTTAAAGCTAAGTTAATATATAACCTTTATTATTAAATCTATATTTGTAGTAATTTCCATTGGTCTAGATGTAGTCACTTGATCAAAGATAAAAAGTCACAAAAACACGCATTGACCGCCAACTGTGACGTTATCACGGGTTGACGTCAAAACAATGCAACGTCATACACAATTTACTACGAAAAATGACCAAAGGCTGCAGATATATTGTATTTAATTATTATACTGATAAGTAGGCTAGATTTGATAATAAAACAGTTGTTTCCTTTTAGGTTCGGTCATTTTGTGGATTTATCAGGTCGATAAATCCACATATCGACATCACCAAAAGGCAATAATTGTATATCCTTTACATGAGGATGTCAAAAGAAACTTGTGCATGTAATATAATTCTCTGCAAAAGAACATCCAAACATTAACTTTTGTTTGAGTTACAGCATAGTTGGAGCGTATACCGTTTTCAACAACATTTTAAAATTTGTACCTTTTCATTTTATTTAGTAAGTATTTCAATGTATATTTGTTTGGAAATGTCTTTTAAAGCTCTTAACCGACGAAGCAAATGCAAATAATTCTCGTTTCCACAAATGGTACTAGACAAGAAAGGAAAAACTGTTTTACCGATCAGATGATTTCTTCAGCTCTATACTAAATGTTTTACTACAGTCTATAAATTTCAGAGCGTTTCAAAACGTGTCAGAGATGTTTGATATAGGTCTTCTCAAATTAATTTCATGTCCACATATTACATAGACAGACGATAATACTCCCTTAACCGTACAGATATATTAAAATTGAAAACATTTATTAAATAATATTAGTGATACAAGCATTGTATTATATGTAGTGAAATGTTTAAGTATAGTGTATTACCAAGACCTGGCTCTAAGGTGTGTTAACATTATATCCTACATGAAAAGCTTTCTTTTATCTGTTTAGAGACTTTAAATATAAGTTTATATACGTGTTAAGCATCTATAAGTGGAAATATACAAACATTAGAATATTGCAGCAAATAAAATTTCATAATGTGCAACACTCTATCTTTAATCATGGTTATGAATATTTTTAATTTAAAGTAATTGCAAAAGATTTTGAGTTAAAAATGATATTACTGTTGCATAACCTCTTTTATAAAGTAATGGACAACCGTTTATTTCAATGCTATCTTTTTAGAAGATATTTCAACTTTTTCCTAAAATCGATATTCGTTTAAATGTACCCTCGACTAAGGCATATATGTAAGTGTTATTACAATATGACCATACGTAATTCCGCTACCAAAACGTATATGTATATGTATATCTGTTACTTTCACAGGTATACTTCACATTCTCATACCTCATTAACCCTGAGATAAACAGAAGCAATTCACATGACTTTTTTACTTACAGTAGGAGGTGAATTATGTAATGAAGATCTTGGAATGGCAGATGGAAGTATTTCAGACTCAAGGATAACTTCTTCCTCATCACTTCCGCAGCATTTGCCATCATCAGCAAGACCCTTTAGGTCCGGTTGGTGCCATAATATGTCTGACTATACACCTTGGATTTTGGTTTGTACATTGCTAAACATCCATCTGAAAAATGCATGTGTTAACACAATTTTAAAGTAAGATATTCGTTTAATCGCTTGAAAAGGACAATTTATTTATTATAAGCTTTACCATACTTGACATGTGATTTCATATCCATACATTAATATTCACATTCACTTTTAATTTTGTTTGAAAGAAAAAGGCGTTTATTTTCGTGAAAATAACATTGATGTGATAATAATATTACGGATGGCCCTTTCCGCGATATTGCACGCGCAATCTGGCGTCATTCATAAAACTCACGAATAAAATGGTGCCGTTCGAACATTTATTGCAAAATTATACACCAAAATTAAAAAGAAAACAGACGTAGAATCATAGCTAAACAAATTTTCCGACGGTTAGCCTAAAAACCGAATTGAAGACACGTTTCACATGACTATACGGTTTTCACATTTAAGGATGCACAAGCGTATTTTTTCAGTATATCCGCCATTGTGAAAAAAGAATGTTTCTTTGAGTATTTCTTGATAACAAAATTTAAGCCAAAAATAAATGCTAACACATCAAAATACGTCTCATAATGTATCATTTAACCAAACAAATTCTAATTGTTGCAAAGAAGAAAGAAAAAAGCACACTTACTTTTTCCAGACAATTGCCTTAATCTGATGTAAAAGGCACAGTGGGTGTAGGGGTTGGTTTTTCAAATATCAGTTTAAGTAGATTAGGTTTGGTTCTGAAAACTAGCTGACTGATATATGTCATAATTAACTACAAATAAAAAAGTATTTTTCAAAAAAAAAAATTATGTTATCTAGTAAGTATAAATAGGAACAAAGAAAACTAAAATATCACAATTCAACAGTTTTAAGGCTTTTCTTCTAAATCAATCTCATAGATGATTTCTGACCCTAACTTTTTTCTTTCCATTTTAAGCATTTTTGTGTGTCATTGAAACATAAAAATATTTTTAAAATTTTAATACAGAAGTATTTTTGTAGATTTAAATACTTTTATCATTGAAAAAATATGGGTAGGATAATTATATCAACATGTTAAAATCGATTGTCACATTTACGATTACATATTTTCTGATATCGCCATGTATTCACAGTAACCTGTTTAGACATGAAATCCCTATAACTTTAAGTAAGCTATTTTGTTTTATAAAGTATCCCCTTTTAATCTCACCTGTCACGTAGTGATCGTCTGTCGTCCGTCGTCCATAATTTCTTGCGAACACGCTAGAGACCATATTTTGCAAATGATTTTAATCAAACTTACATAATATCTCGGTTCCTTTCGAAATCTGTCAGATCCCATCATGGGTTCCAGAATTATGGCCCCTTACAGCGCCAAAATTTGCTATTTTGGATTGTGAACACGATAGAGACCACATTTTGTAATTGGTTTTAATCAAACTAGCACACTATTTCTATTGGCATAATATCTCAGACCTTTCCAAAACCTGGCCAGAGCCTATCATGAGTTCCAGAGGTATGGCTCCTTAAAGGGCCAAAATTTGCTATTTTTGGTTCTGAACACGATAGAAACCACATTCTGCAATTGATTTTAATTAACACAAATGTACTTGCATAATATCTCGGTTCTTTTTGAAAACTGGTCAGATCCCATTATGATTTCTAGCTTTATGGCCTCTTAAAAGGCCAGAAATTCCTATTTTGGCATTAGCAGCTATATGGAGTCTTCATTTATGGTTTAATATGATAAAAACTTGCAAAATATCGTTAACAACAATAGATCTTGGATTCCATGATGAATCTGTCAGATCCAATCATAGGTTCAGGAGTTACGGCCCTTCATTGTCTCCCGAAAGAGTCAAAAATTGTTAATTTTTACCTTGTGCACACGACAGAAGTGACATTTTACATTTAGTTTTAATTACACTTACACACAAGGTAAGTCACAATAAGATCTCGGTTTCATTTGAAAACTGGCCACATTCTGTGATTAATTTCAATTTATGCCCATTTAGCGTTATAGAGGTTTCATTTATTCTATGATTTGATACAAACTTAGTAATACAAGAATATTTGTCTTGATGAATTCTGGTTCGAGCCGGGTCATGTGGGGTCAAAAAGTAGGTCACCAGCAAAAATCAAAGGACAAATTTGTTAACATCATTGAGACCACATTTATAACCATATCTTCATTAAACTTCGTAAAAATGTGTCTCTTGATGATTCCTATGCCAGCTTCTAAACTGGTTCTCATGGGATCAAAAACTAGGTCACCTGGCCAAACAAAGGAACACCTTGTTAACACTCTTTGAGGTCAGATTTATAACCCTATCTTCATAACACTTTGTCAGAATGGTTATCTTGATGATTCCAATGCTAAATTTAACAGATATAGAGTCTGCATTACCCTCTTGTTGTCCGTTTTCCTTGATTTCAGAAATGCTCAAAAATGGGTGAAGATAATGTCATATATAATAAAACGATTGCGGTGACCTGTCCTTTTTGGCTCTTAAATGTCTTAGAAACTTATGTTCTTCAACTATGAAATAATTCGTAATTGTACATCCTTAAATAAAGTCAAAAATGACATTTCATTTAAAGGCGGATTATAAGTGAACATGGGCGGGTCCTTTTAGATGTTGAAAACATCAATGTCCTAACATTTATTTTGATTTTCTGATACCCACGAACAAAATAACACGTATTTTTCAGAAAGCTACTATAAAAGAAAATGTAAAAATAAGGATTGAATGTTTTATGTATTTATACAGATTAAAAACCAAAGATAAATATATGAAAACTATGAAATCCTTAGATAGCATCCAGCACACCTAAGCAAAACAAAATCAAACAAAACTTGGAACGTTAGATTTTACAGAGCTTTTCACACAGCCCATGCTCCACGGTCTTAATAAAATAAACTTTTTACGGGGAAAGAAAATTGACTTATTCTTGCTCCCAAGTTTTCAGAAATAAATATAACAGCATTTTACTACTAAAACGAGACTTTTCGGCCACTGTTTTGAAACCTAAAATATATACGAGGAATGTTCGAAAAGTATTGTGTATTGTGATGACACGCCATTTCCACGAGGAATTTTACGTCGTTGTTTATTAGCTGATATCTAAAAAATTGTATATACATGTATTCCTTCAACAACCGTTTTGGACAGTCGTTGACCACTGTAGTTAATTGGTTGGAAAACAAGTAACAAATATTGAAGAAGTTCGGCCATATATAAAAGTTCACAGTAAACTCAGTTGCTCTTTGTAAGAGCTTTTTGCCGAAATGACCCGTGTTTATGGATCTAGTTAGGTGTCTTATGAGACGGTTCGCAGGTGAAAAAGAAATTTGATTGTAGTGTAGAGTCTGTTGAAAATGCCCAAAAATCAGGTCACATGTGACCAAAATATTTTGAAAATCACAGAAATTCTTCATAATTATGCTCGATATAGTGAACACAATATGCACGCAGTGTTGGCATTTCACTATCAACAGTTCATTTTATTTTAAAGCTAATCTTGAAAGTTAGAAAGATTTTTGCTAGGTGGGTATCCCACCTTTTGACTGAGACCAAAAACGGCTACGTGTTGATACTGCTAAAAATGTTCATAAAAATACAACAAAAAGGTTTTTGCAAATGATGTTAAAGGTGATGAAACATGGGTGCATTTATTTGAACCTGTCAGAAAAGTTGGGAACAAATATAAGTCACCGAGCCAAAGGCCAATAATTGCAAAACGCACTTTGAGTGCAGAGAAAGTTTTGTATGCCTTATTCTTCTCAGCAGTACAGATTCCAGTAGAAAAGGGTAGAAGTGTGACTGGTTGGTAGTACCGTCTTGAAAAAAATAAAGAAGTACTACATAAAACGTCGCCCAGTCTCAGGTTTCAAACATGTTCGACTGTTGCATGACAATGCTCAAGCGCACAACTCCAGTACAGTAACTCAGTTTTTGAAGTCCAAGAGATATTCTGTGCTACCACATCCACCTTATTCCCCAGATCTGGCGCCATGCGACTTCTTTCTGTTTCCAAAATGAAAAACTTCCTTTCTGGTCGTTGATATTGATCGCGACCAGCTCTCGGTTCTGCTGTCCATCAGTACTACCATAATATACCAAAATCAGCCTACCGTGACGCTTTCCGGATATGGATCCACAGGCTAAAATTATGCATTTCTCACCACGGGGAATAATTTGAGGGTATGAAATAACAACATGCACGTTTCCATCAGTTTTTCAAAGTTTCAGAACACAATACTTTTCGAACACTCCTCGTATAAGACAATGCTTTGGACCAACAGAACGTAAATACGCAAACTGACAGTAAGTAAATGCCATAAAACCTTTCCATGAGAAATTATTAATCTTGGAACCAAACTGACGTTATATCTCTAAAATAAAAGCCACTCATTTTCATTCTTGACTGATAGGATCTAAATGCTTTTCAAAAAGTTACAAAGTGGTCTTTCAATCAAGAAATCATTAATTTTGCATAACGCAAATGAAGGTGGACGTTTCAGCTTTAAGGTGACCTATTGATCATATATACATAGTTATAAATGTATTCCGCTTATATAAACGTTCATACTAACCTTACTGTCCTATTTCATTTCTTTTATTCCTCAAGGTTGATTTAATGGCCATAACCACGATCGAAGGAGTGAGACTTTGGAATGGGCGAGACAATGATCATGACACGAGATATTCCTCATTACGTTTGTATTATGGCACAAGAATAGACGAACTACAGATGTACACGGATACGGTATTATTTTATGACAGTCACGACCATGTGTAAAGAAATAGATTATGTACATTTTAAATTATTTTTCAGCTAAAGAAATTATCTTTAGGATTAAACACCAATAATTATCATCTAACAGAGGTCAATCTGCGTTCTTTTTACATGTGATCAGTGATGTCCCTTCTTTTGTACCATGAAACATATTCTGAAAGTATATAACTAAATAGGACAACTCTCACGCCCTAGCACCGGCTTAAGCGGAACTCTATCAAGCATTTATTGAATGGACTCAGTCATCCCAAAGGACCAGAAAAAATAACAACACTGAATCCTAAAACGCAGTGCGTGCGCAGCATAGTTCAAGGTCGGTCTATTGTAGAATAAACCGAGATAAATTTTGCTCTACAACTATGCAGGTTATTAGCTGTTCGTGGTAGAATCCTAAATATGTATTGTGTGTGATTTTAATGAAAATTGGAATATACCAAATGTAAATATATACTTGATAAAGCACAGTTGAAATAATTGTTGTAAGTTGTAAGAAAACAATATTATAAGATCTCATATAATGTGTTTTGATTTGAGTATAGAGATGGTGGCATTTCAAACATTTCATTTTATTTTCATGTGTATTTCTTTCCCATTACTTTTGTTAGAGTGCATATTCAGTCACATAATTTATCCAGAGGTGTTCACGATTTTTACAGTTATACAAAATAGACGCATCTATGTTTGAGGTACAGATATTTATGATTCCGAAGCCAATCCAAACTAGATTCATAAAGTTTTTGGGTCCACAGAATGATACATTTGGAAAAGAGAGATGCTTAAGATTTGAATTGCAAGGTTGTAAGCTTTCAGGTATGTTGTATAGCTGATAACGAGTCATTCGGACGATGAAATATACTCATAAAGCCGATCAATATTTGTGCTTCTTTGTAATTATAGCATTTTAGGAAGATTTTTTTTCTGTTTTGTGACAGAATCTAAGAACTGTCCAAGACCATGATTGTAAAACTTAAAGAGCAAGGAATGCCTGACAATAAGTAAATTTTATATGAAAGCTATCCTCAAGCCTTTCATAACGCTGGAGAAATTTTTAAAATAGGACCACTGTTGAAAAACATATGGCAGTTTGAAATTTATAAAAATGGCTGTCCATTTTAGATGTGTTTATGATGTCATCTAAACGCTGCTGATCTCTTTATTTAGCAAACAACCTTTTAGATAGATCAATTTAATATTTATTGTAAAATGTAAAACAGGATTCTGTACAATTACAAACTAGTTCTCTGCAAAAACTTTCCACATGAACCAGAGGTGAAGCATAAATAGTTTCGGAACAAGTTCCTTTTATGAAACCGTCATAGAGCACATATGTTCCACCCGGGGATCAAACTCACGACCCTCTGGTCCGTTGGTCTGACCTCTCCAAATTGAGTTAATCCGGCTGGCTGTGCGTTTCAGAACATTTTAACACACTTTTCATGTAGATTCGGGCTTTATTTGCGAAGATGCTATATGTTCATGGCCGCTGATTGGAACAACACACCTCGTCATTTATATGCATATGTGCACGTCCCTTTCAGATTATTTAATTTTGGTCATTTTGTCCAGGAAGTATGCTAAATGTGAACCTCAGTTTCTACTAAGAAGTTATAACTGAGATGGGTTGTATCATGTTTACTAGTTATGAGATAATCACAGTAAAATTCTATTTATAGGTGTACCAGCTTTAAACTGCCATAGTTCGTTTGACATGTTTCCAGTAGAAACCGAAATAAAATCTGAAAACCAATCAATAGTTGGCGGCAAAAATATTGAAGAATGCAATAATCTTTGCCAAAGAAATAATCATTGTTCTGTGGCTAGTATAAGCGATAAAGGACTCTGTGTTCAATATATGAGAAGTCAGGTCGGGTTATGGAAAATGAATCATGACGTCACTGGCCACTGGTTTGCAAAACTATGTAGCGAAGGTAATCAATTAATTTGTCTTTATACAGTGATAATGCGTCGTCAAGTTTATTACTTGAAGCAACGTTTAACGTATATATGCACGAAAATAGTATGTTATAGATATAATAATAATAATAATAATAATACATAATTCATTTCATTTCAAGCCAAACGTATTTTTGTTTGCTTATGTTACTAAAGCAAGCTCTAAGCTCCGACTTTTCATTTCCATTTTCACCGGGGTCTGCTTGTTTGCTCTCCATTCATACGTCCGTCTGTCTGTTTGTTCGTTTGTCCGCAAAATCTGATCCTTGTACAGTATGTTAGAGAATTTAACACATCACTGAAATGTTTAAATATAGGATAATTTTGATGTATATTGTTGACTTGCAAGGCACACCGACACACCTCTGGACCACATTGGGACTTTCCAGCTTTAATGTTGAAGGAAAATCATTAGTGCAATATATGTTTAATTTACTCTTCGGACAATATTACCGGTCTTCAACATACTCAATCTGGACCGATCCATGTCAAAAATGTATGGTCCTATTATATTTAATTAAAGGAACATGCAAGTAAAATTAACTTTGAAAATGATTTAATTAACAAACATCTATAAAAGTATTCTTTGAAAGCGCAGAAAGCGTAGAATGTAAACATACAACGTTCTTTAGAAGCAAGTCCCGATAAACATTTGAATATTTCACCTGCTACTTTAATGTACATTGTACTAATTAATCAGTCGAAGTTGACATTCATTAATTCGAGAATAAGAGAATCAAAAGAATGTAAATCATTGTGTTCAAATAACCTTATCTTTATTACATGCTTGAGGTGAAAGTTTCTCAGTCTTTAAACATAATATATATTATAACACAATTATCAAATTTCACAAAAAAGGACAATGTGTGCTGAATAACACGTTGTTCAGATCTAACATTTGGTTCCATTGACACAGTTATTTTAGGCTATGCACTCTGTTATTCAACAAGTTCCATTACTTTTCCTTTCTAACTAACAATCTATATGGGTAGAAATATTTTCCATTTTTCATTTCTAGCTAACGATGTAAAGCATATGGATATCTATTATTTATACACAAAATCAGATAATGATAATATTCATTTTTGTTCTTTTAATGACAGGTATTGTGGAGTTGTTTCCAGGTTTCAATGATCGAAATGGAGAAGTATTCAGAAATGTGCAATACATCTCTACGACCTCAATTATAACCTCTATTGGTTACCCATTTTCAACGAAGATAACATATGAATATACATGGATAGTAAATTTCAATAAACAGCGTTATGTGCGATTCGTTTTCACAAATGTTTCTATGGTAATATATTATTACTAGCATTTTAAAACACTTACTGCTTAAAGTCGTGGCAAAATTCAGTATAAAGTTCAAATTTATTGTAGAGAAGTACATTTCTAGTAACTATGTCACAGAGCATTACAATTTGAGTTTATATATAGCTGTATTGCTGCCATCATGGAACTCTTAACACCGCAATTGTTTACCCATAGACTTCCATTATAAAATTTTGGCGTGTACGGCCTGCTATAAATCACATGTGTTTTCAAGAACTATCTTAGTTCCACCAAATTATTGGACGAAAAACATATGAAAAGTGATACTTCTAAGTAATTTTCGTGTGAATGTGATGATCTCCTGTTTACATCTTTGGTACGGTGGGAGACATACGTTTGATATTACTTTTCTTTTTAATACACATAAAATGTAGCAATTTTGTTAATGAAATACTGTAAACGCAGTAAAAAAATAATTTTGTAAAACGATATCACTTATCTGGATTGTTTACATGACTGGCCAATCAGAACGGACAAACACTGCCTTATTCCCGGGTATACACTTGCCTTATTCTAGTAAGGCGTATTTGTAACCAGTAACCGAAGTAACCACTTATTTAAATGTTTGCCTACTTTTTACTTAGCTAAAAATGTACTTGTAGATGAATGAATGTATAGTTATAATCCCAACTGATTCAGCTGACACCACTGACATGATTTCGTACTTTTGAACGTATAGCATAATTGCAATCATTAATAAACATTTTGAATCCAGGTAGTATGGTGTTAAGATTATCTTGTTTAAACTAAAAGCTAATATATGGAATTGTCAAAACCAAGATATGGTACCATAGTTAATACATTTCTTTAACAATGGGAAATTTCTATGTTAGTTTTTCTTTTTACTTTGTTTAGTGTTCCCAATGAAGGGCGGTAACCTGGATTGCAGTTAATATAATTATATGAGTAATTTACTTAGCTTTAGGTAACAGTGGAATGAATAATGTTTCCCAGGGAATATTTTGGGTAGTTTTTAAAAAGAAGTCAATTTAGCAGGAGTAAATACATGGCCGTGAATCCACATTTTTAACAGTACAGACATTTATTAATTATTTAGCTCAACTTAATGCTTTTATTCGCTAATGTAAACTATTTTATGTCAAATCACAGGCACCGGAGAAGAATTCCTGTAATGACAGACTTTTCATCGGCACAGATTTGCAAAACTATACAAAAGGATCAACTGTTGATGACAGTTTTAATGACATTGTATTTGTTATTGAAACAAGCGAAAGTCTTGTGATTGTGACGTTTATTCCATGTTTTGACGTAATCACATCTAGCAAATTCCGTGCAATCATTACTGGTGAAGGTAATAAATATATCTATTTTATTTTCGATAACCAAGCTGAAATATGCATCGTAGCTTTTTAAACCCAAGCTACTACTAAATATTTAAAAACACATATTCATGTATGCATTAAATATATTCATTAAAGAGTTCATATGACCAAAACAGCAAATGAACATACAAATTACATGGCCTTAAATGCGAACTTTGCTTCTACGAAGTTTATTTAATATGAATCAGTTATTACAATCTATGCATTGCCAAGTGATGTTTAAATAACGTCAAAGGGGAATTCTATGACAGAGGTAAATGTAAATTATTTGGTAATATAACTAATTCTGGGATGGGCATCTACACTCAAAAGAAATAAAGCGTACCTTTAGTGGTATTTAGAGCACACTAAATATTTCGCGTAAAAATAGATTTGTAATTTTCCGGAAATGTAGAGAGAAAATGAATGTAGGTACTCACTGTTATTTACTACATAGCACTTTTTTTCTATTGAAGAGACACCTGCCTGCTTTTCGATCGATCTAGATATGCATAACCGCTTAAGAAAAGGAAGACATGAAAACTGCAATAAACCGAAGATGATTCTCACTTCTCTTTCCATTCTTAATCTGCCATTTGTAAATGTCGAAGAAAGATTCGAAATCTTTGCTGGTCGTCATCATAGCATTCAGATAGAATTTATTGACTTCTATATTGTCTGCCCACGAGGTAAATAAAGATATCTAACACCATCATATCATTCAGATAGAATTTATTGACTTCTGCATTGTCTGCCCACGAGGTAAGTAAAGACATCTAACACCATCATAGCATTCAGATAGAATTTATTGACTTCTACATTGTCTGCCCACGAGGTAAGTAAAGACATCAAACACCATCATAGCATTCAGATAGAATTTATTGACTTCTACATTGTCTGCCCACGAGGTAAGTAAAGACATCAAACACCATCATAGCATTCAGATAGAATTTATTGACTTCTACATTGTCTGCCCACGAGGTAAGTAAAGACATCAAACACCATCATAGCATTCAGATAGAATTTATTGACTTCTATATTGTCTGCCCACGAGGTAAGTAAAGACATCAAACACCATCATAGCATTCAGATAGAATTTCTGCCCACGAGGTAAGTAAAGACATCTAACACCATCATAGCATTCATATAGAATTTATTGACTTCTACATTGTCTGCCCACGAGGTAAGTAAAGACATCTAACACCATCATAGCATTCAGGTAGAATTTATTGACTTCTACATTGTCTGCCCTCGAGGTAAATAAAGACATCTAACACCATCATAGCATTCAGGTAGAATTTATTGACTTCTACATTGTCTGCCCACGAGGTAAATAAAGACATCTAACACCATCATAGCATTCAGGTAGAATTTATTGACTTCTACATTGTCTGCCCACGAGGTAAGTAAAGACATCTAACACCATCATAGCATTCAAATAGAATTTATTGACTTCTACATTGTCTGCCCACGAGGTACGTAAAGACATCTAACACCATTATTACTGTCTAAAACAAAACAATTAAGCTATGGTTTTTCGAGGTAACAAAATTGATTGTAAAAGTAAAAGTTAAAAATTAAGAAAATCTTTATCAATTTCATATATATTTAAAATCGAAACGTTGAAAGTAAAAAAACGTGTGACGTTTTCTAAAAGTTGTAAATCATTATTATAATGTATTGTTTTACATTTGTAGTATGTACTAGTATAATGTAAAATGAAATTATAGCATTTTCGTAATAAATTATTACACCAGGTATCGTAATTATCTTTCAAACAGAAAGCATTTATAGAGAAAATTATATATTTATTGATCATTCTACTTTGTACCGCCTACGCGAAACCAATTTATAGTAACAATTATTTTAGGCATTCAACGCTAGAGTGGTATACAATAAGCATATTCGTTTTCTTTGTTTCAGAAAATGGTTTATTAAAAGCTTACAATGTTGCCTGTTATATCTATAGACAACAGTAAACATAACAATAAGTATATAAACATAATTGAACCTTACTGTTTAAAAACTGTTTCCAAACAATATGAACGTTTATATATGAAACGCTCAGGGAAGATTTTATGCAACAGTCAGTACACAAAGAGGTTCTTTTTAATGACAATGAAAATGAAAGGATACTAAAATGAATCGAAGTATTCAGATATAAACTTATAATACACATTTGATATACTACAATAATACAAACTTTGAATGTTTTGTTTTAATGAGGATTTTAACTTCCTTATCTGACTTTCCTTCTTGTGTTTTATTTTTTTAGATCAAGCAGAGATTCGCTCGAAGTTTACAGTAATTGAACATCTTTATGATGACAAAACCTATTGCAACACGGACATGCCACCAAAAACTATCATCTCAAAAGGATCAAGAGTCTCGATTATTTTTAGAAAGTACGAAGATTCCGAGAAAAAGTTTATGAGAACAGAGGGATTTCGTCTGAAGTATTATACAGTTACCCATTCATTTAAAAACATGACAAGTTACACAGGCCCAGTACCGACAAGTAATTGTTTGTATCTTTTCAACCTGACATTGTAACACATTTTTGTTGTAGTTTTTAGGATTTATTTGAAACCTTATGTCATAAAAGACCAGAAGTCCGGCTTCGTTCTATATAATGTATTGAGAATGTCTTCTTCAGGTGTTTACATTAAAAGTCAATGTGCATTTTATCAGTCCAGTATCTTTCGGCCTTTTATGAGTAGTTTACTTTAACTTTCCACATTCATTTATTTAAAACGGCAAGGACTTAACAAATGCGATTGCAATAGCTTTTCCGGTATGAAAATTTTAGGTTGAATTGTTTAACATTGTACGCTGTTTTATCTTATTTTGTAGAGAGAATTGTTTTGCATGGCAAGCATTTAAAGGTTGGAAGGCCAAATAGCACGAAAGGTAAATATTATGCGGACTTGGGATTACTTATGCCCAATGATAACATGATTCCCCAGTAAAGTCGAGGATGCGTCAACTTCGTGATAACTGATGAAGTAACAATTTATATTTCTTTTACATTACTTGACAAGAAAATATTAGTATTTGTTTCATTTTAACTGTCCAATAACTTATACGACAAAATAGTTCAGACGGGTATGTAAGTAATGCAAGTATTCAGCAAATCGTTTAGTAATGAGTTTGTATCCTCATGAGTCTTTTTAGATAATTTTGTTTTGTTTCTCTATTTCTACATTTTCATTTCTGTTCCCTGTTATTTTTCGTTTTTTTTTCTTTGTTTATCTTTACATGTATTTATTTATATAACATAACATTGTGTTTATTTTTCGCTTCAGTACAAGCGTTTAAATAATATCATCTTTAATATGGTACTGTCGGTATTGGCTTCAGATATTGTAACAGAGAAAACGAAAAATGATAAATAAATTAACTGTCCTTGCTGAGGTTCGATCCCACATGGCAAATTTATTTATTTATTTTGATGGGTTTAATGTCACACCAACAATTATTGGTCATATGGCGACATTCAGCTTTGATGGTTGAGATAGACCTCATGTACCCCATCCGTGCATTATTTCATCACGAGCGGGCACCTGGGTAGAACAACCGACCTTCCGTAAGCCAGCTGGATAGCTTCCTCACATGAAAAATTCAACGCCCCGAGTAATGGTTTGAACCCACATCGATGATGGGCAAGTGATTTGAAGTCCGCGATCTTAACCACTCGGCTACGGAGGCCCCCACAGGGCAAAGGTTCCGTTGAATATAAATAGTATGTGTATTTTATAAGAAAACATGAAATATTTAGATTTTAACAAGTTACAATGTGAATTCCCTATGACACATTAAATCTATTTATAGTCATGTTTGTTAACACCAAGTTCTCGATTGGGCATAGCAGAAAAACAGGGCTTTCTGCATCGAATGTTATCATTTATTAGACTCCGAGAAAAATATATAAAAATATCTTTTGATATTTCATGAGATAAATTGTAGTTACAATACCTGTTACCTCTTGTTAGCACTTCTTGTTAACTAGCAATCTTTAAGTATATAGGTAAGATGAAGGATGGAAATAAGTATTTTTATGTATATACTACGATATTAGTAAATTAGTCAGTTACTTTTCGGTATACAATCTGATTTTGAAAACCTATAGTTTTAAGTAAAGAAATGACAACATGATACCTACTATCAGAAATAATATTACCATTTCCAGCGTGTTCACGGGCATTTAAGAAATGCTACAATTTATTTTCTGCGATGAGTTCTTGGACTGAGGCAAACTCTGTATGTCTGGAACTGTATCAGCATCTTGTTACGGTACACTCGAGGAGTGAACTGCAGTACATTCATTACTTACTACGCGGGCAGAGATACAAAGACATACGGACAGGGAGCGAGAACCAAGATGAAAGCTTTAGAGCACATATTGGTTAGTAATGCCTACATTTGACCAGAACCTTGTGATCTGTGTTACGAAATAGTTGCAACATATTTACAATCCATTAATAAGATTTTATTCATTTTTCTGTTTTATGCAGGTAAATATATTGTTAATGATTAAGTGTGAAACGAGGAATTAGTGACCTACATGAACAAGTTTAGGTTTTAATCTTTTGTCAAGGGTAGTCTTTAACATATTTTTGACTGTATTGTTATTAAAGAAGATCAACTCTTTCTTAACAGTGAAATGGTTATTGATATTTTCGCCTATTCGATGTTTAATGATGTTGCTCTCGCCTGATATGGATTTTGAGACAGAGTATGTCCCATATATTGTCCACAACAAACTATGTAAAGATTTTATCTCGCCGACTACCTTTCACTTCAAATTTTCTAAATTAGACATTACAGTTAATCAAAATCCTTATTTCTATACTGCTGTATATGCTTAACAAATCATAATTTGACAATCGAACGGTAATTGGCATAGAATGATACATGTCAAGTTCTAGCAACTGAAGAGTAATGGTATACTCGAGATATTCTATTAATTAACAAACCTACTTAGTTTAACAATGTTTTATTGCTGTCTTCTCATGGCAATGATACCTATTTACAACAGACGAACTAAATGGGTATAATAATACTGTCAATTATTGTATTAACCAATGTGGCACATATTAAAACATCTAATTTAGAAAGGAAATATAAAAAATACCATTGATTCTGCTTACAATTTAACCTAATTTAGAATACAGAAGCATAAAAGACCAGATCCAATAAATTACAAAAATTACTAATAAAACACAGGTACTGCATAGATAACTGGACATTAAATGGGTTTTCTCGGCCTTTTTTACTTTGAAAGGGGAAGTAACATCTCTAAGGCCTTGTGGAATTTTATTCCATAAAGATATGCCCGAAATAGCAAAATCCCCAAAATTACCAAGCCAGGAATGTGTCACTGAAGATTTGGCCATTATTGGGATCCTGACTGGCATCTGCAAATACTTTTAGCCGGGTATGCCTGTTATCAATAGAATTTAAAGAAACAAAATTATCATTTAGATAATCTGGGGCCAAACTAAACTTAATTAATGAACATGACATAGTATTAACTGAAGTACCCTCTTTTCTAGTACTTGCAACCAATGCAGGGTTTTGAAATGATCAGAATCAATATGACTCTACTGTCTTAACTAAGAATAAAACGAATGAGATTATTTTGGCTAGATTTAAGTCATTTCGATCAATACTTTGTAATACAAGGGTACCAAAAAACACCTATATAATCAAAATGACACTGAATCAAGTAAGTTTGGGTTTAAGCTCCCCCGTGGTGGTTTTGCCACTGACCGTTCCAAGGTGGTGAGCCACAGTTTTAATTTACTTTTTCATTTTGTCATCGTGTGTTTGTTTTGTATGTTAGTGTGTGTATTGGTAGTGTGCACATCTGTGTGGTGTGAGTTTCGTTTTAGGGAGGCTGCGTTTTTTGGAACGTTGCATTCCCTATAAGATATTTATCCTCGCTTTTTTAGCCATTCGTCTGTCAAATGACAATATAAAATTTTGAAAAATGACATATTCTTTAAATGGGCAAAGAAAGTTATTATATTGAGTTTCTAGTGTAGTTTAAATAATTACATATAATATCAGTATAAACGCACAAGAAATGGCATTCACTCCATAAAAATCTAATTCTAGGTCAGCGTAGTTAGTGGCGTGCTCTATAACAATCCATCAGGTATAGTATACTTATGACATCTGGGCTTGAACTTCAGACAATTTTGTTCTAAACGGTAGTCAGTTATGCGCACTGATGGTCATATGTATATGGAAAATCAATTAAATTATCAGGTAATATTTCGAACATGACTTTATGGCCCAATAAGTAAATTGATCAGGTTTCGGATCTAAATACAAAGGTTAGAACACAGTCTGGTGTACTATAGTTAACATTTTCTTATTCGAGTACTTTCAGTAAATACAGTATTCATTTTATGTTCAGTCTAATGAGATTATGAGGTTTCTGCTATTTTTTTCAGTAAATATTCATATCAGTTATAAAACAAAACAAATCGATAGGTGTCTCTGTACAGTCTGTTTGACAGGTGATAATGGCCTTTGAAACTTAGTCTGGAGGATGAAATATCTTCCATGTGGTATTTGTATCCGATAATGCGAATATTTTCCTCCTATTTTCCCTGTTCTGCAGCATTGTTTTTTTTGTAAGGCATCTCGAAAACAGAAACCATTCAGTCAAATATTAAACACAAATATTAAACACAAATATTAAAAAGAAACGACGCACAGAGGGTTTCGAAACCTGGATCGACATGTCTAGCGTGTATGTTTTGAGATTATAACCTACCGTCTGAGATAGGAAGCGCTTCCATCAGATGATTACATTTCTTTATATATTATGTTTTTCCGCTCCAAGCACCACCATAACCAGAAACCGTACAGTCACGGCACAGTACGCAGTGTCGAAATATAACTGTGAAGGTTTAACTAGACATTTTGGCAGTACTAATAATCATTGCAAACAAAAACATCAAAGTTATCGTAATTACATAAGTCAATACAAGATTTAAAGTAGTTGTAAAGTTGAGAGGCTTCTTGGCGATGTTGAACATAATTTTAAGACTAAGACTGTGGTATATATTTTATTACGAAGTACTAATTTTATTTGTGCTCCAACTTTACCTCAACAATCAGTATATTATCTTCTTTTACTGTTGTTTGGTTTAACTTATTCAGGCCTGAGACGTTTTACAGACAAACATAGAAGAAAGAAATACACTTGGATGAACAACGTTGACGTTACCTTTACTGCATGGTAACAGATAATTGTATTATATATTATCTTAATTATACAATTGCCTTACGGGCTGATTAGTAATTATCATGTCAACTTATTTTGTTCAAACTTCAGTTGTCGATCTGTATAACCTGTATAAATACATCTTCTGAAAGATTTTGTGAAATTAGGAAAATCGGCTCTTACCTTTCTCACATGTTAATACAACCGTTCAACTTTTAAATTCAACTATTTGTCACGTTCACTTTTTAGTTTATTTATAAGATCTTTCCTCGCACGTATTGTCCGGGAAAGCGGCTATGTATTGACCAAAACATCGCCGATAACAAGTTTTCGTAGAAATGTGATTCTGTCATTATTATTTTCTTTTTTCGTGACTAAACTACACGTGATCGTATAAGAACTATATCTTCTATGTATCGTTTATGCTGACTTACTAAATTATTTGAAACGAAGAAGAAGAAATTAAACGACTGAAGTACGAACGGTTGACAGCGATTCCAATCGATTCCAATCGAACTCAGGTTCGTTCGGAAAACGCGTCAACAGTCAACAGTCCCTTGTTCCATTGTCTTGACAATGATTGATAATTAGTCCGCTGGGTGCTACTGTGCAGGTGTTTTAAAACGTGTAAGACAACAAAAACGCTGTTATTTAAAACACCAAAAGCTAATTACCTCAGAAATAGTCATTGGATTAAAATATTCGACATTAGTAAATGCATCATATTATTGAAACACATAATAATAGTCATGCACCTTGGATGAATTATAATGATTACTGGCCACTTTAATTAGGGAAGATAATAGACAGTCTTTCAGTGTAAAAAGTGATCTGATGATAATAAAATTTGCCTATTTTAAACACAAAATTGTATCTTCTAGTTCATCACTTCTTTTTGTAGGAAAAGCGGATACCCTTCATTTGGAGACTGCACTAAAACATACTTTCAGCCTTTCAATGCTGGCAATACTTGGGAATCAGAGGACTGTACAACTGGATTAGCGCAATATTTTATCTGCCAATCACAGATAGAATGGGGAAATGAAATGCAATGTAAATTCGAGTGGTTAAAAATGGATTGTTTTTTCAACTCTTTGAGTTGCCTCTCAGCCTAATCATCCACCCCTCAACATATATAAACACGGCATTTCACTTTATTTTAATTTCGTATCGAGGGTGAAATAATTAAAATTAACCTTTAAAAAAGAAAACATTTTAGTACAAACAAAGGGTTAATACAATTTTTTAAATGTATTTTACTTGCATTTAAATTCTGTGCTATCAGTGCGATTCTAATATATCAAATTACAAGATAGATAGAAATTTAAATTTTGAAATTAAATTTCAACATATGTTTTAGCCGAAATAAAAGAAGACATTTGTGAGAGTGTTGTTCGGAAGGAGAAACAAATGGTATTTTCTTCATACTCCGGAAAGAAATGTCAGAGTTGGAATCATCTTAACGAAGACGCTATGCGTGATTTTGATGAGGAGTTATCCAGCTTTCCACTTCCAACGGAGGCTCCAAATCATTGTGCAGATCCTTCTTCACTTGGTCTTTTGTGGTGTTATGTGCAAGAGCCAGACCAGGATTTGCGGGAGCCATGTTTTTTGCAAAGTGGGATATATTTAAATCGGCTTAAGTAGAGTTTAAAATGATTTCTCAAAATTAGTTGAAACCTGTATGTCCGTTCTATTTTTCTCTGGTGATGAGCAAATGTGATAATTTATTTCTTAAATTCTATATCTATCTATGCTAATAATTGTTCATTAGTCAAACATTTAAAATTATCATTGATACTACATCAAATCAATCCTCGAAAGCCGAAGATTCACAAACACTTGATACTGAAATAATAATAATGAAATACCTATCATTAACAATTTCTAAATACATTTAAAGGTTTATAATGCTTCATAAGATTTTATTAGCAAAAATATTTCAAGGTTTGCAAATAATATTGTATACGTATAATGTTAACAGATAAATTTCAAAAATGATATCAGTGAATGTAATACTAAAATTTTGAAAATGGAAAAAGATATGGATTTTGCAATTGAAAAGACATTAAATAACAATGATGCAAGTACAAACAATGTAAAAGCAATTACCAAGAATAGTGATGCAATCACAGAAATTAAGATTTATTTTTGTAAAACAAGAAACAAAATTATCAAGAACAAAAAATACTGTCAGAAATACTGCTTGTTACTCTGTAATTAATATTATATTTTGAGTAAACACGTCCTCCTCAAGACTTTCCTGTTACATGAAAGATCTCTTACTTCTCGTGTTTTGTATTGTTCGCCACAAATATGACAAGAAGTTTGTTTTTACATTAAATGGTAATTTCTTTGTTCTTCAACTATTTTCTTACAATATGTTTCTTTTTTAGCACTTCTTCATTACACTGATATACTGCAGAAGGTCCTCCAAATACCTGAATTGCTTTACCTGTGGAATTAATACTTTTTTTCTATTTTATTGTCACAGCAGCGTTGTTTGTGCTGTTTAGCGGCCGTAAAAAGTCTCCCCGTACATTCAATCAGGGCTGTTATATTTCGATCTCAGATCGTTCAGCACAACATTCTAGTCTTGTTATTGGTACTGTTTAGTTTCTCAGCTTGAACCTTTCGACCTGGGTGGTTCTAATTCTCCCGCTTTCATAGCTTTTGGTATTTTATAATCACCCCTTGGATATGGTGCCTGCATTTTTGTTTTGTCTGTAGGCAGTTCCTTTGATATGCAAGCTCCATAACCTTAGAAACCCTTTCTAAATTCCAGCGTGTTTAGTACTGCTTGTTGTTTTCTCGTTTAGGGTAAACTCATTATTTTTAACCGGGGACATATGTCGCTTTTTATGGAATTGCACCCTAGGGTATTATTGAAGGTTCCATGTGCACTCCACATCTGCGGATGTCTCTAAATTGTTTCTATTTTGTACTTGTAACATGTGTAACTCAGTCTATTTTTTATACGGCTCGGTAAGATGATAGAAACATAGTTGATATTTTCTTAGTTATACTTTCGAAGTTAGCATTAATTACAAAATGTTCCATTAATTGTTCATGTTTAGTTTTAAAATATACCGTACTTCCATCTTTTGACATTTTACAGTTGGATCACCATTATATGTTCAATTAATACTCTTTCTTGAGAAAACCTTTGTAAGCATGATTTACAGAAATGCTCTATATATTGCTATTTGGTTGAATTAAACATTAATCTATTAAAGTATTTAATCTAATCTAAACTTACCTACCGGCTCCTTTGTTTCGATAAGGTCTGTAAATACCTTATAGACCTCCAAAGAAACTATAATAATAACCAGACATTTTCCTTACATTCATTGTTTACAATGCAATAGAACAACGAGAAGTCCGTGCATATCAGTAATGTGCGTGCGTGAGTGACTAGGTAAATAAGATTATCGCTTATTTATAAAGTTCTCTTTAAGTATAAATTTTCGATCAGTTTTAAATATTTCGAAAATTGTTCTATACCGGACTTAATTGTGAAATTTTAACATTCAATTATAAACAGGTCTAGAGATTTGTCTAAAAGTTACAATGTTATCAAAACTTTAGAATTTTTCTATAGTACTTATGTTGCTCCCGTAACACCGATCGATGTGTATGATTCATCCTGATCGAGATGGTATACCCCTTGGAGAAATGCCGAACTTAAGATTATTTTTATCAAAAATGTTCAAGAGAACTGAATTACGCAATTTGTCTGTGAAATCATAGGCGCGCGCCATTAATTGGCGTACAACACGAATGGCACGCATTTCTTGTAATAATGTAATGATAAATCTCTATTCATACATGTATACGGCAATATAATTATATTTAAGTATCAAATTAAAGAACTAAACAAACTTACGCTGTCTTCAAATATAATAAAATGCCATTCGCGGTAGGAACGGTTGCAGCAGTTTTGGGTAATAATAGAATTTGTTCAAACTTTGTACATGAACAAAGTGTCATGTTAGAAACAGTATTATGGGAAAAAATGAATGTCACCAGTACAGGAGTTATCTGCCCTTGAATGTGCAAATTTGTGAAGAAAAATATATTTTAGGGCAGATAACTCCTAAACAAGCATGGTGACCTATGATTGTGTTTGAATTTTTTCTGTTTCTAACATGAAACTGTCCATAAACAAAGTTTGATCAAATTCTATTATTGGGAAATTTTTGTCTCATCTCTCATACAAGAAACTGCACCAAGTGTCTTTAAATTCTCACCAACTGACTAGACACAGAAAGACACTATAATCTTCTCAGTGTTTGCCAGAGGTGCGTATGTTTTACATGCAATACAGATGTCATGTCCTAATTGCTGACAAATACATTTACAGGTGCGTAGCAAGTTGAGCACATTTTGTTATATTGATAGTATCCGATAAGTTGTAGCGCACAAGATCTTGTCTCTTCTCTTAATTGCTTCTTCTATGTTAGAAACGATTTACAAATCATAAACAAACCTGGACAACTAAAACAAAAGAGCATGTAGGTATGTCCTTTATAATTCTCGGAATATGTCTGCGTTGTGTTTATAAACATGTGAGGAGATTTGAAAACCCTCACAGGTGCATAAAAACGATACAGACCTATTTCTCGAATAATGATTACTATTACTTACATATTTAAGTCTAACCAAATATCTGTAATAAAAAGTATTTTGAGCCGACAGTTCGATTATGTGCACATATCTAGTTTCATTCTTTCATTTTTGTTTCAGCGGCAAACTATTCCGACAGCTATAAAGGTTGCTACGTAGACAAAGTAGACAGAATCCTCGAACTGAAACTTCCAGATTCACAAACTAACAGTGGTTACACATGTAAACACAGGTGTACGGTGTCTCAATACCAATACGCTGGTACCGAGGTAACTGCTACATGACTTACTAATTTCTTATTAAGTATTTTAACAACTAACGTCTTTGAAAAAGAAACAACATTTTTGAGATAATTTTAGGATTTGCAGGCTATCTGATTTCTTACTGAATTGAAACGATAAAGATCGCGCAATATCAATTGTTGTTGTGCATGTCTTTTTTAGTATGCGAAGCAATGTTTCTGTGGACATAAACTAAAATACTTTGAGAAAAAACCTGATTCGGAATGCAATATGAAATGTCCAGGCAATGTAGATGAATATTGTGGAGGGTCATGGCGGATATCTATCTATGACATTGGGGGTATGCTAGAAAACGCTTCAGGTATTCTAAAAGTCTTAATTAACCTTTAATTTTTAAATCTGCTTTTTCATATTACAAATATTTGTTTTTGCCTGTTTTAAACATCTCATTATGTCATATGCCAGTATTTGCATAGTATAAGTATGTTTTCTATCTGCAAAGAAAACAAACAAAAGTATTTGCAAAGATAAGTCTTGATATCAACGATTACCCACAAGCTTTTTTGTTTCGATAAGGTCTATAACAATTACCAGACCTGTCTTACACGAAACTGTTATGACGGAACATCCAAAGTGCCTGTGGTGGGATTCCAACCAGGTGCTAGGTCAATGCTCTAACCACTGAGCCAAAGAGTCGACACACTTACGCAATTGTCAGAGATTAAGTTTAAAGACACGTCGCAAAATAACTGTATTCTTTTGTATTTCCATAATGGTAGTTATACATGCTTCGCATGAAGAAAATGAGAAATAACAAGTATCTAGTTACAAACTGACAGTGATTTGTATTAGACCAAGACAATGTGTTTATTGTCTAAAAATGTTATAAATTAATGTAGTAGTATGTACAGTACTCGATGCATTAAGGTGAGTTTAGACCATACTTCTTGTTTCTACAGTGTAAGATTATTATTTTTTTTATGTTTAAAAAACAAAGAAAATGACAGAATAAGTTTGCTGATGGAGTTGTGAAAATACATTAATTCAGGGATGGCCTAAATTTTCCACCTGTCATCTTTTAGAATAGCTGTATTGTACCAGTATTATCAGAATTATTTGCAGGAAGTTCCTGTGGGAGGAAAAGTAGGTCATTAGGACGTGGTGGGTTTTTAAACGTACAGTTCATGCCTTAGCGACCGTAACAACGCAGTAAAAGCACGAGTTGTCCGTGCATGTCATTACTGTGCGCGTGCGAGCGATTAGGTAAATAAAAGCATCATTTACTTAAAAAAAATGTCCGTTTTAAGTAAATACTTTTAACAGTTTTACATATTTTGAAAATTGTCCTAAACAAGACTTTGCTGTAGAATTTCAACATTCAATTTTAAACAGGTCTTGAGATTTGTCTGAAAGTTAAAACGGTCATACTCATAAACATCTTCTGTCTAAGTGCAAAATGCTTCATGAAACAAGAAATTTCATTTAACAACAACAACAAAAATATCTAACAATAATGACAATGATATGATAGCAAAAAAATGCAAACGCCGCAATTTTCCTCCAAGGTATTTATTATTCCGTACAATAAAGTAGGCACATAAATTGTTAAATGTTGGTAATATATTTCATAACGATTGCGGAGGTGTCTGAAATAAAATTAACAGTTTAAACATATTTTAAAGGCAGTTTTGAAGTAGTGGTTATGGGTGGGGGACTGGTCAAATCGTAATTTTCGTTTCCTGAAAAATGTTCTAAGTTTGCTGAATACTGTTAATCCATACGAAATTAACGGTGGACATTGTTATGCCTTTAAATATTATTACCTATTTTGCACTGTACAAAGTTTTGTTGATCTTATGCCGTTTACCTGACAGTCTTTCGTTTTTTGTAAAGTAATCAGTTTTCTGGCGTCCATACTTGTATTGACTTTACATCTACAAGTAACTGACAGTTTCTTCACGTGAATCAGATGTGGAGGAAGAGAACGACTTTAAACGAAATTATGTTTATTCAAATTCGTTGCCATTTCACAGAGAGCAAAAGCCTCGGACTACAAACCTCTTAATTAGTAATACGTTTTAGAATTCAATATTTTATAGCAGCTAAATAATGTTGCACTTATATTTACAAGGATAACTTTGCCTGACCCCGGGGTCTGCAGTCACACAGCGGGCATTTAGTTATTTTTAAAGGTCCAATACTAAGGAAAGTGAACATTTTAATTTCTTTTAAAAAGCACAGAAACTATTTCATTTTATTAGAAAATGAAAGTTGGTATGTAGAAATTCGAAATAAATCGCAGTATATGTACAATTATTTTTCTATGAAGTATGAAGAAAGTTAAAAAGACCTGGGGGGTCATTCTGTCGATTCATTGAAATTTCAACATAATACACATACATTTCTTTGAGTTCCAAAGACCTTCTGTAAATTTTTACCTGCCAATCTTCATTATTTAGTGTCTTGCAGAAGTCTATGCACTGGCTATGAAAAAAATTGCCAACTCACTTTCCCTTAGTAATGAACCTTTAAAACAATGCGTTGTTTGATACCATGTATTTTGTGGTTACTATTTTTAGCTCACCTGAGTACAAAGTGCCCAAGGTGATCTTTTGTGATCGCCCTGTGTCCGTCGTCCGTCGTCGTCCGTCGTCAGTCGTCCGTCGTCCGTCGTCAACAATTTGACTGTTAACACTCTAGAGGTCACAATTTTGACCCAATCTTAATTAAACTTGGCTAGAATGTTGCCATCAATAAAATCTTGGAGGAGACCGATATTGGGTTATCTGGGGTCAAAAACTAGGTCACCAGGTCAAATCTAAGTAAAAGCTTGTTAACACTCTAGAGGTCACAATTTTGGCCCAATCTTAATGAATCTTGGTCAGAATGTTACCCTCAATATATTCTTGGATGAGTTTGATATTGGGTCATCTGGGTCAAATCAAAGGAAAAGCTTGTTAACACTGTATAGGCCACATTTTCGACTGTATCTTCATAAAGCTTGATCAAAATGTTAAGCTTAATGATTTTTAGGATAAGTTTGAATCTGGGTTATGTAGGATCAAAAACTAGGTCACGAGGTCAAATCAAAGGAAAAGCTAGCATATTGTAACGAAACTTTTTCCAAATGTTAATTTTGATGATCTTTAGGTCAGTTTCGAATCTGGGTCTGGGTCAAAAATAAGGTCACCAAGTTAAATCAAAGGAAAAGCTAGTTAACATTTATAACTGTATCTTAATGAAACTTGGTCAAAATGTTAATCTTAATAATCTAAAGGTCAAGATCCAATCTGGGCCAAAAACTTAGTCACCAGGTCAAATCAAATGTAAGTTTTGTTAACAATCTAGAGACCACATTTATGATTGTATCTTCATGAAACTTGGTTAGAATGTTAATCTTGATGATCTGATCTTTAGGTCAATGGGTCAGGTGAGCGATACAGGACCTTCAGGACCCTCTTGTTAGACATTTGCTGTCTGATTTATTTAGACCCAGGGTCAAGGGTCCGGGGCCAGGTGTCAGGGCTCAAAAGTATACCTATATTGGTATTCCGTATACTACTTCGATGTATTCATTTCTAAATGACATTCCTGAAAATACCGGCTGACTAACTTTAGTGACACAAATAAATGCAATACTTACAATGATACTAACTAAAGAACTATTATTTACACACCAATGTACCAAAGCGGTATTGGCATATATTTGAAAGTTACATATACTTTTATTCTAGATGTATGAAAAAGCGATGGAAATACTTTAGAATATTATTTAATTGTTGGAAATGGAAATGACAGAATGATAGTTTATAGCTACAGAATATATTAAAACTAACTTCAAGGCATTTTTACATTGAAGACTACTTTCTTTTAGATCAGATCTTACTTTTAGCCGAGTAGAGTTGCTTTCTATAAAATTCACAATTAGAATTATTGATACATACTTTTGTAGATTTCAATTCTAGCATCTCAGAACAAACGAGTGCTGATGTTTTTAATTGCTCGAGTGGATCTACAATACCTGCAGTTAACGTGTGTGACAAAACATTTGACTGTCTGGACTTTTCGGATGAGCTTTCCTGCATGGGGAAAATCAAAGGTTTTATAGAATTTTAAACAATTGAGAGTCAGGGTCATTTTGTATCATTTATGGAAACTATAGTAACTTCATATGCATCTTATAAGATGATATTCACTTTTCTTGCATTACCAGACTTTGTTTTCTGGTGATTTCACTGGTGCTGGAATACCATATTTAACACCCCGAAGTGTAAAATTATTCTCAAGCTTTAATGATGTATAAAGAGCTACGACTATGTTGAAGATTTGTGCAGTCATTTATAAATTATTACACCAAACAGGATAAATATCAAATACCTTGATAGTTCCATTTTGTTCCTCATTGTACATTTCTCCATTCCAAAATCAAAACAACAACAACAACAAACAAACAACCAATTTTACGAAAATTCAAATGATAAAAAACCGGACCGAAACATCTTTATTTGTCTTTGAAACATCTTGACGTCTTTCCTATTTGCGGACTTTGATTTCCCACCCTTTGTTTAATTACGCTACGCTATAAAGACAGTCATTTGCTTGATTTTGTATTGCTTGATTTTGTATTGCTGGCTGTAGATGCGGAAAGAAGATCCAGCTTTCGGGTAACTGTTTACGCGGTTACTCGGCAGGGCCATGTCACCGCCTATACAGTTACCCTCGAGCTCGATTCTAATTTAACCCACAACCTTTGAAAGAATCTTTTATCAGTGTTATTAACGTTGAAACTATTTCAAGGATCGAAATCGGCCTGGACTTTTGTGACACGTTGGATGTATGAACAAATTTACCGTAAGCTACATCATAATCTAAAGAGCTGAACATATGTCTTCATAATGATGATATATGATGATATTGAATAATGGAATAGATACAAGGAAGGTTAATTTTGTACTTACATGTATTCTAAAACTGTTGCTACTATTCTAAAAGCGTCGGAAAGTTGATTTTATTGAAATATATTTATATGATACTTTTAGATCATAGCC
This sequence comes from Mercenaria mercenaria, assembly GCF_021730395.1. Taxonomy (NCBI): domain Eukaryota; kingdom Metazoa; phylum Mollusca; class Bivalvia; order Venerida; family Veneridae; genus Mercenaria; species Mercenaria mercenaria. The sequence continues at coordinate 30,462,897 of NC_069362.1, forward strand.
TCACAAACTTTAGTAGATCGACATCTACATCAGTTTTACCTGCAAGACTTGAAGAAGGGGCCTATCATCTTTGCGGAAGCAGCAATGAATGGATATCTATTTTAGCCAAATGTGATGGCGTTATCGACTGTCTAGATGCTTCGGATGAGATTCTTTGTTCACATGACCACAGAGGTAAAGTATAAAACCTTATAAATTGGATGAAAATGAATACCCTGAAATGTACCTAAATAATATTTGGCTATTAAACATAATGTATACTTCATTAACATTTTACTTTCAGTAATTAGGGCATTTATGTTGTCAAAATCGCTTGCACTAATCTAAATAAATTTGCTCATTTAACAAATATAAAAGAATGCGAGTCTGAAAACACCATATTCGGTCAGTGTGGAACAAACCGTCATAACATTGTTATTCTTGTCATTCTTTTTTAGAAATAAGACAGGATGTATACTGCACCGCCATATACAATATTTCAATGTTCGAATTCACACAGTATTAAAGCATGGTTATGGCATTTAAATGCTAGGTTACTGCCGAGACATTTTCCATTCACATTCGGCTTTTGTAAAATATTACGTCCTTTGTAAGTAAAATATTTTGTCGATCAGCGATTTAATGTTGCTGATGGCCAAACGTTTTTCGAGGTTAAAGAAATATTACTTTTTTGTGGCGATAAAAGTTTGTCTCAAATTTGCCGAAATAAGTTTTACTAAATTTGTCATTCCTCAATACAATGTAAGAATCTGAACTATGGTTAAACTATTAATTAAGAAAATTTATTTCATCGGTAACGTTATTATCCCCAGTCGAAGGCAAAGTGATATTGTTTTGGTGTTGTCCGCTCGGCTGTACGTCCGCGCGTCTGTCCTTGCGTGGGTACGTTCGTCGTTACCAAAGTGAAAATGCTTTCAATTAAAAAAATTATTTCAACTAGAATTACCAAATCTCACAAAATTATCAGTATGCCTATGGCCTCTGTTCACGTATAGTGTTATACCTGGGGCAATAACTACCAGAACAAATCAACCCTCTTTACAATATTTACAAATTTATTTACATAAAATGATTATGTACAATGAATAAATGAAAAGTGGAAAAAATCTTAATTATTATAGGAAAGAAAGAAAAAATCTGAGCTCAGTAACTATTATCAAGTATAAAGTTCTAACACTGACTGTTCGTTGACACAGATGTTTCCGTTAACTTTGAGCTTTAAGTAGCACACAAATACAACATATCTTCAAGTAAAGTCCCTCTAAACCGTGAAAACGTTGATTCCGTTTTGGCTCCCTATCATAGTAGGTGATTGGATCCCTGAGCTGACTTCAGTGGATCACAAAAAATTGCGGTTTATGGCACAACCATGGGACGTAAGCTCTGCGCTGGGAAAATCACATCCAGGCGGGTAAAGACAAGCGAACCGCGGGTATTGTATTTACGGGTCATGACATCATCACCAGGTAAAAGTCGTCTGGTGGAAGAAGCTAAAATATGTAACATATGGTAAGCACACCATAGCAAAATAAATAAGTCAGGGCATAAAACTGCTCCTTTTGGTACACCATACCTCCGTAGGCTCCCATAAATAATACGTGCTACTAAGTTCTACGTCACATGATTAAAATACGTCACATATTACTTCCATTATTACTAAAATTAATTACTTGAAAGTCTAAAGTTAAAGTATTGAAAAGATATGAACAGTTATGATGAAAAATTATAGATAAGGCAATGATAAACTGCAGCTATTATTTACAACTACAAATCAGCACAATACAATGCGAATTAAACGTTATACAATAGTTGGTGTCAATATAATATCAATTTCCATTCAACAAAACGGACACTGTTTAGATATGTTATAGACTGGCACACAATAATTTCAAATTACAATAACATATTACATACACGGTACTAGACTTGCCACATAGATTTAACATTACAATGCAATGCAGTATCGGCGTTCAATAATTAATAACGAAATGTTTGACATATGATTTTGACAAAGAGTACTTTACAAATATCATATTACACAAAGTTCAGTACAAATCTTACAGTTTATATAAACGAAATATCTTAGATTCCTCTTTCGAAATAATTTACAAAGCCTTAAAATTTTAATAAATGATCCTGACATACGGTAATAGCCAAAATCTCTGACTATTCGTATTTCCACGGGAATCACGCTATAGCCGGGAAATCTGACTACTCTGGCGCGGATTGAAATTGACAATTTAAGGCCCGTTAGTGGTTTTGGGGATAAAAACATGAATCAATGAAGTTTATAAAATATCAACGTTCTTATTACTGAACCGAATTTAATAAAATTTTCAAAGAAATTAAAGTTATGAAATACAAAAAAGAAAACAACATGAGAGGTATTTTATGCGAAAAATCAGACATTTACCTCAATAATTCAAAAATATACTAAAAGATGATGCAATACTTGCATTTAAACTACAGATACAACTCATGTATGTCTCATTGAATTTGCTTGTTTTTCCCATCGTTTATACCATCATCTTCGACAGAATAGTTTTTCAAAGATGGAGTGTTAAGATTTACTATGGAGCAAGAACATCATTGCGAACATAATTCTTAGATAATGTTTATACAACTATCTTCAGTCCAAAAAAGAATAAACAATAATTCTTTATACTGCCTATTACCTCAGGCAAAAGTAACTAGGGACGTAAAATAATCCACTGGTGAAGAGGCTGCATAAGAAAAGCAAAATATGGGTTATTATTGAGAGCAAAAGACTCATAAAAATATTTTAGCAAATAATGGCTGTTTGAATTAATTCAAAATAGTTCCAATAAAGGAAATACACAGAATTACGTACTTTCAAAATAAAAGCTATATATTTTGCGCGGTAACTGACACGTAACGTAATGACGTCAATGACGTCATTTTAAGGCAACATTGTTTTGAAGCGTTTCTGTGGCAATTCATTATTTCTGCATTATTAAACCATAAAGCATCAGATCGGAGACAGGTTCATGATTTGTTTTCAGAAGAATGGATATACAAACACATTAAGCTTGTCTTAAACGTTGCTGTAAATCATCACGTTAGCTTCCGGTTGGACATGCGCACATATAAATATTAAGGCAACCTATCTCCTTAAATGAGGAAATCAGTTATAAGGAATTCTCGGTTATAAGTAACGTTTTTTCCTTACTAAACAGGAAAACGGACGTGACTCTGTTTATAGCATTACTAAAATAAATATGCGGCAATTCATTGACAATAAATTCCAAGGAATAATAATAAATTTAAATATAAAAGTGAAGGGGAAAAATGATCTAAAATGAGTTTCTTATAATCTAGAACTCCTTATATAGCTGATTTTGCTATAAATGAGTTTTACTGTAGCCAAAAGCTTTTCCAAATTCACGGTGATGATTTTTCCTGAACTAAACAGGAAAATGGACGTGACTCTCTTTGTAGCATAAATAAATATGGCAGAATTGATTGACAATTAATTCTAAAGAAACAGCCAGTACTTGGGTTATCACCACATTTCCAAACCTAAAATGAAGGTTGTTTTAGTAAAATGAGAAAACGTTAAATTCTACATCCGAATGTAGAACTTCAGTATGGTTTTATTCAATTACCCAAGAGCTCAGAAACAAGTTGCAAATATCTCAAAACAAACTCATACGATTTGTTTTAGATTTAGACTGTAGGTCTCATATTGACAAAGGACATTTTTCCTCTTTAGGATGGCTATCGGTTGCCAAAAGAGTTGACTTTAAGACACTTTGCCATGTTTTTAAAATTTCTTCCCATGCAGCTCCTTACTATATGGAAGAAAATTTTGTTTTGGCCAGTTCTGTTCATAATTACAATACTAGATTCCGAGTTACAACTACAGAAAAACAAATAAACACTAATTTCAATTTTGCTGATAGTAGCAGATACTCTATTCCAAAGGTTAAAAGTTTTGGCATACGATCTTTTGCGTACAAAGGTTGTTCCTTATGGAATAATTTACCACAGCATATAAGGGATATTCAGTCCTATAATAAGTTTAAAGTCAATATCAAAAAGCACCTTTTTGCACAATGATATAGATCTATTCATTTTAACATTATTGCAATTATTTCATGTTAGTATTTTTATCCAATTGTGATTTCATTTTAGTCTACAATTAAGTTCAATAATTATCGGCAATAGTTTTATTAAGTGTATTTGCCTAATTGTGATATTTTTTTATGACATACGATATTGTAATTGTTTTTCCACAAGTCTTTCATGATAAAGTTAACTGTGATAATAATGTCTTCCTTTGTCAAACTGTAATCATTATTATAAGGACCACAATGGAAATAAGAGATATCTTTGTCCCTTTTTTATGTTATCCTTTGTGTATAATGTAGTTGGCATGGCAATATGGCATTATATTCAATTCATTTATGTCCTTTTACATATATGTTTTGATATCTATTTTACCATGTTTTGTATACATTTTATGCAGAAATAAATCTATCTATCTATCTATCCATCTATCTATCTATGTATATCGCCTAATAAAACGAATGTATCAAGCAAAGCGAAATAAAAACTCACAAAAACAATATGCCAGGCACACAACGAGCACTGCATTGCTGCTGCAGAGGCACATTGAATAACAGAAATCGGTTTGTCATCCATAAGATGACGTCACAAAACTACAAATAAGTAAAAACATCACATTCTTAAGAACTGCACATGCATAGATATTACAATGTTAGTTCTACAGCATTTGACAGTTTTCACATAAAAGTTCTGTTGCCGTGAAATTATAAGATATAAGATAGGAAAAGTCACATTCTAAGAACGCATCATCCTCAAATCATACACTGTATGTGTTCAAAGTTTCTATATACACAAAATACATAGACTGGAGTAAACATTTAGACAATGGTGTGGAACGAACTAATAAAGGTTAGACATTATTGGCAACATCACTGGTGAGTTTTTACTGGTTAGTGGTACACCATCTGTCATTATAAATCCAAACCATGTTGTAGAGTTACGTGTATGTTTTTTGTTATAAAAAGCAAGCTTGAACGAATTATCTGCCTAGGTACTCTCTATATTTTGGCGGTCGCATCAATTTTTATTTTTGGGTTTATAGGTACACCGCCACAATTTAGACCCTATGGCGTCTTTCTCAGCTTTTAAAGGGAATTCCTGTAGTTTTTTATGCGCATCTTCCTGCGCAGACGACACTTTCTATGGAAAACTGAAGTGAAGTCACCATTTGTTGAAACGTTGACAGACAATCTTAAATAGGAGAAATCTTGAATGAAATAACATTTTTGATAAGTTTTATCAGTAATCAAATGTTGATACTGGTTTATGTTGCATTGACAAGTACACTTCCTGACAGGTATCTTGCCATTTTATGGTTGTGTTTTCACATCGCATTTTAGTACAAAGGCAGTGTCGTTCATATAATACAAGACAATTGACTTAGTACTGATAAGACAATATCGCCTTTCAGATTATTTAGTATTCAATTATAGAAAGACTTAATTTTTTTTTTAAACTTTTTTTTAACTTCTAGCAGATATACATGTAATCAATTTGATCAGGTTCGTGCCAATTTTCGTCCGAACAGGTGTTGTATTCAAGCAGTCTTAACGTAAAATTTAGCCTGGTGACCCCCATACATTTGTAGCCATTTTCATGCTCTCAATACAATTATTCATACACAAGAAAAACAGGAAAACGTTCTATGAAACAGTTTTTTCATAATTAAAAAAAATATAATCTTCACTAAGGATATTTTTCATTGGAAAAAAAATCACAAAAGTCAATAGGAAACAAGAATTGTTTTTCATTTGTACCCATTATTGTAATGATATAGTATTACAAATATGACTATGATATCAAATAAGTATATAATAAAATCTGTAAAAAGCATCAACTTTATTGTGCTGTCTTGATATATATTTTGGTTTGTATTTATAAAAAAGCAGAAAATTATGAAAATGTTGAAAAATCGCTGGCAATTTCAGCAACAGTGGGTGTGTTCAAAACAATTTTTCATAAAAACAGGCCTGGTGAACCATTGTTTTTATTTGTTCATTGTTTCAGCAAAAATTTTCCTATCATATATGTGAATTAAAAAAAATATATGAAAGGAATAATCTGTAGGAATTCTCTTAAATAGTGGGGGATTACCCATTTGTACTCTTGTTATTAAGGCACGTGCATTTACCTGGGTAAAACAAGCAAGCTGGTTCCCACAATAACCAGAGGCATGATATTTCCAACCTTAACCGTAGGCCAAGTAGCCATATGTCAATTAAATTTTTGCATAGTCACCATGAAACATGCACTTACTGAACACGTCACTGATGCTAATATTGTACATGTAGCACCTTATATTATAATTAAAAATGCAAGATTAGCATGTACAGCACCTTATGAAATTAGATATTTTAAGACAAACTAATAACGTAAAAAGATGAAATGATAAAAAAAAATAAAGCTGTATTAAGGACCCTGGTGATCTTATTCGAAACTATAGTTGTAGATAATTTGAGTTGTTAATTTTATATACCAGGGCATGGTGGTACAAGAATTGAACACCTGTAATATAGTTTTAGATAGCAACAGATAGTACATAAATATCCTGTGAGAATTTTAGCTACCTACCATGGAGTCTTCAACCTGTTAAACAAAATCAAGATATTTAAATGTTGAAAAGTTCCTATTGGCAGCCAGCGAGACCCGTAATAAATATAAACCTTATAGGAATATTAAGAAATAAGAAAGAATATTTTTTACATAATGTTTCAGACATAATAGACACAACATCACACCAAATGTTTCAGATATTACATAACCTCTGACGTAATTATGTGTATTATTTCATGTTAAACAGAATGTCAGGAAAACGAGTTTTCTTGTGGCGACGGTCACTGTATTCAACTCAGTCAAGTCTGCGACTTCATACCTGACTGTACAGAAGCAAACGACGAGTTTTGTGGTAAGGTTTTAATTGTTTATTTTTAATAATTTGACAATATTTCAAAAATTGTATAATGACTTCAGAGCTACGAAATATGTGGTTTGTTATATTTAACCGGTATTACATTTAATTGAGTTCGTTTTGTACAAGAGTGAACGTAGCAGCGATAAATGTGTGAGCCTGTATCTTATTATGCACTAAAAGAGAGCAAATGCTTTTAGATCATGTAAGTACAACGTCCTTGATTGTTTCATCTCCGTTGTCTGTCGTTGTTTGAAATTATTTTTTCTCAGTCTCGGTGTTGCTCAAATAGCTATGGAGAAATGCGCCTCCTTCAGAATCATATACTTTTTTCTAATAGTTTGACATACATTTGTCTCGGCACAGCAGTGGTATGCCCGGAAGTCGACAGGCTCTCGATTGCCAATGCAATTACCTTTGTAAGGCATATTCTGCTTGGATGATATCCATGAGAAAAAGGCCAATGAAAGACTGCTCTTGTACCGGACATTCGTTTCCGGTGACTTTATCCATGTCGGCAAAACCATCTCATGCCAGATGACCCACGTGCTGTTAATGACAATACAGTTCGTGCAATGATTATATAATGTTTATGTAAAGTAAGAAATAAATAAAATAACCTTGATAGTTTTTCTTGGTTCTTATTGTACATTTCTCGAGTCAAAATAAGTTATTTTACGGTAAAAATATAGCGTTTCACTACAAACAATAAAACTAATGAGGAACTTTGATATTGCGCGTTGTTGAAACTTTATGACGACACTTCTGTTTTCGGATATTTAAGTATGCCTAGAGTTTTCAAAATTGTGAAGGAATTCTGAAGATGGACGACTACCATGTTAAACGTTATCTACTATGTGTCACAAGAAAGACTTGCCCGGTAGTCGCCCTTCTGAGGCCCTTTATAGTAAAAAAAACAAGGTCAAATGTCATTAGGCTGCATATTTTCATGTTTGTCATATAAAATACCTTGTATCTTAGTCATTCATCGGTGAATGACATTTTCAAATAATACAAAGGTCAAATCTTCACTATTTTTGTTCATAAATAGACAAAAATAAGCAGAAATACATTTGAAACATTTCTTTATACAGATATATATCTGCTTGTAGCAATATTTATTGTTTATAATAGTAAATACTGTCAAAGGTGGGTGGGGTATATTAATCATTAAAAACAAATATTAAAAAAGCTGACAATATTTACATATCTCACACGTAAACCATATATTGAGATAGTAAGGGGTTTTGATTTTGGAATAATGTTCTTCAAAATATTAATTAAGAGTTGTGCATCTTATTTGCATATTCATGAATATTAATTAAAATGTATCAAATATGCATTTAAAAGGTTCATTTAGTACACATATATCTGTTCTTAACCACTGATAAAAATGTTATCAGTTTTATAAACGTCCAAGTAAAGCTTTTGAATATTCCATGCATTAAGAGTATAATTAGTATGTAACACTTCAAATACGGGTGTACTGAGCAACGTAGTTCACACAGTTAAATCTTACTCATAGTCTTTTTTTCTATATGCTAGTACAATACCTTGAACTGCCACATTTCGTCTTGCAATCCACATTAGTATATGATATGTTACTTTTGGTATAATAGGAATATAGTCATACATGTCACCCGTGGTATCCTTTGTATACATGCAAACTTACATACATTACTTTACGCTATCGATGCAAAGTTGTGAAGCGTAATTAGTATATGTCCAAACTGGCATGTATGTACAGCTAGGATGACCTGTCTGTTTACACAGGATACATATGTGGTCAGTCTATATAACCCTGATACACAGAATGGCCTGCATCTATACCTTAGGTACCCATAGTTGCCTCTTTGTATGCCACGGACACTCATATTGTATCTGGATGTATAGATAACCTGACCCGTGTTTATATCCATTATACCCAGAGTTACCTGTATGCCTTAGACACACTGGCGGCCTTTCTGTATACCAAGGATATCTGTATTGGCATACATATATAGCCCTGATAGCTTGCATGTATATAATGGAGACCACGAGAAGCCTGTTTGTACACCAAGGAAACCCATAGGTTTCCATATATATAACCTGTGTGACCTGTATTTATACCCAGAGTGGTCTTTATGTATAGCAAGTTTACAAAGAGCAGTACCCAGGATTCAATAACGGCCTGTATTTATAGCCAAGACGACCCGACAGTATACCAAGGATACCCAGATAGACCTGACTCTATACCTAGGATACACCGGTGGCATTTATTTAAACCAAGGATAGTCATAGTGATGACATTAAGTAAACGGCCGGGATGGCCTTTTTGTATACCCAGGATACTCAAGGTGGCCTACCTATGATGCACTTGGGTGACCTGTCTATACACCAAGCATACTCAACGCATATACTAGCTTAGTGTATAGCAACGATGGTCTGCCTGTACCCAGGTTTGACCCAGATAGGCTTATATGTAAACCCCGGGATATCCATAATGGCCAGCACATTTGGCCACGATGACATGTTTGTATATTATTGCTAGACAGAGTGACATGGCTCTATACCTTGGATACATAGGCAACCTCTCTGTATACAAATGCCATCCAAAGTGACCTGCATGTATAGCCATGATGGCATGTCTATATACCCAAGATACCCAGAATGGTGTGTATGTTAATCGATTTGTAGCCTATATATACAACTGTATAGCCAGGATAAAATGCCTGTATTCCCAGAATATCCAGAGTTATCTGTCTCTAAAGCAAGGAGTCCCCTCTGTATATCCAGAATACCCAGAATTTCCTGTCTGTATATTCAGTATGTATACATGGGTAGCGAATATGACCTATCTATATGCACAGGACATCAATATAGGCCTTTCTCTATACCCATTATACCCATATAAATAAATTTATTACCGATAAATAAAAGATCCATGAAATTTAAAAAAGTAATTAGAGGTCAAGGTATGATGTTTGTCCATGTAATCAAGAAGAACTGGTTAATAACTTAGAGCTTATTTGTGGTTCAATTGATGCTGGAAATAATAATGAAGAACTGAAAAATGAAGGTATTAGCATTATTGATGAACTATTAAAAATGAATGAATTGTTACCAAAAGAACATGAAATGTTATATAAAAATATTTTTTTTGAATGTAAATGGAAAAAAATTGTGTTAAGTTCTGAAGCAGTTAAAAACGATAATAAAAATACTCCAAGCGATTTTACAGTCAGATTCAGTCGTTCTTCAATTTTAGATAAAAATAAAACTTATGTTGTTGGTTTGGATAGTATTAACACTATGACTTACTCTGGGCATAATATTAGTGATGAATATGACAATGAAATAATTCGTTATAATAATGGTAAAGAATGGGAAGATATTATATTTACAAATGGTTCTTACAGTTATACTGGCATTAATAATTATATTAGGGAAACACTAATAAGCAATGGTGATTTTGAATTTGATAAATCAGACATTGCTCCAATAAGTTTGGAATTTGATTTAAGTAGTTTTAAAATCCTAATTTCAATTCATGATAATTTTATGTTGGATTTAAGAATTTCAAATTTTCATACATTGCTTGGATTTGAGAAAATAGCTTTGAGAAATACCGAATGGGGAACTACAACACCAAATATAACTAACTCTGTGGATACAATATACATTTATTGTGATCTTATTGATAATTCACTTGTTGATAGTAATTTTAGTGATATTATCTATGCTTTAAGTACTGCAGATTTAACAAAAACTTATCCATTTACAAAAGAACCACAAAGAGTTGGATATTCTGAAATTAATAAAAATATTATCAATTCAATTAGAATATATATTACAGATGTATTTGGTGGAATAATCAATTTTAATAAAGTTGAAACAAGTTTTAATCGGGGAAGAAATTATACAAGGTTCAGGTATCTTTGGCACTTTAACAAAATTGTTTTCATCTCCTGTTGCATCTTCAATTGGTAGTGCTGGAAAAAAAAGCTCTGGAAACTGCAGGAAAAACTGCACTTGAAAGTGGAACAAAAAAGATTGGAACGGAAGTTGGAAATTTAGCTGCTAATAAAATTACAAAAAAAATCAAAAGTTTTAAAAAACCTGTAACACCTGCTGTTGGTAATTTAATTGCTAAGGAATTACATAAAACAAATTCAAATAATAAGGAGGAGGATATTAATATAAGATTAAATAGATTATTGTCGGGATCTCGAGCTTCAGCTCAGCGTAAACATATTAACAGATTAATTTATAAAAAATAAAATAATATATAATAAACATGTTTAGAACAAAACAGTATTGTGAAAGATACGAACTAACTCCTATTCAATTAGATACACCTTTAATGTCTGTCTTGGGAAATAATGTTAAACAACAAGAAAGTGGGTATCACTTTACAATTAATGATAGAAGTTCATATTTTGATTGGTTTAATGGTTATTTTGAAGTAAGTTTTAAACTTAATAAACTTGCTAATGGTAATAATTATGGCGGTGATGATCAAATTGCTTTAATGCAGGTTCAATAATTGATCAGTTAATAATTAAACAAAATGGAAAAATTGTCTATGATTGTAATAGTTTATACAAGGTAATAAATGTAAAAAGTTTAAGTGAACTGTCTAAGGATTATGCAGGATCAACTGGAACAAACGAATTTATTTATTTAGATAATACCGATAGTGCCGAGAGTAGGGATGACCAAGCTGGATATAATAAAGGTTTTGCTTCTAGGAAGTTATTAATCCAGGGTTGTAATGAGGTAAATGCTAAAATTCCGATAAATAATTATTCATTTTTTCAGGGTTTGGAACAAAACATGTTACCCCCAAGTCAAATTCAAATAACATTACAATTAACAAATGATGATGAATTAATTTACAGAGCTAATGCTGCCGATGCAGGTATGGTAATTATAACTAAATTAATTTTGTGGGTTCCACGTTTAATTTTTAATCTATATGGAATTCATTTAACTTCTGCAAGATATATGAAAGCAACAAGTTGGAAATACCTTCGTGAAATGGTAATACAATCTGTAGATACACAACAAAATAATATAACTTTTAGAATAACAACCGGTGTAAAAATACCCGAACATGTGTTTGTTTATTCACAACGACCTGATAAAAGTAATTCACAAGAACATTTGTTGGATACATTTAAAGCTAATGCAGCAGATAATGATTGTAGGCTGGAATCTTGCCGTCTTGAAGTTGGTAATGGTGTTTTTTTATCCCGAAACGTAATATACAAGTATATCAAGAATTTACGATGATGTTCTTAATTATTTTCATAAACAAATTTATAAAACTTATTATTCTACTGGATGTCTCTTAAATATATTCAATTTTCAACGCTTGTTTGGATTTGTTCATTTTAACTTAGAATTTAAAAAGGAAGGAATAACAGAAGATCCTAAGCACATTACATTAACAGCTAAATTAAATGTTCGGCCGGCAGCTAATATCCGTGTTTACGCAATTGTATTGTATGAAGAATCAGTTGAAATAAATACTATTGGAAATGAACTTGTTATTGTGTAAATAAAATATATATAAAATATATAATGACATCAAATTATATTGAATATAAAGTAAATTTAACAGACGGACAAAGAAAAATATTTAGCACAAGCCTATAACAACAAGATCCCATATACTTTTAGATTAAAACATGAACAATTACGTGGAAACTTTCCTTTGCTTTTAACAAAAAAATCAAATTGAAAAGTCTATTAGGAATAAGAAGGGATTATCAATTAAAATTTCAAAAAAACAAATGTCCAGTCAAGGTCAAAATGGAGGATTCTTGGGAGCTTTGGCTGGTCTGTTAGGTCGAACAGTACTTCCGGTAGCTGCAAAATTAGTTCCAAAAATATTAGGACCGTTAGGCGTTGGTGCTCTGTCTGGTCTTGCCAGTACTGGTGTTAGTAAAATACTTGGAAATGGTATGATTTCGGTAGCTTATGATAAAAGAAACATGATATCACCATATCTTACACCTAATCAAAAAAAAAACTAGTGGGATCTGGAGTGATTAAATTAACACAAAAACAAAAACAAGACGGCGGGTTCCTAGGTGTGCTGGCTGCTAGTCTCGGAATACCTTTGATTGCATCCGTATTAAGTGGTAAGGGGCAAGGTCAGGGTATACAGATTGATTCTCAACGGAGACCTTACAGACGAATTCCTATAGTAAAAAAATATAATATAAACAAACCAATTTCTAACTTTGAAATTAAACAATGGGTAAAACAATTGAAAATTAAAAACTTTATGGGTGTATTTAGTAGAAATAATTTACCAAAAACATCAATAGAAACAAGTGTGGAATAATCAATTTAGATGACTCTGTTGGGTCTGGAACGCATTGGGTTTGTTATGTAAATGAAATATACTTTGACCTATTTGGACTTCCTCCACCAAAAGAAGTAATTTATTACATCCCGGATGTAAAATACAATAACATACAATATCAAGACAAAACAAGTGTATTATGCGGTAACGTTTGTTTATTTTTCATTAAAATGTTACAAGACAAAGTAACGTTGTATGATTTACTGTACAAAATACTAAATATTCATAATCAAAGAAAAAATGAACAAACAATTATAAATTATTTTAATCAATAAGGACAAAACTATTGTAAATTGTTTTTCAGTGTGGAGTTCAAAGTTTTCTTCCGGTTTTTTTAATAAAATATATTTTATATAAAATATATGTTTTCTTCACTTTGTTAAAACCTGTGGTGTTTTTTAATTGGTTAAACCAGAGGTTTTCATTTGGTTAAACCACAGGTTTTCACAGTACCAAGGGTACTGGGTCAGCAGTGGTCAGTTGTAGTTCAGGGTAAGGGTCAAATGAGGTCAAGTACGCTTATAGAACCAGGGCAAGGGTCAAATGAGGTCAACTAGCGTTAATAGCCTTAATTATTATACTACTGTTGCCTTCTCTATACCTCTAGATACATAACAATTTAGGCTATTCTGTCTGTAAACCAATTATAAGTTTCAAATAGTATATTGTTTAAATATCCGTCAAAATACTGCTGAACCTTACATAAAACCTTTTGTACATTTTCCAGTATATTAGAAAAACTGAACTTTTTGACGGCCATTGTGAAAAGTACTATCTTATAGGTTGTCTGAGATGGTTTCAACCTGATTTAAAATAGTAATATTTTTCCAATCATAATTCTGCACTAAAGTACATAAAACAGTTATGTAAACTCTATAGTGTATGCAATGAAACTTTTTTTGCATATTGACTTTGGCAGCCATTTTGAAAACTGAGCGCCATATTGATTATCTGAGGTTGCCTACATGGCTTATGGTCTCATAATCGATGATATTTATCAATTTTAGTACTGCAATAAATTACATTAAAACATGCAAACGTATATGCCAATTTTTATCGTAATTTTGTACGATCTTACCTCTTTCAGTAATATTAATGGATATGCAAATAAGCTAATTTGCATATAATATTTTGATTTCATAGTTAAATACCTTGGCTTCAATTAAATAACATATTTTGTTCATTTATTTCGTCAAATGGCGAAGATATGAGGCCATATAAGTGAAATTTGTAAAAACTTCATTTAATGACCTTTGACCTAATTTCTTGACCCTAATTTGACCTCAGGATCGCGACTACCGGCATCAATGAACTACTTATATCATATACTTCACATATAACACATAAAAGTTCACGAAATGCCTACGTAGTATATTAAAAGAATCGGTAAGCTATTTAATTTCCCGCACTTTGTTATCCCCTGCCGATGAAATCGGGAGGGGGGGGGGCTATTAAAATTGCGTTGTCCGTCCGTCACTTCGTCCGTCTGTGCGTCCGTCTGCAGCCATTTCTTAATAACTAGCTGGTAGAATTTCATGAAACTTGAAATAAACATGTACCAACATACTGCGATGATGCCCGTCAAGTTTTTTTTTTTTTGATTGGTCAATTTCCCTTAGAGCTATTGCCCTTGATTTAATGAAAAATGCCCAAAAATGTCCGTCCGCAGCCTTTTCTTAGTAACTATCAGGTAGAATTTCATAAAACTTGAAATAAACATGCATCAACATACTGCGATGATGCCCGTCTAGTTATTTTTTTTTTTTTTTGGATTGGTCAATTTCCTTTAGAGTTATTGCTCTTGATTTAATGAAAAATCCACGTCTGCAGCCATTTCTCAGTAATAAGCTTGTAGAATTTTAATGAAACTTGAAATTAATATGAACCAACATACTTCGATGATGCCTGTTATTTTTTTTAGAGTTAGAGTTATTGCCCTTTAATTGTTTAAAAATCTACAGATTTGTACATAACAAACCAACAAATTGGTAGAATTTCATTAAACTTCTTTCATTCTTTTCCATGAAAAATTATTATAAACATGTGAAGTTTTGTACCTACACCTGGTCACCACCTTGCCTTGGTCATACCCACCCACCCCCCACCACACACACAAAAGAAAATCATTCCTTTTTATTATTGTTTCTTTTAAAATCTTCCATGAATATTTATCAACATGCAAAGTTGTACCTTTCCCCCACCTCACTCTCCACTCAGTCTTGCCCACCACCCAGATCAAGCATCCCCATCCCCCACCCATTTTGTCATCATCTTTAATTTTCCATCAATATTTATAATAAACATGTGAACTTTTGTACCCTCACCTGGTCATCCCCGCTGACAACCCCCCCCCCTCCACCCTCCCCCCTCCCGCCATAAAATAACATTCATTTTCTGTTAAAATGATTTTGACTAATGAAATTATTTGCTTCTTAGTAACATCCTTAACTTTTTGCCGGATATATTTTTTTGCCATTCCTCACCACAAGCCCTTTCGGCGGGGGATACCATTTCATCGAATTTGCTTGTTTAGATATGCTATTACAAGAAAAGTGCTACAAAGAAAGCATTTTGTTTTTATTTATTAATTCTATAATTTCTTAAGACACGACATGCAAGGTAAATAATCTACAACTGTTTGTAGATGCAAATGGAAATACTGCTATATTGTGCTTTCAGGCTTAAAGTTTATTAAAAGTTCTTTCATTTTTACATAACGTTAACAAATCATCAACATCAACACAATTGTTTCTGATTCAAAGCTGTTATCGATGAAACATTGTTACTGTTTCTAGCTAACATTGCAAACAAACATTAATTAATTTGCCTCACACGGCACAACAGTTTGAGTTGGAATATTACTTTCTTTATATTCAAAATAAAATGATATTGATAATATTGCTAATAATAATACATGTATATAGCTTTTAAAAGTAAAGTGTATAACATATTGAAATATAATTTTGCAATTAAAAATAGTTTGTTTGGAGCTGTATTTTGTGCCAATTAGATAATATACATGATGTATATTACCTGACAGTTAAATATGCGTTTTTTGATATCGGTTACTTGACTGTCAATGATTAGTTTGAGATTCATATAAATTGCCGTAACACCTCATGACGAACAGTCGGGGGTAACTATACATGAATTTTGAAAATGTTAACATTTATGAATGTATCAGTTATGTCTGATAGATAGACTTATTGATATTCCTTAATTTTGTTTGTCGTACGTGTCAATGCTGTTTACAGAATTTCGACCATGCAGTTTTGATGAATATTCCTGTGGCAACAAGCAATGCATTCCGATAAGCCAGAGATGTAACGCTGTTCCAGACTGCATTGATAATAGCGATGAAATGGATTGTGGTATGTTTTTTATGTTTTTAAAACTCCACAGCACCATTTACAGAACATCTAAAATTAGTTTGATCATATAGTTTGATTAAAAAGTTAAAATTGAATTGAGCTGTTTTATAATGATTTTATTGTTTTGTTTTGAAAGGCAAAATGAAGTCGCTGTAATAATCCAATCTATTAGTAAATAGCTATTTCTGGTGCTTTGTGGTCATGGAGAACATTATCAGTGTATCTGTTAAATATTCCCTTTCGAGAAGAAAGATGGCAAGTTTGTTTGTAACTGTTTTGAAATATGCAAGGAATAGATATTCAATTCGTCGACCTTAATTAGCCAATTAAATGAGGCCGCAAAAGGGGACCTTTGTTCTGTTTATTTATCCCCCCGCCAAAGGCGAAGGGGATATTAGAAATGCTCTCCGTCCGTGCGTCCGTCCGTCCGTCCGTCCGTGCGTCCGCAACGATCTTTGTCCGGAGCATAACTCCAAAATTACTGGATGGATTTTCTTCAAACTTCATACGGTGATAGAACAAATTGGGAGGAAGTGCATTGTGCAAGAACAGTAACTCTACCTTGCCAATTTTTTGAATTATTTCCCTTTATCACATTTTCTTAAAATTTTTTGTCCGGAGCATAACTCCAAAAGTACTGGAGGGATTTTCTTCAAACTTCATACGGTGATAGAACACATTAGGAGGAAGTGCAGTGTGCAAGAACAATAACTTTACCTTGCCTATTTTTTGAGTTATTTCCCTTTATCATATTTTCTTAAAAAATTTTGTCCGGAGCATAACTCCAAAAGTACTGGAGGGATTTTCTTCAAACTTCATACACTGATAGAACACATTGGGAGAAAGTGCAGTGTGCAAGAACAATAACTCTGCCTTGCCTATTTTTTGAGTTATTTCCCTTTATCACATTTTCTTAAAAAATTTGTCCGGAGTATATCTTTTTCATGCATGGAGGGATTTTGATATATCTTGACACAAATGTTCACCACCACAAGATGGAGTGTCATGCGCAAGAATCAGTCCCTAGTTCTAAGGTCAAGGTCACACTTAGAGGTCAAAGGATACAAGAATGAAAACCTTGTCCGGAGCATTTCTTCTTCATGCATAGAGGGATTTATATAAAACTTGGCACACATGTTCACCACCACGAGACAGAGTGTCGTGCGCAAGATCCAGGTCCCTAGGTCTAAGGTCAAGGTCACACTTAGAGGCCAAAGATCAGATAAAAGAATGACTTTGTCCGAAGCATTTCTTCTTTATGCGTGGAGGGATTTTGATGTAACTTGGCACAATTATACACCATCATGAGACGAAGTGTCATGCGCAGTTCCCTTCTTTAGAATTACTTCCCTTTGTTGTTACTTTAAATAGCTTTTATTGTAACTTTTTCATTACTAGTCGTAGGGAAAAATCGAGACCACTTTTCTGTAGTACAACATGCATGCTACATCCAAATTTGAGGTGTATTTTGACCAATCTCTACCTGGTAAAGATTTTTGTGTGGACTTACATTTTTTTTCTCTTTTTTTAAAGATTAATTTCCCTTAGTTGTTACTATAAATAACTTACATTGTAACATTTTTATAATTGACCGTAGGGAAAAAACAAGACCACATTTCTGTGGTACAACATGGATGTTACTTTCCAATTTTAGGTGTATTTTAAGATATCTCTACCTGGTAAGGACTTTTTTTTGTGGACTTAGAAAAATAAAAGAATTTCAATAATTTCTAAAAAAAAACATTGTAAACAACTACAAAATTAAAATTCCATTTGCAAATACAGGTGCTAGTGTAAAGAAATTTGCTGTGACGGGTGTATATTGTGACATTCTGGCACTCTTGTTCCCTGTTAGCTTTCCATTCCTTCTTTTTACAGTAGTCATATAGAAAAACATCGTAGCTATACTGTTCATGAAAATTAATAAAATTTAGCAGTAAACCACCTCACCACTGAATAATTCTTTCTTCCACATCTTTAAAACCCCTGATGTGGACCACGACTAAACGGTTCTTCAAAGCTTTCCCCAAAATTAATACTTTCAGACACTAACTTGCCAGGAACTTTAGCCTTCAATTATAATATGCCCGGCGGGGGGATTGGCCATGTCTAACATGGCTCTTGTTTTAATCGAATTCAGCTGGAAACAATGTTATTATATGCTCAGTACATCTAGAAACGCAATGTTTTTCTTCCTCGATTTTTTTCATACTTTCCTTGTACATGTATATTTGAAGTTTGTGTAGAAGTATTGTAATATCGTGTAGAAACCTGACCATCATTCAAAACCAACCCCATCTGCTGGTCATGACCAACCACTCTATTAAGTTTCGTGATCCTAGGTCTAAGCGTTCAAAAGTAATTATCCGAAAACCGTTTAAATGTTCCGGGACACTGTGACCTTGACCTGAAACCTACTGACCTCAAAATCATAAGGGGTCATCTGCAAGTCATGACCAACCTTCCTATCAATTTTCATGATCCTAGGCCCAAGCATTTTCAAGTTATCGTCCGGAAACCTTATAACTGTTTTGGGTCATTATGAACTTGACCTTTGTCTTACTGACCTCAAAGTCGAACTTGACCTGTATGTTATGCTGTTACACCTGTGTACCAAAATTTATGATCCTAAGCTCAAGCGTTCTCAAGTTATGATCCGGAAACTGTTTAACCGTTTAGGGTCATTGTGATCTTGACCTTTAACCTGAATCAAAGTTTAGGTTGACCTGATGTGTAAGTTACACATGTGTATGAATATTTACGAACATAGGCCCAAGCGTTCTCGGGTTATCATCCGGAAACCGTTTAAATGTTCAGCGTCAATGTGACTTTGACCTTTGACTTACTTACCTCAAAGTCGAACATGACCTGTATTTTCTGAAGTAACACCTGTGTATTAAAATAATTTAAATGTATAAAGCATTTCATTTCAGCCCCTTCAGCCCCGGTCACCACCCCCCCCCCCCACCCCCACCGCTCCAAAAAAACTTTCTTTTGTGGGGTATAATAGATCTTTCCACTACACAGTGTTCAATTCAAATAAACTCGTAAGAATGCTTTTTTTTCTTCTTTTCTTTTAAGTTCTGTTTTTTGTTAAATACTGTATAAAGTGTAAGAAGTTAAGATATGATTGTTACATTATTGCACTATTATTAACCAATACTAAATAAAAAAAGAAAAATTGAAAACTGATAAATACATGTACACACACTGTCCGAACTGTCACGATAGCAAATATGGGACCCATGTGGGACTCTTCTAGGAAGTATTTTTGAGACCATAGAAATGTATTTGAATTCAAAGAAAACGTACAGGAACAGTTTTTATACAATTGGCAATTTCTATCAGATTAAAATCAGTACAGTTAGATAATACATCGCTGAGGCATTTCATATGTATCCCATATGGGTGTGATGTTGGCAAATACAAATACAATATGTGTTAATGGTTGTATTTCACTATAAGCTTTGTGACATTATGTTTGCTCGGCAGAATGATCGGATGTTTTACGTCAGATTGAAGGTACTCGGCATATTTCAGTCTACTATTACTACGAATCAATCTATCTGTGTCTAATACGGGTTTCAACGTAGAAACTTGCAATCTATTTGAATAGGTTTGCGTTTAGAAAGCAAAATATATTCCTGCACAAAACGTTTATGTTGATCACATTTTATCAGTCGGCTTTCTGCATCCTGAGATTCACTAAGCTTAGCTCTCTTAATAACTGTCTGTCTTTCCTTGACACTTGCCAATAGTCAATGACTCTACTTTCCGAATTATGTCTATTAACCTATGCATTGATTCAAACTGCACAATTCTAATCTTTATACCTAGAAGGATCAAGTATAATCTTAGTCAACGTCAGTTACTACGTAACTGTATATCTGATCTTGCTCCGATTTCAATTTTATACAATTTGATGCTGCTTCAGTCATTCCAAACATGTTTTAGGCAAGTAATCCGCCAGATACATAAAAAAGTCTGGTCTGTGTTTTCACACAGATGATTCAACATGGGAACTCTCTCGGGATATAAAATCTGCTGGGTCGTTCGCTGTCGGCACGTGACACCACTGCCTCGGCGATAACATTTCAAGAATTGCGCATCCGCGATTTGAAATAGACGTTTTATAATTTTTTAGGCAATCAAACGGCACGTTTATTTCTGCATGTTCATTATTAATAGAGTATACGGCTGCTCCAAATGCTTTACTCGACGCATCGACAAAGGTGTGTAATTTGCTGTTGAATAGTATGTCAAGACAACACTGGACATGTAGTCCATTTAAATGATCTAATAATACAAAACATTTTGTTATTATGTCTCCCACCACACTTGTCCGCACTCTTAGTTGAACTTTTCTCATCCGATCTTGACCAAACTTAAACAAAATATGCTTGCCAATAACTCCTTGGCCAAGTTCGATAACTAGCCAAATCGCCCCAGGCACTTCGGAATTATGTCCCTTGACCAAATATTTACGGAACCATTAATTCAAGCCCATCGAGACTGACATGACCAAAAATTAGTGAACCACTCATATAAGTCAATCTAGACTCATTATATATATAGGATAGACTTACTATTCAGATGAATAGGCAGTCGTGGGAGACATGCGCTTTTTTCAAAAGCAGCTCCAGTTTCTACTTACAACTGTTAAGGAGGCATCATCACACTCCACACCAGTTATCTATATATCTTGCACGGCTCTATTTACACGTACTGTAAATGGAATGGAAAATCCTAAGGAATAAAATAATTTAACGATGTATTTCAACACAAGTCGTTTAGTTACCATTCCTTTTGGTAGAAGCGACAAAGCGTTACAAAAAGAAAACTCATCCTCTTAGGGGTCTCATTTTAAGTCCAGTGTCTTTACTGCTGTTATCTAACTATCTGCCTTAACTATAGCACTATTCGCTCTTTCATGCTGGGGTATTACAGCAGGGACTGCTGCTGAATCATGTTTACATTGTTGTCGCAGCAATCTCAATTTCAAGTGAATCCATTGCGTTGTCAGTATATGCAGACTTCATTACTGACATAAAGGCTCTTGCATTCTTTTGAGCTAAACATGCTGCTAAAACGGGAATACATTTACCCTAAACACTAATTGATTGAATCCATACTCTTCTTGTAGCTCGCTCAGATTTTGAATTCCAAAGACAAGTATGGAAACGTCGATCAATTTCAAGAATGTCCTGTTGAAGGTACATTCAGCAATATCGCAAACAATAGCCACTAGCTTCTTCCGGAAACGTAGAAGTATGCCACATAAACCATTCTGAATATTTGGTCCAGCGTGAATAGCATCATTTAGGCATACATCCTGATTACTAGCAGAAACATCGATTACAACATGCACTTTTGTTGTTTCTTTTTCAAGTCTTATCACCTGAAAATGCGGCAAATATAATGGTGTACTTGTTTGTGGATCTGCTACATTTGTAATATATCCCTCGTCCTCAAAGCTTATAAATGTCTCACTGTAAGACTTTCTGTCTGCTGGATTTCTCTTCATTTTTCAAAGGAGCCAATGTCATTTTATAAATGTTAGTCATCACAACACTGTTATAATTCCAAGGAATTCCTATTTCAAACATGTTCTCTTTCTCTCTATACACCATTATATATTTTGCTTTTATAATGGCAGTATTTTCGTCTTCTGATATTTCCAAATTCTCGACTTTCCTATTTTCGGCTTCATTAGCCTGCTTAAGGTTTCATCTAATCTGGTGCCAAAGAATTGGAGAATGTGCTATTTTCTTTAACAGTCTCCGAAAATACTGTCCACGTATGTCCATCCTCGCGGTATAAACCGTGCATTTTTTTTCTCCCAGAGCTCCCTTCACTTCTTGCAATGCTCTGTGTAGGTCTGAATAGTCGATTCCGATCAGATAGTTTAGGAAATGCTATTCATGTCCCCAAGTTTATGCAACATTCTACACCTTTAGTTGTGAAACTCTCAATTCCACCATTCAATAGATTCACTTTCACAGTTTCAAATTCTCCGTCAAATTCTAGTTCATATGCGACATATTTATTTAAAAAACCTTTAAAATTACCGTCATACGACAATGCATTTATTTTCAAACATTGCTTTCTGGTAAATATTACAGGTGCTGTTCTAGGTGTCTGCATATGAATGCTTATTCATGTGTATTTGAACTGAATTTGAATTCCGGTGTATTTACATCTCAATAAAAAAAATCTCTCTATCTTCGCCAGATGTATGCAGGTGCCTATCATGTGTTTCTTCAAAACCATTTATTTTACATTGTCTTACTAGACAATGATTTCCTGTCTGTGTATCCACAGACATTTAAAACACAGATTTGTCTCCTTTGCTTTGAACCATTGACTTGGGATCTCCGAGGCTTTGAATAGTTCACACTAATAAGTTCCATGTTCTCTGTCACATACGCCACATGCTTTTCTTTCTAACAGTTTGCGGGCTAGTTGGGTCATTCTTTTTCAACACCATAAAAGAATTTATTTCTTTTTGAGATTCAAGTACATTTGTTTTATATTCTAAGATGCAACTGTATGGTAATGACTTTCTTGAATCATTCATGGTCTTAACTGTTCCAGTAACTCCTTTTCACCTTACCTCGCGTACCATCTTTGGAATCGCGTTAACATACTTTCTGGCATTCTTTTCTGTATACGCAAATATAAACTTCCATCTCAAAGATCCTCGTGGGTTTTCTTTCATATTCATCTCTCCTATATGTAAAAGATTCGCAAGTTTTGGCATTTTCAACTTTCATTGGAGGGAACTCCAACTCTTCCATATATAGTACATTGCTTCTCTGTGTACTGCCATATTTTCTTTCCAGACTTTATCTCACATTTTCATATGCCACTTCCGAATACCCTAATTCTTCAACCGTTTTCAATGCTTCTTCTTTAAATACTATCGCATTTGTAAAAGCTTGCTTTTGGATCTTGGTTTTCTCTTCTTTAGATTCATCTTCAAAACTCTAATCAGCCTCTTCCGGCATCTCTTGTCCACACATTTTGAACAATGAAATATTTTATGTCGGAATATATTGGACCTATTTTAATAACTGTCCGAAACAAACTGCCCGTCTGAACATAGCTACACTTTCATTTCGAGGAGGAACATCTCCTCAAAACAGTCTCTATGACCAGTTTTCCTATAAGAAAAACAACATTGAATTCCTACCTACCAGTAATTTTAGATAAGTTCGAAATGTGTACAAAACTTCAAAGTGCCAAAATGGACAAACGTTTGATGTTTGACAACACGGTATATTTTTATTTCTGATATCACTTCGATTAACAAAAAAAAGCCTGTCTATGAAACATGTTCTTACACATTTGAACAAACCAAAGTCTGTAATCGGAGCGCTGAAATTATATATTTACTTTTATTTACTTTCATTTCATGAAATCAGTCTCGTTAATAGCTTGATAAAATAAAATCTAAATTGATAGAAGTCGGCGAATAAGCAAATAAAACGACTTGCATTTTTATATATTTTTTTTATATTTTTTAATACATATATAAATCAAGATAAAGATAATTATAATTGTTTAAAATAAATGTTACGCGAAAAGATGAAAACAAATTCTGCTCTTAAAATCACCAGTGATTTACTTTTGTTTTAAGACATGTGTAGACATTCATTTCACTGCGATATTGACAAATGTATCCCACATCGACTTGTATGTGACAACTACCCGGACTGTGACGACGGCAGTGACGAAAAATTTTGTCGTATGAAGGAAGGAACGTCCTGCGAAGATTGGTGGGAAAGAGGATATCACACGTCAGGAAAATATTTGATAAGTAAAGTTTTCAACTTCTCCAAAGTTCTTTTAAGGTATATCTCTAACGTCGATCCGTATTGGACGACATGAGGTGGTTCACTTACAACAGTATCAAGGCGAAACATATAGATTACTACTTGACTCTAAATCGAAAGAAGTACAGTTGAGTTTGCCCGAAATCATCTCGCATTGTATTACCAAAATGAAAATAATTTAAGGGCAGAAGAACTTTACAGAATATTGAACAGAATCTTAAAACGTCCGGAAGTGGCACTTTATAGAATTATGCATTTATATTCTTCGGAACATAATCTAAAACTACCGTCTTATACATGTGGCTATTAAGAGCGGCATGAAAGAGTAGAAAAGTGAAAAACACTAAAACGTTTTCAATTTAATGTGTCATCCATATTCTACTAAATTTCTTTTAAGATGAGTGCATTTCAGGGCTCTACATGGTTATTTTTGGCAATTGTGGATGATTCAGGAATCGGGTTTTCCCTCTTTTTAAGTTCATAGTAAGCTACAGTATACTTAAAGAGCATATTACAGTAAATCATCCTACTTCGATACTATTCCCACTCACAATAAAACGCTGCTTCTTACATCATTTAATTGAAATCGTGTTGTGTTTTCTCACGTTGTTGTGACAACCACTTTATCATCCTTTCCCTGTCTGTTATGTATAGGTTAATAAATGGGAGAGCGGTGCCTTTGAGTGATAATGGCCCTGGCAAGGTGATAATAGCCCGAGGGCTATTATCTTCTTCCAGGGCCATTATCACTCAAAGGCACCGCTCTCCCATGTATTTACCTGTTTATTACATGTTTACCTATAATATAGTAAGATATGGTTTTGTGTCATTTTTATGGGTACATGTACTTGCATCTTCTTGCACAATAAATTTCAGTTTTTCAGTTTATATGTTAGATTCTATTTGTATAAGCCTATTTACTGTATAAAATCAAATACCTGGATAGTTGTACTTTCTTGCTTATTGCATAATTTGGGGATAAAGATACGTTATTTCACGAAGAATACACGATGTTACGCTCAAGATGAAAAAATAAAACGAAAATTTTCGCTGTTTTACCTCCATGAAACGCCATGACGTCATTTCTGTTTACGGAGATTAATTTCCTGCGCTAACGCCAGGGCCATTATCGATAATGGCCCCGGGGCTTATTATGATAATGTGATAATGCATGACGCAATGCGATAATGGGAGAATTTTCAGCATAAATTTGTTACTATTTATAGGTACTCGTGTAATAAAACATTGTAAGATATAGATAGGATAGTCATGATCAATATAGATTCACATCTGTTAAATTTTATACGTTTATATAACAGTTTTATATAGTTTGCTTGCTCTTTTTATAGACGGGTTATATGTGTACTGTGATTTCTCATCGATGGATACTGCTCCTAGTAGAATAACATTCCAACTTCGGGATATAGATCTGAATGTTGCAGAAGATGCATTTTACACAAGGACTGCGACATCATATCATTTGCCACTGGTACACAGTTATCAGGTTCAAAACATGATATATAAAAGCCACTACACTTGTTTACTAGAGGTAAGTTGTATCAGTAATACACAATACTACGAAGCGCACGCTAAATAACTGTAATAATCGTAATGAAAATAATGAACGTTGTAAACTACCTTGTATTTTGTATATGATTGTATAGTACAACACATAAGAGAAAGAACAAAAAAGTATAAAAAAGTTAAATGAAAAAGCTTTTTCTAACACGAAAGTTATGTGTTGATATCTTGTTATCTAATCTTATTTATAACCGCATTCAACTCGCATTTCTTCGTAGACCATTGTTGTTGATGTTACATTTTTTTATATGAAATTCGTTTGAACAAACACTCCATAGCTCTTCTGGTATTGAACTATTTTTTTTACATCATTTCAGGTATTTACCACTAATTTGATAAAAATACTTTGATATAGAATATGGACAAATCATTTTTTACAACATTTCGAGTCTATCCTGCAAGTTCTAAAATATATTACTAGTATTATCGTATGAATAAAATCGGTTTATTATGTACAATAATAAACATTTAAAAGTTCCTTGTTAAAAACAAGTATACTTACCTGAATATATGACAGGTTTACACATTATGAATATCATATACACTAAAAATTATCTTGAAGCTGTCTCCTCAAATTCAAATATTGTAGAATATGCATTCAGCACAATAGAACGAAACTCAAAGTATCAATTAATAATCTTGATGGAAGAAGGCATCTTATTAATTCGGAAAGAAATACAGCAAGGCACATTATGTAGATACTATATTAATGTATTGAGAGAATAATAAATTATGAAAATAATAAATTATGAAAGTTTCATAAGTTTTATAACTAATGTTAAAGAAAGTGATTAATCTTATCTCTGTTTCATATATTTGTTAAATATATTTGTAGTTACACTATTAAAGCATTTAGATACAAAATTTAAAAAAAAAGATTTCATGCCGCTTCATATGTGTATTACTGGTCTCAATTTGACGATTGTCAGATTATGAAGCAGTGTCAATCGGACGATAAGGTTGAATTTTGGTCAATGTTCTGTTCAATAAAAATACTGCATCTTGATCAATGTTTGTCTTGTACCATCGATGTGAACACGAGTAGTACAGAAAAGCGAATGTTCTAAAAAAAACTAGCAGAAAAATGAAAATTGATAAGAAAATTCCCAAGTACCCGTTTCTCATGCCTAAGTTCATATATTGTAAAGAAATGGCACTAGTTCTATGTTACAAAACACCCAAAAAATCTTTGATTAAGGTATCTAAGATTGTTGATCGTTTTAGATCATTTTCTACAGATTAATTAAAACTCACACCCCCAGGTTTTTGGAGTATCATTGTAAGGGGATGCTCTAAGGCAATTATCATTTAAGTGTGATTTTCTTTTTACTGATGATATTTTTGCGCGAAGAGTTTTGTTTATATTTTGACTAAACAATACATTAGAAAAATGACTTTGAAATAAAGTGTGTTACTTTTTAAATGACGACATTGAAATACAAAGATTGATAGCGGGATAAGAATTCTCACAATAAGGCATCTTTTAAATGGATGGATTATTATACTACTTTGAATTTAGAAATTCATGTAAATAATAACAAAAGAAAAGTCTGCTTAATTATTAAACATGTATAACCTTAGGACGGCCAGCACATATTCATGCAACCTCGCCAGGTATATGTATGTTTTTGACAACACAGAAAATGACGTCACACGACCTTCAGCTATTTCCGGAAGTAAATAAAATGAAAGTAAAAATGCTAAACTTGAAAGCCGCATTTTGATTCGTAGATAGTCAGGGGTCACGCGCAGGGGCCACCCCGTCTAAATGTATGCGCATGGACTTCTTTTTTTTTTTTAGCATTTTATTACGAATTGAAATTACCTGGGCTTTAGTACAGCATGCCAGCTTTTAATCTATGAAAAAGTATTTGAGCTCTGGATAAACACAAATCCCACAGGGGTCCTTAACGGGCCAAGGGTACATTGATAATTTTAGAACTTCATCAAATCGCTCAAAATGTCATTTTTGATGTTGTCTGAGAGTGCCAGTATATGCCTCAGATGTAAGATATAACCGTATTTGAGAGCTGCAGACCTAGACATTTCAGAAATATTTTCAAAATAAGTTTCGTGTAATAAATGTTGTTTCTACGGAAGCGTGAAAGGGCCATCAGACGCTAATACGTTTTAGTACGTTAATGCTGCGGAAAGGATATATACTTCATTAACGCCAAAAACTGATGCAAATATAATATATGAAAAATTAATTGACCTTGTGTTACAAAACATTATTCAACATTGTGCGCGGCGTCTGATCCAATCTGTTACAGACTTAAATTGTTTATCGTATACTATTATATTTCAGGTGAAAAGTACTTGTCGCTTTCCATATCAAATGACGGCACATATTGATAAGATAAACTACGGGTTTGTGGTCCCATTTTGCCGTTGTCTTATAGAGACATTTGAGGCTAAAGCGGTAGAGGAAGTTAGAGTAATGTGAGTATCAGTAGAATATTATATAAAACGTTAAATCTGATATGCTAAAAATGAAAGTAAATAAGGAATTGCAACAAACATGGAGTAGAATCTTACTACTCTCGGTTAGGCTATTTCAACGGTATGAGTTTTCAAGTATTTCAATGTCAATAATCTCTGTTAGATTAAAACACGGCAAAAATAACACTTAATATACACAATATAAAGTCAGAATAGTGGAGAGTCAAGTATTGTGTAAGATGATATGTTAACTTCCAGTTGTTGGTTTAATAGCCTTTTAACATACGTTGCGAGAGTTCGTTTTTTAGCTCACATGTCACAAAGTGACAGTGTGAGCTTTTGTGATCGTGCAGCGTCCGTCGTCCGTCGTCCGTCCGTGCGTCCGTGCGTCCGTCCGTGCGTCCGTGCGTAAACTTTTGCTTGTGACCTCTCTAGAGGTCACATTTTTCATGGGATCTTTATGAAAGTTGGTCAGAATGTTCATCTTGATGATATCTAGGTCAAGTTCGAAACTGGGTTACGTGCGGTCAAAAACTAGGTCAGTAGGTCTAAAAATAGAAAAACCTTGTGACCTCTCTAGAGGCCATATTTTTTATATGATCTTCATGAAAATTGGTCAGAATGTTTATCTTAATGATATCTAGGTCAAGTTTGAAACTGGGTCACGTGCCTTCAAAAACTAGGTCAGTAGGTCAAATAATAGAAAAACCTTGTGACCTCTCTAGAGGCCATATTTTTCATGGGATCTGTATGAAAGTTGGTCTGAATATTCATCTTGATAATATCTAGGTCAAGTTCGAAACTGGGTCAGCTGCGGGCAAAAACTAGGTCATTAGGTCTAAAAATAGAAAAACCTTGTGACCTCTGTAGAGGTCATACTTTTGAATGGATCTTCATGAAAATTGGTCAGAATGTTCACCTTGATAATATCTAAGTCAAGTTTGAAACTGGGTCACGTGCCTTGAATAACTAGGTCAGTAGGTCAAATAATAAAAAAACCTTGTGACCTCTCTAGAAGCCATATTTTTCATGGGATCTTTATGAAAGTTGGTCAGAATGTTCATCTTGATGATATCTAGGTCACGTTCGAAACTGGGTCACGTGCGGTCAAAAACTAGGTCAGTAGATCTAAAAATAGAAAAACCTTGTGACCTCTCTAGAGGCCATATTTTTCACATGATCTTCATGAAAATTTGTCAGAATGTTTATCTTGGTGATATCTAGGTCAAGTTTGAAACTGGGTCACGTGCCTTCAAAAACTAGGTCAGTAGGTCAAATAATAGAAAACCCTTGTGACCTCTCTAGAGGCCATACTTTTGAATGGATCTTCATGAAAATTGGTCAGAATGTTCATCTTGATGATGTCTAGGTCAGGTTCGAAACTGGGTCATGTGCCATCAATAACTAGGTCAGTAGGTCAAATAATGAAAAAACATTGTGACCTCTCTAGAGGCCATATTTTCATGGGATCTGTATGAAAGTTGGTCTGAATGTTCATCTTGATGATATCTAGATCAGTTTCGAAACTGGGTCAGCTGCGGTCAAAAACTAGGTCATTAGGTATAAAAATAGAAAAAGCTTGTGACCTCTCTAGAGGCCATACTTTTGAGTGGATCTTCATGAAAATTGGTCAGAATGTTCATCTTGATGATATCTAGGTCAAGTTTGAAACTGGGTCACGTGCCATCAATAACTAGGTCAGTAGGTCAAATAATGAAAAAACCTTGTGACCTCTCTAGAGGCCATATTTTTCATGGGATCTGTATGAAAGTTGGTCTGAATGTTTATCTTGATGATATCTAGGTCAGATTCAAAACTGGGTCACATGAGCTCAAAAACTAGGTCACTATGTCAAATAATAGAAAAAAAACGACGTCATACTCAGTTCAAAACTGGGTCATGTTGGGACAGGTGAGCGTTTCAGGACCATCATGGTCCTCTTGTTTTATTTGTTTTGTTTGTTTAACACCGCACCGATACAATTCCTTTCTTATCCATCACAGTTTCTTTTTTTCAAAATTTCTAGAGGAACCTCTGATTTATTTTTGTTTTGTTTTATCTAATGAACACGCGCATTCGTAATTATTACCGGGATTGGTTTTCGCCATTATTCGCATCGCCAAATAGAAAATTAAAAATCTAAGAATTAAGGTGATACTGTATGACTGCGCTTAATCAAGATTTATGCCTATATTCGGATGTTAAGAAATTTATCTCAAGAAATAATGCCATTCCTTGTAATTCGTCATCGATACCGAGAAGGACGTGATCACGCTTCTCGTGGTTAATTTCAGTTTATAATAAAAAGTCGTTGATTGGCTTATACTTTTTACCTGTAATGTAACCAATGCAAAAATGTCGACAGAATATGACAAAGGGAGCTATGGTACACCTCTGGTACAAGGGTCCTGCAAAAAGTTCTGTCACTAATGGGCTTCCGTAGTTTTATCCCAGGTATTTTTTAAAACGCTTCATTACACATGATTGATGTGTCCAATAGCTAACGATATCCGTTTATTTCGTGCAAATTGCTTTTCAAATGACCGAGTTATTTTAAATTTAAATAAATGCAGTCATATACTTTTGACATTTTAAAATGGACAAAAAACTGAATTTCGTAGCTATATTTATTACCGCAATAGGCTTGATATAGCTTCAAAGTATATATTTGATGAATTGTGTGGTGTATAAGAACCACAGGACATTTCAATGCATACGGTTTTTAGGTGAGTTAAAGCTTTTAAAGCTGGGATATTACCAGTTGAAGATGACACCCGTAATGGTAGGTCAAAACTTACCAAGGTAGGCATCGCTGCTGTAAAACTTGTGGTCGAACAGAATGCGGTATTGTCGGAAAAAGATATAGCCAGTTGTAAAAGCATATCAGAAGGCAGTGTTTTCAAACAACTCTGAAAAAGTGTTTGGACCTGTAAAAGGTTTACGCTAGGAGAGTACTCATTTGCTCACTGAGATGCAAAAGAAACAACGCCTTAAGTGCGCCCGGGAACTTTTGAAAACAAACTATGGCTGTAATAGTCGTGTTATTTCTAACTGATTTCTGATTATAAGCAATGGAAGCAAAAAATATCAAAACGCACCTGTATTGCAAGGAGAACCACAAGTTCGAAAGAGATGTTGTACGCAACTTTCTTCAATTCTAGTGGGCCAGTAGTTCAAGTGCCTTGTCCATCTGGTCAGACAGTCACTGGACGATTCTACTAGAACATTGTACTGAAAAAAGTGAGAAAGTTTTACAATAAGAAACGTCCAAGCAAAGGATGTTCAGGAGTCCATCTTACACATGACAACGCCTCCTTTTATAAGTGCAAGGTTGTTAATTCCTTTTAGGCTTCTGAAAAGGTGGAAGTTGTAAACTATCCGCCTTATTCACCTTACCTGAGTCCCTTGTGCTTTTTAGTTATTTCCAATGTTTACGAAAATGCTTTCTGGAAAGAAATATAAGTCCAGAAGTTCTCTTGGCAGCGCCGTTTGTCAGTGTCTCAAACAGATACCAAAGGAAGAATATTTATCTGCTTTTTGCAATTTGGTTAAACGGCTACAACAATGTGTTTCGGTAAAGGGGGAATACTTTCAAGGTTTGTAATAAAATTAATTTTGATAAAACGTGGCACTTAAGAAATCTGAACCCAATGACAAAACTTTTTGTATGACCCTCGTATGACTTAAATGTAATAATGAAATTTCCTAATATTAATGTAGTTTATAAATTAGCACAATTCTAGATTTTTAGTTAAATCTTTTGAACTTTCAGCAGATTGACGGCTTGCTGGTACAATATGATAATAACAGCAATAATGATATTACTGCTACTTATTATTATTATCATTATTATTATTATTATTATTATTCTCAAACTAATACTACCAATGATAATATATTATTATCATTATTATTTTTATTAGTATTATCATCATTATTATTATTATTATTATTGCTGTCGTCGTTGTTTTTATTATTATGATTAGTATCAACATTGGTATTACCATAATTAATAGTAATTATTTTAACTGTGATTACTTTATTTAAAGGGTTACACCGGAAGAAAAATAACAGTTTTAAAACATAAATTGTGTCTCGAGTTTCATTGCGATCGTCTGTGAACAAAAAACACCAAAAAAAAAGACAATAAAAATACCCCGCCAGGAAAAAGAAGTAAATAAAAACAACAAAAGACATTCGTTCAACAAACAAGAGGGTCATGAATACCCTTGATCGCTTACCTGTGTAATATGAGCTACATGTTTCAAATGTCAAACTGATGTTAAAATATTAAGAAAATAAGTAAGTAGGTAACACTCATGGTCAATGAAAGTCAGTTTTAAGATTAGTGTGCAAAACTGTATATGTCTTTCAAATTTCAAGGCTATATCTTTAAAAACAGGAAAGTAGGTCAGTAGGTCAAGGTCACGGTAAGGTGACCCTTAATCACTTTGGGTCATTAGGTTATTACAATTAAATAGTTTAGGAAATATGATCTGATATTTTTTCTTTTATAACTCATATAATACGTGACATCCAGGGCGGGGCCTCCTTTCATCCCAGGGCCATAATCTGAACAATCATTTTAGAGATCCACTAGGCAATGCTACATATCAAATGTCAAAGGCCTAGCTATGCTTTGAACTTTCAGACAAGAAGATTTATTTCCTGTATAAGACTATGTTAAACTTGGGACCCACACGACAGGACCTCTTTTCGCCCCAGGAACATAATTTGAACAATTTTGGCAGAGGAACACTAAGCGATGCAACATGCCAAATATCAAAATCCTCTACATTACAGGTTTAGACAAAAAAGATTTTTAAAGTTTTTTCCTATATAAGTCTATAAATCTATGTAAAACTTGATAATCCCCGGGGCAGAGCCTCTTTTCAACCCAGGGTGATAATTTGAACAATATCGGTAGAGGACCACTAGGCGATGCTACATACAAAATATCAAAGGCGTAGGTCTTTTGTTTACAGGCAAGATTTTAAAAAAAATCCTAATTCATGTCTATGTAAAAGTTGGGACCCCCCGGGGCGGGGCCTCTTTGCATCCCGGGAACATAATTTGAACAATCTTCATAGAGGACCTTTTGATGATGTCACATTTCCAATATCAAGGCTCTACGCCTTGCAGTTTTGCACAAGAAGACTTTTTTCCTTTCGGTTGCCATGGCAACCAGAGTTATGCATGGAATTGAATTCTTTGGAAAGTTTTGAAAGGGTGCTTCCCAAGAATCATTCCTGTGAAGTTTAGTGTAATTCTGCCTATTGGTTTTCAAAAAGGATTTTATTAGAAAATGGTGACGGACACACGACACACAACGGACAACGGACATTGAGCGGTCAAAAAAGCTTCCCATGAGCCTTTGGCTCAGCGAGCTGAAAGGTAGATACGAATGATAATCACATTATAAAGAAAACGATAAGAAGACCAGTTTTTCGTAAAAACAAATCAAACTCTTTCATTCTTAATAAAAATAACCCGTCAAAATACTCATATAGACAGTCTCACAGACAAAAGGACACAGAAATAGCATTAAAAGAGAAGTAGCTGTTTACTTAAATGTTAACAGATATCATTTACATTTGTTCGCTAACGAGGAAAACGATTCTACAAAACTGATATTCCGTGAAAGATATTCCATCAGTAAACATTAGTAAGCCAAATTTGTACGAAATATAGGTATTTAAATATAATTGTTTAACACTGATTTAAGACCATGACTTTCAATGTGGGAAAATGTTTAAATATCATGTAAGACTTATTGTTTTTTTTTTTTTTTTTTTTTTTTTTTTTTTGTTTTTGCAATACAGTGTTATTTCAATCTTTATATTTTTTCTACAGGTATGAACCTCAATTTCCGGGTTTTCACCACAGGTAATCTAGTCATAAAACGTTATTGCTTCCCTTAATTGTAGAACAAATAATCATTGCATTTAAAGCAGGCATTGTCATAGAATAATCAAGCGATTTGCGTTGTCCATCGTCTCATTTATAATTACCACTTTTCAAAGTTCATATGGAAAGGATGACCTTGATTATTTGATGCTGTTAAATGTTGCGTATTTTTTTAATGATTATCATTTGCTGCCATAAATTTATTCGTTTTGTCTATGTAGGAAAGGCCCAAATTCGAATTCACTTTTGATTAAAGTATTGTTTAAGTACGTTTGATGACTTGAAATCATTGTGTGAAGTTCTAATCTAATGACTAAACTTGTTACTGAGGCGTACAACACAAATACCTTAACTAGGAAAAGGTCCACAATTTGAACACTGTGGGGAATCACATGATCAAAATAATCTCTAAACCAAAGCTATATTCTAAAGAGCATGTATAAATTTCATACCATGATAAGATATGAAATTTAAACATAGCCTAACATATGACTAACGAAACTTTTTAAATTATTATGTTGTTGACAATAATGATAGATATTCTTTATTACAAACACAAAGGAAAATAAGAAGTCTCAGTTTCTTGAAGTGTTCCAGATAATCAGAATGTGATTGTGATTGAAATCCTTGTAGTTTTGGGATACATTTATGTTGCGATATATTTGAGATTTGCAACAAAAGTTGCTTCAATATTATCCCATATTATTCATGAATTTAGTTTGGTTTATAGATTATTGTGATTCCCCACAGTGTCGAAGTAGGGCCAAAATATAATTCAACAGCCAATTATCTTAATTGAATGTTTCGGTATGTTTTTTGTTTTTAAGTTTTAATGTAATACATACAATTGTTACATGGATACTTCGTAATAGTTAGCTGCAGCAGAACTTCAGCAATATTTTATAAGTCAAAAAGGGACATACGTTGAGCTGTTTTTCAGTTGAATGGATGACTAAGAAGCTTTTTGTAGAGTTTCAATCTCATAGATACATTTGTTACTGAGATATGAACTTGCACAGTAAACTTTACACAAATCAACAAGGAGGTCGGCCGACACCAGGAACATTCAAATATTATGCAAGGCCGACTTACAAACCCCAATTTTCTTGGGCATTTCATAGTTTGCCATCAGTAAAACAGTAGGCAAAATTCTGTACATTCAAGATCCCTTTCATTGGGAGCTAATATTCGTTCATTTCGTGGTTGATCCAGGAAACCAGATTCCAACAAATCAATAAAATCGCGAGCAATTATTCCTTATCCTTAACCAATGAATGTAAGATTTAATCATTCAAGATGATTTCATATTCTTTCTCAATATGATATTTCGTCTAAGCCACCCATAAAAGTTTTTTTCACAATTGTTTGAGGCAGTAAATTTAGTTGTAACTTAAAACCTTTATTGCACAGAATGCTTTAAATTGACTGCAAAGATAAAACGCTGTTAGAGTGGGATTGGGAATAGGCGGATGTAAAAGGAAAAGTTTATAACGGTGTATGGAATACATTATTCTGAATCTGCTGTCAAGCTTTTTTAGTGTTAAGGCAGAATAAAACTCTCACTATAAATATGTTGAATTCTAATGATCTACGGTCAATATTGCCCTCCTGTAAAAGATGTTACTGCGTCATTGCAATGTTAAAATAACATTTTATATAATTTTTACACCACTTTCGTGATAGGTATGGGATGTTTGGATCCGGCCGTCACAGGTAAATTGCTTTTACACAGTCATTGCTTTCCTTAATAGACGTGTGACGGGGGTCGGAGAACGGACGCGGACATCGGAGATCGGAATACATTGTGGGGTTTATCTCAAAGCACTTATTGAAATAAAAGTTTTAAATTAAAATAATTATTTTCACAAAAGAAATCCAATGAATTTAACACAATTCCGGCTGGATAAGAATAAGATAAGAATTGTTCTGCGTTCCTTCCATACATTTAGGACGTCACTTAAACCTAAATGGAGTAATGCGTTGGGAGAATTATCCCTTTGTGTTCGCAGGTCAAGTTATGATATAACAATGAAATTGTTATAGAAAATAATATATCACGTTTACCTTTTGAGTTTTATTCATTTTTGCAGCGACTTACTAAGTCGTATATTTTTAGTTATTTTTCCAAATGGTCAGACATTATACAATTATCGACTTTTTCATAGGTTGATATCAGGATTTATTAATCCGAAAAGAGTTATATTCACCAAGCCG
This sequence comes from Mercenaria mercenaria, assembly GCF_021730395.1. Lineage (NCBI taxonomy): Eukaryota > Metazoa > Mollusca > Bivalvia > Venerida > Veneridae > Mercenaria > Mercenaria mercenaria. Next base: position 30,499,599 of record NC_069362.1, read on the forward strand.
AAAAAGTCAATAATTGTTTTATTACATGAATAAATGTAAAGTCAGTCTTGTTGTTTACAATTGTGACTTTAATAAAGAAATGAGGAATAAATTTAGACCAAATCAGGTTGATATTGGTTTTCCAAGCACCTACTTCGATCTATTTTTATTTTCGTACTATTTATAACCCAAGATAAGTTGATATAATATGTACTCATTACTTTTCGAACCATTTTCAGCCAATCATAGAAACAATAGAATACAGTCATGTTATAACTATTTTTGCGGCATAAGAAGTTTTGTACGTCGGCTTTTATTTCTTTAAATATTTTGGATCATTTTGGATCATTTTCGTTAATCTCTGATACTCTTTTACAAAATTCAAGATAGACTACTTTGTGTGACCCTATCTACTCTCTATTTTTGGGCTTCTGTTGACGATTAGTCAAGTCACTGACTTCAATCACCTGCCCCTTACGACTCGGATTTGAGTCACACATACAATGTACATTTCTCGTGTCATAAAGCATTTTTCCGAATAAAGGACAAATTCCATTCGAAAAAGACCCCCTTGCTCAATTTGACTAAACTTGTTGCATTTCCTCTTTTATTTTGTTGATGAATAACTTTAAGATATAAGGAATACGAACAGAAATAAAAAACAACTTATGTGACAATTATCGATTTTAAACAGAATAGAATAATTAAATAATTGAAAAAAAAAATGAGAGAAAGGAGAATGAGGCGGCCACTTGCGTCAAACTGAGCGGGAGGTGAGGGACTTATTCAAATTGTATTTATATAAACGTATTCTGGACGAATTCTTTTGATGTTTCATTTCCATAATTTATGCACTCCGAAGTCATCGTTGATTCTCTCCCAAACTTTCCCCAACCTTCTCTCATTTGGCGAGTCAATATTACGGATGATTCCGGAGATGGCTGATGTATTATATATGCTGATGTGTGGTTTGTCCTTATCCAATATCTACCCGGTTGTCTGCCCATGCCTGAAACAATATCTAGAGCGGCATCTAGGGTCTCCCTCTATCAGTAGCCAAATGACTAAAACTCGTGTCAGCGTGACTTAAAACCGTACAATCTTGCAAGAAGATACAAACATTTTAAAGGTTAATAGTAACTGTCGTAACAACATTTTGGATTCATTTCCTTGATTTCAGCGGATACAACTGAGTTTTGTAAAAATAGAGAATTTGGCGGGTTAATGACTATAGTATTTTCCATTCCTATTACAAATTAGGTTTGTTATAAATTTGAGATTAGATCAGACATGTTTTACTGAGTTTTACATTTAAAAATGTGTATTTTTATTGTCCAATTCTTTCAATCAAAAATACACTCCTCATCATACACTTTTACCTAACCAACTCCTTTACCAGTGTAACTTTCGGCTATACTTGAAGGCAAAGTTTAAGAAGAGCAGTGCTACAAATTTTCACATTTCGTTTTTGAGAGGCCATGTTCAAGACAGCCATGTACAATGTAATAGTGTTAGCCCTGCATCATCGATATTCCGATTAAAATATAAGAGGATGGATATATAATATTTTGGCCTGTTTAAAAAGTCTAGAGGCTAACAGACTAAGATTATGGAAAAGTGGGTTCGGAATCTAGATGAAACTTGTGATTTCTACGGATCGCAAAGCTCAGAATCTCAGTCGAGTCAAATATTGTTGCCAACAGTTTCCTTGCCTTAGGGACAGATGTGATATGGTCAAAATATTTGACTTTAATTGACACTGTACTTGAATTTAGTTCGAAAAGTATTTATAAATGAAGTAACACGGAACAGGCCAATATTACATGGTGCTTTTAATTCATTGCTGTTTCATTTATATATCCTGAACTTGATCTGTCTGATATTGTTAGTTTTAACGTCACAACGATAAAATCGTTGGTCAATGGCGACTTTCTAGCTCTTTGTGGCGGTGGAAGACCACAAGTACCCCATTAGGTATTATTAGTTAAAAAATGGGCGGACTTCTTAGTAGAACATCTGACCTTTCTTAATACCCCAGTCACACATACGGCACGGATAGTTACGTCTAGCCATGGATAGAAACGTAGTAATCCGTATCGATCCGTACCTGAGCCGTACCTCAAAGTAGTAATCCGTATCAATGTGTACCAACACTTAATCAAAACGTATTCAAAACTTATCCCAAACTTGCAAGTTTGAACATGCACAAAAGTTTGAGCAATCCGTAGCCATTTGGGCGTGACTTTAGTCCAGCTTTGTTGAAAATTATTTATCCGTAGTTAAACGTACTAAAACGTAGTTATCCGTACAGAAACGTATCTTGCCGTATTGATCCGTAGCTGAACGTAGTTATCCGAGGCTGCCCGTACTTAAGCGTAGTTCAACGTAGTTCAACGCAGACCCGTCTACGCGCTGGGCAAATTGCCAGGCGCAGTAAAACGTAGTTCAACGTAGTACTTATTCGCGTCCTGTATTTTTTGTTTCCTGTTTCTCACCATTTTTCCCTTATACAGTCACACATACGGCACGGATAGCTACGTCTAGCTACGGACAGAAACGTAGTAATCCGTATCGATCCGTACCTGAGCCGTACCTCAGAGTAGTCATTCGTATTAAACCGTACCAAAACGTGGTCAGAACATATTCAAAACTTATTCCAAACTTGCAAGTTTCTCCAACTTTTGAACGTGCACAAAAGTTTGAGCGAACCGTAGCCATTTAAGCGTGACTTTAGTCCAACTTGGCTGAAACTTATTCATCCGTAGTTAAACGTACTTAAACGTAGTTATCCGTGCTGTTACGTACCTCGCAGTAGTCGAACGTAGTTATCCGAGGCTGTTCTTACTTAAGCATAGTTCAACGTAGTTTACCGCAGACCCGTCCGTGCGCTGGGCAAGTTGCAAGGCACAGTAAAACGTAATGCAACGTAGAACCTCGTACCTATCCGTACTTATTCGCGTCCTGTATTGTTTCCTGTTTCTCACCATTTTTCCCATACTAAGACGTACTGCTCCGTAGTTATACACCCACAGACTAATCCTATCCGCACCGTACCTCAACGCACGGACATATCCGTATGTGTAACTGTATCTTTACTAAGACGTACTGCTCCGTACTTATCCGTGTCCGCACCGCACAGACCAGTCCTATCCGCACCGTACCTCAACGCATGGACATTTCCGTATGTGTGACTGTAGCTTAAGGCAAGAGGCTTCCTCGCTTGACTGACTTCCTCACTTGACTTTTACTTTCCGAGCGAATTTCGAACCGACAACGGTAAAGAGCAGGTAATTCTAAGTCGGCGACGTTAACCACACGGATACTAGATCTAAATGAACTTCCATTCGCGTTTAAAGGCAAAGCAGATGCGAATAGTATTGATATGCAATTGATGTTCATTTTACAACAATAACATTTTTAGAATGTTTTGAGAAAACCTCCAAAATATACTCCGCTCTCCGATGTCCGTGTCAGTTCTCTAACACACATGTCTATTTATCAGAAAAAGTAATTATTTGACCAACTTTCAGACATTTATATAAATCTCACTTCGAACTGTTATATATTTTTTTTATTTGCATGTGAAATTTATTTTTAAGTCAATAAATTGGTTGAAATACTGTAAAGTGATTGTTATTTGTGTTGGAAAGTTTTCGTTCATCTACAAAATCCTATACCATTGAAGGTAGGTCTGAACGCTTCATTAACAGTACGTAACGAGGCAACATATTCTTATCTAGAAAACCTGTTATAATGCCTAAGTTGTTACAAGGGTAGCATAATTTTTGGTAATAGGTGTTTGGAAATGGAACAAGTTTATAAGACTATATGGAATACCTTATGCTAAATCTGCTGTCAAGCTTTTATAGTATTTAGGCAGAATAATACAGTCACTATCAGTAATATTGAATTCTAATGATCTACGGTCACTATTGCCCTCCTGCAAAATATATTACTGCGTCATTGAAATGTTACAGTAACATATTATATAATTTTTTATTCCTCTTTCGTGACAGTTATGGGATGCATGGATTCGGCTATAGCAGGTAACAGAATTTACACACTCATTGCTTTCCTTGTGTGTCAGAAAAAGTATAACATTTGAATAGTAAAGGAAATTTAAGTTCATGAAATAATCCTGACTTCTAAGAACCACAATTATTATTGAATTTGAAACAAAAGAAAAAACAGATATCGATCCCGTCACTTGATCCTTATAACAAAATTGTTTGTTATGTAGTAATATACCGATTGCATGTTTTTATCTAGCCTAGATCAAAACACTTCTTCATATTATTTGACTGACTTTCACAAATTTATATAGACCTTCAAAGTGTTAAATATTTCTTTTATTTGCATGTGAAATTTATTATTAAATTTTAAGTTGATAAATTAGTTGAAATACTGTAAAGTGATTGTTATTTTTGTTGAATAGTTTTCGTTCATCTACAAAATCTTATACCATTTAAGGTAGTCCTGAATACTTCATTAACAGTACGTGACGATGCAACATATTCTTATCTAGAAAACCTGTTAAAATGCCAGTTGTTACCAGGGTAGCATAACTAATGTTGAGAAGGCGTTGGGTGTGAACTAGTCCGCTGTGATTTAATTCTGAAAATAAATAGGTTTGGCGTAAAATAATTCAAAATGAGAAAATAAAAATCACCAGTAATATAAGAACTACAATTGATAGCTTGCAACTTGTGGAAACATTTAGTAGATCTACACAGCCCTGTATATCTTACTTGGCTGTGTAATTGACAAATGGACTTGTTCTTTTCTGTACACGAAAATGTCATCAAATGTGATTTTCTAACAGAATCACGCCGTTATGGTAATTTACGGAAGGACCATTGCTCGGTCTTACGAAAACTCAAGCAAACGACCCGACCATTTTATTGACAGATGTTTTCGGGTACAATGATGCTTTTATTATAATTGTAAATAGTAGAACATCGAAATGTTATGTCGACGAAATCATACAACTTTACAGTTACAAAGATTTTTTTCCATCTGTCAAGATTTTTTAATATTACTTGGAACAAACCACGACGAGATGATCCATGGTCTAGGTAATATTTCTTTTCCTGTCTGTTACTTTTTCATGCGTGCATGGATATTGAAACAACTTGGCCTAATCATTCGATATGACCAACTTATATTTGTTATATTGACCCATTTACAAATTGTGTTGGTGTATTTCCTTCAGAGTTAATTCCCTTTGATATGTTGAAGTATTACTTACTGTCTTTTTTTATTTACCTGTTAAATAAACGCGAATTATTATCAAATATAGGTTCTGTTATATGTATAGATGTTTAAAAGCAATAAACTGTGGGATTTCGCCATGCAAATTCAAACCCAAAATGATGTTTTGACCACTTCTTAAATCGTTGGGCAGTTCTCTACCAAACATTAAAAGTATTAACAATGCTAGGCCTAGTTATGCATATAAACGGCATGTTTCAGTTAATTGCTTTTCAACAGAGTATGGCTCTTGAGTTGTCATAATTTATAGTGTTCACACTGCTTCCTATATACAGTTAGGCTGATCTTCACAAAACTCACGAGTGGTTAGTCTGTAGCACTCATGTGAACACTACCATCATATTTTAATGATCTGTGTTTCTTCTACACACTGGATAACCGGCTATCCTGACGCCCGCTGGACAAAAACAAGTCCGCCGGAAAAGTAACCCATCTGTAAATCGGTAGGTAAAGTTTTTCATTGATTTCTATTGAAACGAAACCAATTCTTGCAAATCAACTTAACAGTTTTGTTAAGGAATGGACATGGCTTACATTTTCAACTTCTAGGCTGAAACGATCGTTATGTTTTTAGAGATTCCCGAACAATTTCTTCAGTTTGAAAAATTGAAAAAAAATCCAAAGGTTCGCGCAAATGTCTTTGTTTATTGACAATCTGTGTAAACTTTTATCATCTGGTTATCCTTGTGAAATTTCCAAGTTCTATGTTCTTTCTGCAAAAATATATATTAGCCGTTAAACAGGTATTGATGAAAAAGATTACTACTGAAAACGGCTGCTAGTGCTGTCGTTGAACTCAGCTGTTAACATTTATAGACTATCCATTAACTCCGATGATGTCGAATAAGTTTGCATGTAAAAAGTATTATTCATAGAGATTTGACGAAAACGTAATCAATCTTAAAAGTGGCACTTTCATATCAAGGGGCTTTATGACTGGTACACGCGTTATTGCAATTGTTTGCCTTGCGAAAGCTAACTGTTTAGTTTTGTTTCTGTTTTGATGGGCTCACACTTACACCGACACAATTCTGGACGTATTGCGACTTTTCCAGCTTTTGATAGTGAACGAAAACCACTGCATTGCCCCTGCGGGCTACTATAGAAAGTAGTTTCATCCAGTTTTGTGCAAGTGCAAAGGATTGCGTCTGGTTGTCAGTGTTTTGAATATTGGATGAAGAATTCAGTTTTTTATCTACATTTTAATGAACCTCAAATGCCCGTTCTTATTTTGAAAAGTATTATTTATTAGTGCGGTGCTAGGAAGACTTTGAAAAATAGGTGTATAAACCATTGACACCAGACCAGAAAGAAAATGCCTCTGTACATGTTATACCCTATCCCTAGGTATCATCCACTAACCCATTTCAAGCGCACATTTCTCACATAAAACGCGCAGTTCGATGAATGGGTACCTAGCATATTGAACAAACGGTAATTTATCTTCCATCGTGCATTAGTCACACTGTCTCACTATTTCATACTGCAGAGATACTTCGCATATTTTATGCTTTTGTCAACGTTACAGAAAAAAAACTTGCCTGAACTTCCCTAATGAACGTCCGGTCTAGAGATCACAGCGGTGTGCACATGTTATGAATGTAAACAAACAAAAAAAGAATTCAAAATATCAACAGTTATACAATAAAACTCAACATGATGAATGAAATTCATCTTAGAAATGTTTTGAATTTGAAGTAATACATAAGTATACATCTGTTTTGTTTATTTCATTCACATTACACGTTTATGCTGCATATACACATATTAGCAAACAGGTGTAGTTAAATGATAACTGATCTACATTTTCACATGAATATATCAGAAATGTTTTGAAATCTAAACCGGAACTTCAACAGGGAAGCTCATCAAAGTTTTTTTTTTCTGTAACGTTGATGAAACTATAAATATACGCATTGTTTCTCTAAGATAAGAAATACTGAAGAAGTGTGACCGGTAAACAATGGAAGATAAATTATTGATTCTTCAATATTCATAGTATACATTTATCGAACTGCACGTTTTATTTGGGAAATGCGCGATTGAAATGGGTTAGTGTATTTTCCCTTTCATGACCATGGCTCTTATATGATACCTAGGGGTTAGGGTATAACATGTACAGAGGCATTTTCTTTCTGGTCTGGTGCCAGTGGTATAAACTTATTTATTTATACATAATTATTTAAATGCTCCCAAGCTGGACTGTCAGTGTCAATCCGAAGGTCCGTAGTTCAAAACTTAGTAGAAGTCACTGAGATTTCTTAGATGCTCCAAAGTGCCCCACACTCAACTAAAGGCCAAGTACCGGTTTTGAACCCAAAGAAAGTGTTCGCGTGTACTAGTACTTTATTGTGAGCACAAACAGCTGGGGTATCGTACTCAAATCCTCTTCCACTTCTGCAACTTATCTGCACCTGTCAGGATTTATTATAGCATAACGATGATGGTGGTAAAACTATGATAATATGCTGGAGTATAAATCATTTCCGGACGGTTCTCCTGTAAAGGTGGTAATCATATGCATATCATAGCAACATGCTGGCTTACCCATGTGGATTTTCGATATGGTACAAAAATTGCTCGATTCATGTAACATTTTTGCTTGTAATTTCCTTGTTATATGATGGATTTTAGTAAAATAAACTTCAACTACTTCGCCCAATTCCAGTTTCAACGTTGGCTACACATATAGTCCGTGAAAAATATTTAGAAATGTATGAAAAGAAGTATGAGTTAAGAATATCTGGCAAACGATTTGTAGCGAGTAAAGCACCTATTTTCCTGTCTTCGACGCTTTTCATTTCATTACATTCTATTGGGTAATTAGGAAATCATAAGCAGAATTGTTACCTGAATCGAGTGATTTTCCCCGTGTACACGATATAGAAAAGTCCCGTAGGTTGACCATCCTGAACAGGCTATCACACGTTCCCAAAAAAATCTATAGATTCTAGTCAGGACTTTTCTTCTGATCAACACACGACTCTCACATCTGGCGCTTTAGGCCACGTTTTTATTGCTGATTTCATTACCCTCTCATACACACATTGTATTGGTTTTGAAATTAGAATTCATATATTGCGCGAACAAGATACTAAACGCATAATATCCTTGCCTAGCAACTTGTAACCAGCTTTTTAACCCAGATTAAAGTAGGTATGAACATAAAGATTCTGCTATGCAGCACTGCATTATAAACATTAATCCAAAATGCAACTTTCTGAGTCAAACAGTGGTAACCATTTGTGTAAGTAATTATATACAGTTATTTCAAAATACCATAGTGTGTAACAAAGTTATGCTCCGTACATGAATTGTAGCTAAAAGGTCGGACCCGAAAGTGCGACATTCATGTTTAAACAAGGGTGCTGGCACTTGCAAGTCCAAGATCGAATTTATCCTCTGGACAAGAATTTTTGCTTTAGAAACCTATGGAATAACGTGAATATATTTGAAAATTGGTCCATGCAATGACATGTAGAAAATTACCAGACTGACACAATATACTTATTTATAGCCCTCTTTAACAAGTTTTGAATCCTACATGTTATAATGACATTGGTGGTAGCCACATTTGTGTGTGGGGCTCACAATACTTGTTTGAAGTTTAATACTTGAAAATAGGGCCATGCATGTTGAATCATAGCCGGGACAAGATGCTACGGACGGACGGAAGGACGGACGGAACTAAGCAAACATTTAGCCCTTGCACCAAAAGGACAATGATAATGAAACGAACCAAACTTACTCGACATGGATATAAGGACCATACATACGTATAAAATGTTACTGACTGTAAATATACACTTTTATACAAATGGAAGACAACAAAAATTGCATAAAACACATATAGTTTAAACAGATACAAAATATACACGAAGAAGGGACACTGTGGGGCATGTGACATGTCTACAAGACAGTTTTTTATCTTGCATATACCTGTATTTTCGATAGCCAAAAGCTGACTTCAACGACTGCCTATTACAAATCTAGTGGCCGTTTTCGACCAGGTCCCTAGATCTAAGGTCAAGGTCACCTTTAGAGGCCAATGGTGCTGGCGGGCACGACATTGCAGAATGTATTTCTAGTTTATTGTTCTAAGCGATTTTTCTCTCCAAAATTTAACTGATTGTATATTTCTTTATATGGCCTTACAGGCATACAGACACTCAATATGAAAATGGCGCGAAAAAAATGGTAGGCGCATAATGGCGGACTCAGATTGTTTCCTCTGTAGAGCCATTTTGCTTATTTTCTTTTGCTGATATCACATGGCAGATCTATGCTTGACATGTAGGAAGCATTTTCATAATGAAATAACATGACAGAATTTGTCATGGATACTTAGATCATACACCACCACTACAATTTGGGTTCTCATTTTGTAACTGATTTTGCAGTTTGTGTGTTTGACTGAAAATATTTTTGCTGCATCATTATTCTTTTGATTTGTATTCGGCACCGAAAATATTCTTCAAAACAAATATAAGTAACAGACATTTAAAATGAGTCCCGATGTGTGCTGAAGCCATTGGAAATATGTCAGTTTGATATAGAATAAACTTATGATGATTCTTTAAATGGCAACTATTCGTTTTCGAACAGCGGTCGTCATTATACCACAGTATTTTTTATGTGAACCATTTCCTGTGGTTTTCGAATGGACTTGTCAGCAATATCGGAAAAGAAAAACAGAACACCAACTAATAGGATAATAAAAATGTGAAATTCGCGAAAGTCAAATTATTTTTACATAAAGAAATTAGCTTTTTCAAATTTAATATAAGATGGTGATCCAAAGGCAGATAAGGAGTAGTTGAGACAATAACTGTAAAATATGTGAGTGCGCGTGTTAGTGCGTGCGTGCTTTCTTAATTACGTGCGTGTGTGTATGTGTGCGCACGCGCGTGTGTGTATGTGTGTGTGATCAGGTTTAACGTATTTTTCATATAGTCATATAAACGTGTCTACAAGTGTCTACTTGTAACGGTGAGCACAATGCCCAAGTTAATAGTGCCGCCTCACTGGAATATCACGCCGTAGTCACGTGACATGATACCCCACTCAGTCACAGTATACTGGCACTGGGCTGACCAGTCCTGGCACCTATGCTTAATGCTGAGCGCCAAGCGAGGAAGCTGCCTGTACCATTTTTACGTCTTTGGTATTACGCGGCCAGGTATCGAACCGACGACCTCCGAGGCAAGAGGAAGATCCCTGCCATGCACTTTGTCCAGTACTTTCCATACAATGTAAAGAAAATGTTCGGGTGACAAATTAACAAATCGAGTTAAGAATGACATCCGTAATAGGCCTCAATTTCACCAAAGCGTACATACAACATGATAATGTAAGCTTTGAAAATGTCAAACGATAGACAAGTTATATAGTGATAGAAGTACTCAAAAATTTACCTTGGATTACCTCCTTTGATAATGTTGGTTTTTCCTGAGGTTTCTCCCCTGAAAACTAGAAAAAAAATTTCCATATGGAAATTTTAGATTTTGTTTTGATATTTGTATCAGAATCATATAATGCAGCATTCTACTGCAAAATTTTCTCGAAACTCTAGTTCAGATTCTTATAATCAAAGAAATTATATATTTCCCATAGATATCAATGTTAACTTCAATACCGATTATCTCCCCCCCCCCCCCCCACCCCTGCCCCTCCCCACCTCACTCCCCCAAAAAAGAGATAAAATTTGAAAAGTCCGTGGGTGAAATGTTTTTAATTTTGAATGTCTTTAAAGTCACCAAATTTCATTTAAATATTACCATCCAGTTACAAGATATGAAATATGGCTATAACACCATGTTATTCTTAAGTACAAATTATCTGATGCTACATGAAGAGATGTTTTTGATTTGTCATTTATTAAACAGAGCACATTTCCTTCAATACATGTGTAAGTCATTACACTTCTGTAACTGCTGTCACAACAGCTAAATGTCTCCCATCAACAAAATATGGTTGTGATAGTTTTTATGAGATGGTCATTATCTTCAAGATAAAGTTTAAGTAGTAGGTATATATATATCGAGAAGAATGAAATGGTTGATGCAGTGTAACATGTGATGCTACTGAGTGAAAATGTCTCTGTGAACATCCATTATTAACAATAATAAATGTCCCACCAGAAGTTCTTTCTGTATCCAGAGTAATAAAGTTATGCACCGTGTAATTTCAAATTATTTTATCGGTTTCCCTTAAAAATGTTTCACAAAGACATATAGGACAACGGTTATATTTTGATAAGATGAGATCGGTTCAGGCAATTAACAAATTTCCTTGGTATAAATTGCAAGGATTGATAGCATATATAGAAGTGTATGTGGTTATGTAAGGTGATCTCAGGACATTAACGCACTCTGGATTTCCAAAGATTTTGCGAGAAGGAAATAATCCAAACAAAAGAACCATATATCAGTATTGTTCTTTCAATAGAACGGATGATAATTACTTATCCAGTCCATACATTTAAGGGATATCGTAGAGAAACACTACTCTTTTGCAAGTGCACAGATTTTTTTTAAACGACGTGTAACAATCTTGTTACATTCACCAATTATTGTCCGTTTAAGTTTAAACAGAATGGATTTAAGATTATGAAATAAGATGCAAGTTAGAAACTGAAATTGAAAGACTGTGATTCTGTCGAAACTTACATAAGGTTGAAAAATCAGATCTTTCATATAACCCTATGAAAAATGATTTGACCTGGTATTCTAGGATATCTGACAAAACAACAATGTTGTCAAGTAAACAAGATTTCGAAAGGTTTCAAGTTATCCAACCACAAAAAAAAGAGAAAAAAAAAAAACACAAAAAAAACGCGAACTGAAGTTAAGCCCTTTGTTTGCCTTTCATGTAGGAAAGTAGAATAATAGGCATATTTCAATGCAAGTCACTTTATAGTCTCAGTTATGTAAGAACTATCTATCAAGACATATTTATATCTATAATTTACCAATTCCTATTGCTCTTAGCTCACCTGTCACGTAGTGACAGTGTGAGCTTTTGTGATCACCCTCCGTCCGTCCGTCCACAATTTCTTGTGAACAAGATAGAGACCATATTTTGCAAGTATTTCTAATCAAACTTGTACAAAACTTGCATTGGCATGATATCTCAGTTCCTTTCGAAAACTGACTAGATCCAATCATGGGTTCTAGAGTTATTGCCACTTAAAGGGCCAGAATTTGCTTTTTTGTGCGTCAACCTTTTCTTGTCTGCAAGATAGTGGTTTCATTTATGGTTTTGTTTTAACCAAACTTGCACAAAACTTGTATCACCATAAGATCCTGGTTCTTTTCTTGAACTGGCAAGATCCCGTCATGGGTTCTAGAGTTATAGCCCCTGAAGGGCCAAAATTAGCTATTTTGACCTAGTCTGCACAATAGCAGCTTTATATTTGATTTGATTTTTACCATACTTGCGCACAATTGTATTACCATAAGATCTTTGTTTCTTTCTTGAACTGGCCAGATTCCATCATGGGTTCTAGAGTTATTGCCCCTGAAAGGGCAAGAATTAGCTATTTTGATCTTGTCTGCACCATCAGAGCTTCATTTATTATTTGATTTTAACCAAACTTGCACACAACTTGTATCACCACAAGATCTTGGTTCCTTTCTTGAACTGGCCAGATTCCACTATGGGTTCCAGAGTTATGGCCCCTGATAAGGCTAGAATTAGCTATTTTGACCTTATCTGCACAATAGCAGCTTCATTTATGATTTGAATTTAATCAAACTTGCACAAAACTTGTGTCACAATAAAGTCTTGGTTCTTTTCTTGAACCGGCTAGATCCCGTTATGGGTTCCAGAGTTATGGCCCCGGAAAGGGCTAATATTAGCTATTATGACCTTGTCTGCACAATATCAGCTTCATTTATTATTTGATTTTAAACAAACTTGCAAACAAATTGTATCACAGGCTTTCAAGTGGCTCTAAAATTCATTAAAAAATCCTGATATTTTATGCCTCCCTAAAATTCCTAAAACAACACCCAGAAAGAGCCAAATTACTAAAAGGCCCTTTTTTTAATAATCCCTATTTTTTGTAAATTCTGTCTGAACTTAAATTTGTTTTGCACAAAGTCATGCATGATTAATATTATAATGAACCAGTTAATTTATTAAGTTAATATTCTTTAAGATTCATTTACAGTGGATGATTCTGTGCTCCGCCCCCACCCCCAACCTCTCCACCAACCCCCTCTCCCCTCCAAGTTAGCTGAGAAGTGACCTAAAATCATCTAAGTTGCACCCAACTATATATTTTCTCAAAATTTAGGCCCCAAAACGAACGAGATGCCACCATTCCATACTATCATTTTAAAATTTTCCAGGGGGTAATCCCCATGCCCCCCTCAAATGAGGGGAGTACCCCTCCAGTACCTCAAAATTTAGATAAAAATGCAGCAGATACCACCATTTCATATCTGCATTTCCAAATTTTCCAGATGGAGAGTCCCCCCACACACCCCTAAAATTACAGGGATACACCTCACACACAAAATTAAGACCAAAAAATGCACTACAATCCAGCAGTTTATACATGTATTTCAAAATTGTCCAGAGGGCTGAGGCAGCCCCCTGACCTCCCTAAAATTAGGGGGCTACACCCTCCTATGTATTCTTCAAAATTTAGAACAAGAAATACACCAGCGGCCACAATTTCATACCTGTATTTCAAAATTTTCCAGGAGTGGAGGGGGGGGGGGGTAGCCCTCTGAGCCCCCCACTCCCTACCCACCCAATATTAGAGGAGTAACCCACCAGTACCTCAGCATTTAGACAAAAAATGCACCAGTGGCCCCAATTTCATACCTTTTTATCAAAAGCTTTCAGGGGGAGAGCCCGCTCTTCAAACACGTACAAAAGGCCTTACTCCCATACCTACCCCCTCTCGGTGCTATGTACCTCGCCAATGATGACCTGGGCCAGGTGATGATTAAAAGCAACAATATATATGGTCAATGGGCGAGCTTGACATGTTGCCCGTGGGCATTTAGTCCTAATTTAACACTTATTTTTGGCAAAAACAGCCCTAATTTTTTGCACAAAAAGCCCTAATTTTAGCCCTAATTTTTTGCCAAATAGTTCTTGAAAGCCTGGTATGACCATAAGATCTCGATTCCTTTTTATACACTCGAAGGGACATATTATGTCATCGCCTTGGTGTCTGTCTGTCTGTATGTCTGTCGGTAAGCAATTTCCCTTCAGCTCTGTAACTCTTGAACCCCTTGGAGGATTTCAAAGAAACCTGACACAAATGTTCACCTCATTAAAACGACGTGCAGAGCGCATGTTTCGGATGGCTCACTTCAGATCCTTCTTTTGTTCACTTACAATATTATTTTTAATTACTTCCCTTTTATGTTACTATAAATAGCTTATTTAGTAACATTTTTATTATTGGCCGTAAGGAAAAAACCGAAACCACTTTTCTTTGGTACAACATTGATGGTACCTCCAATTTTTAGGTGTATTTTGACATATCTGTACCTTGTAAGGTTTTTTTTTTCTTTTTGGTTAAAGTCTTCCCTTTTTATGTTCCTGTCCTTTGGTCTTAGATATTTTTTCTGAGGACTTAGATTTATCTTTAATTTCTTCCTTTGTTGTTCCTGCCCTTTGGACTTCATCGGTCAAAATTTTGCTTCTATCCTCCTCTGATGTAATCCTTCGGGCATGAAACTACTGGTCTGATTTGAAAATAGTTTTATTTGAAGCAACTTTAAGAAAATTTCAATTATATTTTCTCATAATTCTTTTAATTGATCTTGATTATGATTTTTTGACCTTCTTGTCCTTAATTGCAATGATGAGGTGAGCGATATAGGGCCATTTTTGCCCTCTTGATTTAAAGTTAAAGTAAGTTCTATTTCTTATCGTATAATAACTAACACAACCAAACCTTAAGAAATAATGAGTGGAACTTAATTATACTATACTAGTAACATTTACACCGAACAAAAAAAAACAAATCTGCAACAATTAATACTATGTTGTTTTTTTTTGGAAAATTAAGACAACTGCGTCAAAACATTATTGTAGTCTGAGAGGACAAAGTATCTTTAGCACATTTTTACTTCTATGAATGAGACAAGCATGCATCAGTACAACTTCTTCGTTTTTAAAGAAACAATGTTTGTAAAGGTATGGCTATGTGGTCATATAAAGCCTTGTCTTGCGGTAATCTTGATCATGTAAATTCTAAGGATTATTGTAACATTTTCTGTAACAAACAGGTGATTAAAAGTTAAAGGCAAGGGCATTTCCTAGGTTCACTAATATGTTTATAAAAACAGATGCACTTTCTGCTTAATATACATATCAATGTATTCGACACGTACCTAAACATTTGAAAAAAAACCCACAGCAATGTGAGGCCTGCCGGACTTCAGAGAGTGTAGCATATTGAAGTAACATTACGGTAATAATATATTATAAATGTCTTCAAATTAATTTAACATAAAATGTAGGGTATATGCTGTCTTATATCCTTGCATTATATAATGTATACGTATATAGTGATAATCAATATTTTACTGACATTCTAAAAGGTTCAGAAGAACACTATTTAAGTTTTATTCGCCCCTTTGACTCTCGAACCAGATTCGAAAATGTAAAGTGGTTATGAGATAATATTAATATAATAATGTGTAATGAACAAACAATTTCCAATTAATGCTACATGTACGCACATTGGATCTGAGGACAGTTAATTGAGACACTTGTTCATCAACCAGAGCCTTGCTTTCTTCATTTTGAAAGTGAAAGTAGAAGTTTAAAAGTTTGTTTTTTAATCTATATTTAACATGACATTTCAGTTTTCTATATGTGATTAACACGTACGGGTTAATAATTCTAATAAGTAAGTTTTTATAAACACACGACAAATAGTAGCTTTCCTATTTTTTCCATTCAAGATTGATAAGCGTTTCTAAGGGTTACCCAAAAGGCTTCGGGTAAAGTTTATATTTAACCATCGATAATAA
The DNA here is from genome assembly GCF_021730395.1 of Mercenaria mercenaria. Lineage (NCBI taxonomy): Eukaryota > Metazoa > Mollusca > Bivalvia > Venerida > Veneridae > Mercenaria > Mercenaria mercenaria. Next base: position 30,515,855 of record NC_069362.1, read on the forward strand.
CGTGTTTATCTGTGGTGTATTGGTCAAGTATGCAAAAAAATATTTATTGCGACTCGAGCGTGATTTTTTTCTTGATTTCATATATATCAAAGATATTTTAGAAACAAAATCTCAAGTTCTTATGTTCATTATTTGGTGAAACTTTATTCTAAAGAAAAATTATTTAGCCAAAATCTGAGTCCAATCCTTTTAGCGAAACCCTAGTTGAAACAAGTCGTCGGACTGGTTTAAATAAAGATAGACTGGTGGAAATAAAAAATCCAGTTATACAGAAGATGTGTTTGAATAGACTGTCTTCAGATCTAACTTTTAGGAAGCTCGAGAACTAAAGTCAGATTGGATGAATTAATAAAAAGGATTATTGAAATATGATGAGAATAATAACTGCTTAATGTTTGCTCCGGTGACGTTGATTAAAATGTATGCAGATACAGCATGTTATAACATTATACACAATGGATCTCAAAGCCTATCTTCTATTTCCTTCAAAAAGAGATACGTAGGTGATAGGTTTTAAAGCATGTATCCAGGAGGAAATGACTATCAATATTTTGGTACCATTATTTTAGTATCTTAATTTTGTATCTGTAGGGTTGTTTCTATGTACGTTGGTGTTCGTCAGGTATATTGTGACGAATTAGGTTCAGTCCGTATGAGGATTTATTGACCATGGGCTTCACTCTTTTTCAAGGCTGATAAATCCTCCATTGAACTCTCAAAATGGCAATACTTAGTAATTGTATATGGTTATAGGTATGGAAATAAAGCATATAAATGACATGGCAGGTCGGAATTATGTTTAAATTAATTCAGGTAATGAAACCCTTGATTTCATTTTCTTTCTCTGCTCTCAAATGGTCTGATCAACGCGGCGTTGAAAATGACAAGTTTACATTAAGAACATCTGACTTGATTATGGCTATTATAAGACTAAGATACATAGTAACAATCTAACATATCTTTGCAATTGCATGTTTTAAATCTATATATTTTTATGTATTTATTTTGACAGCACCTTATTGTGCATACGATGCAATGATATAAACAGCATTATGTGAAATTAGATAAAAATGATTACGTCAAATATCTTAAATTTTATATAATTTTGTAAGTAATTGTAACTGCCAGTTGTAGATGCCTGTAAGTGTCTTTTACATGCAACTGGAAAAAAAGAAAGAAAAGAGTTTATTGACTGGACATTCATGTTTTAACTAGAATAAGACTATTATAAAGACAGTGATATAATTGTTAAACAACGAATTGTATCTTTTTAATGTTTTACTTTAATTAATTTGTTAAGAATTAAATGTTTAAGAGTCTAATATATTTTATAATCATCATATATTTATATACTTCTGTTTTCAGGGGGTGGAGGCTACAACCAGTGTAAGATATCGTGCCAATTAATAAAAAAAAAATTAAATTTCAAATTGTAAAAAAGCAAACTAGAATACTCTTTTTATGCATAGGTAAAAAGTTTCATTATGTTCCTAACCAAAAAGCGGCTTTAGTAAATTTCACCTTATTTGAATGTAAAAATAATAACATCTACAAAATATAAAGACTGAGAAAGAGCATTAATTTTGGTGTTTGTCCTGGCGTGTACATCAAGGCGCCCCAAGATGAGGTTCGATCTGCCGTTTGAGAGTGTTACACCAGCCCGACAATACGTAACGGCACAACGAAATATTGAACACAACACCACGAAACATCTAATTTCGCAATCTCTAATTTGCAACTTGGTAAGCTCGCGGATAAAATGTTTCGTTGTGTGCACCAACGAGCTAACACAAAATGTGTTAAATATGGCGCATGCGCCAACACGGAACAATTAAACAATTTATTTTGGTCTTTGTTGCGACAAACAGTACACCATGTTCATGTTCAGTGATTATGTTCATATTGTGAGTCTGCCTGTATGAAATCTTACAGCTGTAAAGACCTGTTCAAAATTGTAGTCATGATTATTTCACATTTACATCTGTAGATTGTATATAACAGCATTGATTTTGCAGCTGTAGATTTGAATTTACTGTTGGAAAACGACTGTAAAACTGGTCAAATTATGCAAATGGGATACAGCTGTAAAACATCTTACAGCAGTAGAAAGGAGAAAGTTACAGCTGTAAATGAGCCTTAAAGTAACAGCTGTTGAAATATTACAGATAGTGAAAAAGAGAGCATTATACCGTATAGCGGGTTATTTCTACGGGGAAAATATTTCTGCGTTTCTGCGGTCTCTCGGTAGAATCGCAAAAATATTTCCAGCAGAATATTCATCAAGCAAAAATTTAAAACGCAAAAAAACTGCATTTTTCCCCAACGTTGTTTCATGTTATGGTTCCCTAGGTAATCCGAAGTAATTATTGGAAATTACCGTCGCAATCTGACAATTACCGATAATTGTATAATTAGGTGTGATGGTCAATCAAAGCGCTAACTGTTAATCCCTCAGAAAACATTTTTCTTCTGTGAATGAAATAATTGAGTGAATTTCAATTGTGTTATTCTTATTAAACCCTTGTAATAAATATCTTCCGAACTATACTTTAATAACCTTTATATAAGTATAACCGTTATGCCGATATACCGTAGCTTGCAGTTGTTGTTTGTGCAATTGTTGTTGTACTTATATTTTTTCAATTCACATGTTATTGTATCCTACAATGTTTTCATTAAATGCAAAGTTATTTTACAACAGTTACCGGTAATTTAGTTTATTGTTTTCATACGCTATCATTCTCACAACGCTCGATCATGCGAGGAACTACCTCCTCTTTGGCATCATAAACGCAGAAATTTCTCTTCCTTTTATGTGAAAACGCAGAAATTAAACACGCAGAAATTTGTTTCACAATTTTTGGGGCCAAAACGCAGAATATTTTGACCGCAGAAATAACCCGCTATACGGTAAGGGACGAAAGCAGAGATACGAAATGTTTAATGATGAATTGTAGATCTCTAGAAAGGATAGCCATTATCATAAAAATGACAAAATACATGATCTAGTACGTAACAGAACAATATGAAATATGGTAACAAAGTCCGAAAATCCAGAGTAGAATATAACGTTACTGTAAAATCTAGTCGTTAATTATAGCATGGAACTGTTTTTTTTTTGTCTTGAAAATATAAGACAATCTTGTAATCATGTTTTTAAACTTATTAGCTTCAAATACAATGTAAACAGTTAATGTATGTAGTTTTACATGTCTTTCCAATATTTTAGATGATGTGGTATCTCTGTGAATGTAAGTTATATCCCGCCAAAATGCATTAAAGATGGCTGACAGTACTCATGTTTCCTAAAAAAAAATCGTTACAGCTGTAATTTTTAGACATGACCATTTTACAACTGTAACTTTCAGCTGTAATTATTTACAACTGTTGAGACCTGTACGTTTTACACCTGTACATTTCAACTGTATTTCTGGTATTTGTCCAATTACAGGCCTTTTACAGCAGTAAATTTAAATACAGGTTCTTTACAGACATTTTACAAGTGTAAAACAGGTCCTAATTTCGTACGTCAGGAGGACCTTAAAATGAGGGAAAAAACACATTAAAGTCTTTACATTTTGCTTAGGCTTAGACACAAGAGTGTTTAAATATACATTGTATCTTTATATTTCAGCTATACAACAATATATGTGTATAACCTAAACACGTTTTCCGTACGATATTGTGATAATATCACGGAATCAACAGGGGTAGATATAAACAAATATTACACTGTAGAAGATGGAAGTGAGTTCAGTGTTTCCGAACAATTGGTACAAAGAGTTGTCCCGGTAGACATTACAGCTGGGCCTATTACGTGCAGTTATGGTAGGACATGTTTCTGTTTCATTGTTTGAGACTGTGCAGATATTTATGATAGCTTGTACATTCGGATTGTGGTAAACCTACAACAGTTACTGTCTTTTGAGTGGTCTTCGTTTTTAGTAGATGCCTGTTCGATCCTTTGATGTATGTCCTTGAAGCATCTACTATTTCATTCCAAAATACACAGGAAAATCAACGAATAACCTAAAACAAGTCGTTTTTATAACTCTCCCAAGCAAACAAACAGATTTTCAGTTGGGCGTGAATGAATTTCTTTATATTGGCGATAGCACAGCATTATACATACCGATCGTTTTATATTTCAATAATTTTGAAACAGAATGTTTTTTATAGAGTTTTTGATTATTCAATTTTCCAATAATCCATTGTGACCACATCAAGTTAAATCTAAATTGGCCAAACACATTCATAGTGGTAGGACAAAAACAAGTAATTATTTCATTGTATGATAGAAAAATTAAACACATTACTGTTTGAACCACCAAAGTTATAGCTGACAATGAAGTCTCCAAGTGATGCAGAGAGAACGTGGGGTTTGTTTTTTAAATATATCTGTAAAAATGCCAAAAAGGTACAGTTTTAAGTATTTTTGTACAATTTATAGGAAAAGTCCTTTTATTTATTAAGAAATCCGGTATTCGGTATAACGTTATATTTATCTTGTTTTTTTTTTATATTTTTTTTTTTTATATTTCCAGTGTATATAGTAACTCATGGGGAAATGATTAAATTGTCATCAAGTGTCTACTATAACGTGCATTGTATTTTTTTTTATCTCGCTTGGGTTGCGGTGGTATTGGAAAATCAAATTTTAATAACAATTTCCGGTAGTCAATGATAGTTACTAAAAAATAAGTCAAGAAATTTATGAGAAACAAAGTTTAAAATACTTAAAAAATTATAGTCATATTTTTTATGAATCCTTCATTCCCGAAAATGAAGGTACGTCACACAAATTACTTTTAAATTAGATATGTGTCCGTTGGATCCTGGTGCCCCTGGGTGAAATTGACAATAAGGGAAATGTTTTTAAGATAACCAACACAAACGTTTCAGCATTTTATATGTATTTTTCACTAAGTCAGGGACCATAACACATTTCCGGCTGAATGAAATCGCAAACAAAACACCAGTTGCATTACTTCACTTGATATTTATCAATCATCTAATGTGTTTTATGATTCTAGGTCATATATTTTTGAGATACACGGGATACAAACTTTCATGCTCATTATGCACACATCTTAACTAAGCCAAGGGCTATAACTCTTGTATTGCAGATTGAAACAAAATCAAAACTCAGCTGCATAAATTCACGAACTAACATTTTTTATAAGTAAAGATGAAATAGCTTTAAGATAACATGCAATATAAATTTTTAAGCACTGTATGGGTATTTTCACTAAATCAAGCACTATATCTCCAATCTGGCTAAGTAAATCTCCAAACAGAACATCAGGTGAATAACTTCTCATGCTATATTACTACAATGTTTTATGACAAGTACGTTTTAGATACATGCGATAAAGAGTAGATTTTTACTATATCATCAATCTGGTCAGACCAACAGAAATCCGAAACAAATTCCTAGGTGAAAAATAAACATGGTTTATGTATACTTTTACTAAGTACAGAGCCATAACTCTGTTTTGGCTAGATACAATATCATACGTAACTCAAGTGTACATCATCGCCTGCTGAAAATCAATCCTGCGAGATTTGATGACCGTAGTTAAAACACTTTCTGAGATACATGCGACACAAACTTTTTAGTCCTTTGATACATATTTTGACCAAGTAAAGGATCGTTATTTTGGTCTGGTTTTGTAAAATCCAAATGGGAACATAAGGTGAACAGCTGCACATGCTGAATGACAATCAAGTTGGATGTGATGACTCCGTGTCAAATGCATATTGTTGCACGAAATTAGGACATTTTATTCATCCAACAACTAGGAAAGAAGCTGTTGGTTTCCTTTCAGAATACAATTCTGGCGGATCGTCTAAACAGTTTGATTGTAGAAATGACAATACGACGATACCGTTGTCAATGGTATGCCTTTATGATGTAGATGCTGCAAAATATATGACCGGATGTAGATCAGGAGAGCATTTGCAAAACTGTGGTAAGTTATACATTCTTTATATTGTCAATATCTAGCGAGAGGTCGCTATCATTGCTGAGGTTTTAAAGTATAATATAGTATTTTCAATACCTAATACTGTGAATAGGACTGACAGATTTAGTGTTAACAAACAGAGATATTACATACAAATGTAACAAAAGAAGCCAATATTTTATGCAGTTATTGATTTATTAGAAACACTTTACGTCTGTACCATAAAATAAATGGTAGAAACATTCAACAAGATCATGACTTAAAATGGAGTGTTAATATAAATTATGCTGCAAGTGAGTTGCATACTGTTAAACTCTTGGAAAGAGACGATAGATGAGCAAGTGTGAATTTCAGGTAATGTGTCTTGTCCGGAAAATACCGTCAAGTGTCCCGGAAGTTATTGCATTCCATTACGATTTGTTTGCGATGGTAGAAATCAGTGTCCTGGAGGAGAAGACGAGCATGATTGTGGTAAGTTAAATAACATAAAATAAACGAAATAAAGTAGCAATTTGAAATAACTTGGAGCAGTTTGTCGAACTAATGCAATAATGAAATTGTCTTGGAAAAATAGTTAGAAGAAGTATAGTAAAATATTATCGTAATGTTCTAAATTTTCAAACCAGAACATATCAATATCTTTATATTTCGGGTGTGTCTAGCTTTCCTGACAGTGTTTCATTTGTACATGTATGTTTTTTCATTAATTTATTTAGTATACCCTATTATGATAACTGCAAGCCTCTGAATAGAATGTGCTTACGTTTGAGATTTTTTAATCATTTATTTTGGTATATGTAGAGAAAAAATTATTGAAATAGTGTAATAATTATGCTTTTGTTTGTAAACGGTAATCAATTTGCCAGAGAAATTAATTGTTGAGTTTGCCATTACTTTGTTTCTCCAGGAACCGTAAATATTAAACCCATAGTGAAGTTTGTATGTTTTTTCCGGTGAATATTTGTAAATAAATTAATAATTGTTAATAAAAGTAAAAGAAAGCATTTCAAAAAGCTATACGCCAAATTAATTTATTGAAACACTTGTTTAAGAAATATAGAATAACTTAAAAATATGTTAGTCACGTGTAACAAGTTTATCAACAAGAGCTGTCAGTTGACAGCGTGCTCGACTATTCTCAGTGCCTGAAAGTATAATATAAGCTATGAGTAAAACTTTAACATTACAGTAAGCATATTCTTAGTCGAAAAGGGGCCATAATTCAGTCAAACTGCTTGATAGAGTTGTCTACTCCTGTTTACAGACTGGGGTCATGATGGTAAACAAGTATGCAAAATATGAAAGCAATATCTCAATGGACTTTGAAAATATTTGGGGTGGTACGCAAACTTTAACATTACATCAGCATATTCTAAGTCGAAAATTGGCCATAATTCAGTCAGACTTGTTAGAGTTGTCTGCTCCTGTTTACAGACTGGGGTCATGATGGTAAACAAGTATGCAAAATATGAAAGCAATATCTCAATGGACTTTGAAAATATTTGGCGTGGTACGCAAACTTTAACATTTGTGTGACGCTCACGCTAACGCTTACGCCGACGCCGGGGCGAGTAGGATAATAACCCTATTCTTCGAATAGTCGAGCTAAAAATATAGAACTATTCTGGCATTTGGTATTCATATCAATAAAACAAACAAAAAAATGATAGTGGTCTATGGACTTTAGATGATTTACAATTGGAAGCATACACATTGAAATGTTCACTATGTTACTACGCCTAAAAGAGGTTAAAGTTTTCAAATATTAAAAGTCATGTCTCTCTCTTCTTTATTAAAAATGCCAGCATGGCATATCAGCCCTGTGAATTACTAAAGCGTCTTATACATGTAGTCTGTTTCAAATATATAATGAGTGTAGCCATTTAGCCATTTTCAGTTTTTCAATATTCCATATATATATTATATATATAAATTTATATATATTAAAAATAGTGGCATGACACTTAATTTAACCAGTAACTGTAAAGTAAAAGTGTTTTCAGAAGTACAAAGCGTTCATTTTGTTCAATAGGTAGAAAGCAGATCTGCAAATATTAATATTTTTAATCAAATTCCAAGAAGCGTTATATATATATTTACAATTTTCGTTCTATTCTTTCTTGACTAGCTTTTTGATTAGGTTTATTCGCTGAAACACTGGGCGGAGACGTGGACAAGCACGTTATCGAACAGATCTCTGTTTTACTAAAGCATATTTTCTTCAGTGAAAACAACATATACGCCGTCCACACATTGACTATTACCATGACAGACACTGTCTTTAGCAATAGTTTTGTTGTTATTAATACTTTTTTCTTTTTAAGATTTTTTGTCTTTTATGACATAAACACATATTGGGCATGGTGTTAGTCTTGATAGTAATCTCGGTTGTCTCTGAACTGTATATGTTAGATTCCCTGTAGGATATCGAATGCAGATATTATTTTCGTTTTCGTTTTTGTCAGTTTTATGTCTAGCTTTATGCTAGAAAATGATTTCACGACATTTCATAAATTCATTATTGCGTAGATTTTAATAATATATACTTGAATTCCTAAAACAAGTAAAATCAGTTTAAGTAGCAGTTGCTATGTAATAAAAACATGTTTAAAAAATTCATGCATTTTCTTATCCCTTTTGATTTGTATTTATTGTTCTTCTTGAATTATACATAACTTTTAATTTTTCCTTTAAATTCCTCAGACGGACTCAAACTGAAACAGAATATGTTATTTTCAACCACTGTTACTTTTCCTAATAATGCTACTCTAATATTAAGCCTATGTTTAACCAATACTATTCGAGAAGTACATACCAAGTGTTTTGCAGATTCACGTGTCCAGTGATCAATCTTCTAAAAAAATTTGATTTGTTAAGTTTTAAATCTGACACATTTCAAAAATTAGTTATGAAATTCAGACGTTTTTCTAAATAGATTCCTTGGACCTTACAGAAGATACCATCATCCTCAGAAAATATTTTCTTACTTTCGTTATTGTTTGATTACCACACAAATTTAACATAATTATCAGTGTTGATATTATATGCTAGGAATTCAATACATGCTAAGAAAAGAGCAGATGAAAATAGACACCCTTTCCTAAGCCCCTCTGTATGAGAAAGGTTTCAGTCGAAATTCAATCATTTTAAACCACGCTACTTAAATCACTGTAAAATTGTATCCAGTTTATAGAAGAATAATCACAACTTAAGCGGTGCAGACACCAAAAGAAGGTAGTATGATCTATCTTATAAATGAAATCTGGAAAGTAGATCCAAGTCAATTTCACATCAAAGATAAGAGAAAAATACAAGGGTTTCCTTTGTAATTATGTAACTTTTAAATGCGATTCTCAATTGATAAGGTTGCTATTTTATAGTCAAAATGTCAGAGCAATCGCATTTAATTTGCATTTTCTCTGAAAGAATTAGGCTATGAAAGTACATGTATTCAATATTTATCTGCTTTTCTTGCAATTCTGATTATGTACTTCTTTCTTGCTTCTTCAAGAACCGAATAAAAAAGTGATTAATTCTAAAGATTTGCATGGGTAAATGAATTTTTCTTTTTTGGAAAATCTCAGGAAATTCTTAGGCCCAGCTCTTTTTCTGTGACGCGAATGGTATGCCGATCTGCGTTGATTCATCCTGTAAGCTAGTATCGTATGTGGATGACATTGCAGTACTTTCTGCTTATAAAATTCCAATGCCGTGTCAGTGAAGCAGGATGTGTCATTAATTTTTTTCATCATGGATTATCTATAGTATATCGTAAAATTTAGGCAAAACAGAGTCGTCTCGAAAATTTCACAAATTATACTCATTTCATGTAAAATCTTGCAACAATCATGCTTTACCTGCCAAAGAAACTGCTACTTGTCTTGCTTTTACTATTGATGATTTTTTTAACATGTAGAACGAGTAACTGTAATTTTTTAATACAGAAATTGTTAAACATTGAGTACAAAAGCAAGATAACCTTAGTGTCCGCTCTTGTTCAGTGTCATTTAGATTATTCTTGTTCATCATAGTTTTAGATCAGAAAAAGGAATTTCATTCGAAACTTCAGGCTTTTAAAACAGCATAACTTGATTTTTTGTCAAATTAAGCTACCAGCAGTAGTATTAATTATGATGTTTCAGACAAAATGAATAGTCTCAATTTGTACGTGGCAGTTAGTCGCAACTCTGTTTTAATCATTAATAATTTTATTGTGATAAGAAGAACGATAAGGAATTCAAAAAATATTAAATGGACAAAATTAATACAGAGAAAAGTCATATGTAGAGAGCGGTGTCGATACAATTGACTATTCAATGAACATGAAAATAAATGTGCAACTAGAAAGAAATGAAAAGCTATATTTTGAATTTTCCTAGTTTTGGATTTACCATTCGGTGACAAAGTTTTATCAGAACCTTAATTTTATAGGGATATTATTCAGAAACGCCATAAGATATTGGGTAAGAAAGATCAAACTAGACTTTTTTTAAGTCTCATTGCATATTTTGTGTTCTGCCCGTGTGTAGTTGGGCATTAACCTTTGTGTTCTGTTTGATGTTATCTATTGTCCGTAGAATTATAATTACACTTTGCACACAATACCTCTTCAGCCACCTCCATTTGTAAAAATGTTCAAAATAAATTGGTAAACTGTTCTTAATAAATTACATGTTAGAAAAATTATGTAGCATAATTATATTTCAAAACTTTATAAAAAGTATTCATTTGATACATGATTTTAATGTACCTTTTTATTCTTTAGCTTGTACAGACGAAAGTAGGGAGGTCATTTTACTGATTGAGGACACCTCAAGTCAGCTGGAAAGCAAAACTGCTGCTGTAAGCTTAGCTAAACAGTTTTTCACCAGTCGAAGTATCGTTAGGCTACTTTTTTACAAGAGTCAACCTCGTTTAAAGGACTTTACCCTTACACACAGAGTGTTGGAAATACAAGAAGAACGTGTCAGTCAGTTTAATGAAATCAAATGTCGGTATAAATCGGCTGCTAGAGATTTATTACGGAAATTACAGTTTTCAAAAACACATTCAAATGGTATTGTCTTTATTGAGGATAGTATGGAGTCATCTATAGTAGCACAGTTACTGCTGTCAAATCTTTCGAAACCAGCATTTTCAATATATAGGATCATTAAGGACTACAGTCTTGCGTTAAATAAACCAAATCTATACAAGTTTGTAAAAGATGTACACATCAGCAGATGGGGCTCATTATTGTCGACTGGATACAGATTATTTCCGGAAATATGCACAGGCAAGTGCGTTTCAAACATTTTATGATCATAATTCTTACTTGTAATTTTAACATTGACGGTAATTTTTCAGACTTGATGCAGTTCATAATTCAGTTTAAACTGAACTAACAATCTTTTTACCGTTTCAAAATGATCAAAAGTGTTTAATTAAAGCTATGAAAGGTTTTTTATTTAATGCACCGGAATCAATACTATTTAGCGAAAGTGGACACTTTAAACGTATTTCAAAATCTGTAACCAGTTCAAACGCCAATGGATATTCTCCACAAAACATATCTCTGAAAATACGAAATCATATATAGACTAACAGGCAACTTACCGAAACTAACTTTATCTCTATTCTACCATCAAACAATCATTCAATGATATTTCAAATTTGACGACTAGAGAATAAGCTCCAAAATGTCTGAAAATGCTTTCATATACATAACTGGATGTAATTTTCATTTTTAAATTGGTGAGAGAATAGAAAATAAAATGTAATGAAAATTTGGAGAATCTATTTTTGTAGTACTAATGAAATGAGATTTTTCACCTACACTCCACAAGAAGGTAATGCCACTGTAAACCAATTCTAAGAGCTGTACTGCATATCTCTAGGGCAACAGAACGTAAAGTTTTGCTGTCAAAATAATGCAATCTTTGAGCCGTATTTAGCTACAACATCTTAGAAAGGATGCAATAGTCTGCATTCTAGAAATCTACAACTGCTTTTTTTAAATTTATCATATAAATCTCTTCGCTTGAAATACAGTTCTAAAGTTATATTTGTGGCAAATACTTACGTACTAAGTACTGTACTTTATTATATGAGAGAAGACTTGATGATGACACACATACATATTTCTGAACAATAGCTAAATAGATCTGCTTATTAATGATAGGCGTTAATATATTTGAGTTTTGAAAAGAAATGAGTGATCCCCTTCCTAACAGGAAGCAAGTATTTCAAAATGCTACACACTAATTTCAATTTCAGAGGCTTCGCACGTTCCATGTTTTGGAAGATACAGGTGCTCCTCAAGCAAGCAATGTATACCACTTGAAGAAATATGTGATGGGGTCGTTCACTGTAGCAATGGTGATGACGAGCGACTGTGTGATTTTGTCTGTCCACAAAAATGCAAATGTGTTGGTCAGACGATCAACTGTCAAGCGAAAAACTTCAACATGACTGATGTTAACACAATGTCAATACACACGCGAAGTGCAGACTTAAGTAGGAATTCTGGTATCAAAGATATAATATCCCAGGACAACTTACGCTTTCCTTTCATGTTAAGACTTAATATATCTTCAAGTGAAATCAAAATAGTAAACAGTATGGCCTTCTTTCATATAAACAATCTGATAACTCTAGATATAGCAAACAACAGAATCGAAGTGCTGCCAGAGAATGCATTCGGAAATCTACATCATCTTACCTTCCTAAATTTAGACGGCAATTTTGAGTTGAGAGTGGTTTCATCGTCAACATTTCGAGGTTTAAGAAATATCAGAAGTTTGAGATTATCTAGGACAAAACTAAAAATTATATCTTCTTTGACATTTTCTGACTTGAACTTGCAAAGTATAGATATTTCTAACAATGAAATTGAGGAAATTGAGAATTATGCTTTCAATAACACATCGGTTCAGAAGATAAACTTTGAAGGCAACAGGGTATTCAAATTTGGTGAATTCATTTTCAATGGTGTTACATCGCTACAAGAGCTACGTACGCCCGCTTTTAAATTCTGCTGCATTCGTCCATGTTACATAGGCGAGGATAAGTGTTACCCGTCAAAAAATGAGTTTTCGTCGTGCGAAGACCTTATGAGAAATTCAGTTCTACAGGCAGTTTTATGGCTTGTTGGGATAACCTCGTTATTCGGAAACCTTGGATCTATTGTTTATCGACTTGTGTACGATCGCGAGAGACTGAAAATTGGTTATGGAATATTTGTGACGAATTTAGCAGCAGCAGATTTCCTCATGGGTGTGTATCTCATCATTATAGCGGTCGTCGATTCGCTTTACAGAAACAGGTAACTTACAAATATGTGAAACAAATTTTGTATCAAAAACACCTCCCTGCTATAAGTAAAGATTTGGCTCTGTAAACGAAATCAGTATTGATCATGCAAACAGGTTTACATAAGTAAAAATAAGGTTATTTGTTCATGTCCATATACAGTATTTTCTAGTGACAAAAGAGTCAACTGAATTATGGTGTTATAAACAAACCAGTAGCTGATATTTAGACCAACGATAAAGAGTGCTGATCTGTGCACAAATAGCCAGTTTTAACTCTCGATCGGTGTTTTTGCCGTTTCAAGTTGGTACCATAATATATTTTCAACAGACTTTGTTTTCAGTTGAAAGGTAGCAAGGAAATAAATCATTTTATTTCGCTGGTAACACAAAAAATATTGACTTTTGCAAGGACAAAGCAAAAATGCACTAAAAACGGATCCTGCAATAATGAAAAAAGATACAACTAGGTGTGTTAGGCAGATGTTAATAAAAAATATTTTCGTATATGAAGCAACTCTGACGCTAACAATCATGCAGTGGACGTGGCAATCCTTTCCTCCAAACCCCACAAAAAAGAACAAACAAATACTGAATTTATAGAATAAAAACCTTTATTCATTTCTTAGAAAATTAATTTGTTTGGGTTCAGCATCGTTTTTAACAGTTTTTCTGACAATTAGTGTACAGGTATCAAATTGTATAGTATTATTATCCCCCGACGAAAGTCGGAGGGATATAGTTTTGGCGTTGTCCGTCCGTCCGTCCTTCCGTCCGTCTTTTCGTCCGTCCGTCCGGAGCCATATCTAGGGGAAAAAAAATAAATAAAAATTCCTTATTTAAATTTTTTTAAAAAATCTTCATATATATGTTCACCACTATGAGGTTATGGGGCCCATCAAGTTTCAGACAGATTGCCCAAGTAACGCCAGAGTTATGGCCCTTAGAAGTTTCCAGTGTTAACTATATAGGGTACTATAGATATGGCAATTTCTGCATCATAACTTTTGATATATTTGACCTTGAACTATGAAACTTTAACAGAATTTAGAGCACTATAATGTGGTTGTGCATACACAATTTCGAACGGGTTTCTTTTGTAACTTCAGAGTTATTGCCCTTTAATTTTCTAAAAATCCACATAGTTGTACATAACAAATTTACCATTTGGCAGAATTTCATTAAATTTCTTTCATTCTTTTCTGTGAACATTTATTATAAACATGTGAAGTTTTTTTTTTTTTCATTTCTTATTTTAGATTTTTTTCAAACCTTCCATGATTATTTATCAACATGCAAGTTGTACCATTCCCCCACCTCACTCCTCCACCCAGTCATGCCCACCACTGATCATGCATCCTCTGCCCCCCCCCCCCCCCCCCAACTTCACCCTTTTACCCCTTTTTTTCATTTTTAATTTTCCATCAATATTTATAATCAACATGTGAAATTTTGTTTCCTCTCCCGTTCCCCCGCACCCCTACCCCTAAACAAATAAATATATTAAGTTGTGACTGCACAAACCTTGTCCTCAGCCATGTTCAAGATATCTTACCTGTGTTCTCTTAAGAACATCTGTTCTTTTAAGTTCAAATGTACATGTTAAACAGCAACATCTGGTGCCAAACCACTCAAAGACAATATTCCGTTCCAATTAAACTTCACTGCCATGTTCAAGATATGTTACCTGTGTTCTCTTAAGGACATCTGTTCTTTTAAGTTAAAATGTATATGTTAAACAGCAACACCTGGTGCCAGACCACTCAAAGACAATATTTCGTTCCAGTTAAACTTCAAGCTCACATTTCAATTAACTGCATTTAATTTTAAAAGCTAAGCTTATTGCAGTAAGCATATTCCATTCAAAATAAATTCTTTAGTCAGAATCAAAGTATCATACATTTATTATGTACTCTTTTATTAAACATTTGTTTTCTGTTAAATTGATTTTGACTAATGAAATTATTTGCTTCTTATTAACATCCTTAACTTTTTGCCGGATATATTTTTTTGCCGTTCCTCACCACAAACCCTTTCGGCGGGGGATACCAATTCATCGAATTTGCTTGTTATGTTTTATTTCCTTGATATGATATTGGAATATACTAGCATAATTATTTAAAAGTGGTTGGCGTCTTTTCATTTTATCTTGTAAATACATCTGAATATAAATACATTTGAACACTTCAGGTGTATATTCTTTTAATGAAGATAGATATTGAAATATATTTTATTGCCAAATTAACATACGAGTATATCGGGACCTCAATTATCGTTCTTTCTCTATAGATGTGACACTGACACGCTTTCAAGATGTATTATACTGTTTTAACAAAAATAGGATTAATCGTTTAAAAACATCTCAGTATCCCTGCGGTGAGCATATCTGGAAATAAAATCTACCTAAAATCACGTTCAAGTTCAGTCTAAGCCTTATATATACATTTCTTTACAGATACATTTTTATGGATGATCAATGGAGAAAAAGCGTATGGTGTACCATTGCTGGTGTGTTGTCGACCGTATCTTCTGAAGCAAGTGTCCTCTTTCTTTGCCTGATAACATTGGACAGACTCCTGGTCATTAAGTACCCTTTTGGAACAATAAGATTTGGACCACTGAAAGCTTATGTTTGTTGTGGTATAAGCTGGATAACTGCCATAGCTCTTGCAGTCATTCCAACTATTTACACTAGTTATTTTCAAAGCAGATTCTACTCTAAAACGGGCGTATGTATTGCATTACCATTAACGCGGGATAAGCCGCCTGGCTGGATATACTCTGTCTCAATATTTGTTGGCTTAAACTTCTGCACGTTCATTATTGTGGCATTTGGACAGGTCTCTATTTTCACAGAGCTTCGAAGAGCTACATATGGCATGAAGAAAACCCAAAAGTCAAGGAGGCGTGATCTACAAGTTGCCAGAAATCTCATTCTTGTTGCCACAACGGATTTCCTCTGCTGGTTTCCAGTAGGAGTTATGGGTGAGATATTTATAAAAGTTTAATCTAGGTTAAGTTTTTGTTAGATATATGTTTGGGAGGATGGTGGGTGAAGAAGGGTATATACAATTGTCTTATTCTTTTATCAAAAGGAGAAATAAAACAATGATGACATAATCCAAGGCGGTTTAAAAATTCAAAAACATCACACCACCAGCACTTGAAGCCTTCAAGAATGATTTTCTTGTTATTCCTGTTTTTGCAAATCACGTAAAAAAAAACGGAAAATATGAATTAAACAAGATTTTATTCACTCATGTCCTTAACGTTTATATTTTTAAATTCATGTGTGCCGAATATGTAACGGAAGCATACATGAGTACTATTTGTTTTGAGGGTTTTTTAAGTGTTTGAGAAACCAACAAGGATCGGATACAATCACAAGTGAATATTTAGTTCATAAAGGCTTTTTGGCCATCATTTTACACTACTGTAGCAGAAAGTGTATAAAATGCATTAAAATGTGGACCAATTTTCTTTAAAAACATTTCTGGGTAGTCGCGACAACTAATTATTAATCAGGACCCTATGTTATTTTATACGTTTCAGGTATAATGGCACTAAATGGTCATCCAATTTCTGGCGATGTATATGCATGGACGGCAGTTTTCATTTTGCCCATTAATTCTGCACTTAACCCGATTTTATATACACTGACTGCAATTATCGGGAAGAAGGTAATCGATCAGTTTCTACTTAGTTACGTTTCTTTCACACGTATGTAACACCGAATGGAGAGCGAATGTATTTAGTAAAATGAATAAAATCTTGAGATAATGTTATTTAACTCCATTGGCATGATAACGTTTTAGTTCTTTTCAAACACATTAGCAAACTCTTTCCAAATGTTTCATCTTTACATTCAGTAATTACCTCAAAAACATCATATTATTGTCTCTGATTAGTGAAGATTTTTGAAAATGCATCTTAAATTTTAGTTTTGCATTTTTCATGCACATAATCGTCGTGCAGATGTTACTTTTAACAGAAAATTACAAACATATTAAATAGGCCTTTCTGCGGGATTGCATGCATTTACAAATAGCATCACAAAATAGTGAAGTTAGAAAACAATCTTCAGAATCGGAAATGATATATATTAGCAAAAGCTGAATCAACTGGACTGTGTATATTTTGCTGCATTTGCAGAAATTTTAAATAAAAATCAGAAACTGTATTTTTATCGGAAGGCAAATAACAACAGAACGAGAGTGGGTCTTTCTAGCTCGCCTGTCACGACGTGACAATGTGAGCTTTTGTGATCGCCCTTCGATCGTTTTACGTCGTCCGTCCGTTCATCCACAATTTCTTGTGAACACGATAGAGACCACATTTTGAAACTGATTTAATAAAATTTGCACACAATTTCTGTTGGCATAATTTGTCGGTTCCTTTCGAAAAGTGGCCGGATCCCATCATGGGTTCCAGAGTTATGGCCCTTTAAAGGGCCAAATATTGTTCATTTGGCCTTTGTGGTTTGATTTGATACAAACTTGTAAATTATCTTTAACAGCAATAGATCGTTGATGAATCCATCAGATCCAACCATAGGTTCAGGAGTAGCGATCCTTGATTGCCCCTGAAATACTCAAAATGTGTTAATATTTACCTTGTGAACTAGATAGATAAGTGACATTTTACATTTGATTCTAGAGTTACTGCCCCTGAAAGGGCAAAATTTTCTATATTGGCTCATTCAGCCATATCGTAGTTTCATTTATGCTTTGATTTGAAATAAACTTGAACAGAATATTTGTCTTGATGATCTCTAGGCCGGGTTCGAAACTGGGTCAGGTGGGGTCAAAAAATACGTGAAATGAAGGAAAAGCTTGTTAACACTGTAGAGGCCACATTTATAATCCTATCTGCGTATGAAACTATGTCAGAATGCTTATCTTGATGATTTATATGTCACGTTCTAAACTGTGCCATATGGTATCAAAAATTAGGTCACCCGGTCAAATAAAAAAAATGTTAACAGGTTTAAGGCCTCATTTATGACCCTATCTTCATAAAACTTAGTCGGAATAAGCATCTTGATAATTCCTAGACAAAGTTCCAAACGGGGTCATGTGGGGTCAAAAGCTAGGTCGTCCGCTCAAAACAAATGAAATGCTGTGTTCCAAGCAAGCGATAGTAAAATGTGAATATTAGAACTAAATGTCATTTTTGTGTGTTTAAACGGGCATAAACCTAAATATAATATATAGAATCAGTCTATGCATTTTGCACTGAAGGAAGAAAGCAAGTATGGAAGATTTATTTCTAACACAAACCCCTGTTTAAAAAAGTACGTTAATGTTTAAACAACTGTAATAAACTGCCTGTAACGTACCGTACTGACGGAAAGCAAAATATTTAAGTATGTTATAAGTACAATTTTATAAAGTTAATGTTCTCTGCATCTGTTTCAGTTAATTCGGAATTTCTAATGATATACTCAACACCTTTTTAATTTCACACTAGTTTTTTTTTATCTCCGACAGATTTAAATGAAATTTGTAAACAATGTTTAATGATTATTTTATTACAATAAGAACGATAATAGTCTGAAGTAAACTCATTTAACCGCAAGGGCAACAATAATGTAACCCTTAAATCAAAAGTCACATAATAAGTAAATTCGAAATCACATCCGCACTCTTTGAACCTATGAATTTGATGAAAATATACTGAACGTTCAACCCGTTTGAGTGAATTAGAATATAATATCAACATGTTATTCTACTTTTCAATATGTACGAAAATGCAGACGAAAGCAGGTTTAATGAACTTCACAGAGGGGGTGGTGGTGAGACATAGATAAATTATTTCGAATCTCAAAGACGGATAACGACAATGGAACAGTAAAGGACAAAAACGGACAGCCTGTTATCACAAACAGAATTTAGATTTGCAAACGGGTTCTTTACACAATTTTCTTCATTTCGAAAGCCCCTGATATGGAAATACCGAAATCTACCAGAAAGTGTTACAGAGATACGGTCTAAACTTAGTACGAAAACATTACGTACAACCTCTATTACAGACTGGTTTACAGGGCATCTGACTTTTTTTTTAACTCAAGAGCAAAATTGTAGCAGTGTGTACAGGACCAGCAGCTCAGGCAGTTGCCGCACACTTCATGTACGTTTGTATGCTTGGGCTTAGTATGTGACTTTTTCTCTGTCCTTTGCTGGTAAAAATTCTCGCTACAATTACTGAAGTGGTTTTGATAGCGCAATGTATCAGTGTCTGTATAGTGTACCAAGGGCAGACTACTACGTGACTTTCAGGCCATGGGAAGCCCGGATGGAAATGTGTTTCTGCGAAGGCTGAATATTTTGAGGAACTAAACATTATGCTTAAATACAGTATTTTCCATATTAAATAATAACAGTCTAAAACTTTTATGAATTCCCTTCATATTAAGGTAGTTCTGCACGTTCTGAATGTTTGCTACAATGTAGAATTTGATATAACCCTGATTCCAGGCTTTATTCTACGTTTTGGGGGTACATGACGTTACGCCATCACTTCCGGTTTATCAAATGTGCAGAACTGTCTTAACATCACTACGCTCAGCAAAATATCAGGAGTTTACATTGACAGTATTATTGACCACTGTGTTTATTTTTCAGAGTTTTAATCCAAGCATTGAAGAACAGAGTAGAACTGAAGTCCAGAGAGGTAATGCAAATTTACCCAAAATATTAAATAGATATTCTATTTTATGCGTTTCAGAAGTCTACTATTTTTAAAACAAAACGGAGGTTAAATTCTTATATATCGCCTTAAATTCATTCATTGCATAGTATTGACCATAATATTCCAACGATTCCTTTTCAATCATTGCTCTTAACACCAGATACCACGATAACTATATGTATAAAGTTACTCTTTTTTTATGACTTTGTTACACCAAATTAATAGTCTGAAACATAAACGCTTGCTTTGTGTTTCCTGTCATTTCTTATCTTAATTCATGTATTAGTCTTTCAGTAGAAAATAGCATCTTGTAAACTAATGAAACTACGAATAATGAACAAGTTAATCCTGTTAAAGCCAACAAATTGCAAAACACACTGTGGTATTCCTACAAGTTTGTGGACAAGGTGATGCCGCCACATTTAGAATTTCCGAAAAATGACAAAAATCCAAAACATATAATCAGCTGTATTCAAAACATATAATACAATAATAAAACCATATGTGTTTCTTCATAAATCAGAAAGTGACTATTCTTATCACTTAAGCATCGATTGTAGTACCCCTGTTATCAATATGAAGCTAAAACAACAGACAGACGGAAATTATGCTTTGTGACCTAATTAAAAGTTTGCTGTTATTTCTACCTTCCAGTTCGATTGTCTTAGAAAGCTCTTCCATATCGTAGCTTACAACTGAAACAGTTACATACACATGTAACTAAATGTTAACTTAATGTCGTTTTCTCTGTAAGAGGAACGTAAGAATTCCTGTTTTAATAGCTTGATTCAAATCGGGGCCATTCAAGACAAAACAGATCCCTTATTGTTTAGTAAAAAATGTATTTTTATTACAAATATGCAGTATATTTGTATTTTTACAAATATATTGCAGATTCGTAATAACAATATAAGCTGTTAGTGTATCACAGCATGGGCTGTGTCTGTGGGAGCCACTTCTTTGCAGTAAGTGCTTGACTTAAAGAAAACTTATGGTTTTTGGCCTTATACTCGCGTATTGATGACAAAAATGTATAAAGTTTCAGAGCTTTAGTATCGAAGAAAGGTGAACCGCAACTAACAAAACTAACCGAGAAATACCAATGTCCCAGGATTAAAAAGAACCGTAGCTCTGATTAAATGCAAGAGGGAGATATAGAGAGTGTAAAGAAATTGATATAATTTCTTTTTGTTGAAAGAAAGCACGCTCTCCTTATATCTTTTCATAAGTTAAAAAACACTTTTCTTACAAAAAGGCGAGACTAAACAGGTTAAGATCTAGGTTAATTATTAATAATAAGTGCGTCACTATAGAAAAACATGTTGTTTTTCTCACGAAGTGCACATAAAATGCATCTAAAGTTATTAGTCAGGTCATATAAGTGTTATATTGCAGTAAAATGATGGACATTGGGTGTAACATGAGTGACAATTTATCTATATTTTACGAGAAATATTTTTATTGTTTATTACTTTCGGTTTGTACCACAATTCATTAATTTTGCTTAATATGTAAATGATGTATTTGACCAATCTGTATAAATATGGAGACAAAAATGTGTATTGTCGGACTAAGCTCACGCTCACACAGCAACCACGTGGTGGCTCGGAAACCGGCCAGGGCTAAGGCCTTGCGCTGCGCACAGCCTGAGAACGATTACAGGCAGAGACAGAGAGTTATGAAATGCTTAAAGATTTATTTGTGATAGATGGAATTTTGTTAGCTCTGTCAGTTAGAAGTTATACAATTGGTGACGGAAAACAAAATAGATAGAAATGAAAAGTGTATTGAGTTATTTATCCAGAGGACTTAAGGAGCGGCTACGCTACAAGAGTTATGGTTTTCAACGTACTTACTATGCTAATAAAAAAAATATACAGTTCCAAAGCTATAGCACTTGTCGTATTCATGATATGCCTAGAATTTTGAATATTTAAGTACTTAAGTACGACAACACAAAATTCAAACCAGAGTTATTGTTCTTGACCTACATATTCACCTGATTTGCAGACTTTAAAAGATATTGCTCTTTATAGTATTCAAGAAATTTCAATTTTCTACGTACAAACAGGGCCATAATTCTAACAAAATGCAAATACAAGTTATGGTCATTGTCTTACTCGCTCTTATGTGGGTGATAGTTCTTGGCCTACCTACTGTTATAGTTGTGGGGTGGTCGTAAACTAAAACATTTACCAACGACGATGCCAACATCGACGTCTATAATCAAGACAACAATACTTTGTAGATATTTGGGATAATAATAACCTTCCAGCCGCAACAAGTTCCTAATATATTTTCCGTGTGATGTACTTCTACTGATAATAATAATATGCCAAGGTATGTTTACAAGGCTATTGGATTTTTTTCACAGAATGCAGAAAATGTACAGCAAGACTCGGACTCGATCCCGAGACTCTGGAATACCGTTCCTATGTTGTTCTGACTGAGCTACCGGCAGATTACATACTTTTTCTCCAATTTTTAAGTTTTGTACCGCAACATATTGAAACGAATATGTTCACTGAACATGTGAGTGTTCGATTTATAAAACTCTAAGGCAATTTTAAAATTTCAGAAATCGGTTCGGCAATTTTACAGTACCAGAATTTAAGCTCATTTGTACGGATGAAACGAGAAGCCGTGACTCTCGGTAAAACACAAAGCATAAAAGAGATACTGGATTACGATGGCAACTTGCCTGTTGCGACGGTTACAGCAGTGTCCTGGAAACTTGCAGACTACATGCGACTGTTACACGAGTCGTATGTTGGTATCGAGAAAATATCCGAAGAAAATACTTATATCGGGGTTGATAAGAAAAAGGTAATTCCCAGATATTTAAATTCATTGTAACTATTTTTCTGAAATTGAATACAGTGTAGCAGTATCTTATTGCAGTAATAGCAAAAAATGTTTCCAGTCATGTATGCAAAATATTTCAATCAAATGTGTAAAAATATTTTTTATTTCCAACTTGTATCCCACATGAGTCTTTGATAAGCACAGGTAAATACACTCGAAAGAATTTAGTATATAAATAATGCCACTCATGTAGTGTTATTAACTATTTTTAAGCACGTTATCTTTTTCATCTTTTTTATTTGAAGAAACAATCAATCTGGTTTACACTGCTTAATCCGGTGCTAGGGGGCGTGGGCAGGGTTGCATTTTCCATTACTGCTCATGAACAGACTCAATCAAACCGAGTCTGCAATTTTCACTGTTTGAATTGTTCTCGGTGCTTCCGAGGGATCTTCTTTTCAAATTATATTTACTTCACAACATCGGGTGTTAAGTGCTGTGTGGTGGCCGTAAAAAGTCGCCCCGACTTCATCTCAGTGTTGTTATATTTTCTGGTGCTTCGGGATCATTGATTTCAACTCATTTAGATTTGAAGATTGAATACTGCTTAAGCCGGTGCTAGGGGGCGTGGGCAGTGTTGCATTTTCCATTACTGCTCATGAACAGACTCAATCAAACCGAGTCTGCAATTTTCATTGTTTGCATTGTTCTCGGTACTTCCGAGGGATCTACTTTTCAGATTATATTTACAAAGTGTTATTTTAGTAAGTAATATAAGAATTATACGAATTTGTCCCATTTTAACGAAGAAACAATTTTGTATTAAGTATGTTTTAAAATTAACAAGAGATAACTGAAACGAAGATTTTATTTTATTTCATTTTTACTTTTTTAGTATGTATATTCTGCTATGCAGCTAAGAAAAGTAACCTAGGTGTTACTGTATCAAAACATCAAACTAATTGAGCACATATTTATTCTTAATGTTAGCTTATTATTATCTTTAGCATCCTTTTTTACATTGATAAAATGAGCCGCGCCATGAGAAGACCAACATAGTGGGTTTGCGACCAGCATGGATCCAGACCAGCATGCACATCCGCGCAGTCTGGTCAGGATCCATGCTGTTCGCCTTCAAAGCCTATTGCAATTAGAGAAACTGTTAGCGAACAGCATGGATCCTGACCAGACTGCGCGGATGCGCAGGCTGGTCTGGATCCATGCTGGTCGCAAGCCCACTATGTTGGTCTTCACATGGCGCGGCTCAAATATATATGTCAGTATGCCAGTAACGCCGATACTTTCTTTTCTAAAAGTATACAAGTATATAGATACGAAATTTTCATATATTAGGATCAACTTTAATGTGGGATTGGTGTTTTTTGTAACTTAATCAGGCATAGGTAATAGGACATCAGTTTCTACTAAATGTATTTCAAACGTCTAACTCCAGTTCGTAAAAATGTCACCTTTGATATTATGGACTTTTAGTATAGGCTACAAAAATAGATAATCATGCAGGAAACATAAATGCACGTGTGTGTTAGCTACTTGATTTTTTTAACTACGTATAAAATTTGACGGACCATTTCTAGAAGTTTAACTTACTGGCCTACATTTATACGGTATATTCCCAATATTTGAATGAATGTTTGAATATAAATTACCACGCTAGCTTAGGCACTTGTTTGTGATTTGAATCAATTTTGAAACTATTGTTTTGTCGCTTACAAGGCATTTACTTCTTAAAACACCAAATCTCATTTCTTAAAATACAAACAATGTTCTGAATTCTTCTATCCTTATCGGGCATTTTGTGACGGCCAAGATTTACTATTTGAGGCTTAAGGTCTACTTTGGAATGAAAATAAACATGCATGCTTATTTTACATTGATGGCGAAATGAGTGCTTTGAACTTAAATTCATTTTCAGACACCATTAGTTATCTCTATTCGTGCTTCGAAAAGAAAAAAAAACATTTGTTACAGTTGGTAGTTGTAACTTGCTTTAAGCTAAGTTACATTTCACAATTTTATATTGGAATTAATGAACTGTGCTAAGCATTTCTATTACTTAAAACGACATAAAGTTAGCCAACGGACAAACGGTTAACAGATTAACGGACGCAGTGATACCAAGTAATCAATCATTGCTATCCGACGAAGATCGTAGGGAATTTTATGTCAGTTGCGTTACTGTTGCGTTACAACAAAGAAGACTACATTTCGCAAAGAAATAGATAAACGAATTATATAAGTTTGCGAATATGAACTAGATACCACTTATACATGAACACATATACATTGTATTTGTCATTAAGTCACATTACACTCCTCTAGGCAAAAAGAACAAGAATTGTCATCGATTCAAAAGCGTCGCTAATTGCGGACGAACGAATGATGCAGGAGAATATTCGTCAATTTGGAATTCTGCTTCGAAGAATGATTGCGAAATGTGAGGTGGACAGAAAGACAATGTAATGTTATATGAATTCGAGCACAGAAGTCGGTTTGAAAACCGGAAAATTGTGCCACTGGCTTGGCAAAGAAAAGCAATGTGGACAAAATTAGTTAGTTTACTTTATATATTTAGATGCTAGTTTTATCATTTTGATTCTAAAAAATGTTTAAAAAATTTAAAAAAACAAAAAACAAAACAATTTTGCTACTAAGTATTTTATGTGTTGTACCGGCTTGTCATAGTTAATAACGTGAGTATTTTACAGTTTATGAGGTGAAATCGAACATCATTTCAGTAAAATGTCAATAAGATAAAATATTCCAGAAATATTGATAAATATTTAGATATCATTGTTCGGAGAATAACTTTAGACATCTTTACTTAGCATAAACCATCCTGGTATTTCGATATGATGTGAATATTTCAAACAAGTTTTTGTTGTTGTTGACCTTTTATATTTTAGATAGAGGATAACACTCTTATTCTGCTAATATTTCTCAATTTGTTTTTAATGATTTTCTCAAATGTCTATATATTTTAGGCGCACAAAGGTATGGAAGCTCTTTTTGTCTTTCAGTTTGTAACATTCCACCTAATCAAAGGTTTTCGAAACTTCTCAGACAAATTGATCTGTTTGTAAAAGATTAAAGAACAAGAAATGTCACAATTAGGTAGTATACACCACTTTTCCTAATCACATTAATATTTCATTTACTCTACATCCTCGTTCCACCTTATCTCACTCAATACCTTACAAATTGTAAAATACCTAAGCAATTTCATTAAACAGGGTGTTATTATGTGGATTAAAACGTTTTATCTATATATTATGCCTACAACAGACATCGTTTTATTTATTTTATCAAACAATGTTTTAAGGAACTGAAAAACTAAGTTAATTAGAAATAGTATCATTTCGTATTTTATTCAATAGTGTGCTGTTGTTTTGATACAGATGTAAGAGTAAATTTGAAAGCATTTTTGACAGTCTGACAAGACTTGAAGTTCTGTTGTTTGCTGTAAATTGTTCGGTATTAATCAAGTAATGATGAGGTAGGAAATCTACAGTCGTAGAATAGCATCAAAATAATGATAACGATCCGTTTGGCTTTAACTGCCTTTTACATACATCATTACATTACGTTCATGTTGTTTTAATATTGTTAATTTTTCTTGTTATCTTGATTTTTTTATGCATATTTTTTTCAAAGTTATTATCATGTTTTTATATAGTGTAAAATATGTTTTATTATACTTTCACCAAGCCTTCGGAGAGGAAACAATATAGGAATCACTACTGTCCGGCAAGCTCCGCCCTATTCTTTCGCGTCCGAATCGCTTTCCTTGAATACGCCCGAACCAAGACAGATAATTATTTGAAACGTAACATTTTAACATTTTTAGATCATTTTAAACACCAGCTTCTGTTCACTTGTGGAAGTCTCGATATTGGCATTTCACTTCGACACAATAACAATGTATTCCCCTTTTAGACTTGGAAAATGTGGCAAACTTCTTTTTTAATAGCAATAGAGCGAACCGACATAGATAGCATGGTTAGAGGATCAAATGACAAGTTTTGCTCCACTTTTAACTTGGTAAATGCCCAAAGATCCATTACTGGGCCTCTCACTTTGACTAAGGTTTTCTCTTTCTTGAAAATATGGCAGCCTATCTTGTTTTCCTTAAATAGCTATTAAAATGTCATTAGAACTTCGCGCAGAGCTCTCCACTCATATTGAACGGAAACTGATAAGTCTGACTGCTCTTTTTAGAAACAGACTGTTTTTGAAACCGTCAGTTGTCAAAAACTTGTGTGGGAAATTATGCGGCCATATAGTTTCGGAGCTGTTTACATGCAGAACTTTCTTAATTAAACAGGGTAATTATTTAGACAACATCTCTTATGATTCCGAATACAATGGTTTTCGTTTTTAGGGGTGATTTAATGAGGGGTACACGCGTGTTAACAAAAAGATACTTGCGCAAATACCTCGTTCCATATAAGCGTTACGTGGCAAAGCATAATATTATTCCGCCCCATTAACGGACAATTAAAAAGGAAAATATGTCAGGGTGATCAAACAACGCTGACATTCACGCGCATAATACGTTGATGGACAATATATTGTCTTTTTACTGTTTTACACATTTAAACTTATAAAGCTAGACTGACGTTAGCTTTTAGCATGTTACATGTTCATTTCTTGCTATAACATCTGCAGAACTCCTAAAATACGTCGGTTCCCTCGCCTTACCGAGCTTGAACACCAACCATCCCCTCGGGATTCTATGGATCTTATGACACGATAAACATGCCTTATATCTACATTATAACCTTTTCAAACAGGATTTGTGCTGGGGGTATGAAACAGCTTTAATATTGATATGATTGTTGTGGTGACGGTTACTAAACCATATATAACAGGATTTGTGCTGGGGGTATGAAACAACTTTAATATTGATATGAGTGTTGTGGTGACGGTTACTAAACCATATATAACAGGATTTGTGCTGGGGGTATGAAACAACTTTAATATTGATATGAGTGTTGTGGTGACGGTTACTAAACCATATATAACAGGATTTGTGCTGGGGGTATGAAACAACTTTAATATTGATATGAGTGTTGTGGTGACGGTTACTAAACCATATATAACAGGATTTGTGCTGGGGGTATGAAACAACTCTAATATTGATATGATTGTTGTGGTGACGGTTACTAAACCATATATAACAGGATTTGTGCTGGGGGTATGAAACAACTTTAATATTGATATGAGTGTTGTGGTGACGGTTACTAAACCATATATTATTTACAAGTATTTATACCAATGTATGTGCTTTGTTGAAAAAAAATGTTTTTGTATGTATTATATCTGTTAAATGTTCACGAAAAAGAAATTATTCACACAACTATTTTGTGCTTAAAATGTTTTATCCAATTTTATCTTATTACAATTTGTTGTTGTTTTTGAGGAAGTCGTTGCTGATGTTTCAGTAATTTTGTGATGATGATGAGATCGAGGGTTCATATTATGAAAGTATGATGTACAAGACATTGTTTTCGTTAGTATAATATCGTTGATAATAATAATTTATCATTGAGTGGATCAAGTTGGACAAACGAATTGATTTTTTTATTACAGTGTATTATGTCAATAACTTTGTTAAAAATGCAATTGCTACATGCAGATTTTCATCGAAATAAATGTAAACAAGTCGCATCTGAAATCGATGTTTTAGATTGAAAGCTAAAACAACCATTGTACCGGTGTTGTTTTCATTATTTTGTTTGTTTTATTATATTAGTTTATGTAATTTTTTTTTTGGTAAATAATTTTAAATGTTGTCAGTATATTTTCCGTTTATATTTGACCATGTACAGATTTTCAAATTCTTCTGTTCCTAATTTATAAAGAGTGTGTTACACGCAGAGATATTGTTTGTTTTTTTGTTTGTTTTTTATTTTGTTTTTCTTTTTACATCAAATCAAATAATTCGGGGAAGTGCTGTTTTATAAAAAATATTTAGCCTGAATCTAAAAAAAACAAAGACAAATATCAAACAAGGAATGTCACGTACCAAAATCTCAGCCTCCCCAAAACAAAACCTACAGCACGCAGACGCGCACACCACAAACACATACACACATACACGTGCACACACACAAAGCCAACACACGAGGACCAGAATCATCATATCTTACTTCTATCCCGATAATTAAAACAATCATTTTTAGCTCACCTGTCACATAGTGACAGGGTAAGCTTTTGTGATCGCCCTTCGTCCGTCGTCCGTCCAAATTTTATTATGAACACGATAGACACCACATTTAGCAATTATTTTAATAAAAATCCTGTTGGCATAATATCTTGATTCCTTTAAAAAAATCTGGCTAGATTCCATCATGGGTTCCAGAGTTATGAACCCTTAAAGGGACGAAATTTGTTATTTTGGCTTGCAAACATGATATAGACCACATTTTGCACTTGATTTAAATCATATTTGCACACAACCTGTATTGGCATAATATCTCGGTTCCTTTTGAACACTGGCCGGATCCTGTCACGAGTTCCAGAGTTATGACCCTTAAAGGACCAATTTGCTTTTTTGGCTGGTAAACATTTTGCACATAACTTGTATTTACATAACATCTCGGTCCCTTAGGAAAACTGGCCAGATCCCATCATGGGTTCCAGAGTTATGGCCCTTAAAGGGCCAAACTTTTTCTTTTTTGACCTTTGCAGGTATATAGAGACTTGATTTTTGGTTTGATTTAATACAGTCACAAGCAAAATATCTTTAACAATAACAGATCTTGGATTCCATGACAAATCCATCAGATCCAATCATAGGTTCTGGAGTTATGGACCCTGACTGACCCCTGAAAGAGCCAAAATTTGTTAATTTGTACATTGTGAACACGACAGAAGTGACATTTTACATTCGATTTTAACCATATTTACATACAACTTAAGTCACATTTAGATCTCGGTTCCTTTCGAATACAGGCCAGATTCCATCGTCGGTTCTGCCACTGAAAAGGGCAAAATAATCTACGTTTGCCTTTTATGCCATATAAAGGTTTCTTTTATGCTTTGATTGGATACAAATTTTCATTGAATGTTTATCTTGATGATCTCTTACCTACATTTTTCATTTTTGAAGATATAGCGTATAAATTTGAAATACATGTATTATGTTTGATACAGATTTCAATACTTACCTTGAATATTTTTAATCATGACCTACTGACCTACTTCTTGTTTTTGAAAGTACAGCATAGAAATTTATTTCACATAACTCTCGATACAGATATTTATACTCATCTTTAATATTCTTAACCCTGACCTACTGACCTGCTTTCTTGTTTTCGAAGATACAGCATAGAAATTTTGATCACATTTATAACTCTCGATATAGATTTCAATACTCATCTTTAATATTCTTAACCTTGACTTACCGACCTTCTTTCTTGTTCTTGAAGCTACAAAAAAGTGATTTAGACCGTCTGTATATAGTTTGATACAGATTTTATTACTCATCTTGAATATTCTTAATTGTGACCTACTGACCTACATTCTTGTTTTTGAAGTTACAGCATAGACATTTTGATCACATAACTCTCGATACAGATTTCAGTACTCATAATTGATATTCTTAACCCTGACCTACTGACCTACTTTCTTGTTTTTGAAGATACAGCACAGAAATTTCGATCACATTTATAACTCTCGATACAGATTTCAATACTCGTCTTTAATATTCTTAACCCTGACTTACTGACCTACTTTCTTGTCTTTGAAGCTACCAAAAGAGATTTGGACCGTCTGTATATAGTTTGATACAGATTTCATTACTCATCTTGAATATTCTTAATTTTGACTTTCTGACCTACATTCTTGTTTGTGAAGTAACAACAAAGGACACATGTATAATGTTTGATACAGATTTCAGTTCTCCTCTTATTATAAATAGTATTAATCGTGACCTACTGACCTACTTGTTCTTAATTTACAGCATAGAAATTTGGAACACCTGTATAACTTGTGATACAGATTTCAATACTCACCTTTTGACCTATCGAACTTACTTTCTTGTTTTTGAAGGTACAGCATGGAAATTTAGACCAACTGTATATATTTTTAACAAATTTCAGTAGCTTTCATCAATACTCTTTACCATGACCTACTCACCATGTTTTTATTTTTTAAGCTTTAGCAAAGAAATTTGTTCAAGCAAGCAACTAAAGTCAGGTGAGCTATGACCCTCTGGTTTAACATTTTAGATTTATTTCACATAGTATGACCTATTACATTTTAGAGCTAGTTTACAGATGTATATTTAAGTATAAGTATATTCTATAGAGTTAAAGAATTTAAAAAAAATCATGACTGTTATGCTTTGATTTTATGCTTTTAATGTCAACTCAACCCTTTCACAATGTATTTTACTTTTTTGTTGAAATAAAATGTCTTTAAAAAAATTGTAGCTTTTATTGTGTTTTAGATTATTAGTTTGAATGGCCATTTGATGATATCTATACAAAGACGTATCATGATATATACAATTATTCCATATGGTTATTTTAGGGAATACCAAACTACCATTACGGATACTATATCAGGGAACCGTGATAGAAGAAGCTACTTTACAAGAGCTATTTTTCGGGCCGACATCCTTTCATGTAATAATTATACACCGTTTAAAGGTATATGTGATTTCCAGTCAATCTTTTAATTTTGACAAATCCAGTTATTCGAGTTGATTGAAACGTATGCCCCGACACATGATGAAGTACTTGAATCATTTAGTTGTAAGCATGACCTGCAATTCATTTTACTTAAAACAGTGTGGTGTTAACAGACTTGATGAAGCTTCATACAGCTGATCATACAATTCCCATAATTATTGTGACCCCAAAAGTGGAGCTTCCACAGACCACAACCAATAATTGGCTCCGATTGTCATGTTGTGACATGATAACATGCATTTAACAAGAACTTTCCCTTCGAAAGCGTAAGCGTAAGTTGTGGCACAGATAGGCGCCTGAAGCTCTATCAATAAATATTTATGCATTATCATGTCAAACCCACTTAATATTGTATGAAATAGTACAGTTTGGCAATACCGTCTGATAACTCGAACATCATCTCAATTACCAATGTAAACAACCTTTAAGATGAAAGAAATAATATTCATCTGATGTTACGATGAGCACATCTAACAAGAAAAATATTAAAGTCGTTCATTTTACCAGCTAACTGACACCACCAAAATCGCCATTTCGGTACCCCGACATACCTCATCCAACTTCCGTTTATAAAAGCCGAAGTAAATAACTTTGGAAAAAAAGATAAAATTCATCATTACAGTAATAATTTTTACCAAATACAAAAATGACAGTCATAAAAAGGCTATTTGCCAATTACAGTCAAAAGCAATTACAGTCAAAGAAACATTGTTTACTTCGATTTCAAACATTGTGACGTATTATTCGTAACGTCATTAAATATTACAGCTAAAATGATAAGATTCTGCTTTGTGGTTTCTAATACACAGTGACTGATCGTCCGAATATTTTTCTACTTTCTGGACACGCCTCATTTTCATGATCATATGTTGAAACTAAAAACTAATTGTGTTTGGTTCCAAATTAAAAGACACATGTTAAAACGTGTCGAAGGTTAATTGCGACAAGACAGCTTATTATCACAACAAGCATTACAATTACATGTAGTTTCTGTTGAAATTTCTAATCAATGAAGCCTATCCATCATGGTACATGAAGATATAGTGACTTTAGAAATAAATATCAAATTATATGAGAATTCAAAAAGATTTTTGAATGCACTGCCATAGACGATGCTAAAAACTAGATTATTTTGAAGTTTTATTGAAACATTATTTGATTTTATTTACGAGCGTGAGATTTTACACAGGGGGTCTATGATAAAGTGCGAGTTAAAGGTAAGCATTACTCAAGTAAAATTAGTGTCATTCCAGAATGTTTCGGACATGAAAACCATTCTTTCAAAAGTCTAAAAGAGAAAGTCTAACAAACATGGTCACACAAGAATAAATGTTTAACTGTAAAATTCAAGAACTTGGCCTCCTTAATCAAACCGCTACTCTATAGCAATATATGTTTTGATGTAAACTTGTCTATGACTATCATATACAAAAATACAAAGAAAGATTAATTGAACACAACAAAAACATGCAAACTTAGAAACACAAGGGACATCGCCTTAGAACCACGGTTAGTGATGTCGGTCACACGACAAAAATAGTTTTGGACGAGTCTTTTATTACTAGTTTGTTTGCAAAGTGTCACGAGTGTAGGACTATCTCTGTATTATATGTAATTATTTAAAACAAAAGTAGGTTAGAACTGCATATATTAGTACGCCTGCTTGGTTTTGACAATACAAAAAAATGTATAATGTTCTTCGGCCTCAAATAAGAGTCATAAATAGCAAAGACAAAAATAATGCATTTTTGTCTTGAATGTCACAGTTTACATCTCATATGAACTCGTGTAACCGTAAAACCCATATAATGTGCGTACTGTATAAATAGAATAATTCTGTTTTTCCTTTAATGAAAGAATAGGAGATATTATCATGAGTTGTGGCCCTCATATTTTCCATCAGTATTTTGATTAAAAAAAAATTCAAGCCAGTTTCGCCTGTCGGTTCATCAGTGTATACAAATGTACCTTGACGTTACTACGGAGATGACGCGGCGTCAATATAAAGGGACGTAATTTTTACATTGTTTGTTTCGGTTTTATTAATTAATAATTAATTGATTGATAATGCTATTTGATTGTTAAGCATTTAACTCTCACTGTAGTCTGTTTCGTTTTGGTTTAAAGCATTTTATAAAATAATTACCTGGCTGAAGTACTATCTTGTTGCATTTTAAAAGTGGAAACATTTGAAACTATGGATCTTTATTAATGCAAACACCTATATAGTTACTTAATCAAATTTGTCTTGTGCGTGAATAATCCTTCTTGTTCTTAATTTATCGCCAGTTTGGCCAATATAAACGTCTCCACATCCATTGCAGGAGGTTACATAAAGTATCTTTTTTACATCACAAGACATTTAACATAATAAAATAAATAATTATGTTCTTTACCGTTAAAATTTTAACAATTGCTTTCACCAGCTAAATATGAGAAAGGCAAATACTAAGAGGTTGTTGATAATGTTCAAAAAAAGTCTGGTCATAAAGAAGGACTGACTGAAAAAACGACACTGTTTCAGAAACAATCTTTCTTGCAAATATTACTTTATCTATACATTCCCTGGGTTTCAGCGTGTATACCAAGGGCAGACTACCCTGGAGCTTCCAGGTCATGACTAGCCCGGATGAACTGGTGAAAGCAACATTTTTGTATATCTTAAAAGGACAGTCCTCTCGTATAGCAGAACAGCAGTGCGTATGCGTAAATTTGATTCCGCACAATATTGGAACGTGATTTAACGATAATTAACAACAACAAAAAAATAAAAATATTATAACAATCAAACTGTAACATTAGAATCATTTTCTTGAAATGCTATTGGCATGTTAGCGGCTATACCTGCAAAATTATTCTGAGAGAAATGTAAAATGACTTATGTTTTGTCCAGGTAACGAGCGCAAAGACTTATTTTATGCTAGAAAATGCCATTACTCGCTTAAAACTTGAAAACCACTTTGTTTATATAAACATCATATTATGTGTAAGAAATACTCAACGGAAATCAAAACTAGTATAAAAAGGGGGAAATCAACTACGTAACAACGTCATATTATGTCCGAAATGTTCAGCTCCAGCAACTGTAGCTGTTAGAAGTATGTATCCAAATATGGTTCAGCGCTGGCAACTTTTTTGTTTTCTCCATGTTTTGAGGCCAAATTTTTGGGGCATTTTATCTAAAAAGGTGGTACTTACAAAGTCTTTTAAATATAGTGGCTGATTTCTGCCAGTGTCGCCGAAACAAAAGAACGACGTTTTCACATTTGGCGTTGTCTCGTTCTGTCGTTCTGGCGCCCCCGCGTTTTCCTCTTTCTGCGTCGTTTCGTTCCCTCGTTCTAGCCCCCACCTAAACGACATAAAGAATGTAACGCGACAGAACGAAATAGCGATTCTTGTAAACGGATCCCCGAGAAACGTCGTCCTGTCGTTCTGGCGCACCCCCGCCAGAACGACGGAACGAAACAACGCTAAATGTAAAATAGCGTTCTGGCGCGTTCGGGTAGAGAATGCGCAGTGTTAGTAAAAACCTCTGTATGAAAGAAGTATGGATTCTGGGGGTAAATTTAAGTTTTAAAACATAATAAAGGGTCTATATATTGAATATTTACATTATACAGCGTGGTCTTTCATTTAGCATCGATATTATAATGAGCCTTTTGTCATACTCCAGTAATTGAACAGGCATGAAAAGTGCATGTGTTATAGGTTGAATGAATATGCATATACCTCTAAATGTTACTAATCAGTTCTTTTGAAATCGGTTTGTGATGTATTCAGTTCTTTTTAAATCGGTTTATATTATCAAAAATTAGAAGTCCATAGAAATATACCAGATCACGGGCGTAGCTAGACCCAGATTGAAAGTAGGCACTGTTGTGGTATCGTAGAGGTGACACTGTCTTACCCACTCTATCCCACGATAGGTTGTTAAAGGATTTTTTCGCGCTTTTAATGTTTTCGTCATCATTTTCATTTTCTTTTTGTACGCTCGAGGGTGCCTCCGTATGCAAGGCCAATCCCATGGTAATAAATCAAAGGTGATGGAGAAAGAGGAGAAAGAGCAATACTAAATGATATTAATAATAAAATGAAAGGCAGATAATTTTTTCTCTTCACTGTCCGCTTTGTCTCTCTCTCCGACCACTGATAAAGGATGTCGACAGAACAATGCAATTCATTCCACAAGTAAAATAATGTCCATTTGACATCCGGTTTACATGCAAATGTGTGAAATATGGAGAAATAAGGATCTTTTTATGAATGACTTCTTTCGAATACACCACGGAAGCACGTTTTTGACCGAATTATTGCTATATAACATATGAAGTCCCTAATAAATAGATCCGCTTAGACAGGGGACCAAGTGGGCATTATTTCACTCGTGGAATGCATTTTACATACAATAAGACCCTTCTTATTTTAAAATTCGAGTTGTTTACTTGAAAACGAAAGTAGGGTGTTTATTCTGCGACCGCTTTCTGAAATGCGGTAATATGAGGGTACTTGACTTCAGTTGACTTGCATTTCACTGCATACTATTATACCCCCTTTTTCTTCTCGATTTCTTGAAGCAAATGTATGGATATCTGTAGTAAACAGGTCTACGATGGAGCAAAAATCTAGAAACTGTATCAAAATTGTTCTGCAATAGCTGAATTTTATATGAAACAAAGAACAATTTCTTTTATTGGTATATAGCCTGAAACATGACAACACTGTGCATGCTCTACCGGAAAGTATTCTCAACTCAGTCGGCGAATTTCGTTTCAAGGTTTGTAAAATTTTAGTTTTATTATTCAAAACAAGATTTCAAAACTGCCTGTACATCAACACTGAATGTTCTTCCAGATGTGTAACAGCACTTCAACCTAATCAAGTTTCATTATATATAGAGATCCGAAAAATCAGAACCTGTTTCTGTTGTACAGTCTTGGGTTTGCAATGAGAATTTCTTGTATAATATTTCTTGCAAGATCCTTAGTTAAAAGAATATGAGTGAAAAATCTGGCTAAATTTAAAATTTGGTTACCCTGGTATTGAAGTTAGGTGTCATCCTGGTATTGAAGTACTTCCGGGTCGTTGTATCATAGGAAATTGTGAAGTCACCCCTATTTTGACCGGTTTAATTTCACATGTCTTTTATGTATAATTAAGCTTTTTCATAGGCGTCACCGGTAACCCATATCGGAAGCTCCTCAAGAAGACTGTTAGCTGGAATACAGAAAACGCTCGAATTCCAGAAGCTGTTCTTAACCTTGTCAGGTGTTAAGCATCAAAACATGAGACTCTTAACCTTTTTTTGTAATTCTAAGTTGGACGAGTGGGCACTCGAACTGCCACGAGCAGGGGCTCGAACAGACGACCCTTGGTTTCGTAGTTAGGTAGTGTTACCACGGCTCTTGTTCAAATTCTGTGTCATATCTGATGTTTTGTCTTTCTTCTGCAAGACTACATTTTTGTGCGGTAGAATTTAAAAGGTACTGCAGACCGATCAGCCATGACAGATGTGTATAACATACAAAAACATTAATAATTGTATAGCAAAAAAAAAATCGTTGTTGATGGCAGTTTTTCCTAGTACTTTTCCAGTATTATTAACTTGAAGTGTTAAATTTTGGAACTGCTGTAATTTTGTCGTGAAATCCACAGTACATGTCCAGAAGTGCTTGTTTTTCTATATATCAAAGAATGGGGCAAAATGTCGGACTGACACCGATATTAATCAAGATATCTTTATCACATACATAGCGCTTCTTTAACAGCAAAAGCGGCGGTAAGGCACCAAGTTATGGCATTATGTCGGATCACAGAGACATTGACTGGGTTTCCTACCAGTTACAAAGCCAGCAGAAGTTTTTATTACAATTATCAGCGGGAAAATGTCAAATTTAACGAACTTTTTAACGCCCCGTCATTATTGGTCCAAAACTCGTGACGCAATTATTACTTTCCTTTTTATTTTCGTCTAATATTACGACCAACTCGTGTCTAAAAACGGATATATTCATTAGTAATTAACATACATACATTGTAAACTCCAGAGTATAATAAACAGAAGAAATATATTGATATCCTTTATGTGATATACTTATTTCGTTTCCAGAAACGGTCTTGATGTTTTGCATAAAACCTGCAGAAAACAGCTATTAAACATAGGAACAGGCGGCATTTAGCAAACTGTAAAGCCGTGCACAATTTGTTCACTGAACTTTATCCCGGATGTTCATGATAAACACGCAAATGAAGACATGTGTATAGATTCTAGATCTCTCCCCAAACGTAGTTTGTTTTCAAATGTTGTCAGTCTATGTTAGATACTTGTAAAAATGCAAATAACATGCTATTAATAGCCTGAGACGTTATGCTAGATCTAACCAATAACTGCTATCAGGAACCGGTACGTGATGCCGAATGAAATGCGTTAATAGTGACGTCATGGTGATGTGACGTCAAAAATGGAGAAAAAAGGAAGTGAAGATATAGGTCAGTTGGTGACTTTTTTCAGGTACAAAGAAATGCTCATGAGATTACATTTCGTGTGTTACAGGAGAAAATTTTCTATCGAAAATGTTGTTTTTTTCCGTTAACAATGATAATGTATCTGAAATTCTGCAGAAGAAAAGTCTAGACCTCAAATTTCGCCGATTTTTAATTGCCGTTGCTTGTGGCTCTGTGGACGGAGCGTCAGGGGAGGTAACTAGATTCAAGGAAATGAACAACCTCATTATCATCTTTGACAATATCTGTCATATTACTACAGGTACATAATAATTTTAACAATTCACACATTTGGAAAAATAACTTCTAAACGACATATCAAAATTTCAAGAAGATCATTTGATGTTGTGAGGTAATTTCATTAGTTAGATCTTTACTGACTCAGAAACCAGCAATTTTATTTATAAGACAGGAAAATTGTGACAAAAACAGTTTCTTTATCGTGTTACATAATAATAAATTATTGGGATTAAATTTTCATATTTGATCAGTAAAAAGTCAATATTTACACATTTACATCTTTATAGCCTAAATGATATTTGCTCGTTTTATAAAACCACTAATTATACGTGTATTATTGTGACTTTTATAAAAGGGCACATCTAGACTTACTCTTAATTTAGAGAGGTTGGGCGAGCAATCAATAGTACACACATATAAGTACTGCACAGTATTAGCTCTATGTCAATTTTATTTTTAGCAGCATGTAAATAAACAATCAGTGGCATTCTCGTTCAAAACAGAAACATCGATAGCTGGTTTGTTGGCGCAGAGGGTGAGTGGATGGACATGTGATCGTTTTGTAGTGATAGTTTTGACGGTTCGAATCTTACGTCCGTCCATTGTTTTTTTTTTTTTTTTTTTGTTGTTGTTTTTTTTGCTACATACTTCATGTAAGTTTGTTTTTCTCCGGTTTTTAATTCGTTGTTCTTATTTTCGCATTAAATCAATCAATACTGACATTATGGCAGGGCAATGCTGTTTAAAATGAAGTATAAGATTGTTATAAAATTTATAAAACTAACCCGTTGAGGTTTAACATCATATGAGAGCTTCAAAAACATTACATCATATTTAAGGAGAAGCTTTTAAACGTAAATAATGTTAATAATGACATACTTCAGTTGTAGATTAACTGACCTGAGTTGTCTTAGTTGAATCTTATTGAAACATAAGATACAGATACAGTTTTGAAAATAAAACTTTTACGGGTCTGGGAATCGAACTCACGACGACAAAGTATGAGACTTGTGTTATTGCTTTGTTTGTTTACATTTCAAAAGGCCATAAAACTGTGCGATACCTATAGCATTGCAATTCTTCCTTATAATACTAACAAATGCACGAACATTTCGTGCTGGTAAGTCGTATCATAACTGAACAATGGAATTACCTATTATGAATGTTTTTTATAAATTTATAAAATATTTGTTTTACGTATATCAGCATATTTGTTACAATAGACAGAGAAACGTGATTTTATGATTCATTAGTTTCCTTGTGCTGTATGATTTACATGTCAAACCAAATCGTTATATCTCCCAAATTCAATTTCGATAGAGCGTAAACTCGTACAATATATAAAAAGTAAATGGGGTTAATATCTCATTCTTTAATATAGTAAAGGCCAAGCTTGTCAATGATTGATTTTATACATTTACACTTGCGACTTGATACTGGAGATAAATATCAACATGAAATGAATGTATAAGAAAACCTATATTGTGGATTTTAAGCCAAAATGTAAGTACTCTCTTTATAGAATATATTTTTAAATTCTCTATAGCCGGCATAATTTGATATCTGTTCTTATACAACTTAAAATTTACAAAATATATCCTAAATGCTGCTTACCAGTTTCTTTAAGATTATAACCAAATTACGTATAATTTCTGATCCATACAGTAAAGTCAGTGCTACTGTAGAATCAGCTAAATGATATTGTGTCAAAATGTTGCAATTAATCCAGCTAAATAAAGATAAAGAAATGATAGGCTTCTAATGATATGCTAAGTAAGACAAAATTTATAGACTTTTATTTATTATAGATAGATTTAAACAGATACTGTACAAATGTATAGAGTTTAAAAAGAAAACAATAGCCTTCATAGGCTACGTTCTAAAATTGTAAAGGCTCAATGAAAATTTATTGTATCTTGATCTAAAAAGCTATTGATACCATAGGCCTCAAAGTAATTCTATCCAAAAGTCGCATTTGATTTGAATAAGGATATGAATAAATGTAATGATCATACAAAATAACGTTCTATTTCATTACACTTTAAAATTGAATGTGGCCACTGAGTAACGTTCTACTATTCATGCATTATGAAATAAAATTGATAAACATTCGTTTCCATGATGTCCCTGTAATATGTTCGAGGTATGTTGTATTAGCCCGAGGCAGTATTTTTTCCCGAGGCTGTGGGCCAAAGGGCTAATATGACAAATCGAGGATCTGTTACAAGACATTGTAGAAATCCCGGTTAATTAATAATTTTGACTTTAAAAATGCTTTTATTCTAACATATACTAGTAAAATAATCTCATTTTACTGCATGGAAACTTCAGCGCTTGAATTCTTATTGGCGTTTGTGGAGGTGCCGTAGAAATAACATCTTACAGTTTATGAGAGAACATTGATTCGAAGATGTCATGATAAAAAAAAAGAACCAATTTCATAGCTTAGGAACCACAGTACACCTGGGGCATGTCGGAGCGAAGAAAAAGTGTGTTTGGAGGTATGCTTCTTACTTAAAGCTATACACTGATACGAGCCGTGCCATGAGAAAACCAACATAGTGGGTATGCGACCAGCATGGATCCAGACCAGCCTGTGCATCCGCGCAGTCTGGTCAGGATCCATGCTGTTCGCTTTTAAAGCCTACTGGAATTGGAGAAACTATTAGCGAACAGCATGGATCCTGACCATACTGCGCGGATGCGCAGGCTGGTCTGGATCCATGCTGGTCGCATACCCACTATGATGGTTTTCCCATGGCGCGGCTCAATTACTAATTTATGTTATAAAAGCTTTTGCTTATATTGAGAAATGTTCTTTTATAACTTTATATTTTTAGGAGATTATTATTAAAAAAGAAATTGATCACACTTTGATCCAGTGGTATCATATCTGAGTAGACGCCTGACTCTCTGAATAAGCTATTTTGTTAATTCTTAAAACATTGTAAATATATTCATACTGAAAAGCAGTTATTCAGCTGATCGAGTCGAAAGCTTAATTCAGGTGTAAAAATGTTAACTGGTCCTGGAACAAAAGTTTATGTAAAAAATTATTTGCACGAGTGAACTACATCCTTCGTTATCTATATTATGAACAGCGGGTACATCAAAGAAGCTTGGTTCAAGACGTCCATCGCTTCCGTTGAACGCGGAACCAGCTGGTCTTACTGTAAGTATACATTCTTTTTTTTTTTGAAAATGTGCTGTTGACATGACTACTGTATTCATTTATCTATTCAAGCCTTCCCAGTTGTTAGACCATTCAAACTAATTTGTTGTGAAGAAATGACTAAAGAATTTATTTGTTTTTCCCCCGATATTTAACAAAGAGATTCTCGTGAGGGCGTATTGTTCGTGAGCGCTTTAGATATGCTCTTCCGGGTGTTTGGCTAAAAAGTATTCTTCCACGTCACGGTATTATCCCTGAAAAAAAAAACGAACAACTTTTAGAAAACTATATAGAGGGTATTCAAGTTTTTTTTGCGAACTTATTCATGCACAAAAAAAACTTGAATTTTCTGTTTAATATATACACAAATGATTTAAAATGTCGTTTGTTTACATTTAGAACGCGTGACAACAACAACAATGCATTTCCCGTACAGCCGAAATTTAGTCTTATTTTAGAAAAAAAAAACGAAAAACGTTACCTTTAGAGCATCCGAAAAGACAGTAAATATGATAGTGTAGTTGCAACTTGCAGTTCCCGATAATTTCCACATATTGTTGTGGTTTTCTTTCCTCGTGTTTCAAACGTTGTCCTGAGTAATGTCCCTTTACGGAAAGTTAATGCTGTGTACTCGTACAAATACCGGTTAGAATGTCCATAGGCGGGTTGCGATCATTGTAAATTTTATATTTTGACTTGAAATAGTTTGCTCCATTATCGATATACATTTATATTTCACTTCAAGTGGTACTAAAGTCACTGCCCACGAACACTTAAGTAGTTCTGGAAAACCAGTGAAAATAAGGAAAATCTAATAAGTTTCACTGCAGTGAAAATATAGAAAAAATATGTTTCACTGCAGTGAAAAATAAATAGAATGAACATATGAATTCTATTCCATCAATACTTTTCAGTATTTCTTTAGTATGTATATATTGAATATTAACTTCATTATTTGAAAGAAGTTGCATCGAGAAAGTTAAAATGCTAAATTTAAGTCATACATTCAATCGTCATGAATATGATTCTGTCTACTTTGCAAATTTATATAGCCTAATAGGTGATGTCATCACATACATGACGCTGAAAGAGTTTTCAGTCCTGTAGTAGAACATTTAATAAAAAAGGGGGTATTTATCTGATTTTTTTTTTCAATTTATTTTTAGATATCACCAACCATATTTCAGTGTGATATATCGCAATCTGAGTAAATTATATTGATGTTTAACAAACTTTGTTCGGGACGCGGTGGGATACAAAAGCAACATTTCTGAGTTATAGAACGAATAGAGATTTCATTTTTAAGAATATGAAGCACTTTGGAATTGATTTCTTATTACGATATAATGTTGACTGTGAATACATTTGAAAAAGCATTACGGACTGAATAAACGGACAGAACGGCTGGGGGTGGTCTGTCGGAACCTCAAGACTCCTGTACGCTGTGAAAACTAATGAAAGGATGTCGTGTAGAGCTATTTTGTTTCTCTGTTTGCTGATTTAATCGAAAAAGAGGAGAGTGAAATATATCTTACATAAGGAGGAAGTGGTACAGCAACCAAACCATTCGCTATTTTATAGAACATAAGGAGGCGTGAATCAGATCTCCCAATCTGACTAAAGTACATCTCCTATTACGCTACGCATAGGATCTGAAAACGACCTATTCATTGCCTCGTTCTGGCGACCCTTTCGCTAGCCAATCAGGGCCTAACTTACAACATCTTGCAAATCTACCTGTAGCCTTGACTTTTGATATTTACAATTCTAATAGCGTACGGTATCAGTTAGCCGGTTAGCTCAGTCGGTAGGCCACTTGCTTTGTAAGCGAGGGATCCCGGGTTCGAGCCCTGGAATGACTGCACATTTTTCTTACTCTTCGACATTCGAACAAGTCGTCTGGTTGGATAAAATAAAAATAGCAATACTGGAAATCCAAAATATACAGAAGACGAATGTGAATGGGTCGTTCTCAGATCTTCGTTTAGAAGATCAAGTACTTAAGTCAGATTGTCAGATCTCCTATTTTCAAGGGTACGCCAGCATGTTTGTGATACTGCTGTAAGGGGAGTAGTCACGATTAACCCATCGAGCTGCCCTCCGCTGAATGATTTCGATCTGGTGAATGTTATGTTGGGTATATGAGCTCCAGACGCAGCTAGCATATTCCAGCTGTGGCCTGACTTAATTCCCGAACTTTTGGGTTTTTGCATGGGATATTTCGCTTAATGAAGTTAAGTGTTCGGCTAGCTTTGGACGTGACTAAATTGGTATGTTTATTCCAGTTAAGATCTGAGGATAAGTGACCCCAAGATACTTTGCATCAGGCACTGTTGCCAAGACTTGGCAGTATATACTTTGATCTTAAAGGTTTTATTGACCCTGTTATGGTTATAACTGTGCATTTTAAACTCCATGTCCCACTTACTTTCCCATAACTATAACCTATTCAAGCCTAACTGGAGGATGTTTTCTTGGGCAGAACTATGTACAGCTAAATAGACAGCAGTGTCATCGGCGAATAATCGGACCTGTGAAATCTGATTTTAAGGCAGGTTATTTATGTAGAGTAAGAATAGAAGAGGACCTAGGACGGAGCCCTGTGGGACTCAGGACGTTACTGCCACTTCATCTGATGCTTCACCATTCACAAGGACAGATTGGCACCTGCCAGTCAAGACTGACTTGACCCATAGCAACGTGGTGAACACCATGTTGATGAAGTTTGTACAGAAGTTTCAGATGGTTAACCTTGTCGAATGCTTTAGAGAAGTCCATAAGGATTAAGTCCGTCTGGTGGCCTTGAATTAAGTTTCGAGATA
The DNA here is from genome assembly GCF_021730395.1 of Mercenaria mercenaria. Lineage (NCBI taxonomy): Eukaryota > Metazoa > Mollusca > Bivalvia > Venerida > Veneridae > Mercenaria > Mercenaria mercenaria. The sequence goes on from NC_069362.1 coordinate 30,560,057, forward strand.
GATCTTCTACAAGTTCGAGTAACTGAGTTTCACATGACCTTTTCTCTTTGAACCCATGCTGTAGGTCAAAGAGAATATTGTAAACCTGGAAATGCTTGGTAATATTAGAGGCTGTAATGTGTTCTAGTAACGTACAAAGAATGCAAGTTAGGGAAATAGGCCAGTAATATGCAGGATTGCTTTTGTCGCCCTTCTTAAATAGAGGAGTGACATTGGCCTTGGACCAGTCAGCTGGGATAGTGCCCGTGTCAAGGGACCTTTGGAAGAGCCTAGTGACTAGTGGTGAGCTTTGTTCACTAAGATTTTTAAGAATGATCGGCTTTAGACCATCGGGACCACATGCTTTGTCTATTTTAAGGGAAGAGAGGAGTTTCTGAACACCATTTATGCCCATAGTGACCTTTGGCATTAGCAGATATTTTGGCAGGCATTTCCTCACATTCAAGTATTCCCACGTTTTGTTTTATATTAGATAATATCAAACGAGATATATGAAGCAAGAAGCTACAATTAAACCGGACTTATCTGAACCTGTCATCAGCTTCTTAAAGGAATCCTTCCTAACCCGACAGCAGATTTACTGTATGGTCTCTAAGCTTTTTTGTTTGGTTTTGGGCCCCGTGGACACAGTGTTAGGTCATTAGCTGACTTTCCAGCTTTTGACTGTGGGTGATTACACCGGGTGCCCCTCCGAGCATTATTTCATCTTTATGACTTCGCAAAAGAAACAATTCTATACCATAAACGAGGTATCTGACCAACGCCGGTAAGGGGCTAATATTTTAACCCTTACCCTGCTAAATTTCTATAATGGACTGGTCCGTCATTCAATTTTGGCAATACCATTTCTTATTCGAAGAGTGTTTACTGTAAACTTACTTGCTGAATAGCGAATAGTGCAGACCATGATCAGACTGCATGGATGTGCAGGCTGATCTTGCTCTGCACTGGTCGCAAAGGCAGAATCACTTGCCACCAGTAGGCTAAAGGTTAAAGTAAGCGACCTTGAACACTTTACCACGGAAGAATGGCATGCTTCTCCGGAATATGTTTTTACCTGTCATCCCACTTATATGCGTAAACGCATATATCACACAAACATAAACCAGCATGCGCCGATCGTCAAATATTCTGATTTTGGTAAATTGATGGGTGTTTCTTAAACGTTTAATATTTTTCAACTACGCCATATCGGGCACAATATAAGGTAAACTGTGCATATCAAATATAAAACTCATCTGAGGCAGTATCAGAAAATTAGAGCTACATGGATTGCGAGAAACAGCGCTAAAACGACTTTCAAGTATATTTTATTACATTTATGTGACTAATACGGAGTTGAAAAATAAAATCATCATTAATCAAGTGGTTTTAAATTGGCCTAATTATTTGTTCTGTTGTAGTCGTATCGATCACAGGCAATCGGCGTGTGACTTTGACCCCTTATGAATGATGGACCCCCCACCCTGTTCTCTACAACCCAGATCCCCAACATAATAACAGAAAAACACATTTCCAAAAAAGAAAAATGCTATATATAAAAAAAAATAAAGGTATGGTACTTTACGGCCAAACATAAAGGAAAAAATGGAATGGCCTCAGTAACGATCTCACTGCGTACACAATTTTCGGTCGATTTTTGAAAATCTGGTCATAATCAACGCATAAAGCATAAATCTTAACGGTAAACATGCACTTTGGTCTCAAGGCTGCATCATTTGGATGCAGCGAGACGCTATTCTTTGACAAAATCATCTCGTACACGATGTGACCTAACCCGTATATTTCTCGGGCCAATAGACAAGTCAATGGCAGCCACCTATTCCCTTCGTTATTTCCAAGCACAATCGTCAATAACGATGCATCCAGTCAATTTCCCAACGCTGTATTTCTCTCAAAACATCAGCTGCCATGTTTATACCAGCTCACGTGGAGAACACACCTCCAGAATCAACCAATCGCAAAAGGCTACGTAGTAAAAACCAGTTCCGGGTCGCCGTATAAACATGGCAGCTGATGTTTTGAAAGAAATTTCCCAACGCTGGATGCATCGTTATTGACGGAAACTGGACGAAGTAATTATAGGTAAGCGACTAATTATTTATGTTTCTAAAGGCTGGCCACGATTGTGCTTGGAAATAACGAAGGGAATAGGTGGCTGCAATTGACCTGTCTATTGGCCCGAGAAATATACGGGTTAGGTCACATTGTGTACGAGATGATTTTGTCAAAGAATAGCGTCTCGCTGCATCCAAATGATGCAGCCTTGAGACCAAAGTGCATGTTTACCGTTAAGATTTATGCTTTATGCGTTGATTTAGACCAGATTTTCAAAAATCGACCGAAAATTGTGTACGCAGTGAGATCGTTACTGAGGCCATTCCATTTTTTCCTTAATGTTTGGTCGTAAAGTACCATACCTTTATTTTTTTTATATATAGCATTTTTTTTTTTTTTTTGGAAATATGTTTTTCTGTTATTATGTTGGGGATCTGGGTTGTAGAGAACGGGGGGGGGGGGGGGGGGGGGGGGTCCATCATTCATAAGGGGTCAAAGTCACACGCCGATTGCCTGTGGTATCGACCTTCTGGCTTGGCACACTGACCAGTAACAATGACCATTCTCAGACAAATAACAAACTAAATTGAAATCATTTAACTATTTCACTATGAACAATAATTTATCAATTTGAAATTGTTTCCTATAGAAATCGCTCATCTTGAGCAGAGATATGTACGAAAATGCATGCTATCAGATATTTAACTACGTGTAATATTCATGGACAATGTTGTTTAGGTATAGGATACGACTGAAATCCGGTAAATGTCTCATAGTTTTCCGTATACAATATGTCTGCTAATTTATTATCACCCTAAAGAACATTCAATGCATTGCTTTAAGGATTTCATTAGAGGACTTAAGGTAGTAAGACCAATAGTATATAAAAGTTTAAATGAATTGCATTGTTTTTTTAGGATACAGATACGAAGAACTCAAAGCGGAAGAAAAATGCTAGGAGGTCCTCTGTCACAGTTTTGTATGTACCAAATTATACATACTTTTATTGAAATGATATTACATAGACAAAAAAATGATTAGAGCCTTTCTAGGATTACGTCGTACAGTTGAAATGTTTGCCGAATGAGTTAAATTTTAGAGTAAAACACTTTAACATATTTTAAGCCAAGACACACACATACTTATTTTCAGATTCACACTAATAAAATACTGTAGTGTTACCGCAGGAACATGTACGGTTGATGCGCAATGACCTATAAATCGAATAAAAGTGGTATTAATAATATATATTATTGTATTGTTTTAGGTCGACACAGCAAACCCAGAAAGAATCCACGTCGCAGAAGAAAGGTAAATACAAGTCATTTCTTTTTAAGGACTTAAACCAGATATGATATAATGAGCTCGACTAAGATATTTTCTACCCACCTGGGCGTCTACGTCACAACTTCGTAAAAGTTTTGCTTGCAAGGCAGTGTCTTAATAACTTTTATAGGTACTGAACCGAAACTTTACACAGAACATTCCAGCCATCAATCTTTCTGAAATAGCTAAATTTAGCAACCGACGTAAATTATGGCACATTTTGACGTGAAAGTTAAAAATTATGAATGCATTGAAACATAACAGAAGCTTTCGATTCATCAAACGGGGTTGAACGTCGAACCTAGTTAACTAATGGTTGAACCTTTTGCAAAGTATCGTCCTTTCTTCGACTTATAACATTGGTATGAAAGTTTGCAACTAAATAAGAATCATGGTCATTATCACTTCCATATGGTGGCTGATTTCTGCCATGTCGTGTTAGCATGTTGGCGGGACGAAAACATGACAACATGAAAACACAAAACATGACATTTTTTACACAAAAACACAACGTTTACAGGGCGCCGACACGACATATCTATTTTTAGCTCACCAGAGCACAAAGTGCTCAGGGTGAGCTATTGTGATCGCTCACCGTCCGGCGTCCGTCCGTCGTCCGTCCATCCGTCCGTCCACACTTTCCTTTAAACAACATCTCCTCCTAAACCAACAGGCCAATTTTGATGAAACTTCACAGGGATATTCCTTAGATGGTCTTCTTTAAAAATTATTCAAAGAATTAAATTCCATGCAGAACTCTGGTTGCCATGGCAACAGAAAGGAAAAACTTTAAAAATCTTCTTCTCAAAAACCAGAAGCCCTAGAGCTTAGATATTTGGTGTGAAGCATTGCCTAGTGGACCTCTACCGAGTTTGTTCAAATCATAACCCCGGGGTTAAAATTGACCCCGCCCTAGGGGTCACTTGATTTTACATAGGAAAATCTTAAAAAATCTTCTTCTCAAAAACCAGAAGACCTAGATCTTAGATATTTGACACGTAGCATTGCCTAGGGGACCTCTACTAAAGTTGTTCAAATCATGACCCCGGGGTCAAAATTGACCCCGCCCCAGGGGTCACTTGATTTTACATAGGAAAATCTTCAAAAAATTTCTAAAAATAAACAGAAGGTCTAGAGCTTAGATATTTCACGTGTAGCATTGCCTAGTGGACCTCTACAAAATTTGTTCAAATCATGACGCCCAGGGTCAAAATTGACCCCGCCCCAGAGGTCACTTGATTTTACATAGGAAAATCTTCAAAAATTTTCTAAAAATAAACCAGAAGGCCTAGATCTTAGATATTTAACCTGTAGCATTGCCTAGTAGACTTCTACAAAATTTGTTCGAATCATGACCTCCGGGATCAAATTGACCCCGCCCAATGGGGTTACTTGATTGTACATAGAAAAATCTTCTAATTTTTCTAAAAATAAACCAGAAGGCCTACAGCTTAGATATTTGACATGTAGCATTGCCTAATGGACCTCTACAAAATCTGTTCAAATCATGACTCTCGGGGTCAAAATTGACCCCGGCCCAGGGGTCACTTGATTTTACATAGGAAAATCTTCAAAAAATTTCTAAAAATAAACCAGAAGGCCTACAGCTTAGATATTTCACATGTATCATTGCCTAGTAGATCTTTACAAAATCTGTTCAAATCATGACTCTCGGGGTCAAAATTGACCCCGTCCCAGGGGTCACTTGATTTTACATAGGAAAATCTTCAAAAAATTTCTAAAAATAAACCAGAAGGCCTAGATCTTAAATATTTGACGTGTAGCATTGCCTAGTAGACTTCTACAAAAAAATTCAAATCTTGACCCCCCAGGGTCAAATTTACCCAGCCCCAGGGGTTACTTGATTGTATATAGGGAAATCTTCATAAATTTGCTAAAAAAAACCCAGAAGGCCTAGATCTTAGATATTTGATATGTTACATTGCCTAGTAGACTTCTACAATCTTTGTTCCATTCATGACCCCCGGGGTAAACTTGGCCCCGCCCCAGGGGTTACTTGATTGAACATCAGAAAATCTTCCAAAAAAATTCTAAAAATCATCAGTTTGACATTTGAAACATGTAGCTCATATTACTCTGGTGAGCGATCCAGGGTCATCATGACCCTCTTGTTTGAGTTTTCGTGTTAGAGGGTATGAACATGTCGTATAAGCGCCCTGTTGTGTTGTCGTAAATTCGCCCCGCCGACACAAATGCACGAAATACCTTATTTATCGATCGAGTTTTCTTGTTTTCGTTTTGGCGTACGCGCAACAATTACACATATGCATTACGCACAAAAAGATCTCAACTGATAATAGTCCGTATAGCGCACAGTAAGAAAATTGCCCGCCTATTTCTCACTTTTTGAAAAGTTAACGGCGATTGACTTGAGTATATGGCGATAATGATAAAAATATCTCCCGTTGCGGCTCATCTCCTTTAGTAAACAGCTGGGATCCTGCGGGCTGTTCAAAATTTATCAACCGGCCGTTTAGATTTGAAAAACTTGTTTTCAGAAATGTGAACAATTCATTTATCTATCCACATGACCTGGACTTTTTATCTAAATGTTTTTGATATACAACATACATACACAAGATGGTAAATGCGTCTGCTAGCTTAGTGTGACTACGTGAAATGCAAAAATATTGTTTTATGAAGGAGGTAGAACTACTACTTTTTGTACTACTTTGTGTTAGGCATTGACTGATGTTCCAAGCTCGTTAGCACTAGGGCGGAAACCATTAAACACCTGATACCATTGTATCTATAATCTCTGCAACCATGTTTCGATTTTGATGTCACTTTCCCTTTGAAATGGTCTTTGAACTTTTACAAAAACTGTGTAAGACAGCCGTCTACTTATTTATAAATTAAATATGAAATTAACAGATTTGCAGTGTCATTATAACTGTTAACTTTTATCTGTAATATTCTTCAACTGACGAAGAGGCGTAACTATAAGCCGTACTCTAAATAATTAGAGAACATGTCTTAGGTCCCACCTACATACAGAATACTGTAGGGAACAGTGAACTTTCTGAAACCGTTCACTATTTCAGTTTGAGGACGCTTATCTAATATCAAATCTAGGCTTGTTCTTAATTGAAACTGGAGAGATTTTAAATAAAATAGGTATTTCATGGCATTGGTATTGTAGCGGTTCTCGTATCGGACGACCTCGGTAGGAGAGCGTCCGGGCACAGTAAGTGGAAGGTTCGAGTCCCGGACGACGCTGCACATTTTTCCCGTTGCTACATTTGGGGGCTTGTCCAGGATGTTCACCCTTGGAGCCCATGCGGGACGAAGCAGTTTGTTGGCGTGTGCATCTGAATTCGGTAAACAGTTTGCTGCAGACATTGGCCATGAGTACGGTCTCAGTGGCTCAATTAGGAGAGAGTCGGCACCTTAAGCTGAAGGTCCGAGAATCGAGTCCCGGTCTAGGCTGCACAATTTTCTTCTGACTATTACAATGTACTTGTGTACACGCTATAACAATTTTATCCTGAAAATAATCGGGTTTTCATAATAATCAATAATGAAACTGCAAAAAAAACTTCTATTATCACCAAAACAAATCTTTTAAAAACCCGCTTGTTACTGTCCACAAGTCCGATCTACTATTCAAATGCGCATACCAAAAACTAGCTCTACATGACATCCCATACAACCAGACGTCACGTTATAGTAACTTGTCAATCAAAATTAGTAGCAATTAGAACCAGACGTCACGTGATAATACCACCGCTGAAAGTGGCAGGTTAACTTGTCAGTCAGTAGCCGAATGCTTGTTCGTATTGGCGGAGCATGATGCAAAACAGAAAGCGTAGGGGCCACTCGAATAATGAGGTTATTCTCGTGAACCCCTACTCTTTCTATTACTTATTTTTCACTCAAGCTCGAATTCAGGAAATATATTTAAAGCAATTATAAGACAATATGTTGGCAGGGCAAAGTCACAACAGAAAAATGGCGTCAACATGACATATTCATACCCGCCAACACGAAATCTCGACAGATAAATTTGTCGTGTGTGCAGACTCTAAACATCGCATTTTCTCGTAGAAGTGTCGTATTATCGTGTTTTCGCTCGCTAATTCAGCAACCATACTTGGAAGTTCTGCGCACTGTCTCAATGACAGCTGTACTGATTCACTAAACCTCGTCAGTGTTGATAAAACTTATGTCTTGGTAGAACCTTTTTGGTAGGTTACAGCGTATTCCGTTTTCAAAAGTTGTCTGTACTAAGATTTATTTTTACAACTTTTTTGATGTGTTTGTAAAGCAGATATTAGAACTGCATAAATGTATGTACAAGAATTCACGTGAAACAAATGAGCTTAAATTTGTATTTGTCATTTTATGGCTTTGTAAAACAGGCCTTACTCCGCAAAATGGCTTATTTGTGCATTGATTTCACCATATTTTGTTTATAAAATCGTAGGTAGTCTTAAAGAGTGTCGGAATCCCTAAATATGCATTTGTAGTTGTTTGTTTTATAAGACACATCATTCATCTTAGATATTATAGACATATAGAAGTACAAAAAAAGTAGACGGGTGAAAAGACGGCTGTTTAAATTATATATTTATTTTACTATTGCTACCGCGAAACACTCATTCGTATCTGACATGTTTTATTACAGTTTTAAAACACCAGTTCCCGGCATATCAAATTTACTGTTATAACTGATTTGTACCCAGCCTCTGTATATATGTTACTTACTTACTGTTCGATTACTAAGCCGTACGTGTTTACATGTTTTCAAACCATATTTCTCTACTTACAAAATGACCTTTCTACTTTTTGATTATGTTTTATTTTAGCTTGAGCTCACTTTTTTCTTATACAAGACACACTAAAATATGGAAACCTGAGTTTAGGTTACAAAACACAATATTTAATGTTTACAAACATCATGTTTACGAAAACTAACTGTGAATACTATGGTTAAATACGTCATATTTATTTAACTGTCATCACTAATATGTTATGTTGTTATCAATGAATTTCACTCACAAGTAGAAAGAAATTTATCTGATTTCTGTTCAAATTTCAGAAAAGCCGTCGTACGATATGAAGGCAACAAAAAAGTTTGACAGCATGTTACGTGGAGATCTTACAGATTTACCTCCCTTGCCAAAAACAATGGTCAAGATTTTTCTCAGCTCTACATTTTCTGGTAAGAAATAACTACAACATTACTATATTTCTTAAGTCAAAGTAAAACTTGGAGTAAAATACAAAGCAAATATGGAGTTTCTTTCACGAAAATGTTCATATAAAGTCCCACACCCTAATTCCACAATATAAATTTACTTTTACCTGCAGTTTAGTAGTATATATGTAATAGATTTTAATTATAAAATAATAAACACTGTAAGAAGACAAAAAGAGGATATATTCAATGTCATGGAAAACTTATTTCTTGCATATGATTTTAAAAAATATATCTTAATACCCTGGTGTTGCAAGAAAGTGACTTTCCTCCGGTGGATTATAATGATAATAGATTATAATGATAATACAAACACAATGAAATTAAAAAGCTGATGCTTACGTTTTTAAAATGTTCTGTAGATTGATTAGTACAAGTTATCACCTAATTCATAAACACCTGATAATACTTCTTGGTTTATAACTAAAATATGGTCTGGTAGAGGTTGACAAGATTTAGAATAACAAATGTATGAGATATGAATACCCGGAAAAGTGCTCTTAAATTTTTATGTCTTTTTTCTACTGAGATTTGAACACTTGATTGATTGATTAGAACCTACTGAATATTAATTCTTAAATTACAAATATTAGAATATGAAACTTATTTATTTTTCACTTCTACAGCAACGCCACTTCCATCAAAGTGGCCCAACGTCAGATCAAACAAAATTTAAGTCGCGTTCGTGAGGTATTTAATGTGTCTCGCGATTAAATAAATACCATAAAACTTCCTTTGAATTAAGAAAAAAACATTTATATAATATTCTTGATACCTTTGAAATGGGACACTGAACCTGGAAGAATAGATGATCTATGCTAAAGGAGTTCTTTCATTTTCAAAACATGATTTAACGTTTTTATGACCAGCGAGGCACCAGTAATACTTTAGACTTCTCATACTATACCACTGGTAAAATGCAGTTTCAGAAACTTCAGAAGGCATTGTTCCTTTAGCCTTCTGCAGCCTAGCAAGTGTGTTTTCGTTGATTTTCGAGTCAAAACAACACGAAGTGCTAAAACTGGTCTTCTTTCAACGATATTAAAAACCTGTCAACATTTTAACGACGATCTATGTATGAATTGACGTTATTAGTTAAACATTTATATTTAATGTAAAACATAACCCGCTTTTGGAAGCTTTGAAAATAAGAAAGTAGCAAGTAATATTATATAACAACATAACAGGAAAATCGCAATTTGGCGAGTGTCGTCAGATGTGGTTGCCATGGAAATTAGCATCTTCCTCTACTAAAAGAATAAATGATTCTTGAAATGCATATAGATTAACTGTCTAGACCTTTTATGTAAGACATGATGGCCATAACTGTAGTGACTACACTGATACATGTACGTATGATTTTTTTTTCAATTATTTCCTATTGAAAAACAGTTCAGAAGTTGGTGCAAAACCAGAAAAATCTTAGAACATTGTTGCTCTAATTCAGTCTTTCAAAGTCTTTATCTTTGATATCAGAAGCACAAGGTGGTGATGCTTCCGTTTCATTGACACGATTGAGCTGAAAATTATGGACCGTCTGCAAATTGTACATTGTAATAATTCCTTTAATTACCATATGATTTTCACTGTTTAAAATCATTTTAGATATGCGAGCAGAGAGAAACATACTAGCAAGAGAAGTTTACCCTCGTCTTCAGACCTTCTGTGCATCACGAGACCTTGACTTTCAAGCAGTGGATATGCGATGGGGCATAACAGAAGACAGTATTAATGATCACTCCGTGGAAAGACTTTGTCTTCTTGAAATCGAAAATTGTCAGAACACGTCTGTTGGCCCAAATTTTGTAGTATGTTTCTTTTCTTAGTTCCTGATGATCATAAGTGAAAACATTTTTATAAAGACGTTGATAATTGTCGCTGAAGGCATGTCCCCAAACAGTAGACTCACTACAATATTAGTGGTCCAGGGACATTCACTTTTGGAAAGAAATTTACAATCAGAAATGTGAAAACGGAATTATTTCGCCTTACTACCTAATATGGTGTCAACTTTTAAATTTGTAATTAAAATGAGCACATTTAAACATATAATAATGTTGCTTAGTCCCTCAGTTAGAGAAATTATAAATACTGATGAAAAAAAAGTTTTGCAAGCGTAAAATGTTTATAGTATAATTTTTAGTTAATCACAATCCTGTTTGAAAGAAAATTTTTGAAAATTCTACAAAACATTTGCAAAATATTGTTTGATAAAATCTGTCATATGTTTTATATAGATACTTTCGGGAGACAGATACGGATTTCGCCCAGTTCCAGTAAATATTGACGTTGAAACGTTTGAAGTAATTCAATACGAAGCCAATAAACTAAACCTCTCAAGCAGAGAGTTGTTAGACGAATGGTATAAACTGGACAAAAATTCAATTCCTGCTACTTATATTCTACAGGTATTCCATGTCTAAATAATGTTATCATTTTTATCTTATTATAAATTGAAACGTATTTTTTTCAAATAAGCCTCGAAAATCAGAATTTATCTAATGTGTGTGCTTCAAGGCTTGAATGAGGCATTCATATTTATAACATTACAAATTGCTGAATTGAACATTTTACACGATTTAAGTACTTTAGTATTTAATTAAATGTCTTATTGTCAAAAATGTGCGATTAGGATGTCGATAGCTAAATGCAATTTCAGTATTACTGTTTCAGCCAATCCGGTCTAAGTTTAAATTCTTTGCTGACTTCTCAACGGGTTGTGATCAGCTGAGAGAAAGAGACACTGCTGAGTGGTGGAAAACGTTCGAGAAATTGCAGATTTTGCTGAGGACAGCAGCTGATGAGGCATTCAAAGAGAACAAGATCACATCAGAAAGAAAACATCAGTTCTTCCAGTCAGGTATACAGTAAACAAACAAAACACTATTTTGTCAATAGTACTTGTTTTCTGTAAAATAGCATTTTGTAACAAGTTTAGTCGTGTTTGTCTGGTCTTACATGTCTTTTGTAATAAGGCCATAAGGAGTTTTTATATTTATTACAAATGTACTGAACATCATCTTACAGCTAAAATGTTTTTGTCATGTGAATTACATATTATATTGTTAAAATATTACCAATACAGTTAAACTCAAAACAACTGCTAGACATGTATGATATGATTTCAAACATTATGCAGAAACCATTACGCTATTTTCTAAAACTTTGCAGTTCATAGTTAGTAGTAAGTTTTTTACACAGACATATTTGATATTTCAGTGACAGAAAGTGAAATTCAAGATGGAATATTGAAGGCAACAGATGTAAACTCGCACTGTCTGGTATATAAAAGACGACTGAGGCATTTGCATGGAGTTGGTCTTAATGATAAGGATACAGCCAGATACATAGATATCATCAAATCGGAGAAGGTATATGATATATATCATAAAAGTCGGTGATCAATTTGTAACAATAATAAGTAAGAAAGTACCTCTCTTGAATACGTACATCACTTACATTACAGCCATATTTTGAAGGTAAAAAATGCGTTTCACTTTTGTTATGTTACTGGTTTTACTAAAAAGTGTTCTTAACAATGTTGGTAAATTATATTTGCTACCTTGGTAAAACGTTATCAATCATGAACATAAACTACTTAGCCTAAGCGATTTCTAACACTTTTACAGGCAAGAGTCTTGCGTTTTGAATTATAGACATTTGAGCATGTTAACAGAAAAGGAAATTTCCTACCAAATTTGGAAAAGGCATAATTTGTTGAAAGCCTTATACTGCTTCATTCAGTCGTTTATCTATGGTGTAAAATCCATAATAATCATCTATTATTTTTGAGGTCTGATGACCTTTTCAATTTTCAGTAAGATTGTTTACAACACTTACTATTGAAGACACGTATAACAATACTTCCTACGTGTTCTATGTTTTTAAGCTTTAGGTTTGGACATGAAATGCACTAATTTTACTATTGATATTATTATGGTTCCGTTACATCCTAAAACATTTGCTGGAATTAAGCAGTGTCAAACGCTAGAACTTTAAAAAGTAAAATAGATTCACATATCTTCCCTGCATAGTTTTTAAGAAGTATATCAGTACTAGAACGGACTTGTATATAGCTCTGTCAAATACCATTCAGAATCTTATTTACATATCTTATTGTCATATCTTTTAATTAATGAATTCATTTAATTTTGATATAGGGAAATGTGCTCGACGAAGAAGTTGAAAAGCTAAAAGTTTTACTTTTTGAGGACAAAATTAGTAAGAAACTTGATCATGCAAATATCAAAGAATACAGCATTCATTGGATGCCAGGGGGAGTAAATCCTGACAAAATAGATGAACATATGGAATACCTTTCCTCATTTTGTAAAGACTTCATTGCGGACCATAAAGATCTTATACAAAAAGCAGAAGAAAAACGGAAGAAAACGTTAATTAAAGAATCGAACTACTACACTGATTACAATAACACAATCCATCACTTGAGATTTTGTGTATCAAGATGTGAATCTTTCTGTGGACAGGAACCGGTAAGACTCACGGTCTTATCTTACTACCCTTCTTTTGAGACGTGCCAAAAGTCCCAGATATAAAGTAGTGTTTGATCATAATATTTACATTACCAGTTTAATGCTCTTTTTCTATATTTTCTATATCATGAACGTCAATAATTAGTTTGTGAATGTTTGTTACAGGTATTGGAAGCAGCAAAGTCATATATTTTGGACGGATCTGGACGAAAACCCCTGGTGTTGTACGCCGCATCTGGAGTTGGTAAAACATCCGTAATGGCTATGATACTGAAGAGTATTCCAGAATGGCTTAACAATGCACCGCATCTAAGACTGATCAGATTCCTAGGAACTTCACCACAATGTAGAAACGTCCACGATGTACTGGTTGATGTTCTTGGTCATTTATCAGATGTGTACGACATGATCTTGCCTCCGCACAACTACAAAACTATGAAGGAAATTGTGCAATTTACACCGAGATACATTAGACAGGTTGCAAACTACGCAAAGGAACCAATTATCATATTACTTGATTCCTTGAACCAGCTAGATTCGAGGAACAACGCTTATGCTGTTGACTGGCTTCCGATTTTTCTACCACAAAATGTAAAGCTCATAGTCTCTACACTTCCACAGGAGCATGGTATTCTTGCAAATTTGAAAAGGCGCCTACCAGACCGGGAATGTTACATTGAGATACCCGCACTGACGGAAGAGACTGTCAAGGAAATTATTAAAACAAACTTACAAGTGCACAATCGATCACTGACGACAAATCAAATGAGTTTCTTTTGTTCAATGTTTACGCAAACTCCAAGTCCATTGTACTTGAAACTTCTTCTCGATGAAGCAAGAAAATGGAAGTCTTATACACCTGCATCTGAAATGGAACTAGTAGCAACTGTAAAAGAAGCCATAAACAAACTTTTCCAAACTCTTTCGAAAAAGTTTGGAACACTTTTAGTCAGTCACGCACTTGGGTTTGTAACTGTAGGTTTGTCAGGACTTACCGAATTCGAGATTGACGATGCATTATCATGTGATGATGAAGTTTTAGATGAAGTGTATAGGTTTCATGATCCACCAGTTCAAGGAATTGTTCAAATACCACCATTGCTATGGGCCAGAATATGGTATGACATTCGTGGTTATCTTGTGGAAAGGTTTTCATACGGAAAGACGACTTTGAACTGGTATCACCGAGAGTTTGTACTCGCGGCCACCGAGATGTATACGAAGGGAGACAATGGGGTACGTCTCAATAAAACTTTGTATGAGATATATCATCAGGAAAACGGAATCAAACGGACCATAGAATTGAAGAATCGGAATAAACTAGTTATTACAGATGCTGATAGGCAAGTTACCCCTCAACCGTATATAGCACAAAATAAACGCAAACTAGCGTGCTTACCGTATCATACACTACGTGCTTATAAAGCAATAGGAATAGACCGAGCGAAAACAGAAGTGTACTGCAATTTCAAATATTTATATACCAAGATAACAGCATTTTCTGTCTCAGCTGCTGCCAATGATATGTCCGACTTTCTCGAACAGTGCAATGATGAAGAGGTGCGATTAGTGTTGATTTTTTTGGTGAATTGCAAACAAGATCTGACTAACCAAATACGGTTTGCATTTTGTATGTTGGCGTTCGTTGATCCAGAAGACAATCATTACCATTTAAAGAGCTTATTGAATACAGCAGTTGAGTTTCTTGAGTCAAGAAAGAAGCCAGTTCTTATTCCTGAATTCCCATGTCTTACACAAAGACATAACGCATCAAATGCCTTTCAAACGTCCATAGAAGGAATATCAGATATACTTGCCATTTCCGAAAGCAATGTTTTGCTACAGAAACAAGTACAAATGGATATGCTTTCAAATGAAGAGTGTAGAAACATTGCCGTATGGAATACAGAAACCCAAGAATTAATAAATGTACAAATGCAAGGCATCTCGAAATCGATAGGTCAATACATACTCACTGATGAATATTTGTATTACATAACAAAAGAAGCAGTTGTTAAGTATTGGCTCAGTGATAGTAAATCAGAAATGGCTTTGTTTACGGATATTGTAAATGAGTGGAAAACCAGTGACTGTGTGCATAATATATTTGCAAATTCAGACGCTACTGTAGGTGCTATTATACAAGACCATTCGATTACCTTGATATCTCTTGAAAACTTTGAACTTTTACAAGAATTTATAATCCCTGATAAAAATCTTGTAATAGACGCTGTATATGTGCCAGGCAGTGGCCAAAAACTGATTGTAGTTGGAAAAGGTAATAGATCACATGATAAAAGTGAGCGGCAAGACCGGGAAACCAAAACGTTTGTCATAGAACTTGAACAAGGCAAAAATCTTCCAATACAAATACGTGAGTTTAACACACACTTAAATTGTGAAAAGGCAGTTCTATCTTGCAAGGATCAATGGTTGCTCATTCCTACAGAAAAAGCATTATTGACAACACAATCAGAAAATCAGGTAACAAGTGTACAGCCGGTATCAAATGGTCATTTACTAGCTTTTGACATAGACGATAAGTACTTCACGTCAAAAGAAATTACAATATCATCAACAATAAGCAAGATATCTGTACACCCAGAGAAGAGAAAGTTTATTTATCTAACCAGCAACGGGAAAGTTTTTAGTGTGCTGGCTGAGACCATTGATCTAAATATTCATTTTGATTTCACTGTTAAAGCATTCGCTGTTTCTTGGGAGGATGAAATAGGCTTATTTTGTTCCAGTGGAAGAAAAATAGCTTTGTATGATTTAAAATCGGACAAAATTCTTATTGAGTTTGTTGCACATAATGACAAGATAAAAGACATTTGTCTTCTGCAACAACAATTTGTAACCCTGGGAGAAGATAAAGAAATGAAATCATGGGATTACAAAACCCTTCTTGAAGACACTTACTCAGATGCCAGTGGTATATGTGTTTCAGAAAGAAAAGAAACTTTCCTAGAGCAGACAAATGTCGTTGCTATTTCATTGTCATACGATGGATTTGAGTTGATAACATGTCATGATGATGGCATTGTAAAGGTATGGTCTGTGGACTCCAAGAAGTTCCTTCGTCAATATAATATTGAAATAGTTCCAGACATTGTGCATACTTTCCCAAATAGTTCAGTAGCGTTTCAGGATACAAAAGACGGTAGAATGAGGATTTTAGCAATAAATACCGGAAGAGTAAAATTTCAATTGCCTGACACAATATATACTATTTTGCATTCAACAGGCGATAGAAAGGACAATTTATACATTTTAAGCTCACCTAGCATGGGGAACGAGCAGATTGATGTTGTGAGTATCAACCGGGAGCTAGTTTTGAAAACCATACATTTGCAAAATGGACTGTCGTACGAAAGAATCGATGGAATCCTTTCTGCTAATGACAATTACCTGGTAATCCGTCTGTTGATGTCAAAACGCGAATTTGAGAATGCTAGGGAATTATATAATGCGAACATCCCTACGTCTGAGAAAATGAGCTCCAGCGAACAGCATCATCGGTACAGATTTACAGCAGTAGCATTATCGGAAGATAGTGGGGAACTTATACCTTGCAATCAGATTGGCACATTAGTGCAGCCATATAGGGGAAACATTATGCTGATTTCGACTAGAAGGTAAACCCCATTCTCTGTGTCATACTCGTATCAATATTTTCTCGTCCATATTAAAGTGTTGATATATACAAATATAGATAGAAATGTATTATTTTTCTTTCCTTTTGAAGTTTTTCTTATTTATATTTCTGCAGATGGATTGTATTTTGGGACATAACATCTGGAACATGCGACCGTAAACCATCCAAAGTACAAAGAAGTCCAATGTTTTGTCGTCCAGCTTGGATTGGGAAAGAATGCATGGGCGCAACCCGAGTATTTTCACATTCAATTGATCAGAAATATGTAGCATGTGGATCGGATGACGGCTATGTATTTGTATATAACTCAGACACTGGGTTACCTGTATGCAATCGTAAACCACTCTCGAAGCATAATGCAGAGGTAATGTAGCTCATACGAACAATTTATAACAAGCAATTTAAACAGATATGGGCAATGTCTCTAATTGTTACGTTCATACTTTATACGTGACTATATTTGAAATATTTATAATGATATTTTGAATTTTACAACTTACATGGCATACGTTTTATAAGTTATTATCCATTTCATGAATTTTCAGGTTCACAAGGCAGTTATCTCCCCCGACAGTAAATTTGTAGCGTCCTCGTGTCTAAACAGTATTCTCAAACTGTGGGAATCGTCCACAGGATTGGAGCAATTCTCTGCTCGTTTAGATGCCAATGTGAAGGATATGTGTTTTACATCTGACTCAGGAAAACTCATTCTGTATACAGGAACATATACGACAAGGGTATTGATGTTTTCCGTGACACGTGGGAGGAAATAGTTTGTGTCAGATAGCAAAATGTCCTAAGGACGTTAGCGCCGGGGATAAAAGCAAACATTGTGTTTTTCGTGTGAAAAAAGTCAACCAAAGTATAGCTATATAAAACTGGTTAATGAGCAGTCCTTCAAGATGAAGGACAGTCTTATGAATGGTTTTAAGGTAAATGACACATTTGCCTATATGTATATAGGGAAACATTTTCCAACGAGCAGAAATTCTTTAAACTCTATCTACATGTACTGACTGAGAATCATGTTTAAAACGGAAATATGTATTACAATCATAGGTAACCAGGCTTGATCTTGAATTATCTGCCCTTGAAAATCAGAAAATACTAAAACATCCAATTTTGAAGGGCAGATAATTCAAGATCAAGGCAAGAGAACTGTGCATTTTAATTTTTATTTCCGTTTCAAGCTTCATTTGCAGTAAGTATAAAAAGTAAAGAAATTCTGTCCATAGTAAAGACCAGGACTTTGTGGTATCATTTTGTCATGTTCATAGTTTGCATTTGCAACTGTTTATATATTGACATGGGGGAAAGAATCTTACAGGAAACTTTAAACTGTTTTTACTGATGGAGTATTAAATCAATAACAGATATGAAATAAAACAAACCATACAGGAGCCCAGCCAAGATCATGAATTATCTGCCCAGATAATTCAAGATCAAGCCTGGGTACATATGATTTTTGATCCAAATTTCCGTTTTAAACTTAATTCTCAGTCAGTACACAAAGATTTAAGAAATTCTGCCCGTAGGAAACTTTTTGCCCTATATACATATGGCTACTGTGGCATTTACCCTTTAAGTTAATGCTTTGGAACTCGGGACGTCCTCGAACAGCCAAAAAATGTATGTCAGTTATTGTTGTTTTTTTTTCAGTACTTATCATCACTGCTGTATAATTCATTTGTCTTTATTCTAATTATCAATTATTTTTACTAATATTGTTGACAATTTTTCTATTGTTCTTGAATAGTTTTGAAAAAAGAACGTGTGTGCGTGTGTGTGTGTGTTTTCTTTTGCAATATGACAATGATAAGCCTCATGGTTGGTGCGAAAGCGAAAATTTTCACATTTACCATTAAATCAAATAAATTGGAATGATTGCATTCAGGCTTAACCAGTACGTTTTCGCCGTCTGTTCATGTGTTATATTTTTGTGTCAGTTTTCATATTTTGTCTTCTGTTATGTAGAAAAACGTGATTTTTAAAACTATATTTGAATTTGATTCGTTATACATAAACAGGACTGATCATAACTGTGGTTTGTTTTATTTCCAAAAGTACTTCAATTTTATGGCATGCCTGAGTCGAGTCTGACATGCTTAACTGTCACATTAGTGTCAAATTATTACATGTTATACATGAAAATTGCAATATGCTTTCGCATGACGGACATTGGAAAAGCATGAGGATTTTCTCTTTGAACTTTTGACCTTATAGAGCATTCTGTATGAACTAAACGTCAACTAAATATCAACCCCACGGTTCGAACCATAATTGAGAACTTTGATGCATTGCTCCATCTATGATTACTAGTTCATAAAATCCACAGACACTTGGGGCTCGGACCACCACACACCCCATTCTCCTCCGCTCCTGTTTAAGTTTAGCCAATATATTTTAGCATTTTACCATGTATTAAGCATATGTGACGATCATAAAACGCATTTTGTAACATTTCAGCGTGTTTTTAAAAAATGTATTTTAACCATCAATGCTCTCAATATTACAAGATATGAAACATCGCACGAACAATGGGAACACTTGCTTGCGCTGGACCCTCGCTTTGTGTAGCGCATGTCATAAACCGGGAACCAAAATTGTTACTCTTACGGCTATGTTAAACCAGATCATCACTTCTTTATGTAAACAGACCTCGTGTAACACGTGCTGAAGCGATCATCCGTTATAATGCAGTCGAAACGGTATCAATTTTGGTACCCGGCAACGATATGCGCAGTTCAAAGCAGGGATCTATTCGCAAGGAAGTGTTCCATAGAATTTAGATAGATTGATTTATATTATTTATTGATTTCTCGTCGGAATACAAATGACAGTTGTCGGGACCGGTGTCATTTGACAGAATGGTAACAGATCTGGCGATTGATACCAGTGATTCATTGATAGGGGTTCGTTTAAACGTTTAACTGGCTATTGTTTCCCTAGTGTTCGTGCGATGTTTCATATCTTGTAATATCGAGAGCATTGATGGTAAAAATACATTTTTTTAAAAACACGCTGAAATGTTATAAAATGCGTTTTATGATCGTCACCTATGCTCAATACATGGTAAAATGCTAAAATATATTGGCTAAACTTAACCAGGGGCGGAGGAGAATGGGGTGTGTGGAGGTCCGAGCCCCAAGTGTCTGTGATAAAATCCATTAATGCGCAGACATTGAGGCGTACTATTTTTTTTTTATTTCATATATCTCTTGTCTTTAGTTTCGACCACACTATGTAAAATTCATCTATGTTAAATTCCTTCATTGTTTTCTTCATAGTGAACGATCTGACTAAAACTATCATTTTCCAGTTTAAATAAAGTTTTTGATATAACATTTAAAGATATTGTTTGTTTTGTTGGGGTTAACGTCGCACAGACTTTGTTACTTGTAATATGGCGACTTTCCAGCTTTGATGTTTGAGGAAGACCCCAGGTGCCCCTCCGTGCATTATTTCATCACGAGCGGACACCTGGGTAGAACCACCGACCTTCCGTAAACCAGCTGGATGGCTGCATCACATGAAGAATTCAACGCCCTGAGCGCGGCTTGAATCCACATCGGTATGGTGCAAGTTAACCATTCGGCCACGGAGGCCCCACATTTGAAGATAAGCACACACACCTGAAATAAAGTATTTTACTGTAATACGGAACATCATTGTTAGAAATCAACGTATATGAACCATTTAAGGGTAAACAAATCTTTCTAATCTATATAAATTATAGCCAGCCAGAATCTGCTGAAATTGATTGTTTACATTTATTTTAATGCCAATACTTAAAAATAATGATAGTAACACAAAAGCTTTTATTAACTAACAAATTTCAAGAGTTGGGAGAAACTACAGTACATAGAAAAGAGTAATTGTGACATATGAATGCGCGGTCAGTTTTACCAGTGTTCTGTTATCGAAGAAATAAATGCAGCATATTATTTTTGTTTAAAAGGACAGCCGTTTGGAAGATGTAACAAATAATCAGTTATCAAAATGTCCGACCATTGACATAATTATACAAATGTTAGATGTGACCTATATATACGTAAGCAAAATAGATTTCGAACCCGTTTTCAAAACAAGAGAAATATCTATAATTCGTTAAACATTCTCGAATGGAAAATATATTTTCACAAAGTAATTTTTGTCACATTTGGGGATAAATATCACTAACAAAATTGAAGAGGTCATACCATCTGGTGCTAAGGGGCGTCAGTGGTGTTGTTCGTTCCATTTCCTGTTATGAAATGACTTAATCAAACCGAGTGTGCTGTTTATTTATTTATTATTATCATTATCATATTATTATTCTTATTATGATTTTTATTGTTGTTATTATTATTATTATTTGTTACGCTCTGTCCGTAAAAACCCTGATCCTGATAAAAGCTCTAAGTCCCTGAAATTAAATGTATTTTATACCGCTGTAGCTCATCCGACCACTAAACTGTCACGACATTACAAGTAAGACCGGTGGTGACTTCAAACTTCAGACTTCATACTTCACACTTCAGAGTTCAAACTTCAGACTTCACACTTCAGACTTCACACTTCAAACTTCACACTTCAAACTTCATACTTCAGACTTCGCACTTCATACTTCACACTTCAAACTTCAGACTTCACAATTCATACTTCTCACTTCAAACTTCACACTTCACTGCACGCTTCGCACTTCGTAGATTAAGTATCACGTGACTTAACGTCATCTGCTTATTGTGTATTGGCATAGATGTGTATGCCATTTCTTATTTTAGTTTTAAGTATTATTGATTGTGTACATTTTGAATGTTCTAGGAAAATAAACGACTTTTCGTGTTTAGATTATATCACTTGTTGATATTCGAAAAATAAAGGGAAATTCACTGTCTGTCGTCTGTCCGTTCAAAATCTTCTTGAGAAAAACTATTGGAATAATTTTTTAAACAGTCTCACGGGAATGATACATGGGTACGGTGTTCCGTTTGGACAATCGTGACTTTTTATTTAATACTAAACCGCGATGCACGATGGTACGATGACGAAAACGCGATGGTGCGATTGCACGATGGATAATGAAACAACTATGGTACGATGGTGAAAACGTGATGGCACGATGATAAAATCGCGATAATGTAATATCGCGTTTCATCATCGCACTACCCTATCGCGTTTTCACCATCGCACCATCTTGCCATCGCGTTTTCATCATCGTACCATCGTTCCATCGCGTTATCATCATCGTACCATCGTTGTTTCACCATCGTGCCATCGCGTTTTCACCATCGTACCATATCTTTCCGGTTAGAAATGCGTAGTCCCGTACACTTGTATTTTTGTCAACAATAGATGAATGTATCTCAATGTATTTTGTGAGACGAAATTTACCATTTAGTGTAATAGTCACAAGGTATTATTCAAACTAAGCATATTCTTGTTAGGATGTATAAAGTACATAGTGCAATGTGAAAATGAGATTGTATCAAGCCTGTATTTTACTGACACATATACTGTAACTCTGCGCATGACCACCGGAAGGCGATGGTACGATGGTGCAAATGTGATGGCACGATAGTAATAACACGATGGTATGATGGTGATAACGCGATGGCACGATGATGAAAACGCGATGACACGATGGTAAAAACGTGATGGTACGATGATGAAAACGCGATGGTACGATGATACGATGGTGAAAACGCGATGGTACGATGATGAAAAGGCGATATTACATCGACATTTCACCAACGTAACATCGTACATCACGGTTTCATCATCGTGTCATCGCGTTTTCACCATCGTACCACCGTTGTTTCATCATCGTGCCATCGCGCCATCGCGTTTTCGTCATCGTACAATCGTGCATCGCGGTTAAGTATTAAATAAAAAGTCACGATTGTCCAAATTGAACACCGTACATGGGTGACGCACATACAAATTGCTAAAACAATTTCATTCAAATGAAAAAATGTGGTTGCAATAGTAAACGAAAGGAAAAATATGTTTAAAAATCTTCATGTGTAAAACAAAAAGGCATAGAAATTAGATATATGGTGTGTGGCATTACCTCGCGGTCTTCTAGTATTAAAGATATTCAAATCATGCAACTGGATTCAAAATTATCCAATCCGAGGGACAGTACTTTTAAACGGGCTTATAAAGGAAAACCTTTTTAATATCTTATTCTCTTACAATACATTATACTCTACGATATTCATTCAAATTACGCCTCTGGAGTCAGAAGTAACTCAGCCATAATCATAATGCTACTTCATTATGCCCGATCTCGGTAATTCTAGGTTATTCTAAAAATAGAAAAAAACGCCCGAAAAAGACTTCACACTTCAAACTTCACACTTCAAACTTCACATTTCAAACTTCAGACTTCACACTTCAAACTTCACACTTCAGGCTTCACACTTCATACTTAAGACTTCAAACTTCAGACTTCAAATTTCACACTTCAAACTTCAGACTTCACACTTCAAACTTCATACTTCAGACTTCAAATTTCAGACTTCAAATTTCAGACTTCACACTTCAAATTTCATACTTCACACTTCAAACTTCATACTTCAAACTTCATACTTCAGACTTCGCACTTCAAACTTCACACTTCAAACTTCATACTTCAAACTTCAGACTTCAAATTTCACACTTCAGACTTTCCTATTATTTGTATGTGTATTAAGCATTATATATATGAAGTGTGAAGTGTGAAGTTTGAACTGTGAAGTATGAAGTGTGAAGTCACCACCGGTCTTTCGTACCATAAGGCTTCGGAAAATGTGTTATGTATCTTTTTCCTGTTAAAGATTTTTTTTAACCCCAATCCCCACCCCCCATGAACTCATTAAATATGTTTATCATTTTACAAGAAATTCAGGTTTCTTCGTTAGTTAATTATGTATTAAAATGAATGTACTAAGTTAAGTTTTACTTCTGAAACTGTCCGAAAGTCTATTTATTTTCAAATTGTCAGATAAAGGGAGATAGTCCGATCAGCCATGTGTATATCTTAAATGATATGGGTACTAAACCTGCTTTTGTACTTCTTTTATTTAATGCGGCCATGTTAAAAATAAAAGGTGTTCGTCTGCTATTTTCGCGGGATAAAAGGAATATTACATTGTATAGCTTAATTATGCGAGATTGTGAACATTTTTGAATATAGTCAAAGAAACCTACACGATCAAAATAACTAACGTTTCGACACTGACAATTATGATATTTTGATTGCTTTGGGCTTTTTACGCCCTTTTCAAAAGTATTTCAGTTTTGCAACAATGGGCAGTTAATCATAAAAACATTGTCTCCGCAAGTAGCTGCCAACTTCCCCACATGAATGAGAATTGGAAGACGAATGATTTCAGACACAATGTCTTTTATCAAACATTATTAAGCATTTTATTTGAATCTGGTAAGGGCCAGACTTTATTTAGCGTACCGGCCGCACGTTTGATGCCCTTTTAAAGATAGACGCTACGTTTTCCTGTTTGATCGTGTCTAACGGTCTAGACAAAAGACTCTGTGGCAGGCAGTTTTGACATATCTGTTTGATGCCTAGTCTTCCGAAAAGCCTGTTTCATTGAGGCCTTAATAGTGGTTCTCAAAGTACATGCTACTTAGGTTTATGTTTAATCATATTTTACATCAGCATTCTTGTGTTTAATATAGGCCTATCGTGCCTTTTTTCAACATTGCATGTGTTTGGGAAATCGTTTACTTAGACAGCAGTGACATGACTGTTTATGCAGAAGCTATGCGGTAGTGGGATAAGAGTAAGAATTGGTGCCACCCACCTACCGTTTCAAGGCAATGTATTCCTTTATATGTTTGTTTTGTCTTTGTCGTCTTATGTCTTATAATTTATATTGTCAATTTGTGTATGTCAATCATGTACAATCCATGCTATATACTGCTATAGGGCTTCTAGGAGACTGCGTTCTGTGGGCGTAGCTAGGAGACTGCGTTCTGTAGGCGTGGCTATTCCTGAACTATTTCCCTACATTGTGGTAAGATAATTATGTATCTTCTACATTCAGATGTATTTTGTTTGCCATATGCATTCATGTCAATTATCCATTGAGTTGTTATGTAATAATACTGTCTTTTTTATTTTATCTAATGTCGGTCAAAAATGTCATTAACAAAGAAATTAACGGATAAAGCATATACAAAACTGTGTTGCACAGTAAGGATACTAACACCGGAAGCTGTTTAGTGTTAAGGATTTGTTTATTAAATAATAATGTTTAATGTGTATGCACTGACAAAACTTTCACTTAAAAAAATCAGTATAGGCAGGTGTGTATTTCTGTTTTAAAGATTTCAAGTGATTATTGATAAGTCAAAGAAGAAGTGTTCTTCATAGGTTCAATGCGTCAATCTTTATTTTACTCTTTTTTTATTTGCACGCGCTACGGTTTAAATTTTAGTTAGATATAATATAATGCTTTAAGTGTATTAAAATAATTATTATATAAACCCGATATTGGCATTTGATTAGTTAAACCATGCTTTTGAAAATTTAAATTACTCCCACTTGATATAAACGTTGAAAGTCCTTGATAAAAAATAACTGTAGATAAAGTATTCTACTTTATTTGTAAGGCCTTTAGTTTATTTCTTTCGCTATTGCATTTCGAAATGCAGTTTTACAAATTCTATCAATAGTACAGATTTATCAAACTTTTCCATAGATAAAGATCAAACTTGTCATATCTGACCGCTCGCTGAGGAAGTGTGAACCGGATATTGCTAATCAATGATAAGGTTTTCCGGGATTTAACAAAAACGTAAGTAAAGCGCTACTTTTTTACATTGTTTCACGATAAATAAGAAATTACTGTATCATCGTTAATAACGAACTACTACATATATGCTTATTCTTCCTGTTTGCTGTAACCGATAGGACAGATTTCCGTTTCTGGTTGCCTTTCCGTTCGATATTTTAAAAAAAATGGAAAAACAAAATGGTAAGAGACAAATGGGTCCGTCATATGCTGGGACGGATAACAAAGTGTTAAAATAGCACTTAAATAGGCACCAATTCAATAATAAAAATACATTGTTAACTACAAATATTGATATCTTATTAATTATCCCATATGATTTTAATGATATAATCTTCGTATTACCAAATAAAATTGTTACAACATGGTTACCGATATCATAAACTACGGAAGGTTTTCACTAAATTTTACTACAGATCATCCCAAGTTTTATATAATTGTAACATAAACCTTAAAAGAATTCTAAAACTTGGTCTTACACACCCGTCATACTTTTTAAAAGATTAAATGATCTCGTCTGCACGACTTCTTATCCCGAAAACACAACATCTTATTTCGTGCGCACGACATCTTATCTCGTGCGTAGGACATCTTATCTCATGCGCGTGACATCTTCTTTTTTCTCTTTGGAACCATAATATATGGCCCGTTTATTTTTTATAACACACACACACGTATATACATACAGAAAAAACAAAGAATAATGTTTGTACTACATGACCTCACTTATTAACTGAAAAAAAAAATAAAATAGATAGTTCTATTTTCAATTTTCAATTTCAACTCGTTTTTATATATAATGTACAGTACTTAGATTAACGAGATATTTCATTCTTAATAAAAAATATGACGTCTTGTAGAGTGCTATAACATTTCCAGACAGTACAGAATGTAGAAAATTAAAGTCTTTAAGACTAATAATCCATTAATATTCATCTTCGAAGGTAGCAATTAATTTTACAGTTTTCAAATGTGTGTACGATATTAATATTTTGTTGCTCAATGAAATATAGTGATTAGAATATACAGGCCGTACTAAGGCACTACAATTTCCGATATTTGGATAAAAAATATACATAGAAAATTAAACTTTTGTCGGATATGGAGCATATTTGTAACATAATTGTACAGAATATGTATAAACAATAACTAACAAGCAACAAAAATATATAAAGTACATATTTTATTTCTTGAAAACATGAATTGATAATATCTACCATAGAGATCCCTGAAATCAACCAGGAGCACCTCCCTATTGGGAACTTAATCAACCGCAAGGGCACCGGGAATTCTCCCGACCCCAAACAATCATGAAATGAAAGCGGTAGAGATTACAATCCATGCCTCCAAGATATTTAGGTTTTAGAGTTCTGGCTATGGATGTGACTTTCAAATATACATGACGACATTTGTGACGTCAGTTAATTGATGTACATGTGTCGTCAATAAATTGGTGTACAAGAAGTGTTTATTTACTACGTTATTATAACTTGATGTAGTCTATAATTGACTAATAAGTATAAGAAACAGGAACTTTAAGTACAAAGTAATCAGACGTTAGACTAAAACATTAATATAGATTCTATTAGAATTTAAAATACAAATGGAGGTACTGAAAAAAAAAAAACATTAATGCATCTGTTACAGAAAGTCTTTACCTTAAAGACATTCACGACGCAAAGTTATGTTCCTTTTTTACCAACAGTAAGGACATCAGATTAAGTTATCTATTGTCGAAATCGAAATAATAGAGTAACAAGATGTGCACAATTACTGTGTCAGTACTTATAATATACTTTTTTTCTAATCAGTATGTGCTTCTTTTAAATACTTGAAAAATTTATTCAGAATAGGATGATTGTACTTCTTATTTTTATAATAATTTTCCAATACTAAAAATTCATTATACAGTACTTTCATCATATTAATAATTCTTGCCCTGCTATCACTTGTCATATAAGATTTATAAATACTAAAGCCAATATGACTTAGAATAATATTATCATATTGATAAGCTGTGAGCTCTGTTTTATATCCCACGACAAAGTATTCTAGATCATCAAAACGTTTACATATTTTAAGCTTTTGGAAAATGGAATGAATTACATCCCAAAGTGGGGTGACATATGGACATCTAAAAAGAAAGTGTTCAATCGTTTCAACGTTCTGACAGTGATTACAACAAGGGGAGTCAGACATTTTCCAAGTAAAAAGATTTTCTTTTGTTGCAATTATTCTATGTAAAAGTTTTAATTTAAACTTTTTCAACCTATTTTCTATGATAATCCTATTCAACATAAAATATACGGAATTCTAGTGAATAGACCTTTTAAATGCCTGTTCCCAATATCTATGAATATGGGTTTTCACTCTTTTTTGATAAAAACATGTTTTTCACTTGTTTATTAGTTAAATTATGTAAATCAGTACGTGTCTTTAAACAAGTTTTAACTTTAGTTTGCCTCGACGCTGACTGTTTCAAAGTATTTTTCCAAATTGAAGGAATAGCTTTAACAAATCCTAGAATATTCTGAAATCCAATTAGATTTGTTTTTTAGTTGATTTGAGATAGCTTTGTCTTTAATTTCACCATCTTTAATTGTATGATCAATAAAGAGTATATTGGATTCTATCCAATTATTATATATTAAACATTTTCCTTTATATTTTATAAACTGATTGCCCCATATTACCAGCGTTCTTATGTCATAAAATGATTTTGGATTACAACTTTTATTTACATTGCATAATTCTATGTAGTCCATAACTACCTCTCGATAAAACCGTGGTATAGTTCTTTTTGCAGGGAGGGATTTAAAGGGATCAATATTCATCTTAAAAATTAAAAGATCTCTGTCATACTGGTTTAAAAACAAAGTCGGGATAATTTTCCTATTTGCACCATCTTCTATACATAAAGATCTAACCCATTTCATCTTTAATGTTTTTATATATGAGATTAAGTCAGGTACTTCTATTCCACCATCACTTTTATTTCCAATCAAAATTGATCTTTTGATTTTTTCTTTTTTGTTACTCCACAAAAATTTAAATATCATAGAATTAATTTTATCTATAACAAACTTGGGTGTTGGTATTGATTGGATTAAATAGGCAAGTTTTGGTAGGATTAAATACTTTATAACCGTCAGTTTTCCAAAGAAAGTTAGATATCGATTACTCCATCTATTAAACAAACTTTGACAGGTTTCAATTTTATTGTTCCAGTTTAACTGTTCACATTCAATAGTATTTGTTCTAAAGTACGTTCCAAGAGCTTAAACATTTTTATTGAACTTAATATTGTGTAATGGCAATTGGTGAGCGTTTTTTTGATTTCCCAATTAGAAGGCCTTCTGTTTTAAATTTATTTAGTTTTAGTCCTGAATGACATCCAAATTCTTCAATTATTTTTAACGCTCCTAATATTTCATCTGTATTTTTCAAGAACAGGGTAGTGTCGTCAGCTAACTGTGTTATTTTGATATTTTTAACGTTTTCTGAGTCTACTTTTATGGATATTTCATTAATCTTGTCAGATTGTCTTATTTTGGTAGGTAAAATTTCAGCAACAGTGACAAATAAAAGAGCAGAAAGGGGACATCCCTGTCTAATGCCACGATGTACTGGGAAAAAACGTGATTTCCAACCATTATTTATGACCGAAGAACATATATTATTGTAAAGCACTTTTACCCAATTTATAAACTCTTGTTTGAATCCGAATTTTACCAAAGTTCCATTCGATTGTATCAAAAGCTTTTTTAAAATCAAGAAATAATATTACCCCATCTATATCGAACAGTTCTGCGTAATCGATGATGTCTTGTATTTGTCTTATGTTTTAACCAATGAATCTGTTTTTAATAAAATCTTGTTGGTCCAGACTTATAATTTTTGGTAGTACCTTTTGTAACCTCTGCGCTAATACTCTGGCAATAATTTTATAATCTATATTAAGAAGAGAAATCGGTCTCCAATGTTCTAAGTTTTCAGGGTCACCCTTTTTATACAATAAAGAGAATATACATTGTTTCTGACTTCTTGAAAGCTCTTTTTCCTTGAAAGAAGTTTCATAAGATTTTAGTATCAGAGGTGACAATTTAGTCCAAAACTTTTGATAAAATTCCACTGTTAGGCCATCAAGTCCTGGGCTTTTATTTTGTTTCATACTGTTAATAGCCTGGGTGCATTCCTCCAGGGATATTGCGCCTTCACAAATATCAGCTTCATCAAGGGTTAGTTTATTTTCTAGATTTAATTGATTGAGATATACCTCATGGTCACTAGCACGTATAGACGACTTATATAAGTTTTCGTAAAAATCAACTTCTTCGGACAGAATGTCTTTAATACTTGAAACATGTTTATTATTTGTTATCAATGAAGTAATAGTTTTTCTATTTTGTCTAGATTTTTCAAGATTTAGGAAAAATTTTGTATTTTTTTTCTCCTTCATTTAAAAATTGTACTCTAGATCTAATTTGGGCTCCAAATAATTCATAATCATAGACTTGCAAATTTCCCATTTAACTTTGTTATCTAGTATTAAGTTAATACATCTGAACAAGTTTACAATATTCTTCATCTTCAAGATAAGTATTGTTAAGTTTCCAATAGCCTGGGCCTCGTTTTAATGGAGATTTTAATTTGATGGATATTGCTAGATGGTCAGTACTTTGAATTATTGCAGGTCTAATGTCTGTAGAGTAAACCAAAGGGATTATATTTTTATCAAATAGCCAAAAATCAATACGACTCTTTTCAATACTATTTTTTCTCCGCCAAGTGTATTGCTTTTTATCTTTATTGATCTCCCTCCAAATATCAGAAAGGTTATTACTCTTAATTAGTTTGTTAAGGTTACTGCTAGAAACTATGCTCTGGTTATTTGTGTTCGCAGACTTTGTAATTCTATCTTGAAGCTCAAGAACTTCATCAAAGTCTCCGCCAATTACCTTTATACCAGAAGAATGATCTTTTAAAACTGTTAAGATAGTCTCAAAAAATAGATTTCTTGACTTTTTATCGTTTGGTGCGTAAATGTTTAACAAAGAATAAAGATTATTATTTGCTTCTATATCAATAAGAACATATCTTCCATTTTCATCACTTGAAGTATCGACTACATTAAAATTTATCTGTTTACTTATTAAGATAGAGCACCCTTTACTATTAGTTTCTCCAAAAGAATGAAGCATTTCCCAGTCATTGAATTCTTTATTTAAATTTAGCATTAAGTCTTTCGTAAAATGCGTTTCTTGCAATAATACAATATTAGCTCTTTGTTGGATTAACCATTAGTGAAGTCTACCACGCGTTAACCTTAGGCCTTGCACATTAAGTGAAATTATATGCAAGATTTCATTAGAAGAAGTCATAAAAAGGTTATTTACATTGTTAATTTAAACTCAAAGATGTATTTTTTTTAAACTACATGACATCCTTAATAGAACATAACACAAAGGTTACTTGACACTTCCGTATATAAATAACTGTTAAAAACATGTACATAATTGCATATTCATACTTTATGTATCAGATGCTATTGCATTTATACAAACAAAAACAACTTAAAAGCGAATAACAAGTAATGGCATTGCATTTGGACCTTATTTTCATTAAAATTGTGTGAATTAAATTATAAAAGGTCTGAACAATACGCTGTGAATAAATGAAAAAATGTACATTTATCTATATCAAACGCGTGATAGTATAGGCTACTATATACACAACCCTGCCTATTAAGTTCACGGTCAATACACATGTGCTTTAAATGACATTCAAATATACAACACACAAATTTCAACGCAAGTTGTACACTATCTACTTTTAATCCGTGATACGATAGGCTGCCATAAACACAACTGTGCCTATTAAGTTCACGGTCAGTACACATGTGCTTTATATGGCATTTAAATATTTAGCGTGCACTATTTCTGCATAACAGCACAGGACTACTGAATTTACAGTAAATAAACATGCGCTCTAAGTGACTATATATTAAGATTTTGCCATACATGGCCTGGTCTATACAGTAAATAAAGCTATCGAGTTCACTGTTAATACGCATATGTGCTTTAAATGACCTTTAAATAGCACTTCTGAATTTACAGTCAGTACACATGTGCTTTAAGTAACTATATATTAAGATTTTATCCATACATGGTCTGATCAATAGACAGTACATAAAATCTATCGAGTTCACGGCCAATACACATATGTGCTTTAAATGACCTTTATATATACAGATGTAGAGTAAGGTTTTATACATACATTCTAAGTTTTTTAACAGAATATTTAACAACGTGATTTCATTTATGTGCAATATGTAGAGTAAGGTTTTATATATATGCAATATATCTATCATATTACAAACTAAGTACAATATAACTTTTTTAAATAGTTTTAATACATGTCCTTTTATCTATTATTACAATTGCCGTATCTATCAAATAGATCACGACGAAATTCTAACTGTATAACCAAATCGTTTGAGCAGTATTCGCAGTCGATAATACATATCATGAAAATCAAGTAACAGATTATGCTTTTAACAGTTACAGCCGACTGATAGAATCATCTGATCGCGATTTTTTTGCATCATCGTTCATTTTCTCCGCCGGTGTAGGGGGTGACCTTTCTGTGACAATGTTCTTTTTTCCTTTATTTGGAGTCTCATTGTTATTGCACGTGCTTTTCATGAAACATTCAATATTTTGCTGGCCACCGATTTGCGGTTTTCCTTCCTTTCGCCTGCCTTTGCCCGATTTTTTCTTCTTTTTCACTGTGTCATCCTCGTGACTCTCGTGATCGCTAGCTAACGGGTCGTCTATCGGATTAGGATCACATAGTTGTGTCTCATCTATGTATCGCACGCGCTCATGTCGGAGGGCGGGTGCTCTGAAGGAGATTTGTCAACGATGCATCGGCCTCTTTTATGACCAAATTCATTACAGTCGAGACACTTCCAATTGTTTGTACATTCCGATGCGCGTGACATCTTATTTCGTGTGAACGACATCTTATTTATACATCAACCCCCAACTTTCTTGTATTTTGCATATAATTTTGCATATTATTTAAATGTACTTGTTGTACGATTTATATATGTACAATATGTATATATTGTTTTCTTAAATCATTATACAAATCACGTCAAACATTCTATTATAAAATGGTATTCATCTTCTAATTTTTGACAAATAATACATTTCCTTTCATCTAATGGTGTACTTACTGGTCTTACCCATCTTCCAGCTTCTACTTGTAATTTATGAGAAGATACCCTTAAACGTGTAACAGACAAAATTTATTTACATTAAAATATTCAAGATACGGCTGAAATCTAAAAATTGAAATTCTCTCATACAATAAAGCTCTAGAAGAATTATTTATTCTTGAATTCCAATTTTGTATAAATTGATCATTTAATATTTGTTTAACCATATATAAAAACATATCAACATTACCTACACCTTGATATATCCAAGAATCTGCAAAACCCAGCGAGCAAAGTAAATCTTTAAGTAAAGAGCACCAGTTACGTCTACCATGATTTTCAAAGTCGTTTTTCGGCGACGCCGTCTAATTTCGTTTTCCTTACCTATGCCACGTGACTTCAGTTTGCAAATCAAACTACTTGATATCGCATTATAGATAATTTATCAAAATGGAAGATTTATGCAACACTCTGCCTGATTGGACGAGAGTGTCAATTTCTTTCACTCTGTTGATTGTGCTACGCTGAGTGAAATGTAGACAAAGCGCTTATCCTAAACGACGCTGTTCACAGTTTTAAAGCTAACTTTGGCTCAGTATATTTAGCAAGAATATTGATATATCTCAAAATGATAAGTAAGTTTAATAAATATGATAAAAACCTGTTCAAATACCAACATATATCAAATTAAAGAAAGAGGTGAATACGGTCTGCTAATCACATGAATAAGGGTTTGAATAAGGGTGTGATAAGAGTCTTTATGTAGAGAAGTGCTTTTTAAAAGATTTTCCTTGTTACAATTGTCGTCTGTATGTGAAAAGGTTTCTTGCTTTTGTGACTTATTCAGATTGCATATTAAAATGAGTATTTGTTTGCATTGATATATTTGTTATAAATTATTTAACTGATTTATTATATATGAATATTTTTCTTTAGTATGGTATGCAAATATTGAACTCAGTTGAAATCTGTTTCATTATATAAATGCTATATAATGACTGAATCTCATTACACTGAAATGAAGGTACGCTGCATACAGTTTATCTATGTGATATGACTACAGTCAAACTTTGCTTATGAAACAGAAATATTGAAATAATTACAATTGTATGATTTGCTTGACCTTCACTTTTTTATAGGTGTGACGTCATTGTCCAAAGATTCATGAATAGCGAATATGCATTTGTTAAAGCGGGATCAGTTGGCCAATTTTAGAAATAAATAAAAATAATAAATAAAAATAATAAATAAAAAAATCCTTTGATTGTTTTTTTTCTCATGTATTCTAACTTGATTTGTAGCATCTTTATTAGGCCCGCAGCCAACTTTGTTCAGCTGGGACATTTGACCCCTTTTAGGGGCTGCTAGAGCTAAAACTAGAAATGCCTTTATACAGCGTCTCATGAACAGCTTGGTGGATCTTTGTCATACTTGGTCTGGAGAATCATTATAAGGTCCTCTTCCAAATTTATTTATATAGGAACTTGGGCCCTATTAGGGACAACTATAGCTAAAAGTAGATATGCCTTTCTTCGCATTAACCACTAAAATGTAATGGATTTTTATCAAACTCGATGTGTAACAATATCGTAAGGTCTCCTGCTATTTTGTTACAAATGGGGATAGGGACCAATTTAGCTAAAAATATAAACACGTTTAATGACCTCTTCTCATGAACCGCTTCATGAATCTTCATCAAACTACTGCTGTAATTATTCGTCTAAGAAAACGAAACAAAATTGCAACCCTACGAAACCTTTGCGAAAAATTAAAAGAGAACCATTTAAATTGTTAAAGTGCAGTGTTTAGTTTTGCAATTTGAAAAATGTTAGATGAAAGATGAATGTTAGATGAAAAATTCATAAACTTCTTTCCTTATTACAATTCGCCGACCACCATTTTTAAAGATATTTCTTGTTTAACAATGTGTATGTAATAAAAAAATCATGTATTTGTACAATAATACCTTCAAGAAACAGGGATTAGGGTAAATCTTAATCAGAACAAATATCAGTGTTACAGGACATGATGAAAAAAATGTATTCGAATAAATTAAATAGTCTGAAACAAAATTGCGTTCATGTCCCTGTAACGAAAGTCTAGTTTCAGAGAATTTTAACCGTAAAAGCTTAGTGTAATGCCACTATGTGGCTATTCCAAATATTTTGAATGAGATACAAAATCTAATATTAATATCTGATGTATTTTCTATGCAGTTATTTCTAAAGATACGTTTTGCATTTTCAAAAGTGTCTTTTCACATTGAAGGAACCTACATACCTACTTGGGAAAAAAGGTTATTCCTTTTCAGTAGGATAGTGTGGAGTACGAAACAGGGCTCGTGGGCTGGTTAACTGCCTATATATAAAATATATCGTGTAAAATTATGTTGTAAATTAAAAAATCACGATGACAAAGGGGCTTCGGTATCTTTAGGTATTACGTATAAATTAATGACTTTAAGGTGTGACCAATACTGATGTGTTCACTTTGTTTAACGATATTTTGTCTAGGGAAAATCAGAGACATCTGGCACATAGTTGGCCAATTTGGAACATTTCCCGCTAGGTTAACAATTATATATATATATATATGTATATATCCTCCACAATCCTACAGGATTGTAAAATATATATATATATATTTTACAATCCTGTAGGATTGTGGAGGATGAAAACCCGAACATACGCAATGTGTTTGAAAAGATAAATGATCTAAAATGTCTGTTTGTAAAGGGCAAACCTCGGATCAGCACACTCACGCTTAGTTACTAATTTCTGGCTGACTCGCGGGTAGCGAATATTCTTTAAACTTGTACACTAAAACGACGCATTGCTCATGTAGTTAAACTTGCTATTCAAAGCCCCAGCTTAATTCAATTCAGAAAAATAAAAGTGAATGTTTCTACTGCTTTCCACTGCGCCTTTTTCCCAGTGAACCAGTTTTGACATATATCGTGATTAAAAAAAACTCAGAAAGTCTCTTATTACGCAAAATGATGTAATTTCTTCTTTTATTCATGTAAGAAACAGTTCATCAATATATATACCATTGACGTTCAACAATACTTGTATACTTTAAGAAGTTAGTAATTCAAGTAGGCAGTATAATGAAAACTTGAAAATTGGTTAATGAAACATTCAACATCCCTAACGCCTCTATATCGTAGCACCAGCTTAAGTGGAAACTTATATATTATACAAACCGAACTCCATACCCCAAAGCTGTATCTTATCTTGGTTTATAACGAATGATAAAATATAATGCAGTAAACTCCAGTTTATTACTATAATTATTATTACTATCATGTTAAACGCCATTGAATATGTCACTGTATAGAAATAGGCGTTTAATCAAATTATTCAGTTTTAGTTTCAGTTTCAGTTTCTGCAGTTAGTTGTAAAAATTTCAGTTATAAGTGCATTTTTTTGTTAAAACAGCTTGCATAGAGTCATTAATGATTTTTGAATTCCTTGACTTTTTGTCTTTTTTATTATATATGTAGTCT
This sequence comes from Mercenaria mercenaria, assembly GCF_021730395.1. Classification (NCBI taxonomy): domain Eukaryota; kingdom Metazoa; phylum Mollusca; class Bivalvia; order Venerida; family Veneridae; genus Mercenaria; species Mercenaria mercenaria. The sequence continues at coordinate 30,596,323 of NC_069362.1, forward strand.
TGAACATGTTCAACAATCAATTCAAGTCGTTAATGCTGGCGGATTTTTAAAAGGTTAATTACGATAAAATTGTATTACAGAGTTAAAAAGAATTTGTCAAATTACATTTCATGAAGGCCTTGAATCGGACGTACTGCAGAGATAATTGCACACCTTTGGTGTAATTTACCAATTTCATATGTCATATTCTATAATTGTACTTAAACGTATAACATTATAAATTATACTTTGGCCGAACACATCCAATGCTAATGTAAAATAATCCATACTTAAACCTTACTTTCATAAAAAGAACACAAAACATGAATTGAATTTGTTATTCATTTCAGAAATTAAAATAGGAATAGTCTTCTAACCTTCCGATACTTATCATAAAATAATGATTTGATATAGCATTCATGCACAATATAACAGACTATTCAATTTCATGTCTTAATTGCATTTGTATTTAAACAAACATATGTATCAAAATTGTCTTCACCACAAGTAAACACTGCTGTTCTTTGTGTAATTCCATACATTTTGTATGTAATATAAATCTGTTTATTTTCAACATTTGTATCAAATTCACCACTGAATTTACAAATAATCAAGGCCTCCGAGTGGTTTATCGTCTGATTTACCACGGTTCAGAGTTCAGATACGTAGGAATTGAACCACAACGGCGTTAGCCCGAGTGGTTAAATACTGAAGCATCTGCGCCCTCATAATATAATTCCTTCGAATCTGAACTCTAAACAATAATTTTTTCAGCGACAACTTACTAAATGAGATATATTATTTCTTAAATAATTTCATAGTTGATAAATGTATTTCATAAGGTATCATTTCCATATTGTGTAAAATGTTTCGTATAGTGACTGTTTTCTGACAACGTCTTTTTTCGTTTTGTCGCTTCATCTTCCTCAAAGAGACATTGTTTTTGCCGTCATGTCGTTGTTTCGTTTTTTCGTTTGTCATTATTTCGCCCGCGTAAAGAAGACGAGTTAGAGCGATAAAACGAAACAATGGTTGGTACTACGCCCCGATTTCGGCGATATTTAAAAGACCTTTCCAAAAAAAAATTAATGGACAAAATACTATTTTTGCTTCATCATTTCCGTAAGTATTACTTAAAGACTTGTTGAAATGGAAAGGAGAGACAACGTAGTCAATCCTCAACGGAACGGGGACAAAGGTTACATAATTATCCCCCGCCGATGAAATCGGGAGGCGGGTATTGAAATGGCGTTGTCCGTGCGTCCTTCCGCAGCCATTTCTCAGTAACTAGCCGGTAGAATTTCATGAAACTTGAAATAAACATGAACCAACATACTGCGATGATGCCCGTCAAGTCTTTGTTTTGGATTGGACAATTTCCCTTAGAGTTATTGCTCTTGATTTAATGAAAAATGCCCAAAAATGTCCGTCCGCAGCCATTACTATAAGGTAGAATTTCATAAAACCTGAAATAACCATGCACCAACATACTGCGATGATGCCCATCAAGTTTATTTTTTTGGATTCGTCAATTTCCCTTAGAGGTATTGCCCTTGATTTAATGAAAAATCCACGTTTGAAGCCATTTCTCAGTAATAAGCTGGTAGAATTTCATGAAACTTGAAATAAATATGAACCAACATACTTCGATGATGCCTGTCATTTTATTTTCAACTGGTCAATTTTCCTAAGAGTTATTGCCCTTTAATTGTTTAAAAATCTACAGATTCGAACATAACAAACCAACCATTTGGTAGAATTCCATTAAACTTCTTTCATTCTTTTCCATGAAAATTTATTATAAGCATGTGAAGTTCTGTACCCACACCTGGTCACAACCTATGCTGTTCGCTTTTAAAGCCTACTGCATTTAGAGAAACTGTTAGCGAACAGCATGGATCCTGACCAGACTGCGCGGATGCGCAGGCTGGTCTGGATCCATGCTGGTCGCAAAGCCATTATGTTGGTTTTCTCATGGCACGGCTCATTTTATGTTCCAATTTTGATATCCACGTATTCATATCCCCACGAAAAATTCATTTTGGCCCAAACCACAAAAGTTCGTGTCCACGAAATTAAATGATTTCACAGCATACGACTAAGTATAGACATATAAATTAACTTTCTATTTGATAACACTTCGACATCTTATATTTAACTTTTCAAATGAAGAAAACGTTTCACTAGTCGTTCATTAGTTATTTATGTAGCAAAAATATTGAACAAATGAAATACAACGAGTTAATTTAACATTTTGTGATACGGTTACAGTAGATGAAACAGTACTGATGTCGGGGTCAAGAAAGAAGTGTCATTCTTAGAGTAACTAAGGAACCACCGTGCACCTGCGATATGTCAGCGCGAAGAAAAAGTGTGTCTGGAGGTATGGCTCTTACTTAAAACAGAATAGTGATACTAATTTAACATTAAAACAGTGTTTACATAATCGAGAATGGCCAATCTTTTACTAAAAACCTTTTTTAAATTCTAAATGACTGTATACAGAGTTATAAAAATGATCAATTTTGAAATGTAAAATAAAATAAAGTTAATCTGCTAGACAGATATTTCAAAATACTTATAATTGTTAATCAGAGATAAAAATTGAAACATTTTTCCCCATTTTATCATGTTTTTTTTTTTTATTTTAACAGCTAAATTAGTCAAATTGTATATATGCCTGTGGTACAATATATACATAAATATATACATGTCGATAGTTAAATAAATGTGCCGAACATCTTTTCATGAAGTTGCAAGTGACAAATTTGTATCAGTGGAAGAAGAATTTGCTAAATTTTATTTACAAGAATGCATATTATATGAATAAGATTAACTGTATCATTCATAATCTAATTTGTCTTCAGCGGGAGCTCCAAAGAAGCTAGGCCCAAGACAATCATCGTTTCTATCGTTGAAGGCAGAACCAACTTTTCTCAGTGTAAGTGTACATTTAATAATGTAGCACAGGATCAATGCTTTCGCCAGTTGAAACGACATGTTGTACAGAATTAGATAACATATTCAATCTTTTATTGTCGTTTGAAACGACAGGTAGGGCAGGAATAATTAAGATATGTTTATTGCGAGTTTAAACGTCGTACAGGAATAATCAGGATATTCAATGTTTTATTGCCAGTTGTAATATGAAAAGTCCATGCACATTATTGTTAAGGAGGTAGGTTACCTTGTTACAAGGGTAAATTCAAATTAGTTGAACCGCAACGTCTTTTTGTAGTTCGTGTTATATGAAGTTTTAATTGCTAAAATCTCAGTTTCGTTTGTCTCTGTTCCTTCAAGTTCAGTTTTTATTCAGGTTTGAAGAACATGACCCTCCAAAGGTATTTCATATGGAAAGAAGAAGGAAAATACGGATATTTAACACTTTTCAGTGTATTTTAGTTTCATTGATATCCGTAGAAGTCAGCATAATCTATAATTTTACTAGAATGCACGTTAGCTTTCTAATATAAGCTTAAAATGTATATGTCGCGGGGCTCGTGTTTCCATGGTAACGCATTTTCTCTCATTTTTAGACAGCTATGTATAAAAATAGGGGTTTTCGACGGCTTCAGTGCCATTCTGTTAATGAACAACATGGAATATTTGGGTAATATTATTAGCAAAATACCAAGCACTATACATGGTACCCTGTTTTTCTTAAAGTTTAAAGTAACCATGACAACAGAGATGTTTAAAATGGCTTATATCTTGCTTTTTGTCGTAATTTCTTATAAAATAATATTGAATAAGATTATCTTTCTAGTTGATGTAGCTTTAAAAATATTATTCTAACGTAAGTTATATTTCGTGTTATCTGCATTTATTCAAACACATTTCTAAGCTTAGAATACTACAGCAGTACCCCTCGTCTGGCATTGTTCATGGAAAAATCGTTCAGCATGCTACTATTATATCTCATGGATATTGATGAAATGAAAATAAAAAGCCGAAGTTGTGTTCTAAATAGACTAGTGTCAACGCTTTTGAATTTTACTTTAGATACATAGGTCACGGCTTCGTTTCCATGTTAACATCATTTCAATTCAAGAAACCACAATTTTCTACTGAAATTTGAACAATTTTAGATCTTAGTTTTAGTATATGAGTAACAAATATCAACGAACCTGAAAAATAGTATTACAAAATCAAACTGCTAGATTTTTATGTGAAAATGGCCGTACAAGTAACCTCTCACCTAACTATATTTCAAATAACATTGGTTACCATCATCCATTTTCGTACATTCCGCATAACATTTCAATGTAACTACATAAAAGAAGCAAAATATTGATTATTATTCAGAGCAAAAGACTCATAAAAATATTTCAGGCAAATAATGGTTATTTGAAAATAGTTTGGATAAAGAAAATGCACAGAATTACGTACTTTCAAGATAAAAGCTATTAATTTTGCGCGTACTGACACGTAACGTCATGACGTCAATGACGTCATTTTAAGGCAACATTGTTTTGAAGCGTTTCTGCGGCAATTTATTCATTATTTCGCATTATTAAACCATAAAGCGTCAGATCGAAGACAGGTCTATGATTTGTTTTCAGAAGAATGAATAACAAACACATTTAGTTTGTCGTAAACGTCGTCGTAAATCGTCAAGTTAGCTTCCGGTTGGACATGCGCACATACAAATATAAAGGTAACCTACCTCCTTAAAACACGGAAATTGACGTCATGTCAACATATTATTTGGCACCGTATAGGCGTCGATCAAGAGTGCTACAGCATTTGATTTACTGTTTTAGATAAAAGATGTTTTAGAATCGTAACGATATAGTTATATAACAGAATTGTGATACAATTAAACTCGCACACATTGTATCGATTATTTGGCCCGTTTAAAAACTCATTAGACGTCTAGGCACTCTAAGTTATTCCAAGAGCGTGTTATTTCCCGTATTTTAATACTTTTAAAATACGGTTACGCGTTGACGTCACGTCGACCAACTATATATGGCGCCATACTTGCGCCGTGAAATAGTTCTTCCTATTTCATCTACTTGCTTACAAAATGACATATTCAAATTTAAATAATCTATAGCAAAATCATATCTCAAGAATTATTCACTCGGACTTCCGCAGGCGTATAAATTTTCGTATTATGTCGATATATAACAACATGCTTTACTACCTTTTATGTCTTTATTATAACGACATATAATGCAGGAATCATTTATGTATTCAATATTTTATTGCCCGTTGAAACGATTTTTTTAGGCAGGAATGGTAAAGGAATTCAATATTTTTGCTTAAGGTGTTCAATGAATTGTTAAGTAGTTCAAACGAGGAGGCTTTATCATTTCTCCGTTTGCGTCTAAAGTATTCTGTTTGCTATAATACCTTTCTGAAAGTAAAAACTGAGCTAGATGTGTCTCGCAGAAGGATATGAACTTCCTCATCTTGAGCATAAAATTTTGAGAATTAAAACATTGTCATGACGTCACCCCTTTGTTCTCGCTGTACTGTATTTTTAATATTGGACTGTTTTCACTGGGACTTAGTACAGTATTTTCCACGTGGAATCCAATATTATTTTAATATTGGACTGTGTATTTAATATTGGACTGCACGAGGAAAACGATTTATATACAGAATCAATGTCTTCGTGTAGTCCAATATTTATCAATACATGTAGCGTAATTCCATAAAGAAATATTGTAATCAAATGAAAGCAGTCCAATAAAATAACACAGTACTGAAAATAAAAAGGAAAATTAATATCAAAATTAAATTTTATGTATAGATCTAGATGCATAATATATCTGGACAAAATCGAAAAATTTTAAAAATAACATTATACATACATGTATTCTGCATGCGTCAACGTAGTCTTACTCCCTAAACGACGACTTCATAGAGCAACAATTTCTTCAATATTGTTCACGTTTTCAGTTTTAAAACTTCTGCAAGAATGTATTGCCCTCTGTTTAAAAAGCAGTTTTATAAGACCAATCATGATAGTTTTCTGAGGCCGTACTATCAATGGCCTTTATGATTTTGTTAAGTTTAAATGAAATGTCATTAATACTTTTCAAGTAATGCTCCGGACAAGCCTAATTTTGTATAATAAAGGGAGATAATCCAAAAGCCAGGTAAGGTAGAGTTATGGATCTTTGACACTGCTCTTTGATTGCTCTATGAGTATGTGAAATTTTAATAAAATGCTGTAAATACTTTTCAAGTTATACAACGAACGGACGGGCGGACGGACGGAAAGACGGACATAGTGTCAACCAAAGTGCTCGCCCTTCGGGAAGCATAAAAATAATAGTAATAATAATTTACGATTTACGAAATTTAAGTGAAGCATTGCATCGTCGTATACATAGCTCATATTTTGTTATGTCACATTCCACATTTTCCGAATTTATCCGTTCTTCTGTACATAGAAAAAAACTAAACAAATGCTTACACGTTAATGTTCATGTAAACCCCTGAAAATGATATGAGCCGCGCCGTGGGAAAACCAACATAGTGCGTTTGCGACCAGCATGGATCAAGACCAGCCCGCGCATCCACGTAGTGTGCTCAGGATTCATACTGTTCGATAACAGTTTGTCTAATTGCAGTAGGCTTTGAAAGCGGACAGCATGTCTGCGCAGGCTGGTCGCAAAACCAATGTGTTGGTTTTCTCATGGTGCAGCTCATAGATCTGTTGTTGGTATTGACAGTTACAGTTTATGTTTATTTGAGTATTAGATCCGTACTGAAAAAAAAAACTGTAAAAAAACAGGATGTACAGGTAGAATAAATTGCTTTCATTTCTTGTGTTTGAAGCCAGTGTGAAGCATTTGCTCACATTTGTTCAGTCTTTGAGACTGCTTATTGGAAAAGACAAACAATTGCAATTAAGGGACACATGTACTTGCATGAACCTTAGTTTTGTCGAAATATCTTTTAATTTTGTACTCGTATATTCTGTTTCATTTTATGCTATTTTTATGAAATACTGAGATCTTAGTGAAAATAAATCTAATAAATTCAAAGTGAATGATATCAAATATATATTTCAGTATTCCAGTTGGAACTACATTAAACATCCATTGTGATAATAACTTAAATAAGCGTAGGTTCGAGTGCATCAATAAAATTCATATTGAAAGCAAGTTTTCCTTAGTTTTCGGCTTCCGCCTCGCCACTATTTATTAACCAGTTAAAAGGAACGAAAATAATATCACAAGTTTAGTATGATTTAGACTTACCAGTAGCTGTATCCGATAATATATTAAAAATGTCTGTTCTGTAAGTCTTCCTGCACTAAATTTGAAGATTTTCGGGCAAATTCATGTACAACCCAACAAAAACTGTCATTGAACTGATAAATCACAACAGTATATTGCCAGGCGTGTAAACGAACAACCCATTTTCTCATTTAGTGCACATGCAGCATTCATTTTCTCCAGCTGTCCGATTCCAACTACGCTTTTAGTGAAACATCCTAATCCGCCATACCCTTGTAAATTTTAACACAAAGAACGTTTCCTTGTACACACTTAAATGAAAAGAGCATATTAATCACTTTACACTTGCCATGAATTAAAATAAATCCATTTTTTTTTTGTTTCTAAAATGTCACAAAATTTCTTTCCTCCCGCCGCCACTCATGAGAATAATACTGCTTATTCCGTACATCAGTGTACATGTGTAAACACAATAGCATCACGAGAATCCCGGGCTAACGAAAGTCCAATATTACGAAGACGAGAAACCCGAAATAAACGCAGTCGTGCATTATGAGAAAAACGTGCGTAAAATAGTCATGAGGATCTACAGAGTATTTTATAATCATATAGCAACTGTTATTAAATGCGGTAAAATGAATAAAAACCGAATTATTTTAAAAATATTTTACGTCAATGGTTTATACGTAATTTTTTGATTGGTTATGTCATTAAAACAATGTTTTAAGTAAGATATAAGCCTCAAACGATCCAATATGTAAAGTACTGGACGGTCCTCAGCGCTAACGCGCTTCGGACAGTCCAGTATTTTACATATTGGATCGTTTTCGTCTTATATCCTATACATAAACATGTTATCAAAAACAAACTTTTTACAATTAACAGGAAAGATGCATTTTAGGTCCTATTAAAAATACTGGACGTGACATAAGAAACTAGAACTCTCTCCACAGCTATCAGATTTTTAGTTTCAAAATGGAGTATTCAATTGTTTATGGTTTAAACATTTATGTAATGCATTTTACTAAACATATAAATAATATAAAACAGAATTTTCTACTTGTTCTTCTGTCATCAGTGCAATATCTTATAAAGTTATTTGTAATTCTATAAAGTCTGCACATACATGAAACCATTTGTTACGCTTTCTTAAGTGTAAGTTTAAAAGTAGCATTCTATCTTTTAAGACTGTTGATACGAAGAACTCACAAAGGAAGAAATCTGCTAGAAGGTTTTCGATCGCAGTTTCGTACGTACCAAATTATACACACTATGTAAAGAAATTATTTGCTTTGATAAAAGTGAGATTTGCACTTTAGATCGGATCTAAATTAAAAGCTATTAAAACCTTTCTGCGATGATATATGAAAGCCTGTCTGCTTAGCTCAATGAGGAGAGCACATATCTGCGGATCCCGCGGTAGTGAGTTCGCTCCTCAGACATGGTGTATGTTGTTCATGACGATTTGATAAAAGATTTTGTGTCAGACGTTATTTCGTCCTGTACCTGCGGTTGGCAAATATTTGCGAACAGCAGGTATGTACAGGTACAGAATATAAGCACACAGGTTAGGTAAATTGTCCTTCATTACATAGCTGTAAAAAATGGTGAAAAACGGCGTTAAAGCCAAAACAAACAGAGATAATTAAATATTTGCATAACGTATATACGGTTGAAAAACTAACCTTTTCTCAAGGACATACATTCACATGCTTTTGGATACAAACAAACAACGCTATTGAAGTATTTGAATAAAATGTGTCTAATACCTGAAGAAGAAAGGCTGTGTTCAGTTAAATAAAAAAATGAATAATCTATTTTATAGAAATTATTTTATTGTTTAGGTCGCTGCAGACTGCAAGGCGGGATTCGACCGTCAAGAAGAAAGGTGAATACAATTCATTTCATTTTGTTCGATTTTTTTAATGTAACGCAAGTTCATCGAGCAAGCAAAAAACAAACATAAGATTTTTAACTCGACTATCTAAAAATATTGAGAGCTATTCATCACGCCTCAGTGTCAAAGTCAGCATCAAAATTTGGTTAAAATGTTGCATGTAAAACCATATCTCAGTAATATTTATATGTACTGGATTGAAACCTCACGCAGGCCTTCCAATTTATTAAACCTACTGAAACATAACTCTTGACTGAATTTTATATAAGTAATGGCACATTTTCGACAAAGCAACATGGGTTAAACGATTTCGCGCTAAAACTGTCAAGCCATATCTCAGTAACTACCTGAACTTTATTTAAATCTCAAACAAGGCTTCTTACAAATCAAAAGATAAAAGGTAAGGGTAGATTTCCCAGAAGCACAGAGCACCACAAACATAGTCATAGAGTCATGCTATGCAACGAACTCACATGACCATGTTCGGTAACCCTTGTTTGATGTTTGTACAAAGTAAGGTCCTTTAGAAACTGGTTAAAGTTTTGTCCGTAGCTAGCTACCAAGCAGTATATCTGTAGCAACTACATATATTAGGAAGAAAATTCACGCACAAAGCGTTATCTGTGGCCCAATGAAAGGCTTAATGAAGCAGATCAATAGCTAGCTAGTTATTTGTGCATTTATTTCATCTTGTTTAGTTATTAATCCCAATCATGATTATGATTATGTACATATATATGAAGTAGAAATGATCTTACATGATTTTTTTTGCATTTCAGAAAAGCTGATGTATGATATGCAGACAACAAAAAAATTTGAAAGCATGTTACGTGGAGATCTTACAGATTTACCTCCCTTGCCAAGGACTATGGTCAAGATTTTTCTCAGCTCTACTTTCTCTGGTAAGAATAAACCCACGCAGGACAATTTATTGTCCAAGTCGTCCTGAGAGGAGAAACCAAAAACAAATTATATCGAGGTTCTTTGTTGAACCGTGCGACGTTAAATCCAACAAAAAAAAACAGAACCTACTATATAACTATACTGAATAGACCACACATAAACTTTATAATTAACCAAATCATTTGATCATAACAGAAAACATTACTATCACGTTAGTCATTTTATTGCTGCACTTTAATAAATTCAATTTAAAGCTGACGTCACAATGACAACTAATGCAGGAAAACTGAATTACTGACATTATTCCTCAAGTTTCTATATGTAAGACCACTTTTTTTAATGATTTGAATCTTCATACTCTTGTTCACTATGATGAAATGGCGTACAATGTACGGGTTTTAAAACTTGATTTTGCATTTTATGCAAGGTTTTACGCGTGTTCTTTGGGGTTTTTTGGGGTTTTTTTGGTGGTTTTTTTAACGGCCGGATTACGATAGTAACGCCTACATTTCCTTAAAGTAATTACGCCAAGACCATCTGCATATTGTAAATCATACTTACACTGTTCTAATGAGCATATGATTTCATATTTTTACATTCATTTCAGACATGAGAGCAGAGAGAAATATTCTAGCAAGAGAAGTTTACCCTCAACTTCAGAACTTTTGTGCTTTACGTGACCTTGACTTTCAGGCAGTAGATATGAGATGGGGCGTCACGAATGACAGTACCAATGATCACGCCGTGGAAAAACTTTGTCTTCTTGAAATTGAAAACTGTCAAAATACGTCAGTTGGCCCAAACTTTGTTGTATGTTTACTTATATTCTAGTTAGTGTAATGTTGGTCATAAGCTTCTAAATATGTAGAAAAAGACATTGAACTTTCCTTGTTTCAAGTATAAATAGAATCACTGCTAAAGGAAATCGATTTGGCTACATTGAAAAAAGTTATACCATAAAAGCAAAACATTTGACCGATAGTTCTAAATATTTTTCAGATGTCTATTTATTTATCTATTTATCAAGGTACTTTCGGGTGACAGGTACGGATATCGCCCAATTCCAGTAAATATTGACGTTGAAACGTTTGAAATAATTAAATATGAAGCCAAAAAACTTAACCTCCAAAACAGAGAGTTGTTAGACGAGTGGTATAAACTGGACAAAAACTCAATCCCTGCTACCTATATCTTGCAGGTATTACATGTATTCTATTTCTTTATTGTTATCGTTTCGGTGTACATGGTTTATGGCTTATTCATATTAAATTTTGGCGTACAACACAGTCCTGTAAAATTAGAACATGATAGGGGTTGGTACACAATATATCAGTTTATGCTGTCAAGTTGAGTTTTTACCATTGACCGTTCCAAGGCAATGCCCTACTTTGTTCCATTATTTGTTTGTTTCGGCTTTGTCGTAAATTCCTTCTGTCTATGTGCTTTTGTGCCTATATGAATTATGTTCACACTAGTATGCATTCATACACAGATAAAAGATTACGATTTGAAGGCGTTCTTAGAAAGTGCTTTATTTGTTGGATACATACCGTTTTTATTATAATTAAATAAACCTGGGGAATCAGTAATGTAACAAATGTATGCTTAAAGGCATGAAAGGAGCGTTCAAATGAATTACATACCAGATGGTTGAATTAAACATTATCACACGAATCACAGTGTTTTTCAAATTAACTGTCAAAATAAGCGTTCTAAATTTGCCATTCAGATGTCGATAGTTAAATGCATTTTCATTATTACTGTTTTAGCCAATCCGGTTTAAATTTAAATTCTTTGGAGACTTCTCGCCGGGCTCTGATAAACTGAGAGAAAGAGACACTACTGAGTGGTCGAAAACCTTTGAAAAATTACAGATTTTATTGAGGAAAGCAGTAGATGAAGCATTCAAGGATAAAATGGTTACAGCTGAAAGAAAACAGGAGTTCTTCCAGTCAGGTAATATGTGAACAAAAACAAATTGTGATTAAAACATTCATAGGTTGTCAACTATATGACAGTGGGTTTGGCAACACGACTTCTTGTGTTTGTTTACCAGTGCTTTGTTTTCACTAAAAGTTCTAGTCTAGTAAACATCGACTTATAAGGTTTATTCAACCGGTTTTGGCCATGAACAATATAAGGCATTGCTTAATTATTCCTCATAAAGCAGTTTATGATAAAAAGTCGCTTTAGACATATTTAATCATGCGGAAACTTTTACTGCATTTGCTCATTGCAATTTACGATTGGTAATAAGTATTTTACATAAGAATGTTTGATTTTTCAGTGACAGAAAGTGAAATTCAAGATGGTATATTAAAGGCAACAGATGTAAATTCGCATTGTCTGGTGTATAAAAGAAGGTTAAGGCATTTGCATGGAGCTGGACTTAATGATAACGACACGCCCAGATACATAGATGTCATCAAATCGGAGAAGGTGTGTGGAACAAATAATTAAAATGTGGGATTAACTTAAAACAATAATACAATAAGAGCGTACTTCATTGGTCTAAATATCCATATAGCTATTATTATGATGGAAAAGACCTCCTTTCTTTTCGATATTTCATGTATGATTGCTTTTTAACGTATACCCTTTTACAATTATGATGAATTTCACTTACTGCATTGGTTAAATGTCAACACACGTAAACTAAAAGTGTTTAGCTTGTGCAATGCCTGATTATTTTTTCATTATTAATATTAAACATCAATTTTGAGCAAGTTAACAGAAAATGAAAAGGAATCGTCAAATCGTTGCTCGAATATCATGATGCAGTGCCGTTGAAAGTTATGTAATGCAATTACTGTAATTAATTACGAAAATGTGATTTTGGACCTTAGTGGCCTTCAAATCTTCAATATAAAATTTCATATGATAAGCATTGTTTTTAAAGAGGAGAAGATCTATGAGAATATTTATTCTGTTTAAAAACTTTTAAATGTTGGAAATGAAATAAACTAACACCACGACAGGAATTCGCTACTTGTAGGGAAGCGTTTCTAAATATTCTAAAGATTTGTTATAATAAATCAGTGCCGTATTTTTTAACAAAACACGTCTTCAATTTTCTAGCACTTTGTTCATTGAATTTGTCTCCCTTCAATAGCACAATAAGAAACCTATATAGCTATCCGAGATACAGTTAAATTGTATATAGATCCGTCAAGTCAGATAGTATAAACATGGGTATTTCAAAATGTTTGCAAATATATCATTTTATGATTCCTTTTTGTCTACTATAGGGAAATGTGCTCGACGAAGAAACTGAAAATCTTAAAGTGACACTTTTTGACGATAAAATTAAGAAAAAACTGGATCCAGTAAATATCAAAGAATACAGCATTCACTGGATGCCAGGGGGAGTAAATCTTGACGGAAATGACGAACACCGGGAATACCTAGCCTCATTTTGTAAAGATTTCATTGCGGACTGTAAAAGGCTTATACAAACAGCAGAAGAAGAAAATAAAAGAAAGTCAATTAAGCAGTCAAACTATTACACTGATTATAACAGCACGATCCATCATCTGAGATTTTGTTTATCAAAATGTGAATCATTTTGCGGACAGGAGCAGGTAAGATATATGGCCTTGACAGTGTCTGACAGAGCTCAAGATAAGTTGCGTATTTGCGTTAAGGTAGTTCTGCACGTTTGATAGACCGGGAGTGATGGCGTAACATCATTTATCCGCAAAACGTAAAATAAAGCCTGGATTCGGCGTACAGAGATGAAAATCATTTTATGAATTAATGGCAACCTGTATTTTTTTTTACAATGACACTTATACTATCTTTCTAAAGTTAAACTGTGATATTAAAACTTCTTACACGTTAAATAAGTCAAAATAATGTCTTAAGACTAGTTTGAAACGTGCTGTTCACTTTAATTAGAGTCAACTATCTCAAAAACAAGCACACAGGGACATATACATTTTATTTTACCATATTATGGAACATATATTTATTACCACTGTGAGAAGTTTCATTAAAATCTACATTGTAGAAAAATTTCTATTCCCAAAAATGAAAGTTGTGATTTTCCCATAGACTCCCATTATGAAAAATGGAGTTAGGTCCAACTTTATCAAATCAGTCTAGCAAAAAATCAAGCACACGACCCTTTCTTTTTTATTTGCATAATTTTCAAAATATATTATGAAGTTTTGAAAAATCAGGGTTTAATCAAATTCTACCTTGTAGAAAAAACTCGACTCAAACGTGCAAAACTACCTTAATACGTTCTAAATTTTGCTGTATACACATTGAAAATATGACAAATGCTTTACCGATACGCCTTGAAAAAAACACGATCCGTAGTACAAGTATACTTGGTTGCAGTGCATTTCCTATTTAAATCAAGCACATCTCTCACCACAGTTGAGTGCATAAAAATGATGTCAGTTGCGTAAGCAAACGTTATTATTGTCAGAAAAGACATTTTTTTGTAACTTCTGTATCAAATACTTTGAATATGCACGAGTGAGTGAACGAATTGTATATCACATGTTCGCACTTATCCTGTATGATTTGACAGCCAACAGTTTAGATTTATTGCTGAAATATCAGAGGACTATGCGGGATGGGGTGTACGCAATACTAAATGTAAACGGTTGTTAATTGAACCAGCAATAAAATAGCTATTGTAGATCATACTAGCCACGCATGAAATCAAAATACAATTCGTGTTTTGTAGATAGATTTAAGGGAAAATTTGATGAATATTTATCATATCCCACAAAGAAGAAGTAACAAAGTTAATTTAAAAACAGGTATCACATATGTGAAACAACCTGCGTTGATGAATCTATCATGTCATCTCACTGCTTCAAGTTTTGCAGATGCTTTACTCATTTTGAAGCATATCCCTGACTGTTCAGTGGTACATTGCTGCAAATAGAGTAACACAAAGGACCGTTGAAGTCATATGTAATTTTAACACGTTGAACAAATGTAAGACGCCGTATCTTATTTATTCCTGCAAACAATGTTAGCGAGTCATTTTATACATCCACAAACATTTAAAACTTTAACATTAAACACAATTTTAAAAAGTGTTTCTGTGGAGAAATCTGATTTAGGAACATATCAAGACAATTGCCTGCTTTGAAAGCATTCATGAGTGGATAAATACTTACGATAAAGTGTTATACGGGTTTGTTGACATTATAAAATTCTTAATAACTCCTTTCAGGTACATTTTTGATATGGCTTAAGTAAGTTCATTAGAGTGTATGTTTCTCTTTTACTCAGAACTGTTTATGGGTTTTAGACTCTAGCCTTGGATTATGAATTTATTAAAGACAAAAAAATATCAGTATAGACTCTTTCAAAATGTTGAAAGCAAACTAAGATTGCACTGTACTCTATTGAACTTCTTTACCTGTGTAGACTTTTAATATAGACTATAATTGATAAAATCTCAACATCATTGAGGCAAAGTCCATTTTGCTTAAGATAGTTTTAGAGGAAATCAAGAAAACATATACATATTAAGTACACTAGTGCATTGTTCTATCATTTCACATTAAAGAGCAACTGAAAAGTCGAACCTGAAATGTTCAGTTACCGCCTCTACAGGTTTGTATTATTAGAACAAATCCTATTTGATAACAAAGACAGTGATATGTAAAATTCTATTAATCTCTTTTGTAGTTTAACGGTGACTGAATGGTTTGGTTACAATATACAAGTTATAAACAAGTGATTTCCTTTAAAAATTATAAGAAATTTGCAAATACCATTTTAAATTTTAGAATAAATTTTAAAAAAAAAATCAGGTATTAAATTACTCTTTATAAAAATACCATTTGCCCTAAAATCTTATCTGGAGCACTGCCGACTCAATTAACGCTTGGAAAATAGCATTTTGTCAGATTTATTGGCCTAAATATACTTAAAATCAGTATCTCAGGTTGTGTTTCATACAATTTACTTAATCCATTGTATCATAAATGTTCTCATTGTGAAGTCAATGTTTAGTTTGGTATGGTTAATTATAGGTATTAAAAGCAGCGAAGTCCTATATTTTGGACAAGACTGGACGAACACCTTTGGTTCTTTATGCCCCGTCTGGAGCTGGTAAAACGTCTACCATGGCTATGATCATGAAGTGCATTCCAGAATGGCTTAACAATGCTTCACACCTAAGACTGATCAGATTCCTTGGAACTTCGCCCCAGTGCAACAATGTTTACGATTTGTTAGTTGATATTCTTGGCCAATTATCGGATGTGTATGGCATGATCGTGTCTCCACACAGCTGCAAAACTATGAAGAAAATTGTACAGTTTGCACCAATATACATAAGACAGGTTGCAAACAATTCAAAGGAGCCAATTATTATATTACTCGATTCCTTAGATCAACTAGATTCAAGAAACAACGCTTACTCTATGGACTGGCTGCCGATTGTCCTTCCACAAAACGTAAAACTCATCGTCTCTACACTTCCAAATGATCATGGTGTGCTTGCAAACTTAAAAAAGCGCCTACCTAACCAGGAATGTTATATTGAGGTACCCGAACTGACGGAACAAACTAGAAAACAGATCATTCAAACTTACTTACAAGTGCATAGCCGTTCACTCACGGACAGTCAGATGAAGTTCTTTTGTTCCATATTTAAGCAAACTCCAAGTCCACTGTACTTGAAACTTCTTCTAGACGAAGCAAGGAAATGGAAATCGTACACTCCTCAAGCTGAAGTTGAACTAGTGTCAACTGTAAAAGAAGCAATCAACAAACTGTTCCAAAATCTTGCAAAAAGATTTGGTACTCTACTGGTCACTCACGCACTTGGTTATTTAACAGTAGGTTTGGCAGGACTTACGGAATTTGAGATTGACGATGCATTATCGTGTGATGACGACGTTCTAAATGAAGTGTACAAATTTCATGATCCACCAGTTCCAGGAATCGTCCAAATACCGCCATTGCTATGGGCAAGAATATGGTATGATATTCGTGGATATCTTGTTGAGAGAATGTCGTTTCGCAAGAAGACTCTTTACTGGTATCATCGGGAATTTGTACATGTCGCTACTGAAATGTATGCAAAAGGAGACAATGAGGCACTCCTCAACAAAACTTTGTTTGAGATATATCGCCAGGAAAATGGAATCAAACGGACCATTATACTGGAGAACCGAAATCGGCTAGAAATAAGAGATGCTGACAGGCAAGTTACTCCCCAACCATACAAAGCTGACAATAAGCGCAAACTGGCGTGCTTACCGTATCATACAATACGTGCATATAAAGCAATAGGGATAGACCGTGCAAAAGCACAAGTATACTGCAATTTAAAATATTTACATGCCAAAATAACAGTATTTTCTGTCTCGGCTGTTATAAATGACCTTAGAGACTTCGTTGATGAGAGCAAGGATGAGGAGGTGCAATTACTACTGCAATTCATTTCGAATTGCAAACAGGATTTGACTGATCAAATCCGGTTTGCCTTTTGCTTGTTGGCGTATGTCAATCCAGAAAACAAGCATTACCAATTAAAGGTCTTGTTGAGTGAAGCAGCTGATATTCTCAAGTCAAGGAAAAAGCAAATACTAATTCCTGATTTTCCATGTCTTGCACAAAGACATGATGCATCAAATGCCTTTCAAACGTCTATCCAAGGAATATCGGATATCATTGCTATATCCAACAGCAATGTCTTGCTGCGAAAAGCAACAGAAATGAATATACTCTCAAATGAAACTGAAGAATGCAAAAGCCAGTCGGACATTTCCGTATGGAGTACAGAGACAGAAGAAATGATAGATATAATGATACAAGACCACGCAAAACCAGTGGGTCAATATATACTCGGTAATGAGTATTTGTATTACATTACAAAAGATGCAGTCGTTCAGTACAGGTTTACAGACAGTAAAACGGAAACGGTTTTGTTTACTGATATTTATACTGAATGGACAAGCAATGATTGTGTGTATAATATATTTGCAAATTCGGAGGCCACTGCAGGGGTGCTTGTACAAGACTGCTCGATTACTTTGATAACTCTTGCAAGATTTGAACAATTGCAAAAGTTTAAAATTCCCAATAGAAATCTTAAAATAGAGAATGTGTTTGTGCTCAGCAGTGGCCAAAAACTGATTGCAGTAGGCAAAACTCGCAGATCACCTAAAGAAAATCAGCGACAGGACTGGGAATACAACTTTTCTGTCTTGGTATTTGAACGAGGCAAAGATCTTCCGATACCAATACTTGAGTGTGATAAACACTTAGATTGTACAAAGGCAGTCCTGTCTTGCAGTGAACAATGGTTGCTCATACCTACAAAAAGAGTATTGGCAACAACAACATTTGAAGCGCAAACATCACCCGCACAGTCGGAATCATGTGGTCAATTATTTGTCTTTGACATTAGTGAAAAATACATCACACCGAAAGAAATAAAAACTTCGTCGGAAATAAGCAGGATATCAGTTCATCCAGAGACTGGAAAATATATTTATCTAACAAGCAATGGGCAGATTTTTAGTGTGATAGCACAAACAATAGATCTAGAACTACTTTTGGGTTTTACAGTAAATGCCTTTAGTATTTCTTGGGATGATGAAATAGGATTATTTTGTTCAAAAGGAAGAAAACTGGCCATGTACGACTTAAAATCTGATAATGTCCTTGTTGAATTTGTTGCACATTCAAACAGGATAAAGGATATTTGTGTTTTGGATCAGCAATTTATTACGCTCGGAGATGATAGTGAAATGAAATCCTGGTCTGTCAAAATTCTTCTTCAAGACACAAGCAAAGATAATGATAATGGTACAGATGTTACAGAAATGAAAAACACGCTCCAAAAGCAAACAAATGTTGTGGCCATATCACCATCATACAATGGAAATGAGTTGATAACAAGTCATGATGATCACCTTGTAAAAGTGTGGTCTGTTGAATCCCAAAAGTTTCTTCGGCAGTATAATATTGGAATAGCTGCAGATATTGTCCATACATTCCCGAATAGCTCAGTTACATTTCATGATACAAAGGACGGTAAAATGAAGATTCTAGCTATAAATACAGGACAAGTGACACTTCAACTGCCAGACACAATCCACAATTGTGTACATTCAACTGCCGATAGAAAGGATAACTTATACATTATTAGCTCACCTAGGAAGGGAGCGGAACAAATTGATATTGTTAGTATCAGCCGGAGGTTGGTTTTGAGAACTATACATTTACAAAAAGGATTATCTTACAGCAGTATCGACGCAGTTCTTTCTTTCAACGAAAGATATCTTGTACTACGCCTGCTGATGCCAAAACGAGATTTTGATGCTGTCAAGGAGTTATATCATGAGGAATTTCGTTGGAAGAAATATGACTTCAGCGGACAATATCATCGGTACAGATTTACAGCGGTAGCATTATCAGAAGGTACTGGGGCGCTCATACCGTGCAATGAAATTGTTGATAAAGTACCCTTGCTTGGTGTATTCGTGCAAGCTTATAGGGGCAATATTATGCTGATTTCGACAGGAAGGTAAAACATTTTATTTTCACTTTTGCTCATAAGAATTCACTCTCGTCTATGTCTAATAGTTTGAAGTCTTAACTCGATCTATTTATTAACTTTCATAATCCATGTTAGAGAAGAATAAATCTACTGAAATGATTTTAGGTGCACATGTGTGCATAGAATTACCTTTCCCACCTTATCTGAAAGACGGATTTTAGTTTAGAATGAAATTTGTCAACAAATGAAAAGTTGGTTGAAATATTTTAAAACAGTTTTATAATGAATTTCTTATTTATACTTGAAAGCTGCATTGTATTTTGGGACATACCCACTGGAAGGTGTGATCGTAATAAACCATCCAAACTACAAAAGAAGCCTATGTTCTATCGTCCAGCTTGGATTGGGAGAGGAAATACGGTAGCAACCCGACTAGTTGTCCAGTCAGCTGACAAGAAATATGTAATATGTGGATCTGATGACGGATATGTATTTGTTTATGACTCTCAAACAGGGTTGCCTGTGTGTAACCGAAAGCCACTGTCAAAGCATAATGCAAAGGTATTATAATTTATAGTTTTAAGACAGTCGAAACTATTTGTGAAATGTATGTGATATAAAAATATTAAATTAATATTTATATTTATTACTGCGTATTCTGAAAGTAAAGTATTAATAGTTTAATCCTGACTGCAATACATATAGGAAAAAGAACACTTAAGAATAATATCAAGAATTTATCTGTGTAGATATAAATATGAGAATGCCAGAGCAAATCTTGGTTCGAGTATTCATATTGTTGGTATAATGTATGCCACAGACATTGGCAAATGGTTTGCTTATCATGTTAATAAAAACTAACAATGACAATCTGTTTTTATAAATTACATATTACATGATTTAAAATGTTTATGAGAAATATTCCTAAACTTTCAGGTTCAAAGTGTTGTCGTCTCACCAAACAGTAAATTGATAGCTTCCTCTTGTGAAAATAGTGTTCTCAAACTGTGGGAAGCGTCCACGGGTGTGGAGCAATTTTCTATTCATTTAGATTCCAACGTAAAGGGGATGTCTTTTATGCCTGACTCAAGAAGACTCGTTCTGTATACAGGGACATTTACAACAAGGATTTTGTTGTTTTCCGTTGCATGAGGAAAGACAGATTTTGTGGCAGAAGACAAAATGCGAGAAACTGCTATTTATGAGCCTTCTTACTAGAACTGTTAAGAAGCATTGTAATAGTCAAGAAATGAAATACAACTAAATAAAGTTGATAAGTGCATCATCATCGTGATAAGCGCAGGAAAACAATCTTATTTTGCGAAAAATTTTGAACTTCGAACTTTGAAATTCCACACTGAAAAAAACAAGCTGTTTAACACTATTGCGAAGTAAATGGTTGAAAAGCGTTCTAACACAATTCGGTTTACTTTCCTATTAAAGAATGAAAACGGAAACTACGTGTTATTTTGAAAAAAGATCATCACCGTTTGTACATCACTATTATTACGACATAGCGTCAAACGTCATCGGGGATGCGCTTGAAAAGGAAACCCACGAAAAATAGGCAAATATTTAGTGGATAGCGTCAATGATGTAGATGATTATTCTTGATGTCTATTAGAATCTAAATAATATATCTCAAACAGTGATTTTTCTCTTGAATAAAATCATTGTCTTCCAAATGCGTATTATTTTATCATTTGGTCTGCGCCCCTATAATATAAGTCGCACCTTAAAAAATATTATAACTCAGAACAATGATTTTTTTCAACGACAGATCATTACTTGAGATACCTTGTTTTCATTATTATATTCATTATTATTACTCTCATTCTAATCAAGTTGTATTGCTGGTGTTTATGGCATTGAATTTATTGATTCTTTTGATAGTGTAAGAATACTTTTTAACTTTTTAATCATTAGATACTGCTTTTAGTATTAAGCCTGATAGTTGCTGCGAAAGATTGTTACACTTGTGCCCACATACCGTATGTATTTGTTAATTTTGTTATTATTTGCAAACACATAAACAGTAAGTAACTATGCATATAACAATTTTAGTAAATTTCTGATATTCATATGACAAATACGGAGGATTTAACAATGATTCTGGAACGCTGGTAATAGCGTCTGACATACAAAGAACACAGACTATTGTAACAATTGCATTCTAGATAATACCAAAGTACTTTTCTATTATTGTTATTTTATACAATGTCACTGTAGAATATTTAAGAAAAACAACAAATGAAAGACATGATGATGAGTGCACCAACTAGTCCAATAATAAGCTAGTTTATAATCTGATCATCATCATGAGAATGTTGTAAAACTTTAAAATTCAAGTTTTCATCAAAAAAATTTAACGATGTGGAACAGTATTAATTACAAAGTACTTATTATAATTATCATTGGACCTATTCAATCACTAGTTGAAATACTTTCCATTGGTCTAAGTATAGTCACAGGACCAATGATAAAATGGTCGTATTAACTCGTACGCACAGCAAAGGGATATTATTAAAGGTCATAACAATATGACGTCGCATGCAGTACAGGACCAAAATACAAAAACAAATGATCAACCATTGCAAATGTTTTGATCTCTTTACTCTTTTCTGAAATAAATATTTGTTACCCTTTAGTTCGGTCAATTAGATTACCGGCCAGGGAAAAGTGATATCGACCTATGGCTGTGCTCTCTATCAATATCAATATTTTCAGGTCGATAAATTTCATATCGACCTCACTTTAAAGCCATAATGGTGTATTATTGATAGGTGTAGTAATAGTATTATTTTTTCTTATTACTGATAAGTATTGTTGAAAGTAATTCTATTGTTTGTGTGGAATTTTAGGTTTTGTTGTGTCATATTTAACATAATCAATATTCAGCCTGTAAGTCGGAACAAAATGGATTTTTTCACACTTTTGCACATATGCAATATGCAGTCACGTAACTTCAGCCTAGTATTAACTTTGACATTATTTAATGAATTGTTACCCATTCATATTTTGTTTCTTTTTTAATTGATGTACTATAGCAGAGTCGTATCTTAATGTAAAATAAGTCATTATCTCCAGTGTTCATATATCTATTGGGTTGAAAACTGAGTTTACAAATTTGTATTTAAAATGATCAAATTTCAGGATTTACTGTTATTCTTTTAGTGTTATTTTCAGAAGTATGATTCTACAATATTACTGACAGGATATGATTAGTTACACTGCTTGTTGGTGACAGGATACGGGATATACGCTGTCGGGGAAATCAATATTAGGCGAGAGCGAATGATATGGATTTTCGAGACAGCGTATATCCCGAATCCTGTCACCAACAAGCAGTGTAACGATTTTATCTTGCCGACTACCTTTTACATCCTCGCTGTAATTGACATAATGTTTATATTAATAAAGCTACTTACAGTTACAGTGTAGACTGGAATCCTACAATCTTCTCTGGTCATCATGCTTTGATTATAGTTGAATGTGTTGATTAACACCAGCCATAAAATGTAAAATGAACTGTATTTTGACTGAATCACAAAACACAGAAGCTCATTTATACAGGTTATGAACTGGTTTTGAAAAACTTTTTTTGTTCCATCCTTACGATGTCAGAAATGTCTTAAATATGTTAATTCCTTTGCTTTACGATGATTTAACTAAAACAACATTTCAACCTGGCAATCGCGGCCGTCCCATACAGAGCTACTGTTCTTCTATTGCCACTAACCACGAACCTAATTTAGATAGGAACAAAAAAGAACGGCAAAAACACTAAATTCTTATATCTCTGAAACAATATCTATAGCTGGAGCTTATAATCCGACTTGATTCAATTACGCTAGCGATGCGGCATCCATTTTGTTTTTAGTCAAAATTCATATCTGAAATGTACTAGCAGAATATGGAATATATCCTGTCTCCACGTGACGTCTATTGACCAATAGAAATGCAAGAATCTTGTAGGAGGCAAGATAAGAACATATATTTTAGTACCTTAAAATGCATTCTGTCCATTTATGAACGTATTAAGTTCGATTTTTTTCATGTGATACAGCTATGATGCAATCATACACTGAAACAAACAAAAATCGTCTATATACAGTGCAGGTAGTCGCATTTTTTTCAGGCTTGAATTACGAATAAGTTATAGTATTAGGAACAGTGTGACGAATTAATTAAAAAGATGAGACGAATTAATGCAATATGTCAATTTATATAATGCAAATAGTGGATCATTACTAAACATTACTATACAATAACGCTGATTTAGCTTAAATTTACTCATGGTTAAATCATTGCTTCAGTGTACAATTGAATAAGCAAACGATGTGTCGTTGATAGTATTTAGTAACACATATAAAAGTTTATATATAATAAACATTGCATAGTGTTATATATAACTGTAATGTATTAAATGTATGTTAGATCCATTGCACTTTTTGAAAAAAAAACAGCGTTATGGCTTCCATATTATCCAGTGAGTGAAGTTTTGTATCTTTTTACAGATCTTGTTATAGTATTTGCATTATGCAGTTTGTTATCATTGTGTTCATTCCCATATTGTATTATTTCTTTTTTTTTTTTTTTCTTTTTTTTTTTTGAAAAATGTGACCTTTTTTTCGAGTGCATGCCAAGTAAATAACCACGTTTAGTGTTCCAAACTGTGTTTGATTTATCTACATATAACAAGACACTTAAGCTTGTACTAAAATTATATTTGAGCCGTGCCATGAGAAAACCAACATAGTGGGTATGCGACCAGCAAGGATCCAGACCAGCCTGCGCATCCGCGCAGTCTGGTCAGGATCCATGCTGTTCGCTAACGGGTTCTCTAATTGTAATAGGCTTTGAAAGCGAACAGCATTGATCCTGGCCAGACTGCGCGGATGCGCAGGCTGGTCTGGATCCTTGCTGGTCGCATACCCACTATGTTGGTTTTCTCATGGCACGGCTCATTTATTGCCGATACAATAATGAATGTCATACCATCATTTTGAATAATATATTATGTAGAGAATGTACTTAGCTAAAGGGAAATTATATATGTATAGTTATGTGTATTGTGTTATCATGATGATTCCCCCTGCTTAGTGATGTATATTATTGATAGACGTATACTAATAAACTTTGATAATGTGGCAGTTGACCTCAATAGAATCGACACTGTTTATTTTCCAATACAGGTAAATCCAATAATTGCTTGACAATAGATTTGTGACGGATCATCTTTGAACACCCCTGGACTTATTGGACTCAACTGCCACATTATCAAAGCTTATTAGTACATGTAGCTTGTCTTATCATTTTCTTTTGTTGTTCTTAACCCTTACCCTGCTAAATTTCTATAATGTGCTTGTCCATCTTTCAATTTGGACAGTACAATTAACTGTTAAAAAGGGTGCATACCAAAAAGATACTGACTGAATGGCGGTCAGTGCAGGTCATGATCAGACTGCACGGATGTACAGGCTGATCACGATCTGCACTGGCCGCAAAGGCAGAATCAATCGTGTCCAGCTTGATAAGGGTTAAAGGGGTCTATCCTTTAGTAAATAGTACTTTTAATTCATTTTTATATGTTGTACATATAACGGGTTTACATTGATCTTTAATTAGCCTCTGGTACCAAAGTTTTCCCAACAATTCATATCTTTATTTTTGCTTAAGAAATTTTTATTTACTTATTTATTTATCATACGAACAGTATCATACTTTTCCAACTCCACAATTAAATATCGGTAATAGATTACCTATAACGGGTACAAAGTTAAATATTTATGCAACTTACTCACAATAGTCTTTTGAGAGAACTGATCCCAATTCTATCATCTACCAAGTTCAGTATAATATTATGCATATGCTGCAAGAGCAGCAAGCAATTCAGCAAAAATAGTTTGCCATAAATTTGGGAAGGAAAATATAGATCTACCCGTGAAAACATTATGAATATTGTTGAATAATGGCTTAAAAGTGGACGTATAACAAACCTGAGCTTCTTTAGTAATACAATGACTCATCCCTTGCTTGAGTATTTAATTTCTTTCTTTAATTACAGCTTGACCAAATATTTAAAGCACTGCACACATGTTTGAAATATGGTTAAAATCGAAAAAGATATGCTGTCTTACTAAAAGAAACGCGATATACACTATTTTGTAAACAACACTTGAGCAAAACCTCTCTGATAGCGTACAACACAACATGCATATGTACAGTTCTTAAAACTCGGATGTTGTATGTCTGATTTCGTTTTTTGCACGACAATTATGTTTTTTATTGTCGTATGTCAAGTGATGCACGATATGAAACGTTTTTATAAAAGTCACAGTTCAAATACTGTATGCCTGATGTCGTTTCTTGAACGATATTCAAAATGTTTTTGAAGGATGTATGCCGTATGCCGCGAACTAAGCGTCATTAAATTTTGTTCTAATGTCAAATACTGTATGTCTGATGCCGTTTCTTGAACAATATTCAAAATGTTTTTGAAGGACGTGTGCCATATGTCGCGAACTGAGCGGCATTAAATTTTGTTCTAATGTCAAATACTGTATGTCTGATGCCGTTTCTTGAACGATATTCAAAATGTTTTAAAGGATGTAAGTCGAATATCGCCTACTGAAAGGCATTCAAAAAATTATTTTGTTGTATGTTTTTGCACGAAATTCACATTTTATTTCAAATGTCGTTTGGCGTGTGCTGCAAAGTTTACTTTATGTCAAAGTTTTTACAGGAGTCGAATGTCTAAGGTAGCATGCTCCGCGACAGAAAATTTAAGTTTACTTTAAAGTCAGAGTTCGAATGTTTATGTCTTAAGTCGATTTTGCACGACATTTAAAATCATTTGAATGTCGAATGTCGTGTGCTGCGTGACTTTTTCAAAGCTGGAATGTTTAATGCCGTTTTAGTGCATGACATTCAGCATTTTTAATGTTGTATGTTGCGTACTGAACAACTTAAATGTTATATGTCGTATACTTCACATAGCTCAATATGATTAAATATTGTTAATAATAATCTCAATAAAATTAATATGAAAGAAGTAGTTTTTGTTTTTGATTGGTGGATTTAACGTCAGACCGGCAATATATATAACTATTCAGCTTGTCATGGTGGAGGAAGACCCCAGGCGCCCCTCCGGGCATTATTTTATCACGGGCGGGTACATGGATTGAACCACTGACCTTCCGTATACCCACTGAATGCCTTCCTTACATGAACAATTCTACGCCCCGAGTAAGGCTCGAACCAACATCGGTGATGGGAACGTGGTTTGAAGTCGACGAACTTAACCACTCGGCTAAGGAGGCCCCGAGAAAATTAATAACTTCTTAGTATTGTAAAATAAGATGTATTCAAATTAATTGTCAATTAACATGAGACTATATAATGATACTCTAAAATGACTGGGAAAATTCAAAGCAAAATCACACCTTTATCAACAGCATATCGTAGCAATATCATGACTATAATTGGCGAACAAAAATTATTTAGCCGAAGTACATTTATATGCTTTTATGAAAACAGTAGTTCAGTATTTAACGTTAATCTGACCTTGGAACTAAAAACAGTAGCCCAATATTCAATGCCAAAGTAGCCACCGAACTGAAGTCTAGTACTCAACGGCACAGTCGACATGGGTCTGACAACTGTAGTTTTCTACGTCATAGTAGGCTCAATACTGAAAAACAGTAGTTCACTGTTCAACGTCACTATAACCATAAGACTGAAAATATTAAGCCGGAATTCATCGTCACAGTAGGTCCGATACTGAAAATATTAGGCTAGTATTCAACGTCATTATAGCCTCTTGGCTGAAAATAGTAGGTCAGTGTTCATTGGCACCGTTGCCATGGGACTGAAAACAATAGCCCAGTATTCAAGATCACTTTAGCAACGGGACTGAAAACAGCAGGCTAGTATTGAAGGTACCTGTAAGCTTGGGACTAAAATCAGTAGGCCAGTATTCAACGTCCTTGTAGTCTGTGACCTGAAAGCAGTAGATCAGTATTTAGCGTCATCGTAGCCTCGGGACTGAAAACAGTAGACCAGTATTCAACGTTACAGTGCCCTCGAGCCTAAAAACAGTAGTCCAATATTCAACGTCAAAGTAGCCTCGGGACTGAAACAGTAGTCCTGGGTTCAACGTCACAGTAGCCTCGAGCTTAAAACAGTAGTCCAGTATTCAACTTCACAGTAGCCTCGGGACTGATAACAGTAGTCCAGTATTCAACGTCACTGGGACAAGAAGACTGAAAACATTAGATCAGTATTGAATGTCACATTGATCTCGAGACTGAAAACAGTAAACCAGTATTCAACGCCAAAGTAACCTCGAGCCTGAAAATAGTAGTCTAGTATTCAATGTCACAGTAGCTTCGAGCCTAGAAACAGTAGTCCAGTATTTAATTTCACAGTAGTCTCGGGACAGAAAACAGTAGTCTAGTATTTAACGTCACTGTAGCCTCGAGCCTAAAGACATTAGTCCAGCATTCAACGTCACTGGGACATGAAGACTGAAAATATTAGGTCAGCATTTAATGTCACAGTAGCATTGAGCCTAAAAACAGTAAACCAGTATTCAACGTCAAAGTAGCCTCGAGACAAAAAAAAAGAAAACAGTAGACTAGTATTCAACGTCACAGTACCCTCGGGACTGGAAATATTAGTCCAGTATACAACGTCACAGTAGCCTCGATACTCAAAACAGAAGTCCAGTATTCAACTTCAAAGTAGCATCGAGACTGAAAACAGTAGACCAGAATTCAAAGACAGAGTAGCCTCGGGGCTGGAAACAGTATTCTAATATTCAACGTCACAATAGCCTCGGAACTGAAAACAGAAGTTCAGTATTTAACGTCACAGTAGCATCGAGACTGAAAACAGTAGACCAGTATTCAACGTCACAGTACTCTCAACACTGAAAACAATAGTCCAGTATTCAAGGTCACAGTAGCCTCGAAACTGAAAACAGTAGTCCAGTATACAACGTTACAGTAACCTCGAGCCTAAAAACAGTAGTCCAGTATTCAACGTCACCGTAACATCGGGACTGAAAACAGAAGTCCTGTATTCAACGTCGCATTACCTTCGAGACTGAAAACAGTAGTCTAGTGTTCAACGTCACAGTAGACTCGAGCCTAAAAACAGTAGTCCAGTATTTAACGTCACAGTATCATCGGGACTGAAAACAGTAGTCCAGTATTCAACGTCACAATAGCCTCGAGTCTAAAAACAGTGGTCCAGTATTCAACGTCACAGTAGCCTCGGGACTGAAAACTGTAGTCCAGTATTCAACGTTACTGTGACATAAAGACTGAAAAAAATAGGACAGTATTCAATGTCACTGTAGCCTCAAGACTGAAAACAGTAGATCAGTATTTAACGCCACTGTAGCCGTTGGATTGAACACAGTGGCAAAGTTTTCATCGTCACTGTTGGCTCGCAGGTTCAAGACTGTTATTCTGTCTGTAGATTATTCGTCCTCGAGACTGATTTACTTTGCAGATCAACACTTGGAGAGGACAGTTCCATATCGGTATGCGTTTGACTGCACATCGATGTACTTTAAATGCGACATCGCCAGTTTCGCGGGCTCTTGCGCAGTTCGCTAA
The DNA here is from genome assembly GCF_021730395.1 of Mercenaria mercenaria. NCBI lineage: Eukaryota > Metazoa > Mollusca > Bivalvia > Venerida > Veneridae > Mercenaria > Mercenaria mercenaria. Next base: position 30,625,414 of record NC_069362.1, read on the forward strand.
AACCTGATGGACATTTCAGTCTCAACTGTCATTCATTCTAGCTCTCATGGGAGATTTCAATCTACATATACATGACGACACCAACACTATTTCTGAATCCAACAGTTGTTTATGTGCTATGGGGTTGCAACAACATGTACATTTCCCAACACAAGTGTTTGGTCAGAGTCTTGATCTTGTGATCACAGAGGTCGCAAATGGTGTTGAACTTATCTCATGTGAACCCGGTCCTTTCTTATCCGACCATCGTGTAGTAAAAGTCATTACAAAAGTGAAAAAAGAAAACATCATCAGCAAGTCTGTTACTTACCGGAACTTTAATGACATAAATGACTCAGGTTTTGCTAGCGACCTTGCTGATTTGAAAATTGAAAGTGATTCAATTGAGACATATGCTGACATTTTCCAAGATGAAATGAATAATATGATTGACAAGCACGCTCCTTTAAAAGAGAAAACTATTATTTGTCGAAATCCGAAACAGTGGTTTAATGAGGATATCCGCCACTTAAAACAAATTCTGCGCAAATCCGAACGTTTGTGGAGGAGGTACCAAAATCCACAGGACTATGAAATTTTCAAGACTGCTCTTAATAAATATCACCATGAACTGAAACTAGAAAAACAGAGAACTCTTCGCCAAAAAGTGCTCGAATACAAAGGTGATTCCAAAAAACTTTACAAATTTGTGACATATCTCACCGGCGGCAAGTCGGAGAATCCAATGCCTGTTGTTGAAAATGAAAATACGCTAGCTGACAAATTTGCTGACTTTTTCATGGAAAAGATTCAGAAAATACGGGACAGCTTACAAGATTTTGAAAACTATAAACCATCAATGAGAAATGTGCCGGAATTTGGAAAATTTGATGAACTTAGTGAGGATGAAGTTAGAAAACTCATTAACCAGTTACAAACAAAGTCGTGTGAAATTGATGTTATTCCAACAAAAGTGTTGAAGTCATATTTAAACGAGCTCCTCCCAATTATAACTAGACTAGTGAATCTTTCATTGACTCAAGGAGTCGTCCCAGTGCAGTGGAAACAGGCAATAGTTAGACCTCTTTTAAAGAAAGCTTGTCTCGAACTTATATTCTCAAACTATAGGCCAGTGAGCAACTTATCATTCTTGTCCAAATTGATAGAGAAAGCAGCACTGTATTTACTTAATAAACATGTAAATGAACATAATCTCCTTCCGAAAAATCAGTCCGCATACAGGCAACATCATTCGTGCGAATCGGCTTTATTGAGACTTCTTAATGACATCTTGGACGCTATGGAACATCAAGAAGTGACTGCATTGATAGCATTAGACCTTAGTGCAGCTTTTGATACGGTTGATCACGATATTCTTTTGGACGTTATGAAATGTCAGTATGGTGTCTCTGGTATTGCATTGGACTGGTTGAACTCATATCTGAGGCCACGGAGCTGCCGCGTGAGTGTGAATCAAACAGTGTCATCAGCACGTGAGCTTACGTGTAGTGTCACCAGGGAAGCTGTTTAGGGCCGTGGCTCTACCTCACGTACGCAGGAACGATTTTTGATATTGTTCCCCCGTCTATTTCCGTCTGTGGCTTTGCCGACGACCACACCGCAAGTACACGTTTTAAGCCCGAACCATCCATCGAGGCTAAATCCATTGGTGAACTGGAGGAGTTTGCTACAGATTCAAATGGGTGGATGAACAGTAACAAACTAAAAATGAATTCCTCAAAAACTGAACATATTGCCTTTGGAAGCGCCCCTCAGTTGAATAAGTTAAACATTCATGAGATAGATATTTGTGGTGATAAAATCAAGAGACAGAGTAACATCAGATATTTGGGGGCCTATTTGGACGAAACTTTAACTTTCAAAAAGCATATAAAAATAAAGTGTAGAACGGCAATGTTGAACTTTTTCCGAATCAAAAACATTCGCAAATATTTGACTCGGGATGCAACTGAAACCTTAGTGCTATCGCTGGTTATTTCGCATTTAGACTACTGTAATGTTATTTTATACGGTATTTCTGATTGTGACATCGCAAAACTGCAATGTATTCAAAATATGTGTGCGAAGTTAGTTCTGAATCGTAGAAGAAAAGACAGTTCTAAGCAGGCACTCTACGATTTGCACTGGCTGCCGATCAAAGCCAGAATAAATTTTAAGATCTTGACGTACATGTTCAATTGCCATGTTGGAAATGCGCCTGCATATTTGATTGAACTCTTAACACCGAAAATCCCCAGCGCTCCCTCAGATCCTCGGAGTCATCAGTTGACTGTTACACCGTCCCTTTCAACAAGCGAAAAACTTTTAGTGATAGAAGCTTTAGTACTATAGGGCCAAAGTTGAGGAACAATTTACCGCTGAACATCAGACAAAGTTCTTCAATTGACTGCTTTAAGAAAAAGTTGAAAACGCATTTCTTCAGAGACTGCTTTGCATTATTCTAAGTTTTGACTGAGTTGTAAAACAGTGATGCTAGTGACAGTGATAGAAATTTAATGTTTGTCTGTGATAATTATATGTTAGTAATATTTTAAAATATAGTACTATCATTAACTTTAAATTAATAGTTGCTATTTTAATTCGTTTTAATTAATCTTATTTGAAATATTTAATATTTAATATTTTATTTCAACTTGTATTGTACAAAGCTATTGAATGTGTTTTAAATGTAGAAATAGGCGTTTAAGCAAATAAACCAGTTTCAGTTTCAGTTTCTAGCCGGGCACTAACTAACTAAAATGTTAATATTATATATACTGAAACTAAAAGTGTTTACATTAGAACATGAAACTAGCGACTTTAAGAGCCAAGTAGTTGTTGACTACAGATGACATGTAGCACAGAGTTTACTGTACTTAAAACTACTAAGAAAACATCATAATAAATCTCTTAGAGAACATGTCATTCTAAACTAAAATTACTATTTATTTTTTCTGACTTTGCGAGCTAAAACATAAATATTTGCATCACATTATATGATTCTATATATCACTGCCTTGTTGTGAAATATTTTGTGTCAACATATGACATGAGCATATTTCTATGTTAAATGTAAACAATGATTTCAAATGTCAGAAACATGGAAGTCACAACAGAAATAATAAACGCAATGTTTACTACCAAAGCGTCATGGAGAACATACACCTCGCCGAGGGAAAGAATTCACGACCAAACTATCAATAGATATGTACTCTCCTGATGAGCTTAGCAAACGCGCAATTGATTTGTTTAATGCAACAGAAAAGTGACAATAATTTTAAAGCTTCGTGATATCTTTTCTTTCCGCGTCCAATCAGAGCATTGGATAGTAATGTGACAAAGCGACACTTTAGTGGAACAATGACTGATTATTCACATATAAAAGTACCGGAGAGAGCGCCTTGCAAACTGCGCTAAATTAGGCCGCCCATCATAGTTCATCTTTGGTAGATATGCAGAAACCCGCCCGCTTAGCTCAGTAGGTAGAGCGTCGGTCTACGGATCGCGGGGTCGTAAGTTCGATCCTCGGGCGGGGCGTATGTTCTCCGTGACTATTTGATAAACGACATTGTGTCTGAAATCATTAGTCCTTCACCTCTGATTCATGTGGGGAAGTTGGCAGTTACTTACGGAGAACAGGTTTGTACTGGTACAGAATCCAGGAACACAGGTAAGGTTAACTGCCCGCTGTTACATGACTGAAATATTGTTGAAAAACGGCGTTAAACCCAAAACAAACAAACAAACAAGAACAATATTTCGGAAAATATAACATTTTCGTTATCGTTGCTGCTTTAATACGAACAATGATTTCCCTAAATCAATGCTACAGATCTAAACATTGCATTCTCAAATATTTTAGTTTATAGATTGCTTATTGCTATTACTGTAACATTGAAATTTACAAAGAAAACTAGGCGTAGGTTTTGATATTAGTTGTGTGTATATCTGATTGTTTTGCGAACGAACACGAACCAGGCTGCAGGGTCCGTTTCGGATGAAACTAGTTTGACTGAAAATTCCCGATAGACAATACGTTGCATTAATGAAATTTATTAGATGACTGTTGCTGAACTATGCATACCGAATTTAGACTGACAGGAGGTCGTGAAATTACAAAATCTGAACCCGAAATTCACATCAACCTTGTTTGTTTCTAAACTATCTAACCTGTACTTTTTTACTTTTAGTGACACATAGAATGTGATTGAAATGCGCAAGCGTAAACAAATCAATTATTTACATTTTTTCTCGAGAAACTCTAAAAGATAAAAGTTCTCGTCGAAACTCTTATTCGTTATAGAGATATTTTAGTTAGGAAATTATACGGCTGCCTTGATAAGAACGCTACTTTTAGGAATTAAAACGGTATGTGGGCTGTATGTGTGAAAATGAAAGCACTATAAAACAGTGAAAAATCGTTCAATGGCAGGCCCATTACCTAGGTTTGCTTCAAATAATTCATAAAAATCATTCGAGACGAACGTGCCAACGATATGCTAAAAAGGCTTTATACCAATCACACCCTTGAATTGTCTTTGAAATTTGAACTCGACTTTGGAGATGAAGATTTGACAAAAATGTCTATAATATTGAAAGGGCAATAATTAGGCCTGCTACTAATAATTTCTTTGAAGTTTAAGTCTGATCACCCTATTACTATACATGAGAAAATAGTTCGGACACACTTTATTCAATACCTTTCGGTGGCTAAAACTTCGAAAAAAATAATTCGAATAGAATGTACCGACGATGTCCACGCTCCTGTGAAGCTTAAATGAAATATGGACGAAAGGTTTGGAGATGAAGTATAAAAAAAGAAATCTCTTCATTGAGTGATTTTACGCAGTGCAACATCATTCAGTCATAATCCTCTAAAGACATGCACATCTAGGATGGTCATCAGTTCCTTGAAATTTTGTTAAACTCCAACCCGACCACGCTTAATGTAAGCTTTCGATTCCTACAATAAATCGACGCCGCAGAATATGAAGGGCGTAAGTGTAAGTTACGCCCTTTTAAGAATTATACATTTTTTCAAACTACATACTAAGGGGCATAATCCTATTAAACATGTTTGTAACTAACTGCTGTGTTGACCAAATTCGCCAATAATAAAAGGGCGTAAGTAAAATGTTTTTCAGAATCATAGTAAAAGAAGCGCGTACCAGCACTTAAATGTTGTTACAAAAGGGCCCACTTACGCCCTTCTTTTATTTATATTATTTGATATTTCTATAGAACTGGAAGGGCGTATCTGTCATTGACAGTTTTTTTTAGTTTTGCCGAAAACTATGATTTTCTCCTTACGCCCTTCTATTTCTGAGGCGTCAAAATCTCGGACGAAACATTGAATGCATTTTTGTTAAGGACTAAATCAGTATCCATCAGTAAGTGGATAAGGATCGCAAGTCAATTCAAAGAATGAATGATGTTTTCTGTCTCATACTAGCGAGAATAGCTGTTATATATCTGTACATATATTTCTTATCTTACAATACTTTGTTATTCTCTAGTCAATCTTTTAGGCGAATATTAGCAGCCAGTCATAATTATATGAACACTCATACGTTAATCTTTGTTGTGAACTGAGAATAAATACTAAAGAAATAAAATAGTTTGTACAAAAAAAAAACAAATAGAGACTGACGTCCATCAGGAAAGATTACATTCACACGATGCAGACGGAAGTATCAAACAGGCAAAAATAACCTAAAAAGGAACAAGAAAGGTACAGCCACGGAATGGTCAATGACAAAACCACCAATGTTTTGTTTAACGAATGCAAAAACTATTGTATTTTATACAGCCTTCGAAGGAGCGTGGTATATTATTCTATATCTGTTTTATTTATTCAGTCTTGAACATTTATTTACAACACGTGACCGTCCAATTTATTACCGTATTGGACGCACGTGCGTACAAAAATCCTGTATGTTTTCCGTATTTGGACGGTTACAGTCCCATGTTAACATACGATAAAGCCCGAAACGCGTGAAAATGTTCCGAATGCAAATCGGTTGACAGAGCTTGACTATGCGTCTTGAAATCAGAAAAGGCAGAAATACAATATTCAATAGATCATTTTTAATTTAAAATAAAATAAAAATAGATATAGAATAAAGAAGTTATATAGCATTGTACTGTACAGTACGAGATATATTTGGACTCGTACCCAGCTGGGAAAACCATATTGGACTCACCTGGCGGCTCGTCTAATATGGTTTTCTCAGCTGGGTACTCGTCCAAATATATCTCCCTTTTGTACAGAACAATAAAAAGTTGGTTGAGTTGTTTCATAGGGTCCATAACCGCTTATACGGCATGTCTAAACTAATGTGTTTGTTTTCGATCTACGCTTGCAAAGGATTTTCTTATGGATTATCTTTACGTTTTTAAATATTTGGTTATTTATTTTTAACCCTAAAATCCATAAACACTGTATAACCAGATGCTCGATGTTAAAAATTAACGCCAGCATCTTTGTTTTCAAAAAGAACATTTGGTATAAAATGGTTAATTTGGACCCTCTGAGGATAAAATAAACAATTATATACAATATGTTTTGTTACGAACCCTCGTTTCTTTCAAAGCTGGTGAAGTATTTTGTAGAAGGGGAGTTGAACCGTCGTAGCTATATCATATATAGTTAAAGATGATATGTATGATAGTCAGATGCTACAGAGAATAGCATATCTATAACCAAAGGATAGCACTCATATTTCATAGTTTAAAGACACTGCCGTAAAGAAACTTCAACAAAAAGACCAGTTACATATAGCAGTTCCAGCATATAGAGCGTCAGAACGTGGACATCTTCAATTGTTAGTGATTTTCTTCATCCCTGAAGACTTAAAACTGCTGAACCGACAATAAGAATCATTTAAAGTTAACGAAATGGTCGAGGCGATGAGGAAAATTCTATATTTGAAATTTAGAGGCCCCACCAACTCTGCGGTTGAACAAAGTACATTCATCTTAGTGCGTCAGCTAGTTCGATTACACATTCAGCTCTTGTAAAGGACGCATTTCATTGTTGAAGATATAACTGTTAACATAATGAATGTTCATTAAAGTAAAAACGTATGATATTCATAAATGTCAATGTAAAGGATTGTGGTATAACAAGCATGCTGATGGTTCGCAGACGATAATAAATACAGTAAATGACACTTACAATATGTATATTAATTAACGGTGGTATCAAAATGTCAATCATTTACTGGATCTAGCGTGCATTAAAGGACCGGTACAAAATTTCTAGATGAATTTTGTTGAGTTCAAACTTTTTGTACCTAACTTCAAAAGTAATTATTCTTTTACGGTGTATTTTTAAATTGTGGGGAAATTATATCTTAAAAGTAAATATGACACAACGAAATTATCATAAAGTTTGTGCCTTTGTCTACATGTATGTTAAATGAGTTACCTTGACAAAATCAACATGTCATTCTTTTACACATTTACTATAATTGACTGTATTCTTAAATAAACGCTTGTCTTTATTTACCCTTAAAGTTTAGAACACGTACATAGTTTTGTTTACACATCTGTGTCAGACCACTTAATATGTATACGGATTGATACGTGATTTATATGTATTAAGAATAATTATGCAGGATATAATAGAGTTTACAATCCTCTGTAACGTCTTTTATTTCATAATACCTTTTTATTTCACGTATACTATATCGTAGATGAAGGTATTATATCTAAAAGTGGTCATTTATTTGTTTTACAATATTAGCATTGTCAATTTCGACACTACTTAAGAGCAAACTGCATTTCCCCTAGTAAACGGTTCAAATCATGATTCACAGAACACAAATGCCCATTTTGTCCTCGCAGGGGAATGATGAATGTTCAGTTTTCACGAACTGCATAACAGGAATGCAAAAGCAAAACTACTACATCAATAAATGAATGACTAGACTGTAGATATTAAAGATGATTTTACTTAAGGAATTTTTTATGCATTTAGACTAGTATAAATACCCCGGGGATTTCCTGCAAATCCGTAAATAGCACTTTAATCGCACAAGCCAATCTTGGGTGATTTCCCTGGAGTCCCAGTGAGACTTTTTTTTTCGTCTATACACCCTTTATATAAGTTATACCTATATATTTTACAGGATCGGAAGTTTAACGTAAGTGTCAGATTATCGATCTTTACAACATCTGGATAGAACAGCAAAAATCAAACTCAAACACGTTGAATTATTCGCTTTCTGATAAAAATACATTTCCTGATTATTCTGCCGTGACGTTTCAAGTTTGATATCCACCGGTAAAACTAAATGAACTACAGCATAATGTTTATTTTAAAAAATGTCGATTTTAAAAGATTAGATTCGACCACGCATTTTTCATAAATGACGTCAGATCGCGAGAAGTGGTACACTTGACATTATTGCACTAATGCTGTTTATAAGACAAAAAAAAAAACAAACAACGTTTTATTAATCTATACAAAACACAAACAGAACGTAAATATTGATTTATAAAGGCATAAAACGTCTAGCTGTCGCACAAAGGCAAGGTCACAAACGTACTGATTTAGATAAGATTCAGCCGTTGTTATACAAGGGACGTTTTAAAGTTATAGGTACGTGATTATACAGAGCCCCAAGTATTAAGTTTTGAGGTTGACATTTTCAACAAAGAAAGCTAGACATAGAAGAAGAAGAATAATAATTGGTTAATTCACAAATTAAGGACTTGTGCCATTATGGTTCCTAGTCCACAAATCTGTTATAGTGTAACTGACATAATTGCACGTACCTTAACGTGATGCCACAGAACTGTCTACTACACACCTCACAAGAACTGACATTTTCATATCTTTTGCATACTATTATACATATACAGTTAACTGGCGTAGTGGTAAGGTGTCCGACTTCTACGCACGTTACCACGGGTTCGAAATCACCTTAATCATTTTTAATGTAATGTAATGTTATCGATACCTGTTTTATCTTTACATTATTTTTATGTATCATATTTCATGAATTTTAATTGTTTCCTCTTGTAGTATATATTTTCTGGAAACGCTGGTGACAAGTAAATTGTCTTTTTATCTAAGACACTTAAAACAGTTTTTACTACGGGTAAGTATGATAACTTCTTAAAAAGTTAGAAGTGGGAAGTTTGCATATAAAGTTTGGCGGGGTGGGGGTGTGGATATGGCTAGATGTAAGACTCGAACACACAGCCCTGATATTAGCTGCTAAACGCTTTGTCCAGATGCAACAGTATATCAATTAAGAACTATACATGTAATAGTTATATCGTTATTTATGTTCGGACACCGGAAATTAATATACGGAATATTCACGAGTGCCAGGTCAATACTTACGGACAATACATACAATAGAACATCCACTGTACGACACAACAAAATCAAGGGCTACGAGTTATATCAACATTTATATATAGTTCTTTCCATATCACCAAGAAGTTGTGGCTACTTGAGCTCGTTCGGCACGCTTTGCTATAAGCTACTTGGTCACTTGAAATGGTACATCAGACAAAAGTTTCACCTTAATGTGTGTAGCTTTGTAATATTTTCTGTAAATAGTGGATGCGATGTAGGTCAAATTTGTACACCACTCTGAACCGAAGAAATAAATTATATAAGTTTTATTTTTCTATTTCATAATTAAATACATTAAGCATCTTTGCGTGTCTAATGTTGTCCTCGTATTTGATTAGCAATATAGCTTGTTATACAACCAGCTCGAACCTATTGATACCATTTATGGTAATGTTATCGTTATTTATATCCGGATTAGCATTATTGTTTTGTAAAGTGTGCTTGTCAATTAGGCGTGTAGATGCTACTGCGTTGTTGATTGTATTGTTTTAGAAGATCAAAACGTTTTGAATATCATTGATGGAGTTCTTGGTTTCAATTGTGGACCCACGGATTCTAGTTTTTAAAAAAAATGCTGTAGTGTCTTTTTTATAAAACCCACTTTTTCTCCATCTATTGGATATATCAAGTACTTGGAACACGGTAGGAAATTTCTTGCTGAACTACAGTAGGTATTTAACTTCACACAAAAGTAACTGATTTTGCTGCTTGCGCTAAAACTATTTTATTAAAGAAATGTTAACTAACATTTACTTAAGTCATATTGGTGCTTGACTTGCATTCAACCGCCTGTATTGCTTTTTTTTCAAAAAAGCAAAACATTGGTTTTAAGTGCTTGGGGCGTGAACGGCGTTGCACATTTTTAATCCCCCGCCGTGGCGGAGGGATTATAGGAATGGTCTGCGTCCGTCCTTCCGTCCGTCCTTCCGTCTTTCCGTCCTTCCGTCCGTAACAAAATCGTGTCCGGTCCATATCTCCTAAACCCCTTGAAGGATTTTCATGAAACTTGGGTCAAATGATCACCTCATCAAGACAATGTGCAGAACCCATGAGTCAGCCTTGTTGGTTCAAGGTCAAGGTCACAACTCAAGGTCAAAGGTTTGAGCCTGCCATTTTGTGTCCGCTCTATATCTCCTAAACCCCTTGAAGGAATTTTATAAAACTTGAGTCAAATGATCACTTCATCAAGACAATGTGCAAAATCTATGAGTCAACCATGCCGGCTCAAGGTCAAGGTCACAACTCAAGGTCAAAGGTTTGAGCCTTCCATTTTGTGTCTGCTCTATATCTCTTAAAGACCTTGAAGGAATTTTATAAAACTTGGGTCAAATGATCACCTCATCAAGACGATGTGCAGAACTCATGAGTCAGTCATGCCGGCTCAAGGTCAAGGTCACAACTTAGGGTCAAAGGTTTGAACCTTCCATTTTGTGTCCGCTCTATATCTCCTAAACCCCTTGAAGGATTTTCATCAAACTTGGGTCAAACGATCACCTCATCAAGGCGATGTGCAGAACTTATGAGTCAGCCATGTCGGCTCAAGGTCAAGGTCACAACTGAAGGTCAATGGTTTGAGCCTTCCATTTCGTGTCCGCTCTATATCTCCTAAACCCCTTGAAGGAATTTTATAAAACTTGGGTCAAATGATTACCTCATCAAAACGATGTGCAGAAATTATGAGTCAACCATGCCAGCTCAAGGTCAAGATCACAACTAAGGGTCGAAGGTTTGAGCCTTCCATTTGGTGTCCACTCTGTATCTCCTTAACCCCTTGAAGGATTTTCATCAAACTTGGGTCAAATGATCACCTCGTCAAGAACTCATGAGTCAGCCATGTCAACTCAAGGTCAAGTCACAACTGAAGGTCAAAGGTTTCAGCTCTGTATCTCCTAAACCCCTTGAAGGATTTTCATGAAACTTTGGCCAAATGATCACCTCATCAAGACGTTGTGCAGAATTCATGAGTCAGCCATGTCATTTCAAGGTCAAGGTCACAGCTAAAATCATAGGTTTTACCCTTTCACTATCCATAGCAGTGGCGGGGGATTTAGCTGTCTTTCAGACTGCCTTGTATTAACTGTCATGGACAAGTTCGATCAATTTGTGTCTGTTGCTAATTTGATTGGTTGTGTTTTGTGCTTCTAAAGGATCGTCTTATAAGGAACACAAAATGCATGTATGATTACTTCAGTTTTATTTTCAGACAAGTATATTAAAGTCTGTACTGCATTAATACTGATAAAGATATTGTTTCTTTTAGGAATATAGAATACAAAATTCTAAAATAAACTGCCGTTCCATACAAACATTAAAAATGAATTGGAACGGTATTAGTTTTCCGCACTGTAATAATTATTAAGTTAAATGCCGGTTGCGTCAATTCACCCGTCAACCAAAGAAAAATGTCCAGATCAAAGTAGGATAAACAACAGCAACAATATATAAAAAGAATACAAATGCACTTCAAACTCCACAACTATATATCAAAGACTGGATGTAAAAGGAAAGACAGACAAAAGTTAGGTGCACGTTAGTAACAAAAATCATGAAATTAAGGTTTAACAGAGTCTACCTACCATCAAACGTGGTCAAACTGACATTCGATCAGCTTTTATTATATATAATAATTAGATTCGGCCTTTATGTCAGTAGGAAGGCGTTTATTTCTATTTTTGATGTGATACAGATGCCGAAATATACAATCTACTTTTTTGCGTTTAGCATCTAAGCTTTATCATTTGGAAAATAAACATGGCGAAAATTTGATGTTGACGTTTTATGAGCACGTTATCAAGTATTGCTGAGAGTCTTCCATTTCTCATTATATTGTGTGACTAACTAAGAATAAATATGTTGAACATAACACTGACACTGTAAGGGTAATTTATCAAACTATATCAACTACATTTTACTACACCAACAAGTAGACATATCTGAATCGCTTTGGCAACGGTTAATAATTATGTCTAATTACATTTCGAATATTGGGAGATTTTTAAACTGCATTCTACCATAATAGCCTTTCTTCCAAATAGAACCTCTGGCGCAGTTTTATTTGCAATGCGGCGTTCCATCGAGAAACTCTTTAACCAATTAAATCTACCTTAAAAAGTTAAATTCGAAATCAATACACCAAATGTTCACAAAAAATGTAAAGATGCGAGAGTAAAAAAATAAAATTATATCTCCAGTCATAACTATTTTTTGTATTAAACAACATAATATAAATTAATACCTTTACAAAACTAGAAGATGTTTTTGTAGAAAAGCGCACGTCTCCCCAAATGCATAGTATAATAGGCAAGAAGTCAATAGGGAACAGGAGCAAATGTCCAAAGAGACATTGATGGTTGTCTGCAATACAAATCATCTACTCGGCATGTCCAATCATCCATAAAGGTTTCAACATACTGGGCCTAGTGGTTCTCAAGTTATTGATCGGAAAGAATCTTCCATGTTCAGGCCCCTGTGACATTGATCTTTGTTCAAGTGACCCCGAAATTAATAGTGGCCTTCTATACTGTACGTTCTATCATGTTATGGCGTTTGAAGATCCGGGTCAAATGATTCTCAAGTTATTGATTAGAACTGTTTCCATTTTCTGATCAGAAACGGTCCACCATGTTCGGGCCCCTGTGACCTTGACCTTTGATCGTGTTACCTAAAAATAATTGGGTCATCTACATTGTAAGCCCTATCACCAAATGAAGGTTAAAGGTTCTAGGTCAAATGTTTCTCCAATTAGTGACCAGAAATAAAGTATGACAGGCAGATAGCCCCTATGACATTGACCTTTGATGGAGTGACCCCAAAAATAGGGGCCATTTGCTCTGTAAGTCCTATCACCCTATTAAGTTTGAAGGTTCTGGGTCAAATGGTTTTCATGTTATTGATCAGAAATGGATGTCCATTTTTTGGTCCCTGTGACCTTAACCTTTAATAGAGTGACCCCAAAATCATTAGAGGGCATTTACTCTGCAAGTCCAATCATCCTATGAATTTCAACCATCTGGGTCAAGTGGTTCTCAAGTTATTGATTGCAAATGGTTCTCCTAATTCATGCCCTTGTGACTATGACCTTTAATAGAGTGACCCCAAAATCAATAGGGATCATCTACTTTATGAGCCCTACCATCCTATGAGGTTTGAATGTTCTAGGTCAAATGGTTCACTAGTTGGACGGACGGACGGACTGACAGACTGTTTCGACGGGTGGACAAACGGACAGGGCAAAAGCAATATTTCTCCCAAGTGGTGGGGGGAGACATAAATATTTCTTCTAGTTGCTACGTTTTTTACTGTCGGCAAAACTTATATCAGCTATTAGTCCTGTGTCCAGTAATAAACGATGCATAAGTATGCTTTTTATTTACTACCACTTTGTATTGCTCTGTTTGTTGTAACTAGATAACAACAAACCTATTCTTAGAAGGTAAACTGTACGTGCGTCCGGTTCTAATCACACTTAATCAATATTATTTGACATTTTGAACTTTTCATATATTATGTTGGAGATTTATATAATGAACTAAACACGTACACACGCACGCACGAACGCACACTCGCACGAACGCAAGCGCGCATTCACAGAGAGTGAACAAACAGACAAGCAGTAAAAACACACACACACAGGGGCACCTCCCAGGGACGGCCGGCGGCCAAAAATATGGTGGGCACCTAGCCTCACTGACAGTAGAGTGGACGTAAATGCAAGGGGCGATGGATTTCGCAGTCAGGACAGGAATATCCCTCCAGTGAAAATTATACATTGTTTAAGCGCTACTTGAAAATAAATAACAAGTGTAAATCTTTGGACGTTAATGTTTCAGACAAATACAATAATTGATTTAAATCAACACCTTTGAAATGAGTTTATCGGTAAAATAAAGGCAAAATTGGATACAAATTCATAAAACTATTTGGAAGATGAACACCTGTAGCAGCGTGCTTCCCAGGAATAAAGTTTTTCTTTCTTCTAGAGTTTTGATACTAATTATTCACAGCCCCGAATTTGTTTCGTAGAAAGCAAAGACAATTGTGACAATAAAATTCAACGAAGTTACTGTTTATACGCCCCAATTATAAGCACCATCGCGATACGCGCCATAGTGGCACTCTGAATACGAATACGACACAAAACTGACGTCGTCAAGGAGTGTAACTGTCTTCAATATCGTGTTAAAATCATACTAACATATTTCAAAAGGTTACAGTAATTTTCTCTTTAATGAAACAATCCTTTGTCGTACAGTTGTGCCCTTGTAATATAATTTCTTCGCCTATGAATCCCAAACAATGATTTTTGTTCAAAGACAAATCACTATTCAACATATATTACTTCTCGAATAATCAGGGGTCCTGTTAAAGATACATTTATCATCACATTTTGTTTGTCTGCTCCGAGTGGCAATGAACATTTTAATTACTTTAATTGTTGCATTACGTTTTGTTTGGTTTACATTACAGTGACTGAAATTTCGTGATTTAATATACGGTAGCATAAACGTAAAACATTAATAATATACTCGTCATGGTAACGGCTTTATAATTTATTTCAAAAGATATTATAAAAAAAAGTAATCATGATAACCTGAAATATTTTCTTGTTGAACTGACGGTGTTTGTTATTATAATAAATCATACTTGCTTTTTTGTTTTGTGATTTTGGTTTGGCTTAGGGGAATTGAAAGTTTGATAGATGTTAAGCTTATAAATGTTGCTTATATTAATTAATACGTTTTGAATATAACTATTGATAGCCTTTCATTAGAGTACTATTTCATTGATTCTTTATTGTTAACACTCTTAGTTGAAATTTTCCGATCATTAACTGTTACCACTGTTTTGTTTTGACTATCTGTATTGTAACATTAAACGTTGTTCCTTATTTTGATCGGCATACCGGCGAAGTTGTGTGTTATTTTAATGTCGCTAGGTGAGATATAATTAACGTGTTCATGGCGTTATATTCCAGTGAAGCAGTACTGTAAAGTCATTGTTATAAGTAGACACATGCACACACACGCGCGCACACACACACGCACACACTCACACACACACTAATTACGATAAGATAGTGCTACGTTTTAATTCTAATTAAGTAATTTCTTTACATGCAGATAATTACATTGGAAATTATACAATGATTAATAATACTGATTTATATATATGGGTAATTTTCATGCTGATTTACAGTTATATAAAGGATATTTGTTTGTTTTAGTGTAAGATCGAAATATATTTCACCGAGTGAACACTATACTGCAATGCAATATTTTCACGAGTGGCGCAGCAACGAGTGAAAATGTAAATTATGGTGTTCACGAGTGAAATATATTTCAATCTTACACTGAAACAAACACATTTTCTATTTATTTTATACATTTTTAATGGTTTTAACAAAATTATATCCAGTTTGTCTGTTCGCGCAACGTCACGTGCATCGCATCGTGACGTCATAATATCGTGACGTCAGAATATCTTTGTAGGAAAAATGTAAATAGTTCTATTATGTTTCATGATTTCTTTTACATTTATTTATAACAGAATGTAAATCTTTATGATCCTGTTATTTTTTTTTACATTTATACCTTTACTGAAGAATTTTTGCAAAGAATTTTCTTTCATCTATAATCCATATTATTTCGCATTCAAGTGTAATTCCGTACCAGTGAAAAATAAAAATGATATTTTCACTGTTTGAAACAGTGAAAATATCAATTTTATTACACCGATAAATTTCAGTATTTCACTGAGGAGCATAACATAAATGTCTACTTTATACATAGATAAATTTTGAACATAATAACTAATGAGCATATGGGTATTAATATGATAATGTTGTCAGTATGATACATCTTGTAAGTAAACTTTACAACTGACATAAAAAAAAATGTTTGCAAGGTTTGATAAGAAGTAAACAATTACATCTCTCACAGTAATAATAAGAACATGATTAACTGATATTGTGTAGGCAAATCTAATAACAAATTGAAACAATATCCCTATAAGTATATAATTTTTCAATACTGAGGTAATAAGCATATTGTTATTTGGTAAATAATAAATCAATCACATGCACAGTTTTTGTGACATTTTCAGAGCAATTAGCGATGATGTCTTAATGTTATCACTGACTCAATATACTGTTGATCATTGCGCATGTGTTGCAACATGATGTTAGTGGATACCTATTGCAAAAATATAATGGATCTTCATTTATTCTGTGTATGTTGTCTTTGACAAGATAATCACACGGAACACTCCTAGAACCAATCCAGATTCCAATGTCGACACATCGTCTTCTAACGACTCCTGAAACAGTAGAAAACTATGATAAGCAAAGGCATACATTCAATAGGTACATGCAAGTTTGACAATCAAACAGGAAAACGTGTTCAAATTTTGTGAAGGTGGTATGAGTACCAAGCATGCAGCAGACTTTAATGTAGACATGTTATAGCCTCTTAAAATGAAACATTATTTAACTTTACCTATGGCATGATCGAGAATCTTTGTGAACAATATCCCAATAAAAATCAAGTTTAGATTAACTTGTCACAGACATTTCATTTAAGAATGTGTTTCAGGACCTAAAAGGTTTCATTAAAATTAGGAAAGAATAATAATCTGTAAAGTCTTGTATTCATATTCAAGAAAAACACGCAGAAAAGTTAACCAGAGCGTTTTAATGACAAATACAATTGAATTTATTCTTGACGAAAGCAGTTATTGACTTGCCTTTTTGTCTCGTTGTCGTTTGTTTCATTGTCGGTTTAGTCGTTGATGGCTGTGATGTGTCCGGCGGCATTGGCGTTGTTTTTCCAGTTGTTGAAACAAGTTTATATGCTTCTGCTGACAGTTCTGGCTCCATTGATGCTGAATTATTATTTGCAATTTGTTCTGTGACGAGATGAGTATTTGCGTTCTCTGCTGGTGTTTTATCTGGGTGAATGGTAGCGAATGTACCAACGCTCTGGTAGGTTTTTTGCCGGGGGTGAATTTCTTGTGTAAGGTTTGGCAGTATATGTATCTGCGCTGTCAAGGTCGGCTCAGTTTGAATATGTTTACTTTGCTTTAGCATGTAATCGTTGTAAGGCAATTGTGTTGTTTGTGTTCCGCTGACTGGTGTCTCTGTTGTTTGGAACTGATTTTTTGTAAGAGAATCTTGAACAGCTGAGGACGTTGTAATAACAATTCGTTCTTTAGTAACTTTATCCTCTCCCGTAGTACGTATATCAATTGCCGATAAGGGTTTTTCTGCTGTGGTTGGTTTTTGGACTTCTCTGATCACTGTCAAGATGGGATAGCTGAGCACTGGCAAAAACATAAAAGTCATGATTTAGACGTTGAAAAGAAAGAAACAAATATGAATCTTCGTTTTTATTTTATGAAAAGTAAAATGTGTGTTACTTTACTGTAGGAAAAGATAAACTTTAATCAAGAGAACAGAATATTTACTTAAAACATATATTCGAAAATATTGTTTACTGAGGACTATACTTTTTGTTTTGATATTTTAAAAGACATTAAATTGTAAACTGAAGGCAATTTTGTCAAGATAAAATATTATTATATCTGTCACAAAAATATAAAGTTTCAATATTAAATATCCTACCAAGATGCAATACAATTTTGCAAGTATTATTGTTAAATGCTGGGTATAGCATAAACGTTACAAATTTGTTTAACTATTTCAGTAATCTACATGTTAGTAATGAAACGGTTATTTCTGAACTTTTTTCAGTAAAAGTTTAAGCAAGTAAATGTAAGATTTTATAATCATGGTTAGTAAGAATGTATATGAAATGTATAAGAATTGGCCACCTGTCGATGACATTTAAATACAATTTTTGGATAATAATTTGTCATTTTTTACTTTTTCATACTCACTTTATATCACCATTTATTGACCCGATTGATCTGTTCCCGTCAGTCCTTGACATTGGCATAGTAACTACTGTTTGATCCACCTATATTCCGTAACACGCTTTTTATTTCTCTTTCAATATTCACACTATAAGACAATACTACTCATCCTATCATTACTCAAAAGAACCACAAGGGTGATAATAGTACCTTTTTAATTTTCGTGTTTGTGTCTGTTGTCAAAAAATAAGAATAAAAGTTATTTTCCATTCTAATTTTCAGTCAATTTGGAAAAGAAAGATGTTTAAGTAAGAATATACACAACATATAATATTAAGTTTGAAAAATACAAGTTTTCATAGGCCAAGATTATACATAAGGGAAAAGACTGTTGTTACCATACAACTGACCTTATTAAAGCATATTTAAAATTATATCTGTAGCTTACTAGCGTTTATTTACGGAAAAAGCCTGTTACGGATTTTTTAATCAAACAATAATTAGCTAGGTGGTTGTAATTTTACACGATAAACGCTAAGGGCAATAAAAAAAGTAAGTAACATACTTTGTGTTTTGTGTATAACTATTAATGACACTTTACATGGTCAGACTAAGCCGTGTTTTAAATGTAATACTGCGACACACTCTTTAGTTGCGGGAGGTTTTGCCGAAAATAAACAATTAAGACTTTCACGACGTCTAATAATGTCAAAAAACCCTTTTATGGCTTTTAAATTGGATTTAATGTCTTTTCTGGAATCTGAAACAATAATGGGAGACAATTTCTTCCTGATCGAGCAAAGCACTACACAACTACTTGAGGTACTGGTGTTAGTAGGCATATGATACAAAAAGCCTGTTCACATAGTATTTTGTGACAGTTATAATATGTAAATTAATTAGATATGATGTCCAAATGTCAATCATTTACCGGATCCACGGTTAATTCCCTCGCACGTCTCACAACACGATGTAAGTGGATATCTATTGCAAAAAAATAACTGATTTTTGTTCAGTCCGTATTTATTATCTGTCACCAGATAATCACATGGTACGCTTGTATTAACGACCCAAATTCCAACGTCGATGCATATTTCTGAAATACAAAAAAAAAAAGAAACTAAAGAGGAAACGTTCGACAATTATCAGAAAGGAAATGGGATGATTATTTTACTGTAGGCAGTTAGTTCATTGCTTGGTAATATAGTAAAACCGGATAAGCAAACAAATACAGGTCTACGTCGGCATGCCTATTATACTCCAAACATATAAAGGATCAAATGAATCCTTTTTAATGTTGAAAAGTTCATGCTAGAGTTGGTAAGAAATAAATAACGTTTGTTTTATTTTTTCTCTTTTGTATAGCGTAACACCGACATAATTTATATCGTATGGCGAATTTTAAAGAATAGAAGCCCGTATTTGCCTCTCCGGGCATAACTGTGCGTCTCTGTAGGACCACCTAACTTCTGTAAGCAATCTGGATGGCTTCCTCAAGAGAAGAATTCTACGCTCCAATGGAATTTTCAAACTCACACCGGTGAAGGGCAAGTAATCTGTAGTCATAGACTTTATATCAAGGTTTGAGGACGATAACATCATAACTATTGTAAGTATTGCCGACAGCCTTACATAATATTAGTAAATATTAATGTAAATCCAGATTCTATTACCCTTAAAAATATTCAACAAGCAAAATAGCTTAATAGACAAACTGGATATTGTTCTTTTAGAAATTAGCGTGAACCCTCAAAAAGTAATGACAAATTTAACCAAATGTAGCGTTAGGCCAAACAAACGCTTACAAAATATACCGTAAAACAGATACAATTAAAATGTGTGTTACAATCATAATACAATGGAATTTGTCAAACAATTACCATGAATTTAGTGCAAATTTATAAATCAATTTACAAGTTAAAGTGTACACAAAGGAATATTATTCCAAATATAATGTTACACTTCCTATGTATACATTAACTTTAATTGCAATGTTATTAAATTCTACACACTTATCTATTTGTTAAGCATTCTCGAACAATTGTTCTATCCTATACAGGTTTCGTTTATACTATCTGTTTCTTAACAGGAAATAATGAACATAACTGTCAGAATACCCGTTATGTGTTATTCCCAAATAAAACGTAGACAGGGTAATGTAACTTTTCCATCGATATAGCGACTGTTCAATTTCAACGACAGAACGGGTTGCCAGGTGTTTAAGGATGAACATATGGACTCTAAAATGAAACATATTTCACAAGAAGGTAGATGAGCTAACTGACAATACAGGGCACAGTAATGTCTACATATGCCAATGATACCGACACACAGCATAACTTCCTGCTTCAATTTGCAATCATTGGATCTGCATTAATATACAATCAATGACAAGAATTCAACCTTATGTCACAATAAAGATATTTTATTACTGAAACATATTAAAGCAGATTTATATAAGCGCCCTTTTCATGACAACACGTTCAACGGCGCTTTATACAACGCAGCTACTCGGGACATAATAAGCAGTTCCTAGTTCAATAAGTTACAGCATTATAAAGCGAAACTGGAAGATACTTAAAATGGAGATCTAAAACGACTTACAGATATAAAATGTGTCGTGTTCATCTTAATTTAGTGCAGTAAAGTAGGCGATAGATAAACTGCACAAGTCTTATGCCATACATTGACGTTTTATGTCTTATTTTGCATAAAACTTGACAGATGTTACATCTTCCAATGAATATGTAGAGTCACATTATCTTTGTAATATTGATCATCATTAATATAAGAAAATGTAAAAAAATATGTATGTTTAGGGGCGTTAGTAATTGGTTATTTCAAAACGACCGTTACGTCATAAATGGATACAGTGCGAGATAAAATATTGTAGCAATATGGAATGAAACTTTGAAATATCTACCAATAACAAAAAAATGGTGATTAGGAATCATTTTGTGCACTTTGCAAACAAATGTGAGCCTTTGATTTTCCCTGCAGAAAACGCAATTTTCTAGTAATCTTTGCCGTAGCAGGGTCTTTCTTTTCAAAGAAGATTAATTGACTTTTTAATTGGCATGCCTTTATATATCGATATATGAACATGCACAAATATGTTGGTGACTGCAAAACATGCGAAATGAACACGAAGTGGCCTTGAACTGTGGGGAAAGGCGTAAAATCTTATCTACCTAATAGTAACTGACATAGGGAATTATGCGTGCATGCCAATAAACAAGGTCATAATCTAAACTTTGAATTGTTGTTTGATGCCGAGCTATCAGTACGTACACTGTATGTCATTATTTTCTATTAGTATGAAACTAGCACAAACGAATGACGTAATGCCATATAAAACAAATTTCTGTTTAAGTGTTGTTGATTATAATGTACTTGCCTTTTGTTGTTTGAGTTTGCGGTGTAGTTGTAGTTTGTTTGTATGTCCCTGGTGACACTGTTGTATTTGTTATTGGTTTTGTTGTTACTGATGCTGCTGCTTCTGTTGCAATCGTTTCGTGATTTGTTGTTGATTTTGTTGCTATTTCAGCTGCTGCTTGTGCTGCAATCGTTTGAGTTTGCGTTGTAGTTGGTTTGTATGTTCCTGGTAACACTGTTGTATTTGTTATTGTTTTTGTCGCTACTGCTGCTGCTGCTTCCCCTGCGATTGTTTCGTGAGGTGAAGACATATTTAAATTTACTAGTAGTGGTGCTGGTTCCACCGAGGGTATGTTTTCATATGGGATGTGTTCATTTATTACATATGTTGTTGCAGAGTGCTTAGCAGATACTGCAGCTGACTTTGTTTTGTTTGTCCGTGAGACATTTGGAGGAATAGTAAAGAACTGTTCCACAGTCTGGCCGGTATTTGGACGAGGTTGAACTGTTCGTGTGATATTTGAAAGTAACCGCGTTTTCGTTGTCGACAGTGGAAAATCTTGACTATGTACCGCTCCGGAGTCTAGGCCATGCAGCAATGGTATTGTAGGAGTGGTCAATGGTTTGTCCGTTGTACTCATTTGCTTCTTAAATAACGAATATGGAACTGTGAAGAATGTGATGACAGCGGTTTTTTTTCGAGTGGCTTCATATACTCCATTGGTAAGATTGTCTGCCGTATGTGATGGTATATCTGTTGTTGTTGTTTTGTAAACATCATTCTTTACTTTATAGTTGAAACTTTCTACAGCTACTGGTATTTCCGTTGTC
This sequence comes from Mercenaria mercenaria, assembly GCF_021730395.1. NCBI lineage: Eukaryota > Metazoa > Mollusca > Bivalvia > Venerida > Veneridae > Mercenaria > Mercenaria mercenaria. Next base: position 30,647,840 of record NC_069362.1, read on the forward strand.
GTGACTGTGTGGAAGTTATTGGATACCTTGTAGTCGTTGCTTTCGACAGACGGTTGAACAGCACTCTTTGATTCTTTGTAGACGATATTGAAATTTTTGTAGCGCGTTTCTGCTGAAATTGCTGGAATACTGGTCGTAGTAGCCTTGTAAATGTCATTAAATACTCCGTAGTTGAATAGTTCTGTAGTTGCTGGTAAACTGGCCGTCGTGACTTTATACACACCGTTGATGACTCTGTATTTGTGTCTCTCCAGAACTGTACATGTTATGCAGCATCTTGTTGCTGAGTATTCTGTGCAGTAAAATTTTGGATTAAGATGCAGGCCGTGTCTGCTTGGATACATAAGGTAATCACAACTGATACTGTCACCGTTAATCCAGATATACACATCTCTACAACCAAAGAAACCTAGAAATAAAATCAAAACACTACTGTCTTCGTTTTCTGTTCTAATCATGTATGATTTAGTATCATTTTGTTGGAAGTGTTTACAATACATATGTATTTTATCTAATGGATTAGAGGGATCGGTATACAAAGTAAGAAAGACCTCTGGTAACAGGTTCATTTTAACATGGTGTAAACATTGTTAACACCTCCTCTTAATTGTACAAATGTGTCATATGATTTCAGAAAGATATTTATATGAACGAAATGAAAATAGTCCAGAATCCAAAATAGAGAAGACTCCAGGTCTACAATATTCCCCGCCATTTTGCTATATATCACATTAAACTACGACTTTTCCATCAATAGCAGTATTGTGTTATATCTAAATTATGAGTAAACATTTTGTTCTGTAACATGCACTTACATTGTCAAACTAAACGATTCGTGCACTAAAGCAGAACGAATAATTAGCATATGTACAAATAATATGTCTTATGATAAAAATAATAAACTAATGCGGTTTCTTATATTTTGCCAAAAAACTTATGAACCATTTGCAATTATAAACAAAACTTGCCAGCGGCAATGTCATGGTCACCTAAAACTCTTAACAGAAGAGTACTTATGGACAAAAGGTACATTTTGTGAAAAGATGACAATACTAAATTGACTCCCAGTCTTCTTATCGTAAAATCATTTAACCCGTTTACTTTTTGCTTTATTAATTTTGTTTGTCATGCAGATCTTCTAATATCTTACGCACCAGAAAATGGATAGCAGTTATATTCCTTGTGCATGTTAAATAACACGAGCAACAAATAACATAGCCATTTAAATGCCATCTCCATAATTATCCGCTTCTTCTTGTCGTTTATTTAATCGAATTCTTTGATCGCATTAATCCGTATTTCCTTGTGTTTCATATAGCCGAATTATTTAAACACGTTAGTCCCCTCGCATGAATTATATACAAATGAAATTGATTTAACAATACATCATTTCTGCCAATATAATATATTCCTTCTTTCATTTAAATCAATTGGTAATCTATACAATATTAATTATGCAAATATCCATAATTAAGTCATAGTTTTATGTTATTTCAAGCCACAAATGGTGTCGACTAGAACAGTTATGTTTATAATGTCGTGATGTGTATGTAAGACATACAAATGACGGAGATAGAAATATCCTCGGGCATGATCTATTTGACAACTGTTTTTTGCGGAACACTATTTTCATCTTCGTTTAATATCATATTGAGCTGATTGTTACAGAATTCACTGAAATTAAAGATTCATGAAAATGTATACATTTAACATAATTAAAACCTGAAGAATGAAATAATATCATAATTATGTTAACAAATGTTACAGTTCAACCTAGGCAGTCACGAACACTCTCGATTTACATTGCGGACCCAGACACAAGACTTTATTTTCTTAAATTATCCAAAAAAATGTTTATTATCTGGTTGCATTATCAGATGCAGCTATTTAGGTCTTTAAAATAATATCGTTAGTATATACACAAATAGGGAATCGACCACCACCATCCCCATTGAGCGAGGCTTGAACAAAGTTTAGAAAGTTAAAAGTTGAAGTTTTGTATCTATTTCATATAGAGTGCAACTGTGTCGTGAAACACATTCCTTTCTTAGTGCCTTTGTTTATAAATGATATTAAAGCGCCTTTGAACATATCTCGTAACATGAATTATATATGATACCAGGAGTAAAGTACGGAGATGTAAATGACGAAAAAAGTGCATTTTAGCGGTGGATAGGGATAATAATTTCCGTCTAAATAAATTGCTACATTACGTCTGTAAAATTTATTAGCTGTGTTTTCTCTAATTTTTTAATTCCACAGGTCTATGGAGTATTAAGTTTAGAAGAACATAAAACATCTTTCTCTAGTTGTAGATGCAGTTCTGTGGTAACTGTTTTTGGAGGTAATGAGGCACTGCTTAGTTACCGGCAAACAATTACCTGAGAGCCGAATATTCACGTCTGCATTCATAATCATTGGTAGATTAGCTTTCTTGCATACCATATTTCGCAAAATCCAGAGTAGATAAAAGAAAAAGAAATACTTCCTATGTAAAACTCTTTCTTATAAAAGCGTATTGAAATAGAACGCAGGAAATTTACGTCAGTAAACAGAAATGACGTCACCCCGTTTCAAAGTCGCACAACAACGAAGGTCTAGATTAGTTTTATCATTTCTAATGTAACGTTTGTTGTTGTTTGTTTTTTTGGTTTTTTTTTTGTTTTTTTTTTGTTTTTTGTTTTCGGTTCTGTGGTTATGCACAAAGTAAACGGAAAGCCAGTCTGGCAGAGCCTGGTAACCAATACACATGAAGCGGATATTCCAATCTGCATCTAAAACCAGTGACATATCATAATAAGAAGGGACATTTGAACTTCCTACTGAATTAAAAGGGTTATTGTTAAAATCAAAGTACGTTTACAAAATCGTTCTTGATAAATATTTAAGTTTGATAGTAGCAAATAAGTTTTTCCATGTGCTTGCTTTTGATAAAAATAAAACATTATTCAAGACAAAAGCTTGTGTATACCCTATTTATTATGCCATCTGCATTTGCAAATGCTTATACACTTTATAGAATTAAAACTACCTATCTATATAGTAGAATGAGTTCAAAATTTATTTACCTTTGTGACGTTTATTTAAAGTTAAACTTAAAGCGGGCTATCCATGTCCTTGTTGTTTCCGTAATTTCGATCAATTTTTACACATGGAAATAGGTATTTGACTGGATTCGTATAGACATTTGACGGATTCGTTTGATTTCTTTTAAATATATCATTTTTATTTTTGGATATTTAACACACAGGGCTTAGTTAATAGATATTTTATTGTGCATTTATACATATATATGCATACATCACATTTATAGAAGCATTCAAACACATACATACATTCCAGCGGGTTGTATCAAACGTTATTTCAAAATTATATGAGGCCCTCCCCGGCACAGACTAACTATAAGTAGCTTAAAATTTGAAGACTATACAAAGAAAAGAATTTATAATCATTTTGTTAGATAACAAATTAAACTACAAAACAGTACGAAAGAAACGATAATAAAGAAATAAACAAAGAGACACAATAAACACTGAGCTGTTCTAATTATGAATTTGCCTCTTTTTTAAGTCAGAATTTACATTTAGCAAACAATATCTAATTTAAAGAATTGTTTTACCTACTAAATCAGTACAACTAAGAACAACAGACAAAATTATAATATTTGAGGACGGGAAAAAGCTAAAGTGAAATATGAAGAATATGTTAGATATTGTAATTGTATACAATCAATGAAAGCTTTGTTGCCCTATCCTGTTTTATTGCTAATTCAAATGATGGGGACATTTCTCTAAAACGAATAGTTTAGGTACACAGATATTAAATCGTAATAAATATAAATCAAGGCGTTCTAAAGTTGAAACAATACGGGCTGATACAAGCTTTATGTAATAAACATTGTATTCAAATGACATTTGCGGAAAATAATTGAATCATGAAAATAATTGAGCTAGGAATGGATGCTTGTCTATCCGTTAAAAAACGAGTACTGCAAGAATGCTATCTCTTTATTTTGCTATTCCACAGGCGGGTCAAGAAATATCATATCAATTTCTAGCATGTGAAAAAATATAGCAGATAAAGGCATTGAAATGATGTACGTTAGACAATTATAAAGATATAAAGTCAGGTACATTTCTATATTGCATTAGTAACTCTGATTTAGTTTTGACACATTGTATTTCGTTGTAAAATACTGTAGTACAATAAGATTAATTATAATAGAAGACAGTCTTACAGAATTTTTTTGGGGTTTAGTTGTTCTTGAAAATAATGCCAAGACATGGTTTTGCTTTCTTCAATCAGTGCGATAAAGTTATTAATAACTTGGAAGTGTCATCCAGTAACAACCTTTCTGAGGTTAAAGCCTGAAGGCATGGACTTCACTTCGTGAACATAGCCAACGGTTCTGATCAGTTTGGACCCGTTAGATATACCCGTGTTAGAGTCTGAACTGTTCAACTGTTTATTTGCTTTGTCTTTTTTGAACATAACACAGCAATAAAGAATATTTAGATTAGACTTATTCTTACTGATAGCATGTGAACACGACATTAATTATAAGTTCCTAAAATACAGAAATTATGAAAACGTTTTGAAACAATAATAAATACTTGACTGTTGGCAAAAAATAGATGTGATATTTATGCTGTCATATTTTTGTATAACGGTGTTTTTGTTGTATTTTCCTGTTGATTAAAATGTCATATTTTTACGCCTAACTCCGGAAAAGTTTTTTTGTAATATCTAATAAACAACTAATAAATTTTCCTTTGTTTTTAAATACATTGCACTGATTGAGATGGGTTATATTTGACATTTTCGATTTATTGTAATCAGTTTTTATAAAGTATGTTTTTACGTTCGCATTGTAAAGATGTGACGCTTTAAGTGTTTTAAGCCCATTAATTTCTGAAGTACAACCATTTTTGACAATGTCACATAATAATCTAATAAGTATGTGACAACAATCGTCTGTCATGTCACAACTTTAATACGAATTTTGACAATTAACGCATCTGGGATTTTAATTGTTAAACTAAACGTCAAACGTCAAAAAATAATGCTATGTAATACTAAATTAGTGTATTTATTTAAAGGATTTTTATTGGTTCGTTGAAGATTACGTATATTTGTAAATGTCACTGTTTTAAACAGTGGGATTTTCATTTTATGATATTGACTGCTACGGAAAGACACTTTAACGCGAAAGAATATGAACTTTAAATAATGGGAATTTATGTCAATAATATTGTTCGTTAAAGATAAAGAAGAGTAAAAATAAATACATATAAGACCATCTGGATATGACCCAAATCGTTTCAAAAATGTAAACGAAAGCTAAATATTTAAAATAATTATTTAACTTTTTTCCAATATTATTATTGCGACGTAATATTTCCCACATGCTTTTGTTTAATTACGGGTTAAACTGGTATCATGTAGAAAAACAATCATTAAAAAAGTGTGTTTGTTTATCAAATAAGATGGAAATATTTATCTCTTGTTCACAACTGATGATAAAGTTTCGCTCGTGGCTGCGCCACTGGGGAAAATATTGCGCCCGATGTTCATTCGGTGATATGTTACATTGAACGAAACAAGTATGTTCTTCAAAGTCCACAAGCAGTGACACAATTTATTGTATACATTGTTCTATTGATTTATATTAATTTCTGGAATATGAGTAGTATCACAGCACACTAATAATGAACTGACGCTTTTAAGTGAAATGTGGACGAGAAACACATCAACAAATCATATACTGCGCTGCAATTAATGAGGTCACACTGCGGTCAATGCAGGACAAATATTACAATAAACAACCATTAGCCCCAATATCACTATAATATGTTTTACTGTTTAGTTTGAATACATGCTATACATTTACAGCACAACCCATAAATCATTGGCCAATATCGAATTAGCCAGCGGCACACACATTTAGTTTTTCCCTGGAAAACAGACATCAGCGGCATAACATCGATTGTTTCTGTTGTTTGATTATATAAAAAAAAGTTACATTACCATGTGAAACAAACAAGGGAATCTAATCGTCCCATACAACGCCAGACAAAATAATAACAAAATAGATTCATTTCTACTAGTTATTCCAGAAGCTGAGAGTGCAATGCACACGGTGATTGATACAGAGCTGGTAAGAGGGATCCAATATTACGAAGCATCAGCTTCCAAGATACTATAACCATATTGATTCCCAGGCAAATGTGACAGGCACATTTTCACTTCATCCTCCAGTCAATGAATATTTCATGCTGGAAACGCATAATACAGTTCCATTAAAATGATTTAAACTTCATTACTGTGGCTATAAAAAAATGGGAAAACCTAAAACTCGGGAAGAGCTCTTGCCACATTTAGTACAATTAGTTTAGATATAATCTCGATATCGGCATTATCATAGAAACATAATCGCTACGACCGCTCGATTCAGATGGAGTTGGATTTAAAACATTGTGATTTTGCATGGAAAGTTCCTGGATAGAGTGTCATGTCAGCATTTATACCATTGTCTGTGTATATCTCAATTTAGAGTGAAATGTGAATTTTCATTGATTCATGTAACATGTCTTTAGCATACTTCTGGCGTTTTAGAAGAGGCTTATATTCTACGATTTGAAAATATTTTAGCACTTTTGCGGAGCTTGGAATTGAAATAAAATATTTCTGAATTTTGTGAAACTGCAAATAGTTCAATGAACGTAAACTCTTTCTTTATGAAGGAATTGTGGTAAGAAAACATTTTTCAATTTGTCATATGTATAAAAAGGTACACATGTATTTCGTTTTGTGAAATCAATGCCTTTGCATAACATTTTGTTTCAATGTTATGTAGCAATAACACAACGCAAATTACTCTATTCTACGGTTCTATATTTTACGTGTATTTTTATATAAGACAGTCTTACACAGTACCTTTTTACAAAACTGTACAGCCAACGGTATGTCCCCTTTACTCTGTATTAGAATTAGCAGGATTTCAAGAACTAAAAACAGTGAAACTTTGTTAACAATTGTATACAGTGGCAACTAAAATCTTCATGTGTTATAAGATGAATATTCACAACGTTTGTTCACAACGTTTGATAATTAAACCTATCCAAATATTCATTCTTCTAAGGGAGATTTTTTCAATAGAATATTACATGTATTGTCCTTAAACGACCTAAGTTATACTTGTTATAGTTTTGAATGTTCTAGCTGTTTTAAATGTTACAAACAACCATTTTCAAACATTTTAAGGTTAATTCCTTACTTAGTCATAACTTCTTTTCGTGAAACAGCCTAGTGGCCTAACCCACAATAAAACAAACTTAAAGAAATCAACATATCTCTTTGGACATTCTTCAAAACTCCCCAAATAGTGGGATATTTGTTTGAGAAGAAACTCTCTCATAAGAATATCATATGTAACTTTTTATTACTCAGTACGCTCATGGACAATGTAATAACAATTTTCTACAGAAAATGTCAATATTAAGAAGGTTTCATTAATCTAGCCAGTAGTCCCACTGGACTCGTTTATCTTATCTGAAAAGCCTTCTAACTGTACAAATTGTTTCTTTCATGATGATAACAGAGTTTCTTGTAGTCAAAAGTCAATAATATATAATTGTAGTTTGAAATAAAAGAACCCATAGAACGAATTATTGGTCAGAGGAACTTCTTAGGTGAACAGTGGACATTATGTGACCAGAGCGAATAATCCATATAGTTCAATAGTACACATGTTAAAAAAGCTTCTCCAAATATCTTTGAAATAACTTTATTTATTTGTTAAATGCTTAATAACATTTTCGTATGTTTTCAAACATATAAGAAAAATAGCTGTATTTTCATTGGTTTTTTTTTTTATTATTTTTATTTTTTATAGCAGATGGATTTCTTAAGAAGTACTGCGACTGTAATTTAGGCGATAGGAATTATATACGGACGAAAGATGGTTTTTACACCGCGTGGTCTTATGGTAACGTCAGTTGTTGTTGGAGCTGTTGCTGTAGCGACGTTAGCGTTGTCAGTGGCAACGGATGCCTGGTTATTTACAACAGAAACCATGGAACACCCGGAAAATAAGACTGTTAATATGGTAATAAAAGCTCAAATGGGTCTGTGGAAAGTTTGCCTAAACACAGGTACGTCAACACAAACCTTTATAGCAGTACATAAGTTTGTTATTACAATATTTGTTACTCTATGCTTGCCATTTTATTCTAGGTTAGATATATTATTTCGGCAGATTGATTAAATTGGTTCAGTTGAAGTAATTTATTGCCCTGATTTGATATGTAGAAATGCACATATCATTAAAGTTGCAAGAAAACTGTGAAATCATTATTTTTCCTGGGTTCGCCTTTTCGTGTATCACGTGGTTGTGCCAATCCACGGAATTAAATCCCAATGATCATGCATCTAAAAATAAATATTGGAATCAAAGAATACACAGCTCAATGAAATCATCGTTTCGATAAAAACGACCAAATGGCATACCCACGAAATTAAATGATTTCACAGTCAAAATACAAATAAGCCACCGACAAACAACAGCAAATGCTTTTTATTCGAGTCAAAACTGAAATTAAGCTTACAGTTTAATTAATTATCGAGGCTTTATCACAAATAAAGCGGGCTGAAAATAGATTATTTTCATGCTGCAAATATTGAAGCACATCATTGTACAAAAGCAGTCTCACGAGAATGTTCCGTGTCGAACATAAAGCTAACCAAAATACTAAATTTCAACCGCTAAATAAGTAAGCTTAATTAGATCCGCTAGGTGAAAATAGTGTCAGTCTAAATATGCAAAAAAGTATGAAATTAATGAATTTAAAACTATATTTCGAATGGAGTACAAGGTTTAGATTTATAATTGATTTGATGAATAAATCATAACATCCATTAAGATACTTTTTGTTAGTTGTATAATCTTCAATTTGCGTAACAACCACTTCTAAATTGATCAAAACTCATTTGTTTTGCAAGGTATCATTTCTGTTTAAGAAAACTTTTTATCTTTAAGATTCTCAGTTGCATAGGTGACCAAACAAGATTAGTTCCTGGAAAGTAATTGACGCATAAGACAGATTTTTTCCATGTGCTTATGCATCCGTGGTCTGCTTCCATTATAATTTAGACATTTACTCCCAGCACAACAGACATATGACCAGTCGTTCTGTCTGTCTATCTCATTTCCTCGAGTAAACACAATGTCTCAGACATGCACAGTCTATCATTTAGCACGGCATCACGCCTTAGGGCAGTCTGTATACAAATAATGGCGTGCGAACTGGGGCTACATTTTTGTGATTTCCGTTGCATTCAGAAAGAAAGTGTAACTTCGATAGAAATATTTGCAAGAAAATGCCACAAGATTCCAGATAAGTTCATGTGGAGATGACTATACTATATCTGTTTACAAGCATGCACATTTGTCAGATTTTTAAATGGAAACTTAAATCAATAGACGAAATATGAAGTTGTTGTGGCGCCGACTGTTATTGCGGATTTAACGCATTTTTCTTTTAGTTTAGTAAAATACTGCAATTCGTATAAATTTATCAAATTTGATCAAATTTGATTTTATGACAATTGAATGCGTTCTTTAAGAGTTTCTTTAAACGTCGGATAAAATAGACGGCGAAAGATTGCAGTCGGCTTTGATATTTTCTATGAAGTATGTGCCAGTCCAAAATATTCCATATTAATCTTTATTACAAGCTAAACTCAGTTCAGACGCCTCCATCCACCTGATGGTCAAAATAAAGAATTTTAAGGGACAAAAATTGAAATGGAGCATGGTATAGAATAAACATTTAATGTTGTCTCGATCAAAGATGTATGTTTTGATTGGAATTGTGCTTCTCAGAGGTCAACCGGGATTCTCTGGTTTGTCTCGAGGACAGATTTTCATTAATTATTCTGTTAAACCGTTAGCGTTTGATATATTCCCCACAGCAAGTCCCGGTTTCAGAAAATATATGATTAAGACCAATTGTCTCAGTAGCAAAATGAGCAGCTGCAATTTGTTTTTCTTTTCTTTTTCCCTTATTTTAGTTTTTGTTTTCTTTTTTATTCTTGTTTCTGTTTATTTGAGATCGACTTGCTGCATACGTTTGAAATTTTCTGCTGCAAAGTTATACACGAGAATTACATGGAGCGTTTGTAATGATTTCTGTTGTTACTGATCAGTTTGACAGATGTAACTGTTACTACATGGTCTATTACTGCAATTTGTCGTTAATACACCGTCAGATACAAACTATACGGAGGATTACATTCAGCCATGTCCGTCCTCTGATCTGTCAATCCGTCCATCGTGTCCGCGCCATATCTTTTAAACCGAAAATGTTTTCGTAAAACAAGCAGTTGTTATCCCCATCACGATCACGTACAGAGCTCACAACCCAGGTCAATGGGTCCAAGATAAAAGTCACATTTGGAAGTCAAAGGTATAATAACAGCACTTCGTGTCCGCTTCAAATTGTCAAATCGCTGGGAAGATCATTAACTGTTTACCTAACCAAGACGACATGCAGAGAGCACTACACAGGGCGCTAGGTCTAAGGTCAAGGTTACACTTAGAGGTCGAAGGTCACATAGCTTGAAGTCGATGTCCACCCCATATCTTCTAAACCACTAGAATGAATTTCACAAATAATCACTAGTCGTTAATAGCCCAAGATTAAGGTCGCATTTAGCAGTCTCGGATCAAATAACTTAAAATTGTATCGCTCCGTAAAAATCTTCTCAACCACTGGGAGTTTTACATAAGACCCGTATTGTACAATTTATTTGACCTGTCAAAATTTGTTCCCGTCTTTCATTATATTCTGTTCACGGATATATAAGATTAATATGAAAGCCAGAAACATGTTTTGACAGGTCAATTAAATAGAACAATATCAACTGATAACCTCGTCTACATGACTTGCAGTGTGTACAACCCTGTTCTCTAGGGTCAAAGTTCAAGGTCGAACTTCTTTTCACAAGATTTTAAAAGCGGCGTCAGGGGTATTAATAGCCGTGTAAGTAATAGCTCTAGTTTATGTTGGATGTTTAAAGTAAAAGGAGTTTACACTTTTTATTTTGTTGAATTATGTTATGAAATCACTCTTATGTGAGTACTTTTCATCTGGGCCATGGTTTGACATATAGATAGAAATTCTTTATATCATTCAATACAAAGAGGATATTATCTACAAAGTGAACAAATGTATACATCAGGATGAGACAATTTCATTAACATTATGCATGGGTTTATATATATATATATATATATATATATATATATAATTATGTATATTGTTAAAGAGTGTAAAAACAACAAAAGTATTATTTAAGCATAAATCATGTCTTATAAAAATATGTCATTTTCTACAAATAAATGATTACTGTAGTATACATAATTACATAATGTTTTATAAAAGAGTATTAAATATCTTATCAACACGTATATTGTAGCAATGCCGCATAAAATTAGCTTAATTCAGTTTAATTCAATCCAGTCCAATCGCATGTGCATGAAGCAAGAAAGATATTAAACGAAAAATTACAACGTTATTAAGGCGGTTCTGCACGTACGGATCGAACTTTTTGCTACAATGTAGAATTAGATTAAACTTTGATTTGTTTTCAAAACTTCAGAATATACCTAGAAAATAAAGCAAATAAAAAAGATGGGGCCTTGTGCTTGATATTGCTAGGCTGATTTGAAAATTCTGGACCTCACGCATTTTGTTATTATGGGAGTCTATGGGAAAATCGTAACTTTCATAACGTTTTCGCAAATACAATGTAGAATTTTTTTCTACTATGTAGATTTTAATGAAACTTCTCACAATTGTAAACAAACATATGGCCTATAAATTGGTGAAAAAAATGTACAGGTCCTTTTGCTTTTTTCGAGATATTTGACCATGATTAAAGTGAACCGCACATTTCACGCTAATTTCAAGTATTTAGTGTCAGACATATTTTAGCTTTAGATAGATAGTACCAATGCCAATGCAATAAATTTACTCACAGGTTGCCATTTATTCTTTAAATGATTTTTATTTACGCACGCCGAATCCAGGCCTTATTCTACGTTATCCGTATAAATGACGTAACGCCATTACTTCCGGATTATCAAACGTGCAGAACTACCTTAAAATCGTCTCATTTTCGTGTCTGCAACCTACAAAGTCAGTAATGTATTATGGTGTTAAAACATTAAAGTCATATACTGAAATGAGGAATGATATTTCATATTGCTTCAGTGTTGGGGTAAAGAAAAATTCAAAGGCTTGTTGAAACATATAGATGTGTCAAATAATTTTATTTAGTTAGAACAATACTTTAATAAATCTACCATTCCTTTACTTCCTCAGTGCATTTACTAAAGTTTTAAACAACACATTGTTTTCCAATGAAATTTCCACTTTCAGTATATTAGTTTTTGTTTTTTTCTTTGGGTTGTTTTTTTTTTTTTTTTATTTTTATTGTAGTGGGGAGGCGTGTGTTTTGATGCAGAAGTATTCAGGATTTTTGTATTTGCCAGAAATAGATCTCTTTTCGAATTGAAGAAGTTATTTAATATTTTCATCATATCTTGAACAAAAACCAAATTAAAGCGCCAGACCAGTTGATTAGATTTATTACAAATTTTGCATTATGACGTTTATAACTGAAAGAGAAATGGAGTCTCTCATTTCACACAAACACGTTATATTATTATTATTATTATTATTATTATTATTATTATTATCATAACAATATACTGAACAATCCTCTTTTTCGTAACCTTAAAGAGTTAACTAAAATTGAAATGGATATTTAAGTAAGATGTTTTGTAATTAAGCGCAGAGGATATTTGAGCCGCGCCATGAGAAAACCAACATAGTGCATTTGCGACCAGCATGGATCCGGACCAGCCTGCGCATCCGCGCAGTCTGGTCAGGATCCATGCTGTTCGCTTTCAAAGCCTATTGTAATTAGAGAAACCGTTAGCGAACAGCATGGATCCTGACCAGACTGCGTGGATGCGCAGGCTGTTCTGGATCCATGCTGGTCGCAAATGCACTATATTGGTTTTCTCATGTCGCGGCTCATTTGTTTATTTCAGTGTAAGCTTGAAATATCTATCACGTGCATTATTTTCACAGTGGCATAGTCACGAGTGAAAATGTAAGATATGGTGTTTATGAGTAAAAGATGCTTTTATCTTAAACAAACAAATTTTCTTTTTATTTTATGGTTTGACTACATGTACCCATTCATAGTTTCTTACCAGTGAAAACAATACATTTCGCTCTAATATTATGGTAACTCACTAAAAACGTTTTATGATATTTTTTCAGATAACTGTATTTACATAGCTAAATGCAATTCTTCTTGCGTTTTCAAAATAAGGCATATTTAACTTTATAACCAAATTTGTAATACAACTTTAGAAATTAACGTCGCTGTCATAATATGAGTAAGTTACATATCTGTAACAAATGAAAAATTGCAAAAAGCTGACATAACAGATTAAGCCAATGTTTATAGTCTGTAGAGGCCTCAGAAATTGCTGATATATTTTATCTTTGCCGACATTTTCAGCTCAGCGAAATTAGGCTTTTACTGGGGATGGTATAAACCCAGGAAAATGTAACACTGATTGTAACATTGGTGAGCTTTATGGGGGAAAAAGATTATCTGGAATCCTGTTAAATGATAACATTACATAGTTTGAAGGAAATACATATATTTCAAAAGGATCTACTTTAGGGTACTGCTATCAAAATGGATTTTAACATATGATGCAATACAATTAGAGCATGAGGGACCAATAGATCTTGCGAACCTATAACCCAGGGCAAATGTTGTAGATCATATCTTTCGATTCGCATCTAGCGAAATGAAATTTCACATACGTTACCGTTAATTGTAATCAATAAATTGATGACTACGGGAACTGTATTTTGTGAAAACGCAATGCTGAAATTTTTGCTAAATAACATACCGTAAATATATTAGTTATCATTTCACTAACCTTGACTTTATTGTATCAAAGTATTTTATGCATAAAATGGCGACATATATTGCTGAATCATTAAAAAATATAGATAAATAGCCAATATTGCAAATATATAGTGCTGCAAAAAAACTGACTGCATTTAAAAGAGTTTGTATAATTTATACTAAATTCCCCGATATATTCGATCACAGCGTTGTATTTCAAATATAATGCGTATTATTCAATACCTTTGGAATACAGTCTGTAACCTACTGAAACATAGTATTACATACTGTGTGCATACGGAGACATGCTGCTACAGATAGCTTATGTCACCATTATAATTAAACAATACACTAGATTTGTTATATCGAGCGTTCAAATAAATTTTTGCAGTCAACCATTTAACCATATAAACATCAGCATAAACATTTTTAAACACATATTATACTATTATTCTAATAGACGTTTTAACATTGTCTTGGTTAAATTCACTAAACACTAAATATGCACAATTTCTAAAACTATTAGAACAGAATCACTCAAAGATGATTATTTTACAAGCGGTCCCGAGATTCTGTTTTGTGTCTCGAATGAATAACATCAAAAAGCATTACGGAATAAATAAGTTCGCTTGGTGACATTTGCTTTTGGAAATTGAAACAAATGCATTTTGCGCACATCGAATGAGATGACGTTAAACGTGAACAAAACTGCATAAAACAATAGCATATCAACAATTAATTGAACAGGCTTTGAATTCATTTTCCACAAATGTATTTCATTAAACACGAACAGAAGTACAGTCAAACTTCGTTAACTCGTTCTCGGATAATTCGTACACCACCCGTCTCTCGAAATCGTCGTCAGGTCCCGGAAAATCCTTGTATAATATTTTGTTCGATAACTGGAACAAGCGATCACCCGAACAAATTTTGCTTGGCCCGTCGAGTTGGAACTGACGAATTTCGACTGTATAACAAAACCAAATTACAAAATCTTATTATAACTACTTTGCGACATTCCAACATAACTCAACAAAACTCTCGAAATCGTCGTCAGGTCCCGGAAAATCCTTGTATAATATTTTGTTCGATAACTGGAACAAGCGATCACCCGAACAAATTTGGCTGGGCCTGCGAGTTGGAATTGACGAATTTCGACTGTATAACAAAACCAAATAACAAAAACTTATTATAACTACTTTGCGACATTCCAACATAACTCAACAAAACTTCAGCATTACATTACTGAATGTTTTTATGTGTAACTACCTAGTTTTTAAAGTATCTAACACGTTCATAAACTATTTAAGCTAGTAAAGATTTATACGTTTGAGGTTTGATTGGAAGATCAAAGGACCGTTTCAAGAAGCATCACAACCGAGGCGGCAGCTGACATGTTACTGTTAAAATAAATGTCGAGTAAGCCGTTATATCCTGTTTACTATATGAGCCGTGCCATGAGAAAACCAACATAGTGGGTATGCGACCAGCATGGATCCAGACCAGCCTGCGCATCCGCGCAGTCTGGTCAGGCTCCATGCTGTTCGCTTTTAAAGCCTATTGGAATTGGAGAAACTATTAGCGAACAGCATGGAGCCTGACCAGACTGCGCGGATGCGCAGGCTGGTCTGGATCCATGCTGGTCGCATACCCACTATGTTGGTTTTCCCATGGCACGGCTCAATTATCATTACTACTTCTTTTAATATACTAGTCCTAGGTGTACCATGCACTAGTCTGCCACTGCACATATTGTTTTTGAGGACATTCCTTTGTTGACGTTCCATATAAAACAGCCAAACACATCGCTTCTGTTTTACCTATCCAGTATTAAAATGTCGGAAGAGAATCAGTTGTCAGCCATATTCTCAGAATTGCATAAGATATTTAGTAGTGCTGTTGGATATTCACTGATAGCGTTGATGAATTAAACAAAGACCAACTCTTCTGAAAAAAAAGTATTCTACGTATTCCCCTGTTTAATTAGGGCTTTGCTTAAACACCTTAGCACAGACACCTTTTTAAGAGAACACTTTCGAAAGAAAATGATTGAATACGTAATAGGTGTTTAATAACAATTAGATACAGAAGAAAGGAAATAATTCATTGGAGAGTAAAATATTAATTCTACATTATTTTCATGTTATTCAAAAGAATAAGCATCTGAACTCAACATACTACAGTGTAATACTTAACCTCCTCCCACATGGAATTACCACTTGTATGCAAATCATGTTAATAAAAACTTGTATCACAGTCGAAACAATTAACATGTATTAAATTTAATAAATGCGAAGATGCACCGGAAACTCAGAACGCAACTAAGAAAACCTATATAACAGTCAATTAAATATTTGTGATAAGCTTGATTTGATATCATACTTCTTCTGACTGAAGCTTCTTGGGGGGCATGTTTCAGAGTCCTGTCTGTATAATTATTCCGCGAAGAATCGAACATACATAATTGTATGTGATTGCTGATCTCTCTAGAATTGCTTCTGATGAAGAATCGAACATACATAACTGTATGTGATTGCTGATCTCTCTAGAATTGCGTCTGATGATTTGTTAGTGAAGATAACACTTTTAGCATGAAGATTTTATCTGAAATGGAAAAACATTAAGGCATCATTCATAATTCACATATTACGTAAATTTTGACTTCAGTCGCTATGGTTCCAGCCTTACAACAATCTAAATAAAAACTTAAATTACTACAATTTCCACACAGAGATCAATATAGCGCTGGGTTTTGAGTATCTCGTTGACAGTCTGTTAAAAGCACGATGTCATTGGTAATGCTAATTGGACCAGGAAAACTAATTCGTTTGTTTTATTGACAGTAAACACACATCTGTTTCTTGAGCTGTCAAGCTGATACTGTTGGAAAGGGAAACATAATTACCGTGGTAATCAGTATGTCAGGTTTGGTAAGATGCAGACATTGATTTTTTCATCTAGATAAGTTTCCATGGAGCACATACTTTAGATCTCGATAAACAGGGAAGTATACTTGGATGGTGATCGTATTGCATTCAATGCCATGGCAACTGTCCCTTTTCTTTTTCTGGATTTCAACCCCGAGCCAATCTCCATCAAAGAAAACAGAATATGAAACGCATCAGTTTTATTATATCACTTAGCATATATCAGATTTTGTACAAGTCATAAAAAACCAGGACCGATTCCTAATGTATTTGTTTTACTGTAATGTTGTAAAAATAATCCATTACACTTCGATGCTAAAAAGAGATATAAGCAATATATATTATCTGGCCAACATACATGGAATTTCAAGATATTTCCTTGTTTTCACATCTAGAGAATATTTTGATCATTACTGTTTATATACCGACATTTGTATACTGCCTAGAAGGAAGATATTTTAGAAAAGGATAGCAAATTTGCACGTGGGTTAATCATTATATAGACACAATAACATTCTTAAGTTCCAATAACTTAAGCGAAATTTATTTCGTTAAAGGCATATGTCATTACCTCCATTTCTTCAGATCACTTGTCGCTCATCGATGTTGGTTCAAGCATCACTCGGGGCGTTGAATTCTTCATGTGAGGAAATCATCCAGCTGGCTTACGGAAGGTCGGTGGTTCTACCCAGTTATTTTTTTTGATGAAATAATGCACGGAGGGGCACCTGGGGTCTTCCTCTACCATTAAAGCTGGAAAGTTGTCATATGACCTATAAATGTGTCATTGCGACGTTAATCCCAACAGAAAAAAAATAAAATGACCTCCCTTTCAAAGGAATACTCATGAGAGTCACAAATATTTCCTTTTTGGTCCCAGCGTTATCTTTCGTCACATATTTTTTTATAATTCCCAAATTATATCTTGGCTAAAAAGCCAACAAAATTCCTTTCTTAAACAACCGTTTCATTATTAGTTTTAAATAGCTTTGCCACAGTTATAACTCTATCAATAAGGTTAGATTTATTCGCATCTGTTTAATTTTTTTCTAAGTTAAATATAATCTGTTTAAGTCTGTCTCGATTTTCATGATGGTAGATATGAGAAATTCAGAATCATCCACTAGTTTCTTTGGATTTGACCCATAAGGCCTTCCGAATATTCCATTCGATAATTGGCAGACACGTGCAGACCAAAGGGAACAGACCTTCGGTTTCAATTACATTTGTACCTCAATAGTAAAAATGTCTATTTATGGTCCAAAATCAGCTTATTTTCCACCGGGTAGCTTATCTTTTACCCGGTTACAAAGCCTACACATTTCGACGTCATGAAACTGGATATTTACATGGAATGCGTCATTAAAAAACTTCTTTCAGAAATAATTCCAAGGCAGAATGAAACTTCGGTCTAAACAAGTCGATTTTACTACGTTTCCTGGTTTAAATTGGGTTGTGGTAAACCGAAAAGGCTAATAATCAGGTTTATCCAGCTCGAAAGGGATAAATGTTAACCTTTTTTCCATTCCGGTTCAGTTAGTAAAACTTTACACAGATGCAGAAACGAAGCATCCCTGAAAACAACACTATAACATTGAATGCTTGTCAATAAAACTCTTGAAGTATAAAACGCTACAGAGCAAAATATTACTATACTCGGTTTTGTTGGGCCTGTGAATAAATGGTCACCCTCCACACCTCTAGCACTGGCTTACTCGGAACTCTTTGATATATTCATAATTATATAAACTCTATGATTCCAGACAAGACGAACAGTTCAAAATTGCCGTTATGTTTCAGAATGTTTTATGACATTAACGTACTGTAGATTGATTTATTATTAACCGATATTTTGGTAAGCAGCCTCATTCGTATAATATTCACTTGTGATTGTGAATTATTTTGCATGCTAGCAAATGTTGTGGGAAATTAGTTGTATGCAACGCGTCATGGGAATGTGTTTTCTTAGATCTCTATAGGTTTGTCAAATTCCCGTTCTCAATATAAACTGCTACAAAGGAGAATTTCTGATATTTGGTACACATAAATAAATGGAAATCAGACTAAAAGTAATTATTGCTAATATATAAAAGGATAGTATTGGTGTTTATGCCATTAATCGTGCGTTGTCACATATGTAGTCTTTTAAAGAATACTTCCAGTGTACTGCACTATTTTGTTTACTCATAAATTCCCATGTGAAAGCATCACTATTTTGTTTACTCATAAATTCACACGTGAATGCTGTATCTCTCATGAGCAGCCATTACTTGCAATAACAAAGCGTAGTTTAAGAGTTTTAAACCGCATGGATGTTATAACGCATGTGTTTCGTGTTATAACATCTGAATAATCCCGAGTGATTTGTTGGTTCAACAACAAATATTTTAATACAAAATCGTGTCAAAAGCTAAATTTAATGAATGGTATGTATAGTGACCCCGATGGTTGACCTTTGTATTATAATACATAATTAGATACAACCTATTATTGAAAAGGAGTGTACGTTAATCTCTTCAGCTCTTTGCATAAATAAATTTAAAATTGACGGCAACCCTAGGCACCCCATATTTCTACAATGAAATAATCGATATGAATAATCAGCCTAAGGTCAACCATCGCGGTCAAGTTGCGACTACTGTATATTAGAAGTAGTTCCTATAATGCGTTACAGGGCCGTTGTATCTTCACGTTTTGACAGGGAACTCGCATAGTTAACAGCACGTGACATTCTTGTCAACACATATTTACTCTTCTGTTAAATTACCCATTTAAAGCGAAATTATTGGTGGTTTAATGCTAGGATAGTGGTAAATCTTTTTGCATATCTGTTCGGACATCTTCAAGTGTGTGCACCATTTTCTACGGCGGTATCCCACTTTTTATTCATTTATTTTGTCTACACTTTTGTTGTTACATTCTGTCTCCCTCCCACGATACAATGAAAAAATATTTTAATAAACGTAGTTGAGATATCATAGAATTTGACGTAAAACAAACATGAAAATCTTGGTGTTTTTCGGTAGACAGACGAACAACCACCAGAAAGATCTGAATTTAACGAAGGATGAAAAGTGTTACAATAAAGTGGTTATTACAATTTTCACGAAACTGATTCTCTCTAGCTGCTGTTTCCTAGCCAATATATTCAGTATAAAGACTAGATATGTGTCAATAGGACACGTGTGCCCCCACTTCCTGTCACTGTGCATGGTCATGATATATGCCAAACAAACTTTCATGCACTTTTATGTGTATTTTTCAAGGCCAATAACTCTTGTCTGGCTGAGTGACATCCCAACGGACGGATGGACAGACTGGCGGACATGGGCAATTCTGCCCTCCAAGCCCCACCCTCCACCCCCACACACATCCCCCTCTAAATTCGTTTTATGGGATGCGCAAATGTACAAACTGCAGCTACGTCTACATTCATTTTATGAGTTTCCGATGATATGCGTTTCCATTGATTGCAACATTTAGAAAATTACTTTGATTTTCCTGTTTAAGGCGATGATTTCTGTTGCAAATTCAAATTAAAGGGAACATTTAGAATGGTTTCAAATGCACGACAACACAGAATTGACATGTCAGGCATGCGTTGAGCTCCGCGGATCATTTTAATGTTATGTTTGACAAATTTATCTCTCCAACTTAATTGCATCTCATGTCTATTTATTAACTTTAATACCTCACGTTTTAAATTTTAAAGACGGTAAATGTAATTATCAAAACACTACAGACAGGGCGCAACACTATATCCTGTAAATTTGAGATTTAATGGGAAAAATAAAAGGACGTTAAAAGAAACATCGTGAAGAAGGCCTTAATGATTATGACATTGTCATTATTAAAAGTAATAAAATAGCATGAAACAAACGGAGTGTGCGTTATGTCATGTTAACTATTTTATCTTCATTCTTACTATAACATGATGTATTTTGCACTAGTTTGTGACTTACAGTGAGCTAGTGTTAAAATTCCTTTGTTGGTGATCGAAGTAACACCAAAGTTGCTTTATCTCTCTAGCATTATGACGTCGGGCGAGAATGATTTTTCAGTCATTTTATTCAGTTAAAATCTAGACAAAGATCTTATAAAAGCATAAAAAATGCAACCAAGTAAAATAAAAGCAGGTTCGATTTGACTGAATCATCTCAATACAGACACTGAATGTGCAGTATTACTTACAGTCCGCCTGAAAACTGCTGCTATGAAGGTTATTAAAATCTATATAAAATCCTATGATAAGCTTTTGCTAGACGTTATAAAATAGTTTAGAACATTATGAATGTGAACAATGAAAACCGAGCAAAATAAACAAGGAAGTATGACAAAATGACCATCCAGGACATATCAAATTTCATTATTGTCAGTGTGAATTATATTTTGCCGTGATCAAATCTTTGAATATGCAGTTTGTTTGCTTTTTCTAATTATGACGTAATGTTGATTTAACAGTCCTAATTACCAAAGTTCTGTTAATATCACTGTGCAATAATGTCCAAGTATAACGTTAGACGCTAGCCAAAGTAATCATGATCCATGTCATAAAGTACTGGTCTTTATAATATTTAAACTTGAAAGTCTTAAACAGACAGAAAAGTTGTTCATTTTCACATATAAGCATAAAAATAAAAAGTTTTCAGTGAGATCAGCAAATACCAAAATATGTAAATGCAGTTTTAAAAACGAAATTGTATTTACGAACATTTACCTTTCAATACTAAAACAGTTATTTACAAAAGAATCTTATCTAACTAATGGATCTTATTTTATTTTATTCATTTTTATAACTATCTAATTATAGTTAAATACAAAAACATGTTGATTGCAATTCCAAAAGACGCTGAAAATCACGGATACGAAAAGTAAATACTAAAAGTTCATTATGACCATATGCCTTTTTCTTTAGTCTGAACAAGTTCATAAGTAGTCAAAATGTGTTAGTTTCAGAAAAAAACTACATTTTAATTGACGTTAACTATTGTCATACTAATTATTCTTACCCGACATTTTCTTCATTCGTTTTGCAGAAATGCGTAAATAGCAAGACAATTTTACCCGAAGAAAATATAACACATTATAAACAGGAAGACTTTAAGTAAAACTAATGTATAATAATTTACGATTCCAATCACCATCGTGAACTGAGCGTGTTTTTCGTGTTCAGATTGGAAAAGAATCTTAATTTACGATTCCAATAATTCATCATGAACTGAGAGTGTTTTTTCGTGTTCAGATTGGAATTTGCCAACGGTAATACTGTTCGGAAAAATTATATAATGTCTATCTGCAGACGATTTAAGAGAGAGTATAAATTTTCATTCCGGGGTATTTCTAGTCAAATATTAAGGCCAGCAACGACCTATACCAGTTGTAAGTTTTATTCAAGGATATTTACTTTCTCTGGCCCTTCCTATTTTAGGACACATGGTGATAAAAAGTACATGTTGCACAATGGGGTTTTTTAGATTATATGTTTGTGTTGTTTTGCATTTTGCATGTCTAAGATAATGTTTATCTCAAGCAGTATGTTTTCTAATAACCCTGGATTAACAACGAAAGTATGTGGTTTCTTTCTGACGGGTTTAATAATCGTCTATAATGGATTCCATTCAGAATTCATGTATCTTATCTTATTTGACATAGATGTTTATTGTTCCTCTTCATATAATTGCAAATAATTTACCCGCAAAATGTTTTTTGTTGTTTTGTATTTTTTGTTTGTACTTTTTAGGTAGAAATATACAAACAAGTTATCTGCACTTTATGAAACGAAATAATCATATGTTATAAATAATTAAGTTATTAGAGATCTGCTGAATGGTATATTGAGAAAAGTCATGGATATTTATGTAGATAATAGAACAACGATATGAAGCCGGTACATAGAAACGCGTTTGCCGTTTCCGAAGTGGTGTGTTCAAAGGCGGTGCCTCACTGTGTTCCTAAGTTTGTTCGGAGTGCCTTGGTAGTCTGATTGTTTTACTTTTCTATGTTTTATGTGTATATATTTTTCGTTTACACATACCTACGTAGATACAATGTACCTACTTACATACCTGCCTACCAAAATACCTACATACATATACACATCACTTCTGCACGTTGTTGTTTAGGAAGAACGTACCTTTTCGTGTTGAATGTTTGTTCTGTGTTTCATCTACCCTTGATCTCATTCAAAGACAATCTGTGGTACAAAACATTTCATTATTTTAAATGCATAGTTGGCTATATCTTGAAAAGTGGCATCGTTCTCGATTTCATGGTAATTCCAAGAGTTCACAAATACATCTTACATTTCACATCAACTGCTCAGATGTTTGCTAAAATTTACAGCAAAATTACTAGTATTACATCATTAAAATCTAAAGGTTTTAAAAAAAAATTTTTTTTTCTTAAAATGTTTCTTCTCGGAAGACTGTTGTTGTATTTTTTATCCTTGTTCTGTGACTGCAGTCTATGAACGTGATTATTCCTGCTGCACTTCAGTCCTTGTCTGTTTGCTAGCGCTGTATAGCTAATACAAATAGATTTTAGCAATTAAACTATGCTAGATTTATGCAACTGGAACATTTGTAACTTTTTTGTGTAGCATTTTTTATCATTTCAAACTGTATGTAATTGTTGATCTTTCTGAAAATCTGTCAGATGATTTTGCAAATCAAATGTAGGGAAGTCTTACAATTTAGGCAGGTTTTACAAGGGAGAGTGATGACAATATGAATCGTTTATTTCATCTGTAATTTTGTGCTATATATCTCATACATAAAGTAAGGCTAGCAAGGCGGAAAGGTTAATGTTTCCCAAGGTAAGGCCTAAACCAAAACTGATCGGGAAATGACACTGTTATTTTCTGGTTATCCATTTGGTTACCTTTAAATCAAAGATTAGCTTTTAAACAGTCTTAATCAATTTTAGTATGTAATGCTTTTTAATTTCATTGTTACACCGAGTTGAGTTTCAAAATTATATATATAAATATAAGCTGCAAACTGTATGTCACTGTGACAATACAATCGGAAATATTAAAGTGTAATTCTGTCACAAGTCCACATAGTTTGTTTCATTTCCGAAATAGTTTCGTTAATGTAGTTGTAAAATCATTCTTAGAATATTGCTATTTCTGTTAGACTTTTGTCGCTGTTTTTAGTAAGTCAGCAAAAAATTAATAAGTTTTCAGTTTAGAATTTTCTGTAAAACAGCTGTTGGGAAATATAAATTATTCCATTTTGTTCACATGGAACAAAAACTTTATGCTGTGTTGGAACTATATAAGGAAAATTAAAACTTACAACGGTTTTCTCCAGTGCTGGGGAAATGAGGCATGATGAACATTTCATATTCCCTCATGAATAAACTCAATCAAACCGAGTGTGTTTAAATTGTGTTTAGTGACATTCTATGCTCTTATAGATTTTATTCCCTTCTATATGACAAAAAATGAAATAGCAATTTTGAATGTAATTAAACGTGCATTTTATTACAACCATTAAGCAAAAAGTGATAAAAAGGGCTTATTCTTTGTCGCACCTGAACGTTAGTCATCTAAACACAAATATGATATATTCATCTGTATATTTAAAAATTAGTTATCTAAACAAAAATATAAAATATTGATGCATTCATCCGTAGGATGAATATACATGCAGTGGTATCTCTTGTGTGTAGTTTGCTTTTTTAAGACATAAGAATGGCAAACGCATTGCTTAGAAGAACGAGGAGGTACGTACACCTGTCACAATACTTTCCCGTCTGCACATTCTGCACGCTCATTAATACAAACTGGTATAAATATTAATTTGCATAGGTTTAATGAGAAAGAAATTGAGACAAATATCATACGTGATTAAAATATACATTTTCGGATTTAAATAACTTACCATGTCATTCTTGAATTAATGAAATATCATAAACTGTAAGAATATACATTTTCATATTCAATATTTACATTCTTTCTGCTTCTAAGCGTTCCATAATTGCATTTTCGTGGTGTGCTAATTAGTTACTTTCTCATGCAAAAACATATAAATGACGTTTTGTCTCTCTTGCATGTCTTGAGTGGGTCTTACTAATTAAGCAAGCATTCGAACCATACATCATTCATATTAATGTTTATACAAGGCACGATGTATATATAACAGTATGTGATTGTTGGTCAGACTAGACATCTGATGATTTGGTTAATTAAGATAACATTATTAGCACGTATACATTTGTAGATATTGTCTAGAATGGAATGTCATTAATTCAAATATTACATGAATGTTAAGTTGTTTAAATCTTACTACCATTTCAAAAACGTTCCTTTTAAATAATCCCTTTGACAGTAGTCTGATGAAAATAGGATGATAATGTTTATCATAATTGGACCTGGAAAGCTATTTTGTTTGTTTTATTGACAGTAAACATACGTGTTTCTTAACCAGTCAGTGTGATACTGTGGGAAAGGGAAACATAATTACAAGAGTGATTATACCAAGATAACCAGGGTTTAGTAAGACGCAGACATTGATCTTTCTTTTAAATGTTTCCGTGAAGTACTTCTGATCTCGGTACTTGGGCAATACTCGTAGTACAGTCAATATTCATTACTAGTTGTTTTCGCCTAACCAGTCTATATTACAGACAGGATGTTTTATGAAACGTATCGTTTTTTTGTGTGTGTGTTTTCTTTTTTATTATTATTTTTTCATCGTTTAGCTTATATCCGAAGTTGTGATAGAAAAACAAGAAACAGATCTTTACTGTATTTGTTAATTTTGTCGTTGCGTCGCACTTATGGTTTACAGGGCCATGAAATACTCAATATCCTTATTTCTGATAACTTAAGCGCAGTTTTTGTCGTTATAGACATGAGTCAGGAACAAAACATACTCCATTTAAAAGCAATACTCACGAGAGTGATATGAAATGAAATTTAAGTTTTTTAGTCCCTTATCATACCTGTCATCACATAAAGTTTGTTCAAAATCAAGATACAATTCACAAAACATCTTTGATATAAAGATTATAATTGAGCCGTGCCATGGGAAACCCAACATAGTGGGTATGCGACCAGCATGGATCCAGACCAGCCTGCGCATCCGCGCAGTCTGGTCAGGATCCATGCTGTTCGCTAACAGTTTCTCCAATTCCAATAGGCTTTGAAAGCGAACAGCATGGATCCTGACCAGACTGCGCGGATGCGCAGGCTGGTCTGGATCCATGCTGGTCGCCAACCCACTATGTTGGTTTTCTCATGGCACGGCTCATATATCTTCGTAGTCGTTTCGAAAGTATTTTTACAAGTTTGTCGCAGTTATAACACTCACTTACAATGAGGGAGCATAAGAATGTTAGTTGATTGTCAGGGTTTTTTTTTTTTTGTTTTTTTTTTTGGGGGGGGGATCAATTAAAGGTAGTTCGTACATAGCCATTTCGATTTGCACGATCAAAGATATACTAAATAAAGAAGTGGCACGAGAGCACACCTATTTCTCCTCGGTTGACAATAAGGAAGTGATTAAGCGGAAAATATTTCCTCTGTTTGATGTTGAATAATGATGACATTTTAAATGAAAGACTTGCAATAAATAGCATAATTGAATAGAGGAGGTATGAAATAGTAGGTACATGTACAATTTGACAGAATGAGAATGTTGTAATATGTATATCATGACTTTTCGGTAGGGCCAGTTTTGCATGTTTGAGGCTATTTAGAGACAATTCTTCAATCAGTTAAAGATGTTGGAAAAAGGAGCTGGTCAACCCCCATTATTTTTATTTATTTATTTTTTTTTTTTTTTTTGTTTTGATGGGGGCAGGCAAAATTGCAATATTGTAACGTATCTATAAAGAACATACAGTTGAAACTAAATATATCGAACTGGCTTATCTCAGAATTGCGGCTACCTCGAAGTCCTGTCCCAAAAACACGTGCACAAAATATCATTTTAAGCCGAATTTAGATAATCTCGAAGTAAAATGCGCAATCCCTTTGAATTGGAGATACCGAGTTTCAACTGTATAGTGAAAATAACTATGGTCGCACGATAAGTGTCTTCTTGTTTGGTTCGATTTGGCCTGTTTCTGTTTTCGGAACGCTTTTCAATTTTTCCACTCGATATTTGTCAGACGCTGCAAGGCAACATAGAATAGCCATTATTTCTCATTTACAGGCGTACCTCGACAGAAGTTAAAGAAATATATAAAATCCCAAAACAGATTATTTTTCATTGGGTGCAATGTTTATAACTTGAAGATCATGAAACTGAATATCATCATGTATATCCTGCTTTCTTATTTAGTTCTTAAGCGGAATTAAACTTTCATCTTCCGACCTGTACGAAGGATTGACTACTTTTCTTATATCTAATTCGAGGTGTATTCGACATGTTCGAGTTAGATTTAATCCATTACAATTAAATTTAAAATTAAACGTTCACAAAGATCCAAGAACGAAGCACTCCTTTAAACTAAACATACTGCATAGAATGCTTATCATTAAAGACAACACTAAAAAATAATATAATACTCGGTTCTTTTGGGTCTTTTAAAACAAAGACACTTTAAACAAAGTAACGACATGTACAACTCTTTTCATTCCGTTTGAAATGGTTTGAGTTGAACTAGGTGGTATAGGTATATAATATGAACTCTTTGATTCCAAAGCACGAGAAATGACAAGAAATGCCACAGAACGTTTAAAGAGCTTTTCATTCCGTTAATTTTATGGCAATAACAGACTGTAGATTGGGTGCTTTTCGAGTAAACTTTATCTAGCTATTTGCTATATTCCCAGTGTTAAATATTCGCTTGTGTTTGTGTTTTAAGACATATTCAAAAATATTATGAATTCGCGTTCATGGAATATAAACTAAATGAAAAACGTCGCGAATATTACCCTATCTAATTGCATGAATGTCCAGAAGTTCTAAATGACACCATATGGTTACACAATTACCGAAACCTGTATGTCTTGTGCACAATTGAAAAACAAGCAATCACATTTAATTTAATTAAGGTTGTGTATCTAATAAACAAAACAAAACAAAAAAGAACAACATTGCTTGAAATGCGCATTAAGCAAATCTAAGGAGATGAATTATTTTTACGGTGAAAATGTTGTAGGTAATTAATTGTATGAAGCGTTTTTAGGGAATTTGATTTCCCGTTCTCAGGATAAACTGTCACAAAGGAGAAATTCAGACTTGCGTCATCGTAGATGTTTACTCATAAATTTTCACGTAAACCAAGTATACAAATCCAGTACGAAACGCCATGCTCAATCTCGATCTTTATCCTTGTTTTTCTTGTAACATCAATGTATTCAAATTACACCTACCGGATTAAAGATGTAGCCATCTCAAACTGCATTAATCAATGGTTATAGTCTAAAATGTAGCGGTGATAAATACGGGCCATTGTTACAGGTTGTTTACCTATGAAACCGGTGACGGATTGTCAATCAGGCTTCCAACTCTGCCAATTGCATGCCAATCATTAAAAGGATTCTTATTAATGATGACAGCAAAACAAGGTAGAGCATAATCATAATACAATCTATGGATGCGAAGATTATCTTTCAAAACACTATCTCCTTGCTACTTTACTATTACTTTTTATAGTTTGTTACAGTGCATATCTTCTTGTAGAATTCATGTTCCGCGTAATATTTGCTCACATTACTTCGTCATTAACTTCCGACTTCCCAAATTAACAATGTTGCGAAATCTTAGATGGGACTTGTGCAGACATTTTTTTTTTGTCTTGCGGCCATGACAAAAAAAGAAAGAGAAAACACATACGCAAAACTATGATAGCGAGATATCATTCTGTTTCCTTTTTTACTTTTCTGCTGATATCTCGAAACCACGAGGTAACCATTTTTTGTACTTTTCATTCCATGTGGCCTTGTTCTGTTTTCATTTTACATCTTGTAAAAGTAAATGTTTACCTCTTGGCAAGAGATATCGCTTTTATCTTATGGCCAAGCGATAGCTTTTTGCCGTTTTATACTTGGATATGTCGTGGAATAAAACACGCGAAACCCACTCTTTGCCTTCCTGTATAACGCTGTGTAAACGCTATAAAACACTTAAAATGGTCGTCTTCATGATCCCAATCGAACTGTTATATTCCATTTAATAATTATTTAGAATTCTTAAAGCGCTATGAAAGGAGATGGATGATTTAAATAAATACTACATAAAAGTGATATTTTAATCAAGCCAATGGACATCTGTCGAAAAAAATGGACAATATTAACGTTTACAGCGTAACGTTTTTATATCATATAAATGATTTCCTGTATTCACACCTTATCACAGCCAGTAGATAGAAGTTAAATGAAGATGCTACATACAGTCATCTGTAAAGTTTATCTTTTTTAGTAAACCCCACGTTTTGTTTCTTAATTTCTGATCCTTAAAATTAACTGGCATTGTCACGTGATAATTGCATTACAATAAAGGTCATTGCTTGTGTTTTGTTTCACGTTATTCTTGTAGACATGTTTTATGTATTTGTAAGTTTTTAAAAAACGTTTTAGGTACTGAGGGTGCTTTCCCTCCCATCGTCTGTTCTCAATTACATTTTAGTGTAGATAATTACATTATTGTATAAATGAAATACAGACAACAATCTCATTTCTTCCTAATTTGTCTAGCCTGTGTTATATTTATGCGGGGGCTCTGTGTTCTGATTAAGGTCAATGAATTGGAATCACTTGCCCCTCACACGTGGGCTTGGAACATCGCTTGGTGTATAAAAGTCTTTCTTGAGAGGAAGCTTTTCAGCTGGCTTACGGAAGGTCGGTGGTTTTACACAGGTGTCCACCGGTAATAAAATCATTTTTTTGAAAAGCTCTCGGGGTCTGCCTTCTTCATCAAAAGCTAGAATATCATAATGTGATCTTTAATTTGTCGTTAAAAATTAAACCTAACAAAAACAAACAAAACACAAGTTTGAAATACGGCTTTGAAAAACTATTTGGTATGCAATGCTAATAATATCGTTGATAAATGTCATTCTCTCCTACTCTCCTGTTTAAGTTTGGGAAGACAGACGAAAATACCAAATATCTGTAGCGTCATGAAGTTAAACTAGTAATATTGTATAACTGTTTAGAAAAAAAAATCATACTACCTAAGAAAGATTGGCAGAAATTTTATCTTACAGGCTATGTGACCAGAACTTCATCGCCTGTGCATAAAATATTGTATTTTGTATTGTTTGTTACGAAAAATATTTGGCGAACCTAGAATATTTCTCAGGCCCCCAAAAGGGTAACCCCATTTATTTTCAAACAAAATTACATGTACGTATTAATGATATCAATTTTTAGTTATCATATATTACATTTAGTCTATGAAGGATAACATAACACATCAACAGTAGGGGGGCCTCCGTGGCCGAGTGGTTAATTTCGCTGACTTCAAATCACTTGCCCCTCATCGATTTGGGTTCGAGCCTCACTCGGGGCGTTGAATTCTTCATGTGAGGAAGCCATCCAGCTGGCTTACGGAAGGTCGGTGGTTCTACCCAGGTGCCCGCTTATGATGAAATAATGCACGGAGGGGCACCTGGGGTCTTCCTCCACCATTAAAGCTGGAAAGTCGCCATATGACCTATCATGTGTCGGTGTGACGTTAAATCAAAAAAAAGAAAGAAAAAAAAACAAACATCAACAGTAGTGAATCTATTCGTCTATTGTCAACAATTAATATATGGGAAATAACGCAGTTTGCTAACATGTCAATACCATAGACATGTACATGATTTTCAGTTTTCAAAATATAAACAGTACAAATGTCACATATATCCTATATAAGTATGAAATTTAGGCAAGAAAACTAAAACAAGTCTTGCAAAAAACCGAAAGGCAAAAAAAAAAAAACGAAATTCGAAATCGATTTCTTAAACTGGCTTTATTTTTTCACATTTCTATTTTGTTTATTTCTTTAAAACACTATTTTATAATTAACTTTAGTCTATAATATAATTCTTTACCTGATGTAGTTCGAAAAGGTACGAGTAATAGAGCTTTGTTTACGAAGAGAAAAAAAGCACATCAAAACGGTCTTACATATGCAATAAGTAATTAGCCGTTTATCACAGTCTGACATTGCCAATGGAAAATCAATAAAACGCTCATTTTTGAGAGTCTGTTACGGGCCACATTTCAAAAGGTCGATGTAAATTGTAATGTTAAATGGACCCGTAATTCTATTACATTTATTTTATTGACGGTGAGGCATATTTGCTGCTCAGTTCTGAACATGACATGGAAGACATTACAAGGGATACTATGCCTGTCATTTTACAAGGAGTTTCTGTTTATGTTGTATATAATGAGTGCCGAGATAAACATTTATTTAATACAGCCATATATAACGTCAAACTTTCAATGTACAAAAGTATGTACTATTAATGATTCATTGAAATTTAAAAATGATTGTTTTCATGGTCAGATTAGAAGAGACGTCAACCGACAAATAGCTCATGACTAACAAATTTTCAACAAAACATTAAATAGCTAGCATGATAATTTGAAACTACTACAAGCAGTTTCATAACAGAAGCAAAGCATCTTGGTTGTTGTGTGGTAGGCCCCTCTGGCACGCTTGATTAAGTAAAGAATTGCTCTTTAATTTCGATATGATAACAGAAAAACACATAATTCTGCATGTAAAAATGAAATTAAACTTGCACAACATATGCTGTGTTCTTTCTGCACCTATGTTGTACCTGTTTGTTACTTCTATATTATTATTATTACATTCGTTTGTGTCAATGTGTACAATAGTCATGTACTTAGGAGATAATTACATGTATACATTAGATCGTGCCCCTATTTTCACGTGGTGCAGTGTATGGGTGGCTGATTGCTTGAATGTAAGTCTTTTTAACTAACATGTTTGCTATTTTATTTCATTGTTTATTAGAACATGTAAACATGTTGAATAGCTCGCCCCAGTTCATTAAAAGCGACAAATTAACACTGGATTCTAATGTGAGTATTGTCAATTTAGTTACATTATACATTTATTTTAATTTGGAGAACTGCGAACATGTAATCATATTGAAGGTGATATATCGTCATCTGTTTTGTGTTTGAATATATCTAAAAGGCATATAATACAACCAAAACAATAATGTCTGACACTGTTTGACTGAAGTATACTGAAATGTGCAAAATCTATCACACCCCATAGCATTGGCTACAGTTGGACTGTTTCATAAAGGTATTGACTCCATGTTCCAAAAGGTGAAATATAACAACATTCAGTCCATGTACAGGGATACCTTTTACGGAACATAAATTCTGAAGTTGTGGTAGTAAATATAATTAGTTAGAAGATCCTTTGGTAGCATTGAACGCTACCAAAATTTAAAAAAAATAGCAGCCTCTGTTTGATTGTGTTTGTTCATGAGAGATGATGAAATATGCAATACTCCTTACTAGATTAAGCAGAACTGTTTCTTCATTCACATTAACTACAAAATTTCCATTAATATTCTGACATAGATTTCTTTTATTACGACTTTTGGTGTTATAGAAAATATTTTTTTATTTGGACAAGTTGGATGAAACAGAATTATAAAATGTATTTTGCTAGTAACTGTATATATATTGCTCTTGTATTAGTGAAGTTTTATATCATGTATGCTTTTCTAGAAAACAAAGTACGTACAAAACAAACTATAAATAATACGATGTTATTAATATTTAGTCAATGTTTATTTCTAAACCGTGCGTTGCAATATATGTTTAAACGGAAATATTTCATGCATTCTGAAAGATATAGTTTCCTCAAGTTTAAGAACTACTAATGTTGGAATATTTAGTTCATAGCTGATAGTCGCGTTCGAGACATCATCTGACTATTATTTCACAATGTTTTGTATGATTGCGTGCATGTCACATTAAACATTATTTCTGTGCACCACATTTTTAAGTGATGAAATTAAATACCTCCCGCTGGCACATTAGCTGTCTGTGTAGATTTTCGATTAATTTTCGCAAAAAAGGTTACAATATAAAAAGCAAAGCAACCAGATTAAAATACTAATTAACTTATCTACTATTCTCTGAAAACAAATCACTTCAGAGAAAAAAATGCATGAAACATGTATCCTACAAAAGTGCTAAAATTATTTTGATTGATGTTATAAGAAAGGTTCTGCTACTTTGTATTGCGAGATTTAAGCAAATGTTTTGTTTGTTGTGTTACCTATTTAGACTCCTAAAATCTCCACCAGTCGGGTGACTGCTATTATAAACTGCGTAGATATTTTACTTCATTTTAATGTCGAAATTAATATTTGATTTTTAAGTATAATTATAGAAATCTGAAGTCACTTCTGCTACAAGGTTTATCAAAACCTACAGTTGTGGAGACGATATTTACAATGAGGTAAGGTACTGTACCATGGACATGTTCCAAGTGTTTTTCGGAATATTATTACAGGTTTTAATGAAGGAGGATATGATCTGATTATGTTGAGTCACACTGCATGTTTGGTATTAGCCCTTTTGCAGTCCCTCTTTACACTTGGACGCTGCGCTTTCTTCTTAGAATGTGTCTAAATTACATGAAAGGCTGTACTAAAATCCTACTGGGACTGAGCTGTTATGATCTGTTGTATATAATTTAACGGAACAAAACGTTGCTGTGCATCGTTGTATCGCAATGACAACCCTTTTTGTTTATTAATGCTGATAAACCGCGCTTTGTTTAAAGGAAATCTATAAAGAAAATAATCGTTTCATTC
Organism: Mercenaria mercenaria; assembly: GCF_021730395.1. NCBI lineage: Eukaryota > Metazoa > Mollusca > Bivalvia > Venerida > Veneridae > Mercenaria > Mercenaria mercenaria. The sequence continues at coordinate 30,681,529 of NC_069362.1, forward strand.
ATTTATATCAAGTTTGTTTTTCATTTGTTGAGTATGTCATAGTAGGGTGCCTCCGTGGCCGAGTGGTTAAGGTCGCTGACTTCAAATCACTAGCCCCTCATCGATGTGGGTTCGAGCCTGGTTCGAGCCTCACTCGGGGCGTTGAATTCTTCATGTGAGGAAGCCATCCAGCTGGCTTACGGAAGGTCGATGGTTCTACCCAGGAGCCCGCTCGTGGTGAAATAATGCACGGAGGGGCACCTGGGGTCTTCCTCCACCATTAAAGCTGGAAAGTCGCCATATGACCTATCATGTAACGGTGCGACGTTAAATCCAACAAAAAAAACAACAACAACAAATGTCATAGTAGGAAAAGATTAAATTACTGGTATAGGGTTTGGATAGATGGAGGTACGTTACCGCTTCGATCGTGATAATCGTAGCTGCCCCTAAAACCCAGCCAAAGAATGTTTCAAAGTAACAAAGACACTAAATGAAAACCTCAAAATACTCATGCGTAAATATATATGAACTATATACACATGTCCTCATTTCCTTAGAAGAACGCAGATCAAAAGGAAAATTCTAACACGATAGGATTCATTTTCCTAGTAAACAAAGAAGGCTGGAAATTGTGTTATTATACAACAATTCATTTTTATGACGTCACAATTATTACGTTATAGCGTTAAACGGCATAGCGGCGCGCTTGAAAAAAAAACAAGGCAAATATCTAATGGTTTCGTCGAGGATGTACTTTCAAAGCCTTGGTAACGTGTTGGAATCAAAATATTATATCTCATTTAGTGATTTGCCCTTGCATTAAATAGTTGTTTGTCGTTCAGATGCATATAATCATTTGGGCTGCGCCTTCTTGATATAATTCCTTCGCATCTAAAATCCAAACAATGATTATTCAGCGACAAAACACACAATAAGATAAATTATATCTTAAATAACATTAAGTGCCCGACGACGCAAGTCTGAAGACAAGTATGACAACATAATTTGTTAAACCAAGTGGGCTTTGAAAACCTATCATCGATTCTTCCACCTGTTCCATTAAAAGACACAATCCAAGAGGAATACAAAAGTTCAAATGTATTAGGGCTGAACACCAAACATGCGGTATGTATCAAAATAGTCAGGACATATCCTCTTTTATTATTTGTTTTACAAAATACAAGTGAAAACAATACCCAGACCCAATTAAATACGTAGTTTGTGGTCATCCTCTCCGCAAAAGTAATGTTTTGATATATCTTGCTGTGGAAGTAATTGAAATTATGTTTATTAAACGAAATATAAAATATGAAGACTTCGTTAATTCTAAATATCAAAGAAAGATTTTAGATCTTTTATTTATTTGTTTGGATTTTATTTCGTAGATTGGCGCAACCGAGAAACCCATGGGAACATACAATACACTAAAATAAGCGATTACATATTATTTAAGTACAACTTTAATTTAGTAAGTGTAGTAGTTTTCCATTTTTTCTATTTTATTATAAAGTGTGTCAACTCGGCACATACTCCAAAATAAACTCTTTTATGTCTATGCTTTCCTCAAGAATCAATACAGCCCTCTCGATGCTGATTGTCTCTGTGGCATACAGTCTGTCAGAATCTCGGCGCTAATTGCGCTAAATAGACTCGGAAAGCAATTCTGTTTGTTTTATTGATAGGAAATTACATTCATTTCTTAAACCGTCAAGGAAAAAATTACATATAATAATTATAATTATTTCTCTAAGTACAATCATTATACAGTTGTTTTAAATATCACGTTTTGTTGATGCTTAGTAATATTACCATTAAACCCTTATAACCGTATTTAAGTATTACATTGTGGTGATAGTTTTCAAGAATCATTTGAGATTTTTTCTCTCTTCTTTTTGACCAAGAAACAATATTCATTAAAAATGCGCAGATGGCAAAATTGTAAGATGACAAATAACGTGCTTAAAATTGTCACGTGGATACATTAATATAAGATTCTGGCTTATTATCTGTATATACAAAATATGCTAAAACATGTCACAAAGGGTAAATAACACCATTTCCTGGTATTTCCGTTTTTAATGTAAATAGCCACAGACTCTGGTAAATACATAATTCAGCGTGAAATGAATTAAATATCTACTTAAGACAAACAGAAGAATGTATGAATAATGTAGACCTCTGCAAATCCATTTTGCGGGACGAAAGAATTTTGCAGTGCAAATAGCAAAGATAACTAAAAGAAAATATCAATGTATTTTTTTATTCTGTCTCTTATTCATACATATAGAACAGACAAACCGAGTGGATGGAAATGACAAGTGATCAAGTGTTCATTACAAAGACAAGAAATGAAATGTCTCTGGAGCCTCTGTTTATTTCCTCAATCCAACGTACATTACCGAGGATCCCCGTTCAATAGCATAGCAGATGATACAAGCATAAATTCTGTAGAATGCTAACAACGTTTGGCGAATGCCCGAAGATTACGTTTTTGAGAAAATTTAAGGGACGACACATGTTACATTTAGAATAAAACTATGCATAACATTATAACATGTGGCAGCCTGAGACTCCCTAAAGGGATATGTATTGTCTTAATTTAGTTAATATAGTGGTAATTCATTGCATTAAAGTCATTGCTTGTGTTTGGGTCTTTATTTTCGTCTATTTAACCATATGTGATTAGGTAACAGCAATGTCTCGAATAAGTTCTTCTGTTTTCTTCTTCACTGTATGTCTGTCAAAACTGTCTTAACAAGGAGCTGTGTTTCAAAACCCTAAATCATGCCCGAAGTGTATGACCAAAAATTTAATTTTATGAGGTTTTAATGTAAAGGTGAATGACATACGAAGCTCAGGGTCAGCTAAATATAGGTCAGTTTGTAGGTCTTGCAAAAGGATGTGTTGAGTGCAATAATGAACTAAATTTGGTCATTAATGTGTGCTGTAGGTTATTAAGGTTCGAAGGTGAAGGTCATATGAGGATCAAATTCATTTATATATAGGTCAGTTTGTAGGTCATGCCACAAGAATTGTTGAGTGTGAATATGAACTGAATCGGGTCATTAATGGGGGCTGTAGGCAGTCGGAAGCAGGTCAAGGTCATCAATATATATATATATCAGTTTGTATGTCTTCATTCAATATTTGTTTAGTGTAATTATGAACTAAACTAGGTCATTTCTGTGGGTTGTATAACCCAACGTGTTGTTTATTACGCTTCTGATTTGAATTGATAGTTGTTATGATTTAATCCAAAGTTATTCTATTATTGGACAGTTTGTAAGTCTACCAAATTAGTGTTTTAGAATGAGAATTGACAGTTTTCATCATTTTCATAAATCTCTTTCTCGGGTCAGATGAATCTGTTTTTAACCCGTAGACTATTGAATTATGTATTTTTTTTATTTATATTAGATGTTTGTCTTCAATTTTAATGAAAAATTCTATTATTGGTAAAAATTTCACCCATTTCATTTACAGGGAATTCTAGCGTACGCTTTTAAGAAATGAACTTTACAGGTTTTCATAACAAATCTTTAATAAAGTTATCTCACCCTTTCTCGCGTATTCAGCAACTTGCAAATGTGTTATTTTACACTGTAGAAAACATATTACAAGGTGAGGAATTAATGATATGTTTGTTTTATAATTGATATACTAGTATGTGTTATTTTACTAATGTGTTATACATCGAAATAATATACTTTAAAACTGATAGGGACTCAAGATGTGTGTTAAGGGACCGATGACAAGTGACATTGAATTCTAGTTTGCCATTTGGACATGGATACTTGGTGCAAGAATAATGATTTATGTTGAACTAGTGTTGTAGTTATAATTTCAAGCAATACTGATATATAATTTGCTCATACACTGTCAGGCCAATTATGAAGGTCAGTTAAATTCCTTATGTTGCTTGATGGAATCATTTGAAGTCCCACCTGAGTTATCACTTATTAGAAAATAAATTAACAAACAACTGAGAAAACAAGTGTCTTTAATCTTCAGATGAAAACTACACTCATTTCAAACTCAAATTGATTGGTCTCCGGCAAGGCAGCACCATATTAACATGATTACCAGAATGTTTAGTCGGAATGACCTTTCTTATCCTACATGTTAGGTCTGATTGTTTTACCATAAAATGATAGTCGAATGAGACCCATTTTTGGAAAATGTTGTGACTATCTGTTTAGAAATGTTTAACTAATATTCGCTTATTTTCATTCGAAAAACTCGAGCCTTTATAAATAAAACAGAAAGACGGTGAAAAAATGAACTTTAGGCGAAATGTTCAAAACGTAATTGATAATAGAGATGCACTACACTCAGCAATGAAAACATTGCGGGGAATTACCATTGTTGTTTATTTTTACAGGCATTATGGTTCTTATATTATGTTGATTTCCTCTCCGGATAATATATTGAAAACCTAGGTTCATGTATAATGAACATCCTTTCTGTGCCCCATTTACACTAAAAAAAATAATTAAATATCATTATGTTTCAATTTAATTATTTGTTACCGACAAATGTAATGTACCAAAAAAATAAAAATTAAGCTTCTTTTAATTGCCTAAAAACACTACATATTAAATGAGATTGGGAAATTAAGCATTTTATATTCGTCTCAAATTACATCTCATGTATCATTTCATATTCTCATGTATACAGTATAATTTATGTTGAATGTCAATCAGAATTATGTGCATGAATGTCAATACCACTAGCGACTTGGGTTATTTTGGCGGTTGCAAATGATATGGCGAAACAAAAGTCAATTTATCATATTGTCTTTCAGTTTATTTGGTAGTTTATCTGAACTTTTCTTCTTATACGAAATAAAGCGTGTATTTGACCATATGATTGGTGGATCAATATGTTATGATTGACCTTGACTTTACGATGTCTAGTGTACATCTTGGTAGTTAAAAATACGATCAAGTTGATGCTAGTTGCAGAAGGAAAGGTGTATCATATTGCAGGGAAAGGAAAATGTGTTCTTATGTTGAGGAACATTTAATGGTATTTTTCGAGAAATTTATTACTGAAATATTTATACATTTATATAAAATAAAACACTGTTTCATACGTTGAGCAAGATACCATGTAGGTATTGGCAATTAATCTTAAATCATAAAAGATAAATTCAGATTGGAGATATTGGAATATTCCAATGACTATTGCGTGTTATTTGTAATTAGAGATTGTTGATTTTCCATTATGACATTAAACACCTCATACTGTTTTATAAGCTCCACGTTAACACCTCTGATAAGAAGAAAAATAGCATATCGTCTAAGCAGATAAGAATCATAAGCTTGATGATTTAATCATTAGTCTCCCTGCACTACCAGCTTTAAATACAATTTTTGTCTGTATGACATTGTTGACACATCCATGAGGCAGCTATACTCTGCTGTTTTGTAAAGGATAAATATGTGTCTTTGAAAACCAATGTTTAATGAGGCGAATTTTTCTGAAAGCAACAAGTCTTGCATATCAGAAGGATGTCTGATTTTTCAACACGTTATCAAATTAAACCTGCATGACGTGAAATTTATTCCAAAATTCTTTCTTCTGAATTCAAAATTAAAGAGTAAGGTACACTTCGGCTGCGTATTGTTTTGCTAGGTGGAATCAATATATTACTCGTTAATACAGACCCACAACGACCGTAAAGTTGTTTTTGTCGTCCTATGATACTTGGCGCGTACATTTAAAGTCCCACCTTGATTTTTGTTAACAATTAAAATTAATAAACATGGACATTTGAGCGGGAGGAGGTGTAACCAGACAGGAATTCCTTAATTGAATATTTCTTTTCCTACTATTTATCTTTAAGCGTGATATACGTGTATTTGTTCCCCTTTAACACAGTGGGATACATATCTGAGAAAAATTTTAAGTAATAACTTTGGACACGCCGTCTTCTTTGCATTAAAAATACATCATTAAAATATTTATTTTCCAACAAGTTATATACGCGTAGTGTAAAACTTGAATAATTTACACAAGAAACACAAACTTAGATATTTTTTTATTCCGGGAAGCGTGTTTCATTTTAAAAGAATTAATAGCGCTATTAGAAAACAAAAAGAAAATAAATAATAGTAGAACAATAATTTTATATTTGATTTTATTTTACACGTATGTTTAATTTGAGCTGTTGTTTGTCCAGAGGTTATTCTTTTCTGAACTATGACATAACAGAAATATATCTATATGAAGAATTGCTGTTGAAATATATTGATTGGTGTATCTTCCTATTTTGACTTGAAACTATGCATTTACTTTTGCATTTACCTCAGCTTAATTCTGTAGAACCAATTCCTATTAGACATATTTTGCTATGAATTTGCAAACTATATACGACTTAAATGGCACATTTTCACTTTGTCTCACTATGTTGAAACTATTACATGGACATTACTTCTTTAAGATTGTCGCGTAGTATGTAAGCTTGATACAGGTATAAGAGATTGAATATCTATATTTGACTCATAGGAAAAGTATTGTCTCAATATCACTAAACAAGAAGTCCAAAACTTTACAAAGCGAATTAATAGCAGAATCGGTTTGGCAGAGTTTTTAAGACTTCTTTAAACGTACACTGGCTCCATGGTGCCAAAAAAAAAAACAACAAAAAAATGATAGTTGAAACATTTATCTTGTTTTTAGTATTAAATGATGATTGCACATTTAAAGATCTTGATTTGGCAACTTGTTAAGCTAGAAACAAAGACAAAATTCAAGTAGAAAGAATCACAATTTAGAGACCACAGTCACGGCAAAGTACAAAAAGGCCAAATATTGAGTTGTATTTATTGTGTTTTTTGCAAAAACAGACAATGTAAAACAATAAGGAACTTGAGGACAAAACAGACAGATATAGAAATAGTGAGGTTCCGCATCTTTACGACCATAAAACACTACTGGGGAATTTAATTTGGTTAATTACGCACAAAATACCAAACCAGTCTCCGTTCCCTATAAATATTTAGTAATAAATTTACGCATGCGTACAAACGCTGCTATAGGGTGCCGTTATGGAGAGGACGTATTTTTTTTAATGTGGCAGTTCCCAATGTAGTCTGGCTACCGACTAGATAATCTTCTTTTTATAATCATTTCTCTTATATATTCTGGCTCTGATTATCTCCAGTGTTTTAAGAAGAAATGGGATATAATTATATAAAATTTGAATAGCCTCAGGAATTATCTCCTGTGAACAAAACACCGTTTCTGAACACAGACTATTCCCACTGCTGTGCTGTGTGCTTTAAAGTTTCCGGTGTCTCTTATTATACAATATTCAATAACTTATATTCTTTCAAATTTAAAGTTGATGGAGCCGCCAATCTTGGATTAGGCTGGATGCAGTAGGGTGTGCGGGTTTTTTCATTACTTTATGCTTCCTTTCTATGTACAGGTACTCTGATTCTGATGAATAGGCTCTTGCATTCTCCCCGGCCGATAGCACTGCACTACCATAACAGTAATAATTCTTTAATATCTGTGCATGTCTGAAATGGAAACTTGTTTCTACGCAGCATTAACAAACCTACAAATTACGAGTTCATATCGTTTAGGACTGACTGTAATTACATATAGAAACAAGTGATTGTCAGACTATCTAGCCCTTTGACATAAAACACATCACATTTGTTTGGATGAATCAATATCTCGCTTCCTTATAAAGACCAGACGATAAATACAAGATGCAAGAAACTTTGTTTCAAGTCTGTTTGTACAAGAAACATCAAGTGTGAGCTATTTTCGACAAAATAGTTTCGGCGATACATCACCTTATCCCACGACTGTCTTTGTGAATTCTCACAGGGTTTCTGACTTACTATGTTGGGATAATACACGTTTTTTATGTATTGACGTCAGCAGAAGCCCGCGTGAATATTGGTCGTCTCCACAAATATATCCGAAGGGCTTCTGCAGACTGTGATACAAAAAGCAAACGTGTATTGTCGATATTCTTGCATAAAAACATAACACAAAGACTAAATGTGTTGTTTTCAAATGTGATGACTTACGATTTCGATACAATTTTAAATTACCATTATTTTTGCTCTTGGAAACGGTAAACATGTTCTAAATATACATAACCGGACCCCCACAAATCAAACAACACTACTAAAAGCATGTATTGAAGAAGGTTTTTAAACGATTTTCCCATTTCTCGTTATAACAACATGACATTACCCATAATTTTGCATGTCATTTAAAAATTCGGTAAATAAGAACACAATTTCAAGGATTATAGACACAAAGTATTTCATCGAAATTAGCACAATAATTTCGGGGTAATTAATCCCATATCTGGCTCGATTGTAAGACAAATATGTTATGCTATAGTAATGTATGATTACAGAAACAGCTATATAGCACACAAATGAAAATTATTTTGTTTCGGAAAATAGAGCGTAAGGACTAAAGGCGATATAATTTGCTTGCAAATCAATATGCTACGTGTTAATACAGACCATTACCGACTTTAAATTTGATCAATGTCTCCAGAAGCTCTTTTGAACCTTTGTTTAAATCCCTTTTGGTTTAATACTGTGGTGAAATTGTAAGCATAGCAACGTCTTTTACCCTCAGACACGCACTACAGAATAGAGACTTCATTTCCTTTGTATTGATCATAGCGCGCGCTGGCTGTGCATTTGTTTGTCAAGACATTCTAAATCGCCTGCATGTGTCGAACTCGTTAATAATGGCTTATCCCCGTCGAAAAGAAACTTCACCTACTGATGATTGACTTAAATGTGGCAGTAAAAAGGGGGCAAAGATGATATACACCGCTGTTCCGTGTCGGGCTTGAAATTAAGTTTTGCAGAGAGAAATTTAAATTATTTTAAAGAGGCAAAATACAAATATATGTATAGGCACTAGGTGTTATATCAGAACTTATATCAAACTAGTGTTTACTCATAAGACGAAACAAGCTTTTAGAAGCCATTCACAGACGCGGAGTAGCAAATTATCATTGTTATCCCGAGCCATCAAACTATCCTAAAACCGAAGGGTTAATAATAACAACAGTATAATACATAATAATAACAAGTATTTCTGGGCTTGATATTTTTGTAAAAGTACGTTTTACATTAATACACTGATTACAAATCATATGTCTTTTGCCTGTTCTGGAAGATATTGGTAATAGACAAGACATACTTTAGCACCAGTTTATTGACAGTGTTTGGTTGTCGTAAAATCGTTAGTATTGTTGACATCTTATATCATTAATTGCATTTAAATGTATAAAAATGTATTATACTGTGAAACTGAATCACCTTTGTCTCTAAAACTATCATAAAATGAAAAAATTAAAACATAATTACTTAGTACTGCATACTTATCAAAAGAAACAAGGACAAATATCAAAAACAAATTCTTCAACTAGTCCAATACTTCAATACATTTTGTATGTGTATGACCAAAATATTTTTCTCTGTTATTGCAATACAAACTTTATTTTTATTTTGGTTAACCTATTATTATATACTTGAACACTTAACATATAAAAAACACATTGTCATTTAGCCTATCTCACTAAAGCTTAAAATTTTAAAACACACCAAGTATGCATAACACTAGAGGAAATCAACATGAATAATTTTGTTCATGTAGTTCATGTAGAATAGAAGCAAGAATTTCCTAAGATGCTATGCGTTGTCGCTTCTTTGGCCCATTTGAAATTTGTTTTCCCCTTTGGAAATGTTCAGACAATACAAGCTCTTTCCCTATCCCTTGATTTATCAAGTAAATCAGCAATTCTGATTGAAAAAAAAAATGTCAAGACAGTATCAGCCGATTTATTGACTCTAAATAATTAGAGATAACACCGTTAAAGAAAGAACAGACATAGACTGTTTATTACTGTGCTAGTAATTACAATACCCTTATATGATTAATAACAGAAACGGTGATCTTCCCATATCCTCATTGGAAATCTATTTGATTATAGATCTTCCCTTGCGTGTAATTTATAGCTGTAAATGTTTTGTTCAATTTAAAAATACAACAGCAGAACTCGATTCTAAATAGTGTTCTTTGCGAACATCAAAGTAAGTTTGAAATGTATTTTATTCTATAAGCTTGCCTGTTTGGTCACTGGAGAACTCAAAAATGGTTCTTGTTTAAAATGTTGATGTTTGTATTTGTACTTTTGACTGCCTTTCTTGCTTGTTTTTGATATGTACATTTTTCTTTCCTTACATTACTTCTTCGTTCTCAAAATGTTGTTGTTAAAACAAAGTCGCTCATCGCAAATATCTTTGGCAAAGGCAACATGTAAAATATGTTTAACCATGTTAACACTCATTAATTCTACTTTGCGAACACAATAGAAGGAAAATTAGTTCAAATACAGTTCTTCTTCTTATTATTATCATTATTATCATACCAGATTTATATAGCGCCTTTTCATGATAAACACGTTCAAAGGCGCTTTACATATAGCAAACGCAGCCACATAGGGCTCGAAATTCATCCTCTGCTAGTACAGACACAGAGCGATCTGACCAGAGGGACAGAGTGAGATAAAGCCCCCAGAACAGATAGAGAGAAATCATTTTTAGATACAGACTTGTCCGGCTAACTTAGTCTAGCTCTTTGCGAATAGACAGTCTGGTTCTTTAACGTGTCCAGTGTATAGCACCGATACACGCGAATCCGTCTTACCTGGGAAGAACCAGTACAGGCCTCTAAGTTAGGTGGGAGACACTTAAGAGCATCTCAGAAATTTCCAGTGTCTGGACCGGGATTCGAACCCCGGACCTCCGGATTGACAGTCAAGCGTGTTACCACTAGACCATTTAATAGTATCTACATATTGATCACAAATTTACTGTTGAAATGACATTACCTATCATGGATTAATACGTCTTAGGCTTTCATTATTCTTGCATTACTGTACTGTGAATGAAGATAAAAAGTCACAAAGCAAATCAATATTAGTAGAACTGTAAACGTTTTCAGAGTGAAAGTGAGGCCTCGACTTAAGTTCTCCTTTCATAACTATCTGAGCATATTTCATTAAATCCATAAACTGGCCTATTGCATTGGCAATTGCATCAGCTTTATAGACCAGATGCTTAATTAAACAGTTGTATAAAGATACTGTGTCATCACAAAGTTTATTTGAAGTTTAGACTGAAGTTCTTTTGTATTTGAATCAATTATAAATCAAGCCGGAAACAAGTTAGAGGTCATCAAACTGATATGATAGCATGGTATGCGCTAAATTAATTTAAATAATCAAATTATAAGTCAGTTTGCTCAGACATGTTTCCCTTTATGGTTTTTCTACTGCAAAAAAGGCGACATAAGTGTTATTATATTTAACACAACCAATGTATAATTTGTTAATATAAAGTTGGCGATATGAGGAACAAATGGCAAAACTAATTTTTGTTTACGACCTCATTTGCTTCTTCGAGTCACAACAAGATGAAATATCAATATATCTCACCTTTTTATGTTGTTTAAAAGTACATTTACATTCATTAAATGTAAATGTTTATCTTATTTTGTCACTTACTGTACCAAACAGGACCAGCCTCAAACACGGTGCATATCCATATCGGCGGACTCTTTGCGAAATCTGCTATATCGGCGGTTTCTTTGCGTCGGCACCGGCTATTCTTTGCTATAAACAATGTCCCAGGTCGGTAAAGGAGTCGAAAAATCGACATATTTATGCTGAAAGTTTGCCTGATAATTTCTATTTGCATGGTATTAATATTAACCAAAAGAGAAAATATAAAACTAGAATTAGTGGCATATTTGATGTATAATTTAATTTCGATCCATTTATAACCATACTTTTTCCGTGATGTTTTTTTAGAAATCATACAGTATTTTGGTTCTTAGACTGTCGTTATGGTTATTCTGTGTTGTTGAGCTGCTTGTAATATAATAAACGCCAATAACAACAATTTGCCAGGTGTAATGAACTAGTCAGCTTAGATTGCGGGTTTAGAAATGACATAACAAAATGTTTTGCTTTTTTCTTTTATAACTTGAACATGGTCTGAAAATGTTCAAGATGTTTTTAATTTTCAATTTTGGAATCTTGTGAAATTCTTCCATTTACTTATAAGTAATTTAGTGACGATTACCAATTATGCATGGTTTATACTTTCATATTTACATAGTTATTATACACATAAATATTAAATAAAGATAAATATGTAGTGTATAAAATATATTTAGAAATATGATTTTTTTGAAATGTTGTCTTTTATTACATAGCATTTTTTCCCTGTTTTTCATTAAAGATTTCAGCAAAACACCTCCAGTGAAAATTGGTAAGATAGTAAATGCATGCCTCCTCTTGACATATCTTCAGTTCTATCAGTGAAGCGATATCATGTAATGTATGTTCCCCCAGAGAAAAAGAAAATATCTGCCGAGTTTTCTCATTAAAATCTATAAAGTAGTTGTACATTTATTTCATATTTCATATATAATTCATTATCAGAACATTCAATGGTGAAATAAGATTTCAATCCCAAACTTGGCAGACTATTCTAGTTCTATTCATCTTTTCAGTTCTAACACCTGCTAATAGAGATACAAATTGTACTATGTAAAAATGCTAAGGCTTTGAATAGTGCTTTATATCTAGGACCTATTCGTGTTCCTTTGCTCAAGTAGTCAATATATTAATTTGAAGGACTGTCACGTACTCTTTCATTTGGAGGCATTTAATATACTCTGAGACATCTCAGACATCAAGTAATGGAAGCGATTTTAATTTCAGTTATGCCTTTACTTTTGAAAAGTCTTTGAACTTTGATAAATTGATTTGCGGTAATTTGTAATAGTATAATTATGTATTAGAAAAAAAATATGGTTACAGGGAAAACAGTATATGTATTGTACTTTATTTTTGGTCTCTCGAATGAATCAATCTACAAAATTGAAAACGACACGTTATATGCTCAGTATATTACCTGCCTCCTATGTATTGTTAAGTACCAAATGAATATAGATACTCTGATTAGGTTGCTTTATTCAGCAAACCCAAACTGTCATAGCTAGTACCTTTGTCCACTTATACTCGTTCTAACCTCTCTCAGTCTCTAACAACACATCTGCAATTAGTGTACTGATCGTTTGCTGTCTATTTCATTTTGTGTTAACATATCTACTTGAACCGTTTCTACATGTCTGTTATTAAGCTACGTCCATACTCCAAGTCCAAAGCCGTTTCTGAGACTTTGTTTGTAAATTCTCATTGTTTATAAATTATTATATTTTAATAAACATCGTAATCTGACAAGAATTCATTTTCGCCCCGTTTACTGCACCAGACGCATACTGTATAATGTTCTTACGAGTTTTATAGAGAATGTCTTGAAATAGACAGCAAAGCGCGCAATGGAATAGTACCAGAGTAAATATTCGTTTACGTAGTTCTCGTTTTCTTTGTGATAATTGAATAATTTGGAATTCAAACAAAATAAACATTTCTCCAATATAGATGTAATGTACAACGGACTTATAAGAAGTATTTATGATTATGTACATACTTTTTCCACTTTCCTCAACACCCGACTCCTTTCTCTATGCTTTTCCGTTTTTTATGCCCCCGAAGGGAGTCATATAGTTTTTGAACCGTCTGTCCGTCTGTCAGTCTGTCGGTCTGTCCGCAATTTTCGTGTCCGGTCCATATCTTTGTCATCCATGGATGAATTTTCAAATAACTTGGCATGAATGTGTACCAAAGTAAGACGACGTGTCGCGCGCAAGACCCAGGTCCGTAGCTCAAAGATCAAGGTCACACTTAGACGTTAAAGGTCATATTTCATGATAGTGCATTGATGGGCGTGTCCGGTCCATATCTTTGTCATCCATGGATGGATTTTCAAATAACTTGGCATGAATGTGTACCACAGTAAGACGACCTGTCGCGCGCAAGACCCAGGTCCGTAGCTCAAAAGTTAAGATCACACGTAGACGTTAAAGGTCATTTATCATGATAGTGCATTGATGGGCGTGTCCGGTCCATATCTTTGTCATTCATGCATGGATTTTAAAATTATTGGGCATGAATGTGTACCACAGTAAGACGACGTGCCGCGCGCAAGACCCAGGTCTGTAGCTCAAATGTCAAGGTCACACTTAGACGTTAAAGGTCATATTTCATGATAGTGCATTGATGGCGTGTCCGGTCCATATCTTTGTCATTCATGCATGGATTTTAAAATAACTACGCATGAATATGTGGCACAATAAGACGGCGTGTCGCGTGCAAGACCTAGGTCCGTAGGTCAAAGGTCCTAAACTCTAACATCGGCCATAACTATTCATTCAAAGTGCCATCGGGGGCATGTGTCATCCTATGGGGACAGCTCTTGTTGTATCTTGCATATATAACTAAAATAATTATAATTAAAATGTACTCGTTGCAACTCGTCTGATATATCTTTCAAATAAATACTTTGCGACGCATGACTCTCTGGCTGTGTTTCGGCCATGAAATCTACGCTACTCTTGTTTTGTCGTCCGTTAGTTAAAAAGTTTTCATTTTTCATTTTTTTTATCAGAAAGTTTCATATCTAATTGTTACGATTAATTTCAATATAATAATTAAATATTTTTATTTTGTAAGCTGGTACTATTCCAATAATTCTATTTATGCATTCGTTGACATATTCATTTTGTGACCTGTACATGTAGTGCTGATTCACAACTCCTTTTCATTCTCCCAAATCATAGCTCTTCAATTCTTTAAAACAATGAAATCAAAGATTGCCGAATATCTGAATATTAACAATTTATGTGTGTTTATACGGTTTTTCTTTTCGAATATTGGGATTTAAAAAAAAAACACACAACAACAACAACAAAAAACAGTCCACGTTTTTAAAAAAAAAAACGGTTCAATAATTCTAAAAGAGAAACTAGTATCAAATAGAAAGTTAATACAATTATATTGAATAATAAATCTCTTGAAAAGAATAGTAATTTATGTCATTTATTTCATGCAACTCCAAAGTATTAATATTGAAAATAACTAAATATATTTTCAGGTGGTGGACAAAAACTTTGTGAATCTTACGATGCTGTTCACACAGACACAGAAAGGGTTGAGTCACAGCAAACATCTTTTGCAATCATGCGTAAGTATATATTTTTGTTTACGAAAACATTGAAAATTACAAAAAATAATGATATTAATACACTTTATACGACGAGGTTTACATATTCAACTTTAAAACATATTTCACATTATGGTCCTAAACACTTAAACATAAAATACAGAGGTTGTAATAATTGGTGAAGTTTTTAGATGAAAAATATGAGTACAAACAACGCACCTGTGAGTATGTTAATCCTTAGTGGTATGCAAATAACTTCTAAAAGGCATGTTTATATAGAATGTATTATCAAGGCAATATCAGACACTACGTGTTAAAGTTATTTTTTTATCTTAACTGAGTATATGATAATATGAATATCAGTTACTTCAAACAACATCTTCGAAAAAAATCCGTGAACAGATCGTGTGGAAGCACATAATGTAACCAAGCAATATAACAGCGGACTCGGTTTGATTGATTCTATTCATGAGAGGTAATGACATGTGCAACACCCCTCGCGCCCACAAGTACCGGATTCAGTGAAATTCTATGACAGTAAAACTGAATGTTCTTCATAGTCCCAAAGGACTAGAAAATATAACAACGCTGAGTCCACGTACGGGGAGACTTTTTACAGACGCCACATTGCACCTAAAGACTGCTTTTATGATAGTTAATATATCTGTGAAAAGATCCTTTGGAAGCAACATAATTGCAAACTCGGTGGTTTGATTGAAGTCTGTTCATGTGAGGTAATGAAATGTGTAACACCCCTATGGCTAATGCGGCATTCTATTACAGTGAAAGTTTTCTTACAATATCTTTTATATATATGACTCGGTAAATATCAACTAAGACCATATTGTTTGTTTTAAAATATTGGCAGCTTTGTTCAAATGTGAAAAATCATACTTAAAATACGATATCTTATGTATGTAAGACATAATGTATGTATTAATGACTAAATAACATGACAAGACAACAAAAATAGCTGCCGCCTGACAGTAAAACTATGCTTAACTATATCTGTTTCCTTTGTAATATAGTGTCAAAATTTTTACTACCGGTATATTACTATTCCCAGCTTGAAGGTTTTAATCCTCTGCCATTCAAGTTAAACATTCACCAACATCTCCCCAATCCTCCCCTCTCCCCCACTAAATCTAATCTTATCTACAGGTTATCAGTGAGTATATAATGACCATGAATTTTAAATTAATTTGCACAGTTTCGACTGACAAATGAAGAGATACATTTAGTAATTAAATTGTAAGAAATATTTTACTTCCTGTGATGTATAGTAATAATAAAGATATATTTATCATATTATACCAGATTTACATAGCACCCTTTTCATATGATTAACACGTTCAAGGACACTTTACTTAGGGCATAGGCAGCCACTCAGGGAGCCAAAATTGATCCTCTGCTAGAACAGACACAGTGCGATCTGACCAGAGACATCTCAGAAATTTCCAGTGCCTAGACCTGGCCACCAAAAAAATGATGATGATGATAATAATGAAAATAAAATAAACAAAAAAAAAATTAAATTATAATAATAACTGAATTCATGTTTAATACATGTATATTTCATATAAATGAACATGAAAGAAAGTCAAAAAAATGTATTTTTGTCTGTGCTATACACTAAAAGGCACTGACAGAACTTACAGAAATATAAAAATTTCCCAGATTTTTAAAGCAAGCGTTGCATTTTAGTATAACTCTTTTTATTTTTGATATCCAACAGCAAATTCTGGACATGTATCGAGACAAGACGTGGCCTTTAAAGCAATTTAATATTGGAGAAAAAACTGGTAATCTCTAACTACAATTCTCTCCCAAAATGCGTTATATCATACTTCGCAAAACAGGAAAGATTTTCCGTCAGCCTATCCGTTCGTTAGTTATCTAGTTATCTGCAAGTGTCTGGATAATAATTTAGCAAATATAATTCTAAAGAAATTTGAGCCAAACTTCGATTCAATGTAAATTACAACAGGATCCCGGTCAATTTTTCTATCGGCAAAAATATGCCCCTTAGCTGGAGAATTAAATGAATTATGTAAACTGTTATATTGTTTTATTTGTATACATTAAAGCCTGTATTTATCTACCAATTCTAATCATAATTCTATACTACGTGTATGACTTTAAGCTCATGTTTGATTATGAATAACATCGGAGTAATAGTTCAAAAGTGATGACCCTAGATATATCGAAAATGCCGAATTTCCTTCTAGCTCAAAATCGAGTCCTACATTTTAACTGACCTTTATCATATGTACAGAGAAAGTCCTTACACCAAATTGTCGTTCAAGATTATATGCAAAATTGGAGTATGTGGTCTAGAGTTATAGATACATGATTTATCAAAAAGAGCAAACACTCTAACACATTGACGTCTTCACAAGTCCTGGTGATATTGAAACAGATTGTTTATACGCGTACGATCCAAGTCACATTTATTTAGGCACATGTCAAAGTTTTCTTGAAATATGTGTCCTTGATTTATAAAATCTGCACATTCGCTGTGAACACAGTAGTTCCTTCATTCTAAACCTTTTGCATTTTCGCATTGATACGACAGGTTTAATGCGACTTACGTGTCCTTAAGGAAGGGTCAGTTTACTTACTGATCC
This sequence comes from Mercenaria mercenaria, assembly GCF_021730395.1. Taxonomy (NCBI): domain Eukaryota; kingdom Metazoa; phylum Mollusca; class Bivalvia; order Venerida; family Veneridae; genus Mercenaria; species Mercenaria mercenaria. The sequence continues at coordinate 30,699,269 of NC_069362.1, forward strand.
GTTACATATTTGTAAACGGCACGGCGTCATTTTTGTTTTGATTTTTAAGGCTCCTTAAGCCTAACCTGATACATAATTTTCCAGTTATTGTGTGTATTTTCTTCTTGTCTTGATATGAGAGCCAATTGTTAAGTATTCTCGGTAATGTCGTTCTGAAATAAAAGAATCAATAAAAAGTACCAAATTATATTTGATATTGTATTAATTTGAGTAAAACGTTTGAAAATTCAAATATAAGATTTTACTTTCTTATATATTTACAGCTTATACAGGTCATATGTCTGATTTACTTTCTAATCATCTACCGACCATGCATGTATATTGAAACCATACTGTGAAATTGACTGGCCTATTCTGTCCCAATGATGTCAGTATTACTTTAGACCACTATCTAGAGATTTTAACATAATTATATGAAGAGTTTTATGAAAAGAATGGGATAAATACACGTTTTGTGTAGTTAACGTTTGCAGAAGCCCGAAAGATATGTTGGTGACAGACCGAAGGTCGAGGTTACCAATATATATCAAGCGGGATTTTGCAGACGTTAATACACAAAACAAACGTTTGTTGTCGTTATCCTTGCATAAAAATGACAGAGAGACTAAATGTATTGTTTTCATAGGTGACATCTTTACATGACTGGTATAAAGTTACCACTCGTGTTGTTTGTGCAAAAAGTCAATATGTTTTTACACAACAGCAGTCTTTAAGTGCCGTGTTGCGACTGTTAAAGGTCTCATCTTACTTGGACTCTGTGTTGTTATATTTTCTGGCACTTTAAAATTGAGCACATTTATTTTTACCATGATAGAATTCCGCTTAATTCCGTAACCTCTCATTAACAGATTTAATCAACCATATCCGCTATTGTGTTGCTTGGTTGCGTTTTATGCTTCCAAAGGATTTTTTCAAAGATTTTATTACATATCCTTAACTGGGTACATAATCCAACAACACTACGAAAAGCATATATTAATGCTTTTAAGCGATTATTCTTATTTCTCATCATGAAATTAAGCATTTTTTCGGTAAACAGGTACTATATTTCAAGAATAATTATTTTACATTCGAATTATTTTCAGTACGAACTGTTTTCTTTCGTGTTGACATGAGTCGTAGATTTATATGAATTCTGGGAGATATTAAATGAAAACTTACCAACTGATACTTTCCAAAACTGTTAACATTATTCTTAAAATAAAGAATCGCATAAGTTATGTGAGATTTAATATATTCCTACTTTTTAATACCGCCTATTTCGGAAGAGAGTAATTAGTGCCGCAAATTTTTTACCCAAAACCCCGCATTTCAAAAGTTAAAATCATGTATTAACAGGGCGTGAATTGCCTTGTTACTACACGCTTTTTCTTCCGTTAACTCATGTCTGGATTCAGTGATTACGTATTTTTCATGCAAGAATTACATTTTTGAACACTTTCATAATACTTTTTGGGCATTTCTGACTGCAGGCGCCACGCGAGTAGCGGCTATGTTCCCAGTGGTGGCTTTGGTAATGATAACGATAGCCGTGATCCTTGGAATAATTGGCAACATCAGGCGTGACATCAAGACACTTTTGGCTGCTGTAATATCCATTCTTGGAGGTAATTTCCTGAAATTAATAAGTGCTTTTGTGTAATCGACAGCGATGAGATATCTCAATTAATTCGTAGTCTCTTTGAGGATTTCAGTGAAAGTAATCAATATATTATTGATAAGCTTCCTCGGCAAGGATGTCGTTATTATAAAATACGTCAATAGTATGCTTATTTTTACTATCAAAATTCAAATTTGGTTTTAAGATTTAACTAAAATTAAAAACGCTTCTTCGTGAAGATATATCAAAACCCGTTTTATGGTGATGTTGTTTACAAACTTCGTTAATTTTTGGGTCATTGTATTTGCTAAAGTTCTTACGCGTTTTGTTAAAAGAGGATACATTCCTACTGTTTTGAGATACATCGCATGTTTAGTGATCAGTCCTTTTACATTTGAACGCTACGCTTCCGTCTTTGGTTGTGTCTTACGGAATAGGCAGATGACTATATGATAAGTGGTCCTTAAATCCTACCAGGACATAGATATTGTGTTAACAGTCATCTGGCCTGTTTCGTCGGGCCCTTAAGGGGGTTTCCCTTGTGCTCTGTCTTTTTCAAAGTCATCCAGTACTTGATATTTTGCTTTTTTAGGGTTGCTTTTTATATACATTTACAAAAGCATGCTTATGTGCTACAGAACCTTTCTTCTGTTGTCATAGCGTGTGTTAGCGATACACCTTCTGGGGATAATTTTATTTACACTGTTCTATGACTTATCTTGTCGAAACATGTTGGGGGTAAGAGTACATCTAAGGGCACCATTTATTGGTTTAAGTTCCTCAGTGGTTGTTTTGTCTCTGTCCGTTCCAAGGCGGTATCACACTGTGTTCCTTTATTTGTTGGGTTTGTCCTCGTATCTGATTTTTATGTGTGTTTGTGTTTGTCATGCGCACGTCAGCGTGCTAAAATTTGCGGATTGGGAAGGTTGCCGTTTTTGAACGTAGCTTAGGACATCCGCATGCATTCAATATGGTTATAGCGATTGTTTTTGAGTTGCCACATTAATTACGATGATAGATTTTAATGTTCAGCTTATTAAATACGAGTGTTGCATTGGCATTCGCAAATACACATTATGGCTCCCACATATAGTGTGGGAGATATATTGATTTAGTGGCCTGTCAATCTAGTTGTCTGTCACAAAGCTTGTTCACGCAACTCCTTTGACACCACTAGACGAATTTACAGCAAACTTCACAAGATTTATCATTGCCAAGCCTTGTTGTGCATATCGTCAGAATTTTCCAAATTAATGATTTTCAGCAGATTTATCAAATTTTATTATGTTTCGACCACTTCTCTTATATCATTTGGAAGATTTCCACTAAATCTTACAGGTGTGATCAGTGTCAAGCTTCATTATGCACAGTTTTTGGCATTTAGCGTTTCATGTTAATGGCCAGTGATTTATCAGATTTTACAATGTTTTGGCCGCTTCCCTTAATTATTGGGCGGATTTCCAACATACCTCAAAAAATGTTCAGTGTCAAGCCTCATATTGAATGTTGTCCGGATGTTCCAGTTCACTGATCTTCAATGGAGTTATGACCCTTGATTTGTTGTATTTCATCTTGTGCGGGCAACTCCAAAAGTGACCATTGCCGAACCTGTTTTGGGTATGTTCCGTTTTGGTATTTTCAGCAGGGTTTTGGGCCTGTGATACGTCAAATTTTATAATGTTTTAGCCACATCTGTTGTATGAAAGGGCGGATCTCTACCAAATCTTACAGTAGTGATCAGTACAAAGTCATATTATGCAAGTTCCGGTTTATTGATTTTCAGCGAAGTTATTGCGTTTTATTTTTCAAATGATATATTTTTGCAACTTTGGACAGATATCCACTAAACAATACAAGAGTTATGGCCCTTTATTTGTTATATTTTACAAGGCTGTATACAATTAGGTTGAATTCTACCTATACCACTGGTTGAATTCCACCAAACTTCACAGGAGTTACTGCTGCAGTGGTGTATATCATTGAAATGTTATAGTTCGGTGATTTTCTCTAGAGTTATGGTCCTTCATTTGTGCCATTTTACTATTTCTAAAAGGTACGTGGTGGGAGACTTAGGCATTGAGTATATACGTTTTTGGTTCTTAAGGTTTGCTTTTTATATAATTATACAGAAGCATTTTGGTGTTTTATATAACATGTCCTTTGTTTCCATTGAGTGTGTAATCTTGGCAGTGATTACTTTTATCTACACTGTCCTGTGACTTTGGAACATGGTGGCGGTAATATTGAGGTTGGGTGCGCATCATAAACCGGTTTAAGCTCCGCAGTGGTGTTTTTGCCACTTACCGTTCCAAGGCTGTGCCTCTCAGTGTTCCTTTATTTGTTTGTTTGGTTCTCGTGTGTTTGCTTTGCATGTGAGTCAGTGTGTTGGCAGTGTCATCTGCATTTTACGAGTTTCGTTTTTGGGAGGCTTTGTTTTTTGGAACGTGGCAATCCCTGTCTGATATTTATCCTTGTCTACCTTTAATAAGTGAATAATTTAATACCAGTTTAATGAAATCGTAAGCTTATAATACTAGAGTTTCACTTAGCTGATGCTAGTTAGGGCGTAAAGGATGTTGTCCTTTTTATACGCACGAAGGGACGTATTATGTTACGGTCCCGGTGTCCGTCCTATAGCAATTTCGTGTCCGCTCTGTAACTCTTGAACCCCTTGAAGGATTTCAAAGAAACATGACACAAATGTTCAATACACCAAGACGACGTGCAGAGCGCATGTTTTGGATGTGTCATTTCAAGGTCAATGTCACACTTAGGGGTCAAAGGTCATATGAGTGCGTTTCCTGTCCGCTCTGTAACTCTTGAACTGCTTGAAAGATTTCAAAGAAACCTTGGCATAAATGATCACCATACTGAGACAACGTGCAGAGTGCTTGTTTCGAATGACTAGCTTCAAGGTCAAGGTCACACTTAGGAGTGAAAGGTCATATGAGTGTGTTTCTTGTCCGCTTCGTAACTCTTGAACTGCTTGAATGATTTCAAAGAAACTTGGCACAAATGTTCACCACACTGAGGTGACGTGCAGAGCGCATGTTTTGGATGACTCGCTTCAAGATCAAGGTCACACTTAGGGGTCAAAGGTCATATATGACTTTGCTTTGTGTAAATTGCTCTGCATTGCAGTGCTCTTGTTTTTTATTTGACAGATCCCTTTTTGTTCTCTTACAATATTTTTTTTGAATTACTTCCCTTTTTTGTTACTATAAATAGCCTATTTTGAAACTTTTTTATTATTGGCCGTAGGAAAAAACCGAGACCACTTTTCTGTGGTACAACACGGATGGTAAATCCAATTTTTAGATGTATTTTGATATAACTTTACCTGGTAAGATTTTTCTGTGGACTAAGAATTGTTTTTTCTTGGGGGGGGATTTCTTCTTTTTTGTTGTTCCTGTCCTTTGGGCTTAAACAGTCAAGTTCTTTAAATTTTTCCTCCATCCTCTGATGTAACCCTTCGGGCGTATATTGCGCCGCTTGGCGGCGCTCTTGTTTACTCTCATGAACTGACTCCATACTATTATTATGCTTTCAGAGAATCTTCATATGGATTTACTTATAACCCTGAGAACGGTTGTTGCTAATTATTTCAACAGCTTTGGCATCAAGTGCAAAAGAAAAGAAATAGTTTTTAATCAAAGTATTTGACAAGAAGTAAGTAATGAAGGTAATGCTATATTTAAGTCCTACTTTTTCAGGTCTGACATTAGCTGTAGGTATCATATTTTATATTTCTGCCATTAACGACGAAGTCGGTCATAGAACCAAAGGGAAGGAAGGTAAACAATTTGAATACGAATATGGTTGGTCGTTTTTCTTCGCTGGAATGGCATTTATGATAGCAGAAGGAACAGCCGTCGTGTTTGTTACACAATTTATGCAAAGGAACGCTACCACTGACGACATGGTTAGGATTATTCCAGGTCTTGAAGACAAACTGGAAAGTACAGATAAAGATGAAAATGATGACGGTGCAACGAACCCAACAATTGTTATGTAAAAAGTGAAAGGGAATTTCCTATAACTTTACTGTTATTATTAAAAGCGTTGAATTTGCATTTTCTACAATCTGTGCAATTTATTTGCAAACAGTGAAAGTGTTTACTACAAATTCTTTTACAGTCACGTTAACAGTGCAAGAGTATTTGCTCATTTACTGTATTATACAAGTATTATATAAACCATTTTCAATGAATGACGTCGTGTGTTCGTTAATCTGTGCGCACTACAGCAATGAATGAAAACCTTGCGATCAGTCGTTTGACAACGGACGCATTTTTAAAAAGCCTTGACCGTATTATGGGTCACATTTTAATACGACACAGCGGATGGGCTACCAGATATGATTAAAAATGGAAGACAAACATAGCACATTAATGTTGCAGAGAGGTTAGGAATTAAAACCTATTTAATGTTCGTTGTTACTCCGAACATAGCACTTTTCTTGTCGGTATGTACGACAGCCTTTGCAAAACAGTTTAACTACATCAGCATTTAGTAGTTCGACATATAAAATGATCTTCTCATTGTTATAAAACTTATAAAACAAGACCATTAACATAAAAGTTAAATCTGTTTAAAGTAAACATACCGATTGGTCGGGCATGATGTTACATTCGTCATGAGAATTTTTGTGCATGTATTGTATAATTGTACTTTTTACATTGTAAGCATTGGTTCCGATACTTAAGACAATTGCAGTTAGTATTTGAAGAGTTTCGGGCACTTCGGAAGTGAGCCGATAATTGCCTAATGGATGAGACAAATGTGATTATATTATTTCATTGTTATGTCTTAATTTTTACTTTCAACGTATTGTCTTGTTTATTCAATTTCCAGCATCGGCTGGTGACCATTTATGGTCGTTAAAACGACATGTGTACATAGCTTACAAACCTGTTTATACACTTGTGTTATATTCGAAGTTGTGACATGAAGTTCACTATTCTTGTGATATGATGTTTTGATCTTAAGCAAATCCCTTCGTTCATTTATCAGCTTGTTACAATATAATTGGTATAATAACTCATGCAACTGGCTCGCAGAATCAAAAACAACATTTCTTATGTCCTTTATCGTTAGTATCCGTGTTAATGAAACATATCTGGTATATCTTCAGCTGGTATTTGCAAAGAAATTTGGTTAATACGGATTATTAAAAAAAAAAAAATAATGTAGATCTAAACTTTGTATACATTTTACCGCCTTTTTTACGCGACGTTGTTTAACGACGTCACGTCCGTTGTTTTTATTGTTATTCTTCCCTGAGGAAGGCTTAACGCCGAAACGTTGGAAGTTAATAATTATCTATGAACAAACGCTACACGTGTTGTTGTTGATTTTTCTTATTTGTTAATTACGGATTATTAAAGAATACTGCACAATCGTAAAATGCAGTTTGGACATACAAGTCACCATGTTTCATTTTGCCACAATTAGTGTATCATATTAACAACTTCTGATTATTTATAACAGATATTTGCATGATTCAATTGCATTGTAATTTATCTACCACAATTTGATGCACTTAATACATTTTGTGTTACATTGTTTTTTTTAACAAATAAAACTGTTTCTTTTATTGTTATATAGACTTTCTTCAAATCCTCCTTTACCATATAATAATATACCACTAATACAGTCTCTCGGACTAAATTTGTTCGAGTTACCGGAAGTTCAAACCATCAAAGATAATATGTTTTATAGAGATTTTGCCGGGACCTGACGATGAGTTCGAGCGAAGGGTTGCGCTCGAACTATCCGACTTCGAGTAAACGAAGCTTGACTGTAGCTTGAAAATACGAGCTAAATACAAAATTGAAGATGGTTCATTCAAAATTAATATCTTTCTAGAGCAAATCAATTACACAACAAATGCAAAGTTCTCTAAAATATAAATAGGGACTAGATTCTTATATATATCAAAGATGATGTTAAAATAAATCAACAACTTCAAAGGGACTAATGTCCAAGAAGATGTTAATACTTTCAGCCATTGGAAATTATTTACTTTTGCTGCGTCCTTTGGAACAGTTGACATATGATATTACTTCCAGTTACAATTATGTCTTCAGTTCTTTGCTAAACCATGCTGATTAGCAGATACTACATGTTCGTACACATTATGTTACCCGTATATTTCAATGCAGAATAAAAACGCCGACCGTATTGCAAAGGGTATCAAATGTTGTATAATATCAACGTTCATGTAATCACTTAACAGAAGCATTCTAATTAATTTGTAGGTATTGTTACTTATAAAGTATGCTTCCTTTCCTTGTTGGCACAGTCAACATACTACAAAACTGTGTATCGAGAGGTCGCAAGTTTGATCCCTGCTCCAGGACACTGTTTCTGTGTGATAATTTGACAGAAGGAAATATGACTTAGTATTTTTTCCGTTTCGTATTCCAAACGGGCTTTGTAAATAGAACGAAATGAATTTGCAGCAATTAGATGCAAAACAAATAGTCTTTAGGTTGCTCGCATTGAAAAGAACGGATAATTTTGCTCAGCAGATATTACTGTGAAAAAGTTCAGATCAGAACAACAGTATACCGTCGAATAAAGTAAATTTGATTACTTGCTGTTTAATAATGATATAATAATAATAAAATAGGGTTATTATAACAGTAGCTTGATCTGGGATGCAGTATTCGGCTCGAGTGGATTTTGCAAGATCGGATCTCACGAGGCGCGCAAGCGCCGAGTGTGATCCGACATTGCAAAATCCACGAGAGCCGAGTACAAAGTCCCAGATCTAGCTACTGTTATAATGACCCTTTTATTATATACATTTACCATTTTGATTCTTGTTTTGTTCTTGAACGAAATCTTCAATGTTTATCGATATTAAATGGAACTTAGTGAAGTTTTTATGTGCGCTATTTATAGAAATGTGTCGGATCATGCATATTAATGAAAATAGTCCGGCAGCATACAATACGGAAGGTGCAATACGGAATTTAAAAGGTACAATACGGAATTTTTGTCTGTCTGTTCATATTTGATTGTGAAATACAAGCCGATTTTTTACAGAATTTATATAGGTATATAATAAAGACATTTATTTAACGAGGCAGCATACTTGCCGAAGCAATCTTCCGTATGGGCCTCTACAACTACTACAACAACTGTTTGAAGTTATTCAAAAATGTTTTTTTCGTTTGACTGCTAGTCTACCGTTAGATAAGTTAAAATTGATTTATAAATGGTAACGCGTTTCAAACAATCTGCTTAAATTAAGTAAAGGAGAAAAGCCGAGCTGTCTTTTATGTGGGAGAAAGGACAAATAGAGGCGCAACGCACCGAAATGTGTCCATTCTTCTACATTATTGACAGATTTAATCACAGCCATTTCTCTTACTTAAATACGGTAGTCATCAAACAGTCAAGATTTGTATGATTACAAAGGATTAGTTTAACAAAGATGGTATACTATAAAAGCATTTATGTTATTATAACACAATTCTCACACGAATAAATTTTAAAAGCGTTCCATGGTGACAACCTCATTACAAATCATCACTTTCAGTTAAACATCGCATTTTATGTTGTATTTCTTATTTATGAAGTTTTGAATTTTATAGGTTACTGTATCCGCATCGCTCAATGCACACTATTCTTACTATACTTGTCAATTATCTAAAAACTGTCCATTCTTAAAGTATCTATTATTTTAAGAATGGACAGTTTCAGGTTAATAGTAGATAGTTAAAGTAAAATGATCCTATGTTTAGGGCGGTGTCGGTGCAACATAAACTATATAATGGATAAAAAGAAAAAAACATTGCGTCATATATGTGTTTATCATTAGTCATTATAAACACTCTCAATCAATTTTATAAAAACTATTGATAAAATTTAGACTTGTATCATTTTAATATGCCTTTATTCACTTTTCAACATTTAGTTGTAACAAAACAAAAAGATGGTGACATTAAAAGTTAGATATTGGTTAAATGCAAGAGGATTGTAAATTTTCTGCATTATTTAAAAAGCGTTGCAACGGTTTACTACCTTCTGCACAATAGTTTTGGTTATTTATAAGAATATCTTGCAAAAATCATTTGTCAATAAGTTTGTTCCACTAGTCACTTTTAGAATACTGTACTAGCTCACTTTTTAAGGATTCTTTAGAGAAATCATTTTGCGCCTGAAAGTGTGGATTAATCCCTTTGAACTATAACTGTGGTTATTTTAGCATTTGGAAGAAAAAATAAAACAAATACTAAGCGATTTATCATTATTATTTAATATTATTTATATAGTAAACATTAGGGGTATCAAGTAATGCTAACTTATAACTTAGATATAAGCTTGGAGATTTATGGCCACTTCAGGTTTGGACAGGGAGTGCCAGAGCAACTGTCCAAACGCAGTCGGCCGAGAGAAGAACCAGCGAGTCTAGTAGAATAGCGAGTGCCAATCGAAGAACCTGCAATAATATGACAGGGAATGCTGAAGCAACGGTCTGAACCTGCAGTAGTTAAAAATGGCAAAACCTGTTGCGAATAAGGCAAGCTATTATTGTAATCCACGGGCAAACACGCAACTTGACTTGAAACCAGTCAAGTCAAACACTTGGCAAGTGCAACGGTAAACTAAGCAAGTTGGGGTTGCCAGATCACTTGATCACTTTGGCAAAACCTAGAAACGCAAACAGAATTGCAGTTGTAGTTGTAGATAAAAAATATATCTAAACACGATTAAAATTACGCTGTGTATAATTACTATAAATACACCAGTCGTAAATGCCCCTAAATCGACGGGAATGAGGCCAGGGCCTCAACATTGGTATAGAAGAAAATACGACAGGCAGGTACAATACAAGACCAAATAATGAAATAATTTTGTGTATAAGCAGTTATGTTTTATGGCTAGCGCGATTCATGGCTTTGCCGATCCTATTCTGTCGTTCATTTCGTGCGATTCATGGATTTGCCGATCCTATTCTGTCGTTCATTTCGCATGAACACCGGAAAAAATAGTTTCATTTGTTGATTATCCCAAAAAATTCTTAAAAGACATAATTGCAAATTTAATTTTCCTAGCAGTCTTACCAGTAGTAGTCACGCAAAAGTGTACACATTTACAACTAAGCAAACCTCAGTAACGGAAAATTTGATCCAAAGCGCTTAAACCTTTAATACGTATATAATATATGTATATGAATTAAGTTTTCTAATCAGTGCATCTCAATAAAGTATAGGTAAAACTTAGCCAAAATCATGATGAAAGCAAATATGGGAACTAAACATTGAAACGAAATTTGGTTACGATGCATTTATATTTTGAATATTTACATTCGCCCTATTCTTTTCCATTGAAACTTTGACGTTCATTTCGTATGAACAGCAAAAGGCAAGGCGCGAACGTTACGTCATCGTTGCTTTGTGATAACCGACCGCTGTCTTGACGACGTCCGCGTATAGTCAGGGAGAACGTTCCTTAAATGACGTCGCAGTTGCTCCGTCTGGTGAACAGAATAGCCGGGAAGCTGATTTTAATGTTAAATGCTAGAGATTATATGCAATTCATAATGTTATATAGTTTACAAATGGAAAGGAAATATAATGTATATATAAGAAATGAAACTATTTTTTTCGGTGTACATGCGAAATGAACGACTGCGATTCATTTTTAATTTGCCGATCCGATTCTGTCGTTCATTTCGCATAAACACCGAAAAAAAAAACATTTCATTTCTTAAAAATATAAAAAGTGATTAAAAAGAGTCATCATTATTCGTATTGATCGGTCAAAATATTTCAATGTCCCGTGTTACTTTTGCATACGTCTGTAATTCTGCCTAAGGCAGTTCTGCACGTTTGGATCTATCTTTTTCTACAATGTAGAATTTGCTTAAACTCTGATTTTTCAAAACTTCAAAATATACTTAGAAAATTAAGTAAATAAAAAAGATAGGGTCATGTGCTTGGTTTTTTTCTAACCTAATTTGAAAAATTTGGACCTCATGCAAATTTTCATTATGGGAGTCTATGGGAAAACCACAACTTTCATAACGTTTTCGCGAAAAGAAATTTTTCTACAATGTAGATTTTGGTGAAACTTTTCACCTTTGTATATACACATATGGCCTATAACATTGCGAAATAACATGTATAGGTCCGTGCGTTTATTTTGGAAATATTTGACCAAGAAATCGAACTTGACATTCCACACCAACTTCAAGACAATATTTTGAATAATTTAACGCGTCATATGTTTAAATATCATATATTGACTTTAGACTTGTAATGCCATTGTAATAATTTTACTCACACGTTGCCATTTATTTAACAAATAATCAAGGCCTTCGCGTTGTTTATCGTCTAATCTACCACGGTTTAGAGTTCAGATGCGTAGGAATTGAACTACGAGGGCGTTAGCCCGAGTAGTAAAATACTGAAGCATCTGAACGATGAACCGTGGTAAATTAGACGATAAACCACAAGAAGGCCTTGATTGTTTTCATTCTGACATGGACGTTGATATATTTCAATAAATATTATGCTGGAATTCATTTACGCGAGGAGTAATGTATCGGACGTCAGGCAGCTACATGACGTCAAAATTGACGTCATAATGCTCTCTTACCGGCCCGCGCGTCAACCGTTGTTTATCGCAGGATATATTGCGTTTGATTTTCTTCTTTGTTAAACTGGAAATCAATGCAAGTCATGCTAGAATCATAAAATTATTTTCACTTTCGTACGCCGAATCCAGGCGTTATTCTACATTTTCCGGATAAATGACGTTACGCCATCACTTCCGGTTTATCAAACATGCGGAACTACCCCGAGGCGGGAAATTGCACACATATCGCCAGATTTGCTTGAAAATACATTAACAACGGAAGACGGAATGGATGAAAATTTATATTTAGAGAATGTTTCCCACGCGCGACAAAATCTGCAAGTACTGCTTTTGGTAACATATTTGACATCTAAAAGAATTATCATTCGTTCATTTTTTTTTTCTTTTTGAGAATATACACTTTTTGTCATGTTTTGAAATATGGTGTCTTTTTAACAAACCTGTTTTATTTATTTCTGTTATCCGGAAAATGGGTTGTCCATTCAAAATTAATGTAGAACTCTACCCTAAAAGAAAACAACCTCATATTTATCTATTCTGAAAAATTGCTTTTGTTTTATTTAAAAAATGGTGAGTTATATTTAAGATATATTTAGATAAGAACACTACACTTATTATAACATGATCTGATTTTGATAACAATTTGTACCAAATATGAACGACCGAGATATTGTCACTATAACAGACCCACTACAACTTTTCTGACAATCTATAAATACTGGTATAATACAGTTACGGATTGACAATTCAGTCCCTCCCTGTATTATTGTGATCAAATTTGTCTGCAATTATATTTATACATTCTCTTTTCAGTATAGTTTTAAAAACAAAATAATCGCTATTTTACGCTGTAGAAATAGAGTGTGGTTTAATTTAGTAATATGTTTAGACATAACACATCACGGATTCTGTGGCGTGTCATTAAACGTAATCTTTTTTTCTAAGTCAGCGCCCCAGTTAATAAGGGAAATAACACAGAACCGTAATATCAGATGTTATGCCCATTGCATGCTTTGATTCCGGCTACTTATCATTACACCAGTTGCAGTGATGGTATATACCAATAACTCCTGTCTTGGTCCCCGTACTTTCTGTAAAAAAATGAACGTCCTCATTATGTACACAGTTTCTCACTTGTTTTGAAAAGTTGTTCGTAAACCGCACAATGCTATGCTAAATATCGGTCACTCATGGATGCACGGGTTTATCGAGTAGGTTTTTTTTTTTTTTTTTTTTTTTTTTTTTTTTTCGTGCGAATCACTGCACGTTCACAACTTTACAAGCGCATACAATTAACCTTTTATACACCGAAATTGTACACCAGAGAGCGTATCCTTAAAGATTTAGAAAATATCATTAGAGTGTAAAAATATATATGTACTGTAGTGTAAATATATAATATTATGTACTGTGTTGGAGAAAATATCCTCCAAATTGTAGCCCAATGGTTTTATTCACTCTCACTCAATGCTTAGATACTTATCATTTTCGTATGCATGCAAATATATTGTATTATAAAAGAAGATGAGCTGTTTATGCTTAATTCGAATAAAAAAAAAATGTATGTTCTGTTCTGTTCTGTCCTCATTTGTGACCCATAAGTGGTTATGAAAAAACGAAATCCCGTTATAACTTTGAAATGTCTCGTATACGAAGAAATGACTTAGCCAAACCAGAAGTGGAATTTTCCCATCGACGAATAAACGGTCTGCCGACTACGACAGCCCGGTAACAACAATTCAAGGAGTCAATGAGGAATTGCATATCTTTCAATTTTGTTTTTGGTTTTGATAGTAAATCTTTTTAAATTCCACAGAGGAATTCTAATACCCATTTCATTAGAATTCAGTTCTAAGCCTAAAATACAAAAGCCTTGGTCGGGCCTACGGTTATGACTGTGTCTAGAGAACCTTAAACTCAGATATTCTTGACTGAAAATAATCTTAATGCTAATGCGCAAGTATATTTCTTTATTTATTTTTCAATAAATTGGTCTTTCCACGTTTAGTCTCGATTTAGCCAAAAGTTCTTAAAAAAACCTAGCAAATCTTTCGAAATTGATGTAGTTTATAAGGAAGTGTCTTATGAAAGGAAAATTTATCATTAAAGCGAAAGCCTAATTAATCAAAATCTGACAAATTAAGTTAGGGAAAGGTGGATCTTTCAATGGACCCGATACCTTGCCGGTTTCAACTTCAAAATGTTTTTTTAATAATATCGGTGTTCAGTTTTGTTGATTTAAAGTTATAAAAATCCAAAGTCTTTCGAGGACGAAACTCGTTTTGGTCGTAAATGTAAAAACATTTCTAGGAATGATACAGGATTTGGAGAAAATGTTTAAGTAGATACATCAAAATTGCATGGTTCTGGCGAAATATGTATATTTTTCTGACTGTCCCCGAGAGCGAAAATAAAGACGGGCGCGAAAGGCCTGATTCGTTGGTAATCTATTAACCGTTGGCGTATTATATGGTTGATTTTTTACCAATTTACCATCGGATGCGTGCCGCCGTATATTTTACAAAGATGTACAGACCTACAGTTTGATCATTTGCATTTAGACTGGTTGAAGTTAATGCATTTGTAGTAGTAAGGTACTGTCGACCTAGACCTATTCCGCACAAAAACGCAGCACCACCAGATCAAAAGGAAGACACTAGTGCTTAACGGAGGAGTTATCATAGGTTATCCAAGCACATCCCCGTTGACGGGCGGCACACTCCCTTATTGAAAAAAATGTATTGTAGAAGTTCGTAAACTTTGTCAGAATGAGTGAACAAGTAAATAGATCTGGGCCCGTATTCATAAAGAATCTTAGATAGAAATATATCTTAGAAGTCAACATTTTCTAAGTTTTTCTCATTTTTGGCTTAAAATGTGTCTTAGAAACACTTTTGCCTAAGAATTGTACTAAGAACAAAATTTGGCTTAGAATTTATCTTAAGTAGGCGATTTTTCTCTTAAAATTTAAGACAGGTGGCCATTTATCTTAACTTTTAAGAATTATCTTAGAAAAGTAAAAATAGAATGGACGCCAATGACCGCAATTAACAGTTTTTCATGAATTGCATATTTACTGTATAGACTTATTAGAATATTAAGCTTAATTTAACTTGTGACAGGCTTTCCTAATTTCTTATTAAATATAGACATAGAAATGAAACTAAGAAAAAATTATTCTTATACTTTTTTCGCTAAGATTTTTCTAAGTCGTTTTATGAACAAGAACTTAAGAATATCTCTTAACTAAGTCTAAAAAATTAAGATAAGAAATATCTTAGAGGTGATTCTAAGATTCTTTATGAATACGGGCCCAGGATGCATGTACTATAAACGCGTCGGTTCATCTCTCAATGGAACCGACTTTTTCCTTGCACTTTCTTGGAATCTCAGAACACTACCGGTAGAAAACTCAGCTGATAATGTACAGCACCATTTCATGAGTAAGAGAGCTTTATTATTGAATTAACCTGTGCAAATAGTGGCGAGATCATCTCACGCTAAACGCATGTCCGGTGGTGTAAATAAACTGCTTAAGTAGAATGAAAGACTGGGAAAAAAAGGACATACACACTCTGGGCAGTACTTTCAACCCCGGAACTTAAGCAACCAGAACATAAACTTGGATGTGAACTTTCCAAAGGAAGAATACCCGAATCCTAATAACAGTTTCCAAAAACAATAATAGACTTACCCGCATCCGGTTATAATAGGATATTACTCGCTCCGTCAAGGTCCTCATTCGAGCGTTTCTGTCCCTAAGGTGAGTCCGACTGACAGCGTGAATCAACTAGTATTGTACTATTTTTTTTACCTGTCACAGCTTGTTCCCGGCTTTCATTATATTTTGTTCATACCTCTGTATGATTAACATGAAAGCCAGAAACATGTTTTGACAATTCAAATAAATAGTACAATAAATGACAATAGCAGCATCATCATTGGCAGGATTAATGTTGGTATGATTTACGTTATTCGCCCGCCTAGCATTGGCATTTCGACCGACAGCGCCTTGCAGCCTTGGTCCAAGAGCAGCACAAGTCCTCCTCCGTAGTTTTTGGCAGCGAGTAAAACTTTAGTTTTCAGCAGAGCAGCCTTTATCTCCGGTGTTGAATCGAGAAAGAGAAATTGACACGGACTTTTTCTGCTTATATACCTAAGTTGAACTGATACCCGGCTGAATGATAAGATGCAGACAGGAAACCATGCATAACGGACGGTGATACCCGAAGGTCATCTATTGCTTAGTGATTGTAATGTAACTGACTAGCAACGGTGTTTACAGCTTTTCTTGCAAAATAAAATAAATTATTTGCAGGAGAAAATAATTTCTATTATTTACTTGAGAGTTTTACAGGTGTATATCGCCGTTTTCTTAAATTGTCACATCTCTATTTTTAAGTTAAAGAAAATGGCACTGAAGCCGTTGAAAAACGCGCTGTGACTTATTCTTGCTTACAAATGACAGAAATTACGTTACCATTGAAACACGAGTACCGCCACATGTATGTCTATGGCATATATCAGAAAAAAAATAATTATATTACTAAGATATCAAGACAGAAACCAAAATAATCTGATCCGCAGTTTCCTTTCTTTTTCAATTTGAAACTCCTTTAGAAGTGTACATGTATGTACTACAAAGCTGGATGAAATTTTATTTGAATGGACAGAAATAAACAAACATGAGGTTTAGCTGATGAAACATGAAATTAACTGAATTATTACGGTTCAATAAATGTGAATCTACCGTTGTGACTAGCATACTACATATGATGTGATACCATGTTAATTGAATGTGTGCGTATGCACTTTGCTTTAAAGAGAATTGACTCCAAAATATTCAAGATACCTCAGACTTGTATCGATGATAATTTGACTTTCCATGTATTGTGCTATGAGGATGTCAAAGCCATCAAATGTTATTTTATCAGCACTCTTTAGATTCTGTTTCATGTCCCAAATGGATTACATGCAAATCGATGAAATGATTCAGTTTGCTGTGCAACATTTGGAATGTCCGGGAAATAAAAGCATCTATTTCGTTCACTCCGAATGTAATGTGTATGCACACAAATGTGATAATGGTTTAAGGTAGTACTGCATATTTTGATTATTTTTTCTACAATGTGGAATTCGATTAAACCCTGATTTTTCAAAACTTCAAAATATATACTTTGAAAGTACAGCAAATAAAAAGGATAGGGTCGTGTGCTTGATTTTTCGCTAGACCGATCTGAAAAAAAGTTCATAATGGGAGTTTATAGGAAAATCACAATTTCGATAACATTTTCGCGGATAGATTTTTTCTAAAATGTGATTTTATTTTAATTATTTTAATGAAACTTCTCACAGTCGTAAATACAGATATATGGCCTATAATGTGTTGAAATAAAAGGTATAGGTCCGTGTGCTTGTTTTTGAGTAATTATCTGACCATTTAACTTTTAAAAGACAGTAACGTTGACGTTATTATAAATTATCTCATGTGCTGCAACTTATTCATAAAATGTTTTTCATTCCATGACTTTTCTACGATATCTAGATAAATGATGCTACGTCATAACTTCCGGTATATCAAACATGCAGAACTACCTTAAAGATAAGTCAACTCTTTTGGGATACCATAATCTGTCTAACTGAATTTTTCCTTCAACATTTTGTGTAATTTAGAAAGTTATCCAACTGTTGATCTACGTTCTCTTTTGAAATAGATCTGATGCGAAAAAATAATCAAATAAACATGGATAGACTTATTAATTTAGCGTGAAAGTATTTTGCAATGAAATACTAAATTTACGTCAATTTTATTTTATATAAAATGTACATTATCTGTCAGAGCTCTACACATAGATAGAAAGCTAAATAAGGGATACCTTCTTAAACTATCAGTCACAAATAGTAAATCAGTTCTTCCAAAACCACACACTTGTTTAAAACGAGACTTGCCTTGATGTATCATATATGTTTAAGAAAGAACATCACACAGGACAGTTTTAGGTACTATATTTACATGGATTGCGTAAGAAACAGAAGATAAAAGTACCACTTGAGGTACTTGAAGTACTGCTGCTCGATGATATATTTTCTGCTTCTTCGGGACCACACAGTACATTCAGTTTAAAAACTTTAATAGAATTCCGCTAAGTCGTTGCTCTAGGGCATAAGACGTACTGCAAATTTCATTGCCTCTCATGAACATACTCAACCAAACTGAGTCTGATATTATTTTGCTCGGTTCCATTCTATTCGTCCAATATCGTTGCGGTATAGCTTCAAGTCACAAAAATTTGTTACAACTATATTTTCTTAACCATGTTTAATTAATATGGCATTACAAATAAAGTTAATCCTTATTTGAATTGTTATTGTGCCATTTATAAATGCAGAGTGATTTTAAAACGGGTTACATATTTTAGACATATTCGATATATATCAAAAACTGTTAAAAGTGCTCAAAAATGATAATTAAGAGATTTATTATTTGAGCCACACCATGAGGAAACCAACATAGTGGCTTTGCGACCAGCATGGATCCAGACCATCCTGCGCATCCGCGCAATCTGGTCAGGATACATGCTGTTCACTAACGGTTTTCTAATTGCAATAGCCTTTGAAAGCGAACAGCATGGATCCTGACCAGACTGCGCGGATGTGGAATATTAAAACTGTTTAATAACCATACTAAAAGTAAATAATGACCATATATCTTTAAATACGGACAGCTGCTAATGACTATTTGCTTACGAATGCCTCCAAAACGTTATCAAATTTCTTCAAATGTATTATTAAAGTGCTTTTGCAATATTTATTGAACATGTCCAGGGAAGACTTAAATATGCAGAAAAGGAAATAAACACAACGAAGATGTCACAGGTATTGAAAAAGCTCGTGTTAAAAATAATAAATCATTAAACAAACAACATCGTTAGACTTATAATACCTTTGGCATGATAATCATCTATTCCAAATTTGATAGACATTAATATTGGCACTCGGTAAAGACAATGTTATTCGGAATAGTTTACTTTTCTGTGTTGCAGACGATTTATAAGAAAACCCATTATTATATCCGATTGTAATATTTGCGGTCGATCCTGATCAAAAGTAGATATTTTGCATACAAAATATGTCCAGCAACGAATCGGTCGTTCAGAAATTATTATTATACCAGATTGATATAGCGCCCTTTCCATGACAGACACATTCAAAGGCGCTTTACCTATAAGTCTGAAATGACTTTACGCTCATATATTTTCAATTCTACAGTCTCTCACGTACTTCCACACGACATGTAGTGTCACTGTAATACTATGTTATGCAAAGGATTATCATTATAATATTTTCTGTCTGTATTATATTTGTGTACATATCTCAGATAGCTTTTCAGCCTAATTTGACGCTTTCTGTGAAAATGAATTCATATAGGCACAACAGTTGTGGCGGGTTATGAGTATTGTCTTTCAGCAGGATTCCGTACATAATTCCTGTATCCTATTTTTCAAATGTGTCTGTTGTCTCTCTGTTTCTGCAAAAACAATATTTCTCGTCTTAATAAAGACTTTCCCAGACTTTATTTATGTGATCGGTTTACGATCAGGCATGTGTATATATTGTTTTCAGGAAAAAAATTGTCGGAAAACTTTCTACAACTTAAAAAACGAAAAGACTAGTGCTGTAATAGTTATCTAAATATATAAGGCACGAATTTAAAAAGGGTATAGATGAATGGTACATTCGCAAAAGTCTTGCATAATTCTGTAATTTGGACAAACGTAACACGATCTATAGACGCTATATAGAAAAATTCTTACTATTATTGTCCTTTAAAGCTAAATAAGAACAATCAGTTGCATTTCAAAATATTGTTATGTTCCATTTGTAAATCATGGGCGGATCTAACGGGGATGTCAGGATCCCCCCCCCCCCTCCCCCCAGAATTTTCAAAGTTAATGGTTAATGGTGAAAACTTTTAAAGCTGCACTCTCACAGTTGAACAAACAGTACAAAAATCATATTATAACGTACTGCGGCTGCGGGCTCCGTGAATCCAAACAATACTTGCTGTGTATAATACTATTGCAAAATCAATTCAAGAATAAAAAAAAGAAATCGCCGCACTCTCACAGTTGAACAAACAGTACAAAACGTGCTGCGGCACCGAGAATCCAAACATAACTTGCTAACTTGCTGTGTATCATAGATTCAATTCAAGGACAAATGAACTCGTCTAGAACGGTACACCCCAGGCCTTATATCTAACATAAAGTAAATAAAAATAAATAAGTAAAAGGTTCTAAAAGTGGCAAACATCCACACCGAAAATGGCAATACATGATTTATATTATATTTTTATAACCCTTTAGAAGTCGGTGAGTCATTGGCAGGGGGCTTAAACTTAAGTCAAGGCCAATAATGATTTTTTCATTCTTCTTCTTCCGTATCGAGATGTAGATACACTACCTCATTTTTAATGTCTTTGCAAAACCAAATGCTTCTTTCAATACTTTGCAAATTGACAGCGTTTTTTCTTTCTTTTCCATGTGAAAATAAAAATAATTTTATCTTTCAAGTCGTTTAATGTGTAATATCTATATCCGTTTGTTTTTTTCTTTTTTTTTTTTTTTTTTTTTTTTTGTTGTTGTTTTTTCTTGTTTATATCTATATTTAGATATTCATGGTTGTTATTTTTATTATTTGTATTGTTTTTGTGATTTTAGAAAGTTCTACGAAAAGGACTTTGAAAGTATATACATGAAAAGAGTGCTTTATAAATGCGTTATCATAATTATAGTTATAATGATAATAACAAAAACAACTACAACAACAACAACACTAAAATTATTACGAAAACAGCAAATAATAGAAACAATACTAAATTAATTAAATTGACCTAGTATCTCATGCAAACTATGCCTTTTTTACCTCTAGGCATGGAAATCAGACTTAATTACTGCAACGGTCAGCAGTTTGAAAATACGTAAAAATCAAATCAGTTAATGCCATATGGGAGAGTATGACAATTTTTGTGATGAAATATGTCAACAATCAGATGATTTTTTGAAAACCTTCAAAATTTCACAAGGTAAAATATGTTGAGAAAGCTACTGCTGAAAAGAGACCCAATCTCCGTTACCCATATACATGTCTATCAAAGTATAGGACAAATATCTAGAAATATGAGAAAATAAAAGAAATCAATTTCAGGAGGGCTATTAGATGCATGACTGTGTTATCCTAGATAGCATGTACATACATTAGATAACTTACTTTTCCATTCCATTGATATAAAATAGACAGGTTAAGGGCTGATAAACGGTATTCACTCAACAATTTCACTCTATAAACATACTGTTTCTCTCGTGTAAAGAGCGCTTAGGGTAAGTCTCTATTAAACAGCAATATCTTTTTGAATAAACTTACAAACAACAGCAGTGCAGCAAGGGTAAGTCAGTATCCATGACCCTTTGCCGTGGTCAAACGGATAACTATATCATTATTGTGAACAGTATTGTATATAACCCGCATGTTTATTTGACTTTAATCGGAAACATTAGGTCAACTGAAAGTGTTCATGCTGGCTCTAACATACCATTCCACAATAAAGGCAAGTCAGACAAAAAACACTTTCTAACTGTACTATAAAGTAAGCATTAAATCAGAAAAGGCAGTCACTCAGTTGAAGTGTAACGTTAATTTCTCAACTTTAATACCCATGGAAAAACAATTGCTGTGGATCCTTGTCCAAGATAAGAAAATATTAATTAGTGCTGATAGGTGCAAAATATGTCCGCTCAGATGCCATGTAACATTTCGTGTGATCAGTTTTAGGTCATGTGACATTTACTACTAAATACCGATGACGTAAGTGATATCTGGTGTGTGTTTTCTTCGTTCTTTATTCCACATAGAGCATGAACCTACCATAGAGCAACACAACTAACGTTGAAAGTAACGTGAGGACATTTATATGAAAAATCACGTCACAAAATATATATTGTTATGTTGCAAAGTCGCATCCCGAATAGTATGCTAAGTCATGATAAATATATGTAATACAGACATGACAAAGATAGGAATGGCTTGCCAAAAAGTAATTACCATTATTGCAATGCAATTATCATACAGCGATGTAAGTTAATATTTAGGACCAGACATAAAATCCTTAGGGATTTCAGATTGATGGATTTGCAGATGAGGTATGTAGTTTTATCTATGACAATGTGTTGGATAATATATTGTTAATAGAAAGAGGCATATTCTAATTTGCTATGTTCATATTTGTGTTAACGTCGTTATTGTAATATGACGTTTGCAGAAATGCTTGGGAATGTACATCATTTCAACAAGAAAACTGGAAACATTCCAAACTAATTTTATTATTAATTAGTCTTACAGGTCTACAGACTCGTGAAATGTTGTTTATGTTAATCAAAGAAATTGTATTTATATAAATTGAAACTTGACACATACATCATAAGTGACGAAGCCGCACATTTTCGACTTAGAACAACATGAAATGTCATTAGAAGAATTAATGAAATGGCATTAATTCTAAGTAGTCCCATTTTTCTATCAGATATTTTGTTCTGCTATTTATTATGCGTACATCTATCACACCACAAGATGTACCTCGGCTCGTCTCTATAAATGATGCTAGTAAGAATGTAAATTGTTTGGCGATTTAATAGTTTGTCAACTGACGTTTTGTTCCTCATGTGTCTCAAGATTGAAGGGGTTTTAGAATATGTAAGTAATTTTTCAAACTATAAATCATTTATTGTTAATGTTCTTATTTTATACTTGTCGAAAGTTTATATGCATCTTGTAATTCGTCAACACTGCTGGGTGCCTATCTCATTCAGTCTACACAGATTTTCCTTTTAATGCTTCCTCTGTGTTTTACTTCATCAATAATTCTAATACCTCATTTGCAAGAAAGAATTAGGTATAACATTAAAGTTAAGAAAAACAAAACCAGCCAATCCAGTAGATGACTTGTTATTGTATATCTGTTTAATTAATCTCAATCCCTTCACAGAATTTTACTCAACAGTTTGGTCACTTTAATTGGTCAACAGTTTGGTCACTTTAACTGGTCAACAGTTTGGTTACATTAATTGCTCAGTGATAATTACTTTAAAAAAGAAACCAAAAAAAATCACATCAACACGGTGGTAAACGCGCAATTCAATTCCCGCTGGGAATACGCTAAAAATGGGTTGCGCGACATCCGGTGCTGGTGTTGCGCATCAATATATACAAAATCGAGGTAGATGGGTTAATTATGTTAATAATAACTCATTTACGAGTGCATTCGAAAAATGCAAAATGGTGTTCGACACAAAATGAATAAGGATCATATGTGTTAAATATGAACTTACCAATTTAAGAATCAGCTCTGTTATCACGAAAACTCTGCTGGCTCGAACTATCAAAAAGGTATGGACTCATGAAAAATAACAATTTTCTAATTCGTGTGCCTACTTTCTTGAATTGTGGCGCTTCTAATGGTCAAACATGTGTAATATAGTCATCAATATTACATGTACTTGAATAAAATGTTGCTTTTTGGGAGAAAACTGGCAAAAAATACCGGGAATTGGGTTACGCCCCGGGAATGGTGTTGCTGATATACATTATATAGTCAAATAGTCCTTTTTTAAATCCCAATGGTTTTTATAATGTCCTAGTTTCCTTCTTTCATGATTTTTATTTATTTCCTTTTTTGGCAAGAAAACTCGATTGTAGCCAGTGTCCTTAGCAGTTTGCGACCAACGCAAGGCTGAAAGTATACATAAAGATCATCCGTTGGAATTTTTGTAACGCAGACACTGTGCATGTGGAGGTTTAAAATACATGTAACATCTGACATGAGATGGTCTTAATCGACGCAGAGTAGGAAACACGATGTTGGCTTTTGTGTTTATTGCCGTTCTTAACTGCGTTTTAGTTATGTTTAGGTGTGCAGTTAACCAGATATTCAGTACCCGTAGTAACCTGTTTTCCATAAGTGCCAACTTTTTCACATGAATCAGAAGTGAAGGACAAATGACTTCAGACACGATGTCTCTCATCACAGCGGAGACCATACGCCTCACGCTAGGATCGCACTCATAACATTGCGATACGTAGATCTGCTCTCTCCCTGATTATAGCTATTACTTATACGTGCGACCTGTGTAGAAACATTTCAGCAGGAAGACATCTTAATTCTTACTCCGACAGAAGAGTGTCCAGTAATGCAAGTTCACTAGCAGCGCTCTTTTAACCACGAAATACTAGATTTGTGTAAAAGTAGTCAACATTTGGTCAATGTTAGTCCAGAATTGCAGCGTAGCCCTTTTGTCTCCTAATTATCATATAATTATGCAAATGATATAGACAATGATTATAACGCGGTTTAAAATATAGTACTTATGCATGTTTTCCTCATAACTATATTTCCATTATAATTATACTAACATTTCTAAGGACCCTGTACCAGTGGCATGTACAATGATACAAAACGGGTGTTTCATTATCTCTGATAAAGTCCAAACCATGGTCTCGTTCTTCTCGAAATAATTCAGACAATTATTTCCATTGAAATAATACAGTTATGAGGACCTATGTAGGCGCATACTTGTTGTGTATTCACATACGTGACAAAAAAGTTTTACATTATGATATATACGAGCAACTCCATTCCCGGGGCGCAACCCAGTTCCCGATGATTTTTTTGTCAGTAATGCCTCATAAGCTGTATTTGTAGCAAACAAATGTAATGTTTTCTACTGTATTTACAGTTGCTTTATCGTTAGAATCGAAAGATGTCCTCAGATAAGGTATATAAAGTCAGAAACTGGTATTTTTGTTGATTTCATACTTTTTTTACACTTTTTTTGATAATGGAGCCGAATCATAAATTACAAACCAGATATTTCACACATATGATGTATTATCATATTTGTGTGTGTCAAACAGCATTTTGCGTTTTACAGGAAAATTTATTTTTGTGTCATATTGAGCAGAATCATAACTCCAAATACCTCAATTTCGTCTATTTTTACGTGCAACACCATAGCCAAAACTAAAATTTTGACCCACTTATAATTATATATATAAAGTTTTAAGTATTACATATTGACGAGGACATTACTGAAAACCAGAAGGAGTCATATTGGGCGCAGTAACTAAACAAGGACAACATCAATTCAGTCAGACAAACTATCTCACCTCCGTAACTCTATTATGGGGAAAATCAAGTTCTGTATCACTTTTCCACGGAGAAAATAGTCATAAAAATATATATTTCTTGAATCTGAGTCAGATTTGTCATGTCTCTTTCGCCAAACTTTCATGTATGAAATTTGAATGTCGCACTGGAATTTACGAACACGTTATCTCTTCCGTAACGGACACATTTAAAGGGGACATATTCATTGTTTTACGTTCAATTCAAATTGGAAAGGCAGAGAAAACACATTCTAACACTGTAAAACCTAATCACATGCACATCATGTATTAGAATTATTTTTTGCATATATTTATGAACTTACCTCATTTACTTGAAATACTGTTCCGTCAATAATTTTAAAATTACACTTAAACGTCTTTGCAGATTAGCCTCTGCTTCCTTCGAGTGACACATGTGAAAAACTTTTTTGTGTTTTTCGCATTTCAGTAGGCAGTTAGAACCGCTAAGATGTTATGTTACGGAAGGGATAAGTTACGGAAGAGATAAAATTATTTGAATATTTGATAACCCTTCGATACCTTGATGGCATGTACTGAAAACAAGCCTTCATACTGATGCATTCAAGGTATATGATACAGACATAGAGGGAAAACACCATTGTTATCACGAATATTAGAAGAAGTCCCCGTTACGGAGGAGAAATTTTATATCGCGACAAAATATAGATCAATTGGAAACGATTATAACAGAAATATTTACTCATCAGAAAGTAACTAGGGAGTTATTTTAATAAAGTAGAATGATTTGACGACAGGTTGTATCACTTTTGTCACATCTATACCTGTTTCAAAATACTATGTAAATATATTAGTTCATGTTACGGTAGGTGAGTACTGTTTGGGGCGACAGTAATATGTTTTACCGGGATGAATGCATTTTGTGCTTATACTATTGAAAATGTCCTTCCGCAGTTACAATGAACACTCTTTCAAAATACTGCTTGTAGGTTTGGTGCACAGATGTACTCCTGTGCTATTAACAGAGTTATTATTTGGTTCAGTATACTTGGCGACATAGCAGAAATGAGCAGAATGCTTATATTTTACATCCTACTGCACATAGAAAGTAGAAAAATAGATCGACTGAAGGTATAAAAATACAAGTCATATACCATTGCTAATGTAAGAACCTCTTTTTCAATGTAATTTATTCATCATGTGCTTGTAATAGATGAACAAGAATGCAGGCGACAAGGAATTTTCTAAAGTGGGTCAATTTTTTGGTTTTGACTGCACCAGCACCGGACGTTGCGTAACCCATTTTAAGCGTATTTCCACCGGGCACTGGGTTGCGCGTTTACCACCCGTGATCAATGAATGCCCTTGGGAAAATTATTACATTATCTGTATTGAAATTCGTCAACAGACAGACAGACGGATACTTTCTTCCCCCAAAGTGTGTATAATACAACATGACGAAAGCCATAATTTGTTCCGATAGCTATCATTGTAATATGTAATATATAATATATGTAATAATTTATAGGTGTACATAATAGTTAAACTACGGAAAGGTCAAAGCCGCAGATTTTCACAAGGTTTTTACAAGGCTACTACTTGAAAGAGAAATATCTCTGCTGCTTATATGTCTCAAAGCTGCAATGAATGTCTACAATTATGTGAAAATAATGTAACGAGGACTGTCAGATGAATGCCTGCTATCCCTTTTTACTCTTCAATAACGTAACGCATGTCTTTTTGTTTTGATCATATATCTGCATCTAAAAGTAACATATGCAACGTTTATACTTTTTTTAGGGAAGTGTGGTAGGCGGGTGCCTCCGTGGCCGAAGTGGTTGAAGTCGCTAGTTTGAGTCACTTGCAGTTCATAGAAGTGGCCTCGCTCGGGGAGTGACGAAATGATGCACGGAGGAGCACCTGGGTTCTTCATACACCATCAAAAACTTGGAAGTCGCCATATGACATATAGTTGTGTCTCTGTGTCGTTAAATCTAACAGAAAAAATAATACGTTTTTTCCTCAATATTCTGAAATATATATTTAAAACAGCATTTCTCAATGCATTTGTTATTCTTTCTACACATGGGTTTGAGATTTATGTTGACTTAGGTAACTCGTCATAATCAATACCGTGGTAAGTTCTCAATGTTAGCTAGTGTATATTGAGGGCTTTGTCTGCAATAAAGTGGTATAAAGGATACAAAACAATACTCTTTAATAATACATAAATCTGAACTTGAGTCACAGTTGTTCAGACTAGATGAAGGTGTGTTAGTCATGAGCACGTGCACGTGCTTTGAGTTGCGGTTTAGGTAGACTGTGTTTCTGGAGCGTGACTTTCCTTATACAATATTTATCCTCGTTTGGTAATGAATAACGACCATGTCTTTCGAAATCAGTAGAAAACAATGATAATGATAGGCTTGGGAAGTCTCTATCACACTATTTAAATTAAAATGCTAAAAGGACATGGACAGCTTTTTCGTTAGTTTTATTAACAGTAAAATATATTATTTCTAAATCTGTAAAGCTGGTACTAAAACGGGAAACGTAATTACAGTTTAAAGGCAGACATTGAACTTTAAATGTTTTTGGTCTAAAACAATAAGTAGGTAATTGAGGGAAATGTAATAACAGGAGTAACTATTTCCGCATATGTAGTCTTTTCTTAAGAAGCAGCAAGCAGACATTGACCTTTAAATGTTTCAGATCCCAAACAATATGTAGGTAACTGAGTCGCAATAAATACCATAACTTTTGTCCCATTTTCTAGTTATGTACACAGACTGTTTAAAATGCAATATCGACTGTCTAGAAATTCAAACTTCAGCAAACATGGTACTTAAAGACATTTTGGTTTTAAAGGGTATATTGGAACAATCTTACGGTCGGTTGGCCGGTTGGTAGGTCTTTTGCAAAACAAAAAATGTTGCGGGAACTACTTCTATATCTTAAAGGCATTGAAATGAAGCTTAAATTGCATGATCACAATAAGGTGTAGATGTACATGAAGTATTATAGGTGTTTTGTAAGAATTGTAGAGTGATACACACTTGGACAAAGTATGTAAATTTGCATTATTGGTTTATACGTTTGTGGCGCGAACTGATTCCACGGTTTTTTTAAGGATTTCAATAAAATTTCATGCACTAGAGTACTATAAAGTATAGATGTGTGTGGTATGTTGTGTAAGGGTCAGTTTCACTAGTACATGGGTTTGTGGCACAAACTACTACCACATAATTTTAAGCATTTCCGAAAAATATCATACACCTGATCACCATTTAGGACATGTGTGTGCGTGACATCGCTTTCTTCAGGGTTGTTTCAAGTATAGGTTAAAGGCGAAATATATAACATAAATCATTCGATAGAAATATTATACAGAAAAGTAGGATTGTATGTGTGTCTTCTGTGCACATGGTTATATTTTCTGGACATTTAGGGTCATGGAGTACATTCAGTTTTATTAAAATGGAATTCTAATAAAAGCTTGAATTATCAAGGTAAAGCTTGAATAGTCGATAAAAGACCCCTTTCCCCTGCAATTGAAACTTATATCCATTCGAGCCCATGGCAGTTGTAAACATCAAATCTAGGCCGATACATCTTGAAATGTGCTAATTATGGAAAGCACCTTACACTGAACAATGGGCGGGATATGAGCCGCGTCAGGAAATCCATCTCGAATTGCTGGCGTTTTCGTCAAGCCGCTAACAACCGCAACACTGTCTTCATTTCTGCTAGCAATTGTTGTGAGGAATATGAAAGCTGTATTTTGTGCAAAGGCTTTTGCTCCGAGGAAGTTACTGTTGTCTTTATAGTGTTACTATTTCTCTTATTATGTTCAAAATTACAAGGTTACTGAGTATACATATTTCGAGTGCAATGTAATTTTTGTTCTGTCACCGCAGCGTACTTTTATAGTTTCTAACATCTATAATTAAAGATTTGATTTCTCTTTTACGTGTACATTCATCGTCAAAAGGCTCAAGTTCATCACAATCAAAATAAGAATGAATCAAATATTTCGTTTGATTTATTTATAATCACTGATAATTGAAGTATTTGCTTCTACAAAAACTCTTTAACCTTGAGCCCGCTGGCGGCAAGTTATTCTGCCTTTGCGACCAGTGCAGACCAAGATCAGCCTGAACTTCCGTGCAATCTGATCATGGTCAGCACTGTTCGCCATTCAGTCAGTATATTTTGGTAAGCACCCCTTTTGATAGTTAATGGTACTGACCAAATTGAAAGATGGACAAGTTAATTATAGAAATTTAGCAGGGTAAGGGTTAAGTTTTGGGTAAAAAAATCACAATAATAGAATTTGTTCAAACTTTGTATATGAACAAGGTGTCATGTTAGAAACAGAATAATGAAAAATATCGCAGGTCACCATGCTTCTTCATCTGCCCTTGAATATGCAAATTGGAAGAAAAATCCGGTTTTAAGGGCAGACAACTAATAAAACAAGCACGTTGACCTATGATTGTTTTTGCATTTTTCTGTTTCTAACAAGAAACTGTGTTCATAAACAAAGTTTGAACAAATTCTAGTATTGTGAAATTTTACTAAAATGTATTGTTAATTTATTATAATACTTGGATAAAAGATTATTACGTACACTTGTCCTACACTTCGCAATATTCCTTAAAACAGTTTCACTGTCTTTGAGAGTGATCTGACGTCACTATTTTGATATATCTCTGTAACTGAAATGTTAATTTATGTTTCCTTTTCCAATATAATATTATCAATGCCACGATTGACTTGTCAGTCACTAATGGAACCTTTCTTCATATGCCAGTGCTAATGGAACCCTTCTTCACATGTCAGTTTTTCTTATGTCAGCTTTGTTTCTTCTCTCAGCACATTATTTCTGCTCAGAATATAATGAAGTAACAAAGTAGTAGATGATACTCATTTAGACATTATGTGAAACCAACTATGAAATAGTTTAGTGAATACAGTACCGAAGAAAATGATATGCTTTTCTTGAAAAAAACAACATTTTTATCAAAAGAGATTAATAGGTATCGGAGGAGGCAAATCCAACACACAAAAAATTCTACAAAGAGTTTGATTTGTTACTTACTACAAAAAGTGATAATCACAACGTGTACTAAACTGAAGCAAAACTTGATACAAATCCTTACTTGTGCTGTACACAAATAGTACTGTTTATATAGCTTAGCGCATTAGTTAAATTGATCCCTCCCAACCTTAATAAAAAATTTGTGCAAATGGCGGTAAATCATCTTTACCTCTATAATAAGTACACTTAATGATGGCCATTGAAGTGGAAACTATAAAAGATACCTGGAAGAATGCTCTAAAATCTTTATAACATTTTTGTATGTTACAAGCTGTTTCCATGGTAATCACATTCTTCGGTTCAAAATGTTTTATTCATGACTCATTTTAAGAACTCTTTAGGCATCTGTTTGGGAAATGGTAGCAAAGTGCCTTTAAGTAGATATGTATTGTAAAATTTGCAAATGTATATTTAGCTTGAATGTGAACATTACATAAAAGTGATTTAATAATATTTTGCCTTTAAGTAAATATTTTATAAACGTGATATTGTAATTTTGTCATAACACTTTAAAAGTTATTGATAGACAACATTAATATAACTGAACTGTATTCTTTATGCGTCGTATTTGATGCAAACAATTACATATTTCTTTTGAAAACATATTCTCACTGCCGCAATTTAATATGAAACATCGAGGATATGAGCCGCGCCATGAGAAAACCAACATAGTGGGTTTGCGACCAGCATGGATCCAGACCAGCCTGCGCATCCGCGCAGTCTGGTCAGGATCAATGCTGTTCGCTTTCAACGCCTATTGGAATTAGAGAAACTGTTAGCGAACAGCATGGATTCTGGATGCGCAGGCTGTTCTGGATCCATGCTGGTCGCAAACCCACTATGTTGGTTTTCTCATGGCACGGCTCATATGGTTTTTAAGAGTTGGCCCTAAACATTAACGGCACGTTACAACCGAATGTAATTTGCCCTTACACAAGCAACGAGATCCGAGTAAAAAGTCTCAGATCTAGCGACTGGTGTTATATACCTCCATCTATTCGTTTGTTGTTTCCCTTTTTTAGACCAATGAACATCCAAGGTTTATCGACGTTAAAGGCTTTTGCTTGTGTGCGCTATGCATAATACTGTGTCAGGTTATGAATATTAATGAATTAAAGGAGTCTAATATGCATGTACAATACAGAATTTACTGTGCAATAGGAAAATTATTTTCTACATGTTCGTATGTAGCTGTGAAAGACAAACTGTTTTTCA
Source organism: Mercenaria mercenaria (assembly GCF_021730395.1). NCBI lineage: Eukaryota > Metazoa > Mollusca > Bivalvia > Venerida > Veneridae > Mercenaria > Mercenaria mercenaria. The sequence goes on from NC_069362.1 coordinate 30,730,996, forward strand.
CAGGCTTTATTCAGATATTTAGTAAAATTGATAATCAGTTTTTATGACTTGTAATAACCTGACAAATTGCTATGTGTAAACAATCATGCAAATATGAACAGTTTACTCATACACTGTTTATAGGACCAAGGAAGATTTCTTTTAATATTGTTATGATATTTTCTTGATTTTTCTGTTATTTCTTAATCTTTCAAAAGATGTCTTAAGTCTGCAAATTTTTTCTTCTATGTAGCTTGCTTCCTTTCGGGTTTTTCCTTTCAGTTAAAAACTTGAAAACTTAAGATTAATAAACAGCTGATAGATTTTTTAATATTTTTATTCTTTTGATACCTGACTTGTTTGTATAGTTCATTTTATAACAAATCATTTAAAAAAAGTACTGAACACAAATGAAACAATTATACTCTCTAAAGATGCAAACTCTCATACTAGCATGTTTATTTACATTTTCATATCCAAATTTGCATGACTGTTTAATTAAAACCAACATACATATAAATGACATAAGGTATTTACAAACCTGAAAAATAAATTAACTCATAAAGTTTTAATAGTCATGCATATTTTAATAAACAAACGCATTTTGTGTTCTTCTTCAAGTTAAATAACCTTCATTGTTATGTTTTTGTTCAAGTGCTGGCCATGTATATTTAAATTTTCTGGCATGCCACTGCCAAAATCACAAATGAATGTTTGACGTTCAAGCTCAGAATGATAGTTTTTTACGTTTTTCTTCTAGTTTGTTATATTGCATGCTAACGGAAAATCATGCAAAACTTTATTTGCAAATGAAAACTTCTGTTTTCAAGCGTCCATATATCTTCTTTTAAAGACAAAAATAATCAATTATCTGACTCCACAAAATGACACTGCTGTTGTAAACCCCAACTGGGAATATAAAATATATCATTTTACTCACCAAATAAGACCCCAATAAAGAATAATTGAGTAACGTCATATTGCAAAGGTCTATAAAACTCAAAAAAGTCATGCTTTTCATCATTCATAAACGGTATTTATTACAATTGTACACGGAGCGCGTGTGAATAATCTGACAAACCAAGGTAACTAGTTAGTGAATGAGGTAATTAAATTTTCTAATAATAGTCCAGGACATTTTAAATACCGGAGCGATAATACTAAACTTAATATGCTAAGATGGTGGTATGCACGGAGCTAATGTAAAAGTAAAAGTAAAAATTTGTTGCACTAAATACGTGAAACACAACCAGATACAAACATCGTAAAGAAGGTCAACTGCAAATAGAAACACTGCTGGAATGATTTAATGCACAAGTTGCTTCAAATATCAATCAACAAGGGTACTTTCATTATATGAAATATAATAAAGATGCAGACATGGTAGGTAATATGGGGAAGGCATAAAAATGAGGGAAAAACAAGCAAGATGAAGAGAAGAAATACTGTCAACATACAAGAAAATATGCACGTCATATGTAACGAAGTGGACAAAATCATTTTGCAGATAAGTGTCTTGTTTCCAATATATTTATTGTTTATTCTGAAAAGAAATATGTTGGTAATAGTGAATAGTCTCGTAGTCTGGCTGTCTTTTAATAACATTTCTTCGGTCAGAAAGAAACAAACACTTATTTCAACAAGCTTTACCTAAGGTGCATATTCGTCATTTCTTTCAAAATACCTGTTTAAATAATCTACGGTGATAGGCAAGTGTGAACTTTTTTTGTTGTATACATTTTATCAGCATAGTTTTGAGTCAATGTGTAGAAGAACACCTTCTTAGAGCAGTGCTAGAGTGAAACTATTCAATACAAAATTACGTAAGAAAACATTTAAGGCTTTTCATTTATCAATTCTAATTATAGTATTAGCACAGTCTAGTTCTATTTTCACTTAGAAATCAATACTACGCTCAATTTAGTGACGAAGATTTTATGAGAAGCGCTATGTGCGTTATAATGTTAAATGGACCCGTAGTACTATTCCTTCTATTTTGCTGACGTAAACACATTTGCTACTTTATTTCAAAATAACCGTCATTTTGCATGGAGATTTTTAGTATGGAAAATGCTGTACGAGGAAACAGTTAAATGTTAATTAACAGTTTCATAGATATCGACATAAAATGATTATGATCATAGTCCAACTGACCTGGGAGACAAATATTAGAAAAACCGTTTAGGTAAAACTGCGCGTACGGGTAACTATCTCTTAGGTATACTGTTGTATGTCAATAACTCTTCATCAACTCAATCGTTTTAATTGCGGGCCACTTCAGACACAACGATATACATGCATGTACTGTGTTTCTACTCCGAAATCATATTTACGCCGAGATCATTTATGACAGTATTTGGTGGTCAATGGTGTCAAAAGCTGCAGACATAAGTGGCACGAGGGCAGAATCCTTTAATAAACAAAAATTACAACCATATAAAAAATGTATGCATCCATATAGATTAATGAAAATAAATGCGTTCAGTATGTGGAAATTATAGTACAAAAGTATGTATAAATTAGTGAATCGCTGTAATTTATTTGATAAAGCTCTACATGTACATCGATTTATGCGGGTTTACTTCACGGCTTTAAGTTGTTTTCATAAACATGATACCGAAAATGTTACTTTCAGGAGGATATGGAATGTCGAATGGTGTTGGAAGTAAAACGTATGGTTGATTAGGGCTCCGATTAAGTTTGTTGGGTTTAGCAGTTTAAAACAACTTTGAGTTACTGTGTATGTTTTCACTGCTTGTAATTACTCGTATCGATACATGAAATGCTTTTCACATCTGGCTAAATGATGGTCTGCTCAGTATCTTTTAACAACCGGAATTCTGATTCCTATTATTTGAGTATTTACGCAGACACGGCAGATTGCCATGAAGTATCCTGTGTTTACCTCGAATTTGTTTCAACACAAGAACCGCGGATTCTAATAATGGTCCTCTGTATGAGCACAGTTTTCAATGTATACTAACACTGAGTAGTCTGGTCAGATATCTGTGTTGTAAGTATCACCAATAAATTCATCGTTATAAGTGTGTACTTCTTTTCTTAATTTTTAATATACCTTATTTTAAACGAAGTGAAGATGAATACGTTTTTGTATTGTGTTAGTTTCATAATGCTGATGCTTTCTTCTGACAAACGTGTTATAAAAAAATTGATTTTTTTCTTACAATAAAGGAGTTGATCTTCATCTTTATTCAGACATATAAATATTCTGTTTTCAAGCGTTCATAGTTTCCGTTTGTTTAAACACAAACTATTTTGTTAGTTTCATACATTCTGTAAGGGCAGAATAAAGAATAATTACAGTTTCATGCAAGTTAGCTAAGGTAGGTGATTGGAGATAAACACACCAAATACCTACTGTTTATTGTCTCACAGTCAAGATTATTGTCAATACGGACGAACACGAATTGGTTCACCTCTACAGCTTTTAAAAAAACTGCTATTCCATCTGCCTGTATTTTATGTAGATATTTAATATATGTGTTGTCTTCTATCAATTTGTTCCAAATTATGTCTCTAAAAACGCTATATACAATGTACAGACTCGAACCAAAAACACAAGGAAAACAGAAAATTAGAGTACATGGTTTCACTATATTCATTTCCTTCTTTGGGTTTTTTGATAGGCTCGGTGTCCATTCAATATCTATGTGAGAGATTAACGCTTAAGCCGGTACTAAGGGCATGAGAGATGTTGCTCTTTCCATTACCCCACAGGAACTGACTCAGGCAGACAAGTTCTACAATCTTTTTGCTTTGTTGCATTCTGCTCTTCCTAAGCTGCTTCTTTAAGATCGTATTGCAATACGAAACTGTGCTCTAACACAGTGTGTCCAATTTACCGATATATATAATGATTTCTTGCATTCGAGATATTTTACTACACACTCGACAAAAGCGGCATTGCTGTCTCATACTTGTCTGCAATATCCAATTAAAATCTAGATCTTCTTATTTCTCAACGCTGACATTTAGTACCTCTTGGTGATTTACAAGCTGTCGGAGAGCAGTTTTTTCATGAGGATAAGGTAAGAGGATAATTATACACTCCAAAGAGCTGTGAAATGCGGCTCTTACACTGGTTTATTCAAAGCATTAAAAACCTATCTTGGAAAAATGAAGAAATTATATGATCGTAACCTGGCATACAGTAAAACAAAATGCTTTTAAGGATTTTCCCAAAGTCTTGAAAAAAATGAGTTTTTTTAAAGAATTTCGCTAAAGTCTGAGCTAAAACATGTGTAACTAGAACATCACTAAAGTGATCAGACAAACGAAACATGAAGTAAAACGAAATATTTGAGGTAATAAACGGATGAAATTGCAAGCTGGAATTTGTGCGAAGTATTTATCAAAATAATAATTACGATGTACTACGATTAAGACTGCATTAAACCAAACACACGAATCGATGAAAATTAGGTACACAACACTAACGATCTAACAAATATTCAAATTTCAGATAATACATAATTCGTATACAGACAGACAGTATTACATATGATGGCTGGCTGATTTCTGTCATTTTGTTCTGGCGTGTTTGCACGTTTGAATAGCGCCAATATGCCAACCTACCAAACCGACAAACTAGCGCGCCAATAAGACAACTACGGTATTTATCATATGTTATGATCAAAATGGCATTTATCATTTCCGTATTTCCGTAACAGAAATGCACGCGATGGGAAACCTTCTTCGGGAAAGGTTTTAAAATTGTAATTGGTCTGTATGTTATTGTTAAAGCTTACTTGTCATGTTGACAGAGAAAAAATGTCATTCACACCTGTTGAACAGAAAGCGTTTCTTTACTTCAATTTACAGTTTTTTACGTGGTTTTGTTTAACTGCTTTTAGCTTGTTCAAGATGAAAAAACGAATAGTTTCCAAATATAGAAGATTGTAAAATATTACTTATTATGCTAAAATAGCAAAACACACGTATTACTTAATACGTGGTCACGTATTTGTTATCACAAAGAACATGTTTAGCATTTTACGTGCGCACGTGTGAGCTATTGCATACGCACGTAACAACTAATACGTCAGAAAATAGTATAAAATATCTATGTATTATTATAGCTGTGTACCGCTGTCAAGACAAACTGAAGTATGATTTGCCGTTTTGATAAGAATACCAAGTTTAAGAATAAAAAGTGTTTTTCGATTTATGTTTTCATGTAAGGAAGTTTTCAACTGAAATTGATATGTTATTTATGATACAGGCAAATAATGTCGGTTAATTCGATTCCTTACGCGCTGTGATGATTACCTTTAAAGTCCCAGTTGGGTTATTATTAAAAGTTTTTAAAAATATATTTTAGCACAGCCATTTGAGCATAGGATCGGCAAATTAAACATGAATCGCTAGCGCGATTCATGGATTTGCCGATCCTATTCTGTCTTTCATTTCGCATGAACACCGAAAAAAAAAATTTCATTTCTTAATTACATATTTTATCACTTTTTTCCTTATACTAACGAGATAAAAGTAGACGTTAGCAATTGAGCATGTGTCATAAATATTTTTTCACACTGGGGACATTTCTTCATCAAAATTACCCAACGTTATTCCACATACTATCGTGTAATGCATCAGTGATGAAACACTTAATACTGATGTATGTGTCGTATCTAGTAGACTCTGCGTTGATGGTTTAAATGCTTTCCCTGATAAATTAAAGACATAAATCAGAATATCGTCTAAGCAGATTAGAAGCATATGCGCCTGATGTTTGAGGACGAGCTTATATCCTCTTATATTCCTTTCTGAAATATTGAATTATCATCTCTGTTAACGTATAAATGATTAGTAATATGAAAAAGTTATTTCTGTGTGTTACGTTCTAGCTTGCTGTGTTTCCGTATTAAGGTGGTAGGTTCCCTTGTTACAAGGGTAAATTCAAATAAGTTGAACCGCAGCAATTTTTTGTATTTCGTGTAATATAATGTTTTAACTGCTACAATCTCAATTCCGTTTATCTCTGTCCCTTCGAGTACATTTTTATCTAGGTTTGAAGTACATGACCCTCCAAAGGTATTTTATATTGAAAGAAGAAGGAAAATACGGATATTTAACACTTTTAGTGTAGTTTGGTTTCATCAATATCCGTAGAAGTCTGCATAATCAATAATTTTACTAGTATGCGCGTTAGCTTTCTAATATAAGCTTAAAATGTATATGTCGCGGGGCTCGTGTTTCCATGGTAACGCATTTTCCGTCATTTTTAAACAACTATGTATGTAAACGGGTTTGTCCATGGCTTCTGTGCAATTCTGTTAATGACCAACATGGAATATTTGGGTAATATAATCTAATTTAGCAAAATATCAAGCACTTTACATGGTACCCTATTTTTCTTAAAGTTTAAAGTAACTATGGCAACAGAGATGATTAAAATAGCTTATATCTTGCTTTTTATCGTTATTTCTTATAAAAATATTAAATAAAATGATCTTTCTTGTTAATGTAGCTTTAAAACATAAGTAATATTTTCGTGTTATTTGCATTTATTTAAACAAATTTCACAGTTTAAAATACTTACAGCAGTTCCCCTCGTGTGACATTTTTATGGAAAAGATCGTTCTGCATGCTGCTATTATTCTCACGGATATTGTTGAAATGCAAATAAAAAGCCGAAGCTTCCTTAAATAGACCAGTGTCAACGCTTTTGAATTTTACATTTAGATATAGAGGTCACGGGCTTTGTTTCCATGATAACATCAATTTAATTCAAGAAACCACAATTTTCTACTGGAATTTGAACAATTTAGAGCTTAGTTTTAGTATATAAGTAACAAATTATCAACGAAAACTGGAAAGTAGGTATTAAAAATCAAACTGCCCATATTTATTTGAAAATGGCCGTAAGTAACCTTTCACCCAGCTATATTCCCAATAACATCAGTTACCATCATCCATTTTCTTACATTCTGCATAACATTTCAATATAACTACATAAAAGAAGAAAAATATTGATCATTATTCAGAGCAAAAGACTCATAAAAAATATTTCAGCAAATAATGGCTGTTTAAAACTAGTTCGAATAAAGAAAATGCACAGAATTACGTAATTTCAAAACAAAAGCTATTAATTTTGCGCGGTAACTGACACGTAACGTCATGACGTCAATGACGTTATTTTAAGACAACAATGTCTTGAAGCGTTTCTGCGGCAATTTATTCATTATTTCTGCATTATTAATCCATTAAGCATCAGATCGGAGGCAGGTTCATGATATTTTTTCAGAAGAATAGATATACAAACACATTTAGTTTGCCGTAAACGTCGTCGTCGTAGATCGTCACGTTAGCTTCCGGTTGGACATGCGCACAAACAAATATTAAGGTAACCTACCTCCTTAATTAAATAACTATACGCATTACGATGGCAAATAATGCTTATCAGAGTACTTTGGTATTCACGTTGAAGCTGTCTTCTTTTGCACTACCAGCTTTAAATGAAATGGGTATTTGTATTTGTATCTGTGACGCAGTGTTGGCACAAACATAAAATAACGCTAAGATTGTTGGCATACTCTACTGCTTTGTAAACACTAAGAATGTGTCTAGCTGCAACAAGTCTGTCTCCTTAACATCTTCTGTAAATATTGAAAATAACAGATGATTGTTTCATTGATTTTAAACAGGAAACCTCTTTATGACAGAACCTATTTATGACATGACACTTTTTCCGATCCTCTCACTATGACACATTGCAGTTTTTTAGAATATTCGATATGTTTGGAAATGTTAAAACACTGCTATGTTCAATACTGCTGATAGAGAGCGATTTAGCTCAAATGTTTTCTAGAACAGCACAGCTAAACACTATACTAAATCGATTACAAAAGGGGCACAAGCACTATTCAGTTCTCACAAATACTGTATGTTAAAAGTAGTTTTATTACGACTATGCTTCACTATTTATAAAGTGTGTTTCAATCATTTAATACAAATACGTTTACTGCAAAAGTTTTTGCCGTCTTAGGCTTGAAACTGTTTGTCTCTGAAAAAGCAATGAGACTCGTTCAGTGGTTGTAGGTGTAGATGGGAATATCCGACCTCTAGGGTAACTTGTTTCGCGTGAACTGTTTCCATAGAGCCGCCGGAGATACACATCCGTACCTACAACCATTGATAGAATCTTTTTCTTCCATACCATATTCAACAAATATAGTAAAAGTAACATTAAACAAATAATTTAGTTATAGCGCTTTTCACAGTAGCGTATTCACTAAGTTTACTTAATCATCTGCAACTCCCAAGGAACTTCTCTTTCCAAAGCAAACTAACATTTTTTATGTTTCTGTTGCATTTCGAAGTTAAGTAGAAAGCTAAATTATCCAGTATTTAATGTTTTTGTAGTATCTATAGGAATAATAAGTTAGCAATAACGAAGTGTTGAGACTGTTTTTTTACAAAACAATGATTGAAATTACGATAAAGTTTAAAGTGACCTTGAAGCATACTATCGCAGAAAATATAAAAGTTGTTTTTAATAAGAAACTTTTAAAAGAACAACTCTATATGTTCACGGCTGAAATGTATCTCTGCTGGAAAATTTCGAGGTTTCCATATTGGTTTGAAAAAGAATACTAGAGCTATAATACATCTGGGATTTATGACTTTAAACTTTTCACTTTGTTCATTTTAACTGGATACTAATTTCCTGATTTTTGCATAATATTTTTATTTTGCTCTTTTTGAGAATTAAATTTTCTTTTCCAATATATTAGCATGTAAATGATTACTGAAAGGAACCTGAATTTTTTTTAAAAAATGCGTTTTATATATAATATGTTTGGCACTGAATATTATAGAGAAGACTTTGATTTTTCTAATACTGGGTATCACTACTGGGTGCATGATATTGCTAGTGGCAAGAACGCATACTCGTTTTAAGAGACTGAAAATAAAACATCTAGAATATTCTATATTATTCTGATTAAATATTCTATTATTATGTTATTCTGCTCGGCAACTCTTGGTCGTTTAATAAGCGTTCAAAAAATTGCTGAAGATTGGTGTGTATCGATCAATACAGAGAAATCGTCCACCACACTATTCTCCCTGTCGTCAAAGCAGAGGGCGGGTAAAATCAAGATGGGAAATACTTCGCTGATTGAAGCAGACGAGGCAAAATACCTCGGAGTGACCTTTGACAAACGGCTAACCTGGAAGCCCCACATTAGTCAAGCAGAAGGGAAGGCCCGTAGGAAGCTTGCCATTTTGTGCAAACTTGCTGGAACAACATGGGGAGCAAATGAGCAAATACTAAAACAGTATATCAGGGAACAGTGAGACCCCATTTAGAGTATAGCTCAACTGCCTGGTCCACTACTGCCAAAACTAACCAACAGGCTTTAGACAAGGTCCAGAACCAAACATTGCGGATCATGACAGGTGCTACAATGTCTACACCAATCTCCTTCATGGAGAAGCTAACAGGCACACAGCCGTTACAAGACAGAAGACATGCAAAGGTTCTGCTTCAAGCAGAGGTTCAGGTCTTTTCAAGACCATCCCATGAAAGCCAAGCTAGATGGCTACACAAAGAATCGGCTCAAACGTAGCAGCTTCGTACATGAGGCAAAGAAACTCAACCGAGATTTCAAAACTGAGCTGAGCATACCAACGACTCCCCTAGGTAGTGAATACATTATAAACCCACTAGCGAATGATCTGTCCTCAGTAACTGTGAGACTTGCTGTTCCTCTTCTTGACCGCGGGAAGCAAGAGGATGAAGGCATTCGGAAGAGCCCCACACTTGCTATGATCAATGAAGACTATCCTCCGGAATCATGGACTCATGTCTATACAGACGGATCAGCCACATGCGCCGTCAAAGATGGAGGAGAGGAGTTTTCATTCAATACCCATCTGGCAAAAGAGAAACACTACATGCAGCCACAGGAAAACACTGCAGCAATTACAAGGCAGAGACTGAAGCACTCATGAAGACCGTCTCAATGGTTGAAGACTCGACAGAAGAAAGCTCCTCAGTCGTCTTTCATTACAGATGCACTGTCTGTCATGGAAGCTCTGATCAACAATAAAGCTCCACAGCTAGGCAGGAGAATGCAGAGCCTGAGTATAACCTGCAAAGTAGCACTTCAGTGGATTCCATCCCATTGTGGACTTGCAGGCAATGAAGAGGCATACAAACTGGCTAAGCTAGGAGCTCAGTCAGAACAACCAACAGAACCTGTGAGTTACAAGGAAAAAGTCACCATTATCAAGGCACTAACGAGACCAAGGATGGAGGAAGATGCTTTTCATCTCCTTGATCGGTCTGAACAAGTGATGATGGTCAGGCTCCGCTCAGGGCACAACAATCTCAATGTTCACATGTACAAGAAATACAGACTGACATCATCGCAAACTTGCCCATGTGGTGAAGAAGATCAGACTGCGGAGCATATACTTCAAAGATGTAAAAGGCATAACCAGGCGCGAGCTGCGACTTGGCCGATAGATACCTCAATCCACCAGAAATTGTATGGAGGCATTGAGGATCTGCGGCAAACTACAAGTTTCATCGAGGCTACTAGTCTGACAGTGTAGTCGCGAACGATAAGAAGAAGAAGATGATTCTGTTTAAATATTCTATTATTATGTTATTCTGCTCGGCAACTCTTGGTCTTTTAATAATCGTTCAAAAAATTGCTTATGAATAATGTTTTAATTATCAAAATTTTAAAGTATATTTAAAATTTTACTCCATAATCGCTATTATTAAATAATATATTATTAAAGAACTGTACTCCTGCAATCGCGGCAAGCTGAAAGTACATATTGATTCTTCATACAGACTAATAACGTTTCTGTCGGCTTATGACATTTGGTTGTCCATTTTAAGCCCCGGTTGTATTATTGCTACAATAAGTTGATTTTCCATGAATAGTGGAGAATAAAGTTGTGTATATGTTTTCTATTGGTTTGTTTCTGATCGTTTTAAGAAATTGTTCAGCGACATAAAATCGAAAAATATTTTAAGTAATAAAATCCTAACCTTTATTTCGCCCCATTTAAGTAATAAATGAATGACGTAAATAACTATTTCTGCTGCCATGTCACAACTACAATACGGATAACATTCCTTTAACTTTTAACATTACATCAAATTTCTGTTAATTGATTCACATCCGCTTAAACCAACAGTTTGATGGATCCTTTAAAAATTCTCATTTGCCAGATTACAAAATTTTCATTTGCCAGATTACAAAATTTTCATTTTCTTGTAATTAATGAGAAGATGAACATAAAAGCTTACATTGTATTAGAATCTGTAAAATCTGTAAAAATTTGTTAGAATCAAGTCGCAAAATTCTTGAATGAATCGTTTGTCTTTAGCTATGTTTTCATGTTTAATAAATAATATGCTCCAACATATTGATATATTATGATATGATAGTTATGTATGTTATGTAGTAAACAACTGAAAAAATTTGTCAACTAATATATAGATTAAATCAGTACCATTTGCTTGCAAATCAATATACGGTTCATACAGACTAGTAATGACGTTAAATTTGATTAATGTCAGCAAAAGCTCTTTCGTGCCTATGATTGCAGTTCCTGTTGGATTATTAGCAAAATATTAGCATAGACAGATGTGAACACAACGATGTCTACTGTTCTCAGACAAAATCTATATAATGAAATATTTCTAACCTTTTCTATTGATTTAAGCGTCGGCATTGTATTTGGTTGTTTACTCCTTAAACGAATTTTCTGCTTAATCTGCAACTGACAGACATATAATGTCACAAAACGTTTCTTTAAATGAGCTGCACCATGAGAAAACCAACAAAGTGCATTTGCGAACAGTATGGATCCAGACCAGCCTGCGCATCCGCGCAGTCTGGTCAAGATCCATGCTGTTCGCTAACAGTTTCTCTAATTGTAATAGGCTTTTTTAGGCTTCGAAAGCGAAAGCATGGATCCTGACCAGACTGCGCGCAGTCTGATCTAGATTCATGTTGGTCGCAAATGCACTATGTTGGTTTTCTCATGGTGCGGCTCAAATGATCAAGATTTATGATGTAACCGTTTCTTTTTATTGTCCTGTTGTTTATACTTCAATTATCACAATATGTAATGATTTTATGAATTGTACATGTATTAGATTAGTATCTAAATGTTGTATTTTCTGTCCAAGACAACTAGGTGCTTGCCTTTATTCAGTGGCTTTTGATAGCTCTTTGTCAAAGAGAAGTTTCTACTATATGCACATAACGACCCTATAAATTACGCCTGACATAACCTTGTTGATTTAACCCAAGCACCTACGGATGATTGAACTGTTAAAATAAGCTTTGGGTATTCATTGTTGATATGTGAAATTAAAGCTATGTAGGAAGTATAAACGGCAGAACGGTTTATTTTCCAGTATTGGTGAAATTTGTTTGTAGTGAAACTATATTCTTATATCTTATTCGTGAGAACTTTATCATAATTTGACACAGTCAATTTTTCCTACATCTTATTGTTTTCGTTTTACAATCGTGGGTAGATAATGGATCAAAACTGATGGAATCAGTCAATAAAGACTCAGGAATACTCTGTCGCTAAAGTGTTTTTCTTCTTTTTTGGGAGATATTTCCCTTGATATTCCCTGTAATGTAATGTAGAAAATTGTTGTTGTGAGGGTCTTTATGTCATCTTATAACCTTTTTTTTCTCTTTCGCAAAACATGTAAAGATGGTTGTTACTTAAAACGCTGCTTTTGTACTTTAGTCATTTGACATTATTTCCTCTTGATCTGGATAAGTCTTATCAGCGATGCATATTTTCTCACTCCAATTATAGCTGGCAAAACAAAGGTGAAACTGTTGATAATGTTTAAGTCTATTTACATACATCACTACTGTTTTGTTAACAAAGTAAGTAAATAGAGTTCAAATGCACATCTAAAGTATTTATCTAATTAGATTTACAGACTAACTGTTGATTAATAACATTAACTTTCCCAGAGAAAACGGCCTTTATTTTTCCTTATATCTGGGATTTTAGATAGAAGATATACAGGTCAGGCACTGCTATTTATTTCTCCATACGCTTCCATTGTAATAAATGACTCTGCCGCCTACCCAAAAATCGACAGATGACCATTTACATCTGATTCTTTCAATAAAGTTACATGTCAGTCGTCAGACACACAAAAAAATAATGATTTTATATAGGCTTAATCGATCCAATTTTTCCCAAGTCCTCTTCAAACACACCTACCCCCATTGTTGAATGAAATTTAGTGGCAAACTGCCCACTGACACCTACTATGCTAATATGTCAATTTGAAAATAACTGTAACAGCCAGTCACTTGTAAAATATTCCAAAATTCAAAGAAAACATTGTTTTGTATGATTTTAACAATTTTTTCATGATTGTAAACAATACCTTTTTATCCAACCAGCTAATGTCTCATTGAATCTTACGGTTTTCCCTACACCGGACACTGTCTTTCAATACCATTATCTGACATATAACTACGCACATCACTATCTTTCAAGTTCACAGCGGGAAAGAGAGGTCACATGCAGGGGCGATTCACATGTACAAGAAATACAGACTGACATCATCGCAAACTTGCCCATGTGGTGAAGAAGATCAGACTGCGGAGCATATACTTCAAAGATGTAAAATGCATAACCAGGCGCGAGCTGCGACTTGGCCGATAGATACCTCAATCCACCAGAAATTGTATGGAGGCATTGAGGATCTGCGGCAAACTACAAGTTTCATCGAGGCTACTAGTCTGACAGTGTAGTCGCGAACGATAAGAAGAAGAAGATGATTCTGTTTAAATATTCTATTATTATGTTATTCTGCTCGGCAACTCTTGGTCTTTTAATAATCGTTCAAAAAATTGCTTATGAATAATGTTTTAATTATCAAAATTTTAAAGTATATTTAAAATTTTACTCCATAATCGCTATTATTAAATAATATATTATTAAAGAACTGTAGTCCTGCAATCGCGGCAAGCTGAAAGTACATATTGATTCTTCATACAGACTAATAACGTTTCTGTCGGCTTATGACATTTGGTTGTCCATTTTAAGCCCCGGTTGTATTATTGCTACAATAAGTTGATTTTCCATGAATAGTGGAGAATAAAGTTGTGTATATGTTTTCTATTGGTTTGTTTCTGATCGTTTTAAGAAATTGTTCAGCGACATAAACAGCGTTGTAACTGGTGTCAGGTGTCAGTTTTTGGAAATCATATTACAGGTCAAAGTTCTGTAAAATCACATATTTTCGCGTGGGTAAATGATTGCTATATTCAAAATTAAAATAGATCCTCAAGGTGGATTATACTTGCGATGTATTATAATCGTATGAAACATATAACGCTTTTTCGTGCAAAGCAAAGCACCACTTTTGCGAGTACCTATTTTTGCGAATAGGGTAGATAGATAGATTCTCTATTCTTGACCAGCATAAACTGGTTCTAACGCGCTAAAATTTGGTCAGTTTTTCTTCATTATTTTTCCTAAATTTGTTCATGTTCCAGCACACTGACCATGCAAATTTGAAGTAATACCACATGTAAAGTATGTAAAATCACAAGTATCACTTTTGTTAAAATACGACATCAATTTTTGAATAATGTATAATGAAAGTCTAACATGCTCTCAGGCATAATATTACTTTGTGCTTATCCATAATTTGGTTTTTTACAACGGAAATATAGCATCATCCCTATAGATTAAAGGTTTTGCTAAGATTACTTAAAGTACTGACTGCATTTATCGCCTCGCCCATCCTTTTAACAGTGGTAAAAATTAACGACTAGACCTCACGATAGAATATTTATGTCATAAAATCTGATGGTACGGAAATGGATTCATATATAATGGAAACCAGATCATCAAATCGATTCAATTGTAGCATGGTACACGCGATGCGTACCCTGTCAAACTCTATGCAATTTTGTTCCGAACAAGTTTCCCTTGATTATTTCTCTAAAAACCATAAGCACATCAAATATAATTGAATTTGGTACAGTCAATATTTCATTTGTTCATACAAATGTGGCGCTATAAGGAATTGCTGACAAAGATAACTTCAACTTCTATTTGAAACACCGGGACTCTGTGTTGTCATGGTTTCGGATAAATATGTCTGGTTTTAGTTTGGGTCAATACAAGATAAAAAATCTTTATATCTCACCAAAATGAGTTCTTTCACACTTACCTAATTTACATTTCTTTTCGCAGCTTATAGTGTCTAACTTAATTAATTCTAAAGTAATCAATACGCAATGTTTAGTTTGTTTGCTATCTAGAATAGTGCGAATTGAAAATAACTAAGGTCTTTAATGAAAATCTTCATAAATTAGTGCTATTAATTGTATCAAATGGTCTACTGATGCGTCTAGTGTGGTGCCCTGTGTGTTGTGTGCTTGTCACCTTCCGCTTTTAGCCTCTGCCGCTGGCTAGCCCTTAGGGCAAAAAGGAAGCCGAGTGCGTAAGTCTTCACTGCCAGTACATAGCCTCTCTGTAGACAAGCCCTATGCAGTGCCTTCTCGTGGCGACGCATGGATACTGAGAACCCTGCGGCCTCAGGCAGAACTGTATAGGACTCGGAGGAGGTTTGCCCCCAGACATGCGGCATGCAAGGCCCAACGGTGCGTGGGTATGTCCTGCTGCCCATGAACAGATTCCCTGTGATTCCAGGGTAGGTCTTTTGGCTGGAATCTAAGGGAGAAGTAACCCCGACATAAAACCTAGACAGATGAAAACAGATGTACCGGGCTAGTTGGCGCTTTCTAACAAACCATGATACAATGCACTTACACCATGACTACACAATCATCTAGTTTTAGTTGTGATAGCGCTGGTTCTTTGAGATCCTTCCAGGCAGAATCAGTGCCGGGCTCTGAGCCTCGACAGAGTCCACCTCCCATCGCCTTAGAGCCGAGATAGAAATCTACTGGCCACACAGGAACAAAAATGATGCCAATGCAACCTTTCAAGTTTATGCATTGGAATGCAGAAGGATTCCTCAATAAAAATGATTTTAGAGAACATCTTGTTTGATAAGGATATTCAGGTATGCTGCATCCAAGAGACTCACCATAGCCAGGACAATCAAAGTTAGAGGCTACCAGTGCTTCCGATGTGACAGGTTGGGTAGGAGCAAGGGAGGTATCCCGACACTGGGTAGAGATAACATAGCAGCAACGCAGATCACAGTGCACATGGATGACTCCGAGTATCAGGTGTTACGCCTACAACTTAGAGATGTGGAGTTAAATGTTGTCAACCTCTACTCCCCGAATGACAAACCTCTATTCCTTGACACGATCTCAGTGCAGGACTCAAACTTCCTAGTCGTTGGCCACATAGACATGCTTGGAGAAGAGGTCTTGGCAAGATGATTACAACTTGTTGCTGATCAACAACCCTGACGATCAGGACACTTTCTATTCCAGACGTTGGCACACTACTTCCTCTCCTGAACTTGGTTTCTGCACTGAAGACATCCACAAGAATATTGCAAGAGAAATAGGCCACATCTAGGCGGTAGCGATCACCATCCAGTTCACCTCATCTTGCAGTATAGGACCATACGGGAACCAAACTTATCTCGTTGGATAAGGCAAGGACATCAACAAAGTCACAAAGGACTTCAATACAGACCTACTCCAGGCAGCCAAAAATGTATTCCTAGAGGTTCCATGAGAGATTTCAAGCCATACTGGAACAAGGATCTAGAGGGCCTTTAGGAGGAGTTGTCTGAAGCCAGGCGAGAGGCTGAAACAAAATCGTCCCAAACCAACAACATAAAACTCCAAAATGCAAGGGCCAAGTTTCTGAGAGCCAAGATCCCGGCCAAAAGAGAGAGCTGGAAAGAAAAAACTGCCTCACTCAATTTAGAAAGAGACAGTACAAAACTCTGGAAACTTACACGGCAACTGAATGATGTTGATGCGAAAGAGGCACTACATCTGCAGAAGAAAATGATTCTCTGCTGACTGGAAAACAGTCTGCAAATAAAGTTGCTGAGAACTACGAGAAAGTAAGCAACATCACAGTCAACAGGGGACAGCAAAGAGAAGTCAGAAGGGAGGCAAGAGAGACAAGATCCAAAAAGTCCAAGGAAGAAGTGATGGAGGCAAGCATCACACTATATGAACTACTTACAGCACTGAAGAAGCTCAAGGCCAAGAAATTATCAGGACCAGACCACATCACCAATGATATGCTGACCCATATGGGAATTTTTGCTACGAAAACTCTTCTAGATGTCTTCAACCTGTGCTGGACGGAGGGAAAACTTCCACAGATTTGGAGGGAGGCAATCATGGCACCTATCCTAAAACGTGGACAGGAGAAAAAGAAATTAGCCAGCTATCACCCAATAAAAACAAGGAAGAATATCCAACAGGGAAAGCCGCTATAAATCTCACCAGCAAAGCGGGGAAGACCATGGAAAGCATCATAAACCAACGCATGAAGTGGTACATTTTGTACTTGGAAGCTAATAATATCTTGGTCCACCAACAGGCTGGCTTCAGGTCATTCCGGTCAACAGAGAATGAAACAACTTACCTTGCACAAGAAATTGAAAATGCCTTTCAGGCAAAGAAGGATATTCTAATAACATGGGTAGACCTTCAGAGAGCATTTGACAAGGTATGGGTGGATGGTCTTCTGGTGAAACTACAGAGGAACGGTGTTGGAGGCACCACGTACAGATGGATAAAGTCCTATGTCTTCATCCGAAGGGCTAGAGTGTGTGGCAGGAAAGGCCGTACCGGCGACAGTAACCATCAGAACAAATCAACACCCTTTACAATATTTACAAATTTATTTACAAAAGATGATTATTAACAATGAATAGATATGAAAGAAAAAAAAACTGATTATAAGAAAGAAAAAAAAAAGAAAGTTCAGTATCTCTAGATACAAAAGTTCTTAAATTCCATTCTAATCTGACGTGACACAGTTCTTTAATTCAATTGTGAACTTTAAGTAGCACAAACAACACAGATTTCTAAATTCAGTCCCTTTAAACCGTGAATACGTTGATTCCGTGTTGGCTCCCTATGGTGGTAGGTGATTGCATCCCTGAGCTGACTTCAGAGGATAACAAAAATCATCGTCTTTGCGGTTTACGGCACAACCATGGGACGAAAGCTCTGCGCTGGGAATATCACATCCAGGCGAGTGAAGACAAGTGAACCTCGGGCATTGTACTTCCGGGTTATGACATCACCAGGAAAAATCGTCTGGCGGAAGAAGCTAAAATATATAACATATGGTAAGCACCATAGCAAAACAAAAAAGTCAGGGCATAAAACTGCTCCTTTGGGTACACCATACCTCCGTAGGCTCCCATAAATAATACGTGCTACTTATACAAAACATATGTGCTACTAAGTTCATACGTCACATGATTAAAGTACGTCACTTATTACTTCCATTATTACAAAGATTACTTACTTAAAAGACTAAAGTTAAAGTATGAAAAAGATATGAAAAGTATATGATGAAACATTATAGATACGGACATGATAAACTGCAGCTATTATTTACAACTACAAATTAACAAAATTCAATATAAATCAAACGTTATATCATAGTTGGCATCCATATAATATCTAATGCCATACATTACAACGGACATTAATTAGATGAGCTATAGACTGGCACACAATTACAAATTACAATAATATATTACATACATGGTGCTAGACTTGCCATATAGATTTATACATAACAATACAATGCAGTAATGGCGTTCCATAATTAACAAAATGTTTGACATAAGTTTTTGAAACAGTGCTTTACAATTATCACGATACAAATTTCAGTATAAATCTAACATCTTATATAAATGAAACATTTTAGATTCCTCTTTCGAAATAATTTACAAAAGTCTGAAAAATTTCATAAATCATCCTGACATACCGAAACTAGCCAAAATCATATGCCGAAAAGTAAATGTTACAGAATTCTGTAGAATGAACAAAAATTTACCAAATAAAAATCGTAATGCAAAAATCATACAAAAATCTAACAAATAAATTTCTTACCTCGATCGAGCATAAATTTCTAGCAAGAAAATAATTCAGACATAGATTCGTCTATAATGTCGGAAGGTGGTGTGCGCAAGGCATATCTAGCCCAGTCTATTTAAAGGATAATGTCGCGCCAAATACTAAATTTCATGGGATTCACGGCTAAGCCGTGGACTCCGACTATTTGTGTTTCCACGGGATTCACGATATAGCCGGGGAATCTAACTACTTTGGCGCGGATTTAAATTGACAATTTGAGGCCCATTATAGTGGTTTTGGGGATAAAAACATAAATTATTGAAGTTTATAAAATATCAACTTTCTTATTACTGAACAGAATTTAATGAAATTTACATGGAAATTTAAGTTATGAAATACAGAAAAACATGAGAGGTATTTTATGCGTGAAATCTGACATTTACCTCAATAACTCAACAATTTACAAAAAGATGATGCAATACCTGCATTTATACTGCAGATACAATAAGGCCCGTATGTCAATTTGTGACACACGTCCCCCCTTAAAAAGAAAATTTATAATTTTCTTAATTGAAAGCAAAATGACATACTGAAAATAGCAAACACAAAAGAAAACACACACTGTCACTATCTGTACACCATATAATATAGCCACCTGCCTACACTCTACTCAAATAATCTGCGCCTACATTTTCTCTACCAGGAATTGCTCTAATACTGATCCTATATGGCTGTAATGCCAATGCCCATCTCATCAGCCTGGAATTGCTAAGTTTCGCTTTATTCAAATAAGTGAGCGGCTGATGATCTGTCTCTAATACAAAGTCTTTACCGAACAAATACCGGTGAAACTTAGCTACTGCCCATACTACCGCTAAACACTCCTTCTCTATCACTGAGTACTTTTGCTCCCTAGGTAGCAATTTCCTACTAGCATACGCTACAGGTAATTTCTCTCCATCACTTTCCTGAAGCAATACTGAGCCTAAACCTAAATCTGAAGCATCTACTCTCAATATAAAAGTCTGATCTAAATCTGGCAACTTCAAAATAGGCGGACCCATTAAGCTAGCCTTCAAAGTCTGGAAAGCCTTTTCTTGACTTTCACCCCACTCTACAAGATTTGGCTGACCCTTTTTCGTCAAATCTGTGAGCGGAACTGCAATGGCGGCAAAATTTGGGATAAACTTTCTGTAAAATCCAACTACACCTAAGAATGAACGTATTGCCTTCTTGGTTTTCGGTCTTTCGGCATCCTGTATAGCCTGTACCTTACTAGACATTTTCGAATTAAGTCTACGTGGACTGTGAACATCTAAGACGATCGATTTTTCAAGGGGACCGTCTCAACATGATAATTTCAATTTATTCCAGTAATGATGGTAAGGTCTGGCTTATTATGTTACCGCACAGGATAAGATTTGGATTTGTCTGTCCGTCTGTCTGTTCGCCAGAGAGGTGTTTTGTTATGCATATCGCAAAAAGTATTTGATCTAGCGTCATAACACTTTCCCGAAAGGTTCTTCAATATTATAAGTTGCGCGTCTGCGACAAAGTTGAAAAGATGAGCTTATCTGTTCGCAATGTATCCGTATTTCATCGTCGTCGTCGTCCGAAATGAAAATAAATCTTAACTGGGTTAACTGGGATCAAAATGTAGGTCAGCAGGTAAAACATTGTGAAAACTGTAGAAAACGTAATATCTTGCGTCTCCATTCCTTTGTTGTTATTATACGCCCGAAGGAACGTATTTTGGTGTTCGTCTGACCGTCTGTCTGTCTGTGTGTCCGTCTTAGGGGTCAAAAGTCATATAACTTTGTTTCGAGTGCGATGTGTAACTCTTAAACTGCTTGAAGGATTAAAAAAATCTTAGCACAAATGTTTACCACATTGAGACGACGTGCAGAGCACATAGCTCGCTTCAAGGTAAAGGTCACACTTAGAGGTTAAAGGTCACATGACTTTGTTTTGTGTTTATGTTGCTTTGCATTGCGGTGCTCTTGTTTTTATTTGGCAGACTCGTTTTTTTTTTGTTCACTTACAATATTTTTATTGAATTACTTCCTTTTATGTTACTAGAAATAGGTTATTTTGTAACTTTTTTATTATTAGCCGTAGGTAAAACCGAGACCACTTTTCTTTGGTACAACATGGATGGTACCTACAAAGTTAAGGTGTATTTTGACACATCTGTACCTGTTAATAATTTTAGTGGACTAAGAGTTTTTCGGGGAATTTATTCCCTTTGATGTCATTTTCTTTAGGTCTTCAACAGAAAAATTCTTTAAATTTTGCTCCCATCCTCTTATATTTGACTTTATGAAAACCTTTGGGGGCCTCCGTGGCCGAGTGGTTAAGGTTGCTGACTTCAAATCACTTGCCCCTCATCGATGTGGGTTCGAGCCTCACTCTGGGCGTTGAATTCTTCATGTGAGGAAGCCATCCAGCTGGCTTACGGAAGGTCGGTGGTTCTACCCAGGTGCCCGCTCGTGATGAAATAATGCACGGAGGGGCACCTGGGGTCTTCCTCCACCATTAAAACTGGAAAGTCGCCATATGACCTATCATGTGTCGGTGTGACGTTAAATAAACAAAAATATCAAAAACTTTTACCAAAAATTCTAAGTTAAAAAGGGACATAACTCTGTCAAAATTCAAATCACAATTATGAGGATTGTTTTTCCTGGTGTAGACTTCGCTAGTAAATAACTATTTTAAGTTTCAAGTTAATAACTTTGATTGTAACAGAGATATTTGATTTTATCAAAAACTATAACCAAAAATGCTAAATTAGAAAGGGGCATAATTCTGTAAAAATTCAGTCAGAGCTATGGGGATTGTTCTTCCTTGTGTCGACTTTGATAGTAAATAGGTATTTTAAGTTTCAAGTCAATAGCTTTGACAGCAACAGAGATATTTGACTTTATCAAAAATTTTAACCAACGGAGACGCCGACGCCGACGCCGACGCCGGAGCGAATGCAATAGCTCTACTTTTTCTTCGGGAAGTCGAGCTAAAAACAGGCACATCAAAATTTTATATCACCTACCGCATAGTGATGATATAATAACTCAAACCCTATTGCCGTTATAAACTCTTTTTCATATCGCGCATAATATAATTAAACTGTCTTGAGACGGTCCCCTTGAAAAATTTATCGCCTTAGGTGTCCACAGTCCACGTAGACTTAATCCGTAAATGTCTATTTGGAACTGGTTCAAGGGTCTGAACATCTCCTATCATGTGCCCTAAACATTCTAACTTCTGAAAACCTATAAAACACTTAGTCGATTTTGCTGTTAACTTAGCCTCTCTTAGTCTGGTTAACAACTCAGAAAGTGCTACTACATGTTCAGGCCATGTGATTGTATACACCAGGATATCATCTATGAAGCTATCCGAGTGCCCTAGGTCCTTCAAAACCTTCCGCATCAGTCTACAAAACGTTGCTGGTGCGTTAACTAATCCAAAGGGCATCTTACGGAACTGGAACAAACCTTTCGGGGTTTCAAAAGCAGTCATGGGTTTTGCCTTTTCAGACAAAGGAACCTGCCAGTAACCTTTGCTCAAGTCTAGTTTAGAAAAATACCTATACTTAGATAGCTTTGAAAACATCTCCTCCATGTTTGGCATAGGTTCAGCATCGAAAACCGTCAGTTTGTTGACCTGACGAAAATCTATACAGAACCTTATACTGTTATCTTTTTTCCTTATGAGGACGATAGGGGAGGAAAATGGAGCATTGGATGGTTCGATTACTCCCAACTCCAACATTTTATCTACTTCCTCTTTCACTACTGGCTGCGAATGAAAAGGAATAGGATAACCCTTTACTCTTATCGGATCTGTAGTTGACAACTGAATATCATGTTCAACTAAGTTAGTATTTCCAGGAATATCTGTCAGTACATCTGAGAAATTTTCTAACAAGTCTACTACTTCCTGCTTACATTCTACTGGTAACTCCGGATTTATCTCTACATCTTTGTACGTTTCTGTACCCTGCTTTATAGGACACAAAACTATATCCTTTTCTACTCTACTTGAAAACTCATCACTACTTTCATTCGGATCTAATCTGTCATAATCTCTCTGATCCTCCTCTACAATAGCTGCTCCAACCTTACTTAAAATACCCTTATCTGGTATAGACTTACTATCATCCTTCCTTTCACAGTACTGTTTCAGCATGTTTGCATGAAACGTTTTCAACTTTCCGTCTACATCTATCCTGTAATCTAGTCTATTTACTACCTCTAACTACTACGTAAGGACCCTTCCAATGTAACAAACAACTTATTATGTTTCGTAGGTAACAATACAAGTACCTTACTACCTGCCTTAAACCTCCTATCTCTAGCATTCTATTGTAATACTTCTTGTATCTAGCACTACTTTTTGCTAACTGTTGCTGAGCTATCTTACACGTATCTCCAACTTTTCTTGCAAATCCATAACATACTGGTAAGTGGTTTTAACCTCATCATTCTCGTCTTTACCAGCCATAACTCTCTTAGCACAGTTATCGGTCCGGATTGTTCTACCGTAAAGTAACTCAAAGGGAGAAAATCCCAAACTTTCTTGCGGAACTTCACGGTAAGCAAACAACATAGCATTCAAATACCTATCCCAATCTCTAGGTCTCTCACTACACATACGCTTCAAACATTTGCTTCAAACTACGTTAAACTTCTCTACTAAACCGTTACACATAGGGTGATACGGTGTTGTAGTTAAACTGCCTTAATGACAATAACCTACTTACTTCTGCCATAAGTTCTGACGTAAACTGCGACCACAATCGGTAAGCATTCTCTGGCACTCCTAATCTACTTACATATCTACTAATGCCTCTGCTACTCTCTCAGTTTCAATACTAGGTAGTGCTATGGCTTCCGGATATCTAGTAGCATAATCTACCATAGTCAAAATGTACCTGTTTTTCCTATCAGTCGTAGGTTCGATCGGACCAACGATATCGACAGCAACTCTCTTAAACGGAGTATCAATCAACGGCATTTTTCCTAACGGAACTTTACTTACTCTACCCTTAGCTATAGTACGTTGACAAATACTACATGACTGACAGTACCTCTAACCTCTGCCATTACTCCTGGCCAGTAAAATTCGCCTAATACCTATCACTAGTTTTCCTTATACCTAAATGGCCTGACAGTAACGAGTCATGTGCAACTTTCATTACAGTTTCTCTAAGACATTTAGGTACAATCAACTGTCTACTTTTGTCTAAATTCTGGGCGGTATACTCTCTATATAACAATCTATTCCTAATCTCAAACCTAACTGAACCTTTACCTCTACACTGCTTAATCGTACCTTCCTCAGCCTTCATTCTACACAAATCTAAAGTGCTATCTTTCTGTTGCTTTTCTAAGAACTCCTCTCTAGATACATCTAAAATCTGAGACGGAACTTTAAGCTTTACTTGCTTCTTAACTTTGGCTTGCGCCCTAGTTTCTACTGCTGACGCTAAGCTACTAAACTGAGGTTCTACAGCTCCCTCTACATTACCAATTATAACATCATTGGTAGGATTATCTACAACCAACGCCTCTACTGTACCCTTGAAATACGGACAATCAATATCTATTCTAGCTACATCTAGCCTATGTTCACTCCCATCTATGTACTTACATCTACGGGTTTTCTCTAAAAACTGACTTGCTTCTACTAAGTCCAGTTTCACTATCACACATGTACAACCTGTATCCCGCATAGCGATTACATCCCTACCATTACAAGTACCTGGTTTTGTAGGACATGTACTTACACTAAGCATACCTAACTCCTCTACATCACTTAGTTCTATAATACTATTTCCACTCTCTGACCTACTTGACTTACTCCTATCTCTATCTCTATTTCTTCCTCTACCTCTACTCCTAGATCGGTCACGGCTTCTACCTCTATTTCTATTTTCCTTACTATTTCTATTCTC
Source organism: Mercenaria mercenaria (assembly GCF_021730395.1). NCBI lineage: Eukaryota > Metazoa > Mollusca > Bivalvia > Venerida > Veneridae > Mercenaria > Mercenaria mercenaria. The sequence continues at coordinate 30,755,965 of NC_069362.1, forward strand.
CCCTTTACTACTTTCCTGTTCCTGCTCTACCTCTAACTCTGCTGCTGCATTGGCACTATTACCGCCGTACTTTCCACTCCTACAGTAATATGAGCTATGCCCTATTCGACCACACTTATTACACTTCAGTACACCAAAGGGTGAAAACCTCTACCTCTATTAGCAACATTGCTACTACCTCTATTACTAGTGCCTACATTACGACTACTAGGATACTGTCTCTGAGGTATTTCATATGGTTTATAGCTCGGTCCTTATTGGTTCGATTCACGACATACTTGGGACCTCCTCGAGTCTTTGCAAACAAATCTGCATCTTCTGCTACATCCTTAGCTTTAACTAACCTCTTACTACTCAAATTCTGGTATAGTTCTCTATTACATACATCTAAAAATTGGTCCCTAAGAATAAAATCTAACAATCCTTCGTACGTTTTCTCTACCTTATCAATCTAAGCCAACCATCTAAATATCTACTTATTCTGGCTAGAAACATCACAAAGGTCTCATTATCCGAGGCCTCTCGTTCTAAACTTTTTCTTATAGCCATCGTCAGTGAGTTCGAACTGACGCAGCAAAGCGGCTTTCAGTTTATCATAATCCTTCCTATCTTCCAACGGAAGCCTATCAAAAAACCTCTTGCCGTACCCTTTAGAAGGAACGGTAAGTTAAGTGACCATATCTCTTTATCCCAATCCTGCGCAACAGCGTACGTTTCGTACACATTCAAGTACGCATCCATGGAATCAATTTTTCATCAAAGGGAGTCATCTTAACCTTTACCTTTTTCTTACTCATCTTTTCTAAGTCTGTCTTAAACTTATGCTCTGTTTCTAATTTCCTATTTTCTGCTTCCTCCTTCTCTGTTTCTAACTTCCTAGCTAAACACTAACTTCTCCTTTTCCATTTCTAACTTATCCGTTCTAACTTACGTCCGTATTCTAACTTATCTAATTCTAACTTACGTTCATACTCTATCTTTTCCTTCTGCAATCTAGCTTCTAACTCTAATATTTCCCTATCTGCTTCTAATCTATCCTTTTCTGCTTCTACTCTTAATCTCTCTGCTTCTAAACTACTTTGTTTTTCATATTCTATCTTTTCTTTCTGCAACCTAGCCTCCAACTCTAATCTATCTTTCTCTGCCTCTGCTCTTAATTTCTCTGCCTCTAATCTATCTTTCTCTGCCTCTAATCTACTATGTCTTTCCTCACGTTCCCTAGCCTGCTCTTCCTTAACAAAGTTACGTAACTCATCTCCTTCATAACCTAACTCCTTTCCTACCTTCGTCAACTCTACTACACTAGTCATGTTTAAATGAGTACACTACGTTAACACTATATAACACTACGCACTACAGCTACTATAACAACCTGAGACACTAAATAAACAATCGTGAGGGAATACTAGACTACACTAGTTTACACTAAAGCTCTACAGTTACCACTGGAGCCAAAACAAAATACTATACTCTACGTATATACTACACCAAACGTCCTCACTAAAATAATAATACACTAAGTTGCGCAACAGTTCTATGTGTCAATCAAGGTTGCATAGGCAACAATCAACAAAGTGCAGTGACAGTAGGCTGCAACAATACCCTAGCCTTATCAAATATGAATCAACTGTAACTGGTGTTAACACTTTAGTGTAACAAAACAAAATAAACCAAAGTGCTTTATCCTAAGATAAAGAATAGGTATAACACAACAGTGTAGCACTAAAACTTAAAAGTAGGTAAAAGTATATGCAAGTAAACAAGCTTGCTAACACACACACAAATAAAAAAAAAAATAATACTGTATCTGGTATGTATACAGCACACTAATACCTAATAGGATCACTGGGAGAAGTAGGGCGACGCACAAGTAAGGTGAGTAGGATAACTCTCTTGTCAAGGGCGGTCACTCTCAGCACAGATATATGATGGCTTAATCATAGAGTGACACCAAAACCCAAAAGAAAATAAAAGGAACGAACTCACCCCAGAATCCAAGTGTCGTAAACAACTGTCTATCAGTCTGTGACCACAAAAGCTGGTTAGCTGAAGCTACGGATCTGTCTTGTCTTGTCTGAGGTAAGACGTCACTCTGAAAAATGAATAAAACTATTATATGTGTAACAATAAAACAAAACAAGAGGAATCTTTACAATTATTGCTGCAGTTAATGGGTGTTAATAATGTTCGAATAGCTACTGTGTCTGGTCGACCAATCCCACTTTGACACCATTGTGGCAGAGAAAGGCCGTACCGGCGACAGTAACCATCAGAACAAATCACACCCTTTACAATATTTACAAATTTTTTTTTTACAAAAGATGATTATTAACAATGAATAGATATGAAAGAAAAAAAACTGATTATAAGAAAAAAAAAAAGAAAGTTCAGTATCTCTAGATACAAAAGTTCTTAAATTCCATTCTAATCTGACGTGACACAGTTCTTTAATTCAATTGTGAACTTTAAGTAGCACAAACAACACAGATTTCTAAATTCAGTCCCTTTAAACCGTGAATACGTTGATTCCGTGTTGGTCCTATGGTGGTAGGTGATTGCATCCCTGAGCTGACTTCAGCGGATAACAAAATCATCGTCTTTGCGGTTTACGGCACAACCATGGGACGAAAGCTCTCGCTGGGAATATCACATCCAGGCGAGTGAAGACAAGTGAACCTCGGGCATTGTACTTCCGGGTTATGACATCACCAGGAAAAATGTCTGGCGGAAGAAGCTAAATATATAACATATGGTAAGCACCATAGCAAAACAAAAAAGTCAGGGCATAAAACTGCTCCTTTGGGTACACCATACCTCCGTAGGTCCCATAAATAATACGTGCTACTTATACAAAACATATGTGCTACTAAGTTCATACGTCACATGATTAAAGTACGTCACTTATTACTTCCATTATTACAAAGATTACTTACTTAAAAGACTAAAGTTAAAGTATGAAAAAGATATGAAAAGTATATGATGAAACATTATAGATACGGACATGATAAACTGCAGCTATTATTTACAACTACAAATTAACAAAATTCAATATAAATCAAACGTTATATCATAGTTGGCATCCATATAATATCTAATGCCATACATTACAACGGACATTAATTAGATGAGCTATAGACTGGCACACAATTACAAATTACAATAATATATTACATACATGGTGCTAGACTTGCCATATAGATTTATACATAACAATACAATGCAGTAATGGCGTTCCATAATTAACAAAATGTTTGACATAAGTTTTTGAAACAGTGCTTTACAATTATCACGATACAAATTTCAGTATAAATCTAACATCTTATATAAATGAAACATTTTAGATTCCTCTTTCGAAATAATTTACAAAAGTCTGAAAAATTTCATAAATCATCCTGACATACCGAAACTAGCCAAAATCATATGCCGAAAAGTAAATGTTACAGAATTCTGTAGAATGAACAAAAATTACCAAATAAAATCGTAATGCAAAAATCATACAAAAATCTAACAAATAAATTTCTTACCTCGATCGAGCATAAATTTCTAGCAAGAAAAATAATTCAGACATAGATTCGTCTATAATGTCGGAAGGTGGTGTGCGCAAGGCATATCTAGCCCAGTCTATTTAAAGGATAATGTCCCGCCAAATACTAAATTTTCATGGGATTCACGGCTAAGCCGTGGACTCCGACTATTTGTGTTTCCACGGGATTCACGATATAGCCGGGGAATCTAACTACTTTGGCGCGGATTTAAATTGACAATTTGAGGCCCATTATAGTGGTTTTGGGGATAAAAACATAAATTATTGAAGTTTATAAAATATCAACTTTCTTATTACTGAACAGAATTTAATGAAATTTACATGGAAATTTAAGTTATGAAATACAGAAAAACATGAGAGGTATTTTATGCGTGAAATCTGACATTTACCTCAATAACTCAAAAATTTACAAAAAGATGATGCAATACCTGCATTTATACTGCAGATACAATAAGGCCCGTATGTCAATTTGTGACAGAGTGAACCTTGATGGAGCCTCTAGTAAGAAGTTTCTACAGAAACATGGAGTTTCCCAAGGAGGAGTACTCTCTCCTACTATCTTTCTTCCCTTCATCAACGATCTGGTGGCTGCACTTCCAAGAGGAGTCAAAGCTGCTCTCCACGCGGACGATTTGGTGCTTTGGTGCTCAGAATATGCAACAACTGCCAATTACAGGATGCAAGAAGCCACAGACAGGCTTACAGCCTGGGCAGAAGAATGGTGTGTTCAGGTCAACACTGCACAACCCTGTTTTCACTGTCACCAAAGCAGACAGCTGCTGGCAATATTAGGATTTGTAACACTCCACTTGCAGAAGTGGAGGAGGCAACATACCTAGGAATAACGTTTGACAGGCGCCTTACATGGAAGGCACATCTAACCAATGCAGGAAAGAAGGCACAAAAAAAACTTCCCATTCTACGGAAACTTGCTGGTACAAACTGGGGAGCACACGAAAACATACTAAAGGAAAATATACCTTAGGACCATCAGACCCATCCTAGAGTATGGTTCAGCTTGGATAACAGCGGCCAAGACAAATCAGCAGTAGTTAGACAATGTGCAAAATCAGGCCAACAGAATCATCAACGGAGCACTGAAATCAACACCCATTAAGGTCGTGGAAGACATTACTGTCATCCTTCCACTTGCCAAGAGAAGAGAGTCCAAAACCCTAGTACAAACCAGCAAATACCAGTACCTGCCAAACTCGAAGGAAGGGCTTGTTTAAAAAAAAATGTTTAAAAAGAGGCAGCTTTGTGCACGAAGCCATGAAGAAGCTCAACAAAACCTTTGCAGAGCATCTTGGACAACCCACTACTCCTTTCACTGTTCAAGATCTACCAGAACCGCGGAAACATGACCAATCCAACCTGACTATACATTCCACTATTCCTGGTCTTCCCCCTGGAACTTAGATGAAATGGCCAAGCTATCCTTTACACAGGCCATGATCCAAGACACATACACGCCAGAGACATAGACGCAGGTGTACATAGACGGCTCAGCCTCAGCTGCAATAAAAGACTGAGGAGCTGGCATCTTCGTACTTCATACCTCGGGAAGATCAGAGACAAATAGTATTCAACCGGAAGGCACTGTTCCAACTATAGAGCAGAGGTTGAGGCCATCAAACAGTCTATTAAACTCATTAAGAGTCTCCAGAGAGCTGCCCCAACGTGGTTATCTTTACGGATGCTCTGTCAGTTCTCAAAGCACCAAACTTTCATCTCCAGGGTACGTTTCAGCCTATGCAAAACAGGAGTTGTGTCCTTACAATGGATACCTGTACACTGTTGTGTACCTAGAAATGAGAATGCAGACAGATTAGCCAAGCTTAGAGCTACAGATAACCAGCCACAAAATGCCATTACTCACGAGGAGAAGGTGACAATAACCAAAGTACTGACAAAGCCAAGGCCAATCAAGGATGACAACCATCTACTAGACAGATGGGAACAAGTCATCATCTAAAGGCTTCGCACAGGACCTAACAGGTTAAATGCACACTGTGCACAAAACTTAAATTGTCTCCTCCGATGTGCCCCTATGGCTTGAAACAGCAAACTGCTGAGCACATTCTGCAGAGATGTCCACGTCTGGAGAACCAACGGAAAAGTGTGTGGCCAAACAGCTCCCCAATGAGAATCAAAGTGCGCGGCAAGATGGAGGACCTAAAGAAGACGGCATCGTTCATTGTCTAGTCCAACTCGTGACGTAATTGTCATTTCATTTCAGTCTGTTACAACGTCCAACTCAGCCACGTCCAAAACAGGCGTTAATCATTAGTTATTAACAACCGAAGATGTTTCTCATTACAGATCTGATGCAGCCGTTCTGCGCATGCCCGAAAAGTGAATATCAATTGGAGCGCACGGCAAAAATACGCAAATTTTTGCATGTCCGCCCGCATTTAGTGTATAATATGTTTAATATACTGACTAAAGGTGAGGGTTAGTATCAACATATAAACATTTAACTTCAAGATACTTTTCGTTCAGATTGCTTGAATCCGGTATATAACGGAGTCTGTAATATATCACAGGCACACCAGATCTGTTTTAAGTCATAGCCAAGATCCGAACATAAATTCTAAGCTTCACAGTATAAAAAATGAAAGAAATATTTTGATTTGCTGTAGGTGATACATTTATCTCGTGAACAGAAACGTTTATTTGACATGCTCTGCATAAAACCCAAAGAAAAACAGCTATCAAATATATGCATGAACTTACAGCATTTAGCACAGTTTGAAGTCGTGCTCGATTTGTTCACCAAACTTTATTCCAGGTGGCCATGAAGGAACAAGCACATAACAGATATGAATAGATCTCTCACCAGATCTGTTTTGTTTTCAAATGTTGTAATTTAACTTTAGATACTTGTAACTATATAAATAATACTGTGCTAATACACTTAGAATTGGCCTGAGACGTCGTGCTCCCCATTATTTACGGTACATGACGGTGAATGAAATCCGCCAATAGCGACGTAATAAAGCTGTGACGTCCAATGGCGAAAAACAAATCGATAATATAGGTCAGTGGGTGACTTTCTTTGGGTACTGAGAAGTGCTCATGACATGACTTATCACGTATTACACAAAAGCAAGCACAACAATAAATTTGCTATTCAGACATATTTTTCTATTCGCCATTAAATCTTGTGCTAGCAATCATGTCTAAAGGATTGAAATACCTCGTTTACGCCGATTTTAAGCAGTCGTTGCTTGTAACTCTGTGGGCAGACCGTCAGGGGAGGTAACTAGAGTCACGGCTTGGGACTATCAAAGCCATACTTAAATTCTTAACACCATTCCACATAATTCTTTTCGTTATAGACTGTCGTGTGGCATATGCGCCATTTTTAAGAATTTGATAAAAGACTAATCTCTAATGGTAAATTTGAAATTATCAATCCCAATGCTTTTCACAAGCAAAGTGAGCACTTAAATGATCCTGTTTTCTCTGACATTCTAATAACATCGCAAGCTGGTATTAATAATAATATCACGATATCAATATCTCTGAAATCATTGACATAATATATATGTAGTTAAGTTTTAATTTATCGTATAACTCTTGCAACCACAGCTTTAACAGTAATAATTTCAGAAATCCTGTCCAGGCCTTACAGCCGTAAAATCTTTGTAGAGAAAAAATACGATACTTCCTTATTAAGCAACGCACTTTTTTTTGACCGATATAAATTATATGTACTGTTATAACAAATATAGATTAAAGAAATAAACACGTTTGTATGAACATTCTTAAACATCGCAACTGAATTAAATAAACATGGAGATAGAACAGAACGATTCTAAATATTTGTGAAACAATAGAATCTACAGTCTTCATAAAATTTGAGTTTTCTGACAGTATCTCTTTTTCATTATTACTATTTGATTATTCTGATTCACATGCATTAGGGAATATTAATCAAACAATCATTTACGTAAAATATGTGATGTAATTGGTTTTCTGTCCTGTAAAAAGCAAATACGTTTTTCGTTTCTATTCAATCTAGGTACTATCAAGTCGTTATCATATACTAGTACAGAAAAAGTCACATAGTAATGTCAATAAAATTTCACTTTAATTCAAAAATGTTTGCTTGCCAGTCAGACATCAAATACATTTTTGTTCGCACCCAAATTATTTGTAATTGCGTACTTGTTTCTCGTCATGTTATATTTTCTTGTTTTAGGCAGTGAACAGTGAAATGTCAATCAAATTTTATTCTCTCAATGAGTTATCATCCAAAAGGTTTTATAGGACAACTCATTTTTATTTCAATTCATGATAGTTTTGTAAGCGGAAATCATGTGATTCTAACAACTTGATAAAACTAAACTATGGCCAAAACATAATACAACATATTATCATTATCAAAGGTAAAACTATGTTTTGACCGAATGCCTTCAAGTAAGAAATAGATGTTTATGAATATATACCTTAAAATTCCAATTCCTTTTCTTCAAAAAGATGGGGATTAGGAAAAATGATGCAGTCTATGTAGGGCATATGCTCTTTTCCTTAGTTTCAAGTCAATATCAAACACCACAAGGCTTAGCCTGGGAAGCCGTTGATAATGTATGTTTTGTCAGAAGAAATCATTCCTAATATCTATATGTGTATATATTAAAGATCCCACTAAATTTGCTCTAATTAGTATTAATTAGCATTCAGTTTCTGATATTGTTAAGGCCCCGAAATAACCTGATTAACCAACAAGATAATGTTTAAAAATTGTTTTTCTCCCGTCCCACTCTAGAAGGCTATAGTTGGTATAAATAATAAATTGGATTAGTCCTTATTTACTAAAATACCTAACACAATTAATCTGAAAAAAACTAAACAGTATTTAAGTTATTCCTTTTGTAACGTATGGTGTACAATGCATTTTAAAACTGCATATTTGGCACTACCTTGCTTTATTGATATTTTCTCGAAATACGTAAGAGGATTATGTTAATTTAGACAATCACGCTTGTTCAAAATGTTACTACGCTTAAATACAAAGAAATGATTACCGGTTTGGGAGACTCTCTATGACTGTCAGTTAAAAGCACGGTGTCGGTTGAAATGCCAACTGAAGCCCGAAAGCTATTTCGTTTATTTTATTGACAGTAAAAACACAACACATTATTTCTGCTGTCAAGCTGAAGCTAGAATGGGAAATCTAATTACGAGTGTAGCATTTATAGAAGCAGACATTGATCTATCGTTAAATGAAAATTTCATGAATTACATACCGTCTGATCTAAGGAATATGCGGGTAATTTGGTGATTATTTCGTCTCAGTTGAGAATATAGCTTTTCTGTTTTATTTCCAGTTTTCATTCAAAAGTCACAGGACAGAGTAAATAAAAGTTATACCCGCTCACACGATATGTTAACCACAAAAATGTTTCTTGTAAACAGGTTTGGTAGGTATTATTACTTTGGGCTGAAATACTCGACGGAATTACTTGTAATTCCGGAACAGGACAATATTTCAAAATTTGGAAAACAGGGAAATATTGGTCACTCAAAATATGATTATCAAAAATTATGTCTTTACCTAAACTTCTCGTTTTAACAACACTTACAGTTTAAAGGCAAACTAAATCTGATAGAATTAATACGAAGTAGACTGTTGACACCTAGGACGGTCGATATTTCAAGGGACCCATCTTAACACAATTATGGTATGTGTGGTAGGAAATGCATGCCAATGGTTGTGATAATGTCTGGCTTATTATGCCACGAATTTGCAGTGGGGATATATATTTGGTTTTGTTTGTCTGTTAATATACATAATAATTATAGCCAAAAGGTTTGACCTACCGTCATTACAATTTACTGAAATGTTCTTCAACATTAGAACTTATGCTTGTAAGGCAAAATGGTAAAGTGGAGCCCGTTGGTTCACCCAGTGTCCGTCGACGACATCCGACGCAAACAATTTCGCTTTGAAAACTCCAGAGATCACAACTATTTCTAATCGTATGCGACTTGGTCAGAATACAAATGTAGGACGAGTTTGAAACTGGGGCAAAAATAGACTTCTAATTCTCTAAATGGTTAACAAGGTTTAAGAACTAACACAAAAAAAGATTGCATCTTGGTGCTGACCGCTAGGTAGCAAGTAATGCCATATGCAGAACATATTAACAATTTGCGGCATTCATAATGCCAAAGAACTGCAATGGAGATTTTGCGCGACTATAGACTGGTGGTAATATAAATCCACCAAATAACGAGCACATATGGTTCGGAATATTCATTTTAACTTATGATATGTTACACATTTTGTTCTTCAGGCTGAGGAAAAAATGGAAATTATCGTTAATGCACTTAAAAATTAAGATGCTGTCATCAGCGAGACTTTCATGAACAGACTCTATCGCACCGGGTGTGCTATTTTTTGCTTGGTTGCGTTTTATGCTTTTAAAGAATTAACTTTCGATCTCAGTAAAATAAAGTGACAAGCACAATACGAACCTTAAGTAAATTAAATAGTGTAAACTCCACAGGTCGCTTAACGCAACAAAAATGAAAATGTTGCTTGTAAACTAGTACTATCATTTTAAATGACGCACCACCCATCAGTTGATTTACTTTATTGTTAGTACACTTGTTAAATTACTTTCTATGACTGTTATGCTTCTCGTTTTATGTAAAATGTTTCTAGAACATGTTAAACCGAAATGGAGACTTACTGAAAAAACATGTAAAATAAATTGTAACTCCTTCATAATCGATTGTCTGTATCGTTTCAGAAAATGGAAATTTTATGACTTTGTCCACATTTAAATTGTAAAAATGTATGTTTTAATCATTTTGATATCATCTGAAATTGATAATCTTTCATCGATGTACACGGGAAGACCCTGGCTCAAGTCTTTAAAAGTAAAGAAATCACAGAACTACATACAACAATTTCCTTGTTTCCTAGTTTTGTATAGTCTGCAGTGCATATAAATCACCACCATTAAGCCTGAAATGCGATTATGAACCATAACAAGGTATTCAACGCCAATAATATCCTTACACGGCTTCCATTGTAAATCACGTTCTTTCTTTACTCTAAAAATATGTTGAGTTCCTACCACATTTTGGAATGAAAACAAGAACAAATAATTAAGCAGAAAAAGTATATGGAAATATCGAACCAGAAAAGTCTTAAATTAAATGTGAGGACAAATTAATTTTCTTCATTTCACAGTCATAGTAAAGCATTGATTCTACTTTAGCGTGAAAAATAAAAGACCTAACATGAACTCTTCGTTTAATTCTGAGACTCCACAAGCCTTGCCACAGGCTTTGATAAAACTCTAATTAAATGTCATCATTTCTTTCAAAATGCTTGTCTTGTTTGAGTGTATACACGTTATCAGCATATTACTGTCATTTAAGGTACTTCCGCAAATTGAAATTAGAAATTCATGTGAAAAATCAGAATCCTCGAAACAGCTTTCGAAATGCAAGGACACAAAAAATGTATGATAAAACTTGAAAAGATATATCTGTAGGTAAACTTGCGAGTATGAAAGTTACGTTGAACCCTATATCCACAGTGCTTTGGAAGAAAATGAGTGAACATTTTTGGTGCAAAATTTTAGTATCGTATGCATCCTAAATTGCTATAAAATATTTATTTTCAAATCAAAGAAATGCCAAAATAGTGCACACGAGCGCTATTTTCTCAAGAAAAGATCGTTAAACATTCTAATGCGCAAAACACGTGCACAGTTTTTCTAAAATATTTCGCCGCCATGTTTATTTCAAGAAATAAAATATATGATTGTTCTTTTACCTCAGATTTCCTTACTGAAATATATATGCCTCCTTATCAATGGTTAGAGATATCCATTTAGTATAGTTTTGCACTGTCTGATCTCCTTAATTTGTTACCGATCCTTTACATTTAAAGAATAAACGTAATGTGTAATGATAGTTTTTCGCTTTACACACCTCTTTTGGACAAGAAAGCCGTTTCACTTAAAATTTGTAAGCATCCGCTGACAAAATATTGATGAAAGATCGGGACTTTTTCTAAAAACAAGTTCGATTTCAATCATTTTCAAAAACTGGAAATATTACACATTGTGTTGAATTTATAAATAAAACAAAAATCCTCCAAATAAGCCATTTAAGAACTTTTCCGGGAACTTTACGTTTCAGCCGAACAACGCATTTCAAGATGACACAAAACTGATTTCTCTTTGTAAACAATGTCGAAGTTCACCTGAGGAACATTGCTGGAAAAGTAAAAGTGCTTACTTGTTTCAGTTTTACGTCCTGTATAAAAGAATCAACTTTCAACTTTAAATGCATATATGTTCTATGATTATTCCAATATAAAAAACCGTCCGATCTTTTCCGTGAGAAATAAAACGAAGCAAATTTAACTATTTGTTTACACTTCAACCATGTGAAATAAAGGCATGTACTACCACGAGACTCCCGTGCATTTTGAACCTCGTGGTGAATAAACTGAATTTACTTTAAAGTATGGTGTCTCAGCTGAGCCAGTTATTTGTTAATTTCAGAGAACATACAATAAAGAAGTGTTTATGAGATTATGCATATGTTCGAATATTTACTAGTTTACTTTATATTAACGATGATAGAAAACAAGTTTGCACTCGGCAAATAGCAAGTCTATTATTTTCAGGTGTATACTGAACACTGATCCCAATGATCGTAATTTTCAGATAAAGAACTCGTTATCCTTGGTTTTGTAGACAGTCTTAGTACTGGACCGCTGCTTCCGCTGTCAACACCGCAGTGACCACTATTGTATAGTCAGTGTCCATTTCTATGCCGGAATTTCAATACACATTTATTGTAGGGATAATACACGCTTTTTTGTGTGTGTAGTAACGTCTGCAGAAGCCCGCGGGATTGTTTGTGACCGAGACCGAAGGTCGCTATTCTTGCATAAAAATATATTTCACGACGATTTATGTATTGTTTTCGTATGTGATGACTTGACGATTCCGGTACATTTTTACTTACCATTCCAGTTGTTCTCGGAAACGGTAAACATGTTTTAAATATCCGTATCCAGGGCTCAGAAATAAACATCACTATCAAAAGCACATCCTGAAGGTTTTTAAGCGATTTTTTTATCTCTCATTATTACAATATAAAATTACCGATAATTTTTCATATCAGTTCACAATTTGGTGGACTCGATCACAACTTCAAGAATAATAACTTTACATTCGAGTTATATTGGAGTACGGATGAGTACGAACGTAGTGTCATGTTTCCAAGCTGTTTATATAATTTCTTCAGGAAATTAGATAAAAACATACTGAATGATGCATATCAAAATCATAAATATAATACCTAAAAACAAAGAATCGTACAGGTAAACACGCAATTCTTTAAAATTCACGGTTGTCTACAAAATCTGAATTGACGCAGAGTTAAAATGGGAGTTTAGCGTATTCGTTAGTTACTCAACTTACTGATACAGTAAATCATTCTATGGTTTAGATTGCATATTTAATGCTTCAAGCAGAGGTTTTTATGAAAGAAAAAAGACGTAGATACTAGATGTCAATCTGCGCAGAATTACATATACGTCCCTGGGAAAGCATTTTTAAAAATAAAAATCGGGTATTAACAGCACGTGAATTGCCTTGTTTGCACACGATTTTTCTCCCGTTAATACATGGGCGGATCCCGTGAAAAAAGTAGTTTTTATGCAAGAATATCTGTTTAAATCTATGAAAGTGTGACAAATCATCAGGTTATCTACAATTGTATACAAATTATAATACCTCCTAACATATTTTGTTGCACATTTTTTTCTGCGATTTATTACATGCTGCATAAATTCTCATATTGTATAAAAAGTTGAAAGATCAAAATTGGCAAGTTTACCACGCATGAAACCTGTAAGGAATCATTATACACATCGAACTTGTCCCCGACCAGTATGCGGAAATACTGTCGCCAAATATTTTAAGATTGTCTAAAATATTTGCATATATCGTGATAACGCAAATATTTCGATTGTTTTTATAACTTATAAATATACAATCACGTATGTGTGAGAAAGTTACGTTAAGTAATTTCGGTAGTCAGCGCAGGAAGTGCCGAAAATTCCATTTCCACCAAATTTTCCGTGAGATAAGCAGCGCGTTAGTACATAAAGTCCACAATAGTAAATTAAAATTTTCTTATACTTGCACTATCCTTGAAAAGAATTTTGGATCGCTGCAAATCTTGTACACATTAAGTTTGAGACTTCTCTTACAATTTTAGGCAGTTTGGTACACCATACATAGAAAAATCATTGTCCGCACATTGCACTACTTTTATGTATGCTGAAAATAGCAATATGTACAGATTTATTTTTGTTTTAATACATGAGGTGGTCAGATTTGAAAACAGATTTTGTACTAAGTTTAGTTCTATTCGGTTAGACAGTTCTCCTATGCACTAATTGATACTTTGAACTAACTTTTGCCATTCATGAATTTTTAATAAAGTATTTTGAAAGGATTTATAAATCTAACCAAAAATTTGGAAAAATACAGGTAAAATATCTTCTTTCTTTATTTCCAAATTTTATTATTACTTTTTATACAGCTACTTTTACTTCAGATCTTACAAACTGAGCTGTTTTTGTACTCTGGAACAGCTGCATTTGAAAGCCTTTGTTCACAATATTTTCACACCTCAAATGAAAGTCACTTTAAATTCAAGATGGCGGAAGTACCTTAACGGACAAAATTCGAAGAGGTACCGGTATGATTTTGAAAGGTGAAGAATATTTTGCCAAAATGATATACATAAATATTTGTTAATTAGTTTGTGTCTATGGCCTTGTGTCATTTCTACTAGATAATCAAAAACAGCACTCAGTCTGTAGAGTCTGTGACAACAGTATGTTAAAACAGCGCTCAGTCTGTAGAGTCTGTGACAACAGTATGTTAAAATTCTGATATTATGCGCAGTGCTTAATGGAGCCAGAATGCTATTCCATTCATATTAATGACGGTAAAGCACATTTCCAACTTAGTTGTCAAGATGACACGGAAATCATTAATATGATTACAAAAGTAACTACATGTATAGTGTATATATAAAAAGCATCTCACAAGAAGGACTTTTCATGTAGCACATAGCATGTTCTAGGAAGAAGACAGACTTTGGCATAAATGTTTTGTATATAATTTTATCATAATCTTATCATACAAATAGTGTGATATAGCACATCTGGTAAGATTTACGACGAAAGATTTGCGAAGAGGAAGAAATCACAACAGGTATATATATTTTTGATAACTATAAATGATGTTTTTATTTTGTTTGTCGGCTGTGCTTTTTAAATATAGCGCTTATCGTTGTTTAATCAATAAATTTGCGTGAAACATTTACACGCCCCAAAGTCACTCCAAAGTCACTGACCAGTACAACTTTAATTAGAATCTTGCCTTTATGTTTACAAGTACATTTTCGTAACTCATACAACACAATAATACAATATATAGTCTGTCTTTATGCAATCCTATCTTTGTTAAAGAATTATTATTTCTCTATTTCGATTTGACAATAGAACGGCGGAAGTTATAATAAACACATTTTGCTGGTGGTGAAAATGAAAGTGATATACTGATAATCCTCACCATCTGCTTGTTTTCAATATGTAAACTTCCCTAAGAATTAGAAACAGAGTATCTCGCACCAGTCCTTAAAAGCGACAAATTAAGATGTCAGTTGTTCCATTTATAGTTGTAATACTTTATTCTGTAAAAATGCAATCATATTGTACGAGATATATTTTCAACTTTCATTGCCTATTTTTGAATATACCTTTATCTTTTCAATTCTCAGTCAATGGTATGAAATATAATAACCCAAAATGAAAGGTTTTTTATCAAATTGACTGAACGAAAATAAACAAATATAGTAATTGTCTTAAATCAAAACAGAGAAAATAGATGCCCACTTGAAGACTTGAAGGAAAAACAGTTTAAATATGGATGTATATATGTAATGGATCTACCCAATTTATTCCATTTATACGTGGCATATTAACGTTTCAGTAGCCGGAATTAGGTTTTGTTAGATATGTTATCCGGATAAATAATGCAACGTCATGTCTTCCGATTTACCGAACATTTAAGCTACCTCATTTGGATTCTCATTTATGAGATGAACATTTACAAAAAGGAAAAGATGTAAAGGAAAAAGCCACGTTCTTAAAACGTTCTCTTGATAATGGAACTCCGTGAATATCATTGAAGTTGCGACAAACAGCTAGACTTCAATTACATCGATAAATAGATCAGGAAAGTTTATATTAATTTGTTTTATTGACAGGTAAACACATCCGACAGAATAGCGAAATGTTATCTATTAATTACTTATAACAAAATATGTGTTTTTTTTTCAAAGACTGTTTAATTATATTCCGACGCATCGGTAAGTAGAATTCACAGTATTGTTAAAAACTGTCATAGGTGCATACTTACACGGTCAGCGAACACTATCTAACAATAAATAAATCATGGACGCGGTACGTGAAAAAATCCTTTGTACCCCCGTACCATTTAGAAAAAGTTGAACTAGAATATTTTAACCAATAAAGCCACAGAATAAACAAAATAAATACTGCGTCCTAGGTTTACAGCTTTTTGCCTATTTGATATTTTGTCTATCTCTGGCGCAGTCTTGAAGCGTTGCGTGGCGACAGTAAAAGTCTCCCCGTTCTTGGATTCAGTATTGTTATGTTTCCTTGTCCCTTGGGTCATGTAGACTATATCTATGTAATAGACTTCGCTTTTAAAAGCCGGTTCTAGGGGGCGTGAGAGGTGTTGCACTTTACGTTGTCTTTCATAAACAGACTCAGTCAAACAGAATCTGCTATTATTTGTGCTTAGTTGTATTCTTTACTTCTGAAGAATCTTCTTACAGATTTTATCATATGCGTGGCCATGTACGTTAGGCAACATTGCTGACAAGTTCGTCACAGAAAAATATTTATTGACATACTTCACTGCTTTCATAAAGGCACTGAACTCCAGGCTAAAATGATCTTCTTTAAAATTGAAATTTAGCTATATTACGAACATAAGAATATGAATTTTTGTTTCTAAACTATCCTAAAAATGCCAAATCAAGAAAAAAAGATGCACGAATTGGGAATTGAACCCTGGTTGCCGCAGCAATAAAAACTTTCATGCTGTCTTTACCAATACACCACAAAGGAATATGTATTTAACGACAGTTAAATATAGACATTTATAATGAAAGCAGTGTACCTAGAGTAAAGCGTTACAAAAGCTTTTCAATTTTCAGAGTAAAATTAGCAAAATCCACTAATTATCATGTTATTCCTTAACATAAAGTCTATCAGTATTTAAGTTTCAAAGCTTTCTTAAGAAGTATAGCATTAATGTTCTGATACCTAAAACGTTTCTTTCTTCTTTTCTTTGTTGTCGTACCATCTGGAGGCTAGTGCCTTTAACACTTAGAAGAATTGTCTCTCATTATTTGATATTTGCAATTGCCAGCGACCGTCTTTGTTTCTTATCAAACCAATACTTGATTCAAAACTTATGTACTTATTCTATTGCTCTTATTGTGTTATGTACATTTATTTATCTCCTCCAAAGAAATTATTTAGCGAAAGCCAGACATACACCTATGGGAAATGTTAAGTGTGATAATTATAGAAACTCTCTCCCTTCCCATCTGAAATTTGCCAAATAGATAATTGATTTTTACATGACAAGTTGGACACCTATTTAGGATGTTCTCCGTTCTTACCAGGTGACTAAATCTATTTGATTTTTTTATTTTCATTGTAATCTAAATAAAGATGATAAAATTTGTAGGAAGATCCTTTGGAATTAAAGGACGGACCCAAGAAAACATTTAACAGACTCGATGTGACTGAGTCTGCTAATAAAAGTCATACAACTTAACAAAACAACATAATACTTTTCAGTATTGTATGCAATAAGCAAATGTTTGTGTGTTTGTTTGTTTTGGGTTTAACGCCGTTTTTCAACAGTATTTCAGTCATGTAACGGCAGCAGTTAACCTATCACGTGTTCCTGGATTCTGTACCAATACAAACCTGTTCTCCGCAAGTAACTGCAAACTTCCCCGAATGAATTATCAGAGGTGGAGGACGAATGATTTCAGACACAATGTTTTTTATCAAATCGTCACGGAGAACATAAGCCCCGCCCGGGGATCGAACTCGCGATCCGTAGATCAACGCTTTCTTTACTGATCTAAGCGGGCGGGCCATAAACACATGTAAACGGAAATAGTATTCATTACATTAATGAGCAATGGTCTTATTTACATCCTGCTACATGTTCTTACCTTGTTGTACAGTTTATCTTGTATGGAGCAGAGACTCTTACCATGTTGAGTCGCCTCATTGGTTAACTGGTTAAGGTCGCTGACTTCAAATTACTTGCCCCTCACCAATGTGGGTTCTAGCCTCTCTTGGGATGTATAATTCTTCATGTAAGGATGTCACCCATCTGGCTTATGGAAGGTTGGTGGTTCTACCCAGGTGCCGGCCCGTAATGAAATAATGCCCGGAGGGGCACCTGGGGACTTCCTCGACCATGAAAGGTAGGAAGTCGCCATATGATCTATAATTGTGTCAGTGTGACGTTAAACTTAGCAAACTTATCATGTTGGTTTTAATAAAATAGATCCTTTCTAAATCAACCTTACTGATGGGGGATTTCTAGAAGTATATAAGGATGAATACATGTAGGCTTTCGCTTTATTTGAATTAGCATTGTTAAATGATGTCTCATGTTCTACTTTTACTCAGCATTTTATAAGAAATTTACCACACGAGTTCCGGCCGCTCTAAAATAATACTTTAGTCAACCAATAAATAAAACCTCCATGTCTTTCAATCTCTACCAGAAAGTTGTTTCTATTCACCGTAGATATTAAATACAAAGTGATGCCATGGCATTGGGAAATTAAATTATCTGGCTTATTGTCATAAAATATATCAAGGCTATTATTTCGCAAAATCAATATCAAGACCAAATATGCAAGGATCTGTTAACATAACCTATGAGCAATTCAACCTATATATTGAATTTAGTTAAATTCTGCACATTGCTTTCTCGTTTACGACAACGGAGACCATACTACATTTATCATATAATTGTACTCTGGGTATAAACGAATGTTCTATGTTCACCTCTGCGTCTAAGTAGTATTATATATATATATATATATATATATATATATATATATATATATATATATATATATATATATATATATATATATTATGAGTTCTGCTCAGCCCTGGTCCCGAGGTCGTTGTAGCATTCATTTCCACTTATAGCTAAGTTCCAATTCTTCATAAAATTTGAAAAATCTAGACAGACCGGACAAAAGTACCAAACTTTGCACAGAGGTAGTTTGGACCAATACAAGACTTTTGGCTGTAAGGGCCAAGGTCACAGCTCTTTGGAATTCTATTTTTAGAACATTCAAAATGGCCACCATTGAAACAGATAGCTATTTTAGTAAAAGTTAGTTTTTATCTTATTCTTGATACATATTTATGTGTAAACTGATTCATACTTACTCTTAGAGTTAAAGTGATACATTTGCAGGAAGTGATGTCAATTTTCACGTCTGTCTGTCTGTCTGTAAATCTGCCTGTCTGTACGTCAAAAATGCCGTTTATAAACAGTATACTTGTGGTTATAACTATAAGATGAGCCCCGTAATGTGCAGCTTGACTTTAATTATGTATTGGTGCAGCTGAAAAAAAGTGTTTCACCAACTTTTAGGTGAAGCATGTTATTATTTGTTCCGTCCGTCTGTCCGTCCGTCCGTCGCAAAATTCATATAATATTATCTCAGAACAGCTGTTTTGGCTAAATCTGAGGTTTTTTTTAAAGATTTTTGAAATTATCTTTTTCTATGAATTGTTAAATGCCTATTGCTTTTTGTAATATTCAAGTGACTGTTCCTGAAATACCCTGTTAAAATGCAAAAAAAAATGTATAGAAACGATTTGTTTTAACTGCTTAAAGGGCTATTATGGCTTTGTTTATTTAAAATAAATGTGACTGCCGCATGTGCTGTTATGAACATAAAATATATTAATAACTTGTTAAATCTTATTTTTGATACTTTATTAATGACATATTTTTCAAAGGTATTTAAAGTATGATTCACAAAGTATAAAGTAATACTGAGTCCATTATTTTTTATTACCTTTCTTTTATGTAAAAGGATAAATACATGTGCAGTACTGAAAGAAGTGCTTTTCCAATCACGTATTAATTATGCATGTTTTCTTTGTTTTTGAGAGTTGCTGTATCGGATTTTAACATTATGGAATTTTAACACAGTGAAGTTCACTTAAATAGGCGTGACAAAATATCCTACTGAAAAGTACTTTAGGCATGTTGAACAAGTGTTAAAGATGGTTTAGGAAAACATTTTCTTAATCTCTATTCAAAATCATGTTTGATACATGTACCTATTTCTTAATGTCTTGTATAGAGAGCACCATTTGCTACATGTACCTGTATTATCTATAACAAATGTGTTACCTTATGGCAAAGTTTTTAATGCATATTAGGTGTTATTTCAAGGTTAGAGAGTTCGGTGTAAGGTCATTTCAGAGCATTATTAACTGCAAGTTGCTTTATTAATCAATGTAATGATGATTATTGTATAACAGCTTATGTATTTTACTTGTTGAGAAAGAATACTGTGCTTATAAATGAATTATGTATAGATCAATCATTAATTCAAGTAGGCCTATATCTGAAGTAAATTAGCTAATTGCCCGAACAATGCCATTTTAAGCCAGTGTGATGAAAACATACTAAATTAACATTGAAGATAAAGGGAAAATAGTTTCTTCCATTTCTTTTATTGCTGATGCAGATTGTGTATGCTGCTTTCAATCTATTAAGACATGTTGTTGTCGTTTAAGAAGGAATTGTGATCATTAATCTAAGTGGTACATTTCCAAGTATTTAAAAGGCAATACATGTATGCTGCAAGCAAGGCTTTGATTGTTTCATTATGCTTTACAATTTTGTTGCATAGTATTTCCATTTATTCATAAGGAATATGTCATTAAGGTGCATATACTTCTGATGATATAATCTATAATTATTTGGGAGATTTTAGTTATAAATGTCAGCATTCTATATCTATCTATATCTCCTTTTGGCTTTAAATCACCATACAGAAGAGAATGTCTATATAAAAGAAGAGGCTTTTTAAAAAAAAAATAAATCATTGTGATCACAAAATTCATGTGCATACATCTATTCCATCTCTTTTCTATATGAATATCTATAGCTTTTTAGTTTATACTAATTTATCTTTAAGCTCAATTGTGATGAAAGCTAGAAGCTTATCTGAACCACACTCGAATCCTTTCCCTGGAAAATCGAGTACCGGTGTCATTTGAGAAGGCTTGGCTATGATCCATGTCGGTATCAAACTCTGGGTTGAGCAGCCGACACCTTAAACTCTAGACAACCGCTTCCCTTACCTATAGTTTCTTAACAAGTGACTTATCCCAACAAAAATGTTATAGTACCAGAAGGCTCTGACATGATATGTGACCGGGATAAACATGAAAAGTATCAAACCAGAAGACGTCGGTTTGATGATTTGAACAGGAAAAATGTCCTGTGTGGTCAAAGCTTTCAGTTGCAAGTAAGGTTAAATTTGTTTGAGGTAACTATTTGTTCATGCAAAAGATGAAGTAAGCGGTGCATATAAATCATGTAAACATCTCTAAATGATAAATTACAACAATAATCCAGTAAATAAAGACATAATCATTAAAGAAACGTTTGAACTTTCCATTACAATAAAGCTTTTCAAGATACATGCATATAGATATGATCAAATATTGATACTTTGCAATATCAAAATAAAACTATCTGAATATAGAGATTTTATGCAAATATGATTATGTAATATGTGTTCTATTATGGAAATTACAAAGCTTATCACAAAGCTTATTTAGTCGCCGTATGACCTAGAGTTGTGTTAATGCGATGCTAAAACTACCAAAACCAAAGAGCAAAGCTTATTATTAGATACATGTATATGATGCAAAAGAACCATAAATGAAAATGAACCATGTCTCCCAGTATAGCATTATTTCAATAGAAGGATGAATGGAATTGGCATCTACATAGTTTTGTCATTTGAGGCCCTAGCGGACATGAAATGCTGCCTTTATATCATTTGGTCTACATTGTTCAACAGTAATATAAAACTTATGTTGCGTTCCACATGTGGTCTCATTATGACTACAAATACAGAGTTGACACGATTTTGCGACAGACAGACAGACAGAAAGACAGAGGGACGAACGAAACAAAATGGAACATATCTTCTACAAAAATTTAGTCGTTACACATTTTTATCACTTCTAGATCAATCGAGATCAAGCAGCGCGTCACAGGGCTTATGATGCATACACGTAATAGTTTTAAAAAAGATGACATTTTTAACGTACGTACGGACGAATATAAAGACATACCGTTATGTAGCATGACCTAACTTTATGATTATATATCACTTGACCCTAACAGTAAATATGAATTAGTTTACACATAATTATGTATCAAGAATAAGATAAAAATCAACTTTTACTAAAATAGCTATTTGATTTAATGGCGGCCTTTTGAATGTTCTAAAAATAGAATTCCAAAGAGCTCTGACCTTAGCCCTTACAGCCAAAAGTCTTATAGTGCTCCAAACTACTGTTGTGACCTTTGCCCTTAATGCCAAAAGTCTTATATTGTCCCAAGCTACCGTGGTCTCGGTATGAATAAAATACAGAGCGGACACGATTTTGCGACAGACAGACAGACAGACCAACGAAACAAAATGAAACATATCTTCTACAAAAAAATAGTCTTTACACATATTTATCACCTCTAGATCAATCAAGATCAAGCAGCACATTACAGCATGATACATGTTTGAAAAATCTTACGGTTTTAAAAAAGATGACAGTTTAAACGTACGTACGGACGAATGTACGGACAGGCCGTTATGTGGCATGACCTTTCTTTAAAAAATGCATCACTTGACACTAAGAGTAAGTATGAATCAGTTTACACATAAATATGTATCAAGAATAAGATAAAAACTAACTTTTACTAAAATAGCTATTTGTTTAAATGGCGGCCATTTTGAATGTTCTAAAAATAGAATTCCAATAAGCTGTGACCTTGGCCCTTACAGCCAAAAGTCTTATATTGTCCCAAGCTATCGCTTTACAAAATTTGGTACTTTTGTCCAACCTGTCTAGATTTTTCGAAATTGGCACTCTACTATTACGTCCATGAACGGACTCAATTAACCGAGTATGCAACATTTTCAATCATATCGCGTTTGGTAACTTAACGTTAGTGCTTTAGCAATTGGCTATAGTTCTAAATCAACTACCAAGTCTCAACCTCGCGTCATTTGAGTTTTCCTTCTATTTCTATGTGACCGCATCACACAAATATTCTGGACGTGTAAAAATAGTCCCATATTTATTTTTAATAACCTTGGTATTGTGTGAGTGTGTGATCAACTAAAGACTACTGTTTTATTAAACAACAAATACAAGCAGCAACGGATTCTAGAATAATTATGAACTTTATATTCATATTCGAAGTATTCGGAATCAGTCCGCACTAGGGTTAGGGTTAGGGTTGAAACTGGCCCCACCCTACGGCAAATTTAGTTTTACATAGAGTTGTATAGGGAGAACCTATAAAACTCTTCTTGTCTTGAGCCACAATGCACAGAGCTTAGATATTTGGCATGCAGCATTGTCTAGTGGACCTCTACCAACAATGTTCAAATCATGACCAGTCTATGCACAACGAAATATCATTCTTCAAGTGTTTCGATTGAAATATCACTGGCTATCAGTCCTTTCAGTGCTATTCTAATCTTATAACTCTCTTTATGTGTGAAAGAAGACAAACTGACTAGAAATAAAATATATAACTAATGGACACATTCATAAACGGAGGTTCTGGAAAGTTTTAACATTATTCTTTGTTTCTTCAACTGGCGGCTAGAATCTCTCAACGTTAAAAGGTAAGGTACCGTCGATAGACTTAATGCGAGCGATATTCGAATCTGTTTCATTACAATTATATCTTGTTTCTCCATAAAATGTCAAGGAAATTTTTTTCATTTATTTATGACATAAAACGATTCCAGGATCACATGCGGTTAGGTTGATGTACACCTATAAATGCGGAGTATATCAATATTCTTCCATATAGTCACATTGGAACAATATGAGGTTTTATTTATAAATTACCGTATGGTATCCTCTTTCCTTTATTGAATTAACACATCATTTATTTCTACAGAATTTATAACAAATACCAGTTTTGTTGCATGTCCATTTCCTTAAAGTTTGAACGTATCTTATGCCTTCCAAATTTAGATATACAATTAAGCTGTCATCGAGTGCAACCAACGCACATGTTAACATTTTCTTGATTACATTCAATCTAACAATAACACATGCATCGATTATTTTATTATTATTTCCCCTTATCCTATATACATTAAAAATATCTATATATTAACATTAATATTAATTAAGAACATCATTACAAAAAATATCACCCATCCTATATTCGAATAAAAAAACCCGAAATGGTGCATTAAGTCGACGTTCGTTGCAATCCTTACAGCCACAAAACAGGAAATATGTAAATGTTATCATACGAAGCAGACATTATCGCCTGTAAAACAGTTTGCACTGATGGAAGCATGATTCAGACGCACCTTCTCTGTTTGAGAGTCTAGTTATTAATGTGATAAGGAATGAACACTGTTGTTAAAATGATACATATCTGATTTATCTCTGATATATGCGCCTTTAATAATACAAAGCAAATATTTATTCACTTTAACTGTTGCTGTTAATGATATTATTCTGGTTTGCAATTACGGAGTTATTCTTACATTTGTGTCGTCATGGAAACATTCTATAATAGTCTGAAATAATAAGGCGTAAATGGCTTGAGTAATCTTTGAAATAATCAGAAAACCAACGCCTCCACGTTCTCGCGCTATAGAAGCAATATGGTAAAATTACCGTACTAAATTACCATGCTAAACCTTATTCCTTTCCAATCTTGAAACATTGTTGACGTTTAATCCGGGAGAATGTGTTTATATAGCCTTCAGCAATCCTAACGGAATTATGTTAGAAGTCTTTAATTTTTACATAGCCTACAATTATCTTAGTGGAAATATGTTAAGAATTCATTAGCTTCTATACTTTACATATTTAACATTATAATCCTTCAACAACTACCGAATATTGTTTGCAAAATGTTTAGGCGACAATATTTTCTATATTTTCTCATTGCATGGTATGGTAAGAAAACAAAGAGAAGAGAACACACTTCCACTCAGTTAAATAACAAAAACGCAGATCCCGGGGAAAATCATGAATGCCTTATCATAACACACTACATCAATTCTTGGAGTTCCCTTATTTGAAACGTTGATGTCAATTTGGTGCGTCTTGGCCATGGAATGTTGTTTACTTATTGCACGTTCCATTTATTTGAGCCGCGCCATGAGAAAACCAACATAGTGGGTTTGCGACCAGCATGGATCCAGACCAGCCTGCGCATCCGCGAAGTCTGGTCAGGCTTCATGCTGTTCGCTTTCAAAGCCTATTGGAATTAGAGAAACTGTTAGCGAACAGCATGGGTCCTGACCAGACTGCGCGGATGCGCAGGCTGGTCTGGATCCATGCTGGTCGCAAAGCCACTATGTTGGTTTTCTCATGGCACGGCTCATTTATCTGTTGAATATGAATATATCATTCTTCACTCAGTGGAGCTTCCTCACAAGCTGAGTGGCTAACATCACAACGAGTTTGATAACGTCGAAGCTTAATCCTATTAAGAGCAGACTGATTAAGATTACATTAATTACGAATAGTAAGTTAAATGCGGTTTTTGCACTGTTTTAAGAAATCTGTGTTGCTTGTTCATATAGGCCTAAAACGGTACTAGCATTGGTTCCTGTAAGCATACCTGTCAAAATATGCGTTATTTTTTACGATATACACATGCATTAACACCAGGAAAAATCCTCCAGTATTTGTATATTTAAAAGATGTATAATATGACACTTTTTTGAGTAAAAATAGTTCATATAATAACAACCATCCTTTGATGAATTAAATATCCTGAGTACTTTTAGCAGAGCTAGGACATAACTCATCTCCGTTGAGATTAGATTTGAAGGCTTTCCAGCACGGTATATACATATTATATCGAAAGGAGTGTAGAGGTAAATGGATATGCACTAGAACTCACAGAATAACGAGCATGCAACGGTGGTGGCAAAAGGGAATGCTTGTAGTTCCAGATATATGTTTATAAAATAAACATGCAATTACAATATGTGTAATGTTTTCTTAAAACTTGATTGTGCATCCATCACATTCAATAAAAATTATTTTGTCATTGATATGCATTTCCTCCCACAAAAAAAGATATATCAAGCTTGGAAGGTGAATCTGGTGGAAACACGACAAGCTAGATGAATCCCGGAATGAAGAATTTTACACCCACGGTAAAGTTTCGAAATTCCACCTATTTGAGGGCAAAGTCAGCGACCCTAACACCATTGAAATCCCAGTTACCTTAAGGACGTAGGTTTTCCTTTATATCTGTATGTGCGCATGCCCAACCGGAAGCTAACGTGATTGTTTACGACAACGTTTACGACAAATGAATCATTCAGAATGTGATTGTATAATCATTAACCTGTCTCTGATCTGATGCTTAATGGTTTAATGACGCTGAAATAATGAATTAATTACCGCAAAAACGCTACAAAACATTGTTGCCTTAAAATGACGTGATGACTTTACCGCGCAAAATTACTAGCCTTTTACCTTGAAAGTATATATAAATGCTTTTCATTTCAGCTATTTTTAAACAGCCATTTTTTTCCAAATATTTTTCGTCTTTCGCTCTGAATAATGATCAATATTTTGCCGCTTTTATATAGTTATATTTAAATGTTATGAGGGATGAAAGAAAATGCATGATGGTAACTGATGTTATTGGGAATATAGCTGGGTGAAAACTTACTTATTACGGCCATTTTCAAATTAAAATTGGGACGTTTGATTTGTAATTTCCAATGATAATTTGGTACTTATATACTAAAACTATGCTCTGATCTTGTTCTAATTTTAGAAAAGAAGTTATTTCTAGAATTAAATTAATTTTACCATGGAAACGAATCCCTGGGAAGGGCCCTCTATAATGTTGCCTGGGAAGGGCCCTCGATAGTGTTGTCATAACTTTTGGCCCAACACATTTGTATATATGACATATTTGATGTATGTGATTGTTGTTTGTGTTTCTGTATATATGTACAGTAAAATATGATTAAACTAATCCCGTTACCTATATATCTAAATGTAAAATTCAAAGGCGTTGACACTGGTCTATTTAACGTATGTATTTAAAAAAAGGGTTTTAAGGAAATATCAAATCCTTTTGAGCTTATTCATTTGATTTATTTATTTATTTATATATATAATTGCAAGCTCACTGATTTTTCCATAAAGGCAGTAGTACTGCTGTAAGTATGTTAAGCTTTGAAATTTGTTCTAATAAATGCAAATAAGAACATATAACATACTTTAGAAACAAAATATTTTGAAGCTACATTAAACGAGAAAGGTAATTATATTTAATCTTTCAAAGAAATTACGATAAAAAGCAAGATATAAGATATTTTAAACATCTCTGTTGCCATGGTTACTTTAAACGTTAAGATAAAAGGGTACCATGTAAAGATTTGAGCATTCTGCTAATAATATTACCCTAATATACCATGTTGGTTATTAACAGAATGGCACTGAAGCCGTCGAACAAAACCGTTATCATACATTTAGGTAGTTGTTTAAAATGAGAGAAAATGCGTTATGTCATCTAAGATTATTGTGCACTACTGTTTGCAAACGTAGTATGCTGTGTCAGTAACAAGACTTAGTGCTGACCAACAGAATATATTGAACCTTTTCAATCCGATAGTAATTGATTTTAAAGTACTAAAAGTACTTTTTAACTCACATGAGCAATGCTCAGGTGAGTTTTTGTGATCGCTTGATGTCCGGCGTCTGTCGTCTGTCAACATTTAGCTTGTGTATGCGATAGAGGCCGTATTTTTTAACTGATCTTCATGGAATTTTGTCAGAATGATTATCTTGATATAATCTAGGCTAAATTTGAAAATAGGTCATCTGGGGTCAAAAACTAGGTCACTAGGTCAAATCAAAGAAAACCCTTGTGTATGCGATAAAGGCTGTATTTTTCAACTGATCTTCATGAAATTTTGTTAATATGATAACCTTGATGAAATCTAGGCTAAGTTTGAAAATGGGTCATCTGGGGTCAAAAACAAAGTCACTAGGTGAAATCAAAGAAAAACCTTGTGCATGCGATAGAAGCTGTATTGTTCAACTGAATTTTGGTCAGAATGATTGCCTTGATAAAATCTAGGTAAAATTTGAATATGGATTATCTTGGTTTAAAAACAAGGTAACTAGATCATATCAAAGATAAAACTTTTGTATGCAATAGGGACTGCATTTTACATCGAATCTTCATGAAATTTGATCAGAATGTTTGTCTGGATAAAATCTAGGTCAAGTAGAAAAACCTTGTGTACGTAATTGGGGCTGCATTTTACACTGGATATTCATAAAATTTGGTCAGAACGATAGCCTTGATGAAATCTAGGTCAAGGTCGAATACGGGTCATCTGGGTTCAAAAACTAGGTCATAGCTCAAATCAAAGAAACACCTTGTGTATTCGATAGAGGCTGTATTTTATAACTGATCTTCATGAAATTTAGTCAGAGTGATAGCCTTGATGAAATCTAGGTCAAGTTCGAAAATGGGTCATCTGGGGTCAAAAACTAGGTCACTAGTTCAAATCAAGGAAAAATCTTGTGTATGCAATAGGGGCTGCGTTCAATCTGACTAAAGTACATCTCCTATTACGCTACGCTTAGGATCTGAGAACGAGCTATTGATGGCCTCGTTCTGACGACCCTTTCGCTAGCCAATCAGAAATTAACTTACAACATTATATTTATAAATCTTATGTCGTTGTGTGTCAGATAGCCGGTTAGCTCAGTCGGTAGGCCACTTGCTCTGTAAGCGAGTGGTCCTGGATTCGAGCCCTAGATTGACTGCACATTTTTCTTACTCTTTCACATTCGAATAAGCCGTCTGATTGGTTCAAATCAAAATAGATTTGCGAAAATAAAAATAGCAATATTGGAAATCCAAAATATACAGAAGACGAATGTGAATGGGTCGTTCTCAGATCTCCGTTTAGAAGATTAAGTACTTAAGTCAGATTGGGGCTGCATTTTACACTGGATTTTCATAAAATTTAGTCAAAATGATTGCCTTGATTAAAAGTAGGTAAAGTTTAAATATGGGTAATCTGGGGTCAAAAACTAGGTCATTAGGTCAAACCAAAGAAAAACCTTGTGTATGCGATAGAGGCTGTATTTTTCAATTGATCTTCATGAAATTTTGTCAGAATGACAGCCTTTATAAAATTTAGGTCATGTTCGAATATGGGTCATGTTCGAATATGGGTCATCTGGTTTACACTCAAGATTTTAGCTCCAATTTTGATAAAAATTGGTCAGAATATTTGTTTCCATGAAATCACTAGGTCAAACATGTTTACACTGTTATGGTGTGATTCTCAGGTGAGCGACCTAAGGCTATCTTGGCCCTCTTGTTTATTTGTTTCGTTAAACACGCAGATGCTTGGGGTAAATAATAAATACCTAATTATAACAGGTATGTTCACGTTAATTGTATTTTGTCCTAGAGTAACTACACACAAATTGTACATCTGCAGCACGTCCGTCTCTAAAAAGAGAAATTGTTCTCAACACTAATTGTATTTACGTTTGTTTACAATAGAAGGTTTCACCAGATGAAATTTATATCTTCTAATGTTTTACACGATATGCAGATATGTTGTTTGTGTCATAGTAAGGATAATGTATTTACTTTTTACAAACGAATGCGCCATAATAAAGCTATTTTACTGTTCCTATCTCGGCCTGTCTCATTAAAAAGTGACCAGCAACACTAAATATTCAGCAAGTTGTTTTCTAAATTAAATAATTTAAATCTGTTAAGGTTTCGGTGATGAGCATGTACATTTCTTTATATGACGGTTGATGCGCATAAACTGAATTATTTTTATTTACAAAATTTATGCCTGATCATGTACGGCGGATGAACTTGTTGACACCAACATAAGACTGTTACCATACTCTACTGCTTTGTAAACAGTAAGCATTTGTCAATCAGAAATTATTGTTTGTTTAAGTTATTTTGTCATGTCGCAGCCAATATGTATCATAATGGGTATGTGAGAGAATACTATTTAAGTTATTTGATCTAGTCGCATCAAGTCTGTTTATAAACGTTAGTGAAATTGCATGCTACCGTCTATTCTATCTGGTACCGGTTGCACAGAACTCAACATTTGCACATGTTACAATCAACAAAATACAATTTAGAGGCATCTGCAGATGTGTTATAAGGCGGTGTACATGGAACCGTCAATGATACTAGTATACAAAATGCAATTCCATGAAAAGCGGCGTATGTTCCGTTAAAATAATGGGTTTGCCTTTAACGAGAACACAATGGGCAGAGCTAAACAAACTGGAATTAAGAGAGGCGATCTGAGGTTATAGACCCTGTATAGACCGCAAAGACAAAGTTAACAAGGCAGCCTGAAAGACAGTTATACACCCCGCCACTGTTATGGATAGTGAAAGGGTTGATAGTATTGGGCGGAAGCATTGAGGTTGTTAAGTATATTTAAAAGTCCATGTATGACGACATCAATGAAATTGAAAATCCTTCAAAGGCCTTGACCTTAAGCCAACATGCCTGGCTCAATAATTCTGCACGTCATCTTTATGAGGTGATCACTTGATTCAAACTTTCATGAAAATCCTTCAAGGGGTTTAGGAGATACAGCGCTCAAACTTTTGACCTTGAGTTGCGATCTTGACCTTAAGCCGACATGACTGACTCATAAATTCTGCACATCAGCTTGATTAGGTGATCACGTGATCGAAGTTTCATGAAAATCCTCCAATTGGTTTCGGAAATACAGAGCTCAAACCTTTGACCTCGAGTTGTGACCCTGACCTTGAGCCGACATGGCTGACTCATGAGTTCTGCACATCGGTCTTTATGAGGTGATCACTTGACTCAAGTTTCATGAAAATCCCTCAAGGGGTTTAGGAGATACAGAGCTCAGACCTTTGACCTTGAGTTGTAAAGAGCCAGCAGTAGATATGTCTGGGTGATTTCGGGACGTTTGATATGTTAATTTCTATTCTTAAATTAATGTGCTGCTACTGTAGTTTCCGACGAGCGTTTTAATAGAAGAGTAAAAGATTGTTCGCAAGGAGATAGCGCAATGTAAACACACATTTTTGTATATGCGTTCCCTATGGTGGAATGAAAGGTATGACGGCCCTATAAACAGAAAAGGAAATGAACTCTCTTATGTATGTTGTTTACACATTTTGAGCTAAAATCGCCTTTATACATGTTTCATGTTAAAAGAGTGCAGACTCCAGTGGTTATCAATCAATTTCAGTTTTTGCAAATGTTTTAATATGAGGAAACATGTGATATCTCTACATACATATCATTGAATGTGTCCTTTTGTTCTACTTTTACTCCAGTATTTATAACTATGGATAGGTATTTACATTAAAAGATGATTAACTAACCAAACAAATCAAAACACAGTCCCTCGTAATTAAAAACAATACTTTTAGGGTAAGTAAAATTACATCTAGTTTGGTTTTAATATAGATAAGAATTAATATTTAATTACATAAACAGTTTTTAAATGTCCTCTATGTGACCAAATTAAGATCTTTCCAATTATGGACTTCAATAGTACTGCTGTTATTGTTGTTTGGTTGATCTGTTAAATTAACAGAAATAATAAAACATTACAATGGTTTTCTCTTGGATAGGTAATGCCATTAATTCAAAGTTAAATTGTGGTCGGTACACTTCAGATGTGTAAAGAATTTTCTTTGAACTCTGATTTAGCTGTACAGTATTTATGAATGTAAACATAGGTAAACATTATCAACTGGTTTGCCTTCTTTGTACCAAGGACAATTTTGGACGGATGCTATATAACAATAACAAAACTTTTCACAAGGGTAAGATAAACAGAAAATCGTAAACATAAAGGTAGATCAAAAAGCAAACGAAATAAAGCAAACCTTAACTCCGCAACCATCCTCATTTGTTTTCAAACGTGACAAAAAGACAAACTTATAGATTAAAGTAAATGGAACTTATTTTTTGCGATCTCAACAAAATACAACCGAATATTCTGTTATATTTTTAGATGTAAAGAGTGTGTAGAATGTCAGAGAAAATGTAACAGTATTTCAATGTAGTTTTGAGTGCCTTTCCCATTCAAGATTTAAGTAACAACATTTTCAGCATTTCAAGCCAGTGACAGATTTCTTTTCATGATCGCTCTGTTCAAAGAAAACATTTAGCTGTATGAATACTTAAGAGTTCTCCCATAAACATAAAATGATAATGTAATTTCACCATTAAGTAATTTTGTCGATACGGGAATATTACCCTTTCTGCTATTAATCATATAAGAACACTGTTATTTCTAGCAGAATTATACACTATGATATAGCGGATTTCTGAACTATAACTTTAGATCATATCAGACTGGAACTTTCACTTTTTTAAACAGTCAGATTTTCATTTTTATAATTTCTACTGTTACATAACTTCACTTCAGAGCTTACAGATAATTCAAGATGTATATCAACAAAGACAAATAATACATAAATACTACAAACATAGAGATTTTCGGTCGAATCGATTTAAAATGCAAAACAGAATTCTTAAAATCTGAAAGTATATATGTTATGTATACATGTAATATGTTTATTTTTGCCTGATACAGTTACAAAACAAAAAAAGAAGAGGATCTTCGATCAATACAAAATACCAGATATTGTTTGTCTGTGCACTGTAGACAAAGTTGTGTCTGTCTATCTTAATATATCTCACATTAGTTATAATCCAAATGGGATTTAAAATTTAGGCATGATAGAGCTGTTGTCGACATAAAACGAACTTAATCATATTGATTCACAAGCAAATTCCACTGCTTATAGTCCTTAACTTAAAATGTTTCCAGTTGTTTGTTATAAAGCATTTTTCTGTTGTTATATATATCCATTATATCATATTTGGGTAGCAATCGGGTAAAAGTTTGTTTCACTACCCGGAGTATGAACTTTGTTGTGACTAAATACATATCCTGATCGTCATTAAGTCTAAACTACAGACGACCTTCTGACTATATATCACATGTGGAAAACAATTGTCTGTTATACCAAACTCGTTTTAAACGCACTTTTAATTGTTATAATCTTGGACGCAAAGAACACAGCCAAGCAATATAATAGCAGAATCGGTCTGACTGAGACTGTTCAAGACAGAATGAGTGAAATGTGCTACACCCTTCATGACTTTCCAGACGAACATGAATGAGTCCGTCCTTTGAAGGGGATTTAAAAAAAGTTACCATGGAGACGCCGACCTATCCAGCCATCGCACATTCAAGGAGTATTGTAAAATGGCCAACGAACACTTGCAATGCAGTCTGTCTCAAAACAATACGGTCCAAGTATCCTCAAGTTAAACGTATATATGTATATAGTCAATAAATAAGGGTCAGAAATTGATACGCCCGAGAATTTTACGACGTTTGTTAAGTACATCTCCATAAAAATCACTTTGTGACATGCCTTGTCGTAGATGTGTGCACCGCTTTATGAATACATCGTGAATGTCTCTAAATTATATTCTGGTACTTATAACATGTGTAAATGTTGAGTTCTGCTCAAGTCGGGGCTACTAGAGGGCGTGGACGGTAGCTCAGCTTGTAATTCCACTAGCGTCCATAAACAGGCTCAATGAAACCGAGCCTGCAACATTTTCGTTAATGTTGTGCTGGGCAACCTGTAGTTTTCCAATTTTTCTGTTTTAGATTTCTTTTAGATTTGATAACTAATTCAATATTAGGGTCATCGTGATAAAATTTAGCAAAGAATTCGCTACTTTTATAATACCAATGGTCCTGCTAATAGAAATATTACGAAGGTTAATCCAACATAACTACAGACAGGGCATATCTTATTAGAATTGAAATATTAACCCAAAAAGATATTGCACGGAGTACATCTCAGTCAAGGTGAGGACAATTACCAATATCAAAAAATAACGTTTTCTCTGTTGCCACATATTTTCGCAATGGCTTGCCGTTTTACTTAACATTGTAATTGACACTGGTCATTTTTTTTCTTTCTGACCAAGAACATGCATTTCCATTTTTACTTACAATTCCTAGTGGGTAAATATGTTTTTACTAAAACTTTTAATGAAAATATTCAAACGGCATCAAGTCGTATTGCATTCGGTTTCATCTGAATGTTAGTGCTATATTTTAAGAATTATAAGTACTATTATTGTCAAAACTAAATACGTAATCTGCTATTCTGCCATATCCATATATTAGTTTAATCATATTTTATTGCTCTCTGTTTCAATATTACACACAATATTACATATATTTTTAACACACAACAAAAAACAAAAGGGTTGGGCTACGAGTTATTTCAACATCAGCATACAGTCCTTCCCATAGAAAAAGATGTTATTTCTTGTTCATTTATATCAAAAGTATCTATAGTTTCGTTTGTCTTCATTATAAAATTAGGTAAATTTGTGTTCGAGTCATCTACTGTAGAAACTGAGACAAAGAAATCATTCAAATTATTAGCTTTATCAGAATCAGATATAGCGTAAGTGTTATCTTGATTCTTTAATGGAGGTATTTTTTCTGACGCTACAGTGTTCTCCTTAATTGAAGTTTTAACTATATGCCAGTATTTTCGAGGATTTGAAGCATTCATGTCACTTAGGTTAAATTCTAAGTTATTATAATAGATTTCTTTGGCATACTTTTTCATATTATTTACTTTGTTTCTTAATTGTTTGTAGAGGTTCCAGTCGGACGATTTTTTTGAATTTAGAGCAATGCGTTTTTGTCTATCGCGTTGATGGGACTTGTGTCTGATTTCTGAGTTATACCACGGCCTGTCATTTGGACGAATGGTCACTAAACTTGTTGGAATACACCTTTGGGCAAGATCAAGAAAAATACGTGTAAATGTTTCGCTGGCATTACAAACCGTATCATTATAAAGTATGGACCAGTCGTACGTTCGAATAAGATTATTAAGCTGTTCGAAATTTGCGTATTTGTAGTTCCAAACTTTTCGTTTAAAAGGAATTGCAGAATTGATATCAAAGTCTATGTAAATAAATGTGCCAAAGTGGTCACTTATATCAGCCGGGGTTTTGAAAAT
Source organism: Mercenaria mercenaria (assembly GCF_021730395.1). Taxonomy (NCBI): domain Eukaryota; kingdom Metazoa; phylum Mollusca; class Bivalvia; order Venerida; family Veneridae; genus Mercenaria; species Mercenaria mercenaria. The sequence continues at coordinate 30,791,058 of NC_069362.1, forward strand.
CCCAGAATCAAAAACTGTAATCCCTTCGGATATTGCTATTGGATCGATAAGTGTTTGAGAATTTTCGGTTACGCGAGTAGGTTCGTTTATGACATTATTCATACTATTAAGATACAACAGTTCTTTGAATTTTCTGGCTGATGGATTAAGCTGGTCTTCGTTTACATCACCAACAACGATGAGTTGAGATGCAATTTCGGCTGCCCTTTCTAGGCATATATTAAATCTGTCCCAGAATTCATTTGTATAGTGCGGAGGCCTGTATACCGTACATATAAGATATGTTTTTGATTTATCTCTTACTTCGATCCACAATGACTCTGGGAAGTAGTCTTCAAGTATTGCTACACGTTTAGAATATAAAGATGATGATACATATACAAGAAATCCACCGGAATGAGCTGTATTATCTTTACGAAAACAATTACTGTACTCTTGTAGCGCTAATATATATATATGCATATATCCATATATGATTGATAACCGAAAGTTTAATCTTTCTATATTGGTAAAATTACATTCTTGTATCATTCCTTGTAGAAATGGTTATAAGCAGACTCTAAAACGTATATCTAAGTGTCTTTATTTAACAAATAATCAAGGCCTTCGAGTTGTTTTTCGTCTGATTTACCACGGTTCAGAGTTCAGATGCGTAGGAATTGAACTACGAGGGCGTTAGCCCGAGTGGTTAAAACGTGACGCATCTGAACGATGAACCGTGGTAAATTAGACGATACATTACAAGGCGGCCTTGATTATTTTCATTCTGACATGCTCATTGATATAGTTTAATAGATATTATACTAGACTTCGTTTACGCGAGGAGTAATGTATCGAACGTCATGTGGTAATATGACGTCATAATCGACGTTATAATGCTCTCTTGCCGGTCCGCGCGTCAACCGATATTTATCGCAGAATATATAGAGCTTAATTTTCTTCTTTGCTTAACTGGAAATCAAATCGAGCCATGTTAGAATTGTACATTTGTAGATAGATCGATTCAAATTGTGAGTGTCTAATTTGCTAACTCAGATTTGCCAGTGTCAAGTAATTACTGAATATGATGTTTATGACTACCTTCCAGCTTCCCGTCTTTTATGATAAATACATCTCATCGCAACTGCCTTTGGTGCAAGAATGATGAGCATGTAGAAAGTTTTTAACTATGTATACTGTTAGGCGACACAGTAAATAGAAATAGAGTTCGAAAACAGTTCTTGGCACATCGAAATTATAACTTGAATAGAGATCTGTATACCAAAGGCAAATAAATTGTTAACGTTTAAATTGAGAACACATGAGACCTATACATTTTAGGAGAGATCGGTTTTATGTCTAAACAAATATTTAAAAAATGTACGATCTGAAACAGTGGATTAGAGTCAGACAAAAAAATGTTGTTTGGGATAAGATACATTTATGAAAAATGCTTGTGTTGTATGCTCACCCGTGCGAGGGTCTCCGATCCATATACATATCATGAGGCAAATGGTTTTAGAAAATAGGTTTGAATAACCTTGGTTGAGACACTTGTTTAATACAAACTTGTACATGAATTATTAAGGTAAGGTAGCCTAATGGTATATTTTATATATCTAATATCCTTAGGACGACGGGCTTATTTTCATGCAATTTGGCCGGGAATAGGTATGTCTTTGACAACACAGAAAGTGCTATTCCCGGAAGTAAAGATAATGAAAGTAGACAGGCTGAACTTGAAAACGAAAGTCGCATTTGCATTGGCCGATAGGCAGGGGTCACGCGCAGGGATAACCCCGTCAAAATGTATGCGCGTGGACTTCTTTCCTTATTTTTTTTTCTCTTTTTTTATTTTTTTTTTGCAAATGGGGAGTCAATTTTCAGCAATTTCTGACGCTTTAAAATACCTGGGCACGACATTCCAGCTTTTCATCTCGGAAAACATATTTGAACTCGGAATAAACACAAATCCCACAGGGGTCCGTAACGGAGCAAATGTATTTGGAGATTTTTAGAACTTCGTCAAATCGTTCAAAAAGTCTTTTTTGGTGCTGTCTGAAAGTATCAGTATATTGTATAAATAAAGAATTTACTTACTTACTTACTTACTTACTTACTTACTATGCCTCTGATGTAAGATATTTCCGTATTTGAGAGCTGCAGACTTAGACATTTCAGAAATATTTTCAAAATGAATTTCGTGTAATAAAATGTTGATTCTACGGAAGCGCGAAAGGGCCACCATACGTTAATACGTTTTATTAAGTTACAGGTGGGGAAAGGATATACAAGTATTGAGGTTTTTACAAAACTAGTCCTTAGAGACCCATTTTATTGTTCAAGATATAAAGGCGGACGAGTGTTCCCTGTGTCATATATCTAACCATTACTTGACATAATATATGGAGTTTATAAATTAGCTAGATATATCTTTCTTTCTTTTGTTTTATTTCCCATACCACATAGATGAAGTACATCTCAAATTATGAAATTAACAACAATATTTTTCATATAACAAACTAAATATGCATTGGAATCTAATGGAGTTTTCGAATGTGTACAAACGAAACCTTAGGCCACACCAAATTGAATTGAAAAGTTGTTCATCGGATTTTTTTCTGAAAAAAATTGAGGCGGCGAGTGAAAAATAATTTAAGTATTTGTTTTGGTTTTTGAGAAAGTCAGGCGCGAGCGGAGAGCGAAGAAATATATTTGTCTTTATTTGGCTCCCGATTGACTAATAAAAAACAAACTTAAGATAGAATGTACAGCCCTTTTACATTAAAAATAATTCACATGTGATTGAGAAAATTTGACCTGCAGATGCACCACAAAGCAAACTCAAAAGGTAATAACATTGGCATACAGTACAGTGTAATCAAATAATGTATGCTTCTGAAATGCTGTTAGAAAATATGTAATATACAACAATGCATAACATTAAACCATAATCAAGAGATAGATACCGGTATGTGACTTGAATATTTACTGCTATAAAAATGTAGCATTTTAGCTCGACTTTTCGAAGTTTTTGATCAGATCTCTATTACAATTTACTATCAAAGTCTACACCAGGAGAAACAATCCCCATAACTCTGAATGTTGACAGATTTGTGCCCCTTTTTACCTTAGATTAGTTTTGCTTAAGTTTTTATAAAATGTCCATTAGCTCTGTTACTTTCAAAGCTTTTGACTATTTTGCCCCTTTTAGTGGCAAATCTCTAGTTCAGAGTCAAACACTTAGAAAAGTTGAGTGTGCTGTCTTACAGACAGCTCTTGTTCTAACTTTAAACTTTCTTAACATATTTATCATTAAATTTGTTGTAACAATAGTCTCAATTAAGGTCTGAAATGGATATTAACGTGGATTAACGTTATTCTACTCGAGGATTGGAAAATTTGAAAGTCTAAACTAGTCTGAACACAACTCTCATAATGTAAATTCCTTACCCCACCCACTTTCGTATACAACTGCTGATTATTTGGACAGCAAAAACAGAAAACAGAAAAGTGGCATGCATCAATACGTAGTTACCCTTACCAAAATAATGTAGATTGATGTTATTAAATAAATCAGTATGTTTTCAATGAAATAAATCCGTTTTTTTGTAAACACAATTTGGTAAACATTTGAAGAAAATGGCGTGATTGCATCAAAGGGAAATAACTTTAATGCAACTAAATATAAACATTATGGTATATTATAGACGATGTGTGCGTAGTATGCATTTATTGTGATTTAAGTCCATCTTAGAACAGCCTGGGACTGGAAATACTGTTACGTCCGTAAAATGTAGCGCACCTAAAAATTTTGGCTTGACTTTTTTCAATGGGGCGAGCGCAAGCCAAAAAACAAACAAAAAATATGTTTTGTATTTCTGAAAATATACGAGCGGCAAATCCGATGAACAACTTTTTAATTTGGTGAGGTCTTACAAGTCTTTGAATGTACGTACGAAGACCGTTTCTGCTATCCATGTTACGATAGCATCTATAAATTACTGACTGCCATTTCGTCTATCTGAATTAATATCAATCATATTTATTATACAGATTAATGAAATACATTTATCAACGCTTTAAGCAACACCGAGTCCGCCAGCTTAGATTTATAAGGAAAGTTCGATTCCTGGGCGAGGCGTGTGTTCTCCGTGACGATTCGATAAGATAAGAAAATTTGGTGTTAAATCATTCGTCCTTCACCTCTTATTCATGTGGTGAACCTGGCAGTTTCTTGCGGAGAACAGGTTAGTACTGGTATTGAATGGGAAGGTTAACTGCCCGCTGTTACATAACTAAAATACTGTTGAAAAACTGCAATATACCCAAAACAAACATAAACAAACATTTGACAACTTGCTTCAAAGTTTTGCCTCAAAAATCTTAATTACAGCTGTTAGTCCAGTGTATAAAATTATATCAATCTCTATTTCATGATCGAAATGGCTAACAGACGAACACTGCAAACAGTAATTTTATCCTCTATTTGCAGAATACTGTGCAAAATATTCGGAAAATATATTTAAATAGCATGCAACACGCAATAAAATATTTTATCTAGCTCTTCTTCATATATATGTTCAGACCATGTATAATTTGATAACCTCACTTGTGCCAGAAAGCACGCCAAATATAAGTGAGTTCGACAGAATCAATACATCATTTGCTCATACAGATCCGGAGGTAATGAGGAATTATTGGGAAAAAACAAATAATTGCGATCTAGGCTTTTATGTATGTTGTCTTGTTTGTTGGTGGAATGTCTTTCCTTATTCCCCATCGCCCCCTACCCTCTCTTTTTACTCTGTGTGTGTATTTGTGGTTGACTGCGTTTTCTGGATTTGGGTCTCCCTGCTTAATATTCATCATTGCTTTTTTCCATTTCCTCCAACATCCCAACCCCTAACAGTGAACTTGCTGGAGTTTTGAAGAAACCCGTCCGCTATATCTTTCCACTACAGTTTCTTTTTGTTGAGGGCATATTTTGCGATGCATGGTTCTCTGGCTGTGTTTTGGGTACTCTATGCTTCAGGAAAATCTATTTAAACCTTTTATTTTTTAAGATTGGCTATTGTGAGAAGACTTTTCGAAATCCATAATCAAATCATTTCAAACAAACATGTATAAATGAAAATTGATAATGCAGAAGACGAAGGTCTCTCTCTTTTTTTTTTAGTCATTGAAAGAATTAGAACTGTTTGGTGTCCATTTTGGCGAACACAGATCAGTGTTGATGAAGTTTTATCATAAGTTATATTTTCAGTTTGTCGAAATACAGAAATACGTACATTCCGAATCTTTTTTTTTTTAATTTCGGCCCACAAGGGGCCCATTTATTATCCCCGTCCATGATGTGATGGGGTCGGGGACCCATCCCGCATCACATCTTACAGACATAATATAAACATAGATATAAGTTAAAACAAATTTCAGAGCATAGTATATACTTAGTGTAGTAACAATGTTATCAAACTATTCAATACCTAGTTCACAATGATTTATAAATCAGTTTAACTACAATACCTAGTTCACATAGGTTAATCAATATATTTAATGCCTTGTTCAAAAGGATTAATCTTACAAAATAGTTCTAAAAATTTTCAATCCTAGAAACAGGGGATTTTTTAATAGAGAGAGGTATTATCAAGCAGCTTATTTATCTTTCATAAAACAGACCAAAATGTATGTCAATATGTAATTTTAAGCCAGTCTTATTATTTCTCTTAGTCTATAAGCCTCTCATTAGAGAACAAAAGGTCCCAAACAGAGAAAGAAAAGGAAAAAAGGGCCTCTGCCAAGAAAAAAGAAAGAAAAAAGTACAAAAAGGCCAAAGTGTGAACCAAACTGTCTTACTTCCTTATTCAGTGTCTACAGGGTTCCAAAAAAGAAAAAAGGTTTAAAAGTGGGTATCCCAAGCAACTATATAGTCATTGCATGTAGATTCGAGGATTTTAGGAAACAGTTTAAAAATAAGAGACAAAGTGGAAGTCGGAACCCTGTTTATACTTATACATATATATATAGTATATTGTATTACATTGAGGATTTTCCAAGAAAAGACACTCTGCCTGTGGACTGTCCAGAGGGTTACTTATACACACAAAAGCCAAAACAAAACACAAAACTCAACTAAGTGTCAGCAAGAGAAAAATCCAAAACTATTTGCTTATAACAGTTGCTCAAAGGTATCATTTTTCTTTTATTATCAATGCAAATCAACCCTTAACTTCTTTAAACTTTTCTTTACATTCCGAATATGGTTTTGAGACTTTCTTAATTGTCATGACGCATTAGTGTCGGAGTTAACAATTTGCCATTTTATTACGAATAGCAAGTTCATTGGCGTTTTATTCTAAAAAGAGTATGGGCGTCGAAGTTAACTACACATGAAACAGTATTGTACTTCACACCACAGTTCTATATATCATTTCTTATACTGGCACATGACGAATTTTATTTTGATTCCTGTCAATTAATAAACCTCTGTAACGTTATGCATTGTTTTTTCTATATAGAGGAAATTTGATTGTTTTAGTGCAAGATCGAAATATATTTCACCGAGTGAGCACTATAATGCAATATTTTCACGAGTTAAATTATGGTGTTCACGAGTGAAATATATTTCGATCTTACACTGAAACAAACAAATTTTCTACTTATTTTATGCGTTTGGAATGGTTTTAACCACATTATATCCAGTTTGTCCGCACAACGTCACGTGCATCGCATCATTACGTCATAATGTCGTGACGACAGAACATCTTTGTAAAATAAAAACTATAAATAGTTTTATTACGTTTCCTGATTTCTTTTACATTTTATTTATGATAGAATGTAAATATTTATGATCCTGTTATGATTTTTACACATCTATACCTTTACTGAAGACTATTTTTCAATGAATTATCTATCATTTACAGTATAGTTCAAATTCTTCCGCATTCAAGTGTAGTTGCGTACCAGTGAAAAATAAGAATGATATTTTCACTGTTTGAAACAGTGAAATATCAATTTTATTTCACTGATAAAGTTCTATTATGGATATATCAATAAGAAGCATACAAAGCAACCGAGCATGACAAAGCTGACTAGGTTTGATTTAGTCATTTCGTGATAGTTTATGAAATCCAAGTACTTGACGACGTTACACGGTCCATCACATTGCACTTAAAGGTTGTTCCAGTTTGATGACTGCCTTTTACATTTTCATAATGTTAAGGACAATGATTAAAATTAAATATATTGAATGAAAATCAACATATCTGATCATAACACGTACATATTAAGTCAGTCTTTATTTCATCTATTTCCTTACTAGAATTATGTGTCTAAAACCAATATCTTATAATGGAAATTGTGTTCCTGATTGCTGGTATTTGTGAGATGGTTAAAGATATCATATTGATTAGATAGCGAGCAGAAATAGAATAGATGAAGACATGACGCAGTTTATAAACATAATAATTCCGTGGTACATCTGGTTTCACTGTAACACAAATATGACATAACTATTACGTTAACACTTGTTTCGGCTGAATTTATCTTAAAGTATAAAGCCAGTTGTCATCTGTTTCTGCTCGGAAGACAAATTTGTGGGGTGTATTATATGGATACGATATGTGTTCATACTGGCAAGAAACGGTTTTGAATTCAATTCATGTCGGCAAGAGCTACTTGGTGCCTTAAGCCCAGTTTGGAGTATTACTAAAGTGAAATGTATCAACATAGACAGTTGTGAATATAAAGGTGTCTACTGTCCGCATACAAACACTTGCTGATTTATTGTATTGATCTTAGCGTCTGAAACATATTTGTTTGTCTATTTTAACGAAGTTAAGGCCGCAGTTTTCTGGCTGATGCTAAATCTACACAACCAACTTATAACATGGAAATAATTTGAATATAAAAAGAGTTTAGCTCTTTTCTACTCTCGTGCAAAATATTTCTGTTAAAAATGATAATGCAAAAAGAAATGATAACGAAAAACAGCATCCTGAAATTTTCAAAGTATATACCACACTGGGTAAATTGTAACATGTCCAAAACTCGGCAGTTTGCATTATCGCCAGGAAGTTTATTCGCAATCATATTGAACTCGAACTAAAGATGGTACATTGGTTATCATACAGGAGAAAGTTCTAACTCGCACCTAAAATGAAAGCAGCAATTCCTGTCGAACAATTATCTTCAGAGCAAAGAGTGAAAGTGTAGATTATCATGCTGAGAAATATAACTCATAATCATACGAACAAATTGTTTGCCAAATTCAGCTGTTCATCTGACTTAACGTAAAAGTGAAAGCAAAGACAGGTAATTGCACTTTATCCCGTTTCCAAGATGTATGAAATATGTAAACTAACGTAAACTATTTTTGGTTATCGCAAAAAAAAGAAAATGCATGTCAACAACCAAGTGTTATTTAACGCCATATGAGAATTTTCCCTCAGCTGTTTGTTTACTTTGTCTTAAATATACAATATCCAGGAGAAAAAAGAAACGATACCGAACAAAATTATTCCGAAGTGGCTGTATGTATTATTATGGATTTAATCATCTTCACTCCTATAGCTTGTTACAACTCTATCAAACCTTTGTAAATTACTATTTATACTTTGATATAAATGTGTTTTTTGTTGTTTTTTTTTAATTTACGGACATGCATAGTGCATAACATTGTTAATACTTTTATCTTTTATATATAATTGACCATGCATGAATTGAATGCCTTAGATGTTCTTTGATAAAAAAGATCAATTTTGAGAACTAATGTCTTTTTTTAGGATTCATTCTGTCGTATTGGCAATACCTGTTTTTCAGTGCTGTGTACATAGATACTATGTCTACACATTTCAAAAGAAGAGAGTAATTTTTAGATTCCTTTTAAGTTGAAAATCAATTTAATGCATATGCTTATTAAGGTAAGTAAGTTTATAAGAAGATGTCGTTTAAAGAACTCCACTGGTAGAAATATTATCTACTCCCATGCCCGGCAATCATAATTTTTTCAACTCATAAATAGTTCTGAAGCGTTTAATACCGCAAAGTAAATAGAAGACTATATACTGCAATATTTTTTATTTCGATTTTACATTAAATTTTTAAATAGTTTATATATCATGTGATCAGATTCGGCTTTATATTTATCAGTGCTATAGTTTTACAAGGTTTGCGGTATTTTGTTTAATTAGATGTGCAAAGTTCGGATATTTTTTCTCTTTTAGTTATGTTTCAAATTAAGCTATACGTTTCGTAAGAAAAATGATGTATTTCGAAGGTAATTCGAATGTTTCAAATGTTCTATTCTTTTAGCGGACAAGATAATGGATCATTTTTTAGATCACTGTTAAATGTGGAATAAATTACACATAAATAGAAAATATATAATATATTATGTTCCTTTGATGTTTCTACTCTACATGTCCAAGTAGAGTTATATTTCCTTTACCACACTCTTTCACGTTTGGTAAGACATTATAAATATATGTTTTTATGGGAACACTCCTGGCGGGAGGGCGGGCGGCGGCCACAAACTTTGTCCGGAGTATATCTTCTTCATGCATGAGGGGATTTTTATGTAACTTGGCACAATTGCTCACCATCATGAGACAAAGTGTCATGCGCAAGAACCAGATCCCTAGGTTTAAGGTCAAGGTCACACTTATAAGCCAAATATCAGATACAAGAATGACTTTGTCTGGAGCATTTCTTCTTCATGCATAGAGGGATTTTGATGTCACTTGGCACAATTGTTCACCATCATGAGACGGAGTTTCATGCGCAACAACCAGGTCCCTAGCTTAGAATTACTTACCTTTGTTATTTTTATAAATAGCTTATATTGCAAATTTTTTATCACTGGTCGTAGGGAAAAATCGAGACCACTTTTCTATAGTACAACATGCATGTTATATCCAATTTTGAGGTGTATTTGACCTCTCTACCTGGTAAAGATTTTTGTGTGGATCCTCGAATATAGAGGTGAAAATTCTCATAAACCTCTTGTTTCTATAAATAACTTATATTAAAACTTCTTTATAATTGACCGTAGGGAAAAATCAAGACCAATGGAAAAATCAAGACCAATTTTCTGTGGTACAACATAGCTGCTGCTTTCAAATTTTAGGTGTTTTTAGGGTATCTCTGCCTGGTAAGGAGTTTTTTGTGGACTTAGAAAAACAAATAAATTACAAGAATTACTACACAACCACAGAATTAAAATTTCAGTTGTAAATACAGGTGCTAGTGTAAAATTTGCTATGACGGGCGTTTATTGTGACAGTCTAGCACTCTAGTTTGAGAAATATAAGAGTATCTGCATGCATTTCAGGGTTTTTTTAACTTTATTGGTCTGTTTTGAAAAACATAGGTACTTTCTCTTCATTTGTGATCCGGGATGTGAACAGTGATAAATTGATTTGTATGTACATGGCTCATTGATATTATCACCAAAGTTCGACTTTAAAGGTGAGCAGCACTTTGTGACAATTTTCACCTCTATATTCGAGCTGTCTGAGATAGAATATAATGAATCATACTTGAATTTTGCCGGGACCGGACGTTGAATTCGAGCGAAGTGATATTCCAACGATCTGAGTTCCAGCTGAAGTTGGACTTTATAACAATATAAAATTGACTTGTTTTGTCTTATTTCTATTCATGACGAGGCTATACTGTTCTACATGCGGAAGTTGATTGTTATCGAAAAGTACGTGAGCTCGCAAATATATTGCATCCGATTTAATGTCCTGTATGATACCATCCTTATGGTTAAGTTACGAAATGGAGACCTCACATATACTATTCATTACATTATGTTTAATGATTTTACCTCACTGGAATAAACTTCAATGTAAGTATAGTTATACATGGCATTCATGTATGAGCATTGATTTATATTACGATAAAGGGACATGTTTTAGGTTGTATTCGATACACAATAGTTAGATATTATCCTAAAACACGCGTAGTAAAACCTCAGTTTAATTGTTAGATATCGATACGGTGAAGCGTATACTTTACATTCGTGTGGGTAATCTATACCTTTGAAGTATATTTTTGGACTCGGTTGCTTTTACACTTGAAGTCTCAAATACTCCATTTTGTTACGGAAGATGATGATGTACCTGATTTTGTTGTTAATAATTCCGTTAAGCCAACTTGGGATGCTGATAAACTAAATGTATTTTTGAGTTATATTGATCATGAAGTTGTACGTGATATCTGTTATGATATTGATAAATGTAAGGATAAAGGTAATTGTACATTACATTCTATTTCATCCTACCATCATACAAGATATAGCACAAAATCGGCCTGCCTAATAAACTTTGCTTTATCTAGTCAGTGTCAAGATATCACTTTTGCGGGAACTTTTGAAATCACATATTTTATCAAAATTTTGCATTTAAATCATAACCATTGTATTGGAAATGTCTGAACTTAGAAAATAAGTGGTCAAATCAAAGGTTTTTATCCTGAAGCAAAAAAGTTATTGTTATTTTTCACTTTTACATTAGTTCAGCCGGAAATTTTGAAAACATTTTTTTTCCGAACTTTTCATTGTAAATTTTATCATTGTATTCGAAATGTTCTAACTAAGAAAATAAGTGGTAAAATCACAGGTTTTTATCCAGAAACAAAAATGTTATTGCATTTTTTCAATTTTCCACAAACTGAATTACACTTGCAAACGTCATATTATATGACGTCAAGTCTGCACGCTGTTGCTCTTTCCAACGACTTTTCCCAATTTTCTGAACAGGTAGGATAAATAGAATATTAGATTACTGTCTGGAAAAAATTAAATTTATTAGGCTCGTCTACGAAAACATATAAGGCTCTGCAGAGCCTCGCCTAATATATTTTCTTCAACTCGCCTAATAAATTTAAATTTATCAGACAGTAACCTAATATTCTCTATAACAATAGCACTATGAAAACAGGCAATGTACATACTGATGCAGACGAAAATAGCAATTTAAAAGTAAACAGAAAAAAAACCTGTAAATCAGATAGGTGTGGGTGGGGGGTGCAATGACGTCTACCATGCACCCCTTCCTAGACTTCTTTTTCACAGGTACCAAATTGTTCGGCAGGACCAACTCTTTCAAAATAAAAAATGTTCCCATGAAACAAAAAATTTTTGAACTGTATATGATTTCACTGTTCCCATGGCAATCGTTCTTTTTTGGAAAGGACAGCCATATAGATGATAATCAGTCATATCTTGGTCAGTTTTGGTGATAAAACAATAAAAGTGGTATTAAAATGGAGCTAAGACATTGGCCTTTAGATAGCAGCATTTTTATGTTAATTACCTAATTTTCATATTCATGAATATTAATTAGAATGATACAAAATGACAAAATTTTATTAGAAAACAATATTTTCTAAGTTTCAAATCAATGTAAATGTACCAATCAGTTTTGATCTGGTCTTAAAGTCTCTCAGTGTTTTCTATCATATTATTTTGTTACTCTTATGGTATTTTTTTTTACTCCAAAATAGGTATGTTTAGCTAATTTGCATAAAATGAAACACTGCCACACAACCAATATCTCAGGAAACGAGATACAACTTAAATTGCATAAAATGATTTTATTAATTGTTATCAAATGAATATTATTAATTGTTATCAAATAAATAACACTTATGTGAAGGAGAAATCAATATGTAACATACATTACACATGTTACGTTACCATTTCAGTAACCTTGTTTTATTACATCAATTATTTAGAAACTATATATGGTACAGTTTTGATCTGGTCTTAATGTCTCTCAGTATTTTCTAGAATAGCATTTTTACTCTGAAGGTAAACAATTATTTCTACATTAGGTATTTTAGCTAATTTGCGTATAATGAAACTATGCTAAAACAGACATCTCTGGAACCAAGATATATTTAAAACTGAACAACAAGATGAAATAAACTGTGATCAATAAACTGGTGATTATTTATTGAGCTGCATCATACGAAAATAGAGTGTAAATACTTATTTGTAGGAGGAATCTGTTTGTAACATACTTTACACATGTTACGTTATCATTCCAGTAATGTTGTTTTATTGTATCGTTATTTTCTTAGAAAATAGTATAGGAATATTTAGTTATCAAGTTATTAAATACTTTAATAAAACAGTATAGTTCAATACTTCTCAAGTAATGAGATTTTTTCCATAACGGCGCTTTAAAATACGTTACCACTGTATTTTGTTGTATTTAGAAATATGTAGAAAGGAATTCGAATCATTCTTATCAATATTATCAATGATATCATTGATTTGTTAAAACTTTAAAGTTTTAATTCTAACATTTTTCTTTACTTTTGTTAACCAAGAAATCATTTGAAACATCATTACACATTCAATGTTCCTTTTTCATTTTGAATTAATGTATCTATCAATTTAATTATACTTATAGCACTTTCTTAACTATGTTGTTCTTTAATTTGATGGTTTCAATATTGTTGCCAATAATTACATTTTACATTGATTATGTATTTTTATGTATATATTCTGTATATATTTATTATGTACACATCCCTGCAAACATCCATACACTGATAATAGGGTTAAAATTTGGGACTGCCTTTCATGGAAAATGTGTTTTTATTCGATATTTATCTTTGTTTTGTGTGATTGTGAAGTGTATCTATGCAGTCAGTTACGTGAGAAATAAAGCATTTTGTCTTTAAAATTCAGAAACACATTCATTGTATTTAGATATTTATATGCTTATTAATAAAATATTTACTGTCGAAAAGCAGCACTGAAAAAAAAACTAAATGACAAGATGAAATATTCAGGTAGTTTAAGTAATCTTTAGATTTAAACTCATGAAATTGCAAAAGGCTGTCAAGAATGTGAACAATGTTAAGTGGTTGAAAAGCAAAATTGTTAAGGAAACAAATACTTAGTGCTATTCAAAACTGCTAGGAAGATAGAGTGCCCTCTGAACGACACTTAAGAGTTGCTGAAAACATTTTACAATATACTTTAAGAAGATGCTTTGGAAGCAAAGAATGCAACCATTTAAATAAATAGCAGACTCAGTTGGATCAAGTCTGTTTATGGGAGGTAATGACATGAGAAACACACCTTACACTTCCAAGCACCGGCTAAAACGGCATTCTGTTTTAGTAAACATGATCCAAAATGACCAGAAAATCTAACAACACATAATCCGAGTACGAGGAGACTTTTTAGAACCATCACATGGCACTTAAGGAGATAGATTACCTTTATAATTGTATGTGCGCATGTCCAACCGGAAGCTAACGTGACGATTTACGACGACGTTTACGACAAACTAAATGTGTTTGTATATTCATTCTTCTGAAAACAAATCATTGACCTGTCTTCGATCTGACGCTTTATGGTTTAATAATGCAGAAATAATGAATAAATTGCCGCAGAAACGCTTCAAGACAATGTTGCCTTAAAATGACGTCATTGGCGTCATGACGTTACGTGTCAGTTACCGCGCAAAATTAATAGCTTTTATCTTGAAAGTACGTAAACGTAATTCTGTGCATTTTCTTTATTCAAACTATTTTCAAATAACCATTATTTGCTGAAATATTTTTATGAGTCTTTTGCTCTGAGTAATAATCAATATTTTGCTTCTTTTATGTAGTTATATTGAAATGTTATGCGGAATGTAAGAAAATGGATGATGGTAACCAATGTTATTTGGAATATAGTTGGGTGAGAGGTAACTTGTTACGGCCATTTTCAAATAAAAAATCTGGCAGTTTGATTTGTAATACCTATTTTTCAGGTTCAATTGATAATTTGTTACTTATATACTAAAATTAAGATCTAAAATTGTTTCAATTTCAGTAGAAAATTGTGGTTTCTTGAATTGAATTGATGTTACCATGGAAACGAAGCCCGTGACCTATGTATCTAAATGTAAAATTCAAAAGCGTTGACACTAGTCTATTTAAGAAATACAGCTTCGGCTTTTTATTTTCATGTCAACAGTATCCATGGGAATAATAGTAGCATGCTAAACGATTTTTCTATGAAAAATGCCAGACGAGGGGTACTGCTGTAAGTATTCTAAGCTTAGAAATTTGTTTGAATAAATGCAGATAACACGAAAATATAACTTACGTTAGAAATAATATGTTTTAAAGCTACATCAACTAGAAAGATAATCTTATTCAATATTATTTTATAAGAAATTACGACAAAAAGCAAGGTATAAGCCACTTTAAACATCTCTGTTGCCATGGTTACTTTAAACTTTAAGAAAAATAGGGTACCATGTATAGTGCTTGGTATTTTGCTAATAATATTACCCAAATATTCCATGTTGGTCATTAACAGAATGGCACTAAAGTCGTTGAAAACCCGTATTTTTATACATAGTTGTTTAAAAATGAGAGATAATGCGTTACCATGGAAACACGAGCCCCATGACATATACATTTTAAGCTTATATTAAAAAGCTAACGTGCATACTAGTAAAATCATAGATAATGCTGACTTCTACGGATATCAATGAAACTAAAATACACTGAAAAGTGTTAAATATCCGTATTTCCCTTCTTCTTTCAATATGAAATACCTTTAGAGGGTCATGTTCTTCAAACCTGGATAAAAATTGAACTTGAAGGGACAGAGACAAACGAAACTGAGATTTTAGCAGTTAAAACTTCATATTACACGAAATACAAAAAGATGCTGCAGTTCAACTAATTTGAATTTACCCTTGTAACAAGGTAAACTACCTCCTTAAAGACTATTTTTGTGATAGTGAATAATTTTTAAGATGATCCTTATGAAGCATAAGAACATAACCAAGCAAAATAATAGCTGACTTGATTTGATTGTGTCTGTTCATTAGATGTAGTGAAACGTGAAACTGCCCTCATGCTCCTAGTACCAGCTTAAACAGTGTTCTGTTATTGTAAAATTAAACGAATTAGTAAAATCTGAATCTAAAATCATGATGAAATGTCTGAAAAATATAATCTGCACACAATTTGAGGCAGCAGTGATACAAGAATCACATTTTGCACGTCTTGATTATGATGTGACTTACGATATTTTCACTTTAATGTTACCTATTATAACATATTTGCTCTCTTGTTGGTTAGCTGTTATGAATTATGTGATGCTTTAGAAAACACTGTTTATAAAATGGAAAGCAACTGACAAAAGAAGATTATAGGCTCTCTAAAATTCCTTTATTATACAATTTGAAATATTAAAGAAATATTTTGTACATTATGTCATTCTTGTAAATGTTTCAAAATGACTACAATAGTTTTCTTTATTTAATGTCTGCAAGTTAAACACATTTCTTATATCTTGATTTGGTATTTACTAAAAGATAACAGTTTTTGTCAATCTGGTAAAAGTTTTAAATCTGAAGTTTTTACTTTAAATACCTGCATATATTCTTTTGTTTACTAGTTTTCGTTTAGCACCGCTTTGCAACAGAAATTCAGTCATGTAATGTTGAGTAGTTAATCTTACCAGTGTCCCGGATTCTGTGCCGGAACTACTCAGTTCTCTACAGATAAGTGCTAAGTTCCCTGTATTAAACAGGTGGAAGTCGACTGATTTAAGACACGATGTCTTTAACGAATCGTCATGGAGAACAAAGGCCTCATCCAGATATCTGACTCTATGATTCCTCCTATTGAGCTATCTGGGTTGATTTTGAACGCTACTTCTTCTAAATTCAAATCATACTTTTTATAAAACTTGATTTTTACTCACAGGAAGACTGCACATTTCAGCTATATGATCATATGAATGCAAAGATTGATATTATTGTGTGTTTTATTGAAATTGAATATGATTCCATCTAAATTATAGTTACATGGATGGCGCAATATATATTTTAGGCAATTTCTGAAGTAACTGAAGAAAAATATTTTAAAAATTACTCCTAACAGTTTAGATAAATCAATATGTGACAATTATGGTTTCAATTTCTTCTGAAATATCTTTTAAAAAAGCAACGGTAGTAGTAACGTAGTAACGTATTTTAAGTGCGTTACGGAAAAACATCTCACTGTCTGACAAGTAAAGATGCATATTGTATTCTTATAGTACAAAATAACTAATATTAATTATGTTTTGGAATATTTTCTGAGTGATTGGTGAAATAAAACAAGGTTATTGGAATGGTAACGTAACATTTGTAATGTATGGTAACGCTATGTCTGCGAACATTGTAGATCACATAAAAATCGTTATTTCATTGATAACAATTAAGTATATCATATCATTTTATTCAATTTGTGGCACTGGTTCATTTTTTTGCAAATTAGCTAAGCCAACCTAGTTTGGAGTAAATAAAATACAATAAGATAACAAAATGATATTTAAGAAAACACTGAGAGACTTTAAGACCAGATCAAAACTAACTGGTACGTTTAAATTGATTTGAAACTTGGAAAAAATTATTTTTTAATACCATTTTGTAATTTTGCAACATTCTCATTAATATTCTTGAATATGCAAATTAGCTTATTAATTAGCTGCTATCTAAAGGCCAATGTCTTAGCGCCATTTTAATACCATTTTTATTGTTTTATCACCAAAACTGACCAAGATATGACTTATTATCATCTATATGGTTGTCAATTTCCAAAAATGAACGGTTGCCATGGAAACAGTGAAATCATACATAGTTCAAAAGAGTTTTTTCATGAGAACATTTTTTATTTAGAAAGAGTTGGTCCTGCCGAAAAATTTCGTACCTATGAAAAAACGTTTAGGGAGGGGTACATGGTAGACGTTATTGACCCCCGTACTAGGTGGTTTGACTTGGAATGTAGAGAAAAACAGAAAGATTAGCACCTTTCTAAGTGTAAATTTAGACAGTTTCGTTCACAAAATAACCTCGCTGAGTTAAACTATTGTAGCAAATCTTATAAGAATATACTAAAAACAAAATTGAAGGACTTCCATTAGAACATTGTTAAAAAATTGAAAAACCTTCGACACAGCAAACCGAAATATTACTGGAATCTGCTTAATAAGTATTCAGGTGAATGCAAGGAAATTTTAAATAAAGTTCCACTAGAAGCTTTTCATGAACACTTTCGGAAATTAAACAGCGATGATTCTGATAATGCTTTTGCTCCATTTGATATTGAATCGGCTAACTGAATCAACCGTTTACAGCCTCTGAAATTGAAAAAGGTTATCAAAAACTTGAAAAATAACAAAGACGATATATTGAACGAGTACATAAACACTCGAAAGACGCATTATTACCATTGTATTGCAGTTTGTTTAACCTTACTTTACAATGGGACTGTCCCTGATACATGGTGCATTGGTGTTATTTTACCAGTTTATAAAAACAAAGGGGATGAAAATAACCTAGATAATTATAGAAGAATCACAATTCTAAGTTGTCTTGGTAAATTGTTTACCTCAGTATTGAATAATAGAATAAACACTTTTTTGGAAGAGAGTGGTCTACTTATAGAAGAACAAGCGGGTTTCAGAGAAAAATATAGTACGGTTGTACATAATTTTTCGTTGAAAATGTTAGTTGATATTTATCTGTCTAAACGTAAAAAACTTTACTGATCGTTTATTGACTATAAAAAGGCGTTTGATAGCGTTTATAGAATTGTACTTTGGAGTAAATTGCTAGCTCACAATATTGATGGTAATTTTTCCAACATGTATGATAAAACTAAGTCTTGTGTCAAAGTTAATAATGTTATGTCTGACACTTTTGTTAGCTGTTTATGTGTATGTTGTAACATTGTAATATCTCTCCCCTATAATGTTCTCAATTTTCTTGAACGACTTAGTCAGTTATATGTCCAGATCTTGTGAAAGATTGTCTTATCTTTTAAATCAGGTAAATGAACAACTAAGTAATATCGATGGTGAAGTCTACTTCAAGTTGTACCTGTTATTATATGCAGATGATTTATTTTCTAAAAGCCATATTGGACTTCAACAGGCACTTAAATGTATGCATGACTATTGGAAATTGTGAAATTTGTCTGTTAATACTGATAAAACAAAAGTAGTAATGTTCTCTCGTGGTAAGATAAGAAATAACCGGTATTTCATTTTAACAACTCTCCACTAGCGGCTATTGATGATTTCAGTTATTTAGGAGTGAAATTTAATTACAATAGCAATTTTAGCAAAACCAAAAAGCATTTAACAAAACAAACCCGCAAAGCAGTGTTCAACGGTCTGACTAAAATTAAGAGACTTTCTCTTCCTATTGATATACAAATGCAATTATTTGATTGTGTGGTGAACCAGTACTCTTGTAAGGATCGGAGGTATGGGGATTTGAGGATAATGCTATCATCTCTCAGTTTCAACTTAAATTTTCACGTATATACTCAAGTTAAATCTGTCAACCTCAACTACTATGGTACTGGGGGTATTAGGTGCTCAACCTATTGAAAATGACATTTTATCTAGAATGTTAAATGTTTGTGCCAAAGTAGTTACAGGTAAACCGGATAAAATTTGTAGTGTGTTGTATCGAACCATGTATCATCTTCATGACAAAGGAATATTACCTTGCCATTGGATTGATAAATTGATAAAGTGAAATCTGTATTAAATAGTATTGTTTGCTCAGACTTTTGGTTGTCACAAACTGTTCCAATCTTAATCACTTTTAACAAAGAATAAAAACACAGTTATTTGATCAATACCTTCAAAATTGGTACAGTTTTGTAGATAATTCTCCCAAGTGTCTAAACTATAGAATGTATAAAACTGAATTTAAGCTTGAGAAATATTTACTTTGTTTACAAAATTTGTAATTTATATCTTTGTAAGTTTAGATGTCTCAATTTTAATCTGCCTATAGAAAAAGATAGACGCTCTTGTATTACCTTAGAAAACACTACACTCTGAAATAGACAAGAAATAGGGGATGAATCACACTATCTTTTTAAGTGTGTCAATTTTGTTAATGACAGACAAACTTATATCCCGAATAATACTTTTCAGAACCCTAATATGGCGAATTATCAAAAGCTAATGTGTGACACTGATAAAACAACTTAATTAAATTAGTCCAGTTTGTAAAATTAATAATCCTGAAATTTTAACGAACCATCTTCCTTATATATGTCAGTTAGCTTTAACTTAAATCTTTTAGCCATTCCATAGTTAAGGGGACGCATATTGCTACTTTCACAGTTCATGCAGAAATGCGGAAGGGGTGCATATTTAAGAAATTGATGGTGGGAAGATAAAAAACATATTCCTAAATTGATATAATACTCATGGACACCTGTAAAATTCAGTACTTTGTGGATAAGGATGTGGTACTATAAATGTAATAAGAAAATAGAGGTTTTCGTGAAAGTACATCCAACACAAAATATTAAGTTTTGTATAAGGAAAAAACATATTTTTTACAATACCAGTGTAACAAATAATGTTATACTTCTGAGATTTTCTTTATAACGCACCAGGTTTGCTTAAACAGGTAAAAATTTAAAGCCCCGTCATCTTATCTCAACTCGGGATCGACGCCATCTTTTTCATTGATGAAACATGTAAACAAAAAAATCAGAGTGGGATTGGCATTGCAAGGGCATAACATGACATTCTACAAAATGAATACCTTAGTACAGGTATCTAAGATGCTGCACTGGTCTGCTGAATTAAATGCATAACGTCGATCACTTGAAATTGATCTTGAAAAATAGGTTAATATTAGTTTATTTACATGTTTTTTAATTTTCCCACGACTTCTCGGCGATTCACTAAAAAAGTACTACTGCACTGGACGAACGGTAACTCTTATAATCAACGGGAGACAAAATAGGTGTCAGCACGTGTATAATTTTAAAAAACAAACTGTCGATGTTTATAATATCTTATCTTAAATAATGAATATGACAGGATTTTCCCGTGCTGTTCCGGTGCTAGAAAAACTCATCTTACACACAGGGGTGTAAGATGACTCACATGCTATAATTTATGAATGAATGCGCAAATTCATACGCTACTATAACAAAATAGCGCCTTAAAGAAAAACAAATTGAAGAATAAGGCATGCAAGAAAAAGAATCAATCACTGGCAGCGGGTAAAGATGGGAATATCCGGCACTCGGGTAACTGTTCAGGTGGTAACTCGGCAGGAGCCTCGTTACCGCCTAAACAGTTACCCTCGTGCCGGATATTCCCATCTTTACCCGCAACCAGTGAAAGATTCTTATAATATTCAGAAAATGCGTCTTCAGTATCTGAAAATTATTAATTTCTATGGGCCTTTATCAAACAATATTACTTACAGTGGACTATTTGTCGAATCGAAGTCATTTCCGCTTTCAGTTGTTAGGCACTTCCGTTATACCTTTTGACAACAATAACAAAAACAAAATGAATTAATAAAATCAGATATAAACCGACTGCTACTCAGATCAGTGTAAGTGTAGTTGTTGTTACAACATTATACTTGTTCATTACGTTATGAAATAAAGTTTTTCTTGAACTGCATTATCAATAAATTACGTTTAGATAGTATGGCATTTACAACATGTCTGACCCCGATTTTTTACGTGAATGACAGCAGCCTCGTGCAACTCGTGGACACGGAGTTATGAAAAGTATGGTGGAGAATTCAAGGACACATTATAAATGACATAAAAGTGAGGATAATTGTATTTTTGTCGAGTTTTGATCATTGACATTCCTGCTGTGTATTAGTAAGTTTTTTGAATGAGATTTAAAAGTTATTTTGCACATATTCACATTGATTTGACCTCTCAACCAAATTTCATACCTTATTTTAAAGATTTTTAAGAAAATGCATTTTCAAAAGTTTGTTGAATGTGTTTTGATATTTAAGTGCATTGTATTTCGTGAATACCAAGTTGAAAATTAATAATGGAATCATTTCTAGACCCTTATTGCAAGCAACTCGACTTCTGTAACAATAAATGTTTAATGTATTAGGGGGAATGTACTCTTTTAGTTTTGGAATGTGGCATTCCTTGACCACCTTATCTTTTCATATGCACTACTTTGAAACAAACTGAATACTGTGTTTTAGCTTACCTATGCAAACGGAAAATAAAGATAGTGAGCTTATTTCACTTTTTCTTTAAATTAGAATCTGTAGGATATTGATAAATGTTTGGACAAGGTAAAATGTTTTCATTTTCACACATAAAATTATTACTTGTTGACTGCGAATGTACACTCTAATTTGTATGTAATTCAACAAAAACTTTCTTACTTTAGTTTTTTTTCATCTTTATTTTAGTGAGCATTCCTTTGTCTACTAATAATAGTTGAAACGGTATCCATTTCATGTACCAAAACATTTTACTGTTTTGCAGATAAATTTTATCATACCCCACTCACTTTTTTCTAATTGCAAAGTATGCGTCCCCTTAATTTATTGTGTTCTATGATTATCCTGAATTATTATTGTTATATACAAATTACTGCAATTAGTGAACACAGAACAAATAAATGATCCAGGATAGCCTGGAATAAAATTAGTGACAAAATCTTTATGTAATTTTGTTCTTGACATGTCTTGTCATATTTGTTATTTTATGTTTGTATTCTCTAATGACCTCTCGGGCCATGAGATCAAATAAATCTTTGTAAAGAAGTTTCTATTCTCTTTTTATCACTAATGTTCTTTCGCATTCAAGTGTAAATACAGAGGATAAATGTAACGGAAAAAACATCAATTATATTTCAGTAATATATTCCTGTATTTCATTAGAAAGCATAAAACTAACTGAAATCTCGCAATATATTCATTATTGTGCTATGATCAAACAAAAGCCAGGATTTAATGTGGATCCTGATTTTTTCTTCTAAATGTATCTCTCTTACACATATAACTTCAAACAGCAAATTCATTGAGTAAAAAGGAGAAATAATAACGTATATCGTATTTTAGAGTTACTGTTTTGTGTAAAGATTGATTTCTGTACATTGCAATATTTTATATGCTTTTAACACAAATACATATAACAATGCCTTTTCAAACAGCCACAGATCACGATCAAGGTCAAGTAAGTTACCCTATGTGTGTCGAAAGCGAACTTGGTATGGCACTTGTAGATAGAGGGAAGGAGCCTTTCCATGGATCTTTTAAAAACAATACAAGCACTTCTTGCACAAGCCACTGCTTGAAGTTAGAGTACAAGTTTGCTGGAACAAAGGTAGGTTACCTGTGGCCAGTAGAGTTGACTTTATACCTCTGTGTCATGTCTTTAAGGTATCTTCCAATACTGCACCTTCTTATATGATAAAAGAGTTTATCCCTGCTGCTTCTGTTCACAATTATGATACTAGGTTTAGAGTAACATCCACATCATCCAATGATGATCTATCTCGTACTTTCGCTGACAGTGGTCGTTTCTCTCTACCCAGAGTTAATGGCTTTGGTAAAAGGTCATTCACGTACCGTGTATGTTCATTATGGAATAAGCTTCCACAACATATAAGAGACAGCAGGTCCTTAGTTAGTTTTAAGTCCTGTTTAAAGAAGTGCTTGATGGACTAAGCCTTTCTTTCTCTTTTTTGTTTCATTTTCTAGTCCTGTTTTTAATTATAGATAGATTTATCATTTTAAAATGGTAGTTATTATCTAAATTTTGTGATACATGAAAAAGTTCATGTCTAGCATTTAAAAGTGCACCATACTTTTTCCAATTGCTGTTGTATTTTTTAGTTAATTTTAAGTCCTGTTTAAAGAAGTATGTTTTATTTTCTAGTCATGTTTTTAATTATAGATAGATTTATCATTTTTATATTGTAGTGATTATCTAAATTATGTGTTACATGAAAAATTCCATGTCTAGCACTTTAAAGTGCACCATACTTCTTCCAATTGCTGTGGGTTTTTTTGAAATTGTCTTCTTATGTCAAACTGTTTTGTATTTAAAGGACCACAATGGAAATAAGCGATTCCATGTCTGTTTTATGTGACATCCTTTGTATATAATGTAGTTGACAAGGATCATTATCACCTGTTTGTTTCTGTTTTCATGGATAATGTATTGTGATGCCATGTTTTATACATTTTAAGCAGAAATAAATCTATCTATTTATCTATCTAGGCCTCCTCTACTATTTACCTCCACCATCAAAGCTGGAAAGTCGGCATAGAATTATGTCGGTGCGACGTTAAACCCAACAAAAAATTATATATCTCTTTTGGCAAAATGTGATTTAATGCATATTTTTTGTGATTTTGGCTATTAAGGTAGTTCTGCACGTTTGATAAACCGGGCGTGATTGCGTAACGTCATTTATTCGGAAAACATAGAGTAAAGACTGCATTCGGCGTACAGAGATGAAAATCTTAATAGCAACCTGTGGGTAAATGTATTTCTGTATGTCAATGGCACTTTTCTAAAGATAAATTATGATATTAAAACATCGGTCGCGTTAAATAATTCAAAATAATGTCTTAGAATTAGGTTGAAATGTGAGGTTCACTTTAATCATGGTCAAATATCTCAGAAATAAGCACATGGACCTATACATTTTATTTCACCACATTAAATGCCATTATGTTCATTACAGCTTGTAGAAATATTTCTTATCGCAAATTGCTATGAACGTTATGATCTTCCTATATACTCCCAGTATGAAAAATTGCCTGAAGTCCAATTTTTAGCTGGACTTTCCGAAGAAAATGTAGAGATATTGCACTCGTCCCAGCGTCGGCGTCGGCGTCGGCGTTGGTTAAAGTTTTTGATAAGTCAAATATCATTCTTACTATATGAGCTATTGACTTGAAACTTAAATTAGTTATTTACTACCACACTCTACATAAGAAGAAACAATCCCCATAACTCTGATTTGAATTTTGACAGATTTATGCCCCTTTTTAACTTATACTTTTTTGGTTAAAGTTTTATATAATGTCAAATATCGCTGTTACTATCAAAGCTATTGACTTGAAACTGAAAATAGTTACTTACCTTTAAAGACTACACCATAAGAAACAATACCCATAACTCTGCTTAGAATTTTGACAGATTTATGCTTTTACTGGCAAAGCTCTAATTCAAAGTCAAGCATTGAGTAAAGTCGAGCGTGCTGTCTTACGGACAGCTCTTGTTTTTAATCTGTCTAGCAAAAAATCAAGCACACGACAGTTTCTTTTTATTTGCTGAATATTCTGAAGTTTTGAAAAATCAGAATTAATCAAATTCTACATTGTAGAAAAAAATCGATCCAAACGTGCAGAACAACCTTAATTATCACATTTATCATGTAGAAAATGATAATTTTTGAGAGAATGCTCTGCCTACAGCAATGTAACTATGCGAAAATTGTCCTAGATGGTAACTTTTTTGATGTTTATTGTGCCTAATAGGTATGTTGAAATGATTCAACGTAGCTCCAGAGTCGGCATATAAATGAAAAACTTTTGAACATTTCAGTATGTGATAAATCTGACATATATCGTAAACAAGATTGCAAATTATATACATTTAAGGTGTGGCTACCTAATTCTGAAAAACAATATCTCGATATTTGTAAATAAATATATGACAATGTTTAACACCAAAATAACTGCGGTTTCTTATCTTTCAAACTGTCATATATAATGGTTTTCAAAAATATTTCCCTTGGCTTTGTTATTAGTAACAGGACAAGAACAAATCGTAAAGTCATACATAAGCTTACAAAGGTTAGGGTAAAAATCGGGTGCATCAAAATTAAATTGCATGTACATAAAAACAATTAGAATCTTTTGATAGCGATTTTGCCTTTTGTCTTTATTTCTCTGTTAAGAAATGTATTAAATTTGTAAATAGTAACATTTAGAATATTGTTTAGATTTTAACCAATAAGGAAATTATTTCGCTCATATGCGTCATATTTTTAGAGAGAAAAACAATTTAGCTTCTAGTGACAAACTGTAGCAAACAGGTCGCGAATGACCAAATGGATTTATTCAATTTCATAATGTTAATCACATACACATGATTGTTATACATGTGCATAATGTATGCTAATTGTTTATTTGTACGAAAAGTGTGTAATAATGTTAAAGAAGTTAAAAGGTTCACTTCAGTTAATTCCACTGGTGCGGAATGTCATTCTAGTAGGTGATATTAAAAATACGTACTTGAAACGAGTTGGAACGCACGTGCGATTTTCCCGAATAAATCTGAAACTGAACGCATTACAAGCAGTACATACATGTATACTTTCTTCGCATGAATTTCATACATTTTTATTTTCTTGTCAATAGCTAACCCACAGGTAATAGATAGATATTCAATCAGAAAATGAAATAAAACCATCGATGTTTCAAGTCATAGAAACTTCATATTCAAGTGGAAAATAAAGAAAGAATTATGTTCCTTCTTAAAAATAACGATTTTTAAAAGAACACATTTGTTTATAGAAGGGGCCGGGGGTGCGGGGGTTGATTTTTTCAGAAGATGCGTACTTTATCTTCTGACTGAATATCAAGTTGATGTAGCTAGAAAATGTGATGATTTCAGTTTTCACGACCGTTCTTCCGGATCTTATGTGAAAAATGACAGTGAACAGCACTGTTTAACAAGTGAAATAAATAAGATATTGGTCCTAAAGTTTTATTGTTACAAGGATCGTTAAGCGAAAGCAAGTCACAACACAAGGTGTTATCACGGACAGTTATGCTCATGACCACTGTACTGAATCGTTGGCTTGAACACTTTGGTCATAGTCCCAATATTTTCAAATTATTTATAGGAAATAAATTAACAAAACAGTCACAATACGTTCGCTTTACATAACATAAGTGGATATGCTGTAAAAATAATGTATTTTGAAAAGTTTAATGATAATAATATAAAGTAATTTATGGGTATATTTGGGTAAGATTTGGGTATATTTGGGTTTTTCGTGCTGCCGGCATTAGACTATGGTACACACTCGTTTCTACAGATTATGTTATCACAGCATTGTGAATGTCCGGATATCCAAATGTTTCATCGTGGAGTTAGTTATGCACATTTACCCTTTTTGTACAACCGATGGTATACACTTGTAATGTTTGACTATTTATTACTTCAAAGGAAAAGCTCTGCTATTGCGCTGACAGCATTCGAAATGATACAGATGCAGCCACCTGTGACAAAGAATGTCCTGGCGATAAAAACGAAGTTTGCGGTGGTGAAGAAGGGATATCGTGTAGGTACCATTTAATTTCTATTTCATGTTTGTTCAATATGATCATTGTACGGAAAATGTATTTAAAAGAATAATCATTTAAACAAAATCCATACGACAGTTAGTGTAAAAGATTTCATCATTCTGATTGGTTCACGTCATAAAGTCTGAAAATCTTCTATTTTACATTCCAAGCTACGGAGACCACTGCGAAGGAAGTAACAACACAAACATTGACAACATACACTAGAGAAATGCCAGCCCAGACTGAATCAAGTGAGTACAGAAACTCTAACCACAAAGAAAAGCTTCATATTAGAAACAACACAGACAACACTTGGAAATGAAAATGTTTCTTCTAAGGGAGGTTTGAAATCACAAGAACACCGATTTCATATTATTCAAACATCTTTTAGCAACTTTAACGCATTATAACGAAAATCCTGTATGAATGCATATTTAGAAACGAAGCATTATGACGAAGACTGCAAGAGCCTTCACGTCCGTAAACATTTTGTGCACTGAGCTTTGTTTCAACTTTGCATTTAAATATACATCCAATTTGAAAGTAGAAAACGAATTAATAAAAACAAAGTGTAATGCCATGTGTTTAGACCAAATATTACAGGACTTGTTTCGTGTAAATAACCTTCATTTGAAAAATGACAATCTTATAAATATTCATTTAAAATGCGTATTTTAAGTATATATGTTCCATTGCCTCTTATGGTATTATGTGCGATTATCGAGATACTTGTAATTGTTTATAATTCTTCCCCCATGTTTAAGGTTTATAGTACCTCAATTTTATTTCAGAGAATAAAGAAGGCATTTCAACAGCAACTGTAGTCTACATTGTACTGCCGGTTGTGATCGTAGTGTCTAGCGTCATTGCACTGGTCATTTGCCTTATTGTGAGGTAACAGCCTAATAATTGCATTACTGGTTTACATGTAATAAAATACAGCCGGATAGTTTGGATTATCTGTTTGTTGCATTAATATCAGAATTAGGTTAAGAGGTAATTTTTGATAAATATGAAGTCAGCCTTTTCGTTACTGGTTAAGCAAGATATCGTCATAAATACATTAAATTCAGTATCACTCATATATACGTTTTAATGCGTGGGCTAGTATGAACTAAAATATTCTGAAATGTTGTATAATTTTGTTTCACACCCTTTTGAAGGCGACGAAGAGTTAAACGTGTATCATGTGTCAGTTACCATACAAGTGGCATCCAACATAGCGGTCATCCGCCTGAGTCTGGCACTGGCAATAATTTGGATAACGATAATCTTCCTGAAGAGCATAAGAATAACAAGTTGAGTATTACACAGCTTGTAAGTACTGCTGGGGAAAGTAGAAAGTCAGCGGCCGATGGCGGTACGGAATACAGCACAATAATTTCAGCAGAAAGTCCACAAGATTCTCACACTTACGGTTGTCTCAAAACACAGCCAGGTATCGATCTGAAGGTATCATCAGACTATTCTCATATGACAGTTACAAGAAATAGTTCAAGTGACAACACATATTCACATATTGGAAATGAAAAATTAAGGGAGCATTCTATAGACAATGAGTCAGAAAGAGACAGCACGTATAATAGTCTACAGGCTTCACCTCAAAAGCATGGAACAGACAAAATAAATAAATTTGAAAGTAATCACGACGCTTTATACGACCATGCAAAAGCAGGTGAGAGGAACCTAAAAGCGAGTAATGCGGACAAATATGAGCATCTAATTTCGTTGGAAACAGAGAAAGTAATCACAGGCCAAGACAGTTCTAAAGGTGACAAAGGAAGTCATGTATGTGAGTCGGTAGACAGTACAGAAACAGACTTGTATGAGGAAGCGGATCAAGCTTATTTCATACTATAACCAAAGAAATGAAAACAAGATGAGATTGCTTCCTTAAGATGGATTCAGGAAAATGCATTGAGCTTTTGGGCAAATATGAACTTAATAGCAAATATATCTTTCTTTTAACACAATAAACACATGTTTATAAATGGCATACCGTTTTTATTTGTTTCCGAAAAGGAATAACTGAGCCAGTGAATGAAGCATTTTATCTGTAAATTGATTTTCCCCATTCTCTTGAAATCAAACGGATTTTTTCAACCAGTTATTTTATTTCCTAACATATGAAATATCTTCATTATTTTACAACCCTGTCAGTGACAAAGACAACTAAGACTGATTACAAAATAGAAGGATTGGACAATTTAAGATTAATTGTAAATATTCCAAAGACTTAATTGATTTATGTTTTTACATGTAAATATATGCTTATATACATTTTACAGAACGTGAATATTTATCAAATTGTATCTATATAATATTATCTTTATTTATCTTTATCTTTATCTTAATCTTTATTGTACCTCGTGGGAAACTAGTAAGAAAGCAAACTTATTCCTCGATTCTTCATCTGTTTTACTCATGTTTATAATGGACAAAAATACCGTGGGTGAGATAATCTCTCAAATATGATTCACTCGATTCGGACAGGCAATACACATTGGGATTAGAGCTTGATTTAAGAGGTTTCACTTTATTTGTAAACATAAATTAAGAGAATGATATGAAAATTATCGCCTGGTTGAAATTGGTTAACAATGTGAAATGCTTAGACAGCAACCAATAGGATTCTACGAGCCTAAGAGGACGGCTATGGACGATACCTTATACACGAAAATAGAATGAATGAATGAATGAGTTGGGTTTTACGGCGAACCGACACAAAAAGGTCATATATCGCCGAGAAGAAGTTAAATTGATAACGTTAATTGTAAAGCATATCTAAAACCATTAAAGTAAAAACGTATATACATATTTAGTGCTAAAAATACCAATTGCAAACATAATAATATTGCAAAAGATGAATAAAAAATTATATAAGGTTCAGATTTTATGATAAAAACCTATCTATTTGAAAAAAATGTAAAATTTGCTCAAACCACTCTTTTAACGATTGAACATCATAGTATGTATTGCGCTAAGGAGCAAGGTCCACACAGTCGTTTAAAATAGTAAGCGGTGTTTGACATGGTACACATTCAGGTTGATCTTCATTGTACAGAAGATAAGAATGAGTTAAACGGGTATGACCTATTCGACAACGAAAAAGAACAACTTTTTCCCTGCGAATAGATCTGTTCTCTTGGTGCCATTTACCTAAAGTAGGATTAATATTATAAAGTTTATTGAACGAAGCATTGTTCCATGATGTTTGCCATTTAGTTAAAATATATTTGTTCATATTTGCCCTAAAATCAGGATATGGTAATTTCAGTTTAGATTGTTGTAATGAAAGGGATTTCTTTGCTGCGGTATCGGCATCCTCATTTCCATAAATACCAACATGACTAGGAATCAAACAAAATATGATAGATTTTTTAAAAGATAATTCATGAACTCAGAGACGAACATTTTGAATGAAAGGAGTTTCCATATTTCGGTTGTAAGTTGATTGTAATCCTAAAAAAGTGAGTCGGAAAAGATAATAAACTTTTCTTCATTATATTTTGAAATAAAATTTAGGTCCAAATCAAAAGCTTTTGCCTCGGCTGGAAAAAATGTAGCGTTATTTGGCAAACGTAAATTTGATTGATGTAAATGGCTGACGACGGCACAGCCAACCTTTAAATCATCTTTTGACCCGTTTGTGTAAATTGGAAAATGATCCTTGTAAGTCGACCTGATTTCATTATATTTGGACATGAATATTACAGGGTTTGTTTCAGACTTTTCCAAGGCAGTTTTCATATCAAAAAGAACTGTAGGAGAATTAAGAGTATATGGTGGTGTATTTGAAACTGAATGTTCTTTTATATCATCGAATTTAAAGTCAGTTTCTTTCATAGAAATGTTGATACGAAATCCAAAGGCTTTAATTTGATTTGGTATGCTGTCATAAGAATCGAGGTACTTAGGTCTAAATATGATTTTATGAGCAGGATTGGATTTGTTTGCAGCCACCCTTAAAGCATATTGTGATGATAGTTTTTACACGTCGGGTGTAAGGGGAGGGTTTGTTTGCTTCAACATACAAGCTTTCAACAGGCGATTTTCTAAATGCGCCAAGAGCAATACGAAGACCTTGATTATGGATGGTATCCTATTCTGTAAATAAAATTTTCTGGCTGAACTATAAACAACACAACCGTAATCTAGCTTTTGGATCTACTCAAAGCTATATAAAGTCTTAACAAAATCTTGCGATCGGCTCCCCAATCAGTATTTGAAATTACCTTTAAAACAGTCAATGATTTTAAACATTTGGTTTTCAGGTATTTTATATTTGATATAAAAGAAAGCTTTTTATCAAAGAAATTTTGCTTCGTCAACAACGGGTATTTTTGTACCATTTAGGAAAAGCTCAGGGTCACAATGTTGTTTCCGTAATTGACAAAAGTGGAATCAATGAGTTTTTGATTTGGAAAATTTAAACCATTTTTCATGGCCCAAGTTTGAACTTTATTCAAACACTGCTGTATTTGGCGTTCAATCGTACGCATATCTTTTAACGATAATATATCAAAAAAATCATCAACATATGTTGAACAATCTGTCCCTGGTAACAAACATTTCACAATATTATTAATGTTGATGCTAAAAAGTGTAACAGATAAAAAAGAACCTTGCGGAACTCCCTGTTCTTGCTCAAAAGAGTCAGAAAGAGTAAAACCAACACATACTTCAACATTGCGATCAGATAAAATTGTGATATAAATGTAGGAAGACGACCTTTTAAACCTAAGCCGTTAAGATCATTCATAATACCATATTTCCATGTAGTGTCATAAGTTTTTTCTAAATCGACAAAGACAGACACTAGATGTTCTTTTTTAACAAATGCATCACGAATAAAATTTTCCAGTTTTGTTAAATGGGAAACATTCGGAGTTTTTCCTTTTCCACTTATTTTACGAATCATTTCCCAGACGTTTTTAACCGATGACCTAGAATTAAGTATGAAAACGTATGAATACCACGACCATTTCTTTGCTTGTTTTATAGTTCTGCGAACTTTTGCTCTCAGAATCTTAACTGATTGTAGATTGTATTTTGTCGGTCATATATTGATTGTTTTTATGGCCACTCTAAGTTTTCGGACAGCGGTCTTACAATCATCATTATACCATGGCTTATTTTTATGTTTACCATTTCTTTGACTTGAAAGCAATATCGGACAGAAGAACAGAAAACCGATCAACAGGATCACAAAAATTTGTAATATTCTCCAAAGTCTAATCATTTTTACATAACGTTTGAAATTGCTTCCAATCAGCTTTACTAAATTTAAAATATAAAGGTTGGTCTAAAGACAGATTAAAAGTATTTGAAATAATAATTGGAAAATGGTCACTGCCATGCAAGTCATCCAGTACTTTCCATTCAAAATCAAGAAAAATGTTCGGTTGACAAATTGTCAAATCAAGTGAAGAAAAGTTACCTGTTGCAGGATGAAGATATGTTTTTGATTTATCATTTAATAAACAGAGGGCATTTCTTTTAATAAATGTTTCAATAATTTGACCTCTAGTGTTGCTGTCAGAACAGCCCCAAAATTCATGATGACCATTAAAATCTCCCATAAGCAGAAATGGTTGTGGTAATTGTTTTATAAGATTGGCAATGTCTTCAAGATTAAGTTTAAATTTAGGAGGAATATAAATCGAGCAGAAGGGAGTTTTGACATTGTCCGTGTCCATTTCTCTGTCGTTCTATAGCAGTATATACAAACAGTAACAAATTTTATAACTTAATTTGACTTTTGAATACACAGCTATGGCTTCAGACAGACGAACGGATACGGAAAATGACAAAACGAAATTCCTTCGATTTGAATCGGAGAATGAATATCTCCATAGCATGCCATTTTAAATTTGTTTGTTACTTTTCGAAAATGTGGGATAATGACTTTTAGCTGTAAAATTTAGTGATCTTGTGTCATACTTTCTTATTAAAACAAGGCTTTTTACAAGTCCATCAGTAAAACTTTAAGTTTAAAAGTGTGCCACAACACAGCAAAGCAGATATTGAAAATAAAAGTGTAATTCCGAGAATAAACAAAATTTGTAATCATATCGATTGCCAAAAGTTTTCACTACTGAGTTAAATAGTAAAGTTCGTTGGTCATGAAGACTGTTGCCGTATGGGAAAGTCACCTTTAGTTGCAAATATCAAATGTATACAACTAATGACGCTATGTTCGAGTTCCATTACACAATCATGTAACACTACAGACAAGAAGAAGCTGTTTATCTAAATGTAGTTCAAGGAAAGCAGTTTGTTTGCTAATAATTTAAAATTGTTTAACACTATTAAATGTGCATTGGCTCCCACTCTGGTTCTAAGCGCCTCCTCCG
Source organism: Mercenaria mercenaria (assembly GCF_021730395.1). Classification (NCBI taxonomy): domain Eukaryota; kingdom Metazoa; phylum Mollusca; class Bivalvia; order Venerida; family Veneridae; genus Mercenaria; species Mercenaria mercenaria. The sequence goes on from NC_069362.1 coordinate 30,824,539, forward strand.
TGTCACTGGCTCATCCTCTTGGCCAAAAACACATAGACGGTAGTAATCCGCCAACAAATCACCTATATTATACAGTAATAAGACATTCTTTTCAACAACATCAGAACGATGACTTTGAAATATCTGTAAATTAGGGCGAATTACATAGTAATATGTCAATTTTCGTTTTAATTCCTATTTCACAACTTTCAAAAGTTCTCACGTCACGAAATGCCTTCGCTCTCCAGATCGAACTACATACATAAGAAGTTTAACCAGTACTGTGTGGAATACATTGCCCCTTTCTTTTGAAATAAGAACTTAAATTTGTTACAGAAAGTAAAAAATAAACTCACCCTCTGTCTTTGTTTACATTTCTCGTGTAGTTCCGGTCATTAGCGCCGCCTCGGAAGTATCACTGGCTCTTTTTTAAACTTTCCTCCATAAAGAGTGGGAGCCAGTGTTTACAGCCCGTGACATAGGAATGAAGTAAAACGACTCTAGCAATACAAGTATGATTTATTCATACATTGTATTTATTTATGAAAGTAAAAGTAAAGTGTTTGTTTATTATAGTGTCACCCCTACTGAAAGTTGGCTTATGAGACCCCTACATACATTGGACAGCATTCCTATTCCGATTCCTATTTTAGCTCACCTGAGCCAAAGGCTCATGGTTAGCTTTTGTGACCGCTCAATGTCCGTCGTGCGTAGTGAGTTGTGCGTCGTGTGTCCGTCAACAATTCCTAAAAAAACCTTCTCCTTGAAAACCACTGGGCAGAATTACACCAAACTTCACAGGAATGATCCTTGGGTGGTCCCCTTTCAAAATTTTTCAAAGAATTGAATTCCAAACAGAACTCTGGTGCCATGGCAACCAAAAGGAAAAACTTAAAAAAAATCGTCTAGTCCAAAATCGCAGGGTCTAGGGCTTTGATATTTGGTATGTAGCATCATATAGTAGTTCTCTACCAAGATTGTTCAAATTATTCCCTTAAGGTCAAATATAGCACTGCCCCGGGGGACATGGTTTATATAGACTTATATAGGAAAAAACTTTAAAAATCTTCTCGTCTGAAACCACAAGACCTAGGCCTTTGATATTTGGTATGTAGCATTGCCTTATAGTCCTCTACTAAGATTATTCAAATTATGTCCCTAGGATGAAAAGAGGCCCTGCCTTGGGGGTACCAAGTTTTACATAGACTTATATAGGAAAAACTTTAAAATTCTTTTTGTCTGGAACTGGAAGGCCTAGGCTTTTGATATTTGGTATGTCGCATTGCCAAGTAGTCCTTTGCCAAGATTTTTTAAAATTATGCTCCTGAGGTAAAAAGAGGCCCCACCCAGGGGGTCCCAAATTTTACATAGACTTATATAGGAAAAAAACTTTAAAAATCTTCTTGCCTGAAACTGCAAAGTCAAGGCTTTTGTTATTTGGTATGTAGCATTGCCTTATGGTCCTCTACCATAATTGTTCAAATTATGCCCCAGGGGTGAAACGAGGCCCTACCCTGGGGGTACCAAGTTTTACATAGACTTATTTAGGAAAATATTTTTAAAATCTTCTTGTCTGAAAGTTCAAAGCTTAAGCCTTTGATATTTAGTATGTAGCATTGCTTAGTGATTCTCTAACAAGATTTTCAAATTATGCCCCTATGGTGAAAAGAGGCCCCGCCCCGGGGGTCATATAGGCAAATATCCTAGATCATATTTCCTAGACTTGTTTTTTAAGATACAGCCTTGAAATTTGAATGACATGTACAGTTTTGCACACCGATCTTAACAGCATAGAAATGGGACCACGTAAATAACTTTCGATAAAGATTTCAATACTCATCTTCAATGTTCTTATTGTGAACTATGACCTACTTTCTTGTTTTTGAAGCTACAGCAAAATGATTTGGACCACATGTTTAATGTTTGATACAGATTTCAATTCTCATCTTGAATAGTCTTAATCCTGACCTACTGACCTTCTCTCTTGTTTTTGAAGATACAGCATGGAAATTTGGACCACATATAGAACTTTCGATACTCATCTTAAATATTATTAACCCTGACATACTACAGCAAAGAGATTTGGACCACCTGTAAAAAAAATTAACAAATTTCAGTACTTATCTTAAAGAATCTTTACCATGACCTTTTCACTTTGTTTTTGAAGCTTTAGCAAAGAAATTTGTTGAAGCAAGCAGTTAAACTCAGGTGAGCGATATAGGGCCATCATGGCCCTCTTGTTTAATGCCAGGCACCAGGCAGATATGCATTCGGTAACCATTATTTAACTAGCTGGCGGCTCACCAAGCACTCTGACAGGGTTCGAACCTTCGACTTCCAGATTGCGGGGCAGGTGCTTTATCCATTATAATTACTTCATTTGAATTATGTTTCTCTTCATTGTGTTAGCATAACAGTAGCAATGAATATATCCGTTTCTGACAATTATCTTCTGGTTGAGCTCTCCAGGCATTATTTAGGGCATCAGCGTTATTTGGGTAGAACACCTTCTGTAACTCAGCTTAATAGCTTCCACACATTAAGACTTTCACGTTACAAGCGAGGTTTCAAACACACAGCGGTAAGTGGCAAATTATTCAAAGTTTGGGATTTTAAACACTCGGTCGCTTTTGTCCTGCAAGGTGATTACATACGACGTTTATTGTATTCACACACTTGCGTTTCCAGAATTGGCACTATCAAATCCAATCAATCATCTACGGTTGTAAAACGAAAGCGCTTAAATGTTGAAATATATTAGTTCATTGTACCGTAAACATGATATGAGTTGGAAAACAGGAAAATTACACATTCCGCTATTTAACATTGATGGACATTGGTTATTTCAGCGGAAGGATATACATGTCTTTTCTTACAATTGCATTATTACGTATACGAAGCGAATTAAGAATATATTGAGTCAGTCTATGTAAAATATATAATGGCCTGTTTTAAAGCATATTGCTTAAACCGGTCCCTCAAAATAACAACCCTGTAAAATAATGCACTTTTTCATTCGGACTATCCAAGACCTGAAAAGCCGCATAGTAGTCTGCCCTTGCTATACACTATGCAGACACTGATATACTGCGCTATCAAGGGCGCCTCTGGAATCGTAGCAACACCAAGTCAGCATTTTAGCAAAGAAACAGGGACTTTGGTCAGGCGAATATTGAGGGTCATGTAAATACTGCTGTACAATGTTGCTCTTTTGTGCAGATGCATTGTCATGAATAAGGCAGACATCACGTATACCAGTTTGTGGATGGCGTCTAACGTAATGTTTTCTAACTGATTTAAGAACATTTTCCCTGTAACACTTTCAATTAACAGATCTGCCGGGTCACTGGATATTTGCCCAACGGAAGATTGTGTAAAAATTCCGTTTGCAATTTCTGTGTTTTGGGTTGGTTATTTTTTTGATAATTGGTCGTTCTTGAATTTTCCAAATCCACTGTTAGTTGTTAATAAGACCTTGAGGCTCGAAATATACCTATGTCTTATTAATCTTTTGGGATTGTTGGTCTTCTGTCAAAAGAAGTTCCCAGCTTGCACACACCTTCGATAATTTCAAATGTTTGGTCAGAATATTTTTATGAACACCCCCGGTGAAATGCCAACTGATGAAGCTATTTGGGAAACTGTATATTCCGAGTCTTCTACTTTAATGGCTGCTAGAGTAGCAATTTTGTGAAAGGATACTAACATTTTAGGGCGCCCTACACGAAGTAAATTCTCCCTTATTAAATACCTTACCCACCTATAAACAGTGGTTTTGGGTGGGGAAGAACCACCGAAGAATCACAACAGTTTAAAATTCTTGCTGAATCTGCTTAGTTGGTATATTCGGGGAAAAACGCATCTTGATCTAGGATGGGAACCCTCATGCCTACGATAGAATAATACCTGAGTATACGAATGTGGTTTGTTAAACCACGAATGTGGTTTGTTGTAACGCGGCTGTAACCAAACCAACAGTGTTGGAATTTTCAACGTACATGGCTGTTGCAACCCCTATTGTACCTATAACAATTTCTATGAAAGCATGTTAGTCTCAAAATTCGTATTTCAATTCAGTCTATCACTAAAGCGACAGGTGTAGTTAGAGGAAGTTGATTGATATATTATTTAAAGACATTTTTAAAATGTTTTATTTTTCAGCATAAAGAAAATGTTTAACTAGATATAATGATAATATTAGAATTTCAAATATATGTTTTGGTCATAATGGAAACAACTGTCAATGTCACACAGACTTCTTCTGTCTTAAGACAGTTAACTTCACATAGACAAACAAAGTAGAAAATGTGATTTCCTTGATGTAGTTACAATTAATGTACCAATGTGTAACTAACTATAGGTTATCCTAATTTTTGAAATTCAACTTTTGTGTAAAATCAAGGAAGAATATCCAACAGGGAAAGCCACGTTCAAAACACGCAGCCTCCCCAAAGACACACACGAACAACTCTCGCACACCACACACAAAAATGGACACAAAAGGACAAAACAAACAATTATAGGAACACAGTGGGGCACCGAAATAACCTGAGTGAAACTATTTTTCAGACACTGGAAAAAACACTAAGTACTGAAGTACGGTATTTAAGCATGTTATAAATACAGTAATAATCACTTATAAGGAACTCGGATATAAGGAACACTCGGTTATAAGGAACTGTTTTCAATTCCCCGATCTAATTCCTTCTTTATTCAATGTAAAAATCCTCGGTTATAGGGAACTCGGTTATAAGGAACACTCGGTTATAAAAAACTCTTTATCTAGTCCGAAAGTACGAAATTCAATGGAAAACCCCTTGGTTATAGCGAACAGACATAAAGAATAAAAATTATTGAAAACTGGAAATAAACAGGAGAATCGCTGATGACGTTAGAGTAACGTCGGCACTTTCATGCGCTTTTATGCACATGAATAAACACATATTTAATAATAATTATTTCATTTCTATAATCTTTAGTTTGTTATTTCATGGATATGATAAAACGAGAATAAATAATATCATCATTAACTTATATTTACTCGAGATTATATTTGAGGGCTACATGTATTATGTATTTCATGTTAACAATAGTGAACGAAAATCTGTCGCGGACAGGGTTAACCAAATTTTCAATTGTAAAAATTATAGCAGGTGCTAAAATGGACAATAGCGAAACTATAGGTTTAATTTACACTTTAGACCATATGTATGGCGCCGTTGTCTATTCGTATTGCACTGTGTGTCATAAACACCCTACTTTTAAATTTTAATTGGTAGTCTAATTTAACATTTTTGTATTATTTATTTGAACATTTATTTTATATTAGTATTGATGCTTATTCACATAACATGCTGTCGAGCACGGTAAGAGCTGCAACATATCTTATAATCATAATGTAGTGCTCTCTAGAAAAGAAGATAGAAATAGCCGACAAAAATAAACACAAACCACGTCATTCTTACCGACGTACATTTTGACTTAGTTTAGGTTTAAACGCCATGTTTCAACACTATTTCAGTCATACAAACGCAGTCAGTTTACCTTACCATCTCTCTAGAAAAGGATCGGTTCTGGACTCACAACTTTCTCACATAAAGATTCATGGTCGACCCGGAGCCCTTTTCAAACGTCAGTCAAATAGTGTTCGCTATACAAATTGTGTTCGTTATACAAACCTCGGTTACAAGGAACTAGTTCGCTAACGGATATAAGGAACCTCGGTTATAAGGAACAATTTTCAGAGTCCCAAGCTGTTTCTTATAAGCGAGGTTTACTGTATATTGTGTTTATGTTTTGATGACACAGCGGTTTGATTTTATAAGCCTCCCTACATATAATGATAACTGTCTGATAAAATTATTCTATAACTTTCTTGGAATCGCTTGCTACAGGTCGTTCAACTTGCGATATTCTGAATTGTAACATCTCAAAAGGTTATTATTATAATGGAATGTTTTATACATACGCGTACACGTAATCGTGTGAAATAACAACAATGTTATGGCTTTTACAAAGCAAAGTTAAATTAATGTTAATACATGTATAACATTGTTCTACAATACTGCTCATTAGACAATTTTAATGTGTTCAGATATGAATTTCCCCTGATATTATCTCCATTAAATAGCTGCAATGACTTACGACGTTTATAATACTCTGATATTTCTTGGATTCAATGGTTTAAGAGCAGTAAATCAGAGTCAATTAACTGGTGATTAAGGTTTTGCTGCCTCATCTATTACCATTATCTCTCTTTCATAGCGCGCATAAGACATATGAAATAGGTGTATAATTTCATGATCGGTGCCTGGATTTTGGAGTTTCGTCAGAAAAAGAGCAATCTAGTTTAACTGGAAAAGAATGCATTTATTATGTTTTACATGAACTGTAGCTTGGCTTTTAATGTAGAATGATATTAAGTACTTTAAGAGCAAAGATACTTTCGTTTAATGTTTGAATATCACTTTATGCATCTTGAAACGCGGCAAACTTCAACTAAACAAACATGACTATCTACCTACCTGAAGTCTACATCTAGTCCTCTGTGGAACGTTCAGGCCTCTTAATGTCAAAATACAGCTTCGGTAACAGTTATAACTGAACGTGAAATATTAGACCGTTAGTATTACTCTGGCTTGCATTCTAAGAATTAATTGATCATGATTTCCCCTGGTAAATGTGTGTGTAATACAAGAAGGCAATGCTTTTGTGTGTCTTTCTCTCATTTTGTGAAATGATGCTTGTTAACATCGATACCGTTCTGAATGTGTTATCAAATTCAATACGGTAGTTGTTGTAGAAATATAATGCTGAACATTCAACAGTTCTATTTCGTCATGAAATATAGAGGTTACAAACGTGCTGGCATATTTTTACTGCAAATGCCAAGGGCTATATTTATACAATTTTCAATGCTTGGACCTAGATATTTGAAAGGTTTAAGGGCTAGATGCATTGTAAATTTACCATCACGCTTTTTTAACAGGCGCAGTAACAATATTATATTTCAAAAGTGACCTGAGACATTTTCGTCATTTACCGAAAGATTATTTTTGCATACCCCAGGGAGGTTGTAACTGAAGAAATGAAGAAAACGTTTGTCGTTTCAATTGTTTAATTCTGGTATACATTTTTCTCGGCAAATATATGTGCAACAATCTGTCAAATTTAGGTTTATTTCAAACACTATGTGTTTTGAAACAAAAACTGACAGTGACTAGACTGAAGGAACGTCATTACAACATACTTTTTGTAGCAAACTTCTTAGTAAAAATGAGCTAGCGAACATTCCCTTTCAAGACGGTAAACGAGGAATTTTCCCAGTTTATCTGTGTATTCAAATAATCTGTCTCTTATTCCTTAACATTTACATTCAATTATGTGATTTGTATAGAAAGAAATCGGCAATATTATTTTCGTATAAACGACATTTATAAAAATATTAAGGATGCCTTTTCCGTGAGATGGCAAGTTCGAGATGATGTTATTCATTAAAAACAACGTAAACAGTGTCAGAAACGTTTTTATGTTTGATATATTGATATTGTTACACATAAGCACAGATAGTGTTTGACTCCTTTTTCATACTATAATTGCTATAATGATTGTTGAATTGCTATTAATAATAGGATGTAGATTTGGGTTCATTGTGTTGATAGCTGGGATCCCAACATCACACATTATGTCATATACAACAGTTAAAGGGAACAAGATATTTGCATGTACTCGTTGGAAAACCCTATGTATAAATTTGGACCAATCAGGTACAAATTCTATAAATAACACTAATCAAACTTACGTCTGCTAAAGTATAAATAGGTAGATGGATGACAGAGAGATCATTCTATCCAGCGATAGAAGAAGACACATCGAGAGTTCAACTAATAATTTATCCCAGTACCTTGATGAGGAAGTTATTGCAACTACACTGTCAGAGTGGATAAATTATTAAAAAAGAAAACGTTTGAAGTTCATAGACTAAAGAAGAGTTGTAGAATTTCAACAAGGTTTTGAGCTATAGGGCCAGCGCATAGGTGTTTTACCTTACGGGTAGTTGAATGCTATAGACGATAGCAAATATAGGCTGAGCATCGGAAAGCTGAGGCAAAGACATAGGATCTGGTGATCTACTGAGAAAGTAGAATAGTTCCAGCTTATTTGTGAAGAAAGCACCAAAGTTTGCATGAAATTACTTTAAGGTATCCCAAATCCTACAAAAGGAGGAGACACGCCATATCTGCCCTGGAACCTCCTTTTAAATCAGTTTAAAAATGGGAGGTAAAAATGTCTTGAAAATAATAATATTTTTCCTTTAAATTGAAATTTATCTATAAAGTTATGTTTCATATGATCTAAACATGGAAAACATATCACTAGCATAGCCAAACAACCATTTGGTATTGACAATATACAAAGTTTACTACAAAACACTCTTATTTCTAAAGATACATTCTAAAAAGGGAGGTAATCAGATTTTACTGTATGTTTAATTTCAAAACTGCGTGTGAAAAATGTTTCTTATGAAGAAAAAATGAAAGTTGTATTATAAAGTGTTATAAAGTATACTGGATCAGAAATGGACTACATATACGATGTGTTGGCTTGAATAGACCAAAACATGAGGCCCCAAAGGGGAACTACCTTTTATTTATTTCAATTAAATATATCTACAACAATTTCAAAAATATTAATTCATTACCTTAACCAGTTATAACCCTTGACACAAAATTTATTCAATTACATTTTATACACACTCAATATACATGACTCAGGAAAAATAATATGAGGTCCTTAAAGGGGAAATTGTTCAAAATCACATTTTAAAGGCAAATTAATGTATTTCAGTCGTTAAAATATCATATTTCTGAACTTAACATGAGTAAAAAAAACAGAATTCATAGATCAAATATATATGTATAAAATATCAAAAAAAGAAAAAATATTCACATATTTTGGTCCGTGAGTTGACCTATATATCTGTATCTTTTTAGGGCAATAGATTTATATAAAAAGGGAGGCCCTTCAATGGATCATTTTTGTATGTTACATAACAGTATAATCATATAAACATAACCATGTTTTCAAATTAAATGACTCATCCAAAGACCCATAAAATATAAGAAACTGATATTTACACCCATTCAATAGATATCTAAAAATTGTAACAGGTTTCCCAGTACTTCTCTAATACGTTTGACAAATTTATATTTCTTATACATGTACATGAACGTGTTATTGCACTGGCATTTAATTGGTTCTATGAAGTGTACATAGTAATGAAAGTCAAGTGTCATTACTGGTCAATCCAGATTCAACAGAATTAAGCAATGCAAGGGTCGCAATTAAGGTATACAGACACTAAATAGAAAACTGGCGCGGAAAAAATCATGGTAGTTGCAAAATGGCGCATTCAAAGAGTCCTCCTTTGCTCTGTAGAGCTTTTTTTCCCTTCCTTTTTTACATTTTGTTTGCTGAAATCACATAACAGATCTATCCTTGACATATAGGAAGCATTTTCGCAATAATATGATAGCATGACAGATTTATTATGGAAATGTAGGTCATACAATTTGGGGTATCATTTTTAGTTGATATTGTAGTTGGTTTGATTGACTGAAGTACATGACTCCCATTTCATGTTTTTTTTCATCACTGACAATATTCTTTAAGAAAATGTAATATGGAGCTGCGTTCAATAAACGCTTGATGGCCCCAGTGGCATCCTTGTCGATAGATTTTGCACCTAAGTCCAAAATGAGGTCAAGGTCAAACTGAGGTCAGGTGATGTTTGAAGATGAGGAATGGTCACAGTTTACATCTACATTTGTATATAAGTATCAATTCATTCTTGTAAGGGGTACTGATGCTAGACGAAACGGTCCCATTTGGTTAACCAACAGATGGCCCATATAAAGCAACCTAAGTTCAAAATGAGGCCAAGGACAAAGTCAAACTGAGGTCAGGTGATGTCTGAAGATGAGGAATGGTCACATGTTACATCTGCATTAGTATCAAGACATTCTAGGAAGGGGTATTGATGCTAGACAAAACGGTCCCACTTGGTTAACCTCGTACGGACGGACAGGACAATCACTATATGCCTCCCGCATCAGTAGATGCTGGGGGCATAAAAATGTAAGCTACAGACATTTAAAACGGGTCCTGCTCTGTGCTGTAGCCATTTGAAATTTGTCAACTTTATCTGGAATAAAGAAGGCCAGCTGTTCAGTATGTTCATACCTTAATGTCTCTCCACAAACATGGCTTCATATATAGATATTAGAAATGTGAACATCAGGTAATTTAGATGTTTTTCATGCTGTCTATTTCCTTTAGGAACTAGAATTTTATCTGGCACCATTTACTGACTTACAGCTTGATACCTTTGTTCATAACATGACCATGTATTGTTCCAAAAGTTTGAAGTCACAACATGTGGTGAACTAACTGGTATGCGACATGGGACACATTTGTTTGCCGTACATGCATAAAAACAAAACCACAAAGGGATAATGTTACGAGCAACCAACACTGATACACTCTGTTACTTTCTATAGTAAAACAGTTTGCTAGTTATTAGCTTTAGCTTCATTTGGCCGTTTCAAACAGTTCTGGTACATGCTGACTAATTCCGTAGTAAGCTGTCTTTTTGGCATAAAAACAAAAATCCAAAAGGAAACGACACATGAAAGAACGTAGACTTAAAGCTAACATTCATTATTAATGCATTATCTGGTTGTGATACTGTCTCAATACGTTTGCAGAAATATCAAAATGAAGCCAGAGAATATATTTTCTTAAGCAATTAGACTTATTGAAAGCACCCCCTGAGAGATGTTCACGTATGTAGCAAATATCATTGTATCAAGCAGGCTGTAGACAGGCATTTATAGCATACATTGATATTGCTAATCCTGTCAACTAGAAATGGTCAAGAGAACTGGTACTTTGCTTTAATTATGTTATACACTTCATAATTAGCTGCTATAAGTTGAAGGAAACTCATCAATGTAACTATAAGAATACATACAAAGGCAGATATTAATGTATCAAGCCAGTCCTGTGTACTTAGACATTTTGAAGACATGTGTGCTAGAGAGTGAATACTGGCAAACCTATTACAGTTTTAGTTAAATATTGAAAGGGCTGTTACGCCTAAAATTAAAAGTTGTTTGTTTAGGGTAACCAGATTTCAACTTTTGTAAGTTCACAAACAATGCTTGGGGCATTACCCTAAACAAGCAATTATTCTAGGACTTATAATTGCGCTACTGAGAGGTATTCCTAACACTGTACTGGACAAAGAGCACATATCAGCTATGATTATAACTAGGACGGCTAATATATTTTAAGGAGACATTGTTTATAAACTTATCGATTAATCTTTACCTTCAAAAATCTACATCTAACTCTAGTTGGTATGACCTTCTTTATTTCTGTATCATATTTTCATCTTAAACTATTTTTATATGTAACTATTTGCGTTCTTTGGGGTGTCTGCAGTAAATCACTGCACTTTAGAAATGTTTATAGTTATAAGCTCTGTGGAGGGGTTCAGTGAGAGGGACCGTCTAGTGGTAAAGGTGTTGTCAGATCAATAGGAAGGTCGTTGGTTCAAACCGTGCAAAGGTTAATCTATCATACAATACCAGTGATATTTTCAAGAAAGCGGAATTTAGACTGATTCTAAAACTTGAAATCTTTATCTAATTCAAATGAATTAGTATTGAATATAGTATTAATTAATAATAAATACAACAATATATTTAGTTCACATTCCATTTTCTTTTATTTTAAAGAAAGCGTTAGGATGATCGTATGCTTTAGCTTGAAGTCATTACTTGTCTTGAAAAACATATAAATTATGTTTTGTATCATACGTTTTACATGAATTTAAATTAGATATTGAATTACAAGAAAAACACAAAATAACCCCTTCTATAGCTGCTCTTTTTGAATGCTTAAAAATATGCATAGGGAAATCGAACTATCGGTACCCCATGTAAGTATAAGTACTGTAAAATCGGTTATATGAATTACAGTTGTAGTACTACGTATATATGAACTGGTTTTTATAAAATACCCTTAATAAACCTCAAAATGTAAAGAATGTTTAAATAATATTTTGATATAATTAAATACTAAAATTAGTTTTGTTTACCTGAGTGATATAATATTCACACTTAAAAATAAAGTCATCCTGTAAATGAAATTTTTAAAACAAATTCCCCCCTTTTAGGACCTCATCTATGTCATCTGTTAGAGTCCTATGTATCAAATGTATATAAAATGTAACTAAATAAATATTATGTCAATAATAGCTACTTATTTTGGTTTTAAATTAACCTTTTGGACATTGCTTTCAAAAATATATGATTAAAATATATGAAATATAGGTCCCTTTTTTGGGCCTCATTTTAAGCTAATTGGGGTTAGCGAACTGCGTGTCTCCTCCTTTTTTTGGATTCAGCATACTTCAAAATAGTTACATAAAAAGTTTGGTGCTTTCTTCACAAAAGGAAACATCTTTTTCCTATAACCTACTCACTATATCTATATAGTAGTTGAATGCTATAAGTGATAGCATATAGGCGCTGAGCATCCAGGAATCAGGGCAATCTTATTGAGTTGCAGCTTTAATTAAGAGAACATAGGCTGAGCATCTATGCGATAGGACTCGTACGTTGTTGTTCAAAGACATTGTCTGAAGGGAACTTCGACACAAAGGCCAGTCAAGTATAGTATCTCCAGCCTATAGGAGTTTAAGCTGCTGATTTTGAGTTGAAGATTGATAGTTGAAACATTGAATGATTTTTGCCTGATCCCTGAAATTATCTAGCTCATAAGTGAAATCATTTACGAATTATTTGTACACGAATCATTTAGGCAAGGTAGCCAGATGAAAATTTTATATACGAGATATTTGGTCTCACCGGCTATACGTTTTAACAAAGGACATTCTACATAGTCACCTTAGCGATAGGACCCATTTAATTGTTCAAGGCGTAGGCACTTCCCTGTGTCATATATCTCGTATCCTGACAAACAGAATGGCGTCGTTTGAAACCACCTTTCAAAATTGGACACTGGTGTTGAATTGATATGCTGATATTTATTTGAATTTTCTGATATCATGGAAAGCAAACCTGTTATTTTTTTAGCAGGCGACTATAAATGTAAATATGAGGATTGAATGATATTTTTGTGTGTTTACAAGGGTATAAACCACATTGGAACCTTTCATTCGCTAGCGCCATGCAGAGGCTCTGTAAGTTCGGCAAGAATTATGGAAATTAACGGTATGTTCTCTCTGATGGATCAAATCATAAATTAATAGTTGAGTCGTCATTATGTAAATCCAATGTAATTAATATACTAATATATTAAAGGTCAAAAATTTAGCTTGCAACAAAGATCCCTTATTATGTACCTCAACGAACAAATTGAAATGTTTCTCATCTTAGTGACAATGACGGACACAGTCGAATCCGATAAAACTGTCACAGAATCAGTACAACAATTTCAGTGAGGATAAAACTAAATAATGGAATGAAAAGCATATATCAATAAGGAAACTTTGAAACTGATAACTATATTACTACTTAATCAAAAAATTTCTGTATAGAATTTATTAAAATCAACACAGTAATATATAAGTGAAACATTCCGAATTCATTGACAGTAAATTGAAAATAAAACAGAAAGACTACGACGGTCCCTTTGCATCGAGTCATTGCAGAATTCCAGTCGCCAGTCAATGGGACAACGTTTTTCTAGAGCTTTAAACATGTTACGTGTCTAGCATTTATCTTGCTCTTTACTTAGTTACTGTCATAATAAATTAAACTAATATCACAACAGTGAACCTTTTTATACAGTAGAATTACCCTTTCTGTAGTTCATCACTTCTGAATAGTGCTATTTCTTGACATGTACTAAAGGTGTTATATACAATACAGATGAACTTGTGTGCCTTGTGCAAATACACTACTTTTTCTATAATAGAAATAGCTCCTTTCATAGGACATAACTTTGAAACTCTAACTCTTAGAAGTCATAGCGTTGGCAAAAGTATTTTGTTACAAAATAGTTCGTACCAATGTTTATTAGTATATAAAACAGTCTTTAAGTAAAATAGTTTGCATCTTGTATGTTGATCTTTATAAAGTAAAATATATTGAATCTACCAAAAACAACCAGCCTTGTTATTTGTCAATAAGCCAGATCGACCGAAATGCTGTAGTTTCTAGAAGTTTCTATATGCAATTACAGTCTGTCCCAAATGACATCAGCTCATAATATGTATGGAGTTTGAAGCGAAATAGAAACGATTTTCTCTTGCAGACATACAAAGACATTACGTATTGATTGAATCACTATGACCTTCCATAGTGTTAGAGCGTGAAGAAAAGGAAGTAAGTATAGTTTCCTATTTTCAAGAGTATAAGTAGAGTACATAATTTTATTTTCTTATAAGAAACATGTCGCTACAATGTTGAGTTTTTGTGTGATTGCTGATTTCTAAAATTTCGTGTCCCGCCCCTTAATTCGTCATATTTTCGTGTTTTCTTATTGCGCTCTAAAATAGTCCATGCGTGCTTGAAAGCTCTTCCGTGTCAAAGAACATTAAGAAAACATTTGACAAAGATTTACGTTTACTGTTATATATTTTGCCGAAATGCATTGCAAATATTTGTAAATTTCTTTAACCTCCATGTTGCCTGTCTATGTCTGCATAAATCTGTTTAAATTACATCTCATTCTTCACCGATAATTTGGTTCATTTGTCGTCAAGATATACTTGTAAACTGTAGAAATCAATTTGTGTGTATATACCTCTTTATATATAAAGTCAAATTCTATTGAATTAAATCCATCTCAAGAAAACATGTACAATAATTAAATGGTTATAATTAAACAAATATTATTGCATTTTCTCAAACACAGAATGCATTTGTTATATATTTTATTTCTATTAAATCTTGCATTTCCCATCTCTGACGGACATAGGATAACTCTTGAAGAACGGTACTCAAAATGTGTCACTCGTGCAGAAAGTCTACATTACAATATTGGCATATTAATTAACAAGTTATCTGTGTATATCTGTAATACGCTGATATGTATATTCTTGAAACAACTGTGAAAATGATCAGACAAGTAACGAAGGTATGATAATGTTGTAGTGTCTCAGCGAACTTTCATGTAATGCTTTTGTATATCTGTAAGAGAACATCGTTCCAATTCAGGTCAAAACATCACACAGGAAACATCAGTTGATGTTATTTTCGAACAGGCAATAGTAGGAAATTGCAGATGTTCAGTATTAGTCTGTCCTGTCTGATGGAAAATTAGACACTCTGGGTCCTAAACACAGATTTTCTTGATCCATAAACTGTGAAAGTTGTCTGTCTGAAACATCTCAATCAGCTTGAGAATTATGCTGTCATATGGCGTCAGAGAGGAATATTGCAGAATATAAGTACAGAAACCTCACTTAAGAGAAAAGAACTATTTTACATCCTTTATTACCTCCTAAAATAAAACTCAGCTCTTTGCAAATTCGAAATTATGCACTGCAAACATAGTCTCTATCTTGATTTTGTGTCTTACTGCTAAGATTACTTGCGAAAGGTTGTTCTAACGTATATCCAAACACTTTGATGTATTAAGATTTCCGGATATGTTTAAACACTTAGACTTTTGCTTTTCATCTTGCCTAGCCGTGCTCTAGAAAGGTATGCCCTTTGTGCTCCAATTTTGAAACGCTTTAGGTGCTCCAACCTAACACATTCTCTAGGTGCTACAACTTTAACCATACTCTTGTTGCTCCAATCTAGGACATGCTTCTAGTGCTCAAACCTAAGACATGCTATTGGTGCTCGAAACTAAGAAAGGCCCTTGGTGTTCCAACCTAAGACACACTCTTTCTGGTCCAGCCTTAGATATATTCTTGGTGTTCCAACCAAAAACATGCTCTTGATACTCCAACTAAGACATGCTATTAGTGCTCCAACCTGAATCATGCTGTTGGTGTTCCAACTTAAAGCATGCACTTTATGCTCCAACTAAGACATTTTATTTGTGCTCCAACCGAAAACATGCTCTTGGTGTTCAAACTTAAAACATTCCCTTTATGATCCAACTAGGACATGCTCTTGGTGCTCAAACTTAAGACATGAACTAATGATATATTCTAAAGTACATTCCTTAAAAGATAAACCCCTAGTGCACTGACTTATTTTTGGCGCTTATATGGAGTGTAATGTCTAAAGCACCCAAGATAATCGAAAGTGTATGCAATGCAAAAATTAAGGCAATCGCTTTTAGTACACACAACACAATGTACAAGTGACATACTGGAAAAAAAATCAGTTTGAAAATAATTTTTATTGATATAGCTTACTATTAAACACATTTTAATCGACTGTGTTGACTTCGATCCACAGCGCAATTCATACTATAATGTTAAATTGTTAAAAGAGTTGTTTGAACAAATTCCTGCCGACAAAATTTTGCAATTTTTTAAACAAACAGGCATATACACTCAACAAAATTCCTAATCGGTCAGTTGTTATTGTATTACTATTTTGTTAAGAATGCATGTATTTACACGAAATTTCACATACCGACATTTAAATAGGTACTGTAGCTAATTATTGATTTCTTTTTACCGATTCGCCGCCAAAGTAACCGCAATAAGCATTTTGACCATTTTAGCATATTTTACACGTGCAGAGCATGTGTACCAATATGCACGTTTTAATGAACACTTTTGACATTACTGACGAAAGTCCTACTAGAAAAACACATATCATCGTAAAAATGACACAAAAGCAACGCGCCCGGGCTGTCGGAATTATACATCACAGTTCAAAATTGGTCACTTCAATGAATTGTACTTATGTTGAATTTCGCCAAAAGAACGCGGATGGTAGATAACCAACGATTGAAGGTTCTTGTAAACGGAAATAAGGTTACAAATGGAAATAACCATCGAAGTAAAAGCTACAAACAAATTACATCAAAATTCTTTTGAAATTGCAAAAATAATTACACACGTGTCGTAAATGTATCTCAGCTAGCAACATTCCGACAGCTCGATCGCATTGCTCATGCGTCAATTTCACCATGATATGTGTTTTTCTAGTTGGACTTTCGTCAGTAATGTCAAAAGTGTTCATTAAAACGTGCATATTGGTATACATGCCCTGCACGTGCAAAATATGCTAAATTAGTCAAAACGCCTAATGCGGTTACTTTGGCGGCGAGTCGGTCAAAAATAAATTAATAATAAGCTGCAGTACCTATTCAAATGTCGGCATGTGAAATTTTGTGAAAATACATACATTATTAACAAAACAGCAATGCAAATATAAACTGACCGATTAGGAATTTTGTTGAGTGTATTATAAAATCTGAACATTATTTGATTTTTATTCATATCTTTTACTTTTCATGTTTACAACTGATTTTTTGCACTATATATGTATATACTTTTTTACTTTAATGGTTTTATATATGCTTTACAATTAACGTAATTCATTTAACTTTTTCTTGGCGATATATGACCTTTTTGTGTCGATTCGCCGTAAAACCCAACTCATTCATTCATTCATTAATCTTTTTTTTTTAATTTGATGGACGTTTTACTTCACTGCGATCAACATTTAGCCAAATATTTTACCTATTAGATATGTTTTCGGATTATGATCATCTAGGTATAATTTATCTTATGCTAGAAAAGAAATAATGTAGAAAAAATCCTGTTATTGACAAACAAATACAGTTAAAATCGTTTTGATTTCTTCACTTTTACTAGGGGTCATTCAGGTCACCTTTGATGAGACTTAATACCGCTGGAATATCTGTCTTCAGATGAAGCTACTGGAGGGACAATACATTTCCTTTCTTGTACATTACAATTATTAAATCTAAAGGAAACAAATAATGTGATGTAGAACAATTTTATTTTTGCAGGGTATATAACACACTGTTCGGCACGATATTGTAAACATCACTTTTATTACAGGATGAGACAGAGAATGTACATAATCCCTCATGAATAGCAATCTACAGACGTCATTAATAACTGGAGGCGCAATGCTCCCAACGTGTATTCCTTAGTTTCTAGAACAATGTCTTTTTTGCTGGGAACTTTACCCTGAAGAAATACAGAACTTTGTTATATCTAAAATGTACGTATTGATTAGTATGGATTAGTACGTCAAAATATCAGAATATATATTAACGTTTTTGGTTTATATACAATAAATTATGTTCTATCGATGTATTCCTAAGTAAGAATTCAACTGATTATGTCTTATGCGTGTCATGAGGAGAAGAGGAGAGAAAATCGTAATAAAGAAGGCGGGAAAATATTAAATTTTAAGCACTTGTTTGCGACCATTTAATACAAGAAATAACAGCTTATTTAGACATCATGTATCATTACAGCTACCTATTGGATTTGATGGCAATGTGAATTTAACCTAAGCAACGTTGAAGGTTTTTAATGTGTAGTGTTGTTAGACTAATTTATGTGTTGTTATCAGCTAAACGTAACTAAAAAGAAAATCCAAACAATAACAATTTCTTCGAAGAAATGTTAAAAAGGCAATATGAGTATCAAACCTGAAAACACGTCCTGAATTTTGTAATATCTTAACACTGAATAGACATCTTCACTGGTACATGGTTTACAGCTTTAAAGGAAGTGACCTCCAGATCGTACGACAACAAAATAGATCATTTTAAGATATTAGAAATGTATTGCTATATTTCTTAGGAAGGTGTTAGGGTGCATGAGGCTTGTTACATTTTTTTTTAACTGTCATGACCAGACTCAATGAAACTAAGTCTGCAATTTTGTTGATTGGTTGCGTGCTATGCTTCTAAAGGTTTCTTTCACAGATTTTTTATTTGTTAAGGAAACATATTAGAATTAGTTGTTTTAGTTTTATTAATTTTGTCATTCTAAATTGAATAGCGTATATCTTGGTGATTGTAAGGTTAACTGCCTTAATGAAAAATCTTTACTAGTATATACGCGGTCGTAAGACTATTGCCAAGGCAACCCAGGTTCGATTCCCGACTCAGATATGTTTCTTTTTCTTCTTGATTTTGCATCTCTAAAACTTAGGTTCTATTGTTCAAACTAAATGACAAAACTTCAATTTTAAAGAAAGATCAGATTAAGCCAAAATCTGTCCAGTTCCTTTAACAAGGTTGCACAATATTTAATCCCAAAAAACATTTTATACTTCGTATGAGAATACTATCCAAAATACTGCCGATAATTCATACAGTTTGTTGAAAATAATGCTCAAATCTTAATCTCATTGAAATCCAATATTCTGATAATATCCTTTTATAGAAACACGAAACTGTAATTTAACTGTAATCAAAGATATTAACTCAAAGATAATCATATCAGAAAATTTATATTTCTATCATTTCCTCTCAATTTCCATTCATGACTGGATTTTTAATACTTTCCAATAAGTTCTTTGGCTTACGACATTATTATATAAATGTATCTTACTTGGAAAAGAAGTGAAAGGAATGTTCAATGTATGGAACAAATAGTAGCATAACTTTCAGAATGGTCTTATAATTTAGGCAATTTTAAAAATGCTAAAATAGAATATGGAAAACCACAGCTAACTAGAGCCACTATACCATCAAATCATCAAAAATAACCTGATACATAAGGAAATAAAACGCAGCTAATATCACATATAGATCAGTGTGCATTTTTATATTGCCTCTGAAAATATTACAAAAACATAGTCACCTAGGACATGCTTGAATACAATATTGTAGTAACTTCTGTTCCAGTTTAGATTTCAATACAAGTTGCTTTGTAAGCATTCTGTCTATATCAAGACCTTTGAAAGTACATCTGAACTGCATGCCATTGGCTGAATAATCCATACATAATCAGTTCATACCAAGATTATGAAGTCATTTTCTTTCCGAAAAATTTCTAATTTAAGTTTTAAAAAAAAAATGAATAAAAGAATAAAACTGTGTGGAATAATATAATTTTTTTTTCAAGAGACGTTACCAAAATCTGTAAGAAGAACATTTTGAAATATAGAATGCAAACAAACGTAACTACATGATCCCTGTAGAACTGAAAACACAAGAGCACGGGAGACTGACTGTCTGAATTATAAATAATACAGTTATTACAGAAACACTCACATACAGTGTATTATTTCGCTGGAAAGAGCGATGGTCATAAATGATTGATAGTGGAAAGGGTAATTTGCCTGTACTGGCAAAGTTACTCGGTGGTGAAATTACAATATTATATCATATTTAGTGGACAGTGTCCATAAGCAGACGCTATAAGTGCTTATACATAGTTTCGAAGTTTTAGATGATCGATATAAACAGGTCAGTCATACCTTATGGCGCGGCCATTGGGGACATAAATCCTTCTTATGTATAATGGCAGTCAAGAACAGGGCAATGAGGTTTTATTTCCGAGTTGGCAAATACATCCCTAATTTTGTTATATCAGGAGAAATATGGGTTGAATTCTAGCTCTTATTCGCCAATGGAAAGTGTTAGCTAATACCTGGGCCCAATTATCTACTACAAAAAAAAAAAAGAATATAAATGTTTAACAAATTGGAATTTTATGTTTAATTAGTACAAAGCTGAACAATTATATAGATTAATAAATTCTAGTAATAGTGCCTCTGTAGAGGTAGAAATAAGCTTAGAAATCACTGTGCTTTGAAGCAAGATTATACGCTAAAGTTTCATTGATCAATCTGCACTTGGTAGGTGCAGGTGAAGAGTTGCCTTACGGTCTGCCTGAAGACGGACGCATTTGTACATTTTGTACAGAAAATACAGCTGAAAATGATTTTGATGGAAAATGAATACTATATCGTCAAAATGCAAATAAATGTCTACTCTTGCATCAGAAGATGCTTCTAGAATAAATATGCACAGGTTCGGTAATCCATCCAAAGTTATACATAAAATGTAGTACTAGGACTGGTAAATATAACCGGACCTGGCGTAGATTTTAAAAACTTTAAGGGGTTTAACTGCCTTATTGATTTATAAACCCCTTTTATTTGAAGTAGCGTTCTGTGGCAGATGTTTTCACATAATGAATGGCATTTAAGACAACGATTGTTTAAAGAGAGTTGAAATATTTGCATTTGTTTACTCCATTTCTATTTATAAATGTACTAGAATGTACCAAAAGAGTCATTAAAACCAAACTTATTCTGCAAGAGGCCTCTATATGCCCAAAGGACGAGGAAATCCCTTCCACACTCTCTCCTTCGCAACCGTTCTAGTCTCAAATTTTCTTGCAACATGCCTCCCAAATATTCTGGCTGGAGCCCTGAGTTGAACATCAGGATTTGAAAATTGTATAACGCAAATATCTTTAGTCTAATACTTTTTAGAATTAATATATCACAAGGAAAAATGTCGTAATGTAGGAGAATACAATTACTGCAGAATATATAACACGCGGTTACATTTGCGTTTTCTGTACTTTTGTACTCTGATCTTATTTTTACATCACTTTTATTGCAGGATGACACTGAGAATGTATATATTTTCTCTGGAATAGCAGTCTCCAGGCGACATTAACAACTGGAAGAGCAATGATCCAAAAAATACATTCTCTGGTTTCTAGAACAATGTCTTTTTTCTAAGAACTTTATCCTGAGGAAATATATTTTTTTTGTTATTCCTGAAATGAACGAATTAAGTAGTATGGTTTTACTTGCCAAAACATCCTAAGTTAGAATATGACAGCTTATATGCATGTTTTTATTTTCTTATCTCTTTTGCATGTCATGAAAGAAAATAATAAGGCAGGAAAATATTTAAACTTTAACACATGTTTAATGATAATAATTTATTGTTGTTTAAACATATCAGTGTATAGACATCATGTATCATCATATCTGCTTAATGGATTCGATAGCAGGACTATTGTGAACCTGAGATAAACTGTTTTATGTGTTTTCATGAGCCAAGAGTAACTAGAAAGGAAATCCAACCACAAACTTTAAACAATAACGATGTATTCAAAGAAATTCACAAAAGACAATTATAGTACAAAGCCTTATTTTTATAATATCTGAGCACTGAATATAATTGATTTGTAGTTTTAAGAGGACTAATCCCAGACTGTACGACAACAAAAAAAACGAAAAATGAAAGATATCATGAACATTTTGCTATATTTCTTCAGAAGGCTTTTAAACTTCGTTTCTGGCAACTTCCTTTTTATGGAAATCCATGAGCATTTGTTATTTTCACTATTTTTTTCAAATCAAAATTGAAAAATTTGTCACGGGTCACTGAAGGTAATCAGTCTTAATTATAAAGCTAAATATGTCGTAAAGAATGAATTCATCTATGTAAGTCTTTATTGTCGAGGCAATCCTGGGTCGATTACGAACTCAGACATGTTTTTCCTTGATGTACCATTTTTAAATAGTTTAGAAACAAAACTTGATGTTTTTATGATGTTCATAATATGAGCAAACGTCCGTTTTTAAAGAAAGATCATATTTAGGCAAAATCTGGAGGTCTGTCCCTTTAACAAAGTTGCACAATGTTAATCCACCAAACATTTGGTACTTCGTATGAACACTTATACCCAAAAAACACTGTCAAAATAATTCACACAATTTGTTACAAAAAAAAATCCTAAAAATGAATCTTAGTTCATCCCAGTATTCTGTTAATAATCCTTTTCAGAACTGTAACTTAACTATAATCAAATCAGAAAAGCGATCCCTTTTATATGAAAGTTAAGTATTTTCAGAATCGTTTGTTTACGACATAATTATGTAAATGTTCCTTACCTGGAAAAGAAGTGAATGGAAGGTTCTATGTATGCTCTTAACAGTAGCGTACCTTCCAGAATGTTCGGGGAATTAAATACTAAAATAGAATGGGGAAATTCATAGGTTATTAAAGCAATTACATATATTTTTAAAATAAACTTTTAATGATTTTATAGAATCTGACGCATAATAATGAAATAAAATAAAACTAATTTCACGAATAAAACAATGTGCGTTTTGTTATATTTAGTTTTTAAAAAGCTGTAGCACTGATATTACCAAAACATAATCATCTAGAATAGCATGCTTAAATTCGATACTGTGTGTTTGATCAAATTGCTATATAAATTGATTTGTATTTGTGACAGCCTGAAATTATAATGCATATCCAGACTGCACGGTATTTGTGGAATAACACATATATATTCACTTTGTTCAGACCGAAGCATGGATTTATGTTCTTCCCTTAAAATCGGGTCTATTTAAAACAAATAATTAAAGATAATACACATGGAATAACATTTTGCAAGCGGTATTAACAAAAGAAGTAAAAAGAACATTTGGAAGTAGAGAATGCGACCAAACGTAATTCCATGATTCGTGTGAAACTGAAGCCATAAGAGTACTGAGAATGAAAGACTAACTGTCCGTATTATAAAAATACTGTCATTACAGAAACTATCATATACAGTGAATTATTCCGCTGGGAAGAGCACCCGCCCGCTTAGCTGAGATCTACGGATCGCGGGGTCGCAAGTTCGATCCCCGGGCGGGCCGTATGTTCTCCGTGACGATTTGATAAAAGACGTTGTGTCTGATATCATTCGTCCTCCACGTCTGATTCATGTGGGGAAGTTGGCAGTTACTTGCGGAGAACAGGTTTGTACTGGTACAGAATCCAGGAACACTGGCAAGGTAAACTGCCCGCCGTTACATAACTGAAATACTGTTGAAAAACGGCGTTAAACACAAAACAAACAAACAAAAGCTGGGAGGAGCAATGATTAATAGTATAAATGATAATCGTCCTGTCCTGACAACGTTACTTGTCGGCGAAATTGCATTATTATATCATATTTAGTGGACAACTGCCATAAGCAGGCTCTATCAAATATTTCTGCTTCTAAATGTTTTCGTTTTGCAGTTGCAGATAACCGGTACTATAAAAATCGTTCACTAGTTGAAGATGCGAATGGAAGTATCTCGCCCGATGTTAACTGTTCATGCGGTAACGAGGCCACAATTAAAAAGCTACCTGTGAGCCAGATATCTCCATCCACATCTTAACCTAGTGATAGATTCTTTGTCTTGCATACCATATTTTTCAACCAATAGAAGAAATGAAATAAAACGAATGTCTTCTCCTTTTAGCACTAATGTAAGTGTAAGTTTGCTCTCGGACTGTTTTGTATACATGTAGTATATTGGTCAACATTGATTTCGTTTATAATACCTAATTTTAAGTTTTACATTCGTGTCATTCTTGAATGGAGATGTTACTGAGAAATGTTTTCCCTATGACCTTTCTATTTTGATATGTTCATTTTCCTTCCTTTCACTTTCATTTCTTCTTTTTTCTGAAACGTTTTGTTATAAGCATCGTTATCTCAACACAATTAT
This sequence comes from Mercenaria mercenaria, assembly GCF_021730395.1. NCBI lineage: Eukaryota > Metazoa > Mollusca > Bivalvia > Venerida > Veneridae > Mercenaria > Mercenaria mercenaria. Next base: position 30,848,979 of record NC_069362.1, read on the forward strand.
CCTTAGAACTAGGAAGATTAACATGTAGATAGTTTCCAGCTATCTATAAATCATCGCTACAGTCATGAGTTCAACGACATTTCTTGAAACATCTGAAATATTCATTTTATTTGATCTACATACTGACCACACTTTATCATTGAAATCACCTAGCATAAAGAAAGGCCCCTGTATTTTCTTATTTCTTGAAAGACTTAAAATTAACCAGAACCTCTATAGATAAAAAGATACATGTATAATTAAGCAGATCAAGATCGGTAGCAATGCTTAGTTTCACAAAATGTATTTGAAGTATGTGATAAGACTTGATTGTGCCGCGATTAAACAAATCATATATACACTGAAACACTACAGAAAATTTATGTCAATTTTCAGTCATATAATCTGACGGCATGCATTGGATAAAAAAATAATAGAGACCTATTTATCAATCCATTTTTCGGAATTGAAATGGTCGAATCATGCATCACGCGATATGATATTTTACGTAAATAATCATCTTTTACAAATGTTTCCGCTTGGAGTGTTTAAGGGGCATAAAAGCTTATCAAATACAATTGAGATTAGAAGAATCAATATTGCATTTGTTCATAATGTTCAACAATTTCAAGAAATATTGACAAAAATAACTGTGATCAATATCGGAAACATTCATTTTCATGAAATTCGTGTGGTATAGTGAATTAGTTGAGGCAATACAGGCTAAGAACATACATATATCTTACTATCATATGTATCATCAAATAATTATTACTGTAAAATCATTAAATTTCGTGGTTTTGGTCAAAACGGCACTTCTGAATATAAAATGAAAGGGAATTTTACTTGTTCGTTGGGATTAAATTTCGTGGATCGTGTCAACCACGAAATCCACGAAAATTAGTCCCCCGCGAATATTAATGATTTCACAGTATTACATTACCACAGACACTATCATATAGCACATATATTTCTCATTCAGATCTTGTGATGTCGAGAATAACGGTGAATGTAATCAATTTTCTACAAATAATGCTGTTCGATAGGGCTACCTTTGTTATAAATTTCGTAAATATTTTGCTAAATTTCATTACCCTAATGAATAATAAGTCATAAAAATGAATACTTATCTTAGGATACATTTGCAACAAAGTATATCAAAAACATAGTCATAGCCTCTACTCCGTCTAAACAGCTGATCGCATGTATTGACATGCTGCCGTCTGACTGAGGTCCGGTAGGGGTAGCCGAATTCGGATCTCTATGTATAGATCTAACCAATCCCTGATTTCATGGGGTGTTGTTGAAAAGCTAATTAAGATTTTGGTAGTATCAATTTTCCAGTTGTATCTGGTAGAGTAGTGAAACGTTTTATCAAAAGAGGTTTTGGCCTAAGTTCAACATGATTACGGTTTGATGCTACGCTTTCTTCCTAAATTGTGCTTGACGGCACAGATGGAAGTCTTCATGATTAGTATTAAACACCCATAACACAGCCGTAGAGCCATGCATCGCATACTAGGCCCACAACAAAACGAAACTGTAACGGAAAAATATTGAATATTCAACGGGGAAAGCCATGTTGCTAAATCGCAGAAAATAAACAACAGTGGCGCACCGGCCAAGGACGACCGGCGGCCAAACTTATTGTGGGCACGATATCTCACTCAGCGGGTGCAAATGCAAGGGAGCGCAAATGCAAGGGAAAGGGCCGATTGGCGGGCAGGGGAAGAAAGTCGAAAGAAACGCAAGCAACAAAGACAACATACACAACACAAAATACGAGACAGACAGAAAACAAGTTGAAAATAGGGGCACCGCCTTGGAACAGGCCAATTGATCTGCTTTGATATATGTTTTCAAACATATTTCGCCGGGACATCTGCAGTGTTTCTCTTGATGCTCTGTCTTCTGCAAAGCAAAGACATTAAAAGTATTCTTATATGGTTTTTGGCTTGCTTTGTATATACAATATTATTTTTCTGCTTGATGTGGCACGCCTCCTATTGCTATTACGACTGATCGTGAGAGTATGGCTTTTATTCACACTGTCAAAAAACGTTGAAGCAGGATATCATTAACCAGTTAAATTTTTCCGGTGGTGTTTTGGTAACTGATCATCCCAAGGTGGTGTTCACTATTTAGTTAATTAGTCTGTTTTGTCTTCGTTGTCAATTTGTTATAGTCTGTTTATGTCTTATACACGTACATACATTCACTGCTATAGGGGTTAAATGTGAGGGGGCTGCGCTTCCTAAATGAGTTTGTTCCTGCTGGACCTTTACCCTTGTGTTTATGTCCAGTAAATTTACAGGAATTATTTATTTGCGTTTTGAACACATTAGAAGTCTTGATAGACATACTTAAATAACTGTAAACAAATGTACAGGTTCTCTTTCTTCTGCACGTATACATTTAAAATTGCATTTCATACTAACTGATAACTCAATTATTCTGTCATGATATATCTACGCCAATACAAGGGCTATAATGGAAATAAACGTGTTTGATATGTCACATTTTGTCCTAAAAAGATAACTGCAATAAAGCAAGCAGGGAATATATGACGGTAATTGATTACTATTAAGTCTTGCGATCTATAGAAACCCTTTGGAAGTTTCTTTGAAAAATATCATTAACGTTACTCTATGGGTTAAAATGTAACACTTTTTTGTTTTGAAAGTAATTCGATTACTGAAACATTCTTGAAGTGTGTCAAACAACAAAACTGAAATGTAATGTCTTTGCGTGTCGTCTGTAACAGAAAATAGTTCCAATTCAGGTCAAAATAACATGTAAAAATACCAGTCAATGCCAATTTTGCATCGGCAGTATTTGCATATTCTGTGTAGGAAATTGTCAGTATTAGTCCGTATGTCTAAAGACTTCTTCATCAAGGGACCGATCAATAACAGCAAATTGTTCAGTAAATGGGTTTCAGACATCACTTTGACTACAATAACACATCCCGATTTCTTAAAAATATGGCCACTACTGTGATTTGGGTTATTTCTATTCTTTGTAAAGTAAATATAATATCTGATTTCGATACAGTTCGCTAAGTCTTGAATATCAGACCACGAAAAATTTAAACTTACGTCTACTCGAAAGCACATTGTTCTACGCAACTAGTACTTGGATGTTATCGTAATTTTACACTTTAACAGGTATAAAATGCATATGCCAAAACAATTGACTGCACTGGAGAACGTCATGACGTTTTATTGAAAAGTGGTTTGAGTAGTTCATATTGAATCACATGCGCACCACCTTTGAATTCGAAATAAATAACTTTCTAACTAATACTCTGATAAGACCTTTCTTGGAGAATGATATATCCTAACTTTGTATTTTTGTTCGGAAAAAATCAGTGCATTTGAAAATTCAACTTAATAAGATTCCGCCAGTTATAGCAAACTTATTGGCATTGCATTGTAAGAACTGTGTGCCTATAAACAATTAAGAACGTGAAGCTTTACAGGACTGTAGTTGAGCACAGGCAGATTTATCATTGGATTCAACCAGTGAGAGCAGAATCACAGCTTACATATTTAACAAAATGACATTTTGGGAAATAGGTTAAATACCCTCAGTTCCAAAAGAAAGTGTGCACTTAGTTTTCTGTTATTTTTTTAACAAATTGGTGTGCATTTTAGATTTTGAGTTATACCCGAGAGTTAGTGTATGAAAAAATGAAACAAAAACGTCGGGGAATTTTATGAAATATTTAAACTTAAAAAGTGCACACTTTCTTTTGGAACTGAGTATATATCTGTTGCAACAAAATAATCGCCGTATTTCAACAGCAAAAAAGATTATGTACCATGGAATCTTTTCTACACTACACTGGGCAGTTGATCAAGTATTCGAATGAGTTTTTATCTTGATATGTGCCATGAGTTAAAATAACTATAAAAAGACACCATTCTGCTCACTTTGTGAAAAATGCATCCGCCTCTCAAAATGAGAAAACAAGAAGCTCGCTAGCTCTTCTTTCTTATTTTTACATTAATCAAAGTAAAGGAAGTTTGATCAAGAAATTTGAAAATGATCACATTGTTCTGGCTGTTTCGCCTATTACGATTTGTTTATATATTTATCACCACTGTAATAGGACAGAATAGTACATGGTCTTCATTACACCTATGGCAAGTAGATATACAATATAAGTAATGAAACGCAACACACCATAGCCCACATGCGCAGATGGTAATGCATGCTTAAAGACGGCAATGGTTTAAAATATGTAGAAAGTGTATCAACATAAACATCACCAAAGCTTCCTATCTTGTATTACGTAAATATCCATGTAATATAAAGCTTAGTTCCATGGTAATTCGATGTAATGCACTTCGTATGTTACTGCAACCAAACACCACGTGCAAAAACATTGTCATAAAAGTATATTGAATCTCTCTTGTATTACGAAATTCGGAGATGTTAAACATTTTTGCAACTGCTAGATAAAAAAAAGGCACACAAACATCAAACTATTTTAACGAAAATGTAGAAGTGTATTAGGGACGAATTTAACTTTGACAATGGTAGTCATCCCCCTCCTTATCAAAATTGTAAGGGTTGTATATTTCTTATTTTTCCAGTTGTGCAAGAGCTTGCTATAAGCAAGTTGCAAAACAGTGTTGCAAAAGGGTTACCGTCTTTACAAACAACACAGATAATCAGGAATAAATTTTAAAGAAATAAAAAAGAAACGAGGACAATTGAAACTTTCAGTTTCTCTACAAAGTCTGTACCCCCAGACGATCTTTATTATATTTATCTTTTATATTACAGGAGGAGACATAGGCTGTACATCATTCCGCCAGAAAAGAAGTCTCCAGACGTAATTATTAGCGGGATATATGGGCAATACTCCTAAAATACTCTAGAAACTTTACCCTCGGAAAATACATTATTTTCCTACGCCTGATAATTTTATCGGTAAATGAAAACCCAAATATTTTAAAGACCATCATCAATATATGTTTGTTTCAAATATCTACAATATCGTATTATCTAGATTTATTATCAAGCTAAACGTTTCTAATAAATTTCAGAATTATCTTATTTACATTGTATTATTCCGTGTCAATAGTCAACGTGTACCCAATACATTACAACAGACAAGGCAAGTACCTGACCCAATTAACCAGCAATATGATAAATAAGACAGTTCGGAAAATTAGAATTTGGTGAAAACAAAAGAGCGTGATTTAATACACATAATTTGGTTTGAAGCATTCTAATATTTCATCAGATACAACAACATCAAATATTGTCGAATATTGTTTCTAGCCAGAACATTCATGAAACGTAAAATGCCTGGGTTTTCCCTATCATGTATAATAGCTTTGTAATCATTCTAGAATAATGTACTGGACTGTAATGACAATCAGCAATTTCCGTTCGTTCAAGTATTCTCACCGTATGCTACTTCGGCATCCTCCGGTGGTTATAAATTTTTTTTTTCTTCATGGAATTGCACTCTGTGCATCATTGAAAGTTCCATGTGCTATATCCTAGTACTTATAACATGTGTAAATGTTGAGTTCTGCTCAACTCGGGGCTGCAGGGCGTGGACGGCAGCTTGCATCCCCACTACCGTCCATAAACTAGCTCAATCAAACCGAAGCTGCAACATTTTTCGTTTATGTCGTGTTGGACGACCTGTGGTTTTCCACATTTTTATGTCTTTCTGTTCTGACCGAAGGTTGCAGATATCGTATACGAAGGATACGCGATCGTACGGAAATTGTTACGGACCCAGTACCTTAAGTGGAAATACACAATATGAGTTTTCCATTCACGACAGACCCTCCGACAAGCACGATGTTTTGTGTTATTCAGCAAACAATGTATATTACATTTTTATATTACATTGTAAGCAAATGAATCGTATGAAGAACATTGTAATTTTGTACACATTTTATGTAGGCAGAAATATGTTTGCCGACAGTATCATCACTTACTGGCGTACTGGCAATTCTTACTTGTTATTGTATTTTTCCGAATAATAGAGCACATATACTTACAATTGCTTGCAATTACTCCCTTATTTTGCTAAGTTCACATATACGAATTACTATTCTGCATAAACAAATGATTGTAGATAATTATCTAGAGGAACCATCCCAACACTGGTACATGTATTAATGGCACTGATTGATCGTTGTTGATTCTTGAAATCTGTGAAACACTATAAGTATCTTTGATATCGCCTTTTAATTTTACTGATACTTTACTTTTATTGTGTATATGATTTCAGCTTTATGCAATTTTAGCGCACAGCGCAGTTGTTTTGCCAGTTCTATGAAGACCGTTTCTATTAAAGTTAAATAGCTATAGAAGATATAAGTCGCCTTATACTGGAACAAACTGGAACATCCGGAGATTTGATTTTACCCTTCCGCTTATCAAAAACGATTGAGACTCTTGATGGAATCTTAGCAAACGTATCCTAACCAAATATAGCCAGCTACTGACACTTTTATCACGTTTTTAACATTACACTAAATAAACAAGTAAGTTGCATCATCTACATAAAGCAACAGGATATTATATTATGTTATGTTATGTTATGTTATGTTATGTCATATCATATCATATAATATCATATCATATCAGATATGATATGATATGATATGATATGATATATGATGTGATATGATATGTCATGATATATGATATGATATGATATGATATGATATGATATTATGCATGGTTTAGGCAAAAATGCGAGTATATCAGCAGTATATCTTGAAATTACCTTTTGATTTTCTATGAAATAGAAAGAAAAAGCTAATGCTTTACTTCGTAAAACTCTTTAAATCTGTGTTTGCCTCTAACACAATTACACAGTGATTTGTTGTATCTTAACCATGCCAGTTTAGTCCTCGACTTCCTTTATATAATGTATTACATCTGTTATTCTTCTTTCTTTCTTCTTTCAATTTTGGGTGCAATGTTTACGGTATGCTGAAGTTGTTAAGCATGTTAAGTTAGAAATTATCTTGTAAGCTGCATAAATATAATTTAATTCCAAAAAGGTGTTAATGTCACAGTCTTAAGAAGTCTTAAAGAATACAGTTTTGCGTTCCATAGTCTGTTTCAAAATTTGACAATCCAGTGCCGCACTACAAATATTTTATCCAAAGTTACTTTCATAAAGCATGGAAATAGGACAAAAGGACGAATTCGTAAACAATACCTCTTCATCACTTCAGCTTTCTACACGGATACAGTTAAGGGTCTACTAGTGTAGTAAAACCGTGCTACACGGATTACATTATTTTATGGGGACCCGCCCACTCGAGACAATCCTCTGATTGCTGTGCTTACGTCAAAGTACATATCAAGAATATAAGAATTTGACAGAATCAATATATCATTTGTTCATACATATCCGGCGATAAGGAGGTTTATTGGGGAAAATAATTGCAAACACAAGTTGAAGCCATTGGTTTGTGAAGAAAAAGTAATAGATCTTAGTGTGTCAATTACCATTAAATATGTAAACAAAACGACCAGTTCATGACACTAGATTTTATGTGTTGCTAAAGTCGTATTTCATTGTTCATAATGGGTTTGGTACGAAGTGTTGTTTAGCAAACTACAAGATAATATCTTTGCATGTCTCTAAACAACTAAAGACAAAGAACAGAATTATGAGTAAGTACGTAATTCAATCAAGGATGTGAATTTGATAAAATAGGGTTATTATAACAGTAGCTCGATCTAGGATGCTGTATTCGGCTCGAGTGTTTTTTTGCGATATCAGATCTCACAAGGCGCGTAAGCGCCGAGAGAGATCCGACCGTGCAAAATTCACGAGAATTTATTATTATTTACAGAATTTATATAGGTATATAATAAATACTCGTATATATAGATATATATATCTGTTAAGAGACCACTTTCTTCTTTTTGGTGTTCTCTTACTAGAAGTTGTACTGTAATGTATATTAATCTTACGAGATATAAATTAGCTTGGTCTTATTTTAACAAGCTGGAAAAAAGCAAGAGCTGCTCATATACTGCTAAAATACACAAAGGACAGGAACAAAACCAATACCAAACCAAGGGAAATCATAGCAAACAATTTGGCAAATTGATTTTTCATTCCAATTTTTCAAATTATAGCAATTCCATTTAACAACATGCCTTGTACCAATCTGCATCTCACTCATTCGTGTTTTTTTTTTCTAACCTATTATATATATGATTTTCCAAGACTCCGAATGATTATACGAACATAAAAGATGACCTCAAGGAAAGTGAAATGTGAGATAACATGTACACAAGATAAGATGCTACATACACCTCATCTTAAAGTCCTAGCATCATAAGCATGGGTCATAAAATAAGCATGAAACGGGAACAAAACATTTAGAACATTTATTTGATTACAGAGCAAGAGCATTCTATAAGTCTGACAAATTCGAATTTTTATATCATATATAAAATAGACAATTCTTGAAGTATTACAATCTTATATCAAGCATTCCAAAAACTATTAAACGGGCGCTGGAGCAAGACGCGAAATGCATTACTTGTAAATAAATTAATAGTCAAAAGAACCAAATAAATTATTTTATGACAAGCAAATAAGCAACGGGCCAAAATCAATTATTAAGTCAGAAATGAAGTGGTCATTGATTATATGAGCCGTGCCATGGGAAAATCAACATAGTGGGTGTGCGACCAGCATGGATCCAGACCAGCCTGCGCATCCGCGCAGTCTGGTCAGGCTCCATGCTGTTCGCTTTTAAAGCCTATTGGAATTGGAGAAACTGTTAGCGAACAGCATGGATCCTGACCAGACTGCGCGGATGCGCAGGCTGGTCTGGATCCATGCTGGTCGCACACCCACTATGTTGGTTTTCCCATGGCACGGCTCAATTATCAAAAATCTTCTCTTATTGGTCTAATATATACACACAACCACAGAAAGCAACGATAGATACAAAAATGAAGTTTTCAATACAAACATATGATGAGAATTCTCCCAGCAAACAAATCGTTGTTTAAATATAAACTAACATAATCAAATCTGTGTTATTTCTGCAATGTGCATGTTGAAACTTTAGAACACATGTTTTGGGAATGTAATTTCGCACAACTACACATTTATCTTGATAAATTTTATAATATACCTAATCGGATCTTTTATATTTCAAATAAAAAAAAAAACAGGCACTCAGTTTTGATATCTTAAAAATCAGGATAAAACTTGAAAAAGAAATTGCATTATCAAACGACAAATTAAAAGTATACATTTTAGCTCAAACTTTGTGTAAAGAGCGAAAGACGCTATGTACAGTGAATGCCTTTTTATTATAACACGTGCAATGCTCTGATTATGCGGTTTGTAGTGTATGTTGTAATAATAAATATTTTAACCACGAAACGGTCAGTTTGAATGCCTATACGGAATAACGTAAAAAAGGTGTTCACTTTATTTACTGTATAATATGAATAATAATAATTATTATATACGTAATAATACATACGCCACTAAGTACTCAATACAACGTACCATCACTGTATCAAAAAGTGTCGGTTTATTTTTTCTTCTTTGTTCCAGACATTGCTGTATCATATCAGAGTAAATGTACATGGTACATAACTAGCAAAATCTTAGCAGACGAATTAAGCTAGAGTTATCACTCAATGTCAATAGATCACGTTTTTTTTTAAGATTATATTTGGCAATCTTAATCACTTACAACAACTTTTCAATTACCTGTAAATATAAATCGCAAAAATAGACATATGTACTTCCAAGACAGAAACGCAGATTAATTGTGAAGATATGGAGAAGACATAGACAGGAGATTTGGTGACTTACATACAAAGAAATATATATATACTATCACGTGTACTGATATTCACATTGACACTGTGTTCGAGATTGGCACCTCAGTAGGTTTAGCACTGTGTTCCAGCGTGAAATCTCCGTAGGTTGCCTCTACATTGATACTGTGTTGCAACGTTGTATTTCCTTAGGATGTCTCTAGATTGACATTGTAATTGAGCATGGAACCTCCTTAAGTTTTCTTCACATTAGCAATGTCTTCAAGCGTGACACCTCTGTAAGTTGTCTTTACATTCAAACGGTGCTCAAGCACAACATTCTTATAGGTTGGGTTGTCTCTATGCTTTCACTGTGTTCTAGTGGGGCATGGCCGTATGTTGACTCCATTTTGACACTGTTCGTGTATTTGGCACTGTTTCCGTGTTTGACACCTCTGTAGGCCGCCTCTAAATTAACACTCTGTAATTTGTTTCTACATTCACAATGTGTAAGAGCATGACATCTTCGTTGACTCTCTCTGCAATATCACTGTGTTCGAGCATGGCAACTGCATAGGTTGCTTACTTTTATATTATGTTTGAGTGATGCATCTCCGTCAATTTTCTACATTTACATTTTATTCGGGCGTGGCATCTTCGTAGTTTGTCTCTACTTTTACCCTCGAGCATGACATCTCCATAGGATGCCTCTACGTTGAATTTCTATTCGAGCGTGGCACCTCTGTTGATTGTCTACACTGACATTTTGTTTGGGCGTGGCATCTATGTATTGGTACTGTGTTCGAGCGTCTCATCCGCGTCGCTTGTCTCTACGTTGACACCGTGTTACATGTAGAGGATGGCATCATCGTAGTTTTTGTTTACACTGACACTGTATGTGAGCTTGACATGTCGTAAGTTGTGTCTACACTAACACTTTGTTCAAGCCTGACATCTCCGAAATTGTCTCTACACTGAGTAACAGACAATCAAAAGCCTTCACTTAACAAATAGATACTTCTAAAACTACCATTTATTAAGTCGCTCACTATAAAATTAATGAAAAAAATAAGACTTTCAAGAGGTGTTCCAATCACTGCATTTTTTTCAGTCATAAATTCTAACTCAATTTACGCATAATAGCTTCCGAATTCTCCTTAATTCTCAATCATTGTTATCAGAATTGGGAATGCATTCAGCATTTAATGATGAAAACAAACGGACAATGTGTTAAAAAATATTTCTTTCTGTGCATTCATTAGGTCATTTCGGAACATTACATTTTAATCTTAAAAGGAGATATCAGCATAAACATATACATGTAGTTAAAAACTAAAAATAAAAAGTAAGGGTAAATTTTCCGGAAGCACAGAGCACCAAAACACAGCCAGAGAGCCATTTAACGCAAAGCAAACCAACACTTAAAAGAAACTGAAGTTGAAAGATATAGCCGACGGGTTATAACAAGTGCATTTTAATTATATACAAAAATGGTTCAGGGGTAGATAAAGGGGTGGGAATGTCGGGGTAAGTGGGAAAAAGCAAAGATGAATATTCATCAAGGAAGCCGCACTCCAAAAGACGAAGTCCACAGCGCGACATGCTTGTGATTCGCATATATTTTTATTAGAGAATAACACATTCAAGTAATGCCTCAAAACAGGGATTATGTTAAATATTCTTTCAATGAAACATTATAGCCTTCTGAATTTAGTTTGCTACCACTACTAAGTAGTTGCAAATTTTCAAAACAACTAGGCTGATGACGGCGTTTTAATTGCCAAGTGGTTACTAGTAGGTTGGTTGGCCGCTTAACATTGGCGAAATCTTTCTGTTAGAGACAATATGCTTAAAACGTTGATTGCATTGCGTTTTAATACAAGATTTTGCATTGAAAACTGAAAATTTCTTTGTTGACCTTCACTGCATTCTCGTATAATATATCAAGTGTTCCGTTTAGATATTTTGATGCTATCCGATAGGACCAAGAGTCCGAATCTTCGGACCTTCTTTGTCGCATCGCACACTGTAAGTCGACGATTTCACAAATTTCAATATCTTTGCAAACATCTAATATTCCCTTTTGCGAACAAACAATGTTTATGCTATTTCGTTCAACTAGTTCCTGAAGCCCAGCGCTATGCGAACTGTTCAAGTCTTCAGTTTCTGCAACTGCTTCGACAGTCAGTTCGAACTGTTCTGTTAGGTACTTTGTTTCTCTTAGTAGAACCGTGATATTCAGAGATGCTCCTAATTCAGGTACTGGCATAGACGAAGTGACAACGGCCTCCATTGCGGCTTTTTTAATCCTCCAAGAGTACTTTCTTTCTGTGACGGATGAGTGTTTCCTTTTGTTCGTATTCTGAAGTAATGTATGTCTTCTTAAACTGTAATGCATCCTCTAACAGTTTTGTTCTAAGCCGATTAAAATCGTACTGCTCCGGCATAAAGTTGTCAATAAGGTATATGTCATCCTCTGATACAACATGCTGTCGAAGATTTACATGACAGTCATTTTTTATTGTAGTTAAAATGTGGTCCTTACTACGAGGAGTCAGTCGGCTCCATACTTCAGTTATTATATCAATATGAACTTTCGTCCGAACATAATAGAACTTCTTTTTGTGATTTTGTAATGTTTTGGCCAGCCATATATCGTTTTCGGTCAGTCGTTCGCTGCCTATTATGAGGAAGAAATCGTATTCGAAAAGATTGACCTGATCGATGTAGTTTTCTTGTTTGAAAGTTTCAGTGCCTAGACCCGGTAAATCCCAAAACACAATATGTGCGTTGTCTTGTATCTGGTAAGATTGGATACCTTTTGTACATTCCTTAACGTCAGTATTGGCAGCTCCCTGTTGCCCAAGCTTCAGGCCACGAATTGCGTTAATGAAACTGGATTTCCCCGCTCCCGACTTCCCTGTCACAGCTACATTTAAACAGCCATGCTTAGAGAGTATTCCTCTTGTTTTGATTTGTTTCTCATTACTAGCCATGTCATCAGGCCTTCTTGCCTTCATTCAAAAAGGTTCTTTTTCCACTCTTGGCCTTTAACGAAATAGAAAAACGAAGGTAAGATCAATGGATGTGTTATTATTTTGGAAGCATACATTTACAATAGATAGCCAAGACACGAATTGTCCGCTGTTTGGGAAGCAGACATTTATCATGAACATGTTTTTGTATTCAGTAAAACGAAACTGACATGCCGGCGACACTAGCGGGTACAGGCACATTTACCAAAAAAAAAAAACATTTTTAATGACTGTCTGTTTAAGGGTGCATTTTTCTTCTAAAAGAAGAATGCCTGTAAATCTGCGCTCGGCCAGTAGTAAAAAGTATTTGCCATTTGGAAGCAGAATACCGCTCCCGAAATTTGAGAATGTAGATAATTTTCTACTACAATCGTTTTTCTGTTGTTTTTTTTTTTCAAACGCGGATAGATTACAAACCGACAAGAAACAACTACAACGGCGCACAAGGCAAAAATCAATACCGACAAGAGTTGTGGTTCTCGTATATTTTACGTTCAAAGTTGGGGATGACATATGCATTAGACATTTACAAATAGCATCAAAATGTACATCGAATAGCAGTTAATAAAATTATGAATAAAACATATATCTGCTATGCTACAAACGATACAGTGAAAGAAAAACACACAGAGACGTTCTACTAATTGTGTGGTATTGGTCAGTTGATGCGTCAAGTGTGGTGTGCTGTGTGCTTGTCATCTTCTGCTTTCAGCCTCCGCCGCTGGCTAGCCTTCTGGTGAAAGAGAAGCCGAGTGCGTAAGTCTTCCCTGCCAGTACAAGCCCATTTCAGTGCCTGCAAGATGGTGCCACACGGTAACTGAGCACCTTGCGGCCTCGGGCAGAACTGCAGGGAACTAGGAGGAGGTCTGCCCCCAGACATGTGGCATGCCAGGTCCACCGGTGTGTGGACACGCCCTGATGCCTATAAACAGACCCCAGCTATTGGACAAATAGCCCCTGTTTTCCCATGGTAGGATATGAACTCGAAACTAAGGGCGAGGTAACCCCGATAGAAACCTACAGAGTTGAAAACAGAGGTGCTGGACCATTGGCACTCTCTTAACGAACCACAACACTATGCAATATCGCTATAAATACACAGCCATCCGGTATACAGCAATGTGGTGCTGAATCTCTGAGGTCCCTCCAGGGAGATTCAGTGCCGGGCTCTGAGCCTCGACAGAGTCCACCCACAGCTACTGGGGGTCCCTCCCTCAATCCACTACATGCAAAGAGTAGGAAAAACATACTAAGGCGGAGAACCAATCAGCCTCAACCTTTCAGGTTGATGCATTGGAATGCGGAAGGTATCTTCAACAAGAAGGCTGAACTTGAGCATATCCTCTATGAGAAAGACATCAATGGCTGTTGCATTCAGGAAACTCACCTGCAACAAGAGAAATTCTTCAAAGTCAGAGGATACCAGTGTTTTCGCTGTGACAGAATTGGCAGACGAAAAGGAAGCATCATAACATTGGTCAGGAACAAAATCAGAGCTGTCCAGACCAACATGCATTTGGATTTCTCTGAGTTCCAAGTTCTGAGCCTCAGAAAGAACAAGTTAAACTTGAAACTTGTAAATATATACTCTCCAAACGACAAAGCTCTGTCCCTAGACAAAGTTGCAACTAACGAAACCAGGTTCATCATTGTAGGAGACTTTAACAGTAACTCTCAAAGCTTGGGATTAACCACCTGGCTACACGTGAAGAGGAAGTAGAGAACAGGCAAGATGATAACAAGCTTAACCTTATCAGCAAGCGAACGACGTCAACCCCTGACTGCTTTATGTTATGATGACATACACGGACATGTCAAACGGAAAGTTGATGAGTAACTAGGAGGTAGCGACCATCGCCCAGTCCATCTTACTATGGACCGTATAGCCTCGACTTCACCCAGCATCCCCAGATGAAACTACAAGAAGGCCAGATGGCCCTTTTACCAAAGTCTGAGTGATGAGCTCTGTAAAGACCTTAGAGTGGAAGGTAGAGACATCAACCGGGTTGTCAAAGACTTCAACGCCAGTATACTTAAGGCTGCTTACAGCGCCATTCTAAGGGGAGCAAGAAAGGACTATAAGCCCTAATGGAGTGATGAGTTAGAGAATCTACAGGCAAAACTACCAGAAGCCAGGGAGGAAGCAGAAAACAACTCCTCACAAGAGAGTATCCTTTCTCTACAGCGAGCCAATGCCAAATTCCTCAGGCACAAACTGGATGCAAAGAGGAAGAGCTGGAAATACAACAGCCTCACTCAACCTAGAGCGAGATGGTCAAAAGCTATGGAGACTAACGAGACAGCTGAACGCTGAAGATACACAGAGAGGATCAACAACTTTGGAAGAGACTGGTGAACGGGTAAACAAGCGGCAAACACGTTTGCCTCAAACTACAAAGATGTTTCCAACATCCCCATCAACAGGGAACGGCAAAGGGAAGCCCGAAGAGAAAAGGGGGAAAGGCAGACAAACAAGTGACATCAGAATGCATGAAACAAAGTCTTAAACTACATGAGCTAGTTGAAGACAAAGAAGTCTCCTGGACCAGAAGGAGTCACAAATGAAATGCTGACCCACTTAGGTACTGCAGCAATTTGCAAACTCCTGGAAACTTACAACTACAGCTGGGCATAAGGACTACTTCCACAAATATGGAAAGAGGCAGTCATGATCCCTATCCATAAAAAAGGGAAGGGTCCAAAGAAAGCTGCAAGCTATCGTCCAATCAGTCTAACCAGTTGTGTTGGAAAGACCATGAAGAGGATTTGAATGCGAGCCTGAAGCGATACATGGAGTCTAACAGGACCAAACCACTTACCTATCACAAGAGATAAAGGACGCCTTCTATGAGCTGACAGTCGTGCTTACAGCATGGATTGATCTGCAGCGAGCGTTCGACAAAGTCTAGACTGATGGAGGAATGTAGTAGGAGGTCACTTGCTGAGGTGGATTAGGTCATACCTTTACAACAGGAGAGCAAGAGTCAGCTTAGAACATGCCAGCAGTAGGAAGTTTCCGTTGCGTCATGGTGCCCCGGAGGCGAAGTCTTATCCCTTACACTCTTCCTGCTTTTCACCAATGAAATGGTGGCTGAACTACCGAAAGGAGTTAAGGCTGCACTCTACGCTGACAACCTGGTGTTATGGTGCAAGGAAGAACATGCCACAACAGCCACATACAGGATGCAAGAAACCATCAACAAGCTTTCAGCTTGGGCTGGAGATTGGTTTGTGTTGCGATCAATACAGAAAAACCGTCCACCACACTATTCTCCCTGCCGTCAAAGCAGGGGGCGGGTAAAATCAAGATGGGAAATACTTCGCTGACTGAAGCAGACGAGGTAACATACCTTGGAGTAACATTTGACAAACGGCTAACCTGGAGAACCCACATTAGTCAAGCAGAAATGAAGGCCCGTAGAAAGCTTGCCATGATGCAAGTAGGGAGCAAATGAGCACATACTCAAGACAGTATATTAGGGAAAAATGAGACCGTTTAGAGTATAGTTCAACTGCCTGGTCCACTACTGCCAAAACTAACCAACAGGCTCTAGACAGGGTTCAAAACCAAGCATTACGGATCATGACAGGTGCTACAAAGTCTACACCAATCTCTTTCATGAAGAAGCTAACAGATACTCAGCCGTTACAAGACAGGAGACATGCAAAGGTCCTCCTTCAGGCAGAGAATTTCAGGTTTTTTTAAGAACATCCTTTGAAAGCCAAGTTGAATGGCTACACCAAAAATCGGCCCAAACGTAGCAGCTTTGTTCACGGGGCAAAGAAACTCAATCGAGAGTTCGAAACTGAGCTGAACATTCCAACGACTCCCCTAGGCAGAGAAGACATTATAATCCCTCTAGGGAATGATCTATCTTCAGTGACTGTGAGACTTGCTGTTCCTCATCTTGACCGCAGGAAACAAGAGGATGAAAGTATTCGGAAGAGCCTCACACAAGCTATGATCATGGAAGACTATCCTCCGGAGACATTGACTCATGTCTATACATATGGATCAGCCACCAAAGATGGAGGAGCAGGAGTTTTTCATTCTATACTCATCTGGCAAGAGAGAAACACTACATGCAGCCACAGGAAAACACTGCAGCGATTACAAGGCTGAGACTGAAGCACTCATGAAAGCCGTCTCAATGATTGAAGACTCGGCAGAAGAAAGCTCCTAAGTCGTCTTTCTCACAGATGCACTGTCTGTCATGGAAGCTCTGATCAATAACAAAGCTCCACAGCTAACCAGGAGAATGTAGAGCCTGATTATCACCTGCAAAGTAGCACTTCAGTGGATTCCATCCCATTGTGGACTTGCATGCAATGAAGAGGCAGACCAACTGGCTAATCTAGGAGCTCAGTCAGAACAACTAACAACACCTGTGAGCTACAAGGAGAAAGTCACCATCATCAGGGCACTAACGAGACCAAGGATAGAGGAAGATGCTTGTTTTTCATTTCCTTGATCGGTGTGAACAAGTGATGTTGGTTAGGCTGCGCTCAGGCCACAACAAGCTCAATGCTCACATGTACAAAAAATACAGACTGGTACCATCACCAACCTGTCCATGTGATGAGGAAGATCAGACTACGGAGCATATACTCCAGAAATGTAAAAGGCATGACCAGGAGCGAGCTGCGACTTAGCCGATAGATACTTCAATCCACCAGAAACAGTATGGAGGCACTGAGGATCTGTGGCAAACCACACGTTTCATCGAGGCTACTGGTCTGACAGTTGACAGTGTAGGGCGAACGAAGAAGAAGAAGTTCTTCTAATTTATTTGGATACCAACGGCCATTTCAGGACAGAGAAATGAGGCCGCTTTCCTTTTTGATTTTTTATTAGCATCTCTTTCATAATGTTTAAAAAGTTCTATTGTATCTTTAAAAACATATTTCAATTGTTCCTGAAACTGGTAAAGTAACCAATCTTTAGGAAGGACCTAACATGCCTTCAAGCCTATTTAAAAACACGTTTCAGCTGATTTCAAGAAACAAGTTCGTTGATTTTAAAATGATTTATTTTTTCTATTTTGTTTTTGGACTCAGTGTTGTTATATTTTCCTGGTTCTTTGAGAGCATGGAGTCCATTTAATGTTTACGGATAATATAATTACGCAAAAGCCGGTGCTAGGGGTTGTGTGGGGTTTTGCACATTTCATTGTCTCTCGTGAAAATACTCAGTCAAACCGTGTCTTCTATTATTTTTCCTTGGTCGCGTCCTATGCTTCCAAAGGATCTTCTTGCATACTTTATCAAAATGTTTCTTAAAATGGATCGCACTTCTTGATATTTCGGAAAGTAAGTATACAGCATATTTGATATAATATTAAATTTTTTTTCTGTTCTATATTTATTGTATCCGTTTATCTGTTTGGTGCGGATCTTTATATCAATTTTCTTGTATCCTACAATAAGAACTGACAAAAGTCACACAAATGATCTGTAAAGCCGTATGAAATTCGATTCCGGCACTAATGATCTGTATAGCCGTATGAAATTCGATTCCGTATCATGCCTGTTTCTGGACATTTTTCAATAACTTTTAAATATTTAAAGTTCTGTTTGGAAGGTGTTATAGTTCTCTTTTGTTTAGATGTAAAGAAAGAAAAATAGGTGACGATCTATAATTACATTATAATTCTAACAGTAACTTGATCGTGTATGTATTTTCGTTGATTTTACATGGTTGGATAACGCTCGGTGCTTGCCCGACTTGTGTGGTCTTAGCTAGGGAATCTATTCGTGTCAAATACAACACCCAAGCTGCTGTAATAATAATCCTATAGTTTTATCTGAGCAGATGATTTTTCTGTTGTTTCTAAGTACATCCAGTACTGAGCAATTGTAAAAATACTTTCTATGCTATGTTGTCCTATTTGTTTATTTCATTTAAAAGTAAAAACCGTTCAGACAGACATTATTCCGTTTATTTCAAGCAATCCAAACAACAGATTAAAAAGAAATTTACAGGAGATATACCGTTATCTATCCTCATCCATCATGGGTCCGACATAGTCCCGAGGGACCCGCAGTAGACCTCTGGTATATGAGAATGACTTATCGATCAGCGATCTATAGTTGTGTTTACATAGGAATTAAAACCCTAGTTGAAATATTCAACATTCTGCAACATTTCTAATCAGAAACAACTAGATGAAACATAAACACGAAAAAAAAGACGAAAAAAGTATCAAAATTGGACTACAAACAAAATATTTATAATCTTTTTAATACCACCTATGTAATGAAACGGCAGCCATCTTGGGCTCAGTGACATCATCATAGTCTTTCCTTATATGGGAAATAAAATATATATATTGTAAATCTGAGAGTAACAATTAAGAGAATCATATTTTTTGGACGATATATAATATAACTTCAGTGTGTATGCGAAAGTGTATACCTTAAATTTAAGCTCCATCTTTAATTGTATTTTACATATGTTTGCAATGAATACCATATTTGTTAATGCCTATATAAGGAAAGAACAATGATGTCACTGTGCCCAAAATGGCTGCCGTTTCATTAAATAGATAACATGTAAACTGCCATATCTTTTTGTTACTATTTTCACACATATTTCGCCAGTTATTTTTTTTTCATTAAACTCTTTCTAAATACATACATTGTCAAATGTTGAATATTCCCCTTTAATATAAAAATGATATATGTTTTTCATTGTTTCCCATGTTGTAGAGGAGAATGGCTGAATAGAAGAGCAATGCAGTATGATCTACCAATGTAAACAAGAAAATATTGGTAAAACTGACAGATGCTCACCAAGTAGGTTTATTGAGTATTGAAAGCACAAAAGCGGAATCATCGAGCACTTAGAAGTTAAGCTTCCCGGAATTTTTTTCGGAATATGAGAATATGACTTTTCTGATAAGCACACTGGTAGGTTTCTTAAATATCCCTTCGGTCATATATGAAATACAGTTTCGTCATCATTCTAAATGTTAATATATATCATGAAAATATATGTTATACAATATACTATATTCTATCCGACCTAAATGACCCAATATGACATCATATCCATATGCTTAGGAAAGTAAGTACACTGTCTTGACAATGATATCTTACTTTTTTCCTCTGTCATATTTCCTAGGCTATATAATGCACGGAAAACATTCTGTAATACGAAATGTACGATGATAAAATTGAAATCCTCAAGCATAGGAGTTTTCTTCTTACTGCGATATTAATAATTTGCGCACTAATACACTTAACATGCCTTATATTTTTTTCTTCGTTGTATAGTTACATAACACCGGGTCGTTATTGAGGCAGTGAGACCATTTGCTAGACTACACTGCAGTGGCCTGTGCTAAGTGTGTGCTGAACTTCGTGTTTATCTTCACGGAATCTTGATACATTTCCTCCAGAATATTCCGTAGGCAATAGGATGTTGTCTTGTATGATAATGCCCCTGACACTACGCTGCCTATAATTGGAATAATGAATTTTACGGCTTCAGCAGCCACTTCTTTAACCGCCATCTCCCTGCAGAAAACTATTATTCCTTTCGTTGTGCAATTTATCAGAAATGTTTTCAGATCGAGCTTCTGCTTCAGTTCTTCTTCGCGCATACCTAACATTTGTGCACTCTTTTGTATTGCCTCATCGGTTAAACCGAACTGCTCCTTATAGAACCATGTTTCTTTAACCAACAAAGCAACGTCGACAGATGTACCCAAGCCGGGTATAGGAACGGCACCAGCTACAGCAGATGCTATGGCAATCATTGGAATTCTTCTTTCAAGTTCTTTCTTTTTCTGTTCAATAATTTTATCTGTACGACCAGAGAGCGAGAATGCAATGGCTTCTCTTTTCAGCTGCGGTGCGTCTTCGATAATCTTTGCCTGTAGGTTATTGAAATCAAAGTCATCTGGTTTAAAGTTATCAATTAAATAAACATCACTGTCAGGCAGCTCATGCTTTGAAAGGTTTTCTATACAATCGATTAAAATCGTGTCCAATATTTCTTCCCTTTGGCGTGGAGTTTCCCTACTTAGTGGTTCAGTATAAATATCCACGAACACTTTTGTGCGGACAAAGTAAAACCTTTTCCCCATCTGTTTTATTTCTTTAGCCAACCAACCATCATTTTCAGAAAACCGCTCCGAAGACAGTATGATGAAAAAATCATACTTTTTAAGATTAACTTTATCAAGATAATTTTCTCGTTTAAAATTTTCAGTACCAACTCCAGGTAAATCCCAAAATACAATGTTTTTATTTGAAGGATGTTTATAGGATCGGATTTCTTTCGTGGCTTCCTTTACGTCTGTGTACGCGGCTCCTTCCTGTCCAACTTTTAGCCGGCGGACAGCATTGATGTAACTAGATTTCCCAGCCCCTGATTGCCCGGTTACTGCAATATCCAATGGGATATGTCGCCATGCATCAAGTCTTTCCGAGGCATACCTCTGAATGCCAGCGATACCGTGGTCTCTGAATGCAGTCACAAATTGTTCTTCTTCATATACAGGTACATTTGAGTTTTCAGAACTACCTGGACCCGCCATTTGTTGTCATTTCTTGGAAATATTGCTGAAACAAAAATCACTTTCATGACTTCTATTTAAAATGTTAACACAGAAAAAGAACGCAACAGATATTCATTTCCGACTTGTAGATAGAACGCTGCAATATAAATCTGTTAAAGCATGCTTACTTCTTCAGAGAATGAGTTTTCTATTACACCAAGTCAAATTTAAACGTTATATTAGTCATAATCATAATAATTACGTACATGTGTATTATAAATATTCATGACATTGCGAAAAAGATTAGGACTAAGATAAGAGTGTAATTTAAATGAAATATATATGTGTGTAATGACAGCACTGATTCTGACGTATATTGTTGACGGAGTTGTCTCGCCTTTGATTACCTGTTATAGTTATTTTGCCTTGACCAGAAAAGATATAGTCAGTGATGATTTTGTACTTTTATTAATGGAAATGTCCGTTATTTAGGTAAAGTTATTCGGTATGATAGTGACAAAGGCAAAGTAAACCATGCTGATTTCCCTAATCGGTACACGAGTCTATAAATTAAACTCTTAAACTACACTACTGGGTGTGCTGGTAAACTTGAATTGTTTTATGCTGCTTTAAATCTATGGCGTATCATACACAGACACTTGGAGTCAGGACACCCTCACCCACTCCAGTCTCCTCCACCCCTGTCTAAGTTTAGCAAATATTCTTTTAGCATCTTAACATGAAAAATACACTTTCCCTAAATCAAAATAAGAAACATCGTTTTACAATGTGTCAAAAACATCTATATTAACAACATTATACGCCCCTAAGAAAGGATCAGAAATAAAAACATCTAGAGTTTCCTAATTGTTCTGAATAAAGCAGTCTGTAATATAATGCTTTTCCGCCATTGCAACGTTTAGTGTATCGATGTCCACACTTTCTACTGAAGTTATGCAAAATATTACCATAATTATAAAGAAACAATAACTAAGAGACTTAATATCCAAGACTCCGTGTTATTGTAGCTAGATTATGCCTAGTCATGCAAAACAGGCATTGGACAGAGGTTTTCTTTTAATAAAATTAAAATAGGGGCATCCGTTGCCAGAGGCATCCGTTGCCGTGTGGTTAAGGAATACTTGCCTCTCACTGCTGTGGGTTTGAAGCCTCGCTTTAGATGTAGAATGCTTTCATATGAGGGCGCAATCCAGCTGGCTTATGGAAGGTTAGTGGGCCCTTGCGGTCTTCTTACACACTCAAAAGCTGGAAAGTCGCCATCTAGTGTCGGTTTGATGCAAAAATATCTTGAATAAACTATTGCCATCAAACAAAGCGCGTTCTTCTGTACACATAAATGAAATACAATGAAACGTTGTAAAAATGCAATAATGTTTAGCCTTCTGCCAGACAATGTTGTAAATCTTTAGAGTAAGAATTTTAACACTGAAATAAACACAGACTTATCGCGTACAGATTTCTAAAATTTAACTTGAAACCATTCATGCATTTAATAAACTGATGTTTTTAGCAGTTATATCTTGTTTTCCGATCTGAGCAGGCCGCGTTTTATCTCTGTAATAAATATCAAATCTATTCTATTCTCCTGTTCATAGCACATTAGATAAAATCTGTCTAATGACTCTTTGATGTTCTCCCAATTGATACAAAATGTTGTAAATTTCCAAAGAGATATTACTTTGCCGATAATGAATTTAAAAATTGTGTAAAATAGAATTTAATATCAAAATTTATTTATATGTTATATTATCATTATGTATAATTATATAATTCTGTAAAAAATATGCACAATTAGGATGTGTATATAAAGCAGCATAGAAACTAATCTTATTGGGATATTGGACTTTTTTTGGAAGGTGTAGGCTCATTTGTACTACTAGGCGCTTGGTCGTAATTGGTCTGGTATATTGTGGTGATGATTAGTCGTATATACACGTGTACGTGAGTGCATGTGTGTGTACGTTTGTGTGCGCGCGCGTGAATGTGTGTGTACAAGTTTCATATTTAATTGAAATAAAGAATAATTAATTTACTCACAAATTCACCATCGGTTATTTTTAGCTCGTTTCAAATAAAACGTCCTAGGTAAACACATGAAATTCCAAGTAAATAAAAATATATGTATAACGTAATCACCTAGCTGAAATCAACATTTAAAATTTTGTGTTTTGTTTTTATATATTTTTAAATTATGTAGTAGTAGTCTTCTGAAGCATATAGGTACAGAATGTGAGAATCACTACAATTTCCCTAAATAAGAGTAGCATATAATGCTGTTTTCTTAAAGTAGTTTCAATATAAAAAAAACCTTTAGAGATAATGTTATTGAAGAGTAACAGTGTCACCAGGTCCTTTTAAAACAATATTAAATTTCATGTCACGTAATTTTAATTCTGAATAAACATTTCAGCACTCTATGCAATTATTCAGTGCACAAAAGCTTATTCAGAAATTGACAAATATTCTAACACAATACCTTTTTGCAAATATCTTTAATATTACATGAAGTACATTTCTGACATTTGGCATGTGTTTCAGAAATTAATACTGTGAATGTCACAAAGAAATTTCATTTATTATAATAAACGAATCTCAATAATTAATTTAGAGACGTCATAAAATGCATAAACATATGGAGTCGGTTTCATTTTTACTCAAATAAATAAAGTACTCGTGATATCCGCAAGCAACAATTTAGTTAAGTAGTGGTATATTATTTCTTTTTATATTATATTGCTTAGATCATCTGAGAATGCAGGATTCTAAACTGTACCATATAACTATATGGCTGGGTGATACTTGTAGAAAGCAAGCAACTACGCTGCTTTCGGTGGGAATATTATCCCTGATTGAAAATTGAAAAAGTAAATAGTTTTGCAATAGTTTTGACTGATACTATCCAAAATGTATTACAAAGATGTAAAACTGAAGACCCCAAACAGAATAACTGTTGTTGTGCAAATTTACATTCCGATTTGATATGGAATGGATCTTATATCATGACAGTCTGTGATCGATTTATAACGTTCATCTTGAAGCAGAGAATGCAACCCAACAAAATAATAGTGGAGCCAGTTCAGGAGAGGTAATGAAATGTGCAACGCCCTTAACTCCCTCTTGCCTTGGCTTAAAGGGAAGTGTACATTTTAGCAGCGGACATAACTCCATTTCAAATAATATACACATACGATCGTCGGAACAAGCAAAACGCATAAACGCGAACAGCATAACAAAAAAGCAAGTACATTGTAGCTAAAAGCAAATATAACAAGAAGCATGTCTCACCATACATTAAAATCGACTTTCGAAAATTTATGTAGATGACAATGCTCACCTGCCAGATATAACCCGTTTTATTATTTCCATTTTATTATTATCTTTTAAAGCCAAAACACTGCTTAGTCAATTTGTGTCTAAACGAACTGTCTAGTAGTCGGTTCGAAAACCAATTAAGGTCGGTCGATCAATATGTTCAGTTTTATATAATAACGTAGTTAAGTAAACATTCAAGTCATTTTTAGTATCCAAGCATTAATCTACAGCCATTAGCGCAATATGCACTGAATTATTAGAACGAGGCTAATCTTGTAAACATGCATATTCATTCTTTTGTTTAAACTGATAAGGCTTCATATTTAAAGGGGTTTAATACCGGTGAAAGTTAACACTCAGTTTTACAAATCTGCATCAAATAAGATGGTTAGGCACAGTCTCTAAGAGAAACATTTAAGATCCAGGATTAAAATGTAAAAAGGGAAAAAAGTTGATAAAAGCTATAAAATCTGACCAGGATTATGCTGTTTTATTGGTCCTTGACTCTATTATTCCTAGTGATTTTTATAACAACGTGTTAAAACGTTTTCCTCGATCCGCTCGCGTTTAATAATTCTTGTTATTATTCCTCATGTAAAACACCTAATGCAAAGTCCCTATCTCTCAAAATGTATTAATTTTAATGTCTCTCACGCCGATCCACGTTTTCGAATAATTCCCGGATAATAATTTTGATAACACCTGTGCGGAGGTGTCCTTTGCGCAAGTTTTATTAAAAATTCAGTTGCTATTAATATTTTTTGGGGGTTTTTTTATTGCTTCGGTATAATAAAATAAATAACACTTTTCGGGTTGATAATATCAATAACACCCTCACTGACATATGTTATTTATATAATATCAATCTATTAGCTATCATGTGCCACACAACCCTAGATATGTCTTTTTTAATTTTAAAGCAGTAGGTGGGAGTTTGTGCCAGACATTTTGGGGCCCACAAAAGTTCATAGGTTTCGTGCTAAGCTTTCTCCTATAAGTAGTATGGACTTAGAAACATATTTATTTTATAGGATACAACTTGCATCCTTTACAAAACTTATGTTGTTTTTTATCCCCCGACGAAAGTCGGAGGGATATAGTTTTGGAGTTGTATGTCCGTCCGTCCGTCCTTCCGTCCGTCTTTCCGTCCGTCCGTCCGTCCGGAGCCATATCTAGGAAATGGTTGGAAATATTTATTTAAAACTTCATATACATGTTCACCACTATGAGTTCTTGCGGCCCGTCAAGTTTCAGTCAGAATGCCCAAGTAACACCAGAGTTATGGCCCTTAGAAATTTCTAGTGTTAACTATATAGGGTATTATAAATATGGCAATTTCTGCATCATAACTTTTGATATATTTGACCTAGAACTATGAAACTTAAACAGAATTTAGATCACCATAATTTGGTTGTGTACACACAATTTCATTCTGATTTATTTGTAAATTAAGAGTTATTGCCCTTTAATTGTATAAAAATCCACATATTTGTACATAACAAACTTACCATTTGGTAGAATTTCATTGAATATCTTTCATTCTTTTCCATCAACATTTATTGTAAACATGTGAAGTTGTGTACCCACACCTGGTCACCCCCTTACCTTGATCACACACCTCCCCCCACCCCCCCCCCATCCCCCGACCCCCCCCCCCACCCACCAAAAAAAATCATTCCTTATTTTAGATTTTTTTCAAACAAACTTCATATACATGTTCACCACTATGAGGTTATGGGGCCCATCAAGTTTCAGACAGATTGCCCAAGTAATACCAGAGTTATGGCCCTTAGAAGTTTCTAGTGTTAACTATACAGGGTACTATAGATATGGCAATTTCTGCATCATAACTTTTGATATATTTGACCTAGAACTATGAAACTTTAACAGAATTAAGGTCACTATAATATGGTTGTGCACAGACAATTTTGTACGGATTTCTTTTGTAACTTCAGAGTTATTGCCCTTTAATTGTCTAAAAATCCACATATTTGTACATAACAAACTTACCATTTGGCAGAATTTCATTAAATTTCTTTCATTCTTTTCTGTGAACATTTATTATAAACATGTGAAGTTGCGCACCCACACCTGGTCACCCACTTGCCTTGGTCACACCCCCCCCCCCCCCCCCCCCCCCCCCCCCCCCCCCCCCCCCCCCCAAAAAAAAAATGTTTTTTATTTTTCATTTCTTATTTTAGATTTTTTTCAAACCTTCCAAGTTGTGCCATTCCCCCACCTCACTTCTCCACCCAGTCATGCCCACCACTGATCATGCATCCTCTGCCCCCCCCCCCCCCCCCCCCCCCCCCCCCCCAACTTAACCCATTTACCCCGTTTTTTTTATTTTTAATTTTCAATCAATATTTATAATCAACATGTGAAATTTTGTTTCCTCTCCCGTTCCCCTGCACCCCCACCCCCTAAAAAAATAAATATATACATATATCTATATAAATACATATATATATTTCCATTCCTTTTTTTTTTAAATGTTCAAACCTTCAACATGTTAAGTTGTGACTGCACAAACCTTGCCCTCAGCCATGTTCAAGATATCTTACCTATGTTCTCTTAAGGACATCTGTTCTTTTAAGTTCAAATGTTAAACAGCAACACCTGGTGCAAAACCACTCAAAGACAATATTTCGTTCCAGTTAAACTTCAAGCTCACATTTCAATTAACTGCATTTAATTTTAAAAGCTAAGCTTATTACAGTAAGCATAACCCATTCAAAATAAATTCTTTAGTCAGGATCAAAGTATCATATATTTATTATGTACTCTTTAATTAAACATTTGTTTTCTGTTAAATTGGTTTTGACTAATGAAATTATTTGCTTCTTATTAACATCCTTAACTTTTTGCCGAATATATCTTTTTGCCATTCCTCACAAACCCTTTCGGCGGGGGATACCAATTCATCGAATTTGCTTGTTATTCTAGCAACGTCTTAAAATGATGTCTTACTCTTAAGTTCTAAAACAGAAAAGTGGAAAACCACAGGTCACCTAAAGCGACATAGATAAGATGCTACTGGGCAAGTTTGTGGGCGGTAGCGGAAATTCAAGCTACCGTCCACGACCTCTAGCCCTAGGTTGAGCAGAATTCGACATTTACTCATATTACAAGTACCGAAATAAAATTTAGATACACTCATACGGCGGTGTGCATGGAACCTTCAATGATACAGTTTGCAATTCCATGAAAAATGGCGTATAGCTCCCAATCAAAATAATGGCCCTAAACGAGAAAACAACGGACAGGACTAAACAAACTGTAAATTAAGGGAGGGGATCTGAAGTTAAAGACCCTACATATCACAAAAACTTCCAAAAGACACAATAAGAAAGAGGACAACCAGGCTCAGAGGTGATTATACAATACCCAAATCTATCAGAGCGCCAGTATTGGAACCAACCAATCCGTAATATTCAAGTTGAATTTTAACATTTACACTAACACAGCATAAATGTCGTGCTGAACGATATTAAGTGATCGAGATACAACTGCTTTGAATGACAGTACGGGAAGACATTTTACGAGAACAACGCTGCTGTGACAATCAAATAGAGTTGGATTCGTGAAAAGGACCCCTTAGAGGTATTGACCGCAAGGTGGGCTTCCTTCCTACATTCTCATATATGGGTACAGTGAACGTTTAAAACACATTTTTTGCGATTATGCTAAAACCACTGAAGCGAATTTGAAGAAAAATATTTTTGAACAAGGTAATTTATAACTACCTCATACTATTGTTACTTTAATGTTTAATGCATGAAAATGAAGGCGGTTATTTAGCGATCAGTTAGCTGCAATGCTGAACATCTTTGTCGCACTGGAAACTTCATTTAATAATGATGTAACTATAAAACGGAAAATTTTAAAGTACTTAATGCAAATGGTTGATTCTGTTTTATTACCTATGTTTAAAACTAGGCATTACCTTCCTTTTGTAAAATACTTTGAAAACGAATACAAGCATTGCGGAAAGCTCTTTAGTGAACACCTAACATTAAAATGTAGTATTACAAGCACGGATATAAGTCTGAAATAGACATTAACGTATGCAGATCTGCCTGGTCGGTTACAGCTATTATTACTAGCTTGGCAGTAAGTGTCTCCGCATACTTACACGTTTCTTCATTAGAAAATTGTACGCAAGTAAAAGTGATTTATAGTGCTAGTTCCCTAAACAAAATATACTTTAAACTAAAGTTATTCAAACTAACGGTTATGTGCGTTTTTTGTTAAAAATTTGTTCACATAAGAAAACTATTGGCAGAGGTGTAAAACAAATGATAGAGAATTCAAACTGTTTCATTTATAGATCTAAGTAGTTGTGCTTAGTAAATAGATAAGCTGACCTGATTCAAGTTTAAAAAAGAACTACCTGTTCTTTTGTAAACCTGCCAGTCCCGCTCTCTGACTCCTGGTGTTCTAATGGTTTAATGGTCTTACTTATGATTCAACACCTGCAGTGATATGATGAGCACATAGTATGGACTCCATCTACACATGTTCATAGAGATAAGGGGTTCCAACGACCAAGACCTACTCCTATGACTGAACGGTATAGTAAAATTGAAATGACGAAATATCATACCACTTATTGTACCCTTTTCATCATTCGGTGGTACACCACGATCTTAATATGTAAATCCTCAAGATCAACATCTTAACCTGTGGAATACATATACTCCGAAACCACGGAGGAACACATCTAGGAGTATATATAATACAATTAAAAGAAGCATAGAACGCAACCGAGCAAACAAATAACGAACTCGGTTAAAATATGTTAACAAGTGCTGTGTAAATGTAACCGACTGTTGAATTTATGGATGCATTACTTAGTCAGCCGCAATGCAACTAAACACGGTAGATTAATATTGCTTAGGAAGGTATTTCAGATGCGGATTGTTCTTGGCAAAAAGATGTTAGATTTGCCACAAAATACATAATTGTAACCAGTGCCTGTCTATGATGCCACTACAGGAACACCTCTAAAACGGTTTCAAAAGGAACGTAGTTTTAAACAAGAGGGTCATGATGACCCTGGATCACTCACCAGAGAAATATGAGCTACATATTTCAAATGTCAAACTGATGATTTTTAGAAATTTTTTGGAAGATTTTCCGATGTACAATCAAGTAACCCCTGGGGCGGGGCCAATATTACCCCGGCGGTTATGATTTGAACAATGTTTGTAGAAGTCTTCTGGGCAATGTTACATATCAAATATCTAAGATCTAGGCCTTCTGGTTTATTTTTAGAACATTTATGAAGTTTTCTTATGTACAATCAAGCAACCCCTGGGGCTAGGTCAATTTGACCCCGGGGTCATGATTTGTACAAATTTTATAGAGGTCCACTAGGCAATGCTACATATCAAATATCTAAGCCCGAAGCCTTCTGGTTTATTTTAAGAAAATTTTTGAAGATTTTTCTATGTACAATCAAATAACCCCATGGGGCGGGGTCAATTTGACCCCGGGGGTCATGATTTGTATAGATTTTGTAGAGGTCTTCTAGGCAATGCTACATGTCAAATATCTAAGTTCTAGGCCTTCTGGTTTATTTTTTTTTAAATGAAGATTTTCCTATGTAAAATCAAGTGACCCCTGGGGCGGGTCAATTTGAACCCAAGAGTCATGAGTTGAACAAATTTTGTAGAGGTCTACTAGGTAATGCTACAAGTTAAATATCTAAGCTCTATGCCTTCTGGTTTAATTTTACAAAAATGTTGAAGATTTTCCTATGTAAAATCAAGTGACCCCGTGGGGCGGGGTCAGTTTGACCCCAGGGGTCATGATTTGAACAAATTTTATAGAAGTCTACCAGGCAATGCTACACGTCAAATATCTAAGATCTAGGTCTCCTGGTTTATTTTTAGAAAATTTTGAAGATTTTTTATGTACAATCAAGTAACCCCATGGGGCGTTGTCAATTTGACCACACGTGTCATGATTTGAACAAATTTTGTAGAAGTCTACTAGGCAATGCTACACGTCAAATATCTAAGCTCTAGGCTTTCTGGTTCATTTTTAGAAAATTTTTGAAGATTTTCCTGTGTAAAATCAAGTGCCCCCATGGGCGGAGTCAATGTGACCTCGGGGGTCATGATTTGAACAAATTGTGTAGAGGTCTACTAGGCAATGCTACATGTCAACTATCTAAGCTCTAGGCTTTCTGGTTTATTTTTTAAAAACATTTGAAGATTTTCCTTCAGAAATCTAGGCAAAATCAAGTGACCCCTGGGGCGGGACCAATTTTGAACCTGGGATCATGATTTGAACAACTTTAGTAGATGTCCACTAGGCAATG
This sequence comes from Mercenaria mercenaria, assembly GCF_021730395.1. Classification (NCBI taxonomy): domain Eukaryota; kingdom Metazoa; phylum Mollusca; class Bivalvia; order Venerida; family Veneridae; genus Mercenaria; species Mercenaria mercenaria. The sequence goes on from NC_069362.1 coordinate 30,879,950, forward strand.
CAACATATCAAATATGTAAGCTCTAGGGCTTCTGGTTTTTGAGAAGAATTTTTTTAAGGTTTTCCTATGCAAAATCAAGTGACCCCTGGGACGGTGTCAATTTTAAGCCTAGGGTCATGATTTGAACAAATTTGGTAGAGATCTACTAGGCAATGCTTCACACCAAATATCTAAGCTCTAGGGCTTCTGGTTTTTGAGAAGAAGATTTTTAAAGTTTTTCCTTCCGGTTGCCATGGCAACCAGAGTTCTGCATAAAATCCAATTCTTTGAACAGTTTTTGTAGAGCTTCACTTAAGAAACAATCCTGTAAAGTTTGGATGAAATTGGCCTAGCGGTTTATGAGGAGATGTCGTTTAAAGTAAAAGTTTACGGACGACGGACGGTGAGTGATCCTAATAGCTCACCCTGAGCCGTTGGCTCTGGTGAGCTAAAAAGACATTGATTGAAATTAAATGCAAACCCCAACAGACTTGAAGATTATCTACCTAGATTTACAAGCACTTCTTATTTATAAGTAAAAAAGATCAAATACCATGTCTTATATAAATATATAAACAAATTTTATAATAACATTGAAGTAATACATATACTAGAGATGGTACCTAAAAAATTAAAATTCCTCTTTACAGATTTTTTTCAGAGTGAAATGATAGCTAAGTGCACCAATTTTCTAAATATATTTATGTTTTTTTCTTTTTCCATACAAAAACAGAAATATTTGATCTTCAAAAATGACTTTTATTATCACAGCAGTGTTGTTTGTGCCGTGTGGCGGCCGTAAAAAGTCTCCCCTTACATTCAATCAGGGCTGTTATATTTCGATCTTCTCAGATCGTTCAGCACAACTTTCATGTCGTGTTATTGGTACTATTTAGTTTCTCAACATGACCATTTCGGCCTGGGTGGTTCCAATACTCCCGCTTTCATAGCATTGGGTATATTATAATCACCCCTTGGATATGGTGCCTGCTTTTTAATTTTGTCTTTTGACAGTTCCTGTGATACGCAGGCTACATAACCTTAGATCCCCTTCCTAAATTCTAGTTTGTTTAGTTCTGCCCATTGTTTTCTCGTTTGGGACAAACCCATTATTTTATCTGGGGACCAAACGCCGCTCTTCATGGAATTACACGCCTCAACACAAGGTCGAGGAGGCCGTGCTGCCAACATCTTCCTCTTCTTAAGAACTAGCGCAAACTTTCAGCGATTTCTTCATCGATAAAATTGATGGAATAAGAAATAAAATTAGGTCAGAAACAGAATTACAAACCGGTGTTACCACCGAGGAAATTTCGAACACGCAAATAGATAAACTTGTTGAATTCACTGCAGTCTCACAGGCTGAAGTGAAAAAAAGTTATTTCAAAATCTGCAAGTAAATCGTGTGAGCTAGATCCACTTCCAACATGGCTTTTGAAAGAATGCTTAGAAGAACTGCTACCATTTCTCACTAAAATAATCAATTATTCTTTGGAGAAAGCCTATGTACCGAAATACTTCAAAAGTTCGTTGATCAGACCACTCATCAAAAAGTCAGATCTAGATGCAAATGTTCTGAAGAACTACAGACCTGTATCTAATTTACCGTACGTGTCTAAAATACTTGAAAAGGTAGTCGATGCTCGTTTGGAAATTTTTCACAATGTACACTAAACCAGTTGGTACAATATGCAAGAAACATGGACTAAATCATCATTTTTACGCCGACGATGGACAGCTTTATTTATCTTTCAAACCAACAAATCCGGTCTCTCAAAAGGATGCTTTACGCTGTGTTGAAAACTGTCTCGCAGAAATCGTATCTTGGATGAACAGCAACATGTTGAAAATCAATGCCGATGAAACTGAAGTCATTGTATTTACCTCTCAAAGAAACGAAAAACATATTGAATCGGTTACTGTGAAAATTGGAGAAGAGAACATTAAACCATCTAAATGTGCAAGGAATCTTGGTGCTTTTCTAGACTCCAAAATGAGCATGGAAAAACATATTAACTCAGTTTGTAGATCAGGGTACGGACAGCTACGTCAAATAGGCCACATCAGGAAATATCTAAATACAGATGCTACAAAATCTCAAGTAAATTCACTCGTCACTTCACGCATTGATTATTGCAATGTGCTCTTGTATGCCGTTCCGAAGGTCTTGCTGAATAGACTTCAAAGTCTTCAGAACACTGCAGCTCGAATTATAACGAGAATATCGCGTTATGATCACATTACGCCGGTATTAAAAGAACTGCATTGGATACCAGTTACTCATAGAGTGGACTTTAAGATTCTAGTTCACACATACAAAGCATTGCATGACCAATCACCGATCTATGTTAAAGACTTGCTGGGACTCTATCAGCCAGCAAGAAATTTGAGATCCAAGAACAACTCAAAACAACTAGTTGTTCCAAAAAGCAAAACTGTGAGGTACGGTGATCGTAGTTTTTCATCAGCTGCACCGAAGTTATGGAATGCTCTTCCGGCTGCCATTAGAGACGCTAAAAGCTTGGATGCTTTCAAACGATCATTTAAAACACACATTTTCTTCAAGGTCTATTGAAACTCACTTTGCACTGGAAAACAAGCTTTGCAATGGAAATCATTTCCTATTGTTAATTGTTCTTTAAAATATCTTGTACAATTAAAATGTAGAGTAAAACCTCATTCAGGCTAAATACCTTTTATTGTTGATATATTTTTTGTGTTGTATTGTATGTCCATATCATTCTGTTATATGTAGTTTGTACAGCGCTTTTGAACGTTTATTTTATAGATGAAAAGAGCGCTATAAAAATATGGTAAATAATAATAATAATAACACGTGTATCATTGAAGGTTCCATGTTCACCGCCGTTTGAATACATCTGCGGATGTCTCTAAATTGCTTTTTGTACTTTTAGCATGTGTAAATGTTGAGTTCTGCTCAATCCGGGGCTTGAGGGCGTGGACGGTAGCATGCATTTCCACTACCGTCCATGAACAGGCTCAATCAAACCGAGCCTGCAACATTTTCGTTTTTGTCGTGTTGAGCGACCTGTGAAGTTTCCACTTTTCTCTATTTTCTCAAAATATATGAAGCAAAATGGACAACTCTTGTACTGACAGTTTTTTAATGATTATACGATTTCCCCAATTATAGTCTATATCATAAGTTTCCACGGCTAAATATATTCAATAGAGTATAGTGTAAGTTTGGTCTACTTTCAACACTTTGAAAGAGCCTATACTGAACTTCCTTTTGATTTTTTTATCAAGTCAAATTCCTAGACTAGCTAAGAGTCTAAAACGCTTGAAAACTTTTAAGTGAAAGAGAATGACATGCTCTTTGTTATAAGCTTACCAAAACCATACCACAAATTAACCTGAAAAAAGTTATTAACGATTTTATAATGTAAACACACCCCTACACCATATTACCATCAATATTTTTCACTCACGAATGCACTCAATTCAGGTGATAATTGCTGATATAATTGTAAATGAGAGGCCCCAAAAAACCTTTTTTCAAGTTGTGTATATGTTTAAGTTGTAAATTAATGTTGATATCTGAAGTTATTACCCGCTTACTTTGTTAACAACAATAAATAAAACACCTTATAGTTTGTTTTTAAGGTAGTTGACCGGTATCGAAACTCATCATATAAAGTAATCTCCATATGCTTTTTCAGCATTTTTTGTGTTTCATGGAAAGCAATGATCGTGATAGTTCCATCCAAAGAATGTTGAATTGCTTAAAATACATGGCATAGAGTCATTACCTTTCATCTACCTTCGGATATTGTATTTACAACCACTGCCATAAAACATTGTAATTATATTTGATGACAATGATTTTTTGTGTTACATTATTTGAATCAAAATACTCTGAACAGTAAGAGAAACTCTATAAAATGACTAAAGCATATATAAGAAACACTTTCAAAACGATTCACTGAAGTTATAAATATACGCAATCTAGCTACTAGCATAAAAATGATACCAATTTAACTTTTTTGTTATTTCTCATTGTTGGATATATAAGTTCTACATTTTAACATATGAATTTTGTGTAAACCAATGCATCACCATTTAGAAAAATAAATTACATTGACTAAGAGATCAGAACTTTATTACGTTTCTTAATTTTGTAAATTTTCTTTTAAGGAACTTATGCATTGTGTTACATTTTCTTCATGTACTTCTAAACTTTCTATCAGGGCCTCGCTACAATTTATATAATAAAATAACTGTCAGTGTACGCAATGAGAAAGTGTGCATGTTGTATATTGAATACAATGAGATTTTAACAAATGTAAGTCATATTTTGTCTGCCTGATTAGTTCTTGCAAAAAAGGACCTATCTGATTTTTCTTTCATTTTTGACCAGTGTTTTATGGTTTTATGTTGGCTTCAGTTTATTAGTCAATTCAGAGTTGTTCCCCTTAGATTTCCTTGGGTAGGTACCATCTCTAATAAATATAATATTATGCTACCAAAAGAATAAAAAAAAGTCGCGTCTTTTTGTTTGTCTTTTTCTGATATTGAGAAAGAAATCGTAGAGCAGTTAAGATCTAAATGGAAGTTTCGTTCATGATAGTAACTTTTAAGCTCCCCCCAGAATTTTTAGCGCATGGACATTCCCAAAATAAGTGTTTAATAGATTCAACATTCATTGAACAGAAGTCACATATATTTGATACGACGATTTTATTTTTTTTGTTTTAGCATACTTTTATTTGTCGCAATTATTCTATGCAGATATTTAAATTGAAAATTTCTATATTTACTATCTATAGTTGATGTTGGTATGTTTTTATATATTTCTTTCCATTTTAAATCTGCATTTGGTTTGATGTTTTTCCATTTATTTTCTGCCGAGTTCGGAGATATTTTATCATTTTTCATTTGATGTTCAACAAATATGTATTTGTTTTCTCTATATTCAAAAAAATAATATATGCTTCTCCGCCATTGCAACGTTTAGTGTATCGACGTGAACACTTTTTATAGAAGTTATGCGAAATATTACCATAATAATAAAGAAGTTACTAAGAGAACATGTAATATCCAAGACTCCGTGTGATTTAGCCAGAATGTGGCTAAAATGTGCAAAGTCATGCAATACAGGCATTGGACAGAGGTTTTCTTTACTTGAAATTAAATTAGAGTCATCTGTTGCCGTACGGTTAATGCTGCTAAATTAGAATTACTTGCCCATCACCACTGTGGGTTTGAAAACACGCTTTGGGTATAGATTGTTTTCATGATAGGCTTGTGGAAGGTTGATGGGCATCTGTGGTCTTCCTACACACTCAGTCTCCATCTGACATATACTTACGGTGTTTCGTTTACGACAATGGTGACATTTTATTTTATATTAAACTTCGATGCATGATGGTAGATGACAAAAATGCGATGACGCGATGGCACGATGATGAAATAACGATGATACGATGGTAAAAATGCGATGGCACGATGATGGATTGGGATGGCACGATTGTTGAAATGTCGATATAATATAACTTCTTCCTTTTCGCACCATCAGCGACGTTTTTACAATCGCACCATTGTGCCATCGCGTTTTCATTATCGTACCATCATGCCGTCGCGTTTTCACCATCGTACCATTGCGTTTTTATCATTATACCATGGCGTTATCATCATCGTACCGTCGCGTTTTCAACATCGTGCCATCGTGTTTTCACTATCGCGCCCTCGTGCCATCTCGTTTTCATCAACGTGACATCATGTCATCGCGATTTCACCATCGTACCATCGCTTTTTCTCCAACGTTCCATCGTTTTATCACCACCGTACCGTCGCGTAACCACCATACCATTGCAGTTTCACCACCGTACCATCGCGTTTTTAATATCGTACAATCGCGTTTTCTCCATCGTACCATCGCAGTCCGGTTATAAATGCGTAGTACGATAATGAAAACGCGATGGTAAGATGGTGAAAACGCGATAGTACGGCAATAAAAACGCTATAATACATCGACATTTCACCACTGTACCCTCGCATTATCGCGTTTTCATCATCGTGCCATTGCGTTTTCACCCTCGTACCATCATTGTTACATCATCGTGCCATCGCACTATCGTGTTTTCGTCATATTACCATCGTAAATCGCAGTTAAGGATTCAATTAAATGTCACGATAGTCCAAACGGAGCACCGTATATACTGGTGTTATGATATAGTTTCAATAAACTATTGTTATAAATAAAGCACATTCTTTTGTAACCGGCTAACTATTACAATGAAATGCTTTAAAAACGCAATAATGTTTAGTCTGCTGTAAGAGATTATTGTAGATCTTTAGAGTTTTAATATTGAAATAAACAAAGACTTATTGCGTACCGATTTCTAAACCTTAATTTTGAAAGCATTCGTGCATTGAATAAACTGATATTTTAAGCAATTATATCATGTTTTCCGGTCTGCAATGTATAACTGATCTATGAAATAATTTACCGACCTTCAAAAGCTTTTAATAACTTTTTGAAGTTTTTCCAAATGATACAAAATGTTGTTATTTTCAAAAGGGTTGTACTTTCACAAAACAAAACATGTTTTCATAATTATGAAACTTGCACAGTGATGTCAATCTTATAATGCCAAAGATGTGTTGAAAATCTTAAAACACTAAGTATTGTACCAAGTTCCTGATAAGCATTATGATATGCAAATGATTTACATTATTTCTTTGTTAAAAAGGGCATAATATTGACAAAATATTGACAAAATGAAGTTGTGTTGTATCATGATGCCGATTACATTTGATAAGTTTGCAAGTAGTTGGCCTTATAACTCTTCAGAAACGAACTTTCATGCGAAACTAATACCAAAATTGTAGTCTAAAGGGAGCATAATTTTGAAATAGGACAGAATTGTAGAGTGCAAATTTCACCTCTTTTAAATCTTTTACTGATTTTTGATTATAATTTGTGTGGACGTCGCCATTTTACCAAACATGAAGATGATTCGCCTATTGTCATCGGTTACAATTCCACTTTTCTTACATTTAATTTCATAATATGATTGCTTCGTCTAAAAACCTGTTTATGCAACTATCCAATTAGTTTGTACGCAAACATACCACAATTTAAATGTATATTAGTCAGTTAGCTACTGCACTTTTAAGGTCATTACAACAAGGCAAAGCCTTGGCCATTAAGGTCAGGACTTGTCCTGTCTTACTACCGTTTTACTTTGTCTTTTGATACTCGTGACCACATAATCATGTTATGATTTCAGTTACATTAATACGTGTGTGCGTGTGTGAACATGGTTTATATTAAATTGAAATAGAGAATAATTAATTTACTCAAAAACGTCCTAGGTAAACATATGAATATTTTCTCTCTCTCAGTTACATTAATACGTGTGTGCGTGTGTGAACATGTTTTATATTAAATTGAAATAGAGAATAATTAATTTACTCAAAAACGTCTTAGGTAAACATATGAATATTTTCTCTCTCTCTCTCTCTTTTTGTGGTTGTTGTTGTTGTTGTTATTTGCATTTTTAGTTTTCGGAGTAGTAGTCTTCTAAAGCACATAGGCACTATGTGCATAGGTACTATGTGAATCACTACAAAATTCCCTAAATAAGGGTAGCATATAATGCTGGTTTGTATCAAACCCTTTAGAGTTTGTTATTGAAACGTTTTGGAATGTCACCAGGTCGTTTTTAAACAGTATTAAAATGCATGTCATGTAATTTGAATTTTAAATTATTATTTCAGCGCTCTATGCAATTATTCAGAGCACAAAAAGCTTATTCGGAAACCTGAACAACTTTTAATGCAACATGAGAGGTTTTGAAATGTGCAACGCCCTTAACGCCCTTAAGCCTCGGCTTTAAGGGAAGTGTACATTTTAGCAGCGGACGTAACTTTTTTTTAAATAAATATGCACATACGATCATACGAACAAGAAAACGCATAACAAAAAAGCAAGTATCTAAAAGCAAATATAACAAGAAGCTATCTCACCAGGATTACCGTCATACTTTAACATCAATTTTTGAAAATTCATGTACATAACAATGCTCACCTGTCAGATATAACCCATTTCATTGTTTTCTTTTAAAGCCAAAACACTGCTTAATTAATTTGTGTCTGGACGAACAAATGTCTAGTAGTCAGTTCGAAAACCAATTAAGGTCGGTGTTCAGTGTTATATGATATGGTAGCTATTGAATTATCAGAACGAGGCTAATATTGTAAACATGAATATGAATCAAAGTGCAACAAAGTCCATTATAAAAAGGAAGCTTCAAATAAGATGGTTAGGCAGAGTTTGAAATCCAGGATTAAAATGTTAAAATGGTAAACATTTGATAAAATCTATAAAATATGACCACGATTATGCTGTTTTATTGGTCCTTGACTTTATTATCACTAGTGATTTTATAACAACGTGTTGAAACGCTCGCATTTAATAATTCTTAATATCGATTTATTACCTATCATGTACCACACAACTCTAGATTTCTTTTATTTCAAAACAGTAGGTGGGAGTTTGTGCCCGACATTTTGGGGACATTTTGGGGCCCACAAAAGTTCATAGGTTTCATGCTAAGTTTCCTCTTATAAGTAGTATAGACTTAGAAAACATAATTATTTATTTTATAGGATACAACTTGCATCCTTTACAAAATTTATGTTAATTTTTTTATTCTAACAACGTCTTAAAATGATGTCCGGACAACATCTTACACTTAAGTTCTAAAATAGAAAAAGTGGAAAACCACAGGTCGCCTTAAGCGACATAGATAAAAAATACTATTGGGCCTGTTTGTGGACGGTAGCGGAAATTCAAGCTACCGTTCACAACCTCTAGCAGGGTTGAGCAGAACTCGACATTTACACATATTACAAGTACCGAAATTAAATTTAGAGACACTCATACGGCGGTGTACATGGAATCTTCAATGATACAGTTTGCAATTCCATGAAAAGTGGCGTATAGCTCCGTATCAAAATAATGGGTTTGCCCTAAACGAGAAAACAACGGGCAGGACTAAACAAACTTGAATTTAGGGGGGGGGGGGTGGATCTGAAGTTAAGAACCTGCATATAATAAAACCTTCCAAAAGACAATTAGAAAGCGCACAACCAGGCTTAGAGGTGATTATACAATACCCAAACCTATCAAAGCGGGAGTATTGGAACCAACCAATCCGAAATATTCAAGTTGAATTTGAACATGTACATTAACACAAAATAAATGTCGTGCTGACGATCCAGTTTGGCAGTAAGTGTTTCCGCATACTTACACGTTTCTTCATTAGAAAATTTTAAGCAAGTAAAAGTGATTTATAGTGCTTGTTCACTAAACAATATATACTTTAAACTAAAGTTATTCAAACTAACGGTTATGTGCGTTTTTTGTTTGCAGATGTGTGAAACAAGTTAGATAGCAAAGAATTCAAACTGCTTCATTCACGGATCTAAGTATTTGTGCTTAGTGAAAAGATATGTCCTGATTCAAGTTTAAAAATGAATCTACCTGTTCTTTTGAGAACCTGCCAGTCCCGCTCTCTGACTCCTAATAGTTTAATGGTCTACCTAGTCTGTGAATTCTCTATCTCATATATAGTCTCACGTATGAAACGACCTACTGGAGTCCCATCCATGTGTTACATAGGTCAAAAATATATAAGTGATCGCAACATGAAGCATTAAAGTTTAGATTTTGCACCAAAAGTCTATGACTTTCGTCTGAGAAGGCCCCTTGTACTCCCACTAGCGAAAGAGGAATCCTCTCTAACGCCATCCGTTTCACATTAGTCATCATCCGCCCTGATAGAGAGTAAACTTGAAATTTTGTAGCCATTTGTAGCAAAATTTCTATTTAATATATTATTCCAGAGACTCTCATTACTGTTGCAAAAGTAACTGAAAAGCATGGTTTTATACAGATCATGTGTAGAGTAAATTTCCGACAAGCAAAACTGCATAGAGGTGCAACTATGTACTTATGTTTCAACATCTGCAGTGATTTGATGATACATAGTACGGACTCCATCTACACATGTTCATGTTGATGTTCCTGTTACGTCAGAGGGTAACAATGTTTTGTTATAGTTAATAAAAATAACAGACAGACAAACCAGCAACTATAACAATAACAAATTTTTATACATGAATTTAAGTAAAAATCCAAATACCTTTGAAAATGACAAAAAGCTTTAAAATCCAATATAATAACTAAAATAGTCCAAATCCAGGTCAAATTTAAATCCAGTCAGAATGAATTCCATTTTTAATATAAATCCTTCAAATAATACTTCCAAATATTAAATATCCAAACTGGTAATAATTTGTTTTTAAGAAATACAGGAAAGTTTCATCAATATTTACAGATTAGTTTCTTAGGTTCTTAGGTTCTGTTTTTAATCTAAAACATATGACTATATATTGTATCATGGAAGGTTCCAGAGTTCTCATGTAACAATAAAAATTTAAAAAAACTTTCCTAAAAAATAAAGAACAATCTTTTCCTGAAATAACTGACATACACTGTTTATCAATAATTGATACATTACTGATAGAATTATCTAGATTAAAGGAGAATGTTATAGTGAATACAGAATAATGTCTTAAAACAAGGTCAACAAACAATGTTTTGTCTCAAGAAAAAAAAAATATCTATACATAACACCTCCCCACCTAAAGAAAACATAATTTAATAAAACTTTCTTTTAATTTTACAACATATCAAACAAATGAAACATACATAATGCATGAAAAAGAAATATATCAGTTTTACAATTATCACACATGTACTAAAATATCATTTTACAATTATAATACATATAATTAATATATCATTTTACAGTTATAGCACATATACTAAATAACATTATTTATAACTGATAGAACCCTTGGTTCAAATCCTGGACAGGGCATCTGCTATAAGATTATCTTTGCCCTTGATGTGCAGAATATCCAAGTTATACTCTTGGAGTAAAACACTCCATCTTAGCAATCTCTGATTTTTGTTTTTCATTTTGCTAATGAAAGTTAAGGGATTGTGGTCACTGAAGACAACAATAGGGTATGTGACTGCACTTAAATATACTTCAAAGTGCTGAATAGCCAAAATTAGAGCTAGACACTCTTTTTTAATAGTAGAGTAATTTCTCTGATGTTTATTAAATTTCTTTGAGAAATAACAAGCAGGATGATTAATCCAAGAGTTGACTTCTTGTAGCAATACCCCTCCAGCACCAATATCACTAGCATCTACTGCTAACTTAAAAGGTTGGTCAAAATTTGGTGCCAAAAAAATTGGTTTGCTCTTAAGAATGGCCTACAAATTTTCAAATGATTTTTGACAATTATCATTCCAGATAAATATTGACTTTTAAGAAAGTAAATTGGTTAAAGGTTCAGCAATAGAAAAAATAAAAATGACAAAATTTTCAGTAGTATCCAGCCATATCGCGAAAACGCATAAATTCTCTTTGTTGGTTGGAACTGGAAAATCAGAGATTGATTCAACCTTAGCATCAATAGGTTTTACTTGACCCTGTCCCACAACATGACCTTAAAAAGTAACACAAGCTTTACAAAATTCACTTTTTGATAGATTAATCGTCAAATTTTGCTTCATTGACTCTCCTGGAGAAGTCCCTGATGGTCTGTAGATGACTTTCCCAAGTGTCATGGTGTATGATGACATCACCAATGTATCCATCACATCCTTTAAGTCCAGAAATGATTGAATTGAAATGTTGCAGGCGAGTTTTTCATACCGAATGGCATAACTTTGTAATGAAACAATCCAAATGGTGTAACCATGGCTGAAACTTGTTTAGCTTTTTCTGTGAGAGAAACTTGCCAAAATCCTTTTAACAAATCAAATTTTGTTACATATTTTGCTTGTCCAATTTTATCCATACAGTCATCAATTCTACGTATTGGAAATGAATTTGTTTTTGTGACACTGTTAACTTTCCTGTAATCTGTACACAGGCGATAGGATTTGTCAGATTTTAGAACAAGAATACATGACGATATCCATTCACTGCTAATGGGTTCAATGAAATTATTGTCCAACAAATATTGAATTTCTTCTTTTAGATGATTTTGTTTTGTTGGTTTCATTCTATATGGATGTTGTTTAATTGGTGTCGTCGAATCTGTAAGATCAATGTCATGAAAATTTTTGTCAGTTCTAGAAGGTACATCCGAAAATAAATGTTCATATTCATGGATAAGTTGTTTCAGCTGTTCTCTGTGTTGCGGTTCCAAATGTGAAAGTTTTTCATCAAGGTGTTGAAGAATGTCTGAATTTTTAAGCTTTGTTTGACCATGGACAGTGCTGTTATTTTGTTCAAAATTACATTCAATTGAATTATCAATTTCCTCACAAACAGGTACACTAATACTAACAGGATGTGGGACAAAGTTATCTCTATCAATGTATTCTTTTAACATATTTATATGACAAGCTGCTTTTGCTTGCGCCTCCCAGGAATGTTAATGTTGTAAATTAGATCACTTGACTTCTTGTCAACAGTATAAGGACTATGATACTCGCTTGTAATGGTTTACCAGGGATAGGTAAAAGTGCCAAAACTCTATCACCTGGTTTAAAAGTTCTTTCTACAGCACATTGATCATACCTTGATTTCATTCTGTTTTGAGCAGATTGCAAATTTGAACGTGCAAATTCACAAGCTTTTGTCAATTTAGTTCTGAAGTCAGAAACATATTGAAGCAATTTTAAAGAACTGTCATCTTCTGAAAGAAATTTTTCTTTAAATAATTTTAAAGGTCCACGGATAGTGTGACCAAACACTAATTCAAATGGACTTTAGCCAAGTGATTCTTGTACAGCATCTCTGACCGAAAATAACAAAAATGAATACCTTCATCCCAGTCTTTTCTGTATCAAAACAATATGTTCTAATAATATTTTTCAAGGTTTGATGAAATTTTTCTAAGGCACCTTGACTTTCTGGGTGATAGGCTGAAGATTTGTATTGTTCTTTGCCTAAGCTATGTCATTCTTGTTGAAATATGTTAGACATAATATTAGAACCTTGGTCAGACTGTACAGATTTTGGTAGACCAACAATGTGAAAATTTTGTTAAAGCCTTCACAATGGATTGAACTTTAATGTTTCTTAAAGGAATAGCTTCGGGAAATCTTGTTGAAGCACACATAACTGTCAAAAGGTACTGGTTCCTTGGTTTGGTTTTAGGCAAGGGACCAACACATTGTACTATTATTCTACTGAAAGGTTCATCAAATGCGGGTATTGGCTGGAGATATGCCTTAGGTATTTTCTGATTGGGTTTGCCTACCATTTGACATGTATGACAAGTCATAGAAAATTTAGAAACATCAGATTTCAAATTAGGCCAATAAAAATGATTCAAGATCTTTTGGTATATTTTATTTACACCGCAATGACCTGACATGGGCGTTTCATGAGCCAGAGAAAGAATTTCCTGACGGTAAAATTTTGGGACCACAATCTGGTAATTAACTGTCCATTCATCATCAGCAGGGGCATCTGGTGGTCGCCATTTTCATCAAAATCCCATGTTTAACAAAATAACAGACAGGAACCTGTGAAGCTTCTTCTTCACTAACAGTCTTTTGAAATAATAATGAAATTTCAGGATCATTGTTTTGTTCCAGAATAAGCTGTGACTTTGACAGCGAGTTATGACCTTGGTCATTGAAAGGAGAATAATCAGAGCAGTTGTCAGAGTCTGTTTGTTGAACAAACAGATTTGAAGAAACAGAATTATCTGTCTCAGAATTAAATGTTTCATTGATAATAGTATCAGACAAATCAATTTCTGACACAAGATCACTCTCAATGGCTTTCTTAGCCATAGAACGATAACTGCACAAAAAGGGTAAAGGTGAGGAATTTCCTGTTCAACAGAATCAGGTTTCTGATCCAAACAAAGTGTGTTAGTTACAAGTGGATTTACCACAACCTTATCTCCAGCTAGGCCATTTCCTAACAATAAATGAACACCTTTAAATGGGGAATCAGGTCTAACACCCACAGTCACAGGGCCAGTAACCAATCTGAGGTTAAATAAACATTATGGAGGGGTACAGAAACAAAACCATGTTCCACCCCTTGAATAAATACATTTGTACTAGAAGAAGTCTTCTCAGAAAAAGGCAGAACATCTGCACGAATAAGAGATTGAGAAGCTCCAGTATCACGTAGGATTTTAATAGGTGTAGACTGGGTAGAATCACCGATAAGTGATAAAGAACCACCAGATATGAATGACTCACAAACCTCCATAATAGAATCAGACTTGGCGTCCTTGACCCCTATAATTATATACATATATATATATATATATATATATATTTATATATATATATATATATATATATATATATATATATATATATATATATATATATTTATTTATTTATTTATTTATTTATATCAGAAAAAGGCTGGGGTTTAGACTTAAGAGAGGTAAAGCCAGTTGGTCTTGCCTCATCTCTTCCCTGTTTCCTATTTAGAGAAAAGCATTGAGATATAATATGTCCAGGTTTCCTGCAGTAACTGCAAGTGGGTAGAGACAAGGGTTTTTCAGCAGGTTTATTACCTGAATTTTCAGGTGTATTACCTAAAATATTTGACTTTTGAGAACTTCCTGTATTAGAATTATTACCAAATGAAAACCTAGAATTATTTTGTGGAAAATATGGTTTCTTGTTCAAATAATTTGGTTTGTTGAAGGAAATGTTATGAGTCAAAGTATAATTATCAGCCAATCTAGCAGCCTCATCTAAATTTTCAACCTGTTTTTCATCCAAGAATGTTTTGACCTCGATGCCAACACACTTTTTGAATTCTTCTGTTAACATCAACTGCCTATGTTTGTCATAGCTATTACCTATTTTCTTTGATGTACACCACCTATCAAATAACTGCTCTTAACTCTGGCAAATTCAACGTGAGTCTTTTCGGACTCCTTTCTGCAATTTCAAAATTTTTGCATGTAGGCCTCGGGAACGAGCTCATAACCTTTCAAAATTAAATTTTTGACATAATCATAATTTGAGCTTTGTTCTAAAGACAGCTGTGTATTCATTTCACGAACTTTGCCAATCAAAACACTTTGTAAAAGAAGACTCCAATTTTCCTTAGGCCATTTAAGGTTTTCAGCTATTTTCTCAAAATGCATGAAATATTTGTCAACTTCTTTTTCTTGAAAAGGTGGAACTAACCTAATATGTTTTGTGACATCAAAGTGAGAAGGACTTGGAGGTTCTGCACTTCTACTTTTTCATTTCAAATTCATATTGCATTCTTTTTTCTTCTTTCTCTCTTTCTCTTTCTCTTTCTTCCCTTTCTTTCTCCATTTCTGCAATTCCCTTAATTTCAAATCTGATTGAGTTTCTACATTTAATGACTCAGCAGATGAATCAAAAATATCTTCATCTATGAAATTCTGAACAAGAATGTTCTTAGTTTCTTGTTTGAGCATGGAAGACTTTACTTCAGAAATATTATAATGTTGGCAAGCAGAAGTAAATCAGGTTTTTATAGCTAACTTGAACATCTCCTGGGATGGCTCAGCCTCAAACTTATCAAATTCAAATTACATTTTGATAGCTGCTGGTATGTATACTTTACCAAAAATAAAGTCTAAGAAGTTTTCCAGTACAAAATAATCTGTAAAAATTGGCTGAAAAGTTTCAATATATTAAAGTCAAAATATTAAATTCAAAAATGTAGCTGTCAATGGTTTATCCCGGACGAGCGCCTAATTTCTGTTACGTCAGAGGGTAACAATTTCTTCTTATAGTGAATAAAAGTAACAGAAAAATAAACCAGTAACTATAACAATAACAAAATTTATGAATTTAAGTAAAAATCCAAATACCTTTGAAAAGGACAAAAGGCTTTAAAATCCAATATAATAACTAAAATAGTCCAAATCCTGTCCAGGTCAAATTTAAATCCAGTCAGAATGAATTCCATAATGTTTTACACAGTTCAAAAGTAATATCCAAAATTTATAATTCCTCTGTTCAAAGATATTTTTTAAATCCAGAAATTTTTAATACTAATCCTTCAAATAATGTTTCCAAAAATTAAACATCCAAACTGGTAATAATTTGTTTTTAAGAAATACAGAAAAGTTTCATCAATATCTAAAAGTTTTTCCTTCCTCCTGAAAATTTTACAAATCTGCACAACTGTTTCTTATATTTCAGTTTTTTTTTAATTCTGAAGGGAAGGTTTCTGTTTCAAACATTTTAAACTAATATAAAGTAAATTTAAGTGATTTAATGAAAGAAAATGCAGTTACAATATTTTCTTTTTCTACAGAGCAAAAAAAAACTTTTATTGTGAAACTATTGTATCTGCACTGTGTCAGATACAATAGTTTCACGATGAACAAAATATGATAATGCAGATACAATATATTTCACTTTTTCTTGATTTACAGTGAAAAGAGAGAAAATGAATTCTAATATTTTGTCACATTGTGGGTATTAATAAGGCAGTTAAGAAAATGGCATAAAACCAATTTTTGGTCAAAATGTCAGATACAATAGTTTCACGATCAACCCTCGACATATACAAACATGCATGTAGGAGGAAACAAGTAGGGCATCGTCTTGGCAAAATACCGCTTGTGAGTTTAAAGTAGTTTACTGGCACCAAACGCCATTCTTTATTCTTATATTACAAGGTGTATATTCCCATGGCCAGACATTATTAAAAGTTAACTTTTTAACTCATGGGTGAATAGCGTGATTGTTTTTATCATACAATTATGCTTAAGATGGAATGCTGGAATGCATCCCAAAATTTTTTGCCGAATATTGTCCTGAATTTTATACTGTACAAAATTCAGGGTATATGCGATTGAGTTACGATTTTACTGTGTCGCCATATTGTTCGTGTTTTTTTGCTATTTTGCCACAAACATTGCCCCTGACGTCAGTTTTCGTGCAACGGCGAGTTCTGGGTCCTTTCGGCATCTTTCCTTTCCTGCGCTCTGAATGTCATATAAATGAAAAATATAAAATAATTGTCAGTTTGCATTCAGAAAAGGCTACTCGATAGTATAACATTCAGTGAATTGAAATTGACTCTTAGGACGTCGGTGACTATTTTGTGACGTCAGAACGGAAAAAATCACATCAAGTTTTGCTAAAAAATTTGCCTTAAACTTCAGTTTATTAAAAATCGACTCGATAAAAGAAAACCTTATAATTTTGGTATGTTGTTTGGCAATGTGTGTACGTCTAGTAGACACATAAATACTTAGGGGTCACCGACTTCAATAGTTCGAAATATAACGTAACTTTACCATCACCCCCAAATGGTTTGTGGCTATATAACGTTAGAGTAAAAAAAAAACGTGTTTCAACATACACAACTCACGTTCTAGTTAAAACGAGATGTATTTATTATAAGAAATTTTCACGATATATTCGATCTCAACTTTAGATGCTATGTACTAGTGAAAGAAAACACATTTGACAAGATATATCTTGTACATTTGTTCGTAAGTATTTGACCTGGCACTTATTAATCTTCGCTAATATTTTCGGACGTTTTCGTTACTTTACGCAATATTTTATCTTGAAAAGATCTATAATTACACAAATAACCTTTTTGGTTAACGTCTGACTTCCACGCACGTTACCACGGGTACGAAATTACCGCAGACAATTTTCTAAATTCAATATCATGTAGTGTTACCGTATATGTTTTTATTCTTACAATGTCTTTTGCAACGATTTTCACGAATCTTAATGGTTTTCTCTTTTAGTATCTATTTTCGGGAGTATTTTGTCTTTTTATCTAAGATACCTTTAAAGATTTTTATTCGACACTTAATTACTTCAAAATATCTTGAATACAAGTGTATTTCTTTCAATAAATTAACCATAAAAACTAAATGAATAAGTGTATTAATATTCCGTCCTGTAAAATCTGGAGATAACATTTGAAAATAAATACAGTGGAACCTCACTAATCCGAACCCCTCTAATCCGAAAACCTCTCTAAACTGAACGAATTATTTGGTCCCATTTTTTCCTATTCATTCTCTATTGTAAAAATACCCTTGTAATCCGAAACCTCTCTACTCCGTAAACCGAACATATTTTGAGATTTTTATATCTAATTACATTAAAATCTACCCTTCTAATCCGAACCTTGTCAATGCATCTGATGTATATTAGACTGAGGACTACAACCCACAACTTCGAGATTGATGGCTAATCGTTTTGTCCCCGCAGCCACTTGCACATGCGATATTTCTAGAATCATAAAGAATACTTACGCAGTAGTTATTTCTCCATTGAGGGTCTCGTCAATACTTATGGACAACACATCCACTTTTTACTATCCATTTGTTATTCCTATTGATGCTGTCAAAATGCACATTCAAAGCTTGAATAATAGATGTCTTTTCTGTTACTAATCGTCTAATGCAAAATGCTAACTTAGCTTTGTAAAAAAGCTAGTAGACATCAATCTCCACATCTCATTCGTGCGAGATTACGAGTTGAGAGAAGAGTCTGTTCTATACGCATAATGCTGAGCAACTGATATCATTTTTTGTATCCTTGGTAAACGACTAGCGATCAAAGCCCCGACCTTCCGCTCGAGAGAGACAAAGACAGTGAGATCATAGTAAGGCAGAATAGCTAGTCCAGCGAACAGATTTTATTCTTAAAAAAATAGATCTTTAGATGACTATAAAGTATTGCAGCTAGTCAGACGCAGAGAATTCTTGAGACAGTGTCTTTTTATTACAATCAAGTACAACTGCTGGTCCAATGCAAATAATTTATTTCTTGGCGGGAACCTTCTGATCAAGTGCAGTTACAAGCTCACTAGAAAATATTTCATAAAATCCTCACCAGTTGCAGTTTCCATATTTAGGAAGTACGGAAAAGTAAAAGCCATGTCTGTTTCTCCGGATGCCCAGGATATAGATGTAGAAACTGTAGTTTCGTGTTCACACTCTGAACACATGAATTTAAATAATTATAAGTTATATCTAGGAATCAACACATATAAACATGTTGATTGACCAATGATCAAACGTCTTTTTCGATAATATCCTTAGATGCGAAATGTCATTTCCATAATTTACAACCTTTATCAGATATCTCATTAAGATATTTCATATCTACAATTCTTCTTTTCGGAACAGGTCCGTAATTACCTGAATGTTATTACATGTTTTAAAAAAATCGACTTTTTCATTAACACACTTTCTGAGCAAATCTCGCCATATGTCTCTCAATACATACATGTCGATTTATTTCATCAATTCATTCCGAATTTACCGTTAATACATGCAGCTTCGCATATTCTTTAGATATTTTGGTAAAAAATGACGATTAAACGTGTCATTTCTTAAGGGGGTTAGGGTAAAATATCGTCAAATATTGAAAAATTAAAGTCGGTGACCCCTACTAGACGTACACACACTGCGAAACATCATGCCAAAATTTTACATCTTTTTATCGAGTCGATTTTGTATAAACTGGATTTTAAGGCAAAATTTGTAACAAAACTTGATGTGATTTTTTCTGTTCTGACGTCACAATATCGTCTCTGACGTCATAAGCGTAAATCCTAATTCGCTGAATTTTATACCACTGAGTAGCATTTTCTAAATGCAAATTCACAATTATTTTGTATTTTTCATTGATATGCCGAAAGCACCCGGAACTGGGCGTTGCACGAAAAGTGCCGTCAGGGGCAATGCTTGTGTCACAATAGCAAAAAAAACACGATCAATATGGCAACAAAGTAAAACCGGAGCTCAATCGCATATATTTTGAATTTTGTACAGTATATATTTCAGGACGAAATTCGGCAAACAAATGCATTCTACATGTTTTACAAGTAGATCTATGAAATGTTGTGTATTTTTTAATTCTGAAAGTTAATGTTTTGAGCAAAAATAACTTTATTTCCCTTTCATGTATGATATAGCTTTTAGTTCAACTGGTCACATTCCATGACTATTAAAATACTTTACTATAAATATCACAAAGTGATTCATGCCGTTGACATATAAAGCAAAACAACACAAGACCATAGTCCAGGAAATTAAAGAGCAACTTCTTATGAACAACTAGGTATCAATTTTGATCATTGCTGAAAGTTTGAATAAATTTTTTGAAAATATTATAATGAATGAGGAAGTCAGGTCACAAGCATTACTCTATATATCGTATAGAGTGCCAGCTATATATTGCAATAACAACGTTCCATAAATGCGATAAGCCAATCGCATATCGGTAAATAATCACGTAAAATCACCCTTGTTGCTTTTCAGTACACCCGCAGCCTGCTGGCCGCATGTAATAAACTTACACCCTCAGATGATTCCCTTGCACATGTAACAGTAACTACGGGAATACATTGTAAAACATCAATAATGTTCATGTAAGATATCGAAACAACCCACGGAACCGTAATGTGCGGCTGCATTCTTCCTGCTGTACTATTATCCTTTTGTTTTTGTTTTTAATTAGATGCAGATAAATAAGAATCAGTCAATATGAATTTGCTTCATTTTGAAGAATTTTAACCAATTCGTCAAACGTAGGGGAAAAGAGGGTGTGTTGTCATTTGAATAATTGTAAAGGGTGCCTTTTTCGATAACATAAACTATGTCCTTGATAATTATATCAAATTTCAACGGGCGTGTAGGAATAAATCTTTGAAATTGCCCTTCTGAATATCTGCCTAAGAACTTACAATTTCACGTAAATTGATTTAGTCTTTCCTGTTAGACGAAAACTATTGTAATAGTCTTATTAGAAAATCATAACTTTGGAGCTTTGGTAATACAAAGCAGTTAGAAAGGCAGTCAAACACTTGGTAAATCCGTAGATATTGTCCGATTTACTTATTCGTTATGGTCCATATGAAATATTTGTAGGCTGACATCCATGTTTCTTTCTGATAACGAATTTGTCAAGAAAGCAGAAATTTTGTCATTTAATTTTCCAAAACAACATGATTGGATGGGATGTATGCTCACTCGCCTGTAATTTGACTACTCCAGTGGGTCCTCTTTTTTTTCTTGGTATGAGTGACCTGAGCTTATTTTTAACTGATATGGTAAGATACCAGTATTTATAGACTTAGTTTACTAGCATAGGTATATAGTCAATGAGTTTTAACAAATTAATTATAGATATTATGTCAACATTTTTGGCCCTTTTGGGGTAAAATCTAATAACAATTTTACAAATCTTGTACAAATCATTAGTAAACTAAGAGATGAGTTCAAGTTAAGAGACAGAGATTATTAACCGGGTTTAGAAAAACTTGATATTAGAATGACGAATGCCGTTTGGTGGTGGGCTGCGTCCGTCCAATACCTTGAGTTAGGAGTAACTGATTGCAATGAAATTTGGTATATAGGTAGCTTGCGTAGCGACGGAGTTTGGGATTGCATATAAAGTCATTAGGTCGATGACACTGTTGTTAAAAATATAAAAAGATTAAAATTAAACTTGGGCTATATGTAGCTTATAGAAAAACCACAGATGGAATTGTGTATGGGGTCAGTGGGGTCAAGTTTAAGGGCAGCACAACTTGTTTAATTTGCATACTTAGAAAATTCAACTTTTACGAAGTGGTCTAGAGCGTCGGGCCAAAGTTACCTTTAGTGCAATAGAACGAATAGATCGAGGTTCAAAGCCTGGTCGCGCCCTGTTTTCTTTTTTTTGTGATAAAAAAGTTCATTTTGATGTCATTGGATCATGGTCAATGCCTCATCACTAAAACAAAATTTCATTTGATCATCAAAAAGACTGTTTCCGGTTTATCACTTTAGTTTGGATTGACTTGTTGTCACCAAATTTGACGTATAGCAAGCATATATGAAGAACTAGCTTTGGATTTCATTTGGGGTCACTGTTACTAAACATAGAAAAATGGCTTCCACTCAATGTCTTTAGTTTGGGTTCACCTGTTGTTAGCAAACTTGGTGTATAGATAGCCTTTGTTAAACATATAGGTTGGGAATAAATTTAGGGGTCACTCGGCCAAGGTCACTGTTACTTAAAATAGAAAAATGATTTCAGCTCAATAACTTAATTAATCTGCATACTTTGAAAGTTCCACCGTGTCGAGCGTATATCCTGTAGCTGGTCACAACAAGCCGTATAACTAATAGTGAGTAGGTTATAGGAAAAAGATGTTTCCTTTTGTGAAGAAAGCACCAAACTTTTTATGTAACTATTTTGAAGTATGCTGAATCCAAAAAAAGGAGGAGACACGCAGTTCGCTAACCCCAATTAGCTTAAAATGAGGCCCCAAAAAGGGACCCATATTTCATATATTTTAATCATATATTTTTGAAAGCAATGTCCAAAAGGTTAATTTAAAACCAAAATAAGTAGCTATTATTGACATAATATTTATTTAGTTACATTTTATATACATTTGATATATAGGACTCTAACAGATGACATAGATGAGGCCCTAAAAGGGGGGAAATTGTTTAAAAATTTCATTTACAGGATGACTTTATTTTTAAGTGTGAATATTATATCACTCAGGTAAACAAAACTAATTTTAGTATTTAATTATATCAAAATATTATTTAAACATTCTTTACATTTTGAGGTTCATTAAGGGTATTTTATAAAAACCAGTTCATATATACGTAGTACTACATACTGTAATTCATATAACCGATTTTACAGTACTTATACTTACATGGGGTACCGATAGTTCGATTTCCCAATGCATATTATTAAGCATTCAAAAAGAGCAGCTATAGAAGGGGTTATTTTGTGTTTTTCTTGTAATTCAATATCTAATTTAAATTCATGTAAAACGTATGATACAAAACATAATTTATATGTTTTTCAAGACAAGTAATGACTTCAAGCTAAAGCATACGATCATCCTAACGCTTTCTTTAAAATAAAAGAAAATGGAATGTGAACTAAATATATTGTTGTATTTATTATTAATTAATACTATATTCAATACTAATTTATTTGAATTAGATAAAGATTTCAAGTTTTAGAATCAGTCTAAATTCCGCTTTCTTGAAAATATCACTGGTATTGTATGATAGATTAACCTTTGCACAGTTTGAACCAACGACCTTCCTATTGATCTGACAACACCTTTACCACTAGACGGTCCCTCTCACTGAACCCCTCCACAGAGCTTATAACTATAAACATTTCTAAAGTGCAGTGATTTACTGCAGACACCCCAAGAACGCAAATAGTTACATATAAAAATAGTTTAAGATGAAAATATGATACAGAAATAAAGAAGGTCATACCAACTAGAGTTAGATGTAGATTTTTGAAGGTAAAGATTAATCGATAAGTTTATAAACAATGTCTCCTTAAAATATATTAGCCGTCCTAGTTATAATCATAGCTGATATGTGCTCTTTGTCCAATACAGTGTTAGGAATACCTCTCAGTAGCGCAATTATAAGTCCTAGAATAATTGCTTGTTTAGGGTAATGCCCCAAGCATTGTTTGTGAACTTACAAAAGTTGAAATCTGGTTACCCTAAACAAACAACTTTTAATTTTAGGCGTAACAGCCCTTTCAATATTTAACTAAAACTGTAATAGGTTTGCCAGTATTCACTCTCTAGCACACATGTCTTCAAAATGTCTAAGTACACAGGACTGGCTTGATACATTTATATTTGCCTTTGTATGTATTCTTGTAGTTACATTGATGAGTTTCCTTCAACTTATAGCAGCTAATTATGAAGTGTATAACATAATTAAAGCAAAGTACCAGTTCTCCTGACCATTTCTAGTTGACAGGATTAGCAATGTCAATGTATGCTATAAATGCCTGTCTACAACCTGCTTGATACAATGATATTTGCTACATACGTGAACATCTCTCAGGGGGTGCTTTCAATAAGTCTAATTGCTTAAGAAAATATATTCTCTGGCTTCATTTTGATATTTCTGCAAACGTATTGAGACAGTACACAACCAGATAATGCATTAATAATGAATGTTAGCTTTAAGTCTACGTTCTTTCATGTGTCGTTTCCTTTTGGATTTTTGTTTTTATGCCAAAAAGACAGCTTACTACGGAATTAGTCAGCATGTACCAGAACTGTTTGAAACGGCCAAATGAAGCTACAGCTAACAACTAGCAAACTGTTTTACTATAGAAAGTAACAGAGTGTATCAGTGTTGGTTGCTCGTAACATTATCCCTTTGTGGTTTTGTTTTTATGCATCTACGGCAAACAAATGTGTCCCATGTCGCATACCAGTTAGTTCACCACATGTTGTGACTTCAAACTTTTGGAACAATACATGGTCATGTTATGAACAAAGGTATCAAGCTGTAAGTCAGTAAATGGTGCCAGATAAAATTCTAGTTCCTAAAGGAAATAGACCAATCTGACTAAAGTACATCTCCTATATTACGCTACGCATAGGATCTGAAAACGACCTATTCATTGCCTCGTTCTGACGGCTCTTTCGCTAGCCATTCAGAGCCTAGCTTACAACATCTTGCAAATCTACATGTAGCATTGACTTTTGATATTTACAATTCTGATGTCGTAATATATCAGATAGCCGGTTAGCTCAGTCGGTAGGCCACTTGCTTTGTAAACGAGGGGTCCCGGGTTCGAGTCCTGGAATAACCGCATATTTTTCTTATCCTTTGACAATCGAACAAGTCGTGTGATTGGATAACATAAAAATAGCAATAATGGAAATCCAAAATATACAGAAGACGAATGTGAATGGGTCGTTCTCAGATCTTCGTTTAGAAGATCAAGTACTTTAGTCAGATTGGGAAATAGACAGCATGAAAAACATCTAAATTACCTGATGTTCACATTTCTAATATCTATATATGAAGCCATGTTTGTGGAGAGACATTAAGGTATGAACATACTAAACAGCTGGCCTTCTTTATTCCAGATAAAGTTGACAAATTTCAAATGGCTACAGCACAGAGCAGGACCCGTTTTAAATGTCTGTAGCTTACATTTTTATGCCCCCAGCATCTACTGATGCGGGAGGCATATAGTGATTGTCCTGTCCGTCCGTACGAGGTTAACCAAGTGGGACCGTTTTGTCTAGCATCAATACCCCTTCCTAGAATGACTTGATACTAATGCAGATGTAACATGTGACCATTCCTCATCTTCAGACATCACCTGACCTCAGTTTGACTTTGTCCTTGGCCTCATTTTGAACTTAGGTTGCTTTATATGGGCCATCTGTTGGTTAACCAAATGGGACCGTTTCGTCTAGCATCAGTACCCCTTACAAGAATGAATTGATACTTATATACAAATGTAGATGTAAACTGTGACCATTCCTCATCTTCAAACATCACCTGACCTCAGTTTGACCTTGACCTCATTTTGGACTTAGGTGCAAAATCTATCGACAAGGATGCCACTGGGGCCATCAAGCGTTTATTGAACGCAGCTCCATATTACATTTTCTTAAAGAATATTGTCAGTGATGAAAAAAAACATGAAATGGGAGTCATGTACTTCAGTCAATCAAACCAACTACAATATCAACTAAAAATGATACCCCAAATTGTATGACCTACATTTCCATAATAAATCTGTCATGCTATCATATTATTGCGAAAATGCTTCCTATATGTCAAGGATAGATCTGTTATGTGATTTCAGCAAACAAAATGTAAAAAAGGAAGGGAAAAAAAGCTCTACAGAGAAAAGAAGGGGGACTCTTTGAATGCGCCATTTTGCAACTACCATGATTTTTTCCGCGCCAGTTTTCTATTTAGTGTCTGTACACCTTAATTGCGACCCTTGCATTGCTTAATTCTGTTGAATCTGGATTGACCAGTAATGACACTTGACTTTCATTACTATGTACACTTCATAGAACCAATTAAATGCCAGTGCAATAACACGTTCATGTACATGTATAAGAAATATAAATTTGTCAAACGTATTAGAGAAGTACTGGGAAACCTGTTACAATTTTTAGATATCTATTGAACGGGTGTAAATATCAGTTTCTTATATTTTATGGGTCTTTGGATGAGTCATTTAATTTGAAAACATGGTTATGTTTATATGATTATACTGTTATGTAACATACAAAAATGATCCATTGAAGGGCCTCCCTTTTTATATAAATCTATTGCCCTAAAAAAATACAGATATATAGGTAAACTCACGGACCAAAACATGTGAATATTTTTCCTTTTTTTGATATTTTATACATATATATTTGATCTATGAATTCTGTTTTTTTTTTACTCATGTTAAGTTCAGAAATATGATATTTTAACGATTGAAATACATTAATTTGCCTTTAAAATGTGATTTTGAACAATTTCCCCTTTAAGGACCTCATATTATTTTTCCTGAGTCATGTATATTGAGTGTGTATAAAATGTAATTGAATAAATTTTGTGTCAAGGCTTATAACTGGTTAAGGTAATGAATTAATATTTTTGAAATTGTTGTAGATATATTTAATTGAAATAGATAAAGGTAGTTCCCCTTTGGGGCCTCATGTTTTGGTCTATTCAAGCCAACACATCGTATATGTAGTCCATTTCTGATCCAGTATACTTTATAACACTTTATAATATAACTTTCATTTTTTCTTCATAAGAAACATCTTTTCACACGCAGTTTTGAAATTAAACATACAGTAAAATCTGATTACCTCCCTTTTTAGAATGTATCTTTAGAAATAAGAGTGTTTTGTAGTAAACTTTGTATATTGTCAATACCAAATGGTTGTTTGGCTATGCTAGTGATATGTTTTCCATGTTTAGATCATATGAAACATTACTTTATAGATAAATTTCAATTTAAAGAAAAAATATTATTATTTTCAAGACATTTTTACCTCCCATTTTTAAACTGATTTAAAAGGAGGTTCCAGGGCAGATATAGCGTGTCTCCTCCTTTTGTAGGATTTGGGATACCTTAAAGTAATTTCATGCAAACTTTGGTGCTTTTTTCACAAAGGGGAACATCTTTGCCATTTTTTGTTCCATATCTTACTCGCTATAATGAATTATCAATTCTTCAATATGCATAGTACCTACACATTTATCGGGCTTTTTGTTTAGTTGAAATGGGCGAGTATTTTTCCCGTACCTGACCGTGTATATCATACTGTACGTTGGGGAAGAATAACTGGAAACAATTATCTAAGTGTTTCGAACAAATAGGGACCCTAGGGCAAGGACTAATGTATGTTATCTTGTATGATATCTAAATATTTTAGTGGCAATTTCCTTTGTCTGTATTTGAACTTTGCAGACAGCATTTGTTTGATGTGTCATAATGATGCCTAGTTTGTTCACGGTGCGATATCGTTTGGCTATAGTCTCAAATGTTTTCTTGAAATTAGAAGTTAAAGATCACTCGCAAACCGATCGATACCAGCTGGCAGTTAGTGAAATAAATAGCATGGTACTGCAGCTTCTCAGTCATTCGCTATTTCTCAGGATTTGGCTGACTTACATAGCATGTTGTATACATGTAATTGTGTTTTTAATCTGATATGCCTTCTTAATGGTATTTCGGCAATCCGATGCATGTTGTTTAGGGCTAGCCATTTGTAATTTACGGTGGCCCAACTCCTAGATGGACAAATCTCTCAATACTCGATAAACAGATGCAGAGTTTATTCTAGTATTTGGTAACATTATAGTCATTTCCTGAAAATAATCGTCCATCTGGACCAAAGTATTAAAGGCTTTAAAATACATCGTCGATATAAAATCATGATTGATAACACATTATCCATTATCACTTTTAGATGAAAGGACGAGGAAAATATTTTGGGAACAAGGTAACGAATAAAATCACTCGAATAGAATTAGTTAAAATATACATGATATCGTGTTCTCAAACCTTCGGATTGACCGTAGCCTAAATGTTTTCAATACAAATGCTAAATATCAACATACATTGTGTCACACATGTTCATGATAACAAACATTAAAAGGCTTTTTCCACACTTAACCTTGTGAGCACGTGATGCAGCATTTTATTGTATATACATTGTAATAATATTCACATGAAACCACATTTTGAAAGGTAAGTTGTATCAGGTGAAAGGTGAATTAAATATTGTAACATTTTAAGGGAAATATATACATAAGAGAAACGATTTCACTTGTGACATTATCAGTTATCCTTATTTAGGCGGCGTATTTACACGACAGACATTCTAGTCTACATTTCACATTTTATTCGTTGCACAAATATCTTAACACTACATTATGAGTACATAATATATCTTTATTACAACACAGAAACTTGAATAGGTTGTTCCTAATCCCCGTACCGTACCCGTACCGTACATCCATATTCGGGAACTCTCGGTTTTATACAGAGAATGGCGGAAAAGTACGGAAACAGCAGTCTATTTTTAGAAATATATTTCGCGGTTATTCTTTCATCATGCCGTTAATATGGTGAAATATAATTAATAAAAATTACATAAACACATCAAGCTTTAATATTACAACAGAGAACTTTCATACAGAAGTGAGATTTATATGCATTGATGTGATTACATGTATATAGATGCAAAAAAAAAATAGCATTTACGTATTGAAAAATACATTAGATAATCGATCAGCTGAAAAGTAATTATTTTGCCTCTTTCACAAGTTTTGTTTTTAAACATGAACAGGAACATGCTAGATCTATAAAGCGTTTACAGAACATTCACGCATTTTTTAAACGTGTAACAACCCTTTTGAGGGAGAATGACAAGTTTGGTCTTTTTTTTTTACTTGCTAAGCTGCGCCGTAAATACATCGTATTTCTTTAGAACATTTAATAAATCTTCTAGCACAACACATTCATGTTTCGACCCCGAGTCACAAAAAAATCCCTCACATTCTTTTTTTTTTTTTTTTTTTTTTTTTTTTGAATATACAAACGAGCAAATTCGTTTTAAGGCTGGAAATCCATAACACAATCAACATCATTGCTTAGTCTTCCCGCATCTTTAATACACTTACACTTTTTAAATTTTGTTTGATATTTGACCATATTTCAGGACCGACGATAGGTAAAAAGGATGAAAAGAAATCGAGGTAACGTCCGATATTGGGTATTAAAAATAGATTTCAAACTACAAAGTCGTATAATATATACATCTTGTAACACGTATAAAAATGAACATCACTATTCGTAATTTAATTTTCTACAATGAAAAGAAATATAATTGATTAATTATGTCTCATTTCAATTTACACGCACGGTAAAACGGATGAAATTCTGCGGGAAAACAAGTATAGCATCCATTTTTTATCCAGCTATACAATTACAATTATAACTGGACGGCTGTCACTGCATTTCCATGCATTTCTAATATTGTACAAATGATATTAAATTTAAGAAGCATGCTGTTCCTACTTCCAAATTTTAAATGTGCTGCCTTTAAAGTCTAGCGAAATTTCAAGATTCTGACAATTTTCATTTTTTGCTTACTTGAAACGACAAATGGGGGTAGGTGTGAGAGGAGGTTTCCCCTTCCGCAGGTGGGGGTATGGGGGCCTCTCCCAGAAAATGTTTTAAATTAAGAGGTCATTTCGTGCGATTCAGCAGTTTTGTAATTGTCATGGAAATATTTTTAAAAAAATGTATCGGGAACTTACAGAACAATAATATCACGGATCAGTCTCAGATGTTTTCATTAAAAAAGTATTGAAACAAAGAAAAGTCAAGGAAAATTATAGACTAATAAGATTCGTGAAATTCAGTGAATTGAATATACTAGATCCATGTTCTGTCAACCGTGTTTATTCGCCTCTTTAACAGGATCAGTTTTGTTAGAATAGCGAAAATGTTACATTCAGGTATGCACTGAATTTGTTACTGAAAATAACTCGCCAAAGAACTGCAAAAAGACCGATGTTTGAACTTCTAGTAGCCATGCTTTTTGTAATTTTAAGCGATTGCATAACCTTTTGCAGTTTCCACTATTTGCCGGAAAAATCACGCCACTTACATCAATCGACTTTAAATGTGTGACGTCAGGCACGCTAACGTATATGCACGTTACGCGGAAACGTGCGTTGTAACAACGGTTCTAAGATGGATTTCAAATTTTATGTTGTTTTGACGCAGGGGTTGCGCCACTCACGTGTAAATCCTTAAATCATTTCTTTCGATAAAAAGATACATTCCTACTTATTTGGAAATGGACAAAAATATACGAACGTATAAAATAATTGCAATCTGGCATCACTAAAAATGATTTATTCCAAATGTCAGAGCCCTCGAATATATTTAAATGGTTAAGCTGCCCGAATGTGTTTGCAGTGTATGAAATTGATGCATATGAGTTTGTACATTAAAAATACATCCTATAAAATTAAAAAATTAAAAAGCATTGTATGTTGATTTCAAGCTTTTCGTATTATCTTATTTGAGACTAAACTTTGAATGACGTTATTCATGTTTCGTCGGAATTACACAACAATATGTCGGCTGACATTTCTCAAAAGATTTTTACATGAAAGTGACAACTGACTGAAAAGAAAATCCTTTCGGCGTATTTGCGAGATCTTTCTGGGATCTCATTTAGCCCTTAAAAGGGCGGTTGTGCAGTCTATTCAGCGCACACCATGTGTGTGTCACAACTCATTTTCTTCTTCGTCGGACTCAGTGTCGGAGTTGTCGGAAAGCATCTCAGAGTCTACTGTTCCACTAAATAGCTGTAAGCGAAGTTCGGCAACTTCTTCCGCTTTGATGTGTGCGTACTCGTAGAACATGTTTCTAACTTCTTCAACAACGGTCAGCTTCAGACGTAGATTGTAACGGTAGCACCGGAAGTTGTCCCTCTTCGCCCAGCGGTAGCGTTCTTGGATAGCTTCGAGCTGCTTTTTTAGCAAAACGATCTGGGCGCATGACTTTCGCAATTTTCGTTCAGCGTCGTTTAGCGTCGTCTGCAATGACATTTTCTGCAGTGAATCTGGTGTACAGTTTGTTCTTGACGCCATTACGAAAGACCCGTGTTGACATTTCAACTTCATTATTTCACGATTTCTGCTTCCTGATTTCACGATTTCCACTTCATGAATTCAAGATTTCACGAATTCACGATTTCATGAATTCACGATTTCACGAAAAAAACTTCACGATTTCTTGATTTCACGATCTCCACTTCATGAATTCACGATTTCACGATTTCTGCTTCCTGAATTCACGATTTCCACTTCATGAATTCACGATTTCACGATTTCCACTTCATGAATTCACGATTTCACGATTTCCACTTCACGAATTCTCGATTTCACAATTTCCACTTCACGAATTCACGATTTCAACTTCACGAATTCACGATTCACAATGGAATCAAGAAATCGTGAAATCAAGAAATCGTGAATTTTTTTCGTGAAATCGTGAATTCATGAAGTGGAAATCGTGAAATCGTGAATTCATCAAGTGGAAATCGTGAATTCAGGAAGCAGAAATCGTGAAATCGTGAATTCATGAAGTGGAAATCGTGAATCAAGAAATCGTGAAATCAAGAAATCGTGAAGTTTTTTCGTGAATCGTGAATTCGTGAAATCGTGAATTCATGAAGTGGAAATCGTGAAATCGTGAATTCATGAAGTGGAAATCGTGAAATCAGGAAGCAGAAATCGTGAATTCGTGGATTCATGAAGTGGAAATCGTGAAATCATGAAGCAGAAATCGTGAAATAATGAAGTTGAAATGTCACCACGGGTCTTTCGTACGCCATGTAGATTTATTCTTACTTGGTTATTGGTATGTAACTTATGTTGGAATGAAAGAAAGAAGTCAATATTTATCATAACTATTTGACATGAGACAACAGTTGCTAATTTTTACAGTATTTTCGACACATTTTCAAAAGATATTTGTGCAAGGTGATTGGTTCATAGATGTCCGTTAACAACAGCATGTTAGACAGGTGGTAAACACCGACCACAGTTGAAAGAATCGATACAATTTTATTTACTCTAATTGAGGTCAAACACGGGTGGTAAACGCGCAATCCAATTCCCACTGGGAATACGCTAAAAATGGGTTGCGCGACTTCCGGTGCTGGTGTTGCGCATCAATATATACAAAATCGAGGTAGGTGGGTTTTTGTTTTTGTAAATAATTACACATTTACGAGTGCTTTCGAAAAAAAGCAAAATGCTATTCGACACAAAAATGAATACGGATCATATGTGTGAAATACCAACTTATTAATTTAAGAATCAGCTCTGTTATCACGAAAACTCTGATGGCTCGAGCTGTCAAAAAAGCATGGAATCATGAAAAATGCAAATTTTCTAACTCTTGTGCCTTCTTTCTGGAAATGTGACGCTTCGAATGGTCAAACACGTGTAAAACAGTCATGAATATTACATACACTTGAATGAAATGTTGCCTTTGGGGGAAAGATTGGCAAAAAATAATCGGGAATGGGTTGCGCCCCGGGAATGGAGTTGCGCGTATACATTATACACATTATGATGTATATGAGCAACTCCATTCCCGGTGCGCAACCCATTCCCGATGATTATTTTGTCAATTATGTCCCCGTAAGCAGGATTTGAAACAAATAAGTTTGATATTCGTTACTTTATAACAGTTGAGTTATCATAAAAAGCATCAGATGTCCTCAGATTAGGCATATTAGGTCAGAAACTGCCATTTTGTTGATTTCATACTTTTTTCACGTTTCGTGTCGCCAGAGTTTTTGTGATAATAGAGCCGAATCATAAATTACAAACCAGATATTTTACACATATGATGTATTATCATATCTGTGTCGAATAGCATTTTGCTTTTTTCGAGAAAATTTATACTTGCCTCATACTAAGCAAAATCATAACTTCACATACCTCAATTTCGTCTTTTTTTACGCGCAACACCAGCACGGGACGTTGCGCAACCCATTTTAAGCGTATTCCCGGCGGGAATTGGATTGCGCGTTTACCACCCGTGTCAAAACTTGCTTAAAACGTTAAGTCGTTAAATTTGGTTGTGTATTTGGTTGTGTATGACAACAAAAAATTATATCAAAAGTGTTCTTTCAAAGTATAATTCAGTGTTTCATAGAAATTATGTAGAATTTGAACGTTATAGATATTTAGAATCGAGTTTCCCTACTTTATGAAGAATATTAAAATGTCCACGCCAACAACGATTTTGACCCCTATCATTAACCCAAAAGATGATAATTAATGCAAAATAAAAAGTTAATGGATGATAAAGTTAACATTATTGTTGTTCGTATTGATTGACACCGTCAAGCGTTACAAATAGTCCTTCTGGCACATTACCGGGACCCGAAATGTATATTGCAGCTGATGCTTATCTTGTAAAATTTCACTTTTGTTTTTTACCTTCGATCTGATAATGCCTAATTGGTAATTCACATGTTTCTTATATATCTTAGTAAAGGCTACATGTAAATAGCGATACTGAAAAACTGACTTTATACTCTGTAATTGTGCATCGCTGCGTCATACTGCCAAAACCTGTCATTTGATTTTCAAGAGAAGAAATTTTTATCTTTGTAGATAGGTGTTTTATTATGGTCATCTTGCTTATACATATATTAAGTAGGTGACAATCTCTGTTTTAATTGTATTGAATACTTAATACTGAAAGTTAATTTTAAGTTTCCTATGTAAATGTCTATTCATAACTGTTACTATTTGTTAACAGTACTTCTTGTACCGGAACCATTCTATTGTTCATGTTAATCTTTACTATGATATATATCCATGTTGTATTGTAAAATGCCTGGATGAAATAAAAGAATATGTTCTGTTCTGTTCTGTTCTGTTCTGACAATCTCTGTTTTAATTGTAAATGTAATTATTACTTTTAATTTATTAATATTCTTTGGCATTATTTAGGACAATTATTTAGCTAAATTAAATATGCAAACAAAACAAATAACAACATAGTCATGACAATACAAACAGGTGATCAACGTAAGTGCCAATTACTCTTTAATTACCCCTTGGTTCGAATAGTTTAGTTAGCGCAGAATAATGAAAAGGTGTAAATAACATGCACAAACATGTCCGTGCCAGATGTCAACATGACGCTATGTTCTACTCGATAAATTTTAAATCAAAACTGTCTTGATTATACAGAATGGCTAATATGAAAGTTAACGAAGTAATCACTGCAGCCGCTAAGCAGGCTTTGTTTGAAGCCGAGTGGAAGTTGTAGAAATCATGCGCCCAAGTAACGTTGATAAGTAGGCAGATGGATGCAGTGGCGGAGAAATACTTGAAAGCCAAGGAAGAAAATTTTCATCGCTTCTGATACAACCTACGTCTGAAGCTTGCCATTATCGAGGGCGTCAGCAACATGTACTACGAAAATGCTTACATTCAAGCAGAGTATATCGCCGACCTCCAGCGCCGGCTGTACGGACAAGTGATTGAAATAGTTGAAGACGGTGGTATAGATGAACATATAGAGGCCTCATAGACCAGGTGCATGCATGTTGTAGTCATGGATACAAACGGTCCTTCTGAGGACTACTATGGTACCACAAGGTACTACCCAAATATCCCGAAAGACGTTCACTGTCTCAGAATTATCAATCATTGTTACAAGCGGTCACGTTTTTTCTTGCATTCTGAAGAGACTATTATGGCCAGTCGTTTGTTCAAAGTAATTCCAAAAGCCCGAGTTCACAGGTTCAGAGTCAGCCTTGCGCAAGTGTTGCAGAGAACCTAGGGTTTTAACACAATAGTGTGCAGTAATTCCAAGAACGTCCATTTTTATCTGGAAAAATATTTTTTGCTGAGAACCTAACCTATCAGCTCAGATTCCAAGTAGCTTCATTGATAACCCGAGTTTCAGTGTGTACAATAAGGCCACGACCCTCAATTGATTTATATGGTATTCTAAACTCTTGGGTAAGTTTTTTGTTGAGATCCTAGATTTACTGTTTAGCTTAAGTACTTTATATATATGTTTTTTAAATCATATTCGAGAGTTTAAAATACAGACTGTTTTGTTGTTTTTGGCAGTGGTGGTGTTTATTTCCCTTATTTTTTGTTTGTGTGTGTACGGGTGGGAAATGATCAACTGCTATTTTGATACGACGTTAGAAACTTTACCTTTATGTCACAAAACGATTTCTCATGTCTTAAGTTATGTCATATTAATAGCAGTTCATCAAATACCAGTAAGTTTTTCGATACATCTCATGTCACACAAATTTATAATTTGCTGTAAACATGTAATTTTTCATAAAAGATGCATGGATTTTCAGAGAAAAGTCGAGGACATAGGTACTCAAAGGCATAAAGAAATCAACTTGAAACATGTTCTCTCCTGTAATATCATTTGCCTTTTAATTGTAACAATTCTTTTGAGTTCTCGGGGTAAAACTGTGACCTTAGGTCTCAGTTCAGGACATAAGTTTTGAGAATTACACTGAGGTGCAATTTTTCACATTTTTCAAAACTTTTCTGCTACCTATTTAAACTGTTATTATTATTATTTGTGTTATTAATATAAGGTAAATTATATATTACATTGTTTTACCTCCTATAAGATTATACCATTTTCAATGGGTTAAATGTTGGTCACATAGAAACCCCCTATATCTCTGGGAAGAGTGTGTAGATTTTTAATTTCGGGTTATGCGAAAACTAAGCGGTTGGTAAAGCAGAGACATCAAACAGATTTCAAGTTATTTTAGTATTACGTTGCTGTATCACTGATATTTTATTAATGATCACATATATATATGTACTCTTCTGTGTACTGGGACCTCCGTTGCCGAGTGGTTAAAGTCGCTGACTTCAAATCACTTGCCCCTCACCGATGTGGGTTCGAGTCTCGATCGGGGCGTTGAAAACTTCATGTGAGGAAGCCATCCAGCTGACTTATGGAAGGTCGGTGGTTCTACCCAGGTGCCCGGTCTTGATGAAATAATGCACGGAGGGGCACATGGAGTCTTCCTCAAAGCTGGAAAGTGTAATTGTGTCGGTGCGACGTTAACCCAAACAAAAACAAAACAAAAATAGTTTGTGTACTAAAGATGAGGAGCCATCGATGTACAGATTAATTTATGATTTGTTCTTGTTCTGTTCCTCTCATTTTTTTTTTTTTTTTTTTTTTTTTAGTTTTTTTCTTTGTTCACCTTTCGTAATGATAAAAACAAGGAGAAAATCAAGAAAATAAGTTCCATTGTTCTTGTTGCACATGTATTGATTTTTTTTCATCTCCCAGTTTAACTGTACATATATATGCTCACCATCCCTACTACCACATTGATTCTTGTCAACCTTTCTGTATATTATCTGTTGGATTATTATCATGTTACATGTATCACAAAATGTATTTTTATCCATGTAGGATAACAAAAGATATATTTAGTTCTGTTCTCTATTATTCCAGTCTTTTTTTTAGAAATAATCTTCAAGAAAGATTTTAACTGGAAATTAGCAAATGAAATGAATGGGAAATACGCTATATTCTAGAATAGCTCGTTTTAAACAGAGTTTAGTAACACGTTCAAACTAATGCAAAAGTTAATAAAACAAGACAATAAACAAGAAATTTGAAAATATCCTAATTGCGAAGCAGTAGCGATTTAAGTCTTCATTTTTATGTATTTATGACAAAACTACAGCTGATTTACCGAAGACGATTAATACCCTCAGATGCAGCTTTGATTCAGGGATAATAAAATGTTGAGATCATGACCTTTGACTTTCAAGTGTGACTTTGACCTAGTGACCGAGGTTGTGAGCTATATACGTCGTCTTGGTGACGTCAAAACTGATGTTTGTTTCATGGAAATCTTCCAAGTGGTGTACACAAGTACGGCGCTATTTGACCTTTCATTGAACTGCACCTAGTGATCTGGGTTGTGCGCTCAGCACGTCGTCTTGATGGGCTGGATTTATGAAAATCATCCCAGCGGTTAAAAAGGTATGGAGCGGACACGACGGGCAAACGGACCGACGGACATGCGTGACTAACAGAGTCGCCATATTCTTTGCATAGAAAAAATCAAGAATTGTTCAATACGAGCTTTCACATGTTTACTCTCACCCTCTGAAACAACCAGATGCTATTTTGTTAAACCGGTACTTGCGATCATTTCTACTAGTTTTAAAAACTAAGAATTTTCTGAAAGAGTTATTTTTAGTATTAAGAACAAGTATATAATTAACAAGCAGTTACTATTCCATTTAACAAGGTAATAGATTATCCAGGAGATTTTAGATAAGCAAATTATGTGCCAAAACTTTCAGTTTTGCATATTTCATTTTTAATGTGGATAATGATATCTTCTTTTTACTCTTCAGCTGCCATATAGTTTTCCACAATAAGCATAAAAACGTTCTCTGAATCATGAGAAAGAGGCAACATTTATATTAAGCGTGACCAATCCAGTGGTGGTTATATATATCATTATATTGGAGTATTCTCCCGTTAGCCATTACTTATACAACCTAGGTACACTGTAAATGTAAGTGTTAAGGAACTGAACACGCTTTGAACGCCAAATTGCAACAGATATTGAACGCGTCTTTGCGTTCAAAATCCTAATACTAGTGTTCAATTTTTTAACACTAGCTGCTCAAAGAAAGAACGCCCGATGAACAGCCAGCTGTTCTGTTGTAGAACACCTTATGAACAGCCAGGTGTTCTTTTTAACACCAGACATGTTCCATTTTTTAATGTTAGTGTTCAGATTGGTAACACCTACAGTTCCGTAAATGAATAGTCTGTGAACACCCAGGTGTTCTTTTGTTTAACTCCGGACGTGTTCAATTCCAATGCAACAGATATTGAACGCCTAGAACATGTTCAAAGACATGGACATTTAGAATATGAGCATTAGTTGAACATACTGCATTCAGTTTTGAACACTGGATAAGAGACATGTTTTTCTAAGGGATATTTGTTATACATAATAACATTTACTGCTGAAAAAAAAAACTTTATTTCAAAAAACATTTTGAAGAAAAACTACCAACATCATGTGCAACTACTTAATCTGACTATTTTACAAGCTTTTTATGTACATGTAAAGTGTTCTTTAGTTGTATTTTAAACATACCTGAAAAAAACTGTCATAAAAACATAAAAGAAGATATTATGCTTTGAACATAATTTCCTGTAAAAGTGTTCCCTGTCCTAAAAATTTTAGGAACTGTGTAAAAAATTACCATAATGAAAAACATATTGACAGAATTTTGTACTCCTGCAAATAGACGATGGTCATAATCCAAATTTCAAAGATAAAATGGTAATTCAGGATATTTTTTTAACAAAAAGACTGGCACATGACTATGACTTTTTCCCAAAGCAAATAAATCAAGTAAGGTTGGAAATACTAGTTACAAAATTATTTCATCAGTGGCACAAAACCAACATTTTGACCAGACATAACATTGACAGACTTATACAATAATATAGAAAGATATACTAGATTCTAATATTTTATTCTTGCATACAGCTCAGAACATAAGAAAGTACACATTTATTTATGAATTACTGTAATATGCAATAATATATATATACAATTTCATTTGTAAAATGTTAAAAACCTGCTCAGTCCCAATTGCATTTAGAAAATACCAACATGTCTGCTCAGAACTAATAGTAACATTTTGAGAATGTCAATCAACTTGTTCAGTAACAATAAGTCCATTTTGTAAAATATGTCCCTGCTCAGTACCAAAAACACTATTTTGAAAAACCCAGTAATATTATTTGAAAAATGTCAATCTATCTGCTCAGAAGAGACCAGTGGTATTAGTATTACTGAAAACTATTCTCTATATTGAACTGCTGCATTTGATTTCAGCAAAATACAAACCAGAATGATATTTCAGAAGAAAGAGTGACTGCTAATTTTATTATCCTCCCAATACCCTAACCATGTATGATGTAACTCATTTATTTAAATACTGTTCTATACTTCTCACAGAAAAAAAA
The DNA here is from genome assembly GCF_021730395.1 of Mercenaria mercenaria. NCBI lineage: Eukaryota > Metazoa > Mollusca > Bivalvia > Venerida > Veneridae > Mercenaria > Mercenaria mercenaria. Next base: position 30,918,879 of record NC_069362.1, read on the forward strand.
AGATTTTCTTAACTTTCATTTGTATACTGTTCTTCAAATACAAATTGCTGCAAGAATCCTAAAGACATTGCTTAAGAATGATATTCAATGTCGAAAACACAGGATGTTGCAAATAAATGAACTGCAAATAACACTGTACTCTCCCTATTGCACCTAGTGGCAGTATAATTTCCTACTAAATAGGCTGTCTCTGCTTTGTCATTTCTGGTAAATATCACTAATTTTGGAGGAGTGTTTTCTTTTACCTCCAATATGACCTCAAAGTCCTGTTCTTTAACAACCTGGCAAAAGAAAAATGGATTTCATTATATAAACAGCATTTAAATTTCTCAATATCGGAGCATTAATAAAACTATTTGCTGTTTTAAAATAGGTACAGAGATGGATATTTGAATGTTGTATAAACCTACTAAATGCGAAATAATGCTTTATGTTAAAATTAGGTATATATGCTGATGTAAAATATCATACACCTTATTCATGGAAATCAGTAATTCAACTCAAACTTCCAAAGGCCAGGCACTGTTTTATAAGAGCAGGTTCAAGTCCCAGCTAAAGGTTCAGAAAATCATACTAGCACTTAATTAGAGTATTGTTCAATGATTCTAGCGTACTAGTTTGTTTAACAGAACAGAAATATCATCTAACTTTAACAAACAAACCTCAGTGATCACTTTAGGAGTCTGGAAATGACATGCTCTTCTTATTCCGATCAAACTTTGTGTAGAGCTATCAGACAGTTTCATTGTTTGAATAAGCAGCCAATTGCACCTGCTCAACATGTGACCTAAAATAAAAGTTAAAGCATTTCATGTTCTTTAGTTCAGCATTTGCAATACAACGACAACAACAACATAAGTGCTGCCTGTTTGAATTTACATGGAATATCTATCTAGTAAACACTATAGATAGATCTGGCGGGTGGAACTTAAATATAAATTATGAACAAAGTATTAAAGCTGAGAAGATATGCAAATAGCAGAAAAATTACTTCATAACAAATTATTCCGGATTATCCTTCCAGTTTCCTGTTTCCGCCAAACTTGAGACGCTTGTTGATGACGTACTCACGGTACTGATAGACGCTTCCTTGAAAAATTCTATTTTTAGACATAACACCGGCGTTCTCAGATAGAACATGCAATGAATGCCCCTGTTCATATAAAATTTCCTGTCAATGTTTTATATAGTTATTTCATTTTTATGCATTCACTGAAACTTCAATTAACAATATATCGGTAAAATAACTTACCCCTAGTTCATTAAAACTCAAAACAGTAAAATATGTCTAGACTTTTCTTGGAAGGCGATCTAATATTGAATGCTGGCGTTCAAATCAAGCGTTCCAATCGTACACAGAACACTTGTACTAAACATCGGTGTTCAGAGTATAACACGTAGTGTTCCAAAATTGAACACAGATGAACGCGTCCGGTGTTCTCTCCATTTACAGTGTAGTCTTAATACGGTAGTATCAAATACAACCTTAAAAGCTATTTAACATTGATTTATACAATGAATATAGCACGATTGAAAACAAAAAATGCAACGACACCGACAGCAAACAAGAGCTATAAGTAAACCGATGTATACATACTTCGAAACTAATGCTCATAAGGTATGACAGACATCTATCACTTCAAGTTTTATTAAGTTTCAAGCTGAAAATCTATCACTGTAATATCTGTCTATATGAAACTACCTTAAGGAACTGAAAAAGGGCGAACTTTGTCGACAGGAAGTCTCTCGGTAAATACAAATAAATTACTCAATTTTCGGTAAAATGGTAAATAATGGCCTGTTTCAGCAGGTTTTTTAATTATGGTCTTCGTTCGGAGGTGGTCTTTAACACAAGATTGTTTTTGCCACTGGCCGTTCCAAGGCGGTGCCCCACTGTGTTCCTTTGTTTGTTTGTTCGTTTTGTCCTTGTGTGTTGACTTTGTGTGCGCGCGTGTGTGTATGCTTATTGTTCGTCTTGTCCTTATGTGGCTTTGAGTGTGTGTGTTGTTCGTTTTGTCCTGATGTGTAAGCTTCGAGTGTGTGTGTGTGTGTGTGTGTGTGTGTGTGTGTGTGTGTGTGTGTGTGGTGCACGCGTTTGCGTGCTGGGAGGTTCGTTTTGAGGAGGCTGCGCTTCTGGTGCGTGGCATTCCCTGTTTGATATTTCTCTTTGTTTTTATGAAAATATCTAAAAGCATGCTGAATAGGAGTGAAGGATAACTTGGTAAATATTGGAAAGAGAGTTATGTTTCTTGCATATTAAGTTTGATAACTCTATGATAATTCTATGCAGTGGTTACAATGTTATAAAATGTAAAATTAAGAATAAAAAAAAGCAGATAAATCAATTTATATAATTATCTAGGAGTGAGTTACGTTTCAACGTCTTCGTCTCATTTGTACCATTAGTAATCCAAGAACCCTGAAATTTCGTCCTGTAGTTTCATTTGTATTTAGCAAAAGAGGTATTTATTTATAGACCCAATATGAAAAAAAAATCCGGAAGTGCATATAGCTATAAATTAGCATGGCATAACTATTTTGTGGTAAATAGGAGGGGTGCGTTTGTCATACTGATGTACACGTTACACGATTGTACAATATGCGCAAGTTCACATAACAGCATTGCTTTCCTTGCTTTCTGTTTGCGTTGGTCTTTTGAAAACTGTTACAGGAGTTATCGGTATTGCAAACTAAAGCGTTTCGTAAAATTTTAAGTCATACATGTAGCTCTTGAACTAGGCAAGGTTCACAAATATCCTAACATCGACATAACCAGGTTAACTTAGGGAATCGTATACGGATGTACTCCAGTGAATAACTTTGCAGAAGACAGTATAACAAGAGAAACATCAAGGGCCCAAACAAAACTGGTCCGAGGACAAGTATAAAAGCAAATCAGTTTAAGTGTACTTAAACACGGCCTATCACGGAGGCCACCACTGGAGTCCGCTGGAAAAGAACTAAACACTACACAGGCGATGCGTCTCAAACAGTCGGTTCATTACATCTTTTAATAAAATCTTTCATACTCTTTACCAAATACAACAAAAAAAAATACCATGGCCAAGAATCTTACGAAGTTTGTAAAAAAAGAAAAACATCACTAAAAACATTACATTGTGATATACTTAGTGTACCAACAAAACAAAACGAAACCAAAACAAAGCACTCATTTGTGATTTTTAAGTTCCGGTTTTGGGAAAAAACATACTTTGTTAAAGCGGGAATGTGTCTGTTTGCCGGAGATTACTTTAAAGGAAAAGGCCTGCTAGTTTGCTTTCTTATCAGCATCTGATTTACCCAGATGCATCCTTGTTAGAATATTAAAGTGATATCACGTTTTCAATTTCCTGTAAATTACAAAAAAGAGAATTATTCATTTCTTTCCAAAAACCATCACGTTATGATTCAGGGTACTGTGTTTCTTTACCCATCAGAAAGTAACCATTCCTTATCTTAAGATTGAGTTTTGGTACCTTTATTACCAACAACAACTAAAACAATAGAAATTCTTACGTGACTTCGGCCCAGGAAGCACAGCAACGTTGTGACAATGTTGTTACAACGTTGTGCTGTACGTTGTGACAACGTTAGAAACAACGTTGTGACAACGTAAAAGTGTGGAGTCGTGTCAACGTTGCGACAACGTTGTGGCATAACGTTGTGTTGCGGTCAGATACAACGTTGTGACAACGTAAAAATGTGGAGTCGTATCAACGTTGTGACAACGTTGTTGGTTAACGTTGTGAAACCACCAAAATACAACCTACTTTTGACAGCTCATGTTTAAATAAATAAGCAAAACAAAATTTCAATTACATATTTTAATTCAAGATCTAATTATAAAATTTACTAAAATATTCGTTAAGTTCAGAAACAACGAAAGTAATCCCTTAAGCAGTATATGGGAATACTGCACCCCTTGATAATACAAGACAGTTTAAAGCATACGTAACAATTATTTAAATCCATCAAATACAAAAAACTTATGTAGTTTAACAATAACGATAATTCAAGTCCAAAATTATCAAAAAAATTTATTTGTAGTTTAACGATAACTATAATTCAATTTAATCAAATACAAAAAAGCTTATGTAGTTCAACGATAACAAAATTTAATACAATGACATGCCCACAGGAACAAGGTAAATACGGACTTCATGAGCGGCAAGTTCGGCAAAGGTGAACTAGAAGATGATTTTGAAGAAAAATGCATGTCTCCCCAAATGCATAGTCGTATAGGCAAGAAGTTAATAGGGGAAAGGAGCAAAAGTCAAAGAGACAATGATGGTTGGCTGCAAAAGGGATCATCTACTTGGCATGTCCAATCATCCGACTAAGTTTCAAAATTCTGGGCCTAGTGCTTCTTTTAAAAGTTATGAAATGGAAATTGTTTCTCATGTTCAGGTCCAGTGACCCCCAAAATAAATAGGGGTCATAAACTCTGCATGTGCAATCATCCTATTAAGTTTTAACATACTGATTGAAAAAAACATCTATGTTGTATACCACATAAAAGTGGTCTTGGTTTTTCCATAATTATGGTCAATTATAAAAAAGTTACAATGTAAGTTATTTATAGTAACAACTAAGGGAAGTTAATCTTTAAACCCCCCCCCCCCAAAAAAAAAAGTTGCAAGTCCACACAAAAATCTTACCAGGTAGAGACAGCTCAAAATACATCTCAGAATTGGATGTATCATGCATGTTGCATTACAGAAAAGTGATCTCGATTTTTCCCTACGACTAGTAATGAAAAAGTTGCAATATAAGCTATTTATAGTAACAACAAACGGAAGTAATTCTAAAGAAGGGACCTGCGCATAACACTCCGTCTCATGATGGTGTACAATTGTGCCAAGTTACATCAAAATCCGTCTATGCATGAAGAAGAAATGCTTCGGACAAAGTTATTCTTGTATCTGAACTTTAGCCTCTAAGTGTGACCTTGACCTTAGACCTAGGGACCTGGTTCTTGCGCATGACACTCCGTCTCATGGTGGTTAACATTTGTGCCAAGTAATATCAAAATCCCTCCATGCATGAAGAAGAAATGCTCCGAACAGTTTTCATTCTTGTATCCTTTGACCTCTAATTGTGACCTTGACCTTAGACCTAGGGACCTGGTTCTTGCACATGACACTCCCTCTCATGATGGCGAGCAATTGTGCCAAGTTTCATCAAAATTCATCCATGCATGAAGAAGAAATGCTCCGGACAGTCATTATTGAATTTAACCTTTGACCTCTGTGACCTTGACCTTTGAGATAGGAACCTGCGGTTTGCGCATGACACTTCGTCTCACTGAGGTTAACATTCATGCCAAATATAAACGAGATTACTCCATGCATGTCAAAGTTACAGTCCGGACATGTAATCAAATCCGGACACAAGCACGCACGGATGCACATACACTAAACAGACCTAGTGACCTGGTTCTTGCGCATAACACTCCGTCTCATGATGGTGAGCAACTGTGCCAAGTTTCATCAAAATCCCTCCATGCATGAAGAAGATATGCTCCGGACGTCACCTGCCGGCCCGCCAGGGGCGTTCCCATAATACGTCCAATTTCTCAAACGGGCGTATAAAAAGGGCAATAATTCTTAGAAAATGATCCTTGATAGAGTTACCTCCTCTTGTCTAACAAATTGGGTCATCACAATAAATTATGTCTAGTATCATGTCAATACCTATGATAAGATATTGGGTAATTGGACTGAAAACTGAAAATTCAAGGTCGAAAAAGGGCAATAGCTCAACAAAAAAATCATTGAAAGTCACCTAGTCAACAGAATGAGGTCACCACTGTAAAGAAGAAAAATACCTTGTTACACTGCATTGAGAAATTGGAGACTGATGGACAGTAAGAGGTATTTACTCTGTAAAAACAAATCACAGGGTTACCTGCATTGCAATGAATTCAAGAGCGCCGCCAAGCGGGGCAATATACGCCCAAAGGGTTACATCAGAGGATGGGCGCAAAATTTAAAGAACTTGACTGTTGAAGCCCAAAGGACAGGAACAAAAAAAAGAAGAAAATCCAGAAAAAAATTCCAAGTCCACAAAAAAATTCTTACCAGGTAAAGTTATGTCAAAATACACCTAAAAATTGGAGGTACCATCCATGTTGTACCACAGAAAAGTGGTCTCGGTTTTTCCCTATGGCAAATAATATAAAAGTTTCAAAATAAGCTATTTATAGTAACAAAAAAGGGAAGTAATACAAAAAAATTATTGTAAGAGAACAAAAAAGGGATCTGCCAAATAAAAACAAGAGCACTGCAATGCAGAGCAATATACACAAAGCAAAGTCATATATGACATTTGACCACCAAGTGTGGCCTTGACCTTGAAGCGAGTCATCTAAAACATGCCCTCTGCACGTCGCCTCAGTGTGGTGAACATTTGTGCCAAGTTTCTTTGGAATCCTCCAAGCAGTTCAAGAGTTACAGAGCGGACACGAAACACACTTATATGACCTTTAACCCCTAAGTGTGACCTTGACCTTGAACCTAGTCATCCAAAACAAGCGCTCTGCACGTCGTCTCCATGTGGTGAACATTTGTGTCAAGTTTCTTTGAAATCCTTCAAGGGGTTCAAGAGTTACAGAGCGGACACGAAATTGCTAACGGACGGACAGACGGACACCGGCATCATAACATAATACGTCCCTTCGGGCGTATAAAAATGTGTAAAAGTGAACAAGTTTTTCAAGTTTCAAATGGTTACCTTTGACAGTTTTTGAGAAAAACAAAATTTAAGTAACGCAGACGATCAATAATTTGATTTTCTGATAAAAAATAGTAAAAGAATAAACAAAGAATGTGTTAGAATAAACTCTCTTTTGACCTTTGACCAAAGTGTGACCTTGACCATGGTTATATGGATGCGACTTGTGTGCAACACATCAGAGTGAAGATATGCGACAACAAATTTGAAATTCTCTAAGGGGTCTCAACAACAAGAGCTGTCCGTAAGACAGCGCGCTCCACTATTCGATGATTTGACAGTAAAATGAATATATGTCTCAACAGGAGACCTCTACTTTAAAAGGAAGATGCATCAAGGGGCATAATTTTGTCAAGAACACATATTAGAGTTATTGGGATTGCTACCACACACGCAGATGATGATGATAAAGTGGTCACTTTCTTTTAAAGTACCAAAGGTATGTCTATAAACGAAGCTTTCCAAAAAATTTAACATGAAAATAATTCCAAGTATAACAAGTTTGTGACCTTAACCTAAGTATAACACCTTGGTGACCTTGACCTTGGGTATAATGGGCCGAACCCCTGTACATACTTTGTTTGTATGCTGGACAATGTTTATGTAAAGTTACAGAAAGATATAAGCAATAATAACAAAGCTATGACAGAAAAACAAAGGTTGCCGAAAAACTTTAACCTTAAAAATGACCAAAGACGTCACTATAACACCTTGGTGACATTGACCTTGGCGCGTTATATTATTTCAAAGTGTTTGCCGATTTGATCAGTCGTGATCAAATCAACAGATGCTTACTGAAGTATTAAACTGGCGGTACAGCCGGTGTAACATTAAATATTGACCCCATTGCTCAAAATTTAATGTTGAAATGTTGGTGGGGCCATTTCTCAATGTTGAAAAAGAATCTTTTGATCAAAATTTAATGCTGAAATGTTGACGGGGTCAATTCTCAACGTTGAAAAAGGACTCTTTGATCAAAATTTGATGTTGAAATGTTGACGGGGTCAATTCTCAACGTTGAAAAGGATCTATGGGGCCAATTTTCAACGTGGTCAGTATTTAATGTTACACTGGCGCGTAATAAACCGAATCGAGTCCATTTTTCAACAACTGTTGATTTCTCAGACTTCCAATCAAAAATTCATTGCTTTCCTGTGTAGAAAATATTAGTAACATTATTAACAAGAGCTGTCCATAAGACAGCCAAGCTCGACTATTCGAAATATTGTCACAGAAGCTGGAAATTATTACCCAAAATGTTAAATATCAAAAGAGTTTTAAGTTCAAAAGGGGACATATCAGAGTTATGGGACTTGATGCTATCAACTAGTTTTATAACCCCGAAGAAACATGTTAAGTTTCAATTCAATATCTGCATTAGTTTTGGGGATAGTAACTTGCATGTAAAACTTTAACCAGAATTTTCTAAGTCCAAAAGGGGGCATAATTTGCTCAAAATACATGTTAAGAGTTATGGAACTTGACCCAGTGAGGTAGGTAATTGATCTAGAAAAAGAATAAATAAGTTCCCAAAACTATATGCCTTTTAGTAATAGCTGTATGTACTTGCACGCAAAACTTTAACCAGAATTTTCTAAGTCCAAAAGGGGGCATAATTTGGCCAAAATACATGCCAGAGTTATGGGACTTGACCCAGTGAGGTAGGTAATTGATCTAGAAAAAGAAAAAATAAGTTTCAAATCTATATGCCTTTTAGTAATAGCTGTATGTACTTGCACGCAAAACTTTAACCAGAATTTTCTAAGTCCAAAAGGGGGCATAATTTGGCCAAAATACATGCCAGAGTTATGGGACTTGACCCAGTGAGGTAGTAATTGATCTAGAAAAAGAAAAAATAAGTTTCAAATCTATATGCCTTTTAGTAATAGCTGTATGTACTTGCACGCAAAACTTTAACCAGAATTTTCTAAGTCCAAAAGGGGGCATAATTTGGCCAAAATGAAGGTCAGAGTTATGGGACTTGGTGCTATCAACTAGTTTTATAACCCCGAAGACACATGTGAAGTTTCAATTCAATATCTGCATTAGTTTTGGAGATAGTAACTTGCATGTAAAACTTTAACCAGAATTTCTAAGTCCAAAAGGGGCATAATTTGCTCAAAATACATGTTAGAGTTATGGAACTTGACCCAGTGAGGTTGGTAATTGACCTAGAAAAAGAATAAATAAGTTTCAAAGCTATATGCCTTTAAATGATAGCTGTATGTACTTGCATGCAAATTATATAGGCCACAACTTTGACATGCGGGAAATCTTTTTTATTAAAATGGCAAAATAATTACCTCATGGAAACCGTGAAAGTATTGAAACAACACACTGATCAAAATCTCAAAGATCAAGGTCACATGAAAGGTCAAAGCTCATGTTTGATCTTATTGGTCTCAACAAATATCAGTCTCGGCATTGTTGCCTTTTGGGCATCAACAGTCTAGTTTCATGTTGTTTTTTTTGTGTGTAATGAATTCTGGGATGAATAGCTTAAACCGCCAAAGAGGTTTTGAACTATCCGATAAGTTGCGTTTTGCTGTCACATTTATAAATGTGAGTATTTGACAAGCAATGAAATGAAATTATTAAGAAAACATCATACGTCAACAACTGGTGTAGGTTTTAATACACTTAATTCCATTTATTAAATATTCTATAAAATACAATGCTCAAAGTGTTGTTATACATAGCCAGTCCCAATTTAGATATCATTTTGAGGACTGACATAAAATGAAGAGAAAAGTAGTTGATCACGAGTCTTGTAAGAGAGACATACTAATTATTACAGAATCATATCAAAGACAACATTTTCTCATTTATTGTACCAAATATTCAAAAATATATAACAACGAAACTTAAATTTTTTTAGCCTGAATACATTCGTCTACGACCATCTCAAGTGAAAAATAATGATCCATAGACTGTCCGCAATAATCTGCCAACCATGACGAATGTAGACCAATTTATGGTGTTCTGTTAGGGTCAGCGCCTGCTCCTTGCGAACGCAAAGCGCGAAGGTACGACTATACGATGGCGACGCCCGACAGTGCGGTGGTGACACTACGATGACGAAGCGCGACAGTGCGATGGCGAAGCGCGACAGTACGATGGCGAAGCGCGACAGTACGATAGAAAGCACGACATCATGGTGGTGACACTATGATGATAAAGCGCGAAAGTGCGATGGCGAAGCGTGACACTACGATGGTGAAGCGCGACAGTGTGATGGCGAGGTGAGACAGTACAATGGTGACAATACGATGGTGAAGCGCGACAGTGCGATGGTGAAACGCAACACTACCTCGGTGAAGTGCGAAAGTACGATGGCCGTCGTACTGTCGTGTTTTCACCATCGTACTTTCGGGCTTCAACATCGTACCGTTATACCTTCGCGCTTCGCATTCGCAGATGGAGCAGGCGCTGGCCATAACGGAACACCGTACCTACCAACTGGCTCTCTCCTGGCTCTCTTAATATATATAAGCCTGTATGAAAAACTATGTCAATTGCAATTATGAAATACCAGTAAATTAATTAAAGCAACACATTTAGCTTGATAAAATGAGTTTTCAAGGTTCTATTGCATTTTCAGTAACGCGTGTCACTGCGTCAATTTTCCTCTTAAATAGCTGTCAAACATTTTTCCGAGATGCAGGTTATTTTTGCCCTACGTTATCATTTTTTTACATTAAATTACAAGCTTATTACACACTATATATGGTTAACTATATAGTTGAGATATAAACAAGTGAATGAAGTATTGCCATGCAGTACAAAGTCTCCTACTGGAAGGCACCTAATTTTCTCTACTGCAGTATAACATAATGAATATATCTGTCAATGATGTATAAACAATATTGTACTATATATACAATATGTTATAACAAAACACTTCGATTAAAATTTGTATATATAAAAACCATGCATGTTGTACCGCAGAAATGTGGTCTTGATATTTCCATACGGCCAGTAAAAAAGTAACAATATAATCTATTTATAGTAACAACAAAGGTACGTATTTCTAAAAACAAGGGTGCCTCGTGGTGGTGAACATTTGTGCCAAGTTGCATCAAAATCCCTTCATGCTTGAAGAAGAAATGCTCTGGACAAAGTCATTCTTAAATTTAACTTTTGACCTCTGAGTATGACCTTGACCTTAGACCTAAGGACCTGGTTCTTGCGCATGACAGTCCGTCTCACGGTGCCTCATGGTGGTGAACATTTTGGCCAAGTTACATCAAAATCCCTCCATCCATGAAGAAGAAATGCTCCGGACAAACAAAGTCATTATTACATCTGACCTTTGATCTCAAAATGTGACCTTGACCTTTAAGCTAGGGGTCTGGGTATTATGCATGACACATCGTCTTATCATGAGGAACATTTATGCCAAGTAATATTGTAATCCCTTGATTGATGAGAAAGTTATAGACCGGACAGAAAAAAATCTTATTGACCTTTGATCTCAAAGTGTTACTTTGACCTTTAAGCCAGGGGTCTGGGTGTTGCGCATGACACGTTGTCTCATCATGGGAAACAATTGTGCCAAGTAATATTAAAATCTCTTCATGGATAGGAGAGTTATTAACCGGACAAGATAAAAGCCCCGTTGACCTTTGACCTCAAATTGTGACCTTGACCTTTGAGAGAAGGGGTCCGACTTTTGTGCATAACAAGTCGTCTTATCATGGTGAACATTTGTGCCATGTGATATTAAAATCCCTTCATGGATAACAGAGTTATGGAACGGACACGAAACAGATCCTGTTCATACCATGTTAACATTTGACTGCTAAGTGTGACCTTGACCTTTGAGCTAAGGATCTGAAAGTTGGAAATAAAATTGCTAAGATAATTACCATAGTCGGTATAAATTATTGGGAGGGGGTGGGAGGCGGTCCCCCTGCTTCCCCACCCCCCGTTACTACGGCCCTGTTTAAAGCGACTTAGTAGCTGGCACACTAGGTTTAACGATATATTTTGTCCTTATAGAATCTTTATCCCTGGAACAAACATCGTCTGAAAGTATTTGTATTTGTATAACTATATATTACACAAAAATGTTACTTGGAACTTAAACGTCAATGTGTCATATTAAAATAAAACTAAATGCCGTCAGGTAGCGTGCTCGGTTGGCTTTGAATAAGTGTGAAAAAGAGTTGTGTTCCGGAATGTCAGAAATGTGTACGGAGTGTTCTAGATAAAACATGCTGCAGACAGAACAGTCACGTGATAAATATTTACGACAATGGAAAGCAGGCCTTAATATTGCAAAGTCTATTGATAATTAGAAGATAACTCTAGAATTTTTAAAACACTGTTCTGAGTAGTCAAAGGAAAATGGCAATAGCCTCTACGGTCTAGGCGTAAACTTAATATAAATCTTTTTTTTTGGTTGGATTTAACGTCGCACCGACACATGATAGGTCATATGGCGACTTTCCAGCTTTAATGGTGGAGGAAGACCCCAGGTGCCCCTCCGTGCATTTAATATAAATCTACATCTCATGAAATTTGATTGGAAATAAGAATAAGAGCTCAGGCTTGTATTTTTTTTTATTTTTAAATAGATCTAGATCTAGAATTTAGTCATAGACAAATACTTTCAAACTTAAAAAAATTATGATTCTATTAGATCATTAAAATATATTTTTGACATAGATCTAATTCTTGAAAATAGAAAAATAGACAGTTCAATATAGAAATATTGGCACATTTTATCCAATGATGACCCTTGACAGGTCCACGGTCATTTTTGGAGTTCAAAGTTATGCAAAACGTTTGAAGATATTGTCATTTTCATTTGTAAATTGTAACATGGATATCTTATTGAAACGGGTATGCTGTTTAGTTCATCAGGATATAGAGGAAGCATGCCAGCATACTCTTTAATAATTTAGATTTAGTGTTATGGAAAAGATTTATTTAGCATGACCTTGAGGTCCAGATTTCATATCGGGTGCTTGACATCACTTTCATGTAGGTCGTTGCGTCAAAAAGTTCATTGACATCGATATTTTAAAGTTTACTCGGACTGAATAGCACACTTACATAATTTAATATTTTTGAGAGTAAATTAATACGTTAAGAACAAAAGTCCATCATAAAGAGCCACAGACAAAGGACGCAGTCACCCAAACAGAACTGCACATGGAAATATGGGTATGTGAATATGTATGCAAGTAAAGAGTGCTGAGTCATACAGGTAACAAACAGAAACGAACATATTTACATGAAGATGAAAGTGTTTCGCCTTGTCCAGAACGGGCAGTTTCAAAAACCGCTGGGGAGTTTAAACTACTTTACTGGTGCGAGATCTCACCCTTTAACGCCCACAGAAACACATTGTAAAACACCAATATGCCCATGTACAGATATCAAAACAAGGAAGAATATCCAACATGAAAAGCCGCGTTCTAAAAACGCAGCCTCCCCAAACACGCACACGATCAACACACGCACACCACACAAACAAAGCAAACACACAAGGACAAAACAAAGGAACACAGCGGAGCACCGCCTTGGAACGGTCAGTAACAAAACCACCAGTGGCGAGCTCAAACCTAAAACGATGGAACAGTAAACATATGCACTCGATGTCTTTACACAAGCAAGAGCACCAAAACGAAACACCATTAAGGGCACAAAGAAGCAGGATATGGGACGAATATCAAACCAGTCCGTCCCAAGAGAGAGTGAGTCGGGGGATTTAAGGGCTACTTGCCATAGAACCCCACCTGATCCATCATCGCATCATCAAAAATATATATATTACATAGATTAAAGTATTCAACTTGACTATAACTTCTGACAAAATCTTATTTACTGTGAAATACTAACCCTAAAAGATGTGTCAAGGGGTATATCACAATTAAGGGGATGGAAATTGACAATTTCAAAATTAATGTCATCTCTCTTGTCATATACTTTCGTACGTCTAACACCATTATTGGAGAGACGTAAATCTTTAAAAGGTGCAAAGCTTACTATCTTTTCATCGCAAGATATGCACAAGTTTGTTGTTTTTCACAGAATAACAGCGCGCTCCTAAAGTTTTAGAATATTTTCGTTGTTGGACTTGTAAATATTTCTTGATACAGAGCTAATTCGCTAAAATGCTTGACCAATGATATATATATATATATTGATCTATTATATATTAATATTTGTAAGAGAAGGAAGCTGTTTTTGTTGGCGTCACTGGTATAAGAGTATTTCCGAAAAGAAAATTATTGAGAGAAACATTACACGTTTTTCATCAATGCCCTAATGGTATCACACTGCGCTAAATGAAAAAAGAAATGGGAGGCTCTTTCGCGCTGTTCGCAAGTGCAAAAGTGGCATAATGATACTTTATATGACGACGTGATTAATTTATCCCATAAATAATATATCTTTGGCATTTAAACAAATAAAGACAGGGGACATTCAGTTTTCTCTTCTTGGCAAATTATTGTTGTTTGCAGTCTCAGTTCAGTCGTTTAAATACAAATGAGCCGTGCCATGGGAAAACCAACATAGTGGGTGTGCGACCAGCATGGATCCAGACCAGCCTGCGCATCCGCGCAGTCTGGTCAGGCTCCATGCTGTTCGCTTTTAAAGCCTATTGGAATTGGAGAAACTGTTAGCGAACAGCATGGATCCTGACTAGACTGCGCGGATGCGCAGTCTGGTCTGGATCCATGCTGGCCGCACACCCACTATGTTGGTTTTCCCATGGCATGGCTCATTAATGTATCTGTTTTCATAATTAGACATTAACCATTACTCAAGGAAATGTCAACATTTTGCTACACCATTAGTAAATTATTACAAACGCATAATAATTGATTATCAGAGCTGTTTAATGACTAAGCAATCATAAATTAATGAATTAGTCCCACATCAAGATTCTCCACTCTATAATTCAGAAGTTAAAATAAATTAATATGGCAATAATGAAATATAAAAAATATATTTGTCATTTCAATGTTAAACACTTGTCCGAGTAATTATAAGCATTTTGATTTTATCGACGTATGGCACTAATAACTGTAACACGTTAAAAGCAATTGTAAGAATAATGGTGCCATACGATTCCAGCCCAAGTAAAGCCAAACTATAATTTTGAAATAACGTACTCCTCATATAAGCAACCGGTATGATGATCTAATTTTACTTGAAACGTTCATAATGAACAAATATTTGGAGACAGAAAAAAGGGATTCCAGCTTTTCAAGTCATCTTTACATTGATTGTAACCATTGAAGTATCGCTGCTGAGTCTTAAATTGCGGGTTTGAGCTTATTTGAGCCTGATCAATGTCTAAAGCAATAGGGCATTTAAGCTAACCAGTTGTCTATGAAAGTCTTTGGTTTAGAGTATTTCGAAAAAGGCATATTCAAGTCATAGTGCGAAAATTAGTGTTCCGCATACCAGACAGTAGCATGATGCCTATGGTCACAATTTCCCAACTATCTCTCTAAAGGTCCTATAGGCAGATTTGTATCGTCGTCAAAATGGCGGCCATTTCGACAGATTTATTACAATCATATCCAAAATATGCCTGTTTTGTTTATGTAGATAATGATATTTTTCTACTTCATAACTATTAACATACAGGAAATAAAATGATAAATGTTTAAAGTCATTTTTGTATTTTTGTAGCAGTAGCAACATTAATAGCAGCAGATGCAGCAGAAAAGTAGCAATAGTAACAGTAGCAGCATCACTGGTAGGACAAGCAGTAGCAGCAGCAGTAGTATCAGTAGCATCAACGCGAAACTGGAAGTAGCAGTAGATGTAGCAGCAGTAGCAGGAGTAGCAGTAGCAGTAGCAATGACAGCAATGACAGCATTAGTAGCAGCAGCAGAATAGTAGCAGTAATAACAGTAGCAGTAAAAGCAGAGTCAGTAGCAGAAGCAGCATTTTAAAAGCCTTAGCAGCACTAGAAGTACTGCTACTATTGCTTCGACCAGTTTCACTATTATACTACAACTACTGCTACTGCTTCAACTGCTACTGCTACCATTGCTGTTACTGCTGCTGCTACTGATTATACTGATAATACCACTGTGCTACTGCTTCTGCTAATACTGCTACTGCGAATTTCTCGTTTGTGCTAGAACAGCTTGCCTATGGTCACAATTTCCCATCTATCCCTCTAAAGGTCCTATAGGCAGAGTTGTATCGTCGTCAAAATGGCGGCCATTTCGACAGGTTTATTACAATCATATCCGAAATATGCCTGTTTTGTTTATGTAGATAATAATATTTTTCTACTTCATAACTATTAACATACAGGAAATAAAATGATAAATGTTTAAGTCATTTTTGCATTTTTGTAGCAGTAGCAACATTAATAGCAGCAGCAGATGCAGCAGAAAAGTAGCAATAGTAACAGTAGCAGCATCACTGGTAGGACAAGCAGTAGCAGCAGCAGTAGTATCAGTAGCATCAACGCGAAACTGGAAGTAGCAGTAGATGTAGCAGCAGTAGCAGGAGTAGTAGTAGCAGTAGCAGTAGCAAAGACAGCAATGACAGCATTAGTAGCAGCAGCAGAATAGTAGCAGTAATAACAGTAGCAGTAAAAGCAGAGTCAGTAGCAGGAGCAGCATTTTAAAAGCCTTAGCAGCACTAGAAGTACTGCTACTATTGCTTCGACCAGTTTCACTATTATACTACTACAACTACTGCTACTGCTTCAACTGCTACTGCTACCATTTCTGTTACTGCTGCTGCTACTGATTACACTGATAATGCCACTGTGCTACTGATTCTGCTGATACTGCTACTGCGAATTTCTCTAGTATTAGGCAAAAATATAATAATGGGTTTTTGTATAACATGGATGTTGACGTTCATTTAACAAGAGAGATCCAGTTAAAGGACAATTATGTTTTAATCAATTAAACATGCTAAACTAATAATGTACCTTGTCACTTGCATCCCTGGATTTCTCCACATGTATGTCTGGCATTCACTGTAGTAAGAGTTCTTGAGAGGACCATAACGCCCTACATCCAATGGCTGTGTTATGTGAAAGGTGTGAGGAGGGAGGACGAAGAATACAACATTGTTTGCAGCACCCCAGGTAAATAAAGTGAGGTTAACGTTTAATTTATGTCCACCAAACAACACAGGAACTGCATGGTCACTAGGAACAAATGTTCAAAATTTCAAGAGAGACAGCTGAGTTAGACCATCCAGTCTCAGACATAGTACCAGCAGATCCTGAAAATTCACAAAACAGGTACCTGTAGCTAACAAATTTAGCAGCAAACATGTTTTCTTCATTTGCATTTATCGTGTTAACAAAATATTTGCATTAGCATTAGTAAAAATGATAAACTGAAATTTTGAGAAGTAAGCCTGGTATACAATATTATTATGAAGTCGAAAACATAACACAGAAGATGCAGTTCCTGCTGCAATAACTGTGACAGTCTTTCCCTTGTTGAAAGTAACTGCTTGTGGGGTCTGCCCCTTAACACAAACAACATGTATTTTGGGTGATCTATTTTATCATACTTATCCATCACGCTTTTTAATTCCTCAAAGTATTTGTCAAGCACTTCCTTTGAGGTACATCATGTCCGTACTAATGAAAGTTTCTGAGGCCTGGATAGGCATACTTCAGGCATACGGTTCTAAAATCCAATGAACCAAGAATACGTTAACAGTGCACCAGAAACAAATCTCATACCTAGGGACAAAGAAAAATTGGTTGCCAAATTCAGAAAGTCATGCCTGGTGGCCCTCCATCACCCCCCACCCCCCTCCCCGTATCCTATCCCTGTCATATATGAAACATTATCTACAAGTTGCTTTACTTGTTTCCTTGTAAACATTGTCGGTGCACCTGACCGTGGTAAGTCCACTTTATTTTCTGCTGCTGACTGCAAACCAATGGTCCTGTCTCTGAATGTGCTCTCTGGTACACCATACACCCGTGTAACCCTGTAAACCGATTCATCCTTATCTTTAACGTCTCTATATGACTTCCAGAGAAAATCAGAATGTGAAGCCTTTTATTTTGTCTTATTGATGCTGACCAATGGCTGGAAGCTGAGAAAAGGGTGAAAATCCAATAAAAATCAGTTAAATATATTGATCAGAAGTTTAACTCGGTAGCTGAAAAATTGGACATGGGAGGTGTTCTGACGTCATTATTAATTACATAAACGTTTAGCGCATTTGGCCCGTTTTTTGACATTTTAAAGTAGATTCACATTGCTATGAGAAAACATGAAATACTTTTGATTGGTTTTTATTTTTTTTATAAAAGAGACAGAAAACAAAGACTACTTATCCTCAGAAATGACATTCTTTTTACATCATGCAAACCTTTCTAATCAGAAATATGATAGACTATAATCTATTCACAAGGCGCCAGAAACACCTTAAGAATTCCCTTGTATTTACAGACTAACTTTTATAAGCATAAAAAGGTTTAGTAAATTTCATTAAAACTGTACTACAAAGATAATACAAGTTAGTACACCGTATATACGTATTTATACATTTATAAGTATTCAATAATATAAAAGATTTCCCCTTCTACTTAAAATATTAAAACAAGTTTTGGCGCATAATAAAGCTTTTACTAGATTTTTTAGGAAAAAAAACCCCTACTTTCTCCGTATGGACAATGTAATAAAACATGAAGTCCATCCTCAACCGTAGCGGAACAACTAAAACAAACTCTGTCACTAACAGGAAAACCATTGTATCTACCAGTTTCTATATGTATTGGGGCTGTACCACTCCTACATTTTGCAAGTGCACCTAGATATGATTTATTTAAAACAACGTTACAATACTGTTCTACTTCAAAAATTCTGTCTAAATGACAAATACAGCCTAAGCTTATTCCACCTACACCACTATGAGCAGTATCACGATTTACATCACATTGTCATTACATTTTAGATATAATTTTTATTAGCAAAAAGCATTTATGTCACAAAACCTATTACAGTTATATTTGTTTCCATCTTTGACACACACACAAGGACGTTCTAGATTTTACATTTATTGCTACTTTTATTACTTGCCCATCTAAACACTTTTCTATTTGATCTTGTCTCATCCATATTTACTACTTTACACCAATACAATATAATAGTTTTCCAACATAAACTTACTGGGTTCCATCCGATATCCAGAGACCGCTGCATATGGTGGTATATCTACCATAATTTAAAAATACCTAGCAGCTCTGTTTTGAACTGCGTTTATACAAGGAAATGTTTCGGTACCCCGTACAGATGAAGCATACATAAGCGCATATGTTAGAATCGAAATAATTTATAGCAAAACCGTGTTTAAATACAATTAATACACTCGGGAGGTTATACGTCGTACTAAAAATAAAATTATTACGCCCGATGTATAACCACCCATCGTGTATAAATAGTGTTAAATCACGGTTTTGCTATAAATTATTTCTTAACTGAATTGCCTAACTTCTATACAGACTTTCATAAGTACAATGTAGTGGGTGGGGTACAGAAAATATACCTCCAATTATGTTTTCTTTTTTTCAGCCGATTATAAACACCCAGAATAATGATATTAGGTTATTTAACATTGTTCTGTACAATACGGAGATATATTTGGACTCGTACCCAGCTGAGAAAACCATATTGAACTCGCCTAACGGCTCGTCCAATATGGTTTTCTCAGCTGGGTACTCGTCCAAATATATCTCGTATTGTACAGTACAATGTTAAATTACCTTTTTATTCTATATCTATTTTATCTTACTATAATAATAGTTTAAATTAAAAATGTTTCACTGAATATTGTATTCCTGCCTTTTCTAGCTTTTCCCAGCTTGGTATGAGTGCAAATATATATTATACAGAACAATGTTAGACCTTAAATAACCTTTTTATTCTATATTTATTTCACTTCATACGTAATATACGTAATTCATTGAATGTTGTTTTTTCTGCGTATCATCATTAAAAAAAGTATATGGTGCAACCTCCCTACAACAGCCATTTTGCGATTTGGGTGGTAATAATACTTGGCTGAGATATTATGCCCACAAACGTTGTCAGCAAGTTTGGTGAAGATCGGATGAAAACTGTTCGACTTAAAAGAGCGGACAAGGCTAAATTCCCCGTTTTTCGAGTAATTCAAGGACTATAATCAAAGAGTGCCTGGTACAATTTGGCTGGTTATCGAAATTGGCCGAGATGTAATGCCCACAAACATTGTCAGCAAGTTTGGTGAAGATCCGACGAAAACTGAATTATAGAGCAGACATGTTTTGGATGCTGACCGCCCGTCCGCTGCCATTCATAATCTTCTCCATTTTGTTTCTTAACCGTTAAATAAAAACTGCTGAGGTAGCTATTCAGACAGTCAGGGCTGATACCAATTTCTAGGTTTCGTCCGGAACGGCTTCTTTTAGCGACTTTTCAAATATTCCAACATCTGATAATTCTTTTTACAGTATTTTTAAGTTTTTGATTATTAAATAACGTTTTAATATCTAAATCAGATAGCATTGTTATCCCTTGAATCGTTTATGTGTGTTGTAAACAAACAAAAAACTCAAATTAAATCGCATAATCAAACTCTGTATATAGAGCGCCTACTTCATCCGATTTACATTCGGAACATTTTCACGCATTTCGGGCTTTATCGTATGTTTAACATGGGACTGTTGAACCGTCCAAATACAGAAAATACAGGACTTTTTGTACGCGCGTGCGTCCAAATACAGAAAATACAGGATTTTTGTACGCACGTGCATCCAAATACCGTAATATATTGTACGGTCACGTGTTGCAAATGAACGTTCGCGATTGGATAGATAAAATAGGTATAGAATAAAACATTATATTTTAGGTCATGAATTACATTAATAACATTATCAGAAATAACATAAATGTTATCACAACATTGCAAATAAAAGCGTTGATAGAAAAAATATAGTTTTACATTGTAGTCATGATAGTGCCTTTATTCAAGACGTCATAAAAATTTCCAGTCGTTCTTTCCAAAAAGAGAAACATGGGATTTTACATATTTATAACTTATATTTTCGTTTTGTGTATGTCGCCATGCGGAACAATTATTTTCCGAGCTGCAGTTATTTTCAACATGCACTTGTCTTTTGAGAACTGACGGCTTTCTAATTTCAATGAGGAGGGAGAAAAACTATCAAACGAAAATGTTGCTGCATTGATTATTAATATCAACATTTAGAAAGGCACAACAGGTTTACTTTTGGGATGGAATATTATAGCAGTAGAAATGTCACGATGATTGCATTTATTCGAAAATTATGTAATTTATATTTTGTTGGCAACGTGTACAAATTGCTTTATACTTATTAATGCATATCTGTAAAGTTCACCTGAACATATTAATAGGGATATAATCAAGACTGTCGTTATTAACGTATGTTTTCCAAATGAAATTTGAAAGCTGATATTAATCTGTGTCGGTTTGTATGTTGATTTGAATGTGCATGTTTTAAAACATGATTGACGACACAGACAGTAAAATGAGGTACTTGAAGAAAACTATTTTTCATGAATGTTCCACCTTTGTAACGTAGCTTCAAGAGAAATCGGCCTAAACAAATATTCTATTGATGCATAGTGTTCTCGTTATATGTCTTGGTATATTACATCCAAATACATACATACAAGTGAAGGCTTTATAAGACACACTGTCTGTAAAAAATAGCATGACATATGTAGTTGTCACAAAATCTAATCCGGTCACTAGTTTAGCGTATCCTTTCCTTGCAATTTAGAACTTATTAAGGAAGTAATATAACATAAAATGTGAATGAAGGCAAGCGGACAAATTGTAAGAATTTACGACAACATCAAAGATAATAGTAAAAATACTGGCCTCCTAGTCGTACGACAACAAACAAGAGGGCCAAAATGGCCCTAGGTCGCTCACCCGAGAAATACACCATAACACACCATATCAGTGTAAACATGTTTGACCTAGTGATTTCATGGAAAAAAAATATCCTGACCAATTATCATTAAAATTTGAGTAAAATCTTGAGTATAAACAAGTATTTTCTTTGATTTGACATAGTGACATAGTTTTTAACCTCAAATGACCCATATTCGAACTTGACCTAGATTTCATCAAGGCAATCATTCTGATCAAATTTCATGAAGATCAATTGAAAAATACAGCCTCTATCGCATACACTAGGTTTTTCTTTGATTTACCTTAGTGACCTACTTTTTGATCCTAGATGACCCATATTACAATTCTACCTAGATTTCATCAAGGAAATCATTCTGACTTAATTTCACGAAGATCAATTGAAAAATACAGCCTCTATCGCATACACAAGGTTTTCCCTTGATTTGACCTATTGACCTACTTTTTGACCCCAGAATACCCTTATTCGAACTTGACCCAGATGTCATCAAAGCAATTATTCTGACTAAATTTCATGAAGATCAATTGAAAATTACAGCCTCTATCGCATACACAAGGTTTTTCTTTGATTTGACCTAGTGACCTACTTTTTGAACCAAAATAATCCATATTCAAACTTTACCTAGATTTTATCAAGGCAATCATGCTGACTAAATTTCATGAAGATCAATTGAAAAGTACAGCCTCTACCGCATACACAAGGTTTTTATTTGATTTGACCTAGTAACCTAGTTTTTAGCCACAGATGACCCATATTCTAACTTGACCTTGACTTTGTCAAGGCAATCATTCTGACTATATTTTATAAATATTCAGTGTAGAATGCAGCCCCTATTGCGTACACAAGGTTTTTCTTTAATTTGACCTAGTGACCAACTTTTTAACCCTAGATGACCCATATTCAAACTCCACCTAGATTTTATATAGACCAACATTCTGATTAAATTTCATGAAGATCCGGTGTAAAATGCAGCCCCTATCGCATACACAATGTTTTTCTTTGATTTGACCTAGTGACCTAGTTTTTAAACCCGGATAACCCATATTCAAATTTGACCTAGATTTTATCAAGGCAATCATTCTGGCCAAAATTCATGAAGATCAATTGAAAAATACAGCCTCTATCGCATATACAATGTTTTTCTTTGATTTGACCTAGTGACCTAGTTTTTGAACCCAGATGACCCATTTTCGAACCTGGCCTAGATCTTATCAAGATAATCTTTCTGATTTAATTTCAGGAAGATCAATTGAAAAATTCAGCCTCTGTCGCATACACAAGGTTTTTCTTTGATTTGATCTAGTGACCTAGTTTTTGACCCCAGATGACCCATTTTCAAACTTGGCCTAGAATTCATCAAGATTATCATTCTGACCAAATTTCGTGAAGATAAGTTGAAAAATACAGCCTCTATCTAGCATACACAAGCCAAATATTGACGGACGACAGACAACAGACAAACGACAGACGACGGACGCCGGACATCGAGCGATCAGAAAAACTCACCGTTTTTTCAAGCAAGTTCTGAAACTTAATTACTGACAGATCAGAAATTATGTTATAGGAACACATGAGAAGTAGTTGCTTTTTTTTTTAAAACAATTCTTACATTGAAAATGGAAAAGCGGTTGAGGTAAACTGCTTTAAATGATAAAAATCTATATTTAACAATAGTTAAATATATATTCTTCTGTTGTGTATGGGTCAAGACCGCGGGAATGTTTTTATTGCCGCGGCGGCAAGGGTTCGATTCCCGACTCGGACATCTTTTTTTCTTGATCTGGCATTTTTAAGATAGTTTAGAAACAAAAGCTCATCTTCAATTTGAATAAAAATAATTTTAGCCAAATTCTGGACGGCAAAGCCTTCAGTGAGTATTCTAGTTGTCTCTGATTGATGCTGACTGGTTTAGTTATGCCGAAATTATAAGAAAAATTACCGCAGAAACCCTTCTGAATCAAATCATCTTTGCGTTATAATGACGTCATAGACGCCATAGACGTTTTGACGATACTTGTCAGTAAAACATAAAAGCTGTTAACTTAGGAGTATGTGCTTTTGGGTATTTTTTATTATGAGCTATGTTTAAACAGCCATTATTTGCCGAAATGTTTCATAAGTCTTCCGTTCTGTGTCAATGATACATCTTTGCAGTTGTTAGATACCTTTATTGAAATGGCATTTTTACCTCTAACGAGACGGTGCATTACGCACAAAATCTATGGTCCAGACGTTTTTTAAGTGCACTATATTCATAGGCAGAGCAAACAGTACGTCTGTCATATATATATATTATTTTTTATTTTCAATGTGATTTATATCCGATACGTGGCATGTTCACAAGTTTACATATGGCTTGACATGGAATTATCCCAACATGAATATGAAACAGACGAGCTAGTGAATATTTACATATAATTTGTCCCAGACGTATGTTATTGTAGTTCACATCATTGCCAGATATGTTGCTGTACAGGCAACATGCATTGAGCACATTCTGACAAAATGGTTTAATAAATATAGACAAATCATTTGTGTATTTACTATCATGGATAAAAAGCATATGTTTTCCGTATTTATAATTTATCTTTGTAATACAGGTAAGCATTAATATTTATTTTATTCCAAAATTAGGTAACTTTGACTCTGTCATTTATTTTTAACATTTGACATGTTAAGATCAAATCTATAAAATCAAATCAAATTAAACAGATAAGATAAAATAAGTTATTACAAAGTAGGTACTCGATGCATGTACAATGTTTTACGTACCATAAATGAAAACAAATAATTTTAGTACTAACTTTACTTACAAATATTTCACTTACTGTAAAATAACAACGCTGCATTGATCTTTATAATAAAGTGGACTGTGGACACTTATGATGATTGATATTTCGCGGGCTTAGCGCAAAACGGTTGTAACTCCTTCTTTATTTCATATAAGTTACAACCGTTTTGCGCTAAGCCCGCGATTTTAAGGGGGACAATCTCAACAAAATTAAATTATATCATGTGCGGTAGGAAATAAATGCCCACCACCACTTTGCGATAGGGTATATAGATCTGGCTTGGGTTTTCCTTCCATCCGTCTGTCTGTCAGAGAAAACTGATGTTATACATATTGCCAAAAATATTTGACCTACCGGCATTACACTTGATTGAAATATTCTTCAACATTGCAAATTATGTATTTTAGACAAATTGGTCAAGGTGAGCTAATGTGATCGCACGGTGTCCATCGTCCGTCGTCGCTGTCCTACGTAAACATTTTCGCTTTGAACACTCGAGAGATCACAATTATGACCAAATCGTTTTGCGACTTGGTCAAAATGTTTGTCTGAATAAACTGTCGTATGAATTTTAATCTGGATCAAAAGGCTATCACGTCTATAGATGGTTTAGAAAGTTTTCAATGATTTGACAAAGTGACGTATTTTTTAAATCCCGCATAACGCAATATTGAAATTGATGTAGACTTCCTGAAGACAAATATTCTACGATTTAACCTAGCGACCGAGTTATTGACCAAATATAACCGAGTTTCAAACTTGACCAAGAATTTATGAGAAGTGTTATGCATGTTTTCCCCTGATATGACATAACACTCAATAACCCTGTTTTAAAGGTGTACTTCAATTTATAAAGTAAAATGTATTTGGCACCTAAAGTGTAAAGGTTTTTTATGACTTACCCAGTGGTGGTTTTGCCACTGATTGTTCCAAGGCGGTGTCCCACTGTGTTCATGTGTTTGGTTGTTTTGTCCGTGTGTGTTTATTCTGTGTGTGGTGTGCGAGTGTTGTTTGTATGTGCCTTTGTGGTGGCTGCGTTTATGGAACGTGGCTTTCCCTGTTGGATATTCCTCCCTTGTTTTTACCTCTTAAAGCTAGATTACCAGGTTCCGAAATTTACCTAGAATTAATTAAGACAAACATTGTGATTATGTTTCATATAGATCATGTAAACAAATTAGTCTCTAGAGTGTTTACAAGGCTTTTCTTTCATTTGGTTTATTGACCTAGATTTTCACCCAATTTCAAAATTAACTTACATTAATGATAAAGACAACTATTCTGAGTCGGGTATTTGTGTTAAAAATGTTTTTTTTTTCTATGATACAGTATTGTGTCCCAGTTTTTAATCCCAGATAATCTAATTCTAAACTAGATCTATATTTCATAAGGTTTAACAAAAAATAGAAAATAAATCACGACCTCTATTATGTTAACAATGTTTTCCTGTTACTTCACGTAGTGACATTAATTTTTAACCTTAGGTAATCCATTTTCAAACTTGTTGTAGATTTTATAAAGACAATATTCTGACCAGGTCTAATAAAGCCAGTAGAAAAATGGAAACAAGAGTTTTAACACGGTTTTCAATGATTTGACCTAGTCACGTAGTGTTTGAACCAAGATGACCAATACAAGTGTCAAAATCTGTCGAGATTTTCTTGACACAATGTTCTGACTAACTTTCATTGCGATTGAACTTAAACTGTAACTTGGCCTCTAGAGTGTTAACAGAGAAATTGTGAACTACGTACGACGACGGACAAAGACAGACGACGGACACAGTGCTAGCACAATAGCTCTCTTCGATCACTTTGTGATGTACTAAAAGCTAGGGTGTTCAACTCCAACTTGGAATATCATTCCTACAAAATTTTATAACGGTCGTTTAAATCGTGCGATATGTGGATTACAAATTTTACCTGACGGACGGACGAAAAGACGAAGATAAGGCTACATCCCCTCACCGCATAGTGGTGGCATAATAAACCAGGCCTTATCATCGTTTGCGCATTTTCCTACCGTATATAATATGATTATTAAATTATGTTACGATTGCCCCCGTTCTTGGTGTTCACACTCCACGTCTTAAGTAGTAAATGTCTATTGGGAGTTATAATCGTTTTCAGAGTTTTGTACCGACCCAGACTAACGTTATTTTATAATCCTGTCTCATGTTATTTCAGATTGGCCTCCGACTTTTTCATAATTTTAGAACCTATTTATTCTTTCGACAATTTAAATTATATGGTAGAGTTGCCGCTGTCTGTCCGTTCCGAAATAATTGTCAAGGAAACTCCTTTTACAGTTTTCAAAGAATCTGGCACAATACAGAAAGATATATAGGATTTTCCATGTGCAAATCGCAAAGACGTTCTTGTACTTTGCATTGATTCGGCATTTTGGACTTTTGAATGTTCACAAATGAATGATGCACAAAAGGATTTAAGTTCTTGTCCGGATAAGTTATCTTGCTGTTGTAAGTTGTTAAAAGTTTGGAGTACAGCATTATGAAGGAAAATACGGTGCCCCTAAAGTGACATGTTACACACTTTTTTCCAATTAGGTAATGTGAGACTTTTTTTTATTTCGTGTAAACGAAATGATTTCGTTTTAACGAAATAATCATTTCGTTTAAACAAAATAACTTATTTCGTTTAAACGAAATCATTTCGTTTAAACGAAATAACTATTTCGTTATGATTTCGTTTAAACGAAATAACTTATTTCGTTTAAACGAAATCATTTCGTTAAAACGAAATCATTTCGTTTAAACGAAATAAAAAAAGTCTCACATTACCTAACTGGAAAAAAAGTGTGTAACATGTCACTTTAGGGGCACCGTACAGTTATAATAGTTACTGTTTCTTTTCAGTGATGCAGTTATATAAATTTACATTTTGGTACATGATGTTTTTTGTTGCTAGTAGCTGCTGTGCCGGTGTGCACATGGGTTCAAAACATAACTCGGGTTGACATATTTTTAAGACAGAAAGAGTTACATGGAACTAAATTTCTTTACAGAGACCCCTACCTCAAAGTCATACTTAGTGGTCAAAGGTCAAACTTGGTGCTGTTAGTCCTTTCGACACCTGTCGAGCTTGACATGTTGTCCAAGGTCATCTAGATTCAGTGTAAAACAATTCCTAAGATGTTGTATGGTATGCAGAAGGATAATTGTCTGATATTTCACCTGTCCTAAATAAATGACGTATAAATCTGAAGTATTGATGATACGGAATCTTAACATCACTGTGCACCAATCATAATTTTATGTGGTGCAATTTTATATTCATTTATTTTATTAAACATTTTGCTTCATAGACAACTTCCATATTTCTATGCCTAATTATATATTATATCTGACAGTATCACATTACGTTTTTACATATAAAATATCATATTATGTTATACACAATTATTAAACAATCTTCGCTGCTTAACATTCAATATCGAGATTGAATATAATTGCAGCACCACAGTCATGCAAATTAGATGAATTTCATGCGAAAATGGACAATGTATTCAGGCCAAGATGAGGTGTAACGCTATTCAAAACTGCCTTGATGGAAGCGATGAAACGCATTGTCTTAGCGGTAAGTTTGAAGATACTTATTTTAACGACAACTGACAAATAAATAGACATAAGTTATCGCAAGTATTTATCTTATATCAGTATTGCAATAATTTAAAATGTACTTTTTTTTTCATTTTAAGTGCGAAGGTTTGTGCCGCCTTTTCTCATTTGAAGTTAGAAACGTCCGCCTAAATTTATGCATGAGATCAGTGTGCCTCTCAATGTTGTTGTCATTTTAAAGGTTCTTGCAAAGATTCATTTCACTGCGATACTGATAGATGTATCCCATACATACTTGTATGTGATAAATACCCGGATTGTGACGACGGCACCGATGAAAACTTTTGCAAAGAAGGCAATGCAGAATCCTGCGATGAATGGTGGGAAAATGGATATCATGAATCTGGACCATATGTTGTAGGTAAGGATTTCAATTTACAAAAAATATATATAATTTCAAGTATTGATTTGGATGAAATCCAACGTTTTCATTGAGGCTTATTTTCGGAAGCAATTCAAATTAGAAATTTATTATTTTAAAGATAGATTTGTATGTGAACATACGATATATGGGTGTTGACAGGGATTTTGTTCATGTACTTTTAAGCCGTTCATACAGCTGTATCTTCTGCGATTTATGAAACCACTGCCTCACTCACCTCGACATTGTTGTGCATATGCAATATGCATATCGAAATATTTTAATGTTGTAAATATACTATTTTTATACCTCAACCAAACATGTTTGGGGGTGGGTGGTGGGGCAGGGGGGAGGAGCTTTATATGAGTCAGTTTTGTTCCGTCATGTCGCTTCCCGAAATTTAAATCTCAGTTATTACTAAATGGATTTGATTCAAGTTTAAAATAGATGTCCCACCTTAACACCCACATCATGTGACAAAAGGTTCATAACTCTAACACCAATTTTTTATGAATAATGCCCCCTTTTACTTAGATATTAAGGTTAATTTTGATGCAATTTCACTTTATTTCAGTTATTTAATTTAACTTCACAAACTTAATTTTGATGCAATTTCACTTTATTTCAGTTATTTAATTTAACTTCACATTATTATTCGTCAAGACTAGATGACATGTTGAACACATCACCTATGCCTGATGGTCAAAGGTCAAGGTCACAATTCAAGGTCAAATATAAGATATTTGGTTTTCGCTCCATAACTTCTATGTGCCTGAAAGAGTTTTGATATAACTGCGGATTATTATTCTTCATGACAAGAGAGTGTGTCACATACATCATACATACCTGATGGTCAAAAGCCAAAGTCACAATTTAAGATCAAATATTGGTTATTGCTCCAAAACTTCCATAACTTCAGGACACAAGGGATAGGATCCTCGAACAAGGTAGGCGGGTTAGTCATGGCCGTTATATGACCCCTGTTGATTTTGCGGTACTAGGGCAAAGATCAGTGACCTTTAGCATTATAATTATGCACTAAAGAGCAGTTGGATTTTAGATCAGCCAGGTTGACTTGAAAAGTCCTAGAATTATTTCGTATTGACAGATCCGTATGAACCTTCACTTAACAGTACATGGTTGTGGTATTAATCATATTCAGTGATAGCTCTAGTTGATAGATGTTCTATAACTTTTTTGTTATGTTTTTAAGACGGCATTGCAGTTTACTGTGACTTTTCATCGGTGGATACAGTTGATGGACAGATTATAATGGAAATCCAAAATTTAGATGTTGACATCAAGGAAAATCTCCTGTATACAAAGACTTTAACTGCACAATATCTTGGGCTGTCAGATGGAAATGAGTTTCACAATTTAATTTATGGTACTAACAACAGCTGTCAGCAAGAGGTAAAATTTACAGTGCTTAATGGTCATAGTAAGGAAATGCCTATGTTTTCCTGAATGTTTTAATTTAATAAAAACGTACAAATTATTAGTCCGAGTCTTTTTTACATTGATTTTGAATCTAATATAACTTGGCCCAGGGCACCAATAGACAAGGATTAATATTAAACAGGAAATGTCGCGTTCCAAAAATGCAGCCTCTCTTAATCGCAACTCGCAGCATGCGGACGTGCACAAACTCACGCACGCACGTACAAAGAACAAAACTAACAAAAAAGAAAAAGAAAAAATGAAACATAGTTGGACATCGCCTTTGAACGGTCAGCGCCAGAAACACAACTTGGTTAAACTGTTTTGCCAGAGCATATAATCATTTTGAACGTAATTCGTATATTACAAAAACAAATTCTTCTGTAGTTCTACCGTTACTGTAAATTACTAACAAATCTCTAAATTTAACTATCATAATTCAGATTTGGTTTTAATATTTTTAGTAGTTTAAAGACACTTCAGCGAAAGGTGTATCAAAACCAGACTTTTATGAAATCTTCGTAAGATTTTGGGTCATGGCAACTTCCCAGTTGTATTTGGTTTAGTTATAAAATGTCTTATTAAAAGGTTATGTCCCAGCTGTATTGAGACACATCACATGTTTAGTGTTCAAACCATTTTTTTTTACAGTTGAACGCTACATTTTCCTCTTCTTTGATTATGTTTGACTGGATAAGTGGAGGACTCTATTATAAATAGTTCTTAAATCCCAATGTGACTGAGCTATTGTCATATGTGTCATCTAGCCTGTTTCGTAGGGCACGTAAGGGTGTTTCCTTGTTGCTCTGTATTCTACAAAGGCAATGATTGGATGCGTTTATGGTTCTTATGGATTGCTTTTTTATAAATTATGTTATATAAAACGTGCCTTCTGTTACCATTTAGCGTGTCAGTGTTCACCAGGCAGAAATAACTTTGATTTTGATTTTTTTGAAGGAAAAGTAAAGTATCTTACTGTTAGTCGCATGTTTAGGCCTTGCAAGGATCTATGACATCTTGTTGTTGTATTATGTAGTATTATGTAGGTATTGTATTTGCAAAGGTTACAGTGGAACAATCTAAATTATTCCAGGCACTTTCTAAGCCTTATTGATTCAACGGCTAAAACTTGTTGTGAAAAGGGTTTGCTTACCTTTCATTAAGCTTAATATTCTTAACGCTAGGTCAAGCATAGGAATAATTATTTTTCAGGTAAAAAGCAACTGTCATTTTCCGGAGCATCTTGCTTCTGTATATGACGATCCTAATCATGAGTTTGCTTTCCCATTTTGTCAATGCATAATACAGGCATCAGAGTACCGCGGTACAGACGACGACACTGACAATTTTGATGATTACATGGATTACTCCAGGTAAAATAACAATTAATATCTCGTAGGTCTGGCACATGATGATAACAACATTAAAAACTGTTTGATAGTGTTCGGCCCATTGCACTACAAGACAATTTAATCCATGGAGAACGTATAAATTTTATCCAAAAACGTTTGACAGGGTGAATTTACCATTTTTGCATGTAATCCTTATAGAATTTTTTCACAAGTATCACTGTGAAAAGTAATATCATGCAGACACTGAAGTCGGTAAAACCCTCCCCAGTTCATTGAAAAGGTTTGGTAATGCACTATCACGACATGTTATTGATATTCCAACCAGAAATACACCTCATAGACCTGTTTGTTTACTCTAATGAAATAGGTTTTATATTGAGTCTTCCTCTGCATAGTCTGATAAATGTTAATACTGTATGTCTCAAATAACACATCATCTTATTTGGATAATCCTTGCTTTGCTGTAATTAATAGAACGGCACTGAACAAATAGCTAATCCGTCATTTGTTTCTTTTGAAATTACTGAAAACTCATAAAATTACTGAAAGCATTGTTTTGAAATGAAGCAATTAACAACGTATTGCATTGAGCATGGACTAAATAGCACTTACAGAATTTTTACAATAATGACAAAAGAACAAGCGGTGGGTTAGCCAAGTTGTTCAGTATATATCTATCATCGGGGAACCTTGGCTAAATAGGCTAAATAACGCCTATCAATCGGATATTTTTACTTAAATATCTTTATACGAGTCGTATATATTGGCGTTGTCTATATATAAGTTAACCATATCTCAGTATCATTAAATTTCCTAATTTGATATAATGTAAAATACACTATTCAACTTCTCTTACTTTTTGATATTGTATAAAATTATATATATCAATTATAATTGTTAATTGTTATGATAAAAATATATATGTCCTAGCAAGAAGACGTGAACATTTGCTTATTTCAATATACGATCACCTCATAACGTAAGTATTAAAAGAAAACATTTATTTCAGCCAATATTACTGTAACATTACACATATATCCGCCGTGTCTGATAACGCCGATTCATGGAGAAAATGTAAGTATAAATGAGGTTCTAAGCTTTCGTGACGTCATACTCTATGATTTGTATTTATTTGTTGTTAGCGTTTGGTTTTATTTTGTATGATGGCATATTTCTGCCAACCACATATTCACTTATCTATCTCGATTTTTTTTGTAAAAATGTCACTCATTCAGTTATTATCTGGCTTGTTATCCACTTAAGTATCTTAACAGGACAAAACTGCCCGTTAGTGCCCACTACTGCCATACACATATTCACTTACGTTAACTAGGTATCTTGATTTTTGTCAGTTAGTCAGTTATGATTGGCAATATCCCGTAATTGTCCCCTATCATTACGGAATAAATGAAAATACATAAAGGGCATAACAATTATGCAAATTTGACTTTTTTTCCAATCTATGAGACAAGTATTCCAAATGGAAGACAAAATTTTAAATATGAGATAATCGTATCTCACACTTGTTGTCTCACAATGGTACCACGTTATTTTATGCTGAATTTGCAAGATCTTTCAAATAGTCAGATAGCAGTAGATTTTTTGAAAATCTATGCACTTGGTAACATCACTGTTATAAATCTGAAATCGGTACATAATTCTAATAATGTGGTAACCACAGTAACAGGTAGAATAGTCAGGATCATGAGAAAGATCATTGCCCAGTGAAGTGACATATTTCCTATTTGCTTCCAAGAAAACCACATCTATCTACACTGAAACTTAACTGAATGAACTATATATTTTCAAAATAACCCATCATGTATA
Source organism: Mercenaria mercenaria (assembly GCF_021730395.1). Lineage (NCBI taxonomy): Eukaryota > Metazoa > Mollusca > Bivalvia > Venerida > Veneridae > Mercenaria > Mercenaria mercenaria. The sequence continues at coordinate 30,951,943 of NC_069362.1, forward strand.
GACCATGTTTCATAAAAAATCTTGTACGAGTGCAGGGTCTATCCTTTGAGACTGACGAATGGCCAGACTGATGTACAAATGATTGTAATAAGGATGAAATAAAATAATGTGTAAATTCTCAGTGTTGCCATCTACCTATGATCCAGGTTCAATAAAAAAATTTCTTGTACTTCTAAAGTTAAGGCAGAATCCACCATTTGTGAATGATTAATGAACAGACAGGTGGACAAATGGATCTATAAGTAAACCCAGAAAATAACATGCATGTTATCAATATTGTCTTTTATCTTTATACAAGTTTCAGAAAAAAATCATGTGCACTTTTGTAGGATCTCACTTTGGCTCGTTGCCATAGCAACCAAATCAGTTATGAAAGCAACAGCATACAAGAATATGCATATTCGCTATACTGTCTGCATGTGTCGTCTATCCATGCACCAAATTTCATGAAGAAATATCTTTGCGACTAATAAATCTACCATGCCTCAGTTTATATTGTCCAAAACCCCATTTCTGGAAATGTTCAAAACCCCTTTTTAAGGACAAAATATCAGCTGGGATCACTCTGTCATCTACATTTTAAGTTTGCCATTTGCTTCAATTTCAAACTTTTAAAAACTAGAATGTGTCTGTAGGACACAGGGTGTGCCCCCCACTAGTATATTTGTCACAAATAAGGGGAACTAATTCAAATGTTTGCAGTCTTAATGGGGTATAGCCTCAAAAACAAGAGCTGTCAGAGGACAGCAACGCTCGGCTATTCAACAGCCTTGTCAATTAAATGAATACCAAAGTTGAAAAACGGGCATAATTTTGTAAAATGCAAAGTAGAGTTATTGAACCTCTGTACTGCATGTCATATCATGACAGTGAACAAGTGTGTAAAGTTTCAATCCTTTCCCATTAGGGGATACTGAGATCCCAGCTTACATACAAAAAACTTAACCAAAAAATGCTAAGTTGAAAAAAGGGGCTTAATTTTGTAAAAATGCAAAGTAGAGTTATGGGACCTTCACAGAGCATGTTAGATCATGACAGTGAACAAGTGTGTGAAGTTTCAATCCATTCCAATTAGTGGATACTGAGATATCAGATTACATACAAAAATTTAACCAAAAACTGCTTCAACAGTCGAAAAAGGGGCATAATTTTGAAAAAAAAGTAGAGTTATGGGACTTGCTCAGTGCATGTCAGATCATGACAGTGAACAAGTATGTGAAGTTTCAATTCATTCCCATTAGTAAGTACTGAGATACCAGCTTACATACAACACCTTAACCAATAATTTCTATGTCGAAAAAGGGGCATAATTTTGTAAAAAAGCAAAATAGAGTTATGGAACCTATGCAATGTAAGTCAGTTTATCACAGTGAATAAGTGTGTGAAGTTTCAATCCATTTCCACAAGTGGTTACTGAGATACCAGCTTACATACAAAACCTTAACCAAAAATTTCTAAGTCAAAAATGGGGCATAATTTTGTAAAAAAGCAAAATAGAGTTATGGAACCTGAGCAATGTAAGTCAGTTTATCACAGTGAATAAGTGTGTGAAGTTTCAATCCATTCCCACAAGTTGTTACTGAGATACCAGCTTACATACAAAACCTTATCCAAATCGGGACGCCGACGCATGGGCGAGTCCAATAGCTCTACTATTCTATGAATAGTCGAGCTAAAAAGAATTATGAAAAGGATTCATTATTCTATACCATATACTTTTTGAGCTATGAGCATCACATTCACAAACAAGGAGCTGCGTTCAATAAACGCTTGATGCCCCCGGTGGCATCCTTGTCGATACAAAGCAACCTAAGTCCAAAACGAGGTCAAGGTCAAACTGAGGTCAGGTGATGTTTGAAGATGAGGAATGGCCACAGGTTACATCAGTATTAGTATCAATTCATTCTTGTGAGCAGTATTAATGCTAGACGAAACGGTCCCATTTGGTTAACCAAGAGATGGCCCATATAAAGCAGCCTAAGTCCAAAATGAGGTCCAAGGTCAAGGTCAAACTGAGGTAAGATGATGTTTGAAGATGAGGAATGGGCACAGGTTACATCTGTATTAGTATCAATTCATTCTTGTAAGTGGTATTGATGCTAGATGAAACGGTCCCATTTGGTTAACCAAGAGATGGCCCATATAAAGCTACCTAAGTCCAAAATGAGGTCAAGGTCAAGGTCAAACTGAGGTCAGGTGATGTCTGAAGATGAGGAATGGTCGCAGGTTACATTTGCATAAGTATCAAGTCATTCTAGTAAGGGGTATTGATGCTAGATGAAACGGTCCCATTTGGTTAACCTTGTAGGGACGAACGCACGGACGGACAGGAGGATCACTATATGCCTCCCGCATCAGTAGATGCCGGGGGCATAACAAAAAATCCGCTATTTTGGCTATTTCAAGGGCCATAACTCTGTAATAAACGCTAAGATTCTCAAGAAGAATGCCAAGTGTGCAAGGTCATATTATGATAAAGACTCAAGCAAGGTTTCATGAATTTATATTAAATTCTTTTTGAGTTAGGCACGTAATTAGGGGAAAATGTGCATTTTTTTACTATTTCAGGGGCCATAACTTTAAAAATAGGGGGAGGAGCCAGCAAATAAATAAGAGGTGTGCAAGTTCATATCATGATAAAGACTCATTTAAGTTTTTCATGAATCTATATATCAAATACTTTTTGAGCTAGGTATGTCACAAGGTTAAAATGTGCATTTTTGACTATTTCAGGGGCCATAACTCTGAAAATAGGGGGCGGAGGCAGATAAGAAATAGGCGGTGCGCAAGTTCATATCATGATAAAGACTCATGCAAGGTTTAATCAATTTATATGTAATACTTTTTGAGTTAGGCGGGTCACAAGGTGAAAATGTGCATGTTTTTACTATTTCAGGGGCCGCAACGCTGGATATAGGGGGCGGACCCAGATGAAAAATAGGAAGTGCGCAAGTTCATATGTCGCATGTTAAAGACTCATGCAAGGTTTAATAAATTTATATTAAATACTTTTTGAGCTAGGTATGTCACCAGGTGAAAATGTGCAATTTTGACTATTTCAGGGGCCATAACTCTGGAAATAGGGCACAGACCCAGATGAAAAATAGGAGGTGTGCAAGTTCATATCATGATTAAGACTCATGCAAGGTTTCATGAATCCATATAAAATACTTTTTGAGCTAGGCATGTCACAAGATGGAATTGTGCATTTTTTGACTACTTCAGGGGCCATAACTCTCAAATTAGTGGGCACAGCCTGACGAAAAATAGTTAGTGTGCAAGTTTATATCATGATAAATACTCATGCAAGGTTTCATCAATTTTATATCAAATGCTTTTTTAGCTAGGCGTGTCACGAACTTCGGATGGACACACAGATGCACGGACAAGAGCAAATCTATATGCCCCCACCACTCATGGGTGGGGGGTGGGGAGGCACAAAAAATCTTAAAACTTTTCATATTGCACCTAGAATGAGGCTTTTCATAATTATGTAAAACTCTTATTCTGTTACTATTGTACCAAATCTGACTAAAAGTGCCTCTTAAACATTTTGAGCCAGTGTGACACCTGCTCAACCCATGTCGAGATAATGTGATATATGTTCAAAACAAAGACTTGAGAAATTTCATCCTGATCCTCATAAGCTTCCTATGTTCATAGAAAGTCCTGGTTAAATGTTTAAATACTTGTTGATACTTAACCTAATACTCTAAGTACTAAAGTAGCATACACAGTATGTTACAGGTGTGTAATTTTTCACAGAAGAATTCTTCTTAAGAAACCTTTAAAAAGTGTTATCCTGTTTGATCATAAAGTAACCAAAAAATGCCATGTAAGAATATAGTACAGGCAGTAGAAATAAGGTTAATACAGACCTGTTTCAGCAACAACTGCTGAAGCTGATGAGAGCAGGTATTTATGTAGTAGACCTTCATGAAGTTTGTTAGATGCCCCTTGATTGGCTACTGAAGGCTTCGAAGGTGTGGTAGTGCTAGAAGCATTTCCATTGGCTGCCCCAGTCTGTGGAATACCTTGATTCGGCATAATGAATGGGTATAAATCTGGTGACTATACAATGTTTGTAAGTACTTGTCAGCTTATATGCAGAGATTTCTGATCCATGGCTTGTGGAGGCCCTGTATATAAAGAAAAAAATTTGATTGCAATAATTGCAGACAAGAGGCCCTAATCGGACTAAGTCGCTTACCTGAAGACGACTTTGACCATTTGGCCTTTTTTCTCATCAAGTTTGGTGAACATCCGTTAAGCAAACGGGTTAAAGGCTATTAAAAGCTTTTTTTCTGTATTTTGTTCTGACAGTCCCAAAATGCATAACCATTAGAGCAAACCTAAGAGTGGTCCAACCAAAGGTGCTAAAGATCAAATACTCTTTTGTATGGTCCATCAAGTTCACATGAGTATGCTGTTAATTTTTTTTTCAGATCTGGCAGCTCCTTTCTACAGTCAACACTAAGAAAAAGACCATAGAACAATGTTACTGTAATACAGAGATCTTTCAAGCATTTCACAAGAAGAAGTTGTCTAAAGATTGTTTTCTACTTTAAGCCAATCTGAAAAACAGAGAGAGAGAGATACAACATGTACATGTAAGGTTTGTTGAAGTAACATCATGTGGTTCATGAGAACAGGCTGATTAAAAGTTTTTTTTCTATTTTTAGGTCTGGCAGTGCATGAGAATAAGTTGTTTAAAAGTTTTTTTCTATTTTTAGATGTTTGTACAAGGCTGCTACAGCTTGCTGAGGGTCCATCACCTGGGTAATGAAAAGAGGTCGTTCAAAGGCTTTTCAATGTTTAGCTATGGCTGCACCTAAACTGGGTGCAGTCTCACTGTGGATCCATTTGAACAAATTTTAGATAAAAAGGTTACATGGATGCTACAGACCAAGTTGTGAAGGAAAATTATTTTGTTCACCTAACATATTTCTATTTCTAGCTCTAGCTGTGAAAAGGGCCAAGTGGAACAATTTGAATAAATCCTTAAAGGTTTTCTAACTTTTAGCTCTGGCTGCCCATACAAACAGCCAAACTGATTTGGACCATACAAACAAATCTGAAAGAAGGTCCATACCAGGGATGCTACTAGCCAAATGTGATGTAATTTTGACCAGTAGTTTCCGATGAGAAATTAAATTAAAAATGTTGACACGCGACAATGGATGACTGATCATCCACCTGTACTACTTCACACTCTGAAACAAAGTTTAGATGAGCTAAAAAGTCAGATCACTTCTAGAGACTTTAGATCTTAAAGACACCTCATGATGATTGCACTGTAGTTCTCAAGAAGAAGAAGTTGTTAAAGAATTTGACTGTTTTTAGCTGAGCTGCTCGGGCCGCCCCTAAAGGGGGTCATGTCAATTTTTTTTAACTAAGTTGAGAGAGGTCTATGCACTGATGCCACAGACCAGGATTGTTGAAAATCTATCATGTTGTTCTCAAGAAGAAATCATTTAAATGTTTTACTCTTTTCAGCTCTTGTGACCCCAAACAATGGGAAAGTGAAATCATTTGAAAAAACTTGCTAGAGCCTGCAGCAATAACTAAGTCAGGCTTTTGAGTTTAGATATTAAGGTTTTGAAATTCAATGGAAATAGAAATAATGTACTGTAGTTTCTCTTCTATATATATGATATAGTTTATACGTCTTACTGGTAAGAATGGACTAGAGAAAGTGCAGGGACGGAAAGGATATGTGAAGAAAAAGACTTTTATTCAAAAGGAACCAATGTATTTCAGAAATTTTCTCTCATTCTAACTCTCATACAAAAACATGAAACCGACGAAATGATAAGATATGTACAATACAACAGACTGACAAATGTTCACCAACTATTGCTTCAGTAGCTTCCTCAATTTCTGCCACAGGTGTACATTGACGAGTATCACTATTTCAATACCCGAAGTAAAACACTAAACTATAAATGCATAAAACCAAACATATCCAATTATAACGCATATGGGAAGGTTAAGTGTTAAAAATATGGAACGCCACATCTGACATTACAACTTAACCATATTAAATGTTTGACCTGTGACATCTTGTGTATATTTAGAAGCCAAAGAAAGCTGATTTTAATATCTAGCTCCTTTAAGCTTTACCTGTGTTGTATGAATAGTGTCTGCCAAAAATGTCTGTACGCATTCAATTGTTCTTATTTCATTGGATCGTGCACGTGCAACATCAAACGATATCCTTTTTGTTACAAAATTACTCAATGGTCATTTCTTTTACAGACATTGCCGAACACTTACTTGTTATATTCAGTTGGTAAGTGTTATGACCAATGACTTGACATCTGTGCTTCTTCCATGATAACAAGGCAGGAAAAGTGCCTAGATATTATCTATTTTTATGTTATCTCGAGAAGGAGCTTGGGTGCTGCTTTAGGGTGTGTTTCACCCACATGTATCGTTTTCTCTTTTTGGTTTTTGTTTTGTGAAATATAGATTAATTTTAATACTAGATTGTTTTCTTTTTGTTTGACTGTTTGTAAATATTTGGCATACATTATAAATAATGTTGTAAATCTTCAGTAGTTTGTCAGGATTCAAACACCCTTCAGCCTGTTACAAATGAATGTAACACGTATTAATGTGATATAAGATATGTCAGGTCTTATACTTAGGACTTTGTCAAGATATGCAGTGATGATGAAAAAAGATTATACATGTGTGTAGTAGCTGGGGAGTGGCAAAGTGTTGTTTTTGTGTAATTTGTTTAATTGCTAGAGTAAATTAATGTAGCAAAAAAAAATTTGCCACTAACATAAAATATTTCGATTTTTGACAAGAGCTTAAGTATTTGCTGATGTGCTCCGAAATACGAGTAAAGGACATGCGGATCAGCTGATGTGACACTGCTTTAGACCCAGGCAACTGATCAGCTGATGCGCCACAGCTTTAGACCCAGGCAACTGATCAGCTGATGCAACATTGCTTTAGACCTAGGCAACTTATCAGCTGATCGGATGTGACACTGCTTTAGACCCAGGCAACTGATCAGCTGATGCAACATTGCTTTAGACCTAGGCAACTTATCAGCTGATCGGATGTGACACTGCTTTAGAGACATAGGCAACTGATCAGCTGATGCGACACTGCTTTAGACCCAGGCAACTGATCAGCTGATGCGACACTGCTTTAGACCTAGGCAACTTATCAGCTGATGTGACACTGCTTTAGAGACCTAGGCAACTGATGTGACACTGCTTTAGACCTAGGCAACTTATCAGCTGACGAGACACTGCTTTAGACCCAGGCAACTGATCAGCTGATGCGACACTGCTTTAGATCTAGGCAACTTATCAGCTGATGTGACATTGCTTTACCGAGACCTAGGCAACTGATCAGCTGATGTGACATTGCTTTAGACCCAGGCAACTGATCAGCTGATGCGACACTGCTTTAGATCTAGGCAACTTATCAGCTGATGTGACACTGCTTTACCGAGACCTAGGCAACTGATCAGCTGATGTGATATTGCTTTAGACCTAGGCAACTTATCAGCTGATGTGACATTGCTTTAGACCCAGACAACGTATCAGCTGATGTGACACTGCTTTAAAGACCAAGGCAACTGATCAGCTGATGTGGCACTGCTTTAGACCTAGGCAACTGATCACTGATGTGACACTGCTTTAGACCCAGGCAACTTATCAGCTGATGTGACACTGCTTTAGAGACCTAGGCAACTGATCAGCTGATGCGACAATGCTTTAGACCTAGGCAACTGATCAGCTGATGTGACACTGCTTTAGAGACCCGGGCAACTGATCAGCTGATCATTCACACGGGTTTATCAATTATGCATGCGAAGTATAACAAATACCGATATACAAGAACTAACAGAGTGTTCTTAATTACATCGACCTCAGCTAGGTAGAAGATGACAGTCTTAATTTACCGGTTTGTTACAGATATTCACGAATATTCTGGTTTCTGGGACATTGTACATGTAACCTCTGACGTCAGAGTGTATTGTTTGAAACGTTTGTTCGTGGAAATCGCTACATGCAGGTACTAGAATACTAAATTAGAAGGTTAAATTAAAAAAATATATATTGCAGGCATACAAACACTAAATAGGTAAATGGTACGAAAAAAATAAAGACGGATTCAAATAGTCCACAGATTTTTTTTGCTCCATACAGTAGAGCTATCTTCCGTATTTTCGTTGCAATGTTTTGCTGAAATCGCATGACAGATCTATGCTTGACATGTAGGCAGCATTTTCTTAAGGTTACATTATACCAATTCAATTCCTTATTTATTTCATATTAATAACAAAACATTCAGACCTCATTTTCAGCACTTTAGAGCATTTCAATGATATGAAAACCATATATGGTCATTTAGTATAACATGTCTTCTTATCAAAAATAGAAAAATATTGACATGTTATGTTGAATATAAGAAAAATAATCTGTTCTGAGAAACATCACCCTCTAAAAATGACCCCATGAAAACAGCCGTTTAGCAGTTACGCGTAGGTAGACATTTTTCGCAAAGAATAAAACTTATTCCAAGAAATTTACAATGAAAATGGTCTAGATCTATTCTCAATACTATAAGCAATAAACATAAGCCAAAAATTTAACTGTCACCTCCTCATGTCACTCATTATACCAGATTTCATCCATAGCATGGAACTACATTTTGGACTACTTCACATATAACACTGAGTAGTCACTTCCGGTTTGGTGTAATCCGTCCTTAAAGGAAAATTTTTCATACTCAAAATGTGTTATTTTCACTTAAATTGTACCAGTAACCTAAATGCATGGAAAAAAAATACCAGTTTCAGTTTGATACAATCAATTTTCAAGGTTTTATGGCTTTTTCAGTAACGTATACTAGCACGCCAAATTTCCTGGAAAAAAGCTGTCGCGACATCATTTTTGACCACTTTTCCTTGCTTGGGCTTATTTTTGCCATATTTTATCAAGTTTTACCATAAACTGCACTCAAATCACACACTGTTACTGTAAAATATACCCAAACTCACCCCTGACATCTAAAATTTACCAATATTTAGTCAATAAATATGCATTTTTTGAAAAAAAAAAACCCAAAACAGTGATATTGAAATATTTTTAGTTTTTCTTCTTTTTCTCTGCTAAATTGCACTGAAATTGTCATTTTCTATCATAATCCGGCCAAACAAGCCTATTTACAGCCACATCTAAACAAGTTTAATTTTTTACCCCTTCACAACTTATAGGTTACATTCTACCAATTCAATTCCTTATTTATTTCATATTAATAACAAAACATTCAGACCTCATTTTCAGCACTTTAGAGCATTTCAATGATATGAAAACCATATATGGTCATTTAGTATAACATGTCTTCTTATCAAAAATAGAAAAATATTGACATGTTATGTTGAATATAAGAAAAAAAATCTGTTCTGAGAAACATCACCCTCTAAAAATGACCCCATGGAAACAGCCGTTTAGCAGTTACGCGTAGGTAGACATTTTTCACAAAGAATAAAACTTATTCCAAGAAATTTACAATGAAAATGGTCTAGATCTAGTCTCAATACTATAGCAATAAACATAAGCCAAAAATTTAACTGTCACCTCCTCATGTCACTCATTATACCAGATTTCATCCATAGCATGGAACTACATTTTGGACTACTTCACATATAACACTGAGTAGTCACTTCCGGTTTTGTGTAATCCGTCCTTAAGGAAATAATAACATGACAGAATTTGTCATGGAAAACTTAGATCATACACCACCACTTCAACTTGGGGTCGCATAGTTTAGCTGATTCTGCAGTTTTTGTGTTTGACTGAAAATAGTTTTCTTGCATCAAATACGATTCCCACTTTTCTATTGATTTTCATTCAGCACTGACAATATTCTTCAAGATAATGCAAGTTACAAACATTTAAAATGGTTCCTGGTGTGTGCTGCAGCCATTGAAAATACGTCAATTTTATATAGAATAAAGAAGAACAGCTATTTAGCGTGTTGTAACTTACACAGTTCCTTCTTTATACCACAGAAACTTTTAAACTTTGATCCATCATTTTAAATTTAAGTACTTAGAGCATTTCAGTGATATGAAATCCATATAACGCAATAGCCGTTTTCTAACAAAAATCTACTAGTACAGTAGAGATGTAATGTAACATTAAAATTACAACAAAAATAAAGTGTTTTGGAAAACAACACCTTGTAAACATGCTCAAATTAAATATTGCTACTGGGCAATTACGAGTACGTAGACATTTACTAAATGAATAAAATCAATAAATAAAGTGAAATAGTCTAGATCTTTTCTCAATGCAATTAGAAGTGAATTTAGATAAAATATATAACTGTCATATCCTTACATGATCCGTTATGCCATTTTTCACCAGCAATTTGGAAATCTGTTTTAGGACTTCTTTACATGTAACACTGAGTAGTTACTTATTTTTTGTGTGCAAATAGTCCTAAATATGGGAAAGTTTTATTTTCATTTTTGCATATTTTTTTCACAATAAAACACAAAATTTATTTAAAGCCGGTGCATATATAAACAGAAAACATTAGCTATGTATTGCTATTGACCGACATAGATACCAAAAGATACATTTGATCAAGTTTCATAAAGATTGGGTCTCTAGAGTGTTCACATCTTTTCCTTTGATCTGGCCTACTGACCTAGTTTTTGACCCCACATGACCCAGTTTGAACTTGACCTAGAGATCAACAAGACAAATATTCTGACCAAGTTTCATAAAGATTGGCTCACAAAATTGTGGCCTCTGGAGAGTTCAAAAGCTTTTCCTTTGATCTGGCCTACTGACCTAGCTTTTGATCCAACATACCCAGTTTCGAACTAGACCTAGAGATCATCCAGATTTACATTCTGACCAAGTTTCATAAAGATTGGATCACAAATGTGGCCCCTAGAGTGTTCAAAAGCTTTTCCTTTGCTCTGGCCTACTGACCTAGTTTTTGACCCAACATGACCTAGTTTCGAACCTGACCTAGAGATCATCAAGAAAAACATTCTGACTAAGTTTCATAAAGATTGGGTCACAAATGTGGCCTCTAGAGTGTTCACAAACTTCTCCTTTGATCTGGCCTACTGACCTAAGTTTTTGACCAAACATGACCCAGTTTCGAACTTGACCTAAAGATCATCAAGAATAACATTCTAATCAAGTTTCTAAGATTGGGTCACAAATGTGGCCTCTAGGGTGTTCACAAGCTTTCCTTTGATCTGGCCTACTGACCTAGTTTTTGACCCCACATGACCCAGTTCTGAACTTGACCTAGAGATCAACAAGACAAATATTCTGACCAAGTTTCATAAAGATTGGCTCACAAATGTGGCCTCTGGAGTGTTCACAAGTTTTTCCTTTGATCTGGCCTACTGACCTAGTTTTTGACCCAACATGACCCAGTTTCAAACTTGACCTAGAGATCATCAAGACTAACATTCTGACCAAGTTTCAAAAAGATTGGCCCACAATTGTTGCCTCTAGAGTGTTCACAAGGCAAATGTTGACGGACGATGCACACCGCATGCGACGGACACCGGACAATGACCGGTCACAATAGCTCACCTTGAGCACTTTGTGCTCTGGTGAGCTACCCATGCAAAAACAGGCCAGGAAATCCTGGGATTATCCTGGGATATCTCAGGTTATCTCAGGAGAAATTCCTGCCATTTTCCTGGGATATCCTGGGATATCTCAAGATTTTTCACGCCGGTAATTGGAACAGGATTTATTCCTGCACATTCCTGGACAATCCTGTATAAGCAGGAAATGCCAGGGTGTAGAAAATAACATTTTGAGGTCCAGAAAATCCCAGGATATCCTGGGAAGCCAAGATTGAAAAAAGTGTCCTGGGGCCAGGATATCCTGGAATTTCCTGGGATGTAGATTGAGTACCAGGACCAGGAAATCCCAGGAAGCCAGGATGGTAGTGTCCTGGGGCCAGGATATCCTGGGATTTCTTGGCAAGTAGAATGAATCCTGGGACCAGGACATCCAAGGTTATCCTGGGTGCAGGACTTACCTTAAAATAATTGTTAGAAATAATCAATCATTGTGTCTCATTTGGAAAGAATTAACTTTTTATAGCTTTAAGATTATTATTAGACTGAAATGAGACCCTAAAGACAAACAAGTTGTAAGCTTTTCTTCCTTTTTGGGGGAATTCATATAATAGGTATCTCACAAACACTGACAACTGTATAAACAAAAATTAATGTAATAAAAAATGTCAAATGTTTAATGTTATTTTTATACTTAAATATGATCATATTTGACAGGTTGTATTGTTTTGTTTTTTTTTTTTGTTTTTTTTTTTTCAAATTAGCATAATTCAACACCTCTTTTCATTCTCCATTTCATTTCATCAACTGCTCAATGTAATTAGCCTTTGCCTGACCAGCTTCAGCCTGTCCCTCATTATATTTAGGCACCCATGTAATTAGGTCAGTGGTTCAAATTTATTTATATAACAATCACCTAAAATATATACAAGTATTAGATTAACTCTTGTTACAGAAGCATAATTATCTATCCTTCACATATACCTGAACAAAAAATACCTGTGACCAGGTAAATTTTTAGTTTAATTAAGACACTGAGGGAATAAAGATGGTATTTTAGTCTATAATTTTTTTCTGGTCCTGTGACATTACAGGTTTGAATTACATTTAAAATTAAAAAGTTTAATGTTCTTACCTGATATCCTTCTTAAACTTAAGCATTTTTAGAGATTCCAGTTAAAATATTTTGCTCCATTCCATGTGCCAGCAACAACATGAACAAAGCACTTCCTGTTTACATTCAAATTTTTGGTATTCATGAGCAATTTTCTTGAGTACAATATAGTTACTGAAGGGAATATCTAGAATGTTATTGATATAAATATAATTATACAGTACAAGAGTGAATTTGACCATTCTTTAGCCAACAGAATTTGCAATAATCACAGAAAAATAAACAGAAAAAGGGGGAATATTTTTTTGGCACATGTATAACAGCGTCAGAAGCCTTCATTTTCATTGGTTCCTTTCTTGATGCAGGATTTCTCAGGATATCCTGGGATTTCCTGCACAAAGAACATTATGATTTACATTTGTTACAGCTTATTGAATCTTATTTGAAGAAGTCCTGGCTTGTCCTGCCTGTTCCTCAATCAATTTATATAAGTCCTGGATTGTCTTGCCTTATCCTGTCTTCTTTTATTCTGGTCCTGGCTTTTCCTGTCTTAAGCTGAGCTCTTAAAATACCACATAGGATATCCCAGGATATCTCAGGATTTACCTGGGATATCCTGGCCTCCAAGACTTATTTCTGCATGGGTAAAAACACAATTTCTATGTCAAATGGCAAGTGATTTACTACACTAACTGCTTTTTCAAAACAGAAAACTCACCATCCCCCAACAAAACCTTTGTTACAATATATTTATAGACAAACAGTATAATGATGGCTATGTCACATGTGTACAATGTTATAAATAAACTGTCTGTGGAAAGAGCCCCGGCAGCTTCTAAGAAGTTCAGAATATGTATAAATCATTGCAAGTCAACAAAGATTCTTTGCTTTTTAAACTTTACTAAATTAAACTTCTGTTCAAGTTTGATGTGCTCGATTTTTTCAATGAAAATCAACTTTACGTTTAAGGTACAACTTTATATCACTGCTATGTGAGTGTACGTTACCGACCCTTCCCCCATGGCATATACCGGTATGTCATTATGCTTTATTAAGGACTGAATAAAGGCCTATTTGAACAAAATATTTCAGCAAGTCTGCATTATTTACTTCCCTTTGTTGCAAAATAATACTTATGAAATTTCTAAGGAATAAATCTTCATTACTATCATATCTTCAAATTGCTAATTTGCATTACATCCCTTATTTCACTACATATACATATGAAAGAACCAAGATGACTAATTCTGTTAGATACTTCATTTAAAGTATTTACAATATATATAAACATGGGATTTGATTGACAAGAACTTCCATTTTATGAATATTTATGTCATTTTTATTATTTTTCAACTTGAGTGGCAAACATTCTAACACAGTTTTATGAAGATCACCTCTAGAGTGTAAACAAGAGCCATGTTAGACATGGCTAATCCCCCCGCCGGGCATATTATAATTGAAGGCTAAAGTTCCTGGCAAGTTAGTGTCTGAAAGTAATAATTTTGGGGAAAACTTTGAAGAACCGTTGAGTTGTGGTCCGCATCAGGGGTTTTAAAGATGTGGAAGAAAGAATAAGTCAGTGGTGAGGTGGTTTACTGCTAAATTTTATTAATTTTCATGAACAGTATAGCTATGATGTTTTTCTATAGGGCTACTGTAAATACAAGGAAAGGAAAGCTAACAGGGAACAAGAGTGCCAGAATGTCACAATATACGCCCGTCACAGCAAATTTCTTTACTCTAGCAGCTGTATTTACAAATGGAATTTTAATTTTGTGGTTGTTCAGTAATCATTGTAAGTCTTTTGTTTTTCTAAGTCCACAAAAAAACTCCTTACCAGGTAGAGATACCTTAAAATACACCTAAAATTGGAAAGTATCATCTATGTTGTACCACAGAAAAGTGGTCTTGTTTTTTCCCTATGGTCAATTATAACAAGAGCACCGCCTTGCGGGTGCTGACGCTCATCTGATTTTTTTTGTATAATAGAAATATTGTCCTACCCATGATTTTCTAAGTCTAAAAAGGGCCATCATTCTTGCAAAAAGCAGGATAGAGTTATGTTTCTTGATGTACAGTGTCCACTTATGATGGTGAAAAACTGTTGCAAGTTTTAAAGCAATAGCTTTGATAGTTTATGAGAAAAGTTGACTTAAACATAATATTCAACCAAGAAAATGATTTTTCTAAGTCCAAAAGGGGCAATAATTATTGCAAAAAGCAGGATGGAGTTATGTTGCTTGCTGTACAGGGTCAGCTTATGATGGTGAACAAGTGTTGCAAGTTTCAAAGCAATAGCTTTGATAGTTTAAGAGAAAAAGTTTACCTAAGCATAAAACTTAACCAAGAAATCTGATATTTTCTAAGTCCAAAAGGGGCCATAAATCTTGCAAAAAGCAAGATGGAGTTATGTTTCTTGCTGTACAGGGTCAGCCTATGATGGTGAACAAGTGTTGCAAGTTTTAAAGCAATAGCTTTGATAGTTTAGGATAAAAGCTGACCTAAACATAAAACTTAACCAAGAAAACTGATTTTCTAAGTCCAAAAGGGGCAATAATTCTTGCAAAAAGCAAGATGGAGTTATGTTTCTTGATGTACAGGGTCAGCTTATGATGGTGAACAAGTATTCCAAGTTTCAAAGCAATAGCTTTGATAGTTTAGGAGAAAAGTTGACCTAAACATAAAACTTAACCAAGAAATCTGATATTTTCTAAGTACAAAAGGGGCCATAAATCTTGCAAAAAGCAAGATGGAGTTATGTTTCTTGCTATACAGGGTCAGCTTATGATGGTGAACAAGTATTCCAAGTTTCAAAGCAATAGCTTTGATAGTTTAGGAGAAAAGCTGACCTAAACATAAAACTTAACCAGGCAACGCCGACGCAGACGCCGAAGCCGACGCCGACAACGGCTCAAGTGATGACAATAACTCATCATTTTTTTTCAAAAAATCAGATGAGCTAAAAATGTTACAATATAAGTTATTTATAGTAACAACTAAGGGAAGTTAATCTTAAAAAAAAAAAAAGAAAAAAAAATTGTATGTCCACACAAAAATCTTTAACAGGTAGAGATTGGTCAAAATACACCTCAAAATTGGATGTAGCATGCATGTTGTACTACAGAAAAGTGGTCTCGATTTTTCCCTACAACTAGTAATGAAAAAGTTACAACTAGAAATTGCTTTTGGAAACAAGAGCTGTCTAATGACAGCGCGCTCGACTATTCGAAGAATTGATTGAAGAATGGGGTCAAAATATTTCCACGGATATTCAGACAAAAGAAATAAATAGATTAGACAAACAATGTTCCTGTATTACTTTGATTTCGATAAGTCTTGCACTAAATGGCAATATATGAGCCAATTTCAAAGTCCAAAAAGGGCCATAATTCAGCCAAAATAGTTATGTACTCTTGCCTACTGATGGAAATCATAATGATGAACAAGTGTTCAAAGTTTAAAAGCCATATGTCAAATAGTTTTGACAAAACATGGACTTGTATGAAAACAGAACCAATTTCAAAGTCCAAAAAGGGCCATAATTCAGCCAAAATAGATGACAGAGTTATGTTCTCTTTCCTACAGATAGAGACTATTATACTAAACAAGTGATAAAAGTTTAAAAGCCATATGTCAAACACTTTACAAAAAATATGAACTGGTACGAAAAACTTAACCAAGATTTCTAAGTCAAAAGGGGCCATAATTCAGCCAAAATCTTCGATGGAGTTATGTACTCTTGCCTATAACTGGACATGGTGATGGTAAACAGGAGTTGAAAGTTTCAAAGCTTTATCTCAAAAGACTTTGTCTAAATATGAACTGGTACGCAATATTAACCGATTTCTAAGTCAAAAAGGGCCATAATTCAGCCAAAATCCTTGATGGAGTTATGTGCTCTTGCGTATAACCGGACATGGTGATGGTTAACAAGTGTTGAAAGTTTCAAAGCTTTATCTCAAAAGACTTTGTCTAAATATGAACTGGTACGAAAAACTTAACCAAGATTTCTAAGTCGAAAGGGGCCATAATTCAGCCAAAATGTCTGATGGAGTTATGTACTCTTGCCTATAACTGGCCATGGTGATGGTAAACAAGTGTTGAAAGTTTCAAAGCTTTATCTTAAAAGACTTTGTCTAAATATGAACTGGTACGAAAAACTTAACCAAGATTTCTAAGTCGAAAGGGGCCATAATTCAGCCAAAATCCCTGATGGAGTTATGTACTCTTGCCTATAACTGGCCATGGTGATGGTAAACAAGTGTTGAAAGTTTCAAAGCTTTATCTTAAAAGACTTTGTCAAAATATGAACTGGTACGAAAAAACTTAACCATGATTTCTAAGTCAAAAGGGGCCATAATTCAGCCAAAATCATTGATGGAGTTATGTGCTCTTGCCTATAACTGGCCATGATGATGGTAAACAAGTGTTGAAAGTTTCAAAGCTTTATCTCAAAAGACTTTGTCAAAATGTGGACTGGTACGAAAAACTTAACCAAGGTGTGACGCTGACGCCGGCGCCGACACCGACGCCGACGCCGACGCCGTGGTGAGTAGGATAGCTCTACTTATTCTTCGAATAGTCGAGCTAAAAAGCACATGTCTCCCCCAATGCAAAGTCCTATAGGCAAGATGTCAATAGGGGTCAGGAGCGAAAGTCAAAGAGACACTGATGGCTGGCTGCAATAGGGATCATCTACTTCGCATGTCCAGTCATCCCGCTAAATTTCAACACTATTGGCCTAGTGGTTCTCAAGTCACTGTTCAGGCTCCTGTGACCTTGACCTTTGACCAAGTGACCTCAAAATAAATAGGGGTCATCTACTCTGCATGTCCAATCATCCTATTAAGTTTCAGCATTCTAGGTCAAGTGGTTCTCAAGTTATTTTCCATAAATGATTTTACATGACCAGGCCCCTGTGACCTTGACCTTTAATAGACTGACCCCAAAATCAATAGGAGTCATCTACTCTGCATGTTCAATCATCCTATGAAATGGTTATCAATGTTCAGGCCCCTGTGACCATGACCTTTAATGGAGTGACCCCAAAAACAATAGGGGTCATTTATTCTGCATAAACAATCATCCTATGAAGTTTCAACATTCTGGGTCGAGTGGTTCTCAAGTTACTGACCGGAAATAGTTTTCAATGTTCAGGCCCCTGTGACCTTGACCTTTAACGGAGTGACTCCAAAATCAATAGGGGTCATTTACTTTGCATGTACAATCATCCTATGAAGTTTCAACATTCTAGGTCAAGTGGTACTAAAGTTATTGATCGGAAATGGTTTTCAATGTTCAGGCCCCTGTGACCTTGACCTTTGACAGAGATATCCCAAAAACAATACGGGTCATCTACTCTACATGACCAATCATCCTATGAAGTTTCAACATTCTGGGTCAAGTAGTTCTCTAGTTATTGATCAGAAATGGTTTTCAATGTTCAGGCCCCTGTGACCTTGACCTTTGACGGAGTAACCCCAAAATCATTAGGAGTCATCTACTCTTCATGACCAATCATCCTATAAAGTTTCAACATTCTGGGTCAAGTGGTTCTCTAGTTATTGATCGGAAATGGTTTTCAATGTTCAGGCCCCTGTGACCTTGACCTTTGACAAAGTGACCCCAAAATCAATAGGGGTCATCTACTCTTCATGACCAATCATCCTATTAAATTTCAACATTCTGGGTCAAGTGGTTCTCTAGTTATTGATCGGAAATGGTTTTCAATGTTCAGGCCCCTGTGACCTTGACCTTTGACAGAGTGACCCCAAAAACAATAGGGGTCGTCTACTCCAGCAGCCCTACAACCCTATAATGTTTGAAGGTTCTAGGTCAAATGGTTCTCCAGTTATTGCTTGGAAATGAATTGTGACGTACGGACGGACGACCGGACGGACGGACAGACAAACGCGGCAAAAATAATACGTCTCCCCCAGAGGGAGAGACATAATAAAAGCTATTTAAAGTAACAACAAAGGGAAGTAATTCTAAAGAAGGGAACTGCCCATGACACTTCGTCTCATGATGGTGTATAATTGTGCCAAATTACATCAAAATCCCTCCATGCATGAAGAAGAAATGCTTTGGACAAAGTCATTCTTGTATCTGAACTTTGGCCTCTAAGTGTGACCTTGACCTTAGACCTAGGGACCTGGATCTTGCGCATGACACTCCGTCTCGTGGTGGTGAACATTTGTGCCAAGTTATATCAAAATCCCTCTATGCATGAAGAAGAAATGCTCCTGACAAGGTTTTCATTCTTGTATCCTTTGACCTCTAAGTGTGACCTTGACCTTAGACCTAGGGATCTGGTTCTTGCGCATGACACTCTGCCTCATGGTGGTGAACATTTGTGCCAAGATATATCAATATCCTTCCGTGCATGAAGAAGATATGCTCCGGACAAAATTTTTTAAGAAAATATGATAAAGGGGAATAACTCAAAAAATAGGCATGGTAGGGTTATTGTTCTTGCACACTGCACTTCCTCCCAATGTGTTCTATCAGTGTATGAAGTTTGAAGAAAATCCCTCCAGTACTTTTGGAGTTATGCTCCGGACAAATTTTTTAAAGAAAATAAGATAAAGGGGAATAACTCAAAAATAGGCAAGGTAGAGTTATTGTTCCTGCACACTGCACTTCCTCCCAATGTGTTCTATCAGTGTATGAAGTTTGAAGAAAATCCCTCCAGTACTTTTGGAGTTATGCTCCGGACAAAGATCGTTGCGGACGGACGCACGCACCGACAGAGAGCATTTCTAATATCCCCTTCGCCTTTGGTGGGGGGATAAAAAAGGTATTTTCTATTGTTTGTCCATGTGTCCTGTTTTTGACCTGTGGTAACCCAGGATTAATCTTGATTTAGAATTCATAGAGACAAACATTCTGGTAAAGTTTTATGAAGATCGATCTAAACACAAAATGTGGCCTCTAGAAATGGAACAGTGTTTCTCTATGATTTGTACTACTGACCTAGTTTTCCATTTTAGGTAATCAAGTTTTGAATTTTTCTTAGATTTCATTGACACTAACACTGCGACAAAGTGTGGCCTCTAGAGAGTTAACAAGGTTTTCCAAATAACTGAACTATTTACCTAGTTTTTGACCCAGGATAACCCAGCAAAAGGCTTGTCCTAAATTTTGAGGGTAACATTCTGACCAAAGTTCATTATGATCAAGCTAAAACTGTAACCTTAAAAGTGTTAATGTAACAGTCAAATTGTTGACAATGCATGATGGACGATGCGCAACAATTAATGCACGATGGTCACAGAGTGATCACAACAGCTTACCTTGAACACTTTGTAGATATCCCCCACCACTGTTACGGATAGTGGCTCAAACCTTTGACCATGAGTTGTGACCTTGACCTTAAGCCAACATGGCTGACTGATAGGTTCTGCACATCGTCTTGATGAGATGATCATTTGACCCAAGTTTCACAATTATCCTTCAAGGGGTTTAGGAGATACAGAGCGGACAGGAAATGGAAGGCTCAAACCTTTGACCTTGAGTTATGACCTTGACCACTAGCCGACATGGCAGACTCATAGGTTCTGCACATCATCTCGATGAGGTGATCATCTGACCCAAGTTTCATGATTATCCTTCAAGGGATTTAGGAGATACAGAGCGGACAAAAAATGGAAGGCTGAAACCTTTGACCTTGAGTTATGACGTTGACCTTGAGCCGACATGGCTGACTTAATAGTTCTGCACATCGACTTGATGAGGTGATCATTTGACCCAAGTTTCATGATTATCCTTCAAGGGATTTAGGAGATACAGAGCGGACACAAAATGGAAGGCTCACACCTTTGATCTTGAGTTGTGACCATGACCTTGAGCCGACATGGCTTACTCATGGGTTCTGCACATAGTCTTGATGAGGTGATTAATCGACCCAAGTTTCATGAAAATCCTTCAAGGGGTTTAAGAAATACAGAGCAGACACAAAATGTTACGGAAGGACGGAAGACGGAAGGATAGAAGGACGGAAGATGGAAGGACAGACGGAGACCATTCCTATAATCCCCCACCACTCATTGCGGGGGATTAACTAGCACTTTGTGCTCAGACAAACTAAAAACAGTGTAAGTTTAAATTGATTTTAACTGATTACTAAGTGCAAAGAACCAATATTCTACTTAATACTTTAAAAAATTGCATAATAAATTTTAATGGCATTTGGATAAAAACAAACAAGAGGACCATGATGGTCCTGAATCGCTCACCTCTTCCAACATGACCCAGTTTTGAGTATGACATCATTTTTTCTATTATTTGACATAGTGACCTAGTTTTTGAGCTCATGTGACCCAGTTTTGAACTTGACCTAGATATTATCAAGATAAAAATTCTGACCAATTTTCATGAAGATCCATTGAAAAATATGGTCTCTAGAGAGGTCACAAGGTTTTTCTATTATTTGACCTATTGACCTAGTTTTCGAAGGTATGTGACCCTGTTTTGAACTTTACCTAGATATCATCAAGGTGAACATTCTCACTAATTTTCATGAAGATCTCATGAAAAATATGGCCTCTAGAGAGGTCACAAGGTTTTTCTATTTTTATACCTACTGGCCTAGTTTTTGACCGCATGTGACCCAGTTTCGAAAATGACCTAGATATCATCAAGGTGAACATTCAGATCAATTTTCATGAAGATCCATTGAAAAATATGGCCTTTAGAGAGGTCACAAGGTTTTTCTATAATTTTAGACCTACTGACCTAGTTTTTGTCCGCAATTGACCCAGTTTCAAACCTGGCCTAGATATCATCAAGATGGACATTCAGACCAACTTTCATACAGATCCCATGAAAAGTATGGCCTCTAGAGATGTCACAAGGTTTTTTATTATTTGACCTACTGACCTAGTTTTTAAAGGCATGTGACCCAGTTTCAAACTTGACCTAGATATCATCAATGTGAACATTCTGACCAATTTTTATGGAGATCCATTCACAAGTATGGCCTCTAGAGAGGTCACAAGGTTTTTCTATTTTTAGACCTACTGACCTAGTTTTTGACCGCACATGACCCTGTTTCAACCTTGACCTAGATATCATCAAGATGAACATTCAGACCAATTTTCATACAGATCCCATGAAAAATATGGCCTTTAGAGAGGTCACAAGGTTTTTCTATTATTTGACCTACTGACCTAGTTTTCGTCACCACATGACCCACTTTCGAACTTGACCTAGATATCATCAAGATGAACATTCAGACCAACTTTCATACAGATCCCATGAAAAATATGGCCTCTAGAGAGGTCAAAAGGTTTTTCTATTATTTGACCTACTGACCTAGTTTTTGATGGCACGTGACCCACTTTCTAACTTGACCTAGATATCATCAAGGTGAACATTCTGACCAATTTTCATGAAGATCTCATGAAATATATGGCCTCTAGAGTGGTCACAAGGTTTTTCTATTTTTAGACCTACTGACCTAGTTTTTGACCGCACGTGACCCAGTTTCGAACTTGACCTAGATATCATAAAGATGAACATTTAGACCAACTTTCATACAGATCCCATGAAAAATATGGCCTTTAGAGAGGTCACAAGGTTTTTCTATTATTTGACCTACTGACCTAGTTTTTGATGGCACGTGACCCAGTTTCAAACTTGACCTAGATATCATCAAGGTGAACGTTCTGACCAATTTTCATGAAGATCTCATGAAATATATGGCCTCTAGAGAGGTCCCAAGGTTTTTCTATTTTTAGACCTACTGACCTAGTTTTTAAAGGCACGTGACCCAGTTTCGAACATGACCTAGATATCATCAAGATGAACATTCTGACCAATTTTCATGAAGACCTTTTGAAATATATGGCCTCTAGAGAGGTCACAAGGTTTTTCTATTTTTAGACCTACTGACCTAGTTTTTGACGGCACATGACCCAGTTTCGAACTTGACCTAGATATCATCAAGGTGAACATTCTGACCAATTTTCATGAAGATCTTGTGAAATATATGGCCTCTAGAGAGGTCACAAGGTTTTTCTATTTTTAGACATACTGACCTAGTTTTTGAAGGCATGTGACCCAGTTTCGAACTTGACCTAGATATCATCAAGATGAACATTCTGACCAACTTTCATAAAGATCCCATGAAAAATGTGACCTCTAGAGTGGTCACAAGCAAAAGTTTACGGACGGACGCACGGACGGACGACGGACACCCCACGATCACAAAAGCTCACCTTGTCACTTTGTGACAGGTGAGCTAAAAATAAAGAGAGTCTGGAAAAAATTGTTTTATTTATCTTTCTTATTGACTTTGAGGTGTTTTGTGGATTTTATTTTTATTTATTTCCTCCTCCAGCTGTAACTTTTTACAAAGAATCTCCTTATCCAAGAATACGGAAGGTCTTTTCACCCAAAGACACCCCAAAACACCCCAAGACACCTAGAATATTAATTTATTTGTATCATTTATTAAAAATATATATCTTAAAGACATGCTAATACAGTTAAGATAACATGCAGAGTAGATTTGTTCAAGGAAATACATCTAACAATATCAGCTGAAACGAACTTGTTATTAATGTGAAAGGGAGGTAAAGTTTACTATGTAAATAACATATTTATTTGTTTCCCTTGGATATAGTCATTCTGCAGATCCCGGATGCCCTTACAGTTAAAAAATTTTTTACTTTTTACTCAAATTTACTAACATAAAATTTTACAAACACAATAACTTCTGTATGGAAGGGAAATAACTGGATCTCATTTAGGCTCTATCATAGTTAAGCTTTTTGGATTATTCCCGTTGAATTATTATGTTCTAAAGTTTCCTTTTTTATGATTCAGAAAAAAGAAAATTATCACCTAAATCATTAAAATATGTTATTTTTTGACCTTTTAATACCAAACAATAGGATAATTATTGTTTTTTTAGGTGTCTTGGGGTGTCTATGGGTGTTTTGGGCTGTCTTGGGGTGAAAAGACCCTCCCTCCAAGAATATATACTGTCATTTTCAGTAGGTGATTGCAACTGAATACAGGGTTTTTTACTTTTTAGTCACAGTAAATTAGTGAAATACATACTGTATTTGATGTAGGTATATATTCAGGGGTATTATCAGACAGGATTTCTAAGCAAGAAGTAATGTTACATGCATTCCTATAAATTAAAGGGAACAATCATACAAGAAACTCCATCTGCTAAATACCTAGCCCCTGTGAATCCATACATTTGGTTTGGCTAGTGGAAAGTAACAAGATGTAATACCAATCTTAACAAAAACAGCTAGCAATGTAGGCAAATATATAGAAATCTATGTGACTTTATGGTGAAAGTGGACTTCTTTTATATAATATCGGATATCAAAGAGCTATAAAAATAAATAGATTGGCAACTTGAAAGGCATATAGAGCAAATCTCGCCAACCTCCCGTGACAAAAAAACGAGATCTCGTTTACAGGAAGTGGTGCTTCCTCCACGCGCCATTTTGTATGCGAAAGCAATTATTCATCGGTAAAATATGACCACGCTTCCTTCGATGGCAAAAAAAAACCGTGTACTTTGTGTCTTAAGACCATTTCAAATTAAACTAATTTTGTTTTAGAAGCTAACATGTATTTTAAATGTAGTTTTAAAGGTACAAATTGTAACTCCATGCTCGCTGATGTTTGTTTTTAGTAAGATAACGCCGAATCACGCTCTGGCACGAGCTCACGCGAGATTATAGCCAGTTGCCATTCTGCGTATTTTATACTTCTTTGCTGATATGATCTAAGAATAAGTGCTTTCCGAGTTTAATCTTTTGAGGTGTGTACTGCAGCATTTAAAAGGTTTTCAGTCTTATAAAGAAAAAGAACACCTGCTCTTTACTGTGACTATCATGACTAATACCGCTTTACCTGGAGAACATTAATCCGAACTTACGATTTATAGAGATTTATCCGGAAATTTGTGTTATACTTGTGATATTTTTGCACTGGAAAACATTATTAAAGATCCTACTTGTTTCCAAAATCACAGTGATCCTACACTCCTTGATGTTATTTTAACAAATAGTGCAAATCTTATTTCCAATACATGTAACTTTGACTGTGGTCTGAGTGACTGCCGTAACTTTATTGGCGCTCAGTTTAAACATGATGTCCAAAAACTGAATAATAAATTTTGCACATACAGAACTTTTAAACATTTTGATGTTGAAAATTTTAATCAAGACTTACTTTGTCATATTTCTGAATTAGACTGCCAAAAGAATGATGTGAATTTATTATATGATGATTTTAGCAGGACTTTTTTAGATGTAGCAAACAAGCATGCTCCTTTGAAAAAGAAAAGGCTTTTGCAGAAGCCAGTACCATTCATGAATAAAACTTTGAAACAAGCTATTTATAAAAATGGCGTAATGGCTGCCAGGTATTTGAACACTAATTTTTCACTTGGCATGGCAACAGAGATCTAAATTGAGGCTAGTTTTTGTTTAAATTTCATTGTGGATGTATTGTTGAAAAATGGGAGAGCAGGCTGTATTTGGTGAAGTCAAGCTCCATTTTAGTATGAGTAGTACTTCCAGGTCACAGCAGTGTGATTTTGATGTCAGTTTACAGTAAGTAAATGTGACCAGAGAAATCTTTCTTAGAAGATACGTGACCCCTACTTTTCTCTTCATTTTATATCAGTTTTATCATAACTCATTAAAATGAGGTAAGGATTTGTTCTCTGAAATGGGTCTAGCTATGTTTGGTAGCTCTTTGAAAAAGGTCAGTTTTATATAGAATATATAGGGGAAACTATTTAGGCTATTGTGACCTATAAGAAAATGTGGGCAAAAAATGAGATTTGTCCAGATATTGATATAAATGAACTAGTTTGGTCAGATTTTGGTAAAAAATGAGCATTTCATTGAAATTTTGCTGCAAAAATTGGTAAAAACCCAAAAAATCACATTTTCACTGTCTTGGGGGTATTTTTTTTTAAAAAATGCAAATTTGCTCTCTAAATTATGCCCATCTATACCTTTCAGAGGGGACATTTGGTATATTTCAAAGTGTTAATGTGTAATTTGCTTGCAAATTATGGTGAAAGTTTATGAAATAGGGCAAAAACCAGCTCTGGCTACAAGAACTGGTTAAAAATTATGTCGCGACATCAGTTTTGAAGGAAAATTGGCGCAGGGACACGCGTTACTGAAAATGCCATAAAACCTGGAAAACTGATTTAATCAAGCTGAAACTTGGTATTTTTCATGCAGATGTGTTACTGGTACTATACAAATGAAATTGAGACTATTACAGAAAAACAGTTTTTCTTATATAAGAAAATGTGGGCAAAAAATGAGATTTGTCCAGATATTGATATAAATGAACTAGTTTGGTCAGATTTTGGTAAAAAATGAGCATTTCATTGAAATTTTGCTGCAAAAATTGGTAAAAACCAAAAAAATCACATTTTCACTGTCTTGGGGGTATTTTTTTAAAAAAAATGCAAATTTGCTCTCTAAATTATGCCCATCTATACCTTTCAGAGGGGACATTTGGTATATTTCAAAGTGTTAATGTGTAATTTGCTTGCAAATTATGGTGAAAATTTATGAAATAGGGCAAAAACCAGCTCTGGCTACAAGAACTGGTTAAAAATTATGTCGCGACATCAGTTTTGAAGGAAAATTGGCGCAGGGACACGCGTTACTGAAAATGCCATAAAACCTGGAAAACTGATTTAATCAAGCTGAAACTTGGTATTTTTCATGCAGATGTGTTACTGGTACTATACAAATGAAATTGAGACTATTACAGAAAAACAGTTTTTCTTATAGGCCTAACTAAACTAAAGGAACCAGCGTGGGAGCCATCTGGTCTAGTCACGTAATGGCTGCCAGGTATTTGAACACTAATTTTTCACTTGGCATGGCAACAGAGATCTAAATTGAGGCTAGTTTTTGTTTAAATTTCATTGTGGATGTATTGTTGACATTTTGGTAGGAAAAATGGGAGAGCAGGCTGTATTTGGTGAAGTCAAGTTCCATTTTAGTATGAGTAGTACTTCCAGGTCACAGCAGTGTGATTTTGATGTCAGTTTACAGTAAGTAAATGTGACCAGAGAAATCTTTCTTAGAAGATACATGACCCCTACTTTTCTCTTCATTTTATATCAGTTTTATCATAACTCTTTAAAATGAGGTAAGGATTTGTTCTCTGAAATGGGTCTAGCTATGTTTGGTAGCTCTTTGAAAAAGGTCAGTTTTATATAGAATATATAGGGGAAACTTTTTAGGCTATTGTGACCTTAAAACGCAGACGAATAACGCAGACAATATAGATATAGAGGGAAAACGCAGACGGGTAGTGTGAAAATGCAGACAATATACAACATATAGGAGAAACTATAACGCAGATGATGCAATGCATTTCAACAGGTTACTATCAAAGTAAATTAGACATTTTGAATTGGTATTTACCAAAATCAAGAACTACAAATATAAAATGTATTCTATACTTATTTGGCATAAACGTCAATTTTACATAGGTCTTATTTTTGCTTTTTAATTAGATACTCGATATTGTGTAGAGTTATTAAGAAATTAAATCAATAAGTTAGCGGTAAACATAAAAGATTTCAGCATTTCTTTAATTCTTACAACTTCCTTGATAAATTATTCATAACTTCAAACTCATATTGAGTAACTTTCTTTATCGAAGCTTTTGTGGAGTTTTGCAACCTGATAATTAATGCAAATATATATGTCATGCATTTCTATTTTCATTTATAACTGAAAAAAAAAAACGTTTGATATTGGCTTGAATATTCATGAATATATTTTTACGCACGTGCTTAAAAATTATTATTTTATCAGTGATTCGTATGATTTGGATTCATTTGCGTTCCGTATTTTGTTTAAACATAACATAATAATGAATGACGTATGGAATGAACAGTAGCCGTGATCATATATAATCACAAAAATGCGCTAATCCTTTTATCACCTCATTAAAGAACGGAGATGATGGAAACACAGTGGCACGCGCTTGTGTCTCGATCATTTTAATGTCTCTCATAAAAGAGCTATACCGGTAATATCAAAGTAATATAGGTTTTGACTGATTAAAAATGTAATAGCGCTTGACTTTTTTGACATGACAAAAATAATAATAAATTAATAAAAAGAAATAAAAAAGAAGTGGAAAATGAATACTATAGTCTATAGGATACCCACTCTATATATCATTTATATATTTATTTATTGAATTATGTTTTGTATCAAATAATTATACTATACTTCAAAAACAAACTGCCATACTGCCACTTATCTTATTGAAATAATATATCTTTATTTGGGTCTTTGGTTATTTGTTTTTTACTTTTTTACCAATTTGAAATTTAGCAGAAACGATTAGCGACCGTCTCGTCGCAAAAAAAAAAGTGTTAAAGTTCATTTCACCATTTCACTTCTAGCTAATGTAAACGTGGGTAGTCTTAATCTGAATATCATTGAAAGAAAAACAGACTTTGATCAATACCATAAATATATAGTAATTTGGATGACATATTTTTCAAATGTACTAGATTTATTTTACAGATAAATCAGATATCTGCCGGGACAATTTTTTTCTTCATATTCCGTTTTTCTAGTAAGTTTTTACTTTTTTTTTTTAAATGATTATTATACTATTCAATAACTTTACTGGTGTCTTCTGTACATTTTTCCGCAGAGTATGCATAAGTCTGGAATAAATAGATTCTGTTCTGTTAAAAAAATCAATTATGAATTAGTAGGATACATCTAATTATTATAATTATTATATGATATTCTTCGTAATCCCATTATCTTCAGGCCATTCGCACCTTTTTTTCAGATGTTGGAGGACAATGACTTTCACAGTAGGGTCCCGATAAACAGGAGTCATTGTTTATTGGAAAGTCGGTCTACTTTATAGAGATCGCCCTAACGTCACGCATCAACACCTGTTTATCTGGTGGTGGGCAAAACAAATATTTTTACATCGTTTGTGTATGGATCGGAATTATTAATTTTTAATAACTTTTTTGTTCATTTATTGATTTTAAAAATTCAAAAAGTTTTGAAATGCTTCCGATTTTCATATTTTTATATTCAAATAACTTTTGAAAATAAATAACCGTTTTGAATGACATACAATTTTAATAGCTGCGTAGCGATGCTCAAAACTTTTAGAAAAAACACTGTAAGTTAAGCGTTCATAATTAATTAATTTTATTTTGAAATGATAATTAAAAGTTATCAACAAATTGTTTGTTTTATATCCTTTCCATTGATCAAAAAAATATTGATATCGTTTGTGTTTTAAGAAAGTTTAAGCCGTTAGAAAAACATCACTGTTTACGAAAAAAATTTGACGCTCGGCGTCTGCCCACCTGATCTTTGTCTTATCAGTTCTAAAAATAGAATACACAACGGATTTGTATACAAACACGATCTCTCCTGAGAAGAGGAGACAGTTGATTTTATAAAAATTAATAATGAATAAATAAATTTTATTAGAAAACACTTTTAAAATAGATATGCGATTACTTTGAAAATTGTGCACATATTTAAATGTGATATTCAAGAAAAGTGTGACATTTATTTTCAGATAAGTACCGGATGTATTTTTTTCTTTTGGTGCTCTGTGCTTCGTGAACGAGCTACCGATTTTTTTTAATTTGATCCTATCACATTATATACCACCACCACCTATAACAACAACAACAACAACAACAATATAAAAAAAAGATGACTGCGCATTTAGGAGAAAATCAGTTTCTTTTCCCATTCTATTTGTATTGTGCATAAATGTAATGGTAAAATCAAATTCGCAGTTACAACGTGTTTCATTTGCTTTAATGACATAAGCAGATATTTTCAATGCAAAGGTCGCAGAAGTCATGGTTATGATGTTTTAACTATGGCGATGATGATTATGACGATGATGATACTTAGAAAATGCTGATAGTCCGCAGACAAAAAAAGTTTGAATTACGTATGTGAGATGATAACGCAGACACTGTATTATTGGCGATTATAAGTTAGGAAACGCAGACAAATACGTTTATTTAAAGAAAATGCAGACGACAGAGTCGTAGTATGTATGTGAAAACACAGACACCATATAACGCAGACAATATAGTTTGGCGGTTGTATGTTAAAAAACGCAGACAATATAGTTATATAGGGAAAACGCAGACGATAGAGTATGTTCATATATGTAAGTAGGCAAGTGCGTAAGTAAATGTTTTTATGTATGTTAGAAAACGCAGACAATATAGTTATATAGGGAAAACGCAGATGATAGAGTATGTTCATTTATAGGTAAGTAGGCAAGTGCGTAAGTAAATGCTTTTATGTATGTTAGAAAACGCAGACGATATAGTTACATAGTGAAAACGCAGACGATAGAGTATGTGTATATATAAGTAAGTAAGTAAGTGAGTAAGTAAATGTTTTTATGTATGTTAGAAAACGCAGAGAATATAGTTACATAGTGAAAACGCAGACGATAGGGTATGTGCATATATAAGTAAGTAAATAAGTGAGTAAGTAAATGTTTCTTGTAAGTTAGAAAACGCAGACGATATAGTTACATAGTGAAAACGCAGACGATAGAGTATGTGCACATATAAGTAAGTAAGTAAGTAAGTAAGTAAATGTTTTTATGTAAGTTAGAAAACGCAGACAATATAGTTACATAATAGTGAAAACGCAGACGATAGAGTATGTGCACATATAAGTAAGTAAGTAAGTGTTTTTATGTAACTTAAGTATGTCAATGTTTCATGTAAGTTAGAAAACGCAGACAAAATATTTATATAGAGAAAACGCTGACGATAGAATCTATGCATATATAAGTAAGTGAGTGAGTAAGTAGATGTTTTTATGTTGTTAGAAACCGCAGACAATATAGTTATTTAGGGAGAACGCAGACGATAACACACTGACTAGAAATTATATATATTTTCCGCAAGTTCATTTGATTAATATTTGTACATTCAAACATAGGCCTGTGTTATTTAAAATTCATATTTCATGTTTGGTTGTTTCTTTTTTTAAAATAAACGCTAGATTTCTATTTATTTTTGCATTCGAAATACAATATACAACGTTGCTTCAGGAGAAAACGAAGTCCATGTCCAAATTGCCCCCTTAAAAATTCCCTCGAATCTTTGTATGTCTAATTATCTTTTCTCAGTTAATATATAAACAAATGAATTAATAATTTTATCGATTATTATCATTCTGTTGAACTTCCTTTGTAAAAACACCTCTTTCATGCAATTAAATATTGTTTTATTAGCCTGTCTGCGTTTTCCAAAAAGTCGTCTGCGTTTTCCCTCTATAACTATATGGTCTGCGTTATTCGTCTGCGTTTTATACAGGCCCCCTCTACCTTACAGTTAAACTTTTATTTTTGGCAGCAGCAATTATGGACGGTCGGCGGGTAAAATGAAAATAAAAGTACTGAAAATGACTTTTATTTTTATTTTGTTTTTTCAAATAATAGGGTTGGCGCTCCCGTAAACCAGAAAATTAAAAAATGCTGGCCTAACCAGCTTGAGAAGAAAATCATTAAATAAATACTTTATTGATAGATGTGTAGGGGGGTGCAAATCCAAAGATTTCTGGTCAACCGTAAAACCTTTCCTCACAAATAAAGGTTGTACTAAATTTAAGGACACTATATTATTAGAAAAAGATAAACTTATTACTGATCAACAAGAAGTCTGTGAAGTTTTTAATGATTTTTTTGTGAATGTGGCTAGAGATATTGGTAATGACAATCTTATCCCAAATGAAGACCATCCAAGTATTGCTGCTATTTTAAATAATAAATCATGCCAATCAGAATTAAATTTTGAGCCAGTTACAGAAAATTTCATTTGTAAGCAAATCAATAAGTTAAACATAAAGAAAGCTACTGGAGCTGACCATTTATCTTCAAAACTTGTTAAACTGGCTGAACCAGCAATTTCGGGTCATCTTACTTTTCTGGTAAATAAATCCTTTTCAACTTCAGTTTTCCCCGATAGCTTGAAAATTGCCCAAGTGACACCACTGCATAAAAAGAAAAGTACACTAGAGAAAGGGAATTATCGCCCTGTCAGTATTCTACCAATTTTATCAAAAATTTTTGTGAGAGCTATTAATATTCAAGTTGTAAACTTTTTTGAACAACATTTTAACATGTATTTATCCGCTTTTAGGTCAGGTTATGGGTGTCAAACGACCCTTTTAAGGATAGTAGAAGATTGGAAACAAGCCTTAGATGAGAACAAATATGTAGCCTCAATTTTAATGGATCTTTCTAAAGCTTTCGATTGTCTACCACATGATTTACTGATTTTGAAACTTAAAGCATATGGTGTATCCGAAAATTCCATAAAATTAATACAAAGTTATCTTAGTAATAGGAGTCAGTGCATTAAGTTAGGTCAATTTAGCAGTGATTTTAAAGACATCTATAAAGGAGTTCCTCAAGGTTCCATTTTAGGGCCGATTCTTTTCAACATCTTCATAAATGATATCTTTCATTTTGTACAAGTTAGTAAATTATATAACTATGCTGATGACAACACTCTATCACATGCAGACCATGATATTAATACTGTTGTAACTACTTTGGAAAATGATAGCTTATCACTCATTAAATGGTTTTCAAATAATAAAATGCAGGCAAACCCAGACAAATTCCAAGCTATTGCTATTGGTAATAAGACAAAGAAATGTAATATCTCCTTCAATCTAGATGATAACATTATTCCATGTGATGAGGAAGTAAAACTATTAGGAGTAACTATAGATTTTAAACTTAATTTTCATTCTCATGTTTCAAGCATTTGCAAAAAAGCATCTAGGCAGTTGAATGTATTAAAACGCATTGGACATAATCTATGTAAATTAGGTAAACTTAACATTTACTACTCATTTATTATGTCAAATTTTAACTTCTGTCCATTGGCTTGGCATTTCTGCGGAGAAACTAACACTAAGAAAATAGAAAAAATACAAGAAAGGGCCTTACGTTTCGTTTATAATGACTACTGTTCAGATTATGCAACTCTTCTAAATCAGTCTCGGCTTCCATCTTTGAAAGTTAGGCGTCTAAGGACAATTGCTATTGAAACTTTTAAAATAATTAATAAACAGTCTCCAGCTTATCTTCATGACCTTATAAATATTGATAATAAACCTTACTATTTTAAGTATTCAAACACTGCAGAAGTGCCACAGGTAAGGACAACAAGATATGGTAGCAACTCCTTCCGTTCTTGCACTGCCAAGCTCTGGAACTCCTTTCCTCAACATTTTAGAGACGAGTCGAACCTAAATCAGTTCCGGAGCTTGATCAGTGCTTGGAATGGACGGAGTTGCCGCTGTTCTTGTTGTGCCAACAATGCATAACTGTTGCTACTGTATTTATGCCAATGCTTCTTATGTACTGCATGTCGTTTGTTTTGTTTACTGTTAACTTCAATACATAGCTTTCCAATTGCATACTTCAGCATGCCGTTGTTTATTTGCTCTGCTAGCTTATAGTTGTGCTAGATACCAATTATATGCTTATGTATTTTGCAACCGGTAACTGCTTTTGTTCTTTGCTTAGTTTGCATGTTTCTGTTTAAATTGTATATGATTAAGTTTGCATTTTTACAGAAACTATTTAATATATTACCTGAGAGATAGGTGCTACTAATCAGGTCTAGGAAAGTGGAGTATTTACAGATTATCTGTAAATTTACAGATAATCTATAAATTTACAGATTTTTCAATCTGTAAATTTACAGATCAAGTGTTTGAAAACTGCTAAAATTATATATAAACACAAAATCGCAGCTTGAAATTAATTGATTTACTTATGGTATGTATAAATAAAGGCCAGTTGTAACTTTCAGTCATTTCTGTTGACTTTGATTTTTCTTAAAATGCCAAAAACTCAAAGTCAACAAAAATGGCTGAAACCCACAATTGACCTTAATTTATGCATGCTGTAAATAAACCAATTAATTCCAAGCTGCGGTTTTGAGGATAAATGTAATTTCATCAGTTTTCATACACACAATCTGTAAATTTACAGACTGAAAAATCTGTAAATTTATTGATTATCTGTAAATTTACAGATAATCTGTAAATACTCCACTTTCCTAGACCTGCTAATCACGTCTCTTTGAATCTGATTCAAGGTGATATTTGATTTTTGAAGACATTTTTTAGCTGGTGCACTCTTGTGTTTATATTAATTTTTTCAGAATTTTACTGATTAGATCTTAATTTATTTTTCGGTATTTGGGAATACCGAAAACTACTCCATTACCGAAAACTACCGAAAACCAGTTTTGATTACCGAAAACTATTTATTTTGCTAAAAGTATTATTATTATGATATTAAATTTAATACATACTATTAATATATAATATTTTATTACAACAGGCGAAATTTTGAATTAATTCGTCCATGTTTAAGTGTTTTATCCGACATTATTGATTACGCTTTGAAAATGAAACACTGAGTTACTTCCCTTTCATATATATACTGTACAAAATCAGTTACTCTGATTTGTTTTAGAGTTTCCGTAATATGAATATAAAATTATTAAGTTGATTTTTGAGAAAAATTAATTGTTGTCTTAATAGAAAGTTTGCACTTTTAGTCGAAAGAAGATGTCAACGAGTCATTAAAACGGTAAGTTATAATTGTAGAGTGTTTGAAGAAAGAAGTTCAAAGGTAAGTATAAATGTTTTTCATACCTGGTTGAAATTATTTTTTTGATATATTAACTAATTATTTTGTCATCGTTAATGAGTGTTAATTTTAAATTTAGAGTCTTTTCAGGTTTGCATGTGCATCTTTAATCCATCTGTATGGTGCTAAATACATTCCCGCTCAAATTCTTTAAGGTGATAACAATGTGTCTTTAATCTGAGCTTTCAAACTACACATTAAAGGTAATTATTAAAAACAATATATCTTGAAATTGATTCTTATTGAATTTGCTTCTCTTTAATCTACATAACATCAGAAGAAACTACATAAAAAAGTTTTGTCACTCATTTTAATTCTTCATAGTTTGTTGTCTTCTTTGTTTTTAACGTATATTTAAGCTTACGAAAAAGTAGCCTCAGTACCATTGTCTTTGGTTTCAATATGAAATATCCATGCTCTGTCTGTGCTCTTGAGTGCCATGAAGGCATACATTGTTCCAATTGTCAGAATTGGGTACATAGTGATTGTGCAAATTTAAGTTCTAAGGACTTGAAAACTTGGTCTGCTGCTCACTTAAACTTTCTGTGCAAATGTTGTGTTTTCTCTGGATTTAACTACGATGCAAATGCAGCTTTGTCAAGGTAAATATAACTTCTTTATATTCAGCCGTTATGATTTTAGAATCAAATGTTGATAAACGTAATGATTTTTGGATAATAATGAAGTATTTTCAAAATTAGTATGCATTAAAACAGATACGTATTTCACTGACCAATTATAAAAACTTTCAGTAATCTTCAAGAAATCGTTTTGACTGATGTCTTCTTTTAAAATAAAAATGTCTTTTCCAATAACCAGCAGGATAGTTATAAACATTTATCAAGCAATAATTACTTGAATATGCAGGAAATTTGCAACGCTCATAACACGTGCAAAAAGTCTTTTTTCCGTCCAGTACGGACATAATATATGCCGTGACCCGTCAAACATGTTATTTGTTATTTAAATCTAATTAATTGATGTACTTTATCTGAAAATGGAGATCATGTTATTCATGTTAATGTTCATATAAAGTCTTTTTAGTACGATTTCGTTTATATAGCTTACCGTCACAGACTGTTAATATGGTACTGACCTGTTATATGCTTCAAATTTCACGCGTGTCAGCAGAAATTTCTTAAGTTTGTAGCAAATATAAAACATTTTAGGCTTTAACGTTTCCTAAAAGCATCAAGTATGCGAGGATAAAATTTAGAAGATAAATGCAAATATGAAAATATTTTTACCTTGAATATCTAAGCTTTAAGAAAATATGTTTTTTTTATGTTTGTATGATGAATGGTCTGTGAGTTTTAATCGTTACAAATTCAGTCACATGAGACATTTCTGGATTCAATGAAGTTGCTTATCTCATGTTTTTTAAGTCTCTGGTAATTCTCAATGACAAAATCTAATTACTTCCACAAGCACGTGCATAGAAGTCAAGTCACATGACTGGTCATATATATTTTCCGTCACGTACGGACTGGTAATATATGCACATATGTGCCGTATGAAAAGGTATAATTGTATAATAATATAATACACTGCAATAGTATTTGGCTATAACTTATAGCCTTAAAAGTTTACAAATTCTTTTCATGTCTGCTTCCCGTCCGTCATTTAGCAAATGTCCCCATACCGCATTGCACGTCCGTAAAGATGATAAAAATAATGAAATATACATGTAAGAAGGAAAGAAATTCAAAGGTTTATACGTTGTTAAAGTTCCTTGTTTTTTTTTGTTTTTTTGTTTTTTTGTTTTTTTTGACAATATTATTCTTTTACGGAAACAATGTCCACGTCATTTTTATTGTTTAAAACAACATTACATTTCAATGTTAAGGTGGAATAGCACTTTGTATTTTTACAACCCGCATATGATTTTGAGATCATTTTAAAGAACACGTTATCACCGGCATGAATTCTGTTTTCTTGATTATCAAAGGGAAGTAACTCAGTATACAATTATCACTCATTTTAATAAAATCCAAATTAAACCACTTTAAAATTGTCAAATTTCTTCAAAATTTCGTCTGTTAATATATATTATTATATGTTATCAGAATATATTAACTTAAATTCCAAAACAGTAATACTTTTAGCAATATAAGTAGTTTTCGGTAATCAAAACTGGTTTTCGGTTGTTTTCGGTAATGGAGTAGTTTTCGGTATTCCCAAGTACCCTTTATTTTTAGACTATGGTCAAGATTAGCACAAACCTCTCAGCTTTTACTTTGTATGCCTGTTTCTCGTCGATTCGAGCTTTCTCATCGATTCGAGCCCTTGTGTTTTAGTAAAATTCATGTTCATAGAGCATGTTTTTCCATCAGAAACTTGTGTCATTTACATTTTAAAATTCCTTGGAAAATATTAGTCATGAAACCACTGAAAAAATGAGTAAATACCTGTTTTAATATTTTTGCATAAAAAATTGCTGATTTCAAAAGGAAATTACATAGTGGGTAATATTGTGAGCCCAAATTTCAAATTAAAAGTGTCCTGAGCATATTTCGACTGTTGTAACGAGTGAACAAGAAGTCAATCTTGATAGAAATTTGCTTTATGGAAATAGAATATGCAAACATTAACACTTAATGACCTTCCAAACAAAGGGCTCGAATCGATGAGAAAGTTTTAAAATGATGTGGAGTTTGACCTCCTTCAGTCTCGTGCAAAAAAATACATATAAAAGATGATAAAATTGTAATTCTTATTGCCCATTGTTAAATGCAAATATTTTTTAAACAAAAAACAAAAATTATTTAAGTGAACAGGTTTACAAAAATATGCACAACCCTAAAAGATTTAAGAGGCTCGAATCAAGGAGAAAGCAGCATATAATTTGAAGTCCTGCAGTTGTATTATGTATAATGTGCTTTTATGCTTGATAATTCATGTGCTTTTCTATGTGCTTATTTGTTTGTATTGTAATGTGACTGTTATTTGTTAAGTCGGCTAATAGCTATTCATAGCTAATGTTATTATATTTACAACCCGACTATAAATATTTGTATCTTGTAAATTAAAACTATCCGAAATAAGTTACACTTACGAATACTTCACCGTGCAATCTCTAGTTCTGTCATCTTTCTCTCGTTAGAAAAGACAATTCTTGGTTCAACCTTTAATATGACAACGTAAACAGACGTGAAACTCGCTGCCACGTCATAAAAGTGATGAAAAATTCTTTTATAATTCCTCCTTTTCGTTTCGTTTCATTTCTAATGGCCGTGCTGTCTCCCCGGTATATACCGTACACGTTGTACGTTTTCTTCTCTAGTATGTACTCTTATAGACTCATGGTATAATATTTTGCGAAATTCGGTTGTTTTCATTTTATAAAAAGGCTTAAACAAATCATCTGGATGCTTCAATGAAGTCATCAATTATAGCTGACAAGTTTTCCTTGTGTTCTTTGTAGGGATCCTCTGCTGAATTTACAAGAAAAAGTTCAGCGCTGAAATCTCATGCAGATAACCATGTTAAGGAATAACTCCTGCTTTAACCTTTCTCTATGAACTTCATATATGGGACACTCGTCTATAAAGTGTATCACAGTCTCTGGTTCTCCACATCTGCAGAATGGCGTGTCTTTATTTCCTATTTTATTTTGGTATTCGTTAAGACAATACCCACTCTGCAGCTGGAGCAATATTTTTTTGTTCTTCAGTCCCTGAAAATTGATGTACTTAGGTTTAACTTCTTGCCTGAATTGATATAAATGTCGTCCATTCTCACTGATATCCCATCTTCTTTTCCATTTCATACGTACCGACCCTCTAGCAGCATGACAGATATCTGCTTGACTTGTAACTACCTCATCATCTGTCATGCTTTCTGCCTCTGTAGCTGCCTCTTTGGCCAGTCTGTCTGCTGTCTCATTCCCACTGATACCAGCATGTCCTGGGGTCCAATCAAGGTGGATGTCTACTCCAGCCATTTCTAGATCTTTCCACAGTTGAAGTATTTCTGACGACAAGAATTTGTGTGTTTTATTCTCTCATCCAAGATTAACAATGCCTATAGCAGACTGACTGTCACTTAATATTTTTAACTTGTTGATTTGTAATCTCTTACACTCTTCTAGGATTGTTTTAAGTATTAACTTGATAGCCACCATTTCACCTACAAGGATGTATGATAATTTTGATACCGGTTGTTTCAGTTCAACTAACTCTGTGTTTGGAAGGATGCAAGCTCCAGCACCACAGGGACCTGGACTTCCTCTGCAGGGACCATCTGTAAAAACCACTGCTGTTCTGTTGTCTACATCTGATAGTATATTTGTGATAATTTGCTTTGCATCCTCTACTTGTTTATTGGTTCTAGATTTGGAACAAACAAGATTGTTCCTGTAATCAGGTCTGGTTCGGGACGGCTGTAGATATTCAAGGTAGGAAAATTCTGGTTCTATACTATTCATTGTCAAGTTGGTCAGTGACTTCATATCTTCTATCTGTGTTAACATGTAGCCAAAAGGAGATCTGAATTTTTCAATTAAATTTGTGTGTTTTCCCATGTAACTTTCTAGTTTTCCTTTTTGTTTTTTGCAAATATTTTTTCAACACTCTCTAATGCTCAGTTCCTCCCTTCTGAAGTCAAGTGGTAGAACCCCAGAAAGCACTTCAGCAGCATCTTTACTGGAAGTAGTAGGTAATCCTAGGCAGACATGCAGCTAATCCTTTCCTCTGAATTTTTTCAAGGGGTTGACAGTTAGCAATTTGCCAAACTGGAGCTGCATATTCAAGCTGTGGTAGCACTAAGCTAGTGTAAAGGTTAACAATGTTTTTAACACTTATTTTTTCTGTTTTTGCTACTGTTATCAATGTAGACAATGTTTGTAATCCTTTCCTCTCCACATATTCAATGTGATCTTTGAAAGAAAGTTCCTTGTCAAGTATAACTCCTAAAAATTTTGGTTTATCTGTTTTTAGTAGTGTTTTCTTGTTCACTGTAATCTGTATTTGATCTATGTCATCCTTTCTTCGGCTAAATATTGAGTATTCAGTTTTCTCTGTATTGAGCTTCATTCGCCATTTCTGGGTCCATGCATGCACTGCCTCTAAATCAGTATTTAATGATGTTTCTAATTGGTGTATATCATTTCCAGTTTTCCAAATGGTACCGTCGTCTGCAAATTTTACTTTGTTACTTTTTACCTGTGTGAATATGTCTGCCAGGTAGAGATTAAACAGTAAAGAGGACAGCACAGATCCTTGTGGTAACCCCATATCTGATGAAAAGACCTCTCCCATTTCATCTCCTACACTACATTTTGCTTTCCGACCTGTTAAAAAATTTGATAGCCAATTCCATATCTTCCCTCTGATTCCAAATCTGTACATGTTGACCAACAAATCATCCCTCCACACTGTATCAAAGGCCTTTTCCATGTCTAGAAATACAGCTAGTGTGTAGTTGTTTTCATTGAAACCATCATATATATTTTGCACCAATCGTATCTGCTTGTGTGGTACTATGATTTTTCCTGAAGCCTTCTTGTTCTGCATCTATGATGTCTTTGTGTTCTGAGTATGCATATATTCTGGAGTATACTATCTTTTCCATACATTTGCCAAGGGCACTGGTTAAACTTATTGGTCGGTAGGACCCTGGTTTGTGGTAAGAATCTTTCCCATGTTTCTTTAGAAACTTTACAGTAGCACTTTTCCAAGTACCTGGAAGTACACCCTTATTCCAAGACTGTTGGAATATGTAGGTTATCACCTCAATGAGTTGTTGATTTGACTGTAAAAGTAGATCAGTGTATATGTCATCAGGACCTGGTGCTTTGTTCTTTTTTAAGGTTTGTAGTACTGCCTCAACCTCTTCATATGTAATATGTCTATTTAGGAAATCTTCACCCCCATCTGTCATGCTTTCCAGTTTGATAAGTGCCAACTCATTTTCAATCTCTGCTCTGAACTTCTCATCAAAAGTCAAACCATCTAAGTGTTTCCCACCAAAGAAATTTTGTTCAAGAAGTTTGGCTTTTTCTTTTTTGTTAAAAATCACTTCATCACTGCTGTCTACAAGAGGAAGAATATTGGAAATCCTCAACCTGATATGATGTTAATTGTTTGAATGATCTCCATCTCTCCTAGAACATTGATCAATATTACTGCACATATTGTTCCTCCATTCATCCTTAGCATTTCTTACTTCTTCTTCATATCATTCTTCACATTCTTTTATTCTTTGGAGATTCTTTGGAGTTTTCCTCTAT
Organism: Mercenaria mercenaria; assembly: GCF_021730395.1. Classification (NCBI taxonomy): domain Eukaryota; kingdom Metazoa; phylum Mollusca; class Bivalvia; order Venerida; family Veneridae; genus Mercenaria; species Mercenaria mercenaria. The sequence goes on from NC_069362.1 coordinate 30,992,611, forward strand.
TTGAATACTTTCTTTGACTTGTTTAGTTCTGTTTTTATTGTTTTGACTTTGTCATTTATCCAAGGTTGGTGTATTCTTCTGTTGCCTGATTTTACCTTTTTTCTTGGTACAGCTTCTGACAGGCATTTATGAAATTTTTCTAGAAAACATGTGTATATCTCTTCTATATTTAACAGTTCAAAGTTCTCAGTTTTCCATGAAGAAAACTCATCTTTAGTGATGATGTACATATCCATTTCATTCATACAGTATCTCTCTGTTTATGTGAACTTTTGGTCTAGATTGTCTTCAATATCTAACAAAACTGCTATATGGTCCGACCGAACATTTTCATGGTCAAGCGTTTTGCGAAGTTTAACATCCTTGTTTATATGAGGTTTGATGACAAAAAGATCTATAACACTGTTACTTTCCCTTCTAGTTGATTCATCATCATTTATGCAAATAAAATTTTCCAACCACTTGCAATTTTCAAGTAGCTCACCTGCACCATTGTCTGTCACATTCCCCCCAAAGTTTACTCTTAGCATCGAAGTCTCCGGTAAGCATAATGTTTTTATACATTGTGTTGCAGTGTTTTCCTTCCCTAGTTAAATTAACAAGTTTGTATCGTTGTCATCTTCAGATCAAGGGCGTAGTCATGAAGGGAGCTAGAGAGGGAGGTAGTTATAGTTTTATTTGGCAAACATGTCCATTTTATAGTAATATATATATAATACAATCATTTTCAGTGATAAGAAATATATATTACTCTGCATTAATAAAAAATAAATAAAATAAATATGACATGAAATTTGAGCAATTCATAGAATACATGTTGCAATCACAGAAAAATAAAATCCTATCACTTATTTCTACTTAAAAAAATCAACCCTGAAAAATCAAATGTACTTTAATATTAATATATTTTGAGATATTTTTAAGTAATTAAAACAGAGAAAATTTGATATGTAGTGCCAGCTGACCCATAAAGTCTTGCGAGTTTTTAAAGCAGCATGCCTCAAGATTTGGCTAAAAAAATCTTTCTTTCAAATTGAAGTTTGATCATATTATGAACATTAGAATATGAATTTTTGTTTCTAAAGTATTATAAAAGTTCCAAATCAAGAAAAAAAGACGACCGCGCTGGTACCGCCGCGGCAATAAAGACATTTTCCCGTCGTCGTAACCAATAGCGCTCAGCTGAAGTAGTGAATAATGACTTCAAAATATAGATATTTATAATCAAGACAGTTTACATGGAGTAAAAGCATGACAAAAGCTTTTCAATTTTCATCGTAAAAAGTAGTAAAAACAGCAAATTCTCATGTGTTTCCGTAACATAAAGTTTGTCAGTAATTAAGTTAAAAACTTCTTAAGAAATATGGCATTTATTTCAAGATATCTTAAAAAAATTGTTGTCGAACGATCTGGAAGCATGCCGCTTAAAAATTACAATTGCATGCAGGGTCCTTTATTGTACTACTGAAGAAATGGGGAAAAATGACCAAAACTGTAATCAAAGCAACTAAACTCCCCTAATTCTATAATACTTCAGATTTTCTCTAAAATACTTACAAGAGAAATATGTCATGAATACTTTCCCTCTTATTTCTCAACTAGGACATAATCATTCATTAATTAATATTCTTTTAAATGCCATTTCTATATTAGAGGTAACCACACCCAGGCGGACAAAACAGTTCTCCGATATTTTTGCCGGCATCTGTATTGGGGCAAGTATTTTCGACCCAAGAATCGATTAGTGCAAAATATGTAAAATATCTTTTTATTTCTATAAAATAGCATGGACAAAAAACATCCCATGTGTTTCCCGTTTAAAAGCAACGTATATTGAGTCAGTTATGGCGAGTTAAAAGTGTGATTTTGTTAAAAAAATGCGAAAACGAAAAAAAGTTAATCGCGATATATTTAATTTATTTTTCAACTTATGGCTATAGTATTAACATCAGCCTTTAAAATAATGTTTGCTCAGAATATTGTGCAATTGTTATTTTAACCAGCAAAGTGCAATATTCCACGAGTTATATACATCCAAATATGACCTGGTCTAAAAGTGTGGTAGCATTGCACAGCTCAAAATTACTTGTGTGGCGAGACAGAGCAGTTCCGCCTCTTATGTGATTTTAGTTTATTGAATAGTGTCTAAATAGTGATATCGAGCTCGTAACTCTTAAAAAGTCGTGTTTATTATTCTGACAACAGCAGATCATTTATAGAACATCAAATAAATTTACGTTTTGCAGTAATGGACGTACCGAAATGAAAGTAATAGCTTAAGGAGGTAGGTTACCTTCATATTTGTATGTGCGCATGTCCAACCGGAAGCTAACGTGACGATTTACGACGACGTTTACGACAAATTAAATGTGTTTGTATATTCATTCTCCTGAAAACAAATCATGAACCTGCCTCCGATCTGATACTTTATGGTTTAATAATGCAGAAATAATGAATCAATTGCCGCAGAAACGCTTCAAAACAATGTTGCCTTAAAATGACGTCATTGACGTCATGACGTTACGTGTCAGTTACCGCGCAAAATTAAAAGCTTTTATCTTGAAAGTACGTGATTCTGTGCATTTTCTTTATTTTAACTATCTTCAAATAACAAATATTTGCTGAAATATTTGTTATGAATCTTTTGCTCTGAATAATCATCAATATTTTGCTTCTTTTATATAGTTATATTGAAACGTTATCCGGATTGTAAGAAAATGGATGATGGTAACCAATGTTATTTGGAATATAGTTGGATGAAAGGTTACTTGTAACGGCCATTTTCAATTAAAAAATCTAGCAGTTTGATTTGTAATACCTATTTTTCAGGTTCCGTTGATAATTTGTTACTTATATACTAAAAATAAGATCTAAAACTGTTCAAATTTCAGTAGAAAAATGTGGTTCCTTAAATTTAATTGATGTTACCATGGAAATGAAGCCCGTGACCTATGTATCTAAATGTAAAATTCAAAAGCGTTGACACTGGTCTATTTAAGAAACACAACTTCGGCTTTTTATTTTCATTTCAACAATATCCATTAGAATAATATCAGCATGCTGAACGATTTTTCCATGAAAAATGTCAGGCGAGGGGTACTGCCGTATGTATTCTAAGCTGTGAAATTTGTTTGAATCAATGCAAATAACAAGAAAATATAACTTACGTTAGAAATAATATGATTTAAAGCTACATTAACTAGAAAGATAATCTTATTCAATATTTTTTATAAGAAATTACGACAAAAAGCAAGATATAAGCTATTTTAAACACCTCTGTTGCCATGGTTACTGTAAACTTTAAGAAAAATAGGGTACCATGTAAAGTGCATGATATTTTGCTTATAATATTTCCCAAATATTCCATGTTAGTCATTAACAGAATGCCACTTAAGCCGTCGAAAACCCCTATTTTTATACATAGTTGTTTAAAAATGAGAGAAAATACGTTACCATGGAAACACGAGCCCCGCGACATATGCATTTAAAGCTTATATTAGAAAGCTAACGTGCATACTAGTAAAATTATCAATTATGCAGACTTCTACGGATATCAATGAAACTAAAATACACTGAAAAGTGTTAAATATCCGTATTTTCCTTCTTCTTTTAATATGAAATACCTTAAGAGGGTCATGTTCTTCAAACCTAGATAAAAATTGAATTTGAAGGGACAGAGACAAACGAAATTGAGATTGTAGCAGGTAAAACATCATATTACACGAAATACAAACAAATGCTGCGGTTAAACTAACTTGAATTTACCCTTGTAACAAGGTAACCTACCTCCTTAATCAATAAGGAAATCAATAAGTGTCTTTGCTGACTCACTGGTAGGAACTCTGTAACCCGGAACTAATCCAATACGTTTTTGAGTAAAAATGGAAATATTTGGCAGCTGGTTGGATGTTTATGTCATAGGACGCTATTTTAACAGTACACCACTGACATTTTGTTATTTTCAGCGTTCTATATTGACGTGAAGCCATCAATGATAAACCATGATAAATCATATTATAACTGTTTTAACCCTATACCTGACCTATATGTCAGACCAGTATTTTCTCAAAACCTTGCCCCTTTCCCTTCTGTTCATTATTAACAATTACTAACCTGTCATCCGTACCTAAATCTCCAATGCTTGGGTACTATGTGTAATGCTTCATTACACGCGATACCTGGTCATTGTAGCGTTGTAGTTACATGTTACTGAGTAATACATACTTTGTACAATAATATATTTAGTATAGTTATACTTGTTTTCAGTTGTCTATCTGGCATTGACATAGAACCCACTCAATAAATAAAATGTATGCCTACTGTAATACGTCGACATTTAGATTATTTAAACTATAAGAATTCTTATAAATAGTCAGTCCATAGTTCAAACAAAGGCCACTCACTTAGATCATTAGGGAGAGCTATACATAATGAGGCTGCGAGTTCGAGTTCAAGTCCCCGGATGAAACTTACGTCCTCTATGACTATTTGAAAGAAGACAATGTTTCTAAAATCATCCGTCCTCCAACTCTGATTCATTGGGAGAAATTGACAGGTATTTTTGGCGGAGAACAGTGTAGTACCACAAGTGAGGCTCGCCGAACTGAAATATTATCAACAAATAAACAAGCAGTGTTCCGTATTTAACAAAACTTGAAAATCTAATTCAGATCTCATGTAATAAACTATTTATAGATTGGTTGCATTCAGACCTCGGGAAAATAGTAATGATTATTACTATGATTATTTAGACCATTTATTAAAGTAAAATTAAATAAAAAAAGACACAGGACTGCTCCTGCTCGACACAAATAATTTTGAGCTGTGCAATGCCGCCACATTTTTTTCGACCATGTCATGTTTGAATGTCTATACCTAGTTGAATATTGCGTTTTATCGCTTAAAAGTTGGATAATATTCAGAGCAAACATTATTTTAAAGGTTGACGTTAATACAATAGCCCTATGTTGAAAAGTGAATTAAATACACCGCGATAAACATTCGTTTTCACATTTTTTTTAAAAAAAAAAACACTTTTAACTCGCGCCATAACTTACTAAATATAGATTACCTATAAACGGGAAGCACATGGTATGTTCTTCATTCATGCTACTTTTTACAGAAATTAAAATCTTTAACATATTTTGCACCAACCGATTCTTGGATATAGAATACTTATCCCAATGCAGATGCCTGCAAAAATATCGGTGAACTGTTTTGTCCGCCACGAACTGTTTTGCTCGGAACCGGTTAACGGTTGGTAACATGTTAAACATCAAATCTATATTTCACTGAATAAAATCATTTGAAAAATTTAAAAAGATGGCATGGCGACCAAAACGGAATGTTCCTAATTATTGCATTAAACACTCCAATTGCATAGTTTTTATGTCCCTCAACGGGAAGGCATATAGTAAATGGACGGTCAGGCTGTCCGTCCGTCAGTCCATTTCCGATTAAAAATTCTAACACGACCAGGTCCATTTAAGAAATAATATATCCCAAACAGTGATTTGTCGTTGAACAAAATCATCGTTTGGAGTTTAGATAAAAAGGAATTACATAATACTAATCTAAACGACATGTGTGTATAGCTGTTTTCGCACGCACGCTCGCACGCACGCACGCGCACACGCACGTACGCGCGCACACACACATATTGTTTAATAAAGACCAGTCATCAATTAATACGCATGTGGATAATGTGAAAAGAGAAAAAATGGTGCTTTTCAACGTTATTAGAAACTCTCCTTCAGTTTCATCTTTCAAAAGACAACTTTTTCTAGCAAATAATCAAGTTCCTGTTTACCTCTATAGCGGACGGCGAAAAAATCAGATTCTTCACACCCGCCTTCGGACCAATTGCAGCTCACTCGCCGATGATCTGTTCTCCAAAAATATTACCGCATCACCCCTCTGCTTATGCGGACGGCCTGAAACAACTTATCATTATTTCTTTCAATGTACACATTACGACAACATACGTATAATACTTACAAATGAAATTAGCAGATATTGTCCTTTTACTCTAAAGACTATTCTCTTTGGAAATATGGCATTAAAGGATGAAGACAATGAAAGAATATTTCTTGCTGTTCATCACTACATTGAAAAATCCAAACGGTTTGATTGAGGCGAAAGAAACTATCCCAACGTAGCGATCACGCATCCATCTCCAAGTCGCTCCCTACCGCTTTCCTCTACATGTCCGAACTATACCTTTAACTTCTGATCAATGAAAAAACATTTCTTGGTTCATCGTCACCTCTACATTGTAAAAAGAAACGGTGCGTTTCCTGTGTGTTTACACCTATATATAAAACCAATAACTTTACCTGTTTGCACGACTGTGTACTGTGATTTAACTTCCATTATTTTGGTCCTTCACGGTTTTGATGTTTAGATTGCCCTAGAATAAACAATCTGAACGTCGAACTATTTTGACTAGGGACAATTCGGACCATGTTTTCAAGTAAAAAAATCTTTTAATCGTATGAAAGGATTATATTATCAAGGAGTTAAAAGCGCCTCAACAAAGTAGGTCAACCACGTTTGTTTGTTTATAAACACTTGGATGGTCGGGGTTAAACAACCATTTCCGATACTCACTTTTTAGTAGTTTCAGACCAAAACCTGGTCCTATCAACTGCTGTGTTGTCCGGGCTAAACTTTCTCCCCAATTTCTCATTCCCGGTAACCTCCTCCACCAACAAAATAACCTCCCCTTCGCTCCACTTCGATTTTTTAGTGACCTTATCGTCTGACATTTTGTGATAGACAACAATTTGACGTCACCGGAAATGTATACACAGACTGTGACTCGCGTGATTTATTGTCTACGACAAAGACTGCGACATTGTAGCGACATCGATCCTACGACACCTTTGGTAAAACGGTCGTAAGACAAAGTCGCAGAATAACGTCTACGACCAATTTTTGTCGTTATCTGCGACACTTTGATAAAACGGCCCCCAGGAACACCTCTAAAACGGTTTCAAAAGGAACGTAGTTTTAAAAAAGGAACAAAGTAGGGCATCGCCTTGGCAAAAAAAAGCTGGTGAGTTTAAGGAAGTTTACTGGCACAAAACGCCATTCTTTATTCTTATATTACAAGGTGTATATTCCTTTGGCCAGACGTTATTAAAAGGTAACTTATGCGTGATTGTTTTTATCATACAATTACGCTTAAATGTAGGAAATATTACTCCATTCTACATGTTTTACAAGTAGATCTATGAAATGTGTATTTCTTAATTCTGAAAGTTAGTGTTTTGAGCAAAAATAACTATATTTCCCTTTCATGTATGATATAGCTTTTAGTTCAACTGGTCACATTCCTTGACTATTAAAATACTTTACTACAGATATCACAAATGTGATTCATGCCGTTGAAATATAAAGCAAAACAACACAAGACCATAATCCAGGAAATTAAAGAACAATTTCTTATGAACAACTAGGTCTTAATTTTGATCATTGCTGAAAGTTTGAATAAATTTTTTGAAATTATTATAATGAATGAGGAATTCAGGTCACAAGCATTTCTCTATATATTGTATAGAGTGCCAGCTATATTGCAATAACGGCGTTCCATAAATACGATAAGGCAATTGCATATCGGTAAAAAAAATCATGTGAAATCACCCACACTACTTGTTGCTTTCCAATATACCCGCGGCCTCCAGCAGCCAATTGTATAAAACTTTTAACCGCGCGGTAACCACTAAGTGCCAGTAACCAACATGGTTACATCGTGGTAAGCGATTGTATAGATAACGTCATACGTGGTAACCGCGATATAACCACGGTTAGTTTTAACCTACCTACAGGAGCTTGGTAACCACAAAGTAACCACTCAAACATGGCCGCCATTCATTTTGTAAGACATAGGCGACCTCGACAGTTTCGACGTATTGACAGACAATTGACGGACTTGACGGATGAAGAATTACGCCAAAGGTACAGGTTTTCAGCTGACAACATAGACAGACTTGTTGAACTTCTTGGACCGACTTTGGAGCGACGGACGCGACGTAACCAAGCCCTGACACCACGGCAACAGATTTTGATAACATTGAGATTTCTTGCTACAGGTAATTTCATGCAGGTTATCGGCGACACCTTTGGCGTAGACATTTCTACCGTCTCCCGGGTCGTGAGAGACGTTACCGACGTACTATTTGGACTGAAAGACCAATTTATCAAGTTTCCTGTGACGGACCTCGACCGAAGACGGATCATGAGTGGATTTTACGCCATTCGTGGGTTCCCATCTGTAATTGGTTGTATTGACGGGACCCATGTTAAAATAATTTCGCCTGGTTATCCAGATGAGGCCGCATTTGTTAACAGAAAACACCAACACAGTATAAATGTCCAGGCGACCTGCGATCACAAAGGTATGTTTCCTTTGTTTGTAATTTAAGTATGGTATTGCACCCTTGTGCACTAGCTCTACATTTACATCGATATGTGAAATATAGAAGCAAACATCTTACTTGTTAACTTGATAATCCATATTCAGCAGTACATCTACAGAAGCTTCGCAGGCATTTCATGCAGCATTTCATTTTACAGACCTGCTGTCACTTTAAACACACGTAATTCCTAATTCCATATGTATACTTAAATTTACAGATTCTCAAGAGATAGTTAATACAATGTCTCGCCTTTACACTGTTTATTAACCTTGAAATTGGTAAACATAATATGTGTACACACAAGTGTATTGATGACATCACTTTACTGATGACATCATACAAGTACCTTGCTAAAGTAACTGTATGAAAGGCCGGTGTGGTATTTTTACAGTATACATGCAGGGCAGAGCCAAGACAAATTCTCTGTAAGAAAAAAAAAGTTGGAAACCCATATTCACAGATTTCCTTTATACCGATTTTTCCTGAGGAGGATGCAAAATTCAGAAACTCCTGTTCAATATATGTCCCGGTTACCATGGAAACGAGGATGCATACTGGGATTTTGTAAATTTTTAGTAAATGAACAAAATGACAGTCAGAGATTTTATGCTAAATAGGCATGTGAAGCTTGGATGTGTATCAAATGAAAATAACAAGGACTGCTAAAATTAAGGCAGTCTGTGACTTAACTGCCTGATCCAGGTAGTTAAAGTGTTGACAAGATGACATTTTATCTCTGAGTTAGAGATGCAGTGTGTCACCGTGAAGGCAAAATGTTTAGAAATAGTGTTTTTTGTTGTTGTTTTCCAAATAATAAACTTACACCCGCCAGATGAATCTTGCACATATAACAGTAACCACAGGAATACATTGAAAACATCAAATATGTTCATGTAAGATATCGACCTGTCCCGGCAAAATGAAACAACTCACGGAACCGTAATGTGTGGCTGCATTCTTCCTGCTACACTTTTATCATTTTGTTTCTTTAGTTAGATGCAGATATATTAGAATCAGTCAATATGAACTCACTTCGTTTTGAAGAATTTAATCAATTCGTCATACATAGGGGTAAAGAGGGTGTGTTGTCATTTGAACAACTGGAAAGAAAGCCTTTTTCGATAACATAAACTATGTCTTTGATAATTATATCAAATTTCAACGGGCGTGTAGGAATAAATCTTTGAAATTACCCTTCTGAATATCTGCCCAAGAACTTACAATTTCACGTATATTAATTTGGTATTTCCTGTTAGACGAAAACTATTGTATGGTCCATATGAAGTATTTGTAGGCTGACATCCATGATTCTTTCTGATAACGAATTTGTCAAAAAAGAAGAAATTTAGTCATTTAATTTTCCAAAACAACATGACTGGATGGGATGTATGCTCACTCGCCTGTAATTTGACTACTCCAGTGGATCCTTTTTTTCTTGGTATGAGTGACCTGAGCTTATTTTAACTGATATGGTAAGATACCAGTATTTATTGACTTATTTACTAGCATAGGTATAGATAGTCAATGAGTTTTAACAAATTAATTATAGATATTGTGTCAACATTTTTGGCCCTTTTGGAGTAAAATCTAATAACAATTTTACAAATCTTGTACAAATCATTAGTAAGCTAAGAGATGAGTTCAAGTTAAGAGACAGAGATTATTAACCGGGTTTAGAAAAACGGTTATTAGAATGACGAATGCCGTTTGGTGGTGGGCTGCGTCCGTTCAATACCTTGAGTTAGGAGTAACTGATTGCAATGAAATTTGGTATATAGGTAGCTTGCGTAGCGACGGAGTTTGGGATTGCATATAAAGTCATTATGTCGATGACACTGTTGTTAAAAATATAAAAAGGTTAAAATTAAACTTCGGCTATATGTAGCTTATAGAAAAACCACAGATGGAATTGTGTATGGGGTCAGCGGGGTCAAGTTTAAGGGCAGCATAACTTGTTTAATTTGCATACTTAGAAAATTCAACTTTTACGAAGTGGTCTAGAGCGTCGGGCCAAAGTTACCTTTAGTGCAATAGAACGAATAGATCGAGGTTCAAAGCCTGGTCGGGCCCTGTTTTCTTTTTTTGTGATAAAAAAGTTCATTTTGATGCCATTGGATCATGGTCAAGGCCTCATCACTAAAACAAAATTTCATTTGATCATCAAAAAGACTGTTTCCGGTTTATCACTTTAGTTTGGATTGACTTGTTGTTACCAAACTTGACGTATAGCAAGCATATATGAAGAACTAGCTTTGGATTTCATTTGGGGTCACTGTTACTAAACATAGAAAAATGGCTTCCACTCAATGTCTTTAGTTTGGGTTCACCTGTTGTTAGCAAAATTGGTGTATAGATAGCCTTTGTTAAACATATAGGTTGGGAATAAATTTAGGGGTCACTCGGCCAAGGTCACTGTTACTTTAAATAGAAAAATGATTTCCGCTCAATAGCTTAATTAATCTGCATACTTTGAAAGTTCCACCGTGTCGAGCGTATATCCTGTAGCTGGTCACAACAAGCCGTATAACTAATGAATTATCAATTCTTCAATATGCATAGTACCTACACATTTATCGGACTTTTTGTTTAGTTGAAATGGGCGAGTATTTTTCCCGTACCTGACCGTGTATATCATACTGTACGTTGGGGAAGAATAACTGGAAACAATTATCTAAGTGTTTCGAACAAATAGGGACCCTAGGGCAAGGACTAATGTATGTTATCTTGTATGATATCTAAATATTTTAGTGGCAATTTCCTTTGTCTATATTTGAACTTTGCAGACAGCATTTGTTTGATGTGTCATAATTGATGCCTAGTTTGTTCACGGTGCGATATCGTTTGGCGATAGTCTCAAATGTTTTCTTGAAATTAGAAGTTAAAGATCACTCGCAAACCGATCGATGCCATCTGGCAGTTAGTAAAATAAATAGCATCATACTGCAACTTCTCAGTCATTCGCTATTTCTCAGGATTTGGCTGATTTACATAGCATGTTGTATACATGTAATTGTGTTTTTAATCTGATATGCCTTCTTAATGGTATTTCGGCAATCCGATGCATGTTGTTTAGGGCTAGCCATTTGTAATTTACGGCGGCCCAACTCCTAGATGGACAAATCTCTCAATACTCGATAAACAGATGCAGAGTTTATTCTAGTATTTGGTAACATTATAGTCATTTCCTGAAAATAATCGTCCATCTGGACCAAAGTATTAAAGGCTTTAAAATACATCGTCGATATGAAATCATGATTGGTAACACATTATCCATTATCACTTTTAGATGAGAGGACGAGGAAAATATTTTGGGAACAAGGTAACGAATAAAATCACTCGAATAGAATTAGTTAAAATATACATGATATCGTGTTCTCAAACCTTCGGATTGACCGTAGCCTAAATGTTTTCAATACAAATGCTAAATATCAACATACATTGTGTCACACATGTTCATGATAACAAACATTAAAAGGCCTTTTCCACACTTAACCTTGTGAGCACGTGATGCAGCATTTTATTGTATATACATTGTAATAATATTCACATGAAACCACATTTTGAAAAGTAAGTTGTATCAGGTGAAAGGTGAATTAAATATTGTAACATTTTAAGGGAAATATATACATAAGAGAAACGATTTCACTTGTGACATTATCAGTTATCCTTATTTAGGCGGCGTATTTACACGACAGACATTCTAGTCTACATTTCACATTTTATTCGTTGCACAAATATCTTAACACTACATTATGAGTACATAATATATCTTTATTACAAGACAGTTAAATATATTACAACACAGAAACTTGAATAGGTTGTTCCTAATCCCCGTACCGTACCCGTACCGTACATCCATATTCGGGAACTCTCGGTTTTATACAGAGAATGGCGGAAAAGTACGGAGACAGCAGTCTATTTTTAGAAATATATTTCGCGGTTATTCTTTCATCATGCCGTTAATATGGTGAAATATAATTAATAAAAATTACATAAACACATCAAGCTTTAATATTACAACAGAGAACTTTCATACAGAAGTGAGATTTATATGCATTGATGTGATTACATGTATATAGATGCAAAAAAAAAATAGCATTTACGTATTGAAAAATACATTAGATAATCGATCAGCTGAAAAGTGATTATTTTGCCTCTTTCACAAGTTTTGTTTTTAAACATGAACAGGAACATGCTAGATCTATAAAGCGTTTACAGAACATTCACGCATTTTTTAAACGTGTAACAACCCTTTTGGGGGAGAATGACAAGTTTGGTCGTTTTTTTCACTTGCTAAGCTGCGCCGTAAATACATCGTATTTCTTTAGAACATTTAATAAATCTTCTAGCACAACACATTCATGTTTCGACCCCGAGTCACAAAAAAATCCCTCACATTCTTTTTTTTTTTTTTTTTTTTTTTTCTTTTTTTTGAATATACAAACGAGCAAATTCGTTTTAAGGCTGGAAATCCATAACACAATCAACATCATTGCTTAGTCTTCCCGCATCTTTAATACACTTACACTTTTTAAATTTTGTTTGATATTTGACCATATTTCAGGACCGACGATAGGTAAAAAGGATGAAAAGAAATCGAGGTAACGTCCGATATTGGGTATTAAAAATAGATTTCAAACTACAAAGTCGTATAATATATACATCTTGTAACACGTATAAAAATGAACATCACTATTCGTAATTTAATTTTCTACAATGAAAAGAAATATAATTGATTAATTATGTCTCATTTCAATCTACACGCACGGTAAAACGAATGAAATTCTGCGGGAAAACAAGTATAGCATCCATTTTTCATCCAGCTATACAATTACAATTATAACTGGACGGCTGTCACTGTATTTCCATGCATTTCTAATATTGTACAAATGATATTAAATTTAAGAAGCATGCTGTTCCTACTTCCAAATTTTAAATGTGCTGCCTTTAAAGTCTAGCGAAATTTCAAGATTCTGACAATTTTCATTTTTTGCTTACTTGAAACGACAAATGGGGGTAGGTGTGAGTGGAGGTTTCCCCTTCCGCAGGTGGGGGTATGGGGGCCTCTCCCAGAAAATGTTTTAAATTAAGAGGTCATTTCGTGCGATTCAGCAGTTTTGTAATTGTCATGGAAATATTTAAAAAAAAAGGTATCGGGAACTTACAGAACAATAATATCACGGATCAGTCTCAGATGTTTTCATTAAAAAAGTATTGAAACAAAGAAAAGTCAAGGAAAATTATAGACTAATAAGATTCGTGAAATTCAGTGAATTGAATATACTAGATCCATGTTCTGTCAACCGTGTTTATTCGCCTCTTTAACAGGATCAGTTTTGTTAGAATAGCGAAAATGTTACATTCAGGTATGCACTGAATTTGTTACTGAAAATAACTCGCCAAAGAACTGCAAAAAGACCGATGTTTGAACTTCTAGTAGCCATGCTTTTTGTAATTTTAAGCGATTGCATAACCTTTTGCAGTTTCCACTATTTGCCGGAAAAATCACGCCACTTACATCAATCGACTTTAAATGTGTGACGTCAGGCACGCTAACGTATATGCACGTTACGCGGAAACGTGCGTTGTAACAACGGTTCTAAGATGGATTTCAAATTTTATGTTGTTTTGACGCAGGGGTTGCGCCACTCACGTGTAAATCCTTAAATCATTTCTTTCGATAAAAAGATACATTCCTACTTATTTGGAAATGGACAAAAATATACGAACGTATAAAATAATTGCAATCTGGCATCACTAAAAATGATTTATTCCAAATGTCAGAGCCCTCGAATATATTTAAATGGTTAAGCTGCCCGAATGTGTTTGCAGTGTATGAAATTGATGCATATGAGTTTGTACATTAAAAATACATCCTATAAAATTAAAAAATTAAAAAGCATTGTATGTTGATTTCAAGCTTTTCGTATTATCTTATATGAGACTAAACTTTGAATGACGTTATTCATGTTTCGTCGGAATTACACAACAATATGTCGGCTGACATTTCTCAAAAGATTTTTACATGAAAGTGACAACTGACTGAAAAGAAAATCCTTTCGGCGTATTTGCGAGATCTTTCTGGGATCTCATTTAGCCCTTAAAAGGGCGGTTGTGCAGTCTATTCAGCGCACACCATGTGTGTGTCACAACTCATTTTTCTTCTGTCGGACTCAGTGTCGGAGTTGTCGGAAAGCATCTCAGAGTCTACTGTTCCACTAAATAGCTGTAAGCGAAGTTCGGCAACTTCTTCCGCTTTGATGTGTGCGTACTCGTAGAACATGTTTCTAACTTCTTCAACAACGGTCAGCTTCAGACGTAGATTGTAACGGTAGCACCGGAAGTTGTCCCTCTTCGCCCAGCGGTAGCGTTCTTGGATAGCTTCGAGCTGCTTTTTTAACAAAACGATCTGGGCGCATGACTTTCGCAATTTTCGTTCAGCGTCGTTTAGCGTCGTCTGCAATGACATTTTCTGCAGTGAATCTGGTGTACAGTTTGTTCTTGACGCCATTACGAAAGACCCGTGTTGACATTTCAACTTCATTATTTCACGATTTCTGCTTCCTGATTTCACGATTTCCACTTCATGAATTCAAGATTTCACGAATTCACGATTTCATGAATTCACGATTTCACGAAAAAAACTTCACGATTTCTTGATTTCACGATTTCTTGATTTCACGATCTCCACTTCATGAATTCACGATTTCACGATTTCTGCTTCCTGAATTCACGATTTCCACTTCATGAATTCACGATTTCACGATTTCCACTTCATGAATTCACGATTTCACGATTTCCACTTCACGAATTCTCGATTTCACAATTTCCACTTCACGAATTCACGATTTCAACTTCACGAATTCACGATTTCACAATGGAATCAAGAAATCGTGAAATCAAGAAATCGTGAATTTTTTTCGTGAAATCGTGAATTCATGAAGTGGAAATCGTGAAATCGTGAATTCATCAAGTGGAAATCGTGAATTCAGGAAGCAGAAATCGTGAAATCGTGAATTCATGAAGTGGAAATCGTGAAATCAAGAAATCGTGAAATCGTGAAATCAAGAAATCGTGAAGTTTTTTCGTGAAATCGTGAATTCGTGAAATCGTGAATTCATGAAGTGGAAATCGTGAAATCGTGAATTCATGAAGTGGAAATCGTGAAATCAGGAAGCAGAAATCGTGAATTCGTGGATTCATGAAGTGGAAATCGTGAAATCATGAAGCAGAAATCGTGAAATAATGAAGTTGAAATGTCACCACGGGTCTTTCGTACGCCATGTAGATTTATTCTTACTTGGTTATTGGTATGTAACTTATGTTGGAATGAAAGAAAGAAGTCAATATTTATCATAACTATTTGACATGAGACAACAGTTGCTAATTTTTACAGTATTTTCGACACATTTTCAAAAGATATTTGTGCAAGGTGATTGGTTCATAGATGTCCGTTAACAACAGCATGTTAGACAGGTGGTAAACACCGACCACAGTTGAAAGAATCGATACAATTTTATTTACTCTAATTGAGGTCAAAACTTGCTTAAAACGTTAAGTCGTTAAATTTGGTTGTGTATTTGGTTGTGTATGACAACAAAAAATTATATCAAAAGTGTTCTTTCAAAGTATAATTCAGTGTTTCATAGAAATTATGTAGAATTTGAACGTTATAGATATTTAGAATCGAGTTTCCCTACTTTATGAAGAATATTAAAATGTCCACGCCAACAACGATTTTGACCCCTATCATTAACCCAAAAGATGATAATTAATGCAAAATAAAAAGTTAATGGATGATAAAGTTAACATTATTGTTGTTCGTATTGATTGACACCGTCAAGCGTTACAAATAGTCCTTCTGGCACATTACCGGGACCCGAAATGTATATTGCAGCTGATGCTTATCTTGTAAAATTTCACTTTTGTTTTTACCTTCGATCTGATAATGCCTAATTGGTAATTCACATGTTTCTTATATATCTTAGTAAAGGCTACATGTAAATAGCGATACTGAAAAACTGACTTTATACTCTGTAATTGTGCATCGCTGCGTCATACTGCCAAAACCTGTCATTTGATTTTCAAGAGAAGAAATTTTTATCTTTGTAGATAGGTGTTTTATTATGGTCATCTTGCTTATACATATATTAAGTAGGTGACAATCTCTGTTTTAATTGTATTGAATACTTAATACTGAAAGTTAATTTTAAGTTTCCTATGTAAATGTCTATTCATAACTGTTACTATTTGTTAACAGTACTTCTTGTACCGGAACCATTCTATTGTTCATGTTAATCTTTACTATGATATATATCCATGTTGTATTGTAAAATGCCTGGATGAAATAAAAGAATATGTTCTGTTCTGTTCTGTTCTGTTCTGTTCTGACAATCTCTGTTTTAATTGTAAATGTAATTATTACTTTTAATTTATTAATATTCTTTGGCATTATTTAGGACAATTATTTAGCTAAATTAAATATGCAAACAAAACAAATAACAACATAGTCATGACAATACAAACAGGTGATCAACGTAAGTGCCAATTACTCTTTAATTACCCCTTGGTTCGAATAGTTTTGTTAGCGCAGAATAATGAAAAGGTGTAAATAACATGCACAAACATGTCCGTGCCAGATGTCAACATGACGCTATGTTCTACTCGATAAATTTTAAATAAAAACTGTCTTGATAATACAGAATGGCTAATATGAAAGTTAACGAAGTAATCACTGCAGCCGCTAAGCAGGCTTTGTTTGAAGCCGAGTGGAAGTTGCAGAAATCATGCGCCCAAGCAACGTTGGTAAGTAGGCAGATTGATGCAGTGGCGGAGAAATACTTGAGAGCCAAGGAAAGAAAACTTTCATTGCTTCTGATACAACCTACGTCTGAAGCTTGCCATTATAGAGGCCTCATAGACCAAGTGCAGGCATGTTGTAGTCATGGATACAAACGCTCCTTCTTAGGACTACTATGGTACCACAAGGTACTACCCAAATATCCCGAAAGACGTTCACTGTCTCAGAATTGTCAATAATTGTTACATCAAACGCACGCTATTCTGCACATTTATGTAACGTCATTTAAACAACGTGCTGACGCTAAAATATGATTTTGGGCGTCACAAGATCATATAAAATATCCATAATCCGCCCCTCTCCCAAAAAGAAAGAAAGCTGATGCGAACATACTATCTAAGTGAGTTTGCCTTTCAACCCTTACCAAAATATCAGGCTTCCGGCGAACGTTGCGGCAAATTTGCCGCAAACGTTTTGGTGAATTTGCCGCAAACTTTCTTTTGGCAAACTTTTACCATGCAAATTAGTTTGCGGCAAATTTGCCGCAAACAATTTATGCAAATGAAGTTTGCAGCAAATTTGCGGCAAACCTAATTTGCATGGTAAAAGTTTGTCGCAAATTCGCCAAAATATTTCTGGCGAACTTCTGGCAATGTTTTGGCGAGCTTTTGGCAAACTATTTATGCAAATTAGTTTGCGGCGACTTGGCAGCAAACAATTATGCAAATTTGTTTGGCGCAAATTTGCTGCAAACTTTTGGCGCTAAAGTAACAGACCTTTTGTTTTTGAAGAACAAAGGATATATTTTCAAGAAAAGTAAGAAAGGTCTATTAAATTATCAAAATAGCATCTGCTAATAATGATTTCTCTTTTGTAAATAATTATAAAGAAAAAATACAAATGCACGAGATCATTATGTTAAAGTATGTCGTTAGTAAATATATTTTATGCTAACATGGATTTGAAGCTCTTTAAATATTTTAAAGGAACGATTGTGAAAGCTGATAACTGATTTGCAAAAACATTCTGGTTTTGCATGCGTAATAATGTGAAAACTAACCTTACATCGCAACATTTATCCACGGTATTAAACACAGTATACTTCTTTGATTTATCCATCTTTTTGTGGAAGTTTTTGTTTAGTAAAGAAACATAAATAATTCATGTTAATACATCAATGTACAACTACTGTTTGGCAGTTTGAAAATGGAGCCAAACTCTATGCACCCATAAAAACAAAGAAGAAGTCATGTGATACTGATCTGGCAATCCTCTGGCGAGCTTTCACACCTGGTCAGATAATTAAAAGCTCATATGGCGAATGTTTTGGAGAAGGAAATATAGATAAAAGATTCTGGTGACGTTTTGGTGAACAAAATCATGTGATAAAGTTTCTGGCGATGTTATGGCAAACGCTTAATTCTGTAAAGTCTGTGGTGAGTTTGCAGCAAAGTCACCGAAACGTTTGCCGAAAGGTCGCCGCTACTGGCGAACTCCTGCAAACGATTTATTACTCTGTTCTGGTGAACTAAAATGTTTGCGGCAAATTTACCGCAACGCTGCGGCAAATTTGCCGCAAACTTTTCATTTTGGTAAGGGAATGCATCATTGTTTCAATATTGTTGCCTACTATACACGAGACGACTTCCTAAGTTTTTGTTCTGCATTCCGTTGAGAAACCTTTGATAATACCTAAAGTCTGTTCCATTCCAAAGGTTTACCCCAACTTTGGTGTCATATGACAAAACTACGACACTTACCGGCGAAGTACACATGGTTTGATAAACTAGAAAAAAGTCACCCTCGAGAAATTTAACGATTTTTTTCTGCTTTGCCAAATATCCAAATAAATGACAAATTTATATTTTCAACGGCAGTCTCCCATTGTAATTTCTTGTCGCCATTGGAGTTTGCTCTCTAAATTTAAGTATAACGGGAAAATTCACGTGAATTTTATCGGGAGCGACTCAAAACTCATTTCGTTTACAATTCCCTACAAGGCTACATGTAAATGCATTGAGTGAACTGAAATTTTATGTTTAAAAATATGTTATTTAGATTTAACAAAAATGTAAATTGACTCACTTTTAACCTATCAAAGGTGTAAACACTCCAAAAATCTTCCTAGTCCTCTGTAGCTCTATCCAATTCTCAGTGAATCAGTTGTAAACAAACAAGCTCTTTTACACATCGATGAAATTCAGGCATCAATCGCACCATGCCCTTGAAACGATGACTTGCTCAATTTAACATCATTTCCAAACGCATGGTTCAAAGATAACCTGTATTTTAGCATCCTTACTGAAGTATTTACAGTCCACCACATATCCAATTTCTTTCACAATTTTCAGTTTTCAAAACACAATATTCGCCATACCGAGTCCCGGTTGAGTATGCTTCTTTTTCTCCGAAAGAAACTTATGACGTATAAGATAAATGACGTAGTATTGCTGGCAATATGCAGATTTATTCGAGGCGCACAAGGGAAGAATTACACAGGTGTAGATACACAATTAGCCGATAGAAGATAGACATCTTGACGTACATCACGCTAGAATTAAATTTTACTTCTTGAAATATATGTTTAAAAAATGCTTAATTGCTTATCATTTCATCAACCTATCTGGGTTTTTTTTTTTGTTTGTTTTTTTTTTTTATTATAATTTTGCTGTTTAGGCCTATATGAAAGCATCTCTTTTTAAACCTGTGACTTACTCTTGATCCGAAGGCTGCTAATTTAGATTTCTTTAAAAGCAAAATCGGATCGCGAACACATTCTCTCTGTTTATTAAATTATTATTATCATCATTATTATTATAATTATTATGTCAGATTTATATTTGACTCAGAGAGAAGTCATAGAGCGTAGAATATTGTTATTTATAACCGCCGATTTCAATTATGAAATATATCCCCGAACTATCATTTTATCAACTTTTATTGTTCACCGGAGGTACGATGTCCAGAAACAGATCTAAACATTCAAATACTATTTTCAGATCATTCATGAATAAATAACGGTAATGTGAGCTGAAACGTTTTTCCGTTAAAGTTTTACTTCAGTCTTACATTATTCTTGAAACTGCCAGTCAGGGTTTTTAACAAAGGTATGATATTTTCTTTTTGTTCCTGTTCATTATTTTTATATATCGTACATTTATGTTGAACATGTAGGCTGGAGTATGCTTTTAAATTCCACAAGATATGACATTGTGCGTAATCGTCGCAAGTGTTACGTCACTTCAGTTTTCTGCTGGATTAAACGAGCACAGATTAATTATTGTCTCTGGCACAAAGTCTTGTTGATAAAGTCCACGGAGACCGATTAATAATTCTTTTTTTCGGCCTTTGCTCACACGTGTATCATAACAAGGCGCGCGATCGAAGAAAATATAATAGAATGTTCAAAATGATAAGCAGAAAGTGTAACATAGGCGTAGGAGCAGCGGGACCTGAAGGACACCTACAAATATGGTGTACAGCACGTATTTTGTTTGTCCCCCCCCCCCCTCCACCACTCCCCGTCGTTCCCCGCACTTTTAATTAAAACAAGAGGTTTTTCCATAGAAGTAACAGAAGAGTCCATTTGAGAGAGCATTTACATAAGAATTTGATGCAACGCAAATAGTCCAAAGATTATAGAAACATACTGTTCTAATGTAATGAACTTTGAGAGAGAGAGATTTAACATAACTTTGCATACCAAACCTGAACCTGAAAAAATAGAATGCTTTATAGCTGACGAAGGTTTTCATATATACGCCGAAACCTAAACCTAAATAAAAGCATGCACGTCGGGGGCCTAAATCGGGTTGAAGATGATTAAAAAGGACTGTTTTGCTCATGCAAAATGTATGTCAAATAATCATACAGGCTTTTTGCCGTGCAGTTCCGCGGGAATTAATATCTCTATGTATATGTAATTGTTATGTGTTTTATGTTATCCGTTCCTAATTTTGGCGGGAACACTGCACGTGTTTTTATTGCGCTCCACCGGTTCATTAGCATAAAGTTTCATGTTGCCGTCATGGTTTTATATCAACAGAAACGATTCTGATTTTATTATAGAACGTAATCTTGAATTATTCTGTAAGTTTACCAAATGAAAATACGCGATTCTGAGCGTGAGTGAATTTCGGGCTGACCCAGGGGAATTTGACATTTCAAAAATGTTGTTGTCTAAATCCCCACCCCAGAGACAACCTTTTTTGTCTAAATCCCACCCTAGAGCCTGGTTGGTACATCAAATGTTTGTCAAATTCCCGCCTGTCGGGAATGGTCTTCTGTCTAAAGTCCCGTGTATGCCCGCCGCTGCCCCAGGCGGGCAAAATATTGACAGGTGCATATACTCTCCGTTTTCGAGGACAAACATGTGCAAGATACGGATCGAAATGGGTATGATTAACCAATGTTGCTATCAAATGTTATTTTAATAATAACAATACAAAACGTTAAATTGTTACCTTTGAAAAAGAGGCCATGGTCCGTTCTACATTAATGATTTTTTATCCACAGTGGTGACTAAAGGATTTTACATGCAACATAATTATGGAGTCTTAAAGAAAAAATCTTTTTTTAGTTATTATTTTTCTGTATGTTTTCCGAATACTCACTGGTCAGAGTTTAAAATTTGGTGTTTCAGTGGAACATTTACATAAACTGATATTTCTTTGTTAGATCTGGGTCCTAAATATAACTTAATATACAGAAATATTAACAAGATTATTTAGGAAAACCTAATATTTGTAATTCTAAACGGTCACGATGGTTTTTGTATGTATGAAATTATTTTAACGCAAATATTTCGAGTTGTAGACATCTAACCCTTTTATGTTTAAAATAGTTTTTTCCTTGCCCTGTCCGTTCGAATTCAGTAATGCGACGTGTTGAAAGGGAATATCCTGACGGACTGCGAAGTTTAGTTTTCACTTTTATTAATTAAATCCATAAAGATACTTCCGAGAGAAAATATCTATTTAAGTCACATCAGCTGAAGTCAAGATATATATAATTTTCTTTCAACGACAGAAAACATGATATAAGTAACACATGGGCATTCTGCCCATGTGTTACTAAAATATCGAGACGTTCGCACGCACATTAATTTTGTTTTTCGTTTTAGAATGTCCTTGTTCTTTTGTGTTTGTTTCTTTCTATTTTCTTATATATTTATTTATTTATTTATTTATTTTCATGTTGAGGTGGCCTAACCTGAATTTCCCCAAGAATTAACATATTATGATAACAAAAACAGTCTTTTCAAATATTAACTCGGGCGTTTTATTTTTGAGTTGACCCCTAGTTTATTGCGCTACGGGCGCCGCCATATTGGAAAGTCGGCGTAACGTCATATAGCATTACGGTCTATGGGGAAAAAAGAAAAATCCAAGATTATATCTTTGAAATACACTTTATTGAAAAAATGAAAAAAAGGTCTAGAGTTATTGATGTATGGTATATAAATATGTTTTTTTGAACGATGTTACCGATACTGATAATTCAGAAACGAGGTAAACGTAATAGGTGGAACAGACTTTAATGAAGTTTGTACGTCAGACAGAACAGCATCTGCGACCTTATCACGAATTTTTTCACCTTCACCTTTAATCACCTTTTCAAATTCAAGGCGCCGTCTTGTTTTTAAGGAGTTAGGACTGTTTGCCGATATTAAAGCAGATATAATTTCAGATCTTTTCTCAGGTGTATAATCTCTAATAGTATCTTTTACACATTTCACGGCCCTGCTCTTTTGCATTCTGTTTTTAAATGGCTTAGTGACAGTTATGCTGCTTTCTGTTTCAGTAGGTTGTTTTGTCCGAAATTTACGTACTCTTTCTTTTGTTAATTGTCTGATGTGTTCTTTCTTTTGCTGAATTTTATTTAGTTTCACTCTAGATACTTTATGTATTTCTTATTTCTTGGTGTCTTCCTTTCAGACTTGGGAAAACAGCTTCTATGTTTACTGACAGCTTGTTTGTTTTTTTCTTTCTTTTTATTTTTATACCACTGTAAACTTTCTGCCGCAGAAAGACCTATAGGATGTTTATCCTTCATCTTAAAATTAATTACAAATGTATTTATGCTTTTTTATTACGTATATCCACCCCAAAATTACGTACAGCATATAGATCAGAACTTGGAGCAAAAACTAAGTCAAGAAACTGACACTTCCTTGTATACTCGTATTTGAACGTCAGGCAGAAATAATGTAATTTTTTTAGCATAACACTATATACGCTGTTTTATCTAAAAGTGTATTATGTTATATACCAATAGAAAGATATGATTTTGTACATTTATTTAAAGGTAAACTGGTTTCAGGCTTCAGAGCATAAAAACACATTACTGTTGATTCAGGTAGGATACCCGTTGAACAAATACGACAAAAAATACTACGTCAGAAAATTTGTAATTATTTTAAATATCAAACTGACCAATAACACAGTGGCATTTTATACTTTTGTTTACAAAATCCATCTGTTTGTAATATGTACTTTTACATGATATAATTTTCTTTTAAAAAAATAAACAGAATAAATAATAAACATTTTTACATACCGTGCTCTAGTTGTATCGAATGCGTTACGCTACGACGCAGTACCGTTGTTTACATTTTAAATGACGCAAACAAAGTATCTGACGTCATAATTATAACGTCGTATTTACGCGCCAAATTCAGAACACGTTGGTGCAAAAATTAAGCAATAATTGCTACTCCTACAACATTTTAAAAACAGATTAAATATGTTTTTGTTACGCGTTACACATAAAAATAACGATACACCTTATATTTATTTTGATATTCTATTTTCAATTAACAAAAAAAAATTATACATCGTTTTACATTACATGCTACATATGTAAACTCTATCATGATGTATGATTTTACAGGTTTCTGACGCCTTAATTTATTATTTTTAGTCAGTTTCAAACGACTTAACGGATAAAACTAAATGTGCAGAATAGCGTGCGTTTGATGTAAGCGATCACGTTTTTTCTTGCATTCTGAAGAGACTGTTATGGCCGGTCGTTTGTGCAAATTAATTCCAAAAGCCCGAGTTCTCAGGTTCAGAGTCAGCCTTACGCAAATGTTGCAGAGAACCTAGGGTTTTAAATACAATAGTGTGCAGTAATTCCAAGAACGTCCATTTTTATATGGAAAAATATGTTTTGCTTAGAACCTAACCTACATGTATCAGCTCAGATTCCAAGTAGCTTCATTGATAACCCGAGTTCCAGTGTGTACAATAAGGCCACGACCCTCAATTGATTTATATGGCATTCTAAACTCTTGGGTAAGTTTTTTGTTGAAATCCTAGATTTACTGTTTAGCTTAAGTACTTTATATATATGTTTTTAAATCATATTCGAGAGTTTAAAATGCAGACTGTTTTGTTGTTTTTGTTGTTGTTGGCAGTGGTGGTGTTTATTTCCCTTATTTTTTGTTTGTGTGTGTACGGGTGGGAAATGATCAACTGCTATTTTGATACGACGTTAGAAACTTTACCTTTATGTCACAAACGATTTCTCATGTCTTAAGTTAAGTCATATTAATAGCAGTTCATCAAATACCAGTAAGTTTTTCGATACATCTCATGTCACACAAATTTATAATTTGCTGTAAACATGTAATTTTTCATAAAAGATGCATGGATTTTCAGAGAAAAGTCGAGGACATAGGTACTCAAAGGCATAAAGAAATCAACTTGAAACATGTTCTCTCCTGTAATATCATTTGCCTTTTAATTGTAACAATTCTTTTGAGTTCTCGGGGTAAAACTGTGACCTTAGGTCTCAGTTCAGGACATAAGTTTTGAGAATTACACTGAGGTGCAATTTTTCACATTTTTCAAAACTTTTCTGCTACCTATTTAAACTGTTATTATTATTATTTGTGTTATTAATATAAGGTAAATTATATATTACATTGTTTTACCTCCTATAAGATTATACCATTTTCAATGGGTTAAATGTTGGTCACATGGAAACCCCCTATATCTCTGGGAAGAGTGTGTAGAGTTTTAATTTCGGGTTATGCGAAAACTAAGCGGTTGGTAAAACAGGGACATCAAACAGATTTCAAGTTATTCTAGTATTACGTTGCTGTATCACTGATATTTTATTAATGATCACATATATATATGTACTCTTCTGTGTACTGGGACCTCCGTTGCCGAGTGGTTAAAGTCGCTGACTTCAAATCACTTGCCCCTCACCGATGTGGGTTCGAGTCTTGCTCGGGGCGTTGAAAACTTCATGTGAGGAAGCCATCCAGCTGACTTATGGAAGGTCGGTGGTTCTACCCAGGTGCCCGGTCTTGATGAAATAATGCACGGAGGGGCACATGGAGTCTTCCTCCACCATCAAAGCTGGAAAGTGTAATTGTGTCGGTGCGACGTTAACCCAAACAAAAACGAAACAAAAATATTTTGTGTACTAAAGATGAGGAGCCATCGATGTACAGATTAATTTACGATTTGTTCTTGTTCTGTTCCTCTCGTTTTTTTGTTTTTGTTTTTTTTTTTTTTTTTGTTGTTGTTTGTTTTTTTTTTGTTTTTTGTTTTTTTTTTTGTTTTTTGTTTTTTTTTTTTTTAGTTTTTTTTCTTTGTTCACCTTTCATAATGATAAAAACAAGGAGAAAATCAAGAAATAAGTTTAACTGTACATATATATGCTCACCATCCCTACTACCACATTGATTCTTGTCAACTTTTAAACTTTCTGTATATTATCTGTTGGATTATTATCATGTTACATGTATCACAAAATGTATCTTTATCCATGTAGGATAACAAAAGATATATTTAGTTCTGTTCTCTATTATTCCAGTCTTTTTTTTTTTTTAGAAATAATCTTCGCGAAAGATTTTAACTGGAAATTAGCAAATGAAATGAATTGGAAATACGCTATATTCTAGAACAGCTCGTTTTAAACAGAGTTTAGTAACACGTTCAAACTAATGCAAAAGTTAATAAAACAAGACAATAAACAAGAAATTTGAAAATATCCGAATTGCGAAGCAGTAGCGATATAAGTCTTCATTTTTATGTATTTATGACAAAACTACAGCTGATTTACCGAAGATGATTAATACCCTCAGATGCAGCTTTGATTCAGGGAGAATGAAATGTTGAGATCATGACCTTTGACTTTCAAGTGTGACTGACCTAGTGACCTAGATTGTGAGCTATATACGTCGTCTTGGTGACGTAAAAACTGATGTTTGTTTCATGTAAATCTTCCAAGTGGTGTACACAAGTTCGGCGCTATTTGACCTTTGATTGAACTGCACCTAGTAATCTGGGTTGTGCACTCAGCACGTCGTCTTGATGGGCTGGATTTATGAAAATCATCCCAGCGGTTAAAAAGATATGGAGCGGACACGCCGGGCAAACGGACCGACGGACATGCGTGACTAACAGAGTCGTCATATTCTTTGCATAGAAAAAAATCAAGAATTGTTCAATGTTTACTCTCACCCTCTGAAACAACCAGATGCTATTTTGTTAAACCGATACTTGCGATCATTTCTACTAGTTTTAAAAACTAAGAATTTTCTGAAAGAGTTATTTATAGTATTAAGAACAAGTATATAATTAACAAGCAGTTACTATTCCATTTAACAAGGTAATATATTATCCAGGAGATTTTAGATAAGCAAATTATGTGCCAAAACTTTCAGTTTTGCACATTTCATTTTTAATGTGGATAATGATATCTTCTTTTTACTCTTCAGCTGCCATATAGTTTTCCACAATAAACATAAAAACGTTCTCTGAATTTTGAGAAAGAGGCAACATTTATATATATTAAGCGTGACCAATCCAGTGGTGGTTTTATATATCATTATATTGGAGTATTCTCCCGTTAGCCATTACTTATACAACCTAGGTAGTCTTAATACGGGTAGTATCAAATACAACCTTAAAAGCTATTTAACATTGTAGGGATAACGCATGTTTTTATGTTATAACACGAAAAGAACATGCGCTAACGCTATTCTAGCAGAAAACGCATAAAAAACAGGTGAATTAATATATTGTCCCTCAACGTCATTGAATTTCCATGAAATGCGCGGTAAAGTCTACGTTGTTTTGTCACGTTGACGTCATTTCATTTTGAATTATCCGTTTTGGGGCCGTAATGCGTTTACGCTTTGCCACGGAACGTGGATATATAAAAAGGTGTTATAACAGCACGTGAGCGCGAGAATCTCTCTGTTAACACACGTTTTCTCTCCTGTTAAAACACCCCCGAAAAGTGACAAGAACAGCAGTTTTATGCTAGAATGATTTATACAATGAATATAGCACGACTGAAAACAAAAAATGCAACGACACCAACAGCAAACAAGAGCTATAAGTAAACCGATGTATACATACTTCGAAACTAATGCTCATAAGGTATGACAGACATCTATCATTTCAAGTTTTATTAAGTTTCAACCTGAAAATCTATCACTGTAATATCTGTCTATATGAAACCACCTTAAGGAAATGAAAAAGGGCAAACTTTGTCGACAGGAAGTCTCTCGGTAAATACAAATAAATTACTCAATTTTCGGTAAAATGGTAAATAATGGCCTGTTTCAGCAGGTTTTGTAATTATGGTCTTCGTTCGGAGGTGGTCTTTAACACAAGATTGACGGTATATGAAAATATCTAAAAGCATCCTGAATCGGAGTGAAGGATAACTTGGCAAATATTGGAAAGAGAGTTATGTTTCTTGCGTATTAAGTTTGATAACTCTATGATAATTCTATGCAGTGGTTACAATGTTATAAAATGTAAAATTAAGAATAAAAAATGCAGATAAATCAGTTTATATAATTATCTAGGAGTGAGTTACGTTTCAACGTCTTCGTCTTATTTGTACCATTAGTAATCCAAGAACCCTGAAATTTTATTCTGTAGTTCCATTTGTATTTAGCAAAATAGGTATTTATCTAAAGACCCAATATGGAAAAAAAATCCATAAGTAAATGTAGCTATAAATTAGCATGGCATAACTATTTGGTGGTAAATAGGAGGGGTGCGTTTATCATACTGATGTACACGTTACACGATTGTACAATGTGCGCAAGTTCACATAACAGCATTGCTTTCATTGCTTTCATTGCTTTCTGTTTGCGTTGGTCTTTTGAAAAAAGTTACAGGAGTTATCGGTATTGCAAACTAAAGCATTTCGTAAAATTTTAAGTCATACATGTAGCTCTTGAACTAGGCAAGGTTCACAAATATCCTAACATTGACATAACCAGGTTAACTTAGGGAACCATATGCGGATGTACTCCAGTGAATAACTTTGCAGAAGACAGTATAACAAGAGAAACATCAAGGGCCCAAACAAAACTGGTCCGAGGACAAGTATAAAAGCAAATCAGTCTAAGTGTACTTTAACACGGCCTATCACGGAGGCCACCACTGGAGTCCGCTGGAAAAGAACTAAACACCACTAAGGTGGTGCGCGTCTCAAACAGTCGGTTCATTACATCTTTTAATAAAAACTTTGATACTCTTCACCAAATACAACAGAAAAAATGCCATGGCCAAGAGTCTTACGAAGTGTGTAAATAACAACACTAAAAAAGTTACATTGTGATATACCTTTTCGCAGACGTGATTTTACATTACGATTAATTCTGTCTTAGTCTACCAACAACAACAACAACAACAGTTACAGACACAATTTTTCTATTTCGACGATCGCATTCATAGATCTCAAAACAGTAAGTTGGGTTCATTTTAGCTAGGTCAAGCTCTTGCCTTTGGATCAGTGTATAAATTGTCTTTGCTGAGTTTATTTAGCTATTGAATTGAATGCCAAGCAGAAGTTGAGAAATTGTAAATCGGGGGAAAAAACGAAACCAAAACAAAGCACTCATTTGTGATTTTTAAGTTCCGGTTTGGAAAAGAACATATTTATTTAAACCGGGAATGTCTCCATTTGCCGGAGATTACTTTAAATGAAAAGGCCTGCTAGTTTGCTTTCTTATCAGCATCTGATTTACCCAGATGCATACTTGTTAGAATATTAAAGTGATATCACGTTTTCAATTTCCTGTAAATTACAAAAAAGAGAATTATTCATTTCTTTCCAAAAACCATTACGTTATGATTCAGGGTACTGTGTTTCTTTACCCATCAGAAAGTAACCATTCCTTATCTTAAGATTGAGTTTTGGTACCTTTATTACCAACAACAACTAAAACAATAGAAATTCTTATGTGACTTCGGAGAGCTCAACAAAACAATGTCTAGCACAAATATTGCTGTGGAATGTATAATAAATTACACACTAAAATGTCCTACCAAGATACTTATAAAAGCAATGCATATGACAGATCGTGAAAACAAATGACATTCAATATTTGACAGCTGTAAGGTGACTCGCGACCTAACTTAAGTTTGTTGTTATTTTTACCTTCCAGTTAGATTTTCTTTAAAAAGAGTTTCTATATAGCTTACAGCTCGTAGATAAACACAAGAAAAGAACTGACTGTTAACGTCGTTTTGTCTATCCAAGTCTCGTGAGAATTCCTATTGTTTCAATCACCTGTCACTAATTAGAACCATTCACAGCGTTGCAATTGGGAAAAAGAACATGCAGATCCCTTGCCTTCACATATATATACTGAGGATTTATCTAATGAGCACATGCATTGGAAACACAGTTTTAATACTAGTTGTGTATTACAATGATGCTAAGATACCTCAGCCGGGACGTGTCCTTAAATTAGCAATTTTCCAGAGATACTGCCTAAATATAAAGGGATGTTACATTTACATTTCTGTTTTAAAAAACATTGTTTTAAGCATTATTTCTTTGCACATGGACCCATATGGTCACCTTCATTCAGAAATATAAGCTGGAAATTCGCCATAGTATCTAAATTTTATAAAACGTAAAATTTTGATTCAAACGCAAAAAAAATACGTAATTCTAACGAGATTTTAGGGAAAAAAGTCTGCCATGATATACTCAAGCTAGCTGTGCAGTTTTTGCCTATAAAAAATTGTTCTTTGGAAACATTTTAAACACTAACGTTTACATAACTAGGGATTTTTTGTTTAAATTTTCTTTACATCATGCATTTTTGATTATGAAAATGGCAATGTAAATCTTGGAAAATCGCAATTAATATATACAATTGTAGAATGAGGTGATTATTGAAAATGGTAAAAATGTTTTATTGTTTTCTTTAGGACCTGCAATTGAAATTTTGAAATGCTAAATCTTGAATTCTAAAGGAATATATAAATATACCCCAAATATACCCCTAAAATATATCATATACCCCAGGATTAAGTTATTCTATGAGGATTTAGCCTTGAAAAATAAACAGACGTTAAGATAAGATAAGATAAATTTCATTCCAAGTCGGCAAGACAGAAAAACGTTTTCGATAGAAACACATTTTGAACAATATAGATTCTTTCAAATCTTTTCTGTATCTGTATCTGTTCGAATACGTAGAAGGACCACTTCTGGAATATATTCTACGGGAATGAGGCTGGAAATGATCTGGGAAGGCTTTCTTAAAGCCCTCGACTGTAGGTGCGCGCGCTACACTATCCTCTAGATGGTTCAAATGCACAAGTGTTTCCATGAATAAAAGAGTTTTTAAACTGATTTGTGTGAGCATGCGGTACGAGCATGTTCGAACGAGAGTTATTAGATAACTGTCTGTCTAGAATGTTAGATGTAGTAAAGTTTGTATACGATTTCACTTTTATTGATCGTCTGGTAGGTTTATTAGTCAGGTAATTATTTGCGTCCACTGCCGGCACCATACCCTCTGCTATCTTGTAGAGCATCAATAGTCGATTGTAAACACGACGATTTTGTAAAGAGTTGAGTTTTAAAGTGTTGAGCATCTGTGTTACACATCCTTCTTATTGAGATTTGTAATTATTTAGAATAAAACGAGCGCCCAGAGGTTGATTTTTTTTAGGACTGGGACGATTACTCGGTTAATCGGATCCGATTCGATTACCTAGTCGCATTCAAACAACAAACATCGCGAATCGTACTTTATCTTTGTACATTTCTTTGACCAGCCCATAGACCCGCAATATATTTCCGCTAAAACACACCAATCAACATAATCAATAGTCTCGGATTTGCCTGTTATGATAAATTCAAAATGAAATACACCAAAATATGACTTATTAATTATCACACTGCTTGCAAACGATAAATTCCGCAAGTTCCTGTTGAAGTCAGCTGCTGGAGGTACCTTGATACGGTATTCGGAAAAGAGAACAGCATTTTCATTATGGCGGCCGATTAACCGGTTCGATTCGATTTCATACAAATGATTAACCGGTTTCAAAATTTTGAAATCGTCCCAGTCCTATTTTTTTCCAATTTATCAATATCTTTCTTTAGGTATGGGTCCCATATGATCGAACCATATTCTAGTTGTGATCTTACCAAGGCAATGAAAGCTGTTTTCCTGCACTCTACCGGACAATGTTCCAGACAAGATCTTGCTGGAGGTTAATTTGGTCCGAAATATTCCGTATCTGTCTATACAACAAACAGTCATCTGCAAAAAGTCTAACCTGTGAC
The DNA here is from genome assembly GCF_021730395.1 of Mercenaria mercenaria. Classification (NCBI taxonomy): domain Eukaryota; kingdom Metazoa; phylum Mollusca; class Bivalvia; order Venerida; family Veneridae; genus Mercenaria; species Mercenaria mercenaria. The sequence goes on from NC_069362.1 coordinate 31,024,405, forward strand.
TTTATACAAAGAGGTATGTCATTTATGTGGCAAAGAAACACGAAAGGACCGAGGACAGTTCCTTGTGGTACGCCAGAGTCTACATGTATGCTTCTCGAGTGTTCACCTTCAACCACAACATTCATCGATCTGTCTTTAAGGAAGGAGGATAACCAGGACAACAGTTGACCGTTGACTCCGTAGTGCGACATCTTATATAAAAGTGGATCATGAGGCACCGTGTCTTTTAAAAGACAAATGCAGATTTCTGGTGAGTTTTAAGGTACAATTATTGATAGCGAGCGTAGCTTGCGAGCAATTGCGCGAAGCGCAATTGCGAGCGCGTAGCTCGCCTTACGGCAATGTGTAGGCGAATATAACAAAGGTGTGCCGAATGGGGCAAAGTGATGTAGCTGAAAAATTTTCCTCTCGTCTGGTCGCCGCCATTTTGGGTGCCGCCATTTTGTTCTACTTCCGTCAAAGTCGGGAAAATTGTTGTTGTTTTTTTAATTTTATATTCGAGTTACAATCTCTAGGTTCATTAGGTGTCTTTATTTTTAAAAAAGTTATGTTATGGAAATAATTTCAATTTTGCTTTTATTTTACAAAGTGCGTGTCCCTAGAGGACAGGTGCTCACAGGAAATGCTTTGTTGGCAGTGAATACAGAACTTCATTTGATTGCTGAATATTATCCATCGCTCAAAAATAATGCAAGAAAGATTTCCAGTTGGTAGAAAAAAATATAATTTTCTTTTAAAAGATCAAGCATTGGCCAGAAAATGGGATAAAATATCATAAATAAGCATAAAGCCATAAGAACGCCACAAACAGGTAATGACGTCACCGTGACACCGGCTTTGCATAAATTTTGCAACGTATGATATTCGCTGTTACAGGTATAATGACACTAAATTTTTGTTTCTTTTCAAGTGAATAGGTTCTCGGAATTGTTTTAAGCAGTGAATAGTTTCTTTGCCGTTTAAGCTACGCTCGCTCAGAGGCTTTGCCTTTTTCATATTATGGTCTTATACATACGAAACGAAAATAGAGATTTTAAAGGGTAAGGAAAGCCTGACAATAGGTTAATTTTATACGGGAAAACCGAAGGTTTTTCCGTCTATAGATAATGTGTACGTGTATATATGTCAAAGTAAACCTATATACCGTTCAACTTGGGAATATGTTCTATACCTTCACCGGTTTTGTTGTTGTTGTTCTCCCATAATTCTACCGGACCTGCTGCCGTGCTTGCGCAATAAATAATTTTCAGGACGACATTTGATAAAATAAAATTTCTTATGAACGATCAGGCGCCGCATTATTTAAACAAATTATTCTATTCAGTTGAAAATTCGCGGTATCAATAGAAATCGGTGTTATTCGGGTTTCTTCATGAAACGAGTTTATGGATGATTCAAGCGGCCCGCTTTTTGTCTCCAATAATGAATTATGATGTAAGCTACATTTCTGCACTGTTTGAATAACAAAACCGTTGTTTATTTATTTCTATGAATGTAGAATATCCAATAATTTCAAAAATGTCAATGTAAAACGAATATAGACACGCTGTCCTAACAAAATTTATTTATATACATATTTTTATCACACTTTTATGTTACAAGTCACTCTGGTCCAGTGGTTAGCGCACACACTTTCCATGCGCGAGGTCCGAGTTCGAATCTCGTAAGGTGCTTGATTTTTTTTTTTTTTTTACTTAGGCCAAATTTAATTTTGTTTTCTTTATATTTATCAGACTTTTTTCAATTACTGGAGCACAAATCAATAATAAGTATAGTTAACCAATGTTCTGTCTGTAAATTTTGAACAAAATATTCGAAGGCATGGAAAAAGCATATATCGATATTGCTTATCTCCCTTCCCTTCCACAATCTTTCACATACATTGCAGCTACTTTCTAAAAGTCAATTCATTGACTAGAGTTTTAGTAAAATTACACTTGGAAAAAAATGTTGGCTATAAACTTGAGAGGCTCACTACGATCACTATCAAGCTAAGAAATTAACCTTAATCATATTCAAAAAAAGGTCCCAGACTGTTAGCAGTTAGGTAAATTAAATTGAATTTAGACCAAGAGTGTTTGTGTTATATATAAAATTCTGGTCAAGAACTTTTTACAATGAATTTGAAATAAAAATTTCACAAGTAAATGGTTGTTTGTCATTCTCACATACACAAGTTTTACCATAGCTGTATTAGTGGAACACAATTTGTCCTAAAAGAGTGTCATTTGACAATAATGGCATTTAAAAGAATTAAAATAGTCCGTGTTTAGGATAGCAGGATAACGCAAGTTCCGGTATCTATACTACAAAAGAATATCAGAACAAGATGATATTGAATGTGATGTTACGCAGGCATAATGTGTAAATTGTTGTGTTTTATTTTTTGGATTGTTTTGTCGTTTTTTAGAAACTATTTGTTTGTAACAAATGAACTGAAAAGAATATGTGCATTTCCAGATTCAGAAATTTGTATTAGAGAAACAAATTGATAGCAAAGGCATGTTCGTTGTAAACAGAAACAAAATTGGTAATATTATGTATAAATAAATGACTTGCATTTATCTGTATATAATAAAATATTTATCCAAAACTACTGAGGAAGAGTGTGTTTTACGCATGCTCACTGACAACACATAAATGCCTGATATTGGGTCACTTTTGAATGACTGTTGCACCATATATAATGCTATGAGGAAAATTTTGTAAATGACAAAGTGTTCGAATTTATCAATGTTCGTACAGCCCCCATTTTACATACCACTTTCCGGCGCTCACTTCGTGTGAGTTAAAATTTGCTTACTAGATATAAATTTGAATTATGTAAAGTTTTCAGCAAAAGCATTATTTTGATACCAATAAATGATAACAATTTGCAGAAATAAAAAAGTGACACGTCAAAAAACCCCGTTATCTGTCCGGGTTTATGCAACAGTTTCGTTTTTGTCGTGTTGAGCGACATGTGAAGTTTCCACTTTTCTCTATTTTATCATCAGTACAACTAATGGTGCGTTTTTGGGAGTAGATTCTGTGCACCCAAACATCACTATTATCTTTAACTCATGAACACTATTTTTCCATTGTCTGTCTAGTCTTGATACATTTGAAGAAATGATTAGATCCATGTTCATTTAAACAAAACTTTTTAAAACATTTCCCCTTCTTATTTTTATAACAATAGCAAAACCATCAGGCTTACTGTCAAAACTGAAAGCCAAACAAAAAATATCAGAAAGAACAATTTAATGCAGAAAAAAAGAAAGAATCCGTATCACTATCACTAGGTTTTCCCGTCAGATAGGCAGCGCCTAATTTCATATTATGAAAGCCATCTTCAAGCCTTTTATACCGCTGTGAGAATTTTTAAAATCGGACCACTATTGAAAAAGATATGGCAGTTTGAAATTTAAGAAAATGGCTGATCATGGAGGCAGCCATTTTAGTGTGTTTATGACGTCATTTACACACTGCTGAATTCTTTATTTAGCAAATAACTTTTTAAATAGATTAATTTTCATATGTTTTTGAGTGTAAGGTGTAAAACATGATAATTTCTTTCAATATAGCTGGAAAAAGTAGAGAAATTACTTTACTGAAATAAGTAAATACGGTACAAATGTGTATCTAAAAATTTAATAAATCCGCCATTTTTTTTTTTGTTGCCATGGAAACAAAATGGCCGCCAATTTGGGCGAATATTTAAATGCTCATAACTTTCTCTATCTATCTATCTATTCATACTGCCACGCCCTCTTTCCGAGTATTACGTGCAGGTGCGCGTCTGTGCGATAAATGTAAACGAAGAAATGTACAGGAGGGTAAAAGCAATACTAATGCATTTGTGAAGTGTTGAAAAATCAAGAAGACAGTGTTATTAAAAAGAAGAGTATAAACAGTTAAAAGAGATTAAAAAAGAATTCTTCACTTTATATCGTGTAAGAACATTTGGTCACTCTCTGTCTGAATTGTTCCACGGTAGGGACCTGCACAACCTCTGCCGGAAGATAGTTCCATAGGACTATAGTAGCTGGAAAGAAGGCGAATTTGTAATAATTACAGGGTGTTATGATCTGCTTGTAAGACAAAGGGTGCATATGTCTTGTGAAGCGGGTAGAGAGTAAAACACAAGGGGGCATGGGCACTGCAACCAGTCCATTTACAATTTTCTAGAACATTAATAACCTTGCATCAGTTCTTCTGTGTTCAAGCGAATGCCACCCCAGTTTAATTAACTTTTGGGAGACACTGCTGTATTTGGAGTAATCGTTTGAAACCCATCGCGCGGCCCAGTGCGTTGGACCATTTCAATTTAATGGATGGTTTGTTTGGTATTATGGACTCCAAACAGAGATGGATCGAGTATTCAAGTTGGGGTCTGACTAGAGTTTTGTAAGCAAACTCTTTTACTTTTGGGCTATTAGTGGGGTTATTCCTTTTCAGGAAGTTAAGGGTTTGACTTGCTTTGGAGGTGACCCCGTTAACATGTTTAATTGTTCCAGTTAACACGATTTTTAGTTCGATTTTGAAAATTCTTTCACTTCTTTAAATGTTTTAAGAAATCCCAGAGCTCTGAAGAAATTAACATAAGAACAACGTTGCCATCCCTTTAAATAAATTGATATAAATTGTGGGTTTGTAGTCCCATTAGTGGACGCATTGGCCGATAGGGCTATGGCGCTTTCCTACGGAAATGAAGGCCCCGGGTTCGATTCCTGGCTACTCCCATTGCGGTGTCTCCTTAGGCAAGGCACTTTATCACAATTGCCTCAGTCGAACCATCTGTAAATGGGTACCAGCATATTGCTGGGGGTAAAGTATAGTTGATTTTAACTGTTCTTAAGATGGGGCCGCTCAAAAGCTATAGGCTACAGAGCTTTCACACGCGACGGTAAATAAAATTTACCTTTCCTCGGAACAATAACGGTGTAGGGTTCCCTGGTCCTCCCACTCCCCTGTTCCTAAGCTTATGTTTTTAATTCTGAATAGGACCTTCTAAATAGATCTTAACTTGTTGTTAAAGTGGAATTATATGCATTTTTCAAGTAAAAGTCAAGCTTAAATAGATGTGCACGTAAAAAGGATGGAGGAAATTATAGTTTTTAACCCAACATACCAAACTCTTCCTGTTACCAGTACAAAATAATAAGTTTCCAAATATGACTTTTCTTATTTTGACTGGGGCAGTCTTTTTAAAAAACGTCAAAATGCAAGCAGGAGTTGCTTCCCTTCTACTTCAGAAATTTCAATTTTCAGGTAAGGGAGATCACTGCGCAGAAGATTGAAAAAGATATCTATTATCTTATCCGTCCGATTTCTTTATTTTTAAAGCATCAACTTCAGATACTAATGCGGCATTATCGTTAATTTAACACATCTAAATGCACAGCAACCGAAAATTGCTTTTATAGAACACTCGCCCAAAACGCACTATATGCAGTATTAGATGCGCATAATGCCACTTTAATAAACATTTCGAATATTGAATTAACTCCTGAGCTGCTGGTCAGTCAGATTACGGTACGGTATAGGTTTTATCGATTTCGGCCATTTTGTTTGTTTAGAAATGGCTGCCGAAGTTACATTTTTCAATGACGATAATGAGTTTTTGATTCCTGCATGCAATGCTTAATGTTTATGTTGAATTAGCACAATCAGTTGTATACCATTTTGCTTTTCGTGTTATTGTATTTTATATTTGAATGCATAGACTGATTTTCCAGTGGTAAAGCGTTGTTTTATCAGCTGCGAAGAGTTTTCCGAGGAATCTTTGACAACATGCGATCTGAAAGACACAATGACAGGGAGATACATGAGAAAAACTGTGCCACTTGAAGTGTAAGTTTATGTCATTTATAAAAAATGTCTTTAAGCTATGTCTGAACATTTTAACTGGCTGGTTACTATAGCCAGATCAGGTTTCACATTTTTGATTGGCAGTGGCTAGGGGACTGGTTAACCGACCTCTCTGTTCTCAGTAATCATATTGATTACCGGACCTCTGGACAGCCCTTTACGATATGTCTAGAGGTCCGGTAGACTCTGTGTCTATAAGTCCATTGCCATTTTTGTGAGCTTGCAGTGAGCTCGATATAGTCGTCACTTTTGGCGGGTTGGTGTATGTGTATCCGTCCGTCAGTTAGAGGTCAAAAGTGAAATTGAAGTTTGTCCGGACCGTAACTTTGACATGCATGAACCAATCTTGTTTATATTTGACATGAATGTTTATAAATCTCAGTGAGGAGTGTCATGCGCAGTGAGTGTCAGTGTTGCCACCCAGTGATAGTCGGAAGTCGACGGTTGGGTGAAAGATGTAGATGCAAACCCCATGTTCCTATCTCAAGGGTCAATCTGGTCACAGTTGGCGGTCAAAGGTCAAATTAAAGTTTGTCTGGAGCATTTCTTCTTCATGCATGGTGGGATTTTGATGTAACTTGGTATGAATGTGCACCATTATGAGATGGAGTGTCCTGCGCAAGAACCAGGTCCCTAGGTCTAAGGTCAAGGTCACACTTAGAGACCAAAGGTGCTGGCAGGCTCTACATTCTGCACGTGGGCATGCAGAATGTATTTCTAGTTATTAAGGTGTTCTAGTCAAAAAGAAAGGGTTCCCACTTAAATAGTACTGGAACAGCATTATGATAGAAAAAAAAAATGTGTTGACAGTCAGCTGGCTCAGTCAATAAAACAACAGAATTGTATTCTGAAGCCTCATGTTGGAGGCACAGTTTAGCTTAAAACATTTTACTTGCCCGTAGAATAGTCTCAATTTTTCAACTGCAGGGCATACCAATTTCACAAATGTTTCACAGACTGACATTTAACGTATGTCTGCTTCTGCAGTTAGGGTCAAAACTGTGGTGGAAATCAACGCAATTTAAACTTCATGATTTGTAGTTTTACATACAAATTTTTACACTAGTGTGGTTATTTTTCACTAGGAAAACATAAACAGTGATTTAAAAAAGCCAGAATGTAAACAAAAGTTAAATAAAGCCATGTTAAATCTACCATAACACGGTATACATATTCAAAATTTAAAATGTATAACGTGTAACCAGTGAAATGCGCGGAACGTATAACAGGGTTTAAAAATAAACCAATCAATACACACACAGCTTTACATGACTGAGGTTGAGATTTAATGGTGTAAGCGGAAAACTCACTGAGATTCATGGAGTTTAAAAGTGTTTTGCCTAAAAAAGGGAGGTTTTCTCATTAATTAGGACATATAATGATTGAATTTTGAATGAGGTTTCCAGACATGTAATTTTTAGTGTGAAAAACTGGATTTAAATATGTATTTGAAGCCTCCAGCGTTAGCGTCGTGATTTGCATTGCTGGTTATATACACATAGAAGGAAAACTTTCCGCATTGTTTTGAATGGTAAGTTGGTCATATGTGGAGGAGAGATATTGACCTGTGCTAAAATTATCACAATATCGCAACTGGCATACAGTTAGTTGGACTAGCCCTTAGAATAACATTTGATGCCCAATGTAGTGCTATGTCTACATTACACTGGTTAGTCTCTCACCATAATTGCTGAAGGACCCTTTGAAAATTGGGGTATAAGACTTTTTTTAATGACCATTAAAAAGCCCTGGGAGAATTCATGTATGTGGTCAATAGAGTATTAATTAAATTGGAATGGTATGTCATGATATAGAATCCAAGTTCTATTCACAATCTGGCTGAACAATTTTCTCACCCCATGACTTCAGCATCTGGAAATTGGCATCAGTGTTAGAAAACTGGTACAAAGATAAGGAAATAAAGTCCTGGTTGTGCACTGGAAATTTAATAGATACACTTGAATGGTTTCCTACCAGCTGTGAGACCTGGGTCCGGTGTTTTAAATGTGAGTTGAGGTGAGAGGGCTTTATGTGTATCAGTGCTTTATACCAAATTATTAAAGAACCCGGGGGTCTAGGGTATTGCATGCAAATCGTTTTTATCCTAATATGTCTCGAAACACATACAAAAATACATGTGCATATTGCAGATAGCTACAGGAAAGCCTACAAGTAAATGCCTCCCAGTCATAAGATTGCTCAAAAGTAAGAGAGAGAAATAGAATATTATTAGTGCTTCTTTGCATAGCAGTATCGTCTTGTCAACAGATTATATATAGATTTGATCTTGCCATTATAAACCCTTACAGCATGAGCAGATGAGCTTATATAAATTGACAGGATATTAATCTTTATTTAAATGATGATTTTAGTCATTTTTATACACCTGTTTGAAAAAAAAGTGTGTAAAACTGGACATACTGTGTTTCAGCTGTTTTAGTGTCTGCCCATTCACCCTAGCAGAAAGCTCTCTAAGATGCGCAGTTGCAAGTATCACAATATTTTTTTTCAATATCCTGCACCTTTCTGGTACGTAAGACATGGCACTAGCATCCATGACTGTAGGCAGCCAAGAATTAATAGGAAAGTAAATTCTTTCACATATTAAAGAGTGATGTTTTGTTAGCTTTAGTCAGTTTCCTTTAGTTATATGATAACATGACGTGTCCTACTTACTGGTAGTAAATCTCCCTTATAACCGATTTACATTTGACTAAAAAGAGAAGACATGAAAGGTGATCAGTTGTCAGAAATAACAACTTTAACAACTTCTCAGCATTTTTCTGACATGTTGCAAAGTGACAGTTTCGTCAGTGCTATCGGCACATGTAGCAGTAAGCACAATATTGCGGATGAAAATTCTTACGCAAATAATCAGAATGTGGAAAAGAAAAGAGAATCACTGATTTTTTGGAGCTTCCCAGTCAAAGCATTCCTTAGTGTCTGTGTCTGCATCTGCTTCCCAGGTTTAGTAAAGTTTCTATATGTTTGCTGGTATCTCAGTTCACTTAAGTAGGAATGGATTTAATCTTCACATGAGCCGTGCCATGGGAAAACCAATATAGTGGGTATGCGACCAGCATGGATCCAGACCAGCCTGCGCATCCGCGCAGTCTGGTCAGGATCCATGCTGTTCGCTAATAGTTTCTCCAATTCCAATAGGCTTTAAAAGCGAACAGCATGGAGCCTGACCAGACTGCGCGGATGCGCAGGCTGGTCTGGATCCATGCTGGTCGCATACCCACTATGTTGGTTTTCTCATGGCACGGCTCACATATTTGTTAACGATGATGATCTGACATACCTTGCAGAGGTTTCATAACTCTAATGTGATATTTATAAAGTTATGCCCAACAATTTTGGGCTATTATGTGTTTATATGTAAGCTGGTAATTCTCAGTAACCTCTAGTGGGAATGGTTTGATACTTAACACACTTGTTAACTGTGATGATCTGACATGCAGTGCATAGGTGATTAGGTTCCATAATTCTGTTTTGTATTTTAAGTTAATTTAACAAAGTTATGTCCCTTTTTCATGTTTTGGTGTTCATTCATTCACTTTTTTAGTGGTAATGCTTTTGAAATGCTTAGCATTTCTGAATAAGTCCCCTGACAGTTCTTTTTATATACTTGGCTCTTATGATTTATATTATGAGACATATGTTTGATATGCAACTTTTTACCATCAGGATTCATTATGATTATATGCCAGATAGATAGTATTTTATGTTCATTCAGTATCATTTTACTCTCTAGAAACATGGCTTTATTACTGTGTGCTCGTAAATATGAGTAGAAATTTGAACTAGCAGTAGTACTGATCCTGCAGGACAAGTGTGATTTTTGACCAAAAATTATTCTACATCCAACTTCATCCTGCTAATGCAAAATTATGGAAGCGTCCTGGTGCCAGCAGAGAGATTTAAATTTGTCTTACGTACGACTTACTATCTCCTACGTAGGAGTTAGTATCTCCTACGTAGGACTTAATATCTCCTACGTAGGACATAGTATCTCCTACGTAGGACTTAGTATCTCCTACGTAGGACTTAGTATCTCCTACGTAGGAGATATTAAGTACTACGTAGGAGTTATTATCTCCTACGTAGGACTTAGTATCTCCTATGTAGTACTTAATATCTCCTACGTAGGACATAGTATCTCCTACGTAGGACTTAGTATCTCCTACGTAGGACATAGTATCTCCTACGTAGGACTTAGTATCTCATACGTAAGGGTTCCTATTTTGGGGCGCTACAGCGTTCTGTGGTCCTACTTGCGTTTCCGGTACATGTGTTAATTGAACATTGCTGGTTGACTTTTTAATTCCGTGCTGATAAATGGCATTTATTGCAATATTTGATTTATTTTCTAAACTGTTTACATTCTTGTATTTTATGCGTTGTCTTGAGAAGGTGCTTAAATAAATAACCTTTCATTGCAATCAGTGAAGTTATCTCTTAACCACTGTTTCTAACCAATAACAAAGAATGAATTTATATAGACCTGATTGCTTGACATGATTATCAATGTTCTATAACATTTCGTTAGTTTCAACTAGTCAATTATTCTTTTATCTAGTCACTCTGATAAAACAAAATTGTAAATGTTATTTCGCATGAAATTAGCTCTTATATTAAAAAAATAGCCTCTACTGTGAAGAGCGATAAAGGGGAATAAATCATGTTTACCAAGTTACTCGTCCTTAATTTCTTCTCTCTAGGCATACACTTAACAAAACAAAGGATAACCAGATTTAAAGACTGAAACCTACAAATTCCGTGATATTCGGTAATTAAAAGATTTTACTGTCAAAAAATGCTTCACTTTATTTAAATACTACATGTATTCTATTCTTCCTCTTTTTCACAACATATACATTATATAGAAGATACACACACCATGTAAAAGAAAGCAAAACCGTCGGACCACAAGTTGATTTGACATTAGTTTTTCGTCAACACTACAGACTCGCATCAGTCGTTAGAGTCATTAAATGTAAATCACTTTCCTCTCTGATACCACTTTCTGAAATAAAATTAATACCTCTTACCTCTGACGACTGGACAAATGCGATCTGAGCTAGGCAGTTTTCATCCCAGCTATAATCATTAGAGATCATTGCAAATGTGTTCATGATGTAACATAACCCTTGATTGACTCCAGTGCCCTGGATCATAGAATATCCTTTATGACCTTCACAGTCTGTATAATGAAGTACCTTTTATTACCAGATGAATGGGAGAGGTGTTAATGAACTTTGTATCTTAATAAGCTTTATAAATGTATCATCTTTAATATGCAAATAAAGTAGAAATGAGTGTTTGAAACAAAAAAGTATCAATAGTTTATTATCATGTTAAATCATGCTTTAGATGCAGTTACAGTAATTTCCTGTTACTAGTTAATGCTTGACCTGAATGTAGAAAAAGAAAATTGAGCCGTGCCATGAGAAAACCAACATAGTGGCTTTGTGACCAACATGGATCTAGACCAGCCTGTGCATCCGCACAGTCTGGTCAGGATCCATGCTGTTCACTAATGATCTCTCTAATTGCAATAGGCTTTAAAAGCGAACGGCGTGGATCCTGACCAGACTGCGCGGATGCTCAGGCTGGTCTGGATCCATGCTGGTCGCAAAGCCACTATGTTGGTTTTCTCATGGCGCAGCTCAAATGATAGACTTACAAAGTCTGTTGAGATCAAATAGTCTGTAATAATATTAATTTCTTCACACTGATACTAAATTATTTACTCAGAAAAACATTTTCTCTCTAGGCTCATCTCAACAAAGTTAGAGACAGAGGCAAGAGATATTGTAAATTTTTTTAGAAAGTGGTATCAGAGAGGATTGATTTTATGGCCAGGTGCTAGGTGCTTTACATTCAATGACTCTAAGGACTGATGCCAGTCTACTCAAATGATGATAACACCTAATAAATATTGATTATTAAAGGCACTGTCTTTGAGATCATACGACAACAGAAAAAAAGAGAAATTTTAGGTACCAGTATCAAGAAATTAATGCTAATACCGCTTAAGAAAGCTTTGAATAAATTACTGACAGATTATATGTTGTTGAAACACATGAGAACTAGTTGTCTTGACTATCTTTTACACTGGAAATTGAAAAGCGTTTGTAACGTTTTACTGAGGTAAACTGCCTAATTATTAAATATCTACATTCAAGGGTCATTGTATACATATTCCTCCGTGGTGTATATTGTTAAAGACAGCAGGAAAATTTTCATTGCCGTGGCGGCCCGGGTTCGATTCCCGGCTCTGGCATCTTTTTTCCTTGATTGAGTAGATTAAGGATAGTTTAGAAATAAAAACTCGAATTTTAATGTCCATAGTATGTATGACCGAACTTCAATTTTAAAGAAAGTTCATTTTTAGCCAAAATTTGTAGGTCAGTGCCTTTATTGAGAGAAAGTTTATTAATCAAATCACACAATCGGTCAAAACAATAACTTGCGATAATTATATTCAGTAACTTTCATGATATACTTTAATTATACTTCTGAACTCTCTACATAATTTCAAGAGAAGCCTCCATAGCCGAATGGTAAAGGTTCGAAACCTCACATGACATGTTTCAATTCTTCATGCTCATATACTGCCCGGTTGGCTTATGGAATGTTGGCGGTTGTAACCTGATGTCTGCCCATGCCTGGAGCAATGCCTAGAAGTGCACCTTGTGGGTAGCGCAGTGTGACTATACCCAAACTACATAGTCCCCCAAAAAATACAAAAAAAAAACAACAACAAAAAAAACAACAACAAGAAACAACAACAACAAAATAAAATGTTCAAAAATATCTATCAAAACAAATTTATTGACTACTTCATCTGACAAATTCAGAACTTGGTCAAATGTGTCTTTAATTCATACTTACGAAGTTTGTGTGAGACATTGGAAGAAGGGAGATGTTTAATTATTTACAAATATGTAATCTACCGGTATCAGATAATCCTTACTAAATAATAGTACACACGAGTATATTGTTCCACTGCGCATGCTTGAGTGTCTTTTAGTCAGTGACATACGTACGAGTTACTAACTCCTACGTAGGAGATACTAAGTACTACGTAGGAGATACTAACTCCTATGTAGGAGATAATATGTCCTACGTAGTACTTAATATGTCCTATGTAGGAGATACTATGTCCTACGTAGGAGATACTAAGTCCTACGTAGGAGATATTAAGTCCTACGTAGGAGATACTATGTCCTACGTAGGAGATACTAAGTCCTACGTAGGAGATATTAAGTCCTACGTAGGAGATACTAACTCCTACGTAGGAGATACTATGTCCTACGTAGGAGATACTAAGTCCTACGTATGAGATACTATGTCCTACGTAGGAGATATTAAGTCCTACGTAGGAGATACTATGTCCTACGTAGGAGATACTAAGTCCTACGTATGAGATACTATGTCCTACGTAGGAGATACTATGTCCTACGTAAGAGATATTAAGTCCTAGGTAGGAGATAGTAAGTCGTACGTATGACAAATTTAAATCTCTCTGCTGGCACCAGGACGCTTCCATACAAAATAAACCAGGATTTGAATTTAGCCAGATTTTCTACTTCCATTTTTTCACAACTTCAAGTGTTTATTTCTACTCGCTAAATGAAAAAAGTTGCATTTTCAGTCCGCTATTTAGAACTCGCCAAATTTAAGAAACCAAGAATCCATGTGAAAGACTCCAGCAACTCATATTTTCTTTATTATATACATATATGATATAGTTAAAAAAAGCAGGTATGTTCGTTATACATCAACAGAATGGCTGCGAGTACTTGTCAACCATTACATAGGGAAGGGCGTGAGGCATTATCAAATGTTATCTTAACTTCCATATATGACTCTATACATTTGGAAAGTGACAAAATACATGAAGTTTTGACAGATATTTGTCAAAGAAAGAACAGTGATACAAAGCCCAAAAATTTCTCTAGTTCATAAAATTTAGACTCAAAATTAAAAAAATTCACATTCATTCTTGAGATTCCGAACCCTGAAAGCTTTTAGCCATGTCTTTGCAAGATAAGAATCAAAGACTAGAAAGGTAATATTTTGTGTCTGTATAAAGGTTTGCCACATTGAAACCATGAAAATGTGTAAAATGCAGCTTACAGCCATACAATGTTATTAAGGTCATACCTGAAGTCAGTTTCAGTAGGTTGTACTAATTCATGCATTTGTCTTATAATGTAGTTATGACACAAAACATTGAAAACAACCAGTTAGTTTTTAACCAGAATTTGTTTGTTAGGTGGGTAGATAAGCAGGCAGATTAGGTGTCTTTCTCATCATGTCCATCCAATGTTTGAGATATTTGAATGAAACTTGACCTATAGGTAGGTTATAGTAAGGCCAAGGTTGAGGTTGCATAATATTTTGAGATCAGTTGGTTAAAGCTCACCATTGATAAAAATAGAAAAATCAGTTTCAGTACAGTAACTCTAGATAGGAACAGAAGATTCAGCAAGCAGATATCTATATCAAGGCTGAGCTGCAAAGTATCAGTTGGGTCAAGGTCACTGCTAGAAGTCTTGGGAAGATGGTGTCAGCTCAATATCTTTACTTTGGATTAATATATTGAAATGAAATGGGTGAGTTGGGTTTTACGGCGAATCAACACAAAATGAAATGTGTGCTATAGATAACTAGTAGAAATACCAAGGTTGGGAATACCTTTAGTTTGGATTGAACTGAACTTAAACTAAAAATAGCTTAATAAAGAAGGCCCGACCGCTTAGCTCAGTAGGTAAGAGCATTGGTCTACAGATCGCGGGGTCGCGAGTTCGATCCTCGGGCAGGGCTAATGTTCTCCGTGACTATTTGATAAACGACATTGTGTCTGAAATCATTAGTCCTCCACCTCTGATCATTCATTTGGGGAAGTTGGCAGTTACTTGCGGAGAACAGGTTTGTACTGGTACAGAATCCAGGAACACTGGTTAGGTTAACTGCCCGCCGTTACATGACTGAAATACTGTTGAAAAATGGCGTTAAACCCAAAACAAACAAACTTAATAAAGAAAAAACCTAAGGTTGGGATCACATATATGGGCATGTAGAGTCAAAATGTTGCTGTATTTCAGAGTTTTATTTTGACCTAGTGGTCTAAGTAGTTGTTCTATTCTGTAAACTCATTTAAGTTGGCAGGAAAAATTTGAGGCTTTGATCAGAACAGCAATTTCATGAAAGTATGAATTTATGTACATAACACGAATGCCAGTGTGACTTTAACTTGTTCCCTGGGATTAAATTTTGTAGATTGATTCAAGCACTAAATCCATGAAAAGTTCTCCCCTTATGAATGTTAATGATTTCACAGCAAGGTTTTTTTTTACCAAGAGTGGAAGGGGCCCAGGCCTGTGATTTAGTGGGAAAAAGTAGCTCAGTATTTGGGCAAAGGGGAATAAAAACCCAGATGTAATGTCAATTTTTGGGGAAAACTGCATGATTTAAAAGAAATTTTCTGAAGGGAAGGGGCATGTTAACATCCCCAATTATAGAAGGGAAAAAACCTGCACAGTTACTAAGTACCTTTTGTTAATGTACAAACTTTGAATGTCTAGCAGCTGTTCAGTTCCAAATGGCAGGCTTAAAAAAAAGAAAATTTGATTAGAACATTTTAAAAGAAATAAAGTTGCATCTAAACTGATCTTTAAAGATCAGTTTAGATGCAACTTTATTTCTTTTAAAATGTTTGTAGTGAAATATTGTTCTTCGAATTTCCATATCTCTTGTATTTTCTTAGTTTACTGAAATGTCAAAATTGAGTAAGACTTGCGCAAAAATTAAAATAATTTTTCCCTTGAATATATTAGTTACTGTTTTATTCATGACTCTTTAATGATTATTAGGTTGTATATTTAGGTGGTATCTTTTAGTAATCTTTATATAAAAGTTGTTTAATTTAAACATTTTATCTGTTAAAGTAAATAAAATTCTTAATTACAAATGGTATAGGTAGTTATTTCACAACAGTTATTTTATTCAGGGTATATAATTTTGAATTAGACCCGCAGTTTGTCATGTTTGGATTATCTACCTTTAAATTCCGTTAAAGGCTTATCTCCCCAGTAATAACCAAAGAATAGTTTATAAATTTTTATCTTTAAAGGACAGTAAATCCTGTCATGTGACGTATTTTGTCGTAGATCAATACTGAATACACTATAGGTATGGAATGTTACTTTACCAATATTGGAATACAAAGTTTAAAGTCACGGGGACGTAGATCTATTGAATAGATCAAACTTAAGCCTACAATGAAAAGGTTTGAAATAAGTAGCGTATTGTTCGACTTGCCGATTTTTATTCTTTACACAAGCACTGACGAATCAGAAATAATTTTCAAAGTGTTTGTATTTTTTGTTCCAAATTAAAGTCATTACCGGATCTATTTAAGTGGAAATTAGGCAGGATTAGTACTAAAAGATATTAGTTTTTGTTTGTTTGAAACTTCAAGAAATGTGAAATTAGCTGACAGGAATGGCTGGGGGACTATTGTGATTAAAATATTTGAAGTTTTAAAAAATGCACTTTGTAAAAATATACAACAAATAAAAAAAAGAAAAAGACAAAAACAACATTCTGTGTCCTGCCTACTACATGTTAAGGGTAGTGATATGCTTGGACTAACATATAATAAGTGAATTACAATAGACTTCAATTAAAACTGTATTAAGAATTCAGATAGGTGAAAACAACTTTTGAAAAAAGTTATTGGAATTAAAGCTATTGAGCTTTTAAAGTGTGTATGTGATCTTTTGATCTTTATTGTTTTATTATCTTTCAAGTACTTTGTTACAGAAATTGTGTGTAATTTAAGTGGATATTAAATATATTGATTACCTTTTGTTTCTATGGGGTTATAACCCCAAATGTTAAACTCGTTTTCAAGAAGTATCACCAAGATTAGAATAAGCTCATGTGGCAAGGAGCATTAATAAAATGATGGATTTATCAAAGAATAAATATGAACTCTTATACGTGAACAGGGTAAAGAGATAGTGTAGCTTTTTTCTACATGAGAAAATCCTTATTCACTGCTTTTTGAAACCATTTGGCTGGAAGTTTTCCAAACTTTGACAGAAGAGGTAAACAAAAATGTAAATATCCAGCTGAAAGATTCAATCCTGGATTTATGAACCTCTTATAAAGGAAATATATTAAAAAGTTGTTGAAATATTTAAATCACCAATGTAGTTCAAAATGGAAACCTGACTGAAATATATTTATTGTTGGCTTTCGGCATATGTGGCTCAGAAACCATGTTACATCTTGAAGTTGTGGGTATGAGTCCGAGAACAAGCGGGCCTGTAAGGATTGGGTATGCTGACCGTTCATCTAGTGTGACGCCGACACAGAGACACACACCGCTGTTGTCTTTGTCAAGGTAATTGTATATATGAATATTTTATGGTCAAATGCACTTTAACTTGTCCTTTTCTAATTTAAGTGCTTGTCAGTTTTTTTTAAATCATTATCATGTCCTGAAGTTTCTTAAACAGATCCGTTTTTGACCCAGTTTTACTCCAACTTAGCCATATCTATATTGTCACTGAATAGTGCAAATATCAATTGGTCAACACGCTAGATAAAAGTCTTTAGCAAAATGTATACTAGTTGTACAGGTATTGCCACAAGAGAACAGAATGGTTTACTAAGTCTCACAGCTGACTATTTTGCTTTCCTGAAGGCATCATGCATGGTAACAAGCATAATTATGCAGAGTTTAAATATTTAACATGCAATAAATGTTGCATTTGTAGAAATATTAACCCTTACCATGCTAAATTTCTATAATGGACTGGTCCATCTTCCAATATGGGCAGTACCATTTATCATTTGAAGGGGTGTTCACTAAAAATTTACTGACTGAATAGCGAACAGTGCAGACCATGATCAGACTGCACGGATGTGCAGGCTGATCTTGGTCTGCACTGGTCGCAAAGGCAGAATCACTTGCCGCCAGCAGGCTAAGGGTTAATCATATCTGAGATTTGAAAACTGCCATTCAAAATAGTTCATGTGAAGAAATATTTAAAATGATTGATCAGATTATTTGAAATACAGTAACTGTTATACTTCAATATTTCATTAGAACAAATTTAGCTGTTTTTTGCTGTTTTTCAGCTGAATAATTTAAGACATTTTTTGTTTAATTCTGCTGTACCTAACTTGGATATTGATAGAACAGTTTTCATCATGAAAAGCCAGTTTAATATTGGCTGATATTCATCAACATGTTGAATAATATTTTCATATGGGATTAATTTACCAGAAACTATCAATGACAGACAGTCCACAAAGAAATTCAGCCTTTCTGAAACCCAGAATTATGTTGGTAAATAATGGCTTTCACTTCTTTCAATGACAAAATACAGGGACTATAATTGTCATGAACTTGCAATTTTTTATCATATAGAATTTTAGCATATTTACCTTCCTGATATATTTTAGAAGCAATTTGTATTCAGCATGAAAATCTCAATTTGAACAAACAATCTACAACTACTCTTTCCCTCAGTTTTTCAATAATGATCCAGCACGTGACAGCAATTTTGTTTAAATTAATGTTTACTTACCAGAATGGATTAATAGTGTCAGTATGTGACATCTATTGACCAATAGAAATTCTGGAAACTAGATAAATGTGTGGAAACTAGATAAATGTATAATGTTGTGTCTGTTTCACTGAGTCTTGCCAAACACAGACCACAGTAAGGATTCTAATAGTTCTGATTAAATTTAAGGCTGTATATTAAAAGTGCTGCAAATATCAGTAGCTGAAGATCCATTTGCCTTTGGTCTTCCTTTTTCAAAATGTCCTGAATAAAATTCTATTTTAAAAACCTGACTGGAAGATTTTGAGTCCAGTCTCCGAGAATTGCACACAGTACTGCAATCTTAACCTTTAGCCTGCTGTCGGCAAGTGGTCCTGCCTGTGCGACCAGTGCAGACCAAGATCAGCCTGCAAATTGTCTGCAATGTTTGCTATTCAGTCAATAAATTTTAATTTAACTTCCCTTCAAATAATAAGTGGTAACTGCCCAAATTGAATGACGGACAAATTTTACAGGGTGAGGGTTAAAAACTTTTGCCGTTGGTCAGTTTCAGTATTGAGCTTGGAACCAACCAAACAGATTCAAGGTTTTGGGATGCAGGTCTTCCTAATTGACAAGTATTTGTTAGGATTTGTTTGTCCTTTGTATACATAAGTATTTTTGTATATTTTTACATGTAGATAAACTAATTATACTGGGTGCAATAAGTGCCAAAAAAGCTGTCATTAGAGAGATATCTATCTACCAAAAATGGTTCAATGCCGAAGTATAAATAACCATTACAGATTAAACCAAAAGCATTGACTTATCAGCAGATCATCCTTAATTACATAGTTGTGAAGTATTTTCCCATAGTAGAAAAAATTATTATGTTAGGTTTATGCTTAGGTTTTCAAGAACATTGGTAAAAATCTATACAAGTATATTATAAAAAAGATTTAGTTTCAAAGTTATAATTTTGTAAAAGCCCCAAAAGGGGTTTCAAGTTACGCTGTATTAAAATGTATCAAGTATTATGCTGTGTTAGAGACAGAGCTGAGATTTGCTGGAGGTGCAAAGGAAAGCTTTGCCTCACTTTTCAAGTTGCAGTTTTATTAGAGTTTCAGAGTATAACGGTTGCTTCACAGTTTAAACTTGCAGTTTTGAGTTCAAAGAAAACAATTGCTTCACTGTTTGAGGTTCTAGTTTTGTGGAGGAGTTCAAAATATAACAGTTTCTTCTGACAGTGTTTTAAACATGCAGTTTTGTTTAAGTTCAAAGAAAATATTTGCTTCACTGTTTCAAGTTTCAGATTTGTTTGAGGTTCAGAATGAAACATTATTGCTCCACAGGTTAAGTTTCAGTTGAGATTGAAGTTCAAAGTAAAACAATTGTTTCACTGTTTCAACTTTCAATTTTGTTTGTGGTGCAAAGTAAAAAAGCAGCTTCACTCAGATTTTCTTTGAAGTCAAGGTTGAACAATTGCTTCACTGTTTCAACTTACAGTTTTGTTAGTGGGTCAAATGAATACATTTTCAAAGTTTGTTAAAGGTCCAAAAATAAAACAGTTGCTACACAGTTTCAATTTCAAATGCTTTTAGAGGTTCAAAGAAAAACAATGGCTTTACAATAATATATTTTAAGTTGCAGCTTTGTAAGAGGGTCAAAGAAGATTGAAGTTCCAGATTAGTTAGAGGTTCAAAGTAAAACAATTGCTTCACTGGATCAGCATCCAGTTTTGTTAGGGGGTCAAAGGAAAACAGTTTCCAGTTTTGTTTAAGGTTCAAAAATAAAACAATGGCTTCACTGTTTGATGTTCCAGTTTTGCTAAATATTTATTTAAAGTAAAACAGTTGCTTCACTGTTTCAACTTTCAGTTCTGTTCGTCGTTCAAAGTTGAACAATAGTTTCATTGCTTGTGATTCAAAGTAAAACATTTGCTTCCTGTTTGAGGTTCCAGTTTTGATAGAGGTTCAACATAAAACAATTGCTGCACTGTTTTAACTTCCAGTTCTGTTTGAGGTTCAAAGTAAAACAGTTACTTCACTTTTTCCAGATGCAGTTTTGTCAGAGATTTAATGTAAAACATTTGTTTCACTGTTTCAAGTAGAAGTTTTGTCAGAGGTTCAAAGTTAAACAGTTGCTTCACTGTTTTAGCTTCCAGTTTTGATAAAGTGTCAGAGGAAAACAGTTTCCAGTTTTGTTCAAGGTTAAAAAATATAGCAATGGTTTCACTGTTTCAGGTTCTAGTTTTGCTAGATATTCAAAGTAAAACAATTACTTCACTGTTTCAGGTTCCAATTCTGTTAGAGGTTCAACATAAAACAATTTACTTAATAGTTTCAATTTCCAGTTTAGTTTGAGGTTCAAAGTAAAACAATTGCTTCACTGCTTCAGGATGCAGTTTTGTCAGAGGTTCAAAGTAAACCAATAGCTTCACTGTTCTGACTTCCAGTTTAACTTGAGGTTCAAATTTAGGCAGTTGTCTAACTTCACTATTTCTAGTTGCAGTTTTGTCTGAGGTTCAGATTGAGACAGTGACTTCTCTATTTCTAGTTGCAGTTTTGTCTGAGGTTCAGAGTGTAATCAAAAACAGTTGCTTCACTGATTCAACTTCCACTAGTTTTGTTTGAGGTCAAAGTTAAACAATTCCTTCATTTTTTTTTCAAGTTGAAATTTTCCTTACAGCACAAAATTAAACAATTGCTGCAATGTCTCATCTTCCAGTTTTGTAAATAAAACTTTTCCTTCCTGTCAGAGTTTTGTTTAGATGCTCAAATCAAATGCTTTGTTGGGAGCTGTCAAGTAAAGAACTGGGTTAACAGCTCAAAGGGAAAGGTTTACTTTGCTGGTTGAAGGCATTCAAAATAAAAGCAGTTAGTTTGTTTTGAGGTTTCAAACAAAGGCTTCGAGAGGATTTATATAAAAATTGAGATACAGATTGGTAATAAAAGTTTTGTATAAGATTTAACTTACATTTGTAATAGGGCTTTGTTTTCAACAACAACAATAATCATTAGGTCTTTGTAAAGCACTTTTGAACACACATATTTTGTATGAAAAGAGTGCTATATAAATGTGGTATAATGATAATATTAAATAATCAAGAGCAATAAAACTGAAGTGCACTTTGCTGATCTCAAGATAGCAAGATTTTAACATAACCCCTTGTAGTAAATTTTTTTACAGGAACTATTGGCTTTCTTGTTTTAGCAGATTTGTTAAAGAAATTTTGGCATTGTCATTTCCTTGTAACTAAAACTAACATTTTGTTTCTACTAGAGAATCTCTGCATGCATTGTGTAACTGCAGTTTGCAAGGTGAAAGAAATTCCAGACACCTCAGTCCATATTCAGTATAGGTAACTTCATGTGCGTGCCATGGAAAGTACTTGGGGATAACTTGTTATATCATGAGTTTTGGTATGGTATTGGGTTGCCATCAGAGAGAACTTTTATTTTTCTCTATCGCTGTGACTTTTCACATGCATTTTGAGCCCTTAATTATTCTATAAGATATCAAGGGATTCAATCAACGGAAAATGTTGCCTTTCCATAAAAAAAATTAAATCATTGTAAAATGCTATCAGGTTTTCAGGAGAAAGCAATATCAGATGAAATCAATGAATTTTAGGTGTCATCTCAACAGGTAAGATATAATGAAGATGAACCATCTAAAAAGCAAAAGTTTTGCTTGAGGGTCCCAGAAAATGCTCTTTTAGGGATGTTTACCTACCATTAGATTTATTTGTCAAATAGCTCCTTTCAATCCATAGGGCTTTAGTAACATTTGACAATTTGATCCCCTTAATCTATCTCTTATAAATTTATATGCAGGCCATGTTATGTGTACTTGTTGGTTTGCCCGTTCATGACGCATTTGTTGTAGCTGACTTTAGGATATTGTTCTATCAGTTTGCAGTTTCTGTTCGCAATTTTATTACCCTTTTAGTTATTATGCTGTGGTATACCTTAATTATCAGCTTTTTGGACTAGGTCAGATGTGAAGGTCATACGGGCATTGTTAGTGAAAGAAACTGGAGAAATATGAGAGCCATAGTCATCAGAATTCCAAGTAAATTTGTTACCTATGATCAGTGATGGGTGATATATATTTAAGTTTCAAAATTGGTAATATAATTTATGCAACATGTACACATTTGTGTTCTAAACATACCGGTATAGGTTACTAGGCTGAGCACAGTATTACTGGATTTTAAAATGCAAACAAACAAAAGAAAATCATAAAATTAAGTCAATGTAAAACATTTCTAATGAAAATACTAATTCCTCTTTGGCCAAGTGGTTACATAACACACTCTGTTTCATACTTTTTTGTTGTCAGTTGAATCGATTCCAAAACCCATATAATTTCATTTTTAAAGCTAAACTATGTATACTTAATTTTTTGATAAGGTTCAGTGAAGACCACTCAAGTTAGTTATAGTTCCAACTTTTTCACTAACTGAAATAATTATGTCACATTTAAATGAGCCGCGCCATGAGAAAACCAACATAGTGGGTTTGCGACCAGCATGGATCCAGACCAGCCTGCGCATCCGCGCAGTCTGGTCAGGATCCATGCTGTTTGCTAACAGTTTCTCCAATTCCAATAGGCTTTAAAAGCGAACAGCATGGAGCCTGACCAGACTGCGCGGATGCGCAGGCTGGTCTGGATCCATGCTGGTCGCAAACCCACTATGTTGGTTTTCTCATGGCATGGCTCAAATACACTTTGCCTTGTATAATTATGTTGGAATGTTTTTTAAGCTCTCCTGTGATATCTTAAAGCATAGAGGGATAGTTCTATAAATGTTGTGACAATCTTTTACTTCACATTAAATAATATTGTCTGGCATTAATTTTATTATTAATTATATTAAAGATACAGTAACAACCAATTTGATATGAAAATAAAAACAAAAGAATGAATTAAAAACCACAAAAAAAAAAAAATAATGTGGTTCACCAGAACTGTTCCCTGGTGAGAGTGTGCAAATTTGTAATATTGTACTTTTAGTTTTAAAATTTATATATTTTGTTGGTTCCTAAGTTAATGAACTAAGAAAACCAGCAGCCTGACTTCCTGTTTATGAATAATTCAACAAAAAATGTTAATTATATTTCTGAAAGCTGTCGATGAGCTAAGCATGAATTAAACAATAATAGTCTAAAGTTAAATGTTCAGATTCTATTTAAATTATCAAATTAATGTAAATGCAGTATTGCTGTCATATGACTGCTTTTATCTCTTGTTTGGCCCGGGTTTAACGCCACTTTTGAACAGTATTTCAGTTTATGTAATGGCGGGCAGTTAACCTTACTAGGTGTTCCTGGATTCTGTACCAGTACAAATCCATTCTCTGCAAGTAACTTCCCCACATGAATCAAAGGTGGCCAAGACAAATGATTTCAGACACAGCTAGTGTCTTCTAACAAATTGTAATGGAGAACGTAGTCACTTTGCCCAAGGATTGAACTCACAACTCCGAGATTTGTAGATGTGCACACTCCCTGCAGCTGAGCTACTAGCACTAGGCTTTATTTTCTTTATTAAAGAAAGTATGAAAAATAAGTAATATATAATTATGTACTCTAGATTTTCCTCTCTTTCTTATAATGCATTTATAAAAAGGAATTCATGAATGAAATAAATAGCATAATTTAAGAGGATTATAGGAATATTTAAAAAACTGGGTAGCAAAGTGGCGGTATTATCCGATTTTAGAATATAATTTATGATTAAAAATGGGAAATGAAACGGCATATTTAACAATGTAGTTTGAAATGATATAGAGCTGTTTGTTTGATTTGTTGCACTTATACAGGTCAGTTCTGTTTGTTTGTTCTTGTAGAACTGGACCAAAGCACCTGATCTTGTTAATATATATTGAAATATTACTGAGTTATTGAACCTTTATAATAGTCTCAAAATAAAAGAGTATTTACTTAACATAATTGGTTGTATGCTTAAAAAATTGATCATTTCTTGCAAAGTTTTGAATTGCCTCGGAAAGGATAATGAATATGACATGTAGTAAAATATGATTTACAATTTTGTAGTTTTCAAAAAAGTCTAAATAAATTGTAGGTCGTAACCAAAATGCATGTGTGTAGCACTATCATCATTATTGTAATGTATTGCCAGTTACACATAGTTACCATTGAAATTTTAGTGAATTCATACAAAGGAAAAACACTAACAGAAAATTTAAAGCCTTTAAAGAACTTAGAAAAATTGACCTTTATGTACTGTAACTCAGTTGAGTGCACACTTTTCTCACCCTGTGACAATTGCAGTAGAAAGAAATTTTAAGTATTTATGTCAATGAAATACCAATTCAGATATATATTGATAACAATACTGATTTATGATTTTTGTGCCAATAAACTTTAGGGGAGTTGGGGGCACTGTGCCCTAGAGTTGTCCTTGTCCATCCATCTGTCTGTCCAGACTGTTTGTTTGAATTTGGGTTGTGCACATCTCAAAAAGTGTATGACCCAGAGTCATCAAACCTCACAGGATTGTTGTTTAGCACAAGTCATTAAAGTTATATTAATATGGATCTCACTCAGCCAGACCATGACCCTTGACTTAGTCAATAAATAAAAGTTTGTGTTCCGTGTATATGGAAATGCACTTTAAGTAGAGTCATAAAACATTTAGAGGGTTAATATATAGCATAGGAAGTTGTACACCTGTTGTTCTCTTTGGTATTTCACTCAGCTAGGCCAGAGTTATGGTCCTTCATTTAGTAAAAAATACACATAAAGTGCTTAGAAAGTTTGTATTGCATAATTATGTCGCAAAAAATATTTCACCTAGAGTCATGTAACCATGTACAGAGACAGGAGTTGGTTCACCTGTGTCCTATGGACACACATCTACTCTAGTCTGTATCTAATATCATTTTAATATTTGTTCTAAATGTTTTGAAATTTTTGTGTTGATCTGAATTTAGGCATGTCCCCTTTAACTTTGATCCTCCATGCAAATAAAAGTGACCTATCAGTATGAAAGATCTGTGGACTTGCAGTGAATATGGGGAGCATTTGGTGACATAGAATTTTTGACTTTGTTACCCTACCTTAATAATATATGAGCCGAGCCATGAAAAAACCAACATAGTGGCTTTGCGACCAGCATGGATCCAGACCAGCCTGCACATCCGCGCAGTCTGGTCAGGATCCATGCTGTTCGCTTTCAAAGCCTATTGCAGTTAGAGAAACCGTTAGCGAACAGCATGGATCCTGACAAGACTGCGCGGATGCGCAGGCTGGTCTGGATCCATGCTGGTCGCAAAGCCACTATGTTGGTTTTCCCATGGCACGGCTCATATATCATTGAAGAAACCTGAACATTGTATCAGAATGTACTATAAGCATCTTTCACTGGTTGCTGGTAAAGATGGGAATATCCGGCATGAGGGTAACTGTAACAGGAGCCTCGTTACCGCCTAAACAGTTACCCGAGTGCCGGATATTCCCATCTTTACCCGCTGCCATTGATTGATTCTTTTTCTTGCATGCCTTATTCTTCAATTTGTAGAAGATAGGAAAGGAAGGTTTTTCTTTAAGGCTATATTTTGTTATAGAAGCATAATTATTAAGCATTCATTCGTAAATTATAGCACTTGAGTCATCTAACACCCTTTTTCTATCAGCGGAAAAGCACAGGAAAATTATATCTGCAGGTTACCTGGTATGTTTACAATTTGTTTATAGGAACTTGAAAACATTTTAGAATCTATATGCTAAACACCTACTTAAGTTTGATTGCCTTTTCTGTTGACTTGTTCTTAATGATATATGTAATTGCATTATATAATGGTGAATCATCCAAAGATAAATACCATAAGGAGGAATTTTTACTGACTTTTCTTTATAAGTTTATTAAAAGTTAATTTATTGTTTTGAAATGATTATTGACAGGACAAGAATGAAATATGAAAGATATTGAATTTCATTTTCTATAACAAATTTTTTGTTGTTGATATTGACTGTTAATAGAAAATGTGACAAGGATTATGTTATAATATTCCTTAAATTGAATACGAGTTGGCCCCACCATGACACTCTAAAAGCATATAATGTGACCTGTCTGTCTGTCTGTCTGGAGGTTTGTGTTCATGTGACAAGGCCATAGTTAGCTCCCCTTATGAAAATTTTCACTATTGCCATTGTAATAACATTGCATTGTCAGTGTATGATCAGTTTGTTACCAGTTTTAATGTCAATCTTTTTTCACTTTAATGGTATGCTATTATCTATTCTGGATAATTCAAACCAGGGCATTACCAGCTTAATACCATATTTGACAACAGAGTGGTAATAATCTGGCAAAACAGTGAAAATAAGCTGACTACAAACTGGTTAAAACGCATCATAATCAGACATCAGAAGTGACTTTTTATTCAAAGAAAGAGACAAAACTTATCATTTTCCAGTAGAATAACTGACATCAAAATGACTTCACACTGCCACTAAAAATATCTGACAACAAAATGTCCAATAAGCTGACAATATGTGTGATTTCGAATTTTCCAGACTATTGTCAGTGTATAACCAGACAACTGTCAGATCTGGCAACAAACTGGCTAGAAAACAACAGGATAGAAAATTTCTGGTACTAAACTGGCAATATAATTATGGCAACACACTGTCAAGAAAGTATCAGTCACTCATTGAATTAAGCTTTCTTATTTCCCTTAGGAAAATTCTCTTTATTACCATTGTATTGTCATATTGTCAGTGTATGGTAAGTTTGTTTCCGGTTTAGTGCCAGTATATTGGTTCTTTTATATTGATCTTTAATATGAATATTAATGTGCAGTACAGCCTGAAATTTAAAACCTTCATTAATTTTGCTTATGAGTCATTATTTTAGTACAAATTAAGATTTGCAATATTTCAATATTAATAATATAATATTAAAATCAAAAGAACATCAAAATATTTGACCAAAATTATGGTAATTCAGCATGTTTAATTTTACAGGATAGCAACTTTTAAAATTTCTGTATCCGTTTAGCAAATATTTATGTTTAGCACAAATAGTTGTTGAGGACAGATTCTGTGTAACAGTGAAAACAAATAACTGTAAAATAATGAAAAAGTACCTTTACATTGTGCCCACCAATGCTGGAAAACTATTTAAAACTGAAAATAATTTTGGAGGGAACAAAATCAATACTCAGCCATTTTATAAGGTGTCTAGTAATACTTTTGTTGTTGTGAAAATTGCTCATTATAAAGTGGATATATTGCCAGAGTATTGCCAGTGTGTAACTAGTGTATTGTCAGTATCTGCTCTGAGTAAATTTATATCCAATGTACTGTCAGACAGATAGGAAGTCCATACCATTGTAAGGTCTGATGCTATTTTAAAAAAGAACTTCTTGTTAGTTATATCCAGTGTGTTGCCATTTTGTAACCAGAAGCTGACATTGAACTGGCACTAGTGCCAGTTTATTGTCAGAAATGGAAATTGTAGTGCCAGTATCATACCATGTTGTTGCCAGTTTGTTGTCAGTGAGGCCATCCAACCCGTCCCTAGATTTGCCACCTAATGCCACTCTTTGCCACTTATTTCCATGATAAAAGGGTGGCAATTGGTGGAAATAGGTGGCATTAGTTGGCGTTTGCTGTAATTCAGCTCTTTTTTCACCTAAGTGGTAAATTTGCCACCAAAAGCCACTTTATTTTGGTGGTATTTAGGTGGCATTAGGTGTAAATTTGAACATAGTTTTTCTTTATGGTGGTAGAAAGGTGTAAATTGGTGGAAAGTAGAACATAGTTTTTTTTCATGGTGGAAATCGAGTGGCATTAGTGGAAAATAGGGACTTAGCAAATTTTCTTGGTGGCGAATAGGTGGAAAAAAAACTTAGAAATTTTTGTGATGTTTGATTTAAAAGAGAACTGTAAGACATTGGATTACCCTGTACAAAAATCTTCACATGGACTCGGGTTGGAATCAAGGTGTAATGGACAACTTCAGGCCTAATTGACACGGAACCTGACTTTGCTAAAACTGCACATTGACAACAGCTCGTGGAACATAAAATGCTCCCTGCCCCCACTTGATGCATTCAGTAACTGTACAAGAAACAGAAATCATTTGGTCACTGTGCACTGGATGTTTGATGTACTACCTTTAAATCAATAATTATGGGCCATTTACCAGTTATAAGTGACTTCTGTATCAAATGTGATCTTAGACCAAAGCATTCTCTAGTTATTGGGCAAAAAAAGTTCTAGTGTTCTGGGTCAATGTGACCTAGACCTTTGACCATTGACTGACCTCAAATCAGTAGGGGTCCTCTGCCGGTCATGATCAACCTCCCTATGTAGTTTCATGATCCTAGGTCAAAGAGTTCTCAAATTAACATCCGGAAACAGCTTAACTGTTCCAGCTCACTGTGACCTTGACCTTTGACCTACTGAACTAAAAATCTATTGGAGTTATCTGCTAGCTATGTTCAACCTTCCCATTCACTTTCATGATCCTAGGCTCAAGAGTATTAGAGTTATCATCTGGAAACTGTTTAACTGTTCCAGGTCGCTGTGATTTTGACCTTTGACCTACTGGCCTCCAAGTCAATATGGGTCACTGCTGGTCATGACCAACCTACATAATTCATGATCTTAGGCCCAAGCATTCTTGAGTTATCATCCGGAAACCAATTGGTCAACATACCAAATGACAGACAGACTGACCAACATCTGCAAAACAGTATACCCAGGCTCCTTCTTCAAAGGGTTTCATTAAAATGAGAATAAGTCTATGCTGACTCTAGCTGGACGAAAATAATATTCAAAATGGTATACAGAAAATTTGAATTTTCGTTCTTTTGTGAGACAGAATATTTATTGCTTATTATAGCTTTGCATTATATTCAATGAAAGACAGAAAAGGTGGAAAATAGGTGGCAACTAGTGGAAATTGGCTCATTTTAAATGTGTCTGCAGTGTATTATTTCTGCATGAGTGAAAGTTGGTTAAAGATAAGATTAATGATAGATCAAGTTACAAGCTCCCACACAAATGTATAGAAACAACCCCAGGTGGAATTTGGGTCAGTTAAGATTATATATGCAGGCAAACATCAGGTCAGATGCAAAGAAATAGTTCTTGCCTATTCTCTTCATTAATTGAAAAAAAAAGAAGTGTTTATAGAAAGGATGTTTTTTCAACAGCTTTTCAACTTAAGGATTTGACACCTTCTTTAGCTGACCAAGAAAGTGTATGTGTGGGATCAATTTATCTGTGTAGTAATACCAAATTTTGAAATCTGGCATTTGATGAGTCAGCCTGGGAGAAACTGGAAACACATTGTGAGAGGTAACAATATTATACTGTTTATTTTTTTTTTTAATTATTACTGTCTTTAACATTGTCTTAATTACTTACTCTAAACTGCTTTGAATTAAAGTCAACAAATCTCCTTTTATGTCTTAGGAAGATTGGCAGATGGATAAATCCCAGATATATTTTCTGGAATATAGCTCAATCATGTTTATAACACTGTTTGTAAAAATTGTATCATTTTGTAATTATTTACATTATTGATTAGCACTTAGGATACAATATGTACTTTAAACTGTTCATACCAGGTACCTTCTGTGAAAAAAGTGCAACTTGGTGACATGATCTGCCTGCCGGACTGTATACCTGAGCAGCATACAGCTTATTACTGCATAAAAGAAACATATCAAGATAATTTTGAATCAGGTAAATATCATATGTTTTTATAAAAGCTAATGTTTAAATAACTCTTAATTTTTAAAGAAATACACCAATTAATAGAAATTCCTGGCATATTATATGATAAAATTTAATATTAATTATAAATGTGATGAAAAACCCAAGTGCTATTATTACATTTTGCCAAAGGTGGAGGGATATTATTTTTGGCGTTGTCCTTTCTTTTTTATCTGTCCGTTGGATTAACTGAAAATGTTTGTAATTGGAAAAATATTTTTATAGCTTGTCTATAGAATCACTAAACCTCATGTAATTATTATAAGCTCATTAACACTGCTTAACACTGCTCAATTATTTACGTAGTAAAAGAAGTATTTCCCCTTGATTTGGTAAAAAATAGGGATTTTTCCTGCATCTATTGATGGATCTTCATGAAACTTTACAAAAATGTAGATCACTACAGGACAGCATTGCATGTGCAATTTCCATCAGGATCACTTCAGTAACCAAAGTTATTGCCCTTTAATTGTTTTTCAATCCATAAATTCCTACATAACAAGTAATCCATTGATAAATATTCATGAAATTTGACACAAGGTGTAAATCACCTTAGAGCAATGGTGCTTCCACATCTTTCATCAATTCTCAAGTTCTTATTATTGATTCAAGATGCATATTTTCCACAAAACAATGTAACAGTTTGAGTGAATAGAATTTTTTCTACAATGTAGATTTTGATGAAACTTCTCACAGTTATAATAAAGATGTTGCATATTACTGTAAAATCATTTTTATTCGTGTAGGGCGAATTTTCGCGTATTTCGCGCTAGAACCGATGCGTGAATTTAAGACCGCGCTATTATTATTTTTTAATTTATTTTTTCATTTATAAATTGAAAATGTGCGAATTAAAGCCCGCGCGAAACAGTCCTTTTTATGTTTGCTTGAAATTTCATGCCAGTGAATTTAAATGATTTCACAGTATTTGACATAGATTAAGTTTGTAGAGTTCTTTGTTATGTCAGTGAGTTACAGTTTAGTCTTTCGATTTCGTGTATTTTCTAGAGGAAATTTTCAAATTTTTAGCAAAATTATTCAGAATGTTAGAAAAATATATCTATTAATAGATGACATTGTATGGTTTGCTGTTACAGATTGTGTGCTGGAAAAATGGCCTTACATCCAAAGGAGTGAAATTTGGAGAGTCATTCGCCATCTACTTAAGCCATCCTGGAATATGAAAAAATAAGACTGCATTGACAACATCCTGATCCTCGTGTTCAAATCTTTTGTGATTTCTTGTGAAGAGTCTTTGATTTTTCATAAAAATAAAAAATATATCAATATAATTTGATTTTTGCTTACTACTGAGTTTTTTCAGATTCAGCAGGTGCAGTCGATTTCCACTAGTTGCCACGTATTTTCCTACTATTGCCAGCTATTTGGTGGCATTTAGTGGAAAATAGGACTGCCACCATAGTGGCGTTTTGGTAAAATTTTGTCTGCTTACTGCCACCTGTTAGGTGGCAATTGGTGGAAGCAAGTGGCGTTTAGTGGAAAATATTTTTACACCATAATGGTGGCATTTTAGTGATAATTTGTCTAAATACTCCACTTACTGCCACCATGAAGGTGGCTATTGGTGGAATTAAGTGGCAAACAAATTTTCCACCATAATGGTGGCATATTGGTGTAAAACTGTCTAAATACTCCACTTATTGCCACCTAAAGGTGTACACAAGTGGAAAGAGGTGGAATTTAGTAGAAAACAGGTTTGCCACTGTCCTGTTCATTTTTTCACCATTTTGGTGGCATTTTAGGTGGCATTTTGGTGGAAAATTGTCTAAATACTCCACCATTGAAAAAGGTGGCATTATAGTGGCAAATCTAGGGACGGGAATAGCCAGTCTGTTTCTAGTTTCCGGTCAGTATGTTGCCGTTGTCATGCCAGAAACCTGTTTTGTAAGGGTCATGTCTTACATTGCAAGCTTGAAACTTTGTCCATAATTTAGCTCAGCTTATATCTAAGGTTTAGAGCAGGTTAATGGTCTGACATTCATTGTCAGCCAAATTACTTAAGCGTCTTTGTTAAACTATTGGTCAGAATTACTCCAAACTTGGTCATCATGTTATGCTTGTTCAGATAGCCTTGCTTGAATTCATTAAGGGACTGCCAGAGCAAAAGATAGAAACATGTGTCCTAAGAAACAGTTTGGTGGGTGTTCATCCTTTAGTGTTCTAGTATTTTTACAGTGTTTAAAATGTTTCTTTCTGTCATGTTGTGACTGCCAGAGCTAAACGTAGTAAAAACATAAGAAATTCTTCTCATGAACATTTTGATAGATGGTAATGAAACTTGTTCAGAAGAACCTGTATTGACTGCACATAAGTGCAAGTATACTTGAAATAGACACAAATCTTTGAGCAACTTCTCATGAATTGATTGATGGGTGTTCTGTAAACTTATTCAAAAACATCCTTGAATGGATCTTTGTCAGTCAGATTTGGATCAAGTAATATGTTTGTATATGATTACACTTTATGTTCACTGAGTGCTTAATTTATGGATGTCATTTTTGTCTCTTTTGTAGAAGAGGTAGTGTATTGTAAAGCTCATTGCTAGTTTGTGTGTTGGTCTTACAATGATCAAACTCAATAGGATTATTGCCTGTGGTAAGAAAAATGTTTAAAGGTGGTCAGTCACATTTAATCAACATTTAATGACATTTTTTACTTTTTGTATATTCTGGTAGAGAATTATTTAAGGAACAAAAAGACCGATTACATAGAGTTAGATTCCTATTTGAAAAGTATATTTTATTATTTTTAATAAATTTTGTAATTACTCCCCTTTAATATGAAAGTATATAAAAAGCTGGGTATTTCTTTTTATTTCGATACAATGTCTAGTTTTACATTTGCATTTGATAGACATATCAACTATTGAACAATCTGAACCAAAATGCAAGTTTTAAAGCTGTGTGTAGCTTCTGAATTCATTTATTTCCAATCTATCTTGGTTGCGCAACCAAGATAGGCAAAGGGAGGTAATAATAATTTTTCAAACTTGCATTGCTAATGAATTCCATCTAAATACATAATTTTTAATGCAAATATTTTACAAATATATTACAATATGTCTAATATTTATACATTTCCTTAGGCAAAGTATGTTTATCAAATTTATACTTATGATAAAATAACTCTATCTTGGTTGGGCAACCAGGATAGGAAAATGAAATTTTAAAAATACCTCCAGTGAAAATCTAATTTGTATTAAGTGTTAAGTGAACATAAATGAGTGTAAATGATCAGATGCTAAAGTTTCGAACAAATCCGTTACATGGCCAAAATCTGATTATCCACCTTTAAGGTCAGGATCACAGTGAACTAGATATTGAAAATAGTTTCTACTTATTACTAAAGAACACTTTAATTTGCAGTCATCATACTTCATAGGATAATTGCTTGTGGTCAGTTAATGTCCCCTATTGTTTTTGGTCTCAGTAGTAGATCTACAAAGGTTAAGATTACTCTGACCTTGAAACTGAAAGTGGTTTCTACTGAATAATGAAAGAACACATTGGCCTACTGTTGTCAGTCTTCATAGGATGTTTGCCTGTGGTCAGTAGATGACCACTATTGTTTTGGGGATCAGTGGTCACATATATACTGAGACTGAGAACAGTTTCAGCTATGCTTTGACCAACAGTTGTTTAATTTCATAGGTTAAATTGATTGCCTGTGGTCAGTAGATGGCCCTTATTGTTTGGGGGTCACGCAGTAGGTTGAAGGTCAGTGTCACAGTGATCATTGGACTGAAAATGGTTCTGCTCAGTAACTAAAGAACCCTTTGGTGTAATGCTTTCAAACTTCATAGGATGATTGCCTGTGGTCAGTAGAGGACCTCTATTTTATTTGGGGATCGGTAGATCAAAGGGTCTCAGTCATATTGTCTTTTTGACACCAATTTCAGCTTGATAACTAAAAAAGGCTTTGGCCTACAGTCCATTATCTTCATAGGATGATTGCTCCTTTTTGTGTTTGGGGTCAGTAACTCATATGAAGGTCAGGGTTATCTCAGGACTGAAAATAGAACAGGCTTTCATGGGCGGCAAAGATGTTTTACAAACAACTCTTGTTAAAAATTTGAATAATATTATCCTTAGTTACCCATTGTTTTTGAATATCAGTTATTCATTTAATAAATTATAATAAAATTGATTTTTATGATATGAATAATTAATTTAATATTCTGAAACTGATATAGTGATATTACAAAGTTGATTGTTTTATGATTTTTTTAATTATGTTTAATGATATCTTATTTTTTTGTGATATCCAAAAAAGTCAGTTATGGGATCATAAAACTAATTTTACAATATATCCAATGATTGAATTATAGATATCTGTAGATCAGTTTGTTATATTTTTATTTGCATTTGATAATATCCAAAAATGCTTAATGTTATTATCAAAACTCTGTTTACTTACCATTCCTTGGTCTGGCACAGTCACATGATTAATAATTAACAGTCATATTGACTAGTAGGTGGAGCCAAAATCACATTATTGACCTCCCACACTTATTGACTGAGGACTTAGCCTGCCCGGTTAGCTCAGTAGGTAGAGCGTTGGTCTACGGATCTCGGGGTCGTGAGTTTGATCCTTGGGCTGGGCGTATGTTCTCCGTGACTATTTGATAAACGACATTGTGTCTGAAATCATTAGTCCTCCACCTCTGATTCATGTGGGGAAGTTGGCAGTTACTTGCGGAGAACAGGTTTGTACTGGTACAGAATCCAGGAACACTGGTTAGGTTAACTGCCCGCCGTTACATGACTGAAATACTGTTGAAAAACGGCGTTAAACCCAAAACAAACAAATTGACTGAGGACTTAGCCAGAGGTAGATATCACTAAATTTTCTCTGGTCACTAAATCCTCATATGGACCTCACTAAAAGGCAATAATTGTGTCATAAAATGACTGTGATATCCCTAAATGAATGCAGGATATCACAAAGTAGTGAATAAATAATAATAAAATGGCACCAGGTAGGTATTACTTATTGCAAGTAGTGGTTTAGAATCACCGTTAGTGATAGCTGTGGTTATATAAACTTTCTTTCTCGCATGTTTAGGTTGCAGATTTAGAACAGACATGCAAAAAAAGATTTATTCATATGCAACAGACGGTGGCAGTTTTCTTTTAGAAAATGCAAGCATTGAAACTGTTGCGTATTATTAATCCGCATGTTAGCCGTAAGCAGCATTATATGAGCTGGCAGTCTGAGACCTGGGATCTCTATGCTAGACTGTCTCCTGCATACTAATTAATTGTATTCTGTCTTGCAGGTCGTGTCACTGACCTGACTTGATTGATTTTCATCATGATACCTGTATCATTCATAATTGATTAATGGGCACACCTACAGCTTCTGCAGTGAAATTATTAAATCAAGTCAGTTTATGTCACAATGTTTTTGCAGAATTTCAAGCATTGATGGGCATAATGTATAGCATAAATTATGCATTTAAAGCTTTTCTTTATGTGATACAGACAAGTTATGTATAATCTTAAATTGTATTTCGAGTTATGTAACAGGAGTCAGTTAACCCTTAGCCTGCTGCAGGCGAATTTAACAGCCTTTGCAAACAGCTTGGAACCAGATCAGACGCCGCTTAAAATCGGCGTCTGATCAGGTTCCAAGCTGTTTGCTACTCTGACAATATTTCTTCCAATTTTGGAGCAAATTGAATGAACTTTACAATTTTAGCAGACGACATTTCCAGCAGACGACAATTTATCTAGCATGCTAAAGGTTAATTATAACCTAACAACTGTTCCTTGATTTCAGTACTAGTAATGACTTGTTTTCCCAAAATAAATTGACAATAATTTTGTGGTGGAGAAAGAATGACTCTCCTGGATTCTGTACCTGTAGCATATAAGATTCTTTCTGTCATAATGTAGTTGTGGTTAGGATTACCAACTAAACATTTAATGTGCAAGCCATAATTATTCAACTAGTAATAGTGAAAATAGAATCAAATTAATGACTTAAATTTCTTTTTAGCACTATTTTCTTAGTAAAACAGTAGCTGCAGGATATCAATTTCTGTAATTTAGGAACGCCATCATGAACACAATTGCTTTATCATCTGCAAGTTAACGTAACATGTATTTCTTGTAAAATTATAATGTTTATGAATCAGGAATACTGAAGGGAACAAAAAGGAATGAGAGTTAACTTTCACCAGGGATGTAAGATGGAGATAAATTCCAGATCCTGTGAAAACGCCAGAAATTCCTGCCAGATATGCAAGATTAGGATTTAGTTTAAACAATATTTTATTTTGAAGCAACATACACATAACATGTACAACAAATTTTTACATGATAGCTTATGTAAATTCCTTTCCAAAATTAGGATTTGTTGTTTGCTTTCAAACCGGTAACAACTTCTTTACATTAGTCAGAGGTGAAGAATCATTCAGAATAGCTTCAGAAAATGTGTTTTCTGTCAAATCATCACAGATGCAACCTCTCAGCTCAACCTACTGAGTTAACCCTGTGGACTAGAATATAAACATAACACAATGCAACTGAAAAGATGACTTTCAAATTGTAATAGCTGTAATCACATTAACCTTTAGCCTGCTGGCAGCAAATGATACTGCCTTTGCGACCAGCACAGACCAAGATTAGCCTGCTCCGTGCAGTCTGATCATGGTCTGCACTGTTCGCTATTCAGTCAGTAAAACTTTGAATAATATAAGCGGTACTGCCCAAATTGAATGATGGACCAGTCTATTCTAGAAATTTAGCAGGCTAAAGATTAAAAAAGTAGTTTTAAAAGGTTTAGAGAATATTGAAAATATGGAACTGTTGCTTTAATTAAGAATTACACTGGTTTTGTTAATGTTTATTGTCAGATTTCAGATTTCACTTGAATTATAGATCATCCTGTTAAAAACTGGCTATTGTTGCAACTACAATGTTGCCAATGTTAAATTATTCTTTCTTTTTTTCTAATTTGGTGGTTTTTGTTTTCACAATAAAGGCAAAGTATCAGGTGCTGCGAGCTGATATTGATTGAATTTGAGATAAATATTGATACCTAAACTGAAGTTATTAATTTTGCATTATTGTGTAAGGTGACTGTCGGTTACCAAAACTGAAATTCTTTGTCAAAATATAAGATACACAGGATGAAATTTCACTACATGACAATATAGATTTATATCAGTAAGGAAAACCTAAAATAGTCAAAGAAGAAGAGGTGCGCGGTATTACCGATATACCTGTAACCGTGGTACAATCTTCCCGTGGTACGATACCGCGGTACCATCGGGGAATACCAGTATTTTATCAACATTTTCTCTACTTCTGCTTATTTTTAATTTACATTGTCTATGTAGCCTTCCGTAACAGCAATTGACACCATGCATGATTTTCCAATTTATAGCTCTGGAATCCCCATGCTACTATTATTAGTTTCCAAAAATAACCACCCAATGGTACAATTGAACATAAATGATCGACCGCGTGATCCCTAATCAAAACCTCAAAAACCTCCAGATTATTCCGTATAGATGGATGACATCATGGGCACACTTGTTTTTAAATGGTGATAGTTTAAAATATCACGGTATGTATAATTTGCATGAATTCAAAAAGAAATAAATAGTATGGAAAAGTTTGAGTCGAAATTTATTATTTTTTGCTTGAAAACAATTTGATGAAGCCTTCATACTATTTGTAAACATTACTGGTTTATCAAACGGGTGCACGAATCGAACTTCAAACAAGCGCGACCTATATACATGTGACCCAGTGCTTCCCTAGAGAAAATATGGCGTCTTCCGACGAATACACGCTGGTATAAAATAATAAGGGTCATTAATCTAACTAGTCATAAGTCAAGTTAATATTCCAGTATATTTCTTTCTTTAATTCTAGTCAAGTAACTAGTCTTCGTTGTTGCTCAAAATAAATTAAGTATTTCTGAGAGTTTTTTAATATTTTTATGACCACTACCTTAGCTGTTAGTCTTACGATAAAAATGGTGGTATACCATGGTATATACCGCGGTAATAAGGAAAAAAACGTGGTATACTGTGGTATTTTTTTCAAGGCGGTACCCAGCCCTACAAAGAAGTCTTGTAAAATAATCCAGTAATCAAAGAGAAAAAAATAGTATCAGTCTATGCAAAGAAGCAAGGGAGATCATTAGAGCAGCTCTGTAATGGTGTGATTATCTTGTTGTCTCCCTTGTTAAGGCAAAAGTCCTCATCTCCTATACCAGTCCTCATCTCTTTTTTCTGCTTCCCTCAAGTCAAAATCATTTGCCAGCCTTGTGATAAAGATTTGTCTTACTAATGATTTAGCCTTACATTATTAAGGAATTCAGAAATTACAATCTCGAGACTTGATCAAACTTTAGTGATTACTTTGATATATGAATATAGTAAACACCTTAATATTGAATTAAATTTGAATATTGAAGTGTTCAAAAACACTTTGATTATTCATTGACTGATTGATAAATTATAAGAGTATGATATTTAACCCTTTAAGGAATTGAAAATGCATTTAATATTGCAGAAAATGTGTGAAGAAAAAAGCAGCTTAAACAAACAAAATGTTCAGGGGTATATTTACATTACTTCCCTTTGATGTACTGCCATCTAAGTTTGTAAACTTTATTCAAAAGTCGGCCAGCTTGTCACCTAATTCATTCAGACTGTAGTAGGTTGTTTGCAGAAAGTCTTTATAGAGTTATAGGATGTTACATAATTCATATCTCACATGGCAGAAAAGTAAACAAACTGCACAGAGACTATCAGTATTGGTTCCTGACTACAGCAGAGCGTATTGTTTGTACAAGAATGTTGTTGGAGACCAAAAGTGCTCTTTAAGTAATTGCAAATACACTGTTATAGTGTTTTTGCTGAACTGTGTGGGAGGATCCCAAAATTCAGAAAAATGTGAAAGCACTTTAATAAATTATTATGACTTTATATTCACACTTTTATAGAATTTTGCTTTTCTGAACGTGCAGAGTGTAGAAGTCAAAGTGATGGCTATTGTCCTAAACTTCAGAAAAATGTCTAAGTGTGAAAGAATACAAGAAGAAATCATGCATATTTCCATTATAAAATATCATACGGCACCAAGTTACTACATCGGAAAGACTTGATGGGCGAAATTTTTCCCAATGATAGAATTTCTTCAAACTTTGGATATTGAAGGACATTCATCTAAGAAACAAAAACATGCAATAAAAACCATAGGTCACCAGTATTGAAAAAGAATTCATCTGCCCTTGAAAATGGCATTTTTTTTTTAATTTCAATTTAATTAACTTCAGATTCGTTACAATTGAAGAAACTTAGGCTTCTTGCACTTGCTTCATTCTGTAATGCATGCACATTCTGTTAATGATCTTTAATCTCGTTGGATAGATTCCACATAATCATAGGAATTTTGTACTTGAATCTTTATTCTGAAGTACCTATCAGAATTAAGCATGAAAAAAACTCTGAGACCTATTCGACTGTTAATGAAATCATGAATCTACATTATCAGTATAATTAACTTTTGTACACAATGTCAAAAGTATCAATTATAAAAGAAACCTTTACAAGTAAGATAACTTTTAAATTAAATTTGAATTATGACCCTTTTTCAATCTAAAAAAATGTTTGAATTAAACTATTGTTCTATTTTATTGAACTGTAAAATGCATATTGATTACATGGTCGGTGCACAGAATATCCCCTGTGAAAAAGGTTCATAAACTTCATGAATTTATTCATGAACAAATTCATGAAACAGTTCATGAATAAATATTCATGAGAATCAAAATTTATGTTTCATGAATTTCGATATTCATGAACTTTAAAATAGTACATGAACAAGTTCATGAATTTTGAAATTCATGAAACATAAATTTTGATTCTCATGAATATTTATTCATGATTTTTAATTCATGAACAAATTCATGAATATTGAAATTAATGAAACATAAAATTTGGTTTTCATGATTTTTTATTCATGAACTCAATATTCATGAACTTGTTCATGTATTAAAAATTATACATGAATTTTGATTCATGAACTAGTTCATGAATATTGAAATTCATGAAGCATAAATTTTGATTTTCATGAATATTTATTTATGAACAATTTTTGTAAAAAAAAAAAAGTTCATGAACTTATTCATGAACTAGTCAAGGAAACCTGGTAGGAGTGTAACACTGTAAAACCTGAGAGATCTGCATGTAATGGAATTCTTTTAACAATTTCTGTAGAGCTTGATACAAGAAAAAATCCGATAAGGTCAAAGTTTTGTTCAGTTAGCCTGGCCAGAGACTGTTTTTTTAGTCTCTGCTGAGTCACTGTGACAATGACATTTTCCACCCTGGACAAATGACATGTTGAGTAAAACAGTAAACTAGAGTGGGATTAGGAGCATGATAAGAAGTAAACAATTGCTGTATAAGATACAAAACATTAAGTTAAACAATTTTTAATTTACTTTAATCTCAAGACATGTACTAGCTTTGCTTCAGGGTCGTGAAAACTTGTGACATTTTAAAAGGATTTTATTTTTTTTAAATGAACGATTTATGACAACACCTTAATTCCTTATTTGATTTTCAGTATACCAGTACTCATTTTCCTTTTAAACAATTCCTAACTGTAGTATTCTTATTTGCTGCACTAACTTCTCAAAAATTGCTGAATCACATGTGCAAAATTCCCAGTCATGAAACCTACTACACTCCCAATTTTGTTGTATGCCCTGAAATAACCAAGTTTAAAGATACGTCTTGGTTGAATTTGTTTTAAATCATGGCCCTATTTTAACTGAAAAAAAGTTTGTTAAAGTTTTGCATTTATATCAGTAAAAAATACAGAAATATTCTACTGAAACTTATCACAAGGCATCCTTCTCATCAAATATATATGTCACCTTACACAACCAGGTTGGTTAAAATTGATTGAAATTTTAGCCCTTCGTTGACTTTGAATTTGGTTGAAGTTTTAAGCAACTTGTCGTAATGACATTAAATTGCTATAATGAAATTTCAATTTGCATCAAATTGTTAAAAGATAACTCATCTCATGTAAGTCTTTCTCAGTTATGGCATTCAATTGACCAAAAATTGTTGAATAGTCAAGTGTGCTGTCTTATGGACAGTAATAATATCTACAGTCAATATGTCTTTTCATTTCAGCCCTCCAGGTTGACATCTATGCCAATTTTTTGCCTAATTCAGTTGTATTGTAGGATATTCTATAACATTGAATTTCTTCAAAAATCAAAACTGTATTAATCAAAAAAGTCAATCTTTGACAAGATGAATGATGAAACGATGTGAATCAACTGGACACTTAGAAATAACATACGGATAAAGCCATTGTACTTCTGAATATTCAATGCGGCTTAAAGTTATCTTTGAAATTGTCAATAAAAGTAGATACATAAAGCAATAACTTTGACTTTTGATGGCAAATTTTTACTACGGGATTTCAGTCATCCACTTAACATCAGCCGTAGCAGCTTAACTGTGGCAAAAGTCACTTCAGTTGTAACATAAAATCGTATAACTAACAAATTACATTATTGAATTTTTCACGGACCTTATCAAGTTGAACATTTTGTTGGCCAATACGTTAAAGTTTACAGAGTTGTTAGGATATTTGGGCGATGTTTGCCGTTTGTATACAAGGATATTTGCTTAATTTCTGTTTCCAATGATAAGACTTTACTGGTCAGTATGTGATGATTTGACTTGACCGAACATTGCATGCGAGTCATTTACATTAGTATAGTGGTTCAATAATAGAGGCGTGGATCAGCTGTGTCATATTTCGTTAATTTTATTTTTGTTATGGAAAAGAGTCATTGACCTTCCTCTGTGAATGAGATACTTTACTATTGAAAGTGTTTATTGAATTTTATGATAATCAAAAAAAACAAAAGAGAGATGTAATTAATTTGTGAAACATGTTTTATTGAAAAATTTAACAATGAAATGTATATAATGATATATATTTTGGATGCAATATTTCATTTATAAGGACAATTTTCTTGGATAGAAAGTCATAGGAATAGTACTGTGATAATTAATTTTGAAAACAAATTATTCAGTTGGAGTTTAATTTCTTTTATTGTGACTAATAAAGTTGCTTTGGATACTCCTGCTGTAAACAATGACAGAAATTTATCAAGTGCGTTGAAAGAATGAGGTGTGATTCAGAAATGTTGAATTAATTTAATAAACTGTTCAATCTAATGGGCACAGAAGTGGCGTCCAGACCTCCTTTACCACCGGGCCTGAATGTAGGCTCGAACTCACAAGGTCCGGGGCCAGGGCGCAAGAAAAGGGAACGAGAGCAGTCATTTTCTAGCTCTGGAAGTATAAATGCAGTGCCTCAACGAATATACAGTCGAGATTATCAATTACGAATTCAGGGACAAAAATATAATCTTGCCACGGCCTTTGTTTGCATGGGTGCCAAAATTCATCAAAGATTTTCACCATCACAAGACGAAACACAAAGATATTCTCAGGGATCTCATTTGACTTTTGAAGAATTTTCATCTCAAAATGTGCCTAAAAAAGTGCAGAATCAAAATTCGCTTGTCCGAAGAAATAAAGACTTTTCTCAGGACTTACTTAGAAAAAAGTATGGACATTCTCCAGAAAGCTCGAACTTTGATGTTGAGGTTGCGGAATATAATCATAGAAAATCAGACTCATTAGATCTCTGTCTCAACTATTTGGAATCTCAAGACATCTTAAATTACTCAAAAATTCATCCTAGGTATGTACTTATATATCGCTAATTGGCAGAGTTACCATGACAATTCTGTCTTCTTAATTATAAAAAAAATAATTTGAATGAGAAATGTTTCCGAAATATTTTGATTTTTAACGGTTTGTATAACAAGAAAAGGTATCAATCTGAAATTAAAAAGAATGTGAACTGTCTAAATAGCAAAATATATAATTGAAATTCATCCCTGTCCAAATCGCAAATAGTATGATTTTTCCCAGTTTTAAAGCTGAAATTTCTCAAAATTTTAATGTAACATTTTTTATAAGAAATGCCACTTTTTAACAATGTTTTACATTCCATTATTTCATTAGGAAAGGCCCAGGGCCCCATTCTTTAATCTATGGGAAAACACTATGCTAGCAGCTTTATTTGCAGTGTTTATTACGTTCACAAGGTGTGAGTTGCTGATTTTTTAGCTATGAAGATCTGTTAACCTCACTAAATCCTGTGAATATCAGCGAAAACAAAACTTTTGCAGATATTACTGGTTCTAACATGACCCGATCTGTTTTCTTGTAAAACAAAGAAGACTGAAAATTGTGTGTTTTTATGCGAAATTCACTGCTTGTACATCACAGTTGTTACATCATAGTGCCAAACATCATACCAGTGTGATATGACTCCTTCGCATTTGAACTCGAAACAATGATTTCATTGAACAACAAATCACTTGTTTCTTTAAGCTGTCTTATCCATTTATTAGCAATATTATTAAAGGGAATCTAAAATGGAAGAGTATGTCAAAACAATCTATTCTTTAATTAATAAATAAATAATCTTCTTGCAATTTTCTAGTTATCAAATGCTCATATTGCTACATTATGTGTGTTTAATACTTGATGATTTTTTTTCTTTAAAGATCAAAACTTTATTACTTTATTATTTGACTAGAGCAACAGTGTGATTTTGTCTCTAAAATAATATTGAATCTTAGTAGTCCCTGTTAGTTTATACTAATTTGTTTTAGCTCGATTGTGATGAAAGCTTCAAGCTTATTGGAACCACTCTCGAGTCCGCTTCCTGGAAAAACCAGTACTGGTGTCATATGAGAAGTCATGGTCGTGACCCCAGAGGGGCTCGAACCCACGACCCCTGGATTGAGCGGCCGACACCTTATCCACTAGACCACCGCTCCCCTCTTAGTCCCTGTTAATTGATGATACAAAAAGAAAAAGAAGGACATTAAATTAAATTAACTTTGTTTCATTTCAATTTCAGTACTATTGTCCAAGTTTCTGTTTTAACCAAGTTTAATAATTATCCTTTAAGCTTTCATTAGGGTTTTCTTTTTTTTTTTTTTCCTCCCCCAACCCATTTTTAGCTCGACTATTCGAAGAATAAGTAGAGCTATCCTAACTCGATCACCACAGTGTCCGCATCACACCTTGGTTAAGTTTTTCATACCAGTCCACATTTTGACAAAGTCTTTTGAGATAAAGCTTTGAAACTTTCAACCCTTGTGTACCATCACCATGTCTTATTTTAGGCAAGAGTACATAACTCCATCAAAGATTTTGGCTGAATTATGGCCCCTTTTAATATAGAAATCTTGGTTAAGTTTTTCATACCAGTTCACATTTTGTGTAAACTGTTTGACATATGGCTTTGAAACTTTTATCACTTGTTCATTATAACAGTCTCTATCTGTAGGCAAAAGTACATAACTTTGTCCACTATTTTAGCTGAATTATAGCCCTTTTTGGACTTAGAAATTGGTTCAGTTTTCATACATGTCCATGTTTCGTCAAAATTAATTGACATGTGGCTTTGAAACTTTGAACACTCGTTTATCATAATAATTTCCATCTGTAGGCAAGAGTACATAACTCTGTCAA
Source organism: Mercenaria mercenaria (assembly GCF_021730395.1). Classification (NCBI taxonomy): domain Eukaryota; kingdom Metazoa; phylum Mollusca; class Bivalvia; order Venerida; family Veneridae; genus Mercenaria; species Mercenaria mercenaria. The sequence continues at coordinate 31,069,227 of NC_069362.1, forward strand.
GTATTTTGGCTGAATTATGGCCCTATTTGGACTTGGAAATTGGTTCAGTTTTTGTACAAGTCAACGTTTTGCCAAAACTATTTGACATGTGGCTTTGAAACTTTTAACACTTGTTTATCATCATGATTTTCATTTGTAAGCAAGAGTACATAACTCTGTCAACTATTTTGGCTGAATTATGGCCCTTTTTGGACTTGGAAATCAGTTAAGTTTTTCATACAAGTCCATATTTTGCCAAACCTGTTTGTCATATGGCTTTGAAACTTTGACCACTTGTTTACCATCATAGTCTTCATATGTAGGCAAGACTCCATAACTAGATCCGTTATTGCCCTTTTTAATCCCCCGCCACGGCGGAGGGATTATAGGAATGGTCTGCGTCCGTCCATCCGTCCTTCCGTCCGTAACACTTTCGTGTCCTCTCCATATCTCCTAAACCCCTTGAAGGATTTTCATCAAACTTGGGTCAAATGATCACCTCATCAAGACGATGTGCAGAACCCATGAGTCAGCCTTGTCAGTTCAAGGTCAAGGTCACAACTTGGGGTCAAAGGTGTGAGCCTGCCATTTTGTGTCCGCTCTATATCTCCTAAACCCCTTGAAGGAATTTTATAAAACTTGGGTCAAATGATCACCTCATCAAGACGATGTGCAGAACCCATGAGTCAGCCATGCCAGCTCAAGTTCAAGGTCACAACTTGGGGTCAAAGGTTTGAGCCTTCCATTTTGTGTCCGCTCTATATCTCTTAAACCCCTTGAAGGAATTTTATGAAACTTGGGTCAAACGATCACCTCATCAAGGCGATGTGCAGAACTTATGAGTCAGCCATGTCGGCTCAAGGTCAAGGTCACAACTGAAGGTCAAAGGTTTGAGCCTTCCATTTCGTGTTCGCTCTATATCTCCTAAACCCCTTGAAGGAATTTTATAAAACTTGGGTCAAATGATTACCTCATCAGAACGATGTGCAGAAATTATGAGTCAACCATGCCAGCTCAAGGTCACAGCTAAGGGTCGAAGGTTTGAGCCTTCCATTTGGTGTCCACTCTGTATCTCCTAAACCCCTTGAAGGATTTTCATCAAACTTGGGTCAAATGATCACCTCATCAAGAACTCATGAGTCAGCCATGTCAACTCAAGGTCAAGGTCACAACTGAAGGTCAAAGGTTTCAGCTCAGTATCTCCTAAACCCCTTGAAGGATTTTCATGAAACTTGGGTCAAATGATCACCTCATCAAGACGTTGTGCAGACTTCATGAGTCAGCCATGTCAGTTCAAGGTCAACGTCACAGCTAAAATCAAAGGTTTACCCTTTTACTATCCATAGCAGTGGCGGGGGATTTAGCTGTCTTTCAGACTGCCTTGTTTACATAGAAATTAGTTAAGTTTCACATACCATTCCATAATTATTCTTTTTCTTTTGTCTGAAAATCTCTGGTAATATTTTGACTATACTTCTATCGATTCTTCAAATAGTCAGGCGCACTGTCAACAGACAGCTCTTGTTTGAAACTACATTTGCTTTGAAAATTATTCAGTTGAAATTAATTAAGGGAAGTATTGTGCTTTTTATCATTTTACATAAAATTTTGAAAACTACTTTTATGTGAATTAAAGAATTACTGAGATAGATTTTGGAATAAATTGAATGAAAATTGTAGACAGAAAAGACAGACAGTATTGTGAATTTTAGATAGTTGTTAGGTATTTAATAGAACAAGTCTATTCCATAATTTTTTGTGTTATTTTCAGATATTCCAAAAATTTCCCCATTTGTTGAAAGTCAGTTAAAATGTCATTTAGTTGCACAATAAAAATTACCATGTTTATTACCCATAAATATCAGTGATGTGTAGGTTATATTTACAATGGGCTGTCTGTATGTGAGAAAAGTGTGATTTTCTTGATAAATTAAAACCATTATTAACCCCTTCATTTTATGATCTTACTTAAATGGGCGTGGTTTTCTATTTCAACTTTGATTGACTCTACGATATTAAAATGCTGTTAAGGTTCTATGGTCATACTTTTGGAAATTAAAGATATTTACATCACTCCAAACAGAGACCAGTTGTTTGGTATAGTTTTGCAATAATTTCTTTTTGCAAATTGATACTAATCTTTACTCCAGTAACATTTAGTTACAGGGCCGCAATTGTTGAATTTATTTGCAGTCACGACACTCGTTAAGCAATGAGGACTCTAAATATACATGTAATAATAATTTCAGTGGTGCATGTAAATATCCATGTTTTCAGCTCATCTCCAGATTAATATCAAAATTTTTCAAATTTAGAAATTACGTATTATTTGACTTGTTAGTGTTTGTTGAGTTTTAGGCAATAATAATTATTGATAAAAGTACCCAAGGCCTTTATTTTTTGATTGTTCGTTTTACAAACCGTGGAATTGCTCAAGTGTTGTAGGAGGAGGGAATAAAATTAAAAATCAAATTTCAAATCCCAATTTTATGTTACTGTAGGAATTTAAAGGAGTATAGGGTTCAAATAATAAAGAATGACAGAGGAGGAAATAAAAAAATAAATCGATAGAAATTCCCCAATAGAAAAATAAAATTCCCCAATTTATTTTGTCGTTGGAGGGTTTGTAAAACGAAGAATAAAAAAATTATCGCCCAAGTAGGTATATTTAATATAATGTTTTATAGAAAAGCTCTCAAAAGTGTTTATCAGCAGAAAATTTATGAAAATTAGAAGAAATCTTAGACAGCACTTCTCAGAAATATCAAATTCAATTATATCAGCCTAAATGTTTAATCAGCTACTGTTGTATAATATAGTAAGAAAGAGGAAGTATTTCTGCACATGGGCAAAATTAAACATATATTTTAGTTTCTATACATTAGATCATATTCTGTCTATTGCCAGAGGTGAAGTAGTTAGGCCTAAAAAAAGAATTCTTTGTTTCCGGTAACATGCTAAAAAAAATAGGGTAGATAGGTCGGAAGTTTTGTGCACCCCCCCCCCCCCCCCCCCCCCCCAATGAGTGGTGGGGGCATATAGATTTGCTCTTGTCCATGCGTCCTTCCGAAGTTAGTGACGCGCCTAGCTCAAAAAGTATTTGATGTAAATAAATTAATAAAACCTTGCACAAGTCTTAATCATGATATGACCTTTTGCACCTCCTATTTTTCGTCTGGCTCCGCCCCCCATTTCCAGAGTTATGGCCCCTGAAATAGTCAAAAATGCACATTTTCACCAGGTGACACTGCCGCCAACCTTATAAAGTATTTAATATAAATTTATTAAACCTTGCATGTGTCTTTATCATGATATGAACTTGGGCACCTCCTATTTTTCATCTGGGTCTGCCCCCTATATCCAGAGTTATGGCCCCTGAAATGGTCAAAACTGCACATTTTCACATTATGACGCGCCTAACTCAAAAAGTATTACATATAAATTGATTAAACCTTGCCTGAGTCTTTACCATGATATGAACTTGCGCACATCCTACTTTTTACTGCCTCCGCCCCCTACTTTCAGAGTTATGGCCCCTGAAATAGTCAAAAATGCACATTTCCATCTTTGATGCACCTAGCTCAAAAAGTATATGATATAAATGGATGAAAACTTACATGAGTCTTTATCATGATACGAACTTGCTCACCTCTTATTTATTTGCTGTCTCCTCCCCCTATTTTTAAAGTTATGGCCCCTGAAATAGTAAAAAATGCACATTTTCACCTAATTATGTGCCTAACTCAGAAAGTATTTAATGTGAATTCATGAAACCTTGCTTGAGTCTTTATCATAATGTGACCTTGCACACTTGGCATTCTTCTTGAGAATCTTAAAATTTATTACAGAGTTATGGCCTTTGAAATAGCCAAAATAGTGGATTTTTTGTTTGTGATGCTCATAGCTCAAAGAGTATATGGTATAGAATAATGAATCCTTTTCATAAAGTGATGCTTTTCAGAAATTATTTTTGTATCAAAAATGAATACAAATAAGGCGGTTATGCCTTTAGAGCTTCAGTAAGTTGATTTCTTAGAACATCACTGACCATGTTTAATTTTTAGCATACAAAGTGCAGTTTTGCAACTTTTTGTTAAAAAGTTGAAAGAAATATTCTCCAAAGCCATAGAACATTTAGGGTCTGGCCAAAAATTTAGGGTAGGTTGATATACCGGAAACAAACATTTTTTTATGCCTTATACAAAAAGGGCAACATTTACAGAAACTTCTCTTACACATTCTTTTTTGATACTTTTTACAATTGAAAAGTTCACATAACCATCCATGGTTAGTGTGATCAGGCTACTTTTGATGGCAAGAAAGAACAATAAATTTAAATAAAACTGTTGTAATCCCACATCCCTGTCTACATTTTCTAACCTTTGTCCACAATTTTGAAACTAGAGGAACCATGCTTGCCTGCCTGTTGCATGAACTGTTGTCAGTCCTTTAATAGAAATAATTCTATGCCACAGTAGTTTAACTGTAAGTTACAATAGTAGGTGATCAAACTCAGCCATTACAATAGCAGGTGATCAAACTCAGCCATTACAATAGTAAGTGATCAAACTCATCCATTACAATAGCAGGTGATCAAACTCAGCCATTACAATAGAGGTGATCAAACTCAGCCATTACAATAGTAGGTGATCAAACTCAGCCATTACAATAGTAGGTGATCAAACTCAGCCATTATGATAGTAGTGATCAAACTCAGCCATTACAATAGTAGGTGATCAAACTCAGCCATTACAAAAGTAGGTGATCAAACTCATCTTTTACAATAGTAGGTGATCAAAATACTCAGCCATTACAATAGTGATCAAACTCAGCCAATATGATAGTTTTATACACATTGAGATCTGTTTACATTTGTAGGCATGCCCTTTGATTAAAAGACTAAAGTTGGGGGAGGGCGTTGGGATTGTAAGATTTGTCTGGATACCTTGCTTTTTTTTTATATGCAATGTCTGCCGCACCTAAATATGCCATATCATTAAACTACACTGTACTTCCCGAATTGCTTACAGATATAATATCGTTCTAAAATAATTTGTCAATTTATTGATATAAATTCTTTATATAATTTCAGACGAGGTTTATCCAGAGTAACTCTAGAAGAACATCCAACAAGTTCATTAGAAATTGTCGACCACCAAAGCTTGCCACAAGATTTCTCCAACAAAATTGTTGAAGCAATATCAAAGTATGTTTTCCTTTATGTTAACATGTTTTTTAGAATGCTGTAGAATGTTTTGTCCTAGCTTTAAGAAAAGCATGATACCACATACAAATGAAATAAAATGTTATTATTAGATTATTAGATCTATATAAAGGATATTTCTTTGTTTTCAGTGTAATATCAAAATATATATTCACAGATAAGGAAGACAATGCCATGTTTTCATGAAGGTGAAGAAATATCTCGCATTTCACCAGTTAGCTTTAGGTTCTGTGGATTTTAATGTAATTCTGGCTAACGGAAGGTCAGTGGTTCTACCCAGGTGCCTGCTCGTGATGAAATAATAAATGCACTGAAGGGCACCTGGGGTCGCCATATGACATATAATTGTGTTGGTGTGATGTTAAACCCAACAAAATTTATAAATTAATGAAACTGCACACAAATGATAAACATGATAGGAAGTTACGTTGCCCAGAAAAGTCTTGTCTATATATCCAAGTTCAAGGTCACACACAAGAAGTTTAAACCCTAACCAATGGGAAAGACACCCCTCTGCTTTAAAAATTTACTTGAGTTAAGGCTTTTGTTTTTCATTTCTGTGTATAGTTGCCATTACAGCAAATTTTGGATCCGTAAAGTTACCATTCCACTTTCAGTGTTCATTTTTGAAAAAAACAAATTGTATTTGTTGATTTTGTTTTCTAGTTTTCAAGAAACACCATTAAGCAGTAATCGCTCATCACCTACCATCACCGAGGGAGAGATAGCAAGTTCTAGTCCATCTATAGTACAGGGAGACATCTGGGGTACTGGAAATACTACAGAGAGGAGCAGTGTTGATTCACAATACTCCTGGGATGTAAGTATTTATGTTGTGGGTTCTAGCGCATCTATAGTACAGGGAGACATCTGGGGTACTGGAAGTACTACAGAGAGGAGCAGTGTTGATTCACAATACTTATGGGATGTAAGTATTTATGTTGTGAGTTCTATTCCATCTATAGTACAGGAAGATATCTGGGGTACTGGAAATACTACAGAGAGGAGCAGTGTTGCTTCACAATACTCGTGGGATGTAAGTATTTATGTTGTGGGTTCTAGCGCATCTATAGTACAGGGAGACATCTGGGGAACTGGAAAGACTACAGAGAGGAGCAGTGTTGATTCACAATACTCCTGGGATGTAAGTATTTATGTTGTGGGTTCTAGCGCATCTATAGTACAGGGAGACATCTGGGGTACTGGAAATATTACAGAGAGGAGCAGTGTTGCTTCACAATACTCCTGGGATGTAAGTATTTATGTTGTGGGTTCTAGTGCATCTATAGTACAGGAAGATATCTGGGGTACTGGAAATACTACAGAGAGGGCAGTGTTGATTTCACAATATTCCTGGGATGTAAGTATCTATGTTGTGGGTTCTAGCGCATCTAGTATTTACAGGGAGACATCTGGGTACTGAAATACTACAGAGAGGAGAGTGTTGCTTCACAATACTCCTGGGATGTAAGTATTTATGTTGTGAGTTCTAGTGCATCTCATAGTATAGTACAGGGAGACATCTGGGGTACTGGAAATACTACAGAGAGGAGCAGTGTAATTCACAATACTCCTGGGATGTAAGTATTTATGTTGTGGGTTCTAGCGCATCTATAGTACAGGAAGACATCTGGGGTACTGGAAATACTACAGAGAGGAGCAGTGTAATTCACAATACTCCTGGGATGTAAGTATTTATGTTGTGGGTTCTAGCGCATCTATAGTACAGGGAGACATCTGGGGTACTGGAAATACTACAGAGAGGAGCAGTGTTGATTCACAATACTCCTGGGATGTAAGTATTTATGTTGTGGGTTCTAGCGCATCTATAGTACAGGGAGACATCTGGGGTACTGGAAATACTACAGAGAGGAGCAGTGTTGCTTCACAATACTCCTGGGATGTAAGTATTTATATTATGAGTTCTAGGCCATCTATAGAACAGGGAGACATCTGGGGTACTGGAAAGACTACAGAGAGGAGCAGTGTTGATTCACAATACTTATGGGATGTAAGTATTTATGTTGTGAGTTCTAGTGCATCTCATAGTATAGTACAGGGAGACATCTGGGGTACTGGAAATACTACTGAGAGGAGCAGTGTAATTCACAATACTCCTGGGATGTAAGTATTTATGTTGTGAGTTCTAGTGCATCTATAGTACAGGAAGACATCTGGGGTACTGGAAATACTACAGAGAGGAGCAGTGTAATTCACAATACTCCTGGGATGTAAGTATTTATGTTGTGGGTTCTAGCGCATCTATAGTACAGGAAGATATCTGGGGTACTGGAAATACTACAGAGAGGAGCAGTGTAATTCACAATACTCCTTCGATGTAAGTATTTATGTTGTGAGTTCTAGTGCATCTATAGTACAGGGAGACATCTGGGGTACTGGAAATACTACAGAGAGGAGCAGTGTAATTCACAATACTCCTGGGATGTAAGTATTTATGTTGTAAGTTCTAGTGCATCTATAGTACAGGGAGACATCTGGGGTACTGGAAGTACTACAGAGAGGAGCAGTGTTGATTCACAATACTCCTGGGATGTAAGTATTTATGTTGTAAGTTCTAGTGCATCTTTAGTACAGGGAGACATCTGGGGTACTGGAAGTACTACAGAGAGGAGCAGTGTTGATTCACAATACTCCTTCGATGTAAGTATTTATGTTGAAAGTTCTAGTGCATCTATAGTACAGGAAGACATCTGGGGTACTGGAAATACTACAGAGAGGAGCAGTGTAATTCACAATACTCCTGGGATGTAAGTATTTATGTTGTGAGTTCTAGTGCATCTATAGTACAGGAAGATATCTGAGGTACTGGAAATACTACAGAGAGGAGCAGTGTAATTCACAATACTCCTTCGATGTAAGTATTTATGTTGTGAGTTCTAGTGCATCTATAGTACAGGGAGACATCTGGGGAACTGGAAATACTACAGAGAGGAGCAGTGTAATTCACAATACTCCTTCGATGTAAGTATTTATGTTGTGGGTTCTAGCGCATCTATAGTACAGGGAGACATCTAGGGAACTGGAAATACTACAGAGAGGAGCAGTGTAATTCACAATACTCCTTCGATGTAAGTATTTATGTTGTGAGTTCTAGTGCATCTATAGTACAGGGAGACATCTGGGGAACTGGAAATACTACAGAGAGGAGCAGTGTAATTCACAATACTCCTTCGATGTAAGTATTTATGTTGTGGGTTCTAGCGCATCTATAGTACAGGGAGACATCTAGGGAACTGGAAATACTACAGAGAGGAGCAGTGTAATTCACAATACTCCTTCGATGTAAGTATTTATGTTGTGAGTTCTAGTGCATCTATAGTACAGGAAGATATCTGGGGAACTGGAAATACTACAGAGAGGAGCAGTGTAATTCACAATACTCCTGGGATGTAAGTATTTATGTTGTGAGTTCTAGTGCATCTATAGTACAGGAAGATATCTGAGGTACTGGAAATACCAAAGAGAGGCGCGCTAGGAGCAGTGTTGATTCAAAATACTCCTGGATGATTACTGGATGTATTTAAGTTTTGTCTTTAGTTCATTTATTAAAAATTTGTCATTTCTTTATAACCTTTCCTGTACTGTTTTGAGGAGAAAATGTACTTTATATACTGGTAGATCATTTAAGGTAAAGTTAATTTTGATTTTTTTTTTTTTTTTTGAAAGAAACATAGGGAAAAATTAATAGAAACATTTACATTTTCAGTAGAAACCGTAACTCGAAGGGATTAATGTTCTTAATCAATCACCAGTATGTTAATCTGAAACAGTCTCATTGCATAGTTTTTATATAGAGAGCAGTTCGTTCTTTGCTTGTATATTTGACTTTTTATTGTTGGAAATCATATGAAACAAGAACGAATATTTCAACAAACATACACATCTCTGTGTTAATATGAAATTAGTGTTGTAGTTATCCATAAATAAAAACAAACATGGGAGATGCTAACATATGATATCATCTAATGCACTGTAGGAATAGTACTTCCTTATTTTCGACTGTTCTTACAAGTTAAGTCAGTGGTGCAGTAGTGGTAAACAACAATTTTTACTGTTGCCGCCTGTGATGAACTGTTTCGTGTGCAGCAGAGATGTGCACAAACACTCCCAATCAAACATCTCTTATCAAGCATTTAATCTAGGCAGTCAGGAGTTGTGAAAATCAATAAAATACAATTTTAACCAATAAAGTGTTTTACAGAATTTTAGGAATGTGAACTGACACAAGATCAACTGATGAACATGAGTGTTCTATCAAAAAATTGAAAGATCTTAAAATTGCAATATCATGACAGTTTTCAAGCTTTTTAAAGCTAACTGTACACCTAATGTGATATTTTTATTAAAAATTAACATAAACCAGTTCTTGTTTACACCTGCTGATTTCAAAAAATAGGGAAAAAATAGATATTGGAGAAAGGTGTATTGATAGAAAATATTTTTTACCGAAAATAAGTAATGATATTTATGTGCATATTAATTTCATTGCAAAAGCATTAATGTTTTGTACCATGCCAACAAGTCTACGATAGATGTCAAAACATTGCAAGAGAGTCCTTGGAAACTAAAAGCATTATTGTACTGTCGTAGTTTAATCAGGAGACACAAAACTCTTAGATGCAAAATAGTTTATTGTTAATAAATAGATGACATATCTTGATAACAGCATATAATTATTTATGATGTGTTTGACGCAAGACTGTGGAATACTAGTACTTAATAACTGTAGATATGTCGGGCGAAAAATATCATTTCTTAAGAGACATCTTGTGCCCTTTTATGTTAGTAATGTATTGCGTCATACAATAGAATTTAATTATGTTTGCATTTTTCCTCCCCGGGTTTAACAATATTCACTTTTATCATGCGTACCTACAACAAAGTTGTTACGGCCATGAAGTTTTATGATTATGAGACCTTGGAACAAGTTTTCACTTGACTCCACTTTTACTCATCTCCACTTGATTTAATCAGTTTACGATAGATTGTTATTCTTGTTGCCACAAAAACATCAGCAGCATGTTGCCATTTATACTAACAACATTACTTTTTAATAGAATATAGATTTCCCAGGCGCACAAATACGATGCTAAATCGAGTATGTGAATTTTGATTTCATTGATTTGTGAAGCTATCTGTCTACTTATGAACAAAGAGGATTTTATTTATGTCTTTGAACATAATTTTGATCCATATTCTTTTTTCCTGAGCTGTCAATTTAATAATTATTATTTGTTTTCATGCATATTTTATAAAAGCAGAAAATTAAGTATGACATTAGGTATTGTGTGTTTGGTTTCACATTGTTTAAAGGTGGATTGAGTAACAGTTCCTCATTGTAATTTCTGTTAATATCTGTTAGCAACCTACTAAATTACCCTTTCAAATATTTTGCTCTGTGCTTGTACAATAAAATATGTCCCTTGGGGGAAAAAAATGAGTCATTTGTGTTAGTGAGTTTTTAAAAGAAAAGAGGGGGCTTCCATGGCCGAGTGGTTAAAGTCACTAACTTCAGATCACTTGCCCCTTACCGATGTGGGTTCAGGCCTCGCTCCGGGCGTTGAATTCTAGTGAGGAAGCCATCGATCTGGCTTACGGAAGGTCGGTGGTTCTACCCAGGTGCCCAATCGGGTCCAGCATGATAAGGGTTAATTATTCCACAGTATCAATCAAAAACTCTTCTTCAGTTCACTCATAAAATATGCTGTTGCCCGATATTGGTCATATGAAGCAATGGGAGCATTTATTAGTTTCCATGTATATTATGCGCTCTTTATCATACCCTTGAGATTTGTCAAGCTTGATGCAAACCTGTCATAAACAGTGTTGGGCATATTCATTTGGGAAATCAAAAGGTATTAATGGTATTAAAAACTGTATTTTTATTTTTTACATTCATGAATCATAAATCATTTGTCAATTTTATGAAGAATATTTTCATATCCAATGAAACCTTCACAATAAATTTCACCATGCACGCTTTGCATTGCTTATCAGATTTCTGTATTATTTTTGTAATTGAACAGACTACGTACCAAGGTTTTCTTCCGCATTAATTTTCTCAAATATATCTTTGTTGAATTATTTTTTGGTTTCATTTTTGAAATAACATTATCATACGATATCAATAAGTGTATGGATCAGGTGATCTAAAATTAGTTTGCCTGGGCAGTCACTGAAAAGTAACCCTTGGAGAAATGCAAATAAATAGTCCATCCTTCAAAATCAAATTTCATTTCCGTGTTAAAATTTTATGATAATTTTAGATGAAATGGAATGATATCATGCAGGCCTTTTCAGGATGTCATTTCACTGTAAAACAAAAAAACACACTGCCATTTATATTGGATGTTGGATAAAAAAATTGTTGTTTTACCGTAACCACATGTTTTGATAATTGATTATTAGGAAAAAAAGTTATTTAGATAATTTATCTTTAGGTTGAATAGATTAACACTTCAGGAAGATATTCTTATTTGTTGTGTAATTAATAAAGTTTTGCATCACAGAATAGAATATTAAATGCTGCGAAATTATTAATATTGTTTACTGACTTTGATAGATTTGTGGTTTTGTTGATCCCTGAAATGAAACCCCAACAAACAACAAAATTTTCACGCATTTTTTTTTCTCACAAATTCATATCCCCACAAGACGTTTTGGCCAAAACAATTTCACAAAATAAAATGGTATATCTTGATTAATATGATGTTTAATATTCTTCCTGTTATTTTCTGTTACGTGTTGCTTGTAATTAATTACCACAGCAGATTCCACGGTGGAAAAAAAAGTGTATTTTCTGTATATTTGAAGACTGTTTGGCAAGGTGAACACATTCATTTAGTTGAAGTGAAATAAAATCTCAAAAGCAAATATGAGCCATGCCATGAGAAAACCAACATAGTGGATTTGCGACCAGCATGGATCCAGACCAGCCTGCGCATCCGCGCAGTCTGATCAGGATCCGTGCTGTTCGCTAACATTTTCTCCAATTCCAATAGGCTTTAAAGGGAACAGCATGGATCCTGGCCAGACTGCGCGGATGCGCAGGCTGGTCTGGATCCATGCTGGTCGCACACCCACTATGTTGGTTTTCTCATGGCGCGGCTCATACATTGTTTACCATATGCAAGCTGGGTACATATTCAGGGATGGTGAACCTTTTTTACACCAATAATCCCTAGTTATATGTTTGCTTGATCCATTCAAAGAAACACTTCACTTTGAGGGCTGCTGATGCAATAAAAAAAATTCAAAACAAACAACTGTACAGGAATATGCCCGAATACATACATCAGCCCCTTTACAGTTTACTGTCCCTGCTAAGGGTTGTGCTTTGATGGAATATAAGACAAAATCCCTCCCTTCCACTACGCTTCAATCTGGCCAGTGCAAACAAATCCTCCTTCAGAAATTTTTAAGTTTTTTAAGGTGTTAGTTAAGAATTGAAAATTACAATATACATTATGCAGTTACACACCTATTATTTCAGAAGGTAAATGTTAATTTATAACTTCAGGAGTTTGACATTCCTGATTTGTATGATTATAATTTCAGGAGTTTGACATTCCAGATGTAAATGTTTAGTTATGATTTCAGGAGTTTGACATTCCTGTTATAAATGTTTAAGAAATAATATATCTCATTTTTTGATTTGTCACTGAATAAATCATTGTTTGGAGTTCAGATGCGAAGGAATTATATCATGAGGGCAGAGCCCAAGTGATATAATAATACGCATCTGAACAACAAGCAATGATTTTATTCAAGAGCAAATCACTAAATGAGATGTATTATTTCGATTCTAACATGTTATCAAGGATTATAAAGTACACCCTTGACGGCATAAATTAAATATTTTCCCGTTCTCAATCGGTTTCTTTTTCAGCGCGCCGCTGTGCCGTTTGATGCTATGACATAATAATTGTGACGTCAGAACAGTGAATTGTTGTATAATAATTCACCGTTTTCAGCCTTCTTTGTTTAATAGGAAAATGAATCGGATTGTGTTAGAATTATTAATAATGTCAGAAGTTTGACATTCCTGATGTCAATGTTTATTTGTAATATAAGAATTTTGACATTCCAGATACAAATGTTTATTTATACTTTCAGGAGTTTGACAGACAGGCAGCAAAGACAGTACAGAATCTCTTTGATGAGATAGACGCTGTATTGTACGAGCGTCGCAATCAGGCAGAATATATCTTCAAAGAATGCCAAGAATGGGGCTCACTTTTCCCTCACTTACGGTAAGTAAAGTGCTAGAGAATTACATGATTGCCCAAAAAAGTTAACTAATATTAACATGTAGCATTTGTATAAGAATTTACCATGATCCCTTCAACAAAGAGGAGGATTACTGTTTTGCTTATGTCTGTCTGTAAGTTGGTCCATCTTTAGGCAGGTGGACAATTTGGTTTCTGGTCAATAAGTAGAAAATCCTCTTGCCAATAGTGATCAAAGATGCGAGGATGATTTACTGTCATCAGTAGATCACCCATGTTGTTTTGAGGGTCAGTAGGTGAAGGGTCATGGTAACACTGGCCTTAAGACTGAAAAATGTTTCTGATCGATAACTGAAGAATGCTTGGGTATGCACTTGTTAAATTGGATGTACATATTATTTGGAGGCCCATATTTCAAAGGTCACAGGGAAAAAAAATCAATAAGTGAAGAATGCTTTGGTCCAGAGATGTCAGATTTCATAGGAGTATTGCCTGGTTTCAGTAGATGACCTGTATTGCTCTGTAGATAAGTAGGTCAAAGGTCAAGGTCATAGTGACCTTGATAACAAAAATGGTTTCTTATCAAAAGCTAGAGAATGCATGAGTCTACTGCTGTCAGTCTTCACATCATGATTATCTGTGGTCAGTGTATGACATAATGTCACAGTATACTTGAGGCCAAAATTAAGAACTCAGACACCTCCAGCAGGCCACCATGGGGACATATGTATTCTAGATGAATTATACTTAAGTAGCACCTTTGATGCAGAGAGTATATTTGGTGTATTTAAATGCAGAAAAGGTATATAAAAAAACTCACAATTTACCCCCATTTTAAAGACATAAGTGTTGTTTAGTCTTTCTTCTTCAAGAATAGTTGTGTGCCTCTTGCATTGCTGGTTCTCTCCAGTACGCTTCATGTTACAAACTTTATCTCAGTCTTGCATCTTTCATTATAGAGAACAAAGCATTCCAAGGCCTTAAAATTCACTGTGAAAATAACAATAATGCCCTTTGATGCTATTAGGCATGCAAGCTAAATAATACATCAGTAATTATAGCCATTGTTCTGACAAAACATCTGTCTTACGGGATTACATTTTTTCCACATGAAAGGTCTGAACATTTTTGTGATTCTTGTAACATTCTGTATTTTGATTTATTGATATTCATGATCTTAAAAAAGTCCTTGTGACAATGCATTTTGGTCTAGTAACCTACCATTAGCTGCATTAACCCTTAGCCTGCTGGTGCTTCTGTCTTTGCGACCAGTGCACATCCATGCAGGCAAATCATGGTCTGCACTGTTCACTATTTAGCCAGTAAATTTTCAGTGAACACTCCTTCAAATAATAAATGGTATTGCCTAAATTGAATGATGAACCAGTCCCTTTTAGAAGGGTTAAAGAAGCTACTTGAAATGAGGAAACATATATATTTCTCTTGTCCTTATATAATAAACATTAGTACTGCCTTAACTTGTTCAATATACTCAGATATATGTATAGAAAGGTATTTAGGAAGTCACTATTATTCTTTGAATGACGGACGATGACCGTTTGTTATTTTTCAGTTTAAATATATTGTGAATTGATATTTTCTTGTGGGACCTGTACCTTACAGACAAGTTTCTAGCTTAATATTGGTTCCGGACATAACAGACTATTGTACATTGTTTCAGGGTACTAGGACGGCAGCTGTTGCCAGTTCAGGAATCGGGGTACGAGGTTATAGAGCGGGAGTTATCACGACCAAACACCACAAGCAGCATGGGATTGATGGACATTACAGACCAAGATCTCTCAGGCTCACAAGATTCTCAGGGGTAGGTTACTCTAAATCACTGTGTCAGAGAACATAGACTCAATCACAGTAATCAGGAGTACAAACAGTTTTCATTATTAGTTCGTTTGTTGTTAAAAGTAGATCTTACATGGCTTATTTATACCACAGAACCACCATCTCAGGGCATATGGTCAGATTCAAGGGCAAGTTACTCTCAATTACTTTGAAGGGGATGTAAATCTTGATTTCAACTTCAGTTATCTGTCCTATATAAAATAAGTAGATCATCGTCACATTGATGCGCATTTTTTTCTTGACATTTAATTGGACCAGGGTTCGTTGAATGTACTCAGATGAACTCGACTGCATAAGCATTGATCAATATATCAATATAGACAGGAATGTTGCAATATCATCCTTGTAGGGTAAATCAATAAAACTTCAATTTGATGCAGTCTGAGATAGTATCTCTATTTATTTCATGCAGTAGCTTTTGTAACAAAACTGTAGCATGATGAATGAGGGGTGATCACAAAGTTGGCTTAAATATATGTTTTGTTTTTAGTATGAAATTAGAATAATTACACAACAAGGTAAATATGTGTCATGAATTAGACTTCAGGTAGATGTCATGACATTAAATAGAATCTCCTGTCACAGCAGGAAACTGACAATAAAAATATATGAATACAATATTACCAATTCTTTTTGACATTCTGCTTAAAATTCAGTGTATGTTTCTCTTTCAGTGAAATGAATTATTTAAAATTTATCTGGTATTTTTGTCTTTCATGATATGCTAAATCAATAAGCATCAGAAATCAGTTTACTGTGAAAGCATTTGAGCCATGCCATGAGAAAACCAGCATAGTGCATTTGCGACCAGCATGGATCCAGACCAGCCTGCACATTCCCGCAGTGTGGTCAGGATCCATGCTTGCTTTCAAAGCCTATTGCAATTAGGGAAACCGTTAGCGAACAGCATGGATCCTGACCAGACTGTGTGGATGCGCAGGCTGGTCTGGATCCTTGCTTGTCGCAGATGCACTATGTTGGTTTTCTCATAGTGCGGCTCATTTATATTCATGGGAGACTAATTATCGTCGATGAATTTTAACCCCCAAACACAAGCCAAATTCACATTTAATCTATCTTTGAAACATGTAATCCACAAATTCAGATCCCTACAAAGTTCATGCAGATGAAATAAAACAATTTTGCAGTACATAAAACATAATATTTTGAGTTTATTTGTACAAATTGTTAAGTGTTTGCTTGAAAAAAACAGTGTTGAACATTTCTGGCTGCCCCCTGATATCTGCTCATCAAGTGTGACATGGATTCATTATCGAACAAAACAAAATTGTCCTTATAAATATGAAAATAGTTTTACGAAAATATTATCTCTAAACATAAAGAAAATCAGAATATGAAAAATAAATATTTAATAGCACTGGCAGAATTATGTAAGACAAAAGAAAATGACCATACTTAAGAAAACCAGCTGAATGTAACAAAATGATGGTATATCCTCCTTTACATAATGGAACAGTCCTGAACAGAATATAAAAGGGTGACTCTTGTAAGCTGTCTAGATTTAACTAGCTTATGAAGTCATCATTAGTGGTATTTCTTGTTTCAAAACAACACAAAATGAAATATGTTGGGAAAAATAATTTTAGAATTTAACATTACTTCCCTGTTTTTTGAGTGAAATAGGATAGAAATTTAATACCAGTTATTAATGTTACATCACTAAATACTATTATATTTAGGTATATTTAGTGTATAAATGATTTTCAGTTTATCTTAACTGCTGTAGCCAGGTAACTTTAGAACTACTTAATGCATTTTCAATGACAAAGTCAGGTTACAGCATGCACAGTTAAAGGAGGTATGAATTATGAAATGTGTCTAAATTTATGGCAGCTTGATTTAAAAGGCAATAAAAATCTCTTATTACAAGAAAAACAAGCCACTTGTTTTTGTTTACTTTTCATGTAGCGGTAGTGTTGCAAATTTGCTTATTCTACAATAAGAATGTACCTGATAATAATGAGTATAAAATTATGTACATGAGTTATTACAACCGGAGTGCCCTGAGTGTGATTCTGTTAGGGAAAAACGCAAGTTTTACTTCTAGGAAAAGAAGTCATATGATGACATACAAGATTTCCACAAATAAACTCATTATTCTATTTATGGCCTCAGCTGTTATTAATGGGTAATTGATGATAGGACCAAAATGATTGGTGAAGAGGTCATTTAGTATAGACTGAATTTGTCCTTTTTGCCTGGTTACAAAAAGTGTTTTCAGTTACTGTAGTTATGCAAAAAGTTCCTTAAATTTTACTACACAAGTTTATTCAGTTTTTCAATAAATACAGTAAAGGCAGTTTTTTTCGGAGTCATTACAGCCTGAAACATGTGTACCGGGATATGTCGAACATTTTATAGTTCGGAGAAACTGAATCATGATAAAACAACAAAATTTAGTACAAGCGTACTTCTTAAAAACTGAGTACAAATGTTCTCAAATGATTTGGCATTTCTTATGACAAAAGAAAGAAACAAATTCATGAATAAACAATCTAGCTGTAGAGACTGATTATTTATTGCTTTGTCCGGGATCAGTTTGTATCGCCATTTGTCATTTACGTGAAATATTTGAAATATGATACAAGCATTCCTCAAAGTGGGCTAGTCTAATACAGCATTAACCCTGTCACAGTAAGCTTCCGTAAAGCAGCTTTACCTGGGAAAATGATTAATATATGGATGACAGTCTCACAGAAATATCCTCTATGCAGAAGTGGAAACAGAAACAATGATTGCACGTCCACTATGTTTATGAAGGGTAATATTACTGCTTGATAAAGGTTACTTCTAACATTCTAGAACGTTATAGTTTCTCGTGCTTTTGAGGAAAGCAATTCCTTTTTTCATAATCTAACCATATTGAAAAAAAAAAACACACAAAATCATGCAAATTGGTTGTTTATTGATATGTAGAAAGGACAGTTTCATATGTATGAGATAGATTCTAACAAAATTAAGTCTTATAAATATTTGTAATGTATACAATATATATTATTTCCTTTTATTTGTCTACAGTACGAGAAAGATCATCAAAGGTACTGTGAAATCATTAATTTCCGTGGGGGACTAATTTTCGTGATTTTATTTCGTGGTTGTGTCAATCCACAAAATTAAGTCCCAACGAACAAATAAAATTCCCATACAGTTTATCTTCAAAAGATGAAATTGACAAATTCATATCCCCACAAAATAGCCATTTTGGTAAAAATCATGAAAATTCATGCCCACGAAATTAAATGATTTCACAGTATAACATTTTGCGTATTTAGGGAATCATGTAAAAACATTAAGCTTTTATCAAGCAATATAGCTTTTGAAGGTTACATAACATGTTAGCAAGGAAGATAACTGGTTTTGAGAGCACTTTTTGGTACCAGAAGTACTTAAGGATGTACGAGCGTTTTTTTCAGGATATCCGCCATTTTGAAAAATGTTTCTTCGAATATTGCTTTCTAACAAAGGTTTTGTCAAAAATTAATGCTAAATAATTAAAATATGGCTAATAATGTACCATTTAACCAAATATATTATGCTTTTTATG
The DNA here is from genome assembly GCF_021730395.1 of Mercenaria mercenaria. Lineage (NCBI taxonomy): Eukaryota > Metazoa > Mollusca > Bivalvia > Venerida > Veneridae > Mercenaria > Mercenaria mercenaria. The sequence goes on from NC_069362.1 coordinate 31,088,104, forward strand.
AAAAAAAATTTTCACCCTTATTTTTGGCTGGCATTTGCCGAAAATTGACGTAAATTTACAATGGGGTAGGGGTAGGTAATTTCAAATATCTATTAAAATAGATCAGGTTTGGTTTTGATTTTTTCTGACTGATACATATAATGTTAAGCTATAAAGAAAATAAAAACTTCAAGATAGCACTTTATATTATCTAGAAAATATAAATCAAAACAAAATGAACAAAAAATATCAAAAATTCACCACTTTTTAACAGTTTTTTCTTAATAAATCTCTTAGATGCATGGTGACCCCAACTTTTTTTTCTTTCTATTTTGAAGCATTTTCGTGTGTCATTAATGCTGCAAAATATTTTGAAAATCTTAACGTCAGAATTTTTTTTGTAGATCTAAATACGTTTTTTCCATTGAAAATAAAGTGGGTGGGGTAATTATGTCAGTATGTAAAAATTAAAGAAATTTGTAGGTGACATTTATGCTTATATAATACTGACATCCCCATATATTCATATTAACCTGTAAGACCTGAAATCCCTATAAGATTTAATAGGATATTATATGTTTTATAAAGTACCAACATTTTTTCAATTTTACAAAATTTCAGAAATGCGTAAACAGTGGGTGAAGAAAATACCCTATAAAAGTAAAATGAGTTTGGTGACTAATGTTAGAAACTAATGTTCTTCAAGCACAGGGTATGAAAAATTTCTTAACATTAGAAAAAATTTGCTCGTACATCCTTAAAGAATTTTCATGAAATCATAAAACTGTGAAAAAATAGGTATTATAGATCTTAAAGCAATTGAAATTTAATCTTGTTCTTTCCTCTCTTTTTTCTTATTTTTTGTATGAACAAAAAATTTTTTAATGTAATGTAATGTTTCTCTGCTTTTTGATACATTATAGGTAAAACCCTAAAAACAGTTTTAAGACTATAGTTAGTTGCAGTTGTCCCTTGATAATACTTTATATAACTTCCTGTTACGTAATGAAAAAGTGTAGGATGCCAGGGCTTTCGTTTGGCAAAATTTGGGGTCGAATATCGGCCCCATTCCCCCCTCAAAATAGTATGTTTTTTCCCCCATTTCAAAAAAATTCCCTTAAAATTTTATTGTTTCTGAAAATTCAGTGGCTCAGAGAAAAGAATACAAAGTGTGATGCCTGAATAAGGTTGTTTATAAATTTTTTTGAAAAATGTCCACTGGTAGGTCGAAAAAAAAAAAAAAAAAAAGACTTTTGCCCACCATGCGTGTGAAAACCAATATTTTCTGTATTAATTGACTTAAATCAGAGGAATAAATAAAACATTAAATATCCTTTCCATTTTTAGCTCATCTGATTTTTTGAAAAAAAATGATGAGTTATTGTCATCACTTGAGCAGTTGTCGGTGTCGGCGTTGCCTGGTTAAGTTTTATGTTTAGGTCAGCTTTTTCTCCTAAACTATCAAAGCTATTGCTTTGAAACTTGGAATACTCTTTCACCATCATAAGCTGACCCTGTGTAGCAAGAAACATAACTCCATCTTGCTTTTTGCAAGGTTTATGGCCCCTTTTGTACTTAGAAAATATCAGATTTCTTGGTTAAGTTTTATGTTTAGGTCAACTTTTCTCCTAAACTACCAAAGCTATTGCTTTGAAACTTGGAATACTTGTTCACCATCATAAGCAGACCCTGTACATCAAGAAACATAACTCCATCTTGCTTTTTGCAAGAATTATTGCCCCTTTTGGACTTAGAAAATCAGTTTTCTTGGTTAAGTTTTATGTTTAGGTCAGCTTTTATCCTAAACTATCAAAGCTATTGCTTTAAAACTTGCCACACCTGTTCACCATCATAAGCTGACCCTGTACAGCAAGAAACATAACTCCATCCTACTTTTTGCAAGATTTATGGCCCCTTTTGGACTTAGAAAATATCAGATATTTTGGTTAAGTTTTATGTTTAGGTCAACTTTTTCTCTTAAACTATCAAAGCTATTGCTTTGAAACTTGCAACACTTGTTCACCATCATAAGCTGACCCTGTACAGCAAGCAACATAACGCCATCCTGCTTTTTGCAATAGTTATTGCCCCTTTTGGACTTAGAAAATCATTTTCTTGGTTGAGTATTATGTTTAAGGCAACTTTTCTAATAAACTATCAAAGCTATTGCTTTAAAACTTGCAACAGTTTTTCACCATCATAAGTTGACACTGTACATCAAGAAATATAACTCTATCCTGCTTTTTGCAAGAATGATGGCCCTTTTTAGACTTAGAAAATCATGGGTAGGACAATATTTCTATTATACAAAAATAATCAGATGAGCGTCAGCACCCGCAAGGCGGTGCTCTTGTTTAATGGTGTAGTACCTTGTTGCTTGTGGGTGTGAACTTCGACGAACAAATATTTGTATCCAAATCCCTGCATCACCGCAACTGGCGTGCTGCTGTCTAATGCAGTCTTGTCAGTGTCACAACTATTCGTCCTGCTAGCTGTGATTCCCCGAACGATTAGGTTGTCGGGAATCACCCGACTGATAGCCGTACCTATTTGTTCGCTAATGTCGGCACGCAAAAAAAACTTGTTTTGTCCAGATTTAATAGACGATGTACCCCAAAAAGTCAGCTAAAAAAAACACGCACTCATCGTGGGGGCTGCCATGATGGATGACTGCTTTACGTGTTTTTAATCGAAATTTATGAATCATGTTACCGATATGAAAGCCAGTCTACAATACCTCGGCTTTTATCGTTGTATGCATAATGTGTCCAAGATAGTGTATTCAGTCAAAAATGTCGATTCGTACTTAAAAACATCCGTTTTTAGCTCATCTGATTTTTTGAAAAAAAATGATGAGTTATTGTCATCACTTGAGCGGTTGTCGGCGTCGGCGTCGGCGTCTGCGTCGGCGTTGCCTGGTTAAGTTTTATGTTTAGGTCAGCTTTTCTCCTAAACTATCAAAGCTATTGCTTTGAAACTTGGAATACTTGTTCACCATCATAAACTGACCCTGTATAGCAAGAAACATAACTCCATCTTGCTTTTTGCAAGATTTATGGCCCCTTTTGTACTTAGAAAATATCAGATTTCTTGGTTAAGTTTTATGTTTAGGTCAACTTTTCTCCCAAACTATCAAAGCTATTGCTTTGAAACTTGGAACACTTGTTCACCATCATAAGCAGACCCTGTACATCAAGAAAAATAACTCCATCTTGCTTTTTGCAAGATTTATTGCCCCTTTTGGACTTAGAAAATCAGTTTTCTTGGTTAAGTTTTATGTTTAGGTCAGCTTTTATCCTAAACTATCAAAGCTATTGCTTTAAAACTTGCAACACTTTTTCACCATCATAAGTTGACCCTGTACAGCAAGAAACATAACTCCCTCCTGCTTTTTGCTAGATTTATGGCCCCTTTTGGACTTAGAAAATATCAGATTTCTTGGTTAAGTTTTATGTTTAGGTGAACTTTTTCTCTTAAACTATCAAAGCTATTGCTTTGAAACTTGCAACACTTGTTCACCATCATAAGCTGACCCTGTACAACAAGCAGCGTAACTCCATCCTGCTTTTTGCAATAATTATTGCCCCTTTTGGACTTAGAAAATCATTTTCTTGGTTGAGTATTATGTTTAAGTCAACTTTTCTCATAAACTATCAAAGCTATTGCTTTAAAACTTGCAACAGCTTTTCACCATCATAAGTGGACACTGTACATCAAGAAACATAACTCTATCCTGCTTTTTGCAAGAATGATGGCCCTTTTTAGACATAGAAAATCATGGGTAGGACAATATTTCTATTACACAAAAAAAATCAGATGAGCGTCAGCACCCGCAAGGCGGTGCTCTTGTTTTTTTTTCGTTTCGTCCCACATTCGGTTCGGTCGGGAAAATATGTTTTTAAAAAAAAGTGAAATTGCAATTTTATTTTTTTTCTACTTTTCGGAAAATTACACTCGCCGGTTTTGTAAACCAATTTATTAAAAAGAAGTGGCCTTATAATTCACAAAATTCAGGTTTGGGTCAGTAAAGTTGAAAAGAATGTTTATATTTGTTTGCATTTCTTTTCGCGTTTGAAATTCCCCCTCAATCAAAAGAATTTTTTTGAAAAATCATGCGAAATTCCCCCTTGCATGGATCCTGGCCCCAGTCCCAAAAAGCAAACAAGAGCCCTGGATGCAGCATTAAATTGTTGCTCTATAACTGATCACAATTGTCTCTTTGATCTGTAATAATTTTTAAATGATTATAAATTGAAGTGTAAATAGTCATTCATTTTCAAGCACGGTACTTGGCCTGCATTTCCTGGACATAAAAACATCCTCTGAATTATTTAAGGTAGGCAGATATTAATTAATGTAATTGATATTCGGTTTATTGATGAAAATTGTTTGAACGAGGCAAACAGTGATATTTATCAGTTTATATTAAGGCTGAACAATATTTGATGAATCTGAATTATTTAGGCTTCAAAAACTTGATAATGACGTCGCAAAATATATCGGCAGAAAAAATTCCATAATTAATTTAAATAATTTACAATGTTAGGTCACAGAATGTTAGTTATTGCAATAAACATGTAGCATAGGTGAACATTTAAATTCCACCGGTTGTGTAATGGAACTAAAGACAAAAATATGTTTCTAAAATGTTAAATAAAGAAATAAAATTGGCTGGCGTAAAACGTGCTTAATAACACAGACAGTTGAAGCAGGTTATCTTATACTGCTAAAATGCTGTGAATTTTCCATCTGCCATGAAATATTTGAAGTATGCACTTTAATTGTCGAGTCATCTTCAATGTTCTGTTATATTATCTCTGATGCATGGAGAAACGCTTTATTAAAACAGTTTACCTGTTATGTTTTGATGTGTTTGTCAAGTTACTATGACAATGGTTGTGAATACACTTAAGCTTTTTGCAAGAAAAATATTCAGAATTTATGGTGACATTTATAGCGCAGCTGTTGCTATATGATAAAACAGCAGGCCTGTAAAGGAAGTGGGCCAGATTTTGTTATATTTGTGAGCATGTTAAGCTTCTAAATGAAACAGACCAAGAAAAGTTGTGCTGAGTTTTATTAAATTGAAATTCATCAATCAGTTATTGCATTTGAGATCACATCATGTTTAGACATGCATGTCAACTAGGGTGACACAAATTGACATGTTTCATTATATCGGAAATATTTGTTATTTAATTGGATTTTAATAAAGAAAATAACGATATATGGTCTGAACTTCCTTGTAAGACTGCATGTTATACATAAAACAGCTTAAAATATTATTATTCTTATATTATTATATTATATTATAACACTATATTATACGAGCTGATTTATAAATTTTGTAACGTCTCCTACAACTGGCCTTACAACAACGTAAAAAAAATGTGTATCCTAATTGCGGAAAGATAAGATATCACTTAACATGACTTTTGTTCTATAGGTTCCATTACCGGAGTGTTCAAAGCGGGTGTTTGTCAACATTGGATGATAAATGCTAGGGCGAGATCAATAGTTGATATCTGTTAACATTATACAGATTAAGTAAATATTGACTGGACTCAATTTTTATTGCCTCTGAATCAGGTTATATGATAACACTACTGTTCAGTCTTGTATAGGGGAAATTTGAATAGATTAACCCTTTCTCCCGACCTTGATGATTAAAGTAATTTTAGTCTGATAGGCAAAATATAGTATGTATGAAATGTTAAGAAACTTTTTATTTATTAAATTTGTACTAGATTGCAAAAAAATATTTAACATTTCGTTTAACTTTCGAGTCCATGGCTGTTAAAAGAATCTGTAATCTATTAAGAATGCACAGTCTTTTTCCAAGCGCGGTTCAGATTTGCCACCATACAGTGTTGAGCAGGCAACAGTTATTATGTTACGTGACCATTCACCTTATCTGATCATATATTATCATTTCAGATCTAAAAGATTTTCTGTTAAGGAAATATTCTTAATTGCCTAATGGTCTTTCTTGTTAGAAGTTATGGCCATGACATAGCAGAAATAAGATGACTGAAATTCTTTTTTTGTGTCATCATAATATGGCTGCCAGTAATTTGTTCAAGCTTGTTATGGGGTTGTTTATTAAAGAAATTTATGACGGATTGGTTGTTAGATAAAGTTTGTGTTTATATTTGCAGGTTGTCAGTTAGTGGGAGGCATGTGCGGGCCATTGTACCTCCCGTTGAGGCGAGGTCACGTAACTCAGGTACACCATCAACTCACCTGTCCGAATTCTCATTCCTCGAGGAAGAAGTTTACGATGCTGAGGGCGAATATGAGGAAATCATTGCTGTCGATTATAAAGATATGTAAGTTTACAGTAGTTGTAAACCAGGTCTTAGCGTGGTTGTTATTACTTTATTATGGCTAAGTACACTTATTGCAGTGATAAAAGATACTCGGTACCGTACATCAAGATAGGTAAATTCAGCAGATTCTATGTCAGATTTAAATTTACAACCATAAAATCAAATTTAATTGTGACCATGTTCACAATTTGCCTCAATATCTAATGGTGCTACTTACATAAAAAGAGGTAAAAGGGAGGTAACACTGACTTTGTAAAAGGAATAAGATGATACAGTTAACTTCAGTACTTGAGGCTATTAAAAACTTAAGTTTGGAGACCAGTCAGAGAATGAAGCCTTGTCATTGGTCAGTTTCAATGTTGAACTAAGGATCAACCAATCAGTGGCTTGAGATCCGAGACTGGTCTCCAAACTCAGCTTTATAACCTTGGACTCTGATTTTAAAGATATCCAATAGCTATATCTTTCACTAAAATGTTTTATATTTAAATATTTACTTCAAATAAAGAAAATCCTCATCAAATATATTTAACTTTACTAAATATATAAATTAATTGTGTATGTAGAGCTACATTCATAATTAGATTTTGTACAGTAACAGTTGATTATTTAAAAAAATCCCAGTGTTTTAGAGGTAATACACAATTATACTGTGTTCAGGTATACATGAATACAGCTTGTACTATTTTCAACCTAATGCATAGTGGTATTAATACACATAAACTTCTTAATTTTATGTTTATGTAAACTATATGTAGTAATTGGTCATGTTTTCAAATACAAAATTTGGGTTTAGTATATCTTTAAGAGATAATAGTAAAAAGATGGCTTTTAGGAGACCTTTCCACAAAGGGTGAGAAAAAATACGGTATTGCTGATTACGAGACAAAAAGAGATGATTTGACTTTTATGTTTTTCAGTTATGAAGATCATCATGAGAATAAGAAACAGCTGACACCACGGAGAAGACGTGTGGCGTATCCTCCCATAACCCCTAATGCCTGCTTCAAAGACAGTGTGGCAAGCTCAGCCTTTGACTGCATGTGGCAAGAGGTTAATATTTCATCATTTCATAGATATTTTCAATAAGCTGTAATAGTCTTTCAATTTTGTAATCTAGGTCAGTTACAAAACCGGTGTTTCTTGATTCAATACCAGTACTGACTTGCCCCACAAGTAATTCACAGCTTGCCTACATAGATAACAAGTGGAGGGTAAATGACTTCAGACACTTTCTTCTGTTAAAGCATCAAGGAGAACATATGTAGTGGCCAGGGATTGATCTTGCAACCTCTCTTTTCAAAGCATTGTGCTCTGAAAACTACAGTACATACCAAGCTGACTGGCTTTTGCACAGTTGCTTTCTAAATACAGTCAGTCTTGAAGGACTCACCTCAAAAGCAAATTATGACTTAATTTGATTTTTATAAGATATATAACAGTTTTTTCTTTTCTTTATGGTTGTTTTAAGAGTCATTTTTTATTCTATTTTATGATTGTAATAAAGATTTAGGTATTTTGTTAAATACGCTGAAACTGGTCTCTGAAAATTTATAATAATTAAGAAAAGTTAATTTACTGATCAACATATTTTCTTATTTCAGATTATTTCATGGATTAGACCGCTGTTGAAAAAATACTCAATAATTGTTTTAGGTAAGAGTATTAGAAACAGTTCATACAGGAAGTGAGATTTTGCCAAAAACTTTCATATTTACAAATGTGTTCTTTATTTACTTTAAATGGAGTTTAACTTAATGAGTATATATTCTATGCTGTCAGAAATGTCAGTATTCAGTCGATTTCACCTTTTATTCAGTTCTGTCTATATCAATACATGCTATCTTTATCTTGTTTTGTATTGTAAATAATTACCACTCATTTAAGGTGACAAATAGGTCCATTGGACTGAGTGTTTATTTGTTGTGTAATTGACTCTTTGTTATTTATAAATCATGCTTAATCATGTTACAGTAATTAATGTACCTTCTCTATGTAAAGAAAAAAGTCATATTGATATTGACTATCCTTAGAAATGAAGAGAAAGTTAAAATTTCAAAAGATGATGTATGAACTTTCACCATAAATTTTTTAATTAAATAGTCAGGTGCTATATAAAGCATCAAGGGTAGTCAATGATCAGTTATACATCAGTGTCAACATCACAAAATATTGCTACATCCATTTTCAGAAGTCAGCATCTGTGAAGAAAACAACATGAAATGAATCCATGAATTAATCATTTATTTTTGAGAGTTAATGATGCAATATTGATTTATGAGTGCATAAATTCATGCAAGTATTCTTCTTTTAAATAGTCAATGATGCAATAATAAATTATGATAGCAGAAGTTCAGAATGCAAATTTACTTCTTTCTTAATTCATTTTGAATAAGGAGTGCCAGACTGGTACCCAACATGTTTTTTCTGTGTCACTTTCAGATGACAGTAAAAGAAGGAACCAGTCAAACCAAATTTCACAATTATTAAAGAATGCATCCACACCAGGGCCACCATCTAGGGAAAATTCACAGATCAGGGTAAATTAATAATCTTCAAAATTAAAGCTTGTCCTTAATTTGTAATTATAGATCTTTTCACGTTTTATAGTATTATGATCACTAATAAACATTTCAAAATGGCACTGTTACAGTTCTACTGGCTTGAGGGTGCAGGCCATGCGCACCATCTCCTCTGACAGCTGTTGTTAACAGTGTTGCATAGATAACATGCCATATCCGCTCTTGGCATTACAAGAAAAATTGTATTGTATTGACTAAGTCGTTTATGTACCGTTGAAACAATATGCATTTTCATCTAAAGATGCTGAGGGATGATTAACTGTAACAGAGCTAGTTCACACCAATTACGAAAGCCTCTTAATAGAGAATCAATCTTACCGATTTTCATCACAAAGTGCTGAAAACGATATCAATCCCTCTATGGCTACATGTGATATACCAAATGAGATATATACTATTAAATTAAAAAATGTGTACTTCCGTCACGTGCACAGAGCATCTGACGTCAGATTTTTTGGAAGAATACGCTTTTCCCTTGTGCATAATAAGCGTTCACATAACTTGTCCGAACCGCAACGTATTGCACATCAGTACAAATATAGATATATGGTATATATATGCGTAGTATTCACTTGTAAATAAAGCACATAGTGAGCAGTTCATATATATAAATATACCTCTCCGGAGGGTGGGCTTATCCAAGGGGCAGAAATTACCAGTGATACATTATAATATGGGCAGTGTTGTTTTTATTCCAAAATCTACCTTTAAATTGATAGGGAATCGATCCTACGCGTAGCAACGAAAATTGGTATCAATCCCTCTACGGTAACATGCGATATACCTAATGACATATTTACTATATAATTAAAAAAATGTGTCCTTCCGTGCTGTCATTAGACAGTTCTTTTCAAATGTTATGGGATGAGCTGAAGTCTGATCAATTCCTGACTGAGGCAGTGCCTTATTTCACATTAGTTTGCATTACAAAAGGAAACATAACTGTCTGCCATATGCTACCTTTCCTGATAGTCCTATCTTTATAGTAGTTTAATTAATAAGAAAAATGCAATATGCAGTTATGAATTTTCATAAATTTCAGTACAATCCATTGGGTACAAGAGCACACACCATGATAGCGTTGGAAAGACCAATAGAATCACCAAAACTCGATGGTGTCCTACAAATATCACAGAAAATTCCAATACACAGGGAGACATCTAAAATACTCTCGTAAGTACTGCTCCTGTCTCATTGCCTTTGTAATCATAATTCACAAAACTGGAGTTTTGTTGGCTATAAATAATAAATTCCTTATGACTTATATAGATGAAATCTGCAACCAAGAGGTTAAGTCTGTGAACTTGAATAACTTGTCTAGAGTTTTATACCCTGTGCACGTAAAATTCTTTCATGTGAAAAAGCCATCCAGCAGGCTCAAGGAAGGTTAGTTCTACCCGGGTGTCTGCCTTTACATAAAATAATGTTTGGAGGGGCATCTTGGATCTTCTTTCACCATTAACTCGGGATGGTTAGAGATACAAATAAATAAATCTAGCACATGATAATACCAACATGGCTTTCATAGGTTATATCAAGCATGAGGATTGCTAAGGGAGCAGTGAAATTCCATTCTCATAGAGCAGATGGCTGATTAAGGCAGTAGGCTTTAGATAAGTTGAAATTAGAATAAAAAAGTCAATCTGGGAAGTTAGCTGACTGACTGCAAGTGTTTGCTTAATACAGGCGCTCACTATGGCAGGTTTAGCTGCAAAAACACTGTCACTAGTTCTGCCTGTTATATCTTACTACAACTGTTCATAAACATGACATTTTGTTAGCAGCAAAAATGTAGTAATGCTATCAAGTTCTTTTTTGTAATAAACCAGCTGACAGAAACATCTGAGGCAGTTATAAAGCAAATTTAAATCATACATAGACATATAGATTCTAATTGTGTTTGTTGTGAAAAGATAAATTTTGTCTAAAGTCATTTTCATTTTACTCTGAAGTGTGATAATGCAAGGGAAGTAAACTAATAGATATCGGCTTTTGTAAATACGTGATAAATATCTACTCTTTGGGCAAGAGTTGTCATTCATTTCAAATACAAAATTAATGTAAAAAATATCTCAAAATTTTATTTTTATAAAATTCACATTTTTGTGAAATAATTTTTGGTTATTTGGAGGACTTAGAGATCAATTTCTAGACTTCATTTAACATGTATTTCTTTGAAAATTTGAGGCCTTATCTCCTGATGTCAGTAATTTTCAGTTAGTCTGGCACTCTGATTCAGCAGTACAGCTGACCTGTCTTCTCAGTTGAATTGACTGTATCTGTATATGTGAAAGAGACTCCTTTACCATACAGTGTTGATTTTTGTTTGTTTGTTTGTTTTGGGTTTAACGCCGTTTTTCAACAGTATTTCAGTCATGTAACGGCGGGCAGTTAACCTAACCAGTTTTCCTGGATTCTGTACCAGTACAAACCTGTTCTCCGCAAGTAACTGCCAACTTCCCCACGTGAATCAGAGGTGGAGGACTAATGATTTCAGACACAATGTCGTTTATCAAATAGTCACGGAGAACATACGCCCCGCCCGAGGATCGAACTCAAGACCCTGCGATCCGTAGACCAACGCTCTACCTACTGAGCTAAGCGGGCGGGCTATACAGTGTTGAAGTGGGATAAATATTGTGTTCAGTTATAACAGTGTTGAAGTGAGATAAATATGGTGTTCAGTTATAATTTCACGTGCCCCTCCCCCACCCACCCAATCACACTTGAGACAGGTCTGGATTGGATTATTGATTTTGTCCTACACAAAGCATTGTATTCGAAAGGCACAGTAATTATTTCAAAACTCAGTGAAAAATTGTATTAAATATAGCATATATTATAACAGAATATTATAACTTCAGTGATGTGTCAGAACAGCAGATGTCTGTACCATTAGCAAGGCCAGTGTCCAGTATACCCACAGTACGTCGGCCGGGCAGTGTTCGGTATCTGGCTGGTGGACGCGGACGGGGAAATGTCAGACTAGCTCCTATCTCTCATGACAACAGATCTAAAACACCAAGTGTGGTATGTATAATATAATTTTAATGTTGCAGATAAGTACCTATGCAAGTTAGCTGGAATATGTTATAGACATATTAAAAGCCTAAACAACAAAGTTCTCTCTTGCTTATATTGAAAAATTAAAGCACAACTGGGAGCATATTAAACTAGTTTTCAGGGGTAAATGTTTGATGTAAATTTGGTTAGAGTTGTCTAAAATAAGCTTTACAGCATTAGGAGGGGTACAGAAATCTATGTCGCTGGAATACTTGTTTAAGCTGAAATATTTAGCCAATGGACTGATAGGAAAAAAAGTATTGTTTACACCTGATAATAAGCAGAGGTACCATTAAGTATAATTCTGCATGTAAACATTTAGAATTTACCGGTATTATCGTTAGCAGTCTGAGAATGGTCTCTGTCTAAGATCTGTTGGTTGACTTCTATGATGTATAGTTCTATGATTTGGTGTTTACCATGTATTGTTCTATACTGCATTTTCTTTCATGTATTGTTCTATGCTCCTTTGTCCTTTATGTATTGTTCTGCCAGGTATTGTTCTGTGATATATTGTTATATGATCCATCATGTTTTATAATGTATTGTTCTGTGATATATTATTTCCAGCAGGATGAGGAGAGGATAGGGGTACATAATCCTTTACTTGTGAGGAAGATTATTCCACCCGGTCTCCAGGGGCGACTGTCTTCACCTCTGTACAATTCTAGAAATGGTGCTGCTCTACCCCCTATTGGTACCCCTATGGAGCTTGAACCTAATGTTCGTCTACAGGTAACTACTTAATATAGTGTTTCAATTATGTATATTTTTTTGTTACATATACATGTCGCATCAGTTTTTTCAGCAGTTTCAGAATTGTTGATAAGACATGTAGTCTATGTCAGAGTTCATACAGTCTTAAAAAGTGCTTGAATTTGATGACCTTTCTTGAAAAGTTCTTTAAAATACCAAAAGGTGCTGAAAAGTACATAGATTATTCTTGATTCTTCAAAGTGCTTAAAGAGTCTTTAATTATAGTTAAAAGTCTTTTAAATATGGTTAAAAAGTCCCTAAATATGGTTTAAAAGTCCTTAAATTGAGTAAAGTTTTGTAAGTTTTTATTAACTGCGTGAAGAGACATTGAAAAGACATGGTAAATCTGGTGACCTTATTTATAAAGTGGTGATGATATTATAGCGGTGTTACTCATATCAGGGTCGATGTTTGCATCTGGCAATTTTCTGTCTTCCATTTCCAGTTGTCAAATCATCTTGTTATTTTGATAAAAAAGTAACTGATGAAGTTGCCATGTTTGAGAATGGTGACAATAAATTTGGAACAGAATATATTGTTCAAAAAATATTGATATTGTCAGCAAGGTTATTGTTGGTGACAGAACAATAATCATATTAATCAAATGCTACCTTTCTGGCCTCCAAAGACTCTGTTTTGAAAGATGAGAATCATTATATTATTCATACAAATGTATAGAAAAAAATAGTCCTGGAAAGTACCTTGAAAAGTCCTTAAATTTTTGTTTGGTTAGTCTGCATGAACACTGCTGCATTCTTGCACTATTGTTTTAAGTGTGTTCTGAAACAAAATAGTTCTGTTAGGAGCAATTTTATTAGAAGTGACTCTTACCTTGGTACAAAAATCTGAGTAAAACCTAAATAAATCACTGATTGGTTTTAAGTCCCACTTTTTATGGAAAGGTTTACAGTCATTAATTGTTAATAGTGTCAGAATTAATCTGTTCATTCTAATATTTCAAAAACCTTTAGTATTTTGATTGAACTATTTGCACTGTTTTAAGCCTTGATTATAAGATTAAATTTCCAGGTGACTTTAAGGTGTTTACAGAGTATTTTTTCTAAATTTAGAACATGCATACATTTTCTTTTTATTTGGAAGAAGAGTACATTCATATTTACAGATTATATAGATGTTGCAGAAAATTTTCTTTTTTATGTAAATAAAGATATTCTTTTTTTATATCTCCCATTTGAAGAAGAGGGGGTATATTATTTTGCTTATTATTGGTCGGTTACCCATTTGGCTTCCAATCAGTAACTATAGAATGCTTTTTCTTACAATTGTCAAACTTCATGGGATTATTGCCTTCGGTCAGTAGATGACGCCTGTTGTTTTGGGGATTAGTAGGTCAAAGTTCCAGGTCACAGTGACCTTGAGATTTAAAACTTTTTCAACTAGATAACTAAAGGGTGCTTTGGTTGTCTTTGTCAAACATAAGAGGATGATTTCCTGTAGTCAGCGGATGACCCTTATAGACTTTGAATTCATTAGGTTAAAGGTCAGGGTCACAATGGCCTTGAAACTGGAATGATTTCTGTTCAGTAAATTTAGAAACCTTACGCCTACTGCCTTACTGCCTTAAAAACATATCAGGGTGATTGTGTGTGGTCAGTAGCTATTGTTATAAAGGTCACTAGGTCAGAGGTCGAGATGACCCCTATTGTAAGGACATAGTGATCACATGAGTAAAAATGGGACTGGCCATTATGGAGGGCATACTTGTTTTACAAACAACTTTTGTTATTTGTTAAATAGATGTTGCTGAGTATGCAGTTTAACTTTGTTGCTTGATATTCTAATATTTCAGTTGTGTATGTTTAACTTAAGCTTTTGTTTTACTGCCTGATAGTACAAAGAAAATTTTTACCTTTATGTTTTTCAGTTGCTAGGCTAATTAAAAAAATATTAATCACATTTATGTCAAGCATTGGACATACTGTAATGAATTTCTAGAGATGTTTTCATCTTTCGGCAAGAACTCTCTGTCTTCAATTAAATGTTGTTTATAATTGAAAAAACTATAATGTTCTATGGCGCTCTAGAGAGTAGTTTATACACACACAATTTGCTGGATAGTTGTTCTATAGACAGCTCTATATATACTGTAACCTAGGATAGATGTTAGCTTCCATTCTATTTTCCATGACTACATTTTACAGAAAAAGCTGGTGTCCAGTCGAGCGAGCAGCGCAGTTGATAAGGATATAAGAGTGGCCTTTAAGGACCGTTTTATCAGTGCTCAGGACACAAGGCCTAGTACTACTCATGCTTTTAGGGTATATAGATCAATAAGCATCTCTGTGATCTTGATGTGATCACATCAAGCTTTTTCATACACAGATGTGATCACATGACTTGCTCAAGTCACATGGCTTTTTACTTTCACCTGGCTGGGCACTTAGTTACAAATATTATTGTTGTGTGTACTCAATTGCATGAGAAAACAACCATTTTGCATGGAAAAAAGCATGTGTGCAAGCAGTTAGTAGAAAAAAGTACAAAATTTGTCTTCTTTAAAATGTGAACTTTGCTGTCCTTAAATTTCAAATAGTGCTTAACCCTTAGCCTGCTGGCGGCAACTGACTCTGCCTTTGCGACCAGTGTAGACCAAGATCAGCAGGCTGATCATGGTCTGCACTGTTCGCTATTCAGCCAGTAAATTTTCAGTGAACACCCCTTGGAATAATAAATGGTATTGCCCAAATTGAATGATGGACCAGTCCACTTTAGAAATTTAGCAGGCTAAGGGTTGAAGTGAGGATGAATTTAAGACAGCTGTATCTTTTGCTATTTTAGATGTAGATTTTAAGCTTCAGTTTGCCCACATGTTTTTGACTGTTGGAAGAAATGTACTGCATGCTGAGTATATATTACTTCTTCTGCAGGTTTTGGGCATTTAACTTTTTTATTCTTTGTGATTTATACACCTATTATATTGTTTTACCTATTTCTTGTTGACTTTTTATTAAAAGAAAACAATTATTGAATACCAAATTTGTTTATTAATGCTTCAAATGGTTAAAAAAATAAACAGAAGAATTTAAATGCAATATATTTTTTGATGAAACTCACAGTAGGGTGATATTTGTCACACCACAATTATATCTATATATGTTTTAGTTTGAAATACACAGAGTTCTTCACATTATCACCATATAAAGGTGTTTAACATTCACTGAACAAAGAAAAAAATTAAAAAAATGTTTAAATTTGACTATAAGTTTATATAGTATTTATCTTAGATTTTGTTTTTTACTGTTTATGTTTTGAACAATAGTATTGGTGCATCCAAATTGAGTACCAGAAGAAGTTAATTTTTGTAACATTATATCTCTTATATATTATGTTAGATTAGACATGTGTGCTTGTTTAGGCTGAATTGCTTTTTAGAATTAGGCAATATATTTATGGTTATGGTGTTTCTTAATAAAAAAAAACAAATGAAGTTGTTTCCAATATCTGTGACTATGCCTGCTTACAATCCTCTCAGGATCTCTTACTTCCAGTATTGCATCTTGCTTACCTCCCTTTGTCTGATTTTAGAAATAAAACTGGGATTGAATTGATCTTGTATGCATGTGACTTTATGGACAAAGGTCCTCCAGTTTTGCTATATATTTTATAATTTGCATAAGAATACAGGATACCAACTGCTGTATGCCGAGCTGAGCTTCAGTGCTGAAATCTATAATACCTGTTGTTTTTTTTGTAAAGGCAGAAAACGCAAATTTGACAGTGGAATATCGGAATATTTGATACAATTTTCCAGCAGTTGTAATTTCAAGTTTTAAAAAAGAAGAATTCTTTTCAGCTTTTCAAATAAATATTTTGTTTCAAAAATAGATTTAACATGTCCATAGACTTTTAAAAAAGACAATTAATAATGATTAATATTTCAAAGTTTAAAAGCTTTATTTAACAACAGTAATCAATTATTTCTTTCTGTTTCAGTCTGAGACACCTCAAGGAATGGCTCGACGGGCGTCAACTCCATTCAATAATTCTGTTGCATTTAATAACTCATCTTCATCAAGAAACCCAAATTTTGGTAACTTTTGCATTTCCTACACCATTCAGTATAAAATAAAGTCTTTGAAAAAACATTTTTTTATTAATTGTTTCATTAATGTGGCTTTTGTGTGTTAAGATTGTTAAATGTAGTCATTAGAGGCATTCAATACACAACTGGTTCTGCCACTTAACGAAAGTAGGTCCTGTTTGAACCTTGTTGAACTTGTTGAACATAAATTAGTAGAAAAACAATGGACAAGTCCCAATCTCATTTTTCCTCTGATAGATGAGGCATCCAGCAGTGCTATAACTCTACATGATTTAAATAAATAATACTTGAATAAACAAGAAAGCCTGTCCTTGTCAACTTTGTTCATACAGTAGCACATTAACAATATCTATGGTAACATTTTTAGGTCCAATGCACCTTGATATTCGTGGAAATGGGCTCCAGCCATCACAAGATCTAGGACACCTTGGAAATATTCCGCCTGAAATTCTTGAAGATCCAGAGGGTATTGAAGAAACTGTACGCGCAAATCAGTGGAGTAAGTGTAGAATCAGACTCACTGAGTATGGGATGATTGGTTTTGGGGTTTTTAAATTGTGTACTTGATAATGAGAAATGGCCACTGTATTACAGTACTTTATTGTTTGGTTCACTTTAGAAATAACATTTTTGTAGATTTGTTTCTCTTTTTCTTAGTGATAACTGCTTTGCAGTAACATTTTAAGACAAGAAGTGCCTTTTAAGCTCACCTGTCACAAAGTGACAAGGTGAGCTTTTGTGACCGCGCAGCGTCCGTCGTCCGTCCGTCTGTCCGTAAACTTTTGCCTGTGACCACTCTAGAGGTCACATTTTTCACTGTCTTTATGAAAATTGGTCAGAATGTTCACCTTGGTGATATCTAGGTCAAGTTTGAAACTGGGTCACGTGCGGTCAAAAACTAGGTCAGTAGGTCGGTCTAAAAATAGAAAATCCTTGTGACCTCTGTAGAGGCCATATTTTTCATAAGATCTTCATGAAAATTGGTAAGAACGTTCACCTTGATGATATCTAGGTCAAGTTCGAAACTGGGTCACGTGCCATCAAAAACTAGGTCAGTAGGTCAAATAATAGGAAAACCTTGTGACCTCTGTAGAGGCCATTTTTTTCATGGGATCTGTATGAAAGTTGGTCTGAATGTTCATCTTGATGATATCTAGGTCAAGTTTGAAACTGGGTCACGTGCGATCAAAAACTAGGTCAGTAGGTCTAAAAATAGAAAAACCTTGTGACCTCTCTAGAGGCCATATTTTTGAATGGATCTTCATGAAAATTGGTCAGAATGTTCACCTTGATGATATCTAGGTCAGGTTTGAAACTGGGTCACGTGCCGTCAAAAACAAGGTCAGTAGGTCAAATAATAGAAAAACCTTGTGACCTCTCTAGAGGCCATATTTTTCATGGGATCTGTATGAAAGTTGGTCTGAATGTTCATCTTGATGATATCTAAGTCAAGTTTGAAACTGGGTCATATGCAGTCAAAAACTAGGTTAGTAGGTCTAAAAATAGAAAAACCTTGTGACCTCTCTACAGGCCATATTTTTCACAAGATCTTCATGAAAATTGGTGAGAATATTCACCTTGATGATATCTAGGTCAAGTTTGAAACTGGGTGACGTGCCATCAATAACTAGGTCAGTAGGTCAAATAATAAAAAAACCTTGTGACCTCTCTAGAGGCCATATTTATGTCTCCCCAAGGAGACATATTGTTTTTGCCCTGTCCGTCCGTACGTCACACTTCATTTCCGAGCAATAACTGAAGAACCATTTGACCTTGAACCTTCAAACTTCATAGGGTTGTAGGGCTGCTGTAGTAGACGACACCTATTGTTTTTGGGGTCACTCCGTCAAAGGTCAAGGTCACAGGGGCCTGAACATTGAAAACCATTTCCGATCAATAACTAGAGAACCACTTGACCCAGAATGTTGAAACTTCATAGGATGATTGGCCATGAAGAGTAGATGACCCCTATTGATTTTGGGGTCACTCCATTAAAGGTCAAGGTCACAGGGGCCTGAACATTGAAATCCATTTCCGGTCAGTAACTTGAGAACCACTTGACCCAGAATGTTGAAACTTAATAGGATGATTGCTCATGCAGAGTAGATGACCCCTAACGATTTTGGGGTCACTCTGTGAAAGGTCAAGGTCACAGGGGCCTGAACATTGAAAACCATTTCCGGTCAGTAACTTGAGAACCACTTGACCCAGAATGATGAAACTTCATAGGATGATTGGTCATGCAGAGTAGATGACCCCTAACGATTTTAGGGTGACTCTGTTAAAGGTCAAGGCCACAGGTGCCTGAACATGGAAAACCATTTCCAATCAATAACTTGAGAACCTCTCGACCCAGAATGTTGAAACTTCATAGGATGATTGTTCATGCAGAGTAAATGACCCTTATTGTTTTTGGGGTCACTCCGTTAAAGATCAAGGTCACAGAGGCCTGAACATTGATAAACAGTTCCGATCAATAACTTGAGAACCACTTGACCCAGAATGTTGAAACTTCATAGGATGATTGAACATGCAGAGTAGATGACCCCTATTGATTTTGGGGTCAGTCTATTAAAGGTCAAGGTCACAGTGGCCTGTTCATGTAAAATCATTTTTTGGAAATAACTTGAGAACCACTTGACCTACAATGTTGAGACTTAATAGGATGATTGGACATGCAGAGTAGATGACCCCTACTTATTTTGAGGTCACTTGATCAAAGGTCAAGGTCACAGGAGCCTGAACAGTAACTTGAGAACCACTAGGCCAAGAGTGTTGAAATTTAGCGGGATGACTGGACATGCCAAGTAGACGATCCCTATTGCAGCCAACCATCAGTGTCTCTTTGACTTTCGCTCCTCACCCCTATTAACTTCTTGCCTGTAGGACTTTGCATTGGGGGAGACATGCGCTTTTTTACAAAAGCATTTTCTAGTTTTCATGGGATCTTCATGAAAGTTGTTCTGAATGTTCATCTTGATGATATCTAGGTGAAATTTGAAAATGGGTGAACTGCGTTCAAAAACTAGGTCAGTAGATCTAAAAAAAGAAAAACCTTGTGACCTCTCTAGAGGCCATACTTTTGAATGGATCTTCATGAAAATTGGTCAGAATGTTCACCTTGATGATATCTCGGTCAAATTCGGAAGTGGGTCACGTGCTGTCAATAACTAGGTCAGTAGGTCAAATAATAAAAAACCTTATGACCTCTCTAGAGGCCATATTTTTCAATGGTTCTTCATGAAAATTGGTCAGAATTATTATCTTGATGATATCTAGGTCAGGTTCAAAACTGGGTCACATGAGCTCAAAAACTAGGTCATTATATCAAATAATAGAAAAAACGACATCATACTCAGTTCAAAACTGGGTCGTGTGGGGACAGGTGAGCGATTCAGGACCATCATGGTCCTCTTGTTTATTTTTCTCATACACTGCAATTTTGGTTCATAAAAACCAAGTAAGATATTTTAAAAATTTGAGAAAATATTCATAACTTCAGGATAGCTTTCAAAAATATTCAGATGAATCTTGTGCTAAATTTTTGTTTAAAGGAACTTGTTCAGAATCTCTTTATATGAAATAAGTGAATCAAACAGTTCTCTCACTGGTCAGTAGCATATCTGTGCTTATAGTGCTTTGATAATTTGACAACTATTTAATGGCAGTGCGATTCATTAAAGTAAAAAACTGTTTCTGTAAGAGGTCCAGTCTTCTTTTAGATTTAGATAGCATTTTTCTGTACTAGACTGTTAACACTTCATTTGATTGAATACTGACTAGAAAATGTAGTTTTTCTGCTTTACATTCTTGTTTGCAGTCTTCTATTGTCGTTTAACATTTACCCTAAATTTCTAAAATGGATTGGCCCATCATTCAATTTGGGCAGTACCACTTGTTTTTTTTTTGTTTGTTTTTTTTTTTAACAATCTATTTTCAGCATTTTATTTTTGATCTAGTGTGTCACAACATACCATTAATTCATACAAATACCAATCTTAAGTAGCAAAGGAAATCAAAACAAACATACAAGAATTTTTTACATTTTTAGAAATTTCATTATAATAATATACAAATTACAATTGATGATAATATGCATAAACAAAAACAATCGAAGACAATGTCTAAAGGTGGCTTATCCATCAATATTAGTCATGGGTCTTTATCTTATAACATTTAGTCTAGAAACTTAAACAAGAGGGTCATGATGACCCTGGATCGCTCACCTAAGTAATATGAGCTACATGTTTCAAACTTCAAACTGATGCTAAAATATTAAGAAAGTAGGTCAGTAGGTCACATTCATGGTCACTGAAAGTCACTTTTAAGATCGGTGTGCAAAACTGTATATGTCACAAGAAAGAAGGTCAGTAGGTAAAGGTCACTGTCAGGTGACCCCTAGTCACTTGGAGTCATCAGGTAATTATAATTAAATAGTCTAGGAAAAATGATCTGATAAATTTTTAAGTATTTTCTCCTAAATAACTTGTATAACAAGTGACCCCCGGGAAGGGGCATCTTTTCTCTCAAGAGGCATAATTTGAACAATCTTGTTAGAGATCCACTAGGCAATGCTACATACCAAATATCAAAGGCCTAAGCCTTGAACTTTCAGACAAGAAGATTTTTAAAGATTTTTTCCCCAGGGCAGGGCCTCTTTTCACCCTAGGGGCATAATTTGAACAATTTTGGTAGAGGAACACTTGTTTATCAAAGGAGTGTTTGCTGAAAATTCACTGACTGGAAAGCGAACAGTTAAGAGCATGATCAGCCTGCACTGGTCACAAAGGCAGAATTACTTGCCGCCAGCAGGCTAAAGGTTAAAAAATTTGTAGTTCATTCTATTTGAATCATTTGATTTAAGTTAGTTTTTCATCACAAGTTTACAGCTGACTGTGAAAATATCCAGTTGTTAAAAAACAAATTGAACATCCTTTTTTTCTTTAAGAACTCCATGTCCTTCATAATCTTTTTTTTCTCCCAGTGATGACAAAAATAATGAAAGATAGATTAATAGTGAAACTAAAGGCAAGAGTTGTTTCATATCCAGCTGTCTTGTGATTTCTGTTCATTTCTTTCTCAGTTATGGTGGTATTCTGTAATAGATATTGTACTCTTGTAGATTTTCTGTCTTACCTTTTGCATGTAGCTTAAAATCTTAAACAGTCGGACTTGGTATGGAGAAAGGTTTTTCCGAAGTTTTCAAAACAAGTAAATTGCCAAGAAATATCAAAACTGAGGAGAGGAAAAAATATTTGAAAGGCAAAAATTACTGTTTCTACAACTCAATCAGAATTTACTAATAGGTCAAACATTTTACGATGCTGTCTTCTTTTTTATGCCCCCGAAGGTGGGCATATTAAAATTGCATTGTCCGTCCGTCCGTGAGTTCGTGCATCCGGTAAATTTTTGTCCGGGCTGTAACTCTTCCATCCATAAAGGGATTTTGAAATAAATTGGCATTAATGTTCACCATAATGCGACAACTTGTCATGTGCAAGACCCGGACCCCTGTCTCCTAGGTCAAGGTCACACTTAGAGGTCAAAGGTTAACATGGTATGTTTTGTGTCCGGTCCATAACTCTGCCAATCATTAAGGGATTTTGAAATTACTTGGCATAAATGTTTCTCATAATGAGAGAACATGTCATGAGCAAGACCCAGACCCCTAGCTCCAAGGTCAAGGTCACATTTAGAGGTCAAAGGTTAACATGGTCTGTTTCTTGTCCGATCCATAACTCTGCCATTGATGAAGGGATTTTGAAATTACTTTGCATAAATGTTCCCTATATTATATTAGTCTTGCACATGACACCTCATCTGATTATAGGCTATAATGAGATGAGGTGTCATGTGCAAGACTCAGACCCCTAGCTCCAAGGTCAAGGTCACACTTAGAAGTCAAAGATGTTTCTTGTCTGGTCCATAACTCTGCCATTTATCAAGGGATTCGAAAATAATTTGACACAAATGTTAACCATATTGAGAAGATCTGTCACACTTATGACCAAGGCCTCTTAGGTCAAGAACACAAAATGATATGTGATTTTTTGCACATACAACTGTGGCATTCTTGGGCCTACTTCGGGGGCATTTGTCACCAATAGTGACAGCTCTTGTTTCAGCATAAAAAAAATATTTGCTACAATCGTAAAGTGTTCTTAATTATTTCTAAATATGGAATTTCAACAGATTTTTTAATCAAGTCTGTATTTTCTTTGTTTAATATTTTAAGCTATCTTCTTGAATTTGAAATATTGTTCAATCTAAAATGAGAAGTTTTGTCTCTAGGTAAAGGTTTTGCAGTGTCACCAATACGATAT
The DNA here is from genome assembly GCF_021730395.1 of Mercenaria mercenaria. NCBI lineage: Eukaryota > Metazoa > Mollusca > Bivalvia > Venerida > Veneridae > Mercenaria > Mercenaria mercenaria. The sequence continues at coordinate 31,111,199 of NC_069362.1, forward strand.
ACAAGTGCTCCACAATTTTTGTATTACAAACAGCGGTAAATGGTTTACGTGTGATCCCTCCATTCTGCAAACCAAGCTTGGAAATAGCCCTTTAATGTCTGTGTGGAGAAGCATGGAGATATGTAGCACTTCAGTATACATGTAATGTAGTGTCATATTTAGATTCCATGTTAGTGTATGATAGATATTGAAAGTCATGCAGTAAACAATATCTATAAATATTTAATGCAATTGTTTCTTTAGTTTTTTGGTACCAGTATATAGTTCTGGAATATTTCTATCTTTGACATGCTTCTCAACTTGCAAGACAATTTACATCTATAACAGTTAACTATCCATACTAACACAATGGTCATGATGATTTTTCCTTCTAATTACCCATGATTTGTTTGTTTACAGTTTGACCAATGGCATTATGCGTTACTGTCTTAGATTCTTAATGGAAGGTCTTCTTAGTATCATGAGCCTGAAATACTGTTGGAGAAATAGGTTCATTTACACTACAAAAATGAATGGAGTGTCATCATATAGACTGATTTATATCAGTCCTTTAGCCATTTATTACCAGAGTTAAATAATGAATTATTATGCAAAGTGTTTGATTCTAGAGTTAAAACACTAAGTTATTCTTCAGGGGGATTATACTTTGTCCAAATATTTAATTTTTAACAAATAAATTTTATTAATTTTTAATAGACAAAAAGTTATATATTGAATGTTTCATAAAAGTGAGTAAAAAGCCACACCATTTATTGACATTTAAGTGATTCAGTAGAATGCCATGAAAATAATAATATAAATCTCTGACACAATGATTTCACCTTATGACCCTTTGCTTGCAGTACATGTAATCCCTTTTTGCACACCTTCTTATATCTGTTTACATGTCACATTTCATGCATATCCATCCCTAATTTGTTCCCTTCACTTTCAGGATGCCAAGTCAAAAGTTTTACCCAATATTATAGGTTGCGGATCTTTTACATTGACCCTGTATCTAGAGGTTGCGAGTTTGGTCTTTGTTGAGTGCAGCATACATTCTCTATGGCAATTTATTTTCCCTATACTTTTGATTAATGTTTGGAAGTTGTCAATTAGTCAGTACTGTAGCAGAATCCAGGAACACTGGTTAGTTTAACTGACCACAACTACATTATACCCCAAGAAACAGCAATGTTTTTAGGGTGACCCTCTACCTAATTCTTAAGGTCATTTTGTTTTGTTAAAAGACAACAGGGGCAAGTTTTCCTTATATGGCTATATAGAATAACTGACCAAAATATTGTTGAAAAACAGCAGTGCTGCTGGTAACCTTACATAGTAAAACAATAAAACTATTACAAACTTTATAAGTGAAAATGATTTGAAAAGCTTTGATATAGCTATATGATAATATTTGTATGCCATCATGCTATATATTCAAAAAAGAGCCTATATATTTCCTTTTTCCTGCAGATAATGGATTCTTCTGATATTATATTTCTAGCAGATTTAAAAAAAAGAAGAGAAGGAACACATTTTCTTGAAGTAATGCATGAAAATAGCACTATATCCACTCCATATTTGATTGTTTAATGCTCACAATAAAATAATTATTAAAGACTTTCCTTTGGAAGTTCATTGAAAATATATTTCAGTTTTTTGGTCTCCAGTATAAATCAAATTAGTATAAAATTTTCAATTCCATGTGTTACTATATTAAATGTGTAACCAGCATACTGTTGAAAGTCCATGTAATTGATTTGATTTATGTCTACAACTTACTAAATATGATTTTTCTTTCTTATATTTCAGCTCCTTCGACACCTAGTCATAACAACCCATATTATCGCAGAGGTCGCCAAATGAGTTCTCTAGTGAGATCATGAACACTGCATCATTGACTTATATTATAATTTATACATATACCGGTACATTCTTTAATTTAATGGACATTCTATGAATGCTATTGGACAAACAAATTTAAATGTTTTATTACTGACAAACATGACAGTATGTGCCAAATTGCCAAAAAGTGTCATTTTATGTAGGTATGCGATAGTATGACAGGTACAGAACCCAGAAAAGGAAGTGATTTTCCAAGCTTTTTCGTGATAATGACACTTATCTGGATCCTAAAGATGGATTTCAGAAGATTCAAGCTTCTGATGATAGAGATGAACTAGCAGACAACATGACTTGTGGTGTTTGAGTAGTTACTTCCTTTGTATTATAGACACGTTTCTTGGAACTTGAGTTTAGCATAGGTTTATGCACTTGTCAACTAGAGACATTCGTGTTATGAACTAATGAGTTGATACAGAACCTCCTGATAGTTGGGATGTATTGTATTGCTTTCGTGAAAAGGATCTGATGAGAGACCTCACATTATATTAGATATTATAGTTGTGCTACAAAATGGCGATTGTTTTCTTTTTGTCTGTGATAGTCCATTTTTTTCATTAGAATTATGTTAAGATTTCTGCATTGTATATACATAGTCATTTTAGTGTAGTAAGTCTTTAAGTTCAATAAAAAGGCCTGACATTACCTGTACAATCTGCTTGTTTGATGTTAGAAGGAAATGGATATGAATAAGATTGCTGAACGTACAACTGTTGCTAATCTTTAAACGCAGTGGTCCTTGACTACCGTCTTAAAGCAGTCACAAAATAGCCTTAGATTATTAATTTTTAACCTTTATATACTTACTGAATGTCGGAAAATAAAATCTTACATAAAAGTACTCTTACATTTAACTATTCTTTTCAAGATTTTCTGTATGTTTTTTTAGCTCACCTGTCACCAAAGTGACAAGGTGAGCTTTTGTGATCGCGCGGGTCCGTGTCCCGTCGTGCGCCCGTAAACTTTGTTGTGCCCATTAGAGGTACATTTTTATGGGATCTTTATGAAAGTTGGTCAGAAGTTTTTTGATGATATTAGGTCAAGTTCAAAACTGGGTCAGGCCTTAAAAAAAACTGGTAGTAGGTCTAAAATAGAAAAAACCTTGTGACCCTTAGAGGCCATTACTTACAAATCTTCATAAAAAATTGGTAAAAATGTTCACCTTGATGATATCTAGGTCAAGTTCGAAACTGGGTCCGTGGGGTCAAAACTAGGTCGTGGCCCTAAAAATAAAAAAACCTTGTGACCTCTAGAGGTCATATTTTTCATGGATTTTCAGAGTATTGGTCAGAAGGGTTTATTTTGTTGATAACTAGGTAAAGTTCGAACTGGGTACATAGGGTAAAAAAAATGGTATTAGGTCTAAAAAATAGAAAACCTTGTACCCCTTAGGGGCCCATTTTTTTTAATGTCTTCATAAAAAATTGGTCGAATGTTACTTGATGATATCTAGGTCAAGTTCAAAACTGGGTCATGGGGGGTTAAAACTGGTCGAGATCAAAAATAGAAAACCTTGTGCCTTTCCTGAATTTTTTATGAGATTTATGAAATTGGTCAAAAATGTTCACCTTGATGATATCTAGGTCAAGTTCAAAAATGGGTCCGTGGGGTAAAAAAACTAGGTCAGTAGGTCTAAAATAAAAAAACCTTTGTGCCCTCTCTAGAGGCCATATATTTCCAAGTCTTCATAAAAATTGGTCAGAATGTTACCTTGATGTATCTAGGTAAAGTTCGAAAACTGGGTTATGTGCGGTCAAAAACTAGGTCAGTAGGTCTGAAAATGGGGAACCTTGTGACCTCTTAGAGGCGTTTTTTCAATGGATTTATGAAAAAATTGGTCAAAAATGTTTCCCTTAAAGATATTGGGTTTTCAAGTTCAAAACGGGGGTCACGTGGGGTTAAAACGGTCAGTAGATCTAAAAAAAAAAAAACCTTGTGACCTTTTAGAGGCCATTTTTTCATGAGATCTTATAAATTTTGGGTTTCAGATTTTCATTTGATGATATCTAAGTCAGATTCGAAAGGGTCAGGGGGGGAAAAAAAACTAGGCCCCAGTAGGTTTTAAAAATAGAAAAACTTGTGACCCTCTGAGGCTTATTTTCAATGGATCTTCATGAAAATTAGTGAGAATGTTCAGCTTGATGTTCTAGGTCAGGTTCGTAACGGGTCATGTGCAGTCAAAAACTAGGTCATTAGGTGAAAAATAGAAAAACCTTGTGCCCTCTTAGGGCCCTTTTTTTTCAGAGATCTTCATGAAAATTTGGTGAGAATGTTCACCTTGATGATTCTAGGTCAAGTTTAAAAGTGGGTCGGTCCCTTTCAGAAACTAGGTTTTAGGTAAATTAGAAAAAACCTTGGTGACCTCTTAGAGGCCATTTTTTTCAATGGATCTCTGAAAATTGGTCAGAATTTTTTTTTTTTGATTTTCTATGTCGTGTGCTCAAAAATAGGTACTTGTAAAAATAATGAAATAACGATGTAAAAAGTTGAACACTGGGTCTGTGGAGATAGGGAGGATTCAGGCCCATCAGGGGCCCTCTTGTTTAGATATTAGACATCCCAATGACTGTTAGGAAAAAAAGCACGCTCTCTTGTTGGGTTTTTTTTGTTAAACGGAAAATCGACACAAATCTTTCCCTGTATATTTGGTTGTTTGCGACATTTCCAGCATAGAGGTCATAACACCAGAAACTCTTGTCAGATATATAAGAAATTTTTCTCTTATTCTCTTAACAAATTAAGAAAATGATTTTAGTGGGACTATTTCTGCCTGTGTGAAAATGAGCAGTGGGAGTATGAATCTGTCCTGGTACCACCCTTGAGCTTGCAGCTTTCTGTTGAAAGCTTTAGCATCCATATTGTATCTTTATTTAACTGCTATTATATCTGGCTCTATTTCTCTGTCTTGTGAATACTTGACTGTATTATAGACATGACTTGCATATTGTTATAAAGTGTTGCTGTTAGGTTTGGACTTATAGACTTGCTACACCATTGTGATATCTTACTAACACTAGAACTGTAGAGGTGCAATGTTTGTACTGGCTGAATATTTCACTTATTTTTACATTGATAGATGTTAATGCTAAAACATCGGACTTTATTGAAACATGTCCGTAGCCTGATCATTAACGCATATATTGATGTCATATATACTAGAATATTTTGGCCAGTCTTAGATACAGTTGAATCTCAATATATCGAATTCCAAGGGATCAAGCGTTTTACTTCGAGATAACCGAAATTCGACTTAAAATGACATTTTGTGCACGTGTTTTCGGGATAGGATTTGAAAATGTTTTCAACATGGCCGGATTTTTTTTAGATAAGCGAGTTCGAGATCTCGAGTTTCAACTGTACTACATTTATATGAGGTATTGTAAAAAAATTTCTTTCACCTTGAGGAGTCCTAACACTAGATAAGTAAACAGAATATATCTAGCTAGCAGCCTAGGCTAGGATTCAAAATTTTAAAACTAAGAAAAAAACAGCTTTGGAATGATATCTTTCCATTGGACAGTTGCTTAGCAACAACCAGTTAAATATTTTCAAAGAATTTAAACACAATTTTTTACATTTAGTCACATTTAAAGCAACATTCACAAACTGCATGTATAGAAATTTAAGCAACATTTTTTTATTTTTATATGCTGTTTTCTCAGGTGTTACAGACTTGACACAAAATTAGTAAAAGTATAGGAGAGATCGTGTTTGTATACAAATTCTATTTTTAGAACTGATAAGACAGTGATCGGGTGGGCAGAAGCCGACCGTCCATGTTTTTTGTAAACGGTGATGTTTTTCTAACGGTCTAAACTTTTTTTAAAACACAAATTACATAAATAATTTTTTGATCAATGGAAAGGTTTTTAAAACAAGCAATTTATTGATTATTTTTAAATTGTTATTTCGAAATAAAATGGATTAATTATGAACGCTTAACTTACACTGTTTTTCTAAAGGTTGTGAAAATCACTACGCCGCTTTTAAAATTATATGTCTTTTTAAAACGGTTATTCATTGAAAAAAGTATTTGGATACAAAAATATGAAGATTGTTAGTATTTCAAATCTTTTTGAATTTTGAAAATCCAAAAATGAGCAAAAAAGTTATTAAAAATTAAAAATTCCGATTCAATACGCAAACGGTGTTAAAATCATTTGTTTTGCCAACCACCAGATAAACAGATGTTAACGCGTGACGTCACGGCGATCTCTCCTATAGGTCTAACTAAAATTCATAGTTTTTGAGCAGTTTAAGCAAATTGCTTCATTGTCAACAATGTTTCAGCATACCAAATTACTTGGCATTTATGAATTATAATATCAAATTTTTAGTTGAAGCATTGCTGAAAATAAGCACTTTAGTGAAGGACATTTCACATCCTTAAGTTTAATACCAGTGAATGTCCAGTCTGGGACAGATGACACCTTGATGTGGTTTAATAGGCTACAAAGACCTGATGTTCGTCTGTTTTTGAGTGCTGAAATTCGGTGGAAAGAATTTTCAATACTTCATTTATTATATCGTAATCAATTTTCTGTCTCAAATGAACCACAGCACACAACATTGATAATGAAATTAGGATTAAAAGACAACATTACTCAGATTCTAGACAGTATGAAATCTTGAAACAATTACTTATTTGTTAGCTGGACGATTATTTTTAGAAGAAAGGACTGGACGTTCTGTGTTGTTAAAGAAACTGTTTCAATGGCTATATTTATTGTCTCTATTACTGTATAAGTGGTTAATTTTACCGCACAGAAATATTTTCCATTTTCATGATTAGGAAATATTTGCAAAATTAAAATCACTCCCAAGGTAATGCCAAATACTTCCTAGTTAGCAGAAAATTATTTCTTTTACCTCGGCTTTGTTATATCTATAACTTCGTTTAGATAGAAATTTACATCATATATTTAATATTTTACATTTATATTACTAAGCAGTGGTACAATAAACTGCTGCAAAAATAACTTGATCTTTCTTGATATACACAGAAAAATTTATCTTGAGGAAGTTTGTCACTCCTTGAGAAAACGGGTAATAACAAATAAAAGATCCCGCAAAAAAACAAAAAAAACAGTGTTCCCTGGAACAGAAATCTGGCAGCAGTGTCCATCTTAATTTTTACTCAAAAACACCATACACAAAGTCAAACATAAAACGTTTACTGCTTACTGGTAATCTACTTCTTCATGTTCAGGTTTTTATTTGAACTTTCACTAAGGATAGGATGACACTAGTTATTTTTTGTATCATGCTAGTTTCAATAAAAACCACTGAGGATGGTTACCATAATAGGTACTTTTTAAAGTTTTAGAATACCTTGAGTAGTGTTTAAATAATGATCAAAAATGAGTTTCCGTCGTAAAATTAAACCATTTTTGACACCAAAAAAATTCTAAAATTTAATTGTTAGCTTTATTTGATAGATTGTAATGAAACTGTCAGAATATCTCAGTTAGCACAAAGCAACATTTACCTGTGTTGTGGGAGGGGGAATGAAAATTTTCAGTAATTTATTTCCAAACTGTGATTTGAAAAAACATTTTCACTTTTACAATTAAAAGAAAATCCAACAAACGCAATCAGGAGATAATCAAAATATTTTAAGTTTTTATTTAAATCTTGCATTGTGAAGCAGAAAGTTGCAAAAAAACTTGTTACAGGTAAGATGGATCAAACAGAATGAGCTTTTATACTCAAAAGATTAAAAGAAAATGAATCTTCTCTTTATCGACCTGAAACAATCATTATTATATAGCTATTCAAGAAATCGTTAGCTGTCAATTTAATTCATCTCAACATTTTTTTTCCGTTATTGTTTCCTTTCATTCTTCTGCTATATTTCTGTGATGTAAAACTATCCACTTGTATATACAGTATATTGTAATTGTTTTACTATAATGTTATGATGTTCATTTTACTTAAAAAAAAATGGTAATTTCAAAATGGCTTAATACTGAAAGAACCATTTAAACAGAGATTGAAAATTTCATGTATTTAAACTACTCATCTTGTTTTCAATTATTCCTTTCATTGTCCATTTAGTTTACATGTACATGCATTACTTAATAAATTGCAAACATTGTTATAATTGTTGTTCTTTCTAATGTTGACAAGGGTCCATTTAGCATGGCGACTTTTCTTTTGCATTACAAACCAATATCCTGATATCGTTATTATATGTATGGGATGAATTGTTGTTGATTTGATAGTTTTTAATCAGCATTCTAGCATAAAACTGCTGTTCTTGTCACTTTTCAGGAGTGTTTTAAACAGGAGAAGAAAATGTGTGTTTAACAGAGAGATTTTCGCACTCACGCTGTTCTAACACTTTTTATTATGTCTCGATTCCGTGGCAAAGCATAAACGTATTACGTCCCCAAAACGGATAATTCAAAAGGAAATGACATCAGCGTGAAAAAACAACGTAGACTTTACCTCGCATTTCTTGGAAATTTAATGACGTTGAAGGACAATGTATTTATTATGACCCACTTCGAAGAAGGAGGGGTATATTGTTTTGGAGATGTCTGTCGGTCGGTCGGTATGTAGACCAATCCGTTTCTGGATCATAACTCAAGAACGCTTGGGCCTAGGATCATGGAAGTTGATAGGTTGGTTGGTCATGACCAGCAGATGACCCCTATTGATTTTGAGGTCAGTAGGTCAAAGGTCAAGGTCACAGTGACCAGGAACAGTCTAACGGTCTCCAGATGATAACTCAAGAATGCTTGGGCCTAGGATCACGAAACTTTGATTTTGAGGTCAGTATGTCAAGGACACAGGGACCTGGAACAATAAAACCGTTTCCAGATGATAACTTGAGAATGCTTGGGCCTAGCATCACGAAACTTAATAGGGAGGGTTTTCATGACCAGTAGATGACCCCTATTGATTTTGAGGTTAGTAGGTCAAAGGTCAAGGTCACAGTGACCTGGAACATTTAAAATGTGTCCAGTTGATAACTTGAGACTGCTTGGACCTAGGATCACGAAACTTAATAGGGAGGTTTTTCATGACCAGCAGATGACCCCTATTGATTTTGAGGTCAAAGGTCAAGGTCACAGTGACCAGGAACAGTTTAACGGTTTCCGGATGATAACTCGAGAACACTTGGGCCTAGGATCACGAAAGTTGATATGGAGGTTGATCATGACCAGCAGATGACCCCTATTGATTTTGAGGTCAGTAGGCCAAAGTTGAAGGACACAGGGACCTGGAACAGTTAAACCGTTTCCAGACGATAACTTGAAAATGTTTGGGCCTAGGATCACGAAGCTTGATAGGGAGGTTGATCATGACCAGTAGATGACCCGTATTGATTTTGAGGTCAGTAGTTAAAAGGTCAAGGCCACAGTGACCTGGAACAGTTAAAATGTGTCCGGACGATAACTTTAGAATGCTTGGGCCTAGGATCACGAAACTTAATATGGAGGTTTATCATGACCAGCAGATGACCCTTATTGATTTTGAGGTCAATAGATCAAAGGTCAAGGTCACTTTGACCAAGAACAGTAGAACTTTTGTGCACAGTGACCAAATAATTTCTGTTCCTTGTGCAATTATTGAATGCATCAAGGGGGGCATTTCATGTTCTACGAGCTCTTGTTTACTTGGTTTTTATGCTATTTATGCTAGAATAGCGTTAGCGCATGTTCTTTTCATGTTATAACATCTTCAGAATCCCTCGGGATTCTGCAGATGTTATAACACGAAAAAACATGCGTTATTTCTACAAAGTCAATTCCCATCGAAAAATAAAATTCATGTTATATTTACATGTTAGTTATTTGTTGGAGGGTTTAACATTCCATCAATTATGCAACAATTGACTGCATTCGGCATCACGTTCATTCGTGTTCTCAGAAGTATCTGACCTCTTGCAAAACATACTCTGGTGCTTGGGATTGACTTAAAACACAGTGCCTTATATCAGCTCTTTATATAGAACATACTTTTGTCAGAGGATCAAACTTGTGACCTACTGATTCATAATGCTTCGCTCTGCCTACAGAGCTAACAGGGCAGGCGCCTTAAGTGTTTAGTTCACCAATTTATGCATAACTGAAAAGCTGTTTTGGTAGGTACCATGAAATCGTTTTGCCATTAAATAAGACGATTTCAATGTCTGATCTCTTCATTCAGTGTCCAGGCCGAAAATACCTAGATTCCAAATTTGATTAGAAACATTTTACATTTTTAGCTTGACTATTCAAAGAATAGTCTAGCTATTCTACTCACCCTGGCGTCCGAATCGGCGTCGGCGTCCACACCTTGGTTAAGTTTTTTGCATGCATACATACAAGCCATCAATTTAAAAGCATATAGCTTTTGAAACTTGTTTTTTCTTTTTCTAGGTCAATTACCAACCTCTCTGGCTCAAGCCCATAAACTCTGGACATGTATTTTGAGCAAATTATGAACCTTTTGGGACTTAGTTAATTTTGGTTAAAGGTTTGAAGCATCCGTGACTATCTCCAAAACTAATGCAGATATTGATTTTGAAACTTCACATGTGTCTCGGGTTATAAAATAGTGATAGTAGGCAAGTCCCATAACCTCTGTCCTTCATTTTGGCCAAATTATGCCCCTTTTGGACTTAGCAAATCTGGTTAAAGTTTTGTGTGCAAGTACATTACAGCTATTTCTAAAAGGCATATTAGAAAGCCCGACCCGCTTAGCTCATTAGGTAAGGCGTTGGTATACGGATCTCGGGAGCTCGAGTTCGATCCTCGGGCGGGGCGTATGTTCTCCGGGATTTTGAATAAACGGACATTGTGTCTGAATCAGTAGTCCTCCACCTATGATCATGTGGGGAAGTTGGCGCAGTTACTTGCGGAGAAAAAGGTTAGTACTGGTACGAATCCATAATACTGGTTAGGTTACTGCTCGCCGTTACATGACTGAAAATACTGTTGAAAAAACGGCGTTTAAACCAAAAAAAAACATGGCATATAGACATGAAACTTTATTGTTTTTCTTTTTCTAGATCCAATTACCAACCCTCCATGGCTCAAGGACCCCATAACCTCTGACATGTATTTTGAGCAAATTATGCCCCCTTTTAGACTTAGGAAATTTTTGGTTAAAGTTTTTCATGCAAAGTTACTCATCTCCAAAACTAATTCAGATTTTGATTTGATACTTCACATGTGTCTTCGGGGTTATAAAACTATTTGATGCAGCAAGTCCCATTACTCTGACCTTCATTTTTGGCCAAATTATTGCCCACTTATTGGACTAAGCAAATTTGGGTAAAGTTTTGCGTGCAAGTAACTCCAGCTTTTACTAAAAGGCTACTAGATTGAAAAACTTATTTTTTCTTTTCTAGATCAATAACTAACCTCACTGGATCATGTCCCATTACTTTACATGTATTATGAGCATATTATTCCCATTTTTGGGGGAGACTTAGAAATTCCTGGTTCAAGTTTTGCGTGCAAGTATTACAGCAATTACTAAATGGCATATAGATTTGAAACTTATTTTTTCTTTTTCTAGATCAATTACAAAACTCACTAGCGTCATGTCCCATAAACTCTGGCATCGTTTTGTGGGCATAATTATCGCCCCTTTTGGGATTTTGAAAATTCTGGGGCAAGTTTTACATTTAAGTTTCTATCACCAAAACTAATGCAGATATTGAATAGAAACTTCACAATGTGCCTTCAGGGTTATAAAACTAGTTGATAGCAGCAAGTCCAAGTAATTGGGTTGGCTTTTTGGTCAAATTAGTATGCTCCCTTTTGAACTAAAACTCTTTTGCATATTTAACTTTTTGGGTAATATTTTCCTGCTTCTTGGACAATATTTGGAATAGTCGAGCTTGGCTGTCTTTCGGACAGCTCTTGTTTAAATATAAACTTAAATTCTTTCTACTGTTTTCTTTTTTTATATATGAAAATAAAATGTGTCATACAGAGGACTTTTACTTACTGACGAAACAAATTTAACCATAAAATGTTTACTAGAAAAATACTACACATTCAAAAGAGCCTGCAATATTTCTCCAGTGTTTCTCGGGTCTGAATATTGCCATTCCTGTTGAATATTTATTAATTACAATATTTCCACTGAACACCAACAAACTTTCATCAAGTGCCGGTTTTGAATTGAGCTATAGCCTTCGTTTATTTGCAACAGTCCTTTAACAGACCTTTATTTTACCCCCGACGTAAAGTATATGGGGGCTTTACTCGAGTCGCGTATGTCAACCCGTCTGTCCGTCTGTCGTGTCTGCTACATATCTTCATAACTGCTAGGAAAATTTTCATAAAACTTTCATCAATAAGAGCACAGTAACCAGACCGCTAGGTCGAAGGTCAAGATCAGGAGATCAAAGATTACGTAGGTTAACTTCGTGTCCACCTTATATCTTCTATACAGGTAAAATGAATTTCATAAAAATCGCAAGTATTTCACCTCATCCAATGTCAGGGGTGGTATAGTACGTCATCAACAGGTGCGCGCAACACTTCCCGGTGCGGCTTTGTTGTGTCAAAAACTATCTCCGATTCGAGATGAGTAACTTGCCGATTTTTACATTGAAACTAATAGATTCGGACATGACATTGATCTAAAGTACCCGCACATGCGTTCTAGTTATCATTTACGTTTGCATTTTTCAAGAAAGCCTTCCGTTTTAAGAGAACATTCTTGCACACTGCCCTTCCTGGGAAACACTTCCCTATTCACCACACTTATTTATGTCGGCCATAACAAGAGTTTAATGCATTTCTGATAAAATCCAAGCATATACAGGGGATGTTCTTTTTTGGTAAACAGATGTCAGTGGAACCTTGATTAGTCATTGGAATCTAAACTTTCGAAAAATCAGGTAAACTAATAAATTTTGCCTTCCGGTTCACCAACTGTATGATGTCCTTCCCGGCTTCACCAATTTCCAGCATGACTAACATCGGGCTGGTGCTCATGTAATGTGATCACGCTTGCCTGGAAGTTCTATTAATTCGGATAAACGAATTGTTAGAGTGCTTGCACTAGATGGTCCATAAACATCATTGAAGCATTTTGAAGATAGTTATTGAAGAACGAGGCATCTCTTCGCGCCATGTACCCGGATAAATCCTAAACTCTGTTCAGCGACCCTAACTCAGTGCAAACATGGCTGACAGAAAAGACGATGTTTGTAGTTAAATTTTTTATTTTTTTAATTTTTCCTTGTCTTTTTCGTGTTTTTGTGTGAGTATGCAAATGTTTGCGTAAACCTTTTGATAGTCATAATATCTGATATTGATAACATGTTCTGTGTACTAAAATATTTCAATCGGGGAAATGTCACCTTATGTGGCTGGAATCATTAAAATGTTACTCAAAAAAGTCTTTCTAAATGAATATGTTTTATGTTTCTAACTGTTTTAAAGTACCAGAAATTTGCAGCAAGACCTTACTTATTAATGTATTAGTTCCGTAAATATCTCTTTTTGACAATTGATTAACAGTATCAGAGTCGAAAAATTTTGAAATCGATTTTTATAGCTTAAAAAACTTGTTATTGATTATGAAGGTGGGTTTAAATTGTGGATACAATTCCTAACTGGTATAGGAAACAGTGCTGGACTAAATACGAATTAGAATGATAAACACCTACCAAACAGGAAACTGCTGTTCCGTCTGTGCTTTTTTATGGACTGCTAGATGCTCGTAGTTCTTTGATGTGGGGATTCCTATGTCCAACTATCCGATCGTGATTTTTTGCGTCGGACAAAGTCGCATTTTATTCTGGGTGTCCGCGGACAAGCATATTTTTTCGGTATAAAAAGAGGAAATAAAATATAATTTAGATTGTGTGTTGCTTCAGGGGTATGGAGGTGATATGATAATGGGTTCTTTGATGGTCTCGCGCACACTGTAACTCGGTGATATGATTAAATATCATGAGAAATTTTGATACAAGAAGATTTATTCTAACGTCGGAAAAGTATAAAACATATAAACTAGCTTTAAAGATATTTTCCCGACAAAACACATGTAAATAAGCTCAAACATAAGGTAAAAACAGCAGTAATAAAATGCAATTAATGTTAAGCATATTAAGCAAATAAAGCAGTTGGCTCTAAGTAGTAAGAAACCCAATCTCAAATTATCACCATACATGTTACAGGATTAACCCCCCAACAAAATAGCACATATGTACTAGCAAAATAAAACGAAAAAAAGTAATTTACCACATTACAGATTTAGGCACATTTAAAAGCAACATAAAAAAATTCAGCTGACACTACTCAAAAATAATGAAGCAGTCACATTTTATACAACATGCATTTAAAAAAAAACATAAAAGAAGAAATCCATATACATGTAAAGGGACATAAGATACTATTAAAGTTGCTGAAGAAAAAATTTTTGCATCATCACTTATAGCTTCTGTTAACTAAAACTATAAAAGGAAATAAGGGTTACACACAGAGAACTGAATGGACATTTATAGACATCAGAAACGTAAACATAATTTGACCCCAGTAGTCAGCCAAATTAAAATCAAAAGCACACAGAGATCGCAAGTATGTCTAAAAACAAGTCGGAACGTTTTTAAGAGTATTTCTCTGAATTCATCTGGCTTTGCACCATTGCGTGGGGCGTGTTTCGGCATGACCTCAAAAGATCCCGCAACACTGCTTACGCGATTACAGACTTTGAATAAACGTTTAAAACAATATATTTTCAACAGCTCATATTTTACCACAGTTACTGTGAATATGCTTTTATTTTCATTGTCCTGAAAAGGAACTCGAATCATCAGTCTATTTGCGTTTCATGAGGTTTATATTACAAATTCAGAGCAAGTGAATTTGACTATGGACAAGTGGATTTTAGTCGTCCGTGGGACAAGTGAAATGTAAGGGATACCACACCCTGTACGTCAGGCCAGCATCACTCCCCCACCCCACCCCACCCCAACCCACACACACACACACACACACTCACACACACACACACACACTTTTCTTCCCTATTTACCGTCTGAAAAAATAGTCATATTTAATAATTAATCATAATCTAACACCCATTAATTTAAACAATATCAAATATATTCCATTAGCACCTCTAATAAAAATATCTTACACTATACGAATACAAGATTTGAAACAAACACAATTCATCGAAACTCTAGTGTGTGTGTGTGTGGTGTGAGTGTGTGTGTGAGAGAGAGGAGAGGGGGGGGCGGCGGAGGGAGAGAGGGTTGGGGACTACCAGAAACTTCGAACATCGGTGTATTAAATAATTTCTTATGTAAATTTAATAATTTGACTTTTTATACTGAGTTAATTTTTTGGGTTGAGTTTATCCAATCATTGATATTTGCAAAAATATTAAAAATTATGAAAAAATAATTGGACTGTAGTGGGCATACATTAACTTCTTAAAATTAATGACAAAGTTTGAAGACAATACCGCTTATAAGTAACGTTTCAATAATCAGGACATGTACATGTCAACTCATTTCATTTCTATAGATTTACTAGTCAGTTAGGTGTTTTATCGTCACACAATTTCATGTCAGTTAGGTTTTTATCATCTCCTCATGTAAACTGAGTTCGGTTTTTATCAAATCAAAAGTTAGGTTTTTATCCTTTTCTCGCTGTCAGTACACTTTGAAACATGTATTGTGTCAACATGTAGAATTGGAAGTTAACAACATGGTGTAAAAGGGGCCTATAAGCAGTATATTATGCTTTCTGGAAACAGCAAAGAGTCGAGGCATCAAAGCCTTGAGTATTTTTAAAGATTTTTTTGTAAAGTTTCATTGAAAAAGTTCCCATTGTCGTCGTTTTTCCACCTGATTACACAAAGGCTGATATATTTAAATGCTGATACATTTAGATAATAAATATACACTTGATCAATGGGATAGATATAAACAACAGAAACATCCTTTTACATCGTAATTACACAGAAAACAATGTTATATCCGGCTTTACATCCGCAATGTTGGCACTGAGTTAGGGTCGCCTGAAACAGAGGTTAGATTTCCGGGTACATGGCCGTGGATCTTGAACATTATGTTGTATACTATAAACGTGCATATGTATGATCTAATTATGTTCTATCCATGTCCTTATATTTTGTTATTTTAGGTACATGAAAGGGGGGGATGAAAAACTTCTAGTCTGATCAGTGGAATTGTCATATGTATGTTCAAAAGGATTGCTGAGTGATCGGCATGCAAGACATGATTGAATATTATATTTTCCTAAAGCTGTTACGACATATTTATTGAGAAGGTGGGAGGAAGAGCCTCTAACGGAATTACCTAGACAAGGATGTCAACGGCTCAACTAGGTCTCCGTACCAACGTGTCAACGACTTATATATGTCGGTTGCTGTTTAAAGGTATGGATATAAATACACTGATTTATTTTTCAAATTGTTACAGTAGTTAAACCTAATAAGGGGGTATAGTGTGATAGGCACTTCGACACATGATAAGATAAATAGAAAGTATTTGGGAAACCATTAGTTAACTTGTTACTCTAAGTATTTTGTCATGATAACGATTATGGCGTTTCATCGAAAAATAGGCGGTATGATGGCTTTGATTCGAACTTGAGTTCAAGGCCAGACTCGATGAGGGACATATAAGAATATGCATTGTTAATATGCTAGTAAAGCAAAAATGTTTTAGTTTAAATAATTATCATGTGCTGGTTTTTAAGGAGCAAACCTTTTAATATATTTTTATAGGTATAACGTCGCACCATGCAGTTTAGTTTTTACATGAGAGGCTACTATTTAGTTCTTGTTAACGTTTTCAGGGCCACGTGATTCATCACAATTGGCTCGGGAAAAATGAGGAAAAATTACGGTATCGCGCCAATGAAATGTTCTTATTAAGGAGTTTTAGATGTGCGCAAGGGAAAGCTAGAGTGACTGCAACCGAATTATAATTACCACGTGTAGAATGGGACATCGCTTGAATTTCACTAAAATGCGGTTCAGGATTTAAAATTTGGTCTAATGTCCAGTTTTTGCTTGCAAAATCTTATTGCACCCCTTATTACATGTTTAAATTGAAGTGAGCTTGAACAGTGGTAGAACCATTTTACTTGCAATGTAAATCATTTTGCTTTTCTTAAAATGTTTAGTTAGTTGAAAATGTTTTTGTATACAAGACTATTTAAATTTGGAAATTTACGGATTTTTTATTTAAAACCCTTTCACAGTGGAAAGCCGTTGTGACATAAACATACGCACATACACTTTCAAGACATTGCAAATCTTCCTTTATATCTGCTAGGTTATATATTACACAAATCATCGAAGTAGATTGTTACTTGATTGTAGCAAATTCTTTATTTTATAAACACATTAAATTGAGTATAATGAATAACATTTCATTAACTTTGGACGTAAGTCTTTATTAAACTCAACATTTAAAAAATGAAAATATCACTTAAGTTTCATTTAGATCGCATATCTTGAACAAATTCTTTCCACATTGTATGCTTTAATTTTCTTCGATCAAGAAGTAGTGTACATCTCTATGTCAATATTCTCAACAACTGGAAATATTCAGGACACGACAGCAAAGGTCATGAAGTGGAGATGCACTGCTAAACTTCATAAAATCAACAAAAATCGAATATAGTAACTCTGAAACCATTAAAACTGGAATATGTTCAGGTTTTGCGCAACTAAACTTAATTATAACTCAGAAAAAATTCATTAAAAACACACACAAAATTGAGGAAAGTGCTATGTAGTATAATCTTGGGAACGTTTATTGACGAAACGTTGAGATAACAAGAATATTTACAATTGTTGTGTTGTACCCGTTTTGATGCATAGTGTCAACTACATTTCTTACAAAGTGTAATACTGCTGTTGCCTTTCATCAAAAATCTGTGAAATGTTATTTAGAGAAAGGCGAGGCACTGACAAGACTCTGTCGACTTCAATTACAGACAGATAAAACAAAACATGTTTCAATATAAAATACAGTGGTTCAAGTCACGCAAAATCACATTAAATTCCGTCTACAAAAGCTGTCATGGCTCTGTATTTACGGTAGTGGTCACACGTAACAGTGAGCTGTTTTTAAACGGTGTTGCACATATTGCCCAGTGAGTTGGAACCCCAAACATACGACTACTTTTCGTGGTCTTCAGTTCTGGACTTTTTCACAAAACATCCACAACAAGGGTATTGTTCTTGTCTACAATTCTAATTTTTTTTGCAACGTTGTCATTTATTCCCGAGAAATGCATGGAATTACTTCATGCAGTTTATGTTCATCTGTATTCGGTTCACATACCTGCTGAATACAAAGTGTTTAGCTTTATAATTTTATTTGATAAACAGAATATATCGGGTGTTTCTGTTTGTGATCTGAAAAAAAGAGGTAAATCTGTCATAATATAGCCCTTGAAAGTAAATTAAACACTGTTTTACTGACATAAACGTTCATTGCTAAAATACTAGTTTTGCTGGTAGGCAACCGAGAGTACCTTGCAGTCAAAATAAATGAAGGCTACATATAATTAAGTCAAACACGATGGCCAAACGGGCGGTGAGCCGGGAAGTGCAACGTTTGTTTTTTACCTGGTGAAACCGGGAAGGCGAAATTTTATATTACTGATTTCTTTGAAACTATAGATTCCAGTAAGTACTTAAGGTATCCTGACCTTGTTTGCCATAAAAGAACACCAGTCAAGGCATTTAGTCAATAGAATGCATGAAAACTCATTTTATGCTGATATAATATGGTCTTGTGGTGAATGGGGAAGGTGTTTCCATGAAGTGCATTGGTGCGCGAAGGTTGTTCTAAAACGCATGACTTTCTTCAAAAATGCAAACGTCAGTGATAATTTAGTACACATGCGGGTACTTTAGACTATATTTCATTTCCATAAATCTAGTTCGTTACCAAGGAAAAAAAAATCGCAAGGTTACTCACCGAACGAGTGTTTTTTTTGACATTTAAAAAAAAGCCGCATCGGGAAGTGTTGCGCGCACCTGTTGATGACGTACTATACCACCCCTGAATGTGCATTACAAAAAATCATTCAATCAGTTGTGGGTATTTTTATAAGAACAGTCGTGTTGTCTAAAACTGTTATCAATTTGTTAAACTTGAATCACTTGCCTCGCTTTTATTGGTTTAACCTCAATGTGCTTGTCACTTGAGGGTATGAGACAACCCGGTGTTTTGATCCAGATGTCACCAGCCTGTACCTTGAAAATAATTCCTGGAGGGGCATCTTGAGTGCCTTCCTAGTCTGCTTTTTCTGTGGTGGGATTGACAAGTGTACAAGATTTGTCGTGAAAAATAATTTCTCTTGTAGGTAGGTCTACCACTTGCGTGAGGTTTACACCATTTAGGGTCTCAAGGAATTGTCTGTATGGATGGGCTTATATTGTTTCAGTCCATCTCGGGTAAATTCAGATCCGCAGGTATCGAAACATTTGAGTAACGCTTATTTATGTGCTAATTCTGTCGAGATGTCTGTTTCTTGCTCGTGCATGTGGTTTGTAACTTTTGTACCAATTATTAACGGTATACTGCCTATCAGGTGACCCTCTATCCAAAGGTCTTCACAGCTGAAGCAAGGTCATTTCTTGGACAATAATGTAAGCATTTTGGTAAAAAACTGCAGATATGCAGCCCTAGTATTATAGAACTCGTTACCAGATGAAGTAAAACAATCTGGTTCTTTCTAAAATCGGGTGCTTGTGCAGTTTATATCAGCTTTAGCTTCCTTAAACTCATTTGTCTTGTTTATATGATTAGAAGTACACAGACTGTTACTGCAAACCTGATTTTAAGCTTTTTCAGTTATATTATTCCGTATTTGTTATTTTATCCTATATCTTGTTATAAAACTGTTGTTTTCAAGCTACAAGTACATTTTACCTGTCTACTGCCTTGTGTCACGTAATAACTCGGTGACAAATGAATAATAGTAAACACACTTGAATAGTCAACAGTTTTTTATTTTAAAGTTCAACCCAGGTTCTTAAGGAAAAGTGAGACGCCACTTGACATGATAGTAACCCATAACAACAGAGTCTATTCAGTACGGTTCCCTTTCCGATCTCCTCACGGTTCCTCTTTTCTCTCGTTAATCAGAGTTATATAGGAAATATACCAAGAGCTTGTTGGTTAATTAGCTATCTGTCCGAGCGTTATTACCCCCCCCCCCCCCCCCGGGCAAATATGGTGATAAGACTTCTGCGGACCTGCTGAATCTGCAATGTATAATGGAAACATGCCAGCGTCCAGTTGGCTACCTGTATGCTGGTTAAAGAGAATGAACTGTACTTTGTTAACCTTAGGATAGCCAATATACAATTATACATGTGTTGAAAAACAGAGAGAACAATATTTCGGAGAAGCAATATTTTAGAATACTGAAAACTGTTTCTATATTACTTTATAACTTGTCCTGAACGGCCAATAATTACAATTTGCTGTCTCATTATTGTTTTTGCTATACATAATGTCTTTCTATCTATCATTAGCACTGTTTGAATATGAAGTCGTCACGTTATATTTGTCATATTGGGTGACTACAGTTCCGTGTTAAGTTCATTTAATTCCTGTGCTAGATATTTTAGGGCGAAGGAGGCGTAATTGGAATAATTTTCAAAGTAACTATCGATTGTACACAGTTCACAATAATTACATCTTGTTTCATATGCCATGTTGTATGTTACATTGTTTGTAATGTTTATGTCAGATGCCCATAAGGGCCTTGACTTTTGAATAAACTTGAAACTTGAAACTCGATTAAAACGAAAGCACTCTCCATATATGATGTGAAAGTTTCAAGGGATTTGAATGACGACTTGATACGAAATGAACGTCGGAAACTAACGTATTTAATTACATTTCTTGCGTTACGTGACGTGACGTTGTGGTTTCTATAGTGATTATTTCAATTTACACCTTAACACCCGCAGTAATTGATCGGAAATCACATTCAGACTTGAGGTCATCAATAGGGGCCACTTGCTTACTACAGGCAATCACCCTCTGGAGTTTGACAGTTGTAGTCCAATGTTTTTATCCACTTTTGAAATTTGATAGTCACTTTTACCATGCCGTTTTGATAATTACTGACTCGCATCCTTCAGCTATTTTGTGGACACAGTTTCATCATGACGCCACTTTGTCTTGACGTAAGGTATTCTGACTATTAAACAGTAGTCTGAGGTAATCTAATAACTGGAGGCATTCTAGCTTTGAAGTTTGATGACCTTACGTCTAACCATTCTCCAGTGACTGACCATTGACGGACAACCATCCTATGAAGTTTGAGGACCTCTCCAATTCTCTCCATTCTATTAATTAGGTTACAAGTAAGTTTTTCTAACGTACCGACTAAAAGTAGGGTCATGTGCCTATTCTCAGGAGTTGTGACGTTCATCATTTCCTATAGGTTAATTCTATATAAAGCCGCCATCTTGGTTCCGGAGGAGGGAATTTTGCTCCATAATTTTTTTAATCAATTTACCATAATTTTAAAACCGTCTGCTATTTTAATTAAACATTTGAATTGTGTATGTATAAGACCACAAATGGTGAATTACTATTATTTAATGTAGAAAACAATATGGTCCCGTCTGTGTTTTAAAATCAGAACAGATAAAATGCTAACTGACATTCCATAGTGAGAAATACACTTTTTTTTTTAACTTAACAAGCGATAGTGTAACGCTCAATTAGTCATAATGTAAAAACTACAGGCTATACCGACTGACTCACGGTAAGGTTTTACGTATTTGTTTTGAGGTTTTCAACAAGATCTGATCATTTTATTGTAGTTTTATACACTTAAAATGTTGATTTTACCCGCGGGATTGGCGTACGTATGTGGGGCGGGAGTCTGTATGTTTGAATGATGTATTTAATTTAACAGGTTTAAAGTAAGACGAATGAGTATCCTTTTTATTTTTTAAAAGCTAAAAAGTGCATCGTGTTTCGTTTTTATTACCTTTCAGGCTAGAAGTGAGTTACTGAAACACATGCTGTAATGCCGTATTGTTCTCTTTTCTGAGTGCTTAGAGGTTTAGAGTGAACAGGGTATATTGGTGAGTGCGTTTTAAATAATAAACATTAATAATAGGGTAGATTTTCTAGTTTATTTATATTACTTATAGTGCACACATTTACATAAGATACTATGGGTAATTTGTAGTAATGGTTTTGTCTATACAAGTGCATTCACTCAATGTCACTAGAATTGATCCAGCTATTGAATTTCTTTGGAAAGTAGTCCATTTGAAAACAATGCTTTGTTTTCCTTTGCTCTTGTCTTTAAAATTGTTTCAATCTTCACACATATGGTCCGGATCCGTGTTCACCTGTTGCAGTATCGCTTTGATAGAAACTTCCTTTTATTTCTTCCTGCTGTTTGTCTGATAACCTATATATAGGAAGAGTCCCTCTGTAGTAACGCTTGCTTATTTGAAATATCTCTCCGCTGTATGTTTGTCATAGCGCGAGTAAATAAAAAAAATTATATCTTTCTAGTTGTTACTCTTCAAAATCTCCGATCTTATAAATGTAGCGTTTCTTGGTAGCTGTAGATATCTGTTTATGAGATATTTGTGAGCAAAGTACGGCTTGATTTAATCTGTTTCTTCTTCGTTAGCATTAATTTTACATCAGCTGGTGCCATTTCCTATTGTTCGTGAATTGTCTGGTTATAACTGTCGGCTTTTGCCTACAGGATTGGAATATAATTGTAATCATCCTTATACGTAAAGTAGCGAAATGATTTTTGACTTAATGGTCAAGTTGGCCCTTTCTGCTATTGAACTCTTTGTTTCATTCTGTGTTGGTGAATAATATGACGCCATGCTTCTCATCAGCGTATGTACGGGTATTGACTCTGAAACTCCGGAACTAAAAACTGTAAATAAATAAATCAATTTCTAAAATACACACACAGAATTTTATATAATGTTTCTTGTCATACAAAATGTTTAGAGTTATAGGCTCCATTACTATTATAATATGTACTTTTACATAATACGGTGTGTTTCTTTAATATGATGTATTAGAGAATCAAAATCAATTACCTTTTCAGTAATAAGTCGATTTCGGGATCCCGACCAGACTTTTTCCAGAATGTCTTTGAATGCATTGTTACATCTTGTCCAGTTGTGTTGCTTCAGCGGTATCAACCATTCGTTTTTGCTAAGGTAGTCGATTTACAAGTAATATATATTGATTTTTAGTTCCAATTTTCAATATTTTCTTGTGACTATCAAATCTGCCATCCTAAGATCATCTTTTCCAGCGCTTACGGACATTGTTTCTTTGATAGCGTCTTCGTTAAAGGTTGTGTGGACTGTGATGATCTTGATTGTGG
Source organism: Mercenaria mercenaria (assembly GCF_021730395.1). NCBI lineage: Eukaryota > Metazoa > Mollusca > Bivalvia > Venerida > Veneridae > Mercenaria > Mercenaria mercenaria. The sequence continues at coordinate 31,134,436 of NC_069362.1, forward strand.
CAAATATTTCTGATCTTGTGTGCATGCCAATATGATATTTTCCTTCATTTTTCACCACTTTGTACTAGTTTTTGTGGTCATTATAACTAGCTGGGATGCGAGGATCAAAATAAATTTTCTTTAAAATATTCTTCACGGAAGCAATGTCCGCGCTATCCAAAAGTTCAACGACATAAATGAATTGAATGTTCACATGTTACTTATATTTATTCAGTTCAGTTTGTCTTCTTCGCTTTCATTCATCTGTTTCTTCGTCGACAAATTCTGTCTCAAACAGTCTTTAAGTCAGACTTGTCTTTCGCAGCACACACGCTTAATTGCCGATTGAGTGCTTACATTCTTCTGTGCAATGAATATATTGTCTTGTAAAAATCTTTTGATGGAGGTTTGTACTGTTTTGTAGTTGCAGTACGACATATTACGAATCAACAAATACACGTATTTTGTGGAAAAATGTGCGTTCAATTACGGATTAATACGATATTCCTGTAATTTCATGTTGCAGTCCTCCTTGTCTTCTCCGTCCTGTTTTAAAACGGATTTTACAATTTGTCTTACTATACGTCGTTATAGTCTAGAGCTTTTTCCCGAGGGATAGATTTCCCATGGTCATGTTTCCAATTTCATCATCACTGCTGTCTTCTATTTTCGTCTTCTTTGGTTGTGTGCTATCGTTATTTTCTGCACACCCCCTCGTTTTACGTTGCTTTGCACGTCATGTGAGGTTGTCTAACAAATGTCCACTAATAGTTCGCAAGCATATGTATTTTTGCCCTAATGCACAATTATTTCCTGCGATGTCCACAAGTTTTGACTTCGATGACAAATGATTTAATCTGAATTGCTGCTCGCCTTTTATACAATTCTGAGTTTCTGTTCTTTTATGTGATTGGTCAATTCAGTTTGCCTTTCGGTTTTCCCTACCCTCTTGTTACATCTTAATTAATCTGTCATGTTCCAGTGTAAAGGGTTTTAGATCCACCAACAGATAGCATAGGGCCTGTTATGTGCTTTTTAAACTTCTTCAAAATGTAACAGTTTTGCCAGGGTACATCTGCCTCGCTAATATGATCGTAGCTGTGTATCTATTAGATTATTGAACAACACTAAGTAATGACAGTATTCTCCTCTGTGTCGTGTCCTGCTGGCGTACAAATTGATTAATAGAATCTCTGACAAAGATCGGTGTGATGCGATTCCCTCTGTGAATAAATCTGTGATTCTTTGTCTTTCTCAGCCTCCTACACCATATCATCCAGTATCAATATAAAGTTGTTTCCATTTATGCTTCAAAAAAGTCATCGTCTCCAATATCCGACGGAATGCTTGGTATGAACTCAACTCTGGCTAGATTGTCATTTGAATTTCGGGTATCAATTGGCTGCCTCTCCTATACAACCAAACTGTCTTTGTATCGAGGACAGCAGTTTAGTGCTGTTTTTCTGCAGCTTATTCCTTGACTTGTGTTGTCTTCCGCAAGCGTTGGACCTGAAACCATCATGGTTGTTTTTTCTTGCGGCTCTGTTTTAAGTTAGTTTTCCTTGCGAAGGCGGCGGTGTTGGTATTTCACTGATGGGCGGGCCGGCGTTAAGCCTGCTGAGGCGGCGGTGGTATTTTCTGTTGTGCGGGCGCGGTAAGCCATGTGACGGTGGCGTCCCTGTGGCGGCGGCGGCATTGCTGACTGTGCGGGCGACGGTAAGCATGTGATGGCGGCGTTACCTGCGGCGGCGCGAAGCGGATACGCTTCACTGCTCTGCGGATACACTTGAACTGATTTCACGGTGTGTTTGTTCTTTTGTTGTCTCAAGATTACATCTCTTCTCGAAAAGTTCCTGGTACAGACAGGACTGGTTGTTCGGGATACATGTTGTTCCAATGCGGACTTAATGCGCAAATAAGCTTATTTCTATTTTTTGCTTTTTAAGCCCTCATTCATAGACTGTCTTCTAAATTAACCAAGTAAATGCAAGAAAGAGTAGTCGTGAAAACGTCTTTTTAATGCCTGGATGGCCAGTAAAAAGTCTGCTATTTTGACCAGACAGATGCAATTTTCGGTAAAACCAATTAGATGTTGGACATACCATTACTCGTATATCTACCCACATTAACTTAAGCGAGTATTTCTTTCTTTTCCAGACGTCAAGCAGCAACATGAAATTTTGTTGCCCCGAGTGTGATTACTAAAAACGACAAAAAAGAGCGAAACTCTACAACTTCAGCGCTCTGCCCAATCACTCGGGAAAAAGTTCAACTGTTATATATGTGGAAAAACTATCCAAAAACAAGGAAGGATAATTAGACAGAATGTTTACAAGCACCGAAATGAAAACAGTTTCATTGCTCAGAAGCGGATGTGCATTTAGTCGGGAAGACAATTCTTTTAGACATTTGCGAGACAAACATCACGTTGGTGGCGTCGTAGCGGGCAGGAACATCCACTTCAGAAGCAACAGCTCCAAAAATTAGAAAAACTTAACAAATTGCCAAGGCAATTCATACTACCCCAACTGCGTAAAGTCAACGGAAAGGATACTAAAAAAGTTTAGGACCATCATCGCATACATGGCCACATTCAAGAACTTGGAAGTTGTGGAAATTATCATGGACATTTTTAACCTACGTTACAGGCATTGTTTTCTTCCACTATTTAACGATATCAACAAAAAGGGAGTACGTCAAATGATCTCGTTTCGTAATTGTTTTGCAAAGTGCCAACATTGGATTACCCTATAGTTATTCCATTTGGATTCTGTAACAACCATAAACTGCTGATCGTTTTCCTTCAGGAAGGGGAACGTGTTTTACAATAAATGAGGTTTTGTTATCAATGAGGGTTTGGAATTCGAATAACATTGGTAGACATGCAAGCGGCGGTGCTCAAAAACGGTTTGCAAATTGTGATCAATGACGATTTTACTGGAAAGAAATGTAATATTCGGATTAAAAACTCGAGACAGTATATGTTGTGCAAGCGGAAATAGTAACAGCCGAGGCCAGAATTGATAAACATGAAAAGGGGAGAGCATTAGAAAAAAGTTACGAACCGCCAGGGGTGACCTCGCTAGAGACTTTGCATAAAGCTGCCAATGTAAAGGAAGGCCATTGTGGGAATAGAAGAAATCAAACAATTTCAAAAAACAGTATGGCGGGGATACCAGCAACACGTTCTCTCTAAAGAAACATTTTAATGCCTATGATTTTTACTGGACCAGTAGCGGGAAACAAAAAATATATTTATATTATCACGAGGCCCATTACGATGTATCCGTCAAGTCCGCGTTTTTGACACGAAATTACTTCTGCCAACACATGTATAGAGGTTACGACCACTTAATGCAACAAGTTTTGTAACAACATCTGCTCTTCTTGCCGGACAAAGTTAACACGAGAAGAATGATGGACGAGTGGATGCTTTGCAAATATGTTAACAGATACTTTAGGGACAGGAGAGTGCTTTGATCTCACGCATCGATTACATATAAAGGTTATTCAACTGTATGATTTATTACAGGTGCGCTGAATGTAGTACGGTGGTCATAAAACAGAACAAGAGCTGTCGGAGGCCAGCAACGCTCGACTATTCAACAGCCTCCTTGACCATTGAATGAATACAAAAGTCGAAAAAGGGGCATAATTTTGTAAAAATGCAAAGTTAGAGGTATATTGAACCTCTGTACTGCATGTCATATCATGACAGTGGAACTAAGTGTGTGAAGTTTCAATCCTTTCAATTTTGTGGCTTCTGAGTATACCAGCTTACATACAAAAACTTAACCAAAAAATGCTAAGTCAAAGGGGCATGATATTTGGTAAAAATGCAAAGTAGAGTTATGGGGACCTTCACGTGCATGTTTGTCATGACAATGAACAGTGTGTGAAGTTTCAATCCAATTCCAATTAGTGGATACTGAGATATCAGAGTACATACAAAAATTTAACCATAAACGCCTAAGTCGATTAAAAGGGGCATAATTTGAAAAAAAAAGAGTTTAGAGTTACGGGGACTAGTTAGTGCATGTCGACATGACAGTGACAATATGTGAAGTTTCAATCCATTCCCATATAAGTATGAGATACAGCTTACAAAACAAAACCTTATCCAAAAATTTCTAAGTCCGGGAAAAAAGGGGCATAGGTTTTGTAAAAAAAACGCAAAATAGAGTTATGGAAATGGTGCAATGTAGGTCAGTTCAATCACAGGGAATAAGTTGTGTGATGTGAAGTTTCAATCCATTCCACAAAGTGGTTTACTGAGATACCAGGCTTAATACCAAAACCTTAACCAAAAAATTTTAAGTCGAAAAAAAGGGGCATAATTTTGTAAAAAAGCTAAAAGAGTATGTTAAGGAACCCTTGTGCAATGTAAGTCAGTTTGTCACAGTGTCGATTAAGTGTGTGAAGTTTCAATCCATTCCCACAAGGGATTACTGAAATACCTGCTTACATTACAAAAACTTAACCAAAATCGGGACGCGGACGCGACGCGGGACGCCGACGCATGGCGAGTCCAATAGCTCTACTATTCTATGAATAGTCGAGCTAAAAATGCATAAGGAATGAACACGTATGCGGGGATGCGATATTGTGACACTTTGCAAAATCTTCGTCAGTGGAAACGCATCAAATAGTGTTATGATGCCTGAAGAAAGAAAGAAACGGCGGATGATACGTCAATGTCAATTGAGAAGACTTATAAAAGACGGGGAGGACCAACTGCTAAAACGTTCATCTTATTCTATTTTGAGTGCACACAAGAGGACATGGTAGCCTGGTCGTAACGATATCTTCCGGCTCATCGGGTATTTGTTCCAATGCAGCAAAACATGTGTGGTTCTCTCGAGCACAAGCCCAACTGTGTGTGGCTCACATAAGTATGTACAAAAATGTATACTGGCACGTTGTCACCACACAAAGCCAATGTAACAAATGTGTAAAAATGAACATATTTTCAAAGGTAGCTTGACCTTAGACGATTTTGCTTGTGGCTCTTTTCAGAAAATAATTTTATACCACAGTGGATTTGTCCATAACTTTCAAGGATAGGGGGGGGGGGAAAAAACCCCCCCCCCTCCATATCTAATTCTTCAGATCTATACCGAAATGCCATCGTTCATAAGATTGTTCCAAATGGTGCAAAGTGATGAGTCCTTTGTTGTAGAGTCATGCAAGGTTTGAATTGATTGATTCAATCAATTTTATACATGGCACTGGCGAAACTCCAGCTATGTTTGGCATTGAAGAATTGAAAAAGGTTTCTTTCCACACTCTACAATCGAATGGAAACCAAGGAGCATTGCTTGATTTGCTTACCCAGATGTACAATATACAACTACGACTCGATGAAGCCATCAGACAGAGAAATATTTCTTGAAATGGTAATGAAGAAAACAAAGAAAGCCATTTAACTTTCCAGTCGGAAATTTTGGCGTACTGTAGTATCTGACGTAAATATACTTAGGACGAGGTTGGTATAACCTTTGGGATACTTCATGAGCATAACAAACTTTGATCCATTCGAGCAATGTGTTACAATAGCCTCTGCGTGTAATTGAGTTTGTTAGAACTAACTTTTAGAACTAGATTTCTATCGGCATTATTCACATCACGGATATTAAACCGGAACAAATGCAATCAGTTAAAGCGTTGCTGTGGATTAAATACCTGTCGCATACCAAGGTCACCAGATTCAACATGCCCGGAGCGGTGGTGAAAAGTGCTTAGGGCCATACATGGTTTTGATGGTTACTACGAGTTCTATCGGGGGCGAAAAGATCGTATTAGAATTTCATGGAGATTTTTGGCACTGAAATCCGACATAGTACTCCAAAAATTTACGTGTATCCGGTGAGAAAAATAACCATGGGTGAACTCGACCAGAGAGGACACTTGTGTTAAGAAGAAATACTTAGAGGGAAAATGGCTATACTTATGTATCTATATGTGAAGTTCAGAAATGTGACAGCAGTTATCGGAGATCTGTAATGGCGGATGTTATCAAAAACTGTAAATTATAACACCTTTGCAGCCGAGGACGCGTTCTTTGGAGGACATACAGAAGCATTTACACTCACAAAGAAGCTTCATCGGATAGCAGACAATCCAGTCTACGATGTCAACGTCTCTTTATCCTTTCAATTAACATAACCGTGAAAAGTACCATTGGGTCATCCCACCAATCATCACAGAAAAATTTTTTAAAGTTTCAAAATATGAAGGCCTGATTAAAATGCAAATAGTCATTCCCCACGTCAGCTGTTTCCACCTGTTCTACCATGACAAAAGTCAACGGGCACGTTGTTATTTCATCTATGTAATATCGTGCGCAGCGTTAAGAATGAAAGTACGTGATCTATACAGATGAACAACGGTTCTTTGGTAGGAACGTGGGTGACAGATGATCTAAAGAAAAAGCCATTGAAAAAGGCTATCAAATCGCGAACATCTATGAGTCTGGCACTTTGAGAAAGTGTCGCAATACCGTCCCAATTACTATGAAGGAGGCGTATTTGCTGAAAGTATATAAATACCTTCTTGTAACTGAAGAGGAAGCTTAGCGGTTGGCATCGTGAAGTACAACAAAAGAACTAAAACAGACAGTTATATTAACAATACTATGAAAAGGAGGGAGAATAATGGCTTGTTGGATTATGAAAAATACAAAAAAAATCCGGAATGAGGAGCCCCCATATATATGCCAAAGTTGATGCTGGTGAATTCGTTTTGGGGTAAAAAAAAAAAATTTAGGGGAAACGTACAACATGTCACAAGTTGAAATCATCGGACGACCTGCCGTATAATTCGATAAATTGACCAGTGAAAAAGAAGACGTCACCTGTGTTTAATTATGTTTCAGACGACCTGTTTGAAATGAGATGGAAATATAAAGACGATTTTGTGGACACTAACGAGAAACAAATGTCATTATAGCTGCTATACGGACTGCCCAAGCCGTCTGAACTGTACAGTGACTTAGAGCCTTTAGCTGAAAGGGCATTGTACGCGGACACAGATTCGGTTATATTTGCCACAAAGAAGGGAGAATGGGTGCCTTCACTTGGTGATTATCTCGGCGATCTTACTGACGAAGTTTCAGGAAACGCTATAATAACTTTATTACTGGAGGTCCAAAAAACTATGCATTTTCGCTTGGAAAAAGCCTCGATGAATCTGGAAAACAAACACATTGTATTAAAATCCGAGGAATCACACTCAGTTACAGAAATTTTACAAACGAGCAATTTTGATGAATGAAGACATTGGTACTTGAGAGTTCAAAGAATCAGTAACAGTAAGGCATCTATTCAAACATTAGTAGAGCCAAGAAATAGTACAAAACTATTATTAACTATGTCACAAACAAGATTACAGGTAGTGTTTGACAGCGAGTCATAGTTGAAAACTATATATTTATCCATATGGATTTTAAACTGAATTTAAAGACAAATATTGCTGGTACAGAACATTGGCAAAAAAGACTATTTCCCTGTTGGACAGTGAACATTGTGTTTACTGATTGACGTGGAATACGTGTTATTGTCAAATAATAGGTTCAATGTTATGCAATTAAAAATTATGAGAAGTATTCTGTGAACTTTTTTATGTAATTAGTTTCATCATATATATGGTACATTAAGATGTTATAGTTGTGTATAATAGTCCTAATAAAAAGAATTATAAAACGTTTGCTGTTTCTTATGAACTGTTTTAACATTGATCAACTTGTAACGACTGTACATGTTTATACACTTGTAACAGACCATTACAGTTGGATATTATGTTTATTATGGCCTTGCATCAACCGATATAAGCATACTATATAGAACTCAGACACAACTGCCTACCATACCGGGTGGACTTGTACTGTTACTAGTACATTTGGATGGCCCGATTAGCATTTATATATGTACGTGTTGCGTGATTGATTACTTTTGATCTAATTTTAAATAGCATTTACATCAAAACTCCACTCTAATAGCATTTCAATTAGCCAATGCAATTATATGCCATAAAAAACATGTAGCGTTTGCATTGTTTCACGGTATTGATATGTACGCTTTGATATACTGAAAGTATCCCCCCCCCCCCCCCCCCCCTCTCTGAAAATTTTCCTCCTCCGAGACCAAGATGGCGGCTTTATATTAGAACATATAGGGAAAATGATGACGTCACACTCCCCTGAAGATAGTGCTTATGACTACCGACTATTTCTTTTTTAGCTCATTGATTTTTTGAAAAAAAATGATGAGTTATTGTCATCACTTGAGCGGTTTGTCGGCGTCGCCCGTCGGCGTTGCCTCGGTTAAGTTTTATGTTTAGGTCAGCTTTTCACCCTAAACTATCAAAGCTATTGCTTTGAAACTTGGTAATACTTGTTCACCATCATAAGCTGTCCCTGCTATAGCAGAAAACATAACTCCATCTTGCTTTTTGCAAGATTTAATGGCCCCTTTTGTACTTAGAAAATATCAGATTTCTTGGTAAGTTTTTATGTTTAGGTCAACTTTTCGCCTAAACTATCAAAGCCTATTGCTTTTGAAATTGGATATACTTGTTTCACCATCGAAGCAGACCTGTTACATCAAGAAACATAACTCCGTCCTGCTTTTTGCAAGATTTATTGCCCATTATGGCTACTTAGAAAATCAGTTGTCTTGGTTAAGTTTTATGTTTAGGTCTGCTTCTTTTATCCTGAAAACTATCAAAGCTATTCCTTTAAAACTTGCAAACTTGTTCACCATTCATAAGTTGACCCTGTTATAGCAAGAAAAACATAACTCCGTCCTGCTTTTTTGCAGATTTATGGCCCCTTTTGGGACTTTGAAAATATCAGATTTCTTGGTTAAGTTTTATGTTTAGGTCAAACTTTTTCTTTAAACTATCAAAGCTATTGTTTGAAACTTGCAACACTTGTTCACCATCATAAGCTGACCCTGTACAGCAAGCTAACATAACTCAATCTGCTTTTGCAATATAATTATTGCCCCTTTGGACTTAGTAAAATCATTTTCTTGGTTGAGTTTTTCACCATCATAAGTGGACACTGTACATCAAGAAACATAACTCTATCCTGCTTTTTGCAAGAATGATGGCCCTTTTTAGACTTAGAAAATCATGGGTAGGACAATATTTCTATTTCACAAAAAAAATCAGATGAGCGTCAGCACCCGCAAGGCGGTGCTCTTGTTTTCACAAAGCATACAAAACAGACGATATCGAACAGTTTTTATTGATCAACAAGACAATGATATGTATAATTAACAAGAATATTGCACTGATGCTGGTGGATTATCTTGCGGATTCAATCCAATTCTTGTCGCTGCTATTATGAAGTTTGAAATAGAAATGTGAAGTGTGGTGCATGATCTGTGAAGTCTGAAGTGTAAAGTGTGTTGTTACCATTGGCTTTTTGAACGATATGAGGGATAGTTTATTCCACGACCTGGACCCCTTTGTTGCGATTAAATTAAGGGTCGATTACCTTCGACCTTTTAGAAGACTTTGAAGAACAAATGTAATAGTTAAGGATTATGAGTACTGAAAAGTTTTTACAGCAAAGTCAAAATATCATACTAGTGTTTCCCGCCAAGACCAGTATTTTGAATCAAACATTAACCATCGGTAAGTTTAAAAGCCGGTTAAAGTTTTGAACAACTTGGTACAGACCAATTAAGACCAACTAGCGTGCATATTCCACAACAAATCTTCAAACTGAGCTGGTTTCAGTGCTGCTATATAGACCCCGGACTGCAATACACATTTGGACTGACTCAGTATTTGCATATATCATCAATTCTCTGATATCATGCCTCAAAAACAAGCAGTGGCATTTTAGTCTTTTTAACTGATCGAAACAAGATGAGAGATATATTTTCCATCTGAAAGTTAAATTTACCATGATATACATGAACATTTTTCTTTCGCCTTGCCAGAATTAAAAAAAACCTGCGGTTAAATAGAATGTGCAATTTTGTGTAAAATAGTAGCATAATTAAACTGCAATGTCATGGTCGTTAAAATAAACATAATATTTATAACTTCACAATATTAAATCTCACGAAAACATCGATTATTACAAAATTATAACAAATTTTAATAACGTTTTGAAATATTGGTATGAAATGGTGGCCTCTGGTGCATTTTTAGGTCTAACTTCTAAGGAACGGAACGGGAGAAGGTATTCCCCTCTTTTTAGGCGGTCAGGGGAGTCTTCCCCAGGAATATTTTAAAAATATAGATATAAACGTTGACCTCTGGACAAATTTTAGGTACAGGAGGGGGTACTCCCTTCTTTTCAGAGGGGTCAGGGGGTCTCCCACTGGAAAATTTTGAAATATAGGTATGAAATGTGGCCTCTGGTGCAATTTTTTTGATACTCCTCTCTTTTTAAGGGGGTCTCCCCTAGAAAGTTTCGAAATATAGGTATGAAATGGTGGCCTAATGTGCAATTTTGGGTAAAAGAGTGAGTACTCCCCTCTTTTTAGGGGGGTCAGGGTGTCTCCCTCTGGAAAATTTAAAATATAAGTATGAAATGGTGGGCTCTGGTGCAGTTTTGGGTAAGATTCTCATATTAGAAGGGTCAGGGGTCTCCCCTTGAAAAAGTTTGAAATATAGGTCTAAAATGATGGCCTCTGGTGCTGTTTTGGGTCTAAATTTTGTGAAAATACTATTCCTTTGCCAAAAGAGTTTGGTGCAACTTTGCTGAGTACAGGTCACTTTTCAGCCAAATGGGAGGGGGAGGGGTGCACGAGCCCCCTGGTTCCGGCCCTGGATCTGTTTAGTATCTAATATACATTTGTTAGAAGGTAATGACACCACCGGTGGCTAACAATAAATACTGCGATATTTGTCTTCGAGGAGAAAATCAAACAAGGAATAGAAACTTTTAAACGATTGTCTTTCTATCTAATTCTAGCAGCGTTTCCTTCCATAAAATAATATGCGTACTTTTTTCAAACAATCTATGCAGGCAGTTTAACGCAAATGCCACTAAACCTTTGAAACTATAATATTGATACAATATACACGAATAAATCAGACACACATATGTTTTTCTGTTATTAGGCTGTTTCAGTCCTTTCCTGGTGTTTCTGGTTATTTAGAATCACTTAATAAGTTACTGCTGGTTTCCATGGTCCAATGTCGGCACCTGTAATTACATCATGTACAATCTGTTTAAGTATACACTAATTTCATACGAACTTTTATTTGGCAGAAGTACTTTTCATACAATACACAATGATATTGTTGTTCCAATATTCAAATAATTTATGAATTGCACAATGTCACGTGACAACAATCTCTAAATTATTGTCATTTTTACTTCTGGTCCGCTGCGACCATGGTTTCTTTTATATGTGAAGTTCCGCATGGGTCGGAGCTTGGGAGTGTGAGGTGAACCTCATATGAAAAGGCAGAATCAAACTGAGTCTGGCACTATTCTGCATGGCTGTATTATATCTTGTTATGACTTATTATTACATTTACAAATATTTAACATTTAAAGTGACAAAACAGCTTTGCATGGACAACAAATAACGGAAATTTCTAGTATTTAGTATGTTGAAGATTAACACTTAGCTTGCTGGCGGCAAATGATTCTGCCTTTGCGACCAGTGCAGACCAAGATCAGCCTGCACATCCGTGCAGTCTGATCATGGTCTGCACTGTTCGCTATTCAGTCAGTAAATTTTTAGTAAACACCCCTTCAAATTATAAATGGTACTGCCCAAATCGGAAGATGGACCAGTTCATTATAGAAATTCAGCATGGTAAGGGTTAATAAAGTTCAAACTACTGCAAACGTTACATGAAAATGAAAGATACCAGCAAGACAGGAAACATACGGAACTCTAGAAAGATATTTAGTATTTCTGCACTTCTTCGCATGTCTCACTAACGTAGCCTTTATCGTCACCAGCCTCGTCGCATTTCACTCCCAGTTTCCTATTTTTGTCAGTGTACTGAAAATAAAAAGGGAGATTTACATTATTGCCCTCGCCTACTCTTTATGCAGTCTCCAAAAATGCTTGGTGTAAAGTAATTTCCTAGTCCCCAATCCAGCCTTGGTAAAGAGTTTGTGCCGTCATCTCTTCCTATCGCGAAAATCTTGTTGATAAAACAAGAGGACCATGATGGTCCTAACTCGCTCACCAGAGTTGATCTGGCCTACTGACCTAGTTTTTAACCCCACATGATCCAGTTTCAAACTTGACCTAGAGATCATCAAGACAAACATTCTGACCAAGTTCCATAAAGATTGCGTCACAACTGTGGCCTCAAGAATGTTAAACAGTTTTTCCTTTGATTTGACCGGGTGACCCAGTTTTTATCCCCACATGCCCCACATGACCCAGATTCGAACTTGACCCAGAGGTCATCAAGACAAAAATTCTGACAATTTCTCATGAGTTTCAAACTTAAACCGTGGACTCTTGAGTGTTAACAATATTTTCCTTCGATCTGGCCTACTGACCTAGTTTTTGACCCCACATGGCCCAGTTTCAAACTTGACCTAGAAATCATCTATACAAACATTTTAATTAAGTTTCATAAAGATTGGTAACTGAGGCCTCTAGAGTGTTAACATGCTGTTCTTTTGATTTGAGCGGGTGACCTAGTTTTTACCCCATATAACCCAGATTCGAACTTGACCTAGAGGTCATCAAGACAAACATTCTGACCAATTCTCATGAGTTTCAAACTAACTTAAACTGTGGACTCTAGAGTGTTATCAAGATTTTCCTTTGATCTGGCCTACTGGTCTAGTTTTTGATCCCACATGACCCAGTTTCAAACTTATTCTTGACATCATCAAGACAAATACTCTGACCAAGTTCCATAAAGGTAGGGTCACAAATGTGGCCTCTAGAGTGTTAACAAGGCAAATGTTGACGCACGACGGATGACACACGATGTACGACGATGGACGCCGGACAAAGACCGATCACAATAGCTCACCTTGAGCACTTCGTGATAAATATCCAACAGAGAAAACAAAAGAATGCCACGTTCCAAAAACGCAGCATCCCCAAAACGAAACGCGCAGCACGCAGATGTGCACACTACCAACACGCCCGTCCGCCCACCCGCGCACACAAACACGCACACACACAACGAAGCAAACGCACGAGGACAAACGAACAAACAAAGGAGCACAGTGGGGAACCGCCTTGGAACCAATGCAGAACCTGTCTAGAAGTCCTCTCTGTGCACCAGTCAGGGACCAGAAGCCAGAACATATAATCCTCTCAATACAATTCCTTCAATGCTAGAATCATTTTTAAACCAGACAAAAAATCATGTACATCTTAATTAATGTATCGTTGTTGAGCTAGAGCCACCGGTCAAACACGCGGTGCATCGGTCTTCGAAGTATGACACTTTAATCTGGATTCTAAGACTGCTAGTATCTGAGATTTTTAAAGGACTTATAGGCTGGCATTTTATTTATGACATACTAGTAAGTAGGAATTGTACGCTTCTGAAATGCAGATTGACCACTGATCTTGAGCGGTCATAAATAGCAGACGGACGCACATGGTAAAGAGTGACTTTCAAACTGTAGACAGTTTGTGTAGCCTTTAATTGCTATGAAATAGATCTAGATATGATTTTTTTTAAATATCATTGGATTTGCGTGCAGAGTTCTCGTTTATTTAAGTAATAATATAATTATCTCAAATAGTGAGTTGTTGAGAAAAAGAATCAGATTCGAAGGAATCAAATTACGAGGGTGCAGCATTCGATAATAAAACGTATGTGAAGACAAAGCATGAATTCAAGAAGAAATCGCTGATTGACATATGTTATTCTGATTTTTATTAGGCTGGCGAACTTGTTCCTAGACTATTAATATCATAAAACAGAAAGTCACAAAGATCAGTCGGGTGCTGAGACTGACAACACAAAATTATTTCATGCGCAATTCAAATAGTTCCGTAATGGTTTATCAGCTTTACCATGGATTTGTTTTAAAGATTATCAACCTAACCTGGTTCAATAAATCTATTTTTCAACCATTTTATATCATATTTTCTTTTAAAAGAAAAGTGTTTGAAAGTAAAAACAAGTCACTCAGTTTGTTCATTCGACGCAGCCAGGAGGTGGCGTCGAGTATATGGGATACACTTTTATTTTGGACCATGTAAAGATGGTAATAAATAGTTTCGAAACGATAAACAGAACACAGTGAATAGTGTGTTAAAGGACCCGCGATATTGCACAATAGATTTTAGTGAATAAACAAAAAATAGCATAAAGAAAACATCAAAACTGTATGTGGTGCAACTTATTATGTGATATAAAACAATGTTATTTGTCATTCCTCTCCTTATTTGTAGAGCAGAAAACATTACTTTATTTAAACATTCGTCAAAATGTTGATCCGATTTATTGATAAGGGAGGTTACTCTATGTAAAGTTTTCCGAAAGAGCAATGTTTTCCAAATATCTAATGAAATTGTAGGAAATGACATTACCAGATCACGTGAAACTTCATCAATGAATAGAAAACACTCATTATATTATTACCCTAGGTAACCGGATGTGTTCGGTGCACTGCATCCGGGATGCTATATTCGGCGCAGGATCGATACATTGATTTGAAAACTTTAGTGGGGCTAGTATTCTCCTCATTTCGGTCTATAAAAACAATTAACCAGTAAAATCACCTCACTAGCCGTATGGCGAAATAAACGAAGTTACCAAAACCGATTTAAAATCCTGAAAAGATGCCATTTTAAGGATAAATGACGAAGTTAAATGTTAAAATTTACGCCAATTTCGGCAATTATAATGTTTATAGCCACATTTCTTTGAAAATATTGCAAAACGAAGCTAATATCTTTATTGACTATATTTAACAATATTTTCCCTGTCATCCTTCTAAACCATAATGTCTAAATCGGTGTGGAGAGTTTTAAGTTTGAAATACACCATATACATGAAAAAAGGCGATGACCAGTCAGTCTAATACAGTAATGATTAGGTAATTTCTCATATTGCAGTAAATGTACTTCAAACACAACACTTGGTGGCGTCTTTGATGATTGCATCAATGAATTTCCTTGTTCACTTTTGTATAGACTGTTACATTATGAATGCAAACAAATCTATTTTTAGACTGTGGGACATATTGCGTTCTCAAACTAACGCACTTAGAGTTTTGAAAATATCTATTTATGATTCTAAAATATATTACATTTTTCATGTTGTTAGAAACATCGAAATAAATAGTGAAGACACATTAATACGATGTCATTTTATACCTCTAAATTTAGAATCGAAACAGTCATGTAAAGGTAAATACGTGATAAGTACGATCTTCAAGAGAAGCGAAGTGACTGTTTCCATTTAGATTACACACCAAAATTGCTTTAAAATGTAAAGTAATGGGGTTTTCCCAAATCATAATTATATATATATATATGCAAACAAAAATGAGGTATTATAAAGAACAATAACCAGAAACAGGAAATAAAAAAAGAAGAAGTAAAGAATGTAATGTAAAAAACCTACATCGCCATTTTAAGCATCGGCTTGTGTATAACCTCTCGACATTTGCTCTTGAATTTTGACAAGGATTTTGCATATTTTGATTTTGATAAATTAAAATTATATATATATATATATATATATATATATATATATATATATATATATATATATATATATATATATATATGAATCAGTTACTTTGGCATTCAATTCACAAAAATTTGCCATGTCTTAAAACTTGAAAAAATGCTAGTACATTTGTATTTCAACTTGATTAATGTTCATACATAATTAAGGGGATGACATATCGACGTATAGATGTTGTATTTGTTACTTAAATATTTTCTCTGACATCATGTCCCTAAAACTATTTTTTAAGTAAACATCATTATAAAAAGCATTAGCAAAAGCAGTGAGCAATTTGATATACATATATTAATGTTGATTTAATTTATCAAAATCAAAATATGCAAAATCCTTGTCAAAATTCAAGAGCAAATGTCGAGAGGTTATACACAAACCGATGCTTAAAATGGCGATGTAGGTTTTTTACATTACATTCTTTACTTCTTCTTTTTTTTTCCTGTTTCTGGTTATTGTTCTTTATAATACCTCATTTTTGTTTGCAATGTTCCTAACCAGTAAGAGGTCTTGTATTGTTCTGCAATACTTCTCCTGTTTATATCCCTCGCAGCTAACACACTGTAAGCAATTTTACTGTCCTTTGAACAGTTTTCTAAACATGTAATTGCTTCTCGGTTATTAATATGATCTTTTTTTACAAAACAAAATTACTTATTTATATGCAAGTCTGTATTAAAGTCAGTGACTCAATTAGGTTTATAAGTGTTAATTTGGAACAATGGTGGGGCCAAGGATAAGGTTACAAATGCAGCATTAACCGGTGGTGTGTTGCCACTGGCAGTTACAAGACGGTGGCGGACTATGTTACTTTCATTGTTCCTTTTGCCTTCGTTGTTTATAAGTTTTAGTTTTATAGATACATTTATGTGTACCCATCCATACATACACTGCTGCGGTGTTGCGGTTTAACGGGGCTGCGTTTTCGGAACCTGACCTTTCCTGTTAGATATTCATCTTTCGGAATCCCAAATGAGGATTAATTGCTGTTTGTCGCACTAATTGTGTTATCTCCAATGAAGCAAATGCTGTGTATTTTTCACCATATGTTTTGTTTGTTTGTTTGTTTTGGGTTAAACGCCGTTTTTGCAAAAGTATTTCAGTCATGTAACGGCGGGCAGTTAACTTAACCAGTGTTCCTAGATTCTGTACACAGTACAGACCTGTTCTCCGCAAGTAACTGCCAACTTCAACACCTGAATCAGTAGATCCGTAGACCAACGCTCTACCTACTGAGCTAAGTGGGCGGGCGCTTCACTATCTGTAGTTTGTAATATCATTACACTACCTTTCTCAATTTAAGTAGATGATTCCTTTCACCAGTACCCTATGCTCACCTTAGTTTGATACGGAAAACCCATAATATTTCAGATTTTGCAAACACCTTTCCAGCAAAGTTTTCATTCAGTGCTTTGTGGTAGCCAGCCTTTCTGTACTTTCAGTACTTTGATTAAACGGAGATCTACATCCTTCCTTGACGGCATCCACAAAAATATTTGCACGCCCGGTACATGACGTTAGACACTATGACATAATAATTGTGACGTACTTACAGTGACGTTGTTGTATAATAACACAGTTTCAGTTTGTTTGTTTTTTGTTTTGGCTTATCATGAAAATTAAATCGGGCCGTGATAGAATGTTAGTTCAATGCTAGAGTAAGATAAGATAAGATAAGATAAGTTTTATTCAAAGTCGGCAAGAAAGCAACATTATAACAAAAGCTCTGAAGAGTTTTTGAACCGACAATAAAGATAATAGAGTGTATTAACATGAATTAAGTAACTTCATTCACAGCGAGATCCAATTTTCATGATCTGTCTTCTCTTTCACAATTACCAGGCTTATTAATGCTCCTCCAAAATCGTTTCTGGCACTCTAACAAGTATGATTTGAAGACATTTTGAAAGCTATTTAAAAGCCAAATAGTTCATATTACAATATGTACGTTTATGAGAATGGCAATTTGTGTAACTGTAAACACTAAATTGTTTTATTTCAATCAAGTTCTATTTTATAAAAGCCATTCGAAAGGTAGTGGCATTCACGAAATAATCTCGCTAAATACAGTCGACATTGTATTAAGAGACCACCCAAGGGACTGCTAAGAAGTGGTCTCTTAATGGAAAGGTCTCTTAATGAATTTCAGTCAGATGAAAAGGAAAGTTATTTGTAAAAACTGTTAATGTAACTGTATTTATTATGAACATACATGTATGGTTTTAAAATCTGTTTTAACTGTGATCGTGAACACTTTTTCAAGTCCATACACCATGAAAATTATAGCTAGATTGTTTGTTAGTTTGACTGATACAAAGGTTAATTGCATTCAGTCACGTGCAAAACGTACTCGCTAATAACACAGATGAAGAAATGCCCAGTAGAATTTTGGTACCCGGTCGCTTAATAGATACTTTTGTCGAATATTTTACCTGTTGGGACTACATTAATGTGGTCGCTAGTCGTTTAATAAAAGAGTCGTTTAATGGAATGAATATATATACTGAAAACGTTCGGGAGGGATTTTGGCTGGTCGTTTAATACAAAGATCGCTTAATAGAGGTGGTCGCAAGTACGATGTCGACTGTAAGTGTTTTGCAAAACGGAGCGTTTTTATAATGCAGTCTGAAAATCATGAGGCATTGGCCTTTTTTTTTCTTTTAAAATCTCTTGATGCTTTTATGTTTAAAAAAACAAACAAACAAAACCAGGGGAACAGCAAATGGAGAACTTTTGAAAAATGCGCTAATACAAAATAAAAAGTTTGATATCGCTTGAAGCACTTCGCCAGGGCTTTTTCACAAATCAGCCAGCCCAACTTCACAATTGTGAAAAGATATAGCATACGGAATGCTTCATATACCCAACAAATAATACAATGCAAAATACAGTCAAACCTGTCTATAAAGACCACCCTTGGAACAGCCAAAATGTGGTCTTTATTGGGAGGTGGTCTTTATTCACAGGTTAAAATACACTGTAAATGTTAAAATGGGAAACAAAACATGTGGTCTTTAGAGACAGGTGGTCTCTGTTCAGAGGTGGTCTTTAACACAGGTTTGACTGTACGTAAAAGCGTCTGTGCGTTGGGCGGAGGCTGGGCGCGGGGTGATATTTGGGACGAGGTATGTAATAAAGTGATGTTATCACAGGGTAAATGGATGTAATCACAACGACTGAACTTGTTTGTCCATTGCTTACAACAACGTCAGTCATCCAATATTGTGAGCTACCTTTCGCTAGAGAGGTAAATGTAGACGCTTTTTAAGTTACAAATTAAAAAATAATTAAAACATTTTATGCTCAATGATTGTAAGCAATCAGTCTAATCGAGTGAACTGTTATTCTGCTCGATTGCGTTCTCTGCTACCAGAGGATCTTCTTTAAAAAAAAATAACATAATTACTCGGAGATCAGCAAAGCTGTTGTGTACGGATTTCCCGGACTGAAGTCCTGCGTTGATGCGAAATTTCTTCGGCAGTTCACTGATAGATCTCTCATTTTTCGAAGATGTATCCAACGTCTTGTCATGGTCCGTAGAACTCCGGTATGTGAATGAAGTAAGGCTGCATCGAAACAACGAGGACACCGACTGCCGAAATCTCCTGTGAAAAATCAAGTAATTAGAAAACTCAATTTTGTGTAGCATATCTTATATGTTGCCATGTTCCTCAGAAACCGGAGTTTGGCTCCAGGGGAACAAAACGAAATCTGACTATCAGAATCGCTTGCAAAAGTAACAAGTAATTAGTCAGTATTGCATGTACTAGAAGTTGCCACGGTCCAAAGAATTTTGATATGTTTATGTAGTAATAAGGTTGAAGCGGAAAAAAAAGAATACTTGTTGACAGAACTGGCAGCAAAATAACACGAACTTATATAGTTATTGATGAATGTACAGACCGCATACTTAGTAACGCCGAGTGGGGGTAGGTACGAAAGGGGACATTCCGCTCGTGTTAGGGGGTCCGTGGCCGCCCCAACCACTGGAAATTTTTGAAAATAGGAATGAAATGGTGGCCTCTGGTGTATTTATAGGTCTTAATTTTGAGAAAATATTATTCCTTTGCCAAAACAGTTTGGTCACTTCTAAGCCATATTCTTTTCTTTGAACACGTACTAACAAAACTGTGTTGACCTGTCCGAAAGACTGTGGTATCTAAATGAAATAAGGCTACACTGTAAGTGAACGAAACCCGCAGCCGAACAACGATAAAACCTACTGTAGAAATTTGAAATGTTTAAAAAAAAATAAATCTAAAAATTTAACATTCTCTTGTAAATTATCAGGAATTTGTGACATCTACGTGTGCGTACCCTATCTTCTGTAAATGGTATAAATGACAGAAAACATATTATCTGAGGACAATGCGCCTGTGTCAACCACCTGACAAGAATATTTTCAAACAATCTACTGTGCCTACACTGTCTTGGAGCCTGCGTTTATGCATGTCACCTTACTCGAACACAAACAGCAAACGTTTCACGTTTCTTGTCATCTTAGTTGGTGTTTTTAGTAAATATGTAACGTGTGAAACTCATAGGAATAGTAGCCTAATATTTTGTTGGTCTCCAAGTGAACGCTCAACCCCATTAACCTTAGCCCTTGACGCCGCTAAAATACCAGACATGTATATCTTTATGAAACTGTCCGAAATTTATATTATCTTAAAAGATAGATTTATTATTGAAATCTCATTTACAACACGTACTTGTTCGTACACATATAGATTGTGAAGTTAAGGCTTGAATGAAGATGTGCCAGCATGGTTGCAAACAGGTGCACCTCGGTCGAGAACGTGTCATTCACATCCAGCGCCGTGAGGATAGCATACGGTGTCCAGCAGATGACGAAGGCGGCAAAGATGATGACCAGTGTACGTGAAGATCGCAATGCTTCTTGCCACACTCTCCGCATCCTGCAATAATAATTTAGTATATTGTCATGAAACCCCTATAAAAGATTGACGATAGTCCACAATTTCACATTAAAATTTTGAACAACTCAGGTTCAACATAGGGATCACGCATTTCAACTTTGTTGCGCAATTCGATCGTTAAAATACAGTCGTATAACATTAATGACATATTAATAATAGCTAAGTTCCAACTCTTCATAAAATTTGAAAAATCTAGACAGACCGGACAAAAGTACCAAACTTTGCACAGAGGTAGTTTGGACCAATACAAGACTTTTAGCTGTAATGGCCAAGGTCACAGCTCTTTGGAATTCTATTTTTAGAACATTCAAAATGGCCACCATTGAAACAGATAGCTATTTTAGTAAAAGTTAGTTTTTATCTTATTCTTGATACATATTTATGTGTAAACTGATTCATACCTACTCTTAGAGTTAAAGTGATACATTTGCAGGAAGTGATGTCAATTTTCACGTCTGTCTGTCTGTCTGTAAATCCGCCTGTCTGTACGTCAAAAATGCCGTTTATAAACAGTATACTTGTGGTTATAACTATAAGATGAGCCCCGTAATGTGCAGCTTGACTTTAATTATGTATTGGTGCAGCTGAAAAAAAGTGTTTCACCAACTTTTAGGTGAAGCATGTTATTATTTGTTCCGTCCGTCTGTCCGTCCGTCCGTCGCAAAATTCATATAATATTATCTCAGAACAGCTGTTTTGGCTAAATCTGAGGGTTTTTTTTAAAGATTTTTGAAATTATCTTTTTCTATGAATTGTTAAATGCCTATTGCTTTTTGTAATATTCAAGTGACTGTTCCTGAAATACCCTGTTAAAATGCAAAAAAAAATGTATAGAAACGATTTGTTTTAACTGCTTAAAGGGCTATCATGGCTTTGTTTATTTAAAATAAATGTGACTGCCGCATGTGCTGTTATGAACATAAAATATATTAATAACTTGTTAAATCTTATTTTTGATACTTTATTAATGACATATTTTTCAAAGGTATTTAAAGTATGATTCACAAAGTATAAAGTAATACTGAGTCCATTATTTTTTATTACCTTTCTTTTATGTAAAAGGATAAATACATGTGCAGTACTGAAAGAAGTGCTTTTCCAATCACGTAATTATGCATGTTTTCTTTGTTTTTGAGAGTTGCTGTATCGGATTTTAACATAATGGAATTTTAACACAGTGAAGTTCACTTAAATAGGCTTGACAAAATATCCTACTGAAAAGTACTTTAGGCATGTTGAACAAGTGTTAAAGATGATTTAGGAAAACATTTTCTTAATCTCTATTCAAAATCATGTTTGATACATGTACCTATTTCTTAATGTCTTGTATAGAGAGCACCATTTGCTACATGTACCTATATTATCTATAACAAATGTGTTACCTTATGGCAAAGTTTTTAATGCATATCATTAGGTGTTATTTCAAGGTTAGAGAGTTCGGTGTAAGGTCATTTCAGAGCATTATTAACTGCAAGTTGCTTTATTAATCAATGTAATGATAATAATTGTATAACAGCTTATGTATTTTACTTGTTGAGAAAGAATACTATGCTTATAAATGAATTATGTATAGATCAATCATTAATTTAAGTAGGCCTATATCTGAAGTAAATTAGCTAATTGCCCGAACAATGCCATTTTAAGCCAGTGTGATGAAAACATACTAAATTAACATTGAAGATAAAGGGAAAATAGTTTCTTCCATTTCTTTTATTGCTGATGCAGATTGTGTATGCTGCTTTCAATCTATTAAGACATGTTGTTGTCGTTTAAGAAGGAATTGTGATCATTAATCTAAGTGGTACATTTCCAAGTATTTAAAAGGCAATACACGTATGCTGCAAGCAAGGCTTTGATTGTTTCATTATGCTTTACAATTTTGTTGCATAGTATTTCCATTTATTCATAAGGAATATGTCATTAAGGTGCATATACTTCTGATGATATAATCTATAATTATTTGGGAGATTTTAGTTATAAATGTCAGCATTCTATATCTATCTATATCTCCTTTTGGCTTTAAATCACCATACAGAAGAGAATGTCTATATAAAAGAAGAGGCTTTTTAAAAAAAAAAATAAATCATTGTGATCACAAAATTCATGTGCATACATCTATTCCATCTCTTTTCTATATGAATATCTATAGCTTTTTAGTTTATACTAATTTATCTTTAAGCTCAATTGTGATGAAAGCTAGAAGCTTATCTGAACCACACTCGAATCCTTTCCCTGAAAAATCGAGTACCGGTGTCATTTGAGAAGGCTTGGTTATGATCCATGTCGGTATCAAACTCTGGGTTGAGCAGCCGACACCTTAAACTCTAGACAACCGCTTCCCTTACCTATAGTTTCTTAACAAGTGACTTATCCCAACAAAAATGTTATAGTACCAGAAGGCTCTGACATGATATGTGACCGGGATAAACATGAAAAGTATCAAACCAGAAGACGTCGGTTTGATGATTTGAACAGGAAAAATGTCCTGTGTGGTCAAAGCTTTCAGTTGCAAGTAAGGTTAAATTTGTTTGAGGTAACTATTTGTTCATGCAAAAGATGAAGTAAGCGGTGCATATAAATCATGTAAACATCTCTAAATGATAAATTACAACAATAATCCAGTAAATAAAGACATAATCATTAAAGAAACGTTTGAACTTTCCATTACAATAAAGCTTTTCAAGATACATGCATATAGATATGATCAAATATCGATACTTTGCAATATCAAAATAAAACTATCTGAATATAGAGATTTTATGCAAATATGATTATGTAATATGTGTTCTATTATGGAAATTACAAAGCTTATCACAAAACTTATTTAGTCGCCGTATGACATAGAGTTGTGTTAATGCGATGCTAAAACTACCAAAACCAAAGAGCAAAGCTTATTATTAGATACATGTATATGATGCAAAAGAACCATAAATGAAAATGAACCATGTCTCCCAGTATAGCATTATTTCAATAGAAGGATGAATGGAATTGGCATCTACATAGTTTTGTCATTTGAGGCCCTAGCGGACATGAAATGCTGCCTTTATATCATTTGGTCTACATTGTTCAACAGTAATATAAAACTTATGTTGCGTTCCACATGTGGTCTCATTATGACTACAAATACAGAGTGGACACGATTTTGGCGACAGACAGACAGACAGAAAGACAGACGGACGGACGAACGAAACAAAATGGAACATATCTTCTACAAAAATTTAGTCGTTACACATTTTTATCACTTCTAGATCAATCGAGATCAAGCAGCGCGTCACAGGGCTTATGATGCATACACGTAAAGCGTATAGTTTTAAAAAAAGATGACATTTTTAACGTACGTACGGACGAATATAAAGACATACCGTTATGTAGCATGACCTAACTTTATGATTATATATCACCTGACCCTAACAGTAAATATGAATTAGTTTACACATAATTATGTATCAAGAATAAGATAAAAATCAACTTTTACTAAAATAGCTATTTGATTTAATGGCGGCCTTTTGAATGTTCTAAAAATAGAATTCCAAAGAGCTCTGACCTTAGCCCTTACAGCCAAAAGTCTTATAGTGCTCCAAGCTACTGTTGTGACCTTTGCCCTTAATGCCAAAAGTCTTATATTGTCCCAAGCTACCGTGGTCTCGGTATGAATAAAATACAGAGCGGACACGATTTTGCGACAGACAGACAGACAGACGAACGAAACAAAATGAAACATATCTTCTACAAAAAAATAGTCTTTACACATATTTATCACCTCTAGATCAATCGAGATCAAGCAGCACATTACAGACCATGATATGTTTGAAAATCTTACGGTTTTAAAAAAGATGACAGTTTAAACGTACGTACGGACGAATGTACGGACAGGCCGTTATGTGGCATGACCTTTCTTTAAAAAATGCATCACTTGACACTAAGAGTAAGTATGAATCAGTTTACACATAAATATGTATCAAGAATAAGATAAAAACTAACTTTTACTAAAATAGCTATTTGTTTAAATGGCGGCCATTTTGAATGTTCTAAAAATAGAATTCCAATAAGCTGTGACCTTGGCCCTTACAGCCAAAAGTCTTATATTGTCCCAAGCTATCGCTTTACAAAATTTGGTACTTTTGTCCAACCTGTCTAGATTTTTCGAAATTGGCACTCTACTATAAGGCATAATCTGGAATTCAGTATATCAACATAATTATATACAAGAACACAAAGGAAAATTAGACCCACAAAAGTCGATAACAAATGCCAGGTAAATCGGCTGGGTTTGTTTTGTTTTAAAGACTACTCGTCCAGATCAATGTTGAACATGTAATTCCAGTTTACAGTTATATTAATACTTTAGATCATATACATTAAACATGCCTACAAATGATAAAGGCACATATTTAGTTCTTTCAAAGATAAGAAGCAAAAATAACTGGTCTGCTTATCGGAACCAAAAAGTTCTTTAATTGGTGAACATTTATATATAACGGTATTCTAAAACAAACACATCACCTTGACAACGGAATAATCACTGTGAAAAACTGATTTAAATAATCGAAATTCAAACTTTCAAGAAGTCTAAATTCAAAATAGCATTTAATTTAAATATTCACAAATAGATCGAATTTCGAGCTGGCACTGAAACTGACTTAGCTCGAAAATGAAATTAATTCGTTACACGAATGAAAATGCAGTCCTTGTGAATGTTTAGAAATAGCTATTTGGTTGGTTTGACAGGCCTATTATATCACCTGAAATGTAACTCCTCCCTCCTGCACCGCACTAGCGTATAGCGTGCCTGTCCTAAGAATGTATACATGCTTGTATTATTCTGTAAATGAGTTATATTGTATCATCCGTAGCGAATAAATGTAGTATTAAACAATCCCGTCTTTGGTCAGTTATTTAAATACAAATCCCTTTAAGGGTCCGAAATGTTCATATATAATAACATTACACATTACAGCTTTAGTGAATATTTAAATCTGAACATAATTTAGTAAATAGTAAATTCCGGTATATTAAACAAGAGAACGTTGTAACCTTAGGGGATCGTCCTGGTTAAGCGAGAACACGTTTTTCTTTGTCCTCCAGATTTTTCGGAACACCAGTATGAAGCATAGCCCCATCAGTACAAGTGGGCCGCCAATCAGCCCTGCCGCAACAAACACTGTGTACGAGAAACTCGCTGTCCGATCCCAGATACACTGTAAAATAAGGATACATCAGTAAGTTGATAAATATAGTACCCAAATGGTAAATTAGCACATGAATAACAGATGATTTAGTAAAGTACCACTCCAGAGATCGGAAATAACAAGGACGATACTCAGACGAGACAAATGTCCGATATGTGACAATTTAAGAAGTATTTTTTTTTTAAATCCTTTTTAATGACAAAAGTGCTCAGTTACAGAACGTGTGTATAAAATATAAGAACTGACGGAGAATTTAGGAACATATGTGGGATAACTGAACGCTGACTCAGACATATTTAATTGAAATACATGCACTCGAAGAAACGACCATCACGCAATTCAAGTAATAATACTTCGTATGAGTTTATTTCTACAACAGTTTAATACCTAAATGAAAAACGCAATAAACATCATTAAAAACTCAAATATCTCTAAATAGATTCTTTATGATATATTTTTGTAGATACCTGCTGATTTTTCTTGTCAAAGTAATGACCTCCCCAACCAATGAAGTTGGGAAACTCGAACAGGAAGGCGGAAATCCAGCACATTAGACATAACGTGATGCAAACTGGACGCCGAAACAATTTTCGGTACAAGTTGTTCTGGCAGACGAACACGTAACGGTTGACTGACATCAGAGTGAGGCTAAGGAACGCGCAGAAACATGCCGTCAGACACATGCTGGCAACAAGCTCACACAAAATCCAGCGGCTTTGGAACCATTTCTCTCCTTTTACAACTCCTGTTAAATGTAAATGCATAATAAAGGAAAAGTACATAAATGCGCTTTTTAAAAGTGCCTTCTAAGTACGAATTACCTTAAGTTTGCATCGAGACAGATGCTGCAATTTACTGTAGCAGGACAAAACAAAATAGAGCACAACATATAGTAAACGCAAAAAGACCATTTTTTTTAAATTCATTTTCAAAATTCAGTATTCGTAAAAAAGAGAATATACTGAATATTATCATAC
Organism: Mercenaria mercenaria; assembly: GCF_021730395.1. Lineage (NCBI taxonomy): Eukaryota > Metazoa > Mollusca > Bivalvia > Venerida > Veneridae > Mercenaria > Mercenaria mercenaria. The sequence goes on from NC_069362.1 coordinate 31,161,178, forward strand.
CGTTTGCAAATATAATTTCTATAGTCTTTTTTTTTTCATAAAAGGACTCATTTCTGAGCTGCATAAAAAATTTCACTCTTGCAAAAAGCCGACGGGGCTAAAATGCTCGTGTTTTCGCCTCTCGACCCACTTAGTGAAGAGAATCACATAGCTTACACGGGCGGTTTCGCGCAGCAAAAACTCGAGGAACGCGCATAGACCCCACCCATCTCAGTATCATATTATATTTACTTTGAATGTGTTCTCACGACATCGAACAAGACGAAATGACACAAATCAGTCACCAGTTGGTTGTAAAACAAACAAAAAATGGAAAATATGTTGTAATTATGTTAAAGAATACCTACCTAGTATGCACATTGGGTCCGCCACGGCAGCGACACACAGGTCGGCAAGAGCTAAGTTTATCACGAAATCCCGACCGACCCTGTTCATAGTCCGAGTCCCTGCCGTAACGATCAAAATTAGTATGTTGCCGACTGTACCGACGGACAATGCCACACCGACGAGACAGCAATATATCAGAGCCATGACAAAATCCACTTCCCATAGTGGCCTCACATACGCCTCGATTTTCTCAAGCATGGTTTCATTACATATGAACGGCATGGACTGTGTGACAACTGAGCTGATCGTCGAGTTCAAACTATCCAGAACAGACTAAAATGAACAAATGACAAAAAGTGAAGACAACGAATAAAACTTTTAGCTAACCTTTGTAGTTCAATTGTGTAGAAATTATTAACGCCTCGTTCACATTTGGCCTGCATTGCGTCTGCGGAGCACGTACACTGCCTGTATCCTCCTTTCACAGCGGAGTGCGATTTTCGTACAGATTCATGGGCTCCGCAGCCTCTACGATTTTGTTTAGAGAAAAGTTATACAAATTTAATCAAATCGTTAGCCCGTAGCCCGTAGACATGTCGCAGGTGGCATTGCACAATCCCCGCGCGGGCATCGTTAGGAGGTCGCGCGCTGATCGTGCAGCCAACGCATGATTTTCCGTGGACATGGTGCCCAAAAGAAATCATAAGGAGATTGTAGACTCGTGGGACATTCGCACGACCCTTGCAAGGTTGCCGCTCGCTGCCCGTGCAGTACCCGTGAAATCGCACGGATATTGAGCAATCATCGCGTGGAAACCCTTCAGCGGCCGCACCAATGATATGGGCAAAAACAAATTTGCAGATGGTTATATATATAAATATTAGCCATCTCCAGCATGTTTTGATTGTTCGTCTCTTCAGAGAAATGATAGTACCACTAAGACTCAGAGCGGCATACCTGCGGTCGCAGCTGAGGTAGTTCAGGAGAAGGGAGCAGGCAATGATTGCAATCAGGCCGTCCTTGATGAGCAGCAGGCCCGACAGAGGTATAGGGAGAGGACGGTGTGTGTGAAGCCCTGGCTGCTGAGACAGGTCACCCTGGGACACTACGACACCTTGATGCAGGAGTTGATACGTCGTACGATTTCCGTGGGAAGCTTGCGGAGACTGCATGGCAACTGCACTGAAATTGCACAATTTGCACGAGTCCATATGGATTTCTGCCGGCCTGCTCCCGAGAGCCTGTACAAAAATGGCACGATGCTCGTATATAATGTGAACACGTACGCCGTAGCCCCTACCTACGATACCCCAAAAAACCATAAGGAAAATCATAGACAAATTTATCTCATGGCGCCCGGGTCAAATGTGAATTAGGCATACATATATAGTCTGCTCCGCTCTTAGAAAGTACAAGTGCTGTTGTCTTGTGCAGGAAATTGGTCGTGACTATTTCTCTGTTCATAATAAACATAAAAAATGGTTTTCTGGTGGGTATTCTGATATGAAAACTCCATGCGCATTTCCGTCAAAACGGGGATATCTGACGTCATGTCGAGGTATTATTTGGCTCGATACAGGCACCGAGAAAAAGTACTATATTTGATCTACTATTATATAAATGTTTATTAAAAAGACATTTCACAAACGGTGTTACATTTTCTTGTTTACATAAAACACATATTTGAATAGAAATAATAATAAAGACAACAATACGAGCGAGTTGCTCCGGCTACACCCTCGGGAAAATTATTCCGAAAGCGTTTTACCAAAATATTTCATTGAACATGTACGAATGAAAATAATCAATGTCTTCTTGTAGTTTGTCATCGTTCAGATGCTTAGATATTAAACCACTCGAGCTTACGCCCTCGTGGTTCAACTCTTGCGCATGTGAACTCTGAACCGTGGTAAATTAAACGGCAAACAACTCGCAGGCCTTGATTATTTGTTAAGTAATTCAAAATTAGCCCTAACTTTGGTTCATAAGGTGGATTTAAATGGAGGTCAACTTTGTGAAGTTACAAATCATGATGGCCGCTTTAACTTCTGCTGTTGTTTTTTTTAATATGCCAATGTAAAAAAGTAAAATTATCTGCTAGCGCAACTTGATTGATTAATGTGCTAGAATTGTCTGCAAACTGTGTATTAAACATTGTAGAATTTTTCCAAGTGCAGTTTTAATTAGGATATTGAATTCATCTATAACAAACAAAAAGTAATACGTGACAGGGACATTTAAAATTGGATACCTGCTGAAATATGATAGAAATCACGTCATTTGGGTTGTCACAGGGACGGTATTAGGTGACAAGAGGAATGGTTGGACGAAAAATAGTCACGATAAAAGTCTTTGTTTTGTGCGATTTGTAATGGCTAGTATAATATGGTTGAAGAAAGAAGACAACTCAAGTTTGCAACGCGTTTCGTATTAAGATATTTCTTCAGGCAAACATACAATGTATCAATGTATACAAACATATGTCATGACGTCATGACGTAATGGCTAGTATAAAATTCATGGTGTTGCGGCTATCTTTAAAGTTGTAAACGATATATTTTGATCGACTGTGTTTATTTTTTTTATTTCAAAGACTTATTACTTTTTGAGTCGGCTAAAGGCTGAAAGCCTTTTGACGAGTCCTTGCTATCCAACGATTCTCTAAATGGACCAAATAACACAGTGAAGGGATGTAGTTCCATTAGATTTCTCAAACTTCAAACAGTTCACTGCATGAATGAAGTTAAGTTGTGTCAATTCCCTTTGCTATGACCAATATACGATGTAATCTGTCATACTTATGACTTGTAATTGTGCAATTCTCGAATGTAACTCATTAAGAATAAATGTGCATTTTAAGAATTGCGCAGGCTTACAAAGCTTGGGTAACATCCAGCGAAAGACAAAAAATAGTTCCAGCAGGGCTCCAGATAAGATGCGTATTAGCGTAAATTACGTATAGAAATAATGCAAATACGCATGTCTAATAATTTCTAAGCGTATAAAAACGTATATAAAATTACAGAAACGCACACAATGCTTTTTTAAAAACAAAATCTGAATCGTCTGGATGCGTTAGGTAACATAGCCGATCAGCCTTAATTCTCCCACATTGAACGTAAATACGCAACTTTGCGTGGGTTGAATTTTGCAGTCAGTAAACGGATAAATTATCGGAAGAAGAAGCTCTTACTGGTTTGTTTAGTTACAACTGATATTAAAAATGATTTTAATTCTTATTTTTCGAGAAATAAACAAATCGGCGAAACATTAAATTGTATTTTCTTCTAGTTTTTGAAATCATAAGTAGATCGTCTATGTTTGGCGAAACGAAACAACTTTTTTATGAAAAGATTTAAATAAGAGGTAATTTAACCGTAAACTTCAATGTCAGATACTGCCAATTGCTGCTAAATGTCTTCGTATCATCACAATTTGTAAAATATATTGTTCAAACTGGAGAAAAGTGTAGTCGTAACCGGATATAATATTTTGGGTAAATATCGAGCTGTGTTATGAAATTTTAAGAAAAAAACTAAAAACAAACTGAAACTGGTAGACGATACTGTCAGTACATCAATCATTAGCCGACTCAGGCCATTCAGGCCTTTCATTTTTATCTTGTCAAAGGTTGCAAATTTCAACTGCTTTATGATATTAAATTGCCAAACAGCAGTATCTTATGAAGGTCTGTGGTTCAAAAATCGGGGACAGCTGGGGGCAAGGGTGCGTAGTTTTGAACATGCTCAATTTTTCCCCACGAATAATATTTCCGTAATGAATCTGTAATATATCCGTAACAGTTCTGAAAAGATCGTAACAGTCCGGAAGACAATGACTGCGGTAAAAAATAGGAACTATTACGGTTTTATTCCTTTCTAATAAGGTTAATTAAGTTTCTGTTACGATTGCATTAGAGATTTATAACGTAACAAATTCGCAAAACCTTTTTTTCTTACACATCCGAAGTAATCCGGGGACGGGAATCCGGAACTCATCCACAAGCCCATCCGGGCAGTGGGATTCTAGCTTAACTTCGGTAATCATATAACACACAAGAAAATGTTTATTTGCAAATCAATATACATGTATACAAGTCAAGTCAAATAGTTTATTTATGCCACTTTATACGTGCAGCATGATAAAACAGTACATTATTAAAATATTTTAAAAATACGTATGCCTTTCTATACTGAAAATAAAAGACAATTTGATCTATACACTAGTTTTATACATTTACATATTCTAAAACCTAATCTTTAGTAAAATGACTAGGTTATACACGTACGTCTTTGGCAAACGATCAGATAAAATTTGTAAAAATGCATTAGCATGGAGACAAAATGTCATTTAAACTCTTTACTTTTTTACGTACAAATTCTAATTATATCCAGTTTCATTTCCTTGCGTGTATAAAACAATTAAGCTACATTAAGTAATACATTTTTGTTATTTTGATTAATACGGGTTTTGAATACCATTCGGTACTGTAACAAATACAGACATTATTTGTGGAACACTAGTCTGATATTTTGTGATGCATTGAAGGCATTGAAGCCATTCTTTATATTTTGAGATCAATTTTAAGTGGTAGTGTTAGCTGTCTTTCTTTTATTTTGATATATAATATTATGCTTGTTTGGTGACCTCAAAATTACAACTTTGTGATCTCATTGACTTCAGGTATCACCCAGCTGGACAAAAGATCTTAATTCTTGATTATTATCATGTGTGTCTGATAAAATATTGCGTATTTTAGAGCCAAAACCATTTGTTCAAAGTATACTCATGCTGAACTGATTCTCTACAACGAGACTAAACCTACGAACAAGGTTACTCTTTATTTATTTATTTATTTATTTATTTATTTATTTACACACCATGGCACTGGTAGAAAAAGAGTATGATTTGTAAATTATGCTGCTTACTGATGTAAAGAGGATCAGCGTTAGGCGAGGGATTAAGGTAGTTCTGTGCGTTCGGATCAATTTTTTCGAACCATGTAGACTTTAATTAAACTCTGATTGTTCAAAACTTCCGAATGTACTTAGAACCTGATTAGGCAAATGAAAAATAGGGTCATGTGCTTGATCTTTTGCTAGATTTATTTGAAAATTTGGACCCCACACAAGTTTTTATAATGGGAGTTTATGGGAAAATTACAATATCTATAACATGTTTGCGAATACATTTTTATACAGCGTAGATTTTAATGAAACTTCTCACAATTATAATCTAATATATGGTCTAATATATGGTGAAATAAAATGTATTGGTCCGTGTGCTTTTTAAAGATATTTGACCATGATAAAAGAGATTCGCACATTTCAAGCTGGTTTTGAGACCGTGATTATTTGAAATGATTTAACATGTCATTTATTTTAATATCACATTTTATCTTCAGTATGCCGAGTCCAGGATTTATTATACGTTATCAGGATAAATGACGTTTAAGCCATTACTTTAGGTTGATCCAACTTGAAGAATACCTTAAATAATTTTGGCCAATCTCACACTCGCCAAATGTAAAAGGCCCCTTATTCGGACATGTGAACTGATCCTCTTCTTGTTACAGTTTAATCTTTATCATTTTTTTATTTGACTGAGCAAAATTGAAAATAAAAAACGTAAATATGATATCCATAATTAGTGACATAGCACATCTGATATGGATTAACGTAAATATTCACGAACGTTCCATTGTAACTGAACGGAAGTGAAAAGTATGAAATAATATGAATTACATCATTTCCACGAGTTCTGTGTTTTACTAAAAGTCGCTGAGCTTTTTTTTTTATCATTATTTAAGAGTTACCTTACTGTAACTGTTATAATTACTGTTTTAACTTTTGTTAACTATATATTATAAATATGAAACGATAGTATTACAGTGAATTCATCTCATTAAATTTGTAAAAAAAAAAATGTATAAATAACAACAACAAAAAAGCATGTGCGGAGATAGAAAAATTGTTAAGCATATATGCGATTGACACTCAAAACAATGACTAAACATACCGGTCTGACATAGATATATCTAGATGTCTGGTAAATAATGCCTCTGGAATACTTTATATGAAGATAATTATTTACGTATGTTTTCGTGGAAAGTTAAGAAATTATATGTCAATAAAGAAACATATCAGGTTAAGGGCAAAACATTTCAAGAATCGTGATCAGCGCGCGTTATAACGAGCGTACAATCCTATGATCTGAATGCCATGAACAACCTTTTGACGTTAGCTGATCGTAAAATAACGTATTAATGATACCTTTTCAGACAAATTCATAGGCATAGACACGACACGTCACTACTTTTTAAAGGTTATTTGTTATCACTAAAAGATCAGGTGGTTCTTATTCCAAATAACGGTAGAAGAAATAATTTAATTAAATTGAAAGATGTAGAGAAAATGCCAGTTTCCAAGATTTAGACAGAGCACTGGTTCAACCGCTTTATGCTGATTTCTTTAACCTTTAGCCTGCTGGTGGCAATTGATTAAGCCTTTGCGACCAATGCAGACAAAGATCAGGCTGATCTTAGTCTGCACTGTTCGCTATTCAGTCAAAACATTTTCAGTGAACACCCTTTTGAATAATTAGTGGTACTGCCCAAACTGAATGATGGACCCGTGAGTCTTTTCAAGAAATTTAGCAGGGTAAAGGTTAATAAAACTGATAATTACTAAACAAGAAATTTCAATGCACTTCCAAGTTTCCTTGAAATGTAACATTAATTTTAACATTAATTTTAATTATGTTTTGGGTGGGGGCTGGAGGTGGGGGGGGGGGGGGGGGGGGGGGGGGGTTAATCTGCTATGAAGTGCAGTTGTTTACGTGCACCAGAAACGCGCCACTCATGGACAAACATACAGTCGACATCGTACACCTCTATTAAGCGATCTTTGTATTAAACGACCAGCCAAAATCCCTCCCGAACGTTTTCAGTATATATATTCATTCCATTAAACGACTCTTTTATTAAACGACTAGCGACCACATTAATGTAGTCCCAACAGGTAAAATATTCGACAAAAGTATCTATTAAGCGACCGGGTACCAAAATTCTACTGGGCATTTCTTCATCTGTGTTATTAGCGAGTACGTTTTGCACGTGACTGAATGCAATAACCTTTGTATCAGTCAAACTAACAAACAATCTAGCTATAATTTTCATGGTGTGTGGACTTGAAAAAGTGTTCACGATCACAGTTAAAACAGATTTTAAAACCATACATGTATGTTCATAATAAATACAGTTACATTAACAGTTTTTACAAATAACTTTCCTTTTCATCTGACTGAAATTCATTAAGAGACCTTTCCATTAAGAGACCACTTCTTAGCAGTCCCTTGGGTGCTATGTCGACTGTACTCTCGAATAGCAGTGTGTAATGTTACCCCTTAGGTAATAATAAAATGACGACAAAGTTGGCACGAAATGATAAATAAGGTTTATGTAATAACACATGAAATTTAGAAAATAGAATGGTAAGTTAGATTTTATTTGTATAATCAAAATCAGAATGTGTTTAAATGATATGACGATCTGGTATCTCGGAAAGTGTGTCCGACAACATGCAAATATAAAACAAATATCTTTTTTCTGTAATGCTGAATGTTTCTTAAGAATTGAATAGGATTACTGTACCACTTGCAAAAAATTAGTTCACTGGCAAAAGTGCAGCCCTAAAAACCAGTAAAGACGTCATTTGATAAAATCTTGCAAAATGAATGTTCGGCTTTGGAAAATATCCGTTAGGCCTACAAATATTTAGCCAAATAAGAGTAAAATATTTTTCTTAGACTGAATTTAGGAAAGTACAATAATCGTAGTCCATGTTTCTGCGGCAAAATAGTTCACCAGTTCAGAATTTGTAAGCCCTATGAAAATTACGAAATAAGAATAATTTAAATGCAAGTACCTCACTAATGCATCCCATCACTTCTTCCACGAAATCCAAACTTTTTGAATTCATCATGGTCATCTTGAAAATATCTTTGGAAAATCCTAGACACGTCAAATCTGAAACGAAGCTAACTTTTAAAACTAAAAGATAGCCATAAAATGTAACCTCTTTCCGTGTACCTATAATATGTTTTGTTGTCTTTTGTCCAACGGAGAAAAAATCTTTAACATTATTTTCGTATGCGCATGATTATCTTCGTCACCAGCAGCAGCGACCAATAGATAAGCAGATTTTCTGGCTATATTTTATCCTCATCACCACCATTATCGCATTGGTAACGCGATTTAATATGGCACTGATAATTACTGCTTCATTTTCAATATTACAAAATGAAACTAAATGGAAGTCTGCAAATCTTCGTGTTATGAAAGGCCTGTAAACAGTTTAGGAAAGCATTTGTTTTCAAGAGCACTTAAGCGATAAATGGCAACTTGTCACATAGGAAAGATTGAGGTTACTTGTATAAACTTTGTTTGGTTAAGTTAGATTTGAAAAATCTAAAGAAAAGCTGTTGTCGTAGAATGTGAGTTAGCTCTTGTTGACATGGAGGTTACTAGTACTGGGAAAAGTGACCACGTTATGTTTTTTGTTAATCGTAATAATTCTAACAAGTTTGGTAGAGGGTCACCAAGGAACATTTCTTTTTAAAGTCAGACCAGCAGTTTAAAAGAAATGTCACTTTCAAAGCAACATTGATCAGTTAAATATTTTTGTCTTCAAGTCCTTCTATTATCTCTCTAACACTGAGTTTAAACTTATGTTCACGTAAAATACATGTTGCTATCAAATTTATGAACAAAAATTAGCCGAGATTTTTTTCTAATTAAACAGAATACTAAATAACTCCTTAGAAGGATTTCATCATCATTATCAAGGTATTTAGCTACCTATCAGTAAATTAAGACCGTTCGTCCATATTAGCCGCTAATAAGGCAATTTTTTCCATAAGCAGCGCCCTATATACACTTCAATACGGCATTTGTCACCGTGTTTACAGGCTTAATAAATTTAATTATATTTTATTATCCATTCCAATCAAATTAGCATCAGAAAAAGACCAAAGTTAAGCCCCCTCAATGAAGCGATAAAAGTAATCCCCAGTAATAAATTTCAAGAACGAAGAATAATGTTCAAAAACTACTTAATTAAAAGATTTACTCTTTGTAACAGTACTGTTCGGTGTTGTATTAATGTGTTAATTTTGTGAGGCAAATCATGCTTTTATATATGTATATGAGCCGTGCCATGGGAAAACCAACATAGTGGATTTGCGACCAGCATGGATCCAGACCAGCCTGCGCATCCATGCTGTTCGCTTTCAAAGACTATTATTATTAGAGAAACCATTAGCGAACAGCATGGATCCTGACCAGACTGCGCGGATGCGCAGGCTGGTCTGGATCCATGCTGGTCGCAAACGCACTATGTTGGTTTTCTCATGGCGCGGCTCAATTATGATTATGAAAGCTCAAAGAAAACAAGAGGGCCATACTGGACCTAAGTCGCCCACCTAAAATTGACTATTTAAGCTTGTAGGTATGAGCTATGGTCAGTATATCATAAAAAAACATAAAACATAAATGGGTTTCTATTTTAGCTCTGACGGCCCTTGACTTGAGGTATAGTGATTTTTACACTCTGTGCTTCATCCCATTTCTATCTATCTATCTTGCAAATTTAACTTAAACCTCACTGACTTGTAGTGATAGTGGTTTCTACGCTCTGTGCCTCCTCCCGTTTCTATCTATCTATATTGCAAGTTTCACTAAAACCTCAATGACTTGACGTAGAGATAGTGGTTTTTACACTCTGTACCTCCTCTCATTTCTATCTGTCTCTATTGCAAGTTTCACTAAAACCTCAATGACTTGAGATAGGATAGTGGATTTTGCATTCTATGCCTCCTCCCGTTTCTATCTGTCTCTATTATTGCAAGATTCAATAAAACCTCAATGACTTGATGTAGTGATAGTGTTTTTTTCACTCTGTGCCTCCACCCAATTCTATCTGTCTCTATTGCAAGTTTCACTGAAACCTCAATGAATTGAGGTAGAATGGTGGTTATATTGCACTCTGTACCTCTTCCCATTTCTATCTATCTATATTTCAAGTTTCAATAAAACCTCAATGACTTGAGGTAGGATGGTGGTTATTGCACTCTATGCCTCCTCCCGTTTCTATCTATCTATATTGCAGGTTTCAATAAAACCTCGACTTGTAGTGATAGCGTTTTTTTGCACTATGTGCCTCCTCCCATTTCTATCTATGTATATTGAAAGTTTTACTAAAACCTCAATGACTTGAGCAAGTGGTAGTGGTTTTTGCACTATGTGCCTCCTCTCAATTCTATCTATGTATATTGCAAGTTTCACTAAGGCGTAAAAAAAATTGTTTGTTTCCGGTATCCTGACCTACCCTAAATTTTTGGCCCGACCCTAAATGTTATGGCCTTGGAGAATATTTTCTTCAACTTTTTAACAAAAAGTTGCAAAACTGCACTTTTTATGCTTTAAACATGGCCAGTGATGTTAGAAATCAACTTACTTATGCTCTAAAGGCATAACCCCTTATTTGTATTCATTTTTTTGACACAAAAACAATTTCCGAAAATTTTCCTTTAATAAAAAAAAAATTCCAAAAAAATAAATTTTCCGACCTACCTAATTTTTTTTAGCATGTTACCGGAAACAATGAATTTTTTTAAGGCCTAAAACCTCAATGACGAGCAAGTGGTAGTGTTTTTTGCACTATGTGCCTCCTCCCATTTCTATCGATCTACATTGCAAGTTTCACTAAAACCTCAATGACCTGAGCAAGTGGTAGTGTTTTTTGCACTATGTGCCTCCTCCCATTTCTATCTACATTGAAAGTTTCACTAAAACCTCAATGACCTGAGCAAGTGATAGTGGTTTTTACACTATGTGCATCCTCCCATTTCTATCTATCTACATTGCAAGTTTCACTAAAACCTCAATGACCTGAGCAAGTGATAGTGGATTTTACACTCTGTGCCTCCACCCATTACTTGAAGTTTAACTGACTTCTCTTCAATACTTTATGCTCTTGATGGAAGGACAAATTTCTATCACTTTTAGCAAAGAAACATATTAAAACAAACAACAGTTTCAAATATGAATAAGTTTTATTATTGTAATATTGAAGTTCACATAATCATAATGTTTCTTGTATATAACTATAAAAGCTGATAATGTAAATATATTACATAAATAATTATAATATTCTGTGTAATAAAATTGTTCTTTGTTATACTCTATACAATATATATTGCATGTGAAATAAATGCAAGTTTACATAAGGCAAAATGAAACATATCATAGGTTTCTCCTTAAGTGACTGGTAATGGTATAATTCTATAAAACAAAGTTGGACTGCAGCTGTTTCAAGAGGCCTGCCAGGGTTTTTTTGTAAGTCAGACCACAGTTACATCAATCTTGTGGATGCTACAAAAAATTATTAAAGATGTTAATACCAGTCAAGTCAGCTTACCAAGATCAAGTATAAATGCAACAAAAACATACTTATAATTTAATTTGTCCTATAGATAGGCAATAAAGTTTGATTAATTTCTATTTCTGTTTTTGTTTTTGAGTATTTCAATTACATAACAGCAGGCAGGCCTAAACCTGGGGCCATATTCATAAAGCATCTTAAGTATAAGTTTTGACTTAAGTTTAAGATTTTATTTAAGTTTGTGGTGATTTCAACTTAAGTCTAAGTAAAATCTTAAGTTGTAGTCATAAAACAGCTAAAACTTAAGATACGTAAGAAATGACTTAAGTCAGAAAATAAAATAGCGTGTTGAGTACGATTAAAGTGTTGTTTTCAGATAAAAGCACTTTAAACATAAGTGTGCATGTTGTATCTGTCTGAAATAATGTTGTTTTTTTTAATGTTTTCGTCCACAATAAAAAACAAGAATCACTTATTAAGTTGTTTTATGAATAACAAATATACTTAAGTAAAATACATTTCTAACCTAAGTAATACTTAAGTAACTAATCAATTTCTTATACTTATACTTAAGATGCTTTATGAATACGGCCCCTGGACTCTGAACCAGCACTAATCATTTCTTCCCATGTAACTGCCAACCTCCCACGTGAACCAGACGTGTGCAAGAAGTCCTGATTTCGTTTAAACCAGTGTACATTAAAAATTGCATTTAATTCTTACAAAAGCAAAAACATAATTTTTCACAAGTTAACAAAATAAAGCAAATTTCAAACACAAAAATATTAACTTTCTATAAAATGGCAACCTTTCTTAAGATAAACACAGTGTAGCTTAAAAAAAACAACAATTTACGCACCAAAACATGTCTAAAAAAATACTCATACAATAAAAATAATGTTTATATCTTTTTAAATTATTAAGAAATAGACAGCTGATTATTTTAACATGAAACTGCAGAAAATCACTGATTCCGTTTATTTAATAAATTACACAATTATAATGAAATAATCTCAGGGAATCTCCATGTGTACATACATTAAATACATCAAGAATACTTTTATTTCACAAACAAATACAAAACCCTGTATCCAACTCCCATTTGATATGGAGGAATAAACAATTGTAACTCAACAAGCTTTTATCATGACAGAAATTATGACTTCCTGATGTTCCAAGCATAAAAAGTTTTACCTTTACAAACAAGTATTTAGTCTTATTTGCCAAAAATTATAGTCAATTTCAGATCAGACAAGAATAGAAGTATGTAAAGGTATAAAATGGAAGAGTCATTTAAACTGTACAATTCATCTGCAATGATGCATTCCACTCTTTTGGAAACTGTCAGGCTGTATGATACATGGTGCATGTAATCAATGGCAAAATCCATTTTTGGCAAATATAACAATATAGACCAAGGTGCTGTTAAAAGATCCCTACTGAATCCGATACTGTTAAAGTAAACGATGACAGAGTGGACTTCAACACACACAGTCACAGTAAGTGGTATATGTTTTAAGGTAGTTCTGCAAGCTTGGATAATCAAGGAGCTGCATTTTCAAAATGCAAAATCATGCCTCCAGGTGTATGACCAGATGTTTTTTTTCCGAGGTTTAAAAAATCATGTCTACGGGCATACCAAGATGTTGCTTTCTGAAGTTTTAATAAGAGTAAACGTGAAGATCATATGAAGGTCAAGGTCATCTACTATAGGTCAATTTGCAGGTGTTGTCACAAAGCTTTTTGGGTGCGAGTATGAACTAAATTGGGTCATTAATGTGCGTTGTAGGACCAAAATATTTTTCAAGATACATGCAGCACAAACTTTTAAGCACTTTATGTGAATTTTTAACTAAGTGAAGGAACATAACTCTGGCCTAGATGAGTGAAATCCCAAAGAGGACACCATGTGCATAACTTCATATTCTATATATGAGCCACGCCATGGGAAAACCAACATAGTGGGTTTGCGACCAGCATGGATCCAGACCAGCCTGCGCATCCGCGCAGTCTGGTCAGGATCCATGCTGTTCGCTAACAATTTCTCCAATTCCAATAGGCTTTGAAAGCGAACAGCATGGATCCTGACCAGACTGCGCGGATGCGCAGGCTGGTCTGGATCCATGTTGGTCGCAAACCCACTATGTTGGTTTTCTCATGGCACGGCTCATATAACAACTGATTTATGACTCTAGGTCAAGTACCAAAAATACATCAGACACAAACTATTATATTTTTACTAAGTCAAGGGTCATAACTGTGGTCTTGCAAAGTGAATTAAAAAATAATCAGGTGCACAAATTCACATGCTGCATAATATTCCAACATGGTCCCATATCTCTAGGTGAAATATTTTTCAAGATATATGCAGCACAAACTTTTAAGCACTTTATGTGTATTTTCCAATAAGTGAAGTCTGTGTGAGTGAAATCCCAAACAGAACATCAACATGCTATATAACAAGAGCTGTCCGTAAGACAGCCAAGCTCGACTATTCGAAATATTGTCACAGAAGCAGGATATTATTACCCAAAATGTTAAATATCAAAAGAGTTTTAAGTTCGAAAGGGGACATAATTTGACCAAAGTACAAATCAGAGTTATGGGACTTGATGTTATCAACTAGTTTTATAACCCTGAAGAAACATGTAAAGTTTCAATTCAATATCTGCATTAGTTTTGGGGACAGTAACTTGCATGTAAAACTTTAACCAGAATTTTCTAAGTCCAAAAGGGGGCATAATTTTCTCAAAATACATGTTAAGAGTTATGGAACTTGACCTTGTGAGGTTGGTAATTGACCTAGAAAAAGAATAAATAAGTTTAAAAGCTATATGCCTTTTGGTAATAGCTGTATGTACTTGCACGCAAAACTTTAACCAGGATTTTCTAAGTCCAAAAGGTGCATAATTTGCCCAAAATACATGTCAGAGTTCTGGGACTTGGTGCTATCAACTAGTTTTATAACCCCGAAGACACATGTGAAGTTTCAATTTAATATCTGTAGTAGTTTTGGAGATAGTTACTTGCATGTAAAACTTTAACCAGGATTTTCTAAGTCCAAAAGGGGGCATAATTTGCCCAAAATACATGTCAGAGTTATGGGACTTGACCCAGTGAGGTAGGTAATTGATCTAGAAAAAGAAAAAATAAGTTTCAAATCTATATGCCTTTTAGTAATAGCTGTATGTACTTGCATGCAAAACTTTAACCAGAATTTTCTAAGTCCAAAAGGGGGCATAATTTGGCCAAAATTCATGTCAGAGTTATGGGACTTGACCCAGTGAGGTAGGTAATTGATCTAGAAAAAGAAAAAATAAGTTTCAAATCTATATGCCTTTTAGTAATAGCTGTATGTACTTGCATGCAAAACTTTAACCAGAATTTTCTAAGTCCAAAAGGGGGCATAATTTGGCCAAAATGAAGGTCAGAGTTATGGGACTTGGTGCTATCAACTAGTTTTATAACCCCGAAGATACATGTGAAGTTTCAATTCAATATCTGCATTAGTTTTGGAGATAGTAACTTGCATGTAAAACTTTAACCAGAATTTTCTAAGTCCAAAAGGGGGCATAAATTGCTCAAAATACATGTTAGAGTTATGGAACTTGACCCAGTGAGGTTGGTAATTGACCTAGAAAAAAAATAAATAAGTTTCAAAGCTATATGCCTTTAAATGATAGCTGTATGTACTTGCATGCAAAAACTTAACCAAGGTGTGACGCCGACGCCAATGCCAGGGTGAGTAGAATAGCTATATTCTTTGAATAGTCGAGCTAAAAATCATCTAATATTTTATGACTCTTAAGTCAAATACCTTTTGAGATACATGTGACACAAACTTGTTTGCCTTTTTTGCATATTTTGACAATCAAGGGCCATAACTCTGGTCTGCTGACAAAAATCTGAACCAAAACATACAAACCCTACAAATGGAATTTCAAATAAAACCACTAAGTGTTTGTGTGTTTATTTGGTCACATTTCAACATGAGTAAAGAAAACTACCATTTCAAAGCCTACTTCATGACATTATTTGAAATAAGTTCAAAATCAAACATTTTGGTGTTATAAGTACTGTTCAGAAAAGAAAGTACCATTCCCTAATTTATTACTTAAGTAAACACGAAAGTATTTTTTACAATTTCGTATGTAGGACCAAGTTTGATTCTAGCTAATCTGGATAACTGATGTCAAGCCGTGATCTCTGGTGTAACAGATGTGCAGCACTACCTTAACAGAGATAAATTACATGAGCCGTGCCATGAGAAAATCAACATAATGGGTTTGCGACCAGCATGGATCCAGACCAGCCTGCGCATCCGCACAGTCTGGTCAGGATCCATGCTGTTCGCTAATAGTTTCTCCAATTCCAATAGGTTTTAAAAGCGAACAGCATGGAGCCTGACCAGACTGCGCGGATGCGCAGGCTGGTCTGGATCCATGCTGGTCGCATACCCACTATGTTGGTTTTCTCATGGCACGGCTCACATACAATTAGAAGAAACTTGATGGTATTTACAAACTTCTACAAGATAACCAGAAATTCAAATTAAGCAATTTTGATATACTAATTTTCAGCTGGACATTTATACAGATAATTATTGTATCTTCCAGAATGCTGGGTCTGTTACTCTTCTTATACGGAAAACTGCTGAATCTTATATAAAACATTTATACCAATGTGAGAGATTAAAACCATCTTAACTTTTTAAATAACACTTTAACACTGTTGGTCCAATTAATACAGATTTGGATCCATCAAAAAGTCTTATAAGATTAGATGCTTCTTAGGAAAGGTCCTTAAGGACAACATGGTGTAATAACCATATTTCATATCTTGTAACTGGATGGTAATATTTAAATGAAATTTTGTCACTTTAAAGACATTCAAAATTAAAAACTTTTCACCGAGAGATTTTTCAAATTTTATCATTTTTTTGGGAGATAATTGGTATTGAAGTGACCATTGATGCCTATGGGAAATATATAATTTCTTTGATAATAATCATTGTAAAAATCTGAACTTGAGTTTCGAGAAAATTTTGCTGTAGAAAGCTGCATTATATGATTCTGATACAAATATCAAAAAGAAATCTAAAATTCCCCAAAGGGAAAAGGAGAAAATCATGTTTTTCTAGTTTTCAGGGGAGATAACTCATGAAAAACCAAAATTATCAGGGGAGGTAATTTAAATGAAATTTTTGAGAACTTCTGTCACTATATAACTTCTCAATATGCACCTTATTTCTATCATTTGACATTTTTAAAGCTTACATTATCAAGTATGTGCACTTCTGGTGAAATTGATGCCTATTACACCATGTTATCCTTAATATCGTGTTAAAAAGTTCAAGCCATTATGACTAAATAATACTGGGCATGCACTGGCAAAAACTGTATAATCACTGGATGTCAAAATAGCACCATACAGTAACATAGGTAAAATGTTTAAACCAATACACATGTTGAGGTTTAGTTGGAATTCAAAAGATAACATCACTAGAAGTTCCAAAATGATTAAACTATTTGATCTTCACAGATTCTCCTTGACACAGTGATTCCCTGCTGACATCATTTATGATAGAAAATCATTTGACAGCTTCATCTTCACCTATCTTGGGTATTCTCAGAAGTTCTCCCCCATTCTTTGTTGCGTAGCTCTACACGTCGTATCTTTCCACTTACGGTTTTTGGCAAAATGTCAACAAACTCGATCTGTAACAATTAAAAACTTAACATTAAAAATCTAACTGTAGGTGAAGCATACAGAACTGGAGAATCTGCTGTATGGATTCTATACACTGGAAAGTTAAGAATACAGAGAACATCTACAACTGGAACAACAACAGTTACTCTTTAACCTTTACTCTGCTAAATTTCTAAAATGGACTGATACATCATTCAATTTGGGCAATACAACTTCTTATTCAAAGGGGTGTTCAGTAAAAATTTACTGATCGAATCGCAAACAGGGTGCAGACCATGATCACCCTGCTTATCAGTGCAGGCTGATGTCACAAAGGCAAAACCACTTGCCGCCAGCAGGCTAAAGCTTAATTAATTTCTTAATGCACCCACAGTTCTCTGCAGGACTTGCTCATATAGACACTGACTGTGTATCCCTAGCACTCTTCAATCAAGTAATATTATACATGGAAGAAACATAAAAAACATTCATACAGGCAGGTGCTTGGACTTGACAATTAATAAATGACCTCATTCAATTGTACGATCACTTAACATAAGTAAATGGTTGTGCAACTAGAGATGCTTTTGAGAAAAGCGCATGTCTCCCACAACTGCCCCTATGAAAAATGTTAGTTTCTCTAGATGTTTTAGACGAGTGGATCAAATTAGATGGTCTGGATGAGTGGATCCAATCAGTAATTCAAGGGCCATAAATCAAAAGTGCCTGGACCGATTTGGCTAGTTATCGAACTTGGGTAAGGTCTTATGGCCAAACACATTTTGCTCAAGTTTGGTGAAGATCGGATGAGAAATGTTCGACTTAGAGAGCGGACAAGAGTAAACAGACGGATTATTTCGGTAATTCAAGGGCCGTAACTCTAAAATGCCTGGACCGATTTGGTTAGTTATCGAACTTGGCTGAGGTCTCATTGTCAAACACATTTTGTTCAAGTTTGGTGAAGATCGGATGAGAAATGTTCGACTTAGAGTGCGGACAAGAGTAAAAAGGCCGATTTTTCGATAATTCAAGGGCCGTAACTCTAAAATGCCTGGACCGATTTGGCTAGTTATCAAACTTGGCCGAGGTCTCATGGTCAAACACATTTTGTTCAAGTTTGGTGAAGTTCGGATGAGAAATGTTTGATTAAGAGTGCGGACATGAGTAAAAAGGCCAATTTTTCGATAATTCAAGGGCCATAACTCCAAAATGCCTTAACCGATTTGGCTAGTTATTGAATTTGGCCGAGGTCTCATGGTCAAACACATTTTGTTTAAGTTTGGTGAAGATTGGATGAGAAATATTCGAATTAGAGTGCGGACAAGTGTAAAAAGACCGATTTTTTGTAATTCAAAGGCCATAACTCCAAGAAGCCTTGACGGATTTGGCTAGTTATCAAACTTGGCTGAGGTCTTATGGTCAAACACATTTTGTTCAAGTTTGGTGAAAATCGGATGAGAAATGTACGACTTAGAGTGCGGACAAGCTTTGTGACAGACACACAGACTGGAGTAAAGCAATATGTCTCCCACACCACTGTGTGGTGGGAGACATAAATACTGACACGAAATATGACACATGTTATGGCAAAAAATGTCTTGATCTATTAATTGGGTCAATTTCTTGAGATGGGGCCAAAAACAGCCATTATAATTCCCACGCCTTTAGTGAAATATCTTGATGACAGGTTACTTCAATAAAAGACAAGTTCAACTCAAATTGAATACTAACTGACATCAAACTAAAACCCAATGTTTAAATCCCTGGCATCTACTGACAATCTTCAACTTACTTTTCTGGGATATTTATATGGAGCTGTGACTTGTTTTGTATGTTCTTGTAATTCTTTGGCAAGCTGGTCCTGATCAGACGTCTTGTATGGCTCGGTTAGAGTAACAAATGCTTTTACAACCTGAATAATAAAACCAGATAAAGTTATCTACATTAAATTTTGTTCTTGAAATTTAAACTGTAGCTTAAGTATTCTGCAAATATTCTGCAAAAAAATAGTAAATGACATCATTGCAACAAATTCCTATGAAAAAGTCTCATTTCAACTGGATGGTACTGTTGGGAGATGAGTACACAATATTCTGATATAAATGTAATATTTCAATGTCCAAACAGGTTTATAAAAAACATCAAGAATGAAAATTCTGACAAAATGCCCATGTCAATTTTATGTTAATGAAGTATATCAAGTTTTATTTCAACTGGATCGAATTGTAGGAGGAGTTGAGTAAACAAGAAAGTGTGACGGATATATGGATCTACTGACAGACAGATGGACAGTTCAAACAATATCACACACGAGGCATAAAAACTGAAATACAGTAAAAAGAAAACAAACCTCTCCTCTATTGTAGTCGGGACTGCTGACAACTGCTGATTCTAGAACAGCTGGATGTTCTAACAAGGCACTCTCCACTTCAAACGGCCCTATCCTATACCTTTGGGTAAATTATAACTATTCATTTCATGATTTCCAGTATTTCATTGTAAATATAACTGTGGATTATATTTGAAAGTTTCATTGTTTAAAACAGTGTGATTGTCATTTTACATATTTCACTATTATTGAACTACAACTGGAAGTGAAAAAATATAAACTATGAAAAAAATTAGAATTTCTTTCCAATATATATACATCAATTAAGATATAAAAGTATATAATACATGATACAGAAGTATTTAAAGACCTACAAAACTTTAAAATAAGTGCTTTGATGTATCAAAATGTAAATGAAATAAAAAAATGTCAAAGAACTAAACATTATTTTTCATAAAAACGATAAAATTATGTCTCCTACAATTTATCATTCAGAAATTGCAAAATGCTACAAATTAAGAGCCATAACACTGAACCATAACATTCAAACCATGTACACAACTAGGCTTGGCAGTGGTAATTTCTGTGAAGTTTGGTGAAATTCCAATCAGTGGTTTAGGAAAAGTACAAAATTTGACAAATCAAGGGTCAATACTCTGCTGAAGTCATTGAATCAGAAAAGATGATAATATGCACAACTACACTTCACACTAATTACTTGTGCGGTTTTGTGAAATTTAGCGTAACTGTATACAGCAAGTAGTGTAAACACTGTAAAATATGACAAATCAAGGGCCCTAACTCTGCTGAAAATCACTGACCAAGAACATGTTAATGAAATGTATGAATTATATAAACATAAAAGAATTTACTGAATAAAGGGCCGCAACTCTGCTGAAAAACACTGAACTGCAACCTGCCCATAATATGGCAATGACCACTTTAATTTATGAAGTTTGGTGTAATTACCCCAAGTTGTATTGGAGCAGTTGCCCGGACAAGACAAAGAAAGAGCCATAACTCTGCTGATAATCACTGAACTGGAACATGCCTATGATATGTATAATAAGGCTTGGCACTGATAAATCCACTCGATAATATATTAAAGATAAGTGGCCAAAACTACATAAAATTGGACGAATCTAGGGTCCTAACTCTGCTTAAAATCAGCAAACCAGAAAATGTCGATAATATGCACAATAAGGCTTGGCACTGAACACTCTTGTAAGGTTTGGTGGAAATATGCCCAATAGTATAAGAGAAGTTGTCACACCATCATAAAACTTGAAGAATCAAGGGCCATTACTCTGCTGAAAATCATCAAACCAGAAAATGCCAACAATATGCACAAATACGTTTTGCGTGGACAAACGTTGTGACAGAATGATGGACAGACAGATGTACAGACAGACAGACAGCACTTAATATTTCTCCCCCACTACATGTAGGGGGTAGAATTATTTAACCCCTTTTCCCATATTATGACTTTGTGACATTACCCAATGTGTCTGATGTTGCACAGGTAAAACTGGTATCATTAGGTAAAACTATTGTAATTTGAATTTTTTTTTAGATAAAGTTATCACTTCTGCAGTAAGCAATTATTTATTTGAAAATCATTCAAACAGTGCTGTTATTCTGCACTTCTTCTCACTGAAATATATCTACAATCCAAATCTTCACTGAATCTCTTTAGTACTTATGAAATCGTTCTTCAGACAAGAAAAAAGAAACACAAAATGGGTGATAATTAGAAAAATTTGATTAAGGTTTTCGATGGATCTCTTGAGAAATCAAAATTTTAATGAAAACCCACAATTATAGAAACGAAAGAGTTGTTCTAAAAGGAGATAATTGATCATGTATACATGTTGTTTGTACATGTTCGACTATTTGTCATTAATACGATATAAACATTAAATTACAAAATTCTTCTGCTCTAGGGCTCCAGAAAAGGAAAGTAAAAAAGTCATGTTCCTAAGACTTTGTTCACACTATTGTTGTGTTTTGATGCATTTGAAATAGCTGACAGAGATGCTGTGAAATTTCACGTAACAAGTGGAACATATTTTCATAGCAGAATAGTTTATCCCTTTTATTTTGCTTCCTGAAGAATAATGGCATTCATGTTTCAAAACGGACGAATCTTTTCTCTAAAGAGTCTCCAGTAAAATAATCATAAAAAACGCTCTTTCTTCCTTTGAATAAATATGCCCTTTGATACTTAATGATAATCGGAGAAACAAGTTGTTCTTTGAAAATGGTTCCATTTGTTACCAATAATTAAAGAATGAAAAATTCAGCCTAACTGGTTTCTACCTACTAAATATATTGAATATTTTACAATAAGCATTGAAATGCATAAAACGAAAATCTGTAACATGTTCTTGGCAACAAGTACGAGTTGACACGATGTCAAACTGTCGTAAGGTGTATTGCTCCTTATACAGCCCACTCGGGTACAATTGCAAGTTTTGAAACCAGGATATCTGACCTTGTATACGTAAAGTGTATTGTACATTTTTACAAACATTTACAATTTCATGTAAAAACAATACTCTTTTGTTTTGAATTTGTTTTTGTTTGAATTTTTGTCCCAGAGCCCATCGAAATGCCTTATAGATTTATTCAAATTTGACAAGGTCCTTTATTGTTTAATAGTTAATTCTTATTTCAATAGTTTTATGATGATCGCAAGTGATTGTGAAAGACAAAGTCAATAACGGAATTACTAGTTGAGCTAAAAGGGGGATAATTTGAATTATATATCTTGTTTTAAAGTCCATCATTTTGTTTATGTTCATATCTGCTTATTTACATCTAGTAAAATCCTCATCTGCACAATTTTGTAGTAACATCTCCAAAAAAAGGAGTAAAAAGGGTCAAATGCTTTACTATTTGCTTTGTTTCAAAAGTTTATTCATTTAAGATCAGTACTTAAGGAGCTATGCTCAGGGAAAGAAAGAGTTACAGACCAAGAGATAGACTGGTGGAAAGATGGGATGAATAACAAAGCGGCAACTATATACTATCCCTCTGAGGAGAATAAAGAAAAGAAATAAAGCACCTTTCCATGTGATGGCTGAATTTATGACTTACCCTGAAGATATAATGACATCATCAGACCGTCCCACAAACCAGACGTAATCTTCTTCATCCATAATAGCACGGTCTCCAGTCAGGTAATAATCACCTACAAAAACGCTCCTCATTCTTTCATCATCATCCTGGTGTAATAACAATATCGACCCGTGAGATGATACATGGAGCATGACATGATACATGGAGCAAAACTATTTAATTGATTTACTTTAAAATTTGGCTTTCCATTATAAGTTACCCAATTATTTTGTAAGAGAATGAAAATACTTCAGCCCTTACTGGGATTCTACCCTACTACAATCTTATATTTTTATTTATATTTTATCAAAATTAAATGTCATGAAATGCTAGAAATGAATAAATCTGAAACATTGTTTATCTTAGGGCAACACAGTACAAACAAGAGTGACACAGAATAAGTACAAACAAGACTGTCTTAAGGCCTTGTATTGCTCATCTGAGTAATACAGATTACCCAAACTACAAGGGTACAAGTTGAAAGTTTTGAAACACTGGAGGATATTGCTGGAGGCCTTGGTCAGTTGAAAAATGTTGTATTTGGTACATTATATCAAGACAAACATTCTAACCAAATTTCATACAAAACAAGTAAAAACAATACGTCCTCTAAAGTTTTGAAAAGTTTTTTTCTATGATCTTAGTAATCCAGATTTTGACCCCAGATGACCCATAGAAATGAGCTTATCCCAGATTTTATTGAGGCAAACATTTTGACCAAGGTCCTTTAACAATGGATCAATAGTGTGATCTCTTGATTGTTAATAGTAAAATTGTTGATGATGATACGCAAGGATGGATGAAAGACAAAGGTCAATCACAACAGCCACATGTTAAGCTAGGTGAGCTAAAAAGAGATTCGACAACTTGTAGAAACTTACAATATATCTTGTGAAAAGTCCCACAGGTTTGTGTGGTTTACATAAGATTCCAATATTGCCTTCTTTACCTCTAGGAAGAATTTGACCATCATCATCCACAATCTGAAACAATAGTAACATCTACCTAAAAAACAAGAGTTAAAACGGGGTTTCAATAATGCTTTTAATCATTTTGCTTTTCAGTTATTCAAAAGTTTATCCTAATTTGAAAGCAAACACCTCATTATTTACCTTCAAGACTGATTCCAGGATCAAATCTAGAAATGGTGCCATCTGAAGAAAGCAGAGCAATAACAGCTGCTGGGTCATGAACTTCGATACAAAATTAACTTCTGAGAGATGGTAATTATAAGATAATTTACCTGAATATGGTATCCTGGTGCAGGTTTACCCATGGAACCAGGCCTTTGTTCAATGCTGCTGTATGTACCACATAGAAATGTCTAGAAAATAAACATGAAATAATTGTCAACAAAGAATTATTCAACAATACGACCATGATGGCTCTGGACTGCTGATTCAAAATATCATACTTTCAAGTACTGCACTTTTGGAGAAGATTTTTTTTAAAGTGTTCCTTATACGACGCTATGAGAAAATGTACTGACCAAGAGACCTAAGTTTTGACATAGGATAACCCAGCTTCAAAACAGACACAGATTTCATAAAAATATACTGACTAGGTTTCAAGTGCATGTAGCCACTGGAGAGCTAACAACATTATTCTATAATTTGACAAAGTGTCTTAACTTTTTAACCCAGATGACCAAGTTTCAACAATCTAAATTTCATAAAGACAATTATTCTCACCTGGTTTTATGCAGATAAGGTAGAAAATGTGGTCTCTTCAGTGTTAATCTGATTATTCTGTGAGTGTTAACTTTGATTAACATAATCCCTGTGTTTCTGAAGTAATTTGCCAATTATCTAACCTGACGGTGATCTTGTTTATATAAATACACAATGCGAAAATTTCATTGAGATTGCTCAAGAACTTAGGTTACATATGTGTCAACAATAAACTACCAACAGTTTGACTGGCAACAGGGGATGGGTGACCATAACAGCTCATCATTGTGTATTCCACGGCAACATTGTAACAGAATAGCAATTTACAAATTTTTAATGTTAAGTTAACCCCTTGTGCATGTTTACATTTTGTCTTTCTAATATCTTCTATATACTGGACATATTCTGCCTTTTAGTACCATTACCTGACTGAACACTTGATGAAAGATACACAGTGGAAATTTATTTTAAGACTGCCATTGCTTTAGACTTAAGATATGGTAAATGTGTGAAAATCTGCATGTATACAGGTAAAATGGGACCAAAATCTAGTGTGTTTTCCCCGACACTGATAACTGCTGATCAGCAGCAAAAGCTTCTCATACAAGAATGGGGATAATTATACAATATTTGCCAGAGGTACCATGCTTTTCGAAATTGCTGCTAAATAAAAGAACCATTATATTCTCTAATTTGCCCACCATATATAAACCAGGTTTCATGAAAAACTCTTGTACTTTTAAACTTATCACAGGATCCACCTTTCGTGACAGACAGATAGGTGGAAACAAAAAGACAACCACATTGTCTTATATATATGTACCAGTTAATATAATATCTGTCACAAGATCCACAGTAATTACTTGTTGCCATAGCAACCACAATTTCTACTAGAAGATGCATTGCTAAAGTCAAAGAGACACTGATGGTTGACTGCAATAGGGATCATCTACTTGGCATGTCCAATCATCCCACTAAGTTTCAACATTCTGGGCCTAGTGGTTCTCAAGTTATGAATTGGAAACAGTTTTCCACGTTCTGTTCGCTGCAACCTTGACCTTTAATAGAGTGACCCCATAATCAATAGGGGTCATCTACTCTGCATGTCCAATCATCCTATAAAGTTTCAATATTCTGGGTCAAGTGGTTCTCAAGTTACTGACCGGAAATGGTATTCCATGTTCAAGCCCCTGTGACCTTGACCTTTAATAGAGTGACCTCAAAACCAATAGTGTCATCTACTCTGCACGTCCAATCATCCTATGAAGTTTATAGGTCAAATGGTTCTCCAGTTATTGTTCAGAAATGAAGTGACAGACGGACAGAAGGATGAACAGGGCAAAAACGACGTCTCCCCCGGTTGGGGGGGGGGGGGGGGGGGGGAAAGGGGAGACAAATATAGCAACACAAAAGAAGGATTTGCATAATTCCCGTATAGCCCTCTATCAATGTGCAAGACTTCATGAAAAAATATCTTCAGTAATTTTGTACTTTTAATGTTATCATAGGATCCACATATTCTGACTGATAAACTAAATTATGGACAGACTGACTGAAAGGAGCCAAACTGTAAGTCCTCTACCAGTGTTTCACCATGGTGACTTACCGTTTCTGTTTGTCCATATCCTTCAAACAGCTTTAAACCAGTTCCTTCTTCCCATTCCTCAAGCAACTCAGGGTTCTGTAAAATACAGACATTGTACTAGTATCTGAATTTATAGCATACTCTTATTAAATGACTTGTTGGTCCTTGTCTGAAGTCCATTGAGGTATTTCAATCAGTGTTTTATTACTTTACAGAAGAAATTAATTACCAAGTTTTTTTTCTCAAGTTTTTGCTTTAACTTAAACACCTGTGTTGAACTATATACCCGACTATTTTTAGCTCTGGTAGGGCCAAGCACAACCAGTTGAACATAACTGAAAAAGGACCATCCAAGGATGCTACAGTATGATGATAATCAAGCAAATCCAGGAAAGCAGTTGCTTTTAGGGTTTAAGTTCCCCCATTTGATCAAATATTAGATAGGTCCTTACAAAGATTCATGAGAAGAAGTTGTTTGAAGATTTCTCTAATTTCAGCTCAGGTGACCTAAAAAGGGACCATTTGAACAAACTTGTGAGAGGTCTATACAAGGATGCTACAGACCCGAGTTGAGCAAAGGTTCATTAAGCAGATCAGGAGATATTATTTTAAGGCTATTCTATGTTTAGCTCTGATACCCGTAAAAGGTGTCAAGCAGGACCACTGAACAAAATTAAGAAGGGACCTTACAAGGATGCTACTGACCAACTTTGATGACAATCCGTGATCAGATGTTATTTAAATGTTTTTTTTCTTCTATTTTTAGGTCTGTTGGCCCATATAAGGCATCAAGCAGATCCATATTTTTTTTAATTTAGGAAGGACCTTACACAGATGATATAGACTAAGTTTGCTGATGATCTGTCAATTGGTTCATGGGAAAAAAATATTTAAAGATTTTAATATTCTCAGGTCCGACAGCCAAGCAAAACTATTTGAGGAGATATGAGACAGGACCATACAAGGATGTTACAGACCAAATTTAGTGATGATTCATTAAGTGGTTCATGAAAAGAAATTGTTTAAAAAGATTTTTTTACTTTCTGACATCCTTCAAAAGAGACAAACAGAACCATCTAATAGAGTACTATATAAAAATGCTGTAATCCAAGTTTGGTGATTATCCATCAACTGTTTCATGAGAAGAAGTTATTTCAAGATTTTTAGCTCCTTGGCCAAGTGAAACAAGGTTGCCACTTAGTTGAGAAAATGAAATTCCCTGAATTTTCACTGACCAATACCACCACATTTATTTGGCTTCCTCCTCCCCTACAGACGTCGAATCCACCCTTTCATTCTGTTTCAGATATAACAAGGCAGTCTGAACGACAGCTAAATCCCCCGCCACTGCTATGGATAGTGAAAGGGTAAACCTTTGATTTTAGCTGTGACGACCTTGAACTGACATGGCTGACTCATAAATTCTGCACAACGTCTTGAGGAGGTGATCATTTGACCCAAGTTTCATGAAAATCCTTCAAGGGGTTTAGGAGATACAGAGCTGAAACCTTTGACCTTCAGTTGTGACCTTGACCTTGAGTTGACATGGCTGACTCATGAGTTCTTGATGAGGTGATCATTTGACCCAAGTTTGATGAAAATCTTTCAAGGGGTTTAGGAGATACAGAGTGGACACCAAATGGAAGGCTCAAACCTTCTACCCTTAGTTGTGACCTTGACCTTGAGCTGGCATGGTTGACTCATAATTTCTGCACATCATTTTGATGAGGTAATCATTTGACCCAAGTTTTATACAAGAGCACTGCCTTGCGGGTGCTGACGCTCATCTGATTTTTTTTGTATAATAGAAATATTGTCCTACCCATGATTTTCTAAGTCTAAAAAGGGCCATCACTCTTGCAAAAAGCAGGACAGAGTTATGTTTCTTGATGTACAGTGTCCACTTATGATGGTCAAAAACTGTTGCAAGTTTTAAAGCAATAGCTTTGATAGTTTATGAGAAAAGTTGACTTAAACATAATATTCAACCAAGAAAATGATTTTTCTAAGTCCAAAAGGGGCAATAATTATTGCAAAAAGCAGGATGGAGTTATGTTGCTTGCTGTACAGGGTCAGCTTATGATGGTGAACAAGAGTTGCAAGTTTTAAAGCAATAGCTTTGATAGTTTAAGAGAAAAAGTTGACCTAAACATAAAACTTAACCAAGAAATCTGATATTTTCTAAGTCCAAAAGGGGCCATAAATCTTGCAAAAAGCAGGATGGAGTTATGTTTCTTGCTGTACAGGGTCAGCTTATGATGGTGAACAAGTGTTGCAAGTTTTAAAGGAATAGCTTTGATAGTTTAGGATAAAAGCTGACCTAAACATAAAACTTAACCAAGAAAACTGATTTTCTAAGTCCAAAAGGGGCAATAATTCTTGCAAAAAGCAAGATGGAGTTATGTTTCTTGAAGTACAGGGTCTGCTTATGATGGTGAACAAGTATTCCAAGTTTCAAAGCAAAAGCTTTGATAGTTTAGGAGAAAAGTTGACCTAAACATAAAACTTAACCAAGAAATCTGATATTTTCTAAGTACAAAAGGGGCCATAAATCTTGCAAAAAGCAAGATGGAGTTATGTTTCTTGCTATACAGGGTCAGCTTATGATGGTGAACAAGTATTCCAAGTTTCAAAGCAATAGCTTAGATAGTTTAGGAGAAAAGCTGACCTAAACATAAAACTTAACCAGGCAACGCCGACGCCGACAACCGCTCAAGTGATGACAATAACTCATCATTTTTTTTCAAAAAATCAGATGAGCTAAAAATTCCTTCAAGGGGTTTAGGAGATATAGAGCGGACACGAAATGGAAGGCTAAAACCTTTGACCTTCAGTTGTGACCTTGACCTTGAGCTGACATGGCTGACTCATAAGTTCTGCACATCGCCTTGATGAGGTGATCGTTTAACCGAAGTTTGATGAAAATCCTTCAAGGGGTTTAGGAGATATAGAGCGGACACAAAATGGAAGGCTCAAACCTTTGACCCTAAGTTGTGACCTTGACCTTAAGCCGGCATGACTGACTCATGGGTTCTGCACATCGTCTTGATGAGGTGATCATTTGACACAAGTTTTATAAAATTCCTTTCAGGGGTTTAAGAGATATAGAGCGGACACAAAATGGAAGGCTCAAACCTTTGACCCTGAGTTGTGACCTTGACCTTGAGCTGGCATGGCTGACTCATGGGTTCTGCACATCGTCTTGATGAGGTGATCATTTGACCCAAGTTTTATAAAATTCCTTCAAGGGGTTTAGGAGATATAGAGCGGACACAAAATGGCAGGCTCAAACCTTTGACCTTGAGTTGTGACCTTGACCTTGAACCGACAAGGCTGACTTATGGGTTCTGCACATCGTCTTGATGAGGTGATCATTTGACCCAAGTTTGATGAAAATCCTTCAAGGGGTTTAGGAGATATGGAGCGGACACGAAAGTGTTACGGACGGAAGGACAGACGGAAGGACGGACGGACGGAAGGACGGACGGACGGAAGGACGGACGCAGACCATTCCTATAATCCCTCCGCCACGGTGGGGGATTTAACAAACTTTCATTAACAAATACCAAATATACACGAGTGTAAATATTATAATGATGATATTAATCAATGACAATAATTGACTTCACTTGACTTCACTTGACTATACACAATTACACCAAAATGTGTTTGGAAAAACTTATAAATACTGCTTGAAGACTTCCACAGCCACTGAATATTTTAAACATCGACCTAGAATTTTTCCCTGACTTTTCTAAAATTTCATTTTTTACTGACCATTATCAAGATTTCCCTGACAATTCACTGACCTTGAAAAAAAAAATCATTTTTCCCTGACTTTTCAAGGCAAGAGGCAACCATCTGAACAAACTTCAGACAGGATCAAACAAGGATGCAACAAACTAAGTTTGGTGTAATTCTGGTCCGCAATTTCAGAGGTGATGATGTCTACCTTAAAAATGTTGATGATGGAGACTGAACATTAACAAAGTACTGTTTCATCAAAGAATATTACAGATACAAAAAATATATTGTCTTTTAACTGAATAAGTAGAGTTCCTTATCATTACAGACATTAAGCTAACCTATTGTTAGATAATCTTTTTAAGAGATCAAGAAATTAAACATATTAAAAACTAGATCTGTGTCCATAGGACACAGGTGCCCCCATTACACTCTATGTTCCAATTATGTTCTTTGAATATCTTTCTATGAGATAAAAGTTAGATACCAGATAAGAAAAACAACAAAAATCTCTGACTGATATTCTGGGGTGTAAGTCCTGAACTTGACATATCATATCATCACAGTGAATTAAGTTATTTGAATACCAATCTGTGTGTACAAAAGTTATAGATTTCACAAGAAAAATTAAGTAAATTCTTTGACGTCTGTGACCTTGACCTTTGTGTTGTGGGGTCTAGATCTTAAAGTCAACATATCATCTAGTAATGGCGGTTGTTTGTGCCAAGTTATAAGAATATACATCCATCCCAACAAGTTATAGACCAGTCACAAAAGTTGTGTTGTTTTTTTTTTTTTACTTCAAAGTGTGACCTTGACCTTTAGGGTAAGATTATGGGTCTTGATACACTTCACCTTGATATGAGCTACGCCATGAGAAAACCAACATAGTGGCTTTGCGACCAGCATGGATCCAGACCAGCCTGCGCATCCGTGCAGTCTGGTCAGGATCCATGCTGTTCGCTTTCAAAGCCTATTGGAATTAGAGAAACTGTTAGCGAACAACATGGATCCTGACCAGACTGCGCGGATGCGCAGGCTGGTCTGGATCCATGTTGGTCGCAAAGCCACTATGTTGGTTTTCTCATGGAACAGCTCATATGGTGAATGTTTGTACCATGACATCTGATCAGCCATTCATGCATAAACAAGTGATAGAGCTGACAGAAAAATATATTAAAACTTTGACCTCAAAGTATGACATTGACCTTTTAACTAGGGATCTGGATGTTGCCTTGTTATGGTGACTATTTGTGCCAAATTACTTGGATATTCATTGCAGAAAAAAAATTACAGAGCAGACAAGTAAAATAACCTTAAACCTTTGACCTTTGAGGTACAGGTCTGGATGTGCACATGACAAGTTGTTTTGTTATATAAACATTATATAAACACAAACAGACAGGAGTAACACTATATGCTATAACAATCAACTAGTTTAAAGAACATGCAATATATATCTAAGATAATTTTAGAATATAAGCAAAGCTTAAGTGCAAACTGAAAGCTGATCAAGTTAGTAAGCTGTCAAATTAATATATATGTATTGTTACCTAAAGACATCACCTTATTTAGGAGCCGAGCCTGTTGGCCTCTAAGGCTGGTAGTTTTGCACTCTCACTACTATACGAACCAAGCAGGCATTTCTACTCATACCTTCAATACTCAGACCACTGCATCAAAACTTTAACATGAAATTCTAAATAAAAAGGGGAGATAATTCATGAAATATTGGTGCAAGAGTTATGGCCCTTGCGTCACATGATATGAGTGATGAGGTTGAACAACTATTTTATGTTTGAATCAAATCCATTTAGTAATAACTGAGAGTGAAAGTGCATCAAAACTTTAACCTAAAATTCTAAGTAAAAAGGGGGGATAATTCATGAAACATTGGTGTGAGATTTATGGACCTTGTGTCGTATGATGTGGGAGATGATGTGGAACAACTACGTTCAGTCTGAATCAAATCCATTTAGTAATAATTGAGACAGAGTGAAAGTGCATCAAAACTTTAACCTAAAATTTTAAGTGGAAAGGGGGGATAATTCATGAAATATTGGTGTGAAAGTTATAGCCCTTGTGCCATATGATGTGGGTGATGATGAGGAATAACTATTTTAAGTTTGAAGCAAATCCATCAAGTAATTAAAGAGATAAAGAGAAAGTGCATCAAAACTTTAACCAAAGTGCGGATGCAGAGGACGCCGACACCGGGTCGAGTAGGACAGCTCTCCATACTTCGTATAGTCCAGCTAAAAACAGCAGCTAAACTCAATCCTTTGAACATTCTTTGTTTGTTAGTAATTCAATACTTAGGTATGTTCTCTAAATATTTATAATTCAATACTTAGGTATGTTCTCTAAATATTTACAAATAATTTATTAAGCAAAATTCCAATTGCCAAAATAAAACGAAGTTTTTGTTGAATACACAAGCGTTGGGGTTAAAACTTTAAAGGCACTGAAAGGTAAAAATAGGGAATAATGGGAAAATAGGTAGTCTGGTTATTAACTATACAATCTTTTAAGCATTTCCCTCATATATTCTGACCAATCTTTCTTGGCTGTTTTGAGAAGAAAAGGGGCATACTTTTATACAAAATTTGAATACCCTCAGGTGTTATTTCCTGTGAACAAAAAGCAGGGTCTGAACACAGACTGGGTAAATAGGTAAAGAAGATACAATATTAAGCCAGTTTAAAAGCTCAAAGACAAGGTTATACACATACTCCAGGTTATATTTTCATTCTCACCACTGGTTCGCCCCCCGAAACACAGTGACGAAGATAAGCGTGTTTCCTAATCTCCAAAAAATTAGGTTCTACTTGAAGAAATCGAACAGCTGTGGGTGGGGCACAGAATTTTGATATGGGTTTGGAATTCAGAATCTGGAAATATATCAATCATAACATTAGCATAAAAAGTGATGAAAAAGTACAAAGTGGTGTGAACATGATCATGCCGCATGTCAGAGTGTGCCCTTCCAGATTTTAAATGTTAATGAACTTTCTTTTTTTTAAGAACAAACTCTCTAGAACTCCTCTCCCACTTGTTCTTAACAATTTCTCATGATTTATGAATGGCAATATTCTACGAAATTCAAAATTCAAGAATGAAACTTCACTAGACAGTAGGTAAATAAAAGGCATTACATGAACAATTTTACTGTACTTCAGCCAGTATTTCCTAACTTTCTGATAATCCAAATATATATATCAATGTATGTCGCACTATTTGTTTACAAAAATATTTTTCAGGATTAAATTAGAAACAAGTCTGTTAGCATTCTCATCCATCAGATGTATGCCAAAGTCGAACCTCTTGATTTATTTCTTTCATTTATCTGATAAGCATGCAAACACGTAATTAATATTTCTGCGACTGGTTTCTGCCAATCAATATGTGCCATTATTCAGCAAACGGAATTGAATTTTTTCTAACTATAGGAAAAAAGATAAAATATCTGCACGTTGTGAATGAACAACAAGTCTTCTGAATTAGCATTTTCAAAAAGTAAACATAGAACAATGCCTTAAGACTATTTGGCCACGGTGGAACTTCAGAGGTGAGCATATATACCACAAAATTTAGTTAAGTTTACCTTGACCCTTCTGGCCCTAATATGCATTCCCAACCTTGGTTTTTCTATAATTAACCTGTATGTCAAGTTTCATTATATCAATCAAAACTAGCTTTTGAAAAATATTTTTCCTTTTTACAGTAAAGGTCTGTATTGACATTGACCTTAAACCTTTTTTGTTACTCTGTGAAGACACACTCTAATGTACAATGTTAGTTCTAAATATACATCAATCTGTCATACACATAGATATGTGTCAGGTGTATACCACAGGTTCTCCAGCACTGAGGCAGTGACGTAATCCGGCCAACCTGTACTGCCTCAAGTC
Organism: Mercenaria mercenaria; assembly: GCF_021730395.1. NCBI lineage: Eukaryota > Metazoa > Mollusca > Bivalvia > Venerida > Veneridae > Mercenaria > Mercenaria mercenaria. The sequence continues at coordinate 31,194,993 of NC_069362.1, forward strand.
GGTCTTCACAAGATATCTCACTGCCGTGGGGGGTGCACAGAAATGACTGACTGGATACCTAGTTATTGTCTTAGACATAAAAGAGAGAAAACAAACATAATCATATGAGTCTGCCACACTCACAACAATATAAAACATAGCTGAAAAAGAAGCTGATACTCGGTATCTCGAACTCCAAGAGATGAAGCGTTTCGAGAAAACTAAAATTTGACTTAAAATGATATTTTGTGAACAAGTGTTTACGACGGGACTTGAAAACGTCTTTGAGACAGCTGCAATTCTGAGACAAGTGAGTTCAAGATATGAGCCGTGCCATGAGAAAACCAACATAGTGGCTTTGCGACCAGCATGGATCCAGACCAGCCTGCGCATCCGCGCAGTCTTGTCAGGATCCATGCTGTTCGCTTTCAAAGCCTATAGCAGTTAGAGAAACTGTTAGCGAACAGCATGGATCCTGACCAGACTGCGCAGATGCGCAGGCTGGTCTGGATCCATGCTGGTCGCAAAGCCACTATGTTGGTTTTCTCATGGCGCGGCTCATAACAAGTTTCAACTGTATATTTCAATACAAATACGTTTAGTACTATAGAAAAGTACATCTAACATTTATGAAACAATCAAACAACTTGTTTTTTGAAAATATGTTTGTATATTCTGAAGATATTTCTGTTCATGCCTTACAGAGAAACATGACTGTGTATATTTTATGAATTCTTACCCAAACCACAATCAACATGATCATGTTATATAACTCACATATATTTTCTAAAAATAATGACAATCTGTAAGACAGCCTATATTGATGTGAAAGTATCAGTAACTGCCTGTATCATAGTCAGCAACAACTGATACCCAACAGAAACAACAGTAAGGTCTATAAAACATAATATACCTATCTGCCAGAAAAACAACAATTTATTCATCCACTGCAAAAACTGTGAATTTCACAGACGTAAGTGTTGTATGTCTGCTTTCAAAAAGTTGACCATACACAAATGTAGACACTATCTTCATGCTAAAAATCAGCCCATTTTTTTTCAAACTGAAAACTGTGTACATACAACAGACAATTGGGCAGACAGATGGACACTGCTGTAAAACAACACATTCCTTTGTTAAAAACACAGGCCTTTAAAACTTGAAACTTCACCTGCAGAGTCTGCTGTGGATCAAACTTGGATGAGTCCTGAACAAACACACAGGCTCCTGCAATCCAAGGAGAGAAGAGACTGCTCCAGGCACACTTGGCCCAGCCGGTGTCCGACAGGTTCCAAAGAACATCATTTGGTGAAAGATCAAGGAAATATCTAAAATGGGGAAAATGTCACTAGGTAAATAACAAAATTTTAATACCCTGGAGTTACCTATTAAACACTGATCAATAATTTCTAAAGATATAATAGACAGACATATGATATGGAAAAGTAAATGGAACATTTGTTCGTAAGTATCTTACCACACATAGAAACTCTGTAACACTTACATTACCCCATAATCACTAACACATGTAAAGTATTTGTTATAGAAAACTTTTTTCTGTTAAATATTGCCAGTATTATATTAAAACAAGAGCTGTCACAGGAGACAGCGTGCTCGACTATTTCGATGCTGGATAGTGAAACTGGGCACATCTGAGGAAACTAGAGCTGTCACTGGAGTGTTTAATGACTCCAATTGTGGATGAAGATATTGCACAATAGTCTGAGTCTATGTCAAAAATATCAACTTAAAGTAATAAGAGAGGCAAAGATAAAATGTATCAAACACTATATAAGTAATATCCTAAGCAAAAAGGGGCATAATTCATTAAATATTGGTGCCAAGTTGTGCAGCTTGTGTCATATAGTGTGGGTGATGATGTTGAACAACTATTTTAGGTTTGAATCAAATCCATTCAGTAATAACAGAGACAGAGTGAAAGCGCATCAAAACTTTAACCTAAAATTCTAAGTAAAAAGGGGGAATAATTAATAAAAAATTGGTGCCAGAGTTATGCCCCTTACATCATATGGTGTGGGTGATGATGTTGAACAACTATTTTAAGTTTGAATCAAATCCATTCAGTAATAACAGAGACAGAGTGAAAGTGCATCAAAACTTTAACCTGAAATTCTAAGTAAAAAGGGGAAATAATTCATGAAAAAATGGTCCCAGAGTTATGCACCTTGCATCATATGATACGGGTAATTATGTTGAACAATTGTTTAAGTTTGAATCCATTCAGTAATAACAGAGATAGAGTGAAAGTGCATAAAACTTTAACCTGAAATTCTAAGTAAAAAGGGGAATAATTCATGAAAAATTGTGCCAGAGTTATGCATCTTGTGTGATATGATGTGGGTGATGATGCTGAACAACTATTTTAAGTTTGAATCAAATCCATTCAGTAATAACAGAGGTAGAGTGAAAGTGCACCAAAACTTTAACCTGAAATTCTAAGTAAAAAGGGGGAATAATTCATGAAAAAATGGTGCCAGAGTTATGCATCTTGTGTCATATGATGTGGATGATGATGCTGAACAACTATTTTATGTTTGAATCAAATCCATTCAGTAATAACAGAGGTAGAGTGAAAGTGCACCAAAACTTTAACCTGAAATTCTAAGTAAAAAGGGGGAATAATTCATGAAAAAATGGTGCCAGAGTTATGCACCTTATGTCATATGATGTGGGTGATGATGTTGAACAACTATTTTAAGTTTGAATCAAATCCATTCAGTAATAACAGAGATAGAGTGAAAGTGCATCAAAACTTTAACCTGAAAATCTAAGTGAAAAGGGAGGATAATTCATGAAATACTGGTGCCAGAGTTATGGCCCTTATGTCAGATGATGTGGATGATGATGAGGAATAAGTATTTCAAGTCTGAATCAAATCCATCTAGTAATTACAGAGATATGTTGAAAAAAGATAAAGTGCACCAAAACTTTAACCAAGGTGGGGACGCGGGAAGACGCCGCCGCCAGCGCCGGGGTGAGTAGAATAGCTCTCCTTATACTTCGTATAGTCGAGCTAATCAATGAATATTTACTTGTGCATATATAAATAGTTTTACATAAATTAACCTGGCAGTGATTAGGTGGCCAAGACCATAGCTACTGTGCGAGTGTTCTGTCATCTTGGGGGCACCTGTTGTCCCACTTGTGAAAAATACAGTCATTGGATCACCAGCTTTAGAGTTTATACACTAAAATAAATCACATTCCCTATGATCAGTAAAACAGAACTATACTGATCAATATACAGATACTTTTAAATGATTTTTCTCTTCATTCAGTATGCAAGTTTTGAAAAATTAAATATGCTCAGGCTTGCTTTTTTCTGCTAGGTTGTTATAATTCATTTTAATGCGTAAATTTCTATTTACCTTTTATTTCAAGGGTAGTATATTTAAAATACCTCAATAAATATGAAAGAGGAAATGTTTCAGCAGATACATACCTGGAATGTATCAGTGCTTTTTCTGACCAGCTCCTCATAATTCATCCAGCCAGCCCTACAAGAAGACAATGTTGCTACGGTATAAAACAAGCAAATTCACTGAAATGGTATTCTCTATCTGTGCTTGTCAAATAAGGCTTTAGGGGGAAATATGTTCCATGTCAGAATGATTTCATGAATTGCAAAGAGGCTGTGCACAAGTGTGTTATGGTGGGTAAATTTGCTTCAGGAACTAGCATGATATAACATAACAAATAAGTTGTTTTAAAACGTGAAACCTGGAACAGGAAATAACTGAAGAAATGCAAACAAATAAAAAATTCATGTATCTGAGGACATTATGCAACAATACAACCAAACATAAATTAAATGTTTCAAATGCTTATCACTAATATTTTGAAGTATTGGCTACTTTCATTTACCTATGGTTCAGAGTACAAACATATGAACCATGCCATGAGAAAACCAACATAGTGGCTTTGCGACCAGCATGGATCAAGACCAGCCTGCGCATCCGCGCATCCTGCTGTTCGCTAACGGTTTCTCTAATTGTAATAGACTATGAAAGCGAACAGCATGGATCCTGACCAACATAGTGGCTTTGCGACCAGCATGGATCCAGATCAGCCTGCGCATCCGCGCAGTCTGGTCAGGATCCATGCTGTTCGCTAACGGTTTCTCTAATTGCAATAGACTATGGAAGCGAACAGCATGGATCCTGACCAGACTGCGCGGATGCGCAGGCTGGTCTGGATTTATGCTGGTCGCAAAGCCACTATGTTGGTTTTCTCATGGCATGGCTCATATATTCATCTGTTTCCTCAAGATCATTTTATAACTCAATATTTCAAAACGGAAGCTGTCTTATTATCTAACTCTAAAAACTTTCATCTAAATTTCACAAATATAATAATTATGCAGCTTATCTTAATTTGAGCAGAGGTTTAAATTTCTTTAATTAATCAGTCATAACTTCAGGTATTCAATACTCGGTGCTGGAAGAACGCAAGTGGCAACAACACTGTTACAGAAACTTCCCCTGTTTATCCTTGATTTCAAGAGTGGATTATTTACAGGATTTTTTTTTTGAAAACTGCTGTGTTAAAGAGGGGCTAATGTGTACAATTACTTTGCAAATTATTACAAATATTGCGTAAGTTTCCTGTCAACTACGTGCTTTATATATGTCTAGATCAAAGGTACAAAGTTGAGTCTTACGTAAAGTCGTTACCACATGCATATTATTGACACGTACCTGTTCTCCCCCTCACCAACAATTATCTTCGACTGTAATGATGGACAAGAATCTGCCACCTGAAGACAATTTGATTAAGCATAAACTTCCACATGGGTGAATCCAAAGCTGCAAGTACTCAGATCCCTATCTTGTTTATGAAGATATCTAAATATCTTACAATATCTCTCGTAAAAACTAACAACAACATTGCATGACTCTTGCAAAACATAATAATATGGTCATACTGGTGTTAACCCTTTTCCAATCATATCGCCCCAATCCGCCCTTATCGCTTATCCAACGAAACGTCTCAATCCGCCCGTGCTGTCTACAAACGATTCGCCTGAAACCGCCCGGATAATGCACTGTTTAATAGTCGTCTTTTTCCGATTGAAAACGACGAAAACTTATTGGTTTAAAAGTTTAAATCGGTTAGGAAAAGTTCATTTTACGATCATGCCCGAGTCTCGCTTTCAAAACGTTACTATTTATACAGCAAATTTTGGAAATCCCCAACTCATTTTCGGAAAATAGAATTGTACATGTACCAAAATGGCGGAAGGCGATAGAGATTTCGGACAATTTTGTCACGACGATATTTACGAAATTCTACGTCGGGATCCAGATTCAGTTGTGAATATTAGTGATATTTGGTCGGAGAAATTATCAAGCGACTCCGATACGTCGGAAATAGTAGAATTATACTCGTGACAAATAGAAAATAATTCGGAATGTGACACCCCTCTGGAAGACCGACGACCGTTGATGAATTATTGAAATCTGACTCGAATATTTCATCGAGGTATGTTAGGGACTTTATTCGTGATGGCGAACAAAATTTGACTGAAATATCAAATAGATTTTATAATTTTTTTGACACAAAGTTCGATTCATTTTTTTTAATGACTGCTGAAGAAACCAAATTTTTTATGGTACTGGTACAAGGCAAGAAATTCAACATAAACAACAACAGTTTGACTGAAGGAATGATGATGTTTGGGAGGCTCAGGGAGAAACAACAGCAAATGAAATACGGACTTTCTTCTTTGGTTATGATAATCGTCAGAAAACGTAACATTATGTGAAATATTTCTGGAGCTCCGATGACCGACTTCGAGTAGAGTGTTTTACCAAAACATGCCTATTCAACGTTGGTGTAAGTTGAAAAATCATCTCAAATAACCGTGATCAGCCTGATCCGACTGACAATATCGCGACAGGTTATTCAAAGTCTGGCCACTTATACACCTTTATAACAGAAATTTCAAGGGTGATATTACCCATCCAAGTCGTAATCTGTCAGTTGATGAAGCAGTGATTGGTTTCAAAGGCCGGTTTTTGCTGAAACAGTAAATACCTAACAAGCCGACAAAATGGGGACTCAAATCACGAATGTCAGCAGACTCTATTTATTCATTTATTAAATTTTATTTATCTATTTATTTATCATAGTTTTCGTTCAGGCAATCTCATAGCTTTTCAAAGAAACATTTGGTCAGGTGTCAAATTGAACTACTTGCATATGAATAAAATTTGTATTAATTTTGTTGATTTTTTTTAATTTAATAGAAAGTACAAAAAAAAATAAAACAGTAAACAAGTCAAGAAAGTGTTAAATGTAAATATCAATGGGAGATATTGTTTAGTCATGTATATAGACAAATATTTCAACTATGATATATATAATACAATTTCATTTACAGTATATAGTATATATTTTATGTGTTTATATATAATTATGAATGTATTGCAAGTTTGTACATAATCAGAATTTAATTGTGCATAAATAATGTCAGTGTAAGATGTGATAAAATGGAAAATAAAGCAATATAAAAGGAATTTATATCAGAGGAAATCAGCAAATATCAACTAAGTGTCAATGACTGGAAATTATTAGTGTTAATTGAGTGGGGATTAAATAGACATACTCCCCACTAAGATCTTAGCAAGTGTCATCTACTGTAAATTTATTTAATTATCTCCCATCCTGTGCATGTGTTGTTATGTTTTTTGCATGGCTTTTGTTACTTTGAATAGTTTAAAGTGAAACACCCCCTCATTTTTATGTGAATAACTGGCAAAATATTATCATAGGCAAATATCTCTGTTCAGACAGGCTTATCAGATCACACAGATCTATGTTCCCAGTAGGTATAGGTTTCCAGTGGAGTACTGATTGGAAAAGGGTTAAACTGCTCATCTGAGTTTTAATAGATGATAGAGGCATGAAAAAGCACTGAAATATGTGTATTGTAGATTGGAGCTTTTATTTCCACTAAATTTTGTAATCAAAGCCACACAGGAAATCAAAATTATGGGTACTATACAATCATAGACCTATGCTGAGGTATGTAATTTTGTTGGTCTGTCTGAAAGTAACATTGACCTCATACTGCATCCTTGGTCAGTATCACTTCACGGCAGAACAACAGAATTACATGCTGACCACAACATCAGGTGATAATTCTATAACAGCCAACAAATAAGCGACAAAATCCTCTCTGAGAATAGCAAAACAAGGCTCATATCCTGTAAATTGTAATAATTAGTTAGAAATTGATGATAAACTTGCTAATTGTGTTCAAATATAGCCAATTAAAAGGAATCATAGAGGAAGAACAATATTCCAGCATAGAGTTGAAGTAAGTGCATAACTCAAGTAGAAAGAGGAGAGTAAAGACGTAACCTTATCTTATTTCATTAAATTCTTATCAAGAATTATAAACAATCTCACTTGTTTGAATTTCTTACTATCAAACAGTATCATGTAGGTATCATTCCAGGTGTGATCAAAATTTGTCTTATACATTATAGTCATTCTCTACAGCACTTACGGTTGGAATCTCACTAGATTTCTTTTTGAAGATGATGGGGAAAATTACATTTAACAAGGCAGTCTAACGACAGCTAAATCCCCCGCCACTGATATGGATAGTGAAAGGGTAAACCTTTGATTTCAGCTGTGACCTTGACCTTGAACTGACATGGCTGACTCATGAATTCTGCACAACGTCTTGATGAGGTGATCATTTGACCCAAGTTTCATGAAAATCCTTCAAGGGGTTTAGGAGATACAGAGCTGAAACCTTTGACCTTCAGTTGTGACCTTGACCTTGAGTTGACATGGCTGACTCATGAGTTCTTTATGAGGTGATCATTTGACCCAAGTTTGATGAAAATCCTTCAAGGGGTTTAGGAGATACAGAGTGGACACCAAAATGGAAGTCTCAAACCTTCTACCCTTAGTTGCGACCTTGACCTTGAGCTGGCATGGTTGACTCATAATTTCTGCACATCGTTCTGATGAGGTAATCATTTGACCCAACTTTTATAAAATTCCTTCAAGGGGTTTAGGAGATAAAGAGCGGACACGAAATGGAAGGCTCAAACCCTTTGACCTTCAGTTGTGACCTTGACCTTGAGCTGACATGGCTGACTCATAAGTTCTGCACATCGCCTTGATGAGGTGATCGTTTGACTCAAGTCTGATGAAAATCCTTCAAGGGGTTTAGGAGATATAGAGCGGACACAAAATGGAAGGCTCAAACCTTTGACCCCAAGTTGTGACCTTGACCTTGAGCTGGCATGACTGACTCATGGGTTCTGCACATCGTCTTGATGAAGTGATCATTTGACCCAAGTTTTATAAAATTCCTTCAAGGGGTTTAAGAGATATAGAGCGGACACAAAATGGAAGGCTCAAACCTTTGACCCCAAGTTGTGACCTTGACCTTGAGCTGGCATGGCTGACTCATGGATTCTGCACATCGTCTTGATGAGGTGAGCATTTGACCCAAGTTTTATAAAATTCCTTCAAGGGGTTTAGGAGATATAGAGTGGACACAAAATGGCAGGCTCAAACCTTTGACCTTGAGTTGTGACCTTGACCTTGAACCGACAAGGCTGACTCATGGGTTCTGCACATCGTCTTGATGAGGTGATCATTTGACCCAAGTTTGATGAAAATCCTTCAAGGGGTTTAGGAGATATGGAGCGGACATGAAAGTGTTACGGACGGAAGGACGGACGGACGGACGCAGACCATTCCTATAATCCCTCCGCCACGGCGGGGGATTAAAAAGAGAGGACACACCTTCTCCATAAGTTGTATTCTTTTTTTCCTGAACTGGTTCAATAAAATAAAATGAAAAATTGAAATTTATTGATCTTGAGTCTACTTTATTGGAAAAAAAGGAGTGCCAGAATGTCACAATATACGCCCGTCATAGCAAATTTCTTTACACTAGCACTTGTATTTGCAAATAGAAATTTAATTCTGTGGTTGTGTGGTAATTATTGTAATCTTTTGTTTTTCGAAGTCAACAAAAAACCTCCTTACCAGGCAGAGATACCTTAAAATACACCTAAAATTTGAAAATAACATTTATGATAAAAAAAAACAACAAGAGGACCATGATGGTCCTGAATCGCTCACCTATCCCCATATGACCCAGTGTTGAACTGAGTATGACGTTATTTCTATTATTTGACAAGTGACCTAGTTTTTGAGCATATGTGACCTAAATATCATCAAGATAAAAAATTCTGACCAATTTTTATGAAGATCCATTGAAAGATATGACTTCTAGAGAGGTCACAAGGTTTTTCTATTATTTGACCTAATGACCTAGTTTTTGAAGGCACGTGACCCACTTTTAAACTTGACCTAGATATCATCAAGGTGAACATTCTCACCAATTTTCATGAAGATCTCGTGAAAAATATGGCCTGTAGAGAGGTCACAAGGTTTTTCTATTTTTCGACCTACTGACCTAGTTTTTGACCGCACATGACCCAGTTACGAACTTGACCTAGATATCATCAAGCTGAACATTCTCATTAATTTTCATGAAGATCCATTGAGAAAGATGGCCTCTAGAGACATCAAAAGGTTTTTCTATTTTTAGACCTACTGACCTAGTTTTTGACCGCATGTGACCCAGTTTCAAACTTGACCTAGATATCATCAAGGTGAACATTCTGACCAATTTTCATGAAGATCTCTTGAAAAATATGGCCTCTAAAGAGGTCAAAAGGTTTTTCTATTTTTAGATCTACTGACCTAGTTATTGACCGCACGTGACCCAGTTTCGAACCTGACCTAGATATCATCAAGGTGAACATTCTGACCAATTTTCATAAAGATCCCATGAAAAATATGGCCTCTAGAGAGGTCACAAAATTTTTTCTATTTTCAGACCTACTGACCTAGTTTTTTACCGCACGTTACCCAGTTTCAAACTTGACCTAGATATCATCAAGGTGAACATTCTGACCAATTTTCATGAAGATCTCTTGAAAAATATGGCCTCTAAAGAGGTCAAAAGGTTTTTCTATTTTTAGATCTACTGACCTAGCTATTGACCGCATGTGACCCAGTTTCGAACCTGACCTAGATATCATCAAGCTGAACATTCTCATTAATTTTCATAAAGATCCCATGAAAAATATGGCCTCTAGAGAGGTCACAAAATTTTTTCTATTTTCAGACCTACTGACCTAGTTTTTGACCGCACGTTACCCAGTTTCAAATTTGATCTAGATATTATCAAGGTGAACATTCTGACCAATTTTTATGAAGATCCATTGAGAAATATAGCCTCTAAAGAAGTCGCAAAGTTTTTCTATTTTAGACCTACTGACCTAGTTTTTGACCGTACGTGACCCAGTTTGGAACTTGACCTAGATATCATCAAGGTGAACATTCTCACTAATATTCATGAAGATCTCTTGAAAAATATGGCCTCTAGAGAGGTCACAAGGTTTTTCTATTTTTAGACCTACTGACCTAGATTTTGACCCCATGTGACCCAGTTTCGAACTGGACCTAAATATCATCAAGATGAGCATTCTGACCAATTTTCATGCAGATCCATTGAGAAATATGGCCTCTAGAGAGGTCACAAGGTTTTTCTATTCTTAGACCTACTGACCTAGTTTTTGACCCAACGTGACCCAGTTTCGAACCTGACCTAGATATCATCAAGGTGAACATTCTGACCATATTCATGAAGATCTTCTTGAAAAATATGGCCTCTAGAGAGGTCACAAGGTTTTTCTATTTTTAGACCTACTGACCTAGTTTTTGACCCCACGTGACACATTTCAAACTGGACCTAGATATCATCAAGATGAACATTCTGACCAATTTTCATGAAGATCCATTGAGAAATATGGCCTCTAGAGAGGTCACAAGGTTTTTCTATTTTTAGACCTACTGACCTAGTTTTTGACGGCACGTGACCCAGTTTCGAACTTGACCTAGATATCATCAAGGTGAACATTCTGACCAATATTCATGAAGATCTCTTGAAAAATATGGCCTCTAGAGAGGTCACAAGGTTTTTCTATTTTTAGATCTACTGACCTAGTTTTTGACCGCACGTGACCCAGTTTCGAACTTGCCCTAGATATCATCAAGATGAACATTCTGACTAATTTTCATAAAGATCCCATGAAAAATGTGGCCTCTAGAGTGGTCACAAGCAAAAAGTTTACGCACAGACGACGGACGCCACGCGATCACAAAAGCTCAGGCCATCCTTAAAAAATTGTTTGTTTGCAGTAACGCGACCCAGAATTTTTAGTGTGGGTAGGTAGGTAGGGATTTTTTTTTTTTTTTCGTTTTTTTTTTTTTGTATGCTAATTGTACAACACCTGCATTTTCTTTTTAATCCTCTGGTTTAAACACCTTTTGGGTACTAACACTTCTCTGTAGAATGCTAACTTGATTGTAACATATCTGCAAGGGTGGTAGTTTTCACATAGTATGAATACTAATATTAATATCACCTTTTTAATAACAATAAAAATAACAGATAGCCTGACACCAGTCAGAAACAGAGTTTATTATCTCCATATGAAACTTAAAAATTTAAGATTATCAATATATTAAACAAAAATAATTGGCGAGACCTTTTGAATGTCCTTGCACTGGCTGGGGTAATAAAAAAACATTATATTCCTTAGGATTCCTACTCCAATGGACAGCATTGAAGTACATAGCAAAATCTTTGATATTTTACCCTGTAGACCTGAGTCTGATTACTAGCACCGCACTCCTTCAAAGCCTATGTATCATGTAATTTTTAGACAATACTTAATTGTTTTACATTGTTTACTCAGGGCTAATATTTTAGGGAGAAGTCATTTCTTCCTCAGCTAAGATTATGGAGAAGTGGAGAGATTTTAGGGAGAGGTGGAGTGATTTTAGGGAAACGTGGAAAGATTTTTAATAGCGCCATGACATGCAAGTTGAAAATGGAACTAAATATACTTATTTTTTTTTATTATTTCCTGTCTTTGTTTAAGTCTATTGATTTAAAGTAAATAACAAATTCACTGAAAATATCAGTGATTCTGTTTTCTTAACCTTCAATGTAAACCTAATTTCTTATCCTTGTGAATCTAATGTGATTAAACTGCAAATTAAAGTTTTTTTTCACTCTTGCAATGATTGCCTTAACCAAGAAAAGCCTAATCTGAATATGAATACAATTAAAAAAAGCTAGGTTAATTCCATATCAGCAAAAAATGAATCAAGCTCCCAGTGCTAATGCACTCAAAGTCAAAACACAAAAACCCATAAAAGCATTTCACAGTCACTTCTTGAATTAAATACATGTCAATAGCAGTGACATCACTATGACATCACACAGAATACACGTCTTCTTTGATCTGCTAGTGTCTTCTTTGATCTGCTACTGTCGGCACACATTAAAAGAAACAGTTGTCAAACAGGTTAAACCCAGTTTCTGATGGCAGGTGTCAAAAATTTGCATGAATTTCAGTTACATTATTTAAGTCACAGAAAGTTTCAGTAATAATAACTATGTTTCTAAAGTCTGGGTTTTGAAAAATAGGAAAAAGTGGACCCATGGAAATTTAATTTCACTTAAATAGGAAAATCTAGAAATGTAAACATTATGGATTTCTTTCGCTGGTTTTAGTCATTGCATTGAAAGGATGTTTAACTTTTATAAATAAATTTTCAGGTAAAAAATTTTGTTTGTCTAATATTTTTGACGTTTATTGTGCTCTTTCCAAGTGACTTGTGCAGTGTCACTGCACTTTTATCCTCGGGGCAGATTAAAAAGATTACGCAACGACAAAAGATCGAAACTAAAATTATTATTTGTTTGCAAAATTGTTTGAGAAATTATGACAGAATGATATCCAAGAATTTATCTATCCCAGATGTTTTACGTACGAGAAAAATCATTATTTTACAAATCTAAAACGTCTGCAGTAATGCACAGATAACACTATGTACCACGATTTGTCCATGTGGAATTTTCTAAACAACTTCTTGCATGAATTTTTTGTAGTATATCAGGAAATCGGCAGGGCGTTCGGTAGACCCGAGGTTCTGGGTTTTCACTCGCACTTATCGTGAAAAACTCGTATTTAACCCGCACAAAAAATGTCCCGTGCGTCGGCTTGACCCGAGGAAATTTTCTTTTATGCGTCTCGAGTTTGAAAGTACTGCCCCTTGTCAATCAAAATCCCGGTGAATTCCAATATTGTTCGCCGCCATAAGCGGAAGTATGGCAGTAGGCGGAGCTTGGTATATTAATCAGCTTCTGGCAGATGTCAATCATGCCACGCGCCGACTGACACGTGGGCTTCTCGCGGTTTGTATTTGGTACAATAATGTCCGTCATTGCCAAAGGTATTTATTGATCAATGTGTAAAAGTTAATTGATAAACAATGCATAGAAGAGCAGCCTATTGTCGTATCTGTGTCACTTCTTAATTAGCGGTATACAGAAAGCGTAACATTCACATATTTTGTTTCTTATCGGTCATATCGATTATTCATGTAGCTGAACCTCAACGAACACTGTCTAGAAAAACTTAGCGATACAAATAGTTACCCAAAAGAAATAACGAAACAAGAAAGAATAAAAACACGGCACCGATAAAAAAAAAATCCGAGTTTTGGGTTAAAAAATTGTTTGAGTCGCGGCGATTTTCGTGAGTCGGTCGCGTTACTGCAAACAAACAATTTTTTAAGGATGGCCTCACCTTGTCACTTTGTGACAGGTGAGCTAAAAAATTCTAAGTCCACATAGAAATCCTTACCAGGTAGAGATAGGTCAAAATACACCTCGAAATTGGATGTAACATGAAAGTTGTACTACAGAAAACTGGTCTCGATTTTTCCCTATGACTAGTAATGAAAAAGTTACAATATAAGCTATTTACAGTAACAACAAAGGGAAGTAATTCAACAAAGGGAAGTAATTCTAAAGACGGGACCTGTGCATGACACTCTGTCTCATGATGGTGTACAATTGTGCCAAGTTACATCAAAATCCCTCCATGCATGAAGAAGAAATGCTCCGGACAAAGTCATTCTTGTATCTGACCTTTGACCCCTAAGTGTGACCCTGACCTTAGACCTAGGGACCTGGTTCTTGCGCATAACACTCCGTCTCATGACAGTGAACAAATGTGCCAAGTTACATCAAAATCCCTCCATGCATGAAGAAGATATGCTCCGGACAAAGTCATTCTCATATCTGACCTTTGGCCTCTAAGTGTGACCTTGACCTTAGACCTAGGGACCTGGTTCTTGTGCATGACACTCTGTCTCTTGGTGGTGAACATTTTTGCCAAGTTATATCAAAATCCCTCCATGCATGAAGAAGAAATGCTCCAGACAAAGTTTTCATTCTTGTATCATTTGGCCTCTAAGTGTGACCCTGACCTTAGACCTAGGGACCTGGTTCTTGCACAAGACACTCCGTCTCATGATGGTGAACAATTGTGCCAAGTTACATGAAAATCCCTCCATGCATGAAGAAGATTATGCTCAGGACAAATCATTCTTGAAGTTGACCTTTGACCTCTAAGTGTGACCTTGACCTTAGATCTAAGGACCTGGTTCTTGCACATGACACTCCGGCTCATGATGGTGAACAATTATGCGAAGTTTCATCAAAATCCCTCCATGCATGAAGAAGGTATGCTCCGGACAAAGTCTGTGGACGCCGCCCGCCCACCCAACCGCCCGCCAGGGGTGTTCCCATAATATGTCCTGTTTTTCAAACAGGCATATAAACAAGAGCACCGCCTTGCGGGTGCTGACGCTCATCTGATTTTTTTTGTATAATAGAAATATTGTCCTACCCATGATTTTCTAAGTCTAAAAAGGGCCATCATTCTTGCAAAAAGCAGGATAGAGTTATGTTTCTTGATGTACAGTGTCCACTTATGATGGTGAAAAACTGTTGCAAGTTTTAAAGCAATAGCTTTGATAGTTTATGAGAAAATGTGACTTAAACATAATATTCAACCAAGAAAATGATTTTTCTAAGTCCAAAAGGGGCAATAATTATTGCAAAAAGCAGGATGGAGTTATGTTGCTTGCTGTACAGGGTCAGCTTATGATGGTCAACAAGTGTTGCAAGTTTCAAAGCAATAGCTTTGATAGTCTAAGAGAAAAAGTTTACCTAAACATAAAACTTAACCAAGAAATCTGATATTTTCTAAGTCCGAAAGGGGCCATAAATCTTGCAAAAAGCAGGATGGAGTTATGTTTCTTGCTGAACAGGGTCAGCCTATGATGGTGAACAAGTGTTACAAGTTTTAAAGCAATAGCTTTGATAGTTTAGGATAAAAGCTGACCTAAACATAAAACTTAACCAAGAAAACTGATTTTCTAAGTCCAAAAGGGGCAATAATTCTTGCAAAAAGCAAGATGGAGTTATGTTTCTTGATGTACAGGGTCTGCTTATGATGGTGAACAAGTATTCCAAGTTTCAAAGCAATAGCTTTGATAGTTTAGGAGAAAAGTTGACCTAAACATAAAACTTAACCAAGAAATCTGATATTTTCTAAGTACAAAAGGGGCCATAAATCTTGCAAAAAGCAAGATGGAGTTATGTTTCTTGCTATACAGGGTCAGCTTATGATGGTGAACAAGTATTCCAAGTTTCAAAGCAATAGCTTTGATAGTTTAGGAGAAAAGCTGACCTAAACATAAAACTTAACCAGGCAACGCCGACGCAGACGCCGACGCCGACGCCGACAACCGCTCAAGTGATGACAATAACTCATCATTTTTTTTCAAAAAATCAGATGAGCTAAAAAGGCAACTACAAGGGTTGATCCAGAAGTAATGTAGTAATTTTCCCAGGTAAAGGTCGCTAAGTAGAGCTAAGTCATTTCTGATGTCAATTACGTCTGTGACGTGCAGTGATCTTCATTATCATGCGTTCTCAGCATGTCAAGATCTTCTTAATTAGTAAGAAATTAACGTTTATGATGTGTTCAAAAACTAATGCAAATAGATCAAGGTGTTTAAGTAGGAATTTTTGTAGTTTTCTTTTTTCCATGGCTCCAGTGATGTTACTTTTGGATCAACCCTCGTATTTACAGTGTATTTTGAGCCAGTACCTTATCCACTATGCTACACTAGTTTTATGTTTATAGGGTACAAGCAGAATGATAAAGTATTTTACCTCATCAACAGTATCTGCACATTGAGCATTTGTAATGATACATTTAGCATTTGAAGCATTTATTCTGTATTTAACATCACTTGATCGCAGCAATGTTGTCCCAGGACTTAAAATGATCCCTGAAGAAATATACATCTATTAAAACGTATCTATGTACTGTAAAATCAATTATAATTTAATTTCTTGGGTATGAAATTTCGCCATTGTGGCCAAAACAGCTATTTCACATAGAAATGAATTTGTGGATTACATCTTTTAAACAATAAAATGAATTGAATAAATTGAATTTATTTGTCCATTGGGATTTGTTCATAGAATAAGGCAACCACAAAATTCAAGAAAATTAGTCCCTCACTAACAATATAGATTTTACAGTAACTATATAAATAAACTTATTAACCTTTACTGAAACTATCAGGATTTAATTATATCAAATGAGAAATGTTACAAACTGTCGAACAATCTTCTAAAATCTGCAACATTATAAAAGTAGTTGATTTTGCTATAAACATAAAGGAATGTGTAATCATTTTAGATTTATCAAGGACACTTGTTGCAAATTGCACTTTTGATAATATGTGTGTGTGTTCAGGTTTAACGTCTTTTTCAACAGTTTTTCAGTCATAATAAACGACGGTGTCTACTTGTAGCAGTGAGCACAATGCCCAACTTTATAGTGCTGCCTCACTGGAATATCACGCCGTAGACACGTGGCATGATATCCCACCCAGTCACATTACCAGTCAGACACTGGGCTGACCAGTCCTAGCACTATCCTCTTAGTGCTGAGCGCCAAGCGAGAAAGCTGCTAGTACCATTATTTACGTCTTTGGTATGACGCGGCCAGGGATCAAACCCACGACCTCCTGCTCTCAAAGCGGACGCTCTACCACTAGGCTACCGAGGCGGTCCTTTTGATAATAATGTTCATGACTAATATAGGGCAGATAACAGGATGTTAACATAAAACACTCAGTACAGACAAGCTACATCTTACCAGCTCGAATAGCAGCCACATTGATTGCCCACCACTGGGGAACTCTGGGTAAAATCACTATGACAACATCATTGGTTTCCAGCTTACATGCTTTCTTCAATACATTGGCCACACTGCAAAAACAAGTTCACAACCCTTTATCATATTTAACATACTTTTCTTCAAAGTAGATACACCTTCTAAAGTTATATGTACCCAACTTCTATTCAACTATTTACAACCTTACAACCTTAATATGACAGATGCCTAGATGTTAATATAATATGACAGATGCCTTGATGTTAATATTCTGGAAATTTAAACCTATGTAACTGGTGATCTCAAATTGTTCCTAGTTTATTCACAACTTAATTATAAATTCATTTGCATGCACAACAAACAAATTATATACAAAGTAGAACAACAAAATATACTAAGTATAATACTTTTCTCTACTGATTAAAAAAACTTAATGCATCTAGTTGAAACACCATTATTATATATAACATCTATTTATAACAATAATTATGTCTCCCACAAGTAGCTTAGGAGACCTTACTGATTTTGTGCTATCCATCTGTCTGTCTGCATGCATGTCATAAAGTTTGTCCATGAAACTCCTTACTCTATACTAGGCAGATTTACACCAAACTTCACCAAAGTGATTATTTCCAGCCTAACTGCGCACAACTTCAGCATGTTTCAGTTCAGTGATTTTAAGTGGTTATGGCTCTTGATTCAACAAATTTTATGATGTTTTGGTCACTTCTCTTATATTATTGGGCATTTCAATAAAATTTTACAAGAGTGATCAGTGCTGAGCCAAACAGTGCATACTGCTGTCAAGTTTTGTGTGATTTTCAGTGGCACTGTGAACCTTGATTTGTCATACCCAACACTTACTGCTCCCACACAACCTGGAGGAAGTACACCAAACTCAGGAAGTACACCAAACTTAGGACGTACACCAAACTTCATGAAAGTGATCACTGCCAAACCTAGTCATGCATATCATCTACATGTTCCTATTCTGTGATTTTCAGTTCAATTCTGGCCCTTGACATGTCAAATTCTTTAATGTTATAGCCACTCCTTTCAAATAACTTGATGAATTTTACCAAACCTTACAGAAGTGATCACTGCACTAATTATGCATATTACTGGCATGTTTTAAATTCAGTGAATTCTAGAGGAGTAACAGGCCTTGATCTGTGAAAGTTAATGTTCATTGTCTGCACAGCCGTTTCAACACCACCATGAGGAATTACACCAAACTTCATAAAAGTGAAAATTGCATAGCTTAGTTGTGCATATCACAGGCACATTCTGGTTAAGTGATTTTCAGCAGAGTTATGCTCCTCTATTTGCCAAATTATATATGTTCAGCAATTTCTTTTACACTATTTGGCAGATTTCAACCAAACCTTACCGGAGTTATCAGTCCCAAGCCTAGTTACGCCTCTCATTGGCACATTCTAGTTCAGCAATTTTCAGTTGAGTTATGGTCCTGGGTTTGCTGTATTTTAATGCTTTTAAACTACTAGCTGTATGCCATTACTCTGAACTTCACCAAACTCACAAGTGATAATGAGTTTGGACCAGAACGATATTTTATACTTTGGACTGTTATGTTACTTACAGTTTGGCCTGGTGTAATACTTACAGTAAGGACTAAATATAATACTAACAGTTTGTAATGGTACAGTACTTACAGTTTGGACTGGTACGATACATCCTGGAATGACCACTGCAGCTCCCTTCCAGATTCATCAACCCACCATAAAGCTGGATTATTCCCACGCTCTCCTGTCTAAATTAGTTTATATAAAATATAAAACTAGTGTCATTCTTCTTTTTTCAGGCTATCTGGTATAGTTACAGCATCCTGTAATACTGGCAAATCATTTGATTTCTGGGGCATGAAACTTTGTGTTTTGCTAAACAGCTATTTCATGGGAATATATGACTTCATGGAATTTATCTTTTGTAGATGAAATGAATTGAAATCTTCTTGCTTTGTATGGAATTTAATTTCGAGGATTTATATGATCTTGAAATCCAAGAAAACTTATGTCAGCCAGGAATATTTATGATTTTACAGTATGATCCATAGTGATGGGCCAACAATCGGCGACAATCGAATAATCGTCGGCTTTGCATTCATGAGCGCGATCGCCGACTTCACTTTTTCCCTGACCGATTAATTACTTGGCACCCTAAATGAATCATTTAGTTGTTTCTGACCTTTTTCTTTCTGGTATTAACGGTTCTTTGGGGGCAGTTATGCCAAGGGAAACTACTCTACTTAAAATGGCTTACTCCAAAGTCTCGAAAGAAACTGAAGTATCTGTGATCACCCAGATTTTGGAAGATATATGGCTTTGCAAAATTAAGTCGGGAAAACCAACAACCTAAACTCTTGACATTAGTATGGCAGTATGCATTGCATGCCGTAAGACTTACGCAAGCATATTAGCAAAGGAATTTTCATTTTTTGCTTTTGTGGGATTGAAATAATTCCAGTCGTTAACTAAGGATTAATAAATAAGTTTAATTTAATAACAATATCACTGGAAAAGTCCCTTGTGAAATTAAGACAAGTACCTGATTTGAAGTTTACTATCTTCACAAATACTTTACATTTATGCTATTAACTTACTCATGTTTATGAAGGAATACAGAAGAAATAGGATATTTGATGTCTGTGTGGTTCATTTTTTTAAGTAATGACATAAAACATACACTGTGAGATGAATTTATAGATACGCAACTAAAGCAACCGATTATCCGATTATATCCGATTAATCGAATCGGTTGGCTTGTCCGATTATGCCGATTAATCGGTTAGCAAATCTAACCGATTTGCCAATCACTAATGATCCATCTGAATAAAATCATATAGTTACTAAACACATAAAAAAAGTAATCTGAAAAATTACATTTGCTCGTCCCTTTAAAAAATGCCAATATCAATCTCTCTCACTTGCCACCCTGCCCCATTCAATACCCTTGAAACATATCTCTGATATCAATGGACCTACAAGAACAAAAGAATGAGGAAGTTATGTAACTATTGGAGCTTACCCGACAATTGTGTCAGAAATAAAATAGCTCTTTAGAAAAGAAACAATAGATTTACCTTTTCGATTTCAGCCCATTTATCTACAACATCTCTGGCAAAGTTGTAGAATGGTGGTGCCTGAAGCTTGAAATTCTTCTTCTCTTCCTCATAATTCCATGTGGCTGCCGATCTTCTAGACAAACATCCAAGCAGGGGTAACAACTCCTTCAAGGCATTATTCAACAACAGTTGTCTACCTTGATTTAACAGGCTCATTTTTCAGTCCATCAACAGCACACAGCAAGATATAAAACAACCTCTCTGGCCTGACGTAGTCTGCTTTCAACTGCATTAAACGAAACAAGATACATAATAATTACATGCACTGTAAAATGAAACGGTTAAAAAAATGAGACATAACGTTTATATGAATACATGCCAATTATGTAACATCTCAAGGATATTTTGTAGATTGATTACATCTATTGGCAAACAGACTAATGGTCTAAACTTAGTCCATTCTAAACTTCCTAAGGAATTATTCATGTCATTTCAGTCCGATATACCTAACTCAATTATGACAGACAGAAAACCATCATAATCTTGTTGATGAAAGTAGTTTTTAGTTCTCTATAGGATGGCAGTTGAATTATCAGTTGATAAACTTCAATAGTGGGGATGAATATGTAGTCTGGATGGTCCAGTTACTCCAGTGCCCATAAAACATGGTGCTGTTACTAGCCTAAGCCTCAGTCTCTTCACATGACAAACCACAGGCAGGAGTACTGGACTTTTGATATATAAGAAAATAATTAAATAAATAACTCATTTTCATCTTAAAACATGCCAAAATGAAAAATTTACAATGAAATATGCAACCCCATCTAGTGGTACATACCGTACATGTTCTATGAAATTATAGCTAAAGATCATGCATTTTCAGGAGTCAGAAGAAATTCATAACTTAAAGGGAAAGGCAATGTTGTTCTTATGATCAGCCATTTTCTTAAATTTCAAATTGCCATATCTTTTTCAATAGTGGTCCGATTTTAAAAATTCTTTCAGCGTTATGAAACGCTCGAGGACCACTTTCATATAAAATTAACTTATTTTCAGGCATTCCTTACCCTTTAAAGGAACCATATTTTAAACATTACATTAAACATACTGGACAGGTACCCTCTGCCTTTGTTGTAAAAATAATTTAGCTTGACTACCCAACTGACTTATTTACTTTATAACAACTATCTTTACGTACATTTCATTTTAAATCTTCCACCTTACATCAGGTCTTAGCATTAAGCTGCATTTACATGAGGCATAAAATCATCTACAGATGTCAGATTTTGATCTGTTACCAGCTTCATGGATGAGACAAAAATGTACAAGGGTTTGAAGAAAAACCTGAAGTGTGCTCTGTTAACTTACACTAACTGAAAATCACATGTTTTACCTTATTTGTTTATAACTGAATGCTTAAGGAGGTAGGTTACCTTGTTACCAGGGTAAATTCAAATTAGTTGAACCGCTGCAATTTTTTGTATTTCGTGCAATTTAAAGTTTTAACTGCCTCAATCTGGGGTAATCTGACATGTGACCAGCCAGGAACATGATTTCCGTTAATGTTTTAAAAATGGTTCGAACTTTTTACCTGAAACTTTCACGATGAAATAGCTATGCAATGGACATTTACACAACATTTTGCATTTTAAATTGTATTGAATACTTTTTTCATCACAAAGCCACAAATTAATCAGAGTGAACTAATATACTGTCATTTTAGTGTTTATTTAGCAGTGCTCCAGCTAGCTATTTACAGCAGGGCGCATCGCCCGTTCCGATATTCGTTCCGTCCTGTTGCCCCGCCAGGCACCCTGTCCGTTTTACAACCATTCATGTCTTTTTTTTAGCCAAACTTCCCTTTTTTGCCTCAGTGATTATAATACACTGCTTTATTGCCCCCTTTTTATCGAGTGATACACGCCGGAAGGCATTGATATAATTAGCAAACAATTATAGGTTAAAGGTCAGTAATTCAAATCCTTCTTTGTTTCATATAAAAAACGACAACTTCAGGTCGTCTTTACGTATCTTTAGAGAACATCACTTTTTCCTACACCTATTTTTCATGAAAGTTCTATCACAAACTAGAACTGTCACAGGAGTGACTCATACCCCCACCATACGGTCTTGTCACAGAAGAATGGCAACCATAAGGAATCTTAAAAATACTTTGGAGTACTTCATCCTGGGCTTCCACATATAAGTAATACTAGTATAATACTAGTATAGTAATACTAGTAAATATATTAAATCTCTAATATTAGAGATACACTAAAAGTGAATACAAAGAAGTGTCTTACCGACCCATGTTACCACGGAAAAATGTTTTTACTTTTTACATAGGACTTATAATAAAAAAGACTGAAAATCTAAAATAGGATTTCTAAAAATAGACTAATTCCTGGAATTTAAGGGGAAGAAACTCAGTACAAAGGTTTAAAAAAGGTTACTTCCCTTTGGCTCTAAGCAATCAGAATGAGATATAGTGAAAATACATCAAAATTAACATTAAATTCTAGGTAAAAGGGGACACAATTCAAGAAAAATAGTGTCAGAGTTATGCACCTTGTGTCACATGATGTGGGTGATGAGGTGGAACATCTATTTTAAGTCTGAATCAAATCCATTCAGTAGTAATTGGGATATAGTGAAAATACATCAAAATTAACCTTAATTCTAAGTAAAAAGGGGCATAATTCATGAAAATGGTGTCAGAGTTATGCACCTTGTGTCACATGATGTGGGTGATGAGGTGGAACATCTATTTTAAGTTTGAATCAATCCATTTTGTAATAATTGAGATATAGTGAAAATACATCAAAATCAACCTTAAATTTAAAGTAAAAGGGGACATAATTCATAAAAATTTATTTCAGAGTTAAGCACCTTATGTCACATCATCTGGGTGATGAGGTGGAACAACTATTTTAAGTTTGAATCAAATCCATTTAGTAATAACTGAGATATAGTGAAAATACAACAAAATTAGCCTTAAATTCTAAGTAAAAGGGGGCATAATTCATGAAAGCTTGGTGTCAGAGTTATGCACCTTGTGTCACATGATGTGGGCACATGATGTGGGTGATGAGGTGGAACATCTATTTTAAGTTTGAATCAAATCCATTCAGTAGTAACTGAGATAAAGTGAAAATACATCAAAATCAACCTTAAATTCTAAGTAAAAAGGGGCATAATTCATAAAAAAAATTGTGCCAGAGTTATGCACCTTATGTCACATGATGTGGGTGATGAGGTGGAACATGTATTTTAAGTTTGAATCAAATCCATTTAGTAATAACTGAGATATAGTGAAAATACAACAAAATTAACCTTAAATTCTAAGTAAAAGGGGACATAATTCATGAAAACTTGGTGTCAAGAGTTATGCACCTTGTGTCACATGATGTGGGTGATAAGGTGGAACATGTATTTTAAGTTTGAATCAAATCCATTTGGTAATAACTGAGATAATAGATTTCGGGACGCGACGGGACGGGACGGGACGGGACGGGACGCGACAAACGCGACAAAACTGACTCCTATATACCCCCCTCAAACATGTTTGGTGGGGGTATAATTAACGAAAAAATGAAAAGAAAATAGGGGGTTATGTAGTTCCTAGTGAAATGCCAGTCAGTTGTGGTCTGCTACCCTAAAAATGGCGCATATTTACTCTCGTCCGCACAATAAACACCTACTTCCGGTTTCGATCTGCAAAACTTGACATGTGGGGTGTATGAACATGAAAAACGTCTCATTTCATGCAAAATGTCTTCTAGTAATGAAAAACGGTGATTAAAGCACTCGTTCTACACAAATTTGCGCAAAAAATGGGAAAATTAGGATCTATTAATTATGGACTTCTTTCGACTACACCACGGAAGCACATTTTCGACCGAATTACTGACCTTATTCCTGTAGAATGTTTCTCATTGCAGAGTTGGTGCAGCCGTTCTGCGCATGCGTGGAATTATTATCAAATGGAACGCACGGCAAAAATACTCTTTTTTTTTTTTGCATGTCCGCACGCATTTAGTGTATAATGTGCATAATATACTGACTAAAGGTTAGGGTTAGAATCACCATGGTTACAAAATATATACATTTAAGGTATTTTTGTTCAAATTTAGTTAATCCGGTATATACCGGAGTCTGTAATATATCACAGGCGCACCAACTCTGTATTTAGTCACAGCCATTCCTGTAATTGTGCCCGAGGCAGACCATGATATTTAAGACTGCTCCACTAGCATTAAATCACTGAACCTTAGTGTTAAAACAGTTTGCAAACCAGTCTGAAATCATTATCATTTTCGCGCCACCTGTCAAAGTGTACTTTCGTTTTCGGTAATATAGTCGTAAATATCCCTTTATACACAACTGAAACTAAAGTCCAGACAACAAACATTTAAATCTAATTAATTAAAATCGATCACAATCAAATTTAAATAGGAAAATATTTTGATTTTATCGTTTTACAAGTTTTTGAAATCGAAAGTAGGTTGTCGTCTGCTTTGTGAAATTGCAGATTTTTCATGAAGATTTCTTTGAAATTAGTTTACTAAGATGTAATGACAGGGTACACTTTAATGTCAGATACTGTAAAATGCTGTTAAACTGTCTTTGCATCATAATAATTTTTCAAAAATATTGTTTAAACTGGACATTAGACGACTTTTTAGAAAAAAGTGTAACCATACCCGGATTTAAAATTTTGGATACCCGGAATACGTTCTATTACAAGTTGTAAGTTAAAAACTTTGCCTGATTTCATTTATTTAAGTGGAAGTTTAAACTTTATTTTCTGTTTATATGTTGCACGTATAAATTTATAAATATCAAGTACATGGAGAAGATGTGTACTGAAATTGTAACAAGTAAAATAGGCCTAAACACATAGATATTGTTATACAGACAAAGAAATGTTACAAGTTAATAATCAATGCCAAGTAAAATACAAACAGCAGAATTTTTAGTTAATAAATAGGTGTATTAGAGATGACAGACATAGCCTATTAAAAGACAAAGTATGCCTTATACCACGCCTAAAGTGTGCCAAAAAAACATGCCTAAATTATGCCAAATTCCATGCCTAAAGTATGTTAAAACGCACTGAATGCATGGACCAGTTATATTTTTTTCCCAGGAGAGCACGGTCCCAGACCGACCCCCACCCCAGAAGTGCCCTTTTCAGTGCCAGGACTCTGCCCTTTTTTAATCCTAGCTGGAGCACTGTTTAGTTTATATCTGCTGAAAATAACACCTGAATATCTCAATTAACGGTCACATGCCAGATTACCCCACCCACTTTAAATGTTAATATCTATTAAAGTAAGTCAAAGCTGTTAACAGTAACACTTGTAAATGAAACTTAATACATGTAGGTATATTGCCATAAAATATAAATAAAATCAAAAAAAAATTTTGCAGACACCTAACTTGGACCCCCACTTTCATGAAAACAAACATTCTGACAAAGTTTCGGGAAGATTGGAGCAAAAAAGTGGCTTCTAGAGTGTATACAAGCTTTTCCTTTGATTTGACCTAGTGACCTAGTTTTTGACCTTACGTGACCCAGATTTGAAATGATCCAAGACTTTATGATAACAAACATTCTGACCAAGTTTTATGAAGATAGAATAAAAAATGTGCCCCCTAGGGTGTAAACAAGTTTATTCTTTGATTTGACCTGGTGACTTTGTTTTTGACCCCACATGGCCAAGATAAATTCATCCTATATTTCATGCAGACAAACATTCTGACCAAGTTTCATGCACATCAAATGAACAAGAGTGTAAACAAGTTTTTCCTTTGATTTGTTTGGGTGACCTATCTTTTAACCCCGTATGATCCAGTTTCGAACTTGGCCTAGGAATCATCAAGATAAACATTCTGACCAAGTTTAATGAAGATAGGGTCATAAATGTGACCTCAAGAGTGTTAACAAGCTTTTCCTTTGATTTGACCGTGTGACCTAGTTTTTGATCCCATATGACCCAGTTTCGAACTTGGCCTAGAAATCAGCAAGATAAACATTCTGACATAGATTCATGAAGATAGAGTCATAAATGAGGTTGTTAACAATCTTTTCCTTTGATTTGACCTGATGACCTAGTTTTTGACCGGACATCACCCAGTTTCGATCCAAGATAATCATTCTGTGCAAGTTTGTATCAAATCAAAGCATAAATGAAACCTCTATATGGCTGAAAGGGCCAATATAGAAAAATTTGCCCCTTCCAGGGGCAGTAACTCTAGATCCCATGATGGAATCTAGCCGGTTTTCGAAAGGAATCCAGACCTTATTGTGACTTAAGTTGTGTGTAAGTTTGGTTAAAATCAAATATAAAATGTCACTTCTATCATGTTCACAAGGTAAAAATTAACAAATTTTGGCTCTTTCAGGGGTCAGTCAGGGACCGTAACTCCGGAACCTATTATTGGATCTGACAGATTCACCATGGAATCCAAGATTTATTGTTGTTGGAGATATTTTGCAGGTTTGTATCAAATTTAACCATAAATGAAGTCTCTATATGGCTGCAAAAGCCAAAATAGCAAATTTTGGCCCTTTAAGGGGCCATAACTCTGGAACCCATGATGGGACCTGGCCAGTTTTTGAAAACAATCGAGATATCATGCCAATACAAGTTGTGTGTAAGTTTGATTAAAGTTGATTGCAAAATGTGGTCTCTATCGTGTTCACAAGCCAAAAATAGCAAATTTTGGCCCCTGAAGGGGCCATAACTCTGGAATCCTAGATGGGATCTTGCCAGTTTTAAAAAGGAACCAAAATATTACGCCAATACAAGTTGTGTGCAAGTTTGATTTAAGTTTATTGCAAAAGTGGTCTCTATCGTGTTGACAAGCCAAAAATAGCAAATTAATTTTGGCCCTTTAAAGTTTAAGGGGCCATCACTCTGGAACCCATGATGGGATCTGGCCAGTTTTGGAAAGGAACCGAGATATTATGCAAATACAAGTTGTGTGCAAGTTTGATTAAAACTGATTTCAAAATGTTATCTCTATCGTGTTCACAAGAAATTGTGGACTGACTGACGACAGACAGACGACAGACAACCACAAAAGCTCACCCTTTCACTACGTGACAGATGAACTAATAAGCAATAGTAACAAAGATATGACAGAAAAACAAAGGCTGCCGAAAAACTTGAACATTACAAGAGGACCATGATGGTCCTGAATCGCTCACCTATCCCCAAATGACCCAGTGTTCAACTGAGTATGACGTCGTTATTTCTATTATTTGACATAGTGACCTAGTTTTTGAGTACATGTAACCTAGATATCATCAAGATAAAAAATTCTGACCAATTTTCTTGAAAAATATGGCCTCTAGAGAGGTCACAAGGTTTTTCTATTATTTGACCTAATGACCTAGTTATTGAAGGCACGTGACCCACTTTTAAACTTGACCTAGATTTCATCAAGGTGAACATTCTCACCAATTTTCATGAAGATCTCGTGAAAAATATGGCCTCTAGAGAGGTCACAAGGTTTTTCTATTTTTCGACCTACTGACCAAGTTTTTGACCGCACATGACCCAGTTACGAACCTGACCTAGATATCATCAAGCTGAACATTCTCACCAATTTTCATGAAGATCCATTGAGAAATATGGCCTCTAGAGAGGTCACAAGGTTTTTTCTATTTTTAGACCTACTGACCTAGTTTTTGACCCCACGTGACCCAGTTTCGAATTTGACTTAGATATCATCAAGATGAACATTCTGACCAATTTTCATGAAGATCTCATGAAAAATATGGCCTCTAGAGAGGTCACAAGGTTTTTCTATTTTTAGATCTAATGACCTAGTTTTTAAACCCACGTGACCCAGTTTTGAACTTGACCTAGATATCTTCAAGGTAAACATTCTGACCAATTTTCATGAAGATCCATTGAAAAATATGGCCTCTAGAGAGGTCACAAGGTTTTCCTATTTTTAGACCTACTGACCTAGTTTTTGACCGCACGTGACCCAGTTTCGAACTTGACCTAGATATCATCAAGGTGTACATTCTGACCAATTTTCATGAAAATCCATTGAGAAATATGGCCTCTAGAGTGGTCACAAGGTTTTTCTATTTTTAGATCTACTGACCTAGTTTTTGACCCCACATGACCCAGTTTCGAACTTGACCTAGATATCATCAAGATGAACATTCTGACCAATATTCATGAAGATCTCATGAAAAATATGGCCTCTAGAGAGGTCACAAGGTTTTTCTATTTTTAGATCTACTGACCTAGTTTTTAACCCCACGTGACCCAGTTTCGAACTTCACCTAGATATCATCAAGATGAACATTCAGACCAATTTTCATGAAGATCCATTGAGAAATATGGTCTCTAGAGAGGTCACAAGGTTTTTCTATTTTTAGACTTAATGACCTAGTTTTTGACCCTACGTGACCCAGTTTCGAACTTGACCTAGATATCATCAAGATAAACATTCTGACCAATATTCATGAAGATCTCATGAAAAATATGGCCTCTAGAGAGGTCACAAGGTTTTTCTATTTTTAGACCTACTGACCTAGTTTTTGACCCCACGTGACCCAGTTTCAAACTTGATCTAGATATCATCAAGGTGAACATTCTGACCAATTTTCATAAAGATCTTTTGAAATATATGGCCTCTAGAGAGGTCACAAGGTTTTTCTATTTTTAGACCTACTGACCTAGTTTTTGATGGCACGTGACCCAGTTTCGAACTTGACCTAGATATCATCAAGATGAACATTCTGACCAACTTTCATAAAGATCCCATGAAAAATGTGACCTCTAGAGTGGTCACAAGCAAAAGTTTACGGACGCACGGACGGACGACGGACACCGCGAGATCACAAAAGCTCACCTTGTCACTTTGTGACAGGTGAGCTAAAAAATAACCTAAGAATAACACCTTGGTAACCTTGACCTTTAGTATAATGGACCCAGCCCCTGCACATACTTTGTATGCTGGACAATGTTTATGTGAAGTTACAGTAAGATATAAGCAATAGCAACAAAGATATGACAGAAAAACAAAGGTTGCCAAAGGTTCTCTGAAAATCTGAATGCTAGAAAATGTTGAAAAACCATTTTAATGTAAGTGGATTTTATATGAAATAAGGCCTAACTAAACTAAAGGAACCAGCGTGGGAGCCATCTGGTCTAGTCGCGGAGTGGCTGCCAGGTATTTGAACACTAATTTTTCACTTGGCATGGCAACAGAGGTCTAAATTGAGGCTAGTTTTTATTTAAATTTTATTGTGGGTGTATTGTTGACATTTTGGTAGGAAAAATGGGAGAGCAGGTTGTATTTGGTGAAGTCAAGCTCAATTTTAGTATGAGTAGTACTTCCAGGTCACAGCAGTGTGATTTTGATGTCAGTTTACAGTAAGTAAATGTGACCAGAGAAATCTCTCTTAGAAGATACATGACCCCTACTTTTCTCTTCATTTTATATCAGTTTTATCATAACTCTTAAAATGAGGTAAGGATTTGTTCTCTGAAATGGGTCTAGCTATGTTTGGTATTGTGACCTATAAGAAAATGTTGGCAAAAATTGAGATTTGTCCAGATATAGATATAAATGAACTAGTTTGGTCAGATTTTGGTAAAAATGAGCATTTCATTGAAATTTTGCTGCAAAAATTGATAAAAACCCCAAAAAATCACATTTTCACTGTTTTGGGGGTATTTTTTTTAAGAAATGCAAATGTGCACTCTAAATTATGCCCATCTTTACCTTTCAGAGGGGACATTTGGTATATTTCAAAGTTTTAATGTGTAATTTGCTTGCAAATTATGGTGAAAATTTATGAAATAG
Organism: Mercenaria mercenaria; assembly: GCF_021730395.1. Taxonomy (NCBI): domain Eukaryota; kingdom Metazoa; phylum Mollusca; class Bivalvia; order Venerida; family Veneridae; genus Mercenaria; species Mercenaria mercenaria. The sequence continues at coordinate 31,225,077 of NC_069362.1, forward strand.
GGAAAAAACCAGCTCTGGCTAGAAGAACTGGTTAAAAGTTATGTCGCGACATCAGTTTTGAAGGAAAATTGGCGCAGGGACCCGCGTTACTGAAAATGCCATAAAACCTGGAAAACTGATTTAATCAAGCTGAAACTTGGTATTTTTCATGCAGATGTGTTACTGGTACTATACAAATGAAATTGAGACTATTACAGAAAAACAGTTTTTCTTATAGGCCTAACTAAACTAAAGGAACCAGCGTGGGAGCCATCTGGTCTAGTCGCGGAATGGCTGCCAGGTATTTGAACACTAATTTTTCACTTGGCATGGCAACAGAGGTCCAAATTGAGGCTAGTTTTTGTTTAAATTTCATTGTGGGTGTATTGTTGACATTTTGGTAGGAAAAATGGGAGAGCAGGTTGTATTTGGTGAAGTCAAGCTCAATTTTAGTATGAGTAGTACTTCCAGGTTACAGCAGTGTGATTTTGATGTCAGTTTACAGTAAGTAAATGTGACCAGAGAAATCTCTCTTAGAAGATACATGACCCCTACTTTTCTCTTCATTTTATATCAGTTTTATCATAACTCTTTAAAATGAGGTAAGGATTTGTTCTCTGAAATGGGTCTAGCTATGTTTGGTAGCTCTCTGAAAAAAGGTCAGTTTTATATAGAATATATAGGGAAAACTATTTAGGCTATTGTGACCATAAAGAACAGCCGGATTTAGTGGTGTTCAGCCTTAATTGTAGGCGAAAACTTATCATCCGAATGCTCTTCCACTTTCAACCCAGTCTGTCGTTTTTTTCACATGACCGCATCTTAAAACGAAATAAATGCATTCTCTAGGAGTAGTAAATTGTAAGGAAAACAACTTTTGATTGCTACAAACGCATACCATTCCAAAAAGAAACCGTGAAGTCGACTATTGAGGAAAAAAATTACCGTTTCAATTTCCGACCTGTGCAACGTAATAACTAGCAGAACGTGAAAACTCTCTGCCGCACTTTCAGGTGTAAACACACTAAAACAGGAAGATATTTGGCTGCACAGTATCGTGGCACCATGTGTTCTCGACAGTCTAACAAAAACAGGCTTATTTTAAAAATAAATAAGGCCACACCAAATTAATTTCGTGGCCATTGGAAATTTTTCAAAAAAAATAAAAAAAAAGAAATAGGAGCGGGCGAGCGAAATAAAATAAAAATATTTTCTTTGGATTTCACCTATTTGGAGCGATTTGAAGAAAAAAAAAATAAAACAAGAACTGTCACTAATGGTGACAAATGCCCCCGCAGCACCTTGACCTTTGACCTGGTGACCCCAAAGTCATGAGGGGTGGTGTACTCAATAAGTGCTATCAGCATGTGAAGTTTGAAGGTCCTGTGTGCAGTGGTTCGCATGTAAAGTGCCTTCATGCAAAAAGTTAACGTTGGCCCCTGTGACCTTGACCTTTGACCTGGTGACCCTAAAGTCAGCAAGGTTGGTGCACTCATAAAGTACTATCAGCACGTAAAGTTTGAAGGTCCTGGGTGAAGTGGTTCGCGAGTAAAGTGCATTCATGCAAAAAGTTAACGTTGGCCCCTGTGGCCTTGACCTTTGACCTGGTGACCCCAAAGTCAATAGAGTGGTGTACTCAATGAGTACTATCAGCCTGTGAAGTTTGAAGGTCCTGGGTGCAGTGGCTCGCGAGTAAAGTGCCTTCATGCAAAAAGTTAACGTTGGCCCCTGTGACCTTGACCTTTGACCTGGTGACCCCAAAGTCAGTAAGGGTGGTGTACTCAATAAGTACTATCACAGGCGCTTGAAGCTCTATCAATAAATATATGCATTACCATATCCCACCCACCTAATATACACTTCAAGAGATCTAACCTGCACATATATTTCGTTGATAGAGCTTCAAGCACCTGTGGTACTATCAGCATATGAAGTTTGAAGGTCCTGGGTGCAGTGGTTCGCGAGTAAAGTGCCTTCATGCAAAAAGTTAACGTTGTGACGAACGGACTAACTAACGAACTAACGAACGAACGGACGAACAGTTGAAAACTAATATGCCTCCCTTCGGGGGCATAAAAACCCTTGTGACAAGAATCAACAAGTACTGCCAAAACATAACAAAAAGGCTTGAAAATACATAAAAGAACAAAAGATCCTTAAATATTGTAAAACCGTCCCAAAAATACATAGAATAAAATAGAAAAAGTGGAAAGCCACTCAACACATGACTCTAATATATCTTTATGTTTACCGGGACGTGCTACATTGTAATATTTACAAACATTGAGAGATGTAAACAAGCTGAAGGGACACCTTGCGGGTAAAAGAAAATCTGGCAATTTAACCATATTTCAAGTATATAGAACTAATGTGTTCGCTAAGTTTGTATCCTAGGCAAACCAGTGCCCTAGCCACATAAACAAAAGGTTTCTCCTGCATAAGAATAAGAAAGCTGTTACTCTCATGTAGTGTATAACAGAAATTAAAACACTATCACCTCACCCGTAGGTTAGTACGTATCTATGATTTATATATTATAGTGTCTCTCAATTTTCAATGCAATTTCGTTAGATGCCAGGAAATTCATCATCCGCTGATGGCCCAATTCACTTCAATGACTAATTTTGTGCAGTGTTTGTTGTTCTTTGTTTAACAAACAACTAGCTTAAATACTTACTTGATATTTTTTATCAGTATAAAACAACATAGTTCTTTTTTCAAAATTTTAGTGTTTTTTTTTTTTTTTTTTTTTGTATTTTTGGTACAGAAATAAACGCCCCTTGGTGCAAAATGTAACGCCCCCAGGGGCGCTATTTAACATGGGTAGTCGACGAAAGTCCCCACCTGGAATGGACGGAACAACTTATTTTCAGCCGAGCCCACGGCAGACGTCATATATACCTCCCCAGCATCCAGTCTAGACCGAAGTACTAAGTAAAGTAAATCACCCAGCACTGAACACTAGTCTGAATATCAGCCGCAACCGGGAATCGATCCAGGTCCGGGAATCGAACCCGGATCGCTGTCGTTGTAGTCCAAATTGCTAACCACTGCACTACTGACTCCCTGATTAAACAGGGGGATACGGAATGTCAATAAGGTAGAATGGTCCTGTCCTTGTATCCGATCCTGGGGTTCCACACACTGATGACTAATATTCAAAACAGACATTGCAACCAAAATTTTACAAGATGATCATTATATATTTATATAGATGTGCCCTAGAAGGAACTTTTGCTATTCTTTAACTTGTCGGTAGCCTAGTGGTAGAGCGTCCGCTTCGAGTGCGGGAGGTCGTGGGTTCGATCCCCGGCCGCGTCATACCAAAGACGTAAAAAAATGGTACTAGTAGCTTCCTCGCTTGGCGCTCAGCATTAAGAGGGTAGTGCTAGAACTGGTCAGCCCGGTGGCAGTATAATGTGACTGGGTAGGGTATCATGTCACGTGTCTACGGCGTGATATTCCAGTGAGGCAGCACTATAAAGTTGGGCATTGTGCACACTGCTACAAGTAGACACCGTCGTTTATATGACTGAAAAATTGTTGAAAAAGACGTTAAACCCGGACACACACACGCTTAACTTGTATAAATACGTGTTTCAGTTCTTTCTCGTAACACGTATTGCTACTTTACGCAGTCCACATCTCTTACAGTGAAAATCAGGCAGATTGATGTTATCAAGGTTTATTTTGATTGACTTCCGGAGCAGAAATTTTGATAGCAGTAATGATGCTTGACGGAAGATTTATAGATTTATACAACTTTTAAACCATGTTAAAAGTTACATTAAGATTTTCTACCTTAATTACATAGTTTGAAATCAGACTGGAACTGTCTTGCTTTGACTCGAAGTAAACTGTTTTAAAACAGCAGACACAGTGTTTACACTCCTGTGTATTTACTTGTGAGGATTATGTTGCATGCAAAACTATACAGGCCATTTCCATAATAGCTCGAGAATGCATGTATGTCGAGAACTCATGACATCGGGATACTAGTAAATAAATTTGCTACAGGTTACAACACACTAAATAACTGTTCTTCTTTATTCTATATAAAATTGACATATTTCCAATGGCCATGCACCGCACAAATCAGGACCCATTTTAGATGGCAGCAGCTTACATTTTCTTGAAGAATTTATTGTCATTGCTAAATAAAAATCAAAAGAAAGGTGTGGGTCATGTTTGATGCAAGAAAAATGTTTTCTGTCAAACACACAAACTGCAAAATCAGCTAAATTAGACCCCAAATTATAGTGGTGATGTATAATCTAAGCGTAGTTTCCAAGACAAAATCTGTCATGCTATCATTTCATTATGAAAATGCTACTTTCATGTCAAGCATAGATCTGTCATGTGATTTTCATTAAAAAATGCAAAGAAAATAAGGGAAATAGCTTTACAGGGCAAAAAAACAGAGGATTATAAATTTGAACCTGCCATTATGCCATTTTTGCGCTGTTTTCCTATTTAGTGTCTGTATGCCTATATATAAATATGTTCTATATAAAATTAACAATCTTCCGAGAGCTGTAACACATAGCCAGGCCCATTACAAAAGAATTACGAATATATACTCCATACGGAGGGAGGCAATTACTTAAGATGATGATAATGATGATGATGAAGAGTTACTAGACTTAATTATGTTCTTAAATGACCTATAAACCACCAAAAAAAAAAAACAAAAAAAAAAAACAAGAAAAGTAGGGGTAATGTATCTTCTAAGAGATTTCTTGTCTGACAGGTCAACACTAGCCTGGAAATGTTGCTTGATCACCTATTTAGTACTATCGTTCTTATATGGTACATTTTAAAATTCCTTAACCAACATTATTTTTTTTTCATGAAATATGGCTGTATATATTAGTGATAACTGAAAATCAAAGAAATGCGGGAAGAAAAATAAAACTGTCATTAAAGGTAATCGCTATGGCCAAGTCTAAGAGTCTATCCCACAAGCAAATTACCTTGGACCAGATCTTTCTTCGGACTTAAAATATAACACTAACATGTCAAGATTCACAATAAATGCTAATATAACTCAAATAGATTAATAAAGCAAAATATTACCACCAACCATGGAATAGTAAAAGAACTGGAATACCGACCTTGATCCGGCCCAAGCTTCTACCATCTGCAGCCCATACACAAAGACAAATATTAATAAAGTTGAAATGGTACAAAGGTGTGTCATACTTTGGATGAGAGGTGTGATTAATTATTCCCCAAAGTAATGCAAGAAGATCTAAGCTGGTGGTTTCAAGAAAACTACCGACTGGAATCTAGACTTACATTTTCTACAAAATCTAGGTACCACAAGATTTTAGCAATAAGCCTTCGATCATATAAGCAAACACCTATCTGACTAACAAGGCATATATATCGTTTATCATGTAGACAGCAGAATATCACAAATACCTATGGTCTTATTGACATCCGACTGACGCACATACAACCCATTACTTTAGCCAGGGGCACAAGCAGCGTTTCCTTGTGCCCTTCGCCTGAACTCTGGTGTATCAACGCTCATTCTATGAAGATTCCAGTAAGTTATGGAATAGCCTGCCACAGACCACCATCAACTGCCCCTCTACTGACAGCTTCAAGAGGGCAGTACAGGCAGCCACCCTCCGTTAGACCAGTACTGGACGCTGTTTTTATGTGCACTGTAAATAGAGACATTTCAACGATACCTGGACCGCTTTGTAACCATTCACATCACTAGATGGTGTCTGTACTAAAAGGAAATACCCGTTTTCCCCACATAGTATCGCCTTTTAGAACCAACTTCCTAGTAAAATCCTATCGAACCTTGGCTAGTTAATTCAAACTGGCTGTCACTGGTAAAGATTCAAATACCCGTTTTCTCCACATAGTATGCCTTTTGGAACCAACTTCCTAGTAAAATCCCATCGAACCTTGGCTAGTTAATTCAAACAGGCTGTCACTGGTAAAGATTCAACATTAGTCCGGTATGCAATAATTTTATCCCTTACTTTTTACTCTGTTCTCAGTCATTACCTAACAGTTTAACAACTGACTTGAATACTTCAAATCATGTCTCAGTGTACCTGAAAATATCCATTGCCACGTTCATCATTGCTCCAGTCATACTACCATTTGCAACGTGCACTTACATACAAAACAAGAGCTGACATACAAAACAAGAGCTGTCACTAATGGTGACAAATGCCCCCGCAGCGCCTTGACCTTTGACCTGGTGACCCCAAAGTCAGTAGGGGTCGTGTACTCAATAAGTACTATCAGCATGTGGTTTGAAGGTCCTGGGTGCAGTGGTTCGCGAGTAAAGTACCTTCATGCAAAAAGTTAACGTTGTGACGAACGAACGAACTAACGAACGAACGGACGGACAGTTGAAAACTAATATGCCTTCCTTCGGGGGCATAAAAATCCGTTTTATTTAAGGTAGAGAATAAATAAGATTTAGTCCTGTTTGCAACTTGTAAAGGGGATTACTTGTCCACTCTTTAATATACTGAATTCATATGTAATATTCCATTAGATATACAGAATTGTGATACTCTTCATTCTGAACTCCTTGGTCACAGCCGACTATGGTCACCCTTCATTAATTTTCCGTAGCAACAAGCTCTGATTTTATCTGACTATTTAAGTGTATGCAACATTGCAACGTTGGTATGAAACACCTTCTACAGTCCAGCTAGGACAATTTTAAGGTCCTGGAAATAAAATATCAGGATCTTGTATCATAACCTTTTAGTTTATCATAACAGATACTCAGATACTGTGCACATTGCATTGTATTACTGACGGCACTTAATGTCTATGCAAATTCATGAACTTTAAGGCCAGTTACATGGATGAAACCATTTCACCTTTGAAGATGAATTTTATCTGTAATGGACCACATTAAATTTTGTTCTCTAAAAACAACAGCAGGTTAAAGCACAACAGTATACACTGAAGATCAGTGACTAAAAGACAGTATTTATGTGCAATGTTACAATAGATAAAGGGATAAAAAGTTCTACAAGGGTATTTGTTAAAAGTAAAAACTTTATGCAAACTTTGAATATATAGAATGGGCCAATTCCCTCTTTAGAGGCTGGACTGAACTGAAGACTAGGAACGATAAGTACTGTGTCCTTGAGGAAGGTGTCAAGGTAGTTAAGCTTTCTAGTGGGCACAAGGTGGTGATGGTCAACAATAGGTGGCTTTGTACAAAAAGGTAACAGCACTGATAAAACGTCCCTATTGAAGGGTTTCCAGCACTCTGGTCACACTATTTGTATATCTGTAATCATTAAATATATATCTGGCAGCTGATCTCTGGACCTGCTGTGTCTTTAACCTTTTGTGTATGGTGTTTTTACATTTCTTTTTATGAATCTGCGTGAATTATTATACTTGGTCCAGGATAGATTTACGATGTTATGCCTAGTAGGTATTTTGCATTTTGTGTTGACTTTAAATGGATGTTATGCAAGATTACTAGCTTTCTAAAGACTGCATTTGTCAGGATTGAATTCCACAGATCAATCATGTTCCGAGATCTCGTGATTTCAAGTCTTTTTGTGGTGTTTGGCATCACAACTGTGGATTTTTTTTGGTCAGGCAACAGAATCGTCTGTCTTTTGACCTTCAACACCTGCCTGGAACATAACTTTAGAAATGTGTGGACCCAGTTTGATACCTCACTGTCCAGTGATGTTCAAAACGAGTCTTTGCTGAAATCCATCACTATTCTGTCTGCGAACCTTGCTCAAGATTGCCATGGATCTCTTGGGTGAAACTTGTTAGCCGAGATGCACAACTCGTGGGCTGAGCGCGAAACTATTTAACTGTATATGAATAAAGAACAAGATACAATAGTTTCGCGCTCATCCCTCGAACTGCGTTTTTACCTGAAGCATTGTTGGTAAGGGCCGAGAACGTAATGTTTATCTTAAAAGGACAAACCCTGATACCAATATGCGTTCCAGAATTTTTTAAGCAATACAGTTCAGAAAGATAGGTCTTTAATTACGGCCTTCTTTGAATATTGGGCAATGACAGCACGCCTCCAACAAACACCCAAAGCAATATATGTCTTTGCTATTACAGGACAGAAATGTAAAACAAGTTTATTACAGTATTGGTATTTTATTTCATGTCACAGGTTGGAATATATGTACAAAGTCAGATCTTACATAGATAATTATGTACACAGTCATACATTATCAAGTATTAAAACATGTCAGTATTAATATGAAGTGTTCACACATATCTATAAAAATGTAACAAATATTCTATATGTAAAACAAAGGAGTCTAGACAATGAACAGACAAATAATTTAATTAAAAGGACATATCACAATATCCTTTTTTAAAAACAAAAATCAATTTTACTGATGCATCAATATTCATAAACAATTACTATCAAAGATGATACACCAGTATGGTAAAATACACCTAAAATTTACATATTTCTTTTAGGAGTGACCAGTGCATTAAACAGAATATTATATATTTTAATGACCTTAAATGCCCAACCTCTGATATACCAGGAATGCCTCGACCTTACCAAATAATGTTTTTACTTTTTATATACAACAATTAACAAATAAAGCACTTTCTTAATTGACAAACCTTGAGATAAGCACAAACTCAGTTATCAAACATAGTTTACTATTACCTTATAAATCAGCACTGAACATACTACAAAGCATCTTTAACTTTCATCATTTTTTTAAAATGCAAACAATTCCTGTATTATTTGACGCCTTCAATTCTGAAAATCTAGAAGCCTTATACATGTAAAAAGAATAGGTTGTTGGCTACTTAGGTTTGTTTTGTTGGGCCTTAACAGTATATTTAGTCATTTAACCTAAGCAATGTGTCTGGACTCCTCAACAAATGAGTGACAACTACCCTGCATGAAAGAAAAAAAAAGAGTTTGAAGGGGAATTAACTTATACATATCCTTATGTAATTCATCACACAGTATATACACCTCTTCCTGGACTCATACTAGTCTGGTGCTCTATTTATTTATTTATTTATTCAAGTCTTAATTACATACATGACATATCTAACTACTGAGCTTACCGGGTGGACTCTGGATTTCAGAGCAGTTAATATTACACAGAGCTACTTCAAGTTCAAACAGAGTATAAATGCACCAGATTAATTTTTTTTAAAACTTATTTCAGTTTTCTTCTATATTAAGTTAATTAAAAGTGAATACTAATCCTTTTTGTTAACAGTTGTTAATGTGAATCTGACCAAACATTCTACTGAAGCATGTATATATATAACCATCATAATGCATTAAATATGTTTTTTTTTTTTTAGATTACGACAGTAAAATATATCTATTGATGTATAGTAAATGTTAGCACATATAACTGAATAACAGATTAACTCCTTAGAACCCCATTGGAAACAAGTTACTAAACTTGTGATATATATATATGTCTCTAAACATTTAATTAGCTCCTTTCTTTTATTGCGATAATATTTGTATCAACATGACTATCTGACCTTAGTGATAAATAGCTGTGATATTTTGTAATTTCCACGACATATATTTCATGAATAAATCTTACCTTATTTCCCTGAACAAAGCTAGAGTCCCATTAATTCATCAAGCTTACACTAAAACTGATACTCCCACAGAATCACTGCATATTTTACATCTTTTTACAGTTTAAAATCATAATTTGAGTCTATGTCTGTATATACAATGTACACATCTACATGTAAACTGAACATAATACTTTAAAATTCCATAAGTAGGGCAATGGTCCACATTAAAGGTACATCGTATAGAGCAGTAGCTACAAGAATCAATCATTCTACAATACTGTGACAGCACTAATATTTGAGATGAACAAACTTTGATAAGATTACATAGTTGTGACACGTCATGAACTAATATTTAAAATTAACCCAAAGGAAGAAATAAAATTCCCACTTATTTCATCTTCAAAAGTGGAAATCAATTCAAATCCTTGCTACAACCATGAAAACTCATGACCACAAAATATAATTTTTACAGCATGCGGCTGTCACTTTAACTGCATGATGAATCAAATAACTACTGCTCCAGGGAACATTTTCAACAAAATAGCACAATAATACAAAGTAAAAATATCTTTTTGATTTCAACTCTCTTTAAACAGCATTAAATAGCAAATACTGTAAAACACTTAAAATTCATGAGACTTTTCTGATTTGTCCTGTTTCATTTAATGGCATGAAGTTGGCGACACTGTGAAAATAGGAAGTGGAAATGAATTGGTTTTGTTTGTTTGTTTTGGGTTTAACGCCGTTTTTCAACAGTATTTCAGTCATGTAACGGCGGGCAGTTAACCTAACCAGTGTTCCTGGATTCTGTACCAGTACAAACCTGTTCTCCGCAAGTAACTGCCAACTTCCCCACATGAATCAGAGGTGGAGGACTAATGATTTCAGACACAATGTCGTTTATCAAATAGTCACGGAGAACATACGCCCCGCCCGAGGATCGAACTCACGACCCCGCGATCCGTAGACCAACGCTCTAACCTACTGAGCTAAGCGGGCGGGCGGAAATGAATGGGTATTCAGTAAGGGTATAACAAGGCAAAATTGTAACCCTTCCTGTGAAAACTTTGAATACTTGACAGATGAAACTAGAGATTACTAAAGAAAATATTTAGTTCTTGGGAATTAAACATGTTTTATTGTAGTAAAATGATTTGATAAATAGGATACATGACCAGAATAACACTTCCTGACAAAGAGACAGCCTAAGAAAAGTAAATTTTGTTGTTTCAAAACTACCATTGTGTAAATACTAGGTGATACTACAGTACAATAGGACATTATTATATAATACTTCACACATACACAATGTAAAAAGCAAGTATTTTTGCAAAAGTTCATCACTTAAGACGGTTGAATATCGCTGCATGATCACCTCATCAAGTCTTGACATTGGTTAAAACTTTGCTATTGAAGTATTGAAGGAATATGCCTTCAATGTTAGTATAATGAAAGTTGATTGCGGTGTATTAAAAGAAGTGGACCCTGCACAACAAACTTGGCACCTTGTTTATCATTATTAGTTAATTTATCACAGTTAGAAGACGTGACTCACATCATTTACGAACGTGTCGTGATGAGCTTGCCCGTGCCGGAGCGTCACCATCCTTCGAGGCACTTCCACGTCGTGGCCCAGAGTTCATGCTTGGAATCATACTTGACTGCATTTGTGCTGCTGACATTCTTGTTCCATCACGCTGCAACTCCTGCTGACCTGTAGTTGGGATACCTCTGTGAAGTCTTGTGCTTGTCCGCCTCTCCCTTTCTCTGGACATTGGTCGCGGTGATGTTGCTGTTAAAGTACAAGACACAATATGACAACTGAAGTTTCCATAGATATTAAGCCAGATTTCCTACTAAATACAACTAAAATATTGTCTGTGATCATTTCAAACAGATGTATGATTACTCAACAACAGAATGATATATTTGAAACTATATACATTTGTTAAAATTATGATGCAAGTTAGAAATTATGAATCACGGGGTAAGCCACTACAATCTATTTAACATCAAATTCCATCAGTAGATACTTTAAAATCTGCACTTATAAAGCTGAACATCAACTTTTTAAAAAGTTGAATAGAAGTCGGCTAACTTTTTAAGAGATTTTAGACAGTTTTCCACAATAAACATCAGAATCAACTGTTGCATTTTACCCATTAAACTTTGCTGTAATCCTTCAGTTTACCCCTTGAAATTATAGCATTTTAACAGAATATGGACAAGAACAAGATACATTTGTACTTTAGACTGGGTATAACTGGTAAAATCCATGTACGACAAGACCCCTATTATACTTTTCAGTGACTCACTTCATAAATAATGCAATAACACATTACAGTCAACACTACATCCCTGGCATTTCTTATACCTAATACTGACACTGTATCTACTAAATAAAGTTCTTGACTGGTTTTAGTATTACAGTTATTTCAGGGATAGATCTTTACATTTAACACTACACCCCTGTCATTCCTTAAGCAATATGAAGTTGTAGACTGGTTACAGTATTACAGTTATTTCAGGGATTTGGCTCCAGTTGTCAAACTAAATTTTGAAACCAGACTCAGAATGTAGCCTTGCTATTTGTCAGTTTCAGTTTTTCTCTCAGAAACAATCATAAACTTGTCTGTAAGTTCACAATTCTAACCTTGAGCCAAGGGCATGAAGAGACTGGTCCCTACACTTGAGCTTCATAACTTTTAGTCAAGGAGTTCAGAGACAGTGGTCTCTAACCTTGAGCCGAGTTTACAGACTGGTCCTCAGTTTTTAACCTCTGAGCCTGATTCTACTTGGTAAATTTCATAGAATAAAAGATCATTACTGTATTTATATTCACCATACAGATTCAGCCAAACATCTAACAACCACATTGTTTTAGAGAAAGTATCAAAAATCATCCAAGCTAAATTTCATATTTTTCCTCAGGTTCATACAATAACAGAAAACACTGTCAACTAAATAATATAAAACTTCCTGTTTGCATGTACTCAAGTGAGTTGGGTTTTATGGCGATTTGACACAAAATGGTCATATATCGCCGAGAAGAAGACATATTGCAAACGCCAACTGTAAAGCATAAAAACTGATGTAAACAAGAGCTGTCGGATGACAGCGCGCTCGACTATTCGAAGAATTGATTGAAGAATGGGGTCAAAATATTTCCACAGATTTTCAGACTAAACAAAAAAATGGATTAAACAAAAAATGTTCCTGTATTTGTGGATTTCGATTAGTCTTGCACTAAATGGCAATGTGTGACCATGATGGCAAATATGTTAAGTTATATGTTAGGCAAAACATGGACTTATATGAAAAATTTAACTAATTTCCAAGTTCAAAAGGGGCCATAATTCAGTCAAAATAGTTGACAGAGTTATGTACTCTTGCCTACAGATGGAAATCATGTTGATAAACTAGTGTTAAAAGTTTCAAAGCCACAGTTCAAATAGTTTTGACAAAACGCTGACTTGTAAGAAAAACTGAAAAAATTTGAAAGTCCAAAAAGGGCCATAATTCAGTCAAAATAGTTGTCAGAGTTATGTACTCTTGCCTAGAGATGGAAATCATAATGATAAACAGGTGTTTAAAGTTTAAAAGACATATGTCAAATAGTCTTGACAAAACATGGACATATACAAAACAGAACCAGTTTCCAAGTTCAAAAAGGGCCATAATTCAGCCAAAAAAGAGGAGAGAGTTACGTACTCTTGCCTATTGATAGAGACTATTATACTGAACAAGATATAAAAGTTTCAAAGCCATATGTCAAACACTTTACACAAAATATAAACTGGTACGAAAAACTTAACCAAGATTTCTAAGTCAAAAGGGGCCATAATTCAGTCAAAATGCTTGATGGAGTTATGTACTCTTGCCTACAACTGGATATTGTGATGGTAAACAAGTGTTGAAAGTTTCAAAGCTTTATCTCAAAAGACTTTGTCAAAATGTGGACTGGTACGAAAAACTTAACCAAGATTTCTAAGTCAAAAAGGGGCCATAATTCAGACAAAATGCTTGATGGAGTTATGTACTCTTGCCTACAACTGGACATGGTGATGGTAAACAAGTGTTGAAAGTTTCAAAGCTTTATCTCAAAAGACTTTGTCAAAATATGAACTGGTACGAAAAACTTAACCAAGATTTCTAAGTCAAAAGGGGCCATAATTCAGTCAAAATGCTTGACAGAGTTATGTACTCTTGCCTATAACTGGACATGGTGATGGTAAACAAGTGTTGAAAGTTTCAAAGCTTTATCTCAAAAGACTTTGTCAAAATATGAACTGGTACGAAAAACTTAACCAAGATTTCTAAGTCAAAAGGGGCCATAATTCAGTCAAAATGCTTGACAGAGTTATGTACTCTTGCCTATAACTGGACATGGTGATGGTAAACAAGTGTTGAAAGTTTCAAAGCTTTATCTCAAAAGACTTTGTCAAAATGTGGACTGGTACGAAAAACTTAACCAGGGTGTGACGCCGACGCCGACACCGACGCCGACGCCGTGGTGAGTAGGATAGCTCTACTTATTCTTCGAATAGTCGAGCTAAAAACCATCTATTTTAAAGGTGGTAAAGGAAGGAAAAACAAAAATACAATTAATTTCTAAATCATTTATATTGTCAGTTTTATAGTTTATGTTCACAAAACAATATAATAACACAGTAAAATAACAGAATTTACAATCATATGACAAGACAGAAGTAATAATAATGAGCACTTGGTGACTATTACAATTCTTAACTCTCATTCATCTGATAAAACAATGAACAGTTGGTAAAACTGTACAAAGGTTCAAGCACTGTTAAATATTGGCTATTATCACACAACTGATATAAATCGCCAGTCCTTACTTTGTGCTATTTTATAATTTACTGGCCAATATTTCAACACATGGTCTAAAACTGAGAGAAAAATTTGAAATTACCATGTAACAAACACTAATTGAATAGCTTACTGGTTAACAGTCAAATATATTAACCCTTGGTCTTTCAGACCTCTGGCAAATAGTTTTGTCTATTGTCCAGCAAGGCTGGTAAGTATTGACTTTATCATGGTTGGGGAAAACAAACATTTTACAGAGTTAATCATAGAACCCTATATCTTCAGACAATAAATTACGTATTACAATATGCAACCTAACTAGAAAACTGTTTTTATTTCCTGATACATCGTGTGTAAAATATTAAAACTAAAATGAAAACTGAAGTAATATTTTCCAGCAAGCAGCAAATAAATACTTCAATACTAAGTTATATGACCCGTAATGGCATTTAGGAATTTCTGTACCATTCTGTTTTCTTATCTGTTGTTGCAGCATTCATCAGCTGTAAAAGTAGCTCACACTAGAATTGGTTTCCTTGACAACAGGAAAATGTGGAAATCACTTAAAATGAAGAAGTAATCAAACATAAAATATTGACAGTTATTACCGGTCCACTACTTTAAATGTTCAAATTTTACAAAACTTTGCTCTGTTCTTTTACATTTACTAAACTCTGTTTACTTGCATCACATGCTCCAACTCTAAACATGGTAAAATATATTAGTTAAATAGTGAAGCTACAGACGAAAGAAATAAAATGATTACATTGTGATTTTTTTCTTGCATATAAACAGCATTTAGATAAACCCTGTAAAGCATTCATAATTGTACTGATCTTTACTGAGGTAGATTTCTTGATATTAAATTTGATGAAGCCTAATGTTCCACTCAAATACATTCTCAACAGGTTCTAGCATGAGCTATTACACATCAAATTCATTTTACCATGGAATACGTCAGGATATCTTATACTTAGCTAATGTTTATGTACAGTTCTAATTTTTATTTACAAATCTATTTGCCATCATTTACTCAATGAGGAAATAAATGCAACAACAACTTCCCTTGATACATGAATGGGGATCCAGAATTAACCCGAGTTTTATTATAAACCAAAATAGGAGAAAATATATTTTATCAATTTTTTATCTTTAAAATATACAAATACATGTATATTTACAAAGTTTAGGTGACATTTTTTATGTTTTTGCAACAACATAATGCTTTCATAACCAGAAACTAGTAAGTGTTGGAAACTATAGATAATGTGATAGTGACATTAGAATTTTTCACAACTTCAGTAGAAGTTTATAATCAAATATGTAACACTGAATTCTAACATGACCAGATTTGTTTTTCCCTTTAAACAAAGGAGTTATCATGTAACAAATCACTATTTGTATGTCATAATCATTACATCATAGTGGCACAATGGAAAAGGAAACCACACCAAACAGGCACATATTTGGCGAACATCCTGAAGTTTTGTGTTAGAATCGAAATAATGTACTGGTATCTCGAACAGTGATTTTCTCTTGAATAAAATTATTGTCTTAACTACAAATGTATATGCATATTCAGATGCCCTGCTCCTACTGTGATGCTCAAGGTTTTTTGGACTACATCAGCAAAATTTTATTTCAAGCAGCAAATAGATAATAATTATTTTTATTATTATGTAAGTTTTCTTTATGAAACTTTCCATATGAACAAGTAAAGGACAACATGAAAACAGTCTTCAGGCCGTATACAGCAAATTTAATGATTGTGCAGTGACACGTCTGTAATGAAGAGGCAAAATGGGACTTCTTGTAATAACGTCCTGTCCAATACAGCCTTTAATTCCTCAAACATTTTTTCAGAGCACTGCCAAAGTCACTAAGAATGTTAATCCCAGGTATTTTTTTCCAGGCAATTCTAGATATTTAACTGACACTATTAAATCAACAAGAGGGCCATGATGGCCCTATATCGCTCACCTGAGTTTAACTGCTCGCTTGAACAAATTTCTTGGTAAAGCTTCAAAAACAAACAAAAAACTAGTTGAGAAGGTCATGGTAAAGATTCTTCAAGATAAGTACTGAAATCTGTTAAAAAATTATACAGGTGGTCCAAATCTCTTTGCTGTTGCTTCAAAAACACGAAAGTAGGCCAGTAGGTCTAGGTTAATAATATTTAAGATGAGTATTGAAATCTGTATCAAAAGTTCTACATGTGGTCCAAATTTCCATGCTGTATCTTCAACAAGAGGGTCATGATGACCCTGGATCGCTCACCTGAGTAATATGAGCTACATGTTTCAAATGTCAAACTGATGATAAAATATTAAGAAAGTCAGTAGGTCATAGTCATGGTCAATGAAATTCAGTTTTACGATTGGTGTACAAAACTGTGTAGGCTGTATCTTTAAAAACAAGAAAGTAGGTCAGTAGGTCAAGGTCACAGTCAAGTGACATCATATTACTTTGGGTCATCAGGTGATTATAATTAAACAGTCTTGGAAATAGGATCAAGTGATTTTTTAAGTATTTTTTCCTATATTACTCAAATAATAACTAAAAGACCCCAGGGCGGGGCCTCTAGTGATGGGACATCGGTTGGAAAACTCCAACCGATTATCGGTTGGAATCGGTTAGCAAACCGATGCGATGTATCGGAAAAATAATCGGTTGAATGTTATTTATTTTCATACTTGTTTATTCAGATAGTCATGTCTTTAAAATGACTGTTTTACTTAAAATTCATATGCTCTTTTGAAAAATAAAGAACTACCATTAATCAGATGTTTTAAAGCTGGTTCCTGGTAAACAGAAACTTGTTTAGTAATGACTAATTAGTTGCAGACAGGGAAACAACAATGATTGCAATCTGGTGTACATGTATCATATACTCATAGCTGTCATTTGTGACAGTTGACTGGTATACCTGTACCTGTAACATATCTAGCATACAGCAAGGAAGTACAGATATTTCAGTCTTTCTCTGGCTGACAAAAATAGTGATTGTAGAAAATCATTAAATGAATTCAGTTATTTTTCGGTAATATAAATATTTTCATACAATGGTTACCATAGCCTGACACTACTGAGTAGCACCATGTTCCAACTGCTTGTTGCTATGGCATATAACAATGTCATGAAGCTTGGTAAAAAATGATCAGATAAAAATCAGAGTTTAATCTGTTTCCATATGTACACTGGTCAGCGGTACTGGGTAAACGGAATTTCGGCAGAAAAAAATCATGACAACTCGATGACAACTGCAACTGCATAAAAACACCAAAGTTCTTTCCATTGAAATTACATTATGGACACGGAAATCTAACGGCATTAGTGTCCAGTTTCAACAGATAAATTCCCTCAGGCATACCGTTGTAAAATACGAAAATTTATCAAAGTTTCTCTAATTTATTTTGCCCCACTTTTATTGACGCTATGGACGCCACCATGTTAACAGCTGTACCTAACTGTAAGATGTTAAATCCATTTTCATTGGATAACTGAAACGAAATACTAACATTTGATTGTCGGCATACTTCTGTTTTATCCGTTATGTATGCAGGTAGTCCATATTTCGGATATTTCCAGGTAAACATAAATTCTCACGCACCGTATTTCCCTTCGGAAACCTTCGTCCATACCCGTGTAGATTCGTACCCGCTATCGACTCTGAGAAAACATAATCGATTATCGGAATCGGTTGGACTTTTCTAGCCGTCAATCGATTATATCCGCTAATCGGCCCATCACTAGGGGCCTCTGTTAACCCCAGGGACATAATTTGAAAAATTTTGGTAGAGGACTACTAGACAATGCATCATACTAAATATCAAAAGCCTAGGTCTTACGGTTTCAGACAAGAAGATTTTTAAGGTTTTTTCTAATATAAGTCTATATAAAACTTGGGACCCCCAGGGCAGGGCCTTTTTTCACCCCAGGGGTACAATTTTGGTTGAGGACCATAAGACAATGCCACAAACCAAATATCAAAAGCCTAGGTCTTACGGTTTCAGACAAGAAGATTTTTAAGGTTTTTTCTAATATAAGTCTATATAAAACTTGGGACCCCCAGGGCAGGGCCTTTTTTCACCCCAGGGGTACAATTTTGGTTGAGGACCATAAGACAATGCCACAAACCAAATATCAAAGTCTAAGTGTTGTGGTTTCAGACAAGAAGATTTTTAAACTTTTTTTCCTATATAAGTCTATGTAAAACTTGGGACCCCCGGGGCGGAGCCATATTTGACCCTAGGGGGATAATTTGAACAATCTTGGTAGAGGATAACTAGATAATGCTACATACCAAATATCAAAGCCCTAGGCCGTGTGGTTTTGTACAAGAAGATTTTCAAAGTTTTCCCTATATAAGTCTATATAAACAATGTGACCCCCAGGGCGGGCCATATTTGACCCTAGGGGGATAATTTGAACAATTTTGGTAGAGGACCACTAGATGATGCTACAAACCAGATATGAAAGCCCTAGGCTCTGTGGTTTTGGACAAGAAGATTTTTAAAGCTTTCCCTTTCGGTTGCCATGGCAACCAGAGTTCTGCATGGAATTCAATTCTTTGAGCAATTTTGAAAGGGGGCCACCCAAGGATCATTTCTGTGAAGTTTGGTGTAATTCTGTCAAGTGGTTTTAAAGAAGAAGATTTTTTTAGAAAATGTTGAAGGACACACGACACACGATGTACGACTGACATTGAGCGGTCACAAAAGCTCACCATGAGCCTTTGGCTCAGGTGAGCTAAAAACAAGAAAGTAGGTCAGAAGGTCACGATTATAAAAAAATTATACAGGTGGTACAAATTTCAATACTGTAACTTCAAAAATGAAAAAGTAGGTCAGTAGGTCATGATTAAGACTATTCAAGGTGAGTATTGAAATCTATCAAACATTATACATGTGGTCCAAATCTTTTTGCTTTAGCTTCAAATACAAGGAAGTAGGTCAGTAGGTCAGGGCTAGGAACATTAAAGATGAGTATTGAAATCTTTATCGAAAATTATTGACATGGTCCAAATTTCTATGCTGTTAAGATCGGTGTGCAAAACTGTATATGTCATCCAAATTTCAAGGCTGTCTCTTAAAAAACAAAAACGTAGGTCAGTAGGTCAAAGTCACAGTCAAGTGACCCCTAATTACTTGGGGTCATCATGTAATTATAATTAAACAGTCTAGCAAATATGATCAGATAATTTTTGAAGTCTTTTCCTATATATACAAGTGACCCCTGGGGCAGGGTCTCTTTTCACCCCAGGGGCATAATTTGAACAATCTTCTTAAGAGAACCACTAAGCAATGCTACATACTAAATATCAAAGGCTTAAGCCTTGAACTTTCAGACAAGAAGATTTTTTGAAAAATTTTCCTATATAAGTCTATGTAAAACTTGGGGCCCCCGGGGCAGGGCCTCTTTTTATCCCAAGGGCATTATTTGAGTAAGTACAGTAGAGGACCATAAGGCAATGCTACATACAAAATATCAAAGGCCTAGGTCTTGCGGTTTCAGACAAGAAGATTTTTAAAGTGTTTTCCTATATAAGTCTATATAAACCATGTAACCCCTGGGGCGAGGCCATATTTCATCCTAGGGGAATAATTTGAAAAATCTTGGTAGAGAACCACTATATGATGCTACATACCAAATATCAAAGCCCTAGGCCCTGTGGTTTTGGACAAGAAGATTTTTTAAGTTTTTCCTTTCAGTTGCCATGGCAACCAGAGTTCTGCTTGGAATTCAATTCTGCGAATAATTTTGAAAGGGGGCCACCCAAGGATCATTCCTGTTAAGTTTGGTGTAATTCTGCCCAGTGGTTTTCAAGAAGATTTTTTTTAGGACTTGTTGAAGGACACATGACGCATTACGTACGACCGACGACGGACATCGAGTGTTCACAAAAGTTCACCATGAGCCTTTGGCTCAGGTGAGCTAAAAACAACAATTAACCAAATAACATAATTAAACATGTGTTCACAATGGCCAAGTAATAGCTGGAACTGGTGTATTGGCCGAGGTAGCATGCCGTTATGACAGACTTCAGATCCATAACAGGGCCATTCTGAAAACATGTTTTTAAATGTTACAAAACTTACCAATGTCCAAAAAAGTCATATATTTTACTTTGCCTTAGACTTGCCGAGTCACATTTCCTTCACTTTTTATTGCCAATTACTTACATAGTAAAAAGTTCTAATTTTAAACAAGAGCTGTCACTAATGGTGACAAATGCCCCCGCAGCGCCTTGACCTTTGGCCTGGTGACCCCAAAGTCAGTAGGGGTCGTGTACTCAATAAGTACTATCAGCATGTGGTTTGAAGGTCCTGGGTGCAAACGAGTAAAGTGCCTTCATGCAAAAAGTTAACCTTGTGACGAACGAACAAACTAACAGACGGACAGTTGAAAACTAATATGCCTCCCTTCGGGGGCATAAAAAAATACTTGAGGTAAATCTCAATGCTTTCTGCACCAAAATCTATTATTGCTGACAAATTTGAAAGCCGTTACCTCAATCTCACAATGTTCCAAATATGATTGTTATTTATAAACATTAAAACAACCACTGTCATACACCTGCCTAACATAAACAACAAGAGCACCACAATGCGGAGTAATATACGCCTGTAGGTATGACCTTTGACCCCCAAGTGTGACCTTGATCTTAAAGCGAGCCATCTGAAACATTCGCTCTGCATGTCATGTCGATGTGGTGAACATTTGTGCCAAGTTTCTTGAAAATCTTTTAAGCAGTTCAATAGTGGACACGAAACAAAAGTCATATGACCTTTGACCTCTAAGTGCAACCTTGAAGCGAGCCATCCAAAACATGCGCTCTGCATGTAGTCTTGATGTGGTGAACATCTGTGTCAAGTTTCTTGAAATCCTTCAAGGGGTTCAAGAGTTACAGAACGGACATAAATTTGCTAACAGACGGACACCGGGGTCATAACATAATACGTCCCTTTGGGCGTATAAAAATACTCACTTTCATACAAACTTTCTCCAATAATAATGTACATATAATGCCTGAATCTTATATATGATTATGTACAAGGGTAAATTTGTATATTTACAAATTATATGATACAAGTATATACAAAATATCACAATATTTATCTATTACACTAAATGACAAAAGTATATTAGACTAAATGACAAAAGTACCTGTAAGCAAAGCGAAACACATCTTCCTAACAGTACAGTATTACTTACATTTAATATTTTAGTATTTCCATAAATACATATACATGTATCTTTATAAAATCTGCTATAAAATCTTTTCATGCCAACTGATTGCCACACAACTATGGCCGATAGGTGACAGACTGTTGATAACACTAAAAGGACATAAATTTCTTAATTTCATGGAATGACAGCTTTTATTAAACACTTCTTTTCGAAGGTATATATAAAAACTGACCAGCCAGTTTTGATATTCTTATTTTTCACTTAACTGCATTTATATTTTAGTCATCATTAATTGATCAGTTTACAGGTAAGTTCAACACCTTTAGCTTTTATTTTGAAACCTGCTAATTAACTTTAACAGCTGTCTTCTATAAATAGGAAAAAGAGGGCTCTCACAACTGATATTGTCTCATTTCCAGTTATTAAACTGAAATGTTGACTTTAATGGCTGCTATTCTTGAAAACAATATCCTTCGTGCAGCAACTATTTCTTATATCGAAGAATGAACTTGTTTTCTAAAATAGCAGACAAACGCAATCATCAATTGTTCCTTCTTCAGTAACTGCCAACGACAGAAACATATACAAGACTAGATCATTACTAACCATTTCTTTAATAAATCACTGTCATTCCCCACTGGAGTTGTAGAACCTGGCAGCTGATATACTGTGCAATCATTATTATTTGTGGGGGATTAATTTTTGCGGATTTCCTGGTTGAGCTCAACCACGAATTTAAGTCCCAACGAACAAATTGTGCCCACGATATTTTTAATTGTACGCAAAGTCGCCAAAAACAGACACCACTGCCGTTCGATCTGATCCGTAGTTGTATGCATGCGGCAGTACTAACCTGCAGCTTTCGTGTAGTTTAAGGAGGCTCCATCAACGATAAACTTTGGTATGCGTGGAAACAAAACCGACTATTTTATTTAGAAATGTACCTGTGGTTTGTTTATGATATGCTTGTCAAACTAGAAGTAGATACTAAAAATAGAAGTTTGACGTAGCGTCACGTGCCAGTCGCACTATAATACGGCTGTTATTTGATTTTTTTTCGGCTCCGCTATGCAATGTTTATACACTAGCCTTTATTATTACTGCTTTGTTGTAAAATACTATGAATTTGGACCTATTAAATATTATAAATTAATTGCTAGATTTGCGTCCAATGCATTAATACTTAATTCACATTACACGTTTCTCATCAAGAAAAAGCACATGCACAAGTTCAACAGCTTGTAATTTTAGATGCAGACGCGCCATTCATTTTGCAAAAAAAAAAGTCGGACCCATTTATAATACTTTATGTAACGATTACTATTGTTATACTAGTACTACGGAATAAAAACAAAATTATTTAAATCTGTTATACATGTTACAGTTTGTTTTAATTTGCACTACAATAACTAGAGCGAGCTGATCGATTATGAATGCTAAGGTGCTACAGTTTTGACACTTTTTAATTGGCGCAGACTTTTCTTATTAAATATTTCACAATTTAAAAAAAGTTTTGCAAATTGGGGTCATATTATTATAGATAACGCGGTCGTTAATTGGCACATGATCACTCGCTAATCTCCCGCGGCGAAGACTGCAAAGGTTTTACATGTAAGGGCAGAAGTACTAGTAGATATTTTCCTGCGGAAATTATGATTTTTTTAAACAAAAATTAAAAATCAATGAATTTACATCCCCACGAAACAGCCATTTTGGCCAAAACCACGAAATGTTGTGCCGACGAAATGAAATGATTTCACAGTAGTAGTTCTTTTAACATTTGTTGTTTAACATGTAGACATTTCAAACAGCACAATATTGAACATATTTCGAAAAAATGTAACTAAATGTGACAATAAAATTTCTTTTTTGTAAACCACTTTACAACAATAACCAGTTCATTTATATGTGAAAGTTAAATCAGGTCTCACTTATTATTCTATATATTTGGTATTATTACTTATCTTAAGGTAGCTCTGCATGTTTGATAAACCCGAAGTAATGGTGTAACATCATTAAATACGGATAAAGCAGAATCAAGCCTGGTCTAGGTATACAGAAATGAAAATCGTTTTATGCCACATTTATTTATTTACGAATTAATGGCAACCCTTGAGTAAATTTATGTAATTACCGTTTTAATCAGCAATGTTACTATCTGTCTAAAGATAAAATATACCAAAAACTTCAACACATTAAATAATTCTAAATAATGTCTTAAAGTCAGTGTGTAATTTGTGGATCACCTTAAACAAGGGTAAATATCTCAATAACATGCATTATATGAACTGTACATTTTATTCCACCTTGTTAAAGACCATATGTTTATTTACGAATGTGATGTTTCATTACAATCTACATTGTAGAAAAATTTCTATTTGCGAAAATGTTATCAAGATGGTTATTTTCCCATAGATGCATATCACGAAAACTTGTGTGTGGTCCAAATTTTTCAAATCAGTCTAGCCAAAATATCAAGCACACGACCCTATCTTTTTGATTCGCCAAACTGTCTATGTATACATGTATTTTGAAGTTTTGAAAAATCAGGGTTAAATAAAAAATATCTCACATGCAGAACTACCTTAAAAGCATTATGCCTCCAAATTCTCACCAATTTTTCTGTGAAACTGAGAGAAAACTGATTTTTGGCATTATATATTTAACAAGAGCACCGCCTTGCGGGTGCTGACGCTCATCTGATTTTTTTTGTGTAATAGAAATATTGTCCTACCCATGATTTTCTAAGTCTAAAAAGGGCCATCATTCTTGCAAAAAGCAGGATGGAGTTATGTTACTTGATGTACAGTGTCCACTTATGATGGTGAAAAACTGTTGCAAGTTTTAAAGCAATAGCTTTGATATTTTATGAGAAAAGTTGACTTAAACATAATACTCAACCAAGAAAATGATTTTCTAAGTCCAAAAGGGGCAATAACTAGAGCTACTTTTGCGAAAAGTGCATGTCTCCCACAACTGCCTAATCATCTAAACACTAAGTCAGTGTTTTTATACTGTTTAGTCACCATAAATATACCTTTGAAGAGTAAAATGGCTGATTTTCAGTAATTCTGAAGTGCCTAGGCCAATTTTGCTAGTTATTGAACCTGGGAGAGGAATTATGGTCATACACATTTTGTTTAAGTTTGGTGAAGATCGGAAAAAAAATGTCTGACTTGGACTTCAGCATTTTTATGTCTAGGTGATTCATTAGTTATTGTCAAGGGCCATAATTCCGAAGTGTCTTAACCGATTTGGCTTGTTATCGAACTTGACCAAGGTCTTATTTGCAAACATATTTTGTTCCAGTTTGGTGACGATCGGATACGAAATGTTTGACTTAGAGTGCAGACAAGATGAATGGTTTTTGGTGCATGTTTGAGAATGAAGTCTTCAGCATTTTTATGCATCTAGGTGATTCATAAATTATTGTCAAGGGCCATAATTCCGAAGTGTCTTGGCCGATTTAGCTAGTTATCGAACTTGGCTGAGGTCTTATGGTCAAACACATTTTGTTCAAGTTTAGTGAAGATCGGATGGGAGATATTCGACTTAGAGTGCAGACAAGATGAATGGTTTTTGGTGCATGTTTGAGAATGAAGTCTCCAGCATTTTTATGCAGCTAGGTGATTCATAAATTATTGTCAAGGGCCATAATTCCGAAGTGTCTTGGCCGATTTAGCTAGTTATCGAACTTGGCTGAGGTCTTATGGTCAAACACATTTTGTTCAAGTTTGGTGAAGATCGGATGAGAAATATTCGACTTAAAGTGCGGACAAGATGAATGGTTTTTGGTGCATGTTTGAGAATGAAGTCTTCAGCATTTTTATGCATCTAGGTGATTCATCAATTATTGTCAAGGGCCATAATTCCGAAGTGTCTTGGCCGATTTAGCTAGTTATCGAACTTGGCTGAGGTCTTATGGTCAAACACATTTTGTTTAAGTTTGGTGAAAATCTGATGAGAAATGTTCGACTTGGAGTGCGGACAAGCTTTGTGACAGACACACACAAAGACACACAGACAGACAGACTGGAGTAAACCAATATGTCTCCCACACCACTGTGTGGTGGGAGACATAATTATTGCAAAAAGTAGGATGGAGTTATGTTGCTTGCTGTACAGGGTCAGCTTATGATGGTGAACAAGTGTTGCAAGTTTCAAAGCAATAGCTTTGATAGTTTAAGAGAAAAAGTTGATCTAAACATAAAACTTAACCAAGAAATCTGATATTTTCTAAGTCCAAAAGGGGCCATAAATCTTGCAAAAAGCAGGATGGAGTTATGTTTCTTGCTGTACAGGGTCAACTTATGATGGTGAACAAGTGTTGCAAGTTTTAAAGCAATAGCTTTGATAGTTTAGGATAAAAGCTGACCTAAACATAAAACTTAACCGAGAAAACTGATTTTCTAAGTCCAAAAGGGGCAATAAATCTTGCAAAAAGCAAGATGGAGTTATGTTTCTTGATGTACAGGGTCAACTTATGATGGTGAATAAGTATTCCAAGTTTCAAAGCAATAGCTTTGATAGTTTAGGAGAAAAGTTGACCTAAACATAAAACTTAACCAAGAAATCTGATATTTTCTAAGTACAAAAGGGGCCATAAATCTTGCAAAAAGCAAGATGGAGTTATGTTTCTTGCTATACAGGGTCAGCTTATGATAGTGAACAAGTATTCCAAGTTTCAAAGCAATAGCTCTGATAGTTTAGGAGAAAAGCTGACCTAAACATAAAACTTAACAGGCATCGCCGACGCAGACGCCGACGCTGACAACCGCTCAAGTGATGACAATAACTCATCATTTTTTTCCAAAAAATCAGATGAGCTAAAAATGAAATTCTTGCAGTCTATAAAATCCATATAAAAATTTGAGAACTCGTGCTGCATTAAAGATATGCACTTCAAAAACATTCATGATTTTCACAATTTATGGATATTTCTCTCAGTTTAAAACGTTTCACAAAAACCTGGAGGCTTCTTTATTTAATGTTTAGGTAAACAATGAATGAAAAACTTGTAGAACACATCATGTTTGTCGCTGCCTTGAAGTACTGTGACCCCGCCCTTCTTGTGTAAGTCTTCGTAATTTCGCATTGTCTGTTGATGCCCCGCCCACAGGCACTGGTATTCCTGACCCCTTAAAACTCATCCTGCCCCCTGAAGAGGGTGTGGCTAGTCTACTGTCACTAACTCTAGTGTCCATGGGCACTTGTTCTGACCCACCCTCAGCGCCCCTCATTGCCAGCGCCAACCTGGTAGGAACTTTCTCTTTGCCAGCACGTCCAGAACGACCACCAACATCTGTTATTAGAAAAGTGTTTCTTAAGACCTCTGAATATTCCACAAATGTCAGATTCAAATACCTAACAAGATTAACAGCAGGTGGTTGAGTACTTTCACTGATTTTATAACATACCTTAAATATCTGAAACATAAAACCTTACTTCATAAATCCTATGCTTGACAAGTATTAGAGTTCTAGATAGACAGATTTATTTCAACATAAGATGTACAATTACATGGCAAGTATAATATTTATACATACAACAAACGATAAACATGTATGAATTAATATAGCCATGTCAGCCAATTTTTTGGTTGGCTTTAACGTCGCACCAACAAAATTATAGTTCATATGGTGACTTTGCAGTTGTTGATGCTTGAGGAAGACCCAGGTGTCCCTTCTTAGCATTATTTCTGACACAAGCAGGCAATCTTAGTAGAACCACCAACCTTCTGTAAGCCAGGTGGATGGCCAACTCACATGGAAAAATTCTACACCCCAAGCGAGGTTTGTAACTCACGACAGTTACAGGCAAACAACTCAGAGGTCAGGAACCTTACCATTCGACCAAACAGACCCCTACACCAGTGTACACTTACAGACACATTTATATGATTTTAATATTTTTTTTTTCAGTCTTGGGAGCTAGTAGAAAGAAATATGTGGAAGACACAAAGACCATATTATAAAAGCACTAAGCCACCTGCTGCTGTTAAAAGGAAACATACAAATAACATAAAAAATAATTGAGCCGCACCACGAGAAAACCAACATAGTGCATTTGCGACCAGCATGGATCCAGACCAGCCTGGGCGGATCCATGCTGTTTGCTTTCAAAGCCTATTGCAATTAGAGAAACCGTTAGCGAACAGCAAATGCACTATGTTGGTTTTCTTATGGCGAGGCTCAATTATGTGAATATCATCCAAATCCTCTCATAACAGTTAGAGCTTGGTCATGATTTACCCAACACAGCACCATCCCTCATGCATCTGTATGGCGTTCTATATTGCATCATGCAATGCATAATATGCAAATAACGTGACCATACAAAACTTTGGATATACAAAAGCTAGGTAAACAAAGCATGCAAAATAGGGGAAAAGCAAGGCTTACAAAATGTTAAATGATAAAAGTATACTGATACTGATCTATGTTTGTGAAGTTCGTCATTGTGCTACAATTTAAGCATTAAAATGGAATGCTTTACTATACTGTTATGATATAGAGGTACAAGAAAATTATTGAAATGAAAAACACTGAAAATTTACAGTTTCTGTTTGAAAAAGGAAACAAAACAAGAACACCAGATAATGAAAACCTAACTTTGAAAGTAAATTGCAAATTCAGCAAAGTAATGTGGATTTCAAAGAAACAAGTAACCTTTTCCAAATATGGAAAAATATTTATACTAGAAGATGCTTTTGTAAAAAAGCGCATGTCTCCCCCAATGTATAGTCGTATAGGCAAGAAGTCAATAGGGGACAGGAGCTAAAGTCAAAGAGACACTGATGGTTGGCTACAATATGGATCATCTACTTGGCATGTCCAGTCATCTCACTTAAGTTTTAACATTCTGGGCCTAGTGGTTCTCAAGTTATTGTTCAGGCTCCTGTGACCTTTGATCAAGTGACCCCAAAATCAATAGGGGTCATCTACTCTGCATGTCCAATCATCCTATTAAGTTTCAACATTCTGGGTCAAGTGGTTCTCAAGTTATTGACTGGAAAGAGTTTTCTATGTTCAGCCCCCTGTGACATTGACCTTTGATGGAGTGACCCTAAAAACAATTAGGGGACATGCATCTACTCTGCAAGTCCTATCACCCTATGAAGTTTGAAGGTTCTAGGTCAAATGGTTCTCAAGTTATTGACCAGAAATGGATTTCCATTTTCTGTCTGCTGTAACCTTGACCTTTAATAGACTGACCCCAAAATAGAGGTCATCTACTCTGTATGTCCAATCATCCTATACGTGTAGTTCCAACATTCTGGGTCAAGTGGTTCTCAACTAAGTTACTGTCCGGAAATGATTTTACATGACCAGGCCCCTGTGACCTTGACCTTTAACAGAGTGACCAAAAAATCAATAGGGGTCATCTACTCTGCATGTTCAATCATCCTATCAAGTTTCAACATTCAGGGTCAAGTGGTTCTCAAGTTATTGATCGGAAATGGTATTCCATGTTCAGGCCCCTGTGACCTTGACCTTTAACAGAGTGATCCCAAAATTGATAGTGGTCATCTACTCTGCATGACCAATCACCCTATGAAGTTTCAACATTCTGGGTCAAGTGGTTCTCAAGTTACTGACAGGAAACGGTTTTCCATGTTCAAGCCCCAGAGACCTTGACCTTTCATAGAGTGACCCCAAAAACAATAGGGGTCATCTACTCTGCATGACCAATCATCCTATGAAGTTTCAACATTCTAGGTCAAGTGCTTCTCAAGTTATTGATTGGAAATGGTTTTCAATGTTCAGGCCCATGTGACCCTGACCTTTGATGGAGTGACCCCAAAAACAATAGGGGTCATCTACTCCAGCAGCCCTATCAACCTATGAAGTTTGAAGGATCTAGGTCAAATAGTTCTCCAGTTATTGATTGGAAATGAAGTATGAAGTATGTACTGACGGACAGACAGGGCAAAAACAATACGTCTCCCCCAGGGGGAGGGGGGAGACATAATAATCCTTTACATTCTCTTTGAAACTCTAAAATTCTTGATACAAGACAAAATACGATTGCTTTTCTCTTCCTTTGGAACAAGATTTCAATAAACTCAAAATCATGAAATAAAGAGAGCAAAAATATAAATAGAGATTACCATGGGAAAGGTCCAGTGGTTTCACTTCTTCAAGACTTCTACATTTCTTCCAACAAATTCCACGAAAACGTCTCAACGACACGGATAACGCATAGTAAAATTTACCATCAACCAGTTTAAAAAATGAATTCTATAAAAATGTCACAAAGTCTATCATCTTTAATGATCTAATTACAACATATTTCAAAATCAAACAGTTAGATATCAAGTTGTAAAACAATTGGAATAATCTTTTTCCAAATTACTAGAAAAACAGCAGAATTTTGATGAGAAAAAATCATTTTTTATGGCAAAGTAATTAGAAAATAGAAACAAATGAATTTAGACAAAGATTTTATTTATAAACTTCTCTCAATAACATCAGTACTTTAATTTGGTATTGGCAGTCATGTGAATAAATGTGTGAAAATTCAAATCAATTCCTTTCTGTTCTAAACTGTGTGCAGTTCATGCACATTCTATATATCTACCAAACTTACTGTGTAATAAAAACACAATGATCCAGTGTTCTTACATCCATGCACAATATAACATAGAAATTTTCCTAAAATCAAAATCTGTTTGTTCCAATTTTAATGCTAACGTTACCAAGACCAAGCCTATTTGTCTGTAACTCAAGCCAAAAATGAGTTTTCTGAATGATACTGCAAACCAGGAAATAGTTGTTTTAAAAAGTTCTATGACCCATTTCACAAATAATTCAAAGTCTTACTTTAAAATGTTACTTTTTTGAACACATTTCTCAATACATCAGTTCTTAAATATGTGGACTTACCTTAAAGTTAAAATGAATCTATTTAAGTGAGAATTGTGAAACAACTTTCAGCTCCACCTGAATTTAAAGTCATAAAAAAAACTTTGTGAAAAAGGCCTCTGAACTGCTGGCACATCCAAATTCTTAAGTAAAATTGTATATATTAAGTCAATTTTGAATCTGTGTTGCAGTAATACTGTACATTTCCTAGTTTACAGAACAATATTATTCCCAGGCAAGTGAAAACACTAGTTCTTTTTGGATAGTGCAGCTAGTATGAAGGTTACTTATAAAGCGATGTTATATATCTGAAAGATATACATTATTTGGTTCTGTTCTGTATTAAATAAAGTATACAAGGTTTATTAATACATAATTTCCTGATAAGGCAAGATCATTGACAAACCCAAAGCAATTTTTCTATTTTTCTTACCCATAGAACCAGTATGACCTAAAACATTTACACCAAGTCTTACAGTTTACATGTAGAAAAATTCCCACAATAAAAACAAATATTTAATTTTGTCAGGTGCACTCTAACAACCACAACAATGGTTCAATGTCAGAAAACTGATTCCTGAGACCAGTCTAAGAATGCTGTCTTGTCATTGGTTAATTTCAGGATTGAGTTCAGAATCAACCAATCAGATGCTTGAGATTTAAGACTGGTCTCCAAACTCAGTGTTAAAACTTAACTCCAAGTATTAATTATTTGTTCCC
This sequence comes from Mercenaria mercenaria, assembly GCF_021730395.1. Classification (NCBI taxonomy): domain Eukaryota; kingdom Metazoa; phylum Mollusca; class Bivalvia; order Venerida; family Veneridae; genus Mercenaria; species Mercenaria mercenaria. Next base: position 31,256,216 of record NC_069362.1, read on the forward strand.
AGGGCACAACTTGTGACTCAGCTGTACACTTCTGTTTATTTCTGCATTAAACATACTTGACTGCTTTGATGAGATGAAATGGTGAAGAAGCTTCACATTTTAGTAAGATTTCTGTTAATGATGCAATGACAACATAAGCTGTCATAACGTATGGAACATTTTCATCACAATATCTGACAAAATTGGTAGGGAAGTCAATCAACAATAGAACAAATATATCAACACACCAGACTTTAACCTTTACCAGCATGCAAATTCACAGACCAGTTATAAACTGTATGCCATATTGTGCACAAAGCGCCAGTTTATAAAGTTTTCTAACAGAAACTTTTGTGGCTGGCCAAATAGTCTATAATTTACAACATTTATATTTTGCATCTTATAATAATGGACCTTGAATCAGGTACTATAAGAACCAATTTTCATTTTTATAAAAAAAACCATAAGAACTTCATTTTTTTTTTTTTTTTTGGTGAATATAGGTTTGATGTTAGCAAACGAAATAACAGAATCTGCCCAACTGTTTAGGTATATTATGCTCCTAGTAGCATACATTGCATACATAACAGTTAAAGGCTCCAAATACCAGGAAAACTGAACGGTCATGGTGATTTTGAAATGATTAGCTACCATATACTTGAGAAATGAAAATGAGCCGTGCCATGAGAAAACCAACATAGTGGGTTTGCGACCAGCATGGATCCAGACCAGCCTGCGCATCTGCGCAGTCTGGTCAGGATCCATGCTGTTCGCTTTTAAAGCCTACTGCAATTAGAGAAACCATTAGCGAACAGCATGGATCCTGACCAGACTGTGCGGATGCGCAGGCTGGTCTGGATCCATGCTGGTCGCAAACCCACTATGTTGGTTTTCTCATGGCGCGGCTCAAATGATCTTGATGAGAGCATTTAATGTGCTTGTTACATCAGGATTACAAGAAAAATAGGGTTAAAATTAAAATATAGAAATAGAAAATACACGTGTTTGTATGGGAAAGTGTAACTAAACCACCATATCTTATCATGACTAAACCTACCATAATGCATAACACTATATACTAGATATTAAACCGAATTCAAAAGTCAGAACTATACAGTAATTGTCAAAATGTGCAGAATAAATCAAGACACAACAAAACAACACTACAAATATGCCATCAACTCACTATCGTCTTGGCAACCAGTTTGGAAATATATTTTATAAAATTCTGTTATAACTGAAATTGTTTTTTCCTGAACATTTATCTGTATGTATTGTATTGCCAAAGCTAAATGCTGCACGAAGCAAAATGCATAAATGCTTAATGTGTAATTTTAATTTGTTTGAAAAAATTTGTTTTTTTTAAAGTGGTTTAGCTGTAGGCCTAATTTTTCTACTAGCAAGAGAAGAAAGGTATAGGTATTCTAGTTACATCAAAACTTACTTCCATATTCCCCAGGTGGAGTTGTGGAGGGCATTTGTTCTGTACGTCCTCGTGCCTGTGCTGTGCCATGGACTGGACGTGCCGATGAGCTCACTTTCCCTCGATCAGCATCATCACTGTTTCTCCCACCCTAAAAACATCATCGCAGCATGAGGACTTTATGCTTAATCAATAAATAAACCCAAACTGTCTGGTGTACAAAGAAGCCCGACTTAAAACAAGTGATTATTGCGATTTATGAAATAAAGAAATCTGACAGCGCCAATAACCTGTGACTAAAAACTACTAACAAGAATGCATACATTTTTACTTGCTGCGCAACTTTAAAACACTGAACACTAAATAAGAAATGTGTGTTCATTACTTACAAACTTTAACATGTTCCAGTCAAAAACATAATCATATGTAAATCCCTGTCGATGGAAGAGGTTACGGAATAACTGTCGAAGGTAGGAATAGTCTGGTTTGTCATCAAATCTTAATGATCGACAAAAATTCAAGTATGTAGCAAACTCGGCTGAAACGAGATTAAACTAATCATTAGATACAAGTCCCAAAGAACATTTCTGTGTTGCTTTAAAGTCCACATAATTTGCTTTAAATACAACAGACTTCAGTAAAAGTAACCAAGATGCTTCAACTTGTAACAATGCTGTCAATAAAGTGCAGGCAAGGGATAGTACATTATATCTAACATTAGCTCAAATCCATTTTACTTCTTCTAAAACTTGGAAAAGGTAAATGTAGACTTAATTTTCAATTCTCAAGTGATTAAATGAAGAAACCAGAAGTGATGCTATCAATAATACAAAACTTACATGGAAATCCTTTGCACAGCTCCTCTATAGGAGTAGACATTTTCTTTTCACTAATACGTTCATATTTTTGGCGTTTTGTGGCAGCTTTTAAACCTTGCCAGGGTAAACTTCCTCGTAAAAAGTACATGAATATGTATCCTAGGGACTCCATGTCATCTCGTCTACTTTGTTCTGAAAAATAAAACACACAGTATTTTCCCTTGGTTATCACACTTTCAAGTTAAAATTTTCCATGTAAAATTCTCAGACTTCTCTATCCATCACATTCTTTTCCCAGAGTATTTCATTTTCATACTATAAAACTTCACTCAAGGCTTTCCTTAAATCAGACTTTCTAAAAATAGTACACATTACATGTTTTAAAACCAACCATCAGCAGAGAATATGAATGTTCCAATGATTCTCTTCAACACTAAAAAGCATCAAAAACTTACCATGTTTAACAATGCTTACAAAGCGCATTCTGTGTCAAATGGAATGGAATAATGACTATAACTTACCTATACCCAAATGTGTGTTTATACTAGCATATCTTGCTGTGCCAGTGAGATTCTTATTTTCTCTGTAAGGTATATGTTGATGAGTACGGGCATCACGATATTTCTTAGCTAATCCAAAGTCTATAATATACACAAGATTGCCCTTTTTTCCAAGTCCCATCAAAAAATTATCTGGCTTCACATCTCTGTGAATAAAGTTCTTTGAATGTATATACTCTATCCTGCTAATCTGAAAAGGAAAATATAAGTAACCTGTGATTCACCTGGCAGCATCTGTGGTGCTGGATGTTTAACCAATCAGTATACAAAAATACCAAGGTCCACAGATTCTTGGCCATAGCATTATAATCATCTTTTATACTTCTCTGTCGCATACATAAAATTTTTCTTATTCCTGAATAAAAGCTTTGTTTCTTATACTTCAAATCTTAATAGCGATTTCTTTTGTCCATGATCATCGTAACAACCAAACTGCCAATGGTCAACGTAATATTCTATAGGCTGTAATGAAAAGTTTACGGAACAGAAAGATAAGTTATATGCTAACACACTACTTGCAAGTTACAGAGGTTCTTCTATCATCAAGAAGACAGCGGAGCATAATGAGCTGTCTAAATAAAGAATACAGAGTGTATGTTTCAAGAAACATACTTTTATACTTTTGAATGTACACTATTAGTTTTATGTTGTGTAAATGCCTCACCAGTTGATCTGCCAGTAGAAGGACAGTTTTCAGACTGAACTTCCGTGAACAAAAGTTAAAGAGATCTTCAAGACTTGGTCCCAACAGTTCCATGACCATCACATTGTAGTCACCTTCTGCACCACACCATTTGATCGTTGGAATTCCAACTATACAGTAAAAGTGTACATTAATTATTGCACAATCCATACATACATTTTAATTTATCATTGAAAGAGGGAATACCAAAATAATTTTTTACATGAAGTTATCAAGAAATCAAAGAAGCTTTAAACTCGAAACTTTACAATAATAAATATTAAATGTTAAATATCCTGCATTATCAAATAACAGGTATTAAAATTTCATGTAATATTTGGACTGCATCTAGCTTATGCAGTAAGGCAAAATATATGCCATAAAAACTAACAATTTGTTTTCAGTTGGTAAAACAGTACAATGTTATCTTCATTCTAACATGGCTCAATTTGACTGCAAGTTAATGAAAGAAGAAATTCAAGCTCTGTATATTCTGCGGTAAACAAAGGTTCATGCGCAGACTGGCAAGAGAACATTATGACGTCAAAATGCTGCATGATGTCCGGTTCATTACTTTTCGAATAAAAAAAGCCCAGCATATTTTTCCGAAGTATTTCAATGAACATGTAAGAATAAAAACAACCAACGCCTTCTTGTAATTTGTCGTCTTATTTACCATGGTTCATTGTTTAGATACTTGGATATTAAACCATTTGGGCTTACGCCCTAGTGGTTCAATTAATGCGCATCTTAACTCTGAACCATAATAAATTAGATGACAAACCACTCAAAGACCTTGATTATTTGTTAAATGTTAAATGACTGATATGTTTAAATACATAGAACCAAACACTCCAGAATCACCACTCTTTGGTCATATTTGAAAGAACGTTTGAGAACAGAATAGAAAAAATGAGATAAAGGACCTCTCAAGCACACTACTTGTCAAGTATGTTTTGAGATCACAAGTTTGAAGCTTGACAGCATTTGCCTTTTTTTTTTTAACCACAACATGACAGCATTTGCCTTCTCTTTTTTTTTTTAAACCACAACATGACAGCATTTGCCTTCTCATTTTTTTTTTAAACCACAACACGACAGCATTTGCCTTCTCTTCTTTTTTTTTAAACCACAACATGACAGCATTTGCCTTCTTCTTTTTTTTAAAAACCACAACATGACAGCATTTGCCTTCTTCTTTTTTTTTAAAAACCACAACATGACAGCATTTGCCTTCTTCTTTTTTTTAAAAACCACAACATGACAGCATTTGCCTTCTTTTTTTTTTTTAAACCACAACATGACAGCATTTGCCTTCTCTCTTTTTTCTCTTTTTTTTTTTAAACCACAACATGACAGCATTTGCCTTCTTCTTTTTTTTTTTAAAACCACAACAGATTTGTTTGTTTTTTATCAAAATGTTCAATAACAAAGGAAATAAGAGCATGGAATTCCTCAAGAGAAAACAACCTGTAATGTTTCAAGTGAGAAAAACACACAAGTGAGAACATTTTTGCAGTGATGACACTATACTTGTGGTTAAACAAGTACAACAGGATATTGTTATTGATCTGTAGCAAAGGTGATACCAAGAGATTTTCTTAACAAAGTACGGTGCATTTCCATTATCAAACTTTAAAGCACAAAAATCACCTGCAATGCTACAAAACGCCTTTAAATGCTAACATTAATAATATTCTCCAAACCTTTAAATAATACTGGTCATACTGGACTCTGGCAGCAAAAATAACCTGTACTATTAATACAAGTGCCAATTCTATTTGTTTTTAATTATGAATATTTACTATTTTAATAGCTAGTCTGTAAAGACTTAAAAATTGTGGGAAATCACAGAAGTAATTTATTGTAGTTTGAGGACTACTTTTGTGAGCAAGCCGCATAAATGCAGTTTTTTTTCTGGCTGGCTGAGTTGGGGCCAGTGTTGCAAACTGTATAGTTTTCCCCACTTTTAAAAGTTAAAATTACCAAGTCTTTTATTACATCAGCCAAAACTGTACCTATGTATGGAAACTTAAAGTTCCTTAAGGCTTTGAATTTTGTATCAAAAACAAATAAGGCAGCTTTACAAATAGATGTTATACATAATTACATGATTTGAAAGTCATGACTTTCAGTATTACACATGAACTTATTGATTTAGAGCCATAAAGGGAAGTAATCTTAAACAATATTTTCCTCTGTATTATTGTTAATCAATATTCAAACCTTTGGCAAATACATGAGAAGATAATTATCGCATAATAACAGCATTTAAGAAAAAAAAAGAGACATATTTTATGTTCATAATAAAAAGTGGCAGCCACATTTTAAACAAATGCATAACGAGAAGATATAAAACACAAGGCAAAGTGCAAACTTAAAGCCATTACATCATAATTGTAAATTTTCATCAAAGATACCACTTTTTTCAGTTCTCAAATTAAATGTTTTACAATGCTCTTTATTGCCCAATTATAACAGCCCCATTCCCATCCTCAAATCAGTGGAAAATGATAAAATCAGAACAACAAAGTTCCTTAGCAGCTCTTTTATTCAAATGGAAACCAGATTGTTTTTAATTACCTGAAGGAAGTAACAAGAGACAGATCTGTTATCTTCATGACAATTATTTATTTTTCTTTTAAAACATTTAAAGGCATATATGAAGAAAACTTAGAAATTTTAAAGAGAACACGAAAAGGAAAAAGATGTAGGAAAAAGTAAATTCAGTGCTCAGGTCAAGACAACCAGTTCCTTCATACTGTTACGATAAATATTACAACATCTGAAGTATGATCAGATAGTGCAGGCACTTGTGCTGTGATTATGGTTATTATAACAATATATATTTAAGAGTGTATTATATGACTTAAGTGACAGTAGGATTCTGATTAAAATCTTAGCCCGAGCACTTTTAAAACAATTTGAAGAAGGAAGCTGGAGATTGGGTAAAATCTAGATATAAAATCTGCAAGCCTTTTCTTGGATCATAGCTTTCTGAGTGATTTACAAGTGAACACAAAATCTTTCTTTCTATAAGCATGTACAAGCAAGCAAGGTCCATTGCTGGTCATGACAAGAGTTGTATTGTACTGACCTCCGCCCTGCATCATCCTGTAAATTTTGCTCTCAATATGGAGCTGAGGATGTTTAGTTTTCACATACTCTAGTTTTATGGCAACCTCTTCTCCGTTCGAGATATCTGTGCCTGTACAAAAATCAAGCAGTATTAGTTAGGATGGATATATTTGTTAGTGCATGATCTCAAAATACTGACCTCCTCCCTGCATCATTCTGTATATTTTGCTCTCTATATGAAGCTGGGGATGCTTCGTTTTCACACATTCTAGCTTAATAGCGACCTCCTCCCCGTTAGAAATATCCGTTCCTGAATACAAAACCAACAACAACACAATCAAATATAAACTATTACCTTATATGATGTTAATCAAACATATATTCTTCTCTCTCTCTTTTCTTAAAGGAAAGTAGACTATATTATTCAATAAATTTAAACATTTCCAGTCTTCGCCTTAATTTTTTTTCAAGTAACTTAAGAAAACCGCTTGCCCAAAAACATTTTTACTTGCCCGAAATCCGTTTGTTTATATGGTGCATTTTTAAAGAAAAAAAAAACCCAACAAAAATCAATTTGTAGTGTTCATTTTTCAGGTATTCCGAATTCTCGACAATCGCTATAATACACTGTTTGGACTTGCTCGTTATATTTCAGCCATGGTCAATCAGTTTGCCAAATTTGTTTTGAACAATCGTTCTTGTTTCTGCTCATATTGTTTCTTATTACAGTGTTCCCAGAAACCCCCAAATGGGGGTTTTTCACCCCCAGAAAAATACTTTGCACCCCCAGTTTTGGAGACAGCTGATATATATGATATATCTCTTAGTGAGGGGGTGCAAAAGTGCAAGAAAAACTCAGTTTTCACCCCCAACTTTAAATGCCAGTGGGAACACTGTTATTACCTTGTGTATCTACTGTTTTCTTTCTGCTTTTTGTTGGGTTGAGCACCCTCGAAGTATTTTAGATAGATATTGAATACACAAAAACGTTTGCATGCAGTACTTAGTATTTAATAAGTGTCTAGGCTAATAAAAATGTGGAGAACGCAAAATGCTGTAACATCACTAATTCATGCGTAAATATACAAAAGCCAGTATTTAGGACTTTCATTTCGGATTTGTGAAATTCTTTTTGTAAATGTGAAAATTAAGGGATTTAAATTTCGGAAAAATGCACTGGTCCATTCAGGCAACCACCTGGAAACTTTGGCTTGCCCGAAAAAAGGATTTACTTGTCCTGGACTTCAGGCAACCCTGTTACAACAAAGACTGCATTTCAATGTTACTCACATAAAATCCAAGACTTGTAACAGCAATGTTCCCTTTATATATGAGGTTCATGTTTGCTTTTATGCACTGTACTGTAGTGTAGTATTATCAGGAAAAATGTGCAGCCTCGACCGGGACTCGAGCCTCGGACCTTCGGCCTACCGTGCCAACGAACTACCAAATGAGCTACCGAGGCCACCCAATACGAGAACCGCTACACACCTTCCCTCTTATTGTGAGACAATGGCACTCCTGGCCAATGTCTGCCACAGACTGTTAACTGAATTCAAATGCACAAACTGCTTCGCCATGCATGGGCTCCAAGGGTGAACATCTCCATAGAACCTCCAAATGTATCAGTCTAAGGAAAAATGTGCAGCCTCAAGTGGGACTTGAAACCTCTGGCCTACCATGCAAACTCTCTAACAATTGAGCTACCGAGGCCACCCGATACGAGCACTGCTACAGTAGAGTCAGTGTACCCGGTTTCGCACTGTACGCGGTTTCGCACACCCAGCAAATTCATGTGCTTTGTGAGAATAAAGCAGAAAATTCAACAATTCTTTGTTATTATTTCACAAAATTGAGTTATTCCCTACATAAATTGACACAAGGGGTTCATCCCCGCTTGAGCCTCGTTCTGGTAGGTGCAGACGAAAACAATAACAATACTAATGGAGGCCAGTAGGTTAGCTGAAAAATATTAAATTTTATGAAAATAATGACTAAGCAAACAACAACAAGGTGTAAAATAAATTGAAAAATCACTTTTCCTTCATACATGTAGGTATTTACCTATTACTTTACCGAAATGAAAAATATTTCAACAGATATTGAAGTTCTCCCAACCTGCAAAATGACCATTGTGTACACTACGGTAGCGCTTTCATACTGTCGCACTGACCTGTGTACTTTCGCTCGGGGCATTATGGGTAAGAACTATTTTCAACATGGAGTCGTAAACAAGGAAGTGAAAGTGTACTTTGCATTTTTAGTTGAATATTCACCATTGTTGTTTCCAGAGTATGATTTATTCTAGTGTATCCATTTTAGTATCATTTGAAATGATGAATTTAAGTTATCTGCAGTTGTGCAAATCGATTCATACATGAAAACGGCATCGTTTAGCTTGTTTACCTGCAAAATTGTACATGTATATTTCTGTACAGCTTTTTGATTGTTTGTTTTGGGTTTAAAGCCGTTTTTCAACAGTATTTCAGTCATGTTACGTTGGGGAGTTAACCTAACCAGTGTTCCTGATTTCTGTACCAGTACAAACCTGTTCTCTACAAGTAACTGCAAACTTCTCCACATGAATCGGAGGTGGAGGACAAATTTTTTCAAACACAAATATTGTTTATCAATTAGCCGCAACGAACATTAGCCCCGCCCGAGGATCGAACTCACGATCCGTAGATCTACGCGCTACTTACTGAGCTGTACATGTACATCATTCATTGTACGAATGTACAAAAGTATTGAACGTACCATTTTCGAATTCAGTATAACTGTAGATTGAAATAATGTCAGTCATACATTTTTTTTATTTTTTGCAGGACTAATTTCCAAAGTATCAGTTCGATGTAGTCCAGTAAGGCTAAATGTACAGTCTAGTCAGAAATGGTCCAGACTTAAAAGGCTAATTACCAGATGCACACTTTGTTTTCTTGTATTTTATTCTTGTTTTGTTAATTGATATTTTTTCTATACAAATTTGAATAAACAGTTGATAATTAGTAGGAGTTTATATGATATCAGAAAAGTAAAAATCTTATTCAATAAAGATTTCTCAGCTTGCTTCAAAATTGTAAAAAATCTCAGAATTTATTTCCCGGTGAGGACAGTCAGTGACAGGTAGCTCAGTTGGTTAGAGCACCCCAGACATAGAAGTACAATGTCATGGGGAGGTCTCAGGTTCGAATCCTGACCTGGCACTTGTCCACCTTATTACCTCCAATTATGTCAATTTACACTTCCAAATTTTAACACATAAATCTTCAATTCTTCATGTATGTACATTTGGTCTTATGATATTTTTCATAACACAGCACATTTAGAAAGTGTTTCAAGCATTTTGCCATGGAAAACTTATGAGACTGATGCTTTAATTTATTGTTGTAAATTTTGTTGTTGAATACAATATCCTATTAACTTTGATATAATGTTACAGTTTAGATACATGAAATGGTAGGTATATACTAATGTAACATTTACATTTTTTCAACTGAGAAACAGGCATGTCCCATGTTTTATAACTGCAGGTCAATAGGTAATACAAACTAGGACATTTTTGTTTTATTTAGTAAAAACTGACTAGTTGAATACTGACCAAGATACTAGTAACAGTATATTACATTACATATTTGTAAAGGTCACTATAAAAAATCCTTGCATATTTCTTAATCTGCTGCATGAACTGTCAGAAAGGTGTAGTGATAGAAATAATGGAATCTTTTGAAACTAAGTGACATTCTTATTTTTGTATCTGAACAAAGAGCTATAAAATATATTTTATACTTCTTTGATCTGAATAAATTATGAATAAAATCCATTTCAGAAGAAAGGGACTTGATTTAAACATATTGCTTTGTGTTTTAAATGGTATGGTTGACATAATATTTACTAAAAGTTTTGGTTGGAAGATGTAAAAAAGATGGAAAGAATCTTTGGTCAAATATTGGAAATTAAACCTACTTTCTGAGAGAAGAATGAACCAAATATTTTACAACTAGCCTGGGAAATAGAATTTATGTGTGAAATACTATCAAATTAAAACATTGAACAGAATTATATTGTATTGAAGTTGTCTGTGCTTAGGATTTTATATGTTTACCTGAAGTGCATTTGTTTGATATGTTCCCCATGTTTAAAAGGCCTGTTAATTAATAAAAAAATAGACTGCAAAATAATGTGTATGAACTTTAATATATGTACAAATAAAACTGGAATTTACAAAGGTGGTTGTTTTTCACTCATGATAGTGATGTTGAAAACTGAAATTCTGTCAGTTTTACATTGTCCATGATTCATATGTTAACAACCAGTACTTTTTAGCATTTCAAGTTAGTAATAGCAGAGAAATTATTCTCTCTTTTGTCTGTCAGTGATGCACCAAGGGAAGGACTAGACTATCAGAATTGCAATATGTAAACTTTGAGTAAGTGTTTGGTTATTAACACTTTGAACAGAATATGAATTATGATATACATGTACATTGACATGGGGTGCCAGCTGGTATATCAGACCTTCTTGATGACATGACTTAAGCACTCTATTTGTGCATCATTTAGACGTTTAGGACATTGATCTTATGGTGTCTAAGTCTCCAGATCAAAATTGAATATACCATAATTGCGTTGCAATACTATAGTATAGGAAAGTGAAAGTAGATTTTCCTTTTTGTCAAAAATAATTCTATGACACGAGTCAGAGAACGATAACGGTTTAAAAAGTTTAAGTAATCACAACTACGCATATTTCTTGTAATAACATGCAAAAAATAAGTAGATTCTGAACATTTACCGTCCTCCGCGGGACTATGTTTTAGTGTATGTACAATTATCCAAAATCGGCTAGTTATCAGTTCCTAGTATAGAGGTTAGACGGAATGTGTGACGTCACGCTCTATGTATAGAATGGCAAAATGACTTCAACTTGATTGCTTGCTTTACGTTTTTATTAAAACAGAGAACTTAATCGAATGACAAGACTTGTTGGGGTCTTTTGTGATTCAGCAGCTTCTATTGTTTATTTTTGTTTCATGTATTCAGCTGTTTTAGCCTTTTCTGCTTTAAGCAGTAAAAACAGGGTTTGGTCCCTATATTTCACTTTTATAACTGCTTTTTAATTTCACTTTCAGATGTTTTATTGGAAAATACATGTTTAAATTGAATAGAATAAATACTTAAAAAGTTAATTGAAATTTTTCTTTTGGGTAAATGCATTACTATCACTGAATTCTATAAATAGCATGGTGTGCGAAACCGGGTACACTTAAATGCAAAAACTGGTCAAAATATGTTATCCGAATCAAGTACACCAAGAGGTATGACGTCATTGAAGTGGGAAAGGAAAGTAAGCGTGTTTTAAACCAAAATAAGTGTATTTATTAAAGCATGTAGAGGTAAATTCAAATTTAATCATTTTTGACTAAATAGGAAAGTATTCTTAGGAAATGTGTGCGAAACCGGGTACACTGACTCTAGAACCAAAGTGAAACATAAATGGAGGTGATTTACAAGTTGAAAATACACCGACTGCCTATGATGTCCACTCCACCCATCCCAACAAACATCTGAAGACCAATAAAAACCCCATCTTGCTATGAAATATCACAGTGCCCTGATAGCTATGATATTTATCAAAACAAAGCCAAGTTTTAATACATCTCCATTCAAATTGTCTCCCTTTTGCCTTAATTTTCTTCTCTATCATTGAACAACAGTTTTAATAAATGTTAACAAAGACAAAGAGTTTTAACTTTACTGTAACAAAAATTGGACAAAGAGACACTGGAACAATCGCTCAAAAATTGATACTGTATGAATAATAAGTTTTGTATAGAACAAATGAGAAATCGATGATCTCACCAAGGTAAATGTCCCCAAAAGAGCCACTCCCGATTTTCCTGCCAAGCCTATACTTGTTTCCAACCCTTAATTCCATGGTTGATCCTGAAAAATAGAAAATATTATTTGGTTCCTTGACAATTAACTACAACGAACTTCAAATATTTCCAGACAAAAGACTTTCCCTTTTTTGTATACGACAGAGTTTGTTTCATTTTTACAATTACCTGTTCAATTATCCGTCAAATAACGGTGTACAATTCTGTATCAATAATTCTGATTACTTATATTTCAAACAATTTTCAAAAATAAGGGACAGTTGGCGCTAGATGCAACCGATTGCCCTACGACTTCTATTTATTGTTGTCCGCCATTATTTACGATTTGACAGCCGTTGTCGACGTTACTACGCAGACGCGAACTTTAATTTCCTGCTTTAAGCTCCCGGATGAGCAAATATTTGACATTTCGCGGGAATAGCTGTCAGCACGGTTCCACACTGGTTAGGCAAAAACGTCAGACCGAGCGTATTTGGCCGCCAAAGCTCGAGAAAACATGGCGAATTTTGACAACAATGTTCAGGTAAGGCTTATTTTCTTCCTTCAATTTTCAGTCACATTCCACTCAAATGACTAGTCACACTATATCTGTCCATACGCCGAAATATTCTATATCGCTAGAAAACGAATGGTTTCGTAGTAAAACGCAACAAAGTTTGGTGTGTGATGTTCAAATGGCGAACAGACAGGTAAAATTATATATTTTTTTTATATTTTTATTTTGCAATTACATAGATCACAAACATTAGCACATATTATATAGATCTAGTATAAGAAAATAAAATACCTTTAACAAATAAAATAGATTAGATAGACATTTAAATAAAAATAACAGCATTTCTATTTCACGGATTAAATTTGCAAGTTTAGCATTCTTAAAAACAAGAGTAATAAATAAGAGAATAACTACTTAAGAGCAATAAATAGGTTAGGAGCATATTTTCGTATTGTGTTTGAAAAACTTGGGTAATATAAATATGATCTATGGTTGCATGGATAACCCATTAAGCCCGAAAGTTTATTTCCAATGGGGTCCAGTTTACCAAAAAAGAATAAGATGGAATCAGAGAAGTAACGAAATCTAATTTAGTAATTCATAAATCATATACCTGTGACAATAAAAGTCATATGAAACTAAAACCTTAATATATATAAATAAAAGATATGCTCTGTAGGTATGAGATGTTTAAATACTACAGACTAGTAACACTATCACAAAATGTTTATATTCATATGATATCACAATTAAGTTAAAAAGCTAGTGTCAAACAGCCATAAAATTAGAAATATAAAAAACAATCTTCAGTTTGTGCTTTCCATTTGGTTGCAAGGTGGCCTTTGACAGAAGATTTAAACAAGGACGGATTTCTAATACACGTTACACTATCTGGCAAATTATTCCAGTCTTTTGTGCCATTGACAAAGAAAGTACCATTACCAAGAAGAGCAAGAATAGTCAAAGTGACATTGGATTAAAGCAGAACACAATAATTTTCTACAATCTATAGGAAGACTTTTACATTGTCTGTATAAAAATTTGAGTCTTGAGTTTACTTTAGAAATAATATTATTAACAATTGCTTCACCTGATAGCGTATTCTCAATATTCAAACCTAGATATTTGACTTGCTTTGTAGTTTCTAAGGTATGACCGTTACAAACAATGTTAAAATGTTTAATTTTTCTTAGTTTTTTCTTGGGTCCGAAAAGCATACATTCTGTTTTTCCAAGATGAAGCGAAAACTTATCATCAACAAGCCAGTCTGAACAGGATTCTAGAACTTTGCCTAACTTATTAGAAATAATATCTGGATCTTGATGACAAAATAGTATAGTGCTGTCATCAGCATACAAAATAAGCTTACACTCCGGATCGATACTAGTGATCATATCATTCACATAGCACAAGAAGAGTAAAGGGCCTAAGATACCGCCCTGAGGAACTCCACAGGTGACTGTTGCTGGAGATGAATTTTTTTTGTCAATATTTACAGCTTGTTTTCTGTTTATCAGGTATGATTTAAACCAGTCTGTTTTTGTAATTCCCATTAGATTTATTTTTCCACATAATATAGTATGATCAACAGTATCAAAAGCTTTCTGTAAATCAATCATTACCATCCCAGTAAATAAACCTCTGGAATTGTTCATTCTAATATAGTCTAAAAGATGAATAAGACAGGTGTCGGTAGAGTGTGAACCCCTAAAACTCGACTGATGTTCGTACAATAAATTATTTCTAACTAAATACACTCAACAAAATTCCTAATCGGTCAGTTTATATTTGTATTACTGTTTTGTTAATAATGTATGTATTTACACGAAATTTCACATGCCGACATTTGAATAGGTACTGCAGCTTATTATTAATTTATTTTTGGCCGACTCACCGCCAAAGTAACCGCATTAGGCGTTTTGCTTAATATTGGATATTTTGCACGTGCAGGGCATGTGCACCAACATGCACGTGTTCGTTAACACTTTTGGCATTTCTGACGAAAGTCCAACTAGAAAAACACATATCATGGTGAAATTGACGCATGAGCAACGCAATCGGCGAGCTGTCGGAATGTTGCTAGCTGGGACACATTTACGTGTGACACGTGTGTAATTATTTTTGCAGTTTCAAAAGAATTCTGATGTAATTTGTTTGTAGCTGTTACTTTGATGGTTATTTCCATTTGTATCCTTATTTCCGTTTACAAGAGCATTCAGTCGTTGGTTATCTACCATCCGCGCTCTTTTGGCGAAATTCAACCAAAGTACAATTCATTGAAGTGACCGACTTTGAACTGTGATGTATAATCCCGACAGCCCGGGCGTGTTGCTCTTGTGTCAATTTCACGATGATATGTGTTTTTCTAGTAGGACTTTCGTTAGTAATGTCAAAAGTGTTCATTAAAACGTGCATATTGGTACACATGCCATGCACGTGCAAAATATGCTAAATTGGTCAAAACGCCTAATGCGGGCGGAGAGTCGGTCAAAAATAAATCAATAATTAGCTGCAGTACCTATTTAAATGTCGGTATGTGAAATTTCTTGTAAATACATGCATTATTAACAAAATAGTAATACAATAAAAACTGACCGAATAGGAATTTTGTTGAGTGTACATTTCTAACTGCATGTATACAGCGCTTTCTAAAATCTTAGAAATAATACTTAAAATGCTAACAGGTCTGTGGTTACCTACATCAAGAGTACTATTCTTTTTGTACAAAAGTTTGACCCTGGTAAATTTCAATTCACCAGGAACAGAACTTTCAACAATTGACATATTGATAATAAAAGTAACAGGTAACTTTAAAAAATCAGCACCATCTTTCAAAAATTTAGCAGGTATTCCGTCAAGACCTGTACTTTAACATACTTTTAAATTCAAAAGTTCTTTATATATAAATTCTCAGACACAGTTTTCAAGTAAAAAGTTTCCCTATTCGTGCAAGAATTAGAATAAAAATCTTTAACAATACTAGAATCTAGAGTATATTTGTTTTTTCCAAGTGAAAGCTTACCTACCAATTTCGAAGCTACCGTTGTGAAAAATTCATTAAAATGGTTAGCAACAGATGTCGAGTCATGACAATGTTCACCATTAATACTAAGTACAATGTTTGGACATGAATTCTTCTTGTTTTTATAACCGAGAGATTTTAAATTTTGCCGTAACTTCTTGGGAAAAAAATTTATTCTCTTCAACTTTATTAGAGAAATAGTCAGACTTTACTTTTCTGATTTCCCTTTGTAAATTGTTTCTTAGTTTACAAAACATTTTATAATCCGTTAGGGACTTCCGCTTCCGTTAAGATGTAAACAAGCAAAAAAATAGGATGTAAAAAAAGTAGAAATTGTTAGAGAAATACTGGATTGTCAATGGAATGAAAATATGTAGAAGAAAGGCTTATTGACAGTCGTTTATAGGATGTAAGACTTTTAATAGAAAAATTAACAGTATTTGACAATAAGTTGATAAAGTTTTTACAATTGTTAAAATACCGGGTGGGATATAGATATATTCGCCGCCCAGTGATAGTTGGAAATCGACGGTTGGGTGAAAGATGTAGATGTAGATATTGATGATTGCAAGTGAACACATCGCACACCCTTTATAATACAAAATTCGTCACGCATGACTTGATGTACGGATTAAAAGGCTGATCAATATAACTGTATAAAGCGACATGAATGAACAATCTGGGAAAAGGAAAAAAAAATCCACTACAAGCTGCAGCGACCTGGACAATAACAGTTTCACAAACACTTTAAATGACACTTTAGAGACTGCCGAAAATAAAGAAACAAATCAGTGTGATAATCAGAGTGAAAGCAAATTAAAACAGAAAAAAAAGAAAAATAATAAAAAGCAAAAAACCATGTCCTCTCCAGAAAAAAGTATGGAAATAAATCTTGAGAACAAACTAGATAAAATCGACGAAAAACTAAACAAAGTATTGACCAAAGATGACCGCTCTTTTATAAGAGAAATAATTAAAGAAACGGTAGAAGAAATGAAAGATCAATTGCTTGGATCTGTTGTTAAACGCATTGAAATATTAGAAAATGAACTTCATAGCAAATTGGTTTCCACATCAAAGATATTTGCCCAAATGTCAGAAAATAAATCAGAGCTTCAGTGTTCAGCAGAAGTCAATAGGTGAACAAAACCTCAGACCAGAAAGTTATTACTGCCACCTGTAACAACTTAAAAATGTGACAGTCCTTTACCTTGATAGCTAAATAAGAAATAGACTTAGATCTGATTTGATTTGACATTTTTGGCGCCAAATACTTTCGTTGTAGTTCATACGTATTTCATCAATGAACATAGACTATGTAATTGTGAAAATATAGTGATTACTCCCCTTTATCATGATAAAATACTATATATCAAGTATTTTCAGGATATAATATGTAAAATCAATTTCAATCAATCTACACCCTGATAAACAATATATGTGCTACTGTTTTCAAAATATTACTGGTGTTAAGATTATTTTTATTTTACTTGTCGGTATCAGATATGACAATTGTATATAAACGTCATTTCAGTTTGCACGAGAATTTAACTACATAACAATCACGCTTCAACACCGATATGAAAGCGTAGTTTCGTTTCTACATTTTGTGGAAGGTTCTTTGTATTTGTTAACAAAATATAGTGCAGCGACCAATTACGCCCCTTTATTTGACAAAATAACAGTTTCGTTTCTTTTTTTTCTTTTTTTTTAAATCAGATTTATTCTACTAGATATTAACATAGATTATATTTTGTTCATTTATACAAAATTAAATATGAATTAGAATTATTAAAACATGATATTGGTACTGTAAAGGAATGTTATTGCTCTAGAGGTCGATTTTTGGAAACAAAATTATATATTAATTAACTCTTGATGTGTACTAGTCAAGTCAAGTCAAGTCAAAAGTTTATTAAATGTAACAAAGGCCTCCGGCCCAAAATACACTACATAATATATAGTAAGTGGTTCAATCAGATAGTTGTGATCCCACAAAATGTATACATATACACTGATTAAATTGAGACACATATTCATAAATTCAGCACACAGTCGACTAGCAAACATATCTTAACATAATAGTTCTCTAGGCTGCTGAATATCATAATTAACGGATCAAACATTATTTAAAAGCTTCTCAAGATACAGTGCTGTTTGATATAACACCTTTTCATTATCAGAGCTAAGTATGTTATAAAAACTTTGTATACTTCTGTCAGATGAATACCAATTAAGAAGATACTGATTACGGATCTCACTAAATTTCTCACATTGAAAAAAAGCATGATATTCACATTCAAACAATACTAGTGTTACTTCTATTATAACAAAATTGGCAGATACGAGATTCAAAAGGGGTATTGTTGTGCCTACCAGTTTCAACATGCAGCTTATGGCTTGAACAACGAAATTTTGACATTGCTAGCCTGTATTTAAATGGCAAATTTATTGTAAGGTAACGTTCTGTATTTAATAAAGTTTTAAAATGTTTATAATGGTGACATCTACTTGATTCATCGATAGACTCTTTCCAGTTTTGTGTATGACAATCTATGAGTCTTTGACGAAAAATACTAACGAAGTAGTCAATATCTCCAACATCATGTGAAACCCAAACATAACCAAAACCATACAAAAATAGTAAGTGTTTGACCTGAGTAGCCCAGGTGATTCTGCCTACGTTATCTAAAGATTTTAGCATATAATAACACCGTTTAGGGTATCTTGAATTATCCATCTGTATAAGTTTACACCAATACTTAACACAATTTGAATAATAGGTTATACACATTGGTAGTCTGCCACATTCTCCCAAAACAATTATATTATTCGTTGAGTTTTTTACTCCAAGAAATTTTTTACAAAACTTAGTATGTATGGTTTCTATTTCTGGCGAATATTTATATCCCCAAATCTGAGATCCATAGCAGAGTACTGGTTTTACCATAGCATCAAATAACTGAAACAACTGTTTAATGTTAAAATATCCAAATGGCCTTTGATAGTTATACATAGCATATATCGACTTCTGTGCCTGTGACGCTAACTTTTCTTTAGCTGCTGTCCAAGATAAGGTCGGCGTAAATAAGATGCCCATATACTTATAAACAGTCGTAACGCTAACTAATTGGCCACGGAAAAACCATCTTTCATTAATTCTTAAGGGTCCACCATTTCGAAATACAATTATTTCAGTTTTACTGAGGTTAACTTCCATCCCTGTTGAATTACAAAATTGTTCTATTACCTTGAGTTGTTGTTGTAACTTAAATACAGTTTCTGCACAATTTGCAATGTCATCTGCAAACATCAGCCATAATATATCAGGTATTGAATTGTCAATAAAAATACCTGAATTACATTTTTCCCGCAGTAAGGAGGATAATTGATCAATAAATAAGGAAAAAATCACAGGACTACTTATGTCCCCTTGTCTTGTACCAATGTTACACGGAAAATAATCCGTTACTCTCCCTGTTAATGTCTTAACACAAGATTGTAAATTTTGATACATTTGAGCAAGGATCCTGAGAAAATTACCGTTTACACCTTTAGATTGTAAACTTTCAAATAACTTTTTATGGTTAATCTTATCAAAAGCTTTCTTGAAGTCGACATATAGGCAGTAAAAACGACCACCAGATCTAGACAAGTATTTCTGAGCCATGGCTTGTAAACAAAACACGTTATCAATGGCAGAATAACCACGTCTAAAACCTGCTTGGGCTTCATCAATTTTTTTATTGTTTTCAGCCCACGAATATAAACGTGAGTTCATTATATTAGAAAAGATTTTGTACATTGTGGTAGTTATAGATATACCTCTATAATTGCTCGGGTCATTAAGGGCTCCTGACTTATGTATTGGACAGATTATACTTTGACCCCAAGAATTTGGGAAACTCCCACTCATGAATATCTTGTTAAATAGAACGCATAGTACATGAGGTATTATATCATCTATATACTTATAAAATTCTGCATTCAATCAGTCATTACCTGGGCTTTTGCCGATTGCTAATTTTAAAATGGAGCTTTTAGTTTCCTCTAAGGTAATTTCAGAATTTAGAAATTGGTCGCGGGGACCTTCATCATTAATAACAATGACTTCTGCAGACTCATCAAATAACAGGCTAATGAAATATGTAAACCATTCATTTGCTGAAACAGTTAAACTATTTACGCTCTGATTGGGTCTAGATTTCTTCAGTACTTTCCATAACTGATTGATGTTATTACAACATTCAACGAGTTTAATGCGTTCTCTACTTTGAAAAGCATATTTTTTCTGATTTACAGCATTTTTAAAAATACTTTTCCTCTCTTTATAACATTCAAGGTATTGATTACAATTTGTTGCTCTAAACTACTTGAGCTTAATTGTTTCCGGCCGCATTAATAAACAGTGTGCTAAAAGCAGTAGTGATTCATTTTCTAAACACGTTAATATTGTTTTCTTGCAGCTTGTGTACATATTTGCAGAGAAATGAATTAAGAAAATGTTATCAATAATGAATTACCACACATGTTTGTAAATCGCTGACCAACTGATAGAAGCTACATACCATTTGTTTTTTGTTTCAGACTTTTTTTTTGGAAAATCGATTATTTAGTTTACTTTATAAAGAGGTTCAATGCTTGCATTTTTTTGTACTTGTTGTATAAAATGTATAGGTTTATATAAATGTCATATAAATGTAACATAGCACAGGTTATATTCAATACTTCGTGTGTAAGCAATATTCAGATATATTTATAATTACTAAAAAAAGTACAAAAGATTTTTTTTTCAAACGAGATACGAAAGTAAATGATTAAATTAAATAGAAATCTATATAAATGCTCAATTTCCTCCTTCTTTTATTTAGTTTTCGATAGAAGGTAGAAATGACGGGCGGTTGTCAAAGTGTCAGCGCATGTATCATGTTGTCTTAACCTGTTATTCTTTTGTATTGAGTTTTTTGCTCTTCCACACCAATATAAGGGAATATTTTGTCAACCTATTGAATAAGACAATATGTTATTTGTATGATAAAGTTAGAAAGCATCTACATATTTAACTATGATTATATGAAATTATTAACCAGTATATTTTCTACCTTTTCGTATTCAGGAAGCATTTTCTTTGTTATGTTACCATTGTGTTTTTCATGTTTAGAATTTTATGACTACCGTGGTTTTTTCTATATCTTATTTCAAGACATAAAGTATGGTTAGTACTACAATTTATACATATAACGTGAACGGAATCTCAAACAAGAATAAACGAAATAAGGTTTTTCAATGGATTAAGTCGAAGAAAGCAGATATTTGTTTACTGCAAGAAGTACATTATCATGAATCCTTTAAAGATATATGGAAAACAGATTGGGGAAAGGGTGATATTATATGTAGTGGAAATAGCTCCAGTCAAACAGGGGTGGCAATATTATTTAAAGAGGGTTTAAATGTAGATGTCATAAAAACTTTTGAAATAGAAATCGGCCGATTACTGGCTGTTCAAGTAAAAATTCAAAACAGAGATGTTATTATTATAAATATCTATGGTCCAAATAAAGACGATATATCGTTGTTTCAAAAACTCGAAACCTTTATAAAAGACAAGTCAGACCAAAGTTTAATAATTGGTGGAGACATTAATTTACCCATAAACCCAGACATTGACAAAACTGGTGGGAATAGTAATGCACATTTGAAGTGCCGTAAACTATTTAAATCTATTAGAGAAATATTTGATCTCGTAGATTCGTACAGAATTCTAAATCCAGACAAAAGAGAGTTTACTTGGCGTTCAGCTGTAAAACCGGATATTGCCTGTAGATTAGACTATATATTTATTTCAAATGATATATTGAACTTAATGAAAAAGTCAGACATCAAAACAAGTTTTAGATCGGACCACTCCATCGTATTTATTGAAATAGATTTCGATCCAGTAGAGAGGGGACCGGGTGTTTTTAAATTAAATAACAGCACCCTGTTAGATGCTGAGTATAAAGAAAAGATTTCGAACTCAATAAAAGAAATACGAGACATAAATAAAGACTCAAACCCGCAAACTCGCTGGGAAATTATAAAAAGTACAATTAGAAATGAAACAATTAAATACTCAATATACAAAACGAAAAAGGAGAAGGAATTAGAAAATAATCTTTTAAAAGAGATCAAAAGATTAGAAAGTAAATTAAATGAAAACTTTAATGGTGAAACATCCAGAAAACTGAATCTAAAGAAAACAGAGCTGGAAGAGTATTATGATGACAAAATTAACGGCATCATTACAAGAATTAAAAGTTATAAAATAGATAACTCGGAACGAAATATCAAGTATCTTAAAAATTTAGAAACAAAAAGCGCAGAAAGTAAAATTATAAAACACCTTATATAAATGGCACGATAATAACAAACCAAAATGAAATTTTGAAAGAACAAAAAAGGTATTACGAAAGTCTCTATAATGAAAAGGAACAAACAGAATCAATGTATAACTTTTACAATGAAACTAAAATACCAAAATTAGAAGAAAATGAAAGCAAGTTATGTGAAGGGGAAATTACTGAGGAAGAATGTAAGATAGCAATAAAAAATGGTAAAAGCCCAGGGTCTGATGGAATAAATGTAGAATTTTATAAGATATTTTGGAACGAAATAAAAATGGACGTGATAAATTCCTTTAATTATTCTTTTGAAATAAGTTTCATTAGCCAGCTTCAGGCACAGAGTTTAATAACTTTGTTACCAAAACCAAATAAAGATTTATCTTTCCTTCCAAATTGGAGACCAATAAGTTTATTAAATATAGACTACAAAATCGTAACCAAAGTAATTGCAAATAGAATAAAAAAGATTTTAGATAAATTAATTGACAATAGCCAGACTGGCTTTATTAAAGGTAGATATATAGGAGAAAATATAAGACTCTTATATGATGTTATTGAATACTCTGAACATAACGATTCTCCTGGACTTCTTTTCTTTGCAGACTTCGAAAAAGCTTTTGACAGCCTTAACTACAACTTTATACAGAAAACATTAGACGTATTTAATTTTGGCCCAACTCTAAAAAATTGGGTTAAATTGTTTTATAATAAGCCATCAAGCTGTGTTTTATATAACGGATTTTTATCAGATATGTTTTACATTAGACGAGGAGTTCGTCAAGGATGCCCTTTATCCCCTTATATCTTTATTTTAGCGATAGAATTACTATCAATAGCAATTCGAGAAAATCAGAATATCAAAGGTATTAAAATGCTTGATATAGAAGTTAAGAATAGTATGTTTGCAGATGACGCTACTATACTACTCGATGGTTCCTGTGAAAGTTTCAACGAAATGATAAATATGTTTGAGGAATTTTCCCATATCTCAGGCCTTAAACTCAACCATGACAAATGTACAGTACTCAGAATAGGCTCAATGAGAAACCAACATGATTTGATTTACTGTAAAAAAAAATTGAGAATATAACTTGGACTTCAGAAGAAGCAAAAACTTTAGGTATAATTTTCCATTCAAATACAAAGAAATAATAGAACTGAATTATGAATCAAGGATAAATCAATTCCACACCGATATACGGAAATGGAAATCAAAGCGTTTAACAACAATAGGAAATGTTTCAATACTAAAATCATTAATCCTTTCCAAATTAACATACCTATTTTCATTACTTCCAAACCCTTCTGAAAAAATAATCAAAATACTGACACAGAATAGTTATGAATTTATTTGAATTCCAAAAGAGATAAAATCAAAAGAGATATCTTAATACAGGATTATGACTGTGGAGGTATAAACATGGTAGACATTCCAATATATTTGAATTCTATCAAAGCTAGCTGGATAAAAAGGATAAAAAACAATTCCAATAATGGAAAGTGGAAAGAAATAACAAACAAGAGATTGGAAAAAGTATCTGAGATGAATCTATTTAAATGTAACTTAAATGAAAAAGATATTTTAAAATTAAAATTGGAAAATACATCTTTAAAAGATATACTCATTTCATGGAGTAAAATAAATTTCAACAAAAATCCACAAGATATAACAATGCAAATAATTTGGAATAGTTCGCTTATTAAAAATAATAAATCAATAATAAATTTCCCTTTATGGATAAAGGAAAACATAATTTATATTAAAGATATCTACGACGCGGAATCTAAACAGTTCAAAACATTTGATATACTAAAAAACGAATATCATATACCTAACTCAGAATTTTTAAACTATCATAGATTAATTGCACCAATTCCAAAAGAATGGAAAATGAAATTAGGAACAATTGATATAAACGATACAACAGATGAAATAAACTTATATAGATTATTAGAAACAACAAAATCTTGTTACTTGAATAAAAACCTAACTAAAATTCAAAAGAACAAAAAACTGTCAGAGGAAAAAACAAAATCTCAAACTAAATGGGAATTATTCTTTCCGGAAAATCAGTTCTGTTGGAAAGATATATTCAAAAATTCTATTACTTTTTGCAAAGATAACAGTTTACAAAACTTCCATTTTAATTTTCTCCACAGAAATATTGCAACAAACAAATTTTTATTTAAATGCAACTTAACAGAATCGAGCCTGTGTGACTTTTGTAATATGGAAGTTGAAAGTATGGAACACTTGTTCTGGAACTGTACAAAGATTCAGAAATTTTGGAACCAAATTTTCAAATGGTTGAACGATTGTGATATTCAGGTACAACAGAATAAGTTCCTGACATTCTTTCACTCAAAAAACAAGGTCATCTCATATATCCTCATGCTCTCAAAATACTTTATATACAAATGTAAAATAAAGAAAATAGTACCAGAAACAACTAATTTTAAACAAAAGCTGATAAATAGATTAAAACTAGAAAAATATACAGCGTTCCGTAACGATCGTCTTGATAATTTCAATAACGATTGGAAATGTTTTCTCCCTTTACTTTAAACAACAAAATCTACATACCACGGTAGTCTTCTTACTTTTCTCTTTTTTTCCCCTTATTGTTGTTATTT
Source organism: Mercenaria mercenaria (assembly GCF_021730395.1). Classification (NCBI taxonomy): domain Eukaryota; kingdom Metazoa; phylum Mollusca; class Bivalvia; order Venerida; family Veneridae; genus Mercenaria; species Mercenaria mercenaria. The sequence goes on from NC_069362.1 coordinate 31,281,187, forward strand.
TTAACCATTACGTTCCTTAAAATGGCCAACAACTACTCTATGTACATGTTAAAAATAGTACAAGATATTTGTATATTATTGAAATGTATTGTAAAATATATTGTGACAAGTAAACGGGCCTTAAACGTGGTTCAAAAAAAACCAAAAAAAAAACAAAACATTTTATAATCCTCTTTACGGCCATTCTTTTTTTAATTTGTATAAGTAGAGGTCTCTTTGCTTAATTTTGTCAATAATATCTGAGGTCATCCGTGGTTCAGTAGATTGCTTAAGTTTAATTTCTTTAATGGGAGCAACAGAATTTAATACTTTCAAGAAAATGTCTTTAAAAGCCAGCCAGGCCGAGTTTACATCTTTTGCTAAAAAACATACATCCCAGTTTTCACTGGTCAATTTATAGACAAAATCGTCTTTATTATAATTTTTTAGAGATCTCAGTTTAACAATATTTTGTTTCTTTGTGGGTATCTTAACCGACTTTCGAGTACAAAAATTTTAGGAAGTGATCACTAATTCCAACAGGGATAGTTCCTGACTGGGAAAAATTCTCAGAAGTATTACAGATAACATAATCTAACAGACTACTAGTAGTATCTGTAATTCTTGTTGGTTCAGAAATAATCTGATTAAGGTTAAACATTCTTAAAATATTAGAATACAATATAAAAATATTACTTGGTTTCTTTTTAAAACAAATGTTAAAATCACCTTGAATTATGATTTCACAATCTGACCTTTACTTAGACAAAGTACTTTCAAAATGATCCAGAACGTCTGTTTGTTTGGGGGGTTCACTTGAATAAATACCGGCTAATCTTGGTCGCATTTTTTCGAAAAATTCATCAATTTCATTTTATTATTAAAAGCGTTAAAAGTAAGGTATCAAAGTGAAATTTCTTTTAATAAGTAGTATTGCCTAATCGAATATTAAAAACAAGGTTCTTCCCGACGGGCACGCCGTCGGGAACATTTGCTGAACTTTGTCATTTTTGGCTTAAAATATTAGCAGTAAAATAAGGAAAAAGTGCTTATAAATATTTATTTTGGGTAAATAACTGCAAATAAAAACTTGTTTTGATAGAAAATGACAAAATCTGAATGTTTGTGACAAAAAAGACAACATCTGTTCGTTCGTCTGTACGTAATTAAAGATAAAAGCTGTATTTCTGTACTTTTCCATACGGAAAATGTCCGTGTTTTTCATTAACTTCAAATAATTGTAGAATGTTCCAAACACAAGATATTTTAATGAAATAACTTTTATAAATTAAATTCAAACATTGTCTAAACGGATATGTAACTTGTATAACTTTACCTCTTACGGTTTCGTCGGAGAACCGTCTCAAAATGTATCAGTTTTCGTGAAAATATTCATACTATGTACATATATTAAATAGAGGGGTGGTCCTTGTCTGAGAAGCCATATCTTCATAACCTGATGTCCGATTTTAATAAATGATACCTTGTTGCAAAGGACAAGTCAGTACCTAGAGAAAAGAGGCCACGTCAGGTTCGAACCCGGTCGGCTAGGGGTCAAGGTCATAGGTCAAATTCCGGTAATATTCTCAAAATATAAACTTGTCAGAGCAGTCAAGACGGTCCTGAAAACCCAAGCACTACCTTCACTGAGTCCAATGACACCATTGGAGCAATTCTCACGGCTCCCTGGGTCGGGTCAGCTTAGTCTTGGCCAGCACCCTACCGCATATAACAAGATTGATCATTTTCTGATACCTGTCCTATTTTTAAAAGTATTATTATTGTAATTTATACTGAATTTCAGTTGATAAAGACACTTTCTTAGATTTTGACCCTTGTTCGAGTCTCTACACCCCAGGTACCTACCTATACTATATATATATATATATATTCGTAGATGACCTGGCTTTACATTTAAGCTACGTACAAGTCCATATGATGCCATCAGAGCTCAGAACAGGTATCAGAACATGATTTAACTTGTTATATGCGGTAGGGTGTTGGCCAAGACTAAGCTGACCCGACCGAGGGAGCCGTGAGAATTGCTCCAATGGTGTGATTGGACTCAATGAAGGTAGTGCTTGGGTTTTCAGGACCGTCTTTACTGCTCTGACAAGATCATACTTTGATAATATTACCGGAATTTGACCTATGACCTTGACCCCTAGCTGACCGGGTTCGAACCTGACGTGGTCTCTTTTTTCTAGGTACTGACTTGTCCTTTGCAACAAGGTATCATTTATTAAAATCGGACATCAGGTTATGAAGGTATGGCTTCACAGACAAGGACCACCCTTCTATTTTATATATGAAGAAGTATGCATATTTTCACGAAAACTGATATATTTTGAGACGGTCCTCCGACGAAAACGTCGGAGGTAAAATTATACAAGTTACATATCCGTTTAGACAATGTTTGAATTTAATATATAAAAGTTATTACATTAATATATCTTGTGTTTGGAACATTCTACAATTATTTGAAGTTAATGAAAACACGGACATTTTCCGTACAGAAAAGTATGGAAATATTTTACCTTTTCACCGGTAGACGGGCGACATGCGATACGACATTATGAAAATGTCGCTTCGTATTGTCGAGTGTCACTTCGCTGTCGTGTATCGTTTGGAATTGTCGCGCGTCGACCCTCACCCAAACCCGCGACACGCCACATACGATACGACATTAGGAAAATGTCGCTTCGCGTTGTCGAGCGTCGTTTGAGATTATCGCATGTCGTTTGATAATGTCGCCGTCGCGTTTGCAGGGTCGACACACGACAACGCGAAGTGACATCGCGACATTACGAAGTGACATAGCGACAATGCGATATGACACTTGACAACGCGAAGTGACATCGCGATATATCGTGCTTTTGAAAGGCGACATTTCAAAGTGGATATCGCGACATTGTCGTTTGGGATTGTCGCCGTCGTTTGCAATTGTCGGGTGTCACTTCGTAATGTCGCTATGTCACTTCGCGTTGTCGTGTGTCGCCCCACAAACGCGACGGCGACATTATAAATGGCCCCAACAGGATTCCGTAATCATCGCATTATCAGTATCGACGTAATCCAGCCATCATCTGGTACCTTAAACATTCTGTATACAAGAGTACTGTTGCTACCGAAATAATTTTTGACGGAGGTATTCCTTATGCCGTTGAAATGCACTTTTTAAAATGCAACGTTAAGGGATACCGATCGCAATACACCGTTGATGTTCGAGAACCACTTTCGTAAATGAATTTTTACCTAAAACAAATGCCAAATACTTATCCGTTAACACCGAAGTCTGAATTATTTATCTTCTACTGCATCTCTGTAGGTAGAACTTTATTTTTTTTTCACATCAACCTTACTAGTTTTGTTGTTATTTACTTCGGTCCTTTAGCTGCAGTGTTTCTGTATACATGTATTTACCGGTACTAGAGAGTACATTTCATTGACTCTCGCATAGAGTCCTAGTCAAACATTGTTTGCTTAACAAAGGTTTGGCGTCTAATTTATCACGGGTCAAAGTTCAGATGCGCAGAAATTGCACCAGGAGGGCGTTAGCCCATTGGTTTAATATCCAAGCATCTGAACCGATGAACCGTGGTAAATTAGACGATAAATCACAAGAAGGCCTTGATTGTTTTCATTCTTACATGGTCATTGAAATATTTTGATAAAATTATGCTGGGCTTCATTTATCCGAGTAGTAATGAATAGAACGCCTTACATCATATTCTTCTCTTACCGGTCAGCGCGTCAACCGTTATTTACCGCAGAATAGATTCTTGCAGACCAATCGAGCCATGTTAGAACTTTACTTAACTTGGTTGCGTTCTATTCTTCCATTTTATTTATAACTTACTATTGAACTAGAATATCAACACAAACAGAAGCTAGTGTGATGAATATTTCAATTTTAGCTCGACTATTCGTAGAATAAGTAAAGCTATCCTACTCGCCACGGTTTTGGCATCAGTGTCGGCGGCAAACCTTGGTTAAGTTTTTCTTACTTGACAAAACCTTCTGACATATAGCTTTGAAACTTTCATTTGTGTACCATCACCATGTCAAGTTGTAGGCAATATTCTCCATGTGTTTGCACGCCTACATAACTAGGACAAGGATTTTGGCTAAATTATGATCCTTTTTTGACATGGACATTAATAAATGATAATAATAAGTTACACATTGTGATATAGTGCAAAATTATACGGTTCCACAAATACAGGTATATCATTCGTCTTGTCTATTTTCCTTCTTTTCACTGAAAATCTCTGGTTACATTTTGACCCCAGGTCTACATGAAATCTTCGAATAGTCGAGCGCGCTGTCAACAGACAGCTCCTGTTGTTCAGTCTCGTGCTCTTTTGTTATCATGGCACCATTGTCCTCCATTCAAACCACCTCGTTCATAGAATAAAGTTCTCGCTTTGAAATAATATGACGACAAACTTTAGAGAAAATATATATTTTGAATTATTTATTATTGACAATAGATCTAGTAACATATTCAAAGGTATTTCACATATTTTCAGAGGATTTTAAAATGAGGACATCACGAGCGCCTGTGTATCCCATTGTTGAAGATGTAGAAGACACTGCCGAAGTTTGCAGTAAATGCAAATGAAAGTATGCCAGTTGGAGTAAGGTTTGTAAATATACTTTTATACAGTATGAATATTATGAGGTAATTCGAACCATAATTCAAGCTTTGTTGGTGTACTCTATTGGTATAATTTCATCTAAAATACATGTACTCATAAAAAGAAACTTCAATTCTGACCCATATATAATACCGTCATAAGATATTAATACTGAGAACAAAGTAAGATTCATGGGCGGAACAAAGCTAATACGAAGTAACAGAAATGTCCAGCTATTCTGTACTCGAGAATATGGAATATACTAATCTCATTTCGTATACAAAATGTTTAGAAAGTTAACGTAGATATGTTTAAGACTAAAAAGAGATTTTAGATAGCGAGGATATTTTTCAGGAACCACTTGTTTGACAGACTTTGAAGAAAATGCACAAACCCTCAGAGAAAGCCAATGACAGGAAACAAAGATGAGAAAAGAAGTTTGTTCTTTTAGTGTCAAGTATTAACCCTCTGAAGAGATCGAGTTCAACAGGGACAATTGAATAATAGAATTTTTCATATAACCGAGCGAATACATACATACGTTTATTTTATATGTAAATCTTTCAACTTTATTTGAAATAGCTTCAAATAAAAGGTAGTAAATCAGTTAGGCCAGAGTTTTTTAATAACTTGGGTTACGGGAGATTTTCCAAAAATGAGCATAAGGAGGAGGGAATAAAAATAAAAATAAAGTAGGAAAATGTTAGCATCGGAAAAAAAAATAAAAAAAAATGAAAAAAAAACACAAAAAATTTTATTTTGTAAAAAGTGCCACTGGGTTAAAAAAAAATTGTTGTTTCAGGCAAATGTAGATTCACAACACAGTCTAGATAAATCAGGCAAGTTATTTTCCCAATTTGAAGCATTTTATTCCCACTTTCTTTATTAAAGCCTCCATGTTGTATGTTATAATATTATGTTGTAGAAACTATTAAATACTTGAATTTTTTTTGCATGTTGCTTGCCTGCTTTAAACATATATATAGCTTGCTAATAAATAGAGACTAAACATGCCCGGCATTGTATTCTGTTTCTGGTGTTGGTGTGATTATATATAGTGTAGTGTAGTATTGTTGTCACATCCTATGCATTGTGTTTCTGACCTTTTAACCCTTAGCACTCTAAGTTTCTAAAATGGACAGGTTCATCATTCAATTTGGGCAATACCATTTATCATTCGAAGGGGTGTGCACTCAAAATGTACTGACTGAATAGCGAACAGTGCAGACAATCATCAGTCTGCACGGATGTATTTATGCTCCGACATGGGCCATTTTACACAATACATGCCAGACAGTCCCAAGCCTGTTAAGTGTGAGGGGTCTCTTAAAAGTTACTGAACTCCATATCTGGCTACAACTTTGAAAGTAATTTGAGGTAGACTTTAAAATTTAAATTGCGGATTTTAAAAACAATCAGCAAAGGTACTACATTCAAACTTACACATACTTTTTCTTTAATAGTTCAAGATTTTGTAATATTACTCAGTTTCAAATGTTTTAAAATATTAAAAGTAATTGGTCCATACATGGAGTTCAGTACCCTTGCAGGGCTTCCATTATGATTCAATTTCATGGAGTCAGGACTGCCTAACATTCAGATTTTGGAGTCCCTCTTAAAATTTCTTGGAGTCCTACATATTTTCACTTTGTACAGTTACTTTCAATACCATCATCATCACCATCATCATCATAAATTATGATGTCACACTGGGAATTTTTTTCTCTGAGCCACTGCTTTTTCCGAAGATAAAATTATGAGGCCAACAACGGCGAAAGCATAGCATTGACGTTCTTGTAGGACTACATTATATGTACCAAAGTACTCATACTACTCAAGAAATTAATGTAGTTATTACATATTTCTTAGAAACCCTTTAAAAAGCTATTTAGAAAATAAATTTGTGTTAATTTCTAAAATTATCATTTTTATAAACATCATTCTGCCATTTAATAAAAAAATTCTGAAAATCACATTGAAAATAAAGATGTCAAAATAGAAAATTAAAAAAAAAAACAGTGTTTTATTTTGCACATTGCCTATAAGTGGGTGGGGTTCGATGCCTTCGCATGTTGTATTCTCGAAAAATACTTCAAAATAAGAGCTCCTTTTGCAACAGTTGTCATATTTTTCTTAAATGTAGACTTTTTATTGGCTTTTTATTAAGACTGCACTAAAAAATCTCGTCAGAAATGACAGAAATATCCGAAAATCATGGTCGCGAAAACGGGTGACAAATTCAGAAAACGTAAGTTAGAATTAAATATTTGATAAAATACCTATGTTTTATTGCTTTTCTATCATCATAGCTATTCAATACTTACAATTTCTGCTTGTGTAAAGCATTTTTATTTGTTTTTGCCCAAACTAACCCTCGGCAATCATAGAAAATTTGTCTAACGGCCGACTGCTCATAAAATCGTATCAATTGCACAAAATGTTGCGTATAATTATCCAGTTTGTTATTCAATAATCTAATTATCGCCAATTAACTGCCTGATCAAATAAAAAAAAATGCAAATTAGCTCCCTCCCTTTCAATAACGGATGTTGTGTCTACACAGATTATCGATTTTTCACACCTTTTGGTTCGTAAAACTGGAAATATTCGTAGTTTTGCAGACAGACATAGCTTCGGGCCATTTTCGCCATTTAGAAAATTTCAGAGCCACATTTAATTTTTTGTCGCAAATGGCTCAAGTGGCGATCGACAGCGTGAATCATTACTTTCATCATCATACTAATTGGTTCAGAACAGTGCATAAAGTAATAGAATTTAGAGAAAAGGACCACTAGATTGATTAGAAAACATCTTATTTAACAAAAAATATTTTATTGTTTTTTACATTTATAGCAACAGTCAGCATTTTATTAAAATCACCAGACTTACTGTTGTTCAGCTACAAAACGAAAATCCACTTAAAAAAATCTGAAGTACATTTTACTTGGAGTAGAATTATGTCAAATTACGTCATTCACCTTGCAATACCCAACCAGTTAACTTTTATCCCACATCAAAGAAAATCAATAAAGGAAACTTTTGCCGACACTCCTTTTGATGTCAGCCGCCATGTGCTGGTCGAAATGTGTCAAAGATATCAGTTTTTAAGAGGTCAGGAGACAAATTGAATGTTTTTTTTTCTTCTAAAAATACTGTAAAAGGATTTATCACTGATGAAAATCCAAAGTAAGTAGCAAATTTATTACCGGTCGGAAAAAGTGTATTAATTTTAACTGGATGTGAAATGTCATTTGCTAAAATATAGTTACTTGCTGAGGTTTTTGTGCTGAAATTATCGATATATTTTCCACAATTAAGTTACTTTGTCTTCCAACTTAGGAGCTTGTTTCACCAATTTAATCCAAGCCTTTTGTTGTCTGCAATTAACGCCTTCTAAACATGTCAGCTGATCTGGATAACGGTTTATATTTACAGACGTTCTCTATCAGACACGATACTTTCACACACTTCAAACACTGCCGGCAGTTTTTACGAGGCTGTCAATCATCAAGTGTTAATTATGGGGCGGAGCTAGTCACGTCATTCTAGTAAAGTTACGTTACGGTGTATTGATTTTGTCGTCCTTTGAGAATATTGGAAGTCCTTTGTACGCGCTGTGATATTTATTGTAGGTTAATATAGACACTGTTTTATTTTCCACCACGGAACGTAGATGCAAGCGTCGGGGAAAATAAAAATAAAATCGCAATTTTGAATTTTATTTTTATTTGGAATTTTAGAGAATTAGGACCGGCGCTCCCGTAACCCAAGTTATTAAAAAACTCTGGCCTTAGAGAACTTTACATTTTTGTTGCTTTCATCATTTATGCCTTCATTTACAGATGAAAGCTTTAATAGCTAATTGAATTACACTCTGCTTGATTTGGATTATGCGTGTTTTTGCAACAGTATTTCTGTTGAGGACGAATTATTTCAGACACAAATATCTTTTATCAAATCATCAAACGCCAGGGAATCGAACTCATAGCTCCATCATCCTCAGATCTGCGCTCTCCCTGGTGCGGGTGATACGATGGTCAAATACAGACAATCTCCAAACTATTCAAATCATGGAGGCTTGAACCAATGCCATGCAGTGCCTATGCAAGTCGTCTATAGAGCATTCAGTTAAACTCGCACTGAAATGGCCAGGGAGAAAAATAATTGTAATCTGTACGCTTGCGTGTCGTAAAACTACATACAAAGCTTCAGCTAAACAGTGTCACATGACTCACATAGCTTAATTAAATTGCTCCTTACAAACGAGTCCACTTTTTCGGAACTAAAAAATACTAATGTTCTGATTTCTGAAACTTTAGAGGTTTTTTAGAGTAGAAACTGAAATTCTACACGTACCTGTTACACGTATGAAATTACAATAAGTTTATTTGCGTAAAATGAAAAACAAAAACAAAAACATTTTAAATTATGTTTATTTTAAAATCAAATGAAATAAAAATTACTTCCATGGTTAATCACCGAATTATCTCTATTTAATCAGTCTAAAAAATATCAAAAAGAATAATTAATCAAACTTGCGACGTCAACTCATCATTATGGCATCAATATCACAAAACAATCACGTTTACAAGCACCAATACCATTATTGGCATTTAATTATTACAGAACAATCATTTCAAAGCTCAGTTACCGATATTGGCGTCAATTATCACAAAAATGTTCAACAATCGATTTTGAATTAAGTTTCACTTTTTCGTTTATCGCCGTTTCCAACAGCATTTCAGTTAGTGTTCCTGGATTCTGCACCAGTTCAAACGTGTTACCTGCAAGTAACTACCAACTTCCCCATATGAATCAGATCTGGAGGACGAATGATTTCAGTCACAATGTCTTTTATCTATCGTCACGAACATACGCCCACCCGGGGATCGAACTCACGACACCGCGATCCGTACATCTGTGCTCTCCGTATTAAGCTAAGCGGGCGGAACTTTGAATTCAGTTGACATAAGGTCTGGCTAATAACCTAATATCAAACGTGTTTATTATTAAAAGACTTAAACAGCTGTCGTGCACATGAATTTAATATTCTTTTATCACATACTCTAGAGAAAAAAACATCATATATTAAATGCTAAACAAGAAAAAGACTTCCACAAATTTGACTACTTAATCTTGAGGTTAGAAAGTGACGGTTTAAGACAAAGGCGTCCGTGTATGACATAATACTGACAATATCACACTGACCCTGACCTCGGGTAAAGCTAAACGTGGAATCATCTTTAGGCTTATTAAATAAAAATGATTTAAGATCTGGGCTGATGCACTTAAATGCATTGTCCAAATTATATCAAATTACAAAGATATTACATTTTTGTAAAATTATGATTATTTATATGGCACAAAACCCACAAAATATAGTTCAACGAAAAACAACTTAAATCCGCTGTGTTTGGCACTAGAAGTTTTTAGTAATGGGGACGTCAGTTGGAGCTGCGCATCCATATCGTTTAGCAGTTATTACAGGCGATATTTCAAACAGAAGAAAACATTAAGAATAACTTCTTCTTTACGTCAGTTATTTAATAATCTAGATAAAATGTAAATATAAGACAAATCCTGGTTTGTAATTCGGTTACTGTTGTAATAATCTTGATCTACCCTGGTATGTGTTTCTACAGGCGGGTTGGTTGCGGGTTGGAAAGTTGGGAAGAGTTGTGTTGGTACCGCATTAAATAGACTGTTTGCTACTGTGGTAGGAGCGATTCTAGATTCTACGCAATCAAATATAGCCGAACCACCATCCAGACTCCCGGGCCATCCTCTTGAACTATAGCATCGGAGAAAACACTTCACCGCGCAAGAATATATGTCCCTGTTGTAACGGTATCTGGATGCACAAAAACCTTGAACAAAAGAGAAGAGAAATGTCAAAACAGCAAAAAAAATCTTCGGTAATACGCTAGGCAGTTCTGATGGTACATCTTTAAATAACGGGGCGATGCGCATAGCGAGAAAGGGAGAAATGTTACAAAAATATACTGGTTTACGCTAATAGTATTACCACTGTTTTCTTTGACTGTACTTTTACAGAAGAATGAAGCTCGTTTTTATTACAGAAACACTAAAAATCACTATTTGTTTCAAACAAGAAGTGCACTGGTCATTAGCTTTAGACAACAGATTTGAACAACTGTAAAAAGAGCATTTGCATAAAGGAAACACATTTTTCAGTCAATATATATCATTGCTAGCAAATCACATCTACTTTGATCCACAATCAACTTAAAAATGCAAAAGTATCGGTGAATATTTTTCATTGAAGAAATATTCAGTCGACTATATAGGTTAGTTTGAATGGAAAGATAATATAATATTCTTACGCCACATTTTCATAAAAAATCGTTCAGTTGTCAGCGTTGTCGTTGGTATCCATTGTGTTGTAGACCAGGGGGGACTAGCAGTAGTTGTCACGACAACCGGCCTCTGCGATGTTGTCCTATCCCACCACTGTGTTGTTGGCCAAAACGGCGATTGTGTTGTTGTTTGCCGACGTGTGGTCCGGCAGGGTTGTCGGGTGGGCTGTTTTGTGGTTGCTGATGACGTCTGTGATGGAGTGGTCGGTTTTATGGTTACCGGTGAGGATGGTGCTGTCTCTGTGGTTGGTTTTGTGGTTACCGGCGAGGATGGTGCTGTCTTTCTAGTCGGCTTTGTAGTGATTGGTATAACCGTGGTTGATTCAGCGGAAAATTTAGTGGTCAGCTGTCTGCTATCACACAGTGAGAATGGCGGCAAAGGTGGCGGTCCAGGAAATACTTTCAAACAGTTTCTATCGCGACCTGAATGAAACCAACAATCATATCAGGGTCTAAAGTTATAGACAAGTTTCAGACTTGGTCAAATTTAGAAGTGAACTTAGAATCAAGCGATCGAATGCTGGAGTCAAGAGTCTTTTAGTTCAGATTTGTGGTAAAAAATTCTTCGCCCAAACTATAAGGAGGTCATGCATGACTCCAGCTATATGATAGTCAAATGTGTGATGAAAGTAAAATGGAAAATGTGCAAAATTATGACCCGATAGAGATTGTTATTCGAAATCCGGTTTATGCATCAAGAAACTAATTAACTGACTTCGCTTTAAGTCATATTACGTTCATGGTGAGTAATGAATGTCGAAAACGAATTTAAACGCAAATAAAATGTTGTTCATTAACTTATCGTCACGTAGTTATATGAGCCGTGCCATGAGAAAACCAACATAGTGGCTTTGTGACCAGCATGGATCCAGACCAGCCTGCGCATCCACGCAGTCTGGTCAGGATCCATGCTGTTCGCTTTCATTCTCTATTGCAATTATAGAAACCGTTAGCGAACAGCATGGATCCTGACCAGACTGCGCGGATGCGCAGGCTGGTCTGGATCCATGCTGGTCGCAAAGCCACTATGTTGGTTTTCTCATGGCGCGGCTCATATATGAACTGTTTCATAGGATGGACATGTAATGCGTTTTCACCGTGATCGAGAACATGTTGCTTTAAGCAACAGCAGTACAGTGTTAAACTTTAACTGAAAGTACATAAATATTAAACGCACTTACATTCACCTGATGATTGTACATTTTATCATATGCAAGAGACATCAGTAGTAATCGTACCAGGACACGAATGAGCTGTATACCGCTAAACAAAATATTTATATATATCGAAACACAGAACACAATTCGGTTAGATTTAGTTGGTATCCATGATCTCAACGGAGATCATCATAACTTCTATCAACAGAGTCAAAGCAGAGTCAAAGTAAATGTTAAAAGTCGCATTAAGACTGCAGCTAAGCTTTAAGATCATTTACTGTACATAAAAGATTAATTAGAACAACTGAAAAATGAATAATTATCATAGAGTAAAATGATAATCATATCGTACATGATTTAGTGGCGTTTTGTACAGAGACGAACTTGAAGGTCGTGTTTGAACAGCCGGTTTCGTCGGAGAGGTCAAAGCATTCTGGAATACCATTACACCGTATACAACTCTGGTCCGGCCGGGAACTACATGTGTTGTCGTGTCTGTAGGGAAAAAACGCTTCAACTGAAATTATTGATACAGTATTCAATGTTGGTAACATTACGAAATTGTCCTGTTATTACTGTCAACTAAATGAAATAACAATTTCAAGTATTTCGCTGAAACATATATCGGTATATTAATTACGAAATGACTGAGATAACAAACATTAAATTTGGTAGATATAAACTTTAAATATACCATGTTTACTTAAATATTATAATTGTTGCTTTATACCTGTAACAATTCGTAATAATATTATAATTATACATACTTATATCTAAGACAATAAACGTAAGCCATACCTGCATATATCTGAAACGTTGACAACATTACCATCATAAAGATATCTCTAGTATAACACCAGACTGACATGTCTGTTTTATTCTTCATAATTATTCTTCATAATTAACACTGCTGTACTAAACGTGCACAAAATTAAGGTATTTATCCCCTATCCTACATTTAACTATTCATAAATGTCATGTTTTGTCACTTGCTTGTCTATAATTGGAAAAAAAGTTGCTGGTAAAGAAATTAAGCGCGTTTTTTACACACTGAGACAGTACTTTTCTCCACGGTACAGTAAATTGGCCAAATTTATTTGATAACTGCGGTGAATGTCCCGACATGCATTTAAACAAATGTTTTTAAAGGTAGATTTGAGGAAAACAGATTTTTTTGCATTATATGCCAAAGGCACAACTTCTAGCTTTCATGTAATGGATCTGATGACAGAACACAATTGAAAACAACCGACATTTATCTAAATATAAACTTGGACGTACACGTACAATGTTTACCTTTCCTTTCATTACAGTAGTCTTATTTGTTCAGTTTCTTCTTTGAGAAAGTTGAAATAGTATAAACATTGTTTCCTGAAACAACGTTCTGTGAAATGCATGCTTCATACATGCCAACAGGGTGTATATTCATATACAGGCTACAGCCTAGAGCAGTTAGGCACAATGATCAAAGAAATGCATCGCATTAAAAATGGAAACAATAAGTCGATTACTCTACAATCTACAGACATAATAATTATACTGAAATGGGCCGCAACTGGGTTTCTTAAGATCACACCACTTCAGCTGAATTGAAAGAATCAGTGTACTGAAATAAGCACCTCTGGTAGCAATTTGATCAAGATATGCATCGTCTGGATTTTCTAAGTAGCTTTTTGTCATTATACGATGTGCAACAAAATTCCCTAAGATTACAACCATGCTCCATGCAGTATAATGTTAAAGTTAATTTGGGCTAGTTGGCAGTCAGTCACAGCGATTGCCTGTTGAGCTAATTCTTTGTGATTTTATTGTGCCTAGTCATTGAAAGCTTCAACAAAGATTTCTGTCCATATCGGCTTTCGATATGGTTTATATATTGACTCTATCCCAGTTCGGGTCCAAAATCAAGCCTTCTTGGCAGATCTATCGCTTATTACATTTAGAATCACCGCATCTTTGCATTATTTACCTTGACATCTATGATAGCGAGAACTGGGACTGACTTGATTTCTCAAAGAGTACAACTCTCCCAATATTTAATGACATATCAAGCTGTTGCTATATCATACAACACAAGCCTACTCCCTTTAGTGCCTGTCAATCCAACATGAGTTTGGTTCTTGATGTATTGGGTTTTACTTGTTACCTCAAAACCAAACCTGAATCATGCTGTTTTACTATCCGTGATAGAAGAATATATTTCTTGCATAGGATCAGGAAGATCATCCTTTTTGTTGTCTGCCCTTCTTCAATTATTAAGATTCTGGACTTTATCGGCATTCAATTTATCATCTAGTGCATAAAGTATCTCTTTTGCCTTTACGTCCGTTTTAACTTGTGATGATCTAATTATCCATGACGCATCTTCTTGATGGAAAACAAACCTAAAAAGCTAAAACAGTGTATATGGACCTCAGTAGTATGATAGTATGATAGTATGTATTCACGTAAAAAATAGAGCTTGCTGTGACAGTGTATTTCTCTAATCTCTAAAATGTTGTCTTTTTGCTACTCACTACAAATCACCACTTAAACCTTCAAAGTACCAGTAGATATTGCAGCGGATGTGCTCGTGCATATTGTTGTGTTCCACATGCTTGATCTCTACTGCATGTTTGTTGAGAAGTGGATTCTCACCTTTGTGTAGCTGTATCCTCAGTTTTGTCATGAAATTAAGGCTTGTCTTATATTCTTGGCAATTCCAGGCATTCTAGTCTTTTGGCATTATATTCAGAAGAGCAATGGGTAACGAAGTATAAACCTTCAAAACAAAATTCTTATGAATGGAATTAACCAGCACATGAAAATAAAACTTAGTAAACGGTATACGATACTTCTTAAAGATAACAAGAAAGAAAACAGACAGGGACAGGACAAAATAGTCGATGAAAATTGCCAAGCAAAACTATCAGAATACATTTGTAAATTACATTTATTTTTTTTCTTATCTGATCAAGAGACGTTGCGATGGAAACAATGTATTAAACCTTTCCCCTATTACCACCCAGTGCTAATCTATGTGAAGCGATACTTCCTAAGGATGATAAGAAAGAAAACAAACAGGGACAGGACAAAATAACCGATGAAAAGTGCCGAGCAAAACTATCAGAATACATTTGTAAATTACATTTTTATTCTTATCTGATCAAGAGCCTTTCTCCTATTACCACCCAGTGCTAATCTATGTGAAGCGATTGTAATAAATGATCGTTTGAATTAAACTTGGCCTGAAGAGTGACATTGACAAGTTAACAAGGTGCTTTTTGCATTGATATGATAAACCAGTAAACTATAAATATAGTTGTTAAAGGCCAATTATGTTTAAGACATTGTGGGTTCATGAGAAAAGTCCTAATTACGTGCAAAAATAAGAGATGTATTCAGTGCTTTTACAATTTGCATTTTTAAAACACAATATTGATGGTTATACTTGTACTTTGTTTAATGTCAGGTGAATGTAAATCGAAAGATTATGTCAAATTCAGCATTATTTTGTTAAAGGTTTTGGATGTTACCAGTGTCCATGAGCATTTTTGTCACAGCATTCCACTGTTTTTGTTGAAAATATTGACAGCACAAAGTAACCTTTTACGGATATTCTGAATATAGGTTATATGTTTTTTCTCTTCTATTTTACATACAATAGCCTTGTGTTACAAAACTATTGTAGATTATTACACATTATTATGACCTTTGTGTGTATGTGTAAAGGGAAATGAAATGCACAGCTGTCATATGCGATCATTAAATGTTCAATAGTGTTATTTTTGACACTTTATATAGTATATCTGTCTTTATTATAGTTCGTACTTAATAAACATGTTATAATCAATAGTAATAAAATACAACAACCTAATGAATTCACGTATAAGTCAGGGTCATAATTGTGAACATGTGTATTTGTTTCATAAGTATTTGCCACAGTTAAGGCGACCTTTAACATAATTCAGGCGACCTTTAACATAATTCTAACCGAACGTAACAAAACCAATCCTATACAAAATCAAGAACGCTGAAGAAAATAGAGTATACGTTACAAGGTTTGACACATGAACATCAAATTTATGAATTATTTCAAACAAATTGATTTGTCTACTTTGAAATCTGTTGGAGTTTCCCTTTTTTCGAAGCAAATGTCTAAAAATTTTCTCATTTAGATATATCTGCGGTGGCAAAAAAAAAAACGTTTGCAATAAATGCATATGTACAACATTATTAAAATGTACCTGCAGAAGGCAAGTATGAAAAACATAAACAATTTACAAACAGTTTTGAAGATCAAAATGAAACGCTTATTATAAATAACATTTTACAAGAACTGTTTTAGTTTTATATATTTTATGCCTCTTTACTATTTTGTAAAAAGTTAGTAAAATAATGTGCTTTAGCTATGATGTCTGACGGAACAGGCATGAAACAGCCATAAACATTAAACGGGCTCTAAGATTGGAAAAAGCATGTCGTTTGCCAAGTGATCTTCAGGTTTTTCAAAGACATTTAAAGATGTTTTTCACAATTATTTCTAGCGGATAGAATGTTTTGTAACTTTGCATATTTATAGATTGATGTATGACAAGTTAAAATAAAAAATAAAAATAATAAGTACCCGTGCTTCTTTTTTCAATATTCAAAGTTAATTCAGAACACTAAATCGGTATTTTTGTCTGAAGAAACAGTACATACATGTCATAATAAAACTACTACAAGCAATTATTTATTCGAAGTTTCAATCTGATGTTACTTTTTATGCATCCGAATTAATAACACCACTATAACTATGCATAAAATGTCAACATATAGATATATTAACTCAGAAAAATTACTCTTGACAGATGTCGAAAGTATCTGAAACTGAGAAAAACACTAAGTATTTCTTAATGATATGAAAAATCTTGCGGACAGAATTTTTCCAAATTTTATATTATGTAAGCTAGAACTAAGACAAAAAAATCTAAACCAAAAAAATAATATCAATCCGTGCTTGTTTTCAAGAAAAATTAAAAAATATTCACTCCACCAACAAAAGTATTTTTTCATTACCCCACCAACCTAAAAATCATGAACATTTTTTTTTCTTACAAAACAAATTGCACAATGTTATTATCAGTTCCTTAACCAATATTCTTACTCACATGCGGAATAATGCTCCTTTAAGGTTGCAAGCCTCTAGGTCAAATACTTTTTGAGATACATGCTACACAAGCTTTCACATCCCATTTACGTATATATTTGACCACGTCAAGGGACATAAATCTGTTTTTATTGAGTGAAACCTCAAATAAAAGCACTGGTGCACAACTTCGCATGCTGAAGTTAATTCTAATGTGGTTTCATGACTCTTCGCGCATATAATTTTGAGGTACATGCGACACAAATGTTTAGTCCCTTTATGTACAATTTGACTATCAAGGGCCATAACTCTGGTCTTACTACGTGAAATGCGGGATGGGGCACAAAAAGTATAACAGCATTTTTAGGAAGTTACATTTGAACTTGAAGAAGATACATCTACGTTAAGATTTTCTGGAATTTTATTTGACTTGGAGTCGGCTGCATCATTACTGGACGAAATAGTTTACTTTCAATTTGGCTGTCCACAATGTATTCGATTCGAGCTCTTCCTACAACTACTCCTCTAATAAAACACCATCACTTTTATAGGTAAAATATGGATGCACGACCTATATTGTCAGTACATACGATATATTTTGCGCGAGTGCGTTGCATATCCGACAATTATGCACTTTCAGCGGCGAATTCTGAACTTTACAGTGGATACCGCTTGCTGCGCGATTGAGCTGCGCACAAAATATTGTGATGAACTTCTTTAAGTAACAAGCTTGTTTAAATCTGACTGGTAGATCTTATTAAAGTTGCAGTTAATATTTATACAAAGCGGCGCTTTCTATACTTTCTTACAGATACAGTGTTGCAGGTGTCGTAAGGTAACCCGTACTTAGCTGTTACTGTTGTCTGTTGTTTGCGGGTCCATCTAATGTAATTTTATAATAGAGGTCCGCTTAAACCGATGCTAGGGGCGTGAGGGTTATTATACGTGCTATTGCATGAACTCATGAACAGATTCGATTAAATCGTGTCTATAGTGGCTTCAAAAGGATCTTCCTGCACATTCGATTTACCTTAACAGCAACAGTGGCCTTCCTAGTGCCACGTGGTAGCCATATATTTTAACTCATTAATGCCTCTCATCAACAGAATCAAATAGATTCTGCTATTAGTTTGTTTTCTGTGGACGGTAGAAAGAACATCTTCCAGATTTAAAATTAGTTTCTTCACATATTTCACAAAGATACTATTTGATGCAACATTAATCTGTAAAGATTTTAAGCAACGTAAGTCAAGCGAATTTGCAAGGACTTTTTTTATTTCTTAAAAAACAACCAGAACACTTGCGTGGAGGTATAACATAAGGATGAATGTTAAAAGAAAATATATATTATTTTGAATATGTTTCTGTCGCAAACATTACTTCCAATTTTGTTCTTTTTTTTTTTGACAAAAGTGCATTTTATAAAATGGAAAGAGTATTATTGAATATAATGAATTATTATTGAGATTTCAGTTGTTCTTTCCGCTACCCGCGGGTACATTTAGAATAATAAACGACATTTTTCGCAAAGTTGGAAAGACATATTAACAAGGAATAGAATCAATTCTGTAAATTTGGATAATGTGCTAAATATTTAATTATTTTTAAAGTGTTCACCTTTTATTTATTGGATTGTTATCCCTCCTATAATATTTATTAGAAACTTAATTGAACCCAGTGCCACTTGTATTCTACATGTAATTTATATTCAAGTAACATTATGTTTTCTTGTTGAATTGCATAACTCATTTGTATATATACGATCCACGAAAACGCTTTACATTTTATTAATAGGGTCAACTGCTTTGAATGACATGAGGACATCTGTTCTAGTAAGTGACCATATGTTGGAGCACAATGGTCATCAACTTATGTTTTAATGTCCTGTCCCGTATAAAACATGTCAGTATTTTACTGGTAGGCCAAGTGACATACTGACTGACAGTTACTGTTACTTTCATCAACACGAAATAGGAAAATGTGTAGCTCATATCACAGAGAATGTGTGATGGACAGTAATTGGCTTAGCACATTTTTGGCAATACTGATTAAGGAAATATGAGGCCAGGCGTGCAACAAAACAATGTTCATTCAAATATTACAATTTTTATGTACGAAAGAACCTCCACATCACTACAATTTTTATTTCATGAAATTTCAAAACATCATTCATAGAGGGCTTTCTAAAATTAAGAGGGTTGGGCAAATGAGAATCGGATGATAAGCACCGAATATATAAATATTTTAAAATCAACTAAAGAGAATGCTGCCTTTTAGGTCACAATGATACCGTGGGCAATATCATATATGGTAATATAATAAGCAACAAATAAGAAAATCATATTGAGTTGATCAAAATGTAATTCAAGTTTAAAGTCACATGTAGAAATATATACCTTTCATAAGACTTTTTGAGTATTTGAATAGAACAGCCAACAAGGCCAGAGGTTTACCATAGTTCCTTAGTTCTTCTAGCGAATTTATTTTACCTATGATGGTGAGAATGACAAGATCCAAGTTAAATTATAAATACGCCTTCCAATCAAAATGCAGATCCTGATTTTTATTCAAAATATTTTGAATCCAGTAAAATTCACATAGTCGTGGCAATTCAACTATTCATGTTCTTTTTGAAAATTTGAAAGATGTTTTAGAACATTTTGTTAATGGTTTTTATTTGTACTGACACTAAATTGCGTATGCAATCTTGAGGAATGCAACAACTATGCTATTGTTGCACCAATGATGTCTACACGAAAATAAACATTTGTTTTCTTTCAATACAAAACAGGTAGTAAAAGTATACATGTTTTTCATATCTTTACTTGAATGTTCGGTATTTCAATAAACATCGTAGTTTGACACGTATAATCATATAGTGAGACACAGTTCATCACTGACATATTTATTTGTTGTTTCTTAAATGTTTCATATATAAACTAATGAGTATGCACTACTTATTTGAACTGCTTATCAAATATACACAACATAAAACATTATGAATAGGGTTGACCCTTGCCGAACCTCGAGAAGAGTGTCATATCTCGTCTAAGCGACGGATAGCGATAATTTTTTTGCGGGGCAGTAACAATGCGGCTGTAATTGATAGATTGTGTCTTAAGCAATGATGGATATTAACGAGATAATTCTACCCCCTGGATTTTAGGATTAACTTCAATAATTAGTTTTCGTTTTAAATGGTTTATGTGAATAATTGCTGAAACTGACGATGATAAAATTGATAATGTTTTTTGCGTTATTTATTTTAACGAACTTTGTAGCCGCTGCAGCAGGTAATAACAGTTTTATCTAGCGAAAAACGGAAGAATATTTAGACTGCGAATTCACATATTGTGAATATTTAATGTCTGAATATATTGATTGTTTATCGAAGCTTTTTTCTTCTATAATTGTAAGAAAAGCTCTTGTGATGTGTTTGGTATTGACGAGTCCAAAGTTGTTTGTTTACTATCCATAAGTTATTATCATCATAATGAATATGATATGACGAGGTCTTTATAATTCATACCTTGTCAGGGAATACAAAATATGCTTTTCTCATAAGGCTTAATGTATAGTTTATACCTTAATCTTCGACAATGAACATAATTTTGATTATGCCCGACAAAGTCAAAAAACATTTTAGTTGAGAAAGTGTTTTAGTTATTTTCGGTATCAAAAACGGCGTATTAGAGACCTTATATATAATATATGTTTCCTTCAGGCTTCATTTTTTTTATATAAACAGTCGAAATGTACAGAACAAAACTTTCTGTTTTCTTTGCTTTTTTTCTAGACATAATGATGATGATGATAATCATATCACAATACAACCATCTTTTCATGCATAAAACGTTCAAAAGTGTTTCACAAAATAAATACAAAATATAAGTGACTACATTTAAAAAAAGAACTTACAACTGTTATATGAATGAAATAATCACCGGTACCAAAAACACAGATACAAAACGAGAGAAGACAAACGGATAAAAGAAAAACTTCTGCTTTTAAGTTATAGGATAAAAAATCTTTTTCAAAAATTCGTTAATAGGCTTAAAGTTATCTCTAATCTTGAAATGAAGAGTTGCGTAGACTACGAGCAGGGTAGTCAAAGCTCCAGTTGCCGATCATCCCGGTCCTAGTCTTTGGTAAAATAATGACAAAGTTGCCAGGTATCTTAGGTTTCTTACCAGTCAGTTCTCATTAGGTAAATGATTTAAGTTTTATCGTACTTATCATATTAAAGTTACATTATCAGGGCTCATTTTGCATCACTTTATACATCTTCTTTATCACATGCACGCGTGCTCTTTCCGGCACTTTAAAATTAGTATTGCAAGGTGATATTGCACAACCGTGCATTGAATTATTATGTTAATAAGCAGAGTCATCGATTAAATTATTCGAACACTGTCAATATGACTGATATCATCAGTTCATCAGTGTTTTTTTTTTAATTTATCTATTATTCATTATGTTGATAGTCGAACTCTTTTTAAACTTGAGAGTCTTTCTTGTTTATAGCTTCAGACCCAATGTAGGATGTTTGAACTTGTGTGATAAGTTCAGTTCTGAAACTAAACACGTTTGATATCCTTTATACTAGTTTATCTGTTTTATGACGTATGAACATTCAAAGTTTGTTAAAGGACATGCTCAAATGTGTACATTTGAAGTTCACTTTATTTGAACATAATTATGCTGTATTAGATACTGATAAAACCAATGTGTACTTTTTTCCACTTTTTAGAACATATGCTAAATCAGATACCACAACAGATTTTTCAGGTATTAACACAGTTGAACAAGGATGTTAACAATTCTTGACAGAACATAACAAAATAAGAACAACAATATACCTTAAAATCGATTCAAAGAAAACAGTTTGCGAAAAAACGTCATTTCACACGGCACTGTATTAACTTGCGTCAAAGAAAAAAACATCTAAAAAAGGCATTATTACATACTCGTTACTATTCCCCTTTAAGTTACAATGGAATCGAAAACGTCAATATTTTTCCATAGACTGAAGCCTCATATCGGGTGCGAGACCTAATTTAATGTGTGTTGTTGCATTAATTCTAGTTCTGTATTGTCAATCTTATTCAAGCTATTGAACAAATTCACAATATTTAAGTACACTTATATAAATACGTGTTTATACTTATGTAATAAAAATATTACCATCTTTGCATCGGGAAACATGCACTCGTTCTTTAGCGGAAGAATATTGCGCTCCTAAAATCGCGCAATATTTTCGCTGCAGAACTCGTAGAAAGCAAATAACCTATAAATATTGTTCATGTAGCCAAATGACTTGGTAATCATGAAAAATATAAGTTCAGCTGTAGACTTAGATAATTTATTGGTGTCACTGAGTATTTTCGTGTGTTTGGCTTGTCATATAGTACATGCAATATTGTTTCCAAATATACCGTCTCGCTAATTCAGGACTTAAGTGAGTCTGCATTTTATAATTTTGTTTATATATCTCCTGTTAACAAAGTATGTA
The DNA here is from genome assembly GCF_021730395.1 of Mercenaria mercenaria. NCBI lineage: Eukaryota > Metazoa > Mollusca > Bivalvia > Venerida > Veneridae > Mercenaria > Mercenaria mercenaria. The sequence continues at coordinate 31,303,962 of NC_069362.1, forward strand.
GGAGGCAAATGATTTATGTTCCTAGTTTTATTCCCATGAACAAATGAGGAACATAGGAAACAAAAACAAACAAAATAAAACTTGTGATAAAACGTGAAAGAACCTTTCAGGGCTACAGTTGTCAGGCATACCTTTCTCGAAAAACGAGAGATAACATATGTATACTTCCATAAAATTGCTTGTTTAATGCTTGATACGAAATATATATTCGTCTCCCTGATAGGATAAAGTTGGCACATATGTAAGAGATTCACAATTAGATACATAACCTTGACTGGTAAATACAGATTACGGATAGAATATACTAAACTGACATGCCTTTACCATTTCAAGTAACTCAAAATATACTAAACTGACATGCCTTTACCATTTCAAGTAACTCATGCATCTGCTGTTTTTCTCAGTTTATAAGCATACACTGCATCCAAATCACAACACATCCGCTAACCCAATAACTGTTTATCTTATTAGTATACGAAAACAAAAAATAACTTTATGACAAAAACATAAATCAACATTATGTATTTAGTTATCTGTTTAGAAATCATAACTGTTTAATATATCTTGTATGCTTGAAAATGTACATTAGTCACTTATATACAAAATAATCTACTAACTAGTGGATCTAATAAAGGATTGCAATTACCTTATACTTGTATATTTTATATTAAAGGGGCTGTTCTAGAGCACTGCTGTCAGAATGAACTGTGTCCAATCGATTGTGTACGATGCGATGGTAAACCAACGTGTTATGATCTTTCAGATGAGCTAGGCTGCAGTGCGTATTCTTTACGTCTTTTGTTTATTTATTTGATTAAAAATTATAACTCAGTTTTTGTGATTTCTTCTGTCTTGCGTTAATTCAAATACTGCTTTAGATGTATAAAGAATGTCATTGCAAGATATTTTTGTTCATTATCACAGTTTCACTAGGAACTCAAAAGCCATTTTTTATTGTTTTGTCTAAAGATTTACTACACTATTAAAGATACTGATTTAAATCTAGAAAATCCTAATCAAATAAATTTTTCTTGGCTAAATATATAAATTTACCTTATATGCAAAGTTGCTCATCGCAGTTATATATTATTTCAAGAAACAGCTATTTGTTAAAAATCCATGTTAGTGTCATCACATATTTATATTGTTTTTATCTATACATTTACATTGTATTAATAAGTATTTTTTTCAAACCCGACAAACAGTACTGTTTATACATATTCATTTTATCCTGAAGTAATTCCTGATATTTTGAAATATGAACTTCGGGCATAATATATCTTCATATCTCCTAAATTGTTCTGAAAATACTTATTCCATTGCATTGTAAAATTTTTTTCTGAATTTCTTTTACAGGTAATGAAACAGACAAGAAATTGTTATCTTACGAAAAGCCACCCGTTTTCGTACCTATCATACTAGCAGTATTAAAAGCACAACTTAGACGAGAAAAGGTAGAACTCAGCTACCGTTTTCCAGACCGTAACTGTTTCTCACCGGTTACAAGCATATCAGACAAAGGTAACCAGCCATCTTACGACGTAATGGGTGTTACAACCCCAGGTACTACAACAACAGAAACACCGGTATGGTTACAACTGTTACTGAAGTTAAAAGAAAGCTTTGGTACAACCCCAACTACCACAACAACAACAGAGATACCAGTGTGGAAGTTGTTACTAAATAAATTGAAATCAGAACAAAATGGAAATAATTCCCCTGTGACGTCATGGTCAAAAGTAGACAAAACAACAACACCGGCTTATCAAGCGTCACAGACACCACCATGGCGTCGCACAGCCCGTCTACCAACAACTACAACTCGAACAGAAACAACAAAACTGACTACAACAGCTATAAGGGACCAAACTACTTCTAAAACAACACAGCCAACCACTGCTGAAATAAAAGAAAAAGCTACAACTACAATAGGTAATGAAATTGCTACTGAAATGACGCAACAAACTTCTACCAAAATAATAGAACAATCTACAACTGATATAAGGAAACAAACTACTTCTGAAAAATCGCAAATACCTACTACTGAAATAAAAGAACAAATTACTGAACACACAACAGAAAAAGAATTACCACCAAGTACTGACCAGTCGTTTCCAACAGGTGTTCCTGTCACAATCAAAGAAACTGTATTTTTCACCACACCTAAACAAAAGTTTGTTACCCAAAATAAACAACAAGAGGTTGTTACCCAACTTAAACAAGAGTTTGTCACCCAAAATAAACAACAAGAGATTGTTACCCAAAATACACAACAAGAGCTAGTTACCAAAATTAAACAACAAGAGATCGTTACCCAAAATGAACAAGGGTTTGTTAACCAAAGTAAACAACTAGAGATTGTTACCCAAAGAAAATCGCAAAACGTCCTTGATACAATATCTACCAAAGTGTATCCAAGAAGCTCTTCTGAGCATAATTTATCGACAAAACCCACGGACAGTGTATCATCAATAGAATCTACAACCTCTGTACCAGAAATCTTGATGAGGAATAATAAAGACATTACTGTCACACGTAGTGAACACTCGAATGGAACAGCATATGTAAATGTTACTACAGTGGATAATGTTGGAATAACCAAATTAAATCTTAATAGAACTAAACATTTGGAGTCAAACGAAAGTTTAACAGTCGAAGATATATCAACGGTTTCACAATTTGCGTCCATAGGATCTACAACGGGAACACCGAACGTATCAATAGAAACAGATCACTATAATCATAAGCAAGAGCCGAAACAAGGGTTTAGAAATAAAACTGAGACAAATGATTTAACAACCCCAAGATTGAACACAGAACCTATGACAGTTGTCAGTCATATGCAGATCACTGATGTAACAGAAGAAAAAGAATATGTGCAGCACAATACTTCAAATATTATCTCTGTTACAACTGAGCTTCCATTGCATTTGCTTACAGACCTAGGAGTAACAATTTCTACGGAATTTGCAAAAACAGTAACTGAAGCAGAAACACCAGCACCACTTCAAGAAAGAGTTATACCACGAGTTCCTGAAAACGAACTACTCAAAACGAACATTACGGAAATAAAGATTGGATTTAACGATACGCTAGTTTCTTTGAATAATTCATTAGGTACTGTTGATAGTGAAATCTCACATAAAACTGATTTTTCAAATCCTTCAACCGACATTATAAAAGAACATGACAACGGACAAATTTATGTAAACACATCAAGTTTCATAAACGGTGCCACTGAAAAGCATTATGAGAATGGCAAAAGTTCATCATTGAATTACAGTCTCTCAAATCAATCTGATTCTAATTTGAACTCGGATCTTTCGGCTGTTAGTAAACTTATTGATATTCTACTTGCTAATTATACAAAATCGAATGTTTCGTTATTGTCGGGAAATTTAACGAGCTCAGATTTTATATATCCTAGACTGGAAACAAAATTTGCTGTGCAAAATAACACAGATTTCAATTATTCAGTTCTAGAAAGTAACGTACGTGAACTTGTATTATATGACAGTTCACACACCAAAGATACTATTCAAAACTACAATGCAACAGAAAATATAGATCAACCGTTTTCAGTGTCAATAGTTGAAAGTCAAGAGAAAATAAGTAATACATTAAAAGACAAAGTAGCAACGCCTTCCATTGAAATGTCCCCTGAGAATGAAGTGCGAATTATCTTGGGAAAGTTGAATGCCTTGGTCAGTAAGAATGAAGCACCCTCAAATTTCACACCACAACCCGTGTTAAGGGAAGTCAGTCAGGCACAGACTGGAACAACTATGGTACAGCACATAGCAACAGAAACTCCCTCCTTGTTTACTCAGCCGGCAACAAGGGCACCAATAACACATTTCCAAGAAAGAACACCGGTTATACAACCAGTAACTGCTCCACAAGTACAAAGTGCCACTATGACACCACTGCCGTGGTGGCAACAAACCACGTTGTCTCCATTTTCTTTAGACAACTTGTTTGGTTTTACAACGCCACCACAAGTTGGTCAGGATTGGTTCAACCCGACAACAAGTGCTTATGCATGGGACGCAATGTTTGGTGCTGGTGGAGTTCCTGTTTCCCAGGAAGCGACTGTACCATCATATAATGCTAACCAAGACATACTTAACAACATATATGACCCCCTTCGTGCTGATACACAGATACCAGAAGCATCTTTAAACCAGCTTGTTCAGCACGCAGGTAGTGTTGGGGTTGTTAAAATTGCAAATGCTCATACTCAACCCGCAGACAATTTCGGACAAGAAATAACTGCAAATTCACCAGTTGCTGTTACAGACGGGTCTAGCCAAGTTCTACCTCCAAGCAATTTAGAACAAAGAATAGATACAAATCAACCACTTCCACTCGTAGGCGTGTTTGGACAAGGAATAACTATAAATCCACTTTTTCAACCTACAAGCAACTTTGGACAAGGAATAAATACCAAGCCAGGTATTCCCAGTACAGATTATGATAAACAGTCAACAGGTCCCAAAAACTCAGTTTCAGAATCTAATAAACCAGCAACGAAAACACACATCCCTCAAGCAAAACAACCAACTACACAAGAGCCGCCTTTAAAAGGATTCGACATATTTAACACGTTCATGGATTCAATGTATCCGGGAAATTTCAGTATCATTGCAAAATCAAAAGTTCAAACCACTGTATCACCAACTGTTCAGACCACAACAAAAGTTAGTTCAGAGTCAAAACGTTTTATAGAAACAACAACGTCTAATCCACCAGAGAGTATCCCAACAAAATCTATTGCATTTTCACCAATTACTTTCCCTCAAGCTGAAGTATCAAATGGCAACCATAATGCAGAAAATATATCGTCTACAGAAATAACAACTAAACGTACCTTTTTACCATCAGAGAAACTTTACACACCAGCTATTTCATCAGCAAACAAACAAGACGTTAAGATAGTTTATGATGTAACAACTCCAAGACCTGTTACTCCCAGAATACCCGTCATATCAACAAAATTTCCGTTACCACCTATGACCAGTGTGGTAACGAACTTTTGGTTCACAAGGAAACCAGTTAAAGAAACATCTTCCATACCGGTAACAGATCCCATTCCAGTCAGACCGGTAACAGATCCTATTCCAGTCATGCCGGTAACACATCCTATTCAAGTTACGCCAGTGACAACTCCTGTTCCTGTCACACCGGTAACAAATATTACACCTGTCCCGAGAGCAATTACTCAGAATACAGCGTCGTTTTGGAATCCTAATTCAAATCGGGTTCTCCCCACAGACACAATATCGTCTTGGTGGGCACAAGTGCAACCGACTACACCACCCCCTGCTTATGCCATTCATCAGACGCCAACACCCACACCTGTAGCAAGCCTTGATCAGTGCTATCAAACACAAGATCCAACAGGTATGTTCCGTTTGTTTGTTTATTTATTTTGTTGGATTTGTTTTTACGGGTTATAGACTAGACAACTATTAAGATAATATTGTATTCAGCTTTAGTTTCCATCGGTGCGAATGAGCACATGAGAGAAGTTAAAAAATTTGCAAATCAGGTGCCTGACATTCATTTATTTACATGTTTACAGTCGTTTATTGAAATATATCAATATTGCCAAAAAAAAAAAAAAAAAAAAAAACCCCTCTTTACACTTAAATAGCACGTCTCTGTACTTTCAATGTTTATTTAAGAGCAAAACGTATTTCACTTTTTATTATTCAAACATTGGGACCAGAATGTCTGATTAATATTTCTGATTAATAGTTTCAAGTACAATTTGATTTGTTGTTTAGTTAAACAAAGAAAGAATACAGTGATTAACGCGCGGACCGGTAGGAGAACACAAAAACGTCAAAATACGACTTGACGTCCGGTTTATTACTACTTGGATAAATGAAGTTTAGCCATTTTTGTCATCATATGTAAATGGAAGTAATAGAATGAAAATATACAATACCTACTTGTAGTTTATAGTCAGATATACCACGGTTCAGGTGTTTGGATATTTAACCATTCGGGCTAACGTGCTCATTTAGAACAAAACAGTTTGTCTGCATATAATGCCGAAGAACACTGGCAGTCAGCTGTCTTCAAATAGTTTGAGAGTATATTGTAAATACATTTTTTTCCTTTCCTTACCTAAGGCAAAACAGACCATCTCTTTATTCTATCCGCCAAGGTTTACTGGAAACTGACATTTAAGTGCTATTTTATGTTATTTCGGTCTCCCTTTAACCTTGGATGGGGAGGAAAAATTGTCAAAAAGCAATGACACCACTGATGGTATTATATACTGAATATAAACAACTCTTATGCGTGTGATTATTGTTTGCTTTTTTCTGTTTGTTTATTATAGTAAAACATCATTTACAATAATATAGCAGTGTCATGCCAAATGGGTTCTACTGACTATTTTGTTGCCGTAAAATAGTTTTATATATCATGAAATACAGATATTTTTCATTACATTGATATAGTTTTGCCAACGTTACTGGCCATTTTAAAATGAATAAAATACATAAAGATTATCAAAAGACCCCTAAAGTAAATATTCATTTAAATAAACCAACCTGCACACATATTACAGGCTGGTTGTTGATACAGTAATATACATTCACGGACTTGGTTAAAACTTTTTAAAGTTTCTATATTTGCTTTTCAGGATTTTGTCAATCAAGATATTCCGGACATTATAAGAATCCATCTGACTGTCGATCATTTTATGTGTGTATCTGGGGTTTCCTTTACAGTTGCGCATGCCCACCAAACACAATGTTTGACGATAAAATTGACGTTTGCAACTGGGATCACCTCGTCACGTGCACAAAACAGGTTTAACATTGTGATAGTAAAATTCCAGTTAGATCGGGTGATTCTTATTTTTTTTTAAATAATGGTTTCCTTTATATGTGTTGACTGTGCATAAGCGTGTGTTTAATTTAAATGAGAATGAAGCACAAACACAGTCTATATGTATTGTGTTTGGCGGTGTAGAAGAGGAACAAAAAAAAAGGGAAGTTTTATGCTTTGGTAAGAACTGTAGGAAACACGTTCTTCAGACGTTTCGACTGACTACTGTGGAATAAAACGTAATACAACAGTTTACAACTCTAAATAATAATAGGCATACAATTCAGTCTAAAGGTCGTTGATATGTCAAGATTACAAGTTCAACAGATGTGTGTTTCAGCGTCTTATGCTCGATGGTGATACGCATTCAACAATTAAATAGTTGTTCCTCTATACTTAACGGATTTGTCTCTCGCTAAACATTGTGATGTTGCTGCCCTTTAAAATAGTATTATACATGTACATATACATTTCTTGTATTGGAAAATTAGACAGTTACAGTGCAGTTAAAAAGTTTTAATTCAGCAATGTATTATTTTCTTTTTCTTTATTTCTTTATTGTGTTAAGTGGTTAGCTTGAAAAGACAGTAAAAAATAAGTAGGTTCAAACTATGCTAACAAAGCACTTTATCATAATAAAGTATACCATACCACAATGAAAGGTATCTGAAAATAAACATATCACTGATCAAAGAGCGTGGGGTTATTTTTACTCTGGTGGCTTTTATGGACACTTTTTACTCTCATAAAAAAGAACAGACGACATGGCTAGTACAAGACTAAAGCAATAAATGTGTGTTATTTGAAATGTAACTATATATCAACATAAGACAAGGCATCCTACGAACAACATGGTTTCACACATATTGAAGACATTTGTTGCTTTTGTCATCATCAGTTAATATATTTTTGTAAAAACATCTACAATAAAAATATGAATGTACAAAACGGCAGTTTTTGCAGAAAACCCCAAATGTTATTTTATCAACAGCAAGTTCATATAGGGTTGCTTTTATTTTTATACACTTGTTAAGTACAGCTTTATTCTCTTATCTTTGGAAAACACTTAAATAAAGGAATGACACATCTGTAATATTCCTTGCTAAAAAAGATACAATCGCTGGCTACTTTTCCGGAAACACTCCTTTTTCATCTTTTGTTTTGCTTTTGCTTTTTACCTTTTCCCTTCTAAAATGCCCTTTAGTTTTTTTCATTTCTGTACTTTAAACATGTAAACAATATAATTCAGCTTTTAGAGTGACTTCACGGTAATATTTTGAAATCCTAGTATATACTTAAACTGAAACGAAACGCGCGTTTTATAGATGCATATGATCATAAAATGTGCAGGCAACATTATAAATGTGCATGTAGTTGAAAAGTTAAACTTTTAATGAATAAAATGTGCATTATTAGTCACACACGATCCAGAAAAAACCGATTTCATAGGGATTGATTTTTTGTGCGTTTAGGCGAGTATAAAAATCTGTAAAAAGATTCTTTGGAAGGATAGAATACAACCAAGCAGAAAAACACCAGAGTCTGTTCATGAGAAGTAATGGAAAGTGCAACATCCCTTACGCCCCCTCCCATCCAGCATCGGCTATGAACCATTTTGAGGCTGCTGTAAATAATTGTTTGGGCTTTCCGCAATTAATTGTTAGTCATTTGACTTGAAGTACACAATTGTGCCATGTTTTTTTAAGTTTGTATTGACATTTTATGTCTTGTCCATTTACTGAAACATTGATTAATTTATCAGTTTATTAGTTTATCTTTATGATATGTCTTTGAAATACGGTAAACGAAAGTTTTGGTCAAAGCAATTACTATTATACAGTATATTTTAGAACAATAACATCAGAGCCCACAAGGTATTTTAAATTTGAACAAACGCAAAAGGAGTTCTATTTATTCAACCTGATGCTCTGAGTAACCCCGTCCTGTGGTATAGCCTTGAAAAATCGTGTCAGCAATGACTGATAGCGCGGAGGTGGTGGTTCATGAGGCTTCAAGAATGTCTTTTCCGTTAGCTCTTTCAACCAAGCAGGTGTTGCGGGCAAAGCTCGAAGTCGTATTGGTGGCGGCACAAACTCTGTTGTTGTCGTATGACTAGGTGTTATTGTTGTTGTTGCAGAATGGCTTGTGGTTGTTGCGATAGAGGATTTTGAAGGAGTAATTGCAGAAGATGAAGTGACCACCCTTGTTGTTTGGTCAGGTATTATTGGTTTGTCATATTGTCCTGTTATGCATGGTGATGTATATTCCCAGACACATGCGATTATACGCAGATCCCAGTGTGTGTCATTAGGACATGTACATATATGCATAAATCCCCATTCACACACTATGTATTGTTTACAGTCATTAGGGTGGCGGAAGTAACCACGGTAACGACGCCGGCAAAATTCTGGAAAGACGAGACATAATTTTTATTAGACTTTTCTTGTAGGCAACGTCAAGAAAAAACTACTTTTCTTAATGCTTGTTCAATCCCTTGAATGTATAAATATTCGAACATATAAAGAAATACAATCAAAATACTGACAGTAAAATCCAGAACCATGTTGCAATAAACACGTTAAAAATTTGATACAATGACAAAATTAAACATATAAAAATAAGGGTATGGGGTAAAACAATCTGTAAAAGGAATGCAACCAAGAAGAATAATAGCAGACTCGGTTTGACTGAGTCTGTTCAAAGCCAACTGTATTAAATTTCAACGTTTTTGGGTCTAAAGGCGAAACTTATCTTGACAACATATACCAGAAATTACCCAAAGTTAACCATTACAACTCTATAAGAATTATCCAACAATACGTAAACGTACAATGTTACATTTAACAAATATTAAAGCAGACGTTATGTTAATTGTATGAACGAATATAGTGCTAACGACACAGTTCGCAGAAATATCGACTTGCTACAAATGGTGTGTAGATATTTACGTTATGTTAATTGTATTTACGAAGATAGTGCTAACACTACCGTTATTAGAAATATCGACTAGCTACAAATGGTATGTAAGAATTGAAAATAAATACCGATATAAGCTTTTACTACAAGGATTAGGAAAAGTGTCCATTCGTAATGGAACCTATATGACAATATTTACCAAAACGGTCTTCCACCTCTACACACGGTGTTCGTGACGTGGTTGGCTGATACGTGGTGTTATACCAGTTATACCAGTATGGTGTTGTAGACCTCATTGTAGTAGTCTCCATTGATGTTCTTGCGGGAGTCATATGCCCGAACTTTCGTGTAATTTGTTGAGGCCAAGTCGGCCATTTTGGAAGTTCGGTCTTTCTGTGTGTCTCGATTGGTACAAAAATTAAAGGTGGGTGAGGTGCTGGCAGTGTAGTTGGTGAAGGAGGTGCAGGCAGCGTAGTTGGTTTGTCTGCTGGTTTCATTGTGAATAATTTTCTCCAGTTTGGTCTCGTTACTGGATATGTTGTTGTAGATGGAAGAGCTGTCAAAGATGTCTGTTGATTCGGCAAGGGGTCCAGAGAAAATACCGTTGTCTTTGAGGAAACCGTTGAGTTAGGTTCAGTTATTGCTGTGTAATTTTTGGCATTGTACATCGGTGTTGTTGTCCGTATAATACCTGAAAGAAGTGCTAAATAGTTGACTTTGTAAAAAATACAGGATATTTATTTGCTAACTAATTGTAAAATAATTTGCAAAGAATGTCCAATGGGGTAGTGACACAAAACATAAGCAATTAATTATTTTTTTCTCCAAAATACAGAAAGCTGGCAGTACAGGATGAATCAAAACAATTATTGTTTTATGGTATGTTTTATTTGCAACAAATATAACTGTGAACTCATTGAAACGATACATATAAAATAAAATAACTAAATCACACATCAACGATACAATATTTAATACCTAAGGTCTGACAAATATAAAACAGAGATGAACATAGGATATAATCAACAGATAGAACCTATTTTTTTAATTGAAACACATTAGATAAGGTATAGAAATTGATTCCTATGTTCTTCGAATATCCAAATTGACTTTACAAATGTGAGTTTAATAACAGTATTGTTCATATCAATAACTGAATTTTTGATATTTATCATAGCTATAGTTTTATTTATATCAATAACTGAAGTTTCGTTATTTATTATATAGCTATGCTTGCACAGAATGACAACTCTTGCCTCAGGCAAGTATTTGTAAGCATATATATATTTATTAGATTACTTCCCTTGCACTTACACAATAGAGAGACTCAGTCACAGCAAAGACAATTACGATATATTCGTGTATGTATATGATTTACTCTTGTTAAACTGCTCAGATGTTTTTGTCAGCTTATCTAATGGTAAAAAGTAACTTGTAATAGTTTGATAATAAAATGATGCATCACTGCGTATATGAAAGTGAAAATACTACAATTTTGCTTGTATAAAATTGTCAAATTTAAGAACAGGTGTTATAATACATGCCATGCAGGATTAATAAAGGTGTAATTATATTGATATATTTTACCAATGCTATGTAATTTGAATGTATACATATGAAAAATTTGGGAACCTTTTATAATCATTTCAGAAAGATTTTCATTCGTTCTTTTCCTGAGTAAAACAATTAAGAAACAAATATAAATTTTGAACAAATAGCGGATGTGCAAAATCAGAATGTTTTCGTCATGATTTGATATAGGGCATTCATGTACAACAGTTAGTACAATAGAATATCATAAAAACTTTCTGGCTTGGATTAATATGATGTGGGAATATTATCAAAAGTTAGTATATAATACAAATATTGGTATACTAAACTATTGTGTAAATAAATTTCAATGTTATTAATGAAAATCAATCAATCGTTTTTGTAATACCTCGGCAATCAGCAGCTAGTTCATCACCAGCATCTTTACAGTGTATCACACCATCACAGAATCTGTTTGCGTCTATGCATTCTCCTGACGTACATGGTCGTTGTCCCTCATTACATACAACTGAAGTAAAAAAAATACAGTAGGTCTTAATGGTTTAAGTTGTCGTCGGCAAACATGAACAAATTATGTGTCAAAGTTCGTTTCTGTCCTGTAACAAGAATACGAAGGAGTACTGAGCATGGAGGGAAGAATTTTGAGGGCATATAGTTGACGGTAATGGTGTTACGAAGTGCGCTGGTCGCTGTTATTTGCATCTTGATGAATAAACATAATTCTAGAACATATCTTATTGTTATTTTCTAGGTATATTTGTAAATGCCGTGTTAAATGACTGTAGAAATGTAGAGAATTGATGTTATTTCAATGTCTATGATTCAGAGGGACATACACGTATCTGTTTCAAGAGACATACTTCCCATCACATGAACTTTCGGAAAACTGATCTGATAATACAGTTGTATTACGGAAAAATTGGTAGGTGGGATATTTAAAGTACTGTAGTTATCTTATTTTCACAAACACATTTGTTATTTTTTATATGTTTTTTTTAATATAGTCAAATAATATTTCAGTATATTTTAAGTTTAAAAGGTACAGCTAAATTAGTGTCTTACATGGAAGAAACATAATGTGTACTAAACTTAGCTAAATAAATCAATTATTGTACATACAGCTACAATCACCCAAGTCGTATCCTAATAAAAGTCACCTGTAATACAAAGTACACAGTTGTGTTTTGCAAATCCTGTATACTTACCACCATGTTAACACAATGGAATACAGTTATTCTGTGATGGGTCTTTAAGCAAACATTCTTTAGTTGGACATTTAGAATGTTGGGAAACAAGGACAAACAGATCCAACAGGAAAAGTAATAGTCACATTCAAGACGGCAGCCTCCCCAACAATAAAGCAACAACAGCGTTTGTATGAATGTGTAAATGACTTACATTTACATAAAAGACAAGTAAAACAATCCGACCACAAGATCAAACTAACAAGGAACACAGTGGGGGTACTGCCTTAAAACGGTCAGCGGAGTTAAAATTGAATACATAACAATCAAAATTAAAGATTTTAGCAGTTAAAACCTTGTAGGTCGCTTCCCTGTCACTAGCGAAGAGGACAAAAAGTGAGGAGAAAGATCCTTAACAGAATAACAGGTGTCAAATAGTTTATGTTTTCATATACAGTAAAGATAAATACTTGATCCAACACGACATCGGATCTAAATGTTGTATTACGCCTCTTTTGGAGGTAGATCTAGAAATTGGCTTTTTCTCGTCAGCTTTATTGCCAAGTACACGTTTAAAATTTACCTTATGTTTTTCTGTAGAAAAACATGTTAACTTATTCTTTTTCTATATAATTGTTGATGTTATACATTCATACAGATAAAGTTATGTCTGTATCGTTTGTAAATATCTTCGACTACATGAAACTGTTATTAAAAAACCTATTATGGAGCATTTCCTTCCAAGACTTTTTGAGTTATTTATGCAGAGTATTTTGGTAGCTGTACAAGCTACACATAATCAATGTTTGACTTTAAAATCGTTCTGTGAATGAAGTGTGATTTCATTTACTAGTATATTCTCTGCAAAAGGGTTGTTGAGGACATATTATGTTTAGTTATCATTCACTAATTGAAAAGTTTAATAACCCATAGATATTTTGGCAATATCTTTCGTAAGACTTATAACACTACAATGTCTCATACATTAATTCATAACACTATGTTTCAATTAACATATAAAAATTTCAACAGCCTCGAGAAATGTTATAATATGATTCTTTTTTTGTAACTTCGTTTTAAGGCAGGAAATCATGACAAAACAAAACTACAAAATATACTTCTTTATCCTGTCATATTTCGGAAACAAATGTATTTGGTTTGATATTTTATCATATAATAGTGAAACTTTTATACATAGCATATGAGCCGCGCCATGAGAAAACCAACATAGTGGGTTTGCGACCAGCACGGATCCAGACCAGCCTGTGCATCCGCGCAGTCTGGTCAGGATCCATGCTGTTCGCTAACAGTTTCTCCAATTCCAATAGATTATAAAAGCGAACATCATGGAGCCTGACCAGACTGCGCGGATGCGCAGGCTGGTCTGGATCCATGCTGGTCGCAAACCCACTATGTTGGTTTTCTCATGGCGCGGCTCATATGTATTTTTAATATGATATGGGGTTGCAAAATAAAAACTAAACCGTTTATATATATTGTCACGACCAAGACATCATCATTTTACGTCCGGATATAAATAGCATTCGGATATAAATCTAGTACCCTATAATAAAGATGTCCCCAAGCCGATACTTGGTATGCATGAAGAGTTAATATTTTCTTATATTTATTTGTGGACTTTTTATGTCATTAGGTAGTAAACATATAATATTTGACTCGAATAAAACACTAATTAGCCATCTCCTGTCAAACGTTAGTTTCATTTCCTAAAGGGATAAATTTCAACCGCATGATATTGTCATAGAGCTAAATAGTTACTATATGTCAATATAACCGAGTTTAATGCTGACTTCATGACCAGCCTGTATGCTAGATACAATATGCCAATATAGCAGAACTTGGCGATGGTGTTATATACTAGCCAAGTTAAACACCGTATGCGATCTCTCTGAATTACAAACACTTGGCAGACCTTGGCAGTTTTGTCAGTACCTGATTGGAACCGTTACTAACCAAAAGCAAAGAGCGCCCCAAACAGCCATAGAACAACGCATCGCAAAGTAGGCCCGCAACAAAAAGAAACTGCAACGGAAAAATGTAGCAGACTGGTTGATTAAAAAATCCAATAGGTACAATTTATTTAGATGCTGACTATAAAATGATTGAGTGGTAGATAAAAGTGTGGGGGTGTTTGGAAAAGTGGAAAAAAGCAAGGATCAATATTCAAGAGGGAAATCCACGCACCAAAACTGCAGTCTCCCATCACCGCAAACCTTGGCAGCGCGCACATAAACGCACGCACGCATGCACGAACACAGTAAACAATATTGCCTAGGGACGGCCGGTGGCCAAAAATATGGTGGGCATCAAACCTCACTAAAAGTAAAAGAAGAGGGGCGAAAATGCAATAGGGCGATGGGGGTGGGGAAGAGGAAAGAAACAACAACAAAAAACAAGACAATATACATAACTTAAAACACGAAACAGACAAAAAAAAAACAAGTTGAAAATAGGGGCACTGCCTTGGAACGGTCACAAACATATATAAAGGAATAAAGGAAACTCGGGATTTAAACGCGCTTTAAGGCAATGCCAACCTCGCACGTACCCTAGACAGTGTAAACAAATTATTCCCGTTGTGAAAAGCTCTATCATTTTTACAGAATACCAGACAGATAAATAGGGTTAATCTAAGGTATAATTACAACAATGTACTCAACTCAGAGCACCGAAGATCCAACTTTAAAGGGCACGACCGAGCGAGCTGCAAGACAAAATTCTACTCATTCCGAACGTTTTTTCTTTGTAGGATTTAGGAGAAAATCATCAAGGAGTTCTTACACTTTATTAGCCATTGCATCAACAAATAGGAAAGGGTAGTGAATAAATGTAGAGGTCAACCACCAAACATGCATTGTGCTTAATTGTATCCTCTTTGGATAAACTTATTTACACATTTTACAAATATTTGATTAAAATTAGCATTATGTTTAATTTTTCGAAGTTTACACCCCCATAGTACGCGGGGTATGTAAGACCTAGATTTTTAATGGTGAAACTATGAACATATTAGGACAATGACAGTTATAATACTTGCTGAGTATGAATTATCATTATTCAGTTTATATTGTATGAACATGTCATGATAATAGGTTTGTTTCGTGACACAACAAAATTATTTAACATTCCTCAACAGTTTTGACAAACTCAAAAAGAAATTTGTGTCACCAGGTCCCGTATATTTTTGTCATATCAAATTTATAAAAAAAAAGGATATACAAGTGTACCTCAAAATCGTTCTAATGGAATTATGAAAACCGTTCCGACGTGTACGAGAACAGAATATGTCGCGACTTTGCAAGACAATTATATTAAGTTTTGTATTGTTACTGACCAGAAAAAACGTAATATATGGGCTCTGAACTTTAGATTACTCTAATATTCAACATTTTTCAACACACACTTTCCTTGCTTATCATATGTATACATTTCCTTATTTGATACCACTGCACAATAAATTTCTGGGTTGGACGAACAGAATTTTTTCTTGCTACTGCATACGAACAAAATGACAAAATGTGAAGGAAGGATTTTTTCGGCGACGCCGTCTAAATTCGGTTTCGTTACCTATGCCACGTGAATTCAGTTTGCAAATCAAACTACTTGATAACGCATTATAGATAATTTATCAAAATGGAAGATTTATGCAACACTCTGCCTGATTGGACGAGAGTGTCAATTTCTTTCACTCTGTTGATTGTGCTACGCTGAGTGAAATGTAGACAAAGCGTTTATCCTAAACGACGCTGTTCACAGTTTTAAAGCTAACTTTGGCTCAGTATATTTAGCAAGAATATTGATATATCTCAAAATGATAAGCAAGTTTAATAAATATGATAAAAACCTGTTCAAATACCAACATATATCAAATTAAAGAAAAAGCTGAATACGGTCTGCGTATCACATGAATAAGGGTGTGATAAGAGTCTTTTATGTAGAGAAGTGCTTTTTAAAAGATTTTCCTTGTTACAATTGTCGTCTGTATATGAAAAGGTTTCTTGCTTTTGTGACTTATTCAGATTGCATATTAAAATGAATACTTGTTTGCTTTGATATATTTGTTATAAATTATTTAACTGATTTATTATATATGAATATTTTTCTGTAGTATGGTATGCAAATATTGAACTCAGTTGAAATCTGTTTCATTATATATATGCTATATAATGACTGAATCTCATTACACTGAAATGAAGGTACACTGCATACAATTTATCTATGTGACATGACTACGGTCAAACTTTGCTTATGAAACAGAAATACTGAAATAATTACAATTGTATGTTTTGCTTGACCTTCACATTTTATAGGTGTGACGTCATTGTCCAAAGACTCATGAATAGCGAATATGCATTTGTTAAAGTGGGATCAGTTGGCTTATTTTAGAAATAAATAAAAATAATGAATAAAAAAATCCTTTAATTGATTTTTTCTCATGTATTCTAATCAAACTTGATTTGTAGCATCTTTATTAGGCCCGCAGCCAACTTTGTTCAGCTGGGACATTTGACCCCTTTTAGGGGCTGCTAGAGCTAAAACTAGAAATGCCTTTATACAGCGTCTCATGAACAGCTTGGTGGATCTTTGTCATAATTGGTCTGGAGCATCATTATAAAGTCCTCTTCCAAATTTATTTATATAGGAACTTGTGCCCTATTAGGGACCACTATAGCTAAAAGTAGATATGCCTTTCTTCGCATTAACCACTAAAATGTAATGGATTTTTATCAAACTCGATGTGTAACAATATCGTAAGGTCTCCTGCTTTTTTGTTACAAATGGGGATAGGGACCAATTTAGCTAAAAATATAAACACGTTAAATGACCTCTTCTCATGAACCGTTTCATGAATCTTCATCAAACTACTGCTGTAATTATTTGTCTAAGGATAAACGAAACAAAATTGCAACCCTACGAAACCTTTGCGAAAAATTAAAAGAGAACCATTTAAATTGTTAAAGTGCGGTGTTTAGTTTTGCAATTTGAAAACTGTTAGATGAAAGATGAATGTTAGATGAAAAATTCATAAACTTCTTTCCTTATTACAATTCGCCGACCATCATTTTTAAAGATATTTCTTGTTTGAGTCTATGATGCATATAGTAATATGATCATATGTTAGAAATTTCATTTTTACTTTCACGAACCAAATGTAGAGTATACCTCTATGTGTGGCTATAGCTAGTTCTTGAATTTTGAAGATATCTTAAAAGTTTTATTCTGTGATAAAACATGTACTTTTATTGGACAATCCATGTGAAAAATATTTGTCCATTTTGATTGTTTTCTCAAAACGTTACAAACATTTTGCATGATGCCTTTTTTATATTGCCTTTATTTTTTCCAAAATACCCATTTAGAGGAAGCAACAAAGTAAAATAATATCGGACTCTGAAAGAGTATGTTTATGACAGGTAATGAAACATGCAACACCTCGCACGTCTCATAGCACCGGCTTAAGTGGAAAGCTATCATACCGATATGTAAAGTAGATTCAATAATCTAAAGACCACAAAGTATAAAAGCTCTGATAACTTTCGGCCGCATATGATATTTAATAAAAATGCAGGAAGATCTTTTGGGAGCACAGGACTAAATTAAATTTAATAACAGCTGATACTCGGCTTGACTGAAGTAATAAAATGGGAATGCAACATCCCCAACACCCTCTTTCAAACGCTTAAGCATAACTGCATCATGCAAATACATTGTATGAACTCCATAGTCTCAAAGGCAAAATTCACAAAATGTGTCTGACCGTCTGAAATTTCTGGTATTATTTCATCAGGTTTGCTACAAAAGGAGAAATTCACAATAAACAAAGAAGATTTGTTTGTCCGGTAAAGAGTCGCAGTCACTAGAACTAGAAAATATAACAACACCGAGCCCAAGTACGGGACAACATTTTACGGTCGCCATGTGACATCTAATGACTGCTGTTGTGATAAATAAAGAAATATAGTGCCGTTGGATTTGTTTGTTTGATTTGGGTTTAACACCGTTTTTCAACAGTATTTCAGTCATATAACGGCGGGCAGTAAACCTAACCAGTGTTCCTGAATTCTGTACCAGTACAAACCTGTTCTTCGCAAGTAACTGCCAACTTTCCCACATGAATCAGAGGTGGGGGACTAATGATTTCAGACACAATGTCGTTTATCAAATAGTCACGGAGAACATACGCCCCGATCGAACTCGCGACCCCGCGATCCGTAGACCAACGCTTTACCTACTGAGCTAAACGGGCGTGCCGTTGGAACCATAGGATACAAACCAAGTTTAGACCCTGTGAAGGGTAGGGATGTTATAGAAGTATTGTTTCGTGTAAAGAGTGTCTTAATGTCTGACCTAGTTTTTTCTGATTGTCATTTGAGAATCTCTTCAAAGCAGTAGCATAAGAAATTTGCCAACGAAATCTAATTTTCGATCTTTTTAAACCATTCAGCACGGCATTTATGTTGTGTCAGTTTTAAGTTTTTCAGCTTGTACATTTCGGCTTCGGTGTCCAATTCTCCCGCTTTCATAGTTTTGGAAATTGTTTCATCACCTTGTGGATATAGTGCCAGCTTTTTATTTTGATTTGCCAGTTTTGTGACATTCTGGCTTTATAATCTCGGATCTAAATTCTAGTTTATTTCCACCCATTGTTTTCCTGTTTACAGCTAGTCCATTACTTTAACTGCGGACTATACGCCGCTTTTCATTGAATTGCACTCTAGTATATCATTGAAGGTTGTATGAACACATCTGTGGATATCTCTAAATTGTATTTTGGTACTTGTATCATGTATAAATGTCAGGTACTGCTCAACCCGCGACAAGAGGGCATTGTTGCATCTCAAAATGGTAGCAACGCATTTTGGTAGTCACTACCAAAATTCGGCCGAGTTTTGGTAGTCACTACCAAAATGCGTTACCCTCAACGCAATTTGGTAGTTTACAAAATTAGTAACAAATGCGTTGGATATGTACACATCCAACGCAAAACGGTATTAATGATAATTTCATGATTTACAAGAAGAATATTTTGTGACGAATGGCCACTATCATTTCAAAGGAAGTCATGATGGAGATGGAACTTAGTCGCTCATCTGACCTTGACCTTTTGACCTTGAAAATATATGTAGATAAAAAATAAGATATATTGTATACCTTACTGCGGAGGTAGCTTTGTTCGAGTAAATGATATATTTGTTACGGATCTAAACACACATAACCCACCATTTCCATGCGTTGTCCGGGGAGGACACCAAAATACCACTCGCAAATACCACCAAAATAAAAATCTAAATCTAACGACGAATAATGTAGTTTTTGGAAAATTATTCGAGTAAGCACACGTCCACATTTTACCATTCTTTTACGTTGTGTTTCAAAGATATATGTGGTGGACTCTGTTTTGTTGGAAATATTTATCTAAGACCCTTAAAACACGCACAGAATTCACCATTTATATTTATGAGGGATGTTTTAAAAAATATCTAGGTTGAGGACCCACGTGCCATCCTCACATTTATACTTCGTTTTACAGAATTCAACATTTTCGTGCTTTAAAAAATCTCGGTGGACTATCCCTCTGACGACACTATAGTACATTAAAACAACAAAACAATACAATGTTATTGCATAAGAAGCGAAGCGGTGTTGGAGGCCCCTTTCACACGCTCAGGAATCTACATTTTGGTTGTTTTTTCACGAAAACCATATCTCGGGAGGGGAACTCCGAATCCTCTCCCCCACCATTTTTATAGGAGACATTCCCTCCTTTTATCTCTCTCTTTTGTGCGTAATGTAAAAATGAGCACAGTCACTGATGTAGAAAAACTACCAAAATACGTTCCATTCCATGATCCTTAACACATCATATATACCCTTGCAACGCATTTTGTCACTACCAAAACTCGGCCGAATTTTGTAGTGACTACCAAAATGCGTTGCTACCATTTTGAGGTGTAACAGGGCATGTACGTAAGCATGCATCGCAACTACCTGCAACATTTTCATTTGTGTCGTGTTGGCTCGTATTTGGCGTTTTCTCTACTGCTTTTATAAAAGCGAGTTTACCACGGTTAAGTTCACTAGTTCCTGGTATTACATTCTGTAAATGTGCTTTGTCTCATAAAGACATACTATCAAATTGGATGATAAAATTAGCTAACATTCAAGAATTGATCTACAAAACATTTCATTGATTAAAAAGTCTCATAAGAAGTATCATTCTTTTGCAACATTCATCTGACATTGTATTGATGTTTTAATATTCTTGTATATATTAAGATGACTTTTATCAAGGTCAGTATCACTCCGTTGTATGTATATTTTCAAAAAGGGACAAATTATTGTACTTTTTTTAAATATAGTTATGTTCTACAGCTCGTTCACATATTCCCATGCCAATTAAAAGGACAGTCAATGTACCATTGATGCATACAGTTCTTCGACAGAATCAGATGCTAAACATTGCTGCAGAAGAATTAAATAAACAGTGTGCAGAAGATTTCTCTAAAACATTTTACAGGAATGTAGTTATTCAGGTTAAACCTTAATTACTACAAATACGAATTTCTTCCATTCAAGAAATAGAAAAAGTATAAACCCCACAGATCGCTCAACACGACAAAAATGAAAATGTTCATGGACGGTAGTGGAAATGCATGCTACAGCCCCGGGTTGAGCACAACTCAACATTTACACATGCTATAAATACAAAAAAAATATTAGAGGCATCCGCAGATGTGTTCATACGGCGGTGCACATTGGAACCTTCAATGATACACTAGCGTGTAATTCGATGAAACAGCGTATGACCCTCATTTAAAATAATGAAATTTTAGTGTTCTTCCATATCTTAACATATCTGGCATTAATTTGAGTTTAGAGAATTTTGTTATCTACTGGAAATCGTAACAATAATAAATATGATTTTTTCATTCAAAATTGTTTTAATGGAGACACTTATTTTTTCTATACTTAAGCCAGTTTTGGAATTAACGGTAAATTGAATGTTCAATTTAGGAAGCCATGACAAATGGTTTGCATTTAAAACTTACATATCCGAGAAGCAAGGTAAAGTACACAGAAAAGGCCATTTAACGCATTCCATTAGCACTTCACAGTAAATATTCATTGTTAAATAATAAATATTGCTATGTTTTAACGCGGATGTGTCAAAATAAGTCCATGTGTTTCGTTCTCTTCTTTCGTTCTTTTTGATAAAGTGACGAATTTTGGCCAGACACTTGCTGTCTGCAGACAAAAATGGGCACATACCTATAAATCAAGACTTTCATAAGTCAGTTGTGTTGCTCCTCGACGTGAAAGAACAAAACCTTTCTAAATAAAGGGGGGAAAAACAATGGTCAGGAACGAATAATTCAACCATGACTGATCGGTCAAAAGAGCTTTTTTACTAAATTATAAACATAAAATATTAGACTTACCAGATACACACCCTTGTTCATCTGATTTGTCAGTACAATCAGGAAAGTTGTCACACCGGGCAACCAGAAATATACAACTTCCATCTGAGCACTGCCATTGATTGGTACCACAGTTCGACGAGCCTTAAAATGTGTACAATGGTATAATCAAAACTGATCCCTTGTGTCTTTTAATGAATGAATTTTAGAAATTTGTTCATGTCATATGCTATTTATATTTATCTAGAAGTGATAAAAATAATAGTAAACTGTACTGTAAATCTTTATAAACGAATATGATTCTGGCAATACAGCAAACTAAGGAGAGGCAGACTTTGGTCACAACTTAAATTTTTTAAAGAAATTATAAAGACGATATAGAGTTTGATAACGCATTTACATTCATTATTTAAGTGACATCTGCGTTTCACAAGCAAAACACATCGACAATGTGAAAATAAAACAGCTACCTTTAGCTCCAAGCGAAAACCTGGTTAATAATCCCAATAACAAAAATATAAAACCTAGTTTACACATGTCTTGTGTTGTGATGTGTTGAGAATAACAAGTCTTGTCAAATTAAACAAGACCACGATAAGAAGGTAAAGATATTTATTGTGGCCATAAAGGACATGAAAAACATATTTATTATTTAATTGCTGCTGTGAAATGATAAATAAGAACATGACGAAAGTATACATCTTACCTCATTGCAGTTCACTTTTGATTAAATTCTCCTATCTACTCAGGTAAATGTTTTAAGTGTTTGAGAAATGCTCGTCTAGTGGGACCCCTAGAGAAAAATATATTACATTAAATGCAATGACATGTATTCATACAAGGCGCATCAATCTCCATATTGTTTGGGATAACCTCTGCTGTCCTAAATGTGGTTCAATTTGTATCATTTACCTCCCTTCAAGTACATTTGTCACTAGTTAACTATTGCCACATAGTCTGGTTAAACTTATTTCATATAAACGACATATATATATGTTCTTGTACACCGCATGTTTTGCTCAATATGATATGGTCTTACATTTTTTTTCAAATGTGTTATAAACGAATTCAATAAAGGTAAAGGAGGGTGGGGCCGGTAATGAAAAACTAAGTAGTGTAGAGCTATAGCTTTTGTACACATAATTTCTTCTCGATATTTCTAACCACTGTGTAAAAAGATAATACAATCTCAGAATTGTGCTCCGGCAAACACATTGACGTACAGATGGAGACATGTCCTCGTCTTTTGGTCGGGGTGAAAAGTTAACTAAATAAATGTAGAAAGGTATGACCTGGAAAATATGACAGAACCATTCCTTATCAAGAATGAACGTGTTTACAATAAGTGTAATAATAATTTCTTTAAATCTCCTATCCATATGAGTAGAAAATAAAAAACGTTTAGTGTAAAGCAAATTTAAAAGAAAATAATATTTAGTATAGACATACAGACACTAAATAGGAAAATGGCGCGAAAAAAAGGGGACTAGCATAATAGATGCAAATAGTCCTCAATTTCTTTGCTTTGTAGAGATATTTTTTTTTATTTTCATTGCAATTTGTTTTGCTGAAACATGACAGATATATGCAGGTAGCATTTTCATTATGAAATAATACTATGACAGAATTTGTCACGGAAACTTAGATCATACACCACCACTACAATTTGGAGTCTCATTTTTAGCTGATTTTGCAGTTTGTGTGTTTGACTGAAAATATTTTTCTTGTATCAAACATGACCCCCATTTTTCTTCCGATTTCTATTCATCACTGACAATATTCTTCAAGAAAATGTAAGTTACAGACATTTAAAATGGGTCCTGATGTGTGCTGCAGCCATTAGTTACATGTCAATTTTATATGAAATAAAAAAGAACAGCTATTTAGTGTGTTGAAACACAACGCTTAACGGACTTGATACCAGTTGATACCAAGAAAGTCAAATCCAAGACCCGGGAGCAACAAGTTTTGAAACAGTTATTTAAATTTAAACACACTTCAAAATCATAAGGTGACACGCATCAAAATTTTAAAACATAATAATTACGGTGTTGACAAATGCCAATAACAGCAATAACATATTTATTTATGAAATACCAATACCGGTTACATATTTTGCCATATTAAACAGGGCTAGCTGAGCACTCTAACAAGAAAGTACAATGAAGACAATGAGGACATGGTGAAATACGAAGTACTACACATATGTTTATTTTTCTTAATTGTAATGCCACTCCAAGAAACTGGTCTGTAAAGTTTTCACAAGAAATGAAAACGATAACTTTATCAGTTCTGAGGCAACATCTTGCTGATATGACTGTAAATATAACTATACTTTATTGTACTCATTTTCAAAAGTTTCTTTGTTACAGAAGAAAAATAGATTATTTCATTAGACTCTAAACTTTACAGTTTCTGATCTACAATATGCAATCATATATACAAATACATTTCGAGGGGTGAATGCGCATATAAATAAAGAAGCACTTAGAACTCTTACGCATTCACCCCTCGATTTGTACAAGTTTCAAATCCTTTCCACATATTGGTATATCTAACAAGAGGAGTAAGGTCTGTAGTTACAGTATTACTCGTACCTATCTTATTACATAAGCCTTGTAATGAGGAGAGTGGTGACACGATATTACACGCGAACATGTTGTGATTTTATGATTGGGACCGGACGATTATGCTTGTATAAAAATATTAACAAATCAACCTCCGAGTAAATGCAATACATCCCAGTAGTTTTTAAAAACATTAAATATCTTTAAATCTCATTTCGTCATATCTAGAGGCAATGAAGGGTATGACAGTGTCATCAACATAAATAAAATTATCATCAGTTTATCCCATCGTAAATAAATTGCTATCGCATCATCGTCTACATTTTACGTTTGAACTTTTCTTGAATTAAGGGATTAAATTGTTTTTGTATGTTTGTTTTTCGTGATTTAAACGTATAATTTCCGCGCTAAGCTGTCTGTTGTTCAAATGGTAATTTACAAGTAGTGATGCGGGGGTGGTCTGGTTTTGTCAAAGTAATGTATTCAATATTTAAAATTGAGTTAATGCTAGTCAATACCTTATTTGTAAATTAGCTGAAAAACACTCCCGACAACAATAGAATGCGTAGAAAGCCTTTTATTTCTTAATATAGTGTATTATTTGTTTTTCCTTTTTCATCATGTTTTGCAAATTATAATATTTATAAATTATAGTATTCTTACATATTCCTAGATATAATGCTTGATTAAGAACGGATAAAACGACAAGTTCTATTATATTTTTCTTTTACTTAATATCTATCGAAACTAACAGAACAAATGTATGGCTTAAATTTGATACTATGTCCGTATGTTATAGCAATAAAGTCTCGTTAAGCTCAGCACGAAATGTCCAAAACACTGCAGGTAACTCCAGTATTTATGACCACTTCTTTGCCACCTCATTAGCAAGGCCTTATTACAAGTGAAGCTGACGCTTATACCTTCTTCAAGTTAATTATCAGACACTGATGGCTAATTTGTAACGGAACCAGGCATCACGCCCCTCTATTTCATGTGTCAACAAATGATTGAGACTTTTAGTTGCATTCGAGGCCATATTATCACTTTATTAATGCTATCGTCAGAAATTTATTACATGAATCGTATTATTAACTTAATTCATTTGAATGTAAAATTCATGTAAACATAATAACATATAAAGATAAAAATAAAGCTACAAAAAGACTGTATAAAGTTTAGTTTAAAAGGCAATTTAAAAACAGCTGCACATGCGGACACTAAATGCTGTCTAAGTTGTGTCGTAATACTTATGGAACAAAATGACACAACAGTTTACATGTGAATGTCTCTTACTGTACTTGGGATATTATAAAATTACTCAAGTAACTTGAAGACATGAGAGAGACAATAATCAAGTAATTGGTCTTCAAACCAACACATCTGAGCTTATTGTAAGTATTATATTTTAAGATGTAATATTATCATAATCCTACTTTTCATCCGTGCACTAGTAGAAAAAAGTGTTGCCATTTAAAATGTGTTCAGGTCATAAGAATTAAATTCTACAAAAGACAACAGTTCCAAAAAATATTAAAAAATCAAGGATTAACACAGAATCTGCTACATTCGTTTATTATATTATGACCTTAACATTAGCAGATTAAAAGCAATGAATGCAGTTGGCAGATATTGTAAGCATAGCTCATTCAAAGACAGAGACCAAAGAAATCAAACAACCTCCCGTAAATAATGATATCAAATTTAACCAATTTGTTGCGGTTAGAAAGAGTTGTTGTATATGGGGCGTGACCTCTATTTATTATAGAATGGTACACAAGTGGATGACAAAGTGGATGACAAACCTTGAGATACTCCAAAAGACAAAAGAAGTTACCGGTAAATCTCACTTACTGCTCAAGTGGAGTAGTTATACAAATATTGGAGAATACCTGTGAATAATGTCACCAGCTGGGGTTTGATGGTATATTTGGACCGGCTGTCTTAAAACATGTCATTTATAATTAAATTCATGCCAAAAAGATGGTTTTCTGGGGGCAATCTTTTCATATATAGCAAGTGTTAATTATCAAAAATTGTATCAGCAAACATGATTAGTAAAGTTTTATGTAAAGAAATAATTCAAAAATCCGATATTGAGGACGTGACTAATGTCTGGACATATTCTAAAATAACATGTTCTTGCTGATACAATGGCACGACTTATTAAGGTACCATTTCAGTCATAACAGTATCAAGCATGTCTCCAATTTTAAATTTTGATTTGCTGACCCGTTCAGTTTTGTTTACAATCTTTCTTACTTACCTTTCAAAGCACTGGTACTATAAAACGATGTATATTCTCAAACAATGTTCTGTTTGCAGAAAGCTTTAGTGAATTCGCTGTATCTATTCTTTCTTCAATTTCTGCTTTATTTCATTTTTGATGGTAGATTGAAGTTTAATAAATGGTTTTGAAATATTAAAAAGTGAGTCTTCGTTGATGTGAATTGATAAAAATGTTTAACCCTTGCAACGGTCGTTTCTGCTTCTTAGTCGATGCACGACTACCTGAGTAATAAAGCTGTTGGCTGGCTTACCATACAAGTATAAACAACGTATCAGAGGAGATTACAGACATTTGCAAGCACTGGTTTAATAACACACATGACTGAGATGTATCATCAACATAAAAGCAGTTACCGATAATGACTGTGATGTGGATGAGAAATTTTTGTTAATTTGATTTCTGCATTAACTGTCATTTACCTTTAAGTTATTAAAAGATTATGTTGAATAAAAAGCGAAACACGCATTTCTAACTAACGTAAAATGACTTTAAAGGGAATTAGAATGATTTATTGATACCGATGTATTACAAGAATCATTAAGTTAATAAATACATAATTATCAAATTACCGTTTACATCTCCGATGTCTTCAAAAAAGTTTTCGACAAATTTGATTCATAATTTTGATTTAATTTCTGCCTTTAATCCTTTAATAGATTTAGCAAATGGCCCGAGACGTTCTGTAAACTAATAGTAAAGTTAACACCCAAAAGATTTGATCGTTTTTAACTATACTCTGTAATAACACATGTAAAGAAAATGAGCAAATTATTTGTGTACGTTTGTTTTACTGCGGCAAATGGACGTATCAAGTAAAACGTGTGGGAAGCACGAAAGCCAAATTCTCAGCACCATGCATACTTTTTAAAAATCGACTTTTGTTGGCTGGCATAGTTATAGCTCATAAGGCGAATTTCCAGCTTTGGTGTCTTGATGTAGACCATGTGTCTCTCCAGGCATTATTTCAGCACGTATGCAAGCTGGGTGACTTCCTCACATGAAGGAATGCTACAACCAAAGCGAAGATTCAACCCCGCAGTGGTGAAAGAAAAGTGACTCAGTCATAACCTACTCACGGAGGCTCTTCAAAGTGGATCAATCTGTGTATCCATACATAATAATTCCGTAATATTTGCATTCAGTGTGCTCAAACATATTATCTCTCACAGGTCAGAATCTGTGTACGTATGACCGATAGTCTCGTTAGACAAAGAGTACTTATTTAAAAGGTGTTGTTCATATTGACATGTTCATGTATTGTTGAAGAGTTTTGGGCCGACAATAGTTACCTATTTACTGGTTAAAAAGAAGCAATTCCTTTCTCTGTCATAAAAGACCTTGGAATGGTACTTTGAACAAAAATTGTCTAACAGAATTAGAAGTGTTAGTGGCTCATCTGAAAGAGCGAGAGAAAATGCTGAGAGTTATATAAACGTTCCGATAATCTGTGGATGAACAATGACTTAATAAATTCATCTAGTCTGTAATCAGTACAGTAGCCTCATTAGAATAGATCCATCTCCATCTACTTATTTACATATTTGTTTCACAATTGTCATTACCAATGGCCGAATTCTGGTGCACATTTAATACATAGTTGAGACAAATCCATAGGGCTGCATAATATAAAGAAATGCAAAAACAAGGGTGGTCATTCAATTCCTCAAATTAACTTTGTTTGGTGTTAAATGCATGTGAGTGAAACATCAAAATATTTAAGTATCTTAACACACACCACGCTGAATATCTGAATATATTTCCGTCTAACGTACAAGAAGGAGAAACTAGAAGCTAATATTTGTTCGTGGAAACAAATATTAATACCTTCATTACCCAAGTGGTATGCCGCTGTACAACCTGTATAGTTGTTTTCATGAACGAAGTTACTACGCCAAAACTAAAAATAAATTGACTTTGCCTTTTTGCAATACAACTTGTAGTAAATTTTGTAAAACTATTTAATCTCACATGACCAGCAAGGAAAGTTAATATCAAAACATTTAAATGGTCAAATACATAGTTGAACACCAGTTTTAATTTCAATACACATTTTGTAAGTATTAGTATGATATGAAGTAGTGAAAGATAATTGAGCCGTGCCATGAGAAAATCAACATAGTGGGTTTGCGACCAGCATGGATCCAGACCAGCCTGCGCACCCGCGCAGTCTGGTCAGGATCCTTGCTGTTCGCTTCCAAAGCCTATTGCAATTAGAGAACCTGTTAGCGAACAGCATGGATCCTGACCAGACTGCGCGGATGCGCAGGCTGGTCTGGATCCATGCTGGTCGCAAACCCACTATGTTGGTTTTCCTATGGCACGGCTCATATCTAGAATATACTGAATGTAACAAAGTCGTACATACTTTAAGCAGTTAGTATAAAACTACAACAGGAAAAGCTACGTTCCAAGAAAGCCACCAATCCAAACCAAAACTTTTACAGCACTTCATGTATGAATTAGTTTAATAATCAGCATTTACATAAAACACATAGAAAATATTAACAGTTAGGCAGCAAGGAAAAAAATGGAGAAGAGCGGGACACTGCCATCGAATGGTTAGTGGCAAGACTACCTCTGAGATGTTAAAACCGTTTAGGTGTGCACAAGCCCTCAATCCTAATCCAACCATGTTCCAAAGTAACAGGAAGGTATAAATAAATCATCGCTAGATAAATCATAAAATACCGTAATCGTAATAAATAGCAAGAAAAAAATCGTGTAAAAAAGAAAAAAATCTATCATTTGAGAGGAGAGTAAATAAAGAAAATAAAATGGTCTGAGGCTTGGATGAAGTACTTTCTTTATTCATATGAGCCGTGCCATGAGAAAATCAACATAGTGGGTCTGCGACCAGCATGGATCTAGACCAGCCTGCGCATCCGCGCAGTCTGGTCAGGATCCATGCTGTTCGCTTTCAAAGCCTATTGCAATTAGAGAAACCGTCAGCGAACAGCATAGATCCTGACCAGACTGCGCGGATGCGCAGGCTGGTCTGGATCCATGCTGGTCGCAAAGCCAATATGTTGGTTTTCTCATGGCGCGGCTCAATTATCTGCTCAAGATAAATCTTGAAATATACAAAATTATAACATACATTAATGTACCAAGGAAATGGACATATGTGGCTATAAATCTACCAGTCTCTTCTTGAACTTATTGTGTGTCTAAAGTGATTTTAGAAACAAAAATGGTACAAATGGACATATGTTTCATATTAACAAAGGAAAATGTATGTAAATGGCAGGTGAAGAACATTAAGCAATACAATAACTTTTAACTGTTGCCTAACATCTCATCCCATTTGTGATTAATATGATGGTGGCCATTTATCTGTATATGCGATGGTTTGGTTGTAGTTATCGCGCTAGTTCAATGACACACTATCGTACAAGGCTGGCATTTTTTAAAAATATTTTCAAGTGAGCATATACTGTCATACAATTGTATTTGTTTGAAAGGAAGTAAATTAACAGTAAAGAATATCTGGCTCGTTAAACTGTTTTTGATCAACAAAGAGCTACATATATAATGCCTTCTTAAAGATTTTTGGAAGAAAAGAATAGCAAAAAAACAGCAACAACAACAAAAAACAAGCATTGGTAAGATTGAGTCTGATCATGACAGTTAATAAGATTTGCAACATCACCTACACACCCCAAGCATTGGCATAAGTGGAACTCTGTTATTCTGAAATACTGAGGCAAAGGACCTAGAAATATAAAATACTGAGTTACAAGATTTTTCTATGTGTTTTCCTTTTAGGACTTCCTTGTAATTGCAGGGTATGCTGATGATCGTGAATAAAAAGCATATTTGGCTTCCAATAGGGATCGGAGCTGACACTATGATGACGTTTGTTTAACTACACAAGTACTGCCAAGATCTGTCAGAGAAAATGCACAGCATTGCACTGTATTTGGTATAGCTTTAGAAAGACTTACGAAGAGTAAATATTATGCTATAACTTTATAAACAGAATTACTATCTTTCATCTTCTTCCCGGAGTGAGATAAAACACTCTTCGTGTAGATTTAATTTTTTTAATTTGGCATTAATTTAATCATGACATGTACATTTTGCTTTGCATTTGCCTTTATGTTCGTCGTGATTCTATCAACAGTGAAGGCATTTTAAGATTGACGTTGATAGCACATGTTTTGTCGATAAATCATGAACAATTAAAACTAAATTTAAATAATACGTTTTCAATGAATTCAAATTATAACAGCTACCATTGCCTTACTATATTTCAATGAATATCATGCAATGTTTGCCGCTTCCCTCTTTTTTTCTGTTTGATGTTAAGCGGCTGTACTCATTTCTATTGATGTAATATAAAATATTTGCTTGTAAGATACCATGTTTCTCTGTACAATAATTTTATAAAGATAATTTACTGTTTTCAAATAACTTTCATTATATTCCCTCAATTTAATACAATGGCTGGTAACACATGTTCTAAAAGCCCCTTAATGTGATTTGAATAAAGGGAAGGCATTGCCATTTCAGTAGATCTGATCACTGATTGGCTGGAGTACTATTAACGACGTGTGTTTGAATGAAGATTTCTAGTATCGAATTTTTCCCTTTTGTGTAGCACCAAATGACAACTGTCAATTTCAACAACTCGAGCTGAATGCAAATAAAACTAAATAACTAATGTGGTTGCTTGATTTAATGACAACTTATATGATATGGATAATATAGCTTTTATAAATGTTGATATAGTAAATATCGCCATTTAAGGATAGTAGAAAGTGTTCACAACACCATGAGAACGTGAATCGTGGAAAAAGTAACAAATCAAGATATGAGATGTTATTTATGATTGATGATGGACAGTAAAATAAAAGAAAACGTTTAATTTTATTCAAATATCATTTGAAAATTTCTCCGTATTATTGCAAGTATTTTTTATAATATACGTTAGTATTTTTGCATTAAATATATGTTGTAATATTTCTGCTGATAATGACAAATCCACTTGGCTTCTTGCAACAACAAAGGTTTAACTATGGACTTCAGCAGTTGAGATATCTTCATCCTCTAGCTGGATATTCTCACTTGTTGGATCCTCTTGCGATAGCACAACTGTCTCTCAGCAAGAACCAACAGTATCATGCCGGATATTTAAATACTCTTAGTTCATTGGTTTCAAATGGAGATATTGCAGCAAATGGCTTTTGTGGTAACCGAAACGTTCCGGATTTGTCTCCGAAAACCGACCATCTTGTTGATTTAGGAACACGACAACATGAGCAAGGTAAGAACAAACGCTATAATAATATTTTTCTCTTGATAGTAAATTGTCAAGTAAAAAACAATCAACTAAAGCAAACTTGAATTGAATTACCATATTAATAACAGTTCTTAAATATTCACTAAAATAATATATATAACCCGCAAAGAGCAGGTTATAATTAAAATTAAGCCAGGCTGTTGACAAAGATATCTTAAGAATATTCAGTACAAATATATAATCAAAATTAATGTTTCCAGGTATAAGGAAGACTGGAATATGCCTTTTGTTAATAAAATAGCTGTGAATGATACATTTAAATCATATTTGAAAATGAAATATGAAAGGAGAAAATAGAATGAATTACCTTACAGATCACTTAACTGGGATTAATTGAATATTTATAGAGCTATTTATACTATGAAATTAATTCTTACGTGTGGGCAAAACTGTTTTATCGTAAAAACCAATAAGTTCAAACAAACAAACAAATAAATAAATAAATAAATAAATAGATAAATAATCATGCAAAACAGCAATGTTAAAACAAACATTCATAATTAAGTAGATAAATAAATTAAGAGTGTTACTATTTCTATTAATACGACTTTACAATTTATCATATATTAATATTCCTAATAAGAAGTGATTTTATTCTGCTTCCTTTCATGTGTGAAATAATGTCTGTGAACAAGAACAGGAACTTCTTTTTCTTGATTAAGATGTAGGCGTGGCTTCTCCGGAAGCATGCAACAGCACAAAACATGTCATTTTACCCCAGCGCGAACAGCTCTTTGATCAACTTTGTATGATAGTGAGTGCACCACAAAAACTTGGTAATGAACAGTTATTTTTTTTTCTTAAACGAACCTTATCCCAGAACTACTTATTATCCTCAAATGAACAGACCATGCAGGTAATAGTGTCTTGCTTTTTATTAAATTCAAACCGTACCGTTTAGGAGCAACATCTTTATTTATGCAAATATATCAAAACTGCACAGTATGATTCATTACACTGTAATAATATGATCAATAACTAATAATGTAGCATTTATTCAGAATTAATCTTTATATACTATGTATCGTAATAATTTAATGTAAACATAGAAATAAACGCTGCTCTAACGGCCACTGTAAACGTAGCAAGCATATGTGCATCTTTTGTTAATAATTATGTGTTTGTTCATATCATATTTTTTAAAAACTGACACATGTAAGTTTTACGCTTTACTTAACATAATCAATAATAAATAACCAATTTAAAAGAACTTGGGACAAACCATTCATTAAATAATTTCAATAAAGATATCATTTCAGTAAATATTGACTTATTTCAAATAATATGAATTATATTTCAATTTTCATCAATTTACGTGTCACCATATTGGAGTTGAAAGTATAGTTTAATGTCATGAGTGAAGTGGATATATACCCTTATGGATTTTAATTGAATATCCAGTGTCAGTCCTTTTTTACTAAATAAATAATTCAATGAAATTTGGATCAAACGAATAAAGAATTTCTGCCTGCAATTAATTGGTATCATTATTATATTGAAATATTTGAATAAGAGACCACAATTAGGAAATCAAATGTTTCTGCTTAATTACACTTAAAACGTGTTTTATTCAAATTGTATCTGTTTCAACGTTGTGGTAAAATGATGTACAGTTTTTATGATTATTATAAATAAATAATGTCGCCCTTCTGCATTGACTGATCGCAAAGTTAATCGTAATTATAAATTTCCTGCACAGACAATTGTATAATTTTCATATTGCAATTGAAAACATTAATTTCTTCTTCTGTATGCCCTATTCAAAAATTTTCTTTAATCTAAACGGAATGTCTGCATGCATGCTACTGTGCTATATATTCGTAAACAAAAGTCACTTACTTCCTCTGTCGTAATTACATTCATACTAAAAAATTTCACCAATTTGGTATTCTTTTTTTTTTTTTGGTAATTTTACCGCAGATTTTGATCTATATTACTTATGGCTTCATCCCTGTATATTATATTCCAAATTGCTTTAAATTTAGAAAATTTATGACGAGTACCATGGCACTTTGAATACAATCTTTTTTTTCTGTGGTTAAAATTTAAATACTTATCATGTGGCACGAAGTTAAATACTTATCCTGTGATACAAATTTAAATAGTTATTAAATTTGCATTTCATTTTATTCGATGCTTTGAGTATAGAAAATTTATACACTTTCAAAAGAAATATGTATATATTCCATATTCATTTCTTTCAACTATCCGCGAGAGTACGAATTCGATTTTCTCAGCCATTTTAAAGTAATCATCTTTGTATACCCTTTAAATTTAGTTTATTATTGTTATCATTATTAACATTATTTTTATCATGCAAACCAAATTACTTCCGTTTGTACGAAGTACAAGCACGTGCATTATTATGTACAGTATATGTGTACATAATTACATGTTTCCTAAACGAGCTTTTTCCAGCTATTTTGATTATACGACTTCAGTTTTCTTTGCTATTTTAAGGTCCATGTACATGTTTGTATACTTTATTTATATTTTTTAATTCAGATATTTATGATGAAAGAGATGATAAATCAGGAAAACGCCGTCGAACACGGACAAACTTCACTAGCTGGCAATTAGAGGAGCTCGAGAGGTCGTTCCAGAGTAGTCATTACCCGGATGTGTTCATGAGGGAGGCCATAGCCATGAGACTGGACCTTGTAGAATCAAGAGTACAGGTAAAGATAGAAATATAGGGAATTTTCCTAAATTTCCGTAGAATAAATTCTTTGTAAGAATTGCTGGTACAATCTACTTGAAACAAAAATTTCAAGGGCAACAACAAATGCAGTACGTAATTGTGAAGAATCCAGGAAACAAAAAGGTGAACGTTTGAAATCAGATAAATGAGGAGATCAATTTTGATACATTGAAAAAAAAATCAAACTGACAGCAGACTTGGTTTGAATCAATCAGTTTGAGATGAAACTCTACTCACGTCTCTTAGCACTGGCTTTAAAGGAACTCTATTATCCACACACATTGATTGGACATCATAATACCAAAAGACGATAATACAAAAACACTGAGACCAATATCAGGGAAACTTTTAACATTCCATACAGGATCTTTCAATACAATTAAAAACAACCAGTCTGTGTCCGAGGCGTTTTGCTTATTTAAAAAAAAGATTTTCTAAATACTAGAAAAACGACTGTTGGAATGACTTTATTACTTTGTATCAATAATACTGGCAATGACTTTATTACCTGTGATTTCAAAACCGTAAATTATTGAAATTATGAATCATCTAATATGCATATTTTAAACAAACAATCACCACCCGTCTTCAAAATAGATTATTGCATTTCCATATTTCTTAAATTGATTAGCCGTCATTTTCATTATTTATCAAATCCTTTGATGAACATTTCATAAATTTATCTTCTAAGCTCATGTCTTCATTTACATTTATGGACTCAGTCGATGATAGACAATACTATTAAAATTCCCATATGTGACTAATTAAATGGAAACTTTTTATTAAATAAGCGATGCTCCCTTATTCCCATTAAATATTGTCAAGATGTTGTAAATTATTCATTAAAAACATGTTGAAATTTAACTTGGTCGATATTGACGCATGTATTGAATACTGCTTGTGTATGAAAATATATATAACTAATATACTCAGGCAATAAAATTGTGATATTATACACGTTTTAAACTGTCACACTTATGAACGAGTAATATTCTTATAAATGACAGAAATATCAGTGTCCATTGTCGGACGTAGAATAAAATATTGTAATATTACGGTCACAAATAAGTTTCAAGAAAAGTAATGGATGAGAAGAGCCTGTTATCCATGGCGGTTAATAATAATATTATATCACAAAATACAACGGTGATAGTCATATAACCTAATAGCAATGGAAATGAAATATTTATAAAAGTCTTTTTCTATATATAGATATTGCATGTACAAAAGTTACTAATCGTATGAATGATTTGTTTATTGTAGTTGGTACTATTTATTACTATTTAGTACTGTTAAGTATGATTCTATTTGTATTGCTTGTAAGAAGCCAATATCATGCCAAGCTTTACACAAACCATTCTAAATGGTATCCGAAAGCGCTCATTGTCGAAACACAACTTTGATCCTTTCTCTTGTCCATTTATTTTGTTGTTTTTTCATCTATTCTTTAAGAAAGGAAGCCTCACATTAAATTACATTTACAATTACAAAACGCTATTTCGTCTTTTTTTTTTTATGTTTAACTCTTTGCTCCGACGTATCATTGGTACTAGTTGTATAAGTTACGTCTTGCAAAAGGTTTAAGGCACTTTTTCCAAATGGTTTGTTTCAGTTGCTATCGGTTTAATGATTAAAATTTATCTTTAACTTGGATTAAATTTCTTTGTAACATTACAATAGTTTTTCTATAAAAATACCTAAAGTATATTATATTCGCAACATTACTCGAAATATGATGACATTACTCTATACGACTTCTTTACTTCGCTAAACAAAAACCTACACTACAGTCGTAAAAACAAGTCTACCAATCATTTATAATTTTGAAATGTATTTTACAGACTGATTTCGTCTAATAACTTGAAATAACACACAGGAAATTGCCTAAATGCATAAAAAAAAAACACAAAAGCTCGTTAATGTTCAATTCAATTTAGATACCAGCAAATTAAGTATATTATCAGAATATTAAAAAACATGCTTCTTGCTGTAAAAAAACAATAACTGTTAATCACAATTATACAATTTTAAAACACTTTAAGACAGAAGTTACGCATAGTAATCATTTTAAAATAGAACTCTTTTTTTTTTCACAAAAATATGTGAAGTACAATTAAACCTTTAGTTTGAATGAATAACTCAGTATGTCGCTTTCAGCTACTATTAATTAAATTGCTTAAACGCATTTAAAGAAGAACTATTTTAATTAAGTGAACAATTTACCCCTGACTTTGATGTTTGAAAACTCTTAAGGTATGTATTTAAAAGCAAAGACACGTGCCGGTAGACACATCCCTCCTCTTACCCTGTAATTACTTGCGGGAAAGAAAGAAAAAATACAACATTCAATTTAAGCAAAAACATAATGTGTATGGTTTGACTTCATTGTAAACTACCTCAATAGTGTTACAAAAATCAGGTCACAGATGATTTTTCATATTCAAACCAGTCAATCTGTCAGTATACCTATTAATCGTAAATGAAGATTTTAACAATAAACCCATTAAAATATAGAGAATGGTGTTATTTTGCAGCCTCTTTTCAAATAATCCAGTATTAGGTAAATTTTTCTTCTTTTTTAAAATAACGCTTACCTTAACTGAGGCATTAATTAGTTGATACCTTCTTCTAAAAGTATGTTATATTTCTTAATACAAAAATTAAGTGATTTCTTGCAACGCAGTTCATGCTTTATTTCTTAAATTTATTAAAACTAATAAGTCATTGACGTATAATTATATGATGTACAACGAACAAAATAATTAAATAAAATAAAGTCGTTTCGCAAAACAAAAACATTATTGATACAGATACAGAAATAACACGTTACAATTTTAATAGTTTGGAACTAAAAATATCGCTACTTTTTTTTTTTTTTTTGGATAAAAAATGCTTTTGTAATACAAAATATTTTCAGTATAGAACAAGTTAAACATTTAACATTTAGTAGACTTACATTGTTTCTTTTTGATTTTGTTGCAAATTGATTTATTTACCGAAATATAATAGAAAGTGTTTGGTCCTGTCTTGTTTTCTAAAGAAATAAAGTCGAATTTCATACACTATTTTAATTGCTTGGCGTTTCCTTGAACTTGTTGCCATTGTTTACTAATTAGGTAAAGAATGATGAAAATTTGAAGAAAAAAAAATCAAATCTATTATTGCTTTGTATTTTGAATAATATTATGATGTTCATTACCGAAAACGATCTGAATAATTTCATGGAGAATCCATCATTCAACACCGACGTAATGAATTATCACACATTTGAACTGACTTTCGATCCAATTAAGATACTCAGTTTCTGCAATTGGCGACACGCAGTAAATTATGCAATATTTCAATTAATTTCAATCAAAAAGAACGTCTTTGTCAAAACGGAATGTTGTCTACATCAGATATATTCTCATCGCCTCTTTTCACTCTTTTTTTAACGATAATGATAGTGAAAAATAACAAAAAATCAAAGGCTACGAAATCAAGTTATTATATTAAAATTTGGAAAATAATTGTTCCAGATATTCTGCATTATGGAAATCAATTACGGCAAGGCAAACGAAATAAAGTTATAGCATTTGTACTTATATTGATTTAACAGAAACATATTTATTTTATCTCCAATCTATTTAACGCAATATAATTTACACACTATGTGATAAAATATGAATTACACTATATTTATCCAATTACTTTTGCACATTTTCAATTGTGATTCCATTAGTTTTAAAGATAAATGTTGGGTATTCCATATTCTTTCCATGCACTGAATTACAAGTTACGTATTATTGGTGTATATAATTACTAGCCCTAGCACGCGCCAAACACCATTAAGGACCCGTTAATTAAAGGGTAGACACTCTTTAAGCGCATGCCTCAAAACCATTCACGTACCATAATGCTTGTCAGTAAAGATATCAAGTACATTCCAGTACGTGAATTCAGTAAGGACATGAAGCAAATCTGTTTACCAATCAGGCAACTATTCTGTATATGTTCGACTTTATGTCCGTGTGAGCGGAAACAATACCTCTTCATCCATTAGATACGGACAGAATAGCACACATAATATAATCTATGGTCTTGTACATCTAGTGTCAAAACAGAGTTGCAGCTTAAAATAATGGAGACCAAGACGCTAAAGACAATGATTAAACCTGATACAGCTTTATTTTGAAATTATATAGGTTATCGTTTTGGTATTAAAGTTCTTAGCTGACAGTAAAGTTAAGGCTATCGGATTATTCATTATCATATACCCATATACCGACATAATATTCTAATCAATTTCAGGTTTGGTTTCAAAATCGACGTGCTAAATGGAGAAAGCATGAACATACAAGGAAAGGGCCAGGAAGACCAGCACACAATGCACATCCTCAGACATGCAGTGGCGAACCACTCAGTGAGGAAGAAATTAAACGAAGAGATAGGGAAAAGATGGAACGCAAAAGAAAGAAACAAGAGGAAAGAGTAAGAAAGTTGGAAGAAAAGAAGAAACTATTTAGCAGCATGAGCAGTTATTCAAGTACCTCCAGTAGTAGCTGTGATGCAAACAAACGTAATCCAGAGACTGAAAGCAAGCCTACTGATCTTATTCCTTCTGACAATGCGGGTGAACTTAATGATTGTGAAACAGCAAAAAATAGTTCTGAACAAAAACATTCAGTAGAAACGCCGCGACGGAAAAATCCATTTAGTATAGACAGTTTGCTGGAGAAAAGGTCTGATAATCCTGAAGTGAGGGAAGTGAATGACGGGTTAAGGAGTGATTGTTCAGAGAACATTAATACAAGGTCTGTAAGTGCTGACATTAATAGTATGATGCTATAGTCATCGTAGCAGGATTAATATTAATTTAAATGATACAATATTTAATAAAACTTGGCGATGGAGAGGTTGATATTTTATAGTTGTACGGGTACACGAAGAATTGTTCATATCTATTTAAATAAGCACATATTTCGAGACGATTTAGAATATCGTACTTTTAACTACGTTTAGATAAAACCTTACAAATTCTATATATGCCATTTAAAA
Organism: Mercenaria mercenaria; assembly: GCF_021730395.1. Classification (NCBI taxonomy): domain Eukaryota; kingdom Metazoa; phylum Mollusca; class Bivalvia; order Venerida; family Veneridae; genus Mercenaria; species Mercenaria mercenaria. The sequence continues at coordinate 31,343,799 of NC_069362.1, forward strand.
CTGTGTACTTAGTTATATCTATCAACTATTTTAGCAGATGGTTTATTAAATATAGTGGTTTACTTCAATCACATGTACACGTATTGAAATATAAACCTCTGTAGTTGTTGTAAAATTTTTTGGGGATATTTAGACTATTTATTTCTTGGTATTTGAAATTGTTACTGATTAAAATAAAATTGTTTTGATTAATCTTGTGTTAATTTGGTACCAGAGAATATCACCATGTATCTAGCAGTGATCTGCCTGCAGGTGGACATTAATACGACTGATAACCAGGTTTTCAAAAACCATAGTCCCTTACAATAAACCTAATAAATCATTGTAGTCCATAAGAATACAAAAATCATCAACACTATATTGAGATATACTTTCCAACAAACTTGTATAAATTTCAAATACATTTACGTTTGATGTTAATACAAACTGATAGTTTAATATATGAGCCGTGCCATGAGAAAACCAACATAGTGTATGCGCACATGGATCAACACTGCATCCGCATTGGTCAGGATCATGCTGTTCGCTTTTAAAGCCTATTGGAATGAGAAATATTCGAAACATGAACTGACAATGCCGATGCCAGTGGTCTGGATCCTGCTGGTCGCATACCACTATGTTGGTTTTCATGATGCTCAATATAAATTTACGTAGAGCTAATTACAAAAAAGCTATTAAAAATTATATATCGTTTCTTATATCGAACGAAAAAGTCTTTATTAGGTCAAAGGAAAAATCGAGGACAATATCAATCACAATAATATGTATATAGTTCGGTAATTTATTTTAGTTATTATGAATAAATCATGCATGTAGCTAGCTTAGTATTCATCCAGTCATTTGATTTTCAATTTTCATTGGAACAGTATTCTCATAATTCATTTGGTGTTTTATTCTTTTGATAATCTTAATATGCTCCAATCATGAGAAGTATGGTAATACTTAAAAAAGGTTATATGTATGGGTTTCAATGTTTCGTGTTTCTCGCGTAGTAAGAAACAAACCTCTACAAACTTTAAGCTCAACCCCCTGTTCAGAATCTGGAAGAATAAGATCAATCTAAATGGTTTGTTAGACTTTTACGAATGTTTCAATTATCGTGCTTTTTGTCACAACTGCAAATGTCAGCGATTAACCTTGTGCAGATTACTTTTATTTACAATGACGGAGGGTATTTGTGCATATGCAATCCCTTTAAACTCCAGTGCCATTTTTACTTCTGACTATTCCGTCTGGATGTTGTTCGTCCTCGCCTATCTATGTATCTTGATGCATATATTAATCATGGACACATCTTTATTCTGTTAATTAAAGAGGATGACCATTAACGTTTAGCTAAAAAAAAAATACTTTACAAGGTATTGTACGTCGATGAATCTAATAACTTTTCAGAAATTTGAGTAACGGCAGTAAACATTTAAAAACGTATAAGACAAAGCATGAGTAAAACAGAATAAGCAAGTGACTCCGTCTTTCATCATGTTGGGTTTTGTATTTAAGAAGAAGTTATCACAACATCATAGACTTTAATTGCAATAGTTCCATCAAAAAGATTAATAATATTTAAACATATTTAACTTCGTTTAAGCACCGCACGTGTTGTATAACTGCAGAACAAATGTGTGACATAAACACATACCTTTGTACTTAAAACGAAATTACAGGTTTGGCATTTTTGTATTTGTACATTTACGTGCTTTTAAGTTATATCTTAATTCCTCCTGTTCACACCAATCAAACAGACACTAGATTTACCACCTGTACATTTACAATAAAACAACACTTAATAGATGTTAAAATATTACAATTTTCAAAATAACAACGATCTCTGGGATTGTATTTTATGACGACCATAAATCAGATTTAGCAAGAATTTTCATGATGCAGAAATGTTCGAAAATCGACTGTGTTTTATGACAGCATAATTTCTTTGATAAGTCTCCTGTTTCATTTATCTTAACCTTAAAGATATGATAAAGCAATGAAATAAATCATATCGTTATTAAGATGATTAATTTCAGATAGTATGAAAAATATGACATATATTTGACATATTATATGATTATCACATGTATGAGGTGCGCCAGTTTTTTCCTGCACTAATTTCTTCATCATTAACATGAAAAAATTCAAATGCCCCCTTAATTTTGCACGTGGTTAATAAAAAGTGAGTGTGGGTGGAGTGGGGTGGGGGACCCAAAGTACAGTACAGTAGCTAAAACCTCAGGCATTAACATCATACTGAGTATTGAACCAGCTACCTGAAACAATAACTAAGTCATTTTAGAATTTCATTCCATCACAATTTAAAGACAAAAATAATCTACTTAATTTTATGAAGAGTAATCTCTTTAAGAAATCTAACCGGATCACTCTAATCAAACACTACATTTATTTAATATCTCAAAATTGTAATTTTACATTATGTAATAAAGAATCGCGATTAGACTTCATTTATTAATCAAACTAAGAGCAGTTTGTCCTCTTGAAGTTTCTCAGCTATGGTAATTATAACCCAAAAACTTAACTTCCTATATATTAAAAGAAACGTAAAGCACATCATAGATAGACCGATTCCTGTTGTTTCAGAAACGATAAAAGTGAGGATATGCTTTTAACTCACTATACACAAATATAATACACATGGCTAGGAGTAAATCTTTCTTCATTTTCTAAAACTAAACTTAGCCAGTTCCGTTAGGTTTTACATTTGGCTGCATGAAAGGCCAGTAGATTTACATGTCTAAAGTCCTCTGTTTTCTAGTTCCCAACCGATCTACGTTTCTGCTTGTGATTTAGAGCAGTCTCGTTTTGCTGTATCATTGTCATCGAAACAGCTATATTCGACATTAGTATTGAGAAAGGCTCTGGTCGTTTTTCCTCAACAGATTATTTTGTGCTTTTTAAAAGAGATAATACTGCTCAGGATGAAATCCGGCTTCCTCTGGAGTCGACCCTGAAAATATAGCAAATATTGAGTTATGTGAAAATATTAATAGTTTCTTTAGGGTCAAAGAACTTTTTGAGCGACAGGTAGTCATTGTCAACGCATACAAGGTATATGGTTCTAGGCTACATATACTAAGATATTAGATATTCTAGGCTATAAACATTAAAATATTAGATTCTAGGCTATGTTTGGTGACGCATAATATGACCAACATTATAACCTGGTAAAACAGCGTATCCACCAGGAAAATGTTGCTAAAACTTTACGCTCTGATTAAGTATCCATTGGCTAATTTTGGAAATTTTCTTAAGACAACTGAATCTGAGTCGTTTGAAGATGTATATTTGAGCATTTACATAAATATATGATACTCAGAAGTAGCCCGTTCGACAGCTTATCCACTGGTAAAAGCTTTGGAACAACTTGGTCCTGATGTTCATAATAATACGCCTTGAATAATATATACATGTACATGAGTAAACAAGGGTTTAAGGGATATAACAGAAATAGATGCACGTTTTAGTATTGCTCAAAACATATGCTGGGTACTGAACCTTAGTTTAGAAACTTGTATGTCCTGCGTACTGTGCGAAGTTCCGTCAGAAGTATTTGAACAAGTAGAGACGTTGTGATTGTAAGCGTTATATGTGATGAACTTAACAATACATTAATTCTATACATGCCATTAAAACATAAACCTGTAACTATCTACTAAAACATGTAGCAAATATACGTTGTAATTAAACTGAAAGGTAACACATATTCATATTAGCTCCTTTATCAATTTTACCTGACACTCAGAGGCTACCTGTAGATGGATTCCCCTCTTTACTGACTGCTTCCAACGACAAAACATTTAATGTTACACTGTATCTATGAAGCTTATATTAGGAAATTATGATCAGAATATAGAAATCAAGAATTCAGCGACTGTACAAAATACAGTTTAGAAGTGCGAAAAAGATAGTTAGTTATAAAAACGGGTTGCCAAACAAGTCATTATTATATGTACATACAACATAGAAAAGAAATGAACACCGTTAATATTTCAATAGAATATGGACATGTACCTTTTATAATTTATTTACCACTTGGTTCACCTCATCTAGGGCTTAAACTTGAATTTTCATTTTATTTAAGGTCATAAAACAAGCGATTTGATTGGCCTCATTGCCATGTTAACATTAGCTATATTTTACAAAACGATGGTAAATACCTTTGTTGTAAAACTAATTTATTTAATATTTAAATATTGTCTTGTTGCGATGTTATCATTCTTAGAAAATTCGGCGTGGTTTGCAGCTTATTTCGAAATATTACTGGGATATCCTAATTAATTAAAGCAACTGTATATTAAAATATAACTAATTTTCCTTTTCTGCCAGAGAAATCGCTACAAATTTCTCCAATTTCTCTTACTAAGCATGTCCTAATTTGGACTAACAGATGGATAGCACTCTCCCCATTATCCGATAAAGCGTGTCCCTACAGACCTCAAACATGCCAGACCAATGGATTATTTTCATTAAACTGTCAAATTGATTCTTAAAATGTTACAAAATATTACCCATCCAAGCATAAACGCAGGGATCATTGTTTTAAAATTCAATCCGATCTCCATCAGACGAGCATCAGTACTAATCCTGTTTTTCTCAAGAAATGTCGCAAAATCTCGTGGGACGCGAGATAAACAGCTGTTTGATTTGTGATAATAATTAATCTTTGTTTCATTTAATCATTTCATTTTAGATTCTCATAGACTCTGTTGGAAATATTTAATTCTTTGCTTTAACTACATCAATTACAGTCTAAGAAAATGACAGAAATAAGGGGGAATGTAAATGAGACGAAAATAAAGTAAAATTCCCTGGGCGTGTTTTGTGACATGCATCTAGGGCTCTCAGACTGAAGTAATTTGTCTGCGTATAAATTCAGTACACAGGGGATTGACACATTTAGATAGTTCATATATCATATAGATACCTACTAGAAAATCTGTCATCTAGGGAATTAAATATCCAGTGTTGCCATATGGTTACTTTTATTTTGAAACACTAGAATATAGAAGTATTTTGTTATTCTCTGTATATAGTGTCTATTAAATAAACGCAGCAGATCTGTTTTTTTCCCGAAACATTAAAACATATATAGCATACTTAAGATATGTAAAGCTACGTAAAGTTAACTAGTTGTTTTGTATGTTTTGAATTTCTTTATTTAAAAAAGTCATAACTAAGGATAATAAATGTGACGTTAAGTATAAACTTTATGACTATAGTGGTGTAATAAAATTCTATGACCAACAATCGTTTAATCTGATAAAGCTCTTAATTCAAAATTAAATACCTTTTTAGTTCACTGACTTTGATAAAATACATATTTTAAATTGATTTATGAGTTTAAGTAATTTACTTAACGTTTTCTAACAAACATTGTTCTTAAGCCATTGCAAACAGTAACTAACGCTTTAATAAGCTGAAAACTAAATTTTGGGACTGCATATTTTCTGGTTGCTTCTTGTAATATTTTTGCATTTATCAAGGTCTAATAAATTACTGTTGGTATTTGTATCATTTATTATTCCAAATTCTATCTGGTTTCTGTCTATGTTAATGGTAATATATTGTCGTTCTGCTTACATGCACAGAGGCTATTATTACGTGACTGCTTTTATAAACCGTCGGCCCATATTTTACACTATATGACTGGTTAAAAGTTCACCGACATATTTTTTTCCTTCTTACCACGGGCAATGAGTTCTTCAATGAGTTATATAACATTTTAACGCTGCGAAGAAACTCAAGTTTGGCCGCTAATATGCTGAATGAATATTTTTATTCGATCGAAAATAAATTTGCATTCCGTTAATTTATGAGGATTTTACAGAACACAAATATACATTATTTAGTTTCTAATCAGTTTTGTGGTTTTAAGCTCACGTAATTATTGTTTCTTTACCAAGGCTTCTAGTTTCTGATAATGAAATCACACCAATTATTTTTCAATTACGAAACGTTTATTGTTTCAAATGTTCAACATAAATCTCAACCCGGGTTTGAAAATAAAATAACTAATGTGTTCCACAAAATATAAAACAATTTTAGGATTTTTCCGCACGAAATGTCCCATATATCTTGGCAGCTTTATAGATTCTCGTGTTGGTTTCATTATGTTGCAATCGGCGTCAAAGTCCAAGGTTCAACGTGTTTCAATAGTTATTCACTGGTGCCGCTATACAAACTCCGAACTTAGAAATTTGAGATACTTTTCAAATATTCTATATAATAGTCGTAGGGTAATTAGCCTGTATATTAATACGTCACTTATACCAAAGACCGTCTAAAATCATCACGGCCTTTTGTTTGTTATCGCCGAAGCCGAAATTATTGTTAAATAATCCAGTTATTTCTTTGTCTGAACCTTGTGATTGTAAAACACAGAGGGTTTTCAGTGTTTCCTGTAACTGACAGCTTATGTTGTCGATTGATACGATAAGGAATTCCATATTGTTTTCACGTGCCTTATCTATTTCATTTCAACGTTGTTTTTTAATTAAGGGAATATCACTATTTGAAAAAGTACCGGTAGGTATTCAAAACAGCCACATACATATTCTTTAAGCTATTATAGAGGGTTATTGACAAACCTTTTGTCTGGCAATTCATTTTTGGCAATCCTTATCATCTTTGCTTTCTATAAACTCTTGTGAAACTCACCAGTTGTTAGTATAAACGTGTATCTATTTCTTCCTCGTCATGCAATTGAAGTGCTTTATTAAAACTCCTTGTACCGACGGCTTTGACCGCGGACTTTTCAATCCCTAATCACGGAGCGAGGTGCTATGCCCACAAACTAGAAAACACGCCTCTTCGTACGTAACAATTTTGTTAGTACAGAACAGAACAAAGTTAATAATAATAGATGTAAAAGATGAATGTCAAAAAATTTAAAACAGTGTCGTCGAGTTTGTGTATTTATCAAGTTTAGGAGAAATAATGATCAAATACATACAGAAAATAATAGATAATATGCCCTTCCTTTTAACGGTGAGGTTTGCTTTAGCTTTACATCTACAACTGAAGATAAACTTCATGCTTCCTGTTAGCATTTACAGTTAATCATAAACATAAAATATGTCATGATACCGATAGGATTTGCTTAGCAACAAGTTTTGCTTTTCCTGTACATTTAATTAATGATAAACGTCAGGGTTCATTAATATTTCACATATGTCTTAAAGGCGTACGCTAGAATTCCCTGTATATGAGATGGGCGAAAAATTTCCCAATAACAGAATTTCTTTAAACTTTGGATATTGAAGGACAATCATCTAAGAAACAAAAAAATGCAATAAAAATCATAGGTCACCGGATTCGAAAAAGAGTTATCTGCCCTTGCAAACGTCATTTTTGGGGGAAATGCCGTTTTCAAGGGCAGATAACTCTTTTTTGATACCGGTGACCTATGATTTTTATTGCATTTTTTTGTTTCTTAGATGATTGTCCTTCAATATCCAAAGTTTGAAGAAATTCTGTTATTGGGAAAATTTTCGCACCAAATTCTAGCATACGTCCTTAAGGAAACACTAAGTTAGTCTAAACATTCATTTCTTAATGTTTCAATAACAATGATTGTGCATAAAATATTTTTTGCAGATATATGCATGCCAATATCACTCTTACTTTTAACCTTTTTACTGGTTAGAATTCTAGTAGATGATTTATATTGTCTATCATATTTTAGAGAAGTATGCTTGACATGGTTATGTATATGCTGATATTCAATACACAAAGTGAAACGTAACAAAACCTTATGTCTCTTATTCCATAAATTTTTTAAATCTGGACGAATATATAAAACAAGTGGAACAATTTGAACGGACTTTTTCTACCTTATTGCACTAGCTTCTTTGTTTACTTTTAAGAGTTACATTAGCCCTAATGAACGGACGCAACTATTGTCTTGCTTAGGTGTGTTCTATGCTTCTAATTGACTTTCTAATAGATTTTCTGTAACTGATATTATCTTTCTTGAAATTAAAGTACTTTACAATGAATACGAATAAACTAAATACAACAGTATACTGCCAAGATTACGTATGTATGAGCAACATTATACCATTTTTGTAGTCACATTGTAAGATTTTTCACATATTCGTTTTATACAGACCAGTTTGAACTTCAGAGGGAGGTGTTTCAACAACAATATTTTTAATTTAGATTTCTTTAAAAAACATTCAAGCCTGTTTGCTTACAGGCCTGTTACGAGAGAAGCAGGTGTAGCATATGTAACTAACTGAAATTTTTGTTACACCTAAATTTGAAATAAACTATGTCTCTACTCTTAAATGCTTAAATATAGGTCTAAATTAAAATCGTTCCGATAGTTTATCACTAGCCTCAATAGAACATGTAAACATATTAAATGTGTTTGTCTTTATTACAGACCGATTCCACATCGGTGAGAGCAAGTGAGAACGAAATGAACAAATAAAAGAACACAGTGGTGTATTGCCATGGGAACATCATTGGGGATTTTAAACTGGATAATTGTGCAACAAACTAGCCTAACATTTGTAAGGGTGCAAGATTCTATTGTTACGCAACAAAATTCCAAGCTCCAATTTGACGTCCTTATCCTAATTCCATAAAAAAGATGTGCATTGCACACAAACTTCTTCCTTTTGCATTTATAAATGTTTTGAAAATTAGACTTCAAAGCGCCTAGCAAATTCCAGAACAATCGACAATCTCTTTTCCCAAAGAAGTCCCATCTTATAGGATTGACATACGCAGTCATAGGTCGAATTACACTGTCTGACAGAAAGACATAAGAAAGGAACAGCTATCTCTATTGTCGAAAGTAATTAAATTTGAATTAATCAACAAGCTTGAAACAGGAATAATCAGCGATAGTATTGAATAAAAGACACCGCGTCTGTAATTGTCGAAGCCAGTAAAGACAAAACAATCCAGGAAATTTGCATCTATATTGGTTGCTAATCAGGAAAGGTCTAAGAGATTCAGCTATCGTGTACGCGTCACTTCAGCTGATAATCATACAAGAAATTAAAGTGTTTCATACTCGAAGCCCTCTGTGAGCAAACACTGCACAACAGCTAATGTTTCAATCAAAAATAAACATCTCTCTCTCTCTCTCTCACTTTCTCCCTCTCTCTCTCTCTCTTGTAAATGTAAATTTCATCCCGAAAATAACCCCAGCCCAAATCTAGAGTACTGATTGTTTTTATTGCATTCGAAAATCAAAATAATCAGCGTTATGCAAAAATGTATTGTGTATGCTTTCAATACACGATAAAAGTTGTATCTCCATCAGTCACAATCATTTAGTTTCCTTTCATAAATAAATACTGCGTTAGATTCCCTACTGAGATACATTATTATTTATTCATAAAGTCTGAAGTGAAACAGCACAAGCTGTTACATACAGTAAAGTTCACTTTGAAACAGACAGAGAAGTGATTTCATCGCACTTTATTTTTAATTGGTACTACTAATTGAAAACTAATTATGTTATTACCTTAACTGAATATTTCAAACAAATTGAATGGTAGGAAACAGATTAATTTAATAGATTTATAACAAATTGTGTCTAATGCGTTGAAAAAAGAGAGATGGTCGCTATGGGCAAGAAAATTACATACTAGTATACGGTACAACGAAGATCCGATGTCGATCCTTTGGGCGGTTTACGGGTGGTATCTGTTATGAACAGGCTTCAGAGAAATTTGGTGAAGTGTAGATATTAGTACACCAACTTTCAAACGATATTAAATTGGTACAGTTCTCCAATTAATTTTGTAGACCCATTAAGAATAAAAAGATTATATTTGATGTTGTTTATTATCACTTCGGATCTGTTTTGCTGTACAAGATATGATTAAAGTTTAGGTCACCACCAGCAGTCGATTGTTACCCGTTACGTTTCAAGTAAATGAAGATAAATGCCTTTAGGTGTTCAAAGGTTTAATAACACATTCAAGTATTTTTAAGGTAATGTGGGTTTTAAACATGGCCGTATCATAGCAGAACATTTATTGCTCATAGAATGTCTCTGTGTTGAAATATGTGCACATCCTTGAGAGCGGGGTACTGGAAAATATGCGACATTTTACTACAAGATCTGGAACCCACTTTTCATGTTATGTCCATCCAATGTTGCATCTGTTGTACAAGATATATTATCCCCTTTTTGAATTCTGAGATTAGATCTGCCTTAAAAGGGCAATAGAAGAAAATATTAAATTGCTTTAAAGCATGTTGAGATGTTGCTATTGCTCAACTAAATCGCAAGGATATTCAAATCAGAAACAACAATAATAGGGTTGCTTAATATACGAAAATACATTAAATATAATTTTACATTACTGACAATTATTTTGAGATTTTTAAAAAGTGGACGGAAAGGCGGTCCATAACATTGCTATAGTATTGATATGTTAGGTTGCACCTCAAGCATTATAGTGTATCTATCAAACAATAAAGAGAATTATAAATGTTTTTACATGGTGACAACTGTAAATACGATGTTTGGACAGAATCAATAGCGCTGGCATCTGGTACCATGTTAAAACAAATCTTAAGAGTCAAAATTTGGAAAAACGAACCTTCATAGAATGTACCTTCTAGATCAGGTCACACACGAGTCTGTATCAAATATTATGTACATCTAAACATGAAATGTCTGTTTCTTCATCCGCATTATTTATAACGTATATAGAATTGGGAATTATAAACACAGTAGCCATACACTAGACCCTAGATAAAAGATTATTTTTTATAATAAGGGAAAAGTGGAAGTCTTGAAAGAGGAGTTCCATATTGATTATCACGAAATCTATTCAGTAGACTTTAATTCTTGTAAAATTGCCAAAGCAAAAATGTGTTTTCCAATGCGCATCTACGTATTATCGATGATCATTTGTAAAAGTTCGAAAGAAATATTGAAGAAAGAGAGTGAGAAGTTAGACACACAACAATTTATATACTACATTCAATATATTGAAGAAATTTCTATAAAGGGAAATATAAAATTGGTATACCAGACCCCGTATGTATCATAAAAGCATGACAGAGCAAAGTCCTACAATAAGGGCATGAGGAGTTGGACCATCAGAACAGATATACTAGAGCCAATATTGATTTTTAGGGGTGGAGTTTAAGGGGAAATTAAAGAGCTATTTACTAACTTTAGCAGAAATGGGCGGCTCAAACATCTATTTCTATATATCATCAAGTCTGAACAAATCCGTCAAAGTTAAATTAATACATATACCAGACCCAATATAAATGGCCAAATCGAAACACGCGTTCCTATACAATTATCATATCTTAGCAAGTCCCAATAAAATCCTTTAAATAGTTAATGAGGAGATACAAAATTATTTCATATTCTATGCTCTAAGGAAAGGTCAATAGCTCCATTGCTTATGTCACACATGTATTAACAGTACAATAAAATAGAAAAAGAGGAAACTCCACAGGTCGCTCAACACAACAAAAACGAAAATGTTGCAGGCTCGGTTTGATTGAGCCTGTTCATGGACGGTAGTTAAAATGCATGCTACCTTCCACGCCCTCTAGCCCCGGGTTGAGCAGAACTCAACATTTACACATGCTAAAAGTACAAAAAACAATTTAGAGACATCCGCAGATGTGTTCATACGGCGGTGCACATGGAACCTTCAATGCTACACTAGCGTGTAATTCCACGAAAAGCGGCGTATGGTCCTCAGTTAAAATAATGGGTTTGCCCTAAACGAGAAAACAATGAGCAGAACTAAACAAACTGGAAACCCTTGCATCACCAACAAACGCTTTTCTTAATTATACATCAAACAAAGCTCAACCAGAGAGTCCATCGAAAAAAAAAATAACGGAGTAAGTAGTACCAATCTCTTAAGAGTAACTTCGCTTTGTATATAAGTAAACATAAACATTATTGTGATCTTCGGTTACTGTTAACTGTTTTAAGACTGGTAGGACCGGCTGATCTTTAGATGCAATTGAAACATACGACGCGATGACGGTCTATCAATCATTTACTGAGCTAGTAGCTTGTTTATCTACTGTAAATTGATCAAAGTAATCACTGATTAATAAAGATCCCAATCAAATCATAAACTTGTCATAAAACATATCTGAAACATATCACACCTGTAATAAGGATTAGTCTTAACATTACTCATCAACCAAATTAGAAATATTCAACTGTATGTTTTTTTTTTTTTTTGCGTGTGTGCAAGAGCGCTTAAAATGAAAGCTTATAACCGTAAAATAAGCAGGAATATTTTGATGTTTTGATTTGAATCCACTTTAGTTAAACGTAGGCGAAATGAAAGTGGATGAAAAGCCACGTGCAAAGAATACAGTCTACCCAAAGGGAAACTGTACGGATGTGTATAAATGTAATATGTACACACCCATATATAGACAAAAACAACGTAGTGAAAACAAAGAAATGAATAAAGGAACGCAGTGGGGAACACACTTGGAACGGTCTGTGGCAAAAACAGCACTGAGGAGTTTAATCCAGTTAATTGTACACAAAATATCACATTAAAGTTTCAAAATGAAGGATCGTGTAAAAGACAATCCCCAAATTCTGGTATGTATGAAGGTCAAATTATCACACATGTGAATAATTAGTTTTAGATAAGTAAATGACTGTTAAAGTTTCCATGACAACAAAGATATTGAGTATTTACCAAGCTGAGAAGTCCAACGGGAAAAAGACACATTCATAGAACACATTCACATATATAGCCCTCCGCATGAAAATCGATTTAAATGTAAATGTATATACACGCACATCGACTGAACACATAAACATAAATAAATGTAATAACAAGCAACATTTAAACGAAATGAAATAAAGTTTTCAACATTTGTCCGTTACCTTATCAGCCGCTCTGATTGCAGTTCCAAGCTGGGTGTTTGTAAAAGCATGCTAAACAGAATTTTTTGCTGACAATGCAAGTCAATCTGAACTAGTGGCCGAAAAAAGGTTTTTCCTACTCTTAGTCACGTGGTCACAATGAACTTACTTTTACTCCAGTTGGCCTAATGCAATTCTCATCTTTATATCCTTTGGAGTTACCTGCATACCAAGTTTCTTTTCAAATTAAATTCCTAGCGGAAATATTATTTTCTATTTTTAGCTAGCGACATCTTTACCTGAGAGCAAAAACTATTAAGTTCTGTTTGTAGTAAACGCGACCTAAAATTTCAACCAATGAAAACAAAATATACCAGACCATTATTTGAAACGCCACCCTTCCGTCGCCCCACAAATTCCCTCATTCAAAACAGGTTCTAAAGACCAACACGATGTAAAGTCACGTTGTTCATATATTCATCCTGTCTGATGCAACTGTGTGTGTAATTTTCAGTCTCGAGCATGATCAGAACATGACCTTTGCGGCTATCTTCTGGCCACAGACAAAACGGTATGAGGTGTGACGGCTGATTGCCCAATTATTCTCCAGCTATTTATAAAATATTTATTTTTAATCTCTGGCCTTGGTCTTCGGCCTATTGATCTCGAATCAAAAACAGTTGTCAACGGACCAAAAGAAATCATTCTTTTAAGTTCTCCATTGACCACAGGCAATTATCCTATGAAGACTGTCTAACATTGGTCCAAGACTTTGCCATTTTATGAGCAAAACCCTAATAACTTTGGAGGTATATGTGACCTCCATATTTTTTTATCTACTTACTCCCTAAACAAAAGGGATCATTCAGTGACAATAGACAGTTATCCAATGAAGTTTTACTACTGTAGGTGTAAGAGTTTTTTTAAGATATTGAGCAGAAGCACGAGGACAAAACAAGCAAATTAAGGAACGCAGTGGGGTAAGTCGAACTCTCCAGTTATTGAGTGGAAACCCAAACTGGCTACTGACCGACCGATAGACGGACGGGCCGACATGAGCAAAATGGTTAACACTCCTCTTCTAAATGCGGCATAACAAAGTTACAAGAAAAATCTAATAAATGGTACAGATAGGAAAAGTGAGCAGATCCCTGATAGGAGTTCAAAAGCACTGATTGGTAAAACATAATGCAGATAAATGCTTAATACGCTATGTGTAAAACTAGTGGTGCTTTTGCCACTCAACGTTCCGAGGCGGTGCCCCATTTGTGTTCCTTTACTTTATTCTTTGTATATAATCGTATATATGATTGCTGTTATATAACCCTGCTATGGGGTTTGATTTCTCTGTATATAAAATGCAGAACACATCCTGTTTAGAATATGACATTGAAGGAGTGTACTTTTTCGTATAAATAGAGCAAATTCTTATTTGATCATATCTGCATTTTCGAAATAGATTTTAATATTCGCAGTAATTATTTATTATCTTTTGGTGTTGTACCCATTCCACTCTTGTTGTGTCTGACAAGACAGCTGGAAGACTACATGTCAGTCAATACGGGGACTAAACTGATTTAACATGTGATCCGGCCTGTTTCGTCGGACCATAAATGGTGTTCCTCATGAGCAAAGAAATTGAGTATAATCGTATATGGTATATAAGGTTTTGAAACACTGTCCTGACGTCACTTCTTTGTACTAGCTGTACTGCAATTTTTAATACTGGATTGCTTTCAATGGAACTCAGTGTTATGTTTGCTTAATATTGGACTATTTATTTGCTACTGGACTGAGCGAGGAAAAACGCATGTATAAGAATACGCTCAACATACACATTACGTGTAGTCCAATATTTGGATTCCACATGGACAATGAATTACTGTAACCCTTTAAAAGCAGTCAAATATTAAAAACACCGTACCAAAAGTATATAAGATTTAAAACGGCTGATCAACAGCGACGTAATCGCAAAAAAAGATTTATATTAGGGAGTAAGACTGCGTCGATACATGCAAGGAATTGCATAAGTTTATCGACACATTCCTAGAGCAACAACCGCCCTTGAAAAAATTTGTTTAGGTTTCCAGTTTGAATTTTACTCCTCTCTACACCAAATACAGTTTTATAAAATAAGACCAAGAGGCTGTATTTGTAGTTTGCCTCGTGTCTGAGGTGTCAATTATTCATGAATGTTTGTTTTACGTTTAACACCATATTTAACAATATTTCATCACATAGTAATACGGACACAAAAATAGTAGTAATAACTTACGAAAGGCTAGCTACGATAGCTACATCTTCATATAAAGTTTAATATTTCTTATTTTACAGCCCACGTTTTATTCGTATATAGTGGAAAAACTAAACTTATACTAAGACTACAGCTGCACATGTGCTACGTTACTTCCGTGGCATTCATACACGTTTCTGAATGTTCATATAAACGTTTTCTTGGGTAATGTTAAGGATATTTAGCGTTTGAGTTAACACAACTAAAAGCAACTCGAGAATCACGGGCTAACGAGAGTCCAATATTACGAGGAAAAGAAACTCGAGAAAAGCGCATCGTGCATTATAAGAAAAACGGGCGTAAAATGCCCATGAGGATCTACAGAGTAGATCTTAATCAATATACCAACTGCTATTAATGCGGTAAAATGAATAAAACCAAAGCAATTTATGAATGTTTACGTCAATGGTTTAAACATATATCCCTATTGGTTATGTCATAAAAACAATGTTTTATTTAAGATATAAAAACAAGAAAGAATATCCAACAGGGAAAGCCACTTTCTAAAAACGCAGCCTCCCCAAACGCGCACACGATCAACACGCACGCACGCACGCACACGCACGCGCGAACGCACACGCACACGCACACGCACACGCACACGCGCACACACACACACACACAAGGACAAAACAATCAAACAAAGGAACACAGTGGGGTACCGCCTTGGAACGGTCAGTGGCAAAACCACGACTGGGGATAAGCCTCAAACTATCAAATATGTAAAATACTGGACGGTCCTCAGCGCTGATCCAGTATTTTACATATTGGATTGTTTTCGTTTTATATCCTTTACTTCTGTTAATAAAATTTTACATGAATATTTTTGTTGTTTACATAATATTATCTTGCCTTTTTATTATCATAACGTATGTATGGATTCACTTTGTAGGTCTAAAGTGGAAGAGATGATTATTTGTGAAAGCTATTCATAATGCTGAAAGAAATAGAATAAATAATCAAATAAGTAAATAGATAAATAAAAAGATGGATTTCAGAAATATTGACTGTAAATGTAAATGTTGAACCAGTGGTAATGTGAAGTACAGTTTGGCTTGTTTCTAAAGCAGCATTGAGGCTTCTTGGGTTAGCAGATGTATTGTGGCAAATGTAAATTCACATTTTGTCGTAATTGGACAGGTATATTGTGGTAGTGTGGTGGTGCTTTGTCTCTCTGTAGCAACTGAAAGTCGTTGTCATGAAAACAGACAACATGGCGGTGTTCTCTCTCTCTCAATTGGAAAAGGTCAAAATAATGAAGCACTGCTTCTATTATGTGAAAAAATCTACTAATTGACAAGTATCGTCTTAAACCATTTACAAATAAATATCTAACCATCAATTCAAACCGAAGTAACATTGTCATTTTCTGCTTTCACAGGTGGTATTTCGTTTGTTTAAAATGACATGAAATATAGCTTTGACTTTAGTTTAAATATATAATTTCTTTTCTTCCAAAATTAGATGTGTGCAACGTGGTTATTAAAATTAACATCGAAATTAAATAACCCGAGCAAATTCTATGCAAACACTATTCATTAATGGTCAATTAGATCTTTCCTACTATACATCGCCGACTTTAGCGAAATGGATTGACGATTAGTTTAGATTTGCTTTTCAAAATGTACAATAATGTCTATTCTAAATTGCTGCTAATTATAAGTATTGCATTTCCAGCACACGTATAGTTATGATATTACACATACATACTGAAATGTTTCAAAATTAATGATTATTTATCTTTGAAAATCATTTTATTTACCGGCTTCTTAATTCATAATCAACTGGCCAAATCATTTATTGCCAATAAAATCCATTTTTAAAGTAACAAGTTGGATACAAATATTTTTTTACTACTATACGACAGACATTTGTAACTGTTGTAACACTGTGCACCGAATAAATTTCAAATGAAATAGTAATATCTGGTTTCGCTAAAATGTTTAGAATGTTTTACATACAAACCATTGTCAAAATAAGGTTGTTGTGTTCTTCTATTATTCTAAGAATTTAAAAATAGAAGTTGAACGACTGCACAGCTATTGCAAATATATCAAAATATTTATCAGGATTGTTAAATAAATTTGACAGCAATTCACATAATATCTATCAACGATATGTCCAAGACAAACCATACTGTGAATCGAGCTCCGCATAATAATGGCGCACTGTTGCTTACAGGTTGCTTCATTTTGGACTGCTTTATTCCTACTTATAAAATAGCACTATTCTTATGTTGAAATATGTAAGAGGTTAACACGCGTCTATGTTTTCTTTATGCTAATGGTGATCAGGATGTTAAGGCGCACAAACACAGTACAGATTATGTAGCGCCAAACAGGACAAAATATTTTGATTTAACATCTTATTTGCAGTTAAATAGCATATGAGGCATGGAATCAAAACTTTTCTACCTGCTGAAATCACAGAGATACAGAAAAGTCAAGTGTTCAGACCCTTTAAGTCGTCTCTTGCGATCATGCAAGCGATAAACAGTACTTCCAATTATTTTCAAAAGTTTTCAAAATTGTCCCAGGGGCTTAATGCTTACTAGCTTTTATCACTTAAATAAATGTGTATTAATATTTGGTGTTTTCAAAACAATATTATCATAAAGACTATAGCCTTCTGAAACTATTTGAATTAAACGCTGAGATACACGTTGCCTCTCTGTGCGTCTGTTGGCATATGGCGTAACACAGTAAGGGGGGTGGGGGTAGGTCAGGTTATTTTGGCAAAAACATGATTTGAAACAAATTGAAAAATGACCAGTTTATAAGTTCCATATTATGTTTGAGCAACATCATATACCTACCACGTCTGACAATTCTACTTTGTTTTGTCAAACGAGATGGCAACACCACTCTTCGAGCTTACCAGGCATGTTGTAGGTGATGGCATCATCATAACAATCCATTGTTAAACACTTCTACGAAGTCATTTCCTTACATATGCAAGAAATTTGTTTGTATTCCACGCGGATGTATGTATATTTGAGAGTCGCATTGAAAAGGTTGGTTCTTCCCAGATTGAAGCTAATTCAATACTTTCAATACTCGTTTCTCTGGTCAACAATGTATGTTTCTTTTGGATTTGGTGTCTACTTTCACAAGAGCTTGACAAACTTTTCATTGCCCCTAATATTGAGACAAATGGACACGAATCTCCAGTTGTTTAAATCTTCTTCAGCAACTCCTGATTCTCCAGTAAATGGTATGTGTGTCCTGAGAATTACCCGAAATCTTTAATTACATTTTAGACTAAATGATTATCTTAAACATAAATAAATTGTATATTAAACCATGTCATTAAAGATGACTAATGCTGAAAAATTCTTACTAAACAAATTACAGAACAAATGCCCCGACATTTCTTTGCAGAGGGCATATTCGTTTTTTTCTAAAACACGTAAATCAAATATATCTTCGTGTATACCTTGATTGAAAAAGCCTAACGTTAATTGATATCTAACAGGAAAATTGATATCAAATCTTCCCAGTATTCGACGCCTGATTTCATTTTCACATATTCTTCTGTAATTTGCGTGTCACTTGCCGACTGGTCATAATATGAATATTGACAACGGTATTAATGCTTTATAAATGAAAGAATTAAGTCATATTAGGCTAAAATTCAGTGGTATTAAATACAGCACTTAGGATGTCAAAGATCTATACTTAACAAATTCTCTGTGTCATTAACACATACCAAATTTTGTGATCTATCCAAAGACGACGTCTCTCAAATCTTGATTTATTGATTCTGCTAAAAGGTATCAATTTCGTAATGATTTGTGCTAATATGCTTAGTGAATTTTAGTCAAAGTTGTAAAATTGAAATATAATTTCTAGGCTTGATTTTCTTGTCCTTGACGCTTTAGATTCGAGTAGATATCGCTATATTCAGTGTACGTTGTATGCGTTTTGAATTCAAATTGTAGTTGATGTTGAAATCTGAACCAGTCGGCTTTGTTACTGAACGGGCATAATTGGATGTGCAAGTGTTACCAGAAAAAGGAAATTTCAAAAGAACGTGCCTTTGCTCTGGGTTTATCATTTTAGACGAGATTAAAACCGAGATTTGCTATGTTAGTTCTTAACAACTATTTAATTTACGGAAATATCAAGATTTTGTATACTTTTTGCTAACAGTTTAAAATGTCATCTCGTATTCAGTTGTACAACTTTGACTGCAGTTCTTAACGTTATATATGAACGAAACAATAAATCACGTTCAGATCATTAGATCACACACAGTGCAGATTATGTAGAGGCGAGACACCTAGCGATTTTATATAATTTACTTCTTTCGACCAAATTACCCATTTGATGTTTAAATTTATTTATGTCGTCTTCTACAGGAAATACACTTAACATTTTGGATATTTGAAAACACTGGGATATCTGTGAAATACACTATATTCAAATAATAAAAACACTGAAAATAACAACATAAATTATGTATTATGTTAAGACGTCCATTTAGATAAACTTATATTACACTGGTGTACTTACTCTTAACAGTATACAAAAGTCTTATCTAACAATTTAATACTGAATTAATTAATTGTACGTACACTGATCAGACAAATTTTCCGGCAAATAAGTTCATACAGACGTATTTCTCCTATTCGTAAAAAGCCATTTATTACCCATAAAGGAACCATTACTACACGTATGACAGCACATGCAACAAAAATAGGGAAGTATTAGGAAAGACAACACAAAAGTAGGGGGGTATTAGGAGAGGCGATATAAAAATAGGAAAGTATTAAAAGAGGTAATACAAAAATAGGGAAGTATTAAGAGAAACAATACAAAAATAGAGAAGTATTAGGAGAGGTAATACAAAAATAGGGAAGTATTAAGAGAGACAATACAAAAACAGAGAAGTACAAAAATGTATTAGGAGAGACAATATATAATTATTGTCCAATAATCTGGATAAATATTTTACCTTTTAAAGACCTTTGGTGCAAATATTTATAAGTTCTTAATGTAATTTTACTTTCATAAAGTGCCTGGTCAAAAATTCCAGAAATATTCCAAAATGCAATGTTTGTTTAGGTCTGTGAATTTCAGTAAAATTCAAAACCAAACCAGTTTTCTTCTTCTAGAGCTTTTACAAACATTACACGGGTGTAGTCAGAAGTTTTTTCCGTAGGCGGCATTCGACATTTTGTCTGTAATACTCGTAGTTCCCTACCTTATATCGCTTTCCCTTTGCATTACCCCAATGTCTTATATCTCATTATTAATAAGGTCCCTCATCAATGTGGGTTCGAGCCTCACTCGGGACGTTGAATTCTTCATGTGAGGAAGCCATCCAGCTGGCTTACAGAAGGTCGGTGGTTCTACCCAGGTGCCTGCTCGTGATGAAATAATGCACGGAGGGGCACATGGGGTCTTCCTCCACCATTAAAGCTGGAAAATTGCCATATGACCTATCATGTGTCGGTGCGACGTTAAATCCAACAAAAAAATACTAAGGTGGCTGTAATCCTTACGAAAATTAAATTTTGAGTTTGGAAAAACGGAGTCCAGACCTTTTTATTTTAACAATGTAAACATTAGCAGTGGCATATGCTGAGACATCGAAAATACTAATTTAATCGGCTGATTAAGATTGAACACCATTTATTTCCAGTTTAGTATTTTTTAAAGACACCACTTGCGTCGGGTCACAGGTCAGCTTGTCAACGTTTGTCACGATTACCTCGCAATTATTCATATTATTCTCAGTCTAGACTAAGCGAACTTCAAAAGACACTGTATAATACTAATACCTAATGCAATTGTTGTTTATTTGTGTCTAGTAATTACATTATTATTGCATAAATCATGTAATAATTGCCTGATTTTTGGAGGTTTTATCGCTAAGCGACGCTTTTCATTAACCGTTCTTGCATTAAAAGTGTAATATATGCGCATATACAGGTTATTGTGACATTATGATCAATTTTTTTTTGACCCAGTAAAGAGTTCTGTTTAAATGATTAGTATGTTAAATGAATTATATTTACAATCCACTTCATCAATTACAATCGATCAAATTAATATAGTGATTATATTTGTAGTTACAAGAAACGTATGTTAGACAGTATTTAAGTGGCGGTATTTAAAAATATTTTTATATTGATCAAAGTCAGCTGTATTATAAATAGCAAATTTTCTCTGAGAAAAAATGAAACTATTTTGTTAATTTTATGTTAGATTACATGAATTAATGCCCACAATATGCCTAACATTTATAGGTTATTATCTTTGTATCTGGAAATATGCACGAGTTCTGCAGCGGAAATAGTGCGCGACCTTAGGAGCGCAATATTCTTTCGCTAAAGAACGAGTGCATATTTCCCGATGCGAAGATAATAACCTTTTTAATACATACGTATCTACACGTATAAATGTAATGTAAATATTATGAATTTGTTCAATAGCCTGAATAAGATTGACAATACTGAACTAAATAAAAGAATTAATGCAACGACACATTAAACTACGTCACTCACCAGCGTCAGCATATGGAAAAATATTGACGTTTCCTGTTCCATTGTAACTTAACGGGGAATAGAAACGAGTATGTAATAATTGTCTTTGCATGCACGAGTGGCTTCAGTCAAATGCTTTGTTTCCAGATACTTATTTTCATCTTTGTCGGATTTAAAAAAGAAATATTTAATTTTATGAATATGTGACTAATTTCTTTGATTTAAAAAATTCGGACAGTAACGTTTATTTATGTTTAGATGTAGTTAGCTCGGTCATACGCCTGGCACACGCTGTATCATTGTTACAAATTGGTCATTATTGAAATGACACTCAATTGTAATCGGGTGTTATAACAGTTGTTTTTACCGCCCGCTCTCTGTCTTAATTTATCTGCTTGATGTAAGGGTACTTCAAATATAATAAATGTTGCATAAATATCTCATAACAAAGATCATATCACTGTCAAAAGACATCATTTGACCATTGTGCAAGACTTCGTTTTGCCTCTGGCGGCCATTTTAAGATGAGGTCCTCTTTGTATCGGTGTCGCGTATCATTAAGTCATCCGTGATTATCACACCGCGGGGGCCTGTTTTACTTTTACGATGTGTATCGATGTTTCAAACGGTTACCGATGAATCAAGACTTTGATATTATGCGCAAAATGTCTTACGGGTGCTTTTTATCGCCTTTTAATTGGGATATCATGATCAAATTTGTTTCTAGTTGATTTTCGGTTTGTCTTATGGTGGTTACAAAAGTCACCGCTAAATAAACAATTAAATTAGATATAAGAAACAATTATATAACATTTGACATGGATAGAAATCTCATTAGCAGTAAAAGACAAACGGAGATGAATATCACAAAACCTACGACTTTGATACAGTGTTTTGTCAGTTTAATACAATTTATTACATCTGTAAGGATAAATGGTAAAATCCGTTATTTCATATTGTTTGTCAGAGAAAATCTGCTCATGTCAAACTGTGTTTGAATTACCATTTCACGGTACATTCAGCTTGTTTAAATAATGTAAAAGGTCAGCCATATATATAATTGACACCAAACATTTTATAAACTTAAAACGTTTGATTGATTTTATAATGTACTGTTTCTACAATATCTGTGTGCACACGTACAATCGGATAGAAACATCATTAGCTATCGGAAGAGAAAAGTTACATTTATTTAATGTTCAGTGTTTTCCGATACAATTTGCTTTTCATGATTGACTTTAGTAACGCATGCCGTCTTTGAAACGGATATTTCGTTTATTTAATGTTTGCCTTTTGATTTTATCTAAATGCTCATTGCCTCAATTTATTTCCTATATCGAACTAATAGGCTAAGCATCAGCGTCACAATCTATATTTTAATTATTGACAAAATTATCAGAATCCATTAGTGTGTTAATTACCTCTCTAATTGACAGTTATTCATGTCGAATAGTTTATAATAAATAATTGCTCCCTGGTGGAGTACCGATTGTAAACAGAAAATTAAACAAATGCAGCAGATCAGGCTCACAAATGGCGCTTTTGTTCGTGTGTTTTACTTCTTTCATTCGCCTTTTGAAATTAATCGCCGGATGAACATTGCAAATATTTGTTTGTGTCAAAGCACGTGTTAGTGCCACGCCCCACAATACTATAGCTAAATTGCAAGCAGTCACTTGATACAGGTTTCCGTTTTCGTCGCCAGGAGATACAATTGACCACCCAAAGCAAATCCCCGCAACGTAATTTCAGCTTGGTTTTTTTTCCACGTTAAATGACAGTCAACTTGTAGATCACAAAACTTCGTATCCGGAGGAAACAGGTTCGAATTTCGGACGAGATATATGTTCCCCATGCTGATTGAATGAAGACAATATATTGTAGGGCATTTTTCATCTACATCTAATTCTTGTATATATGTTACATATTTGCAGAGAATAGAACTACAGCTGAAAAACGTAGTTAAATGGTACAGGTCGGGATCACATGTATATAGTAAATAAGTAGTCATTGACATTGGTAAAAATAGACTGAAAATATCACAATTTGTAATGTACTAATACAAATATTATTTATTTTGTTAGGTTTAACGTCGCACCGACACAAGTATAGGTCATATGGCGACTATCCAGCTTTGATGGTGGAGGAAGACCCTAGGTGCTCCTCCATGCATTATTTCATCACGAGCGGACACCTTGGTAGAACCACCTACATTCTGTAAACCAGCTGGATAGCTTCCTCACACGAAGAATTCAATGCCCCGAGTGAGACTCGAACCCACATCTGTGAGGGGCAAGTGATTCAAAGTACTCGGCCACAAAGGCTCCACAATTATCATTGGATTTATCTAGGGGACAATTTAGTGTTGACTATATACTACACAGTATGGGATATTTTTAATGAATAATAACGGTTATCTTTGTTATATCGTCATCTATAGAGCAATTAAAAATATAACTGTAGTTTTCTAATGAATATTATATACAGCTGAACGTTTAAGTTCTCGTGTCAAATTTTACTGCATTTCAGAAATAAATAATTAAGTCAATTTATTCTTAAAATACATCTAAATGGTAATTTATTAATTAATATTAATATTCCCGTTACAACGAAGGAAACGGTATATAAATAGATGTTTTTCAGTATAACTCGAGAGTTTATCTATCCATTTTACATTATAAATTTCATTTCGGTCGATGAAAGAGAAGATATCTAACTCAAAACACTATTTTTTTTTGATATTCTTTTGTTTTTAAAGAAAATAAACTACCTTTATTCAAAGAGTGCATAGCTGTAAAATTGTTTTGCTAATACGATTTTTGAAATACAATTGAATCACATGTCAATAAAGTTTGTTATATTTTTTTTTCAATTGAATAAAATGAATATATATAGTTTTAAGGAACTGTATTTAAGTATGTGTTCATTTCCTTATAACCTATTTATTTTTCACCCAGTAATAAACGGTCGTTTCAATAAATTCAGAGCATCTGCCTTATTATGTTTGAACATTATTTTTACCTTAATCTAAACTTTAATGCAGTAATCATTTTGCCAGTCTGTCCAGAAATATCAAAGTTCAACACAAATCCCTGCCAGATGCGTTGGTGTATAAACACAATATACGTAAAAGTTCTTTACAATGAACGACCTACAGTAAATATGAACTTTCGAAAAGACATGTAAAAAGGTTTCGGCCTAAATGGATTTCTAAATTAGAATATATGAAAAGAAATGTATTTTGTTTTTATTGTATAATTGCCCATTAGAACTCATTAAGATTTCTAGTGTTTAACGAAGACTTCTCCATTTCTTCATTTTCGCATGAACATGTAATTATATGGGACATAGAGCAAGTTTAATTATAACCTTCTTTGTCCTTCTTCACTGTTTAGGAAGACAATTTTGAAGAGCTTATACAATGTACGCGTGTTGATCCTTTTGATCTTGTAAACAAATAGGTTTGGTGTAAAATATTGCATTCCTTGTGCCGTAGAAATAACATTTTCAAATGTAATTTTAACAGTTTTAAGCGGTAAATCTATATTCAATTACACGGTATGAAATTGAATAAGAACGATAAGAAATTAAATTATAGACATAGTGTTTTTACATCATAAAGACAAAAATGAAAACAAACACTATGAGTATAATCAATTTAGTGATCTCTTACAGGCGCGTGGCTATTCATTATCGAACACTGAAATGGCTTAAAAGTTCTTTGATGACTAAAACATATTCGTAAAGAAGTTCCGTTTGAGTATTTATGCGTTTCGTATGCGCATAACGTTAGGTCAGAAGGTTTATTCATCATACTACGGAAAAAGTCAAGTAATAAAGGCATCCGACTTGACGCTTCACCACCACCACCCGCAACACACTACCACTCTTCACCACCACCCCGCCACACACTACCACTCTTCACCACCACCAACCCGCTACACATTACCACTCTTCACCACCCGCCACACACTACCACTCTTCACCACCACCATCCCGCTACACCCTACCACTCTTCACCACCATCCCGCCACACACTACCACTCTTCACCACCACCATCCCGTTACACACTACCACTCTTCACCACCACCATCCCGCTACACACTACCACTCCTCACCGCCACCCCGCCACACACTACCACTCTTTACCACCACTCCGCCACACACTGCCACTCTTAACCACCACCACCACCCCGCCACACACTAACACTCTTCACCACCACCCCGCCACACACTACCACTCTTCACCACCGCCTTCAAGAAGCAAATGTAGTGCACAGCTGACACAACTCTCGAATTCACGTTCTATTTGAAACACAGGAATATAAAGGAAAATATAAAAATGTAAAGCCATAAATTTATTTGATAATATCTCTTATATATGTTGTTACTACATCTAGAAAATTTAGTATAGAATGATTAATGTAAAGCAGTTTTTTTTTGTTTACACAAGAAATTAAGGCCAAGTCTGTTGATATTGCGTGACTTATATTTACGTCTAACATTCTTGTTTTAAACAAAAAATCCAGGTCATGAAAAGAAATTGTGTAATTGAGTAAAGATAGCAAACGGCAATAAAAATAAATCAGAAATACTTCATTAAGTGCAAAGTGATTTTCTCTAAATCTGTACTATCACTTGTATGATAGCTCTCGTGAGCTAATGCTTCGCCGGAAGCTGATTGAAATACGTTTTATTTAATTATCTCGAGATGCGGAAACGGCTTTCGATCACGTATTAATTGACTCTAATTCTAGAATTTTTCTTGTCATTCATTTCCTTCATTTGCTTGTTTACGGTCAATTTGTTGATCATCAAATTTCCTCCTTTTCTTTAGAAAATTTGTACCAGCAACGACCTGATGCTAATAAGGTGTGAGTTGTAAATGTAGTCGTTCGCCAAGTGGAGGTATGTCAAAACAAAGAAAATGAAAACGACCAAAATATGTAGGCGGCTTTATATTTGAAGTTTTTTTAAAAGTCTTTCACATGTTTTGTAATCTCTACCAATAATGCAGCTTATTTCGTAAAACCAGAAATTATGTTTCTGAGAGAATGCGTTTATAGTAATATAAAATAGAAACAAATAGCAAAATATGTAGGCGTATCTTCTTTGCCGAATATTAAGCTTTCATATGATGAAATCTCTACGAGTTATAGGGATAACGCCATAAATTCAGGAATTACAATTGTGGGTTAAACGTTTAAAGTAAGTTAAGTCAATATTTTCCTGCTATATACCATGAACACCGACGGCAGAAGGAAATCGGCAGAATTGCTCCTTTCTAACACATGGAATCAAGAGGGAAGACCTTGTTAGCATCTGGAAGTGTAACTAACGGATTGTTATGATTACTTATACGATTAATTGTATATCAAATACTTCATATACTTCCTCTGAAACATACATATGAGCCGTGCCATGGGAAAACCAACATAGTGGCTTTGCGACCAGCATGGATCCAGACCAGCCTGCGCATCCGCGCAGTCTGGTCAGGCTCCATGCTGTTCGCTTTTAAAGCCTATTGGAATTGGAGAAACTGTTAGCGAACAGCATGGATCCTGACCAGACTGCGCGGATGCGCAGGCTGGTCTGGATCCATGCTGGTCGCACACCCACTATGTTGGTTTTCCCATGGCACGGCTCATATATTTTTACATCCTGACAGTATTTTTCAGCAAAGTTTTACAGTTTTATCATAACTAAGAACGTATACATATATTGCTATATATTAGCATGCATAAAGTTTCTGCATACAAGCAACAGTGTAATCTGAGAACAAACATTTCTTCCTGATTATTCGCAATTTAACCGACTGTATATAAGAAACAAGCCATGTGCATTACTGAGTACCATGTTTTCTCGATATGTTATTAGGAAGGGTCATTTTGACTGATTCCGATTGTATCATATTAGTATCTATACAGCAAATATGAGAGTCAACAAAGTACAATCAACATGAGAATAAACATGTATTGTCTTAAGTAGCTTTGATATTCATCCGATGAATAATTTTGCTTCCAGCGAGAACGAGCGACTGCTTTGTTGACTTAAGATAACAAGAGGGAAACTCGCCTGACAGGAAGTTCAAGTAGAAATACACGTAGAATGATTGAATTAAGATTTCATGACACATGTGCCGGCAAGAAAAAACCCAGCTCTGAGACAGCTATTCAATAAACTGTGAGCATTGCTGCAGTCATGTCATCCCGACAACGAGTTCTAACAGCAGGCAATATAATTCATATATACTCAACAGAGTGGAGCTTATGGGTCGTTCCAGAAGAGATACGGCTATCAAGTTCAGCTTAGAACATCCGAAATCGTTTCATAGAAGACAGTTAATTTCCTATTTGTTCGTTGAATCGTAATTACCTTTTGTTGACGCCGAAATGCCCGGATGGGCGGCCATCATCTATGACTTTGGAATCGTTCTACAACAACGGTTCCAAATTGGTGTATTTAATAGAGTCCGAGATAATGACTTCAGTCGATTACAAATTACCCAATTAGGGAAAATAAAGGAAAATAATCGAGATGCTCCAATATTTCTCGTATTCGGTTATTTATCAGTATCAAGTTGATTTAGATTCTTTTGTAGTCATAAAGAAATGTATCCAACATTGATAACCATCTTAATCAAATTCTATAACAATAATACACGGAGTATGATTGAAGGGCGAGATTGGCGGGGTTATGATTGCCTCTTCATTCTGGAGACAAATTATTTGTCGCCCCACAAGATAGATTTGTCGGCTCTTGTAAATGGGAGATTTTCCATTATTTCGGTGAGTAAATTGAAATAATAAACAATGTAAATGAGGTGATTTCTAACGAATGACAATGTCCAGTGGGAGATTAAAGCAATCTGGTTAACTTATTCATATGTAAATATAAACATAAGACTATCTATTTTGACTTTTATGCCAGGCAGTCTGATTGTATTTTTAACAAAATGAATTTAAGTGCATATTTTAAGACATTTGTGTGACTTTTAATTTAATGATGGTGCGGTCATTTCGTGTAAAATGCATTGTCACCAATAAAATTAATATCCAATATACTAACTATTTGCCCCTTCAAAATGACTCACGGTCAAAACAGAACGATCTGCTGTGTTATTTTGTAAGCAAAGGTCGAGAAGTTCAGAACATCATAATTTTCATCACTATTTTTCATGCCGAGTGATTATCTTCTCACCTGAAGAAGGCTGCCCTCTCACCCGCATGCAATAAGTGGCGCCATCTATTGTCGATATGACAACCTGAACTAAACTGATGTCGCTTAAGCCGGTGAAAATACTATGATGAACATCTTTTGGAGCAATTAAAACGCCATAAACATAATATTAAGTTTTGGAATTTGTTATTTTTGAAGAGAAGAATGTTCATGGAATTTCAAGAATTGTGTTTACAGCGGTGATACGTGGAATGTTTCGGCTTTGCAATCATCATTAATTTATAATTTGTCTTGGAAACTGGTCATTCTGTTTTATAGTTTTACGTTAAATTACCCGTTGTCAACGTACAAAGTATAGATTTCCAATAAGATATCATAATGTATCTTCAGGAAAAGTAAAGACAAACATAGTTTTATGTGTATAACACTAAAAAAAGAAGATATGTGAGATTATTTTAAAAGTTAATTGTTTTTATTTCACTAACGTATTTTAATACTGCCTTTCATTTGTTTGTCACCAAGCCTTGCATAGTCTGTTGATATGTAGGGGTTGAGATAACATTATGACGTCAATTATGGCATCAAAGTGCCGCATGACGTACGGTTCATTACTATTCGGATGCGTAAAGTGCAGCATAATTTTTTATTATTTTTATCTTAGTGAGATATAAGGATGAAAATAAACAAGGCCTTTTGTAGTTTGTCGTCTGATTTAGCATGGTTTATCAAACAGATGCTTGGATTTGTAACCACTTGGACTAATGTTCTCGTGGTTCAGTTCTTGCAAATGTGTGCTTTACGGTGTTCAGTTAGGGCCAGCCTGTGCTCCATATACAAGTGCAAAGCAAGAATGTATGACGGCAAAGCTGCAGCGGCGAAGCGCGTCGTTTTAACCATGCAAATCTATTATTTAATATAAGGTAAACACTTATCGCTTCGCCATCGAACCTTAGGACTTCGTGCTTCACATGTCCCTTTATGAACGCGATGTATAAAGTGCGAATCTACGATGGCATTTTGCGTTTATGAAGAGACCTGTAACGTGCAAAGGTATGATGGTGAAGCGCGAAGCTACGATGGTAAAAAGTTCGCGCTTCGCCATCTTAGATTCGCGTTCCGACATTGTACCTTCACGCATCGCATTATATAGGGAGCAAGCGCCGGTCCTAAAGGAACATCGTGGTTAACCAGACAACAAACCACGTGAAGGCCTTGATTATTTTATAACTCGAAAAATGACGCTGTATAAAAATCATCATGAACTTGATCATTTTTAACTCTATATGCCATTTTCTTTAAAACTTGAAATCATTATATTCGTTGAATTGCATAAGAGTTGTCTTTCCTAGTGGGACTAGAATTTATTTGATATGATACATCGTAAAATCATCAATACTTTTTATTTGTATTAAATAGGAATACATTTCTGTATTTGTTTTCAAGTTGTGATATTATATTTAAATCATTGTTTTATATTGAATAACGCAATATGATACAGGAAGATTATATATTTTTTTGAAAGATTTACGCAAGGGTGAGCAGTGGCAATGGTCAATTTTGTAATGGTAATATTACAAAGATAAAATATTTAATGACAGTTTCCTGTCTGTTTTGACTGCAAGTTTTTTTTTCATGATAAAAAATCTCTAAACGACATATAAACCATTGAATATAGTGAGCAAATATCAAGGTTTTATTCTATATCTGAACACATTATCATACGTTCATAGATTTATAGGTTTTTAAAAAAAACTTTATCCATAAAATTCAAGCTTTGTGTAACAGCGCCAGATAAAATTACACAATTTAAATATACTTCACTTTTATATTATCTCTTATTGTTACATAATAATAAAATAAAATATATATATATATATATATATATATATATATATATATATATATATATATATATATATATATATATATATATATATATATATATATACGTTTAACGATAGCACCATTAACATCATCAACAACAAACAATATGGATTAATCTGAACGTGGGAGGGCAGACACCGTAATTTAATGAACCCAATATTGTTGGCTTCGGTGTAACGAGTTTGGAACAAAATTTAATCATTAACATGTCAGTCTGTAAATTAACTATATGGCCTCTAAAATGTAATAATTATATTAAATTAATAAGTTTTAGATCTGTTTCAATTCATTTTGACATTAGAGCTAATCGTTCTGTAATTTATAGACTTGGAAAAGACCACCTGTTTGTTTTGTCGTGAATTACCGTCATTAATAACGCTATGGACCGTGATTCACCAAATTTAGGCATTGAATTATCTGACAGGACAAAGCCGAACGACAATTTACCCCTTAATTTTAGACATCTTATTTAAATGGAATTAAAAATTGGGAATGGGAATTTAAATATAGAGTTTAAGCCCACGCTGCAAACTGGAAAGTTATTGTGATCTCTAGCGTTGCAGGGTAATTGTTGAGATGAGCAAACGGTTGTGGACTCCCAGGTTTAATTTAATACGGACAAGATTTTATGCTGTTTTTATGGCAACCGGTGTCTGATTTTGTCCTGTGCGTACCACAACATCTTATAATTTTCAATTATCTCCTCCAAACCGCTGCCCGCTCACACAATCGTAAGCTTTGTAACCAGAGGGTTTGCTAATGATATACCAGTACAGGTCATGGGTAGAAACATAGACACTATTGAATAGAACAGAGAGTTAAAAGGTGATCACTTCAAACAAAAGTAAGAACAAGGCCCTCTTGTCTGTTTCTGATCTTTAAGCATAAACATGAAGTTGGGTACATTTGTTGTCTTGTTAAGGGGTATCTTCTAACGACATGTACTCGAAGCCCTTTTTAGACCTATAATTTCTTGATGAAGTCCGAATTAATTTTGTTACATTACTTTTATATCCCGGTGAGTGTGATAAAGCAAACGGTGTCGCCCAAAATCTTTGGGAAATAATTGTTTTATACTGACTAAAACGTATTATATTTCACCCATAAATTACCCACAAACCAATTCATATTGAGCCAATGTTAACAGTAACTAATAATTTTACTTATATAGAATGTTTAAGCAACACATTGGAGAGTCTAATCCAAATGCATTTAGTTTGCAGCTGTGGTAAATCATTAGCATATTGATATTAACTATAGTGGCATATCTTGATTTTTCACATCATTATCAAAAGTCACACATGATAGATATCTAAAACAATCTGTTTCAAAATATAATATTGATTATCTGTTTTTGTTTATTCTGTTGACATCTGAATAAAAATTTCAAAGGCTATTTTCATATTATGTAATCACAATTCTATTTGAACTGACAAGTTAATATGAGCCGTGCCATGGGAAAACCAACATAGTGGCTTTGCGACCAGCATGATCCAGACCAGCCTGCGCGTCTGGTCAGGATCCATGCTGTTCGCTAACAGTTTCTCCAATTCCAATAGGCTTTAAAAGCGAACAGCATGGAGCCTGACCAGACTGCGCGGATGCGCAGGCTGGTCTGGATCCATGCTGGTCGCAAACCCACTATGTTGGTTTTCTCATGGCACGGCTCATATATTTTTTTCATTTACAACTTGTCTTTAAGAAAATTTTCATGTTTCTTCTCAGACACCCTGTCAGAGAAAGCAGGTAGTAGGGCAATTATTTACAGTCTATATATTAGTTTCATTACATTTTATAATTATACAGTGGCATTTTTTTTACTTTGTTCTTTAACTTCGTTTTGAAATACTATCATAAATACAAAATCGAACATATTATCAATTAATCCTAATTTAATGCTCGATATGTTTAATAATTACATGAATCAGTAAAATAGCACACCCCACATTTCGGAGTATTAGATTCCTTTTTGTAAAGTACAAAAATATTCCTAGCCCCTCCCAGCTGAAATGTTTTTTATTACAAACACCTGTTCCAAATTCCTTTTAAACATGAGTTGCTATCTTGTATCTCGTAATGTTCTATTAATTATTTTAGAACAATTGCTTTGTTAATCTAAATCAGTAAATATTAATACTGATAAAATTTGTTGACTACTTATCGATATTTTGGTAGTATATTGAATTCCTGATGGAGTATTATAATAATGTACAAATTGCAAAGGATCATTAATTACTGTTTTTATCTTTTCCCCTAGCTCCGTTGGTCAGCATATTGAATTGCTGTAACATCTGTGAACATAAGTGAATTTCAAAAATATTTCTGCGTTTTCTTTGACTCCGATGATTGTTGTATGAAGTAAGTTTGATCAGTCGCGAGCCGTCTTCGCAGGGAAAACCAGTTCATCTGTGTTATAAGGGGATATGTTTATATACGTGCACTGAAATAATGTTTTATTTTACATAAAAATGTTAAGAGATGCTTTCTAACAGCTCAGAAAAAATATTATTAGTTGTGCTTTTTTTTTCTAATCTATAAATTACAGACACTTTTAAAAAACAGAACTCTATTTGCTTACGGTTTCTGTTTGTTGGTATAATTCTTATATGTTTTGCTTTATTTTCTTTCGGGAAACATAATCGTAGTCTAGGGTCATAGAGGTTAGTACATGGCATTTTACATTTGTGCGCATGTCTTGGTATAATTCTTTTGGCCAATCATACACTAGATTGAAAGATAGGAAAATAAAAGTTTTGCGCCAGGTATTTGTCAAAATTGTAATCTACATATCAGCATTCTTTTCAGGGTTTTTAGGTTATTTATTACACTTCGAATCACCATAATCAAAATTTTAAGACGATATTTTGAATGGATGCCTTAGAACACTATAGCCAATTAACATAGCGTGGAGTGATTATCAATAGATTATTATTGAAATCTTTTTCGATATTGGTGGTAAATGGAACAAAACGTAATTGAATACAGTGTGGCATTTGACCTTAAATGTTCCGTGTGCCAAGGGTCATAAAGAACTTGCCAATCAGAATACGGCAAATATTCATTTTGCACAAAGAAACATGAAAAATAGAATGCAATTTTAACTGTAAACAATAAAAACTCCTCCCACTTTATACATGGGACAGCAGTTTAAATTAATATTTAGGTCGTAAAATGCTCATTGAAACCAAGAGTTATCTCTCGTATATAATACTAAGATCTCAACAAACACGGGCAATGTACATGCTACTTCTAAAGGCGCCTATAACTGTAAGTTAATAATGCTACTGAGTATGGCGATTAAAGATTCCAAGTATCTGTATTTAGATAATATAACTGCTTCATGATGTTAAAACCAGTCGAAGTAAAATCGCAACATATTCTCTTTGATCAAGTCCTTTATATGCAATACCCTCATCGATGTGGGTTCGAGCCTCACTCGGGCCGTTGAATTCTTCATGTAAGGAAGCCATCCAGCTGGCTTACGGAAGGTCGGTGGTTCTACCCAGGTGCCCAGTCTTGATGAAATAATGCCAGGAGGGACACCTGGGGTCTTCCTCCACCATCAAAGCTGGAAAGTCGCCATATGACCTGAAATTGTGTCGGTGCGACGTAAAACCCAACAAATTAAATAAATATCTTTTATGCAATATGCAATATTTTTCTAGTTTGCCAAAATAAACTACACACCTGTCCAAATATAAGCAATTTTGAATCCCATCTTAATACGGCTGCGTCGAAAAATATTAGTCTCTGCATCCTGTAAACAAACACCGAGATGTAAGCATAAACATTATTCGGACATACTCTGGTAGGGATGTCTCAAGACATAGAAATGAACAAAAATATAACTACTAATTACTACAAGGAAATGATTAATTACTCAAAATGATATATGTAAAACCCTGGAGAACGTTACCTTCTGTTGTCTGACGGCTTTACAGCATTTGTGAAGTTCTACTTGTCGTCTTGTAAGCATTGGCTTGTAAAACTTGACGTTCTTAACTTCTGTTTAAAAACCGTCACTATTGGTTGCTTGTTCAAATATACACTGTCTCAAAGAAAAACACAATCTTCTGAAACAAGGCATTTGCTTGCTACCCACCAAAATAAGAATGAAATGTATCAATTACAGTCAAACCTGTCTATAAAGATCACCCTTGGGAAAGTCAAAATGATGTCTTTATTGGGAGGTGGTCTTTATTCACAGGTTAAATACACTGTAAATGTTAAAATGGGAAACAAAATACGTGGTCTTTACAGCCAGGTGGTCTCTGTTCAGAGGTGGTCTTTAACACAGGTTTGACTGTAAATGATTCTTCATCATGACCGCATGGAAATCAAACAAAACAAAGAAGAAAAAGAGCTGTAGTGTTGTTAGCCTGGGCGATTTTTTTACCATCAAGTGACTGTGTACAGAAAACAATATTTTATGAAAATTTAATACACAGTTTCATTTGGAACAATATCAGTAAACATGTTTACGATATAGTACAAGTATTTGATTCGCAAATGCAAAAGTATCTATAGAATGGTACCTCCTTCTTTTCTATTGCTTCGACGTAATAGTTTTGGGAGATGCATTCTTTCATCATTATATATACAGTCTACATTGCTGTCAATAAAAGGCAAATGCATGAAAGCGAAACTGATTCTCCAATCATTTTGGAAACATTTACATTGTTTATGGCAGCTTTTCCAGAATTGAATATTTCAGCGGCTCAATGGACCAATAAGTGAAACCAATTGTTTCATTTGACTCGTTTTGACATTTAAGGAAATTACTTCTCATTTTTGTCCCGTCCGTGAAGTATTTATGAACAAAGATAACTAATTCGTTAAAACATTAGTTTCACCGTCTTCCGCTAATGCCAAAAATAACGCGCAATGGACGTTTTGGCAATGAATTATCAATAATGTCATATGTAACCTCGTTTTGAATGATGTACTGTATCCGATTAGTTGATTTAATTTTCCACCGGATTGCTGTGAAGAGCGCGTATCGAGACCTCTGTCTAGTCCGATGAAATCACGACTTTTTTATATTGTCAGAGAATTTCGCAATATGTGCAACTAGCATCGTGTAAAAAGCGGGTAAATTTGTACTGCATAGCAAAAACCTAACCTTTGTCAGTAATCTGAATATTGCTGAAGACAAAATATGTACATTATTTCTTTGCAAGAAAAGTATATGTATGACGCATGTCTTGGGGTTATCTTGAATACAAGGACCACAAAATGTTACTTTAGTGACCTGATGTATTTCAGGCCAGAAATCATTATATAAGCGCTTAATCATTTACTATTTTTCACGCATGAATGACTTTAAAATAAAACATTAAAAAAATAACCGTTTTACAATTATGTTCTAAAATACATACCTTAAAGTTTTAGAACAGTTTGTCCTTCATTTTCAAAAAAGAGCTACAAAACAGATTCATTTTCCTAAACTCTAAGAACCTCTTCAAGTAGCTAGGAGTGGTAATACAACAGCAGCTATTGCTCCTGAAAGTTTGTCTTTACATCATACTAGTATATACGGTCTTACATGCCTCCCTCAGCTCAACAGAAAATCTCTTTGAGTAAAATGATATTAGAAATTATTAAACAAAAACAAACATCCAACAGGAAAAACCATATTCAAGAACGTATCCTCTCCGGAATGATACCGTACGAACGTGTAAATGACTTACAAACAAAAGCAATTAGACAGAAAGGACAGTACAAACATATAAAGGAACATACTGGAGTACCGCAATAGAACTGTCAATGACAGAACACCAATGGGTACTTTATAAGATCTGCAAACTTGCTTTGACATCTATTGGTAGATGTTTGACAATTCATTTAAAAAAAATGGTTTGGTTTAAACAATATTTATTTTACAGCAGGTATACAGCAAACATATATTTACACAAATCAAGGATTGAGTAGGAAGCTAAGCTTATTTAGAAACTCGTTCCTTAAAAAATGGTTTAACTGACAATAACCTCAAATATTTTAATGCGTATTAATTTTTTCTAATTCGTTCATACCCTTTGATATTCATTTGATTTATTTTTTGTTAAAATGTTTCGATATTCATATGTTATCTACTTTTTTACTAAGTCGTTTCACTGATTTTATTAGATTTCCTAAATTGAAATTTATGATATTATAATTCCATTCAACATTTCGTACCAGTCTCCCTAAATATCCGTAGTGACTGTCAATTACCCTGATCAGTAAATCAAGCACTCATTAATTCAAAGAGGGAAAAAAACACGTTCAAATCAAAATATTTAACATTAAAGTTTGAGTAGAAATAAGTGAAATAAAGTAAATTTACAATTCACAAAATCGACGTTATCTCAAAGAAGTGCGGCAATAAATTAAATGAGGCAAAATATAATTTTAATCCGCAGATTCTTATCGAAATTGTAAAGCCGGATGGTGCTGCTACGTGACACCGTGTAATGTCACGTGCTACGTCACACTTTAATTCACAGGGAGGATACATTCCTTCTTGACCAAAAATATGCTTAAATAGCGGAATATTCCTTTCTTTAGATTTTAATAATTTCAAACGGTTAAATGGTTTGTAGTGATCAAGGGTCTGTTAAATTGTGGTATTGGAAATGGAAAGCATATCTGAGATCGATTATAACATTAATAAGGCCTTTGAAGTGGTACAGGGTGCACCATTTTCTTTTTCTAAAATAATATTTTGTCAATTTTGTATGAAACTTGTTAAAATGTTTTTTACCTATATACGGCACCTGCATATCGATGCAAATGCATTCCTTTGGAGCATTTCAAATAGTTGTCATAGTAATTACTGTGCTGATTTACAAAAAGGAAACTTAAGTTAAATGTTTAACATTTTGTAAGCAAGAAATTTATATATTCCCGTCTCTTATTCGCTTTCAATTTCTTTTCTTCCCCAATTTGCTTATTTCCTGATTTGCTCTTTCGCTGGGGCCAGTGATAAAGATCATGTATGTGCATCACAAAACAAACAACTATTTGACAATAAAGTTGTAATTGTTACTACATAGTCTGTAAATGGTGGAAGAATGATGGGCGATAGAGTGTCTGTCGAAGTTGTAGAATTTCCCTGAAATAAAAACCCTTTGAAGTTCCATTAGACCAGCAAGAAACACAAAATCTTCAACAAAACATTCCATAATTAGCCTTACATAACATTTAAAATGTGATTCCAGGGAATTTGTCATTCGGATTATGATCTTCAATTAATAATTGAGCTTGATTTATTTCAATAAAGATGCATTTTCCTTTGAAAAGATCGTGTCCATTAATTGATAGATGTTATCATGAGAGTTGAAGAAATTGATTTTAAATGTTATTGTCTTAATCGGGCCAATAGATCTGATTTAGCACGGCTTTGTGTGCCAAGAGTCTCGATTTCCGCAGAAAATCAATAGCAAAGCTGAAAGTAGAGATTTTCTAACATTTCTGTGCATTTTGTTTAGAACTATTTTTTCTAGTTTTATTCCAAACTTGATAAAGGTTTTATTTTCAGACCAGATATTTGTATTGCATTTTAAAAGACATGTCCTGAAGAAAATGTATTTTGTCTTAAAATAACATGTTATCTATTTGCTAGGTAGGTAGAGTGGATATGTAGAAGACGAATATGTCCAAGATACAATGAATGATGACAATCAAGGATTCGTTATTAGTCCTACCGGTAGAACACCGGAGGGGGCTGTAGGAATGCCCTCCGTCCGTCTGTCCGACTGTCCGTCCGCAAATCTGGATCCTGCAATTTCTCAAAAAGTATTCAAGCTAGGTTCAAAAACTTAGTATGAGAATAGAGGGCAATATGTAGATAATGCATGTATTTTTGTATGTCATATGTCAAGGTCACTAATGAAGGTCAAGTAAACTTTTATATGCATTGATGGATTATCTGACATTCCCATGATGAGATATTGTGTCAACACATGAACTACGCTTGTCGGTTAAAGGTCAAAGTCACTGTTTAAGGGCAAGTAAAAGTTTATATCCACTTCATAACTTGTATATGCATTGAAGAAGTTTCTTACCACTACAAGCAAATGTTCCTCATTACCAGACAATATGACGCATACATGATTCATGCTTGGTCAAAGGTCAGTTTCACTGTTGAAATTAAAGAAAAATAGTTTTTGTTCCTTAGCTTTTAATTGCCTTGAAGCATTTTAACCAGATATTGTGTTGCTTGTGTTGCTTGCATGGCACATGCCAGTCAATCTGAGGTCAAAGTTACCATTGAAGGGAAAGTATAAAGCTTTCTGCCCCATAACTTTTAATTGCATTGAAGGATTTTTTATTATTACGCACAAATGTTTTCCTGGCCATACTGGACACAGTGGTGGACTTTTAACGCCGTACACTTTTAGTGCTGATTTGGTAGGTCCGTCCACAAATGCTCCAGTTTCCCTGCATATGATTCCAGTGTGGTAGACTAGCACTGTTGCCACCTGAAACAAGGGACGGATACTAACAAAGTTTTCCGCCGGTAGGGAACTTCTGTATTACCACTGCAATACTCGGTCACTTGTTTATCTATTTTAAAGATTTGTCATTTGGAAGTAAATATGTGCAAGACATAGTGTCACACAAGAACTTGGATTTGGTAGGGCAGATGCTTAGCAAATTGTGCATGTATCTAAACAGAAAAGCTAAGTGTTCCTTTTTTAAACGATTTTCAATGACGATGCGTTTGTAAATAAACTAAATCTTTATCGGTACTTCTTGATCTAGCCAGTCGTTTAGTAATTCCTGTGCATGTCTTTATAACATTCATATAATCAGTTCTTGCACCGTCCGCAGTCATCACACCTATGTGTATTTTCTATCCATCTGGTGTAAATATGGCTATGACCAAGACAAATAAAATATGACACAATACATTTTATTGATTTCACAGGTGCGATGATTTATTACCTAGGACTAATGCTAGCCCCTACCTATGTTGTTACAACAATCTATTGCGCATGAAATTTCACTAATGTTTCTTTTTGAAATTACAATAAAAATGATAACCACATTCGAAACCGTTTTCTCATCCGCGTCGGTACAAATTTTGGAAATAGAGATAAACTGCCCTATGTAAAATTTGCTCCCCTATAGAGATATGTTCATTTTGAACAATATCATCTTCATTGACGGCAAGAATTCTATAATGTGGGCAAGAGCATAAAAGGTAACATATAATGTGTCAAATAAATTACAATTAACAAAAGATATATAAAATACCTACAAATACGTAGTGACTTTCTCGTTGCGCTAACAAAGTGGGAAATATACCAGCACAGCCTTTATGAGTCAATTATAAAGTTATTATCCTTATCACATATCTGGTTTTATTGCTCCTTTATCAGCCAATAATCTAAAATAAAGATATCATGTGTTCACATTGGTATACAAAATTATAGTTTTTTATTTTATCTTTAACTTAATTCGGAACGAAATGTGTTACTTTTATACGAATTGAAATTGTCTAGCAGTATTATTGCTAAATTGAGATGTCATATATATGGGAAAATGTTTAAAATAATGAGAATACAGGGAAAACTAGATATAAAACATCACTGATATTATTAATATTTAGCAATGATTGTTACCTTCAAAGAACATTTGTTTGATAAAATGTCATTAAACCATTCAAATAAAGGTAAGAGTGGCTTGCTTTGGGGAATGTGCATAATTTCAGGTTTGGAAAAGCATTATTTTGATCATGTTAGTTATGTGTCCATGACCCTTTGCAACAACACCCGTCCGTCTTTCCGTCTGAACTTCACATAAAAGATTCTATCCCCTGAAAGGATTGAACCAATGTTTGCTGAAGTAGGCACCTTTATGATGAAATCAAAAGTCAGATAGGCAGTGTTTATGAGTGCGCTCCATATGTTTTACCCATTTAGAGAAGTAACTTGGCACAAATGTCTGCCATACGTAAACGCCTTGCAGAATTCAACGGTAAGTTATGTCGGGTCATGGTCATACAATGAAAAAGGTCAGATAGGTAGCTTCTCATATCTACTACCCTTCAAGCATTTTTAAATAACTTCGTGCAAATATTTGTCAGAGAGGCGACGTGGAAAACGCAACTTTTAGTCATTTCGGTTCAAAGCCAACA
Organism: Mercenaria mercenaria; assembly: GCF_021730395.1. NCBI lineage: Eukaryota > Metazoa > Mollusca > Bivalvia > Venerida > Veneridae > Mercenaria > Mercenaria mercenaria. Next base: position 31,384,616 of record NC_069362.1, read on the forward strand.
ATACTCTTCGTGCGGCGGCCAGATAATTTATGTCAGTTCATATCATCCCTTTATGCATTTGTTTTCAAATTTTAAAGTAATATCTAGGTATGTTTATGTGTGTCCATAGTTATTTCACCTAACTGTTTAATTATTTGATTAGAACTTTTCGGCAGACCTTGGAATCGTAATGTAATTACTGTAATTGATCCTTAATTGAAAGAAGCCGGCTTCGTGTCAGTCTCATTTCTGTTAGTTAACAGGAAAATGTAAAGAACACTATTTTACAAATAATGAGCCGTGCCATGAGAAAACCAACATAGTGGGTTTGCGACCATCATGGATCCAGACCAGCCTGCGCATCCGCGCAGTCTGGTCAGAATCCATGCTGTTCGCTTTCAAAGCCTACTGCAATTATAGAAACCGTTAGCGAACAGCATGGATCCAGACCAGACTGCGCGGATGCGCAGGCTGGTCTGGATCCATGCTGGTCGCAAACCCACTATGTTGGTTTTCCCATGGCACGGCTCAATTAGTCTCTGAGTTTGGAAGAAAGCTTCATTTTGGTAACAACTCAGGAACTATGATTGAATGGATTGTCCAGTTTTGTCACGGTGCTGACCGTTAGGAGGGAACATGATATCTTGTGGTACATATTAGTTTGATGACATAACATGTTTGATAAATACATTTAGTTTCTATATGTAACATGTAAAAGCAATGTTGAGACTGTATGATTTAGGGTAGCACTGTACCGCTCTTGTAGGCCCAAAACAAGACTACAGTCTAGTCTATTCCAGTGACAGAACTGTACATATCATATAGCCACTTCTTGCTGGGAACATCTAGAAACATTACACCGTGCAAACGCTTGTATTTTGACAATTGTACTGTATAATACTATAAGAGACACAATGCATTTGTCACATGACTAAGGTAACTTGTCTTATGTGTGCAAGAAAACCCCCTACATATGGCGGCTGGATGTGGTGGTACTTATTTCATTGATTGATACTTTATCCAAATTAGATATATAACCTGTCCCAAGGGTCACTAAGAACAAAATGATAGGGCAGTTCTATTTGAGTAAATGTTTTGTTTTAAACGAACGAATAGAATGTTAATTAGAGGAATCTCGACTTTGTATAATTTGATACGGGTAAAGAAATTCGATGAATTAACAATTTGCAGGCTTTTAGGGCTTCAAACTGTAAGATGGTAATGCTTGATATGAAGATAGATTATATCACAGATAAACATTCAACACGTCATGTTTCAATCAATCGGCCTTACTTCTTACAAAAAGACATACCGAGTTTGAAAAAAAATCAATTTATATCCGTGAAAAATTCCGCGTACATAGACTGAAAGACGTATATACAGACTTTGAAATAATTAAGTGCTTGCTTGATTTAATTCTGTCTTATTTGAGAAAAAGGTTTGGACAGGTCTTCTCATTAAATGCTGACATTTTGACACAGGAATAAATTGAAATATAATATACCCTTCCATATAATTTCGTACCAATGAAAGGCGTATTTAACGCTAATTGATATATGACATTGAACTAATCTAAAGAAAATTTCTTAACAACGGAATGATGTTATTAAATATGATTCATAGGATATCAGTAGGTATAAAATATTTGCGGTCATGCATTGTGAATCTTTTACTATTAAGCACGCGTCAGTTCGTAAATAAACATGCAGTATGCACCTAAATTACTTTAAAGGTACTTGCTATTTTTCAAATAAGACAGAAGTATGCTATTTTTCAAATAAGAACGAACTATTCCATAAAGCATATAGTCCCAAAATGTTAAATGCACCGAATGTTATATTGTATCAAGTTATATCATTAAAAAAAGCAGTAACAGTGAGTGATAAAAACTTTTTTCGCATCAACTTTCATTAAACAAATAACTGCATTCGCTGAAAAAAAAGAGAGAACTATTTTGCACTCAAGTACATTTTAAAGTAATTCAATACCAACCGCACACTCCGGGGCGTTTCTCATCATTCGAATGGTTTCTTAACCAAAACAAAGAACCTTGTAAGAACTGGCCCTCGGGAATTTTAAATACTTCGTTATTTGTATGAGGTGACTGAATTTGAACAGAAATCAAGAAGAAAGATAAACAAGTCAATTTCTTTCTTTAATTTGACTGCTCTTCCGATTCTGCTTTAATTATAGAGGGCGAAATTGGCTGAAAGGAGGCACACGCGCACAACGTGCTGGTCAAAGGCAATGTGCCCTTAGCTCTATGGAATGAAACCTATAAAGTCGTTGAAACCTTAAAACAAATAATCATTGAACTCACGCGTTTCTGATTTTCATTAAACAGTTAATGGGCATCTTTGAACTGGTGCATTAATTTTACCATCTACTGACTGCGATGTGTCTGTATGAAATTGTCTGCAGTTGATCAATTCAAAAGTAATTCGTTTTATTTATATGACGTTGAAAATGGTCTAAGACAGTAAGCTTCAAATCATGTATTTTACTCAGTCAAAACATGACCCATAGGAGTAGTTCATTCATATGGTCAAAGGGCAAGAAATAATAGCACGAGAAATTTTAACATATTTAACAAGTATTGTCAAATGAAATGATCGGCGATTTCAACATTGGTGGTAAATATGTTACTGGATAGAAATATAAAGTTTCAGGGCGACAGATGATGAACATGTGCGTACACACTTTTTGAACAGCTTGCATTCATGTTGAAACTCACATTACATTGCATTTCTTTCAAATAATAATTTCAACAAATAAATATCTTCATATATTCTTTTTCAAATTTTGATACCGTTTGTTAAATATTTTATTTTAAGACATATCCATTTATTTGATCAGTGGTTTGACAATTTCCATGCAATTTCTTCTCCTGACATCATAGTACAGGCAACATGAATATTATAGTGTATGTACACTCGTTTGCTTTTGTCTTCCTACATCAAACGAACTAATAACAGCTACTAGGTACCATAGAAGTATAAAAAATGTTCAAAAGGCACAATAATGATCAGATGTTCAACATTTTTAAGTGCTGGTTATTAAGAAGGTGAATGATATTGGGCCGCACCATGAGAAAACCAACATAGTGCATATGCGACCAGCATGGATCCAGACCAGCCTGCGCAGTTTCTCTAATTGCAATAGCCTTTGAAAGCGAACAGCATGGATCCTGACCAGACTGCGCGGATGCGCAGGCTGGTCAGGATCCATGCTGGTCGCATATGCACTATGTTGGTTTTCTCATGGTGCGGCTCAAATATACTCCTGCTCCAAAAAAGAAAAGTAAAGACCATTGTCAAGAGGAGTAGTCACAATCCAAGAACCCAGTTTCCCTAAAACAAGACCTTTTCTGCAGTGTGGATGTGAAAATGTTTTAAAGTTACGCAAAAAATACATGAACAAAGTGGAATTATAAGTCAAATAAAGCAGGTCAAATAAAGCAGAACGGTGGGTCACAGCCTTTGAACGACCATTAGCAAAAACACCACTGGAAAGTATATGCCATTTATTGTTCGCACCAAACCTCACAGTCAACCCTACCATGTTCCAAAGTCACAGGACAATGTATAATAGATGGTAACCCTTGAGATGAATCTATGAAACAAAAGACACGATAGGTAAAGCACAGAAATACTCGTGTAAAAGATATAAAAAAGCAAACATGTATGAACCAAACCTGCTGTTAAACAAAATGCGTTCGCTAGTGAAATTTCACTGCACACGTGCAACTCGTTATAATGTTCTTTATGTAACAAATCTAAGTTTGTGTGTTTTAATGGTTATTGTTCCAAATAAAAAAAAATACATAATGTTTACTCTTATTTGGTATAAAAACGAAGTGACTGATTCATTTTCTTCCACTTAACGTATTTTATACTTTTAAGAGGGACGTGCAAATAATAATAATAATTCATGTCTCATTAACTATGAAATAATCAGTAAAATCTAACTTAATATCGTTAGTTTAAATCAGGCTTTTAAGGGGAAACTGAAAAGGTGTGCACAGAAAATATGCACTATAATATCAAAGCATTTTAATGATTCATTGTGTGACAACACAAAAAAATAACAACATTCAAATTGAATTATCCTACATGTCCTATCGTTGAAAATATGACAAGGCAGTCCACAATTCTTCTAATTCATAATTTGCAAAAGGTACAGAAAATATAATCTAACAATTTGACTAGATAACTGCTAAAAGAGTTCATTCTAAGTAGACATATGGCTTGATATGTTATTTCAATTGTTCTTTCATTGCTGCTCTGGTCGTTTTGTCCTAGAGCGTGTGCCAATTCTAATACAAAATAATACAATGAATTATTTCAAACAGTAATTTTCCGTTCTTATAATATATGCTTTTACCTATTAATTCATAAACAGATATTATTTATTGGACATTTAGTGTCACAGTAGAGTTATGTATTTCTCTTATACCTTTTGTCTATTCTTTTAAGTGCATAATACTTATTGTAACTTTCTCACCATCCATATGGTAGAAGAATGTCCGTATACATCCACCTTGTTCAAAAGAGAGAGCCCATGATCTGTGGATCATGGGCTCGCAAGTTCGATCCCCGGGCTAAGCTATTGTTCTCCGTGACGGTTTGCTAGAAGATAGTGTGTCTTAAATCATTCCTCTGATTCATGCGGAAAAGTTGCGGAGCAGGTTAGTATTGATATAGAATCCAGGAAATTCCCATCGTTACATAACTAAAATACAACTGAAAGCGCATTAAACCCCCCAAAAGCATAATATGTAGTTTCTTTTGTTAACTGTTTGCCATAAGCTTATGTAATATATAATTTACTAGTTATGATCTTTGTAGCAATGTGGCACTTTTAGACAAGAATAACATACCAGATATGAGAGATGCAATCTTTCAAACTATATTCAGCAGGAGTAAATTGTTTAAGTATAGGGAGCAGACATAACCTTAGAGCAATGAGCAAAGACAACGCTCACTGAACAAAGACAACGCGACTGGAGCACATTCAACGCAAACTCCGCAACACAGAACCTAAGTAATTTGACTATAGTCATGACGTATGAATATATCATTTCTTTTTACATATGTTTGTGTATTACATGCATTTTTACTACATAGTATTATATGAAAAGCATACATTTGAAATAGCTTCAAGCAAAGTTGAAACACAATCCGTTAGATGATGCAACTAGATGATTGTATCTTTATATCACATGATAACTATCTTTATTTGTTTCGATTTTCAAACAAGACGCGAACACTTTAGGCGAAATTAACACAAGAAACGTATAAAAGTCACAAATAAACACGCATTGTTTTCTTATGGTGTCGGTATTTTCTTTGATTATAATTGTATAGGTGTATCAAAATCTTCTATCTTTTAAAAGCAAGTAAACAGACACAGATACACATGTTGCCGCTGAAGTTTGCCGCCTAGGGCATAAAATGTTAGAAAATTTCAAATGGCGCGGAGTGATGTTCCGTTATGTTTTAACGTTATTCTCAATTCATAATTAATAGTTATAAAATGACAGTACAGTTTTTTAGATGTTCAAGTTTCCATAATAATCAGGACTGTATGAATCATGATGATGAATTCATAAATTTTAAAATTATTCAATGAAATGTTTTTGCATAGTTTGAATTTAGTATGATGAATTACCTATATGCAAAAATCGAAAAGAAAAGAAAACTTAAAACGGCAAAGTGTAATTAATTTTCATTCCTAATGTATTGTTTATTAATTATAATGATACACTGTAACCGGACCGTTCTTATAAATGTCAGCAATTAATGTTGAAATATGATGATAGATCCGTGAACGACGAGCCGAGAACCCTTTGAAGTGTTTATTTAAATAAAGTTAAGTGTTTAATTACTAAGGAACTCATACATTTTATGTTTTGATGAATCTTCAGTATTGGCATATTAATTGTTTTGAATTATAATCAATGAAGAAATTTAAATGTAATGGAATGTATTCATTTTCAAACCTGAGTATTATGTGTATCAGTATGACAACGGTATCTTAATATTGATGAAACAATTAATTTATAATGAGATTGATCAATATGCCGCTTGCACTTCGTATTGTTACATACCATATCAGGTATTCATAATACATTAATATTGAAATAATCTTCACATCATATTAATTATGAATTACATTCATAAGTAAAAAGAGATCCGCGTATCATTTCCAATTACTAATTAATATACAGGACCGAATATTTAACATATTCTATTTAGAACACAATGTATAATGAAATGAGCCGTGTCATGGGAAAACCAACATAGTGGGTATGCGACCAGCATGGATCCAGACCAGCCTGCGCATCCGCGCAGTCTGGTCAGGATCCATGCTGTTCGCTAATAGTTTCTCCAATTCCAATAGGCTTTAAAAGCGAACAGCATGGATCCTGACCAGACTGCGCGGATGCGCAGGCTGGTCTGGATCCATGCTGGTCGCATACCCACTACGTTGGTTTTCTCATGGCATGGCTCAAATAGTTTTACGGCATCAACTTTAACGCATCGACTTTTTTGCAATGTTTCCTTCAGTATTAAAGATTTTCTTTCTTTGAAATTGTATAATGCTTACTATAGATCAGGCTGAAGTTTAACATATTGTCTATAAATAGTTTGTTGAATTGCAAGTCTTCCTAAAATAACGAGTTTTATTATTCATATTCAAAATTTGCAGAGTTTATATTGTATATTGTAATTGTATTAACATGTATTAACTTCCTTAAGATCAAATTATTATTTCTTGTATAAGCAGGTATCATGTATATGGCGGACCTGTCGCCAGACCACATTAATTAAAAGACAATATTTATGTTTCTTTTAAATATTTGCCTGTCAATGACAAAAATGATATATTTGTATGTCGAACTTTCAATATACATATACATTGTCTTTACTGTCAAAATTAAATTTTTTTAACAATTTTATCAGGTCGATCAGTGTTAATCGATTAAGGTATTGTCAATATTATATGTTTTACAAAAATGACATTCGATAGTATGTCAGTCAAATTGGCAGTTAAGACACTGATTTAGGTAAAGGAAAAGCAGTGTTATTGAAGATTTACTTATAATACTAAAAAAATATCATCTTGTATCAGCGTTATTAAAAATATACTTAAAAGGTTATCTCTTGTACCAGCGTTTAACAACCCCACTCTTCACCGTTGTCTATCTGTAACTTCGGAATATGGTTGGGTTAGGCTGGAGTTTGGTGCGTATCATTAAAATGGCAAGAGGCATTTTCGTACTGAGCCCGGGTACGTTGTCCAATTGGTTACTTATGATGGTTGTAGAACTAAGATTTCCAGCAAATAAGTAATTTTGTGTAAAATTAAAAAATGCTTGGATCGGGGCTTTTTTTTTTACCTGCTTAGAGACGGTCCGGTCTAAACACTAACACGAGATGCTGAAAGTCAGTCATTATTGTACATTCTTGGACTTAAAATTAAGTGCCCTGAAACTGATATTGTATTCTTAAAAAGACGAATTGGCAGTCTGAAAATGCTAAGGAGTGCTGTCTATATGTAATTCGCTATTCACCCTGCTGATATTTGCCAAGGTTGTACTTATTCTATCGTTCCCGCGTTTTGCAGAATTTTCAAATTGACTGACTTGTTGAAACTCCCCAGTGGTTGTTTTGCGACTGACCATTACAAGGCGGTGTTACATTGTGTTCTCGTATTTGTTTATTTTGTATGTGTTGACAAATTATTTTACTTCATCTATGTATGTTTGTAAATGTTAATCACTAGACATTCAGACATGTCTGGTTTACAGCAGCAAAATAGAAACATAGCGTTACAAAAGTTTAATTTACAGCAATAACGTAGAATAATGAATACTTTGTTAGCATCAGAAACATAGCATATAAACAAAGAACAAAGCATTAAACACAATAAATCTGAACTGTTCGTCATATTTCATGTTCAATAGAAAGTGCTGCATAAGCTTCATGTAAATATCACGTACATGTACCTGTATCTTATTTATATATCTGTTTTAAATTGTTTAATTATTACGATTTTATTCTTTGTATACATCTTGTTGCTTGTAAGCCTATTAACTCGACGTATTTAGATGTGACATACGTATTGCTAAAAAAATGCAAAATTAATTCAGTAACACATCTGAATAAAATCATGTAATTCAACTCTATTCGGAAGGTAAAAAAAAACTTGAAGTATTTAGTGAGTGAAATTAGTATAAAAAAAAGATTACGAATCAATTCATTTTACATATATCATTTTTGCGAGAAATGAAACAGGGCTATTTTGTAACAAAATCTTGATTTGGGGTGCTGTATTCAACTCGAGTCGATTTTGCCGATGTATGACCCAGTCTTGTAATACCTACGAGGATCAAGGTACTTTTTATGGCCCTTTTGTTATATGCTTCCATGTTTTAAAAAGTATCTTACTTAAAACATACAAAACATAATGTTACTGGCGATATTTTAAACTTGAATTCTTTCATTTAGTACTCGTTTAGAAAATCGTGGCGTCATTTTTGTTTCGTTCAACACCTCGTTTACAAATGAGATTTATTGATCTGGTCGCTCAAATAAAAGCTTAAACAGTGCAAAGTGCTTGATGATAGTTATTTTCTTAGTGCTTGAAATTGTTTGTGTATAATTAAAAATGCATAGAAAATGACGACAACTGTACTATTTTTCATATAATCATTAATGACTCGTGCATCATAATACAAATAATCCGTGAATAAAAGTGTTTTACTGACGGTTACTTACGTAACAGTAACGTAGACATTAACAAAATAACAGTTAACTTGACATTTTGTCATTAAGAAGCGTCAACATGTGAAATGAGCATTAGTGACAATTGTCTTTAATACATTTTTATCAAATATGTCTATCAGGTATTTGACATTGACTTTATTAAATGATAAATAACAATTCATGTCGTACTTATGTGTAACTATTACGAAAGTTACACAATTCATGAATGTCTGTATGTCTTCTTAATCAATAGATCATGTGTGTCTCTGTAATGTTAGTCTATGAATATATTAAGTAATACTAATATTATAATAAATAATCTGAATTCAATTGTTAAGTATTCAATTCACGATAATATTTTCCTGATATGTTTGTGAAACACAAAACTGCACAATATACTCCTGTAGTGACTGCGACGTCTTCATAGACTGGCAACGTCCTCAAATTCCCTGTTTATTTTGAAAATGTCAGTATAATGTATGAATGTAGATCTGACGAGTTATCAAAATGTATTACTTGTTATTTTCTTCACAATAATGTCTCAGGAGAACTCCTTGAACACAAGTTGTGATACCATTCGAACAAAGGTAGATAAATTTCGAACAGAGACATGCAAGCCGATCTGCAGTAATATGAATAATATTCCGTTAGACGCATGTCCTTTTCACGCCAAAATTTTAAAGTTAAATATCCGAGACCACTGTGCCTATTTTGTACTAACTGCTCTAAGCTCGGATTTCAGCGGGCGTGTGGCAAAACGCGAAAAAATAAGGGATCTCTTCTGTTTGTTTGACCAATCGATGCCTAATAATGCCATTGACAACAGATAAAATCTATAAAATTAGAGGTTTACCCTTCCGAAGTGAATCTTAAATATTTACTGATCTGTAGATAAGATAGATTGTGGCAAAGCTTTTGGTCTAATTTTCACCAAATTTGTTAAATAGTCATGCTATGGTGTAATTATAAGCTCGCTTATAATTGATAAAGTGGTTTTACAAAAACACATGCGTAAATGGCATTCGTTTTATTTAAATCGTTTTCTTATGTAACAAAATATCCTTCATACAATGACACAAGTTGTCATGATGTAAAAAACATAGACAATATGTCGGAATGAGTCCACACTATTTCAGAGCTCGGAATGATACGTGTTTTTGGATTGTTACGCAGAAAAAGACAAATAATTGTATTTTTTTTTGAGGTTGCAGATATTGAATAACCACTAATTAATTCAGGGTAGAAATGCGATACCACAATTGAAAGATTTGATTTATATAAATGAGCCGTGCCATGAGAAAACCAACATAGTGGGTTTGCGACCAGCATGGATCCAGACCAGTCTGCGCATTTGCGCAGTCTGGTCAGGCTCCATGCTGTTCGCTTTTAAAGCCTATTGGAATTGGAGAAACTGTTAGCGAACAGCATGGATCCTGACCAGACTGCGCGGATGCGCAGGCTGGTCTGGATCCATGCTGGTCGCACACCCTCTATGTTGGTTTTCCCATGGCACGGCTCAAATATCGTACGAAGTAACAAAGCTACTCTGTAATCATTAAGGCATGCACATTAATAGTAAAAACTCTTAATTCGTCATTACAAATCAATGATAGAGCAATTGATATACTCCCTCAATTTACGTGCTCTTAATGTGACTTGCTTATTCTTAACACTTCTTATCTTTGTAAATAATGTTATATATGATATTAATTATAGTTTTCTGTTTAATAGTCATCTAAGCAGTAGCTGCTAATCGCCTACGATCTGATCCGGATGATGATCGCTTTTTGTAGTCCCATTTTACTCCCAATTAGTGCTCACCGTTTTGTTTCAGTTTCCTTCTACTTTGCTTCACAACATGATTTGCATTACCCGTTGTTTGTGGAAGATAAAATGCTCCGTATAATAGTGTTTAAAATGACTATATACATGTGAATTTTGCTGCGAAATACGTTGTATTATGTAGCCATGTATGTAGATGAGACTTAAATAAACCAATACAAATGCATGTTTTATGCACATTTATAAAGAGTGATTCAGTCAAGGTGCATGAAATAATGCCAGTCTTGGAAAGTTACCAGATTAATGTGACTCAAAACTCAACAAACAAACGAAAATACATAATACCTGTTTGTTTTAACGCCCAACTATGACGTTACTATGACGTCACCTACTAGGAAACATGATTGTTACGACTGGTCTCTTTTTTATTCTTAGTTCAAGTCAAGTTTACAGTTTTATACTCAATAAAATCATTATTCACAAACAAGATGAAATTCTTTCTGGCACACATACTTCCTTCGATTGTGAGTAATTCAAAAAAAACCTTACTGCGTTAGTTACATCATGATGAAGCAATATCGGGATTTCTTTTGATAACTGGGGCTTGATAGCACTAAAGGTGACATTATAAACGTTCTAAACCATCAAAGTTTACTTTAAAGTGACAAGACCCTCGTAAATTATCAATTTTCATAATTAATAAATAGTCTACACTGCTTCATCACATATCTTCCTGGCGTCAAGCTTTGTGGTTAAGACAATAAAGATGTCAATTGTTTTACGTTGTAAAGTGGGAGATTTTAAAGAGCAAAGCAGAATGAATGAATACAAGTTTGATAATAATGCAATAAAATAATACAATAACGTTCCCTCTCCCCAGCTCAAATGTTATATCCAGTACATCTTCGTGAAATGCAAGAAAGTGTTAACCTTCAGATTAGTTATGTGAAAATATGTGCACCATACTGCGGTGACTGAAGATATGTTTGAACAATGTTGAAATTGAATCTTAGACATACATGGGGCATAATAAATGATGCATCAGTAAATATACAGAGAAGGACGGACAAGGTAATTGCTACATATATGAAATAAACAAAAGAACTTGATTTGAAAGCACAGCTTTTGTGGAATTGGTCAATTAGAGTTTTGATAAATGTTTGCGCTTCTTATACTAAAGTAAATTTTATTAAGTATCATTACACCTTGCTGTCAAAAGTCGCTCCGTGCTTCGACAGTTTTGTCTCTTTTGCATCACGGTGTGTTCAATATTTCTATATAACAAATCTCTGTTCAAACCGTTTTTAACACTTTACAAAACGTACTGATATGTAAAGTGCAAGTATTTTAAGCTTTTCTTTCTATCAAAATTTTATATTCATATAAGATATTTATTAGTCTGGATTAATTCTTTTATTTTGGTTTTATACATAGTACTTTACCACAAACCTTTAGTCACGGAAGACGAATTATGAGCGCAGTGGCAAAATAGCATCAAAATGCACGATTGTTATAGTTGGAAGTTACTTTGAACTTCAAAAACACACGATGTTATCTCGGCATTAGAAGCATTAAAGGCATAAATCCATTAAACATAATTAAGATATTGAAAATATGGCAAACGATAGATAGAAATACATTGATAGAGACTTCAAAAACCTAAATAATTTTTTTCAGACAGTTTTGTTTGATACCATCAAGATTAGTGACAAAAGTTAAATACTTTAGAGAATTTTTATATTTAACTTCTACTTAACAGGGTATATCATATTTATTAAAGCATCAAAATTAACTTACTTAAATGATTAATGTCACCTTATACGGTAGTGAACCATTAATATATAAATTACCACTATTAGAAGAGGAAGCAGTGCTCGATATTAATTTAAGCATAACGTTCGACGTGCCTGATAAAAGTGCTGTCACATCAAACGCAGCTGAAACTGATTTTGTTACAATAAAGTTAACAAGAGAGAACTAAGTGACTAAAGAAACGTAATCAATATACATTAGGTTATAGCGGCTAGCAGTCAAAACTCACAAGCGTGAAATGAGAGTCGCTAGTTTTGACCACTTTAACTAGAGAGTAGACCGGCTGGCCATTTAACCAGATAGAAGTGTCTGTAATTGAAAAAAGTAAATTAAAGACGAGTTGTTTCGTCAAAAAATTAATTATCTATTTATTCCGCATTGAAGTAATAAGTCCAAAGAGCTTATTGGTGACAAGTTGAAAAAGTACTGATGACAAATACCGCCTATCGTAACTGTTGCTGGTTTTAATGAGAGTTTTACATAAAGCACTTAATAAATTTCATATGATTTCTCTATAACGATCCTTGGTAAAGAAAATTATGAAAAAAACGCAGAGTCTTTTAAGCTCTCATTCCTATAATGTAATATACCTGTTAACAGAATCAATAAATGAGCCGTGCCATGAGAAAATCAACATAGTGGGTTTGCGACCAGCATGGATCCAGACCAGCCTGCGCATTCGCGCAGTCTGGTCAGGCTCCATGCTGTTCGCTTTTAAAGCCTATTGGAATTGAAGAAACTGTTAGCGAACAGCATGGATCCTGACAAGACTGCGCGGATGCGCAGGCTGGTCTGGATCCATGCTGGTCGCACACCCACTATGTTGGTTTTCTCATGGCACGGCTCAAATAATATTGATAATTAAGACGACACATTTAACAATGTTATATTTTGTAGGTATACGTACATGCAATAGAAGAATTTGTTATATTTCTTAACATTGAAGTAATGCCCTGTCTGTTTTCGTTTGGTCTACTTAAATAAGGCGCTCCGAAGTACCAAAAGCTGGAGGATTTTTGAGAATCTATCAAGTTCGCATCTTTGGATAAACCAATACTGGTGTGCTAATAGGAGGTACAAGGATCGCAGATGGCAACGTTCGCCCAGTGATTGTGATGTATTTGTACAAAACAAACATCGAAGCTATTACCCCCTGTCATTCCCGCACGTCTTGTATCCGTTCTTTTATGTTGAAATGACACTACTTCTCTCATTTGAGGTACAATCAAACACTTAAATGAACACGATGATATTGAAAATTAAACAAGATTGAAAAGACTGACATGTTTTCCAACAAACACTTTAAGTGTTATTTAAACCCTTTATTTCTAGATGGTGGCCGGATTAATCTATTACGAAATCATTTGTACCAATGTTTGCTCTTCAAATGTTTTAATTCAGATACATAATTAGTCATTAACGTTGGTTATCTGACGTGACATTTTTCCGAAAATGTCTTAACTGTAAATGATTCTGTTTAATGGGCACAGATACAATTCAGTACGAAAGACATTGCTCTTAAATTGTTACAATAGATTTACTCTGACAAGATAATATGGTGGAATGTCAATCTCCCTAATATGTATAACAAGTAAACATATTTACGATACCCAATTTAAATTAAATAAAATTAAGTTTACCCAGGCTGTATTGAATAGCATGCAGGTTGGTAGAACTACAAAGGGAATAAAACATCTCCTTATTTGACACCACTTGCAGTGAAGATGAACAAATGATGGTGCCAGTTTGTCATACTTTACTTCATAAATGCCTTTCAAAGATGAAAATGACACGATATTTGCAGAGATTAATATAAATGTTGTCGGTTTCTCATTACATAAAGCATCTGGTATTTTATGAATAATAATTCTTACATGTTATATAGGACACAAAATATCTGTACGGAGAGCACAGAGTTTGCATCTGCATTTTTATTATTGATGTATTGTGTATCACTCATCAAAAAATGGATAGAGATATGGAAAAAAATCAAAAGTTAACAATCATATGTTTAAGTTGTTAGCATCATCATCATCATCGCCACCATGACCATCTTTATAATTCTATGTTTGTCTTTGTTGAACGAGAAACGGACAGAAAATGTTTAGTTTTGTTCGCACTGCTTTAACAAATTGCGAAAAGTTTTCACTCACAGACAGCAATGTCTTTTTAAAGAAACAGTACAGAGCCGTTTCATATTTAATTAGTAAATATGCACGGTTAGTTCCTCAAATAAAAACGCTAAATAAACATCAAGAAAGAAGTTGTTCACAAGTGCGCTCATGTATAATCAATAGTTAGAGAACAGAAATAATACGTTGTCAAGTGGCATGAATTATTTTTGAAGACTTTAAAAGTAATAAGGAAATGTATTGATATACAGTAACTTTTGAACCAGATACAATATTAATGACACATAATAACCTTGAAGCGTTCATCACAATCGAGCTAAAACAAATTAGTATAAACTAAATATAACTTAAACATTTAGCTTACTAGATCATAAACAAAAACAATGCAGTCAATAATCTCTTATATGAATACTAGTATTTACCGTGCGGAATATTTAATCAACTAAGGCAGCTGGTTTGTTTCCGCTTAGACTGACACAGTAATTGGAATTAAGAAATAACTGAGACAAGAGTGTGAAGTCATCAGACCAAAATTTGAGATAATATTCAGTGACTTCATGCTGGACCGAAGATAACAATTGATTGTCCCAAATAATCCATGGGAGGGCAATTAATAAAACTCTTGATAATATTTCCCAATAACCCCCATTACCATTTATTTTGATATACCTTCTGTTACAAAGAATTTTTCTTTATTAATGATTTCTTAGGGAGTAGTATCGTCAAACATTTTCTGTGGTAAAAATCCCTTTTATGTGTAAGGATTAGGCGACTAGAGAATTTATCTAAGTTTGGTAACGAAGAAGCTGATCCTTGCTGGAAGTAAATCGCCGCTCGAACAGTAAACGTGATATAAATGGGATCAGAATTAATAGAACCTCTGCGAAATTATTACAAACAGAATTGAAATCACCGTTAATTGCAAATTAATGTCGTCATTCTGATACTGTGGACAGAATTTACAACGCTCTGGGGATTGCTGGTTATCCCTTAAAAGAATTCCTTGATCTTCCAGAATTAAATAAAGAAATTAGTTCAGCATAAGGAAGTGAAACATTTGTAGCCTTGCAAATTAGAAGCAGACGATATATAAAATGCAAATCAAGAGAATAATTTGAAGTTTTAAGATATTGACACTCGTGTGTGGGGGGGTTATTTTTGGCATCTGTATTCGTATTTGAGATGCAGAACACTGATGTATGGTTTTCCTTTTGCGAAGTGTCTTGTGTTGTTTTAGGAAAATTATTTACATCTTCCAACGGCAGAATATTTCTCTTTAGATCATCTTTTCATTTGACTTGCATCAGTGTATGCTTTTTATGATAATGTTTACAGCGGGTGAATATCTTTCTCGTATGAGTGCGTTCAAACTTGTTTCAAATAATACACCAGAGATGAAACGAAAATTTCATTCGGAATACGATTTAAAAACAGGGTCATTTTTAAATTTGTTTAAAATATCTATTAAATAACTAATCATTAGTGTCACCTATGACATTGTCGTGCAGTGGACATTATAAACGTCTGACACTTAACAGAACTGTTGAAACATTACAAAGTTTCATATCCTAAGGCCTTATAATGATTATATTGTGGTTCATGTGTTTTATACCAGGTCTAGAAATCAGCATAATCTTATAAATCGGCAAGTTTTAATGTATGATGACCAGCTGATAAAGCAAGGACGAAGTGTGATATGGTCAGGTCTAATGTGGGAGAGGCAGATGGCTGGAAGGATAGCTGAATTACTGGCCACGGGAAAACACTGGCTTTGCTAAACAAGGCTTTAGGTGTTAAAGTATTATATGGTTCATTTATCCCTCATAAATTTGCCTGATTTAAAGTAATTTGCAGACCTAATTACATATTAAATATAATCGGGAATCTGAATGTCTTCTCATTAACAATATAAATGATGCTCTTAAATCTTGGCACGTTCATCGATTTGAACGTCATTATTTTCAAACAGACTACTGAGATTTACTTGTGTTTGTAAAACGCCCTTTATTTCTGGAAATGCTCAGGCACCTTTTACTTACATTTAAACATCAATTTTGATTTAGTTCTTCATGTCTATATGGTAAAAATATTACAAGAAAAATAGAATTGATGTTCTAAAATAGAGTTTGAAATCCGATTTCTTAAAAATGGAATCCGTTTGATTAAGTTACTGAATTTTCTGTTTATAAAAGCGGCATAGTGCCGATATGTTGATAAAACAAATTGTTAAGTTGTTGTTGTTCTTCTTTTAGTGTCTTTAATATTCTGTTGAAAACTGGGTAAAAGCACTACGAAATTAAGTTGAGTAACATTTTCTTTAAAAAAAAAATACACCGAATAACATGTGTTTCGAAGAAAATCACATGTTTTTACGAACGTTAAAGCCGCTGATATTCATTAAAATCATCATTGCTGTGCAATTGTTTATTCATTGATTTCAAATTATGACTTTATCAGATCAAATATATGTGCAATGAAGTGAATTTATGAAATAACATTTTTTAATTAATTATTTGATAGAAATGACCAAGTAACATGAAGCTGCTAAACAAGCAGTCTTCTTTTGAATTTAGAAAAGTTTTCGCTTTGCTTTGTATGAATGGGTGAGAGGTAAATAAACTATAACACTATGAAATACTATATAATATTTATTATAAATGTGTATTTTTTATGTCTACATTTGGAGAAAAAAAAAATGACTGACCAGAGGTAAGTAAAAAACAACAACAAAAAAAAACAATAAGACTGATTTCAGTGAAGAAAATATGCATATTAATATGACCCGACAGAAATGAACATTATTGATGTTGTTTTAGAATTCCAAAGTAAAATGATAAACGCTGTGAAGATGCGTTTTATTTCAGCGTTAAATTCCACTTCGTTTCTTTCCGTATCTGTCACATCAGTTTAGGTTTCTAAAAGGAGATCTAGAAGAATAAAGCAGAAAATAAAACCGATATCATTAAAACAAATTTAATATTTAACCCGGAGCTTGATATATGTAAACATGCCTTATCTTAATATGGTATTTATTTGTTTATTTATCAATCCCGCGTCGAATAATTTGTTAAACATGAAACTTCGATTGATTTTGGTTTCAGGCAATAAACACAAATATAAGATCAGGTTTCGTTTTCAATAACAAATAACGTACTCGCTTGTCATACGACCCGCCTACTGAACAAAATCCATACACGTTATTGGTGTTTCGCCCGCTGAACAATGACAATATGAATATTCATGTAAAGTGTCGTTTTAAATGATAGCGTTTCTTTAAATTGAATGTCAATTTGTAGTTGAAGCATGATAGCTTATAGTGATAAACCGTCTTCTATTCTCGGACATACAAATATGCATACACAACAAGGCTATTTGGCCAGTTCTCAGGCAAATGCATTCAGGATGTTATATCCACAGCTTGCTTACGCGAATTATCCTGGAAATTTAGCTGCTTTGGCTTTAGCCTCGCAGGGACAATATCCGTACGAATATGCACAGACTTTAGCAAGTCATATGAATTTTGCAATGGAAACTGGATTAGCATCGCGAAAATCCATGACTCTGTCACCAAACAGCAGTATCTCGGATGGAAAAGATGACAGATATTTGAAAAATGATGATTGTGGTAAGTGTATAAAATACATGTATCTTTTTTCTTTTATATGGGTGCTTATTGAAATAACATAATTATGGAGTTTCGGGTTTACTATTGTGGGAGATGTATATAGCTTTAGGTACTGTATCAATATTTTTTTTCTGGTGATATGTTCATTTCCAACAGATGATCAATAGTAGAAGACTTGAATTTACTTGTTTGGTAATTTTTCATGTTATTTATGTTTATGTAACAATGCTTGTTAAACAAGAGGTCGATCAGAACTGAGAAAGTTTCATTCTTAACTAAAATAATGATATTTTAAAGATGTTTAAAGATGAAAACAAATATAGAAAGCGGGAAGAAGAAAACTAACGCAGATTTCAGAAGAAAAATATCTTAGCTATATATCTCAGTCCCATGTTGATAATAAAAATGAAATAAAATGTAATATCTTAATAAATCATTCAAATAAAATTAGACTTACAATAAATGCTTTACTAGTATTGTATTTGGAAATAGTTATAATTCAGATTTTTTCTATATTTACAGACAGCGACAGCGAAGGTAGCGACGGGCAACAAGGCAAAAGGCGTCGAACGAGGACAAACTTTACTGGCTGGCAACTCGAGGAGCTCGAACGAGCCTTCCAAGAGAGTCATTACCCGGATGTGTTCATGCGAGAAGCGCTTGCTATGAGGCTGGACCTTGTAGAATCTAGAGTACAGGTAAGTTGATTTCATACCACACATTTAACACATTGTTTTTTTTTTCAACATAATATTTTCTCGACTATGTAGCTAGAAGATATTTTAACGAACACTCTTAATGTTTAAATATATTTAAAGTTGTTTATTTAATAATAATAAATACAATAATAAAATTAGTAATAATAATGACAATGGTGATAATAATTATTGTTATCATTATAATTATTATTATCTAAACATTTTTTTATATTTACCAATATTTCAGTTATCATATTATTAATATGATATGATTATTATGTTAATATTATTGTTATTATTATTATTGTTGTTGTTGTTATCTTTATTAAGTATATAAGTATTGTATTAATACTGAATTATCATTTTTTAAAGTTTAAAGTGTGCTGATGTTTCTAATAATACAAACGAAAGATATGTTCACGAGAATATTTTCTTAAAGTAGAATACAAATAGGCAGAGCCAGTGGCTAATTTGTAACATCACAAAAAAAAATCATAAAAGTAAATGAGCATATCTTAACTGTAGTCTACAACAGACACTTTCTTTATAGAGAGGTTAGTCGGCAAGCTAAACCTGTAACTCAAACCGAATGATTGATTTAAAGCATAAATGTATTACAATAAAGACATAACTTCATAAATTATCAATATCTTTATCATGCTCGTTTTCACGAGATAATTTTAAGCATCTCTTGGGAGGCAAGCGGACGGATGATTTTTGTCTGATAACAGAAAAGTTGTAAAGAGCCTAGTCAGTGATTATCAATTTATGAGCAATTTAATTTCGTAAATACAGTAGTTTCGGAACATTTAGTTACATGCATGTCAAATAAATATTTTCAGTGGGAATAATTGAATATATGTGTCGCCGCAACAGCATAAATAAACTAAAAAGACGACGGAATAATACCGCTGATACGATAAATGTGTCTTTTAAACAGTCTAGTAGGGAATAGAAGCATGCCTTCTTATTTATACTTTCCGACTTTTAAGTTGATAATTTTTTAATTTTAAACGATTTGCCACATATAAACTGAATTGTTTTATCATTTTTCTTCCAAAAATAACCCGATAAAATTTAATGAATTACCGTGTCAAAATTCAGTTATTTTTATTTCAAGATGAAACGATCGGCACAACCTCCTACAAGTAATTTATGTCACAAATAGATACATTTACTACTTTACTTATGTCCGATTATATTTGAAACACACCTAAATGAGTAATAAAATAACAATTAACGGCATTCTCATGTCATACGCTACTAATTCATAAACCCTAGGGAAGGCACTGCCCAAATTGTCAGCCATATTGCCTATTCTTGTATCAATATTACGGACTAGTAGAAGGATTCCGCCTGTCAAGGTAAATGATCAAGATGATCAATGAAGCCCTCAGATTCCCATTAATTCAATTATTAATCAATCTAGAAACAACAAATGTTAGATACTGGTACATCTATTGATGCGCAAGTGATTGGCTTTTATGATATCCTAACAACATCGGGAATACAGAATACACACATACATTCAATCACTGTTTGGTAATAAAGTATATTTAATGATATATGAGAGTTTACGTTGGCCAAATAGACGGAAATAAACGACTGAACACAACCACATTTTATCAATTATGATTTTGTTATTATTATAGTATAATCATATTAAATATATCTGACCGCTTGCCCGGCTTAACTGAAACTTGGCCAGAGCTCATGATTTTTTTTTATATTTATCGTTAGAGAAGTTCATTGCATCGTATTGTCGAATGCTGCATTTACATAAATTAATTTCGCGAGATTTTTTTTTCTCCGAAAAATAATGATTAGCTAATTTTAACGACGTTAAATCTGTTGCATAATAATATGAATTTCTGCTAACAATAATTGCATATTTAACTAAGATACCAATAAGCTGGTAAAAGGTTTATTTGTTAAAAAAGCAACAGTTTAACGAATGCGTACCCGTACTTGAAGAGCTATGTTAGCCTAAGTGGTAATCATTTCGTAATTAAAGGGTCGGACGGATCAAATTATTATACGGTTTTTGGTCACAACAAAGTGTATGGTATAAACCGACATGATAGTTTAAATGTTGACTTTGTGACATTAGCTAGTACATCAAGCGAGTAACAAGACGCAGGGTCTATAATTTTACAAATAAGCGTAATCAAATAGGACACTTTTTGAAGAAGTTGATACATATACAATTGAAGAAAATTTGCACTCATCAAAAAAGCTTTTCAAACAGGAATTAAAATGAAATACAATAATTTTCTTTTAGCTATATTTATACGATATCTATCTGCTTTTTTTTGCTTTTGATGAAAAACGTTTTAACTAAATGAACGAAAATAGCACAAATGTTATAAATTACAAAAAAAAAAAAAAAAAAGATTTAAAAAAATCACACATGGTAGCTTAATACTTAAATAGATACACTTTCAACTGATTTAAAGTTACACCATTAAATTCCATTAAACATCTAGCTCCTTTACTTTCCTTAAACACTAATTTATTGAAGGAACGATAATTTTTCATGATTTACAACATTTTTATTTAAAGTATATACAATCTTTCTTACCACGATGATAGATCCTATCTAAGTTACAACGCATGGATATTATTCAAGCTTGCAATCTGTTTTCTCCTTCCAAGCTGATCTTCACATCAGTACAACATCAGGATTTTTTAATTCAAATTGTATAAATGAGTAAATAGCATGAGAAACAATTTACCTGATGAATTAACAGTTAATGAAAAGGCCAAGTTTTTAACAAATCAAAGTCGCATGGTAGTTCTATGTTTAGTTTTTGCTCTATCGAAATTCAATAGCTTGTCATTTTAAACAAAATTTCAATTTCAATTGACAAGATATAAACTAGTACAAGGTAGCTAAAAAAAAATATGAGAGGGTTGTTAGACATGACGGAATGCTTCAAACTGAAATCCCATCATTTCAATCGCGCTTGACTTATATTAACAAAACTGAAAAACTATCAATATACCTTAAATGATGATAGGGTAGTTAGTGGAATTTATTATCTACCTACACATGATAGCGTATGATTTTTGCCCATGATAACATATGGTCATGCTATCACACCTGGTAGATGCCACTATAAACAGTCATCTAGATGGCGTGTTCTGCTTATATTAAATACATAAAAACCGCGAAGAAGACTGGATGAGCCGAGGTTAAATATCTACTTCCCAAGATTCTGTTACCACCTTAAGGACCCTTTATGCAAAGTTGATATCAAATTGAAAATAGTTAGATGATTTTGTTACACTTAATTCATTTATCAAGTGAATTATAACGCGTTCTTGACACGTCGCTATACCCTCGTTAGCAGTATCAGCAGTCTGGGTCTTTTTTCATATCAGTCTCAAATGAAATAATCAGCTTTAATTTTTGCAGCAGTCTTGTTCATTTTAGCTGATGTGTTTATTTATTTATTTATTTATCTATTTATTTATTTCTCTGCCTACTCATCTCCTTATTCATCTTTTTATGAATGTATTAAATAACGATATTAATTTGGTGAAATGACATTGTACTTATAGCGTAATTCATTCTTTTTAAGGTGTGGTTTCAAAACCGACGAGCAAAGTTCAGAAAACGGGACAACACAAAGAAAGGTCCTGGTCGTCCTGCACACAACGCCCACCCTCAGACTTGCAGTGGAGATCCTCTTGAACCAGACGAGATCCAAAAACGAGAAATGGAGAGATTAGAAAAGAAGAAACGCAAACAAGCGGACCGCTTAAAGAAAATGGAGGAGAAGCGGAAAGTCCTTGATGAACATGAAATCGTATCTGAAAATGACCTTGAAAAATCCAAACTTGACAATTCTGATCTTGACAATACGTTAAGAAAAGAAGAAGAAGTAGATGTAGCAGAGGAAAAGAAAAGAGTATGTGCATTTAGTATTGACAGGTTACTTGAAGAACCAAAGGTGCCGCGTGGTAGAAGACCAAACTCAAAATATCCAAGAGTTCAGGCGAGTAAATCAGTACCCTCAATAGGCATCGGAATGATGCCACTGTATCCCGTAACACAACCAATTGGTTTTGTTGTTGAGCAAAGACAGGATGAAACAAAGTCAGATACAGACATAATGGACAATAGTACTTCTTCTGATGAAGGCAATGAAAGTTTTAACACAAATGTGCAATCTACAGTAATAAATGACAATTCAGAAAATCAATATTATGACAGTGATAGCGAAGATATTGATGTTACTGATGATGAAATTCACTAAATAAATGTTTTCAATGGAATTGAGTTATCAAAAATTCCCTACCCGTTTAACAAACAGGGCATTGTTTTGCAACATCGTCTGAAAGTCAGTGCAAGACCCAAAAAGATAGAAAAAAGTAAATATTTAATCGAGTTTGATGAGAAGCAGTTCTGTTAAACGTATTGACTTACGTTTGAAAATGTTGCAAATAATAATGTCGGAAGATGACAAAAGATGCAATTTAAGTATAGAATACCTCAGATGTCACTGTGTCCTATTGTACCCATGTCCTAAGACGTATCAATATTGTATTTTTCCTTGTTTGTTAAGTCTTACAAATTCTTTGTTTTTGCTTTTGCATTTCATTTCTTTTTACTTTTTATTGTATGCAGTATAATTATGTATACCGTTATCCTATTAATTGTTGAAGAAGCAATAAATTTGAAAATATACATTACTCTGCTCTATTTCAATTAGCTGTTTCCACAACGACAACCTTCCCATTTTGACAGGAACAAATTTGATAAAGATGTTGCGTTCGGTCGTTATGAAGATGTTTTTTTTCCAAGTGCAGCATATTTATCAGCATATATTTCAAAAGAAATAAATCATACCCAATGAGTTCGTTCATAACGTTACTGACGATATCAAAAGACCTTCTTTTAAATATTAAGTACGTCATTATAACATTTTTATAATCAACGTATGAGTTTACGTGCTCTTTGACACGCATAAAATATAACTTTGACAAAAACACAAGTGGAATATTAATTTTTTAACCGGGCATAACTGATTGATTTCAAGAATCTACTGAATGATAAAACAGACAAACCATGCATGGATCATTACTCATTCAAAACCTAAAGCTGTTATTATTGCTAATCAATACCCGGGAAATTATTTCTAACTCTAGTAGTTCATTAGATTTAAACAAATATGAAAGAAAGATTTTGCTCTTTTAATGTGAGCATAAACCATACTCCTCAGTGATCAACACGCAATATTCTTTTATGCCAGCAACGACGCATGGTAAACACACTTGACACTTTTCCATGCAGACCGGCAAATGTTTCATTCTATACCTTTATCAAATAGTGAGGGATATCAGTTCCAGAAGAAAAAAAAACAAAGTCATAAAACAGTTACATGTATTTGAAAGTCTGTATTTATTTTTTCAAACTAGTTCAATTCATATCTCCTCCGTAAAGAATCCACTGATGCTAAATCAACCTTATTGAGTCGTAAACCTCAAATAGACATGTTTTTTCTGTATACACTTTACTGAAATATTTTGATAGCGATTTCTATGCCCGTTTACAGCAGCATTATACTGCTATTTTCCTAATACGATAAGGAGTGTTGATTTTGAATAGAAAGTACGCTGGTGGGTGTATAACGCACTGTCAGTGCTGGTAATGTTTTAAATAGTGTAGTGTTTTTAAAATTGCTTTGCATATTTTGGTTTAGCTTGCCAAAAGAAATACACAATAAAAACCGATAACAAAATAATCTAAATGTCTATCTGTATGTGTCTGTCTAAGACATCACAAAAACAGGTCAGTAGTGACATGCAATATCTAGAAGTTGTGTCAATCAGTCTCTGTAAAGCAACGATTAAAATTGCGTAATTGATTTGCGCATTCATCATAAGACAAAAACTAATTAAATTGCAATGAGGTTTATCTTCGCTGCTTATTAATTAACTAATTAGCGGAAGATATTTGCATAAAGATGCCATTGTGTGACATGTTTACGCTTTGTTCGTCATTGCAATTTAAAAGGCGTTGCATGCATAGATTGCCACATACGGTCAAAGGGTTTACGAAGCTATAATTTCAAAAACAATCCATACTTATCATCTGTTAAATGATTTTGTTACAACATCATGTGATCGAAATAATATAAGTAATGGGGTATTAGGTTACAGACCACCAATTATGAATTGTCATGACAAGAAAATTCCTCATGCATGAATCAATTAGCTTCACAAGAATACCTGTACTTTGTTAAGGTGCGTAAGAAAATGGTTAAATCGTCACAGTACCCTTCCTTAAAAGCAAATATGAACTGTATGAATAAAGTTCAAACACAAAAAGAAATATGAGGAGCCTTTTCAGAATCTCTGCGTTTTGTCTTTGGTCAATGTGTAATAGAAAGAGTACACACACTCCTGCACAAATGTTCAGAGATATTCGAAATCTGCTACAGTGAAAAGTAATAGGATAAGACTGAAAATAATAACACTCATTGGAATTAATTAATTCAAGATAAAGTGCACATGGATAACGGAAATCAAGTTCTTTCTTGTCAGTATTCGAAAATTGATGAAGTCTTTAATGGATCTCAGTGGAGCAATACGTACAAAAATTACTACTTTGAACTTTAATGCGCATCGCTGCCGAACACAAATTCATTGAAAATATTTCCTGTCAATATTGTCAATGACATATGTCATATGTACGAAATTTGTAAATAACATTAAACATATTGTCTCATTTGTAAAAATTAAATACTTACCGTTTAATCTGATCAGATCTATAACAATACATCACTTTCCCTGTCAAACTGTACGTTGTCAGATGTCAAACTGAAAACTGATGCAAATGCAAAATTGAAAAACACACTGGTTCCACTCACTTTAAAAGGAGTTATTGACGTGATTCTGCTTAACATGGCGGACTCAAATACTATGTTCACTTAAAACATGCATGGAGTCGATGACGTCAGCAATGACTTTAAGAAAATTAATCGTCATTCGATGTTTAGAATCATTGTTTGATATTAAGCTGCTAATCTGAGTTCTGAATGCTTCTAAAGGGCATTATTTAGACTAATCATGCATTTATTTTTCCAGAATATAATGACTCTTGACATAATGATACATGTTTAATATACACTGTGTAGTTATAAACACGAACAATGTAGATCTGGAAACACATTTTTTGCGGGATTAAGAGTGAGGTTTGACGTCAGGTATGACGTCAGTAAGCCAGTTAAATATTCCCAGTAGTGGTTTTGCCACTGACTATTCCGAGGCAGCAAGCTGCTGTGTTCCTTGCTTGTGCATATTTGTGTCTGTTGTTACCTCAGTATTTTTTTATTATTGCATTCATTTACATTGATGTATGCACGTACTTATTTTGCGTACACGGGTTTACTTCTGTTTCTATATGGAGTGATGTACGTGTAGCTACGTTCTTTCAATGTTGATTTTCCTATTTGACTTTTGTCGTTTTTCTCTTTCAAAATAACTTATTTGAATCCATTTCTCGTTATAACGGTATAAGGAACCAATATATTAACAATGTAGAAAATATATAGAATACGTTAAGTGCTTTTTATACAAGATATACTGTGTGCAATTCGAAATCTTCACATCTTATCAATAAGATAGACAAGAGCTGTAACGAGAGGAACTTTGATTACAGTAGTTCAGGAATGACATTGTAAATATTATCAGGTTACGAACTAAACTGACTAAGTATGAGCATTATGTGACACACCGAACAGTGTGTTTGTCAAACAGAAGAATCGTCACAACATGCTACTGGAATACATGTCATTCGAGAAACGTCTAAACGATCGAAAGCGATGCTCAACTTTATAGCATTATAACAAGACACTTAGCTTCTTTAATGTTTGCACACACGAGGCCAATACGATTATTGACACGTGCTTGCTCGGCGACGAGCACACTATGTGCATTTTCAAACGTGACTTGGTAATGACTCTGGTTTCAGACAAGTTGAGCGATGCCGTGACGATAGAAACATCATAGTGATCATTTTACTATTGGAAAACACTGTTGGTCAATTTTTAAAACAATTATTATATCACGAAATAATTGACGCGTTATAAAAGGTGGTAAATGGTACTTTGAAAAGCCAGTTAGAGATTGTTAGAATGGTACAAGTAACATGTACAGAAACTGTACCTCTTATTACAATTTGGCATCCACGACAGCATATTCTGGACGTTTCCAAGATGATGCGAGGAAGGCAAATAAACTATGTAGTTCGCTACATATTGCTTCTTTCCAGAAAAGAATCTATTAATCTATTTAAAAAATCATATAGGTTGAAATGTTGTTTTATTGGAGACAACTGTGAAAATAAAATTGTGATGGCAGATCTCCCTGGAGCATCATCAACGTAACAGAACGAGACGCCATGGCTGATAAAATATTTACCGTTGTACCTGTAAAATGCCAATCAAACATCAAAATAACATGACACATATTAATGCAAGTTTTGTGTTGAAAGGAAAGATATAAAGAGCACCAAATATTCTACAATAAAAACACAGAAAACATGTTACGAACAAATGAAGTTATAGTCACTGCCTCGGAACGGTCAGTGACAAGATAAACGAAGGTCTTAGATACTGAGATACGTGTGCTTCTTTCACATTATAAGGAACCATAAACATTCCTGTTCGGATAGCTGACTTTAGAATCCCGTGGTGGTTAGTTATACCTTGCACACAACTGATTGTTCATTTGTATTTTATACTTTCTATCTCAAATATTGCTTGATTGTAATTAGTAGAAGATTAATGAGTTTTTGTTATCTTTGGCGAGGAATCGGTACACGTTTTGTTCAATACAATTTTAATTGAATAAATTTTTACTCTTGGGCATTTGATACAATCACTCCATTCGTGACAAGTCTTGGTCAAAGAAAATATCAGTTACAAGTTAATTGGTTAGTTTCGTCTAAATTCATTAGCGACAAATTGGATATTTACAATACGATATTATTTTTCTTAATAGTGTTTTTCTTAATTAATAGGCCAAAGGCTTTTAATTTGGCACCTGTCCTTCTTTTAATGTTGTCCTAATTTCGCAATACTTTTTTACTATAAGACAAGATAATTATCTTTGATCTTCATGAACACAAGGTATGCTCGTAGATAGGAATGTTTTAATGAAAAACCAACGTTTCTTCATAAACAAAACGGAAATCAATTAAAGGCAGAGCTTTTTATTTAGTGATATTTGAAGTTGAAATGTATATTACGACAGCACGTGCCATTTAACCATAGCCAATAATCTAATTGTTCAACACTACCCCTATTTTCAAAGGCTCACCTTCGTCGGCAAACAGGTGTATCATTGTCTTGACAAGGTTACCTATTCAGGTCTATAAAAACATGGACCTTTTTCTTTGTATATTCGTTATTTTAGCAAGGAATTAATAGATACAAAAATGCAACATTATTTTGCAAATTCGCTTTTTACTTTAAGAATTACCAGTGGACGCTAGTTCTAGAAGCATTGAACAAGTTAAACCGAGGTACCAGTTGCTGCGGTCACATTTCTAATAGGAAATTATCCCATGTGTGCAATTTGCTTTTAATAGACTTTAAACAAAATTAGACCCCCGTACCTTCTATTAAATTGCCAACTGATGTAAGTAAAAACGAAAACATATAACTGAAGTAAATTAAAGTGTAACCAGATCTGTCCATGATTTTCATATAGATTCTAGTTCGGCAAATGAAATGGACTTTTTGCTCGTTCTATAACAATAATTTGCACAGTGTAAAAGTAATGCATTAAATGGAATGTGCATTTCTCCTATATCTGCAAAGTCAATGTCAAGGGGTACGTACAGTATTGTTTGCGTTCATGTAATGAATATCTGCTTTCATATTCGATATAAAGATATTCTTTGCCTTTTTCATAACGTAGAAATTCATCAATACTATTTGTTTCCAACCATGACAGGTCTGCCATGAAAAGGATCTTAATTATTTAAAATTAAGATTAATACGTCTCCTTTACCTACATGATAAGGCACCTCAAGATCAGGATAATTTTGGTAATTAATTCTAACGACGTTAAGGTCACACCTAAACATGTTCCGATATACGCTGGTACTTGCCGGGTGGTTAAAGAGAAAAAGTCTATCAATGACACTGGGAACAATAGCAATCAATTAGCACTGGCGACTAATTGAAAAATTGTCTGTACTACGAACCAAAGGTCTGTCGCACAGATTCATTATGATTGAATGTTTGTTAAACACTCTGTTTTGTTTCGTTCTATACCCGTACCATGCACCACACGGTACTATCTTCTAAACATCACTACAGTCGTTCTCGCTGAAAACTTTATACGTTCTAATGTTAACATTTTGTGTTTTTCTTCTGTTTTGTAAGTCAGTCGTTGATGACCTTTAGGTCACATAGAGATTATTGTTCTGTTCTTTAAAGCTCATCAATTTTTTTTGAATTAGTTAGCTCGACTGTTCGAGGAAAGGTGTCACACCTTGCTTAAAGCTTTGTCTGCAAGTTCATATTTCAGCAACCATTACTTGTATTGGATTCAAACTTTACACAAGGGGTTTTAGTCATCAGACTTACTGAAATAACAAAGTAAAATAACTGTTTATTAAATTTGGTCATCAAATTATGGCCCTTTCTCAACTTACAAAAATTGTGCGAAGCTTACTTTCAAAATGTAAAATCGTATATCGGACTGAAACTTCACACAATGCTTCCCAGTCATTAAAATTACTACAATAACCCAGTTAGATAACCATGATTAAATTATGACCCTTCCCTACTAATTTGATTAAATGTTTGAAAGCAATACTAAGCTGTATCTCAATAACAGCTACATATGTATATTAGATTGAAACTTCGCACAAGACAAAAGAACTTTCATGCCCAAGTCAGAAAACTCTTGTTAGAAATTTATTCAAATTATTGTCCTTGTCTGACTGTAAAAAATGTTGACGTTTGTAACCTTCTTACGACGGTCGGAGACGTTGGGGGCGACCAAAAGGTTACAACCTGGTTCCGGAAAGTTAGAAGAGACAGTTTATATTAAAGAATTTCCAGCCCTCAGAGAAAAGCTCTAGCATTAATGACAATATACCAGACTGTATAAGCACCGCCTCGGTAGCCTAGTGGTAGAGCGTCCGCTTCGAGTGCGGGAGGTCGTGGGTTCGATCCCTTGTCGCGTCATACCAAAGACATAAAAATGGTGCTAGTAGCTTCCTCGCTTGGAGCTCAGCATTAAGGGGATAGTGCTAGCTCTGGTCAGCCCGATGTCAGTATAATGCGACTGGGTTGGGTATCATGTCATGTGTCTACGGCATGATATTTCAGTGAGGCAGCACTATAAAGTTGGGCATTGTGCTCAGCAAAGAGCATATGAGAACTCTTCAGCACTACCACTAAAATACAAATTTATCAAAGAACATTTTGCGCTCGTACCTTCGTAGTCCGTAGTCGTTATAATTGAAATTTCTTCAAGAACGCACGTATCGTTAAATATTTCCGAAGATGACCATCATAAAATTTTAAAAAATACTTGAGAAACTTGAATTGTAAAGATATGTTTAAAATTATAATGAGCATGTTCATTTAATCTACAAAAACACGGTACATGTATGTGTTGTTTTAAAAATATTTGTACCCGTTGTTATTTCCAAGCATCAAATGTAAGAAAATGGCGTTTTTCTGGCGTTACGCTTTTTAGTTCCAACTTATGACGTCGCGTCATAACATTTAAGGGAACGACAAGGCAAGTTGCAAGACTCAATAACTTGTCTGAAGTTTACTTACTTGATATTGCCAGCTATTATTATGTATTTAAGACGTAAAATGTTTTTGCTGTTCAATTTAAATCATATAAAAACGACGTATGACAAAAGTTAATGTCCATAAACGTCGTAGCTTTCAAAGACTCATAAAAACTTGAGTTTCGCTTTAGTTTTCTAAAGTTATGTAGCGCTATTTTTTGTAAAATAACTTTTTTAATTAAGAAAAAAAAACTAAGAGGCAAATAATCTCAGGTATCGAAACAAAATAAAGGTTTACGTTTAAAAAGATGAAACATTACTACGTAAAAGTGATTGGCCAGCAGACCAGTAGATCATTGTTGGTTTAGGATTTCTTAATGTACAAATTAGCCTAGCAGCTTAAATGTAATTTTAACCAGTAGCAAACCTGATAACAAACTAGTACCTTGTCATTGTTTACACACAATACACCATAAAATGACCAAAAAAATCCGGGAGAATAGCACATACAACTAACATGTTGTAAATAAGGTAGCGTTTTGTGTTGTTGTTTTTTTTTATCTGTGTTTCAATATTTTTGTCCACTGAAAAAGTTTAGCTAATCAATGCAAGGCTGATCTTATCGAGAGGTTTCGAGTCACCTACAACCATTTTTTAAAATTATTAAAGTGTGTAAAATAGTAAAAAAATATTTTAAAATATTTTTATTGTGTTATGTACTTTGTTTTAATATCTGATTATTTTTAATAAGATACCTATGGATTAGCAAAATTAGTTCAGTTATATTGTTTTATAGTTTTTGTAAAAGCATTGATGTAGATATGACTGTGCAATAATCTCTTATAGTTCCAATATGGAACGGCGTAGTACATTTGTAAGTGTATAAATATATATATATATAGCTGTTTATTTGTTGTATTATTACGATGAGAATAATGTCAAAATGCCTGGATAAACAAAGTGGAAAAGTTTCCGGTTGTCCTAGGAGAATTGTACCATTCAAAAAAGTTATGTTAGCTTCTTCTGCCATTTTTGAAAATGTAATTTTCTGAAAATAATGTATTATCCCAAGTCTTTTATCATTTCATGTCGTCTTTTGTGTACTTTAGAATTTACACCATTGGAAAATACAAGTAAGATAGAATCAGAACTATATATTCTCCCTTTTTAGATAGTATACATTTATCGGTGACGTCAGATGGAATATTTTACAAACAACAATAATAAAATCACATGATATTTTTGTGTTTTAAACTCTGATACGGAAAATTAATTTAGGTGTGCACATAATCTTGGTATGTTAATTGAATTTTAACTGCAAGTAAATATAGATTTAAACCAGTATTTTTACTGTTTCATTTCTCACGAAGAAAACTGTTCATTCGGTGGCGTACGATAAAATCTAAAATGTGCATGAAGATTTACGTAATGTTTGTTGCATTGAGATGAGTACCACTGTACACTGTTTTGTCAGGGCGAAGAGTTACAAATAATTCGTAGAAAAATGGAATAACTAATTTAAAAGAAACTATATATTGTGTCTATTAATTATGTACATGTTATTGTAATGGTCATATCATTAGCTACGTTATCTAAAAACTCAGTTCTTATCTTCTCATTCAATGGCTATCAACTTAGATATCTGAAGGACATTCATAGAATGTATTTCTATATCTGAAGGACATTCATGAATGCATTTCTATATCTGAAGGACATTCATAGAATGCATTTCTATATCTAAAGGACATTCATAGAATGTATTTCTATATCTGAAGGACATTCATAGAATGCATTTCTATGGACAGATTTTTAAAAAAAGAATACATACATATCCATTTATTTCAGTATGTACTCAATCATTTTCAGCGGTCATAAATGTATGTCACCTTGCCCATTTAAAAGTTATGGACAGCATAAGTGAATATATGCAGGTACCCAGCATGTATGAACCTGATCAATGTCAAAACTGCATCTCTGCAATATAGATGCGTTTCAATGGGGGCGTGAGGGATGCTAATTATAAGCAGACTCAGTCAGACCGAGTCTGCTATTATTTTGCTTGGTTGCGTTTTATTCTTTCAAAGGATCTTCTTACAGATTTAATTATCCACGTTTCCTTCACTACACAGATTGTTTTATTTTTGAAAATCACTTTGGTATTCGTGTTATTTAAGTCAAAATTTCGAATAAATATGTCGAAATCGTGAATTAGTATACTGAAATTTCGAGTAAGTAAATAACACTTTGGACACATATTGTATTCATCACTAATACCCAACGTAAAGATCTGTGATCAAGATTTCAGTGGAAATATTAAGTTGTTTTTTTCTTACTGATTAATTACATTACAGACAATTTAACATACTATTTTGCCGATAGCACTTCATGACTAGTAATTGGCAATGCCTTTTTAGGTCCAGTCTCTAACAATACTGTACGGAATAGTTTCAAACATATGACATTTATGAACCAAGTTATATCATAATCAAATTTAATATATACCTTTATAAATTCTGTTAAAAATCGACTTGTATTTCACAAGTAAATATGAACAGGCAGAATAAAATCCGTATTGTACCTTTTGTATTGTATGTTACCAGACTACTTTCATTAATATGCATGGCATGACACAGTTCTATAAATAGCGCACATAAAGTTCCAATTTAACATCGATAAACATTGAAGATTCGTACAAACGTATATGATTAAAGGATCATTGTAACAGTAGCTAGATCTGGCATTTTGTATCCGGCTCTCGTGGATTTTGCAAGGTCGGATCACACTCGGCGCTTGCCTAATACAGCATCCCTGATCAAGCTACTATCAAAATAACCGCATTGTATCATATCTTGTTGACTGATAAAGAATCAATAAATATTGATTATTATATATTGTTATACTTATCAAACTGATAACACATATGTAAGGCAGTTTGAAAACCTTTGCATGATAAAGTGACATTTCAGTTTTATTTGATTGCTTAGAGCAGTTTTTGTTTAAAATAATTGATTAGGTAACAGCTCCTTAAGACACGTTATACGTTACGATAGCATCAGTCTGGCGTTGGAAACGAGAATTAACTCAGTGGTCTGCCTATTTATGATAAAATAATTAGAATAATGAGACTATAGAGTTAAAACAATTGCTTCTAATTAGACAATGCGTGTATTTTAACATCTGTTTTCTTTGTTTCACTAGTCATATTAGGATACAAAGTATGATGTTAATTACTCCTCTGTAGTTTATGTATCGTGGCAGATGAAGTTCCAGTTGTTGTAAATATGGTTAATGTGAACTTATTTCACTTTTGGTATCACTCTATACAGAGTTATGTCTTACTGTTTTATGAGCAGTGAGAAGCGTCCTTAAGTTAAGATGTATATAGTTGGATGAAAACTAAATGATGTTTCTATTGATTAGCCAAGGATACAACTGCTTGCAAAAGAAAAAAAACACCCTAAAATGTACCTACTTTTAATTTGGATCTCGTAAACCCTAAAAAGGCTACATTCGTAAACTTTAATGTGAAAATTTGATGATTATTTCTACATTTAATTGATTGTTCGGCTGTTGATTTTCTAGATTTCTTGTCACAACCATTAGTTAACCAGATCATAATGTAATTTTAAATGCAAGCATCTGATATAGGCAAGCCTGCTACAATTATCGCGCATGTAAATCGCTCACAATCACTTTAAGAAATGATTTAATCACATTAAATTTCAGACAAAAGTGTCGATAATTGAAACATACTTTAGATTATCGCGACAGCAACCAAAATGGCGGAAGCAGTTGAAATGATAGCATCAGCAATGGCTCCGATCCGGGTACTTTGATACGCATGCGTAGTTTGTACGCTGATGGCGGTACGGGTAATTGGCGTAAATGCATCCAATAAAATAGATTTATTATTAACTAATGCTTTTGTTCTTTGCACATTTGGAGAAAAGCATCATTTCTAAACGTCACACATGGAGAATTAGCAAAACAAGCCGGAATTTATGGACGTTATTTTTTGGTAGTGGGGCGCGTAGGCTCCACGTGCAATTAGGTTATCAAACTTGGCAAATTATGATTGTTATAATGATAAAGAGATCATTTGTTACCTTTGATCAGTTCTTGCATGAGTAAGTGAAAGGAAAACGCTTTAAAAGAACGTGTTCAGATTTGACGAGAGAGTCTACAAAGTATTCTGACACAGTCTCCTACATTTTGTCATAATTTTATGAAAAAGAAAACAGCCTTTTACAGAAGCCAGAAGAGCCATCATTTTGAATTCTAATATGCTTGCCTCTGTTAAAACACTCTTACGCTAGAATGACGTCACGTTAACGTGCGGTGACTTCAAAGTTTTTGTTGCGACAAAGAAAGAGCGCTTCTATATATTATCTACTGTTTTAGATTAAGGGCATAATCGAAATAATTTATAGCAAAACCATGTTTTAACACTATTTATACTCTCGGGTGGTAATACGTCGTACAAATAATTTCACTCGGGCTGCGCCTTCGTGATATTATTACGCCCAACATATAGCCGCATATCGTGCATAAATAGTGATAAAACACTCTTTTGCTATAAATTATTTCTTAAATAAATAATGATTTCCCTTCTTGGTAAATGCAATATTGTCACGGCTGTCTCTAGGCATAGAGGTAATAAAGATGCAAATACAAAATAAAAATAAGAATAATAATATATCATACTTCTAAGCAGTTCATACGTAGTCATTAAAGCTGTTTGTAAAACATTGTATAACGGCTTGATATAAATCATGTGGGCAATCTGCAAAACCAAACCATAATTCAATGAATTTATATATAACATAAATTTATGTAGGCAATTGTTTCATAGACAACTGAAATCTTACTGTCTCTTCAGCAGTGTCTATGGTATGAACAACAGCAACATTTTGACATTCAAGGGCGGAGGGGGTGGGACTGTTATGACTGTTCGTTTCAATATTTCCTTATTTGTAGGTCACATTTCAGATTTTTTCTCACTACCACAATCCACAATATCATCTACAATATCATTTCATTCATGTACCAGTACATACTGGTACAGAATCCAGGAACTCTGGTTAGGTTAACTGCCCGTCGTTACACAAACAAAAACTTCTTGCAGGTCTTTTTGACACCACAATACACAAA
This sequence comes from Mercenaria mercenaria, assembly GCF_021730395.1. Lineage (NCBI taxonomy): Eukaryota > Metazoa > Mollusca > Bivalvia > Venerida > Veneridae > Mercenaria > Mercenaria mercenaria. The sequence continues at coordinate 31,420,339 of NC_069362.1, forward strand.
TATAGTTATGTCGAAAATGTTGAGGTCTTGATAGATCCGCCAAAACAATTACTCCTAATTATACGTACAAAAACCATATTTTCCCTTTTAATGTGGACGTTATGGTAAACCTCAGTTTTAAATCATTTCAATACTCTTGATGTTGAAAAATATTAATTATATTTAACGACTGTATATATTTTGATACAATTTGTCACAGATATATCGCGGCAATTTTCAATATCAAATGATTTAATTAAATTTTGAAAAAACCTCATATTTGATGCAATGACTGGGTGAGGTCAATTACAATAATATGATCAAAGACTGGGAGGTTAATTGCAAGAGGACTTTAAAGAAAGATGTTGACTCCATGCTGTAATTTTCAATCAAGCCAGTCTCTTTGTATTTCTATAAAATTCACAACAGACGACAAATTGAATGATAATGATATCAGATTCATCAGATTTTGTCGGTTGCAGTTTTCAATAGAAACTATACGTATGAACTGATAACATCATATACCTTTAAATTTCATCTATATCAATAAATAACCATTACACTGTTATATAAAGATGTTACATTACGATATTTCGGGTTTCAATTTTTCAATTACTTGTGTCAAAACTACTCTTATATAGGGAAATGACATCTTTATTAAAACTTTCTTTCTGTATGAAAGTAATAAAATTGATTTGCATCATCTTAAATTTTGAATATATGTGGAAAAAATGACGACTTCGTATTGAAAAAATGCACCGAATAAAATTAAAAAGATAACATCAACAATTTAAAGCATAAAATATTTTATAATCGATGTTTCGTCTTTGGTTTTGCAATTCGAAAGTTATATTTTGTCGAGCTAGTTCTCTGTGATATTTGATGAAGTATGTAAAATGCATTTATTTACAATTAATATTGACAAGCATTAAATCAAATTACAGTTATAATGCACATTGTAAGAGATGCTCTGACTCACCTCATGCTTCTCAGTATGCGACAATAAACGACTGTAATGTCCGACTATCTGTTTAGAACACTTCAAGGAATATGCCAGCATTCTGTCATATAAAACTGCTGTTTTGTGTGTTTTGTGTGTGTTTTTTTGGTCGTTTTTAAAGTGTGTTTCTACAGGAGAGTAAACACGTGTTAACAGAGAGATTCTTTTTACGTTTTATGCAGAATCCCATGGGATACTTTGGTACACTCTAGCATCAGCCAATTCCTTGGGATTTTGCAAGCACGAAAAAAAAAAAACACGCGTTATCCCTTCATTTACCATTGACAAAAACAGTTGCATTACTATTTACGTTGAGAAAGTATCAATGTCCGGAAAATAGCTGTCAACATCTTGTTTCGAACAAGTATTTTGTGGGCCTTTTTCTTTTTAACTTTGACCATGTGGTTAATTTGATAAATAATTTTCAGAATGTTTATAAAGCTGCATATTTACATTTGACTGTTTGATTGTTTTTGAAAATGAGAGTGAAGGCGTGACTGTCCCTGTCGGAATACAAGCCTCCGAAGTCCGGTGCTAAGACAAACGACACTTGGTTCAACTTTGCAAAGGTAAGCAGAAATGCTGAAACCAAAGATACATCCAATTAAAGCATGAATCGAGGGGCTATTTTAAAATCCGCCCATTGTCACAGATAATGGTGCTAGAAATGGTAGCAGCTGGACAACAGTTGCATAGTTAGCAACACGCCTTGCAAAGAATAGCAACAAGTCTTGCAAAGAATAGCAACATGCCTTGCAAAGTGTTCGCAACAGGCATTTGCAAATCGTCATCGTCTCCTAAGTAATATAATTAGTAAAATGAGTAAAACGGACTACTTATGCTGCAACCTCTCAGCTGAGTAATAGTAAACATCTTGACTTCTGTCTACTGTAATCTAATCACACATGTCTCCGTAACATGGAACTTAACGTCCCTGAAATTCTTTCACAGCAAATTACTTCTGCGGACCTTATGCCAATGAGACTGACATTATCGTTCTGAAGGAAATCAGAAAAAAACATAACATTTTAGGTTTGAAAGTCTACCCGCATTGAAAAATTATTTGCATGATGAAAATTCAAGTTTCAAATAAACTACATGTGTTATTTAGAAGGCTAATATGGTCTGAAAATCATGCCGGCTGTTACAGAATTTGTTTAGTAAGGGAAATATTTCAGCCACAACAAAGGTATCAAAACTGACCCGTAATAGCGTGTGAAGTAAATCAAGTGGAATTCTACTGGCCCTTCCTTCTTGATATAGATTATATTTAGAACCTGTAAACTGACCTACGTTTAAGTACAAACTCGGTGTTGCCTGTTTAAGAAATAATTTATAGCAAAAGAGTGTTTTAACACTATTTATACACGATGGGCAGTTATGCGTCGGGCTCTTTAGCCCTCGTGAAATTATTTGTACTACGTATTAGAGCCCGAGTGTATAAATAGTGTTAAAACACGGTTTTGCTATAAATTGTTTCGATTCTAATATGCCATTAATCTAAAACAGTAGATAGAATATAGTAGTGCTCTTTCTTGGTCGCAACAAAAACATTGACGTCACTGCACGTCAACGTGACGACATTCTAGCGTAAGAGTGTTTTAACAGAGAAAAGCATATTAGAATAAGTTATAAAAGACGGAATAAGAACATAAATATTTGCACTAATATATGATACAGATTTCTAAGGTAATAAGTTATTTTTTTACATATCTACTGCATAGAGTGATCTGAAAAATATCAAGCGCCCTCAGTGAAAATAATCTGATTAACCGGAATTTGGTTTGAGTTACTTAAACTCGATAACATTCATCGAAGACTAGGTTAAACCTAAGACAAGATAGACAGTGATACTGGCGACCCATGAAACTCAACTGCTGTCAACATTTGAAGTCAGCCTTTAGCGAATATGCTGAAGTGTCTTCTTACTACTGTGAGATTAAAGCGTCTTCTTAGCTGAATACAATGACACCAGAGAAAAGAGAAAATGCCGCTGTATGTGTTATACCCTACCCCTACTGGTAATGAACGGGAAAATATACTAACCCATTTCAGTCGCGCATTCTTCTATCGTGCACCGGTCATACCGGGATGGAATAACACCTTGTTCTTACCATTTAAAAATTGCATGCTAGCGTTTACCAGTGGTGAAAATCCCATCTGCATTCCTGCATTTTGCGAATAAATATTCATGTTTAAATAAAGGCTGCCATGTTAAACATATTATGTTTTGAATTCCTAAAAGACACACGACATGAGTTTGATATCATTTGTAATAACTTTTATTTCATATTCTTTTAAATCATTCCGTTTTAACAGGCTCTTGCCAAACTTTTGGAGTACCTGTCCAACGTAAACACCGCAAACCTGTCTCCCCTCGGTATACTGTGGAAACCTCGAACTATCCGGTACAAGCGACCTTTCTTGAGAAACAGAGTCTACAATAAAGCTTTTTTTTTCTTTTACAAATCAATACAAATTGCAACAAGGGCTACATGAGAGGGTCCAACATGTATCACTCTCTCTTACATCAAGAAAGTCTTCTTGCTTTGATAGTGGACAAGTACAACATGGTTTTCTTCTTGCTTTGATAGTGGACAAGTACAACATCGTTTTCTTTTGTTTTGTGATAGTGGACAAGTACAACATGGTTTTCTTCTTGCTTTGATAGTGGACAAGTACAACATGGTTTTCTTCTTGCTTTGATAGTGGACAAGTACAACATGGTTTTCTTCTTGCTTTGATAGTGGACAAGTACAAGATGGTTTTCTTCTTGCTTTGATAGTGGACAAGTACAACATCGTTTCCTTTTTGCTTTGATAGTTTACCTGGTTTTCAAGGTACCGCTGTAATTGAAGAAAATCATATACGAATATGTTTTAGTGTTTTGGTTCGTGGCAATGATAACCTGTAAAAGACATAGCTGTATTTAGATGAGAGAGCAAAGATAGCTTTCTTTACAATATAGTAAATATTCTTTTTTAGAAATATATTGAGTTTCCATGCGACTTTTAGTACTGATTTGTTATTATTTCTGTTTTGAAACAAAGAATGATAAATTCTCTACACAAACTATATACAATTTAAAATATTTTAATGCATCACTCGAGATTCCTCCAATATCTAAAATCATCAAAGTGTTATTTTGAAATAAGGTGTTATTAATAAAATCGCAAACGCAATACATGTTAAAAATGCATTAATAGCACCTTTTTTAGTTTTATTTACCTGAATTGATATTGAAAAACATTAGAAGCACTAATTCATTGATTCCACATGCGAATGAGTTCCATCATTATGATTTTTAACAAACCATAGGACGTCGTTAGTCCGCTGCATATAACAAGAAAATTACATTTTTGTCGCATACTTTACTACATTTTTATGAACAGTCAATATCTTCACTTTTTGTGTTCTTATAAATATTCTTGCCTCTAATATACTAGTCATATGCTCCTTGGAAATAAACATTGTCTTAAGGTAGTGCACCCATAATTACAATCGGCAAATTGCGTAACTTCCGTTTGCTATTACGGCAATCTGTGTATTATTCTTCTTAAAGTCACGTGCGCGTTGAGCTATACATGTATTTACTTCCGAAGGTTGCCGAATCGCCTAACAAGCATACGTCATCACACGGAAATCGCCGAGTGTCATTACGGGTTTTCTACCTTAATTGTAAAGTTACCAGAAACGTGCATTCTCTGTGGGTGTTTTGCATTGATTTCTCCGTACACCTTTAGAATCAGTCGAATTCTATAAATTAAATTCAAATTTAATTTCTTAACATTTCTTGCAATTTTTAAAAGTTATATAGTGCGTGTGGCCCTGAAGACTCCGAGAATTGCCATATAATGATGATTTATGAATGACAAGCAATATTTGTATGGACTATAACACATCTGTTTTATTATATTCTTTTGAACCTTTTAATTCTGTATTTTTTTCTGAGTCCCACACTGGGACTTTCGTAACAACCATAAATTCTTCTGCTTAAATGCTTGTCATCAAAGAGCATGATGGGAAATGATTGCATTTATGCTTAAATCAGTTTCATTATTTAGGAATTTTAAGTATTGATATCGAAATGATGTGCATAAAATTACACAAGATGCCATTTCCTTTCTCATTTGAAGGAAACAATTTATATCACTAATTGAGATATCAAAATATAAACTTCAATTTTATGCGAAAATGATCAACTTCTTCTTTAATAATGTATAATAGTTTGATTAAATGTTATAAACTCTTAATAAAAAATGTTTGATATGAAACCTTTATGAATTAACGTGCTTAATAAGGGATGGGGTTTTAGTGGTATAAATATTCGGATATTTTATTTCGATTATTAAATTACATAAAATTGAACAGGTGTTCGATGAGTGATGAAGACATCTTCTTTATATTGACAAATTTATTCTTCAAAATTAAGCAATGAAAATATTATTTGCAAATATAGCGCGACTGTTAAAAGAGGGTTGAAATAAAAGTTATGTTATTGGCAGTATAAAATTTATGAGAGGATTGATGGATGATTTCCGAAGTCAAAACTCATGTAGCATATCAATAAGGTGTCACTCAAAATGTTTCATGTCAGAAACAAGAAACAAAATTGTTTAGTATTGAAATTATGCTTTTGATACTTACATGTTCTATGACTTTAACATTATTATCGGTAAAAAAAAAGTGTATTTGGCACTGCTTCTCTTAGAAGAAAATCGTTTAAGAATGATAAAACTTGATCCAGGATCTTTAAGGAAAATGATATTGCAAATTTAAGAATTACATTTGTGAATATTTTAGTGGTTAAAGATGAATTACACATTTCATGAAAGCGCCCAGCATTTTATAATGCAAATATGCTTTAAAGATATGGCAAATCAGTCTGACAAATTGAAGCAAAAGGCAATCTTTTTCTAGGGTCGTGTCAAATTTTGAACATAATTCCACTCAGTAGAACATTTATTTTGAAACAATTTTATAATGGCATTAAATACATAAAACCTGAAGGACTTACATGCCTTTTGTTTATATAGGAAATGTATTCCTTCCCATGTTCCGCATACAAATATATAGTATTTAATTCAAATCTGGACTTTATTTAACTTTCATTGTATAAAATTAACGTCATAATAATACGTAAGCATTTATGCTTTTCGAAATTCATATATGTTAATAACGTGGCATGCGCGTTTACATGTGAAGAACATGATATCAATGTATTAATCAAATTACATTTTGCATTCTATGTATAATGTATGTTCAAGATGGAGCGTATACGCAGACTTGAATATATCAATGAAAGAATGAGCGATGGCTTCGAGGTACTCATGGCATCATATTTTTTCCGAAAAGTTTTCCGAAGAGTTTTCTGAAAATAAAGAAATTCAGTTATAAAATTATAGTGAGTATGGTCAGCCTAATTTAAACTATGAAAGAAAAAAATGCATCATGCGTCGATCAATTAGACATCTATTTCGATAAACAGTTTATGTGATTTTGAACATTTTCTTTCTACTGTCTGTGATTCGCTTCGCAGCAATGGAGTTGCGATTCCTGTTGCATCTTCCAGTTGGTCTTCACGAAAGTTACGTTGAGAAAAAATTTCATAAACTGATTAATATTAGAGTACTTTAGTAACGCTTTAAGGTTTTTCTATTCAGTATATTTTTGAAATCTTATACAGCTATATAAGAGATAAAATACGCCAATAAAAGATATTTTGAAAATCAATCGTCTGTTTTTTTATAAACACGTTCCATAGGCATCATATTGGAAAACTACTGAGCCATGCATTGCACGTGCAAAATGAACTATTTCGCACGTGGTCTTGAGTTGGTGGTATTATCATCCCAAAACATATTCGCTTTCTTGTGCGTGTACTTCTAAGCCAGAAGAAGCACTATAAATAGAAAATACCACACTGCTTCTTCGGAAGCAAGCGCTTTGAGCTAGAATGATCGAAGCCGAAATGTCACATAAAACAGTTCGACCCTGCCCTTAATATCCCTTATATTAGTATGTACCATCAATAGCCATAGAATAATCAGAAAGGTAACTTAATTTTATTATTGGTTATAACGTGCAAAAACCACTATTAGTGTACATATGGGTCGCGTTAAGGACCATTGATTTTTTTTACTCTTGTTAAGTTTTATAATATGTAATGATTTAGGAACAGCATAAGTTAATAGTTTAACTATTTTCAAACAAATTTTCAAGAGTGTGTATGTTGTAGAATTAGTGAAAATAATATAAACGTTTGGGGCATAGGTTGAAAAGTCCACAGGTACAAACTTGGTTAAATGAGTATTTACCAAGGTAATAACGACCCTAACCTTTACATATATTTTGTGTAATTAATCACAATCATGTCTAGACATAAATCATAGATTTGCGTATTAATAAAAGTTATCAATATTATACGTATTTAGAGGCCATCAGAGGAAAAAATGCAATCATTGTCTACATTGACAAGCACTGTTTATGTGTTGGAGGGACTTGACAATTGCGAGATAATGGACTAATCATTAAATCACAGTTCGACAGCAAGTTATGTCCTTCTAGGTATTAAATGTCACCCACGACATCGGTCAGCGTGTACAACATATGTATTTCTTCACAGAAAAGTCGATGTTTGAAAAACGATGTGAAATAAGAATGCAAGCGAAATTGAACTGAAGTCTAAGAAATGCTTGCAGTACGTAAGTCTGTGGCATAGATATTCAATGTTTTGCTTGAATGAACAAGTTGTAAAGATTGCGTTTTCGGTTTTACATACCATACATAAGACATGAGATGACAGTGTTTAGAATTATAAAGTTCTATTCTGTTTCGGTTCACTTTTTATTGTTTAGTGTCGAAGAGCTCCTAAATATATCTCTATCTCTTTTTTCAACAGTTTCGATAGAAGTTAAAAACAAATACTCGTTCCAGAATAAGTAGTTTTGACCTTTTAGACTATATCACCATTTTCAGCTTGGTAGCCTTGTGGTAGAACGCACGCTTCAAGTGCGGGAGGTCATGAGTTCTCTCCCGCCGCGTCACACCAAAGATGTAAAAATGGTACTAATAGCTTCTTCGTGGCGCTTGAACCGTACTTGTTAAAATTTACCAAAGGTTTCCCATTTTATTGTATATTTAAATAAATAAACCTACACATATTGCAAAAGTCTTGTTTAAAATTGAAAACAGGTACAACCTTTTGCCCTCTTTGGTGATCTATTTCTTTTTGTATTCATTAAGGTGGTTGTAAGGTTTGTTTTGCTTGTTTAAAGATTTAAAAGGCATTGTAGTTTTATAAAGCTCTTACAAATAATAAATATATAACAAACCTTTGAAGATTTTAGAAATTAAAATTTGATATAGCACGATACTCCACCTTACGATATAAATGATGCGTTTGAAAATTTTGAGTTATTATAGACTACCGCCACAAGATGCAACAAACGAAAGAAATAGAAAACAAAAGACGCATAAAACAAGATGGCATTGTGAAGAAATACTACACGAAAGATGCAACCCAGTCGGGGACGCTCGTGCCAGCATGACTATTGGTATAAGTATATTATATTATAGAAGAGTCGGGCGGTGGTACATTTGTTCAAATGAATTTTATTCTATTAGAGTGTTTTTGAAACAGTAATACTATGTGAAATTGGTCCCACTACAAAATATGTCTAGATATCTCTTTAACAGACTAAGCACTGAAATGTCTGAAAAGAATGTTTAAGATGGCCGCACTAACATTTACAGATCTTTATTTGTTCCAGGTTTGTTGGCAGGCTGCAAATGCAAATTTACCACAGGTGTTCACCTTTTGGTCACGTGATTTTGTTGATTGTCCCAACGACAAGCAATCTATTCTAATAATAATTAACAGTCACTGGTATGTGTTTTACGACCAGCGGTCCTTCTAAAGTCTGTGTCATGGTAACACCGGGTCATAGGTCATAATTATCGGTATTACGTCATATCCTGTAATGTTTTACAATGGATGACAAGTAGAATATTTTCATTAATGAGGTACTCGCGCTTAATTCACACTGAAATCATATATGGTCTGTCAATCAGTCCAAATGATGATAAATTAGTGTCGATCATTTCTCTTCAACATCAAGTTCACATTGTCATATGTAAGTAATAAGTATGAAAACAAACAAGTTAATTATTAACAAGTACAAAGTCTTTAAATACCACAGAATGAAGAAAATGCAGTGTTGTCTATTGAAGGTTCTTAATATATTGGAATATGGAACTTTCGTTAAAACTGAAATTATCATCGATACTTAACGTCGCCAAAATGCTTTAAAAACGTTTGATACTGCACATAATCTTATGGTAATACTGAGAAATAATTCAATTTTAGTCCATAATTGTATTTGATATTGATAATTGATTATGGAATGCACTTAAAATACAATCTCTAACTGGTCACGTTAAGGTTTCAAATGTATTTTTCAGATGATGCTTTTTTCACTAATTATATTACGTTAGTGGTTTTGGTTTATGATTGCGACTGCATTCGTTTTATTTACAGGTTGGCTCCATTTTATTTGTAAGAGTTCTCGCTTTCTACAAATATTCCTTTCTTGCGCTCCTTTTTCTCTGTAATATATAGATATTCCTTTTAAAATTGTACGTATGTGTGGATACTATACGGCTAGTTTCATACTAAGCTTTGTCTATTTTCGTAATGAAAAATTGGCATAAACCACATTCTGGGCAATATTATTGTTGACGAGCGTATTTGCCGTACTGTAATCAGAGAGTTCAGTCAGGGTTATCTCTAAACTTTCAATTCTAATTTCGTTTTCTATTTGGTAACAAAATATGATAAAAACGTAAACGTCTATGTGTGGCAATTGAATACACGTAAAACAATGATAATAAAACTGATATTTGATAATATGACATGTATCATTATTTTTTGGTGACTTTTTCGGCACAGTATAGGTGGTATGGCGGCTTTCCCCTTTTCGAAGGTGGATGAATGCCCCAAGGCGTCCTTGCTTAAGCCAACTGCATTGCTTCCTCGCATGAAGAATCCTGCATACCAAGCAATGTTGTGAACCCGCATCGATGGTGGGCAAGCATTTCGAAGTCAGCGACCTTTTCATTGACTTACTAAAATAGTGTTAATAATATACGAGCAGTTCGCCAATATTAATCCTGATTCTAACACGACCAGCTTATAACCTACATACTTGTAGAGCAAAATCTATCTCGGGTTAGTCCTTTAACTATACTGCTCGCGCCCCGTGTTTTGGCTATTGCTAAATGCTGCGGCGTAGCACGCAGTTTTAATTTACGATTGATGAAAATACTCCTCTGATGTTTGAAGTAAGTCCTGTTAGAATCGAAATAATAAGTATCTAATTATGGTTTATCGTAGAATAACCCTCGTTTGTCGTTCTTATGCGTAGAAATATATCATGAAATTGCTGCTGTTGTTCTTTCTGCGTGAGTAAACTTCACTGACGATGACCATACGTATTAAATGTAGCTTTCAGTTGATATTAAAACTTTATTTAATAGATATCTTTGAAATGGATATACAAATTGTTTGTTTTTTATTACCTTATTATGTCTTGAATAAGTAAAATTTGAACTTTATGTATTGAAAACAGAATGCGAAAACTGTTTTTATTCAGCTCATATGTAAATCTTTATAACATCCAAGTAATAAATAAAATGTGCAAACCGGACGACTAATTTCTGTATATCAATTGTCATTTCCTCATGTTACCTTTATAAAAAAGTATCAACTTTGAGGAATTAGCTAGCTGATCTCCGGACTCGGATATCAACGAATATTCTGTACTCTTTTGCCTTACGTAATATGCTCGTCAGCATAAAAATGAACGCTTTTCCTGTTGAAAATATGGTTTCATGCTTGCGGGACAGATGTTCGAAGTTTTCGATCCTTCATTTCGCCTCTGAAATGTTTGACAAGTTGAGAATTTCTGCACCTTATCAACTGAAGAGAATGAAGAGTCAGATGTGACTCTTACCTTGCCCGTTACAATGAGAAATATAGTCATATCAAAAGGAACAGATTAACATATAAACTGTAATTCACAACGTTTAAGAAAATTGATTAAAGCCATCCATTGTCAAAATGAGTATTTAATTATGCCGACTACAAACGGAATATTGAAAAGGATAAAGTAACATTAAACAGCAAAAAATAAATGATAATGAAGATGTATCTTGTACTTTTTCAAACAAATTGCATAAAAACTGGCCAAACTGAACCAGTAATTGATAATACGAGTGCAATTTCATACCTGGCCTTGGACTTTTCTGTTTATGGTTATTAATTAAGTTGCAACTGCACTTAATGCTATTAAAGCAAAACGAACAATTACAGATAAAATGCTTCAGAGTTCGCAAATATGATAATATAATAATTTCAGAGTATCCAAATATAATAATTTCAGAAAGGCATTTTGTTAAAGGAAACATACGGTGCCCCTAAAGTGACATGTTACGCACTTTTTTTCCACTTAGGTAATATGAGACTTTTTTATTTCGTTTAAACGTTTAAACGAAATGATTTCGTTTAAACGAAATAACTATTTCGTTTAAACGAAAATCGTTCAAACGAAATAACTAATTCTTTTAAACGAAATCATTTCGTTTAAACGAATTAGTTATTTCTTTTAAACGAATTAGTTATTTCGTTTAAGCGAAATAAAAAAAGTCTCACATTACCTAAGTGGAAAAAAAGTGCGTAACATGTCACTTTAGGGGCACCGTAGAAACAAAATAGTGAAATATGTTGTTTATTTTTTTTTGTTCAAGAACAATGTTTGCTATCTTTACAAAAGAAAATACAGCATATCTTGAATCAAGAGGGGTACACGTAAGTTAAGTTTGGTAGTGGGTAGGTTAAGGTTTTGGAGTTTGTGTGAAATTAGGTTAAGGTTATGGAGGTTTGGTATACGTAGGTTAAGGTTTTGGAGTTTGTGTGAATGACGGTTAAGGTTATAGAGGTTTGGTATACGTAGGAATTTAGGTTAAGGTTATAGAGGTTTGGTATACGTAGGTTAAGGTTTTGGAGTTTGTATGAATTTAGGTTAAGGTTATAGAGGTTTGGTATACGTAGGTTAAGGTTTTGGAGTTTGTATGAATTTAGGTTAAGGTTATAGAGGTTTGGTATACGTAGGTTAAGGTTTTGGAATTTGTGTGAATTTAGGTTAAGGTTATAGAGGTTTGGTATACGTAGGTTAAGGTTTTGGAGTTTGTGTGAATGTAGGTTAAGGTTAAACAGGTTTGGTAAACGTAGGTTAAGGTTTTGGAGTAGTTAGGTTAGGGTTATATATAGGTTAATGGTTATTAGAGGTTTAAATTGGTAAACGTAGGTTAAGGTTTTGGAGTTTGTGTGAATGTAGGTTAAGGTTATACAAGTTTGGTAAACGTAGGTTAAGGTTTTGGAGTTTGTGGGAATTTAGGTTAAGGTTATAGAGGTTTGGTATACGTAGGTTATGGTTTTGGAGTTTGTGTGAATTTAGGTTAAGGTTATAGAGGTTTGGTATACGTAGGTTAAGGTTTTGGAGTTTGTGTGAATGTAGGTTAAGGTTATACAAGTTTGGTAAACGTAGGTTAAGGTTTTGGAGTTTGTGGGAATTTAGGTTAAGGTCATAGAGGTTTGATATACGTAGGTTAAAGTTTTGGAGTTTGTGTGAATGTATGTAAAGGTTATAGAGGTTTGGTATACGTAGGTTAAGGTTTTGGAGTTTGTGTGAATGCAGGTTAAGGTTATAGAGGTTTGGTATACGTGGGTTAAGGTTTTGGAGTTTGTGTGAATGTAGGTTAAGGTTATACAAGTTTGGTATACGTAGGTTAAGGTTTTGGAGTTTGTGTGAATTTAGGTTAAGGTTATAGAGGTTTGGTATAGGTAGGTTGAAGGTATGAAGGTATTTTGTGTTAGGCTTCCTGTAGTTCCTCTGTTACTTCAAGAGGTTCTTCTACTACTTCCTTTATTTTGCTGCTGCAAGTAGTTCTTCTGCTATCATTTGTAGTTCTTCTGCTATTTTCTTCAGTTTTTCTGTTACTTCTGGTAGTTCAGTTGTTACTTCCTGTAGTTCTTCTGTGCAACCTAAAGTTAGTTTGATGCTCCTTGTATTTCTTCTATTGGCTTCAACTGATCTTCTATTCCGATTTATTTATTATGCTTTCATCATACCTGTAGTTTTCTGTTTCTAGCTATACTTTTTTTGTTACTATATATAGTTCTGTTTCTGTAGTTGTTCTGTTCTGTATAGTTCTTTTGTTATTACTTGTAGTTATCATGTTATTACTTATACTTCTTTTGTTCCTACCTGTAGTTATTCTGTTTCTTCCAGTAGTTCCTCTGTTACTTTTTGTTTTTAGTGATCATTTATAAAACTTAAGAATTATATTTATGAGGGGTGTTACATATTAGTATTTAATAACCTCTCATGAACAGACTCAGTCAAATCGTGTCGGCAATGATATTGCGTTCTCTGTTTCAAATGGATAGTTGTACATACTTTATTTGAGCCGCACCATGAGAAAACCAATATAGTGCATTTGGGATCAGCATGGATCCAGTCCAGCCTGCGCATACGCGCAGTCCGGTCAGGATCCATGCTGTTCGCTTTCAAAGCCTATTGCAATAATTGAATTAGAGAAACTGTTAGCGAACAGCATGGATCCTGACCAGACTGCGCGGATGTGCAGGCTGGTCTGGATCCATGCTGGTCGCAAATGCACTATGTTGGTTTTCTCATTTACTAAGACATCGAACGTTACAAAGAAACTGCGCAAGTTCTACACAGTTTCCCTTCTAAGGGCTGTTTGTCGTGAATTTGGAACATAAACATCGACTTGAGACCCAATATAAAACTCTCTTAAAATCCTTCATTAAAACAAAAAAGTAGACCATGTTGTTTGCATTGCCTACTAAACAGTTTCCTGAAGTTTTCGCCGTATGGTATAATACATAGGACGAGACGCGTTGTCACCACAGCCTGCAAAAACTTCAACCATCTATCTTAATTACAAACTGTTTAACGGCTTAAAATCAGTTAAGGAATGAAAATTAAATGAATCTCTATCAATTTTTAAGATCAATCGTTTAAAACATCACACATATCTCGAGGTGAAATGATTTAAACCAAATGGAAGAAGACATTTATAGTCTAAAATAATGTTTAATCATTTGAAGTATTTGACAGTAAGTGTATATACATTCATTTTAAGACTAACCTCAAAAATGAAATGGCGGCGAAAAAAGCAGGTGAATTTAATGCACGTTCAATACAAAAATGAATTGATTTCAGGTCAAAGAATACAAATTAGAAGTCGTTGGTTTGTCTTAAAATTATAATTGATAATGGCAAACGGCGGTGTAAAGTAAAGTAATGTGTAAATATTACCTGCTTGGCTTGTTGAGGTATCCACCTTTGATGAGAAAGTCTAAGCCAGTATACATAGTTTCAATTAATATGTTTTCGCGTTTTTTTTTTTTTTGACAAACGTCAAAGCTTATTTCTACGGATGTTGCCCAAACCAACTCAGGATTAAGTTGCTGGAGCATGTTGTTCCAGATGATAAGTTATATCGATAAATTTGTTGTTTGTGTTTAGTGCATATATTGATTAGAAAAATGAAGTTTAGCATATTGTGTTGTAGAACAATGTTTGTATCAATTTTACTAGAAGTGATCTATATATTCAATAGAAAACGTTAACATTTTACAGTTTACATGATAGGTATCCATTGCGTGAAGCGTTAATTAACTTGGTCTAGAAGATATAATTTCTGAGTATTTCTTGGTGAACAGAAACGTCAGCTTAGGAAGGAATAGTATAAAACGTTTATAGATAAACTTTCTGGACAAACATCTTCACAGAATTCTCTGTTCAGACATAGACTTAAAGATATGATGAAAACATCTCTGGCATATTTACCGGCATCACCATGCAAGCGAATGTTGTCATTCATTATTGGACACATCTTGAAAATTACGGTATGCTCCTTGATTGCCGTCAAGACAAAATAACGAAATAAAAGTTTAGCAAATAAACATTGCATAGCTGCTTTGTTTACAATTAAGTGGTTTAAGCTCCCAAGAGGGTTTGTTTCCACTGACCTTTCCAACACGGTGGCTTTGTTCTTGGAAAACAGTTTTCTTATTAGACATTAAATTTTCTTCTTGCACTTAGCGAATTATGCGTTTTGAGTAAGTTAGCTTTTGTGTGCTCTTTGACGTTGTAATTCTTAGTATCACTGTGGTTGCTTAGTATCGCCGTGGTTGCTTAGTATCACCGTGGTTGCTTAGTATCGCCGTGGTTGCTTAGTATCACCGTGGTTGCTTAGTATCACTGTGGTTGCTTAGTATCGCCGTGGTTGCTTAGTATCGCCGTGGTTGCTTAGTATCACCGTGGTTGTTTAGTATCGCCGTGGTTGCTTAGTATCGCCGTGGTTGCTTAGTATCACTGTGGTTGCTTAGTATCGCCGTGGTTGCTTAGTATCACCGTGGTTGTTTAGTATCGCCGTGGTTGCTTAGTATCGCCGTGGTTGCTTAGTATCACCGTGGTTGCTTAGTATCGCCGTGGTTGCTTAGTATCACCGTGGTTGCTTAGTATCACCGTGATTGCCTAGTATCACTGTAGTTGCTTAGTATCACCGTGGTTGCTTAGTATCACTGTGATTGCTTAGTATCACTGTAATTAGTTGCTTAGTATCACCCTGGTTGCTTAGTATCACTGTGGTTGCTAAGTATCACCGTGGTTGCTTAGTACCACCGTTGGTGCTTAATATCACCGTGGTTTCTTAGTTTCACCGTGGTTGCTTAGTATCACCGTGGTTGCTTGGTATCACCGTGGTTGCGTAGTATCACTTTGCTTGGTATAGCCGTGGTTGCTTAGTATCACCGTGGTTGCTTAGTATCGCCGTGGTTGCTTAGTATCACCGTGGTTGCTTAGTATCACCGTGATTGCCTAGTATCACTGTAGTTGCTTAGTATCACCGTGGTTGCTTAGTATCACTGTGATTGCTTAGTATCACTGTAATTAGTTGCTTAGTATCACCGTGGTTGCTTAGTATCACTGTGGTTGCTAAGTATCACCGTGGTTGCTTAGTACCACCGTTGGTGCTTAATATCACCGTGGTTTCTTAGTTTCACCGTGGTTGCTTAGTATCACCGTGGTTGCTTGGTATCACCGTGGTTGCGTAGTATCACCGTGGTTGCTTAGTATCACAGTGGTTGCTTAGTATCACTGTGGTTGCTAAGTATCACCGTGATTGCTTAGTATCACTGTGGTTGCTTAGTATCACCGTGGTTGCTACCGTGGTTGCTTAGTAGCACTGTGTTTGCTTAGTATCACCGTGGTTGCTTAGTATCACCGTGGTTGCTTAGTATCACTGTGATTAGCTGCTTAGTATCACTGTGGTTGCTTAGTATCACTGTGATTACTTAGTATCACTGTGATTGCTTAGTAGCTTAGTATCACTATGGTTGCTTAGTAGCTTAGTATCACTATGGTTACTTAGTATCATTGAGGTTTCTTAGTAGCTAAGTATCACAGTGGTTACTTAGTTTCATTGTAGTTGCTTAGTAGCTTAATCTCACTGTTGTTGCTTGGTATTATTGTGGTTATTTAGTAGCTTAGTATCGCTGTGGTTGATAAGTATCATTGTACTTTCTTTGTGCCACTACAGTTGGTTAGTCTCATGGTGACTGTTAAGTATCACTAAGATTGCTTAGCATCATTGCGGTTGCTCAGTATAAATGTTATTGCTTAGCATAACAGTAGTTGCTTGGTATCACTGTAGTTACTTAGTATCACTGTAGTTGCTTAGTTTCGCTGCGGTTGTAGCATCACCGTTATTGCTTAGTGTTACTGCAATTGCTTAGTATCGGTGTAATAACTTAGTACCACTGTTATTGCTTAATATTACTGTAGCTGCTTAGAATCACTGTGGTTGCTTAGTATCACTGTGGTTGCTTAGTATCAATGTGGTTGCTTAGCATCACTGTAGTTGCTTAGAATGACTGTAGTCACTCAGTATCACTGCATTTGCTTAGTATCACTGTAGCTGCTTAGTATCACTGTGGTTGCTTAGTATCAATGTGGTTGCGCAGCATCACTGTAGTTGCTTAGAATGACTGTAGTCACTCAGTATCACTGCATTTGCTTAGTCTGACTGTGGTTGCTTAGTATTAATGTTATTGTTTAATATCATCGTAATTGCTTAGTATCACTGTAGTTGCTTAGAAATAACGTGGTTGCTTTATACCACTGTTGTTTCTTAAAATTAATGTTGTTGCTAAGTATCAATATAGTTGCTTATTATTAATGCTGTTGCTTTATACTACTGTAGTTGCTTAGAATTAATGTTGTTGCTTAGTATCACAGTAGTTGCTCAGTATCACGGTGGTTGCTTATTATCATTTTTAATGCTTAGTACCATGGTAGTTGCTAAGAATCACTGTCGTTGCATAGTACAATTATAGTTGTTTAGTTCATTGTAGTTGCTTAGTATCAATGTTATCAGTTAGTAACACTGTAGTTACTTAGTACTGCAGAAGTTTCATAGTATCCTGTGGTTGCTGAGTATTAGTGTTAATGCTAAAAATCAGTTAGTATCACTGTAGTTGCTTTGTACCACTGTGGTTGCTTAGTATCATTGTACTCGCTTAGTATCGCTGTGGTTGCTTAGTGTCACTGTACTCGCTTAGTATCGATGTGGTTGCTTAGTATCACTGTACTCGCTTAGTATCATCGTGGTTGCCTAATATCACCGTTATTGTTTAGAACCACTGTAGTTGCTTAGTATCCTGTGGTTGCTTAGTATCACTGTGGTTGCTTAATATCACTGTTGTTGCTTAGTATCACTGTGGTTGCTTAATATCACTGTAGTTGCTTAGTATCATTGCGGTTGCTTAATATTACTGTGGTTGTTTAGTATCACTGTTGTTGCTAAGTATCGCTGTGGATGCTTAGTATCACTGTTGTTGCTTAGTATCACTGTGGTTGCTTAATATCACTGTAGCTGCTTAGTATCACTGTGGTTGCTTAGTACCACTGTAGCTGCTTGGTATCACTGGGGTTGCTTAGTATCCTGTGGTTGCTAAGTATCACTGTGGTTGCTTAGTATCCTGTGGTTGCTTAGTACCACCGTAGCTGCTTAGTATCACTGTGGTTGCTTAGTATCACTGTAGCTGCTTAGTATCACTGTGGTTGCTTAGTATCACTGTTACTGCTTAGTATCCTGTGGTTGCTTAGTTCCACTGTGGTTGCTAAGTATCACTGTGGTTGCTTAGTATCACTGTAGTTGCTTAATATCATTGTGGTTTCTTAGTATCAATGCGGTTGCTTAGAACCACTGTAGTCACATAGTATTACTGTGTTTGCTTAGTATCACTGTGGTTGCTTAGTATCCTGTGGTTGCTTAGTACCACTGTAGTTGCTAAGTATCACTGTGGTTGCTTAGTATCACTGTAGTTGCTTAATATCATTGTGGTTTCTTAGTATCAATGCGGTTGCTTAGAACCACTGTAGTCACATAGTATTACTGTGTTTGCTTAGTATCACTGTGGTTGCTTAGTATCGCTGTGGTTGCTTAGTACCACAGTAGCTGCTTAGTATCACTGTAGCTGCTAAGTATCACCGTGGTTGTTTAGTATCCTGTGGTTGCTTAGTACCACTGTAGTTGCTTAGTATCACTGTGGTTGCTTAGTATCCTGTGGTTGCTTAGTATCACTGTGGTTGCTTAGTATCACTGTAGTTGCTTAGTATCCTGTGGTTGCTTAGTACCACTGTAGTTGCTTAGTATCACTGTGGTTGCTTAGTATCCTGTGGTTGCTTAGTACCACTGTAGTTGCTTAGTATCACTGTGGCTGCTTAGTATCACTGTGGTTGCTTAGTATCACTGTGGTTGCTTAGTATCACTGTGGCTGCTTAGTATCCTGTGGTTGCTTAGTACCACTGTAGTTGCTTAGTATCACTGTGGCTGCTTAGTATCACTGTGGTTGCTTAGTATCCTGTTGTTTCTTAGTATCACTGTGGTTGCTTAGTATCCTGTGGTTGCTTAGTACCACTGTAGCTGCTTAGTATCACTGTGGTTGCATAGTATCACTGTAGTTGCTTAGTATCACTGTGGCTGCTTAGTATCACTGTGTTTGCTTAGTATCCTGTGGTTTCTTAGTATCACTGTGGTTGCTTAGTATCCTGTGGTTGCTTAGTACCACTGTAGCTGCTTAGTATCACTGTGGTTGCATAGTATCACTGTAGTTGCTAAGTATCAATGTGTTTGCTTAGTATCCTGTGGTTGCTTAGTATCCTGTGGTTGCTTAGTATCACTGTGGTTGTTTAGTATCCTGTGGTTGCTTAGTATCAGTGTGGTTCCTTAGTATCCTGTGGTTGCTTAGTATCACTGTGGCTGCTTAGTATCCTATGGTTGCTAAGTATCAGTGTGGCTGCTTAGCACCACTGTAGCTGCTTAGTAGCACTGTAGTTGCTAAGTATTGTTTTGATTACTTAGCATTGATACTAAGCAACCACAGTGATACTAAGCAACTACTGTGATACTAAGCAACCACAGTGATACTAAGCAACTACTTTGATACTAAACAATTACATTGATGAAAAAGATCCTGGCAATAATTACAGTTCTTGGGGTGATAGCCGCATGGATTTACTTTCAAATTCTGTGAATTATCTATCTGCGGGTTCAGGTTTTTTTCAGGCATATGCCAAGGGGCTGATGCTAAATTATGGTTTTAATATATTTGCCATATTAATTTCATATTTGTTACAATCAATTTGATTCATAAAATTACCCGTCGGGGGAGGTTTTATCTACTAGGCATCGTCGTAAATTAATCACCGATAAGCCTCAAGGTGGCAAATTTACATTTTTATCAATATAGGCACTTTACTGACATACGATTCAGATATGAATTTATATATGTTTCCCTAAACTGAGGTTATTACCGGGTTATAGATTCAATGGCCTGAATAACTACGATAGTATAATTTATCCAGAAATTAATCAAAATTTTTGTTCTGACTCGATTGAGACGAAACCTACAACAAGAAAAGGCCATTCCGTATTGTTGCTGCTATTCACGTGTATTTCTTTTAGCAGCATACCAACATCCATTTAGATTGGATTTAACGTCACATTGACACAACGATGGGTCTTTGGTGACTTTCCAGCATTAGCTGATGGAGGAAGACCCCAGGTGCCCCCTCTGTGCATTGTTCTAAGGCACGGGTGTGCACATGAGTAGAACCACCTACCTTCCGTAAGCCAGCTGGCTTCCTCACATGAAATAATTATACGCCCAACGCGAGTGTTGCGAGGTTTCGAACCCATAGTGATGAGGGCAAGAGGTACAAAGGCGGCGGCCCCCCACCCACCCCTTAATTTTTAAAAGATATATTGTGTATCCCTGAACCATGGATATTTATATATTATTTGAAAACCTTAATGACCTACAAATTGTCCAATGCGTATATTAGTTACAGATCATTAAATTAGTTTGCGATAAGATCTACGTACAATACCCTTGCCCACAGACAAAACAATTAAAATCGCGACAGATTCCTCAAATACCCTTCTGAGTCGCCTATTAACAGTAATTTGTAAAGATGGTATATACATGAAAGTCATTTGTAAAAATGTATATAAGGGTACATGTTAGCAATGTATAAAATAAAATTGGACATAATGACACATACAATTTTTTAAAATATATATCTTAATATATAGTAATAATAAGTTAATAGTGTGTAGTATAATAAATATTATATAGTAGCTATTTCAGTCTCCTGTAATTTTTCTAATAGAATGGTTTTGCATATGATTTCATGTTCCTATAAATTGTAAGTGTGAATTGTATTTTAAAATGAGAGGAAAATAGAGTATATATATGTGCATTTAATCATGTACTTGTCAGGTCACTTACTTAACATACGTACATTCATGTAATCACACAGTCTCTTACTTAACACCCATACATGTATTATATACTCACTTGGTCACTTACTCAACATCCGTATACTCACTCAGTCACTTACTCAACATAGGTACTTTCACGCACTCACTTGGTTAGTTACTCAACATTTGTACATTCATGCACTCACTCACCATCTGTACATGTATTATGCACTTATGAGGTCGCTTACTCAACAATGTACATTCATGCATTCATTTTGTCACTTACTCAGCAGCCGTACATTCATGTACTCACTTGACCAGTTATTCGGCATTCATACATTCATGTACTTACTCAACATTTGTACATTCACTATGTACTTATTTGGTACTCACTCAACATCTGTACATTCACTATGTACAAATGTACATATTTGGTCACTAACTTAACATCCGTACACTCATGCACTCACTCGGTCACTTCTAAACATCCATACATGCACGTAGCCACTCGGTCAGTTACTCAGCATTCATGTACTCACTCAACACCCGTACATATACATTTGTACAGTAGAATTCCGCTATTAAGACCACCCATGATTCTTTGTAAAACTGGTCTTATTAGCGGTCTGGTCTGATTAGTGGACAAGGCTATACGGGGAAGGTCGGGCAGATAATAACACATTGGAATACAATCAAGACGCAATAATGGCAAACACTAATGTATTATGTACTTACTCGGTCAATTACTCAACATCTGTACACTCCTGTTCCCACTCGGTCACTTACTCAATTTTCGTACATTCATGTACTTAATCGGTCATTTACTCAACTTCGTGCATTCATGTACTCACTCAACATCTGTACATGTATGCATGTACTCATTTGATCAGTTAGTTCATGTACTCACTCAACATCAGTACATGTATTATGTACTCACTCAGTCAATTGCACAACATTCAAACATTCATGTACTCTCTTAACTTACTCATTTGATTTGCAAATCTCAGCTTCTAGCTAGTTTCACCTTGAACAGAGATTTTATTCATACTGTTTTATAAAAGCACATTTGAATATGTATATTGTCTCTTGTAGTTGTAGTTAGAACGGTCATTTACAATACACATTGTTTTATGCTGTATGTAAATTTAAATGTTTGTAAATGAATGAGACGTAAATAAACTATGAAACATAACGACGATTGTTGTGCTGGTTACCATGATAAAGATGATGATGATGACGACGACGACGATGATGATGATTAAGACAGTGGCGAAGGTCATGACGTGGAGAACAGTGATCATAACTCGTTTTATATGAACAAGTGTACACTTATTATAAATGCTTCTGTGCCACTGAAAATGTGGCATAAGACTGACAATATTACTTTCATGACAAGATCGAAACAAGATCTTTCTTGACAAGATCGAAAGAACCTTTCCAACTTAATCAAACGTTAGTTAATTGCATTTCATATAAGCTTTTGTGCACACGCACAAGCTGGTTTCCTGTGTTATATTACAAAACAAGAAATATCTTTAAAAATGATGGTCGGCGAATTGTAATAAGGAAAGAAGTTTATGAATTTTTCATCTAACATTCATCTTTCATCTAACATTTTTCAAATTGCAAAACTAAACACCGCACTTTAACAATTTAAATGGTTCTCTTTTAATTTTTCGCAAAGGTTTCGTAGGGTTGCAATTTTGTTTCGTTTATCCTTAGACGAATAATTACAGCAGTAGTTTGATGAAGATTCATGAAGCGGTTCATGAGAAGAGGTCATTAAACGTGTTTATATTTTTAGCTAAATTGGTCCCTATCCCCGTTTGTAACAAAATAGCAGGAGACCTTACGATATTGTTACACATCGAGTTTGATAAAAATCCATTACATTTTAGTGGTTAATGCGAAGAAAGGCATATCTACTTTTAGCTATAATGGTCCCTAATAGGGCCCAAGTTCCTATATAAATAAATTTGTAAGAGGACCTTATAATGATGCTCTTGACCAAGTATGACAAAGATCCACCAAGCTGTTCAGGAGACGCTGTATAAAGGCATTTCTAGTTTTAGCTCTAGCAACCCCTAAAAGGGGTCAAATGTTCCAGCTGAACAAAGTTGGCTGCGGGCCTAATTAAGATGCTACAAATCAAGTTTGATTAGAATACATGAGAAAAAAATCAATTAAAGGATTTTTTTATTTATTTCTAAAATAGGCCAACTGATCCCGCTTTAACAAATGCATATTCGCTATTCATGAATATTAGGACAATGACGTCACACCTATAAAAAAGTGATGATCAAGCAAAACATACAATTGTAATCATTTCAATATTTCTGTTTCAAAAGCAAAGTTTGACCGTTATAATATCACATACTTTAGATAAACTGTATGCAGCGTACCTTCATTTCAGTGTAATGAGATTCAGTCATTATATATTATATGTATAATGAAACAGATTTCAACTGAGTTCAATATTTGCATACCATGCTAAAGAAAAATATTCATATACAAATGTATAATAAATCAGTTAAATAATTTATAACAAATATATCAAAGCAAACAAATACTCATTTTAATATGCAATCTGAATAAGTCACAAAAGCAAGAAACCTTTTCATATACAGACGACAATTGTAACAAGGAAAATCTTTTAAAAAGCACTTCTCTACATAAAAGACTCTTATCACACCCTTATTCATGTGATACGCAGACCGTATTCAGCTTTTTCTTTAATTTGATATATTTTGGTATTTGAACAGGTTTTTATCATATTTATTAAACTTACTTATCATTTTGAGATATATCAATATTCTTGCTAAATATACTGAGCCAAAGTTAGCTTTAAAACTGTGAACAGCGTCGTTTAGGATAAACGCTTTGTCTACATTTCACTCAGCGTAGCACAATCAACAGAGTGAAAGAAATTGACACTCTCGTCCAATCAGGCAGAGTGTTGCATAAATCTTCCATTTTGATAAATTATCTATAATGCGTTATCAAGTAGTTTGATTTGCCAACTGAAGTCACGTGGCATAGGAAACGAAAACGAATTTAGACGGCGTCGCCGAAAAAATTGTTTGAAGCTCTCGCGTTTCTAATATCATCATCAGCATTATTTTCATTATTAGTATCATTATTATCAATATTAGTATTATTATTATTATTGCTGTTTTCAGTGGGTTTATTTAAATACAACTGTGGATTATTACCCCTGATTGTGTAAAAACTAGTCGGTTGCCCATTTGTATGCTAATGTTCAACATAACTGAGACAGAGATATCTGTGAAGTATACATACCCGGTATAAGCCATTGACCAAGTAAGCAAAAACAACTTTCATTATTAAAACAACAGCTGGAAAGCTTCGGTTATTTCGTTGTTGTTTTTGAAGAAAAATCCTACCGTAATACTGACCCGTCGGGATGGAGCGGAACTAAAGCCAAGGAACAACATAATATGTCGATTTTAATTAGATTAAAATGAAACGAAGCAGATCGTAACGTTATTTGTGCCCCAGAAAATAACACTTTCTGATTTGTAAATACACTAAAAGAAATAAGGCGCAAATCAACTGGAAACTTTTTGAGTAATGCATTCATCAACGTTTGAATTAAGACTGTTTCAGTTTCAGATTTATTGGAATATCGGCATAAATATAATTTCTAAGTATATCTTAGTTACTAAGAAGCAGCAATATCTGTAAGTTTTTCCTTTCTTATAGCATAATATACATATTTGGCTGTATATCTGATAATTCTATTATTGTTTGTAGATAATATCCTAGTAAATTTATTTATACATGCAAATGAATGATCAATATCATGCTTTTGACGAAAATTTCTATAAAGTGGACAACATAACAGAAAATGATATTCTGATTCTACATTTGGTGTATAAAGTTTACAAACAAGTCGGTTTCTGTCAACTCCAGAAAATCTTCCACTTTCAATTTCAAGATAAAGCGAACAAAGCCTAAAACGAGACATTTCTTTTCAATGTAGATCATTACCTAATACATCTAAAGACTTTCTATAATAAAACAGTTTGGACTGATTTACTATCACATCATTCCAGATTTGTACATACTGATCACTTTATCTTTGTTTTAACACTGGCATGTAATTAATATCAGAATTCAAATAATTCCACAGATAACGGTATCATAGACTATCCAGTTGTCTTTTAATGGCTGACGCCCAGGTAGATTCAATAGTGTTATTCAACAAATCACAATGTTCTATAAAAAAAATTATATGCAAGTAACTGGGGAGTTTTCATTATATTTAACCAGTATGTAAGAGCTCGCTCATTACAAATAACAGAAAGCGGGAAACGACCAAGCTCTTCAAAAACAGCAGCATTGGAAGTCTGAGGGCGAACCCCTAGAATAATTTGATAGAATCTGAGATAAATTTTGTCGATTTCCTTGTAAATATATATCCCCCATACTTCCGAACCATACAGAATTATTGGAGTTACAAGAGAATCGAACAAAGACAATTTTCTTTTAATGTCCATTTAATTAATACCCCAGTCACACATACGGCGCGGAAAGCTACGTCTAGCCACGGATAAAAACGTAGTAATCCGTATCGACCCGTATTGAAACGTACCTGAGACGTACCTTAATGTAGTAAGCCGTATCAATTCGTACCAATTCGTATGGCTCAGGTACGGATCGATACGGGTTACTACGTTTCTATCCGTAGCTCGACGTAGCTATTTGCGCCGTATGTGTGACTGTGATATAAGACTGAAACATAGACTAACACTTACAAACTTGCCATGATGGAGGCTGAGCTGTCTGTACCTGTAGCATACACATTCAAACCAATTTTCATTAAAATGTATGCTACAATGACAGAGAAAAAAAAAAGAAGAATTGGTCTTTTAAAGTCGAAGTTTTAGACTTTCTAACAGACTTTAATTTCATTTGTTTTCCATGACATTGTCATGACGTCAAATTATATTGGTCGCGTGGCTTCATTTTGATAAATCAGCACACCAAGACAGCATTTAGGGTGGAAATGACCCAACAATCAAATCATTGCTAAACAAAGCAATTATGAACAATTCACCAAATACGCAAAAGATTCTTTGAAAATTTTCACTCTTTTTTAATCAAGGCATTGCATGAAAACCAATAGTTAAGAGAAAAAAACAAAAGACTTTTAATATTTTAAAATTACGTATCTTATGTGTTCCAAATATCATGAAGATCGCATTATATTCATTGAAACATGATGTCTAAAATGAGCGTGGAGGCGTTCGGTCTCCGGAAATTTAAAACAGCACAATGTATTTTATGTCCCAGTAGTGCTATATAACCCGAGGTTACAGTGGTATTTAATTTACTAATAACAGTTTTGTTGACATATTATAATGAATGATGACTGTATACATAACGCACAGTCAGTTTGATAAACATTGCATAACAGTCTATATTGAGGACCTACATTATAACTCCAAAGACGTAAAAAATGGTACTAGTAGCTTCCTCGCTTGGCGCTCAGCATTAAGAGGATAGTGCTAGGACTGGTCAGCCCGGTGTCAGTATAATGTGAGTGGGTGGGGTATCATGCCACGTGTCTACGGCGTGATATTCCAGTGAGGCAGCACTATAAAGTTGGGCATTGTGCTTACTGCTACAAGTAGACACCGTCGTTTATATGACTGAAAAATTGTTGAAAAAGACCTAAAACCCGAACACACACACACCTGAAGTTATTTGGATTTTATATAACTATGTCCATCTCCCATTAAAATCTAGACTGCAAGGAAATTTTGCTGAGATGGTAAAAAAAAAAACATGAAAAAGAAATTAACAAAAAAATCTTTTTAAAACCCAGTCAGTATCAACAATACAAAATAATATTTTTCCTTTTCTTTTAAGCTGATTTTCAATTGGTTGGTTAAAGCTACAGATTCTAAAAGACGATTGTTTTTACAGTTAATGGGAGGGAGACAATCTGTATTTATGCGTACAAGTTGTTACTACATGTATTTATATCCCTTTCTTACAGGTGTATAATATTTGTATGAAGGTTTTCGTTACGTTGCTGTATATTGTCTCAGCAAATAAATAAGTATGGGGTCAGAATATTATCAGGGATTTTCAGACAAAAGAAAATATATAGGACAAACAATGTACCTGTATTCGTGGAACTGGATAAATCTTGCACTATATGGCAATGTGTAATAATATAATGGAAATATAAAGCCATATACAATGCACCAAACAGTTTAGACAAAATATGGAATGGTCCTCGAAACTTAACTAATTTCTATGTCAAAAAGGGCCATAACTAAGTCCTTGTTCTAACTGTGTTATCTTGGATACTTTTATGGTAAACAAGTGGTCAAAGTTTCAAAGCCATATGTCAAACAGTTTAGACAAAGTTGGGACTGGTATGAAAATATCAACTGATTTCCAAATCCAAAAAGATCCAAAATTCAGCCAAATATCTTTGACATACCCTTGACAACAGATGGAGATTATGACGATGAACAAGTGCTCAAAGTTTCAAAGCCACATGCCAAATAGTTTTGATAAAACGTGGACTTGTGCGAATAATGCAGCCAAAATACTTGACAAAGTTGCTTACTCTTGCCTATAGATAGAGACTGTTATAATAAATAAGTGATAAAAGTTCAAAGCTTTTTATCAAACACAAAATATGAACTGTTACGGAAAACTTAACCAAGATTTCAAGTTAAAAGGGCCATAATTCAGACAAAATCGTTGATGGAGTTACGTACTCCTGCCTAAAACTGGACATAGTGATGGTACACAAGTGTTGAAAGTTTCAAAGTTATATGTCGAAAGGTTTTGTCAAAATGTGGACTGGTACGAAAAACTTAGCCAAAATGTGACGCCGACGCCGTGGTGAGTAGGATAGTTCTCATTATTCTTCGAATAGTCGTGCTAAAAATGTTCCAGAATTGGTCATAATTTTCATATTTATACGGATGAATTTACAGTAATGAATTTGGAAAATATTCTTATCCCTTCATAATGTCGTGTGGGCAAGTTATAAATGATATATGTTACAAAGTATAGAAAAACGTGAAATAACTAGATATGTTTAATATGTTTTACACCCCCCCCCCCCCCCACACACACACACACCTCGTATTATGGTTTAGACGAACATAGATAATCCACCTGAAGTCCAGCATGTTTCAGTAGTAACTATGGGGGTTGTGCGCCATGTTAATAGCCAAATGCTACATGACAAATACTAGTATTTGATGTTCAATGCCAAACTTTAAAGGTAAATGCTACGAACTAATTGCTATATAATGTTCTATCAGCCTGGATTGAAGTAATAACATGTGACCGAAACTGTTTACTCTAAAATATTTAGAAAAGGGTTTTAACTGTACACTAAAACTAAAGACGTGAAAAACATCTGTGCCAGTGTTAAATAAAATTAGAATATGCGTGACAAACTTGTGACCCAAAAATGCATTGAACCTCTCCTGACCTTGATCTTGAAGGTAGAGAACCGGGGGAATGCACCACAAACTAAAGATGTGATGAACAAGTTACATAAAATTAGAATATGGGTAACAAAATTATGAACTGGACAAAAACGCAAGAGCAAGATTGTGATATACGTGTACACTTGTGTAAAATCAGAATTAAATGTAGCCAAGGTTACAAAAAGGAAAATGCTGGGTACCCTCTTGATACTGATCGTAAACTATGAGCACCCCATACCGAAATATTGTGAGACTTCCCTCTACCAAATTTAAATAAAATTAAAGTACGGCCCTGACAAAATGGTGGTATAGATGGCACGACGGACGGACTTACGAACAGAGTGATTATTGTAGTGTGTCCAGAAAAGAATTAGGCCTGGCAATCATCATTTAGAATATGAAATAAGTTTTAAACGTCATTTTAATAGTATAACATTAATAGAACAGAACAGAACAGAATATTTTATTCTAGACTTATACCGTGATAAGTACATCGTCTTGTCTGCATACTGCGCAACCTGGGCGAATGCACTGAGCTAGTCAAAAGTCATACACTTCTATTGTACGTCCTTCTCATGAATATTCCTCCTCTCTATGGGATCCGTCAACTTCTAACGAGATCCACTGTTGAGCAAGTTAAGAGGAGAATTGAAACTTTCGTGCAAAGAGAGTACACAGATTGCATCCCAATCTATGTCACCATGATTGTAGGGCAACGAGACTGGAAGTCTACAGCACCGTCGCTACATAGCCAGCTTCACCATGCTATTCAAGATCCAGAACAATCTAATCAAAATACCAACAACATTAATTCGCAACTATTGGAGGTACGCACGTATTGGATGTATAATAGCTTGACTAAAGTTATAGGGTTAGGTTGAGCATAAGTTTAATTGTGTACATATAATGCGTGTCTACATTAAATGTGGGAGAATTGTTGCAAACCGTCGAAGTACCGCAAAGTCCGATACGACAAAGTGACGCTCGAACCAGAGGCTGTACCAGATGAGACCATCAATAGTAATGGCAAACATTCAATACTGATACATTATGGCCATGCAGGGGGATAGAGAAAGTAAAAGACTGTCAGGTTTCCTAGGCTACTCAGTCCACTTAGTGCTTCCTAACAGTTGCGATAAAGAGGTGCAAAAACCTAACACCTTTAAACTTAATTCCCTTAACTGCAAAATAAATATATGTACACATAAACTATTGTGCAGAAAGGAAGACGTTAATAGGGTTAAAACATGATAAAAGCAAAAAGATTTGTACTGGAATTACGGTGTAAACACCAATGTAGCCAGTTCTGATTTGAAATCGAAGTCTGTTTAAACACTGACTACATGAGATGGTAATATGTTCTAGGAAAATGAATTTTATGATAATCAGCTGTAGTAGATGGAATCTGAAATGCCTGATAACTGTAGTGTCTGGACTGTCTTGTGTAAGATGTAACGTATTGCTTAGGATCAGCATCAACATGATAATAAACCATTTTGTGAAATAAAATTAGTCTACTATATTGTTTTCTAAATTGCAATGTATTCCAATTTAAGTCTTTTATGAGACAGTGCCTTGGTCTTGCTGTAACTGTTTGTTACAAATCTTGCAGCTTGTCTTTGAACGTTTTCTAATTTATCTATATCCTTCTGATGGAAGGGATCCTTTACACTAGAACAGTATTCTAAAGTTGTTCTTGCAATAGTATTATAAGCAGCTGCCTTGATGGAGCTTTTAGAAGAATGTATGTTACGTTTTAAGAAACCTAAGCTCTGACTAGACTAGGTAAAAGTCATGCTGCTTGTCAACCAGGATATCAAATTTATCTAAATGATCTAAGATATTACTACATTTTATATCTAATATGTGCTCTAAGATCTTACAAGCTATTAGTATGCAGGTTAAAGACACTGGCTTATAATTTGAAGCTTGAAATGTTTCACCTTTTTAAAAAACAGGCGTTACATCGGCCTCGGACCAGTCTGAGGGTACAGAACCAGTATTAAGAGATTCATTGAATAAGATAGTAAAAATTGGTGCTACCTCATTTGCACACTCCTTTAAATTCTAGGTTTAATCTGATCTGGACATGGTGCTTTGAATGGATTTAAGATTTCCAGAATTTTCTTAACACCATTTTGTTACGTTTATTTCAGATATTCTTAGGACGGCCAGCACATATTTATGCAGTCTCGCCAGGCATATGTATGTTTTTGACAACACAGAAAATGACGTCACTCGACCTTCAGTTTTTTCCGGAAGTAAATAAAATGAAAGTAGAAATGCTAAACTTGAAAACGAAAGCCGCATTTTGATTCGTAGATAGTCAGGGGTCACGCGCAGGGGTCACCCCGTCTAAATGTATGCGCGTGGACTTTTTTTTTTTTTTTTTTTTTTTTTTTTTTTTGCTATTGGGGAGCCAATTTTCAGCACTTTATTACGAATTGAAATTACCTGGGCTTTAGTACAGCATGTCAGCTTTTAATCTACGAAAACATATTTGAGCTCTGGATAAACAGAAATCCCACAGGGGTCCGTCACGGACCAAGGGTACATTGATTTTTGATGTTGTCTGAGAGTGTCAGTATATGCCTCAGATGTAAGATATAACCGTATTTGAGAGCTGCAGACCTAGTCATTTCAGAAATATTTTCAAAATAAGTTTCGTGTAATAAATGTTGTTTCTACGGAAGCGTGAAAGGGCCATCAGACGCTAATACGTTTTAGTACGTTAAGGCTGCGGAAAGGATATGCTGGCAAAAATGCTATGTCCAAGGTTTGGTAGATTATGATCTGGATCATTTGTGAAACCAGAAGAAAAAATTCAGGTCCCCGCCGATGATAGGATGATAGTTGTACTGTTTAGTTGATCTGTAAGGTTTGTGTTCTAATTCATCTATGCATCTAAGATCCTTGTCAGGCCTGTATGCACTACAAACAAGCAAATCTTCTTTCCTTTCTGCTTTATATTATATTTACCCATATTATTTCTGAGTCAGACTTAATTTCAGAAGGAGAAGTACCTGTTCTACCTTTTCTATCAGTCCTGTAAACTCTCGGGGAAAACTTCAGAATTTAATTTTTAGCTTTAGCCAAGATTCATTCCAAAGTACTACATCAGGTTTTACTGTAGCTAGCATAGAAAAAAAACTTATTTCTTTCTTCTTTACAGATTGGCAATTCACGGTAAATATTTTCAAATGCTGTACATACTGATATTTATAATTTGATGGTTTCGGCAGATTGGTTGGTGTGCTACAGTGTAATAGCATAAAATGTTTTGCTCCGCATGGTGACTGAACTTTTTAAGACAAACGGAATTAAGAAAACTGTTTCCGTTATTGTCACAACATTAAATCAATGTTGAGGGATATTGTATTATTGAAGCCGGGCACGTATAATGGCTACCTCTTATACTACTTTTTATACTATTATGGTCATTTTATTTTCAATCATTTTCTTTTTTCAAATAAAAATCAAGATACACTATTTTGATCGGCAAAAATATTGTACAGTAAGTTGAATTAATTTTTTTTTAATCATTCAGCAAGAAAAGGAGGGGGGTGGGGGAGCTGTTTACGAAAATTCAGAAGTTGCGGTAACCTTCAAAATGAGGTAAGGAGTTGTACTCGTGTGTCAGATCTGAGAATATTGTCAATTTATGCATAAATTGCCGAACAGCAGTTGAGTTCGGATAAGCTCGTTATCATTTTTTAAAAAACTAACTGTAATAAAAGGAAACAGCGTGGGGGCCATTTGGTCTAGTCGCGTAATGGCGGACAGGTTTTTGAACACTATTTTTCTCTTGGCATGACCACACCTGTACGAAAGTAGGAACTGTTTTACAGCTGTAGAACGTCTGTAAATGAACTGTATTTTGAAATTACAGCTGTAAATGACCTGTAGTGGAAATGATCAGAAATACAGTTGAAATGTACAGATGTAAAACATGTACTTTTCAAAATTTCAAAAAAATAGCTGTAAGAAAACTACAGTTGAAAGTTACAGCTGTAAAATGTTCATGTCTCAAAACTTCAACTTCTGTTTGAGGGAAACATGAGTACTGTCAGTCATCTTTTATTAAGTTCGGTGGGATATAAGTAAGTTCAGAGAGATAGGCATCTTCTTAATTATTGGAAGGACTAAGTACAACTGTTTTGTTATGTAATATAGTTATAAAAGGACATGTATATGTACATGCATTAGCTATTTACGTTATATTTGAAGCTGATAAGTTTAAATGTAATAATTACAAAATTGTCATATGTTTTCATGACAAAGAAAGTTTTATAAACGAAATCTGATGCATAATTTCTACTTTATGTCCTACTATTGAATTTTGCAAATGCTATACTGTAATTTAACATATTTCATATTATTTTTTACTTACAATATCATTTATTTTGCCATTTTTTGTAGTAATTGCTACCCTTTCTAGAGAATGACAATTCATCCTAAAACTTTTTGTACCTCTGATTTCGTCCCTTAAATAATGTCCTCTTTTTCAACACCTGTAATATTTCTACAACTGTAAGTAACTCTGAGGCATTTTTACAGCTATATATATATATATATATATATCATTTTCTTTTACAGCTGTTAGTCTTTTTTACATCTGTATCTCATTTGAATAATTCAAACTATTTTACAGTCGTTTTACAGCTATAAACTGAAATCTACAGCTGTGAAATCAATGTTGTTATATGAAATCTACAGGTGTAAATTTGAAATAATCATAACTGTAATTTTGAACAAAAGTACAGGTCTTTTACAGCTGTAAAATTTCATACAGACAGAGGTCTAAATTAAAGCTGGTTTCTGTTTAAAGTTCATTGTGGATGTATTTTTTGACATTTTGGTAGAAAAAAATGGAGAGGAGGATGTATGTGGTGAAGTGAAACTCAATTTTAGTACGAGTAGTATTTCCAGGTCCAAAGTGTAAACCCTCCAATTATCGTCCAATATCCCTCTCATGTATCGCCTCAAAGTAAATGGAGCTTATCCTGGTCTCCAACATTATGTCCTTCTTTGATAAGTTTAATATCCCTAGTCTTTATCAACATAGTTTCAGGTCAAAGCACAGCTGCTAAACCCAGCTAATAAGTTTCTCCCAAGAAGTCAATGACAACTGAGAACAAGGTCAAAAAAAACAAATATCATAGTCATGGATTTCAGCAAAGCTTTTGATAAGGTAGATCACCATAACCTAGTCCATAAGTTACAAAGATTTAGGTGTCAACCCACGGGCCACTTTTTGTGTCAAATCCTTCCTGCAGGGTCGTGCCCAGTAGGTTGTCGTTGAAGGTCACAATTCAGACAATCACCCCCGTCCTCTCTGTCCCTCAAGGCTCGGTCCTTGGTTCTTGCCTTTTCCTTTCCTACATAAATGATCTGCCTGACAGTGTCAACGGCAAAGTGAGGCTGTTCGCAGAATCAATCGCAAAAGAAACCTTGTAATCTTCCCCTCTACGCTGCACGACATCGAATTAAAATCGGCAGATTCTGCCAAATATCTATGTGTAACCATCAGCAAAGACCTATCATGGACTAACCATATCAACAACATAACATCCAAAGCAAACAATTTCGTAAGATTCCTTAAACGAAATGTCTAAACCCCAAATAAAAGAGTCGAAGAGGTTGCATATAAAAGCTATGTTAGACCCCAGTTAGAGTTCTGTTCCACCATATGGCATCCGTGGCAAAAATATCTAATCCTTAAAATAGAGCACGTCCAAAGATCAGCAGCAAGGTATGTCTAGATCAGTAGTGTTTCCGGTAGCGTTGAATGAACTAAACTGGCAAACCCTAAAACAACGCCGTAAAACCAGTGCAGTTACAATGTTGTCTAAGATCCAACACCACCTTGTTTTTGTTGACCATAATCACCTTAGAAGAACTAGAAATCTGAACTATTTTATACCGTATTCAAAGGCACAAACCTCCTTATTCGCAGAAGTATACGTCGGTGGAGAGTCTCGATGTGTCTTTGCAAGCTAGTCCCAGCTTAGAAATATTTGCTGGGGCAGCTGCTACCTTTCTATCAGTTCTAATTCAACTTCCTGCTTTTACTTTTAATCTAGCTTGTAAAATAGTTATTTTACTCTATCTTTGTGATGCACATACTTTCTGTATTTTTACTATTTTAACAGCTACCCCTGACAACGCGCATGCTATAGTCATAATCGTTAACGATTGCTAAGGCGTAAAAAAATTGTTTGTTTCCGGTATCCCGACCTACCCTAAATTTTTGGCCCGACCCTAAATGTTTTTATGGCCTCGGAAAATATTTTTTTCAAGTTTTTAACAAAATGATGCAAAACTGCACTTTTTATGCGTTAAACGTGGCCAGTGATGTTAGAAATCAACTTACTGATGCTCTAAAGGCATATCCCCCTTATTTGTAATCATTTTTTGACAAAAAAATAATTTCCGAAAAGTCTCCCTTAATAAAAAAAAAATTCCAGAAAAAAAAATTTCCGACCTACCTACCCTAATTTTTTTGAGCATGTTACCGGAAACAAAGAATTTTTTTAGGCCTAAGGCGTAAAAAATATTCGCTTCCGGTATCCCGACCTACCCTAAATTTTTGGCCCGACCCTAAATGTTTTTATGGCCTTGGTGAAGTTTTTTTCAAAGTTGCAAAACCGCACTTTTTATGATTTAAACATGGTCAGTGATGTTAGAAATCAACTTACTGATGCGCTGAAGGCATAACCCCTTATTTGTATTCATTTTTTGACACGAAAATAATTTCCGAAAAGTCTCACTGCATAAATAAATAATAATAAAAAAATCAGACCTACCTACCCTAATTTTTTGAGCATGTTACCGGAAACAAAGAATTTTTTTAGGCCTAAGCAGTAGATATAGGACATAGACGTGATTTGATGTGATTTTACAGTAAGCAGTTGTAACGAGAGAAATCTCTCTTAGAAGATACATGACCCATAATTTCTCTTCATTTTTTTATCAGTTTTATCATAACTCTTTAAAATGAGGTAAGATGGGTCTTTTGTGTTTGACCTATTTTGCAATCGTGAAACATCGAATATTTCCGTATTTTCCGTCTATTGAGTAGCATAAATAGTATGGTAAAGGTTAAATTTTGGAGTCACATGACCTAAACATGGTGGAAAGTGCGTTGGTGGGAAGGATTACCAGAAATGCGTAAGATCTGTGTATTTGCAACAGAAATAAGTTCAATACTGTCTTTTTTGTTTGGTAAATTATGTTTCTTTTATGTTTTCCTGCGTGATAACAAACTAATTGACCATATGCAGGGCTTTTTTCCGCTATAAATCTACCTCGTGTAATAGTCCCCTTTTTACATACCCCTTTCAAAGGGGTCCGACACGTGTGGGTCACCTTAATATGGCATAATAAATAGTCCTAAGGCACTGGGGGCAAAAACATTGGTCAATAGATATATTACTTTGACCAGGGAAATTGCTCTCTATGGGCCCTTCAACTACCTCACTCTTCAAAACCCCCAAAATTTTTAACACGCTTCGTTGCATCCATTGTTTCTCTCTGTGAATTACAGGGCTATGCATTGCCACTCATGAAAACACACAACTTTAATCCATGCCTTAAACGATGTTCATTTTGTCAAGCTTTGTATGTCACAATAACGAATAAATTTTGATCCATTTACACGCGTTCGTACACACGGAATGCATCAGTAAAATGACTCTTGAATGCAAATTGTCGGTAAAAAATTGCTACAGTCCGATAAACAAACATATTTACTAAAACTCACCACTAATGTTATATTTATATTTCACTTAACACAGACGAAAATCAGTTTCAAGTAAATTTTAAGAATATTTCCCCCATCATCCTCCATCATTACTGGTGCGTGCTATTTGACAGAACGGTTGATGTAGCAAGTGATTTTAAAGCGCTTAGCCAATCAAATCATTTGTTCCATCACCGGTTCTGTCAATAGCACGCGACATGGAAAATGGAGTATGTTGGTGAAAATGTTTTGAAATTTACTTGGAACTGATTTTTGTCTATGTTAAGTGAAACAGAAACATTTCAACAGTGGTGAGTGCTAGTAAAATATGTTTGTTTATCGATCTGTAGCAATTACTCGCCGATAATTTGAATTTAAGATTCATTTAACTGATGAATTCCGTGTGTACGAACGCGTGTAAATGGATTGAAATTTATTCGTAATTGTGACATACAAAAATTAAGCTTGACAAAATGAACATCGTTTAAGGCATGGATTAAAGTTGTGTGTTTTCATGAGTGGCAATGCATAGCCCTATAAATTCACAGAGAGAAACAATGGATGCAACAAAGCGTGTTAAAAATTGTGGGGGTTTTGTAGAGTGTGGTAGTTGAAGGGCCCATAGAGAGCAATTTCCCTGGTCACAGTTATATATCTATTGACCAATGTTTTTGCCCACACGTGTCGGACCCCTTTGACCCCTTTCAGGCCCTCACTTCGTGTGAGTTTGCTTGCTAAATATAAATTTGAACTATGTAAAGTTTTTAGCAAAGGTTAAGCTTTATTTTGATACTGACCATTGATTTCAATTTGCAGAAATAAAAAAGTTACAGGTAAAAAACCTCATTTTCTGTTTCGGGTTTATCATCAGTACCAGTAGATTTTGGTAATTTGCAAATTGTCCCAATTAAGACAATTTCCGAGAGCATTTTCCCAATTCCACCTGTGTCGGTGGCATTCCCAAATTGATGAAAAAAAGGCCTGATATGGACATTATAGATGTTCCGGTATTTCCGTAAATAGGGTCAGGGGGGCTGGCGAGATTAACCGATATAAAGACCGTGTACATTATTAGCGATTATTTTTGCCAGAAGATTAGGATTTAGGAAAGTTCTTACTTTCTCACAAAGGAAATACTATTCTACGACCTCGGCAACAAATTTTTTTGCAAAAGTAATCTGTTTACCTTGAAAAAATACGAATAATTTCACACCTTTGGTATCAAGTCTTGGAAGCGGCAGTGTAGAATAAAAGATAAATTTAGAAAATAAAGTAAACTTCGAGGATACTTTTGCTACATCTTAATTACAACAATGTTAAATGATAATCTGCAATACTTTTTTTTATTCATTTTCTTTGTTTAAAACTTGAAAAAAAGATAAACTAAACACTACAGCCATATAGCGTAATGGCCGATACTCCCCTCACCGTAAAACCGGGAACGGGCGTTTATTGGTGGTTTATACTGGAAAACGGGATTTATCCTATAATGTTGATATCGAGAATATGAATTAAGGCACCGCGAATTGGGTTTTATCATTACAAAGAAAATATTCACAACTCAAAGAAAAGTGAAAATTCGTGAGAACCTATTCACTTGAAACAGCAAGTTTACATTTAGTGTCATCATACCTGTTACAGCAAATATCATACTTTGCAAATTTACGGGAAGCCGTCACGTTGACGTCATCCGCCGCGTTCTCGTTTTCTTTTCTTTCTTTTTTTGTTTGCACTCCGCACAGAACTCCTAACTGTTCAAAAGATATTTTTCAGTTGCATAGAATCTATGCATTTTCAAATCGAAAAAGAGAAATAAAAGAAACATGCTGGCGTGGTTTACGAATTTTTGCGACTGATTCGGGGTGTTCTGTTACTGATGCAGACAACCAGTCTGCTGAGTGTACATAAAACGGAACCGGAAGTCATCGAAAAAATTGCCTTGGTATATGCAGACAACAAAGAGGAATAACTATATACAGACGTTACCGTCCTGGGGATTTTCATCCCCAGCGCTTTGCGATAAACCCCCTATCAATCAGCAAAAAAAATCACAGGCAAGGAAAATGCAAGAGTTATGCAGCATGGTATATTTTTCTCTCAAATGTTACAACAGGCCTCGACCTTAACTTTTTTCAGCAGTTGCCAGCAGGTCCACCAACTGCTAAAATCTAGTAGACCTGCTCAGACTTTAGTGGACCTCCAATTCTATCACAAAAATTGTGATGTTGTAGACGTCATAACTTCATATGACTCAAAGAAGCAGAACTTATTTCTAAAATAATTAAAAATGAAGACTGTAGCAATCTGTTATCCCGAAAATAATTATTTTGAAAAGTGTCCCAAAATATGGACACAATAATCATCTTCACCCGACCCGTGTTGAAAATGAAAAAAAAAAAAAACAAAAACAAAAAACAACAAAAAAAACCCATTAACAATTGTCGGTAATTATTCTGTTGGTAAACTAAGTAATTGGCCTTATTTTCATTATCAATTAACACCTCCTCAAAGAGCTAAATGAAGGGTGTCGGTTTGAATTTTATGGCATCTGAAGTGGAGATCAAAGCGGTATAGTTGCCCGAGGTTGTCATGGCATTACGTCATGTTTTCGCGCCATGTGACACATCACTGTCTGATCGTACTTTCTCGATTCCTTAAATTGTTGAGAAGAAATCAATAAAAAAGTTTTTTCTTTAATTTTTTAAAAGCGAATGTGCAATATCCCGAATAAACTGACATGTAGGGTAAAATGGGGTAACTGGGACACTTAAAGAAACACTGTTGAGTAATATGTTAGTAAGACAAAATATATACTTGGTTTATTGATATTTCAGTATGCGCAACCTATATAATATATGACGAATATAAACTTTTACAAATACCTGATAACCTGTGATTAACTATAAATTAATTAAACATTGGTCAAGTGTCCCAAGTTACCCCACCCAGTTGGGGTAACTTGGGACATTTTAGTTTTATTAGAATTTATGTATATTACAGTCGCATTTATGACAAATGAAACCATTCATGTCCACAGATCAAAAACGAATTCTAAACTGAAAATATAGCTCAGTATTAATTACAATTTATGACTGTTTTGTAAAACAAGGATGCATAAAGAATCAATATGTCCAAGTTTTACCTAAATTATGTCATTATTTGTTTCAATATATGCTTATTATATAAATCGTTTAAAATAGAAAAATGTTATAAGTGTAAATAACTATGTATGAATTAAACATACACTTGACATAATCCATTATGTACTTATATATGTGATTTTTACACTTGAAACTGATCAAAATTTTAAACAGTCTTAAAACAGATTTTATCAAATATTAACGGGACAATTAAAATGTGTGTCTTTTTTCACAAAGAAATAAGGACATTAACTAGCTTTTTGCATACAGGAAGACTCGGGGAGGAGGGGATGAAATGTGAGGGGAATGAAGGCAGGGTTAAGGAGATCTAGAGGGACACATGGGCATACGCTCTCGGAACCTATTGGCAACTGTACCTAGAATGTGTTGTCTGGCCAATATTTGGTGTTTGCTTTAGCCTGAATATTTGACACAACGTCATCTTTTAAAGGAGTAATTAACTAAAAGAACTACTATGTTGGCTTGACTGTCAGTTGGTTCCTGCGCTTCACCTAGTATAAATACTACTTATTAATATAAGATTTGCCGACAGTTTCTTTAAACATGATAGAAATATTAGTATTAGCCTATTAGACTATCAAAAATTCTAAACTCACCAGATTTTACGCAGAATGAGTGGGAGGGGTTCACGGAACGATCTCCCTTTAAATAAACGTATGTGACTAAAAAGTGACTTAGATCATCTAAACTTGGTATCGGGTAGAAAATTCAGTAGTTGCACCAGAGTTAAGCTAATATATATTATGACCACGCCTGTGAAATAGTGGTATACTTACAAAATATCAGAGTTTCGTCATTACTAGACTTTCTTTCCTATTTTCATTTCATTTGTGGAAAAAGATTAAAAGTTGACAATTTATAGTGGTTATGTCCAGTTATGTACAACATTTTATGTACTGTCCATTGGAGCATATCCCCATTTTCTTCCAGCATCCAGTTTGTTCAAAAATAAAATCATGGAGAACTTTGTTCTTAACGACAGTGTCCCACTTGCCCCAATACATTAGGGTAAGTGGTACTCTTTTGAAAAGGAATGTTCAAAAATAAAGTATGTTGTAATTTCTCAAAAACAAATCTCATTGTATGAAATAGTAATGTGATACCTATAGCTTTGCAACTCTTCCCATAACTGAAGGTATCAACACGTACCAATATAAATATTTTGGACATGCCATATTTCACAAACAAGCACCTGTTTTATAACGTTGTTGTCTGACGTCAACGCAACGGTTCATGACAGGCCACTTTATTATTCAAAATGAAAGTCAATAGAATTTTAAAAAAATAATGCCATGTCCTTGATTTGCAATGATACATAATATGCTTCAATATTTCAAACAAGTTAAATGGGATATAAGATGTATAGGAGAACCAGTTTCTTGCGTCAAAATTGACGTCACATTTAGGATCAAGCCGTTACGGTACCGAAATTAAATATCTTTAAGATCTTATTGATATACCGACCACATATAAGCAAATATATCTAGAAAGTCAGACGACTATTTCCACTGTGCGTTTCACTAGACAGGAACATAACGAGAATATTTTAATGCACCATCTGAAAAAAGTAGGCATAATTATTTACAGCGTGTAATTTTATGTTTTCTTATTTTTATTTAATTAGTAATATTCTCAACATATGTCTAAGGAAATCGATTCTTAAAATATTTTCCAATCTATCGGCAGAAAAGTTTTGTCATAATAGGCTTTAACACTGAATGTTCTTTTTCAACATATGATCTTATTAAGGGAACGTAACCAATATTTACCCCAATTTACTGAAAAGTGTAAAGTGTCCCAGTTTCCCCATTGTCCCAGTTACCCCATTTTACACTAAATGTGTTAAGCCGTGAACGATATTAGTGGATATCCTACCTCTGTGACCTATTTGCCCTCAAGGAATTTACATTATTGTTTGAGAAGAATATCTAACAAAGTGTTGTGTCAAAAAATACATGTACAAAGAATCATTTAAAACTTACTAAAAACCGCAACGACATCATACTGCTTTATTTTAAAACCACAATTTCTATTTACGTTCACGAGGTCACGTAACCTATTCTGCCGCGGTAACAGAAATCTGTTTGCCAAAAATCGTTTTACTCCATGTATTTAAATTGCTGCCGCTTTTTCATTATTTAAGATTTTTTAATTGTGTTTTTTTTGTACTTTCTGGTCAAAAGTCTGAATTTTATTACCATAGTATGTACCGTTTATTTACTTTAAGAAAGAAATAAATAATCAAGATCGCGCTGTTTGAAATTTTACAAAACATTATATGAAAATTTGATTGTTTTTAAAGAATTTTGCCTACATTCCTGTCGATATCTTATTAAAATTGTTATAGAATTCAAACTGTATTAGTTCTCAAGCGGTGTTGAAAATTTGAAGCGATTATATTAAAAAATGAATGCACTACGCGCGTTTTTTGTGTAAAAAGTAACCGCGATGTAAATTAGATATTACGATAGGGCGCACGTGCTTGTGGAGTGGAAAATTACCAGCATGACGTTTTGATATATTTACAATTCGCGGGTAAATTCCAGTCAACTCAGGTAATTTTGCCTGATGTAATTTCTCAATTTGGTAAAGTTACCATGTAAAAACCACTCGCCCGATCGATGGAGTAGTCCATTCGTGCTATCCTGACTTTAACTCGCCAATGCTTATAACTGTAGAATGCTGTACTTAAGGCAAAATCAACTTTCGTTTTGTGAATTCGCCGATATGGGTACGATTTTTTCCTCTTATTTTTCACTTTTAAGGGTTTTATTTTACTTGCAGACCGTGACTGAAAATTGGTTGACCGTCGGTCTACCCAACTTTTGATAGTTAGTGGACCTGCCAATATTTTGGTTGCGTCGGTCCAACGGTCCACCGCTAAGGTCGAGGCCTGAATTGTATCAGTTGAATCGATTAAGAAGGATATAGATATATAGTTCAAAGTGTTAAGTTATATAATTAATATGAAATTAGGTGCCAGCTATGATGCATAAAGTAGACCAAACTAAAAATGACTCATATTTGCGAATATGAGATCAACAAAGTATAAAATACACACAGAACGACATCAGGAGATAATCTCATGTAAGCTCGTGTGACCTCGTTATCTTATTTAAGCGCTTGCTGACTTGATCACTTGTGATCAAATTAACAGATGCTTGTTAAAGTATTACACTTTATTAGTATTACAGCCGGGACGAAAAAACCAAATCGGGTCTAATTTTCAAACGACAGATGTTCATTTCTCAGACTTCCAATCATAAATTCCTTCCTTCCCCTTGTAGAGAATACTAATAACATTTAAAAAAAGCACCATTATCAATTCATTATAAACAAACAATCTGATAGAATTAGAAAGTTTTTCATGACACAAACTTTTATCCTTCTACTGTCTATTGCATACACCGGTAATTAAAATGAGATATCATTCAGTTCCCAGGTTATGTTGAAAAAATTTGCTCTATATGCCTTTCAAGTTGCTGATCTATTTATTATGCCACCCTTCGAAGAAGGAGGGGTATATTGTTTTGCAGATGTCGGTCGGTCGGTCGGTAGGTCTGTCGGTCGGTCGGTCGGAATGTAGACCAATCCGTTTCCGGATGATAACTATAGAAAACTTGGGCCTAGGATCATGAAAGTTGATAGGGAGGTTGGTCATCACCAGCAGATGACTCCTATTGATTTTGAGGTCTGTATGTCAAATGTCAAGGTCACAGTGACCCTGAACAGTAAAACGGTTTCCGGATGATAACTCAAGAACACTTGGGCCTAGGATCATGAAAGTTGATAGGGAGGTTGGTAATGACCAGCAGATGACCCCTATTGATTTTGAGGACAGTATGTTAAAGGTTAAGGTCACAGTGACCCTGAACAGTAAAACAATCCGTTTCCGGATGATAACTCAAGAACGCTTAGGCCTAGGGTCACGAAAGTTGATAGGGAGGTTGATCATCCCCAGCAGATGACCCCTATTGATTTTGAGGACAGTATGTCAAAGGTCAAGGTCATAGTGACCCGGAACAGTAAAATGGTTTCCAGGCAATAACTCAGGAACGCTTGGGCCTAGTTTCAGGAAAATTGATAGTTAGGTTGGCCATGACCAGCAGATGACCCTTATTGATTTTGAGGTCATTAGATCAAAGGTCAAGGTCACATTGGCCAGGAACACTTAAAGGGTTTCTGATCTTCTTGTCCAAAACCATAGGGCCTAGGGCTTTGGTATTTGGTAGGTAGCAAAATCTATTGGTCCTCTACCAAGATTGTTCAGATTATTTCCCTGGGGTCAAATATGGCCCCACCTTGGGGGTCACATGGTTTATATAGACTTGATGTAGGAAAAAACTTTGTCCAAAACCACAGGGCCTAGGGCTTTGATATTTTGTATATGACATCATCGAGTGGTCCTCTACTAAGATTGTTCAAATTATTCCCCTAGGGTCAAATATGGCTCCGCCCTGGGGGTCACATGGTTTACATAGACTTATATAGGGAAAAACTTTGAAAATCTTCTTGTCCAAACCACAAAGACTATGGCTTTGATACTTTGTAATGTAGCATCATTCAGTGGTTCGTATTTTTTGTATATTTTGTATATGACATCATCGAGTGGTCCTCTACTAAGATTGTTCAAATTATCCCTCTAGGGTCAAATATGGCCCCGCCCCAGGGGTCATATTGTTCATATAGACTTATATAGGGAAAAACTTAGAATCTTCATGTCCATAACTTAAATCATTCAAATTTGGACCACATGTATAGTTTTGAGTGGCAAGATGAAGCTTGACATGAGTTGACCTTGATCTTGACCTTATGACCTACTTTCACATTTCTGTAGCTACAGCCTTCAAATTTGGACCACATGCATAGGTTTGTGTACTGAAAAAAACTTTGACCTTGTTATTGACCTAGTGACCTACTTTCACATTTTGGAAGGTACAGGTTTCAAATTTGGACCACATGCATAGTTTTTTGTTCCAAAATAAAATTTGACCTTGATTTTGACCTACTTTCACATTTCTCAAGCTAAGCCTTCAAATTTAAACCACAAGCATAGTTTTGTGTACTGAAATGAACTTTGATCTTGAGATTGACCTAGTGACCTACTTTCACATTTCTGAAGGTACAGAATGACCATGAAATTGATCTAGTGACCTGCTTTCACATTTCTCAAGCCACAGCTTTCAAATTTGGACCACATACACATTGTTATGTACCGAAATGAAATTTGACCTTGATTTGACCATGAGCTATTCTTGAAATTTGGAACATTCAAAAATGGCCCAGTGAATGGCGCCAAGATCACTCTGTAATCTCTTGTAAGGTTAATAGGTTAAAGGTCAAGGTCAGATTAAACCAGAATGG
Source organism: Mercenaria mercenaria (assembly GCF_021730395.1). Taxonomy (NCBI): domain Eukaryota; kingdom Metazoa; phylum Mollusca; class Bivalvia; order Venerida; family Veneridae; genus Mercenaria; species Mercenaria mercenaria. The sequence continues at coordinate 31,464,991 of NC_069362.1, forward strand.
TAGAACTTTTGTTTGCAGTGAGCATATAATTTCTGTTCCTTGTGCAATTACTGAATGCATCAAGGGGGACATTGCGTGTTCGACGAGCTCTTGTTTTTATAGCTCTTTGATTAGATCAAATACCAGTCAATATGAGATCTATTTAATTTTCAAATCAACCAAAGTTTTGCCATAAACATTTTAATATATTTTTTTAGCTCATCTGATTTTTTGAAAAAAAATGATGAGTTATTGTCATCACTTGAGCGGTTGTCGGCGTCGGCGTCTGCGTCGGCGTTGCCTGGTTAAGTTTTATGTTTAGGTCAGCTTTTCTCCTAAACTATCAAAGCTATTGCTTTGAAACTTGGAATACTTGTTCACCATCATAAGCTGACCCTGTATAGCAAGAAACATAACTCCATCTTGCTTTTTGCAAGATTTATGGCCCCTTTTGTACTTAGAAAATATCAGATTTCTTGGTTAAGTTTTATGTTTAGGTCAACTTTTCTCCCAAACTGTCAAAGCTATTGCTTTGAAACTTGGAATACTTGTTCACCATCATAAGCTGACCCTGTACAGCAAGAAACATAACTCCATCTTGCTTTTTGCAAGATTTATTGCCCCTTTTGGACTTAGAAAATCAGTTTTCTTGGTTAAGTTTTATGTTTAGGTCAGCTTTTATCCTAAACTATCAAAGCTATTGCTTTAAAACTTGCAGCACTTGTTCACCATCATAAGTTGACCCTGTACAGCAAGAAACATAACTCCATCCTGCTTTTTGCAAGATTTATGGCCCCTTTTGGACTTAGAAAATATCAGATTTCTTGGTTAAGTTTTATGTTTAGGTCAACTTTTTCTCTTAAACTATCAAAGCTATTGCTTTGAAACTTGCAACACTGTTCACCATCATAAGCTGACCCTGTACAGCAAGCAGCGTAACTCCATCCTGATTTTTGCAATAATTATTGCCCCTTTTGGACTTAGAAAATCATTTTCTTGGTTGAGTATTATGTTTAAGTCAACTTTTCTCATAAACTATCAAAGCTATTGCTTTAAAACTTTCAACAGTTTTTCACCATCATAAGTGGACACTGTACATCAAAAAACATAACTCTATCCTGCTTTTTGCAAGAATGATGGCCCTTTTTAGACTTAGAAAATCACGGGTAGGACAATATTTCTATCACACAAAAAAAATCAGATGAGCGTCAGCACCCGCAAGGCGGTGCTCTTGTTTTATTTAATATGTTTATTGTTTTATTTTAAATAATTCAATTAAATTGGTAAATAAGAATATTACATTTCATATTCAGTCTTCACCTTGCATACATGAATATGAGATTCTAACTGCTCATGCAAATTATTTCAATAATATATACCTTATAAATTCTTCAAGTTCAAATCAACCCAAATTTTGCCTGAAAATAGTTTAGAAATATATTCAGTAGTTTGATATATAAAATAATAAATTTATTTCATAAAAAAAAAATCCCATATTGATCTTTACAGCGCATTCACGACGGTGCCCCATTCACAAATACAGTATGATACAGCTTGAGTGAATTATTTCAAATAAATTTTGTATTAATATATATTACAGTTTGATAAAAAAGAACAATTAATTTATGATTTAATTCATAAATAAAAATTTACACTTGTTACCACCCTCGCCCTTCCAATACCCCGATAACCTCAAAATACCCCCCTTCCCATCTGGTCCCACCAAATAACCCCTGCCCTCCCATTTATCTGTGAAATACCCCCTTCCACCGGCTTGAGAACTGCTTCCACGCTATACAAACAAAATACCTTCCCCACTCCTTCCCGCTAGACACCCCCCCCATCCACCTGTTCCTGACCCATTAACTTTAAATGACCACCCCTGTTCCTAAAAACTGTTTTCACAGGGGGGTGGCTGTTTTCTGGAATAGCCCAATTCATGAAAATTTGTTATGAATGTAGTGAATCAAACAGTTTCAGTTCTGTGATAGGACATGAATAATCATGCAAATGATGTTCACAAGATAAAGATAACAGAATCTAGCACCAGAAGCCACCATTTACATACATTGTATATCACCTATATTTAAAACTGTTAGAGTTGGGGGTTGGGTCCTCCTATTCCAAATTGAAGTAGGGAATACCCCATTCTGTACATGTATAACTCCACTCGGCACTCTATGTCGTGACAATCACGCTTTTTCCATCTACTTGTTTCCCTAATGAAAATTTCAGAATCTGGGCCTGCAAAGTTTCTTTTCCTTTCATGGCTTTTGTGGTTTTAACAACAATTTACAAATAAAGCCCACATAATGTCAGGCTTAACCTCCTGACATTAGTGCATTTTTGATGACGTTGGCGCAACATTAAGACGCGACAGAACGTGTGCATATTTCTCGATGCAAATCTAATACACAATGTAATCTTTTTAAATTGCATATGCATCTACATTTAAAATAATTATATAAATGATTCAAATTTTTGTTAATAAGCCTGAATGAAATTGAAAAACTGTTGCGACGACATTTACATGAAACTCAGACGTCACAAATGACATCACGCACCCGATATGAAATTTGAACGTCAATACAGAAAAATATTGATGTTTCAGGTGCCATGAAACGTAACAGAGTTCATAAATAAGATGTAATAATTAAATGTATGTATGGCCGACACAAGGTGATAATTTTTTTTAATTTTAAATCACAGGAGTCTGAAATTCTATCAATAAGACCATAGAAGTCTATCTTTACAAAAAATACGCCCTATATATATAAAGTTTATTTTATATATATAGGGGGTATTTTTTGTAAAGATAGACTTCTATGGTCTTATTGATAAAATTTCAGACTCCTGTGTTTAAATAGAATGTGTATCTCAGTATTTTATCAAACTTTAATAGATTTTGTTGCACTGTATGATAAATACATCATGTGACAGACACTGCTACCTGCTTAACTTTAATTAGGTTTTAATTTGAAATATTTATGATTATTTCAGTCTGGTCAGTGTGTTTACATAATGTAGCAATTGGTGGACTATTAATACCAGCTGTGAAACAGTCAATATAGATGACTATGACTTATATTATAATGGATTCAGTGTGTAAGATTGTGGTACTGGCGTTACTGTTGGAAGTATCATCCTCTGCTGAAATAGGTAAGTCACTTTATTTCCTGCCTGCACAGATACACTCACAAAAAATGTATATAAAATAGGAAAGAAGAAGGTGAGAACCAGCTTGGGGGCAGCATGCAACAGTCAACTGTCAGTCAGTTTGTTTATTTTTTTGTCTTGTCAATAACTTTGTCATGCCTAGATTTGAAATATTTGCACAAACATTTGCAGTATCCGTATGATATTCTATATGTAAGACCCAGACCACTAGTTCAAGTCGGTGTAGAAGTGTCCGGTAACTCACTGTGAGACACAAATTTTGAGTCTCACATTACACATATTAAGGTTATCACTTTATTCCTAGCCATCTAAAGAGGCATTTATACTGAGTCTAATACATATATATATATATATTATATATATAATAAGACTCATTTTAGTGTATCTGGCTGAAATGAAAGATAAAATGGCACTACGAAGCATTGTGAATTTAAAAAGCTGTTTTATTTTTATTAATCTTCAGTGCCTTTCTGTCACCAGATATTTTAATTACTCTGGGTCTTTTGTTAATTTTTTTTATTTGACATATATTTTTCAGTGGATGACTACAAGTTGAATTTGACAAGCAGTGGACCAGCAGTGTTTGGCTCATATATAACATTTCAAGCACAGTTATTTCTTGGTGCTAGTAGTAAAACTCCACAAGATGAGAAGTTGTTCCGATATGATTGGAAAGATACAGTTGATCTCTTGACAGTAAGCAACTTATTATTATTATTTAGTTTAGAAGATATTAGTAGTTGAATTTGATCTTTTGTAGTGGTTACATGAATTATACTAAAAATGTTCCTTTAGTCACTTCATATTTCATTTTCTGTAGATTATTTCATATCTCTCTATATCTAAAATGACTCTTGGCATTCCTGTATGACTTCAATTATTTAACTGTCATTTAACGGGTTGCCATTCATTCATTTATAAAATGATTTTCATTTCTGTACCCTGAATCCAGGCTTTATTCCAAACACCATCACTTCCGGTTTATCGAACTTTCGGAACTACCTTAAAAAGCTAAAGTGTATTTCAGTTGAGAATTGGATGAGGTAACGCATATTAAGGGAGCATTTATACTGGGATACGTTGTAGTACATGTATATCCTGACGATATTTACAAGTTCACGTACTTGGGAGGTTAAACTCATTTATTTTTGCTTGTTAATAGGATAGCGGTATATTTATTACATTCTGCAAGTTTGGGCTAGATACCTTGAAAACTTTAAGAGGAGTTTCCAGAAAAAGTTCATGTAATTTTGAGCACTATACAGCATTCTCTAAAATTTCAAAGGGCCATAACTCCTAATCCAGGCACATGACATTGTATGCAAGATATATGTCTGTAAGTTTTGGGAAAATCCCTTCAAAACTGTAGCAGACTGACTGATGGAGCATAAAAAAGAGATGAATACAGATTTTTCAAAGATTACTATTTTCACCTTTTGAAATTTTATGTAAAAAGTCATAGAGAAGCTTATGTTCATGAAAAATTCTTTAGAAAAATGAATGAAAATAATCATATTTCTTATGTCGATATTTTATATCCTAAGGAGAGCCAGCATGCAGATTTCAACACCAGCCTTCATCGCTGCTTTGATTCTTACGTTACTCCAGATGGTTATAAAATGCATGTGTCGGTGTATGATTTAAAGTCCAAAGCCGTGTTTAGACCAGTTTCAAAAAAGGAATTAGACTTCATTATTACATGTAAGTAATTTTCATATGTTTTATCTACATAGAGTATAGAGTATTTCCCGTCAGGGATTACAAAGTACAGAATTATACTTTCCGGTATATTACATGAGTCAAATATTGTCAATGGATAAAGAAATGAATTGCAGCAAATGGCACACTCTGCTACCCTCAACAATGATGATTTTGAATAACATGTTGTTGTACTTTACAAACTGAGAGTAATAAAGAATTTATATTTTAGACACTATGATTTTGCATTTTCGTTAAGGACTTCGGACACTATCATATGCTTCTAGCCTACATTTTGAATGCAAAATTCTCCATAAGTATTTAAACAATACCCAAATCGTTTCGAGCCAATGATAAACCAATGTGTTAGTTAACTTATTACAGCAGAAACTGTTTTTTATCTGTTCCTATCAAGATGTTTTTCTTATTTTATCTAGGCCAGGGTATATTTTCTTGAAAAAATAAAATGTTTAATTTCCGTAAAAATATAATGTCATCACTTTACGGATGTTTTAAATATATAAATTCCAGTCGAAAAAAGTGACAAAATCTGTTTATTTAAGGAAAAAATAACATTTTAAAATTAAAATCCTAAAAATAAATAAAAAAGCGAGCGATATTTTTGCAAACAACCTGTACTTGATTTATCTATACACTGTTCGTAATGTAAAGTTATTGATGCATTACATGTATGAATAGATATACATGTATAAGTGACCGGTCAGTTTTATTACAGTGGTTCAGGTAGTTATTTAAGTACATGTACATGTCTGTATAGCTGTGTTTTAAGTGATGGCAGGTATTTGTGTGCTGTATAACATTAATACTACGAAAAGGCAGTCATCTTATCAAGCCGTAGGGTGGGTTCTTGCTTGGAATAAGTACCAGTGGCACAGATAATATTTGAGCCACGCCATGAGAAAACCAACATAGTGCAATTGCGACCAGCATGTATCCAGACCAGCCTGTGGATCTGTGCAGTCTAGTCACGGATCTGTGCTGTCCGCTAACGGTTTCTCTAATTCCAATAGGCTTTGAAACCTAACAGCATGGATCCTGACCAGAGTGCGCTGATGCGCAGGCTGGTCTGGATCCATGCTGGTCGCAAAACACTATGTTGGTTTTCTCATGGCACGGCTCATTTGGCTTAAACATTTAATAAAAATGTATCCGAGATGACAGTTCTTTGTGGGGATTGCCTAAGGAAGCTGTATTGGAAAAAGTTAAATCGGGATAAGTCTGACAACAGCCCATTTAAAGATAATGTTGTCTAATCAGGGCAGAAGTTGTGAGCAAAACACATTCGAAATGTATCATTTGTAGGGCTAAAGTAGAAGCAGGTCGATGCATAAAAATTCCACCTTAAACTCGGCTGGACCTTTCAGTTCGTTTTCGCGTCTGGCCGTATTTGTATATGTCATCTGCATGGAACGCGACTTGACACATCACTTTCGTGACATCACACTGAATGTGAAACCGTCACTGTCATGACCTGCCATGAAGCTACTGTTCTGGACCTATGCATCACAGGCATATCAATAGCAAGCGTTATTTCTGTTTGATGGACTATAGTCAGGATCAGATTATCTGCTGTGCACATATTGACTCTTTTTTGTGGTGTTTAGTCCGTCGCAAAGGACAATACTCAATTCAGTTTTCACAGAAGGAAGAACATGAAGTAATGAATCCGTGTGACATTTAGTTCGTGTCTAAAAGAAATAAATATAAACGCACAGAAGAAGATGAAAAAAATTAAGAAATGAAAAATATATAAAAATACAAAAAATAATAAAAACAAAATGGAAAACAAATAACATCCTCATCGCTAATGGCTGGCGTGCGCGTCGCGAGGAGGGCATGCAGAAGATTAGCTGGTGTGTTGCTAGTATTTTACAGCACACATTTGCCAATCTACTGCAACAAACAACCAGGATAAGCCAATGAAAATTTAACCCAACGAATAATATTCACAGCAGTTGCTTCTCTCACTACTATACATGTATAAAATGCCTATGTGTACCCTCTCAAACATTTGCATAGTATTTGAGTTACAAACAGATGTAAAAATATGTGACAATCTAATTATTAAACATGAATGTAAAAAGTATTGGTTACTTTACATTTAGGAACACCTTGTAGTTATATTTTTTGTTTAAAAGTACTGTTCCACCCCATGCATCAACACAATAGTCACGGAAAATGTGTATAATTAATATCTACATGTGCTGGCCAAATATGGTTTTGATGCACGGGTGGGAACAATGTTGTATAAAACAAAATAGCTTTTATATGTATAATAAAAGGGTACGTAATTCTATTTAGAGCAAAACTCACCGTTTTATGAAACAAATATTGAAAATTTGACTTTAAGAAATAATTTCAAATATGTATTTTGATGGTGTATGTAATTAAATACTTATTTCTTAGTGGTTTATTTTTCACTGTTGGAGTAGGCAAATTCATATAGAAAGTGTCCGAAGTCCTTTCCATGTTCATTCTATTTTCAGCAACTTTGAATGGCAATTTGAAGCATAACCAGACTATACACAGAAGTTCGAGGGCATCAAACAACACTTTTTCAACACATAAACCTGTGCATTTCATGGCAAACCTTACAGATCACTTCAGATTTGCACCAAATTTTACATACGAATGGTTTATTGATGATGAAAAATATATAGCAGGAAATGTTAAAAATGAGAGCATAAAATTTGAGAAGCCTGGGAGACATAACGTTAGACTAGATGTTGTATCAACAGGAATTACAATAGACTGTAGGGGAGAGGAATATGTCAAAGATCTGAAGGGTTCATTCCAGACCAATGTAGTTTTGAAAGGTAAGACTGAAATGATTAGTTGAATTTATTTCATGTTTAGGTATCTTAGTTGTAGCTGCCACTGTTAAACTATTAGAAGACTGTTAGTAATTTTTAGGGGACGAGTGCAGGATACAGAAGAGAATGTAAGAAACTTTGCTGGAGAGGTAGGGACTCTATACTCATGACCTGTGATTTCATGCTCCTGCATCTTACTATGTAACCACTTCATCCACTCCTATTGCTTATATGAATATAAAGATAGGTTATAAACTGACTGATTTTATCTTTTAAGTGCATCTTAATGACATATCAACATGTTTTTAGATTGTCACTCAACACTAAATGAATTTTGTTCCTGATTAATTTCTAGACAAGAGCTGAAAGCATGACTGTAAAAACAAAGTATATAAGATGTTATGTAGAGATATAAATACTTACACCAGACCCTGACCTGATTACTGCACTGCTGTAATGGGGTTATCACTGGTAAAACTTTCATGTACAAGTCTATCATATTGACCAAATAACCTATCAAATTATATGAGGTCACACATGGAAAATAGTTTGGGTTAAGTAAACGGGATGTAGTTGTATGGTGAAGACCAGGTCAAAGGGTCTAAATTTAAGAAATGTTTTCTAAATAGCATTTGTTTGTTACGAATTGGTCAGAAGTAGTAGTTTGGTTGGTGCATGACTAATTACTCACCATATTTATAATGATTTTCTTTAAGTGTTTTAGTGAAGTGGATGAAGTGACAGAGACAAAATTAGTTCTGACTTATTCTGACCAGACGATTTGTTAATGTAGACTAAATTGAAGATGTTAATCATGATAACTAGAATCTAAACTTTATAAATCAAACCTGCTGTAACGTTCACCTGTATACAGTATAACCCTTCTTAGAATGGTCAACCCGCTGGCTTAGCTCAGTAGGGAGTGGACAGATTTACAGATTGTGGGGTCATGAGTTCGATCCCCGGTGGGGCATATGTTCTCCGTGACAATTTGATAAAAGACATTGTGTCTGAAATCATTTGTCCTCTACCTCTGATTCATGTGGGGGAAGTTAGCAGTTACTTTCGGAGAACAGATTTGTACTGGTACAGAATCCAGGAACACTGGTAAGGTTAACTGACTTTCGTGTCATAACTGAAATACTGTTGACAAAATGCATTAAACCCCAAACAAACAAACTTAGAATGGTCATTTTTAGGTCTGATAATTTAATATATAGGTAGGCAGTTCTTCTTCCAACGTGCCTGTCCATACCTGAAGTAATGCCTGGAGGGGCACCTAGGGTCTTCATCTACAATCAAAATCTGGAAAGTTGCTATTTGACTGTTGTTTTATAATTGTGTTGGTTATGAGTAAGACCCAACATATAAAATATACAGTGTGGTAGATATAACATACATATTAGAATTCTGTACTTATCAGTACTTGCGCATTCCAAAGAAATTTAGATGCAAAACATCAAAACTTGGAGGTAGTGATCACCTGTCTTACTCTACAACTTATTTTCAGTCCCCTGAGTGACTGCTATAAAATGTGTATATGTTAGCCTGTACTATTAACACTGTTTTCACTTTATTTGAAGAGGTTTGATATGTGTACACTGTTACAACTTTCCCCAATGTGATTAAGGAAGATAATATTTTAGATACTTAAAGTAAATAAAGGAAGATACCCTCCTTTATTATATGTTATCAGACATTACAAAACAATTAAGTATACATTGATCCTGATAATTTTAAATTTTGTTTACATTGTATTCAGCAAGCTGGGTCAAAATAGACTGCACATGTTTTACAATGTGTCTGTACTATAAATTTATTTATAGATACAGGACCTCCTGTGACCTCTGACCTTACAGCAGTGGGCACAGTGCCAAGCTTTATAGCCCTGTCTCACTGTAGACATGTGACTTGATACCCCATTTTCATTTCTTTAGTGTGACTGTTACATAATGACACCATGACCTAATGGTACTGAGTTCCTTGCATTTTTGTCTGTAAAATAATAACTTTCGACTAAACTGGATGTTAGATGACAATAAGTGATACAGTCAAACCTGTCTATAAAGACCACCCTTGGGAGAGCCAAAATGTGGTCTTTATAGGGGGGTTGTCTTTATTCACAGGTTAAACTACACTGTAAATGTTAAAATGGGAAACAAAACCTGTGGTCTTTAGAGCCAGGTGGTCTCTGTTCAGAGGTGGTCTTTAACACAGGTTTGACTGTACTTCAGTTTCATAAATTATTTTATCTACCCTTAAAGGATAAAACACTGCCATGAAGCTGTCTCTTCATTAATTACTACTTTATCTACCCTTGCAGTATAAATCACTTCTGTCATGTCAGTTGGACTCTCTCTTCATTGATAGCTATTTTAACTACCCTTTAAGTATAAAACACTGCAGTTAGGCTTTCTCTTCATTAATCAATGTCCTAACTACATTTTAAATGTGTCCGCCCACTTAGCTCAGTAGGTAAGAGCCTTAGTCTACGGATCGCGGGGCCGCGAGTTCGGTCTCCGGGCGGGGCACATGTTCTCCGTGACTATTTGAGAAACGACATTGTGTCTGAAATCATTAGTCCTCCACCTCTGATTCATGTGGAGAAGTTGGCAGTTACTTGCGGAGAACAGGTTTGTACTGGTACAGAATCCAGGAACACTGGTTAGGTTAACTGCCCGCCGTTACATGACTGAAATACTGTTGAAAAATCCAAAACAAACAAACAAAACCTTTTAAATGTAAAACACTACAATTAGGCTTTCTCTTCATTAATCAATGTTTTATCTGCCTTTTAAGTGTAAAACTCTGCAATTAGGCTTTCTCTTCATTAATTTTTGAGGATAAAACACTGCAGTAAGGTTGTCTCGTCATTAATTACTATTTTATTTGACCTTTAAATATAAAACACTCCAATTAGGCTGTCTCCATTAATTACTGTTTTTTTTATCTACTCTTTAAGTATAAAACAATGCTGTTAGGCTATCTCTTCATTAATTACAATTTTATCTGACCTTTAATTAAGCATAAAACACTTCAGTTAGGCTGTCTCTTCATTAAGTACTATTTTATCTACCCTTTAAGTATAAAACACTGCTGTTAGGCTGTCTCTTCATTAATTACTATTTTATGTACCCATTAACACTACCCATCTACTGCATGGATGTGCAGGCTGATCATGATCTGCACTGGTCGCAAAGGCAGAATCAGTCGTGTCCAGCATGATAAGTGTTAAGTATAAAACAATGCTGTTAGGTGTCTCACAGACTAGTCCCTTGTCTCAGAAGTTTTTCTCTTTTTTTTTTCAGTTAAGCAGAACCGATTTTGTGTAAACTAAGTTGGTAAAAGGTGTGTAATTTAAGGTGTTTTTGTGACATGAAATAATTCAGATAATGAGAAGGTGATTATAATTTCAGATCCTGTGTTAAAGCTTAACCTATATGGGAAGACTGCGATAACTGAAGGAGGGAATATAACTCTTGTTGCAGTCTTCAATGGAAGGTAAGATGTATCAAGCAAGTTGAACATTATTTTACACTAGAGACAAGAAAGGAAGCATCATATGAGGGGCAGTCAGAAAATATCTAAACTTTTGATCTTTCTCAAAAACCAATATTTTATAAAAAAATCTTTTTAATCTTTTTCAAAGTATTCCCAGTCTACGTCTGTACACTTGCCATCTTCATGAGAGCTTTTGTATTCGCGCTGCAAACCATGAAGTAGATCTACTGCTGATGCTGAAATTAAATCTGCCATAGTCTTATATTTGTTTCCAGCGAGCCTTATTTTCAGTGCTGGAAACAAAAGTGGAAGGAGGCAAAGTCAGTTTTATATGTTTACCCGCATGGAATTTTATCTGAATTAAATAGATTGATGCATATAAACACAGCTTGAATGTATATAAAGTCAAACTGACTCCTTTGATGAAAGTATTTACAGCAGTTGAATTGCATATGATATAATTATATTGACCACAAAGTTGGAGCATTTCTGAGGTGGAAATGATAGATTGAATTGGCTTGTTTCCATACCTACCATTATCATTTGGAATATTTGCATTTTGAGAGGAGATTGCAAATGGAAAATGTTAATTGGGATACAAAGTAAAAATGTCTGCAGTTTCGCCATTCATGGATAACTTGGTTGTATTTAGAGATTGATACCTGAAAAAGTTTGCATTACTGGATCAGTTAGAACAATGTAAAGACAGAAAGCCAAACTTTAAGGAGTGAACTTCACTTTGAATGATCTTCGGTTTTTTGTATAAAACACAGTAAAGGCCATCTTAAAACATGCTCTTTTATTTTATGCTAACTAATGAAATACTGTATTCTATCAGCTAAATATTTTTATTTATTTTATGTTTTCCAGTGAATTATAGAGTTTTCTCAGTGAAATAAAAGTGATAATCCACAGTTTTGAAACAGTAGATTATCATTTTTATTTTCACTGTTTTTGCCGAACTAGTTCCGGTCCTCCGTCGCGATTGAAGTCAAATTGTATACCGAGCGTTATGAATACCGGGGACCATAATGATGATGACGTCGTTAAAATGACGTCATTTGTGTTATGCTTTCTGCTGACCTTTCCCACGATTTTCGACATTTTATAAGTTACCCAACAAAAGTAGAGTTTTACACATGAAATAAAAAGAAAATTTGTTTGTGTCAGTGAAATATGCCACTAGTGAAAATATCAGTTTTTGATGCTCACTTGTGAAATAAAATTGATATTTCACTGAAACAAACAAATATCCTCTATATCTCATCACTCACACTGTGAAAATATGAAATCTATATTTTCACACTGTGAGAAATATAGCTCTGCCCGCTCATATATTGTGTATGAATTTTAAATTATTTGTTTAAAACAGGATGAAAATTGTAGTCGCACTTTGTTCTTTATAGTATATTTCTTGATTCAGACTATTTTACTTAATGAGAATTTCATAACGTTACGCAGCAAAAAAAAAATGGAACTTTATGTTGTGTGCGTCTTTTTAACGTCACAACACGTCGGACGTCATGTCTGTTTACGCGCGTCTGTTTCCCGCGCTGAGATTAAAAATTGTTGCAAAATGCACATCTCAACGTAATTAAGCATAAAATAAAAAGAAAATTTTTGTTTTTCGTGAATATTGAATATATTTCACCTCGAAGTGAGAAAATGTTCACATTTTCACTCGCGCTACGCGCTTGTGAAAATATCTGAAATTTTCTCACTTCTTAGTGAGATATATTCCATATTCACTCAAAACAAACAAATATCCTCTATGTATTCATCTTAATAAAATGAAACTTGGTATACTTCATTAACATTAAGTGGACATATGCGTGTTATCAGGACTTTAATGTCCGATTAATTGTTCTGATGAAATATTACAGCTGCATTTGAGCATTACATACTTAACTCCTAGTTTCCATCCAGTTGAAATGAAACTTGGTATACATCATCAACATGAAGTGGACATATACATATTATCTAGATGTTTATGTCTAATTATTTTTTTCTGGAATTTTGTCCCTGTTGTAGACTTTATTTATTATTATATTAAGTATTTTCAGGGTGGGGGCATGTGCCATACAAGGTTGACATCATTCTTTGTTTAAATATTCTAATTGCTGGACAACTTACTGCGCTGCTCAGAGAGCTGTGTATTCTGAGTCCTAACTTGCCATGGTTTCATCTGTAAGTCCTGTATCATTAAATGAGCCGCGCCATGAGAAAACCAACATAGTGCGTTTGCGACCAGTATGGATCCTGACTAGCCTGCACATCCATGCAGTCTGGTCAGGATCCATGCTGTCACTTCCATAGCCTATTGCAATTAGAGAAACCGTCAGCGAACAGCATGGATCCTGTTATGCATCATCAACATTGATCCATGCTGGTCCCAAATGCACTATGTTGGTTTTCTCATGGCACGGCTCAAATATTTTATAAGGTCTGCTCTGTTTAAACTTACGTAGACCCTTCTTTGCAGTAAGAATAGTAGTTGACACATTATTTTTATTTTCTGTAATAGTGCACCATACAAGTTCTGTTGGAAGCTTGCACCATACAGCAACAGTGTGGCTGGTAATCAGACATGTGTTTATGAAACAGAAATGCCTGTCTACACAATACGTGTACCCAAGGAAAGTCTTTCAGAGGTCGGAAAATACTCTCTCACCATATATATAGAGAATGACGTCAGTGTACTTACCAAGCAGCATTATGTAACAGTGAAAGAAGGTATGTAACTAATCTAGTTGTACCCTTTCAAAATATGGAATGGGGGCATATGGAAGTTTGTCTCCCCAAAAATTTGCTTTTGGAACAGTTTTTTGTCCATCCATCACAATTCTTGTTCTCTATATATTGTTGTAACCCCTGAAAGGATTTTCAGAAAAAACTACCTACAAAACATCGACCAAACTGAGATGTGCAGAATGTAACAAGGTCAAGGTCAACATTGCACAGTGAGAGCAGTGTTAAAATAGGGATAGTAACAAGGTCAAGGTCAACATTGCACAGTGAGAGCAGTATTAAAATAAGGATAGTTTCATGTTCTCTTTCCTTTCATCCACCTTGAAAGATCTTCATTTAACTTGCCCCAAGGGTTAAACGTGATGAGACAATTTTCAGAACAATTTTCCGCCATGTCTGTTCAAGGTCAATGTCCCAGGGTGAGATCATGGATCGAATTGAGATTACTTTGTGTCTGCTCTGTATCTTTCTACAGCCAGAGGGATTTTCAAACAACTTGCCACTAACCATTACCATAGTGAGATAGCATGCAGTACACAACTTAGTTATTAGGGTCAAGGTCACATAATGAGATACTAGGTGATGATGGCAAATCATAGATAAGCCTTGTTAGTACTCCAGAGGTCATTTTTTATGGAGACAAAAGTTTGGATTTGGGGCTCACTAGGGTGAAGGTCACTGTCACTTCAAATAGAAAAACAATTATAGCTAAAACACTTACGTTAGGAATGAGATATAGTGGTGAAAGGACACTGCTACTAAACATTGAAAAATGGCTTCTGCTCAGTATCTTTGGGTACACCTTCTGCTACAAGAATTGTTGTGTAGATAGATTTTATTGAGACAAAGGTTTTATAATGTTGTAAACTTCAGTTAGTCCTGAGAAGTGTGATAGACATTACAAATATGCAGTTGCGGGCATTACATATCAATCTGTGAGATGTCGAACACTGAAAACACTGAAAACTGGTTTCTTGGTGTTGCAAATTTCTTGTTGTTAAATCATTAATGTGTTCAGTGAATAACTATAACTGGTGTTCATTAATAAATTAGACTGTAATGTGTGTCATACAAAACAATGAATCATTGATTCATGTGTAGATAATAACAGGATGTAAAACTCTTATGACAGTTTGGTAAGTATATATGTGGCAAGTACTTGACAATGTATATTTCCTCACAAAGATAGTGGAAGTATTGTATGAGAGATTCTTCTGTTTGAATCTGAAAAAAGTAATCTATTGTTACATAAGAAATGGATTATCCTTCAAGTTCTGATGGTAGGTATAAATTATTGTTTCTTGTGTCTTTTTCAGTTTATGTCATCAGTCATGCATGATATTTATAGGTTATTAGCGATGTTTCGGGAAATAAGCACCAGTTCTGCAGCGGAAATATTGTGTAACTTTAGGAGCGCAATATTCCTCTGCTAAAGAACAAGTACATATTTCCCGATGCAAAGATAATAACCTTTTTATTACATACATATCTGCATGTATAAGTGTAATGTTAATATTATGACTTTGTTCAATAGTCTGAATAGGATTGACAATACTGAACTAAATAAAAGAATTAATGCAACAACGCACCCGATATGAAATTCAGGGGTGAGTGTATGGAAAAATATCAATGTTTCCAGTATCATTGTAACTAAACGGGAATAGAAACGAATATGTAATAAAACCATGGTACTTGAGTCTCAGTTTGGTATGATCTTACAGAAAAACTAGCCATCTTTAAACTTACATTGTCTTATAATAAACTGAGAATTTCTGTTGTAATTTTTGTAACTCTGCAATATACTGGCCACTGTTCCTATTCCAGTTGTTATGTCTTTAGGAGTGATATCTATTTTTTCCTGTAATGTATCATTGGAGCCACATGAGTATTACTCAAGTTGTCATTATTTTTAGGAGTTACCCCCCTTTTTAGCTCTTCCAAACAATAGGTTCAAGATGAAGTGTGAGCTATTAGTATAGATGGTTGGTGTTGCATTTGTTGTGTATAAATTTACTGTTAATTCACTAGATTATAACGACCTGTTATCAGTGCAATTTGTCCAGAATGTTTGAAATTGAGATATTTTTGGCGAAAATCTAGGTTTCTAAGATCCAATCACAGAAATCTCTAGTTAAGGTAATGAACCCGTAATAATTATCAGCAATTTCAGATAAATTACATGAGAAACTGGTCAGATTGTTTTTCTATATCAGGGCTTATTCAGGTCGGAAACCATGTGATCTGGCATCATATCTTATTCAAATAAACACTCAGAAGGTCCAATTTTCTACCATATCTACATGCTACATGGCCAGCATAATTTTCTTTCTATAACATTGGGCAACTTAAAAACTGATGCCAAAAACAAGGTCACCTTATCAAATCTGTAACATCTTATACCTGATCTATTTGAAATCTCATCAGAATGTCTGACTCAGTAAATGTACTGGTGTTGCATATTAAACACTGGGATATCTTGGTTTAAAAACTAGGCCATTAGATCAAACATACATGTAGAACAACATGATAAGCACTCTTAAAATTACATTTTAACTGGATGTTCATTAAACGTTTTTTGTCCATCTACTCAAGAGAGCAAATTTAGGCCATCTTGTCTTATTTTTAGAGACCAGACCCTCACCAATCCAGACACTCCATGATTTATGTTTTTGTTCAGGGTGTTACAGTTTTATTAGTTATCTCCCTTGTTTTGTTATTGTTTTTTTCAGGACCGGTACCTCACCCGTCTGGCCACTCAGCAGCATATGTTCTCATTCCGGTTGTAACAGCTTTAGTAGTTATCTCCCTTTTATTATTTGGTGGAGTGTTTTATGTTAACTACCGCAGAAAGAAACTGCACCATATAGAATCAGCAGATTTTCAGTTCCACAGAAGCATTCAAAAGACATCTAGTGAAGGCTGGTTTTGGTCAAATGTTAAAGACGCATTCAGAGAATTGTTAAGTTCACGACATTCTGACCATAGCTGGGAAAGAATTAACAGTAGATCTGGTAACAGAAATACAGAACAAGGAAGAGGATATGGCTCCATGGTCAGTCCAGTAGAGACCTAGATACGGACAAAATGTATTATTTAAGGTCTGAGATTTGTAAAGCTTGTGATATAATTTATGAAATGTTAAAACATTATCTCATATTTTCATGGAAAAGTAACCTTTTTTCATTTGCATACTATTAAATTAATAAATGTTAATTTTTGTTTGACAAACAATATAGTTATGAATATATATATATTTTTTTGCCATATATAAAGAAATCACTACTGGAACTGCGTTACAACAATGTATATTGTTATGTTTTCCCATTTTTCATGTCTGCATTTTGTCTATCAGCGCTTCTCGGACCTCATGCAGGATTTCACCGAAACCTTACAGGATTGATTGTAATGAAGCAAAGTTGTGCATATCATTTGCACATCCTCTATGGAATATTTACTGGAGTTATGTCCCCTTAAAAGTAATTTTTGAATAAATTTGTCTGGACTACTTCTCCTTTACTATTTATGGGATTTGAATGAGAGTTAAAAGTATGAATAGTACCAAGCTGTTGTTCATGCAAATTTAACTGGTACGGGTTTTTTGATTGAATGATTTTTTACTGAGTCATAGCCCTTTGATTATAAGTATTAAAGTCTATGCAGAAATTCTTGCCTGTGCCATGTCTCCAAAACTTTTGTCCAGAGTTCATTCAAGCTTCAGAGGAATGGTTGATACAAAGCTTAGTTGTATGTATTGCTGCCACATACCACTTGGAATGTTTTTTATCAGTATTAAGGTTTTAGCTTTACTGTTTGAAAAATATGTATAGCTATTGAACTTGTCCATGCGTCAGTGTCCCAATTTGGTTAAGTTTTTGTGCTTAAGCTGGTATCTAAGTAAACACTTGTGAATGGATTGAAACTGTATACAGTATTCTCTGTGGTAAACTGACTTACATTTTACAGGTTCAATAACTCTGTTGTTTTTTTTACAAAATGATGCCCTTTTTTTCAACTTAGCAGTTTTTGGTTAAGTTTTGTATGTAAGCTGGTAACCACTAACTGGAATGGATTGAAAGTTCACACACTTATTCACTGTAGAATCTGTTGATTGAACATGCAATGCACAAGTTTTACAACTCTACTTTACATTTCAACAAAATTATGCACCATTTTGACTTGGCAGTTTTTAGTTAAGATTTTGTATGTATACTGGTATCTCAGTACCCACTAATGGGAATGGATTGAAATTTCAGCTTTGTTCACCGTGACGATCAGACATGCTGTGCTAAGGTTGAATAACTCCACTTTGCATTTTTACAAAATTATGCCCCTTTTTCAACTTTTATATTCATTCAGTTGTGCTGTTGAATAGTTAAATGTTGCTGTCCTCTGACAGCTCTTGTTCTAAATTACACTTTTCTAGACTTTTTTGTACTGTTGGTGGGATCTAAATGAAACATTGTAGGAATGGTGAGTAGCAAGTCCATTTACACATACATTACAAATTTTATGGTTAGATGGTGTTCACTGAGTTATGACCGTTGTTTATTATATGTAACGTCTACATAGCACCGTTCATAATTTTTAGTACCTATATGGTTCTACGTATTAAAACTTCAATGTTCAGTCTCCAATACCTTACCAAGATTATGGGGAAGACAACTGTTTAATCAAAATACTCCAAAGTATGTGTTTATTATTTGCAAATATTCTGACAACAGATTTTAAAGAATTTCCCTCATGCTTATGAATAGAAAATTAACTGGATATGTGTGTGTGTTTTTTTTTTGCACTGGTTGCAAAGGCAGAATCAATCATGTTCAGCATGATAAGGGTTAAATACTAAATATCAATAAAATATGAAAAACAGTGATATATTGTTGTGTAGTAATAAGGTTGATGATAAAATGTTAAGATTTCTGTGTATAAATCATGATTCATTTCCAGATATAGTGTTGTTACAGTGTTGTTTTTATGTTGTTACTGTAACTTACATATTTTTGATGATTTTTTGAGAAAATGTAGTGATATGCTTAAAGAGATATTCCAGAATTTTTTTAATTAAGCTTTAAGTTGCCAAAATAGATATAAACTTTACATGAAATGCAATGTATATACTGTATATAGTCTTGCTTGTTGATTTACACTTGTTATGTTGTTTTAGCACACACTTATTATGATTATAAGGTGCAATATATTACCATATTTTGACAGATAAATTGATGTTAGTGTAGTGCATAATTAGATTAGGATGGATACACAACTTCTTTATACCTGTTTTACAGTTATTGTCATGTATGCTAAATCTTACTTCTGGCAGCTCTCTTTTTTCACCTAGCAGACAATAATCTGGGTGCTTGTCCATGCCTAAAATATTACCAGAATGAGCACCTGTGGTCTTCCTCCACCATCAAAAGATGGAAAACCGTCTTGTGTCCCAAGTGTGTCCAGGTGATCCTAAACCCAGCAAAAACGAAAGTATTCTTTAACCCTTACCCCACTAAATTTCTGTAATGAACTTTTCCATCTTTCAGTTTTGACAGTACCATTTAAACTGTTAGGAGGGGTGTTCACCAAAAGATACTGACTGAATGGTGAACAGTGCAGATCACGATCAGACTGCATGGATGTGCAGGCTGAACATGATCTACACTGGTCGCAAAGGTAGAATCAGTCGTGTCCAGCATGATAAGTGGGTGTTAGTAAAGTGTATTATTTAAAAATTTTGAAAATATCATTTGCCGTTGTTTTAAGCAGTTCTCGACAACTCCATTGTAAAATTTAGGCTCATGAGTATTTTTACAACTATATGTGACCCATATTATGCTTTGTTTATTTTTTGAAGACATTCTACTAATATATTCCAGGGAGCAACATAGGCTACAATTTTTCCTAATTTAACAAAGTTTAGAAGAGAAAATTCAATGTCAAGGTTGTTTTCAATTTACGGAAATTCAGATTTTTTAGTTCCTGTATATAGTTGGTAATGTCAGAAATGATGTGTTGCATATATATGATGTTATTTTAAGACCGAAGGCCACAAAATGCTGTTGAATTAGTGATTAATTACCTTGTTTGATTTTCAAAGTCTGCCGATTATGGTAAGACACCATACAAGCAAAAATGAGCCATGCCATGGGAAAACCAACATAGTGGGTATGCGACCAGCATGGATCCAGACCAGCCTGCAAATCCGCGCAGTCTGGTCAGGATCCATGCTGTTCGCTAATAGTTTCTCCAATTCCAATAGGCTTTAAAAGTGAACAGCATGGTGCCTGACCAGACTGCGCGGATGTGCAGGCTGGTCTGGATCCATGCTGGTCGCATACCCACTATGTTGGTTTTCTCATGGCACAGCAAAAATGCATTCTAATTTGAATGCATAACTGTAGAAACAGGATGAACTATGCATTTATTATTCAAAAATCACAAATTACAAAAAAATGATAGAACTTTCCAAAAGTAATGGCTAATAATGGCTGTACAATTTATTTGAGTTATTTACTGCCTTTATAACATTGACAACGTAGTATCACTAGTATGTGAAAACCTACATATATTAATGGATGTTGGTGGATTTGTTTTCATCATGTACACCAGCTTATATTTTTTCATGGCCGACCTTGTATTTACTGATTTATGAATGCTGAGACTTTACATCAGTTCTCATAGTTGCAAAAAAATGGTAAAAATTGAGTTTATTATACACTAGATATACATGTAATCACATAACATGTATTCATATTTAATACCAATGCCATATGTTTTGTATGTAATCTCTAAATCATTATTGTTTTGTAATAAAAAGAAAAATAGCAATTGCTGTACTTAATTTTACATCATTAAACTATGAATTATTATCTTTTTACTGAAAAGGGAGATAAATCTTACCAGTTTGGTGTGCCAGTGAAAATAGTCATTTGTTTCAATCCTTTTTAGCTTGACTATTCGAAGAATAAGTAGAGCTATCCTACACACCACGGCGTCGGCGTTACACCTTGGTTAAGTTTTTCGTACCAGTCCACATTTTGACAAAGTCTTTTGAGATAAAGCTTTGAAACTTTCAACACTTGTTTACCATCATCATGGCCAGTTATAGGCAATAGCACATAACTCCATCAAGGATTTTGGCTGAATTATGGCCCCTTTTGACTTAGAAATCATGGTAAAGTTTTTCGTATCAGTTCATATTTTGACAAAGTCTTAAGATAAAGTTTTGAAACTTTCAACACTTGTTTACCATCACCATGGCCAGTTATAGGCAAGAGTACATAACTCAATCAGGGATTTTGGCTGAATTATGGCCCCTTTCGACTTAGAAATCTTGGTTAAGTTTTTCGTACCAGTTCATATTTAGACAAAGTCTTTTAAGATAAAGCTTTGAAACTTTCAACACCTGTTTACCATCACCATGGTCAGTTATAGGCAAGAGTACGTAACTCCATCAGGGATTTTGGCTGAATTATGGCCCCTTTCGACTAAGAAATCTTGGTTAAGTTTTTGTACCAGTTCATATTTAGACAAAGTCTTTTGAGATAAAGCTTTGAAACTTTCAACACTTGTTTACCATCACCATGTCCAGTTACAGGCAAGAGCACATAACTCTGTCAAGGATTTTGGCTGAATTATGGTCCTTTTTGACTTAGAAATCTGCGTTAATATTTCGTACCAGTTCATATTTTGACAAAGTCTTTTGAGATAAAGCTTTGAAACTTTCAACACCTGTTTACCATCACCATGTCCAGTTATAGGCAAGAGTACATAACTCCATCAAAGATTTTGGCTGAATTATGGCCCCTTTTGACTTAGAAATTTCGGTTAAGTTTTTCGTACCAGTTCATATTTTTTGTAAAGTGTTTGACATATGGCTTTTAAACTTTTATCACTTGTTTAGTATAATAGTCTCTATCTGTAGGAAAGAGAACATAACTCTGTCATCTATTTTGGCTGAATTATGGCCCTTTTTGGACTTTGAAATTGGTTCTGTTTTCATACAAGTCCATGTTTTGTCAAAACTATTTGACATATGGCTTTTAAACTTTGAACACTTGTTTATCATTATGATTTCCATCTGTAGGCAAGAGTACATAACTATTTTGGCTGAATTATGGCCCTTTTTGGACTTTGAAATTGGCTCATATATTGCCATTTAGTGCAAGACTTATCAAAATCAAAGTAATACAGGAACATTGTTTGTCTAATCTATTTATTTTTATGCCCCCCTTTGAAAAAGGAGGGGTATATTGTTTTGCAGATGTCGGTCGGTCGGTCGGTCGGTAGGTCTGTCGGTTGGTCGGTCGGAATGTAGACCTATCCGTTTCCGGATGATAACTCAAGAACGTTTAGGCCTAGGATCATGAAAGTTGATAGGGAGGTTGGTCATCACCAGCAGATGACCCCTATTGATTTTGAGGTCTGTATGTCAAAGGTCAAGGTCACAGTGACCCTGAATAGTAAAACGGTTTCCGGATGATAACTCAAGAACACTTGGGCCTAGGATCATGAAAGTTGATAGGGAGGTTGGTAATGACCATAGGATGACCCATATTGATTTTGAGGTCAGTATGTTAAAGGTCAAGGTCACAGTGACCCTGAACAGTAAAACGGTTTCCGGATGATAACTCAAGAACGCTTGGGCCAAGGGTCACGAAAGTTGATAGGGAGGTTGGTCATCACCAGCAGATGACCCCTATTGATTTTGAGGTCTGTATGTCAAAGGTCAAGGTCACAGTGACCCTGAATAGTAAAACGGTTTCCGGATGATAACTCAAGAACACTTGGGCCTAGGATCATGAAAGTTGATAGGGCGGTTGGTAATGACCAGCGGATGACCCCTATCGATTTTGAGGTCAGTATGTTAAAGGTCAATGTCACAGTGACCCTGAACAGTAAAACAGTTTCCGGATGATAACTCAAGAACGCTTAGGCCTAGGGTCACGAAAATTGATAGGGAGGTTGATCATGACCAGCAGGTGACCCCTATTGATTTTGAGGTCAGTATGTCAAAGTTCAAGGTCACAGTGACCAGGAACAGTAAAATGGTTTCCAGGCAATAACTCAAGAACGCTTGGGCTTAGTATCAAGAAAATTGATTATTAGGTTGGCCATGACCAGCAGATGACCCCTATTGATTTTGAGGTCATTAGGTCAGAGGTCAAGGTCACATTGGTTAGGAACAGTCAAATGGTTTCTGATCTTCTTGTCCAAAACGATAGGGCCTAGGGCTTTGATATTTGGTATGTAGCAAAATCTAGTGGTCCCCTACCAAGATTGTTCAGATTATTTCCGTGGGGTCAAATATGGCCCCACTCCTAGGGTCACATGGTTTATATAGACGTATATAGGAAAAAAAATTGAAAATCTTGTCCAAACCACAAAGTCTGTGGCTTTGGTATTTTGTAATGTAGCATCATTTAGTGGTTCTCTACCGAGTTTGTTCAAGTTATCCCTCTTGGGTCAAATATGGCCCTGCCTCAGAGGTCAAATGGTTCATATAGACTTATATAGGGAAAAACTTAGAATCTTCATGACCATAACTTACATCATTCAAATTTGGACCACATGTATAGTTTTGAGTGGCAAGATGAACCTTGACATGAGTTGACCTTGATCTTGACCTAGTGACCTACTTTCACATTTCTGTACCTACAGCCTTCAAATTTGGACCACATGCATAGGTTTGTGTACTGAAAAAAACTTTGACCTTGTTATTGACCTAGTGACCTACTGTCACATTTTTGAAGGTACAGGCTTCAAATTTGGACCACATGCATAGTTTTTTGTTCCAAAATAAAATTTGACCTTGATTTTGACCTAGTGACCTACTTTCACATTTCTCAAGCTACAGCCTTCAAATTTGAACCACATGCATAGTTTTGTGTACCGAAATGAACTTTGATCATGAGATTGACCTAGTGACCTATTTTCACATTTTTGAAGGTACAAATTTGGACTGCATGCATATTTTTGTGTTCTGAATTGAAATTTTACATTGATTTTTATCTATTACCTACTTTCACATTTCTCAAGCTATAGCCTCCATTTGAAGCACATGCATAGTTCTGTCTACCGAAATGAACTTTACCTTGAAATTGATCTAGTGACCTGCTTTCACATTTCTCAAGCGACCGCTTTCAAATTTGGACCACATACACATTGTTTTGTACCTAAATGAAATTTGACCTTGATTTTGACCTTGAGCTAGTATTGAAATTTGGAACATTCAAAAATGGCTCAGTGGATGGCACCAAGATCAATCTGTAATCTCTTGTTAGGTTAATAGGTTAAAGTTCAAGGTCAGATTAAACCAGAATGGTAGAATTTTGTTTACAGTGAGCATATAATTTCTGTTCCTTGTGCAATTACTGAATGCATCAAGGGGGGCATTTCGTGTTCGACGAGCTCTTGTTTTTGTCTGAATCTGTGGAAATATTTTGACCCCATTCTTCAATCAATTCTTCGAATAGTCGAGCGCGCTGTCATCAGACAGCTCTTGTTAATTCCTGCAAGGATTGTTTTAAATAGATATGTATGGTAAAACTGGCTGTATATTTGAATACTGATAGTTCTGTCTTTTGTTTAACTTTAGTAACCCTGATAGTATTAAATCCATTAATAACATTAGGGTCACAGTGGAGAGTGGTGAATCTCTTGCCCACTAATCTATGTGGGTTTGAGCACTGCTGTGGTAACCTTGTGAGGAAGTCATCTAGCTTGCTTAGTAGGCCGGTGGTGCCACACAGGTGTATGTCGGTGCCACACAGGTGTATGTCTGTGCCTGGAATATCCTGGGTCCTCCTTTACCATGTCAGAAATCATTCGTCCTCCGCCTCTGATTCAGGGGAGTTGGGAGAGGGGGCGGGGAGGGCGAAGTTGGCAGTTAAAGTGGAGAAGTGGTTCACTGGTTCTGTTTTGGTGTCAGCCAAAACCAACAAACAGCACCATAAGAAAGCTGGAAGTCTCCATATCTTAACTTTGTGACTTGTACCAAAGAAATGAGTGACAATCGTAGCATTAATCTGGAAATAAGACTCTTAACGCTTAAAACAATTGTAAATATGGCACTGATGCCGAGGACTCGAGAGGCAAATAGTGTTTTGTCTGTCCGTCTATCACACTTCCTTAGGTGTCTAACACCTACAGTTTTCATCTATTTCAAATGAAACTTCACATACATCATCAACATGTGACGTGCACTCGACCACTACAGTTTTCATACTTCATTAACATGAAGTGGACATGCACGTATTGTCGGGAATATTATTTAGTTATGCGCCTTGTGTACCTACTCCTACAGTTTCCATCCAATTTAGATATAACTTTGAATACATCACCACGATCAGTGTGCCCCATTTCTGGTCTTAAGTGTAACACAACTATAAGTGTACCCAGTGTGCTTAACTCATTCTACAGTTAATGTAAATTGTTATACAAGGGCAACATCAGTTGGACATACCAAAATTACAACTGCTTCTGTACATTGTATACTCAACTCCTCCTACAGTTACTATTTAATTCAAATAAAACCTTAAGTACATATTATGTTGGGACTTCCATAATATTTTGTCTTGAACTTAGCCCCTATTTTAGATTTTACAATGTCGCAACTGTGTTTCCTTATGAAGACGAAAGTCATCAGAGCTGTTGCAACATCGTGTGTAGCCACCATGTTAATGATCCTCAGCAAATTCATATTATTCATCAAAACTGAATGAAACATCAATCATGCCTGCTTGTTTTTATTTTGATGAAGATATGCCCCCTTTTTTAGAAAGCAGCTTTTATTCATTAGTTTACATCAATATACTTTTTCCAATTGCCAGCAAGTTAGTATCTCAGTTATTGCACATCATAATTAAATAAAACCTTACACCTTATTCGTTATGGTAATACCAGCTGAATGACATAGGTCACATATCTCATGCTGTCATTTTGAAATAATTCCCCTTTTTGTTCTTAGACATATTTCTCTCTCTCACTCTCTCTCCCTCTTTCTCCCTCTCTCTCTCTCTCTCTCTCTCTCTCTCTCTCTCTCTCTCTCTCTTCGCAGCAATATGCTGTTTGTGATTGTAAGAGAGTTATTATCTCAGTAACTACATATCACAACTGAATGAAACTCTACACACTTGTGCGCCATCATAACAGCAATTGGATGGCACATACTCCATAACTTTTATTAACTAATAACTAATAGTTTATTTTGTTGAAATAATGCCCCTTTTTAGTACTTAGCCATTTTTTTAATATAAATTAGATTTCAACATTCATCTGCTTTCGTCTTGAATGTATTTTATTATCTGCTGCGAAGTGGGAGGGGAATAGATAAAAACTGTTCATATGTCTGTATGTCTGTTCATTTGTCTGCATCTCCTCACCCCACCCAACCCCACTAACCACCACATTCCACCCCAGTCTACACGTAGACAACAAAAATTATTTTACTTTTAGTTCCTAGTGATTCTTGGTACTGTCACTTAGTACCCCATTTACCCGGACCACATTTACTCTTACTTTGATGGGGTTTTTTTTTTTTTTTTTTTTGCTTAATTGTGTTTCTCGGTATCGTTTCTTAATCAACCAACCCCTAAACCGCCGAAGATTGTACACTCAAAAACTTACCAACCCTCCCCACCCACTCTTACATTATGTGCTATTGTAAAACTTCTAATCTTTTATGGCGAGCTTCGTTGTTTGTTGGCCACTCTTCCTAATTGTGTTCTCGACTCCTCCTACAGTTTCAATCCATTTAAAATGAAACTTGCATGGCTCTATGGCTGTGTTTGCGGTGCTCTGTGCTTCCAGGGAATCTACCCTTACCTTTTATCTTTTTTGTTTTGGTATACATCATCGCCATCTAGTGGACATTTGCATATTCTTGGGTGTTTTTTAGCTCACCTGTCACAAAGTGACAAGGTGAGCTTTTGTGATCGCGCGGTGTCCGTCGTCGTCCGTCCGTCCGTGCGTCCGTCCGTCCGTCCGTAAACTTTTGCTTGTGACCACTCTAGAGGTCACATTTTTCATGGGATCTTTATGAAAATTGGTCAGAATGTTCATGTTGATGATATCTAGGTCAAGTTCGAAACTGGGTCACGTGCCATCAAAAACTAGGTCAGTAGTTCTAAAAATAGAAAAACCTTGTGACCTCTCTAGAGGCCATATATTTCACAAGATCTTCATGAAAATTGCTCAGAATGTTCACCTTGATGATATCTAGGTCAAGTTTGAAACTGGGTCACGTGCCTAAAAAACTAGGTCAGTAGGTCTAAAAATAGAAAAACCTTGTGACCTCTCTAGAGGCCATATTATTTCACAAGATCTTCATGAAAATTGGTCAGAACATTCACCTTGATGATATCTAGGTCAAGTTCGAAACTGGATCACGTGCCATCAAAAACTAGGTCAGTAGGTCTAAAAATAGAAAAACCTTGTGACCTCTCTAGAGGCCATATTTTTCATGGGATCTTCATGAAAATTGATCAGAACATTCACCATGATGATATCTAGATCAAGTCGAAACTGGGTCACGTGCCGTCAAAAACTAGGTCAGTAGGTCAAATAATAGAAAAACCTTGTGACCTCTCTAAAGGCCATATTTTTCATGGGATCTGTATGAAAGTTGGTCTGAATGTTCATCTTGATGATATCTAGGTCAAGTTTGAAACTGGGTCACGTCCGGTCAAAAACTAGGTCAGTAGGTCTAAAAATAGAAAAAGTTTGTGACCTCTCTAGAGGCCATATATTTCATGAGATCTTCATGAAAATTGGTCAGAATGTTCACCTTGATGATATCTAGGTCAAGTTCGAAAGTGGGTCACGTGCCTTCAAAAACTAGGTCAGTAGGTCAAATAATAGAAAAACCTTGTGACCTCTCTAGAGGCCATATTTTTCATGGGATCTGTATGAAAGTTAGTCTAAATGTTCGTCTTGATGATATCTAGGTCAAGTTCGAAAGTGGGTCACGTGCCGTCAAAAACTAGGTCAGTAGGTCAGATATTGGAAAAACTTTGTGACCTCTCTAAAGGCCATATTTTTCATGGGATCTGTATGAAAATTGGTCTGAATGTTCATCTTGATGATATCTAGGTCAAGTTCGAAACAGGGTCATGTGCGGTCAAAAACTAGGTCAGTAGGTCTTAAAATAGAAAAACCTTGTGACCCCTCTAGAGGCCAAACTTGTGAATGGATCTCCATAAAAATTGGTCAGAATGTTCACCTTGTTGATATCTAGATCAAGTTTGAAACTGGGTCACGTGCCTTAAAAAACTAGGTCAGTAGGTCAAATAATAAAAAAACCTTGTGACCTCTCTAGAGGCCATACTTTTCATGGGATCTGTATGAAAGTTGGTCTGAATGTTCATCTTGATGATATCTAGGTCAAGTTTGAAACTGGGTCAACTGCGGTCAAAAACTAGGTCAGTAGGTCTAAAATTATTAAAATCTTTTGACCTCTCTAGAGGCCATATTTTTCAATGGATCTTCATGAAAATTGATCTGAATGTTCACCTTGATGATATCTAGGTCAGTTTCGAAACTGGGTCATGTGCGGTCAAAAACTAGGCCAGTAGGTATAAAGATATAAAAACATTGTGACCTCTCTAGAGGCCATGTTTTTCATGAGATCTTCATGAAAATAGTGAGAATGTTCACCTTGATGATATCTAGATAAAGGTCAAAACAGGGTCACGTACCTTCGAAAACTAGGTCAATAGGTCATATAATAGAAAAACCTTGTGACCTCTCTAGAGACCATATTTTTCAATGGATCTTCATGAAAATTGGTCAGAATTTTTATCTTGATAATATCTAGGTCAAGTTCAAAACTGGGTCACATGAGCTGAAAAACTAGGTCACTATGTCAAATAATAGAAAAAACGACGTCATACTCAAAACTGTGTCATGTGGGAAGAGGTGAGCGATTCAGGACCATCATGGTCCTCTTGTTATCTGATTACTTATTAGCTCACCTGTCACAAAGTGACAAGGTGAGCTTTTGTGATCGCGCAGCGTCCGTCGTCCGTCCGTCCGTCCGTCCATAAACTTTTTCTTGTGACCACTCTAGAGGTCACATTTTTCATGGGGTCTTTATGAAAATTGGTAAGAATGTTCATCTTGATGATATCTAGGTTAAGTTCGAAACTGGATCGCGTGCGGTAAAAAACTAGGTCAGTAGGTATAAAAATAGAAAAACCTTGTGACCTCTCTAGAGGCCATATTTTTCACAAGATCTTCATGAAAATTGGTCTGAATGTTCAACTTGATGATATCTAGATCAAGTTCGAAACTGGGTCACATGCCATCAAAAACTAGGTCAGTAGGTCAAATAATAAAAAAACCTTGTGACCTCTCTAGAGGCCATATTTTTCATGGTATCTGTATGAAAGTTGGTCTGGATGTTCACCTTGATGATATCTAGGTCAAGTTTGAAACTGGGTCACGTGCGGTCAAAAACTAGGTCAGTAGGTCTAAAAATAGAAAAACCTTGTGACCTCTCTAGAGGCCATACTTTTGAATGGATCTTTATGAAAATTGGTCAGAATGTACACCTTGATGATATCTAGGTCAGGTTCGAAACTGGGACACATGCGGTCAATAACTAGGTCAGTAGGTCAAATAATAAAAAAACCTTGTGACCTCTCTAGAGGCTGTAATTTTCATCGGATCTGTATGAAAGTTGGTCTGAATGTTCATCTTGATGATATCTAGGTCAGGTTCGAAACTGGGTTAACTGTGCTCAAAATCTAGGTCAGTAGGTCTAAAAATAGAAAAACCTTGTGACCTCTCTAGAGGCCATACTTTCAAATGGATCTTCATGAAAATTGTTCAGAATGTTTACCTTGATGATATCTAGGTCAAGTTCGAAACTGGGTCACGTGCGGTAAAAAGCTAGGTCAGTAGGTCAAATAATAAAAAAAAACCTTGTGACCTCTCTAGAGGCCATATTTTTCATGGGATCTGTATGAAAATTGGTCTGAATGTTTATCTTGATGATATCTAGGTCAGGTTCGAAACTGGGTCAACTGTGGTCAAAATCTAGGTCAGTAGGTCTAAAAATAGAAAATCCTTATGACCTCTCTAGAGGCCATACTTTCAAATGGATCTTCATGAAAATTCTTCAGAATGTTCACCTTGATGATATCTAGGTCAAGTTCGAAACTGGGTCACGTGCAGTCAATAACTAGGTCAGTAGGTCAAATAATAAAAAAACCTTGTGACCTCTCTAGAGGCCATATTTTTCAATGGATCTTCATGAAAATTGGTCAGAATTTTTATCTTGATGATATCTAGGTCAGGTTCAAAACTGGGTCACATGAGCTCAAAAACTAGGTCACTATGTCAAATAATAGAAAAAACAACGTCATACTCAGTTCAAAACTGGGTCATGTGGGAAGAGGTGAGCGGTTCAGGACCATCATGGTCCTCTTGTTTCTTGAGTTAGCCCCTTTTTATTTCATACATTATTCTATCAAGCATTCTGGGGACATATGTCACACATGTGCTCGCCCTATCATTGTTTATTAATTATCTTACAATGAAATGCAAACAGCAAAATAAATGTTTACAAAAAAGAATCTCACCCAAATATCAGAAGAATGCATAATTGTAGAAGTACATTTCCAGATCATAATTTCACATTAAATGGTACTCACAAACTTATGAATAATGTAAAAACGTACTTATACTGGTTGTTACATAACCATTTGCTGTACATATAATGAATCTAAGCACTGACATTTACTTTTGAAACAAACATATGACAACATTTTCAGTAACGTTTCGAAGTTGTTACTTGATAAAGAAATAAAAACCAGAAGTCTTACAATGAAACACCACTCGTTTCAGCGTTCGGATATCACGTTGTTGGTAGTCTTTTTGCAAACATTTACGTCCTTATTTCTATTATTTTAGCACAAAACAAAACTTACGCTTTTCAATTGTACGAGGATACATTACTGCACACTTTATTTTAGGCAACATCTGTGACATACAAGAAAAACGTAAAAAGAAACATTTAGTTGGACATAAAGCACATTATAGTGCTGAAATGTTGCACAGGTTTAACATCTGTTACGCATAGGAAATACGTAAAAATGAAACATATATATATATATAAAAACACTGTACGAGGGTCCAGCGAAAAGTTCTGTCATTGGATTCGAGTTTCTCAAGTGCTACGTTTTATCAAAAATTATTTTTATTACAAACCTTCGAAGTATTCCCCCTTTTCCGAAACACATTTTGTAACCTTTTTACCCAATCGCGGAAAACATAGTCTACTTTTGGTATCTGTTTTGAGACACTAATAAATGACGCTGCCAAGAGAACCTCTGGACTTATATTTCTTTCCAGAAAGCGTTTTCTTAGGCCTTTAAAATAAAAAAGTCACATGGATTCAGGTTAGGTGAATAATGCGGATGGTTTACAACTTCCACCTTTTCAGAAGCCAAAAAAGACTTAACAACATCGCACTTGTGAGAGGAGGCGTTGTCGTGTATAAGATGGACTACTGACCAGCCTTAGCTTGGACGTTTCTTATTGTAAAACGTTTTTCACTTTCTTCAGTACAGAGTTCAGTGACTGTATGACCAGATGGACAAGGCACCTGAACGACTGGCCCGCCAGTATTGAAGAAAACTGGGTACATCTTTTCAAAACTTATAGTTCTCTTGGCAATACAGGGGCGTTTTTGATCTTTTCTCTTCCATTGCTTATTATCATCCTTTCTGTGTGGCTCAAACATGTGTATACAGGTTTCGTCACCTGTTAGCAAGTTAGAAATAACCCGACTATCACAACTTTTGTATGTTTTCAAAAGTTCACGGGAACATTTAAGGCGTTGTTACTTTTGCTCCTCAAGGAGTATAAGAGGTACCCACCTAGCGCAAACCTTTCTCAGGTACAAACGCTTTTTCAGAATTGTTCGCACACTGCCTTCTGATTATGCCAGTACAACTGGCTATATCTTTCATCGACAATCGCGCATCCTGTTCGACCACAGCTTTTACAGCAGCAATGTTTGCCTTGGTAACAGAGGTTTTAGGCCTACGAATAGCTACGAATGTTAGTCTTTCGTCCATTTTACAATGTGACAAGTAGACTGGTCAGTGTATATGTCTGCATGTATTTCAATTTGAAATAACTTGGTCATTTGAAAAGCAATTTGCACGAAATAAACGGGTATCGTTAGCTACTGGACACGCCATTCATTTGCAATGAAGCGTTTTAAAAATATCTCCGATAAAACTACAGAAGCCCATTTTTAAGTGACAGAACTTTTTGCAGGACCCTCGTATAGTGCTGAATGTTGCACAGGTTTACTGGTACGACAATAACCAAGGTAT
Source organism: Mercenaria mercenaria (assembly GCF_021730395.1). NCBI lineage: Eukaryota > Metazoa > Mollusca > Bivalvia > Venerida > Veneridae > Mercenaria > Mercenaria mercenaria. The sequence goes on from NC_069362.1 coordinate 31,497,266, forward strand.
TCTGAATATTGTAGACTACGTTTTCTTTGGTTGTTGCAATTTTAGTTTAGAGCAAGAATATATCATCTATACAAAGGCTATGTGCAGTTAAAGCTCAAATTAATGCTTAGAATAACACTGGTGTAAATTGAAAATGGTACAGTTATGCATATTGGCTAATGTACTTGTATTCTAAAATTAAAACAATTTACTGATAAAACGTGCCCTACAAGACCTTGCAGCTAAAAGTATGTCTATTTTCCCGACAGCTCAAACTTGAACACCCTTAAAATAGGACTATAATATGAGATGCACTTTGAGGATTTTTGTGGATTTAACAAAACACACTGCTGGTATCAACCATAAAACAAGAAACTAGTTGACAGCTAGTCAAGGCTCATCTAGTTAACAGTACTTGTAGTACACATTTACCATTATACATATAGATGATAGAAACTGTCTGACTTTTAAATAATGCAATAAGTTATTTAGATGAAAATGTGAATTGTGAACGCAAACTACAGCTGAAGAAAGCGGACTCTGGTTCATGTATATTGAGACCCATTCACTTTTTATTTTAATACAGCTGGTAGACACTTTTTCCAGCACTTGACATTTTGATTATTCACTATAAGACCTGTTGAACTATTCATTGCGTAAACGTGTTCATTTTTAATTCTTGTTTTCTTCGTATGTACCTTCGCCCTTGTAACTGGCGACATATCCCGATTTCTTGCCCTCATCAGAACGTCCCGCCTTGCTACGCCCTTTACCTGTCTCGTCAAAACGTAACTTGTGCGACCCAGTGTATTTGGTGGTATCTGTAAGTCCTTGCACGTTTCCTGTGGCTGACGGTTTCTGGAAGGAATGAAAACTTCATAGATATTATTTGCTTCTTGTGAGGTTCAAGAGATCTTACACTGCCGATTTACCAGTAACTTCTTATTTCCGTAATATCATTATACCCGCCCACCCTTAAATTTTCGGGAAAGATGGTGGAGTGGGAAATGAGATGTGCATATAACTTTCGTCTTGTTACTCCGCCCGTAAATCTTTGACCAAGTAACTCATACAGCTAGGATAAAATCATTTGGTCCAAACTAACAGCAATGCATCACTATGAAGTGAAGTTGCGCACATTTTCAAGATACGAATTGCCATGCCTCTGGCACTCTGAAATGTTACAGAGTGTTGTATATTGTGCAATTGTAAAACAGAAAGGTGGAAATTCCACAGGTCGCTCAACACGACAACAATGAAAATGTTGCAGGTTCGGTTTGATTGAGCCTGTTCATGTACGGTAGTGGAAATGCATGCTACCGTCCACGCCCTCTAGCCCCGGGTTGAGCAGAACTCAACATTTACACATGCTACAAGTACAAAAATCAATTTAGAAACATCCGCAGATGTATTCAATGGGCCGACAATCGGCGACAATCGAATAATCGTCGGCGTTGCATTCATGAGCGCGATCGCCGACTTCACTTTTCCCTGACCGATTAATTACTTGTCACCCCAACGGATAATTTAGTTGTTTCTTATCTTTTTCTTTCTGGTATTTACGGTTCTTTAGGGCAATTACGCCAAGGGAAACTACACTACGTAAAAATGGCTTCCTCCAAAGTGTCAAAAGAAATTGATGTCATTTGCGATCACCCAGATTTTGGAAGATATATGGCTTTTACAAAATTAAGCCGGGAAAACCATCAGCCTAAACTCTTGACATTAGTATGGCAGTGTGCATAGCATAACGTTAGACTTACGCAAGCATATTAGTAAAAGTATTTTCAATTTTTGATTTTGTAGGATTGAAATTATTCCAGTCGTTAACTAAGAATTAATAAATCGTTAATACTTTTTTTTTCTCCAAATAATTTTAATTTAATAGCATAATATCACTGGATAAGTCCCTGGTGAAATTAAGACAGTACCTGATTTGAAGGTTACTATCTTCACAAATATTTTACTTTTATGCTGTTAACTTACTCATATTTACAATAGAAATAGGATATTTGATGTCTGTGAGGTTCATTTCTTAAGTAATGACATAAAACATACATTGTGAGGTGATCTTATAGATATGCAACTAGAGTAACCGATTATCCGATTATATCCGATTAATCGAATCGGTTGGCTTTTCCGATTATGCCGATTAATCGGTTGGCAAAACTAACCGATTTGCCCATCACTAGTATTCATACGGCGGTGCACATGGAACCTTCAATGATACACTAGCGTGTAATTCCATGAAAAGCGGCGTATGGTCCCCAGTTAAAATAATGGGCAGAACTAAACAATTGGAATTTAGAAAGGGGATCTAAGGTTACGAGCCTGCATATCACAGGAACATGCCCTGTTCGTATACCTCCTACAGATTTCAAAGGATCTAGTCCAAACTTAAAAAAATATATAATTATTAGATACACTCACAAGTACATAATTGTCAGGATGTCAATGTACCCTACATTGTTCAGTTGTTTCCAACTGAAATTTTATAGAGTGCTGTATATTTCTCAATACTGATACAATCCTTGTTTTAGCAAGTTACCGAGTATCGCTGTGGCAATGCAGAAGCCCCCTACCCGTATAAAACTTTGTTAGTGTTCATCCCTTGTGGTTGTTGGCAACAGTTTTAAGGCTAAAATGCTTCAATGCATTTAGGAGGTAAGAAACAAAAACTATTTTTACTTAAATTTCAATAGTGACATTGACCTACAAGCATAAATCATGTACGCGACACATTGTTTAATCATGGGGAACATTTGTGTGCATACTAAGATAATCCATCAATACTCATAAGTTATAGGGCAGAAACAAATTTTTACTTGACCTTCAATAGTGAACTTGACCTTTGACTTACAACCATGGGTTATGTGCGCAACAAATAGTCTAATTATGGGGAACATTTCTCTTTAGTAATAAAAATATGCTTTAATACAATTAAAAGTTATGGGGCAGAAACACATTTTTACATTACTTTAAACAGTGACATTGACCTTAAACCGACAAACATAGATCATGTGTTGACACATTGTCTCATCATGGGGAACGTTTGCGTGGAGCACTAAGATAATCCATTAATGCATATAAAAAATACAGAGCGGAAATTTTTACTTGACCTTGAGTTGTGATCTTGATCTTGAACGTACAAGCGTAAGTCATAATCTGCACAATCTGCATACTGCCCTCTATTCATATACCAGGTTTTATGAACCTAGCTTGAATATCTTTTTGCTAATTGCAGGATCCAGATTTACGGCGGACAGACGGAAGGAGGGCATTCCTATAGTCTCCTCCGGTGTTCCACCGGTAAGGGACTAATAACCCCTCTTACAGTTTTAAACGGATCTGGCTCGAACTTAAGGAAAGTATCACTATAAAATTCACACTATGCATATCGTCAGGACTGCTTGAAATGTACCGTGTATCAGTTTTCAAGTAGCGAACCCAAACGACAGAACTAAAATGCTATGAAGCGAACTTATGATTTTTTTGTCAGGAATACATGTACCCCAGTATAACACCATACCCCACTTCTTCCCCTAAGTAAACGCATATCCTTTTTTTTGCCAAAAATAGATTTTTGATATATTGCTAATATAAAAGTACAACCATATACCGTATACATCAGAGTAAACACCCCTCAATACAAATATTCATCAATATACCCAAGTATAAATACTCGGCAACCAATACATGCACCCTCTCCGTCCTTATTGCAACAAACGTCTACAGAACGGAATTTTTAGGTACTCCTAGATAATTATTAATTTATCTCCTCTTTTTAACTTAAGATTACGTAAGTACTGAACAACTGTACACATTTTATAAGTAAGGAAATATAATATAGAGGAAAGTTTAAATAGTGTAAATCATTCATATCAGGCACGTGCTTTTGGTCCAAATTCAGTGATACATTTCATATTTTGGCTCTCTATAACTATTAAGCACTAATATCAGATCTGTTTTCCCAATATATTCCAAGATATATGATTGATAAGTATTAACGCTAGATCAGAAATGTTATCAATTCTAGAGATAAAACTGGGCAAAGCAAAACTTGTATCAGTCTTTCAAACGATAAAGTTATTTGTAGAAAACATTCTGGCTGTTCTCGTTTTATCTATGCATGTACATCTTTACTGGTAATTATTTGTTTTAGATCTTATGTCATTATGTACCTTGCCTTTCTCATTAAATCACTATATTCCTATTTTGCAGACTTATACTTATAAATGACATTACCATTTAAATAGCTGTTCAAAATGTGTGGATGCATCACAACGCAAGTTTTTTTTTTCCATGGGCAATTTCGAGAAAGATGCACGTTTTACTGATGACGATGTAAATAGTCGTAGAAAAATGAATGTTGTTACTTCTGAAACGCTCCGCTTTTTTAGTCATAGTATTCATTAAGGATAGGTATCAGCAACATATAACTTCTAAGGAAATGCATTTGGACTATAAAATATTTTTACTTTTCTACAGTTTATATCTTTGACCATATCACCTGTACATACAATACAAATGAATTCAAATCTTTGAATCATTTGTCCTCCACCTCTGATTAATGTGCGGAAGTTGGCAGTTACATGCGGAGAGCAGGTTTGTACTGGCACAGAATCCAGGAACACCGGTTAGATTAACTGCCCGCAGTTGCATAACTGAAATACTGTTGAAAAACGGCGTTACAAATACAGCTACGAACACTGTTTTTCACAACTACTTATATTGTAGGAGATACAAACTGTCACAACATAGGCAACCTTTAGTAGATTTTATTTTTTCCCCAGTTGAAGTCTGTGGCTTTCAATATTCGCTATGCTCTGACATGCATCATGTTCATGAAGGACAAACAAAATGTTATTTGTTTCCCTGTATATCATGTTAATCTAGGCTACCAATGTAACTGATACGCATGAACTTACCACAGTTTTAATTTTTGGTCCAGTGGATTGCATTACTTTTTCTTTCAGTTTTTCGTACATTTCGTTTACTTTTGGATCATCTTTACCCAGCTTGTCATTATCTGTTTTAAGCTTAGCAAACTCATGTGCAGTAAATTGCAGGAATTTCTCACAATTACCTTTGTTTACAATCATATGCCTGCGAAAAAAAGAGTCTTCTTTTTACAAATTTATCATTTCACTTGTGTGATTCAATAAGAGCTCCTGAAGCTAAATAAGTATACAATATGAGTCTGTACATTTTAAAAGTTTGTAAACGTTAAGTACTTACAAATTAAAAGTGACATATATTAGGCCAATACAGTGTGTTTAATGCCTAAACACATTTGATGTATTAAGAGTTTATATCCAGTTTTGTTTCTACAGAGTAAGGTAAATATTCTGTTTTAGTTTTTCAAACTATACTGAAAAGAGATATATTGAAAAAGTTTGCGGATGAAGTTGTGAAAACACATTTATTCAGGGAGTGCCTAAATTGTCCGCCAGTCTGCAATATTGCTGTATTATACAACAACGGCACGAACTTCATGTGGGGAAAAATAGGTCACTTAGTTGCGATGGGACTTTAGATTTCAGAATAGAAGCACACAAGTTTTGTTCGTGCATAAAACACGTTTTTCATACATGTATAAGGTCACTGTAGTACATGGTGACATATAATTGACTTTCTGCTCGAATCATGTGTAAAATAAGGAAATACAAAAAAGATTGAAATTTAGTAAGAAAATCTTTAAAAATGAAAGGATGAAAAGTCTGCTGTTATAATATCAATTAAGCGTATAGATATGAAAAAAACCTATTATTAAAAGCAGAACGTCTATATACAGGTATGAAAAAAACAACAACATTAAAGTGAACGCACACGCGAGCCACGTACATGTTAAATCTCAATAATGTACTTACGGTTTACTTTTCTCTTTGCACTTTGAAAACACACTAGAGTCAACCCTGTTAGTTAAAATCACTTTTTTGAACTTAAAATGATCTTCAAAACAATCTTTTACTAATTTATTGCACGCTTTTGAGGTAAAATGGTCTTTAGTTTTAATGTCACAAAAGGCGGAAAATTTTGCTGCCAAATCTACATTGACATCATCATTTTGAGAAGATCCCCCAGATGCCGAACCGGAAGTTTCCGTAGATCCTCCATCTTGACAGGCCGGTTTGTCGTCATCATTTGTCGCCATTTTACCTAATTTTAATACAGAATGTACTAGCTAAGCTTCATATAGATATCAGATAACAAAACCAAAATCACAAAATACTTAAATTGAACGTTCGTGCTATAAATGGTTAAGTTTCAAAAATCAGTCAAAATGCTCTGATATTGGAGCGTATCTTGTATCTTCCGCTGTTACTCTGAAACTTAAAAAGTTACTAGCCGTAACAAACACAGTTACAATCCTTCATAAATCGACTGAAATTATCACTAAACGTTTAAAACCGAATTGAGGAAACTAACGTTTATAGCCAGATCCTTTATCATTTAAACTAAGAAAGTGGGGACGTTTTCCGGAATAAAATTTATTTGTAGTAAACGAACACGTTACCTTAAGTAAATACTAAATCCTTGAAACAAAAGCGTTTTATAAACAGATGAAAATGACCTTTATGTTATTGTATCCGTTTTGGCTGAATGAAATAAATCCATTAAACATAAAACATGTTACATGTAACAGTCAATTAACCACTTACGTTGTACTATATCCACTTAATCTATCATCGGCAAAGAAAATATTGCAAGCAAGAGGCGTTTCCTGGTGACTCATCGGTGAATTTATATTTGCCTCACTGCAAGACATATCTAAGCTGCTGATGTACATGCCCGAATTTCTAACTGAATGGAAAGACATTTGACAATCCATTTACTAGTATCATGTAGTGAATAAAGAAAAATGAGACTTTCACTATAAAGTTCATCAACTCATAAACATTTGTCCGATAATATATGTAATGGCAGAGTAAGGCAGTTGTTGCAGAGTCACAAAATACAATGTATGAAAGAATTCAAGAACCATAAAGAATATAATTGTTTGCTACATGTACTATCTTATTTAAAAAATATTTCAAAGCCGAATTTTAAACATAGTTTATATGCTAGTAAGTCTACTTAAATGCTTGCAGGCCGAGTGAATTATTCTAAGCGGCCTATTTGAAAACTTGGATTGTTTAATACAATCTAAAACATGGTTCTGCTATATATTATTTCTATTCGTATATGTCTAGTATATAAAAATGTGAATGGAATAGGGAAAGCAAAAAAAAAGTATGTCGACGTTAACGGGATCGTGTTTAAAATATTATGACATAGCAAAGGGGATACACGTCCCGCTGTCCTAAATTGTCATTTCAGAGTGCATGGATTAAGTGTAACACAGTTATATCATTTCAGTTTTGAATTGTCTTTTATAGATGAGTTAACACTTGGCCCGTTCCTTAGTAACGGAAGTAAAATTTCGCACATGCGCATTCTACGTAGGGGAAAAAAAGATATGGTCGCACAGTGTAAGGAATGTATAAGTTCCATCAAATTACAATCAATCTGGTCATAATGAGTCTGCATTATAATAAATTACCACTTAGGTATCCTTTGCACATCGACAACTACCTTGCTCAAAAATGAGAAACTTTGACAATAATCGACATATTATAACTGATAATAAGGGTCTCGTAATGGACAGGCAATAAACTGTTCTTCAACCAAACTGACTTTCATTTGGACATACATGTATTGAAGTTTTAATAAAACGGAAAATGATATTAACAATCAATTTAAAGCTTATATTTTAATGGACATTTCATTACACGATCTGACAGAAGTAACAATCATTGAGAAATGAAAAAAAAAAAAAAAAATACTAAAGAGTAGTTGAAGTACACATTTCATTTCTCTTTATGGATTTTAAGAATAAAAAACTGAAAAGTTTTCGACGGAGTTACAGATTCTTCCCATGTGGTTAACATTCCCCACACTCACACCCAAAAAGTCTCATATGCTAAATGATCGACAAAGGCGGACACAGTCACGCCCCGGCCCCTTGAATTGTCTTTCAATTATATCCAAAATGGCGTCATTCCGTATTTATCATGTTTTGAGTTTTTGAATTTTAAAGTTTTTTTCCCAACAAAATCAAAGTGATGAGGGGGTGTGCTGTGTGTTTGAAGGGGTGTGGGGGCGGGCGCAGCGGTCAAAATTAACATTGTTATATTTTCTGGGTACGGGGCTCTTCATCTGTTGTTAGAACATGACCTCCAGTTTATTTTCGTCAAGTGTATTGTTTTCATTGTTATTAATTGAATGGTTTTCGGTACGGTATATTTTCTTGCGTTTAACGGTTATAAAAAAATATAAAAGTGTTCCAGCATATAAAGATGAGATTAAGATATATTCAGTATTTTTTTCACTTAAGAAACTAAAAACCAATAGTAATTTAGGCCTTTGATATTATGCAAATCCAACGATTTAGATTTTATTTTCAATATGAATTTCATTTTGAAAGAAAACTTCCATCAAACTTTCAAACGATTTTCTTATGAATTTTATTTACAGTGTTAGATATCGTGTGATAAGTTTCGCACCGACACGTGAACTATTTGTCCGAATTTGCCCATACTGATTATGGCATTGATGACTTGACAAAAGTCACATCAAAGACATTTTATATGCTTCAGTTACTTTTATGACCCGGTCTTATTGGGTGACATCCTCGAGATCACGTTTTTGTCTTGATCACCAAAGTGATCTATGTTTAATTATGTCAGTTGCATAATAATTATGTAATAGATTGCGCTCAACAGCAATCCGTTAATTAATACTAAAAACAGCAACTTTAGTGACAAAGAGTCACGTCCCTTAAACTTTTGTAATAAATATAATTTAAGTCGGTGAAAAATATGTAATATTAGGTTATTTAACATTGTTCTGTACAATACGGAGATATATTTGGACGAGTACCCAGCTGAGAAAACCATATTGGACGAGCCGCTAGGCGAGTACAATATGGTTTTCCCAGCTGGGTACGAGTCCAAATATCTCTCGTATTGTACAGAACAATGTTAAATAACCTTGTTATTCTATATCTACTTTATTTTAGTTTAAGGTAGTTCTGCACGTTTGGATCGAAATTTTTTCTACAATGTAGAATTTGATTAAACTCTAATTTTTCAAAATTTCATAATATACCTAAAAAATTCAGCAAATAAAAAAGATAGGGTCGTGTGCTTGATTTTTTGCTAGACTGATTTGAAAAATTTGGACCTCACGCAATATTTCATAATGGGAGTCAATGGGAAATTAATTACTTTCATAACATTTTCGCGAATAGAAATATTTCTACAATGTAGATTTTGATGAAACTTCTCACAGTTGTAAATAAACACATGGCCTATAGTTTGGTGAAATAAAATGTATAGGTCCGTGTGCTTATTTTTGAGATATTTGACCATGATTAAAGGGAAAAGGACATTTCACGCTAATTATAAGACATTATTTTGATTATTTTAACGTGTCATATGTTTTAATATCATATTTTAATGTTAGAAATATAACAACAGTGCCATTTTAATAAATTTACTCACAGATTTCAGTTAATTCAGAAAATGATTTTCATTTCCGTACGCCGAATCCAGGCTTTATTCTACGTTTTCCGGATAAATGACGTTACGCCATCACTTCCGGTTTATCAAACGTGCAGAATTACCTTAAATTAAATATTATTCACTGAATATCTTATGCCTGTCTTCTTGATTTCAAGACGTATAACCAAACTCTTTACATAAAGCACCTACTTCACCCGATTTCATTCGGAACATTTTCACGCGTTTCGGGCTTTATCGTATGTTTAACATGGGACTTTTTGAACCGTCCAAATACGGAAAATACAGGATTTTTGTACGCACGTGCGTCCAATAAGGTAATATATTGTACGGTCACGTGTTGCAAATGAACGTTCACGATTGGATAGATAAAATAGATATAGAATAATACAGTGTTATTTGGAGGGAAAAAAGAGTAATCAGGTAGGACATGACTAATGAAATATCTATCTTTACTCGAGACATTCTGTGCAATACATTTTGTGATCAAAATGTGTTTATTGTAGCTGTACAATTTGTGATATAATGATTCTATGCATGTTTACATACGCATTTAATTTTAAATCTCAGGTTAAACAACAGGGCAATAGTAGATGTTGTAAATCCGTCTATAGAAACTAGTAGATCAAATATGGGTACAATATTTTTCGGCCTCTGTACGGCGCGTTACGCAAATATTGCAGTGTTGTGATGAAAACAGACTGTACTTTTAATATTTGAAACATCAAATTAATGCTTTTGCTTAAAAAAAACAAAAAAAAAAAACTGATAATGCTTTTAACGTTTAAAGAGACATTTTGGAATTGTTCTGAGTAGGATTTAATATGGTCCCAAATATTGACTGCACATGAAATGCAATGTAAATACTGCATAAGTCTTGCTTGTTGATTCATACTTGTTATATTGTTTAAACACACACTTAGTAAGATACATATTTGATCCCACTATGGCATAATTTTTTATATCATGAAACTGTTAAAATAATGCTCTTTATTTTAATTTGGCAGCATCAATCTAAATTTTAGGTACACAATATGTCGAAGTATTTTGCTCCATTTTATGTGAAGAATGATATGTCTTGTTCTTCTTGATAAAGTTGTAGAGGGTAACATTTCTAACTTGCAATTTTCTACATAGAATTTTGATATGTTACAATTTTATATTGAACATTTTAAAAGATGAAAATGACAATATAATGTATGTAAAAGCTTATCCAAATTACATGATGGTGGTACTATATTGTATTTTATCATTCAGAAGGGCTTGCAATAGTTCCATGGTCGACCCGGTTTTTATTGGTTTATGAATGCTGACTCTGTCATAGTAAAATTACATATTATACGCACTCATTCTTTTCATATCTGACACCATTGTCATGCATTTGGAATCTATAAATATGCTAAAATAAAAAAAAACGCTTTACTTCAGTTGCTATTGCATTGCTAAGGTGTCACTGCAACGGAAAAACGATTTGTGTCAAAAATCTCTCCGTATTTGACTCAGTGTTGTTATTTTTCTAGCCTGTAGGGATAATGGAATACATTTAATTTTACTGTTACAGATTTCCGCTTAAGCCGGTGCTAGGGGGCATGAGGGGTGTTGCACATTTCATTAGCTCTCATGAACAGACTCACTTAAACCGAGTCTTCTATTACAATTTTGCTTGGTTGCGTACTAAACTTCCTAAGGATCTTCTTATAGATTGTACTTCTTGTTATCTTTCTGTGACGAACCGATGAACTAGCGAAATAGTTTATATCTTGACTAAGGTGCTGAGTATTTTTTTTTCAGTTAAAAAAGTTACATTCCCCGGCCAAATGTAGCTTATTTCGGGGTTTTATTTTGCATTAGAAAATTGTGCCAGACTTCTTGTCGGGCGTGCAGATGTACATCCGGTCAATGTCTTTAATTCAGACTGATACATTGTCACCAAACTAGCTTTAAAGTTTACATGAATAACTAGCGCTTAAGCTTGCAATAGGGGCAGCTAGGGTTAAGGTCGCAGTTTGTAGAAGTGAAAAGCACTGTCCACTCAAGTATTTCAGTTTGAATTGAAATATTGAAATGAAACAAAAGGTGGATTATGAAAATCACCTTTTAGATTTTATTAACTATCACAACAGCAGTCTTTAACTGCCGTGTGGCGGCTGTAAACGTGTCCCCGTTCTTGAACTCAGTGTTGTTATATTCTCTGGTCATCTATGGGATCATGGCGTTCATTTCATATTATTGTAACAGAATTCTGCTTAAGTCGGTGCTTAGTGGCGTAAGAGGTGTTGCACATATCATTACTTCTCATGAACTGAGTCTGCTATTAATTTTGCTTGGTTTTGTTGTTTACTTTCAAAGGATCTTCTTTCAACTTTAATTAACTATCACAACAGCAGACTTAAAGTGCCATGCTGCAACTATAAAAAGTCTCTCCTTATTTGACTCTGTTGTTATATCATTCAATTTTACTGTAACACCGCTTAAACCGGTGCTAGGGGGCGTGAGGGGTGTTCCATATTTCAATACCTCGCATGAACAGACTCAGTTAAACCAAGTCTGCTATTACTTTTGTCGGTTACATTCTACGTTTCCTTAGGATCGCCTTATAAATTGTATTTTTTTCTTAACTTTCTGAGACGAACTGATGAACTACCGAAATAGTTTATACCTTGATTAAAAAGCTGAGCATTATATTCAGTTAAAGATTTCAGGCCCCATGTAGCCTATTTCGGAGTTTGATTTTACGTTCGAAGATCTTTAGAAGCATAGACTGTAACCAAGTGAAGTGTTAGTTTTAACGGTTTGATGGTCTGTTCAAAACATTGTCGATTCCGTAAACATTGTATAGGTGCCTTAGTACATCGATGTCAATATCCATATTTCAAACTGGAAATTGTCTTATGATAAAAACCATTTCTGGCATTTTGCTGTAAGCTACATTTACTTTCATTCCTGATAACAATATAGACCTTCACACTTTAGTTTTGGGATTTCATTCTACCCTTGAACCATTTCAAACATCACAAGGTAGTAACATGTCTGGGGATTGTTTAATTGTACTTTATATATTATGCAACAATGAAAAGTGAAAAAAAAATTGTGTAACCACGTAATCTTAGTAAACTATGATTAAAGATGGTTAATCAGATTTGGTCAACTAATGGATTTGTTCAAAACTTATCCAACTGATTATTTACATTTACTTATGTTCACTTAGTTATTAATGCACATCATATTTTCACCGGAAGTACCTTAAAATTGATTTTCCTATCCTGTGTGGCAAAACCAATATAGTGTTATTTTACCATAAGTATAACTTAAATAAACATATTTTGCTTAAGTAAAAATAAGCACTACAAATTTTGCCAAAATTAAATAGAAATGTCAGTTTATTACATCATTACTGTTTCCCGTTGTCATTATCGGATACGCAAACAAGATAGATTAAAAAAACAGGTGAATTCAGAAGCCACATGCTGTTTTAAAACTTGCCTTCTGTTTCAGGTTGTTGAAATAGCCCGATATTTATCAAATAGAAATGCGAGAGCAGAAATTAGATTGAACTCAATAGAAATAGTCCACTTTTAGATACTTTTATACTGAAGGGAGGTAATTATAGAGTTTCATAAAAAAAGTAATAAAATACACATTTCCAATTCAAAAGAACTCTATGTAATGGGTCGTTATGTTCTTTAAATAAATCTCTAACAGAATATATTAATACTGAAAAATGTCATTAAATGTTGCTCAAATGTGATGAACAACCTTTAATGTAAACCAAAATTTTGTCTACATTTTCATCATAACCCATTATATAGAAGGCAGAGCTCCCTTGAAAAATCACCAGTGCCCCTTGAAAATTAAAGGAGTGCTGCTGGAATTATCTGGAATTATGGATCCGTTTTAAGAAGTTTATGTTCTGTAAGATCAATTAAAATTTTAAGAATTGAAGATAATTCATGATTTCTGAATGAATGTCTTAGAATGCATTAAGATTAAATCTTGACATGCGAAAATTCTACAAATATACTTTATACGAACTAAAGAAAGTTACGGTTCTTTTTAGAAGGAAGAATGTGTCCAACTTTAAGGCACAGATACTGCTATGATAGACGTCTGGTATGGGGGAGTGAAAATCATTTACATGTACAATCTTGTTTAAAGGTGGTCAATCACATTTAAGCAAAATTTAGTGACATTTTTTACTTTTTGTATATTCTGTTAGAGATTTATTTAAAAACAAAAATACCCATTACTTAGAGTTAGATCCCTGTTAGAAATGTATACTTTATTGATTTTCATAAAAATTTGTAATTACTCCCTTTAATATGAAAATATTTAAAGTGCTTGGTATTTCTTTTTATTTCCATACAATTCCGAGTTTTACATTCGCATTGGATAGATATACCAAATATTTAACAATCTGAATCAAAAGGTGGGTTTTAAAATGCATGTAGCTTCTAAATTTCATTTTTTCCATAGGCAAAGGGAGGTAATAATAATTTTTCAAACTTGCATTTCTAATGAATTCAATCTATATATGTAATTGTTAATGCAATTATTTTACGAACATAATACAATATATCGGTTAGTTATACATTTTATTAGGTAAAGTATGTTTATCACATTTATACTTATGATAAAATAACTCGATCTTGGTTGGGCAACTGCAATAGGAAAACCAATTATTAAAAATATCTCCAGTGAAAACCTAACTTGTTTTAAGCGCTAACTGAACATAAATGAGTGTAAATGATCAGATGTTAAAGTTTAAAGCAAATCCGTTACTTAGCCAAAATCTGATGATCCACCTTTAAAACCCAGAAGACTAGCCGTCTTTAAAAGATAGTGATGAGAATTTTACCCAGAGAGAATCACTGTTTGCCGAAATTCTCGAAAACTCCTGTTTTGTTTTACGCTAAGTGTCTATGACATTTTTATGGTGAATCCTTTAGCACTACTGGTATAGAATAGGAATGGTAGTAGGAGCCTTTTTATGTTTATTGATAATTCATAGCCAATAGTTTTTTTCCCTAGTAATAAACTCTGGTCAGTGATTTTAAGCTTGTGGATGTAATATATGTGTACTGGGAGAAGAGCATTATGTGCTTTTCACAGTTCAATGCCTGTATATTTTGTTCCCAAAACCTTTTTAAAAAATAAGTTTTATCTACATACAGTACATTGAAACCTGACATCACTAACAAAACACTTGTTAAATTTCACATGAATGACTTTATTTTTTACAATGCTTTCAAAACTCATAAAAACAAAAGCAAAAACAAAAAACTAGAAAAACAACAACAACAAAAAAAAAAACAAACAAAAAATAACACTGAAATAAAAAAGAAATTAAAAAAAATGTTTCCAGTGAGGACCGAACTCATTTCAACGCGGACTCGGTAACCACTGCACCACTGTGGAAGTATGACGTCTATAAGTATACATAATAAATTTCAGTTATGGCTGCGTGACGAAAATCTTTTCCCATTGAAAACATTGTATTTTATCTTTTTTTTCTTCGTAGAAAATGTATTTAGCACTAAATTCTTATTATCAGACTTCATTTTAGATATCTTTTATTCCCCCAATAATGGAGAGTACAACATAATTATAAACAAGTATATGTACAATAATACAAAATGTCAGTAATTAATACAGCACTTACAAATACAGTTACAAACTAGCATAACATTTAAATGTAATTACTTAGCTCTAACAAAAACACACATATAGTTGGACTTATATTTAGATAACATATATCTCGAAAGTATCGAAAGGCATAAATCCAGTATTCTATATATACACATGTAAATGTTAAAGCCATACCAGGACAGAAACATAGCAAATACTTTCACACCAAAATATCGACAGCCTAGTCAATGAAACCGAAAGTACTAGACCACCAAGGATGTGCATTTGCTAGAAAACATTTACTATAGCGATGCTACGGGTATACCATAAGTATTTAAAGACACATGTGAACATAACAACAATTTAAATGACCAGTAGCAAACATGCTCTCTGTCCACACCTTTAAAACATTTTGCACAATGCAATAACAAGACTGAAGTATCTCAAGCTATTTCCATCAGTTTCAACAGCCAAACTTAGCAAATACTCGCACTGATCTGTTGGTGATAACTGAATAAACGTTCTGTATGCACTGTACCCAAGTTTTACAATTATACTGTCCCACATATTTTCACGAATACTGCAATTTTTACAACAGTAGCATATCAAATGTAGAACAATATCATCATTGACACAATCACATTTGGGGCATTTACACACATATTTTCTAGAAATGTAACGTGATAATACAAACATTAACCTTTTACAAACGGATAGTAATCGTGGGTTATTCTTCGACATAGTCCACAAAGAACATGGATTATCCACCTCAAGCAATGAAGGTTTCAATATATGTGACTGACCTGTAATGTTATTGAACGAGTCTATTTTCTGTTTGGCGAGAACATACTCGCACAACATTCTCCCCCAAGTAATCTTTGGTGGAAAAATTCCTTCGGTACTGTAAGTCTCAAGCACACCGTTTAGTCCGTATTTGTGTTGAATCCGGCATATGTCCGGAATAAATCCGTGGGTTTGATTGTCGTAGTTAATGTAATGAAAAAGCCTATTGTTAAAAACATGTTTTGCTAAGTACGAATTCGACAGTCTACACAACTGACCGAGAAACTGTAACATTTTGTGTTCTATGATCGTTTCTATAGAAGTCATGTTCAAGGCACACAACGTAAAATCAGTTGATGTTCCCTTCGGGAAAGATTGCATATGTTTGAGACAGAATCGATGTGAACGTTCAAGACGTACGATATCATTAGCAGTAAGCGAAGACCAAAGTTCACAGCCATACAATGCTTTCGGAATAACAGTAGCATTATATATAGTTCTGGAAGAAATTGGATTCAAACCTTGCGGACTGATTCCGCTATTGATAATACTTAAAAATGTTCCCCTGAGCTTAGTACAAGCATTATCAACCAATTCCTTAGTTGTCAGAAATGGATCAGTTTTCACACCAAGATGTACGTAACACGATGTTTCACGAACGACACTGTTTCCAAGAGTAAACGCTCTATTTTGATCAGTATTGTTACCACGTTCATTAAAGACAACCACAGCACATTTGTCTGCATTGTAGCTATAACGCCAACGTTTTGAGTAGTTTTCACATATATTTAGCATTGCGTTAAGCCCCTGAACTGAGTACGAAATTAGCACCATGTCGTCGGCTACAGTAGGAGAACTGAGTCTGGTATCATACAAACACACGCCACAACCACTCTGTTCCAATGCATTTATAAGTCCATTTATGTACAGAAGATATAGAATCGGGGAGCTCTTTCCACCTTGTCTGGTACCTTGAAGTACCTTAAACCAATTCGAATATTTCCCTTGAAATCTTACACAACTCGAAGAGTTTGCATACATTGCTTTAAATGCTAGGAATGTGGTAGTATCAATATTTGTCTCAAAGAGTAACTTATACAGCATCCCTTGATGCCACACAGTGTCAAATGCCTTGCGTCCGTCCATGAAGCACACATACATCTTGGAACCGAATTCACGCGAATAATATACACATTCCCTTAGTAAAAATGACGTCATAAGGCAAGATAGACCGTCCTGAAAACCACCCTGTTGGTTGTTAATTGTTGTCATTATATCACTTTTGATCTATATAGCAAAACAGATTCATACAATTTAAGGATTACTTAGGACAGGGTAATCGCACGATATTATCTGGATTATCTTTCCTTTTGTTCCCGCCTTTATGTAACGTTACAATAACTCCTCGCTTTAATGTCTCTGGAATAAAAGCACGTCTGAGCATCCATGTGAAAATATTGGCTAACACAGGTGCTAAAATGTCTTTTGCATAAATTAAATGTTCATATTGTATTGTATCATACCCACTAGACTTCCCTTTCGGGCATTGCTCTATAATAGACTTCACCGTTTCCGGTAATACCGTAACTGAAGTATCCGGTTGCAGGGAATGTGTTGACATATTCAAAGTTTGTGATATGATATTTTCAAAGTTTGTATCATAATCATTGTCTTCATTTGGCGTATATAAATCCTTAAAAAAGCCATACCAACCATCAGTAACTCGATCTTGGTCTCTAACAACAGTACCATTAAAGTTAATTCCAGCAGTAAGATTACCCTGTTTCTTTTTTCTCTTGGTATTAACCATTTTCCAGAATTTATTCGCATCAACTTCTGCGGTACAGTCAATTTCATGAAGGAATTTAATTAAATGCTTATTAACATAACGTCTGTGTAAGCGCCTGAAGTCACGTTTAGCCGTTTTATATTCACAATAAAACCTATCACTGACGTCACGGGGCCGCCCCTGTCGACACCATTCCTGTCTGATTAACTTCATCTTATTATGAAGAATAGTAAGTTCATTATTCCAGTACGGTTTCAGATATTCTAGATAACGTTTCTTTGGCAACGAATCATTGGCATAAGTTGTAACACTTTCTACTAACAGTGCATACGCAGGCTCAATTGATGTTGTATCTAATTCACAATGCGCTAGATGCATTAAATTACAATCGGACATCAACAAGTTATTGTACAGATCAATTTGCACATTGTTTTATACTCTTCGTAAATGACGTCACAGCAAACCTTGATTTTAACTCATTAACAGAGTACGACTTGCAACAGCTTTCTATTTATTTGTTGATGTTTGCATACGATATGGTACTATTTACTATCGACCAGAAGAGTCTCCAGGCACAGCTAGATAGCTTGTATATTTACTCTGTTAAATGGGGGCTTAAGATAAATATTGATAAAACGAAAATATGTATTTTTAGAAAAAGAAAACAGAATATTGATTTTCAATGGTACATTAATGATGCACCAGTGGAAACTGTGAACTCTTTTTGCTATCTTGGTGTGAAATTTAATTGTAATGGAGCTTTATCTGAAGCTATTAAGGCACTGTCTGATCAAGCACTTAAAGCTGTTAATGGTCTATATTCACTATTTTCTAGGTTAAAATTTGATGTTAAGACTAAATTGACACTCTTTGATCGTATGGTTGAACCAATTTTATTATATTGTGCTGAAGTATGGGGCGTATACGATACAAGTTGCTTAGATAGAATTCATATGAAATTTTGTAAAAGGATACTCGGTGTAAAAATGCAAACCCCAAATATGGCAGTGTTGGGGGAACTTGGAAGGTATCCTCTCTCAATACTGTGTAAAGAGAGAGTTCTAAAATATTGGTTAAAGCTTGTAAATAATCCAGATTCTATCGTGACTGATATTTTTAGAGACCAATGTAACAATGTCAATTCTCCCCGATGTACAAACTGGCCCAAATATGTTAAAACTCTTTTAGAACAATTAGGATATGGATATTTATGGAACCATATAGCGCCAAATATTAACTATTTTCCAATGCTACAAAAACGGTTAAGAGACCAGTTTATACAGGAATGGCATGGTAGTATTACAAACATGCCAAAACTAGAATATTATTCAAGATTTAAAACGCTGTTTATGTTTGAACCATATCTCACAAATGTTGATAATGATTACTTAAGAAAATTACTCAGTTGTTTTAGAATGTCTTCACATTGCTTAGCTATTGAAACTGGAAGGTATAGTGGTATAGCTAGGGATCAAAGAATATGTCAAAATTGTAATTTAAATGTTATAGAATCTGAGTATCATGTGTTATTGACTTGTCCTAAATATAAAAACTTACGTTCAAAATATTTGCCAAAAACATCGTGGCCAAATCTGAAAATGTTTGACAATTTGTTGTCATCTGCTAAGAAAAAAGTCCAATTGAATATATGTAAATATTTGAAGGAAATTTATTTGTTAAGGGTTTGAAATCTTGATTACAAATTATTTATACGCATGATTTGAAAGAACTGTATACTGTTCATTAGCCAAAGGCATATATATGTCGATTATGCTAATAAATGTTGTTGTTGTTGTTGTTGTTGTTAAATTTACCCCAATTTACAAACGTTACATCGCTATCAAAAGTGTCAAACCTGAGAATAGGAAAACTGACTATACAAATGATAGGCCTATGACATGATACATTTAAACAGTTGTCATCTAGAACTTCGCAATGTTGAACACAATCAACCATTTCAACAGACATACAAATAAAATCTATCAATGTCTGATATTTGCCGTCATATGAAACATAAGAGCTCTGTGCTCCTACACAAGACCCTGTGACATTTACAGGAGTGATATTAGTATCTAAACAGAACCTATGCAGCAATATATCTCTAGGACGTTTGCTAGAAAAGTCATATTTGGCATTAAAGTCGCCCAAAAAAAGAAAACTGTTCCACTATTCGTATATGTGTTCCAAATGTCATATAATTTACCTATATAGTCACTATATAAATCAATTGTATGATTAACACATGGCAGATAAACCTGAAATATGTATACATACTGATTTGGTGCAAACTGAAATTGCACTCCTACTATTCTATCATCATCCATTGTCAATGGAACCACAAAGTTATCGTGACGTCTGTGCCACATCATTGCAACACCTCCCTTCCCGACCCTTCTCTTGCTCGGAAACATAAGATCTTTATCACATACAGCATATGCACGATAATCGGAGGTTAAAGTTTCTATAAAATGTACATTATGGGGATATAAGTAATGTTCGGAAATACCACAAAAATCAATATCATATTTCTGTAACGAATCACATAAATACGATGAAATGGATATTAACCCAGTCGCATTCCACGTAAAAACTTAATATTCATAAGTATCAGAAGTGCGTACACAAGTGTTAAAGAACTAAACAGGAGTTTAGAGCTACATGGATGATATATCCTACCCATCACAAAATTAATCAACGTCTACGGAAGCATAATCTTCCTGTAAAAGTTCATACGAATTTACACTGCTGTAATTGTCTGCTTCTTTATTACGACGCATGCGTGGAGGTACGTCACGTGACACTGTAAATCGTCTGCTTCCACGTTTATCGCGAGTTTGCCTTAGCATTGCATCACGCGACAACCACGGTCGACATATAATTCCACGCGGCCAAAATTTTTCATGCAGGACATGATTCGCTTTATCATCATTTTCAACGTTCATTCTAATAATAACCTTATTTTTAGACCGTTTGACTGGGAAAATCCTTACGTTCGTGACTGACGGACCTTTTGAATTCACAAATGAATAAATTTCCTGAATTGATGTAGACTCAGTATAACCACCAACAAAGAATCGTCTCGTCTTGCGTCGAGTGCTTGTTTTGAATCCATCGTCCCGACAGGAGGTAATAATCACAGGTATTGGACGTATTACCTGCTCAGCATAAGCAGCACTATTATCCAACCCAGTTACACGTGCCGTTGATAAGTCGTCCGTGCCGGTAGTTTGCGCGTCACTAGTGACAGAGGTATTAACCGTTGGTATCGGACGCACTTGCTGAATAACACAACCAGAATCATTATCAAACTCGATTGCACGTGACATTGATATGCCGCCCGTGCCGTTTAACTGCGCGTCGTGATGAGGAGTGGTGACGTCATTTTCATACTCCGGCATATGTGTTTCCATGGTAACTGTAGAAGCATGGTAATCTGTCGTCACTAGCTTTTCTACTGTTATAATTCCTGAGGTATCCAAGAAATTCTCAAGTTTTGTTATATGATCAGTCATGGCCAGAATTGTCGACTCTATAGGTTTGAGTATGTCCTGTAATACACTTAAAGTCTGGGATTTCATATCGGTCACACAGTTAGTTATATGTTTACCGCATTGGACAAGATCACATTTTATAGAATCCACTGACTGGCGCATTGTTTTCATTTGTTCGGCCCTTAACTTATCTGCAGAATGCATTTTCTGTTTTATATGTAGAACATCTGTCTGTAATGTGGAGACTGTTTCTTTAATCAAACCAAGTTCGATTGCACTTCCAGAACCCACAGCTTCAGAAGTTTTCTTAAAAGGCATTTTTAAGGGAGTTTGTAACTGGGAGGGTCTGGGTTTACCGTTACTAAGCAACTCTTTCGTAACGCTATATTCTTCCCCTTCCATTACTGACACCAGTCTATGTATGTCTGTTGCCAGTTTTACCGGAAGCTTATCGCCTTTTCGAGTCTCCATTCTTTTCTTTAATTCAGCCTGGATTCCAAATGGGAAATCATCGTACGCTTTAAGGGCCTCAAAACACATTTGTCGCACTCCCTCTAAATCAGGTTCGAACGACGCATAATCGCGTAATATCCGAGAGATAAAGATCCCCTCGGGTAGGTCTCTGTACCATGTTATTAATCGATTATATTCAACTAGGAATTTATCTTCTTTGACAAGTCCAGTTAAATTGTCATCGTCAAAGTCTTTGTATGAGAACGGTACTTTAACCTCTGTATTGTCATCTAAGCTTAAAGGCTCAAGTTCGAACATTACCGTTTGATCGCTTTGACCACTTAAGGCCATGGTGAGATCGCTCACTCTCCTTTCACCTAATATTTAGCCAGAGGAAATGTTTCACAATGATAAATTTAATCCACATCTATTGTTCTCCAATTTTTCGCATATAACTCCTTAATCAAAATAGTGAAGTTAATGAACTTATCACCAGCCTCTGCAGCAAAGTTTCACACACAAGTACATGTAAAAATCCTTTAGTAGGCTAACTTAAAGAAATATTAGCAATATCCAAAGATTTTCCAAGAGCGATTTATAACACGTCTTATCACATCAATCTGACCTTTTTGATTAATTACTATAAGCATTGTGTACTGGAAGAAACCCGAACAACACCAATTCCAAAAAAGTACCACGAATTTTCAACTCGATGCCCATATGGGCCAAACATAAGAAAATAAACTTGAAACTTGAAACTTGATAGTATTTCTATACACAGTTTTATTCATTTTCTTTTTCACACGTTTAACCGTAATGCGACGCTGTCGGCACCGCTTCGCGGCGCCGGTAGCTCTGCTATTAAACAAAGAAGGCTGAACGTTGTGTGTTATTTTACAACAATTCACTGTTTTGACGTCACAATTATTATCATAGAATTAAACGGCATAGCGGTGCGCTGAAAAAGAAACCAACAAAAAACAGGCAAATATTTGACGGACTTCGTCAAGGATGTACTTAAAATCCTTGGTAACGTGTTAGAATCGAAATAATATATCTCATTTAGTGATTTGCTCTTGAATAAAATCATTGTTTGTCGTTCAGATGCGTATTAATATGAACTTAGGTGCTACCTAGAAGGCAGAGCTCCCTTGAAAAATCACCAGTATCCTTGAAAATTAAAGGTGTGCTGCTGGAATTGACTTTACTTTTTACAATACTTTCAAAATCCATATTAAATAAAAAGAAGGAAAAAAACTGAAATAGAAAAGAAATTAAAAAAGAAAAAAATGCGCTTCTGGTGAGGATCGAACTCCCGACCTTTGGTTTTCAACGCGACCTCCCTAACCACTCGTTTCGCATTGAAAATATTGCATTTTATCTTTTTCTTCTTCGTAGAAAAAGTATTTAGCACAAAATTCTAATTATCAGGCGCTCATTTACATTTTTAGTCAACGTTCAAAGCGGTAAGCGAAACAAACGCTTTTGTCAACCGTAAACAGCAAGCGTCTACTGACGTCTTACTGATTAATGGCTGTGACTAAAGGTATGAAGGTATTAAATGCCTCCGCTAATATTTTCTATATAATATTAACAACTTATAACATATTTTTATCAAGATTTCTAGCCTTTCACTTTTTGCGAGACTACCCTTGTCTTGAAGGCCTGTCTTTAGGCAATCAAAATATACCCCAAAAATATGGGGTTGGCCATAATGCAGTGAAACCATGGTCACGTGACTGAGACACGTGATGAAACGCTAATATTGGGTAGGTAGACATCAGGAAATACCTACTTTCACTTTTATTTCACAAGGCAGCTTCCAATCAACTTTAAGGTGGCAGGGGAGCGGTTTCGTAGTTTGGCCCCTGTCGATTTTCTGTATAAACAGGACAGGGTAGATATAAAGGCATATCTATCTTACTGGTTATTTATCATTATTAATTCTTTAATATATCTGGGGAATGTGAAACGGTTAATGATTATACATGAAGGGTGTTTTAAAATTCCTAGCTCCGTACTTCCGGTTGAGGCTAAAACATAAATATCAGAACAAAAAGTCGGCCAGACGCGCAGCTGTCATCCATCCACATTTTTTCAAGTGAAAATTAGGGAAATAAAGTGGTGGTTGGTAGACACATTCCTCACCACCTGGGTATGCATCTATGTTCGTTCTATACATATATGCTACGAAATTGGATTTAAAAATAGAAATGGATGAATGGCATAGTTCAAAGTGAGGCCCGGTTTAGGCTATTTTAGATCTATAAAATTTGGGTGCTGTGGCCGATTTTCACTACATCTGGTGTGGAAAGTGACAGGTGCATAGGCCCGGAGAGGGGTCTTTATGTAGTCTATAGTATCTGCAATGGTCCATAGTAGTTTCAAAGAAAAATAAGCAAAAACGAGATTTCTATGGATATTTCAACACTGGTACCCACACGTCAATGTGGAATTCGCAAATTTGCACTCCCCTGCCACCTTAAGGAAAATAGACAATATTTCAGACCACTGAAATATTGACTTTTTTGCATTTATTGCAACCCATTACGGAATGAACTGTAACATATAGTGGTTTTTTTTTTATATATTTCTGAGTACTAAATTCGGCCTGGCGAGTCCCAAAATGGCAGTGGGTGGCTATATAACAGTGAAGCTAAGGACCCCCAGTCAGTAGGATTCGTATCATAAAACGGCCAAAAGAAGAAAATAGTGCCTAGATAATGACTATTTATGCCATTTTGTTTAAAAGTAGAGTAGCACATGTGTCTATATCTAGCAATGCCATCAAGCTATATAGTGGCTGGGGTGGCCCCAAAGGATGGATGGGTGGCCTTTAAGGGGTGTCCCGATAGGTTAAATACGGTAATTTGCATTTGTATACCAGAATTATGTTAAAAGTGTATCGTTTAAACATTTGAACGGCTTTAAAATGTAAATATCATGTTAAATTAACTCTAAAGGCAATGAATAGTTTTTCGGGGTTACTTTGATTCAGAATGCAAATTTTGGCTGATTCTTGCGTGGAGGGGTGGGCATTTTTGTTGGCTTATTCACCGGCTATCTTGTAAATTACGGCAACGTTTTTTGTTCAGTTGATATCAGCATAAGTGTCTTAGGATTCAGGACAGGTTACAATTTATTTTATTTAAACATTTAAAAAACTTAAGCATATAACGTAGCTTAAAATCATCTGCGGACATTCCTTTTTCAATCAAGCATCAATAAAGCTTATATCTGGTATGAAAATGGCCTTTACTAGGCGGGAAAATTGCACTATATATTGATATGGACTACAACCGGCATATCCAGCTAATTGCCCCCTTCATGCCTATAAGAAATACCAAAGTTTTCAAAATCGTTCTGTTGCAGTCAATTATTGTACGTAAGTCAAATGTCAACAATTTTGCCAACTTTCAGTTTGAAAGAATGGCAACTGTCGGAATTATGCCCCATTCAGACAGACAGTCCACACCTGCAAAAAACGTGTCAGGGGCATAGATAATGCCAATTTTTCATTAAATATAGTAACATACGGCCTTACTTTTCTTATTTCTATAATTCGTTTGCAAGAAACAGGTAGAAGTACACGAAAAATAATCGATTTCTGTCATTCTTACCTAAACTGGTGTCGCTGATGCAAAACTGAGATGTGGGGAAACACCTTAAAAATCAGAATTTTGCCTACTTTCCGAAAAAAATCTCAAATTTGCCCAAAATATGCAAATGATATGCCATGTTTGTCTTAAATTGGTGCTTATTGCTCAATTCTGATCAGAAAGTACCAGTTTTACATCGGTTGAAGCAATTTTCACGAAGTGCGAATTTTTCATTTTATAAGAAATACCAAAGTTTTCAAAATCGTTCTGTTGCAGTCAATTATTGTACGTAAGTCAATTGTCAACAATTTTGCCAACTTTCAGTTTGAAAGAATGGCAACTGTCGGAAATATGCCCCATTCAGACAGACAGGCCACACCTGCAAAAAACGTGTCATCGGCATAGATAATGCCAATTTTTCATTAAATATAGTAACATACGGCCTTACTTTTCTTATTTCTAAAATTCGTTTGCAAGAACAGCTAGAAGTACACGAAAAATAATCGATTTCTGTCATTCTTAAATAAAATGGTGTCGCTGATGCAAAACTGAGATGTGGGGAAACACCTTAAAAATCAGAATTTTGCCTACTTTCCGAAAAAAATCTCAAATTTGCCCAAAATATGCAAATGATATGCCATGTTTGTCTTAAATTGGTGCTTATTGCTCAATTCTGATCAGAAAGTACCAGTTTTACATCGGTTGAAGCAATTTTCACGAAGTGCGAATTTTTCAAATACAGAGTTGGTGCGCCCGTGATATATTACAGACTCCGGTATATACCGGATTAACTAAATCTGAACAAAAATACCTTAAATGTATATATTTTGTAACCATGGTGATTCTAACCCTAACCTTTGGTCAGTATATTATGCACATTATACACTAAATGCGTGCGGACACGCAAAAAAATGAGCATTTTGGCGTGCTTTCCATTTGATAATAATTCCGCGCATGCGCAGAACGGCTGCACCAACTCTGCAATGAGAAACATTCCTGATTAATTACTATGAGCATTGTGTACTGGAAGAAACCCGAACAACACCGATTCCAAAAACTTACCACGAATTTTCAACTCGATAGTAATTCTATATACAGTTTTATTCATTTTCTTTTTCACAAGTCTAACCGTAATGCGACGCGAAGCGGCGCCGGTAGCTCTGCTATTACTGCGCCCTCGTGATATAATTCCTTCGCATCTGAACTCCAAACAATGATTTTATTCAACGACAAATCACTGACTGGATGAGTTAAATATTATTTCTTAAACACATTTAAGTTAGTTTTACATTGATGTTATACTACCCTTGTTTTCTTAGAAAATTTGAACTAGTTTTAGTAGCGCACAACATAGGCGTAGAAGCAGGGGTAGGGGGGGGGGGGGGGGGGGGGGCGGGGGCCAGGCCCCGCAAAGCTAGGAGAGGGGGCCCAACTACAGTTTGCTTCCCCCCACCCCCCACCAATATTTTGGAAAAGATATAACTTGCAGTCCAATATAACATTTACTTAGCATCATATAATTCTTTTCAACCTGATTTCTGATTTGCATTTCCCTTGTATTCTGACTTGTCTCTTTCCGTAGTGTGAGTACTGAAATCTGTACGCGCCACCCCAAGGATTGTTTGATTACATTTTATGAGCGTCTGCAAAATCTATGTAACTATTAGTAAACGTTATGTTGTTTTTTTTTGTTGTTTTTCATTGTCCATTCAAGTGCAATGATATTTCCACAACTTTATATCACAGTTAGACAAATGCAGCGCTAATTGATTGTATGTCCAGGGCTTCAACAGAATGTAAAGAAAATGACACACTTAATTAGAACAATACATAATATGACTGATTAAGACAGTTCAGTGCCTAGGCGTATGTGTATCATCATTGCTAAAACAATCATCATTGCTAAAACATAGAGGCTTGAGGGGGGCTATGACCCATTTGGCCCCTGTACAAGGCTTTGAGGCTTTGTCATGAATAATGCACCGGGGATACCTTGCTGCACCCTCCCTCACCCCCCCACCACACCCCACGTTCGAAAAGGTTTGCCCCCCCCCCTCCTCCCCCCAAGTTAAACTCGCTCCTACGCCCATGCACAAACACCATCAGTAAAATACATGCAATATACATTTACGTGTACCATCAGCACCGTATAATGGCATATAAATTACTTGATATATACATTAAAAGTTAATGTTAAATAGCGATCTACAACATAAATATGAAGGACAAAAGAGATAACTATACAGACTTTAATCAGGAAAATCATTTATATTTATACTAACTTGAACGCTGAATTCCCGGCGATAATACTAATAATGCCCATCAATAATACCAATAATGCCCTACAATATTAACAATAATGCCCATCAATAATACCAATAACATCCATCAATAATGCCCATCAATAATACCGATCAATAATGCAAATCAACAATGCCCATGAATAATACCAATAATGCCCATCAATAATGCCCATCAATAATACCAATAATGTCCATCAATAATGCCCATCAATAGTACCAATAATGTCCATCAATAATGCCCATCAATGATACCAATAATGTCCATCAATAATGCCAATCAATGATACCAATAATGCCCATCAATAATGCCCATCAATGATACCAATAATGTCCATCAATAATGCCCATCAATGATACCAATAATGTCCATCAATAATGCCCATCAATGATACCAATAATGTCCATCAATAATGCCCATCAATAATACCAATAACATCCATAAATGATACCAATAATGCCCATCAATAATGCCCATCAATGATACCGATCAATAATGCAAATCAACAATGCCCATGAATAATACCAATAATGCCCATCAATAATGCCCATCAATAATACCAATAATGCCCATCAATAATGCCCATCAATAATACCAATAATGTCCATCAATAATGCCCATCAATGATACCAATAATGTCCATCAATAATGCCCATCAATGATACCAATAATGTCAATCAATAATGCCCATCAATAATACCAATACATCCATCAATAATGCCCATCAATGATACCAATAATGCCCATCAATAATGCCCATCAATGATACCGATCAATAATGCAAATCAACAATGCCCATGAATAATACCAATAATGCCCATCAATAATGCCCATGAATAATACCAATAATGCCCATCAATAATGCCCATCAATAATACCAATAATGTCCATCAATAATGCCCATCAATAATACCAATAACATCCATCAATAATGCCCATCAATAATACCGATCAATAATGCAAATCAACAATGCCCATGAATAATACCAATAATGCCCATCAATAATGCCCATCAATAATACCAATAATGCCCATCAATAATGCCCATCAATAATACCAATAATGTCCATCAATAATGCCCATCAATGATACCAATAATATCCATCAATAATGCCCATCAATGATACCAATAATGTCCATCAATAATGTCCATCAATAATACCAATACATCCATCAATAATGCCCATCAATGATACCAATAATGCCCATCAATAATGCCCATCAATGATACCGATCAATAATGCAAATCAACATTGCCCATGAATAATACCAATAATGCCCATCAATAATGCCCATCAATAATACCAATAATGCCCATCAATAATGCCCATCAATAATACCAATAATGTCCATCAATAATGCCCATCAATAATACCAATAACATCCATCAATAATGCCCATCAATAATACCGATCAATAATGCAAATCAACAATGCCCATGAATAATACCAATAATGCCCATCAATAATACCAATAATGCCCATCAATAATGCCCATCAATAATACTAATAATGTCCATCAATAATGCCCATCAATGATACCAATAATGTCCATCAATAATGTCCACCAATAATGCCCATCAATAATACCAATAATGTCCATCAACAATGCCCATCAATAATGCCGATCAACAATGCCCATGAATAATACCAAAAAATTTAGAAGAAGTCAAACAAAACATCATTAGAAGTTACAACGACAGACGGTTTTATAATTTTTTTGTATCACCAGTGCCTTTGTCCTTATATCGACCAATATATATTTCATCATTTTGACGGTCTTTTCGCCCTTTTCTCCATCCGCCAAACCGTTCTCTTTTGCTTCCCATTTTCTTCCAAGATGTTTCCTGATAATAATGGTAATGAAGTTGATTCTTACAGTCATGAACATTATAAAATATGAAAAGAATAAATGATATCGACAAGAATTCAAGATGGTTCATTCAGCAATCGCGATATTCATTTTAGCCGGTGTAATGAAGTATTTCGACCCCCATAGAATAATGACCCCCCCGGTCATTATTCTATAGAAAAAGTGACCCCCGGTCATAGTATTATGACCTCCAGATCATAGTACTATGACTCCCCCACGTGAAGTAAACTGAACCTCACGAAGAATATTGACTCCAATAAATACAAGAGCTGTTGGAGGACAACAACGCTCGACTATTCAACAGCCTTGTCGCTTGAATGAATACGAGTCGAAAAAGGGGCATAATTTAGTAAAAAACGTAAAATAGGGTTATGGAACCTGCATAGTGCTTATCAGCTCATGACAGTGGACAAGTGTATGAAGTTTCAATCCATTCCCATTTGTGGGTACTGAGATACCAGCTTACATATAAGAATTTAACCCAAAACTCCCAAGTTGAAAAAGGGGCATAATTTTGTAAAATGCAAAGTTGAGTTATTGATCCTTTGCACTGCATGTCATATCATGACAGTGAACTAGTGTGTGAAGTTTCAATCCTTTCCCATTAGTGGATACTGAGATACCAGCTTACGTACAAAAACTTAACCAAAAATTTCTATGTTGAAAAAGAGGAATAATTTTGTAAAAAAGCAAAATAAAGTTATGGGACCTGTTTTGTACATGTCAGATCATGACAGTAAACAAGTGTGTGAAGTTTCAATCCATTCCCATTAGTGAGTACTGAGATACCAGCTTACATACAAAACCTTAACCAAAAAATTCTAAGTCGAAAAAGGGGCATATTTTTGTAAAAAAGCAAAATAGAGTTATGGAACCTGTGCAATATAAGTCAGTTTATCACAGTAAATAAGTGTTTGAAATTTCAATCCATTCCCACAAGTGGTTACTAAGATACCAGCTTACATATAAAACTTTAACCAAAAATTTCTAAGTCAAAAAAGGGGCATTATGTTGTCAAAAAGCAAAACAGAGTTATGAAACCTGTGCAGTGTAAGTCAGTTTATCACAGTGAAGAAGTGTGTGAAGTTTCAATCCATTCCCACAAGTGGTAACTGAGGTACCAGCTTACATACAAAAACTTAACTAAATCGGGACGCGGACGCCGACGCCGACGTCGACGCATGGGCGAGTCCGATAGCTCTACTATTCTATGAATAGTCGAGCTAAAAACGACCCCGGGTCATTTGGTCAAATTTAGTCATAATTCATTTATCTAAGGCCTAATTGCTGCATTTTATGCCCCCACTCGGGGGAGGGGGGCATATAGATTTGCCCTTGTCCGTCCGTCCTTCCGTTTGACCATTAGCCCCAGATACCATCACTTGACACAGAAATCAGAGCATTCCGCAACGGGAAAAGGGATTCTATTCTAGACGCTGTATCTTGGTGTATACATTTTTTTCAGGAAAATAACAATTCACAATACGTTCACAAAACACACCAGTGTCAATAATCCCTGCAAACTTCGGTATGAAGTAATTCTTCAGAAGAAAACTGCACAAGAAACTGCTAGCATAGAACTTAGTATTAATAGAAGTTGCAATACTTAGCAGTGGCAGTAAAGTACGGCAGCGGCAACAATAGAAAGTAGTAGTAGTAGTAGTAGTAGTAGTGGCAGTGGTAGTGGCAGTTGCAGTAGTAGCAGCAGCAGCAGCAGAGGAATAAGTGACAGCAACAACAGCATCAGGAGGAGAAGAGGTAGATGTACAAGACGTATTAGTGGAAGCAGGTATAGTAGTAGCAGTAGTAGTAATTGTAGTAGTAGTAGTAGAAGTAGTAGTAGAAGTAGTAGTAGTAGTAGCAGCAGAAGAAGAAGTACATATAGTAATAGCAATAGAAATAGCGGCACAAGTAGTAGTAGTACAATCAAAATGTTAACTATTGGCAATGGAGGGTATTAGAGTTGTAGATCTAGTAAAATTGTCCGTTAGGTTTGGTGGGGATCACTTTTTAATAGATATTATCGTCGAAAGTCTTTTTAGGAGCCGGTGTTTTACACGGAAAGAGTAACTTTTTTAAATAGAATAATGTCCGGGAATCGATATTATATGAGAGTTCGAATGTAGTAATTTCGGCAGTGAGTATTTTACATGGAAGGCGTCACATTTTCTATAGAATAATAACACAAAATTCAAGTACATGTATTTTATTTAAATTTTGCTTTGCTCGGCAGAACTGTTATATTCATTATGCATTACACACAAGGAAAATGCTAAAGCCTTTTAAAATTACCAAAAAAAAGCCTATAATTATAATTAGGTTAAAAACTTTCTGCCCAGCAGAACGTTATCTGTCTCAACTTGAGTCTTTTAAATTAATATTAAGGATATAATAAATATGTATCAATGAGTATTAAAAAGTTTTCAGGTTCTTTATGCACTGGTCTATTATCAAAATTATAAAAAGCCTATAAATGAAATATGAATTAAGTTAAAAAGATTGTGCCCGGCAGAACTGTTACAGGTTCATTATGCACTACCGGTTAAAATAACTTAACAATACATTTTGTAAGGTAACAGACGATATATTGTCCGGCAGAACTTAATACAAATCAACTAGCATATTATCAAAATTGTATAAAGCCTATAAAGGTTAAAAAATGTTCTGCCTGGCAGAACTTTACCTGACTCAATTAGAGTCATTATGAATTATATAAAGAATACCAAAGTGTCTAAAATGTTCTGCCCTGCAGAACTTTTCAAAGCGCATTATGCACTACATGCCAACAGATTATGATAATGTAAAGTCTATAAATGTTAGAAAGTTCTCCCTATAATGAATATATGAATAAGGTTTAAAAAGTTCTGCCTGGCAGAACTTTATCTGACTCAACTCAGGCCTTTTAGAATAATATAAAGAATATCAAGGAGTCTACAAATGTTATTCCTAGGTTCACAATACGTTTTGCAGGGGAGCGAGTGATATGCTTTATAAAAAGTTCTGCCCGGCAGAACTTTAGCTGAACTCACTTGAGTCTATTATCAAAATCACTTTAAAGCTTAAAGATGTTCTGCCCAGCAGAACTTTATATATTCATTAAATACAACGGGCTATGAAAACATTTATCACATATTTGGCAAAATCTTTACAACAATGATTCTCGGTTGAAAAAGTTCTGTCTGACAGAACTTTATCTGATTAAACTGCACCATACTTATCAAAGTTATGACCTTTGACCCCTAAGTGTGACATTGACTTTTGTGAATGGAACCTGGGGTTTTCGTGCGATACTCCGTCTCATGGAGGTTAACACTCATTCAAAATATAAAAGCGATTTCTTTATGCACGTCAAAGTTATGGCCCGGACATGATCTGAAATGACCTTTGACCTTCAAGTGTGACCTTGACCGTTGAGATAGGAACCTAGGCTTTGCGCTTGACACTCCATCTTTATTGTTGTAAACATTCATGCCAAATATAAACAAGATTGCGCCATGCATGTAAAAGTTATTGTCTGGAAAATGATCTGGACGGACGGACACATGCACTAGCTAACACACATACATGGAACAGCCATTTGGATGACCGTGTCTTCGCTTTCCGCAAGCAGGTTCGACAAAAAAGCATATTAGAACATAAATTCTCTCTAATACTTTTATCACTTATATACATTCATCCAAAAATTTGAAATTACCATAACATTTACATTTCAACATTAATTCATTACAGAACATTCAAATAGTATTAAGAGCAAATAACATTTGACTGAGGGTATAATTGATTATCACCTTAAATCAATAGTAAATAGATAGCAGGAATTTTCTGATCTGATCTATTAAAATCGTTTACTTTTTTGTCAATTTGGCCAATGAAAACAATTACTGTATTCAAGGTTATCCATCCAACCCTAAAATTGAGCCCAAACTATAAATACTTTTTCATTTGAAAACCTTAAATGATATACAAAAATGATTAATGCAATCATAAAATAAATTTTGTTAATTTATTTTTATGTTGAAACGTACATGTTAATTAATTTCTTGATGTGATTTTAAAATGAGAGAATGATAAATTTCTAGTAAAAGCTGTAAACAAATATGGAAACTGATTCTCATTGGTGTAACAATTTTTACTGTTGAATTATGTTTGTCAAAGATTAGCAATGACAAGTATATATTTTGCCCAAAACTCATTATAAATGCCAGTTTGTAAAATAATGATTACCCCCCACCCCCACTCCACCCCTTTGCATGTCTTGATTAAAAAACAAAGGATTCCGATTAAAACTTGCCTTTTTGTTTCAGGTAGTTGAATTATGCAATATCTATCAAAAGCAAATGAAATACTGGAAGCTATGTCAAAATGAAAACAATAGTCTGCTTTTTAAATACTTTTATATTAAAGGGGGTAATTAAAGAGATTTCATTAAAAACAAATGATTTATAAAACATACATTTCTAATAGGGATCTATCTGTATGTAGAGTCTTTAACCCACACATTGTGATTTGTGATTTTTAAAATAATTTATCACCGAAAGGCAAAATGCCACCATGGTTTCATATATTTACATGAAATTTAATGGTTGGTCAGTTTCTAGTTTCCAGAAGTTTCCAGAATTACGGGAACATTCGTGTTTTCGCTGTTTTTCTCATGCACTTTTATAATCCGTTGCAAACGATTTACTTTTGTGAACACTGATAAATATAGAAGGCTGATCACAACCAAAACAAATGTAAGCCTCCGCAGGTCTAGTAGTCCAAATATAAATAGTGCTAAACTTTTTTCCTTTCCTAGTGCCTTTTCTCAATAGCGACGTGTTTACTTTTACCGCGTTTCAGTATGTATCACTTTGCATTCTATTGAAATCAGCATGTTCCTACCGCATGCTAGGTAAAAATGGCGGCGTAAGAATTTAATGTCTCGAAAAGAGAAATTGAAAGAAGCGAAAAGGAGTAAATTCAGCGAGTTGTATTTAACGAACTGTAGTTTTCTTATATAAAAGTTAACACCCCCTTTTCTTTTTGTTTTTCTAAAGCAGCGATATAGTTCTTTATGGGAATATAAGTCTCTGAAAATCTGATACGCTAGAAAATGTCGAAAAACCGTTATAAAGTAAATGCATTTAATATGAAATAAAGAACAGCCGGATTTAGTGGTGTTCAGCCTATAACGCGACGCGAGAGTATTTTCAGACACTATCATCTCGTGGGTAGAAAACCAAAAGTGCGCATGCGCATATTTTGCTTCCGTCACTAATAATCAATAGTGCGCACACGTATAGGTATTTTTTATATCGCACAGTATTATGGCATTTTCAAATGAAAACAAACAAAACAATAACATAAAATTAAATCAATACACTACGTTTATGATGCAGTCAGTGATTCCTCGTTGGCCGAGCGATTACGGTATTCGTATACTTTTTCGTCGGGAGTTCGATTACCAGACCGGTAAAAATTTTGTTTTTAAAACTGTATTTAATTTCTTATTCTTCAGTACGATTCAACGAAGACAAAACGAGTTAGTAAATCCAGTTCTAACTTGTTCACTAACTTATATATGTCACTTTTAACACGTAATTATGTTTTAAGTACCGCACAGTATTATGGCGTTTACGAAGTAAAGTCAGTAGTTGGACTGACGGAGCAGTAGGTAGAGTGGTATGATATGTATTCACTTTATGTATTTATCCTAAGTTTAAAGAAATCGAGATTTTACTGTATTGAAAAGTATTGAAGTGTTGGATGCACGATTATTTCGTGCTATATTAAATGGTATATAGCTGAGTTGAATAGTCAATTAAAGAGGCACCACAAGATAACTGTATTCTTTTGTATTTCCATGATGGTAATTAATACATGATTTGCATGAAAAAAATGAGATATACAAGAATTTAGTTTCAAATTGACTGTGACATATATTAGGCCAAGACAATATGTTAAATGCCTTAACATTTTATTGAATTAATGTAGTAATATGTACAAAAATCAGTGTATTTAGTTAAATTTCAATCACATTTTGTTTCTACAGTGTAAGACAGTTATTCATCTATATTCTTAAAACTATGCTGAAAAGAGATTGACTGAATAAGTTTGCAGATTGAAGTTGTGAAAACATTTATTCAGGAAGGGCCTAAATTGTCCACCTCACAACCTGTAGTATAGCTGTATAGTACCTGTATTATAAGAATGATTTTCATGAAGTTTTTGTGGGTAAAAAAAGTAGGTCACTAGGTCGTGGTGGGTCTTTAAGTCATTCGAGGTTGTCTGCATTGCTTAACAGAACACACACTACTTACATGTATACAAACTGGATCCCATCCCGCCCACCCATTGAAAATCTAAACACTGCAATATTTTTAAATTTCAGTAAGATTTTAAAGTCCCAAAGGATTTAAAGTTAAAACAAATGAAAAAACCAGGTACTATGCCCCAACGATAACTTGATATTTACAAACATGACTATAAATAGATTAAAATGGAACATAGGGAATTCAACATTTTTCTAACATTTTAAAACCTAAATATTTCTAGTTTCGGTACCAATTACATATTAGCTCAGAGGTAAAGCATACTCTCCATGTTAAACAGATATTTTGCCGTGTGGGTTCGAAACTCAGCATCGACATTTAATTTTTATTTCTTTTATGCATGAAAAATTTAGATTCCTTCATGTGCTCTGTGACAACACCACAGAGAAATCTCTAAAGCCGATATTGCAGAGTAGAAAGGTTTAAGAGTGAGGTTGGGTGCGCACCATAAACCGGGTTAAGCTCCCCAGTGGTATTTTTGCCACTGACCGTTCCGAGGCGGTTCCTTTGTTTGTTCGTTTTGTCCTCGTGTGTTGGCTTTGTGTGTGTGTGTGTGGTGTGCACGTCTGCGTGCTGTAGGTTTCGTTTTGGGGAGGCTGCGATTTTGGTACGTAGCATTCCCTGTTTGATATTTGCCTTTGTTTTTTAGCATTATATCAAAGATGATATTAATTAAATACATCCACTTAAGCGAATAATGAACATAATATTAATAATGAAATATGTAATATAAAGACATATATGCAATGCAAATACAAACCATCAAAGAAAGAAACGAAAATATGTGAATAAAAACGAAAAAAAAATCCTCATGAGGATTCGAACTCACAAAACAATTTGCTTATATCCAATTGTTATCTGCATTTTACCCACCTGAGCTATGTTGCCATATACTTAGTGGATAGTTAAAATGAAACAAATACTAATGTTTACTTGTACAAGCATTATGAATAGTTATTTTATCAGTTATCATGAAATAGACTCGTCCTCGCGTTTCGGCGGGAATCACGTTATCATTGGGGATTAATAGAATATACAATAATCATAAAGGGAGGTAATCAGAACTAATAAATTCAATAATACTTTCGATTGAACTTGTACATTAATAAATGACCAAACCCCTGACAAATATACAAATATTGAATAAAACAATTATCAAAGAAAGAAAATAGGAACTGAAAATGAATTTTATATGTTTTATGTTTACAGAAGTGTCGAAATCTATTATGAGCCGTTAACGTTATTCTGAATATCAACATAGGCCCTTCTTAATATTATCTCCTGAATATTGAATGAGATTCCCAGAGCGAGGCTGAGATGGGTCAGTTGTAAACATTGCTGATAAGCAGAATGGCAGCTACTATAGTGATAGTGATATATACCAGTTTAATCCCTAATATAACATTTTTTTTCTGCTGAAGATTATATTGGAACTTACAAGTTCTCTTCTAAAGAATATTTATGAATATTATAGTGAAAGCTACATACACTATTTTTAAAGTAAGATCAAATATCTATACTTTCGTTGTTGTTGTTTTTCAGCTTGTTTACCTGTATGAAACTAAATCATCAATACACATCTTATCTCTAAAACTGTAACTAATTGGTCAATTTATGCAGCTGTAGAAGTGGCCAGCTTTTAAGTTCTGATTATAAACACTGATTGCTTGTACTATTGGGGCTAGTAAGTTGTTTACATGGTAAAGTTTGTTCAGAGCAGTCAGATTCTTTCCTAACCATATTATTTCATATATATTAAGTGACACCAACACAGGCTAGCTTATGTACCAACAGCAGCCAAACGGTATGCTTAAGTCTGTGAAAACCATTTAAAAACCCTTATTTGGTTGTCAGTTTTAGGGCACCCTGGTTAGATACAAGTCCAGACAGACAGGTCTATGATCCGACTAGAGATCCCTCCACTTGGGCTATTAAAGATCAAATACCTTCAAGTTAAATTCAGGGAAAAGAAATGATCATCATATAGAAACAAGATTGGCTGGACTACAGTGAAAAACAAACTCAACAATTGTGGAGAAATAACAAAGCATTTAAGTTTAAATGTTTTAAGTTGGCTGGCTAAAGCAATACATTCTTAATTTTTCTAGCGCAGCTCCAGTCCTTCAGTGTTGATATTTCCGGTCCTTGTTCAACATAAAGTAGGACTGCTGTCAATGTTCTTCCTCCAGTTGTAGATGGTTCTTTTGTACTGTCCATTGTTTCACATTTTTTGTCAGAAAATAAATAAATTAAAGGAATTTGAAAACAGCCTCCTTCATTTCTGAAAACTGAAATGACTGAAGTACAATACAAAACATAATGTCAGCAATTATTTTATTTTTCTTACTATTAGACTAAGTGTTCTTTTTTGAAATTCGTCTTGGTTTAAGTTGTGGTCAGCCTGTATAATTTTCATTTTTGAAGTGCTAGGAACAAACAACTGCTGACTTAGAGATCTGTTCAGAAAACAACAACAGAAATCTATGGTATAAAGAATAAATATGGTAAAATTGGAAATGCATTTTACTAGCAAATATACTATTTACTCTAATAACCTTCTTTAATGAAGTTTGTTTATTTTTGAAAAAAATTATTTGACTGCAAACTTCATTTTCGAAAATACAAAAAATGTGATTATAATGAATATTTATATACCTGGAAATCACTCACTGACACACATCTCGCCTGATTTTAACTACCCAATTCATCTTTGGAAAATTTATAAAAACTCAGATTAAAATAACATCAGTCATTTGAATTACACTTTGGAACACATTAAAAGTAAATTATTATTAAACTTTGTGTGTTTTCCTATCTTATCATAAACAGTGTACTTTAACACTGGAAGCAGTAATACTGCTCTGAGATAATGTTTACAACTGACCCATCTCAGCCTCGTTCTGGCAATGGAATGTAAAGCATGCATATAATTTGAGAAGGGGCTATTACTTAGCGTCTGACTAGAGCACGCCATGGGAATTTTCCCCATGTATTATATGGTATGATAAAACCCTATAACCGGATGTCATCAGTCAAAGTGGTTTTTTTGTAATATAAGTGTTAACAAGGATCTTGTAAACACCGTATATGAATATGATAACCGTTTTTGTTGGGATAAATAGTTTCTGTATACATGCAGTGATGGTGCACAATATTTGAATATGGTATTATGACAAAAGAGTAAATTTTATTCTTTTCTATCGATATCATTTTGTCTAACAAAGGGAGATAATATGAATTTTTCTTGCATACCAGAAGGGGATTTCCGGTATTTTTACCGGTGCTGGAAAAGTCCATCTTACACACCCCGGGGTGTAAGATGACTCTCGTGCTTTAAATGACGTATTACGAACTACATATATGTAGAAGATTTATGTAGTTATCTATATTTTATTTCAAAAAACGGAATAAAAATCCAGTACCTTGACAGTTCCTCTTTGTTCCTGATAGTATATTTCTCGATTCAAAACACGTTATTTTATCAAAAATTCATAACGTTACGCTGCAACTGATAAAACAAAACCGGAACTAAACATTGTTATTTGTCTTTGAAACGTCATGACGTCTTTCCTGTTTACGGACGTTGCTTTCCCGCGCTTTGTTTAAATACGCTGCTATAAGAAATAGTTCTAAAAAGAAGGCCGTTCGATTGATTTTATTTTTATTATTATTTCTTTATATCGGTATGCAAGAAAAAGATTCTGTCACTGGTTATAGGTGCAGATGGGAATATCCGGCTCTCGGGTAACTGTTTAGGCGGTAACTCGGCTGGAGCCTCGAGGCCGGAAATTCCCATCTGCACATACAACCAGTGAAAGAATCTTATAATGAATTACTCTATGGACAAATGTTTCCTTAACTTGCATTGATCTGCTTAATTGCATGAGCTGATTTAAGTATAATTAGTTATTAATTTGTTGACGGTTTTAAGACGATGTTTATAATAATACAAGTTAGTTTATATTTTACAGATTACTCCAAGAACTGAGTTCTTCTTGACACATTATCGCCTAGATTTCTACGAAATGGTTATGCTTTTATAGATCGATGCATATAGAGACTGTTCTATAATGGAGTGAAGTACCAAGGACGATATATTTGCCTCGTTTAAATTTCTTTTAGAAATAGAAACTTATATTTTCTTGTAAGATTAGAAATAGAAAGTTACATTTTCCCGTAAGATAGAAAGAAAGAAGATAGTATTTTACCAAAAGTGCAAAACTGATTCTTATTATAGTCTCATTCAGATATAAATACATTGTAAAAATTCAAATGACTTTATATGAATTCCTAACCTTACTAAAATGATATGTTTGGAAGACATATATCTGATGAATGTACATGTTTTGGCTAGCAAATGAATTTCTATGGATTATATTATCTTCACTGAGGATAATAGTTTTCGGCAAGTTTTAGATAGCATATCATCTGTTACCCTGTAAAATATATTGTTAAATGATAATCTGTTGGCCTGTCGAGCTTGATATACAACAAAAAAGGATTTTTTTTAGATTAATTGGTATTTTTATAATTTTAAAAGAAGCTAGTTGTATTCTGCCAGGCAGACCTTTTTTTAAACATGTATAGTTTTTCTGTAATTTTTAGACCCACGGGTTTTGTAAAAGTTGGTAGAACTTTTTGTACTGAGACTCGTTAATGTACAGACTTTGCCATGTATGTGATAAAATTATGTATAGCCTGTTGTATATAATGAATATAATTTATAAAACCAGGTAGAACTTTTCAAACCGTATTCATATATTCATTATAGGGAGAATTTGTCCCCAGTTAAGGCTTTACATTATCATAATCTGTTGGCATGTAGTGCATAATATATTTTAAATGGTTCTGCCGGGCAGAACGTTTTAGACACATCGTTATTCTTTGTATAGTTTATAATGACTCTAGTTGAGTCCAATATCACAGGCCCTTAATAGGCTTTATACCATTTTGATAAAAGACTAGTGGATTTGTATCAAGTTCTGGCGGGCTGAAATTATTATACAACATATCGTCTGCTACCTTGCAAAGTGTATTGTAAAATGATTATCTTTTAGCCTGTAGTTGTAATGAACCCGAAAAAGTTCTGCCGGGCACTCATTGAGATATATATATATATATATATATATATATATATATATATATATATATATATATTATATCCTTTATCATATTTTAAAAGAATCGATTTGAGTCAGGTAAAGTTCTGCCAGGCAGAACATTTTAAACCTTATTCATATATTCATTATAGAGAGAACTTTTCAATATTTATAGGCTTTACATTATCGCAATTTATTGGCATGTAGTGTATAATGTACTTTGAAAAGTTCTTCCGTATACATTGATATTCTTCATATATAGTTGAGTTAGAAAAAGTTCTGTACTTAACCTTTATAGGCTTAATATAAGTTTGATAATAGACCAATATATAAAGAACCTGCAAACGTTCTGCCGGAAAACTCATTGATATATCCATTATATCCGTAATCTTATTTTAAAAGACTCTAGTTAAGTCAGATAAAGTTCTGCTGGGCAAAATGTTTTTAACCTAATTCATATTTCAGTTATAGCTTTTTATCATTTTAAAAGGCTTTAATATTTTCCTTGTGTGTAATGCATAATGAACATAAAAGTTCGGCCGAGCAGAACAATATGTAAATAAAGTAAATGTATTTGAATGAGCATTTTGTGTTTTGTCTTATTTTGTTCTGGTCAGTGTGAAAAAAAAGCCTTTATTTTATCAGTGTATTTTCCCCCAACATGGCTACTTTAAATGGGATAATCCCTTTTTAAAATGGACTTGGTTCAGATGTAAATTGGTGCTTATCATTATTCTGATGTTTGATAGTTTGAAATCTAGTCTCGGTACATTCGATGATTTATCGTAAATATTTATGAAGATAAACGGTTTAGAAACATACCATTATCTAGATAGATATTTCGACAAGACATATAAAGCTAATAGTTTGGGCTACCCGCTATTTCAGTAATTTTTAAGTGCTAAAACTACAGTTGTAACTCAATATTTCTCAGAAATGCTAGAATGTATGATTATGATATATTGTCATATGACCAAAGATATAAAAGGTATGCGTATTCAGACGAAGACTCTGAAGAAGACGCTATGTAAAACATGTCTGTACAAGACTTGTTAGACTAAGCGTTTATAAAGAGTCAGCCGTAGTTTGGAGACGAAGTGATTGAGCTTATACTGAGCTCATTCAAAGTGACGCTAGAGAAGAGGGCTTTGAGGTTATGAAAAAGGCTTACAGAATAGCCATGACGAACATTTTCGGAAGTAAGCCGATGTAGTTTGATGCCATGAAAAAACAACCTATCTTTAAAACTATAAGAAACACCGTAAATCAACTCATGGCAGCGGAAAAAAGCTTTTAACGACGCCATCCGTATAAATAGAGCAACCACAAAAAAAGAAGATAAATATGTAACAGGGAATGCCACGTTCTAAAAACGCAGCCTCCCCAAAACGAATCTCACAGCACGCAGATGTGCACACTGCAAACACGCACGCACATACAAAGCAAACACACGAGGACAAATAAATGTTGAGGAAATAAAAAATGCTCAGAAAGATGATGAGACGTTGAAGAAACTTTGGACTTATGCTTCAGATAGAACGAAACTGAAAACGAAAACAGGTTTCAAGTTTCAGTATGAAGTGAGGAAAAACGTATTATATAGAACCTTTGAGGAGAAGAAGGGCAGAGTTCGTTAAACAGATTATAATCCCAACACAGTTCAGGAGAAGTGTTATGACACTAGCTCATACGTCAAAAGTCAAGGGACCAAACGAACAAATAAAGGACCGCCTTGGAACGGTCAGTGGCAAAAACACCACTGGGGAGCTTAAACCGCTTTATGGTGCGCACCCAACCTCACTCTTACCACCACCATGTTCCAAAGTCAAGCGACAGTGTAAATAAAAGTAATCCCCGCCAGGTGAATCTCTAACACACGCAATGGAAACAAAAGTCATGGCATGTGAAACACTAAAATAGGGGCATAGATAACAAATGAAGTCAAAACAGATGTGACATAACTATTTTTAAAGTGTTTACCGAAGGAACATGACAAATCAGTGTCGGGTCATTTTATTTAAGCTTTATTTTCATTAGAACCGCGGATAATGAATTGAACATTTCAGGACTGATCTGCTAAATATAAAATGAAAACTACAATAGCATTACAAGACTAAGACTTTATAAGAGTTTATAAGTGAATTATTGCATAAATTTGACAATTATGATCACTTAATATTGAGGCGCATTTAAGGGTAATATAAACATATAGGACTACAACAGTGTTAAGTAATATCAGTTATCAGAACATGTGGAGTTTTGCCTTAAAACGAAGGGAGTATTGTAACCCCTCGAACAATTGGGACTTACCATTTTCCTGTTTTATGAGCTTAGTCATTGATCTTGGCTGTGATTTGAACTGTTTCAGTGACATTTTTTTTCAAGCTGATAGTAACGAAACACAGAATTGTACACCTATGTGTTGATCTACATAATATGACCAACCAATCACATATTATACACCCCCATGTTCGTTTTAATCTTATCCGAACTATGTTTATTTTTACATGAGACATCTGTTTCGGCTGGTTCATATGTAATCCTTATTTCGTGTCATTTTCCAGCATGCGAAACACTAACAATCTGTTACGCAAAGTCTACTACTCAGGGGTGCAAAATAAACACTGGTCTTTGACCCATAGTATACATACAAACTAAGAAAGTGCAGTAAAATGGTCAACACAACGCTCAGATCCTTCTGGTGTACATCTTGGAGTCCGTGAAGGTGGGATCCTCAACAATGACCTGTACAAGCTGTATATTAACCCTCTCCTAGACAGAATCCAGGAAACAAACCTAGAATTAAAGATAAGTAACATCCTCTGTAACGCAAGTGCCTGTGCTGACGATGTCACTTTGAATGCTGCGTATAGTGCAGAAACACAAATTCTAGTAAGTATTGCGGAAGATTTCTCCAACTTGGAACGTTATACTTTGCAACCAACGAAAACTGAACTACTTAGAGTTACTGCAAAACATGTGGACTCAGAGCAATTTACAGATACCTCCCTCATTTACAATAAAGAAATATTAAACTCAACAGTCAGTACGCATCTGGGATTCAAACGCTCTAGCAATTTAGTAAATACAGCAACAGAGACAGTTGAAAATAATATGAGAAAAGCCAGGAAAACTGCGTACAGCCTAATGACCAGCGGATTCCACGGAGAGAATGGC
Source organism: Mercenaria mercenaria (assembly GCF_021730395.1). NCBI lineage: Eukaryota > Metazoa > Mollusca > Bivalvia > Venerida > Veneridae > Mercenaria > Mercenaria mercenaria. Next base: position 31,541,308 of record NC_069362.1, read on the forward strand.
GTAGATCCAACAACAGCCCTCCATCTAATGAAAACATATATCTCACCGATTCTTCTTTATGGCTTGGAATTGATACCTACAGGCAAATTACTAGATCCACTGGAATTATTTCACAAAAAAATATGTTGAAGCAAATACACTCAGTTCCGCAAAACACATCAGACGCCGCGATATATATATATTTTTAGTGGCTTTCTTTCGGTACAAGCACAAATACATAAGAAAGTTTTAACATTGTTCAATAATGTCTGTATGCAAGAGGAAATCCGTCGAAAAAGAACTTGCAAGAAGACAATTTAATGTGAAATTAAATTAGAGTATAAGGTGGTTCATCTAAGTTAAACATATTTACTGGAAGTATTAACTGGGGGATCCTGCGGAACAGCTAGACAACCCTATTGCAAGTTTTAACTGAAAAAAATAACAGACTACCAAGGTGATTAACAAATATTGGCAGACTGAAACTGCAAATCTGTGCCAATACTACAAATACATTCAAAACCTAAATACAGATGTCTACCACCCAGGGAAGATTCATCCTCTACTGAATATACCAAAAAAGTCAGTTAAAGACATTACTCGTTATCTGGTGAAATTAAAACTAGTCACCGGAACGTAATTCTTCAGTCCAATAGAGCAGCTTTTAATCAGAACGTGGTCAACCCGACATATAAATTGTGTGAGGCTGATGAACATTTTTTACTAGAGTGACAGAAGAAACCCGATAGTCAGTGACTTTGACTATGAACTTTCAAACTTCAGTTATCCAAAGTTAGTTAATTTTTCCTTAATGGAAAAACTGGAGCTGATCTTAGATCCTACTCACATTCTGTCATGGAACAAGGAAACAACACTTGTAGAACTTGAACTCTATAGTAAAATAGTAATTTTCTTCTTGCACTCTGATATTCTTTGCACAAATAATCTAAAGTATTTAAATGTTTGTTTAAGATAAGTGCCATCCTTCTGTTCAATCCGAGTTTTGTATAAATTATCAATATTTTCCAGATAACTCATTTAATCTGTCACATTTTCCGACAGGATATGCATCTGTCGCATTGCATTGTTAGCAGCAACGGCCAACATTTTATTATGTAACTGACAGATTTTAACCATCAAATAGATGAACAACTTATTATCAAGAAGAAAGACATTTGTAATTACATTTGATATTAGTGAAATGCATTTGTTTAATGTGTTGACTTCGCCTGTATTTTCTGGAGTATTATATATTAACATTAATAAACATCATTAACTGTTATCCTGAGTCTTATAGTTTTTCTGGTTTAGTTAGTTTTACGGTACACTGAATCAAGGCTATCCTTATTTGCCTTTTCGTCTACTTGAGTAAAGTTTACCCAGAGTTCTCCAGTACGCCTGGCCTACCCTTCTCCACAACACCCCGAGTCATAACAATATTTTCAGAAATCTCCTGAAACCTGCTTCTGATTAGGGGCCAACCATTTAAACTTTTTGGCGGGAATAATTTGTATATTTGATAACGTAACACATAAGCACAGACAGTGCTTGACTCCCTTTTCATTGCTATAATTATAGTTGACTTGTTGTAAATAGTAGAATATGGGTCATTTATGACTGACTTGTATTAATTATGGTTACAGTGTTTGTAATTATACGATATCTATCATTATTGTCAACTACATAATAACAATTTTCATTAAGCACAGGTTAGACTATGTTTAAATTTTATGTCTCTTGAGAAGGAACATTTATGGTCAACATTTCACACTTGACTGAGCAGGTAATGATTACAAGGGTACTGTCAAAGGCATCCGAATACCAGAAGGGCGCCGCCGTCTTGGACTCATGCATATTCATTACAAATAGCCTCTATGCCAATGTGTGATCGTACGTCTTCACGTAAATTTATTGTGAAATGCATGTTATTAAAGCAGGCTGACTAGAAACAATAATTCGTATAGAGTACTAACGCGTGCATTGAATATTTGAAACTGAAGAATAGAGATTAATATAATGAATATGCACAATCTAAAAATAGACTCCTGCCAAATAATCGTGTTATAAAATAAACGATCTAAAAAAAAACTCCCGAGTTCTGTTATGAAACGTTATGTTTTATAGCTTCAGATATATCTGTGCAATTTGCAAATGCTGAAGTTCAGGTTTGTAAATGCTTCGTTTTATTTTTTAACCTGTCTAGATCCTTTTCTCGCGTTTCGTAAATGAATATGTGAAATATTTTTGTGTATAACTATGTAGGTGATCGCTTGTACATGTCGCTAGCAAGCTTTAACAACAAAGGTTACCTTCTGCAGATTAGTGTAGAATGGAAGCAAGACGATAAGAAGGCTCCAAAATGTGTATTATAAAGGAAGGATTTCAATATCGCAAAAATTGATACCATTTTTACAGTTTTTGGTCCTGTACAAGCAAGAATTGAATTAATGATCTTCATCACGTCTCTAGCGTAGGTCTTTCCTAATTCAAGTAAGAGGGCTCTGACTGTAGCACTGTCCACCGGCATTAAGCTGAAATTAGAGGAACAACTGTTAGGAAGATTAAGGAGTCTTATCTATCAAAATTGTTGCATAAGATCCGACATAAGACATTAATTTTCGCAGCTTCATTCCAATGTTTGACCTTTTAGCCCAGTATATATGTATGGAATACAGACCGGTCTGACGTCACAAATTATGGATATATATAAGGAGTGATGCAATAAAATCTGGTCAAGTCAAGTCAAGTCAAAACTTGAATTCTAGCATAAAACTGCCGTTCTTGACACTTTTCTAGGGTGTTTTAACAAGAGAAACATGAGTGTCATTGACCCTAAAGCACTCATCTGAATAAAGGCTCTAAGTGTGTTTGTATAACTAAATGGTACAAGTACAGAGTTAGGTTTATATAAATATCAAGGCTCTAGCTGTTGTGGATTCAGGGAAGAAGATATTCAAAGTTTCATTTATATTAGCCTACATATACACTGTGGGGAAACATAGATTGCAACGTCATCAGAAACAATCACAAATGAGTTATCCACACAGAAAGTTTCTTTTATATAAGCCTATATTATATACATGTCACACACATGGGCATGTCCAGTTTTGAACCTAGGGCATATATATATATATATATATATATAAAGAAAAAATAAACAACATTACATGAGTTACTTAACACGGTGAAGAAGAATCACGTTCTGAAATACATATATGTAAGCCTCATAAATATACATGTATAATAATAAACACAATTTAGCATATTCATTAAATATTTTATTACATGTTTTAAATAATGGATCTAGTGGATTTAATAAATTGCACTATAAATAAAACATATAAACAGATAATGGAACAAAACAATAGTGTACACAATACACATCAAAAATGTACATTATACATGAAACTTACCATTCATACTTCTTTTTATTGGTAAAAGCTCTACCCTACTGTATCCAACTGTATCACCGATAATTGAACTTGTAGCATAAGTTTAAGAGCATTATAATAACACCAACACTCGACTTTACTGACTTTCATAAATAACAACAAACTATCAATCTCATTTAGAAAAAGTAAAGTCAGGCCATTTTATTATTGGGTCTTTTAAAAATAATCCTTTTTTACGGTTTCCTCTCAGTTTCTAAAAGATTCAGAAAAAAGGATTTATACTGGATCAAAGCTTTCCAAATGGTAATGCTGTCAATGACTTTAATAGGAAAGAGGTACTTAAACGCAACTGACAACATATTTATGTAAAGTTAGCCTTACTTATTCCCTTTCCCTTTAACTTTACTGAAAGCTATGTCCAAGTCATTACAGCAGTGTTTCTTCTTAAACGATAGAGTTCTACAGTCTGTCATCATTTTGACAACTGACTTAGCGGAGATAAACTTGCCGTCTTTTTTATGAGTGAATAATTTGAATTTCTTAACTATTTCTTCATAAACATCTTCTTTAACCTGCAACAGATGTAAGTATTAAGTTAGTCTTGTTTGAATAAATGCTGTATTCAATCAAGTAGATCTGTTTAATATCTGAGTCGCTTTTCTAAGGTCTCAGTTATCCCATCTTAGTCAGTAAGATTATTTCTGCTACAAATGTTTACTTTATAGCAGAAGGTGTCAACGGTGTACAGAAAGAGTGAAAATCTGTCACTCCCATGAGATAGGGATAATGAAATTCCATCCGAGTTTTCGTACATATCTAAAATTGAGGGTGTGATTTCCGCCAAGTAATGATTGAAATTGAAATAGCCCATGACCGGTGTGAGAAAATCAATATAAAATATGGAGATTTTAACTGGTCTATGACGTAAAGATTATATTTAAGTTTATTTGTAGTCGTATTCGACACTTGTAGCACATAAGAGCGAATCCTTCCTAAGACTGTTAGTAATTTTAGTTGAAGGATAGTTAAAAATACACAACCCATTGCTTATCTTCACATCGGTCTATATAAATATATCGCGTGTATATCTCCAGTAGTCCTAAGTGAACCGGTTATTGTTATTGGCTCTTGTCACAGAGCACTGTCTCTAGTAATAGACAGTTACATCGCGAAAGCCCGTACATCAAGGTGCACAACTCTGTCCGTACCTATGTTCTATAAATAGCACTTGTCATTTGATCCAATGAAAATTAATCATATTTGGAAGAGTTGTGGCGCTGATTGTTAACTTACTGGTTTTTATAAACGAGTTGAACAAAATTATTAAATGCGAGGCTCTGTCGAGAATTGTTGTAAACATTGATAAGATCAATAAATAAAGGATAAATACAAAAAAAAATGAAAAGACATCGCGTAAAGCATTATTCTAACACTTTTAAGATTTTCTTTTATATAAACAAAGAAGGATTCTACCGTGTATTGTCTTGTCGATTAGAACACGTTTCGCAAAATGACCTACGTTTGGCTATTTCGGTGTACTCCCTCGTATTTAAAAGCGCATTTTATTCCAGATTAGATTTTAGTTTTGCGTGCTTTGTTGGCAAATAAAACACATTTTTTTCCGTGCACATGCGTCATAATTAATCACTCAGGCCTTCGATCTTCGTGATTAGATTACTACGCATCTGAACTCAAAATCGTGTTTTATTTGCCAACAAAGCCCGCAAAAAAAAAAATCTATTGCCCAATTCTAATATGAAAAATCCATGCACATTTACGTTAAAACACGGATATCTTACGTGATGTCGACGCATTATTATGGACCATACAGCCTTCGAGAAAGAGTGCTGCTAGAATTTATCTACATTTTATATCAAAGAGAATTCAAATGGAAATGATATAAAAGAATATAAAAGAGATATTAAAATCGAAATAATACATAGCAGAACCATGTTTTAACATATCTTAACATTACGCATTGGTTAAGATATTCCTCAAGCGTATAACATCATTGTCTTGTTTCGATATGTTAAAACATAGTTTGGCTTCATATTATCTGTTACATTGAATAAAAAAGTTACAAATTTGGCTAAAAACATTACAAAGGATCATAGAAAACAAATGTTTCCGGGGTTTCCGATATTCCGGATCCACATGCACGGACACCCTCTAGAAAGCCCGTCCGAGGGGCTACGGTTGCTGGCACGGAATCTACTGCTGGAGGCCTTAAAACATTCCTGGGCAATCAACCAGCCCATCCTTGGTCGGAAACAAGAGTTTTCCCGGGATGGCCATCACCCGGGCGTGATGTTGTAGCGGTTAACTGTTGTAGTTACTGGTAGTTCATAAAACTTTCCGGAAACAGATTATACTGCTTACGCAATTCAACAAACATTTTTAGAAGATTTATAACATTTTTTTCAAATGATAAAATAAAAAAAAAAACGTATTTTATATTCCATGCAGTCCTGGATTTTTCTTAGATGTAATCTTAATTTCTCTATTATTCAAATCCAAAAATAAAGTAGAAACCACCTACCGCAAAGGATATTCCATTTATGAATATCAGACAACAGAGTAAACGCTGTATGTGTTTTGCAAACATTCTGGCATATGTCTCAGATCTTGCTTGAACTAGACTATTTAAATATCATTGAGGCACGTGATCAGGCTCACATGAATGAATTTCATTTGAAAAAATATTCACCGTCGTGTGAGATGTTGTATTCGGCTCCAGTGGATTTTGCCAAGGCTGGATCATACGAAGCGCATAAGCTTTAATTAGATACATTTATATAGAAGACCGAGATATTACGACAATTTACACACATGTATAGAATTTAATTACATAATTAGCAGGCATGTATGTAAAATGTAATGGTTTGGAACAGCTGGCATCTTGATACTACCTGTTAAAAATCAAGTAAACCATGGAGACATGAACGAAATAACGAAATGGCACAAATCAGCCATCTTAGTTACTTTTAAAATCTTGTCGCCAAACCAAGATGGAGTTATTTTAACGTTCGTTGAAACTGAAAAAACATACGTTGCCTCAGGAATGATACGTATATAGGAACAATTCTAACATGGCTCGATTTGATTTCCAGTTAAACAAAGAATGGAATCAAGCTCTGTATATTCTGCGATAAACAACGGTTGACGCGAGCAGTAATATATATAGCGTGGCCAGCGCTGCTTGACCTCATTTGACCGTTTACCATTGGTTAAAAGTGACCAATGCCGGCCAATTTAAAACCCACAGGTTTTAAACCCAGTAAAAAGTTTTAAATACATATGATATAGATGCGTTTACAGAATAAAATATATTGTTTGAAAGAAAGAAGATTTACTGATAATATAAATCCTCATTATGTTACAACAAAAAACGGGAGAAAAATGATAATGGCTACCTGTTCATCTTGTGGAAGAATGAAATCAAAGTTTGTTAAAAGTACAGGGGGTAATTTAGATATTCATAAAACAATGTTACTTTTATTACCTAAGAAAGGTTTAACACTCCCAGGATATAACTATTGCGGGCCGGGAAACCCTTTAGATAATGGACCTCCTGTTAATGAACTGGACGCAGTATGCATGGACCATGATTTTTGCTATACTAGTACAAATAAAAGCGAATGCGATAAAAAATGTTATCTAATTTAAAGAACAATAAAACAAAAACATTTGGAGAAAAGATTGCAAAACATTTAGTTGTAAAACCTGCAATTAAAACGAAATACAAACTTGGGCTTGGACAAATCAAAAAACGGGAAAAGGGGGTAGAGTATTTACTTGGACGTAAGTCCTTGGGAGCTAAAAGCTTACTCAAAAAGACCCCCGAAATAACATGGAGTGATGAATTAGCAGAAGAATTACATAAACCAATTAAACGAAAATTTACGAAACGACGGGTGATTGTTAATGATATTGATGATACTTGGTCTGCTGATTTAGTTGATATGCAAGCTTTTTCAAAATATAATAAAGGTGTAAAGAACGTGTTAACCGTTATTGATATATTCAGCAAATATGCTTGGGTTATTCCATTAAAGAATAAAACTGGAGAATCTGTAACTGAAGCATTTGAAAAAATAATTTTAAAAGGTAGAATACCAACAAATTTATGGGTAGATGAAGGAAAAGAATTTTATAATAAAAAGTTTGAATCAATTTTGAATAAAAATAAGAATAATATGTACCATACATTTAATGAAGGAAAAGCTGTAATAATTGAAAGATTTAATAGAAGTTTAAAAAGAATAATGTGGAAATATTTTACAGCAAATAATACTTATACTTATTTAGATAATTTGCAGGATATGGTTGATAAATATAACAAAAGAAAACATTCTAGTATAAAAATGACACCGACTGAAGCCAGTAAAAACTTAAATAAAGGGACTGTTTACTTTAATCTATATGGTAATTTAAAGATACCAAAGAGTAAACCGAAGTTTAAAATTAGTGATCGAGTTCGCTTAAGCAAACTTAAACGACATTTTGAAAAAGGATATACACCAAACTGGACAGAGGAAATATTTATAATTTATGGAATTAATAATACAAATCCCAGAACATACACTATAAAAGATTTAAATAATGAAATAATTCAGGGTTCATTTTATGAGCAAGAACTTTTACCTACTAAACAAGAGGTTTTTAGAATAGAAAAATCTATTAGACGAGACTATAAGAAAAAACAAGCTTTAGTAAAATGGAAAGGTTATAGTGAAAAATTTAATAGCTGGATTCCGTTTAGTGAATTGGAAAAAAAATAATTTAAAAAATATAATTAATAAATGAGTAATAAAAATCTAATTTCTAATGGAATAGAAACAATAGCTCTATTAATTATTCACTTAACTAAACTTGCTGCTGCTTACAGAAAAAGTTATAAGTTTTGTGGAAGAGTAAGTACTGGATTACATATTACAGCAGGTATCTTTGGTTGCTCAGCTGCATTAGCACTTGTTCCAGCTATTCCTATATTTTTAGCAGTTGCTGGCGCTGTTCCATCAGTAATTACTATATTTATTAATAGACTAAAGGTTGAAGACAAAAAAAAACTATTTTAAAATTACATCATCACGAAATAAAACAACTTATAACAAAAGCACGGATTGGAAAAGTAAATAAAGAAGATTCAAATAAAGTTATTCAGGATATTTTTACAATACTGTTAGAAATGCAGAAAGAAAAAGACTATTCAATGCCTCTTGAAATGCATATGAAGGAATTTAAACTTAACGGATATAAAAATAAAAAAGAAGAAGAGTTGTATTAAATTTAGATTGTTGGATTTATTTCTTTACGTGCGTTTTTTAAAGATTATTTTCTATAAGTATATTATATAGATGGTTAATAGAAAGGTAGATACAATGATTATACCAAAATTATCTAGCATTTTAGGAGAAATAACAAATCCAGACAAAGATTCATATAAAAAAAATTCTTAAAAGAAGGAATGTTATTAACTCTAAACTTGATAAAATAGTTAGTGAAGAATATAAAAAACATGTAATAAATAAATTAAAAAATGTTATAGATCCATATCTTTTTCAGAAAAAACTATATAAACGTGAATGTGGTTGTTTGATGCTGGAAGAAAATAGTAAAAACTGTGATTGTCCCAGACCAAATAATCATCGAAACAATCCTAAAAAAGTTATTGCAACCGATTGTGATACTAATGAAGAAAATATATATATAAGCACTTACGCAGCATTTAAAGACCTTGATATTAATTCTGGGTTAATAAAAATGTGCTGCGAAGGGAAAAACAGAGTAAAAAATGGAATATCAAAAACTAATGGAAAAAGATATAAATTTAGATATTTTATTTCTTCTTAATTTTATGTTTTTTTATTTAACGATTTTTTTTTCTAAATATAATATATAGATGGCTGTTAGAGAAATTGAGAAATCTACAAAGCAATATTATAAGAAATTTGAAATTAAAATTACATATAGAAATGATCCGAAAAACCAATTATATTCAAATATAGAAGACTCATTTAGTATTCTTAAATCTGAACTTAAAACTTTAAAAGGTATAAAAATAAATGTTGTTTTAAAATTAACTTTTGCGAAAATGGATAAAACTGATACAATATATAAATCAGCGTATTTTCAATCAAAGGCTTTAGAAATTATTAGCACAAATGAAATAGAAAACACTTGACATCAAGCTTTTGATGAAATAATAAATAGGATTGGTAATTGGATTTCAGAAGGAAGTGGCTGGAGAATAGAGTCAGTTGATGCTCATTATATAAATAGATATAAATATAATCCATTAGCTGCTTCTAGTTACTTAGAATTACAAATGCCATTACAAAATTCAATGAAAGGATTAATAAATATAAAGAATGATGTTAATGAATGCTTTAGATGGTGTCATTTGGCTTATAAATTTTCTGTTGAAAAAGATCCTCAAAGAGTTTCAAAATATAAAAAGCATATAGAAAAACTTAGTTATAAAGGAATAAAATGTTCTGTTACATTAAATCAAATACCTGAAATAGAAACTCAAAATAATATTTCATTTAATATATTTGGTTATGAAGAACCTACATGTATTTATCCATTGTACATATCAAAATATCAATATGAAGAACACTGTGACATGTTATTAATCAATAAAGATAAGATAAACCATTATGTTTGGATAAAAGATTTTAATAGAATAATTTAAAAAAAAAATATCAGCATAAAAAACATTTTTGCAAATCATGTTTACAAAATTTTTCACAAGAAAGAATATTAAATGAACATATACCAAATTGTTTAGCTATTAATGGTATTCAAGTTGTAAAAATGCCAAAAAGAGGGAAGTAATATTTATTTTAAAAATTATCATAAAGGTTTAGCAGTACCTTTTGTAATTTATGCTGATTTTGAATCAATAACTGAAAAAATATCAACTGCTTTACCATCATTTGAATCTTCATTTACTGAACCATATCAAAAACATATAGATTGTGGTTACGGTTATAAAGTTGTTTGTTGTTATGACGATAAATATACTAAACCAACACAAGTTTACAGAGGTCCTAATGCAGTTTATAAGTTTATTGAAAAAATGCTTGAGGAAGAGGAATATTGTAAGGAAATATTTAAAGAACATTTTAACAAAGATTTGAGAATGTCTAAAAAAGATGAAAGTGAATTTAAAAAACAAAAGTGTTGTCATATCTGTGAAAAAGAATATAAGAAAAATGAAAATCCTGTACGAGACCATTGTCATATAACAGAAAAATTTAGACGAAGTGCTCATCAAGACTGTAATATTAATTTTAGACTAACACACAAAATGCCAGTTATTTTTCATAATTTAAGAGGTTATGATGGTCATTTTATTATGCAACAAATAGGAAAATTCAAAATAGAAATTAATGTAATTCCTAACAATATGGATAGTTATATGGCATTTATGGTAAGTGATTTGATTTTTATAGATAGTTTTCAATTTATGTCTCAATCATTGGACAACTTAGTAAAAAATATTCCAGAATTTAAGTACACATCTCAAGAATTAAAAAATAAAAAAAATGCGAAGCTGGAACCTTCGGTTGCACTTGAATTATTAAAAACAAAAGGTATTTATCCATATGATTACATGGATTCATTTAATAAATTCAAAGAAACAAAATTACCTCCTAAAGAAAAGTTTTATTCAATTTTAAATGAAAGCTGCATCAGCGACATTGAATATGAACATGCTAAAAATGTTTGGAATAAATTTAAAATTAAAACAATGGGAGAATATCATGATCTATATTTAAAAACTGACGTATTACTTTTAGCTGATGTATTTGAAAATTTTAGAAAACTATGTTTGGAATATTATAAACTTGACCCTTGTCATTACTTCAGTAGTCCTGGGTTAGCTTGGGATGCAATGTTAAAAATGACCGGAATAAATCTGGATTTAATAACTGATATTGATATGTATGTCTTTTTATTGAAAAGGGACTAAGAGGAGGAATAAGTTATATAGCTAATCGTTACAGCAAAGCAAACAATAAATATATGAAAGATTATGATCCTAAATTAGAAACTAAATACATTATGTACCTTGACGCCAATAACCTTTACGGTTGGGCTATGTGTCAACCTTTACCCTCTGGAAATTTTAAATTCATATCCGAAAAACAATATAAGAAATTAATTACAAAAGGTAAAACTAACTTTATAATTGAATGTGATCTTTAATTTCAAAAAGAATTACATACTGTACACAGCGATTATCCTTTAGCTCCTGAAAAAAATAAAATACCAGATCAATGGCTTTTAAATTATAGTAAAAATATTAAAAGTAAGTTCAAAATAGGAAAAAATAATGTAAAAAAATTAGTTCCAAATTTAATGAAAAAACAAAATTATATTGTTCATTATAAAAACCTTGAACTTTATGCACAATTAGGATTAAAAATAACAAAAATAAATAAAATATTAACTTTTGACGAAAGTCCTTGGTTAAAAGGATATATTGATTTTAATACTCAAAAAAGATCTAAAGAAAAAAAATTTATTTGAAATAAGACTTTTTTAAACTCACGAAGAACTCTGTATTCGGTAAGACGATGGAGAATTTACGCAAGAGGGTTAATATTAAATTAACACATGATGAAAATCTTTTATTAAAATATATAGCAAAACCTTCCTTTGTTAGTTCAACAATGTTTAATAAGAATTTGTTTGGTATTCATAAAATAAAAGAAAGTTTATTATTAAATAGACCTTGTTATGTTGGAATGTGCATTCTAGATTTATCAAAATATTTAATGTATGATTTTCATTATAATTATATTAAAGAAAAATATGGAAGCTCAGCGAAGCTTTTATTTACTGACACTGATTCATTATGTTATGAAATAAAAACCAAAGATACATAGAAGGATTTTTATAAGGACAAAGATTTATTTGATAATAGTGATTGCAACCCAAAGTCAGAGTTTTATTTTGATTACAACAAAAAGTAATTGGAAAATTCAAAGATGAAGCTGCCGGCATTCCCATTGTTGAATTTGTCGGATTAAGAAGTAAAATGTATTCATATTTATTAGAAAATGAAGTTAACATTAAAAATGTAAAGGAATTAAAAAGCATGTTGTAAAGAAAACAATAGTTCATGAAAATTACAAAGATACTTTGTTTAATTCAACCCAGATTAACCATACCTTTTAAGTTATTCGTTCTGATAAGCATAATCTTTCAAGTTATGTTATAAATAAAACGTCTTTATCATGTTATGACGATAAAAGATATATTCTTGATAATGGTATTGATACATTAGCTTACGGTTATATTAGTTAAATTACAGAACCATAAATTGTTAATTGAATATTCATAACGTTTAAACCATCTATATAAATTACATCAGTCATTTTAAATTCATTAGCATAATTAATAGAAATAGATTCATTTTTTCTGTTATTTTTTGCATTGTAACTTTGAAGAATTTTATTTTCTTTGTTTTTAAATTCTAATCTAGCTTCTCCTTTATCTGATTTAATTGCATCTATAAGATAAATTAAAATGCAATTTTGTTTGATTGTTACATTATTACCATTTTGAACTAAACCAGGACTAGCATTTACAACTTTCCATTGAAATAATCCAGCAACATTTTCTGTTGCAGGTGTTAAAAACAATGGGGGTTTTCTCATTATTTGCCTTTATGTTTTATTTACTTTTTCATTTATATTATTAAATATTCCCATTATATAAAAAACGCAGTAATTAATTAAAGTTTTAATTAACTAGATAGAATCTAACATAACTTCCTGGTTCTATAGTATATTTATCATTTTTAAAGGTGCAAAATAAAGACAAATGAATAGACATAAATCTTAAAAATTGACTACACATTTTGAAATATAGTACTAAACATTATGATAGCCGTGCAATATTCCCTTGAAATCAACACAAGAACAGAGAAACAAATGATTGTTTCTGTATTTTCTTAGACTGACATGGGGGGGGGGGGGGGGGGGTCATTTTGTCCTACTTTTATGTTTATCGTTTTACCGTAATCGGTCGGAAATTCTTCGGGATCACATGATTTTAAAATTGTTTCAAACGAATATCCGTTTAAAGACGATCGAAAAATAACTGTATTTCCATGATGGTAATTATACACGACTTGCACGAAAAATATGAAATGTACAAAATTTATGTTTAAATTGACAGTGACATATATTTGGCCAAGACAATGTGTTTAATGTCTAAAATCTTATTAAATTAATGTAGCCATATGTACATAAATCAGTGTATTTAGATAAATTTCAATCACATTTTGTTTCTGCAGTGTAAGACAGTTATTCATTTATATTCTTAAAGCTATATTGAAAAGAGATTAACTGAAAAAGTTTGCAGACGAAGTTGTAAACACACTTTTATTCGAGAAGGGCCTGAATTGTCCTCCCGCAAACTTGTAGTATAGCTGTTTATTACCTGTATTGATTTTCATGAAGTTTTTGTGAGTTACAAAATTGTTGAATTCCATGTGCTAAGTTTGTAAAAATCACGTTATCGTTTGGGCATATAATATATTTTGCATCTATTTATAAATTATAGCCTCTTCCGAAAAAATCCGAAGATGCTCGACGGATTCGTAAGCAGTCGGAAAACATACTTTCGGTTTGACATAGGCAACATCTTTTGTTTATTTGTTAGTTATTCTTGAACATATTCATGACTATTTGATCAGATCAGATGCAGTGGGCCATATTTTCAGTAAATAGGAAGTCTCAGCTACAAACTCTGGTTTTCATATAATACTCGTTCGGGTTTTAGTAATGGACCTTTAAACGGTCCCGTATAAATTCTAAACGTCGCTCCTTTTTTAAAATTAATTTTAACATTTTTCTTGAAAATAAATGTTGTATTTTTAACCTCAGGTGATATAAACTCATGTCCGTTTGTGTTATCATCTTGCCAGCTAAAAACAAAACGATCTGGTTTTTCACCAGAGTGATCAATGATAATATTCATTTCAATTATATAATCCCCATCTTGTTGGATTTCAAATTCATATCCATTTTTATCTTTTGTAATAAAACTTTTATAATTTGTAATCTTATTAACTCGTATTCCAAATAATGCAAATAAATCTCGGGAATATAATCGGTTTTAACTGTTTTTCTTCAATAAAATACAAACTTTCAACAACTAGATGTAGTTGTCTGCTATTGTAATGTTCAAAAAGAAGCACTTCACGTCTTAGTTTTTCTAGTTCAGATTTGTATTCTGTAAATTTATTTTCATGTTCAAGAATTACATCAGCTAAATCATCAACACGTTTTGTTGTAGCAACTTCAGAAGCAGATAAATTGTCAAAAGTATTTTTTGTTCTAGCTAATTGTGTTTCTTGTTTTAAAAATACATTTTTTACTTTTGTAATTTCTTCTGCATTAGTGGAAATTGCTTCAGTATTAGTGGTTATTGCTTCAGTATTAGCAGTAATCGATTCTCCTTGTTTAACTGATTTACCAACTACAAAGTCTATATTATTTTCAATTTCTTCTCTTTTAGTATTAAGCTGCGCTATATCATTTTGTAACAAACCTGTAAGTTTAGTTAAGTCTGCATACTTTAAATTGTGACGTACGTCGATAGTACTTCTCCAGTTTTGAAATTGTTTCTTCAAATTTTCTATTTTAGAATCAAACTCTTTATCAAGGTTATCTAATGTTGTATCATGGTCATCACCTCTTTGTGAAGCTGCCTTTTCAAGTTCAGATTTATATTCTGCAAGTTTATTTGAAAATGTATCCAACAAATCTTGATGCTTTTTGTAAAGTCAGTGTTAAGTTTATTTACTTCTGTTCTGATTTCTAACTGATATATATTTTGTAACTTTTTCTCGGCTTCAATAATCTTGTTTTTTAGTTCTTCATGTTTAATCATACTATCTTTTAATTCCATATGTTGCTTGTGTAAAATTTCTATATTGGTTCTAAATACTTTTTTATGTTGTCATCTGTCAAATCAGATTTTTCGTCAAGTTTTCTAACAGAATCAACTATAGCTTTCATTTCTTCTTCAATTTTTTCTCGTAACTCAATCATTAATGTTTCATTGTTTTAAAAATCTTTTTTTAATTCTTCAATATTCTTTATTTCTGCTTCTAGTGTCTTTTTAATACTTTTATTATCTTCAAGATTATAGTCTTCTATTACACTTTGATTTTTTTTCAACACAAACCGTTTTTAAACTGCATCATTGGGTTTATCTGGATTTCCTAGGTTAATTATTTCATTACCTTCCATATCTAATGGTCTGTTCCTTGTGTTATCAAGTTCCTTATTTTTATGAAGATATGAGTCCATGTCCTTTTTAAGCTTTTTGAATTGTTTTTTATTAACATAATCACTTAAATCAATTACAAATTTAACTTTACTTATACTGTCTGATTCACTTATTTGTTCTATATTATTAAAAACTCCCATTATACTATTCAGTAAAGTTTTTTCTTAAAAACTTTCTTGGTTTGTCAACATATAAGAAATCATATTTTTGTTTTGTTGCATTAGCAAAAGAATCACGATTTATATTTTGTTCATTACAAATCATATCATTTTCCTTTTTACCTGGACTTTCAAACAAGATATAGTGTGAACAGTTAATTCGGATATCTTTTGGTGTTTTATAGTAAGACTGACTTAAATAAATAACAGAACAGTTTTTGTGACGTCCTTGAATAAAGTATTTTGTTATTTCATTCTGAACCTTTTTTTCTTCACATATAAAATCATCAAATATTACTACTTTTTGTTTTTCTGGTTCAAGATTCTCACAAGGTTCGATTTGGCTGGGATCAGCTGAATATTCAAGTATTTCATTTGGATCTAATTCAATTTCATCTGCAATTTCATTTAAGTGATTTATTAAATCCTGATATTTAGATTGTTCCAGGTTTTTAGCATATAGGTATAATTTATCTTAAAATATAAGAGGTTTTCGAAGCATATGCATTAATGTATTTGTTTTTCCTGATCCGGAAGATCCACATATTAACATTCTAAAACATGAATCTGGCATAAAAGGATAAATTTGCTTAAAGTTATTAGATCTATCACTTTTTGTACCATAATTAGGAATTTTCTTTATATAATAATCTTACATTGTCTTACATTAACTTACACTAGCTTATATTATTATATCAATGCTAGCAAAACTTAAAGAAATGAGAATAAGAAAAAACTTAGTTGGGCAAAAGGTAAGAGCTAAAAGAGAAGAAATAAGAAGAGAAAAAATAAGAAAAGCTACTAGTCGAGAAATGTATAGTGAAACTTATAAACCAATTACAGAAGGAGTAGAAAGTCAAAAAGAAGAATTGTCAAAAGAATTAAAAGCATTACCTGGAATTAAAGAGCAATTAGCGTTAATTCCAAAAAGTATTTCAGAAGATCTGGCACAAAATATTACTGAATTAGTTAAAGGAATGCAGGAAGAATCTAAAAGAGAACAAGCTTTAAAACCAGATCCCTATACACCAATAGATTCGGGAAAACCAGATCCCTATACACCAATAGATTGGGGAGATGAATCTGTTCGAAAGATGTTTAAACAGGATGTTTAAACAGGATGAATTTCGACAATTAGAAGATTATGGAAGAGAAAAGATGGGAATAACTGAAAAAACGGTACCAACAATTGATCTAAAGAAAGAATATGCAGATGATGAAACAACTGATGAGTAAGAAGCAGTTGAAGAATTGGGGGCAAGACCAAAATAAACAGAAGTTAATTTAAATGAAGGTATTGACCTAGACGCTTTGGGTCACTATCCAACACCGTATGAAGTGTATAAAAATAAAGATATCATGAGTTTAAATGGTCTGATAACCAGCAAATCAAGATCGAAAAGCAAAAAAAAAAAAAAAAAAAAACATAAACGAGATGAACTGGTAACGTACAAAAAACGGTTAAAGAATATTATTGATATGGCTCCTACATATAAGCAAAAAACGGGAAAAGGAATAAGACATCATAATCCATATAAAGTTTCGCCAAATGGACAATATGGTAATTTAATTATTGATCTTAATAAACTTTATGGTCAAAACAAATTGATTGCTAAGGATAAAAAAACTGGAAAAGAAGTAATTAACGTTAAGGTAGATAATGATTTAATTTGATCAATAAAAGATATAACAACAATAAAAAACATTCAATACTTTCTAGAAAAATATTTAAAGAATTAACAGAAAAATCAGGATTACCTATCAATAAAAGATCTATGAAATTTAGAAAAGTAATTAGAGGTGATTCCATCAATGCCTCCGGCAGCCAAGGTTATGACGTTTGTCCATGTAATCCAGAAGAACTGGTTAATAACTTAGAGCTTATCTGTGGCTCAATTAATGCCGGAAATAATAATGAAGAACTAAAAAATGAAGGTATTAGCATAATTGATGAACTATTAAAAATAAATAAATTGTTACCAGATCAACAGGAAATGTTATATATAAATATTTTTCTTGAATTTACACTTTTATTAAAAATATTTTTAATAAATTATATATAAATAGAACAAAAAATAGTATTAAGTTCTGAAGCTGTTAAACACGATAATAAAATACTCCAAGCGAGTTAGATTTAGTCGTTCCTTAATTTTAGATAAAAATAAAACTTATGTTGTTGGTTTGGATAGTATTAACACTATGACTTACTCTTGGCATAATATTAGTGAAGAATACGATAATAAAAGAATTAGTTATAATAATGGTAAGGAATGGAAAAATATTATATTTCAAAATGGTTCTTACAGTTATACGGACATCAATAATTATATCAGGGAAACATTAATAAGTAATTATGATTTTGAATTTGATAAATCAGACATTGCTCCAATAAGTTTGGAATTTTATTTAAGTAGTTTTAAGATATTAATTTCAATTCATGATAATTTTATGATGGATTTAAGAATGTCAAATTTTCATACATTGCTTGGATTTGAGAAAAAAGCTTTAAGAAATACGGAATGGGGAACTACAACACCAAATATATCTTCTGTTGCATCTTCAATTAGCACTGCTGGAAAAAAAGCCCTGTAAACTGCAGGAAAATTAGCTGCTAATAAAATTACAGAAAAATTAAAAAGTTTTAAAAAACCTGTGGACGTTAAGAAACCTGCTCCTCCGGTCAAGCCTCCGGCGAGCTCCGCTGCTGTTGGTAATTTAATTGTTAAGAAATTACAAGAAAAAATAATAGTAAAAATAATAATGATAATGAGGAGGATATTGATATAAGAATAAATAGAATATTATCCGGATCTGGAACTTCAGCTCAGCGTAAACGTATTAACATATTAATTTATAAAAAATAAAATAATATAACATACATGTTTAGAACAAAACAGTATTGTGAAAGATACGAACTAACTCCTATTCAATTAGATACACCTTTAATTTCTGTCTTGGGAAATAATGTTAAAGAACAAAAAAGTGGGTATCACTTTACAATTAATGATAGAAGTTCATATTTTGATTGGTTTAATGGTTATTTTGAAGTAAGTTTTAAAGTTAATAAACTTGCTAATGGTAATAATTATGGTGGCGATGATCAAATTGCTTTAATTAATAATGCAGCTTCAATAATTGATCAGTTAGTAATTAAAAAAAAATGGAAAAATTGTTTATGATTGTAATAATTGATATAAGGTAATAAATGTAAAAAATTTAGTTGAACTATCTAAGGATTACGCAGAATCAACTGGAACAAATGAATTTATTTATTTAGATAAAACCGCTAGTGCTGAAAGTGGGGATGACCAAGCTACATATAATAGTGGTTTTGCTTCTAGAAAGGTATTAATCCAGGGAGGTAATGAGGTAAATGCTAGAATTCCGTTAAATAATTATTCATTTTTTCAGGGTTTGGAACATAACATGTTATCCCCAAGCCAAATACAAATAACATTACAATTAACAAATGATGATGAATTAATTTACAAAGCTAATGCTGCCGATGCAGGTAGGGTAATTGTAACTAAATTAATTTTGTGGGTTCCATGTTTAATTTTCAATGATTATGGACTTAATTTAATTTCTGAAAGATATACAAATGCAAGTTGGAAATATCTTCGTGAAACGATTTCACAGTCAACAGACACGCAACAGACTAATATAACTTTTAGAATAACAGCTGGTGTAACAAAACCCGAACATGTGTTTGTTTATTTACAACGACCTGATAAAAGTAATTCACAAGAACATAATCCGCATTTTTAGATACATTTAAAATTAATGCAGCAAATAATAATTGCAAGCTGGAATCTTGCCGTCTTGAAGTTGGTAATGGTGTTTTTTATCCAGAAACGGAATACACAAGTATATCAAGAATTTATGATGATGTTCTTAATTATTTTCATAAACAAATTAATAAAACCACTGGAAGTCTCTTAAATTTATCACATTTTAAAAGTTTGTTTGGATTTGTTCATTTTAACTTAGAATTTAAAAAGGAAGGAATAACAGAAGATCCTAAGCATATTACATTAACAGCTCAATTAAATATTCCACCGGCAGCTAATATTCGTGTTTACGCAATTGTATTGTATGAAGAAACAGTTAAAATAAATACTATTGGAAATGAACTTGTTATTGTGTAAATAAAATATACATGTATATAAAATATAAAACTAAATTTTATAAATTTAATATATAATGACATCAAATTATAATTAATATAAAGTAAATTTAAGAGATGGACAGAAAAAAAAATTAGCACAAGCTTATAATAACAAAATTCCACATACTTTTAGATTAAAACATGAACAGTTACGTGGATACTTTCCTTTACTTTTAACAAAAACACAAATTAATCAAATTGAAAAGTCTATTAGAAATAAGAAGGGATTAGAAATTACAATTTCAAAAAAACAAATGTCCAGTCAAGGTCAAAATGGCGGATTTTTAGGAGCTCTGGCTGGTTTGTTAGGTCGGACAGTACTTCCGGTAGCTGCAAAAATAGCTCCAAAAATATTAGGGCC
The DNA here is from genome assembly GCF_021730395.1 of Mercenaria mercenaria. Lineage (NCBI taxonomy): Eukaryota > Metazoa > Mollusca > Bivalvia > Venerida > Veneridae > Mercenaria > Mercenaria mercenaria. Next base: position 31,561,684 of record NC_069362.1, read on the forward strand.
GTTAGACGTTGGAGCCCTTTCTGGTCTTGCCAGTACTGGTGTCAGTAAGTTACTTGGAAATGGTATGATTTCGGTAGCTTATAATAAGAGAAATAGAGAAATATGATATCACCATATCTTACACCTAATCAAAGAAAACAATTAGTGGGATCTGGAGTAATTAAATTAACACAAAAACAAAAACAAGACGGTGGCTTCTTAGGTATGCTTGCGGCTAGTCTAGGAATACCTTTGATTACATCCCTTTTAAGCGGCAAAGGCATACAAATTGACTCTCAAAGAAGACGTTACAGACGAATTCCTATAGTAAAAAAATAAAAAAATATATATATATATATAAACAAACCAATTTATAATTTTGAAATTGAACAATGGGTAAAACAATTAAAAATTAAAAACTTTAGGGGTGTATTTAGCAGAAATAATTTACCAAAAACAAAAGGATTAAAGGCCGAATGTGGAATAATCAACTTGGACGACTCTGTTGGGCCTGGAACACATTGGGTATGTTATGTAAATAAAATATACTTTGATCAAACCAAGGGTTTTCTTCATAGTACTTTGTACTTTGACCCATTGGACTTCCTCCACCAAAAGAGGTAATTAAATATATACCCGGAGTTAAGTATAACAACATACAATATCAAGACAAAACAAGTGTATTGTGTGGTTATTATTGTTTATTTTTCATAAAAATGTTACAAGATGGTATAAACATTTATGATTTATTGTATAAAATACTAAAAATTAATAATGTAAAACAAAATGAACAAATAAGTATAAATTACTTTTCAGTATAAGTTTAAATACCTTTACATTTTATCAATAAAAATAATCTGCCAAAAGTTTGTCAAGGTGGCAGCGACTGTCACTTTGCTGCCTTCGTGGCAGGATTTTGGCAGAAATTTGGCAGAAGTGTTTAATCATAATTTACTAAAGGTTTTCATAAAGTACTATGAAAATCTGTTTTTTTAATTGGTCAGCATTGGTTGGTTTGGACCGAGGGTAAGGGTCAAAATGGGATCAAGCAGCGCTGGCCACGCTATATATATTACTACTGACGCGCGGACCGGTACGAGAGCATTATGACGTCAATTATGACGTCAAATTGCCGCATGACGTCTAATACATTACTCCTCGGGTAAATGAAGTCCAGCATAATATCTAACAAAATATGTCAATGAGCATGTTAGAATGAAAACAATCAAGGCCTTCTTGTGATTTATCGTCTAATTTACCACGAATCAGAGTTCAGATGCGTAGGAATTGAACCACGAGGGCGTACCACTCGAAGGCCTTGAATATTTGTTAATTATATCACAACTGTTAAAGATTTGCAATGAAAATTAGACATTTGGCCAATATTAATTAGAAATGCAAATTTGTAATGTTATTATTACCTCCCTCTGCCTAAGTTGTGCAACTCTTAAAGGGGGACGTTAATCTACAATACGGGCCTAGCAGGATACCAGTATTTTTCATTTAACAAATCATTGATGTTTTTTATCACATGGTAATTGAAATAGCAAAGTATATAACATTCGACTGATATTTCATCTTGAATCTCATGTAATAATCTTTACATTATCATAACTTGTGAAAGTGCATTCTTTTGTACTACAAAATGATTTTAGAAATATTGTTTTTTTTTTAATTTGTGTTCAGTTTTGGTTTCATCAATATCTGATATGATATCAAGTAACATGATGACACGCTTCACATTTTAATTGAATACGTACAGAAATGTGCCCGCATATTTAGTATTGCATTGTCTACATGGTTAAATTGATTGTTAACAGGCAGTACCAAGTTGTGGGTAAATTACGAATTATTTGAACAACTTGAAGATCAAAACGCAGATGACCGAACATTGTTATAGCGTCTGCTTCATAAGTTTATAAATTTCAGTTGTTTTTTTTTTTTTTTTTTGCAAATACATAACTTAGCAATGTCCATTTATCTATGCGAGACAAGGACGGCATTACGTGCGTTATGAGATTCAATACTCACTTAGTTTAAACGTTTTTTACCGCCTCCAACGTCCGAATGACCCCGTATTGCCGATGTATGTCGCCATTACGTGGTGCTACACTTAGCGTAGTTTCATGTAAACAAGGGAACTATCAGTGCAAACATAAGCGGTCGAATTCAAATCATGACAGATAAAAAAACGACTAATTGCTACCCTCCTATTTTATATCTTTAGTATATCGTATGCATTACTACCGTATAACCAATATATGTATTGCCGAAAACACTAGAATATACGTTCCCTTTACCCCTCCTGTTCTCCTATTTGCAAAATAAAATAGATTTCATCAAAATAAAAACATATTTAATATACTGTTAAAATATTAATTACAAAACTTGGTAGTATCACATGTAATGTTAATAATAATCCTAAGAAAGATCAATCTCATGTTCAGACTTTATAATAGCTACACGTTCTGATAGTAAGAAGTGAGTGTTCTCTTGTCCTTTGGGTTCAAACAGTGGATCTAATACATGTGTAACATAAGCTGGCAAAAGCTAGGGGACGACAGGCATCTCATTACCTGTAATGAACAGTTTTTTGTTTTTATTTGGTTGCATTTTGTGCTTCCAAAGGATCTTTTTATAGATTTTACTGATATATCATAAATTTAGGTTGACCTTCCTCACTTGACATTGTTTTAAAAATGTAGTAAACACCTTAATTGATCTTTTAAGGTCATCTTACTGATCTTTTTCTCCGTCAAAGGCAATTAAAGTCAAATAGATTAATATTAAGTACGAGATTAATGATAAGCAACAGTGTTGCCATAATTAAGAAAACCGAAGATTCCAGTCAATGAATTACACTTATATTATTAGTATGAAATAATTAATCAAAAACGGTGCTAATTTTACTACTTTCATCTTTAAAGGTATCCAATAACAATCTTTACTTTGAAATAATTTTTGACCGATTTACTTAAAATGTAGACAGTCCTCATCAAATAAATGTCAGTTTACTAAATATGAAAATTAACTGAGTTTATAATTAAAAGACACGCGGTAACAATATACCTTGTAGTTGTTTAATGGCAGTACACGTGTGTTTGACTATACATTGTATCAATCTGACTGATGTACTCGATCTTCATAAATGACGGCTGCCCATTCAAATTCATCTTCTTGTTTTTATTTCCACAAATCTATTTTTATTTGAACCAATCAGACAACTCGTTTCAACAAACGTTTAGCTTAACCTTTAAAATGGCATAAACCTTCAAACTGCACAATACACATTTATTGACCATAACGTGTTGTTTCCTAGGCGTGGATTCCGCCATATCTATTTTCGTTTTTCTTTATCATTTTATTATATGACAATTTAAAAATTACAAAATGTGGTCGTCATAAGAATTATAAACCCGTGATAATCACATATCGAAAATTGGAATCTCAGGCTAAATATAGGGTCGGTATTAAATCTCCCGCATTGAGTGTACACACGCACTGAATGTTAAACTTAAACCTGACCTTTAGCCAGTATATTGTACACTCAATACGTGCGTACATCCAATAGGGGTGATTTAATGTTGGCGCTAAATATTGTCTTGTTCAACTTCTACTTTCACTTTCAAAATGTTGAAAACAAGGTTCTGGTTGGCTAGCGGAAAGGTCGTCAGAACGTGACCCTCTATCGGTTGTCTCCAGATCCTACGCAGATGGTTATAATCAGATTGTACATTTAGTGCACTGCCGTTGGTAATCCCGCTCGAAAGTAATTGAGAAATATAGCCAGATATACCAAAGTATTCCTTGGTCTAAGACAAAATTAATATACATGTATTGCTTCATGGGACTGCGACTGGAATGGGAAATGACGTCATCAATATGCAAAGTACTGATAAAAAAGGTTAAGTTTCTTGTTTAACCTGGGTCCTCACCTGGAATGGATGGAACAATTTATTTCCAGCCGAGCCCACGACAGGTGTCATATTTACCTCCACAGCATCCAGTCTAGGCCGATACTGCTGGAAACAGTACCAGTGTAAGTAAATCACCCAGCACTGAACACTAGTCGGGATATCAGCCACGACCGGAAATTGAATCCGGACCGCTGGCGTTGTAGTCCAACCTGCTAACCATTGCGCCACTATAATATGACTTACCCGGGGTCGTACTAAAGATGACTGTTGTGACTGAGTGTCATAATTATTCGAAATTGTCTTAAAAGCTAATTGGAATACGTCTAAACTACGGTCGTACAATATATAATAGTATGATCCTAAGGCTGTACCAATTCGAATTGTCTTAGAGCCAATTCAGGATCGTACTTTATATGATCCTAGGATCATACTAATAGAATATGTCTGACCCTGGGTCTTACTAAATGAAATACTAGTAGCTTAAAGCTAATTACCAATCAGGGTCATACTTAATGGAATATGCCCGACCCTGGGTCGTACTTAATCGAATTGTTTTAAAGCTAAATCGGCATTTTCGACCCTTACGGTATGCAATATTACGATTCTTCATGCACGATCATTTCTACCCATTCGTAAATGCTGATCTCCCATTCAGCATCTCTGCTTTACTGTGCACAGAAAGAGAATAAAGGAAATATTAAAGGTATATTAGACCCATATTTCGTATCTGAAAACATGAACAGTTACAAGGTATAATTTATGTAAAGTTTATTATGTATAGACAGTACTATGCGTTAGGTTTAAGATAGTACATACTATATACATATATATCTAAACACAGTATATGTATACTGCCACGAAAACAAAAAACATGACGTTTTTTTAACACTCGACTGTTACTGCATAGCATTCAGTTACGAGTGTAGCTCTACACACACAACTGATTTATACTTTAGTGAAGTTAAATACATTTGATGAGGATGTTTTACATTTGAAGTAAATACCTAAACATAAAATATTTTAGCGAACGATTGGATATCTTACGAAATGCAGTCTATAGAGCAAGATATTTTATGTGACAATTGAATGCAAACTGATATTTTCTGAAGTTTAACAAAATATAATATAATGCAAAGAAAAATGTATACTCACAAGGTTCATCCATTTGCGCGGCCAAAGCTGCTTGTCCTTATTTGGCTTGTCAGCGTACAGGCGATGGCTCTTTTGGTAAACATCCGGTTGCTCATTGAACCACTGGATGAGGATGTTCTCGTGCTGAGCAGGGATCGCAAACTTCTCACTTTGGTAGGCACAAAACCTTTCTCTTCGGTCCTTGAGCTCACTGGGTCTGGGGTTGGGGGCTCCACATGTTTCTGGGAATCCGCGGGCTCCACAGGCTCAACTGCAGAAGCAGCAGTGACCTTCCCATTTGATCTATGTTTAGGTAGCATGATAGATGTTGTCATTTTGACATCTCGTCAGCGTGTGTTGGGTTGTGTGAGCGGATCTGGAGGAAGACGTACAGTTGCCACAGGAGCCGCGCGGCAGCCGTGCGAAATCGTGCAATTGTCGTACGTTTCACAGCAGTCTTGTGGCAGACTTGCGACAAAAAGCAAGGCAGCTCCAAGGTATTAGAGCGATTTCCGTGCAGCCATCTCAAGACAAACGCACGAATTGGTTGACAGCAGCCCCAGCCTGAAACATTGTGAAATCGTATGCCAATTGTGCGGGCGTCTCGAGGCTGCCATGCAGCAGCCTTGCGAACTTCAAAAATCGCCTGAAATTCGCAAAGGAAATGTGCATGTCGGAAGTCCAGTTTGCAACCTTGCGACTTCATTGCGACTTTGAAAATTTGTACGGAGGTCTTGAGGATGCCGTAAGAAACCCAGCGTTTTTTCTCTAAAAGATGGTCGCAGACAGGTGTACGGCTGCCGCAAGACTGATGTGAAACAGGCTAGATGTCTACAGTTTCAGTTCATTTCAAATGAAACTTGGTATAAATCATCAGCATTAAGTGAACATTTGCATTTTCTTGGGTGTATTATGTCTGATTATTTTTCTTGATTTAGCCCCTTTTAAATCCATATATTATTATATCAAGCATTATGGGGACGTACGTTACACATATGTTCATCCTATCATTGTTTAAATACGTAAAAAGAAATATTTATCTGGACAATAAACACTGTATAGTGCTGAAATGTTGCATAGATTAAACACTTGTTACACATGGGAAATACGTAAAAAGAAACATTTATCTGGACAATAAACACTGTATAGTGTTGAAATGTTGCACAGGTTTAACATCTGTTACACATGGGAAATACGTAAAAAGAAACATTAATCTGGACAATAAACACTGTATAGTGCTGAAATGTTGCACAGATTATAGTCCAGATAAATATTTCTTTTTACGTATTTCCCATGTGTAATAGATGTTTAATCTGTGTTTATAGTCCAGATAAATATTTCTTTTTACGTATTTCCCATGTGTAATAGATGTTTAAACACTGTATAGTGCTGAAAAGTTGCACAGACTAAACATCTGGTACACATGGAAAATACGTAAAAAGAAACTTTTATCTGGACAATAAGCACTGTATAGTGCTGAAATGTTACACAGATTAAACATCTGTTACACATGGGAAATACGCAAAAAGAAACATTTACCGGGACAATAAACACTGTATAGTGCTGTAATGTTGCACAGGTTTAACATCTGGTACACATGGAAAATACGTAAAAAGAAACTTTTATCTGGACAATAAGCACTGTATAGTGCTGAAATGTTGCACAGATTAAACATCTGTTACACATGGGAAATACGTAAAAAGAAACATTTATCTGGACAATAAATACTGTATAGTGCTGAAATGTTGCACAGGTTTAACATCTGTTACACATAGGGAGGGGGAAAAACCGTTGATTTCTCTGGACAATAAACACTGTATAGTGCTGAAATGTTGTTGTTTAAAATCTGTTACACATATGAAATACGTAAAAGAAACATTTATCTGGACAATAAACACTGTATAGTGCTGAAATGTTGCACAGGTTTACTGGTACGAGAATTACAATGGAATTCTGAGTATTGCAGACTTACACCTTTACTTGCAATTTTAGTTTAGAGTAAGAATTTAACAGTTCAAATTAATGCATAGAATAGCACTGGTGTAAGCTGATAATGGTACAGTTATGCATATAGGCTAATGTACTTGTATTCTCAAATTAAAACAATTGATTGGTAAAAACTTGAACATCCTACTGATGAAAATATAATAAAATATGACTATAATATGGAACGCACTTTGAGGAGTTTTGCTTAAATGATGCAATAAGTTATTTAAATACAATGTGAATTGTGAACGCAAACTACAGCTGAAGAAAGCGAATTCTGGTTAATGTATTTTGAGACCCATTCATTTTTTATTTTAATATAGCTGGTAGACACGTTTTCCATCTCTGAGTATTTAGATTACTATAGGACCTGTTGAATTATTCACTGCTTAAACATGTTCAATTTTAGTTCTTCCTTTCTTCGAATGTTCCTTGCCCTTGTAACTTGCCACATATCCTGATTTCTTGCCCTCATCAGAACGCCCTACCTTGCCACGCCCTTTACCCGCCTCGTCTAAACGTAATTTGTGTGACCCAGTGTATTTGGTGGTGTCTGTAAGTCCTTGCACGTTACCAGTGGCTGACTGTTTCTGGAAGGAATGAAAACATCATAGATATTATTTGCTTCTTGTGCAGTTCAAGAGATCTTATATTGCCAATTTAATGATAATTGCTACGTCTAGTTACTTCTTATTTCTATAAAATTATAATGCCCCCCACCACTCCTGAAAATTTCGGGAAAGATGGGAGTGGGAAGTGGGTAGTGTATATAATTTTCGTCTTTTCATTCCGACCGTAAATCTTTGTCCACGTAACTCATACAGTTTGCAAAGGATAAAATAATTTGACCCAAACTAACAGAAATGCATTACTATGAAGTGAACTTGCGCACATTTTCCTCTGGCCCTCTGTAATTTTACAGAATGATGTATATTGTGCAATAGTAATGCCTTGTCCGTATACCTCCTGCAGATTTCAAAGGATCTAGTCCAAACTTAAAGAAATATATCATTATCAGCCCTTAGCCTGCTGGCGAGTGATTCTGCCTTTGCGACCAGTGCAGACCAAGATCAGCCTGCACATCCGTGCAGTCTGATCATGGTCTGCACTGTTCGCCATTCAGTCAGTATCTGTTTGGTAAGCACCCCTTTTAACAGTTAATGATACTGTCCAAATTGAAAGATGGACAAGTTCATTATAGAAATTTAGCAGGTTATGGGTTAAATAAACGTGAACAAAATTGTCAGGATGTGAATGTACCCTACATTGTTTAGTTGTGCCAAAACCCTACACTGTTTAGCTGAAATTTTGAGTGCTGTATATTGCTCAATACTGATATAATCCTTGTTTTAGCAAGTGACCGAGTATCGCAGTGGCAATACAGAAGTCCCCTACCTGTATAAAACTTTGTTAGTGTTCGTCCCTTGTGGTTGTTGGCAACATTGGTAAGAATAAAAATGCTTCAAGGCATTTAGGAGGTAAGGAACAAAAACTATTTTTACTTAAATTTCAATAGTGACCTTGACCTACAAGCATAGATCATGTACGCGACACAATGTCTCATCATGGGGAACATTTTTGTGCATACTAAGATAATCCATCAATACACATAAAAGATATAGGGCAGAAACAAATTTTTACTTGACCTTCAATAGTGACCTTGACCTTTGACCGACCACCATGGGTTATGTGCGCGGCACATAGTCTAATCATGGGGAACATTTCTGATTAGTAATAAAACTATCCTTCAATGCAATTAAAAGTTATAGGGCTGAAACTAATCTAATTTTTACATGACTTTTAACAGTGACCTTGACCTTTAACCGACAAGCATAGATCGGAGGGCATTTCTATAGTCTCCTCCGGTGTTCCACCGGTAAGGGACTTATAACTCCGCTTACAGTTTTAAAGGGATCTGGCTCAAACTTAAAGAAAGTATCACTATAAAATTCACTCTACGCATATTGTCAGGACTGATTGAAATGTATCGTGTATCAGTAAACGACAGAACTGAAATGCTATGAAGCGAGCTTACGCTTTTTGTCAGGAATACATATACCCCAGTATAACACCATACCCCTAATAAACGCATATCCGCTTTACTTGCAAAAAAACTACATTTTTAATATATTGCTAATATAAAAGTACAACCATATACCGCGATATATAGGTTAGAATATACATGTACTGGCGTATACACCAGAGTAAACACCCCTCAATAGAAACACCCCTCCTTTTTATATTGTCAATACACATATTCATTACTTCAATATACCCGAGTATAAGTACTCCGCAACTAATACATGCACCCTCTACATCTTTTTTGCAAAAAAAGTATTTGCAGTACTCCTAGATAATTATTGATTTATCTCCTCTTTTTACACTTAAGTTTAATTAAGTACTGAACAATTGTACATGTTTTATATGTAAGGAAGTATAATATAGAGGAAAGTTTAAATTGTGTAGATCAATGAGCATTCTCCATAGTGTAAATCATTCGTATGAGGCACGTGCTTTGGTCCAAATTCAGTGATACATTTCATAATTTGGCTCTCTATAACTATTTAACACTAATATCAGATCTGTTTTCCCAATATATTCCAAGATATATGATTGATAAGTATTAACGCTAGATCAGAAATGTTATCAATTCTAGAGATAAAACTGGGCAAAGCAAAACTTGTGTCAGTCTTTCAAACGATAAAGTTATTTGTAGAAAACCTTCTGGCTGTTCTCGTTTTATCTATGCATGTACATCTTTACTGGTTATTATTTGTTTTAGATCTTATGTCATTATGTACCTTGCCTTTCTCATTAAATCACTATATTCCTATTTTGCAGACTTATACTTATAAATGATATTACCATTTAAATAGCTGTTCAAAATGTGTGGATGCATCACAACGCAAGTTTTTTTTTTCCATGGGCAATTTCGAGAAAGATGCACATTTTACTCATGACGGTGTAAATAATCGTAGACAAATGACCGTTGTTACCTCTGAAACGCTCCGCTTTTTTAGTCATAATATTCATTTAGGATAGGTATCAGCTACATATAGCTTCTTCTAAGGAAATGCATTTGGACTATTAACATTTTTACTTTTCTACAGTTTATATCTTTGACTATATCACCTGTACATACAATACAAACAAATTCAAAACTTTGAATAATTCGTCCTCCATCTCTGATTAATATGGGGAAGTTGGCAGTTACTTGTGGAGAACAGGTTTGTACTGGCACAGAATACAGGAACACTGGTTAGATTAACTGCCCGCAGTTGCATAACTGAAATACTGTTGAAAAATGGCGTTAAACCTAAAACAAATACAACTACGAACACTGTTTTTCACAATTACTTATATAGTAGGAGATACAAACTTCACAACATAGGCCACCTTTAGTAGATTTTATTTTTTCCTAGTAAGTCTGTGGCATTCAGTATTCGCTATGCTCCGACATGCATCTCGTTCATGAATGACAAACAAAATGTTCTTTGTTTCCCTGTATAACATGTTAATCTAGGCTACCAATGTAACTGATACGCATGAACTTACGACAGTTTTAATTTTTGGTCCTGTGGATTGTATTACTTTTTCTTCCAGCTTTTCGTACATTTCGTTTACTTTTGGATCATCTTTACCCAGCTTGTCATTATCTGTTTTAAGCTTAGCAAACTCGTGTGCAGTAAATTGCAGGAATTTCTCACAATTACCTTTGTTTACAATTATGTGCCTGCGAAAAAAAGAGTATTCTTTTTACAAATTTATCATTTTCACTTGTGTGATTCAATAAGAGCTCCTGAAGCTAAATAAGTATACAATATGAGTCTGTACATTTTAAAAGTTTGTAAACGTTAAGTATTTACAAATTAAAAGTGACATATATTAGGCCAATACAGTGTCTTTAATGCCTAAACACATTTGATGTATTAAGAGTTTATATCCAGTTTTGTTTCTACAGAGTAAGGTAAATATTCAGTTTTTCAAACTATACTGAAAAGAGATATATTGAAAAAGTTTGCGGATGAAGTTGTGAAAACACATTTATTCAAGGAGTGCCTAAATTGTCCACCAGTCTGCAATATTGCTGTATTATACAAAAACGGCACGAACTTCATGTGGGGAAAAATAGGTCACTTAGTTGCGATGGGACTTTAGATTTCAAATAGAAGCACACACGTTTTGTTCGTGCATAAAACACGTTTTTCATACATGTATAAGGTCACTGCAGTACATGGTGACATATAATTGACTTTCTGCTCGAATCATGTGTAAAATAAGGAAATACATAAAAGATTGAAATTTAGGAAGAAAATCTTTAAAAATGAAAGGATGAAAAGTCTGCTGTTATAATGTCAATTAAGCGTATAGATATGAAAAAAAACTATTATTAAAAGCAGAACGTCTATATACAGGTATGAAAAAAACAACAACATTAAAGTGAACGCACACGCGAGCCACATGTTAAATCTCAATAATGTACTTACGGTTTACTTTTCTCTTTGCACTTTGAAAACACACTAGAGTCAACCCTGTTAGTTAGAATCACTTTTTTTGAACTTAAAATGATCTTCAAAACAATCTTTTACTAATTTATTGCACGCTTTTGAGGTAAAATGGTCTTTAGTTTTAATGTCACAGAAGGCGGAAAATTTTGTTGCCAAATCTACATTGACATCATCATTTTGAGAAGATCCCCCAGATGCCGAGCCGGAAGTTTCCGTAAATCCTCCATCTTGACAGGCCGGTTTGTCGTCATCATTTGTCGCCATTTTACCTAATTTTAATACAGAATGTACTAGCTAAGCTTCATATAGATATCAGATAACAAAACCAAAATCACATAATACTTAAATTGAACGTTCGTGCTATAAATGGTTAAGTTTCAAAAATCAGTCAAAATGCTCTGATATTGGAGCGTATCTTGTATCATCCGCTGTTACTCTGAAACTTAAAAAAGTTACTAGCCACTGATTCTTGTATGTAACAAACACAGTTACAATCCTTCAAAAATCGACTGAAATTAACACTAAACGTTTAAAACCGAATTGAGGAAACTAACATTTATATCCAGTTTTCTTTATCATTTAAACTAAGAAAAGTGGGACGTTTTCCGGAATAAAATTTATTTGTAGTAAACTAACATGTTACCTTACCTAGACAATTGTAAGTAGATACTAAATCCTTGAAACAAAAGCGTTTTATAAACAGATGAAAATAACCTTTATATTATTGTATTCGTTTTGGCTGAATGAAAATAAATCCATTAAACATAAAACATATTACATGTAACAGTCAATTAACCACTTACGTTGTACTATATCCACTTAATCTATCATCAGCAAAGAAAATATTGCAAGCAAGAGGCGTTTCCTGGTGACTCATCGGTGAAGTTATATTTGCCTCACTGCAAGACATATCTAAGCTGCTGATGTACATGCCCGAATTTCTAACTGAACGGAAAGACATTTGACAATCCATTTATCATGTTGCGAATAAAGAAAAATGATTCATCAACTCATAAACACTTGTCCGATAATATATGTAATGGCAGAGTAAGGCAGTTGTTGCAGAGTCACAAAATGCAATGTATGAAAGAATTCAAGAACCATAAAGAATATATATGCTACATGTAAGATCATATTTAAACTAGAATGTGTCTGTAGGACACAGGGTGTGCCCCCACTGGTACATTTGTCACAAATAAGGGGCAATAATTCAAATGTTTGCAGTCTTAATGGGGTATAGCCTCAACAAACATTTTATGAAAAGGATTCATTATTCTAGGCCCTATACTTTTTGAGCTATGAGCATCACAAACAAAAAATCCACTATTTTGGCTATTTCAAGGGCCATTACTCTGTAATAAGAGCTAGGATTCTTAAGAAGAATGCCAAGTGTGCAAGGTCGCATCACGATAAAGACTCCAGCAAGGTTTCCTGAATTTACATCTAATACTTTTTGAGCTAGGCACATAATTAGGTGAAAAAGTGCATTTTTTTACTATTTCAGGGGCTATAACTTTAAAGAAAGAAGGTGGAGCCAGCCAAAAATTAGAGGTGTGCAAGTTTATATCATGATAAAGATTTATGCAAGTTTTCAACCATTTATATTTAATACTTTTTGAGCTAGGTGCGTCACAAGGTGAAAATGTACATTTTTTACTATTTCAGGGGCCATAACTCTAAAAATAGGGGGCGGACCCAAATAGGAGGTGCGCAAGTTCATATCATGATTAAGACTTATGCAAGGTTTCATGAATCTATATCAAATACTTTTTGAGCTAGGCATGTCACAAGGTGAAAATGTGCATTTTTGACTATTTCAGGGGCCATAACTCTGAAAATAAGGGCCGACCCAAATGAAAAATAGGAGGTGCGCAAGTTCATATCATGATTAAGACTCGTGCAAGGTTTCATGAATCTATATCAAATACTTTTTGAACTAGACGTGTCACAATGTGAAAATGTGCATTTTTGACTATTTCAGGGGCCATAACTCTGAAAATATGGGGCGGAGCCAGATGAAAAATAGGAGGTGCGCAAGTTCATATCATGATTAAGACTCATGCAAGGTTTCATTAATCTATATCAAATACTTTTTGAGCTAGGCATGTCACAAGGTGAAAATGTGCATTTTTGACTATTTCAGGGGCCATAACTCTACAAATAGGGGGCGGAGCCAGATGAAAAATAGGAGGTGCGCAAGATCATATCATGATTAAGACTCATGCAAGGTTTCATGAATCTATATCAAATACTTTTTGAGCTAGGCGTGTCACAAGGTAAAATGTGCATTTTTTGACTATTTCAGGGACCATAACTCTGAAAATAGTGAGCGAAGCCAGACGAAAATTGGAGGTGCGCAAGTTCATATCATGATAAAGACTCATGCAAGGTTTCATCAATTTATATCAAATACTTTTTGAGCTAGGCGCGTCACGAACTTCGGACGGACGGACAAGACCAAATCTTTCTGCCCCCACCGCTCATGGGGGCACAAAAATATTTCAAAGCCGAATTTTAAATATAGCGGCCTATTTGAAAACTCGGATTGTTTAAAACAATCTAAGTCCTGGTTCTGCTATATATTACTTCGATTCGTATATGTCTAGTATGTACACAATGTGAATGAAATAGGGGAAGCAACAAAAAAAAATGAATGTCGACGTCAACGTGATCGTGTTTAAAAATATTATAACATAGCAAAGGGGTTACACGTCCCGCAGTCCTAAATTCTCGTTTCGGAGTGCATGAATTAAATGTAACACAGTTATATCATTTCAGTTTTGAATTGTCTTTTATAGATAAGTTAACACTTGGCCCGTTCCTTAGTAACGGAAGTAAAATTTCGCGCATACACATTCTACGTAGGGAAAAAAGATATGGTCGCAGAATGTAAAGAATGTTTAAGTTCCATCAAATTACAATACTGAGTCTGCATTATAATAAATTACCACTGTAGGACAAACATATATGTAATCCTTTGCACATCGACAAATCGACAACTGCCTTGCTGAAAAATGAAAATCTTTGATAATAATCGGCATATTATAACTGATAATAAGGGTCTCGTAATGAACAGGCAATAAACTGTTCTTCAACTAAACTGACTTTCATTTGGACATACAGGTATTCAGGTTTAAATAAAACGGAAATATGATATTATCGATCAATTTAAAGCTGATGTTTTATGGACATTTTATAACAAGATCTGACTAAAAGTCGAATTGAGAAATAAAAAAAAACCCAAAAAAAACAAAGAGTAGTTGAAAAAAAAAACAATGACAAATACCAAGCAGGGAATGCCATGTTCCAAAAAACGCAGCCTCCCCTAAACGAAACCCACAGCACGCAGACGTGCACACACACACACCCACACGCACGCGCGCGCGCACACACACACACAAAGCAAATACACGAGGACAAAACGAACAAATAAAGGAACACAGTGGGGTACTGTCTAGGAACGGTCAATGGCAAAAACATCACTGGGGAGCTTAAACCAGTTTATGGTGCACGCCCAACCTTACTCTTACCCCCACAATGTTCCAAAGACACGGAACAGTGTAAATAAAAGCAATCCCCGCCAGGTGAATCTCTAATAAACGTAATGGAAACAAAAAGGCATGGCATGTAAAACACAAAAATGCTCCTGTATAAATATATAAAAAGCAAACCTTAAGAACCAAAAACATATTCTCAATGCCTTAGGAGAAGATAGAGCAACAAGAGAAACACCCTTAACTCTTAGCCTGCTAAATTTCTAAAATGGACTGATCCATCATTCAATTTGGTCAATACCATTTATTATTCGAAGGGGTGTTCACTGAAACTTTACTGACTGAATAGCGGACAGTGCAGACCATGATCAGACTGGAGGGATGTGCAGGCTGATTTTGGTCTGCACTGGTGACAAAGGCAGAATCACTTGCCGCCAGCAGACTAAAGGTTAAGGGCAGACATTTCATTTCCCTTCATGAATTTTAAAAATTAAAAACTGAAAACTTTTCGACGGGGTTATAGATTCATCCCATATGATGTACCTTCCCCACACCCACACCTAAAAGGTGCCCTATGCTAAAATGAATCCCTTGAATTATCTTTCAATTATATCCAAATTGGCGTCATTCCGTAAACAAATAGATAATTATCATATTATGAGTTTCAACAAAATCAAAGTGGCATGTGTTTGAAGGGGTGTGTGTGTGGGGGGGGGGGGGGGGGGGGGGGGGGGGCGCAGCGGTCAAATTTAACAGGGTTATGTTTTCTGGGTATGGGTTTCAAATCTGTTGTTGGAACATAACCTCCAGTTTGCTTTCGTAAAGTTTATTGTTTTAATTGTTATTAATTGATTGATTTCTGCGCACGGTATATTTTCTTGAGTTTTTAAAACGGTTATATAAAAGTATACTAGTGTTTCAGCATATAAAGATAAGATTAAGATATATTCAGTCTTGTTTTCACTTAAACTTCATTTTGAAATAAAACTTCCATCAAACTTACAAACGATTTTCTTATATATTTCATTTACAGTGTTAGATATCGTGTGATATGTTTAGCACCGACATGTGACCTATTTATCCGAATTTGCCCATACTGATTACGCCTAAAAAAATTCTTTGTTTCCGGTAACATGCTAAAAAAAATTAGGGTAGGTAGGTCGGAAAATTTTTTTGGGAATTTTTTTTTATTAAGGGAGACTTTTCGGAAATTATTTTTTTGTCAAAAATGATTACAAATAAGGGGGTTATGCCTTTAGAGCATCAGTAAGTTGATTTCTAACATCACTGGCCATGTTCAAACCATAAAAAGTGCAGTTTTGCATCTTTTTGTTAAAAAAAATGAAAAAAATATTCTCCAAGGCCATAAAAACATTAAGGGTCGGGCCAAAAATTTAGGGTAGGTCGGGATACCGGAAACAAACATTTTTTTTACGCCTTATGGTACTGATGACTTGACAAAAGTCAGTAAGTCACATCAAAGACATGTTATATGCTTCAGTTACTTTAATGACCCGGTCTTATTAGGTGACATCCCCGAAATCACGTTTTTGTCTTGATCACCAAAGTGACCTATGGCTTATCATGCTACTTGTATAATAAATGTATAATTGCGCTCAACAGCAATCCGTTTACAAATACTAAAACAGCAGCTTCAGTAACAAAGAGCCACATCCCTTAAACTTTTGTAAGAGATATAATTTAAGTCGGAGAAAAATATGTAATACAGTGTTATTTGAAGGAAAAAAACTATTTTTACAAATTAAATAAAAGATAATATGCCGTTTTCAAATGTAAGGAACAAGTATGACGTGGATATAGACTTGAGAATGCTTGCGGGAAATTAGAATAAATACGAGTCCTTAGGTAAGACAGACATAACTTAAAGACATAAATTATCTATCTTTAATCATGTCATTCTGTGCAGTACATCTTGTGATTAAAATCTCTTTATTGTTGCAATACAATTTGTGATATATTTAACAAATAATCAAGGCCTTCGAGTGGTTTATCGTCTAATTTATCATGGTTCAGAGTTCAGATGCGTAGGAATTGAACCACGAGGGCGTTAGCCCGAGTGGTTAAGTACTGAAGCATCTGAACGATGAACCGTGGTAAATTAGACGATAAATCACAAGAAGGTCTTGATTGTTTTCATTTTGACATGCTCATTGACATATTATAATAAATATTATGCTGGACTTCATTTACCCGAGGAGTAATGTATTGGACGTCATGCGGCAATTTGACGTCATAATTGACTTCATAATGCTCTCTTACCGGTCCGCGCGTCAACCGTTGTTTATCGCAGAATATACAGGGCTTGATTTCCTTCTTTGTTTAACTGGCCCCGTGTTCACAAAACATTTTTCAATCTCAGCTGAGTTTGAGTTTGAAATTTTAATATCAGTTTTACGAAAACTTCAAGCTTAAATTCCAAATGAGACTGACCATCAATATGGAATAATCACTTTAAAATAATTATAAACTGAAAATTTTGGGTTAAACATGCTATTTAGATATAAATGAGAAATTAAGTTTCATTATCAAACTCAGCTGAGACTGAAAATGTTTTGTGAACACGGGGCCTGGAAATCAATTCGAGTCATGTTAGAAAGATGATTTTATGCATGTTTACATGCGCGTTTAATTTTAATTATCTGGTTAAACAACAGGGCAACAGTAGGTGTTGTAAATCCATCTATAGAAACTAGTAGATCAAATATGGGTACAATATTTCTCGGATTCTGTACGGCGTGAAATAATATGTCGACGTTACGCAACTATTGCAGTGTTATGATGAAAACATACTTTATTTTTAATATGTGAAACATCAATACAATACAATTTCCAAGTTATACTTAATGCTTTCTTTTTACAAAAACAACTGATAATGCTTTAACGTTTAAAGTGACATTTTTGAATTGTATGAGTAGGATTTATTATGGTGCCAAATATAGATTGCACGTGAAATGCAATGTATATACTGCGTATAATCGTGCTTGTTGATTCATACTTGTTATATTGTTTAAACAAACACTTATTATGATGGTAAGACAAATATTTGATCCCATTATGGCATAAATTTTAAGTTACCAAAGTGTATATCATATCAGATTTCATAAATGAAGTCTTCGTGCTTACAGTTTTTTTTTTTTTCGTATTATTTACCATATCTCTGACAACTATCTTAACATTTTGCAGATGACAAGTCAATAAGTTACAATAAGTCAATTTGTTACAATAAGGCTGTAAATATTATCATTGTTCATTTATGATATTGTTGTAATAACTATTATTTATTATTATTATGTACAACGCCATTGAATATATCATTTATAAAAAAGGCGTTTAATCAAATTGTTCAGTTTTGTGATTACATATGTCATGTTTTGTTATTTTCCTGCATATCTGCGATGTGTCACATGTTTAATTGTAAAGCGCCTTTGAACGTATATTCCATATGAAAAGGGCGCTCAACAAATCTGGTATAATAATAATAATAATAATACTAATAATAATAAGTAATGCTTTTATTTTAACTTGGCAGCACCAATCTAAATTTTAGGTTCACAATATGCCGAAGTATTTTGCTTCTTTTTAAGTGAAGAATGATGTGTCTTGTTCTACTTGATAATGTTCTAGGGGGTAACACTTACCAGATTTCTATATTTTTGTGCGCGCACTCGGTCAGTTGACAGCAGTTATTCTGCAAGTACTGCTTACGTCATTCAAATTTTTAGCGGACTTCTGATCTGATGTATAGTGATCGTCTGGTCAATATCTTTAACTCAGACTAAGATATTGTCACCAAACTAGGCATATACCTTACATGAATAACCAGCTTTAGGTTGTATTTTGGACAGCTAGGGTTAAGATCACTGTTTGTAAAAGAAACACTTCTCAGTTAAACCGAGTCTATTATTAATTTTGCTTGGTTTCGTTGTTTACTTTCAAACGATCTTCTTTCAAATTTAATTCACTATCACAACACCAGTCTCGAAGTGCAATACGTTAACTATAAAAAGTCTCTTCTTATTTGACTCAGTGTTGTTATATCATTCAAATTTACTGTGACACACCACTTAAACCGGTGCTATGGGGGCATGAGGGTTGTTGCATATTACTGTGACACACCGCTTAAACCGGTGCTATGGGGGAGTGAGGGTGTTGCATATTACTGTGACACACTGCTTATAACCGGTGCTATGGGGGCGTGAGGGGTGTTGCATATTACTGTGACACACCCCTTAAACCGGTGCTATGGGGGCTTGAGGGTGTTGCATATTACTGTGACACACTGCTTATAACCGGTGCTATGGGGGCGTGAGGGGTGTTGCATATTACTGTGACACACTGCTTATAACCGGTGCTATGGGGGCGTGAGGGGTGTTGCATAATTATTACTGTGACACACCGCTTATAACCGGTTCTATGGGGGCATGAAGGATGTTGAATATTATTGTGACACACCGCTTAAACCGGTGCTATGGGGGCATGAGGGGTGTTGCATATTACTGTGACACACCGCTTAAACCGGTGCTATGGGGGCATGAAGGATGTTGCATATTACTGTGACACACTGCTTATAACCTGTGCTATGGGGGCGTGAGGGGTGTTGCATGATTATTACTGTGACACACCGCTTATAACCGGTGCTATGGGGGCATGAAGGATGTTGTCTATTATGCTTGGTTTCGTTGTTTACTTTCAAACGATCTTCTTTCAAATTTAATTCACTATCAGAACACCAGTCTCGAAGTGCAATACGTTAACTATAAAAAGTCTCTTCTTATTTGACTCAGTGTTGTTATATCATTCAAATTTACTGTGACACACCGCTTAAACCGGTGCTATGGGGGCATGAGGGTTGTTGCATATTACTGTGACACACCGCTTAAACCGGTGCTATGGGGGAGTGAGGGTGTTGCATATTACTGTGACACACTGCTTATAACCGGTGCTATGGGGGCGTGAGGGGTGTTGCATATTACTGTGACACACGCCTTAAACCGGTGCTATGGGGGCTTGAGGGTGTTGCATATTACTGTGACACACTGCTAATAACCGGTGCTATGGGGGCGTGAGGGGTGTTGCATATTCCTGTGACACACCGCTTATAACCGGTGCTTTGGGGCGTGAGGGGTGTTGCATAATTATTACTGTGACACACCGCTTATAACCGGTGCTATGGGGGCATGAAGGATGTTGAATATTATTGTGACACACCGCTTAAACCGGTGCTATGGGGGCATGAGGGGTGTTGCATATTACTGTGACACACCACTTAAACCGGTGCAATGGGGGCATGAAGGATGTTGCATATCACTGTGACACACCGCTTAAACCGGTGCTATGGGGGCGTGAGGGTGTTGCATATTACTGTGACACACCGCTTATAACCGGTGCTATGGGGACATGAAGGATGTTGCATATTACTGTGACACACCGCTTAAACCGATGCTATGGGGGCATGAGGGGTGTTGCATATTACTGTGACACACCACTCAAACCGGTGCTATGGGGGCATGAAGGATGTTGCATATTACTGTGACACCCCGCTTAAACCGGTCCTATGGGGGCATGAAGGATGTTGCATATTACTGTGACTTAAACCGGTGCTATGGGGGCGTGAGGGTGTTGCATATTACTGTGACTTAAACCGGTGCTATGGGGGCGTGAAGGATGTTGCATATTACTGTGACACACCGCTTATAACCGGTGCTATGGGGGCGTGAGGGATGTTGCATATTACTGTGACACACCGCTTATAACCGGTGCTATGGGGGCATTAGGGGTGTTGCATATTACTGTGACACACCGCTTAAACCGGTGCTATGGGGGCATGAGGGATGTTGCATATTACTGTGACACACCGCTTAAACCGGTGTTATGGTAGCATGAGGGGTGTTGCATATTACTGTGACATACCGCTTCAACCGGTGCTATGGGGGCATAAGGGATGTTGCTTATTACTGTGACACACTGCTTCAACCTGTGCTATTGGGGCATGAGGTATGTTGCATATTACTGTGACACACCGCTTAAACCGATGTTATGGGGACATGAGGGTTTTGCATATGACTGTGACACACCGCTTAAACCAGTGCTATGGGGGCATGAGGGGTGTTGCATATTACTGTGACACACCGTTTAAACCGGTGCTTAGGGGGCATGAGGGATGTTGCATGTTACTGTGACACGTCGCTTTAGCCGATGTTATGGGGACATGAGGGTGTTGCATATGACTGTGAAACACCGCTTAAACCAGTGCTATGGGGGCATGAGGGGTGTTGCATATTACTGTGACACACCGCTTAAACCGGTGCCTTGGGGCATGAGGGATGTTGCATGTTACTGTGACACGTCGCTTAAACCGATGTTATGGGGACATGAGGGTGTTGCATATTACTGTGACACACTGCTTAAACCGGTGCTATGGGGGCATGAGGGATGTTGCATATTACTGTGACACTTTGCTTCAACCTGTGCTATTGCGGCATGAGGGATGTTGCATATTACTGTGACACACCGCTTAAACCGCTGTTATGGGGACATGAGGGTGTTGCATATGACTGTGACACACCACTTAAACCGGTGCTATGGGGGCATGAGGGGTGTTGCATATTACCGTGACACACTGCTTAGAACCGGTGCTATGGGGGCATGAGGGGTGTTGCATATTACTGTGACACACTGCTTAGAACCGGTGCTATGGGGACATAAGGGGTGTTGCATATTACTGTGACACACCGCTTAAACCGGTGCTATGGGGGCGTGAGGGTGTTGCATATTACTGTGACACACTGCTTAAACCGGTGCTATGGGGGCGTGTGGGGTGTTGCATATTACTGTGACACACTGCTTAAACCGGTGCTATGGGGGCGTGAGGGGTGTTGGATATTATTGTGACTCACCGCTTAAACCGGTGCTATGGGGGCGTGAGAGTGTTGCATATTACTGTGACACACCGCATAAACCAGTGCTATGGGGGCTTGAGGGGTGTTGTATATTACTGTGACACACCGCTTAAACCGGTGCTATGGGGGCGTGAGGGTTGTTGCATATTACTGTGACACACCGCTTAAACCGGTGCTATGGGGGCGTGAGTGGCGTTGCATATTACAGTGACACACCGCTTAAACCGGTGCCATGGGGGCATTAGGGGTGTTGCATATTTCATTACCTCGCATGAACAGACTCAGTAAAATTACTTTTGTCGATTGCATTCTTTGCTTCCTTAGGATCGCCTTATATTTTTTTCTTAACTTTCCGAGACGAACCGATAAACTATCGAAATAGTTCTTCATTAAAAAGCTGAGCATTATTTTCAGTTAAAGATTTCAGGCATTATGTAGCCTTTTTCGGAGTGTGATTTTACGTTAGAAGATATTTAGAAGTGTAGACTTTAACCAAGTTAAGTGTTAGTTTAAATGGTTTTATGGTCTGTTCAAAACATTGTATAGGTGTCTGGTACATCGACGTCAATATCTGTATTTCAAACTGGAAATTGTGTTATGATCAGTTTCCTGTAAGCGACATTTACTGCTCATTCCTGATAACAATATAGACCTTCATATGTTAGTCTTGGGATTTCATTCTACCATTGAACCATTTCAAACATTACAAGGTAGTAACATGCCAGGTGATTGTTTAATTGTACTTTATATATACTTTGGCAACAAGTTATAACATAACAAAAGTTCCTTCTAGGGCACATCTATATAAATATATAATGATCATCTTGTAAATATTTGGTTGCAATGTCACACTGGCCATAGCTTTATCAGATCAAGTGGTCCAACGTTGTTTGAGCGGTGAATTTTACGCCGATCAGATGGAGAAATATGGCTGATACTACAAATTTCCGGAATTATAAGTATGATTTAAAGGAATTTCTACCCGTTAAATAACGAATCAAATGAAAACGATGGGTGCACCTGGAGCGCAAATGTGTCTATAATTTAGCACGTGTCTATTTAGCTGAGATTTGTGCCGTTTATTCAAACACTTCTGTACAATCCGGCGGGGGAAGGAAATTTTTGACAGTTTTTGACAATATCGTCTCAAATATAGTGTTTATCGGGAGCAAGTAACTGTTAAAACACTTTTTATGTAAAGGGCTACCTCTTAAAACAAAGCGTGTGTATTTTTATAGAATTATTCAGGGTTGTTTCTGAACAATCGGCCGAAAACCTAATGCAACGCCGTTTCGAGTGGGTCGCTATGCAACGCAATCAAGTGGATACCGTTCTGTGTCTTACTTGCGAAGTCTTATCCGTCTTAAAAACAGTTATTATTTTCAAAGCCTAACAATGAATAAATTAATTTGGAGAGTTTTATATCATCATAATGATCCCGCCATTTCTAATATATTGTACTTTTATAGTTTTATGCTCGCTTAACATTTAACATATTTTTGCGGACATTGTCAAAAAACATCAACACATAAACATTAAGCAAGGATGAACATCGAACAATATCATTAAGTAAATAATAGTAATAGTAAAAACAAGAACCAGTTCATGGATATCTATCTCCTCCACGAATGGTACTGAACTGCATACCAAAAGCGGGTTGGCTCTTTAAATTAGTATAGTTACAGTTGGTTACTTTTAGTCCCTAAAAACCAATACATTGCGATTTCATTACTGATTTGTTGTGCATTTAAGCTGTTCATTCAAAATAAATAAAGTTTGGCCCATGATAAAAGTATTGATCAGTTGTTTGTATATATTTTCATTCATAATCCTGGTGGAACGTTCATTTATTTTCAGAGAGATAAATCACAGAGACCGTTAAAATTGGCCAGGGAAAAGGCAAGATTTTATTTGTCCTCCATAAAACAGAAACGATGTAATAAAACTCTATGGTCGCCGTTTAAAAATGAAAATACAAATGAAATACAGACACCAATGAAAAAAAGTTTTGTTGGAGACAGTTAAATAGTACAACTGTAACACGTCTCTCTTAGTATTGCTAGTCCGTTTATTTTCTTTCATTGGTGTCTGTATTTCATTTGTACATTTATACATTGATACCACACCCATTAAAATCCGTTCACTTTAGCTGTGTCTATCGCTCGCTAACATTGCCTACTCGTGTATACTAATACAAAAATGTTGGAAGGTCAGCGTACGCCGTTGAAATACGGTCCTTTATTAAGAATCGTTGTATTCTTGGCATAGGGTGTAAAGACATTTTTGATGAAATATGTTCTGTTTATGGACATAATGAAATATCTTTTTCGACAGTTATTCGTTGGTTTAAGAAATTCAAATGTGGATTAGTTTCAACAGATATACACCACATGGCCGTCGGCCGAAAACAGCAACGTCTGCCAAGATGGTTGCTAGAGTGAAAGAAATAGTTGCTACTGATGCAAGATACACCACTAGGCAAACTAAAGATTCGGAACAAAATATGGGCAACAAAGTCTGGCAAAAGACCATGCATTACAAAGCGGACCATGAGTGTCAAGAAGGTAATGTATGCCAAATTCTTCACAACAGGTTGCTGTACCTAAAGGCAAATCCGTAAATTCGAAGTTTAACAAGACTAAAGATCATACAACGATTCTTGATATAGGACCGTATTTCAACGGCGTACGCTGACCTTCTTCCAACCATTTTTGTATTAGTATACATGAGTAGGCAATGTTTAGCGAGCGATAGACACAGTTAAAGTGAACGGATTTTAATGGGTATGGTATCATTGTATAAATGTACAAATGAAATACAGACAGCAATGAAAGAAAATAAACGGACTAGAATATTCGCCTGACCTTGCCCCGTGTGACTTCTTTTTGTTCCCAAGGCTTCTGGTCGAAACTTTGTGCAGCGCAAACACCTCGGTTCTGCAATATTCCAGTGTCTTCATAGTATACCTAGAAAATACTACAAAAAAGTTTCAAGGATTGGATTAGAAGACTGAAAATTTGCAAATCAGTTGGAGGTGAATACTTCGAGGGGACGAAATACAAATTTCATTGAAATCTATCAAGGATACATTTTTATGTGCTCAGATGCATTCATATTTGAACAATCCTCATAAAGAGTCAACCCGCTTTTGGCATGTTGTTCAGTACCATTCGTGGAGGAGATAAATGTCCTTGAACTGGTTCTTGTTTTTACGAACTATTACTATTATTTACTTAATGATATTGTTCGATGTTCACCCTTGCTTTATGTTTTTGACAATGTCCGCAAAAATATGTTAAATGTTAAGTGAACATTATATATATTTAGTACAATATATTAGAATTGGGGGGGGGTCATTATAATGATATAAAACTCTCTAAATTTATTCATTGTTAGGCTTTAATGATTGTTTTTTAGACGGATAAGACTTCGCAAGTAAGACACAGAACGGTATCCACTTGATTGCGTTGCATAGCGACCCACTCGAAACGGCGTTGCATTAGGTTTTCGGCCGATTGTTCAGAAACAACCCTGAATAATTCTATGAAAATACACACGCTTTGTTTTAAGAGGTAGACCTTTACATAAAAAGTGTTTTAACAGTTACTGCTCCCGATAAACACTATATTTGAGGCGATATTGTCAAAAACTTTCAAAAATTTTCTTCCCCCGCCGGATTGTACAGAAGTGTTTGAATAAACGGCACAAATCTCAGCTAAATAGACACGTGCGCTAAAATATAGACACATTTGCGCTCCAGGTGCACCCATCGTTTTCATTTGATTCGTTATTTAACGGGTAGAAATTCCTTTAAATCATACTTACAATACCGGAAATTTGTAGTATCGGCCATATTTCTCCACCTGATCGGCGTAAAATTCACCGCTCAAACAACGTTGGAACCACTTGATCTGATAAAGGTATGGCCAGTGTGAATGTCTGTTTTAAATATTGGTCATCAGTGTGTGGAACTCCAGAATCGGACACAACGACAAGACCATTCTACCTTATTGACACTCCGTATCCCCACGTTTAAGGGTGCGTTTATTTCTGTACCAAATACGAAAATACTGGAATTTTGAAAAAGAACTATATTGTTTTCTACTACCGAAAAATGTCAAGCCCGCTATTTCCAAATCATTTACGCTAACATACATGTAAGCTGTTAAATCATACAACAAAATAAATCCATTACCACTTTCAGTTGAGTAAATACGGCAATTAAGAGTAAATACGGCAATTAAGAAACACTGGCTATAAACGTTGACCCGTTTAGTCCGCATGTTGAGTACCATTCGATGCGTGAATTTGTTGCGCACAATTAGAGGGTCGCAATGGGGTTTGTTTTCACATATTGACTTAGCCTGGGAAGCCGTTGATAATATTTGTGCATTGTTAGAAGAAATCATACCTAATACCTATGCATTAAAGATCACTTAATTTGCGCTAATTAGTGTTAATTAGCATTCATCGAGTTTCTGATATTATCAACGCTTGGGGAAATCTGAAGGAGTTTCCATGTTACTACCGATTATCGATTTTCTATAATTAGCCTAATAAACATGTGATCAGATTTGCGCTTCTTTGAAAGGGAAACGAGGCAATGATGGCGAAAATTCGGCAATTTCCGTAGATCACTAGGTCTGCATTAATATAACTTCTTGATAGCTATGATGCAAATTTAAGTTTATACTGATATTTTAAAAGTTGTTACAACTTGCTGGAAAAGCTATGGGAGGTACAAACTGGTATTTGTCTAAGGCCCGCAAATGTTCGGAAACCTTCGGAAGTACACGATTTCGATCTGTCTTTTCCGTGAGAATTCCGTTTCTATTTTTAGCCATGGTATATTGCTTTCAGAAGTTATCGTTCTTTATCAAACACCCGCATATTTCGGGTGTAATATAGGTGGCGCTGCGGTCGGAAAACAGGTTTCCCCAAGCTGTCAGTTTGCAGGTATTAAAAAAGTTAGAAATTGTCAGACTGGATTCCCAGGCTAATATTGACTATGCATTCGAAGGTAACGATGTATGTTAACCTTTGTGACAAATAAGATGTTTGGTATGCTTAAAAAGCCACTCTTCCATCCTCGGGTTTAGAAATTAAATATGTAATCCGCGGAGCGCGTTCAGTCAGAGAGTCGCCTCAATTAGGAAAGAATAATTTTAACGTCAGAGGTTATTTCTAAGGTCACGGAGTTTGATTGGCCAGCTTGTAATTACAACAGCTTACTAGGTCAGTTGCTCAGTTAAGTGTGACTTACCAATTCAAAGTGTTCCTTCACAATGAAATAAAATATTTTTGTGTATGTACTTTGTAATCTTAGTAAATTATGATTAAAGGTGGTTAATCGGATTTTGGTCAACTAATGCATTTGTTCAAAACTTATCCATCTGATCATTTACATTTATTTATGTTCACCGAGTTATTAATACACATACGTAACATTATTCTGCTGATCATTAATCTGCCTGTTATCATGTATATGTTGTGATTAAGGAATGATATCATCATAGATGTCGTCGTATTTGATAATTGGCGGTTCTAATGTTGTTCTCATGTGTACACGATTTCCCTCGAGTTTCCTTGCCTCTAAAGTGATAATTTCATATGATCTGGGAGCGGAGTGCTTGTTTTGCACTAAAGCTGGTTCCCATGTTTTACCTTTCCAATACCGCACAGTGTCATTGTCATTTAACTTTTTCAGCGGTCTCACCTTCCTATCATAATAAAACTTTTGCTGTTGTTGACAGGCAAATAATTGCTCTTTACCTTTTAAGGTACACTTGGTTCAAGTAAACTTGATTTCATGGGAATTTTATCTCTTATGCGCTTATCAAATAACAACTGAGCTGTAGAATATTCACAACCTGAGATTAGAGTGTTTCTATATTCCAGTAAAGCAATGCTCTCATTTAGTCCACTTTCATGAGCTTTTTTAACAGCCTTTTCACAATTTGCACGGTGCGTTCTGCTAATCCATTACTTTGACCATGAGTAGGACTTGTTTTTTTGAAACAGTATATTTTTGCAAACGATCTAACTTCCCGACTATTAATCGGCATGTTGTCAGCAATCATCTCTTTCGGTATCCCATGAACTGCAAATATCGCTAAAAAGTGTGATTGTACAGTCTTTGATATTTTTTCATTCAGCTTTCTAATTTCCACAAATCTACTGTAGTAGTCTACACATAGCACATAGTCAGCATTTCTGTATGTGAAAATGTCAACCACAACTCTCTGCCATGGCCTGTTTGGTATGTCATATTGTTTAAGAGGTTCCCTTTGATTTCGTATCTTGTGTCTATTACACACTGCACACTTTGAACAAACCATTTCAATCTCATATTTCATTTTCGGCCAGTTCATTGATTCTTTTGCGCGAGCCTTTGTTTTCGATATTCCAAGGTGACTTTCATGCAGGAGTGATAACATTTCGTTTTTCATAGAAGAAGGAATGATCACTCTGTCATCTAGGAATAGAATACCATTTATGTCATGAACTGATGTCCTAAGGTTCCAGAATGGCTTTACGGCTTCATGTAAATGTTTCATGTGATGAGGCCAGCCATCGTTCATGGTTCTCTTAAGTAACTGCAGTTTTTCATCCATTTCAGTAGCAGCCCGAATTTTCATCATTTGTTCATCATCAAAAGGGCGGGTTTTTTTATCACTTCATGCACGTTGTAATTCATTTCATCGTCAGTTTCAGATGATGCGCAATCTTTCTTCGGAAAATAGGCACGTGACAAAGTGTCTGATATATACATATATCTTCTTGGAACATATTTCAGTTAATATCATATTTCTGTAACTGAAGTAGCATTCTTTGAAGACGGGGTGGACAGCTATTCAATGATTTCTGCATTTTACTCTCCATCGGTTTATGGTCTGACTGGACATGCATGTACAGCCTTTTTCCATAAATAAAAGCATGAAACTTGGCACATGCATATTATACTGCCAATAATTCCTTCTCGATCATGGGATAACGTTTCTCAGCATTGGTCAATGACCTAGACGCGTAGGCTACAGGATGTCCATCTTGAAGAAGGCACGCACCTAGCCCATTTTATGACGAATCTGCTTGTAATGTCACATCTTTATTCACATCGTAGAAATTAAGCACTGGTTCTGACGTAAGCATATTTTTTATTGTTTCACGCACTTGCTTCTGTTCATGTTCCCACATGAATTTACTGTTTTTGCACAACAGCATCCTTAGCGATGCTGTAATCTCTGACATGTTGGGAATATTATGTTGCTATAAAATTCGCCATCCCTAGAAATCTCCGAACTCCAGATTTGTCTTCGGATGCCGGCATTTCCATTATAGCTCTGTTTTGACAACAAGTCAAATAAAGCCTCTGTGCTTATTTCTCTCAGTTGTTTTTACTACACTCTGCGGCCCTACACAACTCAAGAACACGTTTGTGGTCAGGCTCTTCTTCACTTAGCAACTTTTTACGTAAATGTCCGTCGTTAATTCCAAACATTAAACGAGCTCTTATCATCAAGTCATTTTGCCCTTCAAACGAACAGTTTTTGGCTTTTGCTCTCAGCTCATTTAGAGATTCATCGATCGATTTGTCCCCTTGTGATAAATTCCAAAATTTGTAACGTTCAATAAAGAATTTTTTCTTGGTTTACAATAGTCACGGAATTTGTTTAGCACAACTTTGATTTTGTCCTTGTCATCTGGATTATCATGGGTGAAATTATTAAATGTCTCCAGTCCTTCGTCTCCAATACAGGTTAATAACACAGTGGCTTGGATTTTTTCACCTTTTTCGTTTTTTTCCGGTGGATAATAAATAATTTTGAATTCTTTGTTCTCAAAGTTTAAAGTGTTCAGCCAAATTCGATCCTCCTGACAACTGGAACGGTGTTGGTGGTTTAAATTCCATTGTTCTTTAGTCCAGAAGAATAAATTTTTTATATATATTCCATAAGAATTATATGTTTTCCTGCGACAACACGTAATATTAACAAGAGCACCGCCTTGCGGGTGCTGACGCTCATCTGATTTTTTTTGTATAATAGAAATATTGTCCTACCCATGATTTTCTAAGTCTAAAAAGGGCCATCACTCTTGCAAAAAGCAGGATAGAGTTATGTTTCTTGATGTACAGTGTCCACTTATGATGGTGAAAAACTGTTGCAAGTTTTAAAGCAATAGCTTTGATAGTTTATGAGAAAAGTTGACTTAAACATAATATTCAACCAAGAAAATGATTTTTCTAAGTCCAAAAGGGGCAATAATTATTGCAAAAAGCAGGATGGAGTTATGTTGCTTGCTGTACAGGGTCAGCTTATGATGGTGAACAAGAGTTGCAAGTTTTAAAGCAATAGCTTTGATAGTTTAAGAGAAAAAGTTGACCTAAACATAAAACTTAACCAAGAAATCTGATATTTTCTAAGTCCAAAAGGGGCCATAAATCTTGCAAAAAGCAGGATGGAGTTATGTTTCTTGCTGTACAGGGTCAGCTTATGATGGTGAACAAGTGTTGCAAGTTTTAAAGGAATAACTTTGATAGTTTAGGATAAAAGCTGACCGAAACATAAAACTTAACCAAGAAAACTGATTTTCTAAGTCCAAAAGGGGCAATAATTCTTGCAAAAAGCAAGATGGAGTTATGTTTCTTGATGTACAGGGTCTGCTTATGATGGTGAACAAGTATTCCAAGTTTCAAAGCAAAAGCTTTGATAGTTTAGGAGAAAAGTTGACCTAAACATAAAACTTAACCAAGAAATCTGATATTTTCTAAGTACAAAAGGGGCCATAAATCTTGCAAAAAGCAAGATGGAGTTATGTTTCTTGCTATACAGGGTCAGCTTATGATGGTGAACAAGTATTCCAAGTTTCAAAGCAATAGCTTTGATAGTTTAGGAGAAAAGCTGACCTAAACATAAAACTAAACCAGGCAACGCCGACGCAGACGCCGACGCCGACAACAGCTCAAGTGATGACAATAACTCATCATTTTTTTTCAAAAAATCAGATGAGCTAATAATAGTGGGCGTTTAATCAGTCAATAAATAAGTCACTCAGCTAGTTTTTATGTTTAATATTTTAAGCAGGCTATCATACTATATAAGACTCATAGAGATTACAGCAAGAGCTACACTACTATTATCAAAGCAGCACACTGTAAAACATACCACATGGTAGATAAGCAGGCGGAGTTAACACATTATATGACACATATTCTGGTCGCCCAAACAAATATAGCGTTATTTTAGCATAAGTATAAATTAAATAAACATATTTTGCTTAAGGAATAATATGAATATAAGCACTACAGATTTTGCCAAAATTAAATAGGAATGCAAGTTTATTATATTATTATTACCTCCCTTTGTCTATATCGGATGCGCAAACACGATAGATTAAAAACAGGTGAATTTAGAAGCTATATGCTGTTTTAAAACTTGTCTTCTGTTTCAGGTTGTTGAAATAGCCTAATATTTATCAAATGCAAATGTGAAAGTAGAAATTAAATTGAAATCAAAAGAAATAGTCCACTTTTAGATACTTTTACATTAAAGGGAGGTAATTACAGAACTTCATAGAAAGGAATGAAATACACATTTCTAATTCAAAAGAACTCTATGTAATGGGTCGTTATGTTCTTTAAATAAATCTCTAATAGAATACACATGTATATGAATAATGAAAAATGTCAATACATGTAAAGCACAAACACCATCAGTAAAATACATGCAATATACATATACGTGTATCATCATCACCGTATAATGACATATAAATTACTTGAAAAAAAAAACATTTAAATTAATGTTGAATAGCGATCTACAACCTAAATATGAAAAACAAAAAAGAAAACTATACAAGGTTTAATCAGAAAATTCATTTATATTTATAATAACTTGAATGTTAAATGCCCAGCGATAATACCAATAATGGCCATTAATAATGCTTATTAATAATGCGAATCCATAATATCCATTTATAATGCACATCAATAATGTCCATCAATAATGTTCATTAATAATGCCCATCAATAATGCCCATCAATAATGTCCATCAGTAATGCCCATCATTAATACTCATCAATAATGTCCATCAATAATGCCCATCAATAATGTCCAGTAATAAGGCCCATCAATAATGTCCATTAATAATGCCCGTCAATAATGTCCATCAATAATGCCCATCAATAATGTCCGTCAATAATGTCCATCAATAATGTCTGTTAATAATGTCCGTCAATAATGTCCATCAATAATGTCCATCAATAATGCCCATCAATAATACCCATCAATAATGTCCATCAATAATGCCCATCAATCATGCCCATCAATCATGCCCATCAATAATGTCCATCAATAATGCCCATCAATCATGCCCTTCAATCATGCCCATCAATAATGTCCATCACTAATGTCCATCAATCATGCCCATCAATAATGTCCATCAATAATGTCCATCAATAATGCCCATCAATAATTTCCAGCAATAATGCCTATCAATAATGTCCATCAATAAGGTCCATCATAGATAACAATTATGCCCATCAATAATGTCCATCGATAATATCAATATTGCCCATCAATAATGCCTATCAATAATGTCCGTCAATAATGCCCATCAATAATGTCCATCAATAATGCCCATCAAGCATATCAATAATGCCTATCAATAATGTCAATCAATATTATTAGTAGTGCCAATTAATAATGCCCATTAACAATATTCAATGATACTGTAATGTTCATTAACCATATCAATAATGCCCTTAAAAATATCAATAATGCCCATCACAGGGTGGACACCAAAAATCTGAAGTAAATTTCCCTGATAATTCCCTGAATTTTCCCTGACAGGATAGTCAGTTTCCCTGATACTTTGTTCAGCGTAGCAACAATTGTGAATATAAATAATGTAGTAATATTATGGCCTCCATCCTCCCCTTCTAGCCATACTTTCTCCACCAATAAACTTGTTTATTTTACATCTATTTTATATACATATGAAATTATATTTATTTATTATATTTTGAAAATGTACTCATTATTTATTTTATTTTCAGAATCCTGTTTGAATAATCAATTATATAGGTAATTTAAGATCTCAATGAGCAACTTCAGTATGAGTAGTAAGCATGGTAAGTAACAACTCAAAACAGCTCAAAAAAGAAAACTACAATACTTCAGCAGCAATGACTTACATTTCGTATACATGTACATACCATTATTTATTTTGTAACTTGTTGTGATACTAATTCCAGTGTCTTTTATTGCCTATAACATTGATTATTCAAATTAACAGTGTGATTACAGCTTTAATCAGTTATCATGTTTTAGTGTAAATGAACTGAGCCTGATATTTAACATTCTCCTTTACAATGCCACAAAGACACTACAATCTTCATAATCTTCATAATCATACTGCATATTAAAGCAGAAGGTTACAAATAAGCCTTTAAGTATTACAAATATAGAACTTTCTAAACATTATCAATGTTCTACATCACAAACATTCTAGCAATTCAGGTTTCTAACAAGCCAACTCACAAAACTACCAGTAACTGCAATTTTCACTTTGAATTTAAAACACTATTAATGTTAGTACAACTATGTAAATCAAAACAGGATGTTACATATACACATAAACAATCCAGCACTTTAGTTACTAATATGAGGCAGTGGGAAATAACTTTTCCTGCAGTTTTAACTTTTAACTTAAAAAGAAAAATATTAAATCTAGACAAATAGTCTTCAAAAATTGACATTAAAGTTTCCTCAAAAATAAATTAGTCACTAAATTAGCATACAACTGTTAACACCTCCTTGCATTCATAACAACAATTCATCTTTCTGGTAAACTGAGTTTAAAACTCAAGTCATGACATGGGACCCCAGCATAATGACTTTGTGGCCAGTATGGATTAAAAAAGCCTGTACTCTGATCAGGAACCATCCTGTTCATTTTCATTTTATAGACCTATGGCTGTTACAGTTAATGTGCACAAACAAACAACATGGATCCTGATCAGACTACACAAAATGTACAGGCAAGTCTTGATTCCATTACTGGTTTCAAAGCCAAAGAGTTTTCTCATGAAGTTCATGAAGTTGCTAATCTTACGGTTTTTAAAAATACATTTCATAACTATGCTATTCAAGACCAATGCTAATGTTTGTTAATAACTAGCAAAAGTCTAACAAGCAACTTCTATCAATACACAGGTGCTTCTAATTCACGATTCAAATGTTGGTATACATTTTGTTAATGTCAGTAATGTACTGACAATTCATTTTAGTCTTTAGTTGTGTAACAACTTCTGCTTGCTTTCAAAGTACAATGTACAATGTATTAGTATTTGAGCTCTGGGGCAATGGTTGCTCAATTCCATTTTAACTTCTCTCCATTTTAGAAACAAAAACATATCTCTTATAGTTGATGAATAACAGTTTTAGAATCATCAAACAGTGAGTGTATTTGCTAAGTATAGTATTCTGTATTACGGTATATAAAATAAATGTAACTATTATGAAAAGAAACCACCAGTAGCCATGACATAATTATACAATTTTTTATTTCAATTTTTGAAAAATTCCCTGATAATTCCCTGATATTTTCAAAATTTTCAAATTCCCTGAATTTTCCATGGAGGGAATTTTTTTAAGCCTTTTTCCCTGTTTTCCCTGTTTTCCAGAGTCGGTGGCCACCCTGCATCAGTAGTGTCCATAAATAATATCAATAATTTCCATCAATTTAATCAATTAATACCTTTAATAATGTCCATCAATAATGAACTATTTTGTTGTACACATTTCGAATGGCATAAAAGAAAGTTTGTAGAGTTTTGTTTTCAATTTTAAACACCAGTGTATGTTCTGAAACAGACATGGTATCCTGCTGTGGTATGTCTATATACACATTTTTCGTCCAATAAGTGAATTTTAGATGAAGTCAAACAAAACATCATTAGAAGTTACAATAACGGACAGTTTTATTAATAAGAGCCTTTGTCCTTATATTGTCCGGCGTAACCTTTATTTTTAGGAAGGTATTTTCGCCCTTTTACTTCTTTGCCTTTCCCCACTTCGTCAAAACTTTCCTTTTTGTTTCCCGTGCCTGTCGTCATTTTTTTCTGAAAATATTGGCAAAGAAGTCAATTCTAACATGACCATTATAAAATATAAGAAAAAGAATAAATGATATCGATAACAAGTGAAAAATGCCTCATTCAGCAATCTCGTTATTCATTTTAGCCATGCCGTCGGTCGTCGAAGTTTCCTGCAAATAATGGTAAAGTAGTTTAGTCAAAAATTGACTTTACATAAACAAAGCAATCAACGATTCTGATAACGAATTTAAAAATGACTCAATAATCATCGCATATGAAACTACACGAAATCTTCCACGCAAAAATTATGACTATTTTTATAAAAATATGGAAAAACAAAAATCAAAGTACCCATTTTATGAAGTATACAAAATACGGAAATATCTGATCTATAATGATTTCTTTGGCTCTATCGTAAAAAACTTGCTGTGGTAAGCAGCATGGGTGGGTTTATTGGAGCGTTGAAAAAGAGTCGTTATCTTTTCATCAATTAACAACCGATCATAACATTTATTATAAGTATGAGTCCCCTAAGGAGTTCATAACTGAGATTTAGTTACCATGGCACGGACTTTCGAACAACTATCGGAGAGTTTCTAAACAATTTAAAGCTGTCTATGGTATCAAAATTCAGAACAAATAAATGCTCCGTAAACAGATGTTATTTGATGCTAATCTTTTTTCTGATGTTTGAAATCCTGTACGATGAATTATCGTAAATATTTATTTAGATAAACGGGTTATTAACATACCATTATCTAGATAGATATACCGGCAAGACTTGAATTCATATCATATAATGCTGATCGATAGTTTGGCACATCCACTATTTAAGTAATTTTCAAGTGCTAAAATTACATTTGTAATTCAATATTTCTCGAAATGTTAGAATGTATGTTAGAACGTCATATTATAACCAAAGACATAAAAAGTCTGCACATTCAGACAAAGACTCAAGAGAAGACGCTATATCAGACATGTCTGTACAAAAGGACATTTTCAGATCTTCTGAAATCGAATCCGATAAAGACGATGATGTCTATAACCTCTACGTACACTCTGGATAACGATCCTTGGCTGGACGTTTTAGACGAAGCGTTTATAAAGAGTCAGCTGCAGTCTGAAGACGAGTGATTAAGCTTATGGAGGAAAATACTGAGCTCAGTCAAAGTGGCGCTAGAGTAGATGCTTTTAAGGTTATGAAAAATGCTTTCAAAAAAGGAAATGACCTGGTTCGATGCCATGAAAAAATCCTATATTTAAAGCTTTAAGAAACACAATACATCAACTCATTGCAAACGGAAAGCTATCAAACAGATTAAGCTTTAAAGTACGCCATCCGTGAGCGGATATTTCTGTTGGACAATAACGACATTCATCAGTTGAAAAATTGAAAAAAAGACCATGACCTTGAATAAAGGAATATTCTATGTGAGAGTGTTACGACACTAAACAGATATATTCAGAGTTGATACGGAACGCGAGTGTTTCGAGACTCAAACTATTTGATAGCATTAATAAATGTGGGACCACGGGCTAGAAGCCACTTAGTTCAAACAATAAGTTGAAGACAAAACTACGAATTCATGGCCATCTATCGCTTTATTAGGTCGAGATGACTCTGCATTTGAAAACAAAAGGCAGCACATCAGAATGCTAGCTTCATGTTGAATCAACGGCGGAGAAACAAGAGCTGTCGTAGGACAGCAACGCTCGACTATTCGACAGCCTTGTCAACTGAATGAATATAAAAGTCGATAAAGGGGTATAATTTTGTAAAAAGGTTAAATTGAGTTATGAGACCTGTCCAGTGTAAATTAGTTTATCACAGTGAATACGTTTGTGAAGTTTCAATCCATTCGCATAAGTAGTTAATGAGATACCAGCTTACATACAAAAACTTAACAAAATCATGACGCCGAAGCACGGATGAGTCCAGTAGCTCTACATATTCTTTGAAAAGTCGAGCTAAAACGGAATTTCGTAATTCGATATCATTCACTATTACCAAGTGTGCCAAGGGGTCATGCACGTATCAAACTAGATGGCGGAGATAACGGACATGGCAGTAACTGGGGAAGACTTGTAAATTCATGGTCGTTTAATGTAATGAGGGTGATACCTATTATGTTTTTTTATGTTCTATGATCTGTTACACTTCTAAACTCGCATTGACAGATCGTATTTATTTGCCACAACTTATTTGACATCAGTCGTCTGCAGTTTTATGTAAACTTAAAAAATAAAACTGTTTGTGAATGAATTTTAGAGACAAAATAAAAGTACATAAAGTTTTTGGTATATATGTGACTTTTCTCTCCCAGTCATCTTTTCCATTTATGCAGGTTTTACCTATCAGTGCGCTGGTGATAGAAGTAGTCTTTTGTTATAAACAGAATGCGAAAATACGGAAATGAAAACTGTATGGATATAGTACCAATTTAAACCCTTTTTTCCCTGCAAGCTTCCGAGGGTCTTCTTTTAGCCTATGAGTGCACCCTCCCAGCCTCTGAATGCCTCCTCCAGACCTCTTAGAACCTCCTCTGAGTCTCTGAGGACCTCCTCCAAGCCTTTTAGTGCCTCCTCCAAGTCTCTGAGTGTTTTTCGTGCGTGCATTCGCATGCACAAAATTAAGTACAAAATTATATATGAAATTATGGCGCGTTAATTTATGGGTTGTTAGATTATTTGTTACACTGCTCACGGGATATACGATGTCGAGGAAATCCATATCAGGCGAGAGCGAAGTATATTAACAAAGCTTCTTACAGTGCAGACTGGAATCAAGCAATCATCAGCTTATCATTTGTTAGGTCATCATGTTTTGTTTATAGTTGATTAACACCAGCCATAAATTGCACAATGAACTGTATTTTCACTGAATCACAAAACACAAAAGCTCATTTACACAGGTTATGAATTGGTGTTTAGTCTTTTATTATAAAGATATGGAGAAATGCAAGAAATTTGAAGAAGGCGAGATAAATTTCAATAATCGCATTTACCCACTGCAACGAAGATATTTTTATGTATTTATATACAATGTTTTGCGCATACTTCTAATATACTTGTTTAAATCCTTTGTAAGACAACCGATTTTATTTTTATTTTCATATTCATCTCAAACTTGAATAGCCTTGGATACAGACTGGTAATTACAACAGAACGGTGTTAGTTTTTGTAAGGTTGTCCAAAAACATGTATAGTTTACAAAAAGTATGACAAAACTCGCAAGACCTGTTAAAGAAAGTTGTATTAAAAAGATTACGAAAGGCAATAGTATTTGAAACTCGGACAGCTTTCAAATGGTATGAACTGTTTCAAACATAAGAAATAGGATTAACAACTGTTTTAAATATAGATACAACTGCAGTTTGATAACAATAATAAAATATAAAATTCTTTGCCATTAGTTTTTCCACATCAATTTGTTGCATTTGATGCAAATTTGCCATCTACACCTTACGCTATTTTTGAGGATCAAGAAATGCATGCGTTTCAGATCTGAAATCATTTACAAATTGCATTTTGCATGTGATAAATTTACAGGTACACAAGTACTACCTTTCGAGCCTTTTGTATTGTTCGTACTAAAAAAGGAGGTACAACACAAAGGCAAAAACTACTTAGTAAGTTATCTCACTGCTTTAATTCAATTTAATGCCTCTTTCTAAATTATTAAAGGGTCAGCTACCAGAATCAAAGTAGTCTGACAGCTTTCGTAGATTAATGAAAACGGAGATTATTGCCTTTAAATCTATTGTCATCTATGAAATCGTCATGCAAATCATTGTCAGGTACTTGTATATTTTAATCACTTAGGCATTGATACACCAATTTATGTTCATTTGCCACAAGGTTATAACTCGAAAGTATTAAAATATCATGCATAGTTTTGTACTCATGGAATATGATTTTTTAAACTCGTGTCATAATTCTGGTTCACCTTGGTTAATAAAATAATTAATTGACTGTTCCGCCACGTGTGAGACTTTTGATATGACAAACTGAACAATCACCAGTTAAACATAAGAAA
Organism: Mercenaria mercenaria; assembly: GCF_021730395.1. NCBI lineage: Eukaryota > Metazoa > Mollusca > Bivalvia > Venerida > Veneridae > Mercenaria > Mercenaria mercenaria. The sequence continues at coordinate 31,600,754 of NC_069362.1, forward strand.
CATGGGTAAAGGGAAAATTTTAAATCCCTGTACAACTGCCCTATTCCAATGTTCTAAATTTTGACGCGAATATTTTAAGAAAATTGTCTGAAACCTGATCGTAATAAGGTGTCAATAGTCCGCGTCAAAGCAAGCTCGACTGATTAGTATTAACACATGAGTTCTGAAAGGAGCAGGAAACACCGCAGCTTTAAAATTAAGTTGAGTTTTTGTTTACCTTGCTTTTTGTGTCATCGGTAAACATGAAAGCTCACCTATCGCATTTGACCCAAAAAGACTCTTTCTAAATGAATTGTTTACATTTTAGGAATAGGTCAATTGTGCACTTGGATAAGTTCTATGTATCATATATGTTTCGACTGTTACTAGCCATTACAAGAACGCAGCCCCAAATAACCGAATCCCCGCCACAGTATGCGTACAGATATATACATGATTAGCATATACACAAATGTACACAGAAAAAGTAAATCATATACACAGCGATGATAAAACGTACAAATAATGTAACACTGAGGGGCACAGCCTTGGAACGGTCAGTGGCAAAAGCACTGCTGGTGAGTGCACCAAACCTTACATTTAGTACCCACCGTGTTCCAAGTTGCTAAGGACTTAGAATCCTTAGAGTCATCCCTACCACGTGAATCCCTTACATATGTAATGGTAAAAGAAGGAATGGCTTGTGAAACACTGAAGTGTTCTTGTAGAATTATATATAAAAACAAAGCTCCCCAAAGCAGGACAGTAAACACCCGTAGCTCAAGATCAAAGGTAGAGGAAGTACAATTTAAATATTTTTTCTTGTATGTGTGTGTAGGAAGGAAGATGTAATGTGACCATGGATGGTGTGGTTGTAGGGGGTTTATGCTGCAGTGGTGTTGGAATACTAAGGTCCAAGAAAGTGAATGACGGGGTAGGGTTAAGGAGTTAATATGCGTGGGGATGGGGTTGGAGGTGAGAAATGTGGATTGCTGTACTAATCAAATCTCATCATCACCAACCAACTTTATTCCAAGTTTTAAGTCAATACCGTGAACAGTTTTGAAAATGTGCTCCAGATACAAAATACAAAGGAGAGCTTTGACCTCGATTTTTACCTTGACCTACCGACCGACCAAGGTCAGGTGCTCTGCACAGCGTGTCATTGTCGCCTGCCTACATGCCAAGTTCAAAGTCAATACCTTGAATGGTTATCAAATTATGCTCTGGACACAAAATATGATCAACCGATTTGACCCTTCAACCTAATTCATGCGCTCGAAGCCTACGGCACAAAAATATAAACATGCCTTTTTTTGGAGGGGGTGGAGGGGGTGAGTGGGGTCAGGGGATAAGGAAAGGGGAGTAATGTGGATTGCTGCACTCCTCCAATCATCTCATCGACATCCACCTGTAGTCTAAGTTTATAATAAGTTGTGCTCTGAAACAAAATACAAAGGACAGATTTGAACTTAATTTGAAACCTTAACATTTGACTTAATGTTATGTGCATGTCATTCCCCTTCAGGCTTTATTTTGTTGTTATTTTGTATTGATGACCCATTGTTTACTGTAAAGCCTGACCTAGTTTTGAGACATCATGTATGTCAATAAGTTATTTTTAATCTATGGCGTTTCAGAATGTTCTTTTTGGTTTGGTTTAAAGCCGCACCGACACAATTGTAAGTAGTTTTGTGACTTTCCAGCTTTAATAGTGGATGAAGACCACAGGTCACCCTCTGTCTATTATTTAATCACGGGCGGGCAACCAGGTACTACCACCGACCTTCCATAAAGCCAGCTGGATAGCTTCCTCACATGAAGAATTCAACGCCCTGAGTAAGACTCGGGCACACATCGGTGAGAGGCAAGCGATTTTAAGTCAGCGACCTTAACCACTTGGCCCAGAGGCCCTTCCAGAATGTTATATAAACAGGATGTTACCATTATTTTAAAGTCCTGATTATACTGTTTTTTTTTCTAGAATCTTCCTTTTGATTCTAATGATACATGAATGTTCTGGAACCTTCTATTATGCTTTGAAAATGGAGAATCTAAAGTAAGATCTTATTGAAAAACGTTCCTATATTTCTTAATAGCAAACTATTACCAGTTTGGACATTTAACATTTGATGGATATACATTAATATTGTGCACTTTAAAAGTCTATTTTTTGAAGAGAGGATTTTTATTATTTGGATATATTAAATTCCGTTTGGACTGTTGTGAAATACTTGGAATTAATACGTATCAGATTTCAATTTGACCAGAACAGGATTTGGACTATTCTTGCATATTAGAACTGGACGAGTTAATATATTCAAGGTATCTAAATTGTTCCTTTTCTAAATAAATTTATTATTGTTTATAGTTTCTGGTTTGTTTTAATGTTGCCTTAAGTATTTTAAGTAACAGGCGATTGTTACCCTTGATGTAATACAACAGACACAGTTCATGCGCTATGCACATTGTCTGATCGTGCTTCTACCTATATGCCAAGTTTTAAGTCGATACCTAAAATGGTTATCAAGTTATGCTCTAGACACAAAATATGATATTGTTGTGACCTTGACCTCTGACCTACATACCTAGTTTATGCAATCTGCACATCGCTTTATATGCCAAGTTTAAAGTTAATACCTTGAAGGGATAAAGTTATGCTCCAGACACGAACTGTGAGGGTCAAGTTTAACCCTTGAGCTCCATGTGTGACCTTGTCCGTTGAGCTACTGACCTGATTTATGTGCTCTGCGCTTTTTCCCCATCGTTCTCTACCACTATGCAAAGTTAAAGTAAATACCTTGAATGGTTGCTGAGTTATGCTCCGGACACAAAATATGACAAACAGATGAACGGACGGTCAGACAGACGGATGTACGCTTGCACGAGCCATATTATATCACGTTTGTTGTTTTCAAAACGGCCAAATAAAAATGCCTAAAGAACCATAAATACATGCCTTTACAGAAAATGAAGTATCAAGAGAAACATCATTCAAGGCACCAAGATCCCTGTTATAAATGGGTGTTCCATGACTTAATGTACTGTAGACTATAGTATATACCATTTTCCTTGTCTTTGAAGTGAATGCTGATACTTTCAAACTTGTTGCCACAGGTTTTTCAGTCTCTGTAATGAACAAAAACATGACAAACGTGTCGCTAACTAGTTTTTACAAAAAAGCTTTCCTTTCGGAGATTAGTCCAGAGTGGCAGCAAGACCATTAGAAGGCTCCAAAATATGTATTTAATAAAGGATTATCAATATCGCAAAAATGATACCTTCTTTTCTGTTTTCGGTCCGTTACAATCAAAAATTTTTTCAATGATCATCTTCACTTCTTCATCCACAGAGTTTTTATCATATTTCGCCCATGCCTTGCCTAATTCAAGTACGAGCGCTCTGACTGTACCCTTGTTCAACGGCAAGTTTTCTCTGAAATTATAAGAAACAACTGTTAGGAAGTCTTACCTATCTCGTGATGATATATCGTTTTCTTACCGAGTAACATTCGGTAAATACGCACGTGAAAAAATTGATATCCATTCAAGAAATAAATGACCTTAAGATGGACTTTGGTATTATACATTAGTTGAAAGTTGTAAAAAAATATTGCATAAGATCCGACATAAGACATTGATTTTCACAGCTTCATTCAAATGTTTGTCCTTATAGCCCAGTATACATGTATGGAATACAGACTGGTCTTACATCGCAAACTGGATATATATAAGGTCAACGTGGCCCAGTGTTTAAGGCGTTCGCCTCGGAATTGTGAGGTCGAAGGTTCGAGCCCCATGGGGAGCGTTTGTCCGGGGGATGTATGTCATGGGACTCGTTCCGAAAAGGCCGGTTCGTGAGCCGCGAAATAGTTAAATGATTAGTTACCGACTTCTATCCGCCTGGCGCCTGGCATAGTGGTAGGAGTTGGGAGGTAATTGGTACGCACAATAAAGGTGTCTCATAAGCCAAATTGGCTGGCCCTTTCAATGGGGGTCACACTATAATAAACAAGACCTTTACCTTTACATTTTATAAGGAGTCATGTAATAAAACCTATTATTACATGACTTCGTATAAAAAATTTGCTGGTTAAGTCAGGTCAAAACTTGAAGAACAAGCTTACGAAAATGTTTGTCTGATTTCATGTAATAACTCATTCGGACTTCGGACAAAACCTTTTGACTATTGATGCAGTAAGTGTATAGTAACATCCATCGACTATAAAGTTATTCTACTTTTCACAATTTCGTGATTTGGTGCCAAACTACATGTTAACGCAGCTACAACAATCGGAAGATGTTCAGGTCAATATGTCTACATATCTATACCGTATAACTGGTTATTTCTGCGGGTAGGTAATTTCTGCGATATTTTGCGGGTCTCTTCCAGCCGCAAAAATTAAATTCGCAAATATTCCGTAGTTTCGTATATCGGATCGCCCCGTTTGTCGACTCCTTTTACCTGTGTACTTTAAACACACTGGCCATAGCTTTATCAGGTCAAGTGGTTCCAACGTTGTTTGAGCGGTGAATTTTACGCCGATCAAATGGAGAAATATGGCCGATACTACAAATTTCCGGTATTGTAAGTATGATTTAAAGGAATTTCTATCCGTTAAATAACGAATCAAATGAAAACGATGAGTGCACCTGGAGCACAAATGTGTCTATAATTTAGCACATATGTCCATTTAGCTGAGATTTGTGCCGTTTATTCAAACACTTCTGTACAGGCCGGCGGGGGAAGGAGATTTTTGACAGTTTTTGACAATATCGCCTCAAATATAGTGTTAATCGGGAACAAGTAACCGTTCAAACACTTTTTATGTAAAGGGCTACCTCTTAAAACAAAGAGAGTGTATTTTCATAGAATTATTCAGCGTTGTTTCTGAAAAATCGGCCGAAAACCTAATGCAACGCCGTTTCGAGTGGGTCGCTATGCAACGCAATTAAGTGGATACCGTTCTGTGTCTTACTTGCGAAGTCTTATCCGTCCTAAAAACAGTCATTAAAGCCTAACAATGAATAAATTTAGAGAGTTTTATATCATTATAATGATCCCGCCATTTCTAATAAATGGTACTTTTACATTTTATGTTAGCTTAACATTTAACATAATTTTGTGGACATTGTCAAAGAACATCAACACAAAAACATAAAGCAAGGATGAACATCGAACAATATCATTAAGTAAATAATAGTAATAGTTCGTAAAAACAAGAACCAGTTCACGGATTTTTTTCTCCCCCACGAATGGTACTGAACAGCATACCGAAATCGGGTTGACTCTTTAAATCAGTATAGTTACAGTTGGTTACCTTTTAGTCCCTTAAAACCAATACATTGCGATTTCATTACTGATTTGTTGTGCATTTAAGCTGTTCATACAAAATAAATAAAATTTGGTCCATGATAAAAGTATTGATCAGTTGTTTGTATAATTTTTCATTCATATTGCTGGTGTAGCGTTCATTTATTTTCAGAGAGATAAATCACAGAGAACGTTAAAATTGGCCAGGGAAAAGACAATATTTTATTTGTCCTCCATAAAACAGAAACGACGTAATAAACCTCTATGGTCGCCGTTCAAAAATGAAAATAGAAATGAAATACAGACACCAATGAAAGAAAAAAAAACGGACCAGCAATACTAATAGAGACGTGTCATCAAACAAACGATTAAGAGCGTTTTCCCCATGTCCTCAAAGTGAATACACCCCTCTCCTACCCCCCACCCACAAAAAACGGAAAAGACTGCTAACTCAAACTTCAAGCACCAAAATATCAAGAAAAAAAAACCTGTTTACAATAAGGTATTAAAAGAGAGAGTTTTATGTGATGAAATGTGTGAAGAATTAACAGAGGAAGAGACAGATATTTAGACATTGCAAGCGACAAGGCTATCCTGAGACAACTTTCTGAAGCAAAAGATACAGTATTTTACAATATTTTAACTCTTATCAAATCGAATATTAAAGTACCCTTTGGCAAACATCGCCTATCTTCTTTGCTTAGAATCAGTTAAATAGTAAAACTGCGGCACATCTCTATTAGTATTGCTGGTCCGTTTATTTTCTTTTATTGGTGTTTGTATTTCATTTCTATTTTCATTTTTGAACGGTGACCACAGAGGTTTATTACGTCGTCTCTGTTTTATAGAGGACAAATAAAATATTGTCTTTTCCCTGGCCAATTTTAACGTTCTCTGTGATTTATCTCTCTGAAAATAAATGAACGCTACCACAGGAATATGAATGAAAATATGTACAAACAACTGATCAATACTTTTATCATGGACCGAATTTTATTCATTTTTTATGAACAGGTCGAATGCACAACAAATCAGTAATGAAATCGCAATGTATTGGTTTTAAGGGACTAAAAGGTAACCAACTGTAACTGTACTGATTTAAAGAGACAACCCGATTTTGGTATGCTGTTCAGTAACATTCGTGGAGGAGATAAATATCCGTGAACTGGTTCTTGATTTACGAACTATCACTATTATTTACTTAATGATATTGTTCGATGTTCATCCTTGCTTTATGTTTTTGTGTTGATGTTTTTTGACAATGTCCACAAAAATATGTTAAATGTTAAGTGAGCATAAAAATGTAAAAGTACATATATTAGAAATGGCGGGATCATTATAATGATATAAAACTCTCTAAATGTATTCATTGTTAAGCTTTAATGACTGCTTTTAGGACGGATAAGACTTCGCAAGTAAGACACAGAACGGTATCCACTTGATTGCGTTGCATAGCGACCCACTCGAAACGGCGTTGCATTAGGTTTTCGGCCGATTTTTCACAAATAACCCTGAATAATTCTGTGAAAATACACACACTTTGTTTTAAGAAGTAGCCCTTTACATATAAGTGTTTTAACAGTTACTTGTTCCTGATTAACACTGTATTTGATGCGACATTGTCAAAAACTGTCAAAAATCTCCTTCCCCCGCCGGACTGTACAGAAGTGTTTGAATAAACGGCACAAATCTCAGCTAAACGGACATATGTGCTAAAACATAGACACATTTGCACTCCAGGTGCACCCATCGTTTTCATTTGATTCGTTATTTAACGGGTAGAAATTCCTTTAAATCATACTTACAATACCGGAAATTTGTAGTATCGGCCATATTTCTCCATCTGATCGGCGTAAAATTCACCGCTCAAACAACGTTGGAACCACTTGATCTGATAAAGCTATGGCCAGTGTGTTAAATTCCTTAATCAATTTTTAACATGTGTGTTTTAACTGTATTTCATGCATGAAATAAATTTTAAACCTTGTAACTTGTACCTCACTATACAGAGCCACGTCCCAAACATTAAAGCAACTCTCCATGGATAATCGCAGAAGTTAGATTAACCTCACTACAGAAATCCGCAGAAATTAAAATCGCGCAAATTAGTATACCCATTTTCATGCCCAAAACGCAAAAATGTGTATGTGGTTGGCATGGATGCCTTGACGGCCACTCAAGAAGTCTATAGTTGGAATCCCGATATATGCACTGGACATTTCTGAGATGCTCTTGAGTGTCTCCCACCCAAATAAGCCCGGCATTGGTTCTTTCCAGGAAAGAGGGATCTGTGTGCATCGGTGCTCAACACCGGGCACGTAAAGAAACCGGCAATTCACAAAGAGCTAGGCTGTGTTAGCCGGACTGGTCTGTATATGGTAAAAAATTTGTTTCTCTGTTCCGGATACTTTGTCCCACTCAGTCCGTCTAGTCTGTCTAGCCTATGTAATAACATCAACAGAGACAAAAATGCGAAACATATGATCAAGTAAGGTCTGAATAAATTCAGATGTGTTGAAAGAAAAATCATGTAAAACATTATGTTACTGATCAGTGCTTTCATATCCCACTACTGTTACACGTTCTATGATATGGATATTAAAGTCAATATTTTAGGTACAGTCGTTTGTAAAACGTGTCGCGCATGTTAACAAACAGGAAGGCCATAGTGGCCCTACTCTGAAGACCTGGCCTTGACTATTTAACAGTTAGTATATGTAAAGCACGCGGAATCATAAAAGGTAACAACTGAGTTTAGTAAAAAGTAAAAGTAAAGGTCAAGTACTCCCATTTGAACAATTTGAGATAATTCAGACAAATGTAAGCAGTTTACAAGAAGTCCCTATGTTTAGATCTAGTGGTCCCTAAAAGGGCCAGCTGCCCTTGGTCAGTTTAACAAATTTAAGAGATTACTTTACAATTACGCTAGAATAAGTGTAATGAAAATCCTGCAAGTGGTGCATGAGAAGAAGGGATATTGTAAGATCTACCGGTGTAGCGTGATTATCACACGGTCGTGACCAGGTCCACGGTTTATATATGTTTTTCAAAACCTGCCCACATGCTTATTCTTTGTCCAATATTTGCAAAATTTTGCATATTAAATTCTCAAAGATAGCTTTTGTAACTTACATAATTTGATTTTGATTTTTTCCCCTGAAATTCAAATATATTGAGTTGAATATGCCCGATTTGACGTATTTTACCGGCTTTTATGGTGCTTCTAAAAAAAACTTACAGAACACAGTAACTTATCTTTTCCACGAATCAGATTGTCTTAAAACTTGCTAGAGGTGTTAAATGTTGTGCCTGGGACTGTTGATTGTGAATAGCTACTCAAAATAATAAGATTTACACGCTCTGAAAATGACCTTTTTGTCTAAAAATCTACGAAAAACATGGTCGCGATGTGCAAATAATGAGTTGGTTATTTCAAAACTGTCCTACTATTCTTCAGTAAAACTTCTTGTTAATTTAAGACTCTAATAACTTGCTTGACATACCCATGGGCAAATATCTGTTATCGGTGTAATTACACCTTTGCAGAAAAGTGTGATTCGCAGGTTTTAATTTCATCATTCGCCGCCTGAAGAGACAAGATGGCGGAGCTTGCGAAATCGAAAGTAAGTAGATCTGCACTTTTGAAATAAAATATTGTAGATTCTCGATCTTTCTGATTGACAGTCACTTGTTTATCTTATTTATCTGTTTCCACATATAATAATTATAGATCTAGTAGATTACATACAACCAGTTTAATAACACCTAGTGTGGATGCTCTTAAGGTACATTCTATAGCCAAAATATCGACATTTTAGTGCTTTTCTTTACTACCATTTTGCGAGATTTTACTGAAAAATTCCAAAATTTGATGAATGAAACCCTATTGAAATTGATTAAGCTCTCTTTTGAAGTATATATCTTGAAAAATAAATGCCGACTTTCACCTGAAAATCCGGACAGAAGACAGAAAAAATATTTTAGGCCATGTTTTTTTCAAAATCGACAGCTACTACACGCAAGCAGTATTCTGTTTAAAATTGTGACCAAAACCTACCTAGATGAAAGATCTACTTCCTGCGGGCAATCATTTTTTAAATAAATTTGATGAAAAGGCCTGTTAGAGTCGATCATTTCGGATAATTTTTATTTTCTCTTTTTTTCATACAAACATCATCATTTCACTATTGATTTGAAATAAACACGCGTATTTATGATAAAAATCCTTAATATCATTACAAGGCCAATACACATAAAAGTCAGATGTGTCAATTTTATTTTTAGAAACGGTTGCGGTCACAAAGTAATTGACAGAATTAAATGTAAATTTCAGCATATTTTTTCACATAAAAATGTGTTTGTGCGTAGAAATGTGATCAGGCTGAGCACATGGCCTTATGGATTACATAATTTCCGGCGCTTAACGTAAAAACAGTTTAAGGACAGGATTCACAAACATTCAATATATGCTTAAATGTACATAGCCATACATTATGCATATGCATATAATTCACGATAGTATCGCATATGGAAGTAACTGGAATAAATTTGGACTATTTCCTTCGGATGTTTACATGACTGTGCTGTCAAAAGGCCTCCCATGTGTTTACATTTGACAGGTCGACTTGCTCTTGCAGGAACGACGATTAGGTAAATTTATAAATTAATTATTTTGCAACGAGTGCAAAACAAGATTGATAATCAGTCGTCTGTATTTCAAGCCCAGGAAACGATTTGCCCAGTCATTTAAACGGGTGGAGAACATGGTATATAGATATATGCATGCAGCCTACTGTCACCAGAGTTTCTGAAGATAAATCATCAGATGCAGAATTAACGCACTGACCCATTTTTTATACTCATAGATAGCAAATCGATCAGAATGAGTCATTGTCATAGCAAATAAAACGTTTATGCACTTGTTGCATTCAAATTGACATAATTTGAAACTTAGAAAGAAGATAGCCAGAAACCCTTTGCATAAATTAATACATGTATGATTGGACCACAGGTGGCAGTAACGTACCTAGGATACAGTATGGGTCCATGAGCCATATGCACTTAAATTTATTACAATTATAATGTTGTTTTTTTTTGGGGAAATAATGACAAAAAGCCATTTTAATAATAAGTTTAAGTGCATATGGCTCATGGACCAATACTGTATCCTAGGTACGTTAATGCCACCTGTGGATTGGACGTGAGCCTGAATTGTACGGTTAGCTATGACGTCTTGTGTTTGTTTCAGATGAATACCTGCACCATGGAAATATTGTAGAACTAATTTGTAAACTGTCGTGGAACCTGTGTTCGGCTCGCACAGTTCATATTAGGCTATTCAACAGGAATGCATGATGAAGACCAACAGTACAGAAAGGTAAATGTCAATATTCATAGAGTCTACAATATTCTTGTATTAAAAAGAAGCGATGTGTGTAATAAAGTGTTCCGTTTGGACAATAATGACTTTTTATTTAAAACTAAACCGCGATGCAAGATGGTACGATGACGAAAACGCGATGGCGCGATGGCACGACGATGAAACAACGATGGTACGATGGTTAAAACGCAACGGCATGATGATGAAATCGCGATGGTACGATAGTGAAATGTCGATGTAATATCGCGTTTTCATCATCGTACCATCGCGTTTTCACCATCGCACCATCGTGCCATCGCGTTTTCATCATCGTACCATCGCCTTTTCATCATCGTACCATAGTATTTTCACCATCGTGCCATCGCGTTATCACCATCGTACCATCGCATTTTCACCATCGTGCCATTGCGTTATCACCATTGTACCGTCGCGTTTTCACCATCGTGCCATCGCGTTATCACCATCGTACCATCGCGTTTCACCATCGTGCCATCGCGTTATCACCATCGTGCCATCGCGTTTTCATCATCGTACTATCGCGTTTTCACCATCGTGCCATCGCATTATTACCATCGTACCATCGCGTTTTCACCATCGTGCCATCGCGTTATCACCATCGTACCATCGCGTTTCACCATCGTGCCATCGCGTTATCACCATCGTGCCATCGCGTTTTCATCATCGTACCATCGCGTTTTCACCACCGTGTCATCGCATTATTACCATCGTACCGTCGCGTTTTCATCATCGTGCCATCGCGTTATCACCATCGTGCCATCGCGTTTTCACCATCGTACCAACGTCTTCCAGTTAAAAAGGCGTAGTTCCGTGCACTTGAATTTTTGTCAAAAATAGATGAATGTATCTCAATGTATTTTGTGAGAAGAAATTTACCATTTAGATTCTGCTGTTTTGCAAAATGTTTTTCAAAATGTTCAGTGCTCAACTCAATAAAACTGTGTAAAATCTTCAAGGCCACGTCCTTTGTATTTATGTATGCATGAAAGTAAATAAAAAGCTGGATGTAATAGTTATTCTTGTTAGGATGTAGAAGGTACATAGTGCAATGTGAAAATGAGATTTATTACTGACACATATACTGTACCACTGCGCATGACCACCGGAAGGCGATGGTACGATGGTGATAATGCGGTGGTACGATGGTGATAACGCGATGGTACGATGGTGAAAACGTGATGGTACGATGGTGATAACGCGATGGCACGATGGTGAAAACGCGATGGTACGATGGTGATAATGCGATGGTACGATGATGAAAACGCGATGGTACGATGGTGAAAACGCGATGGTACGATGATACGATGGGGAAAGCGCGATGGTACGATGATGAAAACGCGATATTACATCGACATTTCACCATCGTACCATCGCATCATCGCGATTTCATCATCGTGCCATTGCGTTTTCACCATCGTACCATCGTACATCGCAGTTTAGGATTCAATAAAAAGTCACGATTGTCCAAACGGAACACCGTAGTGTAAGTAAGCAAACGAAAAGATACCTCTGCATAGCTGAAAAGGTCAAGGGTCTGAATGAAGCATGGTTTAAATATTAAAAAATTGACTGACAATACCATAGATTACACCAGATTAATAAGTACTATTTAGTAGAATAATAATTATTTTTCATGGCATGCATGAATTTTTCAACTACATCAACAGTGTTGTAGGCCTAATTAAAGCAGTGAAGCTACATGAGTAGTTTCAAAATACATAAATTCACAGTCTTGTCAAGATTACATATAATGTTAATTTTAATAATTATTTTTCATATGACATGCATGAATTGTACAACTACATTAAAGTTTGTACATCAACAGTGCTGTAGACCTAATTAAAGAAGTGAAGCTACATGAGTAGTTTCAAAATACATCAAATCACACTTGTCTAAATTCCATATAATGTTATTTCTAATATGCATGCATGAATTGTACAACTACAGTTTGTACCTCATGCAACTGTGCTGTACATAGGCCTTAAATTAAAGAAGTGAAGCTACATGAGTAGTTTGAAAATACATAAATTCACATTTGTCAAGATTCCATATAATGTTAATTTTTGATAATTATTTTTCATATGACATGCATGAATTTTACAACTACATTAAAGTTTGTACCTCTTGCAACTGTGCTGTAGGCGTAATTAAAGAAGTGAAGCTACATGGGTAGTTTCAAAATACATAAATTCACACTTGTCAAGATTCCATATAATGTTAATTTTTAATAATTATTTTTCATATGACATGCATGAATTGTACAACTACATTAAAGTTTGTACATCAACAGTGCTGTAGGCCTAATTAAAGAAGTGAAGCTACATGAGTAGTTTCAAAATACATAAATTCACACTTGTCAATATTCCATATAATGTTAATTTCATTATACTCATAGTTTTTTATACTGTACTTATTTCAGACGAAGAAGTAAATTTATCCAAATAAACAATGGGACAATGAATGTTATAAGTAACAAGAAGAAGACTGCATTTTTATACAGGTAGGTGTCAGTGTTTTGAAAATAAATGTGACATTTACTAAAGCATTTAATAAACTAACTATAATAATAGATTCTAGATTTATGTATTTCTCAAAATTGTTTTAATATAAAGTGTCAGCAATTGAATTTTAAAGAGAAAGCACACTTAATTGTGAAAGTAAAATTTATGTATATATAAATGTGCATGTTGGTCTTTTATTGCAGTTGAAGTATGATATGGTGAATAAATACCCTCAGTGCAGCCTTGTGGAGCTTTAGCTAGATCATCAAAAAGGTACATGATAATTGCTGCTTTTATTAAATTCTTTCATGTATATACTAATTATCAGTTCATATGAAACTTGGTACACAACATCAGCATTAAGTGGACAGGGCTATCAAATTTGATTATTTGTTCCTTCAATTAATATGCCATTTGTTTATCTTTAAATTATTATATCACAGCTACCTTGATACCTCGTGTATTAAAACTCCTTCTGCAAATTCAATCAGATTCAAATGGATCATGGTATACTTCATGGCCAGGCAGCAGACATACGCATACTATAGTGAATTTTACATCTGGTGACCCATTTCTTAACTTATGGCCCTTTTTGGACTAAATACATGTTCTACAGTATGTACTCAGCTCCTCCCCTACATTCTATCCAATACCCTTGTAACTTGTTATACATATTTACTATAAATGTCAGGGCCTTTATCTATTTCAGGGATGTTATGCACCCCTTTTGGAGATAAAGAACATAACTCAAGAAAAAGTAACCTGAAATTAAAGTCTGGCAATATGTGCATGCCTACTTCATGTTGATAATTTCATTTAGGACATGCCAACCTCGCACTTATCGTATTTTCAACAAGTTGGTCAAGATAGTATCAATAAAATATCTCCCCCGCTTAGGAAGGCTCCTACATCATTAAAAATTAAAAAATTCCAGATTATATGAAATAGTTCTATTGAAGTTTTGCGCCAGGTGTAGGCTGCAATGTTTTTCTGCTCTGCAAAATTGTATTATTTTGCAAAAACTAGTGATTCTAGAGATTGGATTTTAAAATATAACAGTTATATTTGTATTTAATGTACTCCTCTCCTCCTCCAGTTTTCATGCTGTGTCACAACGGAAATGTAAGTTGAAATGAAATTATCAATATAAAGTAGGCATGCACATATTGCCAGACTTCAATTTCAGGTTACTTTTTCTTGAGTTATGTTCTTTATCTTCAAAATATCACAAATACACTTGTACATTGTGTATTCCTACTAACAGTTTCAAACAGTTCAAAAGAAATAGTTATATTATCAGCATGAAGTGATCATGTGCATAGTGTTAGTTGAAAATGAAGGTGTATGAAGACATAATTATAGACAAATATATATCATCTGTTAAAATTCGATACGCGCCTGAACACCCAATTATTTTATACCCGTTGATGCAGAAATCATTCTTGAATAATTTTATGTATCATATTGGTATATATATATAAAGCTAAGACAGCCCGTGCGATTATCACAGCTATACCCGGAATCGTGCGATTCTCACGCCGCCGCGTAATTATCACATGCGTGGTAATATTACCACGCGTGTGATATTCACGCGACACCGGCAGTAAAACGAATCAGTTGCTCCAATTTGAAAACAAACTACGAGAATACTTTACAATGATGCTACAGACCAATTTTGATGAAGATACACCAAGCGTTTCATGAGAAGTTGTTTAAAGGGTTTTCTGTGTTTACATCTAGTGTCCCCATTTGAACAATTTTGATAGAAGATCCTTGAATGATTCTATATATCAAGCTGAAGATCCATAAAGTGATTCATGAGAAGAGGTCATTTAAAGTGTTATATATATATATATTTAGCCCTTGTGCCCCCCCCCCCCACTCTACCCAAAATGACCCAATTTGAACTTAAATGGGAGAAGACCTAACATTGATGCTTCAGACCAAGTTTAATGAAGATCCATCAAGCTGTCATGAGAAGAAGTCATGTCAATATGTTTTCTGATTTAATCATTACTTGTCCCCATTTATAACAATAATTTGGGAGAAAAACTTACAAAGATGCCCTTGGCCTCCATTTAAATAAAACTGAGGAAACTTTACAATGATGCTACAGACCAAGTTTGATGAAAATCCATCAAGCGCTTCATATGAAGAAGTTGCTTGAAGGTTTTTTAATATGATGTTGCTGATTAAGTTTGATGAATATCCATCAAGCGTTGCACGAGAAAAAGTGGTTGAAAAGTTTTCTATTTTTAGCTCTAGCGGCCATGAAAAAGGATGAGATGTCTTAATGAATAAAACTATTAAAATACTTTCCAACGAAGCTGCAGACTAAGTTTTATGAAGATCCATGCAGCGAATCAAGATGAGAAGTCGTTTCAACAGGGAAAGCCACGCTCCTAAAACGCCGTCTACCTACACCGCAACAACGGACACACATACACGCTCCCCCACCCCCCACACACACACCAAGATTGGATTTTTGGCTCAGTTTTTAATAAACTGGTGACCAACATACTGCAGAATTTATCTTATGGAATTATCTTTGGATTAATGAATAATTTGATGTAAAACAATTGCAAATTGACAAATATTGGAGTAAAGCAGTTCTGGTGAACAACATCTCACTCGAAGTTATGACTAATCCATGTAGACAGTACGTTAGAGGCCAATTATTGAATTATAGATTTGTGCCTAGGATGTATACAATACCAAATGAAGAAACATCAGCTGGAAAAGTATGATCTTTTGAAATACAGAGGTAAACGAGCTGGTCGCCCGAGGATAAAGCCTAAAGCTGATGTTCACTTGACAAATTTGACCCAAATTGAACTAGATCATACATTCATATTAAATGCCCACAGAAAGAAACAGTTATAACTTTCAACTGGTACCATAATGTCTGTGCGAGGAAAGACTGCTGTCCTTCTCCAGCACATATTGGAGGAGGGTATAGACATCTGTTTGATAACTGAAACTTGGCTGCAGCGGAATGGTGATGATGTTGTCAGAGGAGAATTGTCTCAGGATGGTTACTGCTTTGATCGACCGTAAAGGTGAAGGACTTGCCCTATTATACAGAAACAATCTCAAAGTGTTAAAATGTCCAGGAAAACTTTCAGTCCTTTGAATGTGCTGAATGGAAAGTATATAGCCAATTGTTCATCCTCTACATCTTCTCGGAGAGACATCCAGTGACTCAGGCTATGTTCATGACAGAATTCACTGAGTTGAACAAATAACGACAAGATCTGATTCTCTGGTGCTGTTATGTGATTTTAACATCCACATGGGCAATAACTCAGATTGCTACACCAAACGATTGCAGCAGTGTTTGAAACAGCTGAAACAGTACAAACGATCAATAGAGAAAATCTTTATGAATGACGATCTGACCTGTCAAAGAACGTATATAGTGGTGTAAGAAACATATATAGTGCTGAACTTCCTAGGGCCAAGGATGAGCACTGCCAGAACAAGATTGGAGAAGCCGAAGGAAACATCAAAAAGCTATATGATTTTATATCAGATTTACTGGGAAGGTCGAAGGACAATCCGCTCTCATTATACACAATTTGCCGATAAAATAATCAAGTTGAGAAATGATCCTGACAAGAAACCATAGATAAAAATCAAGTAACAATCGTGGTCATGATCGACTTGACTGCAGCGTTCGATACCATCCATATCCCGATATTGATTCAAATCCTCCAAGATGAATTTTGTATTCATAGCACTCCCTTGAAATGAATCGAATCTTATCTCGCGAACGGAACAATGAAAGTCTTAGTCGAACAGTCAGCATCTGACACGGAGCCACTGAGGTTCGGTGTCCCGCAGGGTTCTTGTGCCAGACAGGTGATATTTACCCTGTATATATAGTCTCTCAACCAAGTGGTGAAGAAATATCCGACCGATCTCTATGGATATGCGGATGACCACAAGATTGTGTTAAAAATTCTAGTGGGAAATTCTCAAAATGAGAAAACTGTTCTTCAAGAACTTGACAGTTGTCTCAATGAAATCATAAAATAGATGACAACCTTCAAACTGAAAATAAATCAGTCAAAAACTGAAATAATTATGTATGGAACCAGACAACAGTTAACGAACTTGAACGTCGACCTGTTCAGGACAAGGATGTGCAAATTTGCAAGACAAAGATATTCCACACCCTTCGTCCTTTGTGTGTGTGTGGTGGGGGCGGGGGCGGGATAATCTTACACATTATTAGTCATCGCACTATCAAACCATCAAATAGGAAAGCGTAGCGACTAAGAGGCCGGTCATTTGAACTTCCGGGATGGGAATGGTGGCTGTGATGTTACTTGGAGCATGCTTTCAATGATAGAACTTTTATTTCAGAACTTGAAGGCAAAACTTATTTCAGAGTAAATCAAAGATAATTTCTTTTTTATTTTGAAATATCATTTGTCATACTGTTGTTTATCAAAACCTAATAAGCACGATAAGGATATATATCCTGTTTTTAGTAATTTGCTTTTAAAAGTTCATATGAAGTTACTTAATGCAAGTCACTTTGATTAAATTCTTAAATAATAATTTGTTTGACCCAAATTATACTTCCTAAGTTTAGCATAGTCATATACTTCTATTAGCAACATGGTCATAAATCTGCTAAGATGTACATATATATAAATCATTTGACTGATATCTAAAAGACAAGTAAGTCACAAGGAGCATAGCCAGCCAAAACAAAGCGGTCAGACAGGTGGTCTCTTAAATATGGCATAACAAATAATCACTAGGGGCAAACATGGGTCAGATGATATATAACATATGTACATATAAATAGTTAAAAATATCGGTGGCAAGCAATAATATTGCAAACTATTTGACTTAAATAAAATGATGCGCAGATTTTGTGATAAATGCCTATCTGCTTTAAAAAAAAATATAAAATATTGCCGATTGAAACTTTTTCAAACAACTCTTTCAAAGATTGAAGTCATAGTATGCACTGCGCTGTGGAGCCCACACAATCTGTTAAAACATGTTTAATAGAAGCGTTGTTTGACATGGTACACATTCAGGTTGATCTTCTTTGTTCAGAAGATAGGAATGAGTCAAACGGGTACTAGAGTATACGACATATACGACTACGAGAAAGAACAACTTCCTCCCTGGGAACAGATCTAAAGCCTTGGTGCCAATCACATAAAGTAGGTTTTATATATTGAGGTTTATTGAACGAAGCATTGTTACTTAGATCAGGTGTATTTATTGGTCCCCTACCAGTGGATCACCGGAGGGGACTATAGGAATGCCCTCCGCCCGTCTGTTCGTCCGTCCGCAAATATGGATCCTGCGATAACTCAAAGAGTATTCACGCTAGGTTCATAAAACTTGGTATGTGAGCAAAAGTAGATTATGCATGTATATGACTTATGCTTGTAGGTCAAAAGGTCAATGTCACCATTGAAGATCAAATTAAAATTGTTTCTGCTCTATAACGTTTATATGCATTGATGGATTGTCTTAGTGCTACACCTAAAAGTTCCCCATGATGAGACAATGTGTCAGCACATGATCCAGGGTTGTCGGTTAAAGGTCAAGGTCACTGTTCAAGGTCAAGTAAAACTTTGTTTCTGTTCCATTACTTTTAATTGCACCGAAGGATGTTTTAGTACTACGCAGAAATGTTCCCCATGATTGGACTATGTTTTGTACACATGACCCATGGTTTTCGGTCAGAGGTCAAGGTCACTATTGAAGGTCAAGTAAAATTGTTTTTAAACCGGTAGGGGATTTCTGTATTGCCACTGGAATACTCGGTCACTTGTTTATATTTAATCTAAAATCCGTATATGGTAATTTCAAATTAGATTGTGGTGATGGAAGGGATTTCTTTGCTGCAGTATCAGCATCATCGTTTCCATTAATTCCAACATGACTTGGAATCCAATAAAATAGATTGACTTTTTGAAAGATACAAGTTAGAGGTGTTCGGGGTCATGCTCCCCCGGAAAAATAAATTGTAGAACAGCTGGGGTACATTTTGATGTGTATTAGGATATATTATCCCCTTTTGATTTTCTAAGATAATCAATTATACTGTGAAAAGCATGCGCATGCCCGGGCCGCTGGACCTAATTGCAATTATGTTAATACCTACAATACACACCTGATCCTGTGTGAATTGAATGATGTAAATTAAAGCAAAAATGTCTGCTATAGTTCACCAATGCTTTATTACAATAATCGCTTTAAAGTACCGGTAAATCAAAATGCCTAACTATGATTGGACTGGACGTAATGCAAAGTGCAAGTAGCGTGATGGGTAGAGAAAGGCTCTGAGATTTGCATTGCAGGTTTTCAAAACTGTAAACTTTCGTATTTCTAGGTTTGTGCATTTGGAGCACCTCTGAATCAGGTATTTTGTACACACATTTATATATATTATGCAATTATGGTATCTATACCGGCGTGAAAGCCTTTTTACAAAGTTTGGGACAAGGGTGGGAGAGACTACGGGAGAGGGAACCCTATACTACAATATTTTGGACCTTTTTTGGCTGAAAAATTATCTTTTTTTTTCAAATTGAAGTTTGGTTATATTATAAACATTAGAATATGAGTTTTTTGTTTCTAAACTAAGAGAAAGAACTTTTTATCAAAAAACGTACTAACGTTATTTACAGTTTCTGATCATTGTGTTTGAAACCTGTTTTCAATAAAATGGTTATCTTAGTTGTAGGAAGTCTTGTCATTTTATGTAAAAGAAAGGTACGGGGGTTCTCCTATGTAAAAGTTTAAAATCTGTGCATGCCAAATCCGGAATTGTAAGAGGATTTCAACACTGAAAATATGATAGTCGGTTACATTAGGTTTAATGTATATAATATCAAATAATCCTTGGAAAAAGATATTTTTAGTAAGAATATTTATTAGGTTTCAAAAGCATTGTTGAAAGTTGTACCTTATTTCAAAAGCAAAATGCTAGATTCTACCGTGATTTAAGGATAATACTCTTTATTTCGTTGTAAGCCATTTATGGCCCATTAACATACAATGTACATACAATATCGCATATACATGCAGATAATTGCAAACATATACCCCTATAACTAAATAAAACAGTATACACAATTTTTAAACGCTTATATAAGCAAATAAGTGAATAAATAAGCGGGAGAGACTGTTGCTTCTAGGCAATAATAGACTATATCGGAAAGATCCATTTTAACAATAACGGACATGAATTACAGATTTCTTCTCCTTTCAAAGGCTTTAAAGGTATATGCTGCCGGTTTTCTCATGGAGTTTACGTTATCAATTGTTAAAGCTCAGTAAATTTGTAATAACTTGGTCTGACACGATAGTGCTTATCTATATATACTTTACGTACGTAATTCATTCATAGGACATTCACATACAAATTGGTATTCATCTTCTAGCTTATAACAACAAAGACATTTTCTTTCATTATATGGAGTGCTCACTGTTTTTTTCCACCTGCCACATTCTACTTCTAATCGATGTGATGACACTCTTAGTTTAGACAAAGCAATTCTATATTTTTCTACATTAACGTAAAAAAGGTATCACTGAAATTCAAAGGAAGCTATATTTCGATAAAATAGTGCCCTTCTTGATTCTTGCAAGCTAGCGTTCCAGTCTTGGTAATGTACATCGCGTACCCGCTGTTTAAATAAATTTAAAAACATATTTGGGTTTCCAACGCCTTGGTTCAGCCACACTTGATAAAGCCAAGTCTTGATAACAGGGATTTGACTTTGGTGACCCATGTGGGCTTATTTGGGTGCGATTCAGATTCTGATTTGAGTAGATATAAACCATTTTAGTTTACCTAGAGTCGTCACAATGACATAATTTCAACCAAAATTTAATAATATGTATCTGTCTTGTATAAACAATGGGAGCCGACCTAACTCTCCATAAACGAAATTGTTCTGTGTACAAACTTTAACCCCTAACCTTTTTTCTATAAAAGCTTAAAGATATTCTTTCAACATTAATACCCTTGTTAAAACCCCGAGCTTCAGACGAGTAATTTACTATCGGTAAAATTATCTTATCAAAGAGCTCAAGAATATGTTTTGGAGGGATGGCCGTGAACTTATACAGATATTTATTCATTTGGAAAATTGCCTTTAGTGCCTGTCCACATAAAGTTTTGTCGGTTTCCTTAAATGCTCCACCAGACGTAAAAACTACACCTAGATATTTAAATGTGTATACTTTTTCCAACTGTGACCCATTATAATAAAAAATTTGCCAAGCGGGATGTCTCCCGTTTCAATTTAAAATCAGCACCTTAGTTTTCTGTATATTTACAGTAAGTTTCCATCTATTACAATATTCTGCTAAAACATCTACAGACCTTTGAAGCCCTTCGGCTGACTTTGAAAACAAAACAATGTCATCGGCAAAACAACAAGACGCACAGTTTTAAAGTACCAATTTCAAAGCCCTGCACACCTTTGAGAATTTTTTTTTTCTTTAATATCATTTAGATACATACAAAATAAAATGGGAGATAAAATTCCTCTTGTCTAACACGTAAATGACATGAGAAATCATCACTAAGACTATTCATCAATTTGACTTTTGACTTCACACACTTATACATAAATTTGATTACACTTAAAATCTTTCCTCTAACTCCATATTTAATTAACTTGTACCAAAGAATATCTCTTACAACAAAATCAAAGGCTTTTTCAAACTCTAAAAAGTTTTTCTCCATTATTTATACAGTGAGTAATTAGGCCATTCAGATATATTGCCTGTTGTTCCCATTCCAGCTCTAAAACCTGCTTGCGCTTCAATGTACACATTGTAATTTTCTGCCCAACTATTTAGTCTATTTATAAAAATTCTAGAAAATATCTTGCCTAGCGAGCTTAAAAGAGTTATTCCACGATAGTTATTAGGGTCAGATTTATCGCCACTTTTAAAAATAGGTATAATATATCACTCCATGACTCTATAAAGTAACCAAGTTCAATGCATTTGTTAAACAATTTCAATAAATACGGTTGCAAATATAGTATACATTGTTTTAAAAATTCGTTTAACATTAAATCAGGACCACCACTAGAATTATTTTTAATTGCCCTATAGCTTTGTTTAATTCCAACTGATCAATGCTTTTATCTAACTCATTAAACATTATTTGGGTCTCTGTTTTTAAAAACCTTTCATTGAAAAATAGAATGTCTTCGTCTGCCTGGTAAAAACGGTCTTCAGGAACGTTTATTGATTTAAAGTATCTCGCAAAATCAACGGCTGACAAGTTTTTTGGGTAACTTACATTTGAAACATCTTTAAGTAGTTTCCAGTGTAATTTAGCATTTCCCTGTCTAGCTTCTAAAAATTTGTCTGTATACCCTTTCCTGTTTTCATAACTTTATTTCTAATAGTATGTTTAAATTCCGATCTAGCTTTACACATACTGGCTCTGTTAATTTCACAATCATCACTGCGGTACATATAAAAAAAAGATTTCTTTTCTGTTTGCACTCATCGTCAAACCAAATAGTTTCGGTTTCCAGTGGTCGATCACTGTGAGCTAGAATATTCTTGTTAATGGTATGTTTAAAATAAAGAAAATAAACGTCATCTAAAACAGTTACAAAACCATTTAAGTTATCATTTATTTGTTCGCTGCTGTTGGCGTTATCAAGTTTAGATAACAATGAAATTAATTCACCTTTGACTGACTCAGTATTAAGACACTTTAGGTAATCATCCCGCTTATTATTGTCCCATCTAAATTTATATTTTACCGATTCTCTAACCCGTACATTTCTAGTATTCTGATTGAATGAGATTTGTGACATAAGGCTAAAACATACAGCACAATGGTCAGATAAAATATTAGGTTCCATAACTTCAAAAGAGCCGAACAGTTTAAAGTCATTTTCTCGTGCCAATACATAGTCAACAACACTTTTACCCATTGTACCAATACATGTATAGGTACTAATTTCGGCATCTTTGCCTACTCGGCCATTTTAAATTCTAAGTCTAGATTGCTTACAGAATTCTAATTATAAATTACCAAACCTATTTGTATCAAAATCTTGTGACACCCTTGGTAAGACAGAGTTCGAAATGTATTCTTTCGGTAGAAAAGATGTACAATTATCAGGAGTTTCATAGGGAGTCAGTGGCGCAGTGGTTAGCAGGTTGGGCTACAACGCCAGCGGTCCGGGTTCGATTCCCGGTCGCGGCTGATATCCCGACTAGTGTTCAGTGCTGGGTGATATGCCTAAACTGGTACTGTTTCCAGCAGTATTGGCCTAGACTGGATGCTGGAGAGGTAAATATGATGCCTGCCGTGGGCTCGGCTGAAAATAAGTTGTTCCATCCATTCCAGGTGGGGACTTTCGTCGACTAACCACATTAAAAAAAGTACTTTTACTTTACTTTAGTATGGTCTTACCAGTAAGAAGGAATTATATAAACACTCAAATGACGGTGCTCCCCTTCCCAACCTTCCTGATCTTATGCCTATGTATACAGTATAGGCTTATGTTCAAGCAGTCAAAATTACATCATACAGCTTTAATACTTTCAAATCAGTTTTGCATGTTCAATATTTAAACGTCGATGGAAATGTTGTTCTTTTTCAATATATATTTGTATATAACTAACCTCATTATGTAATTATAAAATTTCAATCTAAAAGCAATCTAAAAGCAAAGAATTTGGCTTTAGTTTAATCATATTTATTGTACTATATACAGAAACACAAACAACAATCACATACATCAAATATGTCATATATACAAATGGGTTGGGCCAAAAGTTATGACAACATTATCGAGGGCCCTTCTCAGGGTTGTCACGCTATACATTGCCTTGGCTTTCAAAGTTATAGAAATAATTTTTTGTGAAAATATCAACTACAGCCAGATTTTTATTAGTGATTTAGGAGCCAGAATTTTTTATATATATGTTAAAGCAAAAGGATTTTTCAAGCAAATCGAAAATCTGATTTTAATTTGAAAAAAAAAAAATCCTAGCCCCGTTGATTATCAAATGGTAGGTCCATTACTGTTGTTGGGTCAATAACCATACATTCATTTTCGCATTGTATCCTCTTTTGATATTTGATTAAAATAAGTATTATGTTTAATTTTCGTAGTTTTTAACTACATCCCCATAGTATACGAGGTGTGTAAGACCAAAAGATAATAGGTAAGGGTAGATTTCTCGGAAGCACAGAGCAGTTTTAGAAGTGTTTTAAGGTTTGTGTTGTATTCGTTTGAAGTTCGGACAATCTGTAGTATAGTTTTATTGAGGCCTTCCGTAGTTTATGATATCAGTATTACCCTGTTGAAATAACTGTTTGATAATATGAAGAGTTCTGGGACTAAAATCCTCTTTGAGCAAGCTCTTGCTAAACGAATTAGTTGCGAAAATCCATGTTTGACGAAGTCCATCAGGTTGTTCATGAAAAGAAGTCGTTTCAATTTCTTTTTTCTCTTCTATTTTCAAATCTAGTGGCACTTAAAACGGGCTAAATGTCCCCATTTGGAAGAAGTTTGGGAGAGGATTTTAAAATTATGCTACAGGTCAAGTTTGATGTATCGAGCGTTTGATTGGAAGAAGTCGCTTGAATTTTTTTAGCTCTTACGACCCCTAAAAGGGCCAAGTTTCCTCTTTCTAATACATTTAACAGACCACGATTGGTTTAATTATGATCAGTGGCTTCCTAGAAGATGATTTAAGTTAAAATGTTGACGCGGACGACTGCATTAGAAAGACTCGTTTAAAAATATCTTCATAAATAAGAATCAGGCTGTGGAAGAAAGATCACTTAAAGTGGCATTATGCGCATCATACAGTGTTTTTGGTGAATGTTTTATAAAAAAAAAATCGGTTGCTGTGCATTTACATATGTTAAATTAACGGTAATATGCTGCATAAGTATTCAAAGTTGATGCTTTAGAAATAAAGAAATGGGGCTAATAAAATAATAGTTATTTTCTTCAATCTTCTATGCAGTGATCTCTCTTACCTATAGGTAGAGATTTCTGTAGTTGAAGGGAAGCAACTTTGCGTGCCCCTGTCAAATTTGGAAACTTATTTTTCGTACTGGTAACAGGAAGAGTTTCGTATACTATGTTAAAAGCTATAATTTCCTCCACCATTTTTACACACACATTTTTTTTGGATTTAACGTCGCACCGACACATGATAGGTCATAAGGCGACTTTCCAGCTTTAATGGTGGAGGAAGACCCCAGGTGCCCCTCCGTGCATTATTTCATCATGAGCGAGCACCAGGGTAGAACCACCGGCCTTCTGTATGCCAACAGGATGGCTTCCTCACATGCAGAATTCAACGCCCCGAGTGAGGCTCGAACCCACATCGATGAGGGCAGAGTGATTTGAAGTCAGCGACCTTAACCACTCGGCCATGGAGGCCCACCCCCCCCCCCCCCCCCCCCCACCCCCAAACACACACATCTGTTTTAGCTTGAATTTTACTTGAAAAGTGCGCATCTTTCTACTTTAAATGAACTTGAAAAGTCTAGTAAATTTACTCAAAGAAAATGGCTGCAATAATATGCTTCAGTTTACATCACACTGTTGTCACGTCATGTCACACTTGCCACCGACCTTATCAATAAACCTTATGCTGGAAATATTTATCTTCAAATATTTAATAAATGATATAGCTATTTCACGTAGTGATAGGCTTATTTCGCACACGTTATAATTACAATTTCTTCGGACACTCGAAAAGAAAAAGGTCTATAGAATATCATGTTGTGAAATGCAAGTCAGCTGAGTCAGGTACCATTACATTGCTGCATTTCAGAATCAAGTCAACAGAATAAACATCATTATTTTATGTAAAATACATTCCACAACAGAAATACGCAAATACGCTAAAACAGGAAAAACAAGATCACTTTTTAGGGATTTCTTTCGAACGCGGATGCATGATTTTGACCGAATTGCCGCTATTAACACATTCTTCCACATTAGGATTAATGACAGCAGGAGATACTATGAATTCCGGGAAATACTAGGAACTCTCGGGAAATATCAAGAAATAAGGGCTACCGAGTCAGAAATGTTTCAAATGATTATTATAACATTTTCAAACTTTCATACAATCATATGCATTTATTGTTACCTTCTCATATTAACAGAACAGAGATGACAGACACCTTTCTGACCGCTCAAGTACACTGCATTATTGCCTGAAGCATTACCAGTCTGACAGGATATCCGTCCAGGTTGCTTTTAAACTTAATTATGTCTTCCCCACCCCCCACCCTCCCCTCTGGGGGAGACATATTGTTTTTGCCCTGTCCCGTCCGTCCGTCCGTACGTCACACTTCATTTCCGATCAATAACTGGAGAACCATTTGATCTTGAACATTTAAACTTCATAGGATTGTAGGGCTGCTAGAGTAGACGACCCCTATTGCTTTGGGGTCACTCCGTCAAAGGTCAAGGTCACAGGGGCCTGAACATTGAAAACCATTTCCGATGAATAACTAGAGAACCACTTGACCCAGAATTTTGAAACTTCATACGGTGATTGGTTATGTAAAGTAGATGACTCCTATTGTTTTCGGGGTCACTCCGTCAAAGGTCAAGGTCACAGGGGCCTGAACATTGAAAACCATTTCCGATCAATAACTTGAGTACCACTTGACCCAGAATGTTGAAACTTCATAGGATGTTTGGTCATGCAGGGTAGATGACCTCTATTGATTTTGGGATCACTCCGTTAAAGGTCAAGGTCACAGGGGCCTGAATATTGAAGACCATTTCCGATCAATAACTTAAGTACCACTTGACCCAGAATGTTGAAACTTGATAGGATGATTGGTCATGCAGAGTAAATGACCCCTATTGATTTTGGGGTCACTCTTTAAAGGTCAAAGTCACAGGGGCCTGAACATCGAAAACCGTTTCCGGTCAGTAACTTGAGAACCACTTGACCCAGAATGTTGAAGCCTGATAGGATGATTGGTCATGCAGAGTAGATGACCCCTATCGAGTTTGGGGTCACTCTGTCAAAGGTCAAGGTCACAGGGGCCTGAACATTGATAACCGTTTCCGATCAATAACTTGAGAACCTCTAAATCCAGAATGTTGAAACTTCATAGGATGATTGAACATGCAGGATAGATGTCCCCTATCGATTTTGGGGTCACTCTGTTAAAGGTCAAGGTCACAGGGGCCTGAACATGGAAAACAGTTTCCGATCAATAACTTGAGAACCACTTGACCCAGAATGTTGAAACTTCATAAGATTATTGAACTTGCAGGGTAAATGACCCCTATTGATTTTTGGGTCAGTCTGTTAAAGGTCAAGGTCACAGGGGCCTGGTCATGTAAAATCATTTCCGGAAAGTAACTTGAGAACCACTTGACCTAGAATGTTGAAAACTTAATAGGATGATTGGTCATGCAGAGTAGATGACCCTTATTTATTTTGGGGTCACTTGATCAAAGGTCAAGGTCACAGGAGCCTGAACAGTGACTTGAGAACCACTAGGCCAAGAGTGTTGAAACTTAGCGGGATGACTGGACATGCCAAGTAGGTGATCCCTATTGCAGCCAACCATCAGTGTCTCTTTGACTTTCGCTCCTGACCCCTATTGACTTTTTGCCTATAGGACTTTGCATTGGGGGAGACATACGCTTTTTTACAAAAGCAATATCTAGTTTCCTATTTGAAGTTTTCCCCAGAATTTCCCGCTTTCTCCATTTTTGGCAAATACCAACAAGCCCTGGTCCTAATAATTTTTTCCTCTTCCCTTTTTTATTTAGCATCGAGTCGTCTTTTTTCTGCTGTATTTATGTAGCATTCAATCAAAATCTTCATAATGGGACGCAAGAATATAAATTCACGAAAGGGATTATTCTGTAGTAAAGATACAGTTTTTTTTATATAAAAATATAAATCTCTGAGAAATTGTCGAAGTAATGTTATCGAGTAAGTGAATTGTGTATGTAAAAAGGATAGCCTGATATTGTGATATCCAGCCTTTAACCTTTTCTTCCTTGTTGATATAGTTTCAACTTCACAATGGATCATTGATGTGAAAACCCATTTATTTAAAATTGTTGTATTTACGTCCCATATTGCCAATATCTGTATATTCTTATCTATACTTAAGATATCAATGGTCTTAGACCAAGTATACTGACATTTCAAAACCAGATATGTATATATAAATATCTGTTACTGGCACACACTTCTGCTGTGTCAAGATTCTCTCAGTTATCATAGTTTCTATACTATTCACCGTGACTCACCCTGCAATAATTGTTATTACCATGTGTTCATCTATTTTCAGATCAAAAAATTATATCAAAGTAGTCCTAACTGTGTGAATGTAGATGTAGCTAAAAAGTCAAATGTTATAAATGAAAAGCTTGATATTTGTATTAACAATTGATTTAGTTAAAAAAATTAAATGTTGTATTTTAATAATTATGCAACTACACTTTCAGACAGAGGTACATATGTTACAATATCTATGCCAAAGACTTTTAAACATATTTTGGCCACATTTAATCAGCATGTCAGTTGTTGGTGAAATTACTTATTTAATTCTTGTCAGGGTTCTTTTGACCTAATCTGTTTAGAATATCAAAAAGCTCGGTAGAGCTTGTGGTATTTGCCTATGCATTGGCGGTGTGTCTATGATCAAGTAATGGAAGAAGATGGAGGAGAAGAAGACGAAGAAGAAAATGAAGAAGAGACTTTTGTAAATATTGTAATATGAGGCACTCTTGTGACAACAGATGTGTTAAGGTATAAGCTGATTATTCATACATGTATATAATTCATCACTGTATCATTGAAAACGTACGTATAGACGTTCATTGTTTCATAAGGAAACCTCATACTCATACCTCGCTCCGCTCGAATTAAGTATATGGATATTCGTCTGCCGAACGCATACATGACCGAGTACTAGTCTCCCCGTTACAAATTTATCACTCGACCTTTCTTATTTTTCATACATAACAAACTATCAGTCTCATTTAGAAAAAGAAAAGTCAGGCCATTTTATTATTGGCCTTTTTAAAATAATCATTTTTTTCCTAAAAGATTCAGAAAAGAGAATTTATACTTGAACAGAGCTTTCCAAATGGAATTGCTGTCAATGACTTTAATAGCAAAGACAGCTATTTTGAGGTACTTAAACGTAACCGACAACATAGTAATGTAATGTTACCCTTACTTTTTTTTCCCTTTAAGTTTACTGTAAACAATGTCCAAGTCAATACTGTCGCGTTGCTTAGACAGAATGCCGCAGCCTTCCATCATTTTCTTTACCGACTTAGAAGAGATGCCGTCTTCTTTATCACTGAATAGTTTGAACTTCTGAATCATTTCTTCATAAACATCTTTAACCTGCAACAGATGTAAGTATAAAGTTAGTTTTGTTTATATGGTACATGTGCATAAATGCTGTATTCCATCAAGTAGATCGATCTGTTTAAGATTTGGGTCACTTTTCTAAGGTCTCGGTTATCCCATCTTAGTCGGAAAGATTATTTCTACTACAAATGTTTACTTTATAGCAAAAGGTGTCAGCTGTGTACAACAAAATTGAGAGCAGCCTGATAAGTTTAGGATGTGATCATTTTCATCATAAATAAACAAAAATGTTTTTCATGCCAGTCAAAACGTGAATGTTGTTTATAACGCGCGTAAATATTAGTGAAAATCTGCCACTCCCGTGAGATAGGGAAAAAGAAATTCTATCTGAGTTTTTGGACATATCTAAAATCGAGGGTGTAATAAATTTCCTTATCTGTTGCAGATTTATTTTCTACCTTCGTTTTATCCGCCAAATAATGTCTTAAATTGAAATAAGCCATGACCAGTGTGAGACAATCAATATAAAATATGGAGATTTTAACTTAGAACTGGTCTATGACGTAAAGATTGTATTTTAGCTTATTTTAGTCGACACTTGTAGCACATATGGGCGACTCCTCCCTGCGACTGTTAGAAATTTTAGCCGAAGGATAGTTAAAATGCTTATCTTCACATCGGTCTATATAAATATTTCTCCAGTATGCACATGGCTGTCAGCTATTGTTGCTGTCGCTGTCTCTAGTAACAGACAGTTATATCGCGCATGCCCATACATCAAGTTCTGAACTATGGCGCACAACTCTTCATATACTTATGTTCTGTAAACAGCACTGGTCTTATAAACTCATTTGATCCGATGAAAATTAATCATATTTGGAAGAGTTTTGGCGCTGTTTCTTAACTTATTTATAAATATATTTTCTCTCGCGGTCGTGGTACTGGTATGTAAAACAAATTACATTCCATCATGGTTGAGGGCCTTTTCTTTTACTTATTAAACAAGGTCTATTTTGCTATTCGAAAATTCCTGCATGCCCGAAATTGTTCGGAAATGCACTATTCATTTAGAGTTTATATCAGAAGTACTATTTTAATACCGTTTTGATATCTTATGGCAGTTTATTGTGGATGCAATTACATAATTACACAGTAAACATATATCTATATTCTTTATTTCTACAAAGTCAATGCATAGTTCTTGGTCTTTAAGGTATTAGGCCCATAATAGAGTACCTTCTTTTTGAAGAGTATTTAATTCCTACCATAAACCTACATTGACTGCAATTTTCAGGGGGGGGCGTAGGTTCAAACCCCACTGGGACCAAAATTTTATTTCCTTATTTTCTTTTTTTTC
Source organism: Mercenaria mercenaria (assembly GCF_021730395.1). Taxonomy (NCBI): domain Eukaryota; kingdom Metazoa; phylum Mollusca; class Bivalvia; order Venerida; family Veneridae; genus Mercenaria; species Mercenaria mercenaria. The sequence goes on from NC_069362.1 coordinate 31,631,661, forward strand.
TAGTAAGTTTTTACTTCTTTCAAGACTTGTTATTGATTTATTGCATAACAATGGAAAAAAATCATTTGATAAGCGATTTCTTGCTGTTCAAAGTGAATTTGCCTCTGAAACAGAAGGGGTAGAGTTAGACATCTTTAAAAATAATGAGTTACATACGGTAGAAGTTCTTTATTTTGCCTTCAATCTTTAGATTACATATTGTGGAAGAAATGTAGGTAGGTTTTACTTCTGCCCCAAGGTTATTTTTGAATGAAGTGAGCAAAATTTAAAACAAACCCACAGCATTCGACCTTAATTTTTCAATGTGGGAGTTAGAATTCTGTCGCATTAAACCCGTTTACTTGAGGCACCCTAAAAATGATATTGACAGTTTTTTTGTTGTTTTTTTTTAAGTTTTATAATTGTTTACCAATAGTTTGATGTTTCTTTCATAAAAAATAATGGTATAATGAATTCTCTGTAAATGTTTTAGATAAAGGCCATCACTTTGAAATTTGTCGCCACTTGAGCTTGAGGAAATACCATAAATTACACAAAATTTATAAAAAACGGCACGGTAAAAGTTTTTAAAAATTTGCAACACAATGTAAAGCACGGTCAACTGTAAGAATATACCAAGCAAATGCCATTTTTATTAACATTACTATGAGGGGCCTAATACCTTAATGTAATGCTGTGACGAACTTTACTTGGCACGCAAGTTGCAAGCACCTATTATTTTCAAAATAGTGGCTTGTAACAGTCGTGAAATCTATTTTAGACTGTAGGAGTGTCTAGTTCTAATAAGTGGATATAAAGTTATTTATTTTCTACTATAGCTTATCTTGGATGACTGTTATTCTATTACATTATACAGTGTCTATCAACTTAGAAGGTTAGCACATATGTATAATTTCAGCACCGTACTTCAAGACTTTTAATATTTATGAAAGTTTCCTCTTCAAACAATCATTATTGTCCATGGATAATTTTCCTCTGAACTCTACGGAGTTTCGTATATGCTCTCCTAAAATATACGCCGCATGTGTTCATATATTAGTACCCGCGACATTATCAGAAATCCGTCCATTCACATTGTTCTAACGAAGCTGGTCGATTCAGTTTGAGATAATGTAATGACTGAAGTCATTACTGTGAATACAGTTGCAACAGATGTATCCTAAATTGAATTCCAAAAACGCTGCGACTATATGGATGCAGATTTTTCTTTAGAGATATGTGATACATTATTTCTATCAATTTATCAATTTCTCGTCGATAGATGATGAATCAGATATAGCACAATCGGGATCTTGCAGTGAAATAAAGGGATGCTACATTCGGCGGTTTTGGCCACAAAAACTTGAAGCAAATTTAATGAGTTTGTTTTGTTTGGGTCTAAAATACGTAGACACTATTTTCAGTCACATGCGACTGCCTGTGTAGAAAAATATATAAATCTAATTACATAGCGACTTATCTCATAGCTTTTCGCAACACCCTTTGTCTGCTTAATTTTGATCACACTAAAGACATATATTTTCTTTGCAAACGAATCAAGTGTTTGCAATATGGATTCCTTCTAATGAGTTAATGTGATAAATCATTTAAAATAAACTAAATATCTTACATTTTTTTATTGATCACCAATTCTAAACGAGAAACATAAAAAGTAACGTGGTGTAACACGTTTTCCTTGCAACAATTCTAAAATTAACCCAAGTGCACTGATTAATGGATAAGGTTATATGAAGTAGGTAAAACAAGAAAAAGAATCTTTTAAATGTTGATCAGAAAAAAAATGAATTTGCGCATAGAACGGGAAATTAGATTAGCAAATATTTGAAAGAATTATTTGACGTCTTTTTGTAGCATATTTTTAATCAAGCATGGTATTCATGACAAAATTCGGATTTGAAGAATTCTAGAGTTAATCAATAAAGAGTTTTCTTTACTGAGACGCTATCCTGTTTTACTTTCATAACAGTTATATTTTAGGTAACAAAAAACTTATCACATATTTCTCTAAAGTGAAAGAATGTTCTATCTTCTTAATATGATATATTTCACAATTCAATGTACTTAACTTGGATCATGTTTGTATCAGTCACATGCAATTATATGATGCTTCCAGCATTTGTTTTTGTTTCTGACCTAGGAAGTAAGAATAAAATATTACTTTGCAAAACTAGGCTGGACAGTTTAACTTTTGGGATCGAACTAATTACAAGATCAACTTTTTGATGTGGAATAAGTTGTATGTAAGAACATGAAACATAGAAAAAAGTCCCCAAAAATATCAAAGCACATTTTTGAGGTATTGCTTCTTAAGATCTGAAGTAACGTCTACATCTAATACTTATTGTGGCCGTTACAGGGGACCATTTGCTGCATTGTTCTTCTACTGGTAAACTACAGGATAAGTAAGTTTTTAAGATTAGTATTTTCCTATCTTTTTCATAAAGCGTCGGGGTGTCAAAATTCAGAACAGAATTTCTAACCAAACTTATACATATATATTTCTAAAATATTCGTGAAAAAAATAGTACTCACAATGTTACTGTAAATGGGTGGGGTACTTGATAACATCATATTTGCTCGAAATTCATAAGACAATATGTTATGCAAGCATGTTAATAGAGAAATTGTACTTATATATTGTTTAATTGATTTTATTGTTGATAAATTTGCAATACTTAGTTTAATTAAAACCTTAAGGAAGCTGTCCTTAAATATCACCTAATTTTCAGCGTTTGGCTTGGATTTCTTTAAAGGACTTTTTTCCCTGAATTGCAGATTTTACAAAAGATTATAAATCAGCAATAAACCTTCATGTCGGAAATAGTTTGAGGTTCTGATATTTTGTCTAATAATCGCTTTGAGACGGACAAGTAAAGTCCATGAACATTTACGTTAAAATACGGATATCTTACGTGATGTCGACGCGTTATGATGGATTAACCTTCGAGAAAGATTGCTGCTAGAATTTATCTACATTTACATATCTGAGAGAATTCAAATGGAAATGACATAAAGAATATAAAAGAGATATTAGAATCGATATAATACATAAAATAATACATAGCAGAACCATGTTTTAACATTACGCATTGGCTAAGATATTCCTCGAACGTAAAACCTCATTGTCTTGTTTTGATATGTTAAAACAAAGTTCGGCTTCATATTATTTCTTAAATCGAACTAATAAGTTACACATTTGGTTGAACACATTACACAGGACCATAGAAAACAGGTGGTTTTTTTTCGGGGTTGGCGACATGCCGGATCCACATACACGGACACCCTCTAGAAAGCCCGCCCTAGAGGAACCCAGTTCCCTCTACGGTTACTGGCACGGAATCTACTGCTGGAGGCCTATAAACGTTCCTGGTCAATCACACCAGCCGACCCTTGGTCGGAAACAAGAGTTTCCCCGGGATGGCCAATACTTGGGCACAGTGTTTTAGCGGTTAACTGTTGTAGCTACTTGCAGTTCATATAAGTTTCCGGAAACAAACAGCTTACGCAATTTAACAAACATTTTTAGATGATTTGTAACATTTTTTTTTCAAATGACATTCTCAAAAATAAAAGTAAATAAATAAAAAACGTATTTTATATTTCATGCAGTCCTTCATTTTTCTTAGATGTAATCGTAATTTCTCTATTATTCAAATGCAAAAAATATATTAGAAACCACTTACCGCAAAGGATATTCCATTTATGAATATCAGACAGCAGAGTAAACGTTGTATGTGTTTTGCAAACATTCTGGTAGCTGTCTCAGATCTTGCTTGAGCTAGACTATTTAAATCAATAATCAACACGTGATCAGTCTCACAGGGATGAACCAGATATACGACAATTTACACACACATGTATAGATTTTACATATACATAATTAGCAGGCATGCATGTAAAAGTTAATGGTTTGGAACAGCTGGCATCTTGGTAATGCCTGTTAAAAATCAATTCAACCATTTAGAAACAAAAATATTAGAATTTTTCCTATATACGTATCATTCCTGAAGCAACGTATGTTTATTCAGTTTCAACTAACCTTAGAATAACTCCATCTTGGTTTAGCGACAAGATTTTAAAAGTAACTAAGATGGCTGATTTGTGCCATTTCGTTATTTCGTTCTGTCTCAGCGACACAACGACAAATGTCGTTATGGCGCCCCGCCGAACGTCGCCCCACCGATTGTCGACCCGCCAACCGTCACCCTGCCAAACGTCACCCTGCCGAACGTCGTAATAGCGCCCCGGCAAACGTCGCCCCGACAAACGTCGCCCCGCCGAATGTCGCCCCACCAAATGTCGCACCACCGAACGTCGCCCTGACAAACGTCGCCCAACGAACGTCGCTCTGCCGAATGTCGCCCCGACAAACGTCGCCCAAAAGAACGTCGCTCTGCCGAATGTCGCCCCGCCGAACGTTTCCCTGTCGAATGTCTCCCCGCAAAACGTCGCCTATCGGACGTCGCCCCGTCAAACATCGCCCAGCAAACGTCACCCCGCCAGAATTTAGGGCCCAAGCTTTGACACTTGCCGTATAACTACGAGTGTTAAAATAACTGCTCAGAGAAGCTCTGGCATGACCCTTGCCCGACCCCTCTGCCTTATCTAATGTTTGCTCGTGAAAATCCATCTCACTAAGGCAGGCATAAAGTATTTTACCAAGTTACGACAAAGTTATGATCTGGAAAAAAAATTAGATGTACGGACGGACTGACGGACGCACGCACGCACGCACGCACGCTTGCATATTGCCTTTTATCTATCTATATATCATATAATAAATCTTGTCATTTAAAAGTAACTCATTGTATTACTGATGGACTCACTGACAGATTGAAGGTAAGGGGGTGGGAGTCAGCTGGTGTGGGTGAGAGTGAGCAAGTTTTATTGGGGACTAACAAATACATCATAACCATTAAAATCTTATCATCTTTAATCTCTGATATAATTAATACTATCAAGTCAGTCCGAAAGCAAAAAAGACAACGTTTGGTGGGGCGACGTTCGGCGGGGCGAAGTTTGGCGGTTCGATTTTCGTGAGTGGGGTGTGCAACGTTCGGCGGGGCGACATTTAGCGGAGCGACGTTTGTCGGGGCGACATTCGGCGGGGCGACGTTTGGCTGGACGCCATAACGACGTTTGGCGGGGCGACTTTTGGCGGGGCGTCATAACGACTTTTGTCGCGTCGCTGCGACAGAACGAAATAACGAAATAGCACAAATTAGTAACCCTAGTAAAGATCTAACATGTATTTAGCATTCAGTAGACATGAATAAGTGCAAATGATGAGTTGTTTAAGACGCCGTGCCTAAAAATCTATGTAACAACCCTTAACAGATGTTTAAATACTTAAACCAACCTTCAGAATTCTGGTACCCTAATTGACCTGAATATATAGTGTTAAGGATCTTCTTACAGATTTTATTGAATAATTACTTTACGTTTATTTATAGGTAAAACTGAATCTGTTCATATTGTGGTAATTTTTTTGTATATGGGGAGATGCGAAATCAATTTTGATATAGGCGACTAAAGCAAATTACATTTCATGTTTGATCAGTTACAACTATTGAGCATTGCACGTAATTAACAATGTTATTTTAGCACTTTTAGCTCAGCACCCAATCTATTTTTAGATTCTTGTTGCTTGCATTTAACTTTTATATGTGGTCTATAATAATTGTCAGTTACAAATAAATCTATTTTGTATGCACTTATGAATTAATATAATACTAGATATGGGTATTTTATCTTTCTTGCACACTGCACAATGTGATCCTCCTTGTTTGATTTAGTGACAAAAAGGCATTCCAAAATTAAAGCACTTTTTCCTTTCATAGTAAAAAATTAATTGTTTGTGGTATGCTATTAGTAAACTATTTAACAATATTAGTTTAGTAAACGAGGGCTCTTCAAAAATAACGTAGACTTTGTCTCTAGCTTTTATATACTATAATGAATCAAAATAAGAAATATACCATCAGTATTTGCTATGTTTCTACTAACTTCGCCGCCAATTTGACGTGATTATAATCATACAATCTGAGTTTATTTCTGTCCTTCAGCAGTTGTGGGTAAATTACGAATTGTTTGAACCACTTGAAGATCAAAACGCAGATGACCGAACATTGTTATAGCGTCTGCTTCGTAAGTTTATAAATTTGAGTTGATTTTTGCCAAAATATCTACATAACTTAGCAAATGTCTGATTATCTATGCGAAACAAGTAAGACATCACGTGCGTTATGAAAATCAGTACTCACTTAGTTTAAACGTTTTTTCCGAATGACCCCGTATTTCCGATGTATGTCGCCTTTACGTGGTGCTACACTTTAGCGTAGTTTCATGTAAACAGGGACTATCATGGCAAACATAAGCGGTCAAATTAAAATCAAACGACTGTGGCGAAAACCCTATAATAATTGCTACCCTCCTATTTTATATTTTAAGCATATTGTATGCATTATTACCGTATAACACATACATGTATTGCTGAAAACACTAGAATATACCCCCTGTTCTCCTATTTGCAAAACAAAATAAATATTATCAAAATAAACCATATATAATACACTGTTAAAATATTAATTATAAAACTTGGTTGCATCACAAGTAATGTTAATAATAAGTCTAAGAAAGATCCATTTCATGTTCAGATTTTATAATAGCTACAAGTTCTAATAGTAAGAAGTGGGTGATTTCTTGTCCTTTGGGTTCAAACAGTGAATTCAATGTCTTTGTAAAAAAATCAGCGCAAGCTAGGGGACGACAGGGGATGCTTGCCCTTTTCATACCTGGGATGAATGAAACAGACTGAATAAAACCAAGTTTTCTATGTTTTTGATTTGTTGCCAGTCTGATTAAAATCATCTCCTCAATAACGCTGTACATTAGGATCTGACAGTGACCCGTTGAAGGTCACATTTCCACTAACCAATCAACGCCTAGCTTTCAAGTTTTTGAAAGTGAAAGTATAAGTAAAAAAATCTATATTTAGCCTAATAAGCCTAGGATCCCAACTTTTTAAGCGTCTATAATTCTAATTCCAGTTCATCATTTCGTGAAAAACGTCCACTTATTTAGGTTTCACTATGCCCCGATGATAACTTTATGTTTACAAACAAGACTATGAATAGATTAAAATGGAACATAGGGAATTATACACTTTTCTAACATGTTAAAATCTAAATATTTCTAGTTTTAATATCAATTACAAATTAGCTCAGAGGTAAAGCAGAATTTTCATGTTAACAGATCTTTTGCCGTGTTGGTTCGAAACTCAGCATCGACATTTAATCTTTATTTCATTTTTGCATAAAAAAATAAGATTCCTTCATGTGCTCTGTGACAACACGACAGAGAAATATCAAAGCCGATATGGCAGATGAGAAATGTTTAGCATCATATCAAACACGATATTGATGCACTTAAGCGAATAATGACCGTAATATTTTGTTATATAAAGACATATAATGCAAATACAAACCATCAAAGAAAGAAACGAAAATAGGGAAAAATTGAAAACGAATGAGAAAAACAAAAAGAAATCTGAAAAAAAGTCCTGATGAGGATTCGAACTCACAAAATGATTTGCTTGTATCCAATTGTTATCTGCATTTTAACCAACTGAGCTATGTTTCAGTATACTAACTGGGTAGTTAAAATGAAACAAATACTAATATTTACTTGTCAAGTAATGTGAAAGCATGATGAATTGTTATTTTATCAGTTATCATAAAATGGACTCGTCCTCGCGTTTCGGTGGAAATCACGTTATCATTTGGGATTAGTAGTTATTTTATTTCAACTTTTTCCAAAACATTTTTGATAGCAATGGGCAGTGCCATTTTGAATGTCGAGCCTACGTTATTTTTGTAAAAAAATCCGATACTGTGCGAAATCACACACTATATATGTACCCGGATAATCTTGACTCTTTTCAGCGACCCTAACTCAGTGCCAACATGGCTGACAGAAAGACATGTATGTAGTTAATTTTCTTGTCTTTTTTTATTTTTTTATGTTTGTGTGCGATGTTGACGTGAAACTTTTAATAACCATAATATCCTATATTGGTAACAAGATTTGTTTACTTAATATTTTGTCCAACAAATCACTTTATGTTGCTGGAATTCGTTAAAATCTACTAGAAAAAATCTTCCAAATGAACATTTTTATGTTTCCGACCGTTTTAATGTACCTGAAAATGCAGTAATACCTTATCAACTGTATTAGTTCAATAAACATCTCTATGACAATGTGTAAAAGTATCAAAGTTTAAAAAAATTTTTTATAGCTTAAAAAATGTATTGATTATGAGATGGGTTTGGATTTGCGGATAATTCCTGACTGATATAGGAAATAGTGCTGGATAAATACAAACTTAAAATGGATAAATACCTAACAAAGCGAAAACTGAGCTGTTAGTCCATGCTTCATTTATGAACTATAGATGATCGAAGTTCTGTAACCCCTACCCCCACCCTTCTGTCAGTCCATGTATTCCCCCACTTTTCTCCCCTACTAGCTGTCTGAAAAATGTCATATTATTACAGTTAATAACTAATCATAAATCTTATCGCATTCAAACAATATCAAAATATTCAATTAGCACCTTCTGAAACGGTGACTTTACAAGTGTATTAACAGTATCATGGCTAGTCTGTTTCTGGCGGATAATAACAATATTATCTTTTATTATATATCTATATCAATTCTGTCAAAATACGTCTTGTATTTCACAAGTAAATATGAACAGGCAGAAAAAAAATCGTATTGTATGTACGTGTACCTTTTGTATTGTATGTTGCCGGACAACTTTCATTTAATATGCATGACCTGATACAGTTCTATAAATAGCGCACATAAAAAACTTCACTCAGTTCTATTTTAACATAAACAAACATTGAAAATTTCATTCGATAACAACAAAAAAAGTGGAAGGTATATAAAAAATGATCATTATAATAGTAGCTAGATCTGGGTTTTTGTATTAAGCTCTCGTGATTTTGCAAGGTCGGATCAGACTCGGCGCTTGCGCGATCTGGCAAAATCCACTCGATACAGCATACCAGATCGAGCTACTGTTATAATAACCCTATTTTACTAGTAGAAGTTCCTTGTCACTTTGTTTAATAGCGGAAGGGATAATGCCTTTGTGTAATTTAGATTTATAGTCATATTTTATGTACTTGTGAACTCATTCATTTCCATAGAATATAAGTCAGTTAGGTGTTTATCCTTAGACAATTTCGAGAAAGTTAGGTTTTTATCCATTCCTCGTGTAAACTGAGTTCGGTTATTATCAAGTTGAAGTTAGGTTTTTATCAATTTTCTCGCTGTCAGCACATTTGAACGTGTATTGTGTCAGTATGCAGTGGGCTAACAACAAAATGTAAATAGGTCTATAAAGCAGTACATTTTTGCTTCCAAACAGGAAAAAAGTAGGGGCGACAAAAGCATATAAGTATTTTTAAAGACCTGAAAACACAAGGTTTAATATATTGAACATGATACATTTTAAAATAAATATACACTTGATCAATGGAGACAGATATAACAACCGAAGCATACCTTTATACGTCGAAATTATATAGAAAACAAAGTTGTATCGGCTTTACACCCGCCATGTTGGTACTGAGTTAGGGTCGCTGAACAGAGTCAAGATTATCCGGGTATATAGTGTGATCAGTGTGCAATTGGCCACTGTCAGATTTTCATGTACGAGAAGACCAGGAGTTTAATCAGATTGGATTTGTTGCATTCTGTGCTGCCAAAGGATCTTTCTATAGATTTTACTGACATATCATAAAATCGGTTGACCCTCCTCACTTGATATTTTAAAAGTATAGTAAACACATTAATCGGTCATTTAAGGAGAAGTCATCTTACTGATCGTTTTCTTCGTCAAAGGCAGTTAAAGTCAAGTATAGCAAACTATGAGTTTAATGATAAACAACAATGTTGCCATAACTAAGAAATCCGAAGACGACACTTATATTATTAGTATGAAATCATTAATTGAAAACGGTGCTAATTTTATTACTTTCATCTTTGTAGGTATCCAAATACAATCTTTACTTTGAAATAATTTTTGACATGTACTTAAAATGTAGAATGTCATCATCAAATATATGTCAATTTACTAAATATATAAATTAACTGAGTATATAATTAAAAAACACGCGGTAACAAAATAACTTGTAGTTGTTTAGTGGCAGTTCATATGTGTTTGACTATACGTTGTATTAATTAAATGTGTACTATATTAAACTTATGCATAATACTGATAATACGCATCAACTTGTTAATTTTATGTTTACTTAAATTATATGTAGTAACTAATCAGATTTCAAAATATCAAAATCGGATCTAGTATACATATGAACAAAGGATAATATTTCCTTTTACTCTTCTTTGATTAAAATTCACATCAGAAGTATCTATAACTTATAAATAACATATCTAAAGAAATACAATTCCACTCTAAGGATGTAAACCAAATTGATATTTAATTTGCCGTATGCTATATACTCAAAGGGTTATTACTTTCATTAAATCACATGCCTACAGGCGTATAATTTCCCTGAGGCAATAAATGAAGTTCTGGCTATGTGAAATTGATATGTAAATCGACAGAGAACATTTCTTTTAAAGCCAGCACAAAGAAAAGTGTTAAATTATCTGACGACAAATGATATTTAATTGTCTGGTTAATGGATCCAACAGCATGTGTAGCAATTTATCTGCTTAACAACTATACCTGGAAAACAATATCTAAGAAATTTGCTTTATCATTATGACAACGTTGGAAAGTTGCAATATCATTATTCATTATGACATAACGTTGGAAAGTTGCAATATCATTATGACAAAACGTTATTACAACATAAATTGCTGTATCATTATGAAGACAGAAAATTTTTCCCCTTTTAGGGGCAGTAACTTTAGAACCCATGACGGAATCAACCCGTTTTTCGAAAGGAACCGATATATTATTGTGACTTAAGTTGTAAGTGTAGTTAAAATCCAATGTAAAATGTCACTTCTATCTTGTTCACAAGGTAAAAAAATTTTTTTTGGCTCTTTCAGGGGTCAAATTACCACTTGTTCAATATCCATAGTTACTAGTACACATTTACCGAACTGCGCGTTTCAAGTGAGAAATGCGCGATTGAAAATGAGTTAGCATTTTTCCCATTCATGACCATGTTGGAATATGTCTGGAACGAGGTCATACAATATATAATAGTATGCTCCTAAGATTGTACCAATTCGAATTGTCTTAGAGCCAAATAGATATTCTTAATTCAGGATCGTACTTAATACGTTCTTAGGATCATACTTATAGAACACGTTTGACCCCGGGTTGTACTAAATTAAAATAGCTTAAAGCTAATTACCAACTATGGTCATAGTAAATGGAATATGTCCGACCCTGGGCCGTACTAAATAGAATTGTCTTAATACTTAATTTTCGACCCTAACGGTACGCCATTTTAGGATTCTTCATGCACGACCATTTCTACACATGTTACATCACCTTTCGTAAATGCTGATCTCCCTTTCAGCAGAAAACTGCTTTACTTATTGTATACAAACGAGATGATGAGCCGATCAATGGTGAAACTAGTTTGTAACAGTTCTAACTAAATTCTATTGAGAAAACACGAGAATTCGTTTACTTAATTAAATTTACATACTTCCATCTTGCGTTGTGTATTCTCATTTTAAAGTATATACATATCATATACATACATTTTATACATACATATGATGCATTTTATAAAATGTTAAATTTCTTGGCCCGCATGTGATATATATTGCATTAGGCTATAAGTTAAACCCTTTTAACAGCCCTGCTACAGCCTTCAGATGTAGCTGGCTACCTCCAAAATCACATTACTTATCAAATCTATTCTACTGCTTGACTATACCTCATAAGCCCAATTGTGCTATCAAATTTAAAGATACTGGATCAAGTTGTTCTCAAGTTACTATGCAGAAACGGTTTTCAAGGTTCAGGCGCCTGTGAGCCTGACCTTTGACTTACTGACCTAAAACAAAAAAGGACCATCTACTGCATAAGCCCAGTCATGCTATAAATTTTCAAGGTTCACGTTCAAGTGGTTCTAAAGTTATTTGGCGGATTCTGTTCTCAACGTTACAGTCCCTGTGACATTGACCTTTGACTTACTGACTGTGAATACAATAGGGGTCATTTACCAAGCAATCGAGTTTGAAGGTTATGCGTCAAAGGGTTCTAAAGTGATTTAGCGGAAACCGTCTTCAAGGCTCAGGCCCCTATCACCTTGACCTTTGACCTACGGTATTCAGACTTCAGACCCGAAAAGAGAAGTATCGCTGAGCATACACACACTTTAGAACCGAGAATCCTCATTTATATCCCTTAACTTACTCGTAATAAAGGACTGACTATATATCGCTCACAATAAATGACCGACCGAGCATCCTCACATATAACTCCTAACATACTCGCAACAAAAGCCTGTGTATATAGAGGTATAACGCTTACCATACTCACAATAAAGGACCAAGAATCCACAGATAATTTATTCTTTGAAACACTTCTTATGGAAATTCGAGGTAAGACCATAGCTTATAGTAGTCATAAAAAATATAAAAAAAACAAGCAGAAACCCGGGAAAAAAGGTTAATTACAGAAATTGAAAATATGCAGATTTTGTCAGATTCAGATGAGACTTTATTGGAGGAAAAGAAAAAAGAATTACAAGAATTAAGAAAAAGAAAATTAGAAGGATCACTCATTCGTTCAAGAGCAATGTGGGTTTTAGAGGGTGAAAAGCCTTCAAATTATTTTTGTAATCTTGAAAATAGAAATTTTATATCAAAACATATGAATACCCTGTATTCTAGTTCAGGCGCATTCTTACAGGATCAAAATTATATCTTATTAGAGACTAGGAACCATTACAAAAACCTATTCAGTTTAAAAAATATATACAAGAGATATAGACCTAAACGAACTGTTAAGTAATTACCAAGTAAAAAGATTGTCTGAAGGAGAACAAAATCAACTTGAGGGTCACTTGACACAAGAGGAAATGCTTTATAGCTTGAAGAACATGTCTAATAACTCATCCCCTGGTCTTTCTGGTTTCACAGCGGCATTCTATAAAGTCTTTTGGATTGATATAAGTATATTTTTAGTAAGGTCAATGAACTACTCTTTTGAAAATGGAGAATTATCAATAACACAAAAGCAAGGAGTAATTACATGCACTCCAAAAGGTGATAAAGATAAATTATTGTTGAAAAACTGGAGACCTATTTCACTGTTAAATGTTGGATACAAAATCGCTTCTGCTAGTATAGCAAATAGAATGAAAAAGGTTCTAGATACAGTGAGAAGTGAAAACCAAAGTGGCTTTTTGAAAGGGAGATTTATTGGCGATAACATTAGACTAATCTATGATGTAATGAGCTGTACACAAGAACAAAATATCCCAGGGATGCTACTCTTGGTTGATTTTGCAACAGCGTTTGATTCTGTATCATGGAAATTTATGTATAATGTACTAAGGTTTTTCAATTTCGGTGGTGATTTTCTAAAATGGATTCAGGTTTTTTACAAAAATATCCAGTCTTGTGTAACTGTAAATGGTCATCTATCTGAATGGTTCTATGTACATCATGGCTGTCGCCAAGGAGATCCTCTGTCTCCTTATCTATTCATTCTCTGTGCTGAAATACTTTCTATTTTAATAAAACAAAATAAGAACATAAAAGGAATTAAAATATTTGATCAGGTATTTTTACTGTCACAATATGCCGATGACACTACAGTTTTGTTAGATGGTTCGGCAAAGTCACTGAGAAATACTGTAAACATGTTAAAGTTCTATGCAGAAATTTCAGGTCTCCATGTAAATGTAGATAAAACTAAAGCAGTCTGGATTGGTGCTTTAAGGAACAGTAATAACTGTATTTGTCCAGATTTATTGTTGCAGTGGGAGTAAATTTTACAACGGACTTAGAAGAGATTGTACAATTGAATTTTGGCCCAAAAATTGAAGAAATTAAAACTCTATTGACAATTAGGTCTAAAATGATTTTAACTCCTATTGGAAAAAATGTTGTTTTGAAAACATTAGCATTACCAAAAATTAATCATCTTTTTGCTAGTCTTCCAACCCACTCACGTGATATAATAAAAGAAATAGAAAATATGTTCTTTAAGTTTTTGTGGAATAATAACCCAGATAAGGTAAAACGAGATACAGTAAAACAAGACTTTAAAGTGGGAGGCTTAAGAGTAATTGATGTTGAAAAGTTCATAATGGCCATGAAATGTTCATGGTTTAGAAGGTATTTGACCAGTAACTCCTCTTATTATGATTTAGTTAGTAGCATGTATCCATGGATTCATTCTGTTGAAAAATATGGCACACATTTTTTACAAAAGAAATTTTCAGAAGTTAAAAATCCATTTTGGAAAGATGTTTTCTCAGGAATACACCAATTACTTTTTGTAAAGACCCCAGCAAATTGGGAAGATTTTCTTTCAGAACCCATTTTTAATAGTCATAAATTTCATATAGGCAGAAAGCCTTTCTGTTTTAGAAATTTTATTTTAAAGGTGTCTTTTTAGTAAATGATTTTATAGGCAAAGACGGAAATCTGCTATCATTTGATTTGTTTCAAGATATATATGAAATAGAAGGAAACAATTTCTTGTTACATAATAATATTGTATTGACAATCCGAGCTTACTTACAAACCTTGCATGTTTCACATAAGGCGAAGATGGAAAACTTTCCATTACAACCTCTTTTGTCTAAAGTTATTCTTAAACAAAAACAGGGATGTAGGTTTATGTACGACTCACTCGTGGTAACAAAACACAAACCGATATCTCAGCAAAAATGGATAAATGAGATAAATATGGTTAACTTTGATTGGCAAAAGATGTATAGTCTACCTTTTAAAGTTACAACAGATCCAAAACTGCAGTGGTTACAGTACAGAATTAATCTCAGAATCTTAGGAACTAATCATCTTTGTTTCAAAATGGGTATTGTACATGATAACCAATGCTCCTTTTGTCATAGAGCTTCAGAAACTATTTTACAACTGTTTTACGAATGTCCATTTATAACCGCATTCTGGTTAAATGTTAGAAATTGGATTCAAAGTAAGTGTTCATCAATTATATTAGGTGCAAGCTGGACAAATACTGATATTTTATTTGGTAACAGACTGTTTCAAGATGTACTTAAACTTGTCCTTATCTCATGTAAATCATATATTTATTCATGTAAAATGAAAAATGCCTTGCCAAACCTGGAAGGACTGAAAAAAATGTATTAAATACTTATTTAAAGTAAATAAATACAATGCAGTTAAAACTATTAAGTTACAAAATTTCGAAAGTCAATGGAGACATTTCCTCCCGTTCATAGATTAGAAATTCTTTGAAAAGATATTATTGTGGTTACTGTAATACCAGATTTATATAAATACTCCTTCTTTCTACCTTTTATGCGCTTATATCAAAAGATTGAAAGTTAAAGCGCTTCTATATTATTTGTACCAGTTTAAAAATAGGTTGCCCACTCCCTCCAAATAAACACCCGTCACACAGATAGAATACTCACGCGCTAAACCCCCTTGCCTTTCTATTTTCTTTTCCTTTATATTTTTTTGTTGTTGTTGTTGTTTTTTTTCCTGGAGTTCTCCTGTTGTATTGTGTTCAAGATATTACAGTATCAACTAACAACCTTGTCTTACAAACCAGATTCTGTTACCTTTTGCGGTCTTTTTTTTTCTCTCTCTTAAACTCGGTGAATATTTCTATTGTCTTAAACAAACTGAAGATACTGATATTCACTTTCTTTATAACCTGACCACTGGCAAAATATTTTTTCGTAATACATAGTCTTAGAATGGATTAGGAAAATTAGAAAAGGCATGAGTAAATTGCTATTAAGAATAAGAAATATTATTATAAAGATAATTTAAAATTTTAAAGAATGAAAATATCAAATTTTGTTTTATATTAATTTTTTAGCTTTTTAACACAGCCCTACAAAGGGGAACAACTTAGTCAGAAAATATGTATCATTAATAACAGCTTTTATCTCCCTTCAGTTATCTTGTTCTGTCTATAAGTAGGAATAGCTATAGCATTAGATGATATCTTTGCTGGCAATAGAATATTCACGAATGTTGTTGTTGTTATTCACTGACTTTGTCACTATGTATTATGTGCAGTCATCTGTTTGTAATTCTACATATCATGCTATTGATTTACTGAAAGATTCATGCTATATTATGTGAACATGTAAAAGGAGTTTCTCTGGAAATAAAATATAAATTCCAAAAAAAAAGAATCCACAGATATAACGCTTACTTACTCACAATAAAGGCCTTTGTATATAGAGGTACAGTGCTTGCCATACTCACAATAAATGGCGACCGAGAATCCTCATATACATTTGTTTGTATGTCGCTTAACATACTCGCAATAAAAGCCCGTGAATATAGAGGTATATCGCTTAACATATTCGCATTTAAAGGTGGTCAATCACATTTAGTCAACATTTAATGACATTTTTTACTTTTTGTATATTCTGGTACAGAGTTATTTAAGGAACAAAAAGACCGATTACATAGAGTTAGATTCCTATTTGAAATGTATATTTTATTATTTTTATAAAATTTTGTAATTACTCCCCTTTAATATGAAAGTATGTAAAAAGCTGGGTATTTCTTTTTATTTCGATACAATGTCTAGTTTTACAATTGCATTTGATAGACATATCAACTATTGAACAATCCGAACCAAAATGCAAGTTTTAAAGCTGTGTGTAGCTTCTGAATTCATTTATTTCCAATCTATCTTGCTTGCGCAACCAAGATAGGCAAAGGGAGGTAATAATAACTTTTCAAACTTGCGTTTCTAATGAATTCCATCTAAATACATAATTTTTAATGCAAATATTTTACAAATATATTACAATATGTCTAATATTTATACATTTCCTTAGGCAAAGTATGTTTATCAAATTTATACTTATGATAAAATAACTCTATCTTGGTTGGGCAACCAGGATAGGAAAATGAAATTTTAAAAATACCTCCAGTGAAAATCTAATTTGTGTTAAGTGTTAAGTGAATATAAATGAGTGTAAATGATCAGATGCTAAAGTTTCGAACAAATCCGTTACATTGCCAAACTCTGATTATCCACCTTTAAGACCCGATAATCCAGAAAGACATATCCGCTGTTACAATCTCTCCGTGAGGGCATTCTGGTACTATACAGGATTTATTTTATGCTAATTGGTGAAATACTGAAAAATAGCAGTGAGATATAAATCGATATCACTCACAGTGCCAAACTTCTTTTTTTCAGATAAATTACCTCCCTTTGCTGCCTTTAAAATTACTGGATTATACTAATACTCAAGCCATACACGAGTCATGAAATGCTAGACAATCCTATATAGAACAGGCTAGCTATATAATTAAAGGACAAAGTTCAATTAAGCCTTATATGGCCTACACAATTTGTAAAATTTTCAAATTGGTTATAATTACAACAAATATATATTGCTTGCTACCCAAATGAAAATAATGACCATTTTTCCCAATTTCAGACCAAATTATTCCCAAAAATGACCTACAAACATTTTTGAAACGGCTGCTGTCCCGACATCGTGAAATTCGCCGATTATAGAAAATATGTTCCGAATTTTAATCGAGTGTTCGCTAATTTTGACCAAAGGGGGCAAATACTCCATTAAAATTCAGAACATGTTCTCTGTCATCACAAGCGCGAATTTAATCAATCGCACCATGCATTGTTTTCAGTAACCGGTTTCCACGATCTTTTTCTGTAGAACCAGTGACAAACTATGCGAACAATGAGTCACAACAGCAAATATAATGTTCAAAGGCTAACAAAATCCAAGCTTGCTGGATGGTCCGTGGGCCAAGGCCAAAAAATTTGAAAGTCGTAACCCAGAAATTAGGCAAAGGTTGAGCTATACCATGAAGTTATACTATCATTCAGGAAACTTTTAAGGGTGGATGTCGGTCTGAGCAACATGTCAGTAAAATTTAATGACGATTTTAAAAACGTTGGTGTCTAATGAGTACAATTTGGCATTGCATAGGGAAAACTCTGATTTGGATGATGGAAAAGAAATTTATGTGACATTTCTTATAAAAAATCTTATCTTTTAATGCCTGAAATAATCAATAATTTACTTTGGTTGTCGAATAATGCTACGCAAAGTACTATATACCGAATAAAATGTAAAAAGTAGGGGTTGATGTACCCAACCCACCACATTAGTACATATACTTATGCGGGAAATCTTAAGAACTTCTAATCCTTTATAAAGGAACAGAACCCTCATGTGTACAATAAAGAAAACAAAATGAATGATTAATTAACCAAATAATTAGATACCTTTGCACCTTAATGCCAGTTGGCCAAACCTCCAGAAATGATGGAAGTATTGCAAAAGTTGATACGACCGCAACATTTTCAAGGAAGTTCCCAATGGGGAACATCAAAAGGGAAGCAGATCCAACAATATAAGTCTTTATTCAAGATGACAGCTAATAAAATAATCCGAAATTATTAAATATGAGTTAATGCCACCAAAATTTCATATTTTGATGATTTAAATTTCCCTTTTTCAATGCTACTTAGGTATTTTTGTATCATTATGTAGTTAATAAATCACCCAGCCTTTGGGTTTTTTAAAACTACCAATAAAATAGGTTATTTATTTACACAGTTTTAACATTAAGTTTTCCCAAAAATTTCCAAAAAATTGCCTTAAATTCGATCAACCTTTTTTTACAATAAAGAGGTATCTCTAAAAAAGTCAAAGCATTACGAAATCACCTGATAGATTTAAACAGTTACAGGGGGTTTTACCGCTCAAAAAAATGCCCACATGAAATCGTTCAAGTAAAAATATTGATGAGCTACTTTTGTTCAAATTTCTATTAAAAACAAAAAAAATCAAATAAGCTTTTAAGGGATTTTAAGTTGGTTTTTCAATAATTCTAAAAATATTCGTACTGCATTTTAAAACTGGCCCCCAGAAAAAAGATTGCAAACATACATAGAATAAATCTAAGTAAGAAAATTCTTTAAAATCATATGATTTTTTTCAAATAATTTTTTTGAAACTACTCCAAATGAGCTATTTCCTTATTATCACGATCGGCCACTTTCAAAATGCATACCCTAAAAGACGTTACAAAAATAATTTTTAAAAGCGCTTTAAAAAATGAACATGTTTCACTGAATTTTTATTCAAAGGGTTTTGAATGACTACAATGAATTTAATTTTATCAGAATGGGTGCCTGATAATTTACATTAGATACAGTGTATTTGTAAAATAACGAAAGTGGAGAAACAAACTATAAGAAATTGTCACTTTCTTTTAAAATCAAATGAAAAGGATCATTGTACAGTCAAACAGTTATGTTTTTTTTAAAAATTTTAAAGAATTTTTAAAGTAATGTGTAACCAAAATTTTATTTTTTTTTTGTTTCAATTCGCTAAGTATTTAAAGGCAAAACCCCTTTCCTAATTACCAAAAGGAAATAAGCATATACAATTCTAAACCTTATAAAGCAACTATGAAATATATATTATATATACCTTTTTATGGGCTTTAAAGTTTCACGTTTTTTTGAAAAAGAATTTCAGATAATCAAAATGCCAAATTCCCTTAATATCCCTTTAACAAAAACCTTTCAATGCCTATGCCTCTGAAATAGTGCCAAAAAATATGAATACCTCTATAGTCTTCATTTCTTCACATTATAAAAAGCTATAAATTGAGGGCAAGTCCGGAACAAGAGGCCCTGCATCATACTGTTTTTTGTTTGGTTGTATAGTTAAAACAATTGGTGTTTTTTTAATTAATATTTAAAGTAACGTAGGTTTCAGTCCATTTTAGGATGTAGCTTAATGATACATCTACGGAATAAAACACTAACTAAAAAGAGTTTTTACAAATATGTCATATAGATATCAATTGCACCACTGGCGTGTTCCAAACAAATGGTGCAGACTCTGTAAGTGTGTACATATGCATCTATGCATGTATGGTGAACTTATTCTGATACTGATACCAAAAAAAATGACTTCTAGCAATCTCTCACATCAAATTTTAGAGTATAATTCTGTCATATGGTGTACATTTATGTTAGAATGCATCCTCTTGTATAGTTCTGAAACATACGTTACCGAATTTTGATAAAAGTAGTTACTGTCTAGTAACATTATGTTTTTAAACACAGATCCATACCGAGGTAATCTATATTAACAGTTGAAATACACCATCTTTTGAATGACTATAGTTTGTTTGTATTTGTTAATAGTTTTAAAAGTAGAATATTGAAATCTAGTAAGAACTCAGAATTAACAACAATGATACCCACAACCAAAATAATGAACAAGAATTTCTCATCTCATCCATTTTTCGTTAACGAAATGTAACATGATTGTGTAGTTCAGCAATTCCGTCGCACAGTACAAATGTTATTAAAAATCACTATGGTCAAAGAAGCAGAACTATTTGAAGAAATATGTTTTACTAAAAGTGACATTTGTTTCTCTACTCATGTTGTACTGTATATGTATGATGTTCTATAAGTTCTAAATGTGCAGTCTTTATTTACATCATGAATTACATGAGCAACTTTGAACACAAAATACATATAAACCGATAATTTCAGTAATGAAACAACTTATCTTCCATAAAAAAAAAACAACGCAGGGAAAATGAAAAAAAAAACCCTGTCTCGAAACACCACCGCCATCAAACCCCAAAAAAACTATTCTTTTTTAAATTTTTACTTAATGTTCTGTTTAATCTTGGTAACGTTTTCATAATTATTTTTCTTTTATCTTTTGTATTTCTGTAAAAACTACGAGTGGGTGTTTTGCAATGCTAAAACATGATTTATCTTTAGCCTGAATATTAAAAAACAAAAATATGAAATCAAAATAAAAACCTTTAAACCTGGGAACGTAATTTGTTTCTTCAATACCGTCATGTTTGTTTTTTCTTTAAATAAAAGTCAAACAATTCAGAAACACTACGTAAGCAATCTAAGTTTTATCTATTATGCTACTATGTTTGAAGCAGAACCCAAAAAGAATTGCTTATCTATTTATTTTTACAGTGAACTGAAAGATGAATCATTTTTACGTGTTTGTCGACATTCTATGATTGAGAATAGTAACATATTTAAGTCCAAAAAATTAAAGGGGGTCATGCGTGTATGTTCAGTAAACATGGTTATTCAAATTAAAAAGCATACAATGAAATTTGTTTGAATTTTCTAAATGTTGCTAATTTTTCAAGGCGGAAATTTGAGGGGCCCCTGTTACGTAGTTACTTTTTAAAGTTCTTTATCAACTAAAAGTAAAAATTATCAATAAGCTTTACTTTGACATATAAAAAGAAAGAAAAATATTGATCACCCAAAACCTTCGAATGAAAAACTTTAAACTCGGTTAATTAAGAAACAGCATTGAAATTTTTATGTTTTACATTTTTTCTCGTTTCTTAAACCTAAACTATTTCAGAGTTTAAATTTTTCAGAAAAAATAAAAAATTGTGAATTTAATACAATTATTTGATGATGTTTATTAAAAAATAAAAAAATTTTGAAATTTTAGGGGCTTATCAAAAAAGGTGAAAAAGTTGCTGGGTGGGTGGGAATTTTAACCCAAATTTTGGGGAGAAATCGTCAAAATTTTAAAAATGGTTACATCGCCTTTAATTGATTTTGAAAAGTTTCATAAGCAAAAACCCAAATCTGAAAGCGTATTGAACAATCTACAAAATTTTGTGTTAGCCAATAATACTTTTTTAAAAAGAGAATTCCCCATTTTTCATACACAAGGGTTAAAAAATGGTATAATTTTTGTTTGACATACTAAAAGCGACATCCGGGCAAACAATCCCAGAAGAATGTATTAAGGTGAAGGATAACCCTTTTCCAATTTCTGGGTTACGAAATCGAAAAAAAAAAAGAGGACTTACAGAAACTGGCCCACGACCAGGATGCAAAAGCCTTGTGGATTCAGATTTTCACGGGGAACTTTCCCGCCTGTTCTGACTGAGGAAACTCCGCTGAATCGCGAATCGGTGCGTTTCCATGTCAGAGTCAGGAGAACTCTTTGTAACTCGGTTGAATTTGTTTCCCGAGTGTGTGCCTTTGAACAACCCTCGTTACTCAGATCAGGCCACTGTATCATGTTTTAGATAGAACACACTCTAGTGTAACTCAATAGATCCAGGAAAGGGGTTATTGTAATTTTTTATGTTACACAAAATTCCCAATTAGGATGAAAACGACGCTATTTTTCCCAAATCGTCTGGACGCGGACGCTTTCCCAAAATGGCAAAAAAAATCACTGCATGATAGGTCCAGCTTCTTCCACAGAATTTTTGGTCATTTTTTAATTACGGTCGACAGCTGTGCTCATAATGAAAATTTCAGATTTGTTTAAAAATTTGGTTAAGAACTGAAGATTTCCCATACCCTTAATGTTAAAAGTATTTTCGTTTATGTCAGATATTAATTCTTCTTGATGAAAGAAAACTTTTCTTCACTCCATTTTGAGACTTTTAGTTTTTAGGCCATTTTTGGACAAAAGTGAACCTTCTCCTTTGTAAAAGAAATAATGTTACCTTTGTCAGCTTGGTTGCTAGGCCTTGCCATTCATGTAGCTAGATGATGTGTGTTTCCTCTACTTTTTTTCCATTGGTTCACTATCGTGTGGTAGATTTTACTGGCGACAGCACATTTAGTTGGTTGTTGTCTTAGTTAATTATCACAAGACATCAACTCAACCTTACGTAATATGCCAGCATTTTCATCGAAGTACTTTCCCACTCCAACTCCAAGCCCAGCTTGGATCTTCCATCCATTTTGTTATGCTATGCAGCTCCTAGATCAATATTTCCTAGCTATTTCTATTGAATCTATGATGATATTTAATTCTGCAGCTTGATTTTCCATGGATTTACGCATATTCCACAGTTGTTTAGATTGTTCGTGTGGTTTTTTTTATCTGACATTCAGCGTGTGTTTTGGTAAACAAAGCAAGCTTCCGGTTATTCAACGAACTGACGGATTGACCCGAAAAGTTTTAAATATGCTTCTACTTAACTACCGACATTTGTCAATGTATCTGTTAGCCGCGGACTGTGTATTTTTACACAAAATATTTAAATGCAGTTTTGTTTTTAAAAACAAAATGGCGTCGTGTTGATTTAATGAACCTAATCACCAATATTCGATATTAATGTGCCTAAGTGTCCATGGTAATTTAGCGGATGTATCATATGTAACACGGTAGCTTAAATAAATCCGAATTTCGTCATGAAATATTGGATTTATATGAACATTTATGCACGAAATAAACAGAAAATTCGTTGATCTTCACAAACTAGCATAAAATAAAAAGAAAATTTGTTTGTTTGCAGTGAGATATCGAAATATATCACCACCGATAAGGGAGACAATTCTGATATTTTCACTCAGGCTCCGCCTTCGTGAAAATATTCAATTGTCTCCCTTATCGGTGATGATATATTTTGATATCTCACTGCAAACAAACAAATATCCTCTATGTAACTAGAACAAATATAACCATACATGAGCAAATGACGTATAACGTTATAACTGTATGGTGAATTATATTCATGTATTTAAATTTTGTGTCTTCTCTGACATGTTATTTAACATTCAGAGACGAGAAATGAAGTGTATATATCATCAAGATTTAAATATATCAGAGCCTTTCAACTCTGACAGATGACTTTATGGCAAGTCTTCAATGTAACTGCCTAAACTTCCTACCTGCCTTGTCTATATGATACATGGCTCCGAATAAGAGCATATAAACCTTCTATAAGCAACAAGTGTTAAACATTACATTTTTCAATTTAAATTCAAGTTTTTCTTGATTTGTTGAATTCAATGAAACATATATTTTCTTACTTGTTACAGTCAAGTATCTGTGGAAATTAATAATGTCTGTCAATCTAGAGGTCTGAGGTTCAAATGTATTACCATATACCTCATAATAAACAACCCAACTTATAAATGCAACCACTTCCACATTTTTCATATGTATATAGCCCAATATAAGCACCCCACCCAGTAATCTATGCAAACAAATGGAATGCGTTTTAATATTGTCAAAACATACATGTACTACCGTTTATATTGACATATATGTTCATCAGTGTAACCAAGTATAACGTAACAAATGGAATTGAATCCCCCACCCCCGCGCTATGTAGATACAAGATGGAATTTCGAGGATCTTGAATTAGTTTAAGTATCAATGAGATGAAGTGCAAACATAACTCACTCCTAGATAATTATTGATTTATCTTCCCCTTTTTGCACTTAAATTTACATTTTCATACCTTGTTTGTACTGAATAATTGTATTTCTTATAACATTGTAAGTACTGAATATATTTTTATTAAACTTATTATCCAAGAACCATGTTTAAGGTTTGTTATTTTAGTAACTGATGTTCATGATATATTCGGGGAGCATACATCAGATTACTGATAGCTCTTGTATCAGATACACAGGTGTGCAGAAGTAGCTAGCTATCATTTCGGAAAATTTAGCATGAAGGTAATTATAGCTTTTCCCAATAAACCGTTTATAATTATTAAGAGTGATATATATGAGCCGTGCCATGGGAAAACCAACATAGTGGGTATGCGACCAGCAAGGATCCAGACCAGCCTGCGCATCCGCGCAGTCTGGTCAGGATCCATGCTGTTCGCTTTCAAAGCCTATTACAATTAGAGAAACCGTTAGCGAACAGCATGGATCCTGACCAGACTGCGCGGATGCGCAGGCTGGTCTGGATCCTTGCTGGTCGCATACCTACTATGTTGGTTTTCTCATGGCACGGCTCATATATGACGAATGAGTGTATCCATATTAAAGGTGAGTCATTAAGGTATATTAGATCCAAATATCATATCTAAAACATGAACAGCTACTTCATATAGTACACAAGGTATGTATGTATAGATAACGCAGTATAAATGTGTACTACTATATACTACATACTGCATGACATATTCTTATGAATGTAGCTCTATATGCAAACTTAATTCATATACTTAGTAAGTTGAATACATTTTATGAGGACTTTATACAATTGAATTAAATATCTAACGATAAAATATTTCAGTAAAAGATGACCATTCGATATCTTTAAGTTTCTAAAATGCATGTATATTCGGTCAAATTTATAAGAAAGAAAGACTTCATTTTGTTAGAAATAAACTTTGTTTTGTCATTTGCAATTTACTGAATCACTTACGCTCTAAACTTTTTTACGGATCAAACTGGTATTTCCTTTATTGTCTGTCACACTTCCGTGTTATTGGTACTTCAGGTAATGGTGCCTATCCAGGTGATTGCCCATGTCTTGAGGTGCATTTGGGGACAATCTGTGCCATCAAAAGGTGGAAAGTCACAAAAGGTCCTGTAACTGTGTCGGTGTAATGTTTAGCCCCTTAACACAGACAAAACAATGAGCTCAAGTAATCGAGTAACTAGAAACGATCAGATACACAATGTTATTTTTCCTACAAACCCAATAGTCTTTGTTGAGTACAGAGTTCTAAACAATGTATGTGTTTCCCGTCTTAAAGTTTTTTGGTGTAGACAAAAGACAACTATCACATAATGATATATGCAACGAAGTATAACATAAAGGAAAGTCACTGAATCCAAGTACGGAGAGACTTTTACGACCGCCACACGGCACTTAAATATTGATGCTGTAATAGTTAATAAAAACCTGTAAAAAGATCCTTTGGAAGCATAGAATGCAACCAAAGCAAAATCATAGCAGACTCGGTTTCATTGAGTCTGTTCATGAGATGTAATGGAAAGTGCAACACTCATGCCCCCAAGCACCAGCTTAAGCGGAATTCTATTACATAGATATTGAATGGACTCCACGATCCCAAGTCTCCATGTACTTTCAGTATTGTTATACCTATCACGGAATCTATTCAACATTTGTTTAATAAAATTCCGCTTAAGCCTATGCTAGCGGCCGTATGGGGTGTTGCGCATTTCGTTTGTTCTAATGAACAGATTCAGTCAAACCTTGGGGGACTCTGTGACCGATTGGTTAAGGTCGCTGACTTCAAATCACTTGCCCCTTATCGACGTGGGTTTGAGCCTCACTCGGGGCGTTGAATTCTTCATGTGAGTAAGCCATCCAGCTAGCTTACGGAAGGTCGGTGGTTCTACCCAGGTGCCCGCTTGTGATGAAATAATGCACGGAGTGGCACCTGCGACCCTCCTTAACCATCAAAGCTGGAAAGTCGCCATATGACCTATAATCGTGCAGGTGCGACGTTAAACCCAACAAAATAAAACAATCAATCAAACCTCGTGGACGGACTCAATCAACAAAGTACCGTGTGGCGATCTTAAAATATCTCCCCGTACTTGGAGTCCATTCAATATTAATTGAATGGAATTCTCTTTAACTCTTAGCCTGCTAAATTTCTAAAATGGACTGTTCCATCATTCAGTTTGGGCAATACCATTTATTATTCGAAGGGGTGTTCACTGAAAATTAACTGACTGAATAGCGAACAGTGCAGACCATGATCAGCCTGCACTGGTCGCAAAGGCAAAACCAATCACCGCCAGCAGGCTAAGGGTTAAGCTGGGGGATCAAGAGGTGTGTTGCATATTTCATTACCTCTCATGATTATTATGTTGCTTGGTTGCATCCAAAGGATATCCCAATAAATTTTATTTATTTGCTAATGCATTAGAAAAATTAGGAATTAAACGTCACTGTAACGGAAAAAGGAGATAAATCTTCCCGGCTTGTATCAATGAAAATCACCAGGTTTCTGTGTTTTTGTGTATTCACTCCACATACATAAGATGTAAATAATAATCAAGACGTTAACAGTAGTTATTATGAAAGGATTATTTTTGACGTCCGGCTTCTGTAGAAACACAAACCCTTTTTCAGGACATTGAAATCAAATGATCCACACTATTTCCTGCACACGTGTTAAGCTGAAATAGCATTATCGGGTACACTTTTTGTTACACATCTCAGGCTTCAAGTTTCTTCAGTTAGGTCGCATATGTTCGAGTTTTTAGAATGAACTAATTGTAAAAACTAAAAAGTTGATAATGTACGTAAAATATACGTGATATACGACTTACTTGAATTAAATCACATGTCTTGATTGGATAAGATATCCAACATTTTGGCAGAACATGCGGCATTCTAACCGAACTCTAAACGGCTGGAAAAGATTGTTTCACAAAAATGAATACAGGAGAAGTTCGACACTGACCGATGTTATGTTATTCAAATTTGGTCGGGTCCGGTCAGTATCTTTAATTCAGACTGACATCTTGCCACTGAACTAGGTATATAGCAAGGTTTTATGAATATCTAGCTTAGGGTTGTATTTTGGGCAGCTACGGTTACGGTCAATTTCGCAGTTTATAGAAGGAGAAAACACTTTCCACTCAGTTATTTCAGTTTTTATTGATAAGTTGAAATGAAACTTTGCCTATATGAGACTTATAGTTAAAACACGATTGATATTGAATTAAGGACCAGAAAGGTCAAGGACACTATGACGAAATATTGCTCTGTATTTGAAAATTCACCGCACAGTAGGCAAAGGCATTGGTCTTTAAAACCTTTTTGAAAGAAGAAATTTTAAAACGTACGGGTAGCGGACGGGTATCGATTCAATCCAAATTGAGAGAAATAGTTTTAGCAATTTAAAGGGACTGGCCTCCAGATCATTCGACAACAAAAGAAAAATATTTTTAATATCGGGAAATAAATGCTATATTTCTTAGGAAGGCTTTAAAAACTTAATTACTGACAAACTATATGTTACGGAAACACATGAGAATTTTTTTTTACTACTTTTAACGATGAAAAGCGTTTGTAACGCTTACCCAAGGTAAATATTTATATTTTGAAATGATAATTTATTAATTCCGTTATAGCGTTTTTGGGTACGACGACGAGGAAATGTCTTTATTGCCGCGGCGGTCCGGGGTTCGATTCCCGACGCGGTCATCATTTTTTCTTGATTTGGAATTTTTAAAACATTTTAGAATCAAAAACTCATTCTAATGTTCATAATATGACCAAACTTCAATTTGAAAGAAAGATTATTTTTAGCCAAATCTGGAGGTCAGTGCCTTTAGATGGCTAATCAGGACAGTAAATTTAAGCTGCATTTGGGGGCACTAGGTTCATGATCACTGTTAATAAAAATGGTGAGTGTATAACAAGCTTAAGGAAAACTTTACTTTAGAATTTTATTTGGATTGTTGGGCCCAAGGTCGCTTTCACTAAAATAGAAAAAAAATGAGCTGAATTAAGTATTGGGATATAGGTACCTTAAGAGGAGATAAAGAATAGATTTCATTTAGGACCGATCAGTTAAAATCAGTAGGAGGGCAGGTTTCGGACAATACATCTAGTGCAGACTGACATGCATTGTCACCAAGCTCGATGCCTGATAGTATTATTTGAAGACTCATGTTGGTACTGTATTTAGAACAGCCAATATAATGGATAAATGGTTAAAACCTGGTATCCTTGCGTTGCCGCGTTGTTTTGTTGTTGTTGCTTTTTTTTGTTCTGTTTGAATGTTTATTATAGTGCATTTTAATCAACCTGGCGGTGCGGTGTTTCGCGACGAACAACTGCATTATTGTGTATGATATGTAGTATATTCGGCAGCCTGATTTCTTATTCACTGGCCATCTACCTTACACTGTAACCACTGTGGCTCTACCTACTTTGTTCGTATTTTAAGATGACCATATTTGCATAAGCCGCAGATTAACTCCGCCCCGCCAGGTCAAATAAAACGCACTATATGTATTATGAAACTGACCATATAACAGATAATTCTATATTTTGATTTAAATGGATAATTTAATATTAGCGACAATAGCACTTAATCCTATATAAATATTTATGTACTACATGAATGCTAACAAGAGGTAGTCGAAACTTCTAAAGGTGATAGGGATGATAAGGATGTATCTATTACTTTTAGTCTTTAACAAAACACAGTTGTTATTTTATTAATTAGTACACAACGAAATTCGAATAACAAGTATACGTTAAATTTACAAAAAGAATTACATATATGAGAAACAAGAGGCACAAATGAGCCTATGTCGCTCACTTGAAGAAAACGTTAATCATCTGACTTTGCTTCTAACTGGTTTTGGTGAAAATCCTTGGAGTTGTTCATTAAAACAAAATTTATTTTAAGGTTTCTTTTATATTTTGCTGTCACACACCAAAAACGCATAACCATCAGAAGAAATCATTTAAAGACATTTCTATATTCACTCTAGGGGTCCAAAAAGGGCCAAAGTGCCCCATTTGAATAAATTTGACATAAGACATTATAATAATGCTACAGACTAAGTTTCACGAAACAAATTCAACGGTTTATGAGAAGTAGTCATTAAAAGTTCTTTTTTAGCTCTAGCGACCCTTATAAGTTATAAGGGACCATATTTGAATCAAATTGAGAAAGGAAAGGACTTTGTAATGATCCTGCAGGCTAAGTTTGATGAAGATCTACCAAGCTGTTCATGAGAAGAAGTCTTTTCAATGCATTTTTATTTTAGCTCTATAAGGGGCCAAGTGTTCCCAATGGAACAAAATTGAGAAAGGACCTAATAATGATCCTCTAGACCGGGTTTGATGAAGACCAATCAAGGAAATCATGGGAAGATGGTATTAAAAGATATTTCTGTTTTTTATTCTGGCAGCTCCTAAAAGGACCAAGTGCCCCCAAACTAAAACCTGTTAGTGAATGACCTTATAATGATGCTACAAATTAAGTTCGTTAAAAGCTATTTTTATTGTTAGAACTAGCGTTCCCTACATAGGGCCGACCTTCCCCATTTGAACAAACATAGGAGAGGACATTATGATGATGCTACAAACCATGCTTGGTGAAGACCCATGCAGCAGTTCTTGAGAAGAAGTCGTTTAAAGGTATTCCTATTTTTTGATATAGCGGCCCTTTAAGGGGGTCAAGTGGCCCCATTTGATCAAATTTGGGAGAGAACCTTATAGTGATGCCAGAGGCCATATACAAAACTTTGGAGTGGACCTTATAATGATGCTAAATACCAAGTTTGATGAAGATCCATCTAGCTGTTCGTGAGAAGTCTTTTAAAGGTATTTCATAATTCTAGTTTTAGCTCTTAGCCCCAAATAGTGACCAAGCGCCCTTATTTTACCAAACTTGGGAGAGGACCTTATAATGATGCTACAGGTCAAGTTTGATGAAGATCCATCCAGCAGTCCAGGAGAATAAGTCATTTAAAGGTATTTCTAATCTTAGTTCCTCTAGCGGCCATTGAAAAGGGCCAAGTGCAAAATTGGGAGACAACCTTATAATGATGCCAAAAACTAAGTTTGATGAAGATCCATCAAGCAATTCGTGAGAAAATGTCTTTTAAAGGTATTTATCTTTTCAGCTCTAGTGGACCCAAAAGGGTTCAAGTGCCCCATTTGAAAAAAAAAACAACTTTGTAGAAGACTTTATAATAATGCTACAGACCAATTTTAACGAAGATCCATCAAGCGGTTCATGAGAAGTACTTTAAAGGTGGTTTCTATTTTTAGCTCTGGTAGTCCCTAAAAGGGACCAAGGTGGACCATTTGAATAAATCTGATAGAGGTCTATCCCAGGATGCTACTGCTAAAGTTTGGTGTAATTCTGACCAGTAGTTTAAGAGGGGAACATTTTTAAGTAAAAATTTTGACGCAGGACGACAGATGCCGGGCTACCCACTTATACTAATAGCTCACCCTGAACAAAGTTCTGGTGAGCTAAAAATGCATAATGGTAGAAATACAAATACATCATCACTTTATAAATTTATATTTAAACTTTACACTGATAAATATTTTTTCGCACACTTATACATAATGTAACAGCTATGTAAAAGAGAGAGTTACATAAACAGTTCCTTTTTCTATATGAAAATATCATAAATCTAAGCATTGATGTTCACTTTTCCTTTCTGAAATAAACATACAACAATATTACTGTTAATGCTTTGGAGTTGTTATTAGACAATGACTTAAAATGTAACTAGAGTGCAGAAAAAATACAGTACATATGTTTTGTTTCAGCGTTTGGAAATCCCGATTTGCAATATACTTTAACTTTAATTATTGTATACCTTGTAAAATATAGGAACAATTTTACGTTAAATTAAACATATACCATTTGAACTTGCTAAGCTAATATTGGACCGTGTACCAATAACATGTCAGCTAATATTGGAATGTGTACCACACATACTTCCTGTCCCTGGCGAAACGTCAGAGTGTTCTGACCTTGAACCTTATATCAATGTTTATAATTAAAGGGTCAGTAAACGGATGGGTGTGCCCTGTGACCACAGTGGCAAACTAGTTTCAAAATGTCACACGAGCCATTATGGTCAGAAGGCACAACGAAGCCGCGTTAACCTAGCTATTATCAAGTTATGTATTCTAGCGCGTAATACGGCTTTAATGTTGCTAGGCCTTATGGTATAGACAGTATCTGTTACACATTGGAAATACGGTAACAGGAACAATAATTTTGACGTAAGATCACTATATGGTACTGAAATGTTGCACATATTTACATGAACGACAAATACAATAAAATCCTGAGTATAGTAGACAACAATAGTCCCAATTTCTTTGGTTGCTATTTACGTTTAGGACAAGGATGTTACAAATCTATATGAACAATTGATACTAAAGCTATTATATTTAAGTATGAAACACAACCTGAAGAGTTTTGTGGTTTTATGAATACATAATCGTATAAAGGGTATTAATATATTACTGGTATACACTTCTGATGATAACCATACTGTTGAAATAGTAGCAACTAACCGAAAGCAAGGCTTGTTTTCCGATTTCCATGATCAAACCAAAACTTTCAACTCTTAGCACACCTTCCACTTTCGAATTTTATACAGTTGAAAACACAGCAGATATAAGCCGCTTCGCCTTTGAACAATATACTAAGTTATTAAGGAAAAAATTTAACCGTGATCGAAAAGTATTGCACAAAACAGTCGATGTTTGGTTGATGTCAATACTCGCCTGTTCAATTATATTATACAAATATTTGGAATGAGTCAGTTTTTCCACTTATTAGACAATATGATTCTTGTATAGACATCCTGTTGGATTGTCCTCTGCTTTAAAGTGTTCACTCTCAGTTCTCATTTTCTTCGAATGTTCCTTCGCCCTTGTAATTTGCCACATATCCTGATTTCTTGCCCTCATCAGAACGTCCCGCCTTGCCACGCCCTTTACCTGTCTCGTCAAAACGTAACTTGTGTGACCCAGTGTATTTGGTGGTATCTGTCAGTCTTTGCACGTTACCTGTGGCTGACGGTTTCTGGAAGGAGAAAACATTTAGATAATGGCATACTAATTTGAAATGGGCGATTTCGTCAGATAAAGCATAAAATTTTGACCATTTTGAATTAATATTTTAAAATATTTTGGAAGAAAACACAACATTTTCCACAAGAACGATTACTAGTAAATATATTCAGTTTTTACTAGCTTTAGGTAGATATGTCTTTATGCCACATTTATATTAGTAAGTCATTTATGCTTTTAAAATTGTACATAACTATTTGGCGAATGAGCTTTTACGTTTTCATGTTCCATAGTCAAGCTTTCGATCAGAAACATACATTAACATGGCCAAAAAATCCCGTATCTTTATCTTGTATCGCCAGACCTATTTTTACTTACCTTTTATAACCTGCCCTAGCCCTGAGGATGACAAGCATTCTGCCCAAGTGGTAGAACATTTGGCCTCCGGTTTGTTATTAACGTTCATTTTACAAAGTGACCCAGTTTTAAACATGGCCTATATATTCTAATAGTTTCACCAATGTAGTTGTTTCAAAGATTTTATGGTTTGACCTAGTAATCTAGTTTTTGACTAGTTTCTATTTAGCTAATATTTTATAAAGACAAACATTTTGACTAAGTGTCAACACAGATGGCTTCTAAATTGTTAGAAAGTTGTTTCTAAGTTTTGACCTCGAGTCATAGTATTTGATCTATATGACGGTCCTGATTTTATAAAGACAAACATTCTGACCATGTTTAATATACACGAGGTAGAACATATGGCCTCTAGTGTCAACAAGGTAAATATTCTGGCTAGATCACACAAATCATATATAAAAAATTGGCAACGTTTTTCTACAGTTTAGTCTAGTGTCCTAGTTTTTGACATTAATTACCAAGTTTCCAGATTGTCTAAGAATTCACGAAGACAAACATTCTAACCAGGTTTAACTAGAGCTATCACTAAAGGTGATGAATGTACCCCCCGCATGCACTGACACAGTACATTGCAATTTGATGCACACAAGATTGCATAATTATGTGGACTGTATGTATACAGTATAGTAACAAAAGCAAAGTCCCATAACTATGCAGAATATTTATCTAAAAGAACGTAACATGCACCATGCACAACTAGGGTTGGTACTGATCACTTGTGTGAAGTTTCATTAAATTGTGTGCAAGGGTTCAGAAGATTAGGCGCGCACCAGACTGCATATGCAGACTATATGTACATAGTATGTTAACAAGAAACAAAGTCCCATAACTCTGCAATTTTTATCGTTGAAAGAACCTAACATGCCCCATGCACAACTACTGTTGTTACTGATCACTTGTGTGAAATTTCATTAAATCGTGTCAAGGGGATGAGGAGAGATGGTGCGCACAAGATTGTGTCTATGTATATAGTTAAGTAACAAAAAACAAAGTCCCGTAACTCTGCAATTGTTTTTTCTGAAAGAACCTAACATGCCCCATGCACAACTACTTTTGTTACTGATCACTTGTGTAAAGTTTCATTAAATTGTGTCAAGTGGATGAGGAGAGATGGTGCACACAAGATTGTGTCTATGTATATAGTATAGTAACAAAAAACAAAGTCCCATAACTCTGCAATTTTTTTTCTGAAAGAACCTTAGATGCCCCATGCACAACTACTGTTGTTACTGATCACTTGTGTGAAGTTTCATTAAATTGTGTCAAGGGGATGAGGAGAGATGGTGCGCACAAGATTGTGTCTACGGAAAGACAGACGGACAGACAGACGGACAGACAGACAACCTGAAACCAGTATACCCCCCTTACAACTTTGTTGTCGGGGGGTACAATAAGAATCGTGTAAAAAGTAAGACATCCAGTGTTAAACATGTTTTTTGCTATGATCCGACATAATGACCTCCTTCTTGTTCTCTGACAAGACTTTGTTTAGAACTTGGCGTATATTTCATAACAACAATTTCGTTAAAGTTTTTTGAAGTTGAGATAGAAGCTGTGGCCTCTGGATGTAAACAATATTTTATATGTTTAACTCACTTTGAACATTTTGAGCTCAGGTTAGCTACAACACCTTCATTTTATTAGAAATAACTTAATTTGTTGTCATTTCTTACTAGATATTTTGTGTATCCAACGAAGGAAAACTTACACCAACATCATCCTTTATTTCTCCTTGCTCAGAACAAGCAAAAGCCTCCCTTATTGGCTAGTGCACTTCTTTATGGAAGCCCTGGAGAGACAATTGATTTCCGTACTTCCCACTTCTGACTTCTAACTTTTGCACTTCTCACTTCCAACTTCTTGACTTCCTACTTCCTACTTCTAGCTTCCGCACTTCTGACTTCTAACTTCCAGCTTCCTGACTTTCGACTTCTGAATCAAGAAGTGGGAAGTATGGAAATCAATTGTCCCTCCAGGACTTCCATACTTCTTTGATATTGGTACTTTAGCTAATGTTAATGTCATTGCCAGGTACTAACAGTATCATTCTTCACAAATACCGCACATTGTTTTTAAGTATATAGTTTTCTTTGATTCTAACCAAGTCCCTACCAATAATACTATACTTTTCTATTTATAACACTGGCCCTCTATAACTGTTAAGCTCTAAAATCTTATCTGTTTTCCCAGTATATTCATAGAAACATGATTGATAAAAATCAACCTTTGAGTCAGAAGGTTATCTATAGGTTAAACTATGAAAATAAGACAGTCAGTCTATCACACGATATAATTATTTGGAGAATAAAGCCATGATGCCTGTTGCGTTTTGATGTTATATGCATGTGGAATGGACTCTGAAATATGTATTTTTAACATCATATTTACTATCGTATGGGTGGACGGATAGCTCAGTGGTTTGCACACTGGCCTTCCAATCCTGAGGTCGGGGTTTGATCCCCGGCAGCTACTCGGAAATTTTCAGAAACGCTTTTCAGTGTTTCCCACCCAACTAGAGGTTTACTGGTCAGGAACCCAGGCAATCCTTGCGTGTATCAGTGCTATACACTGGGCACGTTAAAGAACCAGGCTGTCTATTCGAAACGAGCTAGGCTAAGTTAGCCGGATAAGCCTGTATCTGATTTCTGATCTCTCTGTCGTGGGGGCTTTGTCTCACTCTGTCCCTCTGGTCAGATCGCTCTGTGTCTGTACTAGTAGAGGATGAATTATGCGCCCTGTGTGGCTGCATTTGAACTATGTAAAGCGCCTTTGGCGCTATATAAATCTGGTATAATTTAATGTACAACGCCGGCGAATATACTATGTGTAAAATTAGGCGTTTAATCAAATAAAGCAGTTTCAGTATCGTATCATATGTAGTTAAGCTTTTCTAAACCAATTTTTTGTTTTACAGATGTAGGCCTACACTTATGAATGATTCTTATGCTTAACACGTTGCTTTTAGTTTTCACTATGAAAATCTAATATGGAGTAGGGCGCTTGTGGAGGCGGTAGCTTTGTTTTCGAGTTTTTTTTTATGTTTTTCAGTATAAAACTCGGATTTCGCTTGTGATACCATTAATATGCCTGCTTATATCCTTATATCAGCTGTATATCTAATATGAATACTTGTTGATACAAAACTGCATAAGAAGGTCAATTTACAATACACGTTTCTTAGAAATAGCCTACATAGTAAGAGTTACAGAGGCCACATTTAGACGTTAACTTTTCCCAGTAAACATTAAGGACAAAATTCCAGCAGGCAAAACTACGTTCTATATACGCGTTCTTCGCAAACTAAGACTCTACATCACTTTATGGATGTGTACGTTATCAAAATGAACGCAAAATACACTTCCAAAACAAAGGTTACAGACAACGAGACCAAGACAAAGAAATAAACTAAAATGGGGGGACGGTCAGTGGCAAAACTTTAACTGGTTAAAGGCACACACTAAGTTGGTAATATTTTAAGATTCGCACTGCCTAGCCATTCATCACGTTCATCACCTATAAACAAAATGTTATTTATTTCACTTTCTAACCGGATGAAGTGAAACCTCAAAAAAACTTTTACGAAGGACAAATAACTGATTCACATGCATGTACTTACCACAGTTTTAATTTTTGGTCCTGTGGATTGTATTACTTTTTCTTTCAGCTTTTCGTACATTTCGTTTACTTTTGGATCATCTTTACCCAGCTTGTCATTATCTGTTTTAAGCTTAGCAAACTCGTGTGCAGTAAATTGCAGGAATTTCTCACAATTACCTTTGTTTACAATCATGTGCCTGCGAAAAAAAGAATTTTATTACATGTTTTCAAATGACAATATTTTTCACCCTTCTGACGCGTAGTTGAAACTAGAGGTCTTAGTTATTTAAAAACTGCTCCTGTAATACTTAGTAAAAATGCACACCGCTGCCAATTTCGAAGGTTGATAAATTTAAAACGAGAAATAATAAATTTTAAATGTTGACAATTTCTACGAAAGTGATAAAATATTTATTTTATGCTTTTCGATGAAATACTACAATGACTGCAGTGACATGAAATTGATCTGTTTCAAAGCAATGAAAATATCAATTTAATTTTCACTGGTCTACGGAACTTCATTAGAATGCATAATAATCGAAAATTCTTTGCAACATGTACTTCGAAAAGATACAGATGTCTGTAAATACCCACACGAACATAACGGCATACGCTCTATCGTAATAAATTGTAAAAGAAATCTTGAAACTTCATAGAACTGTTTTACAATTTTCAGCATAGATATCGTGACGTCAAGACATTGTGACGTCCTGGCTCAATGCATGTAACGCTGTGCAGGTAAATGGGTATAATGTGGTTAAAACCATTGAAAATCATGAAATAAAAAGGATATTATTTTGTTTGTTGTACATGTAAGATAGAAATATGTTTCAGTCACAAACACCATACTCAACACTTCCACTCGCGGGCACACACAACTCGTGAAAAGATTGCAAATGGTGTCCACTCGGTGAGATATAGTTGTAGATCCATCTTACATTAAAACTATATAACTAAATATTTATCATCTGAATTCTGGTATGTTATTGAGGCCAATCGTAATTAAAACGAATGATCAATTATAATTAATTGTGTTTGCCTAATAAATGCTTCACAGTTAAGAGACATTGCGTTTAAAGTAATCAGTTAAGCGTCATGGCAATTCACATACAGTCAGGTTCCTATGTCTTCCTAAAATTGATCCAAGGAGCCTTTAGACTGATTCGTTATCTCGTTCATTTTAATTACGAGGACATCCCAACATTTCACAATGGGGAACTGTTTCCAGGGAGCTATGACCAACTGGTATAAGTTAACACTGCTCTGAACGTATGCAAATATAACCTCTAAGGTAGACAGGTTGTACAATCTACGATTCTTGTTTCATATGTTGTCAATACAATGAAACATCATTGCTTTTTTAACTACTTTTGACATTATGGAATATAGACATATATCTATACTATCATATATTTTTTACAACTAAGCTTATCCTACCGAGGGCGTTAATTTATGCAATAGAAGAATGCACTGACTGTACACACCATTTCCTGGTGTGAATGTAGTTAGGATTACGGGCTGTTAAACAGTTGTTATTGTTATATGCAGATAGAAATTATAATCAAGCAGCGATATTTCAATAAAGATATTTAAGAATATGAATATATATATTTTGCAATTACTTGACTCACCTAACAAAAGACGTAAATTTGAGCATTCGTTTCATTCAAAATCAAAACAAACATTTTTCACTGGTACCAATATCACATTAATATACGTTATATTTTCACAAAAAGATGATTCCTTAATGTTGTATCTCTTTTGTAATAATAATTCATTTAAACATTTATTAATTCTCCTAAAAATGGTCCTGGTGTGCAATATATGTCCAAATATCACGGGTTAATAATTATATGTTAACACATCCGTAAGTAGGTTACACAATACAAGTAAGAACATGGTATTCGTTTTGTTCGTAGGGTATCTTTTTAACGCAAGAACTTTTTTAGGAAATCATCACTCCTGGTCTTAAAATAAGTTATAAGAGGAAATCATTACACTTACTTTGAAAATATGTTATAACATGACTAACACGTTTTTCCCCATCATCATTTGGTTTTCTTACAAATGTACATAGCGATAAGAGAAAAGAACTGTTATTTAATTTCGAACATGCACATTCATGTATGAAAACAATTATTAAAGTTGGCGCACCCGTGAGCCATGCATGAATTAAATCTCAATAGCGTACTTACGGTTTACTTTTCTCTTTGCACTTTGAAAACACACTAGAGTCAACCCTGTTGGTTAAAATCACTTTCTTGAACTTAAAATGATCTTCGAAACAATCTTTTACTAATTTATTGCAAGCTTTTGAGGTAAAATGGTCCTTAGTTTTAATGTCACAGAAGGCGGAGAATTTTGCTGCCAAATCTACATCGACGTCATCATCTTTAGAAGATCCCCCAGACGCTAAGCCGGAAGTGTCCGAAGATCCGCCATCTTGACCAGCTGGTTTGTCATCACCGTTTGTCGCCATTTTACCTACAAGTAAAATGTACTGAACAAGTAAAGCCTCGTTACTAAACCAAAATTACAAACAAACTGAAATTGTGTTTGCATGTTATATGTGATGTTTCAAAAATCAGGCAAAACACTCTGGAATCGGAGCGTATTTTGTATTATCCGCTGTCATTCTTAAATTTAAAAAATAGTAGCTGTTGATTGTGTTTATATAAATAAACAAACCTTATTTCTTACGTAGTTTTCATTCATAAATGATTGAATGGAAAACAAACGCTTTACTTATTTCCCAGTATTTTACTACTTAAACTTTGGAAGTTGATACATTTTCCAGTATTAAAACTTATTCACAGACAACAGATAAGTTATCTTACCATATATCAAAACAAATGTGTAAACTGATACAAAGCACGTTATATTATTGTTTCTATTTTACATAAATGCAGCAAATCCGTCATATATAAAACATGTTACATTTAGCGATCAATTAACCACTTACGTTGTAGTATATCCACTTAATCTATCATCAGCAAAGAAAATATTGTAAGCAAAAAGGCGTCTCCTGGTGATTCATCGGCGAATTATATTTGCCTCACTGTAAGTTTCGACCTCATTCATATTAAAGGAAGCAGCTAGACTACTGTTTTGAATATGTTACAGACGTAACTGCCAAAGTATATGCGGGAACGCTTATCTTTTTTAACTGAAGGTCGTTATGTTAACTTGAATAAACAAACGAGGTCCCACTATGTTCCTTTGATTGTTCGTTTAGTCCTGTCTGTGCCTCTGTACTTCTGTCTATGTGTGCGTGTGTGTGTTGTGGGTTGCGCTTTGAGGAGGCTGCGTATTTGGAATGTGAATTTACCTGTTGGAAATTCATCGTTCTCTTTTTTTTATTTCAATACTACCTATGTAAACTATTGAAAACGTTTTAATAAATTACTGTCCTACATGACCAGAGGGATCCGGTTAGTGTCATATTAAACGACACAACGGATATATGACACCGATACGACAGTCAATATTGCGACGTGACGCACGACAATTCGATGCGACATACGACAAATGATCACAGCAATTTCGTGTTGTCGCACTGCCCAGAGTCGTATCGTGTGTCTTGTTGCTTGTCGTTTGTCGTAGCGGGTGTTGTGTCGAATGTCATGCGTCGCGTTCCAAGACTGACGTATGACACTCAATACGACACGACAATGCGACGCGGCACACAACATGCAAAGCGACACCCGACATTTTATCTCGCAAATGTCCCGGAATTATCGACCATCGTGTTAAGTGTCCCGTAGCATTGTCATGTGTCGTGTTCTCGCACTGAGTTTAGTGCGTCGACATTCATTGTGGTATAAACCTGTAATTCTGTAATAAGTTTACATTACGATAAAATTTTATGTCTCAGTTCACGCTGTTTTGTATCGAGCTGCTTATCTTGTACCGAGTCAAATGTTGTGTTCGAGTGTGAACCATTGCCCTTAGTTTGCCGAATGCGTTGCCATTCGAAGCGACACTTGATACGACACATGATAATGGGACCGGCCACACAATATCGTGATACGAAACTCGATATTTACTGCAAATTCTCGTGATGCAGACGCGACACATGATAGTACGACAATGCGATATTTCCGTGTTCAGTTGTCATATGTCGCACCAGCTTATCGTGCGTCGGATCGCAGTTTCGACTGTCGCATCGCGTTTTGCGTTGCATTGTCGTATGTCGTGTCGTGTATCGCTTCGAGTGCCCTACGTGGTGCTCCGAGAGCAACACATTACATTTAAAGGGGTGCTAACGGGATTCCTTAATAACCAGAATTAGTTGTCGCAGACGAAAATATACCAAACCCAAAATACAATTCAAGCAAAAAACAAGAAAGATGCATTTATCAATTCACCAGCCAAAGCACTCGTATTTCTAAATATAAATAAAATAGTTTTCTAGTTGCCAGAGTTACTTATGTGGTTTCATAATACATATATTAAATGTATTGGAATTCATTTCACTGCTTTTGTCCAACCGTACCTTTTGTCGCGCAAGTATCTGTGAGAACATGAGAAGAAAAGTACCGCCCACTTAACTAGTTGTAATTTTTATTTGATGTGGAACGTGCATTTCTCAAAGTATCATTTTCTATAAAAATCCTCAGCATTGCTAATATCTTTTCACAAGATCAATAAATAGCTTGTATATTTTTTAGGCTCTAACATTACATACGTATGATTTTGGTATCTTAAAATTTGTTTTGCCAACGTCTAAACATAAGGAATGTTGTATAAAAATACAATGCTAATAACCAGCTTACAATTGTGTATGTTTGGGTTGCACATAGACTTACACAGTCTGTTGAGATTAAACATTTCCCATTTTATTTATTTATTTTTTTTTTAAATATATATCAAATTTTCTGTAGCTCCCTTTTACTGTGGCTTATCTCAACAGACTTATAAAATGCGATTTCGGCTTACATAACCTCGATGAGGATTCATCAGTGTCCTAACAGTACAAAGATTTATTGCCCAATGAACAAGTCAGTGTTATGCCATTACCACTGACCACAAGGTAATAAATGAGGCTTAAAACTCCAGCCAGATGTTGAGCTGAGAGAAAATAAACTCTGCTGCTCCATAAACAAGATACAAGTTTTATGTGAGTATTAAACTAGATTGTGTTTCCTTTAAGAAATGTGCAAAAATGGAGAATAAAATGTATAGGTAATTCATATATAAGTTTGCAATTTTATTAACAAGATCAACATGAAAGTGTATTTACATATTTCCTATCATTGTTTCTGAAACATTTATTATGGAATTTGACTGCCTAAGATAGTAAGGTAACTAAAATGCTGTAAAAATGATTATTTTTGATAGGAAATATTTTACTGAATTGCAGAATGTGACCGAGGCGATAGCAATATTACACTCCTCTAGTGAATATCACATCATATCCAGTGGCTCAAGAGTCAATAACTGTTTTATTATATGGGTTCAGGCTTATGAATAAATAACAAATATTTGTTGCAACATATTAAAAGCAGCATACAGATCGTTCAACAAAAAATTTTTTTTTTAGATATCTTGAAATAAAAGCTAAATTTCTTAAGAAGGCTTTAAAACTTAATTACTGACAAACTATGTTACGGAAACGCATGAGAATTTGCTGCTTTTACTACTTTTTGCCATGAAAATCGAAAAGCGTGTGCTTTTACTCCAGGTAAACTGTCTCCATTATAAATATCTATATTTTGAAGTCATTATTCACTACTTCAGTTATAGCGCTATTGGTTACGACGACAGGAAAATTTATTTATTGCCGCGGCGGTCCGGGGTTCGATTCCCGACGCGGTCATCTTTTTTTTTTCTTGATTTGGAACTTTTAAAATATTTTAGAAACAAAAAATTCTAGTATTCATAATATGACCAAGCTTCAATTTGAAAGAAAGATTATTTTTTAGCCAAGTCTGGAGGCATGCTGCTTTAATGTTTGAAAGTAACAATAGATCTAACTGTATGAAAACTTATGAAAATTTAAATGAAGACATGAATCATTGTGTATACAGTTTTATTGTAACAAGAGCTACAAGTCAGTCTATTTTTAGAAAGTTATGTTTATTGGGAAAAAACCCACTAGCCATTAAACATGAAATATGTTTTGAAAGATGATGAACGATTTCCGTCAAAGAAATTTGGATATAATAAAATAAAATATTTGTGAATATTTATATATAATTGAGCCGTGCCATAGGAAAACCAACATAGTGGGTTTGCGACCAGCATGGATCCAGACCAGCCTGCGCATCCGCACAGTCTGGTCAGGATCCATGCTGTTCGCTAACAGTTTCTCCAAATTCATTAGGCTTTAAAAGCGAACAGCATGGATCCTGACCAGACTGCGCGGATGCAAACCCACTATGTTGGTTTTCTCATGGCATGGCTCATATATGATTAATAAAATGATTGCAGTCGTGAGGGGGGTGGGTAATGGAATGAACATTAATAATTGACAAGGTGCCTATTTTTAACAGACAATTAATAATTATACCAAGTACTTCTTAAAATATTTCATCTGCATCCTATATTTTTTACTGTGAGGCAATAGATTCACAGTAGGTTTTGTGTTAACTTAACCACTGAATGTTGCAAAAATGTTCTTGGTACAAATATTTCTACATTGAAAAAATTACTAATTATACATTATATTAATTCAGTTACATTGTTCTCTTAAATTATCTCGATTTACATCAGGAAAAATAAGCATTATAAGAATGTTTATGCTTTGTGTATGTTAATACTTTAGCATGTTACCCAGACCGGAAGTACCATTTTCATCATTATTTAAAAACCGACACCACGAATACTTTGAGCGTTTGGAAAAATAGACAGTATAACCTTACTAACTTGAAAAATGTAGCTTATTACAGTTTTTAATCAGTGCAAGAAAAATGAAACTAGAAATATATATTTACGGTTTTCACATTTTTATCTCGTCTTGTAAAGATTGAAAAAAAGTTTTTTGAATATTAAAGGTGAGGTAAGTGTATGACATTCTGTGGATATTTGCATTTTTCATACATTTTTGTATAAAATGGTAGGGTTATGCTACTTCCATACTTGATATTTGTTTTACATTACATCAGTTGAATAATTATTGTACAAATGGTTATAAAAATGTAAGAAGAAATGTTTAGTTTCTTTCAAAATATGAAAATTAGAGAACTTGTGTATTGACTTGTGTTTTTTGTTTTCAATTCAAAAAAAGAATTAACCAATTATGTAGCAGTATTATGTCAGTATATCAGCATGTAATATGACA
The DNA here is from genome assembly GCF_021730395.1 of Mercenaria mercenaria. Classification (NCBI taxonomy): domain Eukaryota; kingdom Metazoa; phylum Mollusca; class Bivalvia; order Venerida; family Veneridae; genus Mercenaria; species Mercenaria mercenaria. Next base: position 31,675,482 of record NC_069362.1, read on the forward strand.
TACTTTTCATCTTTACTTTTCTAGTTGGAAACACGCCCTTTATACTATCATTGTTTTACTTCTAAAAATATATATATTCAATGATATGAGTTATAATTATATACTTACAATTTCTTGATGCAATGAGCTTCATCAATAAAAACTGAACCAAGTAGATTTTTCTTTGCAAGTTCAGATACAATATTTCTATAATGTCCCAATATGCTCTCAGGACTGCTGAGTAAAATGCTGTACTGTCCCTTCAACACATCACTAAGGACCTGATGGTTAGTGGTTTTTGAATCTAGGTCAGATAGATAGAGTGCCTTTATTCCTCTGGACAGAAGACTTTTCTCCTGCGACTTCATTAAAGACACAAGAGGTGACACAACAATGCAACAAATTTCAGGCAGAATTTTACTATCCCGTTGGTAGCTTTGCACAAATGGTGCAATTTCGAATGTTAAGGATTTTCCGCTGCCAGTTGGGGAACAAAAAAATACATCCTTTCCAGATAAATAGCCTTCTACTACTTCTTTCTGATTTTCACGAATATTTGTATATCCTAGTTGTTGTAGTCCATATGCTATTGCTTCTTCCATATTACATACAAAATCTTCATGAAAAAGTTAAAATCACATCCCTTAAACCACTTTTAAATTTATTATTAAATAGGCTTAATTTTAGCTATGATCGAAAAACAATTCTGCACATATAAACTTTCAGATTGATATGATTTTCTGAAGTTGCCAACTACATGTACATGTCTATATATATTAGAATTATTGTTGGTCAGTTTTCAAGCCATATGTTACATTTTGTTACTTAGCACCCTGGTGCACAGCATGTCTTCACTTTGTATCTAAACAGAATCATAATTGATGTAATACATTGCACCATGCCGTTGACAGAGACCACTAAAGTCTAATTAACATGAATCTGCAATCAGATATGAAATTACAGGGACTATAGATAAGAAAATAATTTTTGTGATTTATAGCAGATATTAATCTATCCTCTAATATAAATTAATAAAAAGTCTTAGAAGGTATATTGAATAAATTGTTTTTAATTCATTCACAAAATGATTTGAAGGTATCTTGAAAAAATATTTCAAAATGTTTTTTTCTTTCAATTTCAAATCTCTTCCCTCATTTTTTCTTATCAAGGATTCAAACAACTCATAAACAGAATTAAATTGATACTATTTTGATAAATACATTTTCTATATATTTCAAATTTAAATTGTATTTTATATACACTTACTGGGATATTTTACAATTAGTGAAAATTGATCCCTCTCTGGCTTATTCACCAAGTCATAAAAGCAAAGCACCTGTTTACTGAACCCTTTGGGCAGTCGGCCAAAGGTTACATTACATCATGAACGTGTCTGCAATGATTTCTAATGAGATAGTGATTATCAGAGGGTATGAAATTTGTCCGGCTCAGGATCGCATTTGTCCAGTCGTTAGAGACAGAGGCTAGAGATATTGTAAATTTTATGAGAAAGTGGTATCAGAGAGGATTTTATGGCCAAGTGCTTTACAGGTAATGACTCTAACGACTGATGCCAGTCTAGGTTGCACAAAAAACAAAAACATAGGCAAACTAAGATAATAAAACAAGGGGACTTAGTGGAGCGACGCCTTGGAAAGGCCAATGGCAGAAAGACAACTTCGGAGTTTATTCCGGCTAATGGTACTCATCAAACCTCACTCTTAACCAAGACCATATTTTAAAGTCACAAAAGAGTATAAACACACTTATTCCCTCAAGGTAAACTGCTGTTTTAACATATGTAATGCTAACAAAATGCACTATATATACTACATAAAAACGCTCGTTAACGGAAAACATATATGAAAAATTAAAAAAAAAAACAAACAATCTTTGGGATACAGAAAGAAAAGAAGAATGTTTACGGAATACAGATAACCACTTCTGATTTACGTTTCGGTATCTGTACAGTGACTATTGGTGGGAAACAGGGCAATGCTGTGATCCAAGATCGATAATGCTCCATTAACGTCAGCTGATACATCAGTTAAGAGATGCTACAAACGGGCCTCGAGATTTTGTTGATATTGGTAGAATGAACTATTCTATGAAACATTTGATGTATCTAGAGAACGCGTGACTTAAAAACACAGATTGAACAGTTTTCTGCTTCGCTCTCGTTTAAACATACCCTGGCTATTTATATATCCATACAAACTATGACTTTATTTCTTAATCGAAAAACTTGTAGAAACAGACATTTTAACACTTTTTTCTGTTTTAACAAGACGAAATAATAAAACGCAATAAAACATCATACAGAAAGGGGCATAAAGAACATTTGGAGCATATTTCTATGATGGAAACCATAGCGTACTATCCCATTATCCTTGAGCATGCAAAAAAACAACAGGATCATCTATTCTTCAATAAGTGATCCAAGTTGCCTAACGTAATTGAGAGCTTGTAAGTAATAATGTTCACATGTTCGGTTGTAAAATAAATAACAGACAAATCACTAGCATGAATCTTACAGCATCATACTGCCAAATAATTTTCTCTGGAGTGTAAAGCTCTGTTACGGATTTATACAGTTCAAGGTCTGGAATTTCAAGGCAAATGTCTCTCTTACAATAATTTAACGTCGTTATGTTCTCTAATTGTTTTTTTTTTTTTTTTTTTTTTTTTTTTTTTGTTAGTTTCAAAGACTGCGAAAATGTTACAGAAAACAAACCCAGAAAATGTCCTAAACGTTAGTATATTGGATTTCTTGAGTGTGAAAGAATTTTAATATAATATCATATTTCATTGATAGATATCGTCATTTGTCAAGATGTATATATGCATTTTACATGCACTGTATGAAAGTACATTAATGAATTCACATATGTTTATCACTGTTTCTGTGTATATTTTTGTGTTTTGCCAAATTGAAAGCAAAGATTATAAAGTAAAATTAAATATGTCAGTTTGATCGATACATTACAGTACTTGTAATAAATTAAGAATACGTACCGTTTACATTAATTAAGCCTTCAAAACTGTGATGCAGAAGTCCAGGAAGACCTAGATTATTTTCCCTATAGATATTTGTGTCACGTGACTTACGTCTCTTATATTTCGCTATTGATTATTCCAGAAAATTGTGTCAAGCAAGAATTGTTCCAGTGCTGTTTCTTACAAAAGTATACTACTCGGCAGAAAGTCGATCGCTCCATGCTTTTCAGATTCTTGTAAGATGAGTGTGTACGATACGCAATAATTGAATTATACGCATTGTTCTCTATTATTTATAAATAGATACATCCGATTTAAGAACACAAGTTCATATTAAGATCACCTCCTACAATGTATTCACAACACAATATAATATTTTTTTCAGTATAAGATGTTTTACTTATCACAATACAAGTGAAACTTGAAGTTGTACATGTTTAAGTGATATCTTATTTAACAGCTGGTCATCAATTGAGCCGTGCCATGGGAAAACCAACATAGTGGGTGTGCGACCAGCATGGATCGAGACCAGCCTGCGCATCCGCGCAGTCTGGTCAGGATCCATGCTGTTCGCTAACAGTTTCTCCAATTCCAATAGGCTTTAAAAGCGAACAGCATGGAGCCTGACCAGACTGCGCGGATGCGCAGGCTGGTCTGGATCCATGCTGGTCGCACACCCACTATGTTGGTTTTCCCATGGCACGGCTCAATTAGTCTGTTTCATGACATTGTGTACCATTTGGTTCGACTTGGGATATATTTCAAACTAAAGGTGCACGTATAAAAAATATGCGTGCACGTGTAAATATATACGTCCGCTTATATATATTTATACGTGCACGCTTATATGGGCGTGCACGTGTATATATACGTACACTTGTAATTACGCTTGCACGTATAAATTTACGCGTGTAAGTCCATATATGCGTGCACCTACATATTACGCGTGCAAGTATCATAATATACACAAGCACGTATATATTTACGCTTGCACGTACATTCTAGCCGCACTTATACACGTGCATCTACATAATTTACAGGTGTACGCTTAAATATATATGTGGACGTATAACTGTACGCGTGCACACATAATTCTGGTACGTATATATATGATTGTGCGTACAAATATGCATGCAATTTAAATGTGCACGCATATATGGACGTGCATGCGTAAGTTTATACGTGCACGTCAAATTATATGTACATTTGTGCATTATCATTATTATTATTATTATTATTATTATCACTTAAATATATCATGATAACTTTAAGGAATGCTTTTAACTAATACACTCCTTCATTTTTCATTTCCTAATAACGTTACGCTCTTGGTAAGGGCTGAATTCTAACGTTGTAATAACTTGAAGCCCAGCCCATTTGCTTTTGGTACACATTATGTATATGTGCTGTGTATTATCATGTGTTCAGAATAAAAAAAAATATTAAAATATGTACACGTATATATACAAGCGCACGTCCATATAATCGTCCACCTACATATTTATGCGTGCACATATTATACACGTGGACGTATATATTTGTATACTTGCACGTATATTTTGAAATGTGCGCGCACGCAAAGCAGAAGTCACCATACTGTATGGCATATATAGTTATACCTCTTTTTATCGAGCCTATTTTTTATAAATTGGATTTTAATACAAAATTTGTAGCAAAATTTGATGTGGATTTTTCCGTTCTGACGTCACAATATCGTCTCTGACTTCTGAAGCGTCAATCTTATTCCGCTAAGTTTGTACCATTGAGTAGTATTTTCTGCATACAAAGTGACAATATTTAGTATTTTTCATTTATATGACATTCATTGCGCAGGAAAGGGAAAATGCCGAGAGCACTCGGAACTGGGCGTTGCACGAAACGTGACGTCAGGGGCCATGTTTCTGATGCAATAGCAAAAAACTTGAAAAATATGGCGACGAATAAAAGCGGAACTCAGTCGCATATATTCTGAATTTTGTACAATACAGAGTTTAGGATGAAATTCGGCAACAAAATTTGGGACGCATTCTACCTTAAATAATGTTCACAACTGAATTCATTATGAAAAAAAAACATTATCAAAACTTGTTTTATATCAGTGTCACCCCTAAACTGGAGTATATTCATTTATACTGTAATACAGTTATGTTTATGCCGGTGCTAGGGGGCATGAGGGTTGATGCATATTTCAAAACCTGTCATGAAAAGACTCAGTCAAACCGGGTCTGCTATCATTTTGCTTAGTTGCGTTCCATGCTTCTTGCATGTTTTATTTTCTAAACTTTTTGAGACAAGCGTGGAGCTAGCGAAACAGACTATGTCTTTACTAAAGTGTTGAGCATTATAACGCAACCAAGCGAAGTATAAGTTACAGGCACTTATTTGCAAAATAGTTGATTCCACAAACATTGTATCAATATCTAGTATATTGATGTCAATATCAGTATTTCAACCTGGGAATTGTCTAATGATGATTATAACACGATAAATATCACTTTGGCAATTATCTGTAAGCTTCATTTACTATTCATTGCTGATAACCACCTAGTGCCGCATATTCTACCCTTGGGACCATTTCAAACATCATAAACTTGTACCATGTCTGTTTATTGCTTGTTTGTGTTTTTTCATACGCAACAATGAACTAAAATCTTTAATGTTTGTTTTTTAGTGAACTATGCTTAATGTCAAATTTATGTCTACCCTTTTCATCATATCAAAGTACGTTTTATAAAAAGTAACGCATTTTTGTACTGATGTTATACAACTTTTCCTTTAGCCTGCTAAATTTCTATAATGGACTGGTCCATCATATAATTTGGGCAGTACCATTTATCATTTGAAGGGGTGTTTACTGAAAATTTACTGACTGAATAGCGAACAGTGCAGACCATGATCAGACTGCACGGATGTGCAGGCTGATCTTGGTCTGCACTGGTCGCAAAGGCAGAATCAATTGCCGCCAGCAGGCTAAAGGTTAAACAATATTTTCAGTAAAGTACAAACACCATCAATAAAACACACACAATATACACATACACGTATCATCATCATCGTACTTGATAAATACACTAATTTATGATATTGAAAAGCGTTCTACAACATAAACACGAAAAAATACAAGAGAAAACTATCCAGCAGTGATGAGAAATCAAGTTATATCCTCCTATTGCGATATCCTCCGTTGCATTACATACAGGTAGTATGGAAATTTTACGTCTCTCTGAGCAAGACAAATGTATCCCAACAAGGAGCATTGCAAGAAAATAAATAAAATTTTATCATCTCTATCTCAGGGTTGGCTAAATATATCATGCACACAGTCTGACGTATATTTTCGATTAAGTAAGAAATGCCTGCCATTCTGGATCATTTGTTATTGGTGACCAACGATACATACATTCTGTCATCAGAATATTCATCTACATTTGTATTAATTTGAACGCTGACAAAATATCAGTAATGTCCAACAATAGTGAATTGTGTTGTTGTTCAATTTAACATCAACGGTCTAACTGTAGTTAAAAAGAAAATTTATAAAAGATGATTTTTCATTTTGTTAGCACGCGTATATGTTGTCAAACTGGGATAATATCTTGTTGTGGTATTTCTGCATACACATTTTAGTTACATACATATGAATCTCTTGCCGAAATAGTAAATTTTGGATGAAGACAAGCAACCCATCTTTAGATGTTACAACAACAGACAGTATTTATTTCTTTTTTGCATCGTAAGTGCCTTCCTCCCTATATGCTCCAACGTAACCTGTGTATTTTTGAGTGTTTTCTCGCCCCTCTTTCCCTTTGCCTTTTCCCTCGCTGTCAAACCTTTCTTTATGACTTCCGGTGTAGTGCGACGCGTCTGTCATTTTAGCAACACCACCGGTCTTCGATGTTTTCTAAATAGTAGAGTAATTGAAAATAACATCATCAATTATATTTATAAATGTAAAAATGTCTCATTATACATCACATATGAACACTAAGAAAACCTACATGCCATGAGTAAAATTAGGACATATGTGAAACAATATCTTGAAAGAAATAAGACAATACCCGAAAGGTATTATTAATTACATATCATTTAAATGCGGTGTCTTTGATGTCATGCATCATTTTTCTTGTATTCTGTTTGAATGATCCTCTTAAACTAGCCATTGCTTTTGAAGAATTTTCTAAACCTGTCATTACAGTTTTAATAGATCCGATTGTTTTAGAAGTTAGAAAGTTGAAGTTCAACTAAGTCTTCTTGAAAGTAGGATTTCCTTTTTTTCCTTTAATGATTCGTTTATCTTCGTAACAAATATCTCGACACACAATGATATGGACGGTTTCAAACATCAGAAATAGGATAAACAACTGTTTTAAAATCAGGTACAACTGCATTTTGATGACTTTCATAAAATTCTTCGAGATCAAGTTCATGCACGGGTTGCAGCCCCCTCAATCCATATATATCAGTTTATGTATGGATGCATATACACAAATATGCAGAGAAAATTAAACAGACAACGTGGAAGAAACGAACAAATAAAGTAACACGGCGTGGCCTGGTCTGGTGGCAAAACACACTTGGAAGTTCAAACCTGTTAATTGTGTACCAAATCTTACTCCCCACCGTGGTCGAAAGTTACAGTTATCCCTGAAGGCGATTCCCTTACACGCGGAACGGTAACAAATTAAATGATATATGAAAGACAGAAATGCTCTTGCAAATTCATACAAAAAGAAAAATATACGCATGCCTCTACAGAAAGACATGGTATCAAGAGAAACACCATTAACCCTTAGCCTGCTGGCGGCAAGTGAGTCTGCCTTTGCGTCCAGTGTACACCAAGATCAGCCTGCACATCCGTGCGGTCTGATCACATGGTCTGCACTGTTCGCTATTCAGTCAGTAAATTTTTAGTGAACACCCCTTCAAATAATAAATGGTATTGCCCAAATTAAATGATGGACCAGTCCATTTTAAAAATTTAGCGGGCTAAAGGTTAAGAACACCAAGATTCAGGATTATAAATGGATATTGTTGTCAAAGTTATAGTCACAGCTTTTTCAGTCTCTGTAATGAACAGTAACATAATACATGGGCGCTGACTAACCTTTACAATAATGATAACCGTGTATTGATTGAATCAGAGTGGCAACATGCCCATTAGAAAGCTCCAAAATGTGTATAACTACGAGATTTCAATATCGCAAAGAACAAATACCGTAGTATGTTTGACCGGTCCAGTAGATTTACTAATTAATTGTTTGATGGACTCCACTTCTGAATCATCGTCTTTTAGTTTATTGTCGTTCTTTTTCTGCTTGGCGATTTCCGTTGAAATTCCAAGAATAAACGCATTGACCGTATCCTTATTCAACGGCATAGCACTGAATAATAAGAAACAATTGTTAAACAATTACAATTTCAGGGCCTTATCTATCTGATGATAGTGATTAATGTCTTACAAAATAAAATTAATACTAGAAATCGGCATATATCCAGCCACACTTTTGTTGAAAAAGTACTGTAAACTGTTGTTTATTTGATTCGTCGAAATATTTGTTGTTGAGCCCAAAGATATTATCTGTGTAAGTTCTAAGTTATAAATTATAATCATTGGGGCGAAATGTCTCGTTCTGAAACAAGAAATAAAGAATTATATTATAAAATACCACATTTTGAAAAGAAAAAAAAATCTACCTTCTCTAAAGAAATGTGACACCGGTAATTGGTTTCCAGCTCTAGTCATTTTTTTATTATTTTCTCACATAGATTTGTAGATTTTCCCTTTAGTCCGCAGATATTAGTATGCTAAAGACTGAACAAAATGCCTGACTGACCTTATAAAAAACTAACAAATCTGACAGATATATCGAAACAAAAGAGGATTAACTCTTGTTTAAATTAAACTATAAGTCACCTCAAGATCAGATGAAATAGAAATACAGCTGTCTGAAACATGAATTATCTGAATGCTATACACTCTAAAGCCTCAACAAAGTAAAAGGTTTATCATTGGATTTCCACTCGTATTTTGTGTGTGTTATCATTTTGCTTGCTGCTAGCATGATACAAGTTCCAGTCTCAAACGTGGTGTGGTTTCGGCATGTTTGACACTACATGACAACACGTTTTCAGACAAAACATCTGAGCAAATCAGGCTGGAAATCAAACGCTACTAGCCTTGCTAGTTGGAAAACATGTACAGGTGGGAGTTCGGGGGTCCTGTCCGAGAAATTTTGAAATGAAACAAGATGATATTGTGCATTTGTAAGCCATTTTACACAAAACCAAAAGAGCGAATCGGTTAAAAAGTACAAACAACTAGCCTGTTAGCGTAATGATAGGTACGGGGTCAGGGGCAAAACGGCGCATTTTCTTCCTTTTCAAAACAAACATACATCAGAAAATCAGGTAGAAAAATACACACTATCGGCTTTAGTGTTTTTTCCATTAAGTATTTAGACAGTCTTCAAGATAATATGGTTAATTTTAAGCTTGCATACAGAATATACTCGTAGTTATCAGCAAATCAGGTTGAAAAACACCACACTACAGGGGATGGGAAAGGTGTGGATAGGAGTTCGTTTGTGTGAAGTCCAGGTGAATTTTTTTAATTCAATACTTTAAGGTAAACTTACAGATTTTGTGCCATTTCTACAATTAAATCTGAAAAGAACACTGTACTAACCAGTATACTTGAAATAGTTTGGGGATCCTTCCCTGGGAAGTTTTGAATTCTACATAACAAATGGTGCATTTTCAAGCCATTTCAGACGAAAAGTTGTAGACTAAACAGATAGTCACTTATGTGAAAAGGCACACACCACACTACCTTTGAGTAATGCTGTTGGTACTTAGACAATGTCAAAAGGAGATTTCAATAAATGATTTTATTATATAACAATTGGACTGTAGGGGAGACAAATCCGGCTGTCATCGTGTACGCCTGTCCCACTGAAAGTCACTAACCTAATATTCTCTACATTAGCCGATCAGATATATAGTTTTGTTTTCACAGTAAGATTATTTGCTTACACAATTGTATTTTAACTTATTCAAAATATATCTTTGATTTATTTTTGCAATTAATATTTCTGCCTCTTTGCCTTGTGTATTTTTGAAAAAATAAAAATAAATTACGATTTTTAATAGATACCAAAACTGCAATTTACTAAAATTAACACCGAGCTGTCTCAGTGTGCCTTGGTGTAGTTATTTCATTTTTAATATTTTTCTAATTGTAAGTATAACATAATGCAGTCATAATTACAAAATGCAGATTTAATCAATCTTGCGCCCCTTCTTCAGCAGTGTTTAATATATTTAAATGTATTATATACATATGTATATGTTTTGCACAGTATGAGAATACGTTCACAGAATTGTCCTGCGCATTGTATACGAATTCAAAAAATGCCCAGCAATTCTAGAATTATACCGGATGATTTTCTAGGATTTTGCAAGTAATATTTAAGCTGTAACTTTGTTTGGACTGAACATAATTTTAGAACATTAGTACTAATATTGTTAATTAACATAGAAAAAAAGAATAAAAAGGTAAGCTTTGTTTCATTTAAAATACATTTGTAGGTTAAAGTTCAAAGCGCATGTTATTCGAGTTGCAGCTTAATTATGATGATGTCGTGAACATTTTAAAATACTGAAGAGCATTGATGCCAGGTGTGATTTATTTAGCAACTTGAAATTTCAAGGTACAAACTTGAAATTTCGACTTAGCAACTCGAAATTTCGATTTCGTTTTAGAAATGTATCTATCACATCCACAGAAATATAATGTCCTTTCATCGATTAATTCCCATCATATGCCAAATTTAAGGTTTTACATTTGTCTTTTTATCATTTATTATAATGATATTGATACAATCTTCATGCTAATTTTCCTGTATTTTGCGTACTAACTAATGTTTACTGCGCGTTGTCTACTGTTTACTTGTATATCCTAAGTTTACTTACTTAACTGTCTGCTGTTTACTTGTATATCCTACGTTTACTCAGTTTACTGTCTGCTGTTTACTTGTATGTCCTACGTTTACTCAGTTTACTGTCTGCTGTTTACTTGAAGTATATATTAAACCTAGTATCGAGGGCTTGGTGCAAAACTATTGTAAGTGCATATAAATAAAGAACAAGATACAATAGTTTTGCGCCAAGCCCTCGGTATGTAATCATAAAATATCAAATCTAAAAACAATTCAAAAGCAAAAAAATATGACTTTCAGAGAAATGGAAATGAACGATAAAATTCATACCAAGTGAGGCAATATTCCTGTCTGTTAAGTTTTCAGATAATATAAAAAAAATAATATGGTCAGACATTGGACTCGAACCCATCCACGACTGGCAAATACGAACTGGTTTTTCAATAGTTACATCGTTACTTAGGTTCGGACACCGTAAAATGATTAACAGAACCATACTGTGTATTCATGAGAGGCAGGCCATTAATTATGAAAATATGATTATTATTATGTGCTACAATTCTTCTCTGTCACGAATATCGCCATAATCACGATTACCATAGTGAGTATACCCTTCGCTTTTTCTCGCCCTGTGCTAATTATCTTTACCATGTCTTGTCTTTCTTTATAATCAAAGATGTCTTAACTTTAAGAATGAAGAGAAAGTTAAATGACAAATGTTATTAATAAAAGTCTAAATGTTTACATTAACAATAGTTTAACTTGTAAACTTTCTAAGAAATCAAACAATGCAATTCTTATAATTGTGCACCTAAAGTTTCAGACATGACTTCAGACTTGTGTAAGCTATGAGAAAATGGTACACATGTTACAAAATCACGACGAAGAAAAAGTTTTAAACATTATATAGGCAATATTTGTCAGCCTGTCAGTTGTTTGGAAAATGATCTATTGCTTTGTTTGTCTCGCTTTATAGGTCTAGTCAGAGTTCTGCCCCTTAAATTTACTTTATATGTCGTTTTGGTGTGTTGGCGCCCTTCTAACGCACAAACAAGCTAGAATGACTCATCTACTTGTTGGCACCGACACGACAAAAAGGACACTCAGTCACATATTGGTGGTACATTAACAGGATTGAACTCCAGATTTTGGCTAAAAATGATATTAAAAGTGAAATCTGGTCTTATTATGAACATTAGAACATAACATAACATTTTGTTTCTAGACTATCTTAAAATCAAGACAATAATGTCAGAGTCGGGAATTGAACCAGGAACGCCTCGACAATACAAAACATTCCAATCGTCTTGACCAATACACCATGGATAATTTGTACGACCGTTAATTACAAAGCAGTTTACCTCTGATTATCCGTTAATGATAAAAGCTTTTCAATTTTAAATCGAAAAATAGTGAAAATACTTTTCCTTTAACATATAATCTTTCAGTTACTTCTTAAGAAATATTAAAATAATTCCTTGATATCTACAAAGTTTCTTTTTTGTTGATGTCGTACGATCTGGAGGTCAGTGCCTTTAACATAATTGACAAAACTTTTATACAAACTTAGCCTTACCCAGTTCTTTTGTCTTTTAATTTACTGAAAACACTGCTGTCGGTGCGCTGTATGACATCGTATTTCTTGTACTTTGTATTGAGAACGTCTGTCACTAGCTTTTTAGCTGCCGAGGAGGTAAAATTGCCTTTAGCATCAAGGAAGTCTTCGAATTTCTTAATTAATGTGCCATCATCCACAACCACATCCGCATCCACTTTCCCGGCCATTTTAAACTGCAACAAATAGATTCAAAATGAAAGAATTCATGAAGAATTCTAATTAAACATTGATTTTATTCTGTAGTATCTTTTTTGGGGCGAATAGACCCAGAGTTAACAATACGATTCAGATTCTCTTAATATGATCTGCCTACAAGCAACCAGTAAACAATCGCCCCAAAATAGTCCTTACTACGGAAGAGCATTAGTGCCAGGTATATATTATTTATTAACTCGAAATTTCGAGTTTCTATGTCGAAATTTTGAGTTACTTAGTCGAAATTTTAAGTTACATTTCTCGAAATTTCAAGTTACTAAGTCGGCATTTCAAGTTACGTATCTCGAAATTTCGAGTTACTAAGTCGAAATTTTGAGTAACGTTTCTTGAAATTTCGAGTTACGTATCTCGAAATTTCGAGTTACTAAGTCAAAATTTCGAGTTACGTATCTCGAAATTTCGAGTTACTAATTATAATAGTTTGTGCTGATGTATAGGTCCTGGCCAAGATTAGGTACCTGGTGTATCCTTTGGTTAGCCTACAGGGTCATATGAAGCAGCGTTTTCTCATAAAAATATCACTATTTAAACTACGTTTAAGTCTGGAAACTCGACGTAGTTTGAGACCATATGGCAAGGAAATATTGACATACCCTACATGAACGTGTAGTAATGAGTCTGACCAAGATTGGGTATCTGGATAGATCTCGATTTTGAGAAGTCATAGAAGGTGACTGGGAAGTATTTACTCTTAAAATATTTCACTATTTTTACCAATCTGGAAGGTTTTCAACATAGTTCGAGCCCCTATCAGCTGAACATACTATGCATGTAAATGAAGGTTTATATCATGGATCCAGTTTGAAATCTGGAGTAGCTCTAGAGGCTATGGGGTAGGTCATACATTGATGTATGATAGTCAATGTTAAAGTCACTATTTGTTGGGTACAATATATGGATATGTAGATAGATTATTCCACTTCGAAAAGTCAAAAGTCGTCAATTACATTTTGGCCTTTGACAGATACACAGACGTTCAAATTTTGCGTATAAAAGGGCAAGATATGGAGTCAAATTTTCGTGTCATCAAGCCGAAATTTCAAGCTAAGTAACTCGAAATTTTAAAATATTTCAAAATTTCAAGTTAGTTACCCGAAATTTCGAGTTAATAGATTATGCTCTTCTGTAGAAAAGATTTTTATCGGAACACTTCGTTATAGCTATGACCTCGAAATATCTCAAAATTTCGAGTTAGTTACACGAAATTTTGAGTTAGTATCTCGAAAGTTCGAGTTAATAAATAATGCTCTTCCGTAGAAAAGATTTTTATCGAATCACTTCGTTATAGCTATGACCTCGTTCTATCTCAAAATTTCGAGTTAGTTAGCCGAAATTTCGAGTTAGTATCTCGAAATTTCGAGTTAATAAATGGATTTTTATCGGAACACTTCGTTAAAGCTATGACCTTGGTCTATAAATAGCTGTTCATACAAACATTACGAAACCAACCAGACTTACTGCAGACTGCGTCCAAGTACAGTCTCATTCAGAAGAAACGTCGATGTGAATTACACTGTGCAATATAATTATATTTTTAACAAAAGTATTACTTTTATTAAGTATGAGTTTGCATATGATACAAATAATAAGCACAAAATGAGAGTGAAAGGGAAGCATAGATGTTAAAAATAAATTTCCAGATCAGTTGCTAGGTTCTATGGGAGGTAAGCGATGTGTGTTTGCAACAGTAACGTGAGAAGAAACAAATGACCACATTCTACGATTAGCGTACATGTTATATTTTGTTACGGAAATAATGTTTAAATTTACACTTACATTTAGTGTAGAAATTGAAATATTATTTGATTTAACGACAAGTTTTATACTAAACAAACTCGTTTTAGAAACATTCCGACGAATGTTGAAAGTAATATTGTAAAAAGTGCTTTGTCTCCAGTTTTTCTTCAGAGGAGTAGATATAAGCGATTTTTTGTTTAAACATCCGTTTTCAACAATATTTCGTATTACATTTAGGCGATCATTTTTCCTTGCTGTGGTCATTTTCCTAACCATCATATTAGGGAAGGAACATGATTAGACCACAATCATTTCCTGTCCGGTTGGTAACGGGGTTCGAACCAAAACATTCCCCCAGACAGACAAAACAATCGCCCGCCCGAACAGTACTTCCATGATTTGATTCTTTTTGGTCTGCTTTTGACGGCAGAGCATTAGTGCCAGGTGCATTTTATTTATTAACCGACCAACCCACAGACCGACCGACAAGCGCTGAGCACAGAATATCAAATAATTTATATCGGTGGTTTTCCAGTTTTTCATGGTGCCCCTTCGTGCATAATATCAGACATGGAAAGGCACAAGGGTAGAACTGCTGACCTTCCACAAGCCAACAGGATGCTTCCTCACATGAAATAATTCTACTATCAAAATGACATTTCAATGGTGTATGTGATTTGAAGCCAGCAACCTGAGCCAATCGGCCACTGAAACCTCTAAGGATTTTATTTATAGTTTCCCTTCTGCAAATGCAAGAAATCTCAAATAACTGACAGAAGAACCATCTTAAACCAAAAGGCCATTGTACGAATTCGAGTCAGTAACCCGAAATTTCGAGTTCGTAAGTCGAAATTTCGGGATAGTAAGTCGAAATTTTTGGAAGTTCTGTGTTCAAATCCCTCCAGAATCAATACTCTAACCCAAATTCTAGATGCGAGTAAAGCATAGCACTGATCGGGGTTAATTAGTATTAATTGCTGTAAATTTTGAGAGCACAGAGTTTTACAATTCATCTCAAAGAAAAAATTATACATCTAGGTATCTACTTACATACAAATGTTATTTCCAGTACAGCTGAAACAATCAAATATTTATGTATAAAAGCGGCTACGAACACATTGCACAAAATCCGTTTTAAGTAAACGCGATAATATTGATTGAAGTAACATTTGTGCACATTGCTGCAATAATGGTATAGAAATCAATAGTCTTGAGTAAGACTGATGATAAGGATCTACTAAAATCAAGTCTTACTTCATGAAACTATTTGGAAACATTCAAATTATGCTGCATACGTTTTCCAGCAAACATTAACTGGGCTAATTATAATATTCCTGAAGAAAATGTAACGTATTTTATAATTGATAAGGTCTTGCATTTTTCTAAAGTATAGTTTAATTATAATTTCTTTCTTAAAACCCAATAAAATATTATAGAAACTTCACCTTCCGCAAAGAATATTCCAATTACGTATATCAGACAACAAATAAACGACTTATGCGTGTTGAAAACAATCCGGCAGCTGTCTCAGATCTAGATTGAGCTGGACAAAACTGGGTATACCACTATATCCAATGTAAACAACACTGTTGTCATCAATAATCAACACGTGATCAGTCTCACTTGAATGCAGTTCATTTAAAAAGAGTATTCATGTATGTTGAGGCCTAATGCTTTAACGCGTACGGAAATTACTCAAAGGTCGAGTATTCTCTTTCGTTCGCATTATTTCAATTGATCCGGTCCGGTGGCGAAGTTTATTTGTAGTAGGCCTAAACGTTTTTTTTGTAAACTATAATCATACGTTCATGAACAGTGGAAGTTGTTGGTGACTAGCAAACGCGTTGGCTAGGTTTATTTTGTCTTAAATTTTATTTGTTTAACTCATATATAATCAATGAGCTGTTTGATCAACATTTAATTAGTCTTTATTTAATATCAGGTGCACAGGACTTAATTACAACATATCCAATGATTGTTACCAATTATCATTTCCTTTAGCTCTACACTCATAAACATGTTTATACACACACAAAAACAGCCGTTAATAAATAAATTCAGCAGAAATATTTCATCAATATCCCTAACAGTGTTTTATTGATCCCTCGTATATAGTTTATTTACTGATTGAAAGAGGGAGATGATGACAGATTTACAGGTATAAAACAGGGAAATGTGTTTGTGTGACAGATACAGACATACACATTTATATTTTTGATTTCTCTGGGTCCTTCCGCCCATTTTTCTTTCTTGTAGGGTTTAACGTCGGACCGTTATAATTGTAGGTCATAGTTTTATGGAGAGGGAGACCACTGTTGCCATTTCGTGCATAATTTTAGGCACGGGATGAAAACCTAGGTTTAAACAAGGGCCTTCCACTGGATGGCTACCTCACATGAAAATTTTTTTCACCCACGGCGGAGAGGGTCAATGTCAGTGATCTTAACTTTTCAGCTACAAAACGTTTCTGACTTTCAATGAAATTGCAATAGAATATAGCATACCATGAATGCCGGAAGTAGAACATGTATGGTATATCAAAAGTGCCAGAAGTATAGTAGGTATGACATATCACAAGCGTCAGTCAGAAGTATAGTAGGTATGACATATCACAAGCGTCAGTCAGAAGTATAGTAGGTATGACATATCACAAGCGTCAGTCAGAAGTATCAGTCAGAAGTATAGTAGGTATGACATATCACAAGTGTCAGTCAGAAGTATAGTAGGTATGACATATCACAAGCGTCAGTCAGAAGTATCAGTCAGAAGTATAGTAGGTATGACATATCACAAGTGTCAGTCAGAAGTATCAGTCAGAAGTATAGTAGGTATGACATATCACAAGTGTCAGTCAGAAGTATCAGTCAGAAGTATAGTAGGTATGACATATCACAAGTGTCAGTCAGAAGTATAGTAGTATGACATATCACAAGTTCAGTCAAAGTATCAGTCAAAGTATAGTAGGTATGACATATCACAAGTGTCAGTCAGAAGTATCAGTCAGAAGTATAGTAGGTATGACATATCACAAGTGTCAGTCAGAAGTATAGTAGGTATGACATATCACAAGCGTCAGTCAGAAGTTCAGTCAGAAGTATAGTAGGTATGACATATCACAAGCGTCAGTCAGAAGTATCAGTCAGAAGTATATAGGTAGACATATCACAAGTGTCAGTCAGAGTATAGTAGTAGACATATCACAACGTCAGTCAGAAGTATAGTAGGTATGGCATATCACAAGCGTCAGTCAGAAGTATAGTAGAAGTATAGTAGGTATGACATATCACAAGCGTCAGTCAGAAGTATAGTAGGTATGGCATATCACAAGCGTCAGTCGGAAGTATAGTAAGTATTGCATATTAGGAGTACCAAAATTTGTTTACAATGGTTTTAATGTGAAAATGATAATGGAAAAGAATCGGGCACTGGCTTTGATATATCGGAGGTGATGTCACAAGAGACTACATGAAAGACAATGTTGTAATGTCATTTAATTAATGAAAATATTTGGAACTGAACGAAAAGAGACAGGCGTTAAAGAATTATTTTCCTTTGTCTCTTTAGTTGAAAATTCAGAAAAGTTTTAAGCATTAAAGATATGTTCTCTACTAGGCCTTTCTTCAATCGGTTAAATAAACACACTTTTACGGAAAACGATACGCACTTGTTGGCACAAATCGGCAGTCATTGCAAAATGGCATCAATATGGACTGCAATTCAAGCTCTTTACTCCCTAAAAATCCCGGCATTCTTGTATATGTTGATGCTCGGAGAAACAAAAATTGAAATAACTGATGCATATGTACTAGTGTTCTATGATATAAATTTTAACAAAGGAGTGATTCCTAGCTCAAGTTCCCGTAGTCTCTCTTCGCAATGACAATAGGTTTCCTTTTCCTGATATCGTAGATCTGCCTCACGCCTTTCGGGAATTCGGGTTTCACAAATTGATAATTCTTATTGTAGGCAGTGCGAGTTGGTTCGTCAATATCTTTAGCATCAACATATTCAACCTGTAATTTAAACCAGTGCAATAAGATTTGGACTAGTTAGCTGATTTGTCGATGGTTTGCAATTGCTTCAAAATTGTTTTAAGTTGGCAATGCTATAGCTATTAATTAATTAATGAACGCCAGTAGTACCAAAATAGCATCGGAAAATATGTACTTTAAACTCGTCGATCATCTAGTTTTTGAAGCCATATAAATAATATACGAATGCTCATTTAGTTTTCTGGTATGTTGAAATTTTTTAATATTATGCTTACTTTGCCAGTGACGTATACTTTTGTTTCTCTGACAATCTTTTCAAGTAAGTCTTTGGTAATTGTAACTCTGGGATCACTACGCATCATCTTCGAATCGTCCTTCTTACGTTTTGTAATCTCATGTGCCATTTCTGTTAAATAGGCTTCCACATGTGCTCCATCCACTATTATAGTTCTGAAATCACAAAGGAGAAAATAATTGATATTGTTATGATTGTATTGTTCTTTTTTTTCTGAGAACAATATGTCCGGATGTATAAATGGTAAACAGGTATCGTGTAATTTGATTTATTGAGTGTAATACTTATATTTAGAATAGAATATCTACATGTGGCTCTTTATAGCAGAATGATGTCTTGATTTTAATAAATGAACCAAAGTTAACAATTACCCTGTCTTTGGATTCATAAGCCGTTTAAAAACCTCTTCTTCACATGCCCTTAGATTGAGGCCATCGAACTCTGATATTTCTTCCCAGAAGAACTTTCGGATGTTTCTGCTACATTTCTTGTTCATAATGGTCTTATCATCACTTCCAGAAAGCTTGCATGCTTTGGTAAACTGTTTAACAAGTTTTTCATCTGCACTTGTTCCGTACGCCATGTTGTCACTTTTTCTTTGAAAAATCAAAAATGAGGAATTCATTTACACTTTGCTTTGTACAAAACTGAAAATTCGCAGGAACTGATGAATAAAATGATAGAAAGGTAACTTAATCTTACATAAAATAAATGCATGTCATAAAAATACCACCGTATACCTCCGCAGATATGCCATGAATTTCTTACATTTTTATCATTAAACTAACATTATTCTCCTGATGCTGTTATGCTATTATTAACCAGATATCATTAGTGCAGAAAACAGCCTGTTATCATAGAAACTAGTCAGTTCATTTAAACAACTCATCTAAAATTTATAGAATGATACGTACCTTATAATGTCTTTAAATCGTATCCATTTCTTAAAATCTAGTTAGTCCAATTTTCAATTGTTATACTTTTAAAGAACGATCAACAATGGCGCGCGTTATACAAGATAAAGAAATCGATGACCCAAACATTCCTTGGTATTCACTATTGTTTGAAACTACTTAACTGCAAAATGCAGGATAACTTTATGACAAGTAAAATTTAATCCATGGAAGACCATAATTGTCGATTGTTGATAAATTTTTAAAGACATTCAGTTCGAAGAAGTTCGTGCAATTCTTATAATTTGTCCAGATGGTTTCAGTCGTTGGGCAATGTGACGGTAGGAATCTCTAGTGGTTCTTATAATGTCTAAGTCATTTGCCTATCAATTCTAGTAAGCCTCTAGTAGTCCCTGTAATGTCTAAGTCATTTGCTTATCAATTCTAGTAAGCCTCTAGTAGTCCCTGTAATGTCTAAGTCATTTGCTTATCAATTCTAGTAAGCCTGTAGTAGTCCCTGTAATGTCTAAGTCATTTGCTTATCAATTCTAGTAAGCCTGTAGTAGTCCCTGTAATGTCTAAGTCATTTGCTTATCAATTCCAGTAAACCTCTAGTAGTACCTGTAATGTCTAAGTCATTTGCTTATCTATTTAAGCAAGTCTCCAGTAATCCCTATAATGTCTAAATCATTTGCTTATCATTTTTTGCAAGTCTCCAGTAGTTCCTATAATGTCTAAGTTATTTGCTAATCAATTTAGTAAGCCTCCAGTAGTTCCTAATACGTATAAGACATTTGCTTATCAATTTTAATATGCCACTAGTAGTCCCTGTAATGTCTAAGTCATTTGCTTATCAATTCTAGTAAGCCTCTAGTAGTCCCTCTAATGTCTAAGTCATTTGCTTATCAATTCTGGTAAGCTTCTAGTAGTCCCTGTAATGTCTAAGTCATTTGCTTATCAATTTTAGCAAGTCTCCAGTAATTCCTATCATGTCAAAATCATTTGCTTATCATTTTTTGCAAGTCTCCAGTAGTTCCTATAGTTATTTGCTAATCAATTTAGTAAGCCTCCAGTAGTTCCTATTATGTCTAAGACATTTGCTTATCAATTTTAGTATGCAACTAGTAGTCCCTGTAATGTCTAAGTCATTTGCTTATCAATTCTAGTAAGCCTTTAGTAGTCCCTGTAATGTCTAAGTCATTTGCTTATCAATTTTAGTAAGCCTTTAGTAGTCCCTGTAATGTCTAAGTTTTTTGCTTATCAATTCTAGTAAGCCTCCAGTAGTCCCTGTAATGTCTAAGGCATTTGCTTATCAATTCTAATAAGCCTCTAGCAGTCCCTGTAATGTCTAAGTCATTTGCTTATCAATTCTGGTAAACCTCTAGTAGTCCCTGTATTGTCTAAGTCAATTGCTTATCAATTCTCGTAAGCCTCTAGTAATCCCTGTAATGTCTAAGTCATTTGCTTATCAATTCTGGTAAGCCTCTAATAGTCCCTGTAATGTCTTAGTCATTTGCTTATCAATTCTGGTAAGCCTCTAGTAATCCCTGTAATGTCTAAGTCATTTGCTTATCAATTTTAGCAAGCATCCGATAATTCCTATCATGTCTAAATCATTTGCTTATCATTTTTTGCAAGTCTCCAGTAGTTCCTATAATGTCTAAGTTATTTGCTTATCAATTTAGTAAGCCCCCAGTAGTTCCTATTATGTCTAAGACATTTGCTTATCAATTTTAGTATGCCACTAGTAGTCCCTGTAATGTCTAAGTCATTTGCTTATCAATTCTAGTAAGCCTCTAGTAGTCCCTGTGATGTATAAGTCATTTGCTTATCAATTCTAGTAAGCCTCTAGTAGTCCATGTAATGTCCAAGTCATTTGCTTATCAATTCTGGTAAGCCTCTAGTAGTCCCTGTACTGTCTAAGTCATTTGCTTATCAATTATAGCAAGTCTCCAGTAATTCCTATTATGTCTAAACCATTTGCTTATAATTTTTTGCAAGTCTCCAGTAATTCTTATTATGTCTAAGACATTTTCTTATCAATTTTTGTATGCCACTAGTAACTCGTATTATGTCTAAATCATATTGTATATCTATTAAAGCAAGTCTTAAGTAGTTCCTATAATGACAAAATCATTTAAGCAAATCTCTAGTAGTATTCCAGCAGGAGTTCACTTTTGACATATGAGCCGTGCCATGGGAAAACCAACATAGTGGGTTTGCGACCAGCATGGATCCAGACCAGCCTGCGCATCCGCGCAGTCTGGTCAGGATCCATGCTGTTCGCTAACAGTTTCTCCAATTCCAATAGGCTTTAAAAGCGAACAGCATGGAGCCTGACCAGACTGCGCGGATGCGCAGGCTGGTCTGGATCCATGCTGGTCGCAAACCCACTATGTTGGTTTTCTCATGGCACGGCTCATATTACATTAGCTTCAAGAAAATAGAAAATAAACAAAAAGTATTTCTATACTCTTCATCGTGCTTAAATACATTTAACATAATTCTCCTAAATACTCGTACCAATTTTTGAATGAAATAAGTAACAATCAAATCAAACATTTTATTATATACTAGATCTAACTGGTGAAATACTGAAAATTATCAATGAAATATTTCCCTATCTTACTCAATGCGCCGGCTTTTTTTCCTGAGAATTTTCTGATTATAATGTTTCTATATTACCTCCTTGTCTGTCTTTGGATTTACACACTTCATTTTAAGATGTAGTTCTCATTTTATCGAAAATCAGTATTTAATGAGTTGCAAGCAATCTTAAGCAATAGTTTACAAAAGACACGCACGCATGCATGCACAAAACACTTTTCAAGATGCGGAATATTTTCAGTTATGTTTGTCATACGTCCCCTCTCCTTTGTAAGCGTCGACGTAGCCGGTATATTCTACCTTGTCAACACGACCTTCAATGCCCTTACCCTTACCACAGGCATCAAATCGTTCCTTGTGCGACCCAGTGTAGTGCGAAGTATCCGTCAAATCGTCAACATTTCCTGTGGCTGACTGTTTCTAAAACACATAATCAATAACTATAATGTCTTAGAAAAGATACAACAGTATCATTATAACAGTATCTAGATTTGGAATGCTATTCTGCTCGGGTGGACTTTGGCAGACCTCGATCAAACGAGGCGCTCAAGCTACTACTATAATAGTCCTATTATCATATACCTCCATTTACGTAAAAGTATTTGCAAAGAAAAATATGCTGTAACTATGTCTTACAGAATTTAAATAGGTATATACTAAAATTTTCTCTCCGCCTATTATCGCAGTATGTGATATTTAAAATGCAATAAAGGTTTTGGAAAGATAATACAAATTGTGTTTTAAAACGAAGATTTTGCAAATAAGTACATTTATTCGTGAAAATTGATTTGGAAATCTTTTTACAATATTTCAGGCATGTAACTGGTGTAATTTTGGTGTGATGCGAAAAAGTAGGATAACATAGCCAAATTCCATTTACGTAAAAGTATTTGCAAAGAAAAATATGCTGTAACTATCTCTTACAGAATTTACATAGGTATATACTAAAATTTACTCCCCGCCTATTATCACAGTATATGATATTTAAAATGCAATAAAGGTTTTGGAAAGATAATACAAATTGTGTTTTAAAACGAAGATTTTGCAAATAAGTACATTTATTCGTGAGAATTGATTTGGAAATCTTTTTACAATATTTCAGGCATGTAACTAGTGTAATTTTAGTGTGATGCGGAAAAAGTAGGATGACATAGCCAAATACGCGCTTATGAGTGGTGCATTTTAAAAGCCTTGCTACAATTTCATTGCCAAACATGCCAAAGTGTCGCTCAGGTACGATTTCATAGCCAAACATGCTCTAATGAGTGACGCCTTTTAAACGCATTGACACAATTTCTATTAAGTAGCCCGCAATAAACGCCAACCATAACAAACGTCACCCTTATATCTGTGGATCATAGTAAGATCAACACCATTTATGTATCATTAACTTAAGTCTCAGAACAATTGATTCATGGTAAAAGAATGACGGTGAAATCAAATAACATACGATTTGCTTTATGTGTGGAGTTTCTGCCTTCATCCATTTGCAAAGATCTGCTTTGATTATCTTTACTTCATCGTCTTTTTCGGCAATTTTAGGGTTTTTAGTCTTCTTCTTTGCTATCTCGTGGGCGGTCTTATTCAGGTAGCTGTTAACTGTAACCTTGTTCACAGTCATATGCCTATAATGAAATAATAAAAGCCGTTAGTACATACATTACTGTAAATTTCCGGTTTTGGCGAATTCAGCGTTAGTACATACATTCCTGTAAATTCCCGGTTTTGGCGAATTCAAAGGTAAATATTCAAATTGTATGAAAACTACATTTTAAATGTTTATATAAATGCAACAATAACGATAGAAATATTTGAGAGAGAAAAAACGCGATCTAAACGGCTCATTCTGCAGAGCTTAGAGCGCAAAGAACACTAAAACTCCTACTGAATGGTTCTATGTTTACTCTATTCAACGTAAAATGTCGCTTACGGCTTTCCCTTTTCTTTAAGGGCCGGAAACACGCTGGCGTCGCAGATGGCTTTCACGTCATATTTCTTGTAGTGGCTCTCAAAACAGTCCTTTACCAGCTTTCCATTAGCCTTGGGGTTCATGTGTGTTTTGTCTGTGGAGCCAGACAATGTGCAAAAGTTTTCGAATTTCTCTACTATATCGTCATCGACGTCTTCCATGATGTATATCAGTTTGCACAGTTCTTATAAACTTTGGATACGTGACACTCCCGTCTGTATTAAAACAGAAAATGTACAATAAAACTCAGAATGTGATGACAATTAAGTGTTTACAAAATAACGTTTAAATAATGGCATTCTAGCATAAAGCTGCTACTATCGCCATTTTCGAGAGAGTAAACTTGTATAAACAATAAGTTAGCGCGCTGTTAGATCCTTTTGAGCTTTTTTCAAATTCACGTCTCGCATCACGCAAGCTACACGCATAATTGAACAAACTTAATAATTGAAATAATTGAAAGAATTGAAACATAAATGGCATGGACCAGTTTCGCATTTGGGCTAAAGTGCATTTTCTGAATAAAATAGGTAGATGTGTTTTAAAGGCATTTGTATTGAACTGGTAAACTGTAATTTGTGGTGTTTATAGAACTAAGGATTCCCACGGACGAGTAATTGTTGTGTAACATAGACGAATGCTTGAATCGATTTTCTTAGGTCCATGTAGATGGTCGGATCTAAAATCTTACCTCACGTATCGAAAGTAAGACGAAACGGAAACGATCATCCAGACCAAAAAATGCGAAAAAATTAAACGGTTATGATACACTTTTCTTACCACCATTATTTTCATGTGGTAACATGCTTTAAACATATACGAGGGGTGTTCGCGAAGTTCGTATAAATATACTGTGATTTGTGTTCTATTGCTAGAATTGAAAAATATACCACAATAATATTTAATGAATTACGATACTCCCTAATAAATATTATACGAATCCATTAAAAAGTTTGATAGTTACATCGATCCTAAAACAGTCTCTATGCGTCACTCGGCGCACACGAAAAACGTAAACGACGTCATATAACGTCACACATCATCCAGGTCCAGTGAACGGCGCACTTTCTCTACGTAGTCACCGCGCAAAGCTACACATTTCTGACTTGATAAATGTCTCCCGGTACCAGTCTGTGTCAAGTTGTGAAACTTTTCGACGGGTTGCCAATGTCAAATCAGCAACGTCTTGGAAGCGTTGTCCTGGTTAAGTGGTTCTCAAGTTATAGGACGGAAACCGTTATCAAGATTTGGACCCCTGTGACCTTGACCTTTAATCTACCGATCCTAAAAACTATAGGGTACATTTACTTTATAAGCTTATTAATGCTACCAGGTTTGAAGGTCCTCAATCAAGTGGTTCTCCAGTTATTGGGCGGAAACCGTTCATTTTACGGACGGGCAATAAACCACCTCTTCTTCGAAGTGTGGGGGGGGGGGGGGGGGGGCTATAATAAGGTAAACATTGCAACCCAACTAACTAACTTGTATTTTTAGTTAATTAACTTAAACCATCTTAGACTTCCTCATGCATTGTTAGCTGCAAACTTCTCCTATGACTGTTAATCAGCAGAATGTGTGCAGCTCTGTAACAATACACGAACATGCCGGTGTTGAAAGACGGTAATATGTAAATACAAAAATTTAAACATCAAAGTGTACAGCAGAGCGTAATAATTATTCTCATTTGCATGACAAATATTGTTCATGGTATTTAAAACGTTAATGAATTTAAATTATATGAGAAAAAACAAATTACCTCACACAAAATGCTTTAATTCTCACAAACTTAAAGCTTAAGCTCAATATCTTCCCTGTCTAGAATTTTATGTTCGACCAAACACAACCAACTAAATGCTTTTGTTGATAAACCGATTGTTAGAATGCATGAATAACATGTATGAAATTTGATCTGATTTGCAATCTTTTTATACATACACACAAAATGTTATTGTCTTCCAGTTTATTCAATAGTCGTAGTTAAAATACAAATATGAAATAAAACATACGTACATTGTAATTGTTTTGTTTTGAATCTTAAATATAATGCAACCTATAAGGAGATCATTTTATTTAAAGCACAGAACACAACCAAGCAAAGTAAGGACAGATCCAGTTTGATTGTGTTAATATGGCAACGAAACTGAAATATGCAACATTCCTCGAGCCTCCATTCATCAGCTTAAGCGGAAGTCTAATAGATTGCATAGGATCTCAAAGAACCCGAAAATATAACAAGTACGGGAAGACTTTTCATAACCCTAACACGACTTTTCAAGATTGTCGTTGTGATAGTAGATCCTTCGAAGCATGGAAAGTAACCAAGTAAAATTAAAGCAGACTCGGTTAGCTTGCTGCGTTCTAGGTTTCAAAAGCATGTTATTTTAAACTTAATGACGTCGGCGTATGACTAAAACAACGCAAGCCATCTGAAGTTGATTTTGCTATTCTGTGTATTTATAGTCGGTTCAAAAGCACCTCGGGTGCTTATGTTGTATTGTTACTTGTCTTGCCGACACAAAATAAAATTTATCTTATCTTATCTTATCTGTGGTTATATTCTTGTCGTATGTTCTTTTTTCCTTGTAACACCAGTATACTAAGAAACGTGTGTCAGATGGTCGAGGTCTCCAGTAGGTAATTGTTTCTGTTTCTGTAAAGAATCATTCGAACTTGCTTGTTAACCGTAGAACAAATATACAATCACTAACTCAGCGAAGTCACTAATGAAGCAATTTATTCAATAAACGGTAGACATACTCCGCCTCTCTTATCAGAAACTCAGAGCTACTTAATCGAGGTAGCTGGCTCTGTTTATGCCTTTAAAGGGAATATGCAACACTGAAAACATCTCTTATTAATAAGAACTTGTAGAAACATTACAACTGGTGAAAGAATTATGAGGGGAAATAGGAATTCAAACAGACATATAGCCAGTTTTATTATTTTACCAAGTTCTTTCCGCATAGAAATGTTGTCAAATGTTGCGAATTCCCAATTGATATGGATATGGAATATCTGTCAATAGTTTTATCAAAGTAGAATTATGTTCGGTTGAACTTACCATTTACAGAGGCCTCGTGGCAATTCTGTGTTTAAATTATCGTGCGTTTGTTTGCTGAATTCACTCCTGGCGGAGATTACCTTTTTTCTTTGGAACGTGGTGGGAATATAAAGGTGAGACCCGTTGCATAATTAACCAGTTTAAGCTTCCTAGTGGTGTTTTGCTACTGACTTTTCGAAGGCGATATCACATGCTATTCCTATATTTGTTATATCTTCGTCAAACTTCGAGGGGTCGGGGTGGACTATATAGGAATCACCTCGTTCCATCCCATTCATCCCGAACTGTTCCCTTAAATATCTTGAGAACCTACACATATATCATTTTAAAACATGAAACAGTTTTAAACCGAGTCTGTTATCATTTTGCTTGGTTGCGTTCTCTGCTTCCAACGGATCTTCTTACAGATTTATTAACTATCACACACGCAATTATTTAATGTCATGTGGTGTCTGTAAAAAGTCTCCCATTACTTGGACTATGTTATCATATTTTCTAGTCCTTTCGGATCATGGAGTCCATTCTAATTTAATACAATATAATTCCGCTTAAGCGGGTGCCTAAATGTGGTGAAGGGTGTTGCATATTTCACTACTTGTCATGAACAGACCCAATCAAATCGAGTTTGCTATTATTTTGCTTGATAACGCCCTATTTACTTCCAAAGGATCTTCATACAGATTGTATTCAGTTCACATACCAGGTCCAAAAACTCTGACTTTTGTTTGGGCAAAATTAATTCCTTTATTTTCACTAGTCACTATTTCTGAAACCAATTAAAGCATTTGATTCAAACTTCCTTCATACCTTGTGAATCATACTGCAAGTTTATACACCAACATACATACCTTTGTATTGTATCTGGACAAAATTAGTAACCTTGTGGACTTAGAAAAAGTGGTAAAATTGCCAATGACTCGATATATCTTTGAAGAATGCGAAGCTTCGACATTAAACTAATATAAATTTTAAAACAGGTTAATAGATCAAGTTCTTATACTTTTGTCTTGACAAGATTATTTCCTTTTCTGCACCTTGAAGATGCCCCAAAATTGATATTTCTTTTGAATATTTTTGTTTTTTTTTGTTGTTTTTTTTTTGCACTTGTAAAATGTCATTTGCATGCATTGAACTAAAACTGCACAGACACTTTTTGAATGCAAGTTTACACATAAAATTTCATAACTCTGCCTTTTTTTTAACATAATCATTCCCATTTTGGACTTGGCAAAATTGTTGATCTTTTTAAATAACTCTGAGAACAAAGGTATTGAAACTTGTCTCCCTTTCTAATTGTACTTAATTTTTTTGTAACTGACCGTTCCAATGTAATGTCCTACTGTGTCCCTTTGTATGTTATCTTTATTTATTGTCTATATGTATTTTTATTTGCATGTCTGTAATGTACACATCTATACTTACAGTAATTTGAGCGGCATGCGTTCTTGTAACATGGTTTTTCTTCTTTGTGCTTGTTTATGGATCGGACATTTGATTTGTGTGAGTTGTCAAAAGCTCCTCTGAATAGGAAAAGTGAAGATTAATAATACACTAATAAACTAAACGTATCTGTTCCTCTTGTAGGCCGACCTCAAAACCTATATATATTCTTTATTTCTACTTTTTAGTGACATACATTTAAACGTAGCATAAATTTGTTAAAAATGATTTTTAGATCCGAGAGTAGTTCGAACCATAGACCAACATTATGTTTACGACAATTACGCAGTTTTAACAATTGCATTATATATGTGTAAGTGCATTGCATTTACTAAAGTATCTGCTTAGTAATAATCACAAAGGAAGTAAACATTTCTTTTCAAAATGAACTAAAAGAAAAACTGAATTAATACAATATATGTAGACACAATATGGCATTTGTGCAATCTTGTTGAGAAAAGGCTAATATATAGCATGTCTGTCTTGAGCAGCGAGTAAAACAGCTTTACAGTGAATATGCATAGACACACTGAAATTTCAAAAGGCATTTTATGATATGACAAATACTGTGGAACAAAAAAATGTTTACAGTCAGTTTAGTTTGTTCCCGATGTTTCTGTGATCTGTGTTGTTTTTGTCACCATTTCAACTGACGTTTTGTCTGCAACCAAACTTTTAAAATAGTACATTAAGTCCAGACTGGTATATTTGTATGACATAAACAGAAATTAGTTGAATTTTAAAAGTTGCAACCGTAACAAATTCCAGCTGTATGGTTTCTCTGTGTTTAATTAACTTGAAATAAATATATTTAATTAAGTTGAAATTAATTTTCCCGTACATAGTTAACTGCCAACTTAACCTATATGTATGTTATGCAGAATCTCTATTCAGCACCGTTACAACCTATCCAAGACGGTACATGTCATGTGCTAACATGCCAAAATTTAAATTTTATTACTTTACGCAGATGCTTTAATACTTCCAAAACTTAGTGGGTATCTTCAAGCATTCTTGTACATATTAATTAACAACCTATTTGTGAGCCTGTATGAAATTTGGTCTATTTGTAATTATTTAAGCATGCAGAAATTCTGTGTTGTCATCTTCAAATTGATGGTCGTAAATCAAGCGAAATACTTACAATTATAGATGTAATCTGGGGTTTTTATACTTTGATATAATTAGTAAGATTTATTTAATGAACACTAACTATCATGAATGACAACTTACCTTTAAATATCAAAATATTATAGACTGTGCACTTAAGTCTTTGCGAGATGCCAGTCCAGTGAAGAAATCCTTTTCGTGTTTGATGAATGAACTGCTATCTCTAGCACTGAGCGTCCTCTTGGTTCTTTCGAGTTTATTGTTTTAGATGCTCTTGAGTTACTCTATAGATTTGCTTAAGCTTTAAATACGATTATCAATCATGATTGTGATATCTTCTCACCTCAAACCGGACATATTCATAATCGTTTGGACAAATGTTCTCCATCGGGTACTAAATAGCGTTTTATATACCATGCCTTCTGTAATCATTGCCCTTGTTACAGGTTCACCTAGCGGTAATAACTTTGATTTACATTGTCCTGTGACTCTGAAACATGATGTGGTTCAGAAGGAGGTTAGGTGCGCACCATAAGCCGGTTTGAACTCCCCAGTGGTGTTTTACCACTGACTAATCCAATCATTTGCACACTGTGTCAATTGTCATTCACTATATCCCTTTATTTGTTCGTGTCGTCCTCTTTGAATATAAATCATGTTATACTTTGTATATGCATTTTGTGTATATGTTAATCATGTACACATCCATGCATATACTGCTACAGTGTTGCGGTTTGAAGAGGCTTCGTTCTCGGAACATTGTTGTTCCTATGGGATATTTGATTTTGTTTTCCAATAAGTTCTAAGATTTGCACAATTTACAAAGCAGTTGTCTCCCCTTACAGGCTGCATCAGTAGTGGAGGTAATTTAAGATTACTTGTAGACTTCCGGTGCAAAACCTTATTACGAAAAGCTGGTGCTGCCGAAAATCGAATTCTCAGCATCTAGTGGAATATGTGGTTGTGTTTTTGTAAACGTACCATTGGACACACACCTGATATTAAATCGGAACGTGTGTCCTTTAGCTTATTTTTTATCCTTTCATTACAGCTTTGCATTAGCATCTATTTGAGAATTTATATGCGGAATGAGATTAATAAAGCTCGATAGCCAAGTGGTAGAGCGTCCGCTTAGAGTGCGGGAGTTCGTGGGTTCGATCCCCGGCCGCGTCATACCAAAGACGTAAAAAAATGGTACCAGTGGCTCCCTTGATTGGCGCTCAGCATTTAAAGGGCAGAAACTGGCCTCTTCTCTCATACCCTCGTGGCGATGGATTCCATCAGGAATGAGGTGTCGAGAGTGATTAATATAAGTTGTAGAACTTCCTTCACGATCGACCTAAAATAAATTATGTATAAACAAAAGCTGTCTGACTTCCTTTTTGCTTTCTTTTTACTCATGTATTTCTCCTCTTCAGCCGTTGTAAGAGAAAGAGCTTATGTAGATCTCTTAATTGCTGGAGCCTTTGTCGCCCTCTGACGTTTCGCTAACCGCACTTAACGGTAATTAAACTACATTTTGATACACAGTTCCAAATCTTTCCTATAAATACGTAATGTTCACAGCTCTTAGAAATGTTTCACTTTTTATCTCACCTCCAGAACATTTTTATAGTTAAACCGTTTGTAATGTGTCTGTTTGTTTTCGACTTTTTTCTTGCACTCACCTTTCGTTACCTTTTGTAACATATGGATGGCACCATTTATCTGTGACTTACAATTTCCATGATTTTTGAGGAAGCCAAGGAACATGTTATCTTGTTTACCCAAACTTCGAAAGATAAATGCTTGGAAGGTAATAGGCAACTTAAATGGATTTTGGCCGCCTGAATACGATCCGTATACGCCTCATCACACGTAGAATTCGAGTGTCCAGTCATGTACAAGCAGATTTCTCTCGAGAATTCGTAGCTAAAACTACTTGCAGTTTCTTTGTTCCTGCAAAAGCCGTTTCAATGAGCTGTGTAGTCAAATCTATTTCCGTCCTCTTGATACCTATACTGTTGAGGGAATGTCGGTGGTACGCTCGTGATGAAAAAATGCACGGAGGGGACCAGGGGTCTTCCTCCACCATCAAAGCTGGAAAGTCGACATATGACCTATAATTTAAACCCAACAAAAACAAAACAAATATACTGTGTAGATTTTCGGGTGTTGTTCTTTGTGGTTGGGCTTGTCTAAATAGCTGCAATGATTGGTGCTGAATAGGTGCAAAGGGTTTCAAAGTATATATAGGTGCCTACGTGATAAAGTAGTTAAAGACACTGACTTAAAACTACTAGCCACTCAGTGATTGCTTTGGCATCATCTAATTATTTCGTGTTAGGAAGACACCCTGTTGAAGGTAAGTGGTTCTAAACAGTTTTCCACTCATATACAAGATAACGTATGAGGAACGCCTGGGTTCTGTCTCCGCCAATAAAGCTTGGAAGTCATCATTTGACCTACAGATGTGTCGTGTCTGTTTGTCTTCAGTTCTGTGTCGGTTTGTCTTAACAAAGCATATTGAATGTTCTGGCCATTTATCCTTGTGTTGCTAAGTTTTACATTTTTATTACGAAACATGTGATAGAATTGTAGGAAGCCATCATGCTACAAGCCAATTATATATACATGTTTAAAAGGTTAATTTCAGGGACGGCGTATCATACGACAGTTAAAGTAAATATTTCCATAGATATATTCAATGTATAGTCGTTATAATATATGGGCTGACGCCCTTTCTTTGAAAAACTAAGGCAAATGTAATGCTCGTAATAAATTAAGACACGTATAAAATACACATACAAGCATAAATCTTCTTTTTTCTGTAAATACACATAAAAAGTTAAGACACCCAATTCATAAAACATCTGAAACAACACAAAAAAAACAACAACAATAATTTATAAAACAAACTATATCTAAAAAGTCGGCTCGAATTAAGGTTGCCTAGATCAAGAGTGTAAATATTTATCACAGGAAACATATAAAATCTTGAACTTAAGTAAACACAAAAAAGTACTCCATAAAACAGATTATAACAAGAGTGGTAACGTCTTACTGATAATCCACGCCAAACAATTTAGTGTCGAGTTGCAAGTATTGATTATACACTAAAGGGATATTTTGGAAAGACTGTAATGTATTTCTACTCGTATTGCATTGGTGCGTGATAAAAACAACACTCTCGTAATCAAAATTCTATGAAATTGTCCATTGTCTTCTCCTTTGGTTACTTTTTGCCGTATGATCCTTCACCTTTGTAATTGCCGACGTAACCAGAGTTATCGGCAATATCAGCCCGGCCTTCTATACCCTTGCCCTTACCGTCGGCGTCAAATCGTTCCTTGTGTGCGCCAGTATACTGAGAGGCATCTGTCAGACCGCCTACATTTCCAGTAGCGGATTGTTTCTGTAAAGAGAACAATGGTTAGTGTTCGCCAAATTACTATACATGTAGAAAAGCTATTGCTCAGTAAGTAAGTATTCAAGTTATTATCTGCCTAGGAAGAGCTAAGTCTTTGGTTAACCTAACTACAACCTTTATTTAGTATATTATACACTCAATATGTGCGTACATTCAATAGGTGCGAATTAATGTTTGCGGTAGCATGTTATCCAAAATTATAAATGCATCTCTAGATGCCGCGTATATGCCCATTGCGTTCAAACATTCACGAATAAGACCGCTTCTAAGAAAGCCAAGCCTAGATTCTAATGTCCTAAAAACTATAGACCTGTATCAAATTTGTCTTTTCTGTCTAAAGTCTTAGAAAACGTGGTAGATGTTCGAATTCAAAATCATGTGAGGAACAATGAACTCCTTGAAGTCAATCAATCTGCTTATAAGAAATCCCACTCGACCGAAACCGCCCTATTAAAAGTCAAAAATGACATTCTTCAATCGTTGGATAAGAACAATGCGACTATTCTTGTGATGCTAGATCTCTCTGCATCATTTGACACTATCGACCACGGGACGTTGATTCATAGCCTAGCGCGTCACTTTGGTATTACAGCAAGTCACTCGCATGGATGACGTTATACCTTAGTGACCGCTACCAGACCGTATGCATAGACAGTAAGCTGTCACAACCAGTGCTCATGAAGTACAGTGTACCCCAAGGGTGTGTCCTGGGGCCAAAGAACTACACAATGTACACAAAACCAGTCGGAGCTATCTGCAGAAAGCATGGACTGAACGATACACAGTTATATTAATCCTTCAAACCGATTTATAAACAGAATGTCTTGAATGTTGAATGTTGAAGAGGACATCCATCGCGTTGAAAGTTGTTTAAAGGAAATAGTAAGTTGGATGAATACCAACATGTTGAAACTCAATGCTGATAAAACAGAATTAATCATACTTTCATCTGAACACAAAGCACAATCTGTTTCATGCATATATGTGACAAGTGGACGGCTCTGAAATCAAACAATCAGGCATTGTCAGTAACCTCGGTGCTTTCCTGGACTCGAACATGAGAGTGGAGCAACATTTGAATAGTGTGTGTAGGAATTCTTATGCACAGATGCGGCAAATTAGCCACATTAGACAATATATAACCGCAAACGCAAACAAATCTCTAATTAACTCTCTTGTTACATCACGTTTGGATTATTGTAACTCTCTTCTATATGGGATTCCATAACAGTCAATGAACACACTACAATATGTCCAAAATACGGCAGCTAGAATCGTAACCAGCACACCCAGATACGACCAAATAACACCTGTGCTGCGTGAACTCCATCGGCTTCCTGTGCAGTGTAGGTAGAATACAAAATTCTAACACATATAAGGCACTCCAAGATCAATCATCTCCTTATGTAGTGAACATGTTAGAAATATATACGCCATTCAGAAATCTGAGATCCAAGAAGAATGCATTAAGACTAGTGGTGTCCGAATGTCGGACAGTACGATTTGGCGACAGGAGCTTTCAGATAGGAATGCCCTCCCATCTGGCATAAGAGTCTGCAAGGCCTTGCAAAGTTTCAAAAAAGCGCCAAAAACAATTCTTTGGGAACTAATCTCACTAATTACCTGGTAGAATAATTTATGTACTTTGCCGGTCAATCAAGAACTCTAATCACGAACTCTAGTGTGACAGAATAATATAAACAGTGTTTTTTTTCTGTGGGATATATCATAGATGTTCTCCGGACCGTTTAGGTGGGGATTGACCCAATCATCCAGGACGGTTTGCATGCTGTGATGTATTTCACAGGTATTATACTGATTAATTCTGTCTGTTCAAAATGTAGGATATTTCTGTTTTAGCTCTAACCTGTAACTTTGATGGATCAATTCATTTTTTACGCTATTGTATTTACCGTAATGCAATTTTAAATTCATTCTATACTAGTTCAATTACCATTTTTATTGACCATTATATAGATGCTTTTATGTAAAGCACTTTTGAATTTATTTTTATACGAAAAGATTGCTATATAAATGTGGTATAAATCTCTCTATAATAATAATAATTATCCAGGTAACTGAAACCACCCTAAATGAGACAAAGGTAGGGCACAGATGTTACTCTTTGGGTAAAAAGAAAATCAAACGCTCTCCTGAAAGAAACAAGAGGACCATGATGGTCCTGAATACGCTCACTTTCCGCCGATACCCAGTTTTGAGCTATGCTGTCGTATTCTTTTCTTCTTTTGGCAATTTAGTGTGCTGTTTTTGATAAATTATCCACGTATCTTTGTTAACTAACATTGTCTGAAAGACATCAAAAGACTAGCAAGTTGATGTCAAAATCAGGTACCAAATGCATTTTAAGGGTATTGACTAAAGGCAAATGAACATATTAAGGATGAACTGAATGATTACCATGTTAAAAGTTCTTATCAATATGTTACAGTTTTCCCTCGTAAGTTACATCTAAACCATTGTTATCTATTTCATTCAAATGCATGCGTTAAACAACATAATTTTATAAAATCTACGGTTCCTTCTCTTTCAAAGCGGTGAACACGATGGCATCACAGATGAACTTGACGTCGTATTTCTTGTATCCTTTATCGAAACAATCGGCGACCAATTTGCCACTGGCCTTGGATGTCATCATTGTCTTGTCCTTGGATCCTGCCAAGGTACAGAACTCTTGGAATTTCTTAACTAAGTCATCTCCGGCGGTAGCCATTTTCTATTTCTGCAATAGAATACATGTCCAGATATCAAATAATGCTTAATAAATATTAATGTTGCATTTTCGTCGTTTCTGATACGATACAAAATATAAACTCAATTTTGTCTAGTGTTTACTTCATCTGACAGCGTAATCTAAGAAACTATCAGTTATGCAGTAAATGTATCGGAAATGAATTACATTGAATTTTCTTTTGTTATCATTTGTACCAAAAAAAACATGTATAGTTAAAAACAATCGGGATGGTCCAGTATTGCATTTTATCCTGTCACTTGCAGTATTTTCGCCCCGATATCAGGGTGCCGTATATCTTTCTTGATATACCGTCAGTTGACACGTGACCAGTGATATACGGTCAGTTGATCATGTGAACTTATGATCGATATTGTTGTCATAAGAAATTTTGCATTGAAACCATCACCATTGTGTTGGAAATGTCCGAACTAAGAAAATGAGTGGTCAAATAATGAGTTTTTATTCAAAAACGAAGAAGTTATTGCGATTTTGTCGTCATTATATAAGTGACGTCATTACGAATATGACGTCATTAAAACGGTTGTCGCATACTTATTTTTGTAAAATAAATTGCCAAATATCGGAAAATGAAGTAATGACAAGATAAATAGAATAATAGGTTAGTGCCTAAGATGGAGAAAGTTTATCTGGCTCGGCTCCGGACGTTATCAGGTTCGCCTTCGGCTCACCCGATAACCTCCTCCACCTCGCCAGATAAACTTTCTCATCTACGGCACTAACCTATTATTCTCTATACACCAGTATTGCACTTTTATAGTCGAGGTATACTGTAGTGTGTACGTTTCAGTGCTCATATGACCATGCTTATATACGTCAAGCTTTAGCAGATATACCAAAATAATGTACAGTTGTATGATCAGCTAAATGTTATGTTGCCTAGCGCATAAAAGGCATTATTACTCTCAGCTGCATATATTACATATATTGTAGAACATGTAGAACACATGAAAAGATCGAGCCAATACCAAATTGAGCTCAGGCAATAACAGTAAGTCAGGACACATGTGAAAAAAATTCAAGTAAAATTATCAAAAGTTGAAGGATAGTTAAGCGGTAATATCCTGTATTAAGCACAATGGTAAACACACACTATACTTTAACAATAATTCTGTACAGGAGTCATCATGCATATGAGATTGTGTAGTAGCAATAAAACATATAAAAACACGGCAACAAATAACATCTGCACATGAAAGGGGTCTAAGATATATACTAGTAATAATACTTGTTGAAATAAAATACTAATCATGTAAGTTCTGCTTCTGTACCACTCAATAAATACATATTCCGAACTGTTCAACAAAATATTAACACTGTATGAAAACAAATGAAACAGAAACTATGTACTTTTTACAAAACAAAAACAAACAAAAAAGACTAGAAAGAAAACAGGAACAAAAGAGAAAAAATAACATTAAAGTTTAAATACAGATAAAATTGTAATAACTTCTGCTTGGATATTTGATAAAAAGGTAAACCTTTGTAAGAATGAGTCATCAACATTTTTTCAAACCTTATTACATTTATAGCATATAAAATGTTCTTTGAAAAATCTATTCATGCGTTTCAGCGGCATTACTCAATTTATTCAAATATTTGTGAAAACACTCGATACGAGTTAGAATCTGTTAATGTTGTTGTATAAAGAAGTAAAACACGCATCATGAAATGGATGAAGCAGCGACAGAACCCATTGGAATGTCAGTTCTGAAAATGAGTTTTACTTTCTGAGATATATTACTTTTCCTTTAAAAACAATCAGTGAGAGAGATCCATTTCCTGCATGTACTTATTCATGTAACCATAGCAACACTATAGTTACAGAAGATGATATGTCTGTAATAAATGAAGCGGAAATATCAGGAAATAATTGCGAATGTGTGACACATCATATTTCACAATTATGTAATAATGTAGCATCAATACTATATTTTCATTTACTAAAGTAGAACAAAACATTAAATAAATAATTTGTCAGTTTAAGTGTAATGAAACACCAGTTTTATTACTGTTTCCCATCCGTAAAGGCACTGGCCTCCATATTTTGCCTAAAAATTATCTTTCTTTCAAAATGAAGTTTGGTCAAATTATGAACATTAGAATATGAGTTTTTGTTTCTAGAATATTTTAAAAATGCCAAATCAAGGAAAAAGATGACCGCGTCGGGAATCGAACTCAGACGGCCGCGGCACTTTTCGATTTTCGTCGTAAAAAGTAGTAAAAACAATTAATTCTCATGTGTTTCCATAACATATAGTCTGTCAGTAATAAAGTTTTAAAGAATTCTTAAGAAATATAGCATGAATTTTCAGATGTCTAAAATATATTTTTTGTTGTTGAACGATGTGGAAGCCAGTGCACTATAAACACTATAATTCTGTACTATGTAGTATTTCACATACACATAAACCTCCTTCAATGTTCACGGATTTCCACAGGGTTGACATGAAAAAAATGCACAGTAATTTCGACGGTATAAGGCCGAGTATTTTGATAATAAATTGCTGAATCAATTGTATTTAGTTGATCTCATTGGAAAGACTACATCGCATTGCATCAGTATTTGTATTACATTTTGGTAGAATTCGCCCAATTTCAGTTTGTCCTCAAATCATGAAACAGAAATTTCAAATTCAATAGGCTTAACCTTATCAAACGCTAAGCTGGAAATTGATTTCCAACTCGTCTGAATTAATAAACATGATTTTATAAACTTGCATTTTGTGCAGTTTTTGTTGATACCTATGATTTCAAATTACGACAACTCTTGGCTCATGCAGGTATTAAGCGGTGTCTGACATGTAAAAATGGTTATGGAGATGATCACTCAGCATGAAGACATCCATTGCAATAGATTATTTGGATCTTTTAGATTTTTTTTTTGTAAAATGTTTTAAAACTTTAGGCAATATATGATATATTCATTTTGTTTTGAACTTATTTATAGAACAAAAAACTTTGATCAGTTCTATGAAAAATAAGAAGTATCTATTTAGGTACTAACTAATGTAAATCTCGATACTGTAAGATTGAACTTGAAATTGACTTATGAACAGGTGTTATAGTACAACATATAATGCGAGAATAATTGGTGTTGTTAAGGGTTTCGGATAAACAGAACTAGACGAGTAGATGCGCTCTTCTATATATTTATTTTCTATGCTCATACACATGTACGGAATTATAATAATGTACAATATCATAAACGCACAATGCAATGACAACATTGCTTAAATAATTACTGAATTATTTTAGGAAATAGCACAAAATGTATTTATAACAATTAAAATAAGTTGCATACCGACTATGATGTCTTAAGCGTCGAAACCTTTAATATTATTTTTCATGGCAATGCGCCGCTTCTTAACGGAAGTAATTCAAACGTTGACATACGGTATAAACAACTGACGTAACGGACGTCGCGCAAAAATGTGCACGACGCGACGTTAACAAAAAGCGCCAAAAATGACGTCTGCTGGATTATCTAGTTTTAACAAGCGATGTTAAATAACAAATTAATTTAAGAATCAACATTTAAATGATTCTTACAGTGCCCTCCATGAAATGTCTTAATTTCATCACTTTTCACGTGTATTAAAGATACTTGTATACCCTTCAACAATGTGTTCATAATATTCAATATTTTAAAGCTTAACAGCTTGTATAGATTACAAACAATAATTAAAGTACCTGTATAATGTTCATTCAATGAATTAGAATTCACGTTTATACATATATACATTAATCACTCTGAGCTTCTAACAGACATAACTTCGTAATTGGTCTCACGAAGCTCGAGTTCCTAGATTGAACCTTACATTTACGTATATGCCCATCCCTACCCTCAATGATTTCGGTAACTCTGCCAAGCGGCCACTACCCTCTCGGTCCTTTGTCTTCCACCAGGAGAACCACGTCATTGACTTGTACGTCACGTGTTTCTCTCTGCCACTTCTGTCGAGTTTGCAGGGTAGGCAAATACTATTTAATCCACCTCTTCCAGAATGTGTCTGCTAGGTATTGGATCTGTCTCCACCACCTCTTGCTGTAACCGTCTTCCTTCTTGAAAATTCCACTCGGAATACTAGTATTAGACTTCATTAAAAGAAGCATATTTGGTGTCAATGCAGGCGGATCTCTTGGGTCGCTGCTTACAGGTGTTATCGGTCTGTCGTTGAGTATTCTTCCTGTCTCAGCTA
This sequence comes from Mercenaria mercenaria, assembly GCF_021730395.1. NCBI lineage: Eukaryota > Metazoa > Mollusca > Bivalvia > Venerida > Veneridae > Mercenaria > Mercenaria mercenaria. The sequence goes on from NC_069362.1 coordinate 31,715,714, forward strand.
TCAGGTCAATAATTTCTCGTCTGTAAGTAGTTGTTCTCTCGCAAGAGCTTTGAGTATGGTGCGCGTAGACCTAATCATTCTTTCCCAAGCACCCCCAGTGTGACTGGCATGCGGTGGGTTGAAGTGCCATTCTACAGCATGCTGCACCATGATTCGTCCAATCTTGGACTGGTTCCACTCATCTATAAACTTCTTTAGTTCTTTGTCTCCGCTCACTAAATTTGTCCCATTGTCGCTATAGATCTTCTCAGGATATCCTCGCCGGCTTGAGAATCTTTGATAGGCCGCCATAAATGAATCTGTTGTCAGACTGTGTGTCACCTCGATGTGGACTGCTCTGGTGTTTAAACAAGTAAACAGACAACCATATCTCTTCGAGCATGATCGTCCATACTTCACCATCAAGGGACCGAAGTAATCTACACCCACAAACGTAAATGGAGGCTTGTCAGGTGTCGTCTGTTTTTTGATCAATGGCGCCATCTGCTGGGTAAGTGGAGGATTGTGTTGTCGTTTACAGACGAAACATCTTCCAAAAACTTTCTTTACAGCGCTGTGACCACGTAACATCCAGTAATATGCCCGTGTTTCTGCAAGTACTTGCTGACTTCCCACATGACCGTTGTTCTGATGGAAATAACGGATAATAAGCTCTGTCAAGTGATCAGCGTGCGGGAGGATAACTGGACACGTGTTATAATCGGTGTTGTTCTGTCTTCGATACATTCGGAAGAGTCCGTTTACTAATACGGGGTTTAACGTTACTAATCGACTGTCCTTCTTAACAGGGTGTCCTTTACGTATATCTTCTATTTCCTGTTTAAGGTATTGGACCCGTAATAAAGTACCTCCTTTTTGAAGAGTATTCAATTCCTATCATAAACCTTCTTTGACTGCAATTTATAGGGGTGCGTAGGTTCAAGCCCCACTGGGACCCATTTTTCTCTCCATATTTTCCTTTTTTTCTAGTAAGCTTTTACTTCTTTCAAGACTTATTAGATGGATGTTTTGTACAAAAGCGGAAAATTTTCATTTTATAAGCGATTTCTTGCTGTTCAAAGTGAATTTACCTCTGAATCAGGAGGGGTAGAGTTAAACATCTTTAGAAATACTGAGTTACATACGAAAAAAGTTCTCTAATTTGCCGTCATTCTTCAGGGTACATATTGTGGAAGAAATGCAGGTAGGTTTTACTATAGCCCCAAGGTTATTTTTGAATGAAGTGAGCAAAATTCAAAACAGACCTACAGGATTCGACTTTAATTTTTCAATGTTGGAGTTAGAATTCTGTATCATTAAATCTGTTTACTTGAGGCACCCTAGAAAAAAAGATATTTACAGTATTATTTTGTGTTTTATAATTGTTAAACTATAGTTTGATGTTTCTTTCATCACTATTAATGTTGTAATGAATTCTCTGCAAACATTTTAGATAGTGACCATCACATTGAAGTTTGTCTCTATTTGAGCTTGAGGAAATTCCATAAATTATACAAAATTTATTAAAAACGGCACGGTAAAAGTTGTTTAAAATTTGCAACACGGTTCGAAACATGGTCAACTTAAAGAATATATCAAGCAAATGCCATTTTTAAAACATTACTATTAGGGGTCCAATACCTTAAAATAGGTATTCTGTATATGTCGCAGTATGGCATGAGAGGCGTTTAGTAACTCGGATGCACTTAGATCGCGTTGTTCTTGTTGTTCGTCTGGAGTCAGGTGATGTCGTCTGCAGTACTTCATGAACCTCAGTAACCACGCAACCGCTCTCCGTAGTCTAGTCCAATCAGAGTAGTGCCTGATGAAATTATTTACATGTAAATCATGTTCTGTATTCAAAGCCGTCACGTTAACTGCAACATCATTCTTGATTTCAGAATCGCCGTATATTTATTCTGGCTCATTAGGTAATCGAGGCCAACTCGATTCCTCGTGAAGAATGAATTCTGGTGCGTTTAGCCAAGTGCTGATGCCATCCATATCACTCGGGTCAATTCTCCTAGAAGCTATATCGGCCAGGTTCGAACCTGAGTCTACATACCGCCACTGCTCTGGACGTGTCGTTTCGTGAATGTCACTTATTCTGTTACCAACAAATGTCTTGAACCTTCGAGTAGTGTTGTTAATGTATCCAAGAAGTATCATGGAATCCGTCCAAAAGATGGCTTGATCGACCTTTAGGTCCAGTTCCACTGACAACATGGCATAAAGACGGCAGGCCACAACAGCGCCACATAACTCTAACCGTGGAATAGATGCTTGCTTTATCGGTGCTAATCTTGACTTCCCAACTACCAGCTTGCAGGCAATTTTATTGTGTTGATCAGTCAATCGTAAGTATGCGCATGCGCCGTAGCCTGTCTCAGAACCATCACTAAACACGTGCAGCTGTACGTTCTTCAATTCGCCGAAATGACTAGGGCGGAAACAACGATTAATACTCAAGTGTTCCAAATGAGGTAGGTTGGCTATCCATCGTTGCCACTCGTCACGTTCTTTCTGTGGAACTTCTTCATCCCAGCCTATCTTCTGTCTACACAGGTTTTGCACAATCGCCTTCGCGCGTAATGTTACTGGTGATACAAATCCTAGTGGATCAAATATCGAACTAACTATGGAAAGTATACCACGTCTCGTCAAGGGTTTATCTGCAACTTTGATTTTAAATGTAATAGTATCGTCGTTAACATTCCAGTTGACGCCCAATGCACGGTCACTGGGTAGTACGTCCCCAGGGTCGAGATTAACAGCGTCGGTGCACGTTCGGAATCCGGAATCGTGTTGAGTAACGTCCGACTGTTACTTATCCATTTTGTGAGTCGGAAACCACCCAAATGCATCAGAGACTGTAAATCTGCTGCAAGGTTCACTGCTTCCATCTCAGATGGGACAGACTTCAAACAATCATCAACGTAGAAGTTCCTGTCAACTGTCGATATAACCTCGGCTTCAAATTTATCTGCGCTATCACTGGCTGTTTTCTTCAGTGCATACGCCTCACAGCTAGGGGAGGAAGTAGCGCCAAACAAATGAATCCGCATACAGTACGTCTTAGGTGTCTTGGACATGTTTCCGCCAGGCCACCATAGAAAGCGAAGTGCGTCACAGTCCTTCTCACACACACGAACCTGGTGAAACATCGCCTCTATATCAGCGGCACAGTCAAATACAACACGAACCTTTCCGGGTTTATTCACGTTCGTCACCGGATGGTGAGGCAAGTACCATATTCTTTTCGACTTTGAGCCTTCATTAGTCACTTCTTTGGCATAGCCTTTGTCTATGTAGTCTGTTACTGTCTTGGTGTACATCTCATGTAGCACGTTGTCACGAGAGAGTTTCCTTTTCAGTTGATGAAGGCGCGCATGCGCAAGTGTTAAATTATTCGGCAAACTAGCGTCATCCTGCCGCCACGGAAGTCCCATCTCGTAGTGACCGTTAACGAATGATAGTGTAGAATCTATTAGACCCAGTGCCCTCTTGTCTTCTACTGACATGGAATCTTTCTGGTAATGGGATGTGTCGCTGAAGTCGGACGTCGACATACGCTCAAGTTGTTGTTGTAGTATTACGTCACTGGACTGGCCAAAATGAATGTTCACCGGTTCTCTTACATTTGCTGCTCTTTTCTGTTCAGTGCTGGTCCGAGGGATTGGTCCACGCACTGCCCACCCAAGTCGCGTTCTCACTGCGTACGGCTCACAATCACTTCCGGTGCGCACATCCAATGGAATATGGGCTTCCGGTGTATCCGTACCAATCAGTAACATGACTTCATTGATGTTAACGTCTGGAATCTTTATGTCCAACCAGTAGGGTATGTGTCGAATATCGCTAGCGGTGGCAGCAGAACGCGTTGATATAGGCAACTGCTTCATCGTCCAAGCATTGTTGAGCTTAACTTCGTCATCGCCGGGAACAGGACTCACCGTTAAATCAACTTCCTGTCCCTATGTAGTACTATCAGCGGAGTTGACAGTCGATATCTTGAATGTGACGGGTTTGCTAGGTACATTCAACTTCCGGATTAGTCTTTCATCACACAGAGTCTTGTCAGCACCATCATCGAGCAGGGCGTAGGTATGACAGAAGTTACCGTCCCCACCCTTAACAGACACTGGTATAATCCCCAGACATGTTTTAAGAAAGGAGCCATTTGTGGCTGCGCAATTTACTGATTGTTGCGTAACAGGCGTTTCATTACTTACTGGAACCCAGCTATGTAACAATGTATGATGTTTTTTTGTTCAACCAGATATAGTACATAATTTCTGTTTCCTACATTTGCTAGACATATGATTGCGTTTAAGGCAATTAAAACACAGTTTATACCTCAGAACATGTTTCTTTCTATCCAATAAAGACATATTTATAAACTTATGACATGATGCTAGGTCTATACATGAACCAAAACAACCAGAACATTTTCTTTCGAACTTTGGCTTTTCATTTTCAGTACATGTGGACAAAGTAGTCACTCTATCTTTTACAACATTTCCAGGCAGAATATGTGGCTGCTTAGTACCTTTATACTGCACATTTTCTTTAACAATATCAATACCGTACACTGAACTAGCCACACGTGACCTCTCGTCAATGAACCTTGTCAAATCAGAGAAACTTGGTTCTCTCCCAGACTCATAGATGGAGTGAGCGATATCAGCCCATTTGGTTCTCAAATGCATAGGCAGACTACAGACAAGTCGCCTCAAATTTTCTGAGTTATCTATATCAGAGACAAAACCTATTTGGGATAGAGTCATTTGACATCTTTGCATATCTAACGCTAACATAGACAGTGCGTCAACATCAGAGGCCCTTACCTGTGGCCCGTATAATAGTTTATCAATGTAATTTCTTGCGATTACATGCGGCCTACCATAACGAGATTGTAAAATTTCTTTAGCTCGTTTGTATCCATCATCAGAACTTAACAATACACAATCCTCAATACAGGATTTAGCCTCACCAGAACAATATTGTATCAAGTAACTCAATTCTCGACTATTGTCATCATGATGGATGGACTAGAAGTTACAGATTCGTCACTGTGAAGTTACATATTCGTGACTGTGAAGATTAGAAGCTCGGGAAGTTATATTAAGAGGTTAGTGAGTGCATTATAGAACTGCATTATAGCAATATTGAAATTCCAATGGAGCAGACAAATTTCACAGCAGCTAGAAAGTCGCGCACTGCATATCTTTCACAGCTAACCAGACACATCAAAGAACTTGAAAAACAAATGGTATCTTATGAAAATGCAGAAAAGGTGAAAAAAATCTATGACCGTTTATGTGAAAGATACGAACTATTTAAATCGGCACAAATCCAGTGTCTAGATCTGTGTGAAGATACAAATACGGTGGGTACTTTAGAAAGTACTTTCACAAGCCAACAGAATAATTTTATTGAATGCAAGGAACATTATACGGAATGGCTTAAACAGTTGCAGACCACAACGGCAGACGACAACAGATCTGTGCGCTCTAGTGCCAGTTCTGTACGGTCGGCACGTTCAATGTTACAAAGTGCTAGAGCTAAGAGGCTTGTTGCAGAACATCGTTTAAAAACTTTAAGAGAAAAACAGAATTTAGAACATAAACAAAAGGAACTTGAGAACCAACGCGAACTGTTAGAACAGGAGAGCGAGTTGGAAGAGGCTAAAATCGAGGAGTCGGTATTTGAAACTTCCGGAAATCAGACGCATATAATGAGCGGATGTGACACGAATATTCCGACTTCCGGCGGCACACGGAATCAAATGGTTAGAGACCACCAATTGTTTTCCCATAGACTTCCATTGTAACATTATGGCGTGTACGGCCTTCCATACATCGAAACATGTATATCTAATTACAAGTTTTTCAAGAACTATCTTAGTTCTACCAAAATATCGGACGAAAAACATATGAATAGTGATACTTTATTTAAGTAATTTTTGTGTGAATGAGATGACCCCCTGTTTACATCATTGACATGGCGGGAGAAATTCGTTTGATAAAACTTTTTTTCAATACACATAAAATGTAGCAAATTTTGTCAAAATGTGTAATAAAATACTGTAAATGCAGTGAAAAAATAATCACTTCCTGGGTGTGTTTACATGACTGACCAATCAGAACGCACAGACGTTACCTTATTCCCAGGTATACACTTACCTCATTCCCAGTAAGTTCCCTGTACTTTTTTGAATTGGTGGTCTCTGACCAAATGAGAAATCAAACATGGCGAAAATTGTTAAGAGTTTCGGATAAACAGAACTAGACGAGTAGATGCGCTCTTCTGTATATTTATTTTCTATGCTCATAGCATGAAATTCCAACACATGTGAGCGAGCGATTCTCTGAAACAATGTATGTGACATTATTTATTATACGCTCGAAACATAAAAAACATATACATGTACGGAATTATAATGTGTGTGTGTAGATCGTTTCCGCTTTTGTTGTAGCGTTGACCACTATGTGCATTATCGTTGTCATCACAGGTTGCTTACACAATGTGCTTTTTCACTTTTGCTTCTTTATTAATATGAAAATATTGTATTAAATTTGAGGGAAGTTGTTTCAATGTCATTTAATAAAATCTGCCTGATGATTCTATAAATGCTGCAAAAGCTTTGACAAGTTCTTCTTTTGCAGTGACTGTCACATCCTCTATTTCTCCTGCCAGTGTAGACATGGAAATGGTGCTGCAGTCTATGCTATTCCTGTATAGTATGTCCTCAACTGTCCTTTCAAGTGTATCTCTTTGTGAAGAGAATCTTAAACATTTGAAAATGTAGTGATCAACTGTTTCTGGAATTTGCATTGTTCACAATACTTGGATAAGTTCTTATCAATTTTAGACCAATGATTTCTTAATTTACTGTGACCACACAGCAGTTGGTTTATTATTGAAAAGTTTTTTCTGTCTTCTTCTCCTGTACAGTTCCTTGATCCTGCCCTGCTGAAAATTTCTTGTATGGTGTCTGTTTTATCTGATAATAAGTATTTGTTGTTCCATTTTTAACAGCCTTACTTTTCATAGCAGTCACAGCTTCTCTAGCATCTAACATCCATGTCTCTTCTGTTTCTGCCATGCTCATTTCTGTTGCAGCCATTTTTGCTTGTTTGTCAGCCAACTCATTACCAGTCAAATTTTTGTGTCCAGGAATCCAGTGAACCTCTGTATGATTTTGTCTCTCTTCAATTGCAGCTAAATATTTCTTGATGTTACAGATGGCCTCAATTTTGTTGGTGAGGATTGCAAAAAGCAGACATGATTGTAGCTTGGCAGTCTGTAAATATATGGATCTTTCTACCAGTGATTGTATTTATATCAGCCAGAAATTCCAGTGCTATCTCTATTCCCACTATTTCCCCTGAGTAGTTGTTACTATTTTTGCTTACTCCCCTGTTGAGCAGGATGGGTATAGAAGAGTAGCCTTCCAAGTAAACTGCAGCGCCCGCTCCAGTTGGACCTGGGTTGCCAAGTGCTGAACCATCTGTAAATGCTAAAACCGTGTTGTCATCACAAGAATCTATTATCTCTCTGATATTTTCTACTTGCATTTCTTTGTCTACTTTGAAATTATCTGTATGCACATGTTCCCTCCTTCTTGACAAACCATAATGTTCTCTGCTATATTCAAATTCTCTTTCTATATTTTCAAGCTTCAAAGTGCCCCTCAGTTCATTAAATATTGTCATAAGCAGTTGAAAGGTAGTTGGTTTCCCTTTGTAACTATTAGTGTCAGATAGCCAATTGTTAAATTCCTCATTTAACCAGGGTCTGTCTCTCTCTTTTCTGCAATTCTGATGACCTCTTGTGCCTTTATCAATTTTATCTGCAGGTCCAATGGTATACAGTTTGTGAGGATCTCTAGTGCCTCTGTACTTGTACTAGACAGGCAACCTGACGCCTTTACCATGGCACTTCTCTGAATTGATCCGAAGCATTTATTGTAGTCACTTGAAGCTGTAGGAATCACTGCCACCCCATAGGTAAAAACTGGCTGGACAAGGGATTTATATAGTTTCATATAGGTAGACTGAGTACATCCAGAGTTTTGCGTTACAAACATGTCTATACTTTTTAAAGCGCCAAAACCAGCAGCTGTTTTCTCCTTGATATGTTGTTCAAATTTAGGGTTATCATCAATGATTATCCCTAAAACCTTTTTACTTTTACTAACAGTGATTTCTTTGTTTTTCAGGAAAATGTGTGTATTTGTCTGATCAAGGTTATCTCTATTCTTTCCAAAAACAAGGACTTCAGTCTTTTCTGGAGCAATTCTCATATTCCACTGATCACACCATCTTGTTATTTTTTCTAAGTCTAGGTTAGTTTTGAGTACTGCTGTTCCAATATCATAAACGCACAATGCAATGACAACATTGCTTAAAATAATTACTTAATTATTTTAGGAAATAGCACAAAATGTATTTATAACTGTAACGGGCACCGCCTTCCTAAGCCGGTGTTTAGGGGACAAGATCAGTTGGTAAGAGAAATACGAGTACGGGGTTCGAATCCGACTCGGGAATAAAGTTCAGAACTTAAAGTAAATCAACAATTCAAAAGTAGATATCACATTTAATATTCAACCTGTGTCTTATCCCAACTAATATACAATGTACATATTAACAATGTATAAATCCTACATGTTAACGTTAGCAAGTGAGGGAACTCGACGCTTGTGCAGCGAGAGAAAGAACCCTCCCGAACAATCATCGTTTACACATTTTATGCACATTTTACCGCGTAAAAAGATCTAACAATTGTTTCATTGGTCGCAGCAATAGTATCTAAGCAACGTATTACAAAACAAAACTTCGTAAGGTGTTTCCGTAAGTGCAATTGACCAACCATGCACAAGATGACATACAAGTGATAATGATTGGTTATTAGCGGTGCGCGTTCCAATCAAATGCCTCGTATCAGCAGACGACATTTACTAGAAGTCAAATAATAGAACATTAGCCGGTGTAATATAAAATATGTATGTCATCCTAGCAGGTCATTTATTCAGTTGAAGTTGTACCGGGCCTGTTACATAACAATTAAAATAAGTTGCATACCGACTATGATGTCTTAAGCGTCGAAACCTTTAATATTACTTTTCATGGCAATGCGCCGCTTCTTAACGGAAGTAATTCAAACGTTGACATACGGTATAAACAACTGACGTAACGGGCGTCGCGCAAAAATGTGCACGACGCGACGTAAACAAAAAGCGCCAAAAATGACGTCTGCTGGATTAACTATTAACTTTACTAGTTTTAACAAGCGATGTTAAATAACAAATTAATTTAAGAATCAACATTTAAATGATTCTTACAGGTGTAGTGACTTTAAAACTGTTATGTCTCAAAATTGAACTTGATAGAGGGACACGACATGTAATTGGATATAACACCAATATTTGAATAGCGGTTGTTACGAAATTATCTAAATTACGAACTTTTGTAACCTTTTTTAAAGATACTTTTAAAACATTTAAACCTGAGTAAACACAAGCGATCTTTGTTAGCCGAGTTCAGATGTGGTATTCTACCGTAAAGAGTAGAAACATTTTGAGCAAGGCAGTTGTGGATGTGCAAAGATTTACATAATTATATTTTCCTTTGTCCTGCAGTGGTAATTTATTATACAGACTCATATTGACATATTTTATACTGTGTGGTCATAGCTTTTTGCCCGACGTAGTGTGTGCATGCGCAAAATTTTACTCTCGTTGATAAGGACTTTCGCCAAACCCTTTATATTATAAATAAAAAATACCTCACGCAAAATGCTTTAATGCTCCAAAACTTATAGCTTAACTCAATAACTTTCCTCTGTAAAATGCGTATTGTATGTCCAGTCAAGTACAAAAAACTAAATGCTTTAATTGATTTAAGGCTTCAGTTCAAGATTTTTCATCAGGCAAAAACATATAATATACCTATTGCCGAACATGGAATAATACATATTATATGACGGTTACTGTTACAAGACAAAGTTCTAAACAGTTAATGATTCACTAAATTCAGTATCTGTTAGAACTTATGTATTGTTTGTTTTAATATGGTAAAAATCTAAATTATATTAAAAATAATAAATACCTTACGCAAAATGCTTAAAATGCTCCCAAACTTAATGTGTAAACTCAAGAACTTTCCGGTGTAAAATGCGTATTTTACAAACGATCAATTGCTTTTGTTGGCTTATTGAATAGCATGCATGCATGAAATATGATCTAATGTGCAATATGTGTGCACATGCACAAAGATATTATCGACTTCGTGTCTATTCAATACTTGAAGTTTAAATGAAACAAGATGCATGTGATTTGTTTTGATTTGAATCTTAAAGAAAATACATTCTATAAGCAGATCGTTCGGAAACACAACACAACCCAGCTAAATAATGCCAGACTGAGTCAAACGGAGTGTTCTTGGGCTAATGAGATTCAACTGTGCATTATTCCTCAGACTCCTTGTATCTGATTAAGCGAATTTCTAATGAATTCCATGATCTTAAAGAACCAGAAAATATAACAAGGACTTGGAGACTTTTTATAGCCCCAGCACGGCATTTCAAGATTGCCGTTGTGATAATAGATATTTGGAAGCATGAAAAGCAACGAAGCAAACTTATAGCAGACTCAGTTTGCTTGGCGCTTTCTATCCTTCAAAAGCCTCTTATTTTAGATTTTTATTTCAGATTTATTTTAGTGATGTATATTTCATAACTTGTCATAAACAGACCAGTCAAATCGAGTTTGCTATTATTTTGCTTGATCACGTTCTATTCTTCCGAAGGATCTTCATACAGATTGTATTCAGTTCACATACCAAGCCCAAAAACTATGACTTTTGTTTGGGAATAAAAAAGAGTCATTTATTTCCACTGGTCAATATTTCCGAAACTAATGAAAGCATTTGATTTAAACTTCCTACAAACCTTTGAAATCACGCTGCAATGTTATGCACCAATTTCCGTATACCTCTGTATTGTATCTGGACAAAGTTAGTAGCCCTGTGGACTTCGAATAAATGACAAAATTGTCGTTGACTAACTTTGTCTTAAAGATTATTTAGACCGCACCATGAGAAAACCGACATAGTGCATCTGCGACCAGCATGGATCCAGACCAGCCTGCGCATCTGCATATTGCGATTAGGGAAACCGTTAGCGAATAGCATGGATTCTGACCAGACTGCGCGAATGCGCAGGCTTGTCTGGATCCATGCTGGTCGCAAATGTACTATGTTAGTTTTCTCATGATGAGGCTCATTTCCTTTTCTTCACTTGGAAGATGCCTAAAAATTGACATTTTTTAAAATAAATTCCTTTTTAGAAAATGTAAAATTTTGTAAAATGCCATTTGCATGCATTGAATTAGAACTTCACAGACACTATTTGCATACATATCTATACATGTACTTAACCTGATTTGAGCGGCGAGAGTTCTTCTGATTTTTTTTTTCTTCTTTGTACTTGTATATAGATCGAACATATGACTTGTGAAAGTAATAGTACATGCGTTTTGGTCACCTGAAAACGATCCGTATGCGCTTTATCCCACATAAACTTGAGCGTCCAGTCTTATACAGGCACATTTCTTTCGTGTATTCGTATCTACTAAAATTACTTTGTTCCTGCAAAAGTCGTTTCACTGAGCTTTGTGTTGAAATCTATTTCCGTCCTCTTGATGCCTATGCTGTGGAACTTCTCGGGTGTTGTTCTGTGACTGTGGTTGAGCTTTTCTAGATAGCTGCAATGATCTGTGTCAAAAAAGTGCACATGGTTTCAAAGTATATATACAGTGGAACCTAGCTAATCCGTACTCTTGTAATCCGGAAACCTGTCTAAACTGAACGATTCTCGCGGTCCCATATTTTTTTCTTCTTAATTTAATACAAATATACCTTTGCAATCCGGACCCTTGCTACTCCGAAAACCGGACAAGTGTTTTGGTCCAGTTTCCTATAAAGTAGTTGAAAATTACCTTTCGGATCCGAACACCAACCGGACCCCAAAATTTTGACAATACACAAAGATTCAATAAGGTGCGAAGTGTCATAAAATACCGACAAATGTTATAAAAGCAGTGCAAACGTTTGTAATTGCTTCCGAGACCAATTAGTTAAAGACTTAGAACTACTAGCCCCTAAATCATTGCTTTGGCATCATCTAATTCTTTCGTGTTAGGAAGACATCCCGGACCTGCGAAAGGTTAATGGTTCTAACCAGGGTTTTGCCCATATCTGAGATAACGTTATGAGGTAAGCATGGGTTTTCTCCGCCTATAGAGCTGAGAAGTCATCATTTGACCTAGAGCCAATGTCTGTTTGTCATTAAACCTCAAAGAAAAAAATCATACAGGTGTTCTTGTTGTTTATCCTTAGTTGTGGTGCTATGTTCTACATTTTTACGAATCATTGTAGCCGTCATACTACCAACCAAATGTTTGAAAGGTTAATTTCAGTGCCGTCGTACAACAGTAAAATTTGCATGCTTCTGTTGATGTATTTCAAGGTATAGTCTTTATGATACATGGTTTGACACTTTTTCTTTGGTAAAATATGGCCGTTTCATGCTCATAATAAATAAAGTACACATAAAATAGATGTAAATACATATTTTTTCTGTAAATACATATAAACAGTTAGACACTCGATTCATTAAACATCTGAAACAACATAAAAAAACAATAATTTATAAAACATAAAATATATTTAAAATGTCGGCTCGGAATTAAGGTTGCCTAGATCAAGTGTGTAAATATTTATCACAGTAAACATATAAAATCTTGAACTTAAGTAAACATAAAAAGTACTCCATAAAACAGATTATAACAAGAGTGGTAATGTCTAACTGATAATCCACGCCAAATAATTTAGTATCAACTTGAAAGTATTGATTATACACTGAAGGGATATTTTGGAAGAATGTAATGTATTTCTACACGTATTGCGTTGGTGCGTGAAAAAACACCGCACTCGTAATCAAAATTCTATAAAACTGTCCATTGTCTTCTTCTGTGGTTACTTTTTGCCGTATGATCCTTCACCTTTGTAATTGCCGACGTACCCAGAGTTATCGGCAATATCAGCCCGGCCTTCAATACCCTTGCCCTTACCGTCAGCGCCAAATCGTTCCTTGTGTGCACCAGTATACTGAGAGGCATCTGTCAGACCGCCTACATTTCCAGTAGCGGATTGTTTCTGTAAAGAGAACAATGGTTAGTGTTCGCCAAATTACTATACATGTAGAACAGCTATTGCTCAATAAGTAACGATTCAAGATAATCTCTGCCCAGGAAGAGCTACTTCTTATAAAAAGAAATGTAAATAAAACTTTATCTCCTTTTTAACTCGAAATAATCACTTTCATCTCTAACTAAACAGCTCGAGTCATATATACCAACCTCTTACATGAACATATCATGTAGAAACGGGGCAATCATTTCAACCTAGATTCCATATGTGCTTCTAAGGCAGTAGCGTATCATGCTGATCGGCATTAATTCTCCCACATTGAATGAGCACATGCGTTGACTATACTATTTAACCTTGGTTAAATCTAACTATAACCTTTATTCAGTATATTATACACTCAATATGTGCGTACATCCAATAGCTGCGAATTAATGTCTGCGGTAGCATGTTACCCGCAGGTAACTGAAACTACCCTAAATGAACAGATGTTGGTTTTCAGGTAAAAAGAAAACCAAATGCTCTCCTGAAAGAAAAAAGTATGGTTGTCAGAAGTTCTCCTATCACACTTACAACAACTTTCACATTTGGTCCACCGCCAGATATACAACTACATAGATCATCTTTGATGGTTGCAACTTCCGGGTCGTCGGCAGCAATCTTCGTATTCTTTGTTTTCCTCTTGGCAATTTCGTGTGCTGTCTTTGATATATACTTATCCACGTTACCTTTGTTAACTACCATGTGTCTGAAATGAGGCCATAAGACTAGCAAGTTGGTGAGCATAAATCAAGGTATCAAAATGCATTTTAAGGGTATTGAACTAAAGCAAATGAACAAAATAAGGAATGGCCTTGAATGGTTTTACCCAATCTGTTAACATTTCTTCCTCGTAAACGTTAACATCTAAAAATACATTTTCTTGTTTCAAATGCACTGCTGAGATGAAATGTAAACATAATTTATAAAACTTACGGTTTTCCTTTCTCTTTCAAAGCGGGGAACACGCTGGCATCACAGATGGACTTGACGTCATATTTCTTGTATCCTTTATCGAAACAGTCGGCGACCAGTTTCCCACTGGCCTTGGATGTCATCGTTGTCTTGTCCTTGGATCCTGCCAAGGTACAGAACTCTTGGAATTTTGCAACTAGGTCATCTCCGGCGGAAGCCATTTTCTATTTCTGCAACAGAATGCATGTCCAGTTATCAAATAACGCTTTATAAAAAATCATTTTTGTTGTCTGCTGTACCATAGAAAATACAGTTTAAATTTTGTGTGGTGTCTACTCCATTTGACAGCGTTAGTTTAGAAATTATCAGTTATGTTGTACAGATATTGGAAACAAATTACATTTAATTTTCTATTTTTGTAATCTTTATATGTTATAGATGTATTTATAGGATTTAAATTTATTCATCCATTTCAACGGCATACCTTCATTCATTCAAATATTTACGAAAACACTAGATACGATAACCGGTCAGTATAGGTTCATTGGTATCTCTCCTGAAAAAAATACCTACTTGTCCCTCACTAAACACTTTAGTAACGTTCAAAGTATATCTTGTATAGCAAGAAATTAGCATTTGTTGTTGTTGTTGTTGAAGTTTAAAGAAGGAAATAAAAACCGCACCTTCAAATTGATCAAGCGGCGACAGAATCCACTGGATTAAGTCAGTTTTAATGAAAACATCTGAAAATCAGATTTACCTTTCCGAGATATATTAATTTTCCTTTAAAATAGATCAGTGACATGAAAATCCATTCAAAATTTACTGTTCTGATATAATTCATATGAGATCAGATCCATTTCCTGCATGTACTTATTCACGTTACCATAGTAACCCTATAGTTGCAGAAGACGATATGTCTGTAACAAATAAAGCCGAATATCAGGAAATAATTGCGAATGTGTTCAGTACACGTCATATTTCGCAATTATATTATATAAAATACCAGTTCTGTACATTTCATTACAATACTAATGTACAACAAAACATTAAGGTTTCGATGGAGGCCTTGAGAAACAAGAATCAAACAACACCAAATCATAGAAAGAAAGAGTTGTTTGACATGAAAATTGAACAGCATGTAAAACATGTATATTACTTTACGAAACAAGTGTCAGCATACTGATATAAACATTGAATTCCGGAAAAGGGCTGCCTAAAGGGGCTCCACTTCCGGACAGTTAAACGCCTTTAAAAACTCACCATTTTCAAAGAACTGTTACACATGTTTGTTTTGATGCATTTACAATAGCGTGCGAGTGGTGAAATTTCACGTAACAAGGTGGAACATAGTTTTCAGCAATTGTTTATCTTTATTTCTTTACAAATGGCATTCATTTTCAAAGGGAGACAACTTTTTCTCAAAGATTACTTAAAATAATCGGAAAAAGTTGTTTCCCTTTGAAAATGAATGCAATTTGTACTTAAAATAATCGGGAACAGTTGTCTCCCTTTGAAAATGAATGCCATTTGTAAAGAAATAAAGATAAACAATTGCTGAAAACTGTGTTCCACCTTGTTATGCGAAATTTCACCACTCGCACGCTATTGCAAATGCATCAAAACGAACATGTGTAACTGTTCTTTGAAAATGGTGAGTTTTTAAAGGCGTTTAACTGTCCGGAAGTGGAGCCCCTTTAGGCAGCCCTTTTCCGGAATTCAATGTTTATATCAGTATACTGACACTTGTTTCGTAAAGTAATATACATGTTTTACATGCTGTTCAATTTTCATGTCAAACAACTCTTTCTTTCTATGATTTGGTGTTGTTTGATTTTTGTTTCTCAAGGCCTCCATCGAAACCTTAAAAGGTTATAAAATATCAGTTTTAATACTGCTTTCCTGACTGTTTAGTGCAACACTAAAATGCTGCACTATAAACACTTAGGTATCGAATAAATGTAGAATTTTTTTTTTTATTTCATAAATATTTTATAAGGATTGAATGTTGATGTTTTTTCTGGTATCCATACAGGTGAAAAACATACCTTATAACTTATCGCATACGTTTAGCATATAACCCCTTCAATGTGTGCGGATTTCGGCAAGTCTGACATTAACTGAACATTGTACAGTAATTCCTAAAAAGTATTAAGTCGAATATTGTGACAAAAACTGATTAATTATTTCCATTTAAGCCTGTCTTAGACTTTGTTAATCTCATTGGAAAGACTAAATCGCGTAATATTGCATTGAGATAAGTATGGTAAATCAGTATCTCTATTGCGATTGCCATGTATTACATTTAAGTATAATTCGCCCAATTTCAGTTTGTCATGAAACAGATATTTCAAAATCAGTAGGCTTAAACTTATCAAAAGCTAAACATTTACAAACTTGCATTTTTGTGTATCTTTTGTTTATATTCATAAATGATCTTTGCTGATAATAGCTATACTTGTGATTGCAAATTAACGACAACTCTTGGCTCATGCAGGTGTTAACCGGTGCCTGACATGTAAAAAATGGTTATGGAGATGATCATTAAAGATATCCAATGCGCATCCTTCAATGAAATAGCTGATTCTGCAAAAAAAGACTCTCAGATTTTTTTAGTAAAAGTGCACATTTATACCGAGTCAAGTTACCTACTAGTATATATAATAGGTGTGTACTTTTTCAAAATCTAAAAAGAGGCACTGTTTATCACATAAACATGTTCATTAATGTTTACGTACTGACTATATGAACTAAAAGTTCATATTTTAGATATAAAGACGTTTGAGTGTAATACATGTTTATCTATTAGAAGATAAATGAAATATGTTTAAAATAAAATCTGCTTACTCGCATATCAAACACAAATGAAATATTCATTTTGTTTTGGTCACTGACGCAGATGTTTACAAACAAATATACTTATCATACTAGGTATTTATCAATGTAAATCTATAAAATTATTTTAAATAGAGCACTTTAATTTAACTTATGAACGGGATACAGTAGATCACATTATATATGGTAAATGTGTGATTATATCGATCTCGAGTTTGAAGTTATTTGTTTATTAGCTGTAAACAAAATAATGGAATTGGAATTCCTTATTGCAGAATTGTCAAGTACAATTGATCTAGCATCACAAGCTGATATTTTATGGCGTATATTATTAAACCACGGTTCTCTCTCAATCGGGCCACAAATAGAAACAGTTTTATGGCATTTTATTGATATTCTCGCAAAGAATAAACATTGCGGTATGTTGTACATGGTTCTGCAATAAATAACGCTAATCAATACATAGTGTGGGAAACATCCAGCTAATAATTCTTACATTCGTTTCTACTTCGATTCGCATATAGGTATTGAAGAGTGGGTATGCAGAGTTTCTACAGCTGTACAGAGTTTGCTTTTCAACATCTTACAATGAGAAATAATAAAATATCCCGTATGAAAATGTTCGAAAAAGTGTCCTTAAAATGCTATATTGGATATCGTGTTAAACAAGCCTAACTCAGTAATAACTCTTTTCCAAACATTGCGTACTTCACTAAAAAACAAAAAACAAAACAAACAAAAAAAATCCAGCTTTAAACTAGACATTAATCTGATTTACAGACAACTCGTCCCCTGGTCAACTACACGACCTGATATCCGTTAATCTTCTCTGATCAAAATCTTACGTAAAATAAATGATAAGCAGTGAAACATTTAAGGGTGCATATGAAAGACACTAGTGAGATAACAGATTTAATTAAATCAATTCAATTGTAGATTCAAAAGATTAAAGTTGAATATAGAAAATAGAAAAATAATGACTCCATATATAACACATACGACTGTTAAGAAAAAAAAAACATAATGTATGTTACATTTTTTTTAATACGAGCGATGTTCCTTATTGCCTGCACAATGTGTTTTAAGTGATCGAAATGTTCTTTGTACCGTACATCTTATAAAATAAGTACGGCATTATACCAGTTAAAAACAGTTATAACATGACAATGTCTATATAGGGTTTGATTGTCTATTCTCGAAATGAAATACTAACTACAAAAAACATACGTACGTTTATTTTTTGTCGTTTTTAAACTATTATAAGTTATCAAATAACCACGTTAATATCGTACATAATGTACAAATTGCTCAAATAAAACCGTGTTTT
This sequence comes from Mercenaria mercenaria, assembly GCF_021730395.1. Taxonomy (NCBI): domain Eukaryota; kingdom Metazoa; phylum Mollusca; class Bivalvia; order Venerida; family Veneridae; genus Mercenaria; species Mercenaria mercenaria. The sequence goes on from NC_069362.1 coordinate 31,734,023, forward strand.
GCCTGTCTTTGAAAATATTGATGATATTTTTTTCGCGGAGATTTTTTGTTTGTTTTGGATTGCGTGTTTATCTGAAAAATACGTGAAACTTAAATTAAAGTCATTTCTGTCAATCCCAATTATAACTCAAAATATGCCAACTTCAAAATATAACGCAAACTTTTAAGGCAGCTTAAATAAAATAAAATTTACTTTTCCCCGTGTGTATAAAATCCAAATATATTTATAATAGAACTAAGTTCCCAATTCCAGTTTTATGTACCTTAAGTCCTGTTGGCAAGCTAAGATTAAGTCACGTGACCAAAACAAGGATTACATAAGGATTTTGCCCACACAATCGAACGATTTGATAGATAACAATAATCTCTCGCTATAGCACTTCAAGGTATAGTCTGATTCAAAATGACCTCACCGGCAATGGCCATTTATCAGTAAAATAGCAACGATACTTGACAGACTATTTTATGCGCATACTATATACATTAACTATCAAATTATCATCACCACCCCAACACCCCTCCCCCGCGTTCGGCTTGCATTTATTTCAAAATCCAACTGTTATTTGAAAGACAAGTTAAATAATGACGGCTGAATGTAAAAAGGGATTAAAAATAGTGATATTACTCCGCAAGGACATACATAACTAACGGACAATAACCCTGGTGTTACTATGTAGATTCCGACCCGATGTAAAGATGAAAAACTCGAGCAAATACAAACATTTCCATATAGAATCTACTAAAGAATGTTTAGTTCAACTAAACTATCACATGTATCAGCTGCCGATAATTTAAACCAAGTCAGGGACAATAACTCTAGTCATACTAGGCTGAGTTCGCTCACCATTACCACGATATGGCAATGGAAGGACAACAGATATAAGTGAATATAACCATTCGCACCAAATATCAAGACAGAATATCAAGCTGAAGTGACTTACCATTGTTAGTATGTTGTTAGTATGCAGAAACAAGATGGACACTAATTGCAGTTTTTAAGTTATCAAGCAAATACAAACATTTATACATACAAGTAAAAATGGTCATTAGCTGGATGTAACGTAAAGATTAAGCTATAGACAAAAGATGCTGCTTCCATTCAATTCTGGAGTTGATATGTCGAGACCATTTACTGATACCAAACCTTCTGTTAACATCAACATTTATATATTATGATGTACATTACATAAGCTTGTATAGTTTGGCAGAGATATCAGCAAAATATTCGTTTCTAACCAAAATCTGGGACAATAACTCTGGTCATACAAATCTGACTTTCACAATACTTGCCTGAAAGCAGCTACACTAAAACTAAATATCAACTCAATTTGACTGGCTGCTGAAGGACGGACGGTCGGAGGGACACTCAGGACAACAACAAAACCATATTCCTCCGTTTTTCACTAAATTAGTTTTGTCATATTGTTTCTGTATGCATACAAAAGCAGCTATTTACTTTATAACTTTTTCAGTAAATTCGATCTGCAATAAATACATGTACAACTCCTGCAGAAAATTTATTTTGAATCTGACTATAAGCCACTCAACTAGTTCATAAGTCCTGTGTCAATAAATTTTATAGCAAAGACAAACTACGGTTAATATTAGGACCACTTCGCTTGTACAGTTCCAAAAGGAGACAAACATGACAAAACAGCTTAGAAATTAATGTTTAAGTCCTTTAAACTACTAACATTTATTTAACACTTGATATTTTGTGGAAAATTTGTAAATATTAAAAAAAGAATTTTTAGAGATAATCAATATTCCCGTTATCCTAAAGTACAACTCTTGGCTCAGTAACGTATACCGACATGAACGGAACAATGCATAATTAACAAGATCATGTACAATTTTGGGAAGCATGGGGAAATATTTTTGTGCACCAGTGAGTCCTGCCATTCTCCTATTCAGTCCTATAAAGCCTTCATCGTAGCAGTATCATATCCGTCCACTGCCGCTCATTTAACGCCATGCTCGTGCCAGTTTTTGATGGAGAGAAACGTCCGGAAGCGCCAACAGGAGTTGAAGGATAACTGTTACCAGTAGACTTCAGCATATCAAGTTCAAATCTCTTCCGATAAAATGCAGCTATTCCATACGGCTTTATAATAGCTTCCAGATAAATCAATTGTACAGCTACGAACTGATTGTAAACAAACTAATTAGCGGAGGAATACATCATATCATGTGAATATATCAAAACCTTTTACAGAAGGATTGATCTTAATTGAAGTAAAATCGACATTCAGCATTTACAGGACGATAAAATTGACAGTCTGTGACACGAAAAAGGGTAATAATGACTGATGAGACATATTTGTATACCCACAACACATGAATATTTAATTTTGTAATAAATAATCTTCCATGCAGGCTATATCTTCGACAGAATATCATTATTAAGCCTTTGGAATGCGTGACGAATTGGTTCTGGCAGATATATCTAAGAACGCTTGTTTGAAAATCAATCTTTTATTCGATTAAGCTCGGATGCAAGGCACAACCAAATTTGCGTTGGGAAAATGCTAAAAAGGTAGAATTTTCTGTTTGTTTAACTCTGTACTGAAAATTCCTGCGCAAAAAAGCTGAAATGCAAACATGCTTGTTTCATAAAATAAAAATGACATAATTATTTTGAAGACTAAACGACATAAAGAAATACGCAAAAGCGTCATGCCAGAACTTCAGTTTCATTTTATAACCCAGGTTTAGTACATTTTGTAGTTTTGCTGTCAGTTTAAAAGGTTATATAAAGCATAATTTGAAATAATGCCATTAAAAACAGAAATATTTCGTATGGTGCTTTGACGGTACAGAAATGCCCCAACAAGTGTTCAACGTCGGTTGTGACTAACTACCAAAGACCGTCACGATTTATATAGGCTTCCCTTCTGTTGACTTGAACACGATGAATTAAGCCGGGCCACGTATTTTCATAGAAAGGTACTATGCAAACACAAGTCAATACTTTTTATCTATTTAAACACGACGAAAATGTTACATGCCTGTGGAATTATACAACGCGGGCGTAGGGAATTTTTCTTCAAGGCTTATAACTGACGGGATGTTTAAAGATGAGAAAGAAATGCAAAGTTATGCACATTTCCATGGAAAAGTAATCCAGGGAAGTCTACCCCATCTGCTATTAACATCATAGAGGCCAAAACGTGGCGATACTAAGGAGTAACAGTTTCTGACCATTCATAGACACCCCACATTAACCCCTGTCAAGAATGCAAGTCTCACATTCCTCAGATGGAACCAACTGACACATGGTATGAAAGCAGTGTTACGCAATGATGGTCAAGCCAGTACTTGGGTAAGCTGTAACAAAGTATCTCAATAACAAGAGGACTCTGAAGGCTCTGTATCACTCACCTGACCTATGGACCTAAAGATCAGATCATCAAAATTAACATTCTGACCAAGTTTCATTAAGATATGGTCATAAAGGTGGCCTCTAAAGGGATAACTAGCTTTTCCTTTGATTTGACCTAGTGACCTAATTTTTGACCCCACCTGACCCAGATTCGAATGTGACATAAAGATCATAAAGATTAACATTCTGACCAAGTTTCATGAAGATACAATCATAAATGTGGCCTCTAGATTGTTAACAAGCTTTTCCTTTGATTTGACCTACTGACCTAGTTTTGACCCCCACATGACCCAGATTCGAATTTGACCTAAAGATCATCAAGGTTAACATTCTGACCAAAAGTCATGAAGATACAGTCATAAATGTGACCTCTAGAGTGTAAACAAGTTTTTCCTTTGATTTTTTGACCTGGTAACCTAGTTTTTGATCCCACATGATCCAGATTCAAACTTGACCTAGAGGTCATCAAGACAAACATTCTGATTAAGTTTCATAGAGATATATCATGGTTAAACCATGAATGTGGCTCTAGAGTGTTCACAAGCTTTTCCTTTGATTTGACCTGGTGACCTAGTTTTTGACTCCAGATGACCCAATATCAAACTCGTTCAAGATTGGATGAGGGTAACATTCTAACCAAGTTTCATTAAGATTGGGCTAAAATTGTGACCTCTAGAGTGTTAACAGTCAAATTGTTGACGACAGACGACGACGGACGACGGACACAGGGCGATCACAAAAGCTCACCTAGAGCACTTCGTGCTCAGGTGAGCTAAAAATTGATAACACATTTTGTAAAAGTCTGTTCAGGAAAATGCATCACAAGACAAGAGGTCCCTAAGTCGCTCACCTGAGTAACACAGAATAACAGCTAGTGTAAACATGTTTTACCTAGTGATTTCATGGAGACAAATATTCTGAAACATTTTCAGTAAGATTGGACCAAAAACGTGGCCTCTTGAGTGAAAACAAGCTTATTCTTTGATTTGACCTGGTGACCTAGTTTTTGACCCTACATGACCCAGATAAAAATTCATCCAATATTTCATGCACACAAACATTCTGACCAAGTTTCATGCACATCAAATGAACAGGAGTGTTAACAAGCTTTTCCTTTGATTTGAGCAGTTGACCTAGTTTTTGACCCCATATGACCCAGTTTCAAACTTAGCCTAGAAATCATCAAGATAAACATTATGACCATGTTTCATGAAGATAGGGTCATAAATATGGCTTCAAGAGCATTAACAAGCTTTTCCTTTGATTTGACCGAGTGACCTAGTTTTTGACCCAATATGACCCAGTTTCGAATATGGCCTAGAAATCATCAAGACACACATTCTGACCAAGTTACATGAAGATAGGTTCATAAATGTGACCTCTAGGTTGTTAACAAGCTTTTCCTTTGATTTGACCTGATGACCAAGTTTTTGACCTGACATGACCCAGTTTCGATCCAGACCTAGTGACCCAGTTTCGATCCAGACCTAGAAATCATCAAGATAATCATTTCAAAAGATTTATTGTTGTTGAAGATATTTTGCAAGTTTGTATCAAATCAAACCATAAATGAAGTCTCTATATGGCTGCAAAAGCCAAAATAGCAAATTTTGGCCATTTAAGGGGCCATAACTCTGGAACCCTTTCTGGAATCTGGCCAGTTTTCGAAAGGAACTGAGATATTATGCCAATACAAGTTGTGTGCAAGTTTGATTAAAGTTGATTACAAAATGTGGTCTCTATCATATTCACAAGCCAAAAATAACAAATTTTAGCCTTTAAAGGGGCCATAACTCTGGAACCCATGATGGGATATAGCCAGTTTTTGAAAGGAACCGAGATATTATGCCAATACAAGTTGTGTGCAAGTTTGATTAAAGTTAATTGCAAAATGTGGTCTCTATCATGTTCACAAGCCAAAAATAGCAAGTTTTGGCCCTTTAAGGGCCAATAACTCTGGAACACGAGAGGATCTGGCCAGTTTTCAAAATGAACCGAGATATTATGCCAAGACAGGTTGTGTGCAAGTTTGATTAAAGTTGATTGCAAAATGTGGTCTCTATCGTGTTCACAGGCAAAAAATAGCAAATTTTGGCCTTTTAAGGGGCCATAACTCTGGAACCCATGATGGGATCTGGCCAGTTTTCGAAAGGAACCGAGATATTATGCCAATACAAGTTGTGTGCAAGTCTGATTAAAATTAATTGCAAAATGTGGTCTCTATCGTGTTCACAAGAAAAAAACATATATATACCCCACTCTACTAATAGAGTATGTGGTCTTTTTACATAGTTATTGTGCGAATCTGTTGCACTATCGACATAAATAAACATCACCAAAAGGCTAAGATTCTGACCTTTCATTTGAAATATGATTTACGTAAAATGTAGAAACATTATCTGACTTATTTTGCAAGTTGGATTACTTATGCAACATCCCTCAAATTTTAACTCTGGCCGCAGCCAAAGCCAAGCCAAGCTGTCCACTCTTGAAAAAGCATAAACTATCGGCTAGTGGACAAACAGCTCAGAGCAGGTACATACACCCATAGAGGACATCCTCTCCGGTATGTTCCGCCTTTCTGTCTATCATCACTCCTCCCTTACAGAACAAGCCTTTTCCGGTGGATGAAAAGTTAATAGAAAGTTAATGGAGTTATTCACAGCAGCAGTTCGCTGTTCATTCACCGCATCCGGTTAATGATTGGCAATCAAACTTTTTTTTTAACATTCTATTCACTGCAGACTTCAGTGTTCGCTTCTTATTCACTGCAGGACTTGGTATTTTAAATATTGTATCATTAATTCACTTTCTATTCACCGGAGAAACTTGAATTTCATGATTTGTAAATAAAATAGCTTTGGCGGCAAAATGGTTTGTATAGTTTGAAATTCTGGACCATGCAGAACACAGCAGATTTATGTGAATAGCATGGTATCTGCTACAGTAAGTGCTTTTTTAATTGTCTATGATATACACAAGGCATGTCAAAAGTAAAATGTGATATATTTTTTTCAATTTATTTGATTCATGTAATTCTAAACAGATGCAGACTTATTTTTGTCATCAGTTTCCATGACTTTGATTTTTTGTGCATGTAAATACAAGTTTCCAGCTAATTCACTAGCTTATCGTGGAGCCCACTTGCATTGAGCACGATATAGTCACCACTTATGGCGCTTTGGTGTATGTGTGTCCGTGCGTGCAAGCATTCAATATTTTTCCGGACCATAATTTTGACATGCATGGACCAATCATGTTTATATTTTGCACTAATGTTAACCTCAATGATAAGGTGTGTCATGCACAAACCCCATGTTCCTATCTCAAAGGTCAAGGTCACAGTTGGAGGTCAAAGGTCAAACTGAAGTTTGTCCGGAGCATTTCTTCTTCATGCATGATTGGATTTTGATGTATTTTGGCATGAATGTTCACCATTATGTGATGGAGTGTCAAGCGCAAGAATCAGGTCCCTAGGTGCAAGGTCAAGGTCACACTTGACAGACCACTGGCGGGCTCGACATTCTGCCCTACAAGATGAAAGCTTTCTGCAGACTTGCAGCTCATTCACCGCAGACTGTTTACAGTTCATTCACCGCAGACATCGCAGATCATTCACTGCAGAATGTTCGCAGCTCAATCACCGCAGACAGTTCACAGATCATATGCATGTAAAAAGTCAATGAAAAGTTAATGGTCCAAACTTCATTCACTTTCTATTAACCAATCATTCACAAACCATTCACCACAGACTTTTTTTTTCTGTAAGGGCTCCTTCTTCCCTCCCAGTAGTCGCCTGTGGAATCAACTCCAAGTCTCAGACCATGGAAGACCTCTAAGGGGACGAGACACATACTGTTTGTTCATACACTATCTATCTATCTACAAAATATTTTTGTATCATTTCTACCAGTTTTGTGTTTCACTTTAACTTCTACTATTATTATGTGATTGTACAACAATTTCCCACAGTGGACCAAGTACAAAACTGGAGCTCAACAAAAGCCTGTGCTACATAAGATCACCATAAAATACATTAACTTGCACTGTAGTGAGATAATGTATTCATTATTCTATTGAGAACCATCGCACCTTATTCAATTACTTTTAAAATAGAACTTTTATTTGCCATGCTCAAATGACATCAAATACAGAGATTTCCTTTGAAAATTAATGATGCATTTCAATGCCCACCTACTGTATGTACAACATTTGAGTCGTAAATCAAATTTGATATGTATACCTTACAATGGCTCTTTTAAAAAACATGTCATTATTATAAAAGGCCAGCAAAATGGCCTGTTACGTGCCTATACAGTTAGTAAGTTTCAATGAAAACTGTTGATCTTGCTAAAAACAGTAACACAAGTTTGCACATGAATTGTCTTGATTTTAGTGCAAATTTTTATGAATATACATGTAATAAATAAACAAGACAGCTTTGATATGTGCTTTATATTACTATATTGCATGTTTGTATTTAGTAACTAATAAGTTAATTATTTTATATTTGATATAATTTCTATCAAATCCAGCCACATAATAGTCACGACACCTCCACAGCACCACAACTGGGGTCCATGACATAGCCAAAATCATTATTTTCCGCATTATTAACATATCTGAGATCTCATTTTTACATCTTCACCAAACTACATTATCATTGAGCTCCTGCTTATAACATGGCTTGTAGTGTGTTAACAATAACAAATATTATGGTAGTTTTGATTAAGTCAAGGGCCATAATTCTAGTGGTTCTTTTTGCACACTCTTGCCCATTCTTACACTTGTATGAAAGCATATGGTTTGTAACTTTCATGAAGATTGCTAAAATATATTAACAAAAGGAAATAAGACAATTTTGACTTATTCAAGAGAAATAACTCTGCTTTTAAAGAAGCAGTGTTGCACATTATCCAATTTGTATAAGATTTTATGTCCAACAACATTCTATGTTGTTTTATCAATGTTTCTCGAGAAATGTAGTCTCAAAATGAATGAACACTGTGAAAAACAAGAGGATATGACCCTGGATCGCTCACCTGAGTAATATGAGCCGCCTGTTTCAAATGGCAAACTGATGCTAAAATATAAAGAAAGTAGGTCAGTAGGTAACATTCATTGTCACTGAAAGTCAGTTTTAAGATCAGTGTGCAAAACTGTACATGTCATCATAATTTCAAGGCTGTATCTTAAAAATCAAGAAAGTAGGTCAGCAGGTCAAGGTCACAGACAGGTGATCCCTAATCACTTGCGGTCATCAGGTAATTATAATTAAACAGTCTAGGAACTATGATCTAATAATTTTCAAGTACTTTTTCCTATATAACTCATATAACAAGTGACCCCAGGGCAGGGCCTCTTTTCACCCCAGGGGTATAATTTGAACAATCTTACAAGAGATCCACTAGGCAATGCTACAAACCAAATATCAAAGGCCTAGGCCTTGAACTTTAGGACAAGAAGATTTTTAATCTTTTATCTATATACGTCTATGTTAAACTTGGGACCCCCAGGGCAGGGCCTCTTTTCACCCCTGGGGCATAATTTGAACATTTTTGGTAGAGGAACACTAGACAAGGCAATATACCAAATATCAAAAGCCTATGCCTTGCAGTTTCAGGCAAGAAGATTTTTAAAGTTTTTTCCTATATACATGTAAGTCTATGTAAAACTTGAGACCCCCCGGGGCAGGGCCTCTTTTCACCCAAGGGGCATAATTTGAACTATTTTGGTAGATGACAACAAGGCAATGCAACATACCAAATATCAAAAGCCTGGGCCTTGCAATTTCAGACAAGAAGATTTTTTAAAAAATTTCCTATATGTCTATGTAAAACTTGAGAACCCCCAGGGCAGGGCCTCTTTTCATTCCGGTGTAATAATTTGAACAATTTTGGTAGAAGACCACAAGGCAATGCTACATACCAAATATCATAGGCTGTCTTGTGGTTTTAGAAAAGAAGATTTTTCAAGTTTTTTCCTACATAAGTCTATGCAAAACTTGGGACCCACGGGGCTGGGCCTCTTTTCACCACAGGGGCATAATTTGAACAAATTTCTTAGAGGATCATTAGATGATGCCATATGCCAAATATCAAGGCTCTAGGCCTTGCTGTTTTGGACAAGAAGATTTTTAAAATTTTTCCTTTCGGTTGCCATGGCAACCAGAGCTCCTTGTGGAATTCAATTCTTTGAACAATTTTGAAAGGGGACCACCCAAGGATCATTCCTATGAAGTTTGGTGTAATTCTGCCCAGTGGTTTTCAAGAAGAAGATTTTTTTAGAAAATGTTGACGGACGGATGACGGACGACGCACGACAGACATTGAGCGGTCACAAAACCTCACCATGAGCCTTTGGCTCAAGTGAGCTAACAAGATCAGTTGGTAAAACATGTAGGCCCCAATGATAGGTTTTTCTATTTTCAGTCCAGTGTTCACTATGACCTTAACCCACTAACTCCCAAAGCATTAGGGGTTTCTACTTTATAAGCCCAATCGTATTACTAATGGTGACGATACTGGAACAAGTGGTTCTCAAGTTATTGAGCAGAAACTGCTTTCAAGGTTCAGGCCCCTGTGACCTTGACCTTTGACCTACTGACAATAGAGGTCATCTACTTTGTAAGCCCAATCATGCTATGAAGTTTAAATGTTCTGGGTCAAGTGGTTCTCAAGTTATTGGGTGAAAACCATTCGCTCTACCAACAGACAGACAAGCCGATTATGACCAACATACCCATCTGACCGACAAGTGCAAAGTCATGTACCCTAGCTTCTTTGAAGCGGGGCATAATTACAATTTTTGACTATTTCAAGGGTCATAACTCTTGAAATACTTGTGTTATCAGAATCAAAATAATGCATCTGAAAAAGAAAATTGCTCTTAAATAAAATCACTGTTGACTAGATGCGTATTATTGTATCACGCGGGCTATGTCCTAATGATATAATTTCTTCCCATCTAAACTACAAACAATGATTTTATTTAATAACAAATCACTCTTTGGGATATATTATTTCTTAAATAAACAATGGTTGACAAAAGATCTGTGATGGCACATTATGGTTTCCAAAATTGCGCATGATGTCAAGTTTATTTCAATGATCATGTAAAAATGAAAATATATAAGGCCTTCTTGTAGTTTATCCTGAGATATACCATGTTTCATTGCGCAGATCAGGGTCTTTCAAAAATGAATTTGAGTGACCCTGCGCAGATGCAGATGCTTGGGTAATGAACACTCTGGGGTTTCAAATCCTGTGCAACTAAACTCTGAACCATAGTAAATCTGACAATAAATCACAGGAAGGTCTTATTTATTAAACAACTATTCTGACAAATAAAAGGGCCATGACTGTTAGTACCACTACAGCAGTATTGCCGGTCAAACTTCCAAGATCTTGTAGCCATATACATTCTGTCCAAGCTTCATGGAGATTTAAATCCCAGAATTTTATGGAACAGACATTGAAATGTGGTAAGACTGACTGATGTAATGGTGGGCAGATGTAAAACCATTATTCTATAGTTCCTAAACAGGTCTCAAACTTGAAAATTTGTTGAAAGACAACAGATGGCCAATGACAGATGAAGGCTGATCACAACATCCTCGAGGTCTCTGAGCTCAGTTTGAGATATCTACATGCAATGTTGTATCAAGTGTACTTCATTATAGTTTTAAGTATAAGACAAACATTTTGACTATACATTTCCTTTAAATAGTCAACAAAAAGTATTTTGTGCCCTTTTTCAGAAGATGCAAAATAAAACAAGAGGGCCATGAAGGCCCTGTATCGCTCACCTGACCTACTGACCTAAAGACCACCATGATTAACATTCTGACCAAGTTTCATTAAGATATGGTATAAATGTGACCTCTAAAGTGTAAACCAGCTTTTCTTTTTATTTGACCTAGTGACCTATTTTTGGACCCGATATGACCCAGATTCAAACTGGACCTTGAAATCATCAAGATTACCACTCTGACCAAGTTTCATGAAGATACAGTCATAAATGTGGCCTCTAGGGTGTTAACAAGCTTTTCCTTTGATTTGACCTAGTGACCTAGTTTTTGACCCCACCTGACCCAGATTTGAATCTGACCTATAGATCATCAACATTAACATTCTGACCTAGTTTCATTAAGATATGGTCATAAATGTGGTCTCTACAGTGTAAACTAGCTTTTCCTTTGATTTGACCTGGTGACCTAGTTTTTGATCCTACATGACCCAGATTCAAACTGGACCTAGAGAATATCAAGACTACCATTTTGACCAAGTTTCATAATGATACAGTCATAAATGTGGCCTCTACAGTATTAACAAGCTTTTCCTTTGATTTGACCCGGTGACAGTTTTTGACCTGACATGAACCAGGTTCGAACATGACCTAAAGATTATCAAGATTAACATTCTGACCAAGTTTCATAAAGATACAGTCAGAAATGTGGCCTCTAGAGTGATAACAAGCTTTTCCTTTGATTTGACCTAATGACCTAGTTTTTGACCCCACCTGACCCAGATTCAAACTTGACCTAAACAGCCTCAAGACTAACATTCTGACCAAGTTTCATTAAGATGTGGTCATAAATGTGGCCTCTACAGTGTAAACTATCTTTTCCTTTGATTTGACCTGGTGACCTAGTTTTCAATCCCACATGACCCAGAATCAAACTAGACCTTGAGATCATCAAGATTAACATTCTGACCAAGGTTCATGAAGATACAGTCATAAATATGGCCTCTATAGTGTTAACAAGCTTTTCCTTTGATTTGACCTGGTGACCTAGTTTTTGATCCCAGATGACCCAATATCAAACTCGTCCAAGACTTTATTGAGGGTAACATTCTGACCAAGTTTCATTAAGATTGGGCCAAAAATGTATCCTCTAGAGTTTTAACAAGCTTTTCCTCTGATTTGACCTGGTGACCTAGTTTTTAACCCCAGATGACCCAATATCAAACTCGTCCAAGATTTTATTGAGGGTAACATTCTGACCAAGTTTCCTTAAGATTGGGCAAAAATTGTGACCTCTAGAGTGTTAACAAGCTTTTCCTTTGATTTGACATGGTGACCTAGTTTTTGATCCTACATGACCCAGATTCAAACTGGACCTAGAGAATATCAAGACTACCATTTTGACCAAGTTTCATAATGATACAGTCATAAATGTGGCCTCTACAGTGTTAACAAGCTTTTCCTTTGATTTGACCCGGTGACATAGTTTTTGACCTGACATGACCCAGGTTCGAACATGACCTAAAGATTATCAAGATTAACATTCTGACTAAGTTTCATAAAGATACAGTCATAAATGTGGCCTCTAGAGTGTTAACAAGCTTTTCCTTTGATTTGACCTAGTTGACCTAGTTTTTGACCCCACCTGACCCAGATTCAAACTTGACCTAAACAGCCTCAAGACTAACATTCTGACCAAGTTTCATTAAGATGTGATCATAAATGTGGCCTCTACAGTGTAAACTATCTTTTCCTTTGATTTGACCTGGTGACCTAGTTTTCAATCCCACATGACCCAGATTCAAACTAGACCTTTAGATCATCAAGATTAACATTCTGACCAAGGTTCATGAAGATACAGTCATAAATATGGCCTCTATAGTGTTAACAAGCTTTTCCTCTGATTTGACCTGGTGACCTAGTTTTTGATCCCAGATGACCCAATATCAAACTAGTCCAAGACTTTATTGAGGGTAACATTCTGACCAAGTTTCATTAAGATTGGGCACAAATTGTGACCTCTAGGGTGTTAACAAGCTTTTTCTTTGATTGGACCTGGTGATCTAGTTTTTGACCCCAGATGACCCAATATCTAACTCGTCCAAGATTTCATTGAGGGTTACATTCTGACCAAGTTTCATTAAGATTGGGCCAAAAATGTATCCTCTAGAGTGTTAACAAGCTTTTCCTCTGATTTGACATGGTGACCTAGTTTTTAACCCCAGATGACCCAATATCAAACTCGTCCAAGATTTTATTGAGGGTAACATTCTGACCAAGTTTCCTTAAGATTGGGCAAAAATTGTGACCTCTAGAGTGTTAACAAGCTTTTCCTTTGATTTGACATGGTGACCTAGTTTTTGACCCAAGATGATCCAATATCGAATGCATCCAAGATTTCATTGAGGGTAACATTCTGACCAAGTTTCATTAAGATTGGCTCAAATTTGTGACCTCTAGAGTGTTAACAGTCAAATTGTTGACGCTGCCGACGACGACGGACGACAAACACAGGGCGATCACAAAAGCTCACCTTTGAGCACTTTGTGCTCAGGTGAGCTAAAAATCCTGTCATTTTCTAACAGTACAGCAGATTGTTACTCTTATGTTGCAACAAAATCTCAATTACATTTTGACAAAAATATTTCATACTAGGTGTGTGAAATCATTAAAATTGATAAGCTCATTAAATTTACTATTTTTAACTTCGCTCAATAAAATCTACCTATTAACATTAAACAAGACATTATAGTGTATCATTATGACATAAAAACATTTGCTAATGCTATGCATCAAGTAACATGCATGTGTTCTTTTGTGGTCTGAAGTCAAGCAATATCTCTTTATTTAGTCAATAATGTTAAGAACATAATATTCTGTAACATTTTTTTGCAAAATTATTCTAAATGACAAATGAAGGAGAAATAATTTGAAACTATTGGCATTTACCAGGGCTTAATAGTTACCTGTATTGACGTAAAAGTATGATTTCATGTCTCAAAATACCTGATTAGACATTCATAAACATGTTTTTGACAGATATACTCAAGCAGAAAAGCTACTTAAGATTATCTATGAAAGAAGTTTTGATTTATTGACAAAATGAAAATGCATGTCTCAACCAAAGTGGGGAAAAACATGAATAATTTATTCATCCAATATCAAGTGCAAGACAAGTTAGCACACCCACATGTGAGTCATTGAACAGGAGGGACTTGTTTATACAACAAAAATAAACATCTCTTGTAAATACTTTATAGTTACATGCCTTCAACATAGCTTTACCCTCGTGCAAATACAATTGCTACACAGCTTGGGCTAATTGTATTTCTCTATAATAAATCTTTTTTGTTAAAACTTATTTTACATTAACTGAAAGACTTACCAGGCCATAGTCTAAACTATTGCCTGATGCCAGAGGGGAAATGGTTCTGACTATCAACCAGAATGTTATTCAGTTAGAATTTTATTACATGACATCAGAAATAACTTTTCATCATTTTTTTTTTCAGGTTTTGACTTTAGCCCAGCAAAATTTAGTGTTGAACTATTGAATGGTCAATAGTTCAAACTATAGACTGGCGATTTATATAAGATCATGTAATAAAAAAGATCCTATATAAATTCTGTAATACCCATCAATAATTTTAGAACTGACCCTATCTAAACCTTCTGATAGAAAAATACGTTTAAAATCATTATCAGACAAACTGCCATTGTGACAAATTTCTCATTGTATGGGAACTTAAGCATGACAAATATTTTCTAAAGAAACTTAAGTAGAAGTGAAAGCCCTGTTTATACAGGTATGATCAGTTGACCTGGTAAACAGTTTTGACCTTGGCCTCCAGTCACTGGCCATTATTGAACTATGGAATACATGAAAAGCTTAATATGTTCTGTCATGTATTATGTATAGGGGAGCAATTAGATATTCATTTGTTAGTACAAACATTGAAAACTAACAAAACCAATGTCTAGTATTTATGTAGTAAGAAGGGCAGATAAAGATCAAATTCCCAGTGCTTTCTAAAGTATTAATTTAGGTAAAATGTATTCCCATCTAGTACACCTATAAATGGAAGAGTTTTGTTTTGCAGTAGATATTTATGTAAATCAATATAAATGCAGTCAATCTTGTCCTATCTGGTATTGATTTACATGGCAGTTACAGGTAACTAATGTATTTATTAATAAATAAAGTTGTTCAAGGCCATTGGTACTTGTCACCTGTCCAACTTGTTTACTTGCTATTTATCTATGGATACTGAAAATAGTTCCATAATGCTGACAGTTTTGGCTATCACCTTATTTCTTCAGGGAATTTCTGGATTTAAGATAATTTCATTATTTTATAGCAATAAAATATGGTTACAATATTAAATAAACTCCAACATGAATTTAAACAAAGGCATATGAAAGTAAAATTATAATAATTCAAGCACTATTTGTCAAAAATCTTGTGACTGCATCAATCAACACAATTAAATCTAACCATGGGCACCCAGAGAGACTATTAGAGGTCTATATCCTAATTTCATATTACCTGTCCTAAGTTTTGTGCAACAGAAGATTCTTACAGTGTATACTTGTTTGTTTCATTGCTATTTCCGTTATATATGGTGTCGTTAACATTTGTTCCTGGATTCAATACCAGAGCTAACCCATTTTCTGCATGAAAGAGGTAACTTCTCCACATCAGAAGTGCAAGACCAATAACCTAACCACCTTTTATCTTCACTCACTCATAATGGATAACATAGTACGTCTCACCAGGCACTCAAACCTATAAACTCCTGGGGAGTTTAAAGTCACAAAACTCACGGGCTAAAATCTCGAGTACCTGACTGGCTGTTTCCAAGCACATAACTGAATTTTACCAATGGAAAGTATGTGATCTGAGACTGGTGCCCAAACCCTGTTTTAATCACGATTTTTTAATCACCTTATTATGGGGTGCCAGGTCAAGTGGAAAATAATTCTGTCATTCATCTATAGTGTTTTAGGCTGAAGCCCTTTTGGTGTCACATCTATTCCTCTTTAGTAGTACTGATTTTTTGTAATGAAGTAACTGTGATTCAAATGTATTTCATAGTAAACTTAAAAGTAAACACGAATTACATCTCTATGATACAAGAAGACTTAATTCTGTATCAAAGATAAATTGCCATTCAAAAATCAAGACATGTTCAAATCTGTATTCGTATTAAACATTTGCTAACATGTTCAATAGATTCATAAGATTTATAAAGCCTCTTTAATCTTTGACACTGTTAAAAAGTCCCATAAATAACCATACACTATTAAAATGAAAAACTTGAATACCCAGTATTGATTTTCTCTTCAAAAGTAAGTGGTAACATTTTAGCAACTATGGAACAAAATGAAGTGTTTATATTCTTGATCTAAAGATGAAATGGCTGTAAACCAACAACATTATTTAGATTTAATAGGAATTGATTTGTTTTCATGTACACAGCAACAGCCTAGTACTTGGGAAAGAAGCCTACATTTCATTATCTACTTAAATAATATTTACAGTAGAATGCAAATATTATTTCAGTTTAAATAAATAGAAATATAAATGACAAGATCCTTACATATTACATACTAAAGTTCGGTCTGAACTGACACATTAGTTACAAACCTTATCTTTCAATGTGAAATGATTCACTGTTAAATACTGTAATGAAAAACAGTTTCAATAGAATTTTTTTCCAGTTAGAACAGGTTTTCTACAACTATCTTGCTGAAACAATGCAGGTCGTACAAAGGCTGTCAAGCTTTAATGGTGTCAGTAAACAATAGATGCCCCTATGGACATTGTTTCAGGTAGGGGCAGGGTTCTGGATAGTATACTTCAGCAAGCTGGCTGGATGGCTACCTCACTTGATGACCAGAGTAGGACTCAAACCTACTAAGGTAAGGGGCAAGTGATTCTGTCAATCACCTTAACTATCACGACCTCTGGACTACTGGTTGCAGATCATCCTGTAAAATGAGAACTGCTCACGTGTGGGACTGTACATGCCATACCAGTATACTATATAGAAGTCTAAAGCCATAATTTATTTATCATCATTATTTATTCATTTTTTTAGCAACTTCTCAGTATATTGATCCTTGACCTTCAGTAAAGAACACAATCTCATTTTACCTTCTTTTATATAGGCTAAAGATTGAGATGTGCAAATAATGTATTGACTGATCATCAATTTTATGCCTATACTTTTTGTAGTGTCTGACATGTATATAACATTAATAACTTTTTAACATTTGACATTTCGAAGACAGGCAATAATACAAGTCTAGCAGAAACTATAACCTATACCATACAATGTGAGTGACAAATAAACCAAATTATCAACCCTGACTACCTGCACAAGGTGAACCCTTTGTAAAAGTTTGTGGAGAAGTAGCAGAGTTGTAACAGGACACTGGTGTATAAATATGTAAATGAATATCTGATACACAGTAAAGACAACTATTTTCTTATACTTAAACTAAACCAAGTTTAGACAGGCTACCTATCATAGTTCAACAATATCACTAAAAGTAACAGCATTAAATTTTGTCATGTTTATTCAAGCTGCCTTTATAAAGCACTTACAATGTGAAGTACCAATGAGATAAGAGTCTAATCAATATACACAGGTTTCATTATCACAGTGAAGACAGCATTTCCATACACTTTACAATACCTGACCAATTCAAGGGAAGTAATACAAATAGTAAAGTCAAATATACTTTCTGATGTTAATGCAATCTACTTTCTTAGTTTTACATGTGCATTTCATATTTGACAAAGGCATTTTGGGTCTTAAATTGATAATGTGAAACAGGGTTTAAATCTTAAATGCCTATCTGTATCATGACAATACAATGATGTTTAAATCTGAAATTACTTGAGGGAATGAATTTGCAGAAAATGGTTTTAAACTTAGCAGAGTTACTCATCATGTCAACTGCACAATAAATATGAACAGCTATCATTTAATTGATATGTCTCTATTTTCAAATGTTCATTTCATAATCTTCCTTTAATTACCAGAAAAACTTACATACAACATTTTGTATAACTTTTTGAAGAATAAAATCATTAAAACAATATTTACAGTATACGTACAAGTCAGGATCATTCACTGTATACATTCTTTCTTACAATAATTTTTGATAACTTTCTCATCTCTCACTTAGTTTAATAGTTTCATGAATTTTCAGGTTTAGTCTGTATCGAAATTTATGTACATTTCATCTTCCTGATCTTATTATTGATTATTATAAGAAATGCACAAGCTCTCTTAACAGCATTGTGTTATAAACAAAGCATCTTTCTCAGTGCTTTTTTTCCCCAACTTTGTCGCAAGCCTGTCAGATCAAAAAGAACTTTTCCATGTATTCCAAATATATTTATGATCTTCAGATCAATATGCAAACAGCTGTTATACTGTCACAAATGCCAATATTTCCCTGCACTGATGGTCACTCTGACATTTTAATTCCTTATTAACATGTATGTAAAGCATGGACATCAGTTCAATCTGCTTTAAAGCTGACGCTGAACACATTTTTATTTATGTATGTGGTCAGTTATTCCTATCCATTTTGTTGTGATGTGGCTCCCATCCTGTTGGGGTCCTGTGAGGGGTAATGCATCTGAGGAACTTGACCCCGGGGCATGACCCCTGGTGGGGGCCTCAATGGCATCATACCAGGGGGAGGGGGTGGAAGTCTCACACCTGAAAGAATATGCAAAGGTTAGTTCATGTCACTGAAACATCATGCAGTGAGTGCTAAATTACAGTTAAGTAATTTTACAAAGGAAAGTTTCATCCATCCATACAGTCCTTTAAAATCAGAAATTTTCATGTCAGAGACAGCTATTTTTGCTATATTTTCTGACTATATAAATAGACTATTTTTGTTTTAAATAGTTCTACAGATACTGTGAAATCATTAATATTCACGGACACTAACTCGTGGATTTCGTGGTTGAGTCAACAATCCATGAAATTTAATCCCAAAGAACAAGTAGAATTCCCATTCATTTTATGTTCAAAAATTGAAATCCACAAATTCATATCCCAACGAAATTGCCATTTTGACCAAAACCATGAAATTTCACACCCATGAAATTGAACGATTTTACAGTATATGTTTAATAAGCAGCTATATATCATGAACACTCTTCAACACCAACCCATTCATATTGTAAGAACAGTGAACTTCTACACTCGTAAAAATACCTAGTTCTACAGTATTTCAATGGACATACCAGAGCCTAAGTATTTCACTTTCCTGGCTATCTTTCCAGATGTCACTTTGTTAAGTGACAACTTTTTAAGACAAGTAAGAGGTGAGAAATAGGTGAGAAACATTAGATGTCTTACATAAAATCTGACTTCATAGGGTGCATACACATTCAAGCAGAAATGTATCTGGATCTTTAAATTTGCAGTTATATGCTGGTTAAATGAAATATCATGATGTGATACCTTAAAATGCTCAGCATCAGATGATCATTAGGTGGAAGTGGACAGATTTTGGCAGTTGACGTATGTGTAGCATAAACATGTTTATATATTACATAAAAAAAATTATGCTGCCTTTGTTGAGAAAACAGACACCTTACAATGTAATTATGAGATATTACCCATCTCTGATCATTTCAAATTTTGCAATACTTACCAGGTGGTGGAGGGCCTCTGATAAACATTGGCATCATATGAGGAGGTCCTCTGGGTGGCATTGGGTGTCTCATCTGCATTGGGTGCATTGGTGGTGCTCCACTTAAATTGAAGAAATTGTTAGCCAACTCTTCTGGCGGGTGTGGTAAAGCTAGAAAATCAAAGAAAACATTGCATGATATAAAAGCATACACTTTCAAAAGGCAGAAAATTTCTCTACTTTTATTTACAGAAAAATAATTTTTACTTCATCAAATACCAGTCTTGGCCATCTGTTTTCAAAGTGCCATGGAATCTTTTCACTTGTGACAAGTTTGCATAGTGCCCCCTGAAACAGCATAATTGTAGTGCTGTTTTGTTTCTCTCATGCATTCAAACATTTAAACCACAAAAAGCTTCAAGTAAAATGTCTAAAAATTTGAGTTTAAGTGAAATCATGTTCATTCAGACCTCTTTCACATGATGACAAATACAGATATGAAACCTTGTATCAGTGACTGTAACTATACATGTACATTCAACACAATGTTTAAAGAAGTAAGCATTCTATTTCTGACAATTCTTACCTACTAAGAGACAAAACACTGTTTACATTTCTGACAATAGTTTTACATCTGGGAAGCAAAATAACTTGTTGCATACATATTCAAGAAACTCATTCAGTTGAATTATTTCTTATAACTTGGGAGTTGGCAGTTATTACCTCCAGGCAGACCAGGGACTGGTTCAAGATTCTTTTCTTCATCCTTTTCCTCCTCTTTTTCTTGACCTTGCTGACCTTGAGATTTTCCCCACTTAATATTCAGTCTCCGCCCATTTATAATGAGTTTATTGAAAGACTTTTCTGATGCTGCCTCAGCTGATGACCGTAATGTGAACTGTACAAATGCACATTGCTGTTTTGCTACTACATTGATTGATCGGATTTCTCCATACTGGTAGAAATAGTCTCTGAAAAATGAAATCCACAGAAATGCTACTAAACATTCAGCATCATGTTTTCATTATTTTCTTCATCTTAGAAATTATATGATTAACTTAAGTTTTTCTTATTACATTATTTTTTACTTTATTACAGCAAGTTGTGTGGCTTGAGTATTTTATATTCAAAATGCATTAAAACTATATCCTTTGCAGTATTTTGAAAGTTTAACCATGATCACAGAATTTATTTTCAAACTTAACAGTATGACTTCTACTCTGATAATGGAAATATTTTCTTAATTTTCAATCTCATATTTCATGTACAGCACTTACTTCAGCTCTTTTTCTCCAACCTTGTCCCCCAGACCACCCACATACAATGTGGAGATGCTTTTGTCTTCCGGTGGTTCTAGTTTGGGCATGGAAGAATATCTGTTCATTAGTTTGTCTGCGACTGGATCATTTAACCCATAGAATCTGTCCTTTATGTTCTGGTCTGCCAGTGGATCATCAGGATCTGTTGGTTTCTCATGTCTGCAATATACAGCACCATGATTAACTTGCTACACCATGTGAAACACCTTTAATATGATCAAAATATTACCCGTTTAAATTCATTTCTAGAAGGAAACTGTACAAGCATGGTTGAATGAAAACAGGTTGGTAACCATATTTACATCACCCTACAATTTTTGCAATACATTTTTCATAACACCAAATAAATCATAAATATGGTAAAAATGTACTCACATACTTTATCAACTTCTCTCAGTCAGTTTTTCATTTTCAATAAAGGCAATTGGAGGTAATTCAACAAAGCCAGATCTCGCTTTTAGTTTGTATCAAAACTAGAGATGCTTTTGAGAAAAGCGCATGTCTCCCACAACTGCCCCTATGAAAAATGTTAGTTTCTCTAGATGTTTTAGACGAGTGGATCCAATTAGATGGTCTGGATGAGTGGATCCAATCAGTAATTCAAGGGCCATAAATCAAAAGTGCCTGAGCGGATTTGGCTAGTTATCGAACTTGGGTAAGGTCTTATGGCCAAACATATTTTGTTCAAGTTTGGTGAAGATCGGATGAGAAATGTTCGACTTAGAGAGCGGACATGAGTAAAAAGGCCATTTTTTTCGGAAATTCAAGGGCCGTAACTCTTAAATGCCTGGACAGATTTGGCTAGTTATCGAACTTGGCCGAGGTCTCATGGATGAGAAATGTTCGACTTAGAATGCGGACAAGAGTAAAAAGGCCCATTTTTCGATAATTCAAGGGCCGTAACTCCAAAATGCCTAGACCGATTTGGCTAGTTATCGAACTTGGCCGAGGTCTTATGGTCAAACACATTTTGTTCAAGTTTGGTGAAGATCGGATGAGAAATGTTTGATTAAGAGTGCGGACATGAGTAAAAAGACCAATTTTTCGATAATTCAAGGGCCGTAACTCCAAAATGCCTGGACCGATTTGGCTACTTATCGAACTTGGCCGAGGTCTCATGGTCAAACACATTTTGTTCAAGTTTGGTGAAGATCGGATGAGAAATGTTTGATTAAGAGTGCGGACATGAGTAAAAAGGCCAATTTTTCGATAATTCAAGGGCCGTAACTCTAAAATGCCTGGACCGATTTGGCTAGTTATTGAACTTGGCCGAGGTCTTATGGTCAAACATATTTTGTTCAAGTTTGGTGAAGATTGGATGAGAAATGTTCGACTTATATGTCCTTTGTATTCAAATATTCGGTCATTATACAATTCCATACCACTTTGTTAACAATGCTACAATACAAAAATTTTATGATCTAATGTCAACAGAAAGTGATGAAATTATTAGAAACCTAGCAATGTATATATATTATGCTTTTAAAGACACTGATTCTGGTATGCCTGGTATGTGGCCTATGGAGACGATAAGGTCTGCGTATTGGCGATAAGGGCCAATACACAAGTCAGGACCATTGGTAGACTTGCTTCTGTTTATCATAATAAGCTACTGTATATCTACTGTGCAGTAAATAAATTGCAGGTGATATTTACCTTTATATTCACCTTTATAGCAAATCAGTTCTCACCTTTATAACGAGTTTAGAAAGCTTGATTGAATTAGGGCTAAATAAACAAAGTGATAAGGTACAACAGTGTTTTATCATATTTTTAATAAAGTAAGTTTTTTAACAATTACATCTCATTATTGCTGTTTTTTATTATCAAAAATATAAAAAATGCATTCAGGCACATATCTTTTAGAAGTAATAAATTATTGTGTATTTTGAACAATGATATATCTTTATTGCTGGATTTTATTATACATAAAAGAAAGTTAACATTATTTAGACAACACAAGAGGAATTAAGCATTTTTAATATATAACATCCTTCTGTCTATGTACCTTCTTTATCTATTAAAAATACAACTGAACGCTTCTTTAATTTCTAATAAAATCCAGCAATTATTTTTTTTTTTTTTTTTTTTTTTTTTTGTTACTTTTGATAAAAAGATCATAATCATTGAATAAACAAACTTGTAATTTCTCTTATTAAGTTTTGAATAATTATTTTATAGTGAGAAATGCTTTGCTATAAGAGTTATAATTTAATTGGCCAGGACATTACTCAACGTGACTGAGCAATCAAAATTAGTATCTTATCAATTAAAATAATTTTGTGTACATGCTGAAAAAAGACTAAAAAAACAACAGCATTTCAATTAATAAAATGCAAAACACAGGAAATAACCAATTTACCTGTAGGCAATAAAATTTATGATTCTCTGACAATAATTAGGCTACATGTCAAGTCTGCAAGGGTTTTATGGACCCTTATCAGACTGGACCAGACAGGATCTTGTATATTGGGGATTAAAAAGTCTTGTATTTGGGGGGGTCACTTATATAGGAGATTTTCTTTGCCTTTAAAGAAAGAAGTAGGTTAGTTTCAGACTTTACTTGAACACGTATTTGGTAACAGGTACAAAACTATACTGACATGTGTTTACTGTACAATACATAATTGATAAGTACCTTATAATATCATTATGTAAATGTAAATGACCTTTGCTTCACACATGTAATTAGATGTTATATGTTCTGTATTTCTCGTGTATGGGCCGGAGACCTTATTATGCAATAAAGAATGAATTGAATTGAATTGAGTGCGGACAAGAGTAAAAAGGCCGATTTTTCGATAATTCAAGGGCCGTAACTCCAAAATGCCTGGACCGATTTGGCTAGTTATCGAACTTGACCGAGGTCTCAAAGTCAAACACATTTTTTTCAAGTTTGGTGAAGATCGGATGAGGAATGTTTGATTAAGAGTGCGGACATGTGTAAAAAGGCCAATTTTTCGATAATTCAAGGGCCGTAACTCCAAAATGCCTGGACCGATTTGGCTAGTTATTGAACTTGGCCGAGGTCTCATGATTAAACACATTTTGTTCAAGTTTAGTGAAGATTGGATGAGAAATATTCGAATTAGAGTGCGGACAAGAGTAAAAAGACCTATTTTCGGTAATTCAAGGGCCATAACTCCAAGACGCCTGGACCGATTTGGCTACTTATCGAACTTGGCCGAGGTCTTATGGTCAAACACATTTTGTTCAAGTTTGGTGAAAATCGGATAAGAAATGTTCGACTTGGAGTGCGGACAAGCTTTGTGACAGACACACAGACAGACAGACAGACTGGAGTAAATCAATATGTCTCCCACACCACTGTGTGGTGGGAGACATAATAAATTAATGGTAAACAACTTCTCAACAAAGTGCTTACAAAAAGACTTCAAAACATTCAACTAACTTGTTTAGTTTGCCATACCTGTATGGGCACTCCTCTCCTCTTTTACATTCTCCCTTCACCCAGAAGGAGCATATATGTGGCCTATTTCTTTTGTAGTATGGTGTGGTCCTTGCCAATTTCAGCAACATATCACTTGGAGCCATTGCCTTGCCCAGAGCACCTGCTGGGTTCACTCCATCATTTATTGCCATCTGAATTATACATACAATTATCACTTATGGGCATCATAAAATACAGAAGCATGTGCTCCACAAATATATCAATAGCAATATAACTGTTAAAAAATCAGCAAAGAATATGCAACTACCAATTTTATCAAATAATAATAACAGCAGATTTATCATATATAACGCAATTTGCATATTTACCTTAAAACACCTTTTAGTAGTCTTTAAATAGAGTTCTGCACACCAGACAATGTCCCTGTAAGAGTTCTATCTACCACCCAATTATAACTACAAAATTCCAAGCTTGTTGCAGGCACATAAAGCAATTTAAGGTTTAAACAAGAACTGTCACTAATGGTGACAAATGCCCCCCGCAGCGCCTTGACCTTTGACCTGGTGACCCTGACCTTTCACCTGGTGACCCCAAAGTCAGTAGGGGTTGTGTACTCAATAAGTACTATCAGCATGTGAAGTTTGGTCCTGGGTGCAGTGGTTCGCAAGTAAAGTGCCTTCATGCAAAAAGTTAACATTGTGACGAACTAACGGACGGACAGTTGAACACTAATATGCCTCCCTTCGGGGGCATAAAAATGTAGCTCTTTCTATTTTCAAACCCGAAAGGCCATGGTAAAGTAACTCTTCAATATAAGTTATTAAACAGAAACCAGGATGATTACCTCCCTTTCCATATTTTGTTGGTAATATTCTTTGTTGACATCTGATTTTGGCATATTGTCCTGTACTTTCAGCGCAGCATCTCGCACCTGAACAGGTAAACCTAAAAGAAAACACAGATCACCTGAATCAGACGAAAATCAGATAAAAGCAAGCCTAAATGTTGTTTTTTTTTCAGCCATACTATTTTAAAGTAGGTCAGCAAATTCTGATTTAGAATATGATTAAGGCTTAAGCCCTTATTTTTCAAAACTTCATGATATACCAAGAAAATCTGGGAAATGAAAAAGAAAGTGTAGCGTGCATAATTAGCAGGATGATTGTCATTGCTATATGCTGGGCCCAGGCCTTATTCAGAATATTCTATGTGGTCCAGACTAATGACATTACACCATTACTTCAATGAACTACCATAAGTACTGTTGGAAATATGCACTTACTGCAGTAAAATAACTGCAACGCCGTAGGAAGTTTAATTCTAAAATAGTACCTTTAGAGTCTAGACTAGTGAAAATATAGAATGCAAAGTTTTCTTAATCATCTAAAATACTAGTAATGATGAAGTCTCAATACTATAGTCATGCAAAACTAACTCCAAGTAAATTACTGTATGTCACATGATCATATTATATCATCCATTTTAAAAGTACACTCACTGTATGTTCATAAATCAACAATCAAGTTTTCTGTAATTTGATTTAATCCTGAGTGTATAGACGCTTTTTCTTAAATTCCAATATAGAAAAATACTTCAAAACAACCATTTTCCCATACCAACAGGTGCCTTGTTACGCTGCTCTACATTTGACGACATATACAGTAGTGCAATAGCGTAATATGGTACCCTTGAGTATCCAATGATGCAGTACAACCTGATAATTGACTAAATCAATTCTATTCAGCTAACAAAATGAGCCGCACCATGAGAAAACCAACATAGTGCATTTGCGACCAGCATGGATCCACACCAGCCTGCACATCCATTTATTAATGGTTTCTCATTTTCTCTAATTGCAATAGACTTTGAAAGCGAACAGCATGGATCCTGACCCATGCTGGCCGCAAATGCACTATATTGGTTTTCTCATGGTACGGCTCAGATATTGTCAGTAGCTCACCATACTCCAGATCCAGTAAACAAGTCTGACAAACATTCTTTATCTTGGAACAGGTCTGGCATACTTCTGTTTTCTTAAACCTCATCCTGGCTCCTGGGCACCAACGGAACACGGTAAACGGTCGGGCACAAATCTTGCATTCCTTCCCATATTTTTCTTTCATCTGTACAAAATTTAAATATATTTTAAGCAGAGTTTCAAAACTTTTTAATTCACATAACTAAAATATTCACCTGGTACCCAACAATGCTCCAGGTATTTTTTTTTACTCAGTAGCTACTGTAGGTTATAAACCTAGTATGAAAGTTTCAAACCATAAAGGAAAGTTGCAAATGCAAAAATTTAGGGTAAATAAGTTATTATTTATTAAATATTTACAGTACATTTTGTACCACTTTTTTCAACAGTCAGCTACTCTTAACATTTCAAACTCGTTATTTCACAAACTGTACACTAGAAATGTTTAAAATTTGAATACACAAAATGATTGCATGAACAATTTTTGTATAATGTACTTTGTAGCAAACTATGCATACTGACATAGCAATCTTATTAAATCAGAAAACACTGTATGTAGCAAGTTATATAGTTTAGTCAGAAAACAATTTGTATATAGCAAAGTATGTAGTTTAATCAAAAATCAATTTATGTAGAAAGTTATGTAGTTTAGTCAGAAATCACTGTATGTAGCAAGATATGTAGTTTAATCAGAAATCAATGTATGTAGCAAGTTATGCAGTTTAATCAGAAATCACTGTATGTAGCAAGTTATGCAGTTTAATCAAAAATTACTGTATGAGCAAGCAACATAGCTTAATCAGAAATCTCTGTATGTAGCAAGCTATGTGCATGACAATCGAAGTGTAATTCAATAAAGTATTGTATTGTACACTAAACTTACCATTCTTAAATAAGGGTTGTCTCCCAAACATGTCTGACACAGTATTGGAAACTCCTGAAAATAATATGATAATGTTAGAAGCCATCACAGACGCCTATAAAAGGCATCTTCCCAATCCAAAAATATATTATTTTTTCTCAACTGTGGCAGAGATATTTCCCAAAATGCAAGGTATAATTTCCCCAAATTATGCAACAGATGGTTAAGATTTTATTTATATTTTAGTATTTCCAGAGGAAGCGTTTGTCTGGTATTGATTTTTTGTTGCACAAAAGCTTAACAGCCCACAGAACCAGTTGTGACACATTGTCAGTCTAATATATTATGTTCCATGGCCTGGATTTTAGTCCAAGTTTCAGGGGAGATAAATTTGCTTCGTCTTTCGATGTTTACTTCCGGTTGATAATTTTCCCCAAAATGAACAATTATCGCGCATAAATTTCCCAATTTGAAAGGCCAAGTTTAGGCAAGGAGTAACCAAACTGGGCCAGGACTTCTGAGTGACCAGGCTGTTTTTAATCCTTTTACTGTACATTTCGCCTTTTTGCTACTAGCACTATCAGCTTTGTCTCAAATTCTCACAAATACATTATGTATTACTTTATTTCTCCTGTACATTCCTGCTTTTAAACTCTTATGCACTGATGCGCACCTGCATAAAATACTCACAAGGGTGTCATGCAGTATTTATAGATAGATAGAGGTATCAAGTCAACTCGTCCCCTAGTCAACTCGTCCCCCAGTCAACTCGTCCCCGATTTGGTCATTTTGTCCCCCAACATTGGTCATTTTGTCCCCCTCATGATAAAATTTGGTCAACTCGTCCCCCTTTTGGTCAATTCGTCCCCCTTTTGGTAATTGTGCCCCCCTTAATATTTTAGGCATTTTTGCTTTTTTTTTTATATATATATTTGACTTTGAAAACTTGTATTCAAAATCATCGTGAGTTTTGAATGAGTTATATTGGAAATAGTTAACTTTAAATAATTAGGTTTGATAAAATATTAAAAGAAATATACTGAAAATATAAGACAATTAACTGAAATAAATTATAAAAAATAAATACAATGCCCTTAGTGTTTAAAATATAATATAATAGAAAAATCTAATTAACTTTTTAAAAATCATAGTAAGAAAAGAAAGAGCAATAAATCCTTACCTCTGGTCATAATAAAAGAAAGTTTTAATTAGAAATACAATAAAGAATAAATAAACAACTAATATCTGTCACATATGTTTTACTAAAAATAACCAACATGCTTTATATTCATTTTTGTCATTAAAATAAAAAAAGAAAAGAAATTTATACTTCAATAGTAGGGAGACTATAAGGATCTTACATGCCTGCCTGTGTAAGACGGGGTTTTCCCTACCCGAGGGACAGTGTGGAATGGAAAACCGAGCGTTAGCGAGGTTTTTTATCCATGCTGTCCCAAGGGTTGGGAAAACAGCTGTCTTACACAGGCGGACATGTTAGATCATTTTTCTTGCCTATCACTTTCAGAATAGATGGTGGAGACAAAAAGATGTTGGGTATTTCTGACATTATTTATAAAGTTTATGACGTCACAATGGTGCCAGTACTATGTGACGTCACCTTAGTGCACGCTATTTTAGACAAGGTTTTTCCCTAGGGAAAGACAGGAATATCTATCCCGGGCGCGTGCTCGGACAAATGTATACTTTCCCCGCTGGGTAGGCAAGAAAGTGGTTTCTAAAAAATAGTAGAATGAGCATATACCTGCATACGAGGTGTTAAAGGTTATTAATCACATTAAAAGGCGTTGATTGGGCCAGGAATAATGTATCTATTTATGTCTCTGATTGGGCTGATTGGAAGGTGTTAATGGTATTTAATTGCATGAGAAGTTGTTGATTGACCGAATGAAATGTGTCAAAATTTTACCCTAGTTGAATTAAATGTGTTAATAGCGAGCTCGAAGAGCAGGCCCAAAGGGCCTGCTCGAGAATCGAGCTTTACGGTAACGCAAGTATACTTTCACACTTGGTGATGGATTTGAAAAGTTTCGTCGGAAGTTTTAAAAAAGCGCACCCTAGCGGACTGGTGCTCACAGGAAGTACTTCTTTCCGGAGTGAATACAGAACTTCATTCAATTGCTAAAATTATTCATCACTCAACAAAAATGAAAGAATGATTTCCAGTTGTTTGAAAAAAAAATTATTTGCATTTAAAAGATCAAGCATCGGCCAGAAAATGGAAAAAATGTCATTAATAAGCAGAAAGAAACGGGAACGCGGTAATGACGTCACCGTGTCACCGGCTTCCCATAAATTTTGCAATGTATGATATTCACTGTTATAGGCATGGTGACATTAAATATAGACTTTTTCAAGTGAATAGGTTCTCCTGAATTCTTGTGACTAGTGAATAGTTTCTTTGTGACAAATAAATGATGCATAATATTTTTTAGATAAATCCGATTTCTTTGAGCTCGCTTTGAGGCTTTGCCTTAGTTCATATTAGTTGATTGGAGTGAGGAAATTATTTGTTATAAAAAAGTTTAATAAAAAGTTTAATTTTATTCAAGAGTTTGAAAATAAGCAGCATCAAATACGGACTTTAAACAGCAATCATGTTGTCCATGCATCACACTGCCAAGTAAAATGAGACTTATCTAACCTCTGATGTCGATCTTATAAGCTTTATGTTATTGCTTTTAATCTGTGGAAAATCTGAAACTTTTCTTTACCCCACCCATCGATGTTTTAAAACATTTACAATTTTTTTAGACAAATCACATTTTCAAACCAGAAAGATCAGTGACTGAGTGAGCAGGTCTTGTCAAATGATTTGAGCATACGCAGATCACATTGATAATAATAAACAGAATTCACATTCTTACCGATTCTTCCCAGTTTTGTCGGTTGTACGTGTTTGCTCCTTTCGCAGTCGCCATCTTTTCTCTTCTAAACGAAATATTATTATACCCCTAAATAAAAATAACAAAATAATTACTTTATTACACATAGGTATAATAAGAATACAATGAAAAATGTTGAAAATAAAGGGAATTAATTTTCCTCCTAAATATAATAGAAATTAAACAATAATAGCGAAATGGAAATTAAGTTTTTAAAAATAATTTCGCCCAATTGTTTTGAAAGTTTTGTATGTAACCTTTCTGAAAAAAAAAAAAAAGCGTCGTAAGGTAAAATTTCGTCAACGATAATACTCTAGTTTAAGCAGTTTAGAGGTTGTCATTTCATGTTTGAATCGTTTTAGACATGTGTCAAGTAAACTATATATCTATTTTCACTCTGTGACCCTGTAATCGGGGCCAGTAATTTGCTATCTGTCTGAAATGTAGCACAGGGGTTCGGCTCATGCCTAGGTCAAGGCCCTGCACTATAAGAAAAACACAAGGGAAATCACTTCACCTAGAACAAAGTTCTATGTCCCTTTGGTTTTTCGTTTGCTGTGTTTTTTCTAAATAAATATTTTCTAAAACTATATATCCAGGATATGCCATTTGTTGTCTATTGAATTCTGCACACGATGGTACAAAATTTTCTTACATGCGTGTTAGCAAACGCGAGAAAACTGCATCCGAAATTTCAACAATGTTCCGAAATATTGTAGTCGACGGAAACGGTGTCTAACTGAAGCAACGAATGAACTCCACTAAAACAACTTTAGGTCGATATATGCGGACAAAGGTAGGTCACGAGCTAATTCGCAGCAATATTTGATCACTATTTATCCCTCTATCTCTTACATGAAAACTCCAGGGAAGATGCAGTTCTGTATTGTTTTTTAATTGCCCGTGTTTTCATTCACGTGCATCCATATTGTTGAAATCAAATCGAGACTGACACACCTCAAGCATCGAGTTGTATTATTGGCTGATCCGTACATATGACAGCCTCGTTTTGATTTCAACAATATGGACGAATGAAAGCTCAGCGATAAAAAAAACAAAGCAGAATGCATCTTCATCAGAGCTTTCGTGTAAGAGGTAAAGGGATAAATAGTTACCAAACATTGTTTTGCATTAGCTTGTCACCTACCTGTGTTCGTATCTATCGCTGTAAATTTGTTAAGTAGAGTACCATCGTTGCTCGAGTTTGGACACGGTCTCCTACGACTACAATATTTCAGAACATTGTTGAAAGTTCGGATGCAGTTTTCTCGCGATTGCTAGCACGCATGTGAGAAAGTTTGGTACCATCGTGCGCGGAATTTAATAGACAATAAATGGCATATATAGTTTTAGAAAATATATATTTAGAAAAAATACAGCAAGCGAAAAACCAAAGGGACATAGAACTTTGTTCTAGGTGAAGTGATTTCCCATGTGTTTTTCTTATAGGGTAGGGCCTGGACCTAGGCATGAGCCAAACCCCTGTGAAATTTAGCAGGTCTAGGAAACAGGGAAAGACGAACATTACCAGGTCTAGTATATTCGATTGGTGCATCATGCACCGATCGGTGTATCTTGCACCAATTGGTGTATTCAGCAATACACCAATCAGTTTATCAAACGTAGGATGCTACTTTAAAACAAAATATTTCGAGAACTGGAAAAAAACGCATTCCAATACCTTCACATGTTGTTGATGACATCGGCCATTTTCTTTCGCCACAACATTTTTTCCGACAGACTGCTGCGTTTCTTGCATTTTTTTACATTGAATGTACTGTCACATAATTATAATTCATTGTCAAGTAAGCAAACACCATTTAGATGCCCCAACAGATGTGATTTTTACCCAAATTTCCTTCAATAACCTTTGCCTTATACAATCGCAGCTATGTTTGATTCGGATCTATGCTTATAAAGCTACACAATTTTCCTAGCATCCCAAAATTTGATTGACATGCGTATTATAGTCGTCCGCAGTATCCTCGCGTCATTGGTAAGGGTCAAAATTTTGGCAGTGGCTAGAGAACCGGAATCAATGTACAATTTAACCAAATAGATCCTACTTTTTTTTTGGGAAAAAATTTCAACCTAATTTTTGGCTAGCATTTGCCTAAAATTGATGTAATTGGTGGGTAATTTCAAATATCTATCAAAGAAGATCAGGTTTGGTTTTGAAATTTCCCAACTGATACATATAATGACAAACTATAAATATTAAGTATAATTGAAATAAAAGTTTTCAAAATCGCACTTTATATTATAATTATAGAAAAAATAAATTAAAACAAAAAATACCAAAACTCACCAGTTTTTAACAGTTTTTAGCTCATCTGATTTTTTTAAAAAAAATGATGAGTTATTGTCATCACTTGAGCGGTTGTCGGCATCTGCGTCGGCGTTGCCTGGTTAAGTTATATGTTTAGGTCAGCTTTTCTCCTAAACTATCAAAGCTATTGCTTTGAAACTTGGAATACTTGTTCACCATCATAAGCTGACCCTGTTTAGCAAGAAACATAACTTCATCTTGCTTTTTGCAAGATTTATGGCCCCTTTTGTACTTAGAAAATATCAGATTTCTTGGTTAAGTTTTATGTTTAGGTCAACTTTTCTCCCAAACTGTCAAAGCTATTGCTTTGAAACTTGGAATACTTGTTCACCATCATAAGCTGACCCTGTACAGCAAGAAACATAACTCCATCTTGCTTTTTGCAAGATTTATTGCCCCTTTTGGACTTAGAAAATCAGTTTTCATGGTTAAGTTTTATGTTTAGGTCAGCTTTTATCCTAAACTATCAAAGCTATTGCTTTAAAACTTGCAACACTTGTTCACCATCATAAGTTGACCCTGTACAGCAAGAAACATAACTCCATCCTGCTTTTTGCAAGATTTATGGCCCCTTTTGGACTTAGAAAATATCAGATTTCTTGGTTAAGTTTTATGTTTAGGTCAACTTTTTCTCTTAAACTATCAAAGCTATTGCTTTGAAACTTGCAACACTTGTTCACCATCATAAGCTGACCCTGTACAGCAAGCAGCGTAACTCCATCCTGATTTTTGCAATAATTATTGCCCCTTTTGGACTTAGAAAATCATTTTCTTGGTTGAGTATTATGTTTAAGTCAACTTTTAAAATTAAGTGGACACTGTACATCAAGAAACATAACTCTATCCTGCTTTTTGCAAGAATGATGGCCCTTTTTAGACTTAGAAAATCATGGGTAGGACAATATTTCTATTACACAAAAAAAATCAGATGAGCGTCAGCACCCGCAAGGCGGTGCTCTTGTTTATTAACGCCTCAGTCACAATCAAATGCATTTTTTTGTTTCAATTGGGGTCAAAAATAAAAGTTTGTAAAACTCTTTTATTTTGAAATGTTAATTTACCATATACCTTGGTTCTACAAAAACAATGGTAGTTGTCACTGTCTGATAGTTCGACAATATTTTTTTTTCGATATAAAGATGAATCTTCAGGGAAAAAATAAAACAGACATGACCATTTTTAAAGGACTGTTTTATTCAAATAACTCTTTAAGACCCAACAAAATTGTTACCACATGATAAGGTACATAAAAGTAATGTAGAAAACCCCAAAAACTAATAAATTACACAAAGATTTGTAGTTATTATCTTCTTTTGAAGTTCAAAATTCTAGAAATTTTTGTTTACTACTTGCTTTCAGTTTTTGCATACCTTTTGAAATGCATTTATTCAACTCAGATATGTTATTTTCTAAAAATTCAGTCATTTCTCTTTAAATAATGGTCTCATTTTTGTGATTACGACTATGTTTGGCAGAGATATCGCAATTTTAAAATGAAAGCCGAAATTTACCCAAAAAGTCTACGGACAAGACATCATCGCCAAGTGCTTTCTACATAGGTTTTAGAAGACAGTCTTTTAGTTCTGTTGAACTTTTATGTTTAAAATGATCAAGAACAAGTAAATAACAAACAAATTTATGAAAAGAAGTATAATTGACAGTCTTCGGAATGTGTCTTCGAATAATTGAAGGATTTGAACAACTGTGACTAAATCAAAATGTCATTATGTGACAAGTTCTGTGCTATTGCTTACATAAATTAGGACTAATTGTTTTCATATTTCACTATATACTAAAAATAATGATACATGTACTTGGAAGGATCCTCACTGAAATAGGCTGTTAAAATTCTCCTTCAGCTTGGTGTCTACGGACAAGACATTTGACCATAATATAATTTCTGTCTAAAAGACAGATAGAGTAATGATGTTTCTGATCAATGCTCATGCATTTAATGGGCTTAAGAACTGACCTTGCAGCCTGTTATGTACACCATTTAGACTATGTTTATTTATCTGTAATAACTTTTAACCTCATCTAAACAAAATAAACCACAATCTTCCTGACATTGGATGGTGGAAGAAACCACCTGACTAGACTTTGTTGAGGCAAATTATTTACATGCTGTTATCAACCATATCAATCAAGAAATGGTAAAAAAGTATAAACACAAAGTTTAACATGATGAACTCTATGAGTTCATCTAAACATGTTCATTAAAGTAGAAACATTAAAAAAGTAGGAAGAACTTGTTAAACTTATAGCTCAGAACAACATCTTAAAAAGATTGCAACTGTGTCTTAAATGGAAAACTAATGTAACAAACTGCCTTGCTGACTGCTTAAATAGCTGTATGTTGTAAAATACTCGTATGACATTTATTCTGTGAGATCCATAACTCGTACTAATATTTTAAGTAGTCCTGCAAAATAAAATTCCTGTGAATTTTAACCTGTTTACAGAATAATTAAATGTTCACTGTGGTAAGTTTTTATCACTTAGTTTTGAGTCAGCTAATATTATGCTTTTTTCTTAAAATTCCCAAGATACATTCTCTTTTTCTAGCCAGTAATATTTTTGATTAATATTGACCTTTTTCCATTATATAAGACAGTACGACCGGAGACAAAGTTTTTTAACTATCTTTTTATCACATTTACTTCTTATTTTTCATGTTATCACCTATATTAATATTATTTTCTTGGAAAAATACTGGAACAAATGTTAGTAACTCAAATTGTAAATCAAACTATGATTTCAAAATTCTAGACCTCTGTCTCTGATGCACGTGGGGAAGTTGGCAGTTACTTGCAGAGAACATGTTTGTACAGTACAGAATCAATTAACAATTGTTAAGTTACATAACTGAAATTCTGTTGAAAAAGGGCATTAAACCCCCCAAAACAAACAAATCTAAATAGCTCTCATTTTTGAAAGGGAGAAAGCTGCAAGGAGACTACAGTAATCACGTAGTAAATTGCTTGTAATTTCTTTTTTAAGATGATTTAAACTGCTTCAATTTTATGTGATTTCAGTCAGTTACAGAATAAAAGTTGATAGGCAGATAAATAGAATGAAATCTTGAAAACCAATCACCATTATATCTTGGCCCTGAAGAGCACAGAAATATGCCATCTTGAGTGGATTATAACAAAATGTTTAAGTTGAAAGTGGACAGCCCACACCATGTCTAACAACAGATCCATACTCCACTAGAATATGACCAAATTTATGTCAAATGATTTTGCTTCTATCTTCTCATTCTTTCTGTTTTACTACTAACTTGTAAAAGATTGGGGTTTTTTTGCATTTCAGAGTCTCTTGATTTATTTCAAAGAACTCTTGATATATTTCTAAGGTCCAGTGCTGGTTTTTATTGAAAACAGAAAATATATTGAATAGTATTTGTGCAATGTCTTGTCCGTAGACACTTCCACTGCATGCCTTGTTTTTGCCATAACAAAGGGAGGGTTAGAAAGAAATGTATTATTCCTTTTTTGATAGCTTTTAACATTTATATAAGTCATGTATAAGATTAAAATATATTCTATATCCATTGTACTTCTCGGATTCAGATTGTACACACAAGAGTAAATGGGTAACATTCTGCATTTGGAAGAAGTAAGTTTCATTAGAAATATATTTATTCTATATTTTGTAAAAACATTAAGTGTGGTGTATCATTGAAACTTGATGAATAGCTCCAGTATGATTTTATAAATGATATTTGTCAAAAAAACTTCGTTTGTTTAGTGTCTACGGACAAGACATGTGTCTACGGACAAGACATTTTGCAATTCAACAACTATTTATATCTATATAACCCAGCTTACTTCCGTCTAATGTTCATCAACTTAGACACTATCCTAGCAGCTTTCATACCAACAGTGATTAAACTCTAATATTGCATCCTTCACAAAGAAAATAGGTGTCTACGGACAGGACAAAAAAATTGGCGCATTTATCATTGTCTGTTCAGAGTCAAATTTGAGGAGATAAGAAACTTCTACCTGAAAGAATGCTATTATTTTCAGAAGAAGGTAGACTGAAGTTCACACAGAGACAAATAAGACAGTAAAAAAAGAATTATTTTATAATGAAATCACATTATCTGATATGAGGAAGAGCAAAAAGGCAAAATATATAACAAAACGGTCATGTCAGTCTTCAGTACATAACTTCTGTTGTGGGTAACATAGACAGTTGAAATAACTTGCAGCTGAAAGAAGACGAATTTTCCTGTAAACCAAACAGCACAAAAAGGTCTTGCTGGTTCAGGTTAATAATTAAAATGAAAAGACAAAAAGCACATTTTTTAAGGTGAAACAATATAACACTGAATTTTGGCCTTTTTTCTGTTATTGGACAGCATGGCGTTCGTTTTATATGTACATCAGCTACCTGATAGTAGTTTTACCTGCAACTGGGTAGTGATATGTAACTCCTGAAGTGCTGAAGACAGAATATATAAACATGCACTTTTAAATTTGGGTGTATAACAAAGAGCACCTAAAAAGTATGCATTTGATTGTGACTGAGGCGTAATAAATCTCTTAGATGCACGGTGACCCCAACTTTTTTTCTTTCCATTTTGAAGCATTTTTGTGTGTCAAAGCTGCAAATTTTTTTTGAAAATCTTAATGTCAAAATTTTTTTTGTAGATCTAAATACTTTTTTCCATTGAAAATAAAGTGGGTGCGGTAATTATGTCAGCATGTAAAAATGAAAGAGATTTGTTTGTGACATTTATGCTTATATAATACTGACATCACCTTTTATTCATATTAACCTGTAAGACCTGAATTCCCTATAACATTAAGTAGGATATTATTTGTTGTATAAAGTACCACCATTTTTTCAATTTTACAAAATTTCAGAAATGCTTATACAGTGGGAGAAGAAAATGCCCTATAAAATTAAAACGAGTTTGGTGACCTGTGTTTTTTCTTCTCTTGTTTGTCTTGGAAACAAATGTTCTTCATGCTCACAGAGTATCAAAAAATTCTTAATATTAGAACAAATTTGTTCCTACATCCTTAAGTTGATTTCTAACATCACTGACCATGTTAAAGCAAAAAACATGCAGTTTTGCAACGTTTTGTTAAAAAGTTGAAAAAAGTATTCTCCAAGGCCATAAAAACATTTAGGGTCAGGCCAAAAATTTTAGGGTAGTAAACAATTAATTTTACAATCAATATTATTCCTAAGGCATCGCCACAATCACAACTCAATATCCGTTCAGGCTGAGTATTTTTCTCTTGAAAATAGGAGAGATCTAAATTTTTTATCACTATATTCTTTCTCTTCTTGATTTTGACGCGCAAAATGTCTACATTCCCGCAAGGGGTTTGACATCAACGGCAGATAGATAGATAGAGATCGCCCTGATGTCGCGCATTAACATCAGATTCTGTTTATCTGGTGGTGGGCAAAACAAATGCTTTTACATCGTTTATGTATGGGATCTTTTCCATTCATTTATGGATTTTCAAAATTCAGAAAGTTTTGAAATACTTAAAATTTTCGTATTTTCGTAGTCAAATAACTTTTTTAAAAGAAAAACCATTTTAAATGACATATAATTTTAAAAGCGGCATAGTGATGTTCTAAACTGTTAGAAAAGCACTGTAAGTTAAGTGTGCGTAATTAATCCATTTTATTTCGAAATAGTAATTAAAAGTAATCAATAAATTTTGCTTGTTTTATAACCTTTCAATTGATCAAAAACTTACTGATATAATTTGTGTTTTTTAGAAAGTTTAGGCCGTTAGAAAAACATCACTGTTTACAAAAAAAATAGACGTTCGGCGTCTGCCCACCCAATCACTGTCAGACTCCATTATAACACATATTACAGAGACAAAATTGAGTTCTTTTTGAAGTACAATAATTATGTTTCATTAGACACAAAAAGACAACCCCATGTAAATTTAATTTAAAATGTTGTTTGTACATGTGTAGCGGTTATTGTTACATGTACCACTAAGCCATCTTTTATTTTTATGAAAATTTGCATGTAAAGTTTTGAGTAAAATGGCTGCCACTGTGGCAATGCCTTAACCTTTAGCCTGCTGGCAGCGAGTTATTCTGCCTTTGCGACCAGTGCAGACCAAGATTAGCCTGCACATCCGTGCAGGCTAATCATGGTCTGCACTGTTCGCTATTCAGTCGGTAAATTTTCATTGAACACCCCTTCAAATACTAAATGGTACTGCCCAAACTGAATGATGGACCAGTCCATTTTAGGAATTTAGCAGGCTAAAGGTTAAACATGGTCAGTGATGTTAGAAATCAACTTACTGATGCTCTGTAGGCATAACCCCCATTATTTGTGTTCATTTTTTGATGAAAAAATAATATCTGAAAAGTCTCAATTAATAGAAAAATTCACAAAAAAAAAATCTCCAACATACCTACCCTAATTTTTCTGGGCATGTTACCGGAAACAAAGATTTTTTTTTAGGCCTGAAGGAGGTGTCTAGGAGAACGTATCCTCCAGAATCTGATTCATATCCAAACCCCTAGAGGTATTGAAATTTTATTGCCGGGAACTGAGCCGATATTTAAGCTGGGCGCAGCACCCAGGCTGAAAGGGCCTTGGGGATAACCCTGCAAATGTGAATGCTTCCAAGTGAAAGCCAGTGAAAAAATGATGTAATTGGCCAAAAATGCCTGTCTAAATGACAATGAACAGCTTAAGGAAACTAGACAGTAATTCAGCGTGCATGATTCAGCTTGTAGTTGTTGACAATTGATCGGTTCAGTGAACTGTGTACAGATAGGTTCAGTGAACTGCCTGCAGATAGGTTCAGTGAACTGCCTGCAGATAGGTTCAGTGGACTGTGTACAGACAGGTTCAGTGAACTGCGTGCAGATAGGTTCAGTGAACTGCTTGCAGATAGGTTCAGTGAACTGCATGCATAGATTATAGTCCTTCAGTCAGTTCTGACACAGGTTATGCATTTTTGCTGCAAAATCTACACATACCACACAAATGCATCTTTTTCTTACATGGGATGAAAGATGATTCATTCAGCTAATATTTAAGCGCAGTTTGAATAAAATTGAGCATTAACAAGTATGCAAACCCCGTATGTAAACAATGCATCCAATTCAACTTATTCCGGTACTAGTCAGTCAGTTCCGATCTTGTATCCATTTATAGATCTTTGCTATCTGGGGGTCATCTCAAAGTAATTTTTGATTGTCATTTTTGACAGTCTAGTGGTGTTATCCACCAGCCACTCAATTCATAACATAATTTCATGTAGTAAAGGGTCAGGGGTGAAATTAAACAACATGATAATTTTAACTAATGATTTTATAACTTCTATATTTAACATATCAACTACTTATTGACTTATAACAAACAAAAAAACAGTGCAGTTAACGAACAAAGACATATAACTTGTTCATTAAATATTATCACATGCATTTAGTAGAAAAATATATTATGGCATTATGAAAAGAGATCATAATATGAGATAAAATATAAAACTGTATGTGCAAAAACAACAGTACCCCTGCATATGAATAAAATGCATAAAATAAAAATAAAAAAGAACCAGCACTTTACATCTTGATCCTGATTTGTTCATCAAATAATACTGGAATGGTACACACAATATTTGAAGAGAAAGAAAGGGAACAAGCTTTGATGATGCTGATAGAAATACAATGCCCTTCAAAAGTCTGGAGACAATTTCAAAAACTGAACATTTTCTCTGTATAACTTTTTAATATAATTCAATAACTGAAACTTGATCAAAATGTGAATGTTGACAAGCTGTCATGGGAAGGAATAATATCAAAAGAATGTATTCCTATATGGCATTTTAATAATTACTGTATAATATCACCTTTCGAATACATGTTCCAAGAATTTTAGAGGTCACTGACAATGACTTGTTCAATAACCAACTGTTACTAGTGTTATAGTCACAACTAAACGTTCTTTAATGTTCTATATAGCAGTTTCAAGAACTGAAACAGTCGTTGACACCTTTTGTTTGTTTTGATGATCACATATGTACACGGTATTACTGCACAACCACCTTTCTCACTAGGTGCCGGCCAAGGAGGGAAAGTTTGTCAGTTCTGCTGTTATTTTCGCAAGGAGGTAGTCATTCTGATCAAGAATTTTCTGAAAACGTCCACCCAAACCCCTTGGTACATGTCCAATAGGGAGTCCAGTACATCACTTAACTTCAGGTGACTTGCTTCATCAGTCTGCATTTGTTTTGAAGACTCTCTTAGTCTGCATACTCTTGGACTAAGCATTAATCAATATGATGTTCTTCATACTTAAATTAATGCATTGTTGGTATAAATAAATGTGCATTAAACTTGTTTTAAGAATTTATTATATTTAAATAGCATCTTTTAAACGTAATTAATACCGCGACGAAAAAACTCCCACTTGAACACCCAAATCTCCCACTTAGGAAAGCAAAAACTCCCACTTGGCTCACATGAAAAGTTGGAATACCTGGATACATATATGTATGTGTTAAGTTTTTTTGTATCAGTGAAATTCATCCACCAGCTTTAAATGCTCACATAAGTCATCTAGATCTTCTTATCCTATTTTTAACAGTTTACTTCATGCTGTGGTTTTTAAAAGAAATATGCA
The DNA here is from genome assembly GCF_021730395.1 of Mercenaria mercenaria. NCBI lineage: Eukaryota > Metazoa > Mollusca > Bivalvia > Venerida > Veneridae > Mercenaria > Mercenaria mercenaria. The sequence goes on from NC_069362.1 coordinate 31,775,252, forward strand.
GTAAAAAGATCTGGATGCAAAACCCTACAAAAAAGTCACTTCTTTCATTGGAAATTTCTTTACTCAAAATTTCCTCCTTTCAGATATTCTGCCAATGGAAAACACAACAAATTGAAAAATGACTAGAAGCAGAGTACTTAGCTTGAGTTTCAATCAAGATCAAGGTAAGTTAGCCAAGATAGCTTGAGGTTCAATCAAGATCAAGGTAAGTTGGCCAAGATAGCTTGAGGTTCAATCAAGATCAAGGTAAGTTAGCCAAGATAGCTTGAGGTTCAATCAAGATCAAGGTAAGTTGGCCAAGATAGTTTGAGGCTCAATCAAGACCAAGGTAATTTAGCCAAGATAGCTTGAAGTTCAGTCAAGATCAAGGTAAGTTAGCCAAGATAGGTTGACGTTCAGTCAAGATCAAGGTAAGTTAGCCAAGATAGCTTGAGGTTCAGTCAAGATCAAGGTAAGTTGGCCAAGATAACTTGAGGTTTAATTGGAAAATTAATCGAGACTTGTTGAAGATTGATTAAGATTTTATTGAACTACCAGTGACTTAGATTTTACATGAGAGAACGGAAGTGTGAAGGTCAAGGTCATTCTTCAGAGCTACTGTCTAAATGATAAACTGTATTGCCCAGGGTTGGGAATTACTGCACTTAGGGTGGGCATGTAAAATCTAAGTCACTGGTAGTTCAATAAAATCTTAATCAATCTTCAACAAGTCTCGATTAATTTTCCAATTTTATTGAACTACCACGTGACCAGATTTTCCATGAGATTTCAGAGCTGAGCAATCAGTTTATCATTTTTCCCAAAAGAAAAATGTAAAACCATTTTTCTCTATTCCTTATTTAATACCCTTGTATTATTTAACAAACAAAAAACACCAAACTTTGGTTTATCCAAAACTAATTGTATTACACTACTATAGTAATATACATATATAACTGTACACAACTCATCAATGCATAGACATTAGCAGTAATAGGTAGATAGTACATGTATACATTGTATATCAATTATCAACAAAGCAGACTGAAACAAAGTTATTTATAACCTCAACAATGTAACAACTGATTAAGGGAGACAACTGCTAATAAAGATTCTCTTCTATAGGGTAAGAGTTAACTCCCTTCATTAGGTAAAATCTAAAGTATTAATCAATTCTTGAGCATTCTTATGGTGTGTTCTAAAACTATGTTCCACTAAGAATTACATCAGAATAAGATTTTTCAATAGTTTTGTTGTAATACAGAGCAAAAGTTTTTGCAGAACTCCAACCTGCAGCTTTCATTATTGAATCTAATTGAACTCCTTTAATTATTGCTGCTGATGTGGAGGCTGCTCGACAACTATGTACACCAAATTTATCCACATCAATACCAGATTCTTTCATTAACTGTTTCACCCATCTAGAAATTGTACTTTTTGTGACTGCTTTAAAAGGTTTAACTGTTGAAATAAACAATTTATGTTCAGACCCTCTAACCTTAGATGTAACAGTCAGATAATATTCCAAAGTATTTACTAGACATAACTTTGGGTCAGCTGAATATCTACGTATTTGCATCGGCTTAACATGTAATCCAGGTTTAGATTGTTTAACTAATTCCGACACTTGACAAACAACTTGTTCCTTACAAATATGTAAATCAGACAATTTCAACAAATGGATTGTTTGGCACCTCTGTCCAGATAACAACATGAACAATGTTGTTAATTTTTGAGATAACTGAAGTAAAGTCATTTCTGTACAGTTCGGTAATGATGAAATATATTGCAATACTTTATTAACATCCCAAATATGATCATATTTTGGCAAAGCTGGTCTTATTGTAAACAATCCTCTCATAAATCTTTTGATTATCATTTCGTTACCAATATCTCTGTTATTTATCAAATTGCAAGTAGATGAAATAGCAGATTTCGCTGTATTGATTGCACTATAACCTAATCCTTGATTGAATAATTCTGTCAAAAATTCCAACACTTTTACCGAAGATGGATTAAATGTATCAATGTTTTTTGAACTTGAAAAAAGCAACCATTTTCTGAAATAAGACCCATACTGTTTTGCAGTTGATTTTTTCCATGACTGTAAGATAATCTGGACAGTGTCCTCTGATAATCCTTTATCTTTAAGCTGTTCCCGGACAATACGAAAGCACCCAGCCGCATCTTCTGAATGTGATGCTGTCTTGTTTGATCTTGAGGCAGTATTAGTGTTCGATGTTTTGGTAGAATGTATGATTGAGCACAAATTTGTTGTAGCAGTTCGCTGAACCATACCTGCGTCGGCCATAATGGAGCAATCAGCAATGCTGTTTCCACTTTGTCCAGAATTATTTTCTGGATACAGTGACTGATCATACTGAAAGGAGGAAATAGATAAGATATTTTTTCATTCCATGTCAATGTAAATGCATCAATTGCTATTGCATTTGCATCAGGTTTATAAGCAACATATTTTGGTATTTGATGATTCAATCTGGAAGCAAACAGATCAACATTTATATTCCCTACTTTCTGTTCTAACATTTTAAAATACTCAGGATTAAGCTTCCATTCCATATCTTCATTAACTTGTCTAGACAATTTGTCTGCCTCACAGTTGTCTTTTCCAGGAATATGTGCAGCACTAAGCCAAATATTCCTGTCTTTACACCACCACCAAATGTCTTTTGCTAATTTGTGCATAATTACTGATTTGCCTCCAAATTTGTTAATGTAAGAAATTGCAACAGTATTATCCATATATATCCTAACATGGGCATTACTCACATCTGCAGCCAAAGCTTGTATAGTTAAAATGGCTGCCTTCAGCTCTAAAATATTAATATGTTCCTCTTTTTCAGATTCATCCCAAAAACCTTGAGTGTCAGTATTGTTTGTAGAATTTACACCGCCCCACCCCTTTTTACTCGAGTCACTATATAGAATAATACTTGGGGCACTTCTTATTATAGGTTTCTGTGCAGATGGGAGGAAATCTATCCACTTGTATATTATTTCCTTGCTATTATCTGACAATTTTATTGTTTGATCAAACCTGCCTTTGTACATTTGAAGTTTTTTATCTTTTTCATGTTCAAGATCTTTATAAAATAATGGAGCATAATCCACCCCAGGTTCACTAGCTACCATCTTCCCGATAACTTTTGCAAGGTCCCGAATTGTAATAACTTCCTGACTAAGTATTTTAAGACAAAGCTCAATCAAATTGGACGTCCTTTCCGGTGTTAGTTTAATTGTCATACTAATTGAATTCAGTATGAAACCCAAAAACACAATTATTTGAGTTGGTTTAAACACAGATTTTTCAGGATGTATCGTGAAACCCAAGTCATCCATAATATTCACAGTCTCTTTAACATTAAATTCACAATCTGAAAATGTTTTTGCCTTAAGCAAACTATCATCTATATATGGTACATTGGAAAACCCTTTTTTCCTAAGAGAAGCATACACTGGCTTTAACAATTTTGTGAACACACGAGGGCTACATGCTAGCCCCTGGGGTAATGTCCTGAATTGAAAATGTTTATTTTCCCAAATAAATCGAAGATATTTCCTATCTTCTAAATGAATTGGGACACTGAAATATGCATCTTTTAAATCAATTGACGCAAAAAAGTCTCCTGGTTGAATATTCGCTACCGCTGACTTTAAAGTTTCCATTTTAAAATGACACTTCTTGACATGATCATTGAAAGTTTTAAGATTCAAAATTATCCTTACACTACCATCTTTCTTAGGCCTCATAAAAATGTTGGAATAAAATTGCCCACACTCAACTGTAGTAACCTCCTCAATGATATTCCTATCTAGAAATTTTTTAATTTCGGCAGTTACTGTTTCTTTTTCAAGATTAGTAAATTGTATTTGTTGAGGTATAAAATATTGCAACGGCTTCGACTCTAAATCGATTTTGTACCCAGACACTGTATTTTTTATCCAAGGATCAGTCGAAATTTCATACCAGTTTTCCGCAAATTGAGAAATTTTACCACCATAAAAATTTTCTGGGGTATTTTGTACAGGTAATGTTTTACTTACAGTTATTTCTTCCTGTAATATTGTCCTCTTTGAGCTGGGGATTTCCCCCGATTGCTGTTTCGACCCAAAGTCGGATATTGTTTTCCTTGATGATACATCTGTTTGTGGGGATACGGGTGGTATCTGTTCCCTTTCTGGTTGCGTTGCCCTAAAAAAGAGGTTGATCTGTGATTGCCTTGATGCCCCCCTAGCTTTTGGGATCTCCGCTCCTCTTTTTCGCAATTTTCAACCTTTTGATCTAGATCTTCCCCAAACAGAAATTCAGACGTTGGCCCTTCCCCCTCACACACCTTCTGATACTTTGCTGGGATGGCCGGCCTAATAAGAGCCCGCCGTTTTCTATTTGTAACGTTAAGCCCTTGTGACAACAATCTGAAGGTGTCTTTAGTTAGATCTTTCACCTGTTGGACGTCCCCTTTTTCCATCAAAACTTCGATGGACTTGATTACGGGCACCATTGCCAAACTCAGATATTTTTGAGAGGTCTGAAGTGCCAAATCCGCAGCACGCTTTAATTTGAAAGCATTCCAAAGCTCCCGGTTAACTTTTGGAACTCTCAACACTTGGCAGTTTTCTGGTACTAAGTACTTTTCACATAGTTTTTTATCGTCCTCCTCCGACATACCGTTATCTACTGCATTTGATACTAATTTCCCAAGAGTTTCATTTACGCATGGACCAAAAACCGTTTTCTTTTCATAGTCATTCACCAGATCCGACAAAAAATCGGAACTCATATCCTCGGAAACATCGTGTGTCCCTCCGTTTAATAAGCCGTCCAACTCGTCTTCCTCATTAGCATTTATTAATTCGCCCACATCAGGAGATTGATTTTTCTCCTTGTCAAGTGTCTGCTGCATTTTCGCGACATTTAACACGATGTTTGCCAGTATTTCCGTTTGTGCCTCTTCCCTTTTCCGGAAACTTTCCTCCATATTGGAGATCTTTCCCCACAAATCGCCGCTTCCGGTCATGTCTAAATACCGTGACGGCCCAGCCTCGTGCTCTGAGTCTCTTTCTGGCGAGCCGGGATTTCCCACGTTGTCCAATTCATTATTTTGCTGCATTTCGCAGTCCGTGGTAGGCATTTCGCCGTTTTCCGGATTTCCCGGTGTTTCGCTGGCTTTCCCAGCTTTAACACGAGACAATTCTTGTGCTCGTTTCAATGTTTTCATTTGCAAAGACAACTGATTTGTCTCGGCCATTTCGGCCATCAGAGTTCGAGAAATTTTTTAGTCCAAATACAAATCCAGCGTAATCTGAACTTGAAATAATACACACAACTTTGTACTGTTCACAAACTTTTATAAGAACTATTTTCCACTAATTTCCGAATATCTTTTATTTTGAAAACGAATCCCTACACTTAAATTTTTGATTTTTAGACAGTAATATTTTCCGAAGAACGACCCTTTCCAAGCAACTTTCCGTAATGACCTTGACCTTCACACTTCCGTTCTCTCATGGAAAATCTGGTCACGTGGTAGTTCAATAAAATCAAGATCTGTGTAATTTACACACGGAACTGTGTGATTTTTATGCCACTGGCATCTACTGATGCGAGAGGCATATAGTGATTGTCCTGTCTGTCCGTCCGTCCGTACGAGGTTAACCAAATGGGACCGTTTCGTCTAGCATCAATACCCCTTTCTAGAATGACTTGATACTGATGCAGATGTAACCTTTGACCGTTTCTCATCTTCAGACATCACCTGACCTCAGTTTGACCTTGACCTCATTTTGGACTTAGGTTACTTTATATCGGCCATCTCTTGTTTAACCAAATGGGACCGTTTCGTCTAGCATCAATACCACTTACAAGAATGAATTGATACTAACGCAGATGTAAAGTGTGACCATTCCTCATCTTCAGACATCACCTGACCTCAGTTTACCTTGACCTTGACCTCATTTTGGACTTAGGTTGCTTTATATGGGCCATATGGACAGATAGCTCAGTGGGCCATGTGGACGGATAGCTCAGTGGTTTGTACACTGGCCTTCCAATCCTGAAGTTTGGGGTTCGATCCCCGGCAGCTACTGGGGAATTTTCAGAAATGCTTTTCAGTGTTTCCCACCCAACTAGAAGTGTACTGGTCAGGAACCCAGGCAATCCTTGCGTATGTCAGTGCTCTACACTGGGCACATTAAAGAACCAGGCTGTCTATTTGCAACGAGCTAGGCTAAGTTAGCCGGACAAGCCTGTATCTGATTTCTGATCTCTCTGTCATGGGGGCTTTGTCTCACTCTGTCCCTCTGGTCAGATTGCTCTGTGTCTGTACTAGTAGAGGATGAATTATGCGCCCTGTGTGGCTGCATTTGAACTATGTAAAGCGCCTTTGAAAGTGAAATTGATCACGAAAATGATATAATAATAATAATAATAATCTCTTGGTTAACCAAATGGGACCGTTTCGTCTAGCATCAATACCTCTTACAAGAATGAATTGATACTAATACATAGATAACCTGTGACCATTCCTCATCTTCAAACATAACCTGACCCCAGTTTGACCTTGACCTCATTTTGGACTTGGGTTGCTTTATATAAGCCATCTCTTGTCTAACCAAATGGGACTGTTTCGTCTAGCATCAATACCGCTTTCAAGAATGAATTGATACTAATACAGATGTAACCTGTGACCATTCCTCATCTTCAAACATCACCTGACCTCAGTTTGACCTTAACCTCGTTTTGGACTTAGGTTGCTTTGTATCGACAAGGATGCCACCGGGGACATCAAGCATTTATTGAACGCAGCTCCTTGTTTTTTTTCAAAACAGCCTGTGGTTCCTTTTTTGAAGGGGCAAAAATATAGTGTGATGAACTTCAAAATGGGGAAAATCCAAATCATTTGATTTTCATGATAACAGGCACAGTACCTGTTTGCAAGAACTGATACCATTGTCCTTATGAATTTGCCACTAGATGAGAGGTAAATGTAGTTAGTCTGACATAATTGGCAGTCCGTAACAGCTGAGTGAGATTGAACTGCAACCTAAAACTTCACATAGAAGCTAGGTGCAATTTGAAGAAGGCTCCAGCACAAAGTCATATAACTCCCAAGGACAATATACCTATTCTTAAACAGAAAATCCTTTTTTACTGACAAGCCTTGAAGTAGTCAAGCATGCTGTCATGAGACATCTCTTTTTTAGCTCACCTGTCACAAAGTGACAAGGTGAGCTTTTGTGATCGCGTGGCGTCCGTCGTCCGTCAGTCCGTGCGTGCGTGCGTAAACTTTTGCTTGTGACCACTCTAGAGGTCACATTTTTCATGGGATCTTTATGAAAGTTGGTCAGAACGTTCATCTTGATGATATCTAGGTCAAGTTCGAAACTGGGTCACATGTGGTAAAAAACTAGGTCAGTAGGTCTAAAAATAGAAAAACCTTGTGACCTCTCTAGAGGCCATATTTTTCATTAGATCTTCATGAAGATTGGTCAGAATGTTCAACTTGATGATATCTAGGTCAAGTTCGAAACTGGGCCATGTGCCATCAAAAACTAGGTCAGTAGGTCTAAAAATAGAAAAACTTTGTGACCTCTCTAGAGGCCATATTTCTCAATGGATCTTCATGAAAATTGGTCAGAATGTTCAACTTGATGATATCCAGGTCAAGTTCGAAACTGGGTCATGTGCGGTCAAAAACTAGGTCAGTAGGTCTAAAAATAGAAAAACCTTGGGACCTCTCTCAAGGCCTTATTTCTCAATGGATCTTCATGAAAATTAGTCAGAATGTTCATCTTGATGATATCTAGGTCAAGTTCGAAACTGGGTCACGTGCGGTCAAAAACTAGGTCAGTAGGTCTGAAAATAGAAAAACTTTGTGACCTCTCAGGAGGCTATATTTTTCATGGGATCTTTATGAAAATTAGTCAGAATGTTCACCTTGATGATATCTAGGTCAAGTTCGAAACTGGGTTACATGCGGTCAATAACTAGGTCAGTAGGTCTAAAAATAGAAAAACCTTGTGACCTCTCTAGAGGCCATATTTTTCAAGAGATCGTCATGAAAATTGATCAGAATGTTCACCTTGATGATATCTAGGTCAAGTTCAAAACTGGGTCACCTGTGGTCAAAAACTAGGTCAGTAGATCTAAAAATAGAAAAACCTTGTGATGTCTCTAGAGGCCATATTTCTCAATGGATCTTCATGAAAATTGGTGAGAGTGTTAAGCTTGATGATATCTAGCTCAGTTTTGAAACTGGGTCACATGTGGTCAAAAACTAGGTTAGTAGGTCTAAAAATAGAAAAGCCTTGTGACCTCTCTAGAGGCCATATTTTTCATGAGATCTTCATGAAAATTGGTCAGAATGTTCACCTTGATGATATCTAGATAAAGTTCGAAACTGGTTCACGTGGGATCAAAAACTAGGTCAGTAGGTCTAAAAATAGAAAAACCTTGTGACCTCTCTAGAGGCCATATTTCTCAATGGATCTTCATGAAAATTGGTCAGAATGTTCATCTTGATGATATCTAGGTCAAGTTCGAAAGTGGGTCAAGTGGGGTCAAAAACTAGGTCAGTAGGTCTAAAAATAGAAAAGCCTTTTGACGTCTCTAGAGGCCATATTTCTCAATGGATCTTCATGAAAATTGGTGAGAGTGTTCAGCTTGATGATATCTAGGTCAAGTTCATAACTGGGTCATGTGCGGTCAAAAACTAGGTCAGTAGGTCGAAAAATGGAAAAACCTTGTGACCTCTCTAGAGGCCATATTTTTGATGAGATCTTCACAAAAATTGGTGAGAATGTTCATCTTGATGATATCTAGGTCAAATTCAAAAGTGGGTCACGTGCCTTCAAAAACTAGGTCATTAGGTCAAATAATAGAAAAACCTTGTGACCTCTCTAGAGGTCATATTTTTCAATGGATCTTCATGAAAATTGGTCAGAATTTTTTATCTTGATGATATCTAGGTCACATGTGCTCAAAAACTAGGTCACTATGTCAAATAATAGAAATAACGACGTCATACTCAGTTCAACACTGGGTCATGTGGGGATAGGTGAGCGATTCAGGACCATCATGGTCCTCTTGTTCTTTCAATTTTAAAGTGTCATAAATGATGTTAGATTCATTGCGAAACTGTACTTTCTCTTAGTAAATACAGGGCAAACTGCAATATCAGAAAACAGAAATGTTTAACTTTAAGAAATTTTACGGAACTATTGCTTTTATTTCAGCTAAGGTACTCTGAATGTTTCATAACAGTTCATTCACAAATGATATCGAGTCAAAATTGTTATTTTAAAAAATGTTGGTGTTAAAAGAAAAGCCAAAATTTACAGTAAATATGAGCTGCGCCATGGGAAAACCAACATAGTGGCTTAGCGACCAGCATGGATCCAGACCAGCCTGCACATCTGCGCAGTCTGGTCAGGATCCCTGCTGTTCGCTTTCAAAGCCTATTGCTATTAGAGAAACTGTTAGAGAACAGCATGGATCCTGACCAGACTGCGCGAATGCGCAGGCTGGTCTGGATCCATGCTGGTCGCAAAGCCACTATGTTGGTTTTCCCATGGCACGGCTCATATTATAACCACATCAGAGTAACTGTTTGATGATAAATTTGAATCTTATCAAGACTTGGAGTTCTTTAGCCTGCTGGCAGCAATTAATTCTGCCTTTGCGACCAGTGCAGACCAAGATGAGCATGCACATCCGGGCAGGCTCATCTTCATCTGCCCTGTTTGCGGTTCATGCAGTCAGTAAATTTTCAGTTAACACCCCTTTGAAAAACAAATGGTACTGTCCAAACTGAATGATAGACAAGTCCATTTTAGTAATTTAGCAGGGCAAAGATTTAAATGGTGCATATCAATATTATTTTTAGGTATTTAAAAGAGAAATCATGTTATGGAAAAGGTAGATGAAGTAGTAGAACAGACCAGTTACATTGTCTTCTGTTTTTTCAGGATGTTTCACATGTGCATCAGAGTCAGGACTGAGAGTATATAATGTAGATCCACTTGCTCAAAAACTCTGTAAGTATTCAACTCCTTGTTACAATTAGGAGATTAAAGAGATGTAGCAAGGAACTTGGTACATAGGTAGCTTAATTGGACGACAGGTTTTGTGGTCATTATGGTCAAAATCTCTGTTCGGTCAAGGCTGTTGGTACATGCAGTAATAGCTTCTGTTTTTTCATTCTATTGATTCTGTGTAACACAATTTTAACATGCTTTTATCGTTCTACCACTAATAGCAAAAAGGCTTGAAATCAGGTTTATGTGAAACTTCTAGGTCTCTTGTTTAAAAAATAAATAGTACTAAGCTTTCTTTGCATTAGTTTGACAAAAATGCTTTCAAGTTGTTAGTTAAACATGGGAAGCAACAGTGCAGGTAACTTAAACTAAGATTATCTGTTACTTTACAGACACAGAGGCGGTGGGGAGTGTGGCAAGTGCCGAAATGTTGTTCAGAACCAATATAATAGCTCTGGTAGGAGGTGGGAAAAATCCAAGATATGATGAAAAAGCTGGTAAGTTATTATATTATACCTTAGATTTATAAAGCACCTTTATGCGATAAACATGTTCCTAGGCACTTTACTTTGTACAAAGGCAGCCACACAGAGTGCCAAATTCATCATTGTACAAGCATAGAGTGATCTGACCAGAGAGACAGAGTGAGAGAAAGCCCTCAGAATAGTGAGAGAGAGATAGTAATACTTATAAATTTGATAGGTTATTGCTGAAAATAGATGTCTAAGATAATCTGTGGTCAAGATTGGAAGTATTGAAATACTGCAAACTTACCTTTTTGTATTTTCAGTTACTATATGGGACGATCACAGAGGTGAACCTATAATAGATATAACATTTGCTCAACCAGTACAGGCTGTCAGAATTAAAAAAGACAGGTTAGTGTTAGGAGTGCGTGTCTTGTGATGTTCTGTTTGTTTGAAAAAATATTTAAACGTGGATATTAAAATACAAAATTCATTAACATTAAGCCTAATGTCGGCAAGTGGTTTTGCCTTTGCGACCAGTGTAGACCAAGATCAGCCTGTACAATTGTGCAGGCTGATCATGGTCTGCACTGTTCGCTATTCATCAGTAAATTTTCAATGAACACCTCTTTAAATAATAAATGGTATTGCCCAAATTGAATGGTGGACCATACCTTAGAAATTTAGCTGGCTAAAGGTCAAGGAAATAAATTGGAACAAGTTAGACATGTTTATTTCTGTCAAATACACTGACGAGATAAAGAAACGCCTCATTCAAACTCGGTATACAATTTTTCGTTAACCGTGATTCAAAATTAGAAAAGAACAATTCCATTCGCAAATTAGATGCTTACAAGAATTTATGGTCAATAAGAAATCATTTCATTGTCGCAGCCCGGTCGGAGAAATTGCATTAGAAAAATCAGTAGCGCGTGTGGCCACCTCTGCTAGCAACCACAGCAGCAAGGCGACGCCTCATAGAGCCGCACCAGTTGCGTAACAGATACCGTGGGATTCTGGCCCACTCCTGGTGCAGCGCTGCTACCAGTTCCCCGACGTTTGCTGGCTGGGGTTGACGTTGGCGTAACCGCCGTCCGAGATAATCCCACGCGTGTTCAATCGGATTGCAGTCCGGTGAACACGCCGGCCAAGGTAAAACATTAATGTTTCTAGCCTGTAGAAAGTCCCTGGTGACGCGTGCAACGTGAGGTCGCGCGTTGTCGTGCTGATAGACTAATCCTTGATGTTGACGGAATAAAGGGACAACTACATGACGTACTATCTGGTCGATGTAACGCCTGGCTGTGAGATTACCTTGGCAAACGACGAGTTGGGACTTAAACCTATGGTTGATTGCTGCCCACACCATTACTCCACCTCCACCGTAACGATTGTGCTCCAAAACGCAATTGTTTGCGTAGCGTTATGGCGTCGTCTATAGACACGGATACGTCCGTTGGCGTTCCACAAGTTGAAACGCGACTCGTCACTGACCACTACGTTCTGCCAACGCTGGCCGTGATGGTTACAGGCCCAAATAAGACGTTGTTGACGGTGGCGTAACGTTAGAATTAGACCGCGGTAGGGGCTACGACAGGTAATTCCGCGTTCTCTGAGTCGATTTCTCACTGTATGTCGACTAATTTGACGTCCACGGTTACCTACAACTATACGTGACGTAGATTGCGCCGTCACAAATCTGTCACGTAAATGACGTTGACATATATAATTATCCTGTCGTATTGACGTTACACGCGGTCTACCTGAACGTTGTCTATCGATAGACGTTCCCGTGTCTCTAACACGTCTAATAAGACGCACAATTGTCGAACGAGAGACGTTAAAACGTCTAGCAACTTGTTCCTGCGTTCGCCCACATTCAAGCATAGCCAAAACCTGGGCCCTCTCTTCAGAATTCAGCCTCGGCATTACGAAAACTAATGTTTTTTTTCAGAGAATAGCTGAAAATATGGTTGTGTGTCGTATTACACATGTACATGTGCAAAAATCGTTCAATCAAACCACATGGTTTACATGCACGGACTGCACGAGGAAATCATGACCAGGTACATGAAGTGAACAAATGGCTGAATGAAATTGCGCGAGTTTTTGTTCACTGTGTTTGTCGGTCAGAGTACATGTAGATTTACTACATTTCACAACAATTAAAAGCGTTAGGAAAAAAATAACGCCAAATTTCAATGAGGCGTTTCTTTATCTCGTCAGTATAGTTTTGCCTTGTAAACTTTTTTTACTAAACTGGGTAGTCCTGAACATTTCGTCTTATGCTTAAAAAAGACAGAGGTACTTGCATATATTACACACTTTTACATAATAAAATACTTGCAAATAATATAATAATTGCAAAATGAAATAGTGATTTGTGTAATAATCATTTGTGTGGTTACAGATTATGAGATATTGAAAATTGGAATTACATATTGAAGAGATGTATTAGAGTCAGGAATATCAAAATAAATGTACATGAATATTTCAGATTGATAGTGGTGCTGCGCAATCAAGTTCATGTCTTCTCTTTTCCCAACAGTCCACAGAAATTGCTCTCATTTGATACCAGAGATAATCCTAGAGGTAATCCACATGTACAAAATACTGATATTTTCAGCTTGACATTACTGGTATTAAATGTGTTGTCCAAAATTTTTCATTTCATACAACTTCTTTGCATTTGCTCCAAACTTGATTTGACCAGTGCATTACTAACACAGCATGGGAAAGGACTCTATGACTTTGTGATTAAGGTGCTGACTGTATAGTAAAAGCCTTGAAGTGGTTTCTCCTTTCCTAGGAGGAGAACATTGGAAATAGGTAGTTCTCTCATTTGCCATTCCTTAATTATTTGAAATATTTCTCTAGTAGAAAAGCTGGTGTAGTTGCACTTTCACACCCCCTCCCATCCCCAAAATAAGTTTATTCCAATTTATTTTTGATGGATGGTGAAACAAGTTCTAAAATTTATATTAAATCACTCTTGACACCTCATTCCTGTTAGAATCCATTTCCACAAATGTTTGTGAGAATAAGCGAGTTGCTCTGTTAATTGTATGCAAGCAAATGAGTTACAGACACCATTTTGCATGTCTTTGGTTTTTATGCAGCTATGGATCCATCTCACAACCGACAATGTCAGAGGACACTGTAGCACTGAAGTTGTTGTCCCTAGAAATTCAGTCCAATATTTAATGGTGACAATACCAGAATACAGTCTTTGATGAATTTTTCATGTTCTTCTTTATATAGTCGATTATAATCACAACTAGTACTTATTTCGTTGCTACAGACATGACAGATGATTGATATACATGTATTAAGGTTATATTTTCAGGTCTATGTGAAGTGAGTCCATTTGGATCAACTCTAGTGTTCCCAGGGCATATCTGTGGGAGTGTACAAATTGTGGTATACATAACATATCTTACTGTTGCACTTCCTGCTAAATTTCAAGTAGCATTTTATAAACTGTAATTTAGATTTTGTATAAATTAAAAAACAATGTTGAAAGTTTGTTTGATACAATAATTTAAAATTTGATTAAAGGACAGATTATGGAAAATAATACTAAAAATCTGATAAATACAGAGTGTCAGGTATTTATTAAGGAAAATACTGCATAGTTGTTTATGATAAAGAAACTTTTGACAGTTGAATTGTATTCTTTCAGAATCTAGATAACTCGCAGCCAGGCCAGACATCTTCACCTGTAACAATCAATGCACATAAGACAGAACTTGCCTGTGTTGCAGTAAACCAGTCTGGTACTCTGCTGGCAACGGCTTCTGTCAAGGTGTGTATAGTCAGAAAGTGTGATCCACATTAAAATCATAAAGTATTTGTTAAAGAGAATTCCTATAGTTTTTTTCCTTTCATAGAATTTTTTTAAATTGACATATATGATAGGAAAATTTGTGCTGAAAACAATGAACAAATAAAAACAATAGGTCACCAGGCTTGTTTCTGTGAAAAATTGTTTTGAACACGCCCACTGTTGCTGAAACTGCCAGCGATTTTTCAACATTTTCATAATTTTCTGCTTTTTTATAAATACCAACCAAAATATACATCTAGGCAGCACAATACGGTGTTTTCTTTTTACAGATTTTATTATATACTTATTTGATATCATAGTCATATTTGTAATACTCTATCCTTACAATAATGGGTACAAATGAAAATAAATATTGTTTCATATTTACTTTTGTGAACTTTTTTCAATGAAAAATACCCATAGTGAAGAATATTTTTTTTTAAATTTTGAAAAAACTCTTTCATAGATTTTTTTCTTTTTCTTCTTGTGTATAGATAATTGTATTGTGAGCATAAAAATGGCTAAAAATGTATGGGTCACCAGGCTAAATTTCATGTTAAGACCACTAGAATACAACACCTATCCGGACGGAAATGGCGCGAACCTGGCCAAATTGATTACATGTATGTCTGCTAAAAGTTAAAAAAAGGTTTTAAAAATTCTTAATTCTTTCTATAATTGAATACTAAATAATCTGAAAGGTGATATTGTCTTATCAGTACTAAGTCAATTATCTTACATTATATGAACAACACTGTCTTTGTACTAAAATGCGATGTGAAAACACAACCACAAAAATAGCAAGATACCTGTCAGGCATGATACTTGTCAATACAACATAAACCAGTATCAACATTTGATTACTGATATAACTTATCAAAAATGTTATTTCATTCAAAATTCCTCATATTTAAGATTGTCTGAAATATGTTTCAACAAATGTTGACTTCAGTTCAGTTTTCCATAGAAAGTGTCGGCTGCGCAGAAAGATGCGCATAAAAAACTATAGGAATTCCCTTTAAGGTAGCAGATGTTACACAGTTTGAATTAAATAAAAATGCAAAGAAAAGGGTGTAGTGTGTCTACCTGAATATTTTAGGAATAGCATTTACTTGTATGTACTACATACCACCTATTCATTCATCAATTGTGATTTTTCCCACATATCTGTTTCATAAATGATTATATAATTGTAATAAGTATCTATTTTTAGCTCGACTATTCGAAGAATAGTCTAGCTATTCTACTCACCCTGGCGTCGGCGTCGGCGTCGGCGTCACACCTTGGTTAAGTTTTTGCATGCAAGTACATACAGCTATCAAATTTTAAAAAGGCATATAGCTTTGAAACTTATTTTATTCTTTTTCTAGGTCAATTACCAACCTCACTGGGTCAAGTTCCATAACTCTAACATGTATTTTGAGCAAATTATGCCCCCTTTTGGACTTAGAAAATTCTGGTTAAAGTTTTACATGCAAGTTACTATCTCCAAAACTAATGCAGATATTGAATTGAAACTTCACATGTGTCTTCGGGTTATAAAACTAGTTGATAGCACCAAGTCCCATAACTCTGACCTTCATTTGGCCAAATTATGCCCCCTTTTGGACTTAGAAAATTTTGGTTAAAGTTTTGCGTGCAAGTACATACAGCTATTACTAAAAGGCATATAGATTTGAAACTTATTTTTTCTTTTTCTAGATCAATTACCTACCTCACTGGTCAAGTCCCATAACTCTGGCATGTATTTTGGCCAAATTATGCCCCCTTTTGGACTTAGAAAATTCTGGTTAAAGTTTTGCGTGCAAGTACATACAGCTATACTAAAAGGCAATAGATTTGAAACTTATTTTTTCTTTTTCTAGATCAATTACCTACCTCACTGGGTCAAGTCCCATAACTCTGGCATGTATTTGGCCAAATTATGCCCCCTTTTGGACTTAGAAAATTCTGGTTAAAGTTTTGCGTGCAAGTAAAATACAGCTATTACTAAAAGGCATATAGATTTGGAACTTATTTATTCTTTTTCTAGATCAATTACCTA
This sequence comes from Mercenaria mercenaria, assembly GCF_021730395.1. Classification (NCBI taxonomy): domain Eukaryota; kingdom Metazoa; phylum Mollusca; class Bivalvia; order Venerida; family Veneridae; genus Mercenaria; species Mercenaria mercenaria. The sequence continues at coordinate 31,791,624 of NC_069362.1, forward strand.
CCTCACTGGGTCAAGTTCCATAACTCTTAACATGTATTTGAGCAAATTATGCCCCCTTTTGGACTTAGAAAATTCTGGTTAAAGTTTTACATGCAAGTTACTATCCCCAAAACTAATGCAGATATTGAATTGAAACTTAACATGTTTCTTCGGGGTTATAAAACTAGTTGATAGCATCAAGTCCCATAACTCTGATATGTCCCCTTTTGAACTTAAAACTCTTTTGATATTTAACATTTTGGGTAATAATTTCCAGCTTCTGTGACAATATTTCGAATAGTCGAGCTTGGCTGTCTTATGGACAGCTCTTGTTGATCCTATACTATATGTGAATATTACGCCAAAATGGGTAACGTCTTTTGACGTCGTCATTGACGTCGTACTTTCCTGTGACGTCATACTATTTTGTTATTATACTCTGATGAAGTCCAATGGACGAAACATGTTAGTTTTGAAGTAAAAAGTATATTTCTGGAGTTAGTTCTTCGCTTTATCTATTTCTTATATAATTGTAAGGAATTTGCCCAGAAATCTTTGAAAGACATGTAATGTAAATAGGTCTTGGTTATCTGACAGAAGTAGTAGTAAAGGAAAGTCATTGAGTGATTCTATATCTAACAGTCAGATACAGGATGAAGTAAATTTTTTTATGTTAAAAGTTAGGTTGTCACTAAAAGAATCTAAATTAGAAAGATGATGTAAGAAAATTTTGACTGATTTGAAAAAAAAATTAATTGCTGCTTTTGTTATTCATGTCCCAGGGTACGTTGATTCGAGTGTTTGACATCAACAAGAAAACTCTACAGCTAGAACTAAGAAGGGGTGCCGATCCTGCCAAACTTTATTGGTGTGTTTACTTTCCGTCTTCTAAACTAACACATATACTTATCCAAAATTTTACATGCATTTCCTAATGTTGTTGTATGATATATTATCTGTTTCATCCATATCAGATATTTTTTCCGCAGGAAATTTGCTTACGAGAGTTGCTTTCTTCAAGATAACAATCCGGGTGGTCATGTTATATCTGAAAATTAAAAACTGTTTATTATCTTTTGAGAAATTTTATTTTAGCATATAGACATTACGTTTTTAGCTCACCTGTCACAAAGTGACAAGGTGAGCTTTTGTGATCGCGCGGCGTCCGTCGTCCGTCGTCCGTGCGTGCGTGCGTCGTGCGTCCGTAACTTTTGCTTGTGACCACTCTAGAGGTCACATTTTTCATGGGATCTTTATGAAAGTTGGTCAGAATGTTCATCTTGATGATATCTAGGTCAAGTTCGAAACTGGGTCACGTGCCATCAAAAACTAGGTCAGTAGGTCTAAAAATAGAAAAAACCTTGTGACCTCTCTAGAGGCCATATATTTCACAAGATCTTCATGAAAATTGGTCACAATGTTCACCTTGATGATATCTAGGTCAAGTTCGAAACTGGGTCACGTTCCATCAAAAACTAGGTCAGTAGGTCTAAAAATAGAAAAACCTTGTGACCTCTCTAGAGGCCATATATTTCACAAGGTCTTCATGAAAATTGGTCAGAATGTTCACCTTGATGATATCTAGGTCAAGTTCGAAACTGGGTCACGTGGGGTTAAAAACTAGGTCAGTAGGTCAAATAATAGAAAACCTTGTGACCTCTCTAAAGGCCATATTTTTCATGGGATCTGTATGAAAGTTGGTCCGAATGTTCATCTTGATGATATCTAGGTCAAGTTCGAAACTGGGTCACGTGCGGTCAAAAACTAGGTCAGTAGGGCTAAAAATATAAAAACGTTGTGACCTCTCTAGAGGCCATATATTTCATGAGATCTTCATGAAAATTGGTCAGAATGTTCATCTTGATGATATCTAGGTCAAGTTCGAAAGTGGGTCACGTGCCATCAAAACTAGGTCAGTAGGTCAAATAATAGAAAAACCTTGTGACCTCTCTAGAGGCCATATTTTTCATGGGATCTGTATGAAAGTTGGTCAGAATGTTCATCTTGATGATATCTAGGTCAAGTTCGAAAGTGGGTCACGTGCCATCAAAAACTAGGTCAGTAGGTCAAATAATAGAAAAACCTTGTGACCTCTCTAAAGGCCATATTTTTCATGGGATCTGTATGAAAATTGGTCTGAATGTTCATCTTGATGATATCTAGGTCAAGTTCGAAACAGGGTCATGTGCGGTCAAAAACTAGGTCAGTAGGTCTAAAAATAGAAAAACCTTGTGACCTCTCTAGAGGCCATACTTGTGAATGGATCTCCATAAAAATTGGTCAGAATGTTCACCTTGATGATATCTAGGTCAAGTTTGAAACAGGGTCACGTGCCTTAAAAAACTAGGTCAGTAGGTCAAATAATAGAAAAACCTTGTGACCTCTCTAGAGGCCATACTTTTCATGGGATCTGTATGAAAGTTGGTCTGAATGTTCATCTTGATGATATCTAGGTCAAGTTTGAAACTGGGTCAACTGCTATCAAAAACTAGGTCAGTAGGTCTAAAATTATTAAAATCTTTTGACCTCTCTAGAGGCCATCTTTTTCAATGGATCTTCATGAAAATTGATCTGAATATTCACCTTGATGATATCTAGGTCAGTTTTGAAACTGGGTCACGTGCGGTCAAAAACTAGGCCAGTAGGTATAAAAATAGAAAAACCTTGTGACCTCTCTAGAGGCCATATTTTTCATGAGATCTTCATGAAAATTAGCGAGAATGTTCACCTTGATGATATCTATGTAAAGTTCAAAACAGGGTCACGTACCTTCGAAAACTAGGTCAATAGGTCAAATAATAGAAAATCCTTGTGACCTCTCTAGAGACCATATTTTTCAATGGATCTTCATGAAAATTGGTCAGAATTTTTATCTTGATAATATCTAGGTCAGGTTCAAAACTGGGTCACATGAGCTCAAAAACTAGGTCACTATGTCAAATAATAGAAAAAACGACGTCATACTCAAAACTGGGTCATGTGGGAAGAGGTGAGCGATTCAGGACCATCATGGTCCTCTTGTTTGCTAAAGCTATGACATGTTCTTGTTAACTGGTATAACTCTTATTCAAAATTGATAATAGGGCCTCTTTGAACAAAATTACAGTCAAACCTGTGAACAAAGACCACTATTCGGAACAAGCAAAAGTGATCTTTGTTCACAGGTGGTCTTTATTCCGGGGTAAGGGTCACTTCTCAGTTAGCCATTATCATGCTGATAAAAAGTATTTTACAGCTTCTTGCTTTCTTTATGTTCTATGTATTAATTCGGCCGGTGCAAACTTGCAAATTTTCAATCAAGCAGTAATTATCATGTTTGCTATAATGCGAAAGTTGTGGAAATTCGGCAGATTTCAAATATTTTCATGCCGGAACGGTCCAGCTTGGTCGTTATTGGGGTGCAGATATGACCCTTGGGAATGAATTAGGCCGGTTGCTGGTCGAGGTCGCCAGGTGGTCGCTATTCATGGCCTTTTTATGAGCATTTTTCTAGGGGGGACCGGGGACCGGTCGTTGTCGACAGGTGGTCGCTATTCTAGGGTGGTCACTAGCACAAGTTTGACTGTACTAGATTTCCTTATGTAACAGCTAGCAAATTGAAATAGTGTAGTTTATATTTACATAGAAACTATAACAGCAGTGACAAGTTGTCTACAATAGTCATAGGTGAAAATCTGTAATGTCACAGTAAGACTTTTAACAGAAGTAAGCAGGATGAATGAGCGGTTTGCATTCTTTGGTTATTGAAAGTCATTAACAAGAAGAGAATATATGCCAGTCAACCAACTTCATGTTGTAGATACATCAGTTGCTCAAAAATTATTTTTTTGTTTAATTTGAGGGGTGGATATGAAAGAAGTCTATGTGCTTTTTTATCTATCTGCACTTAGACCTCTTCGGCATTCACCCATCAATATGCACTGAAGAGCATTATCTGGTGTAAAATATTTTGGCTGTAAAATTATTGAGTTCTAAATGCAGTTTTAATGACAGAAAAAACGAAAACAGCAATTGTAAAGGAATGAGTAACTATCAATATTCAGTTTTCAGGTCATATTTAGATAGTTCTATGTCAAGGAAGTACAAAAAACATGCACCGAGTAACAGCAGAGATATTATCTGAGAAATAGATTTTAACATTTTGATAAGACCTATTCCATAGTCAATTTCAATCATTTTGTTAATATCAAAGAAATTAATAAATCAGTAGGTTTGTAACTTCTCACCATGTTGATTTGTATCTTAAGTTAATTTATGATACAGTTATGAATCTGTATTTGCAGTATTTCATTCAGCTTGGATTCAGCATACCTATGTGCTTCCAGTGATAAGGGAACTGTGCATATCTTTGCTGTGAAAGAGACAGAGCTAAATAAAAGATCAACGTAAGTACATAGAGTTTTGCTACAGTTATTAGCTCGACTATACGAAGTATAAGGAGAGCTATCCTACTCGCCCCGGCGTCGTCGTCTTTCAGCGTCCCCACCTTGGTTAAAGTTTTGGTGCAGTTTCTCTTTTTTCAACTTATCTCTGTAATTACTTGATGGATTTGATTCAAACTTGAAATACTTATTCCTCATCATCATCCACATCATCTGACATAAGGGCCATAACTCTGGCACCAATATTTCATGAATTATCCCCCCTTATCACATAGATTTTCAGGTTAAAGTTTTGATGCACTTTCACTCTATCTCTGTTATTACTGATGGATTTGATTCAAACTTAAAATAGTTGTTCAACATCATCACCCACGTCATATGACACAAGGTGCATAACTCTGGCACCATTTTTTCATGAATTATTCCCCCTTTTTACTTAGAAATTCAGGTTAAAGTTTTGGTGAACTTTCACTCTACCTCTGTTATTACTGAATGGATTTGATTCAAACTTAAAATAGTTGTTCAGCATCATCCCCCACATCATATGACACAAGATGCATAACTCTGGCACCATTTTTTATGAATTATTCCCCTTTTTACTTAGAATTTCAGGGTAAAGTTTTATGCACTCACTCTATCTCAGTTATTACTGAATGGATCTGATTCAAACTTAAACAATTGTTCAACATCATTACCCTTATCACATGACACAAGGTGCATAACTCTGGGGCCAATTTTTCATGAATTATTTCCCCTTTTTACTTAGAATTTTAAGTTAAAGTTTTGATGCACTTTCACTCTGTCTCTGTTATTACTGAATGGATTTGATTCAAACTTAAAATAGTTGTTCAACATCATCACCCACACCATATGGTGCAAGGTGCATAACTCTGGCACTAATTTTTCATTAATTATGTCTCCCCAGGAGACATATTGTTTTTGCCCTGTCCGTCCGTCCTTCCGTCCGTCCGTACGTCACACTTCATTTCCGAGCAATAACTGGAGAACCATTTGACCTAGAACCTTCAAACTTTATAGGGTTGTAGGACTGCTGGAGTAAACGACCCCTATTGTTTTTGGGGTCACTCTGTCAAAGGTCAAGGTCACAGGGGCCTGAACATTGAAAACCATTTCCGATCAATAACTAGAGAACCACTTGACCCAGAATGATGAAACTTCATAGGATGATTGATCATGAAGAGTAGATGACCCCTATTGATTTTGGGGTCACTCTGTCAAAGGTCAAGGTCACAGGGGCCTGAACAGTGAAAACCATTTCCGATCAATAACTAGAGAACCACTTAACCCAGAATGTTGAAACTTCATAGGATGATTGTTCATGAAGAGTAGATGACCCCTATTGATTTTGGGGTCACTCCGTCAAAGGTCAAGGTCACAGTGGCCTGAACATTGAAAACCATTTCCGATCAATAACTAGAGAACCACTTGACCCAGAATGTTGAAACTTCATAGGATGATTGATCATGAAGAGTAGCTGACCCTTATTGATTTTGGGGTCACTCCATCAAAGGTCAAGGTCACAGGGGCCTGAACATGGAAAACCATTTCCGATCAATAACTGGAGAACCACTTCACCCAGAATGTTGAAACTTCATAGGATGATTGTACATGCAAAGTAGATGACCCCTATCGATTTTTGGGTCACTCCATTAAAGGTCAAGGTCACAGGGGCCTGAACATTGAAAACGATTTCCGGTCAGTAACTTGAGAACCACTTGACCCAGAATGTTGAAACTTAATAGGATGATTGGTCATGCAGAGTAGATGACCCCTAACGATTTTGGGGCCACTCTGTGAAAGGTCAAGGCCACAGGGGCCTGAACATTGAAAACCATTTCCGGTCAGTAACTTGAGAACCACTTGACCCAGAATGATGAAACTTCATAGGATGATTGGTCATGCAGAGTAGATGACCCCTAACGATTCTGGGGTCACTCTGTTAAAGGTCAAGGCCACAGGGGCCTGAACATGGAAACCATTTCCAATCAATATCTTGAGAACCTCTCGACCCAGAATGTTGAAACTTCATAGGATGATTGTTCATACAGAGTAAATGACCCCTATTGTTTTTGGGGTCAATCCATTAAAGGTCAAGGTCACAGGGGCCTGAACATTGATAACCAGTTCCGATCATTGACTTGAGAACCACTTGACCCAGAATGTTGAAACTTCATAGGATGATTGAACATGCAGAGTAGATGACCCCTATTGATTTTGGAGTCAGTCAATTAAAGGTCAAGGTCACAGTGGCCTGTTCATGTAAAATCATTTTTTGGAAATAACTTGAGAACCACTTGACCTACAATGTTGAAACTTAATAGGATGATTGGACATGCAGGGTAGATGACCCCTATTTATTTTGAGGTCACATGATCAAAGGTCAAGGTCACAGGAGCCTGAACAGTGACTTGAGAACCACTAGGCCAAGAGTGTTGAAATTTAGCTGGATGACTGGACATGCCAAGTAGATGATCCCTAATGCAGCCAACCATCAGTGTCTCTTTGACTTTCGCTCCTGACCCCTATTGACTTCTTGCCTATAGGACTTTGCATTTGGGGAGACATGCGCTTTTTTACAAAAGCATTTTCTAGTTATTCCCTCTTTTTACTTAGAATTTTAGGTTAAAGTTTTGATGCACTTTCACTCTGTCCCTGTTATTACTGAATGAATTTGATTCGAACTTAAAATAGTTGTTCAACATCATCACCCACACCTTATGACACAAGGTGCATAACTCTGGCACCAATATTTAATGAATTTGCTTAGGATATACTTATATAGTGTTTTGATACATTTTATCTTTACCTCTCTTATTACTTTAGGTTGATATTTTTGACATAGACTCAGGCTATTGTGCAATATCTTCATCCACAATTGGAGTCATTAAACACTCCAGTGACAGCTCTAGTTTCCTCAGATGTGCCCAGTTTCACTATCCAGCATCGAAATAGTCGAGCGCGCTGTCTCCTGTGACAGCTCTTGTATTATATCTCCTATGCTTAATATTTATATTATCCTTTCTTTGATACATTCCTTAGAGATTGAAGGTTGAATAATTGATCACAGCAGGTTATTGTAATCTCTGATAACTAACCATTCAAAATTTAGAAGACAAAGCTTGGTTAGTAGCCAAAAGGGCTATGTTAATAGCTAGCCCTTTGTTTCAGTTAATCCTACCTACAGGAGGTGTAGTATATTCTGAATTTCAGGTTCAAGAAGATGGGTTTCCTTGGTCAGTATGTTGAATCACAGTGGGGTCTGGCCAACTTTACTGTGCCAGCAGAGTGTGCATGTGTGTGTGCGTTTGGTCCTAATCAGTCTGTGATAGGTAAGGCATACATGTATTTGCTTAAGGACGTCTATTCACATTAAGAAATCCTAGTGTACCATAGAATAAGCATTGCAGTGTTCCTAATGTACCGAAAGACACTTTAAATCACATAGGTAACAAATCAGTTCGTTTGGTTCATACGGAGATAAACGTTTTTTTGCCATAAAAATTTATTGAAATTTAGAACTTGTTTCACCCTCAGTGCGAAATGAATATAAAACATAAAGGATTCACCATCAGAGTGAAATTAATATAAAACTGAAGATATATGTATTTACTACATAATTTTTATAGTCAAATTTTATTTTTGCAGTTTTAACGAGATACAGAAAATTTTCAGTCTTGATGTAGGGGCCTCCGTGGCCGAGTGGTTAAGGTTGCTGACTTCAAATCACTTGCCCCTCATTGATGTGGGTTAGAGCCTCACTCCGGGTGTTGAATTCTTCATTTGAGGAAGCCATCCAGCTGGCTTACAGAAGGTCGGTAGTTCTACCCAAGTGCCCGCTCGTGATGAAATAATGCACAGAGGGGCAGCTGGGCTCTTCCTCCACCATTAAAGCTGTTAATCGTCTTAAGCGAATGACCTGTCATGTGTCAGTGCAACGTTAAATAAGAAAAAAAAAAAAAAAAACAAAAAAACAAGAACAGTCATGATGTAATAATGGTGCTTTAAAGTTCTATGCATCAAAAAGTTCACCATTCCAGACAGAAATCCAATGTCTATAAACAGAATGCCATAACATATTGTTACCAGATATTAAATAAACTTGCATTGTTCATATGGTTCCTTACAGCTATTTGTGTCGACGGGACATTCCATAAGTATGTGTTTACAAAGGATGGGAACTGTAACAGAGAGGCATATGATGTGTACTTGGACATTGGTGACGACATGGACTAGTGGTAACGTATGTGTAGACAATTCAGAGGAGGAAATTAGCTGGGATCTGTGATATAATGATAAAAAGTGAATTGAAACTAGTTGTAGGTACTTGTGCAATACAGAATTTGAAAGTCATTTTGTACAATTTATGTTATATATTGTGGTGGATTTGTACTAAGTGGTTGCTACAGATTGAAAGAAAATGATGATAAAATGCTGCAGACAATTGTTGGTTGATAAGGTATGCAAATTATCTGGTTATATATATGTTATACAGCACCTGTGATTTTGTCAGTTAAATGTGAAATCAGACTTAGGTCATAGGTATAATCCTTTATCTATTTTATTTTGTTCTTTGATTAATTTTCATTCTGTTCACTTTAGTAAGTTAGGTAGGTTTCATATAATACTGTAGTAAATACATTTGTCTGAGGACAAAGTGTCAGATTCAGCACCTGTACTCATCAGTGTTCATAGTCTGAAATTTAAACGTAGACTTAAAATCTCAAAATCTTTGGTTTGCCGTAAATTCTTCCAAATAAAGTTATTCAGATTCTTTTTAAATTTTAGAAGAAGTAAATTTAATCAATAAAATGTAGTTTAAAGTCTAAACTTGCAGCATTGATTAATACAGGCTTGGTAAAGAATGTTTTGAATGCATTAATTTTGTTTCATTCACATGCTGATACATGACTTTGCTAAAACAGGTTATTACCAGTTTGATCCAGCTGTGGCTTATTCAAGTATACTGCAGGGTCTCTGCCTGAACTCCTCTGCAAATGTTCATTTTTCCTGACAGTAATGTTCTTATAGAAACCAGTTTTGTCATTTTCAAAAGAAATTGGTGCAAATTCTGATGGTTCTGAAATGGACAGAAGCTCTCACATCACCATGGTAATCTGCCCGAGCTACGAGTCATGACCCATTTCCAGGAATTCATCCTTAAGAAATTTACATGGTTTACCATACAAATGTCTCTTTAATTTATATCATTGTACCCCCCCAACAACAAAGTTGTAAGGGGGGGTATACTGGTTTCAGGTTTGTCTGTCTGTCTGTCTGTCCGTCTGTCCGTAGACGCAATCTTGTGCGCACCATCTCTCCTTATCCCCTTGACAGAATTTAATGAAACTTCACAAGTGATCAGTACCAACAGTAGTTGTGCATGGGGCATGTTAGGTTCTTTTAGAAAAAAAATTTGCAGAGTTATGGGACTTTGTTTTTTTGTTACTATACTATATACATAGACACAATCTTGTGCGCACCATCTCTCCTCATCCCCTTGACACAATTTAATGAAACTTCACACAAGTGATCAGTACCAACAGTAGTTGTGCATGGGGCATGTTAGGTTCTTTCAGAAAAAAAATTTGCAGAGTTATGGGACTTTGTTTTTTTGTTACTATACTATATACATAGACACAATCTTGTGCGCACCATCTCTCCTCATCCCCTTGACACTATTCAATGAAACTTCACACAAGTGATCAGTAACAACAGTAGTTGTGCATGGGGCATGTTAGGTTCTTTCAGAAAAAAAATTTGCAGAGTTATGGGACTTTGTTTTTTTTGTTACTATACTATATACATAGACACAATCTTGTGCGCACCATCTCTCCTCATCCCCTTGACACAATTTAATGAAACTTCACACAAGTGATCAGTAACAACAGTAGTTGTGCATGGGGCATGTTAGGTTCTTTCAGCGACAAAAATTGCAGAGTTATGGGACTTTGTTTCTTGTTAACATATTATGTACATACAGTCTGCATATGCAATCTTGTGCGTGCCTAATCTACCAAACCATTGCACACAATTTAATGAAACTTCACACAAGTGATCAGAACCAACCCTAGTTGTGCATGGTGCATGTTACATTCTTTTAGATAAATATTCTGCATAGTTATGGGACTTTGTTTTTTGTTACTATACTGTATACATACAGTCTATATACATACAGTCCACATAATTATGCAATCTTGTGTGCGTCAAATTGCAATATACTGTGTCAGTGCATGCGGGGGGTACATTCATCACCTTTAGTGATAGCTCTAGTTAAATTTCTCTCAAAATTATATATAGTAACAGTACAAATATATATATAAGTTAAGTCATTAAATTTCTCTCAAAAACAAAATTATATTTAAAATAACAGAAATATAACCGCAAAAGTTTGTACCTTACATGTGTTTCAGTTAAAATACAGTTTGGTATAATGTTTCCTTTACAATACATATATATACATCAGAAACAACTGTTATAATGTGAAAATACATAAAGCATATAAGAAAACAAGTACATTATTTTTTTCAACAATGTGCTGAAAACGTTTTTCAGTCCAAATGAATGATGACTGGGTTTTCAGTTGTTCCCGGCTCCGAATATGAATAACTTAGGACCTCACTGTCTGACCTGCTGTCACTCTCGTTTTCCACAGTCACAGATTCCAGTGAGAATTATCCCAAACTCTGTAGGCTCTTATAATTAGAACCAGATTCAAATGAATGAGGACTGTTTCCACCATTATCCAAAAATATTACTGTTGCTATTATTATTGTTTTTTTATTCAATGTCCGAAATAAAGTCTGAATCAGTAGCTTTTGGTTTTAACTCTACTTGATCTCCTCCCATCAGTCTGACTCTGCCTCTGACTCTACGCCGCTGTCATCACTTTCCATCTCCTCGACAAAATGTCGCACATTCTGTGCTATAAAGTAGAGTTCATCAAAAACATCCACCTCTAATGGGGGATGTTGTAGGTTGATTTCCCAAAGGAAGCGTCTTTGAGCCCGTTGGCAAATGAAAAAAACTGTTTCCGAGTCCTGTAATATCTCCGACACATCACTGTCTGACCTGCTGTCACTCTCGTTTTCAACAGTCACAGATTCCAGTGATAATTATCCCGAACTCTCTAGGCTCTTACAATGAGAACCAGATTCAAATGAGTGAGGACTGTCTCCACCATTATCCGAAAATATTACTGTTGTTATTATTATTATTTTCTTACTCAATATCCGAAATAAAGTCTGAATCAGTAGCTTTTGGTTTTAACTCTACTTGATTTCCTCCCATCCGTCCGACTCTGCCTCTGACTCTACGCCGCTGTCATCGCTTTCCGTCTCCTCGACAAAATGCCGCACATTCTGTGCCATAAAGTAGAGTTCGTCAAAAACATCCACCCAAAACTGGAACGATTGCAGGATTCCTCTCAGGCGTTCGTAATTTGACAACGAAAAAATCCTATCTAATGAGGGATGATGTAGGTTGATTTCCCAAAGGAAGTGTCGTTGAACCCGTTGGCAAATGAAAAAAGCTGTTTCCGAGTCATGTAATATATCCGACACATCCCTTGTCAGTAAATGCCATCTGAATATTAGATGACATGGGTCCATATCCAACATGCAGTCATGCTCACCGCCCCTCTGCCCTGCACATTGTGGCCAGTTTTCGATTACAAAATATCCCCAGTTCGCAACTCAAATGTCCTACCATCCATTCTCTAACATAACTGCAGAAAAGTCCAAAAATTTCCCTTTCTGAGATCATTTTTCTTTGAATTTTTTTCGTTGATGTAATTATTCTTCTGATAGGTTGATTTGCAAATGCAGAATAGTATGTGAACTTGAATATGTTGGCCTCCGTTTTTAAGGTGCATATCAAGTCCCTTGGGACTCTTGCTTGATTTGCTGCTATTGTTCCATGCTGACCGTTCTATTAATTAAGCTAATCAAGATAAAGAGATACAGGTAGTTGTCTTGAATGATAAGTATTTTAACAGGTACTACATTTCTGGTAAGCAGTTCATTAGTAATCACATTCAGTGCCTAAAACTTACACCATTAATTTTATATACCACTTTTTTTCACTTCTATAAAACATACTACTTCTACAGGGACACACAGTTAATGACTTTATTTTATAGATATGAATCACAATACAATGTTATTAGTGACGTCAGTTCCAGTTTTTGAACAGATTTACAGCTGCCCCATTTTATTTATACTTTTGGATGTGTATCAAGTCTTTACCCATCGTTGTTGCTTGATATGATATCAACACTTGGATATAGTTTCTTTATAATACTAGAGTTCCTGTTGGCAGTCTGCATTTCCTGTTCTTCTTTCGGTGGCTCTGGCGCACTCTCTGCATCGGAAACGATAATCACATTCACAGAATTGTCTGTCGCCACCGTTCTTTCTTGGTGAGAACTGTTTTTGTCCACACCTCTGGCCTTCCTAGCTAACCATGCTGGGCTTAATTTTTCTAATTTTTCTTTGTTTTTACAACAGTAACATATTATTATCAAAACAGTTGTTATCAGTGCAGTTGGTAATAGTATAGCAATCCAGTTAATTTCATAACTTTCTTTTAAATTTTTGTTAATCCTCTTCAGCGAATAAATAAGATGATCCATTGAAATTTGTTTAACAGATAGTAGTTCTTTAGGTTAGATCAGTTTTGATATATTTGGGACAGCAAAATGTAATTTATTCCAGATAGAAATGGTTCTTAATGGTTGCATGTCCCGAAACTGTCCAATGGACATTTGTTTTATGTGTTTGCTTTTGTCATAATAAGATGGTGATAATGTCATGAAGTCACTGCAAGCGAAACAGTTCATATCTAACGGAAATAATGCAACTGGAGGCTTTATTGTTACAGCTGCCTTTCGCATTTGGGTTTCATAGCAAACCACCCTCAATCTTAATGAACTCAAAAGTGCGATACCCCATATATTTGAGTCAATATATCTTGCTGCTGGTAGGCGGGAGCTTGGTCTTACCATAACTTTACAATAAGTGTTAATCTTTGTTTCGTCCTTAATGAACAATGAAATAACACACATTTTAGACAAATTTACTTGAAAGATTGGGCTCTTGATGTTGCAGAAATGCTAAACTTGGTTTTTAGCTCGACTATTCGAAGAATAGTCTAGCTATTCTACTCACCCTGGCGTCGGCGTCGACGTCACACCTTGGTTAAGTTTTTGCATGCAAGTACATACAGCTATCATTTAAAGGCATATAGCTTTGAAACTTATTTATTCTTTTTCTAGGTCAATTACCAACCTCACTGGGTCAAGTTCCATAACTCTAACATGTATTTTGAGCAAATTATGCCCCCTTTTGGACTTAGAAAATTCTGGTTAAAGTTTTACATGCAAGTTACTATCTCCAAAACTAATGCAGATATTGAATTGAAACTTCACATGTGTCTTCGGGGTTATAAAACTAGTTGATAGCACCAAGTCCCATAACTCTGACCTTCATTTTGGCCAAATTATGCCCCCTTTTGGACTTAGAAAATTCTGGTTAAAGTTTTGCGTGCAAGTACATACAGCTATTACTAAAAGGCATATAGATTTGAAACTTATTTTTTCTTTTTCTAGATCAATTACCTACCTCACTGGGTCAAGTCCCATAACTCTGGCATGTATTTTGGCCAAATTATGCCCCCTTTTGGACTTAGAAAATTCTGGTTAAAGTTTTGCGTGCAAGTACATACAGCTATTACTAAAAGGCATATAGATTTGAAACTTATTTTTTCTTTTTCTAGATCAATTACCTACCTCACTGGGTCAAGTCCCATAACTCTGGCATGTATTTTGGCCAAATTATGCCCCCTTTTGGACTTAGAAAATTCTGGTTAAAGTTTTGCGTGCAAGTACATACAGCTATTACTAAAAGGCATATAGATTTGGAACTTATTTATTCTTTTTCTAGATCAATTACCTACCTCACTGGGTCAAGTTCCATAACTCTTAACATGTATTTTGAGCAAATTATGCCCCCTTTTGGACTTAGAAAATTCTGGTTAAAGTTTTATATGCAAGTTACTATCCCCAAAACTAATGCAGATATTGAATTGAAACTTAACATGTTTCTTCGGGGTTATAAAACTAGTTGATAGCATCAAGTCCCATAACTCTGATATGTCCCCTTTTGAACTTAAAACTCTTTTGATATTTAACATTTTGGGTAATAATTTCCAGCTTCTGTGACAATATTTCGAATAGTCGAGCTTGGCTGTCTTATGGACAGCTCTTGTTACATTTTGAAATTTCAGTCTGTTCTATTAATGCATATTTAGTGTGCCCTTGGTTAATAAGTGTTGCTGAAGCCTCTAATTCATATGTAGCTGTCATTTCTTTCAGGCCATTTCTGTTTTCTTTTGAGCCTTTGGTCATACTTTCGCCAACAAAATAAGGAAACTGCATACTGTGTAGCTCATATACTTCATAATTCTCATTTTAATCCAAGAGAGTTATGGAGACAAGTACAAGAATGTTAGATTGATGCATGACTGTGGTGCAAGTCAAATACTGATAAAAATGCCATAATTTTGACATTGGATCATCAGAGAGAATGTACAGAGTACACGAAAGTGTCTTACACCTTTGCTGTGAAGATAAAGTCCTAGTACAATCCTTTGGGCAAGTTGATTTTAATTTTTAGCTCGACTATTCGAAGAATAGTCTAGCTATTCTACTCACCCTGGCGTCGGCGTCGGCGTCGGCGTCGGCGTCGGCGTCACACCTTGGTTAAGTTTTTGCATGCAAGTACATACAGCTATCATTTAAAGGCATATAGCTTTGAAACTTATTTATTCTTTTTCTAGGTCAATTACCAACCTCACTGGGTCAAGTTCCATAACTGTAACATGTATTTTGAGCAAATTATGCCCCCTTTTGGACTTAGAAAATTCTGGTTAAAGTTTTACATGCAAGTTACTATCTCCAAAACTAATGCAGATATTGAATTGAAACTTCACATGTGTCTTTGGGGTTATAAAACTAGTTGATAGCACCAAGTCCCATAACTCTGACCTTCATTTTGGCCAAATTATGCCCCCTTTTGTACTTAGAAAATTTTGGTTAAAGTTTTGCGTGCAAGTACATACAGCTATTACTAAAAGGCATATAGATTTGAAACTTATTTTTTCTTTTTCTAGATCAATTACCTACCTCACTGGGTCAAGTCCCATAACTCTGACATGTATTTTGGCCAAATTATGCCCCCTTTTGGACTTAGAAAATTCTGGTTAAAGTTTTGCGTGCAAGTACATACAGCTATTACTAAAAGGCATATTGATTTGAAACTTATTTTTTCTTTTTCTAGATCAATTACCTACCTCACTGGGCCAAGTCCCATAACTCTGACATGTATTTTGAGCAAATTATGCCCCCTTTTGGACTTAGAAAATCCTGGTTAAAGTTTTACATGCAAGTTACTATCTCCAAAACTAATGCAGATATTAAATTGAAACTTCACATGTGTCTTCGGGGTTATAAAACTAGTTGATAGAATCAAGTCCCATAACTCTGACATGTATTTTGGGCAAATTATGCCCCCTTTTGGACTTAGAAAATCCTGGTTAAAGTTTTGCGTACAAGTACATACAGCTATTACCAAAAGGCATATAGCTTTGAAACTTATTTATTCTTTTTCTAGGTCAGTTACCAACCTCACTGGGTCAAGTTCCATAACTCTTAACATGTATTTTGAGCAAATTATGCCCCCTTTTGGACTTAGAAAATTCTGGTTAAAGTTTTACATGCAAGTTACTATCTCCAAAACTAATGCAGATATGGAATTGAAACTTCACATGTTTCTTCGGGGTTATTAAACTAGTTGATAGCATCAAGTCCCATAACTGATATGCATTTTGGTCAAATTATGTCCCGTTTCGAACTTAAAACTCTTTTGATATTTAACATTTTGGGTAATAATTTCCTGCTTCTGTGACAATATTTCGAATAGTCGAGCTTGGCTGTCTTACGGACAGCTCTTGTTTAATAATAAATCCAATCTTATACGTACAAAAAACTATATGTCGTTTATTCCTGCATATATGTTGATCTAAATTTCGAATACTTTCAGCACTTTTCTCCTCGTTGGAAGTATCTATATCAAAATTTTCTGTAACTTCTCCTTGTCCAAATGATTTTGTTATTTCTTATTTTAATTCTTTCTTCAAATCACTTCGTATATGTCGCTTAGGTCGTGGTTGAGTTGCATCTGCTAGTTTGGAGTAATATTTTGTATAAAATGTTTCAGTCCATTTTACACATATTTCATCTTGTAAGTTTTACATAGACTTGTATAGGAAAAAACTTTAAAAATCTTCTTGTCAGAAAATGCATGGCTAAAGCCTTTGATATTTGGTATGTAACATTGCTGTTAATGAATGTTATGATAAAATTACACATTATGGTTTCAGTCCAGCTATACTCTCAGGGATGTAGAAATGTTCTCAAGTAGCAGGAAAATCTCCAAAAGTAGAAGGGTGGTCTGGCGGTCCTTCCCTAGTGGGGGTCAAGGGGACAACTTCCCTGTAGGGGGTTCCAGGTGGGAAAATCCCCCCAGACTGAGTTATGCCCCTTTTTGACTTAGAAAGTTTTGGTTAAAGTTTTTGATAAAATGAAATATCTCTGGTACTTTCAAAGCTATTGACTTGAAACTTAAAATAGTTTTTTACTATCAAAGTCTACATCAGGAGAAACAATCCCCATAACTCTGATTTGAATTTTGACAGGGTTATGCCCCTTTTTAACTTATAATTTTTGGTTGAAGTTTTTGATAAAGTCAAATATCTCTGTTATTATCAGAGCTATTGACTTGAAACTTGAAATAGTTATTTACCATCAAAGTCTACACCAGGAGAAGCATACCCCATAACTCTGATTTGAATTTTGACAGAGTTATGTCTTTGTTTAACTTAGAATTTTTGGTTAAAGTTTTATGAAGTTTTTACTGGCAAAGCTGTAATTCAGAGTCAAGCACTGAGAAAAGTCGAGCACGCTGTCTTATGGACAGCTCTTGTTGTCTTTATATAATTGTTGTTTCTGTGAATATTTAAAATATTTCTATCTCCATTTAGTGTAATGTTATTTTTTGGATCAAATTGAAAGTCTAATTGGTTTGTCCATAATCCAATTTTTGTGTGTGAAGCTGAAGAGATATTTGTCGCCTGTCATGAGTACTTTTTAAATCCTTCCGCACAGAAATGTGGTCTTGCATGACCCTCTTGTTTCTGGTTTATTGTTCTGTATCAAATTATACATTATTTTTATTATTTCCTTTAATTTTTCTTCATACGAATTTGGTAAAACTGTAAAGTATGATGGCTGATTTCTCCCATTTCATGTTGTCATGTCAGCAGGGCGAAAACACGACAAATTTTACGCGAGAACTCTATGTTTTTTGCAAGATTTATGGCCCCTTTTGGACTTAGAGATATCAGATTTCTTGGTTAAGTTTTATGTTTAGGTCAACTTTTTCTCTTAAACTATCAAAGCTATTGCTTTGAAACTTGCAACACTTGTTCACCATCATAACGCTGGCTTAGCGCAAAACAGTTGTAACTCCTTCTTTATTTCATATAAGTTACAACCGTTTTGGGCTAAGCCCACGATTAAGCTGACCCTGTACAGCAAGCAACATAACTCCATCCTGCTTTTTGCAATAATTATTGCCCCTTTTGGACTTCAATCATTTTCTTGGTTGAGTATTATGTTTAAGTCAACTTTTCTCTTAACTCCTTGGGGCCGAAATGCGACTAAAGGCGCTATATTTTCTACCCCCGTAGCGTCGATATTCGACTATACGCGCGTTATCAGGACTCCCCAGGACGGCGATTGACAATTATAGTCGCAGCACCGAGATCATGCTGATTGCGTCACATACTTGTTAATTTTTGATAATCCTGATAAAAGCAAAATTATTTTGCATACCGGCTATTATTTCTTAGATGTTATAATTATTAATTATGCTAATAATTAGTTTCCTTGTTAAAATAAATGTTTGTAAATATGCGATAAACGAAATAAAAAAAAGGCGAACTCCGCTGTGTTTCGTTCATACTGTATTTCAAAAGATTAAAATAATGTCGACTGCGAGAGATTTTTCTTACATTGAAGAAAATATTCATTATCATGCTGATTTTGATGTATCAGTTCCGTCGGATGATGATTCCGACGATGAAATTTCATCATCAGAGAAATGAATGGTCGGAAAATTTTAAGTTTTAGAAAGCTGAAATATTCGTACACTTACATCGCATTAAATTCAAATGGATAAAAATAACACAGCAAAACATGTTTCATACATAAAATGTGTATAAATAAATGCTTTTTGTAAATTTAATAATTCTTCAAAGATGGGTGTTAATATTACAACCTAACTGTCTCAGTGCGTGTCACGCAACGTTTGTGTACATGTTTAGAAATTAATTTACATCAAAATAAACCATCTATATTCACTCAAAAATGGGTGTTAATTTTGAGTAATGCTGATGTAAATACTCTGTGTTAATAATGTATTTCTACTTATTTGAATTCAATGTGTTTACATGTGAAAAATGTAATAAAATCTGAAATGTTCAAATATTTATTAAATGCAATAGGTATGTAAAAATGGTGAATGTTTCGAAGTGAAATTATTATTTTATTTGGATATAAGTTACGGACGAAAGTGAATATATATAAAAAAAAATTTCAAACTTTGAAGATTTTATAAGTATAGTGTGATTTACATCCATGTTAATAATATTTCCATGCATGATTTCAATTGACTGCATGCGAGTGTGAATATGATAAGATCAGATAATGTTCTTCGACGTCAGGTGGTAATTCTTATCTCGCCGCAGCATGTATATTATGATATCGGCCTCAGGGAGTTAAACTAACAAAGCTATTGCTTTAAAACTTGCAACAGTTTTTCACCATCATAAGCGGACACTGTACATCAAGAAACATAACTCTATCCTGCTTTTTGCAAGAATGATGGCCCTTTTTAGACTTAGAAAATCATGGGTAGGATAATATTTCTATTATACAAAAAAAATCAGATGAGCGGTGCTCTTGTTGAAATATGGGAATGAAATGATGACCTCTGTTGCATTTTTGGGTCTAAATTGTGAAAAAATATTATTCCTTTGCCAAAATAGTTGGCTGGGTTCAGCTATGATGAGTACAGGTCACTTTGGGGATTGGGGTTTTGGTTTGGGTTGGGGAATAGCACGGCCACCAGCCCCTGCCCAGGACACGAGCCTGTACAAATAGAAGAATAATTACGTATATGTGTGGGCCTCAATGAAGATTAACTTATTCACACGAAATACCCAACCTCCGTACCTCAAAATATGGGCTCAAAAATGGAGCAGAGGCCATCATTTTATACATACATTTCAAACATTTAAAGGCAGATACGCCAAGGCCCATGTAACTTGAGGGTTTAACACTTTCCGTACCTTACCCAATCAGCTCGCCGATGCTGCCTTCATACTTCTAACTGTTGCCGCTCCCCGCACCCTGATGAAATATTTCTGGAACCAGGTCACTTATGCATACGCTTTAGATTTCTCTACATTTTATAAGAGATGTCTGAAAAGAATTTGTCGTGTTGGCGGGGCGAAAAACACAACAAATACCTAATTTGTCGAGTTTTTGTATTGTTGTGTTTGCGCCCTGCCGACGCGAAAACACGAGAAATAAAGGGCGCCAACACAACATATTTATACCCGCCAATACGAAAAGTCGACAAATAAATCTGTCGTGTCGGTGCACTTTAAACGTTGAGTTTTTGCGTAAAATTTGTTGTGTTTTCGCTCCACCGACAGGACAGCACGAAAACTCGACACATTATGTTTTTGTCAAGTTTTCGTTTTCGCCCCGCCAACACAAAATGGCAGAAATCAGCCACCAAAGTATAGGGATATGTAAGTTTCGGTAACTCAAAGGTTTTTATCACTGTAATTAAATTTATTAAATTAATTAAATAAACTTGCTAATGGTAATAACTATGATGATGGAGATCAAATTGCTTTAATTAATAATGCAGCTTCAATAATTGATCAGCTAATAGTTAAACAGAATGAAAAAAAAATTGTCTATGATTGTAATAATTTATACAATGTAATAAATGTAAAAGACTTAGTTGAACTATCTAAGGGACAAATGAATTTATTTATTTAGATACTACCGCTTGTGCTGAAAGAAGGGATGACCAAGCTGAATTTAAAAGAGGTTTTGCTCAAAAAAGGGATTAATCCAAGGTTGTAATGAGATAAATGCTAAAATTCCGTTAAATAATTATTCATTTTTCCAGGGTTTGGAACAAAATATGTTACATCCAAGTCAAATTCAAATAACACTCCAATTAACAAATGAGAATGAATTAACTTACAGAGCTAATGCTGCCAATGCAGGAAGGGTAAATGTATCTATATTAATTTTGTGGATTCCGCGTTTAATTTTTAATGATTATGGAATTAATCTAATTTCTGAAAGATATACAAAAGCAAGGTGGAAATACCTCTAAGAAATGATAACACAGTCGGCAGATACACAACAGAGTAGTATAACTTTTAGAATAACAGCTGGTGTAACAAAACCCTAACATATGTTTGTTTATTTATAACAACCTGATAAGATAAAGTCCTATAGAACAATCCTTTGGGCAAGTTGATTTTAATTTTTTAATAATAAATCCAATCTTATATGTACAAAAAACTATATGTCGTTTATTCCTGCATATTTGTTGATCTAAATTTCGAATACTTTCAGCACTTTTCTCCTCGTTGGAAGTATCTATATGAAAAGTTTTCTTGAACTTCTCCTTGTCCAAATGATTTTGTAATTTCTTATTTTAATTCTTGCTTCAAATCGCTTCGTATATGTCGCTTAGGTCATGGTTGAGTTGCATCTGCTAGTTTGGAGTAATATTTTGTATAAAATGTTTCAGTCCATTTTACACATATTTCTTCTTGTTTGTAATTATCTCCGAGATGGGTGGTCAAATTTCTCAAATCTCCCAAAAGTTCTGTTGCTGTTATGTTATCCCTGAAATAAAAAACAATTTAAGAATCACATTAGCAAGTAAAAGTAAAATTTATCTCTAAAAAACACAAAATAGTATTTCTGAAGTTAGTGAAAAGAACGGAAAAAAACTTATATTTTAGTTGTTTAAATTCTCCTTCTTTTAGTCGTATAGCCTACAAAGTTATTTGCTTATTATGCAAAGGAATGTTCCGGCCTTATTGATCAACTAGAGTGGTAAGTTGTTGTGAAATGCTGGGAAAACCATTTGCAATAAATTCTTCTGATAAATGCTGGAAAAACTGATATCTGTTTATGCTTGCTAATATTGATTCAATTATTGAATCTTTTGTGCTTTCTACTTCATGATGTACTCTTGCTTCTTTTTAGCTCACCTGAGCACAATGTGCTCAAAGGTGAGCTTTTGTGATCGCCCTGTGTCCGTTGTCAGTCGTCCGTCGTCAACAATTTGACTGTTTACATTCTAGAGGTCACAATTTTTGCCCAAACTTAATGAAACCTGGTCAGAATGTTACCCTCAATAAAATCTTGGACAAGTTTGATATTGGGTCATCTGGGGTCAAAAACTAGGTCACCAGGTCAAATCAAAGGAAAAGCTTGTTAACACTCCAGAGGTCACAATTTTGGCCCAATCGTATTGAAACTTGGTCAGAATGTTACCCTCAATAAAATCTTGGACAAGTTCAATATTGGGTCATCTGGGGTTCAAAACTAGGTCACCAGGTTAGATCAATGGAAAAGCTTGTTAACACTCAAGAGGCCACAGTTGTGTCCCAATATTTATGAAACAGACAGCTCTTGTTAAGAAAACAATATTCACAGCTTTTATATCTGTTCCATTTCAGTTAAAATCCAAAGAGCACAGTGTCCTGGAATTCATATTTATTGTACTTATATATATATATCGTTTACCAGCTTTCGTAGTCCTTGTAACTTTCCGCATTTGAAATTTGATTGTCATGAGGATCATCACAACACAAACACACCACTGAGCAGGTCAAGTGGTAACACTGCCCATTTATTCTGTTTGTTTTACGAATAGATTATAGAGAACATTTGTGATTGTTCAGCGCTTTCAAAATTTTCATGTTTTTCGTCGTCATGCAAATATACTTTGGAAGTCGAAACTGTCATTAATATGAAGTAGTTTGCGGAACTCCTAAATCTAGATTTCATTTTCTTTGTCCGACCTCTGATGGTCTTTAGGAATGCTTTAATTGAACATTTTTTCATTTTAATTCCTTCTTTGAAAAGTGTCTGCTTTGCCTTGTAATACTCATCACTTGAAGGCGATTGTCTTGTTGCCAAGTTCTAGCAATATGTTGTTATGCTTATGCTTGCATTTCATAATGGTATTGCCTTCTATTTTAAAGTGGTTGAAATGATTTACTACAAATGCTAAAAATAAACTTGAACATGGAAGTGACATATTTAAAACCAGTTACTATTGATCTAAAAATAAATAAACTGGGGACCCCGTTACAACGCTGTCACCGGGGTCCAAGTTTCAAGACCCGCTGATCTAGCAGGGTTAAATGTATAACGCAGGTATAAGCGGTATATGCAATACCCCACCCACCAGTAATATATTAAACATATTTTAGACGCTGTTTTATGTTAATAAGAAGTTCTAATCGTATAAATGGGACATTTATTTACCTTAAATGCTACTGAAAAATACATTAAAAGAATTATAATGCTGTGTCATCTTCTCATTTCCTCGTGATTCTAAAAGAAAGTTGGAATTGTGTTCTAAGGAAGTAAACATATATATATAACGCTGCTTGACGAGTGTGCGGTATTGAGAATTACATATGCAATGCAATTGCAATGGGGGTTTATGTAACTAAAAGAGAAAAAGATATAGACAGTCTTAAAAACTTTAATTTTTAATCCATGAACAACATCAATAAATAAGATAGAAAATTGTTAAATCACCTTCGTTAATATATGATATCAAAAAGAACAATTTCAATATGACTTTCAGTGCATCAAATCTTCGTTAATTCCGATGAACTGAATGTGATGATTTTAATATGAAAATGCAAACGGCTGCATTTTTTTAAAATTTATTTAGCTCACCTGTCTCGAAGTGACAAGGTGAGCTATTATGACTGCTTAATGTCCCTTGTGCGTCGTCCGTCAACAATTTCTAAAAAAATCTTCTTGAAAACCATTAGGCAGAATTACACCAAACTTCACGGGAATGATCTTTGGGTGGCCCCCTTTCAAAATTGTTCAAAGAATTGAATTCCATGCAGAACTCTGGTTTCCATGGCAATCGAAAGGAAAAACTTTAAAAATCTTCTTGTCCAAAACCACAGGACCTAGGGCTTTGATATCTGGTGTGTAGCATCATCTAGTGGTCCTCCACCAAGATTGTTCATATTATCCCCCTTGGGTCAAATATGGCCCTTCCCCGGGGGTCACATGGTTTATATAGACTTATAAATTGAAACCTTTGAAAATCTTCTTGTACAAAACCACATGGCCCAGGGCTTTGATATTTGGTTTGTAACATCATCTAGTGGTCCTCTACCAAGATTAAACAAATTATCCCCATAGGGTGAAATGTGGCCCCACCCTAGGGGTCCCAAGTTTTACATAGACTTATATAGGAAAAAAAGCTTAAAAGTCTTCTTGTCTGAAACCACAACACTTAGACCTTTGATATTTGATTTGTAGCATTGTCTTATGGTCCTCAACCAAAATTGTTCAAATTGTACCCCTTGGGTGAAAAGAGGCCCTGTGGGGGTCCCAAGTTTTATATAGACTTATATAGCAAAAAGATTTAAAAAAATTCTTGTCTGAAACCATAAGACCTAGGCTTTTGATATTTGGTATGATGGATTGTCTAGTAGTCCTCTACCAAATCGTTCACATCATGCCCCTGGGGTTAAAAGAGGCCCCGCCCAGAGGTCACTTAGTTATTATGTGAGTTATATAGGAAAAAATACTTAAAAATCGTCTGATCCTATTTCCAAGACTGTTTAATTATAATTACCTGATGACCCCAAGTAATATGATGTCACTTGACTGTGACCTTGACCTACCGACCTACTTTCTTGTTTTTAGCTCACATGTCACAAAGTGACAAGGTAAGCTTTTGTGATCACGCAGCGTTCGTCGTCCATCCGTGCGTGTGTAAACTTTTGCTTGTGACCACTCTAGAGGTCACATTTTTCATGGGATTTTTATGAAAGTTGGTCAGATTGTTCATCTTGATATCTAAGTCAAGTTCAAAACTGGGTCACATGCGGTCCTAAATTAGGTCAGTAGGTCTAAAAATAGAAAAACCTTGTGACCTCTCTAGAGGCCATACTTTTCAATGAATCTTCATGAAAGTTAGTCAGAATGTTCACCTTGATGATATCTAGGTCAAGTTCGAAACTGGGTCACATGTCATCAAAATCTTTTGACCTCTCTAGAGGCCATATTTTTCAATGGATCTTCATGAAAATTGGTCAGAAATTTTATCTTGATATCTAGGTCAAGTTTTAAACTGGGTCACATGAGCTAAAAAAACTAGGTCACTATGTCAATAATAGAAAAAATGATGTCATACACAGTTCACAACTGGGTCATGTGGGGACAGGTGCGCGATTCAGGACCATCATGGTCCTCTTGTTTAAGATACAGCCCTGAAATTTTGATGACATACACAGTTTTGCACTCAAATTGTAAAACTGAATTTCATTGACAACGAATGTGACCTACTGACTTTCTTCAGTTTGACATTTGAAACATGTAGCTCATATTACTCAGATGAGCGATCCAGGGTCATCATGACCCACTTGTATTTTTTTTTTTTTTTTTTACCCCGGAAAATTCGGGAGCCAAGAGCATACTGCGTTATAACGAATACTGAGTATATCATGTAGCGTTACAAAGGGTTTTGAGTGTATGTACATTGTACCTGGAAGTAAGGTATTTAAAACCATTTAAAAATAAACATGTACATTGTACACAGAAGTGACGCACTTAGCACAGTTACCAGTGCAAATCCATACATATTTCTCCGATTAGTTTTCTTTGTTTGATCAAAGTTCCAATGTTTATACTACACTTTAGTAAATTTTGATGTTTCTCAATTAACTCATAAACTAAAATCAGGTTTCGGCAATAGGAATCTGTGTAAGGTACACCTTTATCATGAAGGAAAGTCCTAGAGCACAATCCTTTGGACAAATTGATTTTATTTTTTTTATTATTGATCCAATTGAGTATGTATCAAACACAATCTGTCGTTTATCTTTCTCTATACGTTGATCAAGCTTGTAACTATTGATTTGATGTGTCCACTTAAAAACCTTTTCACACTGTCTGTGTGTATCAACTTTTCCAAAAGATTTAGTGATTTCCTCTTTCAGTTCTTTTTTTAAATACTTCGTGCTCTGGCGAGCTATTGTGACCGGTCACTGTCCGGCATCCGTAGGCCTCTGTCATCCGTCAACATTTGCCTTGTGAACACTCTAGAGGCCGCATTTGTGACCCAATCTTTATGAAACTTTGTCAGAATGTTAGTCTTGATGATCTCTAGGTCATGTTCGAAACTATGTTATGTGGGATCAAAAACTAGGTCTGTAGGCCAGATTAAAGGAAAAGCTTTTGAACACTAGAGGCCACAATTGTAACCCAATATTTATGAAACTTGGTCAGAATGATTGTCATGATAATTTCTAGGTCAAGTTTGAATCTGTGTCATGTGGGTCAAAAACTAGGTTGCACAGTCAAATCAAAGGAAAAGCTTGTGAACACTTTAGAGGCCACAATTTTGACTCAATCTTTATGAAGCTTGGTCAGAATGTTTTTCTTGATTATTTCTAGGTAAAGTTTGAAACTGGGTCATGTCGGGTCAAAAACTAGGTCACTACGTCAGATCAAAGGAAAATCTTGTTAACACTTGAGAGACCACAATTTAAATTTGAAACTCAAGAGAATTAATCAGAATGTTTGTCTTGATAATCTATAGGTCATGTTCAAATTTAGGTTATGTGGGGTCAAGAACTAGGTCATATGGTCAAATCAAAGGAAAAACTTTAGAACACTCTAGAGTCCACAGTTGTGACCCAGTCTTTATGAAACTTGGCCAGAATGTTTATCTTGATTATTTCTTTGTCAAATTTGAAACTGTCTCATACTGGGTCAAAAACTAGGTCACTAGGCCAGATCAAAGGAAAAGCTTGTGAACACTCTAGTGGCCACAGTTGTAACTCAGTCTTTATGAAACTTGGTCAAAATGTTGGTATTGATGATCTCTGGGTCAATTTTGAAACTGGGTCATGTAGGGTCAAAAAGTAGGTCAGTAGGCCAGATCAAAGGAAAAGCTGGTGAACACTCTAAGAGCCCACAGTTGTGACTCAATCTTTATGAAACTTGGTCAGAATGTTTGTCTTGATGATCTTTAGGTTAAATTCAAAACTGGGTCATTCGGGGTCAAAAACTAGGACAGTAAGCCAAATTAACTCTGGTGAGCGATATAGGGCCATGATGGCCCTCTTGTTTTGAAGTACTCCTTTTTCGTTGCAATGTCGGTTTACATGCATCAACCAATTCCATGTAATACCTTACATCAAAGGTTGTAGCCGATTCTTCACATACTAAATCTTCTTTGTATTTATCTCTTACTAAGATGAGTTGTTAATTGTATCAAATCCCTCAAAAGGTCTTCTGTTGTTTTTTTAATTAAGAAGATAAACAATTTAAAGAATCACAATAGCACAAGCAGGTAAAAAGTAATATTTACATGTATCTCTAAAAACACACAAAATAATATTTCTAAGTTAGGTTTTCTTCACAGTACATAGGGTACTGAGTCAAATAATGAATGTGGAATAATCAATTTAGATGATTCTTTGGACCTGGAACTAAATGTTTACAGTGTAAACATTACTAAAAATAAACATGAACATAGTAAACGGAAGTGACGTATTTAAAACATTTAAAACTAATTACTGTTGATCTAAAAATAAATGTTTACACTGTAAACGGAAGTCACATATTTGAAACAGTTACCAGTTCAACACTATATATATTTCTTTGATCAGTTTTCTTTCTTTGATCAAATTCCAATGTTTATGCTACATTTTAGTAAATTTATATGTTTCTCAATTAACTCATAAACTAAAATCAGGTTTCGGCAATATGAATCTGTATAAGGTACACCTTTTCGAAGAAGGAAAAGTCCTAGAGCACAATCCTTTGCTTTAATTATGGATCCACTTTTGTGTGTACAAAACACAACCTGTTATTTATTCCTACATATTTGTTGATCCACAGCACATTAATCCACATCTGATGTGTCCACATCAAAATCTTCTATAACCTCTCCTTGTCTAAAGGATTTAGTAATTTCTTCTTTCAGTTCTTTTTAGCTCACCTGTCACATAGTGACAAGGTGAGCTTTTGTGATCACCCTTCATCCACTGTCTGTCATCAGTCTGTGCGTCCCTGCGTGCTTGCTTCCGTCAGTAATTCCTTGTCTGCACGATAGAAGCTTCATTTATGATTCTATTTTGACCAAACTTGAATACAACTTGTATATCCATAAGATTTCGGTTCCTTTCTTTAACTGGCCAGATTCCATAATGGGTTCCAGAGTTATGGCCCCTGAAAGGGCCAAAATTAGCTATTTTCTGCACATAAGCAGCTTCATATAAAAAATGAATTGGTTTGATTTTAACCAAACTTGCACAGAATTTGTATCTCCATAAGATCTTGTTTCTTTCTTGAACTAGCCAGATTCAATTATGGGGTCCAGAGTTCTGGCCCTGGCCAGAATAAGCTTTTTTGACCTTGTCTGCACAATAGCAGCTTCATTTATGATTGGAATTTAATCAAACTTGCACAAAACTTGTGTCACCATAAGATCTTGGTTTCTTTCTTGAACCGGCAAGATCCCATTACAGGTACCAGAGTTACGGCCCCTGAAAGGGCCAGAATTAGCTATTTTGACCTTGTCTGCCCAATAGCAGCTTTATTTATCATTTGTTTTTAACCAAACTTGCACACAACTTGTTTCACCACAAGATCTTGGTTCCTTTTTTAAGCTTCCCAGATTCCATTATGGGTCCCAGAGTTATGGCCCCTGAAAGAGTCGGAATAAGCTTTTTTGACCTTGTCTGCACAGTAGCAGCTTCATTTATGATTTGATTGTATCCAAAACCAACACCACTTTTCTGTGACACAACATGGATGGAACCTCCAATTTTTAGGTTTATTTTGACATATCTGTACCTTGTAAGAATTTTTTTTGATTAAATTTCTTCAACTTCTTGTCCTTAAGTGCAATGATAACAGATGAGCGATATAGGGCCATTATGGCCCTCTTGTTTTAAGTACTCTGTGTGCACCGCAGTCGGTTTACTAGCATCATTCAATTTCATGTAATACTTTAAATAAAAGGTTTCGGCCCATTCTACACAAACTGGATCTTGTTTGTAAGTATAATCTAGATGGGTTGTCAGTTGTTTTAGATCTCCCAAAAGTTCTCTTGTTTTAAAAGAAAAACAATATAAAGAATCGCATTAGCACAAGCGGGTAAGAAGTAAGATTTACAGGTATATCATGTGTACATTAAACTTCCTTTTCAAACTCCTATAGCATCTATCAATTTTATTTGAAATTTCTCGATACTCGTGGATAAATAGGTAAATTATTTTTAAACATCATCTTCCATTTACAAGCAATAAAAATAATTAAAGAAAACTTGCATATTTTCTTTAGTTTTAAGTTCCACTAATTCAAATTCCTATTTATGTTGGTTTTATCTGTTCCTTTTATATGGAGTGCTTACCTGTAAAAGGAATGTTCTAGTGTGTACCTGTAAAAGTAATGCGAAAGCCTAAATAGGTCAGAGGTATTGATTAGTTTAACAGTAGTTGTTTTGCCCCTCCCCCACCCTCACTCAGCGAAGGCGGGCATATTAAAATTGCACTGTGAAGGCATTTTCACTTTTCCCTTTATGTATATAATGCAAACTTAAAAAATCTTCTTGTGTGAAACTGCTAGCCAGATTTTGAACTGATTTTACACAAATGGTTCTTGTTTGACCTTCTTCAAATGTTGTTCAAATTTTTTCTGATTCATAAAAAAACGTGGCTGCCAGAGGGAGAGGTCACTTTTGGTCAACAATTTCTTTAAACAACACGTCCTCATAAACCCTAGAATGGATTTTGATGAAACTTTACACAAATGATCTCTGGTAGCTTTGATATTTAAGGGCTGGACTGTCTACCATACTTACCCAAATTATTGCCCTAAGATAAAAATAAAACTGGCCACACCCCTGTGTCTGACATAATTGGCTTTTATATAAAAAAAAACTTTGAAATTAATAATAGCTAGAACCTTGATATTTGGCATGTGATATCAGATTTATAATTTCTACCGTAATTGTTCAAATTATTACTAGTACCCTTGTGTCAAAAATGTGTGTGACATATGTATGTAATATAGGCTAACATAAAAGAAACCTAACTCTGTACTTATACAAACACATTGAAGCCATATACACAAGTATTTTTATGCCCAAGGCATTTACTGATGCGGGAGACATATAGTGATTGTCCTGTTCGTCCATCCGTTCCTTCATCCGTCCGTACGAGGTTAACCAAATGGGACCATTTCACTAGCATCAATACCCCTTACTAGAATTACTTGATACTAAATTAATGCAGATGTAACCTGTGACCATTCCTCATCTTCAGACATCACCTGACCTCAGTTTGAACTTGACCTCATTTTGGACTTAGGTTGCTTTACATGGGCCATCTCTTGGTTAACCAAATAGGACTGTTTCGTCTAGCATCAGTACCGCTTACAAGAATGCATTGAGGCTAATGCAGATGTAACCTGTGACCATTCCTCATCTTCAAACATCACCTAACCTCAGTTTGACCTTGACCTTGTTGTGGACTTATGTTGCTTTGTATCGACAAGTATGCCAGTTAACCAAATGGGACCGTTTCGTCTAGCATCAATACCGCTTACAAGAATGAATTGATACTAATACAGATGTAACCTGTGACCATTCCTCATCTTCAAACATCACCTGACCTCAGTTTGACCTTGACCTCCTTTTGGAGTTAGGTTGCTTTGTATCGACAAGCATGCCACTAGGGGCATCAAGCATTTATTGAATGCAGCTCCTTGTTAGGGTTAATGACCCTCTTCTTTCTAAAGTAGTTATAAGTTTTTCTGTTGGTTAACTATTTCTTTCAAAGACAGCTTTATTTGCAAAAGTTTTGGAAATTTTGTTACAGTTTCATTAAACTTCAAATATCATTGAACTTGCCGTGCTGATAGGTCCATTTCGTTTGAAATCCACTTCATCCAATATTTTTTTTGTTCAAATTACTTTCGTTGACTTAAAAGTAACCATAGAGAAAAGGCATATTTTCTTTGTGGAGTATTTTCTGTGTCTCAATACGTTTGATGTATTCTTTAATTTTTTTCAATATTTTTTTCCAAAGGTCGTTAAATAAATAAAATCTTTCTTTTCTTCTTGTATCCATTTTAAAGTATCTTCAGTTGTTGTTTGAGACTTGGACTCATGTATAATTGCAGTATCTTTTGACTTTGGAACATTTGGCAGTGTAAGACGTAAACCTTCCAAATCAGTTATTGGATTAGTGTCAGGTTTTCTAATCAATTCAGCTTCTTCTTTTTTTAGCTCACCTGAGCAAAAGGTTCACAGTGAACTAATGTGATCCCTCACCGTCCGGCGTCCATCCGGCCACACTTTCATTTAAACAGGAGATTCTCCTATCAAACCACCAAGCCAATTTTGATGAAACTTAACAGGGATGATCCTTAGATGGTCTTCTTTAAAAGTTATTCAAAGAATTGAATTCCATGAAGAACTCTGGTTGCCAAACCGGAAGGGAAAACTTCAAACATCTTGTCTGAAACCACAAGGTCTAGGGCTTTTATATTTGGTATGTAGCATCATCCAAGGAGCCTCTACCAAGGTTGTTCAAATTATTCTTCTAGGGTCAAATATGGCCCCATTCCAGGGGTCACATGGTATATATAGACTTTTATAGGGAACATTTAAAAAAATTTCCTTGTCCAAAACCATAAGGCCTAGGGCTTTGATATTTCGTATGTAGCACCATCATGTGGGCCTATACCAAGATTGTTCAAATTCTCAGCCTAGGGTATAATATGGCCCTGCCCTGGGGGTCACATTGTTTCAATATACTTACATATAGGAAAAAACTTGGAAAATCTTCTTATCAAAAACAGAAGGGACTAGGGCTTTGATATTTGGTATGTAGCATCATATAGTGATTGTTCAATGACTCCCCTAGGGTGAAATTTGACCCAGCCAAGTGGGGAGGGTAGGGGGCAGGGTCACATGGTTTATAAAGACTTGTATAGGGAACAAAATTAAAAATCTTGTCTGAAACCACAAACATAATTGACATTTGTAAAATGAAATTTGATTGTCATGAGGATCATCACAAGTTCTCTCTTCCTTTACAAACACACTACTAAGTAGGTCAAGTGGAAACTCCGCCCATGTATTCTGTTAGTTCTGCATTGAGATTTTAGAGAACAGTTGTGATTGTTATGCGCTTTTGGCATTTGCATGTTTTTCGTCATCGAGCAATATACTTTGGAAGTCAAAACTGTCATCAGTATCAAGTAAGCCAAGTTGATTTTGCAGAACTCCTAAATCATAGATTTCATTTTCTTCGTCCGGCTTCTGATGGTTTTTAGGAGCCCTTAAATTGAACTTTTCCTTTTCAGTTTCTTCTTTGGAAAGTGTCTGCTTTACCTTGTAATATTGTAATGCTTGTGCTTGCATTTCTTAAAGGTATCGCTTTCTATTATAAAGTGTTAATAGTCATTTTCAGGTGTTTTACTGTGTTTTCGTTGAATTAGGGCTTGACAATGACTGTTTATTAACTTTATGCTTACATTTTGCTTGTCTTTTTATGCCCCCGAAGGGAGGCATATAGTTTTTGAACCGTCTGTCAGTCTGTCGGTCTGTCCGCAATTTTCGTGTCCGGTCCATATCTTTGTCATCGATGGATGGATTTTCAAATAACTTGGCATGAATGTGTACCACAGTAAGACGATGTGTCGCGCGAAAGACCCAGGTCCGTAGCTCAAAGGTCAAGGTCACACTTAGACGTTAAAGGTCATTTTTCATGATGTGCATTCGTGTCCGGTCCACATCTTTGTCATCGATGGATGGATTTTCAAATAACTTGACATGAATGTGTACCACAGTAAGACGACGTGTCGCGCGAAAGACCCAGGTCCGTAGCTCAAAGGTCAAGGTCACACTTAGACGTTAAAGGTCATTTTTCATGATGTGCATTCGTGTCCGGTCCATATCTTTGTCATCCATGGATGGATTTTCAAATAACTTGGCATGAATGTGTACCACAGTAAGACGACGTGTCACACGCAAGACCCAGGTCCGTAGCTTAAAGGTCAAGGTCACACTTAGACGTTAAAGGTCATATTTCATGATAGTGCATTGATGGGCATGTCCGGTCCATATCTTTGTCATTCATGCATGGATTTTAAAATTATTGGGCATGAATGTGTACTACAGTAAGACGACGTGTCGCGCGCAAGACCCAGGTCCGTAGGTCAAAGGTCCTAAACTCTAACATCGGCCATAACTGTTCATTCAAAGTGCCATTAGGGGCATGTGTCATCCTATGGAGACAGCTCTTGTTCCTAAATGTTTTTTCATAAAATGAAATTTACTTTGTAAGTGTCAAGAGACAAATTCAGTCATATATTTCTCACATGTACAACAGTATATACACCAATTTTGGTTTTTTCCATGTACTCCATTGATTTGAATGTTACAACATCAACACCATTGGCATTGCCATATGCTTTCTTTCTTTTAACATTGCCAATCTGAATATGTTTCTTCTTCAATCCTTCCCATATTATCTCAGAGGTGTACAATTTTAAAATTGTACAATTTTCACATTCAGACAGTATTCCACTCTCAAAAATTCAGGTGACACTGTCAGTGTGTCATATCAGTTTTACAAGAATTATAAAATTCTCTGATAAAAACACTAAAAAAATCAATATAAAAAGTATTATTTTGGTGATAAATTTAGTTAAATAATTTCCTTTCAAGACATAAGAACATAAATCTGGTATAATATATATAATAATGTATCTGTAACCATTAATAATAAAAAGCAATAATATTCACCTGTGTATTCATTTTCAGAGCTTTCCTTCAATACTTCTAAACTCCTTAGTCTTTCTTATAATAATTCTGATTTCTGTGTCCCACAAATCCAACTGCGCATGATACAAATCAATGTATCTTTCAATGTGATCCATTGTGCTTTGGAAGCCAATTTGTTGTGCCCTACCCATGAGTGATGAGGGCATATAGATTTGGTCTTGTCTGTGCATCTGTCCGTCCATCCATCCATCCATCCAAAGTTTGTGACGCGCTTAGCTCAAAAAGTATTTAATATAAATTGATGAAACCTTGCATGAGTCTTTATCATGATATGAACTTGCACACCTCCTATTTTTGTCTGGCTCCATCCGCTATTTCCAGAGTTATGGTCCCTGAAATAGTCAAAAATGGACATTTTCACCTTGTGACATGCCTAGCTCAAAAAGAATATGATATAGATTCATGAAACCTTGCATGAGTCTTAATCATGATATGAACTTGTGCACCTCCTATTTTTCATCTGGCTCCGCCCCCCCCCCCCCCCCCCCCCCTGTTTCCAGAGTTATTGCCCCTGAAATAGTAAAAAATGCACATTTTTTCACCTTGTGACAGGCCTAGCTCAAAACGTTTGTAATATAAATTGATTTACAATATGTCTGTTAATCTTCCGAAGGGAAGTATAGTACAAATCTGTGTTGATATTTTACTCTTTATTTCGAATTTTCGGACACTTGTCCTTTTTCAAGATTATGGAAATATTTTTCTAAGTAATATCCATGTAACATTTATATGACAGGAAATGAATGATGTTGACGTCCTGTCTCTAAGACGACGTCCTGTCATTTCCTGTGTAAGACGTGACGTCATTTCCCGCAAAAAGGGGCAAGGTGTCAACATCATACATAACCAGAGAGCAAAACACAATACTTAGTGCAGCAAGATATACAACAGCAAAAAAAATAAATAAATAGATAAATAAAAAAAAAAAATATATATATATATATATATAAAAATAATAAAATAAAATAAATAAAATCAGCAAAATAACTGTCCAATTCATTTTAAACCCCTAAAATTTAAATATCTTGCACAGGAAATGACAGTGATTTATTCAAGAACAAATCACTAAATGAGATATTTTATTTCGATTCTAACACGTTATTAAGGAATTTAAAGTACATCCTTGTCGGCATGCATTAAATATTTGCCCGTTTTCAATCAGGTTCTTTTCCAGCGCGCCGCTATGCCGCTTGACACTATGACGTAATAATTATGACGTCAGAACAGTGAATTGTTGTTTAATAATTCACTGTTTCCAGCCTTCTTTGTTTAATAGGAAAATGAATCAGATCGTGTTTGAATAAGAAATAAAATCATTAGTAATTAAATAAACCTGAGTAAGAGTTTCTTCTCCCGATAATTTATCCGCTTACTGACTGCAAAATTCAACCCACGCAAAGTCGCAGAAGCGTTGTTATAAACAGGTCACACATGTTGGCCGACAAGTGTCCAGAATGTAAATAGGATTCATCCGCGATTCTCTTGCGGAAGAGTTAACGTACTGCACATATCTTTTTTCGGGTCATTTGAAATGAAGCTGTCATAATTTAATTTCATCAATGTGGTAAACTCTTTGGTAAGAGACATTCCAATGCTTTCAATAAAATACTAGCAGTATGTTCTGGAACTATATATTGTCTTTCGCAGGATGTTACGCAAGCTTGGTAAGCCTGCGCAATTCATAAAATGCACAGCGAAATAAATTTGTTATTTGCGCAATGATTTTAAAGATTATTTTTTGAAACGGACATGGTAAGAAATGGATAATTTGGCTAATAAGTTAATATCAGTTTTTATTTGAATTTGTGAACATCATATTTGCTATTTTGTGACAAAAGGGCATAAAATTAGTCACCATAATCATCTGCGCAAATGTATTACCAAATCCCGCAGAATTGTTATGTGTGTTTATGCTTAATGAGTTACCGCGGAAGAAAATACGTGGCTTTATTCAAGTATTGCACAATTACAAGTCATAAATTTGACAGATTACATCGTATATTGGTCATAGCAAATGGGATTGACATAATTGAACTTCATCCGATCAATGAACTCTTTGAAATTAGAGACAATCTAATGGAACTACATCACTTCACTGTGTTGTGAGGCCATTTAATGAGAATGAGAAATCTGGCGATAGCAAGGACTCGTCAAACGCTTTTAGCATTTAGCCGACTCAAAAACAGTTACTGAATAGCTTGTCTGTCAGTTGTCTTGTCCTTGGGCAATAGTTTTGACAATTAATTATATGAGCCGTGCCATGAGAAAACCAAAATAGTGGGTATGCGACCAGCAAGGACCCAGACCAGCCTGCGCATCCGCGCAGTCTGGTCAGGATCC
This sequence comes from Mercenaria mercenaria, assembly GCF_021730395.1. Taxonomy (NCBI): domain Eukaryota; kingdom Metazoa; phylum Mollusca; class Bivalvia; order Venerida; family Veneridae; genus Mercenaria; species Mercenaria mercenaria. The sequence continues at coordinate 31,827,637 of NC_069362.1, forward strand.
ATGCTGTTCGCTAACGGTTTCTCTAATTGTAATAGGCTTTGAAAGCGAACAGCATGGATCCTGACCAGACTGCGCGGATGCGCAGGCTGGTCTGGATCCTTGCTGGTCGCAAACCCACTATGTTGGTTTTCTCATGGCACGGCTCAATATTATGTTATTCTGCTTAAGAGTCATTTTAGTGTTTCAGTTGTGATAGTGCATTGCCTGTATTGTAGAAGTCATGGATCAGCATGTACAGTATGTTACAATTTCTATATTATTGTACCATGACGTCTTGTAAAGTCATCTTGATTTGTCAAAATGTTTGGCAAGTAATTTCACATTTGACTGAAATGTTTCTTGGAAGACTGCACCAGAACTGTTACTTGATGAACAGTCAAATGTGGAGGAACATCCGAACTCATCGTTGCCCTTAATATAATGTTATCTTATTGTGTTATATATTGTTCAGTACCACATGAAATTCTGGCATTTTTTATGTTACTCAAGTTGTATCAGTGAAATGTGAATAATATGTAATTTTTTAAATATTTTCTGTCATTGAAACACCATGTATATAAATTATGATGTATATGTGCAACATGCATCTATGACCTTCTGGTTTAATGAAAATAAACTTGTAAACTTTATATTGAAACACCTTGTTTGTTGGAAGACAAAATATTACTTGTTTTTTTTGTGTTTTTTTTTTTGTTGTTTTTTTCAAAATCCCAATGGTAACTTTATAAGGGGGGAAAATTATAAAACTTTGTGCATGCATAATATGAAATTTCAAACATTTATTTGATATGACCTTTTAGAAAAAAATTCTGAACAGTTTAAGTATTTGGGAAAAAGGTTAAGTATATATAGTTAAGTGTAGAAAATTTGACTGTTTGAAGAATATAGTGCGAGCTACTGTACTCACCAGGCATTGGCGTCTGCATCTCACCTTGGTTAAAGTTTTGCATGCGAGTAGGTATAGCTGTCATTTAAAGGCATATTGGCTTTGATTTTCTTTATCTCCAGAACTAATGCAGACATTGATTTGAAACTTCACATGTCTCTTCAGGGTTATAAAAGTAGGTGATAGCATAGTCCCATAACTCTGATATTTCAAGTCCCATAACTCTGATGTTTATTTTGGCCAAATTCAATTGCAACATTTTGGACTTTATCCTAGTTAAAGTTTTGCATGCAAGTTATTATCTCCAAAATGAATGCAAATTTTGAATTGAAACTTCACATTCCTTCTGGTTTATAAAACTAAGTCTTACCATCAAGTCCATAACTCTGACATGTATTTTGCAAAATTATGTCCCTTTTTGAACTTTAAAACTTCTGGTTAAAGTTTTGCATTACTAAATTACTATCTCCAAAACTAATGCAGGTACTGGATTGAAACTCTATAGATATTTTAACAATAAGGGTAATATTCCTGCTTCTGGGACAAAATTCAAGTAGTTGAGCATTGGCTATCTTTAATATGGACCGCTATGTGTTTGTAAAATGTACTGAGTTTTATATAACTTGTGACTTTTTATTAGATTAATCCAGTGCAGGAATTGAATTTATAAGTTATTGTGTCTGATTATGTTTTCTGGAGTTTTGGCCCTTTTTTGGACTTTGAAATATTACAACTTCATCAGCACACTGTTTACCCCCTACAGATTCTGTTCATTTGACATGAAACTTGGTGCACATCAACAACATGAAGTGGAAATGCACATAATTATTGTAAGGACTCAATGTCTGATTACTGCTTTTGGAGTAATGACCCTTTTTGGACTTAGAAATATTGAATCAGGACAGTGTGTGCTCATTTCCTTCAACAGTTTCAATTTGCTGTGATCTGTGATTGGTCATTATGGGAACATGTTAAAATAAATCCCAAACATGATATTGTGTATCGAAATGTCCACAAGTACATAGTCTGTTAACAACTGACTAGCAATTCCTGCACTGGGCTGAAGCCGGGAACTGTAATTTGTTAAAGTATAGTCCATTCCAAATACCAAATTTCATTACACAAATCCAGTTGAAATGAAATGAAAGTTAGTGTACATTATCATGCCTTGTCTTCAGTTTTGGTCCACATTTTAGTAATGCCTCATTTTGGGACTAAAGTATTATTCTATCAAGTATTTTCAAGGGACATATACAACATTCTTGTTCTTAATTTTGTTTTCTAGATACAGACGTAAACATTTGTTTAAATAACATAATTATAATATGTTTTCAAATAAACACTACTACATTTGTTTAAAAATATAATTATTGTTGTCAAGTTCATGAAGTTTGTCAGAGTTTGTTTTGATATAATTATATATACAAACATTATGTTCATTTTTGTATAAATGTGATTTATGAATATCTGTTATAACATTAAAAATATGAAAAAAATGTAATTGCTCTTGACTTATTTATTGGAATGAATGGTTAAATCTAATCTTTAGTATTGGAGTATAGCTTTAGGATAAGGCTGAAAATAGTGTTGGTAGTAACTTGGTACATCTACAAGTCTTGGTGAGTGACTATGACAAGTATGCCTACAATCAGTCTCAAACACGTTCACATTTTCTTTGATGATTTGCATATAAACACAGAAATAGCATGCAATTCATATACAGTTGAAACTCAGTACCTTGATTTCCAAGGGATCATACTTGGTGATAACAAAAATTCAACTGAAAATTTTATTTTATGTACATGTTTTCGTCTGGCTCTACCCTCTGTTTTTTGCTCATCTGAGTTTTTAGCTCATCAGAGCACTAAGTGCTCAAGGTTAGCTATTGTGACCGGTCATTGTCCGGCGTGCGTCATCAGTTGTGCATCGTGTGTCAACATTTGCCTTGTGAACACTCTAGAGGCCACATTTGTGACCCAATCTTAATGAAACTTGGTCAGATTTTTAGTCTTGATGATCTCTAGGTCATGTTCGAAACTGGGTCATGTTGGGTCGAAAACTAGGTCAATAGGTCAGATCAAAGGAAAAGCTTGTGAACACTCTAGAGACCACATTTGTGACCCAATTTTTATGAAACTTGGTCAGAATGTTTGTCTTGATGATCTCTAGGTCAAGTTTGAATCTGGGTCATGTGGGATCAAAAACTATGTCAGTTGGTTAGATCAAAGGAAAAGCTTGTGAACACTTAGAGTTCACATTTTTGGCCCAATCTTTATGAAACCTGGTCAGAATGTTAGTCTGGATGATCTCTAGGTCAAGTTCTAAACTGGATCATGTGTGGTCAAAAACTAGGTCAGTAGGTCAGATCAAAGGAAAAGCTTGTGAATACTCTAGAGACCACATTTGTGACCTAATCTTTATGAAACTTGATCAGAATGTTAGTATTGATGATCTCTAGGTCAAGTTTGAATCTGGGTCATGTTGGGTCAAAAACTAGGTCAGTAGGTTAGATCAATGGAAAAGCTTGAGAACACTCTAGAGACCACATTTGTGACCCAATCTTTATGAAACTGGGTCGGAATGTTAGTCTTGATGATCTTTAGGTCAAGTTCGAAACTGGGTCATGTTGGATTAAAATCTAGGTCATCTAGTCAAATCAAAGAAAAGCTTGTGAACACTCTTATGAAACTTAGTCAGAAAGTTTGGCTTGATGATTTCTAGGTCAAGTTTGAATCTGGGTCATGTGGGGTCAAAAACTAGATCACCTGGTCAAATCAGAGGAAAAACTTGTGAACACTTTAGAGGCCATATTTGTGACTCAGTCTTTATGAAACTTGGTCAGAATGTTTGTCTTAATCATTTCTAGGTCAAGTTTGAATCTGGGTCATGTGGAATAAAAAACTAGGTCACTAGGCCAGATCTTTTCAACCCTCTAGCGACCACAATTAAGTTTGAAACTCATGAGAATTAGTCAGAATGTTTGTTTTGGTAATCTATAGGTCAGGTTCGAATCTGGGTCGTGTGGGATCAAAAACTAGGTCACCAATCAAATCAAAGGAAAAGCTTGTGAACACTAGAGGCCACAGTTGTAACCAAATCTTTATGAAATTTAGTCAGAATGTTTGTCTTGATGATCTTTAGGTCAAGTTCAACTCTTATTCATGTGGGGTCAAAAACTAGGTCAGTAGACCAGATCAACTCTAGTGAGCGATATATAGGGCCATCATGGCCCTTTTGTTAAATAAAATGATGAGTTCTTGTCATCACATGATGGTTGTCGGCATTGGCATTGCTTGGTTAAGTTTTATGTTTAGGTCAGCTTTTCTCCTAAACTATCAAAGCTATTGCTTTAAAACTTACAACACTTGTTCACCATCATAAGCTGACCCTGTACAGCAAGAGACATAACTCCATCCTGCTTTTTGCAAGAATTATGGCCCCTTTTGGACTTAGAAAATATCAGAATTATTGGTTAAGTTTTATGTTTAAGTAAACTTTTCTCCTTAACTATCAAAGCTATTGCTTTGAAACTTGCAACAGTTGTTCACCATCATAATCTGACTCTGTACAGCAAGAAACATAACTCCATCCTGCTTTTTGCAAGAATTATGGCTCTTTTTGGACTTAGAAAATCATGGGTAGGACAATATTTCTCTTATACAGACAAAAAAATCAGACGAGCGTCTGCACTCCCAAGGCTGTGCTCTTGTATAAAATTTTGAGGCTATACCCCCTGAAGACAGCAAACGTCTTATTAGCTCTGGAGTTATTGTGATCGCTAGATGTCCGGCGTCTGTCTGTCAACATTTAGGTTGTGTATGCGATAGAGGCTGTATTTTTCAATTGATCCTAATGAAATGAAGAATGATTACCTTGATAAAATCTAGGCCAAGTTCGAAAATGGGTCATCTGGGGTAAAAAACTAGATCACTAGGTTAAATCAAAGAAAAACTGGTCAGAATGTTTGTCAAGGCAATCATTCTGACTAAATATTATGAATGTCAAGCGTGAAATGCAGCCCTTATTGCTTACACAAGGTTTTTAGCTCACCTGTCACAAAGTGACAAGGTGAGCTTTTGTGATCGCGCGGTGTCCGTCGTCCGTCCGTGCGTCAGTGCGTGCGTGCGTCCGTCCGTCCGTAAACTTTTGCTTGTGACCAACTCTAGAGGTCACATTTTTCATGGGATCTTTATGAAAGTTGGTCAGAATGTTCATCTTGATGATATCTAGGTCAAGTTCGAAACTGGGTCATGTGCCTTCAAAAACTAGGTCAGTAGGTCTAAAAATAGAAAAACCTTGTGACCTCTCTAGAGGCCATATATTTCACAAGATCTTCATGAAAATTGATCAGAATGTTCACCTTGATGGTATCTAGGTCGAGTTCGAAACTGGGTCACATGCCATCCAAAACTAGGTCAGTAGGTCTAAAAATAGAAAAACCTTGTGACCTCTCTAGAGGCCATATATTTCACAAGATCTTCATGAAAATTGGTCAGAACGTTCACCTTGATGATATCTAGGTCAACTTCGAAACTGGGTCACATGCCATCAAAAACTAGGTCAGTAGGTCAAATAATAGAAAAACCTTGTGACCTCTCTAAAGGCCATATTTTTCATGGGATCTGTATGAAAGTTGGTCTGAATGTTCATCTTGATGATGTCTAGGTCAAGTTCGAAACTGGGTCACGTGCGTTCAAAAACTAGGTCAGTAGGTCTAACAAGAGGACCATGATGGTCCTGAATCGCTCACCTATCCCCACATGACCCAGTGTTGAACTGAGTATGACGTCGTTATTTCTATTATTTGACATAGTGACCTAGTTTTTGAGCACATGTGACCTAGATATCATCAAGATAAAAAATTCTGACCAATTTTCATGAAGATCCATTGAAAAATATGGCCTCTAGAGAGGTCACAAGGTTTTTCTATTATTTGACCTAATGACCTAGTTTTTGAAGGCACGTGACCCACTTTTAAACTTGACCTAGATATCATCAAGGTCAACATTCTCACCAATTTTCATGAAGATCTCGTGAAAAATATGGCCTCTAGAGAGGTCACAAGGTTTTCTATTTTTCGACCTACTGACCTATTTTTTGACCGCACGTGACCCAGTTACTAAACTGACCTAGATATCATCAAGATGAACATTCTCACCAATTTTCATGAAGATCCATTGAGAAATATGGCCTCTAGAGAGGTCACAAGGTTTTTCTATTTTTAGACCTACTGACCTAGTTTTTGACCCCACGTGACCCAGTTTCGAACTTGACCTAGATATCATCAAGGTGAACATTCTGACCAATATTCATGAAGATCTCATGAAAAATATGGCCTCTAGAGAGGTCACAAGGTTTTTCTATTTTTAGATCTACTGACCTAGTTTTTAACCCCACGTGATCCAGTTTCGAACTTGACTTAGATATCATCAAGGTAAACATTCTGACCAATTTTCATGAAGATCCATTGAAAAATATGGCCTCTAGAGAGGTCACAACGTTTTTCTATTTTTAGACCTACTGACCTAGTTTTTGACCGCACCTGACCCAGTTTCGACTTTTACCTAGATATCATCAAGGTAAACATTCTGACCAATTTTCATGAAGATCCATTGAGAAATATGGCCTCTAGAGAGGTCACAAGGTTTTTCTATTTTTAGACCTACTGACCTAGTTTTTGACCCCACATGACCCAGTTTCGAACTTGACCTAGATATCATCAAGGTGAACATTCTTACCAATATTCATGAAGATCTCATGAAAAATATGGCCTCTAGAGAGGTCACAAGGTTTTTCTATTTTTAGATCTACTGACCTAGTTTTTAACCCCACGTGACCCAGTTTCGAACTTGACCTAGATATCATCAAGGTGAACATTCTGACCAATTTTCATGAAGATCCATTGAGAAATATGGCCTCTAGAGAGGTCACAAGGTTTTTCTATTTTTAGACCTAATGACCTAGTTTTTGACCCCACGTGACCCAGTTTCGAACTTGACCTAGATATCATCAAGGTGAACATTCTGACCAATATTCATGAAGATCTCATGAAAAATATGGCCTCTAGAGAAGTCACAAGGTTTTTCTATTTTTAGACCTACTGACCTAGTTTTTGACCCCACGTGATCCAGTTTCGAACTTGACCTAGATATCATCAAGGTGAACATTCTGACCAATTTTCATGAAGATCCGTTGAAAATTATGGCCTCTAGAGAGGTCACAAGGTTTTTCTATTTTTAGACCTACTGACCTAGTTTTTGACGGCACGTGACCCAGTTTCGAACTTGACCTAGAATTTACCAAGATGAACATTCTGACCCATTTTCATAAAGATCCCATGAAAAATGTGACCTCTAGAGATGTCACATGGAAAAGTTTACGGACGCACGCACGCACGGACGACGGACGACGGACACCGCGCGATCACAAAAGCTCACCTTGTCACTTTGTGACAGGTGAGCTAAAAATAGCAAAACCTTGTGACCTCTCTAGAGGCCATATATTTCATGAGATCTTCATGAAAATTGGTCAGAATGTTTATCTTGATGATATCTAAGTCAAGTTCAAAAGTGGGTCACGTGCCATCAAAACTTAGGTCAGTAGGTCAAATAATAGAAAAACGTTGTGACCTCTCTAGAGGCCATATTTTTCATGGGATCTGTATGAAAGTTGGTCTTAATGATCATCTTGATGATATCTAGGTCAAGTTCGAAACTGGGTCAAGTGCCTTCAAAAACTAGGTCAGTAGGTCAAATAATAGAAAAACCTTGTGACCTCTCTAAAGGCCATATTTTTCATGGGATCTGTATGAAAATTGGTCTGAATGTTCATCTTGATGATATCTAGGTCAAGTTTGAAACTGGGTCAACTGCGTTAAAAAACTAGGTCAGTAGGTCTAAAAATAGAAAAACCTTGTGACCTCTCTAGAGGCCATACTTGTGAATGGATCTTCATGAATATTGGTCAGAATGTTCATCTTGATGATATCTAGGTCAAGTTTGAAACTGGGTCACGTGCCTTAAAAAACTAGGTCAGTAGGTCAAATAATAAAAAAAACCTTGTGACCTCTCTTGAGGCCATACTTTTCATGGGATCTGAATGAAAGTTGGTCTGAATGTTCATCTTGATGATATCTAGGTCAAGTTTGAAACTGGGTCAACTGCGTTAAAAAACTAGGTCAGTAGGTCAAATAATAGAAAAACCTTGTGACCTCTCTAAAGGCCATATTTTTCATGGGATCTGTATGAAAATTGGTCTGAATGTTCATCTTGATGATATCTAGGTCAGGTTCGAAACTGGGTCAACTGCGGTCAAAAACTAGGTCAGTAGGTCTAAAAATAGAAAAACCTTGTGACCTCTCTAGAGGCCATACTTGTGAATGGATCTTCATGAATATTGGTCAGAATGTTCATCTTGATGATATCTAGGTCAAGTTTGAAACTGGGTCACGTGCCTTAAAAAACTAGGTCAGTAGGTCAAATAATAAAAAAAACCTTGTGACCTCTCTTGAGGCCATACTTTTCATGGGATCTGAATGAAAGTTGGTCTGAATGTTCATCTTGATGATATCTAGGTCAAGTTTGAAACTGGGTCAACTGCGTTAAAAAACTAGGTCAGTAGGTCTAAAATTATTAAAATCTTTTGACCTCTCTAGAGGCCATATTTTTCAATGGATCTTCATGAAAATTGATCTGAATGTTCACCTTGATGATATCTAGGTCATTTCGAAACCGGGTCATGTGCGGTCAAAAACTAGGCCAGTAGGTATGAAAATAGAAGAACCTTGTGACCTCTCTAGAGGCCATATTTTTCATGAGATCTTCATGAAAATTAGTGAGAATGTTCACCTTGATGATATCTAGGTCAAGTTCAAAACAGGGTCACGTACCTTTGAAAACTAGGTCAATAGGTCAAATAATAGAAAAACCTTGTTACCTCTCTAGAGACCATATTTTTCAATGGATCTTCATGAAAATTGGTCAGAATTTTTATCTTGATAATACCTAGGTCAAGTTCAGAACTAGGTCACTATGTCAGATAATAGAAAAAAAGACGTCATACTCAAAACTGGGTCATGTGGGAAGAGGTGAGCGATTCAGGACCATCATGGTCCTCTTGTTCTTTGATTTGACCGGGTGACCTAGTTTTTGACCCCAGATAACCCAAATTTGAATTTGACCTACATTTTATCCCGACAAACATTCTGACCAGATTTCATAAAGATCCAATGTAAAATGCAGTCCTTAATACATACACAAAGTTTTTCTTTGATTTGACCTAGTGATCTAGTTTTTTACCCCAGATGACCCATTTTCGAACTTGGCCTAGATTTTATCAAGGCAATCATTCTTCATATGGGTTATCTGGGTTTAAAAATTATGTCACCCGGTCAGATTAAAGAAAAACCTTGCATATGCGATAGAGGCTGTATTTTTCAATTGATCTTCATGTAATTTTGTCAAAATGATTGTCTTGAGAAAATCTAGGTCAAGCTCAAATATGGGTTATTTGGGGACAAAAACTAGGTCACTAGGTCAAATTAAAGAAAAACATTGTGTATGCAATAGGGACTGCATTTTACACCGGATCTTCATGAAATTTGATCAGAATGTTTGAATAAAATCTAGGTCAAGTTTGAATATGGGTCATCTTGCATAAAAAACTAGAGTGGTGGAACCTATGCTCGCGGTATTTTGTACATATATTATCTTTTTAAGAAACAAGAAAAAATTATTATTTCGATTTGCCAATACAAAAACATAAAGTTATCCTCCTTTTATCGAAACATATTGTTGATGTGCGTCATCACGTGACATAGTCGTCTTGTGAGCTATCGACACGGCATAAGTGAAAAGGTGAAAATTCGCCCTAAAGGGAACCTATGCTGGCAGTATGTTATATATATTAAACTAAGGGCGAAAAAAAAATTCAGCAGGCTAAAACTGAACAAACAAGCATATGCGAATATAATATTTAGAACATTACTCATTTATTATGTGAAAAACAAAAGAAATGAGGATAAAATTTAGTATGTGCCTCTATGTGTATATTTCCCTTACAGAAATGGAGTCACTATTAGAACAAAGCTTTAACACGTATAATAATGCTATATAAAAACAGAATGTTCAGGCATTAATAATTCATACAACGACCGTGAATAACTCACTAATGTTTCTGACACTTCTTTTGTGTGTAGGAAAATTACTCCTCCCTACATCTCAGAAAAAGCCATTTGGACTTTGTCAAAATACTAAAATCAACATCGATCTTTTTATGGTTCGACAGGCACTCGTAGTGGCCCGTCCCTAGATTTGCCACTATAATGCCACCCTTTTCAATGGTGGAGTATTTAGACAATTTTCCACCAAAATGCCACCTAAAATGACACCAAAATGGTGAAAAAATGAACAGGACCGTGGCAAACCCGTTTTACACTAAATTCCACCTCTTTCCACTTGTGTACACCTTTAGGTGGCAATAAGTGGAGTATTTAGACAGTTTTACACCAATATGCCACCATTATGGTAGAAAATTTGTTTGCCACTTAATTCCACCAATAGCCACCTTCATGGTGGCAGTAAGTGGAGTATTTAGACAAATTACCACTAAAATGCCACCATTATGGTGTAAAAATATTTTCCATTAAATGCCACTTACTTCCACCTATCGCCACCTATTAGGTGGCAGTAAGCAGACAAAATTTCACCAAAACGCCACTATGGTGGCAGTCCTATTTTCCACTAAATGCCACCAAATAGCTGGCAATATTAGGAAAATACGTTGCAACAAGTGGAAATTGGCTGCACCTGCTGAATCTGAAAAAACTCAGTAGTAAGCAAAAATCAAATTATATTAATATATTTTTTATTTTTATGAAAAATCAAAGATTCTTCACAAGAAATCACAAAAGATCTGAACACGAGGATCAGGATGTTGTCAATGCAGTCTTATTTTTTCATATTCCAGGATGGCTTAAGTAGATGGCAAATGACTCTCCAAATTTCACTCCTTTAGATGTAGGGCCATTTTTCCAGCACACAGTCTGTAACAGGAAACCATACAATGTCATCTATTAATAGATATATTTTTCTAACATTCTGAATAATTTTGCAGAAAATTGTAAATTTCCTCTAGAAAATATATGAAATCAAAAGACTAAACTGTAACTCACTGACATAACAAAGAACTCTACAAACTTAATCTATGCCAAAAACTGTGAAATCATTTAAATTCGCTGGCATCAAATTTCAAGCAAACGTAAAAAAAGGACTGTTTCGCGTGGGCTTTAATTCGCACATTTTCAATTTATAAATGAAAAAATAAATAACAGCGCGGTCTTAAATTCACCCATCGGTTCTAGCCCGAAAATAAAAATGATTTCACAGTAATATGCAACATCCTTATTATAACTAAGAGAAGTTTCATCAAAATCTACATTGTAGAAAAAATTCTGTTCACTCAAACGGTTACATTGTTTTGTGGAAATATATGCATCTTGAATCAATAACAAGAACTTGAGAATGGATTACTTGTTAGGTAGGAATTTATGGATTGAAAAACAATTAAAGGGCAATAACTTTGGTTACTGAAGTGATCCTGATGGAAATTGCACATGCACATGTCCTGTAGTGATCTACATTTTTGTAAAGTTTCATGAAGATCCATCAATAGGTGCAGGAAAAATCCCTATTTTTAACCAAATCAAGGGGAAATTCTTCTTTTATTAGGTAAATAATTGAGCAGTGTTAATGAGCTTATAATAACTACATGAGGTTTAGTGATTCTATAGACAAAGCTATAAAAATATTATTCCAATTACAAGCATTTTCATTTAATCCGATGGACAGATAAAAAAGAAAGGACAACGCCAAAAATAATATCCCTCTGCCTTTGGCAAAAGGTAGTAATAGCACTTGGGTTTTTCATCACATTTATAATTAATATTTATCATATAATATGCCAGGAATTTCTATTAATTGGTGTATTTCTTTAAAAAATAAGGGTTATTTAAACATTAGCTTTTATAAAAACATATAATATTTACCTGATTCAAAATTATCTTGATATGTTTCTTTTATGCAGTAATAAGCTGTGTGCTGCTCAGGTATATACAGTCAGGCAGGCATATCATGTCACAAAGTTGCACTTTTTTCACAGAAGGTACCTGGTATGAACAGTTTAAAGTACATATTGTATCCTAAGTGCTAATCAATAATGTAAAAAATTACAAAATGATACAATTTTACAAACAGTGTTATAAACATGATTGAGCTATATTCCAGAAAATATATCTGGGATTTATCCATCTGCCAAACTTCCTAAGACATAGAAGGAGATTTTTTGACTTAAATTCAAAGCAGTTTGGTAAATGTTGTTTCAAATTCAAGTATTTGTTAAGAGTACTTAAGACAATGTTAAAGACAGTAATAATTAAAAAAAAAACATAAACAGTATAATATTGTTACCTCTCACAATGTGTTTCCAGTTTCTCCCAGGCTGACTCATCAAATGCCAGATTTCAAAATTTGGTATTACTACACAGATAAATTGATTCCACACATTTTCTTGGTCAGCTAAAGAAGGTGTCAAATCCTTAAGTTGAAAAGCTATTGTAAAAACATCCTTTTTATAAACACTTCTTTTTTTCAATTAATGAAGAGAATATACAAGAACTATTTCTTTGCATCTGACCTGATGTTTGCCTGCATATATAAATCTTAACTGACCCAAATTCCACCTGGGGTTGTTTCTATACATTTGTGTGGGAGCTTGTAACTTGATCTATCATTAATCTTATCTTTAACCAACTTTCTCTCATGCAGAAATAATACACTGCAGACACATTTAAAAATGATCTTTTCAGATTCAGCTAGTACAGCCAATTTCCACTAGTTGCCACCTATTTTCCACCTTTTCTGTCTTTCATTGAATATAATGCAAAGCTATAATAAGCAATAAATATTCTGTCTCACAAAAGAACGAAAATTCAAATTTTCTGTATACCATTCTGAATATTATTTTTGTCCAGCTAGAGTCAGCATAGACTTATTCTGATTTTAATGAAACCCTTTGAAGAAGGAGCCTGGGTATACTGTTTTGCAGATGTTTGTCAGTCTGTCGGTCATTTGGTATGTTGACCAACTGGTTTCCAGATGATAACACAAGAATGCTTGGGCCTAAGATCATGAAACTTTATATGTAGGTTGGTCATGACCAGCAGTGACCCATATTGACCTAGAGGCCAGTAGGTCAAAGGTCAAAATCACAGCGACCTGGAACAGTTAAACAGTTTCCAGATGATAACTCTAATACTCTTGAGCCTAGGATCATGAAAGTGAATGGGAAGGTTGAACATAGCTAGCAGATAACTCCTATAGATTTTTAGTTCAGTAGGTCAAAGGTCAAGGTCACAGTGAGCTGGAACAGTTAAGCTGTTTCCGGATGTTAGTTTGAGAACTCTTTGACCTAGGATCATGAAACTACATAGGGAGGTTAATCATGACCGGCAGAGGACCCCTACTGATTTTGAGGTCAGTCAATGGTCAAAGGTCTAGGTCACATTGACCCAGAACACTAGAACTTTTTTTGCCCAATAACTAGAGAATGCTTTGGTCTAAGATCACATTTCATACAGAAGTCACTTATGACTGGTAAATGGCCCATAATTATTGATTTAAAGGTAGTACATCAAACATCCAGTGCACAGTGACCTAATGATTTCTGTTTCTTGTACAGTTACTGAACGCATCAAATGGGGGCGGGGAGCATTTTGTGTTCTACGAGCTGTTGTCAATGTGCAGTTTTAGCAAAGTCAGGTTCCGTGTCAATTAGGCCTGAAGTCCATTATACCTTGATTCCAACCTGAGTCCATGTGAAGATTTTTGTACAGGGTAATCCAATGTCTTACAGTTCTCTTTTAAATCAAACATCACAAAAATTTCTAAGTTTTTTTTTCCACCTATTTGCCACCAAGAAAATTTGCTAAGTCCCTATTTTCCACTAAACGCCACTCGATTTCCACCATGAAAAAAAACTATGTTCTACTTTCCACCAATTTTACACCTTTCTACCACCATAAAGAAAAACTATGTTCAAATTTACACCTAATGCCACCTAAATGCCACCAAAATAAAGTGGCTTTTGGTGGCAAATTTACCACTTAGGTGAAAAAAGAGCTGAATTACACCAAACGCCAACTAATGCCACCTATTTCCACCAACTGCCACCCTTTTGTCATGGAAATAAGTGGCAAAGAGTGGCATTAGGTGGCAAATCTAGGGACGGGGTAGCCAGGCGTCACATTCATCACATTTTGCTCTTCAAAGAATCATACATCTGACTGTAATGCATGATTTTTAAAAAAAACTAACTTTAGTTGGGTTATTTTGACATATTTGTCCGAGATTTGTGCGACGGATACAGATTGCGTAAAACGTATCGGCTGCTGTATACGTCACGTGAGCGGCACGCGCGGCTATCGCTACGTTTGTTGTAAAGGCATTTCACCACTGATCGGTGTTGAACATAGCATGATGAAATATTTTTATCTGTGCTTCTGCAGAGAGCGTATTCATCGAAATACCGCGAGCATAGGAATACCACGAGCATAGGTAACATTCCACCACTCAAGGTCACCCAGTCAAATCAAAGAAAAACCTTTTGTACGCATTAGGGGCTGCATTATACACTGGATATTCATAAAATTTAGTCAGAATTGTTGCCCTGATGAAATCTAGGTCAAGTTCAGATATGGGTAGTCTGGGCTCAAAAACTAGGTCGCAAGGTCAAATCAAAGAAAAACCTTGTGTATGCAATAGGGACTGCATTTTACACCGGATCTTCATGAAATTTGATTACAATGTTTGTCTGAATGAAATCTGGGTCATGTTTGAATATGGGTCATTTGGGGTCAAAAACTAGGTCACCTGGTCATATCAAAGAAAACTGTGTGTATGCAATAGTGGCTGCATTTTACACTGGATATTCATGAAGTTTGATCAGAATGTTTGTCTTGATGAAATCTAGGTCAAGTTCAAATAGGAGTCACCCAGTAAAATCAAAGTTAAAGTTTGTGAATGCAGTAGGCTACATTTTTAGGCAGGATGTTCCTGAAATTTGATTAAAATGTTTGCTTTGATGAAATTTAGGTCAAGTTCAAATATGGGTCATGTTGGGTAAAAAACAAGGTCAGCTGTTCAAATCAAAGAATAATATTGTGTATGCAATATTCATTAAATTTGATCAAGCTGTTCTCAGGTGAGCGACCTAGGACCATTTGGTCCTCTTGTTTGTGACAAATGTATCAGTGGTGGCACATCCTGTGTCCTACAGGCACATTTTAGATGGGACAGGACATGAAAATATCTTTGAGTTAGATAAGTGAGTTCGAGATACCAAATCTTGCAGTTATCGAAGTATGGAGGACTGTCCTACTCGACCCCGCATGGGCGTCCATCTGTATCCGCACCTTGCTTAATGTTTTGATGCACTTTCTCTTTATCACTGTAATCATTTGAAGGCTTTGTTTCAGTCTTAAAATAGTTACTACTCATCATCACCCACATGATATGGCACAAGGGCCACAACTCTCAAATTTCATGAATTATCCTCCCTCCCCACTTTTACTTTTTTTATTATTACTATATGATTATTTCATGATTAATTTCACGTTCAAAGGCGCTTTACATAGTTCAAATGCAGCCACACAGGGCGCATAATTCATCCTCTACTAGTACAGACACAGAGCGATCTGACCAGAGGGACAGAGTGAGACAAAGCCCCCACGACAGAGAGATCAGAAATCAGATACAGGCTTGTCCGGCTAACTTAGCCTAGCTCGTTGCGAATAGACAGCCTGGTTCTTTAACGTGCCCAGTGTATAGCACTGATACACACAAGGATTGCCTGGGTTCCTGACCAGTACACCTCTAGTTAAGTGGGAAACACTGAAAAGCGTTTCTGAAAATTCCCCGAGTAGCTGCCGGGGATCGAACCCCCGACCTCAGGATTGGAAGGTCAGTGTGCAAACCACTGAGCTATCCATTCACCTTACAATATCAGGTTAAAGTTTTGATGCACTTTCACTCTATCTCAGTAATTATGTGGGGGAGGCATATTGTTTTTGCCCTGTCCGTCCATCACACTTCATTTCCGATTAATAACTGCAAACCCATTTGACCTCGAACCTTCAATTAGAGCTTGTGGAGTAGAGAACCCTTTTTCTTTTAGCTCAGCTGTCACATAGTGACAAGGTGAGCTTTTGTGATCACCCTTTATCCGTCATCAGTCTGTCTGTGCATCAACAATTTCTGATTCACGATAGTGGTTTCATTTATGATTTTATTTTAACCGAACTTGATACAACTTGTATCACCTTAAGATCTTGGTTCCTTTCTTGAACTGGCCAGATTCCTTCATTGGTTCCAGAGTTATGGACCCTGGAAGGGTCAGAATATGCTGTTTTGACCTTGTCTGCACAATAGCAGCTTCATTTATGATTTGATTTTAACCAAACTTGCACACAACTTGTATCACCACAAGATCTTGGGTCTTTTCTTGAACTGGCCCAATTCCATTATGGGTTCCAGAGTTATGACCCCTGATAGGGCCAGAATTAGCGGTCTCCACAAAAATGGTTGTTCCATATCATCATTATGGCACACCTTTAATCTTTGTTTATAACTCTGAAACCAATATGTTATAAATTATGCCCCCTTTTATACTAAGCATTTCAGGTCCAAGTTTTAATGCTGGTCCAGGTGGAGATCATGACGATGAATAAGAGTGAACACAAGTTTCTAAGCCACACGTCGAATAGATTTAACAAAACCTGGACTTGTACAAGAACTGAACCCATTTCAAACTCCAACAAGAGCTGTTGGAGGACAGCAACGCTTGACTATTCAACAGTCTTGTCGCTTGAATGAATACGAAAGTCGAAAAAGGGGCATAATTTAGTAAAAAAGTAAAATAAGGTTATGGAATCTGCATAGTCCTTATCAGCTCATGACAGTGGACAAGTGTATGAAGTTTCAATCCATTCCCATTAGTGGGTACTGAGATACCAGCTTACATATAAGAATTTAACCCAAAACTCGTAAGTTGAAAAAAGGGGAATAATTTTGTAAAATGCGAAGTTGAGTTATTGCCCCTTTGCACTGCATGTCATATCATGACGGTGAACTAGTGTGTGAAGTTTCAATCCTTTCCCATTAGTGGATACTGAGATACCAGCTTACATACAAAAACTTAACCAAAAATTTCTATGTTGAAAAAGGGGCATAATTTTGTAAAAAAGCAAAACAGAGTTATGGAACCTGTGCAATGTAAGTCAGTTTATCACAGTGAATAAGTGTGTGAAGTTTCAATCCATTCCAACAAGTGGTTGCTGAGATTCCAGCTTACATACAAAAACTTAACCAAATCGGGAAGCGGACGCATGGGCAAGTCCAATAGCTCTACTATTCTATGAATAGTCGAGCTAAAAAGGCATAACTCAGCCAAAATACTGGACAGAGACTGTTAAATAAACAAGTGATAAAAGTTTCAAAGCCATATAATTATGTTAAAGAGGTTATGCAAAATATGGACTGGTACGAAAAACTTAACAAAGATTTGTAAATTAAAAGGGTCCATAATTCTGCCAGAATCCCTGATGGAGTTATGTACTCTTGCCTAAAACTGGAAATGGTGGTGGTACACAGATGTTGAAAGTTTCAAAGCTATACGTTATCAAGATCAGGTTTTGTCAAAATACGGACTGGTACAAAAAACTTAACCAAGGTATTCTTCAAATAGTCCAGCTAAAAGTCTCTTGATATAGGACACAAAATGTAGGCAGGATGACAAGTGTAATGCTACCATACCTGAAACCAGTCTTTTGTCTGGTACTGCAGAGAGCTAATAAACAAGAAAATGTTGGTTTTCTTCATGTTTTATTATGACAAAGGAGTCACACATGGCATGTGTAAAAAACAGGAATATACAGTATGCCTTTTCTGTTGTATCCATTATTGACCTGTATCAAGTAGGATTAGTAAAAATAAAGCTGTTCTTATTTTTGTTTATTCATTAAAATAATTGTGTATTTAGCAAAAACTGTTGATGATAGAATACTGAACAACTTCTGGCTTACCAGAAAGAGTTTAAACTATATCCAGGGATCATCCTAGGTCAAAATTTTAGGGAGAAGTCTCTCCGAAGTTGAGGAATTTAAGAAGAATCGGCATAGCATTCAGTTTCCTGCCTATATATATCCACTTTCTATGGGTCTAGCTGTAACTTATAAACAGTAATTATTTAAGGAAATTGATTCTTGCATTATCATTTTCATGAATTTCTAAATAAAGTATAAACTTAGCAATGAAAAAGTTGCCTTTAAATTTTTATCCGAAATTTACATGTCCGAAACTCGTAAATTTAACAGGTGCACTATCAAAACGCTGTGAAATTTTTCGTTCATGTTTCGATTTTCTCGTGCTTTTATAATGCCTGATTTTTGCATCAACTTGTTCAGATTTATACATTTAATTTAATTATTTATTTTTTCGAAAATAATACCAAAGTCGTAGGTAATGGAGATCTTTTTACAATATTTTGTACGGCAGTTCTGACGTCCGCAAAATCATTTTTTATCCGCAGTATCCGAGCAATTCATTTTCAGAAATTGACCGTATCATGGTAATTGAAATAAATTTTGAAGTAATCTTTAATAAAATAAAAGAATAATATACAATTGTTGCATAAGATCATGCTCTCGTTAAGTTTATCGGCTTTTTACACGCCGACTGAAAATTTTCAAAATGGCGGCGGCTTACAATATTATTGATCGACACTGTGGGATATTAACGCTACGATTGGCTGAAGTTTGACAGGCGAGTAGGCGGGGTTGACTATGGATTTATCGATAATTTAATCTAGAACATGCATCAAGTTTTACAACTTAAAAGTAAACAGATAATAACTCGCTGAAAAACTCGGCGATTCTGATTTCGCCAGGAGGCGATAATTAGGCGAAGTGGCCAACTTTAAAGCGACAATATCGCTCAAATCGCCTTGTAGGATGATCCCTGATATCAAAAACATCTGGCAGAAACCAAACCACCAAAGTTTCTTTTCGATTTACTTCATTATAATGTCTTCTACCTAGTATCTGAACCTTTTAGAATGTTTCCAGTCGCCAGAAGGTTTATACATTACGACTTCAGTTTTTAAGAACGACAATCCTCAACAAGACCTTTTTGTACAACACATCTGTCCCCATGCTGGCCTGTTGGAAGATAATTTGGTGTGTAATTTTCAGTCTCAAGTATGCTGTTACCTTGACCTTAGACCTAATGACTAAAAAATAACAGGGGTCATCTTAAGTCCACAGGGAATTATTTACTGAAGTTTGATAACAAGTCCCTGGCATTTAACAGTTACAGACAGGAAATCATTTTCAGTCACAATTTCACTGTGACCTTAATCTTTGATCCACTCACCCCCAAATAAATAGGGGTCATCTACTGACCACATACAATCACCTTATGAAGTTTGACAGCAGCTGTCGTTCTAAGCATTCTAGAATTAAAAATTGGAAACCATGATCATGAACAACAGTACTGATCCTCAAAGGGGTCAACTACTGACCACAGATAATCATTCTATGAACTAGATTACTGTAAGCACAATGATTCCATATTTTATGATCAGAAGTAGCTTTCTGCCTCAAAGTCACTGTGACCTTTAACCCACTGACCCTCACAACTATAGGAGTCATCTACTGACCATAGGCAATCATCCTATGAACTAGATTACTGTAAGCACAATGATTCCTTATTTTTTTATCAGTAGTTTTCTGCCTCAAGGTCACTGTGACCTTTAACCCACTGACCCTCCTAACTATAGGAGTCATCTACTGACCATAGGCAATTGTCCTATAAAGTTTGGCCATGAAGGTCAAAGCATCTCTAGTTAATGATCAGAAACCAATGTGTTTACCAAGACTAGGTAACATGGACAAAAAATAGAAAATTTCCAAACATTTCTACTCAGTATCTCCAATTTTTCCAGATTTTCCTCTATGCAGATTTACAGTTCGCTATTTCTAACCTGAAACTCTACTTCTAAACAAATCTGGCAATACATTCTTTATTTGATAGTAAAACCCATGAGAATAATAAATGCAACAGAAAAAGGCATACATATCTCTGAGATACAAGTATTCACAACATAGCATAATAACAAAACAATTAATTTTGACAATCACAATTAAAAGATACTTCAAGCTGACATCCATCACATCTGAGTAAATATTAAACCATTTTGTAACAGTTGCTCACAGATGTGACTCAGACTTATCCTTGTATGTTAAAGATTAGTTCATAAATTTTGCAGCAAGAGTATCCTACAACATTCAGAACCTTATGTGAAACTTTATTTTCTATTCACTTTCAAATCTCTTAGTAATCTAACTGATTGGCTCATAGCATTTCAAGACACAGGAGCCTAAAAGTCCAACTTTTAAAAATTAATGTAATCAAAAGCTTTAAACACAGTAGTAACTTTAAATCATTAGCTCCAAAATATGTACTAGCAATATGACTGTGACACCAATGTTATATATAATGTGCTGCTCAATTTGAAGAAAACCCCTGTGTTTTTATGCAAGGTACTGCAATGTATCAGACAATGTTCCATATGGTTGCCTACATTCAGTGACTGATTTCACAGAAATCCACTGTTCTTGTTGTACAGCCAAACTGAAGCCTACAAAAACATTTTACCTTCACCTTGAAGGCATTCAAACTTTATTCAACAGTCCTATCTAACAGTACTGTAACATGTTTTTCTCATCATTATATATTTGTAATATCTATCAACATCACATATTGGTAATATAAAAAAACATTGCTATAAAAAAACATTGCTAATATAAAAGTGTTGTATGGTTGCAAAGCTTAAAATTTGTTCTTTAATTTTTCCTTCAATTAACAACTGACATCACTGAAATACCAAAAATTTCAAAATTTTGTTCTTTACAAACATTTATAAAATAAACTACATAAAAATAAGAAGTTAAAATAACTGAAATTTATAGAGAGGAAAGTGTACTGTATTTCATATATGTATAGGTCTATGTTAACGTTATTGTACAACTGGCAATCCTTTGTTTTTAGTTTTACATCTGGTGAAAAAAAGTGAAGAAAAAAAATTATGAGGAGAAAGAATATTAGTCTGACAGTAAACTTGTCTTTTTTAGGTATGAAATATGCAACAGTATTTTCACAAACTGTGTTTACTTAAACTTACTATTAACTATCTAACTGGAGTTCTGTTTGAACCAGATATCTTGCATGGTGGCATGTTGAATACTTACAAGCAAGATCACCCCAGCTGTTGTAAATATCACTCTCCGCTGTAACAGATCAATATGAAATCATTATACTTCTAAAACAATTAAAACTCAGTATCTCGAACTCAACGGATTGAGCATTTTACTTGAAATAACCTACTTAGACTTAAAATGATATTTTTTATGCACCTGTTTTCTAGACGGAACTTGAAAATGTCTCAGAGAGCTGGAATTTGGAGACAAGCAAGTTTGAGAGTTGCAGAATCCTTCGGGAAACAATGGTGGACTCCACCCAATCCCCTGGGATTCTACTGAGGTTACAAAATATCCATTTCTTGCATTATACAACATACACACCATTTTCTTTCCTTAAATATAAGTTTTGCCTAGATTTCTATTTTAGCCAGTTGGTACAGAGAGCTTCTACTTTGTATATTTAAACACAGGCAAACTGAATGAATTTACTAGCATGGCAACAGACAAATATACCATGCATCACCATTAAAGCTTGAATAATGATAAAAACTTGCAAATAACAGGAAAAACTACAACAATATCAAATAAATATAAAATGAAAATTAACTTGAACATTGCACATGATGGGTTTTAAAGATAACGGTTTCAGAAAAATTAATAACAGGAGTAAAGACAAAACTGTGGAATGATATGTTCTCTTACAGTATCACTGAAAGACAGGTCCATCAAGAACTGAAGAATACTTTCTTGTTTTTCATATTACAAATGAAAACAACTTAATAGTTTAAACATTGTTTATAGTGCAAATACGTGTAGATAGTGTAACATACTGAATTTTACATAACATTGTCAGTAATCGGTAAGAGAGGAAGTTTCCAACAGGCTTTCTGACCTTAATTTCAGGAACAAATTCAGTACTACTTTAAAAAGAAAATAACAAAAACATACAACAAGCATTCATTCTACACATGTCATATAATGGGCTTCGATTTCTTGTTTTTTTCTAGTATACATATTCTGAAAGCACTAAATATGACTAATATTTTTGCACTATTTTACATTTTAAAGTTTAGTGTTAGTACTTGGAAAATATTTTCCAACAGTTACCACAAAGTTCAAGCATATTATTTGATTGACAAATTGTTTCCTTCCTTGTAGATATTTTCTGGACTGTTACCTTCTCTTGTGCTTTTAGACCACCCATTTCTATTGAATCATGTTAAAACAGCAAACGAATTTCAAAGGTAAAGAACAGCTTCTAAGATTAAATCATTGTACGTGTTCTTCCACTGTAAAAGCATTTGAGCCGTGCCATGAGAAAACCAACATAGTGGCTTTGCGACCAGCATGGATCCAGACCAGCCTGCACATCCACGCAGTCTGGTCAGGATCCATGCTGTTCGCTTTCAAAGCCTATTGGAATTAGAGAAACTGTTAGCGAACAGCATGGATCCTGACCAGACTGCGCGGATGCGCAGGCTGGTCTGGATCCATGCTGGTCGCAAAGCCACTATGTTGGTTTTCTCATGGCACGGCTCATTTCTACTTGTTCATTCCTGTAAACCTGTATACAGGGGACAGTTGTACTCATTCACTATTATATTAAAAGGGTTAAAATTTCTGAAGAGGGGTGTATCATTTTAGACCACAATCACCAAAATACGTATGTATTTGTGTGTTGGGACAGTATTGAAGTACATTAGGAACCTACACCTACATCAATACAGAGAAATCATGTGTATTGTTTTTATTACCAACAAATTAATGCTGCCAAACAGCTTCACAAAGAAGCATAATATATATATAAACTTCATTATTAAACTTAAATAGTTCAGAAAAAACTTTTATACTTTATAAGTGGAACTGTTTTAAACTACATGATAAATGGTGAGATTTTACACAACAGTCAAATAAATCAACATGTAAAAACAACTTAATATGTGTCTGACTATTATATTTTAGTTTAGATTTCTGTATTACTTTAAAAAATCAAAAAGGCAACATGAAATCAATGCAAGATCTTTACATAAACAAGAGGGCAATGATGGCCCTATATCGCTCACCTGAGTAGAGTTGCTTGCTTGAACAAATTTCTTAGCTAAAGCTTTAAGATCTAGGCCTTCTGGTTTATTTTTAGCAAATTTATGAAGATTTCCCTATGCACAATCAAGTAACCCTGGGGCTGGGTCAATTTGACCCTGTGGGGGTCAAGATTTAAATAAATTTTGTAGAGGTCCACTAGGCGATGCTACATGTCAAATATCTAAGCTCTAGGCCTTTTGGGGTTTTTTTTAGAAAATTTTAAAGATTTTTCTATGTAAAATCAAGTAACCCCGGGGGTCATGATTTGAACAAATGTTGTAGAGGTCCACTAGGCCATGCTACATGTGAAATATCTAAGCTCTAGGCCTTCTGGTTTATTTTAAGAATTTTTTTGAAGATTTTCATATGTAAAATCAAGTGACCCCTAGGGCTGGCTCAATTTTGACCCCGGGGTCATGATTTGAACAACTTTAGTAGAGGTCCACTAGGCAATGCTACATTTGAAATATCTAAGCTCTAGGCCTTCTGGTTTATTTTTAGATTTTTTTTAAAGATTTTCATCTGTAAAATCAAGTGACCCCTGAGGCGGGGTCAATTTTGACCCCGGGGTCATGATTTGAACAATTTTAGTAGAGGTCCACTAGGCAATGCTACATGTCAAATATCTAAGCTCCAGGGCTTATGCTTTTTGAGAAGAATTTTTAAGATTTTCCTATGTACAATCAAGTACGGGGTCATGATTTGAACAACATTGGTAGAGGTCCACTAGGCAATGCTTCACACCATATATTTAAGCTCTAGGGCTTCTGGTTTTTGAGAAGAAGGATCTTTAAGATTTTCCTATGTAAAATCAAGTGACCCCTGGGGCGGGGTCAATATTGACCCTGGGGGTCATAATTTAAACAAATTTTGTAGAGGTCCACTAGGCAATGCTACATGTCAAATATCTAAGCTCTAGGCCTTCTGGTTTATTTTTAGAAATTTTTTGAAGATTTTCAAATGTAAAATCAAGTGACCCCTGGGTCCACTAGAGGTCCACTAGGCAATGCTACATGTCAAATATCTAAGCTCTAGGGCTTATGCTTTTTGAGAAGAAGATTTTTTAAGATTTTCCTATGTAAAATCAAGTGACCCCTGGGGCGGGGTCAATTTTGACCCTGGGGTCATGATTTGAACAAATTTGGTAGAGGTCCAATAGGCAATGCTTCACACCAAATATCTAAGCTCTAGGGCTTCTGGTTTTTGAGAAGAAAATCTTTAAAGTTTTTCCTTTCGGTTGCCATGGCAACCAGAGTTCTCCATGGAATTCAATTGTTTTAACAATTTTGAAAGGGGGCCACCCAAGGATCATTCCTGTGAAGTTTGGTGTAATTCTGCCCAGTGGTTTTCAAGAAGAAGATTTTTTTACAAATTGTTGACGCACGACGGACATCAAGCGGTAACAATAGCTCACCTTGTCACTTCGTGACAGGTGAGCTAAAAAATCTTATACATTTATATAATGTGCACAATTTTTTCTTGTACAAACTGAAAACAGTACAGTCACTATAAGCATACTGTTCATAGACTGTTGAATGTGATCTTAAAACTTTTATACAGAACCATGTCTTCCAGTTCTTATATAGATAAAATCAGAGGATGCAAAAGTGTCGAGTAGTCTTTCTGTTAATCAATTCTTTTCAATTCTCTTTCCAAATAAGATTTCTTTCAACACATCTCCATTACCAGGTTAAGTTCAATAAGACTACATATTGCAATCACAGTTGAAACCATTCGTCTGTGTTGTTTTCGGTCCTTCATCCATCTTCATATTCGACAACAACATAATTCCATATAATTCCATATAACTGCTGCTCCAGACACGGACCTCGGACCCTGATTATATTTCAGTGGTAAATAAGTAAAAGAACGGGAGGTTTATCAAGTAGAGTCACTAGCTGTATATTCTTTGTAACTGATCACAGGATGGCGTCTCCATACTTTGTGCTCGTTCATATAATTTTGCATCGGCATAATTTCTGGCCCTCCATAACATGTTTTCTTCTGCAAAGAAAATTCATAAATGTTTAAAAGGATAAAAAATACTGTGGTAGAAAACTATGCCATACAAAAATCAACAAGAAAATTGAAAAAGAGTTACTGATATCTCCCATCTCAATAGGTATTTTACAGAGCAACATGCTAAATATGCCTGTCTAAATTCTACCAGCAAGTATATTTATCACATTCCTAATGAAGAAATAATTAGTCTGGAAAGTCTAGAAATGTGTAACTGGCAATTGCTTTCAAATAATATCTTGTTTTTGTCGAGTTTAACATCACTTCAACTCAAATATATTGAAGTGATATGCCTTTTTAGCTTTTGCTGGTGGAGGAAGAACCCAGGTGCCTGTTCATGCATTATTTCAGGCACCAGTGGACACCTGGGTAGCACCAGCAACCTTTCATAAGTCAACTGGATGGCCTTCATACTTTGAAGAAATTCTACGCTCCAAGTGAGGTTTCGAACTCACGGCAGTAAGGGGCAAGTGATTGACCTTTACCAATGTAAAGGTTCCAGTAGAGGAAATACTGTATATCTGTCAATAAAATTAGGCCTGCCAGTCACATGGAAGAAATCAATTCTTCATGAGAAGCGAAACAACAGAGAGTGGGCAAATACTAGAAATGAAGAGGCCTTGATCATCTGGTTGCCGAGATTCCAAGATTACTTGGCATTTACATATGTAAAAATAGTATAACAAGAGGGCCTGAAGGCCCTGTATCGCTCACCTGACCTATTGACCTAAAGATCATCAAGATTAACATTCTGACCAGGTTTCATTAAGATATTGTCATAAATGTGGTCTCTAAAGTGTTAACTAGCTTTTCCTTTGATTTAACCCAGTGACCTAGTTTTTGACCCCACATTACCCAGATTCGAACTTGACCTAAAGATCATCAAGATTAACATTCTGATTAAGTTTCATGAAGATACAGTCATAAATCTAGAGTGTTAACAAGCTTTTCCTTTGATTTGACCTAGTGACCTAGTGTTTGACCCCACCTGACCTAGATCTGAACTTGATCTATAGATCATCAAGGTCAACATTCTGACCAAGTTTCATTAAGATATGGTCATAAATATGGCCTCTACAGAGTTAACTAGCTTTTCCTTTGATTTGACCTGGTGACCTAGTTTTATATCCTACATGACCCAGATTCAAACTGGACCTTGAGACCATCAAGATTAACACTCTGACCAATATTCATGAAGATACAGTCATAAATGTGGCCTCTACAGTGTTAACAAGCTTTTCCTTTGATTTGACCTGGTGACATAGTTTTTTACCCCAGCTGACCCAATATCGAATTCATCCAAGATTTTATTGAGGGTAACATTCTGACCAAGTTTCATTAAGATTGGGCCAAAATTGTGACCTCTAGAGTGTTAACAGTCAAATTGTTGACGACAGATGACGGATGACTGACGACGGACGATGACGGACAAAGGGCGATCACAAAAGCTCACCTTTGAGCACTTCGTGCTCAGGTGAGCTAAAAACTGTAACAAAAAACATTGATCAATACATTTACTTACTATAACTTCTTTCTCTCCAACAATTTTGACGTAAATTAGAAATAAATTCTTCCTCTACTTGTCTTTCTATACGCCGTAAATCACCCGCAAAGTTTGATGTAAAATCTTGTTTCACATAATAAGGTATATGTAAATGTTGGGTCTTCCTCTGAGCAGAGTACTTACTAAAATAGAAACAACATGTTTATAGTAAAGAAATAACATTGTACTATATTACGCTTTCTGTTGCTTGTAAAGTATTCAAATCCATATTCTGTGATCAAGTTTCGTCTTTTTGTTTGCCAAGTATTAAAGCACAACTAGCGTCATACAACATAACAGAGTTTAATTTGTATGGAAAAGACCAATACCTCTTCCAACATTGGAACAAGTGAATATATGGGTAGAACCAACTTTAACATATCAGCATCAGCTCAGTGTCTCCCTTACAACTAAGTATTTAAATTCTACTCTATTTGAAGTAAACTTGAAATACATAGAAGATCACCAGAAAAAACACATTAATTTATGTTTATCCTTCAAATGTAAAAAGCAATGATGTTCTTGACATTTAAGAACTAGTAAGTATCAAAATTAGGTTTATCGTAGAATAACCCAGTGTTTGGAGTTCTTATGCATATGAATATATCAAGAAGGCCTGAGTGATATATTTTTACGCATAAGAACAACAAACGAGGGTTACCGGTATTCTATGATAAACCTTATTTAGATACGAGAATCAGTGGAGTATCTTCCTCAAACCTACATTATAACTGTGCTATGCCGCAGCATTTGGCCAAAACATGGTGTGCGCGCAGCATAGTTCAAAGTCAGTTTATTGCAAAATAACCAGAGATTGATTTTACTCTAAAAGTATGTAGGTTATTAGCTGGTCGTGTTAGAATAACAAATCAAAACTTAACAGAAAACACAGTGACTTACTCTGTGCGAGATAGACTAAAGACAGGATCTGACACAAAGAAACTGCTAAGTAGAGATAGAACAACCAACAATAATATCGGAGCTAACTGTAACAGTAGTGTAGCGCTGCCCTGAAATATACAAACAATAATAATAAGCCTAAACATGTCATTTTGTAAAATATGCATGAATGAATTTGTATGTCACATCTAGCCATTGCCTAATAAGATGTGTTCGCCTTGAACACACATGACTGCAAACATTTGTACCAAGTGATTTGAAAATCCTTAAAACTGGTAAAATGATGTAGTGGACATTTAAATCTGCTGTCTGGCCTTCAGCTTCACAGTTTAATCCTAACCTTGAACACAGAGTACTGACAAGTAATTTCTGCACACTGATTCAAAAATCCTTCAAAAAGGTAAAACTATACAAAGTAAACAGTAAAATAATCTTTTGTATCATTGTACGACCTTGACCTTGAACCTACATCACTGTCAGCTGTGCTCTGCAAGTTATTCTTTCTTGGCAAAAGTTTGTAGTTAGTAGTAACATAGATATTAACCAGACTTTCTTAGTACAAAATACAAAAGGGACATAATTCATGTAAAAATTATGGAAAAGCAATGCACCTTGTGTCATATGACGTTTCATGGAAGTTTCTATTTTGTAATAATTAAGAAAGAAAGAGAAAGTGCATCAACCATTAACCAGAATTTCTCAGTACAAAAGGGACATGATTTATGTTGTATTTCTTTCAGAGTAATGCACTTTGTGTTTTATGATGTAGGCGACAATGTACAACATCTATTTTAACTTTAAAATAAAATGAAATTCATTTGTATTAACCATGATGAAGTGAAAGTAAACAAGAGCACCGCCGTACGGGTGCTGACGCTCATCTGATTTTTTTTGTATAATAGAACTATTGTCCTACCCATGATTTTCTAAGTATAAAAAGGGCCATCATTCTTGCAAAAAGCAGGATAGAGTTATGTTTCTTGATGTACAGTGTCCACTTATGATGGTGAAAAACTGTTGCAAGTTTTAAAGCAATAGCTTTGATAGTTTATGAGAAAAGTATACTTAAACATAATACTCAACCAAGAAAATGATTTTCTAAGTCCAAAAGGGGCAATAATTATTGCAAAAAGCAGGATGGAGTTATGTTGCTTGCTGTACAGGGTCAGCTTATGATGGTGAACAAGTGTTGCAAGTTTCAAAGCAATAGCTTTGATAGTTTAAGAGAAAAAGTTGACCTAAACATAAAACTTAACCAAGAAATCTGATATTTTCTAAGTCCAAAAGGGACCATAAATCTTGCAAAAAGCAGGATGGAGTTATGTTTCTTGCTGTACAGGGTCAGCTTATGATGGTGAACAAGTGTTGCAAGTTTTAAAGCAATAGCTTTGATTGTTTAGGATAAAAGCTGACCTAAACATAAAACTTAACCAAGAAAACTGATTTTCTAAGTCCAAAAGGGGCAATAATTCTTGCAAAAAGCAAGATGGAGTTATGTTTCTTGATGAACAGGGTCTGCTAATGATGGTGAACAAGTATTCCAAGTTTCAAAGCAATAGCTTTCATAGTTTAGGAGAAAAGTTGACCTAAACATAAAACTTAACCAAGAAATCTGATATTTTCTAAGTACAAAAGGGGCCATAAATCTTGCAAAAAGCAAGTTGGAGTTATGTTTCTTGCTATACAGGGTCAGCTTATGATGGTGAACAAGTCTTCCAAGTTTCAAAGCTATAGCTTTGATAGTTTAGGAGAAAAGCTGACCTAAACATAAAACTTAACCAGGCAACGCCGACGCCGACGCCGACAACCGCTCAAGTGATGACAATAACTCATCATTTTTTTTCAAAAAATCAGATGAGCTTATAAAAATGTAACTTTGAATTTGAAGTAAAAAGGTGCACAATTCATGAAATATTTGAGCAAGAGTTAAAGAGCTTGTGTCATATGATGTTGGTGATGATATATGACAACCGCCTGCAGGCGCCATCGCTCATCTGCAAGTGCTGGACAATATGTAAGAAAAATTTATAGTTCAGATTTTCTAAGTACAAAAAGGGCCATAATTCTGAAAAAATGCAGGTTAGAGTTATGATTCTTTGCCTACATAGTCCCATAATTATGATAAACAAGTGTGCAAAGTTTCAAAGCTGTAGCTCTTAATAGTATTTGAGAAAAATCAGACGAGCTAATAACAAAAGAACATAAAGACTTTACTGCAGTAACCAAAGTGTAGATGCACAGCCGGCATCAGGGCAAGTAAGACAGCTCTCCACACTATTCATATCGTCAAGGAAAAGAAAGTTCAGTCAACCCACTTAGCACAGAGACAGCACAGGTCTATGGCATGTGAGTCACAAGTTCAATCCCCAGGTGAGGTGCATGTCCTGTGCAACAACCTGACAGAAGATACTGTGCCTTAAATTGTTCGTCCTCCACCTCCAGTTCATGCAGAGAAGTTTAGGTCAGTACTGGTACATCAACACTGGTTACATTAACAATACACGACTGAAATACTGTTAAAAAAACAGCCCTAAACCCAAAAAAGAATAAAAGTACAGGCAGTTCATTTCTACTATACTTTCTGTCAACATAATCCATCTATAGGAGTGATTTCCCCTATATAAGCATGCTATAACAATATTCTTGTTTATACGAGAAGAGATAGAGCTTTACAAAGCAGAGAACAAAAATGTTGCTGCTGAATTTGTCATGTTCTGCCACACAGACCAGCTGTAATACTTTCAAACATACATAAAACGCAGTCAAAACAGAGATGCCTTAGAATATACCTATCAGTTTCAAATATATATCCAGTATATCCACATTAAATCCTTATTTCATTCATGCCTGTTGACACCTTTAAGGAAGTTTCCATTCAAACGTGATCTTAAACAGAAATTATAATTATGGTTTTCAACAGGCAGGAGTTGCCTGTCACCAATATATAATTTTTTCTATAAATTAACATTATATTCACAGGGTATTATGTTCAAATTATTGAATGATTTATAAACGGTATGTCAAGTTCTAGCATGATCCAAGCAAAACATCACTTTTTTCAATAATTTATTAATGAAAAGGCAGTTTTTGGGGATTTTTTGGCAACACTTCATATGAACTCTTGACTTCACATGTAACACAAATCGTTTTGAGTTAATGTCACTTTACTTCACACAAACTTACATCATTTGAAGAATGTGATTCTCTAGAAGTGAATCTATAATGTTGCCTTGAATGCATATGTGAATGTCTGCCCCTTCGTTGATAAACACTCCCTGAATTCAGACGTAAAGCACAAATGTACATGTACATGAGGTTAGAGAATAGATATTTGTGAAATCATTCTTGTTTCCCCTGCTCACTTAATACTGCTGCTGTACTCGACAAAGAATGACTTCACTTGTAAGAATATATGAAGAATCGTATTAAAAATGACCATATGAGAAAGCTTTTTTTGTAAATCCCAGATTTTACAACATAATCTAATTTGTTCAATAAAATCTGTATCAAGTGTACTGTTCATTTTTACATAAAAATGAAATAAACATACTTCAAAAACACATCTGAAGTAAGAACAATTCTGTAAAACTGCACACACCTGAAAGATGGTCATTTCTAATACAACTATTCATATATACAACAACTTGCCATACATGCTCTGTAAAATCTTTGTTCAAATGCAACCATTAAATGAGCCGCACCATGAGAAAACCAACAAAGTGCATTAGCGACCAGCATGGATCCAGACCAGCCTGCGCAGCTGCAGTCTGGTCAGGATCCATACTATTCACTTTCAAACCCTATTGCAAGTAGAGAAATCGTTAGCAAACAGTATGGATCCTGATCAAACTGTGCGCATGCACAGGCTGGTCTGGATCCATGCTGGTCACAAATGCAAATGTTGGTTTTCTCATTGGGCAGCTCAAATCTGATAATAATTTGAGGTACATATAACTTCGATAGCATGTAAATGAATGCCCAAACCAATATAAAGAATAAGTAAATGCCACTTAATCTTCACAAATATTTCTGAAAATTAATTTTCTTTGTTTTTATTTCATCTATACAAAGATTTTGTTTGAACATGTACCAAGAACTGAAGCTACTACACTACATGCATGCAACGTTTCCCCGAACTTTGATACTGTACCTCATCTGATGACCTCGAGTGTGCATGCGAGTAGGATCTGTGATGACGTCGTACACCCGCTAAAAACAGCAGCAAAGAAAACTGGGTAAGAACGTCTGAGAAAGCATTTTCATTAAAGAAAACTTTCAACTCTGGTTACCCGAGAGCAATGGCATGTACCTCAGAAAGCTTACAAAGTGTCAGTAACTAAACTATTTACAACATTTCTGTCTGTAATTTGGTAATGCGCTTCATTGTGAACATGGATCATTGTGAATACATTATTCTGGTTAAAAATTTTCAATTATTTCTAAGCTGCAAAATTTTCTAGCTGAAATAACAAATACAATTCAAACAGCACTGTTTTAATGTACTTTTACATGAAACATTTACCACTTAGTATCTCCCATAATTATGGTCAATCATTATAAATCAAGTCTGTAAAGCAACTGTTTACTTTCTGAAAAGCTGAAAAGTATAAACAAAACTATCAAACATCTAAAGCATAAAATGTCTTGTACATCTTTCACTACATTCATGCCTTTATCATATCATCATCCTAAAATACTTTCCCTTTATTCTTCATGACATTTTCACAATGCGCAAAAAGAGATTTTTTTTTTTCAAATTGTAAACTAGACTTTTTTATACTTCACACTAAGCATGTTTATGTTTAATTATATTTCATGTTGCGACTTGTGTTATCTGACTTACCTGAGGGAAATCCGCCTCCAAAAAACATGTTGAAAAGTTCTTCCGGTGAAATATCACCTGAAACATATACAAAATACTTGCGAGTCAGCTCATGGAAATTAAAATACCTCAAATATTCTCAAAATAGTCACTAGAAAATGTTTAAAGCAAAAATTTGTTGTGCCCTGCAAAATGGAGGACTAGGGGGGAAACAAAATTGTGTATTTGTTTATGATCAAACCTTGTACTCTGACTGAAAACATGTTAAAATTCTGCACTGTATATGCATTCACACATCAGTGTGTGTTATGTAATCTAGTTGATCTTGCATAATTATATTTGCTTTATTATGCTTTAAAACATACTGAAATGTCTAATAGATCCAAGTTCAGAAATCACATGTGTTAACAAAATCAATTTTTGTGGTCACCAAAATGTTTAGCACTTACTTTATCTGTCTGACAAAATTTTATTCGTTCATTATGTTCATATCACAAAAATATTTGACCTAGAGTCATAAAGCTTAACATAAATCCTGTTCATCATGTGAAATTATGCACTTGAGATTCTGCCAGAGATTTTATTCAGTAAAACCATGGATATGACCAATAACTTAGTCAAAATTGTGCATGAATAACCTAAAGGTTTGTGTTCTGCATATCTCAGGAAGAATTTCACCAGCAGTCATGCGCAGGCTGGTCTGGATCCATGCTGGTCGCAAAGCCACTATGTTGGTTTTCCCATGGCACGGCTCATAAATCTTATTCATCATGTGAAGTTGTGCACCTGTAGTTTTGTTTCACTCAACCAGACCAGAGTTATGGCCATTCACTTAGTCAAATATATGTTAAAGGGCCTAAAATTTTGTGCTGCATGTATCTCAGGAAACAACAGTTATTCAGTGTATGAAGTTATGCACCTGGGGCTATTTTTGGGATTAACTCAACCAGATCAGAGTTATGGCCCTTAACCAAGTCAAAATATGCATATAAATTTTTGCTGCATATCTAAAAAAGTTTAACCTAGTCAAGAAACTATATCAAAATGTTACTCAGCTGGTGAAGTTGTACACCCGGGGTTTTATATGGGGCTTTTAACCCCTTCCAAGCATCCATGTTTAACATGTTCGATTCCTATCCATCCCACTTCTACCATCCTACAATCCCAGTTTGGGCATATTAACTATGAAGACAAACTGGAAAGTTGACTTAGTCTTGCCATATCAAGAATCTCTGACCATACAATATAGGAAGTAATGGTACCCATGTCATAAGTATTTTTTTTTTAGTTATAATTTTGCCATTATTGATATGATATACCATACCTTCAAACCCATGTGAATAATCATATTCACGATTACTACGAGAACTTCTCTGTTCTTCCTCCGGACCAAACATATCATACTTTTTCCTCTTTGCTGGGTCACTTATCACAGCAAATGCATTACCAACAGCTGAAATGGCAAAACAATTTTATTTCATTCTCAATACACTTCTGCTACTCAGTATGCTTTTAATAGGTATAGTAATCAGAGCTCATACATCATTTGAAACAGAAAAAAACTTTACTGCTATACAGTTTT
Organism: Mercenaria mercenaria; assembly: GCF_021730395.1. NCBI lineage: Eukaryota > Metazoa > Mollusca > Bivalvia > Venerida > Veneridae > Mercenaria > Mercenaria mercenaria. The sequence goes on from NC_069362.1 coordinate 31,861,782, forward strand.
TTGTACCAATTAATTCATCAGTCAGGATAAGGAACAAAGAACTAAAAAAAAAAAAAAATCACCAAAAACCCACATCTTTAACTAATTTGTCAAACCTTTATGTTACAAGGACTCCAGAACTGAACAGATTATATCTTATAAACCTTGCCTCTATTCATCATAATTTAAATCATGACTTTCTTAAGTTTCTGCAAGCTTCTTGTTCTGCATGTGTCCAGCCATGTTCTTTTAAATAAATGTTTGTTCTGTATCTTTCCTGGACTCTTTTCTCTCTAAAGAACTTTTGTGCTGTTTGTATATTGAATTTCAGAACTATATAGTTTAATGTTTTTTTGTCGCTCTTGATTTTCATGTTGTTAGAAGCTAATCTGCCATATTTAAGTTTTTATTTTTTGTAAATACCTTTAAAAGCTTCTGTTGCCCCAGGTGCCTTGTTCTTATCTGGATGCATTTGAAGGGCCAGTTTTCTGTAAGCTTTCTTTAAGTCTGCTTCTGATGCATCTTTCTCTACACTTAGTATCTCATAATAGTCTTTACACTTCTTTATCCTGTAACATATGCCAAGTTAATTCTACAATAGTCATAATGCAACAATTTAGAGGAAAGACTCGTATATAAAGTTTGGAATGTTATGTCTGATTTATAAAGCCTTGTTTGTTAGCCATTTCATAAACTGTTGGACACAAGAGAAATGTTAAACTCTCAGTGTTCCCATGAACCCCTAAATGGAGGTTTTTCACCCCTGGAATGGTACTTTGCACCCCCAGTTTTGGAGACAGTTGTTATATATCTTTTAGTGAGGGGGTGCAAAAGTGCAAGAAAAACTCAGTTCTCACCCCCAACTTTAAATGCCAGTGGGAACACTGATCTCTACTACTATGGTCATCCTTGAACACCTTTAAAGTAAAAATATTCACACAAGTTTTATATTCACACAAATATTAAAGGATTTTAATCTTAACAAAATCTGAACTGCTGAGTAACTGACTGAGTCATCTCCCCAGATGAAGAATAACTACTCATCACCTAAATAAACAGCAAGTATACATACCTCCTAACTGCTGCCAAAATAAACAGCAAGTATACACACCTCCTAACTGCTGCCAAAATAAACAGCAAAATAAACAGCAAGTATACACACCTCCTAACTGCTGCCAAAATAAACAGCAAGTATACACGCCTCCTAACTGCTGCCAAAACAAACAGCAAGTATACACACCTCCTAACTGCTGCCAAAACAAACAGCAAGTATACACACCTCCTAACTGCTGCCAAAATGAACAGCAAGTATACACACCTCCTTACTGCTGCCAAAATTAACTGCAAGTATACACACCTCCTAACTGCTGCCAAAATAAACAGCAAGTATACACACCTCCTAACTGCTGCCAAAATAAACAGCAAGTATACACACCTCCTAACAATACACACCTCCTAACTGCTGCCAAAATAAACTGCAAGTATACACACCTCCTAACTGCTGCCAAAATAAACTGCAAGTATACACACCTCCTAACAATACACACCTCCTAACTGCTGCCAAAATAAACAGCAAGTATACACACCTCCTAACTGCTGCCAAAATAAACTGCAAGTATACACACCTCCTAACTATACACACCTCCTAACTGCTGCCAAAATAAACAGCAAGTATACACACCTCCTAACTGCTGCCAAAATAAACAGCAAGTATACACACCTCCTAACTGCTGCCAACTGCTCCTCTGTGTAATCTTTCTCCTTTGGTTCACTGGTTTGAGCTGAATCGTTTGCCTCCCTGCTATGACTGCCCCTGCGCTGCCGCACACCATCCTCTGCTTTCTGTGTCCCACCCCCACCATCATCTGTTGCTGTCTCACTTAGTTTCTTTACGTGGTCAAGTAAATCTGAGAATGAAGAAATTTAGTTTGTACTAATTCCTATTTTGGCTAAAGGCTGAATACTACCAAATCAAATGTAAGCCTCTGCAGGTCTAGTCACAAGTAGTCCAAATATAAATAAATAGTGCTAATCTTTTTTCCTTTCCTCGCGCCTTTTCTCAACAGCACTGTGTATTCGTTTACTCTACCAGGTTCCAGTATGTATGTGTAGCATTCTATCGAAATCGGCATGTTCCTATCGCATGCTTGGTAAAAATGACAGCGTGAGAATTTTTTGTCTTTGAAAGGGACATTGAAAGAAGCTAAAAGAATTTAATTCAGGGATTTGTATTTAATGACCTGTAGTTTTCTTATATAAAAGTTACGGGTGCCATCGCAAGTCTGCTAGTGCAAGATAGTATGTAAGGAAAGAGTTACAGTTCAGAAGTTCTTTAGTACAAAAAGGGCCATAATTTTGAAACAAGAGGACCATGATGGTCCTGAATCGCTCACCTCTTCCCACATGACCAAGTTTTGAGTATGACATCGTTTTTTCTATTATTTGACATAGTGACCTAGTTTTTGAGCTCATGTGACCCAGTTTTGAACTTGATCTAGAAGTTTTCAAGATAAAAATTCTGACCAATTTTCATGAAGATCCATTGAAAATTATGATCTCTAGAGCGGTCACAGGGTTTTTCAATTATCTGACCTATTGACCTAGTTTTCGAAGGTACGTGACCCTGTTTTGAAATTTACCTAGTTATCATCAAGGTGAAAATTCTCACTAATTTTCATAAAGATCTCATGACAAATATGGCCTCTAGAGAGGTCACAAAGTTTTTCTATTTTTATACCTACTGGCCTAGTTTTTGACCGCACGTGATCCAGTTTCGAAATTGACCTAGATATCATCAAGGTGAACATTCAGAATTTTCATGAAGATCCATTGAAAAATATGGCCTCTAGAGAGGTCAAAAGATTTTAATAATTTTAGAGCTACTAAGCTAGTTTTTGACTGCAATTGACCCAGTTTAAAACTGACCTAGATATCATCAAGATGAACATTCAGACCAACTTTCATACAGATCCCATGAAAAGTATGGCCTCTAGAGAGGTCACAAGGTTTTTTCATTATTTGACCTAATGACCTAGTTTTTTAAGGCACGTGACCCAGTTTCAAACTTGACCTAGATATCATCAAGGTGAACATTCTGACCAATTTTCATGAAGATCCATTCAAGGGTATGGCCTCTAGAGAGGTCACAAGGTTTTTCTATTTCAAGACCTACTGACCTAGTTTTTTATCGCAGTTGACCCAGTTTCAAACTTGACCTATATATCACCAAGATAAACATTCAGACCAACTTTCATACAGATCCCCTAAAAAATATGGCCTCTAGAGAGGTCACACTGTTTTTTCATTATTTGACCTACTGACCTACTTTTTGAAGGCACGTGACCCACTTTCGAACTTGACCTAGATATTATCAAGATGAACATTCTGACCAATTTTTATGGAGATCCATTCAAAAGTATGGCCTCTAGAGAGGTCACAAGGTTTTTTTATTATTTGACCTACTGACCTAGTTTTTTAAGGCACGTGACCCAGTTTCAAACTTGATCTAGATATCATCAAGGTGAACATTCTGACCAATTTTCATGAAGATCCATTCAAGGGTAAGACCTCTAGAGAGGTCACAAGGTTTTTCTATTTCAAGACCTACTGACCTAGTTTTTTATCGCAGTTGACCCAGTTTCAAACCTGACCTATATATCATCAAGATAAACATTCAGACCAACTTTCATACAGATCCCATGAAAAGTATGGCCTCTAGAGAGGTCACAATGTTTTTTCATTATTTGACCTACTGACCTACTTTTTGAAGGCACGTGACCCACTTTCGAACTTGGCCTAGATATTATCAAGATGAACATTCTGACCAATTTTTATGGAGATCCATTCACAAGTATGGCCTGTGAGAGGTCACAAGGTTTTTCTATTTTTAGACCTACTGACCTAGTTTTTGACGCACATGACCCTGTTTCAAACTTGACCTAGATATCATCAAGATGAACATTCAGACCAACTTTCATACAGATCCCATGAAAAATATGGCCTTTAGAGAGGTCACAAGGTTTTTCTATTATTTGACCTACTGACCTAGTTTTTGACTGCACATGACCTACTTTCGAACTTGACCTAGATATCATTAAGATGAACATTCAGACCAACTTTCATACAGATCCCATGAAAAATATGGCCTCTAGAGAGGTCACAAGGTTTTTCTATTATTTGACCTACTGACCTAGTTTTTGATGGCACGTGACCCACTTTCGAACTTGACCTAGATATCATCAAGGTGAACATTCTGACCAATTTTCATGAAGATCTCATGAAATATATGGCCTTTAGAGAGGTCACAAGGTTTTTCTATTTTTAGACCTACTGACCTAGTTTTTGAACGAACGTGACCCAGTTTCGAACTTGACCTAGATACCATCAAGATGAACATTCAGGCCAACTTTCATCAAGATCTTGTGTAATATATGGCCTCTAGAGAGGTCACAAGGTTTTTCTATTATTTGACCTACTGACCTAGTTTTTGACTGCACATGACCCACTTTCGAACTTGACCTAGATATTATCAAGGTGAACGTTCTGACCAATTTTCATGAAGATCTTGTGAAATATATGGCCTCTAGAGAGGTCACAAGGTTTTTCTACTTTTAGACCTACTGACCTAGTTTTTGACGGCACGTGACCCAGTTTCGAACTTGACCTAGATATCATCAAGGTGAACATTCTGACCAAGTTTCATGAAGACCTTGTGAAATATATGGCCTCTAGAGAGGTCACAAGGTTTTTCTATTTTTAGACCTACTGACCTAGTTTTTGAAGGCACGTGACCCAGTTTCAAATCTGACCTAGATATCATCATGGTGAACATTCTGACCAATTTTCATCAAGATCTTGTGTAATATATGGCCTCTAGAGAGGTCACAAGGTTTTTCTATTTTTAGACCTACTGACCTAGTCTTTGATGGCATGTGACCCTGTTTCAAACTTGACCTTGATATCATCAAGATGAACATTCTGACCAACTTTCATAAAGATCCCACAAAAAATGTGACCTCTAGAGTGGTCACAATCAAAAGTTTACAGACGCACGCACGGACAGACGACGGACACTGCGTGATCACAAAAGCTCACCTTGTCACTATGTGACAGGTGAGCTAAAAATGCAAATCAGAGTTATGGTTCTTGGCCTACACAGTCCCCTAATGATGATCAACAAGTGTGCAAAGTTTCAAAGCTGTAGGTCTTATAGTGTGTGAGAAAAGATGCACCTAAACAAAAGTTTTAACCAAGAAACTCAAATTTTCTAAGTACAAAAAGGGCAATAATTTTGACAAAATGCAGATCAGAATTATGGTTCTTGGCCTACACAGTCCCCTAATGATGATAAACAAGTATGCAAAGATTCCAAGCTGTAGCTCTTACACTTACAGACTTGAGAAAAGGTTGACCTAAACAAAATATTTAACCAACGCCGACGATCAAGTGGCGACAATACCTCACTGATTTTTTTCAAAAATCAGACGAGCTAAAAAACGTTATAAAAGTATGTAAGTTTTATATGAAATAAAGAACAGCTGGATTTAGTTGTGTGCAGCCTTTAAACTGTTACAGGAAGTTTAAAGCCCACTTAAAAACTCTTCCACTTCAGAAAGTTCTTCAAACAATATTTATAAGAAATTCTAGCAGACAGGATCGATATACGAACAACGTTGCCTTTTCCTTTAATGATCTTATCATTCTGTCAGTTTCTAGCATTTGGCATTAAAATTATACGGACCCATCCGGTGTTTATTCAATCTATTCTAAAGACTAGTCACAATGCCATGAATTTTTTTATTTTTCACAATTAACTGCTACTAGAGCGTTGTTTAAAATAAGGAGCTCAGAAGGGGTTACTTTAGGTTTAGAGCCACCAACTCTAGTAGCAATTCTATGCTTCTCATCAATATCAATATCTTTTAGAATTTTAAATATCTAAGTCATAACTGTGTTTTACTCTAAGGTTGTAAATCCCAAAACTTTCAACCTTTCATTAAATGGGAAATGACTTAGATCGCCTACTATTTTTGTCTTTCCATTCCCTACAGCTTCTGTTTACCACTATCATGACTATGTACACTATAGGTTCTACATTGTAAAAAGTCTTATAACTTGCTGTATAATAAGCCTATTATCCTGTACCCCTAGATTTACGTTAAAGGCACTGACCTCCAGATTTGGCTAAAAATAATCTTTCTTTCAAACTGAAGTTTGGTCATATTATGAACATTGGAATACAAGTTTTTGTTTCTAAAATATTTTAAAAATTTCAAATCAAGAAAAAATGATGACTGTGTCGGGAATCCCGGATCACCGCAGCAATAAAGACATTTTCCCGTCGTTGTAACCAATAGCGCTATAGCGGAATTAGTGAATTATGACTTCAAAATATAGACATTTGTAACTGAAACAGTTTACCTGGAGTAAAGCGTTACAAACGCATTTCGATTTTCATCGTAAAAAGTAGTAAAAACAGCAAATTCTCATGACATTGTGTTTTCTTAAAATATAGTTTGTTAGTAACAGACTTTAAGAGTCATTTTATGTGGTACTGTATCAAAGGCCACTCAAAAGACTAGATAAATCACACCAATTGTTGATGGCTTCCAAGTTCCATCTAGTCCTCCAAAGAGTCCAATCACCTCAACTATCAAGTTCCCCATTTTGGTTACATCCGGGGTGGGGGGAGAGAGAGAGGAGGACTTTCTAAGCTACATGGTGGACTTTTCAACCAAATGGGGGCTTCTGAGTCCTGACTAGGGGACACTGTAAACACATTGACATTTATCAAATCATTGTTGTGTTGTGATGTCAGCCAATGGCTTCAGAGATGGATGGCCAATAATGATCGAAGTCATTAAAGGAAGAAAGAAAAAAATCTCTGAAAACCTCAGTATTTTGGTGGTTTTTTTTCTAAAGTATACTTGCTAGATTGCAATCACCCTGTGTTCCATTCATATTTTCAGGTGACTCTGTCTACAATCAGTTGCCATTCTGTGTATTTTATACAGTAGTTTCGGCTAATTCGGCGCGTCGGGTAATTCTGCGCACCTTCATTTGCATATTCATGTAAACAATCTCTGACGTCAATAAGGGTTTGTAGAAGCGTTTATCCGACATTTTTTCAACAATTTACACTGTTAAACAGTAAAAGAAGATTTTCCAACATGAATTAAGTATTTTCCAAAGCATAGCTGTTCAAAATCCATCAAATATACTGCCTTCCTGAATGAAATTTGGTAAACCCCAACTTACTTTCATTTTGCTGGATGGCTTTGACAGCTGTGATTACTGACCCAAATTGAGTTAAAAATGGCTGCCATACTACGTCGTTTCATTGTAGACAAAATCAGAAATGCTTAATAACATGTTTTCCTCTACATAAAGCAATTAAATGCAATTGTTAATGTGCACTCTGTCAAAAATTCCCACGAAAATGAAATCCAACGAAAAAGATGAACACTTTTTTTCAAATGTCAACATTGCATAGACCTTGAAATCTATAGTCTGTATCACTATTTAAAGGTAAAGTGTAAGCCCATACCCTTAAAATGTTCTTGTCATCATTTGATACAGAAATTCATAGTTTAAATTGTACCTGAAGTGTAAACATTTGACATTGGCCACTAATAATACTCAAAATGGAACATATTATATCAGTTTTTTGTGTACTACAATGACATCACAGTTCTCAGATCACTTATCCACAAACCACTCATACTTTTCAAAGGATATGACATATCTGGGATAGTTGAAATAGACTATAAATGACTTTCAGTAAGCATGCGCAGGAATTAGCCGACAGAAATGACGTAATGTAAACAATATGGGTTGCCAGCGGCAGGTGATATTTGACCTATTTTCATGGAGATAAGTTGCTTTTAATTGTTGCAAGATGCTAGAGAAAGGTTAATTCTTCTCAAAAATGATAAAGAATTGTTTATGCATATGCAAATGATGGCTCTATATGTCAAAGTTTGTCTTAGGTGCGCCAAATTACCCGACAGCACAGTACTTCTTTGGTTACTGATAGAATTTCAAAGTCCTTTCAACCTCTGATCCAATCCACGTAACTGGTACACCGAATAGTCCAAATAATTGTACTCGAGAGTTGAATATCGTTATATTTTTTTTACTTGTCGATATCCGCCTCCGAGTACAAACCAGAAAAGGTAAAGAATGTGATAGCACTCTCCTCTTCTTTGCGTAAATAACACCCAATGGAATCCGTTGGGCGGGAATTATGTTATAATAATGCAATGGATAAAAAAAAGAAATACATACATAAAAAGCCTGTAATTTTTCCTTTTCAATGATGTATATATTATCGAGATTTCTTGAGAAAAATTCAAACTATGGCAGTTAAACAAATGCCAAGGTTTAACACGAGTGTACTACATATAGGAAAAGGCCGTTAACCAGTAACACATTACTACACGAAGCGTTTTCATTGGTCACGCTTCCGACCGCCATTACATGAAGACGATTGAAACGTTAGAGGTTTAAATTTTTTACAACAGAAATTCTTGATACATATGTCCTGTTCTTATGTTTTTTATTTACTATTTATGATTTAAAACAGCAGGTAAGCTGTTAGGGCTAAAGAAAAATGTGACTAGTGATAAATCGTAATTTCAATCGACCACAGTTTCCACCACAGTTTTGATGGCCGGTTTGGATTGTTTCTGGTTGAGACCTCTAGGTAGACAACGTAAATATCAAAATGTAAAATCGGTCTACCCGAGGTCTCATTATTTAGACTAGAACACCGAATTGCCATGATTTTTCTATTGAGCTATTTGGCATGTCCTGAATAGTGATGCACACACACAGCCCAATTGTAACAACAAGAACAAATCAGTGTACACAATCTAGATCACCTAATGAGGGATGGTTCTGTAGGTAAGTCAGTTAGTCATTGCTTGGCAGTCATTGGATTATCCACCCAAAATAAATTAAACAACTGCAACAATTTTATATTTCCTGACATTTGGAAGAGGGCGATAAATATAATCGAACAATATCTACAATCTGACCTTTCAGAAAAGTTCCCCTGAAAAATTATTCGGATTGGGCAGTTTTAAAAAGTAAACAACAGTTCGAATTATTAAAACAACCTGCTAACCTTTAGCTTTTTGTGTTGGATAAAGTCTTTCTGCTTTATTTAGGAATTTCAACGCTTTTTCATATGCCCCTACATTTATACATTTCTGGGCGATAGAAATACATTTAGTACTTTCGTCTCTGTTGCCTTCCATATTTAATCGACCACATTGGCCTATTGGTCTTTAAAAGGAGGATTTTGATTCGTCAGAATATGGCATTTTGTAGCCGTAGGTATAATATTTCATCCAATCAAATACACTGTTTTACATCTTACATTGTTGACGTAGCTGTCAAAATTGACTGGTTCTCTTCCTTCACAGCAGACACATTCGATTTGATATTTTTAACTAGGGTTTGGTAACCTGCGCCTTCTTGTCTACGATTTTTTTGATAAATGTTCTAATGTTTAGTTCTTTAGTTGTTTATTTTATCACCAAACAGAATCACAAACACTGTCATACCGCCTCTCGTCACAGGTTTTTGTAGATCTTCTTCTTCTTCTTCCGTTCTTGTACAGGTCCCACTCTGGGGCAACGTCGTACTGTACAATCTGCGCCTCTCCAAAGAGCTATAAAATAAATAGATTGGCAACTTGAAAGGCATATAGAGCAAATCTCACCAACCTCCCGTGACAAAAAAAAAACGAGATCTCGTTACCGGAAGTGTATGCGAAAGCAATTATTCATCGGTAAAATAATTATCACCGTATAACCACGCTTCTTTCGATGGCAAAAAAACCCCTGTACTTCGTGTCTTAAGACCATTTCTCATAAAACTAATTTTGTATTTTATACTTCTTTGGCCTCTCCAACTGTGCTTTATTACAGAGGACCTAAATTGTTTTTAAAGCATATGGATATGGAAGTTAAGTGTTTAAAATGATGGCAGTTATTTTTCTTACTGTGCTGGTTGGAATAGTGTGAATAGTTCTGTTCTATACTCTATAGTTTACATGTCTTGTCATTAAAAACAATGCTCAAGAGACTATCATATACTGTAACTGAGTAAGGTGATTTAGGTTGTGTTTTGCCTCAATTATTTTAGCTTATTCTCATAACAGAGGAAATAACGTGTGTGCATGCACGTGAGTGCGTGCATGCATTTTATCATGCTTTACTTAAAGCGCATGAATACGTCAGTATGAAAAATTAGCATTTATCTTTTGAATCCTGACTGCACCATTTTTTTACTGAAGCCAGTTACTATGTGCTATTTTATATAAAATTCATTATGTTTACAATGGACATATCAAATAACACATCATTGTTCTGTGGACTCCCTAAGAATATAATATGACCCATCAATGCCATCTTCAGGGCTGCGAAAATACATTAATTGTAAAGCATCTAATTTGAGCAAAAATTAAATCTTAACATATATTGGTTTCATAATTTTAAAAGAGCAAACCTGTAAATAAGCAAACAAATAACTCACAGACATATTAGACAGTGTCTACAACAATGAGCAAAGTGATCATTTAACGACGATGCATTATTCAGAGAAGCGGGAACATTACACGAATTTCATAAAATAATACATACTGGAGAAATACCATATTATGTAAATTGTGATTTTTGTATTTCTCAAAATTGACACACTATTTTCTTTTCAAAATAGATATCAATCCAAATATACCATGTCTTTGTAATAGACTGAACCACTAAAAATTTGGTCTCTTAACCTCCAGGTACTGATTTTGAAAAGTGTTTCGGTCCGATTGCGGAATCCATCGAGAATTTTTGTGCTAAAATGCCGTCGTAAAACTGCCGATTCTATTGCATTAACAGCTTGGACACGTAGTATTTGTAATATTGTCGATTCTCATGTAAATTTCTGTAAATACATTCTTCCCATTAAATATAACTTTACTTTAAGACGACGTCTCAGAAGAAATCCAAGAATTTCATTCTAGTTGTAATGGTTTAGATTCAGGCTCATTCAGCAGATAATGCGGCGAATAATATCTCCATGATATTTGATACCTACACAATATAAGTGGTTTACGTGACGAACTTGAAATTGATAGCAATACAGCATACACAAAGAGCCTTTCTATTAAACATGACTTGATTACTAAACACAATAAAGTGACATCCTTCAAGTTTCGAAGCCCATATAAATGATCTGCAACAAACGTCAACCATGTTTTTGATTCCTATAAATCACATAAAAAATGCATAATAAGACATTGACATAATGTGTATGAAAACTTTGGTAAATACCTTTTTGGTCAATTAAAAATTCTATCAAAAATATAGATAAATACTAATATTACAAGGTTCCTTTAGTCAGTAAATATGATTTATATTTATATTAATATGATCTATATCTATATCAATACAAAATATGATGAGAGAGATGAGGGATGATTTTAATTCTAATTTTGTTAATTTCCATCATTTACACAGGGATGTACCCCGTATAATATATTATGGTATAAATGTCTCTCAATTAAGTTAATTCTGCACGTTTCAAATAAATATTGTTATACAATGTAGAATTTCATTAAACTACTAAAGTATCATTGTAGGCGAAACAAATTCAGCCATTAAAGAGATAGGACGGTGTGCTTGATCTTTTGTTAAACCGATCTGGCCAATGCTTCTGTGGAAAACAACACTTTTGATGACAATTTCGCGGTGAGAAAAAAACCTATAATAATGTATTTTCATAATTGTATATTTACCTATGTTTAATTTATATAAATTTTTGCTCGACTGTTTGAAATAATATCATCTTGTGTTGAGCCTTCCACTAGAGACGCAAGCATAACGACATTGTTATTATGTATTAACTTTAGTCTTTCTCTGCATAGGCAAGCAGATGTTATCACTGCATTTAACAAGACATTAGTGAATATTGATATCCGCTTAACCCGGTGCTAGGGGGCGTAGGCACTGTTGCATTTTCAAGTACTGTCTATGAACAGACTCAATTTAATGAAATAAAAAGTGGAAAACCACAGGTCGCCAAACACGACATAAATGAAAATGTTGCAGGCTCGGTTTGATTGAGCCTGGTCATGGACGGCAGTGGAAAAGCAAGCTACCGTCAATGCCCTCTAGCCACGGGTTAAGCAGAACTCAACATTTACACATGCTATAAGTACTAGAATATAATATAGAGACATCCGCAGATGTATTCATTCGGCGATGCTTATGGAACCTTCAATGATGTACAGTGTTCAATTACATGCAAAGCGGCGTATGTCCCCAGATAAAATAATGGCTTTGTCCTAAACAAGAAAACAATGGACAGAACTAAGCAAACTGGAATTTAGAGAAAGGGGATCTGTGGTTACAGAGCCTGCTTATCATAGAAACTGCCAAAAGACAAAATTAAAAGCAGGCACCATATCTAAGCTGTGATTAAACAATACCCAAAGTTTTTAGAGCGGGAGTATTGGAACCACCCTAGCCGAAATGTACAAGCTGAAAAAATAAACAATACATTAACACAACATTAATGTTTCGCTGAACGATCTGAAGAGATCGAAATATACCAGCTACGGCAAGACTTTTTAAGACGTCACAGGTCACAAACAACGCTGCTGTGATAATAAAATAAAAAAGTGAAAAACCACAGGTTTCTCAACACGACACTTATAACAAAATTGTTGCAGACTCGATCACCTTCTTCCAGAGATTATACTTCACAATGTGTGTGACGGCCGTTAAAAGTCGTTCCGTACTTCATCGCAGCGTTGTTGTTTTTTTCTGGTCCTTCGGGATCATTGATCTTAACACAATGATCTACATGTATATAACACGACAAGAATTCAAAAGACGTACCTAAATCCCAGTGAATGAGGTCGTAAATCTATCCACAGATCTCATGAACGTAAATAATTCAAAAACTGAGAATAAAAAATATATTTTGAAGGAAAAGGACTCTATTTCTAGTCTAAATATACAACATTTATTACCAAATTTAGATGAAATTAAACATATATTGGGTAATTCTGAATCGCCTAAAATATTTGGTTTATGTGAAACCTTTCCTAATGATAGCATCACAAATGATTGTGTAAACATACAAAATTATGTTTTTGAAAGACGTGATAGGCTCAAAAGAAAAGGTGGGGGGATAATTATATATATATATCGGACACCATAACTTACAAACGTCGCAATGACTTAGAAAAAAATGATATTGAATCGATTTGGATACAGGTTTTTATTTAAAACATTAAACCTTTTCTTTTAAGGTATTAGGTCACTGACAGAGGACCTCCTTTTTGAAGAGTATTCAATTCCTACCATCAACCTACTTTTACTGCAATTCTTAGGGGGGCGTAGGTTCAAGCCCTACTTAGACCAATTTTTTCCCTTATTTTCCTTTTTTCTAGTAAGTTTTTACTTCTTTCAAGACTTATTATTGATTTCTTGAACACAAATGGAAAAAGACGAATCTTATAAGCGATTTCTTGGCGTTTAAAGTGAATTTACTACTTAAACAGAAGGGCTATAGGTACACATCTTTAAAAATATTGAGTTACACGCGGTGGAAGTTCTCTATTTTGCTTTCACTCTTAGATTATATATTGTGGAAGAAATTTAGGTAGGTTTTACGTCTGCCCCAAGGTTACTTTTAAATGGAGTAAGCAAAATTCAAAACAGAAACATAGCATTCGACCTTATTTTTTCAATGTTGAAGTATGAATTCTATCTCATTAAATCCGTTTAAATGAGGCACCATTGAAAAAATGATACTGACATTTTTATTTTGTGTTTTATAATTGTTTACCAATAGTTTGATGTTTCTTTTATTAAAATGTATGGTAAAATGAGTTCTCAGCAAACGTTTTGGATAGTGGCTATCACTTTGAAATTCGTCTCTACTTGAGCTTGAAGAGATACCATAAGTTATACAAAATTTATAAAAAACGGCACGGTAAAAGTTGTTTAAAAATTGCAAAATAGTGCAAAAACACGGTTACCTTTCAGAATATACCGAACTAAAGCCATTTTGTAAACATTACTATAAACATTACTATTAGTGATCTAATACCTTAAATTTTGTTTATCGTCCACCGAATTCTTCTCAGTCTTGGATTGATTCTTTTGAAGAACAAATAGAAATGGCCGATTTTTATACGCCCGAAGGGACGTATTATGTTATGACGCTGGTGTCCGTCTGTCCGTCCGTCCGTCCGTCTGTCCGTTAGCAATTTCGTGTCCGCTCTGTAACTCTTGAACCCCTTAAAGGATTTCAAGGACACTTGACACAAATGTTCACCACACCGAGACGATGTGCAGAGTGTATGTTTTGGATGTCTCACTTCAAGGTCAAGAAAATGTGGAAAGTAGATCCCTCAAGGTCACACTTAGGAGTCAAATTGTCATATCAGTTTGTTTCGTGTCCGCTCTGTAACTCTTGAACCCTATAATACTATGACTGTATCGTTATGGTAATTATTAAGGAGAGGTTTTTATTGTTTTAACTATTTTCTAAACTTGAAATAATATTCATTTTCTATAAAGTATAGTAAAGGCGAGACTAATTAAAGGGTCAGCAAGTTTAGATAAAGCATGACAAGTGCCACAGTGGTATCTATTCGGCGTGCGGATATTTATCACTATTATAAGATGTTACTGGATAGTTTTCCTTAAATATACCTTGTTAGAATATATTATATACTGATTCCACTAAGGTGGCACGAGAAATGGTCAGCAGTTGACACATCATCCTTTATGGTTTTACTATTTAACTCTTGTTTCATTGACAGACTGATAGGTGGGTTTAGGAGGTAGGATGTCGAGAGCACCTTAGCTAGGCAGCGCTTTAGCTGCAGAGCGCCTTGGCTTCGAACAGAGCTGTAAGATGATGGGTGTCTCTCAGTTTTGGCATTTAAGATTCTAAATTATAATTATTTTTATTAAACTTATTTAATTTCAAAGGACTATTTTGGAACTATGGATAAATTAATTTAAGAAAGATAGAATCATTTATTTTAAATGTGCATCTAGAGAGAGAGATTTTATGTATCAATTAATTCAGGATAATTTCGGGATTTCGAATGAATAAATCATATTTAAAGAGCTTTGTATCTCATGTTTTTAAGTACTAAATAAAATCCACTATACGATCGACTAATGAACTATATAAAACGGCTGATAGGGGTACAACCCCTTGAAGAATTTCAAAGAAACTTGACACAAATGTTCACCACACCATGACAACGTGCAGAGCACATGTTCCAGATTACTCGCTTCAAGGTCAAGGTCACACTTAGGGGTCAAAATCATATCAGTTTGTTTCATGTCCGCTCTGTAACTCTTGAACTGCCGGAAGGATTTCAAAGAACTTGGCAGAATGTTCACCACACTGAGACGATGTGCAGAGCGCAAGTTCCGGATGACTTGCTTCAAGGTCAAGGTCACATGGGTCAAAGGTCATATATGACTTTGCTTTGTGTATATTGCTCTGCATTGCAATACTCTTGTTTTTATTTGGCAGATGTCTTTTTTGTTCACTTACAATATTTTTTTTAATAACTTCCCTTTTATGTTACTATAAATAGCTTATTTTGAAACTTTTTTTTTATTGGCCGTAGGGAAAAACCGAGACCACTTTTCTGTGGTACAACATGGATGGTACCTCTAATTTTAGGTGTATTTTTACATACTTGTACCTGATGTGGACTTAGATTTGTTTTTTGAAGTTTTCCTTTTGTTGTTCCACTCCTTTGGGCTACAACAGTCAAGTTCTTTAAATTTTGCTCCCATCCTATGATGTAATCCTTCGGGCGTATATTGCCCCGCTTGGCGGAGCTCTTGTCCACTCCTGGAATATTATGTCCTAGGTGATTTGAACATCAATTATTTGCCAGGAAATAAATCAGAAATGTTTAGTAATACGAAATGGGTAAACACATTAACTAAGTTCGGTTTGGAACTGTTAATACAAAATCCAACCAGAACAACGAAAAGAAGTTCGACAATAATTGATCACATATATGCAAATAATGTTGATGATATAAAAAAAAGTATTTGTTCCATCACTGACTATTAGTGATCATTTTCCTGTTTGTATGATGCGTTCAATTGATAGAAATAGCTCTAAACCGAAAGATGTACATAAAGTAATAAAATATAGAATGTTGAAACATTTTGATGAAAATAATTTCAATGCGACCTTTTAAACTCTGGTCTTCAAATAACTGAAACCATTGTTAATCCAAATCAGTCTTTAGATTTCTTTTACTCTGTTTTAAATGCTGTATTGTCGAAACATGCGCCTATGAAAGTGAAACGCGTAAAACGTGAGCATCAACCAGACTGGTTCACGGAAGTAATAAAAACAATGATAAATTCACGTGATTCATGTCATGCCAGTGGAGACATTGATCAATACAAGTTATTGAGAAATATAGTAAATTCCATGATAAAAAAAGCCAAGAAAAATTTCTTTAATAAAGCCATTGAAAACAATAAAGATACTTGCTACGTTTGGAGAAATTTAAAAGATGTTTCTAACTTAAATCAACGGAAAAATGTCACTATTCCGCCTAAACTTGAAACTACTGATAAAGTGCTGGATAGTGATTTAAACATTGTAATGAGTTAAATAAGCATTTCATAAATATTTCAAGTATTATAAAAAGAACTTCATTTTCTGAAAGTAATTTCTCTGATCTGAAAGTGACACTTGATTCACACTTAGGAGAACATACCTTTAGTATTCCCAATATAACAACACTTGAAGTAAAAGATATTATTTCTAAACTAAATACACATAAATCTACAGGTCTCGATGGAATAGGGCCTAAAATTTTGAAACACCGTGGGGATGTTATTATTCCGTGCATTACATCAATTATAAATAGCAGTATATACTCTGGGAGTTTCCCTGATAAACTTAAAGAGGCTCGTGTCTTGCCTATTTTTAAATCAGGAAGTAAAGAACTTGCAGAAAATTATCGCCCAATTTCAATTCTACCTACCATTTCCAAAATATATGAGCGTCATATAGCCTCACATCTTCAATTATTTTTTCAAAATACAAGTATGATACACGACAAACAGTCTGGGTTCAGGAAAAATCAGTCTTGCAATACAGCATTATTAGATTAATTGATGCTTGGATTAAAGATATTGATAGTGGAAAAAATAATTGGAACAATTTTTCTTGATTTAAGAAAGGTGTTTGATCTTGTCGACCATGAAATATTACTTTACAAATTGAAATTATACCATTTTTTTAGGAAATACACTAAGTCTTTTCAAGTCTTATCTATCAAATAGGAAACAGTTAGTCCAGGTGGGTAACTTACAATCAGACATACTTACCGTCAAATCGGGCGTTCCTCAAGGGTCTATTCTAGGACCCTTATTGTTTTTGATATATATCAGTGACATATCAATGATACATCATGACCTTAATATAGACCTATATGCTGATGACTCTACACTGCATACCTCCGGTTATCAGTTAGCTGAAATTCAAAACACTTTACAACAAAACCCCGACTACGTCAATGAATGGTGTATTCTAAACAACATGTCTTTACACCCAAAGAAAACGAAATGTATGATAATCGGTTCTTCGATGCAAGTAAAGAAATGTAATGCTCTAAAATTAAAAGTAAATGACACGGAGGTAGAAAATGTTACAGTGCAAAAAATGTTAGGTATTTATCTAGATAATACACTAAATTGGCATACTCAGATAGACAATGTATGTAAAAAATGAATGCAAAAATTGCACTTCTGAAAAATATCATCTTTTATCTTAGCGAAGAAACAAAATTGATGTACTATAATGCATTATCCTTCCCATTCTCGATTATTGCTGTACTATTTGGGGAAAAGATACAAAATGTTATATAAATAAAGTGCAAGTAATACAAAAAAGAGCGGCCAAGGTTATACTTAAAAGACCGATAAGGTCACCTACATTAGAACTTTTTAATGATCTAAAATGGCTTAAATTTAGTAAGAGGGTAAAATATCACACAGCTGTGATGGTTTATAAATCTATGCATAACATGGTATCGATCTACATGACTGAAATATTAAGTGTCTCAAATAATAAATTGCATAATCTACGATCAACAGCTCACAAAGATCTTGTTTTGTGTATAACACCTCGTACAAATCATCTTAAAGATTCATTCTCGTACTTAAGCTTTAATATTTGGAATAAATTACCTCCTGAAATTAAGGAATCAAGTACATTACAAACATTCAAAAATAATATCAAACGACATTTGTTCATGTTACAGTCCAGTGCTTAAAATAATTATATTATTACAGTGTTTACATATCATGATGTCAGTTATTTTATTATTATTATTTTGTTTTGCTGTTGTTTGTTTATTCTCTTTAATAGTCTTATAATTATGTGAGTTCTGTCGGATGGATGAATGGGAAGCTTCTAATCGTATTTAATACATTGATCATTGATACATTTTTTTTTAGATATGATTTTGTGAAATTTATCGTAAATGTTAGTATACATGTGTATTGTTGTTGTTGTTAACTGAAGACCATACTGAAAATAAGTTTACGTTTCATTTACATGTTATGTACACTTTGTATGTTACCTTCATTAATTAAAGATTTTATTATTATTATTATCACACGGAGTTTTGAAAATTGAATACTGCTTAAGCCGGTGTTAGTGGGGGCCGTAGGCAGTGTTGCATTTTCAAGTATGAACAGTTTCAATTAAACCGAGTCTGCAATTTTCACTCTTTGCCTTTGGTTCCGGTGCTCTCGAAGGATCACCTTCTTCCAGAGTTCATACCATCCGAATGCTATTCTGAATAATAATAATCCATCTTTTGTCCAGTTGTTATCATGCTGACTCAACAAAGTTAATAAATCCATCTCCTTGTTATTTAACACAATTTTGTAAAAGGAACGTAGCTCTTATGAAAGGAATCTTATGTCGAGCCATTTTCTAGATACGAAAGCAGACGATATCATTGCATTTAACAACATTTCCCACCACGGGGAGATGTGGAGATTATGCTTAATATGGATTTTGCCCAAATGGTCAATAATATTTAACACAGGGTGCTCCAGTTCTAAAAATAAACTAACAATCGGGATTTATATCTATATTTGTTAATAAAATACATCATAGATTTATGATAAGAGAGATAATTGTAATCACAATATTGCATTTTTTATCATTTTGATTTAGACATACCACGTGCAACATCTTAAGGGTAATCGCCATGCCCTTTCAGCAAGGTCTTTTTCCATTTTTAGCGCATTTGCACGTAAACCGGGGGTCAAATGGGCATTATTTCACACGTAGAATATATTTTACATAAAATAAGACACTTTTCATGAGGATATTCGCATGTTTTGAAGTTGTTTACTTGAAAATGAAAGTTAGTATTTATTCTGCGGACCGTTTTCTGAAATGCGACAATATGACTTCAGTTGACTTGCATTTCACATCATACTATTCAACACCCCTTTTAATTTTCGTTTTCTTGAAGCAAATGTATGGATATCTTGTGAAAAATAGGTCTACGACGGAGTGAAAATCTAGAAACTGTATCAAAATTGATCTGAAGTAGCTGAATTTTATATGAAACAAAGAACAATTTCTTTTATAGGTATACAGCCATAAAGAAATTAAAGGATCCAAAATATTTCTTGCATTTGTGTTAAAGGCCTAGATCTTGGCAGTGGCCAATGGATTTCTGTCTTCATTAGCACAGTTGGGGGTTAATGACTTTCACAATATTGTTCCAATAAACATTGGTCATTGTTTATTGGAAAGTCAGTCTACCTTATAACTGTTTCAATAAGTGAGAAGAGTATATTTCATTATCAAACTTAATATATATGTAACAAAATATATATGTGTTAAATTTAAAAAACAACCTTTCTATATTGGGCATTCCTTTATTAAAAGAAGAATGTTTATTGTTCAGTAGAAACTTATTAAGGAACATAATTATTACAAATTATACTATTTTTTAGGGGGAAAAATGAAGTTCTTATTATTTTAAGTTCTATGTGGTGATGTGCAGACATTCAAATTGATAATTAATGTAATTCTGCGCGTTTGATAATCCGGAGCCTGGATTCGGCGTACGGAAATGAAAATCATTTTATAAATTTATGGCAACAGGTGAGTGAACAGCAACGTTACTCTCTGTCTAAAGTTGAAGTGTGATATTAAAACATCTGACACGTTAAATAATTTTTAAAAAATGGCTTAAAATTAGATTGGAATTCGCAGATCTTTTTAGTCGTGGGAAAATATCTCAAAACAAGTATACAAGGACCTATACATTTTATTTCATCATATTTATGATTGTGAGACGTTTCATTAAAATCTATATTGTAGAAAAAATTATATTCGAGATTGTGATTTTCTTATAAACTCACATTATAAAACTTGTGTGAGGTTAAAACTTTTCAAATCAGACTAGCAAAAAATTGAGCACACAACCCTATATACCTGTTTTATTTGCCGAATTTTTCTAAGTGTATTCTTAAGATCTGAAACATCAGGGTTTAATAAAACTCTACATTGTAGAAAAATATTTGATCCGAACGTGCAGAAGTACCATAAAAAAAGCCACATTCACTCATTTGCATGAAGTTTTATTTCAGTTGATAGATAGATAGATAGATAGATAGATAGATAGATAGATAGATAGATACAGTGCTCCTCAGTAAAGATGAAACACAGTAATTTGATTTTCACAAAATATTCGGTAATAACTTAATTCTAAACAATTGAAAAAAGTCACAAAATGAATATGCGAGGTTTTCGACGCCAGTCAACGATATTGCAAACCCATTCCTATCGTATTAAACCCTTTCCGATCAGCTGGTTTTTTGCTTTGGCATATTCATATACTGGTATGTGTTATGAATCGTCTACAATTGTTAGAAATAATCATTTGTTTTCTATGCTTATTGCCAAATAAAATGTGAAGGAATATTTCAATAGTATCGTTAAAAATTAAAGCTATTCGATTATGTTAAGTCCTTTCCGCGGAAAAGGTTCCTTTCCGGTTTCTTTAGTCATACCAGTTTAAACTACAAAGTTTTACAACAAAACAATCTCCAGCGACAACATTTTATTCTAAATCAAGCATAGACACTCCGAAAAAGACGTTATGCGACAACAGTAATAGTGAAACATTTGTCCAGTTTCCTAATTTCCGGAAAATATCCGGGTTTTTTTTCGGGTTAAATACTTGTCCCGCCAGTCGAACTTGGTCCAGTCATAGGAACCAGACTCGAGCGTCGTGCACGGACTCCATTGTTTTGTCGAGGGTAAAAAAGCGTAATTATGGCTGACTTTGAAGAATTCGATAGAGAAATGGCACAGGTGAAAGGTATAGTCATCCGCTGATTACAATACATAATGTAATGATAAAACCTTTTACAGTGTTGTAAGTTGTATAAGTATTCTCTACTGCTGTCCGGATAAATTATTTCGGATGCAGTCTTTTAAGATTTGTTTTACCTAGATCAGGTGCGTGTATAACCGACAGTCAGTAGTTATCGTCAGTTTTTTTATTGACCATTTCGATATTATAGGATAAATCCCATTCTCTGGTATTTCCGTAAACAGGCTGGTAACATTGCCTGATCGGGCTTATGACACAAAAAGTAATATTTCTTGACAAATAATGAAGATATTTCTTTCAAGCTTGGTCCATTTATTAAGCATTACATATAATGCTTATCAAGATAGAAATAACTTTGTTGCCTTCAGTTTAATTAGAATTTTTTCCCTTTTTCAGATTTTTATGTTGCATAATTTTTGAAGTCAAAAAATATTATGTTTTAATGCAATGTTTAAAACAGAAAAGGGTTCAATGGCTTTCTAGTGCTCCAACTTGTGGGCCAATACCTTTACTCTATATATTTAGGGTAAATACTTTGTTTCTAGTGCAGATGTATGAGCAGTTTTTTTAGGACTAACATTTCTCTATAATGTTGTAAGTGAAAGCAGAGTAAAATGCTTACATTCATGTACTAGCGCAATAATTTAGAGCATTAGAAAGCCATTTAACCCTTTTTTGTTTTAAACTTAGCATTAGAACATTGTTTTTTTGGACTTCAGAGATTATGCGTCATAAAAATCTGAAAAGGGGAAATAATTCTACCAAAACTGAAGGCAACCAAGTTATTTTTATTCTAATTTGTATCATTTGTTATGCTTAACAAATGGACCAAGTTTGGAAGAAATATCTTCATTATTTTTCAAGAAATATTACTTTTTGTGTCATAAGCCCGATAGGGCAATGTTACCAGCCTGGTAAATAGGGTTTGGAGCTGGTGGGTTCTTCTTCTTCCTGGTAATACGCAGGGCTCACTCTGGAGCATCGTCGCGTATGGAAAGACTATGTACAAGGTCGTTGTGAAATGAGCAACAGTGCAGGATAAAAAAGGTAAAAGCAGTTAAAATCCCTGTACATAGAGCTAGCGGCGACAACTGGCAAGCCCTGCCTTGAAAGTGTCCAAGGTCTGGGCTGCAATGACGTGCTCTGGCAGCTGGTTCCACAATCGGATGCAGGCTGGAAAGAAGGAGTGTCTGTAAGTGTCAGTCCTACAGAAAGGCAGTGCATATCGCAAGGTGTGACCACGTGTGGAATGCTGTTGTGTGGAGGAACAAGTCTTACGGATGTCTACTAGGCCGTGTGTAATGCGGTACATCATCACCAGTCTACTGTCTGATCTTCTTTGTTGTAAAGAATCCCAGCCAAGGTTCGATATCATCTGGCTGGTGCTGCTGGTGGTCTTGTAATCCCCCATCACAAACCTGGCTGCTCTGCGCTGGACCGCTTCCAGTTGCTGGATGTTTCTGCTGGTATGAGGGTCCCAGGTGGCTGAAGCATATTCAATTACCGGCTTCACAGGCTGTTGTAACATTGGGCTTCGACTCCCTGTGGGCATCTTGAGAGGTTGCATCGAAGGAAGCCAAGCGTGTTGTTTGCTTTCTTGGTCTTGTCGTCCACATGAGCATTCCAGGAAAGGTTCTCAGTTAATGTCACACCAAGGTACTTGCTGGAAGTGACTACTGATAAGTCATGGCCATGGATGGTATAAGTGGCTTTGATAGGGTTTCTCCTTTTGGTTATTCTAACAACCTCACACTTGGATGGTTGAAATCCATCTGCCAGTCCTTTTCCCACTGTTGCAGCTGGTCCAGGTCCTTCTGTAGTGCTATGGTGTCCTGCTGTGACCGTATCTTCCTATAGAGGAGACTATCATCTGCGAACAGGCGAGATGTTGATGTCGCTTTCTGTGGCAGGTCATTAATTTACAAAAGGAAAAGAAGAGGGCCAAGAACGGTGTCTTGTGGTACTCCGGAGGTGACAGGCGCAGCTGTTGATGAATGTCCTTCGACAAGAACCTGTTGACTACGGTTGGAGAGGAAACAGTGGATCCATTTGATGGTGTTGCCACCGTTCCCATAATGATCCAGTTTCAGGAGGAGTCGCTGGTGTGGGACCTTATCGAAGGCTTTGGAGAAGTCCAAAAGGATCGCGTCGATTTGTTCCCCTTCATCAAGGGCTGCAGCAAGGTCCTGTATGGTGAGGATAAGTTGGCTGTCACACGACCTTTTCTTCTGGAATCCATGCTGGTTGTCAGAAAGGATGTTGTTTGTCTAGGTGCTGCATGACCTGGCTGTGGATGATATGTTCCATCACTTTGCAGCAGATGGAGGTAAGGGAGATGGGCCTGTAGTTCAAGGCTAAGCTTTTGTTGCCTTTTTTGAAGACAGGAGTAACCAAAGCCTGTTTCCAGTCATCAGGAACTCGACCTTGTTGTAGTGAGGCTTGAAGCACTAATGTTAGGGCTGGGGCTATTTCTGCTGCGCATTCCTTCAAGAATCTAGATGGTATGGCATCTGGTCCCTGGGCCTTGTGTGGATTCAGGTCGTTCAATAATTTCTGGACACCCTTGTAGTGGATGGTAAATGGTTGCATCCTCGGAGAGGGGCTTCCAGACATAGAGGGCATATTACAAGTGTCTTCGTCCGTGAATACGCTGCTGAACTGATCATTCAAGATTTTGGCCTTCGTTTTGGGGTCGCTATGCGAGATTCCAGCTCTCTTCAATAGAGATACACCACTGCTATCACAGCGTCGGCTGTTAATGAATGAGTACAGTCTCTTTGGGTTCCTGTCTGTGTCGGGTGTGGCCATATCATTCACATACTTGGAATAGGCCCGTTTAGTCTCATGTTGGGTTTCCTTCTGGAGCTCCTTAAAATGGCGAAAATCTGCATCATCTCCAGATTTCTTGGCTCGTCGGTAAGCTCATTTCTTCCTCCTGGATAATCGTTTGATTTTTCTTGTGATCCAGGGCTGGTGGTAGCGAGAGGAAGACATTTTACATGGTACATTATCGGGTTAACCGATATAACGACCGACAGTCCGTGTACAATATTAGCGATTATTTTTACCAGAAGATAAGGAATTAGGAAAATTCTTTTATTCTCGCAATGAAAATACTATTTTACGACCTTGGCAACAAAATCTTTGCACAAAAACTTTGTTTACCCTGAAAATTTTTAATAATTTCACATCATCGGTATCATGCTACGGAAGTGGCAGTATAGAATAAAAGATAAGTTTTAAAAAATAAAGTTAACTTTGGGGATATTTTTGCTACATCTTAATTACAACACTGTTTTATGGGTGGTTTTCAAAATAATGAAGCTTTTTCTTTTCTCTCACCTTACTTTAATTCAGTTTAGTTTTAGAATGTATATTGGGACAAATTATATCCAACTCAATGTAGTCAATAAATGTGTGCAATTTCAGCTTAATGACTCAAACAGTTTTAAAGTTATTTTAAATTATATAGCTAATTTTGTCCCCTGTGCACCCAAAAAAGTGTGACATTTTACATGAAGTATAGTTTTCAACTGTGGCTTACTTTTTAAAACCATGCTTTATTGTTACAGCTTTGGCTTTTTTGTGTAACTTAAACTCTGCACATTTAAATAAAATACTTCTTTTCATTACCTACATCTTATTGTTACCAATATTTCACATCTTGTGATGGAACCCCCTTCACAAAAAATAGTGAAAAAAATACTAAATTTAAATGTTGAACACTACAATTTCATAACCCTATTACTTTTCTAAAGTCTTAATGTTTTTCTAAGATCTTTATCCTTTCAGCTGTGAAGACACAGTATGATTTTTTTCTTTAATAAATCAACTTTCTCAGAAACTTGATGGATGTCTATACACCTAAAAATGTCCCCTGTGCACCTTTTCAGTTGTTAAGAGTCAGATTTCTTTTATTCTTTAAACAAAATGGGATTTTACTTTATTTTCCTTGAAAGGGAGTTACAACAGATACAAAAGCAGCGTTCAACTTCACATATTACTGACTGTTAAACATTCACAGAGCCAAAAGTGATGTCCCCTGTGCACCCTTTTTTGACATATATCAATTATCATAGCATTACAGTAATTTGTGGTGGCAGTTCTATATTCTTAGCAGTGTGAATGCAAAATTTAGGCATTACTTTATAATTTAGCATTATATAAGAAACCCTGGACAATTTAAAATTCATTGTTTGCATTTTCTTCTGAAGTTGCCAATTTTCAAGTTTAAAACTGGAAACATCAATTTTATTGCTTCTTAAGCTCTTAAGTTTACCTAAATATGTAATGTTCACTAGTAAATATTGCGTAGTTAAAAGAATTTTACTTACCATGAACATATTCTATGAATAAATATTTTGATACAATTTGTCCCCTGTGCACCCTTTTTAGTAACATTATAAAGTATGTATGAATTTTACTATTCCATTTTATCATGCATGGCATTTTGTCATTTTTCTACTATGAATAAGCATTGCATGTAACCTAAATGATTTCAATGTGTTAGTTATGTATAAAGTCACTTATTTTTTCATTTAAAGCACTACATTCTGTTGAATTTTCATGTGTTTGTAGTGAAATTTTTCAATTTTGTAGTTATTATGTGGAATAAACTATTTTTTAATAGTATTTGTCTAAAGCTGATTACCATTAGTCTTTTTATGAATAGAAAACTAATAATGGATGAATATTACACTGATCTTCAGTATGTGTCCCCTGTGCATCTGTAAAATAACTCAATTTTGAGCTGACAATTCTAGAAATTAGAATTACTGGACATTCTTGAAATTTGGCATGTGGTTTATAAACATGCAAAGTGAGAGAAAAAAATAGGTTTTATAATTATATGTTAGTTATTTTGCATTCAGCAACAACTTTTCTAGGTAAAGTTTTATTTTCATGTCAGATTTGTGCAGAAAGGGTGATTTTAAAAAACCAATGTCCACAAACATATGATTAAATAAGTTTCAAACCATACACATACACCCATTACTTATCATTTATGTTGAAAAAATTACTGTTATACATATTTCCCTGTCATAAAACACTGCAACATTTATCACCCATCTTATGGGAAAATCACTGAACTTTCGAATTAAAGGCTGAAATATTTTCTTATTGGCATGTCTCAACACTTTCTGAGAGTTATTTCCTTCAAATTTGAAGTATTTGCTATCATAAAAAATAGGTGACCACCCTAAGAAATAAGTTTGAATTTTCAACCCCTATGTCACACTTTTGCTTCATTATTTTGAAAACCACCCTTATGATAATCTGCAATGCTTTTTTTAATACATTTTCTTTGTTTAAAGCCTGAAAAAAGGATAATCTTAAACACTACTGCTATATAGCGTAATGGCAGATACCTCCCTCACCGTAAAAATGGAAATGGGTATTTAATGATAGCTAATACTGGAAAACAGGATTTATCCTATAATGTTGATATGGAGAATATATTTAAATGATTTTTAGGTCGACTATTCGTAGAACAATAGTCTACGTATTCTACTCGCCCTGGTCTGGTGTCGGTGTCGGACCTTGGTTAAAGTTTTGCATGCAAGTAAATATGGATATCATTTAAAGGCATATAGTTTTTAAACTTACTTTTTCTTGGTGAATTACCAACCTCACTAGGTCAAGTCTCATAAGTTAACTCTTGACATGTATTTTGGCCAAATTATGCCTATGCTGGGTTCCAGCTAGCTAACCAGTTTGTACAAGAAGTAACACAAGCCAGAAGAATGTTTTCAGCATTTATTTCTCTGTTGGTTACTACTTGGTGTATGGGGTAAAATACTGCAAATATACGAAAAGGAACAATAGTCAATAAAGTATATAAAACATATTATGGAGTTTGTCATATCTAACCTGTTTAAATTTCTATGAAAAAATGTGACAGAGAAGGTTCCACGAAAATCCTACTAAAATACTGTCTACAGGGCTTTTTCCCCCTATAAATCTACCTCCGGTAAAAGTTTTAGTAAAAGGAGGTAATCCCAATGCAAAAAAGTATGTTTTTTTCCCAAAGTTGATTTTAAAATTCCCAAATGATTATACCTCTTAGGGTTTTTGCTGTTTTAAGGTAGTTTTGCTAATTTGTATGTATATTTAGGTAAATTATAATACTGTTGAACAACTACTGAAATGCAATTCATTAATATTTCACACAAAAACACATTTATGTAGATTTTGGTAATTTGCAAATTGTCCCAATTAAGACAATTTCCGAGAGCCTTTTCCCAATTCCACCAGTGTTGGTGGCATTCCCAAATTGATGAAAAAAAGGCCTGGTCTAAGAAGATAAATTGCTAAAATGGATTTAAGAAAGGGAATAAACATTAGAACAGTAACTATTCCTTATTATGATTGGAAAATTGTAATGAAAAGCCTCGAAATCAGGGGTCCCATTTGACCCAGGAGATTTTCTAAAGATGCTCAAAGGACCCAGCATGATACTTGCCTCAGCATCAGTCAGGACCCAGGGGCATTTTCCTTTGATAGTCCTTTCTCTTATCATTCATTTTACTACAATAAAACTTGTGTATTTTAAATAAACACTCGCGGTCACTGAAAGGACGCATACACTAAATTAATGATATGCGTGTTGTATTGAAGGTGGAGTTAAACCACCGTTACCCGGGACTTTTCAAATGACAGCAGTAAATTTTTAATTGGCGAAAACGGCCCAAAGCTATGTCTGTTACACAGTGTTTTTAGAGCAAAATATGTGAAAAAATCGATAATCTGTGTAATAAACAACATCCATTATTGAAAGGAGAGGAGCCAATTTGCAACAATTTTATTAGCTCGACTATTCATAGAATAGTAGAGCTATTGGACTCGCCCATGCGTCGGCGTCCGCGTCCCGATTTGGTTAAATTTTTGTATGTAAGCTGGTATCTCAGCAACCACTTGTGGGAATGGAATGAAACTTCACACACTTATTTACTGTGATAAACTGACTTACATTGCACAGGTTCCATAACTCTGTTTTGTTTTTTTACAAAATTATGCCCCTTTTTCGACTTAGATATTTTTGGTTAAGGTTTTGTATGTAAGCTGGTATCTCAGTAACCACTTGTAAGAATGGATTGAAACTTCACACACTTATTTACTGTGATAAACTGACTTACATTGCACAGGTTCCATAACTCTATTTTGCTTTTTTACAAAATTATGCCCCTTTTTCGACTTATAATTTTTTGGTTAAGGTTTTGTATGTAAGCTGGTATCTCAGTACTCACTAATGGGAATGGATTGAAACTTCACACACTTGTTCACTGTCATGATCTGACATGCACAAAGCAGGTCCCATAACTTTATTTTGCTTTTTTACAAAATTATGCCCCTTTTTCAACATAGAAATTTTTGGTTAAGTTTTTGTATGTAAGCTGGTATCTCAGTACCCACTAATGGGAATGGATTGAAACTTCATACCTTGTTCACTATCATGAGCTGATAAGCATTATGCAGGTTCCATAACCCTATTTTACTTATTTACTAAATTATGCCCCTTTTTCGACTTCCGTATTCATTCAAGCGACAAGGCTGTTGAATAGTCGAGCGTTGCTGTCCTCCGACAGCTCTTGTTTGATTAGGGAGTCAATCAGCGATGATTAGATTACTGAATAAAAGAGTATATGATTATAATCATTATTTTGTGTGCTTGATTCGATTTTATGAGCATTAGGCCGTTACAATATAGAAATATTTTTAGTGACAGTGTGAGCATTTGTGATCACCCGTCGTCCGTCCGTTCACAATTTCCTTGTGAACACTATAGAGACCACATTTTTTATTTGAATTTAACCAAACATGCACACAACTTGTATGGGCATAATATCTCGGTTCCTTTCGAAAACTGGCCAGATCCCATCATGGGTTAAGAGTTCTGGCCCCTTAAGGGCCAAAATTTGCCATATTTCGCTTGTGAACATGATAGAGACCACATTTTGCAATCAACATTAATAAAACTTGCAAACAACTTGTATTGGCATAATATCTCAGTTCCTTTCGAAGGCTGGCCAGATCTCCTCATGAATTCCAGAGTTATGGCCCCTTAAAGGGCCAAAACTTGCTATTTTTTGCTTGTGAACACTATAGTGACAACATTTTGCAATCAACTTTAATCAAACTAACATGCAACTTGTATTGGCATTATATCTCGGTTCCTTTCGAAAACTGGCCAGATCCTATCATGGGTTCCAGAGTTATGGCCCCTTAAAGGGCCAAAATATGCTATTTTTGGCTTGTGAACACTATAGAGACAACATTTTGCAATAATCTTTAATCAAACTTGCACATAACTTGTATTGGCATAATATCTCGGTTCCTTTTGCAAACTGGCCAGATCCCAACATGAGTTCCAGAGTTATGGCCCCTTAAAGGTCCAAAATTTGCTATTTTGGCTTTTGCAGCCATATAGAGACTTTATTTATGGTTTGATTTGATACAAACTTGCAAAATGTCTTCAACAACAATAAATCGTGGATTCCATGGTGAATCTGTCTGAGCCAATCATAGGTTCTAGAGTTAGGGCCCATGATTGACCCCTAAAAAGAGCCAAAAGTTGGTAATTTTACCTTGTGAACACGATAGAAGTGAATTCTGTATTTGATTTTAACCACACTTACACATAACGTAAGTCACAATAAGGTCTCAATTCCTTTCAAAAACCGGATAAATTCCATCATGGGTTCTAGAGTTTCTGCCCCAGAAAGGGGCAAAATTTTCTATTTTGGCCTTTTCAGCCATATAGAGGTTTCATTTATGCTTTGATTTGATACAAACTTGCAAAGAATTATTATCTTGATGATCTCTAGGCCTGGATCGAAACTAGGTCATGTCGGTTCAAAAACTAGGTCATCAGGTCAAATCAAAGGAAAAGCTTGTAAACAACCTAGAGGCCCCATTTATGACCCTATCTTCATGAAACTTAATCAGAATATTTTGATTGTTCCTAGGCCAAGTTTGAAACTGGGTCATATGGGGTCAGAAACTAGGTCACCCAGTCAGATCAAAGGAAAAGCGTGTTAACACTATCGTTCATTTGATGTGCATGAAACTTGGTCAGAATGTTTGTCTGCATGAAATATTGTATGAATTTTTATCTGGGTCATGTACTAGGTCACCAGGTAAAATCAAAGAATAAGCTTGTTTACACCCTAGGGGGCACATTTTTATGCCCCTGGCATCTACTGATGCGACAGGCATATAGTGATTGTCCTGTCCATCCGTTCGTCAATATGAGGTTAACCAGATGGGACGGTTTCGTCTAGCATCAATACCCTTAACTAGAATGACTTGATACTAATGCAGATGTAACCTGTGACCATTCCTCATCTTCAGACATCACCTGACCTCAGTTTGACCTTGACCTTGAACTTGACCTCGTTTTGGACTTTGGTTGCTTTGTATCGACAAGGATGCCACCGGGGGCATGAAGCGTTAATTGAAGGCAGCTACCTGTTTATTCTATCTTCATAAATTTTGGTCAGAATTTTTGTTATCATCAAGTCTTGGACAAGTTCATATCTGGGACATGTGGGGTCAAAAACTAGGTCAGTAGGTCAAATCAAAGAAAATGTTTGTTTACACACAAGATGCCACGTTTTTTGGTCCAATCTTAATGAAAATTGGTCAGAATATTTGTTTCCATGTAATCACTAGGTAAAACATGTTTACACTGTTATGGTGTGTTACACAGGTGAGCGACCTAGGGCCATCTTGGCCCCCTTAATAGAACCCTTCAAACTTTGGACTCTTGGGTTTTCAGATCTAGTGGAACCCCAGGAAATGTAGATGAAAAATACTAAGCTAGGTACGAAAAATTATAAGAACGAATGTTGTGATGGTATAATAATTCACTAAGAACTGAAGAACTGAGCAATAAGTTACTGCAAAAATGAAGGGACAAATATGTCTGAACTTACACCATAAATGGCAAGGATGAAGACGAAATACAAAGAATAAGTTAACTCAGCAAACATGGCTGCGATGGCAAAAACGGCGTGTACACAAAGTAGCCAAAAGGGCTTGGTCTATGTACCAACAAGTAAAAAAGAAGTAGCAGAAAGAGCAGTTACTGGCCTCTACCCAAGGGTTGGCAGAGACTGTAAATACCAGACAAAACCATGCCCATTAATGGACTTGGCAGTGGCTAGAGAACTCTAGCCTAAGTACCGCGCATATGCTAGGGAACTGGAATTTTATTCCTATGCATAAAGCTGCGGGAATTCACTTTGTTTCTTTAGGTAAGTATCATGCATATTATTATCTTAATTAATTTTACCCTGCCCTTGCATTTATCTGCGTTAACTGTGTCTCCAAAAGTGTACTCCCCTCATACCGTGTCCGCTATATTGGAATGATATAAACTAGTATGAATGAATGTGTGATAACTAGTCTACTGTGCCGTTTTAAATGTTATTTGCTTTAAACATGTACCATGTTTAAATTATTGTATTGTTTTGTATAGGCGTCATTAGATGTTTACAGATGTACAAAATAAGTTAATTGCCATTAAATCTTCCAGCGGATTCTTTGATCACTTTAAAGACTGGTTTGTAACACCTCGGCATTTCACCTGCATCAGTTTTTTTATTGGATTAAAGTTTGCAAAGTGATTGGCAAATTGAAAAATAAAAAGATTTGATCAATACTAATTATGGCCACAGCGATTTCCGCATTAATTCGTACTAGTTTATATCATTCTACAGTATGCAGGGAGTACACTTTTGGAGACACAGTAAACGCAGATAAATGCAAGGGTATGGCTTGCTGATATATGGTAAAATTAATTAAGATAATAACAAGCATGATACAAGAAACAAAGTGAATTCCGACAGCTTTATGCATAGAAATAGTATTCCAGTTCCCTAGCCTATGCACAGTACTTCTAGCCACTACCACCAATGGACTTAGAATATGCTGGTTAGTTTCAGATGCAAGTTACTTTCTCCAAAACTAATGTAGATATTGAATTGAAACTTCACATGTGTCTTTGGGGTTATAAAACAAATAAAGCATCAAGTCCTATAACAGTGACGTGCATTTTGTCCAAATTGTGCCCCCATTTGGACTTACAAATTGCTGGTTAGTTTTAGATGCAAGTTACTTTCTCCAAAACTAATACAGATATTGAATTGAAACTTCACATGTGTCTTTGGGGTAATTAACTATGCATTTTGGCCAGATTATGCCTCCTTTCCCCTTTGGACTGAGAAAATCTTGTTCTGTTATGTCAAAAAAAAAACATGACCTCCAAGAAGTGTGGTAACTTTTTCCTATATTTGCTTTAAATGTTTCTTGTTTGATATAGTCACTTAGTAAAACTTTTTAGAATATTCTTGTCAGAAAGTACTAGCACTATCTAAAAATAATTTCACAGACATTTTCCATGCATAAGAATCTACAAAAGCTGTTCAACTCAGGTGAGCGATCTAGGACAATCACGACCCACTTCAGGGGTGTAAAAAAAATTTCACACCGCTGGTCCTGCAGGACTAGTAGCCATTAAAATTTACTCGCTCTTAGTGAAAAGTCACTCGCCCTAATAAAATTACAACTAAATGACATTTTAATTATGACCGGGACGATTACTCGGTTAATTGGATTCGATTCTATTACTTGGTGAAACCGGTTTTTATTTTGCAAAACCGCTAATCGCTCTCAAACAATAAACATCACGAATCATACTTTATCTTTATACATTTCTTTGACTAGCACATAGACCTGCAGTAAATTTCAGCTATAGCACATTGAACATAGTCAATAGTGTCAGATTTGCCTGTAGTGATATGTTAAAAATAAAATGCACCAAAATATGACTTATTGATTATCACACTGCTTGCAAACGATGAAGTCCATAAGTTCCTAATGAAGTCAGCTGCTGGGAGTGTCAGGAAAGAAAACAGCATTTTCAATATGGCGGCCGATTAACCAGTTCGGTTCAATTTCATACAAATGATTAACCGGTTTCAAAATTTTGAAATCATCCCAGCCCTAATTTAAATACTGTCACGTTTATGAATGAAGTAATATGTACAACAAACAAATTTCAAATATAACACACAGTAGACAGATAATATTCTCCAGATTGTCATGCTTGTACACCACATTTCCATTTTTAGCTCGACTTTTCGAAGAAAATGTAGAGCTATTGCACTCGCGTCAGCGTCGGTGTTGGTTAAAGTTTTTTATAAAGTCAAATATCTCTGTTACTATCAAAGCTATTGACTTGAAACTTAAAATAGATATTTAGTATCAAAGTCTACAGCAGGAGAAACAATCCCCATAACTGTGGTTTGAATTTTGACAAAATTATGCCCCTTTTTAACTTAGAATTTTTGGTTAAAGTTTTTGATAAAGTCAAATATCTCTGTTACTGTCAAAGCTATTGACTTGAAACTTAAAATACTTATTGACCATCAAAATCTACATCAGAAGAAACAATCCCCATAACTCTGATTGAATTTTGACAGAACTATGCCCCTTTTTAACTTAGAATTTTTGTTAACATTTTTGATTAAGTCAAATATCTCTGTTACTGTCAAAGCTTTTGACTTGAAACTTAAAATACTTATTTACCATCAAAGTCTACACCAGGAGAAACAATCCCCATAACTCTGGTTTGAATTTTGACAGAATTATGCCCCTTTTTAACTTAGAATTTTTTGTTAAAATTTTTGATAAAGTCAAATATCTCTGTTACTCTTAAAGCTTTTGACTTGAAACTCAAAATAGTTATTTACTATCAAAGTCTACACCAGGAGACACAATTCCCATAACTGATTTGAATTTTGACAGAATTATGCCCCTTTTTAACTTAGAATTTTAAAAAAATTTTTTTTGTTAAAGTCAGATATCTCTGTTACTATTAAAGCTTTTGACTTGAAACTCAAAATAGTTATTTTCTATCAAAGTCTACACCAGGAGACACAATTCCCATAACTCTGATTTTAATTTTGACAGAATTATGTCCCTTTCTAACTTGGAATTTTTTTTACTGGCAAAGCTCTAATTCAGAGTTAAGCACTGAGAAAAGTCGAGCGCGCTGTCTTACGGACAGCTCTTGTAATTAATCATATTTGTTTTGCTTAAATTAATTTTTCTTTCCACATTTTTCTTTTTCTCTCACTGTATTTTTGTCCATCTCCACCACCTGGTCGCTCTCCAAATAAACTATGGATGTTGGTTTGCCATGCTTTGACAAACTTCGGGAAAACAAACAGTGACGATAATAACATTAACTTGGATAAATAAGTTTATCTTGACTGGCTTATGGTACATGGTTTTCTTGTTATATTTGCATCAATAATTAAACAGTAACAATCACAGTCTAGCGCGCAATCATTATCAGTATGCGATTGAATTTTCAAGCGTCTACCAAAGCAAAGTTTATTCTCTTTTTTTCGCGATGTAGTAATTCAGGGCACTTGTTTGGCCATTTTTGGGGCCGAATATGGGAACCATTCCCCTCCTAAAATAATATGTTTTTTTCCCCTTTCTCAGAAGAAATTTCCCCTGATGATAGGTTGTTTGACACAAATAGATATTAACTCTTTCTTTTAATATTATATAGTGCCTCTAAGGAAGATTACTGTTGCAATATAGTCACATCAGTTAGAAATGATTGAAAACAGTATTAATAAGTGTGAAAAGTAGTTACATATACATGGCTTAAACTACCCCTTTTCGTCTTAAAATATCGAAAATTTCCCCTTCCTGAGGGTATGGGTACCTGTCCCCAAAAGTTGTCTAGTACCCTGTAATTCAACATTTTTTGCTGAATTTTAGTAAAGATAAGACATAAAAAGCACTCGTCCAATCAGTCTAGTATACAACAAGGTCCACTCGTCCTATCCGGACTTAAACTCGCCAATCTGAGCGGGCTAGTGGATTTTTACACCCCTGCTCTTGTTTCAGATAAAGGGGGAATTTTCCCCGCTGTTTTTCAATTTCTGTAAAAACTGTTATTATAAACAGGTCTAGGATTTCATAGTTTTTACAAATTTGACAATCCATAAATTTAAAGGTTTTTATGCCTCCGAAGGGAGGCATATTAGTTTTCGACTGTCCATCCGTTCGTTAGTTTGTTGGTCACAATGATAACTTGCTGTATGAAGACACTTTACTCGCGAACCACTGCACCAATAACCTTCAAACTTCACATGCTAATAGTTCGTATTGAGCCCTACTGACTTTGGGGTCACCAGGTCAAAGGTCAAGGTCACAGGGGCCAATGTTAACTTTTTGCATGAAGGCACTTTACTCGCGAACCACTGCACCCAGGACCTTCAAACTTCACATGCTGATAGTACTTACTGAGTACACAACCCCTACTGACTTTGGGGTCAAAGGTCTAGGTCACAGGGGCCAATATTAACTTTTTGCATGAAGGCACTTTACTCGCAAACCACTGCACCCAGGACCTTCAAACTTCACATGCTGATAGTACTTACTGAGTACACAACCCCTACTGACTTTGGGGTCACCAGGTCAAAGGTCAAGGTCACAGGGGCCAATGTTAACTTTTTGCATGAAGGCATGTCACTCTCGAACCACTGCACCCAGGACCTTCAAACTTCACATGCTGATAGTACTTGATACTGATTGAGTACACGACCCCTATTGACTTTGGGGTCACCAGGTCAAAGGTCAAGATCACCAGGTCAAAGGTCAAGGCGCTGCAGGGGCATTTGTCATCATTAGTGACAGCTCTTGTTCATTCTATAGATTTACAGACTGGGTAAATGAAATCTTTTAAATTAAATTAAACCACAGGTTTAAACTTTTAAGATTTTAAGACTGCATGCATAAATGAAGGTTATATGTGGTTTTCTATCAATATTAATGACTTTGAATTTTCGGAAAATGTGAAAAAAATTAAAGTGATCCTGCCTGTCTGAAATTCTTCTATTAGTTTTATCTGTGCATGAAATAAATGATTGAAACATTTCATTTTTACCAGCAGTTTTGATTTAAATAGTAATTTTAACAAATTTCATATACCCAGTCTTTAAATTTATAGACTGAAAAATCTTTAAATTTATGGATTGTTTTTATATTTACTGAATATATCTGCAAAAAACAACGGTTTCCTAGATCTGATAAACATTGCACAGAGTATTTCTGTTTCAGAGGAGAGAGATAAGGACAGACCAAGAAGGTCAAGGTCAGGTTCTGCTTCAAGGTCAAGGACTAAAAGGTCTAGAAGTAGGGACAGAAAACGAAGGTCAAGGTCACGGGAGAGAGGAAATAGAAAACACCGGTCTAGAAGGTAAGATTGGCTAAAAGGAACATCAGAGACTTATTTATATGGTATGCCCGTATAACAGGACATGTTATGAGATGAGTGCATGCAGTATCCACAAAATTTGTCTACACTGTTTCTTGAATTTTTCTTATCCAGTGTTCACCAGAGTAGGTTAGAATGTTTTTTATGCCCCCGGACGTATAGCGATTGAAATTTCCATCTGGCTGTCAGATATTTTACCGTTTTGCCTACAGCCAACATTGTTGACCCAATTTAGTTCATACAATCTACAAACTGACCTATATAAAAATGACCTTGTCCCTCATATGACCTTCATCTGGTCCTTCAAATGTGTCTTCAGGGTTATAAAACTATTGATAGCGCCATCACGTCCCATAACTCTGACATGCATTTTGACCAAATTATGCCCCCTTTTTGGACTTGAAAAATCCTGGTTTAAGTTTTTGTTTACAAGTAGCCAAGTACATATGGCTATCATTTAAAGGCATAATTATAGCTTTGAAAGTTCTTGTTTCTTTTTCTAGGTCAGTTGCCAACCTCAAGCTAAGTCCCATAACTCTAACATGTATTTTGACCAAATTATGCGCCCTTTTGTACTTAGACAATCCGGATTAAAGTTTTACATGCAAGTTACTATCTCCAAAACTAATACAGGTAATGAATTGAAACTTCGCATGTGTCTTCGGGGTTATAAAACCAGGTGATAGCATCAAGTCTCATAACTCTGACATGCATTTTGGCCAACATAAGTCCCCTTTTGAACTTAAAACTTCTGGATAAAGTTTTTCATGCCAGTTACTATCTCCAGCTCTTGTTTATTGTTATTTTAGCTCGAAGAATAATGAGAGCAATTCTACTCATCCCAGTGTTGGGGTCAGGTCACATCATGGTTAAAGTTGTGCAATAACAATTGCTTGTATTGGAATGAAGCTTCTTGCATCAAACCTACTGAAATAACAATGTTAGAATATTTTTAGTTGAAAATTTAATTCAAATTAGAGCACTGGGAAAAAATGGTTAAAGCTTTGCAAAAAGCAACTTTCAAGCTGTATCTTAGTATCTACTCTGTGTTGGATTGAAAATTTACTAAATTGATCCAAATTATGGACTTTATTTGACCTAGAAAATTCATTTTAAATAGAAAAATCTGTTTAAGTTTTGCATGCAAGTTCTTATAATTGCCATAATAGAATTTTAAGTTGAAACCATTTGTAATAAAATAACTCATTTACATAAGTCTTACCAAGTTATTTCCCTTGTTTGACTCAGAAGCTGTCAACTAGTTGAACACTATCTTACACAGCTCTGCCTCTAGTTTTAACATTTGTCTAAATTTTATGTTTGCTAGTACTTGTGCTAGTAAATTTCTTAGACTGTAGAATGACATGAGAGAGTTTTCCTAATTAAATAATTTTGTTGTTTATGTTTGTGTTACAGTCGATCAAAGGAGAGGACTACCAGGAAAAAGAAGCCTTACAAGTATTGGGATGTTCCTCCACCAGGATTTGAGCACATGACTCCGATGCAGTACAAAGCATTGCAAGGTCAATAAAAAGTTTATGCCCATAAAAGTTTCACTAATTTTATGTTATTGTGTCAGATGTTTTTTTTTTCAAAACAAATAAAAAAAACAGGTATTAGATATAAAGTGTCCACTTTATGTGCTCTAGGTTGGTTACAAAGTATAACAGCAATTTCTTTCAAAGTTTACATGATGACTTACAATCATTTTAGGAGGATTCAGAAAGTAGAATAGCCAGTGTTTTCAAACTGTACACTGACAAGTATCTCTTGAGGAAGATTCCTATTGATTTTGTGGTCAGTGGCTTAGAAGTCAACGTCACAGAGTCTGAGATACATTTCCATTCTTTCAATCACCCCAGCATCTTTTTTACTTTTTTCAAATATATATGATGTTTCATGTTTAATTGTTTGTTTCCAGCTGCCGGGCAAGTTCCACAAGCTGCACCAGTTCCCACCACACAGATTACAAATACAACTGTACCGTTTGCTGGTAGTGCTGTCAGTAGGCAAGCTAGACGATTATATGTCGGAAATATTCCATTTGGTGTTACTGAGGTAACTGTTTCTTTGTTGATTAATAATTACAATAAAAATAATAATGTGCAAATGGCAGAGTGAAGAACAATATATGAAACCAAACTAATTTTACCGTTTTGACCCCTATCACAAACAGCATTTTAAAATTTTGTAGTAGGCAGATGGCGGGAACTAGTTATCCTTTCAATCCTTCACTGTGTTCTTGATAAATGCTGGTATGGAGTTATTCCTAGCATAGTCTTCACTTTGATTTTTTATGCCTCTATCAAAGAAGAGGGTGTACTACTGTAGCTCATATTGGTGGTCAGTCCGATCAGTAATTGAGAATGTCGTCAAACCTCATAGGATGATTGCCTGTTGTTAATAGTTGACCAGTATTGTTTTGTACTTTGGGTATTTTATTTCAACAATGAGCAAATATCTGATCATTAAGCCTCTGTTAAAGACATCTATTCTTCTATACAGAAGGAAAAAAGGCCCTGTATTATTGAATTACCTTTTCATAAAATAGGCAGTTCTGTGTGAATTTCCCACTAAAAAAGGCCAGGCCTATTCCCAGTTTCCTGATGAAAAGCCTGACCTTTTGAGTCAAGTATTCAAACCCAGTCTTAAATTTGTGTGATATAATTTACACATTTGTTTATCAAAATTACAATAGCACTATGTTGCTGTGTCATACTCCCTAGATTTTGTGGTAATTTTAACATTCCCATGACTATATATTCAAGAGTCATTAGCAGGGCAGTCAGTAATATCTGGATATGTTGGTTTGAACCAGAAAGTTGGCAGATATCATTTAACAAATAATCAAGGCTTTCGAGTGGTTTATCATCTAGTTTACCACAGTTCAGAGTTCAGAAGGGTAGGAATTGGACCACGAGGGCGTTAGCCCGGTGGTTAAATACTGAAGCATCTGAACGATGAACCATGGTAAATTAGATGATAAATCACAAGAAGGCATCAGCCATTGTTTATCACAGAATATAGAGCTAGATTTCCTTCTTTGTTTAACTGGAAATCAAATCGAGCCATATTAGAATATTTCTTATATCGGAAATGTTTTAAATGATAGTCATGTTTTCAAACTAGATTAGCATGGTAACTTCCTCTGATCTAATTGACTACCTTGCATGAAGATTTTTATTTTATAACATCAAAGAATTTTTTCTTGGCGAATAGTTTATAATTATGGGGTTGATGATTGTATCACAATAGCATTTTAATGTGATTCTTTTCCTTACAGTCAGCTATGATGGATTTTTTCAATGACCAAATGAAGATGAGTGGCTTGGCACAGGCAGAGGGTAATCCTGTCATTGCAGTACAGATCAACCTCGATAAAAATTTTGCCTTTGTAGAGGTAAATATCAATGTTAAATGTTCATTTTAAATGTTTGTGGGAAAACTTTAAACTTGCTGAAAGCATGAATCATTGGTCTTCTCCGTTGAATATGAATAAAAAATATCAAAATCTATTTATATCTATGAAATTAGATTCAGTTGGAAATGACTAATATCAGAAAGCTAGTTTCTTCTAAGCTTGTAAGTTATTATGTGTATATGATTTTATAATTTGACAGTACTCTTTAAAATGAAATGTTGTAAATATCTTTTTAGTTCCGTTCAGTTGACGAAACAACACAGGCAATGGCTTTTGATGGAATAAACTTTCAAGGACAGTCACTGAAGATACGCAGACCTAGAGATTACCAGGTGTTGCCAGGAATGTCAGAAAATCCTTCAGTGAATGTACCAGGTACTAAGCAAACAAAGTCAGTGCGATATTGACTGCATGCAATTTAGTTAATAACATTAAGGAAGAAAATGTTGAGTTTAGAGGCTGTGAAATTTCAAGGCTATTGTTTCCACTAACAAATGTTTTTGACTTATATCTAACTGAGAATGTAACAGCTGAAAACAGACACTTCTACTTGCTTTGTACTGAACTGCAGAGTTAAAATGAAATGTTTAGATGTTGTTGTAATGAATGTTTAAGATGTTGTTTTTTTTTATCTAATGCTGTTGAAGGAGTGGTCCTATTAAGTTTTTGATCTGAAAAAAAAAGAGAATTGTGTTGAAATTATTGAAGGAGTGGGCCTATTACATTTTTAATCTGAAAAATAAAAAAAAAAGAGAATTGTGTTGAAATTATTGGAGTGGGCCTATTACGTTTTTGATCTGAAAAAAAAAGAAGAGAATTGTGTTGAAATTATTATGCAAAAATCAAAGTTACAAAAATATATATAATTGATTTCAGGTGTCGTGTCAACTGTTGTGCAAGATTCTCCAAACAAGATTTTCATTGGAGGATTACCAAACTATCTTAATGAAGATCAGGTATGTATATCCTGTCATGATTGTACAGGTGCATTGTGGGTACTATGTTGTCACATGATGTTACAGGAAGAGGCGACAGTGACGCAGACATCAGCACTTTGTTTTGTTGCAGGTAATTTCAGGTATTTGAGTGACACCACTAGGGGGACATAGTAAACCATCGTGATACAGTGCTATTCTTAAACTACTCCTCACATGAAATTGCGCGGCAAAAGATTTCAAGGAAAATCTACTGAAAGTTGACTGACTAGTAAATTTAAGGTGTTAGTTTTGCAAATTTAGTCGCGGTGTTTTTTGTTGCAGGATTTTCTCTTTGCAGGACACATTTGTTT
The DNA here is from genome assembly GCF_021730395.1 of Mercenaria mercenaria. NCBI lineage: Eukaryota > Metazoa > Mollusca > Bivalvia > Venerida > Veneridae > Mercenaria > Mercenaria mercenaria. The sequence continues at coordinate 31,903,213 of NC_069362.1, forward strand.
CAGTCCGCCATCTCCCTATGCCAGAGCTTTTAGATTTTTCAGGATTCTTTTTCAGGCCTTTTTCTTTCAGCTCTTCTCTTTCAGCAATTGTTGAAAATTTTAACAAATGTTGAATTTAAATTTTTTGTACGTAAAATGATATCTTTTGCAATGTATTTCTAAATTTCGCTTTCGGAATTCAGTGTTAATTAGAAAGAAAAAAATGTTACTTGAGGAATAGCACATGTATTGAACTAGTCAGGCATAAAAAGATTGCTTTGAATAAGATTGCTCTATATTGTATATTTTGCTGTTTTTTGAAAACACTTATTAATCTGTTTTCTGTTTTCTCTCCCCGTTTACTCCCTAGCATAGGGGAAGAGGTTGAGTTATCTCTAATTTGTGCTACAAGAATGCCAGGCAAGTGCTTACGTAAAAGTTTACTCAAGTTAAATCATGTAACCGAACTACTGTAGATAGGTAAGAATTCTGAGTGGGTTGGGAAAGAGAAAATGGCTTTTAAAAACGTTTGGGATTGGGACTTCTGAAGATTTTTTTTTTTTGTATTAAAAGAGTACTTAGGTCAGTCAGAGGAATGTTGTATTCATGGGAGTAACTTTTTCTTGAAGCAAAAATGTTTGAGGCCATATTTTTTTATATTAGAACTGTCATATTTGATTAAAGGTTTTAACTCATGCTTATCCTTCTTTCTGAAGTACATCTGTTTTATTTAAAAAAAAAGTAATGCATGGTTCTGTGAAACAAGTTTTCTTCAGCCAAAATGATAAACACTCGTACAATTTTGCTTCATGTTTTATATTGTTTCATTTAAACAGGTAAGTAAATTTTTATATGTTTATTATACTTCACTCTTTATACTGAAATATGTTTTTAAAAAGGTGTCTTGAACCACATAATTTTAACTTTGGTTGAAGACAGAAATGCTTTCATTATTGATTTAAAATAAAAAACACCCTTTTAAAAAAATCTATTTTCATTAGGCTTTAATATAAAATTCTGTATCAAAAATGAAATAATTCTTATCTTTTCTTTAAATTGATATTTATGTAGAAAGATGTAGAACTCTGTGCTCAGTTAGTTTTCTCTGTTGTTGTGAGGTTCTGTAACAGTATAATCAATCTTGTAGGTGAAGGAATTACTGACATCATTTGGACCACTAAAGGCTTTTAACTTGGTAAAAGACAGTGCTACTGGATTGTCAAAGGGCTATGCTTTCTGTGAATATGTAGAGATGATGGGAGGACCCTCAGTCACAGACCAGGTATATCACATGCTGCTTTTGTATTCCAACAGAAGATTGGTTATATTATTGTATTTTACATAAATTTATTCAATTTTTATGTCCCCTTGAAATGTTGGGCAACTAGATTTGTCGATGTCAGGATGTCCCAACATCCGTCCTAATAATTTTGTGCATCAAACCCTTCAGTTAGTATCAAATCTAATAAAAGCCATTATACATACGTGAAAAAAAGTTATACAGTCAACCCTGTATTTAGCAGCGAGTGAAGCTAGCGACACAATCTGGCTGCTGTAGGCAGGTGGGTGAGTGAGACAAGTTGAAATTGGGAAAAAAAAAACCATTTTGGGAAGTTAGCTAACTGGCTGTTTAAGGCAAATGGCTGTTTAATACTGGTGACTGCTATGTCTGATTCATCTGTATTTGAAAGAATGTAATTAATTGGTGATCACCTTATGCTGTTTCATTATATACTGCTGACAATCAGGCTTTGAATGTTGATTCCGGGGTGACAGATATTTCTCAGTCTGATAAAATGGAAGCATTTTTGAACATACTCGTGATGAAGTTGCTTTAAAACATTGTATTTTCCCTTAATTCTTAGTCTCTTATTTTGGACTTAATCTTTTTCATTCAGCTAATGAATTTTATTTTAAAGTGAAGAGAAATTGAAAATGTTTTCAGGCTTGTGCAGGGTTAAATGGAATGCAGTTAGGGGACAAGAAGCTTATCGTTCAAAGGGCGAGTGTTGGAGCTAAGAATGCCCAGGCAGCACCTGTACAGGTGCAGGTACCGGGTTTAAACCTCCAACAGGGATCAGGACCACCAACAGAGGTGCTCTGCTTGATGAACATGGTAACGCCAGAAGATCTCGAGGACGAGGATGAATATGAAGGTATAGAACAACAGCTGACAAAAAAACCTGTATTAGCATGTTCAAAAAAATATGATCTTGGCATACTGCATCAACCAAAGTGTTACATAAAATATCCCCAAATGTTTGAGAGATTGTTTTGCTGGATTTACTGGACAATGTCAAGTTCATATAAAAAAAGAAATTGAAGATAGTGAGTCAGATTTTTGACATGACAACTCTAAAATTATGTAAATATTGAGAAATATGAATGTCAGCTTATGAAAAAACCTTTCCCAGTATGACATTCAATATATAAATGAAGTTTATACTAATTTGGTTGTTCTTATTGATTAAATGATGTAACACTTGGTAAAATACATTTTCTAGTGTACTTAGCATTGATAAATAGTAATGACAGAATTATTGCTGTGTAACAACTATTCTGGTATTTTTATGCCCCCGAAGGGAGGCATATTAGTTTTCAACTGTCTGTCCGTTCGTTCGTTCGTTAGTCACAATGTTAACTTTGTGCATGAAGGCACTTTACTCGCGAACCACTGCACCCAGGACCTTCAAACTTCACATGCTGATAGTACTTATTGAGTATACCACCCCTACTGACTTTGGGGTCACCAGGTCAAAGGTCAAGGTCACAGGGGCCAACTTTAGTTTGCAGGAAGGCACTTTACTCTTGAACCATTGCATCCAGGACCTTCAAACTTCACATGCTGATAGTACTTAATGAGTACACCACCCCTACTGACTTTGGGGTCACCAGGTCAAGGGTCAAGGTCACAGGGGCCAATGCTAACTTTTTGCATGAATGCACTTTACTCGCGAACCACTGCACCCAGGACTTTCAAACTTCACATGCTGATAGTACTTATTGAGTACACCACTCCTACTGACATTGGGGTCGCCAGGTCAAAGGTCAAGGTCACAGGGGCCAACGTTAACTTTTTGCATGAAGGCACTTTACATGCGAACCTCTTCACCCAGGACCTTCAGACTTCACATGCTGATAGTACTTATTGAGTACACCACCCCTACTGACTTTGGGGTCACCAGGTCAAAGGTCAAGGTGCTGCGGGGGCATTTGTCACCATTAGTGACAGCTCTTGTTTAGAAATGGTAGTCATTATCATCACGTTTCTCACATTTTGGTGGCATTAGAAAAGTAATTATAAAATATGAAATAACTTTTCATCAAAACAGTGTGACTACTGAGTTCTTTAAATAAAGAAGAGATTTTACTGTAATAATAAACTGACGTGTTTCTATATTTAGACATTCTGGAGGATGTACGAGAAGAGTGTGGCAAGTATGGTATGGTGAAGAGTTTAGAAATCCCAAGACCAATCAAGGGTATAGATGTCCCAGGATGTGGAAAGGTACAAAATAACTATCCTTTCTTGTTGTATTGTACAATTGTGCTGAATTATATATGGCAGCATCACTAGTTTTCAGATAATACCTTAAAAATGCATTTTCATTTGTCTGGAGACAGATTATATGAGCCGTGCCATGAGAAAACCAACTTAGTGGGTTTGCGACCAGCATGGATCCAGACCAGCCTGCGCATCCACGCAGTCTGGTCAGGATCCATGCTGGTCGCTTTTAAAACCTACTGGAATTGGAGAAACTGTTAGCGAACCGCATGGATCCTGACCAGACTGCGCGGATGCGCAGGCTGGTCTGGATCCATGCTGGTTCCAAACCCACTATGTTGGTTTTCTCATGGCGCGGCTCAATATATCAAGTTTACTTCATTTTAGGAATATCAGTATGGGTAAATAATTGGTCTTAATTGGTATTCTACCTTTTGATGACAGTTAATGTCATTGTCATTTATAATTATTCAAATACTCAATATTGCATACAATATTTATAGATGAAATAATGCAAATCATGTGAAACAGATTTAGACAATACCAAACTCCGATATCTGTTCTAAAATGAGAAACACAGCCAATGTAGGATTCAAGCATTTTGATTTGTTAAAATGATGGCCTATAAGGAGTTGATTAATAGAAATATCTTTGACCAAGCGATTTCATATTTGCTTTATTTTTTTGTCCTCTGGTAGCTGTATTGACCTTAACCTTGTGCTAATGCAGCCAAATGTGCCGGTTAATATTGTTCAAGTTCTTCAAAAGATTTGAAATGAATGTTACTTGTCTTTTTGATATGTGTAGTAATGGCAAGTAGTAGAGAGGGGTAAGATTCTTTCAAATTATAATTGAAGTACACAGATTGAACGATACATGTCCCATTTCACTTGGTCATTTCCTATATTGAATGTTCTTTTACAGATTTTTGTTGAGTTTAACTCACTGATAGATTGTCAAAAGGCACAGCAAGCTCTGACAGGGCGGAAATTCTCAAACAGAGTTGTTGTCACATCATACTATGAACCAGACAAATACCATCGCAGAGAATTCTAACAGAAATTCTACACGCTGATTTTATGTTGTTTACTGATCATTGTCTGAAATAATCTTCAGTTGAAATATTTACATGATTTGTCAAGCTTCGTTTTACTGGATCACTGCAAGTGTAACAGCAGTAGTAGGAAAGGTCTGCAAGGAAGACTCCAGACAACAGATAGACACTGTTATTTCTACAAAAAGTAATACGACTGGAAGCCAGGGCATTCAGTGGCATTCTAAAATAACATGAGAGTTTGTTAGTGTAATTAAATTCAGTTAATTTCAGGAGTCCAACTGAATAAATTTTCAAAGCTTTTATTTTCTTGTTCAGTAATACTGTCTCTTTGTTTAATTGGAACAAATACTACTTTAACCTTTAGCCTGCTAGCAGCAAGTAATTTTCCCATTGCGACCAATGCAGACCAGGATCAGCCTGCACATCCGTGTAGGCTGATCATGGTCTGCACTGTTCGCTATTCAGCCAGTAAATTTTCAGTGAACACCCCTTTGAATAAAAAATGGTACTGCCCAAATTGAATGATGGATCAGTCCATTTTAGAAATTTACAGGGTAAAGGTTAAAAAATGTTGGACTAAAGTGTAGCTTTACATGCTGGAATTATCCACTTTTTCAGTATTAGTAGTATCATTGTATATTTGCAATCTTTTTTAAGTAGAAAAATTCTTCAAGTAAATACCCTGTAGTTGTTGCTTGAAAGGGTCAGCATGTAATATGGGGCCACTCCTTTCAATACTGTATAAAGGTCAACATCTGCAGAATAAGATTCATGGATTCAGCTGTAATGTTATTTGTTTAACGTTGTAAAAACTATTTAAAATTTTTTATTTGTTGAGACTGTTTTGTCTAGATAATGTTGGTGGATGTTAGTATAGCAAAACTTTAATTTGTATTCCAAGGATTTTGACCTATTTTTTTTTATCCAATGTTTCGTATTTATTTTATTTCTATGATATTGTTTCCATAGATACACTGGATATCTGTATATTGCGAAAATCTATTGAACATAAGGTAATAAAAACACAACACAATTATGTAAGGATAGAAACTTGTATTTTGTTATTAATAAAGCCAACATAGAGATTTCATGATGTATACTTTGACCTTAAGAGCTGTTTTCTCATAATGCTGCTACTATTATAAGATAAATAAAATTATCTCATTTACATTTGTCTTTATTTTGTACATTTGCCATTTAATAAAATGTTCTGGTATGAATTTTATAAAAGCGACACAGCAACTGTTACTCCTACACAAATATGTCAGACCTTTTAGAACAAATATTAAATTTGTAGATGGCACAAGTTCATAGCATTATTGCACTTCACAAATTAATGTCCAAGAGATGTATCAATACAGCACAAACGTAAAATTACTATGAGAAATGAACATGATAATTGCATATCATTAGAATGAAACATGTCCTGTCATTCGTCTTAGTTGTTCGTAACTCAACCAGAATACTGCAAGCCATGGACCCTGGAAAGAGGAAAAGCAGAAGCCGAGTCTGTACAGTACTGAATCACATATACACAGAAAATAGTTCAGAATAAAGAACATTGTATTGTACAAATCCAGATGAATACAGGCTTGAATAAGACATGGACATTTTAGCTCCATTATACAAAGTATATGGAGAGGTATTCTACTCATTCCATTATCTGCATCCTTTGCTTGGTTAAAGGGTTGATGCATTTTTCCTTTGTTATTATTTCATGGATTTACTTAAACTTGCAATAGTTGTTCCTCATCATGACCCACATCATATGACTTAAGGCAATAACTCCTGCAACAATATTTTATGAATTGGTTCCCATTTTACTCCAGATTTCAGGTTAGTTTTGATGCACTTTTGCTCTGTCTCTTGTTACTTAATAGATTTGATTCAAACTATTGAAACAGTTGTTTCACATAATCAGCCACGTCTTCACTCGAGAGCCACCACTCCTGGACCATTATTTTTACTTTGAATTTCAGATTACAGTTTTAATGCACTTTATTTCTTTTATTACTTTGCTGATTGAGTCAAACTTGATTTAAAAATTTATAGTTCTACAACATATCATATGACACAGGATCCATAACTCTGGCACACATATTTCATAAATAATGCTCCCTTAGAACTTAGATTTTCAGGTTAAAGTTTGATGCATTTTCACTCTTTTCTTTTTTTTTTTTCCCCCCCGCTTACTACTACATGGATAAATGTCATTTAAACATTAGATGGTTGTCATATATCATCACTGATATTACAAATTACAACTCCAGTTTAGTATAACTGGAGGTAATTGTAAACAATGAATTCAGTAATATTTTCTACTATGTTAATTGATATTCAGACCTTTTGCAAATATATGAGAAAAATATGGGTTTTTTAAAAAAAAAAAAAATAGGCATCTTCCAGTAGGATATTCTTAAAGAAAAAGTGGAGCACATCATAAACAAATGCATAAGGAGCCTTTAGGTTTTTATGTACTTTTGCAAATAGTTGTTCCATCTCATATAACACAAGATGCATTACTTTGGGAGAATTATGTCTTCATGTCTTCCCCCCCCCCTCTGGGGGAGAATTGTAGAACCTTCAAACTTCATAGGGTTGTAGGGCTGCTGGAGTAGATGACCCCTATTGTTTTTGGGGTCACTCTGTCAAAGGTCAAGGTCACAGGGGCCTGAACATTGAAAACCATTTCCAATCGATAACTAGAGAACCACTTGACCCAGAATGTTGAAACTTAATAGGATGATTGGTCATGAAAAGTAGATGAACCCTATTGATTTTGGGGTCACTCCATTAACGGTCAAGGTCACAGGGGCCTGAACATTGGAAACCATTTCCGATCAATAACTAGAGAACCACTTGACCCAGAATGTTGAAACTTCATAGGATGATTGGTCATGAAGAATAGATGACCCCTATTATTTTTGGGGTCACTCTGTCAAAGGTCAAGGTCACAGGGGCCTGAACATTGAAAACCATTTCCGATCAATAACTAGAGAACCACTTGACCCAGAATGTTGAAACTTAATAGGATGATTGGTCATGAAAAGTAGATGAACCCTATTGATTTTGGGGTCACTCCATTAACGGTCAAGGTCACAGGGGCCTGAACATTGGAAACCATTTCCGATCAATAACTAGAGAACCACTTGACCCAGAATGTTGAAACTTCATAGGATGATTGGTCATGAAGAATAGATGACCCCTATTATTTTTGGGGTCACTCTGTCAAAGGTCAAGGTCACAGGGGCCTGAACATTGAAAACCATTTCCGATCAATAACTAGAGAACCACTTGACCCAGAATATTGAAACTTCATAGGATGGTTGGTCATGTAGAGTAGATGACCCCTATTGTTTTTGGGGTCACTCTGTCAAAGGTCAAGGTAACAGGGGCCTGAACATTGAAAACCATTTCCGATCAATAACTTGAGTATCACTTGACCCAGAATGTTGAAACTTCATAGGATGATTGTACATGCAAAGTAGATCAGCCCTATTGATTTTGGAGTCACTCCGTTAAAGGTCAAGGTCACGGGCCTGAACATTGAAAACCATTTCCGATCAATAACTAGAGAACCACTTGACCCAGAATATTGAAACTTCATAGGATGGTTGGTCATGTAGAGTAGATGACCCCTATTGTTTTTGGGGTCACTCTGTCAAAGGTCAAGGTAACAGGGGCCTGAACATTGAAAACCATTTCCGAACAATAACTTGAGTACCACTTGACCCAGAATGTTGAAACTTCATAGGATGATTGTACATGCAAAGTAGATCACCCCTATTGATTTTGGAGTCACTCCGTTAAAGGTCAAGGTCACGGGCCTGAACATTGAAAACCATTTCCGGTCAGTAACTTGAGAACCACTCGACCCAGAATGATGAAACTTCATAGGATGATTGTTCATGCAGAATAAATGACCCCTATTGTTTTTGGGGTCACTCCGTTAAAGGTCAAGGTCATAGGGGCCTGAACATTGATAACCATTTCCAATCAATAACTTGAGAACCTCCTGATCCAGAATGTTGAAACTTCATAGGATGATTGAACATGCAGAGTAGATGACTCCTATCGATTTTGGGGTCACTCTGTTAAAGGTCAAGGTCACAGGAGCCTGAACATGGAAAACAATTTCCGATCAGTAACTTGAGAACCACTTGACACAGAATGTTGAAACTTCATAGGATGATTGAACACGCAGAGCAGATGACCCCTATTGATTTTGGGGTCAGTCTATTAAAGGTCAAGGTCACAGGGGCCTGGTCATTTAAAATCATTTCTGGAAAATAACTTGAGAACCACTTGACCTAGAATGTTGAAACTTAATAGGATGATTGGACATGCAGAGTAGATGATCCTTATTTATTTTGAGATCACTTGATCAAAGGTCAAGGTCAAGGAGCCTGAACAGTGACTTGAGAACCACTAGGCCAATAGTGTTGAAATTTAGCAAGATGACTGGACATGCCAAGTAGATGATCCCTATTGCAGCCAACCAAACCATCAGTGTCTCTTTGACTTTCGCTCCTGACCCCTATTGACTTCTTGCCTATAGGACTTTGCATTGGGGGAGACATGTGCTTTTTTACAAAAGCAATTTCTAGTTATTTCTTGAGTTATGTCCCTTCTACATGTAGATGCACTTTGCCTCTGTTTAAACTAAATGGATTTGATTCAGACTTAAACTGTTGTCCAACATCCTTATCCACATCCGAGGTATTAATCTCTAGTGGTAGTGGTAGTGGCAGTTTTCTCAGCTCTGCCCTATTTCGCTTTACACCATGGAAATGGTGGAGCATACTGTCTCCCCTGATAGTTCTTGTTTAAATGCGCTGTGAGAAGTTTACTTCTTGTTAGGAATGTGAAACAATTTTAGCTTATAATACTTACCAAACGACAGTATGTTGGTACAAAACCTTTATAGAGAGCCATAAAACCTTCCTGTTTTACAGTCTTTATACAGCAATCTATGGAATTCTTGTATAGTACTGGCCTGAAACAAGAATTGAACGTCACATCAGTCCAGCTGTTTCATAACTGTGTTTATGAACTTACCACCCTGTCTGATAGTATACTATATTTAAATGTCAGTGCATGAATTGATAATCATGTTATTTTAAGAACTGATTTATGATGGCTCATTGATTAATCATGTTAGATATGAATTCATCATTACATATGCTTATGAATTGATGATCATATCTGTTCACAAGTCATTCATTCAAAAAATAATCATTTTAGTGTCAAAAATTTCTTATATTAATGTCTGTTCACGAATTAATTACCATACTGGCTACTGAAGTGATGATCTTACTGTTTCAGAAACGGTTGTTATTAGTAGAGTTCACATATTTATCAGCAAGTTAGTGCACGAATTCACCACCACAGAAACTTCTGAATCAATCTTACCAATTCAAAAAATTTATCGGGTTAGGTTAGAAATTCATCAACTTGTTCACGAATCAATCATTGCATTCAGGGTCTTGTGAACTGTCCATCTTGCCGTTTCCAAAGTTTGTTGTATTACATTGTAGTTCACCTATTACTATACGCTAATCTGGTCAGTTTCCCAATTTTACATCATTTAAGTACACAAATATACTGAACAAAATAAGTAACTTCCGCTGTGTTCCAGTTCAAATATATCTAAATATGAAAACAAGGGTTAAATTATTTTTATATGTATTGCAAGAGTATTGCAATGTGAATTTGTGTGGAACATTTTATGGCTACGTTTACGGAAAACATGAAATGGTTGATTAAATGTGGTACGAGTCGTACACCAACATCACACATTAATACCGGGTATGGCCACCTTGAGCATCGAGGACAGCCTGGCATCGTGACAAGTGCGTTGATTTCGGCCACTTCCGAATTAAGGCTTGTGTTAGTTCCTTGACGTTCGACGGTGGAACAGGGCGACGTCTAACACGCTGGTCCAATGTTCGATGGGATTCAGATCTGGGCTTTTGGCAGGCCAGTCATTAATAAATGCAATGTTATTCGTCCTGAGGAAATTTACAGTATCTCTAGCTATATGGCTTGTGGCATTATCCTGTAGAAACAGAGTGATATTGGCATTATTTTGAAAGAGTGGGATAACGTGCCTTCGCAAGAATCTCTTCTCGGTAGCGTTGGGAATTCCCATCGATCACGACGATAACCATCCATAATGTTTGCCCAGAACAAGACGGAACCTCCACACCCAAAATGTACATAGCAGTCGGCATAACGGTTATTTCTTCTACGGTATACTCGAACCCTGCCATCATTTCGATGAATAGAAAATCGACTCGTCAGAGAAGAGAACGCTATTCCATTGTTGTCTTAACCACCGATGGTGTGCCCAATTAACACGATTTACGCGGTGACGTCGCGTAATAACACAGATGCCGTAGGGACGACTTCCACGTAGACCACCCTCGCGCAGACGACAGTTTGGTCGAATATAAGGTTATGTGTACAAGGGGTGTTAGCGGCAGTCGCAGTGACAGCTTCGTAAGTGAGTGTTTATGATATACCGGTCTTGCTCAGGCGTCGTGACGCGCAGACTTCCACTACGTGATAAACCTTCGTACGCCCTGTTGCTTGAATAAGGTTTCGAATAGCACGGCTCGAACTGCCTACAACCTGTCGCAATACCAGCATTAAGCATGCCAATGGCACGTTCACGTAAATTTGATGGAATTCTAAGCATATCAAAAAGATATGTGTAATGCGTACAATCCAATTATAATTTGTTTTATTTGACACAATGTCATAATCGTTCGCCGGAATATGTGTATGCCATTTGACATGTTAATTTCTTTTTGTAACATAGAAATCGGAAGTTTCTCTTTTTTGTTCAGTATAGTTATCGTGTCAATTCAAGATGGGTTAAAGCGCAAGAATAACATACTGCAGTTACCTACTATGCATTTCATTAATGACTAAATAAGCGCTAAATAAGGTCAAGTTTTGGAAAAAAAATAAAGTGGACCACGTCTATCATTTTACTCGGTCCATAAACCCAGTATTGACTTGGCAACATATTATAAACCTTACCTGCCATTTTCTGTTGGTTGATTCATAACCCGAGTTTTCACTACGTCAGCCGGCGTACACATAATAGCTGCCACTAAACCAGAACAAGCACTGAAAGAAACCACAAAAGACGAGGTTGATACTTTTATTATCAACAGTGATTTGATCTGTCATTCCTACATTAATTATAAACCAGTCTAGGAAAGGAATTGAAAGAAAATCATGTAAGAGGAGACTAAGCCCGTATGATTTTTTTTTGAATTTTATTATATGTACAGGCAAAATAATAAAATTCCATACCTAGATATCCCGTGCACAATGTAGTTGTCAGGTAGTGATGTTTTGATGATTAACTGTCTTTTTACAGTATCGTATGTGACAAGATCTGAAAAACAACACAGAATGTCACTCACATTTTAACTTTGAATCTCAATCTAAAAAGATTTGGCAAAAACAAGTGTCTCATATTGTTTTTGTTTTTTTGTTTGTTTGTTTGTTTGTTATATGCGTTTAAACGCCGATTTTCAACAGTATTTCAGTTATGTAACGGCGGGCAGTTAACCTAACCAGTGTTCCTGGATTCTGTACCTGTACACACCTGTTCTCCCCAAATAACTGCCAACTTCCCCACATAAATCAGTGGAGGACGAATGATTTCAGACACAATGTCTTTTATCATATCGTCACGGAAAACATATGCCCCGCACAGGGATCGAACTCACGACCCGTAGATCTGCGCTCTCCCTACTGTGCTAAGCGGGCGGGCTCATTGTAGAATTGGTCACAATATCACTTAAATTGCTACATTATTTAAAATAGCTGATTCTGCCAAATATTACCTCCAACATTGACTAGAACACTTCTTTGTACATTTGGCACCCACCCACGCCATAATCCTCTTATACCAGATTCCCTGAATATTGTTCGAAATGCCTGAGCACAGCTTTTTACCCTGAAATATGCATGTCATTCACTGCACTCTCGGCTAATTTTAGTCTAAGAGACAGTCAACAAAACAATTAGTAATTTTATAAGCACATGTGCTGTTTCTCTTAATTGTCATAACGAGCAAATTTAGTCATTCTTGAATGAACTATTTTGGATACACAGAATTAGAGAAAATGTGAAGAAATGCCGAAAATAACTACATGTACCATTTTTAGGCTTTGGTGAGACTGTCTTTACCTTTTTTTTCGGAAACACTCGTAAAAAAATCGGTTGCCTCCGCAGACAATCTTGTCTAGTCGTAATAAGCATTACTCGGTAACGTACCTGACTGGTTTACCCTCCAATCGTCGACGTCCTTCCATTTGCATCTGGACTTTGACTAGATCTGTCGGACTGGCGGCGAACTGACCGAGAGCTCCGCACGTTCCACTAACAATCACTGATTTCCTGATGTAATTGACAGATCAATTTAGTGAATAATGTTTTCATTGAAAAGGTATGAAAATTGGTACAGAAAGAAACCCGGCCCTCCTGCGTTAAGTACAGTGCATTTTGAAGCCACAGTGGGCGCTGGAAATATTTTTGTCTACGAACAGACCTTGTTTAGCTGCTGAAGTAATTGAGGAAAGAGCTTAAAGGAAGCAATACAACTTACTCTGAATACTGATGCAATGGCGGTCATGTAAGACATAGCGAATCACATATTAAAGTTAACATATTTTTTATAAACAACTGATGTTGTTTTTTATTGTTTAGAACTGCTCTCAGGCACTTTTCTCTCATCGATTTTGGTTCGAGTCTCATTTGGGGCGTATTGTTTTTTTTTTTTCATTTGAGGAAGCCATCCATTTGGCTTCCAGAATATCGATGGTTACACCAATGTGCCGGTCTGTGATGAAATAATGCACCTGGGATCTTCCTCTACCATCAAATGCTGAGAAGTCGACATATGACCTGTAATTGTGTCAGTGTGACTTTAAATCCAACTACAACAACAACAAAACTGTTGTCACATCAAGATAGTTATATTTTTTTTCTTACCAAAGCGGAAATGAACCATCTTCATTCTTTTGAAACACGTGGTCCCGTAATCCTTCATATATTACCATTCGAAAACCGGAGTATACTGGAACCAAGTGCGGAAATAATTATGTTAACATTATAACTGCCAGTTTGCGTATTTGAAAGCTAAATCATTTATTCAAGCTAAAAGCAGAAATGAAAACGTAAGAATTAGAGACTCCACCACTTTTGTAAACTAGCTGCATGCTTTGTTACTAGAGGACGCGACAGCTTTTCCTAAGCTTATCTTTCACGTTTTCGAGGTCTTCGCCCGTTTCTGTACTAGTATATATACCTTTTTCATCTTTAGTTGCATTAAATTTCATAACAAAATCAGTAATTTTATTTCCAACAGCAGTGCAGTATTTTATAGTAGTTGTAAGATGGTATTACGCATAAACAAATGGTCTTTCAGATACACTTACGCTCCGCCATTGATAATTAAGTGGATGAGGAATATATAGTGTTGCCCTTGTCTGTCAGCATGTATGTATATATATATTGTATGTGTGTGTTTCGAACGCCTTTTCCGGCCGAGAACTTTGTCGTGCCGCACGATTGGATTTCTTAAAAATAATTTTACACAAATGACCATCATGATGTCCATGCGTCAGTGCTTATTTGGTCCATAAACGATACAGGTAACAGTTTAATTGTTCGATTCTGACCCAGAACTTTAAGAGCTCAAACGTCAAGGTCAATGCGCAAGATTTTCACTCGTAAATTATAGCAGTTAAAGTATCATGTCCGGTGCGTCACTATGTTTAAAAATCACTTGGCACAAGTAACCACCATAACCAGAATTGTTATGTGCAAAACCCAGACCCTAGCTCAAAGGTCAATGTCACAATTAGAGGTCAAAGATCATGTTAATGTCATCTTTGGTCCCGTCAATAGCCGCTTTCATACATGGATGGATAGTCAAATAACTAAGATAACTGGGAAAGAAAGTCACAACAGACGCAGACTCATCTCTCAAAAATCATGATCACATTTTGAGGTCAAATATTTTGTCCTTTTTTTGTGTCCAGTCTGTCACTTCTATATACAATGTAGATATTTAGATTACTCAGAATAGCAATTCGTCATGTAATAATAAAAGAGATGCCCCTTGCGATACATATACCCTAGCTCGATCAAAGTGCTCGGAAAATCGTGTGCGGCCGAGAAATTTGTGGTATTTTGGAATAATTTGGTAAAAATGTCCACCACGCAAAGACATAGGGCATATACATCTGTCTGTACATTACACAGCGGGACATTTGTGTCGAATGGGTATAGTGGACGCAACTTGACCCCGATGGTTGACCTTTGTATTATAATACATAATTAGGCACAACCTGTTATTGAAAAGGAGTGTACGTTAAACACGAGCTGCACGAAAAAAGGAAATATAAATTTTTGCAAATATAAATTAGTGTATTGGAAAGTTTTAACTGGTCAAATGTAAGTATATATACTTTGATACTTCACTGTTTACAAACTAATTCCATATAAATATACACGGCTACCCTAAGCACCCTTGATTTCTACAATGAAATTATCTATATGAATAATCAGCCTAAGGTCAACCATCGCGGTCAAGTTGCGACTACTATAGATTTCTAGCTATCTACTTTTGGGATAATATTCTGTATAAATGTAAACTCTCACACACTTATCATAATTCTTACCTATCTGTCTGTAAAGTGCAGGTGAAATTCCTTGCCATAATTTAAACAGTCCTTCTTCTGTTACTGAAAAGACAAATAAAGTAACGTATATTGTGTTTACTAAAACTTTGTATTTAGACTGTATAAAAACAGAAACATTTGAGCCACCTAAATACAAAGGCATATTCGCCAAGAACATAAATATAGTTGACATATTTAGTATCATAAGTATATTCATTGACTTATGGCATGTACACGCGACACATGGTGTATTCAAGTGACTCTTCTTCTTCTTTGTTCGCACTACACTGTCAGACTAGTAGCCTCGATGAAACTTGTGGTTTGCCGCAGATCCTCAATGCCTCCATACAGTTTCTGGAGGATTGAGGTATCTATCGGCCAAGTCGCAACTCGCTCCTGGTCATGCTTTTTACATTTCTGGAGTATATGCTCCGTAGTGTGATCTTCCTCACCACATGGACAGCTTGGTAATGGTGCCAGTCTGTATTTCTTGTACATGTGAGCACTGAGCGTGTTGTGCTCTGAGCGAAGTCTGACCAGCATCACTTGTTTAGACCGATCAATGAGATGAAAACATCTTCCTCTATTCTTGGTCTCGTTAGTACCTTGATGATGATGACTTTCTCCTTGAAGCTCACAGGTGTTGTTGATTGATCTGACGAGCTCCTAGCTTAGCCAGTTGGTCTGCTCTTCATTGCCTGCTGGTCCACAATGGGATGGAATCCACTGAAGTGCTAGTTTGCAGGTTATACTCAGGCTCTGCATTCTCCTGGCTAGCTGTGGAACTTTATTGTTGATCAGAGCTTCCATGACAGACAGTGCATCTGTGAGGAAGACGACTGATAAGCTTTCTTCTACCGAGTCTTTAATCATTGAGACAGCCTTCATGAGTGCTTCAGTCTCTGCCTTGTAATTTCTGCAGTGTTTTCCTGTACCTACATGTAGTGTTTCTCTCTTGCCATATGCGTTTAAAATAAAACCTCCTGCTCCTCCATCTTTGATGACGCATGTGGCTGATCCATCTGTATAGACATGAGTCCATGTTTCCGGAGAATAGTCTTCATTGATCATAGCCAGTGTGAGGCTCTTCCGAATACCTTCATCCTCTTGTTTCCCGCAGTCAAGATGAGGAACAGCAAGTCTCACAGTCACTGAAGACAGATCATTCCCTAGAGGGGATATAATGACTTCTCTACCTAGGCGAGTCTTTGGTATGTTCAGCTCAGTTTGGAACTCTCGATTGAGTTTCTTTGCCTCGCGAACAAAGCTGCTACGTTTGAGCCGAGTTTTGGTGTAGCCATCCAACTTGATTTTCATGGGATGGTCTTGAAAAGATATGAACTTCTCTGCTTGAAGCATGCCCTTTGCATGTCTCCAGTCTTGTAACGGCTGTGTACCTGTTAGCTTCTCCATGAAGGAGATCGGTTTAGACTTTGTAGCACTTGTCATGATCCGCAATGCTTGGTTTTGAAGCTTGTCTAGAACATGTTGGTTAGTTTTGGCAGTAATGGACCAGGCAGTTGAACTATACTCTAAATGGGGTCTCATTGTTCCCTGATATACTGTCTTGAGTATGTGCACTATGACTACACAGCCATTCAAGTGACTCGATCGTGGTGTGTTCGCGTGACTAATGGTGATATAAAGTTACTATCGATGCGTTCAAGCGACTCATCGTGTGTCTAAGTGACTCCTGGTGTGTTCAAGTGACTCGTGGTGTGTTCAAGTGACTCATGTAAGTTCAAGTGACTCACTGTGCGTTCAAATGACTCGATGTGTGTTCACGTTACTCCTAGTGCCTTCAAGTACTAGTAACTCCTGGCGCGTTCACGCGACTCCCGGTGCGTTCAACTCATGATTCATGATACGTTCACGTAACTCATGGTGCATTCATGCTTCCGAGTAGACACGTAAGGCTTTGAACAATGACAGCTGGTCACAGGGCATATGTTAAGTGCAGCTGTCATCTACTATTTTAATGCAACATAAAACTTCTTAATGTGGATTTTTTTTTTTGATAATCTGGTGACAATGACCAACAACTTACCAATGCCATGCATGATTTTCAGCATTCCTCTGTTGGAATGCGACACTGTGGTCCCCGCAATATTGATCTCCCCTTGAATCTGAAGTCGTGTCCGGGTTAAATCCAAAGGATATGTCACTGAAAACGGAAAAAAAAAACAAAAATTCAAATACACAAAAAATGCATAATTTATCAAGAAGAATTTCGTTCTTTTAAAAAAATCTTTTCATTTAGTTAAATCTATATCAGGACATTGCCAGTTAGATCACAAAATCTTCATGTTCTCAGTCGTGATTTAAACTGCATGAACTATAAAGAAAACAAGGATGCAGAAAACTGCATCTTTTGTGAAACAAAATAAAAAAGTCATTTCATTGCATACAAGTAAACATTTATTTGTATTCTTTTAATAAAATTATAACTACGACTGCCGAGCTTTAGTTGATCTTGAAACTTTAGGCGTTTTGTCCTCAGATAAAACCTGTATACACTACGAGTGACTTCCGTCCGTGAAGAGTGAAGCAATGTACTATAAACTCACCAGATTCTGCCACCATTGCAGATACTGCCGACAACACAAACTTGTAGGCCAGTCTTTCCCCGGGAGATGTTGTAACCTGGACATCGTCATCCGCCATGCCAGATTTTTTTTATACTAGTCCGTTAACATCAACAAGCATCCGACCCTAAAACAGTTAACGCTACAAATCAAATGTCTGTTCGCCGATCACTGCTAGATCAGTGACACACGAGTATATAAAATTATTTTTCGTGACGCTATTAAACGCGTTCGACAATAAGACTCTTCTATCGTGCCAATATGAAATCAGCACTTCTCTACATTTACTGGTACATGTACAAAGTTAGTGGTGGTCGACATTGAAGATTTTCCACTGTGACACCATCCATATCAGTAGGGAACAGTATTAAACGTGGTCGACACTAAAAAACTTTAGTGGCGAGGAATCAACAACGATCAATTTACGTGTACAATAGTAATCGTGTTCGACAATGAAAACCTGCGATGAGGAATCATCACCGATCAATTTACATCAACACTATTAAACACGGTCGACACTGAAAACATTCTGTGATGAGGAATCAGCACCAATCTATTTACGTCAACACTATTAAACACGGTCGACACTGAAAACATTCTGTAATGAGGAATCACCACCTATCAATTTACGTCAACAATATTAAACACGGTGGACACTGAAAAATTTCTGTGATGAGGAATCAGCACCGATCAATTTACGTAAACAATATTAAACACGGTGGACACAGAAAACTTTCTGTGATGAGGAATCAGCACCGATCAATTTACGTCAACAATATTAAACGTGTTCGACACTGAAAACCTTTTATGACCAGGAATCAGCACCGATCAATTTAGGTCAACAATATGAAACTCGGTCGACACTTAAAATATTCTATCGTGGACGCATTGGTCGAGAGGGCTAAGACGCTTTCCTACGGAGGTGAAGGCCCCTGGTTCGAATCCTGGCTACTCCCATTGCGGTGTGTCCTTGGGCAAGGCACTTTATCACGATTGCCTCAGTCGACTCAGCTGTAAATGGGTACCAGCATATTGCTGGGGGTGAGGTATAATTGGTTTTAACTGTTTTTAATATAGGGTCGCAGAAAAGCTCTGTAGAGCTTATGTTAATTGTTTCACCAAGCGACGTAAATAAAATTTACCTTTATTCTATGACGAGGAATCAGCACCTATAAATTTACGTCAACAATATTAAACACGGTAGACACTGAAACTCTTGTGACGAGGAATCAGCACCAGTCAATTTACGTCAACAATTTTAAACATGGTCGACACTGAAAATTTCTTTGGACGAGATATCAGCACCGATCAATTTACGTCAACAATATTAAACACGTTCGACATTGAAAATCTCTTGTGACGAGGAATCAGCACCGATTAATTTATGTGAACAATTTTAAACGTGGTCGACACTGAAAATCTCTTGTGACGAGGAATCGGCACCGATTAATTTATGTGAACAATTTTAAACGTGGTCGACATTGAAAATCTCTTGTGAAGAGGAATCAGCACCGATTAATTTATGTGAACAATATTAAACGTGTTCGACATTGAAAATCTCTTGTGACGAGGAATCAGCACTGGTTAATTTATGTGAACAATTTTAAACGTGGTCGACATTGAAAATCTCTCGTGACGAGGAATCAGCACCGATCAATTTATGTGAACAATATCAAACGTGGTCAACACTGAAAATCTTTTGTGACGAGAAATGAGCACGGATCAATTTACGTTAACAATATTAAACATGGTCGTCGTCGACACTGAAAATCTCCTCTGAAGAGGAATAAGCACGGATCAATTAACGTTAACAATATTAAACGTGATCGTCGTCGACACTGAAAATCTCTTGTGACGAGGAATGAGGACCGATCAATTTACGTTAACAATATTAAACGTGGTCGACATTGAAAATATCTTGTAACGAGGAATCAGCACCGATTGATTTATTTGAACAATTTTAAACGTGGTCGACACTGAAAATCTCTTGTGACGAGGTATCATCTCCGATTAATTTATGTGAACAATATTAAACGTAGTCGACACTGAAAATCTCTTGTGACGAGGAATGAGCACGGATCAATTTACGTTAACAATATTAAACATGGTCGTCGTCGACACTGAAAATCTCCTGTGAAGAGGAATGAGCACGGATCAATTTACGTTAACAATATTAAACGTGATCGTCGTCGACACTGAAAAACTCTTGTGACGAGGAATGAGGACCGATCAATTTACGTTAACAATATTAAACGTGGTCGACATTGAAAATATCTTGTAACGAGGAATCAGCACCGATTGATTTATTTGAACAATTTTAAACGTGGTCGACACTGAAAATCTCTTGTGACGAGGAATCATCTCCGATTAATTTATGTGAACAATTTTAAACTTGGTCGACACTGAAAATCTTTGTAACGAGGAATTAGCACCAATCAATTTACGTCAACAATATTAAACTTGGTCGATACTGAAAATCTTCTGTGCCGATGCATCAGGAAGCGTGGTTGGAATGGCAAAGGAATCACCAATCAAAATACATTATATAATTAATCCTAATCGAATTGTGCAAACAGTAACACTGAAATTGCTCAAAAACTCAAAGAGAAATCTGTAGTAAACAGAAGAAAACTTAAGCTTAATGGTAGTATGTTGGCATATTTCGCACAATAAAATAGATCAGAAAGACGTTTAGATCGAATCTATTTTTCATCAAGTGAACACCAGATGCCATATTTACTCGGGTGGCTTAGCCACGAGTGAAAAATATCTTAATCTTATAGCTATATGTAAAGGCTTTCTTTTTATTTTATGTCTTTTCAATGCGCCCTCGTGAAATTATTACGCCCGACGTATAACCGCCAATCGTGCATAAATAGTTTTAAAGCACTCTTTTGCTATAAATTATTTCGATTCTTATATGCCTTTAATCTAAAACAGTAGATAAAATAAAGTAGCGCTCTTTCTTGGTCGCAATAAAAACTTTGACGTCACCGCACGTTGACGTGACGTCATTCTAGCGTAAGCGTGTTTTAACAAAGACAAGCATAATAAAATTATTAGAATGGATTTTACTTGATCCGTGCAACCAGTGAAAATATATTCTAACACGATCCGATTCATTTTCCTTTTAAACAAAGAAGGCAGAAAACAGTGAATTATTATACAACAAATCACTGTTCTGACGTCACAATTATTACGTCATGGCGTCAAACGGCATAGCGGCGCGCTGGAAAAGAAACCGATTGAAAACGGGCAAAGTTTTAGTGAATGTCGTCAAGGATGTACTTAAAAATCCTTGGTAACGTGTTAGAATCGAAATAATATATCTCATTTAGTGATTTGCTCTTGAATAAATCATTGTTTGTCGTTCAGATGCGTATTATTATATCACTCGGGCTGAGCCCTCGTGATATACTAGTAATTCCTTCGCATCTGAACTCCAAACAATGATTTATTCAACGACAAATCACTGGATGAGATACATTATTTCTTAATTTGAAAATACAATAGAAGTAACAAAATATTTGAACTTTTTGCACATACGAAAAATGTGTTAGAATACTTCGATATGCCTTCACGGTGCCGGCAAAATAAAAGCCTTTTAAAATAACTGTTCGTCTTCGTGATATGAATACGTAACTATAATTTATGTTTAATATTCAATATTACCAACCTTAATCAAGGTTATCCAAACCACTGACATCTGTCCTATATTTTCAACTTAAATGTATGATAAGGGTATAACAAACTGTCACCGTGATGATGATGATTAACTCTCATCATACACGATATACGTCAAATAACTTTCAGAAACAAACTGTCGCAAAACATATGTATGTTGCAATTTAAATATTGGTTTTAAAAGTCAACGTTTACTTTCAGTGTACGATAGAATGGAATATTTAAGCACAGCTTAGTCCTTAACGGACATTCACTGCCACGTCAATGCAAATATACATGATCGATATAACTTTATTAACAATATTTATGAAATATTTGTATATTGCTCAACCAAACGGTTAACTTTGGCAAAAATACGGACCAAACTTTAAGGTCAGATGATTATTTATTTACACATATTTACATCGTTAGATTTTCACTAGAGATATTTCTTGAGTTTTTTTTCTATAATATATAGATATTTTAGCGTGTAAAGTACACATTTGATAAATAGGCTTTGCATAGAATGATATGAATATAGTAATATGCATTTCATATTTGTCAAAGATTATATATTTAGCCGAAAATCATAAAATGCAAGCTTGTAAAATTATTATACCTCCATTTTGCCTATCTCGGTTGAATGAATTCCGATGCTGCATTCATTTTTAAAACATGTGTTACGCACTGACGGTTGGGTAGTATCTTTAAGTGTAAAACAGAAATAAGATATCCTTCAATTTATAAATATATGATTATTTATTATCGATCAGCAATACTAGAGTCAAAACTCATATGACTTACCGATCTTAAACCATATACAATGTATATGGTTTCAGTTATGAAAATTAACTAGCCAGTGAAATTTTACCTCAAGCAAAGATTTGCATACAAAAAAGAGAATATTTCTGCATAACTTGAAATATATGCACATAGATAGAACATTATAAAACCTTTTTTAAACGTTTCGACGATGTCACTGAAATATTTAAAAGTCTAATAAATCAGTTTTACAGGATCTGAAAAAAATAATCCTCGTCATATTTTCTAAAACAATATATAATCATATTCGGGTTTAAATGTCAAAACTGAAAACAAATTGACGCTATTACTCTGCTTAAACGTAGGCAAGATGCCATATATATATTATTTCTTCCTTGTTTATAGTTGACTGATAACCTATCCCAAAAGGGGATATGATAGGTTGACAAAAATTTCGCCCCTTTTTCGTTAGAGGATAGGGCATTAATCCTGTGATGCGTGTGTATGTGGTCGCGCGGTCACATTTGTTGTTTTTTTTACAAAGGTGTCCCTTTTTAGTGCGGTGAGAAATGTTCAGTGGGAAGGACTCTAAGTGTGCTGGGGTTACAATTTCTCAGTGATCATTGTTGCAGATCAGTGTGGAGTGATCACAGCTCCGAGTACTTTTCACAGAACTGATCATCTAGTAGTGTTCACGGCACTGTGAGTACTACTTAAAGGGTAGTGTTTACGGTAGTGTATTGTGGGTATTGCTCACTGGATAGTGATCACGGTACTGTGAGTTCTGCTCATTGAATAGTGATCACGGTACTGTGAGTAGTGTTCGCATTACCATGAATACTGCTCACTAAGAAGTGTTCACAGTACTGTGAGTTCTGCTCACTGAGTAGTATTCACATTATCATGAGTAGTGTTCACAATACCGTGAGTTCTGCTCACTGAGTAGTGTTCACGGTACTGTGAGTACTGCTCACTGAGTAGCGTTCACATTACCGTGAGTTCTGCTCACTGAGTAGTGTTCACGGCACTGTGAATACTGCTCGCTGAGTAGTGTTCGCATTACAATGAGTACTGCTCACTGAGTAGTGCTCACATTACCGTGAGTTCTGTTCACTGCGTAGTGTTCACGGTACTATGAGTGGTACTGTGAGTACTGCTCACTGGGTAGTGTTCACATTACCGTGAATACTGCTAACTGAATAGTATTCACGTTACTGTGAGTACTGCTCACTGAGTGGTGTTCACATTACCGTGAGTACTGCTCACTGAGTAGTGTTCACGGTACTGTGAGTACTGCTCATTGGGTGGTGTTCACATTGCCGTGAATACTGCTAACTGAATAGTATTCACGTTACTGTGAGTACTGCTCATTGGGTGGTGTTCACATTGCCGTGAGTACTGCTCACTGAGTAGTGTTCACGGTACTTTGAGTACTGCTCACTGAGAAGTGTTCACGGTACTGTGAGTACTGCTCACTGGGTGGTGTTCACATTACCATGAGTACTACTCACTGAGTAGTGTTCACGGTACTTTCAGTACTGCTCACTGAGTAGTGTTCACGGTACTGTGAGTACTGCTCACTGAGTAGTGTTCACGTTACCGTGAGTACTGCTCACTGAGTAGTGTTCACGGTATTGTGAGTACTGATCACTGAGTAGTATTCATGTTACTGTGAGTACTGCTTACTGAGTAGTGTTCATGACCGTAAGTTCTGCTCACTGAGTAGTGTTCACGGTACTGTGAGTACTGCTCAGTGGGTAGCGTTCACATTATCGTAAGTACTGCTCACTGAGTAGTGTTCACGGTACTGTAAGTACTGCTTACTGAGTAGTGTTCACGGTACCGTGAGTACTGCTCACTGAGTAGTGTTCACGGTACTGTGAGTCCTGCTCACTTAGTTGTGTTTACGATTCTGTGAATACTGCTCACTGAGTAGTATTCACGGTACTGTGAGGCCTGCTCAATTAGTAGTGTTCACGGTACTGTGAGTACTGCTCATCGGGAATGCACTTAAGGACATGTTTATCATTTATGCCAATTTATGCTGGCAGCCTGATAAACTTCAGACCTTTACAAACATTTTGGTATATAACTTGCCTTGTTAAAAATGGACCCGGGTTCAACTTTTTAAATGGCCTAATTGTCGCCCTACCATAACGTCTTTTATATCATTATCTAGAGGAAAGAAAACAAAATCCAATGCCGACAGAGTTATAACTCTATGTTAAGATGTTGAAATAGTAAGAAATCGCAGTCTACAATTTTATATTTCGAAAACACTGTTAAGAAGGGAAACAAAAACGTTTTCTAGTGCTTCTGTATGTTAACAAATATTGTACGAATTGATAAATGTTTATACAAATGTACACAGATTCTCGCATTTTTTGAGTATTTAGTGTCTGGCAGAAATGAGACGCCACTGTAAGATGTTTTGTGATAAACGCAATGACTCAATGGTGATAGTACGATAGTGCGACAACACAATGACACGATGCGACACTGTCATAATCGTGACTTCGTGCTGTCAGGCAGGTATTCACTATCGTGCGGTCACTATTGTATTATTCTAATGTCGTTAAGATATTGTTGGACTACCAATATCATTATGTCGTTCTATCACAAAACGATGTCACCATAGCGGTACATAACGGTCACCGCGATAATGTCATAGTATTTTTTGTTTATTGCTTAAGTGGACCAGACACAAGATTATCATGGGTCAGATAGACACGTCGCTAACAACAAAACTATTTAAACCTAAACTTTATTCAATTAAAGGCACTGACAGATTTTGGCTAAAAAAAGATCTTTCATTCAAATTGAAGTTTAGCCATATTATGAACATTAGAATATGAGTTTTTGTTTAAACTATTTTAAAAACGCCAAATCAAGAAAAAAGATGACCGCGTCGGATAGGTATTTATAATCGAGGCAGTTTACGTCGAGTAAAGCGTTACAAACGTTTTTCGATTTCCATCGTAAAAAGTAGTCACGTGAAGAACAACTAATTCTCATGTGTTTCCGTAACATATAGTCCGTCAGTAATTACGTTTTAAAACCTGATATCTAAAAAAATCTTTTTTGTTGTTGTCGAAGATCTGGAGGCCAGCGACTAATACGTCAATATTGAATTGCCCCTATTGGATGTACGCACGTATCGAGTGTTCTATATACTGATAAAAGGTTAGGGTTAGGTTTAACATAGGTTTAATAGAAAACATTCAATGCGTGCGTACACTCAACGCGGGAGATTTAATGCCAACCGCGCTTAATACGGTGTTCACGTCGAATTTCAACATTCCATTTTAGTGAACACAATAAATTTGCCTATACAGACAGTACCTGTATTACAATTGTACAATAAATTAGTATTGTTCTTCGAAAATAAATAACAACTACCCTGCAAGTACTGGTGTTGTGGTAAGAATGACTTTGAAAGACATAAAGACATGCTGGGGTTGAAAAACACGTGTGTACGGGTCTCTATAGGGATTACAAAGACAACCTCTGGTCTTGCTACTAAGATAATCGTGCGATTTAGCAAAGATCTGATAATGCAGCCAGCCAGTCAAATCACCTCATCATAGTAGTGTTTGGTTTTTACTGAAATTCGTAAAAGCTGGGCAAAACATTTTTCTTGCGTTTCTGGTCTTCCTTAATATCTTGATATTTGATATAGATAGCAGTAATGTGACAAGCAAAGATTAAGCCGAGTAAAAAAATGTTCAAGGAATTGACGACATGACATAAAATACATAGTTTACGCGATTTCATTGTTTTTAAGTTGAGTGTAGAGGATAATAATCTGCCAATATATCTATTTTAGCTATCACCAGTGGTAGGCGTCTCGAATGCTGGCCAAATCGGAAGTTGTTGTAAAGCAACCTATATCTCCAACAAATATTCAGTGACATGTGGACCTAATAGTAGGCAATATAATGCCTCCTTAAGGAGGTAACCGGTCTACATCTGTAAACAAAGGTTTTTATATATCAAAATGTTCGTAAGGAACTGTAGATTATAGAACTGCTTGATGCAGTTGCAATTTCTGTGGTAGATTCCCGATATTCAAGATGGCGTCCAAGATGGCCGCCAAAATAGATAGGTTTACATTTATTTACTTTTCCGTGTAAAATAATAGCTTATATTGTATTATTAAGCTGATACTGACTGGATAGTAACATATAAATAAGAAAATGCAGTAATATAGAGAAAAGAAGCAAATAATACTATAATTAAGGAAGTTCAGGTCAAAAACAAACAGAAATAGTACATTTTATAAGGGTTTCCAAACGGTTTTGCTCTGTATATATTCAATATTGCATAAATATATTAACTACAGGTGGTCCCGTTTAATACTTTTTAAACATTATTGATTTATGGTACACAACATACATTTACTTTCCAAGCTGGTTATTTATCCGTGTATTTGACGTAGTTATTTCCCTTGTTACCATTTATGCCATGAAAAAAATCTGAGAAAGAAAACAACTATAAAGTATAGGCGCATAAATAATTTCTTGTAAGGACAATCTTCTTTTAAGATGTACTGTCCATATGTAGATTTTGAACTGAATTTAAGAGTCATAACTTGTTCATACAAAAGTGGTGGTATATATGAACAGAAACAAGAACACCTCCATTTTCAGACAATTTAAGGAATGGCATCCTTCGTACGAAGTACAAATGCAAGTCATATGTAACTCATACAACTCTAGAAACTAGTACATTTATACAGAAACATTGTATAAAAATCCAAGCGGTCTAGGAGGGCTTGATTCCATTTTTATGTATTTATCAATGAGTAGTTCCATAGTAGCTTTTGATCACTTTTTGGAACTGAAAACCCAAATTGCCTAAAATGTCTAGAGGTACGTCCAAGGATAATTTATAAATCTAAGAATCACTTGGGTAATTTGCTCAAGATGTGAGTCTCACGGCTTCACATGTATCGCTCAGATATAAGGACAAACTTGTTGAGGACATCAACTATGGTGTGGGAGAGGTAATTGATTTGAAGTTAGCAACATTAACCAATCCACTAAGGAAGTTCTTATTCCAAATTAAATTGTCTTTCTCGTTATAATGTCTCTATTTCTGTACTGTATTTTCCTTTTTCTCTTTTTGCTGACAGATCTTAATTTGTTTTGACAAGTTAAATTCTTTCTGCAATTGTTTAAAATCATATCAGATCAGGGCACAGCAGTTCATGAATATTATGTTTTTACATTCAACAGGGTATGTTTCAAAACAGAAATTAAATATATCTTCTTAGTATTGTCTTGGTTGTTTCTTGGTGATATTAATATCTGCAATGTCTAATCATGTTACCTTGAAGTACAAAACAGACTTGACAAATCTAAGTATGCAACGAAGAGAATATTTTCAAAGATGCTTATTGGCGGCTGTAAAAATTCTCCCCACACTGTTGTATTTTCTGTTCCGTTTTAATCAAAGGGTCCATTCAAAGACTATATATGATAGAGATCTGCTTTAGTTAGATGTGTCAGGCGTGTTGCACATTTCATTTTTGCATTTGAAAACTCAGTCACATGTTTTATTATTTTCGGTTGTTCTATGCTTTCATAAGATCTGCTTATCGAGTCTCTTAATGAAGCAATAGTAACAGATTAGATATAGATACCAACTTCAATCAGTTTGTGTCATGTAAACTGTGAACTGATGAATGTTACAGTTGAGTCTATCATTTACCCAAGTTGCTTTATCTGTTATGAAATACACCCAATTTGTGTTGACAAAGAGTGCAATGTTTAAATGCATTTTCATAGGACAATCCTGATTATTTGATATAAAAGGAATTAAAACATTGTTGTCTTGAAACTAAAATCTTATTCAATATCAAAAGGTCAAGTTGTACAGAGGTCAAAATCAGTATTACAGGCAATTCAAAACTATCAAACACCTCATCCAACAAAAAATAGGTTATCTTATAAAACATATATCAAGAACATTCTTGACATCAAACAGACTAGTAAAATTAACTCGGAATGCATTGGTTAAGCAAACATCTGAATAAACAGTTTCAGTCTGGGGTTTTTTTTCTGGAGTTTCTGCACTCTCACTGACCCAACTATGTAAGAATACCCAACTATGGCTGATATTGTCTTTGACCCCAGAGGTATCCTGAAACTTATCCAAAACCTAAAGGTGGATAAGGCTGCTGGCCCAGATTTGATTAAGCCCATTGTCCTGAAGGAGCTCTGATTTGAGATCCTTGACATAGTACAAGTTAAAGCATACCTTCTAGGGTACATCTATTTAATAAATATAAAATGACCATCTTGTAAAATTTTGGTTGCAATGTCTGTTTTATACTGCCAAAAAATACCAGGTAAGTATTTACGCTAGTTATTTAACATAAATTGTTAAATCCAACAACAAATTAAATCTGTCATTGGCAAACTGCCTCTTAATGGTGCATTCTTCATAATTCCACAAAAATTCAGTAAGAACCCGATTCTTATTTCATAAGTTTTAACTGACAGGTTTAATTGGGAAGGTCATGATAAGACCACAATCAGATGATAAAGGCAATTTATTTATCAGACTAATTTATTGTGGCGTACTTTACAGGAATGACGTGACATACTGATATTATGAAGTGTGAAAATATTTAATTAAACATTTAATTCTTCGCTCAACATAATCCTTTGAAACAAACTGAAAACGGTCCATCATTTTGCTAGACTTTGGCTCCAAAAATTACAGACAAAATAAGTATAGGTAAGAGGTTCTGATAACCGGGAGCCCGGTTATCAGAACTTCTTACCTACTTATTGGCAAATATGTGGGGGTAAAGAAATCTGACCTTCCTAATTAACCATGAAATTGCTGTTGTCAAACACATTTGTGTCTTCAGAGGTAAGCCGAGTGCGAATTGCGTCATTTATTTTGTCTGTAATTTTTGGTGACAAAACAGATGTGAATGCCTAGCAAAATGGTGGACCGTTTTCAGTTTGTTTCAAAGGATTATGTTTAGCAAAGAATTAAATGTTTAATTAAATATTTTCACACTTCATAATATCAGTATGTCACTGCATTCCTGTAAAGTACACCACAATAAATGAGTCTGATAAATAAATTACCTTTATCACCTGATTGTGGTCTTATCATGACCTTCCCAATTAAACCTGTCAGTTAAAAATTACGAAATAAGAACCGGGTTCTTACTGAATATTTGGGGAATCATGAAGAATGCACCATTAAGAGGCAGTTTGCCAATAAATGATGTAATTCACACTCAGCATACCTCTAAAGACACAAATTTGTTTGACAACAGCAACTTCATGGTTAATTAGGAAGGTCAGATTTCTTCACACAAACATATGTGCCAATAAGTAGGTAAGATTGAGAAAGAATAGTTTAACTTAGAGGTTATTTCTAAGGTCACGGAGTTTCATTGGCCAGCTTGTAATTACAACAGCTTTCGGCATCAGTAGCTCATTCAAGTGTGACTTATTGAATTAAGATATTCCTTCTCAAGAGAAGGAATAATTACTGAATTTTCAAAGATCCCTAAATATTGGTCAGCTCCTATCGGAATGGACGAAGGAAAATGTTGCCGCATAGTTTAAAAAAAAAAAGGTGATACTAGTGACTAAGCCCATATCTCTAGCGTGTGTTCTGTGCATCACTCAGAACGGAAATAACGTAAAATTGTAGGTGACGCGTTAATAAAAAGCTATCATACATAAATAATATACATTTTCTTTATATATACCAGCAAATACGTAATCCATGATATAGTCGAAAAATAAGAAAGGTGCCATTAGACGATTAAAATTAATGATGACCCAACTAAGTAATCTTGACCAAGTTCTCTTATGTAACATAGTATATTGTGCACCAAAGTGAACACAAAAAATTCAATATTTCGAGTTTATAGATAGCAACGTATATTAAACCATAACTGGCATAACTGGCATGCTGGACTCGATTGATTCCGTCCTGGGATTTTTCAGGACTAGTCCTGATTTCAGGCTTTTGGTTGCCAGAATTTCCTAATATCACTCCCCTGGAAAAGGACATTTCAGGCTTACGAAAGTAGATTTTCAGGCTTTACATATTTGAATGAACCCCATACTTGTTCATTCTGCCTTTGCGGGATAGGGCAGCTGAAAGGTCTCGAGACTTACTTGTAAACAATATAGGTAGGCATCTCTGACAAAGCAAGAATGTTTTACTAATTTTGCAATTTCAATTATTTACGCAGCAAGGGATTACAATGGTCAATTTCCAAGCATTTTGTGTAATTGACGTAGAAGACACCTGACAAGAAATAAAGCCTATCAGCCAGACATTTAACACAAAGACTGGTCGACAAGAATTACCTTTCTGACATAGAGTAAAACCGTATATTCTATGTAATAAGGAACTGTTAGCCATTTTCTTACTTCCCATCAAATGATTTTATACCTACAGGCAATTGTTCGTTCCACATTGTTCAGTACAAGTAGGAGAGACTCTTATGGAGGTTGTAGTATTTTTAACATTTAAAACACACGCAACGCATTAAAGATTCCACATTATATCATCAATGAAAATTCACTCCAGTGTACCTTATTACGTCTGTATGTCCTAACGAAAGTCGTCAAAACCTAGGAGTTCAAAAATCAAAACACAATTTTTTGCTGCCGCGGATCATGACGCTTGGATTTTCTTTGTTTACTTCAAAGTAAGTGTGTTTTTAATTTGCGTGTTGTTTAAGCGCTACTGTTTACGTAGATACCATTAATTTCAAGTCAAATCACGTGATCATATTTGTTCGAACTCGTAATGAAACTATCACTATGAATTTCCAAGCATTATTTCCTAATTCGCTACGCTCAAACAAAAATAATTTATCTATTCCACAATCAAAGAGAATCAACGGGAGCAAAAAGAACAGATTCGTAAATTGAGCCGCGCCATGTGAAAACCAACACAGTGGCTTTGCTACCCGAATGGTTCCAGACCAGCCTGGGCATCCGCGCAGACTGATCAGGATTCATGCTGTTCGCTTTCATAGTCTATTGCAATTAGAGAAACTGATAGCGAACAGCATGGGGTCTGACCAGACGCGCAGTCTGGTCTGGATCCATGCTGGTCGCAAAACCACTATGTTGGTTTTCTTATGGCGCGGCTCAATTAACATTTAGGCGTTATTATCTGCATTGCCATAGTACAACACTCAATTTTAGTCCTATATCAATTCATTAATTTCTACATGAAAACATATACGGTTATGAATACATTTTTCGGGTCATTATGCTGCGAAGCACCTGCTCAATCCCACTTCACTCCGACGTGGGAAGGGGTAGTATAAAGAAACCAAGTTCTTCTTATGCCCCGACACCAATTTCACAAAATTTATTGCCGAAAAAATACATCAATCAAAATTATTTAACGCACGAAAAAATTATACATCCAGCACGAAATACGGTAACAGTACCGTAATACCTCGTTTTCTTTAAAACTAGGGTACACATATGTAATAAATACTCATAACAAGCAAATATTTAATTACTAATGTCGTCCACACATTTCCTTTATTACTGTTTCGTGAATTCAGATTTTATATTTTCAGCCTAAACATTTTTCACAAGACTTTTGTTTCTGTATCATTATTTACTTAATTGTTTCCAAGAATGTAGTAATAATTTCACGGAAATTGTAAGTTTTGAAAAGAAGATGATTGTGATATTACAAACATGCAACAGATGGCCAGCAATAACTTTTAGCAATCACCTTGGGCTAGAAATCAATATAATGCTTACAGCATTTTCCTGTAACTGCAATATTCAAGAGAATTTGCCGTAAATTCAGCTGGCTGAAGAATGAAATAAGAATATGTTAAAATAGCTTCATCGTTTTGAAATTGTGCATAAGTCAAAGTTTGTCCTCAGCAGTATGCAGTTTAGGGTATTTACTGGAAAGTGCTTTGCATATATTCCGTTTTAAACACGTATGCACACATGTTTACTTTGCTTAAGAATTGAATAAGTTTGTCCTCAGCAGCCTGATCAGTTCCTAGGCATTTTAGAGTATTTGCTGCAAGGTGTTTTGCATATATTCCGTTGTAACACGTATGCACACATGTGCACTTTGCTTAAGAATTGAATATTTTCTGTACGTTTATCATGTGTTTATACGGATATAAACCACATTGGGACTTCTTGCAAATTCATGAATCGCGCTAGTGGTTCTCGGACGATTACCAAGAAGCCTTCCAGTGTGGTTCTAACTCATATAAACGCACAAAAAATAGCATTCAATTTTTATATTTACATTTTACGATAACTTGCTACAAAAATAACTGATTTGCTTTCTAGGAGTATCAGAAAATCAAAGTAAATGTCAAGATATCGATCTTTTCGTCATCTTATAACAGAACAGTGAAAAAGACCCACCCATGTTCATCCGATAGAAATACAGTTCCTGGTTTTTGTTTAAAATATTTTTAACTCCAGTGAAAATTCATACAGTCGTGTCGATTCAGTTGTGTTCTTTGACGCCAGAAAAATTAGTTAAAGCTATAATTAAATTTTCTTTTTGAAATTTGTGGCGTTTAATTTTACAAGAATTTTTGGAAGGAGGCCATTCTGTTCATTTTTTTTTTGTGAAGGACGTCAGATTACGCGTGCAATCTCGCGGAAAGAGTCGTCATTGATATCATTACTCCAATGTTGTTTATACGAAAATTAACGCTTTTGTCTTTCCATGTAAAATGTATAGTGAATGCAATTTTTGTATACAACAAATAAGTTTGGAAAAAGAACTCATGTTGTTAATTTGTGAATAACAAATTTCGTCCTGAATAAATAGACAGCCTAGTCCAAGTCCTTCCAAAATGTCAGCCCCACCCCTCTCCCCGACCCCGATTTGTAACGTTTGTCAACTTATATAGACCTTCCTTTACATTCCGAGCCGTTTGCGAATATTTTGTTCTAAACTGAAGAAGCATAGTTTTAGTAAGAAAAGTCATCAGAAGCCACCCCATCTATTTGTTTTCTCTAAAATTTCCACGCTGGAGGCTCCCCGGACCCCGCAAGAGGAGGGGATTCTCCTCCCACACTCTCCCCTTGAGTAACATCTAAACTTATCACGCCAGGCCGCTGACATTTATCATACACTGAAAGATATAGATAACAAGAATATTTATTTCAAATAGCCAGAGGAAAACATAAAAATACTTACTACCGTCAGCTTCCAAAAATTTGAAAAACGAAAGTGAACGCCTAGTTTTTGGCGACTTCCGTTTGAGCGTACAGAGAGCCCGTGCATCGTGTTATTAGGATAAGAAAAAACTCTTTTCTTGACTGACATTATGTAAACACAAGATCTAGTTCGGGGTTTTACAATATTTATTACAAAACTAAAACGATGCGTGTCCAGAATGTTTCCGTAGCTGTTCATACACCACCCAGAACGTCAGTGACCAGGGGGCCTACAAATAGAAATGGACAAATATCATAAGCTGCCCATAGTGTTTGTTACCAACAGCTTACAATTAGAAATGGGAAAAAATCACACAACATCTAGAATGTCTGTGATTAGGGAGCCTGCAAACAGAGATGTAAAAACAGCGCACACCACACAGAATGTCAATGATAAGCGTACACAACCAAGAATGCCAGTGACCGTGTAATAGAAAAATAGCAGGCAATAGTCTGATAAGAGGACGTTATAATACAAAAGAAGAATATATATACTGGCATTCATCTTTGAATTACAGAAGAAAACTCAGAACTAAACAGCATATGTTTAAAACAAATCATTTAAACAACAGTTCATTTTTTTTCAATGATGTCTTGTATAGCTTTTACGACTTTGACGAAATATGGGTCTCATTGAGAATACCACTATTCTGTTATTATGATTTCGTTAATACAGGAAAATACTGATGTACTTCACTTGCAGAGAAATAATCCTCTACCTCTATCTGTTTGCTGTACCACTATTTCTTAATAATATTCTGTACATAAGACTTTATTCGTGTAATTACACAAGTATTTTTACAATAATTCCTAATTCTGTCTCTTATAATTGTTTGGTAAATCTTTAAACACGTAGACAGAAAAAGTATTTAACGTAAAATTCGGCATGCATACGGGATTGAAAAGCAAACACTTACAAATCTACAGTATGTTGGAAAGAAGCCTTTATACAGAGCGAAGAATCCTTCCCTTCTAAAAGTTTTGATGGCACAATCTATTGAGCCTTTATATAACAAAGGTCTGAAAAGTACAGTATGAAATTGATCAAGGATATCAAAGTCTGCGCGTTTAGGTCCGCTTTAACATATCATACATACCGATCAAAAAAAGTGTAAGAAATCTGTATGTTCTCCGAGGTTAAACTAATAAAATAAATAAGCATGTATAGAGAAGCTTTCATTGCAACCAGAAATAAAATATATATACTTAATATTTCCGTAGCTCGCATTTCTAAAAGTACTGTGAAACACTGTCTGTTGTTTTTTATATTTCTGTAAATACTTTAGTACTAACTTCCCATTTTCTGTTGGTTGATTCATAACTCTAGTTTTGACAACATCAGCTGGTGTTGACATTATTGCTGCCATCAGCCCCGCGCATGCGCTAAAATATAAAATAAATCAAATTCAAATAAAAACATAAAATAATTATGAATCTTTTATTTTTGTTTATTTACAAGTAGGAAAAATTAACTGTGACTTGTTACATGCAATTACTAGTATATTCTCTTACCCAACACAAATAACAATTAGTATAATGTTCGAAGCATGCATTTAAGAACAGGCTGAAGCTAAAAGCAATTTGGATTTGAATATGATGTAATGCAAAAAGCGTAGTAATATCATTTTCGTTAAAGATAGATTTTCCGATCTTTTGCTAAATTCGCAGAGCAATTTTCTACTTAAAGGTTCAATACCTTGACAGCCCATGAACGATATAGTTGTCTGGTAATGATGTCTTCGTTAGAAGTTGACGTTTAACTGTATCATAGGTGACCAGATCTAGAAATAAGTCATAGAAAGAGGTGAGCAGCTAGTCTAGAACTGTATCAGAAGAAACCGTCGCAAAATACCACAAACAAGTAATATTTTTTAATTTGTTTTAAAAACTTGGCTTTGTGTTAAAAATTTCCACAGTCCTTTTCATTAAACTACTTAACTGAATTCCGAATCGCGTCTGATAACTGTCTAAATACTTTTACTAAAGATCTGTATAAGGTCGAACATTAAACTATCACTATCATACCTCCAACGTTACACAGCACGGCTCTTTGACAGTTTGGTATCCAACCCCGCCACAGGCCGGATATACCAGATTCTTTAAATATTGAACGGAATGCTTGAGAACAGTTCTTTACTCTGAAAAAATTGTCATAAAACAACAGAACGACAATATAAATCGAAAAAAAAAAGAGTCGCTGTATCGAGAACAGCTGATAACATTTCCTGTGTAAGTTATGACACAGGGATTTAATTTTCAGACATCAATCAAGGTTTGCACAATGAACAAAACCATTCAAGGTTGGTTTGCGCAATGAAAAAAAAAGATTCAAGGTTTGCACAGTGAACAAATCCATTCAAGGTTGGTTTGCGCGATGAAAAAAAAAAGATTCAAGGTTTGCACAATGAAAAAAAGAACGATTTAAGGTTTGCACAATGATAAAAAACGATTTAAGGTTTGTACAATGAACAAAACCACTCAAGGTTTGCACAATGAAAACAAAAACGATTAAAGGTTTGCACAGTGATCAAACGCATTCGAGGTTTGCACAATGATCAAACGCATTCAAAGTTTGCACAATGAGCAAAACCATTCAAGATTTGCACAATGATCAAAACCATTCAAGGTTTGCACAATGAGCAAAACCGTTCCAGATTTGCACAATGATCAAAACCATTCAAGATTTGCACAATGATCAAAACCATTCAAGGTTTGCACAATGATCAAAACCATTCAAGACAAGATTTGCACAATGATCAAAACCATTTACGGTTCTCACACAATGATCAAAACCATTCAAGGTTTGCACAATGATCAAACGCATTCAAAGTTTGCACAATGATCAAACGCATTCAAAGATTGCACAATGAGCGAAACCATTCAAGATTTGCACAATGATCAAAACCATTCAAGGTTTGCACAATGATCAAACGCATTCGAGGTTTGCACAATGATCAAATGCATTCGAGGTTTGCACAATGATCAAAACCGTTCCAGATTTGCACAACGATCAAAACCGTTCGAGGTTTGCACAATGATCAAATGCATTCGAGGTTTGCACAATGAGCAAACGCATTCGAGGTTTGCACAATGATCAAACGCATTCAATGTTTGCACAATAAGCAAAACCGTTCCAGGTTTGCACAATGACCAAAACCATTCGAGGTTTGCACAATGATCAAACGCATTCGAGGTTTGCACAATGAGCAAACGCATTCGAGGTTTGCACAATGAGCAAACGCATTCGAGGTTTGCACAATGATGAAAACCATTCGAGGTTTGCACAATGATGAAAACCATTCGAGGTTTGCACAATGATCAAAACCATTCGAGGTTTGCACAATGATCAAACGCATTCGAGGTTTGCACAATGATCAAACGCATTCGAGGTTTGCACAATGATCAAACGCATTCGAGGTTTGCACAATGAGCAAACGCATTCGAGGTTTGCACAATGATCAAACGCATTCAATGTTTGCACAATGATCAAAACCGTTCCAGATTTGCACAATGATCAAAACCATTCAAGATGTGCACAATGATCAAAACCATTCAAGATTTGCACAATGATCAAAACCATTCGAGGTTTGCACAATGAGCAAAACCATTCAAGATTTGCACAATGATCAAAACCGTTCAAGATTTGCACAATGATCAAAACCATTCAAGGTTTGCACAATGATCAAAACCATTCAAGATTT
This sequence comes from Mercenaria mercenaria, assembly GCF_021730395.1. Classification (NCBI taxonomy): domain Eukaryota; kingdom Metazoa; phylum Mollusca; class Bivalvia; order Venerida; family Veneridae; genus Mercenaria; species Mercenaria mercenaria. The sequence goes on from NC_069362.1 coordinate 31,940,390, forward strand.
GCACAATGATCAAAACCATTCAAGGTTTGCACAATGATCAAAACCTTCAAGTTTGCACAATGATCAAACCATTCAAGTTTGCACAATGATCAAACGCATCAAGATTGCAATGACAAACCATTCAAGATTTGCACAATGATCAAAACCGTTCAAGGTTTGCACAATGATCAAAACCGTTCAAGGTTTGCACAATGATCAAAACCGTTCAAGGTTTGCACAATGATCAAAACCGTTCAATATTTTCACAATGAACAAAACCGTTCAAGGTTTGCACAATGAACAAAACCGTTCAAGGTTTGCACAATGATCAAAACCGTTCAAGGTTTGCACAATGATCAAAACCGTTCAAGGTTTGCACAATGATCAGAACCATTCAAGGTTTGCACAATGATCAGAACCATTCAAGATTTGCACAATGATCAGAACCATTCAAGGTTTGCACAATGATCAAAACCGTTCAAGGTTTGCACAATGATCAAAACCGTTCAAGGTTTGCACAATGATCAAGAACCATTCAAGATTTGCACAATGATCAAAACCAGTTCAAGATACATTAGGTTTGCACAATGATCAATCAAATTTGACATGACAACGTTCAAGGTTTGCACAATACAAACGTTCAAGTTTGCACAAGCAACCGTTCAAGGTTTGCACAGTGATAAACAGCGTTCAAGGTTTGCACAATGATCAAAACCGTTCAATATTTTCACAATGAACAAAACCGTTCAAGGTTTGCACAATGAACAAAACCGTTCAAGGTTTGCACAATGATCAAAAACGTTCAAGATTTTCATCATGATCAAAACCGCTCAAGGTTTGCACAATGATCAAAATCGTTCAATGTTTGCACAATGATTGAACGGCGTTCAAGGTTTGCACAATGATCAAAACCGTTCAAGATTTTCACAATGAACAAAACCGTTCAAAGTTTGCACAATGAACAAAACCGTTCAAGGTTTGCACAATGGACAAAACCATTCAAGATTTGCAAAATGGACAAAAACGTTCAAAACCATTTACGGTTCTCGCACAATGAACAAAGGCGTTCAAAGTCTGAGCAATGAACAAAATAGTTCAATGTTTGTAAATAAACAAAACCGTTCAATATTTGCGCAGCGGGCAAATCGTTCAAGGCTGCGCAATGAACAAAACCGTTCAAAATTCATGCAATGACCGTTCATTATTTGCGCAATGAACAAAATCGTTCAATGTCTGCGCAATGAACAAAACCATTCAGTTTGCGCAATGGACGAAAGCGTTCAGTGTTTGCGCAATGAACAAAGCCGTTCAATGTTTGAGCAAAGTTGATAACAATTTCATAAGCCTGCTGTAATGACTAGCTACCTGACTGGTTTACCCTCTAATCGCCGACGTCCTTCCATCTGCATTTGGATCTTAACCAGATCTGTCGGACTGGCTATCAATTGTCCGCATGCACCGCAAGTTGCACTCACGATCACCGATTTCCTGAATAAAGCATGAATAATGCGATTTTTCGGATAGAAAGTTTTTATCTTTTAATTACATAGGATGATTAATTCTATAAAAAAAACTCTATATATTGGAAAAGCAAAAATAAGTAAATAATGTGCAAGGAATGAAATATAACATGTTTAATAAAGACGTTTTACAACATAAAATGTACATGCTTCAGTTACTAGCACGATAATCCGCTTTAAGGGGACGCATACTTTGAAATTAGAAAAAAGTGGGTGGGGTATGATAAAATTTACCTGCAAAAAAGTACAAGGTTTTGGTACATGAAATGGATACTGTTTCAACTGTTATAAGTACACAAAGGATTGCTCAATAAAATAAAAATGAGAAAACTGAAACAAGAAAGTTATTGTTGAATTACATAAGACTTATTGTGTACATTCAAAGTCAACAATTAAGACTTTTTGGTGCGAAAATAATAGTGCTTCACCTTGTCCAAACATTTATCAATGTCCTACAGATTCTAATTTAAAGAAAGAATGTGAAATATGGTCACTGTCTTGCTTTTCATTTCGCATATGTAAGCTAAAACACATTATTTAGTTTGTTTACAAAGTAGTGCATAAGAAAAGATACGGTGGTCAAGGAATGCCACATTCCAAAACTAAAAGAGTATATTCCCCTTAATACATTAAACATTTATCGTTACAGAAGTCTAGTGGCTTACAATAAGGGCCTAGAAATGTTGCCATTATTAATTATTAACTTGGTATTCATGAACTACAATGCACTTAAATATCAAAACACATTCAACAAACTTTTGAAAATGTATTGTCATAAAAATCTCTAAAATAAGGTATGAAATTTGGTTGAGAGGTCCAATCAATGTGTATATGTGCAAAAGTAACATTCTAATCTTGTTCACAAAAGTTACTAATACACAGCAGGCATGTCAATGATCAAAACTGGACGAATATACAGTTATCCTCACTTTAATGTCATTTATAATTTGTCCTTGAATTCTCCACCATACTTCTCATAACTCTGTTTGCACGAGTTGCACGAGAATGCTGTCATTCACGTAAAAAATGGGGTCAAATAAGTTGTAAATGCAATATAATCTAAACGTAATTAATGGATTATGCAGTTCAAGATAAACTTTATCTCATAACGTAACGAACATGTATAATGTTGTAACAACAACTTTACTTACACTGATTTAAGTAGCAGTCGGTTTATAAGTGACTTTATTGATTCATTTTGTGTTTTGTTATTGTTGTCAAAAAGTATAACGGAAGTGCCTCACAACTGAAGCGGAAACCAGTTTGATGCGCAAAGTAGTCCAATGTAAGTAATATTTTTTGACAAATGTCCACAGAAATTAATAATTTTCTAATATTAAAGACGAATATCTGAATAGGATTCATTATTTGATAAGAAATTATAATCATCGACATGTTTTTTAAAAAATCGTACACGTGCTGACACCTAAGTTGTCTCCCGTTGTTTATTAGAGTTACCTTTCGTCCGGCGCAGTAATACATTTGCAGTGAATCGCCGAGAAGTCGTGGGAAAATTAAAAACCATGTAAACAAACTGAAATTAACCACATTTTCAAGATGAATTTCAAGTGACCGCCATTATGCATTTAACCCGTCTGACCTGTGTAGCATCTTAGATATCTGTTCTAAGGTATTCATTGTGTAGAACGTCATGTTATGCTCTTGCAATGCTAATACCACTCTGATTTTTTTTTGTTTACATTTTTATCAATGAGAAATATGGCGTCCATCCCGAGCTGAAATGACGTTGCGTTAAATTTTTACATGTTTAAGCAAACCTGGTGTGTTAGAAAGAAAATCTCATCCCTTCAACATTATTTGGAACACTGTTATTGTAAAAAACCTGTTTTTTCCATATACAAAAGCTTAATATTTTGTGTTGAATGTACTTTCATAAAGACCTCTGCTTTCCTATTACATTCATAGTACCACATCCTTATCCACAAAATACTGAATATTACAGGTGTCCATCAGTATTATATCAGTTTAGGAATATGTTTTTTATTTTCCCACCATCGATTTCTTGAATATGCACCCCTTCCCCATTTCTGTATGAACTGTGAATGTAGCAATATGCGTCCCCTTAACAATAAACGATCTTATAAATTTATGAAATTACCACAGCGGAAATGTTCCGTCCTCATTCTTTTTAAAAACGTGATCCCTCAGCCCCTCATATATAATCATTCTTGAGCCTGAATATACTGAAAAATATAGGGAGATGTCACAAATTATTAATAGGGAAACTTTTTGAACTAGATTTACAAAGTTTTATTATGGCCCCGTAATGACAATCGGCAATTTCCGTGCAGTTCCGTGTCCTCAGTATGCGATTTCGGCATTCTTCAGCCACATCATAACAACCGTGGCTTGTCATTACGGGTCAAATATTAATACATGTCTGTAAATATTGCATTTCTGAATTAATAAATGTCAAAGACATAATCAAATCGTCATTAAAACGTTTAGATATTTTATCAAGTAAGTCGGCAATGTACATACGTATCTGTCGGTATAACGCTGGAGAAATTCCTTGCCAAAGTTTGAGCAACCCTTCTTCTGTCACTGAAGTAAAAATCAGGGAAAGCCTTTTTAAATACATCTATGAAAAATTAACGAAAGAAAATTGGGGATATTTCTGATTTATTCTCTTTTTCCGTTTGGCTCGTATTTAAGCCACATTTGTTTGGTGCGCTGTCAAACTTGGCCACTAACGGCACTTTTTGGGCGTCATGTCTTGGCGTCATTTTCATTGTTTCTGTAAGGTTTTCAGCATATCCCTGTTTTAGTTGGAAGCGGACACGAATGAAGTTTATATATTTTTAAAAGATTTAAAATTCCCGTTCCTGTGATATAAATTTCGTGAATGATCTATGACGTACCTTAAGATTATGACGCATTAAAGCTTCAGACTTACACAAAATGTAAGGTAGAGTTTAGCTGGAAAATTGTCCGTTTTTCGAGTGTAACATTTTTTCGGGTCGAGGAATTTTGTTTAAATTTCAATCATAAATGCGCAAGTATATTTACTTAAGTTTGGTTAACAAAAAGTTGTATGTCATCGAATTCGTTTTTTCAGTACGACCGATTTTGTTTTCTCAACCCCCGAGCTAAAATGCGACGTTATTTGGTGGTATTTTTAAAATTACGCTAAAGTTTCGGACGATTTCGGAAAACTTGTACTATGAAACATGTTGTCGACATTCTATCGTAAAAATATACGTTCAATGAAAGCATATTTTGAAATATAAGAAATAACACATATACAGTAAATCGAATAATAATAGAAAAAAGAAGTCCCGGCTAGTTTTGAGTTGCGAACTTTTGGTTTTTACTTCAATTATAATAAACTTTATTAGCGTTGGATTTTAATATGCGATTTTAATGAAATTACTTCTGTCAAAAAGCGCATCATTAAATTTTTGTATTATCTTCATTATTAGTATTTGATGTGAATATGTGTTATAATGGACTCATGCATCGTGTTAGAATCGAAATAAGAAGTTCCCAAGTGAGATTTATCGTAGAATATATATATATATATATATATATATATATATATATATATATATATATATATATATATATATATATATATATATATGGTTGGGGTTAACGTCGCACTCCGCAGAAGCAATACAAAACTGATCAGGAGTGGGTATGGGGGTAGGGACAATGTCATAGCATATGAGTATGTTGTTGTCTTGGTCATTGACTAATAAAGTTTGTGTCGGCAGATTGCTGTTGCTCTTTTATCAAAATTTCGATCAAAATTTATAAATTTTGTTGTTTATTTTTCTTGCTCCTCTTGCACTTGTTATTGTAAATACATACTTAAATCTGAAAACACTTAACATTCTAAATACATTCATGATTTCAGATGCATATATACTATAGCTGCTATTGACCATAAGAACAATTTTCTTAATGGCAATTGTCCATCACTAGTAAAATTTGGAAGGATAAGCAACCGTTTCTGTAACAACAGACTATGATTTCCAAAAAATTATTTCCTAAAGAAAAACAAGTTACCTATCCCATAATCCAAAGCACTTACTCAACCCTACATCACTCCGCCGAGGGAGGGGTTAGTATAAAGAAACCAAATTTCAATTCCAGCCACCTTCTTCTTATGCCCTTACACTCATCTCCCAAAATTTATTGCAGAAAAAAATACATCAATCAAAATTAATCATGCAATGAATTTCCCAGTCCAATAACATTTCCCGCAGTAGTGCACTATGACAAGTCTATATCTGCATGTAGTTCTCGTGCGGCTATCAGTGTGTAACATTATTAAACCGTTAATAAGTCGGCTATAGTATTTATACGACTTTACAACTATGCTTTGCACGGAATGTCACAGTTCAGAGGGTTAGGCAGACTGGCTGTGAGTTAACAAACTGTAGGGAATCTAAAATGATAGTATATTCATGGCATGTAACGCGCAAACTGATTATACGTCCTACCCTTAATACGTTTGAAATACGGTAATACCTCGATTTCTTTAAAATAAAAAAGTGGAAAACCACAGGTCACCCAACACGAATTAACGAAAATGTTGCAGGTTCGGTTTGATTGACGGTAGTGGAAGTGCAAGCCCTCTAGCCCCGAGATGAGAACTAAACATTTTTACACATGTTATAAGTACCAGAAAGTAATTTAGAAACCTATGATATACATATATGCATATTGCCTTTTGTTTGAATAAACTGTCTGTCTGTCTGTCTCTCTCTGTGTGTCTCTGTCTGTCTCTGTCTCTCTCTCTCTTTCTATCTATCTATCTACATGTATCTATCTGTGCAATAAATACTCAGAACCAGTTAATATTTAATTACTAATACCGTCTGCACAATTCCTTTATCATTGTTTCGTGATATAGATTTTATATTTCAGCCTTAACACCTGTCACAAGACTTTTGTCTCAGTATAATTATTTACTTGATGGTTTCCAATAATGTAGCGATTCATTTCACTGAAACTGTTTTGAAGTTTTGAAAGGAAGACGATTTTGATATCAAAAACATGCAACAGATGGCAAACAATAACTTGGTCTAGAAATCAATATAATGCTTACAACATTTTCCTAACTGCAAAATTTAAAAGAGAATTTACCGTAAATTTAGGTGAAGATTGAAATAAGAATCTGTTGAAATAGCTTCATCATTTTGTCTGTTTTTAAATTGTGCATAAGTCAAAGTTTGCCCTCAGCAGTCTGATCAGTTCATAGGCATTCTAGAGTATTTACTGCAAGGTACTTTGCATATATTCTGTTGTAACACGTATGAACACATGTATACTTTATTTAAGAATTGAATAATAATTTCTGCGCGTTTATACGGAATAAAGTACATTGGGACTTCCTGCAAATTCATGAATCACATAAGCGATACTTGGCCTTCCAGTGTGGTTCATAACCATATGAACGCACAAAAAAATAGCATTCAATTCTTATACTTACATCTTACGATACCTTGCTACAAAAATAACTGATTTCAGTGCTTTCTACAAGTATAAGACAATCAAAATAAATGTCAAGATATCCTTCCGTCATCCTATAACAGAACAGTCAAAAAGGCCCGCCCACGTTCAACGATAATTCGCCTTCCGATAAAAATAGTTCCTGATTTTGGTTTGAAATATTTTAACTCCAGTGAAAATTCATACAGTCGTGTTCTCTGATCTTTGACACCAGAAAAATAGTTAAAGCTATAATAAAATGTTCTTTTTCAAAGTTTTGGCGTCCAATTTTGAAATAATTTTTGGAACATGACCATTCTGTTCATTGATAAAGTATGTTGATGTTTTAATGTATTTAAAAGTTAATGCCTTATGTAATACAAAATTAATGATGCTAGTTCTACAGAAATTAGCCTTGAACATTATGTCATTCTGTTATAAAACTTCCATTTGGCAAGTGATTTGAAGTCAGCGACCTTATCGTAGAATAACCCGAGTGTTTCGTTCTTATGTGTAAGAATATATCACTCAGGCCGTAGGCCTTCGTGATATATTCTTACGCATAAGAATTTAAACTCGAATGCTAACCAAGTTAATTATAATTGAAAAAAAAAAATCCCGAAAATTCACAGCTCAAAACTAGCCGGGACTTCATTTTTCTATTATAATCCGAATTATAGGCCTATGTGTTATTTTCTTATATTTCAGTATATTATGCTAACATTAAACGTATAAATTAACGAAATCATGTCGACAATAAGCTCCATAGTACAAATTTTCCGAAATCGTCCGAAACTATCGCGTAACTTTAAAAATACCACCAAGTAACATCGCGTTTACTTAATTTTTCTATTATAATTCGATTTACTGTATATGTGATGTTTTTTTATATTTCAGTATATACTTCCATTGAACGTATATTTTTACGATAAAATGTCGACAACTTGTTCCATAGTACAAGTTTTCCGAAATCGTCCGAAACTTTAGCGTAACTTTAAAAATACCACCAAATAACGTCGCATTTTAGCTCGGGGTGGGGAAACACAATCGGTCGTACTGAAAAAAACGAATTCGGTGACATACAATTTTTTGTTAACCAAACTCAAGTAAATATACTTGCGCATTTACGATTGAAATTTAAACAAAATTCCTCGACCCGAAAAAATGTTATACTCAAAAAACGGACAATTTTCCAGCTAAACTCTACCTTACATTTTGTGTAAGTCTGACGCTTTAATGCGTCATAATCTTAAGGTACGTCATAGATCATTCACGAAATTTATATCACAGGAACGGGAATTTTAAATCTTTTAAAAATATATAAATTTCATTCGTGTCCGCTTCCAATTGAAAAAGGGATATGCTGAAAACCTTGAACCCAGAAACATGAAAATGACGCCAAGAAAGGACGCCCAAAAAGTGCCGTCAGTGGCCAAGTTTGACAGCGCACCAAACAAATGTGGCTTAAATAAGAGCCAAACGGATAACGGGAATAAATCAGAAATATCCTCAATTTTCTTTCGTTAATTTTTCATAGATGTATTTTTAAAAAATTTAAAGGTCGCACTCCACCTTAATTACTATTGAGGTTTCGCCAAAATACTTGTATATAATAAGTAATAGCTGTTACAAGAAATATATCTAATATATATTTATATAAAGCATGCATTATAAACCACTTAATGGTGAAAAGTTAGACGTTGAAAGAAAGCGCCGATGCCAGAATTCTTGTGTTTTTTTAGGAAACGTTTTGTGCCCTAACTACTGCAAACTTTATATATACCTAAGGAAAAAGTGTTTACCAACTCCATGCATGATTTTCAACATCCCTCTTTTCGAGTGTGTTAGTGTGGAGCCGGATGAGCTCATTTCTCCCTGAATTTGAAGCCGGGTTCGAGTCAGATCTAACGGATACGTTACTGAAAATAAACCACATATATGGCAAATCTAGTCATTTAGTATGACACAATTATCATACCATCATAAAAAAATTTATACAGTATACCTATGCATTTAATATGACACAATTATTATAATCATAGACGTGATTTCTATGTTATGGTTTGCCTTGGTTTTATTCAGTTTATTGTCCAGGGACGGACTTTCGTACATACATTTTCTATGATTGGTTACTAGCAGACTGCTAGCAAGATATCCTATGACAATGTACGTAAAACAATTTAAGTTTTTCTTTATGCTAACCTGTAGTAGACCATGGTCGTTCCATTATAACATATTATAGTATAAAGTATTAAGACGAGAACATACCGGATTCTGCAACCATTGCCGACATTCCCGACAGAACAAACTTATAGACGAGTCCGCCACCCGGTACAGCTTCCACCTCATTCTGTATCTCCTCTTCCGCCATTATTGTATTGCCGTCTGCTTTCAATCGACAGACAGTTGATCAAAACTTCCTTTTATTTTTCACTACTTCTTGATATAGAAATGTTGTATTAAATCGAACAAAATGAAGTGTACATCAATTTTCCATGGCATGCTGCTCTTTAATGACCGCAGATAACACAAGGACGTACAGTGATAGTAAACACTATCTTCCTACTGGCTTAAATCTTCAGATATTTTGTATGCTTTACAGTACATGTGATTTAGACATAGCATCGTGATATCGCAAATGATTGTGTTTTAGTAAACCAAATTGAATACCGACAAAATATTAGACCGATATTGTATAAGAGAAATTGGACACAATAATACTAGGACATGTATATTACAATATTTTTCGGTTATACATTTTTCTACAATTTTGCGTTACATGATCATGATCATGGAAACTTTACAGGTAACCATTTTTATCGTCACTCATGAACCCTTAAACTCGTCTGACCTATATTCAAGTTCATTTAAAGGCCATTTCAAAATTATCATACGTAGTAAAAAATTTCCACTCGATGATATATGTGTATCATGCAAATTTTTCCTTTTGAATTAAGCTATAGAGAACCCGTCCGCTTGCCTCAATTGGGAGAGGACAGATCTGTGGATCGCAGGATTGTGAGTTCGATCCTCGGGTGGGGCTTGTATTCTCCTTGACGATTTGATGAAATATATTGTGCCTGAAATCATTTGTCCTCCATTTCTGACGCATGCGAGGAATTTGGCAGTAACTTGCGGAGAACAGGTTTGTACTGGTACAGAATCCACGAACACTGGTTAGTTTAACTAACATATTCATTTATACTGAAATACTGTTGAAAAATGGCGTTAAACGCATAACAAACAAACAAGAGGCCCAAATGGGCCTAAGTCGCTCACCTGAGGCAGACAAACCTTGACCTAATTAGATCTTGCTTCTGACAATGTATTTAATCAAAACAAAAATAAAAAAATTTAAAATAAAAAAAAGACTTCTGAAGGTATTTCTATTTTAAGCTCTTGCAGCCCCTAAAAGGGGCCAAGTGCCCCCATTTGAACAAACTTGGCAGAGGACCATATAATTATGTTACATACCAAGTTTGATGAAGATCAATCGAGCGGTTCACGATAAGAAGTTGTTTAAAAGGTACTTCTAGTTTTAGCGCTAGCTAACCGTAAAAGGGGCCAAGTCCACTCATTTGAATAAAATTTGGGGAGGACCACATAATTATGCCACAAACCAAGTTTGATGAAAATCCATCAAGCAGTTGATGAGAAGAAGTCGTTTAAAGGTATAACTATTTTTAGCTCTAGTTGCCCCTAAAAGGGGCCAAGTGCCCCCCATTTGAACATACTTGTGAAAGGACCATATAGGCAGTGGAATAAAAAATACAAACTTCATGTAGGAACTATCTATTTTAGATATATATGTAGTTAACTGCATCAAAGTACATAGACTGAAAAACATATTAAAATATCTTTTTTTCTGAAAAAAAAAAGTTATTTGAGCTGAAAACAAGTATGCCCACGGGCAGAATGTCGAGCCCGCCAGCTGTCAAGTGTGACCTGCCCTTGGACCTGGTTCTTGCGCACGACACTCCGTCTCATCATGGTGAACATTCATGTCAAGTTACATCAAAATCCAACGATGCGCTCCGGACAAACTTCAATTAGACCTTTGACCTCAAACTGTGACCTTGATCTTTAAGATAAACATGAAGTTTGCGCATGACACGCCTTCCCATTGAGGTAAACATTCATGCCAAATATAAACAAGATTGGTCCATGCATGTCAAAGTTATGGTCCGGACAAAATCGGACGGACGCACGCACGGACGGACATACACCTAACCACAAAAAGCGGCGACTATATCGAGCTCACCGCAAGCGGGGCCGACAAAAATGATCCCGGGTAAAATATTTGGAAACAAGAGGGCCAAGATGGCCCTAGGTCGCTCACCTGAGAAACACACCATACCAGTGTAAACATCTTTGACCTAGTGATTTCATGGAAACAAATATTCTGGTCAATTTTCATTAAGATTGGACCAAAAATATGGTCTCTCGAGTTTAAACAATAATTTTCTTAGATATGACCTAATGACCTAGTTTTTGACCCCAGATGACCCATATTCAAACTTGACCTAGACTTTATCAAGGCAATCATTCTGACCAAATTTCATGAAGATCAATTGAAAAATACAGTCTCTATCACATACACAAGGTTTTTCTTTGATTTGACCTAGTGACCTACTTTTGACCCCAAATGATCCATATTCAAACTCGACCTAGATTTCATCAAGGCAATCATTCTGACCAAATTTCTGAAGACCAATTGAAAAATACAGTCTCAATCGCATACACAAGGCTTTTCTTTGATTTGACCTAGTGACCTAGTTTTTGACCTCAAATGACCCATATTCAAACACGACTTAGATTTCATCAAGGCAATCATACTGACATAAATTTACGAAGATCAATTGAAAAATACAGCCTCTATCACATACACAATGTTTTTCTTTGATTTGACCTAGTTTTGGACCCCAGATGGCCAATATTGAACTTGACCTAGATTTTATCAAGGCAATCATTCCGACCAAATTTCAATGAAGATCATTTGAAAAAAAAACGGCTTCTATCGCATACACAAGGTTTTTCTTTGATTTGACCTAGTGACCTAGTTTTTGAAATCAGATGATCCATATTCGACTTTGACCTAGATTTTATCAAGGCAATCATTCTGACATAATTTCATGAAGATCAATTGAAAAATACAGCCTCTATCGCATACACAAGGTTTTTCTTTAATTTGACTTTGTGACCTACTTTTTCAACACAGAGGACCCATATTCAAACTCGACCTAGATTTCATCAAGGCAATCATTCTGACCAAATTTCATGAAAATCAATTGAAAAATACAGTCTCTATTGCATACACCAGATTTTTCTTTAATTTGATATAGTGACCTAGTTTTTTACCTCAGATGATCCATATTCAAACTCGACCTAAGATTTTATCAAGGCCATCATTCCGGCCAAATTTCATGAAGATCAATTGAAAAATACAGCCTCTATCGCATACACAAGGTTTTTCTTTGACTTGACCTAGTGACCTATTTTTTGAAACCAGATGATCCATTTTCAACTTTGGCCTAGATTTCATCAAGGCAATCATTCTGACCAAATGTCATGAAGATCAGTTGAAAAATACAGCCTCTATCGCATACACAATGTTTTTCTTTGATTTGACCTAGTGACCTAGTTTTTGACCCCAGACGACCCATATTCAAACCTGGCCTAGATTTAATCAAGGTTATCATTCTGACATAAATTAATGAAGATCAATTGAAAAATACAGCCTCTATCGCATACACAAGACTTTTCTTTGATTTGACCTAGTGACCTAGTTTTTGACACCAGATGATCCATTTTCAAACTGGGCCTAGATTTAATCAAGATAATCATTCTGACAAAATTTCATGAAGATCAGTTGAAAAAAACAGCCTCTATCACATACACATGCTAAATGTTGACAGACAGACGACAGACGCCGGACATTGAGCGATCACAAAAACTCACCTGAGCATTGCTCAGGTGAGCTAAAAATGCAGACAACTCCGCTAAGACTTTATGGTAGGCTTAGGTGAATATTAACCTAGTACCTCATGCAAATCGTGCACATTTTACATTTCTAGGCAGGAAAACAACATGCATAATTGCTACAAGAATTAGCAATATGAATAGAAAACTATAAAAAGATCAAATCAGTTAATGCCCTGCGGATAAGTGTGACATTTTCTGTGGTGAAATTTGTCAACAAACATACGATTTTTTTTAAAAAGGCAAAACCCACAGAATTTCACAAGGTAAAAAATGTTGAAAAGGCTATTGTTGGTAAGAGAACAATCTCTACTACCCATATATATGCGTCTAAGTATGGGAAAAATATCTAGAAAACTGAGAAAATCAAAAAAATTAGTTTCAGGACTGTTAGATGCATGACTGCCTTATCCTGCATAGCATTTAACATAGATAGGTTACTTTTCCATTGCACTAATATAACATGGACAGGATTAGGATTGACAAACTGTGTTCACCAAACAAATTGAGGTTATAAACATATTGTTCCCCTTGTGTAAAGAGGGATTAGGGTAAGTCTCTAGACCATATAATGATGCTACAGACCAAGTTTGATGACGATCCATCCATCGGTTCAAGAGAAGTTGTTTAAAGGTATTTCTATTTTTAGCTCTAGCGGCCCAAGTGCCCCAATTTAACAAATTTGGAAGAGGACCAAATAATGATGCTACAGACCAAGTTTGACGAAGATTAATCAAGTAGCAAGAAGAAGTTGTTTAAAGGTATTTCTATTTTTAGGTCTAGCAGCCCCTAAAAGGGGCCAAGTGCCCCCATTTGAACAAATTTGGGAGAGGGTCTTATAATGATGCAACAGACCAAGTTTAATGAAGATCCATTCATCAATTGATGATAAGAAGTTGTTTAAAGGTATTTCTCTTTTTACCCCTAGCAGCCCCAAAAGGGGCCAAGTGCCCCTATTTGAATAAATTTGGGAGAGGACCATATCATGATGCTACAGACCAAGTTTGTTCAAGATCCATCAAGTGGTTCATGAAAAGAAGTCATTTAAAGGTATTTCTAATTTTAGCTCTAGTGGCCTAAAAGGGGCCAAGTGCCCCCATTTGAACAAACTTGGGAGAGGGCCGTATAATGATGCTACAGACCAAGTTTGATGAAGATTCATCATGCGGTTCATGAGAAGTCGTTTAAAAGTATTTCTATTTAAGGTCTAGCAGCCCCTTGAAGAGGCCAAGTGCCCCCATTTGAACAAATTTGGGAGAGGACCTTATAATGATGCAATGGTCCAAGTTTTATGAAGATACATCCATTGGTTCATGATAAGAAGTTGTTTAAAGGTATTTCTATTTTTAGCGTTAGCAGCTCCTAAAAGAGGCCAAGTGTCCCCATTTAAACAAATTTGGGCGAGGACCTTATAACCATGCTACAGACCAAATATGATAAAGATCCATCAAGCGGTTCATGAGAAGAAGTCGTTTGAAGGTAGTTCTATTTTTAGCTCTAGTGGCTCCTAAAAGGGGCCAAGTGCCCCCATTTGAACAAACTTGGGAGAGGACCATATAATGATGCTATAGACCATGTTTAATGAAGATCCATCAAGCGGTTCATGAGAAGTTGTTTAAAGGTATTTCTATTTTTAGCTCTAGCAACCCCTAAAAGGGGCCAAGTGCCCCCGTTTGAACAAATTTGAGGGAGGACCATATAATGATGCTATAGACCAAGTCTGATAATATCCATCAAGCAGTACTTATGAGAAGAAGTTGTTAAAGACCAATTTTCATAAAGTATGGCCTCTAGAGAGGTCACAAGGTTTTTCTATCTTTAGACCTAGTTTTTGACCGCACATGACCCAGTTTCGAACTTGACCTAGATATCAAGGTGAACATTCTGACCAATTTTCATGAGATCCATTGAAAAATATGGCCTCTAAAGAGGTCAAAAGGTTTTTCTATTTTTAGATCTAATGACCTAGTTTTTGATGGCACATGACCCAGTTTCGAACTTGACCTAGATATCATCAAGATGAACATTCTGACCAACTTTCATACAGATCCCATGAAAAATATTGCCTCTAGAGAGGTCACAAGGTTTCTCTATTTTTAGACCTACTGACCTAGATTTTGACCACACGTGACCCAGTTTCAAACTTGACCTACATATCATCAAGATGAACATTCTGACCAATTTTCATGAAGATCCATTGAAAAATATGGCCTCTAGGGAGGTCACAAGGATTTTCTATTTTTAGACCTACTGACCTAGTTTTGGACTGCACATGACCCAGTTTCAAACTTGACCTAGATATCATCAAGATGAACATTCTGACCAATTTTCATGAAGATCCATTAAAAAATATGGCCTCTAGGGAGGTCACAAGGTTTTTCTATTTTTAGACCTACTGACCTGGTTTTGGACCGCATGTGACCCAGTTTCGAATATGACCTAGATATCATCAAGATGAACATTCAGACCAACTTTCATAAAGATCCCATGAAAAATGTGACCTCTAGAGTGGTCACAAGCAATAGTTTACTGACGGACAGACGACGAGCGATCACAAAAGCTCACTTTGTCACTTTGTGACTGGTGAGCTAACAAGAGCTGTCCGTAAGACAGCCAAGCTCGACTATTCGAAATATTGTCCCAGAAGCAGGAAAACATTACCCAAAAAGGTTAAATATCAAAAGAGTTTTAAGTTCAAAAGGGGGAATAATTTGACCAAAATGCATATCAGTTATGGGACTTGCTGCTATCAACTAGTTTTATAACCCCGAAGGCACATGTGAAGTTTCAATTCAATATCTGCATTAGTTTTGGAGATAGAAACTTGCATGTAAAACTTTAACCAGAATTTTCAAAGTCCAAAAGGGGTCATAATTTGCCCAAAATACATGCCAGAGTTATGGGACTTGATCCAGTGAGGTTGGTAATTGATCTAGAAAAAGAAAAAATAAGTTTCAAATCTATATGCCTTTTAGTAATAGCTGTATGTACTTGCACGCAAAACTTTAACCAGAATTTGCTAAGTCCAAAAGGGGACATAATTTGGCCAAAATGAAGGTCAGAGATATGGGTCTTGCTGCTATCAACTAGATTTATAACCCCCAAGACACATGTGAAGTTTCAAATCAATATCTGCATTGGTTTTGGAGATAATAACTTGCATGTAAAACTTTAACCAAAATTTTCTAAGTCCAAAAGGGGTCATAATTTGCTCAAAAAACATGTCAGAGTTATGGGACTTGACCCAGTGAGGTTGGTAATTGATCTAGAAAAAGAAAAAATAAGTTTCAAATCTATATGCCTTTTAGAAATAGCTGTATGTACTTGCACGCAAAACTTTAACCAGAATTTTCTTAGTCCAAAAGTGGGCATAATTTGGCCAAAATGAAGGTCAGAGTTATGGGACTTGCTGCTATCAACTAGATTTATAACCACGAAGACACATGTGAAGTTTCAAATCAATATCTGCATTAGTTTTGGAGATAGAAACTTGCATGTAAAACTTTAACCAAAATTTTCTAAGTCTAAAAGGGGGCATAATTTGCTCAAAATACATGTCAGAGTTATTGGTCTTGACCCAGTGAGGTTGGTAATTGATCTAGAAAAAGAAAAAATAAGTTTCAAATCTATATGCCTTTTAGTAATAGCTGTATGTACTTGCACGCAAAACTTTAACCAGAATTTTGTAAGTCCAAAAGGGGGCATAATTTGGCCAAAATGAAAGTCAGAGTTATGGGACTTGCCGCTATCAACTAGTTTTATAACCCCGAAGACACATGTGAAGTTTCAAATCAATATCTGCATTAGATTTGGAGATAGTAAGTTGCATGTAAAACTTTAACCAAAATTTTCTAAGTCCAAAAGGGGGCATAATTTGCTCAAAATACATGTCAGAGTTATGGGACTTGACCCAGAGAGGTTGGTAATTGACCTAGAAAAAGAAAAAATAAGTTTCAAAGCTATATGCCTTTAATTGATGGCTGTATGTACTTGCATGCAAAAACTTAACCAAGGTGTGACGCCGACGCCGACGCCAGGGTGAGTAGAATAGCTAGACTATTCTTTGAATAGTCGAGCTAAAAATGTGGAAGATGGACCTTGGACCATCCACCCCACACTAATAGCTCACCCAGAACTGAAGTGGAACCTTTGGTTCCAGTGAGCTAAAAACTATAGATATGTAAAATCCTAGTATACCATGAACGTTGTTTAAGAAATGGCATGGTGAAAAGGGTTCTCATAATTCATAATTAAAGTCTATGATCTAACCCACTAAACATTGTAAACTAATTTTTTGTTTCAGACATATACAGAACAACTACACAGTGCCTCTGAAATTTGGTCAGATGAACAACATCTTTTGCAACAAAAATGCCATTCAACGTAAATGACAAATTCAATAATGTTTTTCTCTGCAAATCTAATATTTGACCCACTTACTTAATCTTACTGCAAGGTTTCATTTTCTGAAAAATAACCTCAAGTAGTAAGAATACACCACAATGGTTGCAAAAAGTAAATAAAGAAATTTTCAAACGTTACTTTATTCCAAATTCAATTTCATTATCAGATAGTATGAGATCTACAAACTAACAATACTTTTACATAGTCTAACAGCATTTAAACACATGTTATTACCTATACAAAAACTTGTTTAATATGATATGAAATACATGGTAAATTAAATTCAATGTAACATACAGAGCAAGTTACAAATAGTCAATATGATATACATATACAATAACATTAAAACTGAAACACATGTGACAAAGCTCCACTGATGTTTCCAAAACAAGTTTTAGCTTTGAAAACAATCATGTATACTTCTGTTAAACAATTTCCTACAGGTAGCACATCATAAAACTTGATTCACTAGCAGCACTTCATCACGACTAGTAATAAGGAACACAAAGCAACCTAATCATGACTTCATCATGTATCTATGCCCAACATTCTAAAATAAATAACATCATTGGTAATTCTGGTTAGAGTTAGAACACATGCTTTAAAACTATTGTATATACATTCATAAAATAATCAAGACGTTTGCATGATTTATCATCTCATATACAACGCTGCAGAGCTCAGGTAATTAGTTATATTTCTAAGCATTTAAACAATAAACTGTGGCATATCAGACAATAAACTACAAGAAAACCTTACTATTTCATTCTAACGCTCTGATAAAAATATATGCTTATCTACGTTCATTCATCATAATGAACCTGATGGCTTGTGGAAATATTTTGCACATCAACTCCATTGTCTATCACAGAATATACAATGCTTGATTTTCTTCTTTAACAAACGAACCAAGCCATGTTAGAACAAACAGTTGAACACATTATAGAGAAATATAATTATATCTCAACACAAGAGATAAAAGATTGCGCAAAATATATTGCTGTATGTACCTGTGACTATGTCACCAAGTTACCAGACTTTTTTATTATTTTGGAAATGTCAACAACATATGAGCCATGCCATGGGAAAACCAACATAGTGGTTTTGCGACCAGCATGGATCCAGACCAGCCTGCGCATCCGCGCAGTCTGGTCAGGATCCATGCTGTTCGCTAACAGTTTCTCCAATTCCAATACGCTTTAAAAGCGAACAGCATGGAGCCTGACCAGACTGCACGGATGCGCAGGCTGGTCTGGATCCATGCTGGTCGCAAAGCCACTATGTTGGTTTTCCCATGGCACGGCTCATATATATAAATCATTTTTTGACACAATATTTGGAAATGTGGGGTAGCTTTTTTATATTTGTTCAACAGTAACTGTATTCTTACCTAAACAAACATAAAAGCTTTCAAAGTAGCAAAACTGTTGTAAAACAGATCAAAGCACTAGAAATTAACTTTTAAGTTGAGAATTGGGAAAATACATATATTTTTGCTTTGGACCTGCCTCCATTTAACAAAGGTAACTCTGCAGTAAAACATATACAGCTATATAATTAACCAAGTGCCTTGCTATACACATTTCTCCTTATAACAAAATTCAATAAAAATTTGTCTGAGAGAGTAAAAACGTCAAAAAAATACATATTTCACTTTGAAGAAAATATAGAAAGGATTAACAATGTTGACAAAACTCAACTGACAAATCACTCTCTTTACACAGAAGATATAGGAATACAAGCAACAGTTTTAATATAACAATGACATAAATCTCAACTTTCACTATCCTAAACTACCATTACAGTAGTTGTGGTATGAATTATCATTACAGAATGATGAAGTATCACTGTATGTACTCAACAATGAAGCATCTCTTCATGTTCTAAACAATGAAATGTACCAATAAGTACCAAACGATGAAATATCGCTATGTGTACTTAGCGAGGAAGTATTGTAATATCTAATTACTGCAGAAATATCAGTACATAACAAGGAAGAACCGCTATATGTACTTAGCAAGAAAATATCAATATATTTCATTACCGAGGAAGTATCACTAAATGTACTTAACAGGGAAGTATGTACTTATCAAGGAAGTATCGCTTCAGGTACTTATCAAGGAAGTATAGCTGTATGTACTTCACAATCAGTCTGAAGGAATGTCATACAACACCATTTAGACACAAGATATCAATACAGGTAAATGTATAATAGAACAGTTAGTTCATCATAAAGAATTACTAAAGGTTACTTTTACAATGAACCTCTAAAACAAATCACTAAAACATGAACTTCATTAACTGATCTTAATTAATCAACACCGACAGCTGCCACCAAGTATACCATTGCTTATATGAAACAATGGTTCAATTGAAATCGGAGTAAATTTAGCTCAGGATTACACGGGTACCAAAAAGTGCAAACTTTTCTTAACAACAACTGCTCAAACTAAATTGAGCCGTGCCATGGGAAAACCAACAGTGGGTTTGCGACCAGCATGGATCCAGACCAGCATGGGCATCCGCGCAGTCTGGTCAGGACCCATGCTGTTCGCTTTCAAAGCCTATTGTAATTAGAGAAACTGTTAGCGAACAGCATGGATCCTGACCAGACTGCACGGATGCGCAGGCTGGTCTGGATCCATGCTGGTCGCAAACCCACTATGTTGATTTTTTCATGGTGCGGCTCAATTAAGGTTTCAAGATACAGTCAAGAAATCTTCTATGGATGGTCTTTAGGTATGAGGAATAGTTGAAAGCACTATGAATTGCATATAATTCATACAGTGAGATACTTTCACAACACTAAACAATAAATGGTAACTAGAAGATGCTTTTGAAGAAAAGCGCATGTCTCCCCTTGTGACCTTGACCTTTGACCCAGTGACCCCAAAATCAACAGGGATCATCTACTCAATAAGCCCTACCAGGAAATGAAGTTTGAAGAATCTAGGTAAAGTGGTTCTCGAGTTATTGATCGAAAACATTTTTTCATCTTCGAGCTCCTGTGACCTTGACCTTTGACCTATTGACCCCAAAATCAATGGGGATCATCTACTCAATAAGCCCTACCAGCATATGAAGTTTGAAGACTCTAAGTCGAATGGTTCTCCAGTTATTGATCGGAAACGAAGTGTGACGGACGGATGGACGGACTAACGGACGGACAGGGCAAAAACAATATGTCTCCCCCAGTAAGGGGAGACATAATTAAGTATATGTGGAGATGACAATGACAATCAGTCTACTTGAAGGAAATATGTCAACATTTACATGAGCTACAAAACATAACACTGAAAGAACATAGATGAGCCTCTGAATTCAGCACATACAATCAAATGGAAAGTTGAGCCGTGCCATGAGAAAACCGACATAGTGGGTATGCGACCAGCATGGATCCAGACCAGCCTGCGCATCCGCGCAGTCTGGTCAGGCTCCATGCTGTTCGCTTTTAAAGCCTATTGGAGTTGGAGAAACTATTAGCGAACAGCATGGATCCTGACCAGACTGCGCGCATGCGCAGGCTGGTCTGGATCCATGCTGGTCGCAAACCCACTATGTTGGTTTTCCCATGGCACGGCTCAGTTAATGTTTATACAATATCTTATCAACATACATAATACACATGACACAAAAATCTACATCTATTTCAGAACATTTTATTTTTCCTTTTTGGACCCTTTCTAAATGCTGAATGAGTATATTTTTTAACCTTGTTCTGCATGTTCAGGCCATTTTTTCCTTCAACATAGAATAGGATGGTTTTAAATTTTTCAAAATGTCAGGTTAGAAAATTCATATAGAAAAAAACATATGTTGTGCATTAGATTTATTGCTACAGCTGTAAGTTTTAGAAATATAAACGTAAGTGCATTTTGTAAACAAAAAAAAACCTCAATTACGTAAATTGGACAGAACTTTTATGACATGTGAAGCTATCATTAACAATATTTTTTATCAAAATAATAGACAGTTTTTATATTTTATACCAATAAACAAACTGGAAGGCAATATTGTAGACAATTCATTCGAATGAGAAGTTTTATCCACGGTTTTAAAGGTGGTCAATCACATTTAAACAACATTTAATGACATTTTTTACTTTTTGTATATTCTGGTAGAGAATTATTTAAGGAACAAAAAGACCGATTACATAGAGTTAGATTCCTATCTGAAATGTATATTTTATTATTTTTATAAAATTTTGTAATTACTCCCCTTTAATATGAAAGTATATAAAAAGCTGGATATTTCTTTTTATTTCGATACAATGTCTAGTTTTACATTTGCATTTGATAGACATATCAACTATTGAACAATCTGAACCAAAATGCAAGTTTAAAAGCTGTGTGTAGCTTCTGAATTAATTTATTTCCAATCTATCTTGGTTGCGCAACCAAGACAGGCAAAGGGAGGTAATAATAATTTTTCAAACTTGCGTTTCTAATGAATTCCATCTAAATACATAATTTTTAATGCAAATATTTTACAAATATATTACAATATGTCTAATATTTATACATTTATTTAGGCAAAGTATGTTTATCAAATTTATACTTATGATCTTGGCTGGGCAACCAGGATAGGAAAATGAAATTTTAAAAATACCTCCAGAGAAAATCTAATTTGTATCAAGTGTTAAGTGAACATAAATGAGTGTAAATGATCAGATGCTAAAGTTTTGATCAAATCCGTTACATGGCCAAGATCTGATTATCCACCTTTAATGGGTAATACTATATTAAGGCATAACCTCCTACATGCATAATCACCTTAGTAACTGCACTATGAGCAATACACTACATACTTAGTTTAGTCTATACTAATTTATTTAAGCCCACTTGTGATGAAAGCTTCAAGTTTATTTGAATACACTAAAGTCTGTTTCCTGGAAAAACCAGTACTTGTGTCAGGAGATGCGTTTTTGACCCCAGAGGTGCTCGAACAAATGACCCTTAGGTTAGTCCGCACCTTAACCACTTGACCTTACTCCACTACCTATCTGACATCAGAACATTGTCTTTAATTCATACATTTATTAACAAGATGTAAAACATTAAGATGACGCGTTACAGTTTATATAAAACCCACAGTGATTGAACACTGCTCATTATTTCTGTCTCCATTCATCTCCACTAAAGCAAAATACTAGTTTCTTCTGTCCAATTAAAAAGCAAAATATATGTAGCGTATATTTTGCAGAATTACAAGAATAAATATCATTATCACAAAACCGTCATGAAAATATATTCCAAAATAATGTTCAGCATAGAATATATCTCGTACTCTGGTTTACTGAGACTTTGTGATTTAGAAACACAAAATGGGGAAAACGTCAAAGTACACACACATAGTTTGTTAATCCTTATCATGCTGGACACGATTGGTTCTGCCTTTGTGACCAGTGTAGATCATGATCAGCCTGCATATCCATGCAGTCTGAACATGATCTGCACTGTTCGCTATCCAGTCAGTATCAATTTGGTAAGCACCCCTTTTAACAGTTAATGGTGCTGTCCAAATTGGAAGATGGACAAGTTCATTATAAAAATTTAGCACAGTAAGGGTTAATATCACAACTAAGACGATGATCTAGAATGATGATTGACCAGTGAATTTTCTCAGCTCTTCATATGTAATCCAGAAAGTTAGTGACCAGGGGGCCTGTAAAGAGACATATAAAATTTATATATTCTCACTTTAGCTGCATGTTTGTTTTGTTGAGTTTTAAGTCATAACAACACAATTTTAGGTAAAATTGCAACTTTCCAGCTTTTAACTGGTACAGGAAATTGCAAGGTGCCCCCAGGCTTTATTGTAGGCAAAGGCGGACACCTAGGTAGAACCACCGACTTTCCGTCAAAATTCACAACATCACAATTTTCACATAATTCAGCCATATCTAAAAATGAACTTGTAAAATTCTATATCATATAACATGTAGATTTACAGTTAGCGTTTTTTTATATTTTTTCGTTGTTAACCCAACCAGTGTTCCTCGATTCTGTACCAGTACAAACCTGATCTCAGCATGTAACTGCCAACTTCCCCACATGAATCAGAGGTGGAGGATGAATGATTTCAGACACAATGTCTACTATCAAATCGTCATGGAGAACATACGCACCACCCGTGGGTCGAACTTATGACTCAATGATCCGTAGACCTGGGCTCTCCCTATTGTTCTAAGCGGGCGGGCTTTTACAGTTAGCACGCAACTGAACCTTTATTGGACTAATTTCAGTAGACCCTTCTCTCACATATAGATATTTATTACACCTATGCTTTAACATAAAAGTATAAAACTGCAACAGTCATGTTTTAAAGAAAGAATTTTCATTCACACCCAACACTAAACATCCCTGCATATCTTGACATAAAGAAATACATCTATTACTCCCCTTCGACAGTAGTCGGAAAACCATGTACAAGCAAAGAAGCCTTCTTGCCCTCAGTTTTTGATTAAACATCGATAGATCCATGTAAACACACAAACCTCGCAATACAAAATATAAAACACTAAACAACATAGGGAACAATTTTTAACTACAAAATTTAAAGGGTTTCTGAACACCCTCAATTTGGGAAAAAGCAGTTTCATAGTTTTTGATACCGAGTAAATTTTTGGGGAGAAATTTGAAGTGATAACTGCTTTAATTATTAATGAAATCAGACCGCTACGTTAAGCTTTAAATTATATCCTATTTTATATCAACGATTTAATCTCTTCAATAACAAGTATTTTCCGTTTCTTTTTATGGTTTAAGTTTTCTGTATAGCTGTTAATTTGAATACACCCTTTCATTCATTTCATGCAACACATGTGTACTAGAAACAAAATAAATCCTTTTGAATTACAAAGAGTTAAGAAACAAAAAAAAAATAGAATATATTCATAGAAACATCCACCACAAGTTTTTTCTGTGGTTAACAAACCTTCCATCTTTGATTGGTTGATTCATGACTCGAGTTTTGACAACATCAGCCGGCGTACACATAATAGCTGCCACCACGCCAGCGCAGGCACTTTAACAAACAATTAAATAAATTTATTACATGTTTTTCGTGAATTGATTTTCTCCAATATTTCAAAAGCATTACAAAGATATACATTTTTCTGCACAATAAATCTGGTTATTTATGAGGATACCCTATAGTTTTATGTCAATAAAATTGTATCACTGTTCACTTTCACAGTACTTGCATTTTATCCAATTCTGAGAGAATTTTTTTAAAACAAAAATGAGTGAACAGGTAACTTTAAGCCTGGTAATTCAGAGTCAAAAATATCAGATACTAGTATACTTTTACAGGTGCAAGACTTAAAATTGGTAAAATCTGGTTAAAACCAATGAAGACATAATAAGACATGTTTGTAAAACACATATGCCTCCATGATGACTTGTCTCAGCCAACTGGGCATGAAAATTTTTTTATATATTTAAATACCGGGCCCAAACTGGTTATCAACCATAAGTCTGTTTAAATGGGCCAAAGGTTCTTTAGTTCTTGAGTGGGAACAATTTTCAGTCTCAGGACTGCTTGACCTTGACCTCTGACCTGCTAACTTTAAACAACAGGAGATATCTACTGTCCACAGACAATCACCCTATGAAGTTTGATGACTGCAGGCCATAACCTTCTTTAGTTACTGGACAGAAACTGTTTTCAGTCTCAAAGCCACTGTACCTTGACCTTTACCTACTGCCCCCACAATAGGGTCATCTACTAACCATAACAATCATCTTAGAAGTTCCACTGAGGTCCAACATCCTAAGTACAAAAAAAGGGAGTTTGCGTTCAAAAAAAACGCTTAAATGCCCCGGTGCATCCTTGTCGATACAAAGCAACCAAAAGTCCAAAACGAGTAAAGTCAAACTGATATCAGTGAGTTGAAAATGGGGAAAATGGTCCGGGTTACATCTGTATTAGTTACAAATCTTTCTTGTAAGGGTATTGATCAGACGAAATGGTCCCTTTAGTTAACTGGCATCCTTGCCCTATAAAAAGGCAACCTAAGTCCAAAACGAGTCAAGGTCAAACTGATTTAAAGGCGATGTTTGAAGATGAGGAATGTCACAGGTTACATCTGATTAGTACAATTCATCTTGTAAGCAGTTTTGATGCTAGAGAAACGCCCATTTGTTTAACCAAGAATGACCCATATAAGCAACCAAAGTCCAAAAGAGTAAAGGGTCAAACTGATGTCAGTAAATTTTAAAGATGAGGAATGTCACAGTTACATCTGTTTTAATATAAATTCATTCTGTAAGCGGTATTGATCTAGAGAAACGTCCCCTTTGGGTTTAAAAACCAAGAGATGGCCCATAAAAAAAGAAAACCAAAATAACAAACGGCCCATTGTTAACTCGTACGACGGACGGACAACGGACGACAGAACAATCACAAATTGGCCTCCCGCACAGTAGAGCTGGGGCATAAAATAACATATTTCATCAAGTGATAAAAGAGTTATCAGGTATCCATTTAGTTGAGAAAATAAAATTTCCCTGACTTTTCCCTACTAAACCCGTACTTTTCACTGAACAATACCATAATGCCACCATATTTTTTCGGCCTCCTCTTCCCCTACAGCTGTCCAATCTACCCTTTTAAATTTATTTTGGATAATATAAGACAGTTTTCTCTGGAGGCAAGGTTGAAAAGCCTTTCATTTTCAAAATTCCAAAGTTAACATAAAAATGAAATTGAATCAAACACTTTAAATTAGTTTATACACATTACACCAAATGTGTTTGGAAATACTTATAAATACTGCTTGAAGACGCCATGCCACGACCATTTTAAAACCCAATTTCTGACAAAGTACACTCCTATTACGCTACACATAAATCTGACAATAGCTACTGAAGCTCTTTCTGACGACCCTTCGCTAGCCAATCAAAACAACTTACAACATTCTGCAAGCTTTAAAAACCCTTTGGGTTTTTTATATCTACAATTTTAATGTCGAAAGATGTCAAATAGCCGGTTAGCTCAGTGGGTGGCACTTCTCTGTAAGCGAGAGGTCCTGGTCGTGCCCTGGTTAACTACAAATTTTTCTTACTCTTTGACTTCGAACAAGTTGTCTGTTTGGGGTTTCAAACAAAAATAGATTTGCGAAAAAAAATAGAAAATATTGAAAATCCAAAATAACAGAAGACAATGTGAATGGGTCTTCTCTATCTTCGTTTAGAAGATAAGTATTTAGTCAGATTGCATTTTAACATCAACCCGAATTTCCTTTCCCCTGACTTTTCTAAAGTTCCCCTTTTCATTGAACATTTCAAGATTTCCTAAAAAAATTTTCACTGACCTGAAAAACATCTTTTTTCCCGACTTTTCAAGTAAAGTGGCAACCAGGTTTGGTTATGTCTCATGCAGTTGGTACCATTTTGGTGAAGTAGTGAATAAAGTTTCATTCATTTATAATAAGAAATAACTGAGATATGAGTTGGCAGAGAATCATTAAGATGGCATTATACATGCCGGCACTGTGGTATAGCAATAGCTCTTGTGATGCTCATCACTGGGAGCTAGAGAGAATATGTTTGGCAAAATGTGAACCAAAGTTATGATGCTTGCCCTGTGAGGTCATACCATGATGCTAATGACGTGTGTGGAGTTTTGAAAGCATTCAGCCTAATACTAAATACTAAAATTGAGAAACTGCTTACATAAATACTTCCACAAATCATTTAGTCAAAATTGGACAGAATTTTGATAAAAAGAAAGCTAGAATTAAGTATCTTGTCCTGCTGAAAGTTTGACTACATTCTGTTTGGTAACTTTTGAGAAACATGCTCACAAGCTTAACTTTTACAACACAGACGCTGACGAAAGGGTGACGACAATAGCTCAAAGAAATTCAGCTAAAGATACCAGAACAAGTCATAAAGCACCATATTAAAAACACAATTATAGATTTTAATATAATATATTTATGCAAGGCTCTTATTTTGATACATTTACAAGGCTATAGAGTCACAGGAATATAAAAAATAACAAGCTTTCAAAACTAGGAATGCTTCAGTACTTTTTATATGCTGTCAGGAACAATGATATCAATATCGAAAGGAATACAATGGCAATCTTAAAAGTTGATGATGAGTATAATCTGTGTTAAGGATATTTTTCCAACTTTTTAACCTTTTTTAAAACACACTCCAACTTAACCTTGAAATCCAGAACAACCCATTATCAGGTAAGATGATTTGTTTAACAAATAATCCCTTCACAGTATCATGTCCCCAAAATCTGAAAACACACAAAATCCCCTTCACTGGCTCACTACACTTTCTTAATGCCCTAAAGCCATATCCCATAAAATCTCCTGAATATAGTTATTTGTTCTGTTATAATATCATATAAATAGACAGACTGAGACGTTCCCTTCAGCTGAGAGGTCTGGCACATAACAACCCTCACAAAATTCCTCAATTTGTATACCAGTAAGCAATATCACAAATACGGGTAGGCTTATCAAATTTTGCACTTTTGAGGCAATAGATTTAGTTTTCTACTTCAAGTCCAAGTGAGCCTGTAACTACTGCCAGGAGTGGAGCTTGAACCTTTAAACATTAAATCTTTAGTCATAATCGATCATTCCAGTTGACTGTTGTTTTTTTTTCAGGCTAAACATGTGTCCAAAAATGCTCCAAGAACAATTCAGATAGCATGACTTTTTATTTTAGAACAGTGTCAATGTTTTCTGACAAGAATATTTTAAGTTTTTATTAAAGTTTTTATTAAATAGATAAGGGCAGGTAATGTGTGTGTGTTGAGAGGGGACACAAGGACATTCTAATATTTTTTTAAAAACACCCTTACGCTAAAATGAGGTCATTTAACGTGGTGTGAACACACGTTTTTAGTTCAACCAAGAAAGAGCGCTACGGTTTTTATCACTTTTTTAGATTAAGACATATCAGAATAGAAATAATGTATAGAAAAAGGTGTTTTAACACTTTTAAACTCGGCGTAATACCATACAAATAATTTCATTGGGCTGTGCCCTCTAAAATTTAAATTGCCCAACGTATAACCGCCCATCGGCATAAAAGTGTTAAACTATAAATTATTTCTTAATATAAAACAGATTTTTATATTCCACTACACACAAATTTAAAAATCAGACCAGCAGTTCTAACAAGATTTTCAAGTTTCCCCCTACTACAATTATTTCAAAAGCTGAGCCTGCTTTCTGCAAGAAGGCTTTTAAATTTTTTCCATATATACAACAGGAAAAGTGACCATGCCTCTGCTGCCATGTTTTTGACAAATCAGAATTTTAACAATCCTGGTAGAGGGTCACACAAGGACCATTTCTATGAAATTATTTTAAAATCGGTTCTGCATTTTAATACAATAAGATTTTTAAAGTTTCTGCTATATACATACAGTTGAACTTTGTTAACTCAGACTCTTCTGGACTGACAAAATTTGTTTGAGTTATTGAACAATTTTTATTAGACAGGAATTTTGCCGGGACCAGATGATGAATTCGAGTGAATGGTGGTGTATGAGTTATATGAGTTTGAGCGAACAAAGCTGGACTGCATAAAGAAAAATGACGAATCGGAATAATCTGAACAATTTTGGCAGAGGGTCACACACTGACCATTTGTGTAAATATTTCTTTTTAAAAATTTGACTAGCGAAATAGGAGGAGATGTTTTGAATATTTCTATTTTACCTCTGCACCCAGTGCAATTAAAAAAGGAACTGTTTTGAACAATTTTGGGAAAGGGAAGACCATGCAAGAACATCCAGGCCAAGTTTATCAACTCCACCAAATGGTTCAGAGAAATCTGTTGAAAAAATGGTGGATTGGACAAAAGGGTCAGGTGGATGGTGAAATCACAATAGCCCAACCAGCATTTCTGCTCAGTGACAAAAAAAAATTTTTTAGACGGGTCTCCATCCCCCTCAAGGTCTTCTCCCGAGACCATTATTTCTGAACAAGAGAGTCCCAGAGTCAAGATAATAAAAATACTTTGCAAAACAACGTACTTTAATTTAAACATAAAAATCGCAAGAAAGTTTTGCCTATTTCTGTTTAAAAAAGACTATAATTTTTGAAGGCCAGAATGAGTGAAATCATACTGAATATCGGTGGGCACAAATTTTTAGCTTTCTGTTGCAAAAATCCATAAAATTTAATACCAAAGAATACAGAATTTCCAAAATTTATCTTTGAAATTTGAAATCAACCAAAAATGGGAAACAAAAGAACTTTATCCCAAAATGAAAAATAAATGATTATCACAGTGACCCTTTTCCTTATCATTACCCGTTTAAAATTCTAAAATGACTGTCCATCAATTAATTGGCAGCAACCATTATATTCAACTCAGTTCACTGAAATGTATGACTAATACAAAAGGCAAACCAGGTCAGCCTCAATCTGGTCGCATGTCAAAAAAGGAAAATCAACAAGGAGCTCGTTCAATAAACGCTTGATGCCCCCGTGGCATTCTTGTCAATAAAAGCAACCCAAGTTCAAAACGATCAAGTCAATCAAACGAGTCAGGTGACTGAAGAAGGATGGTCACAGGTTAATCTGCATAGTATCAAGCCATTCAAGAAGGGGTATGAGCTAGACAAAAAGTCCATTTGTTAACCTCGTACAGACGACGACTAGGGACAGACAGGAAAACACTAATCCTCCCACATCAGTAGATGCCGGGGCAAAAAAGGTTAACAGAACTACCTCCCATGTGACAAACAGCTCTCTGAACATTTGCACCCATCCCCCCACAACCACGTACACTAAATCTGTGAAAAATTGAAACGAAAAGCATGGGCAACATTGTGAACTCTGAAATATATACGTTCTACATGAAGTACTTCTGATAATACTTGGGGTTGAGACTAACAAAGACAAATAATATTCCTGGCTTTTCACTAACCAAATTCTAACTTCAACAGACCAATACACTTTATATTGTCAGCCTGTTTCTCGCTACAACTGACACCAATTTACTGTTTATTTTCATTCAGTTTCAAACATTTTAAAGTTTAACAGTCTAAAAACACAGATATACAGGGTGATCCATATAAATGATAACAAAAAATAACTTTAAACTTGTCAGTTTTGAAAATAACATATTGAAAAATAAAATTAGCATACACATGTAAGTTTTTTTACACAAAACATCATTTTAAAATACGTCACTTCATCATTACAAACAGATTTCAAAATGCCTCCTCGATTTGCAAAACGAGCTGTAAACAACTCGAAAGTTGCTTGCTGTCACCAGTGTTTTCATGCGTCATCTCTAACATAATTAAAAAACTGAAACTGCTTATTTATTAAAACGCCAATTTTACACATAGTATATTCACGGCGTTGTACATTAAATATACCAATTTATATAGCGCAAAAGGGCGCTTACATAGTTCAAATGCACCACACAGGCCAAATCATCCTACAGTACAGACATAACCCGACGACCAAGGACAGATGAGACAAAGCCCCAGACAGAGAGACCAGAAATCAGATACAGGCTTATCCGGCTAACTTAGCCTAAACCCTCGTTTCGAATAACAGCCTGGTCTTAACGTGCCCAGTTAACACTGAAAACCCGCAAGATTCCCCGGGTCCTGACCATACACTCAGTGGTGGAAACACGAAAAGCGTTCCTGAAAATTCCCGATACTGCCGGGATCACCCCGACCTCAGGATTGGAACCCATTGCAAACCCGAGCTATCCGTCCACCAATAACGGAGAATTTGTTTGTCAAGTTTAACCGATATAACGTCACTAACAAACCCATAGCAGTGTTTCACAAGTGCTTAATACAAAGAAAATAAAATCTGTTGTTATAAGATCCTTTGACCACAGTAAATAAACAATTTCTTTAATGTCATGCTTAACTAAATCTTTCCTTTTTTAGTTCTACCAGTTAAAATAATTTGATATTTGGGCACTGTAAATTCAGATTCAATTACTTTCCAATGATTACTTAAAAATCACATGAATTAACAGACTGTCCGAACACAGCCAAGCTTAACTTTGAATTGTGTACAGAAAGCGGGAATAACACTAAGTTAAATACCCTAGGTCTTTAATCCAGAATCTGCATTTGTTTTGGAGATAGTAACGTGCATGCAGACTTCAAAACAGAAGCTTTTATGATAAAAGGGGACATAATTTCGCAAAATACATGTCAATTATGAACTTGATGCTATACCTAATTTCATAACTCCAAGAACGTTAATTTCATCATATTGCATAGTTTTTGAGATAGTAGTTGCATGCAAAACTTTAATCAGGATTTTGTTAAGTCCCAAAGGGGGCATAATTTGGCGAAAATACATGTCAGAGTTATGGAACAATGATATCACCTATTTATAACCCGAAAGCACATGTGAGTTCAATCAATATCTGCATTAGTTTGAGAGGTACTTGCAGGCAAACTTTAACCAGGTTTCTTAGCCCAAAAGGGAGAAATAATTTAAATGAACTACACTTCTTGCATCAAAACTTAACGAAGGGATGCGACCCGACGCCAGGGCGTTCAATAGCTCGGACTATTCTTCAAACAGTCAAGCTTTTTTCTGGACAATAAAGTTATTACAAAAAGTATGTGTAAACAAGATACAAAATAAGTCAGTAAATGTATCAAAATCAAGTTTTAAAGATAGAAATTAACACTTTAAAAAGATCAAAAGAAAAGGTTTTGTTGTTTGTTTGTTTGTGTTTTGGTTTAAACCCGTTTTTTCAAAGTATTTCGTCATGTAACGGTGCATTAACCTAACCAGTATTCCGATTTCGTACCAGTAAACCTGTTCTCCCATTAACTGCCAATTTTCCCCACATGAATCAGAAGGGAAACAAAGATTTCAGACACAATGTCTTATCAAATAGTCAGCAGAACATACCCCCCCCCAAAGGGACCAAACTCGCGACCCCGAGATCCGTAGACCAACGCTCTTACCTACTGAGCTAAAAGGAAAAGGTAGCTAATAAATACCAAGTGATAGCAACTGAATAAGAAACAAGACCATCACCTCCGGGTGTCATCGCTCATCTGCGAGTGCTTGTCAGTATGTAAGAAAGGAGTTTTTGTTCAGAATTTCTAAGTACAAATAGGGCCATAATTCTGACAAAATGCAGGTTAGTGTTATGGTTCTTAGCCTACATAGTCATCTAATAAAGATAAACAAGTGTGCAAAGCTTCAAAGCTGTAGCTCTTATAGTTTCTGAGAAAAGGTGAACCTAAACAAAATTTTTTAATCAAACTCAACTTTTCTAAGCAAAAAAGGTGGACCTAAACAAAAATTTTAAGGTTTCGATGGGGGCCTTGAGAAACAAAAATCAAACAAACACCAAATCATAGAAAGAAAGTTTTTTGACATGAAAAATGAAAAAGCAGTAAAACATGTATATTACTTTACGAAACAAGTGTCAGTATACGATATAAACATTGGGAAATTTCCGGAAAGGGCTGCCTAAAGGGGCTCCACTTCCGGACAGTTAAACGCCTTTAAAAACTCACCATTTTCAAAGAACATTAAAACATGTTCGTTTTGATGCATTTGCAATAGCGTGCGAGTGGTGAAATTTGCATAACAAGGTGGGAACACAGTTTTCAAACAATTGTTTATCTTTATTTCTTTACAAATGGCATTCATTACAAAGGGAGACAACGTTCCTGAAATTATTTTAAGTACAAATGGCATTCATTTTCAAAGGGAAACAACTTTTTCCGATTATTTTAAGTAAAACTTTGAGAAAAAGTTGTCTCCCTTTGAAAATGAATGCATTTGTAAAGAAAAAATGATAAACAATTGCTGAAAACTATGTTCCACCTTGTTACGTGAAATTCACCACTCGCACGCTATTGCAAATGCCCTCAAAACAAAAATGTGTAACTGTTCTTTGAAAATGGGGAGTTTTTAAAGGCGTTTAACTGTCTGGAAGTGGAGCCCCTTTAGGCAGCCCTTTTCCGGAATTCAATGTTATATCATATACTGACACTTGTTTCGTAAAGTAATATACATGTTTTACATGCTGTTCAATTTCATGTTTAAACAACTCTTTCTTTCTATGATTTGGTGTTGTTTGATTTTTGTTTCTCAAGGCCTCCATCGAAACCTTAACCAAGGAACTAAAATTTTCGAAGAGGGCCATAATTTTGACAAAATGCATATCAGAGTTATGGTTCTTGGCCTACATAGTCGCCTAATGTTGACAAACAAGTGTGCAAAGTTTCAAAGCTGTAGCTCTTACAGTTATTGAGAAAAGGTGGACCTTAAAAATTTTAACCAATGCTGATGCGAACGCCAATGATCAAGTGACGACAATACCTCGTAGATTTTTTAAAAAATCAGACAAGCTTAAAATATAAAATGACCAAGTGAAAATACTACCTTGGTGGATGACCCTCCAGTCTCCGACGACCTTCCATCTGCATATTTACTTTGATAAGGTCAGTAGGGCTAGCAATAAATTGTCCCAGTGCCCCAGCTGTTGATCCCACTATTACACCTTTCCTGAAAATAAAACACAAGTTTCCAGCTTTACCTTACCTCATACACAATAACACGGTCAAAACTCCACTTTGCCTGAAAAATTATCACACTCGATGTATCATCTTCATATCCTGAAATAAAATATCACACCGATCTTTTAATATTACTTTTACGAAACGCAATAGCACAGCATTTCTTCTTTTACTAACAAGCAAGAGATATTGTAACTACTATACATAACATGTATTGCTTTACAAAACACAACTGCCTAGCATAAAATGACAACCCCTTCATAGAAACAAAATTATCCAGTACAGTCCTGAAAGAGACAAATATTGTCCTACAGAATATTCCCACTGTTTCTTTGTCCTAGACGGTTTACACCTACAATTTTTTTGTATTTGAGCTAACACAACCACATGGGGAGAAGGTTTCCTTATACTATCTGGTTCATCACGATGAAATTAGTGACTGTGTGCATCTATAAACTAGGTTATTCTCCCAGTTGCCTTCATTTCATGGAATTGATATTTCTAGGTGGTGCCCCCATGGCTGTTTTATATTTCCTTTATGTATGTCTTTAAAAGCCAGTGAGGTTTGTACAGTGCTATGAGGTTTGTACACTGCCACAGGGTTTGTAGAGCCGAGAGGTTTGTACAGTGCCTTGTCGTTTGTGCCTTGTCGTTTGTACAGTGCCATGAGATTTGTACAGTGTCATGAGGTTTGTACAGTGCCACGAGGTTTGTACAGAGCCACGAGGTTTGTACAGTGCCACGAGGTTTGTACTGAGCCACGAGGTTTGTACAGTGCCACGAAGTTTGTACAGTGCAACGAAGTTTGTACAGTGCCACGAGGTTTGTACAGTGCTTTTACCTCATTATTGTATATAAAAAATTTGTTTAAATCTTACCACAATGAGAAAGTTCCATCTTTATTCTTTTTGAACACTCTGTCTCTGAGTACCTCATAGATATTCATTCTACAGCCAGTGTACACTGAAACAATACAAGTTTTTGTACTATATCATACATAAATACAGTGCCAGAGTTGTCAACATAATTTACCCAATGCTGTCTCAATTCCTCATCTCTATATTTTATGAAATATTCAAGCATTTTTCATCCAAAAGAGTGATTTTATTTGCTGAATAAAATTACTGTTTAGACTTTGAATGTACAGGAATTATATCATCAATTATCCACCAAACAAACTTGCCTGTATTGTGTTTACTCATCTGAGCACAAGTAAAGACGAACAGTCAATTTATGGAAGAGCCAATATCCACCAAACAAACTTGCCTGTATTGTGTTGTACTCATCTGAGCACAAGTAAAGACGAACAGTCAATTTATGGAAGAGCCAATATACCGTTATGTAAAAATAATGGTTTTATCATGATTGTAGAATAACATTCATACTTTCAGCCTTCCTTGTTTTATAGGAAAGGAAATAGGGATGCTGGCGGCAAGTAATTTTGCCTTTGCGACAGATGTGCAGGCTGATCTTGGTCTGCACTGTTCGCTATTCAGCCAGTAAATTTTCAGTGAACACCCCTTCGAATAATAAATGGAATTGAAAAATTGAATGAAGGACCAGTCCATTCTAGAAATTTAGCAAGCTTAAGCAGGTAATGTGTGCACTAAAAACTTTCAAATGATTGTGGACAGCTAGGTAGTATGACTTTAATAAAGATGTATTAAATAACTTGAATAATTATATTAACTGTGAATGCTGTCTTCAAAAACTAGATATAAAACTGTTATACTTACCTATATGTCTGTATAGAGCTGGTGGAACACCCTGCCATAGTTTGAAAAATCCCTCCTCTGTAACTGTAAATTCAAAATGATTAGTAATGTATGAAATAGTTACTGACCTATGACTAACAAATGCATGGAATTAAAAGTTACTGACCTATGATGGACAAATGTATGATATAATTAGCGATCTACGAGTAAGAAATATATGGGACAGTTAAGTTACAAACTGTACTGACCTATGACAAACAACATATGACCTATGATTTACAAATGCATGAAATACTTACTAACCTATGACTTACAAATGTATGAAATAGTTATTGACTGAGTCTATTTACTAACAAGTATATGAATACTTATAACTGACCTATAATGTTTGAAATACAATGAATAAGAAATGTATGAAAAGTTTGTTCCCAACCTATGATTTACAATGTATGAAATCGTTACTTACATGTGACTAACAAATGTACAAAAATTAGTTGCTGAACCATGACTAACTGTAATATATACAGTTTTTTGAGAGAACACTTGTTTTTTTTACTGTGAAACTTTATCAATGTAACAGAATAACTGGACTTTTAACACCAGTACAAAACTGAGTACTAAAACTTGAAGACTTATCATTTTTCATGACAAGCAAAAAACATCACAATAAAATCACCTTAATCCTAAAGCAAATCTATAGGTTAAATACCACCACATACATAGTGCATAAACAAAGAAACTGTACCAATAAAATCTTTTTATCGACTTACCAATTCCATGTAATATTTTCAACATGCCTCTATTTGAGTGAGAAACAGTAGTTCCAGACACATTTATCTCCCCTTGAATCTGTAACCTAGTCTTTGTTAAATCCAGCGGATACGTCACTAAAATTCATATATTGTTCATTTGAATAATATTAGGTCAAACTGAAAACAAGGAAAATATCGAAAACACATATGACTTTTTTTCCAATCTATGAGACAAGTATTCCAAATGGAAGACAAAATTTTAAATATGAGATAATCGTATCTCACACTTGTTGTCTCACAATGGTACCACGTTATTTTATGCTGAATTTGCAAGATCTTTCAAATAGTCAGATAGCAGTAGATTTTTTGAAAATCATGCACTTGGTAACATTACTGTTATAAAAACTGAAAAACGGTACATAATTCTAATAATGTGGTAACCACAATAACAGGGGAGAATAGTCAGATCATGAAAAGATCTTGCCCAGTGAAGTGACATATTTCCTATTTGCTTCCAAGAAAACCACATCTATCTACACTGAAACTTAACTGAATGAACTATATATTTTCAAAATAACCCATCATCTATAGACCATGTTTCATAAAAAATCTTGTACGAGTGCAGGGTCTATCCTTTGAGACTGACGAATGGACAGACTGATGTACAAATGATTGAAATAAGGATGAAATAAAATAATGTGTAAATTCTCAGTGTTGCTTTTTACCTATGTTCCAGGTTTAATAAAAAAAATCTCTTGTACTTCTAAAGTTAATGCAGAATCCACCATTTGTGAATGATTAATGAACAGACAGGTGGACAAATGGATCCATAAGTAAACCCAGAAAATAACATGCATGTTATCAATATTGTCTTCTATCTTTATACAACAAGTTTCAGAAAAAAATCTTGTGTACTTTTGTAGGATCTCACTTTGGCTCGTTGCCATAGCAACCACATCAGTTATGAAAGCAACAGCATACAAGAATATGCATATTCTCTATACTGTCTGCATGTGTCGTCTATCCATGCACCAAATTTCATGAAGAAATATCTTTGCGACTAATAAATCTACCATGCCTCAGTTTATATTGTCCAAAACCCCATTTCTGGAAATGTTCAAACCCCCTTTTTAAGGACAAAATATCAGCTGGATCACTCTGTCATCTACATTTTAAGTTTGCCGTTTGCTTCAATTTCAAACTGTTTTAAAAAAAATCTTAAAACTTCATATAATTTATTGCACCTAAAATGAGGCTTTTCATAATTATGTGAAATTCTAATTCTGTTACTATATACCAAATCTGACTAAAAGTGCCTCTTAAACGTTTTGAGCCAGTGTGACACCTGCTCAACCCATTTTGAGATAATGTGATATATGTTCAAAACAAAGACTTGAGAAATTTCATCCTGATCCTCATAAGCCTTCTATGTTCATAGACACTCCTGGTTAAATGTTTAAATCCTTGTTGATACTTAATCTAATACTCTAAGTAGCATACACAGTATGTTACAGGTGTGTAATTTTTCCCAGAGGAATTCTTCTTAAGAAACCTTTGAAAAGTGTTATCCCGTTTGATCATAAAGTAACCAAAATTGCCATGTAAGAAAATAGTACAGGCAGTAGAAATAAGGTTAATACAGACCTGTTTTCAGCAATTTTTTCAACTGCTGAAGCGATGAGAAGGGAGGTATTTATATAGAACCTTCATGAAATTTGTTTGAATTGCCCCCCTTGATTGCTGCTGAAGGCTTCGAGGGTGTGGTAGTGACAGAAGCATTTCCATTGGCTGCACCAGTTTGTGGAATATCTTGATTTGGCATTATGAATGGGTGTAAATCTGGTTGACTAACAATGTTTATAAATACTTGTCAAACTAATATGCAAGATTTCATGATCCATGGCTTTGTGGAGGCCCGTAATTTAAAGAAAAAAATTTATTGCAATAATTGCAGACAAGAGCCCAAACTGGACTAAGTCGCTTACCTGAAGACGATTTTTTCTCATCAAGTTTGGTGAACATCCATTAAGCAAATGGGCTAAAGGCTATCAAAAGTTTTTTTTTTCTAATTTTTGTTCTGATAGTCCCAAAATGCATAACCATTAGAGCAAACCTAAGACTGGTCCAACCAAAGGTGCTAAAGATCAAATACGCTTTTGTATGGTCCATCAAGTTCACATGAGTATGTTGTTAAAAAGATTTTCAGCTCTTGCAGCTCCTATAGATCTACAGTCAACACTAAGAAAAGACCATAAAACAATGTTACTGTAAAACAGAGATCTTTCAAGCATTTCACAAGAAGAAGTTGTCTAAAGATTGTTTTCTATTTTAAGCCAATCTGAAAAACAGAGAGAGAGAGGTACAACATGTACATGTAAGGTTTGTTGAAGTAACATCATGTGGTTTATGAGAACAGGCTGATTAAAAGTTTTTTTCTATTTTTAGGTCTGGCAGTGCATGAGAATAAGTTGTTTAAAAGGTTTTTTCTATTTTAGATGTTTGTAAAAGGCTGCTACAGCTTGCAGAGGTCCATCACCTGGTAATGAAAAGAGGTCGTTCAAAGGCTTTCAATGTTTAGCTATGGCTGCACCTAAAAATGGGTGCAGTCTCACTGTGGATCCATTTGAACAAATTTAGATAAAAAGGTTACATGGGTGCTACAGACCAAGTTGTGAAGGGAAAATTTTCTTGTTTCACCTAACAATTTCTATTTCTAGCTCTAGCTGTGAAAAGGGCCAAGTGGAAAAAATTTGAATAAATCCTTTAAAAGGTTTTCTAACTTTTAGCTCTGGCTGCCCATACAAACAGCCAAACTGATTTGGACCATACAAACAAATCGAAAGAAGGTCCATACCAGGGGTGCTAAATAGCCAAATGTGATGTAATTTTGACCATATTTCCGAAAGAAAATTAAAATTAAAAATGTTGACGCACGACAATGGATGACTGATCATCCACCTGTACTACTTCACACTCTGAAACAAAGTTTAGATGAGCAAAAAGTCAGATCACTTCTAAGACTTTAGATCTTAAAGACACCTCATGATGATTGCACTGTAGTTTCTCAAGAAGAAGAAGTTGTTAAAGAATTTGACTGTTTTTAGCTGAGCTGCTCGGGCCGCCCCTAAAGGGGGTCCCTGTCAATTTTTTTTAACTAAGTTGAGAGGGTCTATGCACTGATGCCAAAAGACCAGGATTGTTGAAAATCTATCATGTTGTTCTCAAGAAGAAATCATTTTAAAAGTTTACTCTTTTTAGCTCTTGGGACCCCAAACAATGGGAAAGTGAAATCATTTAAAAAACTTGCTAGAGCCTGCAGCAATAACTAAGTCGGCTTTTGAGTTTAGATATTAGGTTTTGAAATTCAATGGAAATAGAAATAATGTACTGTAGTTTTCTCTCTATATATATGATATAGTTTTATACGCTTACGGTAAGAATGGACTAGAGAAAGTGCAGGACGGAAAGGATATGTGAAGAAAAGACTTTTATTCAAAAGGAACCAATGTATTTCAGAAATTTTCTCTCATTCTAACTCTCATACAAAAACATGAAACCGACAAAATGATAAGATATTTACAATACAACAGACTGACAAAAGTTCACCAACTATTGCTTCAGTAGCTTCCTCAAATTTCTGCCACAGGTGTAAAATTGACGAGTATCACTAAATTTCAATACCCGAAGTAAAACACTAACCATAAAGCATAAAACCAAACATATCCAATTATAACCCCATAAGGGAAGGTTAATGTTTAAAAAAATGGAACGCCACATCTGACATTACAACTTAACCATATTAAATTGTTTGACCTGTGACATCTTGTGTATATTTAAAGCCAAAGAAAGCTGATTTTAATATCAAACTCCTTTAAGCTTTACCTGTGTTTTTATGAATAGTGTCCGCCAAAAATGTCTGACCATTCAATTGTTCTTATTTCATTGGATCGTGCACGTGCAACATCAAATGATATCCTTTTGTTACAAAATTACTCAATGGGCATTTCTTTACAGACATTGCCGAACACTTTCTTGTTATATTCAGTTGGTAAGTGTTATGACCAATGACTTGACATCTGTGCTTCTCCCATGATAACAAGGCAGGAAAAGTGCCTAGATAATTTTCTATTTCATGTTATCTGGAGAAGGAGCTTGGGTGCTGCTTTAGGGTGGTTTCACCCACATGTACCCTTTCTCTTTTTGGTTTTTGTTTTGTGAAATATAGATTAATTTTAATACTAGATTGTTTTCTTTTGTTTGACTTTTGTAAATATTTGGCATACATTAAAAATAATGTTGTAAATCTTCAGTAGTTTGTCAGGGTTCAAACACCCTTCAGCCTGTTACAAATGAATGTAACACGTATTAAAGTGAATAAGATATGTCAGGTCTTATAAATTAGGACTTTGTCAAGATATGCAGTGATGATAAAAAAGATTAAACATGGTGTAGTAGCGGGGAGTGGGAAAGTGTTGTTTTTGTGTAATTTGTTTAATTGCTAGAGAAATTAATGTAGCAAAAAAAATTTGCCACTAACATAAAATATTTCAATTTTTGGGCAAGAGCTTAAGTATTTGCTGATGTGCTCCGAAATACGAGTAAAGGACATGCGGATCAGCTGATGTGACACTGCTTTAGACCCAGGCCACTGATCACTGATGCGCCACAGCTTTAGACCTAGGCAACTTATCAGCTGATGTGACACTGCTTTAGAGACCTAGGCAACTGA
This sequence comes from Mercenaria mercenaria, assembly GCF_021730395.1. Taxonomy (NCBI): domain Eukaryota; kingdom Metazoa; phylum Mollusca; class Bivalvia; order Venerida; family Veneridae; genus Mercenaria; species Mercenaria mercenaria. The sequence goes on from NC_069362.1 coordinate 31,981,440, forward strand.
TCAGCTGATGTGACACTGCTTTAACCCAGGCAACTGATCAGCTGATGCAACTTGCTTTAGACCTAGCAACCTATCAGCTGATCGGATGGACACTGCTTTAGAGACATAGGCAACTGATCAGCTGATGTGACACTGCTTTAGACCCAGGCAACTGATCAGCTGATGCGACACTGCTTTAGACCTAGGCAACTTATCAGCTGATGTGACACTGCTTTAGAGACCTAGGCAACTGATGTGACACTGCTTTAGACCTAGGCAACTTATCGCTGACGAGACACTGCTTTAGACCGAGGCAACTGATCAGCTGATGCGACACTGCTTTAGATCTAGGCAACTTATCAGCTGATTGACATTGCTTACCGAGACCTAGGCAACTGATCAGCTGATGTAACATTGCTTTAGACCCAGGCAACTGATCAGCTGATGCGACACTGCTTTAGATCTAGGCAACTTATCAGCTGATGTGACACTGCTTTACTGAGACCTAGGCAACTGATCAGCTGATGTGACATTGCTTTAGACCTAGGCAACTTATCAGCTGATGTGACATTGCTTTAGACCCAGACAACGTATCAGCTGATGTGACACTGCTTTAAAGACCTAGGCAACTGATCAGCTGATGTGACCACAGACACTTGGGGGTCAGAACCTGTCCCCCTCCCAATCCGCCCCTGCCAACCTTCAACCAATATATTTTCGCTTTTTAAATCAAACTGCGCACATGTCTCGATCATACAACAACTTCTGTTACCATCTCAATATTTTTAAAAAATCTCCCATATGCTATCAATGCTCAGAAAAACTAAAGACAACTTACTCCGAGCGTTTTCAACACAAACTAGCTTGTCCAAGGAATAGGAGAATAGATCCCAGCTTGATGTCAAATTTACTACATAGAGCCGGGACACAGACAATATCGTTAGTGGTTAAAATAAAAATACTCGCCTAAAATGTCAACTGCCACGGTGGCCGAGAGAGTACAGACGCTGGTTCTGTGAGTTTAGTTTTGGGCAGGGCCGCGGGTTCGCTCCGCGCTATGGGCGATCTTTTTCTTTTCTTTTTTAGGTATTTTTTTTTATATCTTGAGAATATATTGTTTAAAAAGAAAATGAAAATATTATATTAGAAAAAGAAAAAAAAAAAGAATGCCCGAAGCGCGGAGCGAACCCGTGGCCCTGCCTAAAAAAGTTCTTTCAAACCCAGCGTCTGTACTGTCTCAACCATCGCGGCTGTTGACTTTCTAAGCAAGTATTTTTATTTTAACCGCTAACGATATCGTCTGTGTCCCGGCTCTGCGTAGTAAATTTGACTGCGCAACATCAAGCTGGGATCTATTCTTCTATTCCTTGGACAAGAAAATCGTGTTTACATTGCAAAGTAAGTTGTCTTTAGTTTTTTTGAGCATTGATAGAGTATGGGAATTTTTCAAACATGTTGAAATGGTAACAGAAGTCGTTGGATGATCAAGACATGTGCCCAGTTTGTTTTAAAAAACAACAAGAGCTGTCCGTAAGACAGCCAAGCTCGACTATTCGAAATATTGTCACAGAAGCAGGAAATTATTACCCAAAATGTTAAATATCAAAAGAGTTTTAAGTTCGAAACGGGACATAATTTGACTAAAATGCATATCAGAGTTATGGGACTTGATGCTATCAACTAGTTTAATAACCCCGAAGAAACATGTTAAGTTTCAATTCCATATCTGCATTAGTTTTGGAGATAGTAACTTGCATGTAAAACTTTAACCAGAATTTTCTAAGTCCAAAAGGGGGCATAATTTGCTCAAAATACATGTTAAGAGTTATGGAACTTGACCCAGTGAGGTTGGTAACTGACCTAGAAAAAGAATGAATAAGTTTCAAAGCTATATGCCTTTTGGTAATAGCTGTATGTACTTGCACGCAAAACTTTAACCAGGATTTTCTAAGTCCAAAAGGGGGCATAATTTGCCCAAAATACAAGTCAGAGTTATGGGACTTGATTCTATCAACTAGTTTTATAACCCGAAGACACATGTGAAGTTTCAATTTAATATCTGCATTAGTTTTGGAGATAGTAACTTGCATGTAAAACTTTAACCAGGATTTTCTAAGTCCAAAAGGGGGCATAATTTGCTCAAAATACATGTCAGAGTTATGGGACTTGGCCCAGTGAGGTAGGTAATTGATCTAGAAAAAGAAAAAATAAGTTTCAAATCAATATGCCTTTTAGTAATAGCTGTATGTACTTGCACGCAAAACTTTAACCAGAATTTTCTAAGTCCAAAAGGGGGCATAATTTGGCCAAAATACATGTCAGAGTTATGGGACTTGACCCAGTGAGGTAGGTAATTGATCTAGAAAAAGAAAAAATAAGTTTCAAATCTATATGCCTTTTAGTAATAGCTGTATGTACTTGCACGCAAAACTTCAACCAAAATTTTCTAAGTACAAAAGGGGGCATAATTTGGCCAAAATGAAGGTCAGAGTTATGGGACTTGGTGCTATCAACTAGTTTTATAACCCCGAAGACACATGTGAAGTTTCAATTCAATATCTGCATTAGTTTTGGAGATAGTAACTTGCATGTAAAACTTTAACCAGAATTTTCTAAGTCCAAAAGGGGGCATAATTTGCTCAAAATACATGTTAGAGTTATGGAACTTGACCCAGTGAGGTTGGTAATTGACCTAGAAAAAGAATAAATAAGTTTCAAAGCTATATGCCTTTAAATGATAGCTGTATGTACTTGCATGCAAAAACTTAACCAAGGTGTGACGCCGACGCCGACGCCAGGGTGAGTAGAATAGCTAGACTATTCTTCGAATAGTCGAGCTAAAAATGTATTGACTGAAGGTTGTCAGGGGCAGCATTGGGGGGGGGGGGGGGGGGGGGGGGGAGGCAGGGTTTTCCCTCGGGTTTTTTATTTGGGAGTCCATGGACTCCCATGGCTGCTAATTTAAGGGTCCCTAATAATTTTTGGGGGTCCACAAATTATTGATCTTGAAAATGGACATTATTACTAAAAAAAATTTATCCTAAAACCGAATGAACTTGTATCTTTTTAATTTAGATAGCAGCTGATTCAGTATTTCGGAATGGTATCTTTCAAAATGGCATGAGCTTCTCAATTCAGACTGATAACAAAAGGTGTGACAGTCTTTTGTGTTATGATCAAATAGCCAGTAATTACCGGCAATTAAGTGTCAACTCGTTGTCAATTATAATGTTGTTCACAGTTTGATCTTAGTTAAAGATAATACTCGATCCTTAATTAGTATCATAATTTTTGTGATTTAGTAATATTTTTCATCAAAATACTTTAAATTTATATGAAATTAATTTTGTTTAATAGAAAATAAACCATTCGATCTTTTACAGAACGTAACGGCAATCTTAGATTTTAGCGGTGTCAGTTAGCGCGGAGAGTAGTTTCCCTTTACCAAAATGGCGAACATCGGTAACAAAACTTGTTTTGAAGTTGGAAAATCGTCTGTACCTGTGTATAATGAGCACCCACGATTCGGGGATGGTCCCGGTGGTAAAAAACTGCGCATTTTACATGGGTATCTGCGCAAAGGAAGCTTCAGTGCAAAGGAGTTTCGTGACCGATTTTGCGGGTCCAGTGGACGCAGAGGCACTACAAAATGCGAGTCCAAAGCAGTCAAGACGCGTCAGGGACGCAGAAAACCTGCGTCCGGGAAAACCCTGGGGAGGGGTGCTGACTCCCAAGTGTCTGTGGATGTGGCACTGCTTTAGACCTAGGCAACTGATCACTGATGTGACACTGCTTTAGACCCAGGCAACTTATCAGCTGATGTGACACTGCTTTAGAGACCTAGGCAACTGATCAGCTGATGCGACAATGCTTTAGACCTAGGCAACTGATCAGCTGATGTGACACTGCTTAAATTAGAGACCCGGGCAACTGATCAGCTGATCATTCACACGGGTTTATCAATTATGCATGCGAAGTATAACAAATACCGATACACAAGAACTAACAGAGTGTTCTTAATTACATCGACCTCAGCTAGGTAGAAGATGACAGTCTTAATTTACCGGTTTATTACAGAAATTCACGAATATTCTGGTTTCTGGGACATTGTACATGTAACCTCTGACGTCAGAGTGTATTGTTTGAAACGTTTGTTCGTGGAAATCGCTACATGCAGGTACTAGAATACTAAATTAGAAGGATTAATTAAAAAATATATATTGCAGGCATACAAACACTAAATAGGTAAATGGTACGAAAAAAATAGAGACGGATTCAAATAGTCCAAAGATTTTTTTTGCTCCATACAGTAGAGCTATCTTCCGTATTTTCGTTGCAATGTTTTGCTGAAATCGCATGACAGATCTATGCTTGACATGTAGGCAGCATTTTCTTAAGGAAATAATAACATGACAGAATTTGTCATGGAAAACTTAGATCATACACCACCGCTTCAACTTGGGGTCTCATAGTTTAGCTGATTCTGCAGTTTTTGTGTTTGACTGAAAATAGTTTTCTTGCATCAAATACGATCCCCACTTTTCTATTGATTTTCATTCAGCACTGACAATATTCTTCAAGATAATGCAAGTTACAAACATTTAAAATGGGTCCTGGTGTGTGCTGCAGCCACTGAAAATACGTCAATTTTATATAGAATAAAGAAGAACAGCTATTTAGCGTGTTGTAACTTACACAGTTCCTTCTTTATACCACAGAAACTTTTAAACCTTGATCCATCATTTTAAATTTAAGTACTTAGAGCATTTCAGTGATATGAAATCCATATAACGCAATAGCCGTTTTCTAACAAAAATCTACAAGTACAGTAGAGATGTAATGTAACATTATAATTACAACAAAAATAAAGTGTTTTGGAAAACAACACCTTGTAAACATGCTCAAATTAAATATTGCTACTGGGCAATTACGAGTACGTAGACATTTACTAAATGAATAAAATCAATAAATAAAGTGAAATAATCTAGATCTTTTCTCAATGCAATTAGCAGTGAATTTAGATAAAATATATAACTGTCATATCCTTACATGATCCGTTATGCCATTTTTCACCAGCAATTTGGAAATCTGTTTTAGGACTTCTTTACATGTAACACAGAGTAGTTACTTATTTTTTGTGTGCAAATAGTCCTAAATATGGGAAAGTTTTATTTTCATTTTTGCATATTTTTTTTTCGCAATAAAACACAAATTTTATTTAAAGCCGGTGCATATATAAACAGAAAACATTAGCTATGTATTGCTATTGACCGACATAGATACCAAAAACAAGTAACATGCTAATCAACATGTAAGTTATTTCGCATTATTATCACAACATGGCCATATGTATTGAATATAAATACATTTTAAGACCTGTGAGAATTGCGCTAATCTTGACCTAGGGCCTAAGTATTTCACAAAGATTTATACTCTAATTCTGCAGTGGTTCGTGCTTGAGCACCTGCTTTTCATTGCATATGTAAATGACTTCTTACAAAATATTCAGTCTAAAGTTCATATAATTACAGAATACCATGAAATATACGAGCCACTAACTTCTGTCAAACAATCAAAACCGCTTCAAAATGGACTTAAAATAGAATTTTGCTTGGTTGTGGTGGCTGGGGGGAATAGTGGGGGTCTGGGGGTGTGAGGGAGATGATGCACATTTCATTACCTCCCATGAACATTCTCAATCAAACCGAGTCTGCTAATTATTTTGCTTGGTTGCGCTTTGTGCTTCCTAAGGCTATTCTTATAGATGTTATTTAAATGATCTCACAAAGTGCCAAATTATCTTCTTCACAAGAGGAAAACGTGCAATCCAGTCGCAATATTTTATGCCACTGTAATCAGTTTCTTCATCTAGAATATAAAGGTGTAGATATTTGAAATTACCTCTCAAGGACGCCCGCATAAAACGGTCAACTAAAAAGGCTAAATGATCTCTTTATTTATTTTGTTGGGTTTAACGTCGCACCGACACAATTATAGGTCATATGGCGGCTTTCCAGCTTTGATGGTGGAAGAAGACCCCAGGTGCCCCTTCCGGGCATTATTTCATAACGAGCGGGCACCTGGGTAGAACCACGAGCTGAATGGCTTCCTCACATGAAGAATTCAACGCCCCGAGTGAGGCTCGAACTCACCTCGATGGGGGCAAGTGATTTGAAGTCAGTGACCTTAACCACTCGGCCACAGAGGCCCCAAATAATCACTTGGATTAAGTTCCGAAGATACATATCCAAATCAAAATAAACAAAATCCAAGACAAGGAGAACGGTTGGCTATTCCTGACTTTGGCCGCACATCTAGTGTCACAGAAATGCTACGCTGTCTGAAATAGCGCAGGCTAGATATTGTATTAGGTGTTTATTCTTTTATAATATAACCACAGATTGTGTGCTAGAGAGAAAACACAAACACGTGTTGCTAATTCTAAAATTTACTGACCACTGGCTATTCCAGGTATATGTGTGGCGGGAAGATACTGAACATGCACATTATAGCATTCTAAATATATTCATGTATGATTCATTCATTATAAAACATTCCTCTTGTTTTCGAAATAAAATAAAGCACAATATAAAAACATAAAGTTACTGGTACTTAAGATAAAATTAAGTCTGAAAAATAAAATTCATTTAGCATGGTTTATTATATACTAGTATCAGCCATTCATGTTATAAGGATATGAGGAAGATATTATCAATGAAATCTCATAAACAAGTCTCTAATGCTTTTCAACAGTCACTGCCATTCTTTATCGCTAATGGCTTTTCCAACAATGTGATCACTTTGTCCAGTCTTTCTCACAATTCGGTTTCACCTGTTTACCTGATCTAGTGGTTGTAAATAATCGTGACTGATCTGGCACTTTCGCCGGAGATGGCTGCTCTGTTTGTTTTGACGGGTCAAATAGGTCAGGAGCTGTGTGTTAAGAAACCATTCCGTCTGGGGTCTGCACGTGGTACGAGTGTTCATTATGTTGGGAGATAACCTTGGCTGGTTCCCAATATTTATCTCTTTGAAGGGGCCTCCGTGGCCGAGTGGTTAAGGTCGCTGACTTCAAATCACTTGCCCCTCATCGATGTGGGTTTGAGCCTCACTCGGGGCGTTAAATTTTTCATGTGAGGAAGCCATCTAGCTGGCTTACGGAAAGTCGGTGGTTCTACCCAGGTGCCCGCTCGTGATGAAATAGTGCACGAAGGGGCATCTGGGGTCTTCCTCCACCATCAAAGCTGGAAAGTCGCCATATGACCTATAATTGTGTCGGTGCGACGTTAAACCCAACAAATTATCTCTCTGAATTCTTACAGATTCCCCAATATTTACAGGGCTCATTTGGCCCGCATCCTTACCATAGTGCTATTTGCTATTTAATTGCAACTCTTCCATTTTCTTTCTTGCGTCGCCATGATCTATGCTTTGTGGCAATAGTTGCTTGTTAGTTGTTGGAATAAGCGACTTTAGTCGTCTGCCCATAAGAAGTTGAGCGGGCGACCATCCACATGTAAGTGGTGTATTCCAGCATTCTAATAGGGACAAGAAAGGATCTTTGTTGTCATCCTTAGCCTTCTGAAGTATGCGTTTTGCAATTTTGACATACACTTCACTGAGACCGTTCAAACTCGCGTGCGTAGGGCTTGAAGTTTCACGTACTGTACTTAACCTCTGTCAGACCTATTCTCAGTTTGTCAGGGTTAAATCGTAAACCTACTGTCTTTGCTCGGTCAAGGACATTCCTTACGTTGATGTCGTGATCTGCACGTGTGCATACGAACACTAGTATATTGTCAATTATTGACGTCACACCTGGTAACCCTTCAAACTTCTCGTCAATTTTCCGTTGAAAAATGTCTTGAGAACTTCGAATTCCCATAGGCAGCCTTAGATATTTGTACCGTCCAAATACTGTGTTAAATATTGTGAGTGAGGAGGAGCGGTCATCTAGCTTAATCGACCAGTAACCTTTGGTCGCGTCTAGTACACTAACGTAGTTTTGACATAAATTATAAATTTCGTCAATGGAACGTAGTGGGTAGTAGGGCTTTGTATGTTTTCATTCAATGTTTTAGGATCTAGACAAATTCTTAGCCTCCCAGCTGATGAGTGAATTTACCCATTTTGTAGGTTCCGTAACCTTACAAATGATTTGTTTTGACTCCATTGAGTCGAGCTCTGCTTTGAGTTTTTCTCTCAGTCCTAAAGGTACTTTTCGTGGTGGACAAACAACGGGAACAGCATTTTTCTTCAAATGCAATGAACATGTTGCGGGAAATAATCCTATCCCATGAAACAATTCTTTATATTCGATAAGTACAAGGTCAGATTTACCCATGGATTCATTCTTATTGATTGCGTATGTTAACTGTATCAGATCTAAATCTACAGATGTTTTGAGGATTAACAGTGGGGAAGCAGAACTCTCGACAACATAGAAATCGTAACACACTGACCTGTTATTGTATTTACAGTGTAACTGTATTTTCCCAAGCATTGATAATCGGTCATCTGTGTAGGATGTTAAACTTGCTTTTGATGGTTCCAAGGGGTGCGTGCTTAAGGTTTAACTGCTTAAATGTGTGAATTGGGATGCAATTAATTTGTGACCCTGTGTTAATTTTGCAACTTACTTTGGATGAATTATCTTTTGTGCCAACCAAAACATTTACAAAAACTTGATCAGGAGTAGATGAAAAAAATTACCGTGTGTACAAAGAATTCTTGGTCATTCTCACTGTCCGATTCTCATTTGTAATCCAAAGTGTCACCATCATAATGTAACGTGCACTGATTTAGATTTGCACTGCTTTAAAAAGTGATTTAAACGTCCACAGTGGAAACACTTTTGTCCCTGTGCTGGACAGTTATTTAAGGCACTGGAATGTTTACTTCAGCATCGTTCGCAGTTCTTAACTGTTGATATCCTCTTTGTTGCTGCTGAGGCATCTTCCGGTCTTTCGGGTATGAAGTCTGATCACGCCTGCCGTTCCCTCGTCCCCGGTGTCGATTTATTGCATCAACAGACTGTTGAGGTATTTGCAATCCGGTTGCGATGGCTTGCGCTTGCGACTGGCCCAATTAATTCATACGTATGAGCTGCATCCACGCATTTTTCTAGTGTCAGGTCAGAACCTTCCATGATCAACTTCTCTCGGACTTTGCTCGATCTTACTCCGAAAACAATGTGGTCCCGGATAAGATCATGTTGTATGCCCGCAGGATAATCACAGTCCTGTAACAAATTCTGTAACAAACTATTCGAATGGTTCACTTTCTTGTTGCGTTCTGGATTTGAAAAGATACCTGTTATAGATGATGTTACTTTTTGGTTTGCAATATTCTTCGAATTTGTCGTAGTATGATTTTAATTTCTTTTTCTGCTCATTGGATAAGTCCCATGTTGAGTATATTTGTCGTTCCTTCTCACCGACCCACAACATTAAATAGTTGCATTGAATTTCCTCCGTTCTGTTAGCTAACGATCCTTTAAACATGTACTCTGCATGTTCCTTGAATCTCTTAAATGCATTGTTTAAGTCCGTTGAACTCGAGTTTTGTTGGTGATTGTTCTCCATCTTAACTCACTTGTAAACTTTACAATTTTTTTAAAAATCCATGGAAATATTTTTTATGCACTGTTTTACTGTCAGAAGTTCACATACTGTATCCAAACCATTCTGACACCATGTTGTATTAGGTATTTAGTCTTTTATGATATTGCCACAGATTGTGTGCTAGAGAGAAAACACAAACACGTGTTGCTAATTCTAAAATTTACTGACCACTGGCTATTCCAGGTATATGTGTGGCGGGAAGATACTGAGCGTGCGCATTATAGCATTCTAAATATATTCATATATGATTCATTCATTGTACAACACTAGATCTCTGGCCCAAAGCTATTTTTGCATATTTACTGGTGTATTTATTGGCGATGTCGTGTCTGTGAAAAAGTGTGTAAGGTTACCACGCGAAGAGTGACCTGAAGCATTCTAGGGTCTCGGTAGATACTGTAATGACGGGGGAAGAGATTCCAATCCCTCACTGTCCTTGGAAAAAAATGTTTGTTTGCTTGCTTTGCTAGGTTTAATGTCGCACCGACACAATTATAGGTCATATGGCGACTTTCCAGCTGTAATGGTGGAGGAAGACCCCGGTGCCACTCCGTGCATTATTTCATCACGGGCGGGCATCTGGGTAGAACCACCGAAATCCGTTAGCCAGCTGGATAGCTTCCTCACATGTAGAATTCAACGCCCCGAGTGAGGCTCGAACCCACATCGATGAGGGGCATTAATCACTCGGCCACGGAAACCCCTATTGGACAGTATCTGGTCTGTAATACACTTCTGGAATAGCTTGTGTTGATCTCTGGTTATTGCGGAATTTGTCTGCACACCTTGTACATCATGGAGAGCCAGCTGTTATAACGACGCACTTCGAGTGATTCGCAACTGAGGTCTTTGATCTTACTGGAAACGCATCCTGGGATCTTCGTTGAAACGTCCTTTATGAAAAAGCAGTATGCCCGGCGTTGTCCCTGCTCGATGGCTTTGATGTGCTTTTGCTGGAGTGGATCCCAGACGGTGACTGTGCTCTCTATGTGGATCTGGACCAAGCCTTGGAAGCTGCTTTCTTGACTGGTGTTGTGCATTCTCTTAGGTTTCTGGTCAGAATACCATTGGTGCGGCTGGCCTTGCTTATGATGTTACCGATATGCTTGTTCCACGAGAGGTCGTCGGTGACTGTTACTAATAAGTATTTGCTCGAGTCGACTACTTCCAGCGTTTGACCATGGAAACTGTGGTAGTGTCTCTGATCCTTCGGCATCGGGGTGCTATCTTGATAACGACGCACTTTGTTGGGTTAAAGATCATCTGCCAAGTTTTTCCCCACTTCTCTAAGGCCTGGAGGGCATCCTGGAGTAGACGTCGGCCATGGTCGCTTTCTATCACCTTGTATACAGCGCTGTCATCAGCAAATAGCTTGGTGATGGATGACTTGATAACCACATATATGTCGTTAATGAAGGCTAGAAACAAGGATCCGAGAACGGTTCCCTGTGGGACGCTTGGAAGGACGTCTGCTGTTTCTGACTTGGCACAATCTCGGACGACATTTTATTGGACAGGGATGACCATACCAAATTTAATGTTGCCCCTCACACCGTAATGGTCCAGTTTCAGAAGGAGTCTGGCATGTGGGTTTTTTTTACGAAAGCATTTGCAAAGTCCAGCAGAACGACGTTAACTTGCTTCCCCTTGGCGATGCTTGAGGCGATGTCATGGGTGGTGGTTATATCGCCTCTTTTGAAATACATGCTGGCAATCATTCAAGATCTTGTGCATGTCAAAATGTTGCATGATCTTGCTATAGACGACATTGTCAAGTAGATTGCATGTGAAGAACGTCAAAGACACAGGCATGTACTTTGACGCCTGGTGCCGTTGTAACATTAAATATTGACCCCGTTGAATATATACCCCATGGGTCCTTCTTCAATGTTGAGAATTGACCACGTGAACATTTCAACATTAAATTTTGATCAAAAGGTCCTTTTTCATCGTTGAGAATTGACCCCGCCAACATTTCAACATTAAATTTTGATCAATGGAGTCAATTTTCAACGGGGTCAATATTTGATGTTACACCGGCATTGTCGACTGTTAAGGAAAATCATGTAACCGTTTGGGTTACACTGCCGGAGTTGTTAGCGTCCGGGGATACTTCAGTTCACTGAAATTGCAGACTACCATTACGGACTCAATAACGGAAATAAAGTCAACCCACTTAGCTTAGAAGGGAAAACGCAGATCCTCGGACCACGGGTTGTGTGTTCGATCCCCTTAGCGAGACGCACGTTTTCCGTGATGATTAATGAAGACACTCTGTCTGAAATCCTTTGTCCTCCACCTCTTAATCAAGTGGGGTTGTTGGCAGTTACTTGCAGAGAACATGTTAGTACTGGTAAAAAATCCAGGAACACTGGTTACGCATTTACATAATTGAAATACTGAAAAACGGCGATAAACCCAAAGCAAACACAAACCTTTAACAAAAAAAATATCGTTCAAACCCTTTTAATATTATTTCTGTCATAAATTTGTTATTTCATGATTATAGATATATACTATTTAGGACAAGTTTAATCCTCATATGTTATATTACCATCACCAGTGTGTAAATAGATAATGTTACTGATAATGAGACATATGTTGATATAATACAGTATCAACGATTTTATGCAGTTTGGTATAACTGTATAACTAATAAATAAATATCAACATCCAGCTTTTGAGTAGGTTTAAGCATTGTCTGTAGGTATAGTTAGTATAGAACAGATAAAGATAAAGAATGCTAAATCTCTGGATTGTGTTTATTTTTGTATTAGGCTACGTAGAAGCTTTTGCAGTTTTGTCTCCAGAGAAAGATGATAATGTATGTTGTATTCCTGAGAACTGGGAGGGTATGTTATACCTGGATTTTGGGATTGTATTTATAGATCAAAACACGGCATTTTCGTACATCAACGGCACAGTACATGCTGCATACAGTTTTACAAGGAAGAAGGTGTTTTTCAATATAACGGGTACTGAATTAAGTCCATTGATACCTAGACCTGTGCCAGAGAATACAGTTCTACTATACGATTTTGAAAAGGTAAGTTTTTACATGTATTTACATTGTAATTGGTACAATCGCTTTTTTTTGGAATTAGCAAAGGGAAAATCCCATATTGGACAAATGATGAGTTATCGAAAGGTGCCTGCCCCATATGAAAATATGGTCCGCATTTTTTTATGATATTATTGTTAATGTGTTAAAACGAATGTTCCTAAGTGCCTTGTGTTATTATGTGTGTTTCTTTAACAGTAGCCCGCTCCTAAAACACCAGTCTTATATTATATGCTTTTCATTTCTACATCGAGCATCGATTTGTACCTGTGCGTTTTGAATTTCTAATATTGATCTCGTTGTTCGGTTCTATGCAATGTCTCCAAACAATGGTATGCACATCTAATGTAAAAATATTATGTTAATCACATAATGGTCAGACACATTTTAAGTATATTTTTACATAAATACAATATATTTTATAATATGCCAAACTGATATGTGATAAAATAATGTAATTTAATTCAAAATTGTGACGTTTCAGCGGATGATGTACTCACTAAGTGGAGGCGAGTGCCAGAAGTCCAGTTTAGATAGTAATATGACAAACCAGTGCATTCCAAGTGAGTAAAACTAACAATAGTTTCCATGATGTCGAAACGATCGCCATACGTATGCTTTGTGTCATTAAGAATCTGTCATATCGGGAAAAATGATTATTATCTGGGTTTATGGTTGTTTCGTCAGCCGATATATCTTACTTTGACAGATAATAGTGTCCTTAAACAGAACTGTAACCTTCAGAACTAAAACATCCTAGAAAAAAATCGTTTAGAGTCAAAATTCTAACAGAATATTTCATCCTATGTTACATAAAGTTGTGATTTAAGTCAAATGAAAGTTCAAATATTGTGTATGATAAGGTATCAGTTTAAATGCAATATTGTATAATCAACAGATGAAGCCAAACAAATTGCAACTGGGGTGTTTGGATCTGGCAACACAACCAGGTTGTTACATACCTACCAGTTCTCTACAGATATAGACGTACCTTATGACATCACCGCCACGGTATTTAAAAATGGTATGCTACACCATAAGATACTTTTATTTCTGATAAAAACAAAACAATTGCCTTTTTAAATATATTTTGTAGACGTATATAGCGTATATTTTTCTGTCAGTCTAGATACCTTAAAAATGTAATTTCCTTCAACAAACGTATTCATTTAATTTGCTCCTACAGTCGTAATTTCAAACTTATCACTAATGTCATAGAATAAAAAAAGTCATTTTATTTCAACATTTTTGTTTGCTCCAACAGTCTTAATTTCAAACTTATCACTAGTGTCATAGAATAAAAAAGGCATTTTATTTCAACATTTTTGTTTGCTCCAACAGTCTTAATTTCAAACTTATCACTAGTGTCATAGAATAAAAAAGACATTTTATTTCAACATTTGCCCTTCGATAAGGAATGTTCCAACTGAGAGTAATGTGTATAACGTCTCCCTTTTCATTTCAGAATTGACGCCTATACACCCTAAGGTATGCGAGCCGTTTTATGTGAACTACTACACTCCTTCAGTGAACCCTGACAGCGGATCAATGTACGGCTTACAATTTATGGACATTGGTCCTATAAAATCGGAGAAAATATTTGACATTCCGAAACCATGTATCACAATTTAAAACCGCACATATTTAATTAAAAATTATTTCTTAAATGTACTTATGCGCGGACTAAACAAATGAAGCTAAAAATTTACTATCACTATTTAAATTGTATTTATACTGATTCTTTAAAATTTAGTTCACGTTAAAACCAATACCATTCAGTCACTTCTTTGTGGATCCAGTGTGATAATTCTGGTATTTTAGGATTAGGCGTAAAAAACAAATTGTTTGTTTCCGGTATCCCGACCTACCCTAAATTTTTGGCCCGACCCTAAATGTTGTTATGGCCTTGGAGAATTCTTTTTCAACTTTTTGACAAAAAGTTGCAAAACTGCACTTTTTATGCTTTAAACATGGTCAGTGATGTTAGAAATCAACTTACTGATGCTCTAAAGGCATAACCCCCCTATTTGTATTCATTTTTTGACACAAAAATAATTTCCGAAAAGTCTCCCTTAATTAAAAAGAATAAAAAATTCCAACCTACCTGCCCTAATTTTTTTGAGCATGTTACCGGAAACAAAGCATTTTTTTAGGCCTTACGGAGTCCATTGAAAGTTCCGCCTAAGCCAGTACTTTCCATTACTTCTCAGGAACAGACTCAATCAAACTTAGTCTGCTATTATTTTCTATGCTTCCAAAGGATCTTCGTACAGATTTTGTTAAACAGTTTTTAAATTGTAGATTATCCCTCTGGCAATGATAAAACGAATTGCTGCAACAACATGGTCTGTCTCTGGGAATGCGAGAATATATGTGCACATTAACCTTTTGGTATTTGTCTGTAAACTATTTTTGAATTTGTTATTGCTTTAGTATGTTTATTAGTCCCCTACTGGTTGAAAACCAGTTTTGGGGACTAGGAATGCTCTTTTCCGTCATTCCGTCATTCCGTCTTTCCGTCATTCTGTCATTCCGTCATTCCGTCATTCCGTCCGTCCGCAATTTCGTGTCCGGTCCATAACTCTGTCATCCATGAAGGGATTTTAACATTACTTGGCACAAATGTTCCCCATGATGAGACGACGTGTCGTGCGCAAAACCCAGACCCCTAGCTCAAAGGTCAAGGCCACAATAGGAGGTCAAAGGTCAACAGGGCTTTTTTCCTGTCCGGTCCACAACTCTCCCATCCTTGAAGGGATTTTAGTATTACTTGGCACAAATGTTCCCCATGATGAGATGATGTGTCGTGCGCAAATCCCGGACCCCTAGCTCAAAGGTCAAGGTCACAATTGGAGGTCAAAGGTCAACAGGGCTTTTTTCCTGTCCGGTCCATAACTCTCCCATCCATGAAGAGATTTTAATATTACTTGGCACAAATGTTCCCCATGAGGAGACGACGTTTCATGCGCAAAACCTGGACCCCTAGCTTAAAGGTCAAGGTCACAATTGGAGGTCAAAGGTCAACAAGGTTTTTTTCCTGTCCGGTCCATAACTCTCCCATCTATGAAGGGATTTTAATATTACTTGGCACAAATGTACCTCATAATAAGACGATATGTCATGCACAACTTTCAGACCCCTAGCTCAAAGGTCAAGGTCACACTTAGCAGTCAAATGTTAACATAGCATGAACAGGGTCTGTTTCGTGTCCGGTCCATAACTCTGACATTCATTAAGGGATTTTAATATTACTTAGCACAAGTGTTCCCCATGATGAGACGACGTGTCATGCGCAAATCCGGACCCCTAGCTCAAAGGTCAAGGTCACAATTGGGGGTCAAAGGTCAACAGAGTTTTTTTCCTGTCCCGTCCATAACTCTGCCATCCATGAAGGGATTTTAATATTACTTGGCACAAATGTTTCCCATGATGAGACGACATGTCATGCGCAACACCCAGTACCCTAGCTTAAAGGTCAAGGTCACACTTTGAGATCAAAGGTCAAGAGGATTTTTTTCCTGTCCGGTCTATAACTTTGTCATGCAAAGCAGGATTTAGATATCAGTTGGCACAAATATTCCCCTGGATGAGACAACATGTCATGCGCAAGAACCAGGTCCCTAGGTCTAAGGTCAAGGTCATATTTAGAAGTCAAAGGTCAAATTCAAGAATGACTTTGTATGGAACATTTCTTCTTCATGCATGGAGGGATTTTGATGTAACTTGGACCAAATGTTCACCACCATGAGGCACCCTTGTTTTTAGAATTACATCCCTTTGTTATTACTATAAATAGATTTTATTGTAACTTTTTTATTACTGGCAGTAGAGAAAAATCGAGACCACTTTTCTGTGGTACAGCATGCATGTTACATCCAATTTTTAGGTGTATTTTGACCTATCTCTACCTGGTAAAGAGTTTCTTGTGGACTTATATTATTAATTTTTTTTTTTTTTTTTTTTTAAAGATTAATTTCCCTTTGTTGTTACTATAAATAACTTACATGATAACATTTTTATAATCAGCCAAAAAAATTCAATATGAAAACAACTGTGGGTTTTTATATATGCACATTTTAATCCAAGTGTGTTGTTATAATGTTATAACATATTGTATATGTAGTACAATATTGTTTATACAACATTGACAGATATCAGTTCATTATGTTATACTGCAGTAGAAAAAATTAGGTGCCTTCCAGTAGGGGACTTTGTATTGCATGGCAATACTTCATTCACTTGTTTCATGAGTTTTATGGCATTTAGACAGTTGTAAACCATATTGGAACTTACGGCATACTCGTATCCACGAATGCCATAAGACAAAAAATAACGAGAACAATCCATATATTAACATTTACAGCGGCTTTACTATAATTACCAATTTGTATCAGATATTAGTAACGTACAGTATTATGGCGTTTTTAGCTCGTCTGATTTTTGAAAACAATCTACGAGGTGTAGTCGTCATTTGATCGTCGGCGTCGGTATCGGTGTCGGCTTTGGTTAAAAGATTTGTTTAGGTCCACCTTTTCTCAAACACTATGAGCTACAGCTTTGAAACTTTGAACACTTAGTTTTCATCATTAGGGGACTACGTAGGCCAAAAACCATAAATCTTATGTGCATTTTGTCAGAATTATGGCCCTTTTTGTACTTAGAAAATCTAAAATTTAACTTTTTTGTTACATATTGTCCAGCACTTGCAGACGAGCGATGTAACCCTCAGGCGGTGCATTTGTTGATTTTAGCAGTGTGAAACCCTTTTACTGTTGATCACATTATTTGTTATATAAGCTCTCACTCATTTAGAAGTATGAAGTTTAAATTTAATATTATATGTTATGAAAATATTCTGTATTGAAATATCAAATGAAAAAGTAACAAAGTATGATTAAAGATAAGTACAGTCAGTAGAATTGTAGTATAATATGTACAAAAAGTTAGGCATATAGTTGTCTTCTTGGCGCAGGGGACGAGTCGAAAGAAATCTGATAATTTTAAAGCGAATTCTTGTGACGGTTCGAATCTTGCATCCGTCGAAAATGTCTTTTTTTTTCATGTGTTTGCATTAGACAAATTTTGTTAATTTGTTTTTCTCTGGTTTAGAATTTTCTCTCATTCATTGTTTTGTACTTATTTCTATGTGAAATCGACAGTATGTTTAAATTTAAAAATCAAATGCTGAAATTTGTGACTGGACAAACCTATTTAAAAGCGACGTACAAGATAGCCATAAAATTCATAAAGCGTTGAAATATCACAAGATAGCAAACAATTTAAAACTAAAAAATAATTTTACATAATAAATCACAGAAAGGCGAATTGAATATTTTTCTATTGAAAATGGCATATTTTATATTTTGAAAAATACCTTCACTTTGGCGGGTTAAGCAGTATTTGAATGTTCTTTCTCAAATGTAGGTTGTAAGTTTGAAAGAAATTTCTAAACGACGCCAATTTTTTTTATGTATAAGCAATTTTTCCAAAGCAGCAATCCTTTATTTGTTCGTTTTGTCCAACAAGTCTTACTGTTGCCGAGCCCACTTGCAGTGCGCTCGAGTAGCCGTCAAAATGGCTGTAAGGTGCGCGCGTTAGCGAGTGCGTCCGTCAGATTTTATCCGGACACAAACCTTGACATAAACTGAGCAAACCTATTTATATTCGGCATATATGATACTGTCTATGAGACGGAGTATCGCATGCAAGCCCTATACCAAAGGTCAAGATCATGTCAGACCTTGTCCGGCCCACATGTTTGATATGAATCGCGCAGTCTTGTTATAATATGGTATAAAAGTTTGCCTCAGTGACACAGCACGCAAACTCCAGGTCTTAATCTCAAAGGACAAGGTTACATTTAGGTTCCAACGTTAATTTTAGAGCTTGCCTTGGCCGTAAAAGGGACATAGAACAATCAAATTTCTGTATAGCTTTAATACTTGTCTCAATAGGAAGGAGTGTCGCGCGAAAACTGCTGCTCCCTATCTCAAAGGTCAATGACACACTAGGGAAAAAAAGTCCCAGAAGATCTTATATAGGCCACAACTTTGACATGCGGGAAATCTTTTTTATTAAAATGGCAAAACAATTACCTCATGAGACCGCGAAAGTACTGAAACAACACACTGATCAAAATCTTAAAGATCAAGGTCACATGAAAGGTCAAAAGCTCATGTTTGATCTTATTGGTCTCAACAAATATCAGTCTCGGCATTGTTGCCTTTTGGGCATCAACAGTCTAGTTTCATGTTTTTTTTTTGTGTAATGAATTCTGGGATGAATAGCTTGAACCGCCAAAGAGGTTTTGAACTATCCGATAAGTTGCGTTTTGCTGTCACATTTACAAATGTGAGTATTTGACAAGCAATGAAATGAAATTATTAAGAAAACATCATACGTCAACAACTGGTGTAGGTTTTAATACACTTAATTCCATTTATTAAATATTCTATAAAATACAATGCTCAAAGTGTTGTTATACATAGCCAGTCCCAATTTAGATATCATTTTGAGGACTGACATAAAATGAAGAGAAAAGTAGTTGATCACGAGTCTTGTAAGAGAGACATACTAATTATTACAGAATCATATCAAAGACAACATTTTATCATTTATTGTACCAAATATTCAAAAATATATAACAACGAAACTTAAATTTCTTTAGCCTGAATACATTCGTCTACGACAATCTCAAGTGAAAAATAATGATCCATAGACTGTCCGCAATAACCTGCCAACCATGACGGATGTAGACCAATTTATGGTGTTCTGTTAGGGTCAGCGCCTGCTCCTTGCGAACGCAAAGCGCGAAGGTACAACTGTACGATGGCGACGCCCGACAGTGAGGTGGTGACACTACGATGACGAAGCGCGACAGTGCGATGGCGAAGCGCGACAGTACGATGGTGAAGCGCGACAGTACGATGGCGAAGCGCGACAGTACGATGGTGACACTACGATGGTGAAGCGCGACAGTGTGATGGCGAGGTGAGACAGTACAATGGTGACACTACGATGGTGAAGCGCGACAGTGCGATGGTGAAACGCAACACTACCATGGTGAAGCGCGAAAGTACGATGGCCATCGTACTGTCGTGTTTTCACCATCGTACTGTCGGGCTTCAACATCGTACCGTCATACCTTCGCGCTTCGCATTCGCAGATGGAGCAGGCGCTGGCCATAACGGAACACCGTACCAATTGGCTCTCTCCTGGCTCTCTTAATATATATAAGCCTGTATGAAAAACTATGTCAATTGCAATTATGAAATACCAGTAAATTAATTAAAGCAACACATTTAGCTTGATAAAATGAGTTTTCAAGGTTCTATTGCATTTTCAGTAACGCGTGTCACTGCGTCGATTTTCCTCTTAAATAGCTGTCAAACATTTTTCCGAGATGCAGGTTATTTTTGCCCTACGTTATCATTTTTTACATTAATTACAAGCTCATTACACACTATATATGGTTAACTATATAGCTGAGATATAAACAAGTGAATGAAGTATTGCCATGCAATACAAAGTCTCCTACTGGAAGGCACCTAATTTTCTCTACTGCAGTATAACATAATGAATATATCTGTCAATGAGTTATAAACAATATTGTACTATATATACAATATGTTATAACAAAACACTTCGATTAAAATTTGTATATATAAAAACCATGCATGTTGTACCGCAGAAAAGTGGTCTTGATATTTCCATACGGCCAGTAAAAAAGTAACAATATAATCTATTTATAGTAATAACAAAGGTACGTATTTCTAAAATCAAGGGTGCCTCATGGTGGTGAACATTTGTGCCAAGTTGCATCAAAATCCCTTCATGCTTGAAGAAGAAATGCTCTGGACAAAGTCATTCTTAAATTCAACTTTTGACCTCTGAGTATGATCTTGACCTTAGGCCTAGGGACCTGGTTCTTGCGCATGACAATCCGTCTCACGGTGCCTCATGGTGGTGAACATTTGTGCCAAGTTACATCAAAATCCCTCCATCCATGAAGAAGAAATGCTCCGGACAAACAGCTAGGGGTCTGGGTGTTGCGCATGACACATCGTCTTATCATGGGGAACATTTATGCCAAGTAATATTGTAATCCCTTGATTGATGACAAAGTTATAGACCGGACAGAAAAAATCTTATTGACCTTTGTTCTCAGAGTGTTACTTTGACCTTTAAGCTAGGGGTCTGGGTATTGCGCAATACACGTTGTCTCATCATGGGAAACATTTGTGCCAAGTAATATTAAAATCCCTTCATGGATGACAGAGTTATGGACCGGACAGGAAAAAAGCCCTGTTGACCTTTGACCCCCAATTGTTGACCTTTGAGCCAGTGGTCCGAATTTTGATTTTACTGACTGCTTATATCTTTATTCGTTGTTACGCGATGTTGTAAGACTTCGCATTCGCTCTGTGTATTGTTCGGTACGATGTCGAATTGTCGAAAAACAGATAAATATATGAAAATATGTTGAGGTAATTTTTAAAGTTGATTCATTTGAATAACTGAATGCAATGTTTGAATGGGAAAAAAGCTGATAATATTTTTTTCCTGGCCATGTAAAGAAAGTAGTTGAAAATATTGCTTCTGCGGGGTAAACCCTTGTCTAGGGAGTAGTTATATTAGTATGATTTCTTACATAATTATGGCTCTAGGACTCAAAAATAAGTCATTAAACTTAATCCACTCATGTGCCGGACCCCTTTGCTTGGAACTTAAATGTCAATGTGTCATATTAAAGTAAAACTAAATGCCGTCAGGTAGCGTGCTCGGTTGGCTTTGAATAGGTGTGAAAAAGAGTAGTGTTCCGGAATGTTAGAAATGTGTACGGAGTGTTCTAGATAAAACATGCTGCAGACAGAACAGTCACGTGATAAATATTTACGACAATAGAAAGCAGGCCTTAATATTGCAAAGTCTATTGACAATTAGATTATAACTCTAGAATTTTTAAAACACTGTTCTGAGTAGTCAAAGTCAAAGGAAAATGGCAATAGCCTCTACGGTCTAGGCGTAAACTTAATATAAATCTTTTTTTTTTTGGTTGGATTTAACATCGCACCGACACATGATAGGTCATATGGCGACTTTCCAGCTTTAATGGTGGAGGAAGACCCCAGGTGCCCCTCCGTGCATTTAATATAAATCTATATCTCATGAAATTTGATTGGAAATAAGAATAAGAGCTCAGGCTTGTATTTTATTTTATTTTTAAATAGATCTAGATCTAGAATCTAGTCACAGACAAATACTTTCAAAATTAGAAAAAACTATGATTCTATCAGATCATTAAAATATATTTTTGACATAGATCTAATTCTTGAAAATAGAAAAAAAGACAGTTCAATATAGAAATATTGGCACATTTTCTCCAATGATGACCCTTGACAGGTCCACGGTCATTTTTGGAGTTCAAAGTTATGCAAAACGTTTGAAGATATTGTCATTTTCATTTGTAAATTGTAACATGGATATCTTATTGAAACGGGTATGCTGTTTAGTTCATCAGGATATAGAGGAAGCATGCCAGCATACTCTCTGACTTATAGTTTAGATTTAGTGTTATGGAAAAGATTTATTTAGCATGACCTTGACGTTCAGATTTCATATCGGGTGCTTGACATCACTTTCATGTAGGTCGTTGCGTCAAAAAGTTCATTGACATCGATATTTTAAAGTTTACTCGGACTGAATAGCACACTTACATAATTTAATATTTTTGAGAGTAAATTAATACGTTAAGAACAATAGTCCATCATAAAGAGCCACAGTCAAAGGACTCAGTCACCCAAACAGAACTGCACATGGAAATATGGGTATGTGAATATGTATGCAAGTAAACAGTGCTGAGTCATACAGGTAACAAACAGACGAACATATCTACATGAAGATGAAAGTGTTTCGCCTTGTCCAGAACGGGCAGTTACAGAAACCACTGGGGAGTTTAAACTACTTTACTGGTGCCAGATCTCACCCTTTAACGCCCACAGAAACACATTGTAAAACACCAATATGCCCATGTACAGATATCAAAACAAGGAAGAATATCCAACAGGAAAAGCCGCGTTTTAAAAACGCAGCCTCCCCAAACGCGCACACGATCAACACACGCACACCTCACAAACAAAGCAAACACACAAGGACAAAACAAAGGAACAAAGCGGGGCACCGCCTTGGAACGGTCAGTGACAAAACCACCACTGGCGAGCTCAAACCTAAAACAATAGAACAGTAAACATATGTACTCGATGTCTTTACACAAGCAAGAGCACCAAAACGAAACACCCTTAAGGGCACGAAGAAGCAGGATATGGGACGAACATCAAACCAGTCGTCCCCGGAGAGGAGGGGATTTAAGGGCTACTTGCCATAGAACCCCACCTGATCCATCATCGCATCATCAAAAAGGACAACTGTAATAGGACTGAACACTAAACATGCATGATGATAACGGTAGCCCTGTGATAATAGCTATATTACATAGGTTAAAGTATTCAACTTGACTATAACTTCTGACAAAATCTTATTTACTGTGAAATACTAACCCTAAAAGATGTGTCAAGGGGTATATCACAATTAAGGGGATGGAAATTGACAATTTCAAAATTAATGTCATCTCTCTTGTCATATACTTTCGCAAGTCTAATACCATTATTGGAGAGACGTAAATCTTTAAAAGGTGCAAAGCTTACTATCTTTTCATCGCAAGATATGCACAAGTTTGTTGTTTTTCACAGAATAACAGCGCGCTCCTAAAGTTTCAGAATATTTTCTTTGTTGGACTTGTACATATTTCTTGATACAGAGCTAATTCGCTAAAATGCTTGACCAATGATATATTGATCTATTATATATTAATATTTGTAAGAGAAGGAAGACGTTTTTGTTGGCGTCATCTGGTATAAGAGTATTTCCGAAAAGAAAATTATTGAGAGAAACATTACACGTTTTTCATCAATGCCCTAATGGTATCACACTGCGCTAAATGAAAAAAGAAATGGGAGGCTCTTTCGCGCTTTTCGCAAGTGCAAAGTGGCATAATGATACTTTATATGACGACGTGATTAATTTATCCCGTAAATAATATATCTATGGCATTTAAACAAATAAAGACAGGGGACATTCAGTTTTCTCTTCTTGGCAAATTATTGTTGTTTGCAGTCTCAGTTCAGTCGTTTAAATACAAATGAGCCGTGCCATGGGAAAACCAACATAGTGGGTGTGCGACCAGCATGGATCCAGACCAGCCTGCGCATCCGCGCAGTCTGGTCAGGCTCCATGCTGTTCGCTTTTAAAGCCTATTGGAATTGGAGAAACTGTTAGCGAACAGCATGGATCCTGACCAGACTGCGCGGATGCGCAGTCTGGTCTGGATCCATGCTGGCCGCACACCCACTATGTTGGTTTTCCCATGGCACGGCTCAAATGTATCTGTTTTCATAATTAGACATTAACCGTAACTCAAGGAAATGTCAACATTTTGCTACACCATTAGTAAATTATTACAATGCATAATAATTGATTATCAGAGCTGTTTAATGACTAAGCAATCAAAAAATAATGAATTAGTCCCACATCGAGATTCTCCACTATAATTCAGAAGTTAAAACAATTCAATATGGCAATAATGAAATATGAAAAATGTATTTCTGTCATTTCAATGTTAAACACTTGTCCAATTAATTATGAGCATTTTGATGTTATCGACGTATGGCACTAATAACTGTAACGCGTTAAAAGCAATTGTAAGAATAATGGTGCCATACGATTCCAGCCCAAGTAAAGCCAAACTATAATTTTGAAGTAACGTACTCCTCATATAAGCAACCGGTATGATGATCTAATTATACTTGAGACGTTCATATTGAACACATTTTTGGAGACAGAAAAAAGGGATTCCAACTTTTCAAGTCATCTTTACATTGATTGTAACCATTGAAGTATCGCTGCTGAGTCTTAAATTGCGGGTTTGAGCTTGTTTGAGCCTGATCAATGTCTAAAGCAATAGGGCATTTAAGCTAACCAGTTGTCTAGGAAAGTCTTTGGTTTAGAGTATTTCGAAAAAGGCATATTCAAGTCATAGTGCGAAAATTAGTGTTCCGCATACCAGACAGTAGCATGATGCCTATGGTCACAATTTCCCATCTATCTCTCAAAAGGTCCTATAGGCAGAGTTGTATCGTCGTCAAAATGGCGGCCATTTCGACAGGTTTATTACAATCATATCCGAAATATGCCTGTTTTGTTTATGTAGATAATAATAGTTTTGTACTTCATAACTATTAACATACAGGAAATAAAATGATAAATGTTTAAAGTCATTTTTGTAGCAGTAGCAACATTAATAGCAGCAGCAGATGCAGCAGAAAAGTAGCAATAGTAACAGTAGCAGCATCACTGGTAGGAGAAGCAGTAGCAGCAGCAGTAGTATCAGTAGCATAAACGCGAAACTGGAAGAAGCAGTAGATGTAGCAGCAGTAGCAGGAGTAGTAGTAGCAGTAGCAGTAGCAGTAGCAATGACAGCATTAGTAGCAGCAGCAGAATAGTAGCAGTAATAACAGTAGCAGTAAAAGCAAAGTCAGTAGCAGGAGCAGCATTTTAAAAGCCTTAGCAGCACTAGAAGTACTACTACTATTGCTTCGACCAGTTTCACTATTATACTACTACAACTACTGCTACTGCTACCATTGCTGTTACTGCTGCTGCTACTGATTATACTGATAATGCCACTGTGCTACTGCTTCTGCTGATACTGCTACTGCGAATTTCTCGTTTGTGCTAAAACAGCTCCTGTTACTGCTTCTGCTACTTTTACTGTTGCCGCTGTTACTGCTGCTGCTACTTCTTTAGTTTCTACTTCTTCATCCGCTACTACTGTTACTACTTTTAGTTTCACGTTGTTTTTTTTCTTGCTGCTGCTGATGCTACTGCCACTTCTTCTACAGCTACCAACTGCTACGACTACTACTGCCACTGCTGTTACTGCTACTACTGCTGTTGTCGATACCTCTTCTTCTGCCTCTACTGCTACTGATACTACTCTTACTTTTGCCACTGCTACTGCGACAAGGTGACTCAGGATGATCTTTGTTGTCCGTGGTGTGGATCAGGTGATTATTTAAACCAAATCTTTACAATGGTAAAAAGCATTGTGCACTTAATATACGAATATGCCAATGGTACATCGATAACACTAATCGCAAACGTTATAATCGCAACTTGCTTTTTGCTGTTGATGAAAGTAAGCTTGTAGAATTAAGTGGTAATATTTGAAAGATGTTGAGTAATATGTTATGCCTAAAGCCAAGAGAGCTATTTATTTAAAACAATGATATGAAATAACAATTGGATAGTGACCACACGAACACATGATTAGTAACGAAACAGATTAGTCATTTTAGTTACCTGAATGTCCCCATTGCAAAAAAGTATTTATTCAACGAGCATGTACGAAACGTCTCTCAAATTGTATACAATTAGCCTTCCTAACTGTTGTGCAAAAAAAACCAACAACAATTACTACATGGTAACTCGATGTATATCTTGTATTCCTAAATTTACCAAATCTATTATAAGCAGTCGAATTAAAAGTCCACTTTCTTGCGGTCGTTTGGGTGGTTTCTAAATACGATGTCAACTGTAAGTACATAGTGATTTTTTACCCCAAAACTCAAGATTTGAAGGTAATTTTTATCTGCATTTTATTATACACCTTTTAAGGCACTATCCTATATGTCAAGGTAACACTGCTCCTTTTATCTGTCAAGTTTCACTGACGAAACTAACACAAATATACCTTCGCATAAGTCAGCTAAGTGTGCCATGACACACGTTCAAGGCCATCTGAGATGAAAGATGTTGAGTAATATGTTATGCCTAAAGAAAAACTATAATTACATAGTTCTACAAGTTTACTACCATCTTGCTTCTTCTACTCTACTACTTAAACACTTGAAAAAGCAACACTCTGACCTCGGCAAAATGTCGTTCATAGTTAGCATGACATTTATTTTCATAAAAATGTATACGTTTTTACAGGAATGCATATAACATGTATCAAAAATCTTTATTAAAGCTGGTAATAAGTAAAAATGGATTATCATTGAATTATACACAAGATTGATATTAATATACATATGACGGGGTTCTTTCTTTAATCTAGTTGGAATTGCTTTGAAGGACAAGAAGATTTCTGTCAGAAATTCTCATATCACTAAAGGTAAATATAACTAGTAAAGAGAACAGTTTGTGTTAAGAAAAATAACTTCTATAATAATGTTACTTCAATGTCTCAGACGACTACATTTTAGGTCAGTTTCCATTTAAATATTATTAAATAAAAGCAACACGTTTTAGAAGGATAACAGCATTAAAATCAGATGCACACACGCCTAGGTATATCATGTATTGTTCAGGTCAAGTTTGAATATTTTTATTCTAAGCTTTTTTTTTTCTCGGTAATAAACAAATAGGGACGATTGCATTTTTTGATGTTTTTGCATCGTCCGATTTCCAATCAGAAGATGTATTGCAATGTCACGTTATACTGATGCGAATCACTGGCTGGAAGAGAAAAATAAGGGTATAGCATAAACCGTACAATAGAACCAGTGTTCTCTAAATCCTTTAAAGTCCCTTCAGTCTTACCCTGAATTCATGTACATACAACCCTTTGAACACCAACCCTAACACAGTGGAAAACTTGCATCGTTAATTTATACTTTCAGCATGTTCAAAGAAGTTTAAAAAATGCTACACTATATTTCCTGCATCGAGTACTTGGAATGAGGCGGGTTTTATATGTTGGAAATACAACCAACATCTCGTAACAGTACACTCAAAATACGAATTGCAGTACATCAATTATTTACTCCGTGAGCAGCGATACTTGGAGGAAGATATTGAAAACAGCTATACAAACTTGGAAAGTTTCAGGGCACATATAGGTATGTGATTATAGTTTTCAAATACAGCACAGGTATAAACAACAGTCAAGCATGGTTTCTGATATCCGCACATAGTTCGCATACATTCATCATTGATACTCATAACATCAGTAGGAAGGATAGAAAGTAACTAAGCAAAAATACTTAGCACAGGAACTCTATTATCCATAAATACTGAACAATGAATTCAAGAAATTATTGCGAATATAAGATATTATTTTATAACTTAAATTTACATTAAGCGGATGGAAAAGTGTCTGCAAATTTTCGCCCTGTATATTTTCTTCGATCCACTAAATAAAATTTTCATTACGCAAACCTTTAAAGTTCATATTGAAAGCGCACTGAAAAACGTAGCGGTTCATGCTTACCAATGAGTTTTGCACGTTATTCCGTTAAAACGACGTAAACTTTATAGTGTGTGGAAATCATTGATAGGCAAGCAATAAAATGGTATTACCATGTAAAACTGAAATTACACTGTGCATTCAGTGTCCGCTGAATAATGAGCATTTCGTCCTTTTGTACATTTCGATTGTCTCGAATACAAGTGACGGAAAATTTCAATAAACACATTGCCTATTAGCGTTTACAGACTCCAGTTATTACAGGGTGTTTTCTTTTACTCAGGATTAAGACGCAGTCCTGACAAAGAGAACAATTACTATTGGTTGAACAACTACGAAGTTATATTTACTGCATGGTATGTAACTTAAACACCTGATAGTGTATACACAGTGCTTTATTCATCAATTAAAACGTTTATTATGAATAAGTCAGTTTCGTGTATGACCTTGATATTCAAGGAAAGGGTCTAAGGGTTTGCGAGCAACGCTCAGTTTTTAGACAAACATTTATGAAGTAAATATAATGGATCCATAAATGCGACCCGGACAGATCTGACATTATGTTTGACCCTGACTTTGAAATTGAACTTTGATATAGGCTATACAACGTCTCATTTGGAGTAATATTCATTCAATAAAAACTCTCAAAGCTTTAAAATGAGCCTTGACCCCTTAAATATGACCTTTGCCATTGAGATAGGGGTCTGGACTTTGCAGACAACACTCCGCTCCAGTTAGGCTAACATTAAAGATGCATAGAATTATGATCAAATTAAGGTTGCTCTGTATGTCAAAGTTAAAGCCCGGACCAGCTCTTAAATGACCTTTGAACCCAAAGTTTGAATTCAGATTCTGAGGGAGGGACCTGGAGTTAGTGCTGAAAGCTGCGTCTCATTGAGGGAAACATTTATACCGAATAGAAATAAGTATGCTCTATACATGACAAAAGGTGAGGCCCGGCCTATATCTGACATGAAGTTTGACCCAGCACATGACCTTAATTTATATCCAGCCCGCTTGCGATGAGCTCGATATAGTCGTCACTTTTTGCGTGCGTGCGTGCGTCCGTCTCTCCGATTTTTTCTGGACCATAACTTTGACATGCATAGATTTATCTTGTTTATATTTGGCATAAATGTTCCTATCTCAAAAATCAAGGTCAGAGTTGAAGGTCAAAGGTCACATTGAAGTTTGTCTGGAGCATTTCTTCTTCATGCATGGTGGGACTTTGATGTAACTCGACATGAATGTTCATCATTATGAGACGGAGTGTCATGCACAAGAACCAGGCCCCTAGGTCTAAGGTCAATGTCACACTTAGAGGTCAAAGATGCTGGTGGGTTCGACATTCTGCCCGTGGGCATGCAGAATGTATTTCTACTTGAGATAAGGACCCTGGGTTTTCGCACGAAACGCAGTCTCATTGAGGGTAACATTCAGGGCAGATATAGGTATAAAAAATATACGCATGCGAAAACACCAAACAGCCACTTTGACGATGATGTCCAGCTCACCGATAGTGAGTTCGATAAAATGACAAATCATGGCATATCGGTCAATCAATCCTCCGAATAACAAATGGTACTGCCCAAATTGAATGATAGACTAGTCCATGTTAGAAATTTAGCAGGGTAAAGGTTAAGTAACTGAGACTCCATGTCTGTAAAAAGATCATATTAGTTAAGAAGGCGTGCTCCAATTGTATTCTAATTTTGTTCGTCTCGTTCTCATTGTCCTGTTTACATCAGTACATAACAATGCACGGAGGGGCACCTGGGGTCTTCCTCCACCATTAAAGCTGGAAAGTCGCCGTATGACCTATCATGTGTCGAAGCGACGTTAAATAAAAAAAAAACATACACAAACATAAGGTTGCGGTTTGAGGACGCTGTGTTCATGGTTTTCTTGGCTATGTTTTTTGTAAACATGTTAATCATGAGTATATCTATACATAAACTATCATAAGGTTAAAGTTTGCGGACGTTGCGTTCTTAGAACATGATTTTCTATCGAATTTTCTATATCTTTTTGTTTCACTGAAGCTATCTCATGCAGATTATCGTTGTATTTTACATGCATTTCTACGCATAACAATTAATCGTAGGAATAAATTTCATTTAACTGTCATTAACATATACATTTGAAAAATCGCTTAAGTTTAGAATATTTAGTTCAAATACTACAAGCACTCTCATATATCTGTCATGCATTTTGATTATGCGTACGCTACTTTGTAAGAATTATTTGCAGGAAATAAGGTCATCCAACAGCCGGCGTCTGTGCTCGAACATATTTTCAGCCTTTTAATACAGACAGGACCTGGGAATCTGAGGACTGCATCAACGATATCGCAGACTTTTTTATCTGTCAAACACAGATGGAAAACTACAAAGAGAATGAAAAAACATGTAAAGCCCACCAGTATATTGAAATTATACATTTTTGTATTAATCACAATTTCTTTATTTCACAGTTTAATGTTTTAAGTACTACTGCCCAGTTCGTAAAGGTAATTGTTTTATACATAATTTATATTAATAAGGATACGTAAACGAAAATGTACAAAACATATTTGCAAAAATTACTGAAATAATACTTCTTTTGTAGTTATACCATGGACGGCACTTGTAATATTGCTCGTCTAAGAAGCAAACAAAAGGTGAATATTACTTACTCTGGAAAGGCTTGTCAAATTTGGAATAATCTAACGGAAGAAGCAAAGACTGACTTCAAAAAAAGATTCCCAGACAACTCGAGACTTTTAACCAGAGATGTTAACATCTGTAGAGATCCTTCTCAACGAGGAGTTTTAGGATGTTATACAAGAGACGATATTAATTTATGGGAACCTTGTTTCTTGCAGCGTGAGTTTTTACCATGTTAATTAAATAAAATAATTGGATATTTCGATAGTTATTAATGTACACGCATGCAATAATGTATAAAATTTGTCACTTGTAAAACACTAATGCACTCAAGTTTACAATTAGAACGCTTTTGTTCGTTACTATATCGACCTTTAGATACACAAACATATTGTTGCATTAAAGAATGAATTAGAAATATACCTGATATTTTATTTGAGAAGACAATATCGTAGCTGCTATCTCGGAAAATACAACTACAAATGGATTTGAATATAACTCTGGAAAAGTAATACCAATGTTGAACAGATGTGACAAAACATTTGACTGTGAAGACTTGGCAGATGAACTGAATTGCACGGGCAAAACTAAAGGTATGGCACGGATAAAATTCCATTATAAATACTTATTCACGAAAATGTCTTTCTTTAGAAATCATATAAATCGGCTTTAGTGTCCTCTGTTCGATCAGTTCAAACATATGAATAGGCTAAAACACCTTTTTTGTGAGATTAAACTACATTTTCGAATAAACTTTTTGTAAATTCCTAGCCTTTCAGGAAGGTTTCATTTGTAGATAATAACATAATAACATTGTTTTATACCCTTCAGTCGATGTTTTATAATTTTGTCGTTTTTTTATTTAATGCAACCTTGTATCTGCTGCACACCACATGTCATTTGATATATAACAGTCAAAGCCAAAGTATCATATCAAAAGTCATTGCCTAGGCCGTCTCTAGCATCATCACGTTTAATAAAGCATCGTAATGCGCATTGTCAACGATATTATGCAGTTTGTATTAAAAATACTGGACGGTTTATATATTGCATTATGAATTATTTACTTGTATCATATTTCTTTTTAACGGTTATAGCAACACTGATGCCTGAGAAGCACAGTATCCGTCACACTGTAAGCACTGTCAAGGTCACCGAGTATCGAAATTTGAGGAACATTGACTATTTTCCAAAGAGCAATAATTTTCCGTTCATGTTTGTTACCAGATGAAGGTTTAACTAGGTCAAACATACAAACAATTATCTCTTTTTTATTAGTAATGATTTTTATAAATTATAGTAGAAGCTTTCTTAAACACTACATAGTATCAACATTCTGAAAGAGTTTGGGGGCTTCGGTTGCTCTAAGCAGTAGATCAAGGACTCGAAATCACTTGCTCAGCTTTGAAACTGTTTTGCTTGGTGTTTATAATTCAAAATATGAGGAACGAATCTGATTGGCTTATGGAAATTCCATCTTTCTATTTTGGTGCCCGCCCACAACTAAGAAAATGCCTAGAGTGGCCTTTGGTGTTTCCACCAACGTCAAGAGATGGGAAGATCGACATGTGACCATCATTCTATAGGTGTGGCTCTAAGCCAAACAAAAGAAAACGTAAAAACCCCGTAACAATCCACAATAATTTACGAAAACAATATATATATTGAAATGCAATCCTTAATTATTGAATAGAATACTTCAAACTTTAATTTAAATAAACATTGGTATTGAACAGACCTGGGATCAATTACTTTCAAATGTTATCGATGAAATTAAAGTTACATTTTGAATTTTTCAGTGACATTAACTTTTGTCATTTTAGAAATTGAATTAATTAGATAAATTAAGTTTCAATTACTTTAACATGTAATTTATTAAATTCAAAACAATAACAATTGCGCAACATCACAGCAGCGTTTTACACGAATACCATGCCATCTCTTAATATTTCTAGTGTACATTTTGACCATTCTCTAGGATACGGCAGGATGTTTTTAATAACGATAACTTAAATGCAGAAGAAAAAGTTTAGCAAGTACAGATTAGCGTATTTTTGGTTAGGAAACACATAATTTAATTAAAGGTCCATTACTAAGGGAAAGTGAGTTGGCAATTTTTTTCATAGCCAGTGCATAGACTTCTGCAAGACACTAAATAATGAAGATTGGCAGGTCAAAATTTACAGAAGGTCTTTGGAACTCAAAGAAATGTATGTGTATTATGTTGAAATTTCAATGAATCGACAGAATGACCCCCAGGTCTTTTTAACTTTCTTCATACTTCATAGAAAAATAATTGTACATATACTGCGATTTATTTCGAATTTCTACATACCAACTTTCATTTTCCAATAAAATGAAATAGTTTCTGTGCTTTTTAAAAGAAATTAAAATGTTCACTTTCCTTAGTATTGGACCTTTAAATGTAATTGCGCTAGGTAAGTATAACGACTTTGCCTTTCAAATAAAGTGTATACTAAAATAGTTCCATGTTTGGCTTACTCAGGATTTTTATTCTTTATAGTACAATTAAAATGATTATGTAGAGTGAAATACTAACTTCTATCTATCATTATATCTTTTTTTATAGATCGAAACGAATATTTAACAATATCAAATATTAACAAATGGCTATCAAAAACAAAAACAAAACACCATTATTCAATTACATAAAAGCTGTGTCATAAGATATTTTCACACTGTTTTTTTTCACACCTGTGAACGACGCTAAGCATGTTTGTTGAGGGTTGTTTTTGATAACCTGTTATTTTAATTAACTAAGTAATGTTTACAGAACAGAACATACAGCTCATCGTCATAACATTACATGAAGTCACATCTACAAAACTTTGTCATATTATATATACACATTGTATTCATTTTTCGTTTTATATAAGGCAGTTTAGAAAACTGAGAACATCTGTTAAAGTCGTTATATATCTAAAAATCTAAAAGATTAAATATAATATACAATAGAATGATTAGTTATTTAAATATTCATTTCTTATTTTGAAACATTTTAGGCAAAAACAACCTGCTTAATTATGTAGAACAGACTTTTTATCTGAATTAAGCAATGCACAGAATTGATACATATATGGGCTAATGCTAAAATATCTTGTAATATACATTTTCTATATTGACTGATTGGACATAGTAAAAATGAAATTCGTCTTTTATATCATTTATGTTACATTAGGTGCGAAAAACGACGATTCCTTTCAAGGTTTCTATGTCTATCAGATTCAATGTTTAAATTGTGCAGTAACATTTCTATACTTCGGAATATCAATAATAGTAAGCTATTCTGCACTATAAAAGCAAATTTTTATTTGTTTGTGTAGGAACAAAGATGTACATGATAACATACTAGAGTAGAGCGCCATTCCGCCATATATATTTCCCTTAAACGTTTATTAAACAATGGTATGAACAAGTCAATACTTACAGATTCGGGTAATTTCCACACATCAGCAAAACCTGCATTCTGCAATAAACGTCGTACTTATGGCGACCATTAACTGTTCTATTATTATAATCATTTTCTAAAGTTAGTCTTTGTGCCCTTACAATACTATTATCAGACACGTGTGTTTTACAATACGAACATACCCTGAAATCCCGAAAATGAGCCGCGGCTTATTTTAAATTTTCGTATGGATTTTGTGGCTTATTATCGAGACCGGCTTATTTTTGAGTCCGGCGAACTTTTGAGTATATATATTCAGTACGGATTTAAAAACGGCGTATTTTCGAGTACCGAAATACTGAAGATATGGATGTCATATAGTTTGCTTTTTAGTAAAAACATTGATAAATACGTGTACTTCTGACATACCTGTTTTGTTACAATTTATTACAATTTCTAAACGAAAGTAATCCGATGCTAACGGATAATTACCCATTAAAAAGTTTTGTCTGGCCTAACAAACAAATACATCTATTATTTAATCGGCCAACGGGTATGAATAACTTACACAATAGGTGAATAGGTGATAAGCACTGCATTGTGTTATAAAGACCAGTCAGGTTAATTAGTAGAATTACTGACGTGACAAGAAGTGTTTGAGACAGGATTTTTTTCTCTCTATTTATTTTTTTTGCTTTTAAAGTTTTAATTTGTCCAGGATTCTAAATATCAGCACAACCTGAGTTTTTTAGATGTTGTATTCCAAAGTATGTTTTATTGCTATTACGCGTAGAAATAAATCTGGTATGTACACGTTGCTATCTCATGTGGTGTCCTAACAAAGTCATTGATACTATAACTGATATAAAAAAACCTCGACGGCTTATTTTTGAGTGTGACTTCTTTATGAGCCCTTTGTGCCTGTAGTAAAATGGTGGCTTATTTTCGAGACCGGCTTATTTTCAAAACCGGCTTATTTTCGGGATTTCATATATATATATATTGGTGGCTTGTCTCGTCTCAATGTCATTGGGGGCCTCCGTGGCCGAGTGGTTAAGGTCGCTGACTTCAAATGACTTGCCCCCTCATCGATATGGGTTCGAGCCTTACTCGGGACGTTGAATTCTTCATGTGAGGAAGCCATCCAGCTGGCTTACGGAAGGTCGTACCCAGGTGCCCGCTCGTGATGAAATAATGCACGGAGGAGCACCTGGGGCCTTCTTCCACCATCAAAGCTGGAAAGTCACCATATGACCTATAATTGTGTCGGTGCAACGTTAAACCCAACCAAAAAAATCAATGTCATTGATTTTGGCCTCCAATAATGTCAATGCGGACCATTATGCTTTTAACACTGAATTGTATAGATTCTAATTGGTTTAACCTTTTATCATTCAAATCTAGACGGTGCTGTGTGTTATTAATTGGCATTGAAGGCGTACTTTGTAGGGAAATAAAACGTTCGTTTGAATATATTGGTCATTTGTATTACTGTATAACATAGGATCCGGGACCTGACTGAAATTGACTAAACTGTCCAATGTGATTTTGATTTGAATGGAGTTCGCGCCTTTCTGGGCCGTCGTTGTATTTCTCTTTTGACGTTTTTCTTGTGTCTTTTGTGACTTCTTTCCGTTTTCTAAGCATTAATTAAGTTTTTTCATTTGATATATCCAGTTGCATGCTCATGACATCATCACAAGACACTTAAAATTCATGTAAGATTGTTTTTCTTTCTCCTGCAAATTGTGACCATCATTTTCATGCATGCGCAAAAATATAAAGAATCAATGTCTATTCTACTGAATTAAAGATCTGTCAATTACATTTCTAAATTATTTTACAATCAATTAAGATACAAATTACATTCAACTGATTTGGTAATGTAATTAAACTGTAATTAATTACAATTAAATTTTCAATTACCCGTGGTCTGATATTGAAATAATGAAGGCTACATTTAAAAATACAGAATTCGACTTGTACAATGTACATCATCATAAATACATACAAATTCAAATTTACAATCAATTCCTATGTCACTATGACTATGAAAGTAATACAGTATCAAATAACAACCGTTGCTGCATCTAAATAACAAGAGAAGAAAAGAAAGCAAAACAGAGGATGAAATGTAATTAGTTGTGTAACAATGATATTCTATGAGTAATAGCTAGTTTAATATATTTCGCCAAGCTAAGTAATATTGATCTGTTATCAGACATTAACATATCAATAAATTGTTGCATACTCGGTCTTGTATAATAATAACTTTTAATGTATTTTTTTTCTTATATCAGAATAACATGGACACTTAATTATAAAATGAAATTCATCTTCAATATCACGTGTGTTGCAATAAGTACAATAACGCTCATTTCTTTCTATTCTGTTTATACAATATCTACCAGTATGTATTCGTAGTGAGTGTGAAGAAACTCGGATTCTACTAAGGAAATGTTTACATGGTAAAATATCTAGATACATTTCACATTTAAATACTGGTTTTATATTATTGTAAATATTTAACACAGAACTATTTTGCTTATCAGCATGCCATCTTTGAATGAAACTGTCAACCAGACGTTGTTTAAATAACATTATAAACATATCACAAGAAACACTTTGAGGATATTCCCAGATAATTGAATCCATAATCAAATAAAAGTTTTTTTTACATCTGTCACCCAATTACGTTTTCCATTAATACAATCAATATATGCTATTTATACACTTCGTTTAGAATAATATTGTCAGTATTCAATATTTTAAACCAATATTTCATAATATTAACATATCTCGAAATGTACAGAGGGTAACGAGCAAGTTCGCCATAAACAGCTGCATTAGAGGTATTCATTCTGACGTTAAATATTTTCTTGCAAAACTTAAGATGAATTCTTTCTATTTCTTTAGATTTACTACAGCCCCAAATTTCTGATGCATAATTTAAGATAGACCCTACAAAGGAATCAAACAGCTGACAAAGTAATTTTGGTTTAAGTTTATACTTAGAACAATGATATAATAAAGTATTTAATGCTTTCAAGGCCTTGCCAACTAAATGTTCTTGATTTAATGCAAAGTTTCCTGTATAGTTAAAAACCGTACCAAGGTAATTGAAATCATTTACAACTTCAAGTTCACTACCATTATACAAAAATTCCTCATTATGTAATATTCCACCTCGTTTTCGAAACACCATTACTTTAGTCTTTTCAACATAAACTTCTAAACTCCATTTTTTAAACATATACATTCAACAATTTTAAACTTTCGTTAATTTCTTTAACTGAATTTCCAAGGATAACCATATCATCTGCTAAAAGTAACAGAATTAAAAAAAAATATCGTTAATTTTAAGACCACAGTTTACATCCTGTTGCAAAAACAGCTCTAAGTCATCAATAAAAAGGGAAAATAAAACAGGTGAAATTACCTCTCCTTGACGCAACCCTACAGCACATTCAAAGAAATCAGAATAACTATTACATGACTTTACACATGATTTAACTTTTCCATACATATCCCTAATAATGCGCAATAATTTACCTCTTATACCACATCTATACAATTTAAGCCATAGGGCGTTTATATAAATAGAATCAAAAGCCTTTTTCAGGTCAACAAAAACACAGTGTAGACGCTTGTTTTCATTTATATATTTTTGAACTACAGTTAACAAAATGAACAATGCGTCAATGGTTGAGTTTCCTTTTCTGAAACCAAATTGCGCGTCTGACAGTATATTATTTTCTTCACAATAATCCATAATTCTTTTAATTTACACAGTTGTAAATAATTTTGACATACAACTCACTTATGTAATTCCGCTATAATTATTAACAGTATCTTTATTACCCTTTTTATGTAATGGTATAATAACACCTTGAGTCCACTGTTCGGGAAAAAAAATCCACTATCAAGAATATAATTAAATATATCACAAAGGTGAGAAGCTAAAATATCTACTGATTCTATAAAATACTCATTTAACAAAAAATCGTTTCCCGGAGATTTATTTGTTTTTAAAGATTTTACGGCATTCAAAATTTCATCAACAATAATAGGTCGGTCTAAAATTTCATCCGCATTTTCAAACGAATTAAAATCATTACTAGCTTCAAAATTCTCAGCTTCCTGGTTTACTGTGGGAGCAATATGTTTTTCTAACTCAGAAAAATACTTGAAAAATGCCTCAATTAATATATTATTGGTGGTTTTATTCTGATCTAGGGTTTGTAAGTCTAAGTTTCTCTATGCGCGACAATTTTTTTAATTAAAAACTTCTTCGTCTTTTCTTAATAATACTCTTATATCGACCTTTAAACAAAAATAACTCTTCTCTGTTTACTTCAGTTTTACATCTATTAAGACATGTAGTGCATCAGTATAACGTTGTCTTGCTTGAATGCACTCGTAATCAAACCAGTCCTTATTTCTATTTGTTAACCGGTTATCTGAAAAAGAACATGTATTATTCTTTTCAACAGATTTACAAAATCTGTATTAGCTACGCCCTGTATTATAGTCGTAAAGTCTAGTATTAAGCTATCAATCGATGTCCTGTCATTTAAGTTTACACCATTTAGCAAAGAATTAAAATCACTCAAATTTCCTATAAGCCCTGAACGAAAATCATTTGTTAAATCCCCTGACCATTAATATTTAGTAAATGTTTCTTTTTCTGTACCCGAATATCCATTTGTAAACTTATTACAATATAAGTTAAAAGAAATAGGACAATGGTCACTCCACTCCGTTAGTTCGTGCACCTTGAAATCACCGAGGCTTGAAAAGAAACATTCCTTTGTCAATAAATAGTCTATTACAGAGCACCCTATTCTTGAATAAAACGTGAATGCACCGTTATCATGATCATGACCAAGACGACCGTTAACTAGGTGCAGTCCAGTAGATTTACATAGATCAAGTAATCTACAACCTAAACTGTTACAAATTGTATCGGCGGAGGCCCGTGCAATGGGTATATTAGGAGAATAAAATTCTTATCCAAATGTTCATTATAAACATCACACACAATGAAATCATTTCTAGTTCCGACACGACTGTTCCAGTCCCCAACTAAGTACACAGCACCGTCATTTTCAAAATCAAATATGTCATTTTGTTTCACATCGAATAAGTCTACATTACAAACATTATATGCAGGCGAACCTTCACACCAGAGATAGACCCCACAAAGAAACACATCTTTTTCAAAATGGAAAAAATCCTTACACAGCTTCAGCCATATAACAGTATCCAAGTGATTGCGTACAATTTCAATACCATTTCTAAGTATATTTTAAAAATAAACAGCAACACCTCCACTACATCTTTTTGAACTCCGGTGCTGAAATTTTCTATAAAAATTAAAGGACTTGTACCCATCAATATCGATTTTGCTACTTTTATTGGCCCACGTTTCATATAAAAACACAATATCATACTGCGTTAAGATATTAACAAAATCTGTACTCCCTTTTTTCACATCACTAAGACCATTAATATTCCAAGACAGAATACACAAATCAACTGATTCCCTACTTAACGTCTACCCTCTGTGCTTTTCCATCAATATATAATGCATCGTAAGCTTTCCACGCACTGTGTCCGTTTCTCCTCGCTTCCTTAACCATTGGCATTAATTCCTTTCTCTTATCTACAACACTCTTAGGGAACTGCTCGTGTACAAAGTATTCTGATTTGTCTAACGATTTCCATGATTTCCTTACTAGCTCCCTGTCTTTAAATAAAGTTAACTTTGCAACAATCTTCCTATCACCTCTTCCTTTATCTCCCATTCTGTGAGCCCGTTCAAACTTCATTTGCTCAACAAGCTCTTTGGCAATGTTCATTTTGTCCACTAAAAATTCTCGTAACAAGTCCTCTGTGTTCTCGTTTACGCCCTGACGGGCCTCTTCAATATTTCCAAATATGAGATTCTTCCTCATTGACTGGGACTGTACGTACGCCAAATCCTCAGTTAATTGTTTATTTTTACTTTGTAACTCCTCCACCTTCGAATTTACTATACCAAGATTAAAATCAATACTTTCTATCTTGTCATCTACGTTCGCCAACCTCTCACTGCATTTTGTATTTTGATCCGTTAGATAATTTCAAATTTTTGTCACCTCGAGCTCAAATTTTTCAACTTTTTTCCCCAGGGATTCAAGAGAATTTAATCGCTTTTCGACATTCCCAATACGGTCATTTTTTTTCCAAAAAACTGCATAATATCAGCGTTCGATGGTGAGCTATCAACTTTAGAACTTGCACCACTCATATTGTTACTGTCCGAATGTTGAGACATTTTGTCAGATGTATAGCTCGAGTCAGTTTCTGCAGTGTCACCAATAGAACAACCGTCAGTATCAGAATCAAAAAGGTTTTCCAAGTTCAGCACAGCAGTATTATCATCGCTATCAAATAACACTGAATTCGTTTCTTTTAAAATGTTACTTACACAAACGCTATCAGGTGTCTCGGCCTGATTTACATTGTCCGCCATTTTTCGTTGAACCATCACTAGCTTTTCTCTTTTCTCTCCTTTGTTCTATATTTCTACCTTTTTTTAGCGGCCATTTATCCAAACTATCACATTATCTATCATTTAAGTTCATCACTTACATAAGTTTAATACTTTTAATACTCCATAAAATACTTTAAATCCGTTTTTTATGTTTCACTTGCAAAAACCTGACCACCTCAAGTCACGTGACATAGCGTATCCAAATATTAAATATACATATTTTGATGAGAAACAAAGTTTTATGTAAACTTATGTTTATCATGATTTGATTTGGTTTAGATCATGGCCTTGTAACCGTTCAGGGAACCATTACTCCATCTCTACCTGACAGGCTTGAAAAGGGATTATATCATCTTTGTGGGAGCAATGAGTGGATATCAGTTTTAGCTCAATGTGACGGCGTAATTGACTGTCAAGACGCTTCGGACAAGACTGATTGTTTTAAAAATGATACTGGTAAATATTGCGTGTTTTGTATCTCTAACACTTCGAGTAGGAATTTCTGAAGGGTGCATGATTATGTCATCTCTCTAATGTATGTTTGCGTGCAATTCCCAGTTGAATGGAACTGTATGATAAGCAAAAGCTTAAAACGATATTTAAAGCTTTTATTTCAAATCGTTTTTCGAGTTAGCACCATATTCTGACCATTCATGAATATGTGAACTGTCTTGATAAAACAATGATATTTACTGTATCAATTCATTTCTACGATGAATCAGTGTACCGCGATTACAATCCAATTCATCATGAACGACATACTCATTCAGAATTCATTCTTAATGTCACGTTTCTGTATAAAATCTGGAAAGTAGATCCCTCGGAAGCACCGAGAACAAAGCAAACAGTGAAAATTGCAGACTCGGTTTGATTGAGTCTGTTCATGAGCAGTAATGGAAAATGCAACACTGCCCACGCCCACTAGCACCGGCTTAAGCAGTATTCAATCTTCGAATCTAATTGAGTTGAAATCAATGATCCCGAAGGACCAGAAAATATAACAACACTGAGATGAAGTCGGGGCGACTTTTTACGGCCGCCACACAGCACTTAACACCCGCTGTTGTGAAGTAAATAAAATCTGGAAAGTAGATCCCCCGGAAGCACCGAGAACAAAGCAAACAGTGAAAATTGCAGACTCGGTTTGATTGAGTCTGTTCATGAGCAGTAATGGAAAATGCAACACTGCCTACGCCCCATAGCACCGCTTAAGTCGAGCTTGTTTATATAAGACAAGTTGTGATGTATTATACCTTGCTAATATACGCAATGCAGTCATGAGGCTTTCAGTTGTACACACCATGTCTTTATGTGTAATACTTTCAATCCAGTTCCGCATGTTCAATTTAAGTTGTTAAAGTCACGTTTTCCTTTAAGGTGGGTCGATACCTTATTTGTCAAATATGACATTCCTTCCGATTTTCATGAAACTTGGTCCAACTATAGCGCTATGGTTCCTTTTTATTTCTCCGTCGTCTTGGCAACATGTGTGATACCTTAGAGGGAAACCTTAATTATATACACCATTATGTCATGTGAGAGAAAGATTGCTTATATTCTTCTATGCGGTCATGTTTGATACCTTTAGAGCGAAAAACGTGTTTTTATGTTCCAGATTTTATTTATACGATCGTGTATTTTGTTGCTAAAAACAGAGCCTTTCTCAGCGTGGTGTGATTTTATTTACACTGTCTTGTATAAGTTGCTGAAGATAGGGTTAATGGTTGGCATACCCTGAACGTGTTAAACTCCCGGTATTCTTTACAAAGGTTACAGATCGTTCCAAGGCGGTTCCCCTATTTTAAACGTGTTTTCTGTCCGTCGCGTACTTTGTGTTGCGTATATTGTCTTGTTTTTTGTTGGCCTTTGTTTCTTTCTTTTCCTCACTATCCCCACCGCCCCTCCAATTCCTTCCTCTTGGATTTGCGCCCCTTGTATTTGTATCCTCCCCCTCTCCTTTAAATATGAGTAAGGTATTTAACCAAAATGAAACACTTGAGAATTTTCTTCTCAAAACCTTAAGACACATAGTTTAGATATTTGGTATGTATCATCTTTCAGCGGCCCCTAATCAATTTGTTTTTCAAGTCAGGCACCTGGGTTCACTTAACCTGGCATGGACTAAAAAAAAAGGAAATAAAATCTTTTTACCTACATCATTAAGGCTCAGAGCATAATGTTTGGTATGTAGCATTGTTAGTGATCCTTCTATTTTACATGGACTTATGCAAGGGAAAATCATTAAAGATCTTGTTTAAAACCTGAAAGTCTAAAGTCAGATCTTTGGGTTGTAAAATTGCCTATCGATAAAAAAGTATCCAAAAGTTAAAGCCGCAATGTCTCATTGTTTAAGACCATAACGCCCTGGGTTGGATATTTGATATGCAGTATGGTGTAGTGGTCCTTTAACAAGGATCAGAAATTGTCCTGAAATAGGTTAAATGGGTTAACATAGACCTATATTGTACAAAATTAAAAGAATTTTCTTCTTAAAGTTTAATCGTTGAGCTTAGATATTTGGCATGCTGCTTTCTGTAGTCGTCTTTTACCAAGTTTGTTGAAATCATACCCATAAGGTCAAAATTGACGGTGACCGGTGTCACTGGTTTATATGATAAAGAATAAAATCTGTAAATCTAAACCCTTAATTATTTGGGCTTCGATATATTTTGTAGAATTGTGCAGTAATGTTCTACAAATTTCGTTCAAATAATTCCCTCGGGTTAATACTGTTCCAACCTTGGGGTTACTAATTTTACAATGACTTATATTGCAAAATGTTTCTTAACTGAAGCTGCAACCCAATTATTCTTGTGATATTGAGTAGAATGAACATTAAACGTGATGTGTCGATCCTTATCAAGAAGTTCTTAAAGTGAGTAAATCACCAGCAAAATCAAATTGTGTTTTTACTTTATCATTTTCAATCCAATACGCAGAATTCCATTTCTGTTCTGTATTCCAAGCCCATTTTCAGATAATGAGTCTGCTATCCTAATTTAGTGAAATCTATTATTTGACATATTATTGTAGCAATAATTGTTTTCTTGTACGTGCAGTTATTTACTTGTTTTATTAAAACGTAGCATGGAAAATAAACAATAGGCAAAACCGTGATGTATGAATACAGTTTGGTGCGCTGTTTGCCGTTTAAACTTTCCAATGGTGCTTTAATGCAAGGCGCTCTTCACAACTATACTTCACCTATTTTTTGATGATTTCCCTTTATTTAACTTTTGTAAATTTGCATGGCCGGAGCATTACTTGAAGTGTATTAATGGTATTTCATTGAAACTTCACAAAATGATAGAGGCAAAAACTAAACTGAATGATGTCCCTTGCTTTGATTAATTCATTTATTCAATTTTCTTATCCCCATTTTTGGGGGGTTTCTAATACGTTTTCCCCATATTCGGACAAACACATGAATTGGGGAGCATTAGTCGGTTTTACCAATTCCTTGTTGTCTTTACGTTTTACTTTATCAGTGTATTCATATTTTCATGACACAAACCCATGCTTATACTGTTTTTGGGTTTCGGGCTTTTGGGGCTGTATTCTTTGAACGGGACTAACTTATTGAATCGGTATTTTTGTATGTTTTTTTTCTGTCAACGTAAATTCAGGACAATGTGTGACATGGCATGCGGACTACAATTTACTAAGTATATTTCCTAAAATGATTTTGAATTATCAGCTTCCGAGGGATCTTCTTTCAGATTATATTTATTATATTCTATCTAAATTTTATGATTATCTCATCTGTAGTTGATTTTTGAAAAAGAGAAAGCACTTTTCCGGATAATCATTTGAACATTTCCGTACTCTAATGTCATTTTCATGTCAAACAGGTTGCAAACAAAACGAGTTTTCGTGTGATGATGGCAGCTGTATTAAACTTAGTCAAGTATGTGACTTTATACCAGACTGTGCTGGAGCAACCGATAAATTCTGTGGTGAGACTTGTAACAATTAACTTACATACCCGAAT
The DNA here is from genome assembly GCF_021730395.1 of Mercenaria mercenaria. Lineage (NCBI taxonomy): Eukaryota > Metazoa > Mollusca > Bivalvia > Venerida > Veneridae > Mercenaria > Mercenaria mercenaria. Next base: position 32,025,990 of record NC_069362.1, read on the forward strand.
TCATGCTAAAATGAAATTTGAAATCATTACTTGTTACTTATGTAGCGGATTCACATAGCAGGGAGTATTTATATTCAACTGTCTTGTAATATGGGAATATGGACTAAACTAGGGATTTAACTGTTTTGTTTAGTTGGAAACTGCCAGTGGTTTTATTAACACTGATCGGTCCAATGCGATACGCTGTAGTATGCCTTCTGATCTATATTTGTATCTGTTTTTACTTTTCTGATATCATTATTACATCTGTTTGGTTTTATATGAGCATATGTCCAGCCGCTGTGGACGTGCATATATTTACACATACATTTATTATATGGGATGTTGTGTAGGCGGCTGTGTTCTTTGAAGGTGGCTTTTCCTTTTGTCTTTATTTATTATGCCCTGTGCTATCTGGTATTACGCATTTCACAGACTAAAACCGAATATGCAGTTATGTTTCTTGCGTTATGTGCTTCTAAAGTATTTTTATAGACGTTATTAGTTCATTTCTGTTGGAAAACCAGTTTCAGGGACTATATGACTGCGCTTTTTCATCCGTCTTTCTTTCTGTCATGTCCGGTCAATTACTCTGTCATCCATAAAGGGATTTAAATATTAGCTAGCACTAATGTTCCACATAATAAGCAATGTGTTTCAAATGCGTGACTCTGAGGCTGTGTTTGTGACGCTCTATGTTTCCGAGAAATCTGCCCTTACCTATTATCTTTGCACAAAGTAGACCCCTGGATTAAAGACCAAGTTCACACTTGGAGGTCAAAGGTTAACATGGTTCTATTTTATGTCCGGGCCAGGACTCTATCATTTCAAAGGGGGTAAAAATGGTAGAAACGGGAAAAATTAACTCAAATGTGCATACAGCCAGAATCAAAAGGTAAGATATTTGTAATGCAGATGCTATTACATGAAATATTTCAGAATGGTTGTAATTTTTGAAATGCTATAAATGATACTTAAGTGACTGAACATGTCTAGTCTAATGTTTATAAATTTCCATGAAACAATAAACTGTGCAGAAACATGCTATGTACGTAAATAGATATTAGATATGTATATCCATATATTTTTTCTTTTACAATGATATAACCTAAGCCCACAGAGAATGCTTGTTATAACATATAGATGTGAAGGAATATAATTTGGGGAGACACTCCAATGAAATACAGGACATCGTCATGTGGCCACCTTTTAACCTATGATAATAATAGAAAATTGTTGTTGGAAAAGCAATAAATTTTTGCCAGGTTGCTAGGAAAACCCAGTATCGTTTTATCATTACTGCCGAAAAGGGTTATGTAAATACTGTCTGTAAGTCTACGTTTCCACCAAGGACAATTGCCTGTAGCAAAAAACAGTAACAAAGAAAATATTGAAACATTCTGTGTTCTCCTAGTCATGAATTTCCGTATTTGCTAATTATAGACATAAACTATTTGATAAAGATCTATATATGAAGAGGTATTAATTTGAAAGAAGTTTGACGGAGAAAAATAAAAACAAACCCAGATAGTTAATAATTATGTGTGCTTATTCTAAATAATCAGTAGGTTGATTCTCTCCTCTTGATGATTTCCACCAAATGTCATTTGACAGAAAAAGCTTTTAAATTCATACATACGTCTTCTTCGAGTTGTGTATCGTAAAGTTTCATTTACTAATTGGAAGCCGCTCAGGAGGCGGCTTCCAGTAGGTATGCTTAAAAATTTGTTCTATGGAGATGACGTCATCAATTTAGGATCAGTTGTTGTATTACCTGTTATGTTTAGATTGTAAAAATTGTAATACTAAATGATTTAATAAAATTTTAAGGTATAAAATCAAATTGATTTTTTAAATCATTCAATTTATTTTTGACGCAGGTATATAATCATAATTATAACATTAAATTGTCAGCAATAATCGTAAAAGAACTTTTCCCCATTTTTGTAGACTTGTCAAGGGTCCTCTTCTTCAATACTTTATTTGATTTATTTGATAGTTATTTCTATGAATTTCGCATATTTTTACATCATAAACTAACTTTAGTGAAAAATGTTAATATATTCATAAGGTAATAGAATATTTGAAATGATCTTTTTTCGCGCAAAATTAGCGATTGAAGTTCATTCTCTCTAACAAAAATACCTGTAGGAATGCAAGACTATACAGGCTGGTTTTCGAATTTATCTGCCCCAGTACGTTAGGAAGATTTATTACCGGGAACCATGATCCTGCAATAAATTTCTCATGTGGATAGACATTTAGTTAACAGGTGGTCAGCGCGTCTTTATGAGTTGAGTGAGATTCAGTTTTGTTTTACTAATCTCACTAGTTTAAATCATCATAAAGGTCTGAATTGCCCTTAATCTTCAATTACAATTATGTAAAACTATGATACCTAAATGAAAATATATTAGTCTTCTTATTGGTTAGATTAATGAATATGTATAAACAATTTAGAGTTGCATTATGTTACTTTGATATCAGTAAGTCTTATCTAAAAGCACAGTGCATAATAAGATAAGAAGTCAATAGCATTACCGTTCATTTTGATCCATGTGTATGAACATAGTCAGTAAACATATTCAACAATGTATCCTCAGCAGAAAGTATAACAAGTATTGCAAAAATATTTGTTTTTATATAAAAGAATGATTTAAGAATAATATAAAACAGATATTGAATGCTGTTGAATTGAAGTTTGACATAAGCAGAATGAATATTTTAACAATGGATTCAGATTTAGAAAAGGGATAAATGTTTTACAATATAAAGTGTTAAGACGTAATTAAGGCAGAATTAAAAGGAAATGATGTTTTTCTTTTTTCTTTCTTTTTATATATATATATTTTTTTAAGACAGTTTAGAAACGAAAACTCATTTTCTAACGTTCATACTAAGACCAAGCCGAAATCTGTAGATCGGTACCTTTACTTTGCAAAACTCGGATTCAAAGTTATTATGATAACTTTGATTTAAATGAAGAATAATTTTCTTTGTGTTGGAGTGAAAGGAGTATGTGTGTGACTTGCAAAATAGGCACCAATTTATCAGATTTTTAATGGCAATTTTTAACTCTGCGTGTATGACAAATTATAGAGATGTAAAGCATTAATATTCCATTGAAGATAATCTCCTGAATGACCGCCCTAAAGCTTTTGGTCGAAATTAGCAGAAGGTGGTATTAATGATTCAAAACCTTAAATCGAGAAGATTTTCGACCCGTGTAAAAATTATAATCAAGTTATATTTCACATTCCAAGACGTCTGCTAACTGAATAAAAAATCTTTTTACATAACAGTTATAATAGTTTCTTTTCAGTGATGCAGTTATATAAATTTACATTTTGGTACATGATGTTTTTTGTTGCTAGTAGCTGCTGTGCCGGTGTGAACATGGGTTCAAAACATTACTCGGGTTGACATATTTTTAAGACAGAAAGAGTTACATGGAACTAAATTTCTTTACAGAGTTCCCTACCTCAAAGTCATACTTAGTGGTCAAAGGTCAAACTTGGTGCTGTTAGTCCTTTCGACACCTGTCGAGCTTGACATGTTGTCCAAGGTCATCTAGTTTCAGTGTAAAACAATTCCTAAGATGTTGTATGGCATGCAGAAGGATAATTGTCTGATATTTCACCTGTCCTAAATAAATGACGTATAAATCTGAAGTATTGATGATACGGAATCTTAACATCACTGTGCACCAATCATAATTTTATGTGGTGCAATTTTATAATCATTTATTCTACTAAACATTTTACTTCATAGACAACTTCCATATTTCTATGCCTAAGACATTTTAAGGAACAAAGAAACTGCGGCTTCTTTGATGCCATGCAGCAGAAATGCGTCTTGTATATTATTGACATAGAATAGTTTATCAAGATGGTTAAATACCTATTATACTAGGCTAGGTTGAATTAGTAATATTATATCTGACAGTATCACATTACGTTTTTACATATGAAATATCATATTATGTTATACACAATTATTAAACAATCTTCGCTGCTTAACATTCAATATCGAGATTGAATATAATTGCAGCTCCACAGTCATGCAAATTAGATGAATTTTCATGCGAAAACGGACAATGTATTCAGGCCAAGATGAGGTGTAACGCTATTCAAAACTGCCTTGATGGAAGCGATGAAAAGCGTTGTCTTAGTGGTAAGTTTGAAGATACTTATTTTAACGACAACTGACAAATAAATAGACATAAGTTATCGCAAGTATTTATATCATATCAGTATTGCAATAATTTAAAATGTACATTTTTTTTTCATTTTAAGTGCGTAGGTTTGTGCCGCCTTTTCTCATTTGAAGTTAGAAACGTCCGCCTAAATTTATGCATGAGATCAGTGTGCATCTCAATGTCGTTGTCATTTTAAAGGTTCCTGCAAAGATTCATTTCACTGCGATACTGATAGATGTATCCCATACATACTTGTATGTGATAAATACCCGGATTGTGACGACGGCACCGATGAAAACTTTTGCAAAGAAGGCAATGCAGAATCCTGTGATGAATGGTGGGAAAATGGATATCATGAATCTGGACCATATATTGTAGGTAAGGATTTCAATTTACAAAAAAACATATATAATTTCAAGTATTGATTTGGATGAAATCCAACGTTTTCATTGAGTCTTATTTTCGGAAGCAATTGAAATTAGAAATTTATTATTTTAAAGATAGATTTGTATGTGAACATACGATATATGGGTGTTGACAGGGATTTTGTACATGTACTTTTAAGCCGTTCATGCAACTGTATCTTCTGCGATTTATGAAACCACTGCCTCACTCACCTCGACATTGCTGTGCATATGCGATATGCATATCGAAATATTTTAATGTTGTAAATAAACTATTTTTATACCTCAACCAAACATGTTTGGGATGGGTGGTGGGGCAGCGGGGAGGAGCTTTATATGAGTCAGTTTTGTCCCGTCATGTCGCGTCCCGAAATTTAAATCTCAGTTATTACCAAATGGATTTGATTCAAATTTAAAATAGATGTCCCACCTTATCACCCACATCATGTGACAAAAGGTTCATAACTCTAACACCAATTTTTTATGAATAATGCCCCCATTTACGTAGATATTAAGGTTAATTTTGATGCAATTTCACTTTATTTCAGTTATTTAATTTAACTTCACATTATTATTCGTCAAGACTAGGTGACATGTTGAACACATCACCTATGCCTGATGGTCAAAGGTCAAGGTCTCAATTCAAGGTCAAATATAAGATATTTGGGTTTTGCTCCATAACTTCTATGTGCCTGAAAGAGTTTTGATATAACTGCGGATTATTATTCTTCATGACAAGAGAGTGTGTCACATACATCATACATACCTGATGGTCAAAAGCCAAAGTCACAATTTAAGATCAAATATTGGGTTATTGCTCCAAAACTTCCATAACTTCAGGACACAAGGGATAGTATCCTCGAACAGGGTAGGCGGGTTAGTCGTGACCGTTATATGACCCCTGTTGATTTTGCAGTACTAGGGCAAAGATCAGTGACCTTTAGCATTATAATAATGCACTAAAGAGCAGTTGGATTTTAGATCAGCCAGGTTGACTTGAAAAGTCCTAGAATTATTTCGTATTGACAGATCCGTATGAACCTTCACTTAACAGTACATGGTTGTGGTATTAATCATATTCAGTGATAGCTCTACTTGATAGATGTTCTATAACTTTTTTGTTATGTTTTTAAGACGGCATTGCAGTTTACTGTGACTTTTCATCGGTGGATACAGTTGATGGACAGATTATAATGGAAATCCAAAATTTAGATGTTGACATCAAGGAAAATCTCCTGTATACAAAGACTTTAACCGCACAATATCTTGGGCTGTCAGATGGAAATGAGTTTCACAATTTAATTTATGGTTCTAACAATGGTACTAACAACAGCTGTCAGCTAGAGGTAAAATTTACAGTGCTTAATGGTCATAGTAAGGAAATGCCTATGTTTTCCTGAATGTTTTAATTTAATAAAAACGTACAAATTATTAGTCCGAGTCTTTTTTACATTGATTTTGAATCTAATATAACTTGTCGCAGAGCACCAATAGACAAGGATTAATATTAAACAGGAAATGTCGCGTTCTAAAAATGCAGCCTCTCTTAATCGCAACTCGCAGCATGCGGACGTGCACAAACGCACGCACGCACGCACGTACAAAGAACAAAACTAACAAAAAAGAAAAAGAAAAAAAGAAACATAGTTGGACATCGCCTTTGAACGGTCAGCGCCAGAAACTCAACTTGGTTAAACTGTTATGCCAGAGCGTATAATCATTTTGAACGTAATTCGTATATTACTAAAAAAAATTCTTCTGTAGTTCTACCGTTACTGTGAATTACTAACAAATCTCTAAATTTAACTATCATAATTCAGATTTGGTTTCAATTTTTTTAGTAGTTTAAAGACACTTCAGCGAAAGGTGTATCAAAACCAGACTTTTATGAAATCTTCGTAAGATTTTGGGTCATGGCAATTTCCCAGTTGTATTTGGTTTAGTTATAAAATGTCTTATTAAAAGGTTATGTCCCAGCTGTATTGAGACACATCACATGTTTAGTGTTCAAACCATTTTTTTTACAGTTGAACGCTACATTTTCCTCTTTGATTATGTTTGACTGAATAAGTGGAGGACTCTATTATAAATAGTTTTTAAATCCCAATGTGACTGAGCTATTGTCATATGTGTCATCTAGCCTGTTTCGTAGGGCACGTAAGGGTGTTTCCTTGTTGCTCTGTATTCTACAAAGGCAATGAGTGGATGCGTTTATGGTTCTTATGGATTGCTTTTTTTTTTTATAAATTTACATACAAAAAGCACTTTTGTGTTATATAAAACGTGCCTTTTGTTAGCATTTAGCGTGTCAGTGATTCATTCACCAGGCGGAAATAACTTTGATTTTTATTTTCTTGAAGAAAAACTAAAATATCTTACTGTTAGTCGCATGTTTAGGCCTTGCAAGGATCTTGGACATCTAGTTGTTGTGTTATGTAGTATAATGTAGGTATTGTATTTGCAAAGGTTACAGTGGGACAATCTAAATTATTCCAGGCACTCTCTAAGCCTTATTGATTCAACGGCTAAAACTTGTTGTGAAAAGGGTTTGCTTACCTTTCATTAAGCTAAACATTCTTAACGCTAGGTCAAGCATATGAATAATCATTTTTCAGTTAAAAAGCAACTGTCATTTTCCGGAGCATCTTGCTTCTGTATATGACGATCCTAATCATGAGTTTGCTTTCCCATTTTGCCAATGCATAATACAGGCACCAGAGTACCGCGGTACAGACGACGACACTGACAATTTTGATGATTACATGGATTACTCCAGGTAAAATAACAATTAATATCTCGTAGGTCTGGCACATGATGATAACAACATTAAAAACTGTTTGATAGTGTTCGGCCCATTGCACTACAAGACAATTTAATCCATGGAGAACGTATAAATTTTATCCAAAAACGTTTGACAGGGTGAATTTACTATTTTTGCATGCAATCCTTATAGAATTTTTTCACAAGTATCACTGTGAAAAGTAATATCATGCAGACACTATGACGAAGTCGGTAAAACCCTCCCCAGTTCATTGAAAAGGTTTGGTAATGCACTATCACGACATGTTATTGATATTCCAACCAGAAATACACCTCATAGACCTGTTTGTTTACTCTAATGAAATAGGTTTTATATTGAGTCTTCCTCTGCATAGTCTGATAAATGTTAATACTGTATGTCTCAAATAACACATCATCTTATTTAGATAATCCTTGCTTTGCTGTAATTAATAGAACGGCACTGAACAAATAGCTAATCCGTCATTTGCTTCTTTTGAAATTACTGAAAACTCATAAAATTACTGAAAGCAATATTTTGAAATGAAGCAATTAACAACGTATTGCATTGAGCATGGACTAAATAGCACTTACAGAATTTTTACAATAATGACAAAAGAACAAGCGGTGGGTTAGCCAAGTTGTTCAGTATATATCTATCATCGGGGAACCTTGGCTAAATAACGCCTATCAATCGGATATTTTTACTTAAGGTAGTAGAGGTGTAATAGCAATGTTTACAAAATGGCATTTGCATGGTATATTCTTAAAGATGACCGTGTTTTGCACTGCATTGCAAATTTTAAACAACTTTTACCATGCCGTTTTTTCTAAATTTTGTATAACTTGTGGTATCTCCTCTAGCTCAAGTAGAGAAAAATTTCAAAGTGATGGACGCATATAAAATGTTTGCAGAGAACTCATTTTACCATTAATTTTAATAAAAGAATCATCAAACTATAGTTAAACAATTATTAAACACAAAATAAAAATGTGGATATCATTTTATATAGTGTTCCTCAAGTAAACGGATTTAATGATACAGAATTCTTATTTCAACGTTGAAAAAATAAGGTCGAATCCTTGTTTCTGTTTTGAATTTTGCTTACTTCATTCAAAAATTACCTTGGGACAGATGTAAATCCTACCTAAATTTCTTCCACAATATGTAATCTAAAGAATGGAAGCAAAATAGAGAACTTTTACCACATGTAACTCAATATTTTTACAGATGTGTAACTCTACCCCTTCTGTTTAAGTAGTAAATTCACTTTGAACAGCAAGAAATCGCTTAGCAAATGTTTTTTTTTCATTTTTGTACAATAAATCTATCATAAGTCTTGAAAGAAGTAAAAACTTACTAGAAAAAATCGAAAATAAGGGGAAAAAAAATTTGGTCCCAGTAGGGCTTGAACCTACGCCCCCCTGAGAATTGCAGTAAATGTGGGTTTATGGTAGGAATTGAATACTCTTCAAAAAGGAGGTACTCTATTACACATCTACTACCTTAAATATCTTTATACGAGTCGTATATATTGGCGTTGTCTATATATAAGTTAACCATATCTCAGTATCATTAAATTTCCTAATTTGATATAATGTAAAATACACTACTCAACTTCTATACTTTTTGATATTGTATAAAATTATATATAACAATTATAATTGTTAATTGTTATGATAAAAATATATATGTCCTAGCAAGAAGACGTGAACATTTGCTTATTTCAATATACGATCACCTCATAACGTTAGTATTAAAAGAAAACATTTATTTCAGCCAATATTACTGTAACATTACACATATATCCGCCGTGTCTGATAACGCCGATTCATGGAGAAAATGTAAGTCTAAATGAGGTTCTAAGCTTTCGTGACGTCATACTCTATGATTTGTATTTATTTGTTGTTAGCGTTTGGTTTTATTTTGTATGGTGGCATATTTCTGCCAACCACATATTCACTTATCTATCTCGAATTTTTTTGTTAAAATGTCACTCATTCAGTTATTATCTGGCTTGTTATCCACTTAAGTATCTTAACAGGACAAAACTGCCCGTTAGTGCCCACTACTGCCATACACATGTTCACTTACGTTAACTAGGCATCTTGATTTTTGTCAGTTAGCCAGTTATGATTGGCAATATCCCGTAATCGTCCCCTATCATTACGGAATAAATGAAAATACATAAAGGGGCATAACAATTATGCAAATTTATAATTCCAAGTCATATCTATAGACCCAAACCATTTTGTGGGTGGTGGTGGGGGTAAGGGGATAGGGTATAAGGCTGATATACACTCATTCATTCTGTAACAGGGTGAGAAAAATGTGCAGTCAAACCGAGACTCGAACCCGGGGCCTCGGAATACAGTTCCGTTAATCTACCGACTAAGCTACCGACCGCCAATACATTTTCTCCCTGTTTCGATATTCAAGTTCTATACCGTGGCATATTTCCCCACCATTTTGAAATTCGTTCTCGAATTTCAGCGGGTACTTTATAAATCAAGCAATTACAGGTGTCGGAGACTAACCAGTCATACCAAAACTTTTTTCTTCTTCTAAAGGCGTCTTATCAAGCCATCCGCAGCGGGGTGCGAGAACAGCCGTCACGGGCCAAAGTTGGGCGCCAAATGTCACAGGATGAGAAAAATGTGCAGCCAGACCGGGACTCGAACCAGGGGCCTCGGAATACCGTCCCAATGCTCTACCGACTGAGCTGCCCGGCCGCCTATACATTTTCTTCCCGTTTCAATATTCTATACCGTGACAATTCCGTATAGGGGACGAAAAGTCTAACTGTTAATCGCCAATTTGTGTACGAATATTAACTGGGTAACATGAAAACATTCACAATAACCACTTAATATGTGAATATGTGGATGGCAGAAGTTGGCACTAACAGGTAGTTTTGTCCTGTTAACTTAAATTATGTGGATAACACGTAGTTTTGCCACTTGCCAGATAATAACTGGATATGTGACATTTTTAGAGAAAACTGTCTATATAAATAAGTGGGTATGTGGTTGGCAGAAATATGCCACCATAATTTTGAGCAAATCGTAGTGGAACAAAGACGATGAGAAAACTTCTTGCTGGTACCGTTTATCTGGTGGAGAGAGCATACGCGATTTTCATGAGAAATCGGTTGAAATGGGTGCTGTTGTTCGAACTGCAATAGTCTTTGATCTTTTTAATTTAATGAAATTGAACTTTTACATGAAGCTGGTTATATATGAAATAAAATACCGTTCTAATTGCTCTAGTATTTCTGTTCACTAGTATTTGATTTATACAGTATCTTAAAAGTGTCTGTGGACAATTATAAAAGTTGAGTAGTGTACATTTTGCAACTGAAATTCATTGCGTTGCTAGAGCGTTGAGTCAACATATTACTGTTAAACTTAACCAGCTAGGCTATAGTAATAATAAACTGCGAAAACATTTTGTTATATTTTCCTATCGTACTTCAGATTTGGTTTTGAAGTTTAATAATTACTTTAAGACACGTCTTTGACAAGATTTATCAAAACCGGACTTATTTGTCAAATAAATCTTAAGATTCATGTCATGGTAATTTATGAAATAAGAACAAACTAGTCGTGAACAGTATTCTTTTACCTTTCAGATTTGAAAAATTAAACAAATCATCTTCTCAATTTCCCGTTATCCTATAGTACTTTAAAGTAGCTCGCTAAACGCACTTAGACACATACCTTCAAGACCGCCCCATAGCAGTATGCCATTGTCTTGCATGACGTCTTTTTACGTTATTTTTGCGCCAAATTATGTATATATCACTAACATGACATCATACATTTGAATATTCAGAGAAAAATTCTTACTGCAATTTAATTATTGTAAGCTACAGAGATCTGTTTTCTATTTGTGTATTTCGGTTGTCATACAGCATAAGCAACATTTCAATTTTGTAAAATATCACGGAATTTGCTTTGTCTCGGATAAATAAATTACAATATACTTGGTTCCAGTTTCTGTAATAACAAAAGAGTAACGACACGTGTGTGTGTTGTTAGAGTGTCTGTAAATATTCATAATATTGTACTTTTTCAGTCTAAGAAGAAAACGGTCAATAGTCTGCCTATATATCCAGAAAAGTGGCCTAGAAATTGCCTTTGATGGCATTTTTTGTTAATGCCCGACAGCCATGTTCATTGTTAACTTTGTAAAAATTGGAAAAGTTTCAGGGGGGCTGTCGCCTTCTAAGGGTCATAGTAAGGTCACAGCACAAGGTCAAAGGTCAATAAGTGCATTTTTGTTATAAACGTCAGATTTTCGCCACATTTGCTACCTTTTAATATAAACTTGTAATTATTCGGTGATAATTATGAATTTGAGAAGTAAAATAAATTACTTCGTGTATATTTATTGCATTTGAGACTGGCAAAATTCAAAACGACTAAAGTTATTTCTATAGAATGAGCTTAATTTTTCGTACGCTCTGATTTTCTGCTCATTTATAAAAGCTATCTTTTTTTTGTTTGATATTCTAAAACTTCCGTTTTCAGGCTAACACTTTCTAAAAAGGCTAGCTGATTGCCTGTATGATTGTCTGTATGAACAATACAGGTAGAAAAAGTCTTTGGCGCGTATTATAAGACTGGTACAGTTAAACTTCGTTTGCTCGAATGTGAATTATTCGCTTACTACTGACTCGAATTCATCGTCAGGTCTATATAATGTGTACTTCACGTTGGCTTGTCATACTGATATCTTGAACACATTTCGCTTGTCCCGTCGAGCTCTAGCGAACATATAGTTTGACTGTAATAACTATTGACAGATCTAAAGAAGATTCCTTCGGAAGCATAGAACTCAAGGACGTAAAATAGCAAAGTCAGTTTGATTATGTCTGTTTGTGAGATAGTATGAAATGTGCAAATTCTCTCAAGCATTATCTAAAATGGTCTATGCTATCAATTAAAAATCTATTCCAGTGGTTTATGCATGTGCTGTATTAATTTCAGGAATATGTGGTTGTTGAGAAATACCATCTATGTACAAAAATTAAGCTATATCAAAGTTTAAATATTAGATAACCGCAAATGTTATGTTGTTTTTATTTTCATTCCATTAGCATTAAAATGGTACTCTTCGTATTTTTGACTCAGCTAAACAATATTACTTTGCACATTAAAGTATTATAGGAACTGGTAACCGTTCTTGAAGTGTTTTCAATATCTACAATTTTGTAACTACCGGTATTTGTTTATATTGGTCCTATAAATGTCATAACTTCAAAAAGGCTTAATAATTGTCAGTGAATTTGAAAGTATATCGAATATTATTAGTATTATTTTTATGACTGTGAATATAGGGGAAAGCATGTTTGTTTTCCTGTTACAACGCCTTTAGATTTTCGAGTATTTGGCTGGTGATAGGACCGGGTAGAGCAAACGTACCAATGTATCACGAAGGAATCTAATGTTATAAAATGAAACAAATGTGACCTATGCTATTTTAGCTTTAAATGTGTAAAATTAGACATATTGTTAATCAAATTCAGTGCGGAATGCTAGAATGAACTACCCTTATATAAAAATAACGTCTTACCCTAGTATAAAAAATGATTAAACCCCATATAATGGAATAATAGTCCCACTTCACGAGCTATAGACGTCTTAGACTGACATGTTCAATCGACAGTATTTGTTTATTATAAATCAATCGTTTTGAATTTCGAATCTCTTCTTCATGCTCTTCTCATCTTGTAGGAAGTTATTTTTACACATTGTATATCTCTTAGTTACTATCGAAACAGCATATTTCATCATTTTGATTAGCCGAACCATCATCTGTTAGGAATCATGAAGATATCGAAAGGTATATTTAAATATTTTACTGAATGTGACTTAATGTTACTATTATAAAAAATCTAAAGCAACCTTTCTGATGTTTTTATATCTTTATTTTTACATTTTAATTTGTAAAATATCTGAATGACTAATGTTTCAGTTCCAAGATACTAGCTTTCTTTTCACAATGTAATCAAGGACATCCTGTCTGAAACCAAATAAAATAATGCAAATATCGCATTAAGAGCTTCGGTGATAGTTCTTGAAATGTTCTACTTAATTACAAATACATAAAATATAATGATAAATGTCTGACCGATAGTAGAAAAAATGAAAGAAATTACAGCAAATCAAAGACACGGTGTATATAGTACTTAGTTTAATTCCTACCGATCTGTTCTGTTTTGTTTATTACCGTAAATGTACTGTGTACACCAATAATGTGACCGATATTTCAGTTATTCCTCTAAAATGGTCCTATTTAACCATCACCTCGTGAGCAAATTGACATAAATCTATATAATATAATGAATTATCACCAGTATTGAAATCATTTCTTTAGGAGCTGGAGAAGCATTCCATACATGTAAATGTTACTTTCAACAGTATTTCAGTCATGTAACGGCGGTCAATTAACCTAATCAGTGTTTCTTGAGTCTCTACAAGTATTAGTCTTTTTCCGCAAGTAACTGCCAACTTCTCCAAATGATTCAGAAGTGGAGGACGAAATTACTCCTGACACTGTCTATTATCAAATCATCATGGAGAACATACGCCTTTCCCGGGGATCGAACTCACGATCCCGCGATCCTTAGATCTGCGCTCTCCTTATTGAGCTAAAATACTTGGTTGTATACATGACAGTAAAGTGATTTTAACTGTTTATGTGAGATTTTTTTATATATATTTATATGTAATTCATTTTCGTTGTAGTCTCTCTCCTCAAAACCAACCATATTTTCTCTTTCGCACACATTTATCAAAAGGTGTACAATATGTAAATAATCTTTTGAGAGTCAGTTCAAAGCTTAAATTCAAATTTTATTGCTATCTCACTTTTGTTTTCATCTCTGCCAAAGTTTGACGGATTTGAATGAAAATTGGACACTTTGCTTAATGACCAGTTCAATTAGATAAACATTACAGCGATATCAACTGTGGGTACATTCATTGAGCCATGACAGTTCAAATAGGGTAACCTAAAAATTAAACGTCACAGAATGGATGCAACTTGGTGCTGGTCTCTATGTGGCAAGTACTGCCATCTGCAGTATTGAACAATTTTGTCATTAATTGGTGTCATTAATGACGTCCAAAACCTGATATAAAATTAACATGTTCATATTGAAAATATTGACGGATGTTCCATTTCAACTAAACATAGTTGACCATTCAGAATATGGTGCTTTGAATTTCTGCTGTGATGAATTTACTAATTATTAGACTTTTAATTTAAGGGTTACATTATTGTTACCCTTACGATTAAATGAATATAATTCAGGCTATGATCGTTTTTATGTTTTATTATGATAAAATAATCATTAAACATTGCGTAGAACATTCATCCAAATCTGTCAAAATTTGGCGATAAAAGAAAAAAAAAGAAAAGAAAAGTTGTTGAGTATATTATAAATAAACGCACCATTTTGATTCCTGTAGTACCTTAGAAGTCATTTTCAAAAGTTCATTTTTGACAATGACATGTGTGACCTTGAAATTACATTAAAAACCCTTGGATACGATAATACCAAACATATTTTTGCAGTTGATCCAATATATTGATTGGCAAATATGTCAAGTATAACACACTTTGCCATCGTACGCCACTTTTTCCCAGATAATATTATTCTATAATAATATAATATATATATAATATATATATTTTAATATTATCATCAGTTTTATTTACAAAAATACTAAAGGGCGTTGAAAAACAATATTTAAACCAATTTAGATGTCTATATGAAAACAAAACGAGTGCACAACGGTGTAGTTTATTCGTAAATGCACTCATTTGACCTTTGACCCCATTATACTGTAAGGAAGAACCCTAGAAGGCGACAGCCCCTTTTAAATTTCATGTTTGATCCTAAGGAACACTTTTATAATAATATCCGAGCATTAACAAAAAATGCCATCAGAAGTCACATTTTCCTCAGATATTGGCAGACTACAATGGGATTAGTTGATTCGTAAGATCTGAAGTCAGAGCACAAAGAGCCTAACTTTTAAAAAGTTAACAAATATATTCTTCATTTTGATAAAAAAAATGCTGAAAATTTGAAATTACTTGAAAAGCACTTGACTCTATCTATTGAATTATTGGAAAAGCTAGCAAAAAAATTATACACAGCTTGCTCTAACTATGATAATGTTAAAGAGTTACGAAATGGTCCCGAAATAGTCAGAAAATTTGAAGAGTTTGGCCCAGCTCCTGCAGAATTTGACTTGCAAGAACAAAGAAAGAGCAATATAATTGATAGGTGGAGTTTGTCTAAGAAAACTGATACAAAGGATAATCTTTATTTCACGTACTGGTTTTGAATTGTTATGCTCCCGAAGGGGAAGCACATAGACGACGCTTTGTCCGTTCATCCGTCCGTCCATCGCAAATTTCTTGTCCGAGATATTAATTTCCTCAGCAACCAATGGTTGGAATTTTATGTAACTTCATAGATATCTTCACTGTCAAGAGAAGATGCGCATACTATCTTCGTGTTCCGGTCGGAGGATTTTTCACCAGCTATGGTCCTTTGATTGTTTAACAATAGTATACTAAACTACAATTCTTTACCGGAATATTTTTCGGCAACCACTTTTGGAATATTAAGAGGATGTATTGCTACTGTTGCGGTCGAGTAATTTTTCACAGAGTTATTGCCCTTTGCTTATTTATCAGTAGTATACTACTGTTACAATTCTTTCCTGAGTATTTCTCAGGAACCACTTTTTGTAATTTAGCCTTATTCATAGGAAGCTTTACTATTAAGAGAAGATGCGCATATTAACTTTTGGTTCCGGTCGGATAATTTTTCATTGAGTATTTGCCCTTTGATTATTCAAAAGTAGTTTACTATAGTACAATTCTTGTCCTGAGTATTCCTCAGGAAACACTGGTTTGAATTTAGCAATACTTCGTTTTACTATTAAGAGGAAATGCGCATATTGTCTTTGTGTTCTGGTCGGATCATTCTTCATTCTGATATTGCCCTTTGATAATTCAACATTCTAACACGACCAGCAAATAACCTACATACATGTAGAGCAAAATCTATCTCGGGTTATTCTGCAATAAACCACTCGCGTGCAATGACGTCATCCGATCCAGGTGCGTAGCACGGTCGTAAAAAGAAGTTACCATATTTCTAACACTGTTGATACTAGTATGTCGTATTAGAATCGAAATAAGTCCCCAAGTGTGATTTATCGTAGAATAACCCAAGGTTCTCGTTCTTATACGAAACAATATATCACTCAGGCCTACGGCCTTCAAGATATATTCTTACGCATAAGAACTCAAAACTCGAGTTATTCTACGATAAACCACATTTTGGGAACTTATTATTTCTTAAATAGTATACTATAGTATAAATCTTGTCCGTGATATTTCTCATTAACCACTGGCTGGAATTTAGCGAAACTTCAAAGAATGTTTTACTTTCAAGAGATAATGCGCATATTATCTTTCGAGTTTCGATCAGATTGTTTTTCATTGAGTTATTGCCCTTTGATTATTCAACAGTAGTATACTACTGTACAATTCTAGTCCGGGGTATTTCTCAGAAACCACTAATTGTAATTTAGCCATTCTTCATAAAAGCCTTCATTATCAACAGATATTACGCATATTGTCTTCGAGTTTCGGTCGGGTGACTTTTCATTGAGTTATTGCCTGTTGATTATTCAACAGTAGTATACTACAGTACAATTCTTTTCCGGGGTATTTCTCAGAAACCACTAATTGTAATTTAGCCATTCTTCATAAAAACCTTCACTATCAACAGATAATGCGCATATTGTCTTCGAGTTTCGGTCGGAAGACTTTTCATTGAGTTATTGCCCTTTGATTATTCAACAGTAGTATACTACAGTACAATTCTTGTCAGGAGTATTTCTCAGGAACCGCTGGCTGGAATTTAGCCATATTTCATAAGTAGCTTAACTATCAAGAAGATGCGCACATTATTTTGGTGTTCCGGTCGAATGATTTTTCATCGAGTTATTTCCCTTTGATCATGCAAATATATTTAAAATTTCAAGTATACTATAGTACAATGTTTGTCCTTAGTATTTCTCAGGAACCATTGGTTTGAATTTAGCAATAATTCATATAAAGCTTTACCATCAAGAGAAGATGCGCATATTATATTCCTGTTCTAGTCCGAGTTATTTTTACCTAGTTATTGCCCTTTGATTTTTCAACAACAGTATACTATAGTACTATTTTCTCAGCCACCACTGGTTGAATTTAGCCATACTTCATGGGAGGCTTTACTATCAAGGGGAAATGCTCATATTGTCTTCGTGTTCTGGTCGGATATTTTTTAACAATAGTATACTTAAGTACAATTCTTGTCCGGGGTGTTTCTCAGGAACATCTAGTTTGAATTCAGCTATACGTCATGATCGTTTTTTTTATCAAGAGGAGATGAAAATATATCTTCGTGTTCCGGTTGAATGATTTTCACAAAGTTATTGCCCTTTCATTATTCAAAAATAGTATACTTGAGCACAATTCTTTTCACGAATATTTCTTGGGAGCCGCTGGTTGGATTTTAGTGAAACTTCATAGGAAGCTTCACTATAAAGAATAGATGATCTAGGCATTGTAACTGAAAATACAAACCTCAAGCAGGCACTATCTGTTTAAGATATATGTGCATCAAAGCACGCAGTCAGAAAAGAAATATGTATCATTTTCTGAAAAAGAGTAATTTGAGCCGAAATAAAAGATCCGGAGTAAAATATCTGGAGAAAAATGGAGACTACTCCGTTTAACTTTATTGTAGGTGGCTATGTAACATAGTATTTCATGCACTGTTCACCTCTAGGCACGAAAAAATCCTGCGTACTTAGAAGCGATTACTGTAAAGATCAGCACTTTGAAAAGAAGAAAAATATGTAAAGAACAAATCATTTACTTCACTGGTGGAAAGTGTAATAGCGAGCTCGAGAATCGAGCTTTACGGTAACGCAAGTATACTTTCACACTTTGTGATGGATTTGAAAAGTTTCGTCGGAAGTTTTAAAAAAGCGCACCCTAGCGGACTGGTGCTCACAGGAAGTACTTCTTTCCGGAGTGAATACAAAACTTCATTCAATTGCTTAAAATTATTCATCACTCAACAATAATGAAAGAATGATTTCCAGTTGTTTGAAAAAAAAAATATTTGCATTTAAAAGATCAAGCATCGGCCAGAAAATGGAAAAATGTCATTAATAAGCAGAAAGAAACGGGAACGCGGTAATGACGTCACCGTGACACCGGCTCCCATAAATTTTGCAACGTATGATATTCACTGTATAGGCATGGTGACACTAAATGTAGACATTTTTTTTCAAGCGAATGGGTTCTCCTGAATTCTTGTGACTAGTGAATAGTTTCTTTGTGACAAATAAATGATGCATAATATTTTTAGATAAATCCGATTTCTTTGAGCTCGCTTTGAGGCTTTGCCTTAGTTCATATTATATTTGTGGTGTAATTTGTCACAGACGCTTTTTTTAAATTTTAAAACCAATAGAATTTTACAAGGTTATATTTGTTGATAAAGCTATTGCTGGAAAGAGAATGCCTTCTGCTACCTGTATATATGCTACAAAGTATTGGGAAAATGTCTAGAAATATGAGGTAATCAAAGGAAACAATTTCAGGACTGTTAGATGCATGACTGTGTTATTATGTATAGCAGGTAACATAGATAGCTTAATCTTCTATTGACCTGGTATAACATGGACAGGATTGTGATTGTAATACGGTGTTTACTCAATAATTTCACTCTATAAACAGATTGTTTCCCTTGTGTAAAGAGGGCTTATGGTAACTCTTTACTCAGAGATGAGCATAATTTTTATCTTCTGTTCCGATCAGACGATTTTTCATCGAGTTATTGCCCCTTGAATTTTCGGCGGTAGTATACTTTAGTACAATTCTTGTCTGGAATATTTCTCAGTAACCACTGGTTGGAATTTAGCTTCATAAGAAGATTTACTAACTAGAGGAGATGCTCATATTATCTTCATGTTTCGGTTGCCGTTGATTTTCACTGATTTATTGCCCTTTGATCATTCAACATTGGTAACCTACAGCGCCATCCTATACACGAATATTTCTCAGCAACGACTATCTCAGATTCAGCAAAAATTCATATACATATATATATATAAGACGCTTCACTCTCAAGGGAATAAGCGCATATCCTCTACATTATCTATTGGAATGAGTGCTCAGCAAGATATTGCCCTTTAAACTATATGTTTTCAGACAGTTAATTCCTCTTTTGATCTTTTAATATGCAAATTTCGTTGATCATCCACCGGTTTAACCGATATTTCTTGTTTCCCTATTTGTTTTCTGGTTTCAGAATACAAAGTCAATGTATCCGATGAAATGATTGACTGCGATGGTGACAATACTACCATACCTAAAACAAGGTTATGCATGTATGGTGTAGATGCCAGTGGTTATATGGCTGGTTGTAGATCTGGAAGCCACTTGCAGAACGTGGTTAGTTTATGTTAGTGTTAGTTATTAAGTCGCAGTCTTACTATTTTCATTCATTTTTTTGTTTCGTACTTTCGTCTAATTGTTTTACTTGGCCCATATATTGTTGTGTAAATCAATTTTTACACTTCTTTAGGGTTTCGTTTCATGGAGACTATAGTTTTGGTATTGGGCTTCTGTCCTAGTTTTTCTTTCCGATTTTTGTGGCACACTTTGTAAATTGTAAACGATAACCTCGCTTAAACTTTCAAGTTTTTTTTTTAATGATTCAGTGGATAATTGTGTCTCTACATTGTCTCCCGATTTTATGAACAGGACAGTTATTGTAGGAAGACAAAATAAGGAATGTCAGTTACTTCGAACTTTCGATTTGCATCATCATTATATGAATAACTTTCCAGTCAATAAAAATATTTTCAGTTAGATACTTTAAAATTTCTCCTGAGCAATTTAGTCTTATGATTACCAGTTGGACAAATGATTAAATAGTCCCGAATTGACGTTTTATATTTTATTTGTACGTCATTTAAGCTAACAAATAAGGAAGAAAAAAGAAACAGAAGAGCACTTGAAAACGTGAGATGTTTTTGTTTTAAATTATATCTTATTTATACAAATTATTCAATAATTGAACTACTTTCAGTTAATTTTTCTTGCCCGAGTGATAGAGTGAAATGCCCTGGAAGTTATTGTATTTCCCTGAGATTTGTTTGTGATGGGAGTGTTCATTGCCCTGGAGGAGAAGACGAACATAATTGCTGTAAGTAAAATTTCACAGTATTTCTCTACTTTCATGAAATTCTTTGTCCAATAATAATGAAGTTCTAAAAATGTATGAACAAAATAAATAAATAAATAACAAAAAAAAAAAAAAATAAAAACAGAGTGATTAATAAAAGGATAATGAATACTTTCTGACTGTTGGTCACACCTAATCAATACTAAATATTGCAAATACATCATGTAGTAATTACAGTATTCATGCACAAATGTTATAATTATAAGTTTATCTTATCAAATATTCTAAGTACATTACTAACGTTGAAATGTAGGAATAAGAGGTTTCTATCTGTATGTGTAAATAAGCTGACTCCTGCAGTATATTGAGAAAATAATCGAACTCAAAAATGTTGTACTGTATATATTTTCAGCGTGTACTGATTCAAGTAGAGAAGTTATTGTTCTCATTGAGGACACCGTACGTAAATCTGATAGTAATAGTAAAACCGCAGCAGTAAAACTAGCGAAACAGTTCTACACCAGTGGAAGTATAGTAAGATTACTCTATTACGAAAGTCAGTCTGTACTGAATGATTTCCCCTTAGCGCATAGGCTGTTGAAAATACGGGAAGAACGCCTAAATCAATTCGAGGGAAGTAGCGGATGTGGTTATAAATCAATGGTTAGGAATTTATTACCATACTTACGGTTTACAGAACGGAAGACACGTGGAATTGTGTTTATTGAAGACAGTTTGGAGTCTTCTACGATTGCTGAGATAATGTTTTCAAATCTTTCAAAACCAGAATTTATACCATATCGTGTAATTAAAGCCTCCAGTGCAGCGCACAAACCGAATCCCTGCAAGTTTGTAAAGGATGTACACATCAGAAAATGGGAGTCATTATACTTGACTGGATACAGACATTTTTCTGAAATATGCCAAGGTAATTACCTTCGGTATGGAAGCCTGGAGGGCCATTTTGACTTATGTGTACGGACTCTTGACTTTCTATATTTGAGTAAGGACTTGTGGTGTAGATGAAGACGGTTGTCAAAAGTAATAACTGAAAAATTACAAGTCCGTAGACATTAGTCAGGAGTGCCCTCCAGGGCATTCATAGTTTATATAAATATAATGGCAATATTTTGTAGACAAAATTTGAGGTGAAACAGTGAACTAACTACTTATGATATAACTGATGAGCAAAACCATATTTTGTTACACTGTTATTATTTTCAGCATCTATTATATACTTGATTAGATTAGCAAAACAGGTTTCTATGTGCATGACAGGGAACCTGCGCTACAGCCGATTTAAACTCAGTTTAGCGAAACTATAGGTATTTATCTGACTTCGCTGTTCATGTAAATGGAAAACTTGAATTCAATTCTACTTGGTCAGCACTTTCAAAACCTAACCTGAGATATGTAATATTAACGCATACTGAAATAAATCCTGAAAAATATGAGCCGCACAATGAGAAAACCAACAAAGTGCATTTGCGACCAGCATGGATCCAGACCAGCCTGCGCATCCGCGCAGTCTGGTCAGGGTCAATGCTGTTAGCTGTTTCTCTAATTGCAGTAGGCTTTGAAAGCGAACAACATGGATCCTGACCAGACTGCGTGGATGCGCAGGCTGGTCTGGATCCATGCTGGTCGCAAATGCACTATGTTGGTTTTCTCATTGTGCGGCTCAGTTATATTCTTTTTATCCAACAGAGATTCAAACCAGCTGAAAATTGCAATTTGTCATGATAACTACAAGAATACGTTTCTTTATGTACCATAAGGCACTATTAGTTTGTTTTGGGAACAAAGTCACACCTGCTTTGCCTAACTTATGCCATATGGCGACATTCGAGATTAACAGTTTACGCCTCCGGACGTTACTTTAGGCACGGTCGGGCACCTGACTACTACGAATGAGATGACATACACTCTCATACGCATTCCCAATCATTAAAATGCGATGTGTGGAGAGACTTGCAGTTATCAATAAAAGTCTGTACTACAAGTAAACTTATTTATCACTGTAAATTATCTGCAATTAAATTTTGAAAAATGATCTTGTTGTTCATCAGCCGTTTTAAAGGTTTGAGAAGAAAACAGAAGTTGTTTCGCAAGAAATCTTTTGATTTAGTTTAAGGACTTGATATTATCCTATTTCAAAGTAATATTTGATCATTCTTTTCTTGTTTGTATGTCTGTTTTTCCACAGGGGGAGGGGAGATGGCGAGTGGTAGAGATGATGTGTTAGAGCTCAAATACTACTATATATTTTGAAAGGACTGTCTGTAATATTTCCTATATTTAGATTAAATAAATCGTTAAGTCATATAACAAATAACAGATATTTTGTTCAATGTGAAAAAAGGAACTGAGTATATTTTGTAATTTCTGTTCTTGTTGTTTTACTGCATATGTATACTGCAGTATTGTTTTAGGTCCTAGAATGATGCAAAGTATATACTTTATTTTTGCGCTCGATAATCTTATCAGAATAGAACATTAAGAGTGTGAGTACCGTACACACGGTATTTCAAGATACCATAAAGGTACCAAGGATTCTACTGCAATCTTGCCTATACAAGCTGTCAGATTATTGGCTGCTAAAATGAACGTCTCTTCCCATTTATGAATAGCAAATAACACCTGGCGAAGCAAATTATCACTGATTTTGAATATTCATCAATTTCTAGTTTGTTTCTGAAATTCTACCTTATACTCATTTTACAGACGCTTCACATGTTCCTTGTGTGGGTGGCTACAGATGCTCCTTTAGCAAACAATGTATACCATTGGAACAAATTTGTGATGGACTAATTCAATGCAGCAATGAGGATGATGAAAGGCTGCGTGATTTTAAATGTGGTGAGAAGTGCACTTGTATTGACCAATCAGTTAACTGTCAAGCCGCAAATCTTGATGTATCTGATATTCAAGCATTATCAGTTAATACACGTAGTGCAGACATAAGTCTGAATCCTGGTATCAAAACTATATTGTCTATGGAAGACAGCCTTCGTTTTCCTTTCATGTTAAGATTAGATTTATCTTTATGTGAAATTGAAATTATTAATTCCACGGCTTTCGCATACTTAAGAAATCTGAAATCGCTAAATATTAGTTTCAACAGAATCAGAAATTTGCCTGGGGACGTATTTGTAAACCTTGAACATCTCACCTACCTGAATTTAGATGGCAATTACGTGTTGAATGCCATTTCATCCTCGGCATTCAATGGTTTAAGAAGCATTAAAACTTTGCGAATATCAGGCACTAAATTGAAAAGAATTTCATCTTACACATTTTCCAATCTAATTTTAGAGAGCATTGATATCTCATACTATGACGTTGAGGAAATCGAAAATCATGCTTTCAATAATGTATCGGTTCAAAATATAAATTTCGAAGGTAACAACATTATCCATTTCCATAAATTGATTTTCGATGGTGTGACATCCCTGCAAGAGTTGCGTACACCTGCTTTTAAATTCTGCTGTGTAAAACCATGTTATGTGAAAGAAGAAAGATGCTACCCTTCAAAGAACGAATTTTCATCTTGCGGAGACCTCATGCGACATCCTGTTCTTCAGGCAGTTTTATGGCTTTATGGAATAGCTTCGTTACTCGGAAATCTTGCTTCCATCGTATATCGCATTGTGTATGACCGAGAAAGACATAAAATAGGCTACGGAATATTTGTAACAAACCTTGCTGCAGCTGACCTCCTTATGGGCGTGTACCTTATCATAATAGCCATTGTTGATACCATTCACAGAAACAGGTAAATTACGGAAGCGTATGTTTCTTTTTACACTTAAACATACATTTTGATCAATCACATCCCATGTATCTATTAATATGGCATTTTGTTATCAATTATTGAGACATACTGCAGTTTGCCCCACGTTGGTCAGTATTTATTTGCTAGACTTGTTTTTATAAACATATAAAATGATGTAAATAACCTTAACGCAACTAGTGTTGCTATTTTTTGGATCTTTTGGATCACGGAGTCAATCAATGTTTCTGTGTATAAAATTCTGATATAATCGACGATAGAGGGGTTGGGCAGGGAATGAAAAATGATGCACATGTCCTAACCTGTACTGAACTGGCTCAAGTAACCGAGACTGCTGTTGTTTTGCTTGGTTCTGTTCTGCTCTAAAACAGGATGTTCTTTCAAATCTTATACAAGTCATAAATCTGTCATAGGCTCTGAGAACGAAAGAACAATAAGTACAATCTGCCATTGTAAATCGATAAAGAAGATGACCCTGATGCAATTAAACATGTTTATCTGTTAAAGTCACACATCATTCCCGGAGTCTTTCACGTCCAGTAAATACACTTTGTTCTGATACAGCAGCAATTTAACACACTGACACCTCAAGGATATTTTCGTAGAGAAGTAAAGCTTTTAGGATACACAAGAAAATAATCTTCATTTTATGCAGTTAAGCTCAACTGAATAATTCTATGCGATTATGACTGCTTAATATCCCTCGACAAGTTTGGACGACTTGAAGGTGAGACGAAAAGAACTCAGCAAGTGTAACATTTACTGGCGAAATATATATACCGGAAGATGTTATACCCGCTTAGTGTTTGTATATTAATACTAGTTGAAATCTTACTTAAACTTCTTGTATTGAGTTGCTTCAACATTATTTTTCTGTATGCTAATAATGTACAAACTATTAGAAAATCAAATTCATCTACATAAGAAAAAATGTTTAGTAAAATCGTGTTTTAACGTTATCAATAGATGAAAAAGAGGTAATATGCCCGCAGAATAATTTTACGATGGCGTAGCCCGAGTGAATTATTCTGGCGACGTATAACCGATTTTGTGTATATTAAGTGAAACAAGATTTTGCTATACATGTATATTTTTTTTCGATTCTAATATGCCCTTAATCTAAAACAGAAGATAAAAGATAGTAGCGTTCTTTCTTGGTCACTGTAAAAATATTGACGTCATCTCTCGTCAATGTTTAGTGTAAACGTGTTTAACAGAAAAAGGCATATTAGAAGTGTCGTTAACTAACCTAGCAGTCAGGTCATCTGTAGCAGTTCGGCATCAGAGCAGTTGCGATTCTAATAACATTATTTGTCAGACTGCCTAGTACGTTAATTTGCAGTGTGTGTGAATTGTTAAGTATACTTGTATACTTGTAATATTTGTTAATTTAAAAACGATGTAGCTCATTGCAGAGTTGGAGCGGTCTTCTGCGCATGCCCGGAAGTGATTATCAATTGGAGCGCACGGCAAAAATACACAAATTATTGCATGTTCGCACGCATTTAGTGTATAATATGTATAATATACTGACTAAAGATTAGGGTTAGTATCACCATGGTTACAAAATATATACATTTAAAGTACTTTTAGTTCAAATTGCTTGAATCCGGTATATACCGGCGTCTGTAATTTATACCGGCGCTCCAAGTCTGCATTGATCAAGTCACAGTCATTTAAAAATCATACAGGTATGTACATTATATATGTATGAAACACATATTTGACACCCAAAAACATTCAAAAAATGTAACGAAAATGCTAATACGTAATGATTGAACTTAAGCTTTCTTTAACTTTTGAAGAATGCAGTATTAAATGCAGTATTAAGTTCATTTTTAAACGTTTTGAATATTTCGATAACAGTTTCATTTTTATTGTGTCATCAGACCAATACTAAATGTCATGGTGAAAATCTTCACGTTTGTTTTTACAAGTATAGCTGTATCAAAATAAGCAGACATAAGGCATGCAAAAATACACGAAATATTCGGCTTTATTTTTTTGAATGTTTAACAAATTGTAAAAATACATGTATAAATAAAATAAATGGGGGAAAAGGTTCAAATACAAACATTTCTGAGTTATTCATTTTTACAGATATATCTACGTGGACGAACAATGGAGGAACAGTATATGGTGTACAATGGCTGGTGTTTTGTCAACAATGTCTTCCGAAGCAAGTGTACTCTTCCTATGTCTGATTACACTGGACAGACTTCTGGTCATCAAGTATCCATTTGGAACGATTAGATTTATACCCAAAAGAGCCCATATTTGTTGCAGCATTTGCTGGGTTATTTCATTCACTCTTGCATTCATTCCAATTGTATATACAAGCCATTTCCAAAATAAATTTTATTCTAGATCCGGGGTATGCATTGCTCTGCCTTTAACACGGGATAAGCCACCTGGCTGGATATATTCTGTTTCAATTTTTGTCGGCTTGAATTTCACCACCTTTGTTCTAGTGGCGTTCGGACAATTATCTATTTTCTTGGAGCTTCGAAGAGCTACACATGGCGTAAAGAAAACCCAAAAGTCGAGGAAACGAGACTTGCAAGTAGCCAGAAATCTCATTCTCGTTGCAACAACCGATTTTCTTTGCTGGTTTCCAATAGGACTCATGGGTAACATTACCATTAATTTGTTGATTTAAAACTTTTCCTACAAAAGTTTTTTACTATATGATTTTGTCGGCAATCATATGATATGTCAAATGTATGACTGTTTTGCGTTGCATTCTACAGTCAGTGGACTGTACCTTTGTAGAAACGTTTTAGTGTTGACGCACATGCTTGCTTAGATAACATGTGGCATCATTAATCCCAAATGGTGGAACGATCTACCTAGCTATCTGAAAGACATTCAGTCTGAAGCCAGCTTTAGATCAAAACTGAAAATACATCTGTATAGTCAGTTTCATGAACAATGAGTGTACTCTTTATAAATACAAAATGTCTGTAGTGATATAAAATACTTTTAGTAGTATTATATATATATACATGTATATTGAGTGTCTATGTTTTAAATGTGTGTTATGTAATTGTAAAGCGCAATAGAATATTTTATAATTTTTGCGCTATATAAATGCTATGTATTTGTATTTAGAGTGTCGTGGATCAGGAAAACGTTTTAAACTATATTGCAGGAATCATGGCATTGAATGGTTATTCAATTTCTGGAGACGTTTACGCGTGGACGGCAGTATTCATATTGCCCTTTAACTCGGCACTGAACCCTGTTTTGTATACACTTTCTGCCATTATTGGTAAAAAGGTAAGTATATAGTTGCCAGTTTCGAATTTAACCTCTCAGCATTACCGCTAAATTACAAATGATGCACCTAATAAATCAAAGGATGAATGCACATACACGCTCACGTGCACGCCCGTACGCAGGCACGCTAGCGCGCGCAGACCAACACTAGCTACAGATGTAATATATCTACATATAGTTTACATACTAATATTCCCACGGCTTACTTATCCTTCATTCACGCTTTTGTCCACTAAAGAGAGCAACTATAAATTATTGCTTTTGTCTCTAGAATTATTGTTTATTAAACAACACTACCACTTGACATTTGTTGGCTCACAAGCTTATATGAAGGTATTAATATCTTGAAAGCTCCATAGTTTTAAGTATTTTGGCACTCCTTGATATATTTGATTATTCTTAAAACTCTTATAATGCTACTTGTACGGGACATCCTATGTCGATAACACATTTATGTGGCGTATTTATTTAAAAACTATTGTTTGTTTAGCCCAAGAGTGGCAAACTCCTAGTGCAACTGTCTGTCTGTCAGTCTGTCTGTCTGAAAAAAAGTCATGAAGGTCTGTAGAATCTAATGGACCTAAAGAAAAATGCTGCACATTTTTATTAAAAAAAAAACAGCTTCAAAACAAGAACATTCTAAGGCGGAAATTCTAAAACATCGAGAACTTAAAGGATCATATTTAACACGTGTGGGATTTTTGTAATTTATTAAAGGAATAGTTTCTCAGGATGGGTTGTTTTTGATTTCTCAGTTTTGTCTTTGATTAGTGTTTAAAGTTTATGATACATATCATAAACAATATTTCATATTTAACTAAATTCTTCACTTATTCGTTCGTGGTAAAGGAGAAGAAAATGTATTTAGCTTTTGATTCAAAGAAGAATCTTTTTTGAGAAGGGGTGTAAGTAAGTAAAATATTATACAGTTTAACGGCTTTTAGAGTAAAGTTCAAGTAAAAATCCAGCTGAAATAGATGAGTGTGTAAAAAGGGTTGAGGAAACGTTAGCTTTTAAACCAGTATACCAAACTCTTCCTGTTACCAATACGAAATAATAACTTTCCAAAAATGACTTTTCTTATTTTGACTGGGGCAGTCTTTTTAAGATAAGTCAAACGGCACGCAGGAGTTGCTTCCCTTCAGCTTCAGAAATTTCTACCTATAGGTAGGGGAGATCACTGCGTAGAAGATTGAAGAAAAGAACTATTATTTTATACGTCCGATTTCTTTATTTCTGAAGCATCAACTTCAAATACTTATGCGGCATTATCGATAATTTAACACATTTAAATGCATAACTTTATAAAACAGTCACAAAAACACACTATGTGCAGTAAGATGCCATTTTAGTATGATTCTCAATGAATTAGCAGTGATAGCAGTGATTACACGTATGAACGTTGTGTCTAATTTCAGAGTTTTAACCCAAGCGTTGAAGAACAGAGTAGAACTGAAGTCCAGAAAGGTAACGCAAAATAATACAAACCAGTTTAGATATTCCTGAAATGACATATCGGAAAATATCATATAAGTGCACTATAATGTTTCGTGTCTTTGTGACGCACATATTAATGACAAATGTTTCTCACCTTTATAACGTGCGTAGTATTTTAATTATTCTTGAGTTTGTTTTCTTGGCCTACAAAAAACTTTCATTCAGATTATTTACTGCGTTCGAAAAATTGAGAAACGTTTAAGTTGTAAGTCTCAGTGTTTCATAAATTTTAGACCTTTTAAGGACCAACAAACCATGTGGTCTGTCTTGTTCAGATGGGCAATAAAGTTTACCTTGGCTTTTTCAAATTGTGTATATGAGAGCTATTCATGTAATTTAGAATTCCTCAATATTCATCATGGTGAAAGTGAAAGCAAACTAAGAAGGATTTAAACATTTTTGACTGTCTGCAAAGTGAGTATGAGTTATTGAGTACTTCGCAGTCAGTCGATACTGTAAATAATTAATGTCATATTTAGTGTATGAAAATAATGTATAACACAGTTATCTAGAAGGTTTTGTATATTTAGTTACAATATCTCCTATGTGTAGATATTAAGACTTGCACCCGATGTCAAATATATTTTCCTGATGGTGTTAAAGTTATCATAAACAGTAGTTTTAGCAAAGCTGTACATAGTTTATAGTGACGCTGCTTAATAATAGTAAGCTGTTTTCAGTTTTGCTGAACTTGGTCTGTATTTTAAATTCAACACAAAATGCCGCTTGCTTTTTCTAATCTGTACAAGCTGCCACGTCTGTACTTGAAATTCAATGCAAACTGCCACTTGCTTTCCACAGCTGTCATTTAATAATTCTGTGATTAAGGACAAAATGGATAACTCGGTTTTAATTAATCTGTTAATGACAGCTGAATTGAAATTATTTTATACCATATATATTGAATTGATTCCATGATCCCAAATAAACCAGAATTTATGACAAGATCGACTCTGCTATTGTTTGTCTCCTGGTTGCGGCTATGCTTCGAAAGGATATCCTTATAAATCTGCTTTATTATGTAAAAGAAGTTTTAAAACAATACCTCAAGATAAAACATTTTTAAACTCATAACTTAGCAGCATGATATAATATTTAAAAGCAATTATCTGTCATAAAAAGAAATTTGTTGAAATAAACATCATTCAAAAAAAACTTCAAGATTAACAAAAGTAAACCAACGAAGAAATTGGAGTAAGGAATATATCTGTATTAGGGTTACTTTGCCAAATTTTCAACAAAGCGGTTTGGAACCTGGGAAAATCTTGTTAGCTGAAAGTTTACGTCAACTACTTATTACATATAATTCTGTTTTCGGAAAAAGAACAAAATACATCAGATAAGTGTTTAGAAGTTTCTCCTTTAAATCGATTATCCTGCTTTATGGTTCATAGCTATCTTAGAGGAGTGTGCTGGCGTTAAATTTATTGTCCTTTGAACAAAGGTAATATATATTCAAAGGACAATAGATATATATATATTCTGAGTTTTGTGGCCCTGATGGAAATGCGCAATAAAACCTTCTTTCATTGACATTTCAAACGCAGAAATAATATTTATTCTGCTGTAATGCTGCAATCACGTTACTTTACATATGTTTCAAAGATAAAAGAACGCTGACTTTTAAACGGTTTCATTTTTACTGGTCTGTGTATTGTATATTTAAGCACGCAAATGTATTGTATCATGTGAGTGTTTAATGCAATACAACATTTCATACTATACAATCATTTAAATTGTAGAAATTGGTTCAGCAATTCTGAGGTTCAAGGAATTCAGTCGACGAGTTCGAATGAAAGGAGAAACTGCTCCTGTCGGCAAAACTAAAAGCATACACGATGTAATGAAAGAAGATAAATACATGTCTGTTACAACTGTTGCTGCAATTTCTAATCAACTTGCCAACTACCTTCGTCTATTACACGAGTCATCAGTCGGTATTGAGCAACTTTCAGAAACAAACACCTACGTTAGATACAATAAGAAAAAGGTAATTGTTGCGACATTTGCAGTTTACAGCAATAAAGCGTATTTTCAGTTATAAAAGTGTTTTGGAACGTTTATTTTTTAAATTATTGTTATAATTATCTTAGAGAAGAAATGTTTTATTTATGTGTGAATGCCCGCATAAGATTTGTTCGTAATTAACACGCTAGTATGTATGACGCAAGATATATCGCGTATGCCTCTACTTAATATTATATCATATAGGGCGATAAAATAGTTCAATGTTCCAACATATTTGATTTTGTCGGAAGTAATTTGCAGGAAATTTAAGGAATTTCCTTATATTTAATGTAGGAATTTAGCCTACTACTTACGCCCGATTATATAAGTTATAGTGGAGGCGAAGGGAATCACCTTCACAGTCGTAATGAAAATTGGTCAGGATGTATTTTTTTTTTTTTTTAAATAAAACCTAGGATTACTTTGGAGCTTGGTTATCAGGGGTCAAAAATAAAGTCTCTCGGTCGTCATAGAAAAATCTTTTAAACATCAAACTTTCTTTTTTATCTTCATTTGCCTTTGTAAGGGCCTACTTTTAAAGTGTGTTTCCTGCGTTAATAAAAACAGAACCTTGTGAACACCTTAAAGGTCACTTTAAAGGCACCGGCCTCCAGATCGTTTGACAACAAAAAAAAGAAGATTTTTTTAGATTTCTGGAAATTAATGTTATATTTCTTAAGAATGCTTTGAAATTTAATTACTGACAGACTATATTTTAAGGAAAACATAAGAAGTAGTTGTTTCCGCTACTTTTTACAATGGAAATCGAAAAGCGTTTGTAACGCTTTACTTTAGGTAAACTGCTTTGATTATAAATATCTATATTTAAACTCACATTGAACACTAAATCCTCCATAGCGTTTTGGTAACGACAACGGGAAACTTCTCTATTGCCGCGGTGGTCCTCGTTCGATTCCGGACGCGGTGATCTTGATTTCTTGATTTGGAATTTTAAATTAGTTTAGAAACCAAAACGCATATTCTAATGTTCATAATATGACCAAACTTCAATATCCAATTTCTGGAGGTCAGTGCCTTTAACACTAAATCTTTGTAAAAATGATTACCAGTACAAAATCTAGCCAAGGATAACACTTGCGGTGAAAGTCTATTTCACTACGTCAGATCGTAGAATGTTTTTCTTTAAACTCTTAAAGACAACAATTTTTATCTGATCTTCGTAAACATTGTCAGAATATCATGCCCTATGACATTCATGTCAAGTTTGAAAATGTGTCATGTTAGAGTCAAAAGCCAGATCGCTTTGTCAAATAATAAAATAAAACGTTTTAAGAGTTCAGAAGCCACACATTATATTTGATATTCATAGAAATTTACAGAATGTTTGTGTCTATAAATCTATGTCAAGTGGCAACTGGGTTATCTAAGGGCAAAACTACATCCAGAGGTCATTCGCTACATGATCTTCATGCGACTTGGAACTGTTCAAAATATGGAATTACTTGGTTAATTATCTACTTGATTTATATGATGAGAATAAAATTTTGGCCAAATAAGATATTAAATTATCCGGGTTTAGAACTAGGCCTTTAGGGCCTATAAAGCGGTAAAGGATTTCTATTATACAATGTAAACCGATTGTCTGAAGCACGTACCATACTTTGTTTAAATGCCTCGATGATTAATCCACACTGGTTTTCATATTATACCGTACATTTTCTTTTATTTTAATATTGGAGGATCTTGAATGCAGAAAAAAAGCAGATGCCGTTTTTACCTTGTTTCCAGACGTTGATTTATGGGATATAAGACCTAAAATTCTTTCAATAGGACCCTGTTACAAGACGGCTGACCCGTAATTATAAGAAATCTATAGGTCCAATGTCATATTGTTATGCATCCTTTCCAAATATCACCACATTTTTACAATTAAGGGCATTGTTGATGTTAAAAGCTATTTTACGCGATCATTTTTCTCCTGTTATTTCATTGAAAATAATATTACGAGAAACGCGAGTTTCTTTGTCATGTGATTTATCTGAAGGTTATCTGATTTGTTTGTTTCTTGTAGGATAAAACACCAATTATAGTCCTTGATACAAAAATGTCACTTATCACAGATGAACGACAGAAACAAGATAATATGAAACAGTTTGGAATACTTCTTCGAAAGATGATAACAAGTTGTAATAGGACAGGACAGAACTGAACTGAAAACGAGAATGAATTAGTGAAGCATAACAACATTTGTTTACCTAGAAAACGTGTAACACATCTAATGGAAAGTAACAGCAGCATTCATGAGGTGACCAGACATAACCGTTTTGAAAAATATCTAAATTGGGTCATTTCTGAGTTATACATAGGCCATTATTTATAATCTTCTGTCGGTACAGTGATACAGAAAAACATGTGACATCATTAAAAGTGAAGTTCAAATGACAGTTGCAATTCTGAAAATTCCCCTTAATTTGCAGACGATTAATTTTCGATTTTAGTGATAAAATGATGCATTCTAGTTTTTTCATCATCGGCATTCTCGCTCTTAAAATTAGATAAAGTGTATCACTTAATTAGACCAAAAGCAGCAGTTGATACCGTAAATGTGAAAATTGAGGACTTTTTGAGATATTGCAGAGTACACGAAAGTGAAGCAAGTTGTACTCTGTTCAAATAGTCGAATTTTTTTTATCAACATTTTATAGGCCTTATTTAAAGTACTGTTCTTAATCAAATAATATATGTAATATGCCCATTCAGAAAATGTATCGATCATGCAGTATGTTTAAACAATTGTACAAGGTACAAAATTTGCATTGTGTTTAATTGTTACTGTTATACGAATTTAAACTAGTGGGATAGAATGTGTAAATTATTCACTTTGTAAATGAAATAAGACAAAACACATTTTGAACAATTAAAAATGTGTTTTATTTTATTTTATTAATAATTGAGCACTTTACACATTCTGTCACACCAGTTGTGTTTGTTGTCTTTGTTATTGTTGTCCATGATGTTCAAAGCTGTTGTTTTTTGTTATTGCTGTTGTCAATAATATTGTCTAAGGAACCTCTTCGATTGTATGTATTTTGATGGTGTTGTTTTTGCCGTTGACATTTATATTTATTGCGTTTGATGTTTTAATATTTATAACGTTATGCACATGCCTGACGTTGTTAATGGACGTAAAGATGTTTACTTTTTACCTGATGTCTGAGATATAATAGAAAGTGTGGACAAAGTGGTAAACGCGTGTTTTGTTTATCAATCAGTCCAACATGTGCTAATCTCGTTTTTCTCATTGGAAAATTAATTAAAACTTCTTTCAAGCTATTCCAGTTTCATATTTGTTGTGTAAATTGAAGTATTACCCGCTTGTATTGATTTAGAAGAGGCATCCTCATGAAATTCTCTTCAATACAATGATGTTAAGTTAATACACGGTTCTGGTGAGCCTGCTGACCAGAATGACACACCTAGTACCCGAGAGACATTGTGAAACTAAGTGTTTCATTATGACCAGACCGCACACCAAAGCCGATTAGTCATATGTTTACGTGCTGACGCTGGAGTGTATAAAATGTTTGGCACATTGCGCAAGTATGAGTAAGTCAGCTGGCATATTGTATTTATTTTTAAATTGTAAACGTAGTTGCTGTTTATACTGATAGTAAGGTATATATAATGTAAGTGTGAGATGCCTTTAAAATTGTTAAAAAAAGTATGTATACGAGAATCTCGAGGACTGTTTTCATAGTGTTGTGTCATATTTGGTGAGTTTTGATTTTGTTGTCAGTGTTCTTATATCCAAATTTGTTGGTGCCAGATATGTTTGATTGTCGTGGATTATCTTTGTTGGCGTTGTCGTTTATAAACATAGATGTTGTTATGTTGCGATTCTTGTTGTTTTTGGTATTGTGGTGATCGTCATTTTCGTTATAGGCATTCTCTCACTTAAAATTAAACAAGGCGAAACTCTTATTGAGCTGATATATACCGTATATGTAAAATACATACGCAAGAAATTGGGGATTTACTGAGATATTCCAGAGTGCACGAAAATGATGCAAGTTGTATTCTGTTCGAATATTCTATTGTTTAAGTGTTACTCATATAAGGGTTTAAACTGGTGTAATAAAATGTGTAAAGTGCTCATTTTGTAATTACATATTAAAAGGGGCGTTTTATTGTATTGTTTTAAAATGAGCACTTTACACATTCTGTCACAACAGCTGTGTTTGTTGTTTTTGTTATTGTCGTCCATGATGTTCGTAGCTGTTTTGTTTTGTTTTTGCTGTTGTCAATTCTATTATCAGTAACCTCGTCGATTGTATGTATTTTGATGGTGTCGTTTTTGCCGTTGACATTTATATTGATTGCGTATGATATGTTAACATTTATAACGTTATGTACATACCTGACGTTGTTAATGGACGTAAAGATATTTACTTTTTACCTGAGGTCTGAGATATAATAGAAAGTGTGGACTCAGTAGTTGAACGCGTGTTTTGTTTATTAATCAGTCAAACATGTGCTAATCTCGTTTTTCTCATTGGAAAATTAATTAAAACTTCTTTAAAGCTTCCCTAGTTTCATAGTTTCGATTTTGAAGAGGCATCCTCCTGAACTTACTTTTCAATACAATGATGTTAATACCCGGTCACCAGAATGGCACACCCAGTGCCCGAGAGTCATTGTGAAACTAACTGTTTCATTGTGACCAGACGGCATTTTTTAAAAAATAAATTGTAAACGTAGATCTATATTTGTTACTGTTTATACTGATAGTAAGATATATAATGAAAGTTTGAAAAGAAGCCTTCAAACGCCTTGTTAAAAAGTATGTATACGTGAAGCTTGAGGACTGTTTTCTTAGTGTTGTGTCATATTTTATGAGGTTTGATCTTGTTGTCAGTCTTCTTATATCCATTTTTGTTGTTGCCATTTATGTTTGATTGCTGTGGATTATCTTTGTTAGTGTTGTCGTTTATAAACATGTAGATGTTATTATGTTGTGATTCATGTTGTTGTTGGTATTGTGGTGATCTTCAATGTAGAATTTATTGATATATATATTTGGTGCGGCGGTATGTCCTTTATTTCATAACTTAACAACATGGACGTAACAGCTGATAGATCCGGGCTTTATATGGACATTTTCAAACTATACTACACAAGATAAGATAAGATAAGATATTGTTTATTATTGTGATATGTGCATGAATAAAACATAATTAGATAGAATATAATTGAAAATATGACACTCGGCCCATATGTCGCCAAGATTATCAAGTAATTATATACAAAATTCGTAAATAGTTCATATTATATACATAGGTTAATTATAAAGTACAGTACAGCAATAGATTTCTTGTTTAATTAACTCTTTTGTTTCGATGTTTTCGAAATTTTATTTGTGAAATTTTTAAGTGTACAAACATTTTCTCCAAGCATCACTTTATTAAAAATGATAGATGTATTTCTAAAAGTCATTAAAAAAAAACAATTACTAACCTTTACCACCACTTTTAAGGACCTTTCTTACATCAATGGCTCTGATTGCTTTAACAAATATCAGGTTTTGAAAAACTATATAAACATAGTTATGTTTTATTTTAATACGTACCTATTTTCTCAGAGAAAATCATATTGAAATTTAATTAAAGCTGTCAGAACTCGTTTCATATTAGATTGTTTTTGAAGATTTAAATTAGCGTATAACAGCTATCGTGTTGTATTTTAGTAAACATTTTAAGACTTAAAACTATACCAGATATATAAAACTTTTGATCATCTTTAAAGTAGTTTATCTAAACATTACCTTGGTCCCTGGATTAGATTATATTGGATATATTTTATTTTCTATTAATGTTCTCATTGTTGTCAGTGTTGTTGTAAGTGTCATTACAATTGTTGTAGTTTGTTATATAGTTGGGTACAAAAGGTGCCCTGATGTCTTTAGACATGAAGTTATGATGCTTTTGGATCAAATGATAGTATGTAAGTTTAAGAATGGTGTTATGCAGTTCTAACGTTTTAGCTTTATGGGAACAACTACTGCCTCAAAAACTAATTATTTTCCCCTCGCTGAAGGCTAATGGTATGGTAATGGTCTTCATATATCTGTTCGTGCGTTGGTTGCCCGTCATGCTGTTTTGTTTAAACACATTCTATGAATTATGCGATACGTCCTCACAGAAATACATACGAATACGCCTTCTAACATGAACGCATGAAAATCCCAGTTGGCTTTCCAGCCAATTTTTCAAGGACATGTGGATAGAACAATATATGTTATGTGCAAACAAGCCAGTATGCTTTCATACAAGTGTGTCTGTGGTAAGGCCTGTTAAACGCTGCACTTTATGGACTTATGAAACCTAGATTGTAGAAATTCCAAGGGCCATACATTCTGTAAATGCTTCACAAAACTGATGGAAAAAATACATATTTGACTACTTCAAGGGTCGTAACTCCCGTTAAGTAATGTGATTTTGTTGAGTATTCAACAAGTCAAAGATCTGGTAGACAGAATTCCATGATAAGTTTACAAAGATTGCTCTAGGAATGTTTCTCCAGTATGTTAACAATGTAAAATGTAACAGTTTTGATTGTTTCTGGGGTAAAATCTATTACTTTTCTATCACCGTGACTATCTCTCCCTTTATTATATACCTATATAAATTCTTTTAAAAATCGGCTTGAATGTCACAAGTAAATATGGACAGGCAGAAAAAAACCCGTATTGTATCTTTTGTATTGTATGTTGCCGGACTACTTTCATACATATTCATGACCTGACACAGTTCTATAAATAACGCACATGAAAACTTCACTAAGTTCTATGTTAACATCGATAAACATTGAAGATTTCGTTCAATAACAAAACAACAAACAAAATGATGGAGGTGTATATATATATATATGTGTGTGTGTCAGGACATGAGATTTTTGGCCTAAATGCGATTTTGGTCGAAAATGGGTTTTTCAGCTAATCTGACAGATTGTCATGTTCAAAGTAAAAATTTGCAATTTGACAATAGAAATCAGCCATTGTTATGGAGAAATTACCGCTTTTCGGACACCATATTTTCGTCTAACTGAATCAAAATAGAGGCAGAATATCTTAATGCAAACTCCTTCTTAAAATAATATGAAAAGAAAATACATAATGAAATATCAAACACAACATGCAGTTTATTAAATTTATTTCTTTCTGTTTTTTTCTTTCATATTAACACAAATTATTTCCCCCTAAAAATCGTTTCCATGGCAACACAGTTGTTAAATCCAATTCAATAGTTCCTTGATAAATCAAGCCAAAATTAGCATCTAGAAAGTGAAGTTAATATACCGTCAACATTTTCTAGTGTACAGACAGAGTTTAAAGATAACAGGTTTTTTTTTTTTTGCAAAAATCTTATGGCTTTCTTTTGTACAACAATAGATTTACTGGATATCGAGTTAGATAACATGACAAAACTAGGACATTAACCTTGTTGTTAGAACACTTGACTCATTGGCATATTTCTTTGTAACTGTTAGACAGAAAATCAGGCAAAAAGATATGGTTATTAGAAATATTACAAACTGATTTTGCTTAAAGTAGTAGTACAAATGTCATACTGATCAGTGACTCGTTACCATGGCAACCATGATGTATTTTCTTACAAAAATTACCATTTCTATCAAGTTCTTGAAATAATTGAATATTTTAAAGTGTTTTTCAAAATACTATTTACATCGAAAGCTGTCTACTTTCAAATTCAAAAAGAAAACCTCATTTCATGTAAACTGATGTGACACTCTTTGGGATATACATAATTTTCTGATACACACGACACAGTTACAACTCTTGCCAGTTTAAGGCAGATTCATATGATAACATAATGCTTTGTTGATGCAGTTATTACTTAGAAAAGAATATGACCTTACATTAATTTTTTAATAGAACATATAAACATGAAAGATGTTTTACAATAATTTATAGTCAGATTAATGGCAACAATGCACTATTTTCTTATAAAAATAAAAGTAGCATTTATTGTCAAATTTCTTGAAAATGTATGATTATTTAAATTAAAAAGAGCACTCAAGATATTATGCAAGGAGTAAAGTTTAAAACATATTCTGTATTGTTTAACAATTAAGACAGTTTTACTCTAACCATTTCGATGTTGTTCTGGCAACAAAACATACTTTTACCAAACATTTCTCACAGTTTAACTTGACAGTTCAGTTAGTTTTACTTTTCTCTTGACTCTCATTTGTAGTTTGAATCATCTTGGTGAACTTTTGCAGAAAACATGACCTTATTTTGTGCACTTCTGTGACAGTTGCACTTTATTCTATTGGCATTCTTTCAACTGGATGGTAAGCAAATATATTAGTTCCTTGGGTTTCATTTCCTTTCACAAATTCATAAAGAATTTCATTTTTCTGGCTGGAAATTCTTTCTTCCTTCAGCCATTCTGCAAAACAAAAATACATTAGTATTAGTAACTTTAAGTAGATAGTTACAGAATAGAATACTGTGAAGCATTTTTTAAAAATAGAAGTGTCTTTATGTGTAATCTACATAAAAGCATGACTAATAAGTGTCCATCCATCCATCAATCTCATAATTTTGAAGAATACAAAAGCTAGCTAATCTTCTGACATACTAGACATACACTTAAAATAATTAATTCATTCAGTCTAACTAAATGAATACTCAAATACTGCAACAGTTTTTTGGGAAAAAACATGTTTAATGATATTCAATCATTATGCATATTTCCCCACTCTCCTCTTAATATGCTAGATATGTTTGTTGAATGAATCTATTAGTAATGATTTCTTTCAAAATGCTATTTTTACAATCAGGTCATTTATGTATATGATATTTTAAGATGTATTTAACTTACTTGTACTTATTTTAAGAGGATTTTTTTATTTTTTGTATATATTTTTAAGATGTATTTTTTATCTTTCTTACAATAGAAAAACTGAAAAAAATGCAGAAAATTACAAACCCACAAACTCTTCCAACATGTGGTATGCAGGCATGCCTTGAGAATTCTTTTTCTGTTTAAGGTCATAGCAATATGCCAGATGTTTCTCAGTAGTTGATCAAAAGTTGATCTGTAAAATCAAAAATACTTTTAGAAAAACTGAAATGTGAGATAAAGATGACCTAGCTAGTTACCTTAGTACATAGAACACAGAGATTTTATATTTAGAGTGTAATATGTTTTCAATAAAAAGCATGACTTTCTTAACAAAATGTCTTTAAAGTTTAAAATATATTCATTTAATGTGTAGATTGTAAAGAACATTATGTAGAGGTAAGGAATCCAACAATCATGGTCAAGTGACCTGAATGCAAATTTACATGAAAAGCTATTGAGCATCTGTCTTATACAAAATAAAAACAAACCACTATTCTTTGTACTTTTATTATTAAAGTGAGTTTGACATGAATAAGAAATAATTTATTTAAACTGACAAAAGATGTGATACAACTGTTCCTGTAAGTCACTACATAAATATGGATAAGGCTGTGACTTTTGACATACTGGTCTTTCATATTGATACACTGATCAGCAGCAAGAGTGAAAACTGTTATGGAAGAAAGTTAGCTTCCTGAATGCCCCCTCCCCCACTTCCCCCATTATTTGGAGAATATCGGCAGGGTTAATTTACAGATAAAAGAAACAGGGGAGGGGGAGAGGGGGTGTATTTAATTTATGTAGTGTGGAAGCAGTTCTCAAGCTGGGGAAGGGTGTATTTCATATGACAAAGGGAGTGAAAGAGAAGGGAGGAATTTTAAGGAGGTTGATGGGGAGGGGGTAATTTGAGGTAACCCAGTTGTGGAATGGAGAAGGGGGTAAAATGTTTCCGGGAGTGGGGGGGGGGGGGGGGGGGGGGGGGGTAATTTTCTTTTTTGAAAAACTCCGGGTGTTCTGACTGACATAACTTAACTGACGCTGTTTTAATTTTCTGATTATTTCCCATTACCA
Source organism: Mercenaria mercenaria (assembly GCF_021730395.1). Classification (NCBI taxonomy): domain Eukaryota; kingdom Metazoa; phylum Mollusca; class Bivalvia; order Venerida; family Veneridae; genus Mercenaria; species Mercenaria mercenaria. The sequence goes on from NC_069362.1 coordinate 32,067,170, forward strand.
TCAGAAGTGCGTAACAGCATTATAAACATCTCTGAGCTGAATATTTTAGCTAGAAGTAATGTCCAGTTGACAATTCCGGGATATTTTTAAAGAAAAAAAAACGGTCGATATGGATTTAATGATAATGGCAATGTGTGACCATGATGGTAAGCAAGTGTTCAAAGTTTCAAAGCCATATATCAAACAGTTATGACACAATATGGAATGGTATGCGAAACTCAACTAATTTTTATGTCAAAAAGGACCATAACTGAGCTAAAGTCCTTGTCCTAGTTATGTAGTCTTGCCTACATATGTAGACTATGGTGGTAAATAAGTGGTTAAAGTTTCAAAGCCATATGACAAACAGGTTAGGCAAAATATGGACTGGTATGAAAAACTTAACTGATTTCCAAGTCCAAAAAGGGCCACCATTCAGCCAAAATAGCCAACAGAGTTATGTACTCTTGCCTACAGATGGAAATCATGACGATGAAAAAGTGTTCAACGTTTCAAAGCCACATGTCAAATAGTTTTGACAAAACGTGGACTAGTACGGAAACTAAACCAATTTCCAAGTCCAAAAAGGACCATAATTCAGCCAAAATAGTTGACAGAGTTAGTACTCTTGCCTACGGATGGAAATCATGATGTTAAGGTATTAGATCACTAATAGAGAACCTCCTTTTTGAAGAGTATTCAATTCCTACCATAAATCTACTTTTAATGCAATTCTTAGGGGTGCGTAGGTTCAAGCCCTAGTGGGACCAATTTTTTTTTTCTTATTTTCCTTTTTTTCTAGTAACTTTTTACTTCTTTCAAGACTTATTATTGATTTCTTGTATAAAAATGGAAAAAGATGAATCTTATAAGCGATTTCTTGGTGTTAAAAGTGAATTTACTACTTAAACAGAAGGGGTAGAGTTACACATCTTTAAAAATATTGAGTTACATGCGGTGAAAGTTCTCTGTTTTGCTTTCACTCTTAGATTATATATTGTGGAAGAAATTTAGGTAGGTTTTACGTCTACCCTAAGGTTATTTTTAAATGCAGTAAGCAAAATTAAAAACAGAAACACAGCATTCGAACTTATTTTTTCAATGTTGAAGTATGAATTCTGTCTTATTAAATCCGTTTACTTGAGGCACCATAGAAAAACTGATACTGACATTTTTATTTTGTGTTTTAAAATTGTTTACCAATAGTTTGATGTTTCTTTTATTAAAATTAATGTTAAAATGAGTTCTCTGCAAACGTTTTGGATAGTGGCCACCACTTTGAAATTTGTCTCTACTTGAGCTTGAGGAGATACCATAAGTTATACAAAATTTATAAAAAGCGGCACGGTAAAAGTTGTTTAAAAATTGCAAAATAATGCAAAACACGGTTACCTTTCAGAATATACCAAGCAAAGGCCATTTTGAAAACATTACTATTAGTGATATAATACCTTAAACAACTGTTCAAACTTTCAAAGCCACATTTCAAATCATTTTGACAAAACAGGGACTTTTACAAAAATTGTACCAATTTCAATGTCCAAAAAGGCCAATAATTCGGCCAAAGTAGTTAACAGAGTTATGTACTCTTGTCTACAGATAGGAACTGTTATTATAAATGAACAAGTGATAAAAGTTTCAAAGCCATATGTCAAACATGAAAAACTTAACCAAGAGTTCTAAGTTAAACATTTTAGAGGCCATAATTCAGCCAAAAGTCCTTGATGGAGTTATGTACTCTTGCCTAAAACTGGACATGGTGATGGTACACAAGTGTTGAAAGTTTCAAAGCTTTATCACAAAAGACTTTGTTAAAATGTGGACTTGTACGGAAAACTTTACCAAGGTTTGACGCCGACGGTGAGTAGGATAGCTCTACTTATTCTTCGAATAGTCGAGCTTAAAGGGTCATTATAACAGTAGCTAGTTCTGGGATTTTGTATTCGGCTCTCGTGTATTTTGTAATGTCGGATGACACTCGGCGCTTGCGCGCTTCGAGAAATCCGATCTGGCAAAACTCCACTCGAGCCGACCAAAGCATCCAATACCGAGCTACTATTGAAATAACCCTATTTTATTAGACTTGGACAAAATGTTGTGACTAAAGACAAACCTGTAATGACAGCCAGGCAAGGGAGCGACACAGATTTGCTGATTAATGCAGGTGAGTGCTTAAGACAAATTGGAATTAGAACAAAATTTGGGAAATTTATGGACTGGCTGTTGACGTCAAGTGGCTGCTTAATAGAGGTGGTCTCTAAAGCAGGTTTAACTGTATATGCCTTCTATATACGTGCTATAAAGATTGTTTAAAATGTGTGGGGCTTACATTGTGAATTATGATGATTTTGATTAAGTCCAGGACCACAACTCTCATATTTCTGAAGAATAATATCTTCGAATCACATATATTCCTAGTTAGTGTCAGATAGATTACTCAAGATATTATGTTTATGGTTAAATTGTTAACGGACAGTGACGGACGGAGGGCGACTTTTCAGTTTCAGCAGGGTATATTACACAATTATTGACTCCCGGGCCATTAGATATGAAGTGATTTTCACCAGAAGAAGGCAATATTAACCTAGGCGATAGTCTACTTCTGGCGAATATCACATCATATCTGATGACTCAAGAGTCAACGATAACATTTCTAGACTTAAATGTAGGAATAAAAATCTGTGTATTTATTTTTACGCCAAGATGTGAAAGTAGGTCAAAATGCAACATCATGTTTGTGACGTCATTGGTACTGTTATTCTTAAGATGATCCTGATGGAATTAAATTAATAAAACGCGCACTGAATGGGATGTGCCTTCACTGGGAATCAGCCAGTACTTCGATTTAGCCGAAACCCAGGGTATTAGTTTCGACTTAATATACCTCAGGGAAATTCCCAACACATTGACTTTGATATACGTAGCGATTTAATGATTTATTGACCTAATGGAAAACGGAACACAGCAATATGAAAGCAATAAATGGATTCCTTAGAAGGCCTATAAAATATATATAACCTTTTTATAGTTTAACAAGTAAACCTGTAGGTAATCAAAAACAACCCCATTGATCTATTAAATAGATTGACTTTATTGGTACTGCGCAACCTGACATGATAAGCCAATAATTCAGTCTCATTGCTGATTGGATGCTTAGACTTGTTAAACTAAAATTTTATTTATAGGGTCATTATTTGATATCAATATGTTTGTATGATAACACAGGAACGAAACGCCAAAGAAAATGTTATACAACATATTTAGAACCTAATGTCTTCAATATTAATTCTGTTCACCGTGTACCAGAATATAGTCAAGATCTTAACGATCACGTGATGAAAACAATCATCACATGCTGAAAAGATGGCTATGGTCGTGACTTCATGTTACTTGATACTGGTTCTTTTTGTCATTTTTTCTTCAACAAATGGCATTCCAACAGAATACAATGTTGGTATTGGAATTGCAGATATCACTGGACCTGCAGCGGAGGTCAACATGGTACGATATTTTATTTCAAATTCAATTCAAAACTTTTATAAAACTCGTAACTTTACATGTATAATACTATAGACTGATAATGCACAAACTGGGTATCTTGTCTTGAGTCTTAAATCAAGTGCGTTATGATAGCAATTGTCAAGTGTCGATATGTCAATAATTAGTGTGTAAACATAAAATTCTATTTAATATGTTTATTCAATAGAGGTTATTTTATCGTTACAGTGGTGATCATTCATAGTGCGATCGACACACATTTGTTTACAGTATTTAAAAACTAAAACTTCCTCGTTTAAATCTATTGAATATGATCTGATATTATCTCAAATACATTGTTAGGGTAAAATTCGGTTTCGACTGCATGTACAGTTAAAACCTGTTCCTTTCTTCGGTCGTCGTAGCGGAAGTTTCTGCCATTGTATAAACGCGTATTTTATGTAACAGGAGCTATTAAATTAAATGAAGAACATTATAAAATGTCCGGCCATTCTGCTTTATATTTAATTTCTGTGGGCATTTTATGGCTTTCAGTATATCTAATGTGAATATACATTCCTATACAGTTACATTTAATTTCATTGACCTTTAACTGACCAGATCTGCCATGCAACACTGGAATTTTGAAAGTCTAAGGCTTATAGAATTAGTTTAATGTAAAGACGGCGATATCACAAATTCATGCAAACGTTACTTTTATGACAGTAATATAAATCTTAAATCTTCATAATGTTTGATTTAAAGTTAAACTTTTTTTGTCATGTTTGTAATGGATGAATTCATTTCTGTCTGTTCTGTCAGTTTGAAAAAAGTCCTTTTCCCTTTTTTTTTTTTAACGTCTGTTTGCAAATTGATTTTTATTGTTTTCATAAAAGTGAAAGAATAACAACATAAAAGAAACCTATACATACAACAACAGCCGTGTGATTAAGACAGATGTTTAATCTAAACGGAAGGAAACACTAAATAACAAAATTATATTGTAAATAGAAACAAAGGGAAACCTTTCCTTTGATAAGTTCGGCTCTTTGAATGTATCTTTAAAGACGGAAATTCCTGTAATTTCTATTCATTAACCCTGTTTAGTTCTTGTCGTGTATCGTCCGTCGTGTTAAAGTCGATGTATTGTGCGCCACGAGGCATAACACAACCTACGACAATATGTGGTTCGTCGTAACAGTTGTCATACGACGAAGCGATACGACGACCGCCAAATACTACACAACATCACGACATTAATGTCAGGCATCGTGTGGCACTGTCGTATGTCGTGTCGCGTTTTGTGTCGTATGGTCACATGGTGTGTTGCACTCGTGTCTTTTCGCTTTTTCTTGTTGTGAATTTTTGCGTCAACGCATGACATCTGATAGAACTCATGACAATAAAACAAGACAAGCAACACGACAATGCGACATGACGCACGACAACATGACAAGTCGCGCAACTTGCGTTGTTTTACATTTGATATGATAGTGATCAGCTTATAACACAATGTTCAGTTATATCATTTACCTTTTCTGGTGCTTTAATTGAAATAATCTTATATCTTTGAAACATTCTAAGGATGAATATCTGATCATAAACATAACTCATTCATCCAGTTTGCACGTCTGTAACATTAGAGTATATTTACTTATTTGCACGGATCCTACTTATACCTTACTAGTGTTTGTTACAAAAAATTACATTCGTAAATACGGGTACATTTTAAATAATGAATTACTACTTCCTGGTATTTTCAGCATTCGTTTTAATTCTGTTCTTAATTACAAATATAGATGGGGTACGCAAATCCTGCACAAACATCACGTGGGTTACATCTCCGCCAGTTCAGTAGAACATTTATCTTTGAGGATCAGATGAAGAACAAAGTCGTGTTCATCAACCTGGATGCTTGCATGTTTTCTCAGGGACTTAAACTTGAGGTAAGGTAACACCAGACTTATCCTGCACCAGATTAACGAAATCTTGTTTTACCCGACATAGTCCAATAAAGTAGATTATTCCTTTAACTCACAACAACATCATTTCTGTTTATTAAAACTGCTCATGTATACGGTCGGTTGTACAGATAATTTATAGATTTGTAAGGCAGCACATAGCTTAGTACTAGAAACTGAAACATCACTTGGTAACTCAAGAGCCTGGTACCAGAAACTGAAACATCACTTGGTAACTCAGAGCCTGGTACCAGAAACTGAAACATCACTAGGTAACTCAGAGCCTGGTACCAGAAACTGAAACATCACTAGGTAACTCAGAGCCTGGTACCAGAAACTGAAACATCACAAGGTAACTCAGAGCCTGGTACCAGAAACTGAAACATCACTTGGTAACTCAGAGCCTGGTACCAGAAACTGAAACATCACAAGGTAACTCAGAGCCTGGTACCAGAAACTGAAACATCACGAGGTAACTCAGAGCCTGGTACCAGAAACTGAAACATCACTTGGTAACTCAGAGCCTGGTACCAGAAACTGAAACATCACAAGGTAACTCAGAGCCTGGTACCAGAAACTGAAACATCACAAGGTAATTCAGAGCCTGGTACCAAAAACTGAAACATCACATGTTTCGATTATAAGGTAACTCAGTACTGTGATAAAATGGCCTGTATGCGATACGAAATATTTGCATAACTGGTAGCATAAACTAAACACATGTATATGTGTAGAATATCAGGCAGAAATGAAGTACTAAATACTCCGACGTGTGCATAAAAGGAAAAGTTTGCATATACTGATGTCATAAAATGAAACTCCATAACTAAATATTTTTTATAAGTAATATGTTCACTCATATGAATTAATTAACGCGTTTACATCGATTAACTCAACAGGCAATTCACGTCATCCTAAGTTAAGTACCACAAGTGGAATCTACATTATGTATGATTGAGACTTAGCTAAATGCGGTGATTTGTACACGATATGAAATGCTTGCTCATCAACTTTTTTGGTTTTCAGATTGTTAGACAGCTTACAGCTAAATATGGAGACGCGTACACGGAACGCAATGTTTGTATTACCGGTACCCACACTCACTCGGGCCCGGGAGGATTCCATCAGTATTTGTTGTATGACATCACATCACTTGGTTTTGTGAGAGAAACGTTTGACTCCTTGGTGGAAGGAATAATGCGGGTATTTCATAATTATACAAAATTTAGACTCGTAAAACTTTTGTGTTCATTGTCTATTTAATTCCGATCTGGCAGATAGGGAATAACCTTTAGTTCTTAAAAGGTGATCCAGTTTCTCTTGCAGAATAGTATCGGCAATTTGTTTACCATATTTTGGTGGACGAAAAAATTCTTTTTTCGACTACTTTACACTAAGAGGTTTTTAAAATTTTACATCTATTTATGCAGTGCTGCCATACAGTATTTTGTACACTATGCTGGGCTACACAGAAAATACCTGAATGAACGTCACACATACCATTATGTTCATTATATATAAAAAAATCCGTTTCATGTGTTTGTACACAGAGCGTTGACAGAGCGCATAACAACATGAAACCTGCCAACATCTATGTAAACACCGGTGAACTATTGGAAAGCAACATCAACAGAAGTCCATCTGCTTACCTCAACAACCCTCCAGAGGAACGTGCCAAGTACGTGAGTTAGAATTCTTACTTACTCATCCGGTGTAACGTAAGAGAACGCGCCTTAGAAAAAAACGATCATACAGCAACGTGAGCTATTTACTTACATGGGCACAAGTACAGTATGAAGTACCAACTGATATAGTTTCAACTATAAAGTGAACTATTTTCTTATACTGGAACAAAGATCATATGAACTATTTACTTATACTGGTGCAAGTATAATGTGAACTATTTACTTATTCAGGTGCAAGTATAGCGTGAACTATTTACTTATTCAGGTTCAAATATAACGTGAACTATTTGCTTACATAGGCACAAGTACAATATGAACTAACTACTTATATAGATTCAAGTACAATGTGAACTATTTTCTTATATGGGGAACAAGTATATTGTGGACTATCTTTTATACTGGTACAAAGATCATATGAACTATTTACTTATACTGGTGCAATGTGAATTAATTACCTATAAAAGAACAAATATAATGTGAACTGTTTACTGATATAGGTACGAGTGTCATGTGAATTATTTACTTATAATGCGAGTTATTTACTTACATTGGCTCAGGTATAATGTGTGGTACAAGTATTATTTGAACTATTTCCTTATAGCGGTACAAGTATAACGTGCTATTACTTATCTGGATACAAGTGTACTGTAAACTATGTACTTGTATTGGTACAAGTATAATGTGAACTACTGTTTTATAGGCGGCACAAGTACGGTGTGAACTATTTACTTATGTAGGTACAAGTATAATATGAACTACTGTATTTGTATAGGCGGCACAAGTACGGTGTGAACTATTTACTTATGTAGGTACAAGTATAATATGAACTATTGTCTTTTTATAGGGGCACAAGGTCAATGTGAACTATTCACTTATATAGGCACAAGTATAATGTAAACAACTCATATAGGTACGAGTATAACTTGAACTACCTACTTATATAGGTACAATTATAATGTTGACAAGAACATGACGGTGATCAAGATTGCTGACTCGGATGATTATCCTATTGGGATGATCAGGTAAGAGACTTATGGAATTTTAAGATAATGTTTAATCATTTTCGTTGATAATTGCAATGAATAAAATTTGTTAAACGGTCTTTAGAAAGCAACTTATTTGTAACGATGCGGGTATAAATCATTAGGAGTCCATCTACACGTATCATTGTTAAAGTAGACATGGCAATTTGAAGTTTCCGACAATGATCGGTCAATGGAACAGACATTTTTGAATTTATTACGCCGTTTAAATATCACATTTCTTATTGAGAGCAGACCATGACAAATTGTTTATGGCCGTCTTCGTCTAGAATGTAGCTCCTTAAAATATAATTTATACAGAAAATCAGTTGCAGATAGCCCGCACTGCATATGTGGAGAGATTGATTCTACTAGCATGTCCTCTTTATAACGCACTCAGACAAACATTCTTTTCTAATTTAACGTGTCCAACAACCATCTCAAATATCATTTATGATTCTGAAAAATTAAGCCAACCTGAAAATAATGCTATGTTCTTGCAAGTACAATCTTACATCGTTGCCACACGACGTTTCACTACATGAATGCTGATTAAAATGTTTTGATTGTCGAGTCGTTTGGGACAATTGTTGATAGCAGCAAATTTCATTTCCTTTCCTTTTTTGTTAATTTCTTTTCCTGTTCTTCTCAATTTGAAAATCTCATAATATGTTATCTCAAAAATATACGCACACACTCCAATTTCAGACCAACCAACGTCATTAAATTTTACACGCTTAAGGAAACGAAATCGTCTAAGTCTTTTTTGAAGATTTGTTTTCTAATGCTTATATGTATCCAACTGTATGTATGCATGTATGTACTCAAATATTGTTTAAACCAAATATTCATTAACATATTAACTAAATAGAGCTCATTTGATAAACTGGAAGTCATTACTTGACATCATTTATCAGGAAAACCGTGTTCCGGCATGCAGAAACGGAAAAAAATATCTAGCATGTAAAACGTTCATATAAATGTAATGTTTTGCCTGTTTTATACTATAGTTGGTTCGCCGTGCACTGTACCAGTATGAACAATACTAACAGGCTTATCAGCAGTGATAATAAAGGTTTGGCAGCCCTTATGTTTGAGACCGACAGAAACGGAAAAACGGTTCTTCCCGGAAAGGCGAGTTATATTATCTTTATCTTCTTCATTTACAATGTATATAACATAAATGAACTGGAAATAAAATAAACACTCGAGTCAGGTGTAATAATTTGAATGTAGGAACACTGTCTCATTTTTGCTCATTATTTAAAAAGTTATTGCAAAAAGCATGTGATAGGTAATGATTGTGTATACATACCAGACATATAATGATTTAATGGGATATATAGAATTAATATTCAAGATCTTTATTTTGTGGCGGAAAACAACAGAGCTTGCAGTAACTGAATGATAAGAAGAATTCATTATGTTGCCATTTATGATATACTCTTGCTACGTTGAATGTTATATACTTGCACTATGTAGAGAATGCTATACTTGCACTACTATACTTGCACTACCGTTCCTGTCATACCTGATGATCTTGCTCTACTTAGAATGCGTTTTTTTGCACTATAATGAAATTCATACTTACACTATGCAAGACTGATATGTTAATGTTTGATGTCATACATGCACTACCTGTTCTAGGGAGAGTGTTTGCTTTGTGACATTGTCATACATGCACTATGTTTTTCCATGGTGACTTTGTTGCTCTATGTTTAATGTCATACATGCACTATGTTTTCAATGGAGATTCTGTTGCTTACTATTTACATACATTGTTATACATAGGAATCGTTTGCAGCACTGTGTGTAATGTCATGCATGTACTATGTATTCTGGGGAAGTTTGTTGCTTTACGTAAACTGTCATTTATGTACAATATTTTCTAGAGAGAGGTTGTTGCTTTATTCTAATGTGATACAAGCGCTGTTTTATACGAAGACTGTGTTGCTTTATGTGAAATATCATTTATACACTATGACGTAACGTCAAAAGTTGCGACCCATGTTAAAGTTCTTTGAAGTGATATAAATAAATGTAAAGTTTTTAATGACTATTCATCCTATTTTCTTGAAAAAAGTTTCAAAATATACAGCAATAATTAGGCTTTAGTAAAGTATTCAAAAAGTTATCGTTTAATCACAGTTATATGAAAAAACAACACCAATTGCGTGAAAAAAATGACAAAAAAGTGTATGTAATTTGTAACAAATTTTTTAAACAAACAGTACCTTTAGGGAAATTATTCTTTTTTACGTGACTGAAATTGCGGGAAATTTTGCATGCTTTGTTATTGAACGTGATAACGTTTGTGGAGTAATTTTGACGGTTGTGAATACGTTAAAAAACAAGATGGATATGTTTTCCGCGGCCGTTGAGTTATGTAATTTTCACTTAAAATAATACAAAATTAAAACATGTTGAGCTATAAAATGCTGAGAAAAATTCATTACCTAATAAAATCTAACCATTTTCAGATTATTTTACTCCGCTGTTTTCACAGTATCAGTATAAGCAACGCTAAGTTATAAATTAGCCTTTTCTTTATTTGTAGTTACAGGAATACAAGTTCTTAAAATTGTCACGTTTTCAATTATTAAACACATAAAAAATTAACCATGTTTGGTAAACTGCGATAACAAAAAAAAAACTGTTTTCTTTTTTGTATTTGAATAAGTTTGATCAATTTCGCTTACTTTTCTCTGTAAAATGACAGTCTAATTCTGAAAATGCTTTTAAAGACGATACTTTTATTTACAGATGAATGAGTTCTTAAAATTGTCACACTTTGAAAAAAACTAACGTCAAAAGAAAATAACGTCAAGATGCGTTTTATTTTGTCTTCTTTGTTATTCAATAACCGCAAAATACAATGAATATACCTACAATCATAGATAGCTCTGTCATTTGTTTAAAAAGTGGAGTTTGAAAGAGACCCATAAAAATTGATATGTATATTTCAGATTATTACCGCGGTTTTTACTATCCGAAAACAGGATCTCTGTCATACAATATGATAATAAAAAAAACAACAAAAAAACAAAAAACAAAAACGCGCACTAATTCATGATTTCAGTTTAATAATGTGTGTTGTTAAAGAAATTGATTGCAAACGCTCTTATTCGTTACCGGTTTATTTACACGAAACCATTATTGACATTGTGGGTGAAATCTCACAGTTATAAAGAAACACAAACTTATGAGACAGAAAAATGTTCTTTTAACATTCAGATGTTATAAAAGGTAATATCTGTACTGTTAAAATGTTTTATTACTTTGAAATGTACGGTTTAATATAAGTATGCATTGTTTTTAAAATATTACATGAAACAAAAATATGCCTGTAATGAAATAATAGCATTTAGACGTCCCGTTCTTATCATATGTAAACTACTGATTTTTCATGATTTTGACGTCGTTTTTATGTTACGCTAATGGGTTGCAACTTTTGACGTTACGTCTATGTTTTCTAGAGAGACTTTGTTGCTCCATTCTAGTGTCATTCGTGCACAATGTTTTCTAGTGAGAGTTTTTTGCTCTGTTTCAACGTCATGTACATGCACTGTGTTTTCTAAGGAGAGTTTGTTGCTTCAGTTTAATGTCATACATGCACTATGTTTTCTAGGGAGACTGATTTGCTCTATTGTAATGTCATACGTGCACTATGTTTTCTAGGGAGACTGATTTGCTCTATTGTAATGTCATACGTGCACTATGTTTTCTAGGGAGACTGATTTGCTCTATTGTAATGTCATACATGCACTATGTTTTCTAGGGAGACTGATTTGCTCTATTGTAATGTCATACATGCACTATGTTTTCTAGGGAGACTGATTTGCTCTATTGTAATGTCATACATGCACTATGTTTTCTAGGGGGACTTTGTTGCTGCATTTGCTCAGAGTAACGAAGGTGACGTATCTCCAAATACAAAGGGTCCCCACTGTTTAGATACGGGTTTACCATGTGACTTCAACCACAGCACTTGCAACGGCAGGGTAAACTTTTTTCCGTGTTTTACAAAATATATTAAATGAAATCGGACATTACTATTTACAAATTCCTTTAACTTTATAAATCGTATCCATACGAAAATTAAATTTATAATAAATCATATTAAAAGGTAACATTATTATATGCAACTTTACTGTCACCGCAGAATTTAGATTATATTTTTATATTTGATTTTAGAACGAATTATATGTGGCGTTTAGGGCAGGAAAATACCTGTTTATATTTGCTTTTATTACGAACTATACTAGTATGTGGCATTTTGGCCTAAACATTATATGTTTATATTAAATTTTAGATCGAGCTATGTGTGGCGTTTGAACCAGGAAATGACATGTTTATATTTGATTTTAGAACGAGCTATGTGTGAGTTTTGGACCAGGATATGCTTATATTTGATTTTAGAACGAGTGTTTATATCTGATTTTAGAACGAGCTATGCGTGGCTTTTGGACCAGGAAATGACATGTTTGAGAGTACAGAGATTATAGCAAGGAGGCAGTATATTGAAGCAAAGGTACACGGTTTATATCTTTTGCCTAATGCAATTTCAGCACAAAATTATCATATTGAAGAAAATCCAAAATGATTAAAATAAAAAATTAAAACCTTCATCAAAAATGCTCTCTCTTGTCAAAAATATTTCAATCAATGTTTGACAGGTTTACTAAACTGCATTTGCTTTATGTGTATTTGGATGGTATCTTTTATTTCAGAAATTGTTTGACACAGCAACCACCTTGTTAAAAGGACCAGTGGACTTCAGACATACTTATACCGATATGTCTAAACAAACATTGGGAGAGGTAATAGTAAACTATTCTCGCATTTTCTTCTCATATCTGTGATACTTTTGAAAGTTTATACCTAATTTTTAATATCCAGTAAATTCCTTTAGGTAATCTGTACATTAAAAAGTAATATTTAAGTATATAAAACACTTGGGGCAAACTAACAAGTATGACGATATTTGCTGGAGAACATAATTTATGCATTAAGCCCACAGTCTATCACTAGGTTAAAGTTCGTTTTTAAGTGAACTTTGTTCTCTAAAACTGTTATGCAGAATATTTTCAAAATTTATTTGTGTATAAAGCATTATGAGTTGACTTCACAAGATAAGTTACATAACTCTAGCTTTTATTTTTTTCAAAATCATGCCCATTGTATCTTAGAATTTTGGTTATTTTTTGCATGTAAATAGTTTTCTAAAAAATATGGACCAAACTCTTTCAAGCTTCAAACATTTGTTTGGCATCATAAAATGACTGCAAAGAACAAGTTACACTTTAGCTTTTAATTTTATCAAACCTATGTTCCTAGTGATTCACCAATATTTTATCACCTATATATATATTTTTACCCTATATATATATACATGCAAATAGATACACTACATTATTACAACTAGGGAAAAGGGTTAGGCACAAAGTTCTAACATTATAGGAACATCTAAGAATTGTGCCACAGATTTGTTCACATTGAAAAAACAGTTGATAATTTTAGCGGTATATTTCATGTAATTGATTAAGTGGTACATGTTTATGAATGTTAATTGTAAATAACCAAATTTATTAAATACCGTTTCTGAAGCGAATGTGCGGAGCTCCTATCCGTCACATATTTCTATCCTCTGTTTAGTGCTCGATTTTGCAGCACCTTTATGACTTGGTTAAAGTTTTGCATAAATGTATGAAGATTTCTCAAAACCTGCTTTGACAAATGTTTTTAAACTTCGCACATGCCATTGAAAGGAGTTGACTTCACAGGGCTTATTACATATCTCTAGCTTTTATTTTCAGATTGTTAACTTATGCTGTTTCAGCTTCTCAAAACTTTCACATTCTGTACACGTTTTCGCATTGTGAGAACATCTCACATGGCAAGTTTAAACTCTGGCATAATTGTTTGCAAAATTATTCTACTTGTTCCAATTGAGAAAAAATTGTTAAAGTTAGTATAAGGTGGAACAGCTTCAAATAGATTAGTTCGCTGTCTTTACTAAGTCCTTGTTATGACATAATTTAGTAAATTAATAGCAAAAAGGGGTAAAAATATATATATTTAAAGTCAATGAGAATGTGCAGAAGATGTTCCATTCCTATAGACAGTGAAAAACAGAAGTAGGACATGTTTACAGAAAACAGATTGTAATTTATACTAGAATTTTCATGTAATATGTAGTAAAGTTAATTCTTACAAAACCAATCTAGTCTTAAGAGTGACAATAAATGTTAGTATGGAATTTGAAATTCAATGTAAGTCATCTTTGAATACTGAAGAAGATTGTATTTGTCATTGAATTGTTCATCCACAGGGAAAAAAGACATGTCCACCAGCTATGGGATATAGTTTTGCAGCTGGGACAACCGACGGACCTGGAGCCTTCGATTTCACGCAAGGTTAACAGTAACTTTATTATGCATAACATCTATTTCTAAAAGCAGTTATTGTCAACAAATGTTTTATTTCAGTTGAATCAATATGCATTCCCGCTTGATAAAAAGATGGTCATTTTGCGATATCGATTTCTTACTACATGTTTAACTCGACAGCAAATACTTTATTTTAAATAATTTAGTCTTTTCGTCAACAAAATCGATTGAGGCTGCAGTTTTACTTTTAAATCTAGACAATGCTACTTGCGAGATCAGTTTCACGTGTTTGTTTTATATTTTACAGTAGTTTATTTAAATGTCTGTTAACGTTGGATTAATTCGAAACTTTCACCGTCTGAAACAGTGAGAATTTCATTCTATACTTTAACTGTTAAGGAACTGCATCTTAACGTGAAAGAATAAATCTTTACAAAATGTACATGAATAAATATATAAAAGTATAAAAGTTCATACCGAAACATAAAGATATTTGCTTTATTGTTTTAAAATAAAAAAGGAATACATTTTAACCAATACCAACATTCTGGCCTTTTACTATGATTTTGTGTTTGATGTTGCCAAATGCCGTTGTGCAGGTAAACTGGTAAAACCATTTAGATAAAAAGAAAAACTTATTTTATTAACATGTGAGATCGTAATATCTTTCACTCGTGCACACAAGATCGTAGCTGCGCCACTCGTGAAAATGCTGCATCTGAAGTTCACTCGGTAAAATACATTTAGATTTTATACTGATACAAACAAATATCCTCTTTATATTTTACCAATTCAGGAACTAATTCTTCGTCAGCAATATGGAACTTTGTAAGCGGCTTCATTAAGAAACCATCAGAAGAACAAGTGCAATGCCAGGCACCAAAACCCATTCTTCTCGATACAGGGGAGGTAATACAGAAAACATTTATTTCAGAACGTTTTGAAATTTCGCTGCCGTTGACATATTATATTTCCCTGTATCTATGATTTAAATCTGATAGCATATTTTATTAGCGTGCTTTTGTCAGTTATTTGTAAGGAAAGATTTAAGTTCTGGTTAAAAGTGATGAAAAATAACGAATTACCTATTTACCGCATGTATAATGATTTATGTAAAAATGTTACTACTGTTTGTTGTGCTAGCAGAATAAATTCTATCATAGATCACCTCGGATATTCAGATTGATATTTGATACTAGTGTAAATTATTATAATTTGTTAAAAACAAGAATAAGGGATTAGTTTTTGCAAGAGTGGAGTGTTAATATTAATGATATTTCAAAATTACATAGTTACTGTAAATATTAAACTGAATTTTATTTTGAAAAGTATTTAGATGTCATGTCAAATGACAACTTAAGAATAAGAATAAGAAAACGAGAAAAAAAAACTTGTCTTCTGATCGAATACTATTATTTTGTTTTTCGTCTCTGTCTTTTGTCTATATGCTCACTTTCTTTTGTATGATTGTTTTGCCATAAGTTTTTATATTTGTAAATGGCCAAAGGCAAATGTATTGCTGATTGCCAGTAAACTGAAACTGAAACCGAAACTTTCAAATTTTGACTCATTAGCCCAGTTAACATGTGTTTAGTATAAACCAGTCAAACAGCACACACCCGGAACCGGCGGTTAATATCGGGAGTAATGTAATAAGTATTAATGTAGCATATTTGCTATATAAGAATCATTTTAGCTCGACTATACGACGTATATGGAGAGCTATCCTACTCACCCTGGCGTCGGCGTCGGCGTCTTTCCTCGTCCCCACCTTGGTTACTTGTTTTACACTTTCTCTTTTTTCTCCTTATTTTGTAATTACTTGATTGATTTGCTTTATTCCTCGTCATTACCCACATCATATGGCACAAGGGCCATAACTCTCACAACAATATCTTATGAACTATGCCCCATTTTGTCTTATAATTTAGGTTAAAGTTTTGATGCACTTTCAATCTATCTTAGTAATTCCTAAATGGACTTGATTCAAACTGAAAGTAGTTGTTCCACATCATTTCCCACATCAAATGACATAAGGTCCATAACTCTGGTACCAATATTTAATGAAATATCCCCCTTTTACTTAGAATTTCAGTTAAACATCATTTCCCACATCAAATGACATAAGGCCCATAACTCTGGTACCAATATTTAATAAAATATCCCCCTTTTACTTAGAATTTCAGTTTAAACTTTTCATGCACTTTCACTATATCTCAGTTATTACTAAATAAATTTTATTCATACTTAAAACAGTCGTTCAACTTCATCACTCACATCATATGACACAAAGCCCATAACTCGAGCACCAATATTTGAGCCGTGCCATGAGAAAACCAACATAGTGGGTTTGCGACCAGCATGGATCCAGACCAGCCTGCGCATCCGCGCAGTCTGGTCAGGCTCCATGCTGTTCGCTTTTAAAGCCTATTGGAATTGGAGAAACTGTTAGCGAACAGCATGGAGCCTGACCAGACTGCGCGGATGCGCAGGCTGGTCTGGATCCATGCTGGTCGCAAAGCCACTATGTTGGTTTTCTCATGGCACGGCTCATTTCATGAATTATCTCCCAATATTACTTAGAATTTTAGGTTAAAGTTTTGATACACTTTCACTCTGTCTCAGTTGTAACTAAATGGATTTGATGCAAACTTAAAATAGTTGTTCAACCTTATTACCCACATCATATGATACAAGATGCAAAACTCTGGCACCATTTTTTCATGAATTATGCCCCTTTTACTTGGAATTTAAGGTTAATTTTGATGCATTTTCACTATATTCCACTTATTACGAAATGGATTTGATTCAAACTTGGAGTAGTTGTTCCATATCATCACCCGCATCATATGACACAAGGTGCATAACTCTTGCACCAATATGTTATGAATTATGACCCTCTTTGCTTAGAATTATACTTAAATGTGTGTTTTGATACACTAATCTTTACCTTACTTAATATGTTTGACACATACTCAAGCTATTGTGAAATATCTTCATCCACCATTGGAGTCATTAAACACTACAGTGGCAGCTCCAGTTTCCTCAGATGTGCCCAGTTTCACTAACCAGCATCGAAATAGTCGAGCGCTCTGTCTCCTGTGACAGCTCTTGTTTATAAAACTAAATGATTTCTTCTTTACTTCAGATTGATCTCCCTTACGCATGGGAACCTTCTGTCGTAGATACACAGATATTCAGGATCGGGCAACTGGTGCTTGTTGCAGTGCCGGCAGAATTCACGTAGGTTTTGTGGCCCTATAGATATGCTTGAAACTTCCAGTGAATTGTCAGTACAAAAAAATGTAGTTTGTAAACAGTAAGAACGTGTATCCAATTTCTAAGTGAAAAAAAGGCTAATGTATCATTATCAAATGGTCATTTTTAAGCATAACAAGTATGAAATTCAGTATAATATGTTAACCTTTAGCCTGCTAGTAGAGAGTGATTTTGCCTTTACGGCCAGTGCAAACCAAGATCAGCCTGCACATCCATGCAGTCTGATCATGGTCTGCACTGTACTTTATTCAGGCAGTATACTTTCAGTGAACACCCCTTTGAATAAAAAGTTGTACTGCCGAAAATGAATAATGAACCAGTCCATTTTAGAAATTTAGCAGGGTAAAGGTTAAACATCTGTAAAGTTGTTTAATCTACTTCATGCACATTGCAAATTGATAATCTATAACGGATGTTTATTATTATAAATTGAAGGACTATGTCTGGGAGAAGAACTCGGGCTGCTGTTGCAAAGGTACACTTCACATGTTCTTATATTACCCATTCGTTTTACATTCGTTTTACATTGTGATGAAAAGAAAACATATTTAAAAGCTTTTTAGCTCGACTCTTCCAAAACTAGGTACAGCTATTGCATTCACCCATTCGTCTGCGGTGGCGTCCGGCTTTGTTGAAGTTTTGTATGTAAGCTTGAGTATCCGCCAAGGAGAATGGATTGAAAAGTTGTAATGATCTGCCATGCAGTGTGCAGGGTCCATAACTCTGCTTTGTATTTTTAAAAAGCTATGTACCTTTAATTGTTGTAAGTTTGTGTCTCAATACCCACTTGCAGGAACTGATTAAAATTTTTAAAAAAATTATGTTATCTTTTTTACCTCAGTAATTATGAGGGGATATTGCTGTTCCTTTTGTACTATAATTTGTCTTTGTGTCGTCATTTTAACTTTCCTCATTGACAAATCTTTTTAGTTGTCGGGCGTTGCTGTCCTCCTACTTAGTAATTGTCATGGGTATGACAGTTAAGCAAAACGTATTTGATCGTTTCAGAGTTTGAAAGGTAACAGTTTGACTGTGAGTTATATACATATTTGATTGTTTCCAAGTCTGAAAGATAATTGTGTGAACCTATACATATTTGATTGTTCCAGAGTTTGAAAGATAACGGGTTTGAGGGTGAACCAATACCAATTATTGCTGGATTGTCCAATGATTATGCAGACTATGTTACCACATTTGAGGAATATCAGGTAAAACACATTTTGATAGCACTGGAAACTTATGTGCATTTTTGCCTTTGGCAGAATAGTTAACGTATATTAATAGTTAATCACAGTAATGCGCATAATCCCTAATTGTTGGAAGTAACTCCTTAATTTTAAACCAGTTTTAACTGAATATAACTTTTACACTGTTAATATGTACTATCACTTTGTATTTATGTTACCAGGAGCAGCGTTACGAAGGCGGTTCAACGATATATGGACCACATACCCTGGAGGCATATATCAATGTGTACAAGAATCTGTCGAAAGCAATGGCTACGGTAATCCTCATACATAAGCGTGTTATCCATTTGCTTTTGTTTACCTTTACTGGTATATGTGTAATGGTAATGCGAGCATCTTTTTCACCATGGTACTTGGCCTCTGTATCAGTTAATAATATTTCAGAAATGTCACTAAATAGCCATTTACATTTATATTCTAAGTATAAACAGTATAAACAATGTCTATTTATGCTAGTATGATTTAAGTTTGATTTGGCAGATTATACTATTATAAATACCTAACAGGAAATTAATGAATATTGTGTGATAGCCACAATAGCTTACCTGAAAATTAGCAACAAAAAGTGCGTAACTCGTGATTAAAAATATATTACATGTGTTCCATGTTGTTTCGTGACCCCCGCCCCCCAGACCAATATTTTGGGACTTAGAATTGCCCTTGACCGTCCGTTAGGTCGTCCGCTCTCCGAATTTTTGTCGGACATATTTTTCAAAAAGTATTTGACCAAGTCATCAAACCTCAAAGGATTGTTATTCAGCACCGGAAGTTGTGCACCTGGTGTTTTAATTGGAATCTCACGCAGCCAGACCAGAGTTATTGCCCTTGACTTAATCAAATATATGCATAAAAGGCCTACGTTTGTGTCGCATAAATCTTTAAAATTATTTGACCCGGTTTTATGAACCCTTACAGGAATATTATTCTGCATTAGAAGTTGTGCACCTATGGTTTTGTTTGGGAGAGACATATCTCAGCCATTCCAAAATTATGGTCCTTTAATTAGTCAAACATATGCATTTCTGGATTTCTGTCCGTCAGACCAGAGTTACGGCCCTTGACTGTCAGAAATATGCATAAAGGGAATACAGTTGTGAGTCGCATGTATCTCAAAAAGTGTTTGACATAGCTTCGTCAGACCTCACAGATTGCGATTCAGCACAGGAAGTTGTGCACTTGGTGTTTTTATAGGTATCACACATAGCCAGACCAGAATCATAGTCCCTGACTTAGTAAAAAATACACATAAAGTGCTGCATATATCTTAAAAAAATTCACTTAGGGTCATGAAACCATAAATGAATATTATCCTGCATGTGAAGTTTTACACCTGAGTTTTGTTTATTTCAGTTTACAAGACCATAGTTATAGCCCATGACGTAATATAGTTTGTGTGCCATGTATTTCAAAATGTACTTTGTTGTGTGCCTGGTGTTCTCTTTGGTATTTCACTCAGCTAGGCGAGAGTTATACTAGTAGCTATTGACTAAGGAAAGAACACACATAAAGTGCTTGAAAGTTTGTGTTGCATAGATATTGAAATATGTCACCTAGAGTCATGAAACCATGTATATTGACAGCATTAGGGGAAGGGGCCGACATATATAGTTTTAGATTACATTGACCTTAACGGAAATATCTGTATATTTAGGGTAGCTCTGTGGCACTTGGTCCCAACCCTCCAGATCTCATGTTAAAACAGATTTCATTCCTTCCACCTGTCGTATTTGACGAAGCAGGGATAGGTAACAATTTTGCTGACGTTAGTCAACCACCAAACAAACAATACAAAGCTGTAAGTATAAAACTGCTAGTTTATTTTTTCTTGTCGATAGTCATCTTTTAACAACGATAACTCTACATACTGATAATTACTGTCAGAATAGAGCTAACTAAGAAGTTATACTTTTGGAAAAATATATCTCACAATCAGATTTTATATCGGGCCTTAGTGGCCGCTGACTCCGAGTCATTTGCACTTCATCAATGTCAGATCGAAACCTTGCTTACAATTTTTCAGCTGGCTTATGGAAGGTCGATGGTTCTAAGCAGGTACCCGCCTAAGCCGTAAACAATGCTTGAGTGTTCCCCTACCACATAAGAAGCTAGAGTGTCACCATATGACCTAACCTGCATTAGCGTGACTCCATACCCAACAAAAAGATAAAATCTGGAAAGTAGATCCCTCGGAAGCACCGAGAACAAGGCAAACTGTGAAAACTGCAGACTTGGTTTGCTTGAGTCTGTTCATGAGCAGTAATAGAAACTGCAACACTGATAAGAATACATTATGATTTAACATGTAGTGAGGTTTGTCAAAATTTTTTACAACAGACATAATGTTACATGGAGGTTAAAATCGGGGCATTGGTATTAAATGGTTTTGTTTATATTTTCACTGGACACTAAACTGTATGCTTCACACTTTCAGGGCGAGCGTGTGACTGTCAAGTTTGTCGGTGCAAATCCAAGGAATAATAGAAGAGTAAGACTTTAGGAAACTGTTTCTTTTATGTGTTCATTTGTTGCTTTTTATTTAAATTTCAAAGACGTTCTTTCATTCAAAAACAAGTATAACATGTTATGTTCTATTCAAAACGCACTTAGTATTTAATAAAAATAAGTGTGTATCAGTTACCACTTAAATACACAATTACTATATCAATATGAACGTGGATGCATTATCTGTGATCTGTTCTTTCCAGTTGGAGTCCACATTCCTGACGGTGGAATTTCAAGAGCAAAGCGGAGCAGACACTGTAGTTTATACTGATGCCAACTGGGAAACTCAGTATGTTTATATTAAAGAGAGCGATTTAAACATATTAAACCATTTTATACATGCATGTATTCAATAAATGTTGAATTAAATTTCACTGTTATGTTATGAACATGTGATTTTGTGCATTGATACAAATTAATCAGTCTGGCCATTAATCTCGCCTATTTATTTTGTTTGGTTTAACGTCGCACCAACACAATTAAAGGTCATATGGCGACCCCAGGTGCCCCTCCGTGCATTATTTCATCACGAGCGGGCATCTGGGTAAAACCACCGACCTTCCGTAAGCCAGCTGGATGGCTTCCTCACATGAAAATTCAACGCCCCGAGTGAGGCTCGAACCTTCATCGATGAGAGACAAGTGATTTGAAGTCAGCGACCGTAATCACTCAGCCACGGAGTCTCCCTTAATCTTGTCTAGGTTTTAAATGAGGAGGAGGGGTTAAAAGTAACACGGAAATGTGTGTTTTGCTCATAAATTAGCACTCCCTAAGTCATATATTGGTAGCAGAAATTTATTTACAAAGTTCTAAAACTGAATAACTGTACAAAGTCCGTCTTTATAGGAAGCATTTCCAGCCGCAACACCTAGGGACGCAGGAAACTATTTAGAAATTCAAACTAAAGCAGGTCTGTCCTATTTTAGCGATAAAGCAGGATATAAAGACATACTTTTGTTTTTGTTTTCAGGTTTCACTGGGATAGACACGGATTAGCTGAGAGTACCGTCACCATTATCTGGGACATTCCAGCGGATCAGAAACCAGGAATGTACAAAATAACGTACAACTGTGATCATAAGAGTATTTTCGGCGGTGTGTCTTCTGTTACAGGGTCCACTGAATGGTTCCAGGTGATCGCATCTAAAGCAAAATTAGATAAGCTGCGTCTGAAGAACAAAATGTTCCAGAAGAAGAAAGAGAATGACATCCAGAAGAGTGGCTTTGGGAAATTATTTTCAAAATTAATACCGAATAAAAACAAGGGACTCAATATAGCTTGAGATGCATGCCCTTTTCAGGGACTAGTCTTCTGTGAAATAAACCTGGTTACATTTATTTGATATTAGTAAACTTGTCATAGCCTTGTCAATAAATAAGAGCTTTTCAGATGGCACAGTAATAGGTTATTATTCAATCCCTTGTAGAAAGTTTCCACCAGCCGCCGTCACTTGTCGAAGTTGTCGCTTAGGATGCATTTTACTTTTAAAGAATGCAACATAATATATATCTAATCAATGTAAAAGAAAGAGAAAAAAAATGTAAATATGAAGATGCAGTTTGGGATGTTCTAAGTACGTATGTTCGGCAATAAGCCGCTGTAACTTTTATTATAATTGTAGCTAATAAAGCACTACTAATTACTTAAACAAAATAATGAGGATAATGGATTACAATAGACAAAAATATATACAATGGACTAGAGTCTAAGACTCAAAACATTTGTGTACAAACAATGCTCTACGTCTCTTTATAACGGTATTGCACAAACCAATATCTAAGACTAGAGACATGGTTTTTATTTATTGTAAACTTACATCAACATCATTCAAATGAGGCTGTACCTCGTGCAACATGTTATGAGATAAATATTTGCTTTAGCGTTTAGTCGTGATGAGGACTTTATCAGCAGGATTTCCATTTTTATAGGATGCGTATTACTCTGTTACAGATGTGGTTGTTTTTTGCGACAAAGCATATATCATAAACTGAGTTTTAAAGCAAGGGTGGGGTTGGTGTTATTTACTATCTCCGATTCTGAGTCATTACATTTCCTAAGTTGTAGTCGGTAAACATTATTAAAAGAGGTGATACTCCGACTTACACCATATGTTTGATGTTCAGATTCGTTTACAGTTGGACGTAAAACTGTCCTGAATGCTAGGTAGTTCTGAAATCTCATCGGGACTGAACTGGTTTCATAGTTGTCTTCTCGCTTGTTTGTGCAGCCCTTCGTGGAGCTTTTGTTTGTGCTGTCTGCAAACTACGGTAGCACAGAGATGACATAGATGATGCTAAATTATAACGTGCGCACGTATTACATTTTTGTTATATAAGTTAGAACGTGCGCATATGGTAAAGGGTTAGTTTTTATGTGCGCACGTATCAATTAATACTACGGCCGTATTAATTATTACGTACGCACAGTATAACTTATGCTTGCGCTAGTAATAAATAATGCGTTAGCACGCCGTAATATATAGAGAATATTAGGTTACTGTCTGATAAATTTAAATTTATTAGGCGAGTTGAAGAAAATATATTAGGCGAGGCTGTGCCGAGCCTTATATTTTTTCGTAGACGAGCCTAATAAATTTAAATTTTTCAGACAGTAATCTAATATTCTATTTATCCTACCTGTTCAGAAAATAGGGAAAAATCGTTGAAAAGAGCATCAGCGTGCAGACTTGACGTCATATACGACGTTTGCAAGTGCAATTCTATTTGTGGATAAAATTAAAAAATTGCAAAACCTTTTTTGTTTCTGGATAAAAACCTTTGATATTACCACTTATTTTCTTAGTTAGAACATTTCCAATACAATGATAACGGTTTCTATGAAAAATTCGGAAAAAGGTGTTTTCAAAATTTCCGGCTGAAGTGCTGTAAAAGTGAAAAATAGTAATAACATTTTTGTTTCTGGATAAAAACCTATAATTTGACCACTCATTTTTTAAGTTCAAACATTTCCAATACAATGGTGACGGTTTCAATGCAAAATTTGATAAAATATGTGATTTCAAAAATTCCCGCAAAAGTGATATCTTGACACTGACTAGATAAAGCAAAGTTTATTAAGCAGGCCGATTTTATGCTATATCTTATATGAGGGTAGGATAAAAAATACATCTACGTCATATCTTTGCAACCGTAGCAAAGACATGGAGTATGTGCATATATTGATCTTAAAGTATATCATATTCATATAAGTATTTATATACCTTACAGGGATTCTTATTATTTTTACACGAACAATATTTGTGTTATATCTATTTATCTTATTGTGCCTTTTATCACCACTACGTCTGTTTCGGATTTACCTGAGGGAGATAACTTCCAGTTAAACCATCGAGTACTTTCAGAACATGATAGGTGTTTATTCGCAGTTATTAAGTTTAAATTCAACAGTGGCAGTATTGACACTAACCGTTTCAAGGCGCTGCTTCACTGTGTTACATTATTTGTTCGGCATGGTCACTTTGCCTACCTACTTCTTATTTACACTTCCATTATCAGGATAGGTTCAAAGTTTGAGAGAGCTGCGTTTTTTTTAACGTGGATTTCCCTAAACGATTCTGATATTTTGTCGATGATGAAATTTGGCCAAATTACCCAGTCAAAATTGAGTTTTTTTCTTTTCTTAGCGAGGCACTCATGCGTGATCAACTTAAACGTTCCTGTCACCACTTTTTGAATTTATAATATCAGTAATATCGCCATATATTTAAAGAACTCAAGAAAACCCCTTATTAGGTCAATGGTGGCCCGATGATCTAGTGGTAACACGCCATGCTTGACTGTTGTCAGTTCAGAGGTATAGGATTCACACTGCAAATTTCTGAGATGCTTTGTGTGTCTGCCACCTTTCTAAGAGGCCAGTACAGGTTCTTCCCAGGAAAGACGGCTTTGCGTGTATCGGTGCTCTCTCTCTCTCTCTCTCTCTCTCTCTATCTGTCTGTCTGTTTGTCTGTCTCTGTCTGTCACTCTAGAGGCTTTCTCTCTCTCCATCTCTCTGGTCAGATCACTCTCTGTACAGGATGAATTTGGCGCCCCGAGTGGTTGCCTTTGTGCGTAAAGCGCCTCTTTCAGAAGTCGCTATATAAATCGGATATGATAATGATTTAATTACAAAACCTGTTTGACATACGAACTAGGGCTATGCATACGTATAGTGGGAACAAAATCAAAGATATAGACACACATTATCAAAGTAATGAAGTAATGAACCACATGCTTATATACAGTAAATCTAGTATATATATATATATATATATATATATATATATATATATATATATTTCCTCTAAAGATTGACATTCACAATGATAAGCAACTTACTGAATAAATAAAAGACACGAAAGCATGTTAATCATTTGTCGTATATATTTTGCCAGGCGTAACACAAGTCAGGAAAAAACATTTTATAGTATAAGAGTAAGCAGTTAGTATACTATTGTGATAGTAAATGTCATAAGGTCATTTCATCTGCAAATGTCAGATTCATAAGACCCTCCATCTACATGCACTTAAGATTCTTTGAAAGCATAGGCTACAAGTAAGCAAAAAAGTAAAAATAAACACGAAAGGTAATGAAATGTAAAAAAAACATTCACGCCCTAAGCACAGGCTAGAGCGGACGTCGTTACAGATTGACATTGACTGAGCTCTATGTTCCCAGATAACCAGATAAAATAACAACACGAAGTCCAAGTACGGGGCACCTTGTCACGGCCGCCACATGTGATTCAAGTCTTTTGTTTTGGAAGTTAACGATTAAGTTTCGATTCTCTTATACTTAAGTTACGATAAATTTAAATCAATTCCATTTAAAACTTCTATAATGTTTTTCTTTAAAATGTCGCTTCTTTGGCATATGCTTTCCTGTCTACAAAGTCATATATAACATAATTGTCATGCAGATGACGACGATTTTATCTAATTGAGGAAAATCACATCCATTTTTCTTATTTCCTTTGGATTTTGCTTTGGTTTTTGCGGCTTTCAAGTTGGGCTTGCAGTAATCTGTTTGACAACAAGCGCCAATGCCTGCTGTTTGAATAGTTTGACAGTCTGCTGCGGATGTGCAGTAGACTATATAGATGTTGTGGGTTGAGTTGATTTTTGTTTCATTTACCTGTAGAAGAAAACGGTGTTTAATGCAGTTGCGTGTTTTCAAGGTTTCAGATATATCTTATGCGATGTTGTGATGCGATTTCAGCTTGTACGCCAGCGACGGCAACGAAATAAAGTTGTTAATAAATGAATTGATATTGTTGAAGTAAATAAGACATTGGGTGTTTTTACTTTCATTAATGTATAGATATAGTACTTGTCAGATCCATTAGCAACTTTTGGAAACAACAATATATTAAATGAATTATAAGAGGTAACACAACAAAAACAACAGCTTATACTTCAAGAATCACAGCACTAACAAAGGGACGCCGCTTTGAAACGGATAAAGTCACTAAATTAGTTACATACAAACCGCAAACTCGCCCAAACTTAACATGATATAATAGAGAGTGTAATTTTACATCTCCCGGTTTAGTTAAACTCAGTAGTGGTACAATGTAAAACATAAATAGAGGAAAGTGCAATACTGAATGTTTAAATGAATTCCCGCCGATTGCCCTTTACTGATAAACGATAAAATAACGTACAGCACAACTTTCACCAGATTGACAAGTTGTATTGGTACCAAACTCACTAGCACTGAAACAATCTTCACCTTCGTCGCACCTTCCTTCCGAACACACTATTGGCTGAAATGTAAGGATATCGGCGTTGAGCAATATTATTTCATTTTGATCAAAATTGATATCAGCATCTAAGAAATAATATATAAAACTGTAAGTATGATCTGAAATTCAATCCAAAGAAAGTTTCGATGTCCTTGACTACAACCGAAATTTCACATCCTCATTGATCATCAAACTATCAAGATTCACATTTTATATGGAATATCAATGTGTATTAAACGCTCAATGTGTATTAAACACAGTACTTGAATAGTTTTTGCAATATTTATACATAAAATATCGATCAATTTTATCCTGAAAATAATTTGAACTGTAATACAAACTATTTGTGCATTTTGTAGACCTCGCAATCAATTCTTTAAAGCTAATCATTTACAGTTTTTGGTATATATGTACTCGTATACTCACAATGTGGCGTAAATAGGTATAAACAATAACATAGGAGTTACAAGAGAACTAAAGATTGGTAATTAGTTCTAAATCACATTCAAAATTAAAGCTATGAGACATGAACATGCCTTTCTAAAAATGGATATTTACTACTGATACATCTATCACATCCTCCTGGAACATAATTCAACTTTTTTACAAATTAATACCTGTTAAATATTTTACGTACTGTTCCAAAAATTCGTTTTGGACAGAAAAGAAACTATTTAAATAATTCACTAATACTCGGCACTGCAAAGCAAAATATACCTTTGGTGTTGTAGTCTGTGTTGTAGGTGTTGTAGTTGATGGTGTAGGTATTGTAGATGTTGACGGTTGTGAAGACGTCGATGTTGTGGACATTGTTGATGTTGCCGTGCTAGATTTAACTACAAATGAATAATACAATGCATAGTACTTTATAACATAGTTTTCAGTGGCACTAAACTGAAATAAAATAAGCGTTTCACATATTTCAGGAGTTAATGCTTTAATTTTTCAACATTTGAGCTATCTTTATCGGCATGCACGAAACGCAAATAGCCCGCCTCACAACTTTTACTGCCCGCCCGCTTAGCTGAATAGGGAGAGCGCAGATCTACGGATCTCGGGGTCTGGGCGAGGCGTATGTTCTCAGTGACGATTTGATAAAAGACATTGTGTCTGAAATCCTTCGTCCTCCACCTCTGATTCATGTGGGGAAGTTGGCAGTTTTTTGCGGAGAACAGGTTTGTACTTGTACAGAATACCAGGAACACTGGTTAGATTAACTGCCCACCGTAACATTACAGTAACATAACTGAAATACTGTTAAACCCAAAACAAACAAACAAACCAAACTTTTACAGTAAAGAATTATTCGTCGTATTTAATATTTGGCCTTTAACAAAATCGTATTAAGCGGACAAATATCAACCCTTGGAAGAATTTTATTCTACGAAGTAAGTTTTTCGTAGTTTAGGAACAAAGGACTTATTGTGATCATGTTTTGTTTAACAATCAATCCTCGTGCTCTGCTTCTGGATTGTCGGATACATCACCGAGTACATTCTGTAGTATAATGCCCAAAAGTTTGGTACATACCGGTTTCAAATAGAATGTTTTACTCTTTTTGTTTTAGATCAACAATTTGGTTAAATATCTGCTCGAATTATTATTATTATTGCACAGGAATAGTGAGCTCTTCCGAACAAAATGTAAATAAATCTTTTTTAGTATCTTTACAGCCTATTTGGTGGTAACAAACAGTAAAAGTCGAAAACAACCAGATTCATGGTAAATAGGTATAAAATTTGTTTGACAGTTGACTTTGAAACTTACCCATTCCCAGCTTTTGATATATTTGAAGTGGCATATCACAGTAGGTTGTCCCCCCTTGAAAGTAACCCGATAATCAATATTAGTTTCCCGATTTATGATAAAACTTTGAACAACAGATTATACAGGAAAACTATTTTTCACATATTTTTTAATTTGTGAGTATTTTAGCAAATATGACCTTATACATCAATTTCTCCTCTACAATTTTATGTGAAATATTTATTATTTTCTTCTAACTGAATATCTTCTTGCTTCCAATTTTGTTTTAAAAGTATCACCATCCCTTACATTGAGCATAGAGTAAACATCACTCAAATGTACAATTTCGTTCACGTTAGAGGCAAATACATCATATTTGGGAAAATATATATATAGGTGTTCTTTACTTTATGAACATTATGATAACATTTTTACAATTTTAATATGTTAAACGTTTATACAGAAACTAAAATATGGCAGATTTCTTTAATCTCTATTTAACTTACGCGGTGTTAGTTTGCAGAACTACATATACCAACAATTGACAATTCAATCCGGGGATACCGGTATGAAATGATAACGTTTATAATAATAAGAAAAATGGAACAGAACAGAACAGAGCTTTTATTTCACCCAGTTTTTTTAGGAAAATACAGAACAATACTAATTATCTTGAATTAGTTTCGACGATAGGAGAAAAAAATCAGATTATGGAAAAGAGTGTTATCTTATTTGCAATTTCGGCGAACATTGAAAATTCTGAGCGGGGAGCGGAATGGGTGCATTTATTTAAATAAATACCATATTGCTTAGTTTATAACTTTTTAACAAGTTTTTTTAAGAGAAAACCTCTAGCCAAGTAAAGTGACATAAAATACCGTTATACAGACAAGAGCATGTAAACAAAATAAGAATACATGTCTCGTTTTAATCGAGGAAGAAAAAATACTTTACATTGTTTGTTTTGTTTTTTTTTCAAAATATTTGGCCGTCTTTTTATGGTGGAATTTAAAGTTTCAAAATAAAAGGAAAGAAATTTATCTAAATGTATCTATTTTCTGTTACATAAAACACGAATTCGTAACATCATAAGCTAACATAATGTTTTATGTTATTACAGAAATAATATTTCTATATGAATATATTAAGTAACAGTATTTATTAATGCAAAAGGTTATGCTGCTTTCTACAGGATAATATGCGAGCATCTTTTTCAATGCATAGCCCAAAGCAATACCACGATCAATGCAAAATACGGCTTTAGTAAGGGAGACAATCCAATCAGGGTGACTGCTTTAACAAAATCGATTATCAAGGGAGAGAATACATGATATCGTTGCATCAACAAACCCAAAAAAACAGCTTTATTATTGCATTTAATGTTGTACATTTTCAAAATAAGTCTTTCAATTACAACTTCTCTAAAGCAATATAATAATCTGTCGTCTCAAGAAACAACAACAAAAATAAATAAAAATAACAACAACAAATTATTACCAGTAGCCGAAGACGTAGATGTAGACTTAGTCGAAGCAGCCACATGTACCACAGTCGTCATTGCTGTAAACAGAATATTTCAAGTTAACATGTCATGCAGTTAATAAGCCAGAAAAAAAAAACATTCCAAAATATATAAAAAACGATGCATCATGTATTAGAATCACATAGAAATTACCCATGTCCGTTTCTATTATTGCTCACTTTAACCATTTACGTGCGGTATTGCCGATAGGGAAAGATCAGTGTATAATATGACAAAAAACATTTTGTGAATGGTATGAAAATGTTCAAGTCCGTTTTCAAGAAATCTATTTTTTAAATCTCTGTATCTAAAACGTTCTAAAAACTTCGTTTTCAAATTAAAACCAATATATTTGAAGTCGTTCTTTTGACACTTAAAGATGTCTAAGAAAGTTTAAAGGATCTCAGTTATGTTTCACTGGAAACCATAAAATTCATTTCCCAAAATACAAGCCTGTTCTATTATTTAGATAAAATAAATAAGCTCATGAGACAGTCATGTCTCTAAAATGCAAAGAAAAGAAACGAGCATTTCTTGTCAAGTGATATTAAAAAATCCTTTAGCGCAAATCTCCCCCTTAAAATCGTAAATTGTCTGATACACAAACACGATAGAAAGAAGCTTCTTTACAACCAATACAGATTTATACATTTGTATTTTGCAAAATTATCCATCCATTACAATTCCAAGTCACAGTTTTATTTATTTCATCAATACACTTTTTATAAATTACTAACTTTCTGCATGAAGCAAGTTACAAAGAATGATAATTAATCCAAATATATTTAAAGGATCGGTAACTGTCCTTACGACGATTGTTAGTTAAAAACATCTTCACTTACAGACTGCGGAAAGGAATACTGCCATAAATATCTTTAGATTCATGTTTACCACTATCTGGACGGAATCACTGAGTTATTTCCTGCTCAGCTCATTTTATAGCCGATAGCCACATCCTTCACTGAAATGTCTATCCTTTAACAAATCGTGCGCTTTGTTTACACTGTTGTCATGCATCCAAATTGTTATCTTTTATTAATGTTTGCCCTTACTGGATATCTATTCACACGGACGCGCAATTTATGCGGGGCTTCTCATTTTAATACGACAAAAATCACAGTAATGCAAAGTGTTGTAGAATGTTTAGACCTGCAACGTTTATATGAACTAGTATCATTCAGAGTGACATTCTTTGTATCACAATTATCAGCAAGAGTTAATTGTTTATAATAGCGAATTACTTTTTAATAATTGCTATAGATTGTTATCGACTTATTAAAGAATCTTTACAAAGAATAACCTATGAAAATGACATGAAGAACTTTAGAACAAAACATATTTAGAACAAAACGTACAAATCGTTAAAGGATCTTTATCATATCAACAGATCAGTGTGAACATATTTAAAATTTTACCATTGGAATTGTTAATAACAGTTGACCATATTGTAGATGCATTGAAGGTCAACGTCATTTCTCATACATATTCTTTATTTGTGCGCTAGTTTCACTTAATCTATTTTTTGTTTATTTCCTAAACGATGTACCAGTCTTATCCAGACAAAACACATACTTTTAGCTGTATTTCTGTAACAATAGAAGGTCGGTTTTTAAATATTATACCTGTTTACCTGTGCAAAAAAAATAGTTTGGCGATTTATATTTATATATTGTGTTATGCTCAAGAAAATACACATTTATTGAAATAGCCACAATATGAATCTATAATTGATTGTACATGTTCAATTCAAAATAATTTTACATGAAACACATTTCCTAAATTTCTGAAGAAAGTGTTACAGAATTTTGATAATGTCAGAAATATCTAGGAGTGCTTACTGCGACGAGTGTCAAATCATTTTTAACGACTTACAATCGAGTAAATTCATGTATTAATATTTTGCAGTTCATGTTGGAAATTAGTCCAGTATAGTATTTAGTGAAAACAATAACAGTAACAAAAACGTTTACAACATTTTTGATATTCAAATAGTGTCACGCATATTACCATTTAATAGTGAAAATGTCAGAGGACAGGATTTTCTCATATAGTTATTTCTGACCTTCTCCGAAACAGAATTCTAAATTCCAATCTAAAAAAATATTTAAAAAAAAAGAAAAAAGATTTACATTGTAAAATGTTCACGACTGTTTTGTTATATCTTGTATTATGTAAATTGTATATCATCACTGGGTTTGTAGCCTATATGAAAGTAATAAAGTTATCTATCTGTCATTTCTTTACTATAATCTTATTGAATCTTTGTTCTTTATTTACATCTGATTCATGTTCAATATCACAGTATAAAATTACATTTCAATACATGAATAAAATTAGTTAATGACCTTTCAAGTTTGAACTATCAAACAATTACAATATCAATTTACACATAACACATAGTTAAAGATACATTAAGTTAATAAATGCACGTATAACAAGAACTGTCTGTAGGACAGCGCTCTTGACCTTTCTCAGTGCTTGTCTCTGAATTAGAGCTTTGCCAGTAAAAATCTTCAGAAAACTTAATAAAAAACATCCTAAGTGAAAGAGGGGCATAACTCTGTCAAATTTCAAACCAGATTATCCTGTTGTAGACTTTAGCAGTAAACAATTGTTTCAAGTTTCTAGTAAAAAGCTTTTTAAGTAACCAAGATATCTGACTTTATCAAAAAATTTAACCAAATAAAAAGTTAAAAAGGAGCCAAACTCTGTCAAAATTCAAATTAGAACCATGGGGATTGTTTCTTCTGATAGTTAATAAGGGTTCTGTGCTTGTTGATTTGTACCCAGGAACATTTTAGCTATTTTGTGAAAAAAAAACGAGCTGGATGGGCCCCCATCCCGTTTATATCCTGAAGTTCAGTAAGGACTATTAAATTGAGAAATACATTAAAATTGGGCATTGTTCCTGCAGCGGTATCATTGCAGGCTGTTCAAAAAGTGCAAAATTGATTATTTTGGCATGCTATTTTTAATGGATGGTGTAAAACTTTCGTTTTGATGACTTTCTTTATTCTTGTATGAGAGTCCTTATCTTGCCATTAATTAAAAGCATAAAACATGCATGCAATTTATAAAATGGTCACCCTGATTCTGCTCATAAGGGAAGTGCAATATTGCGACTCGCTACATATAAGACTGTCAGTGCCCAAAATTTTCGAATCTAAATGTACCCTGCTACCTTAAGTTTCAAGTCAATGGCTTTGATAGCAATAGAGACATTTGACCTTATCTAAACGTTTAACCAACGGCGATGCCAACGCCGACGCTGGGTCGAGTGCAATAGCTCTTCTTTTTCTTCGGAAAGTCGAGCTAAAAACCGAGAAGCTTGCATTAATCTTGGCTTTTGAATAAAGCTGATAGAAATAAAAAAAAATGTTTTATGCATCACACGTATATCATTGTTTATGGATCTGTAATAAAACTTGTCAATTAACCACTAAATAAGGAGCGTTAAAACAACACAAACATATACTGATAAGGCTATAAATGCGTTATGAATTAAGTGTAGTATTTTTTTGTAATTGCAATATATAATTGTAATACCATTTTAATTTTTCGCATCATTTTTTTATTTTTCAAACAGTTAACATAAATTGGTGAAATTTGTGTGATGAAGATGTGATAATGAAGCTATGTACAGCGTCAAATATCAGCAGCTTGTTTTGTGGCAAGCTTAAGTTATCGTCGCCGTACGTAGATTCCAGAGCGTCATGTCCACCAGAGGTCGTATGCTGTCAAATAGTTCCATCCTGACATCGGAAAAATTGGGACAAAGATAATGGTATGTAGTTTCATTTGCACCTCCGGCGTAGAGGGGCGACTGAATAATGTTTCTTTGAGAATAAATCTTGGCTGAGACCGCTACAGTCAGTTCTATGGCGATTATAAAGAACCTGTGCTCGCCGGGCACCATAATTTAAGAGTGAATTGGGTTTGGGTTCATTTATGTTTAGGTAGGATTTGAAAGAGTCGAAACTTCTGATCTCTTTGGCCTCGTTAGGTAGAGCATTCCAGCTGTTATTTGCAGACAGAAGAAAGGAATTTATTTATTGGACAGTTCTACCACGGATATTGAGAAGATCGGTGTCATTTTTAAGCCTCAATTGTGTATCTTGCCCTACCGTATCCGGAACAAGGGACGACAGTTATCAGGAACAAGTCCATTTACCATCTTAAAAAGTATAAGTTTATGTTTGTGTCGACTTTCCCACAAGGGCTTCTATCCTGTTTCTTGCTGTAAGTTACGAATGGGGCATAGTTTGGTGCAACCAGTAACAATACGGGTAGACTCGTTTTGAATTTTCTCAAGATCATCTTCTTCGTATTGGCTACAGATGTCCCAAACTACATCTGCATATTCCATTATTGGGCGAATAAATGAAAGATAAATGACTTCGAGTGATTTTCTATCTTAAAGATATCTCAGTCGTTTCATTCTGTTGATTCTTGTCCGGGCCTTAGCTTTGATCAAATCAATCTGCTGATACCATGTGCAATCACTGGAAATCATTACCCCGATATGTTTGTGACTGTCGACAGAGGGGATTGTAGAATTGGTCGTGCTGATGGAGTGATGAAATGGTTTCATCCTTTTACGAGAGATGACAAGAGATTCTGATTTTGCTGGATTAAAATTGACAAGCCATGTATCGGTCCATGTGCTCTTTTTTAACACCAGACATGTTCTATTCTTTAATATCGGTGTTCAGATTGTTAACATCAGCAGTTCCGTAAATGAACATTTTCGTTTAACTCCGGACGTGTGCCATTCCAATGCAACAGATATTGAACACCTAGAACATGTTCATTGACATGGACGTTAAGAATAGGAGCATAAGTTGAACATTTTGCATTCAATTTTGAACGCTGGATAATAGACATGTTTCTCTTAGGGATAATTGGTATACAAAAATATAATATACTGCTGAAAAAAAAAAGAACTTTATTTCAAAAACATTTCGAAGGAAAACTACCATTTCTACATCATGTACATGACAGTTCAACTATTTAATCTGACTGTGTTACAAGCATGAGCGTTTTATGTACAATGTTCTTTAGTTGTACTTTGAACATACCTGGACAAACTGTTATATACAGATTATAGAGTATGTAGCCAAATATCTTATCAACATTCTTTTGTGGCGAGATACCTATGTTGATTTGATTTAGTAGTCACATACCTTAAGATTCGTACCTAAAATATTCGCACCACGTTTTCGACCCACCGATGAGTCGTCATAATTCAGTAGACTTAATTAAGTAAACATTAATCTTTCATGAAAACATAGAAGAGAGAAAGTTCTATCTACTACTACTATAAAACCAATATTTAAGGCGTTAATAATGGAAAATATACAAAGATTAGTCAAATTACGCACTTAGATGATCATTGTACTAAGGAGCTTGATTTTGTCATTATCATTGAGCGCTCATTAATTACAGTTGGGAAAAAGGTTATAAATACCAGGGCAGCATCACGAAGTGATCAGAATCTGCCAAGCTACCGACCGAATAACATCGCTGAATAATAAATAATATAATAAATTGCCAAATACTATTGGGTTCTTGACCTCCTGTCATAGTCTGGGTTCTTACTCAGAACATTGCGTTCCGTTTAAGTTCCACGACGATAGGAACTCGACATCTGGTAGTATTTAGGTAAAGTCTTAATGTATGGTATTCACCTCAGGCATTGTTTGTTGTGCATCGCCATACTACAAGATCCCATCCACGAATTTTGAGTGCTCGTCATCAGTTAAATTGAGATAGATTGATTAGCATTAATTATTTTATATTTCACCAATCATTTTAAGAATCATTTGTTTTCCAATCATTCGGCAAGGAAGCCCATAGGAAAATTATATTATATTGAATATACTGAGCTAGACCGTGCACGCTACAAAATTTGGCGCCCAACGTGGGGCTCGAACCCACGACCCCGAGATTAAGAGTGATAAAAAGTATGTCTTTGAAATGATACCACCAGGTAGACCTGATGAAGGGTTATCTACGATACATAAAGGACCCTTGAAACCTAGACGTCTGTTACCAGAAACACCTACATCAGAAGATAAAGAAGAGTCATTAAAACCAGATAGATTTGTGACTGAGCGCATAGAAAAAATTTCCCATCCACCAAAAATCGAAGATAAGGAAACTTCAGATTCAAGTGATGGAACAAAATATCAAGCTCCAGTAAGACGACTTTGGTGAAGCCAGCCACATACGACGGGACAAGTGCATGGACAGATTATAAGGCACACTTTGATGCATGTGCTACTTTAAATGGCTGGGATGATGACAAGAAAGGCTTATATCTATCCGTATCACTACGTGGACAAGCCCAGGGAGTTTTTGGCAACCTTAATTCAAAGACTACCGATTACCATGAATTGATAAGAGCTTTAGAAGATAGGTTTTCACCGAGAAATCAAACCGAGTTATATAGGGTTCAGTTGAGAGACAGACAACAGAAAGCTACAGAGTCTATGGCCGAACTGGGACAGGATATCCGACGTCTAGCTAACTTGGCCTATCCTAATGCCCCAGCCGACGTTCGTGAGACCCTGGCTAAGGAACAATTCATCGATGCTCTTGTGAGTTCAGAAATGCGTCTCAAGATTAAGCAGGCCAGGCCTACGGATCTAAACGATGCCGTCAGACATGCGGTGGAGCTGGAGGCATTCTATCGTGCAGAGAAGAAGCAACAAGGAATTCTTAGAACTGCAGTAAATGAGGGACAGTCAAAAGATATTGAAAATCTAAAACAGGTAGTTTCAAATCTGAAAGATAGTGTAGATAGTCTGAAACGTCAAGGACAATATAATAAGCCTGAAAATAGGCCTATGCATAGACCTTATGGTTATGATCGACGAAATGCTCAACGAGGACAATCCCGACATCCACCTCCTCGGCCATACAGATATGATGATAGATCAAGAAGATACTATCCTTCGAATCCAACAGTTAGAAACCCTCCTCCAAAGGATATGAGACATGACCCATATAATCAATCTAAGTCAGGCATCTCAGAAACAAGATCTGAGACAGACAAAAAGAAGGATAAGAATACCGAACACAGTTGTAAGAGGACGAGCGTGCGATCATCTGGTTTATACGTAACAGCTAGCATTAATGGGATGTCAGTTGATTGTCTGATCGATACAGGGGCCACGTTGACAATCATTTCTGAGAAGTTGTGGAGTGTCATTGATCAACAATGTCCAGTTCAACCATTTGACTCCCGGATTGTATCCGCCAGTGGAAACTACTTGAATATCAAGGAAAAACGGAGATTTCCATTTTGTTTGGTGATAAATATTGCAAAGTTGATGTTATCATTGCAGAAATCGACATAGACGTAGTACTTGGCCTAGATTTCATGCAGAACCACGATGTAAGCATAGACGTTGTCAGCAATACCATGAAACTTCATGATCAAACATTTAATATCTTCTGTTCTGGCAAGATAGGATGTTTTAGGATAGTCTTATCAGAACAAGTTGTGATACCTGCTGAAACTGAGATGATAACCAAAGGGATGGTGACTGAATCAGGTATTAAAGGATAGGATGGGGTCTTATTGAAGTAAGTGATACATTCAGGGAGCTAGGACAGGGGATGGTCGCAAGAACTCTAGTTCGAGCAGATAAAATGGTTCCTGTAAGAATTGCTAATTTTTCGAAGCAGCCACAAACCTTCTATCCTGGGACTAATGTCGCAACTATATGCAAAATTGATTGGGTAGAAGGAGAAGGGACACACAATAATAAAAAAACATTCTTCCTGAGCACCTTCAAAATCTATATGAACGTTCAACTTCTGGGATGGCCACCGAAAATAAACAAAAGGTCAAGGAACTTTTAACAAGGTATTCACATATCTTTTCGAAATCTGACAGTGATTTAGGTAGGACAGGAATTATAAAGCATCACATCCCAACAGCCAATGTCCAGCCCATCAAACAACCGATTCGGAGGATACCAGTACATTTGCAGGATGAGGTTGAAAAACAAATTGACCAAATGCTAAAGGATGATGTGATACAACCTTCAACTAGTCCATGGGCCAGTGGGATAGTTCTTGTAAAGAAGAAGGACGGATCTAGAAGGTTTTGTATTGATTATCGTCGTTTAAATGAAGCCACGATCAAGGATGCGTATCCACTCCCCAGAATTGATGAGTCCCTTGATCAGCTTGCTGGATCCTCGTGGTTTTCGTGCCTAGATCTAGCTTCTGGGTACTGGCAAGTGGAGATGGCGGATGAAGATAAACACAAGACGGCGTTTGCATCAAGGCAGGGTCTTTTCGAGTTTAACAAGATGCCTTTTGGTCTCTGCAACTCGCCTGCCACCTTTGAACGTTTGATGGAATATGTGTTGGCTGGTCTTCATTGGAAAATATGCCTCATTTACTTGGATGACATTATTGTAGTTGGTAAAACCTTTGAAGATATGATCAAAATTTACAGCAAGTTTTTTGAAAGGTTTGAAGAAGCTGGACTTAAAATGAAACCAAGAAATGTCATCTGTTTAAAAAGGAAGTCGAGTTTTTAGGACACATAATTAATGAAAATGGGGTAGGAACAGACCCAAAGAAAATCGAATGCATCAAACAGTGGCCAACACCTCACAATGTTACAGAAGTACGCTCGTTTCTTGGACTTTGTGGATACTATCGGAAATTCATCTTGGGATACTCACAGATAGCTAGACCTCTTGTAAGATTGACAGAGAAAAATATTCGTTTTTCTTGGGATACAGATTGCGAAGAAAGTTTCAAAACTCTAAAAAATAAGTTGATCACAGCTCCGATATTGGCACATCCAGACTTCTCTTTGCCATTCATCTTAGACACGGATGCTTGTGATTATTCTATCGGAGCAGTGCTTTCACAGAAAATTGATGGACAAGAAAGAGTCATAGCCTATGCTAGTAGAACACTTAACAAGTCGGAACGAAAATATTGTGTGACCAGGAAAGAGATGTTAGCTGTAGTATATTTTATCAAATATTTCCGCCACTACCTTTATGGTCGTGAATTTCTGGTCAGAACAGATCACGGATCGTTACGATGGCTGATGAATTTCAAGAATCCCGAGGGTCAGGTAGCTCGCTGGATAGAGATTTTGTCATCATATCAAATGAAAGTAGAACATAGACCTGGAAGACTGCATGGAAACGCAGATGGCGTTAGTAGGATACCATGTCGGCAGTGTGGTTTAAGTGATCCAGAGAAAATGCAAACTATAAATACAGTTCCTATAATTGTAAATCAGGCGGCTTTCATTGGTAAAACAAACCAAAAGGAAGATACACTAGAAACGTTACAGAAACAAGATAACGACCTAAGTACAGTTATTGAATGGGTCTCTTCAAAGAAAAAGCCTCTTTTCAAGGAAATAGGAGCAGAGGGCTACACTGTAAAATCTTTGTGGAACCAGTTTGACAGACTAGAAATGAAAGATGGTCTTTTGGTGAGACATATGGAAGATACAGAAACTAAACAATCAAGATATCAGTCATTAGTGCCAAGATGTCACAGAAGAAAAGTGCTCACCTGTGCACATGACATAAGGTCGGCCGGACATTTAGGGATCAGAAAAACTCTTTCAAAGATCAGACAGAACTTTTATTGGCCTGGCATGCAAAATGATGTTCGCTTGTACGTTGCAGGATGTGAAATATGCATGAAACGCAAGGGACCTAATAAAACCAAGCAAGCCCCAATGCAGGTTGTAAGGAGTGGCTATCCTATGGAGAGGATAGCTATTGATATCCTTGGAGAGTTGCCCGAGACAGAACAAGGAAATCGTTATATTTTAGTGATAGCTGACTACTTCACTAAATGGACAGAATGCTTTCCAATGCGAAACATGGAAGCTGCTACTGTTGCCAGAATTTTAGTAGAAGAAGTTATAACTAGGTTCGGAATACCATCACAGATACACTCAGACCAAGGCAGACAGTTTGAGGGAAAGTTATTTAAGGAGATGTGTGAGGTATTAGGTATAGTAAAGACAAGAACAACGCCATATCATCCTCAGTCAGATGGCATGGTAGAG
The DNA here is from genome assembly GCF_021730395.1 of Mercenaria mercenaria. NCBI lineage: Eukaryota > Metazoa > Mollusca > Bivalvia > Venerida > Veneridae > Mercenaria > Mercenaria mercenaria. The sequence continues at coordinate 32,107,789 of NC_069362.1, forward strand.
AGGTTTAATAGAACACTAACGACGATGTTAAGTGCATTTGTAAATGAGAATCATCGAAATTGGGATGAGCAAATACCATATGTGATGATGGCGTATAGAAGTGCTGAACACGAAACTACTGGGATGAGTCCAAATATGCTTATGCTTGGTCGTGAAGTATCTACACCACTAGATTTGATATTTGAAATGCCATCAGGTATCAAACCAATACCAGATCATGAATGGGTCTGGGAATTGCGCGAAAGGTTAGAAACTGCACATAACATTGTAAGACAGAACACCGAAAAAGCAATAAATAGCAGAAACAATTGCATGACAAACGAAATTCATTTGAACAGTTTCAGATAGGGGATAAGGTATATGTTTATTTCCCAGTAAAGAAGGTTGGAACTTCATCTAAGTTCACATCCTTCTGGCGAGGTCCTTATACAGTGCTTGGGAAGTTATCCCAAGTTCTGTATAATATTGACTGTGGACGAAATCGGGCTCCACAAGTCATTCATTGTGATAGAGTTAGAAAATGTAAGAACCAAATCTTACTTGATGAAACAGAGATCAATTTTGATAGAAATAGTGATGATGAAGGTAGTACTGGCAGAAACTCAGATGTAGATTTACCGGGTACAGATGATATTGATAAGAATGACGATTTGACAGACATCCAGAGTAACACTAGAACTCGTAGGAAACCGGTTTGGGCTAAAGACTATGTCTTTTCTTATTTAAGGTCTAAGATGCCAAAGATAAAGACTACAGTTCGTACAAAATCCATTTTTGCCCATATGTCCTGTATGTAAGACAAGCATACAGAAAAATGAGAAGATTGAAGCTCATGTTGAAAAATGTAATAGAAGGGACGAACTAGAAAGGACATGTAAAGTCTGTGACAAAGTTATGATGAAGTATGCGTATCTTAAGAAACATATGAAGTTTGTACACAAAGTAGATAGATCCGGATATATAGAGAAGATGCATAGTGACAAAAAGGACTGGGATAAGAACCCAGATATAGAATTGGATTTTAAGGACAGTGAAAGTGAGAATGAAGAAAAATGTGATGCAAATTATAATACCGAGAACGGAAGCAAATGTTATACTGTGAGTGCTCCCGATGATACGGAGAAAGTAGATAACGGGAAATCAGTGGATGAGAATACAGATAATGAAGATGAAAATTCAGGACAAAGGGAGGTTGAAGTTAGTATCTGTCGAAGTGATGAAGGAAGTAAGAAGAGGCAGAAGATAGTTATTATTGAAGAAGGAGAGGTTAATTACGAGTCAAACCTTCTATGCCCAGCAAAGCGATCATTAGCTGGGGTGGATCTTAATCTAGGAGATTATGTTGACGAGGGTCATGTGAGGCCTTCAGATATAAATATTGCTATCAATCAGAATGGTGAGATGACCATAAAAATGCTGGTAGAGAAGTAATTTGTAGTAAAAAAAAAAAAAAAAAAACAGTATTTGAAGAAAGTCTTAAAAATAGATATATGAAATGGCTTTGTTAGCCAGGTTTGACTTATAAGAAATGTTACAATGATAATACAAAAATGAACTTTTCTGAATACAGTTACTATAAATGCTTCAGTTTATGTTTGTGTTCCAGGTTGAAACATTAAAATAATGGTCTCATATTTATAGTGGTGTACTTTGTTCTATAAATGTTAATCCAGTTTAGTATGACGATTGTTATATTTGTATATATATATATATATCATGCGGGACGCATGAATTTGGAGGAGGGAGTAATGTGGCGAGATACCTATGTTGATTTGATTTAGTAGTCACATACCTTAAGATTCGTACCTAAAATATTCGCACCACGTTTTCGACCCACCGATGAGTCGTCATAATTCAGTAGACTTAATTAAGTAAACATTAATCTTTCATGAAAACATAGAAGAGAGAAAGTTCTATCTACTACTACTATAAAACCAATATTTAAGGCGTTAATAATGGAAAATATACAAAGATTAGTCAAATTACGCACTTAGATGATCATTGTACTAAGGAGCTTGATTTTGTCATTATCATTGAGCGCTCATTAATTACAGTTGGGAAAAAGGTTATAAATACCAGGGCAGCATCACGAAGTGATCAGAATCTGCCAAGCTACCGACCGAATAACATCGCTGAATAATAAATAATATAATAAATTGCCAAATACTATTGGGTTCTTGACCTCCTGTCATAGTCTGGGTTCTTACTCAGAACATTGCGTTCCGTTTAAGTTCCACGACGATAGGAACTCGACATCTGGTAGTATTTAGGTAAAGTCTTAATGTATGGTATTCACCTCAGGCATTGTTTGTTGTGCATCGCCATACTACAAGATCCCATCCACGAATTTTGAGTGCTCGTCATCAGTTAAATTGAGATAGATTGATTAGCATTAATTATTTTATATTTCACCAATCATTTTAAGAATCATTTGTTTTCCAATCATTCGGCAAGGAAGCCCATAGGAAAATTATATTATATTGAATATACTGAGCTAGACCGTGCACGCTACACTTTTTTACTGGAACCGCCCATGTATTAACGCGAGAAAAGTCATGTGTAAACAAGGCAATTCACGTGCTGTTAATACATGATTTTTATTTTTGAAATGCTTTGTCAGGGATGTATATTTATTTCTGCGCAGGTTGACACCTGGTATCTGCGTCTTGATTCTTTTATAACAATCTCTTCTTGTAGCATAAAAGGTGCAATCTAACCCATTGTATGTTTTGCTGTATCAGTTACCAAACCCAAACGTACTACCCCCAAAAATGAATGTACTCGCTCCACCCTTGTTTACACCCCTTTCAGAAGTCGAAGTCGATTCATTTTTTGTTGATAACCGTGAATGTATAAGAATTGTGCGTAACTTGTGCAATTATTTGTTTTCATGAATCATTTTAATGCTTTTTGTACGTATCAGTCGGAATGCTTTTCCCTAATTTTGCGAAGAATTTGGATAAAACAGTTGAAAGATTTTCACTACGTTCGTACACATCCGTACTCTAAATGTGTTCGTACTCAAAATAATTCGATTGTAGAGTTATTACTTTTGAAATAGTGTTCCTGTTTACCAAATTTTTATGTGATATACAAAAAATATAGGTAATTTTATGTTTGTAATAGTGACAGATAAAAATAATCGAAAAACGTTCATTACATGCTTTTGGAAGTGTTGTTGATTTCTGGGCCCTGGTTATGGATATTTAAAACATGTTTACCGTTTCCAAGAACAACAGAATGGTAATTAAAAAATATACCGGAATCGTAAGTCATCACATATGAAAACAATGCATCTCGTTGTCATGTAATGTTTTTATGCAAGAATAGCGACAATACACGTTTGTTTTGTGTATTTACGTCTGTAGAAGCCTTTGGGATATGTTTGTGACCTCGACCTTCGGTCTTGGTCACAAACAATCCCGCGGGCTTCTGCAGACGTTAATACATAAAAAACGTGTATTATCGCTACAATAAAGTCATTGGGTATATTCATTGTTACACAGTCTGTTTAGTGTATACTGTAATTGTGCAAAATAAAATTTATCTGCTGTATTTTCAACTTTGCTCCAAAATTATTCATTAAATCTGCAGATTGTAAAAATATGCTCCTGTCGTCAAATGGGTGAAAAGAAGCATATATTTTGAATCAATATAATAGTACATAAAAATACGATGCTTTGAACATAGTTTCCTGTAAAAGTGTTCCCTTTCCTAAACATTTACATGTTAGTAAATAAATACTGTCATTTAACAGTGCTTTCACAAAAGCTGTCCAAAACAGTAAAAACAATATGCTTTACAATTCTCAATACTCACTAATGTAAGAAACAATGTCAGTAAAATCCAAAATTACGAGACTGTGTAAAAATGACCATTATGAAAACCAAATATTGACAAAATTATGTAGTCCTGCAAATAGACGATGGTCAAAATCCAAGTTTCAAAGATGAAATGGTACTTTAGAATAATCAGAATATTTTTAAACAAAAAGACACTGACACAGGACTATAAATACATACATGACAATAAATCAGGTAATGCTGGAATCACTTGTTACAAAATTATTTCATCAGTGGCATAAAACAAACATTTCACAAGACTCAACCTTGACAGATTTATACAATGATATAGAAAAAATATACTGCTATTCTATTCTTGCATACAGCTCAGAACATAAGAAAGTACACACACACACACACACACACACACACACACACACATATATATATATATAGTACTATTTGGAAAATGTTAAAAGCTTGCTCGGTTCCAATAGCATTTAGAAAATATCAACCTGTCTGCTCAGAACTAATAGTAACTTTCGGAAAATGTCAATCAACTTGCTCAGTACCAATAGTTCCATTTTGGAAATTATGTCAATCAACCTGCTCAGTACCAATAATACCATATTGAAAAGCTCAGTACCAATAATATAGTTTGGAAAATTGTCAATCCATCTGCTCAAAGTTAAACAGTGGTGCCATTCATTAATATTAGCAGTATTGAAAACTACTTTCTATCTTGAGCTTCTTTTGATTTCAGTAAAATACAAGCCAGAATGATATTACAGAAGAAAGAAATAATTGTAAATAGTTGCCAATTTTATTATCCTCCAAATACCTTAAATACTGTTCTAAATTTCTCATGGAAAAACTTGATTTATTTAACTTTCATTTGTATACTGTTCTTCAAATACGAATTGCTGCAAGAATCCTAAAAAACATTGCTTAAGAATGGATATTCAATGTCGAAAACACAGAACGTTGCAAATAACTGAACTGAAATAAGTATGGACATTCCCTACTGCGCCTAATGGCTGTACAATCTCCTACTACATAGGCTGCCTCTGCTTTGCCATTTCCGGTAAATATTACCAACTTTGGAGGAGTGTTTTCTTTTACCTCACATTTAACCTCAAAGTCCTGTTCTTCAACAGCCTGGTAAAGGAAAAAATGGATTTCATTACACTAATAAAACTAGAGCTATTTACTGTTTTGAAATAGGTACAGAGATGGATATTTGATTGTGGTATAATAATGATGCTTTATGTTAAAATTAGGTATAAAAAGTTTATGATTTAATACTGTTTCCTGTGTGATATTTCTAGAAGTAACCATACATTTCCCTGGCCAATAGCTGGTTGCTGATGTAATACATCATACACCTAATTTATGAAAAGTAGCAATTCAACTCTAACATCCAAAGTCCAGGCACTCTTAGGATTCAGAAAATCATACTAGATACCTAGCACTTACAGTATTGTTCAATGATTCTAGCGTATATTTAGCAGAACAGAAATGTCATCTAACTTTAGCATACAAACTTAGGAGTCTTGAAATGACATTTGCCCTTCTTATTCCAATTAAACTTTGTTTCAGCTTCTATTTGTTTTTGTTGAAGACTTTTATGTAGAGCTATCAGACAGTTTCACTGTTAGAATAAGCAGTCAATTGCACCTACTCAGGATGTGACCTGAATTAAAAGTTCAGGCAGATCTAATCTACGTTTCTTGAGTTAATCATTTGCTATACAAGAAAACTACAACAACAACAACAACGTAAATTCTGCCTATCTGATTGCACATGGCATATCTATACAATATAGCGGGTGGAACTTACATATAAGTTATGAATAAAGTATTCCAGCCTTGAAGGAATGCAAATAGCAGAAAAACTACTTCATAATAAATTATTCCGAATTATCCTTCCAGTTACCTGTTTCCGCCAAAATTGAGACGCTTGTTGCTGACATACTGGTGGTTGCTTTCTTGAAAAATTATATTCTTAGACATAACACTGGCGTTCTCGGTTAGAACATGCAATGAATGCGCCTGTTCTAATCAAATTTCCTGTCATTGTTTTAATATAGAATTTCTTTTTTATGCATTCACTGAAATTTTATTTAACAATATATCGGTAAAATAATTTACCCCATAGTCCAGTAATACTCATAACATTAAAATATGTCTAGTCTTTTCTTGAAAGACGAACTAGTATTGACTGTTGACGTTCAAATCACGTGTTCAAATCGTACAAAGAACACTTGTACCAAACATTGGTTTTCAGAGTATTAAACTTAGTGTTCCAAAATTGAACACAGATGACGCGTCCAGTGTTCTCTCCATTTACAGTGCACTATCTGAACAGAATCACTAACTGACTAATTCCCTGCTCAGCTCATTTATAGCCGATAGCCACATCCTTCACTGAAATGTCTATCCTTTAACAAATCGTGATATTTGTTGACACTGTTGCCATACATCCTAGATGTTATATTTTATTAAATATTTGCCCTTACAGGATACCAGATCACACGAACGTGCAACTCTATGCGAGGCGTTCTCTTTTTAAAAGGCGATTTTATTATAGGAAAATATCACAATAACGTACGATGTTCAATAGTGTTCTACAGACATATCTATAACGTTCACATGAATTATTCAATTTAGTCTAGTATGATTTGGAATATAATTCGGTGTATCGATAGTATCATTCAAAGTTATTTTGTCGTTATAAGTCTCCTTTTATTAATTCATCAGGGTTTTATCGTTTACAAGAGTCTATGTCATGGCAACTTTCTTACCATGGTAAAATTAAGAACAGTTTTGTTGAAACATGACCCGGTGATTTTCAGTCACTGCATATTTGGTGTTTAGTCCTCGTTTACTGTATCTGACGGAACAGGTTTCTTAAAGACCACTGGATCTGTTTGCCTGTTCTGTTTTATAGAACACTATACATGTACATAGGAACTTTGTGAATATGTATATGGTCCATTACGCTTTCTTTTTAAAACTATTTATAAACATAGGGGTCCGTTACATGCTGAGACTGAGAAAAATCTTTATCAACAGTTTTAGTGACATTTCTCTATATTTCTTACACTTTCTTTAGGCACATGAACATGTCTACGCTTTACGACCTTGTATACGACCAGAAACTATTGACGGTTTAGTGTGTAGAACATGTTTTGAAAGTGTATGGCTTTACACATGTGATGCTGTACATATCACCAAAATATATGGGGTAGCGGTGTGATTACATGGAAATCTGCTGCATGCATGTCAAAATTGGCATTTGGGAGTTATTTCCCATTCTATACTTAATGTTTAGATATGGATGGACTTTGTTATTTGTATTTTAATGTTGATAAAGCATTTTTTTCTCAAACTCAGCATGTGCCTGACCCCAATGTTTACAATGGCAATTTTGTGTTATGCATATCTTGATGCAACTTACGGGGATTACTGTTATTCACACTGTCTTGTAACTTGAGAACATGATGCAGATGGAAGGATTAATCGGTTTAAATTTTATCACGGACCGATCCAAGGCAGCGCTCAAATATATTTCCTAACTTGATCATTTCGTCGCAGTTGTCTATGTATCTTTGTCAATAACCATAAGCAACTGCTAATGTGCACCATAAATCGATTTAAGCTCCTCAGTGGTGGTTTTGGCTCTGACCGTTCCAAGGCGGTGCTCCACTGTGTTCCTTTATTTGTTCGTTTTGTCCTCGTGAGTTTGCTTCATGTGTGTGTTGGTCGTGTGCACGTCCGCATGCAGGGCAAACGTTTGAGGAGGCTGCGTTTTTAGAACCTGGCTTTCTTTGATGGATATTTATCCTTGTCTTTGCGCGGCTTTTACTATTGATCTTTTACTGTGTCAGTGAAAAAAGATGACATTAACTTTAAATAAACTTAGCATACAGATAGAAGTAAAACGGAGATAAAATGAGAAAAACAGTTCGGTATTAACATACCAAGGTGAAACAGGGGCCCCAATGGTCGAGTGGTTAAGGTAACTGACTTGCCCCTTCACCAATATTGGTTTGGGCCTCACTAGGAACGTTGAATTCTTGATGCGAGGAAGCCATCAACCTGGCTTACGGAAGGTCGCTGGTTCTACTCACTGTCCGCTGCGCGGAGGGGCACCTGAGGTCTTCCTCCACCATCAAGGCTGGAAAGTCGACATATGACCTATAAGTGTGTCGATGTGACGTTAAACCCAAGTTGAAACAAATTTTCGATAAAAAGTGAGGATAAATATCAAAGTCACCTATAACAGATTTGTTAGTGACGCGCTAGTTTCATTTAATTTATTCCTGATTTTTACCTTTAAACGGTGCCATTAAATAAAGCGTCTTAGATATTTCTATATACTACTGCTTGGTCACAGTGACAACTGAAGCTCGTGTATGTACCGTTTTACTTTATCCACCATTTTGACCATTTCATCTATTTTTTTCTCTTTAATATCATGTCATGACAGTTAGCCGCTTAAAACATTCGTTTTTCTGAATTAATAGATAAAAGAAGACCAGGATACTCTACAGTTTTATTCTTTTATCAAAAATATAGCAATCTATAAAAAAAAACTATGAAAACATCTGGACGGAAAGTTTGCAAAATTTAGATATATTTCAGAGAAATAGACACGTTAAAATAACATTATTATAACACTGTTATTTATCATTAGAGCACTTGGTCAGCTAGCAGCTTCATCAGGACTCTTCAAAGTAACTGAGTTAGAATAATATTAGCAAATCATCACAAACTAATTTTAAAAATCCGTACGTAAGATGTGTTCATCTCAACTTAAACGTACGTAAACGCATCTTCAGACTTCTGATATCACAATAAAATACACTGAAACGTAAACAATATTTGTCTCCTGGGCAAGTTATTTGTATGTCAATCATTTAAACATATAAGCAATATTTTCAACACATCTACAGTCAGTGTTGTTAGGAAGTATGCGATGATTTTATTCATGTTTACTCCTCTCTATATCCTAGATGTCGAATTGTTAAAAAAGGTCACTACAGGTAAACGTTGATGAGTATCAATCCTATAGCATAAAGCATATTTGTCGTGAGACTGACAGCTGCTGAATTTTGATACTGATTGCAGAGATCTGTATTACAACAGCTATTTGTTGAAGTTGTTGGCGGTTTTGCGGTTGAAGTAGTCGGTGTTCCCGGTGGAGGACATGCGCTTGGACTACAGTCAACATTTACAGTTGTATGTGATGCATTCTTTGTCACAAGTGTCTGTTATACAGAATAAGAAAGTAAAATAAAATGCTCAAGAAAAGGTAGATACAAGATATCAAATGGGGTGGTTTCTCCACATTGTGAGCGGATTTTCGTTTTTGATTACATCGAATATATATTGAAGTGTGCTGATTTATGTTTCAGCCAAACAGCAGCACTGATATCAACTAAAATGGTAAAAGTCATTCAAGATAAAATGCCATTTTAACACGTCTACATTTTTAGACATAGTCTTTGAAAAACATAATAATTTTAAACTGTTTATACGAGGGATGTTCAAAAGGTTTGTAGACTGGCTTTACAATTTTGCTCCCGTTATGTGCAAGTTACCACAAATGGAACCGTTATTACCAGTTACATGTTCGCTAGTAACTCTGCTTAAGTTCAAATAGAATGTTGTCACAAACTAGAAAATAATAAGATAACCTTAGTAACGCACTAGCGGTCCAATCGACGTTTTGACATCCTTAATGCAAAATTATCAATAACTGCAAATGGAAATATTTAAATGTCTGCTATAGAAAATCCCCTAAACTCCTTGAATATAATATTGTTTATAAATAAGAAATGTTTATCAGTGTAGTTTTATAGATTAAAAAATAAATTAAATCCGACATTTAATCATAAACGAAGTTGGCGTTATGAAGACGTCGCTGACGTCTGCCAGGAAGCATACCCTTTGCTTACAAACATCCACAAAACAAATATAATTGCAAGTTTACTATTTCAGATGTGGTACATTTATAGCAGATAGATTATTATTATTATTGTTCAATATGATACAAAATTAAAGTGTTGAAGTTACGGCATCAGTCTGCGTATTTTATAAATGTTAAAGGAAAGTTAGTTTCAACGACCAATCATCTCATTGTCTTCAGCGGATAACACCGTAAAATGGTATTTATGCAATAAGTAACTTCCTCTTATCTGTTTATATATCTACTTATATTTGCATATCTGAAATTAAAGTATATGTGCTTACGGCTGAGAAATGATATACTTCCGTTATGGACAATGTCCAATGTCAAATGTTAGACCAAACCTGTAACTTAGATAAAGTTAAGTTGTCCGTAAAATAACTCTTCCTGACAGTATTTTTGCTGACCTGGACCCAGTTGTTCGAAACTTTAACAGGCGATTAAGCTAACGGTTGATTGATTTTTAGGGCTATTTGTCGGCATTTCAGAAGACTTTGATAAACAGATGTATGATGTAAGAATTTTGAACACTGGAAAATCTTTACAATAAAATCAAAACATCACACTAGTGTGTCCCACCAAGTCTAGTATTTTGAATAAAAATTTAACCGATGGTTAGTTTAACAGTCGGTTAAAGTTTCAAACAACCGGGCCCAGATAATGAACTTTATATCGGATGGATTAAAAACATTCAGGCTTTTTATTGGGTAACACCGGCGGTTGCGGTAACTTTTAAACGGCAACACTGGTAGTTACGGATATCGCACAAACATTACCATTGATAAGTGACTACCGGCGTTATTTATTAAAACTGTACATACATTTTACTCATAACATCGTCCAGAATACTCAAAGAGGTGTGGTTGGTTAAATTTTATAATAGCGATGGAATGTACAATTCACGTATTAACCATCACTTGTGGAAATGCTTACAACTGCGCTTCAAAACAACACTCATTATATTAAGAGTGTGAAGTTGGCGAGAAGTTCGACATTCGACATTGAACATTGGATAAGAGAACGACATTGAACATTTAAAGCGTGAAGTTGGCAATAAGTTAAACATTCGACATTGAACATTCGATCTCAGAACGACATTGGACATTCGAACTGAAAAGGACATTGGACATTCAATTTCAGAACGACATTGTACATTTGATAGCAGAACGACATTGGACATTCGATACCAGAACGACATTGGAGATTCGAACCCAGAACGAAATTGGACATTCGAATCCAGAACGAGATTAGACATTCGAATACAAAACGACTTTGGACATTCGAATCCAGAACGACATTGGACATTCTATTTCAGAACGACATTGGACATTCGAATCCAGAACGACATTGGACATTGGATTTTAAAACGACATTGGACATTCGATACCAGAACGACATTGGACATTCGAACCCGGAACAACATTGGACATTTGAAGCAATAAAGACATTGGACATTCGAACCCAGAACGACATTGGACATTCAATTTCAGAACGACATTTGACATTCGAAACCATAACGCCATTGGACCTTCGATTTCAGAATGACATTGGACATTCGAACCCATAACGACATTGGACATTCGAATCCATAAAGGCATTGGACATTCGACCCCAGAACGACATTGGACATTCAATTTCAGAACGATATTGGACATTTGATAGCAGAACGACATTGGACATTCGATACCAGAACGATATTGGACATTTGATAGCAGAACGACATTGGACATTCGAATCCAGAACGACATTGGAAATTCGTTACCAGAACAACATTGGACATTCGAATCCAGAACAACAGTAGACATTCGAATCCAGAACGACATTGGACATTCCATAGCATAACGACATTGGACATTCGAATCCAAAACGACATTGGACATTCGATTTCAGAACGACATTGGACATTCGATACCAGAACGACATTGAACATTCGATACCAGAACGACATTGGACATTCGGTTTCAGAACGACATTGGTCATTCGAACCCAGAACGACATTGGACATTCGAATCCAAAACGACATTGGACATTCGAATAAATATCGACATTGGACCTTCGATTTAAGAACGATATTGGACATTCGATACCAGAACGACATTGGACATTCAAATCCAAAACGACATTGGACATTCGATTTCAGAACGACATTTGGAGATTCGAATCCAAAACGACAGTGGACATTAAATAGCAGAACGATATGAGATTTTCGAACCGAAAACGACATTTCGATTTTTATTTTTAAATTATCAGGTTTTGCTGATAGAATGTGATAAGTTAGGATATGCAATACGTATCGTACATACTTTTTTGGATTCGAATGTCCAATGTCGTTCTGGGTTCGAATGATCAATGTCATTCTGGTATCGAATGTCCAATGTCGTTCTAGATTCGAATGTCCAATGTCGCTCTGAAACCGAATGTCCAATGTCGTTCTGGTATCGAATGTCCAATGTCAATCTGCTATCAAATGTACAATGTCGTTCTGAAATTGAATGTTCAATATCGTTCTGGGTTCGAATGTCCAATGTCTTTATGGATTCGAATGTCCAATGTCGTTCTGGGTTCGAATGTCCAATGCCGTTTTGGGTTCGAATGTCCAATGTCGTTCTGGATTCGAATCTCCAATGTCGTTTTGAAATAGAATGTCCAATGTCGTTCTTAAATCGAATATCCAATGTCGTTCTGGTATCGAATGTCCCATGTCGTTCTGAAAACGAATGTCCAATGTCGTTCTGGTATCGAATGTCCAATGTCGTTCTAAAATTGAATGTCCAATGTCGTTATGGTTTCGAATGTCCAATGTCGTTCTGAAATTGAATGTCCAATGTTTTTCTGGGTTCGAATGTCCAATGTCTTTATGGATTCGAATGTCCAATGTTGTTCTGGGTTCCAATGTCCAATGTCGTTCTGGGTGTGAATGTCCAATGTCGTTCTGGTATCGAATGTCCAATGTCGTTTTGAAATCCAATGTCCAATTTCGTTCTGGATTCGAATGTCCAATGTCGTTCTGAAATAGAATTTCCAATGTCGTTCTGGATTCGAATGTCCAAAGTCGTTCTGGATTCGAATGTCCAATGTCGTTTTGGATTCGAATGTCCAGTGTCGTTCTGGATTCGAATGTCCAATGTCGTTCTGGGTTCGAATGTCCAATGTCGTTCTGGTATCGAATGTCCAATGTCGTTCTGCTATCAAATGTCAAATTTCGTTCTGAAATTGAATGTCCAATGTCCTTTTCAGTTCGAATGTCCAATGTCGTTCTGAGATCGAATGTTCAATGTTGAATGTTTAACTTATTGCCAACTTCACACTTTAAATGTTCAATGTCGCTCTCTTATCCAATGTTCAATGTCGAACTTCTCGCCAACTTCACAGACTTCATTATATTTACGTGTATTCCTTTCTCAGCCCGACACATGTACATTCTCAGACCTAAATGATCGATCCTATGACCAAGATGAATAGCTTAAAAGGAATCACATTACCCCGTTCCGTCATTTGTTCAATATGCCATAAAGATGTAAAATACATTGTGGTCGTACCACGCATAACCAGGTTAAGTAATTCATTATACGGCAAAAATTACTCTTTCGTAAGTAAAGAAAAAGGTGAACTTACCGTACAACTTCCGGTACTCAGAAGTGGGCATTTTCCAGTAATAGTGCTAAGGCAGGATTCATCCTCACCCTTGGCCGTGCACTTTCCCTTAACACACTGTTTAGGCTGAAATTTAAACTGCTACTATAGTGGAAATTGAATAATATGTTTTATTCAACACAGGTGAATATGAAGCAGAGTAAAATGCAAAACATGTGGGGTCGCTTAATAATAAAAATGAATAGATTTTTCAAAATATTATCTAACATTTTTACCACGATAAAGAGGCTCACTAGGAAGGTATATATGGACATTGCTTAAAAATGCGTTTACTTCTAGTAACTATTGGTTCATGGCATTTTTGATGCTGTATTAGTGTTATATTTTTGAACAAATTGGCAGATAAACTCGTCACAACAGTTGACTTTAAAATTTTAAGAGATATGATAGTAAATAATAACTCAAAACATTATTGTATTGTAATCATACGATAGTTTGATTTCAAAGTTTGAGTTCAATTTACAGACTCGTCTGTTAGTAAGGGAAATCAGAAATTAGCGGACAGGTTGATGTGTAATCATATTCATTTCATACTTTTAATACTAGTTTGTATTTTTGTTCAATTATCATTGTCAAGTACAAGTTTCATTTTAATACGAAATGCCATTCATAATGCTTCATTAACGTTTAATTTCGCCAGCTGTATCGGCGGATTCCTGTTGTCAGAGTCAACAGCACAACTTTTTTAACAAAGAATTAGATACAATCTGTGATATAACTTATAACTTATTTTATTTGCACATGAATATAATATCAATGTTTATTCTTTAAATTATGTATACTTATTTGAAAAACGCAACAGTCTGCCATATTTTTTCCATTTTGTCTATATCATATATCTCACGGGAATAGGTGGACTCACATAACGATATGTTAAAGCGTTACAGAATTAAAACTAAAAATATTTTAGGTACTCTGACGGATACCTAACCCACACCCACAAAACATTACAATACATATACTTACTTATACCATCGGTATGCTTATGTAATTAATTATTACGATGATTATCCCAAATAAATTGCATTAAATAAAACAGATTTGTAAGCTTTACCTAAATTAAAGATGTTTCATTACTACTAGGACCTGAACTATAATGTTACCGTGAACAATTTTGATTGTTGCGTTCATGCAATAATAAATTGTACCGAATTCTTTTCGCAGCTGCTACCTGCGTGACATCCACGTACTTTGAGGAACACTTTATAAATGCTAAAAGCTCAACATTGCTTTAAAATTCATTAGTGAAAAAAGCTAGTAAATCATTGGCAGATTGAAATAAAACGTTTGTATTTATTCGAGTTTAAATAAAACCACGGTATATGTGAGGCGAAAAAAAAAAATTAGTAAAATGACTTTATCTTACTTTTGGTGTCGTCACCTTTGGTGTTACCTTCGGTGTCACAGCCCCTGAAGAGATACGCGTACTAAAAATTACATTCATTCTCTTTCTAGATTAATATGCAAAACATATTGCCTAAGAAAACAAAACAAAAAAGTAGTATAACATAATCCAAAGAACCAATGTACAAGAACCAGTTTTCAACCGCTAGATATTTAGAACATTTAGACTACATACGAATGATAATGAACGCCTCAGGACTAATAAACTGACATTGACATTGGAAGTAGGCTGGATCTGCCCTGCTACTGCTACATTTGTTATTATGGTCCTTTTTCTGCGGAACTATATTTGTGCTATACCTATTTTTGAGAACATGGCATTTATTCGACGATTAACTACCGGGGTTGTAACAGGGCTAGTGTTGTATTTTGAAACGGGTGGTTTCTCTGAATAAAGTGATTATATTAGATGGACATTATAGGCATTTATATTTAACTTGTTATTTAAGCGAACTATATTTGTTAGGACTCCCGCAAATTGGTGCTTTTGTGTGAAATGACTGAATGTATGATTCGAATTTCTGAACTGCATAGAGGTCGATGCATTGGTGCTAGAATCTGGCCTGGTACTTGTGCAAGAGCCCGGCCTAGTGCTCGAGCCACTTATGCCTGAGTCCGGGCTGGTGCTCGACCCATCGGTGCTAGAGTCTGGCCTGGTGCTGGAGCCACTGGTGCCAGAGTCTAGCCTTGTGTTCGATCCACTGGTGCTAGAGTCTAGCCTAGTGCTCGATTCACTGGTGCTAGTGTCTAGCCGAGTGCTCGATCCACTGGTGATAGAGTCTAGCCTTGTGCTCGATCCACTGGCGCTAGAGTCTAGCCTGGTGCTCGATCCATTGGTGCTAGAGTCTAGCCTGGTGCTCGATTCACTGGTGCTAGAGTCTAGCCTGGTGCTTGATTCACTGGTGCTAGAGTCTAGCCTTGTGCTCAATCCACTGGTGCTAGAGACTAGCCTGTGCTCGATTCACTGGTGCTAGAGTCTAGCCTAGTGCTCGATCCACTGGTGCTAGAGTCTAGCCTGGTGCTCGATCCACTGGTGCTAGAGTCTAACCTTGTGCTCGATTCACTGGTGCTAGAGTCTAGTCTGTGCTCGATCCACTGGTGCTAGAGTCTAGCCTGGTGCTCAATTCACTGGTGCTAGAGTCTAGCCTAGTGCTTGATTCACTGGTGCTAGAGTCTAGCCTAGTGCTCGATCCACTGGTGCTAGAGTCTAGCCTGTGCTCGATTCACTGGTGCTAGAGTCTAGCCTTGTGCTCGATCCACTGGTGCTAGAGTCTAGCCTGGTGCTCGATCCACTGGTGCTAGAGTCTAACCTTGTGCTCGATCCACTGGTGCTAGAGTCTAGCCTGTGCTCGATTCACTGGTGCTAGAGTCTAGCCTTGTGCTCGATCCACTGGTGCTAGAGCCTGGTACTTGTGCAAGAGCCCGGCCTAGTGCTCGAACCATTTATGCCCGAGTCCGGGCTGGTGCTCGACCCACTGGTGCTAGAGTCTGGCCTGGTGCTGGAGCCACTGGTGCCAGAGTCTAGCCTTGTGTTCGATCCACTGGTGCTAGTGTCTAGCCTAGTGCTCGATCCACTGGTGCTAGAGTCTAGCCTTGTGCTCGATCCACTGGTGCTAGAGCCTAGCCTGTGCTCGATTCACTGGTGCTAGAGTCTAGCCTTGTGCTTGATCCACTGGTGCTAGAGTCTAGTCTTGTGCTCGATCCACTGGTGCTAGAGTCTAGCCTGGTGCTCGATTCACTGGTGCTAGAGTCTAGCCTAGTGCTCGATCCACTGGTGCTAGAGTCTAGCCTGTGCCCGATTCACTGGTGCTAGAGTCTAGCCTAGTGCTCGATCCACTGGTGCTAGAGTCTAGCCTGGTGCTCGATCCACTGGTGCTAGAGTCTAACCTTGTGCTCGATCCACTGGTGCTAGAGTCTAGCCTGTGCTCGATCCACTGGTGTAGAGTCTAGCCTGGTGCTCGACCCACTGGTGCTAGAGTCTAGCCTGGTGCTCGATTCACTGGTGCTAGAGTCTAGCCTGGTGCTCGATCCACTGGTGCTAGTGTCTAGCCTAGTGCTCGATCCACTGGTGCTAGAGTCTAGCCTTGTGCTCGATTCACTGGTGCTAGAGTCTAGCCTTGTGCTTGATCCACTGGTGCTAGAGTCTAGTCTTGTGCTCGATCCACTGGTGCTAGAGTCTAGCCTGGTGCTCGATTCACTGGTGCTAGAGTCTAGCCTAGTGCTCGATCCACTGGTGCTAGAGTCTAGCCTGTGCCCGATTCACTGGTGCTAGAGTCTAGCCTAGTGCTCGATCCACTGGTGCTAGAGTCTAGCCTGGTGCTCGATCCACTGGTGCTAGAGTCTAACCTTGTGCTCGATCCAATGGTGCAGAGTCTAGCCTGTGCTCGATCCACTGGTGCTAGAGTCTAGCCTGGTGCTCGATCCACTGGTGCTAGAGTCTAGCCTGGTGCTCGATTCACTGGTGCTAGAGTCTAGCCTAGTGCTCGATCCACTGGTGCTAGAGTCTAGCCTGTGCCCGATTCACTGGTGCTAGAGTCTAGCCTAGTGCTCGATCCACTGGTGCTAGAGTCTAGCCTGGTGCTCGATCCACTGGTGCTAGAGTCTAGCCTGTGCTCGATTCACTGGTGCTAGAGTCTAGCCTTGTGCTCGATCCACTGGTGCTAGAGCCTGGTACTTGTGCAAGAGCCCGGCCTAGTGCTCGAACCATTTATGCCCGAGTCCGGGCTGGTGCTCGACCCACTGGTGCTAGAGTCTGGCCTGGTGCTGGAGCCACTGGTGCCAGAGTCTAGCCTTGTGTTCGATCCACTGGTGCTAGTGTCTAGCCTAGTGCTCGATCCACTGGTGCTAGAGTCTAGCCTTGTGCTCGATCCACTGGTGCTAGAGCCTAGCCTGTGCTCGATTCACTGGTGCTAGAGTCTAGCCTTGTGCTTGATCCACTGGTGCTAGAGTCTAGTCTTGTGCTCGATCCACTGGTGCTAGAGTCTAGCCTGGTGCTCGATTCACTGGTGCTAGAGTCTAGCCTAGTGCTCGATCCACTGGTGCTAGAGTCTAGCCTGTGCCCGATTCACTGGTGCTAGAGTCTAGCCTAGTGCTCGATCCACTGGTGCTAGAGTCTAGCCTGGTGCTCGATCCACTGGTGCTAGAGTCTAACCTTGTGCTCGATCCACTGGTGCTAGAGTCTAGCCTGTGCTCGATCCACTGGTGCTAGAGTCTAGCCTGGTGCTCGACCACTGGTGCTAGAGTCTAGCCTGGTGCTCGATTCACTGGTGCTAGAGTCTAGCCTGGTGCTCGATCCACTGGTGCTAGTGTCTAGCCTAGTGCTCGATCCACTGGTGCTAGAGTCTAGCCTTGTGCTCGATTCACTGGTGCTAGAGTCTAGCCTTGTGCTTGATCCACTGGTGCTAGAGTCTAGTCTTGTGCTCGATCCACTGGTGCTAGAGTCTAGCCTGGTGCTCGATTCACTGGTGCTAGAGTCTAGCCTAGTGCTCGATCCACTGGTGCTAGAGTCTAGCCTGTGCCCGATTCACTGGTGCTAGAGTCTAGCCTAGTGCTCGATCCACTGGTGCTAGAGTCTAGCCTGGTGCTCGATCCACTGGTGCTAGAGTCTAACCTTGTGCTCGATCCAATGGTGCTAGAGTCTAGCCTGTGCTCGATCCACTGGTGCTAGAGTCTAGCCTGGTGCTCGATCCACTGGTGCTAGAGTCTAGCCTGGTGCTCGATTCACTGGTGCTAGAGTCTAGCCTAGTGCTCGATCCACTGGTGCTAGAGTCTAGCCTGTGCCCGATTCACTGGTGCTAGAGTCTAGCCTAGTGCTCGATCCACTGGTGCTAGAGTCTAGCCTGGTGCTCGATCCACTGGTGCTAGAGTCTAACCTTGTGCTCGATCCACTGGTGCTAGAGTCTAGCCTGTGCTCGATCCACTGGTGCTAGAGTCTAGCCTGGTGCTCGACCCACTGGTGCTAGAGTCTAGCCTGGTGCTCGATTCACTGGTGCTAGAGTCTAGCCTGGTGCTCGATCCACTGGTGCTAGTGTCTAGCCTAGTGCTCGATCCACTGGTGCTAGAGTCTAGCCTTGTGCTCGATTCACTGGTGCTAGAGTCTAGCCTTGTGCTTGATCCACTGGTGCTAGAGTCTAGTCTTGTGCTCGATCCACTGGTGCTAGAGTCTAGCCTGGTGCTCGATTCACTGGTGCTAGAGTCTAGCCTAGTGCTCGATCCACTGGTGCTAGAGTCTAGCCTGTGCCCGATTCACTGGTGCTAGAGTCTAGCCTAGTGCTCGATCCACTGGTGCTAGAGTCTAGCCTGGTGCTCGATCCACTGGTGCTAGAGTCTAACCTTGTGCTCGATCCAATGGTGCTAGAGTCTAGCCTGTGCTCGATCCACTGGTGCTAGAGTCTAGCCTGGTGCTCGATTCACTGGTGCTAGAGTCTAGCCTGGTGCTCGATTCACTGGTGCTAGAGTCTAGCCTGGTGCTCGATCCACTGGTGCTAGAGTCTAACCTTGTGCTCGATCCACTGGTGCTAGAGTCTAGCCTGGTGCTCGATCCACTGGTGCTAGAGTCTAACCTTGTGCTCGATCCACTGGTGCTAAAGTCTAGCCTGTGCTCGATTCACTGGTGCTAGAGTCTAGTCTTGTGCTCGATCCACTGGTGCTAGAGTCTAGCCTGTGCTCGATCCACTGGTGCTAGAGTCTAGCCTTGTGCTCGATCCACTGGTGCTAGAGTCTAGTATTGTGCTCGATCCACTGGTGTTAGAGTCTAGCCTGGTGCTCGATCCACTGGTGCTAGAGTCTAGCCTGGTGTTCGATTCACTGGTGCTAGAGTCTAGCCTGTGCTCGATTCACTGATGCTAGAGTCTAGTCTGTGCTCGATTCACCGGTGCTAGAGTCTAGCCTTGTGCTCGATCCACTGGTGCTAGAGACTAGCCTGGTGCTCGATCCACTGGTGCTAGAGTCTAGCCTGGTGCTCAATTCACTGGTGCTAGAGTCTAGCCTGGTGCTCGATTCACCGGTGGTACAGTCGGCCTGATGCTCGATTCTCCGGTGCTGAAGCGAGTGGTGTTTCACTGTATGTTATACATGTTCAGAGATAGTTTGAATTTAATTTGCGTTGACACATTTCATTGTCAGAGAAAATGCCTAATTACTTTGATGCGTTAATTTACACAAAGACGCATCTAGACAAAACAGTATTGAATGAAACATTGTCTATAAAATCTATATATAAGCTGTAGTTGTTGATGCGAAAAGCTTGTTCAGGGGTAGCAGTTTAGGTGGTATCGATATTACACTTCTATACTGTCTGGTCATAGTGAATGTTTGTTTATTTAAATTCCATTCATGCGTAGCTATTTCCCAGATACAAATGACCGATATACACAACACAGTAGGCCCCGGAACTTGCATTCAAACAACAGGCGGTTTAAGTTGAGTTCATTTCTACGTATGGTTTGGAGACACACATTTTAATTTAAAGTATTTCGTTGACAAAGTGAAAGTATAAAGTTACCGGAACCCCCTCCTGTACCATTTATTGTCCCTGTTCCATTTTTCACGTTTCCTGTCTTATTCCCTCCTGCTACCACTGCTGGCGCTTTTGTTCCGACATTCCCTCCGACACTTGTATTTGTTTGTCCTTTGGAAAATGGTACACAATTAAACTTTGTAACTACGAATGCAATTCAGATTGTTGTCATATTAGATATTGAATTTGAAATATTTATCATATTGTGCAATAAGGATATTGATATGAAAACTATTTTATCTAAAGAGACTTGTCAGATTATGCAACCTTTTCTTGTATAAAGAAAATGCTAGTAAGACATTTAATAATATTCAGTAGTTAAAATATGCTTAACACATAATTTTACACTTATATTAAAAACGCCGAATTTTTGGACATGACAATAGTTTAATCATATTTTATTGCTCACTGTTTCAATATTACACACAATATTACATACAAGTTTAACACACAACAAAAAACAAAAGGGTTGGGCTACGATTTATTTCAACATCAGCATACAGCCCTTCCCATAGAAAAAATCTTATATTCTATTAAACAGACTAAATGTGAGCAAGTTACTTGAGAGAGAGCAAGAAAACAACAGAAAGATTACAATAATACAAGAGAGAGAGAGAGAGAGAGAGAGAGAGAGAGAGAGAGAGAGACATCAAAGACATGACAATACTTTTATTTAGCATGGTTCTTTGACGTATCATTGGTCCTGTACGTGTTTTTATTTTGAAGAGAGAAATTCGTCCATTTCTTTATTTTAAATAATGTAAAGACAAGGTTCTGTGCCAGCTAAAATAGATGATCTAATAAGTACATGTAGACTAGAGACTAGAAAGATTTATGATAATTTTATTTTACTTTGTCTTTGCCTATCTGACAATTAGGCCCTTTTAACCTTACACATAGAAAACTTTTACTTTAAGATATGTCTAGCAAAGGTACAGTTTCCCCAAGTAAAGTCAAGTCTAATTATTTATGTAGATAATATATGTACATGTTTATAAATATGTATAAATAGTTTTTAAAATGTATTTAGGGAAAAAGATTGATATGCAAAAGGTGTCAAAAGTTCAGCAAAATTTGAATTAATCAATAGTTGAAGAGTTTGATGTCACATATATATAGCTTAAGGAATATTCATCTTGCATTGGATCAGCAAAAATATCTGTAACATTCTCATGAGCCAATACCTCTATAAGGCACATATTTTTTTCGGCGCAGCCGTCTTAAACTCGCTTTTGCCCGGAAGTAGAAAATCTCTCGATAGCCAATTAAAACGTTGCTTGAATGTCAAATTATTTTTTGTCTACATCAGTACATGTTTGCTTTAAAATGATCAAAGTGACTAACATTTACTGAACACTTGAGTTGAGTATGGTTTGGAGACACACATTTTAATTTAAAGTATTTCGTTGACAAAGTGAAAGTAAAATATTAAGTTACCGGAACCCCCTCCTGTACCATTCATTGTCCCTGTTCCATTTTTCCCGTTTCCTGTCTTATTCCCTCCTGCTACCACTGCTGGCGCTTTTGTTCCGACATTCCCTCCGACACTTGTATTTGTTTGTCCTTTCGAAAATGGTACACAATTAAACTTTTTAACTATGAATGCAATTCAAATTGTTGTCATATTAAATATTGAATTTGAAATATTTATCATATTGTGCAATAAGGATATTGATATGAAAACTATTTTATCTAAAGAGACTGATTGTCAGATTATGCAGCCTTTTCTTGTATAAAGAAAATGCTAGTAAGACATTTAATAATATTCAGTAGTTAGAATATGCTTAACACATAACTTTACACTGATATTAAAAAAACCGAATTTATGGACATGACAATAATTTTATTTAGCATGGTTCTTTGACGTATCTTTGGTCCTGTACGTTTTTTATTTTGAAGAGAGAAATTCGTCCATTTCTTTATTTTAAATAATGTAAAAACAAGGTTCTGTGCCAGCTAAAATAGATGACTCTAATAAGTACATGTAGACTAGAAAGATTTATGATAATTTTATTTTACTTTGTCTTTGCCTATCTGACAATTAGTCCCTTTTAACTTTACAGATAGAAAACTTTTATTTCCCAATGTGGGAGGCCTGATGTAATGTAAATGATACTGCTGAGTCGGATTTGCCTGGCGATGCTTTGATCACGTCATTGTTTCTGTGGCGGTGGCACGAATGTCGTCAGGTAAATGACAGTCAGAATATGAATACTTTCAAACAAAACATTTTAACGTACAAACTTTTTTATACTGTTTTAGTGTCTTATAAGTCAGTATTGGCTGGATGTAAAACTGTTTTAACCAGATTGTATTATACATTGTGTAAAAAATGCTATGAATGTTTTACATGTGACACTTTAATAAAATAAAAAGTTGAATGTTTTTGAAGTTGTTATAAATATGGCACACCGAGCAAAACGTATTTAATACTTAAAGAATTGACATTTGTCTTTACATAAATGAATTAGCCGTATTTGAATGCTACAAACTGTCATTGCTAAAGTATTACCTGTATTATTCACCGGCGACGCTGTTTGTGCGTTTGTAAGATTTGTTTGTCCTTTGATAAATGGTACTATCAAGAATACCATTACCGCAACCAAACCTGAAATATATATCAAAAAGAGATAATTCTGCCATTAGTTTTCCTCTTTCGTACGCTTGACAATGGCTTCGTGACTTCTACTTTACTATTAGTTACAAAAATGTATATTATCTTCGGCGGTGATCTTTGTTACTGTCATTTATACCGATTTTGCCTGTCCATCAGCTTTTGTGACAACAACAATAGGTAACACATAAAATTTTGATTCTGCTATAACTCAATGTATTTATTTGATAGATAAAACATTTCTAGTCAAGTTGTTTGCTGTTGTAACATAAGATCCTCCGGTGAAAGATATTTTGTCCGAATCAAAATGTTCACCATTTTATTCTTAGTGATGCCGAATGTTCCTGCTTCGGCGACAATGATGTTAGCCCAATATATTTCATTTCGGCTTAGTTAATGACTGGAACAGACTTTTGTCCAAACGTAACAACTGCGGCGGCATTGCTAGCGTAGTCGGATCCAGATCTAATCGTTATATCTGTATGCGAAATATGCCTTGTCCTAGAAATCAATATTAGACCCGAGCTTCTTTTTCGCACGATATGGATTTATCCCGACCAACAACTGACCATATAACTATTTACACTATTATAATAGTCAGAATATGATTAAGATTCAATTTGAGTTAAACTGATATTATATTGATAAAATCTGTAAGAGTATCCTTTGGAAGCAGCAAAATAGAAGTTTTATTGAGTCTGCTCATGGCATGGGACGCAATATAATGTTTAACACTTTTCAGCTTACGGGATAGTCTGTTATACAGATAGTTTGGACTCCATTGTCTTAAAGAACAAGAACCAATACCAAGACTGATTTTAAGTATGTTAAACTTTTTGCGACCGAAGCTCAGGACTAGGACTGCTGTTGTGACTGTTATCAGAAACTATAGAAATTCCCCTAGCGTCGACTTAATTAAAGCGGAACTCTTGTCTAATATACAGATAATCTGAATGAACTCTGTGATCCGAAAAGGACCAGAAAATATAACAACAAAGGGTCCAACTTCGAAGTCTTCCGTTAGTTCAATATATCTGGCTCTGCAGATATATCAACCTGAATTTCTGACTCGTGTCCTTCAGAGAGACTTTCTGATCAAGATATCGTGATATGTATATAATAAACTATATATAGTTTTTAAAATGTATTTAGGGATTTAAAGATTGATATGCGAAAAAACAGTTGCTTGAATGTCAAATTATTTTTTTGTCTTCATCAGTACATGTCCGCTTCAAAATGATCAAAGTGACTAACATTTATTGAACACTTGAGTTGAGTGTTTACCAAGAACAATTTAATAACATTTATATTTCCATATTTATTTCGCAGAAATGCATTTGGTGCAATATCCATTAGAAACATCAAACAGTATGTATTTTTACATTTTAGGCTGAATCCCTGTTGTATAAAATTAAGAAGCGAGAGAAGGTCCGTCATTCCAACATATTTTCTCAAAATGAGCATGCTGTCCTATGGATATTGATATAGAAATGAAGGAGATAAGCTTTGTCATCTATTCATTTATATTTCAAACTACACTATTGTGGAGGCGTCCAGTAAATTTGTAAATAAAAGCGTGATTCATCTTTCAGAACAGAAACTGAGTCAAGAGTTCAAACTTCAATAAACTGCATGGATAATGCCGCTGATAAATATTTTGCAAACAATTACTAAAACTACCTTATATGTTGAAATGTAATTTAATTCAACATGTTAACTGTTTTATACAAATTATACACCAATTTTGACGGCGTGACATCTATGGAATAGAGAGTAGATCCAGTAAAATTGCAACATTTCTTTTTTGGCTTCTAGAAATAAAACCTCATTTTCTTAATTAAACCGTATCTTATATACAGTGGCCAAATAACATATTAAGAACATTTTGAAGTATTGGGAACCAAGAGTCATTATTACCTTAAGAACTATACAATCGGTCTTGAAAAGTGTTTTTATTGGATTCCAGAAATTTCTGAGTGTTTACATGATACTGTAAAGGTAGAAATTTTCGCGAGGGTTTAATTTTCGCTATATTTGCGAGGCCCTACATCTCGCGTAAATATTTACTATGTGTATAATGCAAAGTAAAGTAGGAAACCATTTTAACAATCTCGCGAATATTAAACCTCTCAAACATACTCAAAGTTTCAAATTTACGATATTTTGACCCAGCGAAATTATTACAGCATTATAACATTTGAAAATTATTCGTAATGTAGTGTTTCTATTTTGCAAATGCTAAACATGCATAATACCCCAACCCCAAATGCAGAAATCACTCTGATGGTTAAGAAACATCATTTTTCAAATACATTGCAATAGGATATATATATTGTCTTAAAATTATCAATTAATGCATTTACCTGTACCTGTAGGCGGGGTTCAGACTTTATTAATATTATTAATTTCATAACAACATCATACTATACAATACGACAGTACGACATGGCAAAAACGAGCACCGTGAAATACTTGTAATAAGGAGATGTTTTTAACACTTACTATAAAAGAATTTCAATTTTTAAAATATAAATAACAGAAGGTCCGTATAAAATTACTTACAATTAATTGATCTGATATCCATAACTAATAATTTGATACTGAAAGCTTATAAAATAGGTCCACTCTAACCGTGCTTGCGTGTATTCTTGTTTTTATACCCTAGCTGTTTGCTGAAATTAAGTATCCAGCAGGGTTTAGCCAATCAGAGCGTTTGGAATACCTTATCTCATAAGATTCGGTAGTCAAGTTAACGCTAAATGTATTTTTTTATCATTAGCAGCCTTTAAAGATCCTAGCACAATGTTTTTTTGAAATATTTAGAAAGATAAAACTTAAAGATAAAATGTCGAGATCATAATGGCAGAAAACTTTAAGGAGTTTGTGAAACGAGTGCGTACGTTGTGCGGCCCAACCTGCAATTGTTCTTTGTAAAAAGTTTCAATCTGATTTGTGTGCTTTTATGTTTTGCTGCCCGGATTTAGTATGCATTATGCATTATGATTTAGCTTTGTTTTAGTTTCTGGTTTTGTGTTGTTTTTTTTTTTTATTGTTTTTTTTCTCTATATCTTGTGTTATAATTTTGTTTTACTGGCAAAACTCTTATTTTGCACGATATACTTTTGCTTGTTCTAGTTTCCTGTAATTTGACTTTGTGTGTGTGAATACAATTTAATATTTTGTGCCTAACATGCTTTATTGCTTCTGATTGTAATTTCTAGGCATGTATTGTATTTGGGCATGTCATCGTGTTTGTTACAAATAGGTATTAATAGTTATATTCCATTCAATAGTGACTGGAATGTGACATGAAATTGCCTATTCAGAATACTGATTGTTATGGAAGTACTTCTTGTATCTTTTATCGTGTATTCAATATACGAATTTATATTTTAAAAGGAATATTTCGAAACGCACAGAAGCAGTATGCCAATTAAATTCCGGTACAATATGCGGTAACTCTAATCTCATATTAACCTCGTGCCCTTCAGATTTATAGTATGTTATATTAATTCAACACAATCCCTTTGGAGCTTAAATCAACAATAAATATAATGTGGAAATCCTCATGTAAAGTGTCCATAACAACGGTAAATATTTGATTACTGTAGCCGTAAAAGTTTGTGAAATCCGTTAATAATGTTTTAACATTTCCAACCAAAACTGATAAAAATGAGATATTGAGATATTATTTGGTGTTTATACCTTAACTAAGTATAACTGTGATCTGCACCGATACCAGCATAATCATGATAATGACTTTTCTTGCATGCAAGACAAGGTTTTCCCGCTTTTTCAATTTCAGTATAAAATATACTTGGTTGTTTGAGGAATTTTAAAGCTATGTCTGATGACAATAAATAGGCTTTATTACATATTAATAAGATACTAATAATATACATTAAGTATGTGGGTGCCATGTGTAGAGGTCACTGACAGCTTCATCATTTCTACACGGCGACTTTCTGTAATACCTTTTCCTTTAAGCTTGTAGAAGCAGGCATTTTCAAGCTATTGCTGAAAATGTCGCGTAGACAGTTTATATGCTAAAGTTCACTCAATGCTGATAAAACAAATGTAACGTGCTCACATTAAAGCATAACTCTTAGCATATTGCTGACGCTTTGGTGACTGCGAGTGACTGTAGAAAAACTCAACACAATGTGTTAGGAATTTTGTTTCAGTGTTAGAAATCAATATGGATATGGAACAGCACATCAAATTTATCTGCTGGATATATACATCTGCACAGAATACGTCATATCAGACGGTATCTTTTCATATTGTAACGCCTTGTTGAGTTGTATTCCATTGTTTATAAGTAACGTACATGGTACAAGAAAAATTCAGACCTACGTCTATAAGGATCTACAAGATAAGTCCCTAGCTTGTATTTGGGATATGATAGAAGTGTGCAGATTAGTTGCAAACATAAGCCTACATGACACGTTGTCGACTGTAGTGACAAACATTAAACCTTGATGTGTGACAATCGGAGCCTCCATGCTTTGGATTTTTTTCCGTCAAGATGAAGGAATCTGACACGCAGGCTGCTTTTAAATGTCTGCTCAATGCGTTTTATTTTTTACAATATTTCGCAAATGGTCCGATACATTTTTTCATAAGAAAACTAAAAGGCACGGGTAGATTTCCTGGCAGCACAAGACACCCAAAACACAGCTATAGCCATGCATCGCAAAAAGGCAAAAGAAAGACCCTCGACAAAGATAAACTGTAACGGAAAAACAAAACATACGGGATTCTTCAAAAATCCAACAAGAAGTACCTTTTAGTTATATTTAACAGGGAAAGCCATCATGATAAATGCAGTCTTTTTACACTGTAAACCACAGCAGAACACACAAACACACGCACACATGCACAGATCAAACAATCAGACCAGCAGGAAGAATAACACAATGGGGCTCCACTCAGGGACGGCCGGCGTCCAGAATTATAAATATGGTGGGCACCTAACCTCACTTATAGTAGAAGGAGACGGGGTGAAAATGCAAAAGGCGATTGCCCGTTTGGGGGAAGGTAAAAAGTCTTGGAACCGACAGTAATCTATATCAAGGAAACTGAGGGTTTAAACGCATTAAGGGCAAACCTCGCATTTACCTTATTTGCAACAGGTTCGACAAGACAAAATAAATCCCCATTGAGAAAGGCTCTAAAATAAGTGACAAGATACTAGATTATTAAAGTAAAACGTATAAATAGGGTCAATCTAAGGTATAATCACACCAATGTACTCAACAACTTGTCTGAAGTCAGAGTACCAAGAATCTAATTTTAAAGGGCACGACTAAGAAAGCTGCAAGCCAAAAATCCACAAAAAATAGACAACTATTGAAACGAATCCTACTCATGAGCCGCTTAATGGATCCTCACTTCTTGGTCTGCAGTAACCTTGTGAGTCCCACTCACATATATTTTCAAATGGTTACACTTAACTTATTTAGGGACCGCCAGAGCTAAAATACGGAAAAACATGAAATGCTTGATATAGATTGACACCAAAGTTGATGTGTAGCTTTCTTCTAAGTCCTCTCTTAGATTTGTTCAAATAGTTCCGCTTGACTGAAGTAAGGAGACCTCCAGATGTCATAGTTATAAACACTTCTTCCCTTGGACAGCTCGATTGATCATCATCAAACTTAGCCTGTAGTATCCATGTAAGGTCCTCTCTCAATTTTGCTCAAATGGCTCCGCTTGAATTTCTATGGGCCGCCGGAGCTAAAATAGAAAATAGCTTTAACGGCTTCTTCTCATGAACCGCTTGATTGATTGTCACTAAAGTTTGCCTGTAGCATTCTCACAAGATCTTCTACATTTATTTGAAATGTTACATTTGACTGATTTAGGGACACCAGAGCGAAAAAGAATACATATTAATGGTCTTTCAATATAGAACCAATTGATAGAATGACTCCAAACTTTCTGCAACCTTTTAAGGTGTTCTCTTAAATTTGTTCAAATGGCTCTACTTGACGTAATTAGGAGTTTCCAGAGCAGAAATATAAACTAATGAAACAACGTTTTCTCATGAACCGCGTGATGGATCATTGCCAGTCTTGGTCTGTAAGCCTTCTTTTTTCAAATAAGTCCGCTCGAATGATTCTAGTAGTCACTAGAGCTAAACATATCAAAAGAGCCTTTAAACAACTTCTTCACGTGAACCTCTTAATGAATGTTTACGTCAGGTTAGCGACTTTTGGCAACTTTTGCTCTCTTGTTATGTTCTTGATTTTTATATCTAAACAGGCAGTTTGTTGCTTCTTTAGAATTTTAGTAATCGTTTGTGCTTTAAGAGTATATTCTGTAAAGCAATAAAGTGCTATATAAATATGGTAAAATAATAGTAATAACACATAATTTGAAAGATATGAATGAACGTTTCCTTATACTGTCCTGCTGCTATTATTCCTATCTAATCAAAACCTATCGAAAGTCGTAAAATCATTGTTCATTTCTTTACCAAGCTCGCTGTCTTTACAGTTCGCCTGCTGCTAAAAGAGCAAATATAAAAGATTCGGTGCAAGTTATTTTTCACTGGTACTGCCAGTTAGTATGTTCGTGCTCGAAAGCAAGTCAGATAAATTTGGGACGTTTTGACTGATTAAAAGTGTTTATTAATATAAAAATTGCCTTTAGCTAACAAAAATCAATACACTGTTGATTCAGAGTACTCTGAACATGTCACTGTCACAAAATTGTTCCACCTCACGTAAAGTATTCAGGTAGAGGACAGGAATACACTAACACTGCCTAGCTCTAGAACCTGCTGTTATAGGAATGTGGTAGTGTCCTCCATAGTTATGAGAGGTCCAAGTCTCGCGTCCCGGTAAGGGCTTAAATTTTTGCAGTCTGTTTCAACATGTATTTGCAGGGTATTGAACTCTTCCACTGTTCTATATTTTGAGCGAAAAGTATACTCGACCATATTCTAGCAACACAGATCAATGCTGATTGTAAAACGAAATACACCTAAATAGCCAATGACCAATATATTATGTCCCTTTAATGTTTCTGCTATTTGAGAAATATATGGATATGTGATGCATTTCAAAACTGTTTTAACTTCATATCTATTTTTTGAGAAAATGAGAACCTGCCTCCTTCTCATTGCCTGTATTTGACACTTCAGCACTAATCACTGTGTTGATAAAGTTACTATCACTTTTGTTTTGTCAATTAGTGCGCAATGTATACAATTATCAATAAAAGAAGTTTATGAAAAGTGCCTTTAGTGCAGGAGGAAGTGTAAACACTGCGGACAGCCTTAATCAATACAATACAGAAAATGCTTCTAACAGGACGCATCCATGTTACGACTTTGAATTATTGATAAATGACTTAAAGTTCCTAGTTCATGTAAAATGAATAAGACCTGTTTGTTTAAAACTTTATTTCCTTTAGCATTCAGAAATCTTCATAAAAGAGGAGGGTTATGGCTTACAATTTACAAACATGTGATAGATATACAAACATTATTCTAATTAAGTTAATCATCATTAGAGCACATTGTCAGCCGAATAGCTTCATAAGGTCTTCAAATCAACACATTTAGAATAATATTAGCAGCAAATCAACACTTTTTGAATTTTATGCTAATATTTAGATACCATTTGTAATACATGAACTTAGAAGAGTTCATGAAATCATTGCATAACGTTGGTCCATACTTTAGTTAGCACTATCCTATTATTGTTCTAATATGCTACAATGGTTTATAAAGTTCTATGTGCTTGTTGGTAACAACGGTGATATATTTCAGTCATAAAGTGTTAATTCGTCATTCTATCGCTCAGTATCATAAATTGTACAAAACTATTATCTGGCCAGATTCTACAGTACAAATGCCAGAATAACAATGCTGACAAAGTAAAACATGTTCGAACGGAAGCTGACAGCTGCTGACTTAGGAGGTTCATACTTGTTGCAGAGAGCAGTTTCACAGCAAGTGTATGTTGTCGTTAGTGAAGGTGTAGTAGTCGTCTTTGGACAAGCACTGGCTCCACATCCTACTGTTACTTTAGTCTTTTGTCCAGTGGTTTGTACTTGTTTCTGTTGTTTTAGAAAATAGTAAAGTAGAAACTTTATAGGCATACTCTCGATTTTAAACTCATAGAGAAGTATGTTCTCTATTAACATAAGAATGATACATAAGATATATCTTGTTTAATGGTTTGTGTCTGCTCACATTGCTGCGAGACTTACATAAAAACTTAGCAAACATAGAGAAAATGATTACACTTCAATTTATAATGCCAAACAACTGAAACAAGTAATAAATTATTTCTTGGTCGATTACTTATTCATTCTTGAAAAGGAAGAAAGTAAACACTTACCGTGCAACTACCTTTAAAAGGACATGTCCCAGAAATGTTCTTGACACAAGATTCGTCGCTCCCATTGCATGTTCCATTAAGACATACAACCTACATGTATATTAAAAGAAAAATAGATAAAAGCAAAACTAGATAAAGATTATTAGCTGTTATTTTGAGTGTAGAATCTTTAAATTCAGGTCTTCATAAAATCAGAAATAGAAATGGCAGCTCCTTATAGAGTCTTGCACAGAGAGAGCGGTTTACGCATTATAAACGAACGGACAGACCATGATGCCGGTGTCGGCATTTACATTTACTTCGGTAGCTCTGGTTGCAGTACTTTTATTACGAAATTGCGTCAGGAGTGAGGCTAACGACGATTTCAGGGTAATGCAGGAAAAAATAAACGTAATTTTCTTGAATAATCATAAGATATACACTAAGTTATATCAAATTAAGAGGTTATCGTCGAATTGATTGGCTGTAGAGACTAGTCACACAGAGTACATGTACCATTTTGTCATTGAATATCAGGTGTTTGTAGACTTAAATCTTCTAGAAAGTATTTGCGGCAACATCCCAGTTATTATCTTTTTTGCCATTATTTATCAATGAAAATAAAAAAAAATCTCAAGATCTCGTAACCTTTGTCTTTAAAGCTTTTGAGAAAAAAAAGGAAATATTCAAATGGATGTTGAAAAACACTGAAAATAAAATCTTCCTTTTGGCTATAAAAGCTCTAACAGAGATTATATTTGAGGCATCATTTGAACCAGAATCTGGCAGATACAAGAACATTGAGAAGACCAAGAGAAGAACTTATTTCAATTACATGTCATTTGTTTGGATAAATTTCTTGTTTTACTGATATATTTTTAAAACTGATAATACAAACAAATTTTTTCAATTAATTAAGTGATCAAGATGGGTTAAGTTTTTAACTAAAAATTGATGACATTATAGTGCTTAAAGTTATTAATAAATACCATGTAATTATGAGGGTGTATAATGCCAATGTTGTAATTAAGTACTCAAAATATTCTAAAATTACTTCATTCGCACGAGTAATGTTGACTTCAATATTCAGTAATTGTTACTAGTTGTCTAGCAATGAAAATATATTTTAAATAATTTCTTGCCCTGTGTAAATTCGATTCATGGCTCTAATGCTGCATCGTACAATTTCGACAAATGGCTATTACAGTTTACTAGTAACGTGACAAACCGTTTTACTTCATTTTCCTTTGACATTTTTCCAGATAGTAATATCCCTTTTGCAATAACATTGTAGTAATACTTGAGAGTGAAGCTTTCATCACTCTCGAGCTAAAATGAATTAGTATCAAAAAATACCTGAGCTGTAAACAGAATAATTTGAACATATGACGGCTGAAAATAAAATGTAGTTAACTAAATCTTAAATAAACATTACATGTCATGTCATAAATACATACCTTTGTTGTTGCTGCTGCCTGTACAGTGGTGGATTTTACAACTGCTGTACTATTTGGTTCTGTTGAAAGTCAGATATAATAATTTAAAAAATGATAACAGAATATTGTTACACTTGGCGCTAACATTTCTCCATATAGGATAGTTTATATAGCGTGATTAATGAACAGCAAACACCAAATTCTGAATCAATGCCCAGTAAATTTCAACTTGATTTGGCAAATACCGAGCGACCTGATATTCTCCTGACGAATAGAAACGTTTGCTTATTTCATAACCAGGTACATTTGTATATCTAATTGTCCCATATTCTTATGTTACTTCAAATTGGGAGACACACCTGAACGAAACAAAAGTAAATATTCTGTGGACTAGTAAAGAGGAAAAGATTGCATCTTGCTTTGCTACGTCGCTGCCATGTCGCTGTCGGAGAATTGATATAATCATTTTGAAATTCTCAAAAAATACAACATAAGATAAGGTTTTGTTTTAAGTCGACAAAGCATAAAAATACAACATAAGCTGTAATTGAGCTTTTTAACCCATTTTTACACGCTTCGTTTTGGTATTCAATTTGGTAAGATCATGCTTGCTTCATTTTTCTAAGATCTTTCTCCCGCACTCTGACATGCTTTATTCGTCATATTGACTAGTGGTAACATACACACTACTAATTCATGAAAATACCATAAGTGGTTCTTAAAATAGTTGATTCCATCGAGCTTAGATGAGACGTATATTATTATAACCGCATTTTTCTTTATGCTTTGCTGCATTCTTCGTAGTGACAAGGGAGAGTGTGTGCTTGCATGCCTAATACTTGTCAACTTTGCATGCAGATGAATTAGCACATTCACCTAGCCTAGGAACCACTTCTGTTCCGGGGAAGGAACGATGAGGTTAACAACCACCAAATACATCGAAGGTATAAGGTCAAATTGCAGAATGACCGAAATCAAGATGAATAGTGTAGAATAAGGAAGAAGACATGATGTTACAATTTGAATGGCATGTAGAACTACATGTAGAATGCAAGTGCATTTTCAGTTGTCAAACTTATGTTAGTGACTTGCTATTTTAACAAAGCATGGTGCAATTTTTGTTAAATCTTGTTCCACAATATACTATTTTATTTTTTGTCTTAGACGTGACCGCAAGGATCGCGCACTTTAAAATATGGTTACATGTTTTACCTGTAGATTGATCTGTACTTTCTGTATCATTAGACGTTGAATTTTGTGCAGATGCAATCATAGCTGCGTCCACAAATACTGCAGCCACTACAAAATTAGTAATTTAAAAGTGGAACATACAAGTACAAACAAAGCAGCAACAAACGCAAGAATGAATGGAATGTATCGCTATTTGGTATATCAGTTAAGACGATATTTTTGCAATTCTGACTTTGTCTGCTAATTAAATAAGTATCGATATGGCGATGGTATCTTTTTCTTTTATGCATGTAAAATTGTAAACCACATACAATACTGACAAAAAAACTGTGCACTTGTATATTTGCTGTATTTTAACTACATATGTGTGTACATATTGCACTAATTTGTCCAACATTTGATTTACCATAGAAACTGATAGAAGGGTGTTGGGCATGTGCAAACCAAGCGACATGTTTTACAAGTTTGTGTCCGATGTACTGAAACTTCTGCAATCACAAAATCACATTTCACATTGAATTCGACTCGAGCGGAAACAACTCTTGTTATTCTCGTGTTGGGCACGCGTCAGTGACGTTGCAAGACAATATAACTGGTATCAATCTAAAAAAAGAGTTTTCGCCAATCTTGAAGTGTCAAAGATGGCATACGTTCTGGTAAGTCAAAGGTAATGATTGCAATACAAGATCGGTGCATGACGTTAACGCATCTACATCAAATATATAAAGCCGTAACAATACCGCAGTATAACGCGGTGGCTCTGTGCCTAACGTCATTTACGTTGGACTTGCATTTTTTTTGTGCCCAGTGGGCACGGGTTTTGTTGGTAGGGTACGCATTTTAAGCAGTCGAGTTGAATGGTTTGCTGATAACTGCTTGTTAGAACGGGAGCGGTTTGCAGTGGGGAAGGGGGAGAGTGTTATGGTTTAGGGCGGGTTAATTAGGATTCGAAAAAACAAATCTGGCCCAAATTTCATGAAAGGACTTAAGTAATTGCTTATTCAAATGCTTGGTTTTGCCCTTTAAGCTTCTTCAACGTTTACTTTTTTAACCATATTAGAATCGTATATTACTATTTCATAGATTAAATCATAACAATGTTGAATTTTACAGGAAACGAAGTATAGAAATAAGAAATATACATAAGCAAATGCTTAAGTTCGTTATATCGTGCTTAGATAGAAATATCATATTTGCGTGACTGAAATAAGTACTGCAGACAAATAATACTAACCAAAGTAAAATTTATCTATAATTTAGCAAACAATACATTGGTAAAGAAAAAAAAACATTAAATAACAATAACTTAAGCAATACACGGTGTTTATGCATATCGGATCCCTCTCTGTGGAAAATGAGAAAACGGATCACTCTCTGTTCGCGCACAGGACACTCTTTGGTGTAAACAATGAACTCCAACGTCAGTGAGCTCGGAAAATCGAAATTTTCGTCCTGAACACATATTTTGTGTGCATAAATAACATATGAACCACGGAAAGACGTAGCTATATACCATTGCTTTTTTATCGTTACATTTATTTTATCAGTTGACGCAAGTCGAAACGAAGATGGAATGTAGACGGAAGGTACTGGCTTGGATGAACATCGTGCGTGAATATAGCAAATATCTAGTACCTTATATGTGAAGTCGTTGATCCCATCTTAGTTGCAAATACACTTTATGTGGTTATTTTCATTATGTGTCCTTAAGAAAGCCCTACTTTCAATTTCGTTAATGCACGGGATCCCTCTCAGTCGGTGCAATTTTGCTTCACAGGATCCGTCTTAACTCTCTGCACCCGGCACGGAAACCCACTTCGACGAAATTTTCTATCGGCACCGGCACCCTTAACTTCAATATGGTATTCTAATTGAAAACATTTTTTCTAAGGGAAATAAATCGTGGTGTTTTTACTTACCTTAATATGTTTTTAATTGAAAATATATCAGCAATTTCACATAACATGCATATCTAAATTTTACTACCTTAGTGGTACTCAAGTAACTTTTAAACTAGAATTTGTATAATTTGATTTGATACAAAGAGGGGCCATTCAAGCTTAGATAGTCTGAGGCCCATACGGAAGATTGCTTCGGCAAGTATGCTGCCTCGTTAGATAAAGTCTTTATTATTATTATTATTATTATTATTAAAAGGGGGCATTCAGCGACACATCTGTACCATAACAAACCCCCGTCCGCCCGGGCACACAAGTCTGTACCGGAAACTTCGATATTTGTCGATACACTGACGCCTGACTTGTTCTATTTCATATCGGATGTGCGACGTAATTGGATGTGTGTCGCGGCCTTAATTCCTTTATTTAGTTCAGTATTGTCAATTTTATTCAGACTATTGAACAAATTTATAGTAGTTACAAAAACTCGTGCATAGCTAATAGCCTACAATTATTGTGGTGCTTTTAAATACGAACACCATCTCATAACTCTAAAACTGAAGTTAAACTGAGAGGGTGCCGGTGCAAATAGAAAATTAATTGTGTCCGAAAGGGTTCCCGTGCCGTGTGTAGAGAGTTAAGACGGATCCTGTGAGGCAAAACTGAGCCGACTGAGAGGGATCCCGTGCATTACCGAAATCAAAAGTAGAGCGTTTTAAAGGAAATATGATGAAAATGACCACATATTGTGTATTTATGAATAAGATGGGATAAACGGCTTCAAATCTAAGGTATTAGATACTTGCTATATTCAAGAAAAGTCGTATTTAAGTTTCATAAACATCGCACGATGTTCATCCGAGCCAGTACCTCCGGCTACATTCCATTTTCGTTTCGACTTGTGTCATGCTATATCTAGGGGCAGGGTATAACATGTAGAACGGCATTTTCGTTTTGGTCTGGTGCTAATTTTTCTGCACGGCACTAATTTTAAACATTTTACGAGAGAATGACAGAAAACCGGACAATGACAATACGCCACCCCTCCCAAATTTTGGAGACACAAAAAAATATTACAATACTATAATAAAACATTTTTTTTCAGAGTAAATGTTGACATGGACATTAAAAGGGTAGAATTTAAAGTATGTTTCTATTATAAGGCGATAAAATTATCTCGATCAACATCATATGTCCTGCGCTCGAGATAAGATACCAAGCGTTCGAGATAAGATGTCGTGCGATCGAAGTTATGTCATGCACTTGAATTAAGATACAGTGCACTCCAGATAAAATGCCGTGTGATTGGAATAACAAGTCTTGTGCCCAAGATAAGATGTCGGGAAATCGAGATAAAATGACGCTCACTTGTCTAAAATGTCTTGCGCTCGAGATAAAATGTCCTGTGCTCAAGACGAGATGTTGAGCGATATTAAATAAGATGGTAATGATGGTTCTAGATCGATCATCTTAGTTTTACTGCTTAGAAAGATATAAAACACTTAAAGAAGCCAGTCACAACCACAAGAAACTATGCCATTTTACAAATGTTTGAAATTTCTTAGAGAAAAAAGTTCCATGGCGAATCTTTGTGACATTTAATCATTCTGAAATTGAAGGAGAGGTTTACGACTAGAAAAAATCCCAAAGTGTCCTTTGTAAACATAATTATAATGAAGATATACTCGCTTTTGGTGGAAACGGTTTGAAAACTTCGGTAGAGAGTTGAAATGAAATTATATATTATTATAGGTGGGCCGGTGGTGTAGTGGTAACACATTTGACTGTCAATCCAGAGGTCCGGGGTTCGAATCCCGGTCCAGGCACTGGAAATTTCTGAGATGCTCTTGAGTGTCTCCCACCTAAATAAGAGGCATGTACTGGTTCTTCCCAAGAATGAAGGCTGCGCGTGTATCGGTGCTATACACCGGGCACGTTAAAGAACTAGACTGTCTAGGCTACGTTAGCCGGACAGGCCTGTATCTAAATGATTTCTTTCCATCTGTTCTGGGGGCTTTATCTCACTCTGTCCCTCTGGTCATCGCTCTGTGTCTGTACTAGTAGAGAATGAATTTCGCACCCTGTGTGGCTGCGTTTGCTATATGTCAAGCGCCTTTGAACGCCCCGGTCCCTTCCCTTCCACCTCTTAACTCCCAAAGCACGTTATCCTCAAATTATAAAGCTACTTCTCTTGGGGTGTTTTTTTTTTTTTTTTTTTTTTTTTTTTTTTTTTTTAATCTATGTCTGTTTAAGTGTCTTTGAGGAAAATGCGAATACTGTTAGAATTACGTCATAACGAAAGACCTTTAAGCCTTGCGTATATTGAGCAGTAGCATAATATACGACCAAGATAAGACGATTGAATAAATACACTTGCATACAATACTTGTAACAAGAAATTATCATTAAAATCATATGCGATTAAATAGGAGATATGTAGCTTTTGGCTTTGCCATCTATCTGCCTCTGTCTGTCAGTCTTTCTGTCCGTTCGTCTGCATTTAGCTTGTACGCGTTTCTAATCTGTATCTGACCATTTGAATCGTTGCCTGCAAAAAGGAAACAATAGAAGCAAAACTGGCCTTTTATTAACATATTACAGGTTATATGGAGTCAAACAGAACTAAACATTTTGGTTTCATATCTCATTTACACCGAAATATAAATAGGTATTCAACCATTTTTATAATTGCTGGAATTACAGAGATACAGAAAGAGAAAGTGTTCAAACCAAGTAATAAAATCTGTATGAAGATGCTTTGGAAGCATAGAATGCAACCAAGCAAAATAATAGCAGACTTGGTTTGTCTCATCTTACGACAAATGTTCTAAGTCTTTTCATACACACGTTGTTCCAAAACCACATGGACTATTATGAAAGAAAGATAATTATCTTTAAGTTTTATTCGTACTAACAACTGTCGCCGTGAAAATGCAAACCAACAATGGAGTAATAATATAGATATATAAATAGGTATATTGGAGTTCCTTATAATTCCATTTCTAAAATGTTGTGTTTAATGTCGTGTATTTGCTGCACATTTTTATTAACACTGTTTTGTAACTTTGGAACATCGTGATGATTACAAGTGAGATTGTGTGTACTAACTCTCCAATAATGTTTTTATGGGGATGTACTTTACAAACTTCGTAAGACTTTGGGGCATTGTAATTTTCCATCTGTATTTGGTAATATTATAAAACACTTTAGGAAAATAGTTTTGATTTTGATTTTTGTCTTACAATTTTCTTAGTCGTGCCCTTAAAAGTTAGGCTCTTGTTGCTCTGACTTCAGACAAGTTGTTGAGTACATTGGTGTAATTATACCTTAGATTTACCTTAATTTTTTGTTTTGTTTTATTTATCTGTTATTTTTGCACTAATGTTAGAGCCTTTCTCAGCGGGGATTTCATTTTCATTGTGTTGTCTAACTTGTTGAAAAAAGGGTAACTGCGAGGATGGCATGCCCTAAACGCGTTTAAACCCCTAGTTTCCTTTATATAGGTTACTGACCGTTCCAAGGCGGTGCCCCTATTTTCAACTGGTTGTTTTGTCTGTCTTGTATTGTTTGTTGCGTATGTTTTCTTGTTTGTTGTAAGCGTTTTTCCTCCTCCTCACTCCCCCTATTGCCCCCTCCTTTCCCTTGCATTTACGTTACTTTTTGCATCCCCTCCCCCTTTACTTTGAGTAAGTTTTCGTGGCTCCCCTTAGTTTTGGCTGCCGGAATCCTAAGACGGTACACGATTGCTTTTTCCTACTTGTGTGGGTGCGCTTGTATGCTTGTGAGTCTATAACAGTGCCCTACTGTTTTCTTATGTGTTGCTTATGTTTTTCTATATTATTCAGTTGATCGTGGTTGTGTGTTTATCTTTGGTACTTGAGTGTGACTGTTATTAAAGAACATGGCATTCCCTTGTATATTCGTCCTTGTTCAACTTTCTCCTTCGTCCCCCCCCCCTTCCAGCCCCATTTTGCCCCTTACCATTTCCTAGGATGTTTGAAGCAACCCGTCTGAAGTATTTTTCCATTACAGCTTCTTTTTGTTGTGGGCCTACTATGCAAATGCGTGGCCCTGGGGCTGTGTTTTAGTGCTCTGTGCTTCCGAGAAATCTACCCTTACCTATTATCTTTTGAGATACACCGCATGTTCAGTTTTCAATCCTTTTACAGTTTTGTGCTACGCTTTCCTCTTTGTGTCTGACAGAAGAGGAGAAGGACTCTATGATAGGCAGTTTTTAAATCCTATCAGGACTTAAATGTTTCGATGTCTGTGTTCTTACCTGTTTCTTCGGGCCCTTAAGGGTGTTTCTTTTGATGCTTTGTCTTCTGCAAAGGCATCGAGGTTTGTTTTTTTTTTGTTCTTAAGGGTTGCTTTTAATATAAATTTACAAGAGTATAGTTGTGTTTTATATGTCATGCCTTCTGTTGTCATTGCGTATGTTAGGGATTCAACTGGCAGGGACTACTTTTAATCACACTAACCCATGATTATGAAACATGGGGGGGGGGGGTAAGAATGAGGTTAGGTGCACCACAAACCGGTTTAAGCTCCCTAGTGATATTTTGGACCGTTCTAAGTCGGTGCCCCACTGTTCGTTTCGTTCTCGTGTGTTTGCTTTGTATATATGTGTGTGCATTTTTGTGTATGTGCGTGCATGCGTGCGTTAGTCGTGTGCACGATTTTAGGGAGGCTGCGTTTATGGAACGTGGCATTCCCTGCTACATATTTATCCTTGTTTTTGTGCTAATTAACATTTCAAGACGATGTCAAACTGTGTTCCTTCATTTGTTCGTTTCGTCTTTGTTGTCTGTATGTTTTTCTTTGTTGATTTTGTATATATGTTAATCATGTATTGTTAATTATAAGACTTGTGGTAACCAGATACGCAATATACGCTGTAAAGTCCATATCAGGCGAGATTTTGTCTTTTGTCTTATGGCTAATTTCATGTACGTGACAAGACAAAAACAGGATAGTACCTAAAATTTTAAATCATGAAAATCAATTAGAAAACTAACATTGAGATTTAATATATAACATTTAAGACCAATTATAACTATACTGAAATCTTGATTTTGATCATTTTTATCATATTTTTTGTGCTTTTCTTAATCTTCTAATTTCTATGCAGCCCTTCCTGCAGATAGTCTTATCTTTCAAGTTAAAATTTTAAATCCAACATTATAAATTGAAATGGATTACTCCGAAAAGAACTTATCTTACTGTGAAAAAGTTGTCAAATACATGCATATTGTATGAAATCTAAAACTCTAATAAAATGAATAAAGATCAATAGTAAAGCTGAAATTAAGAAATTATGTTATTTCTACCATATCAAATATCATATATAGCATTAACAAAACAAAAACTCTTCAATATTGACATTACAATAAAATGAACTATCGCTAAGGGTTTAATCATATAGTTAATTCATTATTCTTTTTAACTGGTGTTATACAGGTGCATATATAAATGTCAGGTAGGATTACTATTTGTGTTATTGATTGATCTACACCATCGATGCCATTTTGTTTTAATTAATTGGTAAATTACTAACCTGATAAATGAAATATATCTGGTTTTCATGTGGTCTCTTGACCAAAAGAAATTCAAAGAAACTTGTAGAAGGAAAAATAAACATCCATACATACTTATACATAATACACATGCAAAATCCCGCTATGGAAACTAATTATTTCTACAATGATACTGTAAATATTAATAGTAAAAGCATTGAAAAAGGTAGCAATACTGGTATTCAAAACTACTAAAAGTAAAGCTTAGGTTTGATAAATATTTATTATTAATGGGTGTTGATAAAAGGACTAACAACAATGAAAATGATGGTATTATTGTGTAAACATTTCTGTTCAATTTAAGAAAAATAAAATGAAAAATGTAAAGTCGCCTATGAATTCAATTTACAGTTTTATCTCAAAGATAACTGTTACCTATAACATCTCTTAAAAAACTTTTTCATCTTTTTAGATATAATGCACTAGTATATATCTCGTTAACGATGGGGTAGAATACTCTGTTAAATACAGAGTCGGAAATGTTAGAATAGCAAAATATCAATCGTTATCCACAAGTGTCACAAACTGACATACGGGCCTCAAAGTATCACTAGTATAAAGGCAGGTATTGCATCATCTTTTTGTAAATTTTTTAGTTATTGAGATAAATGTCAGAATTTTCGCATAAAATACCTTTCATGTTTTACTGCATTTGATAACTTAGATTTAAGTAAATGTCATTAAATTCGGTTCAGTAATAAATAAGTTAATATTTTTTTTAAACTTCAGAAATTTATAATTTTATCTCCCATACCACTATTACAGGCATTAGATTGTCCAATATTCTTTCCCGCTCACCACATTACTGACTGACACAAGTAGGCTTCTTTTAAAAAAGAAACCTAGGAGAGGTCCAGTGTTGTTCCTTTTAAAGTTATATCAGAGACATAGATAAGTAATAGAAAGAGCATTGAAACTCGAGGGTAAACGATTTGTACGAGGGGGCGTAGCCCCCGAGTATAAATCGTTTACCCGAGAGTTTTAATGTTCTTTCTGTTTTGTATCATAGCC
Source organism: Mercenaria mercenaria (assembly GCF_021730395.1). NCBI lineage: Eukaryota > Metazoa > Mollusca > Bivalvia > Venerida > Veneridae > Mercenaria > Mercenaria mercenaria. The sequence goes on from NC_069362.1 coordinate 32,150,179, forward strand.
ATCCATATATGGTAGTTGTAGGCGTTCCACACTGCCATATACAGCAGTTCAGTGAGTACTTAAAATCCTTGCTTTACAAATGTGTAAAGCCCAGTTAAAATAAACCAATGCTAGAGCAGAAAATCAATAAAATACACTTCGCTGTCTACTGTTCCAGACACGCTGGCATACTTTCCTATCCAACAGTGCGGTGACTAGCGTGCGGGTATTAAATACCTGCACACTTTTAGTTACCGCACCCTGTACTCAGAGTATACGAATTACCTGCACCAAATTTGTTAAGAAAAAACACTGAACTATGATACAACAATTGTTATCTGATTGTTATCTGGTTATATGATAGGTTTTGCTATAGACGAAAAACAATTTCCCTGTTGCAGGTCACTGTGACCTATTAGGGGTCATAGTCACTGTGACCATGAGCTGATTACCTCAAAATCCATAAGTCATCTTCAGGTCATGATCAACTTCCGCCAAACCGAGGACTGTAAGCCCAAGCATTTCCTAGTTACTGAATTTCATTTAAAAAGGTTCAAAAGCTACCACTGCAATAATTGTACACTGAACTTGGCCCTGGTGAAAGCTGCCAAATTAGCATCTTACCATCTTACATCTTTTTTGCGAGAACCTCACCTGCCAGGCTTGTTTGTCAACGGGCCCAAGAGAATAGCTTCCGAGAAACTTTAGAAAAGCTTAGAAGAAAACCCCAATCAAACGGACGTCTGCCGGAAGTGAAAAAATACATCATTCTTTTTTTTAAATGATTTTTTTTTCAGATATTTTATTGTTAATGTGCTATTTGAAATTCTAAACATTTTATTATATCAATGATCAATGTATTAAATACGATCAGAAGCTTCCCATTCATCCATCCGACAGACACTCACATAATTATAAGACTATTAAAGAGAAAAAACGAACAACAGCAAAACAAAATAATAATAATAAAATAACTGACATCATGATATGTAAAAACTGTAATAATATAATTATTTTAAGCACTGGACTGTAACATGAACAAATGTCGTTTGATATTTTTTATTTAAAAGGGCGTGATTTTTCATCCTCTTGTCTGTAATTTTTCATCATAATCTTCTCATATCTTTATCATAATTTAACTTTAGTTATTCTAGTAAGTAAGTAACATGAGAATTGATAGAAGTATCAAGTGACGTATTGTATTCAAGTGACGTATTAACTTAATAGCACGTACACTTTGTATAACTAGCACGTATTATTGGGAGCCTGCAAAGGTATGGTGTACCAGTTTGTGTTTATATTTGTATTTGTTATGGTGCTTACCATATGTTATATATTTTAGCTTCTTCCACCAAACGACAATTATCCTGGTGATGTCTCGCCTGGATGTGACCTCCCAGCGCTGAGGGTCTACGTCCCATGGTTGTACCTTAACCACCAAGCTGTTGATCTTTGTAAACGAGTGAGATAGCACGGGAATACAAACACCGGACATGGGGAGCCAGAATGGGACCAAATTCTTCGTGATTTGATGGGACAGTATTTTAAATCGTGTTAAATCGTGCTACTCTAGTTAAGTGGAACTGAAACATCTATGAAACGTCACTATGAAACTGTATAAGAAATATCGGACTCAAACATCTTTTTTCTACAAACCATTATAGACATTGTATTCTTGCATACCAGACGGGGATTTCCGGTATTTTTACCGGTGCTGGAAAAATCCATCTTACACCCCGGGGTGTAAGATGACTCTCGTGCTTTAAATGACGTATTACGAACTACATACATGTAGAAGATTTATGTAGTTATTTATATTTTATTTCGAAAAACGGAATAAAAATCCAATACCTTGACAGTTCCTCTTTGTTCCTGATAGTATATTTCTCGATTCAAAACACGTTATTTTATCAAAAATTCATAACGTTACGCTGGAACTGATAAAACAAAACCGGAACTAAACATTGTTATTTGTCTTTGAAACGTCATGACGTCTTTCCTGTTTACGGACGTTGATTTCCCGCGCTTTGTTTAAATACGCTGCTATAAGAAATAGTTCTAAAAAGAAAGCCGTTCGACTGATTTTATTTTTATTATTATATCTTGATATCGGTATGCAAGAAAAAGATTCTGTCACTGGTTATAGGTGCAGATGGGAATATCCGGCTCTCGGGTAACTGTTTAGGCGGTAACTCGGTAGGAACCTCGTTACCGCCTAAACAGTTACCCTCGAGGCCGGAAATTTCCATCTGCACCTATAACCAGTGAAAGAATCTTATACTCGATGTTTTCTTTCTTTCTCTTTATTAATTACTTTTTTCTGTTCATTGTAAATATTCATTACTGTAAATAAACTGGTACATATTGTAATTAGTGTTAATTTGTTCGTAAAGTTTCTGTCACATTAAGTTTGTAAAAGTAAAATATGTTTCAGTGCATATATATGACGTACCATTTGGGTCAAAAGTCTGAAATCGTTCGAGCGGTACCATAATACACGGTAAGCGTGTAAATTTACACGCTCACCGTGTAAATTTATACGTTAAGCGTGTATTTTACACGGTTAGCGTATAAAATACACGCTAAGCGCGTAAATGTACACGCTTATCGTGTAAATTTACACGCTCAACGTGTATTTCCGTTGACCCGATTCCTAATTTAGAATTCGAGCGAATAGACCAATCAAAATTTAGTTTAGAACTGCAAAAATGACTGCATTCACCGCGGACCAGTAGTATGTCGTTTTCTGTACCCATATGGAAAAAATGCAGACAGCAGTAGTTTCTTAAACGAGTGTATATTATTAAAAGTGGGAAATAATTCACAACTAAAAGAAAATGAAGAATAATTTCATTGAAGAAGTTGTTAATGTTTATTTCCGGGTAGCCAACGACCGGCTTCGCGAAGTCCCAGTTATGTATATGATGCGTACCTGTAACTAACAAACTTACACTGAAATGGATAATAATTTATAACTACAGCAAAATGGAGAATTATTTCATTGGCGAAATGGATAATATTTATTTCTGGGTAGTCAACGACTGGCTACGCGAACTCCCGGTTATTTATTTGATGCGTAATTGTTACTAACAAACTTAAATAAAATTGATAATAATTTATGACTACAACGAAATGGAGAATAATTTCATTGATGAAATGAATAATATTTATTTCTGGGTAGCCGTCGACCGGCCGCGCGAACATCCTGTAATATTTATCATGCGTACGTGTAACTAACAAAGTTATTACTGAAATGAATAATAATTTATAACTAAAACGAAATAGAGAATAACTTCATTCACGAAGTGGATGATATTTATTTCTGTGTAGCCGGCAACCGGCCGCGCGAAGCCTAGAAAATGTATATTATGCGTTTAGTTGTTGTTGGGTTTTTTTGTTCGAGTTAAATATCATATTTTATTGCTTATTACTGTTTACATTTCTACTAACAAACATCAAAAATGTACATGTAAAGCCAAGAAAATAAACAAATAGGACGGGCCACAAGTACATGTAACTAACAAACTTATTACTAAAATGGATCTTAAATACAACGAAATAGAGAATATTATTTCATAGCCGAAATGGCTAAAATTTGTATTACCTAAATGGAAAATAATTATATATGGAATATTTAAAGATCAATTATTTATACAAAAGTATTTGTCTTATTTTCTTGCTCGACCTCGCAGAACTTACAACCTGCCGCAATAAGCTTGCATGATACTTGAATATTAATTAAAAAGTTGAAAATGAAATATTCAATTAAGTCCAGCCTTTCATATTGTATCCACTAAAGTGAGGATGAATTCATTCCGTATTCAAAAATAGTAATCGTCTTAAAATTGTTATCATTTCTATTGATTCTTCGAATTGGAAGTTTTTATTTGAAAATATGAAATGGCAGCGTTCAGATTTAAGATAGAGAGAGAGAGAGAGAGTGTGTGTGTCTATTTTTTGCGGAGTTCCGCTTTATCGTAATTTTTCTATTAAATTACGGATAATGACTTTGCGCACAATACAGGTTCAATATGAAAATGATCCAGCATGTAAATTAAAAAATAGAAAATTATAGATTTAGAGCTCTATATTAGCAGGAAGGTCTAATGCGTATCAGTTCTTCCAGATAGGTATTTCTCATCAGTAGTAGTTTAAGTCCTTGATTCATATCTAACGAATTTACATTTTTGTTTGTTACTACACGTTCATCGTTTTTAAAATAAATGTCAATTAAATTTCAAAATATATTCTTACAGATTTTAGAATACTAGATATCCTGTGAAATTTTTATTTTCGTTTTACAAGACAGCTCCACCACGTGATATATTGTTTTGTTTTTGTTTTATTCATTTTTATTTGTTTACGCTGCGCTGCGTAGTTATGACTGTTTCCAATCAAACTAATCAATCGTAGGCCCAGCGAAATTTGAATTTTGAGACCCGTTGCCAGATACAGGTCGGCGCCTGGATTGATTCCAAAGAATTAGATTCATATTATATAATTAAAAGGGGCCTTAATTCAAAGCCCGGGTGTTAATTTGGAACATGTCTGGATTTTGGCTGGAGTATTTATTGTTATTGTAATGTTTGAAATGTTATACCCCCTAAATTATGTCTAAATTGCCAAAATAATAAATAGATTATGAGATTTATATTTAAATTTATTAAATTCAGTCATCCAGTGTAATACTTACACTCCTGAAGCGCCTAAGGAAAACTGCCACAGTCAATGAACTTCATCTACACTTACTTCTTTATTTTATTAATAGAAATTTTTTTAAAACTTTAAAACTTTAAAAACCCATATAAAACATAACATACACGTGACATATTAATCCGTGTTCGTTCATATAGTGGCATTGATGACCGAAGGCATTAAATTGTATCATATCAAAGCCATCTTATATGCTTCAGTAAATTTTATGATCCGCTCTAATTAGGGAATCTCGAAAGGATTTCCTGTTCTGATAACCTAGGTGACATATGTTTTATCATGTCATTTTGCATAAAAGTTATGTAATGATTTCCGGTAGATCACTTAAAACAGCAACTTCAGGGACATAGAGCCGCTCGATACCCACATGTCATTAAAGTCGGAGAAAAATAAATACTATTATTATATATATATTATTTGAAGTTGTAAAAAATAGATATATGATAACAAATGACATCTTAAAATGTAAAGTACAAGTTTTATATGTGTATGATGTGTGGAATTAGATTGAAATGCTTGTTCTTTTCTGACGAAAATGAGAGTAAAGCAGGCTTTTCAGGTAAGATAAAATATACATGTCTTTAATCGAAGCATATATACAGAAGAATAAATTACTTGACTGAAATCATCTTTACAGTGGCAAAACATTTCGTAATATAATGAAAATATTATGTATGTTTCCTTAAAAGTAATAATTCAATCATAAACTTTATAAATATCTTCCTTTGTAACATGTATTTTGATTGGCTAATTTATTTAAAAGTGTAACTCAAGCGAGCGATACGCGCTAAGCGTATAAATTTGTACGCTAAGCGTATATTTTACCCGGTAAACGCGTAAAAATACACGGTGAGCGTGTACATTTATAGATCTGCCGATTGAAATACACGGTAAGCGTGTAAATTTACACGGTAAGCGTATAAATTTACGCGCTAACCGTGTATTATGGTATCGCTCGAGCGATTTCAGACTTTTGACCCAAACGGTACGTCATACATATACGCTTCAGCCAAGCTATAGATTCTTCCTTGTCATCAGACATTATCGAATAAAAATGCCCTAACGTTTTTCTCAACAACTTTAAAATTAATTCAGTGGTAACCAACCAAAATCAGGAAAGCATTTTTTTCTCTTTTTTTATTTAAAAGGGCGTGGTTTTTTATGCTGAAAAGAGCCTATTTATGAGACAATTTTATCTTTAGTATTGTAAATATTCTTTCTCATTAGATTTGGATTTATCGTATTTTATCGGTAAGGTTTGCTAAAGCATGTTGTCATGTTTACGACTTCAATGAACGTAATAAATATATTACCAATAAACATCTGCTACCGTTATCATAAAATGCGAAAATACTTTTCTGAGTTTTTGTCGTAATTCAGATTTGAGTAATTTAAATACACTTCTGTGATAAAATATATCAAAATCTGACTTTTGGAGATGTTGTTTACAAACTTTTTAAGATTCTAAGTCATGAAAATAATCCAATTGTATTTCGTAAAAAGAGGTTTTGAGTACAGGTGTATATTATCTTCAGTTTTGTTTTTATGTATTTTTCAGGAGCGCTCTTGTGTTGTACATATTGTGTTGGGTGTGTTAGGGAACCACCTGGTGGAGATTACTCTTATTTACATTGTTCTTGAAGTGTTGAACACGGGTGGGATTAATAATGAGGTATAGTGGGCGCCATCAACCGGTCTGAATCCTCTCTTCAGCGTGTTTTGCCATTGACCGTTCCAAGACGGTGCACCACTATGTTCCGTTATTTTTATTTGTCTTTGTCTTAATGTTTTACTTTGTCAATGTTTTTTATGTAAACATCATTTACACAACCATACATACAGTGGTTCGGTGAGGCTGCGTTCTTGGAATGGCATTATTCTTACTATTTCTGTGTTTCTTTTTATTCACCCGATTACGTCCAGGTTGTATTGCACTTACTTAGGGTCAATCATGCAAGTTTTATGTGGTCCTACCTACTTAATCCTTATGTAAGGTTCATTACAGAATATTTCTTTTTATTTTTTGTTGATATTCCTACTTTCCCCACTATAATATACCTTGAAGTTCTTGTATATACAGATCACTAATAGGCGGTATTTTTAACATTGTAAATGTATTGTCGTCTTATAATTTGACACAATAAGAATGAACACTTTTTTGTAAATGCTTGCTTCTATATCTATACATTCAATGTACTTTCCATTTGTATTTGAACGATAATTGTTGTGAAAACCAGATACTGTTTAAACTAATGCATTTCAGATAACGCACTTTCTGTGATACAGAAACCCACACATACGTTTTCGATTGACTTCAAACATAATAATGTTATAACAAGTGTAACTAGAAATCAGTGTGTAGTTTGAACCCACGCATGCACGCATGCATGCACGCGCGCACATACACATCCACACACACATTTGCGAGCACATCTGAACCAGTATAACTGAACTGGATCGAAGTGTTTTAAATGATAGACAAATTAGTTTTACGATCATACTCGTTAATGAATTTTAAGAACGAAGAACGGTTAGGAAAAAAGTTTATTCATACAACAAACAAATGTGTATATATCTTATGCCAGAATACTATTTCAATCCACAGTGAACAAAAAGTTTTAGTAGCATTATTCTACTACTGTTATTTATCATTAGAGTACTTTGTCGGCTGACAAGCTTCATCAAGACTCTTCCAAGTAACGGATTTAGAATAATACTAACGACAAATCAATGTTTAATTGTTTGCCATGAAGCGTTTAAACAAACATACGTTTGCACAATGCATTGAATGACTTTTCATATAACAATGTTTCTAATGTATGGCTCCTTGGGCTGTGTTTGTGAGGCTCTGTGCTTCCGGGAAATCTACCTTTACCTTTTATTTTTATCATATATCAGTGTTAACAAACAAAACTTTACTTATCCATTTTTGCGCAGTCAGACGCAACATGAAAAAATGCTATTTAGCCTAAAATTATCGAAGTTCGATGGATAAAACTACTTTATATTTGAATAGGATAGTTTTGCTTTTGCGTCTGTGTATCCCGGTATAGAAATTATGAATATATCTTTTCATAATTGTAAAAAAGTCATAATTTTTATCAATATCAAGTTTGTGTTTTATTAATATTCTTGCAAGTTTCAGATGCCACAGTCAAACATTATATTTTCTTTGAGAAAAATAGACATAAATGAGTTAAGTTTTAAAAGTATTTGTCTCTTTCGAAAATACAGAGATTTGTCACACAATTTGTTACTGCAAAGTATACCTTAATTTCATTTACGTTAGTAAAATTAGAAGCAAACTAATTCCTACGAAGTAAAACACGTTTGTCTGAAGCCTGAAAGCGGCTGAGTCAGGAGAATGATCTTGATATTGGTTGCAAAGAGCTGTGGTACAACAGTCACTTGGTGTTGTTGATGCTGCTCTTCTTTTTCTTCCAGCTGTTGGAGCTGGAGCTGCTGTCGATGTTGTTGTTGATGCTGCTGGGGCTGCTGTTGTTACTGGGGCTGCTGTTGATGCTGTTGTTGGTGCTGATGTTGATGCTGGTGTTGGTGCTGTTGTAGGGCATTTTGCTAATCCGCAATCTACTTTGACAGTCACTAGCTTGCCTGTCTTCGTCACTGATTTCTGTTTTAGGGAGGAAATAAAGTGTTAACTGACGCTTTATCAACGTACATATCAAAATATATTTAAAGAAAGAAGAAAAGTCAAGTTTGCAACACGTTTCGTATTAAAATGCTTCTTCAGACAAACATACAATGTATCAAAATATAATGCACATTCTGAAATATTCTTATAATTGTCACTTCCGAAAGAGATTATATTTTTGTCTATTCATTCAATGTGCAGATAACACAAACTGATGTTTAAAAAAAATTTATGGCTGTTTTACATAGACTTAATGCTCATGTAAGTTCAAAGAAATATTTTACGTTACGAAAATTACACTGTATGCAAGTTACCGACGATATATTCTTGCACACCGGACTGGCGTTTCTGGTGATTTTATCCATGCCGGCAAAACCCATCTGGCACCCCTTATACCAGATGACTCTCGTGCTAGTAATGACAACTAGTGCTTTCATACATTGATTATATATTGTTTATGTGAACTACGAAAAAATCAGGTAACTTGATCGTTTCTCTTTGTTCCTTAAAGTATATTTCTCCATTCAGAATACTTTTTAAGGTACGAACATACCGTTACGCTACAAACGATAAAACTAAAGTCGAACTTTGTTGTTTTTTCGTCACTGAAACGTCATGACGTCACTTCTGCTCACGGACGTTAATTTCCGCACTTTGTGTACAAACTCTAATATAAGAAAGAGTGTTAAAGAGAAAGTGTTTCTATTTGCTTTATTTATTCTATTTTTTGTAATAAAAAGTATGCAAGAAACATAATATGTTAGAATAAAACGATATGCAAGAAAAAAAATATCAGTCTTGTGTTCACGAATCGGATATTAATATTCGGCCATTTGGCCACCTACGCAAGCCTCGTTACCACCCAATGCGCAGATGCCCTCGGGACGGATATTTCTATCCGATGCGTAAACACATGACAAATATTATTATTACAGCAATTTTTAGTGCAAGTCATCGTTTACATTGTTAAGAATGTTGCTTTCTACTGGATGCATTATGCCATTAAATTTGTACATTAAATGCATTTTTCACCGTATTCTTCATACACCGTATGGTTGCATATGACCTCTGAAATTTCCATCTAACACATCAAAGCCGAATTTAGGCTTCGTATAATGCGTCTTTTAAGAGTTCACAGTTCGGTTGTCACAAAAGTCGTAAGTGTTAGTGACATAGTTTTCTGCTTATCAAAGGACTAAATGTGCTTTTGCTTTTTTTTTTGCATAATTAGGCACGATTTAAACGATTCGTTCTAATATTGTAATACACCAATGGGTTAAAAATTTACTAAGAAAACAAGTTTAATTAGGTTGTCTAAACTACAAAATTCGATTGCGCATATACATATAAGAAAACTATAACAAAATGTATGAACCGTGTGTGAAAAGTGAGAGTTAGGCAATTAGACAGAACTGACAAATGTTAGAGACGCAATGTGAGATTGCATTGATACAAGAAGAAAGTGACGAGATTATAAGATTATTTCACTGGTAGTATGTACAGATGGGAATATCTGGCTCGAAGATTACTAATTTGGTGGCCACGAAGCTCTGCCAAGTTACCGCATAAACAGTTACCCGAGAGGCAGATACTCCGATCTGCGCCTTTCACTAGTGATTGAATCTTTTTCTTGCATGCCATTTCCAACAAATAATATTAAAAATAAATTCAAACAAATGACTGTCCTATAGGGCATTTTTTTCTTTACAATAGCGTATTAACAAAGCGAGTGAACTTTACGTTCGTAAACAGAAAGTACGTCATGACGTTACAAAGACAAAAACAACGTAACAGTTCCGGTCTTGTTTTATCATCTGAAGTAAAACTGTGGTTTTTTTTTTTGTTTTTGTTTTTCTTTTCTTTTTGTAAAATAACGTTAATAACGTTATTGAATCGAGAAATATATTAAAAGGAACAAAGGGGAACTTTCAAAGTATTTGATTTTTATCTGATTTTACGTAAGACATGAAACTACTACATAGATGTAGTTCGATATACAGTACGTCATTTACAGTACGAAATGACATCTTACATTCCGGAGTGTAAGATGGAGCTTTCTGGCTCTGTTGAATCACCTGAAATCCCACTCTGGTATGCATGAAAATAGAGAAAGGGGATGTGCGGTAATGTCACAATATCTGGTAGATGTACCATAGAAAGAGCGTTAAAATGATCTCAAATTTCGACTGAACGCCTAGAAAAGTGTTTCAGCGACGGAATAGACCTGCCACAGAATAGAATGATCACATAAACGTGCGATACATAAGTACACCCATGCAAAATTTTGTCAAAGTGGAATACCACACGTAGTGACATGACCTTTGGAACTTTTGGAACGGAACTTTTCGATGGATACAAGTCGTTAAGAACTGGTCAGTACTTTCCAAAAGCAAGTCGAAACGCGTACTGTGAAAATGCAAACAGAAAAAAAAACAACAAAGCAGTTGTATTTGTAATTGTTTGATTTTATGAAATCAAAGCGCCAGTAATGTTGCGTTTAACCTACCGTACAACTTCCTATAAAAGCACATTTCGTTGTAACGTTTTTTAGGCAGGATTCGTCTGCTCCAGTGCAGGTTCCTTTTAAACAAGAAGGCTGAAAGTAAGAAGAAAGCAAATTTATTCATTTTAGTTCTCTCTCTCTCTCTCTCTCTCTCTCTCTCTCTCTCTCTCTTCATTTTGATAACAGTAAGATATCTTATATTCAACCGTTTTAAAGCTAAGTCTCTTATGGAAGTGCAAATTAGTAAGGAGCAACAAATTATCACTTACCGCTGGTGTCGTTGAACCTGTAAAATATTTTTAAAAAACATTGTTGTTAAGTTTCGAACAAGACAATTGAGAGATTTAAGAAAGGGCCCCGTTTCAGCAACTGACAAAATACAGTTGTATAAGACAATAATCTTTTGAGGTTTTTTAATTGTCTTTCAAAATACATTGGACAAAGTAATTTGATGTTTAAAGGTGAAAAATTATCTACTACTGTCGAAACCTTTTTTTACTGCCTTCCTAGTCCTAATTAGCATTGTATACCTTTCAGCTATACCGTCTGATTTTGTCGTTCGGCCTTTTATTGACGTCCACTGTAAGAGTTTTGATATTGACAAATGTCGTAAACCTAATTTTACATGTAAACAAAAATGTTTCATGCTCATACAATAAGCAGAACATCAAAATCTGATATCAACTGTACTGTTTATCTGTTATAAAATGGATAGAAAAAAGTTCCTATTTGTTTAGAGACAGCTTTTCTGAGGTTTGCTTTTTATGCATATTTTATTGATATGCAAGAAGAGCTTTTGAAAAGTAACATTAAAAAGTGCTTTACCCTCAACATGCCCACCATTTCTGCCACCAAGAGTCACCACTGAAATATTAAATTACAATATGTGTTTTAGATAATTACGAAGTTATGTTTTATTATATGGTATTGCATATTTTCATGACTATGTGGTTTCCAAGATTGTCACCATTATCTTTGATAATGGCTGAAAATGTTACTTATTTGAAATACGTGTGTACAAGAAAAGACAAGAAAAGACAATTAGTAAAATTCAGTAAAATATGCTTTTTTTAATTCAATAGAGCTAAGTTTTTACAAAATACATGCTAACAAAACTATAAAAATCGTCATAAAATCAATGTCAGTACATTGACAGTACAGAACAAAGAGATATATACATAAACATAAATTGACATGAATATATTATTTCATCGTCACACTTACAAATTACACGATAGGAATAGGGTGCGAAATTGACCTCACGTCTACGAAATGGAGTTTTATAAATTAAATAACGGCTTTAATTTAAACGATATCTGTTTTTTTTCCTTCTGTAATAGGTAAGAGATAAACCTACATGTTTAGCATTTATGATAATATATTTATCTAATTTATATCCGAAATACAACGATTTGTTATGATCGCGTCCTTCGAAATGGATATTTTCTTGCCAAACTTGTACGAAATGGACTTTTATTTTCTTAATTATGATTATAATTTCAATATCGGCACTTTCTTAAATAGATATGATAGATAAGAGGCACAAATTGCAATATACATGCATTCTCAAACATGCAAATTATCATAGCATAATGCATACAGCGAGAGTGGATACACATTTTCCCACAGTAACAATATTATCTAAGTGAGTCAAAACATGTTAAGTCAGTCATTTTGTTTTAGTTAAATAATTAGTTTCACTTTGTCTCTGTTTGAAAACTTTTTGCCATATAATACTAATTTCCTTAAATATTGCCACTGTTGTGTTTTATTCAATAATTCAATAAATTTTATAATATTTTGGTGTTTGCAGTAATATCGGGGAAATCAAATGCTGTCTTGAATCACCATATACTGGTCATATTATATCAAATTGTTACTAATCTTCTATATCATGTTTACCACAAACAGTACGCTGGCTTCTTACTGTACATTTACATGTCAGCCAGTTTAAATAGTTACCTGATGTGAAGACATTCGTAAGCTTGCAAAAACATTTCTATATCTAATATTAATTTCTTTTTCCCCATAAAAACAGTGACATTTCAAACTGTATCTTGATTTCTCTGAGAAAAAGAAAATCAATGAAGATTTTACAAACATCTTCTGTCTCCATTCCATGATATTAATATCAAGTAAAAATGATCTTATAATTGGTATGAAAATCCTAATGTTAGCCAAATTTCATAGTTAAAATAATGCATTTTTTCGGTATGATGTTCAAGAAAATGTTTAATAATTATATTCTGACATATTGAAATATCTACAAATTATATTAGATTGGTTAAGCGTATATGACTAAATTACTAGCCATTTTAAAGCTTTCTATGTACATGTATATGTTCTTTAAAAAAACATGTTTAACTGAAGCAATTGAGGAATGTAAAGGTTTTACAGGCACTTTTAAATACTTAATTACATACAGCAATGAGTACAAGACTTAAGGACCTTTACCATTGAATGTTTTAGTAGCATTCAGGAAAGTGTCATTTCTATAGATAACAATTAGTAAATAATTAAAAATATGCACTACTTCAGTTTCATCATTTTTTGTCCATTTCATAAAAACGTTGAAATAAAAGTATTGTTTATTCTTCGACGATCGTTAAAGCCTGTCTACTTAACTCATATCCGCCAATGCGACATTTTATTGACACTGTGATCTTGATAACCTATTTATTACGTCGGATACTCCACCTGAATTGAAAGATATTCCTTCAAAGAAAGATTATCTGTCTTCATTATTTAACATTATCATTCCATTAAAAGATTCTAATATGCCATTAAAATGGTTTTGTTCTGTTGATTACAGGTATAAATTTTGCAGGGAGGAAGACCGAGATGCGTATATATAGTTTGAAGTATTCCGTCCAGTTAAAAAAACATAGCATACTGAACTAATATAAATACAAATATAATTATATTGCGCAAAAAATTAAAAAGATATTCTTCTGCGTTTCACAATAACCTTAAAACGTTTTACTTAATTTTTTTTTTTTTGAAGAATATTTAGTAATTTAAGGAAAATTAATTACAAATATCAAATACAATTTATTTACAGTATTTGTATATCACTAGATGGTCATATTCAAAAAAAGGCTTTGCCATAACGCTATAACAATTACAAATTACACTTTAAAATTCTGACTATATGGCATTATTGATCTGCTTTTTATTTGCAAAGTCACTTGTAAACCTTCTCAAATAGGTGTGTTTTAAGTTTACATCTGAACTTATTTTCACTTTTGATTCCTTTTAAGTCTCTTGGAAAGGCATTCCTGCTATAGGCACACCTATTACATGCACTGATCTATCTGCAAATTTTGTTCTTGTTCTTGGTATAGCAAAGTTTATTTCATTTGATTAGTGAGCGATTTGTGTTTTACGGCGATATATTGATGATCTTGTTTTTTGTATTTACTACTTTGAACAGGATGAAGAAGTTCATTAAGATAATATGGAGCAGTGCCTTGAGTTACTCGAAAAATCAACACTAGAAGTTTGAGCATCACTTGCCTTTACAGGGAGCCAATGTAATTGTTTCAAGATGTTAATAATTGGTTCATTAAATGAAGCATTGGTCACAACTCGTGCATCATGATTTTGGACTTTTTGAAGTTTTTTCAATCTGATATGCTGGTATGTCGGTAAAAAGACCATTGCAGAAATCAATATGAGAATGAATTAAACCATGCACTAGAACTACTGACATTAAGAGACCACCCAAGGGAACGGCACAAAGACGGTCTCTTAACAGAAATAATACAACATGAATTGTTCTTTGATTATTTAAAAAAGGAACTGTAAAAGCGGTCTCTTAATAGACGTGATCTCTCAAGCAAGTTTAACTGTACTTCATCACGTTGTCAATATAAATAGACATGCGCATAGATACACAAAAACTATAATTGCATACACAATAACTATAAATAATTTTGATGTTTTGCTACTGTTATTTTTATATATCATGATATTACGTTGTTGAGAAGAAAATGCACTGTAAATTATATATAGACAAATTATTTTAAAAAGTAGTTTCATTTTCTATAAGAAAACAATCATTGACACAGGACGTACATGTAAATTAACTTATGATAAAGCTACTGAAATAAATAAAACTTTTGGTTGAATGTGTCTATATTCGATTTAGAAAATCCTGTATAAGCTTTGCGTGCACTTTACTGTCAAACTATATCTGCTTACTGCATAGTATTGGACTAAACATTTACATATCCTTCTCATCAAACGTACTTGAAATGTGATTTAAATTGATTCAGATTATGAACAATGTTCGACTTACAAACTCTTGTTGAATTTTGTATTCAAGTTGTTAACATTGCCAAAATTAAATTCGAAATGTTAATAAAATAAGTCTTTTAAAGTCGGTATCGTCAAGTTTTGCCTAAGTTTAATGAATATTACGGTCCTTGCCTGTCTCCGAAACTCTCACCACTTGTGAGTATGGAATAGACTTGTTCACTTTGATGATCTGACATGTAATTTCTTAAATGCTCAGACTTCAGTTCTCAACTTTGTATTTACTGAAAGTTATTCCATTTTCGACTTATCAATTTTAATTGTTTGGATGTAAGCTGGTGTGTCATTAACTTCTTCAAGGAATTAATTGAAATTTCATTCACTGGGCCTTCTTTTAGCATCACACTACGTGAAAATATAATATTGTTTCTGTGGAACCGTGAAAAGGCATAAGCTATTTTCGTGATAAAACATTATGTTTAATCCAAAAGTTTCTTGATGTTTACAAGCATGCTTCCAATATGTGTTAAGATACCTTTTTACTCTCCTATAGTAACAAATCAGATGAAAAAAAAACAAATAGAAAAGATATCATTTTGCTTCAATTAGCGTAGAACAGTTACAAAAAAAAAATGATGACTCCTCTAAAAGTACATCAGCTATATAAAAAAATAAGTATTTTACCAAGTTAAGATAAATTAATCAAAATAAAATACCAAACTCACACAATACTGCAATTGTAAACTTTATATCCATGTTGCACTACCAAAATGATCCTCTCGACTGAAACCTTGAGCAGTGGAAAGCTTTTTATATTGCCCAAAATGGATCTCTTAATAGGCATGCGCCAATCAGCAATTTATGTAATACAACTGGTATACATTGGATGCCTTAAAGTACTAAGCACTTGAAAGAAAACTAGTGGTTGCTTTTTGAAAAAAGGCGCATGCTTCCCCAAACGACGTTATTTTAAATGGAACGTTGAATTGGTACAGAATATCTGACCAAGCACAAGCAGACAGATTAAAAGATTGGCAAATCAAAATGCTGGATAAAACATTCCCTTCGAAAACGATACAGAGACACATATTATATTTAATCTGATTTCGATTTAATCATATTTTATTGCTTCTAATTTAAATACAAATACACAAATCATACAATGAAAAAGGATTGCCTATTTTAACAAATTAATAACAGTATGATTAGAATTCAACTTACATAAACGCAAAAAGGTTGGGCCACAAGTTTTGCCAACATTAGAGGTTGGCCCGACCCATTTGTCACATTAAATTTAACAAAATGAGCATTATTTTCTTTGTATGGCATAGTAATGTAAATGATTTAGAGAATTTAAATAAATACAAGAGGTAAAGTGTTTCAAAACAAAAAAGAAAGAAACAAAAAAAAAATGAAAAAAGAAGAAAAAGTTAAATTAAGAAAAATATGTAATCCATAAATTAATGTTCCCTGTACGCCTAAAGTGCAATCAGCATAACCAAACCTTGTTTTTTTATTGTAAACAGCGGTGTTCAGAATATCTATAATTCTATCCTAAATTCTATCATTTCCAAAACGTGCTGTTGTTTTGATGAAGTGTTGTACATGTTGGAATAATGTTTTATTATCGTTTTCGGATAACTGATTTATACCAAACAGTAATTTGTAGACGCTTAAAGGATGGTATGGTCGTGTGTTTCTAAACAAATTTCGGCGATGCTCTGAATAAAGAGGACATTTAAAAAAGAAATGTTCTGCGTCTTCATTATAGAATATAAAATCTGGAAAGTAGATCCCTCGGAAGCACCGAGAACAAGGCAAACAGTGAAAATTGCAGACTCGGTTTGATTGAGTCTGTTCATGAGCAGTAATGGAAAATGCAACACTGCCCACGCCCCCTAGCACCGGCTTAAGCAGTATTCTAGCATAAAACTGCTGTTCTTGTCACTTTTCGGGGGTGTTTTAACAGGAGAGAAAACGTGTGTTAACAGAGAGATTCTCGCGCTCGCGTGCTGTTATAACACCTTTTTTACATGCGCGTTCCGTGGTAAAGCGTAAACGTCATTCGGCCCCAAAACGGATAATGCAAAACGAAATGACGTCAACGTAAAAAAAAAAACTCAGACATTCCCGAAAATTTAATGACGTTGAGTGACATTCTATTCATTTGTCAGTTTATACGCGTTTTATGCTAACGGGCTCGGGCACCAACCAATCCCTCGGGATTCTGCAGATGTTATAACACGAAAAAACATGCGTTATCCCTACATTCAATCTTCAAATCTAAATGAGTTGAAATCAATGATCCCGAAGGACAAGAAAATATAACAACAGTTACAACTTGAATTATTCCGTATATTATTGTAATATAAATCTGAATTTAGATTGCTACATTTATTTCTTATGTGCGCATGGTGTATTTGCGAAAATCTGTTACCAGAAAGAAAATATGAAGGTATTAGTGGGGGTTTGTATTTTTCTTTAAGTTTCTGCTTGAAGGAAGAAAGTGTCTGAGCATTTCGTAATTCAGTATCAAGGCTATTCCACAATTTTATCGAAGATGGTATTACTGATTTTGAATAGATCTCCAACCGTCTAGCAACAGTAGCATAGTTATCGTTATTTCTTAGATTGTATGTGTTTGAATCAAGAACAGTTTCTGGAAATATGTCATTCAAATACCTTGGTTATTCGCCACGATTATATTTAAAAACTAGTATCAATTTTTGCATATTTCTTCTATCAGACAAAGAAATCCAGCCAATTTCACGAAGTAATCTGTGAATTGAGACGGATCTGGTTAAACCAGTGACAACACGTGCAACATCATATTGTATTTTTTCGAGTGTTTCCTTTTCATATTGAGTGCAGCTGTCCCATACCAACGATGCGTATTCTATAACTGGTCTCAGATATGATATATAAATCTGGTTTAGAGTGTTCCTTTTTACCTTAAATTTGAGCATACGCATTGTTCCTAAAAGTTTTGATACAGACAAAGCTATATCTTGTATATGTTTATGTCAAAGTACCGTCGTCACTGAATGTAACAAGTGTTTATGGTAATGTACAAAATGAAGCTGTTTGTTCTGAAAATAAATAGCAGGAAGATTTCTATTATTTTTGACAGAGAACAATACATTACTTCTGTTTTAGCCGGATTAAATTGCACTTACCATTGTTTAGCCCAGATAGAAACATTTTCTAAATCAGTATTAATACGGTCGTTTCTATGTAGTTATTATCATTTGAACTAATCGCTAGGGAACCGTCATCGGCAAATAAACGTGTTATACTCATTAGTGAATCGGCTATATCATTGATGTAAATTAAAAATAGCAAAGGCCCTAACACTGAGCCCTGTGGCACGCCGGCTGTTAAGTATTGTTCACCTGAAAATGAAGTGCCTACAAATACTCTTTGTTTCCTATTAAGCAAATAGTTTCAGACCAGTATAATACATTTCCAGAAAAGCCGTATTGTTTAAGTTTAAAGATAAGACCTTTATGCCACACCCTGTCGAATGCTTTGCTTATGTCACAGAAGACTATACATGTCGATTTCCTATTGTCAAAAGCCTTACAAATCTGATCATAGATATCAATAAGCTGGTAAACAGTAGAGTGGCCTGGAAAAAATCCGGCTTGATATTTATATATAAGTTTATTTTCATGTTAAAAGTTGTATGAATACTTAAACATTATCCTTTCCATTACTTTTCCAAGACAACTTATTAGTGATACAGGTCTGTAGTCCGATCGGATTGATTTTTCTCCCTTTTTAGCTCGACTATTCATAGAATAGTAGAGCTATTGCACTCGCCCATGCGTCCGCGTCCCGATTTGGTTAAGTTTTTGTATGTAAGCTGGTATCTCGGCAACCACTTGTGGGAATGGATTGAAACTTCACACACTTATTCACTGTGATAAACTGACCTACATTGCACAGGTTCCATAACTCTGTTTTGCTTTTTCACAAAATTATGCCCCTTTTTCGACTTAGAAATTTTTGGTTAAGGTTTTGTATATAAGCTGGTATCTCAGTAACCACTTGTGGGAATGGATTGAAACTTCACACACTTATTTACTGTGATAAACTGACTAACATTGCACAGGTTCCATAACTCTGTTTTGCTTTTTTACAAAATTATGCCCCTTTTTCGACTTAGAATTTTTTGGTTAAGGTTTTGTATGTAAGCTGGTATCTCAGTATCCACTAATGGGAAAGGATTCAAATTTCACACACTTGTTCACTGTCATGATATGACATGCAATGCAAAGGGCCAATAACTCAACTTTGCATTTTACAAAATTATGCTCCTTTTTCAACTTAAGAGTTTTTGGTTAAATTCCTATATGTAAGCTGGTATCTCAGTACCCACTAATGAGAATGGATTGAAACTTCACACACTTGTCCACTGTCATGAGCTGATAAGCACTATGCAGGTTCCATAACCCTATTTTGCTTTTTTAGCTCACCTGTCACATAGTGACAAGGTGAGCTTTTGTGATCACCCTTCGTCCGTCGTCAGTGCGTCCGTCTCGTGCGTCCGTCAACAATTTCTTGTCTGCACGATAGTGGTTTCATTTATGATTTTATTTTAACCAAACTTGCACACAACTTGTATCACCATAAGATCTCGGTTCCTTTCTTGAACTGGCCAGATCCCATTACAGGTTCTAGAGTTATGGCCCCTGAAAGGGCCAAAATTAGCTATTTTGACCTTGTCTACACAAAAGCAGCTTTATTTATAATTTGATTTTTACCAAACTTGCATACAACTTGTATCACCATATGATCTTGGTTCCTTTCTTGAACTGGCCAGATTCCATTACGGGTTCCAGAGTGATGGCCCCTGAAAGGGCCAGAATTAGCTATTTTGACCTTGTCTGCACAATAGCAGCTTCATTTATGATTTGAATTTAATCAAACTTGCACAAAACTTGTGTCACCATAAGATCTCGGTTCCTTTCTTGAACTGATCCCATAATGGATTCCAGAGTTATGGCCCCTGAAAGGACCAAAATTAGCTATTTTGACCTTGTCTGCACAATAGCAGCTTCATTTATGATTTGATTTTAACCAAACTTGCACAAAACTTGTATCACCACAAGATCTTGGTTCCTTTCTTGAACTGGCCAGATTCCTTTATGGGTTCCAGAGTTATGGCCCCTTAAAGGTCCAAAATTGGCTATTTTGGCTTTTGCAGCCATATAGAGACTTCTTTTACGGTTTTATTTGATACAAACTTCCAAAATATCTTCAACAACAATAAATCTTGGATTCCATGACATATCAGATCCATTCGTAGGTTCCAGAGTTATTTTATATCTGATTACCTCCCCTGATTTTAATCAAAATGGATTTATATCAGTAAGTACTTATAGGACTTTTTTGTAATTTCATTATTGTCATTAGTTGGACTGAGCCAATGAAGGTAGATAACTATGGGCTGATTTTATTTCAAATTACCTCCCTTTATTTCAAATTAAAATGGGTATATCTCCGCAACTAATGAAGATACCGATCTGAAATTTCATTTATGTCAACAGATTTATTTGGCAGATCCTTCTTTTGTTAACTTACAATCATTTTCTTTTAATTACTTCACTTTTACCTTACTATAAATAGCTTGTTTTTAGTAACTTTTTTATTATTGGCCGTAGGGAAAAACCGAGACCACTTTTCTGTGGTACAACATGGCTGGTACTTCCAATTTTTAGGTGTATTTTGACATATCTATACCTTGTAAGAATTTTTTTTTCTTTTTGGTATAATTTCTTCCCTTTGTTGTTCCTGTCCTTTGGACTTAGATATTTTTTCTGAGGACCCTCTTGTCCTCAAGTGCAATGATAACATGTGAGCGATATAGTGCCATCATGACCCTCTTGTTACTAAATTATGTCCCTTTTTCGACTTCCGTATTCATTCAATCGACAAGGCTGTTGATTAGTCGAGCGTTGCTGTCCTCCGACAGCTCTTGTTAAATAATGGCATCACATTTGAATCTTTCCAAATGCTTGAATATTCATAAAGTTGAATAGACATATTAAAAAGAACAGCTAAGGGTTTACAAATTGTATAACAAGTTTCCTTTAACATTCTGTGACTAATTTCGTCAGGTCCACTGGCTTTATTTAGTACAAGATTTAATAATACATCCGTGACATCTTGCTCTGTAATAGTGATATGCTCTAAAATTTTGTTAGTTTTCAGCGAAAAATTTGGCAAATTAGAGTTAGAATCATCAACTGTTGAAATTGAAACAAAGTAGTCGTTCAATGTGTTAGCTTTGTCAATATCTGAAAAGGCTAGATTATCCCCTGATTTAGAAAGTGGTGGTATTGTTTCACAGCTCGAAGAGTTATCTTTTACCAACTGTCTGACTATTTTCCAATATTGTCGTTGAATATGATTGAAAAAAATTCTTTGGCATGTTTTTTCATATTATTGACTTTATTTCTAATTTTTTTATAAGAATTCCAATCAGAAGTTTTTCCCGAATTTTCAGCTTTTCTTTTTTGTCTGTCGCGTTGTCGAGAAGTTTTTCTAATTTCCGAGTTATACCAAGGCCTGTCATTTTGTCGTATTGTTGTGAAACTCGTAGGAATACATGACTGCTAAATCAAGAAATTTGCTTGTAAAAGTTTCAGTTGCAGAATTTATATCGTTACAATTCAGAAAAGACCAATCTGTTAAACGAATATCGTTATTAAGTTCGTCAAAATAGGCACGCTTGTAATTCCAGACTGTTCTTTTAAAAGAAGTCATAGATGGAAGGGTAATCTTAACAAATGCATATGTACCAAAATGATCACTTATACTTCTGTCAGTTTCAAAAATACCAGAATGTAAACAATGAATATTGTTAGTTAAGGCAACAGGGTCTAATAATGTTCGAGAATAAGCACTAATACGAGTAGATACATTTATGACATTGGTCATATTATTCAACAGTAATATATCTCTAAGTTTATTATTATTCAAATTTAACTGATCCTCGTTGACATCCCCTACCAGAATTATATTATTAGATAGTTCGAGCGCTTTGTCAATGCAAATATTGCTTCTGTCCCAGAGTTCAACGGCCGAATTCGGTTCCCGATATAAGTTGCATACTAAATATGTCCTTGTTTCACATTTAATTTCCATCCAAATAGATTCCGGCAATATGTTTTCTAATGTAGTTATTCTTTTCGACCAAAGTTTAGCTGATACATAGGTAAGAAGGCCCCCGAGTAAGAAGATTTATCTTTCCTGTAAATAGTATCAAAACCTTCTAGTTTCAACATATCCTCTATAATATCAAGAGATAGCTTAGTCTCAGTAAAACATAGTATGTCATAGTCTAAGAAATTAGTTTTTATGTATTCAAATTTGTTTCTAATGCTGCGTATATTCTGATGAAAGATAGACAAAGATGCATTAAAAGGTCCTGGATTCACTTCAACATCTCCACATAACAACAATATTTAATCTCTGTTTGGCCGTTGATGTGTACAACCTTGATCTTAAACAGACACGATAGAAAAGTATTCTGCACGTCGTCCTAATATGCTTGACATTAATTTAGTGTCAGGTTATTACAAATCCTTTCAGATTAGATTACAAAGATATAGGTAGTGCAAGAAATTGTTACCATTTGTTCTTACGCCGTGAACCGATATGTCCGAAAGTGCATGCCGCCTCATATGATTAAAATGTGTGGCTAATAGATTTGTAAAATCTTCTGGGTGTACAAAAATGTAGAGCAAACACGAAATACACCCTATATGACATTTGAAGTCACATTGCGATTAAATCTTTGAACCGACTTAATTAAAAGTTGCTTTTTGGAGAGGGCTTGGATTAATAATTAGCATTTAAAGCAAGTAAAAGATACAGAGCGAACATAATTTATGACAGTAAGATAGGAGACGAGATGAACTATAAAATGTTGGGAAGACATAAAGTACTAGAATCTAATAATGAAACACAAAGTAAAGGTTGACATGGTCATTAAGGGAAGACTTTAAAATGTTTAAAACATTTCTACGGTGGTATGTTTAGAACACGCACTTATTATTTAGCTACTTCTGGATCGGATGACGTCATTGCACGCGTGTGGTTTATTGCAGAATAACCCGAGATAGATTTTGCTCTACATGTATGTAGGTTATTTGCTGGTCGTGTTAGAATTTAGATTATCTCGAGCGGTCAACGCAATATACCGTGCGCTCGAGATATCATGCAGAGTGTTCTAGATCAGACGTCGTGCAATCGATATGATAAAGTCGTGCGCTTAAGGTAGTTCTGCACGTTTGGATCGAATTTTTTTCTAAAATGTAGAATTTGATTTAACTCTGATTTTTCAAAACTTCAGAATATACCTAGAAAAATCAGCAAATAAAAAAGATAAGGTCATGTGCTTGAACGTAAAAACATAACATTATTGCCTATTATATGTTCTAAATTGAATATATTAGTTTATGTCTCTTTCATATTTACTTTAAGTTTCACTTATAACAATTTATTTCTAAGCAAATCAAAGACAGTTGCAATCCTTCAAAGGTATAAAAAGAAATACATCGTCTGCAGATAGCAACAATTAACCTGATCACCGGTCCAGTGTCAACCTGGATTTTGATCATCTTGAAAATATATTTCAACGTCATTCATAGATAGAAAAAAATAATGGAGTGTAAAAGTCCAATATCGCACTTTAAGAAATCTGATAAATTGTTTGTGTTGACCATATTATTTTACATCTTACAAAGAATGAAACAACATTGTAAAGATGATCGTTCAGACCTGCCTTAATTCGCTCATATCCGCAAATATACTGATCTTCATTATTTTTTGATTGAAAGATTCTAACAATCCCATAAACTTTTGTTATTTAGAAATTTTTGCATTTAGATGTTTTTTAACACAATAACTATAACTGTATACACAATAACTATAGTTATAAACACTTTTTTAATGTTTTGCTATTTTATATATGTCATGATATTATATTGATGAGACGAAAATACACTGTACAAATATATATATATATAGATATTTTTAAAAGGTAGCTTCATATGCTATAAGAAAACAATTATTGATACAGGACGTACATATTGCACATTTACTTATGATAAAGCTACTGAAATAACCAAATTAAAGAACTCTTGATTAAATTCAGTGTAAATTGTGTCCCTTTTCGATTCAAGTTTTGCATGAAACTTACTGTCAAACTATATATCAGTACATCAACATACTGCATAGTATTGAACTAAAACGTAAACATAACGCATCTTTCTCATCAAACCTACTTGAAACATGATTCTTGCACACCGGACTGGCGTTTCCGGTGATTTTACCCATGCCGGCAAAACCCATCTGGCACCCCCCATGCCAGATGACTCTCGTGCTGTTAATGACAACTAGTGGTTCATGCACTGATAATATATTGTTTATGTAAACTACGAAAAAAGCAGGTACCGTGATAGTTTCTCTCCGTTCCTTATAGTATATTTCTCGATTCAAAATACGTTAGTTCACCATAAGAACATAACGTTACGCTACAAACGATAAAACTTAGGGGGAACTTTGTTAATGCGCGTAACGCAAAACATCATGACGTCACTTCTGCATACGGACGTTAATTTCCCGCGCTCTACTATAAGAAAGAGTGCTACAAAGAAAATATTTCTACTTGTTATTTGTAAAATACGGCATGCAAGAAAA
Source organism: Mercenaria mercenaria (assembly GCF_021730395.1). NCBI lineage: Eukaryota > Metazoa > Mollusca > Bivalvia > Venerida > Veneridae > Mercenaria > Mercenaria mercenaria. Next base: position 32,174,994 of record NC_069362.1, read on the forward strand.
ATGATCTGTCAGAATAAAATGCTAACATGTAGACGATATGCAAGAAAAAATATCAGTCATGTGTTTACGAATCGGATGGAAATATCCGTCCCTCGGCCACCTGCGCATGGGTGGTAATTCGGCAAGCCTCATTACCGGCCAATGCGCAGGTGCCCTCGGGACGGATATTTCTATCCGATTCGTAAACACATGACAGATATTATTATTCAGTTGATTTAAATTATGACCATTATTCGACTAAGAAAAATTGATTGATTTTGCATGCATGTTCAAAACTGCTGCAAAAATCAAATTTGAAAATTTAATAAAATAAATCTATTGCATACAGTTTTACCCAAGTACAATGAAAGTTATTTCTCCGAAAGACTTGCTTACTTTGATGATCTGGCATGCAATGTTCAGGCTCATGTACTCTACTTTGAATTTACTGGAAGTTATGCCTTTTACAACATAGCAATGTTTCAGTTAGCTTTGTGTATGTAAGCTGGTATCTCAGTAACCGCTGAGGGATACACTTGGCATTCTTTTAGCTTTCATACTACATGAAGAAATGACTCGATATTACTGCTCCCCCTTCCTTACTTGTTTAGTCTGTGCTGTTTTCATGCGAATGGTCCGAACAGCTCTTGTTTATTATTGTGTAATGTACATTTTAGTAACTGTGTATAAATAGTGATTTTTATGTTTGTAGTATTTTGTTTTTTAAACATTTGTTATCGTTGGCGAAGTGGCAAAAAGTGACCGTTTAACATGTAAAAAAGTGGCAATTAATGAAAAGCATAGCGTGGAAACCGGAGTACAATACAATTAACATATAAAAGTGTTTCTAAGAAGAGCGAAATGTATGTTTAAAAACGAAATTTCCCTTGCAAATATAAATTTAAAAGTTCCTTGATGTTTACATGTATGTTCGAAAGATGTGTTTGCATACATTTTTACCAGTTTTGGATGAGTCAGATGGAAAAAAAAAACAGTAAAGTATTGTTGAGCTATTATTTTGCTTACATTATAAATCATTTATCCAAACATATATCGGAAATATAGTAAAACAAGTGTCTTATCAAGTTAAGATGAAACAATCAAAAATATAAACCCGAACTCACACAGTACTGCAATAATTGTAATCTTTATATCCATGTTGACCTATCTAAATGATCCTTTGCATTAAGACTCTAGGCCATGAAAAGCATTTTATATCGCCCAAAATACATCTGTTGTAATGCTTGCACCAATCAGCTACCATTTATGTATGATGATTGGCAGGCGTTCGATGCCGTGAATTAATTGATAATTATGTACTGACATAATAACTGAATTAATGGCCAAAAAGATTGAATGAGTCCAGATGTGTTTTGACGTGTTCGCTTATAGGGGTTCAATAATTCTTTATACTTAATAATTTAAAAATAACGTGTTTTTCAGCAACAATATGTATATGTTTAAATTAAAAGCATTGAACTATTTAGCCGATCTTTTGAAGTAGTCATAAAAAGCAACAGCTCTTTCTCATGATATACAGTACTATATGACATTTTCAAATACGTATTATTTATTTAGAATTTATTAAGAAAAGAGAGCAAACTGGTAGTTATTTCGAGAAAAGCGCATGCTTTCCCAATGGCTTCTTATAAATGGAAAGTTGGATTGATACAGAATATCTGGCCAAAATGATATATCAAAGTACTGGCAAAGTAAAATTTTGGATGAAATATCCCTTGACAAAATGAAACCGAGATGAAACAACTTAAATCTGATTCCTGTATGGCCGTTGATCCCAATGTACAACATTGACCCTAATCAGACATGGCATAAATTATTTTGCCATGATACCTGATTTTCCATTTAATTCAATTAAGCTTACTGTTATAGTTCATGTATAGAAACTATTAACACATTAAGCTAATATGAGAAAAGTCTGAATTTGATTGTTAAAGAACTGTATATGTGACTTATAATGTTGAACACTTGTAGGCAACCTTCGGTCATATCTATATTGGCCCTATTAATCGTTCACTTATTGACGTAATATAGGTGACTTGCTGACATTTACAGATAATGATAAGTTACTTAAACATTGAAAATCTGCGGCTGGTGATTAGTGTTAAGACTAGTGACAAGTTGGCCACGGATTATCACTTCTTCGTCGTTAAATGAGATGACTCAAATTCGTTTTAAGGGCTACTTTTAAAAATAAAATTAATCTACATGAATCCCCTTGGCGGTTATAGGAATATTTTAATCTATATGGATACACGACTTAAGCCTTGAGGATATAAAATTCGCAACAGATAACTAGCATTAAATCCCAATGCGATTAACATTTACAAAAAGAAGACGCCTGGTCGGATTATAACTTTACAGAATTGATTGGTATAAAGTTTTGCGGAGTCATGATCTGTTAAAACATATTTTTGAATACAATTTGTCTGCACTGCTTCTGCTTTACTAGGATGTGAAAGAAAGGTAAAAAAAAAACAAGTTTAGATGTGCAAATAATACGGATTGTACGACTGAATATATTTTCCTGAGTTATGGCCTTTTGATTACCATAAGTAGGGTCTTTGTAAAGATGTAGATGCTGTTGCACTTGCTCCATCTCCAAAACTTCTGTCCAGATTTCATTGAAACTCCACAGGAGTGTTGGTGAAAGTTTGGATGTACATATCGCTAGAACATCTTACTAGGGTTATTTCTGTGGAGTTGTAGCCACTTAATGGTCATCGATAATAGGATTTATTCAAATTACTTCTCCTGCACTTTTGGCGGAATTTCACCGATGCTTCATAGGAATGCTTAGTAATGTATTTAATTCAACACATATTATTGGTATTATGGCTGAATGTTTTATCACTGAGTTATGGTCCTATTTGTTCATATAATGTCTTTCATCATCAAGGTTGAATGCATTGGGAGATATATTAAAAAGTAAAAACACATATATTTTTAGCATTGAGGTCAGTCAGTTTTCTTGAAAGCTATCCCTATTTGACGGAGGCTAATGGAATGTTGTTTAATTTTCTGAAATTGTGTGATATGGGAGATCTGTCCTTTGGAAATATCAGAAACATATTAAAATAAAATATATTTTCATGAAAGTCTACAGTGTTATTTAAGAAATGAATTATGTTTTTTTCGGTGTTCATGCGAATTGAACGATAGAATAAAATCGGCAAAACCACGAATCGCTATGATTAATTTGCCGATCCTATCCTGTCGTTCATTTCGCATGAATACTGAAAAAAGTTTCATTTCTTATATTTACATTATACTATCTTTCCTTTTGTAAACAAGATCATGTAAAACGTGCACATATCTTGATGCATTTAACATTAAAACCAGCGTCCCCACCCGCCACTCCTCGGCCCCATATTGCCCTTTAACATTTCCTTCCCCTCCATCTATACTTAGCATACATTAATATGTACTTGTTGAATGTTTGAAGCAACCCGTCAAAAATATTTTCCATTACAGCTTCTTTTTGTTGTGGGCCTACTTTGCAGATGCTTGGCTCTGGGGTTGTGTTTTGGTACTCTGTGCTTCAGAGAAATCTACCCTAACCTATTATCTTTTGATGTTTTGAACTTGTTTAACTGCAACCAATATCTGTTTGAAGTTTCAGTCAACACCTTCATCAGTTTTGGAGATAGTTATTTAAATGTAAAACGTTTACCTAAATTTCCAAGTCCGAAAAGGACATTACTTTGCCAAACTGAAGTTCAGATTATTGGACATGCACCTTTTCCGATGTGTTATCCACCTCAGTAACATGTATAATGGTAAAATTCAATATTTGCTTTGACTTTGAAGGAAGCACTTTGTATGCAAATCTTCTATCTAAGATGGAGGGTAATAATTTTCTTCAAATTCATTAAGAAGTAATGTTGGACTTGTTGCCGAAAACGTTTGTTATTGTAGCAAAGATGAGTGCGAAGTTTTAGGCATGTGCAATGAGTTCTTTGAAAAAACTTGAACTAAAATTTCTATGTTAAAAAGGGAACATAACTCTGAAAATACGGCTGGTAGTGTTACCCACTTTTCAAACTTATGTACATTGTCAATATGAGGAAGTATTGCAAGTCGTATGTAATAAACAAGATTCTACCAAAAATTCAACTGAAAAGGAGCATAACGCCGGAAATACTGCAGATAGAGGAACGCATCTTGTCAAACTAATTAAGATGAACGTTCTAAAAAAGTGCAGCAAGTTTTGATCAAAGCTTTGAAATGTCTGAGGGTTGCTGGTTTTTGTAGATTTATTTTCTGTTTAAATGCCAGTCTATGATTATACATGAATGAAAAGCAAATACAAATTTAATGTACCTCATATCTAAGATGAGCTCTGCCTGGCCTAGCTTGTGATGTAACCATGGGTTGGAATACCTTATAATTGATAGATCTTATATAATCTAAATGGTCAGTGTGAGTGGATACAGGTTGAATAAGAACTGTTTGTTCATTGATAATTCATCCGCATTGTTCATGAATGGGACTATTTTGTGTAGCACATGAACATCCTTTGGATGTGATTCGGAATAAAATAAAGATGCTATGATTGTCAGAAATACACTTTAACTTTGGTAGCGGGACCAAAAGATGAAGAAGATGCTGGGCTTTACAAAGACGTAACGCTTCTTGACAAACTAATTAACATCGCCACTGTAAGCAAGAAATTTCAGTTAAAGATCTTAAGTAAAAAGAAGGTGAGGTAAATGGACTTTATAAAATCATAAAATTAAGTTTGAAAGGGGTATAACCCTTTACATGTTGCGATTTGAGTTATATAACTTGTCTCACTTATGAAACTTTTTACTATGAGCAAGTAAATTATGTTTCAATTACCTATATCAATTTCATTCTTAGATATAATGAGATATTAGTACATGGCTTGATCAAAGAAGAGAAAGAATACCGGTCTGCTTGAATTCAGAGTTAGCAAATATACGGCATGTAAATAAAGACTTATTGATTTTTCTTTCTATGTTCTGCGGATTTCCCCCGCTCTGTCCCTCTGGTCAGATCGCTGAATGTCTGTATTTTTAGAGGAGGGTGAATTTGGCGAACTGGATGTTTGCCTTTGTTTGTACAGATTTGCTAGAGAGTGTTGCCATGTTGAAGACTTCAGTGATCTAATAAATGTATTATTAATAAACAATTTGGTATATTAATAACACGTTTAATAAATAAAAGGGTTTTAGTAAACTCCGCTTGTTCACGTTTAAGGTTGTTTGCCTTTAAAAAGCCCCAAACCTCACATGAATAATCTTGAATAGATCTAGAAGCAGACTTACGAATCAAATAGATTCCACATGTATTTATAGACACTATTAAAAGCCTAGTTACATAAAGCAATTAGCGCAATGCTTAAAGTTTGTTTGTTTTGGGTTTAACGTCGTTTATCAACTGTATTTCAGTCATGTAAGGCGCGCAGTTAACCTAAACAGTGTTCCTGGATTCTGTACCAGTACAAACCTATTCTCCGCAAGTAACAGCCAACTTCCCCACATGAATCAGAATTGGAGGACCAATGATTTCAGACACAATGTCGTTTAACAAATAGTCACGGAGAACATACGTCCCGCCCGAGGATCGAGGATCGAATTCACGGGCGGGTGCTGTGAGACCTCTGTTATGGAATATTTTAGTAGACTAGATTTAGATGATGCAAAACACTATTTATATAAAGATATTGTTAAAAGATGGATAACAGTGACACACGTCTTTCAAATTAATTACAATAAAAATGATAACTTTTTTATTATGGAAATGATCCATCCTCATTTACTGGGAAAATGGTGCCAATTTGATAATAGGCGCGCATGTTATTTAGTAAAGTAATAAAACAATCAAAATGTTTATTCAGTTGAAGATTTCAAGCTTCTTTGCAAATAATAGCTTCTACCTGCGTTCAGATACATGTAGTAAATAATAATAAGAACAAAAATATGTCAGATTATAACTTTTCGTACTAAAAGTCACACAAGAGTTAAGGAAAAAAGCCCTGTGGCAAAACGGTTACACATTCAAATTGAAATATTTGTTTTATGTAGAACAATGTCAAATGGAAAATCATTGAACAATTAAGTGTAAGAGAGCTATTATATTGCTGGAATTAGCGTGTTACATTAATAATTAATTGTCCAAAATGCATCGAAAATAATGTTATAAAATGAGTATTTTAACAAATTAAGAGAATGTGATATAAATGAAATCTCGCACTTACACAATACTGCAATTGTAAACTTCATATCCATGTTGCACTGTCAAAATGATTCTCTCAATAAACACCATGAACTCGGAAGTTGAAAGCTTTTTATATCACCAAAAGAAGGGGAAACAAGAAATATCTTTAAAAATGATGGTCGGCGAATTGTAATAAGGAAAGAAGTTTATGAATTTTTCATCTAACATTCATCTTTCATCTAACATTTTTCAAATTGCAAAACTAAACACCGCACTTTAACAATTTAAATGGTTCTCTTTTAATTTTTCGCAAAGGTTTCGTAGGGTTGCAATTTTCTTTCGTTTATCCTTAGACGAATAATTACAGCAGTAGTTTGACGAAGATTCATGAAACGTGTTTATATTTTTAGCTAAATTGGTCCCTATCCCCATTTGTAACAAAATAGCAGGAGACCTTACGATATTGTTACACATCGAGTTTGATAAAAATCCATTACATTTTAGTGGTTAATGCGAAGAAAGGCATATCTACTTTAAGCTATAGTGGTCCCTAATATGGTCCAAGTTCCTATATAAATAAATTTGGAAGAGGACCTTATAATGATGCTCCAGACCAAGTATGACAAAGGTCCACCAAGCTGTTCATGAGACGCTGTATAAAGGCATTTCTAGTTTTAGCTCTAGCAGCCCCTAAAAGGGGTCAAATGTCCCAGCTGAACAAAGTTGGCTGCGGGCCTAATAAAGATGCTAAAAATCAAATTTGATTAGAATACATGAGAAAAAATCAATTAAAGGATTTTTTTATTTATTATTTTTATTTATTTCTAAAATAGGCCAACTGATCCCGCTTTAACAAATGCATATTCACTATTCATGAATCTTTGGACAACGACGTCACACCTATAAAAAAGTGAAGGTCAAGCAAAACATACAATTGTAATTATTTCAATATTTCTGTTTCATAAGCAAAGTTTGACCGTCGTCATATCACATAGATAAACTGTATGCAGCGTACCTTCATTTCAGTGTAATGAGATTCAGTCATTATATAGCATATATATAATGAAACAGATTTCAACTGAGTTCAATATTTGCATACCATACTAAAGAAAAATATTCATATATAATAAATCAGTTAAATACTTTATAACAAATATATCAAAGCAAACAAGAAGTCATTTTAATATGCAATCTGAATAAGTCACAAAAGCAAGAAACCTTTTCATATACAGACGACCATTTTAACAAGGAAAATCTTTTAAAAAGCACCTCTCTACATAAAAGACTCTTATCACACCCTTATTCATGTGATACGCAGACCGTATTCAGCTCTTTCTTTAGTTTGATATATGTTGGTATTTGAACAGGTTTTTATCATATTTATTAAACTTACTTATCATTTTGAGATATATATCAATATTCTTGCTAAATATACTGAGCCAAAGTTAGCTTTAAAACTGTGAACAGCGTCGTTTAGGATAAACGCTTTGTCTACATTTCACTCAGCGTAGCACAATCAACAGAGTGAAAGAAATTGACACTCTCGTCCAATCAGGCAGAGTGTTGCATAAATCTTCCATTTTGATAAATTATCTATAATGCTTTATCAAGTAGTTTGATTTGCAAACTGAAGTCACGTGGCATAGGTAACGAAAACGAATTTAGACGGCGTCGCCGAAAAATATTGAAATACTTGCGCCAATCAGTTTTCGTTTGGCAATCTGATTGCCATGCATAATAACCTACCTTATATTGCAACATGTAAGTACCAAGATTTATAGTCAATGGTTTTACAGGATACAAAAGTGTAGGCAAATATGCCTAGAAAAAAAGAGATGTCGTCTGTCGTCTGCCTGTCCGAGTCGAAGACAGCTGTAGAGAGAAGGTGGATGTCATTTTGACCCAAGACAGATAAAATCAACTGATATATTCCTTTGCTTGTGTATTTTGTGTTTCTCGGGTACTTGTTATTAAACAAAGACTTGTTATGAAACAAAGGAACAATTGTTATAAAACATTATAAGACATACGATCTACCGTGTTTTGTCTAGCATACGTGTTGTATTATCGTAAATCACGAATTTTATGCATTATGTACAGTCTTAACCGGACATTGTTGAAATTAAAAACAATCTTGTCAAAGTAAGAATGAATATCATGTTATCAAAAACCCGAACAGGAGTACTTGAGTCAACTTTACTTGTCTTAACGTCTTAACGAATGGCTTTGAGTATCGTGTGCTAAGTTCTTTTGGTTCACAGAGTTCATTGTTTAAATATAACACAATTTCGCTTAAGCTGGGCCTCTATAAAACCGAGTTATAATATGACTTTACTCGGTTGCAATGTATTCCTCCAAAGGATCATCTTACAGATTTTATTGTTAATTTTTAATATTCGTACTCAGAAACTTCTTTGGGATAATACAACGAAACTATATAAAACAACAGCAACCCCAAGTCTAGAACGAAGTGAATGCACTAAATGATCCTAAATAAATAGGCTATAGCAAACATAAAAAAAAATAGTCTGATTTAAAAACTGAAATACTAAGATAAATTAATAAATTTAAGAACAAAGATTACCATGTGCAAAAATTATAGTAACACATTTCATCAATATCTGCAGAAAAGAATACTAGATAAACCAAACAAAAAGCAACATCATTTTGTCTGAAACCATATCACATATCGCTTAATTATATGGATGGTCTTCCATCTATTAGAACTTAGAGTGCACTGCTTTTTTATATCTCGTACTTCACACATCAAAACGCAAGCCACCTCTTCATTCAGAGATTCCAGATCAGATGGACTACCATCCGCAGGATTCATAAAAGGTCGGAGGAGAAAGTATAACAATTAGTGAATATACGTTAGCGTCGATCCGTGACGCCTTGAATAAAGAGATATTCATAACGGCGTTATAATCATAACGATGTTATTCCTGTGTTAGATCTCTGCCATGCATGCGTTGGGATACTGTTTACAGTATTCTAAACGAACAGCTGATTAAAACTTATGTATTGTTTTTCGAAAATAATAAAGAAAATTACAAATATCAATTATTGCAAAATTAATGAAATGATCCGGCTGAAGTTACGACGTCCATAACTCCGTTAAAATTTTATCACTTACGCCGATTACAAATTAGTGACTGTTTTCGAGGACACATAACTTCTGACTGTATAAAGTATTTACGTCAAATTTTCATTGAAGTTGGTGGAAAGGTTGCAAATAATGATGCCGTATTTCTTGTTTTGCTTCATTAAACTATATATCAAATGTCTGAAGGACCTGAGTGTCGGCTTATGAATAATGTTGTAATAAGAATCATGTTAATGAGTGAGGAAGGGGTGTGCAATCACAGCCAGAATGTTGAAGTATATCAGGTTATTAAGCTTTGCTCTATGCAATATGGAAAATATTTGCACACGAGTACTCAGCTGTAAAATCATATTAGAAAAGTCAATATACATGTGTATGTACATTATTGTCCTGCACAGTGTATTTTGACAAAGATCATAATTTTGGAAGTACCAGAGAATGATTACTACTGTTTCCGGTTGCATCGTTACATAGTGATAGATATTGTTATGAAGTTGTATTCCACAGTATCATTTAATCGATTTTAAGAAGCTCGTATGTACGTCGCCATGTAAGAAAAACCTGGAATGACGTCATGATATTTGGGAATACAACCACGTGATCAGAATTTACCGATATTTTAAGCGAGACTGCTGGATGGAAGTCTCGTGGAAGAGACCCGCGGAAGAAAATATTTGGCGTTATTCGCGTATGGCAAAAAAAATCACAAGAAGAAATAAGCAATTAATTCGACAAAACACGTCGTTTTTTTTGGTCATATAAAATACCATTGACATAATTCATTTGCATAAACGCGCGTAACTCTTTGATGTTTGAAACATTCTGTTGGTGTACTGTGTTAATCGGTCTAGTTAAAGAGAAATCTTACCAATGCAAGGTATAGGCAAAGTGTTTTTAGCTTTAGCCGACTCAATAACCTAGTGACAAAGTTTGTGTCATTTCTGAACAGCCCTTATACGTACACATATTTATTAAACAAATAAAAACTGATATTGTAGGCGCTACCGGTACTAAATATATCAGTCCGTTTGATGCTGTAGTCAAACCGTTTGAATAAATTGAGTCCTTTTGTGAGTTATAAATCATTCTGCTTGAAATCAAGTACTGATATCAACAAACTTAGCATATCTATTTTATCCTAGCATTCTTAAATTTGAACATATTTGAAAAATGTTTGTAAGACCTCCCTGTCGTTAATGAACAATATAAATGTAATAATTTGTTATTGTTTTACCATTTATCCTAACGAATGAACTGAATAAACATAATACTAACTTCAGTGGGAGAGGGTTTTGGCTGATTTATTAAATAGATAATTGAACTCCTCCGTCCACTTACATAATTTATGTTTTGAAAAGACACTACCTAATCGAAAAGGACTGATTAAACTGAGGTAAATCATGAGGTTAATCGTATAGACACTTTTTCTTTCTTAAGGTTTTCTTGTCCTTAGGGATCATGGAGAATTTTCATTGTTACTGTATTGAATGTCGCTTAAGCCAGAAGAACGGGGGTGGGGTCTACATTCCGTTACCTCTTATGTACAGACTCAGTCAAACCGAGGCTGCTATTATGTAGATTTGTTTCGTTCTATGCTTCCAAATGATCTTTTTTAAATTTTTATTGTAAAACATCCGTCGCTGGTGCGGAAGACTTCATGAAAGATGTTTTGATACATGTCTTGTGGTCCGATTCGTCGGACCCTTAGCCGTGTTTATCCTGTTATTCTGCCTTCTGCAAAGGGTTTGTGTATGCGTATATGATTCGGTAATTTAATTTCATAAATATTTACACCAGCATTTTTGTATTTTACATATAATATAGCGTCTTTTAATACCATTGCCCATGTTAGTGATTCACCAAGTCGTTGTAAGTTATATTTTACCACTGACTGTTTCAAAGCGGTTCCTCTGTCTTGTTTTTATAAGGTTTCGTTTCAGGGAGGATGCTTTCTTATGACATGTTTACTGCTATTGGGTCTTTGTTTCCTCATATTGTATTAATCAGAGAAATATCTTGGAGATATTTTAGACTTTGTTTGTGAACACACAGTAGCATATGTGACATTCCGTTATGAAAAGCAACATATCCCCATACGAACATACTGTAAGCGTCTTACAGTGTAAAATAAAAACCTCGTGATAGACTGATTAATAATAAATTTTACAATAATATTAAGATCTGCGTTTTATGAACGGTATTCATGTTTGAAAATGAATTAACAAGTGGTTTGATGCATTAGAAAAAGTATTTAGATTATGTAATATCGAAAATATAACGAGTTTTTATTTTATGCTTTTTTATTCAGCTAATCTATGGATACAAATTTGTTATCAGTAGATGTGTAATTGCACGTTTATGGGTGAGTCAGTTTAAGTACCCGCTCGGAGATTTGATGCATCTTAAGAAATGCGTAATGCGCATTATATTATTCTTTTAACTTGCTATTTATTTGTCAGAAGAATGACTTGAAGTAATTGTTTACAATTCAAAGTAACTTTTTCTTTTATTGCGTTTGGTCTCTCTTTACATATATCGAGTACCTGCAAGGATTTCAAGTGTTCACATTTTAGTTAATTCATTAGTTTCATTTGCTGTAAATTCAAGCCTTTAAAAAGAATTTGTTATTTATTGGTTTAAAGAAGGAAATTTATCGTTGCATAAAAATAAACTATGGAAAGTGGTATACGACATCGATAATAATAATTAGTATACAATATCACAAATACACACAAAATATAATGAGCATGACCTTTTTAAGCTGTCCAAATAGAGAATATGCATAATGGTATGGTACGAAAAGCGCCGCTTCCTATGTTGCACATACACTTATCCTGTCAGAGTCTTTCCATTATGCTATTAGATATACAACCTATGGCAATTTTACGTCTCTGACGTCTTAAGCGTCAATCGTATTTCGCTGAATTTTGTACCAATGAGTAGTATTTTCTGTATGCAAAGTGATAATTATTTTGTATTTTTGATTAATATGACATTCAGAGCGCAGGAAAGGAAAAATGCCGAGAGCACTCGGAACTAGGCGTTGCACGAAAAGTGACGTCAGGGGCCAAGTTTCTGACACAATAACAAAAAACTCGAACATATGGCGACAAAATAAAATCGGAACTCAATTGCATATATCCTGAATTTTGTACAGTATAAATTTCAGGACATAATTCGGCAAAAAAATGGGGCGCATTCCACCTTAAAACCAGTTAATTGCGCGCAAACCCTTACTCATTATCCACACCTTGTTTCACAATTACATGACAGTGTAAAAAGTTATCCCCGCCGTCTGAAAATCCAGCAAAATGTATTTTTGTCTGAAAACCCCGCAGAATGTTAAATTTGTATTTTTGTCTGAAAACCCTGCGAAAATGTAAAATTTGTATTTTTGTCTGATATTTCTTTGAGATTGACGAATTGAAAGGTAACAGATAAATTTGCATATATTTTCGAATCAAATTTGTGAAATTTGAATCGGGACGAGTAGTATAGCACTTAGAAGAATGCAATTTTAATTTAGAAAAACTGACAGATGATGTTTAAAAAAGTATTATTTAGTAACTGAAAAGGTAAAATAGTTAATTCTTTTGTATGTACTGATATTACTTTTAGAGTGACACCATTCTTTGAAAACTGACGGTCTGGCATAAACGTCATCAAGGTAAACAAGTAAGCAAGTGATGATAGTTGAGCGACACTTCAACAAGAAAGTGTTAAATAACTCTAGAGACACTACGGGAAATATAGGACCAGAATGTCACCGACCTAGATCGCTCCACCTCAACCGGGACACGCCGTTAGTGGCAAGAGAAAATGTTTTGCCGAATTGTAATAAATGAACGGCCCACGTGGGCTGCAAGTAAAAGATGATAAATTTCTACTTTGTTATGATTTTCTTTTGTGTCTGTTCCAATTAAGTTTGCGAAATTTTTCTTGTGGTACGTTTCAGTCTTTACTGGTATATAGCACAAATATTCGTATTATTTTCCGAATTCCTATTTGCCGCTTAGCCTATCTCGCTATACAGGCTGTATCGGCGTACGCAGGATAGACCCGGTTGGTGCCGGGAAGCTAACCGAATGTCTAGCCGGGTGCTAGGTGAGTAACGGCGTATGCCACTAATATAAAACGAATTGGCCCATTGAATACGGAACCTTCAGCGCATCATATAATAAACATTATTTACGGAGGCTGAGAACCAAGGAAACAATAAACAATCCCTAAAACGGATATAACAGTATTGATTGTTTCTAACTTATATTTTTACACATTGCAACTCGTATCTTATCAATTCCTCATACAAGTAATAAATAATAACTCTGTCTTTGTTACATGTCTTCTGTTATCTTTTAATATAAACGACTGCATCAGCAAATACAGCTATACTTTCAATATTTAGTTATTGAAGCATAATTCTTCACAGTACCAGAAGGTAACATGACACTGCCATGATTACCAGTAATAACATATTCGCAGAAACAGGTTGCACAAAATTGCCTGGTGCAGAGATGTACTTATCGCACGAGCTTGTGTCACAACACGTTGAACCGGGTGTAGCGTTTGCAGCAGAAGTCAAAAAGCTGTCGCAGGTGGTGTAGGTGGTATTACAGCTCATAACATAGTCACTGTACGTACCATTGTATCTTGTTACAATTTTCTGTGATTAAAAAGGAAACGCAATAGTTATGCTTACTGCAAACATGGAAAATCATACTTCTTATGACTTGTGTCTTCGTGCCTTTACAAAATTACTTTTTAAATGCTAGTTTAACTTGTCCCTCCGTACTTGAACTCAGTGTTATTATATTTCCGGGTCCTCTTCGAGCATGGAGTACATTCATTTTTACTACAACACAATTCCGTTACAGCCAGTGCTGGAAGGGCGTAAGGGCAGTTGCACGGTTCATTACCTCTCATGAACAGACTCGATCAAACCGTTGCTCGGTTGCGTGCTATGCTTCCAAATGATCTTTTCGCAGATTTTATTGATGTGAAGCCTTTCATAGAAAATATAACCAAAGATATAAAAAGCTACATTTTATTTTGACTAACAGGGTTTTATTTAAGCTGTTTTGAATATTTTGGTACGCAGACATAGCTATAATCATCAACAAACAAAAGCTATCACTACGATAACCAGTTTCTCGACCTGTTTCGGGGCAATAAATCAATAAATAGCTTTTCGATAACCAGGTTGAGACAATATAAGAAGGTGGTTTCCTATCTAAAATTGGCCTACATTTCGCTTTAAGGAAGTCTCGAACTTCTAAGAAACTATAATTTTATTTATATTACATAAAGCTTTATTTAAGGGGACGCATATTGCTACATTCACAGTTCATACAGAAATGCGGAAGGGGTGCATATTCAAGAAATCAATGGTGGGAAAATAAAAAACATATTCCTAAACTGATATAATACTGATGGACACCTGCAATATTCAGTATTTTGTGGATAAGGATGTGGTACTATGAATGTAATAGGAAAACAGAGGTCTTTGTGAAAGTACATTCAACACAATATATTAAGCTTTTGTATAAGGAAAAAACAGAATTTTTACAATAACAGTGTTCCAAATAATGTTGAAGGGATGAGATTTTCTTTCTAACATACCAGGTTTGCTTAAACATGTAAAAATTTAACGCCACGTCATTTCAGCTCGGGATGGACGCCATATTTCTCTTTGATAAAAATGTAAACAAAAAATATCAGAGTGGGATTAGCATTGTAAGGGCATAACATGACATTCTACACAATGAATACATTAGAACAGATATCTAAGATGCTACACAGTCAAGGCGGGTTAAATGCATAATGGCGATCACTTGAAATTCATCTTGAAAAGGTGGTTAATTTTAGTTTATTTACATGGTTTTTAATTTTCCCACGACTTCTCGGCGATTCACTGCAAATGTATTACTGCGCCGGACGAAAAGTAACTCTAATAAACAACGGGAGACAACTTAGGTGTCAGCACGTGTACGATTTCTAAAAAAACATGTTGATGATTATAATTTCTTATCAAATAATGAATCCTATTCAGATATTCGTCTTTAATATTAGAAAATTATTAATTTCTGTGGACATTTGTCATAAAATATTACTTACATTGGACTACTTTGCGCATCAAACTGGTTTCCGCTTCAGTTGTGAGGCACTTCCGTTATACTTTTTGACAACAATAACAAAACACAAAATGAATCAATAAAGTCACTGCTACTTAAATCAGTGTAAGTAAAGTTGTTGTTACAACATTATACATGTTCGTTACGTTATGAGATAAAGTTTATCTTGAACTGCATAATCCATTAATTACGTTTAGATGATATTGCATTTACAACTTATTTGACCCCATTTTTTACGTGAATGACAGCATTCTCGTGCAACTCGTGCAAACAGAGTTATGAAAAGTATGGTGGAGAATTCAAGGACAAATTATAAATGACATTAAAGTGAGGATAACTGTATATTCGTCCAGTTTTTATCATTGACATGCCTGCTGTGTATTAGTAACTTTTGTGAACAAGATTAGAATGTTACTTTTGCACATATACACATTGATTGGACCTCTCAACCAAATTTCATACCTTATTTTAGGGATTTTCAAGACAATACATTTTCAAAAGTTTGTTGAACGTGTTTTGATATTTAAGTGCATTGTAGTTCATGAATACCAAGTTAAAAATTAATAATGGCAACATTGCTAGGCCCTATTTATAAGCTACTAGACTTCTGTAACCATAAATGTTTAATGTATTAAGGGGAATATACTCTTTTAGTTTTGGAATGTGGCATTCCTTGACCACCGTATCTTTTCTTATGCACTACTTTGTAAACAAACTAAATAATGTGTTTTAGCTTACATATGCGAAATGAAAAGCAAGACAGTGACCATATTTCACATTCTTTCTTTAAATTAGAATCTGTAGGACATTGATAAATGTTTGGACAAGGTGAAGCACTATTATTTTCGCACCAAAAAGTCTTAATTGTTGACTTTGAATGTACACAAGAAGTCTTATGTAATTCAACAATAACTTTCTTGTTTCAGTTTTCTCATTTTTATTTTAGTGAGCAATCCTTTATGTACTTATAACAGTTGAAACAGTATCCGTTTCATGTACCAAAACCTTGTACTTTTTTGCATGTAAATTTTATCATACCCCACCCACTTTTTTCTAATTTCAAAGTATGCGTCCCCTTAATGTTTCGAACACTTCAGATGGAGCGTTGGTCTGGTGGTTAAGGTGCCGGTCGCTCAACCTGAAGGTCGTGGGTTTTGGCTCACTTGGGTCATGATCATGCCTTTTCATATGACAACAGTGCTGATCTTTCCGAGAAGAGGACTCGAAAAGAGTTCATATAAGCTTTAAGCTTTCGTCACAATCGAGCTAAAATAAACTTGTATAAACTAAACACCTTAATGAAACGAATGGTTTTGACCATTGTTTTTAATATAAAATACTCAATATTTGCATACTGTGTATCTTACATTTAAAAGTACAGTATGGTTCTGTACTTACCATACAAACACCATTATCGCATGACATGTAAGCAAGAGTGTCTACGCAGCTGTCTGCACCACTACATGATCCAGTCCTGCAAACTTTAGTCTGAAGAAGAGGGAAACGACATACAAGTTATGTACTGTTTAAAGGAGGAACATTAGGTAAATCTTTCATCATCCAAACTATTTAGTATATTGTTTATTAACAATAACAATGTGTATTTCAAATAATGAAAATGTACAAATCGTTTTAAAATCAGCAAAATACAATGTAATTGTATATCATTAATCTATTTGTTCAACGTCATTTCATACAAAATTTACCGAGGCATGGTACTTTTTTCTATTTGGAAACCATGACAAATCTCTGGTAATCGAAAATGGTTTTCAAATGTTTTAGTAAATATTGTAGGAATTAATCTAAGAGTGAGGCCAGTAAAGCGTAAAGTGTCACACAAAATCGAATAATATAAGGTTTTGATGAAAAAAGGAATTGCCAAAAAATGTTTTATCACTTACCTCTGTTGTTGATACCTGTACCTCTGAAGTTTGATTTACCAAAAAATCTATAATTTCAAAACAATAATTATTGCTTTCAGTTATAGTTATCGGAACAAATAAAAATATCACATATAGATTAACCGTTAGCCTGCTGGCGGCAAATGATTCCGCCTTTGCGATTACAGATGTGCAGGCTCATTTTGGTCTGCACTGTTCGCTATTCAGTCAGTAAAGTTTCAGTGAACACCCTTCAAATAATAAATGGTTCTGCCCAAATTGAATGATAGACCAGTCCATTTAAGAAATTTAGCAGTGTAATGGTTAAATATCAACCTTTATATCGTACATAATTTTTGTTTGACGGTATGATTGATTCAATTTCATTTTGTCATAAAGCGATATTTTGATATCATGCTAATATATACTAGGCTATGCATCACAAAGCAACCATGCGTAGATAATTATCTTTCTTTCGTTATCATTAAAGACATTTATCAACTACGTTTATGCCGCTGAAAAATCGTGGCGACTTACTTGTTGCACAGTTAAACATAGTTTTAAACTGCTCTTGAGGCCCACAGAGAGATAAATATTTGTCGCTGTTAGCAAGTGTAACACAATTCACCATCAATATTGTACATATATAAAAGAAAATTGAATGTCTAACTTATTGGCGTGACCATCGGTTTTTTTTCTTGCAAAAGAATGCAATAACATGAAATTATAACAAAACTACTTCGCGTTTAAAACAGTCATGGCCTCAAATGTGCGTACTCTATTTACATCGATGTCGGTCAGTATATCCATTATTAGGTTGAGAAAGCGTAAGCGCACTGACTGAACAGCCTGATCGATGTCTTCAAACGTATTTGAAAAAATAAGACTGTTGCCACGATTTAGGTTGGAAAATATACCTGATTTTGGAGTAGTAATCACATTTCTTGACTGATATGGTTGTTTTGACAGCTTTGTCAATTTATTTCTTAAAGATTCAAAACTTGTCGATTCTGATTCAAAGAAGGTCGATTCTTTGGTGGCTGAACCCGTAGACTTAGATAAAGTCCATAACGACTTTGTAGAAAATATCGTTGGAGATGTAGATATCATTTTTGGTTCATTTGAAAGTGGGTTAACTTTGGTCGAACCTCCTGTGGTTATTATTGTTAAAAGTCCTGACACGTTAGTACTAGCCGATATTGGGGATGTATCTGTAACTGTTGTAAGGGTTGTTTCATTCGATACGTGCGTTTCCTTAGTAAATTGTTCTTCTGGTGCGGAGGAATTTCTTGAAAACCATGCTGAAAAAATAATCATGTGCTGATTTTAACAAATATGATTACCAAGAAATTCATTTTTGTATGTGCACTTACTGCCTTCATGTTTAAAGATTAAAATCCAGTAACCTTTAGACCACCTTGATTTTAACATGATTAAAGCAAGAGACATCGTAATGATTTGTCAGATTAATGCTCCTTTCATTTCCCGATTAATTTATCAAATATTTGCTTATCAAAGCTGGATTAGTAGATGCGGTGATTAATTGTTAAATGAATAAACATACGGTATCGTCCTCTTGTGGCTTTGGTGCCGGGAAACGCCACTTTCAAACTGAAAGCAGAAGGAAATGCCAGTGCCTCGTGGTTCTTAAATATACTTAATCAAATTATATTACACTATGTCTTAAATGTTATATACAAGTACCTTTTTCTTCAGTGTCGTTCGATTGTTGTATATTAGCTCTTATTTCACTTGCATGTTCCACAGTTGATGGTGGATATATCATCGTTGCTTTGTTCGAAAGAGTTTCTTCCTTGATCGAAGCTGCTGTGTTTAAGTTAGTCCAAAGAGTTGAAGCTTTAGTACTAGATAACGTATTTATAAGATTTGTTAGTGTTGTTTCCCTGGATTCGTTCGTTTGTTTAGTAGATTGTTTTGAAAATGAATCTGGAAAAAAATGTCATGTGCTGATTTAAACAACTATGAGTATCATAAACAAACTGTTTAATAAAAGCCATCTATTTGTAAGTTCTAATCCCGTCAGATCGCTTTGATTTTAACATACTTCAGCATAATTATAACCCCGTGATTGTTTGTCAGCTAAATATGTCTCCTTTTCTCCATTACTGATTTAATATTTATTTATATCCGTGGAGTTCGTGGTGCTAATTAATTGTTTTTATACAACAATGTTTGAATAAATGAAAGGAACGCTCGGCATCGTCTTCTTAATATTAATATATGCACGATAAATGTTATTTTATATCTTATGAGATATCTTAAGTGCCACATGCAACTACCATTTTCTGTTGTACATGAACATTAGCATCTTTTGTTATTTTTTTTTTAATTCTGTATGAATCACAAATCGTTACCTGGTTGTTTGCTTGCTTTTCCAGACAAAGGTACCGGTGTTGTTGTGTTTACAATCATTGCTTTTGTCATGTCTTCTTCTACACTTACAATAACATACGTTGCGACAAGCACTGTTTTAGAATCAGAAACATATGCACATTGTTCTCGAGTACTCCAAACCAATTTTCAAATGTTTCAATATGTACAATTTCGTTTTTGTATATTCAAGAGTAAACCATCAAACATTATCCGATTTATGTAATATTGCTTAATTTGCCTTATATTCAAATCTTCCCGGCCTTATTTAGCATTTCTACCCTACGGACTCTAGTAAAGTGGGATTCGGAATGCCACGTTAACTTCGTGACCGTTCAAATCACATAAAATAATTAAATTTAAATAAAATAGAGAAAAGTGGAAACTTCACAGGCCGCTCAACACGGCAAAAACGAAAATGTTGCAGGCTCGGTTTGATTGAAGAATAAAACCATAAACAATGAGCTTTTCATTGCTATTATTTCATCACTGTTATTCATAGTGGCTTGTAAAATGGTTCAGACGAAAGTAGTGGTAAAATGCTTAAAAGTGATGAATGAGAACTGAGGCACAAGTTATGAAGGAACAAGTACATGCATTTGAGTATAGAATAGAACAGAAAAATGTATGGTGATGTTTGGTATTTCAAATTTATATACAATGTACTAATAGTGTAATAGGTATATCTATTTGCGTACATCAGCGGACAATAAGGAAGTATAGCCTTCTATATGTCGACAAAAATCAGCATCTCGAGTCCTGAACAATGCAGCTCTATACTTTCTCGACAAAAACAAGCATATCGAGTCAATATACGACATTCTTACGTGTTTTCGCTTGAAAAGGGTAACTTTTATAACCCATGGCGGTTTATTAACAGCAAAGTTTACCAAAAAAAATTCTTTTTTGTCGGACTATATGTAGTAATCAGCTGTAAAACGTTCAAAGTGAGCCGCATTTTAAATTGTTTCTGAATACCCGAGTAGACTGTATATACTTGTTTATTTATACAGCCATTTATATTTTCAGCAAGAGTCAGAGAAACATGCATTATCCTGCTTTAATGTTGTTTGTAGCTGAAATAGATTGAAATTATGATTCTAAATGATTATTTTATGATTCACCAATCTTTTAGCTTTACAATATTTTAAAGGTTCATTTAGTAATTGTATTCGAAAGCGCATGTATGACCAAACTATTTGTTGAAAAAACGAGTTTTTTTCGGGTGCTTATCTACGATAAATAGAAAGAACCATGTTAAAAAAACAATCAGTTTCCAAGAGAAATCTTTAATAATAACAAAACACTTCATTACATGTACCTGTTGTAGTAAAATGTATACGTGAAATGTACTGATATTATTCGTGTATTTTATTTGTATGCATAGTGTGGAAAATAACTATTTTGAGTTTTGATACCTTACACTTATACTTACGCTTTCAATTGAATTTGATTTTATAGCTAAAGAAAGGTGACTCATGCATAGTTTATAGTACATGAAAAACACTTACCAATAAACTTTACAAGTGAATCCATTTGTAAGGTTCTGTGCAGATTCATCAGCCGTTTTGTGATGCTTTCTTATATACACAATAGATATACTGACAAACTGGGACATTCCTAAATTATTACTAAACTTTATTACTGTTGCTAAGCAGCCTGTCTCATTTTCTTCCTTAGGTGTGGTAGTTACAATGTAGTGGCTGTTGTCAAAAGATATTAACGGTTAAATAAATTACGTTTATTCGGAAAAGAAATTATATACTAATTATACCCTAAAAGCGATATTTAGGGCGTAAATTTAAGTCATCTTTCGTTCGGTTGGTCGGTTAAATGGTCTAACTGTCCATTTCAAAAGGTGTTACAAGTGATTAGTGTGCGTGACATATTTTCTTTGGTGGACGAAGGTGGAGAGAGGGGGAGTGGGGAGGGGGGGGGGGGGTGAAGAGAGAGAGTCACTGGGGCACCCATACCCGTAAAACAAGTTTGTTTGATTCCAATGAAACGTCTTACACATGTTCACTTTATAACTTTTGAGTGTGGTTGGGTAAATATCATTTCAACTGTTTTGTTTTGCTAAATAAATAAGCGATCTAGCAACATACCACATATTAGTATGTTGTAACGTAACAACGTTCTTATACAAATGACATTGTAAATGCACACCTCCCTTATGTAAACTAATTTGTTCTTTCATTATGTCCCCTACAAAGACATCGTAAACATATATTTTATACATATTAAATTGTTCAAAAGTATCAGTATTGGTATGATATATCAAATGTATTATAATTAAGGCTTTCGTTTGATGGATGCTTTTCATGTTTAGAGCGAGAATGAAAAATTATCAAATAACGCTCAAAAATACATCGATTGCAGTGTTGACAATGCTCTCTAAACATCTAATATAGCCAGAGTATTGATATTTTATCAAATATGTTTTGTTTCAAATCTAATAATTCTTTTTTTCATCACTTAAACTTCCTTGTTCCTTTTAGATAAGGAATTTTATCTCACTAAGCATTTGAAAGGTGATGAATCATCAAAAGATTACCAGTCTGTTTATAAAACACTCGGAGCGAGCACTTAGGTAACGTTTAAATTGAGTAAAGATAAACGTTTAGCTTGAACAACCAATACAGGCCTCTAGTTAGGTGGGAGACACTCAAGAGCATCTCAGAAATTTCCAGTGCCTGGACCGGGATTCGAACCCCGGACCTCTGGATTGACAGTCAAGCGTGTTACCACAGACAAGCGTGTTACCACTAGACCACCGGCCCACCTGATGTGGCAAAAAAGAAATGAAATTGTCTTGCAAAGATGTAAATGATTCTTCAGAAAGAGCTGTCACTTTCAGATTGCAATAAGGTGCAAATGTGATATTTTGCGAATTCTATCCTTATCCGAGATGATAGAAGGGACCTCGATTTTATTCATTTTTCTCTTTTTCTGAGAGTTAATGACCATGTTGAGGAATGTTTTCTTTCACAAGTAAAACGGATCAATTAGTATTAATAGCTAACGATCAAGTGCAGCTAGAATATGTACATTGTCATCTTGTATATAATTACTGGATAACATTTTGCCTCGAACTAAATATTTATTTATCATTTTATGTCTTGCATTTTCCGTGCATGTACCTTCGTAATTTCATATTTGTGACGTTTCAATCAAGTTGTTTCTTATTACGATGCGCGTTTTTCTAAAAATGTTTTATCATTAGATTGTTTGATCTCAAGTGCATTTAAAGGTTTTTGTCAGCGTTGTTTCTCATCAATACATTCTTAGAATTTATCATTTAAAGTATTTCTAAATAAAATTGAGAAAGAAGTGCGTATGGCGAAGTAGGGCTGCAATAAAAGTAAACATTATCTTACCGAAAACCGCATGTGGAGACTTGAAACTGTAGTTTATTTTTTCATGATAAATACGGAACATCTGTATCTAGAAAATAATAAAGTGCAGGTACAGTTGCAGCATCGCCTCTACACTTTGCATTCTATAACTGGTAACTGGGAGCTTCTTTGCCGAGTGGCTAAATTCGCTGACTTCGAAATCTACCTTGGGGTATAGCATTCTTCATGTGGGCAGACCATTCAGCTGGCTTTCGGAGGTCCGTGTCTTTACCTAGATAACCGCCCATACCTGACACAATGCTCGAATGGGCATCTGGGGTGTTCAGTACCAACAGCTGGATAATTGTGTCGGTTTGTCTTCTCAGTCCGAAAATGTACGTTTAAACTATGACTTTGTATTTTTCGCTCTGAAGTAAACGTGCAAATATATATTCACATGAGTAGCTTTGCTTGCGTGATTCATAAAGATTTAGATTGTACTATTTGCACAATTTGGGTTGAAGAGCGCCCTTTGAAATCCACTCATTTGATTTATCATATTATACAGCAGTTTGAAGAGTTTTAAAGCCGGATGATCGCGATTTTGACTCAAAGTTCAAACCCACTATTGATTTATCGAGTCAGTACTGATAACAGATTTTTTTGTTGTGCGCTATCTGTACAAGACGTTATCTACATAATTACGAGCTTAACATGTCTAACCGCGATATGTAGGTCTCCATATGAGCATGAACAAGCTCAGTAATATAGTTTCACTTAACCGTGCTCGTTATCTGAACGGAGAGTATTGTTCGAAGATTGCAAGACTCGCATCCTCCTACAGAAGCCAAAATAGTTACAAAACCTTTAATGAGTAATGTGGACATAGTTCGAGACTCACCATCTTGTCATATATGAACTGTTCTAAATGGGAGTCAGGCCTTCGAACTCCCGCATCCTAGGCAAATGCATTAACCCACATTTATGTAAATGTTTAAACAGGACGCTCACCTGACCTCCAGATGGCCCAATTTCGAAGTTGACATCAAAGTCGTAGCTGTAGATCAAGTTATTTAAAAATGATCAATCTGAACATCAGACAGAAAATATGGTTGGTCTCTGGAGTGTTAATGGGATCCTGCTGTAATTTAGGCTAACGCCTAAGGTTCTGACTCTAGATGACACTATTTCAAACTTAACCCAGATTTTATAAAGCCAACTATTTTGAACAGATTGTACGAAGATCGGATTGGACGGTTCTGGAGTGTTGAAAATATATCTCTAAATTTCAAACTAGTGACCAAAGATGACCCCGTTACACACTTATTAAGACAAACATTCTGAATTTATTAATATCATGCAAAATAATGGCCTCTAGAGTATTTTCTCTTTCTCCGTTTTGACCAAGTGGCCTAATTCTTAATCTAAAATGATCAAGTTTCAAACTTACCTTAGATATCATAATAACATACATTCTGACAAAGCGGTATAAAGATCATTCAAAATATGATTTTTAAAGTATTAACAAGATTTACTAATATTTGACCTAGTTACATAGTTTTAGACCCATAAAGCTGGCATAGATTTTATTTCGATAAACATTCATATTATGTTTCATAAAGGTCATGTACAAATGTGACCTCTAGAGTGTGTACAAAGTGTTAAGAATATTTACCCTAGTGACCAAGACTGTATTCAATTCGCCTGATACAATTTTAAAGCATTTTATACAGTGTATAAGTTCATGTCTCGGGGAGGACCCGAACCCCAAGCTCTGCTTGTACTTCATGTAGGCGAGAGGTGTGTATATTTAAGCCTGGTTTGCTCAGATTGTTTGGTCATAAATGGCTTAAGTTCACCATTATTTCTTGCAGAATTTCAAAATTTCTCGGGGAGGACTTCATAAGTACAGCATTATGCAGGCGAGAATCGTGTTTATTTCAATTTGGTTTGCTCAGATTTGGTGTTACCACTTTTCCTTGGAAAAATACTAATTTCTCACGGAGGAACCCGAACACTCATCTTTATTTATACTTCAATTTTGCAGGCGAGTAGTATGTACAATCCAACATGACTTCCGCAGATGTTTTGTCAGTTATAGCTTAAAATGCACCATTTGTTTCTCGTAAGGTTTCCAGATTTCTCAGAGAGGGCCCCGGCCATCTCTACTTTTATTACAATCATGCAGGCAAGTAGTGTGTAAAATTCCACCTGAATTGCTAAGGTTTTAGTCAGATAGGGCTTAAATGCATCATTCTGTCTTTTGGAATTTCCACATTTCTCGGGGTGGACCCAAAACATTCCCCTATCTCTACTTGCACTTCAATTATGCAGGCGACTATAACATGTATTTCATCCTGATTTACTCTTTTTTTTGTCATGCACCATTATATATTTAGCAAATAATCAAGGCCTTCGAGTTGTTTATCGTCTGATTTACCACGGTTCAGAGTTCAGATGCGTAGGAATTGAACCACGAGGGCGTAAGCCCAAGTGGTTAAATACTGAAGCATCTGAACGATGAACCGTGGTAAATTAGTCGATAAATAACAAGAAGGCCTTGATTGTTTTCATTCTAACATGCTCATTGATATATTTTTATAGATACTATACTGGACTTCGTTTACGCGAGGAGTAATGTAGCGAACGTCATGCGGCAATATGACGTCATAATTGACGTCATAATGCTCTCTTACCGGTCCGCGCGTCAACCGTTGTTTATCGCAGAATATATAGAGCTTGATTTTCTTCTTTGTTTAACTGGAAATCAAATCGAGTCATGTTAGAATGTAGAATTTCATAATTCCTCGTGGAGGATTTGTAAAATATCTAAATTTATCAGGGAGAACATCTAAACGTCCGCCTAAACATATGCCACAATTCCATACGCTTTATACAGAATGACGAAAAAACGTTCTAAATCAATGTCTCCGTTTGTACCTTATTTCATGTAGGCAACACTCATTTGTTAAAATATTCTGCCTCGGTGTTATTTCAGGCCTGGTTACGGCACTACCCATCAACAAGATGCACTTTAAAAGAATAAAGTCAATCGACGTGTATATTCGCATGTGTGCTTGTGTGCATACGTGTATTTGTGTCTTTTGGGGGATGGGACTCGTAACACCATGAACATATAAACAAAGTACTTCAAATCGGTATGCACAAAAATCAAGTTGGTAATAGGTAAGTTAGGCAATGGGTTTTAAAACGCGTTTCGCACTGTGTTGGACGTGTAAATAGAAACATTTCCCGCCAAAATAAAACTATAATGACATGTACTGTGTGGATAAAATTAACATTCTTTGAATACCAAATCTCTTGTTGTATAAAATGAAGCGATTCCAGTTGTCAGTGCACATTTGGAGGAGTAGAAAGAAAGAAATTTATCTGCTTCTTTATTTATAGGTACTTACACTTCTTTCACTCTCACCCTGATTTGCACCCATTAACTTATTTCAAGAGTCTCGCCCTTCAAGAAACATGTTTTCATTTTTATATCAATTTTTTAAATCTTAGTGACAAGTTCTAAATAGAAATATGAATAAAGTGATTCAGTGGTTTCTGGATGGTATATAGACACACCCCTGTAGTCTGATAGTATGTAGAAGTTAGTTACGCAAAATAAAAGTGATGTTAAATAAATGGAATTTAGCTCACTTGGAACCATACTAATTTTATATATATATATATATATATATATATATATATATATATATATATATATATATATATATATATATATATATATATATATATATATATATACTACCAACTTAGATAACATTTGATTGATGATTTAATATTAAAATAGTATTTTGCTGTCACCTGTTTCAAACCTTGATGCTCATCTAGAGACAACTTGTAGTAGTGGTGTGAAACAATCATAGCTAAAGTTTACTCAAATAAAGAATAAAACGCTAGAGAATTTATTAAAATTGTACTGTTCAATTCAAAGCAATTGCTAATAACAAGAAACAGAAAAGAAATTGTCACGAGAAAAGTCATCAGGGCACTTCAACTGTCACAGACAGCTTCATCTGACCTTCAATTTACCGCAACTATTGACTTTCACAGTAATATGAATATAGCATGAAAATATTTACCAGTTGGTAAACCTACGGGGTTTTCCTTACTTTCCGGACAGGTAAATACTCTGGGAAGTAAAATGTTTTATGCACTATTGTAAACCTGGAATATTTATCTAATGTCTACAGTTCAAATCGTTTTAAATATCTGAATCATTTTGTGTTTGTTAGACAAATCTAGCTCTTGTGAAATTAAGAAATGAAATTTCAGAATTGTCAGAAATGGAAATCTTTCCTTCCAAACGGAAAATACATGTGTAGACTTATAGTGGATTGCATGTCTAATACATAGAACTTAAAGATCATAACAAGATAATTATGAAAACGTTTCTAACATGTGCCATGCATTATAACACCAAGAACATTTACTTTTTGTTTCCTTATTGTGTTGCTTAAAGTCAACATGTCCAAGGAAATGATGTGCCTTACTGAAAGTTTTTTTTCGATTTGCAAGTTATTTTTCCAATCTAAAATCAAATAGAAATGTTAGATAAATATCCAAAATTTACTATATTTAGGAACAACCTTCTCATTCGGGAAGCAAGGAAAAACTAAAATGAGATTTCTCGAACGAGGAGGCTTAGAATCGTGTATGGTTACGTGTTCCTCATTATTCCCCCGCCATTTGGTCTGGAATGCTGTCATCTACTTTTTCACCACAAAGTTACATTTTGAGTACGCTTGCAAGTACAAGACAGGCGATAGAGACAACTGACGTCTCCGCCACTGTTTAAGGTGGTTCGCGGGTTTCCTACGAAAATTTCGAAGTATGCGATATAAGACTGATATTAGGTCTGTATGTACTAACATCTCCTGTCTTTCGTTTGGAGAAAAAAGAAAATCGTCCCGAGTCCACATTTCCTTTGAAGAGCGCCACTTGGCGGCATATGTATTTGTCAAGGAAAATCGCCGTTTTACTGTAATTATCGCATTAAAATTAATGTTATTACATTTTTTCAAACTCAGGAATAAGTTAAATTCAATGTTATTGTTTACATGTTGCGTTTTGTAAATTATTTCATTTGGAAACTGCTTAAATAAAGAGATATCCGTAGTAGGGGTGGGGAAAAATAGCGAAAATATTCAATACGGTTCAATAAATGTTCGTAGGAAACCCGCGAACCACCTTAAATCTGGTATGCACTTTTCCTTTCTGTGCCGAACAGGTGGCAGCAAATAAAAACGTGTACTCATTGAACGTTTCATTAACGCTCGTCAAAGCCAGCTAAATAAGAAATAACAACAAAGGAATTAAGTTGAAAATGATAAGTCTTTAAATTTTGACTGATTATTATTAAAACAGTATTATTAAGTATTTGCAAAGATCTGAAATTGTTGTGTTCAATTAAGACAATGGTCATACTTTTATGAAATTCAAAAAGAAAACGACGAAATAAATCATCATTTTTCTAATGACAATAATTATTATATTACCTCACAAGTTTCACCGGCATTACAAGCTGTTGTATTGACAGTCGTTGTATCATGTAAACAGTCACTTGAGCCGCTGCACGAGCCCACTTTGTAGCTTATCGGCTGAAAAAGAAAACACAATGACTATTTGTTTCTAGAAATGGTTATGCATTATATTGCTGACGCAAAAGAAATATGGGCTGTTTTCACTTATACGGAACTGTGCTTGAATGCGGAAGACAATCGGATATTCGATTTCAATGATACTTCAATAAACAAACTGTCTGGGACAGCACTTGGAACTGGTACGAAATTACACTTGAACCCGGATGTATAAAAATAATTAAAGAAAAGGAAAAATCTAATTCATACATTAAAAGCATCAATGTACATACAAGACTATAGGAAACTATATTTCTTCGTATTATCTTTTTACAACCTTGACTAAGATAAGTAAAATATGATTAACACTTTTGAAAAGACACAAAAGATAATGGAAATGCGTTTGTTTTACGTGAGAGATAAAATATTTTTACCCGTGATCAACAGCTTTATCACCCGTGGCTGTAAACTGCAGCTGGTGTTAATTTTTGAAACGATATGTCAGTCTCACATTTTAACTTTTACATATCCTGTATATATACTTTATGGACCAGAACCTTGAGTTTGGCCTAGCATAAAGGTTACTGTATTGTAATATATGTGGAAAATTTACATTTAACATAGCAACGTCTGACTCTTCTTTGCTCGGAATTTGCCCGAAATATCGCTCTTTTTGAGCCAAGTAACTTCAAGGACATGCATCATTAATAGATAATTATAATTACATGCACCTCACTCTGTGGCAGAGAAATCAGCATGATAGTAAGCACGATTAGATAATGACCTGTAGATTGCTTATGATAAGGAGAACACATTTCTTTTATATGAGTTTGCAATAGAAAATTATTTGATTGATATAGATAAGTAAAAGTAGATAAACATTTTTCTTTTTAGAAACAGTTTTATTTTCCATTTTAGTATGATAATAAAAATATTATTAACAATGAGTAATAAACTGAAACAAAGTTTTATCTACAATAGAAATGATTTATAAAGATATTTTTACTATAAAACAATGATTATTTGGTTTACATAAGTTGAAATCACCAACATGGGAGTGTATATACTGAAACAAGGACTCAACGGATGTGTGCAAGATCCCATCAATATCTTTAGTACAAACATCAGAGTGATGTTCCAGTTGTCTGATTAGATTGCTTCTTTTCACTAATTTGCCGGTTGGTTTATGATTTGACTTAAGCAAACTGAGGAAGTCATCAATGCAGATCCACTGTATGCCATTAACTTCCACTGTCTTTAAATCTTTCAGAGATATCAACCTAAAGGCCATTGCCAGACTCACTGAAAAATATTTTACTTTTGTTAATACTGCGTAAATAAAAAAACCTGCAGATATTGTCTTAAGCATTAAAGGCACTGATCTCCAGATTTTAACTAAAAATGCTCTTCCTTTCAAACAGAAGTTTGGTATTATTATGAACATTAGAATATGAGATTTGTTTCTAAACTATTTTTAAAATGCCAAATCAGGGAAAAAAAGATGACCGCGTCGGGAATCGAAGCCAGACCGCCGTTGCAACAAAAAATAGCGCTATGGAGGATTTAGTGTTCAACCCTTATGATGCTGTACACGATTGGTTCTGCCTTTGCGACCAGTGTAGATCATGCATGATTATCTTGCACATCCATGCAGTCTGATCAAGATCTGCACTGTTTGCCATTTAGTCAGTTTCTTTTTGTTAAGCACCCCTTTTAACAGTTAATGGTAATGTCAAAATTGAATGATGGGCAAGTTCATTGTAGAAATTTAGCAGGGTAAGGTTAAGGTTAATGTGCGTTGAATATAGATATTTATAATCGAGGCAGTCTACCTCAAGTAAAGCGTTACAAACTTTTTCGACTTTCATTGTAAAATGTAGTTAAAACAAGTAATTCCCACGTGTTTCCGTAACATACAGTCTGTCAGTAATAAGGTTTTTAAAAAACATAGCATTAATTTCCAGATATCTAAAAAATCCATTTATTTGTTGTCAAACGATCTGGAGGACAGTGTCTGGCACTCCTGAATATTCCGTATATTTAAGTAAATTAATTTAATTGAGAAAGAGACCTGAGGTTTGCTCGTGACACTCAGTTGCAGTAATCATGGTAATGTTATTTAATCAAATACTGAAAATTGTCAGTGTTCCCAATATCAGTTATTATTCATTCAGACTTTTAATAGAAATTTAAGAGAGGTTAACATTTTCCACTAGTCCTTAATTTAACTAAATAATGAAAATCCTACATATTCCCATACCCTCTTCCTTTAATTCTGAATATTGTTTACAGTTACTAACACTTAGAAATCATTCATTTTTCTATAATTTGGTTTGTGAATATGAGAGAGAGAGAGCTTACCTTTTCATTTTTTGGTAATCCTTGATTCATGAAATCACATCGCAATCTTTTTCTGTCTGACAAGGATGCAGTTCTATTTCTGAGCTATTTTTTCAGCAAACTTGTTTTAAAGTTTATTAAAACCTGATAATTAGTCTCCTCTAGATATTAGGGGTATCTTCCAGGCACATGTCATAACATGTTTGATTAATCTCTGGATATCCTGTTAATTGTACTTTACTGCTATGACATTAGATCAAAATACACAAGTTTATTTAATTAACTATATATTCTAGATAATCAAATTAAATTGTAGACATGTACATATATTGAGCGATAGTGGTGAAACATGGGTTATTTCATGGGAATCATTCCTTAATACACTAGCCTACAGTAGCATTTCTGTTTCACCAATAATTTCAGGAGGTATATGGTGGTTTTTGTATGTAATGTGAGGACAACTTTTGTATGAAAATGTGACTTGTTTTAGTAGTAAATCAAGTTTTACTATTTAAATAATAAATTAATTTTAGTTATATGATAACGTAAAGATATTCATTTGACAGTGCAGATTATCATTGCTAACCAGTCTGCTCATGATCTGATCATGGAGGGTAATTGGTCTTTTAAAATATTTTTTATTTTGCGCACTAGTGCCACGATTTACAGTCTTCAGTATCTTATTAAGTCGTAACTTTTTATTGTAGTTTTTTAATAAAAAGGTTAACAATGGTAAGCTCATTTTTAAGATGATTTTGCGTAAATATTTGTTTGTAGCTTGTGACTATATAACGTCCTAACAAATAGCGCTGTCTCGTGTGTAAGGATCTGTGACGTCACTGACAATGTCTGCTATCTAAAAATAGCACAGGTCTCGATGTTCGGACAAACAATCGGTGCTTTTCCTGTATATTAGCATCAGTAATTCACAGATTCTGCAATTATCCCCTCGTGTATTTTAAAGTTGATGCATATCAAACGAATGTGTTTCACATAGCTTTCAATTTCTATATTCTATGCCTAAAAACTGAACAATAAGAAATTTTTAAAAATGTTGACAACACAGTTTTGAATTTTTAAAATCCACGTCAGTAATAACACATCGAATTGTCATCAGTATATGAAAGGATGATGTTGTTTTACACATTCCTGTTACGGTCATATATCAATATAATTATATCCATTTGCTATTTACCTCATTCGCAAGTGTTCAAACATTTATCACTATTCTGCGTTTTTTTGCAAAATGTGAATCAGGGTGGCGAATCACGTGATCGTTGTACGTCATATCGCTATTCCGCAAAGAAGAAATTATCAACAAAAATCGTCGATTCAAATCTTCAAATCAATGTAAGTTTTTTATTTCTCAACCAATTTCTATGAAATATGTTGCATGCGAAGGAGAAAATAGTATTCTATCTCCCATGTTAATGGTTTCCTTCTAGACCGTTGCTAAATATACAAACACCCTGGAAAACCTTTTTTACTCGGCCCTATTGCATTGGCTTATCCACCAAGAAAATGTTATTTTTGACATGTATTTTATACAAATCCTGTTCCAGTGGTCATGTATTCGCAAAAAAAAACTTCCAAAGTTTTCTATTTACTCGAATGAAACATATTTAATACGAAATCAGAGTAACAGTGAAAGGGAAAACGTGTATTTTGTGAATTTGCTAATCCACAAAGAAAACATTTTTACGCTAATCCACCAAGTCATTTTTTCAGGAGCATGGCCGATCCAGAAACGGGTGATTTAGCTTACCTCTATGGAACATGTGGAAGAAGTTTTAAGTACAAAAGAAATCTATATACCCTATGAGAAAGAGCATGCTGGTATTTTGCCGTTCCATTGTTGTGGAAAGTCATTCGCTTCTCGCCAAAGTCTTCGACGGCACAAGTAATAAGCATGTTTACACTAGTACAATTCGCAGACATAATTAGTGATCGATCTGTTTGGCAACTATTGGTATGTTTTGTTGCTACTGTCCTTCAGTTTGTAAACTACGAATCCAGGCTGTATCTTACACAGTTATAAATCGATTTTTATATAACTTTATAAAGCCTGAGAGCAAACGATGTACAGCACCGCGCTGACTAAATCAAATGTCAAGTCTCACGGGGGATTCAAACCTACTATATAGTTTTAAATAACAATATTTCGTGTCCGATATATAGCTTACACATAAATGTATCAATTTTTCATACATGTACATGTCCGCTGAACATGCCAACAATTTCTTCTAACAGGAAGAACTTATTTTTAAAAGTTTAAGCTGCTTTTTAAATCTGCAGATTTAAACAATATTTTTTCTTGTACAATAACTTACAGTAATGTTCTAAAGCAAAAATATCCAAATATCTAAATATTGAATATGGGACTTTAACATAAAAATTATTTGCTTGTTTAGACTATATCAAAATTTTGAAACTTATTATTAGAGATGATTGGCCTGCTTGTAGGAAAGTGTTTATTGTTAGTGTAAATGGAAACATTAAAAATAAAATCCTTTGCTTGCTTTTATTATTTAGTTTTGATTTTAAACCATGCTTAATACGTGTATTTCCGGACGTCCATAGCTTACAATCTAGGGTCAAAAACAAAATCAGCTGAATAGCCTTTAAGTTCTGTTCTACACAAGCGTATAACTAAGGGAGTTAATTCCGAAATGGGGCAGCGAAGAGGTATGTTACATTAGTTGATAAATTACTTAAGAAAAGTTGAGAAGATTATTGTTTCTGTTTGTTCACATGATTGCGACTAGAAAATACATGGAAGCAAAGCTTTGTTGACTCTTTGGAACATGTGGGTCCTCATTAATTATGTTTTGTTTCATGCGCCTTGATAAGGAACTTGAATGTTTGTACGCAGCATTACACACAGGGCATCTTTTCCGTTTTTCTTCTTGATGTGTAGCCATATGAGACATCAGTCCAGAGTACTTGCTTGCCTTCAGTTCACAAATGTCACATGATTATTTCTGGTCTTTTTTCTCGTCTCTATCATGTTCGTTTAGGCCTGATTGTGAAGAAAATTCTTTGTGGCGTGTGGTACAAACAAACTGTTTGTTTTCTCCGTGAACGCAGCACCTGTAATTCGACGCCGCCCTGAAGGCGGTGTCGAGTATATGGGATACACTTTTATTTCGGACCCTGTAAAGATGGTAATGAATAGTTTCGGAGTGATAAACTGAACACAGTGAATAGTTTGTAAAAGGATCAACGATATTGCACAATACATTTTAGTGAATAAACAAAAAATGGCAAAAAGAAAACATAAAAAATGTATGTAATGCAACTTATTATGTGATTTAAAACAATGCTATCTGTCTTTCCCGTCCTTATTTGTAGAGCAGAACATATTTTTTTATTTACAATTTCGTCAAAAATGTTGATCCGATTTATTGATAAGGGAGGTTACTCTGTAAGTCAAGTTTTCTATTTCTATTCTTAGCATGACCTACTTACCTATCTCATTTTCTATAAATAGAACACAACACAGATGACAAGGGAGCGTTCGTGTATTTTACAACTTCGAGAGAATATTAAAAAAAAAATTATGGAAAATTACAATTTGCCTGCATAAAAATTCCTTGGAAAGAAAACGTATTTACAAAGTAAATAAAGGAATCAATAAGCATAAATATGTTGAAATGAACGAAGGAAGTGCGCTGTTAACTTATTTTTAACCTTTTTGTTTGATAGGTACAGTGATGTAATTTCAGAATGCGCACACTTTTGCAAATTCCTATTTCTATTTTTTTTCTTTTCTCTTTCTTTTTTTTTTTTTTTTTTTTTTTTTTTTTTTTTTTTTTTTTTTTTTTTTTTTATGTGTCATATAGATCTACTCATTGTTTACAGATATACACTGTCAACTAAGGTGTGCAATAGGCTGAAGAGCATTTGGCTGAATTTGTCAGTGACAAGTTAATATTTCTTTAATTGTGGTTAGATCGAAATATCAAAAGCCATGGGACAATAACTTATCAAAGCATCAGTGACTTTAAAATAGAATTCCTTGTTGAATTTATATGTTCATTGATCTGATATATGACTAGTCAGTTGCTCTGATTTCATTATATCTTGTTACTTGCTTCTTTTTTTTTTCTTTTTTGTTTTTAATTTAATAGATAGATTTTATATTTGTCTATACAAAAAAAAAATCATTTTCATCGAAATATTTCCTACACTTTGGCAGTGGGTTATTATGCTTGCTAAATTTCTTGTAATATTAGATTTTAACTAGACACTGACATACTCCTGGTAACCTTACAGTTCAACAAGGACTTCAAGTTTATCGTTCGTCCGAGAAAAAAAATGAATTCTATGATATTCAAAAGTATATAAGAAAGATTCATGCTTTGTGAATAGGGGCAATATAGAGATTATTTATGCTATATCATTCTTTTCTTGGACAAAATTTTTGGTTGTTTTGGCAAGGGAAACAGTAAATTGCTGTGTATAATCTGCATTCTGAAATCTATAATGTAGGTGACTAAGATCCATAAAACTTCATCAGTAAATAGAAAACACTCATTACATTACATGATAATAAAAATAATGGTTTCTGTGAATCACAACTTTGAAATAATTTCAACATTTCCTCATTTCCCAACAAACTGCATTTCTGTGAAACTTCATACACACGCTCCTGCATATAAGAACTTTTCACAGGAGGTGACCTTATTTAGTGAAATAATTACTTTAATTTTGTATGTAAAGGGACCACCTACTCGCTATATTAATGTCATTGCAGGTAGAGGATTTGTATTGCATGGTAAAACTTTTCTATCATGTGTATTCTTCATGTTTTAAACAGTTTATAACATATATTGTTTTATGTGCTAATGTTGATAACTTGTAGCCAGTCAGACTAATAAAGTAATGATTAGGTGATATTGCAATAAATGTACTTCAGACACAACACTTGGCGGCGTCTTTGATGCTTGCATCAATGAATTTCCTTGTAGAATATGTGAGACACTCAGTAAAAGAATCATAGGCGCTGAATTACCTGGATTTATTATTTCCTGATACTACTCTCTATAAAATACATAAAGAAGGCTAAACGAGCGCAATCATTTTCAGTAACGGAAGTAGCTGGTTCATATCTCAATGTGACAGTTGTATGTGTAACGACGTAATTGGGATAGAAACCAGCCATCAATTTCCATTCCCGTAATTCATGCCGTCCGCCTAGCTGTCTTATGTATTATTATATAATATATAAAATAGTCTTTCCTTGGCAATCGAGTATCTATGTTCTATACGAGAGATACTGAAAAAAAATGTTACAAGCCTCTAAATTTTTCAAAGTTTAACCCCTACGTACATGGATGATGGATGACTATTGTGTCTATGGAACCCATGATTACAATACTTATTACGTGACAGTTTTCGCCAGAGCCATACTTTTACGTGCAAAGAAAGAGAGTTCTAACACGACCAGCAACATTTCCAATATAAACAAGCGCGTCCAATTGCCGTCCGTGTTCCGCCCCCCCCCCCCCCCCCCCCCCCCTTTTTTTTGACACGTTACAATGAAATGATGCAATGCGTTAAACATAGTTCGGATACTTTAAAAGATTTTGTCGTATTAGAGACGGAATAATAAACATGTTTCTATATTTTATCGACGATTAATATATGGGCAGTCGTTTGGATGCGAGTAATTAAATCACCCGTTATTAAGTTAATACGCATTCAAACTACCGCACATATATTATTCACCTGATAAAATGTAGAGACGTACTTTTATTTCCTGAGTATATTTCATTCCTATCAAGGTCCGAGGCCCATCCTGCATGCTGGATGGTGTGGTATTTTTCAACACTAGCGGACATGTACATGTATGAAAACTGATACATTTATGTGTAAGCTATATATCGGACACGAAATATTGTTATTTAACTCTGTATGATAGGTTTGAATCCCCCGTGAGACTTGACATTTGATTTAGTCAGCGCGGTGCTGTACATCGTTTGCTCTCAGGCTTTATAAAGTTATATAAAAATCGATTTATAACTGCATAAGATACAGCCTGGATCCGTAGTTTACAAACTGAAGGACAGTAGCAACAAAGCATACCAATAGTTGCCAAACAGATCGATCACTAATTATGTCTGCGAATTGTACTAGTGTAAACATGTTTTTTACCCGTGTCGTCGAAGACTTTGGCGAGAAGCGAATGACTTTCCACAATAATTGAACGGCAAAATACCAGCATGCTCTTTCTCATAGCCTGATAGGGTATATAGATTGCTTTTGTACTTAAAACTTCTTCCACAAGTTCCACAGAAGTAAGCTAAATCACCCGTTTCTGAATCGGCCATGCTCCTGAAAAAAAATAACTTGGTGGATTAGCGTAAAAATGATTTCTTTGTGGATTAGCATATTCACAAAATACACGTTTTCTCTTTCACTGTTACTCTGATTTCGTATTAAATATGTTTTATTCGAGTAAATAGAATACTTTGGAAGTTTTCTTTGCGAATACATGACCACTGGAACAGGATTTGTATAAAATACGTGTCAAAAATAACATTTTCTTGGCGGATAAGCCAATGCGATTGGGCCGAGTAGAAAAGGTTTTCCAGGGTGTTTGTATATTTAGCAACGGTCTAGAAGAAAACCATTAACATGGGAGATAGAATACTGTTTTCTCCTTCGCATGCAACATATTTCATAGAAATTGGTTGAGAAAAAAAAACTTACATTGATTTGAAGATTTGAATCGACGACTTTTGTTGATAATTTCTTCTTTGCGGAACAGCGATATGACGTACAACGATCACGTGATTCGCCACCCTGTGAATGTATGATATCACATGATCACATCCTAGTAATCCGATTGAAATTTCGAAATGTCATGAACAATATGTATAAATGAAAGTCAGCAATATTTCATAACTTAGATCTATAGTTCTTCATTGAAACAATTAACATCTCTGTGAAATGCATCAGTATAATGATATGTTACAAATGACACCTTAGTGTGACATGTAGATATTTGACTTTTAGCAATGATATTTAGATGTGATCTGATAAAACATGGTGCTAATTTAATGCAACACCATACAGTTCTACCTATGTCCTGTCATATATTTTTTCAATTATGAAGTATTTAATGGACCACACTTTCAAGTACCTCGTATTGAGGCTCAGCGTGGTGTTGTGTGAACCAAATGTATGGAAAGAAGTACATGTGTTAATGATTATGCTGATATATGCTTTGAAAATCATGAATCAAAATTATAATCTTGCACTTACTTTTTCGACCGCTGGTGTTTCGAATCCGAAAATATTGTTTACCAGATCTATGACGCTTAACAATTATGTGATATGAATGTAGTTCAGTTCAACATTTTATTTAAGTCTCATCTTTGTGTACATTTATATAATACATACATAAAAGATTTAATTTAACACTGTACCACAAAGCCAATCTATACAGATTTGCAAGAGACTATAATATACATTAGTTAAAAATTATAATAGTCTAAAACACATATCATCTTACATTTTAGAACTTATCTAAAATATCTGTATGCTTAAAAAAGAAGAAAAAAATGTTTTACTCAGTATCATTGACTCAGAGTTAGTTAGTGGTGTGAGCGTCATGACTCTGGTTTTCCGCATTGATATGCTATATGTCTCTTATAATTCTATTTCAAGAATGGCCAATACTATGTATTTTATGTTTTGTAAAATTTATATGTATATATTTGTAATGTATTGGAAGAGACTGAAATAAATAAATAAATAATGACTAAAATGATAATTATGTGGAATGAAAAATTAAGATGACTATGATAAAAAAATATATCTCGTCACTTTGCGATAATTTTATAATAATCTTTCAATCTCAAAATTATTTATATAAAAAGGTTTTGGCCGTGTTTTTTTTTTATATAAAGTCTAATCTTTTTCATTTTGCTGATTGTGATTATTGATACATACACAGAGTGGAAGGCAGCCTGTACAAATAGTGTGATAAGATATCGGCGTGAAGTTGGCAGTACAGCAGTAGCAGCAGTAGGAGCAGTTAACTGCTGCTACTGCCAGCAGTTACAGCAGTTAACTGCTGCTACTGCCAGCAGTTACAGCAGTTTATTGCCTGTCGCAGTTAACTACCATTAGTCACAGCAATTGATCGTGTTTACTAACACCAGTTAACTGCTACTACTGCCAGCAATTATAACAGTTAATAAAGCTGTATTACCAGATGATGAGAATGACATAAGGTATTTATTTTGTCAGTGTCCTACATATTATACTGCTAGCAGTTAAATAGTGTTATTAAAATCAGTTTTACAAGATTCCTTCAGATGTGTAATAGGCCGTAAAACCTACCCTTCCCGCTTATACATTTGTCCGTATCGTTTAAAGATCATTGAAGCGTTCTTAATCTATTTCTATCAAGAATTTTCTGCCCTTGAAACCGACTTTCAAGGGCAGAAAATTCAGGATCAAGCATGGGTACCTATGATTTTAATATCTATTTTCGTTCTAATCTTGATTCTCAGTAAGTATACAAAGTTTAAAGAAATACTGCCCGTAGGAAAAGTTTTTGCCCTATAGGAAATTGTCCCATTTACCCTTAAATTCTCCTATAAACTATTATATGTAATACCAGCAGTTAAATGGTTTACAAGTCTCTCCCGTCTCATTTATGTTTCTGCCAGCAGAATGGTCTATGAGATACGGTGTTCCGTTAGGACAATCGTGACATTTTATATAATTCTAAACCGCGGTGCACGATGATACGATGACGAAAACGCGATGGCGCGATGACACGAGGATGAAACAACGATGGTACGATGGTGAAAACGCGATGACACGATGATGAAATCGCGATGGTACGATGGTGAAATGTCGATGTAATATCGCGTTTTCATCATCGTACCATCGCGTTTTCACCATCGCACCATCGCGTTGTCATCATCGTACCATCGTGCAATCGTGGTTTCACCGTCGTACCATCGCGTTTTCACCATCGTGCCATCGCGTTATCATCATCGTACCATCGTGGTTTCACCATCTTACCATCGCGTTTTCACCATCGTACTATCGCCTTCCGGCTGGAAATGCTTAGTCCCGTGCACTTGTACTTTTTGTCAACAATAGATGAATGTATCTCAATGTATTTTGTGAGAAGAAATTTACCATTTAGATTCTGCTATTTTGCAATATGTTTCACAAAATGTTCAGTTAAAACCTTCAAGGCCACGTCCTTTGTATTTTATGTATGCATGAAAGTAAATAAAAAGCTGGGTGTAATAGTCACATGATATTATTCAAACTCAGCTTATTCTTGTTAGGATGTAGAAGGTATATAGTGCCATGTGAAAATGAGATTGTATCAAGCCTGTATTTTACTGACATATAAACTTACCATTGCGCATGACCACCGGAATGCAATGGTACGATGGTGAAAATGCGACGGTACGATGGTGAAAACGCGACGACACCATGGTGAAAACGCGATGGTACGATGGTGATAATGCGATGGTACGATGATGAAAACGCGATGGCACGATGATGAAAACGCGATGGTACGATGGTGAAAACGCGATGGTACGATGATACGATGGTGAAAACGCAATGGTACGATGATGAAAACGCGATATTACATCGACATTTCACCGTCGTGTCATCGAATCATCGCTATTTCATCATCGTGTTATCGCGTTTTCACCATCGAACCATCGTTGTTTTATCATCGTGCCATCGCACCATCGCGTTTTCGTCATCGTAACATCGTACATCGCGGTTTAGGATTCAATAAAATGTCAGATTGCCCAAACGGTACACCGTAATGAGAGCATGTCACTTCCAGCAGTGAAATGACCAATGAAAGCAGTTTTTGAGTTTTCTATGTCTTACTGGCAGCAGTCAAATGGTTTACGATTTAAACATATTTTATTTCAAACATATGTGCATATTACATTTTACAATTTACAACATCGATATTATACATGTTGAAAAAGGATAAGATCCGAAAGCTAAGCTTATAAAGGTCTTCTCTTAAATGGTTTATGAGACCAGTATACCAGTTTTTTTACATGTAACTACCAGCGATTAAATGTTTACAAGGCTCCTCTTACTGCTAGCAGTAAAATGCTTATGACAGCAATAACAAGGCTCATGTTACAGCTAACGAGAGCAATTTACCAGTTTCCGCTTTAATATGATAGTGCTACGTCTGGTCAGCCCGGTGTCAGTATAATGTGACTGGGTGGAAAATCATGCCACGTGTCTACGGCGTGATATCCAGTGAGGCAGCACTATAAAGTTGGGCATTGTGCTCACTGCTACAAGTAGACACCGTCTTTTATATGACTGAAGAAATGTTGAAAAAGACGTTAAACTCGAACACACACACACACACGCACGCACGCACGCACGCACGCACACACACACACGCATACATGTAAACGCAACCAATCGGGGATGTAAGCTATAAACCTACCAACTGGGAACTTAGCTACAGTTATCATATTTCTATCAACTCTTATTCTTATGATCTTAAAATTATCCGAGGCTTTAGATTAAAGCTATCTTCAATTGTTCAGCAATGGGATTTTTCACATTCAGAGCGGGGAATTTTGTGTTTAAACCAACTGAGGTGAATGTGTAACAAACCGGGTGTTTGTGTATAGACGAAATGTGGAATTGTGTGTTTCAACAAAACGTGGAGTTAGTGTAAAGACTAAATGAGGTACAAGTGTATAACTAACCGGGTACGTGTGTAAAGTTGAAACGAGGAACTAGCTATTAAAATGGTGAATGTGGAAGCTCCTGATACATATCATATATATGAGAAAAGACAACCGAGGGACTTAACTTGATTTTGTGGGTTTTACGCCATTTTAAACACTATTTCAGTTATGTCAGGTGGGCAGTTTACCCAACAATCGTTCCTGGAAAGATCAAGTACTAGTACTCAAGCTGTCATCTTTCTTACATAAAAAGACCTGGTCGGTAGCAACGATTGAACCCATGCCCCTTAATCAGTGAGTACTTACGAGTGATTTTAAGTCAGCGATTCTAACCAACCGAAAACAGAGGCGGTCAGAGAAAGTTTTATATTCTGTATGTAGGTACATGTAGCACGTCAATCATTCGACATTCAATCAAAAATTGTCTATGTCAAATGTTAACATTAAAATAACTTTTTATGACAAGACATAGAACAATCGAAGAACAAACCAGACTCATGATGCAGAGACATTATAAAGCACAAAACAGTATCTGGTTTTATCAGTTGTGTGCTTAAATCACTTTCCATTGCCTACAGCAACATTTGAACTTCGATATTATAATTTTTTTTCACTGGTTGTAGGTGCAGATAGGAATATCCGGCCTCGAGGGTAACTGTTTAGGCGGTAACGAGGCTCTCTGCCGAGTTACCGCCTAAACAGTTACCCGAGAGCCGGATATTTCCATCTGCACCTATAACCAGTGGTAGAATTTTTTTTCTTGCATATCGGTTTCAAGAAATAATAATAAAAATAAAATCAATTGAACAGCTTTCTTTTTTAGAATTATTTCTTATGGCAGTATACTTAAACAAAGCGCGGGAAACCAACGTTCGTAAACAGGAAAGACGTCATGACGTTTCAAAACAAACAACAATGTTTAGTTCCGGTTTTGTTTTACCAGTTGCAGCGTAATGTTATGAATTTTTGATAAAATAACGTGATTTGAATCGAGAAATATACTATCAGGAACCAATAGGAACTGTCAAGGTATTGAATTTTCATTCCGTTTTTTAAATAGAATATAAATTACTACACAAATCTTTTACATATATGTAGTTCTTATACGTCATTTACAGCTCGAGAGTCATCTTACACCACCCCGGGGTGTAAGATGGACTTTTCCAGCACCGGTAAAGATACCGGAAATCCCCGTCTGGTTTGCAAGAATAAGTAATATTGTATGTTTTAGTTCCTTCTTTACGTTTTAACTAAAAAATTTAATTAGGCATTCACAAATCTCAGGGCGGATACAGGATTTAGTGTAAGGGGTGCAAAATATTTGTAGTAGAACAACTAGGAGGGTCCGTGGGCATGTCCCCATCTCCCCCTCCCCGCCCCACCCCACCCACCCCACCGGAACATTTTGAAAACAATAGATCCATCTGGGGCATTCTTGGCGTTTTGAGGTGCTTTTTTTTTGGTATTGAAAAAGGACAGGTTTTATGATAAAATTATCCCAAATAAAATGCTACGTATAGTCCATATTTTAATGACTCGTCAGACTTATTCTTGCTTAAGTATCTCGGAATGGAATTTCTAAGCCCGATTTCTGAGGATTTTTATGGTGAGGGGTTACTAAAGTTTATTAACGTAAAATAAAAAGCTTTATCGGAGCTCATGCAAACTTGTCGGACTTTTTTTGTACGAGCGTAGCGAGCAAGAAAAAAATGCATTGTTTTACCCAAACAAAAGACAAATTGCCTATGGGAGCATAGCGAGCGAGAAAAAATGCATATTTATATTTTCACCCAGAACAAATGATGAATTACCTATACTCGCGTAGCGAGCGAGAAAAAATTCCCCAATCCCTGGATCCGCCCTTAAATCTGTGCTAAGCAGACAGTTTATTTTTCCTTCGATTCTACTCGTTCAAAAGACAGAATTTACAGTCAAACATATAAGTGTGGTTCCTTTAAAAACCATTCGGATTAACGAAATCATGCATACAACAAAAACGCAGACAACTTATTTGGATAATCTCCCAATCGGCGTAATATTCAGTATATTTTTCAGTTGTTGTGTTCCTACATTTAAACTGTGTATATACATTGTATACATTATCATGATTTAATCTATAGTACCGTTTGCTATTTAATAATGATAAGTTTCAAAAAGATA
Source organism: Mercenaria mercenaria (assembly GCF_021730395.1). Classification (NCBI taxonomy): domain Eukaryota; kingdom Metazoa; phylum Mollusca; class Bivalvia; order Venerida; family Veneridae; genus Mercenaria; species Mercenaria mercenaria. Next base: position 32,218,841 of record NC_069362.1, read on the forward strand.
AGGCATTACAAAAATGACGGTCCCAGAGTAGAATATCAACTCATGACTCGGGCTTGAGACGAAAACAATAGTAGTAGGTAATTAATTTGAATAAGGTAGAACTGAGGCAAACACATGACGCTAAATCAGGAAGAATGACAGAAACAAAACATTTATTTTTATTTGCGCTTTTCTCTCCGATAACAGGTTAACGAAAACTTGATTTTCTTAGAAAAAGGAATTTTGCGCTTATTTAAATGCAAAGTAAAATTTTAGGTTCGATATGCGGAAACAGGAAATAAAAATCGGGGAATCTTAATTCAAACTCCGCAATGACTCGCAGTCCCTGACTTTTGCATGAAAATCGTTATTTCTTGCCCGGGAAAATAGCAATCAATATTAAAAAAGACTTAAACAAAGTTTACAGCATTTCCAGTCATAGTTATTTTGTTTCCAAACTATTTTCCCATATAAAGGTTTTGTTTTTGTCCTTTCTTTTTAGAAAACCAGGCTTCAGTAAAACGTTGACTTTACATAGTTAATCTTTCAAAATTTGTGAAGGTCGTGTGTCCGAATCCCACACTCGGAAAGTCATTTTCCCAATTTTGTGACGATTTTTCCTTTAGAAACTGAACATGATTTAATTGCAAACAAAACTATCTGGAGTTTCGATCACGAAAATGTATATAAAGTTAACTACAATTATTTCGGACATGTACAACCACTTTATAGCCTATGCTTTGTTGAAACATTTTTCTATCATGAATTTCTAGACTTGGCGATCACTTAACAAAAATCGCGCAAAAATAGCATGAAATTCCCGTGTTAAGGTAAATGCACGAGTTAGCTATGATCTAGGCTTTAGAATTTCCAAGTGTTTAAACAGTTTTAAGAATGTATTGGAGTCAGATCCTTGTGTCATTTTCTTTGATGTGTAGTAGATAAAATCAATCAGATAATGTACTAATGTTATGATTAATGTGGTCTCTAAATTTGACAAATACTTAATAAAATAAAACTGTATTAAACTATTTCGGCTTTGTAGTATTCACTACTCTTCAACATACGTAGATAATTGCGTAACAAGTTGACAGCTGCTTATACATGTATAAACATCGTAGGAGGTAATGACATAACAAATGCTGTTTCAAATGCAGGACAGGTTTTTGAGAGGTATTAGTATCGTTTTTACTTTTGGAACATTTTTACATCATAGATTTCAACACATTGCGATTGCTGAACAAAATCAGCGCGAAAATAGCATGAAAATCCTGTGTTAAGATAATTGCATGAGTTAGCTACTGTATGATATATTATTATTTTCACGTGTTCTTAATCAGTATTTTAAACGTACTGGAGTCAGATCTTCATATGCATTTTTTTGATGTGTAGTAAATAATATCAATAAGTTAATGTACAAATGTTGTTGTTCTTTTTTTTTACAAATAACGAAACTGTATTAAAATTCTCTGGTTTTGCTGTATTAATTACTGTTAAATTTACATAGGTAATTGCATTATGAGCTGAATATATGAACATCTTTGGAGGTAATACTAAATTTATTTTTTCAAATGCAGCACGGTAATTCAAAAGGAGTTAGTATATTTCAGCACCGCGCCTGAAGTTGAAAGTTTGTTAAATGCGATGAATATATATAGAATGTATATTTTGAGTAGTGTTCCTGTGTATTATAATATTCTCAGTTTAACATAAGTATTGTCAAATCAAGTCATTAACTTAGAAATAAAAGCGCATAACATAATAAGCCGGAAAAGATATGCGATAACATAAATATATAATACTGTCTGGTGAACGTAAAAAGATATTTAATTGGTAATTGATGAATTAATCAACATAATCTTTTCACTCATAAGCTTATAATGACGAAATCATTATGTTAAGGTAGTTCTGCACGTTTGATAAACCGGAAGTGATGGCGTAACGTCATTTATCCGGAAAACGTGGAATAAAGCCTGGATTCGACGTACGGAAATGAAACTCATTTTATAAATGAATAGCAACCTATCAGTAAATTTATTACAATGGCACTGTTACTGTCTTTCTAAAGTTAAAATATGATATTAAAATATCTGACACGTTAAAAATTCAAAATAATGTCTTAAAATTAGCGTGAAAAGTGCGGTTCACTTTAATCATCTTCAAATATCTCAAAATCAAGCACACGGACCTATACATTTTATTTCACCACATTATAGGTATTATGTTTATTTACAACTATGGGAAGTTTCATTAAATTCTACATTTTAGAAATATTTCTATTCGCGAAAATGTTATGAATGTTATGATTTTCCCATAGACTTCCATTATGAAAAATTGCGTGAGATCTAATTTTTTCAAATCGGTCTTACAAAAAATCAAGCACACGGCCCTATCTTTTTTATTTGCTGAATTTTCTAGGTATATTCTGAAGTTTTGAAAAATCAGAGTTTAATCAAATTCTACATTGTAGAAAAAAAATCGATCGAAAAGTGCAGAACTACCTTAAATTAGTGAAAATAATTTAAACCTTTGTGTGTATGTACTACGAGTTGTATACAGGTAAACTGGGGAACTGCAGTAAATAGCGAAAGATACACACCGTTGTAAAATTCTGATTGTGTGTGAGATATGTGTATGACCAGAACCGACGTACCGGGGAATAAATTTCTATCGCTCAGAATCAGCTCAAATTTCGAGGTATGACTAATTTGAAGGTCAGGAATAACGTGGTATTGTTAAAATGAACTGGGGAATTCCCCGGTTCGAGGCGTATCCCCAGTACGTTGGTGTGTATTCATACGAAATTACCCAGTTGGCAGCGTTTACAAAATCACACACACACACACACACACACACACACACACACACACACACACAGCGATAGATGGAGTCCTAAAACCTAGTTTAGTGTCTTTACGGAGCCAGGAAATTCGATTCCACAGCAAGCAACTGATTGTTAATATTTATTCCTATCTTCACGTCAATAATCTTAAGATATATCTCATTGAATAGATATGCCTCTAAAATAGACGTACTCCTTTTATTTAGAAAACCAAATACGAAACCATAATTTATCATATATGTATCTATCTAGAAAAACGCGCGTTTCTCTACTTTCGTTTTCATAACGAGCAAATCAAGGGAATTAATTACATCAAACTTGTTGAAACTACTTTACCATAGGCGTAGGAGCAAGGAAGGGGGAGGGGTGGGAGTGGAGGGGGGTAGGTAGTGCACCCCTCTCTCCAATTTTGTGCTTGAAATAACAGTACAAAAAGGAAACACTTAGATGCACTGAATGTACTAATATAGGGATTTATTTGATGTGATGTATATTGCAAAGAAGGTGAAGGTTTTAATTTACAAAAAATACGTGATGTCAGCAACATCATCAGACTAGTGTAACAGCTTATTAACTGCTGTAACTGCTAGCAGTAGGAGCAGTTAACTGCTGTAACTGTTGGCAGTAGGAGCAGTTGACTGCTGTAACTGCTGGCAGTAGGAGCAGTTAACTGCTGTAACTGCTGGCAGTAGCAGCAGTTAACTGCTCCTACTGCTGCTACTGCTGTACTGCCAACTTCACGCCGATTGATAAGATAAGATTAATTAGTATAGTTGCAATGGTGTTTTAAACCATTGTGATTAAGTGCTAATATTATCAGTTTACTTGAATTATCGATAATATTTTAGAATGACATATTTACTGTTCTTAAATGAAGCATATGTAATGTCGCAAAATAGTTATTAAATTCAGATTCAAGTTCACATGATCCTGCAAGTATGCTTGAAAAGAGTATGTCGAAGCCTGGAAGTACTTTGGTCGAGTTGTTTATGCTGATTGTCTTGCCATCAAAGTATTTGAGATTGTATGCTGTTGGAGCCACTTCTTTATTGCAAGTCAAGTACCACCGACTAAGCTGTTAACACACTCATTTCCTCGTCCACTTCCATAACAGTTCAGTATTATACTTGAATATGTACATCACTACACAGGCAGTTGAAAGGATGCTGAATTAAAGTAGGAGGACAGTAGCAGGTAGAAAATTGGCCGAAACAGCCATTTCAATTTCAAGTCACATTAGCTTGACAGCCCAGGAAGATAACTTCGCTTCCGTGCTAGAACAATTTAGAAATTTAGACACTACGTCAAGCTATTTGTAAGTATATGCAGGCTAGGTCTAAAGTTCAAGAACTGCGGACTAAGCTACTTAAAACTTTGAAACGTCTATGTCAGTTTTAGTAGGTGACAGGAGAGAAATTCTGTTATGCTGCAGTATACTTTAATTACTTGGCTCAACATATTTTGATACTGGTATGTAAAATTTTATATCAACCTGCAATTAAAATCACCTGCATATTAAACAGTCATTATTTTAATATTGCAGGGGCGTTAATAGACAAATACAGAATAAAATGTTTAGAATTTTCATGTCAATGTACAACCAATGAAGACAGCATCAGTAGAGGCTTGCTTTGTTTTGCATTTCAGACCTTTCACATACTGTTAAACTTAGTCTGGCAATACCACGACTTGAATGTTGTAAAACACAGGACAAAACAGTCATAGTGATGCGTCTATTTGGCAAACAGGGATAGCAAAACGGAATGCTTTGTATGTTTATGTAAGTTTTAATATATGGATTCAAATCTAACACACTAAGATTATTTTTTCTTTTAATTTATTTCCTATATTTGTATCTGTTGATGTTTCTATGTATAATTTAGTTACCATCCTGTTAGACCCATCCCCGAAAACACATATATATGGTGATAGAAATCCTCAACGCAGTACATAATTCTTTCCCTGAAAAAAGCTATATAGATCAGTACCAGGTACTAATCCCCAATGATAACGTGATTCCCGCCGAAACGCGAGGACGAGTCTAATTCATGATAACTGATAAAATAACAACTCATAATGCTTGCACATTACTTGACAAGCAAATATTAGTATTTCTTTCATTTTAAATATCCACTGAGTATATGGCAACATAACTCAGTTGGGTAAAATGCAAACAAGAAATGGATATATGCGAATCGTTTTGTGGGTTCGAATCCTCATGAGGGTTTTTTCAGTTTTTTTTTTTTTTTTGTTTTTTTTTTTTGTTTTTCCTATTTGTTTTCATTTTTGCTTCCGTATTTTTGTTTCTTTCTTTAATGGTTTGTATTTGTATATATGTCTTTATATAACACAATAGTATGTTCATTTTTTGCATGGCTAAAGTGCATGCATTTAATCAATATCATCTTTTATATATGCTAAACTATTCTGATCTGCCATATCGCCTTTAGATACCTCTCTGTCACAGAGCTCATGAAGGAATCTTAATTTTTATGCAAAAGTGAAAAAAAAATTCATGTCGATGTTGAGTTTCGAACCCACACGACAAAAGATCTGTTGAACATGGACAGTATGCTTTACCACTGAGCTAATTCGTAATTGGTACAAAATCTAGAAATATTTACATTGTTACATATTAGAAAAATGTTGAATTTCCCTATGTTACATTTTAATCTATTTATAGTCATGTTTGTAAATATCAAGTTATCGTTGGGGCATGGTACGCTCTTTTTTCTTGTTTTGTTACTCTCCACGATAACACACTTTCGCTAATATTACACTATAACGTCATATACAAAAAATAAATCAAATATGAGCTTTATTAAAATGTTGTCAAAAACTAAAATGAAAAATACATGCATGGGGTTTGCTCAATGTATTTGTTTATGTATTGAAGTATGCTATATTACTTTTAATTCATGCACTGTTTCATTAACAAACAGCAACTTAGCTCTTATTGTATGAACTATCATATTAACAAACGTGCGGTTACTTCCATATCTTTCAAGCACAAACAAAACAACAAACAAAAGAAAACCTGTTCAATCTTCCTACTTCGAATTGTGTTTGCAAAAAGACCAGAAACACACATTTTCTTCTCTCTTATAAATCTGGTAATGGTATCTCGTTTTTTCTAACGTTCAGAATTCTTAGACGTGGACGGAACGCATTTTGACAAAGGATAACCTTATAGGTCTGTGGAGGTTTTTAAAACTTCATTCTTAATGTTTTTATTTAAATGTAACAGTGCTTGTATAGTTCTTTTTTCTGGTCAGCAATGTAAAAATATTGCCAATAATGATTATCGCTGTACATGTGTGTTTTAAAGCAGTCGTCTCCCCTTACTTGGACTCAGTGTTGTCCATTAGGATCATGAGTACTCTCATTTCTTCTCATTCTTCTATCAGATTTACATTATTACATACTCATATTAACTTTATTAACATCCATTCTTATTTCAAAAAGGTTTTTATAATAATAAATGAGACAAATAAACGTATGTCTATTCGGCGACTGAGTCACTGAATCGATATGTTTCACCTCAAATGATATGTTTGTATATAACTGCATTATGTAAGTTTTAAAAAATTGACGTTTCGTCAACTTAAGGAGACTTGTTCGTTTATCCATCATGGAACTTAAAAGCACCTTTGCGCAGCAATAATGAAATACTTTTTCTATACGTACTTTTTATATGTAGTGGCTATTCAATATCGCTGTTGGATATTTGTTTTCGGCATCCGTCTAATCTATGAAATAAACACTCCTATGGAAGGGGAAATTTCAAATTATGACCCGATCGAATTTTTTTTAAATATTAGAGGTACTGTTGTTCAAAGTGTATTAATATTATTGAATTTTTATTTACTGAAAGTTATTTTTCAAAGAAATCATTGTTCAAATGCATGCTCCTATAAATAAAAGATGTGAATATTTTGGCTGCCACCAGATCAATACATTTGACTCATTAGTTTTTGGGTGCAGGCTTGTATGAAGCAATGAGTTTTCTGTAGCAAAACGACAATAAGTGTCTCCAACCTGCTTTTACCCCGAAAACTCACTACTTGACAGACACTTTGCTAAGCAGGGCTTTGAGTCCTATTGGTTGATCTATATGAAAACTTGGTCAAATTATATTAAGAATACAAACGATAGAAGCACACATCACTGTCATATTATAGAATGAAGCACAAGCGCTGCTATTATTTATCTGATTAATACAAACGGGAATCTTTAAATATATGGAGCGTCCTTCAAAATTTCGAAAAACCTGCTACCTGCCACCTTAAAGAAATAAGCATCACAAAGATTATTGCGATAACTTTTATATCATAAGAATCTTTCACTTGTTGCAGTTGCCGAGTTATGGCAAAACAGTTACTCGTGGGCCAGATACTTCCATCCGCACCTTCAACTAGTGACGGCTTATTTATCTTTCATACCGTAATAAAGAAATAAAACAAAACGAGTGCTTTTTTATGCAACCATTCATAAATTACAGCACGAGAGTCATCTTACACCACCACCCTGAGGTGTAAGACGAGTTTTTCCAGCACAGGCAAACAAACGCGGGAAAATCATGTCAGGTATGTAAACAGAAACTTGGAATATGTTTGGATGTTAGAGACCACCAATTGTTTCCCATAGACTTTCATTATAACATTATGGCGTGTCAGGCCTTCCATAAATCGAAACATGTTTATCTTTTTACATTTTTTAAGAACTATCTTAGTTCAACCAAAATACCGGACGAGAAACATATGGACAGTTGTACTTTATTTGAGTAATTTTCTTGTGAATGAGAATACCCCCTGTTTACATCGTTGGCATGGCGGTAAAAATTCGACTGATAAATAAAACGTTTTTCAATACACATAAAATGTAGATAATTTTTTGTCAAAATGTATAATAAAATACTGTATATGCAGTAAAAATCAATTTTGAAAACAAAACAATCACTTCTAGGATTTGTTAAGGTACATCCCCTTGAATAGAAGCTGAGTAGAGAAAATTAGGTGCCTTCCAGTAGGAGACTTTGCATTGCATGGCAATACTTCATTTACTTATTTTATCTGGTTTGCATCATACACACGCCTGAATCATACGACTGAAAATGACACGTTATTAAGTACTATACGAGGGGTGTTCCAAAAATAATGTCATTTGTGTTTTATTTCGCGGAAATCGTGCCATGTGTACACAAAACCACCTGGTGTCGATAGAATGATCACTGAATCATAACATAGGTAAATATCTTGCTCACACGTTCACTGACCTTGGTACAATATACATTGCTTTATAGCATATTCATTACACTTTACACCAAATGACTGGGAAAAGACCTGAAAATGAGCTTGAAATTAGGGCCTACATAAAAGGTAGGTCGCAACTCGGCATGAAGCTTGTAGATATTCACCGTGAGGTGTGCGACATTTATGGGGAGGGGCAAATGTCTCACAGGACTATTTGTAGGTGGGTAGCTAAATTTAGGACCGGACAGCAGCAACTCAAAAATGCTGCTCGCACAGATCGTCCTGCAACAACTACGTCGAAAGGTTACATCGAAAAAATCCTCAATTTGCTAAAAAAAAAGGATGCCCGATTCACCGTAAGGCAATTGGCCCAAATGACAAACTTGTCGTTAGCACGAGTTCATGGAATTATGAAGAAACACCAAAAACTTAGAAAAATAAATGCAAGATAGATACCCCATTGGTTAACAAATGAACAAAAGAGGACCCGTGTAACAATTGCAAAAAAAATTAAGAACATGTATCCAAATTTCGCAAAAAGGTTTTTGATAATATAGTTACTGGTGATGAAACCTGCGTTTATTATTTTGAACCAAAGCGGAAGTATTCCAACCGAACTTGGGTCACCAAAATTGCGAGACGCCCAAGTATTGCCAAACGAATACGAACAGTGAAGAAGGTTTTGTATGTATTTTTTTTTTTCACTCATAAGGGTCCAATCATTCAAATTCCGGTACCAAAAGGCAGTACGGTCACAGGACAATTCTATAAAAAAAAGTTGTTCTAAGAAAATTGAAGAACTACTACAAAAGTCGCCGCCCCAAAACAGGACTTAAGTACCTCCGACTTTTGCATGATAATGCACCCGCTCACAAGGCACGCATTGTGACCGAGGTTTTGGAGTCAGAGAAGGTTACCGTCCTTCCACACCCTCCGTTTTCGCCAGACCTGGCCCCCTGCGACTATTTTCTGTTTCCCAAACTTAAATATCATCTGTCTGGAAAGAGATACAAATCGAGAAATGCCCCTGGATCTGCTGTTTAACAGTATTTGATGGGTGTTCCCATAGAAGAGTATGAACAATGCTTCCAAAAGAGGATTGACCGGCTCAAAAGGTGTATTCAGGCTGACGGAGAGTATTTTGAAGGGCAAGTTAAAATGATCAGAACATTTGCAGAATAGGAGAACCGATGCAAATGACATTACTTTTGGAACACCCCTCGTATTATGTGTAATTCATACATTAATTCTCATTACTCATTCCGAAAGCCCTCATTTTCCTCTCACTGGTATCAGTGCATCTTTGTAGAATATCATTGTCCGCTTGCTGATATCAAGTAAGTAGCCACATCAAAGATCCCTTGGAAGCATAGAATGCAACCAAAAGACTCATTAATGCGCCATTCGTTGATAGATACATAAGACGAAACTTGTATTTCATAGAAGAAAACTTATACATGCAAAGTCAAACAAAGGCATGCAAAGGCATATATACAAATATGCACCTCACATTACTGTTTCCGCTGATAAAGCACGCATGTCCTATTTGTTAATTTTACATTCTGCCTAAAATAGTCATAGAAAATTGATAAAAGATACTAGCAAAATACCTGTATGTACTTGTTACCTAGGATTAGAGTTTACTTGAGAATGAAAGACGGATTGGTCGTTTCATGTCATTTAAGCTCACGAAAGTCCCCAACGATCATGCACGCCAGCGAAAAATTCATTAAATAAACAATTAATATCCGTAGTATCAAAATTGATGTCAATAACATGTCATAGATGTTTGTTTTATACGATAAGACGAAAAGATATCCTTTGAACAAACATTGTAAGTAGTTGCATATTAAAGTGCAAACAAAAACACCGGATTTGACCATGGTTGTCGTTCCATTAATTTCCTTTATTACAAAATATCCTAATACATGTATTCACAAAATCAAAATGTATTCAAAGTGTAACTTATATGCATCAGTCAGGTTTTGTTTCAAAACATATTTAATGAAAATTAAACGATTAAAATGAGTTTTTGTATGTAAAACAGAATCTAATAAAAAGAGATTTAGTGTCAGGAGAGCGGAAATTTTCAAATATTTACACCACCGTCTTATAAAAACTAACTTAGTTTGTATTCATTTGTATTACTTATATGTGAGGAAAGGATGGTCTACATTAGAAACCGCATCAAAGTTGATCGAGTGGGTGGGGAAAGATAAATTGGTGTGACACACATGAAAAGAGCCTCATAGGGATATTTGTGGTCAGGCGATTTTCCTATTCCGCAACATGTTCATGGCTTAAAGATCATGTCATTAAACCAAGTAACAAATCATTCTTGAATATTCGAAAAGGAAAGGGAAACTTACTTATTTTTCATATGCGTTTTCACGTGCACATTAAGTCGATACAATTTCGAATTTAAATATTTCTAACTTTGTAATTGTATTAATATATAATCTGTGGACGCATAAAGTCCAGCCAGTGTGATATTTATAGCTTATTAGACTTGTATAAAGAAATATGCATGAGTTCTACAGCGGAAATAGTGCGCGACTTTAGGCGTGCAATATTATTCCGCGGAAGAACGGGTGCATATTTCTTGATGCAAATCTAACAATCTTTTTATACATACGCATCTACACCTAAAATTATTATATAAATGATACAAATTTGTTATTAAGCCTGAGTGGAATTGAAAATATCTTCGTTATAGAACTTTTAAACGCGACGACATTTACGAGGGCTGTTCAATATATACGCGAGCATGTGCTCTCATTTCTTTATTTCTGGTCCTATTTTGCTGAAATTTGAAAATATGACGGATATAAACATAATAAATGCGAATATTTAAGTTACAGATATCAGAACATGCATAATATTTATTTATCGTCTCCTAGGCAATGTCATTTCCTAAAAAGCGGCCCAACGTCATTAAGACGCTGTCTTATCACAAACAATTAATCAATACAACTCATGATTACCATTGGTTCAAAGTTTATCGCAATTAAATGCATTTTCTACACCTTCCTATCAATAAATAAATATTGTTCTTTTGATATTCCTGACGTATTGATGAAATGGGACACTGAACTGTGATACCTTATCAAGGAGCTCTTTATTTGATAAAACGTAACTGAACCTCATTTTTCATGTCTGTACCACGTGTCGTCAGCGATATTCTCCTGACCATTTTTAAACGTACGTCCCATTCCAATAATAAAATTTTGTTTTATTCAGGGCACTGTCCATTAAACCTGTAGCAGTATAGCATTTGTCTCTTTTCTTGATTCTCGATTCAAAACACAGTGTTATCTCATGATTCCGTTCAACACTGACTTTCAACAGTGACCAACACAATATGCCTGCCAAACAATTGAATTTTGTCACATTTATAATTTGATGTTTTTGGCGTAGCTCTTACATTTCGTACTTATATTTACCAAACTGAAGAAAAGGTAGCTTGAAAAATACGCCAGTGACAAGTAATGTTTTTGTATAGAAAATTGGGCCGGATGACGTCACATGACGTTGCCATGGGTTCTAGTATTTTCTTATCATTTACCCAAAGAAAACAAAATTTTGTCATATCAACTCAGTATTCCCTAATCTACATTATATAGCAGTTTTATTCATTTATGATGATACATGAAGAAATGAGAGCACATTTCCGCGTATTTATTGAACACCCCTCGTATGAAACTGACATCACAAATGACGTCACACATCCGATATGAAATTTGAACGTCAATATGAAAAAATATTGACGTTTCAGGTTCCATTGAAACTTAAAGGAGTTATTAAATAAGTATGTAATAAATCTCTTTATGAGCGGTAGTGTACAATGCGATTCTATTTTACATATACACTGAATGGACCTTATCGACGAGTCAAAGAAATTTGACGGCTTGAGTTTGATTGATAAACTATTATTTTGGATATTTTATAAGTTATTTGAGGATCAGATAAATCCACTAAAATTGCTGAGCGTCTACATGTACATATCTGAAAATTTCTTACATGTAACATCAAATACAGTTTCAATTTAGTCTGTACACGGTCAAAAACAATTACCATAAATCATGCATCTTTAGACTTAGAACGCATGCACTCATAATATTAGGCCGAAAGCTTTAAGTGCACAGTAATGGATTTGAACATGTTTTATCTATTTAACAATATTACCGAACTGTACGTTTTATTTCCGACATGTTGTATCCCATGTATAGCTAGTGCTGTATGGGTGGCTGCGTTCTCGGACTACAGCTTTGAAAAACAAAAACAGAATTAAGATAAGAATAAGTAATTCTGTTCTTGTTTTTCAAAGCTTGAGATGATTCAGCCCTGACATTAATGGCATAAGGCCATTATACAATAAAGGCAATTTCTGACAGCAAATCTGGAACTGGCAAATAAGACAGTTGTCAATTCTGCCAATTTACGGCTCCATTGAAAACAATACCGACCCACAAAACCTGTATGATAGGTCCAATTCAGACGGGTCACTGATTAAATCGTAATATCAAACTATGCATTATTTGCTAATGCCATGTTTTACTGCTGTCTGTAACAACTCAACAGAACAACATTTTAGAAGCACAACGCGTTTGAGACAAAATATCCAAAATCTTATCTTTCAATGTATTGTATACCTGTAATCCTGTCCACATAATTAAAGAAATTGTGAAAATACACCTGGACAGAACTGAAAAGGCAGAGGACTGTGGAGCTAAGCTTCATGAATTAAAAACTTAAGAAACGCTCTTGAACAATATGACATAACCATGCAAACTTAACGGATTTCGTTCCAAACCTCGGACCAATCCTCTCTCTAACTCTCTAAATTCTAATTTGTTTAATCATTCCCATTGTTTCCTTGTTTATGGCTAGTCCATTATTTTGTACTGGGGACCGTATCCGTTTTTTGAGGAATTGCGCTCGATAGTGTATCATTGAAGGTTTCATGAACACCGCCTTATTAACACATAATACATTAGTGGCTGTCCAAAAGTATATTAGTACTTGTAACATATGCAAATGTTGGGTTCTGCTCACCCTGGGGCTAGAGAACATGGACGGAAGTATGCATTTCCAATATCGTCCGTGAACAGGCTGAATTAAACCGAGCCTGCAACATTTTCATTTTTGTCGTATTGGGCGACCTTTGGAGTTTCCATTTCTTCTGTTTGACTGAGTCTGGGAATTTTCAAAACATATACGTTTTAATACTATCAATACAGTAAATACAAGACATGGAACACCGATAAGATAATTACGGGAAATGTCATCAGGGTTCTTCATCTGTCAAAGACAGCTTCATATGACCTTCTATTTACCGCAACTATAATTTAACTAACGCTTACAACCATGTATTTTTATATAGTTCTGTTATTCTGGATTGTCTTTCTTTACGAGCTATAGTATCAGTAGGCTTGCAAATATAAGAGAAACCATAGCTACAAAGTTATAACGTGAAACGAAGTCTCCACCATTGTTTAAATCTAGTATGCAGTTTGATGTACTACAGCATGCAACCTTTCCTTTCTGTGCCGAGCAGCTGGTAGCACAGGAAAACTTGTATTCACTGATTGTTCCATTTATATCTTTCAGATCCAGCTAAATGAGAAAAAAAAACTTCATTGAAGTAATTATAATGTATAAAGATGATTTAGTAACATATTAATCAAACATTGTACAGCAAATATCTGAATCTGTCTTTTACCCTCAAAAGTCTCTAACAGTTTAAAACAAAACTTCGAAAGGATATAACGAGAACTTAAGTCGAACTACAAAGTACTATGATGAAAACATACCTCACAAATCTCTCTGGATTTGCAGGTCGTCGATTTGACAGTCTTTGTATCGTTTAAACATTCATCGGACCCACTGCAGGAACCTACTTTGCAATTAAGCGGCTGTGAAAAGAAATGCAAAACGACTGTTTAGTGATATTCAGACAGCCAGACGCTGCTATATAATTACAAACTAGGATCATATGTAAGTCCCAACTTGTTCAATGTAGAATAAAATGGTATTTTAGTTTTGTATAAGCACGTGTAGCCGTCAGTTTCATTTGTTATTGCTCTCGCAGTACCATAACTACACTGCGACGCACAAACAAATAATACATTCCGATATCTTTAAATATGCAATTTCATTTTTGATGGCCATAAATACACAAAACACAGAGGAAGAAAAATTATTTTTAAGAAAAATCATTTAACTGTGGAAAGATGTCTGTGAAAACTGTTTGATTTGTCTTCTACTTCTCTCTCCCCACGGTCTACCAGATCTAGTCCTATAGTTATTGTTTTGGGATAGAGTAAATTATTTGTATTCAAATCGTTTTAGTTGCACTGTTGTAATATATATGCGTTGTATATTTCAGAATGTGTACACTGTTAAGAAATGCTAAATGCTAGAACATTCATATTTCCATGGAAAAGGTACCTAGCATGTTCTTCTTTTACTTAATTAGAGACTTTGTAGTGGTGCTTGTTGTATTTTAGGCACCAGTTTTTATTACCATGAGACCATTATTAATGGATATTTCACCTATTAATAGAGACCACCAGTCAACAAAGGTAAGTTTTTGTTCTTCCTATTTGTGGTTTTTACAGAACATGTTCGGCTGTAGTAACAATAATATGTTTGCGCTGTTATCAAATATCTACTGTTATTCTCATTATACGTACAATATCACTGTATAATAAATTGTGAGATCTTAGAAACTTATATACATCGGTGAAATTAGCTCTTCCGTGTGACTACAACATAATCGTTTGTTAATAATCTATAGTGATATGACAAAATACTTTGATTAGCAAAGTATTTTAAAAAGCAACAAGCATGTACTGACCAACTGAAACATAGTAATATAAATTATATGGTAATAATTATAACTCATTTCTAATAATACGTTTTTAAATAACTATGATAAAAAATAGCCTGCCTTCAAATGTAATGAAGTATACAACAGGCTTAGTAGATACATTTGCAGAGAATGTTATACTGACAAGTACTTTTCATGTTGACAAGTATCAACAAAGAAACATTTGAGACTGAGTGGCAAGCAAATATTATCATTAAGCTTCAGTATCCCTTCATGCACATAATTTAATTTTCCAGTTCATCTTCTACTGATTGAACATTGCTACAACCGATTCCATTGCATTCCCCACATGCAGTAGAACAAGGCAGACCATGCTTACGGCAAGTGCATTTTCGAGAGTCGCAATTTTGTTTGCAGTTGCATCTTATGATTTTCAAAAGTCTCTCTGGCGCAGCAGGTAAATCACATTTCAGTGGGGTAAGCCTGCCATCTTTTTCATAGCAGCCCCATTCCCGTGGTTGTAGTATTCTTTCAAGCCATGTCTGAACTTGTAGGTACACGCTGTAGCTGTGATATTTGGCCGATCGAGAAACTTTCTGTATTTTAGCCTATCTAAACCTTCAATTTTCTTGCCATTGAACAAGGTACACATCATTTGCTCTCCTGCTCTTTCGACCTCTTCGTGAGTGGACTCTTTCAGAAATATCTTTGCATTTGCATGGAAATCTGTGTCGACCATGGCTTTTTTAAGAGCAATTCCTTTTCCTATTCCATATATCTTCGATGTAGTGTCACAACCGCAGAATGCGTGGACAACAGGTAAAACACTGCATATGCCTTCAGTTAGTATAGGAATAAGGTCAGTAATTCGGTCGAAAATGTGCTTCCGTGGTGTTGTCGAAAGAAGTCCATAATAAATAGATCCTAATTTTCCCATTTTTCGCGCAAATTCGTGTAGAACGAGTGCTTTAATCACCATTTTTCACTACTAGAATACATTCTGCATGAAATGAGACGGTTTTCATGTTCATATACCCCACCTGGCATGTTTTGCAGATCGAAACCGGAAGTAGGTGTTTATTGCGCGGACGAGAGCAAAAATGCGCCATTTTTAGGGTAGCAGACCACAACTGACTGGCATTTCACTAGGAACTACATAACCCCCTAATTTCTTTTCATTTTTTCGTTAGTTTGTGATAGAACTTTCATGAAAAATAGGTGTAGGAAAAAGTGATGTTCTCTAAAGATACGTAAAGACGATCTGAATTTGTCGTTTTTTTACATGAAACAAAGAAGGATTTGAATTACTGACTTTTAACCTATATTCTTTGTCTTAGAAATATCCCAAATTTTCTTTTTCTTTGAACCAGAGTCAGACTTAAAAAATATCTTTTCCCTGCCTTCTTCCGCGTGATGACACAGTAAAACTAAAAGGTCTGTATCCTCACCAATAACCACCGTCGGTTTTTCGTCTGATAATTCCACTGCTGTTTTCACTATCAAGAGATCAGCATATGTATATTCTTTACATTACACAGTTTGTCTTAAATGGGTTCAGTGCACAATTTGTTTTGTAAAATTTCAGCTTGTAATTATGCAGACAGTGTTCTTTTCAATCTGATTAGCATAAATCATTTATGTTTCAATTGGCTTAAAAAGCACAATTCTTTTCTAATAGCATTTCAATATTCCTCTTGAAGAACCACCGAACGAAACCCATATCTTTTCCCTAAATATGCAGGCTAGTTATCTGATTCTGCTGAGATTTGTTATGGCTTAAATTACACAATTTTATCTTGTTAGAATTTCAAAATTCATCAGTGAGGTTCCTCAAACCCCAATGTCAGTAAAGTCAGATCATCTTTGGCCACGATGCTCCTCGCACACATGCTTTAGCATGTTGAGGAGATGATTTTAATGAGATTACTCGATCTCCCACCCCTACTTGTACTCAAACTTTGCAGAATAGTGTTTTATGTCTGAAATGGCTTAAAATACACATTTATTCTCGTAGAATTTCAAAAGTGCACGGGGAGAACACCTAAACCCAACCTCTACCTGTATTCCATCTATACAGACTAGAACTGACACACAGACTGTGTAAGTTTCATGCTGATTTGTAGAGTATTTTGTCTGAAATGGCTTGAAATGCAATCAATTTATCCAGTAGCACTCCAAAACCCTTCGAGAGAACCCCACACCAGAAAGCACGGCACCTAAGTATATACCATAATTTTCTACTTTTATGATCTAGGCCTGAAAATTTCTATCCAATATATCTACGAAAGAATGTTCAAAATAAATGTAAACTTGCTCATCTAAATTTGAACGTAAGCTCCTGTATACCTGCCCCCACGTCCCTTCCATGATCTGACCCTTTTGCTTTTTTTTTTTTAAATTTTTATGTCGAACTTGCTACCGTAGATATTGTATGTCAAATAGCAAAAAGGTATGATCACATCATAGCTTAGCAAACTTACATGTGGCGGCACCTGCAACGTAACAAAGATGCAGGGCATATTGCTATTTTCTTTGAAACTTTTTTTTTTAATGTTAGTAATATAAAAGAAAATTAAATACTTCGCGTACAAAATAATTCTCTAAAAACAATTCCATTCCTTTATAAAAGAAAAACATGCTTGCTGACCTAAAGATATGCAAATTGTATTCGTTTATATATTGTTGCTGAAATGCTTAAATATCTTGGTGAGAGATAATAAAGAAACCTTTGTCTTACCGCAGGTGTCGTTGGTGTTGTAGGCGTTGAAACAGTACTTTTTGTCACTAAAACATAAATTAAAGGTATATTCATCAGATGAATGTAGAAAAATCGCCGAATACCAATACGTTGCAATATTTTTAAATATATTTTGACCAATTTTTGTATCCATAATCCATCTCTAAATAAGTTATAGTCTGGTTATATATACTCGTATACCTATAATTGAATACTGTAAAAGCAGAAATTTTCGCGAGGATTTAATTTTCGCTATATTCGCGAGGCCCTACATCTCGCTAAAATTAATCCTCGTGTAAATATTTACCATTAGTATAATCCAAATTAAAGTAGGATATCATTTAAACAATTTAGCGAATATTAAACCTCGCCTTGACCAAGCGAAAATATGTGCTTGTACAGTAGATAAAGCCATTAAAAAGGAAAGCAATAAGACTATGACTTCTGCTATATTGATGTTTTATATGATTTTAAAATGGCCGATTTCAAAGAGAAATGCATTTCCAATGCATTTTTTCCCGTTTAAAAGGCCAGCGTTTCATATTTCAGCCATGCATAAGAATCAAGAATTGCTTTAAATAGTGGTATCAGTAGATAAACTACCTTGGCCGATGGTGCTTGAATTTGGATTCCCAGGCAAATTGTTGGAAGTAGTCGGTGCTTCTGACGTCATAAGCTTGACAACGGCTTGTGTTGTCTTTGAATCTGTTGTAGCAGTCGTAGTTACGTTTGCTGCAAGATGAGTTGGAAGTTTCACAATCGATAGTATTACAACTGCAACTGCAAAAATGTACCATATAGTATCATAAAATAGTATGTTTTACCTCAATCTGACTAAAGTGCATCTCCTATTACGCTACGCTTAGGATCTGAAGACGAGCTATTGATAGCCTCGTTCTGACGACCCTTCCGCTAGCCAATCAAAGGCTTGCTAACAGCATTTTGGAAGCTTAAGAAAACCTATATTTAGCCTTGGTTTTTGATAATTACAATTCTTGTGTCGTAAAATGTCAGATAGCCGGTTAGCTCAGTCGGTAGGGCACTTGCTTAGTAAGCGAGGGTTCCTGGGTTCCAGCCCTGGACTGACTGCACAGTTTTCTTACTCTTTGACAGTCGTCTGATTGGTTCAAATAAAAATAGATTTGCGAAAATAAAATTAGCAATATTGGAAATCCAAATTATACTGAAGACGAATGTGAATGGGTCATCCTCAGGTCTTCGTTTAGAAGATCAAGTACTTTAGTCAGATTGGTTTTGCCTGAAGAACCAAAAAAAAAAAAAAAAAAAGAAAGAGAGAGAGAAAGAAATAGTCTTGTGAAGACTATTAAAGAATCTCTTAGATAAATGTAAAGTATATCCATAATGTTTTCAATGCTATGCTTTTAGGTTAGCTGCTTTTGCTTTAATTGCAATACAATAAACATATACAGTAGAATAAATAAAAACTGACTTGAAACAATTTCTACTTTAAGGTAGTTTTGAACGTTTAAAATAAATATTGTTCTTACAATGTACCATATTATTTTCGAAGCATCATTGTACCCGATAGAAATTCAGTCAATAACAACGACTGGACCATGTGCTTGATGCTTTGAAAAGACTGGTCAATTTTTACAAAGGGCTTCTGCGGAAATCGCACTTTTAAGTACATTTTCGCTGAAAAACTCTCGCAATGCAGCTTTTAATGAAACTTTTCATATTTATATAGATTCTACTTTCCAAGTTTTCAATCATATGGTCATATAAATTGTTTATGTCCATGTGCTTTTTTTCAGATTTCGCCAAATATCAATTGCAGCCCTTACTTCGCTAATATGTATGTTATTATTTTGAATGTTTTTACATCAAAGTCTATCTTTTATAAAGATCATACTTAAGACAGACAATACCGCTGATCGTATTACATGTACACTTTATTTCGACGATATCGGGTCGATATTGCGATATGAATTTCATATAAAACTCTACGATAAAGTCCGAAAAAACCCGCTTGTGAAAAGAAACTTTATTAAAAGGTTCCCGCCTATCATCATCTGAAGATCTATCTTTCAGGAACAAAGTCTCCGCTGGACCAGCTACTATGCCTAACTCTGACCTCTCTGTCTCTGTCTCTATGTCTCTCTCTCTCTCTGGTTCGGATAAAATATTACGAAATAAATTAGAAAAAGACGAACTTACAAAATATTGCTCGGCTATCCATCATTGAAGTTAAAACTACTTCTCCGTAGAAACAATGGAAGACTTTCTGTCTGTCAGCTGTATTTATATAGATATACTGGCTATCTTACATCGCTGTTGAATGTTTGCTTTCCTAATCCCACAAATCCGAATAATGTGTTGTCATAAACACCTTTAAAGCATCGGTGTTATAGGAATCTTTGACCCTGTGAACGGAAAGTTTAGGCTTTTGACTGGCCAGTATGTCCCAAATGTAGTTTCTTGCTCAGACTGTAGTCCCTATAAGGATGTCATCAAGCTCATTTGATTCCAGCTGCAGTTTGATTCAGTTTGTTTTCTTTTTTTCTACATTTCAGTCATGTAGTGTTTCCTGAGATCTAAACCACCAGAAAGATTAGTGAATGTGTTAATCTTATCATGTTGATTCTTGTTGCTTTTTCATACACAGTGTTCCTTTCATATTGCAATATTTAAGTATTTTTTACACTGTTTGTCCTGACCGCGCACGTTCCAACGACCATACATGACCCCTTCGAATATTGCTTTCCGGGAGCCACTTTTCGTACATTTATGGCTCCTTGAGGAATTATATATGGAAGAGTTGTAAATAGGGATAGAAGAGCTAGAAAGGTATACTTGTGATGGAAGGGTGATAAACGAGACTTGAAATATCAACCGTCTTACAACCATGCTGTCTTGCTAACCTTCTAACATTCTATCAGCGGAATACTGTCACCGACATCCCTACAACCATCTGTTACAAGTAGGCTTATATGACAAGTCATTGCTGAAATTAGGTGGCTGATCGTGATTGTGTAATAATTTTTCATTGCTGAACTATATTGTAATTCTGTCATTGCTGAACTTAGGCGGCGGATCAGGTTTATGTTAAAATTCTGTTATTGTTGAACTTAGGTGACGGATCATGTGACAGATCTTGTCTATTTGATAATTCTATCATTGCTGAACTTAGGTGACGGATCATGTGACAGATCTTGTCTACTAAGTTTGATAATTCTATCATTGCTGAACTTAGGTGACGGATCATGTGACAGATCTTGTCTATTTGATAATTCTATCATTGCCGAACTTAGGTGACGGATCATATGACAGATCTTGTCTTTTTGATAATTCTATCATTGCTGAACTTAGGTGACGGATCATGTGACGGATCGTGTCTATTTAATAATTCTATCATTGCTGAACTTAGGTGATGGATCATGTCTATACTATAATTCTGTTATTGCTCAACTTAGGTGACGTTTCATGACAGTGATATGATTATTTAATTGCTCAACTTAGGTGACGGATCATGACTGTGATATAATTCTGTAATTGCTGAATTTTAGGTGGCGGATCGTGACTATTTAATTATCCTGTCATTGCTGAACTAAGTTGGCGGGTCATGTCTATTTAAATACTGAAGTAGCATCTTAATTTACTTTTAAAATGAAGTGTGTTTTTTTGTTGGACGATGTCATTGCGGAGCTTTATATAGCTCGATTGCAAACACTAAATATATCCGTCTATTAAACAAATCCAAGCAGAAATGATATAAACCAAAGAACTTTATAAATTTTAATTGCAGTGTTACCAAAATGGTACCGACAGGAGCCGTTTGAATGCATACACATCTGTCAGGCTTTGCGTGATCTGATTAGTACATTACATTGCCTTCAAATTTCCAACTGTCCTACCAAACAATCTTTCAGGATTTGAGTGCCTTGTTTTCTTGTTCATGTGTCTTGTTGTATTTTCTGATCATGCTGTGTAAAACATCTTAAAGGCATGTGAAAGTGTTTCACATTTCATTTCTTCTATCATAAGCTCGTCAGCTATTATATTTTTAGTTTGCTAGGTTGTGTTCAGTGCTCCCAAAGTATGAAAAGCTGCACCTGTCTTATGTCTGGACATTCCATGTTATCATGTCAGAGCGTGATAATAACTTGTCAAACAGTGTCTTATTATGTTAAAAAGTTCTGCTATAAAGTATTATGTTGAAAAGCTAAGTAATCATGTCAAGTTGTGATGTTAACTTGTCGAAAGAGTGTTTTATCATATTAACTAGCCATGCTATCTTGTCAATGCGTGGTTTTTACTTGTCAAAACATCATCTTATTATGTTAACTAGCCATGTGATCATGTCGGGGTATGATCTTATCTACACAGCGTGCTATTATGTTAAAAATCTTTGTTATCTCGTTAAAGTACCGTGTGATTTTGTCTACCGAGCGTGCTATTATGTTAAAAAAAGCTATGTTATCTTGTCAAAGTGTGTTAACTTGTCAAAACGGTGTCTTATTATGTTAAAATACTATGCTACTATGTCAAATTGCGATGTTATCATGTCAAAATGTGGTGTTAACTTGTCGAAACAGTGTCTTATTGGTAAGTGCTATGTTATTATGTCAAAGTACCATGTGATCTTGTCTAAAGAGCGTGTTATTATCTTAAAACATTATGTAAACATGTCAAAGTACCGTGTGGTCTTGTCTACCGAGCGTGCCATTATGTCAAAATGCTATGTTATCTTGTCAAAGTGTTGTGTTAACTTGTCAAAACTGTATCTTATTATGTTAATATGCTGTGTTATCATGTCAAAGAGTGATGTTAACTTGTCCGAGTAGTATTTTATCATTTTAACTAGTCAAGTTATTATGCCAAAACGTGGTGTTAACATGTCAAAACAGTGTCTTATTATGTCACAAAGCTATGTTATCTTGTTAATGTATTACCTAAGCTTGTCTAGATTTTTAACATGATAACACGCTTAAGGTAGTTCTGCACGTTTGATGAACCGGAAGTGATGGCGTAACGTCATTTATCCGGAAAACGTAGAATAAAGCCTGGATTCGGCGTACGTAACTGAAAATCATTTTCTGAATCAATGGCAACCTGTGAGTAAATTCAATACAATGGCACTGTTACAATCTTTCTAAGTTAAGATAAGATATTAAAACATCTGACACGTTAAATATTCAAACTGATGTCTTAAAATTAGCGTGCAATGTGCAGTTTACTTTAATCATGGTCAAATATCTCAAACATAAGTACACGGACCTATACATTTTTATTTCACCACATTATAGGGCATATGTTGATTTACAACTGTGAGAAGTTTCATTGAAATCGACTTTGTAGAAAAAAATCTATTCGGGAAAATATTACGAAAGATAGACTCCCATTATGAAAATGTAAGTTTTTTGTAAATTTAAGTTCCAAATTTTTATGTAAGTTTTTTGTAAATTTAAGTTCCAATTTTTTCAAATCAGTCTAGCTTAAGCACACGACCCTATCTTTTTTTGTTTCCTGAATTATCTATGTGTACATTCTAAAGTTTTGAAAAAATACAATTTAATCAAATTCTACATTGTAGAAAAAATTTCGATCCCTACGTGCAGAACTGCATTAATATAGTTTTTTTTTACATAATGAGACACTATTTGGACAAGTAAAAATCTCACTTTGACATGATATTATAGCTTTGCAACATAATAAGACACTGTTTTGACAGGTTAACACCACACTTTGAGAAGATAACATGACTAGTTAACATACGACACTGTTTTGACAAGTTAAGACCACGCATTGACATGATAATATGAAATTTCCCGACATAAGACAGCTGCTTTTTGTTTGTTTGTTTTGGGTTTAACGCCGTTTTTCAACAGTATTTCAGTCATGTAACGGCGGGCAGTTAACCTAACCAGTGTTCCTGGGTTCTGTACCAGTACAAACCTGTTCTCCGCAAGTAACTGCCAACTTCCCCACATGAATTATCAGAGGTGGAGGACTAATGATTTCAGACACAATGTCGTTTATCAAATAGTCACGGAGAACATACGCCCCGCCCGATGATCGAACTCGCGACCCCACGATCCGTAGACCAACGCTCTTACCTACTGAGCTAAGCGGGCGGGCTTAAGACAGCTGCGGCGTTCCATACCAAAGGATCTGTTTATATATTTTATTTACGTTTTTCCAGAATAAATTTGTACATATCATATTATACTAGATTTATATATCACCCTTTTCATGATTAGCACAAACTGAAGGAATCCAAAGTGCGTTAAAATTTTAAAAATGACGCCATTACGTTTTCAACCGCAAAGTAAACGAGAGTTCCAATTTAAAACATTATCTTTATGATGGGCCAGCGAAAGAGTTACAATTTAAAACGTCATCTTTATGATAGGCCAACGAAAGTGTTTCTATTTAAATGGCCACCTTTATTATGGGCCAACGTGCAGCAGTTATAAAACTGATTTCCCATTTTTTTGAAAGTTTCTTTAAATAAACATACATTATGTAACAGCCAAAACAAATCCGACAGAATGACAAGATCTTTTTGTTGCATTGGTTACAGGTATTGTTTTAAACAATTGCAGGTTCTGTCAAGTTTTTAAGACTGTTTAGACATTTATCCAAAATTCCATATAGCCATGTTTTCGAAGTATATTAAGGAATGTGCATAATCAGTTGATACAAAAATCGAATAAATTAATCATTATAGCCCATCACCTTTGACATTCTGTCTAAATTTTATGTAATTACATGATAACCCGATTCTTTTATCAACAAAGGTATCATTTATTTCAAAAATTTTATACAAAATTTGTTTAAAGGATTTATGAGGGATTCGCTTGTGTTTCGGATACTCATTAATCCATGTTTTCAAGGTCAAATAGTTATATCACTGATAACGTTTCGTTTTTTCGAATGTCACGAAATCAGTAGAAAATATGTTAGTAACTTGATGTTTGGCTCGAGTGAATTTTGCCAGACCTGGCGCAAACACAAGCTACTATTGTAATGACTCATTTATAGTATATACAGCTATTTAAAAAGCAACAACGCTACAGGTTTTCTTCAAGAGCACTTTGTATTCCCGCACTTCACGAACATGAGATTTATCATGAATTAGAACATTTACTTATGGAGGGCCGTGACGGAGAATCTATAATGCCTATGAAATGCAAGCCGTATTTTTGCAGAATTTTTATATGTATATTATACATTGTTTTATTTTATGCCAATAGATTTAATAGTATATATGCCTATAGTCAATAATACTCAATGCAAACTCAAAATGGGCTGCTTAAACGCTATATGTATATTTGTATACTTTGAATTATCGCGTGACAATGGCTTTACTCTTGAACTGAACATGAAACGACGTTTCTCTTGTTGAAGTAAAGTAATGCATGTCCTCTCATGCAAAGACATCAATGCAAAATCAAACTATTTTCACTCCTTCATCAAAACTGTCCACTGATAAAGCACACTACTTCTAAACCTTACGTTACATGGACTCATGAAACTTGGGATTAGTGGTGACTTGGGAATGACATTTTTTGAGAACAAGTGCCTCATTATTGCAAGCTACGCTACCTGAGAAAACTTGTATCTAATAAACAATCAAACTATCTCATATTAGAATTGATTTTAGGTGTTTGTTTATCACGATAAGACGGCAATATCTCATATGAGCAAACAATTTGTCAAGTGCAGGCTGTAAATGCACAAACACAGGACGCCGGATATTGAACACCGCTGTACAATCGCTTCATTTAGTAACTTTCACGAGAAGTTTAACAGGATGCGAAAAATATGATCGTATCACGCTGGCTTTGTTTATGTAACATAACATTTTAGGGTGAATAGTCCAGCATTTTGACGACCTTACAACTGTTCAACGTTATTTCTGCAAGTTTTTACGATCAAATTATAAATACATTTCTTGATCCATATATATTTCGCAAAAATTTTTATATTATTTTCTTTTACAAATTATTGATGATTTTTTAATTAGAGACATTTACGATTAGTCAGTAATAAGTGCGAAATGTGATTTGAAGGCATATATACTTAACATGCACTTGTGAGACCGCCATCAGATAAGATGTATACAGAACGTCTTATGTCGGAAATGCCCTAATAAATAGTGGTTCATCAGCACACTATCTTTTAACTTGAAGCAAATTGGATATATAAAACTTTAAACACATATTACCAAGCTGTACATTTTATTTCCAACCGATTTGATAAAGCTTCGCACACTTATTAATGACATTTGACCTATGTTTTGTGTCCAGTGTAATAAAAGTTTTCAGAGTTTATTCAAAATGTCCGATGTTTCTAGAGCTGGTGCATACGTCGTAACCGTACAGGCAGAACATGTGGTGGATAGTTATCTATTCCGCCAACTCTTGACTTCATTTGATAACATTACCCACCAAAACTCTGCTTGATACGGCGCTATCCAGGCTTGCCGCTACTATAACATGACCTTATTTTAAAGCTTGTATTTGTAACAGATGTTTTCGTATCTCTTTTATGTGCATTACTGTCCTTGATTAAAGAGTCTGCTCAAATATAACACGAGCAACATCGAATAGCAAGGCACAGGAATTTTGACAGCGTTATTTCCCGGATCTGGGTCCGAAAGTAGTTCGTTGTTACACATATTGGTATCGCAACAACGCGTTGTTTTGGTAACATCTTCTGTGTCCTCAACCAGGAACTCACAGGTACTGTAACAGCCAACTTCGTAGTACGTGTCTGTCTCATTTGTATACACAATTTGCTGAAAAAAAATAAAATAAAACGGGCCGCTATTGTAAAAGATAAAAATATAGGATCTGACTTCTTTCAAAAACTATTACGTTTGCACATCAGCAGTGCATTGTGAAATCAGATTGTTCAAATGTCACTTTAAAGCTGTTGAATATTGCCTAGACTACAGGACGCTCAACAAAACTGTTTAAATATTAATTGGATTGTGCTGTGTAAACGGAATACTGATAAACAAAAGTAGAGCACATGTGGCTATGAGCTGAAAAGTTAGCTTTCTTATTTCAAACAAGAGTCTCATTTTTTTACATACAAAATTTCATTATAGATACACGTGTTTACCGCTTGATTTCTTCCATATATATGTTATAATACTATAAAATTTATAGAATTATTAATGTCAGTCAAGTAGAAAATAGAACAGCAGTGCTATTTTATGTTTTTATATAAAGCAATACTTACGTAGCAGGATTGCGAGTCTGACAACATGCACGTGCCTGTAATTGTTTCATTTAAACAGCTGCTGTCGTTTCCCGCACAGGTTCCATTTTTACACAATATTACCTGCAAAATACAAAATTTAAGAAAAACATCTGGTTTGAATTTCATTACTAGTTTAAGTGAAATATATACATTTATTGTGTTAAGCAGACATTGGCTTGAAGAATTTGTAATACATTTAAGAATGATATCGTGTTATTTGTTGTTTTTTTTTACATTTCGGTACGGAATTGATGGGCGTGTTCAAAGTGTGTTGGGACCTCATCGCAAACATTCAGTACAGCGATATGTCTCATACCCAAACATTCAATGCAGCGATAAATATTATTCCTAAACATTCGATACAGCGATATATATCATACCCAAACATTCGATACAGCGATATATATCATACCCAAACATTCGATACAGCGACATATATCATATACAAACATTCAATACAGCGATATATATCATACCCAAACATTCGATACAGCGATATATATATCATACCCAAACATTCGATACAGCGACATATATCATACCCAAACATTCGATATAGCGATATATATCATACCCAAACATTCAATACAGCGATATATATATCATACCCAAACATTCCATACAGCGATATATATCATACCCAAACATTCTATACAGCGATATATCATATCCAAACATTCAATACAGCGATATATATCATACCCAAACATTCTATACAGCGATATATATCATACCCAAACATTCGATACAGCGATATATATCATACCCAAACATTCGATACAGCGATATATATCATATCCAAACATTCGATACAGCGATATATATCGTACCCTAGCATTCGATACAGCGATATATATCATACCCAAACATTCAATACAGCGATATATATCATACCCAAACATTCGATACAGCGATATATATCATACCCAAACATTCGATACAGCGACATATATCATACCCAAACATTCGATACAGCGATATATATATCATACCCAAACATTCGATACAGCGATATATATCATACCCAAACATTCTATACAGCGATATATATCATTCCCAAACATTCGATACAACGATATATATCATATCCAAACATTCAATACAGCGATATATATCATACCCTAGCATTCGATACATCGATATATATCGTACCAAACATTTTCATTGCTTCTGTAAATATGTATGGTCATTTCTAAACACAGATGGCTATGACGTCACGTTACATTAAGACGACACAACACCGAGAAACGAGCATTTTTCAAGGCGTTATCAACAAACGCTGTTAGCTAACGATATTGTTGTCTCTGAGTTATATGACTTAAGTAAAATTGGACCACTTAAAGCATGTGAAACAAAGTCTTCTCTTTCTTTGATATTGTTTTAATTGATCCATTTTTCCGTACTTTCGAAGAGATGGGTTTATGAAACAACGAAATTGCCATTTTACAGTTACTGACGATTACTGCTTGTAACGCGATTCAGAGACCAGTAATTAATGAAGTACTGGGGAAAAGGTAACTGTTTACCTAGGTATAAGATTAATCAGTTACGCATAGAAATGAAATTTCGTTTAAAAAACCTAACATTTTTCCTTTGTTGGCAGTATTAAACTATACACGGGCAAAATTTGCTGCTTTCGAAGTTATCTTTAAAAAAAGGTTTCATTTAACGCTTTCTATCGTCAAACCAACGATGAAACTATTGGGTCGTATTACCCTTGCGAAATTTTTTCAAATGAAATATTACTTTTTATTTATTTTCCGTTATTTTGAGGAACTAAGATATTTCTTATTTTATGATTAAATATGTGTTTCAACTTAAGGAAGTTCGAAAAAATCAAAACGTTATATTTGAAGTAAACAATTGGTGGCATTGACCTTTTATAAGAAATATTAAGTAACCTGCATGTATCTCATAACACGTGATATCGTTGCCAGTGTAGAAACTATTTAAGTATAGTTAGTGTTATAGGTTAGTGTCAACGAAAAGCAAAAGACACTATTTTACAGCAGTAGTTTTATAACAAACAATACTAGCTAAATAACTCGAAGAGTAGAGCATAATTGGATGCAGTAAATTTCTTCCTATATAACTTTCGGCAAATGCGTAATCCGCATGTCTGAGTAACTAATCCCGTAACTTCCAAAAAAGGTTGTCTTACCATTTGTGTTGTTGTGATTGAGTGTGTTGTCGAGCTAGTACTGGTGCTATTGTCTCCCTCTGTACTGTTTACTGTAGAACTTGGTAACGAGGCGGAGGGAGACGATGTACTTCCGCTGGATGAATCTGTTGTTACCTCGCTAGAAGTCGTTAGAGTGGGGGTAAAGCTTGTGCCGTCTGTAGTTTGCACACTAGTAAGTGTGCTGGACTGTGCAGTTGCTGAAAACATTCATTTATAATTTTTATGATAAAGTACTAATATGTGCCAATTATTTGTTCCCGTTTTCTGATAATTACTTATTGATTTATTGAGAACGTATCTGTAGACTAGCTTTGACTTTTGCATGAACTATATAATACAACATAGATTTGAAACAGATTTAGCGGTCTATTCATCTGCCTACTTACGTGATGAAGTGCTGTAAACCAGACGACTTGGTATAAAAACCATACATGCACCTGAAACACAATGCAAATTATCGTCATACATGCATAAAATATTGACTAAACTCAAATCACTTACACCAAGAATTGAAAATGTCAAGTTATGTAATTTTTTTTGTACGTATATCAATGCAGTTACATTAAGAATGGAATGTTTTATAGCTAAAACTTTAGCTGTCTAGGATATATATTTGCAGCTACGGCTAATCAATGTTTTCAATATGGTTTTGATAGTGTGAAGTGCTGTTAAATGGAGTGAAAGCTTAATTACAGATGCATATGCTTCTTTTAATTTTTGATAATTCTTACTTACAAAGAAAACAACATCTTGAAAATTTCATTTTGTTTGGCATATACACAACGTCAGCATACCTGAAATGATAAAGTAAAACTATTTGAAGAAAAAAAAATAATCTTTCATATGTCCGTGACCTTCGGAAAATGTTTCATACCCAATAGAACCAAACCATCTGGTGTGTATGTATACCGCAATGCAAGTTTCTAGGTGCATCAGATAATTGTGGAACCAGCGCTTAGCGTAATATCATGTTGAGTGATTCTCTACAAATAAAACTAAATTTACACAGACATATCTTTGACGTTTTTATACCTAGTCCGTGCTTTACACGTCACGGCACTGGTAGATATCAAATATATGTATATTTGATTTTGAGGAAGCGGGCTTTTTCGGAACATGTCAATCTGTTTCTTGCCGAGAAAAAAGAGGACTTGTGAATACAAAGGTATGTTGATGAAACAAGGACTATGTGTAGACGGTCGGCGTGACGTCAACGCGTAACCGAAAACACAGGAGGTGCCACGACCCGCAGAATAAATTATGCGCGCCTATTACTGTACTGAATTAAGTGTATATCATCGTTCTTTTATATCATATTTATTCTGAAGCATTTGGCGCTTAAAATTTGTCAACGTGACGTAAGTCTTACAGTGTTGTAATGAAAATACAAATGTATAAACATCTTTCATGTAAGAATGTTGTACCGCTAACTCATCATAAACGTGTAGGTTGTGAATCAATTTATATTTAACACCTAAGTAATCAATCTAGGTGATAATAGTGAATGTGCCGTGCAGTATGTCGGTCAGTATAGCAATCAATAGCATGCCTAATACCTGAAATTACAGATTGTGTTTTTCTATAAATAAATATCAGAACTAGATTATTGTTGCTGTTTTCTTAAATCGGGATTATTTGGCTTATCTAGCAGCTTTGCTTTGTATTTTTCTCCGACTGAATTTACCAACTATAATATTTTCTACATATTTCGTTGTCATTATCTTGCATCGTAATCTAATATCGAACGCATGTACAAACAAGTTCGGTTATATTCCTAGAAAAAAAGGTATTTTTTAAACGTCCAGACTTGTTCATATTGCAGTTATGTGTGAGAGAATAAACGTCTGTCTCATAAAAGGACAATCCTGTTTTCGAACCGAACCCAAGTCATA
The DNA here is from genome assembly GCF_021730395.1 of Mercenaria mercenaria. Classification (NCBI taxonomy): domain Eukaryota; kingdom Metazoa; phylum Mollusca; class Bivalvia; order Venerida; family Veneridae; genus Mercenaria; species Mercenaria mercenaria. The sequence continues at coordinate 32,249,791 of NC_069362.1, forward strand.
TCTCCCTGATAAGCGTGTTTGCGTTGTCCTGGCGACCAATACCATAAAAGGCGGAAAATTATTTGCCTCTTATCTGAAAGCACTTGTCATGTTTATTTCAAGGATAAATGAATAAAAATTACAAACTTAGATATTTTTTAGACATCGATTTACATTGTATCAGACAAGAATGCGATAAAAAAAATCTGTGATTACAAGATACCTGAACATACCTTAAACTGTCAAAGTTGCTAGGCAGTATCAGGAATTAAAACTTAAACCAAATAAAATAATTTCCCCCATTTAAATACAGACAGAAACAAATACACATAGCATGTGGTAAATTGAACATATTGATGTGTTTTCAAGGTTTAATATATTTGACTGCAAAATCGACAAAAATCTTAGGTGAATGATTACGTATTGACAACCCTAGAAAACGAAATCGTGATTTTGTATAACGACAGTGTCGTCGATTTATTTCTAAAAACTTAATGGTAAAAAAAGAACCCCGACGCACGTTTAATTTCTGAAAATGGTAAATGAAAACCCCGACGCACATGTTCACGATCTGTGATATTTTATAGTCAAAAGATGTCTTTTCTTCTCAACTGCGAGCTTTGCAGCTTTCATCTATAATACTATAGTAGCACCGATGACGGATAAAACTGTGTTACATAATTGTCCAAACAAACTGGCGTTAGTAACGTTACCTCCTGAAAATACTGCTGAAAGTCATTTCGCTCCGTTCTGCTATAGTGAATTGTAATGGGTCAGAATGCTATTAAATTTTTACAGCCTAATTGTTTTCAAGACAAACGCAGTTGCATTTATACAGTGAATTTGTTTTGATTTAAAAATTCATTGGGTTTGGCATGTTAACATATATGAGACATGAATCACTTGCGGGAAAAAACACTTTTTCACCATGCGTAGAATTTGTTTATCATCTTGAAAGAAAAGTATCGAAATATGCGTCGTTACAACGAACTAAGGCATCGGTATTGATACTACTATAACATTTTCAGACGAATCCGTTATGAAACCGATAAACTTGTTGCTATCATATGTGCCTTATTTGGTCATCAAGTTCACACATCTTTATATTCAGATGATAACAAGTTTGTGAAATACAGCTCATGGCCATCGTTCAAAAGAAAAAAATAGTTTCATATTGTTCTGGGCTAAAACGGTTTGAATTTTGTCACAGTAAAATTTCGCCTCCAGATCGTCCGACAACAAAAAGCAAGAAAAAAGAAGAAAAAAAAGGAAAAGAAAACAATTAAGTTCAGGAAATTATTGCTATATTCCTTGAGAATGCTTTGAAACTTTTTTACTGACAGACTATATGTTATGGAAACACATGATGATTAGTTCATTTTTTTTTAAAAAGATACATGAAGGTTTTTATTTCCCCTGCGGCCCGCGTTCGATTCCCGATGTGGACATTTTTTTTGTCTTGATTTGTCGGCATTTTTAAGAAAGTTTAGTTACAAGAAATCATATTTTAATGTTCATAATATGACCAGACTTCAATTCTAAAGAAAGATCATATTTAACCAAAATCTGGAGGCCAGTGCCTTATTGGCTTGCTATGGTAATTACAAAGCAAAAATTCTAATTAGTAATCACATGAGGGTTATATAAGATCCAGAGGGATTGGACATGTAGATTTTGTAATACAAATTGTGTAATACATGTTTCTATGTGATCAAAACGAATTTGAAATAAATACTCACAAGGCAGTCCGAAACTTTCTGATAGATCCTGAAGCGTATGAAATTACCTTCACTTTTTATCCAAAAGTCGAGTTAACAACAACAAAAAAAAAAAGTAACTGTTCCGCTGTTTATCTTATCGCGGTGCTTGATATTTATAGTGCAGTTGTTACCAAGGTTATCGCTGTGATATCCATAGTGACAGGACTGTATCGGTAATGCGTACAACTATGGGGTATCGAATAAAATAATTAATGTACTAATGGGGTGCTAATATTGTTACTTGAATAATATATAAACAAAGGACAACAAAGGTCAAAAAAGAATATAGACATTCTTGTTGCAAATTGGTAACACCATTTAATCTTTAATTAATATGCCATTTACAGCTTAACTTATTGTACTGCGTGACTTCATGTATGTATTTATTTTTTACTTAATTCTTATTTTTTAAACTTACTATTTTTAGTAATAACATAACATGACATTGAAGCCTACAAAGGACTATTCAGTAAATAACACACTTAACTTCAGACAGAAGTCTGTAATAGACTATTTTTTACATATGGAAAACATTAAAAAAAAAAAAAAATAGTATATCTTCAATAATCTTGTAACTGATATTTTGTTATTCTTAATGTACGAGGGAAATTCGAAACGAAGTGCAACAAGTATTCACAATTGTTCATAAAAAATTAAAACACTGTTGTAAATTATTATCAGTACAATGTTCAACCGAACCAAACATCTAACTTGAGTACGCCGCCGTTTTATCCACTAGGTTGTTTTTTCTTAGCCGATTTGGTGCAAATACTTTGTTTGAATGGCTGTAAAATGTAATTAAGCTCCATAATTTAACATTCAAATGTGGAAATGTGTGTTGTGTTTATGTATATTTTATCAAGTTTCTCTTTGCTATTTATGGAAACGTGTTTGTGCGCAGAAATAACCCACCCAAAACTGATATTGACTCTAAACCTATGTTTCTCCTAGTAAAGACCTAAAACAGGAGTTTTCGTAGGATAACAGAATTTTGGACTGTAAAAAAAAACCAGTCATAATTACAAAATTTTAACTCTGGCTTATTCGATTTTTTTTAAATCAAGTTGTAAGTAATGAAAATTAAGGTTAAATAGGTATATAATACTGAAATATTGTAGGAAATAATGTAAAAATATACCCCAAAAATATCAGTGTTTTCAAAAGAAGGGAGAGATTTAAATATGAACTTCATTTTTTTTTTCACAAAAGTATTAAACGCCTTAGAATTTTTGAACGAAACATTATGTCCTTTTTCTGAATGTTTCTGACCTTCAAGTTCCAAGCAAACATAACATTATTACCAGCCACCGATTTACCCGGTGTCTTACTGCTAGAGGCACGTATGGCGGCCTTCGAACGTGTAAATGTGTTTCATGATGTCTTATTTCTATAATTCACATTTATCGCCCTTGAATAATTTCTATTCAGCATTACAGCCGAGTAGAATCTTCTTCCCTTAGTTATAACCACCTCTTCACGGTCATATCGGGCTGATGTAGACCTCAAGTGATCGCATATGGGTTGCCTGACCGCAAATCCGGTATCCAAGTACCTAGCCGGGAGGACACTTTGGCTGATGTTGCTGGCCTGTGGCGCTTGACGCTGTCTTTCACCATCAGCCGGCAAGCGACCAAGCGCTTTTGATGCCTAATCTTGAGGCATGTCTTCTGGGCATATTCAGTGAAAACAATCAATAAATTTCGATCAAACAAATATTATTTGTCTAAAATAGTATTTTCACAATATGAGTAGTGTCTCAAATTTCAATACAGTTAAGAGAATGTTTGTCGTTCGGAGCGTATTGCGTGATACAGGTAGGTTTTCATAGCGACCTGTCTGTAATCACTGTCCTCCCAGGTCAAGTGCTTAAGGTTATCTGCACCTCGCCGCTTTGGGTTCAACATTTGTGTGTAGAATTTCTTTATGTGATGAAACCATCCGGCTTGTTTAAAGAAAATGAGCGTCGGTGATTCTAACCTTACTCTGAGGAGCATTTGGGGCTTCCTTCACCAAAGTATGTTGCAAAGTCGAAGTATGACCAATGATTTTGTGGGAATTTTCCGTCATTTGTTACTGCGCAACTTATTGTGCATTGACCGGTCCGTTACTTATATATTCTATTTTCCGTTAAGAAACACACTGGTTGTGAACATGTTTTAGTCTGGTCGATTTTCTATGTAAAGGAAAGGCAAATGCATTGAGAAAGGGATATGTCTATTTAAAAGTAAGACAACAAAGTAAAGAAAATAATGTCTTAAAATCAGCGTGAAATTTCAAGTTCACTTTAATGATAGTCAAATATCTCAAACATTTATTTCACCATACTATAGGACATAATATGTGTATTTACAACTATGGGAAGTTTCACCAAAATCTACATATTAGACACATTTCTATGCGCGAAAATGTTATGAAAGTTATGATTTTCCCATAGACCATGAAAAATTGCTTGAGGTCCTAATATTTCAAATCAGTCTAGCAAAAAATCAAGCACACGACCCTATCTTTTTTATTTGCTGACTTTTCTAAGTGTACTCTTAAGTTTTGAAAAATAAGAGTTTACAGTAATCAAATTCTACATTGTAGAAAAAAAATTAGATCCGAATGTGCAGTATCATCTTAACGTTAAATGTCGCAAGAATTTGTCCACCGTTATATGTCGCAAGACCAACGCTAAATGTCACACAGAAAGAAGAACAAATAACTAAGGTAAGTGCAACAGTCATTACAACTTAGATATTACATTCCGAGGTAAGATTAGGTGAGTGTGTGCGTGCATTCGTGGGTATGCATTGTGAGGACCACAAGAAGGGCTTGGAAATGGTATACTGTTCTGAACTGTATGTTTGTTTTTCAATGGTGGCTCGCCATACATACGGTATCAATTTGATATGGAAAGGTTCCAGCCTCGACACGGTACTCGCCACAGAACTAAAATTATTTTAGATCGAACTACAGAATCCCGGAGTCTTGTTTAGCTTATGCAATAGTAATGTCGCACGTCATGTCGGTCGTCGATTCATTGTCGGGCGTCGCTTCGCGTTTCGTTACGTTATGTCGCACCTCGTATCGAATGTCGTGCGTCGATTTAAAATAGTGGACGGCCCTTACAACACGAAGTACATCAAAACGACACGATATTACAGATGTGAGATATTCTGGAATTCTTTTTACCAAATACCGATATTTGAATGAGAATGTATGGTTTACTGAGTGAGGGTATCCAATTACTATTCATGTTACTTTTTATTCCATTCTTTGCTCCCTGGGAACATTTTCTTGGATAAAGATATATTTTGAATATAAAACAGACTTTATAGTTCCTTTTGTTATGTTTTCGTCATATTAACCGTGACAACGAATTATGAATAGTTTTCAACTTACTTTTGAATTGTTATCAAAACGATGAAAATATTGAATTTTGCGCTTTCCTATCGAAATAAGACTTGTACTCAATATAAGATGTCGAGTGCTCGAGGATCGAGATAAGACGTCAAATGCTCGAGATAAGATGCCGTGCGAACGAGATAATATGACAAGTGCTTGAGATTTTTTTTCTTAAACAAAAGGGTCACGATGGTTCTAGAGTAGAACTGCAAATTGCTTTTTAAGCTTATTATGAAACCATTATGAGATTAGATTCAACTCTCTTTTTATATGTTACGCAAAACGATAAAGATATTATTTTGGTTTATAGCAATAACACTGTTAAAGTCAGTGCCCCCGAGGATAAAAACGTGCAAAGCTCTACCGTCAACTTAAGAACTGACAAGTCAATTTTTTTGCTGGGAACTGTTATAATAAACATTATGAAAAATGAATGTTAATATATGTCTTAGTTTTGAATAAGCAGTATTTTAATAACGTTGGTGATGCGACATATAAAGGTGGCCAGATTTCTAGTGATATGCGACATACAGCGGCAGATATTTAGTGGTGGATGTGACATTTAACGTCAACCTTGTGACGTTTAACGGTAATTGCAACATTTAGCGGTGTTGCGACATTTAACGGTGCCACAATGAGCTCAAAATTAATGATAAGGTACGCAGTTTTTGCTTTTACGGCCCGAAGGTCCTGCGACATGATAGATTATTGCTATTCTATACAATCGTTTGATTGTAAAACATGTACAATTTTATCAACAAATGTAAGTTGTAGCAATTGTAACAGTTATGTCACAGTAAGTTATAATATCACAGCTCTTCAGTAACTTGGTCACGTATAAAAGCTGTACAAGTAGTCAGAAGTTCAAGTAAGAAAACATGGTGTTCAGTCTCAGAGAAAATACGTTTACATTAAGTTAAATGCTTTCTTATGACTAACTAAAGCAGTTCTTGCATGTTCCGGCCTGTCTGATAGAAATTGAAATATGAACTGTTCGTGTAAATTGTTATGCATGCAAAAATAATAGAAGCATTCCGCTAGGAAGCGTCCTGGAGTTGAAGCATCAGCTGTAACTTGAGAAATCCAGCAATAACTTACATTCGTTTTCTGATGACGCCTATACAGATGTTTGTGCCAAGTGTTTAATTATGATTAAGTAATGACTACATTAAGTAATGATTATACCTATGTGTTAGATAATGTGTTGACACTTCTTTGATCCGCTGCAGGTACTGTAAATATCAAGGACTGGCTGATAGAAAGAGCAAACCTCAGTATTTCTACAGAAGCTTCTAGAAAATGATGATTTTGTAATCTGATCCTGTATACTGATACTTTAAAGTAAGTGATATTGAGAGTTGTCATTTGCGTCAAACAATGACGAGCAGGAACATCTCGTTAGTAACATTATAACTATCACACTATACTTCAGAAACAGGAGACTTCCAACAGAACCTTGGCGACAGCTTTAAAACAAATCATTTATATGATTTATATGACATGAGATATTTAATTAAGGAAGAGAAGTTCTACGCCGTACCGTCATTAAAGAATAAACGAAAGATGCCTTTTTTTCTCATAAGCAACGTTAAGTGACAGTATGTCCAAAATCATAATTCTGTTAAAGAAAAATAACTAAATTAAGAATATCACACTAAAACAAATGGTGGTACTTTATAAAACATATGATATCCCTCTAGATTTCTAAATGTCATAGAGAGTTCAGGTCTTAATGGTAACTATAATACAAGGTGATTCGTGCAATGACAAAGGACGATATGCGAAGATACGATGGTGATACACGATATTGCGATGGTGAAGCGTGACAGTGTGATGGGGTTGCGCAAATGTCCAGTAGGTGTAGCCATCGTACCTTGATGGATAACCATGATGAGACAAGGTATCGGGCGCAAACCCACGACATAGGTCATGCTTGGAATTCATAGGGACAAAGCTTGTCCTGTATCCAGCGTCCTCTTCGATTGAAATATTTTTAAATAACTTGGCATATGAGAAACGTTGCCGCGACAACCATGAACTAAGATAAAAGGACAATGGTACACTTGGAAGTTATAGACAATACAGATTGCTTGTACAGGTCTTCAACGTCCCAATCGATTGATAAAAATGATCATCACGAGGACGCGAGGAGTCACGCGCAAGACTCAGGGCCGTACATGAAAGGTTGAGGTCAATTTGAGACTCATAAATACGTGTATTTTCTGTTATGTTTGTTGTGTCCTAATATGTGAATGACAGTCTTCTAGTGGAATGAGTGCTCTGTTGAACCGTAAATTTCACAGAAACTATTTTTTCACAAATTTTATGAATTCGTGCGAATTCCTCGTATGTGTGACAAAAATCGTACATATATACATTGTGAAATTTACGTTTCGCATCTGCACCCCTATTAAAGCAATGAACGTATGCCACATTTCTGATTTGTGATATTTTCGATCGTATTCGCAACGAATATGTGAGGAATTCGCACGAATTCGTTTCGGTGAAATTTACGCTTCATCGTACTAAAATAATAAACTGACAGATAAACAAAATGGTTTTAAAAACTTTCGCTCATCCAAATATTGATTAGTATTTTGTAGTAATTTTTTAGTAATACAAGGAGAAAAACTTAAGTTATCTATATTCAGAAAGTTTCTACTATCATTTAAATGTTTTGTTGCAGAGTAATATGCGAGTTAAGCACAATTGCAGTGACATAACTAAAACAAGAGACAAAAGAATTACCGTAACCATGTTTTATCATAGCAACTTTGACCTCTGGTATCGTTTATCAATAAATAATGGCTGCACCTGTCAATAACTGCGATAATTTATTTCATTTATTGTCTTTATTGGATTAATTTGATGTTCACACAGGGCTCAGGTATTTATGGACAAGCAACTGCATGCTAGTAGACCATTTAGCAAAAGATACAGTAGGAGTATCCCAGCCAGCATTCTATATCGGCCCGACATCAAACCGACGTGGTTGTCTATAACGGCCCGATATCGGCTTCAATATCGGCTGCAAATAGGAATGATGTCGACCCGACGTCGGCAGACGATATCGGGCCAACATCATAACGACATGGGTCCGACATCGGCAAACGATATTTGGCCAACATCAAAATGATATCGGTCCGATATTGGCAGATCATATCGTTGTCGCGAAATAGTGTGACACGCAATACTTCATCAGTTTTCTTCATATATACACATTATAAATTCTCAGAGTAATTTACTTGAGAACAGATGTGTCTTGCATCATGTGTATGATGGTTATTTGATTTTATTGATATAATATTTTTCACAACTATTATACTACATGTTTTATAGAGTTACGTAATTTTTCTGTATATTCTTAACACTATTAAAATTGTTCAGTTAGAATTTTAAACATATTTATATTTTCATTTTATGTAAATATAAATATTTCTACATAAAATAAAAATGCATCTTAATTATAACCTCCCTTTATTACGTATAAAATTTTGATAAATACCGTCTACAAATTTTGTTTGGAACCTAGTTTGATTAATTCTGGCATGCATCATATTTGCTTAGTGAATTAGCACACATGAACAATTAGATTACTTTTTCACGTTTATCAATAATATTTTGAAAAATATAGCAATATTAGAGAATCCAATACCGGTCCGATGTCAATCCGACTTAAGAAATAGTTACACTGATTGATGTCGATATACCGACATCAATATTTTGCGGCAGTTCAACGGTCCGATCTCGGCGATATATGATCATTTTGTGTCGATTCGCCGTGAAACCTAACTCACACACTCACAACGGCCCGACGTCGGCCCTACATCGGCACATTTTGCCGACATTCCGACATTATACCTATATCGGGCCGATATTGTAATGCTGGCTGGGATACAATCCACAAAAATATGTGTATGTCGCATATTTTTGCTACGAGATAGCTAGGTAGCTATGGCGGAAATATTGTAAACGTTCCAAGAAATTTGTGCATATTTTTTCTGAAAACAATACAGCTACACATAATATTTTCTAGATATTTTATTTGTTTCCTGAAAATATGTAACTCAAGATTTCGCATGAGTGCTTGAAACTGCCACTAGGTACTTGGTAGCAATCACGATAATAGTCTAAAAAAAAACAGAGCAGTTGTGCATTTTTCTGAAAACATAATCGCAATAAATTACTGTTTTAAGATAATATTATGCTTTTCATTTCCAAGAAACTTAAGGCTATTGATATAAAAATTTCAGAAAAGCTCGAAATATCGTGATAATTGCTGAAAGTATAGAGATAGCTGTCTTGCTAATAAATGGCAACTGCGGGCACTTACGCAAAAAGAAGATACTAATGTAACATTGTAAAAATATCTCCAGGAGACTTTCGACTACTGAGATAATCTTTTCAGAAAATTTCGTTTTACGAAGATAACCTTTTTAAGTATTGGGATAGCTACATAGCTGCTATATAGTATCTCGTGGCAGAAATATGCCACTAAACTTTGATACTCAGTCAGTTGCCGTTACTGAAAATAGTCTTCAAACAGGAAACCAACGACGTCCTAAATCAATTACAAACAGACTTTGTAGAGACCTTTTAACAAAATACAATACTTCTGACCAAGTTTAGTGAAAATCTATCCAACAGTTCATTCAAAATTCTTCAACGTTTAGCCCTGGAAGCCACTAAATGCAATCTAGTAGAAATATTTTTAAAAACTTGAGAGATCCATGCAAGGATGTTTCTAGTCAAGGTTAGGGGAAATCCTCAAAGTGGTTCGTTCATGAGTCGTGCAGTGTTTTCCTATAGTCTTAGCTCTGGATGCCCCTAAATTCAATAATGTTGAACCATTTGAACAAACTTTAGAAAGTCCAAACAAGGAATCACTTCAGATCAAGTTTGGTGAGCATCCATCATGCAGTTCAGTGGAAGATGTTGCTTGAATATGTTTCCTAGCCGATCCCTCTGTGCAGTCAGGCATAACTATTTCAACACACTTGGGAAGGTTTCTTGCAAGGATGTTTCTGACCAAGTTTGCTGAACGATCATCAGGCGGTTCCTAAGTCGGTTGAAGTTTTTTTCTCTTTTTTAAGATATAAAGGTTTCTAAGTATTGTCAAATAAAACCATTTTAACAAAGTTAATAAAGATGTATCCAAGGATGCTACAAACCAAGAGTGGTAAAAATCCTCCAAGTCACTTGTGAGAAGGTTCTTATATTTTAAGATCAGGCTGCTCCTTAGTGAAGTAAAGTCAAGCCATCTTAAAATGTTTTACAAAAATCCGTAAAAGGATTCGTCTGACCAAGTTTGGTAAGCATTCATCTAGATGTCTAGTTCATGGGATGTAGAACTGAATGCAGTTCCTTTGAACCATAACATCATCTAGATTTGTATCAAGCCAAGTTACACAGTCATTTTGAAAACTAATAGGATACCGGTATTTTAGTACAAATCCCTGGTGGGGACATTCATGCAAAGAATGGGTATGCATTAATATACATTTTAATATTGTGCATGCATTTGTGTAGATTACATGAAGGTGAACAATGCTCTTAGACACTACTTTGATACAGGGAAGGCTCTTGTAGATTACACGAAGGTGAGCAGTGCAAATAGACACCACCTTGATACAAGAAAAGCTTGATGTGTAGATTACATGCAAGTGAGCTGCCCCTACACACCACTTTATACAGGAAAGGCTCTAAGACTTGTGGATTAACATGAAGGTGGGCCACCTCTACTCACCACTTTATACAGGAAAGGCTCTGGTAGTTAACAAGAAGGTGTGCCACCTCTACTCACCACTTTATACAGGAAAGTCTCTTGTAGTTAACATGAAGGTGAGCCACCCTTACTCACCACTTTATACAGGAAAGTCTCTTGTAGTTAACATGAAGGTAAGCCACCCCTACTCACCCCTTTATACAGGAATGTCTCTTGTAGTTAACACGAAGGTGAGCCACCCCTACTCACCACTTTATACAGGAGACATGAGCCACCCCTACACACCACTTTATACAGGAATGTTTCTTATAGTCAACACGAAGGTGAGCCACCCCTACACACCACTTTATACAGGAATGTCTCTTGTATTTAACACGAAGGTGAGCCACCCCTACACACCACTTTATACAGGAATGTCTCTTGTAGTAAACACGAAGGTGAGCCACCCCTACACACCACTTTATACAGGAATGTCTCTTGTAGTAAACACGAAGGTGAGCCACCCCCACACACCACTTTATACAGGAATGTCTCTTGTAGTTAACATGAAGGTGAGCCATCCCTACTCACCACTTTATACAGGAATGTCTCTTGTAGTTAACACGAAGGTGAGCCACCCCTACTCACCACTTTATACAGGAATGTCTCTTGTAGTTAACACGAAAGTGGGCCGCCCCTACTTTATACAGGAATGTCTCTTGTAGTTAACATGAAGGTGAGCCACCCCTACTCACCCCTTTATACAGGAATGTCTCTTGTAGTTAACATGAAGGTGAGCCACCCCTACTCACCACTTTATACAGGAATGTCTCTTGTAGTTAACATGAAGGTGAGCCACCTCTACTCACCACTTCATACAGGAATGTCTCTTGTAGTTAACATGAAGGTGAGCCACCCCTACTCACCACTTTATACAGGAATGTCTCTTTTAGTTAACATGAAGGTGAGTGCCTCTACTTTAAACAGGAATGTCTCTTGTAGTTAACACGAAGGTGTGTCACCCCTACTCACCACTTTATACAGGAAAGTCTCTTGTAGTTAACATGAAGGTGAGCTAACCCTACTCACCACTTTATACAGGAAAGTCTCTTGCATTTAACATGAAGGTGAGCCATCCCTACTCACCACTTTATACAGGAATGTCTCTTGCAGTTAACATGAAGGTGAGCCACCCCTACTCATCACTTTATACAGGAAAGGTTCCTGTAGTTTACACCGCTTTGACACAGGAAAAAGCTCTCTGTAGATTACAAGAAGGTGAGCTACACTTAATACCAGTTTGATACAGGGAAGGCTCTGTGTCAATTACATGAAGGTGCGCTACCCCTAGACACCACCTTAATACAGGGAAGATTCTGTGTAGACTACATGAAGGCGAGCTAGGAAAGGTTCTTGTAGCTATAATGAAGATAAGCAATAGCCATAGACACTGCTTTGATACATCAATGGCTCATGTAGATTACATGAAGGCGAGCTACACTTAATACCATCTTGATACAGGGAAAGCTCTGTGTAGATAACATGATGGGCAATACCTTAGACAAAGGGAAGGCTCTGCATACTGTCCTTGACATTTTACCTAATAAACATGGATTGTGTGCGCATTCCATCATATTAGGATGGTTAACATCCAAGTGCATTTATTTAAAAACCCATTGAACAACGACAGAGATGAGACTGGAAAAAAATGATGCAGGACTCAACAAAGCCAAATATACGTCATTGGTCATTGTCAAGATGGGGGGTGGGGGTGGATAAAAAGCATATCAGCATCTGCATATGTAGTCCAATTTCAACTAAATATAGAAGTATCAGCATGTATCATTCGTACCCTTATTGATACCCTAATGTGAACATCAAGTAGACCAACAGAATAACCAAACCAGAGTACATTCAATCTGTTTAATCAAAAAAGGAAATAGTTCATATATTCTCTCAAAATTTCATAAATACATGATTCTAAAACTTTCACTATGATTCACCATATTTTAATGATTAAACATTCATACATATAATAACAACATCCCTTGATTAGCTAACAACTGTACATTTATCATTAACATCAGAAGTCCATGGATTTAGCAATCAACTAGACTTTCTCTTTTTCACCTTCAGTGAATAGAATATTTGAACTTTTTATGTCTTATTATATTAACTATACTGTGAAAAACTTGTAACTAAGTATGTTTTCATTTGAACTTTGAGCCACAAGCCTGGACTACTCCATAAGGATGAGTCCTGTGTATGGGTGCTTTACACAGGGTATGTAGTGTTTTATTTGTCCTCTCAGTAAAATAACTAAAAGTTTCCTGCAGGAATCATTCGTATTTGTTACTGGTAACGATTACGAATAAGTTTAAATACACACATACAAACTGAGGCAGTTCCTTCATCTTTGTCAGCATAAACATCCTGATCACAATCATTCGCATCAGTTTACGTATGTATATAATAATGGACATATCAAATTTTCTATTCAATGAACAAGAGGTAAAATAGGTCAATCTTGATGCTTACTACACCCATAAAAATGATAATTTCTCTAATACACATTAACAATCACAAACTAGTCACCTGAACAAATTAATCAGTTTGGCAAAGAAAAACAAAATATACTTGTGTCAACTGATATAAAACAATTTTTGTAAAAACTCTACATAAACGTTACTTGAAGCGAGCTATTAAGTACAGGGGTGTTCAGCAAATTTTCTGCACCTCAATGTGCAAAAATATCAATATAAACCAATATCCAAGAGATGAATATAAAATAATATATTAGTCAAATATTTCCTATTATGCCAAGAGAGATAACTCTTGTGGAACACACTTTGTTAGTCAATCATTATTTTATGCCCTATGTTCTAGAAACTCATCTCTGCATCTATAGTAACACAAATTAACAAAAAAAAAGATTGAAGAGAAAATAATATCAGGAAAACCATAGCAATTCATAGTATCTACTTTATATGTTAGTACAGAATTAATTCACTGACAACATACAAGTACTGCTCAAAATACAGGCCTACATTTAACCATTCCATATTGTTAAGCAATTGAACAATTAGGATTTAGCGGGGAAAAACTGCAATATCGAGAATACATTTACACAAAAATAAAGACAGTTTGGCTCTCTTAGCTTATGTTTCCTTCAACATATTTCTTCAGACTGACATCACAACAAAAATGTTTAGATCAATGAATTACTTCTCTAGGTTTCTTAAAATATACAGTATATTTATTTGCATGGTTTAAACACATAATATACTTTGTATTTTCAAGAGAGTTTTGTTACCTATTTCTGCAGTATATCTGCATGCATCTGTTTGCACATACAGTACGATGATTAAATGTAGAAGTGTGTTTACCCTTGATAAATACAGGCTTGGCATCAACATACAAGAGGGGAAACTAATCACACAACCTTCTACTCACTGACGAGACACTATCAACTAGTCCAGAATCTACAGGGGCCGCCTTATGTACTGACCAAATATGGATATAGTACCCGTTAATTGCGTGTTTTAATCTTTTTTGGTATATAGACATTCAAGCAATTTATATCAATGAGCGCAACTCGATTGCTGTAATACTTAAAAGCATAATGAATACATGTATACATACTCCTGGTATAATATAGACACAACCATGGCTACCTAGATACATCAATATATAAATAATAAACAGCAGTTGAATGCAATTCAACATTAAAGGGGCATACCTCCTGATAAACATCAAAATTTCATTTTATAATAAATAGGGGATATTACACGAGTGTCTTTCAATACTGAATATATCAAACAAGTTGTATAAAATAATAAAATGCGAGACTCTGCCGAGCATTTTATCAATTTCTTTCAACAGGTTTAACAAATTAAATGTGGAAAGACACAAATGTAATATTTTTATCACATGTAAGCTTTTCCTGCTGAAACATAAAAATTTCTTAAATTACCGATTACTGACCAAGTAAATTTGACCAACATCTCCTATACTTAAAATGATGTTAATGTCAAAGCTCTATCACACAAGTGTAATATCAATATTATGTAATGGCTTTATTTCGCTACCACAACGTCAAACATGATAAAACAGACAATAACATAAAAGTAACCTAAAAGTTCATAAATTAATATCATAAAAGTTGGTATAATTGGAGAATGGTAAAGTACAGCATAAATCATTCAATTTAGCATTATGTTTGTATTGTGTGACATGTGTCCCTTTATAATCAAGTACTGCACAGTATTCACTGTATCAACTTCTTTTTACTTTTATGTACAACCACTAACTAATGGAAGTGCTTCTTCAATTTTCAAAAATAGTTACATAATTCTAGAGGCATGCCCCTTTAACACAATTCTCTCTAATGAAACATGTGTATGTCCTACTTTATATAAGACCTGTCCTATCTATACCAGTGAAACCAACCTATTTTTCTTAACAGGTAAAATCTGACTCAAACCAGTCAAGTTGTTTTAAACAGGTATTCATCACCATCGGGTTTTCTCTTTGAATGCATTTGACATGCATGGTTTTCTGAACTTTCCAGGATATTTAACTGCTCTGGTCGAAAAATAGGAAATGAATTTTTTACCTATCTGGTAAAAGTAATGCTTTATTTAGAGAAAAACTTGGCATATATTTCACTTATAAGATAATACATGAATACGACAAGATCTACAATTTTTACTGGTTAATATGTGTTTTTTTTTCTTATTATGCAGAGAATTGGTAAGACAGACAGGGAAAAGAATCAGCAATTCTAAAAGCCATGAAGCCATTTTCTAGTCCGAGAATTTCATCATAACAAGTAGAACAGACTAGTTTTGTTTTGATTGAGAAACAGTATAGTTCTGGAAGGAAACTTTTAACTACAGATTTTATACATCTTTTAATGTGAACAAAACTAAACTTACTTCTAAAATGCCTTCAAAAACAGACTGCTTGAAAGTATTTTCATTCACAAACATTGAGAAAAAGACATTTTAAATGTTTTCAATGTATACTTTCATTCATTTTCAAAATATTTTCAAATGTAGCAAACCTTAGTACCTGATCTGTGACTCAAAGTACTCATCTTGTAAAATAAATAATCGAGAGGTTGTCTCACTAAACCTGATAAGCTTTTCACTCTTTCTTAACCAACTATCTTTTAACTTTACAGCACAAGTGCAAAAATATTTCATGGTTAAAAAGCAAATATCATCTAACCATATCCAAAATGTGTTATCCGAAACGACAGTATACTTAAAAGTTTTAATGGAGCTAATTTAATCTTCATTTATAAACAACAACTGCTACATGCACAAACAAGTTTGTATCGTTCCTTTGCTAAGAAAAGAGTGACTTCCTTTTCGTACCTTCTCCCTTAGATTCAGTCCTTTAAAATGAGGCTCTCCAAGGAAATTTATTGCTAATAGTCCAAGACAATGCAAACATGTCTAAAACAGATTTGGTATAAGTCTATTACACTGATAATGACACATAACTATTATACTGAGAAATATTTCGTTTAAGAATGTCTCCACAAGGGCCAAGTACTCTTTCAAATCTACTGCGATCAAGTTTAACACATTTAAGGGGCCCGCGTGCAATGACTGTGGCTGCACGAGGTCTGTCAAGTAGTAGCGCAATCTCACCTGGAAATATACAATGAGGAATACATTAGATAAAATAAATGAGGTTAGAAATTCTCGTAAAACAAATCTTATGACTAATAAGTGCAATTCTTAAATGACAAACTGTGCTATTCTTGATAATACTTGTTAATAGTGGCAACATGTTGGTCTGCCTGAAGCAACTAAGACAGAAGAGCACCACAATGCTGAGCAATATATGCCCGAAGATATGACCTTTGACCCTTAAGTGTGACCTTGACTTGACATCTGAATCATGCACTCTGCATGTCGTCTCAATTTGAACATTTGTGCTAAGTTTCTTTAAAATCCTTCTAGCAGTTCTAGAGTTACAGAGCGGACATGAAACAAGTCATGACCTTTGACCCCTGTAACCTTGACCTTGAAGCGAGCCAACCAAAACATGCAATCTGCATGTCGACTCGATGTGGTGAACATTTAGTCAAGTTTCTTTGAAATCCTTCACGGGGTTCAAGAGTTACAGAGCAGACATGAAATTGCTAACAAACGGATGGACAGACAAATTGCTAACATATAGATGGACACTGGTGTCAGAACGTAATATGCTCCCTTTGGGCATATAAAATTGCTACAATTCTTGACTTACTATTTTATATTTTGAATATATGAGAAGGAAAATAAATATAAAGCAAAAGCATGTTTTAACAAGCAAATTTGATGAAATGGTATCCCCCGCCGAAAGGGTTTGTGGTGAGGAATGGCAAAAAAAAATATATCCGGCAAAACATTAAGGGTGTTACTAAGAAGCAAATAATTTCATTAGTCAAAATCAATTTAAACGAAATGAATGGTTTTGGGGGGGGGGGGGGGGGGGGAGGGGGGGGCAGCGGGGATGACCGTGTGAGGGTACAAAACTTCACATGTTGATTATAAATATTGTGGCTGTGTGTGTGTGTGGGGTGGGGGGGGGGGTGGATCATGATTGGGGTGGTGGGCATGACTGGGTGGAGGAGTGAGGTGGGGGAACAGTACAACTTTGCATGTTGATAAATATTCATGGAAGGTTTGAAAATATTTTTTTTAAAAAAGGGATGAAAAAAAAAAAAAATTGTGGGGGGGGGGGGGGGGAATTGGGAGGGAGAAGGGGTGTGACCAAGGCAAGGAAAAGAATGAAAGAAGTAAAGAAGTTTAATGAAATTCTAGCAATTGGTTGGTTTGTTATGTACAAATCTGTGGATTTTTAAACAATTAAAGGGCAATAACTTTAAGGAAAATTGACCAACAAATGATGGGCATTATCGAAGTATGTTGGTTCATATTTATTTAAAGTTTCATGAAACTCTACCAGCTTGTTACTGAGAAATGGCTGCAGACGTGGATTTTTCATTAAACCAAGGGCAATAACTCTAAGGGAAATTGACCAATCCCAAATGAAACTTTACGGGCATCATCGCAGTATGTTGGTTCATATTTATTTCAAGTTTTATGAAATTCTACCTGCTAGTTACTGAGAAATGGCTGCGGACGGATGGACAGACAATGCTATTTCAATACCCCTCTCCCGATTTCATCGGCGGGGGATAATTATATCAAACAATCTGAAGTGATTATAACTACACTGCACAAAGTCATTCATTCAGGCTTTCACCCTTGTGAAATTATTCAGCAGTACACATAAGCTCTTCATCATGTTTAAATTAATTGAAACAGGTTCCACTATAAATTAATTCTTATGTGAACTAGGAGTTCTGACGTTCTAACTTCTCAAATGGGAAAATGATGAACTGTATTCGAACTTGCCAGGAATTGAATTGGAATGTGTAATAAATTATGTCGGAGAGAAAAAATGATTGCATCTTTAAATTAAATCAATGTAAAGGTTCTTGTCAGATATTTCTGTGGTAGGTTTCAAGTTCTGTTATAGGTAACAATCTTAAGATATGAAGATTAAAAACAATGCTTTGTAGCAAGATATGAAGATTAAAAACAAGAGGACCATGAAGGCTCTGTATCGCTTACCTGACCTATTGACCTAAAGATCATCAAGATTAACATTCTGACCAAGTTTCATTAAGGTATGGTCATAAATGTGGCCTCCAAGAGTGTTAACAAGTTTTTCCTTTGATTTGACCTGGTGACCTAGTTTTTGACCCCAGATGACCCAATATCGAACTCGTCCAGTATTTTATTTAGGGGAAACATTCTGACCAAGTTTCATTAAGATTGGGCCAAAATTGTGACCTCTAAGAGTGTTAACAGTCAAACTGTTGACGGACTACAACGGACACAGGGCAATCACAAAAGCTCACCTTGAGCACTTCCTGCTCAGGTGAGCTTAAAAAACAGTTTTGTAGCAATATAAGATATGATGATTTGCAGCAATATAAAATATGGTGATACAAACCGAAGTAATCTGAGGTTCCAAGTCTGCCCACTTCAACTGGCTCTTCATTGTCTGCACGTCTCTGTAATACTGCTGCAGAACCCTGTAACATATATATCTTATCTTATAAAGAGTTCAACAATTCACATTAAGACAGTTTTTATGCACAAGAAACAGACTGCACCTGTGTTGTTTTTGTTATTTATAGTTACTACTAAACCTTTAGCCTGCTAAAGTTCTAAAATGGACTGGTCCATCATTAAATCTGGGCAATACCATTTATTATTTGAAGATGTGTTCACTGCAAATTTACTGACTGAACAGCGAACAGTGCAGACCATGATCAGCCTGCAAGGACGTGCAGGCTGATCTTGGTCTGCTCTGGTTGCAAAGGCAAAATCATTTGCAGACAGCAAGCTCATTCAGTTGTCATGTTATGTTGGTGAGATTTACTCTATATGCCTTTCAAGTTGCCAATCTATTTATTTTTATAGCTCTTTGTACAGTCATACTACTCTAATTGTAGGGAGACTTTATTCAATATCACAGTCCCTAAAACATATACATATCCCTTTCAACTTGGAACCGAGCTGCCTTAATCCTGAAAAGATCCCAAGGAAAACAAACCTCGAGTATAATAAAGAAATCATCTCCAGGTTCTCCCTGCCGGACAATCTCCTGACCATCTTCAAACTGTACAGGTTCTAGAGCATCTGCAACCGTCAATCTCTCCCACTTGTCAAGGTTCTCTGAAATATTACATTTCAATTATCATATGAAAAGATCAGCAAAACCCAAATCTTTACCATACAGCAGCTAATAATGCCTTGAGTAAAAGAAAACATTCAAACTGATTCAGTAGTTTTCTAAATTATATCATTAAAACTACAGTTAATGTTTTGTTTAATGTGCATTTGTACATTTATTTAACAGCTATAATATGTCTTAAGTTGTAACTGAAGTACCCAAAGTTCTAATTTAGGTTAAAGACTGCCAATGACCAACAAAGGTTAACAAGTTATTTCTTATATACAAACAAGGCCACCACCAGAAAGTATCTCGCTCAAGGGCAATTTTCAAAGGCGTAAAAAAATGCTTATTTGTTCAAGGTCAAGGTCACTAAGGGGCCGAGGACTCATCATGGGAGTATAAAATAAAACTTTGAACCATCCTACAACGTTTCAAAGCAATATTTGTAACAATTTTTGAGACATTGTAATTTTTGTGAAGGTGTCAGAAAAATCTAAAAGGTACTTATTTCTTCAAGGTCAAGGTCACTAAAGGGCCCGGGACTCACCATGGGATGTAAAATGAGTTTTTGTACCATCCTACAAGATTTCAAAGCAATATATGTAACAGTTTCTGAGAAATTTTCATTTTTGTGAATTTTCAAAGGCCTCAAAAAAATCTAAACTAGATGCCCATGGGCAACATGTCAAGCCGCCCTTTCGACGCCTAACTGTAACCTTGACCTTTGAGATAGAGTCTGTCTCTGAGTTAAATATTCATGCCAAATATAAACAAGATTCCTCAATGCATGTCAAAGTTATGGGTCGGACAAGATATGACATGACCCTTGGCCTTCAACTGTGACCTTGACCTTTGAGATAGGAACCTGAGGTTTGCGCATGACTCTCAATCTCACCGAGTTTAACATTCATGCCAAATATAAACAAGATTCCTCAATACATGTCAAAGTTATAAGCCGGACAAGATCTGAAATGACCTTTGACCTCCAACTGTGACCTTGACCTTTGAGACAGGAACCTGGGGTTTGCACATGACACTCCATTTCACTGAGATTCACATTCATGCCAAATATAAACAAAATTGCTCCATGCATGTCAAAGTTATGGTCTGGACAAACGAATCCGGACGGACGCACAAATGCACGGACATACACCGAACAGCCATTTGGACAATTATGTCTTCGCTTCCGCAAGCGGGCTCGACAAAAATGATAATTTATTCAAGGCCAAGGTCACTAGGGGGCCCGGACTCACCATGGGGATGTAAAATTAGTTTCTAAATCATACTACAAGGTTTAAAAGAAATATATGTAATAGTTTTTGAGTTATTCCCAATTGTTGCCGCCACTGCTGTCGCTGCCAGAATTTAAATCGCTTAGTCTCGCTTCCACTAAAAGTGGGCGAGACAAAAAGAATTTCTGGTTACTGGAACATCAAGTAGCATGCCAGTAAGCAAGGTATATTTATTTAATAATAGAGGAAGGGGAACTACTCTGACAAGCTTACAACAAAGAATCCTACAAGAGCACTGGGAACCGTAACAAGTGTCAAACATTTTTCATGCATTTTTGAAGAAAGGGTACTTTATACATACCAAGTATGGAGACTTTAGTGAGGAATTCTTCATACATCTTTCTCTTTCTAATTGTGCTACCCTGTAAAACAGTAAATCTATATGTTTATCTTGTTCATTAAGTAAAGCTAAGTAATGCATCGTCATCTGTCTGCTAAAAGCTGCTGTGTCAGTGTGACTTGGCATTTCATTCATTGAAGATCAAGATCTATGACGCCTGAATGTTGTAGCTATCATGTTTCAGACTTATATTTCATGGGTTACAGGTAATGAAGAGGTACTTCGACATACTGATTCAGACTTCCAGACTGAAGAATCTATTAATGTTTCTTTTTTTACTGAAGTACATCAGCCATCTGTCTGCCACTTAATTTCATAGAAGCTAATAAACTAAGTTTCAGATAAGGAACTTATTTTGTAAACTGTCTGGTGGTTCTGGCAGATGTACATAACAAGACATCTTTTTTTAACCTTTAGCCTGCTAAATTTCTAAAATGGACTGGTCCATTATTCAATTTGGGCAATACCATTTATTATTCGAAGGGGTGCTCACTGAAAATTTTCGTACTGAATAGCGAGCAGTGCAGACCATGATCAGCCTGCACAGATGTGCAGGCTGACCTTGGTCTGCACTGGTCGCAAAGGCAGAATCACTTGCCGCCAACAGGCTAAAGGTTAAAGTACATAACACCAAACTATCAGAGTATCATGAAGTAACATATGACCAGTGCTGAAAAAAACATTTCTTGACAGTTGTTATACTGTGTATGATACGTTGCCATTGGCTGTTTAGCAAAGGCTAGGCAATGTGAGTGTGTGTGTGTGTTCAGGTTAAACGGCTTCTTTCAACAATTTTTCAGTAAACAACTTTGTCTACTTGTAGCAGTGAGCACAATTCCCTACTTTGTAGTGTTGCATCACTGGAATATCACGCTGTAGACACAAGAAATGATACCTCACCCAGTCACATAATATGGACACCAGTCCTAATACTACCTTCTGAATGCTGATCGGCAAGCTATGAAGCTACTAGTACCATTTTTCACGTCTTTAGTATGACGCAGCCAGAGAACAAACCCAATACCTCCGGCACTCAAAGCTTGTGCTACCAAGGCAGTTATTGCAACTAACTGTACACTCAGATTTTAATTTTCTTTTAGGAACTGCTTATCAGATGCTTACCTCTTGATGAATTTGAAATCTGACCGCTAAAAATGTGTTTTGTAAGCAAACATAGGAGACAAAAGAAGACAAAGAGCCTGAGTTATGTTACAAATACCTGACACAAATCTGAAGTTCTTGCAATAAGCTTCCCTCTAGACAAATAACTGAAGACAGATAATTGAAACCCAAGAGACCAATATTCTTATTTCTATCTGTAGACTCTTTCCTTATATAATCTAAGCAATACAAAACAATTCAATCACTGGGAAACAGCTTCCTGGAAACAACTGGACCATATTTTGTTCATGTCAAGAAAAAGACGGGCAATGTAGAGGTCAAATGTCTGATCCCTTGGCATGTTGAACTGTTTCCATGGTAACTTGAGAGAAGACAATAGATGTGAAGTAATTTGTCCTCAATGTCTTACTGATGTGGGAAAGATTTCAGCATGTTCTGAGAACGGCTTAATATTGGTAAAGAATCCAGGAATACTGTTAAAAGGCATTTAACCTAATTCTAACAGGCAAACAGTAAGCTCTGGTTATACTAAACTAATCAAGACTAGCTAAAAGTGTTATTTTTGTCAAACAAATTCCTAATATAGCAATAAATTACTTTCTGTGTTACAATAAACCGTTTCAAATTACTTGACCATCCTTGGTGGACACCAAGAGAACAGCTGCTTATAATAACTCTCTTGCATTTCTTTTTAACCTTTACCCTGCTAACTTTCTAAAATGGGCTGGTCTATCATTCAATTTGGACAGTACCTGTCTATTTATTATTTGAAAGGGAGTTCACTGAAAATTTACTGAGTGAATAGCGAACAGTACAGACAATGATCAGCCTGCACAGCAGCGGCAAAACCACTTGCCGCTAGCAGCTTAAAGGTTAAGACTGTTTCTGGTATCTCCCTCAATTTACCATTTACTTCATGAGAATTGACGCCCTAGCTTTTAAATGGGGCAGTTGGCAGAGATGTGTAACACAGCAGACAGAATTTTTCACAAAGAGTTATATTTATAAGTCACTGTTATATTTCATAACTGTGCGAAACCTACATCAATGATATGTCCACAGTTGCATTTAAAATCAATAAATCATACCACTGTCATAAGATCAAAGCAAAACAACTCCAATAAATATTCAACAGAACACAATTGAAACATGATGCTTACAAAAGATTCTGCTATAATCAAGCTGATTGTATACATGGATAGGTATCTCAAAGTTTGTAGCCTAGTTTTTAAACTGAAAATGCTTTGTATGCTACTGGTGGTAGGAGATGTCACAGGAGAATTTCATTTTACATCCCTTTTTAGTTTTGTACATATTAATTGATGAAGATACCAACACTATACCAGGATAAATAAGTGGTTTGTTTGATTGTTAGCTTGGTAGAGTTTAACACTAATTTGACAGTATTTCAGTATTAAACAACTCTAAGTGTTCCCGGAGACACTACCACTGTTAACCTGTACTCCACAAGTAAAAGACATCTTCACCACAACAGAAAGAATGACTTTAGACTAGGGCTGGGACGATTTCAAAATTTTGAAACCGGTTAATCATTTGTATGAAATCGAATCGAACTGGTTAATCGGCCTCCATATTGAAAATGCTGTTTTCTTTTCTGACGACCGTATCAAGGTACTTTTGGCAGCTGACTTCATTAGGAACTTACGGACTTTATCGTTTGCAAGCAGTGTAATAGTAAGTCATATTTTGGTGCATTTTATTTTAAATATACAATGACAGGCAAATCAGAGACTATTGATTATGCTGATATGTTTTAGCGGAAATATACTGCAGGTCTATGTGCTGGTCAAAGAAATGTATAAAGATAAAGTAATATAAATTTTATTGGGATTGTAGGATGTTTATTGTTTGAGAGCGATTAGCGGTTTTGCAAAATTGAAACCGGTTCCACCTAGTAATTGAATCGGACTCGATTAACCAAGTAATCATCCCAGTCCTATTTAGACATTAGTTCTTCAGTCAATCATTATGGAGTATATTCACCTCGAACATGGTTATATTCTTAGACCTCCTTATCAACCGCTATGTCTTATATACACTTCACCCACTATTACATTCTAAGACCTCTTTATCAACAATTTCGGAGTATATACACCACGCTGGCAGGATCCTAAGACCTTCTTATCAACCATTACCGAGTTTAAACACCTTGCCTGTGATTATATTCCAAGACCTCCTTATCAACTGTCATGGAGTATATACACCAAGCCCGCAAGTATATCCCATGACTCCCTTACTAACCATTACAAAGCATACACATATCGCCTGTGATTATATTCTTAGACCTCATTATTAGTTACTATAGAGTATTATATACATTGCCTTTAATTATATTCTAAGACCTCATTATCGCATGATATGCAGAATATAATCTCAATACCAGCACTTACCATAAGAATTCTACGATAACTGTCTCTGTCAATACCCCATAATTTGACATCTCCTTTAGCCTAAAATAAAAAGAAAACAGACTAGACATAGCTGTATCATTTAGTGTCAGTAAACAGCACATAAATACAGAGATTAATACATAAAACCATTCCACTTTCTGTCTCCTACCCTCTTAACTGAACTTCCTGTCTCCTACCATCTAACTGAACTTCCTGTCTCCTACCCTGCAGCTGAACTTCCTGTCTCCTACCCTCTTAAGTGAACTTCCTGTCTCCTACCATCTAACTGAACTTCCCGTCACCTACCCTCTATCTGAACTTCCCGTCACCTACCCTCTAATCCTGTCTCCTACCTTCCAACTGAATACACTAATGTCAGATTACCAGCATGCAAGCTTCTACTGTTTCAACAGACAAATATCTAAATGATTGATTTCAATTAACATAATACATTTGTGAAATTATTTTATTTCCCCAACAGCTAAAGTATCTTAAAGCTAAGTGCTTTTAACCATAACAAATATATTTTAACATGTAATGCTTCATTTTATTCTCCAGCAGCAACAAACATGATAAATGATTTTTGTGGTGATGTATCTTCCATGGTACATGATATTTAGCATCACACAGATTCAGGTAATATTCTAAAGTGACGAATCAAATGCTTTGCATAGATTCCTTTTTTTAATAATGTTTATTATACTGAAATCATTCATGATTCTTAAGGTCTACATTAAAACTTCTCTGACTTACTGTAGGTGATCTAAGTGTACCAGTGAATAATGAGAAGTTGCCAGCTACATTGACTTACCTTTACTGTAGCTGCCCTAGGTGTACCAGTGAATAATGAAAGGTTGCGAGCTACACTGGCTTATCTTTACAGTAGGTGATCTAGGTGTACCAGTGAATAATGAGAGGTTGCTAGCTACATTGGCTTACCTTTACAGTAGGTGATCTACATGTACCAGTGAATAATGAGAGGTTGCGAGCTACATTGGCTTACCTTTACATTAGGTGATCTAGGTGTACCAGTGAATAATGAGAGGTTGGGAGCTACATTGGCTTATCTTTACAGTAGGTGATCTAGGTGTACCAGTGAATAATGAGAGGTTGCTAGCTACATTGGCTTATCTTTACAGTAGGTGATCTAGGTGTACCAGTGAATAATGAGAGGTTGTGAGCTACATTGACTTAACTTTACAGTAGGTGATCTAAGTGTACCAGTGAATAATGAGAGGTTGCTAGCTACATTGACTTACCTTTACAGTAGGTGATCTAAGTGTACCAGTGAATAATGAGAGGCTGCGAGCTACATTGACTTACCTTTACAGTAGGTGATCTAAGTGTACCAGTGAATAATGAGAGGTTGCGAGCTACATTGACTTACCTTTACAGTAGGTGATCTAAGTGTACCAGTGAATAATGAGAGGCTGCGAGCTACATTGGCTTACATTTACAGTAGGTGATCTAGGTGTACCAGTGAATAATGAGAGGTTGCGAGCTACATTGGCTTACCTTTACAGTAGGTGATCTAAGTGTACCAGTGAATAATGAGAGGCTGCGAGCTACATTGGCTTACATTTACAGTAGGTGATCTAAGTGTACCAGTGAATAATGAGAGGTTGCGAGCTACATTGGCTTATCTTTACAGTAGCTGCCCTAGGTGTACCAGTGAATAATGAGAGGTTGTGAGCTACATTGGCTTATCTTTACAGTAGCTGCCCTAGGTGTACCAGTGAATAATGAGAGGTTGCGAGCTACATTGACTTACCTTTACAGTAGGTGATCTAAGTGTACCAGTGAATAATGAGAGGTTGGGAGCTACATTGGCTCACATTTACAGTAGGTGATCTAGGTGTACCAGAGAATAATGAGAGGTTGCGAGCTACATTGGCTTACCTTTACAGTAGGTGATCTAAGTGTACCAGTGAATAATGAGAGGCTGCGAGCTACATTGGCTTACATTTACAGTAGGTGATCTAAGTGTACCAGTGAATAATGAGAGGTTGCAAGCTACATTGGCTTACCTTTACAGTAGGTGATCTAGGTGTACCAGTGAATAATGAGAGGTTGCTAGCTACATTGGCTTACCTTTACAGTAGGTGATCTAGGTGTACCAGTGAATAATGAGAGGTTGCGAGCTACATTGGCTTACCTTTACAGTAGGTGATCTAGGTGTACCAGTGAATAATGAGAGGTTGCAAGCTACATTGGCTTACATTTACAGTAGGTGATCTAAGTGTACCAGTGAATAATGAGAGGTTGCAAGCTACATTGGCTTACCTTTACATTAGGTGATCTAGGTGTACCAGTGAATAATGAGAGGTTGCTAGCTACATTGGCTTACCTTTACAGTAGGTGATCTAGGTGTACCAGTGAATAATGAGAGGTTGCAAGCTACATTGGCTTACCTTTACAGTATGTGATCTAGGTGTACCAGTGAAAAATGAGAGGTTGCAAGCTACATTGACTTACCTTCACATTAGGTGATCTAGGTGTACCAGTAAATAATGAGAGGTTGCGAGCTACATTGACTTACATTTACAGTAGGTGATCTAAGTGTACCAGTGAATAATGAGAGGTTGCGAGCTACATTGCCTTACCTTTACAGCAGGTGATCTAAGTGTACCAGTGAATAATGAGAGGTTGCAAGCTACACTGACTCACCTTTACAGTAGGTGATATAGGTGTACCAGTGAATAATGAGACGTTGCTAACTACATAGGCTTCCCTTTACAGCAGCTGCCCTAGGTGTACCAGTGAAATATTGAGAGGTTGCGAGCTACATTGGCTTACCTTTACAGCAGGTGATATAAGAGTACCAGTGAATAATGAGAGGTTGCTAGCTTCACTGACTTACCTTTACAGTAGGTGATCTAGGTGTACCAGTGAATAATGAGAGGTTGCTAACTACATAGGCTTACCTTTACAGTAGCTGCCCTAGGTGTACCAGTGAATAATGAGGCTGCAAGCTACATTGGCTTACCTTTTTTCGTTTCGTTTTGGTTTTAACGCCGTTTTTCAACAGTATTTCAGTCATGTAACGGCGGGCAGTTAACCTAACCAGTGTTCCTGGATTCTGTACCAGTACACACCTGTTCTCCGCAAGTAACTGCCAACTTCCCCACATGGATTATCAGAGGTGGAGGACTAATGATTTCAGACACAATGTCGTTTATCAAATAGTCCGGAGAACATACGCCCCGCCCGAGGATCGAACTCGCGACCCCCCGATCCGTAGACCAACGCTCTTACCTACTGAGCTAAGCGGGCGGGCTGGCTTACCTTTACAGTAGGTGATCTAGGTGTACCAGTGAATAATGAGAGATTGCTAGCTACATTGACTTACTTTTACAGTAGGTGATCTAGGTGTACCAGTGAATAATGAGAGGTTGCTAGCTACATTGGCTTACCTTTACAGTAGCTGCCCTAGGTGTACCAGTGAATAATGAGAGGTTGTAGCTACATTGGCTTACCTTTACAGTAGTGCCCAGGTGTACCAGTGAATAATGAGGCTGGCAAGCTACATTGCTTACCTTTTTCGTTTCGTTTTGGTTTACGCCGTTTTAATAGTATTTCAGTCATGTAACGGCGGCAGTTACCTAACAGTGTTCCTGGATTCTGTACCAGTACACACCTGTTTCCGCAAGTAAACTGCCATACTTCCCACATGGATTATCAGAGGTGGAGGACTAATGATTTCAGACTACAATGTCGTTGTATCAAATAGTCCGGAAACATGACGCCGCCGAGGATCGAACTCGCGACCCCCCCATCCGTAGATCACGTCTTACCTACGTGACTAAGCGGGTGGGCTGGCTTACCTTTACAGTAGGTGATCTAGGTGTACCAGTGAATAATGAGAGGTTGCTAGCTACATTGACTTACTTTTACAGTAGGTGATCTAGGTGTACCAGTGAATAATGAGAGGTTGCTAGCTACATTGGCTTACCTTTACAGTAGCTGCCCTAGGTGTACCAGTGAATAATGAGAGGTTGCTAGCTACATTGGCTTACCTTTACAGCAGCTGCCCTAGGTGTACCAGTGAATAATGAGAGGTTGCGAGCTACATTGGCTTACCTTTACAGCAGCTGCCCTAGGTGTACCAGTGAATAATGAGAGGTTGCTAGCTACATTGGCTTACCTTTACAGCAGCTGCCCTAGGTGTACCAGTGAATAATGAGAGGTTGCGAGCTACATTGGCTTACCTTTACAGTAGGTGATCTAGGTGTACCAGTGAATAATGAGAGGTTGTGAGCTACATTGGCTTACCTTTACAGTAGGTGATCTAGGTGTACCAGTGAATAATGAGAGGTTGCTAGCTACATTGGCTTACCTTTACGTAGCTGCCCTAGGTGTACCATGAAGCTAACTCGAAACGTCCTCCTCACATAGTAGTCACATTTATTTTACAAACACTGTAGATAACATAGTTGATTCAACAAATCAGTGTTAGGATGTTGATTGAAAAATATTTGATCTTAGATAATATGACTGTCATAGTGACATACTCTGGAAAAGATGAAGTTGAAATAGGACACACACACAATTGTACTTGCTAACTCATCAATGCTGTTTAACTTCAAGGTCAACAAGACTTAGTGCCAAAAACTGCCAAGAGTATGACCTAAAAGATCTAGTCTATACCTTACGGTCTTATTAAGGTTTAAATGTTAATTACATAACTTGCTTTGAAAGGACTACATTTTCTCATTTATATAGGTGCAATTTTACTGTTTCTGAGAGACAACCTGTTAACAAGACTGTGTTTGTCATTTCCCACAGGTACTAACAAAAGGTTTTACTGTTCTTGTAATACAAACAATGACAATGTAGTAATGACCTACATTTCACAAATATTCTCAAATGTACACTATAATCACTTCTATAGATGTACCTCAAGATCAATCTCACTCTTCCTCATTTCCTGTCTGTTATTCAGTATCAAAGCAAGAATGTATTCTTAGATGAATCATCTATTTTATTCAGCTATTTATAAGAGGTGAATCATTTGTGTGTTTATACCAATTTTATGACATTTATACCATGACGAATTTGACACAGAGCTAATAAAAATCACTGTTACAGAAATTGCACAGTGCAGTTCAATATATAGAAAAGTATGGACACAAAATAACTGATTAATGTTGAATAGTAAAGTGCAAATAAAACGTTAGCTACTACCTATAAGTTTCACACAATGGTAGCAGTTTGATGAGTAGAACCTATTTGTATACCAGTGACAAAAAGCTACTAGACATATAAAAATACAAAGGTGAAATCTACAAATTTAATGTTTTGGCCAACACATAAATATCAATATATTTTTTTTTGCAAACAAAATACTAGTCAGTGCACGATATGTCATGTTAGTGCACGTTACTCAAGTCTTTGCAAAATGCACAATACCAATCAGTGCACACTGTTAAAGCCAATGCATGATACCATCATACTCAAGTCAGTGCACACTACGTAAGTCAGTGCATGCTACTCATGTCAGTACATACTACTAAAGTCAGTGAACACTGCTCAAGTCAGTGCACACTTCTCTAGCTTGTGCACACTACTGAAGACAGTGCACACTTCTCTAGCAAGTGCATACTACTCAAGTCAGTATACACTACTCAAGTCAGTGCACACTACCAAAGTCAGTGCACAATACTGAAGTCAGTGTACACTGCTCAAGTCAGTGCACACTACTAAAGTCAGTGCACACTACCCAAGTTAGTACACACTGGTGAAGTCAGTGAACACTAATAATGTCAGTGCACATTTCTCTAGTCAGTGCACACTACTCAAGTCAGTACACAGTCAGTGCATAATGCTCAAGTACATGTCTGTAACTCAAGTCAGTGCATAACGCTCTAGTCAGTGCACACTACTTAAGTCAGTATACACTACTTAAGTCAAGTGCACACTTCTCTAGTCAGTGCACACTACTTTAGTCAGTGCATTGCACACTACTGAAGTCAGTGCACACTATCACTTAAGAGCACAATACTCTAGTTTTTGAGTCTATGGAAGATATGAAGTTTACACACAATACTAAATTCAGTGTACAATACTCAAGTCAGTGCATGATACTCAAGTCAGTAGAAGACACTAGAATCAGTGCATTATCCTCAAGTAATTGCACTGTCAGTGTGTTTTACTCAAGTCAGTGCATAATGCTAAAGTCAGTGTCTGTTACTCAAGTCAGTGTCTGTAATTCAAGTCAGTGCATAATGCTAAAGTCAGTGTCTGTAACTCAAGTCAGTGTCTAACTCAAGTCAGTGTATAATGCTATAGTCAGTGTCTGTAACTCAAGTCAGTGCATAATGCTTAAGTCAATGTCTGTAACTCAAGTCAGTGTCTAACTCAAGTCAGTGTATAATGCTATAGTCAGTATCTGTAACTCAAGTCAATGCATAATGCTAAAGTCATTTATTTATTTATTTGGGTTTTACGGTGCACCAACACAGTATAGGTTATATGGCACCAAACAGGACTACAAATTTTGTTTCCACATCTCATTTACATCAAACAAGAGGGCCATGAAGGCCCTGTATCGCTCACCTGACCTATTGACCTAAAGATCATCAAGATTAACATTCTGACCAAGTTTCATCAAGATATGTTCATAAATGTGGCCTCTACAGTGTTAACTAGCTTTTCTTTTGATTTGACCCCGTGACCTAGTTTTTGACCCAACATGACCCAGATTTGAACTTGACCTAAAGATCATCAAGTTTAACATTCTAAGTTTCATGAAGTTACAGTCATAAATGTGGCCTCTAGAGTGTTAACAAGCTTTTCCTTTGATTTGCCCCCATGACCTAATTCTTGACCCAACATGACCCAGATTCAAACCTGACCTAAAGATCATCAAGTTTAATATTCTGACTAAGTTTCATGAAGATATAGTCATAAATGTGGCCTCTACAGTGTTAACAAGCTTTTCCTTTGATTTAACCTAGTGACCTAGTTTTTGACCGAAGCTGACCCAGGTTTAAATTTGACCTAAAGAGCATCAAGATAAACATTCTGACCAAGTTTCTTTAAGATATGGTCATAAATGTGGCCTCTACAGTGTTAACTAGCTTTTCCTTTGATTTGACCAGGTGACCTAGTTTTTAATCCTACATGACCCAGATTCAAACTGGACCTTAAGATCATCAATATTAACATTCTGACCAAGTTTCATGAAGATATAGTCATAAATGCGGCCTCTACAGTGTTAACAAGCTTTTCCTTTGATTTGACCTGGTGACCTAGTTTTTGACCCCAGATGACCCAATATCGAACTCATCCAAGATTTTATGGAGGGTAATATTCTGACCAAGTTTCATTAAGAATGGGCCAAAAATGTGACCTCTAGAGTGTTAACAAGCTTTTCCTTTGATCTGACCTGGTGACCTAGTTTTTGACCCCAGATGACCGAATATCGAACTCGTCCAAGACTTTATGGAGGGTAACATTCTGGCCAAGTTTCATTAAGATTGGGTCAAAATTGTGACCTCTAGAGTGTTAACAAGCTTTTCCTTTGATTTGACCTGGTGACCTAGTTTTTGAACCCAGATGACCCAATATCGAACTCGTCCAAGATTTTATGGAGGGTAACATTCTGACCAAGTTTCATTAAGATTGGGCCAAAAATGTGACCTCTAGAGTGTTAACAGTCAAATTGTTGACGACGGACGGACGGACGGACGGACGGACGACGGACGACGCCGGACACAGGGTGATCACTAAAGCTCACCTTTGAGCACTTTGTGCTCAGGTGAGCTAAAAATGTTTAAGTCAGTAACTCAAGTCAGTGTATAATGCTATAGTCAGTGTCTGTAACTCAAGTCAGTGCATAATGCTCAAGTTCATGTCTGTAACTCAAGTCAGTGCATAATGCTCAAGTTCATGTCTGTAATTCAAGTCAGTGCATAATGCTAAGTTCATGTCTGTAACTAAAGTCAGTGCATAATGTTTCAGTCAGTGTCTGTAACTCAGTTCAATGCATGCTAAAGTCAGTGCCTGTAACTCAAGTCAATGTATAATGGTAAAGTCAGTGTCTGTAACTCAAGTCAATGCATAATGCTCAATTTTATGTCTGTAACTCAAGTCAGTGCATAATGCTAATGTCAGAGTCTGTAACTCAAGTCAGTGCATGCTAAAGTCAGTGTCTGTAACTCAAGTCAGTGCATAATGCTCAAGTTCATGTCTGTAACTCAAGTCAGTGCATAATGCTAAAGTCAGTGTCTGTAATTCAATTCAGTACATGCTAAAGTCAGTATCTGTAACTCAAATCAGTGCATTATGCTAAAGTCAGTGTCTGTAACTCAACTCAATGCATAATGCTAATGTCAGTGTCTGTTACTCAAGTCAGTGTATGCTAAAGTCAGTGTGTGTAACTCAAGTCAGTGCATAATGCTCAAGTTCATGTTTGTAACTCAAGTCAATGCATTATGCTAAAATCAGTGTTTGTAACTCAAGTCAATGCATAATGCTAAAGTCAGTGTCTGTAACTCAAGTCAGTGCATAATGCTAAAGTCAGTATCAGTTACTCAAGTCAGTGCATAATGCTAAAGTTCATATCTGTAACTCAAGTCAGTGTATAATGCTAATGTCAGTGTCTGTAACTCAAGTCAGTGCATAATGCTCAAGTTCATGTTTGTAACTAAAGTCAGTGCATTATGCTCAAGTCAATGTCTGTAACTCAAGTCAGTGTCTAACTCAAGTCAGTGCATAATGCTAAAGTCAGTGTCTGTAACTTAAGTCAGTGCATAATGCTCAAGTTCATGTCTGTAACTCAAGTCAGTGCATAATGCTAAAGTCAGTGTATTTAACTTAAGGCAGTGCATAATACTCAAGTCTGTGTTCAATACCAAGTAGGTAAGTAAACTTCAAGATTTTGTTTCACCACAGAAATATAAGCAAACAAAGTTATCTTTACGGTTTAGCCATTTATTTTCTATCAAACACTGACATGCTGTAAGGTTATTTCAACTTTATTACAGTGCTTTTACTGCCAGTATACAGAATAATACATGGAAAAATAACACAGGAAAATTGAATTAAAACCAACAATAGTAACCTTATAGCAATTCTGATTTCTGATATTTCCGATGAATGCTCAATATGCCTAATGAAATTACTTTATCTTTGACGGCAATCTCTGGAGTATAGTCCAAGTAATTGAATTTCTCAATCACAGTCAGATTTATATATCAGCATCAGCAACATATATTGACTGATAAGCATGGTGATTTGTGAATGTAACACAATTAATCAATTTAAGCCATTAGGAAGTGTTCACATGCTGTATGTCATCTGAGATGAATAATAAACTTTTGTTGCTTTTAATTGATAGGAACATGCTTCCAGAAGTTCGGTTAATTACCCATTGCCTGCTCAAAGCCAATACTTTATAACAAACATAGTTTTTAGTCATATGAAAACAATTCCAGCACAAGTTGGTTTGAAGTGTGATATCTTATTTCTAATAATTTGAGCTGATATTTTCATTGCTAAAGCGAAATAATGTTCAGACCATGCATACATAAAGTGTTGTCTTATTTCTGAAGGACAACCCAAGACACAGGATGACACACTTCATACTGAAGCCAGTGAAGCACTGATAATGTCTCTGTATAAGACATAACAATTTGTTTCATAAATAGTCTTGTGGGACAAATAACAACATTGCCTGTAAAACCCATCAATTTTAATGTTGTCTTGATGACAAGAAGAAATTCTGAAATACTGTTTTTACATGATTTGTCATAAACAAGAGGTTCATGATGACCCTGGATCGCTCACCTGAGTAATATGAGCTACATGTTTCAAATGTCAAACTGATGCTAAAATATTAAAAAAGTAGATCAGTAGGTCACATTCATGGTCACTGAAAGTCAGTTTTAAGATCGGTGTGCAAAACTTGTCATCCAAATTTCAAGGCTCTATCTTAAAAAAACAAAAAAGTAGGTCAGTAGGTCAAGGTCAAAGTCAAGTGACCCCTAATTACTTAGGGTCATCAGGTAATTATAATAAAAGTCTAGGAAATATGATCAGTAATTTTTTAAGTATTTTTTCCTATATAACACATATAATAAGTGACCCCCGGGGCAGGGCTTCTTTTCACCCCAGGGGCATAATTTGAACATTCTTGAAAAGAGAACCACTAGGCAATACTACATACCAAGTATCAAAGGCCTAGGCCTTGAACTTTCAGACAAGAAGATTTTTAAAAAAAAATTCCTATATAAGTCTATGTAAAACTTGGGACAAGAAGATTTTGTAAGTTTTTTTCCTATATAAGTCTATGTAAAACTGGGACCCCCGGGCCGGGGCCTCTTTTCACCCCTGGGTGATAATTCAAAAAATCTTGGCAGAGGACTGCCAGGTAAAGCTACATACCAAATATCAAAGGTCTAGGTCTTGTTGTTTAAGACAAGAAGATTTTTAAAGTTCTTTCCATACAGGTCTATGTAAAATTTGGGACTCCCGGAGCGGAGCCATATTTGAACCTAGGGGGATAATTTGAACAATCTTGGTAGAAGACCACTAGATGATGCTACATACCAAATATCAAAGCCCTAGGCCCTGTGGTTTTGGACAAGAAGATTTTCAAAGTTTTTCCCTATATAAATCTATGTAAACCATGTGACCCCCTCCAGGGCTGGGCCATATTTGACCCTAGGGGGATAATTTGAACAAACTTGGTAGAGGACCATTAGATGATGCCACATACCAAATATCAAAGCCCTAGCTACTGTGGTTTTGGACAAGAAGATTTTTTAAATTTTCCTTTCGGTTGCCATGGCAACCAGAAGTCTGTATGGAATTCATTTCTTTGACTAATTCTTAATGAGGATCAAGTAAGGAACATTCCTGTGAAGTTTCATCAAAATTGGACTGGTGGTTTAGGCTGGGAGGTGTTGACGGACGCCGCCAGACAATCACTGACCACAAAAGTTCACCCTTGAGCACTTTGTGCTCAGGTGAGCTAATAATTAATAGAATGAAGTTCTTAGGTTTAACAAGCATTTTCAAACAAGAGCCATCACTTTTAGTGACAAAAGCTCCCACGAAGCGTGCCCAAGAATGCTACAGTTGTCTGCACAAAATATGCCAGAATTGTTTAGGTATGAATCATTTTGTGACTTTGACCTTGACCCGAGCGTGACACACCTTCTCAATATGGTTAACATTTGTCTCAAATTATTTTCAAATCCCTTGATAAATGGCAGAGTTATGGACCAGACAAGAAACAGACCATGTTAACCTTTCACTTCTAAGTGTGACCTTGACCTTGGAGCTAGGGGTCTGAGTCTTGCGCATGACACTTCATGCATTCCAGTAGAACTGTTTGAAGAACTTTGGAAAAGGACCATCTAACAAACAATTGTGCCAAGTTTCATCAGGTTTTGATAAAATATTATTGGGAAAACTATGCCACTAAATAGACAAGGGAAGCCAAAATATCATATCATAGCTCAATTTGAGCACAGTGTACTCCACAGAGTTAATAAATTGATTAGTTACTTTCTTTCAAAACAAAATTTTGTATGTAACAAGAGCTCGTAGAACACAAAATGCCCCCCTTGATGCATTTAGTAATTGCACAAGGAACAAAAATTATTTGGTCATTGTACACAAAAGTTCTACTGTTCTGTCTCAATGTGACCTTGACCTTTGACCTTAAAATTAATAGGGTCATCTGCTGGTCATGATCAACCTCCCTATTAAGTTTAATGATCTTAGGCCCAAGCGTTCTCAAGTTATCGTCAGGAAACGGTTTAACTGTTCCAGTGCAATGTTACCTTGACCTTTGGCCTACTGACCTCAAAATCAATAGGGGTCATCTGTTGGTCATTACCAACCTCCCTATATTTAACTGTTCCGGGTCACTGTGACCTTGACTGTTGACATACTGACCTCAAAATGAACAGGGATCATTTACTGGTCATGATCAACCTCCCTATCAAGTTTCGTGATCCTAGCCCAAAGCGTTCTCAAGTTATTGTCTGGAAACGGTTTAACTGTTCCAGGTCACTGTGACATTGACCTTCGACATACTGATTTCAAAATCAATAGGGATCATCTGCTGGTTATGATGTACCTCCCTATCAACTTTCATGATCCTAGGCCAAAGCATTCTCGAGTTATCATCCAGAAACCGTTTAACTGTTCCGGGTCTTTGTACCTTGACCTTTGACCTACTGAACTCAAAATCAATAGGGGTCATTTGCTGGTCATGACCAACCTCCCTATTCAACTTAATGATCCTAGGCCCAAGCGTTCTTGAGTTATCATCCAGAAACCGTTCAACTGTTCCGGGTCACTGTGACCTTGACCTTTGACCTACTGATCTCAAAATCAATAGGGGTCATCTGCTGGTTATGACCAGCCTCCCTATTAACTTTCATGATCCTAGGCCCAAGCGTTCTTGAGTTATCATCCAGAAACGGACTGGTCTACATACAGACCAACCAAATGGCCTACCGGCTGTCATCTGCAAAACAATATACCCCTCCTTCTTCGAAGGGGGACATAACTAGTGTACATTTTTACTGAAATTTAGTACTTACATCTACTTCTCCTTGATCTATGACATAGAAATTGTCACCTTCATCACCTGAAAATACACATGTAAAATTATGTGTCACTTTTGTCTCAAAACATGTTTCCATGTATAACAGAAACATATCAAAAGTTAGCTTTACATCACACCTCACCAAAATAGATCATCAGTCAATTACCAAAAATAAAAAAGACACACAATTTCTTTGCTGAAATGAAAGCTTTGTACAACTTATAATTCAGAATGCCAGGCATGCTTCCAAATGAACATTAAAAGCAACCTAAATGACATGGGAGCGGATCATTATTTTGTGAGAATGAAATAAAAAAAAAACATGAAACGCATGGATAGTGTTAAAGAACGCTATTTAAACATATTATATATGCGAGTGTTTCACAATCGAGTAAATATACTGCCTTGAACTTACTTTTTTGTCTTACTTTATTCACAGTAATTTACAAGTGGTAAGATTTTCTCTTCACTGACAATACCTTATTTAACAGAATGCTTGTAAAATTCACTGACAGTAACAATTCAACAGACAGAAAAACTGTGCAATACTGTTTGTGTGATGGGTTTGTGTGACGGAATACAATTAACTTTTCTAGTAACGATTTTGCTTCAGTGTGGTGTCTGAAACTATACTTCAATATATCTGGTCTGACATATTTCTGTACTAATAAGCACTTTATTGGTTTTAAGGCAGAAGTTAAATCAATACTTGGAACAGCTAACAGACACACCTTTTCCTCAAAACTCCGGAAACTATATGGCCCAACAAGCTACACATAGCTGAATAAGTTTGACAGCCAGGTTATGAAGTTGATGATTTGACAAGAGATACATCTGAAGCCACTGGTCCTCAGATCTATGTTTTGTGTGGGGAAGTTGTTTGTTACTTGTGAGGAATATTCACACTTGTGCTGAGTTTAAGAACACCACATAGGTAAAGATTTTGACAAAATCTGCAGTCCTTTTCCACTTACTGGCAAAAATGAGATTTTCAATGCGAGATTTAAAAAAAATAATTTCAAATCTAACTTCATTCATAAATTAATATTACATTCATTTCATGTTACTTAAAAGACTGGTAAGAGTTGTGAAATACTTGTAACTGAAATGAAAGTTTTACAGCAAACAACGCTCTCACAGGTGATTTATTCGTATTTTTCTAGATAATATAACTTGTGCATTTTTTTTCAATTATATGTCTTTGCGATAACGTCAACAGTTTTTTTTTCTAACATGGCAATCAAATATTAAAACAAGAATGTCACAGAAACAGTTCCAGAAAAATAGTAATCTAATGTATTGAAGCATTTATCCCTCTCTCAGTTATTCTAAAGAAGTTAAAATCTCCCAAAACAACAATTAACTTTTCTAATTTCATACTAGAAATCTTGATCCTGGATTACTCCACAATCTTTACTAACAATTCTGAGATTTTTTCCAAACAATATGACTGCTGTTGCTCCAGAAGCTTCTCAACCTCTTTACCAGTTTCTGTATCAATCAAATTAGCATAAAACTGCAATAAAATGTTATGCATTAAACTGTTGCTCCCAAGTAGTGTTTTAACACTTGTTAACAAGGAGATCATGTGCTGTTAAAACACCTTTTATAAAATGTGTGCACTAAATGAAAAATGTTAACGTATTATGGCCTTATATTGCAGCATTTTAAAGTTCTTTTTTGCCAGACTAGGGCTATTAAATGCCTGTTGTTTTACAGCATCTGCATTGTTGTGCCTATACATTAATGAGCTTCAACATCATCTGATCTCGACTTTCAATGCCGTCTTTATATATATATATATATATATATATATCACTGAAAATTGTATGTCCTCACTCTGAAGCTTAATTACAAACTTGCATGAACTAGAGAATCTAAGTCAATTCTTAATTAGTGAACATTCCTCAGGAAGGATAACAACATCTTTAATCAACTTGTTAAAAAAAGATGTCATCATGTGTCAAGCATCAGCATCTAGAAAAAAAGTGGTCCATATCATAATGATAACCTGGAAATATTGTTGAATATGAAGTGACAATGTGAGGATCACACTCATAGTGCTGGGGGAAAAACACGTCAATCAGTTGTTTATTTCACATTGATTTTCTGTTATTATCTTGTCTCCTCCAAGCTATACTTACGGTGCTCTATCGTACCTATGGTATTGTACAGAGTATCAAAACATAAAATAAGCATTGCCAGCAAGTAGCCTGGTATTATACAGAAATGGCATCATGGTAATTATACAGTTGGCATGTGAGGAAATTGCACTGCAGATCTTGGCATACAGAACAATCATTTGGAGATAACACAACTTGATTTGTTGATACTATTGTTATCAACAGACCAAGAAGAAAATATCATAAATAGTTGGCTCTACATTTTGCTTTTTGTAATAGTCATACAAATACCTTATTATTTACTGTTTCTTAAAAATTGCTATACTTCACTGACAAAATTTATTATTAATACATGGCATAAAATCTTTCCAAACTTCTATTTCCTAAAGCTGCGTGCCTCCAGATTAATGTCAATTTTAAGGAAATTTAGAAAATACTTCCTTAAGATGGTGTTGCGGGAAAAGTTTTATGTGATTCTTCCTGTTTTAGAAACTTTTATCAACAAAAACATTCTTTTAATTAAAACAAGAGCTGTCCCTATTGGTGATAAGCCTACCCAAGAATGTTACAGTTGTCTGCGCAAAAAAATCACACATCATTTCGTGACCTTGACCTTGACATAAGAGATGTGGGTCGCAAGTGTGACACACCTCAATATGGTTAACTTTTGTGTCAAACTATTTTCAAATACCTTGATAAATAGCTGAGTTATGGACCAGACAAGAAACACCACTGACTTCTAAGTGTGACCTTGACCTTGGAGCTAGGGGTCTGGGTCTTGTGCAAGACATGTCATCTCATCATAGGGAACATTTCTGCCAAGTAATTTTTAAATCCCTTCATCAACGGCAGAGTTAAGGACCGGAAACGAAACAAACCATGTAAACCTTTAACCTAAGTGAGACCTTGACCTTAGATAGGGGTTGGGATCTAACGCATGACAAGTCATCTCATTATGGGGAACATTAATATCTTTATGCCAAGTAATTACAAAATCCCTTGATGAATGGCAGAGTTATTGACAGAACACAGAACAGATCCTGTTAACCTTTGACCTTTAAGTGTGACCTTGACCTTGGAGCTAGGGGTCTGGGTCGTCTCATTATGGTGAACATTTAAGGCTAGTTATTTCAAAATCCCTTTATAGATGGAAGAGTTACAGCCCAGACAAGAATTTACAAGGATGCACGGATGGACAGTGCGATTTTAATATGCCCACCTTCGGGGCCATAAAAATATGTAGAAAACTCTCAGAAGCATGACTATAATATAATATAATGTTAGCTCCACGCCTGAAATTTGATATAACATAGAAGAAATGCAGCTGTTCTTTGTAATATCTATTCAAACAATACAGGTTTATCCTTTTCCTTATCTAAACCAATCTCTCTTTTTTTGAAATTCTGAAGTAAATCAGAGGGCATGTCTATTTTAAGTCAAAGTGAAAATGTGTTACAGCATGATAATTTAGTCTCTATGTATTTATATATCAACTGTCAAGCTACATCCCCTATAATACTTAAATTTCTTTCAAAACATCATAAAACAGGGCAAATGGAGAGGTCATATACTTTCCTTACTGCACTTATTTAATAAATAATAATATTTTGTTTTTACCACTGCTTTTATATTATGTTTTGAAGCTTCTTCTTAATAAACGTCCCACTGGAATTTTACTGGTGGTGTGTATATAAAAGCAATTAAAAAAAAAAGTTTGATAAAAATCTAAGTAACAGAAAGAAACTAAGACACAATGACAAATCTGTAGTTGAGATGTATTTGAGCCATGCCATGGGAAAACCAATATAGTGGCTTTGCAACCAGCATGGATCCAGACCAGCCTGCGCATCCGCGCAGTCTGGTCAGGATCCATGCTGTTCGCTAACAGTTTCTCTAATTGCAGTAAGCTTTAAAAGTGAACAGCATGGACCCTGACCACAAAGCATGGATGCACAGGCTGGTCTTGATCCATGCTGGTCGCAAACCCACTATGTTGGTTTTCTCATGGCACGGCTCATTTATAATAATATGAGAAGTTCTTGTCTGACCTTCCTTCAATCTCATATATTGCCTAAATTGCTCTCCAGCTGATAGGCAACATTGCTTTTTTCTCAACAATTACATCTAATAGTTCTCTAATTTGGCAGTATTTTCACCAAACCTTGTAATAAACTCTGTAGGGAAACTGTTAATGTTCATAAATGACAGAAGTAGGAAAGATCCCCCTGTCTCTCTATTTCCTATCCTCCTACACATAAACATCACAAAGTAAAACCCTACTTAAAATTTCCCTAGACTGTATGTAAATGTCATTTTAACAGAAAATATTTTCTTGGAAAATTTCTATTATATTAGGTGTATGTTTGTATGTTTGTTGTTGAGTTTGAGCTGTTTTTTAACACAGGTAATTGTAGGCAATGTTCCTGAATTCTGTATCAGTACTAACTAACTGCCAACATCTCCACATGAATCAGTGAGTTCAGACAGGATGTTTTCTATCAAAATTGTCACAGAGATACATAATCATGTCTCCCCCAGGGATCAAACTCATGGTCCCATGACAAGAAAGCTAATTTTTTCTCCTTAAGTGCGCTTTAGCAATACTTTCAGTGGACTAACAAAAATAGTTTGTTTGCACATAGTGGATTCTGACTATGTTTTTCCAAGCATTTGTACAGCAATATAAATGAAGCATTCAAAACTAAAGATAAAATTAGGTAAAACACATAATACATATACAAACAATTATATGTGCATTCATTTATATCTTTCGGGGAATATTTTCTGTGGTTGTGTCAATCCTTGAAATTACCCTACAAACAAATAAATTCCTAATTTATTTAACTTTCAAAATCATGCACCCTGGGTATAGCCATTTTGGATAAAACCATAAAATTTCAAGCCAACAAAATAAAAGGATTTCACAGTATACGGTTGACAATTTCTTTCTTTCTGAATTGTGATTTAACCTCTGTATTTAGTGCAAACTGACTGTTTAAGTGTAATAATTAATGAATGCTTTTGTCTTACTATAGAATGGATACAGACATATTTCACTTGTTCATTTATATTTTATTGAGTAGCATACATCAACCTTTTTGAATTCCTATATATGAATGTATTCCATATGCTATTGTGCTGGTACACAGACTGCTTTAGATATATATATATGTTTTCACCATACCTTTTCATTTAAAGGGATTAGTGAACGGATGACGTGTAAATGCTTGCTACATCATAGAAATGTTTCAGCATGTTGCCTCAATATTGCAAACATTTATGCCAAGTTTTCTACATTTTTATCATGATACAACCTTCACCTTGAACCAGCATGACAAGTTATCTGAAAATCTTTTAAGGGTATTAACAGATATGAAGTGGACATGAAAACCTATCTGAACTTTAGTCCAAGCTATGACCCTGAACTTGAATTGAAATGACTGAAAGATGCATGCAGCACCATCATCTCATAACGGCAGATCATATCCCTGCATGTTTCACCTTCGATAGCATAGACTTGCTAAAGGTGACCATGACTTAAGCAGGGTACTCACTTCACCAAATTCCAGCCTTTTTAGAAAGTCAAAATTGAAATGAATTGTACTGCAATATACAGGATAATTAGAATTTAACATGACTGAGCACAAACTATTTCCCATTGTTTGGGTTTGAAGTTGTCTGAAATCATTAAAATGAAATAATTCAAGTCATTTTGTTTTCTTCTCAAAGACAAATTCTCATTCATTATGCTAAACTGAATAGCCAATGACATCAATAATTCAATCCCTCTAGAACACAAGGACATAACACTTTGTTTTACAGATCTATAACCAATAAATCCTTGCAGAAGAGGTCAGTTTCTGTTCATTTGTGTTAGAGTTACTGCTGCTCTTGACAACATTGTGGTGAAGTAGGGCATTAAGTAAATCTATGTTCCGCAAAGTC
Source organism: Mercenaria mercenaria (assembly GCF_021730395.1). NCBI lineage: Eukaryota > Metazoa > Mollusca > Bivalvia > Venerida > Veneridae > Mercenaria > Mercenaria mercenaria. The sequence continues at coordinate 32,293,170 of NC_069362.1, forward strand.
TCCTATCCCTAGAAATGAAGCATCTCCTCCATGAAACTGTTCAGAGGGGTAGAACAATTGACAAACTGACACAACAACCAGACGTTTGCATCAGACATCAGGCTTGGATACTTGGATATCTAACTCTCTTGCTCAATGGGTCTAGTATTTTGTCTATGCGTAATGCATAAGATTTTATTTATGTTTTATGAACTGCACACATTCACAGCTGTCCTTCAGAAGGTCAAAATCACCCAGTCAAATGATATCTTGTAGGTTAGTTGCAAATTTACAGCTACTGCGCATCACTGATCAGAGCTGATACCCTATATGTACTTGACAACAAAAGTAACTGACACCACCAAATCTTAACTTAAAACCACTTTCAGGGTCAGTTGATAAAATCTTTGCCCAACTTTTACTATGAGAAAGATGAACTATTTTCCTAAATCAAAAGGATACCACCAGTCTAAGGTTAAATCTATCTAAAGCTGTGTTATAAATTTGTTACTTGCTCTGTAAAGGCAGTAGGAAGGCACTGGTTGAATACTGTAGGATCATAATACATTTCAGAATCAACATGACATACACATTATTGTATGACACAATTACCTACCCTGTTGTATGATAACCTCCCCTGCATGTCTGTGAACCGGAAACATGGCATCGAAAATATCACTGAAAACAAACAAGAAATATAAATTTTACAAGAAATGAAGAACATGGCATGAACTTACGGCACTCAGTCAGCATACTATAGAAGCAGAGCAGAGGGATATTATCAGTTTAAGGTAGTGGACCCGTAATGGGAATCAACATTTTCTGTTCAATCATGTATTCTCCATGTGCGATTGCGACATTCTCTGGTTGTTAAGGAAAAAAAACTTTTCTGTTACTGCCAAAAGGTGCTGAAATCACAGAGAAAACGCAATTGCTCTGAAATTACTGACTGTCCTTACGGGTAAACCACTTGTTATAAAATTAATGATATTCTAACATACATAACCTAGTTCATACAAATTGACAATTCTGTACTATTTCTAGAGCCAAATCAATTTACTAATCAGCAGGACAGAGAACATATTTCTCTATTATATTACAATCTATCAGATTGCTTTTCCCTGGTAACAAACCAGAACAACTGCAGCTCATTTTCAAGAAACAAATCTCGTTTACTTTCTTCAGACTAAAACATTTCATTTGAGAGTTGGAGACAATTTCAATTCTGAAACTCTATCCTGTGGGTATGTGAATGATGACTTCACATGCAGGCTTCAAATAAATGATCAACTCTGTGAATTGTGATTAGTACAGTCTTTTAGTCTTAAAGATTGAATTGTTTTCTGCTATTCTGGAGGACATTAAAAAATGATTTAGTTTAATATTTCCAGCTGCCTTGAATTTATGGAGATCTTACTGAAATTTTATCTTAAACTCTTCTCAATTCAATATATTCTATGACATTTGAGCTGGCTATTTTAAAAATCACAAATCACAATGTGTGGATTAGTCACTATAAGATACTACTTCTGACTATATGAGCCATGCCATGAGAAAACCAATATAGTGTGTTTGCGACCAGCATGGATCCAGACCAGCCTGGGTATCCGTGCAGTCTGGTCAGGATCCATGCTGTTCGCTAACAGTTTCTCTAATTGCAATAGGCTTTGAAAGTGAACAGCATGGATCCTGACCAGCCTACGCATCCGCGCAGTCTGGCCTGGATCCATGCTGGTCGCAAACGCACTATGTCGGTTTTTTCATGGTGCAACTCATATGGTAAGAAAAAACACTACCTTCTCTCTGTGTCATCTAAGTGGGAAAACAAGACATTTTTGGATATAGCTTTGGATAGAGCAGCCATCGTTTTGTAGTCTTTTGGAACAACCTGGAGATAAAAATACATCAGATATACAAATAACACACAATTATATAAGGTCAAAATAGTATCTCTAATACAGATTAAATGTTAATAAAATTATTTCTTCCTACGATGCCCAGAAATATTGCTAAAATTCAATTAGGAAGCAACAGTACATGTCACTGCTTTCAAGTATAGAATGTGCAACCTTAAAATTACTGTGGAATATTTTATCAATCTAAAACCCTCTTAAACAAATTACTTTGAAACACCATGTGGGCAGGCATTTCCAGACATTTAGGCAGTGTTCCTGAAAGCTCAAATGCCTGTTATGGCACGAAAAAGGCAGAGAAGTTTGTAGTTTCTTGCACCAGTGGAAAGCCCTAAGGGTTAATAAAACAAAATCTGAATTAACTCTTTCTAAATTATATTCTCCAAGAAAGGAAAAACAAAAACTGTCATCCGAAATTATATTTTATTCCCATAAAATTGCTTTTTTTTGCACTGAATTCATATGAACTGGCCATGGTCTATTAACTATATTAATTTATTAGATCTATTTTATCAACGTTAAAAAAAATATGTTATCAAAGTTAAAACAAAACAAGAGGTGTCACTAATGGTGACAAATGCCCCCGCAGCGCCTTGACCTTTGACCTGGTGACCTTGACCTTTGACCTGGTGACCCCAAAGTCAGTAGGGGTCGTGTACTCAATAAGTACTCTCAGCATGTGAAGTTTGAAGGTCCTGGGTGCAGTGGTTCGCGAGTAAAGTGCCTTCATGCAAAAAGTTAACGTCACCTTCAAGCAAAAAGTTAACGTTGTGAGGAACTAACGAACGGACGGACAGTTGACAATTAATATGCCTCCCTTCAGGGGCATAAAAATCAGCAGAGTAATGAAAACAATGCAACAGTAGTGAAGTTTACTGTTTTTCAACAGTAAATTTTCAGTTAATCTAACGAGTCAACAGTATTTTGTTAGAACAGTATTTCAGTTACTGTAATGAGTCAACAGTATTTCAGTTACTGTAATGAGTCAACAGTATTTCAGTTAATCTAACTAGAAGATGCTTTTGTAGAAAAGCTCATGTTTCCCCCAATGCATAGTAGGCAAGAAGTCAATCGGGGACAGAAGCGAAAGTCAATGAGACACTGATGGTTTGCTGCAATAGGGATCATCTAGTTGGTATGTCCAATGATCCCACTAAGTTTCAACATTCTGGGCCTAGTGGTTCTCAAGTTATGAATTGGAAATGGTTTTCCATGTTCTGGCCCCTGTGACCTTCACCTGATCGAGTGACCCCAAAATCAATAGGGGTCATCTACTCTGCATAAGTAGCTGACAAAACAGTACTAACCTTTTGTCAACAAGTAGCTGACAATACAGTACTGACCTTTAGTCAATAATTAGTAGCTGACAATACAGTACTAACCTTTTGTCAACAAGTAGCTGACAATACAGTACTGACCTTTTGTCAATGATCAGTAGCTGACAATACAGTACTGACCTTTTGTCAACAAGTAGCTGACAATACAGTACTTTTGTCAATAATTAGTAGCTGACAATACAGTACTGACCTTTTGTTAACAAGTAGCTGACAATACAGTACTGACCTTTTGTTAACAAGTAGCTGACAATACAGTACTGACCTTTTGTCAACAAGTAGCTGACAATACAGTACTGACCTTTTGTCAACAAGTAGCTGTCAACAAGTAGCTGACAAAACAGTACTAACCTTTTGTCAACAAGTAGCTGACAAAACAGTACTAACCTTTTGTCAACAAGTAGCTGACAAAACAGTACTAACCTTTTGTCAACAAGTAGCTGACAATACAGTACTGACGTTTTCTCCAAAGGAAGCTGGCAATTTTGACTTAATAACTAGCAAGTCTTAGGTAACCCTTCACTGGAGGATGAAATATAATGACTTCAAACACACTTGTCTTTTGTAAATTCATTCTGGAGAACATATAACATGCCCAGGAATCAAACTCACAACCCCTCCTCTTGAGCTTTTCCTACTGAACCAGGGGGTGAGGTTTACAATAATTGTTTCCTGGATTCTTCAATTATGTGATGATCATTATTATACACCTTGATGTATCAAATATTTTGATGAACACGGAAGAAAAATGTTTTTCAGGAAACACTGTTCCATTCATAATAATGTTTCAGACAAATGGTTCTTATATTATGCCCGAGGTTGAAAGACTCTAGGGACCTAGTTTGTATAGACATTTATCATAATATCAATTACACTGTGTCATCATCATTTTCATAACTTTTCATCATTGTATTTTATTTTATTACACATTTTTTGTTCAGACTACATAACTGATTGCTCAAAGGCTAAAGGGGAGGAGGAAAGTACCTTAGTTATCTGTGGTTTAGAGTGGCCCAAACATTGACCAGCTTATGAAGAGAACTTTCATTGAACTATGTACATGTATGTAGGTAGAACAAAAGAAGACTTTTAAATATCTATTTTTTATTTATCAAATCCTATTTAGTTTTATTTTCCTCCACTTTTTTTGAAACAAGAATCATATTTTATTTATCAAGTCTGACTCTGTTTTATTTCCCTCAAAAAGATTGCTGTTAACATTCTGTAACATATGCCTCCTGAAAATGTTTGACAGAATGAAATATAAAGTTAAGGTTTCGATGGAGGCCTTGAGAAACAAAAATCAAACAGCACCAAATCATAGAAAGAAAGAGTTGTTTGACATGAAAATTGAACAGCATGTAAAACATGTATATTACTTTACGAAACAAGTGTCAGTATACTGATATAAACATTGAATTCCGGAAAAGGGCTGCCAAAAGGGGCTCCACTTCCGGACAGTTAAACGCCTTTAAAAACTCACCATTTTCAAAGAACGGTTACACATGTTTGTTTTGATGCATTTGCAATAGCGTGCGAGTGGTGAAATTTCACGTAACAAGGTGGAACATAGTTTTCAGCAATTGTTTATCATTTTTTCTTTACAAATGGCATTCATTTTCAAAGGGAGACAACTTTTTCTCAAAAGTTACTTAAAATAATCCGAAAAAGTTGTTTCCCTTTGAAAATGAATGCCATTTGTATTTAAAATAATCGGGAACAGTTGTCTCCCTTTGTAAATGAATGCCATTTGTAAAGAAATAAAGATAAACAATTGCTGAAAACTGTGTTCCACGTTGTTATGCGAAATTTCACCACTCGCACGCTACTGCAAATGCATCAAAACAAACATGTGTAACTGTTCTTTGAAAATGGTGAGTTTTTAAAGGCGTTTAACTGTCCGGAAGTGGAGCCCCTTTAGGCAGCCCTTTTCCGGAATTCAATGTTTATATCAGTATACTGACACTTGTTTCGTAAAGTAATATACATGTTTTACATGCTGTTCAATTTTCATGTCAAACAACTCTTTCTTTCTATGATTTGGTGTTGTTTGAATTTTGTTTCTCAAGGCCTCCATCGAAACCTTAAGAAAGGGGCACACTTCAAAATAAAATTCTGACGTATGTGCAATTGATATGTGTGCATATGTGGTTTACTTCATGTTGATGACGGACACCAAGAGTTGAGTGCACAAGGTACAGAATGATGTACTATGGTTAAGTCTCCCTGAAGGCCCTGTGTATTTTACCTGACCTAAACCCTAACCCTAGTATCTAATTTGGCACAGATTTCATGAAGACATACATTTTGACCATGTTTTATGTAACTCAGAAAATGGTTTTCCATGTTCAGGCCCCTGTGTCCTTAACCTTTAAAAGCGTGACCGTAAAATCAATAGGGGTCATCTACTCTGCATGTCCAATCAACCTATGAAGTTTCAACATTCTGGATCAAGTGGTTCTCAAGTTATTGTTCTGAAATGGTTTTCCATGTTCAGGCCCCTATGACCTTGACATTTGATGGGGTGACCCCAAAAATAATATGGGTCGTCTACTTCATAAGCCCTGCAACCCTATGAAGTTTGAAGGTTCTACATCAAATGGTTCTCCAATTATTGATCTGAAATGAAGTGTGACGGACAAAAGGAAGGACGGACAGGGCAAAAACAATGTCTCCCCCATTGGTGGGGGATATATAAATATGGAGTGTTAACAAGGTCTTTCCATGATTTGACATGTTCTCAGAAGTGTTAACAAAGTTTTTTCTAGGATTTAACCTAATGTCCTAGATTTTAACCTCAGGTAACCTAGTTTGTCCTAGAATTCATAGAGCCAAATATTCTGACAAATTTTCATGAAGGGTTAACAAGGTTTTTAACAAGGCTTAAGTACATGAAGTACAGGTATAGCTGTAATATTTACAAGTCCAAACAAGAGTTATAACTCAAAAATTAACAACAAGATAATTATGCAAGTCCTGGTAATATGCACATTTCCACTTCATACTAGGGATGAATACCAAGTTTCATTTTAACTGGATGGAATCTATAGCTCTTTCCTGTGTGCATGAAGTAAGATCATTTTTAGGAATATGTGACTACTATTGGCGCTTTGTTTCTAATTTCTCTGAAATTACTAGCTTTACAAAGAAACATGCTCAGTACTTCTAAAAATATCAATAAAAGGAGATAATTGAAAAAAGTAATGGACCTTGTACAATGCACTTCATCTAAATGTTTTCTATCATCATATGCAACTTGCATAAACCCCCTACAAAAGTTTTACAGGTATGCATTGGACAAGAATATTCAGTAAAGCAAGATAACCCAAAAGTACAGAGGGCAGAGTTAAAGTTCTTCTATGTGACACATCATCTTGTAATGTTGATCACTGGGGCCAGTTTTTTTAATACAGCCATTAGGCCACTTATTTTTAATAAATTGGTTTACAAAACCGGCGAGTGTAATTTTCCGAAAAGTAGAAAAAAAAAAATAAAATTGCAATTTCACTTTTTTTTTAAAAACATATTTTCCCGACCGAACCGAATGTGGGACGAAACGAAAAAAAAAAAACGAATGTTTTTAAGTACGAATCGACATTTTTGACTAAATACACTATCTTGGACACATTATGCATACAAGGATAAAAGCCGAGGTATTGTAGACTGGTTTTCATATCGGTAACACCATTCATAAATTTCGATTAAAAACACGTAAAGCAGTCATCCATCATGGCAGCCCCCACGATGAGTGCGTGTTTTTTTAAGCTGACTTTTTGGGGTGCATCGTCTATTAAATCTGGACAAAGCAAGGTTTTTTTGCGTGCCGACATTAGCGAAAATAGGTACGGCTATCAGTCGGGTGATTCCCATATACCTAATCGTTCGGGGAATCACAGTAGCAGGACGAATAGTTGTGACATGACAAGACTGCATTAGACAGCATCACGCAGTTGCGGTGTTGCAGGATTTGGATACAAATATTTGTTCGTCGAAGTTCACACCCACAAGCAACAATGGTTATACACCATTAAAAATGTTTTTACTGAAAACCAACCAGGTACTGTATGTTAGTTCGCAAAGTCCCACAATTGTGTCTGAACCACAATGGCCGAGGATTGGTATGATGGTACTTTTATTTTACGACTATGCTCTGCAAGTTATAGCGTGCCAAGATTCAACCCTGCAACTCAATATTGAAGATTAGAATTATTTCTTCAGTCATAATTCCTACCGTCTCATTGCTTTAAACTGAACTTCAAATACATGTTTATGAGTCTATGTGGATGTGTACGCTAGGTGCTACCCTATCATAGCTTTGAACAACGGTGCATAGTATTTAAAATATAAACTGGAGTAATTCACTAAAGTATGACTGTACCCAATGCACTACATCTAAATGTTTCTATCACATAGCAATTGCATAAACCCTGACAAAAGTTTTACAGGTATGCTATGAACAGAATATCAGTAAAGCAAGATAACCAAAAGTCCATAAAGCAGGTTAATAGTTTCTAATTCTCTACTGACACACATTGTAATTGATCATTGGGCAGTTTTTTTAATACGCATTAGGCATTATTTTGGTAATTGTTTACAAGCAACAGGCGAGTGTAATTTCCGAAAAGTAGAAAAAAAAAAAATTGCATATATTGCACTTTTTTCTTAAAAACATATTCCGCCAACCATGTGGCGAAACGAAAAATAAACGATGTTTTAGTAGAATCGACTTTTGATAATACCTTCTTGACAATTATGATACAAGGATAAAGCCGAGGTATTGTAGACAGTGTTGTCATATCGGTAATAGATTCATAATTTCGATTAAAAAACACAAAGAGTCATCCATATGAGCCCACTGATAGTGGTGTTTTTTTAAGCTGACTTTTGGGCATCTATTAAATCTGGACAAGCAGGTTTTTTGCGTGCCGACATAGCGAAATATAGGTTACGGTATCAGCGGGTGTTCCCGACACTATGTTCGGAATCAAGTTGGCCAGGAGATAGTTGTGACTGCAAGATGCATAGACAGCGCACGCAGTTGCGGTGTGCAGGATTTGGATAAATATTTGTCGTCGAAGTTCAACACAACAACAGGTCCATAACATTACAAATGTTTTTACTGAAAAACCATACATGCCTGCACATTGTTGGTTCGAATCCACATATCTTGTGTCTTCGATCACAATGGTCGAGGGATGGAGAATGGTCACAGTTATTTACACTATGCTTGAAGTTATGTAGCAGTGCCAAAGATTCAACCCTGCAACATCAATATTGGAAGATTAGAATTATTTCTTCAGTCATAATTCCTACCCGTCTCATTGCTTCTAAACTAGAACTTCAAAATACATGTTTATGTAGTCTGAGTGATGTGTAGCTAAGGTGCTACCTATATACCTTGAACCAACGGTGGTAATTAAGAAAAATCTGGAGTTCTGCGAACAGTGTTTTCAGGCTTTAGGCCTTCTATACTATTACCACAATGTGTGCACACAAGAGTATAGATTTTTGTCAAACTTAGCAGACTATAAACTGTAAATACGTTATGATGTTCATATATTCGTTAACACATAGGAAGTTTTGAAGCATCACCTTTTGTCATGGCAGTGTGTTTGTTCACTGAAGTCATGTACATTTTTTTCATGGATTTCATGTAAATCCAAGAGCTGATCTGAAGTTAAATATTAATGTTGTGCAGGTATTTTTAAATGTTAAACCATCTTGGACATTCAATGATATTAAAATGTTGGTATGTTTGAATTTTTATAATAACAGGAATGACAAGTAAATGGAAAGGATATTTAATGTTTTATTTATTCCTCTGATTTAAGTCAATTAATACAGAAAATATTGGTTTTCACACGCATGGTGGGCAAAAGTCTTTTTTTTTTCTTTTTTTTTTTTTTTCGAGCTACCAGTGGACATTTTTCCAAAAAAATCTTGTAAACCAAAAAATAACAAGCAAAGTCGATGAATTGGTATCCCCCGCCGAAAGGGTTTGTGGTCAGGAATGGCAAAAAAATGTATCTGGCAAAAAGTTAAGGATGTTACTAAGAAGCAAATAATTTCATTTGTCAAAATCAATTTAACAGAAAATGAATGCTATTTTTTGGTTGGGGAAGCGGGGGCAGCGGGGGTGACTGGGTGAGGGTACAAAACATCGATTATTGATGTTGATTATAAATATTGATGGAAAATTAAAAATGAAAAAAAAAAAAAAAAAAAAAAAAAATGGCGGGGGGGGGGGGGGGGGGGGGGGGGATGACTTGGTGGAGGAGTGAGGTGGGGGAACAGTACAACTTTGCATGTTGATAAATATTCATGGAAGGTTTGAAAATAATAATAATAAAAAGGAAAGAATTTTTTTTTCTTTTTTGGGGGGGAGGGGGGGGGGGGGGGGGGAGGGGGTGTGACGAAGGCAAGGTAGTGACAGGTGTGGGTACACAACTTCACATGTTTACAATAAATGTTCATGGAAAAGAATGAAAGAAGTTTTATGAAATTCTACCAATTGGTTGGTTTGTTATGTACAAATCTGTAGATTTTCAAACAATTAAAGGGCAATAACTCTAAGGAAAATTGACCAATTGAAAAAAAAAATGACAGACATCATCGAAGTATGTTGGTTCATATTTATTTTAAGTTTCATGAAATTCCACCAGCTTGTTACTGAGAAATGGCTGCAGATGTGGATTTTTCATTAAATCAAGGGCAATAACTCTAAGGGAAATTGACCAATCCAAAAAAAACTTGATGGGCATCATTGCATGTTGGTTCATATTTATTTCAAGTTTCATGAAATTCTACCTTCTAGTTACTGAGAAATGGCTGCGGACGGACATTTTTGGGCATTTTTCATTAAATCAAGGGCAATAACTCTAAGGGAAATTGACCAATCCAAAAAAAAACTTGACGGGCATCATCGCAGTATGTTGGTTCATGTTTATTTCAAGTTTCATGAAATTCTACCTGCCAGTTACTGAGAAATGGCTGCGGATGGACGCACGCACGCACGCACACACGGACGCACGGACGTGACGGACGGACAACGCCATTTCAATACCCCTCTCCCAATTTCATTGGCAGGGGATAAAAAAGTAGTGGCCTTAACGAAAAAGTCACAAATCAGAGGATATCTGATAAAGTCAGCTAATTAAAAGAGCAAGGGATAGATTTATGGTTCATTCTAGTCTCATGCTGGTCATCTGTGCCAGACATGAAATCAAGATTTACAATGGACATTTCAATATCTACGGTATATGCCACCCCAGAAGGAGAGTGTGTGTGTGTTCGGTTTAACGTCTTTTTCAACAATTTTTCAGTCATAAGGTTTGAGGGTAGTGTGATATGAAAATCAATCTAACATAATTCTATTTACTAAAATTGACTTCCTTGTATCCACAAGTATTCATTTCCACTACTTCCATGGACAGGCTAAATCAAATCAAGCCTGCAACATTTTGGTTTATATATCGTGACCTGTGGTTTCCACTTTTTTATTCAATTCGCCTCTATATCCTTTCCTTATGATTCTGCTCCAGAAGACTTCAGTAATTGGGTCAATGATGACAGAAAGTAATCATAAAGACAACTATCTTCTATATTCCCCTAGAACTGCTTACAGTCACTTCCAGGTTAACACATACTGCCCTTTAATCTTATATTAGACACTATATTATGGATTGGAATGGACAAAAAAATGACATTCAGTAGAAAGATGTAATTGCAGAGGCCAAGATGAAATATAACAAGGACTGACTCCTAATAAAAGAAATGATAGACCGTTTGGTGGCAATTCAAACACCAGAAAACCAATCTATCAGGGCTGGGCAAATAATAATTACACAAAAAATACGGTTTTCTCTATTTGCTCTTTTGCAGGGTAAATAAAATAAAAATTAGCAACGCTCTGATCAATCACGTCTTTATAGTATTAATCTGTATGAAATGGCAGAAATTCATCTTTATCAACAAAAGTAGGGATTTCAAAATGTCTTAGTTCACTGAAATGACACAATCATTGAAAATCAAAAACATAAAAAGTTTTTCTACTATTTGTCTACCATGGGTCCAGCAGGAGATTAACCTAATGGGCCGCAACATTCCAAGAAGCTAATTTTAGAAAGTATTCATAAGTTCGCTAAAATTTTAATGTAATTTTATTCTTGGCTTAATATTTTTCTGCACACCTAATAAACAACCAGGCCAAAAAGTATGACTTCAAATCTGTAATGTTATTATATAGAAGTTAATGCTCTGCCTCCCAATTAGATGACCATACTTTCATTAAATGATTCCTTTTTCTTGTAATTCCACGTAAGCCGAGTTATTATAAAAAATCCATAGTACATCTAATAATTACATCCTACAGAAAATGCCATCTCACCAGGGACATCCTTAATGGCTGCTGTTACAAGAAGCAAAGCCAGGAGTTTGTTATCAAAAATAAAATACTCTCAGGTTACAACACAAGATTTTTTTCACTTATATGAGCGGTACCGCTAAATGGTACCATTCCCAATGCCAAAATGTGTCCATTTTTCCCAATTGTTGTTAAAAATTTTCCCAATTCCAAAAATTAAAACTGAGAGTAAATCAGCTGTGAAATGCGGCGCATTGTGTTTTTACGACTGCATGACTTTTTTAGGTACCGTAAATATAAATACTCTCCATCTGTGTTCACACTCGGACGTTTTGCAACTACTGTTGTAAAAGAATGTGGGATTGGGGACCAAACAGAATATTAGAAAGTTATTGGCGGTATGATTGTTACTTGCATTGATTCCCATTTTTACTGATAAAATGTCGCACAACAGCAAATACTACCAAAAATATTATTATTATTATTTTTTTTGGATTTAACGTCGCACCGACACATGATAGGTCATATGGCAATTTTCCAGCTTTAATGATGGAGGAAGACCCCAGGTGCCCCTCCGTGCATTATTTCATCACAAGCGAGCATCTGGGTAGAACCACAGACCTTCCGTAAGCCAGCTGGATGGCTTCCTCACATGAAGAATTCAACGCCCCGAGTGAGGCTCGAACCCACATTGATGAGGGGCAAGTGATTTGAAGACAGCGACCTTAACCACTCGGCCACGGAGGCCCCCCCCCCCCCCCCCCCCCCCCCCACGAAAAAGATTAAGGCAGCTGGAAAAGAATAAAAGAATCTATGAAAGGCTTTCAAAATAACAGAATGTTCAATAAGAAGAGGGTGCATCACCAAGCAATAAAGGGGGAAGAGAGGTTGGTCACTGTTAGGTATGGCGAACCGCCATTACCAACAAGTGAATCAACATGTTCATCCTCGTATGATTAATGATTAAACAGAGTTCCAAGCCTTTTCAATTGTCATGTTAAATTAATTACTATAAATTGGCTTCATAGAAATTCCCAATTTGACCAAAAACGATGCGATTTTTCCCAATTGCATGGGTACCTGTACCATTTCCAAACTATTGGAAAAAAAACAACCCTGCAATAAAAGCATGTCATCTAAAATAATGTTTACTAATGCAAATGTAGCCATTTGATAATTTATTTCATCAGATAATTTATCCACGATTTCATCATATAATTTTGTAGCCATGATTTTTATCTAATCTGTTACTCTATAAGTTTCAGTCTGGACTACATACGCAGCAGTAACTTTTTTACCGATTTCATCACATCACAATAATACAGGATAATTGACTTTGGTATACAATTTCCATTGTCAGTTATAGGAGAAAATATCTATTGCACCCAACAGATTTTATCATAATTATATATTTGTTTTGTGTACTAGTTTTAAGCTGTTTTTTAATATTTTAGTCATGTTATGGTCAGTTTACCTAAAATCTTCCACAATCCTATCTATGATGTTCTGTTACAGGAAACTGGCCATTTCCCCATATAACATTCTGTCAAATTTTCACGTAGGCTGTTTACCTTGCTCCCAACTGGTAGTCTCATGCTAAAGAAAATTAGACAAGGCATAGGCTAGCAGGCATATTTGCTTCTCCTCTTCGGAATGAAGCTTCCTATGAAGTTTTGTTGAATTCCAGCAAGTGGTTACTGAGGAACTTACTCTGGACAAGAAATGGTGCTATGGTACATTTATGCTGAATAAACAAATGTCATTAACTCAGTGACAAATCATCCAACAGGAACATGAAGACAATATGTGCATCTCCTCTGGGGATCAAAGGATCCTATAAAGTTTCATAGAATTTGCACAAGTGGTTGCTAAGAGATATTCTGGACAAGAAATTGTGCTTTAGTAAAGTAATGTTGAATAATCATAGGGCAATAACTCGGAGAACAAGAGCACCGCCTTGCAGGTACAGACGCTCATCTGATTTTTTTGTCTCTGTATAATAGGAATATTGTCCTACCCATGATTTTCCAAGTCCAAAATGGGCCATAATTCTTACAAAAGCAGGATGGAGTTATGTTTCTTGATATACAGAGTCAGCTTATGATGGTAAACAACTGTTGCAAGTTTCAAAGCAATAGCTTTGATAGTTTAGAAGAAAAGTTTACCTAAACATGAAACTTAACCAATTTATTTATTTGGGTTTTACGGCGCACCAACACAGTATAGGTTATATAGCGCCGAACAGGACTACAAATTTTGGTTTCACATCTCATTTACATCGAAATAAAAACATGAGGTATGGAAAAAAGATATCTGATATTTTCTAAGTCCAAAAGGGGCCATAATTCTTGCAAAAAGCAGGATGGAGTAATGTTTCTTGCTGTATGGGGTCAGCTTGTGATGATGAACAAGTGTTGCAAGTTTTAAAGCAATAGCTTTGATAGTTTAGGAGAAAAGCTGACCTAAACACAAGTTTTAACCAAAACATCTGATTTTCTAAATCCAAAAGGGGCCATAATTCTTGCAAAAAGCAGGATGGAGTTATGTTTCTTGCTGTACAGGGTCAGCTTATGATGGTGAACAAGTGTTTCAAGTTTCAAAGCAATAGCTTTGATAGTTTAGGAGAAAAGTTGACCTAAACATAAAACTTAACCAAGAAATCTGAAGTCCAAAAGGGGCCATAATTCTTGCAAAAACCAGGATGGAGTTATATTTCTTGCTGTACAGGGTCAGCTATTGATGGTGAACAAGTGCTTTTAGTTTCAAAGCAACAGCTTTGATAGTTTAGGAGAAAAGCTGACCTAAACATAAAACTAAACCAGGCAACGCCAACCCCAACACCAACACCAATGTTGACGCCGATCAAGTGATGACAATAACTCATTTTTTTCCAAAAAATCAGATGAGCTAAAAATCACCCAACAATACGCGCATCTTCTTTAGGAGTGAAGCTTTTAATGAAGTATTGCTCAATTCCAGTGAAGGGTTGCTTAGAAGTACTCCCCTCAAGAATTTGGCATGGATGGACAGGACAAACTGATGAAGCTCTGACATATGCTTCCCCTGTTTGGAAGCAAAAATATGTTCTATGTCGTTATTAGTACAAACACTCAAACTTTTTTTTACTGTCTGTAAAAATGTTTAGATAATTTCTAGCACAATGCCTAGAGGTTTTTTAGGGCTGATTTGTAAAAATGTTTATGAGAACTGTGTCCATATCAGTACAAACCTTACAAGGTTCTTTTCAGGACTGACTTTTAACTGACTGACAAGTAAAATTGGAAAACTGGCCTTTCATTAGAATAACCACTGCATGGTTGACCTCACCTTTTTGACATATTGAGCTGCATCTTCCTCTTTGTAAACCTCGGCACTTACTGCACCACGGCGACTTCTTTTGGCAATAGGATGTGGGGGAGTTATTGACACTTCATCTTCACGATCGTCACTTGGTGGCGTTGCAGATTTTGCTTTGGCTTTCTGCTCCTGGAATGTAAAAATGCTTGTTTTTACAACAGTAAGACAGTAAGTAATGCCAATGTATCTTCTATTCTTCATTATACCTGAAAAACTGTTTGAAAACAAATGCACATTTATGGCCCTTGTCAATTAAATAAGATTAATAGACAGGATCAAACAAATTCTTCCTTACTGATAATTCTTTCATATAACTTACAAGCATTTCTTAACAACCACTTTGATCTGAAGTATCAGTTTTCATACTGTATTTTGTCAATACTTTCAAATCAAACTTATTTTGTATACTTAAAAAATTTATAGTCATATCAGTGGAAAAAGTGGTTAACTATTTCTTATGATGAAAACTGTTAACCACTTTTTCCACTGATATAATTAATATACTTGTTACATACAGAGAAAGAGATTAACCCTTACCAAGCTAAATTTTTACAATCCATTTTTCAATTTGGACAGTACCATTAGCTGTTAAAAGGGATACTAATCAAAAAGATACTGACTGAAATTGAATGGCTATCAGATTTTGATCAGACTGCACAGATTGCAAAGGCAGAATCAATCGTGTCCAGCAGGGTAAGGGTTAAAGACTGGCTTTTGCATTGGATGTTAACATGTGACTGGATTACTATATCTATTTGTAGAACTTTTGCATGATTGTGTTGTTGCTATACAAACAACACTATAACTCACACTGTTTACCCCTCCTCTTTCTCCTGAGAAAAAAATGCCAACCCAGCTTCAATTTCATTGCAAAATACTCAAGCCATATCAGAATTCAATTTGTTAGAAGAAAAACATGAAAAACAGAATAATAGCAGGAAAATGAATGACAGAATAACAATTCTGCAATGGAAATAACTGTATATAATCAATGGCATGAGCCATAAGATAATGATACCATGATGAGGCAGATTTCAAGAAATAAAGTGAATCATTAGCTTTATGAGTAGTTTCATTAGAGAATCAGCAAATTTATTAGTTTTAATTCCCAGATAAAAGACTTAATTACAAAGATAAAAAAGATGACTTACAGAATAGGTAAACTATGACTTAGAATAGGTAAACCATCAGCTTGAATGGTTGCAATTTAAAGCAAAACAGCAATGTCTTTATAATTTGTGAACAGATGTTTTATACTTGGCAATAAAGATATAACAGGGTTAATGATAGTTCCTGATATTATTGTCCGGTCAATACATTCCTGAATATTAGTTCCAGGATATTAATGTAAAGCAAAGACACAGAAATGCTGCAGACAATAGCTTAAAGATAGCTCTAAGAATAAGAGCATGTCAATATATCTTATTCAAAAGGTGAAAATGGAAGTGATGGATTTCAACAAGCTCTTTAATAAACTAGAGATTGTTTATCAAGAAAAACAAAACGTTCCCCACCACTAACTTGCCACAAATTGTAAAATGCTACAAAGTAAGGGCCATAACTCCAAGAAAAATCACTGAACTTTAACATTCCAACTAAGTATAAAACAAGGCTTGGCAGTGGTAACTCCTGTAAAATCTGGTGGAATTTCAACCAGCGGTTTCAGAGAAGTAGTGCAGACCAAGGAATACAACAATTCAAGGGTCATGACTCCGCTAATTTTAATTTAATCAGAACAAGATGATAATATGCACAACTACACTTCACACTAACAACTTGTGTTGTTTGGTGAAATTCAGCCTAACTGTATACAGGAATAGTGTAAACAACAGTTACTGTAAAATAACTCAGACCAAGGGACATTACTCTGCTGAAAATCACAAAACCAGAATATGCTGATGTATGACATGTATGACTAGGCTTGGCATTGACAACTCCTGTAATATATATGTTTAATGGAATTCTGTCCAATGGTGTAAGAGAAGTTACCAAAAACATCACCAAATTTGACAAATAAAGAACCATAACTCCCTGAAAATCACTGAACTGGATCATGCCGATAATATGCATATGAAATTTGGCAAATCAAGGGCGTTAACTCTGCAGAAAAACAGCAAACCAGTACATACCAATGATATGAACCACTAGGCATCAAGCATTATGATAACTTTTGTGAAGTTTGGTGTAATTCCCCCTGGTGATACAGATGTTACAGTAAACTGGCACAGAGAATACAAAAATTAATGTAAAGATCAAAATTACAGAAAGATCAATTGATACATTTATACACTCAGAATGCATCCTGCCATGTACACGATTAAACAGCATTACAGGACTGCATATAATTTACTTAGCTGATTGATTGTTTAAGTCTAACAGACATTTATCTCCTCTGTGTATTATATAACTGAAGATTTAGCTGTATTTTATTCATAATACTATCTTGCAAATCTTTCCGCATAAATATTTCATATATAACTTTATCATTATGTAAAATATTTTTGATATACAGTAACCTTATGTAAAGAATGTTTGCTCCAAATCACTTAAACCTTAGCAATAAACTATCTACAATTTGCATAATACCGCCCCAAGTCTGAATAAAACGGAAGTGAACATCTTAATTTCATATGGTGTTTAAGTTTTTAGTGAATTCAGTCAAGGCTTTTATACATTTTTTCACATTATTCAGACAGAATAGCAGTCTACAGGACTTAGTGTTTCCTGTTCATGACTTACTTATCTTTTCAAACTCTCAGTTAGTCCATGACTATATTATTTAAGCTCTAGATGCTCCTGAAAGGTAATCTGCCTCTGTGCTGATACATAATTATACAGTATAAGCATTTATAAATTTACAGATAGCCAGTTTTTTTTAAGAAATTTCTCAGAGCTTTTCATGTGTGAGAAATTCATCATAAAAAAAGTGATTTAAACAGAACATTGTCATAAAGATGTAGTTAACCTTTAGCCTGCTGGCGGAAAGTGATTCTGCCTTATTAATGTGACCAGTGCAAACCAGATCAGCCTGCATGTCCATGCTGATCATCGTCTGCACTGTTCACTATTCGTGCAAACAGTAAATTTTCAGTGAAGACCCCTTAAGTGGTATGATGGACCAGTCCATTTTAGAAAATTAGCAGGGTAAAAGTTAACTGCTTTCTGTGCTGAGTTTGACAAATTATACTTATAGACTGCATGATGCTTCAAACATTGCAATACACCCTTACGAAATGTTGACCATGGTTGACCATGGTCACCATGGTTTTTGATGTTTCACCATGAACTAACGTGGTCAACCATCAAGTACCATGGTGAAAACATGGTCAGGACCACGGTCGGCCATGGTGATATAAGATTGACCATGGTCAACCATGGTCAGCAATGGTCAGAAATGACAATCAACAGTTTGACCATGGTCTACCATGGCCAACTTTTTTCAACCATGGTTGACCATGGTCATGTTAGTAATTTTCACAATTATCAAGTTTTGCAATGCACCAAAGATGCCTGGCTGCATTTTGGCTCCAAAAGTTTTCCTAGATATAGAAAAGTTTTCCTGCATTTATAGACAGATTCAAAGGTAAACTTTCATAGTCTGACTGTAATTAAATTTGTTGTTATCTTAGCAATATGAGTGACTTGTAAAAATAGATATAGACTGAAATCTGAAATTGTCATGTATTTTCAAGACCCTTTCAAATTTATATTTAAACATTTAATTACTTATCTGTGTTGGTGAAATATTCTGATATATTTTAAACAAACCTTATAATTTGTAAAGTGCAGAATATTGTTTCAAATACACTTATTTTAAGATATATCAAAATAGTGTATTTTGATTTCTCGTTACAAAGTAATTTTTTCACATAATATACCCAAATTTTCAGTATATTACATAAGTAACTACTACCGAAGAAACGGTCTCTCAGAATGTTGAAATTTTCTCCAATATGATTTTATGGAACAGTCAGTTTCTTTTATCAAAATTTAGCCACTTACAATGTTCCATTATAAATTATAATATCATCGAACAAGATATCAACAATCTGAGAGATGCTTCCCTCCATATTGCATACTTCTTTAAAATGTAAAAAAAACTGCAAGTCAATAAAAGGATTTTAATTTTAGGTATAGGATAGACAACGAGTGCCCTTGTCTACGGGATATATACAACGAGCAAAGCGAGTTGTATATATCCCATAGACAACGGCACGAGTTGTCTATCCGACTTAGACCACGTGACATAAAAACTGCAATTATTGAAAACTCTCCCATGCTTTCTATAGAAATTAGGATGAACGTGTTTTTATAAGAGTAATATCATCTTTGTACCGTTAGCGCTTAATTGTCAGTAGGGCATATGAAATAATGCAGGTTACTTGTATAAATTCAGTTTTACTCAAATACCGGATTTACTAAGATTTAACGTTCATTAACACTTTGAGTCATTTGCAATCACAAAATTAATGCTAAACAGTTAAATATGGATTTCTCAAAAATACTCAAAACTGGACTGCATGCTGAACAATTAGTTTTTGTGAGAAGTTTGCATGTTGGCGAAACACGATGACAGATACGTTGATTCGTTGATTCAAGAAGATAGCCAGGTTATTTATTTATTTATTTATTTAGTTAGTTAGTTAGTTAGTTATTGTTTTTATTTGTTTACTTTGTCTATCAGGATATAGTTAGAGCGTAGATGCTCGTAGGACTACGAATACCTTTTACTATATCGTGCCCTTCTTGTAAGAATGATGTAGTTGTTTTACTTTCTAACTGGGCCAAGTTGTTCGAAACTTTAACGGGTTGTAATTTAGTTTAGGTTAGTTTAGTTTATACCAATTTGTTTCAGCTCGATTGTGATGAAAGCTTTAACTGTTTAAGCTTATTGTAACCACTCTCGAGTCCGTTTCCTATGAAAACTAGTACTGGGGTTATATGAGAAGTCATGGTCGTGTCCCCAATGGTGCTTGAACCCACGACTACTGCATTAAGC
This sequence comes from Mercenaria mercenaria, assembly GCF_021730395.1. Classification (NCBI taxonomy): domain Eukaryota; kingdom Metazoa; phylum Mollusca; class Bivalvia; order Venerida; family Veneridae; genus Mercenaria; species Mercenaria mercenaria. The sequence continues at coordinate 32,313,114 of NC_069362.1, forward strand.
TGATAAACTAACCGCCTGTTAAATTTCTATTCAAGATACTAGTCTTGGTGGGTGGGAAATACTAGTATGATGTTTTAAGTTTACTGTAAAGATGATTTAGTGTTTAAAATCCTTAACAAGTACATTTGATTTTCTAAGTTTTCTAAACTGTCGAAATCTACTGATAAAGTTAATCGACCGTTAACTCAATCGCCTGTTAAAGTTTGGAACAACTGGATCCAGTTGTTTGCAAATGTAAGGATCGTGCTGACATGTTTTTTTTTATAAAAAGTGAACATAAAAAGTTACAACTGTTGGAAATGTTTCAGTGAATGTATAAATTACATTTTTACCCAGTTGGTTCTACACTAAAAATATGTAGTTTATTGTAATTCAATTTTATTGATATCTAATAAGATGGGGTCATTTTTACGATATTAACATTTAGACGTTGTCAACTGAATTTACCTCAAAGTCATTCTTATTTTTTATCCCAGTGATAACTGGTGAGAATATTGCAAGGTCATTTAACTCCGGAGTTAGCCTGTATTGTTAGATGGTAAATTGACACAAAATTCAAGCGTTTTTTTGCCCAAGTTTCCCCCGATATATATACAACGCTACTGTTGTATATGAAATATAGACGGGTACAAGTCTGCTTTGCGATTGGCTATTTACGGATTATCGTGGTCTAATAGTCAGATATACACCTAATTTTATTTCTGTCCATTTTTAACCTCATGTGAGGACTGGTTCTCACCATGAGCATAGTTGTCCGTCAGGTATCTGTCAAGACTGATCCATGTGTATGTTTTGTTAAATGGCACCACAGTTTTTTTATAGTCAATAATCGCCACGTTCGACCATGGTCATGGACCATGGTTGCCAACCATGGTGATTATTGACTATCAAAAACCGTGGTGCCATTTAACAAAACGTGGTCTAGCATGGTCATATGACCATGAACTACCATGGTAGACCATGGAAGTCCATGGTCATATGACCTTCATTTCGCCTGGGTAATGTTCCATTATTATATATCTTATCTTCCATTGTGCAAGCACTGAAAATGCAAAGCAAGCTGATAATTTAAACCTTACCTAAGAATTGCCAATATGACTCCAACATTCAATGTGACATTAAGACAGACATACAGCTGTCTGAAGATTAAAACAGAATAGAAAGAGAACAGTAAACACTTATTTTCAAACCTTCTGCCTTGAATGAAAATTTGCCAATCTTTATAAACCAGCATCCTGCCTTACTGTGATAGACATTATCTGAATTGACAAAATGCCCTAAAGCATCCTTTATACCACTCTAAGCTTATACCACACTAATGAAATAAGTAGGAAATAGAATTTCTCCTTTCCATCTGCAAGAAAATTTCACAAGAGTCTCCGAATTCCTACACAGACACTAAATTAATTTGATTTTCAGCCCAGTATGTTTTCCTACAAAAACTGTGAAGGAATTCAATTCGTTTTGAATGTACACACAATATTCTTTCAAAATCCACAAAAAGAAAACTCATGTCCAGTTAGATAAAAGATCATAATTAAGAACAATCATGTAATATGATACAACACATACTGGAAGTTATATAATTAAATATTAAAGAAACAATGTGAAACACAGAAGCAACATTACATAAAACAGATTGGTATCAGTCATTAAACACCAGCAAGACAAATTCTGAAATCATAAAACATGTAAGAGACACACTGAAACACAAAATTAAGTAACATAACAGAGAAAGAGAAAAACATGAACCAGAAAAAATCTTTAATCAGTGATAAATTAATTAATACAGCACAGAACAATTAAGTAGAAGCCAATTAAACAAGAAAGAGACAACTTCTGGAAACATGAGTACTAATGTGCAACAAAACATAGTGGGATGCAGTAGTAACATTTAGTTGACACAAAGCATGCTGGGAGTGCCTAGTCCAGTTCATGAACTTTCATGAACAGTTCATGATCATGAATTGCTCATAATTGTTCATCAGAAGTGTGTTCATGAAAAGTTCATGAACAAAACTGAGGTAGTTCCATCTCTTGCAACACAATTCATGAACAATCTGCAACTTAAAAGAGAACAAAAACCGTATTGTATGCTAGAACTTTACTTTTAATAGTATAATCATTATTCTTTTTTGGTACCACAAGCATATTATAATTGCATAACAGTTACTGTTATTTTTTACGTATGTTGACAAAAGATTAGATTTTTGTCTGTGAGGAAAGTTAAAAAGCCACAGATTCCTTTCTCAGTGTAAGAGAATTTTGAGGCGTCTGAAGGACCAGACAATGACATATCGTGGGCTGAGCGCGAAACTATTGTAACTGTATATAAATAAAGAACAAGATACAATAGTTTGCGCTCAGCCCTCAATAATCTGCATGATTGACAATAATCTGCATATGAGACAATGGAATAATGAGTTGACAAAGAACAAAATTTCTGTAGACATGACACTGATAGTGGATAACATGTAGCCATTATTCTTTAAGGCCTGTCATCAGGAATACTATATATTACACTGCTACTTTGTGTAACTATCTTCTCTTTGGGAGATAGAACAGTTACAGACAGTTATTAAAGACCATATATATTGTCAGAATACCAGTACTAAAATAAAGTCACATTTTCTGTCAACATTTATACACCATTATGGCAGTGTAAATGTTAAAGACTTGTAGATAGCCTTGATGTAAAAGCTTGAGTGCATATATAAGAGAAATCCAAGAAGAACAGAACATTGATTTTACTGAAAATCAATTCACAGATTTCAATTAATCTAGTACCAGATCTTTCTTAGAAATTGTTGTATTGAACGGTTTTATGTAATGCAGTATGAAAGTGGTATTAAAGTTTCCCAAAGCCTATATACTGAAATGAAACTGATTGTCATTTGGTACTGTTATATATTTCACTTTTTGTTATTCAACCATGATTTAAACTACAAATGTGTCACAGACACGGATGCCCCCGCAACATGAGAAATGTCACAGGCATGGTACTGCTCACAAACTAAACGAAGGACCCTTGGCCCTATTTATTTACAAAAAAAATATTGTAGGAAAACCAGAAAATTTAGAAATCTGTATATGTAGTGAAAATTGGCTAAGTTCAACCAAGGACTGTGACCTTGACCTTCGAGCTAGTGAAATGGTTGTTGCGCGTGACACATCGTCTATCCATTCTTATCATTTGTGTCAAATTATTCTGAAATCGGACCATGCATGTCCCTTTCCCGAACACACAAACAAACAAACACACACATGGAAAGGGGTAACACTATATGTCCCCTCCCCCCCATTTTATGGCGGGGGCATAAAAATCTACTTAGTTTTGGGAAAAGGATCAGATTAGTCTCGAGAAACAAAAAGAGTTAAGGCTTTTCTAGAATTATCTGACACATAATTACAGTCCATGAGCAGTTAAGGCTTTTCTGGTATAATCTGACACATATAGTCCATGAGGAGTTAAGGCTTTTCTGGAATAATCTGACACATATAGTCCATGAGGAGTTAAGGCTTTTCTGGAATAATCTAACACACATAGTCCATGAGGAGTTAAGGCTTTTCTGGAATAATCTAACAAATATAGTCCATGAGGAGTTAAGGCTTTTCTGGAATAATCTGACACATATAGTCCATGAGGAGTTAAGGCTTTTCTGGAATAATCTGACACATATAGTCCATGAGGAGTTAAGGCTTTTCTGGAATAATCTAACAAATATAGTCCATGAGGAGTTAAGGCTTTTCTGGAATAATCTAACAAATATAGTCCATGAGGAGTTAAGGCTTTTCTGGAATAACCTGACACATATAGTCCATGAGGAGTTAAGGCTTTTCTGGAATAATCTGACACATATGTCCATGAGGAGTTCAGGCTTTTCTGGAATAATCTGACACATATAGTCCATGAGGAGTTAAGGCTTTTCTGGAATAATCTGACACATATAGTCCATGAGGATATAGTCCATGACAAGTTAAGGCTTTTCTGGAATAATCTAACACATATAGTTCATGAGGAGTTAAGGCTTTTCTGGAATAATCTGACATTATAGTCCATGAGGAGTTATGGCTAAATTTCTGGAATAATCTGACACTTGTAGTCCGTAAGGAGTTACGGCTTTTCTAGAATAATCTGACATTATAGTCCAGGAGGAGTTAAGGCTTTTCTGGAATAGTCTGACATTATAGTCCATGAGGAGTTACGGCTAAATTTCTGGAATAATCTGACACATGTAGTCCGTAAGGAGTTATGGCTTTTCTGGAATAATCTGACATTATAGTCCATGAGGAGTTAAGGCTTTTCTGGAATAATCTGACACACATAGTCCAGGAGTTAAGACTTTGCTGACATGGTCGCACCGACACTGTCTTACGAGAAAACAGTTAGTCATACCATGGCGACATTCCAGCTGTGATGGTGGAGGAAGACCCCAGGTGCCCCTCCATGTATTATTTCATCATGATCGCAGGCACTGGGTTAGAACTACTGACCTTCCGTAAGTCCACTTAGATGGCTTCCTCACATGAAGAATTCACCCCTACCCCCCTCCCAGTGAGTCTGGAACGCACATCGATGAGGGCATGTGATTTGAAGTCTCGACCTTAACCACTCGCCACAGAGGCCCCGTGCCAGTATTAGAAATGATGGTTTGAAGCTTACTCAATCACAATCATAAAAATTTACAGCAATCTTATAGCAAACGTTACAGACTAGAACAAATGAACTGTCAGGTACTAGCTAACATACTAACAACAGCTGCCAAAGGGGGCATAATTAATACTATACCGGAGCAGACATTAAATTTTTTCGAGGGCTGACCGGGAAACTATTGTATCTGCATTTGTAAATTTTACAGGAGAAAGAAAAACTGAATATTTCTTAAAAAACACAGCTTAGTATTACATTCTTAGTAATCATTATCAGTTGAATAGAAATATATGTTGGCTTTAAAATGTACTCAAATATTTATTTTAAGATTTAGCAAAAGTGTCAGATAAAATAGTTTCACGTTCAAAATGACGTTATTAAATTAAAACAAGAGCTGCTGTCTCCATAGGATGACATATGCCCGATGGCACTTTGAATGAGTAGTTATGGCCGATGTTAGAGTTTAGGACCTTTGACCTACGGACTGGGTTCTTGCGCGCGACACGTCGTCTTACTGTGGTACACATTCATGCATAGTTATTTGAAAATCCATCCATGGTTGACAAAAGATATGGACCGGACAGCCCATCAATGCACTATCCTTTAATGTCTAAGTGTGACCTTGACCTTGAGCTACGGAATGGTCTTGCGCGCGACACGCGCTACTGTGGTACATTCATGCAAGTTATTTGAAAATCATCCATCGATGACAAAGTATGGACGGACACGCCATCAATGCACTATCCTTTAATGCTAAGTGTGACCTTGACTTTGAGCTACGGACCTGGGTCTTGCGTGCGACACTCTGTTTAACTGTGGTACCATTCATGCAAGTTATTTGAAAATCATCCATCGATGACAAAGATATGGACCCGAGCCCATCAATGCACTCCTTTATGTCTAAGTGTGACCTTGACCTTTGAGCTACGGACTGGTCTTGCGCGCGACAGTCGTTTACTGTGTACACATCATGCCAAGTTTTTGAAAATCCATCCATCGATGACAAGATAGGACCGACACGAAATTGCGGACAGACTGACAGACGACAGACGACAGAACGGTTCAAAAAACTATAATGCCTATCCCTTCCGGGGCATTAAAAATTAACCGTGAAATCTATTGTATCTGACTTATTAAATTCATTAATTTCATGAATATTCTAAAAATTCAAAATTCAAATATTTGAATCTGATTGACTTGTGCACTGATCTTACATAATTATACATCATGATTAAGCATATCGATGAAAATGTGTTTGATAGTTCTCTTAACTCGAAATGGACCGGAAATATTAGAATGATGCCTTGAAGCTTAATTCATTTCTAATTATAATAATTATCGCTTATCTGTATATACTTTGACCAGAAATCTAAATGAAATAACTAGAACATACTAACCAGTAATAGGCATAATTAATAATATGTTTATCATACTTAAATTTTTTGTTTTGGTGTGCAAGCGTATGCATAATACTTGACTGTACCATTCATTACATCGGATATAAATTTCATACATGGAATCAAGAAATAATTTAGCTAAATGAAGCTTACAGGGGGAAATGAGCTGCAGCATGGAAAACCAAATAGAGCATTTATGACCCGTGTGGATCCAGACATTGCGATCTGTGCAGTTGGTCAAAATCTTTATGCTTGCTAATGTTGTAAGTTTCTCTAAGGAAAAGTAAACAGTATGGATCCTGACCAGACTGCGCAGTGCACAGCTATGTTGGTTTAATTTGGACAGTTTCACCCTCCCAATTTCAACAAGATTAATATTTTACCAGGACAGTCCGTGAATCCACGGTCATATTTCAGTAATGTTACAGCACTTTTGTGTTTTAACCTATATAGCCAATGATGTGCAGTGCATGGTTACAGAGTTCTGTTGCTTTTGAAGTGACTGTGTAAGATAACAATTGTTTGTTTCCATTGTTTGTTTACAGTATTCCGACTACCCAAAAGTTGGTCCAACCCTAAAATTTTAATGTTTTTATGCCTTAGCGATTTTTTTTTCAAATTTTAATAAAAAATCGCAGAACTGCATTTGTTTATGCTTTAAACATTGTCATTGATTTAGAAAGGAACTTATTGTGCTCTAAAGGCATTAACCTCTTTTGTATTCATTTTTGGACATAAAATAATTCCGAAAAGTCTCAATAATTTTAAACAAACAAAAACATTCCAACCACCTACCTAATTATTTTGTGCATGCTACCGAAAAGAAAAACAAAAGTAGGCCAAATTACCTTTATGTGAACAATTTAATTATGTGATTTTGTTCTCTGTATCACCTGTGTCCAGCTACAGTAGTAGTGAAACTTTGGTAAAGACAGAATATTATCAAGATCATTTAAAAAATGTGAAACAGAGATTTCTTACATGACACGTCTCTTTCTTTTGGACAAAGGTATTCATATACACTCAAAAATTTAAATCATTATGTAAAAAAAAAAGGACAAACATGGACAAGATGTTTTTAACAGAACTTCAGTTTATTACAATAACCTAAACACCTTTACAATTTGAGGCTAAAATTTCAAAAATGACAGACAGCAAATGAAAAGCCAGAAAGCAAGCACATGACCACACGCATGTGCGATAATGAATATAACTTAGGCATTTTGCATGCCTTACCTCGAAGCATACAACCCTCCCATGTGACAGAACAGCAATCAGCTGAGGAGTCACAAAGGAAACTAAGGTAATGATCATTGACCTAATTTGGTCATGCGCATTTTCAAAAGTAAAGGACAAGAAAAAGCAACAAGATAGCATTATGTCAATAACAGAATGACACATGGCTAACTCTGTCTTCTATATTTTCATAAAAGTAGTATAAAATTAAGTCGATACCATTACGTGTAAGCCATGACTGTATGAATTTACGTGGTTATAATAGAGCCACGTCACACTAACAACTCATTTGGTAATTTCAGACTTTGCAACATGTGGCCAGATCAGTCTGACTGGTGTTTGCTAAATACAAAAACCCATTAAACTTTTTCAAGAAGCAATTTTCTGATCCTATTTAAATTCAACAACTAAAAGCACAGGGAAGCTGGATCTACGTAAGTCTGACAGAAATTTACGCAGTCATGAAGACACTTTTTTGCATGACATGGCTCAATTATGTAATGTATTCAGCATTAATTTTTTGGGAAATTGGCTTTGAAGCTTACAAGCCGAGTTCTTTTGATAAAATAGTAACAATTTCCACAATAAAAATAAACGAGGATCACAGGTCGTGAAAACGCTCACCTCAGTAATAACAATTTACCAAATGTATTAAGCTCTTGGCGTTCTTGGTTTTAGATAAATAATATTTTCAATCTTTTCCTACATAAGTGTATGTAAAGAAGTGATTTTAAGAACAGCTTGAAATATCTTGGGTAGAGGTCCTCACAAACATTTGACAGTTTTGTTTAAACAATTCATGCTAGCAATCTGCAAATGAGGACTTTGCACGCTGAAGACCAACCTCAGACGCAACAAATGTGATGTATGATTAGGACTCACTGTTGCATGAAGGATCACTTGTTCTAAGTAAATCAAGACCTGACACCCCATTGAAGTTTGCACTAAACATTTTATTCATAACCATTGTGTTTGCAGTTCCGTGAAACTATTGTATCTGTATCACATTATGTGAAAATGTTAATGTAAACTATTATTTATTTTAGTTCTTAAATATTCACATAAAACCTGAACAACAGTAACAAGTTTTCTCCTTGTTTGGTGTTTAAATTACAGACCATAATGTCACAAATAATGTTTTTTCAAATTGAGACTGTAACAGGAAAAGTTACTGGGAAACTATTGTATCTGCTAGAGGCAGATACAATAGTTTCCCGGTCAAAGAACTTTTAAGAAGTTGATGGTTGCAGATACAATATTTTCACGTTATTAAAAAAAGAACAAGAAATTATGGGAAAGTTTTTATAATATTTTTGCAGTAGATGTATGACAATAAAAGGCTTAAGAAAATGCAATAAAACATTTTTGGTCAAAATGTCAGATACAATAGTTTCCCGGTCAGCCCTCAATTTGTGTGACAATGGAGGACAAATACTTTAAGTTTAAGTAATAAAAGAGATAAAGTTACTGCAAGTGTCTTAAAAACTTTAAGCAAGATATAGATACAGACACAGATGACACCGATGCTCACTCAAGAATGAGTATTCATTATACAGTTAAGCAGAAAATTAAGATCTCTAATTTCATCACCAAGTCCTCTATAAAAAATTTGTGCGCATCATTGTGCATCAATAACTCACTGCAAGTCATGCAAATAACAGATAGCTCACTTGTCATTAATCAAAACAACTGTAAATAAGGAGTAATTACAGTAACAATCAAATATGACATGTCTAACGAGAAAACAGTAAGTCATACAGCTACCTGTGACAGGACGACACAACAAATTATCACGCAAGTTATGTAATGTACTGCTGTCCACTGTAAAGTCATAATTTTTTAGTGTTGAGTCAAAGTACATTACTGACCTGTTTCTAAACTGTGCGTTTACTAAACTAAGGGGACATTGTTATATACAATGTCATAATTATATAAGCATAACTGACAATTAAATCTTGTCAATTATTTGACATAATCAGTCACTTACAAGGACAATTAAATAATGAAAAATAACAGTCTTAAATTATAATAACTCCTAGTCAACACAATTTAAATATTTTATAACTAAGCAACCTGAGAAATCATTGAAAACAAGGTTTTTTAAAACAAAAACCATTTTTAAGAAATATCTTTGCATCTAAGTGACTTTTTTTTTTTCAATTATTCACTGGCAATTTTTTTCCAACTTTTTCTTAAACAGTTTTCTTAAGTAGAAAAACCTGAAATGCTAAATTTTGACGTTACTTAAAGCTACCTACAACTAAAGTTTCACTTGATTCTCATTACCTATCTAAAGACAATACTAGTAACAAAACCTTTTTCTCTCAATATTTTCAGTTATTATGGGTTATCCATTTGTAATGAATGACCTGACCTCAGGGTTCTGCCGAGGCCACAATATCGTGGGAATCTCGTAAAAATTATAAATGTCACATTAAAATTGGTCTGGAAGTATTAGTTGTCACATTATGAAAATTTTTAGGACAAAATGTCCATGTGGGACGACCAATACTGAGTACTGAATCCTTCATTTTTCTTCCGCACCCAAATAGAAGAGTTTCCCCGCAAAAACGTCATTTTGATCATCAATCTGTATCTGCAGACAAGAAAAACATTCAGTTTAATAATTAATGGCCTAATACTTCTTGTGGCTTCATGAATGCCCCATAGAACACACAAACCCAATGTTGTTAACTTCCACCCACTGTCTCAGCAGGTGAAATTGAAAGTGAGTCCAATTTGACCGCTTAAAATCTGTGGACCATTCCACACTAACTGTCTCCAAAACTGAAAATACGTCACAAAGTCAAACCTGTGACAAATGGTGCAAAAAATTCAGATGAAGCCAAAAAGATAAGTGACTCTAAATTTCAGGAGAGTTTGTTTAAAGAGTACCATAATGGTTGGACTACAATAAAGACTTCAGTTGTAGCAATATTTTGTTACTGATTTATTTCAATGACATATGGTCAAAAGCAGTTGTCCCTAAGATTTTGAAAATGTCAGTGTCCCCACATTTTTCATACCAAAGGGACATGTGTCTCAACCATTTTTCATCCTTGGCAAAACACTGTGACCATAACTCTACTAACCCCATATCAAACCCAAACATAAGCTTCGGGCAGGCCAAGTGTCATCCTTCAACAAAGTTATTGAAAATATACTGATAATGGTGACCTTGACCCTACATGAAATCCCTACATTTGTCTTAATTACTGTAAATTAAAGTATCATATATATATATATATATATATATGTCAAGACAGTTTAATTTCAAACGAGTCAACAACACATGTTTATTTTTAACTAAATTTTGGACACAAAAATGATTTTCAGAGAGGCCACCATGATTATCAATGACTTAATTTTACCTCAATGTGACTACTTGTGCACATTGCAGACACGGTTGTATTTAGGTTGATCAAACAAGAATTCATTACTTCCTACCATTAGAACAAGTTAAAAAAATCCAAAAATTTCTCAGTTTACATATTATATCAAGCTGTATATAGCTGAAGGAAGTAAGATCAACAGAATAAGTAAATAATTACAATGATTCGTAACAATGTCTTCAAACAGAAGGCTATATTACACCAGATGTTCACGGACTGCTGCAATAATGAGAAAGACTAGTTAATTTTACACCTGTGAGTGGTTTTATGTTCTTTTACCAAATGTTTAAAACTGCAGAAAAAAATAAAAATTTCCCATGTGTACTTCACTTACTGATTACTGAACAATTAACAGAAGTTTCTTGGAAAACGCTGCCTCAATCAGAAGTAAGTTATTTTATTCTATACTGATGTCCCCAGAGGAGTTGAGTATTTGAAGAAATGTATAAGAACCAATACACAACATCCATCAACATAGTTCACAAAGAAACAAAACTCTTGCACCAGTTTTACCAGTATTCCGGTTGGTTTCTATACAGTTACTGTAATTATACCAATTGCATGTGTACTTCAAGTCAGAACTAAATTTTGGTATTACCGCTTGTACATGTTAATTAGAATCGTTTGTCTGATAAAATTACTTCCCCTCATAGTAAAAATTATCTCCCTTGCTCATTAAGCTGTACAAAGGAGTATGCAGTATTTGAAAATCACTTAATCAAGTTAATCAGCTCCTTTTTCTTCCAACTTCTCCATTAGCAGCACAGTAACTTTTGATCTGTTGACAGACATAACGGATTTACTGCAGATTATGCCTTCACTGGCCTGTTTTAGTGGTCATGCATCTATATGTATTTATTCTATACCTATCTTTTTCATTGGCATTTCTACCATATGACCCTCCATTATATGTCTATATTGGTTACATTATATTTCATATATTAAGGTTCATCCATGCAGGAATAACATGATATATTATACTAAGTAACAGATCATACTGTCATACACATTAATTCCTACTTGTCCTGGGGCTAAATACTTTGTAACAATTCAAGCTGTTGCTTTAATCTTGATTCACCCGGACATGGATGACCACTGGCTAATGAACCATTTAATTGTTCTTTGGTGCAGTCTTGTCTCCACCAATTAAGCCTAGGGCAATTTGAAGTCAATGGTCAAGCAGAAAGTATACATCTACAAGATCACACAGGTGTATAAATATGTAGTGATAAAGAAAGGTATATGGAATACTGACTGTATCATTTACATTCATTTACATCTTGCATGTTACTATTATTTCTGATCTTCAATCAACTGTTGAGTCATAATTAAACACATTACAACCACGTATATTTAACTGTAACACAAAAGTTTTGATCATCTGTACCGCTTTCAGTTGCGTTTGTACTTCTTGCTACACATTTTACATCTACATGGAAACACCTGACAGATAAGAGATAACCAGCAATAAGAAAACATTCTAAAAATTGAAAAACAAAAAACAATATTAACTACCCCTCCCACACCAGTAAAAAAACCTCCTTCAATAAAATCATCCTAAAACTATACCTCATCATCAGAAGCTTCTGCTGGCTCTGTCTCTGGTTGTGTAGTTCCTGGTATGGGCTCTGGTTTGGACTCTGGTTTAGATTTTGTAGACTCCGGTTTAGATTCTGCAGACTCCGGTTTAGATTCTGTAGCCTCTGGTTTAGATTCAGTAGACTCCGGTTGGGATTCTGCGGGTTTCAACTCTTCACTTATCAGTCCCGGTGGGTCAGCATCAGGGTCATTTGGTCCAACTTCATCTATTTTAATAGTAACTTGTTGTACTGTTACTTCCCTCTTAGTTTCTGCAGGTTTATTACTACCATGTTCTTCTGTAGAGGAACTGGCCCCTGTGTCATTCACTTTTTTCTCTTCTTTTAGGGCTTCCCCTTCAGCCTGGGACTTATTTGCATATTGCCCAGAAGCCCCAGTCTCTTTACCCTTTGATTCTCCTAATTTAAATTTCCTTGTGAATTTATTTCCCATTTTTAAAGCACTCAACTAACATTCACTATAAAAAACTATTTTTACTCCAAATAAATCAGGAATGCTAGACAGGCATTAATCACCACATCTATATCTAAACAACTTATTACTTTTCCAGGTTTTCTCCGAGCAACATGCGGTAACACTTGTACTCTCCACTAAAATTACTGAAAATTTCCAAACATTCCCAGAAAAAGGTTTCCAACAATACTTTTATCAATTGCAAAACAGTATGTTCACAAACCACACACCAGAGTGTGAGTTTCAACAATACATAAATAATTACAAAGTTTGTTAAATGTTAAAGTTTTCCATCTTCTCACATCACTTCACACTGCACAAGCTATCTCAAGCTCAGTGAATCGTAATACCTGGCCTACATCGCCTACATCTCCGTCAGAATTTACATAAAAGTCGCTATAGCTAAATACAACATTACTAAAGCAGGAGAGAAAAAATAATATTAGTTGTCTACAGTTTTCGATGTTATCAAAAAATACCAATGTAATCCTATTGTAAAAACTTTTTTTTCAAATGAATGAAGACAAGCGAGAATTGATTCGCAGGCTGGATCAATGTTATGTATTTTAATCACAGTATTTGAGAGAGAAATGTTTCCGATAACTGATCAATCACATCCTAGCTTCTCTCCTGTTCTACTCCATAACTGATAGATACTGCTGTGGTGGTCAGGAGGTTGTCACACAATCAACATTGTACTGTTGTTAAAGTAAACACTGTAAGTGTAATGGTCAACATTGGCTGTTTTATCTAATGTCTGTTACTTAATGGTTAATAGGGGGTGTCATTCTGAATGTTGCTGATATTTTACACTAGAGTAACTGTTAGTATGCTGATGATTACAGGTGATATCACTGACTTGTCAGGGTGTTGATGTCAAAATTCTCAGAGAGCTGAAGATTTCACTGGTGCTGATATTCAACTCTTAGTGCTGATGTTCATACCATTGCTGATATATAGGGTTGATGTTTACAATGCTACTGACATTTTAACTAGTGTTGACATATAACTCTTAAGTGTTGAGATGTATGTTTCACTCTTAACTGGTACTGACATATATCTCTTTGAGTGCTGATGGTTACATTGGTACTGACACGTAACTCTAAGAGCTGATTGTTGCACTGGTACTGACATATATTCTTTAGGGCTGATTGTTACATTAGTACTGACATAATATACCTCTTGGAGAGCCGATAGTCATTGGTACTGGCACACATCTCTTAAGAGTGCTGATGGTTACACTGGTACTGACACATATCTCTTTGACCTGATTGTTACACTGGTACTGACATATATCTCTTAGAGCTGATTGTTATATTAGTACGGACATAATATACCTCTTGGAGAGCTGATGGTTACATTGGTACTGGCACACACATCTTAGAGTGCTGATGGTTACACTGGTACTGAAACATATCCCTTAGCATTAGTACTGACATATACCTCTTGGAAAGCTCATGGTTACACTGGTACTGACACATATCTCTTTAGAGTGCTAATGGTTACACTGGTACTGAAACATATCCCTTAGAGCTGATTGTTGCACTGGTACTGAAATATATCCCTTAGAGCTGATTGTTACATTAGTACTGACATACACCTCTTGGAAAGCTGATGGTTACACTGGTACTGACACATATCTCTTAAATATGCTGATTATTACACTGGTACTGACATATATTCCTTAGAGCTGATTGTTAAATTAGTACTGACATATACCTCTTGGAGAGCTGATGGTTACATTGGTACTGCATACGTCTCTTAGAGTGATGATCATTACACTGGTACTGGCATATATCCTTAACAAAGCTGATGGTTACCCTGGTACTCACATATATATCTTAGAGTGCTGATGATTACACTGTACTGACTTATACCTCTAAGAGTCCTGATGGCTATGCTGATACTGACATACATCTCTCAGAGCTGATGGTTACATCTGCACTGACATATATCTCATAGAGCTGATGGTTACACTGGTACTGACATTTACCCCTCAGAAAGCTGATGGTTACACTGGTACCGATATGAATCCCTTGGAGCTGATTGTAACATTAGTACTGACATATAACCCTTAGAGAGCTGATGTTTAAACTTGTAATGACATATATCCTTTAGACAACTGACAGTTTCACCCTGTACTGACATATATCCTTTAGAGAGCTGACAATTTCACCCTGTACCGACATATTCTTTAGAGAGCCGACAGTTTCACCCTGTACTGACATATATTCTTTAGAGAGCTGACGGTTTCACCCTGTACAGACATATATTCTTTAGAGAGCTGACAGTTTCACCCTGTACCGACATATATTCTTTAGAGGGCTGATGGGTACACTGTTACTGATACATGTATATTTCCCTTAGGGAGCTGTTGATGGTTACATTAGTAATGACATATACCCCTTAGAGAGTTGATGGTTATACTGGTACTGAAATACATCCCTTAGCGAGCTGTCGATTATACTGGTACTGATATAATCAAAACCCTTTTAAGGACAAAACAATTTTACAAATGAATAGGACAGAGGTATGTAATACACGTTTGTCAAAAGTTATCAAAACTGGTATGTAGTAAAAATATAAATTGCAGGTCAGTGGTAGGTCACTGTCCTGTCCACAATGCTATTAATTGTTTGTTATTATTATTTAAATAACTGACAACCATATCAAGCCAAATTAGATAATTCCTTTTATATAAGATAGGTTTTATGAGGAAAATGGCAATGAAAGTATTCTAACGTTTCAATTAGAATTTAGTCATCCAGATATAATAGTATTTAATAACATATTTGAGCCGTGCCATGAGAAAACCAACATAGTGGCTTTGCGACCAGCATGGATCCAGACCAGCCTGCGCATCTGCGCAGTCTGGTCAGGCTCCATGCTGTTCGCTTTTAAAGCCTATTGGAATTGAATAAACTGTTAGCGAACAGCATGGATCCTGACCAGACTGCGCGGATGTGCAGGCTGGTCTGGATCCATGCTAGTCGCAAAGCCACTATGTTGGTTTTCCCATGGCACGGCTCATTTAATAATTATGTTTTAGCTAGAGATGCTATGTGGTAAGCATTCTGTTCATTCTGAAGCAGTAAAGTACTAGTTTTGGCTCAAATATGAAAAAAAAAATATTCAAAACATCAGTCTTACAAGCTCAAACTCTGCAATTCGCAAGATCATAGAAGAACTAGAGATGCTTTTGAGAAAAGCGCATGTCTCCCACAACTGCCCCTATGAAAAATGTTAGTTTCTCTAGATGTTTTAGACGAGTGGATCCAATTAGATGGTCTGGAAGAGTGGATCCAATCAGTATTTCAAGGGCCATAAATCAAAAGTGCCTGGGCGGATTTGGCTAGTTATCGAACTTGGGTAAGGTCTTATGGCCAAACACATTTTGTTCAAGTTTGGTGAAGCTCGGATGAGAAATGTTCGACTTAAGAGAGCGGACAAGAGTAAACAGACGGATTTTTTCAGTAATTCAAGGGCCGTAACTCTAAAATGCCTGGACCGATTTAGCTAGTTATCGAACTTGGCCGAGGTCTGATGGTCAAACATATTTTGTTCAAGTTTGGTGAAGATCGGATGAGAAATGTTCGACTTTTTGTTGAAGATCGGATGAGAAATGTTCGATTAAGAGTGCGGACAATGAGTAAACAAGGAGTTTTTCGGTAATTCAAGGGCCGTAACTCAAAATGCCTGACCGATTTGGCTAGTTATCGAACTTGGCTGAGGTCTATGGTCAAACACATTTTGTTCAAGTTTGGTGAAGATCGGATGAGAAATGTTTGACTAAGAGTGCGGACATGAGTAAAAAGGCCAATTTTTCGATAATTCAAGGGCCGTAACTCCAAAATGCTTGGACCGATTTGGCTAGTTATCGAACTTGGCCAAGGTCTCATGGTCAAACACATTTTGTTTAAGTTTGGTTTGAAGATTGGATGAGAAATATTCGAATTAGAGTGCGGACAAGAGTAAAAAACCGATTTTTGGTAATTCAAGGGCCATAACTCCAAGACGCCTGGACCGATTTGGCTAGTTATCGAACTTGGCTGAGGTCTTATGGTCAAACACATTTTGTTGGTGAAAATCGGATGAGAAATGTTCGACTTAAGAGTGCGGACAAGCTTTGTGACAGACAGACACACAGACACATGGACACACAGACAGACTGGAGTAAATCAATATGTCTCCCACACCACTATGTGGTAGGAGACATAACTCTTAATCAAACTGAAAAACTTTGCAAGCATAAGTTTACCATTGAAGTCTGGAGGTGCTTCCCTTCACTTGAGGATTTGTATCTTTCTGGCTGGGCATTCACTATTGTGGCAATGCCAGAAAGCTGATTACAGCCAAAGTTACTGACTGGAACCCTCATTGTTTAAAATTATACCTCAGCAATACAAGAGCTGTCTGATGACAGCGCGCTCGACTATTCGAAGAATTGATTGAAGAATGGGGTCAAAATATTTCCACGGAAATTCAGACAAAAGAAATAAATAGATTAGACAAACAATGTTCCTGTATTACTATGATTTCGATAAGTCTTGCACTAAATGACAATATATGAGCCAATTTCAAAGTCCAAAAAGGGCCATAATTCAGTCAAATAGTTATGTACTCTTGCCTACAGATGGAAATCATAATGATAAACAAGTGTTCAAAGTTTAAAAGCCATATGTCAAATAGTTTTGACAAAACATGGATTTGTATGAAAACAGAACCAATTTCAAAGTCAAAAAAGGGCCATAATTCAGCCAAAATAGATGACAGAAGTATGTTCTCTTTCCTACAGATAGAGACTATTATACTAAACAAGTGATAAAAGTTTCAAAGCCATATGTCAAACACTTTACAAAAAATATGAACTGGTACGAAAAACTTAACCAAGATTTCTAAGTCAAAAGGGGTCATAATTCAGCCAAAATCCTTGATGGAGTTATGTACTCTTGCCTATAACTGGACATGGTGATGGTAAACAGGTGCTGAAAGTTTCAAAGCTTTATCTCAAAAGACTTTGTCAAAATATGAACTGGTACGAAATATTAACCATGATTTCTAAGTCAAAAAGGGCCATAATTCAGCCAAAATCCTTGATGGAGTTATGTGCTCTTGCCTATAACTGGACATGGTGATGGTAAACAAGTGTAAAAAGTTTCAAAGCTTTATCTCAAAAGACTTTGTCTAAATATGAACTGGTACGAAAAACTTAACCAAGATTTGTAAGTCGAAAAGGGCCATAATTCTGCCAAAATCCCTGATGGAGTTATGTACTCTTGCCTATAACTGGCCATGGTGATGGTAAACAAGTGTTGAAAGTTTCAAAGCTTTATCTTAAAAGACTTTGTCAAAATATGAACTGGTACGAAAAACTTAACCATGATTTCTAAGTCAAAAGGGGCCATAATTCAGCCAAAATCCTTGATGGAGTTATGTGCTCTTGCCTATAACTGGCCATGATGATGGTAAACAAGTGTTGAAAGTTTCAAAGCTTTATCTCAAAAGACTTTGTCAAAATGTGAACTGGTACGAAAAACTTAACCAAGGTGTGACGCCGACGCCGTGGTGAGTAAGATAGCTCTACTTATTCTTCGAATAGTCGAGCTAATAAAATCATTTCATATTCAGTTCTTTATGATACAGCATTCAAGAAATGTATTCTAGCTTTCTTATTCTCTTAATTTAATCACAACAAACCTGTCATTGTTTTTAGCTATAATAAATCTCCAAGAGAAATGCTTACAATTAAATAAGCCCAGGTTTTATAGTTTTCTTTAATATGTACACATGCAATACGTCATCAGAAAACATTAAAACAAATGTGTAAGAACATTTGAGCCGTGCCATGGGAAAATCAACATAGTGGGTTTGCGACCAGCATGGATCCAGACCAGCCTGCGCATCCGCGCAGTCTGGCCAGGATCCATGCTGTTCGCTAACAATTTCTCCAATTCCAATAGTCTTTAAAAGCGAACAGCATGGAGCCTGACCAGACTGCGCGGATGCGCAGGCTGGTATGGATCCTTGCTGGTCGCAAACCCACTATGTTGGTTTTCTCATGGCACGGCTCATTTAAAGAACTAGATATTACTACTGTATATATATGATGTTGATTGGTACAGTTTGGTTTACATGGCAGGAAAAACCACTAACAGAATAACAGGTTCCATTGTTTGCTACAGTTTGCATGGTCACATTTAAGTTGTAAAACGGCCGGAAAATGAATTCTTTTAGGTCTCATTCCTATAATATTCCTGAGAATGAAAACATTCTAAAATCAGTTAACATTAATTTTTCCAGACAGGGCAATATAGCACAGAATCAATACAAAAATACCTTATAAACAGTATTTAATTGCCTGCAGTGATTTGAAGGCAATCAAGTTCGTTATGTTATTGATTACCTGTGAACATAACAACAAGAACATGTCAAAGTCCTAATTGCTTTCAATCAATGCTGAAACATCTGAATACATTAAAGATTCTTCTTCAATTGTTACTATATTGTGAAATCATTTTTATTCGCGTAGGACGAATTTGCGCGAATCTTGCGATAGAACCGATGCGCAAATTTAAGACCCACTATTATTATTTTTTAATTTACAGTTTCATTTATAAATTTAAAATGCACGAATTAAAACCCACGCGAAACAGTCCTTTTTCGTGTTTGCGCGAAATTTCATGCCAGCGAATTTAAATGATTTTACAGTATCTGATGCAGATTGAGCTTATTTTCATCAAAAGTGATTTGGGCAAAGGCAAATGTTCAAGGGCATAAATTGTTGTGGGTAAAAACAAAGTCAGTGGAAATTTCTATAAGTGTATAATTTACTGCTTTGGTCATTCATAGGAATAGATATTTTGAGACCAAAAGATGGGGATGTCAATACCAAGTCTCCGGGTTTGGTACTATAACTAACTTGTTAGTCATATTATACATTTTCCTACTATTTCAAAGAAATTAGGACAAATGCTAGCTATCATTATACCGTATTTTCCCGTATTAACGCCCCCGGGGGCGTTACATTTTCCAAAGAGGGGGCGTTTAATTGAGGTAAAAAAATAAAAAATGAAAATTTTTACAAAACTTAAAAACATCGTTCAAACTAGCTGTAAAGTGTTTCTGTGTTGTTTAATCCCCCCAAAACGTAATTATTTGGCATCCAATTTAATGCAGTGTGTCTTTTATGCATTTAAATACGGTACCTCGTGTATTCCATGTCTGGCTTTTTGACACGCTCGCGACACTACACATTACGTCATGACCCAAACAGCTGTGTACTCCGATAACATTTTCCTTAGTACATGCGGGTAGCTAATTGCGCAATACACAATGTCAGTGTTTTGACATGCTGCTGTGCCTGTTTTTAAATTAAAAGTTCTTCAAACTGCCGAAGAAAAGGGTATATCGTAAACACATTGCTGCAAGTTTGTTTAAAGTCGGCAGGAAGCGTGTGCGCGAGTGGTGTAAAAACAAATCAAAAATGTATTTACCGTTTAATTTTCTGTTACGTACCGTACTTAGTACAAATGTTTTGGACTTACGGTACATGGACTGTTTAAAAGTGTGTTTAATTTTTAATACATTGGACTTTAGTACTGTAAATTACTTATTATGTGGACTTAAAAATGAGGTAGGTGATTTTTTCCCGTTCTTGTTGACTTTTTTTCCCTCCAAAATGGGTGGGGGGCGTTAATTAGAGGGGGGGCCTTAATTCGGGAAAATACGGTAAATGCAAAAACGCTGCGTTTTACTCCACCCCTTTTTTCATAGCCATGATCAATGTAGAATGTGTGTAGATAACTTAAAATGATAGCCAAAGACACATCTTTTTGTCCCAAGAGGAACACAATCACTCAGAAATAGCTACAATGAATATCCTCCCTGACAGATTATTCTCCTATCAATATAACTTTAAATGATTGTGTCCAACATCTTTGTGGAATAAGTCAGTCAGTCCCAAACAGCATACAAGTCCTGATCAATAGATAGTATAAAAGAACAGCAAACAGCAAAGAATCAATATATACAAGATTTCTGTAGCAATACTCATGTTTTCCAATCAATCAGACAGAATACCGCCAATATATTGCCACAAGTGCAAGAAAATTTGATGTATACAAATAGCTATCATTAAGGTCTGGGAATTATCCTCAGTAAAATTTAAATTATACCTTACATCAGTGTGAACAACCTTGCAATGAACTTCTTAGATATTAGTGTGATAGTACCTAAAAGGAAATAATTAAGACAGAATATAATCAAAATTGTTTCATTTACCCAGCAGATCATTCTGTATAATACATTTGAGCCGTGCCACGAGAAAACCAACATAGTGGGTTTGCGACCAGCATGGATCCAGACCAGCCTGCGCATCTGCGCAGTCTGGTCAGGATCCATGCTGTTCGCTTTCAAAGCCTATAGCAATTACAGAAACCATTAGCGAACAGCATGGATCCTGACCAGACTGCGCGCATGCGCAGGCTGGTCTGGATCCATGCTGGTCGCAAACCCACTAAGTTGATTTTCCCATGGCACGGCTCATTTTATTAATCAATATTCATAATGCGACATAAAAATTTCTTCTTCTTCACATTTCAATGGCCAAAACTCCATTTTAAAGACTCAGGAATTTTATTTTCAGGTGTTAGGAAATAGTGCATAATTTATAATTCTCTAAATGTAAATGTCAAAATGTTGCAAGACTATTTATATGAAATACAGAACTCTTGTTTTTACTTGTTTCCAATAGGTTAAATGTAAGTGATTTTCCATCTTTTCATAGTGGATTAAGACCCCAACTTGCCCCTCTGGGTACTGTTTATAGCATGGGTGGGGCACCTGGACAAATCCACCAACCTTCCATAAGCCAGCTGGATTGGATTAGACGCCTTTGTAAAGCTGGCCAGACTACCACCTCAACACTGACTTTAACACAGAAACTCTGACTTTTATCATGCTTAGAAATGAATGGCACTGGCTTAGAAATAAATGGAGTACTTGCTGTGTAAATACACTGAAATCATTGCACACAGCAATACAATTATTTTTATCATCTTGTTAAGACAAAATCAGGAAATCTCTGGCATTCCATTAGATAATAATATGAGCCATGCCATGAGAAAACCAACATAGTGGTTTTGCAACCAGCATGGATCCAGACCAGCCTGCGCATCTGTGCAGTCTGGTCAGGATCCATGCTGTTCACTAATGGTTTCTCTAATAATAATAGTCTTTGAAAGTGAACAGCATGGATCCTGACCAGACTGCGCAGATGCGCAGGCTGGTCTGGATCCATGCTGGTCGCAAAACCACTATGTTGGTTTTCCCATGGTGCGGCTCATATTGTCTATCTGAACCCTGCTGTTTTCTCAGACTATACTGTGACATTACAGAATGTTTGGCTAGCTTAAATCCTGCTTAATATTGGTAATATTCTGATTAAGACAAATTAAACACAATACCTTTCTATATAATTATATGTTGTAACTGACAACAGTTTTTATAAAGCAATTTAGTTTTTAACACAATTATATCTTGCATCTGATTTCATTAAAAAAAAAACTCAATTTTTTTTAAAACACTAAAAGCCTACCAGACAATCAGGTACCTAAAATGTAAAAGTCATGTTTTAAAAACAGTCTTGACAACACCTGGTTTCCTCAAATCTTAATGAAGACACTAAATGGTTTACATTATTTTATTGACTTACTTTTTTATCACCGTTTTCCAGTCTATGTACAAGTTCATCAACATCAAGCTCCCTGGAGTTACCTGCTCTTGATGGTGGTGCTGGAGTACTCCGTAGGGACTGTATAGTTAGCTCCCTTACATACTAAAGTCAACAATGTTATATATATGATCACTTTTTGGGAATTTCGTCAAATACTTCTACAATGTAAATTAATTGAAGCAGTAGACAATTACAAAGAACTTTGATTAAACTAAAGAAGCTATTTTCTATTTAAATCAACAGAAACTTCACAGATAATTATCATTCAAAATAAATTTGATCGCATAATTGTGAAACATCACTTCTGTATTGCTACTATAAAGTCAGGTATTTCTGCTAGGCTGTTCAAGCGTAATTATGTGGAATCCCTAGTGATATGTTGGTGCCCTCTACACGTACATGCCTTAACTGAGCAACAACAAATCGCTTGAGATTCAGCACAGAACCAACACAAAAATCATGCATTTTTCCTACAGTAATACAGCCTTTCATGAGTATTTATTTTTGCAAAAACGGACAGGTTAAAGCTTAGATATAGAGTGAAAATTGCTTGTAAAAACTTCTGATTATACAGTGAACTATAAAATATATCTATTTTTTACTTTAAGGCTGCTAGTTGTTCTGTTTATATCTTTATCAATACCAACATTCAAATTATATTCCTTACCTGTTTATACATTTTTATATACTTAAAAGGTTAATCTGCTTTATAACGGGCCAATGTGTCGATATGACATAAATCCAATTGATTAATCGAAAAAACTGTTATAATCCAAATGCATGTCTTATAATTCCAGCTGCCCTATAAACTTTAACCAAATTCACAAAAACTAGTTAAAACAATCTGAGTCACCAAGATCAGTGGTTTGAATTTTCACCTTTCACCTTTTGTTTATGAACTGCTTGAGAGAGTAATTATACACTATTGAAATTCAAACCTTGAAGGATTAGATCAATGAATTAGTATTTATCTCTAGTATATCCATTTCAAATGTTTGTTACAAGTGTTAGGCTATGGTTAAAATTCCTAAATATTTAATATGTTATCTCCCTTAGAGCTGATCCCCACTGACTTACTGATTCAGTGATAATCTTTTTTAACGATATTCACTATAGAACTTTATCAAAACACGAAAACATTACGATAAACAAATTACACCTCTATATACACCAGTCAAAGGACTCGAAAAGAAAAGTTTGTCCATCTTAAATCGGCATGATAAACACTTCAAGATATTGATATACCTTTCAACTCTGATCAGATTGGAGACTACTTCATGAAGTTTATCAAAGCACTATGGAGTACTCAAGTTATTGACAAATATTGCAGACATTTTTGACTTAACTCTTGATAACATTTCTTTGGGCAATAACATTATGATGACAGAAGCTGGCTATCCTAAACAGTGACTAACTACACTGCATCTCATACCCGCCGGCTTAGCTCAGTAGGTAAGAGCGTCGGTCTACGGATCGCGAGGTCGCGAGTTCGATCCTCGGGCGGGGCGCATGTTCTCCGTGACTATTTGATAAACGACATTGTGTCTGAAATCATTAGTCCTCCACCTCTGATTCATGTGGGGAAGTTGGCAGTTACTTGCAGAGAACAGGTTTGTACTGGTACAGAATCCAGGAACACTGGTTAGGTTAACTGCCCGCCGTTACACGACTGAAATACTGTTGAAAAACGGCGTTAAACCCAAAACAAACACACACTGCATCTCACCACGCCAACTGCCAATGTTTTGTTACATATCCAACTCACTCAAAGGTGCACTGAATTGTCACGAAACTCTATATAGTCCAATTAATTCAATGCAAAGTGCTATACATGCAACATAATTTTAAAAAATGTGCATTAAACATTATACAACCCTTTCTTATTTTTTTTTGCTTTTTTTTTTGTTGTTTCTTTTGTAATTGAATAATTATAGAAATTTTGATGTTTTTCATTATCTTTGAAGCTTATAGCAGTATTAATGCAGACTTTGTTAAGTCAAAGAGTATTTATTACAACAAATACGAAGTATGCAGACACTCTTGCATGGCTAAGTTGAATACTAGCACTTCATGTCATGAAAGAGAACTGCAGCAAAACTATTCAAACTTTAATGCTGGATAATCTCCCTTAGACAACAGATGCTACTAACGAAAATCAAGGAATCATTAGGGTCAAGAAACAGTACTATAGCAATATAATGCTGAAATTTTACTACAGAATTACCTCCACATGGAATACTGTTAAAGGCCAGCTGGGAAAGCCTATTAATTATGTCATCTTCCAGTTTCTTTTTTAACGTTACCTTACTTTTACCATGCACAAGGTAAGACAAGAGCTGTCTTCATAGGATGACACATGCCCCGGATGGCACTTTGAATGAATAGTTATGGCCGATGTTAGAGTTTAGGACCTTTTGACCTACGGACCTGGGTCTTGCGCACAACACGTCGTCTTACTGTGGTACACATTCATGCCCAATGATTTTAAAATCCATGCATGAATGACAAAGATATGGACCGGACACGTCCATCAATGTACTTTCATGAAATATGACCTTTTACGTCTAAGTGTGACCTTGACCTTTGAGCTACGGACCTGGGTCTTGCGCATGACACGTCGTCTTACTGTGGTACACATTCATGCCAAGTTATTTGAAAATCCATCCATGGATGACAAAGATATGGACCGGACACGAATGCACTATCATGAAAAATGACCTTTAACGTCTAAGTGTGACCTTGGCCTTTGAGCTACGGACCTGGGTCTTGCGCGTGACATGTCGTCTTACTGTGGTACACATTCATGCCAAGTTATTTGAAAATCCATCCATCGATGACAAAGATATGGACCGAACACGAATGCACTATCATGAAAAATGACCTTTAACGTCTAAGTGTGACCTTGACCTTTGAGCTACGGACCTGGGTCTTGCACGCGACACGTCATCTTACTGTGGTACACATTCATGCCAAGTTATTTGAAAATCCATCCATCGATGACAAAGATATGGACCGGACACGAAAATTGCGGACAGACTGACAGACGGTTCAAAAACTATATCAGTGTGCGACATTAACTTTTTAACACCGTAGCCAATGGGGCTACGAACTTCCAATTTTTTGTAGCCCGACAGAATTTTTCGTAGCCCCACTAATTTTTCACTCAAGAATGAACAAGACTTTCATTCTAGTAATATTTAATTTCTTTCAATACACTGCTGTAGGTTGGTGAATATTGATATATTTCAGAAATTTGTATGGTTTTCAGAATTGATTTCAAAATCTGAAACAGTGTTCACAAAATTGTGCAGAAAGTCAAAGACACAGAGTCATGAAAAGAGATCGAAACAGCTTTGTAGACATGGTAGACAAGAAATAGCTTGGCAGTAGACTGACCAGGGGTCTCGCTAGGCCAATTATTTTTTTGGGAGAAGTCAATTATCCCTCAAACTGATTTAAGGAGAAGTGGAGAGACTTTAGGGAGAAGTTGGAAGACTCCATTAATTTTTATATTTCTACCTCGATGCTGTGAATTGATTCAATAACCATTCATTTTCTTAGTTACATCATTTTACCATACACATTTATACCGAGTCACCACTTGTGTGAACAGTTTCTCATTCGAATAAAATTGAAAGTAAAATACATACCGGTATTCAAATCAATTCATCCATCAAAGTTATTTTTACGAAGTTAATACTTTACATGTTGTTCTTTTACCATGGATACCAAATAATTGTGTCTATAATTCCAATTAATCGCATATGTAATTGACAATTCTTTAGAAAACAACTCACACGTGTTGACAATTAAATGCTAAGTGTCAAAGACGTAACTGCGGCGCTGATTGGCCTATTACAATTGCCTCTGGTGAAACCGATAATTTGATTTGCTTTCACACTTCTCGCGAAAATCTCACAAGTACCTGAAGTAGGCGGAGCTTAAATTATGCTATCGGCGAGTGTGTATGTGTATTCAACGCACATTTGACATGGTGCAAATTGTCAAAAGATTAGCGGGTGCCCATCCAAAAAAAAATCGGGCGACTTGAATTCGCTTTGAGATTGGATTTGAGCGAAGTTTGAAGCTTCAAAGCAACTATTTTGCTCCCACGTTTGCATTGATCTTTTTGGTAAATTTATTGCTCAGAATTTTTCATAGCCTGACGGGCTACGGCCTGCTGATTTTCTGTCACCCGAGCCGGATTTTCGTAGCCATTGGCGATCGGGCTACCGTTAATGTCGCACACTGCTATAGGCCTCCCTTCGGGGGCATAAAAATAGGTTTGATGGACAAATTTTAAATAGAATGGTTTGTCATATGTTTTCGCGACTGCACATTATAGTCATGTCATGACTTCAAAAGCACGATTTAGTTTGACCAAATGGCCTCATTGTGTTCCCTTTAATTAGATTTCCATAAGGCCTTAAATTTTATGTTAAAAATATGAAACCAAATAGATGTTATGCATAATTATATGTAAAGACAAGAGGACCATGATGGTCCTGAATCGCTCACCGGTCTCCAAATGACCCAATTTTCATGAAGATCCATTGAAAAATATGGCTTCTAGAGAGGTCACAAGGTTTTTCTATTATTTGTCCTAATGAGCTAGTTTTTGAAGGCACATGACCCAGTTTTGAACTTGACCTAGATATTATCAAGGTGATCATTCTCACCAAATTTCATGAAGATCTCATGAAGAGTATGGCCTCTAGAGAGGTCACAAGGTTTTTCTATTTTTATACCTACTGACCTAGTTTTGACCACACGTGACCCAAATTTTACCTAGATATCATCAAGGTGAACATTCAGACAAATTTTCATGAAGATCCATTGAAAAATATGGCCTCTAGAGTGGTCAAAAGGTTTTTCTATTTTTAGACCTACTGACCTAGTTTTTGACCGCAGTTGACCCAGTTTCGAACTTGATCTAGATATCATCAAGATGAACATTCAGACCAACTTTCATACAGATCCCATGAAAAATATGGCCTCTAGAGAGGTCACAAGGTTTTTCTATTATTTGACCTACTGACCTAGATTTTGGTGGCACGTGACCCAGTTTCAAACTTGACCTAGATATTATCAAGATGAACATTCTGACCAATTTTCATGAAGATCTCTTGAAAAGTACGGCCTCTAGAGAGGTCACAAGGTTTTTCTATTTTTAGACCTACTGACTTAGTTTTTGACCGCAGCTAACCCAGTTTCGAACTTGACCTAGATATTATTAAAATGAACATTCAAACCAACTTACATACAGATCCCATGAAAAATATGGCCTCTAGAGAGGTCACAAGGTTTTTCTATTATTTGACATACCAACCTAGTTTTTGATGGCACATGACCCAGTTTCAAACTTGACCTAGATATCATCAAGGAAAACATTCCGACCAATTTTCATGAAGATCCATTGAAAAGTATGGTCTCTAGAGAGGTCACAAGGTTTTTCTATTTTTAGACCTACTGACCTTGTTTTCAACCGCACGTGACCCAGTTTCAAACCTGACCTAGATATCATCAAGATAAACATTCTTACCAACTTTCATAAAGATACCATGAAAAATGTGACCTCTAGAGTGGTCACAAGCAAAAGTTTACAGACGGACGCACGCACGGACGACGGACGCCACGCGCTCACAAAAGCTCACCTTGTCACTCTGTGACAGGTGAGCTAAAAAGTGCTGCTTTTAATACTGCATATGAACTTTTACAGTAACTGTTAATGTCATAAAGAGTGGTATTAAAATACAATAGATTCAATAAAACTTTCTACTTTGCTCATCAGTATTCAAACTTTTGACAAATACTGGAGAAAACAATTATGCTAAATAGGATTTAACACGAAACTGGGTGGGTGCCATTATTCTCAAAATACGCCAATAGAGAGCTTGTTAGAAGAATGTTTTTGTTACAGAACTGATGCACATAATTTCTTATGATTCAAATATCACGACAGTAAGTATCAACCAACTAAATGGCCATACAAATTTCATTCTTGAATTTGACCTCTATGTGTGACCCTGACCTTAGACCTAAGGACTTGGTTCTTGTGCATGATACTCTGTCACATAATGGTGAACTGTGCCAATTTAAGTTACATCAAAATCCCTCTATGCATGAAAAAGAAATACTCCTTGAATTTGAAATTGACCTCTAAGTGTGACCTTGACCTTAGACCTAGGGACCTGGTTCTTGTGTATCACACTCTGTCTCATGGTGGTGAACATTTTGCCAAATTATATCAAAATCCCTCGATGCATGCCCCTGCAAAATTTTCATGAACAGTTCAAGAAATATTCTTGGATTGTTCAGGTACAAAGTTACATGAAATGTTCCTGAATACTACTAGAACAGTTCAGGTACATTTTAAGAAATGTTGAATGAGACAAATCTTTAAGAACATAATGTTCTTCAACTGTTCTTGATGAAAGTTCATGAAACGTTCTTGAACTTTTTTTTAAGAACAATTTTGGAACAGTTATTCCTAGAAAGTTCAATAAAATTTTCATTCAACCATTCTTAAAATGTACTTGACATGTTCTTGAAAAATTTAAGAATATTTCTTGAACATAAGTTCAAGAACTAAGGGTAGTCAGGAACTGTTCCAGAAAGTTACAGTTCTTATACAGTTCAAGAAAGGTTCTGTTTCATTAAACATTTCTTAAAATGTACTTGACTAGTCAAATATCTCCGTTACTATTAAAGCTTTTGACTTTAAACTTAAATTAATTATATAAACTATCAAAGTCTACACCAGGAGAAACGATCCCCATAACTCTGATTTGAATTTTGACAAGAGTCAGCCCCTTTTTAACATAAATTTTTTTGGTTAAAGTTTTATATAATGTCCAATATCTCTGTTACTTTCAAATCTACTGACTATTACGCCCATTTTTCTGGCAAAGCTCTAATTCAGTGTCAAGCACTGAGAAAAGTCAAGCGTGCTGTCTTACGGACAGCTCTTGTTCTAACTTTAAACTTTCTTAACAGATTAAATTTGTTAAAACAAAGTCTCAATTAAGGTGTGAAATAGAGATGAATGTGCATTAACATTTTTCTACTCCTGGATTGGAAAATCTGAAGATCTAAATCTCATAATGTAAATTCCTTACCCCACCCACTTTTGTATACAAATGCTGATCATTTGGACAGGAAAAACAGAAAACAGAAAAGTGAAATGCATCAATACGTATTTACCCTTACCAAAATAATGTAGATTGATGTTATCAAATAAATTAGTATGTTTTTTTCATCCAATTTTCAATGAAATAAATCCGTTTCTTGTAGCAACTCAATTTGGTAAACATTCAAAGAAAATGGCGTAACTGCATAAGGGGAAATAACTTCAATGCAACTAAATATAAGCATCATGATATATTATAGACAAATGCATTTATTGTGATTAAAGTCCATTTTAGAACAATCTGGTACTGGAATAATAAGCATGTGTAAACTGTTACGTCCATAATAGTATAGCGCACCAACAAATTTTGGCTCGATTTTTTTTCAATGGGGCGAGCGCAAGCCAAAAACAAACCAAAGTTTTTTTTTGTGTGTTTCTGAAAATATACGAGCAGCAAATCTGATAAACAACTTTTTAATTTGGTGAGGCCTAAGGTGAAAGGGTGTTTCTTACTTTCACAGATTCCAGTTTCCTGCAGTTTCGCAGCACATAAATAATACAATTGTGAGATCTTTCAAAGTTTCAATTTTAAATTCCATGCCAAGAAAACTGATAGTCTGCAATTTAAGAAATTTGTGAATGGAAATTATGATTACTCTAGGGAACTGAAATGTTTATGATCATAAACATTGATATGGTTTACTTCCTTCACAAGTGGATCTTTGTCTGAAACAATCAACATTGATTACTATGGTAAATTATGAAGTTGTGCAGATCAGAATACTGAAAACAATTGACTTAATATTTTCTATACATCTTTCAAATGATCGATAAATACATTACTGTTTCAAACATATTTTTCTGTAAGTTACAAGAATAAATGCTGTAGTGTTGTTTCTGTTCTACACCATCTACACTCCCATTTGCAGTTAACTGTAATCCAGTCCTCCACAGATACACTGATGCTATTTTGATTGAAATAAAGACTATATTCAACTGAAGAAGAATTAAATTAGAAATGATCTGAAAGCTGCATCCAGAATGCTTGCATGCTTCATTTGGAATGTTTCTGGTTACAGTTAACTCTGAATTTTTTGCTTCATTGGCTCCTAATTTACCAGACAATTCTGAATAAAGATCAATCAAATCTCCATTGCATGGTGTATTTCCCTCATACACCTTTCACATTTTGCATGATCTTTATTGTATAATACATGTGAAACTAGAGGATGCTTTTATAGAAAAGCGCACGTCTCCCCCAGTGCATAGTCGTAATAGACAAAACGTCAATAGGGGACAGGAGCGAAAGTCAAAGAGACACTGATCGTTGGCTACAATAAGGATAGGCTACTTGGCATGTCCAATCATCCTATGAAGTTTCAACATTCTGGGTCAAGTGGTTCTCAAGTTATTGATCGGAAATCATTTTCCAAGTTCAGACTCCTGTGATCATGTCCTTTGATCAAGTGACCCTAAATCAATCTGGGTCATCTACTCTGAATGTCCAATCCTCCTATGAAGTTTCAACATTTTGACTCAAGTGGTTTTCAAGTTATTGATTGGAAAGGGTGTACGTTCCATGTTCAGGCCCCTGTGACCCTGACCTTAGCTCAAGTGACCCGAAAAACAATAAGAGTCATCAACTCTAGCAGTCCTCTCATCCTATTAAGTTTGAAGGTTCTGGGTCAAATGGTTCTCAAGTTACTGATTGGAAACCATTTTCCATTCTAGTCCCTGTGACCTTGACTTTGACCAAGTGACCCAAAATCATTAGAGGTCATCTAATCTACTTGTCCAATCATCCTATGAAGTTTCAACAGTAAAGTGATTCTCATGTTACTGATCAGAAACGGTTTTCCATGTTCAGGCCCTTGTGACCTTGACCTTTGATCTAGTAATCCTAAAACTAATAGCCGTCATCTACTCTGTAAGCCCTATCACCATTTAAAGTTTGAAGGTTCTACTAGTCAAATGGTTCTCCAGTTATTGATAGAAAATGAACTATGACGGACAGATGACCTCTGTGACCTTGACCTTTGATGGAGTGACCCTAAAAACAATAGTGGTCATCTACTCTGTAAGTCCTATCACCCTATGAAGTTTGAAGGTTCTAGGTCAAATGGTTCTAAAGTAACTGACCAGAAACGGACTGCCATGTTCTTGCTGCTGTGACCTTGATCTTTAATGTAGTGGCCCCAAAATCCATAGGGGTCATCTACTCTGCATGTTCAATCATCCTATGAAGTTTCCACATTCTGGGTCAAGTGGTTTTCAAGTTATTGATCAGAAATGGTTTTCCATGTTTTAAGGCCCGTGACCTTAACCTTTAACAGAGTGACCCCAAAATCAATAGGGGTCATCTACTTTGCATGACCGGAAATGGTTTTACATGGTCAGGCCCCTGTGACCTTGACCTTTGAATGAGTGACCCAAAAAACAATAGGGATCGACAACTCCAAAAGCCCTGCCACCCTATGAAGTTTGAAGGTTCTAGGTCAAATGGTTCTCCAGTTAATTGATCAGAAGTGAAGTGTGACGGATGGACAGGGCAAAAACAATATGTCTCCCCAAGTGTGTGTGTGTGTGTGCCTGTGTGTGTGTGTGTGTGTGTGTGTGTGTGTGTGCGAGAAGGGGGGAGACATAATATTCTAAAACCAAATGCCCCAAACTCAGTGGGGGGTGGGGGGGCGCTTATATTAGACACAAATATGCCCTTTTACCAAACTCAGAAGAGTTTTAATACAGAACTTAATTAATTGCATATTGATACAACTGAGTATAATCATGAAATAATTTCAACTAAATGAATCTGAAATCCCAATGCAATTAAGTAATTTTATGTCAATTACTTCAGCAAACTTTGTATCAATCAAGCTATAACAGGGTACTTGAAACCATATAATTTGAAAAACACTTACACACATTTTCAAAGGAAGCTGAAACACATTTTGAAACTAATATTTACGTTAACCGACTTGTGAAGAGCAGTGATTTGGTGGAAATTGACCAGTTGAGAAGATATAAATCCTATTAGCGCAGAAATATTGACCTGCTTGCACTCCACTCTAACACAGGCAGAATAGCACTCATGCCCACATGTTCCATATTGTATGGATAAATGATCAGACATGCATGAAACCCTGGGCAGAGGAGCTGGGTTTGTATCTTATTGCGACTGGAAGCCACATGTACCGCATTGTATAGATAAATGATCAGACATGAAACCGTGGGCACTTAGCGTGGATTTGATAGTCATCAAGGGAGTTATAGACCACTGACTGAGCTCCACAGTGAACACAGGCTATAAGTACAGTGATGAAGAACATTGAAATTTGGAACATATCAAAATGAGAGCTGTTTATAATCTGTAGAATACAATAAAGAAACAAGAGATCACAGAGTGATCTTGGCGCCCACCAAGTGCCATTTTTGAGTGTTCCAAATTTCAAGACTTACTGACTAGCTCAAGGTCAAATTTCATTTCCGTACACAACACTGTGCATGTGGTCCAAATTCGAAAGCTGTAGCTCGAGAAATGTGAAAGTAGGTCACTAGATCAATCTTAAGGTAAAAGTTTAATTCGGTACACAAAACTATGCAAGTGGTCCGAATTTGAAGGCTTAGCTTGAGAAATGTGTAAGTAGGTAACTAGGTCAAAATCAAGGGTCAAATTTCACTTCAGAACACAAATCTATGCATGTGGTCCAAATATGAAGCCTGTACCTTCAAAAATGTGAAAGTAGGTCACTAGGTCAATGTCAAGGTCAAAGTTTGTTTCGGTACACAATCCTATGCAAGTGGTCTAAATTTGAGGCCTGTAGCTACAGAAATGTGAAAGTAGGTCACTAGGTCAATCTTAAGGTCAAAGTTCATTTCGGTACACAAAACTATGCATGTGGTCCAAATTTAAAGGCTGTAGCTTGAGAAATGTGAAAGTAGGTCACTAGGTCAAAATCAAGGTCAAGTTTTATTTCAGAATACAGAACTATGCATGTGGTCCAAATTTGAAGCTTGTACCTTCAAAAATGTGAAAGTAGGTCACTAGTCAATGTAAAGGTCAAAGTTTGTTTCGGTACATAAAACCATGCATGTGGTCCAAATTTGAAGGCTGTAGCTTGAGAAATGAGAAAGTAGGTCACTGGGTCAAAATCAAGGTCAAATTTAATTTCGGAACACAAAACTATGCATGTGGTCCAAATTTGAAGACTGTACCTTCAAAAATGTGAAAGTAGGTCACTAGGTCAAAATCAATGTCAAATTTCATTTTGAAACACAGAACTATGCATATGGTCCAAATTTGATACCTGTACCTTCAAAAATGTGAAAGTAGGTCACTAGGTCAAAATCAAGGTCAAAGTTTTTTCAAGTGCACAAAACTATGCATGTGGTCCAAATTTGAAGGCTGTAGCTACAGAAATGGGGAAGTAGGTCACTAGGTCAAAATCAAGGTCAACTCATGTCAAGGTTCATCTTGCCACTCAAAAATATACATGTGGTCCAAATTTGAATGTTGTAGTTATTGACAAGAAGATTTTAAAAGCTTTTCCCTATATAAGTCTATATGAACCATGTGACCCACGGGGCGGGGCCATATTTGACCCTAGGGGGATAATTTGAACAAACTTGGTAGAGAACCACTAGATGATGCTACATTACAAGTATCAAAGCCCAAGGCTTTGTGGTTTGGACAAGAAGATTTTCAAAGTTTTTCCCTATATAAGTCTATGTAAACCATATGACCCCCAGGGTGGGGCCATATTTGACCCTAGGGGTATAATTTGAACGATCTTAGTTGAAGACCACTAGATGATGTCACATACAAAATATCAAAGCCCTAGGCCCTGTGGTTTTGGACAAGAGGTTTTTCAAAGTTTTTCCCTATATAAGTCTATATAAACCATGTGACCCCCGGGGCGGGGCCATATTTGACCCCAGAGAAATAATATGAATCATCTTTGTAGAGGACCACTAGATAATGCTTCATACCAAATATCAAAGCCCTAGGCTCTGTGGTTTTGGACAAGAAGGTTTTCAAAGTTTTTCCCTATATAAATTTATTTAAATTATAGAAATAAACAAAGGGCCATAACTCACTCATAAATTGTTGAACCAGTCTGATTGTCAGGGGGACACAACTATGGTACCAATACATCATTCTGACAAAGTTTGGTCAAAATCCCCCCAGTAGTTTCTGAGGAGATGCGATAACAAGAAATTGTTAACGGACGGACGGACGGACGGACGGACGGAATGACGGACGGACGGACCACGGACGCAGAGTGATTTTAATAGCCCACCATCTGATGATGGTGGGCTAATTAAGAGAATCTGAAACACTTAACTCAGCATTTCTAGGATCATAAAGTTTATCTAGTATTTAAATATAGGCTTCCATGGCTTCCTGACTTTGAATTACTTGAGGCCGGGTCTCATCAATGGTCCATGCCTCACTTGGGGCACTGAATTCTTTGAGTGAAATAGCCAACCAGCTGACTTGGTGAACTTCTACCAAGGTGCCGCCTCACAATGAAATAATGCACAGAGGTGCACCTGAGGTCTTCCTCCACCATCTAAACTGGCAAGTGGCCATAATAACCTGTATAACTGCATTGGTGTGATGTTAAACCCAACAAAAAAAAAGAAAACTTTGAAAACTATTACATTTACAATATTGATCTAGAAGAAATAAAACAAGAGCTGTCCATAAGTCAGCAAAATTGGTTGACTTTTCGAATTGTTGTCCCAGAAGAAGGAATACTACCCTAAATGTTAAAATATATACCGAGTTTCAATTTAATATTTTCATTAGATTTGGTGATAATAACTTGCATGCAAAACTTTATTAAACCAGGATTTTGTAAGTCCAAAAGGGGGCATAATTTGAACAAAATACATGTCAGCGTCATGGGACTTGACCTAGTGAGGTTGGTAATGACCTAGATAAAGGAGAATTTAGTTTCAGAGCTATAATGCCTTTATATGATAGCTATATGTACTTGCATGCAAAACTTAAACCAAGGTGTCAAGATGCCGTCACCAATGCCAGGGTGAGTAGAATTATAGCTTGGACTATTCTTTGAGTAGTTGAGCTAAATATTAATCTCCAAAATTATAGGCAGCAATCTGACAATAAATAGCACCTGATCTATGGTATTCAATGCTTTATTTTTACACTTAGTAAAATTGGTCTTAAACTTCATAACCTTAGATGTCTTGAATTTCAATATTCTAAAATACTCAAGAATTAAAAAAAATGTTCCTGGTACTTATATAGTTTATCTTTAATACCATACTCTTTCAGAGACTTTGAAACTTATCAATGCGATATTCGCCGTTCAATTACCACATGCATACTTGCCTGGATTTTATTCTCAGAAATGCTTAAATGTGGCATAATCAACAGAAAATATCCCAAACACTGTTTTACTTATCCATCTGACACACAATCATTTTCCAATCAATCTTTCAGTAATTAACACATTTTAAAGCTTAATCAGTTTAATCCCTGTTAAAAAAAGCTTTTAAGTTAAATACTGTCAGAAGACATCATGAGGTTAAAGCTATTAAGTATTATATTAACATAACAGTATGTAGTTATATGTCACCCAGTTCTATTAAGTCAGTGCACTTTGAGGATTACGGTAGACAGAATTTAGACAAGGTATTATGGTCATGCAATAATCAAATAACTAACAAACTGTTCAGAGTTATCTTTCTACTGCTTTTTTGCCGGCTAAATTACTTGTACTGACTGGTGCATGACTTTTTCGTGTGCAGTAGTAATCAACCGGTCAGACTATCAGATCTTTTCCCATCGCTAAATATAAATATTATTTCTCAATTCAAAACAAAAATTCCCAATTGAGAGATGTAATCTGTGTCAAAATTAAGCTGGCGTTCCACCACTAGCGTTCGACCACTATTAGAGCCCTCCTACCAGTGGCAGTTTTAGCCTGTTCACTCATTTTGAATGTTCGTTTACTACTATTAGTACTCGATTCCTGGGAGTTGATCGCTGCAACAAAACATATTAAATTGCAACACAATACGAAATATTATAGAGATAAATTGCGAAAAATTCATGCTAACAGTACATAAAAACATACATCCTTTGGGGAAAAGATTCATCTACTAGTGAAGTGCCAGTGAAACCAGTCAGTATATCGAGTCAGTCTAGACACTGAAACATGTACAAGACAATTAAAGTTTGTCCCACTTATGAAGATATGAAGAATTATTGAAGAATTCACAAAATTCTTGAAAATTCTTGAAATATTCATTAAAGGTTCAGAGAATAAAATATGAAAATTTTATTAATTTAATATTCTTAGAATACCCATGAACTATTCATAAAGAAAATGAAAATGGTAATTTTTACAATGTGTTATTTTCACAGTGTGCTAGTTTTGGCACAAAAAAAATGTAGGTCTTTCTTTTTTGTTGTTCATAATTATTTGTAGCTGCAGTGTGTATTTCTTCTCATTGGGATGCTGTAGAAAGGAATACCGTAATTGGCCGATTATAGGTCGCACTCGTGTATAGGACGCAGTGAAAAAATATCAGCAGAATTCTGGAAAAATGCTTATATCCACTTATCACTTAGACGAATTTATGTACGTCCAAAATTCGCTATAGTTTCTACGAACCCACCGGTTTTTGCTAAATCATTGTCGATGTTTTTGCATGTTGTGTAAGTATTTTTAAAAATTGGAAAGCATAAACTCTCTGTAAGCACTAAACTACCGCATCCTCTGATCACTCCATGAATATTGACGCCAGTGAAAACGAAAGTACACTTTGGCACATGGCGGTAAAATGACGTAATATTAAGATTGGTTTGCAAATTGTTTTGAACATTACGGATCAGCAACTATGATCATATTGGATCAGTCTAAAATCTTGCATGCACATGTTTACAATTGCCTCCGAGTATGATTAAACAGTTAATTGTTTGCAGATTGTGACAGTAAGTGTAAGATATGTAATGCCTTGGGCGAGAATTTCTCGATGAACAAGAGGATTATAGACAACTATCAAAATTATGTTTGAAGACTAGATAATCGATTTCCGGGATACCTGATATGGAGTTTCAAGTATTTTAATGCAAAACGTGTGAAAACACGCCAGGAAAGTTTTACACAGGTCTTGTTAAAAACTTAATGATCAGCTACAGAAATGCGTTGTAAAATATATTTTAATGAAAAACAGCATTAATTTTATTTATGATATCTTAAGATTTTACGTGAGCTTTAAATTTTACATTTCATACAAAAATAATTCAAGGCGCCGGGTCTATTAGCTATGTCTCCGAGTCATTGGTAATACTCCCCCTGAATTCTCTTCAATATAAAGGTACGCGGTGTAAACAAAGATCAATTTTCTTAACGGGGGAAATGTTTGGTCTTTTCTATTCCCATATATAGGATGCATCGGTCCTTCGAGACCAGAATCTCGGTAAAAAAAGTGCGTGTTATATTCGTAGGATGACGGTAATTAAGTGTAGTGCATGCTTTTTGATCTGTATTTTAATATTAATGTCAATAGTTTTATGATGACAACACTGTCATCAGTTTTCATGATCTTGCTATTATATATTACATTATAAATAAATAGGTACTGTAACTCACAAAGCTGATATTTTATCATATCTGCGGCAGTCATCACTTCTCTGATCAATACCTGTACCTGAAGCTTGGCATCAACCTGCTGCTAATTCAAATATATGTATTGATACTGTCAACTAGTGAAATCATGTAATCTGTCCTTCCAGAGAGCTAATTAGTTGGTGGTCTGTATACTTCCCTTCCATGTGTTAAATTGCCATATTACTGTCAGTGTATTACCAAAATATAGGTTATGACTAGATTGATTCCTTAGTTATCGATCTGACCATCATTTTCACCTGGGCTGCGAAATCTCAGACGAATATGGATATCAGGCAGTTCTAATGGGTCAAATAATACTTCATGAAATATTCCAAAAATGCTCACAATTTTGTCCATGGAGTTTCAAGCATTTAATTAGCTTCATGCATTATTCATGAATAAAATATGAAACTGAGACATTAAAATAATGAACAAAACAATTCATGAACTCTTCATAAAGTACATTTCCAAGAATTATGGACATGAATGTTCATGAACTCTTCATGAACAGGAGTTGTAAAATGTCGAGTTCTGGGTATTATCTCTTCATGAAGCTGCCTGTTTCAGACTTCCTGAATTCTTCATGAACATGAGCTGTGCATGATATAATGAATAATTCATGCATATACCACTTCATGAATACTTCATGAACTGTGTTTCAAGTAGGGCTGTCACTGATTGGGTCTTAGGCATATCGACAATATATCAGAAGACAAATATCGACGATACATCTATTATTAAGTTAGATTAACAACTTAGGCATATCGACGATATATCAGAAGACAAATATCGACGATACATTGTTTATTAAGTTAGATTAACAATCTATTTGTTCATATGCATACTATATACCTTCCTATAAATGCTATTTTTAGTTTTATTGAAATAAAAAAATCTTTCATTTTTATTTTGCCTTCACTTCTCTTTTGCATTTATCCAAATTTACAACTTTGTGAACTTAATAGTTTTTGACGGTCTGAGTGTTTATCTGGATAGTTTTTTCTCTCTGTAAAATATCGATTTTTGAAAATGGGAATCGATAATTGATCGACAAAAAAATATCGTTGATACATCGATATCGTTTCTATCGATGACAGCCCTAGTTTCAAGGGCTTTTTATGAATAAGTCTCATTTCCTGTTTACGCTTTCCTCTTGAACGGTTCATGAATACTTCATGAAGAAACATTTCACAGTGGAATTCCCATTCTGAGTCCATGAATAGTCCATGAGTAGTTCATGAATAATTCAATCCTAAAATACTCTAACAACTATAAATACCATCAAAACCCATTGCCTGTGTATTAAAATAATGCATTTTGAAAATGAAATTACTTTTTCTACTGTATGTATAAGTATTATATACCAAAAAAAACCCATAAATTTCCTTTCTGTACCCAAACTCATTTTCTTCTATATATATTTTGATGATTGATTAGATATAGGTTGTCAAATATTAGCTTCCCTGCCAGACAGGGTAATAATACCGAAATGTATTTTTTTCCTATATCATAGACCCCCATGGTCAGCTGGTATTATAAGCTTGTATCTGTGATGAATGTAAGAGTTAGTTAGATCTGACAGATGGAAATCAACTTGAATATATCTCTGGAAACATGAAGATATGAAATAAACCACAGGTATATACATGTATGGAGTAGTGCCAGTGTTATCTAACATGTAGGTAAACTCTTTAGATACTCCATAAAATACCCAAGCAACATAAGAAACATTTTACCAACTACATAAGGTGGAGATAACTCACTAACTTAAACTGGAGACAAGTTAATGAATTACTCACTAACTATTTCAAGTATTCTTGAAAAACAAATCTGACGAAGTTTTGCAGTTAAAAATTGTTCATGAACTATCTGCATATGAGGAAATTATTCACATGTTATATTCAATTATTAATATTTTAACTGTTCAAGAATAGGTCATGTTATTTCAATGGGAGTTCACAAATTATTTCTTGAGCAAACTCATGAGTTTGTTAAATTGTTTTTCTTTTCTTTCTGTCTTAGCTGATCATTATAATTAGTTCATGAACTGCTTAAGACCTGTTCATTAAGGATCTATAGCTATACTTTTGTCAGGGAATGGCAAGAATACCTTTCCAAAATCAGCGACAACATTACAGAAATTTTTATAATACATAATGCTAAAAGTTTAGCAGTATATCACAAAACCACAGAAATCTTTAACATTTAGCGAACAACATCTTTAAAAACAACATATCTGTCCAATACATTTTTACCATTCTGTCCTGTAGAATTGGATACTTAAAATATTCTAAAACAGTTGTCCCCCTTTAAAAAGGAATGCCATTTGTAAAGAAATAAAAGTCAGCAATTGTAAAAAACAATGTTTAACCTATAGTTTGCAAATGCATCAAAACGGAGACATGTAACAGCTAAAAATGGTGAGTTTTTAAAGGCACTGAACTGTCCAGAAGTGTGGCCCCTTCATGCAGTCCCTTTCCGGAATTCAATAAATATATATGAATAAATTGACAATGGTTTTGTAGAATAATAAATAAATGATTTATATGCTGTGTAACTTTCATGTAAAACAATTCTTTCTTTCTATGATTTGCTGATCTTCAAACTTATTTCTCCGAAGCATGGACCTAACTCTAAGTGGCATTGAATTAACGTACTGACTTGGTATATCAAAATATGACAAATCAAAATTGTTCTAAATTACAAAGTATATAAACAGACATCAATACTCCATTTCAAGTACAGTTTAGGTCACCCGAGATTTGATACATGTAGTAATACAGTTTAGCGTGTAAACAAACTCACACAGGATTTAATTTTTTTAGTGACCATGCAATATTGCAATTTAGATTAAAGCTTTAACTGACATAATATGAGCCGTGCCATGGGAAAACCAACATAGTGGGTGTGCGACCAGCATGGATCCAGACCAGCCTGCGCATCCGCGCAGTCTGGTCAGGATCCATGCTGTTCGCTAACAGTTTCTCCAGTTCCAATAGGCTTTAAAAGCGAACAGCATGGATCCTGACCAGACTGCGCGGATGCGCAGGCTGGTCTGGATCCATGCTGGTCGCACACCCACTATGTTGGTTTTCCCATGGCAAGGCTCATATAATAATAAGTCTCAAATACATCTTATATAATCATCAAAAATTTTATTAGTAAGTGGTTACTTAATTCCTAACTTCAGTCTTTATATAATTGTTCACAAAATATATATTCTATAAATGATCAAAAATGGTATATAATTTGCTAGAATGTCAAAATAACTAATTTAAATGGGTTAACCTTTAGCCTACTAGCAACAAGTGATTCTGCTTTGCGACCAGTGCAGACCAAGATCAGCCTGCACATCCATGCAGTCTGATCATGGTCTGCACTGTTCGCTATTCAGTCAGTAAATTTTCAGTGAACACCCCTTCAAATGATAAATGGTATTGCCCAAATTGAATGATGGACCAGTCCATTTTAGTTATTTAGCAGGCTAAGGGTTAATTTCATGCAGTATCTAACATCAACAAAATATTTATCTCCTTAAGCCACTGCAGTATGAAACATAAGTTACAAGTAAACTTCCTCATGCTTATAAGGATGACCTAATGTGGACCCAGATGATGAAGTCACTGACCACAATTAACACTGACTGGAGCTATTTAATGATTGCAACAAACAATACTCAGAGTGCTAATTTTAGACAAGTGAGGCTTTTTATATAAAACATTCCACTATTAATAGCTGTAAATATCTATACTGTCTTAAAAAATTATTAGACGCAAAATTGTATTTAAATATAAATACATATATAATATATAAAAGCCAACTTGCAACTTACCGAAATTTGTAGCTGATGAAAATTATCCATAAGAGTAAATATTGGAATAACCCACAAAGGTTTTAAAAACTTTCAAAAAGTCAAATTAAGTAAATTTAAACTGTACATCCAATACACACATATCAGTTATCATCTAAGTACATTGATCTAGAATGCAAATATTGAGATCTTGTTAAATCCCTTTGGCTCTTTAATCAAAATATCCAAAGAAACTACTGGTCCGAGGAGCCTCAAGTCTTCATTTCGGACATGACTAGTTATCTCACTATTGTATACCCTAATGAAAATATTGGGTGTCGGTCTGTTTTCCCTGATGTGTCTCTGTTCTAAACAATTACCTCCAGTCTTTTTATACAGCAACAATAAGAAGTCTGAACACTCGGAGAATTATCAACATTTGATCGAGCAGCCTTTTTATGTCCTATATAATGCAGCAATGTAGCAAAATATGTACAAATTATGCAGTCATGGATTTAATGTTACTATTCACCTCTCAATAGTATTCCGTATGAATGACCGTAATCAGTTTGGCGATTCTTTTGCACCACTTCACACAAATCTTTGAAGTTTGATCAAAATCCTGTCAATGATATATACCCAGCTGTAACCGAATTACCATCAATACTTTAATTACTTGCAATGATTTCTCTCCACCAGCACACCTTCTCAAGTTGGTGCAATATCATTAGTAGGAAAAAGATGATTACTTCAGAAAGTTAATTGAAGGTTTCATATTTTCATCAAAGTATCAAACACTTCCATATAGCTGAGCCACCAGCTTCATCACCTGATATAATTACACTGTAAACACCACTGTGAACCTACTGTTCTCCCTCTTCATTTTTTCAAGAAGAATTATTATAATTAATGTACACAGACTGAGAGAAAGGTTTAACCTATATATCAATTTAAAGCGAACTTACTGAAAATTTACCTATTTTCTCAGTACAGAATCATACTGTGTGAAGGGTCTTGCTACTCTTGACTGAAACTCCTTTTCTACCAAACCTTGTATAGTTCCATGTTCACAGACATAATGTTAATAATTTTATATTTTAAATTATTAATGATGCAATTACCTAGCTTAAAGTTATCCATTATCTCAAAATTAAGTACAGCATGTAAATCTGGGTTCAAATTATGGTACCTGAATCAACAAAATTTGTTCTTCATTAGAAAAAAAGATAAGCTAATGTTCAATCTAAATTGACTCTTCTAAAGAAGTTAATGTGAAAAATTCTAATAAATTTCTGGTACCAGCCACCTTATTTTTAGTTATAGATCTAGAATAGAGTCCTTATTAACCCTTTGCCTGCTGGCGGCAGATGATTCTGCCTTTGCGACCAGTGCAGACCAAGATCAGCCTGCACATCCGTGCAGTCTGATCATGGTCTGCACTGTTCGTTATTCAGTCAGTAAATTTTCAGTAAACTCCCCTTCAAATGATAAATGGTACTGCCCAAATTGAAAGATGGACCAGTCCATTATAGAAATTTAGCAGGGTAAGGGTTAATTACTAAGACAGTAGGCAGATCTCTTTGAAACAGAGTTGTGAATTATATTAATCACTCTTTTTATTTTGCCAGACTTCCAAATGAGTAATAATTATTATAGAATACAACCTACTTTTTGGCTGTTCACATATAAATACTTTCATTATTGCTGCCCAATTGAGTAAATGGTAAATGCTTGCATGACGGAGGAAAATAGGAGCGTTTTACATGATACAGTAAATACATTTTAATATTTATCTGCCTGATACAGAACACTGCTTTTTTAACAATAAATAATGAATAAAAAACAATCTTGATAAAAAAGCAAAAAAAAAATCCTCAAAAACACAGAACCACCTGAAAGTACACTGTTGTGTGATACTGATAAAATATGATACCACAGAACTTTTGATATTCCACACAAAAGCACATCTGTAATAAAGGCTATTTATTTTACACTATAAAGTTTCATGCTACATATACTCCAACTAATGAGAATGGAACACAAGTCCTGACCAGAGAGCAACACCTTGCAATATGAGAAAAGGGTGAAGAGTTAATGATTTTAACATACAGTAACTACCATCATTAACATGTACTGACAAAATGTCTATTCTCATGCCATGTGGCATCATGTGGTCTGAAAGTCTGCCTTCATCTTATAACGAAGCCAAACAAAACAACACTGTTTGTTGTTAGTACTTATATATAGACAAATTTATGGTAAAGGAGACAACTATGAAAGTTTCCCAATGCATTCAATTTCATATACCAGAGAGAAAAATCTCTCCTTTTGAAATATAAGCGCAATGTTATTTGTCTCCCAGTACCCTAGTACCTCTTCATATAAAATCAAGGGCAGACTGATACTGTAAAATTTAGCCATAGAACAAAGAAATGTGTCAACCTTTGCTTAGTTGCCATAGACATGTCCTCTCATGGCAAACAAAAGGTATATAAGATGCTTCCACATTCAGTGGTATCAACATACACAGAGGACAAAAATGCTGTCTCACGTGCTGTGCTAATGGTCTGCAGTTATGGCAAGCATTTCTGTACTGAGTGTAATTTGAAAATCATTTTAATGGGGTCTTGCTAGATGACTCTGAACCACCTGGCAGCCCTGTTCTTGCTCCAGTACATGACTAAACCACCTGGTCTTGTTCCAGTACAGATGAC
Organism: Mercenaria mercenaria; assembly: GCF_021730395.1. NCBI lineage: Eukaryota > Metazoa > Mollusca > Bivalvia > Venerida > Veneridae > Mercenaria > Mercenaria mercenaria. The sequence goes on from NC_069362.1 coordinate 32,357,853, forward strand.
TCAACCACCTCGTCTTGCTCAGTACAGATGGTTAAACCGTCTGGTCTCGCTCAATACAGATGACTCAATCACCTGGCAGCCTGGTCTTGCTCAAGTAAAGATGACTCAACCATATGGTCTTGCTCAGTACAGATGTCTCAACCACCTCTTCTTGCTCCAGTACAGATGTTTCAATAACCTGGTCTTGCTCCAGTACAGATGACTCAACCACCTGGTCTTGCTCAGTACAGATGACTCAACTACCTGGTCTTGTTCCAGTACAGATGATTCAACCAAATGGTCTTGCTCCAATACAGATGACTCAACCACCTGGTCTTGCTCCAGTACAGATGTTTCAACAACCTGGTCTTGCTCTTGTACAGATGACTCAATCACCTTGTCTCACTCAGTACAGATGTCTCAACTATCTGGTCTTGCTTCAGTACAGATGTTTCAATAACCTGGTCTTGCTCAGAACAGATGACTCATCCACCTGGTCTCATTCCAGTATAGATGTCTTGACTACCTTGTCTCACTCAGTAAAGATGACTCAATCATCTGGCAGCCCTGGTCTTGCTCCAGTACAGATGTCACAACCACCTGGTCTTACTCCAGTACAGATGACTCAACCACCTGGTCTCACTCCAGTACAGATGACTCAACCACCTGGTCTCACTCAAGTTATTCACGCAGTCTGAATAGGTTTTTCTTGCAATAAATTTATAAAATCGTCAGTTTTGATTAGCAAATTGTTGCTTTTCACCTATTTTTGTGTGTGTGTTCGGGTTTAACGTCTTTTTCAACAATTTTTCAGTCATATAAACGACGGTGTCTACTTGTAGCAGTGAGCACAATGCCCAACTTTATAGTGCTGCCTCACTGGAATATCACGCCGTAGACACGTGGCATGATACCCCACCCAGTCACATTATACTGACACCGGGCTGACCAGTCCTAGCACTATTCTCTTAATGCTGAATGCCAAGCGAGGAAGCTACTAGTACCATTTTTTACGTCTTTGGTATGACGCAGCCGGGGATTGAACTCACGACCTCCCGCACTCAAAGCGGATGCACCTATTTTTGAGAGCATTTAAACTGACAGTGTGGCCGCAACCATTTTCAACTATTTTATGATCACTGAAACCATGGATGATAATTCAAGCAGTTTGCCCATCCCCTTGCCAGCCAGTGGTGTCGTAATGGTCATGTCACATTACATATTAAACAATATACATTACTTGCCTTATATAAAAAAAAAGCAATGACACAGAAAACAAAACCTGTAGATGGTATGGTGACTATGTATAGAGTCAAAGAAAATTGCAATGATTTAAATCCTTTTGAAATGATCACTTCAATGTGCAGCGGCATCTGCTGAGATTAAAAGATTGAGAATATGCTAATATTGTAACTAAACGGCTCAGTAAAATTACCATATTTATTGCAGATGGGGACATGCAAGCAACTTGCAGAAATACAGCAATCAATTCTAAGTTTGGCATAGATTAGAAGAAAGCAAAAAACAAAATGAAAACACTCCATCTGTCATTTTTTCCCATCAAACAAAATTATCAATCAATCTTTACAGCATAGTAATCTTAGGATACTTCAATTATAAACCATTTTTTCCAGCATATGTTACTTCCTATAAATCACCTCTGTACTATAAATACAGGCATTAAGGTATATACTTGTTTTCATAATTACAAGACCTACCAGCTGGTGTATATATATTAACCAGTAATCTCTACCTACTTAACTCTTCAGTGCTAAAATTTGCAACAAAAACAAATATTCTGTGGAATTCTGGGAAACACAACAAGGAGTAATTTCATGAAAGTAATCAGCAATATACTAAACAGCATAAGTTGTCTCCCTTACATATTATAAACAATTCAGTATTATATATTCCCCAGCTGTAAAAATCTACAATGGTCCATTCACAGAAGCAGCTCCCTCCTGGATAAAATCAGCCATCTCACTGAAAGGATAAAACTACCACATCATCATATTACTAAGCTGAAGAAGGGACGTAACTTCGAAACAAGAGGGCCATAACGGCCCTATATCGCTCACCTGTTATCATTGCACTTAAGGACAAGAAGGTCAAAAATCATAATCAAGATCAATCAAAAGAATTTTCTTAAGGTACAGATATGTCAAAATACACCTATAAATTGGCGGTACCATCCATGTTGTACCACAGAAAAGTGGTCTCGGTTTTTCCCTACGGCCAATAATAAAAAAGTTACTAAATAAGCTATTTATAGTAACATAAAAGGGAAGTAATTAAAAAAAAATTATTGTAATTGAACAAAAGAAGGATCTGCCAAATAAAAACAAGAGCACTGCAATGCAACGCAAATGCAGAGCAATATACACACAAAACAAAGCCATATGACCTTTGACCCCTAAGTGTGACCTTGACCTTGAAGTGAGCCATCCGAAACATGCTCTGGAACCCAAAAAGGAATCTTGCCAGTTCAAGAAAGGAACCAAGATCTTATGGTCACAGAAGTTGTGTGCAAGTTTGGTTAAAATCAAATCATAAATGACGCTGCTATTGTGCAAACAAGGTCAAAATAGCTAATTTTGGCCCTTTCAGGGGCCAAAACTCTGGAACCCATTATGGGATCTGGCCAGTTCAAAAAAGGAACCAAGATCTTATGGTGACACAAGTTTTGTGCAAGTTTGATTAAATTCAAATCATAAATGAAGCTGCTATTGTGCAGACAAGGTCAAAATAGCTGATTCTGGCCCTATCAGAGGCCATAACTCTGGAACCCAAAAAGGAATCTTGCCAGTTCAAGAAAGGAACCAAGATCTTATGGTCACAGAAGTTGTGTGCAAGTTTGGTTAAAATAAAGTCATAAATGAAGCTGCTATTATGTGCAGATATGGTCAAAATTGTTAATTTTGGCCCTTTCAGGGGCCATAACTCTGGAACCCATTATGGGATCTTGCCGGTTCAAGAAAGGAACCAAGATCTTATGGTGACAGAAGTTTCGTGCAAGTCTGATTAAATTCAAATCATAAATGAAGCTGCTATTGTGCAGACAAGGTCAAAATAGCTAATTCTGACCCTTTCAGGGGCCATCACTCTGGAACCCATAATAGAATCTGGCCAGTTCAAGAAAGGAACCAAGATCTTATGGTGATACAAGCTGTGTGCAAGTTTGGTAAAAATCAAATCATAAAGCTGCTATTGTGCAGACAAGGTCAAAATAGCTAATTGGACCCTTCCAGGGGCCATAACTCTGGAACCCATAATGGGATCTGGCCAGTTCAAGAAAGGAACCAAGATCTTATGGTGATTCAAGTTGTGTGCAAGTTTGGTTAAAATAAAATCATAAATGAAACCACTATAGTGCAGACAAGAAATTGTGGACGGACGACGGACGATCACAAAAGCTCACCCTGTCACTACATGACAGACGAGCTAAAAATGCAAAAGAGTCATGGATCTCGCAAACTGCATGTCAGACCATTACAACAACAGCCGTGTGAAGTTTTGATCCAATTTACCATAAGTGATAACTGTGATACCAGCTTACATACAACATAGAGCTCACAGTCCATAATAAAGTCAGTCACTCAACTATCTGATAACTTATAAGTTGACCAGGGCCATCAGGCAATTAACTTGGTAATTAAGACTTATGTAACTGAACTATTTTATTACAATTTATTACACTTTATTACAAGTTAAAATCTTAAATGGCAATGACATCAACGAAGTACTGCCATGCATTACAAAGTCCCTTACTGGAAGGCACCTAATTTTCCCTACTGCAGTATAACATAATGAATGATCTGTTATCTGTCGATGATGTATAAAAAATATTGTACTATATTTACAATATGTTATAACACAACACTTGGATTAAAATTTGCATATATACAAAACTCTACAGTAACTGTTGTTGACTGTTTCTTAAAATCTATAAATATAAAAAAGTATTTGATTTCAATTTTGATAACATTTCATTTTGAAATTGGTGGGAAAATATGAGAAACAAGAGGGCCATGATGGCCCTATATCGCTCACCTGTTATTTGCACTAGAGACCAAGAAGGTCCTCAGTAAAATATCAAAGTCCAAAGGACAGGAACAACAAAGGGAAGAAATTTAACCAAAAGGAAAAAAAAATTCTTACAGGGTATAGATATGTCAAAATACACCTAAAAATTGGAGGTACCATCCATGTTGTACCACAGAAAAGTGGTCTCGGTTTTTCCCTATGGTCAATAATAAAAAAGTTACTAAAAATAAGCTATTTATAGTAACGTAAAAGGGAAGTAATTAAAAAAATAAATATTGTAAGTGAACAAAAGAAGGATCTGACAAATAAATCTGTTGACAATAATGAAATTTCAGATCAGTATCTTCATTAGTTATGGAGATATACCAATTTTAATTTGAAATAAAGGGAGGTAATCTGACATAAAACCAGTCCATAGTTATCTATCCTGATTGTCTCTGTCCAACTAATAACAAAATGAAATTTCAAATAAGTCCTATAAGTACTTACTGATATAAATCCATTTTGATTACAACCAGGGGAGGTAATCAGATATAAAATAACTCTGGAACCTACGATTGGATCTGATTTGTCATGGAATCCAAGATTTATTGATGTTGAAGATATTTTGGAAATTTGTATCAAATAAAACCATAAATGAAGTCTCTATATGGCTGCAAAAGCCAAAATAGCCAATTTTGGACCTTTAAGGGGCCATAACTCTGGAACCCATGATGGAATCTGGCCAGTTGAAGAAAGGAACCAAGATCTCGTGGTGATACAAGTTGTGTGCAAGTTTGGTTAAAATCAAATCATAAATGAAGCTGCTATTGTGCAGACAAGGTCAAAATAGCTAATTTTGGCCCTTTCAGGGCCCAAAACTCTGGAACCCATTGTGGGATCTGGCCGGATCAAGAAAGGAACCGAGATCTTATGTTGACACAAGTTTTGTGAAAGTTTGATTAAATTCAAATCATAAATGAAGCTGCTATTGTGCAGACAAGGTCAAAATAGCTAATTTTGGCCCTTTCAGGGGCCATCACTCTGGAACCCATAATGGAATCTCGCCAGTTCAAGAAAGGAACCAAGATCTTATGGTGATACAAGTTGTGTGCAAGTTTGGTTAAATTCAAATCATAAATGAAGCTGCTATTGTGCAGACAAGGTCAAAATAGCTAATTCTGGTCCTTTAATGGGCCATAACATTGGAACCCATTATGGAATCCGGCCAGTTCAAGAAAGGAACCGTGACCTTATGGTGATACAAATTGTGTGCAAGTTCGGTTAAAATAAAATCATATATGAAACCACTATCGTGCAGACAAGGAATTGTTGACGCACAGACGCACGCACGGACTGATGACAGACGACGGACGAAGGGTGATCACAAAAGCTCACCTTGTCACTATGTGACAGGTGAGCTAAAAATATAAGAAATCATCATATTAAAGGGAAGTAATTCTGAAGAAAAAAAAACATTTTTTTTAATTGGGTCCAGTATAACACCCTTCAATAAGAATGTTTTAAGACTGGACAGAATCAGATCAATGTTCACTTTTGACCTTCAGGTGTGACCCTGACCTTTGCACTCGGGGGTCTGGATATTGCACATGACACATTGTCTCATTATGATGAACATTCGTGTAAAGTAATATTAAATTCCCTTCATTGGTGACAGAGTTATGGACCAGAAAGGGGGAAAATTCCTACTGACCATTGACCTCTGAGAGTGACCTTGACCTTTGAGTTAGGGATAAGGGGTTGCATAACACAAGTTGTTTCATTATGGAAAACATTTTGTGCTATTTGTCATATTAAAATCCCTTCATGGATGAGTTATTGATCATAAAGGAAAACAAGAGCACCGACTTGCAGGTGCAGACACTCATCTGATCTTTTTGTATCTGTATAATAGAAATATTGACCTACCCAAGATTTTGTAAGTCCAAAAGGGGCCATAATGCTTGCAAAAAGCAATGCAGAGTTACAGTACTTGCTGTGCAGTGTCAGCTTTTAATGGGGAATAACTGCTCAAGTTTTTAAGCAATAGCTTTGACCGTAAAGGAGAAAAGCTGACCTAAACAAAAAACTTAACCGAGAAATCTGATATTTTCTAAGTCCAAAAGGGGCCATAATTCTTGCAAAAAGCAGGATGGAGTTATGTTTCTTGCTGTACAGAGTCAGCTAATGATGGTGAACAAGTGTTGCAAGTTTTAAAGCAATAGCTTTGATAGTATAGGAGAATAGCTGACCTAAAAATAAAACTTTAACAGGCAACGCCGACGTCGACACCAATCAAGTGATGACAACAAACTCATCTTTTTTTTTTCAAAAAATCAGATGAGCTAAAAAAAACTTACCGCCCTAGGTCCTTTGAGCTCCAAGTGTGACCTTGATCTTTGAGATAGGGGTCCGTTTGTTGTGCATGACACATCGTCTTATAATTGGGCACATTTGTGCCGAGTAATTTTAAAATCCCTTTAAAGCAGCATGCTTCCAGATCGTTCGACAACACAAAAAAAGTATATTTTTTAGATATCTTGAAATAAATGCTATATTTCTTAAGAAGGCTTTAAAACTTAATTACTGACAAACTTTATGTTACAGAAACACATGAGACTTTGCTGTTTTTACTACCTTTTACGATGAAAATCGAAAAGCGATTGTCACGCTTTTACTCCAGGTAAACTGTCTCAATTATAAATATCTATAAATTAAATGAAGTCATTATTCACTACTTCAGCTATAGCTCTATTGGTTACGACGACGGGAAATTGTCTTTATTGCCGCGGCGGTCCGGGGTTCGATTCCCGGCATGGTTATATTTTTTTCTTGATTTGGAACTTTTAAAATATTTTAGAAACAAAAATTCATATTCTAATGTTCATAATATGACCAAACTTCAATTTGAAAGAAAGATTATTTTTTAGCCAAATCTGGAGGCATGCTGCTTTAAAGATTGTTGAATTACAGACCAGACAGGAAAAAATCCCTTTTCGCCTTTTGACTTCCAAGTGTGACCTTGACCTTTCATTCATGGGTCCTGAGATTACCGAGATACAGCTTGACAGAAGATGGTGCAAAATTAACTTTTTAAATATTCTAACTAAAGATTTCAAAATAATTTATGTTTCATTTTGGCAATCTATCTAAGAGCTGCATAATTATTATTAAGCTTTAGAATTAATCTACTTTCATCCATCTTGGTTTCTCAAGTGAAGTGTGTGTTCCTTTTTAATTGTTGCTATAGAGTTTTCATTGCGATCTCTGACAAATGTTAAAAATAACCCTGTCATTCTTTTGCAAGGTAGGTGTCACACTTGCCTGGCCAACCTGAGGGTTAACAGTCAGAGATGTTTAAATACCGGTAAGGACTTAGAACAGTTTCTAGTTTTAATGTAGGTACTCGACGATAGTCCCAACCTGGTATGGATGGAACAACTTATTTCCAGCCAAGCCCACAGCAGGTGTCATATTTACCTCCCCAGCATCCAGTCTAGGGGGATACTACTGGAAACAGTACCAATTTAAGTAGATCACCCAGCACCGAATACTACTAGTCGGGATATCAGCCGCGTCTGGAAACTGAACCCGGACCGCTGGTGTTGTAGTCCAACCTGCTAGTTATCACTGCGCCACTGATTCCCTATTCAATATGATAAGTTATTTGAATGAAAATGCAGCAATGTTTAAAATGCCATATCACAAAAAAAAAAAAACATCTTTTTTTCAGCACTACTTCAAGATGAGGAAGTCAGAAAACTCGGCGTATACAGGTAATAGCAGAATATGCTAACCAGTCATAGTAACAATGCAGCAAATTCTAAACAAAATCATTTAAGGGCCTTTGAATTTCACATAATATTCTCAACAGACTACTTTTTTAAGAAGCTCATTAAAATCAAGCTCTTCAAACACACTTAAACTCAAAACATTGAAGCACCTGCTGTTAATAGTGCAGCCTCGTGAGACTAGAAACACTTTCTATGAGGTGTGGTTTTATTCTAAGAAATTTAATTTCTTGTTTATAGGCAAAACATTCAAGGAGCTTTCTTCAGTAAGAATAGAAGAAACAATACAGTCTAATTTCATTGGCTCCTTTGTGGTACATAACGAATTATGTGGAGAAATAAAGACACAACAACATCATTATAGGTATGCTGGCAGAATAACAATCCTATCTGGACCTTTATATAGGCAGAGAATATCAACAACAAAACAGGTAAAATGCTGCAAAGGAGTAAACTTTAATCAGACATAGAAGAAATTTCTACAAGGGAAGGAAGCAATCCAGGTAAAGATTGATGCACTGATACTAATTAGCTCCCTTTAATATCGAGATAATTACGTCAATCATTAGCTGAAAATGTGCCATTTAAATGGATCTAATGGTATAATGGTTATAATCCTGGATGCTGCCAAAGTTGTAAGTTCCTGAAACACAACAGACTGACATTTTTACTACAGCTTAACAAACATGACCCACAAAACATTACCTTCCATTTTTCTTAAAGCATCTTTATAATGAGCATTAAATTTTATTGAAAGTGTGCAGCAAGATATTTTTCATTTATTTGGGGGAAAATAAATTATGTCTGGGCTGAAGATAAATCTTTCTAAATTTCAAGACAATTCAGGAGTTTTTAACAATTATTCAAGTACTTACTGGTTTATATTACAAGAGGGCCAAGATGGCCCTAGGTCGCTCACCTAAGAAACACTCCATAACAGTGTAAAACATGTTTGACCTAGTGATTTCAAGGAAACAAATATTCTGACCAATTTTCATTAAGATTGGACCAAAAAATTGGTCTCTTGCGATAAAACAAGCATTTTCTTAGATATGACCTAGTTTTTGACCCTAGATGACCCATGTTCAAACTCGACCTAGATTTTATCAAGGCAATCATTCTGACCAAAATTCATGAAGATCAACTGAAAAATACAGCCTCTATCACATACAGAAGTTTTTTCTTTGATTTGACCAAGTGACCTAGTTTTTGACCTCAGATGACCCATATTCAAATTCGACCTAGATTTCATTAAGGCAATCAACCTGACCAAATTTCATAAAAATCAATTGAAAAAAACAGTCTCTATCGCATACACAAGATTTTTCTTTAATTTGACCTAGTGACCTAGTTTTTGACCTCAGATAACCCATATTCAAAATCGACCTAGATTTCATCAAGACAATCATTCTGACAAAATTTCATACAGATCAATTGAAAAATACATCCTCTATTGCATACACAATGTTTTTCTTCGATTTGACCTAGTGACCTAGTTTTTGACCCGAGATGACCCATTTTCGAACACGGCCTAGATTTTATCAAGGTAATCATTCTGGCTAAATTTCATGAAGATCAGTTGAAAAATACAGCCTCTACTGCATACACAAGGTTTTTCTTTGATTTGACCTAGTGACCTAGTTTTTGACCCCAGATGACCTATTTTTGAACTTGGTCTGAATTTCATCAAGGTAATCATTCTGACCAAAATTCATGAAGATTAATTGAAAAATACCGCCTCTATCGCATACACAAGGTTTTTCTTTGATTTGACCTAGTGACCTAGTTTTTGACCCGAGATGACCCATTTTCGAACTCGGCCTAGATTTCATCAAGGCAATCATTCTGACCAAAATTCATGAAGATCAATTGAAAAATACAGCCTCTATCGCATACACAAGGTTTTTCTTTGATTTGACCTAGTGACCTAGTTTTTGACCCGAGATGACCCATTTTCGAACTAGGCCTAGATTTCATCAAGGTTATCATTCTGACCAATATTCATGAAGAAGAATTGAAAAATACAGCCTCTATCGCATACACAAGGTTTTTCTTTGATTTGACCTAGTGACCTAGTTTTTGACCCGAGATGACCCATTTTCGAACTCGGCTTAGATTTCATCAAGGTTATCATTCTGACCAATATTCATGAAGATTAATTGAAAATTACCGCCTCTATCGCATACACAAGGTTTTTCTTTGATTTGACCTAGTGACCTAGTTTTTGACCCGAGATGACCCATTTTCGAACTCGGCCTAGATTTCATCAAAGTTATCATTCTGACCAAAATTCATGAAGATTAAATGAAAAATACAGCCTCTATCGCATACACAAGGTTTTTCTTTGATTTGACCTAGTGACCTAGTTTTTGACCCGAGATGACCCATTTTCGAACTCGGCCTAGATTTCATCAAGGTTATCATTCTGACCAATATTCATGAAGATTAATTGAAAAATACAGCCTCTATCGCATACACAAGCTAAATGTTGACAGACGACGGACGACAGACGACAGACGACAGACGACGGACGACGGACGCCGGACATCGAGCGATCAGAAAAACTCACCTGAGCAAAAAAACAGTTAGGGAGACCAGGACTGGTGTATCACTGCCAAACCTGGTTACAATATCCAATTTCCATCTAACCGTGGTCAGATCTGACTTGACCTAATTGCAGTGGTTAAATCACTTACTGCAAATATTAATAAGTAATATCTAGAGATTGTTTTTCACTAAAAAAGACTACATTACCAACCATTTAGTATGCAGATATGGTAAAATATCATAAATTAAGGGCCATAACTCCAGTGAAATTCACTGAACCATAATATTCAAGCAATATACACAATGTCTGGCACTGATCACTCTAGGTAAGTTTGGCAAGTAGTGCAAACAATGTAAAATACAACCAACCAAGGACCATAACTCAGCTGATCAATGAAAACAGTACATGCCAATAATATGCATAACTTCACTTGGCACTGATAACACCTGTAAGGTTTCGTGAATATCTTCCCAATGGTGTAAGAGAACTTGAATTTGACAAATAAAGGGCCGCAATTCTTCTGAACATCACTAAACCAGAAAATGCCCAATGTAACCATAACTGAGCTTGGTAATATCACTTGTTATAAGTTTGGTATTGTTCCTCCAGGTGGTTGCGTAGACAAGGTCAAATATGACTATCAAGATCCATGACTCCACTGATAACCACTGAACCCCAACATGCTGGCCATAATGCACAATTAGTCCTGGCACTAATAATTCCTGTAAGTTTTTGGTGGTAATTAGCCAAATATCAATGGAGAAGCAGTCAAAACATCATAAGATTTGATGAAATCAAAGCCATAAATTGACTGAAAAAAGCTCAACTTGGACATGTGGACGATATGCATTATATAAACTAAGTTTGGCAATAATCACTTTTGTGAAGTTTGGTGTAAATCCACCTTGTGGTGTTAAAGGAGTTGCACCAATAAATTTTATGACAGACATACAAAACTGCAATTTTTTATTTTTCATGACTCCCCATCACTTTTTGATTTAGCAATTGTACCAATTATTGTAATTTGAAATGTTAAAACCATGGTTAACCATTGTCAAGCTTATGTCATATAACTAAGACTCACAAGTGCCAAACTCGGGTCATTATAAACACTGGCTGATTAGTGCCAAGCAATTTGTTAACCTGTGATAAACCAAGGTTCAGTTTTTACTCTGGTTATACAAGACCAAATAACTTAAAGCCTATATTAAGCTCATTTATCTAACAAATTCATTAAATGTGAATAAAATTATTTCTAAAATATACCATATTTATGCATAATTATATTCTTACGGTCCTTAAATTTAATCACAATTTGATAATTTATGCTTTCAACATTTTTCTTTACAAAATTGAATGTTTGCATTTCAGGTTAATAATAATAGCATATTTTTAAAAGGAAGACTAAACGTATCATAAATGGAACTGATATTAATATTCAATAGTCATAAATGGAAGTTGTGTGGTATGCCTGACGTATCTTAATGTCAACAAATTACCACTACAAAAAATTGAAACCTATTTGGTATCGAACAGGATTAAGTAGGTAGCTTAACCTCTATTCAATTATAATGCAAATAATGATTAAAATTATGCTATAAAGGAGATCAGACTTTTAAAATTAAAAAGGAGCAATCATTTTAAGACTTTTTTTTTCATTCAAATTACCAAGTGATATGTTTGTTCACACCTAGCTAGAGGGTTAATAAATATTAAGACAAGAACTGTCTTTGCAATTCGACATTCCATGCTTTTTCAGGTCAGAATTTAAATTCCGTCTCATTCCTCTCTCTACAAATACTTCTCCCCCACTCCCATGTCCCCTCACAAAAAAGTTCAAAATTTTATATGTTGTAAGTATTGGAACTAAAAATACACACTTCAAAGGTAAGACTGTCTGCTTAACCGACAGCTTTTACATAATTGAAATATATACTGTTAACATATCAAAGGAGAAGACAGCAAAACAAACAAACAAACAATCAGCATCCTGGAAAAAATTGCACAACATATAATATGCAGTACAGCCCTGAACATCATTCTTGTTATGAAAGTTAATGCCAAAATTCAATGCAATATTCAGATATATTACTGCAAAAACCAAAATTCTCAAGAGGAATATAACTGACAATAACATTAAGAAGTATTGTTCCTGAAATTGTCCATATACAAATTACAGTTGTTTCACAAACACAATGGTATAATGTATAATGACTGGATAGTAATATTCACCTAGTTCTTAGGACATTTATAATAACCAGTAGATTAACAATAACATTGATAATAAACAAGAGGACCATGATGGTCCTGAATCGCTCACCTCTTCCCACATGACCCAGTTTTGAGTATGACGTCGTTTTTTCTATTATTTGACATAGTGACCTAGTTTTTGAGCTCATGTGACCCAGTTTTGAACTTGACCTAGATATTATCAAGGTGAACATTCTGACCAATTTTCATGAAGATCCATTGAAAAATATGGTCTCTAGAGAGGTCACAAGGTTTTTCTATTTTTATACCTACTGGCCTAGTTTTTGACCGCACCTGCCCAGTTTCGAAAGAACCTAGATATCATCAAGGTCAACATTCAGATCAATTTTCATGAAGATCCATTGAAAAATATGGCCTATAGAGAGGTCAAAAGATTTTAATAATTTTAGACCTACTGACCTAGTTTTTGACAGCTGTTGACCCAGTTTCAAACTTGACCTAGATATCATCAAGATGAACATTCAGACCAACTTTCATACAGATCCCATAAAAAGTATGGCCTCAAGAGAGGTCACAAGGTTTTTTTTATTATTTGACCTACTGACCTAATTTTTTAAGGCACGTGACCCAGTTTCAAACTTGACCTAGATATCATCAAGGTAAACATTCTGACCAATTTTCATACAGATCCCATGAAAAATATGGCCTTTAGAGAGGTCACAAGGTTTTTCTATTATTTGACCTACTGACTTAATTTTTGATGGCACGTGACCCACTTTCGAAGGTGACCTAGATATCATCAAGATGAACATTCAGACCAACTTCCATACAGATCCCATGAAAAATATGGCCTCTAGAGAGGTCACAAGGTTTTCTATTTCAAGACCTACTGACCTAGTTTTTGACGGCACGTGACCCACTTTCGAACTTGACCTAGATATCATCAAGGTGAACATTCTGACCAATTTTCATGAAGATCTCGTGAAATATATGGCCTCTAGAGAGGTCACAAGGTTTTTCTATTATTTGACCTACTGACCTAGTTTTTGACGGCAAGTGACCCAGTTTCGAACTTGACCTAGATATCATCAAGGTGAACGTTCTAACCAATTTACATGAAGATCTTTGAAATATATGGCCTCTAGAGAGGTCACAAGGTTTTTTCTATTTTTAGACCTACTGACCTAGTTTTTGACGGCACGTGACCCAGTTTCGAACTTGACTTAGATATCATCAAGGGAACGTTCTGACCAATTTTCATGAAGATCTTTTGAAATATATGACCTCTAGAGAGGTCACAAGGTTTTTCTATTTTTAGACCTACTGACCTAGTTTTTGACGGCACGTGACCCAGTTTCGAACTTGACCTAGATAGCATCAAGATGAACATTCTGACCAACTTTCATAAAGATCCCATAAAAAATGTGACCTCTAGAGTGGTACAAGCAAAAGTTTACGGACGCACGGACGGACAAACGGACGATGGACAACGGACACCGCGCGATCACAAAAGCTCACCTTGTCACTTTGTGACAGGTGAGCTAAAAATAAAATATAGTACAAATAGCCTCAGATCATATTCTCTTTCCAAAAAGACCTTGCATCATTGTTTTCACTGGTGCATATTAATTGTTCCATTATGTAAAGTTTTAAAATTAATTAGTGAAGACAAGAAAAAAAATCTTTGCCGTTTTTTAAAAATTATTATTGTTGCTACCACTGCTGCCGTCCAATGTTTGCTTTTAGAAAATATGCATCATCATCATGTCACTTATTGCTTCTTTTCAATGGAACAGTGAACTAATATATGTAAACTAAAGATAACCGTCAACTTGAACTGGCTGTGTGCTGCATGAAGTTCCATTATGATACATGTACTATTAGAAAACTGACACAAAATAAAACTTTGATTTCACTGTAAAAACTTGTCCTTAAACTGACATGACCATGTATCATATTCCATTATGTTTCTTTACAATTAATATTAATCCTAAGTTACAGAGGTTTAAAGAGAATGACTACTGCCTATCTGCCCTTTGATCTTACCATATGACCTTGACCTCACAAGGTCAGCATACTGTCTCATTATGGTATTGCAAAGTCATCTGGAAAAAAATCAGTGTTTGAACAGACTTGAGCACTGGACCATCCTCAGATTTTTAGAGAATTAAATAATTAGTGTACAAACTTGGAATCCAAAGCTTTATCAAAGAATAACGCCATCAAGCTTCTGAACACTTCAATTTAACAAACTATCAAGGTTCTGTATTTTCAAAGTTTACTGTTATTAAGTTTGCCTTATTATTAAAATTAATGATGTTAAGGTTCAAGCAGTTCACCAAATCATTTTTATTTAAAACCGTTCTCACTTTAATAATCTTTGAAAGTACTGTACCTTTAAGCAATAAATATTTCTTTAGCTTGCTCTCAGGTATTTTTGACATTGTGCTGTACCTGCAACAGCTGATCTGTACTGTTATTCTTGCAGAAAATTGTCAGGATCAGCATTCGACACTAACGGTGTCCCGGGATCCCGAGGACACCAAAAATCCGCAAGGGATCCTAAAGTTCACAATTTCGGTGTTCCGTCGGGACTCTTGATTTTCAGATAAAATATGATTCTAAAAAAATGAAATTCCCCAGTCTTGTTCGCTCAAACATCGGTCTTTTGCTAAGCTAGGGCGTTCAGTTGACCCGAGGTCCCGGGTTTTGACCCACGAAAATTGAGAAAAACTCGTATTTTACCCGCATAAATTACGGCACGTGCATCGGCTTGACTCGCGGAAATTTACTTAGATGCGTTCCAAGTTCGATAGTTCTGCCCCCTGTCAATCAAAATCCAAGTGAATTTCAATATTGTTCGCCGGCACAAGCGGAAATATGGCAGTAGGCGGAGCGTCGTATGTTAATTAGCTACCGACAGATGTCAGTCACGCCACGCGCCAAATGACACGTGCTTATCTCGCGGTTTGTATTTAGTACAATATGCCTTGCCATTATCAAAGGTGTTTATTGATCAATGTTTACAAG
Organism: Mercenaria mercenaria; assembly: GCF_021730395.1. Taxonomy (NCBI): domain Eukaryota; kingdom Metazoa; phylum Mollusca; class Bivalvia; order Venerida; family Veneridae; genus Mercenaria; species Mercenaria mercenaria. The sequence continues at coordinate 32,373,435 of NC_069362.1, forward strand.
TTAATTGATAAACAATGCAGCCTTAGATTATTGTGTTTGTACCATTATTTTGTGTGCTCGATACGATTACATGAGCCGGTCGGCCGTTACAGTCTATAACAAATTTATTACCATTGCCGAGGCTTTGTTTGGGCAAAACAAATTAAATAAGCAGAAATTATACGTGGTATGATGAGAAAATAAAGTTAAAACAGTTATCTTTTCGAGAACTTTAACTGTTACTTTTGTTTGTATTTGTCACTCGTTTTCTAGACCGACATTTTCGAACATTTTTATCATTTCTTACAAGATTTTTCTAGTACAAACTAAAATAAAAAGCCAATAAAACGTCTGCATTTACGAAAAATATGATCATTGTTGCCAAAGCAGCTCTTATTTAGAAGAATTTGCTGATAATAAAAGCATGCAAACACTAAACCCCACCCACTTTTAGGCAATGTGCAAAATAAAACAACTAAAATATGAAATGTTTAAGAAAATCTGTTATGACCAATGTACTAGTTTTAGATAAAGTCTGTGGGAGTTGCATTAATAAGGCCTAAAAATCTTTGTATCTGGTAACATGCTCAAACAAGAGCTGTCTCCGTAGGATGACACATGCCCCCGATGGCACTTTGAATGAATAGTTATGGCCAATGTTAGAGTTTAGGACCTTTGACCTACGGAGCTGGGTCTTGCGCGCGACACATCGTCTTACTGTGTCACACATTCATGCATAGTTATTTTAAAATCCATGCATGAATGACAAAGATAAGGACCGGACATGCCCATCAATGCACTATCATGAAAAATGATCTTTAACGTCTAAGTGTGACCTTGACCTTTGAGCTAGGGACCTGGGTCTTGCGCACTGCACGTCGTCTTACTGTGGTACACATTCATGCCAAGTTATTTGAAAATCCATCCATCGATGACAAAGATATGGACCGGACACGCCCATCAATGCACTATCCTTTAACGTCTAAGTGTGACCTTGACCTTTGAGCTAGGGACCTGGGTCTTGCGCACTGCACGTCGTCTTACTGTGGTACACATTCATGCCAAGTTATTTGAAAATCCATCCATCGATGACAAAGATATGGACCGGACACGCCCATCAATGCACTATCCTTTAACGTCTAAGTGTGACCTTGACCTTTGAGCTAGGGACCTGGGTCTTGCGCACTGCACGTCGTCTTACTGTGGTACACATTCATGCCAAGTTATTTGAAAATCCATCCATCGATGACAAAGATATGGACCGGACACGCCCATCAATGCACTATCCTTTAACGTCTAAGTGTGACCTTGACCTTTGAGCTACGGACCTGAGTCTTGCGCATTGCACGTCGTCTTACTGTGGTACACATTCATGCCAAGTTATTTGAAAATCCATCCATCGATGACAAAGATATGGACCGGACACGAAAATTGCGGACAGACCGACAGACCGACAGACTGACAGACCGACAGACAGACAGACGGTTCAAAAACTATATGCCTCCCTTCGGGGGCATAAAAATTAGGGTAGGTAGGGCGGAACATTTTTTTTTTTTTTTTAATTTTTTTTTTATTTAAGGGAGAGTTTTCGGAATTTTTTTTTATGTCAAAAAAATGATTACAAATAAGGGGGTTATAAGGGGGAATGAACTAGGCGGCATACATCTAGACGAACTACAACAAATGGCAGAGGAGTGCGATGGTAATGAAGATGAGGGGGAAGAGGATTTGGACAGAAATGACATTATTCTTTTACAGCAAAAGTCATACAAGCTATTGTTGTCATTGATGTAAAATGGAAATAAAGTGGAAATAAAATACATGTAGTACTGTAAACAGTTGTGTTTGTTAGATTTTAGTTTTTTCATGTTCTTACCACATTTTGTTATCAGGGACTCCTAATTTTCAGCAGGGATTCCTAAATTTCCCAGCAGGTATTCCTTCGGGATACCTGGCAAAAAAGTTAGTGTCGAACGCTGAGGATCAGTGTCAACTTGCAGCTGCAGCTTTTACTAATATATATCAGAATTCTGCTGTACTAAAATAATCGCTGGAAACAAAATGTCAAGATGTTTCCTGCAAGTAACCTGAAAGAAAATGCACGCCAAATATAATTATACATGAATTAACTACGACAATCTTCACAAAAAATGACATAAGAAAAAGTGAGAGTTCATCTTTACAACTGTGTCTCTGGATTCCATACAAGTTCTGAGTCATAAAACTGAGATTGAAAACAAATAATTTCAGATGAATTATCTTCAAGAAACCATAGATGACTTCTGACAATTTTGTGTTATTCCCTTCTGTGTTTTTGTTGTTTTAGGTCACACTGATACAATTATAGATCATATGAAAACTTTCCAGCTTTTTATAGTGAAGGAGGAACCCAGGTACCCTTTGGAGTATTATTTCAGACACACAACACCTGGATAGTACCACTGACCTTCCATAAGCCTAGGCTACAATTGCAAATGACTTCCACACATGAAATAATTCTACATCCCAAGTGGGGTTTCAAACCCACAACAGGTAAGTGATTTGAAGTGACCAACCTTAACCACTTGGCCACTTCTAAGCTGTACAAGTTAATTTGAGCCGTGCCATGAGAAAACCAACATAGTCGCTTTGCGACCAGCATGGATCCAGACCAGCCTGCGCATCCGCGCAGTCTGGTCAGGATCCATGCTGTTCGCTTTCAAAGACTATTATTATTAGAGAAACCATTAGCGAACAGCATGGATCCTGACCAGACTGCGCGGATGCGCAGGCTGGTCTGGATCCATGCTGGTCGCACACCCACTATGTTGGTTTTCCAATGGCACGGCTCATTTATTTGTAAATGATAAATTAATTATTTAAGTATTTTTCTTAAATGTCTGAAAATGAATTTACATAAAGAAGACTTCTGAATTGATCACATCCTGCTCTGGCAACAATGTTTTTACGAGTAATCTGAACAGTCTTGATAGAGCTCACCTAAAGAACAATTGTGTAGAGACCGTACCATAGCTCTTCGCATACTTTGATTTTTCAAACTAAAGTGATTTTTACAAGTGCACCGGTTACGATAAAAATGTAAACAACGGACTCTGTCTATGAAACTTTGAAATGAATGAATGACAGTCGATCTCAGTCATAATACTGATTGACAGTGAATGCTAATGACTCCATGTGTTGCAGAAAGGTATTTAGTTTGTAACTGTAATTTCCCATCAATTGAAATCCTCTCAAAACTGGTAAAATAATTACTTATATTTGGACAAATCTCATCGTCTTTGCCGTTCGGCAGCTGCAAAAAGGGCAAATATAAAAGATTCAGTGTAAGTAATATTTCACTGGTACTGCCAGTTAGTAAGTTCATACTCTGAACAACACGTCAGAGAAATTTGGGCAGATTTGACCAATTATGACGTTGGCAGCATTAGATTATATTTTTTCTTTACACAAAAATTGCCGTTAGGTAACAAAGCGAATACGCCGATAATCCGGAGTTCACCGATTATTGTTCCAGTTCACGCAATGTAATCCAGCAATTAAACTGCATAGCTATTAGCTACTGCTGTTATAGGGAAGTGGTAGAGTGTCTGCCTTAGGGGTGAGAGGTCCTGGGTTCGAGTCCCAGTTAGAGCTTAACTCTATTTAGATTCTGCTAAAGCATAGTTTTGCTGTTAATAGACTGTTCCAGATGTTCTAAATTTTTAGCACACAGTATCATGGATCAGTATTTAGCAATCCAGATCAAAGTTGAATGTTAAATCAAATGCACCCGATTAGAAAATATTGACTATATTATGTCCCTTTGATGTTTATGCTCTGCATGTTCAAGAAGAGTTACATTTCCTTGATCACAAAATTTTCGTTATCATGAAAATATTAAATGCTCATAACTCTGCACTTCTGGTTAAAATATTGTCTATATTTCTGTTTTTGAGAAATATATGGACATTTCTCTTCATTTCAAAGCTTTTTAACTTCAAACCTATGATTTGAAAAACTTAGGTACTATCTCTAAATTGTGTAAAATAATTTTGAAATCCGGATGGCAGTTTTTGACAGGAAGTTTATCTTTTCGATTGTTATGGCAAATTAAGAGTTCGAATATCTGCATGGAATTGATTTTTGAAAAGACGTTACTGTGATGTTTGGTTGAAACTGGCTGAGTGGTACAGGTGTTTATACCTTTGAATACAAATATCAGAGCTGGACAAATTCTTTGAAAGTAACTCATCCTGCAGGATGTCAGCTGCCTAGAATTTTCACTTGTACTGCTGCAATTTGTACTTGTCCTGCAATTAACTTTAAGAAAATTATATTTTTACAGACAGTGTCTATTTTAATAAATTCTTTTAAAGACAATACATACCAGAACCTTGTTTTTTACTATCGAACGTCTAGCTAATGTGATCATAATGTTGTACCGTAACAGAGTTGGGCAGACTTTAGAGTTAACAAACTAACTTTCGCTTTAGATCTTTTTAAGCTATCCAGATTCTTCACAGCTCCATTTTAATTAGATTTATTTATTTGTGGTCAAAAATTGCACTCATACTACAGCAAGTTCCATCCAAATGGAGCCGATTTCTACTTGTATTTACAAGCGGGCAAGTGGATTTGTCGAGCCGAGAGTATGAACAGATTAAGTAACAGTAACTAAACCCAAACACTTTATCGTCAGGTGAGCTAAAAACTCAAGTTCTTTTCTATCAAAAGTGCCTTAAGGTAAGTAAAAAAAAATATATTGTAAACATTTTTATCACTTGCATATTTTTCTAAGAAGCAGGTATTGCTTAACCCAAGTCAGGTTTTTGCATATGCACAAGCAGACAAAACATCCTGCTGAAGCTTTGACAATTATGGCAGCTATTTACAACTTTCTAACATTATCCAAATTCTCTCTGGAAATTCTTGAAAATATCCAATTTTCTTCTTGTTGAAATTCTTGATACCTGTGTTGCTGACAACAGAAGGTAAGTTTGATATTAATGAGGGAAAACACTGCTGTAAATAATTACCTGTATGTAGGCATGATGTAGGGCAAGTGGAACTAGTTTTACTGGCAAATCATGATCTAAAGTCATATCAACAAACAGGAAAGCTTTAAACTTTACATACACTAACAATCAAACCAAATTGTCAGTAAGGCGTAAAAAAAAATTGTTTGTTTCCGGTATCCCAACCTACCCTAAATTTTTGGCTCAACCCTAAATGTTTTTATGGCCTTGGAGAATATTTTTTTCAACTTTTTAACAAAGAGTTGCAAAACTGCACTTTTTATGCTTTAAACATGGCCAGTGATGTTAGAAATCAACTTACTGATGCTCTAAAGGCATAACCCCCTTATTTGTATTCATTTTTTGACAAAAATAATTTCCGAAAAGTCTCCCTTAATAAAAAAAAAAAATCCAAAAAAAAAAAAAAAATTTCCAACCTACCTACCCTAATTTTTTTGAGCAAGTTACCGGAAACAAAGAACTTTTTTTTAGACCTCAATACTTTACCTATGAAAGTCAGACAGGTGCTTAAAATTATGACAGACTGGAAAAGACTTCAAAATATTAAATTTTGTTCAAAAAGGAATGCTACTTTCTATTTGCATACTCCTTCTAGCAAAATTTAGCTGGGAAAATTTACTCAATTTAGATTCTTCCTTTTTTCTGACCTTTTAACAATGATATCTGTAATTTGTCATTGATTTCCTACAAGACATTATTTGACAAGTATTATTGCACAAGACGGAACAGAATAGAATCAATATGCAGATTAGGAGACACGCAACTTGCTGCCCACTCAAAATTTGTTCCACATATTTCAAAAGTTTCTTAGGTTCAAACTTAGTTTTTTCTTTCTTTTCTTTTTATATTAACATTTTGTTTTACGGTAACATATTAATTTTTTACCTTTTTGGAAAACGTTACATTCAGTGTTGTCCCACAATTTTGTTTACAGTACAAAAGATAAAATCTGACCTCCTATAATCTGTAACACATCTAACCCCTTTGGCAATCGAGACAAAGTCTCCACCACAACTGTGTAGCGAAATGTCATTCTACATCCCTTAAAATCATTGCACACATATATGCAGTGAAATGCTCTCTTAGGCAATGGTGGCTTGAACACTAGAGCTGGACTGAGCAATTTATAGGGTTCCTGGCCTATTTCCTTACAGTTTCTATGTTTTGCCTGGTAAAAACTCTAAGCATCCTGCTCATCTCCTTTCTCTCTGGGTAGTGGGTATTTTATTTTACTGGAAACATTGGCTACTATGTTACATCAATGAAACATTTTAAAGCTTTTTTTTTTTTTTTTGGATTTAACGTTGCACCGACACATGATAGGTCATATGGCAACTTTCCAGCTTTAATGGTGAAGAAAGACCCCAGGTGCCCCTCCTTGCATTATTTCATCATGAGCGGAAACCTGGGTAAAACCATCGTCCTTCGGTAAGCCACCACATTCCATAAATCGTCGCCTCAACGCGAAACTAGTCTATGTGTATATAGAAATAGAAGCAGATAGACTAGTTTCGCGTTGAGGCCACGAAATAGAATCCTTGTGAAAAGAAATAAAATTTTAGACAGGGAAGATTTTGTAAACAATCTATAGACAATTCTGCACTGTGTTCAAAAACTGGAAAACTATCATGATTGGAAATCAGAAGGAATTTAAGTTTCATACAGTTTTTTTTGTAAGAAATAAACAACAGTTTTTATCCTTTTTCAGACCATTACAAACATATTTCAGCATAATGAAGATTTTGATATTTTCAAGCTTCTGCAGAAACAATCTGTTTGTTCAGTATTTCTTTAATATTACATAGGCCTGAGTTTGATGTATTATTGCCACTCTAAAATTCCATGTTTGAAATGTGGCATACTTGCAATTCAGCTATTTCAAAACCCTTGATTCAGATTTATAGCACCCTTTTCATGATCAATTTCACGTTCAAAGGCGCTTTACATAGTTCAAATGCAGCCACACAGGGCACATAATTCATCCTCTACTAGTACAGACACAGAGCGATCTGACCAGAGGGACAGAGTGAGACAAAGCCCCCACAACAGAGAGATCAGAAATCAGATACAGGCTTGTCCGGCTAACTTTAGCTCATTGCGAATAGACAGCCTGGTTCCCTAACGTGCCCAGTGTAAAGCACTGATACACGCAAGGATTGCCTGGGTTCCTGACAAGTACACCAGTCCTCTAGTTGGGTGGGAAACACTGAAAAGCGTTTCTGAAAATTCCCGAGTAGCTGCCGGGGATTGAACCCCCGACCTCAGGATTGGAAAGCCAGTGTGCAAACCACTGAGCTATCCGTCCACATGTATAATACACATGTTTTTGGCACTAAAATGTAAAACAGAAAATACAAAACTCAGATAACATATATGAAGAAATGGTGAGGGGGAGGGTACTTTGATAAATATTGATGTTTTAATGAGACACTGGGATTTTTACTTAACATGGTATCAGGGGAGGTAATTTCATGGTAAGTCCTTATCTATATATATATACTGCAACTTGGTTTATTCAGTTTCTTTTGTACAATGAAATATAATGCCAATGAATATGATCTAGATGTAGAAGAAAAATTAAGTAAACAGGCTAACCAAATAGTTCTTTGATTTCCTTTATAAAATACATCTAAATCATTTTACGTACTATTGTTTTCCACTGAATTCTTCCTGTTATCAGACCTATTGAAAGGATTAAAGTCAATACTTGTGAAACTTCGATCTCATTTCATAAAAGACATGTCAAGCTTATACTTGTTGTGAACAATATCACAGCTTTAAATAAGAGACTGATTTGTTGCTATCTACATCTCAGTAAACAGTTTCTTAGCACAAAATATTGATCTTTAAAAACTGGCTGCAAATTGAGTTAACAGCAAACAAATTGGTAAAAAGCCACAACTAATTTTCTTCAGCTAAACTGCTGCAACATTTCCCTGAAAATATGTTACATCAAATCATGTAGCTACACAGAAGCCCAGCAAAACTAGTTTTCCTGAAATCCAATCACAATTTCTTGGCAAGAAATGTTTATATATACAACATCAGCATTGGTGAGCTACAAAAACCAACATTTAGCACAGATATACAGAACAGCATGGCTTACACTACATTTTGTACCTGAGGCAAGTATCCATATCATTTCATCTAAAAGCTTAGAAATCAGAGAAAACACACAACAAGCATTTTTCATCATTGAGAACTGAGAATTTCTGAACTATGAAAAATATTTTGTAAAAATTACAAACACCTGAAAGATACCCCCACCTTTCACGAATATGTTTTATCTTATAGTATATTTACTTCAAATACAGAAAATTCATGTATTTAACTTTGCTAAATATATAAATCAACTGTATATATAGAGCTACATTCATAATTAAATGTCATACAGCAACAGCCATTTGTTAAAAAAATAACTCCATAAATTTATACTACGTGTATTAAATGTATAATTGTTTAAAGCTAAAGCATAGTACTATTAAATTAATCATAACACATAAACTTGAATATATGTTAATTTTATGAACTATAGGTATGTAGCAACTGTTCATATTTTCAACTATGAAATTTAGGTGTAACATACCTTTAAACTACTAAGTTAAACAAATACAAATCACCAAGTAATACTACGTATGTATGTTCAAATAATATACAAAAGGAAATAAAACATGGCATTAAAAGGGTAAATTAAATGTCTGTACAAAAATGTGTGTTAATTATTATTATGTTAATCATTCTCAAGTCCTTCAACTATATGTCTTAACTTTCAATAACCTATTAATTTCATTTTCTTATTAACTACACATGTAAAAGATACTTTAAGTAATATTTTCAAACTGGCTAAAGCACTATTTTTGGTAGATGGCTGGTCAGTAAATTGGCAGCAATCTAGAAATTGACCACAAGCAACTTTACATTGTCATAGGTTTATATACAGACCAAAATGGTTTGTTAATCGTATCATCCACTAAAGTGTAGTTTGAAAAGTTAAGTTATTACAATATAATATATACCGGTAACTGCTAATGGGAACTTGTAACACATAAAATCATAGATCATCTACAAATAATATACACATATATACAGCTGAAACTTGATTTTTGATCTTGCTTATAATCTCAAAATTACAGCTATCTCAAAGACATAAGGTATTTTATTTACCATCGCTTTGTGAAACAATTAACATAAGCTCTGTAGAGCTTTTAAGAACAGTAAATAAAACCATTTTATACCTTACTCCCAGCAATTTGCTGGTACCCATTTACAGCTGAGGCGACTGAGGCAATCGTGATAAAGTACCTTGCCCAAGGACACACTGCAATGGGAGTAGCCAAGATTCAAACCAGAGGCCTTCACCCCCATAGGAAAGCATCTTATAATTAGCCCTCTCGACTAATGCGTCCACATTTTCACACCCCTTTCAAAAAACATGTGCACAAAATATCATTTTAAGTCAAATTTGGTTATCTTGCATTAAAACGCTTGATCCCTTTAGAGTTCTTGTTTCTGAGATTCAATTGTATTATTTCGATCTTACCAAACATTTTACTTTAATTTTGAAACAGGTTACTAATATTTTTTAGGGAAACATAAAATATCTTGCTGAAAATGAATTTAACCTCTCAATCATGTATAGAAAACTGTATCATTCATCAGAGAAGATGGACCTCTCGAAATTTCCTATTGTAATTTATAATTAAACTGACATTCAAGGAAACCTGTTGCATAATGACATGAAACCAGTAAGACAGACTGAAATCAATATAGCAGTTTTCTGTGATATTGCTCTGTTCTTGACAGGCAAATAAACAGACTTATCTCCCAGGCTGAAGTGGCTATTTAGAAGTAAATAGACCACTGTCTTATCTAATGAGATACAGAACACCATTACTGACTTTATGATCTTTAAATACTGAGATAATGCATGATAGGTATTATTACTTCTATTTAAGTACTACATTTCCCATATGACATGTTACTGTTGTTCCCTTTTAATGTATACCCATACCAGACTGTGATCAAATGAGTTTGACAGATATTGACAAAAACTGAAACTGTAGGCTTCACTAGTAGCACAATGCATTAACATTACAAGAGCATAAACACCTGATGCATTCTTTTCAAGAGTGAAAGCACAACCAAAAGTGAAAGTAAAAAGTCTCTACATGTTTTCATGTCTAAGATAATTACAATGGTTCTAACAAGGTTGAAAATTAAGGTGTGTCTTTCAAATGTGGCTAACATTGTAATTGTGACATTTGAAAACATAATAATGATCTTATCATGTATATATGATGAGACAATGATTGATTCCCTATGAAGCTATAATTATTTAATAAACTTTACTGTCACTTTAGATGATGTTACTGTTGAAAAAATGTGTCAAGCAGCCAGAAAGACAATTAACAATGTCCTGTCATTACAACAGAAGACTGTTTCTCATATTTTAACAGTAACTCTGCTATTTTTTTTTTCAAAATAATACCTTCCTACTGACCAGTAATATGACTGAAATAACGGCCATAAGCTAAATATCAGAAACGTATATTTCACCAACAGATCATTAATTATGATATGAACTCAGTGGCGATTTCAGTGTAAACCAAAAGTAATTTTTCATGTTGTGTTATATCAAATTTATTTCTTCTAATTAACAATTTACTAAAGATTATGAGGTGAACTGAAACAACATCAAGAAATCTGCATCTCCATAACAACATAGATTTGCAACCCATGCGGTGACCCACACACACTTCCCTTAATATTGTAATAAAAACAAACACACTAAAAGAAATTTATAAAAAAAAGCAACATGTATTGCTCAGTGTGGCATGTGTTGTCCAGAAAGTCATTTTTGTAACATTTTGGTTGGCTCAAATGGGTAAGATATGTTTGGATATCTTGGAAACTTAGAGCTTGTTTAAACAGGATTTACTGACTTCCAACAACTTTTACAGACCCTCAGAAGCAACAGTTACTGTTGTTTACAAAACTCAAGAAGTAATATTTTACTGTTGTTTACAGACACAAACCTCAGCTGAAAAACAACAACCAATACTGTTGTTTAAAGTCCTGGAGAACCAACACTTACTATTGTTGGCCAGGAAAAGCAGCAGTTACTAATGACCTCCCTGTAAAGTCTGATTAATATTCTTATTAAAGATTAAGAAGTAATTTATGATAGCTAAGCTGACAACATACTTCATGCATGTCATGATTACATATACTTATGTCACTTATTAGCCCATGTTAAATTAAGACTCTTAAAGCTATAAAAATTAGGTTTCCTGATATGAAATCTTGCAGGCACTTGCTGACCATACAATAGTTATGTCTGAAGCAAACTGACTATGGCAGGCTTCCCTACAAAACAATTAATCATCAAGATTGATGTTACAGTATCAATCATGATTAACAATATCATAATAAAACAACAACAATCTATATTCAGTGACATTCAGCCTATACAGATCTTTAAAATGATTGCATTTCAGAGCAAATTAATCATGCAGGCAGCCTTTATGATATAAAGCTTGGGGAAAATGGCATTTTCTGCCAGTGACAGAAATAGGCTGACACTGGGATTAGACAATGTTCCCCACAGATATATGATTACCATCACAGTGAATATACTCTTAATGGAACCAATTATCTCCGCTATTCTTTCACAATAATTGATTTCTTCACTGTCATTTTCAACATTAATTTGACCTTACTGAAAGGAATATATTGCAAGTGAAGCTTGTTAAACAAATTACTTTCATAACAAACAAAAAGTTTAAAACATTCATAGGACAGTCAGTCCACCTTGTATTTTCATAAACAATATACAGTAAGTTATAAAATATATAAAATTCCAAGCAATGAACTATATATTCTATTGAGAAAGTTCAATTTCCTTTGGGACAAATATTTTTCTACCACTGAAATAAAAGCCATGTTTCCAGACATTTTTCTTTATTTCAAAGGGATTTCATTACCATGAAATAACAGTTTACTGTCTTACAATGAACATGTTTTATTACACCTGATAGCACTTACTTCATAATTTATTACTATCAGATACTTAGGTTGGAAAAATATACAAATACAAACAACTCCACAAATTCATCAGTATTTGAATCAATAGTTACTTCACAAAGATATTTTTGTTGTGTTGACATTTTGCCCTTCATCCGCACTACATGTGAGAAAACTATTCAATATAATAATATGCAGCACATATTAAACTTAATTAACACAAGTTAAATTAATTATCACACCTGAATGACATCATTAATTTTGTAGCACACCATGTCCTCTAAGAGTGAGCAATACTTCCTATAATATAAGTCTTGAATTTCATGGTACTTTTAATAGCAAAGTTGTTGTTTTTTTTGCCATGATGGGAAGGGGCCTCCAACAGAGAGCCTGTTGGGAAGGGGCCTCCAACAGAGAGCCTGTTCCTTTAGAGAATTTTTTTTATCAGTACTTATTTGGGCAAAGGGGAATAAATGTCCTGATGTGAAGTCAATTTTAGGAGAGAAACTGCCTGATTTTAAAGAAATTTTCTGAGGGGAAGAGCCCTATAAATGGCCCCTACTACAGAAGAAAAATAGCTCTGTATAAGATTAGTGAGCCTATTCAATGGTTCTGTATAACAAAGTACTCTGCTGAAGCATGTGCTACAGTGCATAGTGGGTGTTGCAAATTTTATGTAAATGAGCCGTGCCATGAGAAAATCAACATAGTGGGTTTGCGACCAGCATGGATCCAGACCAGCCTGCGCATCCGCGCAGTCTGGTCAGGATCCCTGCTGTTCGCTTTCAAAGTCTATTGCAATTAGAGAACCTGTTAGCGAACAGCATGGATCCTGACCAGACTGCACGGATGCGCAGGCTGGTCTGGATCCATCCTGGTCGCAAAGCCACTATGTTCGTTTTCTCATGGCACGGCTCAAATAAGCTCCATCAAACAAAGTATGCTGTTACTTTGCTAAATAACAGTCTATATTCCTTCCAAATAGTCTTCTTATAGATATTATTGTCACTAGCAAATCTTACTATCTAGCTAACATGTAACAAGGCAATTTTTCCTTTCAACTGATCACACAAGCAATTTAATAGCAAAAGACAATTACGTAATTATTCATTAAGTTTAATGTAACACATTACTTCCAACTGGCACAGAATTTAACAGGTTCAAATTCAGACACAACATTGGCTTAAATGTATAAAAGTACATGTATTTATCAGTTCACATGGGTCTTAGGAGAAATGACGGAAACTATTACTTTATTCCCTGAATGAAAATATAGAGACAATTTGAAATTGCATTCTGACATTTACCTGTTACCATGGTTTCCACTTCTAAAATATATGACAATGATCAATTAAGGAGGTTTAAGAACTAATGTCAATATCAATTAAATTCTTGATTTAAATTAAGAAAATATATTTTAATTTAAATTAAGTACAAAAGGAACAGGGTGTGTCACTGTGGTTATTCCATGTACATTGTAAATTAAAATAACTTGTGTCAATTTTACAATCAACTTGTGTAAAATGTATTTTTCCTTCTGATCATAATGTATCTTATAACTGGACCCTAACTTCCATAAAACTAAGTACTGGTAATTTACATTGAAGGATAACCATTTATCAAATACACTACATCACGTACAGGAATGTTTTAAACTGAGCAAATTATGAACATATCTAAGATCCTAGATGTATTTCAATTCCATGTTTGAATACCATCATCCTTTAAAAAATCCAAAGTTTGTCTGTACACATATGGAAGTTCCTAAGTAATGCTTAATTTGCTTTATATATCCATAAACAAAGCTACTTCCCAAAACTATAAAATTAAGAAAGTAGACCCATAATGAATATCAGCAAGTCAAGTCTGAATATGTTTTCTCTGTTCAGATTTTCAACTTTCCAAGCTATTACAGAAAGGCAGTGGTTAGGATTACGGTACCATTAATCCAAACTTCCGATTCTAGGATAAAGGAAGTATCGTATTCATAGACAACCCTATGAGGATAGACTACGATTACAAAAGTATTTAGGAGGCATCAAATATATGTTTGGATATGCATAAATAATGCCTTACAGAAAACCATGTACTCAAATAATCTAACAATACAGACTGCGAAATATGCGGTTGTCCAATTGCGCGAGACAACCATTTTTGGCTCAGACAACCATTTTTAGAATGTTTGCTTCCCCGATGGACAAGTTAGAATTTACCAAAAAATTTGGTCAAAATGCCGGACATATATGGATAAAATTATTGATGTAATGCGTGAGTAAACACCGGTACACCATCTCAATATATTGATCAGCAATTGTCAATTCAATAACCACCCCACTTTTGTAAGTAATTGTAACTGGTCCCTGCGGCAGTAGGCATATGCATACACTGGCTGAGGGAGGCCAATATATTGCTTCCATTCTAGTTGTTAACGTTTTGCCTAAGGTTTTTGCTGAGTTGTGTACAAAAGGTAAACATGTTTCACTGGTTAAAATATTATAAGGGGGCTTTATAGTTTGATTTCAAGCGATGCTTTTGTATTTTAATAATGGATGTATATAACAATTTCTATGACATGACCAACAAATACTGTAGAATTCTGTATCAAAGATTACTTGGCTACTTGCTAAGCAAATTTATGGAAGAATCAGGGATCCTTTAAAGGGACTATGACAAATAAAAAAATAACTATACATGTATTTATAAAAATATGTAATAAAATATGAGTGATTTATACCACCACTATTAATATTCAATAACAGGTGAAATATTACCTATACCGGACATCCCACCCACTCAAACTTATCATCTCAGGAGTTTGAAGTTTCTTACCTTGATTTCAAGGGCTTCAAAATATTCCCGAAGAAATGAGACTGGATTTTCTGGTCTGTTGATGCATAACTGCACTATGCATTCTTTTAGAAGCTGTTGAACGTTGTGCTTCTGAACGTAATTCTCACATTCACGGAGACTCTGCTCTTCGTCTGAGTTTGCTGCCATGTTTTCGCGACCTCTGACCTTGACCTTATTGGGAAAACATTAATAGGCTAAAATCCGTTCTTGTACGTTATACGGAATTAGGCTTAAGGCTGAGCACCACTAAATCGGACTGTTCTATACTTCATATAAAATACACTTCATTAATAACGTTTCTCGGCATGTTTTAGCATATCACGTTTTCGTAAACTGATATTCCCATATAGAACTAAAATTCCAGCATGCAGTTACCAGTATTGGTTGGGATATTTATCTATCTTCCATTACTGTCTAACCCTTTACAGGGAATAGACACTAAGCCCAAAAATAGAAGAAAGTAAAACAAATTCGGGCCAATTAAATGGAAAGGGAAATTTTTTAGTGATTTAAAAGATGAAAAAGGGATGAAGAGCAAAGGTATAGTGAAGTATGTTCAATGTTGCAAACAGAGGCATTGAACTGCTCAAAGGTTTTAAGGAATGGAATGTCAGGTGGAAGATTAGTTTTAGTTCTAGTCGGTACTGCCGAACAATTAATTAAGATTAAGACTGGGAGGCGCTTGTCAAGGAAACAATGTTAAACTTTAAAGGTCAGGTACAAAGGTTAAAAGATAAAGATAAAAATAGAGTGCAAAGGTTAAAAATAAAAAACGGTAAGTTATGAGCTAAGGAATGACTGTCACCAACCTCTGGGTAAAGATATTTAGGCTGGGACTAGACTGAATATGACCAGGGAGACTGTTCCAGTAAGGTATAGTGCTAGGAAAGAAGGAGTTTAGGTGACACTGAGTTCAAGACTGGGATATATGGAAGTTCCAATTTCTAGTGGGTATGAGGTGATCATGGTCAACATAAACAAGCTGGTGTTGAATTTTATAAAGGAATACGAAAGAGTTATTGACCCTTCGATGTTCTAGAGTTTTCCATTGGAGATTGTTTCTCATTGATTAATTTTGTGTTACACTGCTGGTGAAATCATAATTATTACAAACATACCTGGCCGCAGCTTTCTGGACACCTAGCACAGACTTCCAGAAGGGACAGATATGGGCTCTGAGTATGTAGCCTTTACGGATTGAAGCCGGTTGTCGAGGAAGCTCTTAATCCATTTCAGGGTTTCGGCACGTATACACAACAGTTATGCATTTTGAACAGGACGTTCTCATGGCTCACTTTATCAAATGCTTTGCTAAAATCTAATAGATCAACATATTGCTTGGTGTACACTGACTTGACAAGGTCATTTACAAACCTATTAGTTGTGTCACAAAGGATCTTTCTTCTCGGAAACCATGTTTGAGATGTTACAGAATGCCAAGTCTGTAAAGTTGTTTGTAATTTATGAGGATACCATATGCTCCAGGGTTTTGCAAAGTGCGCATGTAAAGGATAGGGGCTGGGCCTTAGTTGGTTGGGTCTGACCTGTTGCCCTTCTTGTAGATGGGGGTTACATTTGCATTTTTCCACTGGGAAGGTATAGACCCCTCATCAGTGGCCCAGCCAGCATTCTATATCGGCCCGATATCAAACCGACGTCGTTGTCAATAACGCCCCCATATCGGCTTCAATATAGGCTGAAAATAGGAATGATGTCGGCCCGACGTCGGCAGACGATATCGGGCCAACATCATAATGACATCGGTCCGACATTGGCAAACGATATTTAGCCAATATCAAAATGATATCGGTCCGATATTGGCAGATCATATCGTTGTCGCGAAATAGTGCGACACGCAGTGCTTCATCAGTTTTCTTCAAATATACACTTTATAAATTCTCAGAGTTATTTACTTGAGAACTGATGTGTCTTGCATCATGTGTATGATGGTAATTTGATTTTATTGATATAATATTTTTTCACAACTATATACTACATGTTTTATACAGTTACGGAAGTTTTCGGTATATTCTTAACACTATTAAAATTGTTCAATTAAAATTTTAAACATATTTATACTTTCATTTTTTGTAAATATAAATATTTCTACGACGGCATTCTACATAAAATAATAATACATCTTGATTATAACCTCCCTTTATTATATATAAAATTTTGATAAATACCGTCTACAAATTATTGTTTTGAACCTATTTTGATTAATTCTGGCATACGTCATATTTGCTTAATAAATTAGCACACATAAACAATTACATTACTTTTTCACGTTTAACAATAATATTTTGAAAAATATAGCTATATTAGAGAATCCAATATCGGCCCGATGTCAACCCGACTTATGAAATAGTTACACTAATTGATTTCGACCTTTTGATTTCAATATTTTGTGGCAGTTCAACGGTCCGATCTCGGTGATATAATTATGATCATTTTGTGTCAATTCGCCGTAAAACCTAACTCACTCAGTCACAATGGCCCGACGTCGGCCCTACATCGGCACATTTTGCCGACATTCCGACATTATACCTATATCGGGCCGATATAGTCATGCTGGCTGGGGGATCCCTGAAAGATAATATCAAGGATGGGTGACAGTTCCTTTGAAAGTGTTTTGAGAATGATAGGCTTGATCTTGTCTGGCCCACATTCCTTATGAGGGTTAATATTTGACAGGAGTTTTTTCTAGGCCATTGGTATTTACATGGACATTTTGCATCATTGGGTTGAAAAAGGGAAACGCCTGAGAAAGCACCATGAAATTGTTCATTCAGAATATTTGCTTTTCCAAGTTTTCCAGAGTTTTTCTGATCATTTAGTGAGATAATATCTTTTGTGTCTTGCCTGGCATTCTTAATGAGTGAGTTGTGGTGTTTAATGTGATGGAAACTATATTTTTTTTTTAGCTTTTTAAAGGTTATCTAAATCTAAAACGTTTTTCTGCTTGATGAAGTGAGTGAGTTGGATTTTACAGCAAATCGACACAAAAAAGGTCAAATATCACTGGGAAATTGTATTGAAAACGTGAATTGTAAATCATCTCTATAAGCATTAATGCTAAATGTGAAAAAAAATACGTATATACATATAAAAGGTTAAAAATATCAGTGGCAAACAACAATATTGAAAAACATGTAAATAAGAATATATAATGTTCATATTTTGTGATAAATGCCTAATTGCTTTAAAAAGGATAACATATTGCTGACAGAAACCTTTTCAAACACTTCTTTCAAAGATTGAACGTTATAGTATACACTGCGCTGTGGAGCGAAGGCCACATAGTCGATTAAAACATGTTTAATGGTAAGCTGTGTTTTACATGGTACACATTCAGGTTGATCTTCTTTGTTCAGAAGATAAGAATGAGTCAAACATGTATGATGTATTCGACAACGAGAGAGAACGAATTCCTCTCTGCGAACAGACCCGTAGTGCCATTCACCTAAAGTAGGTTTCCCCGTACTTGGATTCAGTGTTGTTATATTTTCTGGTCCTTTCGGATCATAGAGTCCATTCAACATATGTGTAATAGAGTTCTGCTAAAGCCGGTGCTAGGGGGCGTGAGAGGTGTTGCACATTTCATTACCTCTCATGAACAGACTCAATCAAACCGAGTCTGCTATTATTCTTCTTGGTTGCATTCTTTGCTTCCAAAGGATCTTTTTACAGACTTTATTATATCATGCAGTTTATTCAACGAAGCATTGTTCCATGCCGATTTCCAATTAGGTAAAATGTATTTATTTACATTTGGTTTCCAAACGATCTTTTTACAGATTATATTTAAAATCAGTATAATGGTAAATTCGAATTAAATTGTGGTAACGAAAGGGATTTCTTTGCTGCAGTATCAGCATCCTCGTTTCCATAATCACCGACATGACTTGGAATCCAACAAAATATGACAGACTCTTTGAAAGTGCCTGGACCCTTAGAAGAATATTTTGAATATTGTGGTATAAAAAGCGTTTTATCAAAGGTAACACCAAGAAATTTTGCTTCTTCAATAACGGGTATTTTGTACCATTTAGGAAAAGCCAAGGGTCACCGTGTTGTTTCCGTATTTGACAAATTGGACATACTGGGTTTTCGATTTGGAAAATTTAAAACCATTTTTCATGGCCCAAGTTTGAACTTTATTCAAACATTGCTGTAACTGGCGTTTAATTGTATGCATATTTTTTAACAGTAACATATAAAACATCATCGACATACTATGAACAGTCTGTCCCTGGTAACAAACATTTCACAATGCTATCAATATCGACGCTAAAAAGTGTAAAAGCTAAAACAGAACCTAAAAGAACGCCCTGTTCTTACTCAAAAGAGTCTTAAATGTTAGAATCAACACACACTTTGAACCAATACGTACTCTAAAATTGCGGTTAGATAAAAAAGTGATATAAATATGGGAAGACGACCTTTCAAACCTAAGTCGTCAAGGTCATTCATAATATCATATTTCCATGTATTATCATATGCTTTTTCTAAATCGAAAGAATAGACACAATATGCTCTTTTTTGACAAGTACATCACAAATAAAACTGTTCAGTCGAACAAGATGATCAGTTGTGCTACGCTGCTTGCAAAAACCGCTTTAGGCCTTGCGATTCAAGATACCAGTCTAGAATTAACAATACGTTATAGAGCTTTACATAAACAGCTACTAAGGGCAATCGGTATATAATAACTGGGGCCCTCTAATAATTCTTACGGTAAGTGTTATCTGGGGACCAAACGCCGCTCTTCATGGAATTACACGCCTCAACACGTGTATCATTGAAGGTTCCATGTTCACCGCCGTTTGAATACATCTGCGGATGTCTCTAAATTGCTTTTTGTACTTTTAGCATGTGTAAATGTTGAGCTCTGCTCAACCCGGGGCTAGAGGGCGTGGACGGTAGCATGCATTTCCACTACCGTCCATGAACAGGCTCAATCAAACCGAGCCTGCAACATTTTCGTTTTTGTCGTGTTGGGTGACCTGTGAAGTTTCCACTTTTCTCTATTTTAAAGTTAATAATGAATTTCGTCTGGGCCAGCTGCAATATCATGACATTTGTCAAGAGAGTCAAGTAATTCTATAAACGAAAAATATTTATTATACACACTTCATCATTATTTGAATCAAAATGGTTTACTTTCTTTAGTTGATTTAATGTTATGAAAATGTTGACCATAATTGTTTGATGAAACGTTTTTTTGTTTTGAAAACAAAATCAGCAAGAGTATTTGCAATGTCCTCTTTGGTAGATACAATAGACTGGTCTGATTTTGTTCGCTGAGAAACATTGGAAATATTTCATTTTCCACTTATTTAACAATCATATCCCAGCCTTTTTTAACCGACGACCTAGAATTAAGTTTAGAAACGTATGAATGCTAGGACTTTTTCTTTGCATGACTCTATCGTTGTGTTTAGAGTGCTCTGTGCTTCCGGGAAATGTACAGTTTTATCTTTTATAATTCCCTAAACTTTTGCTCTCAGAAGCTTAACTGATTGTCTTTTCTCGGCTATATATTATTTTTCTTGATGGCCGTTCGATGTTTTCGAGCTGAGATTTTTAATTATCATTATTCCATGGATTACTTTTATGTTTATCATTTCCTGAAGTTTTCGGAATGGAATTGTCGGCAATATCAGGGAAAATAACAGAAAACCTATCAACTGGATCATAAAAAATTGTGAAATTCTCTAAAGACAAATCATTTTTACATAGAGACTAATATTGCTTCCAGTCAGCTTTATTAAAGTTAAAATAAGAGGTGTGATCTCATTTTGTTGAAAGATATTTGATAAAATAAGCGGAAAATGATCACTTCTAAGTAAGTCATCCAGCACCCTCCATTCAAGGTGAAGAAAAAGGCTTGGTTGGCAAATTGATAAATCGTGAGAAGAGTAGTTTCCTGTTGCAGGATAAAGGTTTGTTTTGGATTTGTCGTTTGATAAGCAGGGAGAAATTCTCTCAATTAAGGTTTCAATAATTTGACCTCTAGTATTGCTGTCAGAACAGCCCCAAAATTCATGATGAACATTGAAATCTCCCAACAGAATATATCGTTGCGGTAATTGTGTGAAGGTCTTCAAGATTAAGTCTGTATTTAAAAAGGTATATATATTGAACAGAATGTAATAGGTCGATGCATAACAACATGTAATGCAACAGACTGAATAGTAGTATCCAGAAATATTTCTCTATGCGGGCACGCGTTATTTATTATAATTGATGTTCCATCAGAAGTTCTTCTTGTATTCTTATTAATAACATTATACATTGAGCAATTTCTAAAGAAAGTGTTGTCACTTTCTTTCAAAAAGGTTTCATTAAGACATATCAAGGAGGGATTATATTTTGACAACATGGCGAGAGTTTCATTTAAATTTGCCTTTAGTCCACGGCAGTTCCACTGGATTATTTTACATGTACCTGACATTTTGAGGTATTATTTTTCAAAAATGATGCAAAAGAATTAATTATTCTTCTCAGAGGAAGGGATCTTAATGATCATTTTCTTACTCCGTCGAAGGTTTTTCGGAGGGGAGGGGAGGGGAGGTTTAGGCGAAATTCCATCCTCTTCATCTCCCATATCTACATCACTACACCGGTTGTAACAGTTAATGGTAACGATTAGATCCTTTCTCCACACCACCGGTATTCTGTTCATTTTTGTTTAGGTGTTTTATTCCTCTTTGACACTGATGAATTACTTGTTGAATTGTATATGAACTGCTTATTGCATTGTTAATACATGTACGTTGTGGTTGTGGTTGTATTAAAGGACGTATTGCAGACCGGGTTGCAGTAATGCTAATGCATTAATAATGCATTATGTTTTTCAAATAATGCCAAGTAATTATTAATGCAACAAATTTAGCATTAAAAGTAATGCTAATTTAATGCCAAAGTTAGTAATGCTAATGCTAATGCTTAGCATTACTTAGGCATTATTTTCTGTATCACTGGAAATCCCAGGTTCAAGTTTACTTGGTGTGAACCAGATCAGATCCAGAGATATACCACACACCTCAATCTGAAGGACATAAAACACAATCCAAATGTTCAGGTATGCACAATATTCTGCCTAAATACTGATAAAATTTAAATCATATATGGGCTATCTAACATTTTTGAACATACAATTTTACTTAAAACACTAGCACTATTTGTTTGTAACCAATTAAATTTTCAATAACATTCACAGTGTATCTAATGCAAATTAATGCATTGAACTATACATTTAAAATCTGGGACAGCTCCAAAGCGCAAATTCATAATAACAGATAAAGTGTGACATAATTAGTTTTGTCAACCAAAATATCAAACAGAATCATTGTTAATTTTTGAACCTTTTTATCAATTAACAGTATGTCACTAATAGTGATGTTAAAGACCTTAAGGCAGCTAGCTTTTACATGTCAATGACTTGTCAAATAGGCTGTTAGGGAGTCATTAAACAGGTACTTGACTTTCAACATAGGTGTTTTTTATAAAGTAATGGTATAAATGGTAAAAGAAAAATTCAGATATAATATAAGAAAGTCATGCATGTATTTAACTATAGATTACCTAGGTAAATACTGAAAAGCAGACTAAACGCTCAAATCTTTGAGCAGCTCATGCTCATAAAATGCAACAGTGATAAACTATAACACATTAACAATATCAAGCACTGGAGACATAGACAGATACAAAAATACTGAAGAATTTAAATGGTGTGTTTCTTATGGGGATGTTGGATCATTTCAAGTATTTCATACAAATTATATATAATCCCTAGTTGGTAGATTTGATTCATTACAAATGATTGTCATGTGTTGCTGCTATGAAATAAACAGCTAAAATGATTAAATGAAAAACAAACAACAAACAAATAGTGATTTGATTATAACATGCAATGATTCACAAAAAGTAATGCTAATGCTAATGCTAATGCACCCTATGTAATGCTAATTTAATGCATTATTTGACAAAAATGAGTAATGCTAATGCTAATGCCGATTTTTTCTAAGTAATGCTAATTTAATGATTACTTTTGCAAGTAATTATTAACAACCCTGATTGCAGATGGAGCTTTAGCTGGAAGATCTCTCTGTACATTTGTTAGTCGTTTACCGGGTATCGAAGTTTGAGTAGGAAGTTTTGGAACAGTCACAGGATCTGTTTGAGTGAACGCATCAATACACTGTCTTGTTTTGCTAGAGACAGATTTAGTTACTAATGAATAAGTTTGTGCGACTTTTGCAGATGCAAATTTGCAATAGACAATTTGTCTTGCTTCTAGAAAACAAATGTCTTGTGTGAATTTGACATGAAGAACCTCTTTTTAGATTTTCAATGCCTTGCAGTCACGAGACGTGGATGAATGTTGCTCGCTGCAATTCACACAACGCAATGGACGGCGGCAGGTGTCATGTTCGTGAGAATGGCCATTTTTCCGCACTTTGGGCAAGTGTACTCACCTTGCGTTTTTTCCCTCGTTGTGTCCAAACTTAGAGCAATTGTAGCCCAGACATGCGTTTAGTAGTCATGGTGGATCTCACGTCTAATGCTACTGAACGTTCGTTTTTCTGAGGCAGTCGATACTGGCATCGCAAGCAATTGATGGAAACATCGAGCAACGTTCTACTGTTATTTTTTTGGTATATTCTATGAACTTCTTTATTAATTTTGATTTTAATAATTATAAGTATTCGGATGTAAGTTTTAGTTATATTTTATGAAATTCTTTTAATTTTGGTTTCTAATAATTTTATGTATTTGGGAGTCGAAGCAATTCGACACGTCCAGACATATGACATGTTAATGTAGATCTAAGCAAATAAAGATAGATATATAAATGAATAATGGTCTTTGCAAAATGGAAATCTCTTGCCTGAAGATGTCTAGCGCTATATCACTTAATGATACATTACATGTGGTTACACATAAGGACCTTTGAACAGAAATATCTTACTAAGACGTCAAACACATTTTACAATTAGCGTACTAGTTACATGACTTCTAATCAATCAGTAGTGATAAGATTGTGTCATCAATGAGTTAGTTAATCACCATTTTTATGTATTACGGGCGGTTTTATTGCAGTTAATTTGTTTACTTGACAAATCCTGTTTTAGGGTCCGAGACGAACTGACTTTTGTATACGTATTTTTCATTGGTCAGTTGAATTTTTAATACGATTTTTAAACATAATAAACCATTTCCGAATCCTTTATAAGCACCTCAGCTACCCCGAGAAAGCAAAAAAAAAAAAAAAATAACATTTAGGTATTTCAAAGCATATAAGAAAAAACTAAAATACATAATAATGTTGCATGAATATCAAATGTAAGAAACCAGAATGGTAGGATTTTTGTTTGTGTATATCAAAACTATTTGTTAATAAACTTAGGGTATGATTTTCTGGTTCATTAAAGAAATAGTCTCTAGGCTTGGTGAATTATTCGTCATTTTCTAAAGTTTATTGATCATTTTTGAACGTATGTTTGATGTTATGTATGTGATTTATATGAATGTTTATAAAGAAAAACTCTGGCTTTGTAGACAAATAAATGATATTGGGATCTGACAAGATTTTTATTCTTTATATAGATCCTTAGCAATCAGGGATAGAGTGTCCCCGCAACCTGAGCAATGAGGCGGAAAAAGAACAGAGGCAAGGGGCATATATCCAACAGCCACGACTACTATACAGTACATACCGAAAGAATAACAATCCTTCAGATATACCAACACATCTTTCTATGCGTAACACAGGTCTTCCGACAAATCGATCAGTATGCTTTCCAGAGACGGCGTTGGTGGAATCTGAGTAAGCTCACATCGGGTTTCCCAACGCTGTCATTCTCTCACAAACGTTTCTCTGTTGACGATCAGGTCTTCCTGTGCGTTGCAGTGATGACGGCCTCGGCTCGTTGGTCACTGAGATCACGTATGCGCTTTGACAGAAGGTACTGTATGGCATATCTCTTATTTCCATGTAAAAGTCGTTGCTGAAGTTCCCGTCAGTAAATGGTCAACAAACGGCAGATACATGTTGACCCGCCAGTAAGGTCCCTTAAGGCGTAAGGCAAACATCCCAGAATGAGTCATAGTAGCTCTATCTATGATTGTTTTTGCTAATAGATGTCCTCTTATTTACCTGCTCCGAAATCTGAACTTGTGTACAACATCCCATTTGGAGGTTAATATCGTTTTCTTTGCCGAACCAGTCAGCGGTTGAGTTTCCTCGGCACACGTCCGGATACGGTGGGTTTATGATGATGTTATTGTTTGACGCCATTTTAATTTTTCCTGCTCACGAAGTTTTCAAGAAGAACAACTCTCACATACTCAATTATTTTTTTAAGACAGCTTGCCTTTCTTGGTTTCAAATATATAATACGTGATGCAATGCCACAGATTTAGTTGAATATTACTTAGAACCAAGATCTAGATCTACAAGATCAGATCAACTTACGTCATTGAGTAGATCTAATCAAGATTTTTAGAAATCGACAGTTCCAATGGTTCAGGGCATTTGGTCTAATCCCTCTTAGTTTTCGACTTTTATATATATATATTTTTTTTTTACTTTTCAACGTGCGTAAGTGCGTATCGCTAGCTACGCTATGGTATACTTATTTCTTGCTTCATACAAACATATCGTAGTTGCCTTTTAAAGAGAATGGCTGGTGGGTTTCTGACTGAACATGGTTTTATTTGGTGTCAAACTTTTGCTGATAATTAGTGCCCTTATAGGATATTTGTGTGTAATTTACGCAACACTAGCAAACGTCCTGTAAGTTATAACCAGAATCGTTACATTAACTGCATTTCCTAATAGGCTTCAGGGGCATCCGTGACTGATTCGATGGGTTAAGGTCGCTGACTTCGAAACACTTGTCCCTCACCGCGTTTGGTTCGGAACCTAGCTTTGGGTGTAGAATTCCTTCATCTGAGGAAGCCATCAAGCTGGCTTACGGAAGATCAGTGTTTCTATCCAGGTGCTTGCCCGTGTTTGAAATAAAGCCAGAAAGAGCATCTGGGGTCTTCCTTAAACATCAATAGCTAGAAAGTCGCAATATGATCTATAGTTGTGACAAGGTGACGTTGAACTTAAGTAATAAGATAAATACACTTACTAGGTTTCAAAACAGACATTGATATATCTATTTAGTCCAATAATGTTTGAGGAATTGATAGAGAATATATAAGATGAATGAATATATATACTCAACACAAACAAAATGAAGGTAACTCACACATACTAAAATATTAACTTAAACATGCAATAGTTAGCTAAGACATGCCAATTAAAGACATACAATATGTACAATTACAGGTGTATATATTCACATGTACATATATAATATAAAAATGAATGTGGATATTAGACATGGATATTAGACATATACAGTGTACTGATAGTTCGATACTCATTTATTTCGTTTACAAGTAAATAATTTTCTTGCTTTTTTTCAGTCACATAAGATGACACGTTTTTGAGTTTTTCACAATTTCTACTGTCGACACGTTTTCAGCCTTTGTAAATGGTACGTTTTCTGTAACATTATCATCATTTATACCAGCGGCTGTTACTGCAGCACTATCTACAGTGACTTCCTTCTTTGACTGATTATAACAATCACTTCCGTCATCATGGTCTCCTAATGTTGTATGTAAAGTAGTATTCACGCCCTCTTCTTCTAAAAAAGTGCATAAATGACATTTTTATAAGGTTTTATAGCAATGTAACTTTAATTTTACTAATAGGTAATGCAATTTACTCAACAGCACATAAGATTGGAGTAAAACAGAAATAATATTGATATTAACTGATAGATACATATCTAAAATAAATAATGTATGTAAATAATTGGTACCATTTTTTCAGACATGTTATCATTTAGCATGAAAAAGAAATATGACTATGAATGTGTGACATTAGATTGGACAAGCAAATTCTAAAAACAATGGCAAAATGACTTGGAAGACTGAAAGTCAAAGTAGCAGGAAAGGAGGGTGGCGGAAAGGAAAAGTGGTAATGATAAGAGTAAGTAAAAGCTGCCTGGCTCGATTCCCTTGCTTCTGTTCTAACATCAAAAATGGACTGAACAAAAGAAAAATCTGATGTAATTACTTCAAAGACCTATTAAATTAAGGAAAGCAGTAACGACCCGTCTGTCGTGAACACAAAAACATACAACTGCTCACCAGGAAATTAAAATTGATGTTATTTAATCCTGTTATAAGCTTTAAAAATGCACATATTTCCTGATAAGCTTAGAATATCTGAATGATAGCTACCTTGCTATCTCGTAACAGAAATATATACCACCATATATAACACTCTATAAAGTTTTGTTTTATGTTTACGTTCATTTGACAATGCAGCGCGCTTTAGTCATAGTAAAACACAAAGCAAGTGTGGGCTGAATATGCCTAATATCTAACCACTACCAAAAGTTTTAGTGAAATTAAAATTTTCTTATGAAACGGAAGTACAAAAATAGTAATATCACTATGAAAGTGTGGTAATTCATACCAAATTTACGTAGTTCCAGGAGCTCTTTTTCTATCGCGCTGATCTTTTTGGTCAATACATTTTTCATTGTAATTCGCTTTTCCATTTTGCCCTCTAAAATCAAGTCATGTTTTCTTTTCTTCATGAGTTTCTCAACTGCAAAGTAAAAGGTATACATTCTTCGCAAGTGGTTATTCTATAGATGAATGTTAACTTCCTAAGTACCATTTTGAATAAGTACCAAACCAAGTAGTTTATCCCATTAACAATTAGTTTTGTCATTTTAGATGTTCACTAATACAATTTAACCACTTCTGGGACGAACTTTTCTTTTATTCTTTTGAATCACAATATCCACTACGTGATAAATATTGATACTTTTCTTTTGCTGAAAAGTAGTCGCACCTGTCATCATTAGGAGACCATAAACTTGCTAAATTCTCCCTTTCTACCCGTAACATTTTGTCTATCATATTTCATGAGTAATATGCCAGCAAAATATAGAACATATAAACATACCGTCATCTTCATGTTTGTCTGTCGTCAACAGGTAGATGAGGACGGTATCTGGTTTATCGCTGGACTGTTTCGGTTTTGCAGTAAGAGATAATGCATATTCTCCGTCTGCCTTTACACTGGCAATTATCGTTAGTTTTCCTTTTTTGGGATCGACATGCGTCTCAGCAGAGGCTTCAAAATAAGTGTTAGAAAATAACTGAGCCGTGCCATGAGAAAACCAACATAGTGGCTTGGTGACCAGCATGGATCCAGACCAGCCTGCGCATCCGCGCAGTCTGGTCAGGATCCATGCTGTTCACTAACGGTTTCTCTTATTGTAATAGGCTTTGAAAGCGAACAGCATGGATCATGACTGGTCGCAAAGCCACTATGTTGGTTTTCTCATGGCACGGCTCAACCATTTTTTCAAGTTTCAGGAATCGTTTGCAGATAGACACGTTAAAAAATCTTACATCCAAAAGAATAGCAGAGGCTATGTGACTAGTATTTTTCTCATGAAAAGAACACGGGTAAAGTTCCCCATGCATCTGCGCAGTCTGGTAAGGATCCATGCTGTCCACTAACGGTGTTCTCTAATTGTAATAGGCTTTGAAAGCGAACAGCATGGATCATGACTGGTCGCAAAGCCACTATGTTGGTTTTCTCATGGCACGGCTCAACCATTTTTTCAAGTTTCAGGAATCGTTTGCAGATAGACACGTTAAAAAATCTTACATCCAAAAGAATAGCAGAAGTTATGTGACTAGTATTTTCCTCATAAAAATAACACGGGTAAAGTTCCTTATGCATCAATTTCCTAGTCAGGTATTTGAAGATAAATTGCTTTGCCGTAAATTGTACGTTACATAAAGTAAATAAGTTTGTTTTATAGGTACGCCTGGTTACGTTTGGAAACTTCTTTTTGGTGACACAGTGGCAAATGCAAGGCTCGGGAAGTAGAAACAGCTTAACTACACCTTGTTACAACTTTTGTCAGCGTATCCTCTTTGGGAGCTAGTTTGAATAACGTTTTACATTACGAGGGCTGTTCAAAAATAACGTAGACTTTTGCAGTCAAATAGTGCTTATTGTGTAAAGAATAATGTGAAATATATCGTTGTAATTTCGAAATCTCTCTATAATTTGGTCACATATTGTTTGTAACATTTTTGCTGATAGGCGAAGCGCGTCGAACGTTTTTATTACCATAGCTACGCATAACCTGCGCAGTCGCTTTTTGATCTGTCGCTATTTGAATTCGATCGCTAATGTTCGCAGCTGAAAGTACACTTTTTGCCCAAAATACGCCAAAATGCAGCAACACGTCAGGGCGACATGTACTTAGAGTATGGCGTCATTCCGACGTGGGAGGCGGAAGAAAACAACGTTTGAACTAAGTGAGTATTACTGTTTATAAGGCATGTAATGTCGTCTTCGACTAACATGGATGATAAGACAGTTGCTTAGTTATGGCGAACAGTAACTGCAAATCATAATTCAATGAAGCAGACACAACATCAATCTGACTAAAGTACTTGATCTTCTAAACGCAGCGTAATAGGATATGTACTTTAGTCAGATTGACGCAACATCAATGTTCAGTCATATGTGTCTTAACCTTAAAGTGGTATAAAAGATTCTCAAATGGTCCAGAATTGCTTAAAAACAGCGGAGATCGAGGGAGAAAACGGAAAAACTGCGAATGGACGTTAACGCCAATATATAACATCGTAGATAAAGACTAAGTACTCACGTTGAGTACCCTGTCTGAGATGCGTGCCGTAAGTGTTCATACATATTTAGTATTCTAACGAAACAACTTGTTTTGACTTAAGTATTGCTCATGAAAATTTATAAAATAAATTTATAAATATGAATTAATGCAAACTTAATGAAAGCATCACAATGAATGCACGACGTCGTTAACGTCGTTGAAATATGATCGCCGTGCGCCTGGTCCGTGTAAGTGTCTGTTTTCGAGGTAGCGTAACTCCTGAATGCATGATCATAATCACGTCAAATTTGCAGTGCAGTTAGTAGAAAGACTGCAAATCATGATGGTATATTTCTTGTTTTGCTTCATTAAAGTATATAAAAGCTAGAGAAAAAGTCTACGTTATTTTTGAAGAGCCCTCGTATATACACCCTAGGTTATTGCCAAAGTCTTCTACCAAAGCCAATGTTACTAGTTGCGATATTTCGAACTATGTTATTTAAAAACAGACACATTTCAATCTTACCAATTTTAATCAGAAAGATTCTATGTCGCATTGTCTGGATAGGAACTTTGAGTAACAAGTTTGTATTTTTATAGTTCAATATAAAATGTAATCTAGTTAACCTATAGTTAGACATTTAATATGAAATAAGGCACTACCTCAATCGGTAATCGATCCGACTTCAACTCATCCCATAAGATTTGAAAAGAACTGTCTAATGACAGCGTCGATTCCATATCATTTCAAAGGTAGATTTTGGAATAAAAACTGCACAGCCCATATTTGTACTGATGTGCAAGACGTTGCGGTTCGGACAAGTTATGTGGACGCATATAAGGCACAAAGAAAAAGCGTCTTCTTCCAAAAAATCCGAAGTCAGACGCTGTTCGCGACGAAAATCGATTCCCTATTAAACGATAATATATTACAAATGTTTACAACGCGATTTATGATAAATGACCTTTTAATTTGAAATATCATACTCAATTGTTAAAAATAAACTATAATGAACTATATATTTTACATTAATACTTACCGTTTATCTCACCTTCGGCTCTAATATCTGAACCATACTCGATTTCATCAATGTGATCACCTTCGATCTGAAAGGTCAGCACTGTGGGATCGTCGTCCGTCGCTGGACTCACGTAAACACTTGGATCTGCCTTGCTTGGGTTCTTCAATCCAGCTTCTTTTGCTGTGTGCCCATACCCAAACCCTACTATTCCCGCGTCTATCGGGAGTTTCCGGCAATTTGGGTCAGCTTCATTGCATACTATGACGACATCAAAACAGCCGCATCTGATGTCGTCATTGTCGAGTTCTGTGACTGATACCTCAAATACATACTCTCCGGAAACTGGAAATCTGATGTTGAACGACAGTGTGTCAATGCCAGGTGCGTACCTCACTAACAAAGGCAGATCCATCGGATCTATTCCAGATATATCACCAGTGCCTTCTATAAGAGATAATACATACGGGAAACGTTTATTTCGTAAAACTGTCGAATCTACCTTTAAAGATATCGTACACCGCCCGTCTTTAGCATAGACTTTTGAAGCGCGTTCGGTGAGAAATTGAAGCCCTAAATTATGATATTCTTCATGTGCAAACGTCATTGACTTGATATCTTCAGAAGTTTTTAAATTCTCCAGAAGAAGCCATTCTTGGTCGTCTGGATAATGGTAAGTGGCGAATATGTTTGGTTTCGTACAAAACCAAAACTCATCCCAGTCAACATATGTTTGACCTCCTGTTTGCTGTTGTTGCTCTAAAACCGTTTTGCCGTCTCTTTCGAGTATGATCCTACCTTCTGTTTCGCGGCAACAAGTAGTGACAGACAGCATAAAATCAGGATGAAGCAAGAACCAAACACCAGCGGACATAAAAGCACACCATTCGGCTCGGACTGTATTGTGACGATATGTGAAATCTTTGCTCTTCCCTCGTATGATCCGGCATGGAATATCTAAACGACTAAAATTATAGAAGAATGAGTTGTATGTTATAACTGGTGACACATATTCATATAAATATGCTGTTCTTTCAAATGACTTAAACATTTCTGAATTAAATAAGATTCGTTCGAACATGAAGGAAAGTTAAAATATCAGTGAACGCAATCTGTATATTTCGGTGTTGCGTTGGGTAATCGCCGCGCATGTAAGCTCGAAACAACAAAAGTACGATACTACCATGTTGAAACGTCGAAATAATGTAACTATCATGGTGAAAAGTCAAAACCACGATGATGAAATTACAATGA
The DNA here is from genome assembly GCF_021730395.1 of Mercenaria mercenaria. Classification (NCBI taxonomy): domain Eukaryota; kingdom Metazoa; phylum Mollusca; class Bivalvia; order Venerida; family Veneridae; genus Mercenaria; species Mercenaria mercenaria. The sequence continues at coordinate 32,405,316 of NC_069362.1, forward strand.
TGAAGAGCCGAAACAACGAAACTACTATGGCTTAAAGTCGAAATCATTTCTTACTTTCATCATCGTACTTTCGACTTTTCACCACCGTTGTTTCGACGTCGTGGTTTGGACTTCTCGCCATCGTACTTTTGACTTTAGGTTTATATCATCGTACCTTTGGGTTTTCAACATCAGAGTATCGCTACCCTTTCTCGCACAGACGCACACTTTAACTGATGGAGTTAGTTCTAAGGAAGTGTTGTAATACAAATATATTTTTTTCACAACTGAACGACTCTGGATAACATGGATTGATTAACATCTATATCATCCATCAATTATAAGTTCTTTCGTTGTTTTGAGTTAATGGGACACCTTAGTATATTATACCGACAGTGATACCGTTATACATTTTAATACATGACACTATTTCATCCGATTTAGTAGTAATTTAAAGACACTTTCGCGACACAGAAAATCCTGTATATGCTATATTTGTAATATTCTGGGTCATTGGAGTGGATGATTTCCTTGGACGCGGCTATTTCTTTTGACAATAAATGTGTAGATAAGTTTTCATTCTTTTTTCTATGTTGCTACCGATTTCCTGAACAGATAATCTTTTTATCTACTTGTTTGTTTCAACTATCAAAACAATCAATGTATGTATTACAATAAAGTTTGTATATGATAAATTTAATATTTTGGCTATTGTTCTTTACAACAATCAACACACACACAAACACGCAAGCGCGCACACACACACCCACACACATACACACGCGCGCGCGCACACACACCCACACACACACAAATAATGGAATACAGTGGGGCACCGCCTTGGAACAGTCAGTGGCAAAACCACCATTGGGGAGCTTAAACCGGTTTATATATATATATATGTATGCAATTCTTAAGAACCTTTACAGAAGACAGAGCAATAAGGGAAACTACCCTTAAGGCCAGACGAAACAGACCAGAATATGGAAATCAAAATAGCTCAGTCCTGGTTTGATTTAAGAACTACTTATCATATAGCCCTCCACCTGTTTCGTCAGACACAATTAAAGAGGAAACCGTAGCGTCCAACTGAAAAAGGGGTGAACACCAAACACGTGGTGTGTCTCAAAACAGTTGGGTCATAACCTCTTTTGATAAAATGTTTAACGACTTTACTAAATACAGTTGGAAAACTGCCATGACCCAAAATTTTACGAGGTTTGTAAACCACATCCCCATAAACAGAGGTTTTAAACCCTTCTCGCAGAAGTGTCTTTAAATTGCTATTATATTTCAAACCCAAATCTTAATTACGACAGTAAAATGTAGCAAAGTATTTTCGTAATTTATAATAACGGTAGCACTGTTGAAGAAGCTTATTTGTAATATATTGGTTACGTTCATTGAAATCCCCAACATGACAACACGCTCTTGCAAACCGAATTAACTGAGAAATATATATTTCATAAGATGTAGCCTGTGGTACATCCCAATCCAAATGTTGAAAATTTACAATACTAAAATTAAAATCATCCCTCTTGTCATATAATTTTGGTATGTATAAAATTGTCGTAAATAGAGAGATGTAAATCTAGAAATCAATCTTCAAGATAAAATTTCACGTCCTTTCTTAAGATGTATTCAGACAAGTATTTATATCGGCGTGCATATTATATTTCATACATAGATGAACATAATTCTTGGCTAAGTGTGCATTTTCTGAAAACATTTCAGCAATAGATAAATTTCTATTGTTGTTTTTGATATTTCATTTATTTTCTGAAAATGCTTTAGCGCGAACTCGAAACTGTCACCGTAGCTATACGATTATATCATTACCTTTCAAGAAAAGCTGTGCATTTTTTGCAAACATCCAAGGAATTATATTTCCAGGGCCCTTTATTGAGATAAACTTTTCAGAAAACTTCGAAATATCAAGACAATGTTTTGAAAGTATCGAGATAGATATTTAGCTCACGAATGGCTACTGTGGGCAATTACACAAATAGTATCAAGATACGAAATTAAATTATCGCAATAATATTTTCAAGTGAGATAATCTTTTCAGAAAACTTCGATTTACCAAGACAGTATCGAGATAACTACCTAGCAGTTTCATGAAAGAAATATGCCACCATAGTAATCAGTATCCGTCTGTTCTTTTTTTGTGTGTTTTCGTTTTTAATTTATACCCTGACTAAAATTTAAACTAATCATGGCAATTTACCTGCACATTCTATCGAAACCAGTCGTAAATGATGGAAACAACAATTCAAAGGAAAACATTACTGGTACATCATCTATAATCTGCACGACATACATAAGTCTAAGTATAGATCTTGCAAGATAGATGTTCCTGTGTTCGTCATCAGCAGCGATTGGTTTTTTAATGTAGTCCAGCACATCTTCAACACTTTCCATTTCACTGAAGTTTATCTGTTTGAAGAAAACAAATAACACGATTAAGTATTTAAACCGTTCGAGAAAAATCAATTTTCTTAATTAGAATTTATATATGCGAGTTCTGAATAGATCTGTCGAAAAAGCAAATGAAATGCTCAGAATAATTGGTAACTTCCTTTTGCACTGCTTTGTATCATTGGTTTGTTTTTATTTCATGATAAATCATTTTGACTCGAATTGTTGATGTTTCCAAACAGTTTGAAAAAAAAAAACCACACACACACTAAGTAAAGATATTTTTGATATATTTACATTATACTTATGATGTCTGATTGTCTGAGCTCATTTGGAAAAACACTAATTCTGATGATAAGAAACAAAATAGATAAAAATAAACAATAATAGTTATAGTCATTTCCGGTCATCCATATCAGTGACTCCTTCAGAAGTTTGTTAGTAATTTCAGTGGGAGGAAATGGTAGTACAAAATACAGAAGACGTTCCGATTCCAATTCCATAAGATTCTCTGGTTCTTCGGCCTACCAGGTGTATTTCATCCGTACACATAACTCCGATCTTTCTTTTGACTATTTCAGCTAACATGATTATGTAGAAAATTATTCAGTTGCAGTGTTGTGATGCCGGGCATCCTATAAAGTTCCTGAACCAGTTGATATCCGTATAATATAGATATGATAGATAGCACCAATCTGTGAATATGTCACATTTCTTTCTAGAGATGTTCCTGGTCACACTTAAAACTACACACTCTCTCAAGAAAGGCGGACATCGGTTCATGGTCATTCTTTTTTCCTTTGCAGGCGATGAATTCCATACGTTAGTAGATAGTTAGAATTGTACCACCAGTCGGCAGCTACCCATAAACCAGACCTACCTATTGAGTCGTGTGGGCAGAAGCTGCGATTCCCAGTGTAACACCGCAGAGTGACAGCTTTGTTTTCGTTAAACGATTTACACGTTCTGTAAGGGCACTTCCCTCGGAACGAAGTTTTCTATGAAAGCCTAATGTCTGGTTCTAATGTCTTTAGCCAGAACTGTAGTGTCTTGTTGTCTATAGCTGCTTGACAGTTTCAAGTGTACCTTGAGCTGTGTCTGCCTTGACCTTCCAAGATCATGCGGATCGGCTTGGCGTTTGACGTTCCAGGCATTGCCCGGCTTAGTCGAAGAAATAATTAATTTCGAGACGGGCTGTGATGTATGGATCTGTTTTACTTCCAGTAATTGTCTATGATATAATTAAATATTTGCCTTGGCTTGTGGGTTCTAGGTCTTTAAGTCATTAAAACGATCATTTCTCCTATTGTAGTGGATAAGTTATGCATTATTTACTAAAAACTGCATGTTTTTTTTAAGTAAATACTTATTTTGATACATCGTTTTACAAAACGAATAGCCTTAAAGTTAAATAAAACCTGTTATAAGACCAACTGGTGATGTCACAGTTGATTTCATGAAATCTAATTGAAACTTTCAGAAGAGAGACAAATTGTGTTAAGTGCCTTTTTCCTTCAAAATTCCAGTTTTCGAGCCAATTTATCCACAAGGTAGTGTAATGTTTGAAATGTGTATGCGGTACAGAATTTTCTTTGCAATGCGAATTAAAAATTTGGTAATATTTAGGTGTCACCCCGGTATTGAAATAATTCCGGGTCGTTGTAGGAAGTAGTTCTTTGAAATTTTGAAGTTCCCGGTTTGAAGCCATCTCTACTTTGACTTGTTAAATTCCAAATGTATTTATTGGCACTGTGTACATTTTGTGTAATTTCTGATGTCTTTAACAGTTGTTTTGTCTGTCTTTTCCAGGACTACTTTTCTGTTCGGAAGGATTAAAAACAACACCAGACTGGCGGCCATGACATATGTATGTGGGAAATTTGAACATTGACTGAATACTTTGATAAACAGTAAGGTAGCAGGGTACATTTAGATTCGAAAATTTTGGGCACGGCCAGGCTTACATGTAGCGAGTCGCAATATTGCATTTCCCTAATGAGCAGAATCAGGGTGGCCATTTTATAAATTTCGTGCATGTTTTGTGCTTTTAATTAATGGCAAGATCAGGACTCTCATACAAGAATACAGAAAGTTATCAAAACGAAAGTTTTACATATTCCATTAAAAATAGCATGCAAAAATCATCAATTTTGCTCTTTTTGAACAGCCTGCAATGATCCCGCTGCAAGAACAATGCCCAATTTTATTGCATTTCTCAATTTAAGTTCCTGAGTATCAATCAACAAACACGGAACCCTTCCGTGATTTGAATTTCCGCGCCAAGGTGACTCACCGATTCATACAAAGCTAGCAGCAGTTTTACAACTTACATCAGAATTTTACATGTATCGGCTGTTTAAATTTTCTAAAAGAATTAACAATCATTATCTCTCACCTTAATTTTCAGACATCCAAAATTACGAAGTTCAAATTATAACAAATATTGACGGGAGCCAAAAATCGAAGTGTACCCTGCTACCTTAAATGGCGTAACGTCAGTTGTCCGGAAAACGTAGAATAAAGCGTACGGAAATTAAAATCATTTTATGAATTTATGGCTGCAATAGGTGAGTGAATTTATCACAATGGCAACGGTAATATCTTTCTGAAGATAAAATATGATATTAAAACATGTGACAGGCAAAATAATTCCGAAAAATGTCTTAGAAATTAGCTTGAAATATGCGGATCTCTTTAATCGTGGGCAAATAATCCCCTCAACAAGCACACGGACCTATACATTTTATTTCACCAAGTTATAACATGTATGCTCATTTGCGATTGTGAGAAGTTTCATCAAAATCTACATTGTAGAGAAAAATTTATTCGCGAAATTGTTATTAAAATTGTGATTTTCCCATAGACTACCATTATGAAATCTTGTGTGAGGTTAACTTTTTTAAATCAGTCAAGCAAAAAACCGAGCACACGACCCTATCTTTTTCACGTATTTGCCGAACTTAGTGTAATCTGAAAATTAAAAAATCGGGGTTTAATCAAGTTCTACTTTGCAGAACAAATTTTGATCTGAAAATGCAGAACTACCTTAATTTTATCACGACAGACCATATCCCCACAAGCTACAATGAATTAAAGGAAATATTTAAATTCATAACAGTTAGCTTTCGCACTCATGAGGTCTGCGAGTATACGAGCAAACCACTACTACAATACACCAAACAAATAACGACAACGCGCATAGCAGTTTTTTTTATTTATGCACCTTCAATGTATACAGACACTATGAAAATGGCGCGAAAAAATGGCGAATTCAAAAAGTCCTCAACTTTTAGCTCTATAGAGCTATTTTCCCTTTTTTGCAATTTTTACTGAAATCACATAACAGATCTATGCTTGACATGTAGGTAGCATTTTCAGAATGAAATAATAACATGACAGAATTTGTCATGGAAATTTAGATCATACTCCACCGCTACAATTTGGGATATTATCTTCAGCTGATTCTGCAGTTTGTGTGTTTGACTAAAAATATTTTTTTTTGCATCAAATATGACCCCCACTTTTCTTTTGATTTTTATACAGCACTGACAATATTCTTCAAGAAAATGTAAGTTACAAATTTAAAATATTTAAAATAGGTCCTGATGTGTGATGCAGCCATTTGAAGTATGTCAACTTTATAAAGAATAAGGAAGAACGTAAACTAGAATCAAATGTACTAAACAGTTACTTTACGCTTTTTGAAATATCTAATTAGCGATGTATAAGGCATACAGACACTAAATAGGAAAATGGCGGATTCAAATAATCTTCAGTTTTTTGTTTTTATTTTGCTCTGTAGAGCTATTTCCCTTATTTTCTTTGCAGTTTGTTTTTCGCTGAAATCACACTTGACATGTAGGTAGCACTTTCCTACTGAAATAACAACATGACAGAATTTTCCATGGAAACTTAGATCATACACCACCACTACAATTTGGGGTCTCATTTTTTAGCTGATTTTGCAGTTTGGGTGTTTGACTGAAACTATTTTTCTTGCATCAAACATGACCCCCGCTTTTCTTTTGATTTTTATTCAGCACTGAGAAAATGTAAATTGCAGAATTTTAAAATGGGTCATGATGTGTGCTGTGGACATATGTCAATTTTATATAAAATAAAGAAGAACAGCTATTTAGTGAGTTGTAACCTATGACATCATAAAATGGTTTAAACGGACAATAAATGCAGCAAAACAGGCCAGACTATTATGTTGCTATATGACATAGTATTGAGCAAATTACAATTAATGACTCTCCAATATTTGTTTAAAAGATATAACAGTCAGCTAAAAAAGAATATTTTAGACCTTGCATTTGAATAACACCAGGCCCCGTGTTCACAAAACATTTTCAGTCTCAGCTGAGTTTGATAATGAAACTTAATTTCTCATTTATATCCAAAATAGCATGTTTAACACAAAATTTTCAGTTATAAATTATAAAGTGTTTTTTGTTATTGATGGCAGTCTCATTTGAATTAAGTTGAAGGTTTTAGTAAAACTGATATTAAATTTCAAACTCAAACTCAGCTGAGATCGAAAAATGTTTTTTGAACACGGGGCCAGGTGATTATATTGATATTCATACTTTCCTTATATAATTTATAAAGTGCTATCGGTGTTTAAATCTTCAAAACGAGATAATAGTTTAAAGTAAACAGTTCTCTTTATCGTTGATTAAGTGGATACTTTTAAAAGGTTAAAGAGGTTTAATATATATTTCATGATAAAATTTTCTTACGGTTTGTTTAAGAAGATAATATCAAGTAGAGAAAACACAGAAGACCATTTCCAAATAGAATTAATTAAACTTGTTAACATTTATTCTCCAGTTTCTGACAAACTGCAACTATCTATTCATATTAGTTGAACCTGATTATTGTATACTGCAGGCACGATTCTTGTGCATGTCATATCAGATGTGTTTACATAGACTTCTGTTATAAAAATCAAGCTATTACATGTCCATCTTATCACAATTTTCAGTGGACAAAGTGTTTCATTCTATTTATAAGTCTTAAATTAGACAGTTTTAGAGCCATAACCATTACTTTCGTTCTATAGGTTTCAATCAAAGACGCTCAAACTAAATTTGCAGAGAACCAATCAACAGTTTGGGAAAATGTATATAAATGTGTCTTTGGTCGTATCTAGAGCGTTTCTTTCGATTTATGCATTTACTTGCATGCAGATATTTTACTGCACAATTTCTTATAATTAAACCCATTAACAGCCAATCACATCCACGTTACCGACTATACCCACATGTTAAAACAAGAGTATGTTCACATATTCAACAAATTGATGCAGTCCTTCCTTATTAACCCTAACTGCTGTTCAAATTAAATTGAAAATACAACTGTATTTCCACAAGCCATGTTTTCCATGAGGTATGTTTTACATGGACCAGGCTTTCCTTGTTCAAAATTTAATATAGGACAAACATTATGTCCTGTGTTTACATTGTTTGACATATCTAAAGAACTTCCATCATTAACAGAATTTTGTTTACATGACCTACTTTGGCCAGATTAAGGTATTACATAAAAACTAATATTTAATATAATTTTATGTTCCTCAATAAGCTGTCTAAGCTATTTGGAGACAACAGATACAGTCAGACGTGGCCTATATGCCATAATGAAATGTCTTATTATGAATTTAAGATGGAAAAACAATTTATCTATTTCACCAAGAAACTCACTGTATTTGTCATCACAGACTGGCATTGCAGTATGAGCAAAAGATACAAGTTGAACCAGTTTCTTATATGAAAGTAAATTCTCAATCTGATACACATTGATATCAAACATGTACGTTAGTATTGTTATGAATACTCACCTGAGAAACGTGCTTGTCTATATTATAAAATGATATGGCCTCTTCGTCGTAAGAATGAACCTTTGATATATTTTCCATTCTTATCCTTTCTGCCTTTGTTCTCCCTTATATATGTGTTATCCAAAAATAAAAAATAACGCAATAACTATCGAACCTCAATACTTCGAGATATTGAAGGAGGAAGTATAGCTTATTGTTGATATTTTGCCAGTCTGGTTTTATACAGACTTCGAGTATATTTAAAGTTGATTAATCACATTTGAACAACATTGTATTTTTCACTTTTATTTTATTCTAATAGAACAAAAATACCCATTACACTGTCTTCGATTCCTATTAGAAATACATGCTTAATCAATTTTATAATGTATTGTAATTGTCACCCCACCTCTCTCTTTACTTAACTTCGTTTTATGCCAGTATAGTTTCCAGTTTTACATTTCCATTTGAAAGAAATCTAAATATTTAGACAATGTGAATAAAAAGGAATGTTTTAAATCTGCGTATAGCTTCTGAATTCGTTTTTCCCTCTAATCTATATTGGCTGCGCAACCAATATAGGCGAAGAGAAAAAATTATGAATTTTCAAACTTGCGCAGCTTAATATATAATTGTTCATGCCAAACGTAAACAAATATAATACAATAAATCTTATATTAATATCATTCCTTACGCAAAGTATGATTATCAAATTGATGTATTTGATAAAATAACTATCTTGATAGCCAATGAGAATTCAGGATAGAAAAAACAATTTTCAAGTTCAGGCGTCTTTGAATAGCACTATTTTATCTCACAGGTGCCCGTCCAGTCTTGGTGCCCATATTGATGCCGCCCCCCTCAAAAAAAAAGTTAAAAACCACTGTTTTAATCTTAAAACAAAAAAAAAAAAAACAAATCTTTTGAAAAAATTTCTTTCCTATATACTCTTACATGGAAAAGGTGCTTATGTTGCCGTAACGCTATGGAGGTTTACTAGGGCACGCTGTGGAACAACTAAAATGTCAAGTTCAGTAACAGCATAGGCTACCTTGCTACTATTTACACATCATGCATTTATAAAATAGTAAACAATCTTATTCTGCCTAGTCAACAGCCTTAAATAACTTACATTTAAATTCAAACAAGCCAAATTGTCTAGACACTTGCAAAATAACAGTGACGATCGGCCATTTTGTTGCAAAACGAAAGTAGAAAACCTATGCCGTTCTTGGCGTTTCTGAATTTAAATGTAAGTTATTTCAGGTTGTATACTAGGTAGAATAGGATTGTTTACCGTTTTCTAAATGCCCGATGTGTAAACGGCAGCAGGGTAGCTTGCATTGGTACTGAACCGGACATTTTGGTTGTTCCACAGCGTGTCCTAGTAAACCTCCATAGCGTTACGGCATCATAATCACCTTTTCCATGTAAGAGTATACAGGAAAAAAACATTTTTTCAAAAATATTTTTTTTTCGTTTTAGGATTATTTAACAGTGGTTTTTAACTTTTTTTGAGAGGGCGGCGCCCATATGGGCACCAAGACTGGACGGGCACCAGTGTTTCATCTTGGCTCTCTCATTATCCAAGCTTTCCTTCTTGTAATAAACTTTTCTTTTCTTTTGAGAAAAGAAAGAAGGCTCAGGTAAATATATTTTAATAGGAATATATCTGTTGCATGAACTCAGTATCCATCATTTCAGGTACAGTAAACAAAAATAGAAGTCAAACAGACAGAGCCAAATTGAAAGAACGCAGTCGAAGGTGTTGGATGGCGGGTTGGAATATTGCTTCTTTTCAATGGAAGAGTGAATTAATATGTAAACCAAAGATTACCTTAAACTTGAACTGGTTGTGTTTTGCATGAAGTTCCATTATGATAATATTAAAAAACTGACACAAAATACTGCATGTGTGAACTTTGATTTCACTGTAAAAACTTGTCCAAGAACTGGCATGACCATAAATTATATTCCATTATGTTTCTTTATGGTGAATATTTATTCAAAGTGACAGCAGTTTAAAGAGAATGACCCAGACATAAAGTACTGCCTATCTGCCCTTTGATCTTACCACGTGACCTTGACCTCACAAGGCCAGAATACTGTTTCATTATAGTATTGCCAAGTTATTTAAAAAAAACATTCCGTTTTAGAACAGATTTTACCACTGGACCATACAGCCAGTTTTAGAGACATTAATTAATTAGTTATAGTGTATAAACTTGGAAGTCCAAAGCATTATCAAATAATAAGGTCATCAAGATTCTGAGCACTCCATAGAACCTTCCAAGGTTCTGTATTTTTAATGTTTACTGATATTAAGTTTGCCTTATCAAGTCGATCAAAAATCAAAGTTTAGGTTCAAACAGTTCACCAAATCGTTTTAATTATAATTGTTCTCACTTTAATAATCTTTGAAAGTACCGTACCAAAGCATTAAATATTTCTTTTGCTTGCTCTCAGGTATTTTGACATTGTGCTGTACCTGCAACAGTTGATCTGTACTGTTATTCTTGCAGAAATTGTCAGGATCAGTGTCAACTTGCAGCTGCAGCTTTTACTACATCAGCATTCAGCTGTACTAAAATAATCGCTGGAAACAAAATGTCAAGATGTTTCTTGCAAGTAATCTGAAAGAAAATGCACGCTAAATATATACATGAATTAACTATGACAATCTTCACACAAAATGACAGATGAAAAAGCAAGAGTTCATCTTTAAAACTGTGTCTCTGGATTCTATACATGCTCTGACTTGTTCTCCACCAGAGAAAAGCAACTTCCACAAGTCATGAAACTGTGATTGAATACAAATACAAATAATTTCAGAATTATCCTCAACAATATGTAGGTGACTTCGGACAGTTTTGAGTTGTTTCCTTTTTGTGTGTGTGTGTGGTTTGTTTTTTGTTTTTTGCTTTAGGGCACACTGACACAATTATAGATCATATGACAACTTTCCAGCTTTTTATAGTGAAGGAGGAACCCAGGTGCCCTTAGAGTATTATTTCAGACACACATAACACCTGGACAGCACCACTGACCTCCCATAAGCCTAAGCTAAATGGCCTCTTCACATGAAATAGTGGATAGTTATCCTAATGTAAGGATACAATGGCCGGCTTAGCAAACAGACTATAGTTGAACTATTCAAGGGTAAAGAAACAGTTCCACATCTTTATTGTCCTAGCAAAATGGGCATATGAGAAGTGATATATACATGTATTTGGAATAGGAAATGTAGATGAATTGATGGTGGTCTACATGAATTTGATTGCATTTTGTTTTGTAGAATAATGCAAGAGAGGTATGGAGCTTAGTAGTATTTGACAGTTTAGAGAATTTATTATTTGAGAAGCACTGCTTGCATAACCGTAGTTGTTACATAAATTCAATTCTATTACTTACACTGAAGCAATTATTCAATTGGTGACATATGTTCAATTAGCCTTTACTTTAATTTCCTTATTTGCTGTCTATACTTTAAACTTGACGACGCCAAGGTAGTTATTTACTTGTGATGCAATTAAATCAAAACAGGTTGACCAGTGTAGATGTTAAGCGTTTGTCAGTAAGATACCAAGCAATATTGATGCTTTTCAGTTCAGTTCCATGTAGAATCTATCGAAAACCTATTATAGGGTTTCTATTTTTCTATTTATCCTAAATTTTAACACTTACCGAAGCCGAGTTCCAGGACCAGGTTCATTTTCTTTGGGCAAAACTAAATCAGTATATTATTTTGGAGGATTTTACCTGTCAAGATATAGGCCTATAGTGGCACCATCGACAAATATTCTGACTTTACTCTTACCACCGTAATCGTTTTCAGAAAGTTCTTTGACAGTTTTTGTGCCGGATATGTCTCTCTCATAGTCAGGAAGAGAAAACTTGACAGCCTTTATCGTGTTTGTGGCATAATCACTTAAATAGTGTTTGTGTTTCTGAAAGTCCGTAGGGTGTGGCTGTTTCTTCATATTCATCAATAATGTTATCTGCACTTCGATTCCCTTTGCAACTATCATCGCAGAAGTCATTCTACAGTCTAAGATGAAATGACCCTTTACAAAAAATAAGATAAAATAATAATCTGACATGAAATTAAGTATGTCCACTTCGATCATTGTCTGGTTCAAGTTTGAAGACACTCGTATTAGCTGTCCTTCAGTTTCTTGACTTCCGTTTTCGAGCATATTATTCATTATTTGTCATCCACCGATAGTGTAGAAAAGGAAGCAACACTACCATGCTATTTGTGTCCGTTAAAATATCTTACAGCTACACTATACAATGTTCGAAGTTTAGCTGAGACGCTGGAAATGCGGTTTACTTTGTCCTGTGAGTATGACATCATACTTTAGCTTACAACGCTCGAAAAATAAGGCTACATCTTTCTGTGCATGCTCACCCTAATTTCACGAACATATATTTACATTACCAAGGCGATTATGCTAAAGTATGTTTCTTAATTGTATTCTGTGCTTCCAAATGATCCAATTATCAATTCTGTTGTACTTGTTGCCCTTCCCCGTCTCGCAATCAGTTTAATAAAAGCTTTAGAAGTTAAAGAACTTTCATATTTTATATTGTAGATGATAATATTGCACAAAATATTTAACAAATTGGCATGTTGCTGCATGCGTAAAAATATAAAATACGAGACAATTTGTTCGCTTTAAGTTGAAACGTAAATTTATTCAGGTGAAAAATATAATTCTAAATGTTATAATGATGCTTTAACGGGGTCATTGATTGCTATTTATCGCATGCATATCTGACGATACCTCATAATACCGAGTCTAAGACGTTTAAAGAGACACACATAATGGTTAGGTAATGCCTGATGGCATTCTTAAACATTCCTGTCTTACACATAATAACAGTAATAACCACAATAATTAATATTTTATCAACAAACATAGGTTCAGACATATCATGTGATTTAAACCACTTTCCGTAATCTATCTAATATGCATTTTTTCAAGACAGGCAGGTCCGCTGGGTAACTGGCTAAAACAAGATTCATTTGGCACATTGAAATTAAATGCACACGCTGCTGAACGTTTGACTCATTGTTATCAACTATTGTAAGAATTTGACAACCAGTGTTGCTGTCCTTGGCAAGACGGATAGGAAATCATAAACATAATTTCATTATCAATGGAATTAACAAAAAAGAACTTGTAGACAAAGCAACACCGAATACAAGGAAATAATTTTTGAATAAGAGAACTTTTCTTAAAATGTGATGAACATTTCATTTTTCCTTTGGAATGATTCTGTATTCACTATCATCCTAACGGACAAAGATGTTACATTAATAAAATACCTCTATTTAACTTAGAATGTACTAATAGTTTGACAATTGGGCAACTGTAGTGCTTTCATTACGTGATCGAAGCATAAATGGACATTACAGAAATGAATACTTGTGTAATTCCAAGATCGGTATGAAAGCTGCCCTTTCCCGTATATAGTATGGCATTCTTATTTCTGGAAACTCCAATCCCTTCAAGCAAACGTATCGCGGTTGACTTTTAAAGAGAAAGCCTACAAAAAAGAATGACTGTGATTGAACACTGTTTCATTTGAGAGACACATTTTGTCTGTCACTGAACATTGTTTCATTTGAGAGACACATTTTGACTGTCACTGAACATTGTTTCATTTGAGAGATACATTTTGCATATTGGTAATCAGTCTTTGTTGGTTTTTTTGCTGTTCGCACTGGATAAACATTGACCCTGTACAATACGAGTCATGCTATGGCCGGAACGGTGACTTAACAGCACTTTATCGTCATCAAACCGAACGCATAAAAATTATTACATGTTCTTAGAATGTACGAAATCTATAATCTTAGGTCTTAGTAGGCTTTATAACAGACGTAGAAATATTTATTTATTAAGATACTAAATAAATGATAAACGAGATAAAACATGAATGAATAGGTTTATTTACTAGTAACATAAATGCATTGAAGCTAAAGTAAATGCTTTTACTCTAATGAAAATACAGCAACGTGCACAAAGTCAAACTATATTCATAATTATTTATTTATTTACGCTCGTGTAAGCTCGTCAGTCATACAATCGTATCATAAACATGTAATTTTAGAAAACAAATTTGACTTGTTTAGATATCTTAATAACGCATTCTTTTTTATTATTTTTTTGCAAGTAAATCATAATATGTCTTCACTTTTATTCAGAAATAATCACATAAGATGACACATTTTGGACTTCTTCGCCAGTTTTGATGTTGAGACGGTTCCAGCCTCCTCTGCTAACAATGAGGTTGCTGTGGCATTATCATCATTTTCGCCAGCTGCTAGAACTGCACTACTATCTACAGCGTCTTCATTCTTTGACTGACTACAACGATCACCCTCATAAACATGGTCTCCTGATGCTGCATTTAAGGTAGTATCAATACCATCTTCCACTATAAAAGATATATAAACGATTTTCCCATAAAGTTTCATAGCGAAGAAACTCAGTTTATTCATGTTTTATTGCAACAATATCGGATACGATTGTTCTATAAAGAGAGAAAAAAGTAAAATGTAAAGGCGGATTTCCCGGAAACACACACAGCACTGCAAACATGATCAGAGCCATTCAACGCAAAGTAGGCTCGCAACAGATAGAAACCTCAGTAGAACGATAAAGCAAAGTGGTTGCTTCACAAATCTAACAATAAGTACATTTTAATTGTATTCAAGACGCAAACATGGGTGTGTAGGGGTGTTCGGGCAAGGAGGAAATTTAACAGGGAAAGCCACGCTCCAAAAACACAGTCTCCTTAGACCGTAGACTCGCACAAGATAAATAAACACTGTCCCTCAGACACATATACGCACACGCGCACACTTTTAGAATAAGTAAAAGAAAAGCTCAAGTAAGGCGAAACAACACAGTAGTTCATCGATAGCAAAAAAAGAAAAAAACGTTTGGAGCTCCTGGCAGTTTACGGTTGGTACCTAATCTCACTCATAGTAACGGAAAACTAATACTCTTATAAATAGATAGATTTCTAAACATCAGACATATCAATAATTCATACCCATCTTGCGTAGTTCCAGCAGCTCTTTTTCTATCGCGTCGATCTTTTTTGTAAGTACTTTCTTCGTTGTAATTCGGTCCTCCATTTTACTCTCCAATATCAAATCAAGTTTTCTTTTCTTCATGAGTTGTTCTTGTTCAACTACAAAGTGAATCGTTGTCTCTGGTAAGTATACATTCTTCGCTGTATTACAGCACTGAATATACAACAACAGATTACCTCATGTCATTAAAATACATTATATATATTTGAATAAACAGTACTGAAAAATTACCCTCTTTATCCGTCTATATCATAAGCATTATGACAGTAAAATTTATGAACATACAAACATACCGTCATCTTCATTTTTATTTGTCGTCAGCAAGTAGTTGAGGACTGTTTCTGGATTATCGCCAGACTGTTTAGGTTTTGCTGTGATAGATAACGCATATTCCCCTTCTGTCTTTACGTTGGCTACTACGGTAAGTTTGCCTTTATCAGCATCAACATGCGTCTCAGAAAATGCTTCAAGGTAAGTTTCGGGTATTTAAAACATTTTACAAGAAACGGAAGCAGATAAATACATGAAGACAACATGCTTAAACTGTTACAGAATAACAAAAATAACGTGACTGAATCTTTCCAATCAGTGAGGTATCAAGTTATATCTATAACGAGTAAAACGACAAATACACAATATTCCCAGCGATATTGTTTGATTCTTTAAAATTACAGTCTAGTTGTTTTTTTTAAACATATTTACATGAAGAAAATAAGTATTTTGTCAAGTTAGCATGGTACATTTGCATGACTTCTTCTTCTTGGCGTTCACCATTTGTATGACTTATTTTGCCAAACTTACTTTTGAACGGTTTATTCAACCCTCCGAACGCTTAATTGGAAAATGAAATTTTGAATGACAATTTTATTCTGCCTCTGATCTGAGAGGACTAAGTGATGACGTTATATCCGGTCCATTTGGATCACAAAGTTCATTAAACATTATTTTAGAGTTTCGCTTAAGACGGTGCTAGTTCGGCGTATTTTATTAGCCGTTATAAATAGAATAAATCACATCTTCCTTGATTGTATTCCGCGCTTCCAAATGATCGTCCTTTTGATTATATTTTACTTAAATAAATGCATATTGATATATGTACTACACTCAACACAACTTGGTTTTTGTTGTTATCATCTTTGTCAAAATTGACATCGCCAACATTAAGCTGCACCGATTGGATTTACGCACGTATTGAGTGTATAATATACTAAATAAAGGTTAGGGTTAGGTTTAGGTTTAACATAGGTTTAAGAGTGTACATTCAATGCGTGCATACACTCAATGCGGGACAATTAATGCCGGCCAAATTGACATATTTCAATGAAAATTGGTCATATTATCCAATGTTCGTTTTGTTTAAAATCATAAAAATGATAACAATCGCACCTAAATTCATTGGGCCCTGATAATTACAAAGAAAATCCTAAAATAAAAAAATCTCTCATTACTATATTTCCTATGTAGGAAGTGGTCAGGTCTGAAGGATTTAACAATTTTGTGGGCAACAATTTTCAAGAGCTAGAAGAAGCAAAAGTGTACCTTTGGTTATCATATTTATGAGATATTGAGCGCAAATTCAAAGAACGAATGCACATTTCTCGGCGCAAGGCTTTTTGTTGCATATTCAATTTAGCTGATTTATACACAGTTTGTTCAACTGGCTGAGTATTTAAAAATGAAAATTGTCGACATTTAAACGTTTTTGGCATCCATCAAGGTGATGGCATTATATGAAATCAATACGTTAATTTGGAAAATATTGATGGATGTTCCATGTTTCAACTTACCGAGTTGAGTACATAATAAGAATTACCGAAATCACACACGTGCTAAATGTACAGCAGTCATTATGGATTTACTGATAAGGTGACTTATGAATTTCGCATTATCTTACTTTAATTAGAATGGCTCAATGAATTTATGCCCGATTGTTATGTTTGTTCTATGTTATAATAACAAAATGTTATTTAAATAGTGTGTCAAATTCTCATTTAATTATATCAATATTTGGCAGAGATAACAACAACAACAGCAACAATAAGAATAAAAATGCTGTCAAGTTAAAAAAGTTTAGAGGATATTACTTTTTGAAATCAATTACATAGAGGATAATTGTTGGTTTCGGTGTAATATCACGTTATAATTTCACCGAGTGGGCACCAAAAGTGATATTTTAACGAGTGGCGCAGCCACTCGTGAAAATAACAACTTTTGGTGTTCACGAGTGAAATTACCGTGATATTACATCGATACCAACAATTTTTCTGTTTAGTTTTTGTCTAAAGCTCTACTTTTGTTGTGTTTATTTCAATAAAATGTCGAAATTTGCGGGAAATTTTATCAGGAAGCATCGCAAAGATGACGTCATTTTAACGACGTCATCGTCATATTGTTTCCGGCTTTCAGTACGCTCGGTAAACTTTTTGACGTTAATCCGGGTATCAGATTTGATAATTTTCACTGAGTGGCCAGTGAGTTTATAAGGATATAATTCACCGTTATATTTCGATAAACCACCGAAAAACATAAAATAAATATTGATAATTGATAATTACCATTTATGTCATTGTCAGCTATAATATCTGATCCATACTCGATTGTATCAATATGATCGTTTTCTATTTGAAAGGTCAGTGTTTTAGGATGCGTGAGACCGTCCGTTTGTGGATTAACGTTCACTGTTGGACTTGCCTTGCTTGGGTTCTTCAATCCAGCTTCTTTCGCAGCGTGTCCGTATCCAAACCCAACTATTCCTGCATCTATTGGAAGTTTCCGGCAGTTTGGATCAGCTTCTTCACATACTATGACGACATCAAAACAGTGACAAACAATGTCGTCATCGTCTAGATCTTTGACAGACACTTCAAATACATATTCACCGGAAACAGGGAATCTGATGTTGAATGATAGCATGTCAATGCCGGGTGCATACGTCACCAACAAAGGCAGATCTTCCGCCTTTGTTTCGGATATGTCCCCAGTGCCTTCTATGAGAGATAATGTGTACGGAAAACATTTTGACCGTAAAACTGAGGGGTCTGCCTTTATAGATATCTTACATCTCCCATCTTTAGCAAGGAGTTTTGAAGAGCATTCGGTAAGAAATTGAAGCCCTAAAATATGGAACTCGACATACGTAAATAGCATTGATTCAAATTCATCAGAAGACACCGGGCTGTCCAGAAGAAGCCACTTTCGTTCGTCTGGAAAATCGAAAGAAATTATTTTGTTTGGTTTTGTACAAAACCAGAAGTCATTAAAAACAACCAATAGTTGACCTTCTTTTTGCTCTTGATGCTCTAAGATTGCTTCCCCTTCACTTTCCAGAACAATTCTACCTTCTGTTTCGTGGTAAGTAGTGGCACTGAGTATTCCATCTAGATCAACCAGGTGCCAATCATCATTGCACATAAAAGCACACCACTCGGCTCGGTATGTTTCGTGACGATAGCTGGTAAAATCTTTTGTTTCCCCTTGTATGATACGGCATGGAATATTTAAACTACTAAAATGATAGGAGGAAATAATTATATGAAATCATTGTTAAAGTCTGGTCTGATTTGTCAATATAAATACGAATGATAGTGTGTTTTTTTCCCAATAACTTAGGATACATCCGTTTGGTGTATAGCGTACGCAATATAATGAAAAAGTTATTTTTCTCGAATAATGTTGAAATCCAGGTGTTGTTGATGATGATGATACAGTATTACAAGCTTTTTTTCAAAGCTGCGGTTTTTGAATATTTTTTTTCAAGAAAACTGATTTGAAAGCTTACAAGAATCTTAACTAGCTTTTCTTTCTCTCAAGCCATCTTGTCTTTTTCTCTCACTTAAGACGCCAGTTCTTTTATTGAGAGAACAGGAGATGCAATATAAATCTTGTATTCACGAGTGAAAGATATTTCGATCTTTCATGTAAAATTAACAACGTCAGCAACAAAAGCAAATTCATGACGTAACAATATTAGAAAAAAATATGATAAAATAATCCTTAGTAGGTATTTATATACTTTCATATCTTGATACATGAATATTTTGGCAAACTTTTCGGTTATTTATAATAGCACTGCCAATTACATTTGTTACATGTAATTGGTTACAAGTGTATGTTTTCAATCATTTTATACTACTGCCATTTTATAATTTATGAATACAATTAGACAAAGGATTATCCATCTTAATTCAGATATTTTTTTTATATTTGTACAATTACTGAAAATATAGGATTACATATTATAACTATTTTAAATTCAAATACACGTTAAAGACATTTATTTCTAGTTTAACCCCTACTAATGTAAGCAATATACCTGCACATATGATGAAAACTAGCAGTCAATGTTGGAAGCAACAATTCAAAGAAAACTGGTTCCAGTATATCATCCGTAAGCCGTACGAAATACAGAAGACTAACTATAGATCTCGCAAGATATATGTTCCTGTGTTCGTCATCATCATCGATGGGTTTCTTAATGTAGTCAAGCACATCTTCAAAAGTTTTTATCTCTGTAAAGTCTATCTGTTCAAAGAAACAAGAGGGCCATGAAGGCCCTGTATCGCTCACCTGACCTATTGAACTAAAGATCATCAAGATTAACATTCTGACCAAGTTTCATTAAGATATGGTCATAAATGTGGCCTCTAAAGTGTTAACTAGCTTTTCCTTTGATTTGACCCGGTGACCTAGTTTTTTACCCTACATGACCAAGATTCGAACCTGACTAACAGATTAACATTCTAACTAAGTTTCTTGAAGATACAGTCATAAATATGTCCTCTAGAGTGTTAACAAGCTTTTCCTTCGAATTGACCTAGTGATCTGGTTTTTGATCCCACCGGACCCAGATTTTAACTTGACCTAAAGATCATCAAGATTTATATTCTGACCAAGTTTCATTAAGATATGGTCATAAATGTAGCCTCTAAAGTGTTAACTAGCTTTTCTTTTGATTTGACCTGGTGACCTAGTTTTTGACTGTACATAACCCAGATTCAAACTGGACCTTAATCATCAAGATTAACATTCAGACCAAGTTTCATGAAAATACAGTCATAAATGTGGCCTCTGCAGTGTTAACAAGCTTTTCATTTGATTTGACCTGGTGACCTAGTTTTTGACCCCAGATAATCCAATATCGTACTCCTCCAAGATGTCATTTAGGGTAACATTGTGACTAAGTTTCATTAAGATTGGGCCAAAATTGTGACCTCTAGAGTGTTAAAAAGCTTTTCCTTTGATTTAACCTGGTGACCTATTTTTTGACCCCAGATGACCAAATATCAAACTTTTTCAAGATTTTATTGAGGGTAACATTCTAATTAAGTTTCATTAAGATTAAGTCTAAATTGTGACCTCCAGAGTGTAAACAAGTTTTTCCTCTGATTTGACCTGGTGACTTAGTTTTTGATCCCAGATAACCCAATATCAAACTCGTCCAAGATTTTATTGCGGGTAACATTCTGACCAAGTTTCATTCAGACTGGGCCAAAACTGTGACCTCTAGAGTGTTAACAAGCTTTTCCTCTGATTTTACCTGGTGACCTAGTTTTTGACCCCAGATGACCCGATATCGAACTCGTCCAAGATTTTATTGAGGGTAACACTCAAACTAAGTTTCATAAAGATTAGACCAAAATTGTGATCTCTAGAGTGTTAACAGTCAAATTGTTGGCTACGGACGGATGGACGGACGACGACGGACGACGGACATAGGGCGATCATAAAAGCTCATCTTGAGCACCTCGTGCTCAGGTGAGCTAAAAATGAAAACGATTATAATTGTGAACATCTAACAATAAAGACAAACTTTCATAATTAGGTTTTTGATGTATCCGAATTCTGAAAAGGTCTCGATGAATAAAAAATAGAAAAGGAAAAACACAAACAAACAAACGAAAAAAGACCATATGGTATCTTTATTAGCAATGTTGTTAGATTTTATCATGATGCATTATTCTGATTAGGATGGTGTGTCTTCACTAAAATAAAAAATAAAATCTGTGAAACCATTGAGGGACTTTTAACTTCAATTCTTCTTACTTTTTATCTCATGACTTCTAACAGTTTTCAATGTCATTACTTCTAGGAAAAGATGAGCGTGAAAGGGTGTTGCATTTTCCAGTACCTCTCATGAAAAGACTCTTATGGCTGTTATGTTGCCTGGTTGCAACCTATGCTTCCAAAGGATCTTTTCACAAATTTTATTTGATATGCAATACATAGAACAAAAGTTGTTCGAACATCGAAAATGACATTCTTAAATAACTAATACTGCTAGTTGTGGCAAAAGTAAGAAGTCAGACAGCAAGAAGCTGGAAGTAGAGTTAGAAGTAAGAACACAGAAGTGAATACGTTTGAAATTAAAAGGGAAAACGTTTGAAATTGAAGCTGAAAGTTACAAGTCACGAAGTTAGGAGAAAGGAATATTTTGAAGTAAGAAATCAAACTAATTTACGTAATGAATCTCCCAGGGCTTCCGTATTAATCATATACATTTCGATTACATAACATATAACTAAATATAAAGAATATCAGTCTGCGTGTCCGTTAGATGTCTATAAAATGTTTAAAGATAATTTGACAAGATACAGAAACAAAAAAATGGCCTGCCAGATAAAAGTTAACAATGCTAAACAACATCTTTGTCGTCTTGTTAACAGTCACAATGTATAATATATTACTTTGTTAATAATGGGGCTTTTGTCTCACTCTGTCCTTCTGTTCAGATCGCTCTGTGTCTGTACTAGTAGAGGATGAATTATGCACCCGGTGTGGCTGCATTTGAACTATGTAAAGCGCCTTTGAACGTGAAATTGATCATGAAAAGGGCGCTACATAAATCTGGTATAATAATAATGATAATAATAATAATAATGTATATGAGATCGATCATAAACGGTCAGGTTATCGGAAAGGATCAGCACGCTATAATCGTTATAATAAATAGTATTGTGATCCATTTCATTGTTTTACGTGACATTTATCCCAGGAAGAAGTATGGCCTGAGTTCGCTAAATTGAATACTGTCTAGATATAATAATGCCATTGTATTCTATATTCCAATATTGTTATTTGATGATCTCATAATCAACTACAAAGTAAACATAGCAAAAAATAAAGAAATTAAATAATTCATTAAAAAAATAAAAAGTTTTATATGACCAAAAAACAAAAAAACAAAAAAAAAAAAACAGAAAAAAGACAAACAAGATTAAACACAATCATACTGTAATCGATCAGTGTATTAGGTATAGCTATGTAATATGGGTTTCACAAACACACTGACTTGCCAGAAAAGTTTTTCATTAAAACATGACTGATTTAGATTGATGAGTGATGCATTAAGTAAGGTCATGATAAATTTCATTTTTAAAAACACCATTAAAATTTTCATACTTTGTACTTTGTGCACATATGTGGATAAAATTTGTACTAAAATTACAAAAGTACGAAATTTCTATTTGAAAAGTGGTCATTTATGAAAATTGACCCTTTTCCCTTCCGTTTTCTAGTGATAGTATCAATTCTATAACGAGAAGGGAAGCATTAAGTTACTATTAAATCACAAAATTTTTACATCATTATAATAATGAAAGTTTGTGCTCATGCGTGGATAAATTATGTGGCATAAAAAAGAAAAAAGTTATTACAATTTAAAAAATCATTTCCTTATATCTCTGTAGTAGCAAAACCAAACGCATCGAGAAATCGAAAACTCCGATACCGTATTTTCAAGGGGGACAATTTCATCGACAAGCCAGCGATTTGGCTATGAAAGCTGGCGATGGTATTTTTTTACAGTTCTATTTAATGAAAAAAAAACAAACACTTTTTTTTGCAATTTTCCTTCTAAGAAGTACTCCTACTATTGATGCATTTTTCTGTCTACTAGCACCGAATGGTACGGTGTTACAGCATCAATACATTAAATATATATATTTCATTCTCACAACCGAAAATAATAATAATAAAAAAAGTAACATGAAATACTCACCCGAAAAACGTGCTCGTCTATATTATAAAATGATATGGTCTCTTCGTCGTAAGAATGAACCTTTGATATAATTTCCATCCTTTCTGCTAGATGTACTTCCTATAACACCGAGTAATCCCTAAAACAAATTTGTTGCGACATACATAACAATAGATATTAATCGTAATACTAATTATACTTGGAGATACTTATTCAAAGGGTTCGCGAGTTTTGGCAATGGAACGATGTAAATACATCGTAAAAATATTAAAGGAGGAAGTTATAAACAAAGTATTTGTTTTACATGTCCAACAACCTTATCCGATTTAACCGTCAACAAAAACCGAAGCAGGTTGTCTATGACTGTCTGTATGTCTAATTTGATATAACTTTGCGTAAATATTAGCATGTCGGCTGATGGTCTAGGTCATCGTCAAATGTCAGATATTTCTAAGGCAATTTTTCTTGGCCGATCCGCACCATTTTATACCTTAAGATTAGTTAATGTTAGCATTTGTATATCGGAATATAAGGGCGGAATATACATCGTTATTGTTCTGATATATGCTACCCTTGAAAAGGATGTTCTTTTTTAAAAGCCGAAAGCGCTAGGGTTTATAACTGTTTGAACATATATTTTCTCATACTCTATACATGTACAGTTATATTTTTATGTTCTTGTATCTTGAAAAATCTAAAATTTCACTCAACGAAATGTGGATTGAATTTATGTAAACGTACAGACTTGGTGTCATCCATGTTATATACAAATAATATTCCAAGTCCTTCATTTAGATGACACCAGCTTTCTACATGCCGTATAAAATGCTAAAAGACCAAAATAATTAAGAAGTTGTTAAATGTCATAGAGTTCCAAAGAACGCACATAAATAAAGTACGAGTACCGGGTAGGATTTATGTAAAATTAAACAAAGATTTATTCAGAAGATTTACGAAGGTAACCTTCTTGATTAACAATGAATGCTAAAATTTTAAAGGTCCATTACTAAGGGAAAGTGAGTTGGCAATTTTTTTCATAGCCAGTGCATAGACTTCTGCAAGACACTAAATAATGAAGATTGGCAGGTCAAAATTTACTGAAGGTCTTTGGAACTCAAAGAAATGTATGTGTATTATGTTGAAATTTCAATGAATCGACAGAATGACCCCCCAGGTCTTTTTAACTTTCTTCATACTTCATAGAAAAATAATTGTACATATACTGCGATTTATTTCGAATTTCTACATACCAACTTTCATTTTCCAATAAAATGAAATAGTTTCTGTGCTTTTTAAAAGAAATTCAAATGTTCACTTTCCTTAGTATTGGACCTTTAATAGTGCAAATCGACATGTGTTGAGAGATCACTTGTCAACAAAGACAATTTTTTTGATGTCCTAAAGGTCATTTTTACAGACTGGTTTGACTACATGTGAAATGATAGAAAAAAAGTTTAACTTATATCTTAATATGTATTTAAAATCGGATTTTAAATTACTGAAAGGTTTTGTTTGATGTCCCTTTGAAATATCAAAATATTCCACACAAGTAGTGTAATATTACTTTTATGATCAATATAATTTTACGACGATTACTGCATAATATCGAATTCGATACAAAGAACTACCGCAGTTTTATTAATCCCCCGCCGTGGCGGAGGGATTATAGGAATGGTCTGCGTCCGTCCTTCCGTCATTCCGTCCGTCCTTCCGTCTGTCCTTCCGTCCGTAACACTTTCGTGTCCGCTCCATATCTCCTAAACCCCTTGAAGGATTTTCATCAAACTTGGGTCAAATATTCACCTCATCAAGACGATGTGCAGAACCCATGAGTCAGCCTTGTCGGTTCAAGGTCAAGGTCACAACTCAAGGTCAAAGGTTTGAGCCTGCCATTTTGTGTCCGCTCTATATCTCCTAAACCCCTTGAAGGAATTTCATCAAACTTGGGTCAAATGATCACCTCATCAAGACGATGTGCAGAACCCATGAGTCAGCCATGCCAGCTCAAGGTCAAGGTCACATCTCAGGGTCAAAGGTTTGAGCCTTTCATTTTGTGTCCGCTCTATATCTCTTAAACCCCTCGAAGGAATTTTATAAAACTTGGGTCAAATGATCACCTCATCAAGACGATGTGAAGAACCCATGAGTCAGTCATGCCGGCTCAAGGTCAAGGTCACAACTTAGGGTCAAACGTTTGAGCCTTCCATTTTGTGTCCGCTCTATATCTCCTAAACCCCTTGAAGGATTTTCATCAAACTTGGGTCAAACGATCACCTCATCAAGGCAATGTGCAGAACTTATGAGTCAGCCATGTCGGCTCAAGGTCAAGGTCACAACTGAAGGTCAAAGGTTTGAGCCTTCCATTTCGTGTCCGCTCTATATCTCCTAAACCCCTTGAAGGAATTTTATAAAACTTGAGTCAAATGATTTCCTCATCAAAATGATGTGCAGAAATTATGAGTCAACCATGCCAGCTCAAGGTCAAGGTCACAACTTAGGGTAGAAGGTTTGAGCCTTCCATTTGGTGTCCACTCTGTATCTCCTAAACCCCTTGAAAGATTTTCATCAAACTTGGGTCAAATGATCACCTCATCAAGAACTCATGAGTCAGCCATGTCAACTCAAGGTCAAGGTCACAACTGAAGGTCAAAGGTTTCAGCTCTGTATCTCCTAAACCCCTTGAAGGATTTTCATGAAACTTGGGTCAAATGATCACCTCCTCAAGACGTTGTGCAGAATTCATGAGTCAGCCATGTCAGTTCAAGGTCAAGGTCACAGCTAAAATCAAAGGTTTACCCTTTCACTATCCATAGCAGTGGCGGGGGATTTAGCTGTCGTTCAGACTGCCTTGTTATTCTAGGGAAGAGATATAGTTGCTGATCTTATATTTAAAATGAATAAATAGAATAAATGAAATAGAATCTAATTTAAGCAGGTAAAAAGACAAACCAAGTCGAATAACATAAACATTCGATATATTGTCATTCAGGATTTTTTGTTTTTGTTTTGGGGTTAACGCCGTTTTTTCAACAGTATTTCAGTCATGTAACGGCGGGCTGTTAGCCTAAGCAGTGTTCCTGTATCCTTTACCAGTACAAACCTGTTCTTCACAAGTAACTGCCAACTTCCCCACATGAATTATCAGAGGTGGAGGACGAATGATTTCAGACACAAATCTTCTATCAAATCGCCATGGAGAACATACGCCTCGCCCAGGGATCGAATTCGCGACCCCGCGATCCGTAGACCAACGCTCTCCCTACTGAGCTAAACGGACGGGCTTCATTCAGGAAAATTTCCAAGAAAATGGTTATTAGGCAACATAGCTTTAACGTATGTTTGTTCCATCAGAAAACTGTTGAGAAGCTTATATCTTTACTACGTAAATTACATAAATGAAAGCATTGATTCATGCAATAAACATGTACATTGCCTCAACTATTGTCTTTTAATTGAATTGACAGTACTCTTTTTTATAACGCAAGAAGTAATATTATTGTTACATGTTTTTAACAGTTCTAGAATAATTCGCCATCATTTGCGCCCTAATGGAAGTATTCCGCAAGACGTATTTATTACCATTTCCGGTCCTGCCGTGTATAAACAAAGGAGCGTGACGACCTACCATTTGGCGCAACACATGCGCCAAGAAACAGTTCTATCATTGTTGATCTAAATTTTACAATAAAAGACATTTTAGAACCGAAATAATCTATAGCAAACCGTGTTGAACACTAGTTATACATTCGCGTTGTTATATGTCGTACGAAATAATTACAAGAGGGTCACGTGAAATAATTACGTCCAACTTAAATGTTTTTAGGTGTTCCTAAGCAAAGTACAATTTTATTTTGAAAAGATATTTCATTTTTCTTTTATGTTTTTGCAAAGACAATCCGTACCTCAAAACATCGGTAGTACTTTTATGCCTTCTTCCACAGTGGTAACTGATGACTTACAACTTTGGTAAGTAAGCTAAAACTCAAGCTTCATACAGACAGTTTAGATTTTCTTGAATGTTCAATATACTCAAATGTTTTGACCGTCTTTATAGTTCTGATCTTCCATATTTTATAAAAAAAATGACCATACAGCCAATAAAGCAAAGTATCAATTATCAAATAATGCGTAATAGAAATTTGTTTTAGGGCACCTACAGAATTTGGCCGCAATCCTGTACTACGTTTAGTGCCTTACCCAAGGACTTCGTCGTCAAAGGTCTGAAAGGACTCGGACATGTAAAATGATACTGCAGCATATCGCATTATTGTTATATGTTTAAGGGGGAAAACAGCATATATTTCAATGTAGAAAGAAATTTAGCATGTATGAGTTCTTGTGTATATATGTATTTATCAGCTTACCTAGTTATTTCATTTGTATGTGATATTGATATATTACGTTCTGAAACACAGTGTATATTTATTTATCAGCAGATAAGACAAATGTAGTGTACAAATGAAATGAAAAGATCATCAAGAAATGTTAACATTAATAACTTAATGTACAAGAGTAAATTTGCAGATTCTTGTCTCTGTAAAGTTCATTTGTTCTAACTAAATTTATATTAAACGTACGTATTTGAAATCTTTATAATACGTTTATTTTCTGTATTCCTAATTTCAATAAATTTCTGAATTAATCGTTTACCTTTACATGTCCCCCCACCACCACCCCCATTTCGATGTGGAGTGCTTGATTAGCGGCTGTGTTCTTTGTATGTGGCTTTTCCTGTTACATGTTGGTCCTTGGTTTTTTTTCTTGAAGCATAACATAATAAAATACATTCTTATACAAATTGCTGTATAAGTGGCAGTTCCTTTCATCAAGTGGCATATTTTCAGGCCCGACAATCAAACGTGTATGACAAAATGAATGTTAAACATTGTGATTAGAATAGCTCTGTACTTTCTACTTCAATTCAATCTTCCAGACCAGTTTTGTAAGACTGATCTTCAAGTGTTTGTTGTTTATTTCAAACTGAATAAGAATAACTTGGAATCTGAAAAACAAAGTTCATGTAATGCAAATGTGCATAAAAACTTTAAACAATGCATCGTGTTCTATTTGGATGATCAACGCCATACTATGACTAGTAACCAAGAGGTCTGGAGTTTGGCACTCGGGTTAGACAAATGCTCCCGGAACGATTTAGCTGAAAAACATTCGTCCTCTACTAGAAATTCCTGGGACAATGTTGCTAGTTACTTGCTAAAACAGTTAAAATCATGGAAGAATGTTGCTAGGTACTTGCTTAAATAGTTATATTCATGGAGGAATGTTGCTAGTTACTTAATAAAGCAGTTAAATTTATGGGAGAATGTTGCTAGTTACTTGCTAAAACAGTTAAATTCATTGGAGAATGTTGCTAGCTACTTGCTAAAACAGTTAAATACATGGGAGAATGTTGCTAGTTACTTGCTAAAGCAGTTAAATTCATAGGAGAATGTTGCTAGTTACTTGCTAAAGCAGTTAAATTCATGGGAGAATGTTGCTAGTTACTTGCTAAAGCAGTTAAATTCATGGGAGAATGTTGCTAGGTACTTGCTAAAACAGTTAACAAAGTAATTGTAACATAACCAGGAGAAGCCGTTATTTTAACTGACCACCAATACAAAACTGAAATAATGTTGAAAAATTGTATTAAAGGTGGTTAATCCGGTATAAATTGGGAATTCTTAAAAAAGGTTATATTTTAGGGGGATAATTACACAGTTTGATGAAGACAATAAAGCATACATTTCCAGTTTTATGTAAGGAACCTTTAGTGCTTTGAATAAATTTCTAACATACAATATAAAATGTGAAAAATATTATAAAATGTTGCTTAAATCAGACTGATGAACGAACTTGTTATCAACTATAGGTTCAGTATACAAAACAAGCAAACAAAGAAACAAACAACCAAACAAATCGACCATTTTAAAATAAAAAAAATAAGTGTTTGTAAACGCTTGTCTTTATATTAGTAAAATGTCATTAACAAAACGGGCATTCATTTTTGTTCAGACTTTTCTCCAAATATAAAACGTTTGCCAATATTGGAATGATATGAACAATGACCAGATATGCTTTCGTGAATATGAATGATATCTATATACAGTCAAGAACGAAACAGATTATTGTAATAGGTAATTTGTTAGAATACATCTTCTATTACTCAGTCAAGAGATGGATTAAGCTGAAAAGTAACTAAGCTGTAAAGGTTTTAACCAGTGCATAGCAACGATCTCCTTTACAATTATGGTTTCCGTAAAAGAAATGATATGAAATATAATGTAAGTTCTGTGTAGATATAATCAAAAACCTCTGTATAGCGGATTGATATAAAAGTATAATTATTTTTCAATTTATAGTTTGATAACCAATGACAAATGTAACAGGTAAAGTCATATCCAAAGAAAGCAGCCATCCATACAGCATATCATAGTTACAAGTTGTTTGAATTTGCCTTTTTAAAACGAATTAATAATTCAACTCAGGCGACAAATTTTTGTTTTCTTCTTCACATCACGAAGAGCAGGTGTTTCTTTCAGTGTTTTACGATTCATCTTATTGTCACGTTTATGTTCCTCATCACTAATGAATGGATCATCTGTTTCAGCGGAGGCATGCAATGCTGGCTCGTTCTCGTGTTTATGTTCCTCATCACTAATAGATGGCTCATCTTTTTCAGCGGAGGCATGCAATGCTGGCTCTTTCTCGTGTTTGTGTTCCTCATCACTAATGGATGGTTCATCTTTTTCAGCGGAGGCATGCACTGCTGGCTCGTTCTCGTGTTTATGTTTCACATCACTAATAGATGGCTCATCATTTTCAGCGGAGGCATGCAATGCTGGCTCGTTCTCGTGTTTATGTTTCACACCACTAATAGATGGCTCATCTTTTTCAGCGGAGGCATGCAATGCTGGCTCGTCCTCGTGTTTATGGTCCTCATCATTAATGGATGGCTCATCTTTTTCAGCGGAGGCATGCACTGCTGGCTTGTTCTCGTGTTTATGTTCCTTATCACTAGTGAATGGCTCATGTTTTTCAGCGGAGGCATGTAATGCTGGCTCGTTCTTTGTCTCTTCTTCATTCGGATTTAAAGTTGACCCGTTTTCCAATACAACATACTTGAAGGATGGGTCGTCTTTTACACATTCACCTACATGAGTTGGTTCCAAAGTTATTTCGCCTTCACATTCTTCTGTAACATTTCTAAAGGATGTTGCAAACTCAAAATCTACCTCATTTTGTTTCAAATTTGCACCGTCTTCGAATATATCTATAGCATATTTCAAAGATGGTTCGTCCGCAAGACCTCCTTCAGTCTCTTTTCTAACTGCTCCGTCTTCCAATTGATCTGTTTCATAAGTACTCGTTGTTTTACATTCCATAGTTTTTATAGTTTCAGCGTCCGTGTTTCTATCTTCACGCGTGCTGTTAAATGACCCCATGTATATTCATTGTCCGCTTTAGAATCAAGGTCGATATCATTCGTACTTTTACCAGGACATAATTCTGCATCGGTTTTGTATTCACTTGTTTCTAAACATGACTCGCCCTTTGAGTCTTCTTCCCCTGATGTAACTTCTGATTCATTGTCATGTAGTGTCAGTACATCTTTGTTAGTCCTTCGGTCTTTTGGTGTTATACCTATGATCATTTAGATTCGACTGACTGAAATGGTCGAGCAAGTTTTGCTCCTGGTTTAACGTATTTGACGAACTGTTGTCTTCCATACTCGCCATACTTGCCACTGAAATTCAGAAATGCACTTTAATTTCAATATTTCAATCGGCTTCTTTCAACTTTATGCATCGGAAGGCGAAACTGAGATCTCGACTGATCCCATTATTAAATCAACAAGTGAAATACTGCACATCAACTGAGATATCCGTTTTTACCTTTTTGAACTTCTAATTTTGTAAAAGCCGTCACACAGAAAAAAGTAAACATACAATGTTATTTGATATTCATACCCTCTTTTCGAAGTTCTATCAACTCTTCCTCCAAGGAGTCAATTTTTTCTATAATTTCAGCCCTTTTTGAACTGCGCTCTTTCATCTTGGCTTCCATTATTAAATCAACCTTTCTTTTCTTGATAAGCTTTTCTTATTCCTCTGTGAAAAGACAAAATGAAAGTGTAGGTAAGTACATTGTAATGCAAATATTTCTATTATATATTGGTAAAGTATTCATAACTTTAAAAAACAGCTAAGCAATAGCTGTCTCCCATAGACATTGTAATCGTCTCATTTTTTTCAGACAAATTATGGGATATACTGGTATAAAAGGTTGATAAAAACCGTTTTAAGGATTTGGCATATTCTACCATTTGAATGTGCACACGTCCAATGTGTTGCCGTGCAAACTTTAAAGCTTTAATCTGGAAAGTAAGTAATTAGGGGCGATCTAATTTTTATTTGCGGTACCATTGAACATCCTTTATTTGCTGAAATGTTTTACCCTTTTCAACACAATATGGTTACTACAACAGCTACCTTGTCTGCAATGTTGTATTCGGCTCAAGTGGATTTTGCCAGTGCTGGATCCCAAGAGACGCTTTAAAATTGTTTTATAAATAGACCTTTTCTTAGTGTTATATCTCCCAAAAGTGACTTTAGATGAATAACAATGAAAACACGTTTAAAACGGTGAACTTTTTGTGAAGCGTGGAACGTTGAGAAGCAATTATTACGTCATTAAGAATTATATATTTTTCATATACAATGGGAGTTGAATACAGCGTTTTGTATTCAGTAAAGTACATGTTGTTTTTGAGACTGAAAATTCGTAAGTGTATTATAAAAATGCAAACATCAGTCATTAATATCATTGTGATCATTACATCATCTTGTTTACTCGTGTTTCTGAGAATTCGATTTTATTTTATAATTTATCTTTTAAAATTATGATAAATATCTTTTATACGTAGGTGACAAAGGCTCGTTCTTTACTGAAAATGTTTACGTATTCGCTGTTAATGTGTGTTTTTCATCATACCATCATATTTGTTAACTGTTGTTGTCAGCAAGTAATTGAGGACTGTTTCTGGATTATCGCCAGACTGTTTAGGTTTTGCTGTGATAGATAACGCATATTCCCCTTCTGTCTTTACGTTGGCTACTACGGTAAGTTTGCCTTTATCAGCATCAACATGCGTCTCAGAAAATGCTTCAAATAAAAAATAACTTGTTAAGTACTGTTGATTTAATACTGGTGTCGTATAATGTATTTGTTTATGGTGCGCATATAAGATTAATACATTACTTCATTCTGATGCCGTTTCATGTTACTTTAAGTGCAATGATAAGATATCGTCTGTACATATATGAGTATACTATACTACAGTTGAATATTACCCGCTATGAAACTAACTCTAATCTACATTTTAAAATGATTAAGCTGATAAAGTAACTGTTACTGTGATCAACATATGTGCCTTTGATATCTGAGCTGTACTGTAGTTTATCAATCAGGTCATGGTCAATTTGGAAAGTAAGTATTGAGGGTTTAATGCCTCCGTCATCCGATTGTGAATTCAATTTTATAGTAGGGCCAGTTTTACTAGGGTTTTTTAATCCAGCATCTTTCGCTGTATATCCATATCCATACCCGACAATGCCCGCATCTATCGGGAGTTTCCGGCAGTATGGGTCCGCTTCATCGTATACAATGACGATATCAAAACATTGGCGACAACTGCTGCTGTCATCATGATCTTCCGCTGATACTTCAAATACATATTCTCCAAAAACCGGAAATCTGATGTTGAAAGATATTGTGTCAATGCCAGGTGCATATCTCACTAACAATGGTAGATCATCCGCCTTTATACCTGATATATCCCCAGTGCCTTCTATAAGGGATAGGGTATACGGGAAACACTTAGCTCGCAAAACAAATGGATCAGCCTGAAGTGATATCGTACATTGTCCGTTTCTGGTATAGAGTTTTGAAGAGCACTGGATGAGAAATTGCAGTCCTAAAATATGGTATTGATAATATGTAAATAGCAATAATACAAAGTCTTCAGAAGTTTTTGGACGACTATACTTGTCCTGGAAAATCCATTCGTCGTCATCCGGAAAATTGTAGTATATGAGTATGTTTGGTTTCGTACAAAACCAAAATTCGCTGAAAGCAACAAGTTCCTCACCTTCTACTTGCTCTTCTCCTTCTACAATCGCTTTACCCTCATTTTCAAGTATAGTTCTACCTTTTGTTTCGTGGTACGTAGTGTTAAAGAGTATTCTATCAATATCAACCAAGTGCCATACGCCATTTGACATAAAAACGCACCATTCCGCTGGAGATATGTCGTGACGATAAGTGGTAAAATCTTTTTCCTCCCCTTGTATGATCCGGCAAGGAATATCTAAACGACTAGAATTATACAACGGCATATTGACTGATGCATTTATTGATTTTAACTGTTCACTTTTATTTTTACATAATATTTAAGTATAAGGATAACGTATGTTACGTTCGATCTAAAACTAGTATATCAATTGGAAAAGAGTACCATTACTAACTGATTGCTTCTTTTATTAAGAACATAATTAGCTCATCTGATTTTTTTTTAAATGATGAGTTATTGTCATCACTTGATCGGCGTCGGCGTCGGCGTTTTCTGGTTAAGTTTTATGTTTAGGTCAGCTTTTCTCCTAAGCTATCAAAGGTATTGCTTTGAAACTTGGAACACTTGTTCACCATCATTAGCTGACCCTGTACACCAAGAAACATAATTCCATTCTGCTTTTTGCAAGAATTATGGCCCCTTTTGGACTTAGAAAATATCAGATTTCTTGGTTAAGTTTTATGTTTAGGTCAGGGTTTTTTCCTAAACTATCAAAGATATTGCTTTGAAACCTGCAACAGTTGTTCACCATCATAAGCTGATCCTGTGAAGCAAGGAACATAACTCCATTCTGCTTTTTGCAAGAATTATGCCCCCTTTTGGACTTAGAAAATCTGATTTCTTGGTTAAGTTTTATGTTTAGGTTAGCTTTTCTCCTAATCTATCCAACGTATTGTTTTGATATTGCTTTGAAACTTGCAACAGTTGTTCACCATCATAAGCTGACCCTGTGCAGCAAGGAACATAACTCCATTCTGCTTTTTGCAAGAATTATGCCCCCTTTTGGACTTAGAAAATCTGATTTCTTTGTTAAGTTTTATCTTTAGGTCAGCTTTTCTCCTAAACTATCCAACGTATTGTTTTGAAACTTGCAACACTTGTTCACCATCAATAGCTGACCCTGTACACCAAGAAACATAACTCCATCCTGCTTTTTGCAAGATTTATGGCCCCTTTTGGACTTAGAAAATATCAAATTTCTTGGTTAAGTTTTATGTTTTGGCCAACTTCTTCTCTTAAACTATCAAAGCTATTGCTTTGAAATTTGTAACACTTGTTCACCATTATAAGTTGACCCTGTACAGCAAGAAACATAACACCATCCTGCTTTTTTGCAATAATTATTGCCCCTTTTGGACTTAGAAAATCAGTTTTTTTTTGGTTGAGTATTATGTTTAAGTCAGCTTTTCTCATAAACTATCAAAGCTATTGCTTTAAAACTTACAACAGTTTTTCACCATCATAAGCGGACGCTGTATATCAAGAAACATAACTCTATCCTGCTTTTTGCAAGAATGATTGGTCTTTTTAGACTTAGAAAATCATGGGTAGGACAATATTTCTATTATACCAAAAAATCAGATGAGCGTCAGCACCCGCAAGGCAGTGCTCTTGTTTTTGAAAAACAATCTGTCGTAGAATTTGACGGAGAAAGCATTATACAATGTATAAAGCGTGATCAATGTAAACAGGAGGTCATGCCATTTACGCAAAATATACTCACATGCTTTAGTTTTCGGATAAAATGTAACTAGATATACAGGACTCTCAAAATTTAACAAAGTAGCGATTTGTCTCATATTTTTTCGTACACCAAATCAGGATCACGCTATAGCGTATACATTGTTGTTGTTGCTGTGTTTTTTTAAGAAACCAGATTTTGCTTTAGCAATGGTGTTACACGAGTTAAAGTGGAACATCATATTAAAATGGCAACACCCACCATTTTATCTACCACTTACCCATTTTTGTATTTTGCATATGATCAAAATGAATTTGTTGTTAGTTTTTTTTAAGCAACCCGTCTGCTATATTTTTCCGTTACAGTTTCCTTTTTCTGTGATGCATGGCCCTGTGGTTGTGTTTGGGGTGCTCAGAGCTTCCGGGAATCCTACACTTACCTTTTTTGTAATTAGTGCAGCTCTGTTTTATCTTTACTCTGATTAATTTGATATATATTTAAACAAATACCTGCATATATCATGGAAAGTGTCAGTAGTTGTTGGAAGCAACAATTCAGCTGTTAGAAGTTCTGGTACATCATCCCTAAGCCGCACCACATACATAAGTGTAACTATAGATCTCGCAAGATATATATTTCTATTTTCATCATCATCGACGGGTTTTCTAATACAGTCAATCACATCTTCAAAACTTTCCATTTCACTAAAGTCTATCTGTAAGAAGAAAACAAGACAACAGATTACGTATTTAGAGCGTTAGATTCAATCAATCTTTCTTCTTTATGTCTCAATATCTGGGAATTTTGAAAGAAAATCTGCACAAACACCATAATGACAAAGCACCTTATTGAGCATTAAAATTGCTTGAAGTGTTACACGTCTTTCTCTTGGATGTACAATGCTTAAATGTGATAAACCCAATCATCTAGTTTATAGACCTGACACAGAGTTCGAGCGAGAAAAAGTAGTAATTGGATAATCCGAATTCGAGCAAACGAAGTTTAACTGTACTAGTCTTTATAAAATACGCGCCATAGATTTTTCTACCTGTACTTTTCATACAGACAATCCTACAGGTAACCAACCAGCCATTATGGAAACTGTTAGCCAGAAAACTGAAATTTTAGAAGCATGAGAAAGATAACTTCCATAAATGAACAAAATATTACAGCGTACGAAAATTTAAGCTCATTCTATAGAAATAACTTTAGTCGTTTTGAATTTTGCCAGTCTCAAATGCAATAAATCTATTTGAAGTAATCTATTTTACTTCTGAAATTCATAATTATCACCGAAAAAATTACAAGTTTGTATTAGAATGTAGCAAAAATTGCAAATATCTGAAGTTTATAACAAAAAATGCACTTACTGACCTTTGACCTTGTGCTGTGACCTTACTATCACCCTTAGAAGGCGACAGCCCCCCTGAAAAGTTTCCAACTTTTATAAAGTTAACAATGAACATGGCTGTCGGGCATTAACAAAAAATGCCAACAAAGCCAATTTCTAGGCCTCATTTTTGGATATATAGGCAGACTATATAACATCCCAGATCAAGCTACTGTTATAATAACCCTATTGTACCTTAAACTTTTTATAATTTTTTCGAAGATGCAAAATTTACGAATATGCAAAATACAAAAAAAAATATTTATCTTTGGCATTAACAGACTGGAAATTACAATTTTACAATATTTTGGTGTTATATTTTCCTTTTCGTGTAACTAAACAATGCATTACAATATTATAGAGAAAGAATATATAGCTTCGCTGGTTTAAATCCGTGAAAAAGACTGAGAAGTCACGGCTGATTTGTTAGACATGATAACAGAGAGTTTGGTATATATACAAATGTTGAACCAGTACGAATGTGTAAAAATGATAATACAATTCGGGTGTGTATATAAAGCAGCAACGAAACTAATCTTAGACCACGATAATCCGTAAATAGCCAATCGCAAAGCAGACCTGTACTCGTCTATATTTCATATACAACAGTAGCGTTGTATATGTATAGGATAGACAACGAGTGTCGTTGTCTACGGGATATATACAACGAGCAAAGCGAGTTGTATATATCCCGTAGACAACGGCACGAGTTGTCTATCCGACTTAGACCACGTGACATAAAAACTGCAATTATTGAAAACTCTCCCACGCTTTCTATAGAAATTAGGATTAACGTGTTTTTATAAGAGTAATATCATCTTTGTACCGTTAGCGCTTAATTGTCAGTAGGGCATATGAAAGAATGCAGGTTACTTGTATAAATTCAGTTTTACTCAAATACCGGATTTACTAAGATTTAACGTTCATTAACACTTTGAGTCATTTGCAATCACAAAATTAATGCTAAACAGTTAAATATGGATTTCTCAAAAATACTCAAAACTGGACTGCATGCTGAACAATTAGTTTTTGTGAGAAGTTTGCATGTTGGCGAAACACGATGACAGATACGTTGATTCGTTGATTCAAGAAGATAACCAGGTTATTTATTTATTTATTTATTTAGTTAATTAGTTAGTTATTGTTTTTATTTGTTTACTTTGTCTATCAGGATATA
This sequence comes from Mercenaria mercenaria, assembly GCF_021730395.1. Classification (NCBI taxonomy): domain Eukaryota; kingdom Metazoa; phylum Mollusca; class Bivalvia; order Venerida; family Veneridae; genus Mercenaria; species Mercenaria mercenaria. The sequence continues at coordinate 32,442,994 of NC_069362.1, forward strand.
GTTAGAGCGTAGATGCTCGTAGGACTACGAATACCTTTTACTATATCATGCCCTTCTTGTAAGAATGATGTAGTTGTTTTACTTTCTAACTGGGCCAAGTTGTTCGAAACTTTAACGGGTTGTAATTTAGTTTAGGTTAGTTTAGTTTATACTAATTTGTTTTAGCTCGATTGTGATGAAAGCTTTAACTGTTTAAGCTTATTGTAACCACTCTCGAGTCCGTTTCCTATGAAAACTAGTACTGGGGTTATATGAGAAGTCATGGTCGTGACCCCAGTGATGCTCGAACCCACGACTACTGCATTAAGCTGATAAACTTACAGCCTGTTAAATTTCTGTTCAAGATACTAGTCTTGGTGGGTGGGAAATACTAGTATGATGTTTTAATTTTACTGTAAAGATGATTTAGTGTTTAAAATCCTTAACAAGTACATTTGATTTTCTAAGTTTTCTAAACTGTCGAAATCTACTGATAAAGTTAATCGACCGTTAACTCAATCGCCTGTTAAAGTTTCGAACAACTGGATCCAGTTGTTTGCAAATGTAAGGATCGTGCTGACATGTCTTTTTTTATAAAAAGTGAACATAAAAAGTTACAACTGTTGGAAATGTTTCAGTGAATGTGTAAATTACGTTTTTACCCATTTGGTTTTACACTACAAATATGTAGTTTATTGTAATTCAATTTTATTGATATCTAATAAGAGGGGGTCATTTTTACGATATTATTATTTAGACGTTGTCAACTGAATTTACCTCAAAGTCATTCTTATTTTTTATCCCAGTGATAACTGGTGAGAATATTGCAAGGTCATTTAACTCCGGAGTTAGCCTGTATTGTTAGATAGTAAATTGACACGAAATTCACGCGTTTTTTTGCCCAAGTTTCCCCCGATATATATACAACGCTACTGTTGTATATGAAATATAGACGGGTACAAGTCTGCTTTGCGATTGGCTATTTACGGATTATCGTGGTCTAAATATCGGGGGAAACTTGGGCAAAAAACGCGTGAATTTCGTGTCAATTTACCATCTAACAATACAGGCTAACGCCGGAGTTAAATGACCTTGCAATACTCTCACCAGTTACCAATGGGATAAAAAATAAGACTGACTTGGAGGTAAATTCAGTTGACAACGTCTAAATATTAATATCGTAAAAATGACCCCATGTTATTGGATATCAATAAAATTGAATTACAATAAACTACATATTTGTAGTGTAGAACCAAGTGGAAAAAAACGTAATTAACCACATTTACTGTCTGAAACGTTTCCAACAGTTGTAACTTTTATGTTCACTTGTTATAAAATAGACATGTCAGCACGATCCTTACATTTGCAAACAACTGGATCCAGTTGTTCGAAACTTTAACAGGCGATGAGTTAACGGTCGATTAACTTTATCATTAGATTTCGACAGTTTAGAAAACTTAGAAAATCAAATGTACTTGTTAAGGATTATAAACACTAAATCATCTTTACCGTAAAATTAAAACATCATACTAGTGTTTCCCACCCACCAAGACTAGTATCTTGAATAGAAATTTAACAGGCGGTTAGTTTAACAGCTTAATGCAGTGGGTTCGAGCATCATTGGGGTCACGACCATGACTTCTCATATGACCCCAGTAGTGGTTTTCATAGGAAACGGAGTGGTTACAATAAGCTTAAAGCTTTCATCACAATCGAGCTAAAACAAATTAGTATAAACTAAACTAAACTAAACTAAACTAAATTACAGCCCGTTAAAGTTTCGAACAACTTGGCCCAGTTAGAAAGTAGAACAACTACATCATTCTTACAAGAAGGACATGGTGTTCGTAGTCCTACGAGCATCTACGCACTAACTGTATCCTGATAAACAAAATAAATAAATAAATAAACACCGACACTGGTTCCTGTTTAAATAAGAACAAAAAATGAATATAACGTTAACCATAACCACGTTGTCACTTTACACCGATTGCTGAAAAGTGATTTCTAATAGAACCTGATAAATTGTATGACTGTGATTATGTATATCACCAGTAAGCACTAGTCCATACTTAAAATACCAGATTACTTCAAACAACAATATTTTTTTATCCAACATGTTTACCTCCGATTTGCTGTCAGCCTTTTTTTTTTGTAGTTTCGGAACCTGGCTATCGTCTTGAATCAACGTATCTGTCATCGTGATTCGCCAACATGCAAACTCCTCACAAAAACTAATTATTCAGCATGCAGTTCAGTTTTGAGTATTTTTGAGAAATCCATATTTATCTAATTAGCATTTGTGATTGCAGATGACTCAAAGTGTTAATGAACGTCAAATCTTAGTAAATCCGGTATTTGAGTAAAAACTGAATTTATACAAAATAACCTGCATTCTTTCATATGCCCTACTGACAAATAAGCGCTAACGGTACAATGCTAATATCACTCTTATAAAAACACGTTAATCCTAATTTCTATAGAACACGTGGGAGAGTTTTCAATAATTACAGTTTTTATGTCACGTGGTCTAAGTCGGATAGACAACTCGTGCCGTTGTCTACGGGATATATACAACTCGCTTTGCTCGTTGTATATATCCCGTAGACAACGGCACGAGTTGTCTATCCTATACTTATTCGGTTCGTGGACTTGTTATGGTATATGCACGCTCGTTTGTACTGCTAGGCGCTTTGCCGTAATATACACCAGATCAGTTACAAATATATAGAAGTGTTTGTTTACTATAGTGTCATCCCTACTGAAAGAGTCAGCCATATTGGCTTATGAGACACCTTCGTACATGGAACAGCATTACTTCCCGATTCCTAATTTTTAATGCCAGGCACCAACAGGTAGGCAATCGGTAACCATTATTTAACTAGCTGGCGGCCCACCAACCGGTCTCTCTGCGGTAACAATTAAGACCCGCCTCTGACAGGGCTCGAACCTTCGACCTTCCCCCCCCCCCCCCCCTCACCTGATTGCGGGACAGGTGCCATATCCATTAGGCCACCGCAGCTCAGTATATATATGCGTATACCTAACTTGGGTATACATATTAAACTCTTCCTCTTAAACTCTTACACTAAGAATGGGGGTTAAAGATTTGGCTTTGATTAACACATACTTTCTTCGCAACACAATACGAAAAAGTACGCCATTATCCATGCTATATGGAGAACCTTGCCGTGAATCGATTTTAATAATGAAAAAAAAAAAAAAAAACACCTAGAATTACAAACTAATGGAGTAAACCACTAATGAGAACTTACTTAAAAAAATAGCGAAAGAATGTTACAAGTTTTTGTTAAAAAATTCAGATGTAAATTTCAAATGTTTCGCTTAATATAAAAATACATGTTCAAAACGGTTTAGATGCCGAAAAGTGTTGGCAGTTTGATGATCGCCTGGTTAGAACTTCAGCTATGATGTAAATGTATATAAGCCTACGTCATATACCCCTCTTCGTTTTGTCAACACTTCATTACAAAGTAAATATTTTTTCTTCTGAGAAAAGACTAAACCTTTTGCAAACATTGTTTACCCGTTACTCCAATCACCACTCAATTTCAACACAAATTCTGTTTTCAAACAACATCAAAAACTACAAAACAAAGTTTCATCACATTTTTGCCGTTGTTAAGTTAATAAATGTAATATATTTTCAAATTCTTACCCGTGAAAAGTGCTCGTCAATATGACAAAAACTAATGGCCCTGTCATCGTAAGAATGAATATTTGACATTCCATCCATTCTTTTTCCAAGATTGTTTATTATTAATCAGATTTAATAGCATTTTGTATAGAATATTTTCTTAAATGAGTTTGAAAAATTACGATATTCCAAGAAACACCGACATCTAATTCACATATTCTGTAGATTGTCTGTTGCTTCTTTAAAATAAGCTAGAACATAATATCATCATTTTTCGAACGCACGACCTGCTTTCAAGTCAATCATTTCATAGGTATATATCAATTCAAAAAGATATGTTGAAATAAGACGATCATTACTGCTTGTTATTGTGTTTTCGTCTCCACTGATTTACTCAAACAAAACTTACTGACATGTCCAAGCCAATTCGTTTGGAGGAATTTATATTTAATTAGGAAATCTAATATATTTCAAATATTTAAAAGCGTTTGATCTCTCCTTGGCAATGAAAAAAGTCGAGATCGTAACATTTTTCTCTATTTAGTTTAAGACAGCTACTGTTTAAATATGAATAAACTGGTTAGATAAAAGTTTGCTGATAAAACTAGCTAATTAAACGGTTTAATTATCCAGAAATCAGAATTCACTTGTATTGAATACACTTTCAAATTGAATTCACAAGGTTAAATAAAATTTTGATTGTTTACAAATGTCAAATTTTAAATATGAAATATACATGCAGGTTAAGCAATATTGTAAATAATGTAAAACTGGAAAACTGAGACCTTGATAAAAGGACATATTACCTTGTTCTGTTGAATGCCACACGACAGCCAAGGCATGGAGACTTACTGGAAAGAATCCCAAAGCCCCTCTACGTCATTTCAGGCTGTAGCGGGCACCTGGAGGGTACTATTGATACTCTACAAGACGTTGGTCCTGATGATGATTTTCTGTAATGACGATGCTCGAACCAGTAGCTGTCAGGGTCAAATCATCTAATGTCAAAGACGCCAACCTATGTAAATGTAGTGTAGTGTAGTGTAGTGCGGTGTTGTGTTGTGCGGTGTAATGTGTAATGCAGTGTAGTGGAGTGTGGTGTGTTGTAGTTAGGTGCTACATTTGGTGAAGTGTAGTGTTGTGCGGTGTGGTGTGGGGTAAAGAAGTGGCGGAGTGCGGTGCAGTGCGGTATGGTGTGGTGTATTGTGGAATAATGTAGCGGGTAGTGTGTAGCTGTGTTTGCAGTGCGGTGCGATGCGGTGCTGTGCGGTTTGATGTTGTACAGTGTAATGCAATGCAGTGTAGCGTAGTGCAGTTGCTGTTGCTGTGCGTTGCGGTGCGGTGCGGTGCGGTGCGGTGCGTGTGGTGTGGTGTGGTGTGGTGTGGTGTGGTGTGGTGTGGTGTGATGTGATGCGGTGCAGTGCAGTGCAGTGCAGTGCAGTGCAGTGTAGTGTAGTGTAGTGTAGTCACAGTAATGTAGTGTAATGAGCAAAATGTTATGTTATCTAACATGGATATTCGTGCAGAGGTGGAACCGCCAACTCTTGTATACGTATCCAAATACGGGTGGAAATTGTACGCTCATACTCATGTGTTTCAAACGAAATGTGTTGTCTAATTGGTTTACTTTGTGCATACATGTCAATAATTTCCACATCCATACATACACTGATTCCGGGAAGTTTATGGCATATTGAAGTCTTTTGTTTATGATCTATGTGATATTGTTAAACAGATGACAAAAGTCCTAGTCACTGATTTAAAGATGCAATTGTTTGATACATGTGCAAATCTGGAGACAATATGTTAGGGTAAAACGGTATTATGTAAATTCAGTAAAATACTATATAATTTGCAAAAGCAAGGCAAACGTTAGACTTTTAAGCATATTTGTATTTGTAGACTAGGACGATCATAGACGTTTACTATTGAATACCTAACCTGCATTACTGCACTTGTCTTTCTAAAGAAAATTCGGTGCAACTGAAATAAAAGTTACTGAGACAGGGCATTCACCCAAACAGGTTCATTGGGGAGAATGATGTGCGAATGAATAGCTGAAATATTCATGTCATTAGCTTTAAACTGCGTGCAAAATCTTAAAAAACAACAACAACATATGGTAGACATATTGCCCCCATCCCTCTCCACTGACCCCGCCCGTGCAATCTGTTTTCTTAAATTGTAATTCAACTTGGACTGTAGCCACGCTAGACTTTTTTAAAACCATATATAATTTTATTTTATTTAAGTTACTTTTTACCCACCCCCCCGTCGATGAAATCGGGGGGGGGGGGGGGGGGCGAGGGTATTGAAATGGTGTTGTCCGTCCGTCACGTCCGTCCATCCGCAGCCATTTCTCAGTAACTAGTGGTAGAATTTCATAAAACTTGAAATAAACATGAACCAGCATACTGCGATGATGCCCGTCAAGTTTTTTTGGACTGGTCAATTTCCTTTAGAGTTATTGCCCTTGATTTAATGAAAATTCCACGTCCGGATCCATATCTAGGAAGTGTTTGGGAATATTTAAATAAAACTTCATATACATGTTCACCACTATGAGGTTATGCGGTTCGTCAAGTTTCAGGCAGACTGCCCAAGTAACACCAGAGTTATGGCCCTTAGAAGTTTCCTGTGTTAACTATATAGGGTACTATAAATATGGCAATTTCTGCTTCATAACTTGTGATATATTTGACCTAGAACTATGAAACTTAAATTGAATTTAGATCACCATAATGTAGTTGAGCGCACACAATTTCGTCCGAATCTCTCTACTTCTTCAGAGTTATAAACATGTGAAGTTGTGTACCCACACCTGGGCACACACTTGCCTTAGTCCCCACTCCCCCAACCCTTACCCCCATTTTTTTTCATTCCTTATTTTAAATTTATTTCAAACCTTCCATGAATATTTATCAACATGCAAAGTTGTACCGTTCCCCCACCTCGCCAGTCATGCCCGCTATGCTAACTATGCACCCCCACCCCCCGCCAACATGTTTTTTATTTCATTTTTTATTTTCCATCAATATTTATAAACAACATGTGAAGTTTTGCTCAGTACAGTAAACAATACAATACAATACAATAAATTTTATTTCAAGTCGGCAAGACACAAACATATGAAACATAAGCTCTAATGAGCTTTTTAACCGACCATTAACAAATATATATGAGGTCAACAGGAATATAAATAGCTGTAAAAGAAAATGTTATATATCTAAAAAGCACACAAATTAAGCACATCTAAAGCTGTGGAAAAGCTGCTGATCCTGACCATAGGCCTAAAAACTTCTATAAGAACTTCATGTTAATAAAAAACTGAATTAGCAAAACGAGCACAAAAGTGCGACAGAAAAGAAAAATGGTTTTAAAAAATCAATTATCCCCTCAAATCAGATTTGAAAGGAACTGATCAGCAACTTTCTCACAGACAGCAAACACATTGAATATAATATTAAGGAACATGGTTAAACAATCAGTGAAATCATATAAAACAATGCGACACATATAAAAACAGAAAGGATATTATGAGGACATGCAATAAGTTACCATGCATAAAATAAATGTAGTTGCTGACTGCAAAGTTGCTCTAACTATCACAAAAGCAAGCACAATACAAAAATAATAAGCACAAAATGATATGCAAAACTATTACAAAAGCAAACACTAAGCTCAGAGTAATAAACACAAATCATATGCAAATGAAACAAACAAAAGGAGAAGCAAACTAAAAATAAAGCATACTAAGGCACAGGACAACACTTAATATTATTTAGGTATACGCACCTGTGCTGTGATTTAATTAGAAAAGGAAAAAAATAATTTAGTTTGATGAGGAGTTACAGGCAATACAATTACAGTTTTGACCATTCCAACAAGACATAAGAGATTTAAATTGATTAAAGTTTGAACAAGTTCTGTAGCTTTCCGGTAGTGAGTTCCACAGCACAGGGGCAGCATACCTAAATGAATTCTTACCAAATTTAGTTGTTTTCACTCTAGGGATTTCTAAAATGTTGGTGTATCTGAAATTATATTTGGATTTTCTTTTTTGTACTAATTCTGATAAAACTGGAGGTGCCAAGTTATTTAATATTCTGAAAGTTTCAATTGCCATGGTTTTCATTCTTCTGATGTGTAAGCTTGGTAAATTAACTTTCGCAAGTAGGTCATTATATGAGGAGGCGTAGTCGTTATAGACAAATCTTAGCGCTTTTTCTTGAATTTTTTCCATTTTTTTGGTATTATTTTCTGAACAAAAATGCCAGGACATTGGACAAAAGTTAAAATTTGAAAGTATAAAAGTATGAAAGATAGTAAGCTTATTTGATTTACTTAAGTTACAGCCAATTCTTTTTAGAACATTTAGTTGTCTTGCTGCCTTTTTACAGATGTTGCTTATATGAAAATCAAAATTTAACTGGTAGTCTATATCTACACCCAGCAGTCTAACAACCTCCTCACAGGTAATATCAGCTGGACCTATGTTAAAAATTGTTTTTTTTTTTTTTTTCGAAAGTTCTTTTTCCAACGGCTATAGCCTGAAATTTATCCGGGTTTGCTTGCATGCAATTAAAATTAAACCATTCAATAAGAATTTGACTTTCTTGTTCTAATACATTTTTAACTTCAGTAAAATCAGGTGAACAAAAAGATAATGTATTATCATCTGCATAGTTGTAAAGTGTTCCTTTCTGTATAAAGTAGAAAATGTCATTAATAAAAACGTTAAAAAGTAGGGGGCCTATAATAGAACCTTGAGGGACACCTTTTTTATGTTTTTCCATGTACTGACCACATTACCAATTTTGATTTGTTGTTTACGACCAGTAAGATATGACTGAAGGAGAGTTGTTGCTGATTCGGATAAGCCATAAGCGGATAATTTACTTAATAAAATGTTATGGGGTAGGCAATCAAATGCTTTTGATAAGTCCATTAGGATAGCAGCTAAATACAAATTTTGGTCTAAAGCGTGTTTCAAATCTTCTAGTAATTTTAAAAGAGTAGTTTGGCATCCATGGCCTTTCCTAAATGCACATAAAAAATTATCAAAGATTTTGTCAAAATAATTTGATAACTGTACAGACATAACTTTCTCAAATATTTTAGATGGAATTGGTAAGATGCTTACTGGTCTATAATTTGATTTTGTCATTGTATCATTTTTCTTATGTAGGGGAGTAACCTGGGCTTGCTTAAGTTTATCTGGAAATACCTGTGTTGAGATTGAAAGATTGACCAGGCTAGTTATTGGTTCAACAAGTGATTGCTTACCGAATTTTAATAGTTTGACTGATATTTTGTCTGCTCCTGTGGCTTTTTTAACATTAAACTTGTCAATAATTTTAGAAACTGTCACAGAGTCAGTACTCTTAAAACTAAAATTAGTATCTATATTTTGTTGTTTTATTTTGTTTAAACTTGGATGGTTATTCTTATCAAAAATATATTCCTTCCCTATACTATCTGCTACATTTACAAAAAAGTCATTAAAAATTTCTGCAACTTCACTATTTTCGGACACAATTTTTTCATTTTCAGTTAAAATTATTTTCGACTGCGAAGTACTTGATTTATTTGACAAGTAAGGTTTAATTGTATCCCAAAAATCATTTTCCTTACAACCACCTATACAACGTTCTTGAAAATAATTATTTATCGATTTCTTTTTAAGTTTATTTACGTAATTTCTCTGTTTTCTATATTTTTCCCAGTTTTTGGAAGTTCTATAATTCAAAAATTTATGGTAATGCATTTTTTTTTGCTGTAAATAGCCTTCCTTAACTCTCTATTCATATATGGGAGTTGTTTACTTCTTCTGTACATTTCTTTAATAGGAACATGGTTATTGAAAACATCTGTAACATCCGATTCAAATTTCTCATAAATACTGTCTATACAAGATTGTTCATTTTTGTTTGGATCAAAAGGTTGTATATTAATGTTTGAAAGATCATCATTAAGTGCTTCAATATTCAAGTTTTTAAAACTTCTGTACTCAATTTTTTGCTTTTCATTCTTTGGAGTATTGTTGTTTATAACTGTACATACTAGGTTGTGACAATCACTTACACCTGTTGGAAAATTTAAGGTTTTCATACATAGCATCTTGGAATTTGTAAAAATTACATCTAAAAGGGATGGAGTACAATTTTTCATAAAACAAGTAGCTTTTTTTACCAAGTTTGTTAAGTCAAACATTTCCATTAGATTTACAAGTGGGTTTCCTTTGTTTTCATTCAAAAGGTCAAAGTTCAAATCACCAATTAACATATAATTGTCATATAAAGATATACACTTGTCTAGTGAGATTGAAATATTTTGTATAAAATCATCTTCATGCATATTTGGTGGTCTATAAACACATAAAATAAGCCATTTAGAACGATTCAAAGTTACCTCATAAGAAATGTTTTCTAAATTGTTGGATTCTAGATCTTTTCTGCGTCTAACTGGGATGTCACTACGTATGTAGGAAACTAATCCGCCACCATAAGCATTTCGATCTCTTCTTTCAAGTCTGTACCCCTCAGCTTGGAAAAGGTTATCTCTGAAGGTAGAATCAAGTTTAGTTTCTGATATAAAAAAGAGGTCAACAATTTTATCTAATAGAATATCGTGAATTTCTGAAAATTTATATTTCAAACTATTAATATTTAAATGTGCAGTAATGAATTTATTGGGGTGTTTCTTTCTGAGTTCGTAAGTTCTTGAAATGGGTTTTCTTTGTGAATCCGAGTAGAATCATCAAGATGACTGGTATGACTTATGTCCTCGGAAATGGCAGAAGAATCAAAGAAGGAGTCTGTAAAATGAAAATTTGTACAGTTTTTACAAGTCAAACATATTTCATTCAAAATAATTTCATTAGATTCAAAATAATTTCATTAGTAAGGATCGACATAACATTTATTATGTAGGCCTACACTTAAAACATTCATTTTTCTGTTAAATTGATTTTGACTAATGAGAATACTTGCTTCTTAGTAACATCCTTAACTTTTTGCCGGATATTTTTTTTGCCATTTCTCACTACAAACCATTTCGGCGGGGTATACCAATATTCACCAAATTTTCTTTTTTAACTTTGCCTTAACGATGATTACAGTGACGCTTATATACAGTAGAATTGGTAAGCGAATTAGAAACAAGGAAAGGTAACTCTTAAAATCAAAAATGGCAGCCTCCACAGTTACAGCGAGAGTTTGTGAAACAACAAGCTGCAGTAAAGACGCCAAACTTCAATGTCCAACTTGTATCAAACTTGGAATACCTGGATCATATTTCTGCAATCAGGTTAATTTTTAACTGTTTTTTTTTCTTTCTCATAGTTGTAAAATTATGATTTTTTTTCATAATTCATATCTTTATCCATACTGGTTTCCCAGTAGTTTCCGGACCCAAGTAGTTTTCCGGACCTTTTACATTTCGTGCTGTATAGACTTTACGCCGTCTTAAAGCATCTGGGTAACAATATCATATCATCTAGACCTTTGTTGCCTTTACATAGCAGCCAAAACCTAACATTACCGAACTTATTTATTATTTGAATATCCCGGTTGTTTTAACTTACTGCGATGTAATGTTTACACAAGAGATTGTCAACTGCAGGGGAAATCCAGTTACAGTGTGCATGCGCAGAAACTGAGGCCCCTTGAACAGGGGTTCCACTAGACCTGAAAACCCAAGAGTCCCAGGACCCTTGGGCCCAAATTTTGAAGGGTCTTTTTCCGAAATACAGGAGTCCTGTCCCAACACGTCCATACAATTGACCATATTTTTTATTTAGTTAGATCTTTATACTAAGAAAACAATAAACCCAAGCTCATGTTACAGCATAATAAAAATGTCAGTTTCAGGTCATATATTGTAAACTAATATTTATCAAAATTCATGTTATTTTGATTAGGTTTTGCTCCTCTATGTTTCATTTAATTTTTAATAACAGAACAGTGCTATAACACTCCATAAAAATGTATCCAAAATGTACTATCCGGATACTGGTACACTTTCGGAATAAAGCGCCCCGTTTGTTATTAACCACACACGCGTGACTATAACCCTAATAATCCCCTAAAAACCCTTAAATACTGCTGCGCAGCTGCAAAGCATGAAATGTACAATTCTCCAAGATGGCGGTCTCCCAGAATCCCCAATGTTCGACGCTAAAACCCGTTACACGGTACGGTACCGTATATTCTCCTAAAAGGTCAATGACCACTACACTCCCCCCCACTTTATCCCAAAAGGAGTGTAGCCTACTCTATTGCTAAATATGCCATCCAAATATTAGAATTTTGAACCCAATTGTCAATAAAAACTCCAAAATACCCATCCCATGAATTTAAGAAATGTGGAAATTTGTACGCCATTATGTCAAAAGAAATCCAGAATCAATGGCGGTCAGTTCAACGCACTCCGTCCCTGGGCAGTTCCAGCCATTTGGAAGTTTAACCAGTACTAAAAATGCAAACACCCGCAAGCAACTGACAGCTTGCAAGTTGCCTACAAGGCAACTCCCTCCTAGATTCGACCTACAAGGCCAATCACAATCTCAGTCTCTGTCATGGCAGACTGCAACATATTCTTAGCCAACCTACAAGGTAGACCACAAATTCCTGTCGTTTCCAGCTTACGAAGCAAGAAAACATCTACCTTCAACTCCTTTGCGAACATGTACAACATGAACGCCTCTCCCACCTCTACTGACTGTAAAGGTTCATCCCATTCCTAGTGGTAACTGCAAGGACCCGCTCCACCTCTTCGTTCAACAATCTCGCCACTGCTGCCGCTGTCATACCAATGAACCAGGGTGCAGAGATACTGTACCCTGGAGGTGCAAAGTATGGGGCATCGGTTTCAAGCAGTAACCTGGAGGGCTCCACACTTCGCAAGGCTTCAACATGTCCCGTGGTAAACCTCCTCCTTGCGACGAGATTGGTAAATCCAAAGTGAACATTTACGAAATGTTCAGTCCATCGCTTCACATCCTCCTTTAAGCCTTGGAAACAGTGCAGATGGATCTTCTGCTCCCTTGGCACAACTCCCACACACTGATAAAAGAGGGATGCGAGGAGCTCCGAAAACTCTGCTTCATGCCGTCCTCTGCAGTGCAGCACAAGCACATGACGTGGCCCCAACAGGCCCAACGCTGTTGCCAGAACATCCCTTTGGACTGCCCACTCTTCCATAGGAGCCGTGTGATCCAGTCCAATCTCTCCCAAACCCACAACTTCTGGCCACTGCAGCATCTCCTGTAGTTTATCGACTGTTGCTGGCCTCACCCCCGTTGCGTGCCTTGGATGTAAACCTACAGTGGTCACTATCCCCTGGCTTTTTAGGAAGTTGACATCTTCCAGCGAAGGGTAGGTGATTGGGTCGCAAAAATTCGCCACTGCACCACAGAGATGGACGCAATTGCTCTGATCCATCGATTGAGCAGACCCCTGCAACTCCCTAAGGTTGTATGTTGCTAGCCTTAGCTCCCTTCCCAGCCTATCAATGTGAAAGTGGCTATCAAAAGCACCCTTCATTCCGTCTGCCATCTCTGTATTATCCCTAGCTATGGGCTCAGTACAACTGAGACCCTCTTCTCCCCCTTCCGCAGAACTCTCTGCCTGCTCTACACATTCGGCCACTCCTGCTACCTCAACATCCATGGCCTCTGACTCGGAGATGGTTCCCTCGAGGGCAACTTCTATCCCCTGCGATGATTCTCCGCCTGTGTCTGCCTCTGTACGACAGGGACTTTCTTCACGACACACTGGCTCCACCCTCTGGGCTGAACACAGTCTCACAATACGATTGCCAGACTGAGCTCCGCGCGTGACCTCCAGATCGACAACACCCTCCATTCTGCCAGATTCTTCTCTTTCGGGCATCGCATGCTCTACTTCCCTCATAGCCTCCTCCCCTCTCTCCGGTGCCAAAGACTCTTCTTGTGGCAGCCGCTGCCTCAGCTCTGTCCTCCTATTAGCAGAGGCAAATAACCGCATGAACAGATTATGCTCCCTCTGATCTAGGAGCTGGAGGACCTCCATCAACACCACCCAGTGGAACACCAAAACTGGTGAGTTCAATGGGAACAGCGATAAGGTTTCTGGGACTACAAGCCCCAGTTCCCTCGATACATCCCTCACTACCCTCCCCGTCCAGTCATCGATCTGCTTCTTCTCATGTCGCCTGGTGACCTCTAGCTGGTTCAAACGCTCCATCAAGTCAGCTGGAGATGCCCCTGGCCCAACAATTCTGGTAGCTAGATACTCCAATGCTTCAGTCCTGTCCCTAGTTGCCTTTCTCCCGCCTGCTTGAATGTCTATCTTGGTAGGGTAGTGGAAGTTAAAAGCATGAGCCTTGGGGTATACATACTCCTTGGAGCACCAGGATATTGGGCACAACTTCCGTGACTTACTGCTACAAGCAGTAGTGGTTGCAGACGTTGCAGAACTAGCAATCGCTCCCCTTGAGGTCTCCATCACTGGCCCACTCCTAGTTACTTCTACCTGCTGTTTTGACTCTGAGGTATGACTGGTAGGTAGATTGCTACAAGCAGCCTCACCCTTACTTCCATCATCCGCCACAGGAAGCTGGAAGGTCACCCTTTTCCTACACACCTCGTGCTCTGGCTGCCTCTGGCTCACGTTCTCCGTATCCATCCTGCTACGAGCAGGAGTCTCCCCTGATGGACCTCCAACCGCCTGTACAACAGGGATTGGATCTGCCTCTAGCTGGACATCCTCGTAATCGAGCGTGGGGTTCCAGTCTATCAATTCCTGCAAGTCCTTCATCAGGACGTCTGATGGTGACCTTTCTGGTGGAGGGGGTGCACTCGCTGCATTTTCTATCACCCTCTCTATGCCTGGCACGGTTTTCAACCTTATATCACTAGTGCAGTTCTTTGACTCGGATGACTCTGGCTCACGCCTACGTACGACCCAAATTGTTCGATCTATCCATGCCCGACTGGCTAGTTGGTAGTCCTCTGCATCCCTCGCCACTGTCCTCAGCCACTGGTTATTCCCCCTCAGTCGGGCTATATCAACCTGACCAGCCAGCACCGTCCTCATCTCCAAAGAACTCCTCCTGATGCAGAGCATCAGCCTCCTCACAAGATCCCTGCACGGCATCAAGCCTCCCTGCCTAGTCTCCTCCACTAACCTATTGTAAAAATCGCTTCCCTCCATTCCTGAAACAAAAAATATCATAACCTATCAGTCACATTACGAATGTGACCATTACTGAAAAATATCATACCAAGTGAATCACATTACGAATGCGACCCTTATACAGAATTTACTGGCCTCCCTTCCCGCACGCCCTACATTTATACTTATATGAAGCGACTCCTAAGGGTTTGTTTCTGCTCAACTCGGCCGAGACCCGCTAAGAACCCCTCCTAAGCAGCGGACGTATCATAGACGCATATTTCTACAAGATGGCGGGCTCACCAACTCCCCGAATACTCTACGTTAAAACCCGTTACCCGGTACGGTACCGTATAACTCTCCTAAAAAGGTCAACGACCACTACACTCCCCCCCACTTTATCCCAAAAGGAGTGTAGCCTACCCTATTGCTCAATATGCCATCCATATATTAGAATTTTGAACCCAATTGTCAATAAAAACTCCAAAATACCCATCCCATGAATTTAAGAAATGTGGAAATTTGTACGCCATTATGTCAAAAGAAATCCAGAATCAATGGCGGTCAGTTCAACGCACTCCGTCCCTGGGCAGTTCCAGCCATTTGGAAGTTTAACCAGTACTAAAAATGCAAACACCCGCAAGCAACTGACAGCTTGCAAGTTGCCTACGAGGCAACTCCCTCCTTGATTCGACCTACTAGGCCAATCACATCTCCTTCTCAGACTACCAACATGGCAGACAGCAACGTCTTCTTAGCCAACCTACGAGGTAGACCACAAATTCCTTCCTTCCTGAAAAATATGACACATCACCCGTGCCAGTCACATTACGAATGTCGTCCTTACACAGAATTTACTGGCCTCCCACTTTAACAAACCTCTCTACATGTACTGTTGCTTCTTTAGCCATCACTACCTGTCGACTCAGATGCACAACTTCCTGACTTCTGCACGACTCCATGACCCCGGCATTTGCAACCACTTGTCCTCCTGCTCTCCCCACTATACAAGATCTTAAGAGATACGTCATAGACTGCCCCACCAGTGACCACAGACTTAGTCTCTACACCTTGTGCACGCCCTGCTGCACCGCCAGAGACAATCATCCCTGTGGACTTCCCTCATCTATTCTAGCGCTCCAATACAACTTCCCGAGACATTCTCTCCTTGTCACCACCATCTACCACGCTAAATCACCGCCAAAAGCTACCACCTAAGTCTCGTACTTAGCCACTTTTTGATCTTGTGACATGCGAACTGGCACTGCCATTAGAGTTGAATTCAACCACTCAACTACGCATCTGCTGGCTGCCACTGCTACTCCAGTGCATCCCTTAACCATTTCACTGCCTATACTTCCAAGAAATTACATCAAGCAGTCCCCACAGCCGACATTTACCAACAACATCCCTTGACTATCTTCACTGCTACCCAATGATTTTACTACTCCATGGCCTCTAATGCACCTTTTATTTAATGCTTTGCTTCTGATTTCCAGGTACATTTGTACACCCCGATACTACCTTGCAACTACAATTCTTGTGTCATACTTTACTGGAACTATTTAGGTCTTGAAATTTCAGGTTCTTCGCTAACATCCGCGATATCATCACACAAGAGGCGTACGACGTCCCTTGTCGCGATCTCTGTGTTCCTGCTTAATACTGCTGAGGAGGGGGCTCTGCCTCCTGAGCCGATCCTACTCCCTCTAAATCTCTGTTACTTCCCCGCACCTGGCGCTTCCTATCCTGGTCCTTCCTCCCAGCAATCCCACTCAGCTGACTTTTGACACACCTGTTTTTCAAACAGTCCACCTGGAATTGCCTTGTTTTTCTGCCCCTGGCTGAATACCTCTGCTGACCCTTTTCTAAATCCACAGCCTTTCTCGGTGTTCTAGCCTTCTTCTCCCGGCAAACTCCTTCAGACCACTTCTGCCCTTGACCAGCTAACTTTGCAGCGCCACTGCTTGCCCTGTTCTCCTGACATTTAATGCAGACCGCAAACTCTGATGGCACATTGTCCCTGCATACCGTAATTCCCGCTACGAGCGGATTTTCAGGAAACTTCTCCACCATTAGTGGTATAACTTCATCATCAAAAATCATCGTTCGCTTTGGCATGTTAAGAACTGCTCTTTTGTACAACAAGTCGAGCCCCAACAACATGTCTTGTTCTATTGGTGCCACGTTCAGGTATTCTTTGTACACTTTGGAACCAATCTGCAGCCTGACTGGACCCACTATAAATCCACTCATGGACAGCTCCTTACCAGCAGTCAGCAACTTTACATCCTTAACCATCGTTGGTCGAATCTTCAGAGCCTTAAACACCTCCTCTGAAATAATCGTGACCTCCGCCGCCGTATCCACCACTGCCTGAACATCTGTACTACCCACTTGGATGTTCACTTTAAACCTTGATGCTGATGACAGCTTACAGATCTCCGCCACACCACAATCATCCGACCGCCCGCCATTACCGGCCTGAACATCTGCTTCCCTGGTGAACACCACTTTAGTCATTCCAGCTGCAGCTTCATCACCTGACCGCCTTCTTTCACTTTCACTGACTGTCACACACCTATCTGTTTGTGTTGCTTCTGACAGCATATGCTGCCTTCCTGTCACAGTCCTACGAGGACTGCCACAATTCACTTCTGGTTCTCCAACCGCCTCTTTTGCAACTCTTTGCCTTTCCACACAGCAAACCGCTCTGGTTCCGTCTGTATTATGGTTAGAACAATCACTGCTTACAACACTCCTGCCATTCTGATGCTGACCTTGACCTTCCAGACAATTCCTCTTCAAATGTCCTTTTGCCTGACAACGGTAACATCTACGTTCTGGGCAAGTTCGTCTGAAATGGCCTGTTTTACCACACTGGTAGCAAACGTCAGGTGACCGTCTATCACCATCGTTACGCTCCCTGGCCATTTCTGCTAACAACTTTTCCACCGTTTTCTTAACTATCGCCTCTACCTCTGCTCTAGTCAAACTTGATGCAGCACCACTAACTCTGGTCTCACAGATCCTTGGACCCTCCACTTCCGGTTCACGTGTACGACACGTGACCTTTGTTTTCCCATAAACCACTTGATGCACGTGCTGGTACCATTTCACGTGCTCCAATGCCTCTTCCGTTGTCTCATACTTCCTCATGCCAACATCTAGGCCTGCTGCCTTGTCGCATAATCCTTGACAGAACCGTAATACGGCCTGTTCATTTGTATACCACTTGGGCAAATCACGGAACGCACGAGTAGCTAGGGTCAGGACACGGTCCCCCCATTCCTCCAAACTTTCGTCTTCTTCTTGCACAGCCTGCTGGAAATGCAGCCGTGCTGTTTCCACAAGTTCTTTCGCCCCAAACCGCAGTTCCAATTTCTTCATGAGACACCTGTACGACAGGTGTTCATTTCTTTCTGTAATCGTTGCATAGTAATCTGCCGCCTTCCCTTTTAAACACAAACAAAGACAATCAGCACACTCTTCATCCGTCCATTCACATGCTTTCGCAAACAACGTAAATTTCTGTTTGAATTATTATTATTATTATTATTATACCAGATTTATATAGCGCCCTTTTCATGATCAATTTCACGTTCAAAGGCGCTTTACATAGTTCAAATGCAGCCACACAGGGCGCATAATTCATCCTCTACTAGTACAGACACAGAGCGATCTGACCAGAGGGACAGAGTGAGACAAAGCCCCCACGACAGAGAGATCAGAAATCAGATACAGGCTAGTCCGGCTAACTTAGCCTAGCTCGTTGCGAATAGACAGCCTGGTTCTTTAACGTGCCCAGTGTATAGCACTGATACACGCAAGGATTGCCTGGGTTCCTGACCAGTACACCTCTAGTTGGGTGGGAAACACTGAAAAGCGTTTCTGAAAATTCCCGAGTAGCTGCCGGGGATCGAACCCCCGACCTCAGGATTGGAAGGCCAGTGTGCAAACCACTGAGCTATCCGTCCACCACAACTGAAGGCTCTCCAGTTGTCTTTACCACCAAACACCAGATTCTTTGGCAATGACTGCAAACCACGATATTTCCTGCGCTTCTTACATCTGACCTCTTCTTCAGAACTGCTATCTCCATCCGAAGTGTCCGACACTGGCACACTACGCTTTGTCGCCTTCACACCCCTTCTCTTCGTTCTTTTCACCGATTTTCTATGCTCCGCATCACTATCACTACCTGACTCTCCATCAGAAACAACCGCCTTCTTCGATTTACTTGTATGTTTCTCCACTGCAGGTTTATCCCCCTTTAATAACATGCCCAACATTTCCCTCAGCTCACTTGCCTTCATCTCGTCCAACAACAGTGACTTTGTTTCCTCTGCCATACTGCTACAAGAAATTATAATTGTCTTCCGCAATTACCCGTTATACATACAATGCATAAAGATACACCGTCTGCCTGTGCACGATCACTACCAGCTGCAAAATCCAAACAGATTACTGACACATTGACTATAGCCACGGGCTAAAGTCACTTCTGCACAGCTCTCAATAACAGTACCACTGCCACTGGAACGGAACAAGTACACCTAATATCAGTTACCCTCTTCTACACAGACCAAGTCGCCACCTAAATGATGAACAGGGATGGGCCCAATGAAATCTGCTTGGTTGCTTTTACACCTCCGCAAAAATACAAAAGAACAATCCTACCTTGTCTGCAGGTCTTCTTACAACCCGTTTCTTACCGCTGTTCTATCTTGCACCGCCCCTGGACACTATCTTCAAAAGGTATCTCGAACCGCCCCTGCCTCCTTCCAATCTGCACCTCAGTACACTATGTAACTCTTAACAGTTCACTATTCCTACGAGGAATTTAATGCAAACCACAGTCACTGTTTAAATAACTACCACCAATTTCACGCTACGCCCTTGAGATTAATAAAGTCCTGCAACACCGTTTAACAACTGAAATCAGTTCCACCAGATCTTATTAATTATCACACAGACTGTCACAAATTCCTATAACAGTTCTGTTCACTATTAAATAAAACACTGAAAGTACCCAAATTCACAGTTTCAAACAACAATTTTGACAGCTGCTGTTACTCTAAGGTTTGTTATTATTTTTCCGGAACCATGTGCTTCTACACGTCCGCGCGCATGCGCCAAAATCCGCCGGCTTCCATCGTCGTTTCTGTCCTCAAAAACCTCTTTCCCGGCCGATCCTGAATGACTTACTAAGTCAAGACAGCTTCTTTTCAAACCCCTAAACCTTCCTCGCTTCGAAGATCGTTTTATCAGAAAGCACTGTTGACTTCCCGGTCACGACGTTACCCCACCACAGCGGTTCTCTACGCTCTACCAAACCGCTCACTAGAGCAACCTACCGACCGTCTCCACCACAACAGTGAATCTGACCCTGCTCGCAGCGCCAATGAAGCGACTCCTAAGGGTTTGTTTCTACTCAACTCGGCCGAGACCCGCTAAGAACCCCTCCTAAACAGCGGACGTATCACAGACGCATATTTCTACAAGATGGCGGGCTCACCAACTCCCCGAATACTCTACGTTAAAACCCGTTACCCGGTACGGTACCGTATAACTCTCCTAAAAAGGTCAACGACCACTACAGGAATGTCATCAGAAAGTAGTTTTTGCTCAGTTTACTTGGCCAACTAAGCTAAATCAGAGATAGATCCTCAAATAATGATGCTACTTATCAGTAAAAACTGCATTGAAAGTCAGTTTTTTAAAGGAATTTTGGAAATATGCGTATGACATCGGATGTAATTAGACTCGTGAACGGACATTCTAAACTTATTTTTGCTTTCAAAATTCATCAAAATTTGTGAAGTTTCTTGTTGAAATTACGGTATGATTACCAAGCAATGGTCTAATTTAAAGTTTGCATGAAAAAATCTTGCAGGGTACTTTTCACATGCTCGGTAATCAGCTGCTTACGATAATTTAATAATTGGCGCCTTTTTTGACAGTACACAGGATCAATACGCTTTATCAATTAATTTCAACACTTCGTTGATTCTTGTTACCTATGTGCACTCGCCGTGACGTAACTTGCTGATAAAAAAATCAGCGAGGCATGTCTACAGGAGAAAGGGCGGGATTTAGCAGACGATCAAAGGCAGGAGGGCATGACCGCGAGTGCTTATTTTGGAATACACGTGTCTATCGTGGAAATAGTTTTACTGAAGGAATGAATGATAAGAGAAAGGATTATCAAAGGAAAATGCCTCCGGGTCCCGAAGGACGCACAGGCAAGTATCATGCCGGGTCCTTCGAGCGTCTTTTGAAAATCTCCCGGGTCCGGACCCGGGGTCCCGGGTCAAATGGAACCCCTGCTTGAAGGTAAACATCAGCCAACTGATGCTCCCATTTACAGACGATACAGGAAAAACATTCCGATAGTAATAAAATAAAACAATGAATGTCAGAAAAAATCGACCTATTCACTATACTACGGCATTAAATTATCGATTAAAAATAGGAACCAAAATAGACAGGGATTTACATACGATACCGTCTATCAATCAAATGTTTAGCAGCAGTGTCTATGCCCGAGTGGTCAGGGCGTTACATTACCAATTTTGAGACCGGTCTTGTTCCTTTTTTTTTTTTTAAATGTTAATTATATTCAAAGTTCATAATTTCTTTTTTGTAATATTACCAGTCCGCTAAATACGTTCTGTCATTTTAGCGTGACGTTGCAAACGTCATTCAAACGTAATTAGACGTAACTGTAATGAGTGTATTATAAATCTAGTATTTGTTAAATTCTTGAAATATACTTTTCAAATCGTCATCACACCTTAGAATTATGTTTTAATTTTGAATATATGTAACGAAATCGGAAATGTTTGCTTTTACAGAAAGGTTACAACTGTTACAATGAAAGGTCCGGAAAACTACTCGGACTAACTGAGATAATAATGGAATTAATTGCCCCGTTTGAGGCCTCATCTACATTTGTGTTATGAACGCAAGTGTAATACGAATTCTGCATGGTGTTAACGAAGAACCTAGCTTTATTCTGTGAAAATTTTATATTTCTACTATGTTTTGTTTGAAAGTTACTGGCAAAAAATAGCGATTTCGGTCCGGAAACTACTGGGAAACCAGTAGGGATCCGACACATGGTGGATATGTCAACATCTAAATCCAAAACCTGAAGAAAAAAAATTACCCATATAAAAAAATACGAAGGTATGCATACAGTCATCAGAGTTAATGGATAGTTTATACCAAAATAACGGCCGTACTTCTAGTGTAACAGATATGGCAGTGGCCAGTGCACCGTCACCGGTGCAGCAGACCCGAGATCTAGTGCATCGTCACCGGTGCAGCAGACCTGGGGTCTAGTGCACCATCGTTTTTGTTAAATATAGAATATAGTTTTTCTTTGAATTATAATTATAACTTATTGTCGCCAGTTATATCAAGAAGATTCTACAAGACCAATACAAGTTCCAATACAAGTTATATGTGTGATCATTATTAGAAGAATGAAGTAAGATGATTCTAATTTAAATAAACCTTAACGTACCTTTTGATTTACCGATATACCGATTAAAAACATTGTGCCGCTATCCGATATGGTCTATTAATAGAAAGTTTATTATGGCGGAATGATTCTTAAGTAGAACGTTCAGTTATGACAGAATGAGTTTCATTGAAAGAAATAATTAATTTTTAATTTTCATAAATAGCATACTAGTATATTTATGTCCATTTAAGATTAGTTATTGTCTGTAATATAAAATTGAACTTAATTTTAGATTCACTATCTCATGATCAGAGCTGCCGATACAAAAGACAAACACGCCCAAGCTAATTATTAAATAACTTTAACAAGCTACCAACAAAGCCTACATTTGTAGACCTCTATTTATTGTTTCAATTTAATCTTTATTGTTTTTCACAGTTTTTACCATAGATTTCGTAAGATGTAGCTTTTTTAATTAATAATATAACAAATATTGAAATCATATCAACATTTCCGAATTTCATGTTTTATAAAGAGTTAATTGTCAATTGTCACTGACATAATAAATCTGAAATTAAGATCGAATTTCAGTTTTGATATACATACATATATATATCCAAATGCAGACAATAATTAAAAGAAAGGATCAATGAAATTCATTATGTCATTCAGAAATAGCTAAGTAAATGATGGATACCACTGTTGCCGAAGAACGGAGATCAGCGCTTTAAGGTAAAACGGTAAATTAACAGGTAAGTCGAGGTTTATCTTACTTCATTCTTTAAGTTATGCTCTTGCATTTTACTGGTGAAAATATCTTTTGATTAAACTTTACATAAAGGCTATATTTTATATATAACAAAAATGACGGTGCACTAGACCTCGGGTCTGATGCACCGGTGACGGTTCACTAACCACTGCCAACAGATATATGCTACACTCCCTAAACCCTCGTCGACTGGATTTAAGGCGTATAGATTCTAGGTTATCACTGTTCTGTAAGATTCATCATGATCTGGTTGCTACCCCAATCGTAGATTACCGTACCCCAATAACCCGATGTGTCCGCTATGGCCATTCCCTAAGTTATAGGTTAATTACTGCAACCACTGACTATTACAAGTTTTCTTATTTTCCGAGAACTGTGTACCATTGGAACCAACTTCCCCCCAGTGTACCACCTCCCTAACTAGAGCAGTTCAGTGCCGCAGTTTGCAGCCTTGAACATGTTTCGCCCTAGTTATCCTGCAAACTCCTTTTTATTTCACCAAATCTAATTTTTTAGTTTCTTCCACTCTAAATTTTTATCACTATATTCTTTCTCTTTATGATTTTGATGCGCAAAACATCTACATCCCGGCAAGGGGTTTGACGGTTATGGAAGATAGATAGATAGATAGATAGATAGATAGATAGATAGATTAGATTAGATTAGATTTAGATTTAGATTTAGATTAGATTAGATTAGATTAGATTAGATTAGAAAGATAAGATAAGATAAGATAGATAGATAGATAACTCACAGTACATGGTCGTGTAAAGTTATTGGTTTTAAAACTTTTATGGCTTATGCGCATGTTACGTGTAGACGCGATAAACGTTAAATCGTGTACAATACATATATGTATACTCGTTTTGCTTGATCTACATCTACATCATTACGCCAAACTGTTAGACTTGACATTTCTTTGACTGTGCGCAAGAAAAGTGAAAGTGTGAGAATACTGCAAATAGTGAAAGCTGGAAGTTTGAGTCCCGGTCAAGATTGTGTGCAGATAGACGAAAGTTAGAACTGTGAAGAATTATACCCAGTCACATTTCAGGTCCATCAGCATGGTACCGGGGCTTCCATGATACCGGTGTAAACAGTTTTCTCGAGAGAATTTTATGTTAGCCCAGACTACCGGATGTTGACATAATTACTGGAGGAAACCGGAAGCTGTTCTTCCGTATCGCACAATTATTTGCGAAAATATCAATAAAATCATACTGACTTACAACTCATATATTTCGAGTAATATGGGTATCTATTGAATTTCAATATAGTGTTAATATATTTTGAAAAACCGTCGTTTATATGACTGAAAAATTGTTGAAAAAGACGTTAAACCCGAACACAAACAAAACATTTTGAAAAAACTTTTGACATTCCATATTTTGTTAACTATGCATGTTTGTATTTCATTAAATATAATATTTCATGTAATTATACAGCAATAATTTTCTCGTGTATAGTCGCATATATTATTAATAAAATTATATTTCAAACATCCAAAGAGTTTTTATTATGAAATTGACACAAAATTTGTTTTTTAGGATGAACCGTTATATCCAGAAGTTTCAAATATACAAATTAACAATTGTCTTGTGGCAGAAAAAAATCACACTTGAATGAAATACAATTTGGTAATTACCAAGTTGCAACATTAAATGTGCATACATGGGAAATTAGAATTTGGGAATTTGCATAAGCGTAAACTTAAATTTCTCTAAATTTCTCATTTGCAACATTTAGTCTATGCACAAGGAAGTATTTATAATAAGAATTTGTCATCTTGGTGCATGTAAATTGTAATTTGTAATTATCAATTTGAAAGGTGCAAAAAAGCAATTTACATTCACAGGAACTTAGAAGTTGTCAACTAGGTGCATGGAAATTGTATTTACTAATTTGAAATATGTAACATGGCAGTTTGTATTGTGGTGGGTAATACCAAAAAGCAATTTACATTCACAGGAAGTTGTCATTTATCGTGCATGGAATTTGCATTTACTAATTTGAAATATGTAATGTAGCATATTGTGGCGGATAATACCCTCCATAAACTTTTGCACTTAAAATTTGTACGCATTTTTTTTCAACTCACACTTTTCTGACCTCGGTGACTTGATGACTCGCAAAACCAAAGAATCTAATTATATGTCCAAAACAAATTTGATTTCACAATTTGTGTTTATTTCCACATCCCCAGCCCTGGATGATAAAAGTTATGGGAAAAGTTATTTGAGCCGTGCCATGGGAAAACCAACATAGTGGCTTTGCGACCAGCATGGATCCAGACAAGCCTGCGCATCCGCGCAGTCTGGTCAAGCTCCATGCTGTTCGCTTTTAAAGCCTATTGGAATTCGAGAAACTGTTAGCGAACAGCATGGATCCTGACCAGACTGCGCGGAAGCGCAGGCTGGTCTGGATCCATGCTGGTCGCAAACCCACTATGTTGGTTTTCCCGTGGCACGGCTCATTTTACTAGTACTGATATCGATGTTGCTATAGTACATGTATTACCATGTTAGTTTCAGGAGCTAGATAAATGTTTTGCACCATTTCCATCTGAAAAAATGGTGTATACTATATTATGTCTCTCTTTTCAGGAATGTTTCAAAAGTTTTTGGCAAGAACATAAAAAAGTTCACAAAAAAGCAAGTAAGTGTTGCTTATATATATATAGCACTGACTACTAGTCAGGAAGCCCTGGTTTTTCTTTGGTTTTATTAGCTCATCTAATTTTTTTTTATCGTCAGCACTTGATTGGTGTTGGCGTCGGCTTCAACGTTGCTTGGTTAAGTTTTATGTTTAGGTCAGCTTTTCTCCTAAAGTATCAAAGCTATTGCTTTCAATCTTGCAACACTTGTTCACCATCAAAAGCTGACTCTGTACAGCAAGAAACATAATTCCATCCTACTTTTTGCAAGAATTATGGCTTCTTTTGGACTTAGAAAATATCAGATTTTTTGGTTAAGTTTTGCGTTTAGGTCAACTTTTCTCCTTTAGAGTCAAAGCTATTGCTTTAAAACTTAGAGCAGTTATTTGCCATTGAAAGCTAATCTGCACAGTAAGTACAGTAACTCTATTTTGTTTTTTAGCTCACCTGTCACGAAGTGACAAGGTGAGCTATTGTGACCGCTTGATGTCCGTCGTGCATTGTGCGTCGTGCATCAACAATTTGTAAAAAAATCTTCTTCTTCAAAACCACTGGGCAGAATTTGACCAAACTTCACAGGAATGATCCTTGGGTGGCCCCCTTTAAAAATTGTTCAAAGAATTAAATTCCATGCAGAACTCTGGTTGCCATGGCAACTGAAAGGAAACACTTTAAAAATCCTCTTCTCAAAAACCAGAAGCCCTAGAGCTTAGATATTTGGTGTGAAGCATTGCCTAGTGGACCTCTACCAAATTTGTTCAAATCATGACCTCGGGGTGAAAATTGACCCCGCCCCAGGGGTCACTTGATTTTACATAGGAAAATCTTCAAAATTTCTCTTAAAATAAACCAGAAGGCCTAGAGCCTAGATATTTCACATGTAGCATTGCCTAGCGGACCTCTACAAAATTTGTTCAAATCATGACCCCCCTGGGTCAAAATTGAACGCCTCAGGGGTCACGTGATTTTACATAGGAAAATCTTAAAAAATCTTCTTCTCAAAAACCATAAGCCCAAGAGCTTAGATATTTGACATGTAGCATTGTCTATAGGACCTCTACTAAAACTGTTCAAATCATGACCCCAGGGTCAAAATTGACCCCTTGATTTTACATAGGAAAATCTTCAAAAATTTTCTTAAAATAAACCAGAGGGCCTAGGTCTTAGATATTTCACATGTAGCGTCTACAACATTTGTTCAAATCATGACCTCCGTGGTCAAAATTGACTCCTCCCCAGGGGTCACTTGATTTTACATAGGAAAATCTTCAAAAATTTTCTAAAAATAAACCAGAAGGCCTAGAGCTTAGATATTTCACTTGTAGCATTGCCTAGTGGACCTCTACAAAATTTGTTCAAATCATGTCCCCGGGGTTAAAATTGACCCCGCCCCAGGGGTCACTTGATTTTACATAGGAAAATCTTAACAAAAATTTCTAAAAATAAACCAGAAGGCCTAGGTCTTAGATATTTGACATGTAGCATTGCCTAGTAGACTTCTACAAAAAGTTTTCAAATTATGACCCCCGGGGTCAAATTGACCCCGCCCCATGGGTTTACTTGATTGTACATAGAAAAATCTTCAAAATTTTCTAAAAATAAACCAGAAGAGCTTAGATATTTAACATGTAGCATTGCCTAGTGGACCTCTACAAAAAAATTTCAAATCTTGACCCAGCCCCAAGGGTTACTTCATTTTATGTTACTATAAATATCTTATTTAGTAACTTCTTTATTATTGGTCGTAGGGAAAAACCAAGACCACTTTTCTGTGGTACAACATGGATGGTACGTCCAATTTTTAGGTGTATTTTGACATATCTGTACCTTTAAGAAAATTTCAACTATATTTACTCATGATTCTTTTGATTGATCTTGATTATGATTTTTTGACCTTCCTGTCCTGAAGTGCAATGATAACAGGTGAGCGATATAGGGCCATTATGGCCCTCTTGTTTTGCAAGAATTACGGCCCCTTTTGGACTTAGAAAATCATGGGTAGGACAGTATTTCTATTTTACAGACAAAAAAAAGTCAGATGAGCATCTGCACCCGCAAGGCGGTGCTTTTTTAGCTCATCTGATTTTTTGAAAAAAAATGATGAGTTATTGTCATCACTTGAGCGGTTGTCGGCGTCGGCGTTGCCTGGTTAAGTTTTATGTTCAGGTCAGATTTTCTCCTAAACTATCAAAGCTATTGCTTTGAAACTTGGAATACTTGTTAACCATCACAAGCTGACCCTGTGTAGCAAGAAACATAACTCCATCTTACTTTTTGCAAGATTTATGGCCCCTTTTGTACTTAGAAAATATCAGATTTCTTGGTTAAGTTTTATGTTTAGGTCAACTTTTCTCCTAAACTATCAAAGCTATTGCTTTGAAACTTGGAATACTTGTTCACCATCATAAGCAGACCCTGTACATCAAGAAACATAACTCCATCTTGCTTTTTGCAAGAATTATTGCCCCTTTTGGACTTAGAAAATCAGTTTTCTTGGTTAAGTTTTATGTTTAGGTCAGCTTTTATCCTAAACTATCAAAGCTATTGCTTTAAAGCTTGCAACACTTGTTCACCATCATAAGCTGACCCTGTACAGCAAGAAACATAACCCCATCCTGCTTTTTGCAAGATTTGTGGCCCCTTTTGGACTTAGAAAATATCAGATTTCTTGGTTAAGTTTTATGTTTAGGTCAACTTTTTCTCTTAAACTATCAAAGCTTTTGCTTTAAAACTTGCAACTCTTGTTCACCATCATAAGCTGACCCTGTACAGCAAGCAACATAACTCCATCCTGCTTTTTGCAATAATTATTGCCCCTTTTGGACTTAAAGAAAATCATTTTCTTGGTTGAATATTATGTTTAAGTCAACTTTTCTCATAAACTATCAAAGCTATTACTTTAAAACTTGCAACAGTTTTTCACCATCATAAATGGACACTGTACATCAAGAAACATAACTCTATCCTGCTTTTTGCAAGAATAATGGCCCTTTTTAGACTTAGAAAATCATGGGTAGGACAATATTTCTATTATACAAAAAAAATCAGATGAGCGTCAGCACCCGCAAGGTGGTGCTCTTGTTGGTATATATCATTCATCAGGTAGGTTTAAAACATATGTGTATAATTGTGCCTGGTATTATGTTCTGAAGTGTCACTTAAGTAACTAGACATAAAGGGAATACTTTGATTAACCGAATACTTCAGTTAAGAATTTGATTGTCATGCTGTGTGTGATCCAACCAATAAAATCCTTAGATTTATACACATTATACAAACTTTTTGGTACTTGTTCTGTTTTAGCTTTTGTGACCGCTTGATGTCCGATGTGCGCTGTCCGTTGTGTGTCAACAATTTCTAAAAAAAAAACACTTGACAGAATTACACCAAACTTAACAGGAATGATCCTTGGAATTGGCCCCCTTTTATTGATGTGATTATTCCCTATGACTTCTTTGTGGGTATATGTAATGAGTTGAATGCAGTTGGTATTTATTCATTGATTCTTATCCTTTCCTACCTATCTTGTTCAAAAGATGATGTTTGTATTTATTTTGTACATGTATTACTAAGTATAAAATATGTTTTAACTAATTAGTATTCAACAATATTTATAAAACATTTAATATGTTAACAAAGTGGTTTTCACATCTAATTATATTTCTATAACCACACTTATGTTAGGTAATTATTAAAAAAAACATGACTGATTGTGAAAAACTCCAAGAAATTAAAACAATTAGTTTCCTTTAAAGAATAGCCTATAGGCATTTTTGTTTGTTTTATAAGTCAATAAAATTGAATATAGAAAATTAAACAGCTTTTTTTACATAACACAGTCACTAAGAATCTTTCACAGAATAATTTATTTTATTTATTTGGGTTTTACGACGCATCAACACAGTATAGGTTATATGGCGCCAAACAGGACTACAAATTTTGGTTCCACATCAAATTTACATCGAAATAAAAACACGAGGTATAGAAGATTAATAATGTAAAGAAACAAAAGAACAAAGTATCTGATTTTACAGAAAATGAGGCGAAGACGATAGAACAGCAGTTACTGGAACATCAGAAGTCCCTGTGGGCAGGTGTTCGCTTTACAGGACCTCTCAGACCAGGAACTGTGGTATGTCCAGTATCTTGTGACTGCTTGCAGGCTTGTTTTATGTTGATGTACTAGTTCTAGTAATGCATTGGTTTACAGGTTATACTTTGGATATTACATCTATGTCTTCCTGTCACTCTTCCTGTCTGTCTGTCACTCTTTCTACATGTTTGTGAAAACAAAATTTCTGTGCAGATAAATTTAATTTAGTAACATCAGTTTTAACTTTGAAATATTAAGCATAATCATTTTGTTTTCACCAATTCAATTAATTATGTCTCTCCCAGGAGACATATTGTTTTTGCCCTGTCCGTCCATCTGTCCGTCCGTCCTTCTGTCTGTCCGTCCGTACGTCACACTTCATTTCCGAGCAATAACTGGAGAACCATTTGACCTAGAACCTTCAAACTTCATAGGGTTGTAGGGCTGCTGGAGTAGACGACCCCTATTGTTTTGGGGTCACTCCATCAAAGGTCAAGGTCACAGGGGCCTGAACATTGAAAACCATTTCCGATCAATAACTAGAGAACCACTTGACCCAGAATGTTGAAACTTCATAGGATGATTGGTCATGCAGAGTAGATGACCCCTATTGATTTTGGGGTCACTCCATCAAAGGTCAAGGTCACAGGGGCCTGAACATTGAAAACCATTTCCGATCAATAACTAGAGAACCACTTGACCCAGAGTGTTGAAACTTCATAGGATGATTGGTCATGAAGAGTAGATGACCCCTATTGATTTTTGGGTCACTCAGTCAAAGGTCAAGGTCACAGGGGCCTGAACATTGAAAACCATTTCCGATCAATAACTAGAGAACCACTTTACCCAGAGTGTTGAAACTTCATAGGATGATTAGTCATGAAGAGTAGATGACCCCTATTGATTTTTGGGTCACTCCGTCAAAGGTCAAGGTCACAGGGGCCTGAACATTGAAAACCATTTCCAGTCAATAACTAGAGAACCACCTGACCCAGAATGTTGAAACTTCATAGGATGATTGGTCATAAAGAGTAGATGACCCTTATTGATTATGGGATCACTCCATCAAAGGTCAAGGTCACAGGGGCCTGAACATTGAAAACCATTTCTGATCAGTAACTTGAGAACCACTTGACCCAGAATGTTGAAACTTAATAGGATGATTGGTCATAAGAGTAGATGACCCCTATTTATTTTGAGGTCACTTGATCAAAGGTCAAGGTCACAGGAGCCTGAACAGTGACTTGAGAACCACTAGGCCACGAGTGTTGAAATTTAGCGGGATGACTGGACATGCCAAGTAGATGATCCCTATTGCAGCCAACCATCAGTGTCTCTTTGACTTTCGCTCCTGACCCATATTGACTTCTTGCCTATAGGACTTTGCATTGGGGGAGACATGCGCTTTTTTACAAAAGCATTTTCTAGTTACTGTTTAGATTTAGTCTAAAATAATTGTACCCAATCTGTATATGAATATATGTGTATTTTAGCCTGAGATGAGAACTGTTCCAGATCATATACCTAGACCAGACTATGCCTCACAAATTTAATTTAGTAACATCAGTTTTAACTTTGAAATATTAAGCATAAGCATTAGTGTTTGATAACAGTTAATCCTTTTGTTTTCATCAATTCAATTAAATACTGTTTAGATTTAGTCTAAAATAATTGTACCCAATCTGTATATGAATATATGTGTATTTCAGCCTGAGATGAGAACTGTTCCAGATCATATACCTAGACCAGACTATGCCTCACATCCAGAAGGTATACTTTCAGTAATCCATTTTTAGCTCACCTGAGCAATGCGCAGGTGAGTTTTTCTGATCGCTCGATGTCCGGCGTCCGTCGTCTGTCTGTCGTCTATCGTCCGTCAACATTTAGCTTGTGTATGCGATAGAGGCTGTATTTTTCAACTGATCTTCATGAAGTTTGGTCAGAATGATTACCTTGTTGAAATCTAGGCCGAGTTTGAAAATGGGTCATCTGGGGTCAAAAACTAGGTCACTAGGTCAAATCAAAGAAAAACTTTGTGTATGCGATAGAGGCTGTATTTTTCAGTTGATCTTCATGAATTTTTGTCAGAATGATTACTTTGATGAAATCTAAGCTGAGTTCAAAAATGGGTCATCATGGGTCAAAAACTAGGACACTAGGTTAAATCAAAGAAAAACCTTGTGTATGCGATAGAGGCTGTATTTTTCAATTGATCTTCATGAAACTTTGTCAGGATGATTACCTTGATGAAATCTAGGCTGAGTTCGAAAATGGGTCATCTGGGGTCAAAAACTAGGTCACTAGGTCAAATCAAAGCCTGAGATGAGAACTGTTCCAGATCATATACCTAGACCAGACTATGCCTCACATCCAGAAGGTATACTTTCAGTAATCCATTTTTAGCTCACCTGAGCAATGCGCAGGTGAGTTTTTCTGATCGCTCGATGTCCGGCGTCCGTCGTCTGTCTGTCGTCCATCGTCCGTCAACATTTAGCTTGTGTATGCAATAGATACTGTATTTTTCAATTGATCTTCATGAAATTTGGTCAGAATGATTGCCTTGAAGAAATCTAGGCCAGTTACGAATATGGATCATCTGGGGTCAAAAACTAGGACACAAGGTCAAATCAAAGAAAAACCCTGTGTATGCGATAGGGGCTGCATTTTACACCGGATCTTCATGAAATTTGATCAGAGTGTTTGTCTGGATGAAATCTAGGTTGAATTTGAATATGGGTCATCTAGGGTCAAAAACTAGGTCACCCAGTCAAATTAAAGAAAAACCTTGTGTATGCAATAGGGGCTGCATTTTACACTGGATATACATACAATTTAGTCAGAATGATTGCCTTAATAAAATCTAGGTCAAGTTAAAATATGGGTCATCTGTGGTTAAAAACTAGGTCACTAGGTCAAATAAAAAAACCCTTGTGTATGCAATAGAGACTGTATTTTTCAATTGATCTTCATGAAATTTGGTCAAAATGATAGCCTTGATGAAATTAAGGTCAATTTTGAATACGGGTCATCTGGGATTAAAAACTAGGTCGCAAGGACAAATCAAAGAAAAAGGTTTTGTATGCGATAGAGGCTGTATTTTTCAATTGAGGTTCATGAAATTTAGTCAGAATGATTGCCTTGATCAAATCTAGGCCAAGTTTGAATGTAGGTTACCTTGGCTTAAAAACTAGGTCATTATGTTAAATTGAAGAAAATACTTGTTTACTCTTCAATAGACTACATTTTTGGTCCAATCTTAATGAAAATTGGTCAGAATATTTGTTTCCATGAAAGCACTATGTCAAACATGTTAATACTGTTATGGTGTGTTTAGGTGAGCGACCTAGGGCCATCTTGGCCCTCTTGTTGGTAGTGTTTGTCAGTTTTGTGTTCCCCCACTCCACAAGTAGGGAGTTGATGTTTTCAAGGGCAGATAACTCTTTTTCAGTACCAGTGACCAATGATTTTTATTGCATACATTTGTTTTTTAGATATTTGTCCTTCAATATCCAGTGTTTGAAGAAATTCTATTACTGGAAAAAATTTCGCCCATCTCATATACAGGGAATCCTAGCGTACCCCTTTAAGTATTGTGAGATTTTGTTGCGCGCAAGAGTCAGAACTTAAAAGGTCAAGGCCCGTTAAAGTTCTCATACATATTTATATTTAGTATTTGTATCTCATACATAGTTTATATGCCATTGAAGGGATTCCAATGAAACTTATACCAAATACATATATTACAATCCTTGCGTGTATCAGTGTTATACACCGGGCACGTTAAAGAACCAGGCTGTCTATTGGCAACAAGCTAGGCTAAGTTAGCCGGACAAACCTGTATCTGATTTCTGATCTCTCTTGTGGGGGCTTTGTCTCACTGTGTCCCTCTGGTCAGATCGCTCTGTGTCTGTACTAGTAGAGGATGAATTATGCGCCCAGTGTGGCTGCATTTGAACTATGTAAAGCGCCTTTGAACGGAAATTGATCATGAATAGAGCGCTATATAAATCTGGTATAATGATAATAATAATAACAATAATAATAATGTTAAGCATGTTGGGAAAGTTTGTGGAACACAGGTATATAGAACATACCTCCAAGGTAAAAGTAATTTTGATTGACTTAAGGGTATACTAGGTACCGTCAAAGTCATCTTGCCACATACAAGAGTCTAGAAAGTAACCTGAAGGTCAAGGTCATTTTGTTGTATCATATGCCAGAATCTGGTAGGTACCTCCAAAGTTGAGATCATTTTGTCCCACAAGTCTAATAGGTAACTCCAAGGTCAGGCTTGTTTTGCTGTCCTCCAAGTTCAAGGTCATTTTATATTTGCATATTCAGATATTGTATTTCATGTCTGTGCCATAGCAAAGAGATGTAATAAAATTTCACATCAATGTTTAAAATAATGAAAACTTATGTTATCTGTATGAGTCATGTCCCTATCTTAATTAAAGTCAATGCACAGGTGTTTGAAGCTTAATTGATAAAATACATAATTATGCAGGTTAGATCTCTTATTTCATAGTATATTAGGTGGGTGGGGTATGATAATGCATATATTTACTGACAGAGCTTCAAGTGTCTGTGGTCAGTGTCACAGTCATTTACAGTAGTCATGCTTTAATGGCCAATTGGTGGGGGTGGGGGGCATTTATCTTTAGTGACATTCTTTCTGTCATCGGTTTTTGTATTTCTCATATTCAAATACTTAAATGAAAATAATTAGCTCAATTTTCATATAACTATATTGTGAATTGTGATAACTGTTTATTTCTCTTAATGGATTTGGTTGATGAAGTCTCAAATTAGTCTTTGTCTCAAAAATATGCCTGACTTTCTGACTTAGTTATGTATTAGTGCAAGTTGCTGGTTAATGAGAACACTGTTGCTGTAGTAGTTTTCTGCGAAAATTTTAAAGTTTTTATGCGAAAATTGTAGGAGAACCATTGTCAGAGAGAGCAATGCGAGGTAACAACAGTATCAGGATCCTCACTGATGAAGAACAAGAGGGGGTGAGGCAAGCTTGCAGGGTAAGCTACATTATCAATGAAATTTTATAACACATGTATGAATTTAAATAGACACATTGGTTTCCAAGAATTTTTCAAACATTTGAAAATATAAGATGTTATGTATAGATCATAATAAAGACAAGACAAGTCAAACTCAGAAATTTGACATATTATTTACTTTGCAAATACATTAATTATATTAGGAGTAATGTAAAGTTGATAGACTGCATTTGTACTTTGGTTCAGATCATACTTAAATGCTTCTGTGATGGACAATTTTCAAAGTTTGGTCAGTCTGTGAAATTAAATAAAAAACAAAGAAGTGAAATCCTAATTGTTCAGAGTTTGAAATCAGTGTAAAGCAACTATGATTGTGTTAATCATGAAAAAAGCGCTATAAAAATCTGGTGGAGTAAATAAAAATATATGATTCAAATTCCCACAAATTGGAAGTTTCGACCAAAACCATGAAATTAATGATTTCACAATATTCTTTGTTACTGTATTTCAGATAGGCAGAGAAGTGTTTGTTAATAAAGTTAATTAGTAAACATTGCATTAAGATTAATGTTACAATATTACAGATAGGCAGGGAGGTGTTAGATATCGCAGCAAAGACTATTGGAATAGGAGTGACTACTGCTGAAATTGATACAGCTGTTTATGATGTATGTATAGACATGTTCTCTATTTTTTTAATTCCCTTTTGTAGTGTATCCTATTTTTTTAGCTCACCTGTCACAAAGTGGCAAGGTGAGCTATTGTAACCACTTGATTTTACATAGGAAAATCTTAAATTGAAAAAAAAATAAACCAGAAGGCCTAGAGCTTAGATATGTGACTTGTAGCATTGCCTAGTGGACCTTTACAAAATTTGTTCCACTCATGACCCCCGGAGTCAAAATCGACCCCGACCCAGGGGTCGCTTGATTTTACATAGGAAAATCTTCAATTTTTTTCTAAAAATAGACTAGAAAGCCTAGAGCTTAGTTATATGACATGTAGCATTGCCTAGTGGACCTTTACAAAATTTGTTCAAATCATGACCCCTGGGGTCAAAATTGACCCCGCCCCAGGGGTCACTTGATTCTACATAGGAAAATCTTAAAAAAAAATTCTAAAAATAAAGCAGAAGGCCAAGAGCTTAGATATATCACATGTAGCATTGCCTAATGCACCTCTACAAAATTTGTTCAAATCATGATCCCCAGGGTCAAATTGACCCCCGCCCCAGTGGTCACTTGACTTTACATAGGGAAATCTTCAAAAAAAAATTGAAAATAAACCAGAAGGCCTAGGTCTTAGATATTTGATATGTAACATTTCCTAGTAGACTTCTACAAAATTTGTTCAAATCATGACCCCCAGGATCAAATTGACCCCGCCCCAGGGGTAACTTGATTGTACATCAGAAAATCTTCAAAAAAAATTCTGAAAGTCATCAGTTTGACCTTTGAAACGTAGCTCATATTACTCAGGTGAGTGATGCAGGGTCATCATGACCCTCTTGATTCTTAAAGAATGATGTCATTAGGATGGACTAATGATGAGTTTTGTCAGTTTATCATGTTTATGCATGGTCAAAACCTTGTAAATCTAGAAAGTATATACAAACTTGACACTTCTGTTCTCAGGTTGTCTTGATATTGTTCAAAATACATTATCAGAAATTTAAGTATTAGCTTGCAGAAAATGTAAGTATGTTGTTGATTATTACACTTTATAAGTTCACCAACGACTGTTATACAATTTTATGTCTATTTTTAGGCATGTATAGACAGACAATGTTATCCATCACCTTTGAATTATTACTGTTTTCCTGCATCATGTTGTACGTAAGTAAAGTATCAGTATTCCGCACTTACAAATGTTTGTCAGAAGTTTTTAATTGTTTTAATTTAGGTTTTGAACAGCCATTAATAAAACAAATTTATTATGTCTCCCACACCAGTGATATACTCCTGTCTGTGTGTGTGTCTGTCATTCTGTCTGTCCATCACAAATCTTGTCCGCACTCTAAATTGAACATTTCTCATCCGCTCACCAAACTTGAACAAAATGTTTTTGACCATAAGACCACGGCCAAGTTTGATAATGAGCCAAATCGGCCCAGGCACTTCGAAATTATGGCCCTTGAATTACCAAAAATTGGCCTTTATACTCTTGTCCATACTCAAGTCAGACATTCTCACCCGATCTTCACCAAACTTGAACAAAATGTGTTTGACCATAAGACCTCAGCCAAATTTGATAACTAGCCAAATCGACCCAGGCACTTCAGAATTATGACCCTTGAATTACCGAAAATCGGCCCTTTTATTTTTGTCAGCGCTCTAAGTCGTACATTTCTCATCCGATCTTCACCAAACTTAAACAAAATGTGTTTGAAGATAAGTACTCGGCCAAGTTCGATAATTAGCCAAATCGGCTTAGGTACTTCAGAATTATGGCCCTTGAATTGAGAAAAATCGGTCTTTTCACGCTTGTCTGCGCTCTAATGTCAAACATTTCTCATCCGGTCTTCACCAGACTTGAACAAAATGTGTTTGTCAATAAGTCTTCATCTAAGTTTGATAACTAGCCAAATCGGCCCAGGCAGTTCGGAATTATGGCCTTGAATTACCCAAAATCAGCCTTTTTACTCTTCAAAGGTATATTTGTAGTGAGTAAACAGTATATGAAGACTGACTTACTATTTAGGTGATTAGGCAGTTGTGCGTGTTTCTCAAGAATGAAGAAAGGAATCAGTGTGTCTGAAGTCATTTGTTCTCCACATATGATCTATGTGGGGGAGTTGTTAGTTACTTGTGAAGAACAGATCCATACTGGCAGTGTATCCTGTGACACAGGTTATTTTAACTAGTTGCTATTACATAACTGAAATCCCTTTAAACACGTCTTCATTTAATATTATGTGGTATAAATGTCTAATGGTAATTTTTCAATGCAGAATAAAAACAGTAATGGTCAAAACTAGAAAATTGCTGGTTGGTTTTATTTTCAGTTCACCGGAACACAATATGGCACTGCATAATGTGAGCTTATGGGATCGCTACTGTCCATCCAGCTATCAACATTTTCTTCAAACCATTTCTCGGACACCTTTAGTAGAAAATTGATTAAACTTGGCCAGGATGTTCATTGTGTGGTCCACTTCCAAATTAACTTCATAAAAATGTTTATGAATTTTATTGGGCTCAGGTACATGAGTGTGGGGCAACATATAAGGCACAACAGTTTGAAGAATTAATGACACGTCTTCAAATTATATAACTTATAACAACACATGTCAACACTTCTGCTAAATGTTCATATCGGCATCAGTTATTCTGACATCATGCTGTCAAGTTTCAGAAAAGTGACATCATCAGTTGTTGAACAGTGTGGCACACAAATTTTCTATGGGACTTTAAGAAACCATGCCTTGTGGATAATCAGAAAGCTGCAATGATAGCAGTATGTGGCAGATACAAGATGTATATCATGTTGACAGTGGTCAAATGCAAGAAGTATCTGAAATCACAGGATGCTGTAACTGTACAACTATACAACAACAATATATATATACGAATGATTTATAAGTTTTGCATGTTTTTTGTACCCCCAGACAACAAAGTTGTAAGGGGGTGTATACTGGTTTCAGGTTGTCTGTCTGTCCGTCTGTCTGTCTGTCCGTAGACACAATCTTGTGCGCACCATCTCTCCTCATCCCCTTGACACAATTTAATGAAACTTCACACAAGTGATCAGTAACAACAGAAGTTGTGCATGGGGCATGTTAGGTTCTTTCAGAAAAAAGATTGCAGAGTTACGGGACTTTGTTTTTTGTTACTATACTATATACATAGACACAATCTTGTGCGCACCATCTCTCCTCATCCCGTTGACACAATTTAATGAAACTTCACACAAGTGAACAGTAATAACAGTAGTTGTGCATGGGGCATGTTAGGTCCTTTCAGAAAAAAGATTGCAGAGTTACGGGACTTTGTTTTTTGTTGCTATACTATATACATAGACACAATCTTGTGCGCACCATCTCTCCTCATCCCCTTGACACAATTTAATGAAACTTCACACAAGCGATCAGTAACAACAGTAGTTGTGCATGGGACATGTTAGGTTCTTTCAGAAAAAAAAATTGCAGAGTTACGGGACTTTGTTTTTTGTTACTATACTATATTATATACATAGACACAATCTTGTGCGCACCATCTCTCCTCATCCCCTTGACACAATTTAATGAAACTTCACACAAGTGAACAGTAATAACAGTAGTTGTGCATGGGGCATGTTAGGTCCTTTCAACAACAAAAATTGCAGAGTTATGGGACTTTGTTTCTTGTTAACATACTGTGTACATACAGTCTGCATATGCAATCTTGTGTGCGCTTAATCTTCCGAACCCTTGCACACAATTTAATGAAACTTCACACAAGTGACCAGTACCAACCCTAGTTATGCATGGTGCATGTTACGTTCTTTAAGATAAATATTCTGCATAGTTATGGGACTTTGCTTTTTGTTACTATACTGTATACATACAGTCTATATACATACAGTCCACATCTTTATGCAATCTTGTGTGCGTCAAATTGCAATGTACTGTGTCAGTGCATGCGGGGGGTACATTCATCACCTTTAGTGATAGCTCTAGTTGTGCTAGTTTCCTTGGCCTTCAAAAAATGTATTGAGCATACAGGGGAGTATTTTGAGAAAAGATACATATAACGCTAGATGTGGTTGACAGTAATGGCATTACAGCATGTGCCGGTTGCTGTAAGGTGCTGTACTTCAATTTCATGTTGAAACATAATTGTTTTTGGACACATTTTAGTGTTATTTTCAAAGTGTTTTCATATTTACTGTGTTAAATGATAGTGAAAGCCTTGTGAATTGATGTCCATTTTCCTTGTTATTTCCAGTGGTGTCTAATTTAATGAGAAAGCCTTTGTTTATAGTGGAAACTTAAAAAATATTATCAGAAATGTCTTGTACAGTTTTGAAATGACTTTCATGCAAGTGATCCTTGGGTGACCTTCTGTCAAGGTTGTTCAAATTATTCTTATTCATTAAAAATATGGCCGTCAAAGGGCATAGTTACTTTTCTCTATGATTTACCATGGAAACTCAAAACTCTTGCCTGACAGAAACTGCCACCTAGACTTTAAAATAATTCCAAATGAATGATTCTTGTGTGATTCTCTTTCAAGAATTTTCAAATCATTCTGATTGCTTCAAGACACATGGTCACCAGGTGGTGTGGTCACTTTTCTCTAAAACATGGAAACTTTAAATATGGTCTTGCCTCAAATTGTTTGCCTGATTTTGAAATTATTCCACAGAGATGATCCTTTAGTGACCGACTACCAAGACTGTTCAATTTATTTTGATTCATAAATACATGGTAGCCAGAGGACATGGTCACTTTTCCCTTTATGTATACAGTGGGAACTTCATAAGTTTACACAAATGATTCTTGGGTGGCTTTCTGGCAAGACTGTTCAAACTATTTTGAACGTCCAAAAATGACCATTAGAAAGGGTGTTCAATTTTCCTGACATGTATACACTGGATACTTTAAAAATGTTTTTGTAAGAAACTATTCCATAAATGACTGTGGTTGGGTTAAGTTTTCCCTACATATCTCTGTGCAGTCTGATCATGGTCTGCACTGTTCGCTATTCAGTCAGTATCTTTTTGGTTAACACCCCTTTTAACAGTTAATGGTACTGTCCAAATTGAAAGATGGACAAATTCATTATAGAAATTTAGCAGGGTAAGGGTTAAACAACTTCTTTTCATGAAGCACTTCATGGGTCTTCTCCAAACATGGTCTGTTGCATTTTTATTTATCTTATATATTTTGCAAACAATTTTGATGAAATGTTACTTTTCTATGTTACAGGTCAGTAAATGAGGTTATATGTCATGGAATTCCAGACTCAAGAAAACTAGAAGACGGTGATATTGTAAATGGTATGTAATTAGAAGTCATTATGATGTAGGAAAATAGGGGGCTAGATCAAGGATAGAAGTTAATTGAATTTCCATAACCCTTACTCATACAAAACAGGAATAGAGGCAGATTTTGATAAAATTTCTTGCAATTTTCTTACAAATGACAGTAAGTAATTCTGTGGAAATTCTGTGGAAAGTAGTTTTCTGCATAAACTTGTCCTTCGGGGGCATATAGTTTTTGAACCGTCTGTCTGTCTGTCAGTCTGTCAGTCTGTCCGCAATTTTCGTGTCCGGTCCATATCTTTGTCATTGATGGATGGATTTTCAAATAACTTGGCATGAATGTGTACCACAGTAAGACGACATGCAGTGCGCAAGACCCAGGTCCGTAGCTCAAAGGTCAAGGTCACACTTAGACGTTAAAGGATAGTGCATTGATGGGCGTGTCCGGTCCATATTTTTGTCATCGATGGATGGATTTTCAAATAACTTGGCATGAATGTGTACCACAGTAAGACGACATGCAGTGCGCAAGACCCAGGTCCGTAGCTCAAAGGTCAAGGTCACACTTAGACGTTAAAGGATAGTGCATTGATGGGCGTGTCCAGTCCATATCTTTGTCATCGATGGATGGATTTTCAAATAACTTGGCATGAATGTGTAACACAGTAGGACGACATGTCATATGCAAGATCCAGGTCCGTAGCTCAAAGTTCAAGGTCACACTTAGACGTTAAAGATCATTTTTCATGATAGTGCATTGATGGGCATGCCCCGTCCATATCTTTGTCATTCATGCATGGATTTTAAAATAACTATGCATGAACTTGTGACACAGTAAGACAATGTGTCGCGCGCAAGACCCAGCTCCGTAGGTCAAAGGTCCTAAACTCTAACATCGGCCATAACTATTCATTCAAAGTGCCATTGGGGGCATGTGTCATCCTACGGAGACAGCTCTTGTTATGCTTAATTCAGCTTGATGAATTAGGTAATTTACAAAATCTCCAAGCTGAGATTTTGTCTGGACTATTGATTGTTGTACTTACTGGTTCTCTGTCTTGACGATTGAATTCTGTACCTATTGGTTCTCTTTCTTGACTAGTCAGTGGTGTACTTACTGGTTCTCTGTCTTGTCTAGTGAATGTTGTACTTACTGATTCCCTGTCTTGACTATTGAATTTTGTACCTACTGGTTCTCTGTCTTGACTAGTGGATGTTGTACTTACTGGTTCTCTGTCTTGACTATTGAATTTTGTACTTACTGGTTCTATGTCTTGACTAGTGAATGTTGTATGTACTGGTTCTCTGTCTTGACGAGTGGATTTTGTACTTACTGGTTCTCTGTCTTTATTGAATTATGTACCTACTGGTTCTCTGTCTTGACTAGTGGATGTTATACTTACTGGTTCTCTGTCTTGACTAGTGAATGTTGTATGTACTGGTTCTCTGTCTTGACTATTGAATTTTGTACCTACTGGTTCTCTGTCTTGACTAGTGGATTTTGTACTTACTGGTTCTCTGTCTTTATTGAATTTTGTACCTACTGGTTCTCTGTCTTGACTATTGAATGTTGTACTTACTGGTTCTCTGTCTTGACTAGTGAAAGTTGAACTTACTGGTTCTCTGTCTTGACTATTAAATTTTGTACCTACTGGTTCTCTGTCTTGACTTTTGAATTTTGTACCTACTGGTTCTCTGTCTTGACTAGTGAATGTTGTACTTACTGGTTCTCTGTCTTGACTATTGAATGTTGTACTTACTGGTTCTCTGTCTTGACTAGTGAATGTTGTACTTACTGGTTCTCTGTCTTGACTAGTGGATGTTGTACTTACTGGTTCTCTGTCTTGACTAGTGGATGTTGTACTTACTGGTTCTCTGTCTTGACTAGTGAATGTTGTACTTACTGGTTCTCTGTCTTGACTAGTGAATGTTGTACTTACTGGTTCTCTGTCTTGACTATTGAATGTTGTGCTTACTGGTTCTCTGTCTTGACTATTGAATGTTGTGCTTACTGGTTCTCTGTCTTGACTAGTGGATGTTGTACTTACTGGTTCTCTGTCTTGACTAGTGAATGTTGTACTTACTGGTTCTCTGTCTTGACTAGTGGATGTTGTGCTTACTGGTTCTCTGTCTTGACTAGTGGATGTTGTACTTACTGGTTCTCTGTCTTGACTAGTGGATGTTGTACTTACTGGTTCTCTGTCTTGACTAGTGGATGTTGTACTTACTGGTTCTCTGTGTTGACTAATGAATGTTGCACTTACCGGTTCTCTGTCTTGACTATTGAATTTTGCACTAACTGGCAGTATCTTTGTCTGTTGAATATTGCATTATCTTTTTTTCAGTGGATATATCAGTATACTATAAAGGTTACCATGGAGATTTAAATGAGACATTTTTCGTTGGTAATGTCGATGAAAAGTACAAGAAGTTAGTTAAAACAACATGGGAATGTCTAGATCTTGCAATTAAAGAAGGTAAGAAGGAGACATTGGACACATTGCACAGTAGATAATGAGATTGAAAGTAGTTTAAGATATATTTAAACTGTGTTATTTGATTTTTAATCCCCCGCCATGGCGGAGGGATTATAGGAATGGTCTGCGTCCTTCCGTCTTTCCGTCCTTCCGTCTGTCCGTCCTTCCGTCCGTAACAAAATCGTGTCCGGTCCATATCTCCTAAACCCCTTGAAGGATTTTCATGAAACTTGGGTCAAATGATCACCTCATCAAGACGATGTGCAGAACCCATGAGTCAGCCTTGTCAGTTCAAGGTCAAGGTCACCACTCAAGGTCAAATGTTTGAGTCTGCCATTTTGTGTCCGCTCTATATCTCATAAACCCCTTGAAGGAATTTTATAAAACTTGGGTCAAATGATCACCTCATCAAGACGATGTGCAGAACCCATGAGTCAGCCATGCCGGCTCAAGGTCAAGGTCACAACTTAGGGTCAAAGGTTTTGAGCCTTCCATTTTGTGTCTGCTCTATATCTACTAAACTCCTTGAAGGATTTTCATGAAACTTGGGTCAAATGATCACCTCATCAAGACGATGTGCAGAACCCATGAGTCAGTCATGCTGCTCAAGGTCAAGGTCACAACTTAGGGTCAAAGGTTTGAGCCTTCCATTTTGTGTCCGCTCTATATGTCCTAAACTCCTTGAAGGATTTTCATCAAACTTGGGTCAAATGATCACCTCATCAAGGCAATTTGCAGAACTTATGAGTCAGCCATGTCGGCTGAAGGTCAAGGTCACAACTGAAGGTCAAAGGTTTGAGCCTTCCATTTCGTGTCCGCTCTATATCTCCTAAACCCCTTGAAGGAATTTTATAAAACTTGGGTAAAATGATTATCTCATCAAAACGATGTGCAAAAATTATGAGTCAACTATGCCAGCTCAAGGTCAAGGTCACAACTAAGGGTCGAAGGTTTGAGCCTTCCATTTTGTGTCCACTCTGTATCTCCTAAACCCCTTGAAGGATTTTCATTTAACTTGGGTCAAATGATCACCTCATCAAGAACTCATGAGT
The DNA here is from genome assembly GCF_021730395.1 of Mercenaria mercenaria. Classification (NCBI taxonomy): domain Eukaryota; kingdom Metazoa; phylum Mollusca; class Bivalvia; order Venerida; family Veneridae; genus Mercenaria; species Mercenaria mercenaria. The sequence goes on from NC_069362.1 coordinate 32,487,281, forward strand.
CAGCCATGTCAACTCAAGGTCAAGGTCACAACTGAAGGTCAAAGGTTTCAGCTCTGTATCTCCTAAACCCCTTGAAGGATTTTCATGAAACTTGGGTCAAATAATCACCTCATCAAGACGTTGTGCAGAATTCATGAGTCAGCCATGTCAGTTCAAGGTCAAGGTCACAGCTAAAATCAAAGGTTTACCCTTTCACTATCCATAGCAGTGGCGGGGGATTTAGCTGTCTTTCAGACTGCCTTGTACTAAATCCTTTTTATAACTGACATATAAAGAAGCAAAACACCCCACCTTGAACTGTCGTCTGCAAATCACATAAAGTGAACAAGATATTCTTTTATAAAACGCAATACATGTATAGTGGCAGTATGACCAGAAAGTGCAAAGTGGGACCAAGTCATAGCTAAGAAAGAACAGGGAATTTTTTCATGAATCTTGATGCATGGGTAGTTGACAATATAGAGAATATACAATGTGGGGAATTTGCACATCTCTTTATCTTGTTGCTGCTGTGGCAACAAAATTTAATAATCCAGAAAGATTCTGTGATGAATTTTTTCATGAACTTCAGTTACAGATGTTTAATTTTTTTGAGAATAATATGCAGGTTCTTCAAATATATTGCAATAAAGTTATAGATAATCTGGTTCATATGGCAGAAAACAGACAAATACCCCTCCCAGTGAGGGACCATTGGGAAATGAGCCGTGCCATGAGAAAACCAACAGAGTGGGTTTGTGACCAGCATGGATCCAGTCCAGCCTGTGCATCTGCACAGTCTGGTCAGAATCCATGCTGTTCACTGATGGTTTCTCTAATTGCAGTAGGCTTTGAAAGCGAACAGCATGGATCCTGACCAGACTGCGCGGATGGGCAGGCTGGTCTGGATCCATGCTGGTCGCAAAGCCACTATGTTGGTTTTCTCGTAGCATGGCTCAAATTGTCTTGTGCTACACTTTTTATGTATAATTTCTGTGATGTGATCCAACCTTATCAAGTTTGTATTACAGTAAAACCAGGTGTGAGATACAGGGATATTGGAGGCGTGATACAGAAACATGCACAAGCTCACGGTTTCTCAGTAGTCAGAAGTTATTGTGGACATGGAATTCATCAGTAAGTGTTCTGCTTTACTATGAACTTGCATAGTTAGCATTGAACTGTCTAAGTTTCTTTACATGAGCTTGTTTTTCCACTAGCTAATTTTACACTAAGGTACAAAGTAAAATTGAAGTTTATGTTTACAGAGCTGTCTGTCCATCTTTAGTTAGGCATATATCCAGACAGTTCAAATTATTTTCAGATAACTACTACTTAATATTCACTGTCATCAAAGTATGAGTTCAGGTCATTAAGTCTAAAGTGAAGATCACACTTGGAGGTTAATTATCAAAAAGCTTAAATTCATGTTGTTTCTACAACTTCTAAACAACTGGCAAGATTGTTGTAATACTATCATCAGCTTTGTGACCTGCAGATAGCAAGATCCAGGTCATAAGGTCTAAGGTCAAGGTCACCCTTGGCGGAAAAATGTCATGATCACAACATGTTGCCATCGCTGTATTAAAGTACCTATTGGGAATATTAATCACCTTCATTGATAAAACTTTTTTATATGTATATGTATTCCATCAAAAGATGATCAAGTTTCTAAGATCATCTTCAAAGTAAGGGAGTATATGGCTTTGTTTATTCCATCAGTAGATCTTTTAAGATCAATAACTAGAGGTTGCTTAGTTTCACATATGTCAAACTTCATAGGATGTCTACCTGTGGTAGGTAGATGACCCCTGTTGTTTTTTGGGGTCAGTATGTCAGTGGTCAAAGTCAAAGTGAGATCGAAAATTAAAATAGTTTCTGCTCAGTAACAAAAGAACACTTTGGTCTACATTTGTGAAACTTCATAGGATAACCCTGGTTGTTTTGAGGGTTCAAGGGTCAAGCTCATTGACCGCAAGACTGAAAACAGTTTCCACCAAATAAGTAAACAGTTGCCAGTCTTAATAGCATGATTGCATGTAGTCATTAGATTCATTTTGTCATGGTCATAACTTCAATATAAAATAGCTATTTGCCTTTGACAGGTCATCATGAGGGGTTTATACGTTTTACAAACAACTTCAGTTTCTTTCCATTTTTACAGGTTGTTTCACACAGCTCCGAGTGTACCACACTATGCCAGTAAGTATAATGTAGTATAGAAGTTTTTTGTATGTTGTTCTGTTATCATTGATACCAAATCTAGTTCAGCAGACTTTTGATATGAAATAAATCATGGAAATTATGATCAAGTCTAAAATGGATTACTTATGTCAAGTATTTGAAATCAGTATTTATTGAGATTATATTTCTACAAAGAATAGGAGATTACAAGTCGTATTAAGTCAAGCAGTTTCATGATAAAAGTGCAAATTTGTAAATTCATGTCTTGTTCAAACTTATTACAGCATTCATCAGAAAAAAGGGAGTGCAAATTGTTATGCCAGTTGTTTTGAATATTAGATTTTTCTGTCACATTGCGAAAATTGAGTTTAATAATGAACATAGATGTTTTATTATAGCCAGTACTTGTCCGTGTACAGATGATGTTAATTTTGATTTGCAGGGGAGATAAGATAGTTAATGATATGAAAATTACTTGTTCAAAGATAGTTTTAGATATTTTAATTCTACACATTAGGCCTTAAGAAAAATTCTTTGTTTCCGGTAACATGCTAAAAAAAATTAGGGTAGATAGGTCGGAATTTTTTAGCTCACCTGAACCAAAGGTTCAGGGTAATCGATTAGTATGGGGTCAGAATAACACCAAATTTGGTCTATAGCATCCTGGTGAGGTCCTCCATCAAGTTTGTTCAAATGGGGGCACTTGTCCCCTTTTAGGGGCTGCTAGAGCTAAAAATACAAATACCTTTAAACAACTTCTTCTCATGAACCGCTTGATGGATCTTCATCAAACTTGGTCTGTAGCATCGTTATATGGTCCTCTCTGAAATTTGTTCAAATGATGGCACTTGGCCCCTTTTAGGGGTTGCTAGAGCTAAAAATAGAAATACCTTTAAACAACTTCTTCTCATGAACCGCTAGATGGATATTCATCAAACTTGGTCTGTGGCATCATTATATGGTCCTCTGCAAGAGGCACTTGGCCCCTTTTTAGGGCCACTAGAGCTATAAATAGAAATACTTTTAAATGACTTCTTCTCATGAACCACTTGATAGATCTTCATCAAACTTGGTCTGTAGCATCATTATACTGTCCTCTCCAATTTGTTCAAGTGGGGGCACTTGGCCCCTTTTAGGGGCTGCTAGGGCCAATAATAGAAATACCTTTAAACAATTTATTCTCATGAACCACTTGATGGATTTTCATCAAACTTGGTCTGTAGCATCATTATATGTCCTTTCCCAAACTTGTTCAAATGGGGGCACTTCACCCCTTTTAGGGGCCACTAGGGCTAAAAAAGAAATACCTTTAAATGACTTCTTCTTATGAACCGCTTGATGGATTTTCATCAGACTTATTCTGTAGCATCATTATATTGTCCTCCCCCAATTTTGTTCAAATTGGGGGCACTTGGCACCTTTTAGGGGCCGCTAGAGCTTAAAATAGAAATACCTTTAAACAAATTCTTACCATGCACTGCTTGATGGATCTTCATCAAACTTTGTCTGTAGCAACATTATATATGTCCTTTCCCGAACTTGTTCAAATGGGGGCACTTCGCCCCTTTTAGTGGCCACTAGAGCTAAAAATAGAAATACCTTTTAAACAACTTCTTATCATGAACTGCTTGATGGATCTTCATCAAACTTAGTATATAGCATAATTGTATGGTCCTCTCCCAAGTTTATTCAAATGGGTGCACTTGGCCCCTTTTAGGGGCCACTAGAGCTAAAAAGAGAAATACCATTAAAAGTCTTTTAATTTAAATTTGTTTTTAATTTTTCAAATTCTTTTTTAAATTTAATACTTTGTCACAAGCAAGATCTAACTAGGTCAATGTCTGCCTCAGGTGAGCGACTTAGGCCCATTTTGGCCTCTTGATTTTATTAAGTGAGACTTTTCGGATTATTTTTTTGTGTCAAAAATGAATACAAAAAAGGAGGTTATGCCTTTAAAACATCAGTAAGTTGATTTCTAACATCACTGACCATGTTTAAAGCATAAGAAGTGCAGTTTTGCAACTTTTTGTTAAAAAGTTGAAAAAAATATTCTCTAAACATTTATGGTTAGGCCAAAAATTTAGGGTAGGTCTGGATACCGGAAACAAACAGTTTTTTTAAGCCTTACTGTGATAGAATTATAACTAATTATAGTACAGATATTTACATGTAATGATGTATTAGAAGCAAGAAAAAGTTTGGCTGCTAAGGAATATAGAAAAATTGATCCAAATGAAAGCGTTTAACTTTGTTGAAGAATAATAAAGACTTTATTCTATGAATTTTGATACATTTTGTTTACAGAAAATAAAGCAATTGGTGTGATGAAACCAGGTCATTGTTTCACTATAGAACCTATGATCAATGAAGGTAAGAATGTTTAGTATTATAATGACAGCATATAAAACATTTTTAAAAACACTTGAAAAAGTAAAAGAAAATATTTGAGAAGTCATTGGAAATACTACCTGTATGGATGTTGAAGACGTATTGTTTGAAACCAAGTCAGTGTATATCATTAAAAAGCTTACAATCAAGAAATGTATTTCAAAGGTGCATAACTGAATAAGACTTTAGCTTACAAAGAGATGACTATTGAGTATCCTGTCTGTCTTAAAGTTTACAAAAGAAAAACTCTGATAGTATGAGTTACAAAAGCTTTTTATATGCCCGTCTCTGAAAGAGCGAGGGGTATTATGTGAACACCGTGGCAGACAGTCGACGTCCAAAAGCATGTCTGCTCTCTTAAGTCGAACAGTTTTCATTTGATCTTCACCAAACTTGGTGACAACATTTGTGAGCATAATATCTCGGTCAGGTTCTATAACCAGCATAATCGCCGTAGGCACTCTTGGGTTATGGCCCTTGAATTATGCAAAATCTGCAAACTTAGCCTCGTCCGCCTTCTAAGTCAAACAGTTTTCTTCCGATCTTCACCAAACTTGGTGACAATGTTTGTGGGCATAATGTCTCTTTCAAGTTTGATAACCATCCAAAGCGCCCAAGGCACTCCTGGATTATGGCCCTTGAATTACTCGAAAAATTGCGAATTTAGCCTTGTCCACTCTCTAAGTAAAATAGTTTTCTTCCGATCTTCACCAAACCTGGTGACAATGTTTGTAGGCATATTATCTCAGCCTAGTTCAATAACCAGCCAAATCGCCCTAGGCACTCCTGGATTATGGCCCTTGAATTACTTGAAAAACTGCAAATTTAGCCATGTCCGCTTTCTAAATCGAACAGTTTTCATTCAATCTTCCACAAACATGCAGATAATGTTTGTGGGCATAATATCTCAGCCAAGTTCGATAACCAGCCAAATGGCCCCAGGCACTCTTGGATTGTGGCCCTTGAATTACTCGAAATCTGCGAATTTAGCCTTGTCCGCTCTCTAAGTCGAACAGTTTTCATCTGATCTTCACCAAATATGCTGACAATGTTTGTGGGCATAATATCTTGGCCAAGTTTGATGACCAGCAAAATTGCTCCAGATACTCTTTGATTATGGCCCTTGAATTAGGTCAAGTTTTATGACAGGTGTATTTTGTGACAGTCTGCCACTCTTGTTGATAAACATGTATGCCCCCCGTTATGGGCTGTCCCATTTTCAGTCCAATGATCACTATGACTTTGACCTTTGACCTACTAACACATAAAACAGGGTCATCACATTTGTAAGCCTTGAAGTTTGAAGATACTTGGCCAATTGGTTGTCTAGTGATTGAATGGGAATGGGATTCAAGGTTCAGACCCCTGTGAACTTGACCTTTGACTTGCTTTCTCCAAAAACAATGGGGGTCTTCTACTTTGTTAAGCCCAATCATGCTAAGTTTGAAGGTTTTTTATGTCTCCCCAGGAGACATATTGTTTTTGCCCTGTCCGTCCGTCCGTCCGTACGTACGTCACACTTCATTTCCGAGCAATAACTGGAGAACCATTTGACCTAGAACCTTCAAACTTCATAGGGTTGTAGGGCTGCTGGAGTAGACGACCCCTATTGTTTTTGGGGTCACTCCGTCAAAGGTCAAGGTCACAGGGGCCTGAACATTGAAAACCATTTCCGATCTATAACTAGAGAACCACTTGACCCAGAATGTTGAAACTTCATAGGATGATTGTACATGCAAAGTAGATGACCCCTATCGATTTTGGGGTCACTCCGTTAAAGGTCAAGGTCACAGGGGCCTGAACATTGAAAACCATTTCCGATCAATAACTAGAGAACCACTTGACCCAGAATGTTGAAACTTCATAGGATGATTGGTCATGAAGAGTAGATGACCCCTATTGATTTTGGGGTCACTCTGTCAAAGGTCAAGGTCACAGGGGCCTGAACATTGAAAACCATTTCCGGTCAATAACTAGAGAACCACTTGACCCAGAATGTTGAAACTTCATAGGATGATTGTACATGCAAAGTAGATGACCCCTATCGATTTTGGGGTCACTCCATTAAAGGTCAAGGTCACAGGGGCCTGAACATTGAAAACCATTTCCGGTCAATAACTTGAGAATCACTTGACCCAGAATGTTGAAACTTAATAGGATGATTGTTCATGCAGAGTAGATGACCCCTAACGATTATGGGGTCACTCTGTGAAAGGTCAAGGTCACAGGGGCCCGAACATTGAAAACCATTTCCGGTCAGTAACTTGAGAACCACTTGACCCAGAATGATGAAACTTCATAGGATGATTGGTCATGCAGAGTAGATGACCCCTAACGATTTTAGGGTCACTCTGTTAAAGGTCAAGGCCACAGGGGCCTGAACATGGAAAACCATTTCCAATCAATAACTTGAGAACCTCTCGACCCAGAATGTTGAAACTTCATAGGATGATTGTTCATGCAGAGTAAATGACCCCTATTGTTTATGGGGCCACTCCGTGAAAGGTCTAGGTCACAGGGGCCTGAACATTGATAACCAGTTCTGATCATTAACTTGAGAACCACTTGACCCAGAATGTTGAAACTTTATAGGATGATTGAACATGCAGAGTAGATGACCCCTATTGATTTTAGGGTCAGTCTGTTAAAGGTCAAAGTCACAGTGGCCTGTTCATGTAAAATCATTTTTTGGAAATAACTTGAGAACCACTTGACCTACAATGTTGAAACTTAATAGGATGATTGGACATGCAGAGTAGATGACCCCTATTTATTTTGAGGTCACTTGATCAAAGGTCAAGGTCACAGGAGCCTGAACAGTGACTGGAGAACCACTAGGCCAAGAGTGTTGAAATTTAGGGGGATGACTGGACATGCCAAGTAGATGATCTCTATTGCAGCCAACCATCAGTGTCTCTTTGATTTTTGCTCCTGACCCCTATTGACTTCTTGCCTGTAGGACTTTGCATTGGGGGAGACATGCGCTTTTTTACAAAAGCATTTTCTAGTTGCCAAGTGATTCTCAAGTTACCATGCAGAAATAGTTTTCAGTGTTCAGGTTTCTGTGACCATGATCTTTGACCTATTCCCTCCCCCCACAACCACACACACGCACAAACAGTAGGGGTCATTACTTTAAAAGCCCAATCATACTGTCAAGTTTTAAGGTTCTATGTCAAGTAGTTCTCAAGTTATTTAGGGGAAACATTTTTCAATTTTCAGGTCCATCTAACCTTGACCTTTGACCTACTGACCTGAAAACAAATAGGGTCATCTACTTTTTAAACACAGTCATGCTTTCATGTTTGAAGGTTCCAGGTCAAGTAGTACTCAAGTTTTAGTGAGCAGAAACTGTTTCCAAGGTTCAGGCAACTGTGACCTTGATCTTTGACCTACAGAAAGGTTGTCTACGTGATAAGCCAAATCATGCTACCAAGTTTAAAGGTTTTAGGTCAAATCAGTGAGTATTATTACCACTATAACATTTTGAGTCAATGCTTTTATGGTGTTATGAATCACACATGATAGCTGTATTTCAATTTTGTTTAGGAACATGGAGGGATGAGACTTGGCCTGATAAATGGACTGCAGTAACAGAGGATGGTAAAAGATCAGCTCAGTTTGAACATACACTGCTTGTAACAGACACTGGCTGTGAAATACTGACTAGAAGATTGGAAAAAGATGGTCAGCCTCATTTCATGGACCTGAAATAATGCTTCTGTTTTCACATAGATCCAAAATTTGTTGAAGTATCTAGAAAGAGAATGGATTTCGTTGATGTGTTACCTGTTTCATCAGCTGGCATATGGTGCCAAAGAGATATTTTGTAATGTCAGTCTTCAGGAATATTACCAGAGAATACATCTTATTGTATGATTTTCTGAATAAAACCTGCTATGTAACAAGAATATGTATTCAGTACTAAGAACGCGTCTGCTGTAGCAGTTCAATTTAAACTTCCTGCTTTGTATCAAGTGTTCAAACTTCCTCATAATGGATGTTTAACTTAAAGAAGGTTCTTCCAAAGCTTTCATTTAGTGATTTGAACTTAGTTATGCTGTAACCTAGATAGTAAGTCTTTGATTAATTGTAACACCATTGCGGCTGCAAAGCAGGGAACTCCATGGGAAGAGGTGAAAGGTGTTTATTTCTTACCACTTGCCCTTTAAATCTGCATTTGCCTTTTCTCTCGTGTGAGGAATCTGTCCAGCTGGCTTCTGGTAGTGGGGTGGCTCTCCCATGGTGCTTGCATATGCTGATGCTTAGATGGACATCTGTGATCTTCCTACACCATTGCTATGTTACTTAAATCGTGTCGGTGTGAATTTCAAAATGCCTACCAAAGAACTTCGTAAATCAGGAGCCGGGTAGATGCTTTTTGATTATTTGGTTGTAAGTATTCAGTAGAATGTCTGTAGGCTTCCATGGTGGTGCACTTAGGTGACTGACATCCAGTAACTTGCACCTATTTTACAACTGTGTGTTTGGGGATGTAAAACCTAGTGGAGATGTAGAATTGTTTTTTAAAAGAGTATATGCTGCTGTACTGAAGGTCAGTAATTCTATCCAGGTGCCTTACTCCACCTGAAGTAATATCCAGGGGTGTTCCTCCGCAATGAAAAATGGGAAAATTGCTACATAATATAACCTGATGATGATATGACTCAAAACCTAATAAAAAATGAAATATTTAGAATGAAATACAAACTTTCGACTAATGCTGAGATATATAAATGAGGTGAAATTGACAGATTTATCAGCAACATTTGCATTAAGAAAAAGTGTTACAGAAGTATTAAACTAAAGATAAAGTTTACATATTTATAGCCTTATAACTGCATTTGTATTGAAATTTCAGAAAGACATAATCATCCTGTGAAAAATTGGCTTTTACATATTTCAGTTCTATTTATATCCACCTTTAGAATATCGTTAATTCTTTTGATCTATGTTGGACTTCAGTAAAAATGATGATGTATTATCAGTGATGTAGCAAAAAAGATAGGCCTAATGGGTTATAGATTTAAGACGATGGTGTAATATTTTATCACTTTTGTAGTAATCCATTATTTTCCTCTTCAAGCATATCAAAATGAAGAAGACAGAGTACTCTACCATGGTGCTGTATTAATAAAAGTTTATGCATCAAGAATTTGTAAAGGAAACAAAATATGAGCCATGCCATGGTAAAACCACATAGTGGCTTTGTGACCAGCATGGATCCAGACCAGCCTGCGCATCCGCTCAATCTGGTCAGGATCCATGCTGTTCGCTTTCAAAGCCTATTGAAATTAGAGAAACTTTTAGCGAACAGCATGGATCATGACCAGACTGCGCGGATGCGCAGGCTGGTCTGGAACCATGCTGGTCGCAAACCCACTATGTTGGTTTTCTCATGGCACGGCTCAATTATGTAAAACTATTGATATCTTCAAACAGATTAAGTTCTCTTATCAGTACTTCAAATGAGCAAACATTTTGTGTGCAGTGTGGGAGTCCCATAAACTACAAAAACGTTTCAAAAATGTTATCGGAAATTGTTTAGAAAAAGAATAGGGCATAACAAAGGTGTTGCTAAGGCATGCCCATGGTGTAGGTGTGCAAAGGCACTCTAGTGGTGTAGCTGTGCTAATGTGTTACAGTGCTGTAGCTATGTTAAAGCAAGACTGTGGTGTAGCTGTGCTAAAGCATAACAGTGGTTTAACAATGCTTAAGTATTACACTGGTCGTGGTGTAGCTATGCTAAAGCATGACTGATGTTGCTATGCTGAAGCATGTCAGTGGTGTAGCTATGTTAAAGCATTACAGTGGTGTAGCTATGCTAAAGCATGTCAGTGGTGTAGCTAGCTAAAGCATAACAGTGGTGTAGCTATGGTAAGGCAGGACAGTGATGTGGCCTTGCTCAGGCTCGCCAGTGGTGTAGCTATTCTAAAGTACACCAGTGCCATCTGTTTCCTTGTTTTCAAGTTCTCCAAAGGGTCAGCCATTTGTGCTTTGTGTTTTGAACCCCAAGTTATAAAAACAAACTTTCATTTTCATAGTCCAGTTGTTTTGATTTTGCTCGAGAGCATGTTGTTGAAGTAAATTTTTTCTGTTTGATATGGAACTGTTAATAAGCTATCTATAGGTTTTACATTAACTTAATTATAGAAGACAAAAACACAGTTTTTACCTATTTTGGAAGTCTCTATTGGTAGTAAAAGATGTTTTGTTTATAAAGATATTCCATAATCATTGTTAAAGGTTTTTTACTTTTTTAGCAAATATAGTTGAAACAAAATATGAAAGCTCCTTCTTAGTAATGCGTTCAATGATGAGTCTTTAATTAGCTATATAAGTTAATCAAATCGGATTTTCAAAGGAATGAAAACAGTTGAATGTACTAATTTTAAGTGAGATTTTCCCTTTTTATTCAGTTGAATATACTAAAAGTAGGATTTTCCAATTTTACTTTCATCCCATGTACTATTGCTGATTTTTTTAATGAATGTCATAAAGAAATTGATAAATTTCAAAATAGACCAGTTACCCAGTCATAACACTTTCATTCAGCATTGTTTTGCTGAATAATTTTTATCTGAATAATTTTTGTTATGTTCTTACATTTGTTTGGTTAGATGTATTAACATCAGTCATAATTATAGCATGTGATTTGTAAACTATCTTTGAATAAATTATTTCATATAAAAACGCAGCTTGTCTTTTTTTAAGTGCAGATTAATAAATGAATAATGAGCCTTGCCATGAGAAAACCAACATAGTGGGTTTGCGACCAGCATGGATCCAGACCAGCCTGTGCATTCACACAGTCTGGTCAGGATCCATGCTGTTCGCTTTTAAAGCCTGTTCAGATCTGCTGGTCACCTTTACCGAGATCAAGAAATTCAAGGTGACATGGAACAAGACTGAAAACAGTTGCTTATCATTAACCGTATGCATGGAGCTGTAGCCACCCAATCTCCCAAGTTTTTTAAGCCATTGCTAGTTTTATCAGTAGGTTATATCATGAGGAAATATTGAAGAGGAGGCTAAAAAGTTCTAGAAAGAGGTGGTTTATAATGTTGCACAACCAATTTGCTTTTGTAATGTATTATGTGTTCTAAAACAATTAAACTTGATAAAACCTACTAAAATAACTTTGACCAGGAGCTACAGATTTTTGAAATTCAGTTTCTAGCTCACCTGTGATCGCATTTTGTCAGACTTCCATCGTCCTTCGCAATTTAATCAAACTTGCACACAATTTGTATTGGCATAATATCTCGATTTCTATTGAAAACTGGCCAGATTCCATCACGGGTTACAGAGTTATGGCCCCTTAAAGGGTCGAAATTTGCTATTTTTTGGCTTGTGAACATGATAGAGACCACATTTTGCAATCAACTCTAATCGAACTTGCACACAACTTGTATTGGCATAATATCTCGGTTTCTTTCGAAAACTGGCCAGATCCCATCTTGGGTTCCAGAGTTATGACCCCTTTAAGATGGCCCCTTAAAGGGCCAGAATTTGCTATTTTGGCTTTTGCAGCCATATAGAGACTTCATTTATGGTTTGATTTGCAAACTTGCAAAATATCTTCAACAACACTAAATCTTGGATTCCATGATGAATCTGTCAGATCCAATCATAGGTTCCGGAGTTACGGCCCCTGATTGACCCCTGAAAGAGCCAAAATTTGTTAATTTTTACCTTGTGAACACGATAGAAGTGACATTTTATATTTGATTTTAACTACACTTACACACAACTTAAGTCACAATAAGGTCTCGGTTCCTTTCGAAAACCAGCTAGATTCCTTCATGAGTTCTAGAGTTACTGCCCCTGAAAGGGACAAAATTTATTTTGGCCCTTTCAGCCATATAGAGGTTTCATTTATGCTTTGATTTGATACAAACTTGCACAGAATGATTATCTTGATGATCTCTTGGCCTGGATCGAAACTGGGTCATGTCTGGTCAAATCAAAGGAAAAGCTTGTTTACAACCTAGAGGCCACATTTATGATATATATGACCATATCTTCATGAAACTTGATCAGACTGTTTATCGTGGTGATTCCTAGGCTAAGTTCGAAACTGGGTCATATGGGGTCAAAAACTAGGTCACCCGGTCAAATCAAAGAAAAGCTTGTTTACACTCTTGTTCATTTGATGTGCATGAAACTTGGTCAGAATGTTTGTCTGCATGAAATATCGAATTATTTTTTATCTGGATCATATAGGGTCAAAAACTGGGTCACCAGGTCAAATCAAAGAATAAGCTTGTTTACACTCAAGAGGCCATGTTTTTTGGTCCAATCTTAATGAAAATTGGTCAGAATATTTGTCTCCATGAAATCACTAGGTAAAAAATGTTTACACTGTTATTGTTCGTTTCTCAGGTGAGCGGCTTAGGGCCATATTGGCCTTCTTGTTTATGTTTGCCAGCAGTGTGAAGATGACTGTGACTTTTTGTAAAGTAGGTCAAGGGTAGTTTTTCATTGACCTGAGGGCTAGGTGTTTCAAGCTTACAGGATAAATGCTTACGAACGTTGGATCACTTTGGACGTTCTGTATAGGAACAACATACAATATTTGACCGAGTAAAACACATGCATCTAATAGTGAATGTTTAATGCTAAATGTGAATCGTACATGATATACAATCGTATCTAACAGTTGCTACCACCATCTAGCATAAAATTGCTTTACGGGTGATTTATCGTGAGCCGAGCGCGAACCTATTCTAACAGTAACTATATAAATAAAGAACAAGATATAATAGTCAATATATTAATATCAGGAGATAATACTACGTTTATACTATATGACAAAAGGACTAATGATTTAGAAACCTTTCATATCGATGGTGGATGTGAAATGAATGTAGAATAAATTTCTTCGTACATATGTTTTCCTTTGTCTGCAACTATATTGTTTTCCACCATGTACAGTATACATGGACAGGACTGTACACACTATATCTCAACACCAGACAGGAAATGTATCTTTATATCCGGCGCCTGTGTATTGTGCTGGGAAATACACTTTTTAAAGAACACGGCAGTTATTCCATACAATTCCCTCCAATTTGATGTGATATGGCGGGATATATCCCCGTTAATGGTCACGTGATCTGTGTCTGCATTACCGTCATGTATCCACATAGACTGAAATGTCATGATCGGGAACACCTTTCGATTTCTCTTGAACATTGCATTTTTCACTATGAGTTTAGTTTCGGCGAAACTCGTTTGAAGGATAAACACAGCGGTGTTTCCGTCAGCATACCGCAGAGCCATTCGTTTGCTCTTCGGATCTATATCAACTCTTTCTATTGGTGAGTATGGCCTTTCCGAGCTTGTAGATTTTGGCTGACCTATGTAGACAGAAGCACCATATGGGATATAATCTAAACCGTGAGGTGTCATTGCTTGAAGTCGTATCCTGCCATCTTGAAACATAACGAAAACTTGAGAATACGCGCCTGTCCAAGGAACTTTAACATACACTCGGATGCTGTCGACTTTAAAATACTCTGCCGTGCCCAAGGCTTGTACAGTGACTGTCATTGAATTCGGCTGATCCTGCCAGTACTGCCAGAAACTAAGCCTGACGCCCTCGAACACAACATCAGGGTCCGCATAGAGTTCTACAGTAGTGTCTTTACCGTTCCGTCGTTCTAATTTTACTGTATCTAATATAACTTCTTGTTTACCAGGTTCTATAAGTAATTTTATCTGGTTTTCACCAGTAATATCCCAAGTTCTTTCTGGTATAGACCACGTGTGCTCATTGTCAAACGGAGTGAATTCTACGTTACGCAATGTCTTCCACCGACCTTCCGTCAAGTATTCCGGTTTGACCATGACATTTTCTCGCGGCATGTTACGTAATTTCACGAACAGTACCGAATCAATGAGCCTTTCGTCAGTTTCTCTTGTTGGTGTGAGCCTGTTGAAGTTGAAACTCACAGTTGCTGTTGTTCTGTAATACGAACCGGAAAATTCCAATGTCGCATCACCTTCGCGAACGTCTGCTGTATTTGGGGATATCGTCTGGTTACCAAATATCCAATAAGGGGAAGCTAATACGCAATGGTCGTAATTTGGCTCTCTGTTGTTAGCGTAGGAAACGTATTTTGGGAGATTAGCAATAATTTCAAAATTTGTCGACCTGTCATGATATATATCGATTTTTATGTTGTCCTGCTCAGAACACTGCGTCGATGTCGATCTTTGCACAAACTTGCCGCTTGGAACAGAATCAATTCTTGGAACGTCGTCATATTTGACGTCGAAGCAATACTGGTTACACAGAATGTCTTTATATTCTAAGTATTTGTCATCAATGTCTAATATTATATAATCAATTTCCAATCCCCACTGGTCTGACTGTGATGCTTTAATTGTCAGAATATGCCTTCCTATGTCGAGTTTCTTTTTCCCCGGAAATTCTCTGGACGACCTAAACTTATTCCACCCCTTCCCTCCATTTTTAAACGCCGAGGTTTTGAACGTTCCGATGTATTGCTCATCTAAAGATACTCGGACTGTGTCGGACGGTCCGTCGTTAGAGTAAATCGCGCTTTTTAACAGAACGTTACTCGATACTCGTAAACAGAAATCTATATTAATGAAGTCGCCGTGTTTAAAAAGTACTGTAAAATTCCCAGATGCCCCTGACCTGGGCATGCGCATTGCGTTTGGTGCAAAGTTTTCCACTTCAAAAGTGAAAAGTTTCGAAGCAACCATTTGAAAACTACATGCAGTTGCGAAAATAAAAAATATTATGTACTCCATTCTGAACAGAATTCGAATTTCAATAAATACTGTCCGGATTTCCTGATCCTTATTTTATATGTCGGCTTACAAACTTGTTACTGTTGTAAAAAGTGAAATAAGAATGATAACTACACGATCAACAAAACCACTTTGATCTTACTCTGATATATTGCTAAAATCTTCCGAAACAATTAGGCGAAACATTTGTTCGAGTTCAGTGATAAATAACGCGGAGATACAACATTCATCATGTCAAAGGTTTTTTGCAATTTACATAAATAAAACAGTCTTTTGCATTTAAATCAGAATATTTTAAGGAGCGAATGTTTCATTAAATGGGGAGTAAAAATGCAATTTAAGTGGTCTCAGTAAACAAACTAACAGCCATATCTTAATACACTGCATTACATGCACGTTTGTTTAAGCTACGTTTTTACATAATATTGAAATAAACAGAATTTTAAAATTTGAAGAAGTAATGTGGTGGCATCATTTTATTCATGTCACACAAATATACATAAAGGATAGTAAATTTCATAAATGAATTGTCCGTTATCAATTCAAATTAAATTTGTTTCTCGATTATGAAGAAAGTACGTTATAAATAACAGAACTTTGTAAACGTGTCTCTGAGAATTTTCATTACTGAGCCGCGCCATGAGAAAACTGCGCAATCTGGTCAGGATCCATGTTGTTCGCTAACGGTTTCTCTAATTGCAATAGGCTTTGAAAGCGAACAGCATGGATCCTACCCAGACTAAGCGGATACGCAGGCTGGTCTTGGTCCATGTTGGTCGCAAAACGCACTATGTTGGATTTCTCATGATGCGGCTCAAATGTATTGTCAGTTTTTTTTTAAGATATTGCTATGTCATCTTGGGAGCTTTAGAAGTTATTAAGTGATTTTAAAGTATATTTTGAAATTCTAAAAAGCAGTTGTATAAACAACTTACACTTTGCTTTATTTACACAAAGTTATATCAATATACTGTAACAGTGTTTACTGCTGTATCAATGTTACACAAAACATTTTAAATAATAAACACCCAAGTGTTGGAACCCTGAATGTCCCCGTCAGCTCGCAACTATAACAAGGAAATACTCATATTTTGTTTTGTTTCTATGTGCAAATCCTGTTTAATAGCGTGGAAAGACAAATAGAACACAGCTATATGTAGCTGGTGAAGATATTAATAGTTGGAGATTTTTTCGGCTTTATTTTGCAAGATCGATCCGTGATACATTATTACTAAGGTCTCCGTGGATGGCAGTTGGGAAGTTTTTAATTTTCTAAGATATATTAAATAGCCTAATTTCGCTTCTATGGCATGAAACGCTGATCTCCTTGTGTGTTATTCAAGCCTGTGTTCCGTTTTTCTTTCTTCGAAATTCTGCAAAAAATAATTGTTGCTTATGTTAAAGATCCTTTAAGTGTTAAAACGATCTATGAACTTAAAAACAAAACTTTTTGGTGTCCAAAATAGTTGAAATTTACGGTTATATAAAATAAGTCTACTGACTTAAAAGTAGCCAATTGAAAAGTTATGTTATCATGTACAGTTATATAATTATAATGCATAGAACTGCTATTAAAGAGAAATAAAGGAAAACCTGTGTTACGGAAGATGTGGAAAACAATTTTTTTTAATTGATTAGGCCTACATATTACGGTTCATTCTTCAATGGGTTATAAAAAGATGCATTATTTTTCCAATTGAGTTGTCAAGTAATGTTGAAATTTACACGCACACAAAATGCTGCGAAGTGAGATGGCCGATATTGTTTTCATTATCTTAAGAAATCTGTAACATGAAGTTTAGTAGGCACTAACCGGCAAAATTCGTGAAAAATAGGAAAGCAGTAGTTCTATGTAATCAGAATCCTTATTTGCCAAATTAACGTAAGGTAAATGTTGATTGAAAGCATTACATATGTAGTTGACGAAATATCCACCTAGAATGGATGAAACTATGGTGTACCATTTGGGTCGAAAGCTTACTTTGCGTGCGCAAACCCGTTGTTGACGTCATTTTTGAACTGACGTCATTTACACGCATGAGCGTTGCACGGAATTGATATCAGGTAAAATGCTAGGAAAAAGCCTATTTTTATTCGTTATCTTCGCAATCTTCATTTGCTTTGAATCTGTGCATTGCAGATCATTAGAAAATTTCACAAGCGACACTCTGCTGTTGAGGAGCAGACGATCTTTGTCTCTTAGTAGCTTCAAACGCATGCAGGCAAACTGGAAATATTCTAAGGAAGAGATAAGAGAAATGTTTGAGACATATTATAAATGTATTGAGGAAGCGAATAAACGTGAAAATCGTATAAAGGAAGCGATAACGGCTGTTCTTGCGCTAGAAGGACAGAGAGTCGAGCTAAAGTGTCCTTCTTGCCGGAGACCGGACCAAGATTCCGGACAGGCCCGTCTGTTCTGGCAGCGAGTTCGAAACGTAGACGCATCAACCACGCATATAGATCCTTCGGCCAAGGGAATAAAAATGAAGAAAGACATGACGCTAATCATCAAACACGTTGACGTCAGTGACGCGGGTCAGTACTTCTGTGTGAAAGATGGTGATTCTGAAATTATTTATCAAGTCGACGTTCTATTCCGGGAACCACAGCGTACAGTCTCTGAGAAAAATATAGAGTCTCTACTTCCGGCGCAAAAGCTGATTGATCATAATCTTGAAGTAAGTTAATTTTCTTCTTTAAAGTAAAATGGGGTACGGTAAGTGGGACAATACTTCACATTTTTCAGTAAATAAGCGAAGATGGGTTACGTCCCCTAAATAAGCATTCAGTAGGCCTAACAAAAAATCCCGAAGAATTTGAGAAATACTTGGACTTGCTTATTTTATTTTATTTTTTTTTGAGTATAACACAAGAGTCTAAAATTCTACCTAAGACATAGGTTAAAATAATCAGTGTTAGAGCTATTTATGACAGCTGAAGCAGAGGGTCCAACCGACATTCAAATATAAGAATACATGTAGATCTAAATTGATTTTCCATGTTTCTAGCTGTTACTAAACATCAAATAAAGGTCAGACTATACAATTTTAGGTATACTGTAGAATACACTAGATCTCCGCCTTCCTCAATCTTGTCCATATGTCATAGGGCTGAAGCTTAATGTGTTTAATTACAAGCGGGCCGTAAAATATAAATATACTATTTCCACCATACCCGTGTTTTTCATTTTCTTTTATGCTACATAGCACCTTATTCAGTCATATTCCTATAATCCTATCCACTATAATCCTACCCACTGTACCGTTATCCCATTCCGTCCTATACTGTTAGTTACTAACCTATATTAACTATTCACCCATGACGTTGCCTATTGTGCTCAGGTGACAAATGCAATGCTTTGTTGCACTTGTCATTAGATCATTGTATGCAACGTTCTGTTTATGCATTACATGCATTACATGCATTTACTTATTATTAAATATCTTTGATATTTACATTTGCAGGTTAGTACATTATCTCAACCTTTTGATTATCTGTTATAAGAATATCAAATAGCAGCACTTATTAATTATTAAATACATATGTATAAAGGCAGCTATACATTTAGGTATTTTTCTACGTTAGTTCAATACACGGATTTGGGTCACCTTAGTCTGGAGTTGTTTACTTGTTTTAGTCAGTCATTGTATTGTTTTAATAAGAAATGCAATGCTTTGTTGCACTTGTCATTAGATCATTGTATGCAACGTTCTGTTTATGCATTACATGCATTTACTTATTATTAAATATCTTTGATATTTACATTTGCAGACTTTGTCCTTACGTCCACACAGACGAACCCATATATTAATGCCGGCTTAGGGCTACGCCGACATTGGCGCCCAACGTGGGGCTCGAACCCACGACCCCGAGATTAAGACTCTCGTGCTCTACCGACTGAGCTAGCCGGGCTGATGCCGGGTATGATTGCTGTTTAGTGTATTAGTATGTTTAGAGTATTAGTGTGTGATGTATGAATAGGCCTGTTAGACTGTTTCCTTTGTATTGTGCTCTTGTAGAGTACTTACCAACCTTTGGTTGATTGTACATATATGACGTATTTATATGAAGTATGTAATATTCATATACATTCTGATGATCTATTTTCACTGCTTCGGTGATACTTACCCTATACTTACCTTTTCATTTTTCTACAGATTGAAACACAGACATGCAGAGATCGTTGACGAAACAATTATGTTGGCGTCACATTTGTCTGATTGCTTTTTCATGATGTGTATTGTTTCCTGCAATATTTCTAGATATTAATGAGAAGTATACTTACCTTATAGGTTCATACTTACCTGCTGGAACTCGACTTCAATTACATTGAAATTACACTCGTCCAGCAACTGTTTTACCGCAGCAGCAACATTTATGATGATGCAGGGCATACAGTTCATCATTAAACTTACCTCAGGTTGTGTACAGCAGTAGATGTTGATTATCTACCTTTGTAGCCCATTTCTATGTACATTCTATTTCCATTGTAATGTAGTGACTTATAGAGTATTTTATCTATTCACAGTACATTTTATTTTAGATTCCAGACAGAGGTACAGAAAAGTCAGGAGCCTTTTTCCCTAAGCAGGAGGAGTATGTCATAGGGCTGAAGCTTAATGTGTTTAATTACAAGCGGGCCGTAAAATATAAATATACTATTTCCACCATACCCGTGTTTTTCATTTTCTTTTATGCTACATAGCACCTTATTCAGTCATATTCCTATAATCCTATCCACTATAATCCTACCCACTGTACCGTTATCCCATTCCGTCCTATACTGTTAGTTACTAACCTATATTAACTATTCACCCATGACGTTGCCTATTGTGCTCAGGTGACAAATGCAATGCTTTGTTGCACTTGTCATTAGATCATTGTATGCAACGTTCTGTTTATGCATTACATGCATTACATGCATTTACTTATTATTAAATATCTTTGATATTTACATTTGCAGGTTAGTACATTATCTCAACCTTTTGATTATCTGTTATAAGAATATCAAATAGCAGCACTTATTAATTATTAAATACATATGTATAAAGGCAGCTATACATTTAGGTATTTTTCTACGTTAGTTCAATACACGGATTTGGGTCACCTTAGTCTGGAGTTGTTTACTTGTTTTAGTCAGTCATTGTATTGTTTTAATAAGAAATGCAATGCTTTGTTGCACTTGTCATTAGATCATTGTATGCAACGTTCTGTTTATGCATTACATGCATTTACTTATTATTAAATATCTTTGATATTTACATTTGCAGACTTTGTCCTTACGTCCACACAGACGAACCCATATATTAATGCCGGCTTAGGGCTTCGCCGACACATACCCCCCCCCCCCCCCCCCCCCCCCCCTTCCCCCGCACTACGATTCTTTCTGTACGAAAAAAAGGGGCAAATATGTGCCTTATTTCTTTGTAAAAACAATTTTATTTGTTCCGTTAACATGTGGTAAAAAATATTAGAATATATTAATTATATTCTAAGACTGTTTTAAATTTTGGCAGTTTCAATTACTGTACATGTTGAAATCACATGTACTGTATAAGTAGATAATGTATTACACGTATGTTAAGTTTATATCTAAATTACATATGGTTAGATCTATTTAAATTTAAAATATTTTATTTGATATGGTTTACACAATAAACATGTAGATCTAGCTCTATTCAACGAAATCATGATGGTTTTTTTTAGGTAAAAAAACTAATCCATGGACTTCTTTATGCGCCTGCCCTTTGTTTCACAAAAGTACTTAGCCATATTTTCAACTTTGACTTCTTTTTCAATTAGGACAGGAATATGACTGTGATACACTTTCTTTTAATACAACTAAAATGTCATCAGTTACCCAACTAGTCAGCGTTACTTTGACACTTCACTGATGTGTTATTAATTTACAGTGAAGCTCTTGTAAAAGTTTATGTATGTCATAAATTATACAGTGACATATCAATAATGTTACACAACAGTGTTTCTTCAAGTGTCCTAGTTGCCCAGTTTTACCTTATGCAGTATTCTAATGAAGTCGAATTTAGGGAATTTTAATTTTTCAGATATTTCGGTTATTTCTTTTTCTTTTCTTTTTGCGATTTTCATTCGCGTTTTACGTTGTATATTTGAGTAATTTTTCGGCAAAAAAGTTTAAATATCACCAGTTGTGACATTAGTTATCGTTAGATTCAATCATTGTAACATTTCAGCTAGCACGAAAGCAAGATTTCCAGGAGTGGCGCTGTCACAAGTAAAACTGTAAGCCATCGTGCTAACTACATAAAATATTTTTCAATTCTTCACCGGGGACAAATATTCTTACTGTTAGATCTACATGGTTTTGTTGTTGCTTTTTTATGATTTTGATACGTGATATTGAAAGAATCTAGTGTTATTAGAAGTAGAATTTAAAAGAAATGTTGTGTCAGAAGACATCATTAACTAGTCTACTGTATCATTACCGAGCCACTGAACAACTGAAATGTCTAGTTTCCTGTGTAGGTATTCACTCATTGGTCCGAGTGGGGTGAGTGTGACCAGTGTGACAAGAAGGGCCGGAGACTCAAGTTCGGTACATGTATGGTACAGAAGATAGACGCAGACAAACCTATTGTTCCAGTGGATGTCCCCATCATGACTTTATATCCAAATGGTATGTACTGTAGACCTAACTAAAATATTTGGGCGTTGTAAAATGTTCTACATTGCTTATTGTATATTCTGAGATGACATTTGAAGATTTCACAAATATTTACATTCTGTATCTCTTTAAATTATCCGTACTTCGAACAAAGCATAGACGTCCACGCATTTTTCAACTTTTACTGAGTTTAATCAATGTCTATCTGTTGGACGCAACTTATAAATATATTTCTTGCATAACCAGAATTTACCCATGCCGATATAATCAATAAAATAAGATAAAAAAAAACAACATTTAACGGAAAATTCACAAAATTGGTAAAACTTGATTAATTAACAGGAACATGCCGTGCGTCTTTAAAACGTCGTGTGACGTCATTTCTGTGTACGGAGGCAAATTTCCAGTGTTATATTTACATACGCTACTATAAGAAAGAGTGCTTCAACGAAAGTATTTCGTTCCGTTTTATATACTCTAGAATTTGGAAACTACAGTAAGTATGAGTATGCAAGAATAATTGTAGCTGCAGATAGGAATATCGAGCTCTCGGTTAACTGTTTTAGTGGTAGAGCGTCGTTATCACCATACAAGTTAAACCCTCGAACCGGATATTCCAATTTGCAACTACAAACAGTGATATATTAATATATTCTGGCATCCCACATGTCATTCTCGTACTATTACAATTCGTACATTGATTAGACACTGTTTATGTAAATTTCTATAAAAAAAATACCTTGATTGTCTCGCCTTTTTTTCCTTGCGGTCTTGTTTTTCAAGTTTAAATAAATTATTTTACGGATAAAACATAATGATACGCTCTAAACTTAATCAAAACTGTGTTGTTGTTTGTCGTTTAATTAAGCATAACGTCATTTCGGTTTACCAACGTTAATTTAACACTCTATTCGCTACAATAATAAAAAAGAGTGGTTCAAAGAAAGTACATGTTTCGTTCTGCTTTATTTATTGTATAATTTGTACAATACGGTCTTAACCTTGAATCTGCAGTACCTTTAACTATTAAAAGGAGTGTTTACCAAAACTGTACTCACTGAATGGCGAACAGTGCAGATCATGATTAGACTGCACGGATGTGCAGGCTGGTTATGGTCTTCATTGGTCGCAAAGGCAAAATCAATCGTATTTAGCACGATATGGGTTTATATACCACCGGCTGCATATCCGGACCCATTTGTAGCGCAGTCAAACGAAAAAAAATACATATTGAAGTTATCACTATAATTATGTAGCAAATATAGTATAATTAATCACCATTATCTTGGTGTTTTCTTACCCAAGGTGTTCCCTGTCGCTCAACGGTATTGTCAAGGCCAGTAGCCCATCTGCCCGGAATCAAAGGAAGAAAAAGTGAAATAATTGCAGGTTAGAAAGTTTACGAGAATTGCTTTTATACTATGTATGTTAAGAATAAGACATATTGCAGATCAACGACGCATGGAACCTACCTCTCTCATACGGCAGACAAAATATTTCCTTGGATAAAATGGAACACGCTTCTATTTTCTAAGTTCTTTAAGAGAGGAAATTAAGTAAGGCAAGAAATGACATGGATTAAGACTTTACGTTTGTTAAATCATATTGAAGACATTAGATCTAGTTTAATACATGCATCCATCCATATTAAATAATATTTTTAAGTATATTAGTTGACATACACATACATACATCTGTGAATCTAGTAATAACAGGTTCCGTTTGACTGTGTTCACGAGAGGTAAAGAACTATGCAACACCCTTCACGCTCGCAAGCACCGGCTAAAGAGGAATTCTTTTATAATAAAATTGAATGTTCTCTATGAGCCAGTTTAACAATACTGAGTTTATTTTTAAAACCCCGACATTTTTTTTTATTTAACACGTTACGTAAAGGCATTGCAGCAATTACTTGTATTTCTGTTTTTTTTTTTTTTTTTTTTTTTTTTTTTTTTGTTGTTGTTTTTTTATTCATTCACGGGATCCCTTTTTTCAGGTTTACAAACTATATAATTACTTCTACGTATATTTCGAAGAATATAATTAACATGTGATATCAAGATATGTTTGTTTTTGCTCGACCAATTACATGTTAAGTACATGTGTAAACTTTACCGCGTACGCAATTATAGTAAAATCAAAGAAGTATAAAATACATTTATTTGTATAGCTCTTTGGTAAAATGGAATATTAAAATATCCACAAGTACCTGATTAAATATGTCCTTTCAGCAACGCGATTCATTCTTCTCATATGTTCTTTACTTTAGGTGAATGTTTCCAAGCTTGCCCGTCTACACCAGCTCCAATACAGGTTACAGACAAGAACGGCAAAGTCGTAGAAATTATTGAAGGCGGATATCACCCTATCGGCAAAAAACCTGAATTACCTCCCTTGGTGAAGAGGAAGGTCTTGCATAAAGCGTCAGGAACTCACGTGACATTGACGTGTCCCACCTCAGAGAAAGGAAAGGTTAGGTGGCAGAGAGGAGACAGACCTATAAATACCGCTACAATACGGCGTCAGACGAAGGGAAGGGTCTTCATTGACAAACTCAATCGTTTGCACATCCGGAAGTTACGTATACGTGACAGCGCCCCCTATAATTGTTGGATTTGGCAGCGTCATGTAGCAGCCTTCAAAGTCATTGCGTTTAAACCGATGAATGAAAACTTAAAGCATTATATTACCTATGGTGGACTGTTTTTAACCATTGTAGCATTTCCGATATATTGTGCGTGCAAACTGTGCCTGGCAAAGCCAAAGAGACGAAAAAGATAAAGGGCATTAACACACCGTGATTAAATATTCACGTTTATTAAATGTCTACTGAAATGATATGTCCAACTAGACAACTGGAATTTAGAATTTACACACTGCCGCTCATGTACACTACACTTGCATCATTTCGGAGACAATTATTTATAGCACAAGTGTCTTTGTTTCACCGACCTTGCCTTGATAGATATATTATAATAGTTGATTTCTCGTACAGTGCTCTTAGTACCCGCCGAAGAGCTTGCAACATAGATATAACATGAAGCATATCCACACACTCATAAACATCCAGTCAATGATCACGGTGGCAAACGCAAATGTGATCAAACTTCTGTTGCAGACTTCTTCTAAACAGTCAATGGTAACATTTTCTGCACATTGCCTAAATTCATCCGTAACTAGGCTTTTATAGTTTGGACACACCCAAATGCTGCCTGCAATTGAAAAGTAAATTGATATTTACGGTGCTTGTGACATTGTTTAACATACATTTACGGTCCTATTTATTGGTCTGAACAAGGTCATAATACTTAATGATAAAAATTAGTGCGGATTCTAAGGCGGAGCTAAAACAAAGTATTGTGAAAACCTATCAATTTTAAGACCGAACTATACACTGTAAAATGACCAGCCGCTGCAAATGTTTTTGTCTAAAGTAGCATTTGCTTTGTTGGATAAACAATAAAATAATAGTTCCTTCTATAAAGAGATGGTTTGGCATGTAGAGGATACAAAGTCCAGAGAAAGCAGTAATGTCAAACTAGTAATGTAAAACCATTTCTTTAAAATACTACAGTTAATTACATAGTATAACTTGAAGTCGTTGTTTTATTGTAATACCATGTATTGGAGATATTAAAAAACTGTATTACAGTTTCTATATAATCAAAAATTATGTACTCATACACGTGTCAGCAGCTCCACGATTTCGGTAAAATTACTCTGTGCTTTCATTGTTCTTCTGCATACTGTAAAATATCGGCAACAAATTGAAAGACTAGGCTGATTTAAAAATAAAGATATGACGAATTGTTACCACATATAAGCCAGGACAAGTTAAACAAAAAGCCAATAATTCCACACACTGTTCCAGGTCCACAAGAGCTTCCGTCATCATTGTCTTTACAACAAAACCCAGTGAACAGTACTGGTGACACGCCGCTAACTATTAGGTAGATTGGGATCAAGGTTTCAATTCTGCAGTCATTGAAGTGCACCGATCCTAAAATGCAAGAAATTTTCACAATGAATTCTTGTGACATACATTTTCGTAGTTGTCAAAGGTACAGCAGTCACATGACGTAATATCTCCTTTCTTTTTGTAATGCTTTTAAATGATAAAAAAAAAACGTTATTTTTTGTAATCTGTTAGTACTCATTAGATGGAAGAATATGGACTTGTAATATCTTAGAAGATGGATTTCATTTTGTCTTTGACTTCTTTATGTATTCTGACCTAAGAATAAAACTTCATACCATGTTACTATCGAAGCATATACTAGTAGCATTATTTTATACAATGCTATATTAAAATCGTTAGGGAGATTGGTGTATTTGTAAATAAGGCTTTTGAAATTATATTTGAATTATATTTTAAAGTGATTCTGACATATAATAAACAGCATGTATCTTTGACCAAAACTGACAAATATACTTTAAGTGTTTGTTAAATACTATTATCCAGCCTCATGTTTTCATTTTTATATCTGTGCAGACATGTAATGTCCATCGGTTGGCCTTGGATTTTAACTTTGGTAAGACCATATCATATGCATATTATATATTGGCTACATAATATCCAAATGTACCAAAGCGTTTGTTTACATTACCTACTTATTTGTCAATAAACAAATATTGTATGATGATAAGGTGACAATTCAAGTTTATGGTCCATACACTCGGATATTTACAAATACAGTAAGTGATTTGTTTTATGACTAAACTTAAAACGAGCAGTGTGGCTAATATCTCTGGTTGTTCATAGGAAGAAAAACTGCTCACACTTCTATCGTAATGTAACGATCGTCTGCTAGATCTACTCACAGACGCAGACGATAAATTTTCTTTTCTTTTAGCTGTCAGAAGATATATTCTTCAAATAAAGCCGTATTATATATTTTTCTCTAAGTTGAATGATATGTATTTTAAAGGTAATTAAAGTGACGCGATTCTCTGTCACTGGTGTTGCTTTTTTCAGTAATCTACGGCCGTGTTGCTGCTAAGCGCAATTTATGACGTTATTGTTATGCCTCTGACAAGATAAAACATAGGTCACATTGGGACCAAGGCCTTTGGACACTTTGTTATTTAAATGATGTCTCCTAATAAGACCGTTGTTTTTAAAATTCAAAATGAAAATATCACACGATATGTAAATCTAATTCATCTGCATCATTTATAATGGTATAGTTTCAACAACTAAAGATACTATTAAAGTCTTTAGTATTTTACTTAAAGGAAATACATAAAATGTTTTCTTGGTAAAATTCTTAGAAAAATTTACTGTGCGAAATCAACAACGGTCAAATAATAGCATAATTAAAGCAATAAACAACCCCGTGCTTAATTTGAGCTCAGTTTTGAAATAGCCGAATGACAAGGCTTCGTTCTAAGATTCAAGCTTAAATCTCGGCTGAGCCAGGGCGGTTATATAAATAACACTAGACTCTTATATGAAGGCTACATGGAACAACTGAATGTACATTTACCGTTCTTCTTTACAGTATTTAGAGAAAGAAATAGTTACTTACCCATTACAATCTTGGCAACTCCGTACCCGAACGATGCAAGAATGAAGAAAGCAACTGGGCAAAGAACGACTGAAAGACGAGAAAACATTGCTTATCATATATAACATGGTAGTGATCGCAAATGCACTATGTTGGTTTTCTCATGGTGCGGCTCATATTCTGAACATTAAATCGGAAGAATACCAAAGCGTTTGCAGAACCATCGAAGTTAAGATATATAAGAACTTATAGTGAGTAGGTTATAGGAAAAAGATGTTTCCTTTTGTGAAGAAAGCACCAAACTTTGTATGTAACTATTTTGAAGTATGCTGAGTCCAACAAAAGGAGGAGACACGCTGTTCGCTAACCTCAATTAGCTTAAAATGAGGCCCAAAAAAGGGACCTAAATTCTATGTATTTTAATCATATATTTTTGTAAGCAATGTCCAAAAGGTTAATTTATAACCTAGATAAGTAACTATTATTGACATGATATTTATTTAGTTACATTTTATACATATTTAATATATAGGACACTGACAAATGACATAGATGAGGCTCTAAAAGGAGGAAAATTGTTTAAAAAATTCATTTACAGGATGACTTTATCTTTAAGTGTGAATATTATATCACTCTGGTAAACAAAACGTATTTTAGTATTTTTAAAATTATATCAAAATATTATTTAAACATTCTTGACATTTTGAGGTTCATTAAGGGTATTTTATAAAAACAAGTTCACATATAGGTACATACTGCAATTCATATAATCAATTTTACAGTACTTATACTTTACATGGAGTACCGATACTTCAATTTCCCTATGAATATTATTATTAAGCATTCAAAAGAGTAGCTAAAGAAGGGGCTATTTTGTGTTTTTCTTGTAAATTCAATAACTAATGTAGATTATGTAAAACGTATTATACAAAACATAATTTCTATGTTTTTCAAGACAATTAATGACTTCAAGCTAAAGCATACGATCATCCTTAATGCTTTCTTTACAACAAAAGAAAATGGAATGTGAGCTAAATGTATTGCTGTATTTATTATTGCTAATTTATACTATATTCAATGATTTTAATTTATTTGAATTTGATTAAGATTTCAAGTTTTAGAATCAGTCTAAATTCCGCTTTCTTAGAAATAGCACTGGTATTGTATGATAGATTAACCTTTGTACGGTTTGAACCAATGACCTTCCTATTGATCTGACAACACCTTTACCACTAGACGGTCTCTCTCGCTGAACCACTCCAAAGAGCAGTGATTTCCTGCAGGCACCCCAAGAACGCAAATAGTTACATATAAAAATATGTTTAAGATGAAAATATGATACAGAAATAAAGAAAGTCATACCAAATAGAGTTAGATGTAATTTTTTTAAGGTAAAGATTAGTCGATTAGTTTATAAACAATGTCTCCTTAAAATATACTGAGCTACAGTTATTTTGCATATTAAGCCTTTTGATAAATAACGAAATAGTGTATTTTCTGTCTTAGGTTCCAAATCGGCCAATATAATAATATTATGTATCTGATAAACTTACAAAAGTCGAAAGAAAAGTTAAGATCAGGATACCCTTAACAAACAACTTTTAATTTTATGCGTAACAACCCTTTCAATATTGAACTAAAACTGTAATTTGCCAGTATTTCACTCTCTAGCACACATGTCTTCAAAATGTCTAAGTACACAGGATTGGCTTGATGCATTTATATCTGACTTTGTATGTATTCTTGTAGTTACATTGATGAGTTTCCTCCAACCCATAGCAGCTAATTATGAAGTGTATTACATAATTAAAGCCAAGTACCAGTTCTCTTCACCATTTCCAGTTGACAGGATTAGCAATGTCAATGCATGCTATAAATGCCTGTCTACAACCTGCTTGATATAATGTTATTTGCTACATACGTGAACATCTCTCAGAGGTTTGCTTTCATTACGTCTAATTGATTAAGAAAATATATTCTCTGGCTTCGTTTTGATATCACTTTGCATGATAGAACACCCTATCCGTCCAGATGTCATTTGCGCTTCTTGAATCTTTTAAAACGGCATAACCATAAGTAAAGATATCCCATGCTTTGCAAACGTATCGAGACAGTATCACAACAAGATAATGCATTATAAAGAATGTTAGCTTTAAGTCTACGTTCTTGGATGTGTCTTTTTCTGTTGGATTTTTGTTCTTGTTTTTATGCTAAAAAGATGGCTTGCTACGGAATTAGTCAGCATGTACTAGAACTGTCTGGAACAGCCAAATAAAGCTACAGCTTACAGCTTACAACTAGCAAACTGTTTTACTATAGAAAATACCAGTGTGTATCAGTGTTGGTTGCTCGTAAGAAGATCCCCTTGTGGTTTTGTTTTTATGCATCTGCGGCAAACAAGTATGTACCATGTCGCACGCATAACAGTAGTGCACCACATGTTGTGACTTAAGACTTTTTGAACAATACATGGTCATGTTATAAACAAAGGTATCAAGATGTAAGTCAGTAAATGGTGCCAGATACCATTCTAGTTCCAAAAGGAAATAGACAGCGTGAAAACATCTAAATAACCCGATGTTCACATTTCTAATATTTATATACGAAGCCATGTTTGGGGAGAGACACTAAGGTATGAACATACTAAATAGCTGGCCTCCTTTATTCTAGATAAAATTGACAAAATTCAAATAGATACAGCACAGAGCAGGACCCGTTTTAAACGTCTGTAGCTGACATTTTTACATTTACTTAGAGAATATTGTCAGTGCTGAAAAAAAACATCAAAAGAAAATTGGGGTTCATGTACTTCAGTCAAACAAACCAACTACAATATCATCTAAAAATGATACTCCAAATTGTATGACCTACATTTCCATAAATAAATCTATCATGCTATCATATTATTGGGAAAATGCTTCCTATATGTCAAGGATAGATCTATTATGTGATTTCAGCTAAAAAATGTAAATAGGAAGGAAAAAAGCTTTACAGAGCAATGTAGGAGACTACCATGATTTTTTTTCCGCGCCAGTTTTATATCTAGTTTCTGTATACCTTAATTGTGACCCTTGCATTGCTTAATTCTGTTGAATCTGGATTGACCAGTAATGACACTTGACTTTCATTACTATGTACACTTCATAGAACCAATCAAATGCCAGTGCAATAACACATTCATGTAAATATAAATTTGTCAAACAAATGTATTAGAGAAGCACTGGAAACCCTAAAAATTAGAATTCTTAGATATCTATTGAATGCGTGTAAATATAAGTTTCTTTTATTTTATGGGTTATTGGATGAGTCATTTGATTTGAAAACATGATTATTTCATATACTGTTATGTAACATAAAAAATGGTCCATTGAAAGGCCTCTCTTTTTTATATAAATCTATTGCCCTAATAAATCCAGATATATAGGTTACCTCGTGGACCTAAACATGTGAATATTTTTACTTCTTTGATATTTTTTATGTAAGATCCAGGAATTCTGCTTCTTTACTTATGTTAGGTTCAGTAATATGATATTTTAACGAATGAAATAATAATTTGCCCTTAAAATATGATTTTTAACAATTTTCCCTTGAAGGACCTCGTATTATATTTCCTGAGTCATGTGTATTGAATGCGTATAAAATCTATTTGAATAAATTTTGTTTCAAGGGTTATAATTGGTTAAGGTAATGAATTAACATTTTTGAAATTGTTCTAGATATATTTAATTGAAATAAATAAAAGGTAGTTCCCCTTTGGGGCCTCATGTTTTGGTCTATTCAAGCCAACAAATCGTATATGTAGTCCATTTCTGATCCAGTATACTTTATAATACTTAAATACAAACTTTCATGCTTTCTTCATAAGAAACATCTTTTCACACGCAGTTTTGAAATTAAACATAGAGTAAAATCTGATTACCTCCCTTTTTAGTATGTATCTTGAAAAATAAGAGTATTTTGTAGTAAACTTTGCATATTTGTCAATACCAAATGGTTGTTTGTCTATGCTAGTGATATGTTATCCATGTTTAGATCATATGAAACATTACTTTATAGATAAATTTCAATTCAAAGGAAAATGTTTTTTTTTCAAGACATTTTTACCTCCCATTTTTAAAATGATTTAAAAGGAGGTGCCAGGGCAGATATAGCGTGTCTCCTCCTCATGTAGGATTTGGGATACTTTAAAGTAATTTCATGCAAAATTTGGTGCTTTCTTCACAAACGGGAACATCTTTGCCATTTTTTGTTCCATATCTTACTCGCTATTAAGAAAATTGCGCCATACTTACTCAGTGCTAGGTTGAAGTAAGCCCTCATTTGTGTCTTTCCTTTTCCCATTTTTTATTTCACAAAGACGTTGAAAGGCAAACAAATTCAAAAAAGATACATACGTCATTAAGTTTCACTTTTTAACTCATATAACTCGTTACAATATTATTTATTTATATGCACTTTTGTAAGATCGTTAGCTCGCTGTAAATGGTATAGTTTGAAAATAAAATCATTATTCTGAGTGTAAAACATTGTTTAATTGTAAACAATCTGACTATAAAATCATTATGTTGGAGCATGATACATTGATTAATTGATTAACCGGATGCAAATATTTCAAACATCCCCTTTAATATATATGCTGTGAAGTGATATATATTGCATTAGAGGCATATTGTTTGGTTGTAGTTAGGTATGTATAGGGTAAATACATACAATGAATGCAGCAAATGAAATAAAACAACAACAAAAAACAAACAAGAAAAAAAAAAAAAAGAAAGGGAAAAGGGAAAAGGATGGAAGATTAATTTTAATTACGCATCGTCGTAAACATTTTAATCTGGGGCTGGATGTGAGAGGGAAGAAAATTCGAATTAGATAAGAGAAAATAATTCACAAAACTTTTAATTTCATGACGAGATACATTATCTCCCCGCATTTCACGACTTAAACAAAACCTCTATGTCAATTTACGCTGTAATTATTTCCTTTATTTCATATAATATACTTATTTATTCTGTATCTATTTTATCTATCCAATCGTGAACGTTTATTTGCAACACGTGACCGTACAATATATTACCGTATTGGACGCACGTGCGTACAAAAACCCTGTATTTTCTCCATATTTGGACGGTTCAACAGTCCCATGTTAAACATACGATAAAGCCCGAAACATAAATATAGAATATAAATGTTATTTAGGGTCTAACATTGTTCTGTATAATATATATTTGCACTCATACCAAGCTGGGAAATTACAGAAAAGGCAGGAATACAATATTCAGTGAATTTTTTTTAAATTTAAACTAAAATAAAATAGATATAGAATAAAAAGGTTATTTAACATTGTACTATACAATACGAGATATATTTGGACTCGTACCGTACCCAGCTGAGACAAGCCATATTGGACTTGCCTAGCGGCTCTTCCAATATGGTTTTCTCAGCTGGGTAGAGGCGAGTCCAATATGGTTTTCAGTTGGTGTAGCCGTTTCTGCGCATGCGCGGAATTATTATCAATCGGAGCGCACGCAAAATTACTCGTTTTTTGCACGTTTACACACATTTAGTATATAGTTTGCAATATATACTGACTAAAGGTTAGGGTTAATATCACCATGGTTACAAAATTTACACATTTAAGATATTTTCGTTCAAATTTAGTTAATCCGGTATATACCGGAGCCTGTAATATATCACAGGCGCACCAACTCTGTTTTGGCATACAGACACTAAATAGAAAAATGGCGCGAAAAAAAATGGTAGTCGCATAATGGCGGACACAAATAGTCCTCAGTGTTTTTTGCTCTGTAGAGCTATTTTCCTTATTTTCTTTGCAATTGTTTGGCTAAAATCACATGACAGATCTATTCTTGACATGTAGGTAGCATTTTCATAATGAAATAACAACATGACAACTTTTTTTCATGGAAACTTAGATCATACACCACCGGTATAATTTGGGGTCTCATTTTTTAGCTGATTTTGCAGTTTGTATGTTTGACTGAAATTATTTTTCTTGCATCAAACATGACCCCCACTTTTCTTTTGATTTTTAGTTAACACTGACAATATTCTTCAAGAAAATGTAAGTTACAGAAATTTAAAATGGGTCATGATGTGTGCTGCGGTCATTAGAAATAGGTCAGTTTTATATAGAATAAAGAACAACAACTATTTAGTGTGTTATAACCTTTTTAGTCACATCCCATCACTTTTTGCCTCATTCGGCACACCTTTGTTATATTCGCCTACACATTGCCGTAATGCACATTGCCGTAATGCTCGCGAGCTATCCTCGCTATAACCTATGGTGGACTATTTTTAACCATTGTAGTAATTCCGATATATTGTGCATGCAAACTGTGCTTGGCAAAGCCAAAGAGACGAAAAAGATAAAGGGCATTAATACACCGTGATTAAATATTCACGTTTATTGAATGTCTACTGAAATGATATGTCCAACTAGACAACTGGATCGAATTTACACACTGCCGCTCATGTACACTACACTTGCATCATTTGGGAGACAATTATTTATTGCACAAGTGTCTTTGTTTCACAGACATTACCTTGATAAACCTATTGAAATAGTTGATTTCTCGTACAGTGCTCTTAGTACCCGCCGAAGAGCTTGCAACACAGATATAACATGAAACATATCCACACACTCATAAACATCCAGTCAATGATCACAGTTGCAAACGCAAATGTGATCAAACTCCTGTTGCAGACTTCTTCTAAACAGTCTATGGTAACATTTTCTGTACATTGCCTAAACTCATCAGTAACTAGGCTTTTGTAGTTTGGACACACCCAAACGCTGCCTGCAATTGAAAGGTTGATTGATAATGACGGCGTTTGTGTTATTATATTGCTCTTAACACAGTCATTACTTAATGTTAAAAACTAGTCCTGATTCTAAGGCGGAGCTAAAACAAAGTATGGTGACGTCCTGTCCACTTTAAAACCGAAACACTGTAAAATGACCGACCGCTTCAACTGTTTTTGTCTCAAGTAATATTTGGCTTGTTGGATTAAACAGTAAAATAAAAATTCCTTCTATAAAGGAATGGCTTGAATGGTTGAGGAAACAAAAACCAGAGAAAACAGTATGTGTCAAGCTGGTATGCATTCGTTCCCATTTCTTTAAAATATTACAGTTAATTACATAGCATAACTTTAAGTTCTTTTTTATTGTAATATCATGTACTGGAGATGCATTCGGTTAAAAAAATTATATTCCAGTTTTGATATAATCAATATTGATGTACTCATACACGTGTCTGCAACTCCACCATTTCGGTAAAATTACTCTGTACTTTCATTATACTTCTGCATACTGTAAAATATCGGCAACCAATTGAAAGACTATGCTGATTCAAAAATAAAGACATGAAACATTTGTTACCACATATAAGCCAGGACAAGTTAAACAAAAAGCCAATAATTCCACACACTGTTCCAGGTCCACAAGAGCTTCCGTCATCATTGTCTTTACAACAAAACCCAGTGAACAGTACTGGTGACACGCCGCTAACTATTAGGTAGACTGGGATCAAAGTTTCTATTTTGCAGTCATTGAAGTGCACCGATCCTAAAAATGCAAGAAATGTTCACAATGAATTCTTGTGATATACATTTTCATGGTTGTCAAAGGTACAGCAGTCACATGACATGATAAATGCCGCCCTTTGCCAAAGTAAAGATTTTTTATGTGGATGTACTCCTTCGCAGCAACCGTTCTAGCCTGATCCTAAAACGCACCTTATTTTCTGTGTATTTATTGTATTTAGCAAAGCCTTTGACTGAGATAACTACGGCTTCAAATGATCAAACTGGGAATTCATGGGGCAATGTTGAATAGTATTCGATCTATGTATGCAGCTGTAACCAGTTAAGTAATGAATTTGAACCTTGGAGTCAAATCTCTCCCTTTCTTTTTGCAATGCATTTAAATGATAAAAACGATATTTTTGAAACCTGTTAGTACTCAAGCAGATGAAAGAATATGGACTTGTTGTTATATCTTAGAAGATGGATTTCTTTTTGTCTTTGACTTCTTTTTGTATTCTGACATAAGAGAAAACTACATATCATGTTACTATCGAAGCATGTACTAGTAGCATTATTTTATACAATGCTATAATGCTATATTAAAATAGTTAGGGTGATTGGTATATTTGTAAATAGGGCTTTGAAATTATATTTGAGATATATTTCATTGTGATTCTGACATATAATGAAAAACATAAATCCTTGACCAAAACTGACATAATTGAGCCGTGCCATGGGAAAACCAACATAGTGGGTGTGCGACCAGCATGGATCCAGACCAGCCTGCGCATCCGCGCAGTCTGGTCAGGCTCCATGCTGTTCGCTTTTAAAGCCTATTGGAATTGTAGAAACTGTTAGCGAACAGCATGGATCCTGACCAGACTGCGCGGATGCGCAGGCTGGTCTGGATCCATGCTGGTCGCACACCCACTATGTTGGTTTTCCCATGGCACGGCTCATATATACTTTAAGTGTTTGATAAATACTATTGTCCAGTCTCATGTTTTCATTTTTATATTTGTGCAGACATCTAAAGTCCATCGGTTGGCTTTGCATTTCAACTTAAGTAAGACCATATTATGTGCATATTATATATTGGCTACATAATATTCAAATGTAATAAAGCGTTTGTTTAGATTAGTTTCTTATTTGTCAATAAACAAATATTGTATAATGACAAGGTGACAATACAAGTTTATGGTCCATACACTATACAGTAAGTGATAACTTAAAACGAGCAGTGTGGCTTATATCTCTGGTTGTTCATAGGAAGAAAAAATGCTCACATTTTTATCGTAATGCAAGATCGTCTGCTAGATCCACTCACAGACGCAGACGATAAATTTTCTTTCCTTTTATCGGTCAGAAGATATATTCTTCAAATAAAGCCGTGCTTTTTCTCTAAGTTGAATGATATGTATTTTAAAGATAATTAAAGGGACGCGACTCTGTCACTGGTGTTGCTTTTTTCAGCAATCTACGGCCGTGTTGCTGCTAAGCGCAATTTATGACGTTATTGTTATGCAACTGACAAGATAAAACATAGGTCACATTGGTGACCCAGACCATACTTTGGACACCTTGTGATTTAGATTATGTAATTTTTACCTAAATAGACCGTTGGCAAAATTATGTGGATTCACGGGCGAATGGTAGGTAGCTATATGTATACGCGCTTGAGCTGTATATGAATGCTGTATGGATCAAATGAATGTATATTTTTCTTCTTCTTTACAGTTTTGAGAGAAAGAAAAAAAAGTCACTTACCCATTACAATCTTGGCAACTCCGTACCCAAACGATGCAAGAATGAAGAAAGCAATTGGACAAAGAACGACTGAAAGACGAGAAAATAT
Organism: Mercenaria mercenaria; assembly: GCF_021730395.1. Lineage (NCBI taxonomy): Eukaryota > Metazoa > Mollusca > Bivalvia > Venerida > Veneridae > Mercenaria > Mercenaria mercenaria. The sequence continues at coordinate 32,524,179 of NC_069362.1, forward strand.
TGCTTACCATAATTATAACATGGTAGTAAGATATTCAATGCTTAATTAAGTTACGCATAACTTTTATCTCATTTGTAATATTTCATAATGTATATAGGAATATGTAGTAGGCCTAAATGGAAAGTAGAAAACGTTTTAAAGAGCCTAAACATTTAATCTGAAGAATATCAAAGCGTTCGAAGGAAATGTAAGAATTTTAGAAATTGCGTCATACTTACCCAGTGCTATGTTGAGGTAATCGCTGATTTGTGCCTTTCCTTTTCCCATATTTTCTTTTCACAAAGAAGTCGAAAGGCAAATAAATAAAAAAAGGATACATACGTCATTAATTAAGTTACATTTTTAACTCATGAATATCACTCGTTACAATATTATTTATTTTATGCACATGTGTTAAATCGTTAGTTCGCTGTCAGTGGTATAGTTTGAAAATAAAATGAAAATAAAATTATTATTTTGGATGTAAAACATTGTTTAATTGATGAACAGGATGTAAATGATCTGACTATAAAAATTGAGCCGTGCCATGAGAAAACCAACATAGTGGGTTTGCGACCAGCATGGATCCGCGCAATCTGGTCAGGATCCATGCTGTTCGCTAACAGTTTCTCCAATTCCAATAGGCTTTAAAAGCGAACAGCACGGAGCCTTACCAGACTGCGCGGATGCGCAGGCTGGTCTGGATCCATGCTTGTCGCAAAGCCACTATGTTGGTTTTCCAATGGCACGGCTCAAATGATTATGTTGTAGTATAATACACTGATTAATTGATGAACAGGATGCAAATACTTCAAACATCCCCTTCAGTATATGCTGTGGTGTGATATATATTACATTAGAGAAAGTTTATACATATTGGTTGGTTGTAGTAAGGTCTGTTTAGGGTAAATACATACAATAATGCAGCAAATGTAATAAAAGAAGAAGAAGAAGAAAACAAAGGGAAAAGGCAAAAGGATTAAGTTTAATTTTAATTACGCATCGTCGTAAACATTTTAATCTGGGGCTGGATGTGAGAGGGAAGAAAATTCGAATAAGATAAGAGAAAGTAATTCACAAAACTTTTAATTTCATGACGAGATACATTATCTCCCCGCATTTCATGATTGACATACAAACCTCAGTGTCATTTTACGCTGTATTTAATTCTTTTATTTTATACAATATACTTATATATTTGATCCACTATCGAGTCCGCTTCTTTGAAATCCTTGCTTGGTGTCGTTTAATTCCTTTCAGGGAACTATACAGTTACTGTTTGAAGAAGTTGAACTCTTTTTTAGAACTGCTGTTTTTGTCGTTGTAAGTTATGCTTTGTTTAATAGCCGGTATATGCTTATCTTAACTTTGCCGCTAATTCTTCGTTTAATGCATTAATAGTAATATGGAAGATATACATGTATTGTTAACGAAAGCCCCCACTTGGAATGAATGGAACAATTTATTTCAAGCCGAGGCCGCGGCAGCCAATGCTGTTTGAAACATTACAAGCTTATGTAAATCTACACTTTGTTCAGGATTTTGCCGCCGCCGATAATCGAACCCGGATCGCTGGTGTTGTCGGTTAGCCAGTCTAGTTTTAAACTGCTTATTAAGACCAGCTGTTACAGTTAAGTTATCTAGAGTTATGTAGCCTTCCACGTTCCAAGGGTGTCGCGATTTTTCTCAACATCATTTCAATTTGATTCAATTTCAATTCGTGTCGTGTATTGTGGTGTGTATGTTATGTACCATAATGTACGGTATTTTAATAGATAAGTTTTCACATTAATACCAGTGTTGTTGTCCAGACATGGCAAGCCCCTCCTGTCACAGATTACAATATAATAAAACGAACTAGATAAAATAAGCTTGTGTTTACCTTGTTTTGTTGTGTTAATGGAATGCATGATGAATCATTCATTATACCTGTCATCGTGATAGGTTTGGTTATTGACAGCATACTAAATTTAATGAATTATGTTTATTTTCTGATCATAAGAATAACTATTATAACAGATCGTTCGGCATATTGTCCAATATAATTAATTAATAATGTAGTTTGTTTTGATAATCTAAGACCTGTTTTTTTTTTTTTTTTTTTTTTTTTTTTTTTGGGCAATTTTAGCACGTTTTGCTGATATCGTTCTTAATATTGATGGAGGTGGTTGATATCTTAAATGAACGATTGTTTTTTGTCTTAGTTTACTAATTTCCGTATCCAGACTGGACGGCATTTATATAATTATTCTATGTATCATATACCATCAAACTGGGAGTTAATCGATCTCAGACTATAAGTAAGAGACCGCCAATTGTTTTCCCATATACTTACATAATAACATTATGGCGTGTACGGCCTTCCATGAATCGAAACATGTATAACTGATTATATGTTTTTCAAGAACTATCTTATACCGCGTTCAGACTACGCTTTTAATCCTACATTAACTTGGGTTTATTTTTTAAACTCGTTTGCGTCCACACTATATGTGGTGTAAAACGTGAATTATGTAAAGGTCAAGTGGTTTCTGTAATGTAGCATTAAAACCACCTCGGGAGGTGGTTTTAATACTATATTAAAAAGTAATACTACATTATTTTACAAGTGTGAACGCAAATGTGAGTTATAACTGGTTTTACAATCCCAAATCCCCAGATCTTACCTTTTGGCTGAAGAATACCATGTGTTTCTCTTTTGTATCAAACAATTGGTGCTATGGCTGGCAAAAGTAATTGGAGTGTTGATGAAGCAAAAACATTAAATTGCAATATGGAGTCATGCTGATGCTCAAAATTGACCATAGATGGAATGAACAGAATTTTTTAGATGAACACAGAAGTTTAAACATTGATGACTCCTTCTTGTTTCTGTCATCATCCTCTTTTGTAACCTTTTTTGCTTATTGCAAAATATTTGTTTACTTCCAACATTGCTTGTATATATTTAAACCACATTTCTTTGCCTAGTGTGGACGCAAACTAGATTATATTTTGATGGGTTTTAAATGTCAAATACCAATTATAGCCAATTTGTGCCTGATAAAAATAAAACTGATCTGCTAGTGTGAACACGGTATAAGTTCTGCCAAAATATGGGAAGAAAAACATATGAATAGTGATACTTTATTTAAGTCATTTTCGTGTGAATGAGATGCCTCCCTGTTTACATCGTTAGTTTAAACATATTTTATTGCTCATTCAATATTTACAAGGATATATTATATAAATATCATATGGCAGCGTGTGTGACATTGATATTATCAATCCGACGGCAGAATGTCACCCAAGGCTAAAGCCGATTTGTGACATTTTATTTCGAGGGTTGACAATATCATTATCACACACGCTGTCATATGATATTTATTTTAATATACGGAACAAAAATAAGTATATAAAAAGTTAAAAATTCTTTTGTTTTTTCTGTCATCTGAATCGTCTGTGTATAACTTCAGTTGATATCTGTACAAGGGAGGTAATCATTGCATGATTTGGCTAAAAAATAAAGTAGTTATTTGCCCTTATATGACATTCAAAATATCATCGCGGTCACATGACCTGACAGTCACTTTCGTTTGGTAACATGTCAAAAAGATTGAAAATGTTTTTGATAGTCAAAATATCTCTTTCTCGGATAATTGGATTTTATCATTGTACACAAAAGTGAGGTAGAATAAAACAATTTTACAAACACAAACAATTTAGGAAATGGGCCGGACAACAACTTCTTACAACATCAGATGACGGTCCTCTCCAACAGAAATAATACGCAAGAATTGGCTGCTTTTGTAAATTTGGAAACGAAATAAAGCAATATATTTTTATGAGAGAAAGAGAGAGAGAGAGAGAGGGGGAGAGAGGGAGAGAGAGAGAGAGAGAGGTCAATCTTATATATAAGACATTTCAATATTCACATTGTTGGCATGGCGGGAGAAATTCGTTTGATAATTTTATTTCAATACACATAAAATGTAGCAAGTTTTGTAAAAATGTATGATAAAATACTGTAAATGCAGATAAAAATCTCAATTTAGAAGAAGAATTGGGTTTGTTTACATGACTGACCAATCAGAACGCACAGACGTTACCTTATTCCTAGGTAAACACTTCATTCCCAGTAAGATTCCTGTATTTTTTATTTGAACTGTTGGTCTCTGACCTTTAATATGACGTTTTGTAATTTTAACTGTGATCACGCACGTATCAGTCAGCACGTGTCTTCAAAGATCTTTTTAAAAAGTCACAGAACGGCCTTATCATCATTTTAAGCTGTATGTTATATAGAGTTTAGTATTTCTTTAAATACAATTAAATACAATTTTGCGGTTAACAAATGGAAAGGCGAATGAATGACAGAATAGGATCGGCAAATTTAAACATGATTCCATGGATTTGCCGATCCTATTCTATCGTTCATTTCGTATGAACACCGAAAAAAATGCAAACATTTTGTTGCATTTAACATTTAAATCAGCTTCCCGGCCATACTGTTCACCAGAAGAAACAACCACGACGACATCTAAGGAACGTTCTCCCCGCCTATTCCCGGGCGTCGCCAAAACAGCGGCCCGTTCAGCGATGACGTAACTTTCGCGCATTGCCTTTTGCTGTTCATAAGAAATGAACGTCATTATTTTCAATGGAAAATAATAGGGCGGATGTAAATATTGCTTTATTAATCTACACAGACTTCGACCAGCCCATATAAACTATGCCCTACAATAACACAATGATAATATTAAACTATAATAGAATGTTTCGATGAACTAAACTACTTCACCGGGTACGAAGCAGTGTATCTTCAACTTTGCTCTTCTTTTAAGTAATGACGTTAACAAATTTTCAAGGCTTTATGAAAGTTATGTGCGCGTTGAGGTACTTCACGTCCGGAGAATGTCGATTTGCCTAGCAACAATATTTAATCACAGGGAGATTGCCGTCCTTTCGTACTGGATTTTTTCTGGCCAGTGGTGACTACAGAAAACTTAAATCTTTCCTGGAGGATTCACCCATACATGCAACATTTCCTGGAGAATTCAACTTTTCTTGGATGATTGAACTATACGGGAACCAGTGGCGGCTACATGAAACTTAATATTATAACCTTTTTTTCTGTAAAAGTAATATATTTTCTCGCTATACTTTATGAAACACTGAATTACATTGTTATTCAACGGTTAAAACAATAAAGGGGACGCTTGTACACGTGTAAAGAGCTAGCGTCTATTGACACCGTTGCGTATTCCTGCTTGATGAGATCCGAGCATCACCGTTTCCATGAAATGACAAGAATTTTCAAATAGGCACGATGGAATAGAACAATCAATTTTCCTTCCACACGTTCAGTCATAATGCGACGGTGTGTTGCTACTATACAATTTATAATCATATACTGTTGTGGCCAGTTCCAAACAAGTTAGCAAATATTTCCCGCAGTATGTTTCTACCTTTACTGATACTCGCATTAACCCAAATTTCCGAGTGTTTCGCGAAAATATATGATTTGCCGCTTTCCCTATCTCGCAAGACCGGCACACATCAGAGTACGCCGGATAAAAGAGGGCAGTGCCGAGTGGCAAAACGAACGCGTGCTCCGCAAAAGTGAAACGATTTGACCCATTGAAAAAATCCCGAAGCATGGTGGCATATTTCTGTATTCACTTAAGCAGATAGTTTTCGCGAAAATTCGTACAGTTTTCGTGAAAATTTAAAAACTTTTCACGAAAAGAATCTCTTGTTCTAACTGAAAAAAAGAAGAAAAAAATTCCGATATATTGCCATCTACTGCATACGACAACAGATACGGAATGAACAAAAAGTAATAAAGAGAGTTTAAAAATACATGTACGTTGATTTTTTTCTACCCATCTGAACACACTTCATTCCGTAGTGGGGACAATTGGGTTATCTTTATGCAGATCAGGGCACTATTTTGACACAATTTTTATTGTCTCGATAATCAGATAATATTTTTACGAAAACTTTCTCCTACTTTCACGAAAGTTTATTTAAGTTTTCGCGAAAAGTATTGTTTTTTTCGCGAAAGTTCAGAATATTTTCATAAAAACTTTATGATTATCATATGCAGAAATATGCCACCATACCGAAGGGCTTTTCATGTTAACCATAATGCGTGCTCTACATGTAGGGTTTACACACGTGTGAACATCAAGAAAATCGTCACTTAATCCTTATAATTCTAGGTAAACATTTTTTTCCCGCATCAAATGTTCATCTTTCTTAATGACCTTTCTACCCACACGAAAGTAACCTATTTGTAGCGTTTGAATCCGGGAACCATGGTCATCAGATAGGAAATGATATAACACAAAATGAGTGATTCTTCCAGATATTACTTCATTGTTGCAACACTAAAATACCTGGATGATTTCAAAATGATAAACACAGCTAAACCATTATACTTTGATCGGGGGCATTGAAATGATTAATGGTTCAGTTTTTTTTTTCGGCGACGCCGTCTAAATTCGTTTTCGTTACCTATGCCACGTGACTTCAGTTTGCAAATCAAACTACTTGATAAGGCATTATAGATAATTTATCAAAATGGAAGATTTATGCAATACTCTGCCTGATTGGACGAGTGTCAATTTCTTTCACTCTGTTGATTGTGCTACGCTGAGTGAAATGTAGACAAAGCGTTTATCCTAAACGACGCTGTTCACAGTTTTAAAGCTAACTTTGGCTCAGTATATTTAGCAAGAATATTGATATATCTCAAAATGATAAGTAAGTTTAATAAATATGATAAAAACCTGTTCAAATACCAACATATATCAAATTAAAGAAAGAGCTGAATACGGTCTGCGTATCACATGAATAAGGGTGTGATAATAGTCTTTTATGTAGAGAAGTGCTTTTTAAAAGATTTTCCTTGTTACAATATATTATTAATTGTCGTCTGTATATGAAAAGGTTTCTTGCTTTTGTGACTTATTCAGATTGCATATTAAAAAGAGTACCTGTTTGCTTTGATATATTTGTTATAAATTATTTAACTGATTTATTATATATGAATATTTTTCTTTAGTATGGTATGCAAATATTGAACTCAGTTGAAATCTGTTTCATTATATATATGCTATATAATGACTGAATCTCATTACACTGAAATGAAGGTACGTTGCATACAGTTTATCTATGTGATATCACTACGGTCAAGCTTTGCTTATGAAACAGAAATATTGAAATAATTACAATTGTATGTTTTGCTTGACCTTCACTTTTTTATAGGTGTAATGTCATTGTCCAAAGATTCACGAATAGCGAATATGCATTTGTTAAAGCGGGATCAGTTGGCCTATTTTAGAAATAGATAAAAATAATAAATAAATAAATCCTTATATAGGAACTTGGGCCCTATTAGGGACCCCTATAGCTAAAAGCAGATATGCCTTTCTTCGCATTAACCACTAAAATGTAATGGATTTTTATCAAACTCGATGTGTAACAATATCGTAAGGTCTCCTGCTATTTTGTTACAAATGGGGATAGGGACCAATTTAGCTAAAAATATAAACACGTTTAATGACCTCTTCTCATGAACCGCTTCGTGAATCTTCAAACTACTGCTGTTATTATTCGTCTAAGGATAAACGAAACAAAATTGCAACCCTACGAAACCTTTGCGAAAAATTAAAAGAGAACCATTTAAATTGTTAAAGTGCGGTGTTTAGTTTTGCAATTTGAAAAATGTTAGATGAAAGATGAATGTTAGATGAAAAATTCATAAACTTCTTTCCTTATTACAATTCGCCGACCATCATTTTTAAAGATATTTCTTGTTAGCTATTTAAATGGTTCCTATCTAAGTTTCAATTTCAAATACAACGGAATAAAATGCAATGATAAATAAAAGATAAAACATATAAGATATATAAAAGTTTATTAATGTCATCTTGATATGTTTGCAAACATGCCTTATCACGATAAATCTTTTTCTTATTTGTAGCTAATTTGTTATTTGATATCGTAAACCTCGTTCATTTTCACTTGAATATACGTGGTGAGATTATTTACATTCGCTTATCTGAAGGGTGATCATTTGTGTGAGAAGAAATATGCAGTCTAAGTTGGATCAAACACACGCACGCCAAAACCGCAACCCTCCCCCCTCCACCACCCACCACACACACACACACACACACACACACACACACACACACACACACAAGAAGTATCTTTAAAAAAGATAGACAACCGCATTAGTCACGCACACTTTAAGCTACGAAATGTGCATGCATTCTGCACTTTTATATACGATCGGGTATTTACAAAGCAAAACAAAATGTAGTTTTTATAGTAAAATTGTTATACTTTTTATATAGGACATATTTTACAGAACACATATTTTACATAATAATTATGTTAATCATAATCTAGGGAAGTTTGACCAAACAAAAAAAGACTGAAAAACAGGGAGTGAAAAGTGGAGGATGAATTGACCAATTTGAAATCAAGGGACGAGTTGACTGGGGGACGAGTTGACTGTAAAACGCTCCGACTGAGGGGATTTAGGCTAATGACGGAGTCTTGCAACGGATTATACTGTCTAACGATACAGCTCAGAGCACCTGCACACCCCCTTAAGAAAATATTTACTATTACATTCGAAAACCTGTGGAATTTTAATCAGCGGTTACATATATTTACAGGAAGTAAAGGTGAAATCAGGAAGTAAAGGTGAAATCAATACCGGTGTAATGAAGTATTTCGACCCCCATAGAATAATGACCCCCGGTCCGGTCATTATTCTATAGAAAATGTGACTCCTTTCCTGTAAAATATTGACTCTCCTTATAAAAAACTGACTCCCTTTGAAAACTCTATAGAATAACGACCCCCGGTCATTATTCTATAGAAAAACTGACCCCTCCAAGTAAAATACTGACTCCCTAAAGAGGACTCCCTTCGAATCCCGGTTATTATTCTATAGAAGAGGTGACTCCTTCCATGTAAAATACCCACTGCCGAAATTACTACATTCGAACTCTCATACAATATCGATTCCCGGACATTATTCTATTTAAAAAAGTTACTCTTTCCGTGTAAACACCGGCTTCTAAAAAGACTTTCGACGATAATATCTATTAAAAAGTGATCCCCACCAAACCTAACGGACAATTTTACTAGATCTACAACTCTAATATCCTCCATTGCCAATAGTTAACATTTTGATTGTACTACTACTACTGGTGCCGCTACTTCTATTGCTTTTACTACATGTACTTCTTCTTCTTCTTCTACTACTACTACTACTTCTTCTACTACTACTACTACTGATACTGCTATACCTGCTTCCACTAATACGTCTTGTACATCTACCTCTTCTTCTCCTGCTGCTGTTGTTGCTGTCACTTATTCCTCTGCTGCTGCTGCTGCTACTGCAACTGCCACTACCACTGCCACTACTACTACTACTACTACTACCACTACTACTACTACTTCTTTCTATTGTTGCCGCTACCGTACTGTACTGCCACTGCTAAGTATTGCAACTTCTTTTAATACTAAGTTCTATGCTAGCAGTTTCTTGTGCAGTTTTCTTCTGAAGAATTACTTCATACCGAAGTTTGCAGGGATTATTGACACTGGTGTGTTTTGTGAACGTATTGTGAATTGTTATTTTCCTGAAAAAAAATGTATACACCAAGATACAGCGTCTAGAAATATAATCCCTTTTCCCGTTGCGGAATGCTCTGATTTCTGTGTCAAGTGATGGCATCTGGGGCTAATGGTCAAACGGAAAGAGGACGGACGGACAAGGGCAAATCTATATGCCCCCCCCCCCCTCACTCCCCCGAGTGAGGGCATAAAATGCAGCAATTAGGCCTTAGATACACGAGTTATCACTAAATTTGACCAAATGACCGGGGATCGTTTTTTTATGGGAGTCAATATTCTTCTTTGGGTTCAGTTTACTTCACGTGGGGGAGTCATAGTGCTATGATCTGGAGGTCATAATACTATGACCGGGGGTCACTTTTTCTATAGAATAATGACCGGGGGGTCATTATTCTATGGGGGTCGAAATACTTCATTACACCGGCCGGAAATTTTAAGATCAAAATTGATCCGTACGACTATATGAGTTTTTCTTTGGATTTAACGATATTTTAAAATAGAATCAGGAACTGTAATTTTATCGAATTCAACGTGGGCGGGTCGTTTTGGCTCTCCTATCTTAAAGTTATGGAAAGAAACTATATTTTCGTAGTTAGATACTGCACAAATATAAATACGATATCAAATGTTATTTCTTGTGCTTATTACCCGAGCAAACCACATTTGGACTTCTGACAATTTCCGAGAATTTCTAGTTACATTCCATTGACCATAATTAAGTGAACCTATCCTATTTCTGAGATTACCATTTCTTGTATACAGACCGTATATATAAACGAAAGAATGAATAAATTTATTTTCACATAAACTGTACTGTACAGGTTCTAGTAACAAGCATAATCATTTCTTATATCAGTAACATTTTGACATTTTGAGTACAGATGTGCGTATAAATTGGTGTAAGTCCCTTTGATTGACATAAATCAATTCCTAGTACATGTATGGTAAGTTTATCGTTTCTTACCAGATTAAACAATAGAATAACTGTTGTGTCATTAAGCCCGGGTGCAAATGTAGTACAAATGTAATGACTTTTGCACATTACACTATATCGAGGGATGAGATAGAAAGGAGTCTTAGGAAGCAGATGCCGGTTTTTTTCTAGTACTTCAGACTTCCGAGCGTGTGGCCAAGTCGGACGGCTTCCGATATCTTACGAGATGCAGACCTGAAAATAAAAAGATACCGGTTTACATCTTACTTGAAGAAGAATTAAAATACATAGTAAACTTCATACAAAGCATAGATTTTTAAATCCACAAGCCACCTGAAAGATAATTTCAGCCCGCGAAAATACATGACATTTCAGCCCAAATTAGCCATTTTTCCAAGTGGCCTGAAAATGTTAGGGGAAATGATAGTCAAATGGCCACATGCATTCAGCACTCAGTTTCAAGTGTTACTTGCAGAGCTGGACAAAAATACCTGTCAACCGATTACTTTTTTCACTGTTTTCAACTGTGTGAGGCCTATATGTTATTTGACAGTTCACGGGAAGCTGAATGCTGATAGTGGTATATACGTATTTCAAGCAGTTATATGAAAATGATGCCATCAAGCTTACATTTGCATCTGCCAGAATTTCTGCAACATACCATTCTTAAACTTGTTAATCAAAAACTCACATCAACAACTATTTCAAACATCAAAACAGCCTTCTCTTCATGGTTTTATCTCTAATGACAGATTTTGATCCTGGCCAATTCGAATCTGTGGCTGGAAACCAACTGTTACCTTAGCGAATATAAAAATTCAGCTGTCTATCTATCTTCGTATACTGCTTAACTCCCCTTTCGGGTATTATTAGCAGATGCGCAGTAAGTACAAGAGAAAGTTTTTTTTTTATAAAAGTATTGACTGTGAGATGTCAAAGTGATAAGGTGAGACTGAAAAAAAGTTAAAAGTGTTAGATATACAGACAAGCGTAGTAAAATTAGGTTAAAAACGCACTTTGCTACAATTAATTGTACGTATGTTGGCATACTTCCTGTTTGAAAGATTCAAGCGTAGGCCGGAAATAACATCAGATGGGAGGTTGTTCCATAAGACCAGAGTACTTCGAAAGGAACACAATTCATAGTAATTTGAAACTTACGGATTTGTCTATAGACCAGGGTGTGTGTGTGTGACGATTCGGTCTCCTTGGTCTCTCAAAATATACTGGGACTCCTAGCTACTAGTGAATGGACACTTTTGTAAAACATTATCAATTTTGCATCAGTTCGTCTGTTCTCTCAAGATCTTAAACCGTGAGAATTTTGCATACATTAGATACTGTCATATGTGGAACAGTTGTTGTATATCCACCTGATTGCTCTTCTATCTTATTGGTGTAGGGTGACCAGACTGTGGATGAGTATTCTACCTGTGGCCTGACAAGAGCTTTATAATTATGCTATTTCTTCAACCTTCTTGTTTTTAGTTTGGATGTTACGTTTCATGAAACCAAATTTATTTCAGCAAATGGAAACAGAATAAAGATGCCTCGGTTGAACATAATTATACAATATTCTGCATATTGTAGATGGTCAAGGTGTGTCGGTTTAAATGAAATTTAAAATGTTAGTTGAAATTAAATAAAATTTATTATGCAAAGATAATACTTGACACATTTTCTTCGTCTTTGAAAGAGTTTTGTTACGGATATCAACTGTGCTTGACTTGAACAAACCACAACTTTAATATGCTTTCTAAAGATGAGTTATTTAAAATTATTTTGATATTTTAATTGTCCGATGAAAAAGTGGATGCCCAAATGAAACTATCCTATCAAATAAAAAATTGTCCGGCACGTCCACTGAGTTTAAGATTCGGATTACCTGAGGAAGACGATTTTCCCCATGTCAATAAGCATCTACGCAACTGAAATATTTCGTACATTGTAAATAAAGTATTGACCGGCGGATTGCCTTTATACCTGTCAAACAGCAAGAATTCTAGCTTTTAATCTTATATTTGCGTCTATTACGGCTAGCTATGGTGGCTGATTTCTGCCATCTCGTTCTGGCGTGTTGGCGCGTTTGCAGGGCGCCAGAACGCCTGGACGCCAGGACGACAATTATACGCGCCAAGGCGACAAACAAGGCATTTGTCGTTCTGGCGGGGGCGCCAACACGCTAAATTGGAAAGTTGTCGTCCTGGCGTCTTAGCGCGTTTGCAGGGCGCCAAGACGCCAACACGCCAGGGCCCAGTTGTTCGAAACTTTAACAGACCATTAAACTAATCGTCTGTTAAATTTTGATTCAAAATACTAGTCTTGGTGGAAAACACTAGAATGATGTTTTAATTTTACTGTAAAGATTTTTCAGTGTTCATAATCCTTAAGCCATACATTCGATTTTCCCTGTTTTCTAAAGTGTCGAAATATTACTCTAAAAGTTAATCGACTGTTAGCTTAATCAACTGTTAAAGTTTCGAACAACTGGCTCCAGGACGACAATTATACGCGCCAAGACGACAAAATCCATATTTGTCGTTTTGGCGCGTTCTCTTGTCGTCTTGGCGTGTTGGCGTCTTGGCGCCCTGCAAACGCGCTAAGACGCCAGAACGCCAGGACGACAACTTCCCAATTTAGCGTGTTGGCGCCCCCGCCAGAACGACAAATGCCTTGTTTGTCGTCTTGGCGCGTATAATTGTCGTCCTGGCGTCCTGGCGTTCTGGCGCCCTGCAAACGCGCCAACACGCCAGAACGAGATGGCAGAAATCAGCCACCATAGCTAGCTGACTAGTGAAATGAATGAGTAAAGTGGTAAACACCAGTTATTTCCCATCTGGAGAGGGTCTTGTACATAGCGGAGAAAGACATCCAGCTTGCTTACTGAAGATCGGTGGTTCTACAAAGGTGCCTACAGTCAAAGAACGCACGACTGGGCATCTAGGGTCTTCCTTGAAAGTCGCAACATGACCTATACTTGTTTCGGTTTCGGTGCGGCGTTAAACCAAAAAAAAAAAACAAACAAAAACTTGTACATAACGAACATAAGATATCTAGCGGTCATGCAGATACCCTTAATATCAGAGATAGACAATCTGACTATTTAACTGGAACATGAGTGACATCTAATCTATAACAGATTTGCAGAAGTACTTGAATAGAAGTATGTAGGATGTAACTTCTTGACATTTCCTAAAACGTGCGTGATTAAGATAATAAAGATGTAAATTCCAAATGTAAACAAATGCGATTTACCCAAGTCAGCATTTGAAAAATATAGTTCTTGTGCTGCAATGTTTTACTACAGTAAAAGTCAGAATCATGAGTACTCAGAATTTGTTTTAGTTCAAGTGAATTTTGGCTGGGCCCGTGAGGATGAAATAACGACTATGATAGAGTAAAATTTGCATCGTTATACAAACAGTATCTTTCATAAATATGTTACACATAAGGCGTAAAAAAATTCTTTGTTTCCGGTATCCCGACCTACCCTAAATTTTTGGCCCAACTCTAAATGTTTTTATGGCCTTGGAGAATTTTTTTTTTCAACTTTTTAACAAAAAATTGCAAAACTGCACTTTTTATGCTTTAAACATGGTCAGTGATGTTAGAAACCAACTTAGTGATGCTCCAAAGGCATAATTCCCTGATTTGTATTTATTTTTTGACACAAAAAAAAAAAAAAAAATTCCGACCTACCTACCCTAATTTTTTGAGCATGTTACCGGAAACAAATATTTTTTTAGGCCGAAGTAACTGAAATAGACATAGATAACAAAATGAGCAAACTTCCGAATTAGGAGAAAAATTTTTGATACAACATTTAAACGAAAATAGTCAGCCTGTAGTCAAGCTGTTTTTACACGGAACTACATTCTCCGATTTTCAAAATATGTCCAGATATTAACGATTTGAAGGAAGCGGCTTATTGGGGGATAGGGGGTCCAATGATTGGCAGTTTTAAATATAGGAATGTAAATGGTGGCCTCTATCTAGGTCTAGATTCTGAGTAGCCAAATATCTCCAACACGTAAACACCATTTTGCATCATTACTCTGGTCCTACAATGACAAAGTTGGCATATTAACTATGATACATTTTGAAAGATTTCGCCTAACTTTATTCATATTTGTTAAGTTCTTTTTACATTTTGTTTTTACATATTTTTAGAAGTAATAGACGGGATGAAAGTGTGCTGTTTGTGTTTTACAATTCCTGATAATATGCAGGATATTTTGCTCAGTTTTCCCAGAGATCGCTATCCCTGTATTAAGATTAATTTAGCAGCGAATAAGATTTGCATAAATGATATTGTTGCTAAGCAAACTATATCTATTGGTATCGCAAAAAAGTAGCAATAATTTGAAGATTTAGTATACTTATAGCGTGTTAGGTTTAAAAAAAAATTGTTTGTTTCCGGTATCCCGACCTACCCTAAATTTTTGGCCCGACCCTAAATGTTTTTATGGCCTTGGAGAATATTTTTTCATTTTTTTAACAAAAAAAAAATGCAAAACTGCACTTTTTATGTTTTATTTTTTAACATGGTCAGTGATGTTAGATATCAACTTACTGATGCTCTAAAGGCATAACCCCCTTATTTGTATTCATTTTTTGACACAAAAATAATTTCCGAAAAGTCTCCCTTAATAAAAAAAAAAAAAAAAAAAAAAAAAAAAAAAAAAAAAATCCGACCTACCTACCCTAATTTTTTGGAGTATGTTACCGGAAACAAAGATTTTTTTAGGCCTTATCTATACACCAAACTACGGTAGCTTTTACCACGTGCTACATTAAATTATGTGTTTGTTTTGTTATGGGTTTAACGCCCATTTTTCAATGTAATGGCGGGCAGTTATCCTAACGGTGTGCAAGTACGTATATGTACAGGCGCATGTCTACGTAAGCGTACACGTTAACGTGTACGTATATATTTACATGTGTACGCATATTTTTATACATGCACGTATAATTCGAAAGGCTCGAAAGCAAAGCAGACTTTCGGCCCAAAATCGTTCACCATAATTACACACTAATGTTATTAAGCAGGAGCAGTAAACTACTTTCCAAATCAGATTAAAAGAGACTGAAAGAGCACGTATGTCAATATTGACGCAGAAGTTATGAACCTTTTCAGTGATTTAGTGAAACATAACGGTGAATTATATTTGAGACAGTTTTACGACATTGATTATATCATTTTCGGTCCTGCTTCTGTACACCCCTGGGTAGCGCACGAGTAAATCATGTTATAGGTATTCAAAATAAACAAGAATAAAAGCAATTATGTAAAACGACAAAAAATCGACCTTTATAAGATTTTTATAGATTCGTTTATTTGCATAAACTTTGTTAATTATAACATGTGCTTTCGATTTCATTCGGTGTTAAAAATATCAAACCAAAGAATCAAATTTCTTCCGTTCGATAACATCAGGTATTATCAGCCTAAAACTCTTATTATTTTTGATAACAAATTGCCATGTTTACTGAAATATCAACAATTTGAATTAAATATTCCGCCTCTTGAAATTTGTTGAAAATATGTAAATCACAAGAAGTAGGCTATATCCACCAAACCATTTTTGTGCATTTTTATGTGTTACATATCCGGTTTGAAACTACAAAGGACCAAAAACTGAAAAAAACTCCAGTGAACTGGGAAGTACATATTTAAATTTATTTTCCTTGACAGTCACTTTGAGCTGTAAAGTCCTTGCGGTTAGACAAATAATCCATATTTTGTATTTGACTTAAACATAGCAATAAAACTATATATCATTTCGCTGCTCATCGTTCGTGCATTAATATAATAAACAAGACTCGGGCCGGACAAAATAAAAGGGAAGGATATCAAATATAAAAGGAAAGGATATTTAAGTTACTACAGAGTGAATATAAGACATTTAATACATCTGTTTATCATCAGCGTAACCTATTACGCCCGCTTGTCAATGTGTTAGCTCTGAACAGGTATGAGGATTCGCTGACGTATTTGTGAAAGGATACTTTATCATACATGATGGGGATTTCACTTTTGTCTCTAATTGTTGCAGGTAAATGTCATCTATATGTTTATAAAATTTTACCTGTTTCAAAATGTAAAGTATTTGATAGTTTATTTTCAAGCAGGTAAATATAATTTTACGAGTCTTGTTATGTATGTATAGTATGAATGATGTATGACATAGATCAGCCGCTTAAGCATAAAAAGTTATGCATTTGCATAAAGTTTGGTTCAGTATAGCGTATTAACAATAGACAAGACGAATATTCTCTAATGTAACTTGAAAGATCTACCTCCGAACTGCTTTTGGAATTAACAGTAATAAATGTAATTATTGAAAACAAGACAATCAAACAATTGATGTGAATTAAAACCCTGTATTATTGAAAATATATTGAACTGATCTACTTTCCACAGACAGTGCTTTAAAATATAGAATGGTATAACATTATTGCGAAGAACAACAAAATGAAGAACAAATGAGAAAAGAAATAGCAAATTGTTATGCTAAATTGAACGTCGGGTTTATCGCTTAGGAATTGATAAAAACATGAAAATTGTTACATAAATTTCATAAAAAAATAAAGACGGATTTACAAAACATTTTAAACGTACAAACTTATTTGACGCTGACTATTACTACTCATAATCAAATAACACAAACATATTTCGAAAATTAAAAAAAGAATTCTTCGTATTTTATTTCGGATATTTTTACATGTTTCCTCTTTGTGTAAATCGCTGGTCTATAGTTTATGCTATTACCCGATCTATAGTTCAACACGTTGCTTGGCAAAAGTCAAACATTGAGAAAATGTATTCCTTTGTGTCGTATAATAATACACTTATTGCATTGTTTGCGTGTTAATAAATAAAAACAACAACAACAACAACTTTTGAAATCTGGGGCAAATAATATGACTATTGGCCTATAAGCCATTTAACAAGTTTATGCTATAAATCCAGTGGAAATATCAAACATATCTCTGGTGGATTTCCAGTGGATTACTATTTATTATATATAACACTGTAGATCACTAACTCCCAGAGACAGAACATCGGAGATGTTAGGCTGATAATAGAGCTATAAATATTGTTCATTTATATAATAATCAGCCATGGTCACTTCTTTTGATTTTATTTAGTCGAAATGTGCACCAAGACACAAGGTTGTTTTTATTTATCTATATAATTAAAATATTAATCTGCCATTATATCTATGATATATTCGCTTTTGTATTGGATTCTATTTAAGGAATTAAAACAGGATCTTGATCACCTTCCCGCACCTGTAACGTAATAAAACGTATTAACGTCTGATGACCGTTTCACGCTTCCGTAGAGTCGATATTTATTACACGAAATTCATTTTGAAACTATTCCTAAAATGTCTAGGCAGCTCTCAAATACGGAAATATCAAACATCCGAGGCATATACTGACACTTTTAGACAACATCGAAAATGACCTTTTGAACTATTTGACGAAGTTCCAAAAATCTCTCTCTATATATATACCCGTGCTCCGTTACGGACCCCTGTGGGATTTGTGTTTATTCTGAGTTCAAATATTTTTTCGTAGGTGAAAAGCTGACATGTCGCGCTTAAGCCCATGTATTTTCAAATCGTTACAAAATGCTGAAAATTGACTCTCCATTAGCAAAAAATAAAAAATGATAAAAAAAAAAACAACAACAAAAATGTATAAAAAAATAAATAAATAAAAGTCCACGCGCAGTACGTAACACCTGCGCGTGACCCCTAACTATAGACCAATAGAAATGAGACTTTCGTTTTCAAGTTTAGCCTGTTTGTTTCCATTTTCTTTACTTCCGGAAAAAGCTGAAGGTCATCTGACGCCATTTTCTGTGTTGTCAAAAACATACGTATGCCTCATGAGATTGTATGAAAATGTGCCCGTGGCAGAATACTTAAAGGTCACAGATTTGACTCCTCATTTCCACAGGTATAGTAGGCATAGGAATAAAGAAAAATGTTAGAAAATATTCATTTTTCCATTGATTAATTGAAGATGATTATCATTCCAACTGTATATGCTTGATTATGCGCACAAGCATTCAGTTGACATACTAAATCAGTTATTGAATGGCAAAATGTTATTGTGAATCAGTCACGCATATATCAGATGAATTTAAATTCAACAAAAAGCTTTTGAATTTAATGAGTAAATATTTCTCTTATATTAAATTACTGAATTTATGCATGTGCTAATATTAAGCCGTGTGAGTTCAAGTTTCCTTCTTTTGTATAAGTAATGCGTGAACATAACTTTACATGCTTTACAATTATTCTTAATATAGCATTTTTAGCTCAGGTGAGTTTTTCTGATCGCTCGATGTCCGGCGTCGGTTGTCAGGGGCCTGGATGATTTTGAACTGTACACCAGATAGAGTACCAGCATAACTATGAGCCAAAAAGCGGTGATGCGAGTATGGGGTAGATGTGTGTGTGTGTGTGTGTGTGTGTGTGTGTGTGTGTGAGAGAGAGAGAGAGAGAGTCCCGATTGGATTTTGAAAGGGCATAACTTCTGCATCCGCATTTTGACAGGTTGTTATTTTTTTTAATAATGCGTCTGCCCATAAATTGCGGATGTATCCGGTTTTATCAAACAGCCATTGATATATCCTTCTCACACGAAAGTAAACTTTTCCTAGAAAATGTAAACCACATTTAATTATTTCGGTATCCTGATCTAGATTTAATTGCAAATCGATATTGACATTATATTAAGCGCTTTTTGTTCTCCCTTTGCATGCTTGAATATACCAATGTTTTACTCGGTGCCTCTATGGCCGAATGGTTAAGGTCACTAACTTTGAATCACTAGCAGTTCACAGATGTGGGTTCGAGCCTCACTCGGGGCGTTGAATTCTTCATGGCGGGCTTACGGAAGGTCGTTGGTTTTACCCGGGTGTCCGCCCGTGATGAAATGATGCAAGGAGGAGCACCTGGGGGAAAAATTAGGACCAACTTTTATCAATAAAATTGTTTCTTTATATAATTTAGATTGAAGATAAATATCGAAGTTGTTACCACTGCCCGTTCCTGGTCGGTGCCAACAGTGTTCTTTTTGTCATCACTGTCTGTTTATGTGCGTGCGTGCATGTGTGCGTCTGTGTTTCTATTTAAGGCGGTCCTATTTGGCGATGTGTGGCTCTGGTTGTATTTGCCGTGCCTTATGATTGCAAAGAATCTACCCTTACCTTTTCCAAGATAATTACAGGAACAAATAAATCTATTTCAAAAACGAATTTGATAAATCTCATGCAGAACGAAAGAACTTGATATAGCCGCCAAACTCCCTTTAAGCTTTACATTTTATTGCATTTTTTCACGATTTTTCATTTCTCAGGTGTTTAATTTAATTGTACGCACAGGCGTATCGGCGTATGACCAGGTACGCCCCTGGTGGCGTCTGGCGTCTGTCGTCTGTCTGTCAACATTTAGCTTGTGTATGCGATAGAGGCTGTATTTTTCAACTGATCTTCGTGAAATTTGGTCAGAATGATAACCTTGATGAAATCTAGGCCAAGTTTGAAAATGGGTTATCTGGGGTCAAAAACTAGGTCACTAGGTCAAATCAAAGAAAAACATTGTGTATGCGATTGAGGCTGTATTTTTCAATTAATCTTCATGAATTTTTGTCAGAATGATAACCTTGATGAAATCTAAGCCGAGTTTGAAATTGGGTCATCTAGGATTAAAAGCTAGGTCACTAGGTCAAATCAAAGAACAACCTTGTGTATGCGATAGAGGTTGTATTTTTCAGTTAATCTTTATGAATTTTAGCCAGAATGATTGCCTTGATGAAATCTAGACCAAATTTAATAAGGGTTATCTGGGTTAAAAACTAGGTCACTAGGTCGAATCAATAATAAAATCTAGGCTGAGTTTGAAAATGGGTCATCTGGGGTCAAAAACTAGGTCACAAGATCAAATCAAAGAAAAACATTGTGTATACAATAGAGGCTGTATTTTTCAATTGATCTTCCTGAAATTACGTTAGAATGTTTGCCTTGATGAATTCTATGTCAAATTTGAAAATGGGTTATCTATGATTAAAAAGTAGGTCACTAGGTCAAATCAAAGAAAAACCTTGTGTATGCGATAGAGTCTGTACTTTTGAATTGATCTTCATGAAATTTTGTCAGAATGACTGCCTTGATAAAATCTAGGCCGAGTTTGATTATGGGTCATTTGGGTTCAAAAAGTAGGTCACTAGGTCAAATCAAAGAAAAACCTTGTGTATGCGATATAGGCTGTATTTTCCAGTTCAGTTGATCTTCATGAAATTTGGTCAGAATGATAGCCTTGATAAAATCTAGATCAAGTTTGAATATGGGTCATTTGGGGTCAAAAACTAGGTCACTAGGTCAAATCAAAGAAAATACTTGTTTATACTCAAGATTTTTGCTCCAATTTTAATGATAATTGGTCAGAATATCTTTCTCCATGAAATCACTAGGTCAAACATGTTTACACTGTTATGGTGTGTTTCTCAGGTGAGCGACCTAGGGCCATCTTGGCATTCTTGTTATAACATTTGATTAATAAACTCCGGGGCTGATGTGACTAGAACATGTTTAAATACATTGCTCGCTCTTTCTGTTCTTTGGAATGTTACATAATTGCAATATAAGTTGTTTAATCGGTATCAAAAGCAAATAAAATTACCGAGCTAACGTTGACATGAATGTATCGAAAAGACGGCAATTGGAAAAATGGTTCTAACTCCTTTGCCTATTTTTTTTTCATGTGCACTTTCAAATTAAGCATGATTTTGTAAATCTTATATATGTTCATACAACCCAGAAAAAAAATCAGAAATCAGTCCTTTAATATAAGTGTTCTAAAAGAGAAAGCAAATAGATAACAAGTTCAAAAGTTTACAAGTTTTATCATTGAACTAGAAGATCATATACCTCTATGGTACATATATATCGTATATAGATCTACATGGCAACAGTAGCATTTAAACATAATGTTGTCACTGAAAATTGTTTTATAACATAGGCCCTATTTTAATGAAATATCGAGAATATTGATATTTTACATGTTTTCGTTTAATTTGTTTAAGAAATAATATATCTCACCACAGTAATTTGTTGTTGAATAAAATCACTGTTTGGAGATCAGATGCGAAGGAATTATATAACGAAGGCGCAGCCCAAGTGATATGCTAATACTTATTCGGAACGACAAACAATGATTTTATTCAAGAGCAGATCATTAAATGAGATTATTTCGATTCTAACACGTTACCAAGGATTTTTAAGTTAATCCTTGACGACGTCCATCAAATATTTGCCTGCTTTTTTTGTTGGTTACTTTTCCAGCGCGCCGCTATGCCGTTTGACGCTATGACGTAATAATTGAGACCTCAGAACAAAGGAAAACAAGTCGGGTCGTGTTAGATTTTTTTTTTTACTTTAACTGCATTGAAACATATTTTGTGTGTTTTCACTGTTTCAAGGAAGTGTTTTAGTGTCCTTAAGACGTGAATTCGGTGTCATTTGAACAGAATTCTGAATGTGAATAATGAAGTGAACTATTTGTTTTATAGTGCGAAGGCAAAGTATAAGATTCATTAATCAGATGTATAGTAATTATTAACAAATTGTATTTTTTTCAAAATATCAAGTCCTTATTTCTTTGCAGAAACGCCAAGTTACAGGACAATTATTGTTTGATTTACCTAGTCAGCTAGTCTGCAGAGAATGCTACCAATTCGTCAAAGGACATTTAACTGCCTAGATGCCCGTTTGTTTTACAAATATGTCAAATATATGTACACCAAAATTAAGTTCAACGTCAATGTTAACTCAAAGAAGTATTATCTCATTTTCAAATTAATTCTGATGCTTTCTAAAATGAAGGGAACATTAGATATTTTTATATTGCTGCTTATGTTTGAAATTTACTAGCCTTCATTTTATTAAATTGTCTAAGATTAACGTGATTAAAGGGAAAGGCAATTTTTAAGCTTATTTTAATTCAGTCTGCTAGGATTTCTTAAATCATTTTAAAAAGTGAAAGAATTTTTAAAATCGGCTCAAAAATGAGGAAGTTATGCGCACTTAAATATTTTATTAAATTGGCGGCCATTTTGTTTCCATGGCAACAAAAACAAAATGGCGGATTTATTGAATTTCTAGATACATATTTGTACTGTATTTACTTATTTCTGTGAAATGATTTCTCTACCTTTTCCAGTTACAATGAAAGAAATTACCATGTTTTATATCTTATACTCAAAAAAGATAAATTATATTATGAAATTAACCTATTCAAATGGTTATTTGCTAAACAGAGAATTCAGTAGTGTGCAAATGACGTCATAAACACACTAAAATGGCTGCCTCAATGATCAGTCGTTTTCTTAAATTTCAAACTGCCATATCTTTGTCAATAGTGGTTCGATTCTAAAATTTTTTTCAGCGTTATGAAAGACTTTAGAATGGCTTTAACTTATTTTCAGACACTCCTTACCATTTAAGTAATACTAATACATTGTATTATCTTTTTCTAAATATGTTGAGATACTATATGTCTCTATTTGTTCAAGAAAAAAATGGCGGCTGATTTCTGCCTTTTTGTTCTGGTGTGTTGGCGACATCAAGCTCCATCAAGCCAACACGCCGGTGCGACAAACTAGGGACGAAAGTTGTATTTATCATATCGGCGCGCTAAAGTTTGTGCGTTTAAAGCTCATTGGTACGACAAAATAAATATTTAATGTGCCTTTAAAATATTAAATAAAATAGGACCTAGTATTAAGCCTTGTGCTACCACGTAAAACTTCCAGAAGATCAAATTTTATATGGCCAGTTATCTACTGTGAAACTACCTATCCGTTAAAGACAGTGTGTGTTCTATCATGCCATATATGTTTGTGGTAGCCTAAGACAACAGGCACGTATTTATTTTGGAGCGCGTAGGCTTCCTAAAGTCGCCAAACTACGTATACCGACATTGGTGAAATTATAGTTGCAAATGCCGTTACTAACTTTCTCCATACATACGCTATAAAAGTAGTTCAGTACTTCTATGAAATTCAGGGGTTTAAGAGTAAACAGATAGATACCATTTACCTAGCATATGCAATAAATGTGAACACTATGATTTGTAAATGAAAAATATGACAGGGATGATAAGTTTTTGTAAATAACTTTGTCTACGCGTTGTACAACTTTACGACGTAAATATTCATCACGTGACCAAGACCAAGAACACATGGTTCCGGTTCAGCTCTACCTTTCTCCATACATGCGCCGTAAAAGTAGTTCGATACTTACAAGGAATTGAAAGATATGAGAGTAAACAGATCGATGCAATTTATTATGTATATGCAATAAATGTGAACACGCGTTGAACTACTGTAATTACGCGGTAAATATTGGTCATGTGACCAAGGCGTATGACACACGGAAAACTATAATAATCCGCTAAAATATAAGTCGTCGGTAGCACCAATCTTTATAACTTGAAAATCACGGATATAGACTTTTTCATGAAGTATTTGTAAAAAACAATTGTCAGTCATAATTAAAAATGCCATTAGGCTCTTTTCTTATATATTACTGATATGCTGCTAGTCTTGCCAACCCTTTTGTGGTATTTTGTTGATATGCTGCTAGTCTGGCAAATTTTTCCAAGTGCGCCTGATATGTAGAAATTATTTGGCCGTCAACATACTGAATTTTTAATCTCATTTTGTTTTTTGTAAGATTTCTAAAAAATTGTTACACACTTTTGTAAGATTTTTAATAATTTGTTACACAGGTTTGTAAGATTTTTAAAAATTTGTTACACAGTTTAGAAAATAAATATTTTAACATTTTTTCTGTTTGATCTCATGGTTTTATGCATTGTCATCTCACTTAGGAAGATCCTGCCATGACTGTCTGTCAACCCTGCTTTCAGTCTAGTCCGTTTGATTTTTGAACGTAGCCAAAGACATAACAAACCCTATTGATTTTGGTGTAAAGGTCAATGCGACCTTAAAGCATTCGTCTGCTATTACTGATGATATGACTTCATACATACAGACATTGGTTCCCTATTAGATCTAGAGTCATGTCAAAGATTATGATCTGAGTAACCGTTACTTACTTTGGTCTGGATGTGGGTTACTTTTTGGGTTTAGCGAGTTAAAAAAGGCTTGAAGCATTTCAGCTTCAGCTACGCTTCCCTACAGTCCTCTCGGGGCTTTGATTGTCTAGGGGTTTGGTCTAATCTTCGTCGCCACATAACCTTAATTGTGTCGATGCGACGTTGAACCTAACGAAAAATATTCGAGGCTGAGCTGTATGGTTACTATAATCAGGTTCAGAATCAAACGTTTAGCTAAATGTGCACATAAAAGTCTTTCGGTAATTATTTTGCCGGATTTAAGTTTCAGTCAGTCATGCTTATGCTTTCATTACAATATAGATCTCGTTTTTCAAACTTTATTTACACAGTGGCGGTAGCATTTACAATGAGCATCGTCTAAACTTAATTTGACCTTATCTTGTCATCTAGGTATGTATAATTTTTAATGCGGTCAAGAATCTAAAATAAGGCCACACCAAATTAATTTCTTGGTCATCGGAATTTTTCCAAAAAATTTAGGAGCGAGCGAGCAAAATAAAAATAAAAATATTTGTTTTTTCGATTTCACCTACTTTTGGAGCGGGCGAGGAGCGATTTGAAGAAAAAATAAAAGACCTTGTCACAAAAGTCAACAAGCACTGCAAAAACATATCAAAATGGCTTGAAAAGACATAAAAGAACCAAATATCTTTAAATGTTGAAGGTTTAATCACAAACTGTTCCTAAAGTACATTACAAACATTTAGACATTTAAACAAACTGGGGGAACAACAGGCGGATACAAGAAAATCTGGCAATTTGACCGTATTTCTAGTGTATAGAACTAATGTGCTAAGTTTTATCCTAGGCAAGCCAGTACCCTGGCCACATAAAGGGTTTTGCCTTAGATTCTGTCACTACATAAGAATAAGAAAGCCAATTAGTGTATAACAGAAATCATTATATATATGGAAAATTCTGCAGTCACCTCACCAGTACATTAGGTATACTCATGACCTATATATACTCAGCGTCACTGAAAAGTTACCACCTAATATATACCTCTTTACTATTTTATACAGTATCGACGTCACTTTTTCATGGCCTGTGAGCGGTCTATTACTCATAGACCCTGTCTGATCATGTCTCCTAACGCATTTCATGACTGTCAGGTGAGAACAGTATGTACGACGTGCAATTTCGCGACATGAAAGTTCGGCGTCAACCATGCCAATGGCTTGATGGCGTTGATTGCGCCTTAAACATGGCATTCTTAGCAAGGATATTCTGGGTTTTTTAACGTATTCCATTTAGGCTGTCGACTAACTTTCAAGTGCGATGAATGATTTGTGATAGTAAATTCGTACATGTCGACATTGCTGAAAAAAGTCATTTTGCAGGTGCAGCCCGTGCCTCAAATGGAGTTAATTGAATTTGACAAATCTTTACACCAGTGACGTCTCAGCTGCGTCAAAAATGTAGTCGTGTTATGCTTTTAACACAGTCCAGTGCGATTTTTAAAATATAAGGGCCATTATGGTGGTAACTTTTCAGTGAAGCTGAGTACATCATAGTGTCTGTCAACTTTCAATGCAATTTCACAAGATACCAAGAAATCCATCATCAACTGATGGCCAAATTCACTTGTAAATTCAATGACAAATTTTGCACTTTCTGTTGTTCTTTGATTTCACATTTAACTTTGGCAGATAAGGCAAGACTTACTTTTGATGATGCAGGTCTTAACAATAAATGCATTATCATCTTCAGTTTCTTTTTGATAAATAGATCTGATGGTACCCATTAAACAAATTTGAAAAAGGATCTATAAACAGTTATATAATATTCTTGTTTTTCAACTCTACTTGAAAAATAAAAAAGTAAGCCTTTATTGCATGTTTTCTTGGATTGTGAGTTTGTAAGCTCTTTAGAATTCCTTTGCCCTAATAAAGTTCCATGTGCGTACCCCTTCTCCGCAAGAAAATTGTGTTCATTTTACATAGCTGACAGAAGCAATGTTCCAGTCATTAAAATCAAAGTTATTTCAACAATACTTTATTTATGATGTAACACTGTATGTTAAGTCCAAACTGAATTATACCGCCTGTTCATCATTTAAGTACTACCAAATTACTGCTGATATATGTGTATAATTTTAAGGATTGCAGCAAAACGTTGTTTTAATCACCAGCCATTATTAAATGACACTGTTTTAAATAATGAGATATTGATGTTCATCTTGAGAAAAAATGTTCTGCGGAAACTCTTTCTGATGATCTTTCAAGGAGATATTTATACAATCTAACTGTCATTTCGGCTGTCAGTTTTGCAAACTGGGGCAACACAGAGTCTCAGACATGTTCTTCTGGTGTTTTAATGGACAATTATGATTAAAAGTATTAAATTTTATGAATTACTATCGCTTCACAGTGATAATAAGGCCCTTAAACAGTGAAAAACGCCCGCTCTGAAATTTTGAAATCGGTCTGCAAAAACTGAAGCGAGCGGAAGCTGATTTTCCAAAAAAAATATTTGTTTTTGATTTTGGAAAAAAAATGAAGCGGGAAATCCGTTGACCAAGTAATCACTTTGGTGTGGCCTAAGTGGGCCAGTAACCGAACATAGACTTTCACGGCCTTTACTATTATCATTATACCAGATTTAGCCTAGCTGTTTGCGAATAGAGTCTGGTGGTGTATAACACGGACACACGCGAAGCCGTCTTTTCTGGGAAGAACCAGTACGGGCCTCTTAATTAGGTGGGAGACATTCAAGGTCGTCTAAGAAATTTCCATTGCCTGGACTGGGGTTCGAACCCTGGACCTCTGGATTGACAGTCAACCGTGTTACCACTAGACCACAAGCCTACATAGTTTTAAATCTTTACATATCGTGGCATGTTAACACTTTCTTGCTATAACGCAGTATTTTACAATACTTTGTGTTCGATATACGCAAGTACAAGCGGCTTTAAGTGAATTGTGATATAATTTACAGATCTGTTGTTAGGGTATTAGAGTAGATAACCTTTGCCTTTTCGTTGAGAAGCTCAATAAATTTGCAATATCAATAAAGCATTTGCCCATGTTGCCGTTCCTCTTGATATTATGGGACGTCCATGGGCGTTTATTACACAGATGGAATTGTGTCGGGTCGGATCACGTAGCCCGAGTAAAACGCTCTAATACCGTCAACCGGAAGTGGGGTTTTACAGCATTGTTTACGGCGTTTGTTTACATTATCAACGGGGGTAAACCAACATTTCTACAAAAGTAGTGTAATTTCTTCATTCAAATAATATTTCATCTGGTCAAAAAATGGATCAGATGTTTATTTCGCTTCGATGTTTCTTTGACATTGAAGTTGTACCTTCTCATTCCACCATATTGTTCTCGCATTGTTCGCAGTCCTTTGGATTAGGAGGTGGTGTGAAATTTTGACCAGAGAACAGTGTTCTTGCGCCTTGTTCGTGTCATTAGGGCGATTGTTTCTCGTGTCGGACACAGAAGAACAAGAAGAACGAAGCGCCCAATGACACCCATAGGTTTCATATACAAGTGTACAAGAATACCCGCGAAAGTCATATTTTATTGTTAGATCTATACGTCAAATTGGTCTCGACAGTTTTAGATTTTAAGTAAAAATATTAAGTGCGTAATGTTTCATTTAAAAAATACAGTATGAACTTTGTATACAATTATAATCAGTGTCAATGTGTAGCCTTTGTATCATTTTAACCGGTATCAGTCGCTGTCAAAAGCGTTTGTAGCTTAATTAAATATAGCCTTATAAATTGTTCGTTTGAACTGCTTACACTTAATATATTTTTACTTTTGTTTGTTTCAGCAATCATTGCTGTAAAAGCCTCTCCTCTAACACAGGAGCAGCTCGACACTCTCGCCAGTACCATAAGTATCAGAGCTACAAATCTATACAACTTAAGGGACAATGAAAAAACGCATACCGTTAGAATATATGTCAAAAATGTCGGTAACGCGAACATTCCGGCTTCAGGATGGCGTCTGTATTTTCACAGCATGTATCTTGTGTATCCCGATATATTTCCAAAGAACATGTCAGTAGAACTAGACGTGGAACATGTCAAAGTTGGCATGATTCAAGGCGACTTGTACTACCTTGAACCAAGCAGTGGGTTTGTAGAGATACAACCGAATGAAGTAAGGGAATATGATATCAAAGTTGCTTGGTGGTCAGTCTCTAGAACAGACTTCATGCCTCACTGGTATGTAGTGTCTAAAAATGATTTAGTTGAGCCGCGTGTAGTGAACACCACAAATAGTCTAGGTTTGGAATATGTAGAACCTATCGATGACGTCAGGCAGTGGAAGAGGTTCGCGGCAGACAGATATAATCCGTACACAGCACAGGAAAGACTGCGAAGATACAGAGTGGAAGACCAGGGAAAGGTACGTCATTTTAATTCTTTAGAAACTTATTCTTGAACGAGAATACGATACATGTAAGAATATTCAAAAAGCGCTGATAAAACATATAACAATTGACTGTGACACTAAGAAATATATACGAGTGAAGAATGTGTCTAGATTTTACACAATCAGAGAACTTCCTTTGATAAAATGATAGGCTTCAGGTTGACTTTTCTGAACTTCGCTTATACCAAGACGTTTTTATTGGGAATTTAAATTGGTAAGGTAATTGACTCTTAACATGACGCGTTACCTAGCAGGGAGATCCGACACCACTCACGACAATGTGACAATATCCTGATGTTCTATCGTGTCGTTTTTCATTGTATCATATGCCGAGTGGCGTGTCACATTGTAGTGCACCGTGTCGCATTGTCATGCGTGATTTTGCGTACGATACGACGCGCAACTTTACAAAACGACGTGTGACACGACGCACAAAAATACAACACAAAATTTCGAAATTACAGTGACACGACATGTTGTATTGTTGTGCATTATGTTGCGTGTCTGGTTATATTGTCGTTAGTCGTGTCGCATGTCGTGCGTGACTATAAAGCCCTAAAGGAGGTTACAACACAACAATGCGACACAACGCACGTCAACGCAACACGATGCAAGAAAATGCGACACGATGCGTGATAGTGTAACACGACACGCACCAGCGTCGTGTCGCATTTTCCCGCTTCGAGTCGCGCGTCGTTTCTTATTGCCATGCGTCTACCTACAGGAATGGTCAGTCTGCACAAAACGCGACACGTGACAATTCGACACAACATCTTCGACTAGAAGAGACAATACGACACGACATATTCATGGCGCGCGTCCTGTAGCATTTTCTAGCGTCTTGTCGTGCGTCGACTTTAAACAGATGTCCTAAATAGGATTTCTTAAATAAATCATTATAAGCTACATATTTTAAAGAAAACATCATATTGCAATTTTGAAAACAGATGGTTTTGCAGAATCGTTTTTATTGCCTAGGCCAGGAACAAACGATAATGCTTTCTCGTAAAAAAGACTGTAATAGTGAGAATGTCTAACATTATAGAGAAGTCTGCATTGAAAGTGCATGTGAAGAGTAATCTTACAAATCACTCCCACAGACACTTGGGGTTCGGACCTCCACACACCCCATTCTCCTACGCCCCTGGTTAAGTTTAGCCAATATATTTTAGCATTTTACCATGTATTGAGCATAGGTGACGGTCATAAAAAGCATTTTGTAACATTTCAGCGTGTTTTTAAAAAATGCATTTTTACCATCAATGCTCTCAATACTAGAAGATATGCAACTTCTCACGAACACTAGAGAAACAATAGCCAGTTAAACGTTTAAATGAACCCCTACCAATGAATCACTGGTATCAATCGTCAGATCTGTTACCATTCTGTTAAATGACACCGGTCCCGACAACTGTCGTTTGTATTCCGACGAGAAATCAATAAATAATATAAATCAATCTATCTAAATTCTATGGAACACTTCCTTGCGAATAGATCCCTGCTTTGAACTGCGCATATCATTGCCGGGTACCAAAATCACACCCTGGTACCGGCGCTCCCAAGTACAGGTGGCACTCACACATACAGCGCTCGATAAGCGATTTTAGAGGAGCGATGGTGTAAGTATTTCTTATTGTATCTCCGGTAATTCAAAACTTTTCTTAAAATGAAAGATATCTGCGCCCTGATGAATAATTGGTGACTATGTTCTGTGAGTGTCACAACATTTCATCTTGAAATAAACAAAATACGGCGAGTTAAACGTGAACGTTTGACTCAAAAATGTCAAATGTCAAAACAACACGTAAAATACTCGGTAAATACTCCAAATGTATTCATTTTTGATACAGTATCGTATAGCCATGTCTTCTAACAACAACCAGTTCAAATTCCAAGACTTAAGTATAGGATAGACAACGAGTGCCGTTGTCTACGGGATATATACAACGAGCAAAGCGAGTTGTATATATCCCGTAGACAACGGCACGAGTTGTCTATCCGACTTAGACCACGTGACATAAAAACTGCAATTATTGAAAACTCTCCCACGCTTTCTATAGAAATTAGGATGAACGTGTTTTTGTAAGAGTAATATCATCTATGTACCGTTGGCGCTTAATTGTCAGTAGGGCATATGAAATAATGCAGGTTACTTGTATAAATTCAGTTTTACTCAAATACCGGATTTACTAAGATTTAACGTTCATTAACACTTTGAGTCGTTTGCAGTCACAAAATTAATGCTAAACAGTTAAATATGGATTTCTCAAAAATACTCAAAACTGGACTGCATGCTGAACAATTAGTTTTTGTGAGAAGTTTGCATGTTGGCGAAACACGATGACAGATACGTTGATTCGTTGATTCAAGAAGATAGCCAGGTTATTTATTTATTTAGTTAGTTAGTTAGTTAGTTAGTTATTGTTTTTATTTGTTTACTTTGTCTATCAGGATATAGTTAGAGCGTAGATGCTCGTAGGACTACGAATACCTTTTACTATATCGTGCCCTTCTTGTAAGAATGATGTAGTTGTTTTACTTTCTAACTGGGCCAAGTTGTTCGAAACTTTAACGGGTTGTAATTTAGTTTAGGTTAGTTTAGTTTATACTAATTTGTTTTAGCTCGATTGTGATGAAGCTTTAACTGTTTAAGCTTATTGTAACCACTCTCGAGTCCGTTTCCTATGAAAACTAGTACTGGGGTTATATGAGAAGTCATGGTCGTGTCCCCAATGATGCTCGAACCCACGACTACTGCATTAAGCTGATAAACTAACCGCCTGTTAAATTTCTATTCAAGATACTAGTCTTGGTGGGTGGGAAATACTAGTATGATGTTTTAAGTTTACTGTAAAGATGATTTAGTGTTTAAATCCTTAACAAGTACATTTGATTTTCTAAGTTTTCTAAACTGTCGAAATCTACTGATAAAGTTAATCGACCGTTAACTCAATCGCCTGTTAAAGTTTCGAACAACTGGATCCAGTTGTTTGCAAATGTAAGGATCGTGCTGACATGTCTTTTTTTATAAAAAGTGAACATAAAAAGTTACAACTGTTGGAAATGTTTCAGTGAATGTATAAATTACATTTTTACCCAGTTGGTTCTACACTACAAATATGTAGTTTATTGTAATTCAATTTTATTGATATCTAATAAGATTGGGTCATTTTTACGATATTAACATTTAGACGTTGTCAACTGAATTTACCTCAAAGTCATTCTTATTTTTTATCCCAGTGATAACTGGTGAGAATATTGCAAGGTCATTTAACTCCGGAGTTAGCCTGTATTGTTAGATGGTAAATTGACACGAAATTCACGCGTTTTTTTGCCCAAGTTTCCCCCGATATATATACAACGCTACTGTTGTATATGAAATATAGACGGGTACAAGTCTGCTTTGCGATTGGCTATTTACGGATTATCGTGGTCTAATTTGTTATATTTAAAGAATGACTCGTGTTTAAAGATGGTATGGGGTTTCAAAACGGCACTCACATCGCACAGGTGTTAATTTTTTTGGCGCTCAACAAGTACAGCTGGAGAAAAGTCTTCAGAAACGTAGACCTTGTTGTTGTTTACTCTCAGTGTGGTGCCTGTATGATCATAAATCATTATATTGTTAAAAAACTGACTGTAGAAGTCGACCTTTCTATGTTAAAACTTACGGCGACAATATTTTAACATTATTTTTTATTAAAAAGCTTCTTGAAAACTGATTAATGCTAAATTTTGATATGTCCTAGGATTTCGTTAAAAAATGAAAAACGTGCTTCAAAACATTCATATGACTCAGTGGGATCAGTGGACGGTAAGGTTTGCAAGAAGATATGTGTGTGCTTGCGTGCGTTTGTGCGTGCGTATGCGTTTGGTTAAACGCCGTTACTAAACAATATTTCAGGTCAATCTCAACGTTTTTGAATACCAGTATAATGCAGTGAGCATCCGTATGATATATATAGAGCCAGGTCGATACTTTTTTCGTTGGGGTGTGGAATAAATGTTTAATTATAGTTAATTAGAGTTAGTAAAACTCATTTATAACGGACTGACAAGTTTTCTATTCTTTTCTTTAATTTTAACAACTTACCATACGCCTACATTGAATGTATAATAAATGTTGAACGAAAATATTTTACTTGTTTCATTAGATTTAAGATTCAGTAAACACTCATAACAGAAAAATAGAAGGTTTTTACGGTGGATGATTTATACCATTTCATCAATTCGCCACGCGACCCCGTCGAGCGAAAACACGAGAATTAAAAAAAGTTAAACGCGGAGTGGTTAGCGAGCAAAAATTCGATAACATGTGGCGGCGCGGAGCGAAAACACGATTATGGGAATGGGGGGGGGGGGGTGCTGGCGTTGAGTGAGATTCAAGATGTAAAGCGGCTGGGTGCCCGGGTGCCCACCAATGTTATGCCTTTCAAACCTCAACTTCTTGCTCGGAGCCCGCTGATCAGCCAGTTTTCGCTCGACTCCCCCCGACGATTTACATATTAAATCTAAATTTTTTGTCTGCGATTCTCCATACAGAAAATACTAGGAATAAAAAAGGGCGAGAGCGTGGATTGAAAACATGATAATTAGTGGGGCGCTGAGCGAAAAGTCGATATTTACGTTATAAATCGGCGCCTAAAATTAGCGGAAAGACGGAATGGCATATATCAGCCACAAAGAATTTTGTTAAAATGTCTGTTCGGTACAAAAGACGCTCATATTTTAATATCTTATTAATTCAAGGAATTTATCAATTAATGAGTTCTTGTTTGGCTCTCTCAGGAATCGATGCGAGTCATTCCGATTTAATAGCAGACATGAGACGTAATGCCTAGTTCCATTAACTACTGTTTAATCCAACATCAAACTGTTCTTGGTGGTGTAATCTCTACCACACATAACTAACCAGTCCGATTCATCTCTTTTCCGTTGTAGTTGCCTTAGAGCTGACGATTTCTCCACATTTCTGAAGACCTTTCTCTAGCTGTACTTGGTGAGCGTCAAAAAAAATGCACACCTGTGCGATGTGAGTGCCGTTTTGAAACCACTTACCTTCTTTCAACACGAGTCATTCTTTAAATATAACAAATTAAGTCTTGGAATTTGAACTGGTTATTGTAGGAAGATATGACTATACGAAGCTGTATCAAAAATGAATACATCTGGAGTATTTACTGAGTATTTTACGTGATTTTTTTTACATTTGACATTTTTGAGTCAAACGTTCACGTTTAACTCGCCGTATTTTGTTTATTTCAAGATGAAATGTTGTGACACTCACGGAACATAGTCATCAATTATTCACCAGGGCTCAGATATCTATCATTTTACAAAGAGTTTTGAATTACCGGAGATACAATAAGAAATACTTACACCACCGCTCCTCCAAAATTGCTTATCGAGCGCTGTATGTGTGAGTGCCACCTGTACTTGGGGGCGCCGGTACCAGGGGGTGAAAATTGATACCGCTTCGACTGCATTATAACCGGATTATCGCTTCACCACGTGTTACACGAGGTTTGTTTACATAAAGAAGTGATGATCTGGTTTAACATAGCCGTAAGAGTAACAATTTTGGTTCCCGGTTTATGACATGCACTACACAAAGCGAGGGTCCAGCGCAAGCAAGTGTTCCCATTGTTCGTGAGAAGTTGCATATCTTCTAGTATTGAGAGCATTGATGGTAAAAATGCATTTTTTAAAAACACGCTGAAATGTTACAAAATGCTTTTTATGATCGTCACCTATGCTCAATACATGGTAAAATGCTAAAATATATTGGCTAAACTTAACCAGGGGCGTAGGAGAATGGGGTGTGTGGAGGTCCGGACCCCAAGTGTCTGTGATCACTCCTTCTCTTTCCCTACAGATAGCGAAGCTTGTCATACCAACGCCGTTAGAAGTTGTGATCAGTGAAGATGAAACCATTGTCAATGTGGACAGTTCATGGAAAATTTTTACGGCAGATACTACTTATACATCAGTTGCTGTTTACCTGAAAGGTAATCATCGATGTTTATTTTTCAAAATCTTACTTCTTTAAAAAACATTAAAGCAGTAAAAGCTGCTGATGCAATATTCGTTTACACGGATAATATGCTCGTGTAAAATAACGCAAGCCCATGTTTGCATCGCTTCAGTACAATGTCCGTATAACAAAATGTTTACCATGTTTAATATTATCTGGTAACGTCTCTTTTCAGGCATACTACACATGGAAATAGTTGACACCTTGCAAATGAAGAACATTATAATCCTAAATACAACAAATACGCTCGCCACTCCAGAATCTTACACATTGCGAATAGATGCGGAAAACAGTATCATTTATCTAAATGGCAAGGATTTAAATGGAATATTTTATGCAGCACAGTCACTTCGGAGCATACTTGATGGATATAATAGAAGAGATATCCCAGGAATTACTATTACTGATGAACCCAGATTTCACTACAGGGGCATGCACATCGACGTATCTCGCAATTTTCATCCTTTATCCGATGTCAAGAGGCTTATCAGGGCAATGGCAATGTATAAAATGAACAAATTACACATGCATCTATCCGACGATGAAGGTTGGAGGCTAGAAATACCCGGCCTACCCGAGCTTACAGAGGTTATTATGAAAAACAATAATAATACACATTTTATTGTAAATCATAAAATGTAGGGTACCAGAAACAAAACAATTATCTAACAGTAAAGAAGTACTAGTTAAATAATAAAAAAGTGGAAACTCCACAGTTGCCCAGCACGATAAGCATTTTGTGTATAATTTTTAAAAATGTAAATCATATTAGTTACTAGATAATTTGATAAAGAAATTGTCTATATGCAACCTGTTAACTGTTTGTTTCAGATTGGAGGTCAAAGATGTCATAATCCTAATCAGAGAAAATGTATAATACCCCAGTTTGGATCCGGCCCTTCCAATTTAACATCCGGGTCAGGATTCTTTTCAACAGAGGATTACAAAGAACTATTAAGATTTGCAAATGAACATCATATCCAAGTTATCCCAGAATTCGACATGCCAGGCCATGCTCATGCAGCAATTACATCTATGGAGGAACGTTATCGTAGGTATCACGAAAATGGGAATGAAATCGAGGCTACGAAATACAGACTCACTGATCCGGATGATAAATCCGACTACATTTCAGTCCAGCAATGGCTTGATAATGCTATTAATCCATGTGTCGATTCGGTTTATACGTTCATAGGAAAGGTGATGGATGAAGTAATTGAGCTGCACAAAGACATTCAACCACTAGAAATTTACAATTTTGGGGGAGATGAGGTTGCAAACCATGCCTGGGAAAAATCACCAAAATGCAATAGTTTTGTAAATGATAACCCACAATATAACGTCACAAAAGGTTTGTTTACATTTTATTTTAACTTTATTTCATCAGAAAATAGAGAAAATAGAAAGTTGTGATTAATTGTGAAAGCATAATTATGAGTATGAGGAAACGAAAAGAATTTAAGTGACAATTCCTTACCTAGCATGTGTTTAATGAAATGAAAAAAAATAACAAGCAAGAAAAGAATTGTAGGAAAATTTACAAAAATAATGCTCTAGATTAAGATATATATGCAATTATTTGATATGACTGTTTCAACAACAACAGCATAAAAACAAATTGTGGAGTAAGTAATATATTTTTGGAAAAACCTGCATGCAAATGATATTTTGTTGCTGATATTTTTTTCACGTTTGGTTGTAAAATGGACATGTTACCAATTTATACCATTGCAGGTATAAAGATGTATGTTGTTGAGAAAGTAGCACAAGTAACAAAAAAAAACTAAAAAGAACAAACTGGTTTCAGAAGGAGGTTCAATACATGCATTTGTAAGATAAATAAAACCATGTTACAAATACCATTGCAGGTATAAAAGTGTATTTTGTTCACAAAGTGGCAAAGTTAGCAGCAGAAAGAAATCTAAGCCTTGCTGGATGGGAAGATGGATTTGCAGATGGTCATCATGATCCTATAAGACCTGGTGACCTTGACACTAACAAAAATTATGCGATACCTTGGAATAATATTTGGGAATGGGGAGGTGGAGAACAGGCATATAAACTGGCAAATGCCGGATACAAGGTATTTGAATAGAGCACGATGAGACCTTTCATTGACGAAAATTACGACAATGCGTTTTTCTCCTACAAACAGGTAAACGCATACAGTCAAGAATTATATATAATATGTTTCATATTTTTAATGGTTACTGGTACTTTAAGAATATGGAATTCACTATACATGTATGTGTGTGTATGTAAGAGTAACGTTTGCGTACTGGATAGAACGTACCAACATTAATTTCAATGTCTGTTTCACAGGTGATTTTAGCACAGGCAACAAATGTATATTTTGACCAACCCCAAGAGCCGGATCCAGAGGAGCGTGGATTATACTGGGCCACAAGGTGTACAGATACCTTAAAAGTTTTAAAATTTATGCCGGACTCTTTATATGATAACATATTCGAAGAAAGAAATGGAAAACCGATAACAAGGCGTGACGTATGTGGCGAGAATTCGGAGAACTGTGAGTTGCTGAACAGAAAAGAAAATGTTATTGGTAAGAATTGTATATTTCTAGGAACAGTGTTACAAATATATACATAATCTTGGATTTTGTCTTTACAGTTTCATAAGGTAAAGAAAAACATAGACTATATGGTTTATTTCATTACAGGCATACAAGGACAGTTGTGGAGTGAGACTGTACGGACAGGGGAAAACATAGATTATATGATTTTCCCTCGAATAGTTGCGCTTGCGGAGAGGGCTTGGCATAAGGCGGACTTTGAGGAAGAATCCATATCAGATGATGAAAGGGAAGGTAGATTTAATCGTGAATGGGAGGATTTCTCCAATACCCTTGGATATAAAGAGTTGCAACGGTTAGATGATTTGGGCATAAAATATAGAGTACCACCTCCCGGTGCAAAGTAGGTCTTTACAATAGTCTATATACATTTCAAGAATCTTGTTTAATTCTATAATGCAATAAGTACTGGCACTTGTCAACTTGTTAATACATACTCGATACTAGTTGATTTCATTTAATGTCAGCCTTGAAATATTTTCATTATAATATAACATCATACATGTGTATGAATTAGTAAGATAATTAAAAATGTTAAGCTGGCACTTTCGTCAGACTGTTAAGTGTAAACTTTAATTTGAAAAATAACGATAATGATATTAAGTACTTGAAACGCTCTCTCTCTAAATGTATACAGATTTTCTATGGAAACAATTTTTATACACCTTTGGCCTAAGAGACATCAGTTGCTGCAACAGTTGCGCGATAGTATCACGCATACTTTAAACATTAAGTAAATTTTATTGTTAAAGAGTAATGGAAAATGGAAAGGTGGAGGTATCGGCAACATTTCCTGGGCTTGGGGTACAATACAGCAGCGACAATGGAAAATCCTGGCTTGGAGTTCCAAATGAACAGAATATACAATGGCGTGATGACTCAAGTCTTCATTTAAGGACTTTGTATGTGATTACATTCTATATCTTATAACTAACATATCCGTTGATTGAAGAATTATTGCACATCATCTACTCTTATTCATAATTACGTTTCTTTCTGAGAGCACACATGTAAAAACATTACATTATTAGTGATCTGCAGCGAACTATTATTTACAATAATTTGAGCCGTGCCATGGGAAAACCAACATAGTGGGTGTGCGACCAGCATGGATCCAGACCAGCCTGCGCATCCGCGCAGTCTGGTCAGGATCCATGCTGTTCGCTTTTAAAGCCTATTGGAATTGGAGAAACTGTTAGCGAACAGCATGGATCCTGACCAGACTGCGCGGATGCGCAGGCTGGTCTGGATCCATGCTGGTCGCACACCCACTATGTTGGTTTTCCCATGGCACGGCTCATTTATATTTAAAACGATAAGGCGTGGGTAGTCGACGAATTATACTGCTGGAAATGATACGAGTGAAGTAAATCAGCCAACATAAGAACATTATTCGGGATTCTGCCTCGACCGGAAATTATTGCTGACCTTTTTGTACCTCTCGGCCTCCTGAAACATGGCACAAAACTGCTTTTCAGTCTTGCACTCATTCGTAAGTGCTACACATTAAATAGTATATTATATCAGTTAGCTAATATTTATCAGGGTTTGATCAGTTATATTAACTGAATAATTGAAAAACAAACCATCAAAGTGAAAGATGTATGACTAACCTTTTATTATTAAACTTTATACAATTTACCTGCTTTGGCAGATCATAGAAATTTGTTATCGACAAGACTTTATCTATGACATTGAAACATGCACTGTTTACTTTCCCCCAAACCGGTTTGTCGGTATAAATGACTTACTAGTGAGTACAAGATTTCCTAATAATTCAAAAAGTTCATTAAAAGTGCATGTTATTTTATTAAGCGCTTCACTCAATGTTCTATTTTGTTGTTTATTAGCTTGTTATTTTCAATCTAAATATTTTCACAGTCAGGTAGGGTAGTAAATTTTATCTAAAAAGCGTTTGAACAGTTCATTATCTGCCTTAACATGCTTCTGATTGATATACGAGAAAATGTGTGTAAATAAAAGTTTTACAGAATGTATTTTCATTATGTAAACATTACCTTAAGGTTTTTATAAAGTTGATGATAAGGCTGATCGAATTATTTACAAACGTATTTTTATACTATTCTGCCCTCTTTTCCCCAAATGAATGTCAAAGAGTGGCGATATACACTTACAGACTGACCTCACCTAAACCTATCACACAGTTCAATCCATTTTATGAAACCGAAATACTTTAATGACTCTATTTCATATGTTTGATTGTTTAACAATAGAAATTTAAGAACGATCACAACAGATCAAAGAAAACAACAGAAAAAAAACCCAGAATTTTATGGTAGGTCATTTTAGGTTGGTGAACTGAGGATTTGGAATGCACTCTTTTATCATATGTTAAAGCTGATTTCTCGTGACATTCTACATTCTGGTAAAAGAGCTATTACTTACCGACTAAAATCTCGTAATTATATTTCGCTGTAGTATTATAACCTAACTTTAATTTTATTACGTTCAACATAGAAAGTAACCATTTAGTCTCATGTGTCTCGTCACAAAAATGACCAGTATTCTTTATTGTCTCACTCGGGTGAGTTATAAGCTGAGTGTTACAATGTCATGTAAGTAAATTGCGAACTGTCATATTCTAATGAACATGCTATGAGATAGAAATTCTATTTCTGGTAATTATTTGGACATATTTGCATTTTTAATAAAAGACATGCTTCCCAATTTCCTGATAAGATTATTATGTTACAATAGAAATTTGTTAAGCCACACTGTAAAACTTTTAGCTTCTTGATTCGATAATTATATGGTAATGTCAGTATAACATGTAGCAATGACATGGTTTTCCTGATCACATAAGAATTCATGTGGAAAGACAGTGTTTAACGTGTTTCATTATTAATCGAATATAACGGAACTTTTACAATCCTTGATAAAGGTATTTGATATTCAGATGAACATGCATTTTGATGTTCTTTTACTTGTACAGGTAAATCCTTTTGCGTTTTCTAATTTATGATTAATATCGTGTATTTATACTTAAATAACAATCTTGATACATTAATAATGTAATTTATATTAAGCGTTATGAATTCCTTCTGATTGATGAACATTTTTTAGATTTGTGTTATACTTCATAAATAATGAATAATCGGAAGATGGTGTTTTCATTTAATCATCATGGAGCATGTGTGGTTTACTTCCTTTGATATCTTTCGGGTTATGCTGTACAGGCGAATTGCTTTTTTATGAAATGATTTGTTTTATTTCAAATATTAGGATAAAACTTACCATCATACTTTGATATTATGCGGCCTACCAAAGTATACACTATAGCTGGTCAATGTACTAAATTGAAGTCAAATTGTGAACTGTACATATATTAGTTATGAACTACTTATTAAGTAGAATTTAAGCATATGACACCGGTAAATATTTGGTATCTGACTTTTATAAAATAAAAGAAGTGAATTGCATGTTACATTCCATGATTAAATATTGTTCTTTCTATAAAAAGTCTGTACAAATCAGAGCTGTAAATCGATCGCCTTTAGTTCTATTGATTTAATATAGTTTAATTCCTTGAACATTTGGTGGTCGGCAATAACCCGCTTCTGTTTGGATGCAATCTCAGTGATAGACTGTACATGGCGTGAGCAACTGTCAATGGTTAACGGTAGATGTTATTGATAATCTGGAGAAAGAAGAGAACTATATGCGAATACAATTACGGCTTCGAAATAATGGAGGTATGGATATTCCAAGAGGAACATGGCGGATATATTTTTACAGGTTCGTTTTTATTTGACAAAGTTTGTACAATCGCTGAAATAAAACAATATGCGTTGTCGGTAATTTAGAGCATAGAATGATCGTGTATTTATCTTAGAGAAACAAATTCTTGATAACATTAAATAAATCAGCCGATAATTGTTTTTGATGGGCTTAAAGACTGCTGAAAATTCACCTTGCCTTGAAATCTGACTGGCGAACACACTTTTTTTAGTATTTTGTTCTACCTTCATCGAAATGGAGACTGAATAATCTTGGAAAGATGTAGTTTTCATTTAATCATCACGGAAGACATACGGTTTGCCAGATATTCAAACTTCAAACGACCTCTTGAATGGACATACTGTGCTTTGCCTTTTGCTGTTACAGGCGATGCATTTTTTATGAAATAGATATTACGTTTTATGCTTCCAACATATTTATATAAACTTTAACAACACCAGTCTTTGAGTATTATGCGGCCTTCAAATGTAACACTATACCTGGTCTTAAATGTAACACTAAAATTGGACTCACATACGTGTGAAGATGAACATATCATTACCTCTTATGAACTACCTATATCAAGTGAACCTTAAAAAAGCATAGAAAGCAGCCGAGCTAAATAGTAGCAAACTTGGTTTGATCTAGACTTTTGATAAGAGGTTATGAAATGTGTGAAATGTGCAATGTTCATTCTCATTCATCTGGAAAGGGTATTGTGTCTGCCGTGTGGCGGTCGTAAAAAGTCTCCCCGTACATTTAATCAGAGCTGTAATATTTCGATCAGCACGGCTTTTATTTTGTGTTCTTAATACTATTTAGAACTTCAGCTTGAACATTTCGGCCTGGGTGGTTCCAATACACCCGCTTTCATAGTTTTGGGTATTGCGACATACCTCTAAAGTGCATTTTGCGCTGTAACATGGATAAATGTTGAATTCTGCAAAACCTGGGGCTAGATGGTGTGTACGGTAGCATGCATTTCCACTACTGTCCATTAACAGGCCCTATCAAACCGAGCCTGCAACATTTTCACTTTTGTTGTGTTGAGCGACCTGTAGAGTTTCCGATTTTTAAAAATTGTAATGGTAATTTATTTATACAAATACATGAAATGAACTTTACGATACCAATGACCAGAAAATTTAATAAAACTTAGTCCAAGTGTGGACTCTTCTTCTGTTTTCTTGGCTTGGTCATTCGTTTCCAAA
The DNA here is from genome assembly GCF_021730395.1 of Mercenaria mercenaria. Lineage (NCBI taxonomy): Eukaryota > Metazoa > Mollusca > Bivalvia > Venerida > Veneridae > Mercenaria > Mercenaria mercenaria. The sequence continues at coordinate 32,566,863 of NC_069362.1, forward strand.
GGGCAACATGTACGTTGTATTAATAAAAAAGTTTGAAGTGTTATATGTATAAATTAGCCTTTCTAATGTCCGGTTGCTACGTTGTTATTACCATTGTTTTAAACAAGATAGCACTATTTCTAAAGTTAATCCTAAATATTTTTACAAGTGTAGCATTTAAATATAATAAGAAAACAGGCATAAACAGACGTGTTGAAAAATTGTAAACGGATAATATATTTTATACCTCCAGCTGGTATAATTCTGTCGTTTTTATGGCTCTGAAGTTTACTTAGAAGAACTGTTTTGTTCATGAGTGTCCATGCCCGAGTGGATAATGTTGCTGTATTCGAATCACATACTCCTGGTCGCTTTGGGTTCAAAACTTCGCTTTGGTTGTAAAATGGCTGGCTCATGGAAGATCAATGGTTCTATCTAGGTGTGTGTCTGTGCCCGTAGGAGCACATGTGATGTTTCTGTACCATGGAAAAGCTTGGCAATGACCATATGACCTATATTGTGCTTGCACGACTCTACATACACAATTTTAATGGATTTGACCTAATATTTTATAGTTACGTGTTTCTAAATTTCGACGAACCAAACAATGACAACCAGATAAACTTCTCTTCGTTTTCATCTGGCCAGTGCAGAAAATTATTATATAACAAAATCAGTAAGAGCCCTCATACAGGGCAGAACGCTTAAAATAAATAAACAAAATAAATAAAACAATAACGGACTCGATTTGATTGATTCTGTTCATGATGAAACGTGGAACCCCACTTACGCCTTTGCTTAAACTCTATCAATTTATCGACATTGAACGGACCCCATGATCCTAAAGGACAATAATATTTATAAAAACCTGAATCAAGGAACAGCCGCCACTCAACTACTGTTGTTATAGTAAATGAAATTTGTCATTCGGCAGCATATGAAGCAATCAGGCTAAAATTTCATTATTTTTTTTTCTGATATTCTACTTCAGCCTTTATGGAGGGAAGGTCGAATCTTTGCAGTGCGGTTTGAGATTGGAACATGAAAATGGAGGACTGTTTTATTTCACACCTGACGTTGAAGTATTTTCTGGAATAGCCGCAGGAGAAACTCTATCATGCCAGTACCATAATAAAAACTGGTTGGTATCGCGCACAGATAATATGCCAAATTGGTATGTAACTTCAATAGGAATGAAAGCAAAGGTGATCAAAAGCACGGAAAGTGAAAACCTAGATTATGTTGGAAAGTTTGATACTCCTGCTAAATGGAAAAGGACTAAAGAGGACCAGTATGATCCGTACCCGCCTGCAACTAGATACGATCTTTATAAAACTTCAAACCCTGCAAAGCCATCCTATAAAATTGTGCCAACGCCAATGGAAGAAACGCGAAATGAAGATTCAATGATTTCTTTCACTCCGGAAGACTGGAAAGTAGTGCAGTCTACCGATTTCCCGTTTGAAGCGAACTATTTATCAGGTGATACTATCAAACGTTTCCTCACTGATTGAATACAATATATCTGAAAATCATTTAACATATTTACTTGAGTACAATAGACAAAATGTTTTCTTTATCAAATGTTCGTAATTAAATTTGAAACAATTGCTTTTTACAGTCAATGTATTTACAGCTAATGTAGTTATTATATTACTTTCCTTTAACGCTAAAATAGTTAGTATTTGAGGGTTTTTTATTTCAGACAAGCTAAACACATCCATTGTAACAGCTTCGAAAAGTAAAATTGTCACATTCGTCAAAGGAAATCCGAGCAAACCCGGCCCGGAAGCATATGATTTAAGCATTGATGTACGGAAAAGTAAAGTGACAATTACAGCCAATAGCTCAGCTGGTGCTTTCTATGGCGCCCAGTCTTTCCTAAGTCTTGTTGAAGGTGGTGACGGCAATTTGATAGAGATGAACATAAAAGATACACCAAGGTGAGTGCACATAAAAGGACTTTCTTAGTTTATAAGCTTTCAGAAAATATAATAATTAAACTGTTGGTATATTTCGTTGAAAACTTTTGTTTTGAAACTATTTAAATTAAATGATGATTTATCGACGTTCTCTTCCAAACAGGAAAATTAAAGTTGAAATAAAAACTTATTCATTATTACAAATATCCAGAATCTTCCACGTCAGATGTTTTAATAGCGGGAAATAATACTGCTTTATCAATAGTTCCGTTGAAGTAGTATTGATACGAATGTCAGATCTAAAGCACATAAATAAGATTACATGTAAATACCCATATAAATGTTTATCAGAGCTAAATTATCAAATGTGATTAAGAGTTTCGTCCAATACGTGTTTCATCGTTTCATTTTACAGATACAGTTACAGAGGTGTTATGCCGGATACGTCTCGAAATTTTAAGCCAAAGGAATGGGTATTGAACTTTCTGGACGTTATGTCAATGTACAAGCTGAACAAACTTCATTTCCATCTGACGGATGACGAAGGATGGAGAGTTGAAATACCGGCTATACCGGAATTAACACAGGTGTCATTTTACATTATATTTTGTTTTATAAATTTCGGATCTGTAAGAATATCCTTCTGAAATCATAGAGCGCGTATTGCAAGCAGACCTTTTGACTGAGTCTATTCATAAGAGATGATGAACTGTGCAACATCCCTCAGGCCCCATAACAGCGGAATTAAACTGAATCCTTTTGAGCCGATACTTTGAACGAACCCCTGACCCCGCACAGGACCAGAAAAAAAATAAAAAACGAGTCCTATTAGATTTCTACTAATAGAAATCTTAAAGACCCTCACACTAGAATTGCGATAGTAAATAATATATATGACGAATTAACGCAGCCATGCAATGTAATAGCATACTCGTTTTGACTTGGTCTGCAAAGTCCAGATATGGAGTAAATTATATATCAAACAGCGAATTTTCATTCCTCCAAGCGATGTTTCTGATTCATTTGAGGTTGCACTTCTTAGATTAATTAAGTTTTCGAAGAACACCGTGTGCTTTAGATTTTGTAACGGATTAATTAATAGTAAAATAATGATATGTTATGGTGCTATTAATTACACAAGATGTGTATGTGATTATCAGAAAACAAGTGTTGTATGATAATTGCTTTCTTACATATTTAGATTGCCAGTAAAAGATGTCACAGTGATTACAAAGGAATTTGCACAGTTCCTCAACTTGGATCTGGACCTGAAACAAACAGCTCCGGTTCCGGATATTATACCATTCAGGACTACAAAGAAATACTTAAATACGCTAATGATAGACATATCGAAGTTATACCAGAAATTGAGACACCAGGTCACGCGGCTGCCGCAATCGCTGCAATGGAATATAGAGAATCTGAAATAATGAAAATGAAGCAACATGGAAATCAGAATCTTCCGAATACTTACGTTCTTAGTAAACACACTGATAAAAATGAAGTATTTAGTCCCCAAAAATGGACAAGAAATGCAATGGATCCTTGTTTGAACACAACATACAACTTTGTAGAGTCTGTAATTGATAGTTTGATACACCTTCATCAACCAGTCCAGCCTCTAAAAGTGGTTCATCTCGGAGGTGATGAAGTTCCTTCCGGTGTTTGGGATGACTCTAAAGCTTGTTTAGATATGCTTGCGCCAGGGCAACAAATTGAGTAATTATTGTTAATACTATGATTATTACTTCCATCATTTCCAATATTCACTGCATAAAGTATTACTCATATTTATTTTGATACCCCAGTTCTTAAGTATTATATTAGTAAACCTATTTACAGATTACTGAAGTTAATATTACCAAAAAACAATTTATTGTTTTATTATTACAGCACTCATCAGTTGAAAAGAATGTTTTCAAAGCGTGTTGCTGACATTGTTGCCGCTAAAGGGTTAAAACTTGCCTCATGGGATGATGCCATATATGCCGACAATAAGCCGAATCCCATCACAGACTATGAATCGTATGTTAATTTATAGTACATTTTCAAAATATAAATTTGTTATTGAATGAAATATAAAACTACATATGCCATTTTAAATACTTCCAAGAACTGTTACAGAGTTTCTCTTAACATATCTTCTCGTACTTTAGCTCACTATTATTTCTGGTTCTTTAAAACCACATAGTTCTTTTAAAGTTATGATATGAAAGGTTTCCACATAAGCCAACGCAGGGGGAGTTTGGGTGTTGCTATCTGTTATTAACACGCTTAACAAGCTTGTTTGTTTTTGGGTTTGGCACCGCTTTTCAACAGTATTCAGTTATGTAATGGCGGACGGTTAACTTGAAAGTGTTTCTTGATTCTGTACCGGTGCTAACTTATTCTCCGAAAAGTAACTGCCATCTTCTCCTCGTAAATCAACTTCTCTAGGATTTTACTGTGAAAACAACCTAAAACGCCGAACATCTCCAATTTTTGGCACCCAGCCTTTTCCTTCAATTACTAAGAACAAGCCAACAACCTAAAACAAAACTGAGATTCATTTATGAAACGTGACCGACTGAAAGCTGGCTTACAAAAGTCTGATGACCCATAAGGACGCGGCCATCTATAATTATCAAAAAGAGCTCAATGACACGCAAATGCCCAATCTATCGCAAGTAGAATATTGCACAAATCGCTTCTCACTAATTGCAGAAATGAGATTAACAGTTAGGGAAACTTTAGGTTACTGAGCCAGTTGAGCGCTTAGAAGCTTGCGTATTTGAAACACATACTATTAGGACCTCAACAATGAACATATTTCAGGGCTGGATAGATGTTTATATTTATTTTTAGGCAGAATGATTCAGATCGCTTAGGTTAATCACTCGGGACACCTCGTTCCTGATGATATCCATAGCCGTGAGTGTATCAGAGAGGAGAGGCCTGTTTCCCTTTTAATGCTGAGCACCAAGCAAGGAATTTCTAGTACCATTCTAACGTCTTTGGTATGATGCAGCCAGGGATTGAACCCGAGAACTTGCGCACTCGAAGCGGACGCTCTACCACTGAGCTATCGATGCGGAACTATAAACGTTCAATAACCCTTTTCATTGGCACATCATTTAAGCTCCATCCCTGCCCTCTCATAACAAGATCTAAGCGAGCCACTTTCTAGCTTTTTAAACAGCTATTTTTTTTAAAGTAATTTAAATACTATCTCTGAACACGTCCCTAAAATACATCCGCGCCGTTGTAGCTTTAGAACTAAAGATGGTACATGTATTACAAATGGATCTGTTCGCTGGGACATTTCTTTGTGCTTCACTTTCTTAATGTTGTATGTGATATAAAAATTCACCCAGTATACTATACTTTTGTCGATCTTCATATAGGCACATACTTTATAGAGAATTTTTGCTTTAACTTTGATGTAAAGAAATATATTTAGATAATACTTGCATAACTAGCCATTCCTGTTGTAAATATGATCTTTTTGATAAACTAACCAACAAAATTCACATATACTGATGGCATTCATCTTTTGTAAAAATATTATAATCTGATATATTTAGTCATTTCCGAGATGTAATTAATTTCATTTAATTTTCTATTGAGATATTTTGCTGTTACGTTTTTTTTTCATTAAATAGATAATGACGCTGCAAGTAAGAAATAAAATAAATGTTCTGTTTCAGAGAAGTCTATGTCTATACATGGAATAATCGCGGAGAAAATGCTAAACGGTCATCTGAATTCGCAAATGCAGGCTACAAGGTATTTTTTGTTTTCATTGATAAACATATCTGGTTTAGATTAGATTTGATAGTTAATTTTATTTTTGGGAAAAAAAACAACAAAGCAAACAAAAAAAAAACAACAATAAGCAGTGAGCCAAGAGATCAGCACAATCTGGTTAAGTAAGGCAGGTGGCTGCTGAAGACAAGTTGAACATAGAACAAAATAAGTAAGTTTTGGAAATAAGCTGACTGGCTGCATAAGGCAGGGAAATGCTTAATACAGATGGCTGCTACGGCAGGTCAGTTGTATAATTACATTCTATGTACGTGTTTAATAGGTTGTCCTACCGTTAGCTACACATTTGTACTTCGACCAGCCTCAGGAACCCGACCCAGAGGAGAGAGGTCTCTATTGGGCCACGCGGTTTACAGACACAGAAAAAGTATTTGGTTTAATGCCAGATGACATATATGCCAACATAGACGTTGATCGATTAGGAAATAAAATTGACGTGAACAGTTTATGTGGAAATAAAGCATGTCCAACAGTAAATAACACTGAAAATATTCTTGGTAAGTACCGATAGTTTACACGGATTTCGAATAATTTGCAGAATCAGTTTCCCTGACAATCCGTTACCATTTGGCTGTTTTACATCGTTGACAATATCATACATAGCACTAATAATAAAAACGTTATGTCCTTGGTTTTCTTCTGCGAAGACATGATCTAAAATTCAATTCGAGGCTAAGACGCGTTGTAGATCTATCTACATGTATATACAGAAGATTGGTTACTAGGTTATACACATTAATTGAACTAGTCATCAGACAAAATATAAAAAGGCGTTCGCGACAGTTTTTCCGGACGGTTCAATATTTACCCCAACACCGTGCCAATTTGGTTGTTTCTAATCGATGTTTCTCATAACAGAGCTGGTGCAGTCGTTCTGCGCATGCCCGGAATGATTGTCAATTAGCCGCGCACGGAAAAATTACGCAATTTTGTGTACAATATGCATAATATACTGACTAAAGGTTACCGTTTGTATCACTATGGTTACAGAATATATACATTTAAGATATTTTCGTTCAAATTGAGTTAATCGGGTATATACCAGAGTCTGTACTATCACAGGCTGACCAGCTCTGTTTTTAGTCACAGCCGTTTCTAATCCTGTACCGTACCCATACCGTACATCCGTATTCGTAAACTATGGGTTTTGTTCGGAGAAAGGCGGAAACTTACATCATTCTATGACATCAAAATACTTCAGAAACACGTAAAATCAGCTTATTAAGAAATCTGCCGTTTGATAATTTGATATGTCTATAAGTCATTTGCTAAAACACTGAAAAAGTGTCCGTAGCATTTGTCCAGAATCCTTTAACCAGCACTCTTCAAACCTATTGGGATGAATGGCTAAATGGAGTGGATAACACCTATTGCTTTTAAGATTAGTATGTTAAAGGTAAAGGATGCGGCAGCCGAAATGATTTCTTCCTGTAGAAATACAGAAAAAACGTTTCTACAGTCATACTTTCAGCGAGTTTATTCCAAATGTTCCTGAGGTGAGCGACCTTGGGTCAGTTGATCCTCTTGTTAAATATCTTTGCCTTAAGCTGTGGACAAATACAGAATACTGTCAAGAACTTGACTGAATATATGCCATTGTTTGAAATAAAACTTGATGACGTATTTCCTACCAACCTGCGTAGTATAAATACCCGCCACACCCCACCTCGTTGTAAATTGATATGGTGACCTATCAATTTTCTTTTTGTTTTAGATTAGGTAGACATGACCAAATGTATGTGCAGAGTTTGATTTAATTCTATTATGTGAAACTCGATAAAATAGCAGAAATACCAACTTAAAATTGACAAAAATATGCAAAAATACCCCATTGGATCTGCTCAACAAGTATTCCCTTTTTTACAAAATCATTTTCTTTTGATTTCTCTGAGCATGTTTCAAATAGATATATTGTTTTCCGTTATAAAAATGCTAAGATATCAAATTTATGCCGGTTATTTTATTTTACTGAACCATATTTTAGGAGTATAGAAATTTTGAAAAATGTTAAAAATAGCATCATATCTAGAGGCAAATAAAATTGAAACAAAGCTAGTGACCTAGTATTTTTGTTTCATTTTTCAATACATCATAACATAATCTTGTAATACATAAAATTTCATCAAAATCTATTATTGGGGAAAAAGTTACGAAACTGTAGCGAGCGTCCTTACATCTATTATTACAATTCAAATAGGTATTCAAGCCTGCATGTTCTCAGAAACAATGCGAACTCAAGAGCAGTTTCATTACATGGCTTTTCCAAGATTGCTCGCCCTGGCGGAACGTGCCTGGCATAAAGCACCATGGGAAGACAATGCAGATACTGACAAAAGAAATGCTGAGCGTGCTAGCGATTGGAAAGTATTTTCGGATAATCTCGGATACAAAGAGATTTCGAGGCTAGACAAATATACTGCTTATTACCGAATACCACCACCAGGTGCAAGGTAAGTTAAAATGTACAAATTCCAATCAACTAATTAGAACGAACTAATAAATTGCATTAGAATTATAAAATCGTAAGTGCTGTATCATTTCTACTGGCTTAAACCTTTTACTTCTAAGCAATTGTTAGTCAAAGAGGGTCTTCATTACCTTATGAACTGACTCGATCGAAACAAGTATGTTATTATTTTTCCTTGGTAGCGGTATGTCTCTATGTTAAATCACGAATGTCTTCACTAATCATGTAAGTTAATAATCATATATGTCTATTTTTGCTTTGGGTCGGTTGTTGATATTTGAGCAAAACAGTTTAATTCAAGACGATATTTTGTCCTAAGATAATAAAGTGCTAGTATCTAGCCACATTAAAATACTGAATAACGAACAGAAATAAAAAGTATATTCTGAATAAGCGTAAATGAAACGCAAATATATCTTTTTCTGTTGCCTTAGAGTTGACGATGAGATTCTCCAAGTGAATACAAAACATGCCAATCTTCTGGTTGAAATAAGCAAGGACGACGGAAACACGTGGAAAGTTTATGAAGAATCTAAACTAGATCCCGGAGCACACAAAATACTGCTGCGTTCAAAGTAAGGAACAACTTTATTCTAGAAATAAAGAAGTTTGACGAATATTTATAGAATTATACCTCGGCTGGATATCTTGCAGTCAGATATAAATATTAAAGCTGCACTTCTAATATAATTGTGAGTTTCTCATCTTAAAACATATATCAGAGTTTCATTTTCTTTCGTTAAGGTCCTACTTGGTACAAGTTTTAGGATAAAGTTTTCTTTTATATCTCCTCAGACAAATATATATTTAAATACACTTTGCTCATCCCCTTTGTTTAAAATTTCCACTTTCAACATACACATTCAAATTATGTAGCGTATCCTGCGTCATATCTTCGCTATAGCTTTGTATGGTTGCTTATGGATTTCGCAGTTTTCAGCGTTAACGGTATTAGACACACAAATTGCAAGGTCTTTGTAAGACAAGCATTTTATTTATTTATTTACAGATCAAAAACGTCAGACGTAACCAGCAGACATATCGAGATTTCAACGACAATCGTTTCTGGTGTAGCTGGGCTTTCTAGTTATTTATGTCTTATTGCATTTACAACATTATTTTACTTCATGTATTAAAATAATATTTCATAACTGATTCATGTGATATATCTACTTTTCGTGTGCATTGTTTAATCAGAGACTAAAAGACATTTATAATATGTTGCATATAATCACAATTTAATTCAAACTCATGAAGTATCTGATCATTTTCAGGCTGCTGTTAAATGTTAAATTGTATTTAAATGCATCTATCATTTGATTTTTTTCAGACATTTTCAAAGTGTGTCTGTTTCTTTTATAATATGTAATATGGTTGTAAATTGTAGAGTTTCAGTACAGTTTCGGTCATATCTTTTGCACAGTGTACATGCATTTCATTTTTTAAAACTTACTTTGTTGCAGAATAAATATGACCCAGTACTGACTTAAACTTTATTATTTTTGTCATATTATCAGCTGATAAAATATTGCATTTAAATGTCTAAAGGATCATGCATGATCTGACAATCGATATTGTCTTAACGTATAACATCGACAAAGATACAACAAAACAAATTTTAACAAACCAACTGAAACGTTTTATACGTAATGTTATCAAAGTTAACAGTCTTAAGATGGAATACGCCTGAGCTGAAGTTACATGGTTTTGTTTCGATATTGAACTTAATATAGAATTCAGCGCAATCCAGATTTAATGCATGTTTACTTTTTATATTTCTGTAACTGTTATCTCTAAAACCGTCAAAGACGCCTATTGACTAGGACGTGAGTTTGTGATGAACCGTGATTTCACGTCTGTCAGAAAGTCTCAGTCGATCGTTCTTTGCAATACGTATTGAGTTGCATCATATTTTCATAAAAAGCTTTTTAAGTGTTGAAAAATTTGGGGATGATGATGTTAACGGGCAAGGGATGCCTGACAATTATTTTATATGAAAGCCGTCCTCAAGTTTTTAATATCGCTGAAAGAATTTTAAAATCGGACCAATGTTAAAAAAGATATGGCAGTTTGAACTTTAAGAAAATGGCTGATCATAGAGGCGGCCACTTTAGTGTGTTTATGGTGTCATTTACACACGGCTATGCTTTTTATTTAACAAAAAAAAAAATTTAAATAGATTAATATCATATGTTTCTTGAGTGTAAGATGTAAAACATAGTTATTTCTTTCATTTTATCTGGAAAAAATAGATAAATTAATTTACAGAAATAAGTAAATACAGTTCAAATATGTATCTAGAAATTTAGTAAGTCCGCATTTGAATTTTTTGTAGCCATGGAAACAAAATGGCAGCCATTTTGATCAAATATTTAAGTGCTTATATCTTTCTCATTTTTAAGCTGATTTTGAAAATTATTTTACTTCTTTTTTTATTAAAGAATTCCTAGCAGCGGAAATTAACGTAAGTACAACATTGCCTTGAGTTTTGCATGAAATGTTTTTTTTTATCTGGTCTCCTGTAAGTTCAAAACGAGAGAATATGAAGAAAAACTAACATGATAACTTTATTTTTCTCGGAGCACTACATTATTTTAGCCTACCTCCAAATCATAAGATAGTGTAACTTCAGTTGTTTACCTACAAGAAAAAGTATAAACCCATAGGTCGTCTCACAAGCTTTTCCTACTTACTGCCGCGCTTCGCTAGCGTACCGTCGTACCTTCGCGCTTCGCGTTCATACGGACGAGCGCTGGGTCTGATGGAACACCATAAGAATTCGATACGCTCAAGCGTGTATATAGGAGGTAATATCATCTTAAGCTAACTTGTAGAAGATAATGCTCATTTCAAAACTCGGTTCTGTAAAACGTTAATGAACCATCCAAAGGTGTTTGTTGTGTATAGTTTATTTCCTTCAGGGAATGACTTATATAAATGCCATGGAAGTTTAAAACTTTATTTTCATCATGCTATATCTTCTTCCGAACTAATGGATAAAGCTACGAATGAGTGGTGTTTGAAATTTATACCACTGGGGAAACAACTCTTCAATTTAAAGACATCAAACACCCACTCCAGATAGTTAAAGCAAGCAGCATAACCATAGTTATGTATAAGTAAGAGGAAAAATCAAGGAAGAATATCCAACAGGGAAAGCCAAGTTCCAAAAACGCAGCCTCCCCAAACGCAAGCCGAGCACGGGGACGCGCACACGACCAACACATACACACCCCAGCACCCCCCTCCACCCCCACCACAAACTTGCGCGCGCACACCACGCACACATATACATTCACATGCATGCACACACGCACGCAAGGACAAAACAAAAACATAAAGGAACACAGTGGGGCACTGCCTTGGAATGGTCAGTGGTAAAACCACCACTGGGGAGCTAAAACTGGTTTATGCTGCACCTAACCTCACTCTTACCCCCACCATATTCCAAAGTCACAGGACTGTGAAAATAAACGTTTTCCCCGCCAGGTGAAACCCTAACATACGCAAAGGCAACAGAAGGCATGTAATGTAAAACACACATGTACTCTTGTATATATACATGTACTCAATGCCTTTGCAGAAGACAGAGCAACAAGGGAAACACCGTTAAAGGTAAATGCCACAGTTGCCTATATGTATATAGGGCAAACATTTTCCTGAATTCGGTCCATGGGAAAGACTAGGCATTTTAGTATCATTTTGTCATGTTCATAGTTAAGGACATTGCAACAGTTTCTATATTGACATGGGGAATATATTTTTTTACAGAAGGAATTTCTCCTTTCAGCTTTTTTTACTGAAAGATTACAGAAGCGGCGTTCAAAAAAGAAGTATGAAATAAAACAAAGCATAGGAACCCAGCCTTGGCCGGAAAATATTGAATAAAGATCTACTTTCAAGGGCAAATAAGTCAAGATCAAACCTGGGTACCTATGCTTTTTATACATATTTCCGTTTTAAGGGCCCGACGAAATAGGCCAGAAGACGGAAATCAAAATAGCTCAGTCCTGGTGGGATTTAAGAACTGCTTATCATAGAGTCCTCACCTGTTCCGTCAGACACAATCAAAGAGGAAAGCGTAGCGTCCAAGTGTAAAAGGGCTGAACACCAAACATGCGATTTGTCTCAAAACAGTTGGGTCTTATCCTCTTTTAAGGTAGTTCTGCATGTTTTGATCGAAATATTTTCTACAATGTAGAATTTAATCAAACTCTTGTTTTATCAAAATCTTCAGAATATACTTAGAAAATTCAGCAAATAAAAAAGATAGGGTCGTGTGCTTGATTGTTTGCTGCACTGTTTTGAAACATTTGGACCTCGCACAATTTTTCGTAATGGTAGTATATGGAAAATCATAACTTTCATTACATTTTCGCGAATAAAAATGTTTCTACAATGCAGATTTTAATGAAAATTCTCACAGCTGTAGATAAACATATGGCATATAATGTGGTGAAAGAAAATGTGTAAGTCAGTGTACTTATTCTTGAGATATTTGACTATGATTAAAGTGAACCGCATTTTAAGACATTATTATGAAATACTTAATGTGTAAGATGTTTTATTTTCATATTTTAACATTAGAAAGATAGTAACAGTACCATTGTAATGAATATACTCACCAAAAGTTGCCAATAATTCCTAAATTGGTTCTCATTTCCGTGCGTCGAATCCATGTTTTATTCTACGTTTTCCGGATAAATGACGTTACACCATCACTTCATCAAACGTGCAGAACTACCTTAATAAAACGTTTAATGATCTTACTAAATACAACTGGAATATTGCCATGACCCAAAATCTTACGGAATTTGTAAACCACATCCCCATTAATAATGTCTGCATGTGTATCTGGAGAAAGGCCCAACATAAAATCTCTTTCATAACAATATGAAAACAAATCTGCGACAAATACAAAGGGTGCTTAGTTTGTTTCCATGGGTCTAGTCTGAAAACTGCACTCACAAACCTGACGTAAATATTGTTCAATTAAAAGGAAATGGCTTTACAAACTTCGTCACAGGTCCACAAAGTATAATTGTTTAGAATGAAGCTAGTAAAAATGCTTAATCGAAATTGAAAGCGAGAAAAATAGATTTTCCCTGGCAAAAGTCTTTTGAACTAGGGCAGCCAGTTTTTCGTTTAAGTTATGTGGCAAAATCGTATACAAAGTAGAAAAATCGGATGTACTGACTGAAGACACCTTGTTATTATTAATTCTAAATTTATCCAGGATTTCGCCAGAATTTGTTACCGACCAAAATAAGTGTTTACCATAGTTTTCGTATACTTTGTCACAATATCCTTTTACGTGGACTTTTACAGCAGTAAAACATTATGTTAATAACTTGGAAATATTTGTGGTGGTACAAGAGCTTGAATTAGCGATAAAACGAGAACTGTATGTTTGTTAATGTAATTTTGGAACCCAGTACTTTGTAGGAAGTTTAATTTGCTGAACATTTGTACGAACTTTCAAATTGGAAACGTCATTGATGTGATCAGTGATTAAATGTTGTTCAACAGAAGTACTCAGTGTATAAGCTTTTAAATTGGTACTATTTAGTTCGTTTCTGCTTGGATTTCTTTTTCAGATCTCTTGAAGTGAACTTGGGCTTAGGTGGAAGTTGGTGCTCATTTTGTTTTATAACATTTAATACGGGGATCGACAATATTAAAGATATTACGTTTCCAGAACGATAATGCATTCGGATCAGCATTTTCACGTCTGCACCATTTAACACAAAATGTTTCGATGGATTCTGCAATCTGACCACGACATGCATCAAAAGGAATTCTGTAATTAGGCCCTTTGAAAATAAATTAGGAGTACGTTTGCCTTTGATAATATCAAAATTACCAGTGATGACGTGACCTGCATCTGAATAGCAAAATTTTGAGTGTTTACATTCACAGGAATTGGTATTCGTATACACGTCTAGGTCTGAAACAGTTTTATTGTAATTGAATATGATATTTCTTACAGGTGTTTTATATTTATAACAAATAATCGGAACTTCAGAGTCTCTGAAATATCTAGGCACAGAATCAATGACACTTTTATCCCAAAATATACTAGGTACATCGATGAAGTTAATACCTTTATTCATTAAGTAAATTTATGTTCTCTTATGAAATAAATTGTTTTAATTTTGGTGGGTATCGTCTTGTCTAACATAACGTCTCACTGCTAATCCGCATCTGTATTTGTATTTATAGTCGTATCAGTTCAAATACTAGTCTGACAAGTTTTAATCCCACGGGATTTTCATGGGCAAATTTAGTGCAGTGACAAGTACATTCTTTATCGGAAATCCATAGAGGACAGATCGTTTACAAAAATTCCCTCCCACCCTTCCCATTACATTAACTTTGTTGTTTTTTAACATATTTCTGCCGTCAAGTTTAATCTGTTTCAGGGTCACAATGGTGAATCATACTGCTGAACCCTGCCACAAAATGTACTGCTGCACCAAACATGTCACGCCGCTTCTGTAATCTATGGTATATTAGAGAACAAACTCTGTACAGTGTGTGTGTATAAACTCAATTTTGCTAGTATGCTTCTGTTGGTACATTTAATCATCATGGAACAATACGGTTGAATGAAACCGGCTTGATTTTTTAGCTGCATGTATTCATTTATAAACATTCCGAATGTTACTATCTTTTTCTTTTTGGTACTTTGTTTGTTGTTTTTTGTTAAATTTGGTTTGAATTTAAGCATGAAGATATCATGAATTAGTGCGGGTTTACTACACATAGCGATAGCATGCAGGTTCGCCAAATTCTGGCATTGCATGTGCAGAAATATGAGGAGATGGTCTTAATGTCATATATTCTGTAAAAAAAAACCCCAAACATAATTGAAATATTTTTGTAGGACATCGTTTTGTACATCGATTTATAATTCGATGACAGCTCATGAACATTACCCAGTTTGTCGTGTTGTTTTTGTTCTGTTTGGCGCATTTATTTTATCTACTAGAAACATTGATGATAGTAAATATTCGGAAAGCAGGGGGTGGAGAGAGCCTTCTCGCTGGTCAGAGCCTCGGATTTTCCCTACCTCCCCCCTCTTATATAAAAATATCATAAAAAATAGAAAAGAGTTAGGGTTGGGGCAGCCAGCTCGCAGCATACGATTAACCTGTCTTTCTGGGTAGTTTTTGGATGAAATTAAAACAAAAAATAATAATTATAATAATAGTAATGCGTAAAGATTAAGATAACATGACAAGTATTTGTCATATTACATATGAATTGCCCATTCTGTATTCTGTCTTACTGCATATGTTCATAAATAGTCCGGTATATTTTATGTTTCTTTCGGCATATTGATTGCTTAAGTACATGCATATTTGGAAGGAATTATGATATTTCTGTCTATATATATTTCGAAGGCGTTCTATTGATGCATTGTGTTATTGGGATATTGATTGTTATATGAACAGTAGTTAACCACCATCTTTGAAACCAGTTGGTATTAGTTATATAGTAAAGGAAAGAAATAAGGCGTGTATGCGTATATAAACTTGATTTTATTAGTAAACATACATTATTTGCATTGATCTGATTTAATCAATTTAGAATCATTTTATTGTCGTGACTTAAATGGCGCTTACAAATTGTAATCTTTATTCGGGGTACAGTAAAGAAAGTCTTCTTTATTAAAATGTTTGGCTCAAGTCAATTCTAATTTCATTTTCATTTTTGTCCGTGCTGTGAGCAATATTTAGTGATCCACAAAATATTTTATTCTTGTATACTACGGCAGTATCAAAATAAAAGCTCACTTGTCTAGGTTGACCTTCTCGTATCTGCAACCTCGCGCTCGGTTGGTCATCTCTTATTATTGGTGTTATTGGGCGGGCACTCTTTAACCGTTAGAGGGGGCATTGTACCATGTGGTCGGCCATTCACCTGGTCCATGGATTGACTGTGTCTTATATAAACAGGGTTGTTCAACTTATCGGCCATACGATTATTAGTGATCAGTCGAAAGTTGCATTTGTTATATGTACGTGTAGGTCCGTACATATTTTTATAATTTGTGGATTACTTTGCTACAAACCTCTAACACATGGGTTATGTTGAAACAGACATGTAAATCCCCCCTGTTTTCTTACGTTTCCAGTCTGCTGATTAGCTCAGCCAATCGCTTGGATGGATTATATTATTATTGTAGCATAGTTTGCTATAACCATTCCCTCGCACCGGTCCGTTTGTTCATATATTACATTGAAACAATTTTTTCAATATTTTAATATTTTTGTGCGTTTGTTTGCTGAAGACTTTCTTGACTTACATCAGATTTTATTTTTGATCTTGGTGTTAAATTTCTTTTTGCATTTACTTAATCTAGGAAGAATATTTTTGTTGATATATCATCTCATGTCATAGAGATCTCTGAGAGCATCTTTGCCTCGTTTCTCATTAGTGCGAAGTACTAGAACCTACAATTTCCTATTAGGTCTGGTATGTTCTGCGCTTATTTTCATAGTTTTCTGTACCTCCGCGCTGCTATGTGGCTTCCAGGCATTTAGCTGGAGCTTTGTCTTTCATATTTTCTCATCATTTTCATATATACCATGCTATATATTTACAATATGCCATAATTTTCATTTGAAAATTTACAATAAAGTCACGGCCTTATCCCACATAATTTTGTTTTGTTTTTGCTATATTACTTGGTACATTCACTTTTGTCTTAGAACCGATGAACTCCCTTATGCAGTCAGACCCGTACTGTAGTCAGCCTCCAAAAAATATAACCTGCTTACTATGGTCACACGTCACCTGTCTTGAGAAAATATATGTTTTCACAAATACCGGCATTTTTCAGTCCCCAAGGCAGGTTCTGCAGCCGGGTTTGACTGTATATGTATATAAATACACTAACACCCACCAATAAATTAAACATATTTATCTTAAGGAGATGTCTGTCATGGTCAGATTGAGTGTCGATATGTGGACGGATAATATGTTGTGTATAATTTTGAATAAGATATGTACAGTGTGAAAAGGATCTGTTTGAATAACATACTGGTCCGCTTCCTCGTCTAATTTTTTAAGAGACTGAACAGATAAAGATGCGAGATGAGAAAGCATCGAGTATCTACTAGAGTTTAAAAGAATTAAATCAAGGTCTGCAACAGACATTTTGCCTTTAGATTTTAGCTTAATATTACCATGGCGTCTTATTCCAAGATATCTAGATTTACGTTTTCTAATGGTTAAAATAGAAAAGATATCAATATCAGGCTTTTTAGAGATATTACCTTCTTGATATATACATTATCATTTAAGCCCAACGGAAACGGTGATTGTTAAGTTTGTTATCAATTTGAATTCTGATAAATGTCTGGCTTTAATTTTAAAACTAGAACTGGAATTTCATATACGAGTTGTTCTACTGGCTGAATTGTTACCTGATCAAAAGTATGGCCAGATTTACGAAAGTGTTGGTATGAAAAGGTAGTAAACTTGTTTCGACTACGCATTTTGTACTAATGAAACGAATTCGAAATTTCAAAGATCGCCCAGTTTGGGCAACATACTGAATACCATAATTTGGCGCGTTTTACGTCAATACATGAATCATGTGGGATGTATTTCAATCAATGTCAGAATTAGGTTTTACATTAAAAATTCTTCCATTAACATTTGAAGTGATAGTAGACCTGAGCGATAAATATTTGCAACAACAGCACATCTTAGAATTGCACATATTAATAGAACGGTATCCTCTACATCTCTTTGGAAAATTTGTATGTTTTATTTAATATTTCTTTAATACAGTAGAGTTTAAATTAAATTAGTAAGAGGAATATAAAATGACGTAGCAGATTGAAGCTTTAATTGAGAAAGGTTGATAGAAGTTGTATGTCTTAAAAAGTACCATTGTAATTTGGCAGATATACAGCAGAAGGTGCAGAGTGTAACCAAAGAGGTGAAAGGATTAATTTCGGAACTTTATTGTATGTACTTATGTAAGCCCTGTTATCAAAATGTCTTACCTACTTATTGGCAAATATATGTGGGGGTGAAGAAATCTGACCATCCTAATTAACCATGAAATTGCTGTTGTCAAACAAATGTGTGTCTTCAGAGGTAAGCTGAGTTAGAATTCATAATATCAGTATGTCACTGCATTCCTGTAAAGTACACCACAATAAATGAGTCTGATAAATAAATTGCCTATATTACTTGATTGTGGTCTTATCATGACCTTCCCAATTAAACCTGTCAGTTACAAATTACGAAAAATAACCGCACTTTACTGAATGTTTGGGTAATCACAAAGAATCCACCATTAAGAAGCTGTTTGCCATTACATTTTATATAATGGAAATAATTAAACGAGTATGATCACCGCAATACCTGAAACTCAAGCCCATGTAAGGCACATTCTTAGGGTTTGGATAAAGTGTTCTGATATGTTTAAGAACGCACTCAGGCATAACCTCTCTGACTGTAAGTTCAACCTGTGCAGCTTGCATTAGTCTTCCTTTCTTTCTAAATATACATGGTTGCTCCAATGTCCCCTCATTTCTAACATCGTCCAGTACTTTCTATACAGTTTCTTCCTTATTAAATTATTTCCTGGTCTTGATAAACAGCTTTCTTCGAACCAGGCATGAGGATTGGCAATTACACATGGAGAACTTAGACAATGAGGTCAAACATCTGTATGTACCAATTCCGGTGATCCATCAGGTGATCTGTCCCGGGAACTTCTTTACAATCTGACTTTTTTTTCAATTACTCCATTTCTTAGTTCACCAAACGCTGCCTCTTTACATGAAATTTCTGGGTTTGATGTCGGCTCAGTTTCAGTAAGTATTGATGTTTCACAAACAGTTACACATACATTTAAATTCTGGCTAGAACTAGTTTCAAAATCGTCATCACTCTGAATCTCAATATCCAAACCATAAAAGGTAAATATTCCACTGATTATCTCCTTTTGCTCTTCGGTCATATAAATCATATAGCGCTTTTTACATTTGTGTGTCATTTTTTCAGAATTCTATACTACCACTGTACATGGATGCATGTTCATGTTTGAAGCACTCAAAAGGTGCATTCCTTTAAATTTTTCCCTCCAAATTCAACAATTATCAGCACATTCCAGAAGAATCAGCATTTTATATGGGGCAAAATGATCAATTGAATTTTGTGACATTATCTTAAAAAAATAACATTTTGCAGCTAATATTATTTCAGTTTTGAGACAATGTTAGTGAAAGTTTGAGACATGGATAACAATAACCAGGTTGAGAATGAAAATGCTGGGATTATAAGAATGCGCCTGGAATTATGGAAGGAGCAAAGAAATTATCCGTCCAATACTGGTGAGAAAAGACGAGAAAGAAACCGAAAAGAACAAAGAGAGCAGAAGAAAGTCACGAGGCAAATTGGAATTTTATTTCAGTGATGAATCAGAAAAAAAATGAATGGTTCAATAAAATTGACAAGATCAAATTATTTCTTGGTAAAGGCCAATTTAATAAAGTCTCTACATTTGAGCTGCTACAAAGGCTGTGTGACTTTTTTCACCAATGTGAATTTACCAGGTCCAGATAATGCTGGAAATGAAAGTTCAGACTTTAAGCATGATTACCAATACTGCACATTAGAGCCAGCAAAATCAGAAGAACTTTTCATTGGTTGCCTTTCATCTGTTCAAAAACTTGTTTCCCATGTCCAAGTCCATGCTGCAAAATGCAAAGGAAAAATTGAAAATGGAGTTTAACAATCAGTATGAAATGTGAGGAAGCCCATGCTTTCAATTGGACATCATCTCCACACATGGAAAATGGGAAGTATCTGGTAAATGCTAAATTTTGCCATGGTTATTTCAACCGGAATACTGCCAAACCAGTTTCAGAAATTATGTTCAGCCTCAGATATTGCACAGTTTGGAGAAACTTACCTTAATGAAATGTTTGACTCATATAAGGTAGCTGTGGAAAATGAGGCTATTACATCAAAAAGTAAAGCCCTTCAAGAAGAAATCGCCATGACAGCTGCACTCCTACAGGATGAGGAACAACTGACGGGGATCAATATTGTCACTGATGCACGACATTGCTGGCGCAAGAATGCCAAGTTTAGCGATGTTGTGTGTCTAGGAAAAGCCACAAATAAATGCATTCAAGCTGAGACTATCACCAAGACCGATGACCCTAGCTCTCAGCGTCATGAATTTGTAGGAGTTAGGCGCATTTACAATTATTTTGACTAGAGGGATTGTCCAATTAATATTTATGCACATGACAATAACAACCAAATCACCAAATTTTTCAGAGAAGAAAGATATCCGACGCAGAATGCTAATGATACCTGGCACATGACTAAAAGCATAGGAAAAGCAGTAAAGAAGATCACATCGGGTTTCAAATCTACACGTGGGGTTGTGTGGCATGAAGAACTATCAGACAAAGCTGTTGCCATAAAAACACACACATTCCGTGCCGTAAAAAAATATGATGCAGAACTTTTGCGGAAGAACATACTAGTATTAGATATTTTGTAAAGCACTACACAGGAAGTCACCAAAATTGTTTAGACACTTCAAGATGCAAAACGGATCCAAATTATGAATGTTCAAAATACATCATCACAGATGAAAAGGCTATTTTAATACTCGAAAATTTCCTGAATCAATGCCAATTTAAAAAGATGCCGAAAAGTACAAGTATTGTATGGATACTCACTACGTGTAATCTTTCAATAATGCGTTATGGGGATAAGAGAATATGTTTTGGACTTGATGCATATAAAATGAGGATAAATTTTGCAATTATTGACTGGAATGAAAATGTAAAACGCTCTCAAACATCAGAGAGACAGATTCCACATAAAAGAGACCCGAGTAGAACATACAGTATCACAGTAAAGAAAAGAAAGACAAATCATTTCAAAGAAACTATCTGGAATAATTGGCTTGTTAATCTCTACAACTAATTTGTGAGTACATCTCTAAACCTCTGCATAGATGAGCTGTTTTTTGTCATGGAAACATTTAGCTTATGATCATAACTGACCCTTATAACTCGATGCCTCGTCAGCGAATGTTGCCACATGGCCGGTAAAAGTATTAAAATGAACCAACAACAAGAAAATGCAGGGTTACACGAACTGTTGATGTTGAACTGTTGAGTTTGTCAAGGAATTTACTGAATATTTCCTAATATTACTATGTGTGTTGAAACATCACCCTGACACCAAATTTTATCTGACATTTATTTTTAATTACGTCATTTGTTTCTTCCCTAATGAAACATTGTAGTAAAGTTGTGACAGATAATGTTGTTTTAATAATCGTGTATAAATATTTATCTTTTTTCATGACATGTCATGAATCAAAATTTCAAATGCTAACTGCACCCTTGTTACCCGGATAATACAAGATGATGTGATAACTCCAACATGCTATAAAATGGCCGATAAACGATTTTGAAAATTTCACGTTTTTCGGTAAGTTGCTGCGGCTTGGTAAGTGATTTTAACCCCCAGATGTTGCAAAAAGAACGAATGGCGATTTGTTTCCATGGAACTCAAACTATTTTACTGTATTTTTGTGAATACAATACACAATATGTTAAATAGTTTACAAAAACCATGTAAGTTTAGTTTGAAAAATCATAAAAAATATTTAGAATTGTTTTACCCGCTTTTAATTCACTGTATGTATGACTCTACCATTTCATTATCTGTCATAGTTTACAGTAAGTTGTATACTTTTGCCGTTTTAATGTCAAAACCATTTATATTGATCTATGTATGAAAAATGGATAATAGCCAAAAATGGCCATGGATAACGCCCTACATGTGTTGTCTTTGATATTGGATAATAGCCAATATTGATTTTTTTACATTGACATCCCATAACAGATTGACCACTTTTGTGTGCGTGGACATGTTTTGATAAATAACTTTGTAAAAACATGATGATATGAGCCTGTTAACATTTTTATGCTGGTAACAGGCACAGTGTGCAACTTGCACCTTCCTTGTTTCAAGTACACATGTGCATAAGTATTATTTCCCCCCGCTGTCCCTTTTTACCCCACGATCTCTATATTCCATATAAAGTACATACATGTATTTGATTGTCAACTACCTTTTATAATCACTAATAGCACAAACCCTGTTTTTTTTTTTTTTTTTTTTTTTTTTTTTTTTTTAATTTTGGGTATTAATATTCTTTATTGTAACAAAATATATGTTTGTTCCTGGAATATTTATGTAAATAATGAATATGCCATGTAACATCACAACCACTCAAACTGGCCAATATTTCCATACAAAATACCAAAGCACAAACCCTGTTCACATTCTGAATACCTAGGTGTACATAGTGGTACACCAAGACCTCTCTTACACACACACGCATGCACTCGCACGCACGCACGCACGCACGCAAGCACACACACACACACACACACACACACTGTCTTTCTCCCTCTCACACAGATTTTGCATGAAACGTTGATTAGATTATTTTTTTTTGCAGTTCTGAAGATGTACAACTTTAAGTGCTATAGATGTGAAACGGAGTGGTACTCCTTTACTGAAGTAGTGTCGCATTCTATGATTCATCATGAAGAGTTGTGCATTAAATATCGCGAACTTGAACTAGATGAAAGTACTGGAAGATATGGATACAGGACGAAAGTGCTACCTTACTTAGTTCCAAAAACATTAAAGTTGCAAAATAAAAATATTACAGTAAGAAATGGATCACTTTTTGTAACAAACAATAATGATGATGTTACCCCTAAAATAAGAACACCTATGGAAACTACAAGAGATTCAGCTGTAGGAAAGTCGAAGTATCCAGTGAAGATTGGGCAAGCAAGTTCAGACTTGAATGAAGACACTGATATGAATTCGCCATCTGATGAAGAACCTGTAAACATTCAAGAAGCATATGATGAAATGCAACGCCTGTTACCTGTTGTACTTAGCAATCTGTTCGAATATGGAAAGTTACAATCTTATCTAAAATTTAATAGACTGGTTCATGAAAAGAAACTGCCAATGAACAACATATGCTTCCTGTTATTTAATGACTTAGTGGAATGGTACGCATCTAGCAACACAAGTCAAATGAGATATCAAAAGGAGACAGTGCAATTCTGGCAACTAGGTTATCGCCTTTTCCACGGTAAATTTATCCGCTTCATGCCAGGTTTGAGAAACTATGGAAAGGTGTTAGATGACGAAGCCCGATCAGGAGAATTAACGCCAGATTCCTCCAGAATCAACTTTGCAGTTCCAGGTAGGAATAATTTATATAAGAAGGATGATCAAGCAAAGCCTATATATCCAGGAATATGTGAAGACAACATAAAAGCAGTCTCAAAAGTATTCTCAGGAAAGCCAATGAAGGTTTGTGTAGATGGGAAGAAAATTAGTAGAGGGACTGGAAAGAAAATGGGAGATATAGACTGTTGGGGATATGAATCAAAGCCTACATTAACTGAGAAAAGGTTGGAGAACAAAAAACTTGTTGATGGCGTAGCACAAACAGAAGGCCGAATTGATAAGTTCTTAGAGAGAGGCAAGAACACTTTGGATAACTTGATACTAACTGACAGAGAAACTCTATCAAAAGATCTACTAGATGACGTAAAATCTTTAGCTGAACAAAATAAGTTGCTGCGGGAGAAAGCGGAATATCTGGAGAGAATTGAAAACAAACTGAAGACTATGGGTGGGAAGAGCTGGATGACCTCCAGATATTACCCAGCTATTTGTTCTGTCAGGGTTAGTAGAAGCTCTATAATTTCACAGATAGAAGAAAGCTTAAAGCTTACGAACAAATTAGCGCTTTACGTTGCTACTTTAAACAATAGGCAGACATACTTTGAAACTTCTGATACAGTTTTGATCGAGGAACAGGCAAACTATTTTAAGTTGAATGATAAATATGAGACGGAAGAATGCATACATATTCGACAAAGAACTGATGCCTGGATGCGAATCAGGGAAGATGCTATGGTTACCGGAAGTACGTGCAACAAGGCACTTGGTTTAGGCAAACTCAAAGAGCAGCAATCTCATTATGACCAGGTAGTCCTTAAAAAAGATAAGCCTCCAATATCCGAAGACACTGAAGAGAGAATGAAGTATGGTACAAAGCACGAAGAAGACGCAATAGCCACAGTATGTGCTAAGGTCATCCCTTCTCTGTTCCCAGACTTGACCATGTATGAAGAAGGTTGTGTTACCGTTGCGTATGAAGATTTTGAAAGGTTTTTGGTTGTGAGTCCAGATGGATCGTTGAAATATAACGCTAACTCGAACACGCATATTTCATATGAAAACAAATGTAAATCTCCAACATCATATTCTCCTCACGCATATTATACAATACCTAACTATTACATTCCCCAACTGTTATGCGGGATGAACGCCTGTAATTGTGATAAATTACTGTTCACATGCTGGTCGGAGGAATCAATGACAGTATTTGAAGTACAGAACGACACAGCGCTACGGCAGAGATGTTGGAATGAACTCACAAATGTGTATGCTAGTGAAAACAGGAGCAGACCCAAACATTTTACACAAAGTAGGAAGCAGTTGCAAGAACATGTTAAAAATTTTCAAAACACACATACAAAGCTTATTGGCGAGTTTCCATCTGCAAAGATAATCAATACAAGTAAGACAGCATCAGCGAATGTAGACAGATCAAATCCATATGTTGTGACTGGAAAGCGTTCAAGGGAAGCAAAACAGATAAAACTTACTGTTGTACAGAACACATTGGAGATAGTGAAAAAATGGTTTCTTGACACATATGAATGCCTACGGTCTGTTGCGTCAGAAATATTGGTGTTCATGGTTTCAGATTTAGACCGTGTATATGACATGGAGGAAGATAATTCACATATTATTGCATATGCGATGAAAGGACCTAGTATGAGAAATGATGTACTACGAAAGATGATGCATGACGTTATAGCAGCATGTGAAAACCATGGTTTGAGTATTTCTGTTACTTCGAGCGATGGACAGTGGCATCAGTATGGAGTAAAATATGATAAACAAGAACCACTTACAGTCCATCAGCTACAGAGAAAAGTCTGGAGTGAACTTCAGTCTAAAGACAGGCAAAAACTGCAGGCCACGTTAAGAAGAAACTGGCTTGTGAAGTCACTAGATGATGTACGTTATGAGAAACAGAACGGAAAAGTCTATGTTGTAGGACATGAAAGAGACAGACCGATATGCTTCAGGTCGTACACTACAAACCAAAGCAACACAGATGAGGATCTGGGAACAGAAACAACTGAAGGAAACTATCCCAACGCAGAAACTACACAAGAAACTGTCGAGCTATCAGAAGTAGATTGTGATATAGAGAAAGAACCAAATGATTTGTGTTACTTTGGTTGTATAACTAGGAATTTCGATGAGATGGAACTTCCTGACACAGTGGATATTATTGACAGGGCTTTGGCCGAAGGACAGTTTTCAAGTTTCCACAGAGATAGTGTATATTCGATGTCAAGCAATTTACTTTTTGAAGGAAATAAACCAGATATTACAGATTTAGATATGCGGGAACTTATAGAGGTACCAACTCAGACATCAAGTGTTAACGAAGCATCTGGGATTCAAGACGATACCAGTGGAAGTTTTCTTGCACAGCTTTTAAATGAAGACGACTGTGGAAGAGAACCGTCTGGCTACATGGAGGTCGAAGAAACATTGACAAGCTATTGGTTCGGTGAAGCTAGTCGTATTTTGCACCAAAGAGACTCGGACTGTTTAGATGTAAATTTACACGAAGAAAACGCTACGCGTGAATCAGATATCAGATATTTGCCTGGTGCATGCGTTGAGATGGAAACATCTGTAGTGCAACAACATTCTGTCAACCTCGATCCGTCACCGACTGCAAATGAAAATATTCAAGAATGTCTGTCAATAATTCAAAAGATTGATACCGACACATTTACTGCCATGCTGCATGATCTGCAACATGATAAAAAGTGTATGGAAATTCACAACTGGTTGGAAACCGACATAGAAACTTTCATCAGCTATTGTTCAACGAAAGCGAGTATGAACAAACACTTACAGAAGCGTGAGGTGTATATCTGCACTAAATGTATTGAAATGAGGTGTACTGACATTGGTTTGAATGTAATAAGTACTTTTCCTAAATACCGGCTCTTGGGATTATTATTTGACAGACCTGAACAGCAAATAAATGTGCCAATTATTCCTAGAAAGAAGAGGAAATTGCAGATAGAGTCTCTAAAGGACTTGGCTTGGAATAAAGTAAGGTATTTAAATAAATACCAGTTGATGAAAATAATTGCAGAAAATAAATGGGAAGAGGACTTCAAGAAATGGAAGTTAAACAGCCCAGTTCCACATGGTATAAAACTTACAGATATTTCCAGTGAAATACAATGGTTTACTCAACCAAGAGTAGACGAAGACGGCAAGATAAGATTTCATTTTACAGATTCCTGCCATTTATTGACCTGTTTGCGTACAAAGCTTTGCACCACAGGCATCAAAGGGTTACAGAGAAAAGCTTGGGAAATAGCGGCGCTATCTAAGGAAACTAAGCTTAATATCTCTGTGGTAGTTGATTATGTGGACAAACAGGATGTGGCTCTTGCAAGAAGAGTTTTTGCAGAAGACGTAGAAAAAGTCATACAAGAAAACAAATTTGAAGAAGAAGCAATTTTCTGCCGGCTGATTCGGCTTTGGTATGATTCGGAGGATGAACCTGCTGTACCTGCTTACGAGCGAAACAAAAGACGTCTAGATCTGTTGAACTGGCTCTTGGATGGTTACAGTATTGGTGAATTCCCACCACCGACTAGAAATGTTAAAGGTGTACCAATAGTGACATATGAAGCAATGATCTGTAATTTAGAAAGAAAACTTCAGCTTTATGCCTTTGTACCTGGGTCCATGTATAACGTTAGAGCATGTGGTACACAGGAAGTGGAGCAACTCTTTTCGTCTTTCCGAGACATGGATCCGTCTGGCAGCGGAACAGTCAAACCAGATATTATCCCTAGGATGTTGGCTTCAGCAACTGAAATTGATAACTACCGAATGCAACCCAACAAGTAGGTATTTTTACTATCATATATAAAATTACACACCAATCTTGGATTATATAATATTATTGTGTAGCCAAACAGTAATATATCTACACAGCAACTCATTACAAGTTATTAACAATGATATACATGTATTTATATCCATGTTAAACATTTGACTATTGAAAAAGTGGGTGATATACATTGTTTTTTCTCTAAAAGAAACCTTCAAAGTCGTTTAAATACATTCTGCTACGAGTTTTTATATGTCCATTTCAGACCATTCTACATCAAAACCTCAAGCGCTTCGGTATACCCTTCTCATTCTATGGACATATCAGAGTCAGGAGAAACAAAGGAACGCAAATCTTTTATAAGGACCGTTGACGAATCACTCAAAGTCAAAGAAATCTGTCCACGGTTATTATATAAGTATTTTCACATCGTTAATAGCCGTTTCGGGTGTTTTAATGTCTTATTTTAAGGTCAACATAAGTTCTTTTTTTTAATGAAGTGTAACTCGAAATTATTATTTCGCATGTTAAATCACTATTATAGGAATAAGAGACTTTTTGTACTTCATTTATAAGAAATGAAATTTAACATAATGTGTTTAAAATGTGCATCGGTGAATATCATTGTGGTATGTTTTAACATGAACATAACCTCCTTTCCTATGCATGTTTCAGAGATCATCATTTCGATTCCGAGATAAGGGATAGAAGATCACACAATAGAGCATCCGGAGTTATAAGTCTGCCAAGGGTTCCAGCTCATGGTGAGCAAGGTGTTCGGCAATTTCATCGGAGAGATGATTCTAAGATTCCTGCACATAGGCGTTTGGGCTTTTTGGATTTACCTGATGTTTGATACATGTTGAAAATGTGGCTGAAAATTAAACTGGCTAGATAATGTTGAAAATGTGGCTGGCAATTATAGTACAAGGATAATGATATTGACAAGTATCCTTATGCACACCTACATGCAAGGGTTACAATAAATTGAGAAACTGTTTATCAAAAGTGTTTGGTATTGTGTTAGTACATGATTATAAAATATTACAACATAAGTTTAATCAAACATTTAATTCTTGTAATTTCCACATTTATTTTTTTTTTGGTACTTGACAAAACTGTAAAACAATCATTAAGTGTAAAATAGTAAGATATATAACAACTGTATAAACCATAAAACAAGAAGACTAGATAAAAAACTAAAATAAATGATATCATTTGTTTTTGTTCACCTGAGCCCATTCTCATTAATTTGATGCATAATAACACAAAACAAACTATACTTTTAATATCAAAGCAAAAGTAAGTTTCAAACAAAAAGGATTCAAAAGCACAACACATGTACTTTTTCATTACTTTGTTACATATTAACACAAAACAAATTGTAAGTAGTAATACAAGCCACGCAAAAAATGGAGATCAACAAAATAATAGTCTGAGAAGCAAAATACATTTTTTCATTAATTTCTTGTATTATAGCTAGTAACAATAGGGCCATGATGGCCCTATATCGCTCATCTGTTTACCATTGCTCTTAACGATTCGATTAAGTTTAGAGATAGATCACAAAGGCATACACTTTAACTTTCATTAGGACAAATATTTTCTTGTAACAGTCCCTTTTGACTTATGGGTCACATACTAGTCAGAGGATATCTCCATACCAAGTTTGAGGGTCTAGGCTCAACTGCTACATTTTTGTAATAGCATGAGTATTTATTACCCTAGAAGACTTAAATAACATTCTTATTATGTGATGCTGCTCAAGGTATGAACCATATATTCATTTACATACAATTAAGGGAGGTAATTTGTCATACATCCATTCAATAGTTATCTACTTTGATTGTCTAAGTCCATTTGATGGCATAAATGACATTTCAAATCAGTATCTTCATTAGTTATTGCGATACACGCATTTTAATTTGAAACAAAGGATGGTAATTTGACATAACATCAGTCCATAGTTAACTAATCTCATTGTCTCAATCCAACTAATGACAATAAATAAAATTCAAATATCCTATAAAAACTTACTAAGATGTTTTTATTCTTGTTAAAATCGAGGGAAAGTCATCATGCAGTGGTATATGTATGAAGAATATAAAGAGTACAATCCTTTGCAACAATATATTAGTAAACTATTCATATCGATAAACGTTCGATCAAGAGTTATCTAACATTTCAATTTATTACTACAGGAAACACAAATAACATTTAAAACCAATCTCATTAGAAGCTGCTAAGGTTTATTCATTTACACAAAGACAAAGGGAAGTACTTTGTCATAAAATTCAGTCAATGTGTATCTTCACCGATTGTCCAAGTCCATCTATTGGCATAAATGAAATTTCATATCAGTATCTTCGTTACAGAGATATACCCATTTTAATTTGAAATAAAGGGAGGTAATTTAAAGTAAAATCAGTCCCTAGTTATCTACTTTGATTGTCTAAGTTCAAGTAATGACAATAATGAAATTTCAAATTAGTCCTATAAGTACCTACTGATATAAATCCATTTTTACTAAATCAGGGCATGTAATTAGATATAAAATAATTCTGGATCTGGCAGATTCATCATGGAATTTAATATTTATTGTTGTTGAAGATATTTTGCAAGTTTGTAACAAATCAAACCATAAAGAAACCGAGATATTATGCCAATACAATTTGAGTGCAAGTTTAATTAAAGTTGGTTGGAAAATATGGTCTCTATCATGTTCAGAAGCCAAAAATAACAGATTTTGGCCCCTTAAAGGAGTCATAACTCTACAAACCATGACGGGATATAGCCAGTTTTTGAAAGAAATCGGGATATTATGCTAATACAAGTTGTGTGTAAGTTTGAATGAAATTTATTGCAAACTGGTCTCTATCGTTTTCACAATAAAATGTGAACGGACGACGGACGGACGGGCGATGGGCGATCAGAAAAGCTCACCTTGTCACTACGTGACAGTTGAGCTAAAAATGGTAGATTTACTATCCGCGCAAAAGTGTTTTCACTAAAAACAGTTTCAACTAGAACTGTCACAGGAGTGACTCATACCCCCAACATACGGTCTTGTCACAGAAGAATGGCAACCATAAGAAATCTTAAAAAATACTGGAGTACTTCATCCTGGGCTTCCACATATAAGTAATACTAGTATACTCTAGTATAGTAATACTAGTAAATATAAAAAGTCTCTAATACTAGAGATACACTAAAAGTGAATACAAAAAAGTGTCATGTTACTATAGAAAAATGTATTTACTTTTTACATAGGACTTATAATAAAAAGTTAGAAAAATACCTAAAATATTGAAAATCCAGAAATTGGATTTCTAAAAATAGACTACTTCCTGGAATTTAAGGGGAACAAACTCAGTACAAAAGTTAAAAAAGGTTATTTACCTTTGGCTTTAAGCCAATCAGAATGCGATATTGTGAAAATACATGAAAATTAACCTTAAATTCTAGGTAAAAGGGGACATAACTCAAGAAAACATAGTGTCAGAGTTATGCATCTTGTGTCACATGATGTGGGTGATGAGGTGGAACATCTATTTTAAGTCTGAATCAAATCCAATCAGTAGTAACTGAGAAATAGTGAAAATTACACCAAATTTTACCTTAAATTCTAAGTAAAGAGGGACATAATTCATGAAAATTGGTGTCAGAGTTATGCACCTTGTGTCACATCATGTGGGTGATGAGGTGGAACATCTATTTTAAGTCTGAATCAAATCCATTTTGTAATAACTGAGATATAGTGAAAATACATCAAAATCAACCTTAACTTTAAAGTAAAAAGGGACATAATTCATAAATATTTAGGTCAGAGTAAAGCAACTTATGTCACATGACCTTGGTGACGAGGTGGAACAACTATATACAGTTTGAATAAAATACATTTAGATATAGTGTAAATTTTACAACAAAATTAACCTTAAATTCTAAGTAAAAGGGGACATAATTCATGAAAACTTGGTGTCAGAGTTATGTCTCTTGTGTCACATGATGTTGGCACATGATGTGGGTGATGAGGTGGAACATCTATAAGTTTCAATCAAATCCATTCAGTAGTAACTGAGATATAATAAAAATGCATCAAAATCAACCTTAAATTATAAGTAAAAAGGGACATAATTAATAAAAAAATTGGTGTCAGCTTATGCACCTTGTGTCACATGATGTGGGTGATGAGGTGGAACATCTGTTTTAAGTTTGAATCAAATCCATTTAGTTATAACTGAGATATAGTGAAAATACAACAAAATTAACCTTAAATTATAAGTAAAAGCGGACATAATTCATGAAAACTTGGTGTCAGAGTTATGCACCTTGTGTCACATGATGTAGATGATAAGGTGGAACATGTATTTTAAGTTTGAATCAAATCCATTTGGAAATAACCTGAGATAATAGATTTCGGGACGCGACGCGACGCGACGGGACGGGACGGGACGCGACAAAACTGACTCCTATATACCCCCTCAAACATGTTTGGTGGGGGTATAAAAAGTACAATCATATTTTCAATAATATGCTGCATATTAAGACTAAACAAACAGTTACTACTTTTCCTAAGGAAGCAAATTCTTGTTTTCAACAAAAAAATCTTAAAAAGCATAATGCATGTTCTTTAACATGCTTCATAATAAAACAAAACAAACATGTAGTATTACTAAGTAAGCAAAAATGGTTTTCAACAAAAAAGTATGGCAAGGGGTCAATGATGGCCCTATATCGCTCACCTGAGTACCACTGCTCTTAATGGTAAGATCAGGTTTTAACATAGATCACATAGGAATACAGTTTAAATATCATCAGGATAAACATTTTCTATTGACAGTCCCTTTTGACCTATGGGTCACATACTATTCATAACCATTCTCCATCCCAAGTTTGAGGGTCCGTGGCTCAAATGCTGCTCAAATGCTGCATTTTTATACTAGAATTCTTCCTTTCCCTGGAAGACTTGAATAACATTTAAAACCAATCTCATTACAAGATGCTGAGGTATATTCATTTACATGAAATAAAGGGAGGTAATTTGTCATAACTTCAGTCAGAATATCTACTCTGATTGTCCGAGTCCATCTGATGGCATAAAAGACATTTCAAGTCAGTATCTTTATAGGTTACTTACATACACCCATTTTAATTTAAAACAAAGGGAGGTAATTTGACATAAAATCAGTCCAAGTAATGACAGTAAATAAAATTCAAATATATATACTTATCTATTTTTATTAAAATCAGGGGAGGTAATAATGCATTGGTAAATGCATGTAGAAGATACAGCGTACAAGCTTTTACAAAAATAAATAAGAAAAGTAATAGTAGAAATTTCTTACCATGTAAGACATAAATAATGTTTAAAACCAGTCTCCTTACAAGCTGCTAGGTATATCCATTTAAATAAAAGATAGAGGGAGGTAATTTGTCATAAATTCAGTTAATATGTATCTTCACTGATTGTCCACTGATTTGATGGCATAAATGAAATTTCGGATTAGTATTTTCATTAGTAATGAAGATATACCCATTTTGATCTTTAATAACGGGAGATAATTTGACAAAAAAATTAGTCCATAGTTATCTAGCCTGATTGTCTGACTCAAACTAATGACAATAATGAAATTTCAGATGATTCCTATAAATACTTACTGATACAAATTCATTCTGATTAAAATAAAGGGAGGTAATCAGATATAATATGTATAATGATTGGATCTGACACATTCATCATGGTATCCTAAATTTCTTGGTGTTGAAGATATTTTGCAACTTTGTATCAAATCAAACCATAAATAAAGTGTCTATATGACTGGACTAGCCAAAAATAGCAAACTTTGGCTCTTAAAGGCGCCATAACTATGAAACCCATGATTGGATCTGGCCAGGTTTCTGAAGGAACTGAGATTTATGCCAATACAATTTGTGTGCAAGTTTAATTATAATTGCAAAATGTGGTCTCTATTGTGTCCACAGGCAAAAAGAACCAGCAATAACTCTAGAACCCCTGATGAGATCCGTCCAGTTTTTGAACAGAACTGCGATATTATGGCAATACAACTTGTGAGTAAATTTTATGAAAGTTGATTGAAAAATGTGGTATCTATCATGTTCGAAAGCCAAAAATGGCAATTTTTGGCCACTTAAGGGGCCACAACTCTAGAACACATGATGGAATTTGGCAAGTTTTCGAAAGAAACTGAGATATTATGTCAATACAAGTTGTGTGCAAGTTTCATTAAAGTTGATTGCAAATTGTTGTCTCTATCGTGTTCACAAGCAAAAAACAGCAAATTTTGTCCATTTAAGGGACTGTAAATCTGGAACCCATGATGGGATCTGGCCAGTTTTCGAAAAAGAAAAACAAGATGTTATACCCATACAAGCTGAGTGCAAGTTTGGTTAAAATCAAATATAAAATGTGGTCTCTATCGTGTTCACAAGGGCATTGTGGACGGACGGACGGACAGACGTACGGACACTGGACGGACGGACGGCGGATGAAGGGTGATCACAAAAGCTCACCCTGTCAGTGCCTAACAGGTGAGCTAAAATACTATACATTCTCATTTATCACCTACACAATAACAGAAAACAAACTAACATGGAAAATGGTTTTCACCAAAAGGTTTGAAGAGCAAAATGCATTTTCGTAAATTTCCTGCATTTAACACAATACAGTAGTTTTACTATCCAAATAAACAATGATTTTCAACAAAAGTAGAATGTGTCTGTAGGACACAGGGTGTGCCCCCATTTGTACAAATACATGGAACTCATTCAAGTCTTTGCAGTGTTAATAGAGTGTAGCCTCAACAAACATTTTAAGAAAAGGATTCATTATTCTAGGCCATATACTTTGTAAGCTATGAGCAACACAAACAAAAAAACCCACTACTCTGGCTATTTCAACGGCCATAACTCTGTAATAAGCGCTATGATTCTTTTCATAAAGACTCAAGCAAGGTTTAATGAATTTACATCAAATACTTTTTGAGCTAGGCACATAATTAGGTAAAAATGCATTTATACTATAGCAAGGGCCATAACGTAACAAAGTAGGGGAAGGAGCCAGCCCAAAAGTAAGAGGTGTACAAGTTTGTATCATGATAAAGACTCATGGGGGAGCGCAAAAAGTGTGAGAGGCTCAATGCATTTTCATTAATTTGCTGCATTTAACACAATACAAACAGTCACTAAGTTTACTAATAACTTGTATTTAATCCAAATATAATTCCCATGAATATCTATTAATGTCTTATCATTCACTATCCTTTAACAAGAAAACTGTAATTAAACAATAACGGAACAGCAACGAAATACAAAAAGTAGCGTTTTGCGTGGGCACGTCACTGACTTGAGCGTTTTAGTTTGGCGTTGAAGCTAAGTTTTCTGTATTCGATAAACAAACAAATATGGTAAGAGAATATTAATGATTCTTTTTTGCTTTATGCCTATATAGTCCTGTGATATACTTGAAATCCTTGTCACACTTGCTGCAGGAAAACGTCATGTCTTTGTGAGTTGCGTTGTGAATGGCTAGGTTAGATCTGGATGAGAATAACTTATTACACACTTTACACTCTACTACACTTGATTCTGAAGTGCCACATACTTTCTCATGACGGTTTATTTCGTATCTAATTGCAAATGTCTTCTCACATTTGGAACATTTATGTGGTCTTATTTTCAGGTGAGTATTTACATGGTCTTGTAGCGTAATTTTTGACTAAAAGTTCTTATTGCATTCCGGATAAGGACACTTTTTTATTCCACTTGTTTCAACGTCTACCTTGTGCTTCATTGCCTTGTGAACCTTCAGCGACTGCTTGGCCGAATATGTTTTCCCACATTCCTCACACATCACTGATGTCTGCTGTGTGTTGTGTGACTTTTTGTGTCTGATGAGAGACGGACTGACTGTGCTTATACGCCTTTCCACAAACCGTACATTTATGAGGGTACTCATCAGTTGTTGAAACTTCAACAAAGGAGCCATCCATAAAGGACAACTCTATCTGTTCGTCAATGTTGTCTATTTCATCCATCTCTATTCTGGAATGAATACCTGTAATTAAAGATGTGTACAAGTTTCAAGAAGTCTGAACCTTGTTTACTAGTTGACAAGCAATTATTTACAAAGAGCAATTTTATGCGTGGTAAAAACTGAAACAAACCAAAACTGTTACATTCTGTTAAAAGTGCGACGACTGATAATGAAATCTTTCAAGAACTTCTGGTACTGACCACCTGTATAAAACATTGCATTAAGCGTGCTACATCAATAAGTTACCACGTTTCATGCGTATACTTATCTAATATACAAAATTGTACCTTAAGAACAGCATATGCAAATGTCGAACTAAACTTACACGAAAAATAAACGCAACAATTATATTTCCTCACCATTTTGTTTTAAGAGCATACATCAATACTTACATTCCATGATTTCGCTTCCATCTAAATGGCGCTGCACAAAATGCTCGTGAACCTCGTGCTATTTTACCAGGAGGCGAATCAATACAAACTTTGCTGTGTATAATTCAACGCCAATTAGGCGTGACTTAACCGCTATTTTCGGTGTTTACCGCTGTATTGTTATGACCTAAAAGTGCTCGATGCATAAAGTTGATCTATACATTGCCTCATTTACAAGGAGTATACTCAACACCGATTAAATTCCTTATTCAAATACCAAGGCTAAATATGGCAGAGAGAAATCTAATTTTGGGATTTTTAACCGGTGGAATTTCACAGATACAATGTTTCAAAATGAACAATTTCGACGTTAGCTGGACGTGTTAACATTACAGTAACAGCTGGTGACCGTCCACGTTCAGTTGCACCGCGTCTGACAAGCATGCGTCAAGATAATATGATACGTCAACGTCATTTACGTGACAGCTTTGTGACGTCGCAATCCACGTCACATGTTGTAATTGGAAATCCCGGACGACCAATTCACAGTGACACAGTCATAAATTGTTTGCGTAAACGCGGGATTCATTTTCGTCGTCCAACTCGATGTAAGGCTCTTGTCATCGTCAAGAAAAGCAACGCTGGGCTCTAAATAACCGACGACGTCTGTGGGGAACTGTTGTATTTAGCGACGAATCAAGATTTAATCTCCATCACGCTGACAGATCGGTCAGAATATACAGACGCCGCAACGAACGTTTCGCAAATAACTGTGTGCGTGAGGTTTATCCGTACAATGGTGACAGAGTCTTAGTATGGACAACAATAAATTCCACCTTCAAGGCCACCCTTGTATAGTCTGTCATACAGAGAAATGGTGGCTATACGCGTTATTGACTGCACTGATGTTGAAGCATGGAAAGAAATATGATCTCAGACGATATTAATTTTTTGATGATAATTTTTTTCTGTTATGTTTACTTTGATTACACATATAAATTTGTATGGCTAAACATCAGTAGGTTATAAATATTGACTATTACAGTACTTGTTGCGTTTCTTTTTCGTGTCACTTTACAATGTTGACTATTATCCATGTAACATTTTGGGCTTTATCTTCGAAATGTCTGCGAACACTTTGGTCAGTATCCATCGACTTACACATATGCTTATATATTTGTAAATTTGGGTTATTTGATCTAAGATAAAAACTTCCTAATATGTTCATATCATTGTTTATATATTAACTGAAAATTACAAAATAGCATTCATTACCGAAAGTCCATTAAATAAGGTTTACAACGGTTTAAATCGCCAAACTCGTTCTCAAAAACAAAATGTAAACATTGTTAAAGCGTTTCCAAAGTGAATATTATGTCCGATATGCAAACTGTTTAGTGCAAATGGTACAGCTTGTAAACTATTTTGAATCAGTTATAACACTTTAAACGATCAGAATGAGTAATAAGAAAGTATTGAAATAAACAATGTCCTTACCAAGTTTGACAGTTCATTCAGTTTGTAGCATGTTGAAGTTATCAAATCATCTTGTATTATCCGGGTAACAAGAGTGAACTGGGACAAGAGATAAGAATAAAAAAGACATTCCTACGTAACTACATTATGAAAGGATACGCTGGCTTTTAAAGATTTTTACCGGCAAGTTCTTATGCAACTGTAGGAACGCTTAGATATATGCCGGATACTTATTGGATCACAATGCGGATATTTTACTTTTTTCTCGTCTTTATAGATAAGTATATTATTTGAGAGCTTGTAGATACATGTATCTGCAGCATTTATAAGTTTAAGTACATGACTTGGGTGTCTTATTCTGACGTTATGATAATAACAATAGTAATAATAATGATATGAGCCGCACCATGAGAAAACCAACACAGTGTTTTTGCGACCAGCATGGATGCGCGGACTGCTCTGGATCAATGCTGGTCGCAAATGCACTATGTTGGTTTTCTCATGGTGCGGCTCATATAAATTATAATAATTATAATAATGATTCTGAAATTTTACATGACTTTATAACTATGAAAACATTATATTGGTTCATCAACGGGTTTCATTGGTGATTAACTAGTATTTAAGCGCTGTTGTTTCATGGTAATACCCCCTCCTCCACGTTCATCTTATTCAGAATTTAAGCCAACCCAAAATGATTTATATAAATCTAAGTTTCACTAGTTTAGGCAAATATATGCTCCTTGAACAATTTACATACGGTAACGTTAAAAAGAAGTAATGTGTTCTCCATTTACCAAGTACCATGACTTCCTCTGTGATGGCAAGGGACAGTAAA
The DNA here is from genome assembly GCF_021730395.1 of Mercenaria mercenaria. NCBI lineage: Eukaryota > Metazoa > Mollusca > Bivalvia > Venerida > Veneridae > Mercenaria > Mercenaria mercenaria. The sequence goes on from NC_069362.1 coordinate 32,604,881, forward strand.
TTTGAATATTCCACAAATCTGTGCTGTTACCAGTGCGAAAAAAATCATAACAAATCCAATTTTGAAAATAATCCGGGTGAGGTTTAGGCGGATGTATTGCATATACTTAGCATTTTGTCATGTGACATTTTCAGCCTGCCGATTCCATTATTTCTGTTAAAAAAAAAACGAGTAACACGCCGGTTTCAGGACACTATTTAGGCAGAAATGACCCAACATGCACACCTTGCGCGACCTGACCCGTATTATCTGCAAATGACTGACCTCAAACGTATGTTTATCTGTAAAGCATGTGACCAGACAAAAATAATAGTGGGAAGAAAAGTGTCTCATAACCGTTTACTTTTTCCGCAAATCTGAACTGAATCTGGATGGATGGATGACCGTTTCCATTTCGTCTGACTTCCGTTACCTCAAGTAAGATTTTAGACCCGGCCGTTTACACGGAGCTAGGAAAATCGATACAAGCATATATTTATTTTACACAATAATTACTCGTACGCAGGAATCCTTAGTTCTATAAACATCATAAATAACCAGTTGACTGTAGATGCCTTTAAAGTACATCTTTTATTTAAAAAACGTACCCGGGCCAAATACGTAACTGGCCCCTGCCACTAAACAAATTATACAAGTATTGCATTTGCGAACCTGTCAGATTCTTTGTTCACAAGAAATTGTGTATTTTATTTATTAAATTATTGAAATATTTTACAATGATGGTCAAATATAATATCTAGGTCTTTCTCACATTTAATATATTCTAAAAAGGTTTGCTATGCTACATGACTTTTCATTGATATAAATATAGTACTGATTGAATGATTTGGTATAAATTGATCACAATATTAAACAAGAGGGTCATGATGACCCTATATGGCTCACCTCGTAAATTTGGCCTTGGAATCATCAAGATAAACATTCTAACCAAGTTTCATGAAGATAGGGTCATAAATGTGGCTTTTCCAGTGTTAACAAGCTTTTCCTTTGATTTGTGCAGGCGACATTGTTTATTTACTCAGCATGACCCAGTTTCAAACTTGGCCTAGGAATCACCAAAATAAACATACTGACCAAGTTTCATAAAGATAGGGCCATAAATGTGGCCCCAAGAGTGTTAACAAGCTTTTGGGTTGATTTGACCGGGTGACCTAGTTTTTGATCCCATATGACCCAGTTTTAAACTTCACTTAGGAATATGCAACATTAATATTCTGATTAAGTTTCATGAAGATAGGGTCATAAATGTGGCCTCTAGTGTGTTAACAAGCTTCTCATTTGATTTGACCTGGTGACGTAGTTTTTGACCCAGTTTCTAACTTGGTGTAGAAATCATAAAGATAAACATTTGTATTAAACCAAATCAAAAATGGAACCTATATATGGCTGAAAGTGCCAAAATAGAAAATTAGGGACAGTAACTGTAGAACCCAGGAATCTAGCGTGTTTTCGAAAGGAACCGAAATCTTCTTGTGACTTAAGTTGTTAGTACGTGTGGTTAAGTATGGTTAATAGCAAATTTGGCCCTTTAAAGGGCCATAATTCTAGAACCCATGATGGGATCTGGCAAGTATTTTGATGGAAACCGAGATATTATGCCAATACAAGTTGTGTGCAAGTTTGATTTAAATTATTTGCAAAATGTGGTCTATATCGTGTTCACAAGAAATTGTGAACGGACGTACAACAAACGACGGACGAAGGGAGATCATAAAAGCTCACCTTGTCTCTACGTGACAGGTGAGCTGAAAACGATAATTCTGAAATTGCAGCGTGGGTAAGATAAAATTCATTGTTAAAATAGCATGCGATGAATCAGATGTTGTAAAAGGATAAACTTTTTGCACCTTAAGGATTCTTAATTATTTTTGTTTTAAGTACAATGAGTACATGGAGTAAAGCTGTCGAGAAGTTCGTAATCCGACATTGGGCACTTGATTAGAGAACGATGACATTTAAAGCGTCAGTTGGCGAGAAGTTAAACATAAGAGTTGACATCATAACAAAAACAACATTAAACATTCAAATCCAGAACGATATTGGACATTCAAAACAGGAACGACATTGAACATTCGAACCCAGAACGACATTAAACATTCGATTCCAAAACAGAACGACATTGGACATTCGAAATAAGAAAGACATTGGACATTCGATTCGAAACAAGAACGACATTGGACATTCGAAACAAGAACGACATTGGATATTAGGACCCAGAATGACACTGGACATTCGGAACCAGAACGACATTGGATATTTGAACCTAGAACGACATTGGACATTCGAAACAAGAACGAGATTGGACATTTGAAACTTTGAACATTCGAAATAACGACATTAGACATTTGAAACAAGAACGACATTGGACATTCAAATCCAGTACGACATTGGACATTAGAAACAACAACAACAATGGACTTTCAAACCTAGAACGACACTGGACATTCGAAACAAGAACGACATTGGACATTGGAATTCAGACCGACATTGGACATTCGAACCAGAACGACATGGACATTCAAACCCAGAACGACTATAGACATTCGAAAAAAGAGACTTTGGACATTCAAACCCAGAACGACATTAGACATTCGGAATCAGAACGACACTGGACATTTGAACCCAGACGGATATAGGACATTCGAAACAAGAACGACATTGGACATTCGAATCCAGAACGACAATGAACATTCGAAACCAGAACGACATTGGACATTTTTAACCCCAGAACGACATTGGACATTCGAAACAAGAATGACATTGGACATTCAACATCAGAACGACATTATACTGTAATAACATTGTTTGTGCTGGTCATGATGTGCATGCTGAAAAGTTAGTTACACTTTACCGTATGAGTTTTGAGCATTCTTTGAATGAACATTCACAATGTAAATTTTTATAGGTAGTTATTAAATGTATAGGAATGAAATGAAATTTCATCTTCCCTTTGTAAATATTAAGGTTTGGCTGATGTTATGTGCTGAATTTTTAAATGAGCATTCCATATTTTCATGATAATTAGATAATTGGTTTATGCATAAATGTATTATCTTTAGATATGAATATCTTTACATCGACAAAAACACAACTATTTCTCACAGTTGACTAAGTTTTACTTTTTCTTGAAACACATTTTGAGGTTTGAATCAGAATGTTTAATGTTTTCAGGTCATGAGGGCAGCAAACATGATATGGAGCTACTTGCTCATATCAGTATTTGTGCCATGCACTCTATTCCATAGCCATGATTCCAACTGGATGATCAGTAGAACATATTATTTCTTTCTGTTTCATTCCCATTCACATATTTATAAAGTACTGTTTCCTCAATTTCTTTCTTCAGCGCAAAACAAAAGTACAAAAACATTAGCACTTTTGTAAAAGGGTAACAGGTTTGAATCCTTAGCAAGACTTTTTAAACAAAATGTGTCTAAAGTTTATTCATTTTATAACTGGAAGATTTTGTAACTTGCCAAGAACAGTAAATAATGGTGAGGAATCCAGAAATCATGGTCAAGTGAACTTAACATGAAAAGCTTTTAAAATAACTGTCTCATAAATATGCATTGTACTTTACGTGTGGATTGACTTGACATTATAAATACTAAGTAAGAAATAAGTGAGTGAAGATGAAAATAGATGTATTTCAACTGCTCCTGATCTGTCACTATACTGGCTATTTAATATGGATATGGCTTTAGATTATGTAACTAAACACTTTGACTGACTGATTTTGTCTGAATCACAAAGTCTTCTTGCATACTGGTCTTAAATACTGATTCTACTAATAAGAGCCTAAACTGTTTAAGAAAAAGGTTTACTTCATGAAAGATTTAGTTTAATATAGTACGACATAGTGACACAAATATGATATGCACTACATCCAAACTGTCATTAGTGTCAACAATGTTCCATTTCCGGGCTATTTTGGAAAAGATATCGGGCAAAACAGTCGATAAGAACTCAAAAATATTTTTAAACCCTACATATCGCTTAAATATTCACTAATCTGAAAATTCGCTGTCATTCCTTATATCATTTAAGTAAATCGTCAAGTATCTGTTTTGGTAGTTTCATTTTCTCCACAACCTTTGATGTTTACAAATAGCGGGTTGATTCAAAGGGTGATAAATTATCAATCATTGATCAAAGAAAGGAGATTGCAAAATACGGAAATGGTAAGATACATACTTGATAAATTCTGTTTGTCTCTTCATTTATTTCTCGTGTCAAGATAGAGTATTATTGAAAACAAAATGCATTTATTGCCGCGAACACGTGCTGAACTCCTCCATTTTTTGTAACTTAACTTTAATCAAGTTTATCTCGAATGACGTAACGCTGAATTGGACCCAAAAAATCATGGTGCGTAACATATGTTACAAGGATGTTACTTACGTTACGAGTGTCTGGGCAGTTGTGTCTATTTGTAATAAAAATGTTTCACCCCATTTCTTAAAATCGACCAAACTACGGAATTAGTAATGTAATAGAGATCTATTCAACTTACAAGGATGTTACATTGATGTTACAAGGATGTTAATTATTTTACGAGTGTCTGAAAATGTAGGTTTAGTTTTAAAAAATGTTACGCCTTTTACCTCCAAATTCTTAAAATCGGCCAACAAACCATCATCGGCTGTGTTCTATAAATGTTACAAGAAAGTTACTGGGATTACAAATGTCTCTAATGTAGTGTCTAATTACGCATGCAGACCTGGAACCAAAAAAAAAAAATTAGTTTGGGGGCGCCAGTTTAGAACGAAGGCACATAGCGCCAAGTGGAACTAGGTACTGGAAAGGGCGTCCCTTTATATTAAGTGGTCTTCCCCTGGAAAATAGTGAAATGGCGGCTCTGGATCCGGGCCTGCGCATGTTACACTCCATTATCTGAAAATCGGCCATAAGGCTGCTTAAGTAGCGCAGTAAACAACAGAATATACGAACTATATTTATGTTACGTGATGCAACATTGTGTGACTTAATGTTAAACTTGTAACTCACCAGATTGGTCAAATTTTGTGTTCTAGATTTAGACCACGTATAGCCTCACAATCTACTATTCTAAGGCTTAATGGCTTCTTCCTAACGAGAGTTTTCCTGGGATGGAGGTAACCCCATCTACAACGGCAACCCAAAGTCATGGTCTGGGGTAGAGCTTGGCGCTGAATCTACATGGATGGATTTGCGTTCCCGTATTGACTGACTTCGACATCCTGCAAAGTTTCAGCATTTTGAGTTAAATGGTTCTCAAGTTATCGATCGGAAAATGTTTTCCATGTTCATGCCCTGTGACATTGACTTTTGATAGAGTGACCCCAAAAGCATCTACTCAATAAAAACCAGGAAGAATATCCGACAGGGAAAGCCACGTTCCAAAAACGCAGCCTCCCCAAAGGCACACACGAACAACACTCGCACACTACACACACACACACACACAAAGTAAACACAAGGACAAAACAAACACAGGAACACAGTGGGGCACCGCCTTGGAACGGTCAGTGGCAAAACCACCACTGGGGAGTTTAAACCGGTCTATGGTGCAACTTACCTCACTCTTACCCCCATCATGTTCCAAAGTCACAGGACAGTGTAAATAAAAGTTATCCCGCCAGGTGAAACCCTAACATACTAAAGGCAATAGAAGGCATGTAAGTGTGAAGGTTCTATGTCAAATGGTTTTCCAGTTATTGATCGGAAAGGAATTATGTTGGACGCACTGATGAAAAAAAAGAGGAAAGACATGTCTCCCCCAGACAAAATTATTTATGCAAAGTCCTTTCTTCGGCTTTGAAAAAGCATTGCTATGGATTACAACAGTGTCTGACCAATTAATCATGCTTTCTAAAGATATGAAATTTGAAGTTATATTTATATTTGTACTGTCCGATGAAGAAGCGGATGTCAGTTATGATTACAGAATCGATCCAATCGATTTAAATCGGAATCGATCACTCTGTAGTAGCATGCGAGATACCAAATGAAACTGTATTATCAAATTAAAAAATGACTTGCACGTGCACTGAGTTTTAGGTTCTGAATTTTTGGAAAAAGACGATTTTCCCTGTATTAATAAGCATATACGCAACTGCAACATTCCGCACATGGTGAATTAATTAAGTTTTGACCGATGGGTTGCCTTTATGTCAAGTTAAGTATTAAGAATTCTAGTTTTAGGTCGTTATTTTGCATTTGTTACGGCTAGCTGAATAGTTTTGAAAGGTAGCAAAGTTGTAAACACCACTTATTTCCCATCTGGAGAGGGTCTTTTACATAGCGAGCGATCGTGCAGTTAACACTTGTCATAGATGGTCAATGTGAAAACTGCGATATTTGGAATATGAGGATTGATTACATTTAATCTATGAAAATTATACTTTGCAGAAGTACTTGAATAGAAATATAGAGGTAGCGAGATGTAGCGATCTCAGGAAAGTAGAAATCATTTTAACTCTAACGAAATTACAGTCAGCCTGTAGAAAATGTATTTTACACGGAACTCCATTCTCCAATTTTTGACATAAGTTCAGTTGATGGAAGGGGTGTCCCTTATTGGGGATTAAGGGGTCTCAGGCTTGAAATTTTAAAATATAGGGATGTAAATGGTTGCCTCTGCTTTCGGAGTGTCCCAATATCGCTAATGTCTCCATCATTGCATCATTACTCTGGTTGAAAAAGGACTATTATTACATTAATAAAGATATATTTTGAAAGATTTAGCCTACCTTTATTCATAATTATTTCGGTTCTTTTATATGTTTTGAATGAATCATTTGAGAGTTTATGGATTGGGTGAAAGTGTGCTGTTTATGTTTTACAAGTCCTGATAATACGCACGGTATTTTGCTTTCATTTCCAGAGATCGTTACCGTTATATTAAGATTAAATTGTCAGTGAATAAGATTTACATCAATTCTTTTGTTGCTAAGCAAACTACGTCTACTGGTATGGCGAAAATGTAGCAACGTCATTGCAATAATTTGAAGATATATCATACTTAAAGCGTGTTATCTATGCTCCAAACTACGGCTGGTACATTTATTAAGATGTGCACGCGAGTGTCTGAGTCGGGAATATCATCTGCCCAATTTCTGTCTTTGAATGTCTAAAATAAACACACGTTCCAAATGAACGAATTTTCGGTACAAGAAATTTAGAAGATGAAGAGATGTAAGAGGCGACAACACGCTTGCTTATTTCGATACTGTATTATAATGAAACAGAGGCATATCTAAGACAATTGGTTGAAGGCTTTTCTTACTGGAAGCAATTATGTATGGTGTACCATTTGGGTCGAAAGTCTGCTTTACGTGCGCATATTCCAAAATATACATGCTCGGATGAAAATATGTATACACGCGTTACTATATACACGTTCACGTGCACCTGCACTCATAAAATTGTAAATGCACACTTATACAGACATGAGCGTGTGTATATACGGTGATATGTTCACTTGTAGTTATGCGTGCACGTATTAATTTACGCATGCACGTCCATATATGCGTGTACCTAAATATTTACCAGTGTACGCTTAAATACATGGACGTATTCTGGGTTCTCGTATATATACGCGTGTACATATGAATGCATGAACGCGTAAATTTAAACGTGTACTTATAATTTTAAGTGCACGTTTGTACACGCATGCACGCATATATGGACGGGCAAGCGTAAATGTTTAGTTGCAAGTGTAATTACAAGTGCACCTATATACACGCGCATGTCCGCATAAGCGTGCACGTATGCACGTGGACGTATATATTTACGTGTGTACTCATATTTTTATACGTTCACGTATATTTTGAAATGTGCGCACGCAAAGCAGACTTTCGAGCCAAAATGGTACACCATAATTATGTAGCAAAGTAAACAAGAATAAAAGCAAATATGTAAAACGACAAAAATCGACCTTTTCAAGACTTAGATCTGTTTATTTGCATAAACTTTGTTAACCTGTATTTTAGATTACATTCGGTGCTAAACATATTAAACCAAAGTGTCCAATTTCTTCAATTTCGTCCGACCCAATCGTTGATATCTGGTTTTATCAGCCGAGCTGAATGGAAAAAGCTCTTAATATTTTTGATAACAAATTGCCATGACTACTGAAATAAAACAATTTGAATCTCTTAAAATTTGTTTAAAATATTTAAATCACAAGAATTATTTATAACCAACAAATCATTTTTGTTAATTTTTATGTAAGTTACATATTTAGGATAGAATATTGAAATCAGACGGGTTGAATCCGGATATGTTGCCTTTGTTAAATAAAGTTACTTCATCATTATAATTATCATCATAACATAATGTTACAAGATTTCTGGTTAAATTCATGTAGACAATATTCGGACCAAAAACTCAGATAAAACCAGTGATCTAGGAAGTACAAATTGCAATCAATTATTTTTTCTTGAAAGTCACTTTGAGTTGTTAAGTCCTTGCGGTTAGACAAATAATCTATCTTTTGTATTTGACTTAAACATAGCAATAGAACTGATATATCATTTCGCTGCATATCATTCGTGCATTAGTATAGTAAACAAGACTTGGGCCGGACAAAATAAAAGGGAAGTATAGCAAATATAAAAGGGAAGGATATTTACGTTACTACAGAATGAATATAAGACATTTACTCTTACATCTGTTTATCATCAGCGTAACCTATTACGTCCGCTTGTCAAGGTGTTAGCTCTGAACAGGTATGAGGATTCGCTGACGTATTTGTGAAAGGATACTTTATCATACATGATGGGGATTTCATTTTTGTCTCTCTTTGTTGCAGGTAAATGTCATCTCAGTTATTTATATTTTAATAATAGTTTACCTGTTTAAAATGTACAGTATTTGATAGTTTATTTTCAAGCAGGTAATGTAGCTAGTCTGCCATGGTCACTTCTTTTGATTTTATTTAGTTGAAATATGCATCAAAGTTAGCTGCAAAAGACACAATATTTTACTTAACAAGTAATCAAGGCCTTCCTGTGGTTTATCGTCGTTCAGATGCTTCAGAATTTAACCACTCAATTCCTACGCATCTGAACTCTGAACCGTGGTAAATTAGACAATAAATCACAAGAAGGCATTGATTGTTTTCATTCTGACATGATCATTGACATACTTTAATAAATATTATGCTGGACTTTATTTACCCGAGGAGTAATGTATCGGACGTCATGCGGCAATTTGACGTCATAATTGACGTCATAATGCTCTCTTACCAGTCCGCGCGTCAACCGTTGTTTATCGCAGAATATACAGAGCTTAATTTCCTTCTTTGTTTAACTGGAAATCAAAACGAATCATGTTAGAATTATATATATAATTATGATATAAATCTGCCATTATATCTTTGATAAAGTGTATGATTTTTTTCATTTATAAATATATATAAATAACTGAAGACAATGTCGCTTTTGTACTGGATTCTGTCTAAGGAATTAAAACGGGATCTTGATATGGCAGAATACTTAAACTCCGCATTGGCCACACGTATATTAGGCATAGGAATAAAGATAAATGTTAGAAAATGTTCATTTTTCCATTGATTAATTGAAGATGATTATCATTCCAACTGTATATGCTTGATTATGCGCACAAGCACGGTATTTTAGTTGACATACTAGCATGCTTAACACATCGGTTATTAAGTAGCAAAATCTTAAAATTGTGAGTTCAGATGAATTCTACACAAGTTATTTGAATTCAATGTGTTATAGATGTTTCATTTGTATTAAATTACTAAATGTATGTTCGCATGTAATGACTTTACTTCCTTACTAAGAAATGCTTGAACATAACGTAAGAAAATAAATGATCCATGCTTAACATTTTTTGGCTGATGCGACTAAACTCTTTTAAAATCCATTGCTCGCTCTACCTTTTTTTCTTCTGGAATGTGACATAATTGCAATATAAGTTGTTTCATTGGTATCAAAAGCAAATAAAATAATCAAGATAACGAAGAAATGAACAATTGACATGAGTTAATTGAAAAGACGGCAGTACACTTGGAAAAATGGTTCTAACTCCTTTACCTTATTTGTTTATTTGATGTGCACTTCTTTCAACTTAAGCATGATTTTGTACATCTTATATACATTCATACAACCCTGAAAAATTGTTCTAAAAGAGAAAGCAATAACTTAGCTAAAGATAACAAGTTCAAATGTTAACAAGTTTTATCATTGAACTAGAAGACCGTGCACATACTACGGAGGCATGGAGGGGACATCGGAGTTTCTTTATTTTAATTTATCTCTTGGCCACGAGTTATAACTAAGAAAAAAAAACGGAAAACAAAAAATGTTAGTATGACATTGACCTTAAACCTAGAGACCTGGTTCTTGCGCACGACAATCTGTCTCATAGTGGTGAACATTTGTGCCAAGTTTCATCAAAATCCCTCCATGCATGAAGAAGAAATGCTTCCGACAAAGTCATTTTTGTATCTGACCTTTTGTCTCTAAGTGTGACCTTGACCTTAGATTTAGGGCCCGGGTTTTGCGCATGACATGTTGCTTCATCCAGGGAAATATTTATGCCAACTGATAATAAAATCCTGCCTTGCATGACAAAGTTCTAGACTGGACAGGAAAAAAATCCTATTGACCTTTGCTCTCAAAGTGTGACCTTGACCTTTAAGCCAGGGTTCTGACTGTTGCGCATGACACGTCATCTCATCATGGGGAACATTTGTGCCAAGTAATATTAAATCCCTTCCTGGATGGCAGAGTTATGGACCGTACAGGAAAAAAGCCCTGTTGAATTTGACCTCCGATTGTGACCTTGACCTCTGAACTAGAAAGCTGGGTCTTGCGCAAGGCACGTCGTCTCCTCATGGGAACATTTGTGCCAAGTGATATTAAAATCCCTTAATGAATGACAGAGTTATGGACCGGACACGAAGCAGACCCTGTCCATGCCATGTTAACATTTGACTGCTAAGTATGATCTTTACCTTTGAGCTAGGGGTCTGAAAGTTGGGCTTGACACATTGTCTTATTATAAGGTGCATTTGTGCCAAGTAATATTAAAATCCCTTCATGAATGGGAGAGTTATGGTCCGGACAGGAGAAAAGCCCTGTTGACATTTGACCTCCAATTGTGACCTTGACCTTTGAGGTAGGGGTTCGGATCTTGCGCATGACACGTCGTCTCCTCATGGGGAACATTTCTGCCAAGTGATACTAAAATCCCTTAATGAATGACATAGTTATGGACCGGACACGAAGCAGACCCTGTTCATGCTATGCTAACATTTGACTGCTAAGTGTGACCTTGACCTTTGAGAGTTATGGACCGGACAGGAGAAAAAGCCCTGTTGACCTTTGACCTCCAATTGTGACCTTGACCTTTGAGGTAGGGGTCCAGGTCGTCTCATCAAGGGGAACACTTGTGCCAAGTAATATTAAAATCCCTTCATTGATGACAGAGTTATGGACCGGACAAGAAATTTCCGACGGACGGTCGGACGGAGGACGGACGGAATGACAGAATGACGGAAAAGTGCATTCCTATAGTCCCCGAAACTGGTTTTCAACCAGTAGGGGACTAATAAAAATTGCAAAAAATTCTACTGAATGTGAACAGAGACAAGTACATGGCACATAAAGACATGCAAAGACAGACACAAGGACAAATAATTTTTGCATATAATATATATATATTTATCTTTATTATTTTTATTAGATAGTTATTCCCTAAAATCACCGTTTAAACACTAATATACCAGTCTACATACAAATATATGTCTTTGTGACCATCTTTGCATGTCTTTGTGTGTTTTTGTATGTCCTTGTCATAGTCTTATCACATTTAGCTTTAAAAAAGAACAAACAAAAAAAACTTTGATATTAAATATTCATTATTTATAATAATTTACAATAATTACACTCCAGAATCACATCATTATTATATTCAGACAATAGATAAAAACATATTTGTAACTAAAAATTTCTGTTATTAAGTCTTTTTCTGCCGATACTAGATGATGATCTCTGTTGAGTTTCTACGTATCTTTTTACAATTTTTATTATTTATTCTTTTTTTTTTTTAACGTACTTTAAAATCACTGTACAAACATTAATATATATATACACATTCAAATATATGTCTTTGTGACTGTCTTTGTGTGTCTTTCCATGTCTTTGTGTGTCTTAGCAGTGTTTAACATGACCGCTTCCGAAATATACTCCTAATGGTGCATAAATATTGTATATACATGGTAAAAGTAGCATTTAAACGTAGTATTGTCTCTAAACTAGCAGGTTTTATTGCAAATATTCTGATGAAATATCGAGACTATTGATGAAATATATTACATACGTTCGTTGAATTTATTTACTTTTTAAATTTTACTGCAGTAAAACATATTTTTCTGTATTTTCACTGTTTTAAGGGAGTGGCGGTAACATTTACAATGCGCATCGCCGGAACTTAATTTGACATTATCTTGTCATCTAGAAATATATATATTTTGATGTGGTCAATAACCTAAAAGAAGTGGGCCAGTAGCTGACTATAGACTTCCACGGCCTAATATTGTTATTATTACACCAGATTTATATAATGCCATTTTCATGATAAACACGTTCAAAGGCGCTTTACATAGCGCAAACGTCCGAAATTCATCCTCTGCTAGTACAGACACAGAGCGATCTGACCAGAGGGACAGGAGTGAGATTTCTTTTTACATACAGGCTTGTCCGGCTTACTTAGCCTAGCTCTTTGCAAATAGACAGTTTAGTTCTTTAACGTGCCAGGTGTATAGCACCGATACACACGAAGCCGTCTTTCCTTGGAAGTACCAGTACAAGCCTCTTAGTTAGGTGGGAGACACTCAAGAGCATCACAGAAATTTCCATTGCCTAGACCGGACCTCTGGATTGACAGTCAAGCGTGTTACTACTAGACCATCGGCCCATTTCAACGCCTGGTTAGACGTGCACTCAAAGCGAGACTGTAGTTATTCAATGTATATTGACCAGCATGAGTTAATTTCAGTTAAACGTTATGTAGCTCTATTGTATTTTCCAGTGTGCTTGAGTGTATCAGAGAGAAAGTTGTAAATCTTCACATATCGTGGCATGTTAACATTTTCTTGTAATAACGCAGTATTTTACATCATTTTGTGTTCGATATACGTAAGTACAAATGGCTTTAAGCGAATTGTGTTATAATTCAGGGTATTACTGTAAATAACCTTTGCCTTTTCGTTGAGAAGCTCAATGAATTTGCGATATATCAAGCATTGCCCGTGTTGCCGTTCCACTTGATATCATAGGGCGTCCTTGGGCATTTATTCCCGGATGGAATTGAGTCGAGTCCGATCACGTAGCTCGAGTAAAACGCTCTAACACCGGCAACCGGAAGTTTTACAGCCTTGTTTACGGCGCTTGTTTACATTATCGACAGGGGTAAACCAACATTTCTACAATGTAGTGTAATTTCTTCATTCAAATAATATTTTATTTGGTTATAAAATGATCATATGTTTATTTCGCTACTATGTTTCTTTGACATTGAAGTTGTACATCCTCATTCCGCCATATTGTTCGCACATTGTTCGCGGTCCTCCCGATTAGGTGGTGGTGTGAAATTTTGACCCGAGAACAATGTTCCTGGGCCTTGTTCGTGTCATTAGGGCGATTCTATCTCGGGTCGGACACAGAAGAACAAGAAGAACGAAGCGCCCAATGACGCCCGTAGGTTTCATATACAAGTTTACACCCCCCGCCACTCCCCCGAGCGAATTTTACATTTTATCGTTAGATCTATACGTCGACAGTTTTTAGGGTAAAATTGATTTAAGTAAAAATATTAAGTGCGTAATGTTACATTAAAAATACAGTATGTACTTTGTATACAATTATAATCAGTCTTATAAATTGTTCGTTTGAACTGCTTACACTTAATATATTTTTTCTTTTGTTTGTTTCAGCAATCATTTCTGTGAGGGCCTCTCCTCTAACACAGGAGCAGCTTGACACTCTCGCCAGTACCATGAGTATCAGAGCTACAAATCTATACAACTTAAGGGACAATGAAAAAACGCATACCGTTAGAATATATGTCAAAAATGTCGGTAACGCGAACATTCCGGCTTCAGGATGGCGTCTGTATTTTCACAGCATGTACCTTGTGTATCCCGATATATTTCCGAAGAACATGTCAGTAGAACTGGAAGTGGAACATGTCAAAGTTGGCATGATTCAAGGCGACTTGTACTACCTTGAACCAAGCAGTGGGTTTGTAGAGATACAACCTAATGAAGCAAGGGAATATGATATCAAAGTTGCTTGGTGGTCTATCTCTAGAACTGACTTCATGCCTCGCTGGTATGTAGTGTCTGAAAATGATTTAGTTGAACCGCGTGTAGTGAACACCACAAAAAGTCTAGGTCTGGAATATGTAGAACCTATCGATGACGTTAGACAGTGGAAGAGGTTCGCGGCAGACAGGTATAATCCATACACAGCACAGGAAAGACTGCGAAGATACAAAGTGGAAGACAAGGGAAAGGTACCTCACTTTAATTCTTTAGAAACTTATTCTTGAACGAGAATACGATGCATGTAAGAAAAGTCAAAAAGCGCTGGTAAAACATATACAATTTGACTGCGACACTAAAATATATATGAGTGAAAAATATGTCTAGTTCTTACACAATCAGAGAACTTCCTTAAAATGATTGGCATCAGGTTGACTGTTCTGGAATTCGCTTACACTCATGAATTTGTACGTTTTATTGTGAATATAAATTGGTAAATTAATTGACTCATCAAACATGACGAAGCATAAAATAATCATGAAAACTGAGGAGACGCGTCACCTAGCACGACAATGCGACATTACTCACGATATTGAGACAATGTCTTGATGTTTTATCGTATCGTTTTCCATTGTATCATATGTTGAGCGTCGTGTCACATTGCAATGCATCGTTACGCATTGTTGTGCGTGGTTTTGCTTGCGATACGACGCGCAACTTTACAAAACGACGCGTGGCACGACGCACAAAAATGCAGCATGATGCTCGGAACATGACGGAGATTATACAACACTACATGGCGAAACTACAGTGACACGTCATGTTGTAGCGTTGTGCGTCTTTACGCATTGTGTTGCTAGTCGTGTTATACCGGTATTGTCGTTAATCGTGTCGCTTGTCGTGTGTTGACCTAAAGGAGGTTAGAATACAATAATGCGACACGACGCACGACAATACAATACGATGCACGAATATGCGACAAGACACGTGACAGTATAACCCTACACGCACGAGGGTCGTGTTGCGACGTGTCGCGCGTCGTTTCTAATTGCCACGCGTCTTATCGCATGTCATGCGTCTACCTACAGGAATGGTCGGTCGGCAGAAAATATGACGTACCGTTTGGGTCAAAAGTCTGAAATCGCTCGAGCGATACCATAATACACGGTTAGCGTGTAAATTTACACGCTTACCGTGTAAATTTACACGCTTACCGTGTATTTCAATCGGTAGATCTATAAAAGTACACGCTCACCGTGTATTTTTACGCGTTTACCGGGTAAAATATACGCTTAGCGTCCAAATTTATACGCTTAGCGCGTATCGGTCGTTTGAGTTACAATTTTAAATAAATAAGCCAATCAAAATACATGTTACAAAGGAAGATATTTATAAAGTTTATGATTGATTTATTACTTTTAAGGAAACATACATAATACTTTCATTATATTACGAAATGTTTTGCCACTGTAAAGATGATTTCAGTCAAGTAATTTATTCTACTGTATATATGCTTTGATTAAAGACTTTTATATTTTTTTATTATATCTTACCTGAAAAGCCTGCTTTATTCTTATTTTCGTCAGAAAAGAACAAGCATTTCAAGTCTAATTCCACATACCATACACATATAAAACTTGTACTTTACATTTTAAAATGCCATTTGTTATCATATATCTATTTTTCTACAACTTCAAATAATATATATATATAAATAATAATAGTATTTATTTTTCTCCGACTTTAATGACATGTACATAATTGGGGAGGGGTGGGGGAATCGAGCGGCTCCATGTCACTGAAGTTGCTGTTTTAAGTGATCTACCGGAAATCATTACGTAACTTTTATGCAAAATGACATGATAAAACATATGTCACCTAGGTTATCAGAACAGGAAATCCTTTCGAGGTTCACTAATTAGAGCGGATCATAAAATTTACTGAAGCATATAAGATGGCTTTGATATGATATAATGCCTTCAGTCATCAATGCCACTATACATATGAACGAACACGTATTAATATATCGCGTGGCGGAGCTGTCTTGTGAAACGAAAATAAAAAATTCACAGGATATCTAGTATTCTAAAATCTGTAAGAATATATTTGGAAATTTAATGGACATTTATTTTTAAAACGATGAACGTGTAGTAACTAAAAATGTAAATTCGTTAGATATGAATCAAGGACTTAAACTACTACTGATGGGAAATACCTAATATCTGGAACAATTGATACGTATTAGACCTTCCTGCTAATATAAATCTATAATTTTCTATTTTTTAATTTACATGCTCGATCATTTTCATATTGAAACTGTATCGCGCGCAAAGTCATTATCCGTAATTTAATAGAGTAATTATGATAAAGCTGAATTCCGCAAAAAATAGAACAAGATTTCAAGTCTAGAACACTCTTCCCTGCTGATACACGCCTCCCCCCCCTCTCTCTCTCTCTCTCTCTCTCTCTAAATCTGACCGCTGCCCTTTCATATTTTCAAATAAAAACTTTCAATTCGAAGAATTAATAGAAATGATAACAATTTTAAGTTGATTACTATTTTTGAATACGGAATGAATTCATCCTCACTTTAGTATAAGTGGATACAATATGAAAGGCTGGACGTAATTGAATATTTCATTTTCAACTTTTTAATTATATTACAAGTATCATGTAAGCTTATTGCGGCAGGTTGTAAGTTCTGCGACGTCGAGCAAGGAAATAAGACAAATACTTTGGTATAAATAATTGATCTTTAAATGTTCCACATATAATTATTTTCCATTTAGGTAATACAAATTTTAGCCATTTCGGCTATGAAATAATATTCTCCATTTCGTTGTATTTATTATCCATTTTAGTAATAAGTTTGTTAGTTACATGTACTTGTGGCCCGACATATTTGTTTACTTTCTTGGCTGTACATGTACATTTTTGATGTTTGTTAGTATAAATGTAAACAGTAATAAGCAATAAAATATGATTTACTCGGGGGAAAAAAACAAAAAACAAAAAACTAAACGCATAATATACATTTTATAGGCTCACGCGGCCGGTTGCCGGCTAACCAGAAATAAATATTATCCATTTCGTGAATGAAGTTATTCTCTATTTCGTTTTAGTTATAAATTATTATTCATTTCAGTAATAACTTTGTTAGTTACAGGTACGCATGATAAATATTACAGGATGTTCGCGCGGCCAGTCGTCGGCTACCAAAAAATAAATATTATCTATTTCGTCAATGAAATTATTCTCCATTTCGTTGTAGTTATAAATTATTATCAATTTTATATAAGTTTGTTAGTAACAGTTACGCATCAAATAAATAAGCGGGTCTTCGCGTAGCCAGTCGTTGGCTACCCAGAAATAAATATTATCCATTTCGCCAATGAAATAATTCTCCATTTCGCTGTAGTTATAAATTATTATCCATTTCAGTGTAAGTTTGTTAGTTACAGGTACGCATCATATACATTACTGGGACTTCGCGCAGCCGGTCGTTGGCTACCCGGAAATAAATATTATCAATTTCTTCACTGAAATTATTCTCCATTTGTTTTTAGTTGTAAATTATTTCCCATTTAATAATATACACTCGTTTAAGAAACTACTGCTGTATGCATTCTTTTCAGACGACCATACTACTGGTCCGCTGTGAATGCAGTCATTTTTGCAGTTCTAAACTAAATTTTGATTGGTCTATTCGCTCGAATTCTAAATTAGGAATTGGGTCAACGAAAATACACGTTGAGCGTGTAAATTTACACGGTAAGCGTGTAAATTTACGCGCTTAGCGTGTATTTTGTACGCTAACCGTATAAAAAACACGCTTAACGTATAAATTTACACGGTGAGCGTGTAAATTTACACGCTTACCGTGTATTATGGTACCGCTCGAGCGATTTCAGACTTTTGACCCAAATGGTACGTCATAAGAAAACACGACATGTGACAATTCGACACAACGCCTCCCACACGATGAGACAATACGACGCAACATGGCGACATTAATGGACTTTAAGCACGACAGATGTCTAAATTAAATCAGTACAAGCCACATATTTTAAAGAAAACATCATATTGCAATTTTGAAAACAGGTGGTTTTGCAGAATCTTTTTCATTGCCTAAATCAGGAACAAACGAAAGTGCTTTCTCGTAAATGAAGACAGTATTTTTGTCATTGTAACAGTGAAAATGTCTAACATTGTTGAGAAATCTGCATTGAAAGTGCATGTGAGGGGTAATCTTACAAGCCATTGCTTCTCTTTCCCTACAGATAGCAAGTCTTGTCATACCAACACCGTTAGAGGTTGTGATCAGTGAGGATGAAACCATTATCAATGTGGACAGTTCATGGAAAGTTTTTACAGCAGATATTACTTATACATCAGTTGCCATTTACCTGAAAGGTATTCAGCGGCATTTATTTTTTAGAATCTTATTTCTTTAAAAACCATTAAAGCCGGACCGCTTAGCTCAACAGGGAGAGCGGAGATCTACGGATCGCAGGGTCTTGAGTTCGAGCCCTGGGCGAAGCGTTTGTTTCCGTGACGATTTAATAAGACATTGTATCTGAAATCATTCGTCCTCCATCCCTGATTCATGAGGGGAAGTTGGCAGTTTCTTGCGGAGAACAGGTTTGTAATGGTACAGAATCCAGGAACACTGGTTAGGTTAACTCCCGCCGTTACATAACTGAAATACTGTTGAAAAACGGCGTTAAACCCAAAACAAAACAAACGATTCGTGCACACGGATAATATCCATGTGTAAAATAATGCAAGCCCGTGTTTGTCTCGCATATCGCATCTTTATTGATTGAAGCTTCAATAGAATGTCCGTGTAACAAAATGTTTGCCATGTTTAATATTACCTGGTAACTTTTCTTTTCAGGCATACTAAACACGGAAATAGCTAAAACCTTACAAATGAAGAACATTATAATCCTAAATACAACAAATACGCTCACCGTTCCAGAATCTTACACATTGCGAATAGATGCGGAAAACAGTATCATTTATCTAAATGGCAAGGATTTAGATGGACTATTTTATGCAGCGGAGTCACTTCGGAGTATACTTGATGGTTATAATAGAAGAGATATCCCAGGAATTACTATTACTGATGAACCAAGATTTCACTACCGGGGCATGTACATCGACGTATCTCGCAATTTCCACCCTTTATCCGATGTCAAGAGGCTTATGAGGGCAATGGCAATGTATAAAATGAACAAATTACACATGCATTTATCCGACGATGAAGGATGGAGGCTAGAAATACCCGGCCTACCCGAGCTTACAGAGGTTATTATGAAAAACAATAATAATACACATTTTATTGTACATAATGAAACATAGGTTACCAGAAACAAAACAGATATCTAACTGAAAAGAAAAACTAGTTAAATAGAAAAAGTGGAAACTCCACAGATTGCCAAACACGAAAAGCATTTCGTATTTTTTAATATGTAATAAATTGTTAATTACTAGATAATATGATAAAGACATTATTTTTAAGCGACCTTTTAACTATTTGTTTCAGATTGGAGGTCAAAGATGTCATAATCATAATAAGAGAAAATGTATAATACCCCAGTTTGGATCTGGCCCTTTCAATTCAACATCCGGGTCAGGATTCTTTTCAACAGAGGACTATAAAGAGCTATTAAGCTTTGCAAATGAACACCATATACAAGTTATCCCAGAATTCGACATGCCAGGCCATGCTCATGCTGCAATTGCATCAATGGAGGAACGATATCGTAGATATCACGAAAAGGGGAATGAAGACGAGGCAATCAAATATAGACTGAGTGATCCGGATGATAAATCCGAATATATTTCCAATCAGCAATGGCTTGATAATGCTATTAATCCATGCGTCAGTTCGGTTTATACGTTCATAGGAAAGGTGATGGACGAAGTAATTGAACTGCACAAAGACATTCAACCACTAGAAATTTACCATTTTGGTGGAGATGAGGTTGCAAACCATGCCTGGGAAAAATCACCACAATGCAATAGTTTTATAAATGATAACCCACAATATAACGTCACAAAAGGCTTGTTTACATTTTATCTTATTTCATCAGAAGATGAAAAGTTGTAATTAATTGTAAAAGTATGATTATAATTATGAGGAAATGGAAATAATTTAAGTTATGTCTTACATAGAATGTGTTTCATCATATGAAAAATAATAACAAACAAGAAAAGAATTATACAAGAATTAACAGAAGTAATGCTCTAGATTAATGCAATTATTTAGTATGACTTTTTCAACAAAAATAAAAACCAAATCATGTTGTGAAGAAAATTAAATATTCTAGGAAAGATCTGCATGAAAATGATGTTCTGGTCCTGATATATTTGTCACTTTTTGTTGTAATATCGACGTGTTACCAATATTTACTGTTTCAGGTGTAAAGGTGTATGTTATTGAAAAAGAATCAAAAGTAACAAAAATAAGCTTGGTTTTAGAAAAACGTTCAACACGTGCATTTGTAAAATAAATGAAACCATTTTACAAATAACATTGCAGGTATAAAAGTGTATTTTGTTCACAAAGTGGCAAAGTTAGCAGCAGAAAGAAATCTAAGCCTTGCTGGATGGGAAGATGGATTTGCAGATGGTCATCATGATCCTATTAAACCTGGTGACATTGACACTAACAATAATTATGCGATACCTTGGAACAGTATTTGGGAATGGGGAGGTGGAGAACAGGCATATAAACTGGCAAATGCCGGATACAAGGTAATTGAATACAGCATGATGAGACATCCATTTACGAAAGTTATGGCAATGCGTTTTTCTCCGACAAACAGTTAAACTCATATAGTCGAGAATTATATATAATAAGTAACATATTTTAATGGTTACTAGTACTTTAAGATTATAGAATTCACTATATATGTATGTGTGTATATGTAAGAATAATGTTCCCCTATCGGATAAAACATTAATTTCAATGTCTGTTTCACAGGTGATTTTAGCACAGGCAACAAATGTATATTTTGACCACCCCCAAGAGCCAGATCCTGAGGAGCGTGGATTATACTGGGCCACGAGGTGTACAGATATCTTAAAAGTTTTGAAATTTATGCCGGATTCTTTATATGATAACATATTCGAAGAAAGAAATGGAAAACCAATAACTAGTCGTGAAATATGTGGCGAGAATTCGGAGAACTGTGAGTCACTGAACAGAAAAGAAAATGTTATTGGTAAGAATTGTATATTTCTATGAACAGTGTTACAAATATATACATAATCTTGGATTCTTGTCTTTACAATTTCATAAGATAAAGAAAAACATAGACTATATGGTTTATTTCGTTACAGGCATACAAGGGCAGTTGTGGAGTGAGACTGTACGGACAGGGGAAAACGTAGATTATATGATTTTTCCTCGATTAGTTGCGCTTGCAGAGAGGGCTTGGCATAAGGCGGACTTTGAGGAAGAATCCATATCAGATGATGAAAGGGAAGATAGATTTAATCGTGAATGGGAGGATTTCTCCAATACCCTTGGATATAAAGAGTTACAACGGTTAGATGATTTGGGCATAAAATATAGAGTACCACCTCCAGGTGCAAGGTGGGAATTTACAATATTCTATATACATTTCAAGAATCTCGTTTAGTTATAGAATGCAATAACTACTGGTACTTGTAAATATGAAAATACTCGATACTTGTTGATTTAATTTAGTGTCAGCCATGCAATAAGTTTTGTTATAATATAAAATCATACATGAGTATGGATAAGTAAGATAATTAAAAATGATGCACTGTCGCTTTCGTTAGACAGTCAATTGAATTCGATAAAAATAAAGTAAACTTTAATTTGAAAAATAACGTTAATGACGCGATCTCTCTGAATGTACACAGAATTCTTAAGGAAGCTTGTTTAAACAATTTTTGTCGAGCCCGCTTGCGGAAGCGAAGACAAAAGTTGTCCAAATGGCTGTTCGGTGTATGTGCGTGCGTGCGTCCGTGCGTCCGTCTGGATTTGTTTGTCCGGACCATAACTTTGACATGCATGGAGCAATCTTGTTTGTATTTGGCATGAATGTTAACCTCAGTAAGACGGAGTGTCATGCACAAACCCCAGGTTTCTATCTCAAAGGTCAAGGTCACTCTTACAGGTCAAAGGCCAAATTCAAAAATGACTTTGTCCGCAGCATTATTTTTTCATGCATGGAGGGATTTTGATGTAACTTAGCACAATTGTTTATCATCATGAGACGGAGTGTCATGCGCAAGAACCAGGTCCCTAGGTCTAAGGTCAAGGTCACACTTAGAAGTCAAAGGATACAAGAATGACAACTTTGTCCGGTGCATTTCTTCTTCATGCATGGACGGATTTTGATGTAACTTGGCACAAATGTTCACCACCATGAGACGGAGTGTCATGCGCAAGAACCGGGTCCCTAGGTCTAAGGTCAAGGTCAAACTTAGAGGTCAAATGTCAGATACAAGAATGACTTTGTCTGGAGCGTTTCTTTTTGATGCATTGAGGGATTTTGATGTAACTTGGCATCATTGTTCATCATCATGAGACGGAGTGTCGTGTGCAAGATCCTAGAATTACTTCCCTTTGTTATTACTATAAATAGCTTATATTTTTTACTTTTTATAACTGGTCGTAGGGAAAAGTCAAGACCACTTTTCTGTAGTACAACATGCATGTTACATCCAATTTTCAGGTGTATTTTGACCCATCTCTACTGGTGAGGATTTTTGTGTGGACTTATAATTTTTTTTAAGATTTACGTCCCTTTGTTGTTACTTTAAATAACTTATATAGTAACTTTTTGCAATCTCTTTTTTATTTGGCATAAATGTTTGCCTCAATGAGAGTTGCGCGATAGCATCACCAATATTGTAAACAATAAGTAAATTTTATGGTTTAAGAGTAATGGAAAATGGAAAGGTGGAGGTATCGACAACATTTCCTGGGCTTGGGGTACAATACAGCAACAACAATGGGAAATCCTGGCTTGGAGTTCCAAATGAACAGAATATACAATGGCAGGATGACTCAAGTCTTCATTTAAGGACTTTGTATGTGATTACATTCTATATCATATAACTTCCGTGTCCGTTAATTGAAGAATTAATGTAGACCGACTCATTCTCATAATTACGTTTCTTTCTGAGAAAATACGTAAAAGTATTACAGTGAACTGCAACAAACTATAGTGGGTACTGTGGATTTACAACAACTTACATTAACAAAAAATTAGCGTGGGTAGTCGACGAATGTCCCACTCGATACGGATAGATCAACTTTCGAACGTACAACCTCATTATGTAATCTAAGCCGTACGAGTATAAGTAAATCAGCCCACATAGAATATTATTCGGGATTCAGCCCTGACCGGTAATCAATGCAGGCCTTTTTATACGTCCTGAAACATGGCACAAAACTGCTTTTCAGCCTTGCAATCAGTCATAATTGCTACACATTAAAATGTATATTATATCAGTTAGCTATTATTTATCAGGGTTTGATCAGTTATAATAACTGAATAATTGAAAAACGAACCATCAAAATGAAAGATGTACGACTTACCTTTAATTATTAAACGTTATACAATTTAATTGTTTGGCAGATCATAGGACATGTTATCGACGAGACGCTTTCTATGACATTGAAAAATGCACTGTTTACTTCCCCCAAAGCGGTTTGTCGCATATCAATGCCTTATTAGTGAGTCCAAGATTTCCTAATAATTCAAATATTTCATGAGATGAAAGGTTTCTTATCAATGTACCTTAAAAGTTTAAGTTTCCTATCAACCGCTTTACGCAACGTCCTACTTTGTTGTTTTATCAGCTTGTTATTTACAATTAAAATAGTTGCACTGTCAAGTAGTAAATTATTATCTGAAGTATATCTTAATAGCTATTATCTGCCTTAACATAATACAAGAAAATGTTGGTAAACAAAAGTATTACAGAATGTATTTTCATTATGTAAACAAGGAATTAACATCACCTTGAGGTTTCTATAAATATCTATAGATATATCTCGTTATCTACTTTTTAATCATTATGGCACGTGAGTTTCTCCTTCGATATCTGTCACGTTAATCTGAACGGAAGTGCTTATTTCGTGCGCTGTTGTTGGAAATAGCATTCAGCTTCTATTAAGAGGAATAAAAATGACCAGTATTACTTTATTTGCAGGTCGGCCGATTCCAAGAGATACAGCAGAGCTGTACAAGTGTTCAGATGTAAGTAAAATACGTCGAACTGTCATATATTAGTTGTCATGCTTTGTAGTAGAGTATCTACTTTGCTCATATAGGAAAGTTTTGGTCAAATGCCAGTGTCTGGTAAAACTGATCTTCCTTAAGCTTACATATTCGAAGTATTATTTGATATATAGTATATATATATATATATCAAAATGACTTCACATGCCTTTCAAATAGTATCTAATTCTAAAAATACAAAGTAGTATATATATACTTGACAACAGGACATATTTTCATTTACATAAAATGTTTTGCCGCTAAAGTTGTAGCAATTTGGTCTTTTGCAATTTGTAACGGTGAAATTTCCGCTTTTATCAGACTTTATTGTGAATCTAGCTTTTGTCAGTAGTTTTTTAAGGTTTTGTGGTTGCCGTTTGCTTTTGATAAATTTTGAGTTTGCGAGTACCTCTTTCATTTTAGTGTCTGACATTATTATAGGTAAATTATTTGTGATAATTGTATATAGATTAGAGTTTTTATGGTTGAATGTAGACACGAAAGGAATTGTGTATTTATGTGATTTGATTTGTGTTTTAAGAAGTGTCTCTCTTGAAATTTTAAGTGCTTTGCTGATTCCATTTTTGATGATAGTTTTCGGGTTATTTTCTGTTAAGAAGTGATGACATAAGTTCTTTTAAGTGTATATTCCTAATGTTAGTATCTGAAACAATTGTGCAAATACGTCTTGCTAAATTGTATGGTATGTTAATTTTGTATGTTTAGGGTGGCATGATTTAAAATCAAGGTGTTGTTTTGTACCCCTAGTTTTAAAAAAATATCTGTTGAAAAATGGCATCCATTTCTCTTAATCAGAATATCTAAAATGATAATTGTGTTTCCCTATTTCTATTGTGAATTTTGTATCTGGATGTAAATTATTTAACAGGACGTGGAAATGCTCAAGTAGGTTTTGTGATTTAGTCCAAATGACAAAACAGTCATCTAGGAATCATTTCCAGTTCTTTTTTATATATGTAGAAAAATGTGTCTGTTGCATGTTCCAAGATTGTGTAAAGTTTTTCTTCCAGGTCACCTAATACCGATGTTGCATATGTAGGTGCAAAGTTTGTTCCCATAGCTGCTCCCTTGATTTGATTGTAAAATGTTCCGTTGAATGAAACATTGTTATTTTCCAAAATTGTTTGATGCCGTTTAAGATTAATTCTTTTGTAAATCTTTTATGAATACAATCAGGATGTTTTCCAGCCAATGTTGAATTGCTTCTAGTACCAAGTTGTGTGAAATATTTGTATAAAGGTTTGTGACATCAAATGAAACTAATAATGCATCTTCAGTTGTAATTGATGAAATATGGGAAAGAAAGTCTATATCACCTCTAATGTAACTTTTAACATGATAGACAAAGGGTTTTAATAAAATATCTATGAGGTTACTAAGTCTATGTGTTTCACATATTGGGCCTGCTACTATCGGTCTAAATTTGAGATCATCTGGGTCTCCTAATTCTATATATTGAGTGTTTTGTTCTATTCACCTATCTTTTAAAAGCTTATTTTTATGAATTTTAGGCCGACCATAAAACATACTAGGTTTGAATTCAAAGTTTAATAAATAATCTATTTCTTTCTTTCTAATATCTCTACTAAATGTAATGGCATCTCTAATTTTCTTAAATGTTGTTTTAGAACATGTTTCATCAGTTTCTCTGTAAAATGTTTTATCTTCAAGCATTTCTAGAATTTTAATTTTATAATAAATCTTATTAATTATAACTATGCCTCCCCATTTGTCTGCCTGTTTGATTACAATGTTGTCATCATTTTGTAAGGGCGTGATTGCTTTCCTTTCCTTCAATGTTATATTATGTTTCTGATCGACATGTAAATGTGTGTGTGGAATGTGTTTATTTATTTATTATACCACACTTATATCACGTATATAGCTCTCTTTTCATACAAGATATGTACGTTTAAAGGTGCTTTATAAAGACATTAAAGAACAATTACCCTCGGCACAAGTTGGAAGTCTATAAATCAAATAAATGTGTCGTTTATATGTCAGTAGTAACATTTGTATTCGGCAGATGAACCACTGGTTTGGTCAGATCAGTCAGTGATAGATTACATTGCGGACAATGTCAAGGTTAACGTAGATGTTATTGATAATCTGGAGAAAGAAGAGAACTATATGCGAATACAATTACGGCTTCGAAATAATGGAGGTATAGATATTCCAAGAGGAACATGGCGGATATATTTCTACAGGTTCGTTTTTATTGGATAAAATTTGTACAATCGCTGAAATAAAACAATATGCATTGCCGATAATTTAGAAGATAAGTATTGCGTTATATGCTTCCAATAAATTTTCTTATAGATTAATATATATACTATCACAAAAACAGTACTTAAGTATCGTGTGGCCTTAAAATGTAAACCAAACTTAGCCTAAAAATAGTAACACCAAACATGGGACTAGATGCATATCTTTACCTCCCATGAACTGATAAATCTGAAGAATTTTCTTTGGAAGCATAGAAGGCAACTAAGCAAAAAAGTAAAATTTGGTTTGATCTAGTCTTTTGATAAGAGGTTATAAAATGTGCTAAGATCATCCACACGTCATCTAGTACGGATTTAATGATAATTCATTTATACAGATGCATTAAATGAACTCCATCACATGATCCGGGAAATATAAAAATAGTTGGTCTAAGTGTGGACTCTTCTTCATTTTGCTTGGTTGCGTCAAATGTTTCCAAAGGATACCATATACGTTGTATCAATACAAAGATTAAAGTGTTCTATGCATTAACCAACATATCTGATGTCCACTTGCTTCTTTGCTACTACTATTGCTTTTAACAAAATGAGATAATCCTAAATATATTACAAGTGCATCATTCAAATATAATAAGAAAGCAGGTTTACAGACGTTTTGAAAAATTGTAAACGAATGGTATATCTTATACGTCTAGTTGGCATTATTCAGTCTTTCTTTTATGTCTGAAGTTGCATTTTCTTAGAAAAAAGGTTTTGATTAGGGGTGTCTATAGCCAAGCGGTTAATGTTGCTGCAATTGAATCGCATACTCCTGACTGCTTTAGGTTCAAAACCTCGCTCTGGTTGTAGAATTTTCCGTGTGTGGAAGCCATCAGACTGGCTCACGGTAGGTCTATTGTTCTATATAGGAGCCTGTCTGTGCCTTAAACAATGTCCGGTGGAACACATGCGATGTTTCTGTACTACCAAAACTCTTGGAGAGTTGCAATATTGTCTATATTTTGCTGGTACTAAACAAGATATGACCTTATATTTTATAGTTATGTGTTCCTAAATTTTGTCAAACCAAATGATGACAATCAGATTGACTTCTCTTCTAATTCATTTGGTCTGTGATTTATAGAATATGAATAAGAGCACTGGTAAGAGTCCTTAAACATAGCATAACGTTTTAAATGGATAAACAAAATAAATTAAACAATATATTGATTATGTTCATGAGAGGTAATGAAATGTGCTAAAGCCCTCGCGCCCTATAGCCTTTGCTTAAGTGACTCTGTTATTCGCCAACATTGAACGAACCCCATGATCCTAAAGGACTAGACACACTGTAGCAATGTACGGGGAGACTTGTATAACCGCTATGCAACTACTGTTGTTATAATTAATGAAATCTGTCCTTCGTAAGCGTAGAACACAACCAGGCTAAAATTTCATTTAATATTTGTTTCGATATTCTGCTGCAGCCTTTATGGAGGGAAGGCCGAATCTTTGCAGTGTGGACTAAGACTGGAACATGAAAATGGAGCACTGTATTATTTCACACCTGACGTTAAAATTTTTTCTGGAATAGCCACAGGAGAAACTCTAACTTGCCAGTACCATAATAAATACTGGATGGTAACGCGTACAGACAATATGCCAAATTGGTATGTAACTTCAATTGGAATGAAAGCAAAGGTAATCAAAAGCACGGAAAGTGAAAACCTAGATTATGTTGGAGAGTTTGATACTCCTGCTAAATGGAAAAGGACTAAAGAGGACCAGTATGATCCGTACTCGCCTGCAACCAGATACGATCTTTATAAAACTTCGAACCCTGCAAAGCCATCCTATAAAATTGTGCCAACGCCAATGGAAGAAACGCGAAATGAAGATTCAGTGATGTCTTTCATTCCAGAAGACTGGAAAGTAGTGCAGTCTACCGATTTCCCATTTGAAGCGAACTATTTATCAGGTG
This sequence comes from Mercenaria mercenaria, assembly GCF_021730395.1. Classification (NCBI taxonomy): domain Eukaryota; kingdom Metazoa; phylum Mollusca; class Bivalvia; order Venerida; family Veneridae; genus Mercenaria; species Mercenaria mercenaria. The sequence goes on from NC_069362.1 coordinate 32,633,639, forward strand.
ATACTATCAAATGTTTCCTCACTGATTGAATAAAACATGTCTGAAAATCATTTAACATACTTACTTGTGGCCGATAAAAATGGAGACGAATATGTTTTCTTTATCAAAAGTTCGTTATTACATTTGAAACAATTGCTTTCTCCAGTCACTATATTTACAGCTATTATAGTTATGTTATGCCTTTCCCTTAAAGCTAAAATAGTTAATAACTAATTTTTGTTAGACCATTTGAGCTTTTTTATTTCAGACAAACTCAACACATCTGTTGGAACAGCTTCGCAAAGTAAAATTGTCACATTTATCAAAGGAAATCCGAGCAAAACTGGCCCGGAAGCATATGATTTAAGCATTGATGTACAGAAAAGAAAAGTGACAATTACAGCCAACAGCGCAGCTGGTGCTTTCTATGGAGCCCAGTCTTTCATAAGTCTTGTCGAAGGTGGCAGCGGCAATTTGATAGAGATGAACATAAAAGATACACCAAGGTGAGTTCAGAAAATTCAATAATTAAGCTGCTGATATATTTCATTGAAAACATTTATTTTGAAACTATTTGAATTGAATGATGATTATAGACACTCTCTTCCAAACAGGAAAGTTTAAAGTTGAAGTGAAAACGTATTCATTATCACAAATATCCAGAATATTCCACAAAGGATGTTTTGAATAGCGTTAAATAATATTGATTTAGCAATAGTTCCGTTGTAGTAGTATTGGTTCGAATATCAGATCTAAAGCATATAAATAAGGTTTAATGTAAATGCCCGTATAAATGTTATTTTGATTAAGCGTTTCGTCCAATACGTGTTTCATCGTTTCATATTACAGATACAGTTACAGAGGAGTTATGCCGGATACGTCTCGAAATTTTAAGCCAAAGGAATGGATATTGAACTTTTTGGACGTCATGTCAATGTACAAGCTGAACAAACTTCATTTCCATCTGACGGATGACGAAGGATGGAGAGTTGAAATATCAGCTATACCAGAATTAACACAGGTGTTATTTTAAATTATATATTTATATAATCGGATCTATAAGAGTAGCAAGTAACGCAAGCAGACTTTCTGTGATTGAGTCTATTCATAAGAGATGATGAACTGTGCAACACCCGTCAGGTCCCTTAACAACGGAATTAAACCAAATCCTTTTGAGCAGATACTTTGAACGGACTCATGATCCAAAAGACCAGAAAATATAAAAAAACTCCAAGTCCAATTACTGACAAACACTGGAATTGCGACAGTGAAAATCTATATGACGATTTAACGCTGCAATTCAACGTTATAGCATTCTCGTTTTGACTGGATCTGCAATTTCCAGGCATTGAGTAAACTTAATATTATAACAGCGAATTTTCATTCCTCCAAGCGATGTATCTGATTCATTTGAGGTTGCACTTCTTAGATTGATTGATTTTCAAGGAACACCGTGTGCTTTAGATTTTGTAACGGATTAATTGATAGTAAAAAAATTATGTTATGGTGCTATTAATGACACAATACAGATCAGCTCACGCGGAAAACCCATTCTACTCGATCCTCGGAGAATGGCCAAAACGAGAAACTAGCCTCTGACTCGAAGTATCTTCGAGTCTACCAGTTTCCGGAAATTCGCTATTTCTGAATTTAATTTGCACTGTCAGAAACTATTTCAATATGATATTAAAAAACTCACTATTTTTAACGCGAGTTATTTGAAAGTTTGTTTAGTTTTATATAATTCTTAAATTTAGTCCGTTTCACATAATGTATTTCTTATTTAAATAGCACAGGCTGAAAGTATTTCAGTATCATAATTAACAATTAACTTTTTAGCGGTTGTTATTTTAAAGTTTATCTAATCATAAATTATGCTTAAATTAGTGCATTTTACATAACTTTATTTCTAAATTTAATTCACAAAGTCAGAAATTATTTCAATATCAAAATTTAGCAAATCACTTTTCTTTAACGGCGGTCATTTGAAAGTTTATTTAATTCTATATGATTAATAATGTAATCCATTTTACATAAATATGCTGCTTAATGTAATCCTTATTTCCTTACACTATTTCATTATCAAAATTCACAAATTTTAAACAGTAAAACGAACAAGCTAAGTATATAAAAAGTCCACCAAGGGAAGGGAATACTGCCTCTGAGTTTCGTGAAATCATCTCGCGTCACTCGAAATGACCGATTTATTGTTTATTACAGACTCGGAGCCATAAAACACCGGAAATCATTATAGTGTTATGTGTATAATTTCGACTTAGAGTTCAGTCAAGTTATTTCTCGGAGTGACTCGGCGAAATTCCGCTAAAGTAATAAAACTATAACAATCAGTACTCCGTGTCAGAATAAGGCAGTACTCAGAGGAATTCAGAAAACAAGTGTTGTATGATAATTGCTTTCTTACATATTTAGATTGCCAGCAAAAGATGTCACAGTGATTATAAAGGAATTTGCACAGTTCCACAACTTGGATCTGGACCTGACATAAACAGCTCCGGTTCCGGATACTATACCATTCAGGACTACAGAGAAATACTTAAATACGCTAATGATAGACATATCGAAGTTATACCAGAAATTGAGACACCAGGTCACGCGGCTGCCGCAATCGCTGCAATGGAATATAGAGAATCTGAAATAATGAAAATGAAGCAACATGGAAATCAGAATCTTCCAGAAACTTACGTTCTTACTAAACATACTGATAAAAATGAAGTATTTAGTCCCAAGAAATGGACAAGAAATACAATGGATCCTTGTTTGAACACAACATACAACTTTGTAGAGTCTGTAATTGATAGTTTGATACACCTTCATCAACCAGTTCAGCCTCTAAAAGTGGTTCATCTCGGAGGTGATGAAGTTCCTTCCGGTGTTTGGGATGACTCTAAAGCTTGTTTAGATATGCTTGCGCCTGGGCAACAAATTGAGTAATTATTGTTAATAGTATGATTATTACTTCCGTCATTTCCCATAGTCACTGCATACAGTATTACTCGTATTTATTTTAATACTCCTGTTCTTAAGTATTATACTAGTAAACCTATTTACAGAAGTTAATATTATCCAAGAAAACAATTTATTGTTTTATTATTACAGCACTCATCAGTTGAAAAGAATGTTTTCAAAGCGTGTTGCTGACATTGTTGCCGCTAAAGGGTTAAAACTTGCCTCATGGGATGATGCCATATATGCCGACAATAAGCCGAATCCCATCACAGACTATGAATCGTATGTTTATTTATAGTACATTTTCAGAATATATTCATATCTTTGTTACTGAATGAAATATAAAACTGCATAGGTCAGTTTTAAATACTCCCAAGAAAATCTTACAGAATTTCTCTTAACATATCTTCTCGTACTTTAGCTCATTATTATTTCTGGTTCTTTGGTATCATAGAGTTTATTCAAAGTTATTATAGGAAAAGGTTCTGCTTAAGCCGATGCAAGGGGAGATTGCTATCTGTTGTAAACATGCTTACTATAACCAGCTTGTTTGTTTTGGGGTTAAGCACAATTTTTCGACAGTATTCAGTTATGTAACGGCGGACAATTAACTTGAAATGTTTCCTTGATTCTGTACTAGTACCTGTACCAGTACTAGCCTGTTTTTCCGCTACTAACTGCCAACTTCTCCACGTAAATCAGAGTAAGATGATTACTGATTTCATACATAATGTCTTTTAACAAAGCGCCAAGGATAGCACGCGGCTCGCCCGGGATTCGATCTGCGCTTTGCTTTCTGTTCGCATTTGCTTGGTAGTGTTCTATACTTGTTGGTGTTAAAGTGTAAATTTTAATACTATCTTTGACATCCGTGCCATTGTAGCTTTAGAGCAAGAGATGGTGTATGTATTGAAAAAGGAACTATTGACTGGAACATTTTCCTTATACTTCACTTCCTTAATGTTTTATGTGATAAAGCAACTCACCCAGTAATTAGTCTTTACTACCACAAGTCGCTGACATATGTCTTCATAAAGCACATACTTTATAGAGAAATATTGCTTTAGCGTTGATGTAAAGATCTTTAGATAATTCTTGCTTAACTAGCCATTGGTCACTTTGACAAACTAACAAATAAAATTGACATATACGGATTGCATTCTTTATTTTTGTAACAGTCTTTGGGGAGGCTGCGTTTTTAGAACGTGGTTTTCCCTGTTGGATATTCTTCCTTGATTTTATCATAATCCGATATATTTATTCATTCGATTTCATTTAATTTTCTATTGAGGTGTTTTGCTGTTACGTTTTTCATAAAAAAAGATAATGACGCTGCATGTAAAACATAAAATGACCAGTTGATGAATGTCCTGTTTCAGAGAAGTCTATGTCTATACATGGAATAACCGCGGAGAAAATGCTAAACGGTCATCAGAATTCGCAAATGCAGGCTACAAGGTATTGTGTTTTTTCATTGAGAAGCATATCTGGTTTAGATTAGATGTGATAGTTAATTTTATTTTTGCCAAAAATAAAACCCAATAAAATATGTAATTGCTTCAAACCTATATAATAATTCCAGTATGTGAAACTCAACAAATATGCAGTCAAACCTGAATAAAGCAGTGAGCAAAGGGATCAGCACAGTCTGGTTAAATAAGGCAGGTGGCTGCTGAAGACAAACATAGAAGAACAAAATAAGTTTTGGAAATTATCTGACTGGCTTCTTAAGGCAAGGAGATGCTTAATACATATGGCTACAAAGCAGTTGTATAATTATTCTATGTTCGTGTTTAATAGGTTGTTCTACCGTTAGCTACACATTTGTACTTCGACCAGCCTCAGGAACCCGACCCAGAGGAGAGAGGTCTCTACTGGGCCACACGGGTTACAGACACAGAAAAAGTATTTGGTTTAATGCCAGATGACATATATGCCAACATAGACGTTGATCAATTAGGAAATAAAATTGACGTGAACAGTTTATGTGGAAATAAAGAATGTCCAGCAGTAAATAAAACTGAAAATATTCTTGGTAAGTATCGATAGTTTTAAATATATAATGTCATATGAAATTAATTAATTCAGCAATTCCAAATGACGATCAGTTTGGACACTAAATCAGCTTGTTAAGAGTGATATGAAACGCGAGAGAAACGAACTCGTTAAATTTTACTATATTAAGTTGGTACAGGTACACGGATTTCGAATAATTTGCAGAATCAGTTTTCATGACAATCCATTACCGTTTACCGTTTGTCCCTTTACATCGTTGACAATATCATACATAGCACTAATAATAAAAACGTTATGTTCTTGTTTATCTTCTGCGAAGACATGATCTAAAATTCAATTTGAGGCTAAGATGCGTTGTAGATCTATCTATATACAGAATATCGGTTACTAGGTTAAACACATTGTTTGAAGTAGACATCTGACAAAATATTAAATTTATTATTACAATTCAAATAGGTATTCAAGCCTGCATGTTCTCAGAAACAATGCGAACTCAAGAGCAGTTTCATTACATGGCTTTTCCAAGATTGCTTGCCCTGGCGGAACGTGCCTGGCATAAAGCAACATGGGAAGACAATGCAGATACTGACGAAAGAAATGCTGAGCGTGCTAGAGATTGGAAAGTATTTTCGGATAATCTCGGATACAAAGAGATTTCGAGGCTAGACAAATACAATGCTTATTACCGAATACCACCACCAGGTGCAAGGTAAGTTAAAAATGTACAACTTCCTACCAGCTAATTAGAATGAGAAGAATTATATAGTCTTAATTGTTATACTTTCTACAGAATTAAAACCTCGGACTTCTAAGCATGCGTTTATCGAGGAGGGTCTCCAATATTTCTCATAAACTGACTCGATCAAATAGAGTATGCTATTTATTTTTCCTTGGTAACGTTACGTAGTACCAAAGATCTTCCTATGTGTTAAATCACGAAGCTTAACACTAATCATGTAAGTTAATAATCATGTATGTGTATTTTTGCTTTGGGTCAGTCGTTAATTTTGAGCAAAACAGTTTAATTCAAGACGATATTATGTCCAAAGATAATAAAGGTGCTGATATCTAGCCACATTAATATACTGCATAGCGAACAGAAATAAAAAAAAATCTAAATAAGCGTAAATGAAACAAATCTTTTTCCAATGCCTTAGAGTCGAAGATGAGATTCTCAAAGTGAATACAAAATATGCCAATCTTCTGGTTGAAATAAGCAGGAACGACGGAAACACGTGGAAAGTTTACGAAGAATCTAATCTAGATCCCGGATCACACAAAATACTACTGCGTTCAAAGTAAGGAACTACTTTATTCTAGAAATATAGAAATTTGAGGTATATATCTATAATTATACTTCGGTCTGATACCTTGCAGTCAGATAAAAATATTAAAGCTGCACTTAATAATGTCTACAAATACGATTGTGAGTTTTACATCTTTAAACATATGAGTTTCCTTATTTTGTATAAGTCCTACATTGTACAATTTGTAGGATAAAGTTTTCTTCCGTATCTCCTCAGACAAATATACATTGAAATAATCTTTGCTCGTCTCCTTTGTTTACGATTTCCACTTTCAACATATACATTCAAATTCTTACGCGTAGCTCATCCTGCTATAGCTTAAAGGGAATTCCTATAGTTTTTTATGCGCATCTTTCTGCACAGCCGACACTTTCTATGGAAAACTGAACTGAAGTCAACATTTGTTGAAACATGTTACAGACTTAAGTATGGTGAATCTTGAATGAAATAACATTTTTGGAAAGTTTTATCAGTAATCAAATGTTGATACTGGTTTATGTTGTATTGACAAGTATCATGCCTGACAGATATCTTGCTATTTTTGTGGTTGTGTTTTCACATCGCATTTTAGTACAAAGACAGTGTTGTTCACATAATGTAAGATGATTGACTTAGTACTGATCAGACAATATCACCTTTCGGATTATTTAGTATTCAATTATAGAAAGAATTAAGAATTTTTCAAACTTTTTTTTTACTTTTAGCAGACATACATGTAATCAATTTGGCCAGGTTCGCGCCATTTCCGTCCGAACAGGTGCTGTATTCTAGCGGTCTTAACATAAAATTTAGCCTGGTGACCCATACATTTTTAGCCATTTTTATGCTCACAATACAATTATCTATACACAAGAAAAACAGGAAAAAATTCTATGAAAGAGTTTTTTCAAAATTTAAAAATATATTCTTCACTATGGGTATTTTTCATTGAAAAAAGTTTACAAAAGTAAATATGAAACAATTTTTTTTCATTTGTACCCATTATTGTAAGGATAGAGTATTACAAGTATGACTATGATATCAAATAAGTATATAATAAAATCTGTAAAGAAAAAAACCGTATTGTGCTGTCTTGATGTATATTTTAGTTGGTATTTATAAAAAAGCAGAAAATTATGAAAATGTTGAAAAATCGCTGGCAGTTTCAGCAACAGTGGGTGTGTTCAAATCAATTTTTCACAAAAACAAGCTTGGTGACCTATTGTTTTTATTTGTTCATTGTTTTCAGCACAAATTTTCCTATCATACATGTGAATCTAAAACAATTCTATGAAAACTATAGGAATTCTCTTTAATATGGTTGCTTATTGATTTTAACGGTATTACAGACACATTGAAAGAGCTTTTATTATCACGCTGGTATCCTCTGTAAGACAAGCATTGTTTTCTTTACTTACAGGTCAAAAACGTCAAATGTTACCAGCAGACATATCGAGATCTCAACGACAATCGTTTCTGGTGTAGCTGGGTTTTCTAGTTATTTATGTCTTATTGCATTTACAATATTATTTTACTTCATGCATTAAAATAATATTTCATAACTTATCCATGTGGTATTTACTATTCGTGTGCATTGTTTAATCAGAGACTAAAAGACATTTATAATATATTGTATATAATCACAATTTAAGTCAAACTCGTGATGTATCAGACCGTTTCGTTTTTGTTATAACGGCTGTTAAATGTTCAGTTGTATTTAAATGCATCTATCATTTGATTTTTTTCAGACATTTTCAAAGTGTGTCTGTTTCTTTTATAATACGTAATATGGTTGTAAATTTTAGAGTTTCAGTACAGTTTCGGTCATATCTTTTGCAGTGTACATGCATTTCATTTTTTAAAACTTACTTTGTTGCAGAATAAATATGACACAGTACTAAAAACATAGTATGTTTTGTCATGTTATCAGCTTACAAAATATTCCATTTAAATATCTAAAGGATCATGCATGATCTGACATTCGATACTTTCTGAACTTCTAACATCGGTAAAGATACAACAAACCATAATTTAACGCACCAACTGAAACGTTACGTAATATCATCAAAGTTAACGTGTTAAGATGGAATACGCCTGAGCTGAGGTTACACGGTTCTGTTTTCGACATTTTATCTAATAATGAATTCAGCACATTCCCGATATACTGCATGTTTTGATTTACTGTTATTTCTAAACATTTCAAAGAATCCTATTGACGTTGGTTTGTGATGAAATGTCTTTCAGAATGTCTTCGTATTCAACAAGTATCGAGTTTAGCCAGTGCCTTACAAAGAAAAATTGATTACTGATACACTAGATAAATTGCATTATACAAATATAACAATTAATATCTTATTTTAGCAGATTTGTATAGAAAATTGTATTATGTTGAAAGCGATTTTCAAAAACAAAGTATGTACTTGTTTTCATACCATAAACACAAAAACGAATTCTTTTATTGTGAAATATCATAGATCAATATTAAACAACATGTTAAAAAAGAAAACTGCAAGTTGACAAAGAATATACTTAGCGTTGTAACATTGTAAAATTAATAGAGATATTGACATTTCCTTAACGTGTACGTGTTTGTATGCGTGCAATAAATTCATATAGTAGCAGGGCGAAGAAAGATTTTTGTTGTACAGAGGCTGTTGCTCAGAAAGGTCACTACACAGCCGTTTGTCTAATTGGAAACATCATTCTTTGCAAAGAGTTTTTAGCTCTCAACGAGTGCTTGTTATGAAGGGTTATACTTTTGTGTATAGACATAGGAAAGAAACATATTCGATATCGAATATTCTTTCCAAACTAAGATACCTATGATATGTAACACACGTGAATAAGTGATGTGTAAAAATTGTTAAATATTAAAAGACTTAAAGATTGTTTAGTGCCGACTTTCAACAGAATTTCAGTAATGTCACGACGGGCAGTTAACCTACACGCTTCTTACCTGTTCTCAACAAGTAACTGCCGATTTCTTCACATACATCTGAGGCGGAGGACGAATGATTTCAGACACTTATCTTCTATCGAATCGTCACGCAGAACAAACACGTCGCCCAGGGATCGAACTTACGATCCATAGATTGCGCGCCCTCTCTTGAGCTAAGCGGGCGGTTTAAAAGAAATGAAAAAATTAATAGTTGTGACTGAGACTCGATGCCGCCCATCAGCGCTTGAGTATTAATTATGACATGTGTGTGTGTATTTCTGTTGGACGTCTAAATGTTATTTGTAAATTTGCACGGAGGACCGTGGGTTTCAAACTTGCAACATCAGTTTGTATTCACGAGATATAAAAATGTATTATGCTTTCATAATTGTACGTGTATATAGAAAGAAGATTTCATCTTTCGCTTCAACCTGAATTTGTAACAGAGTTACCAGCGCCGCCACCCCACCTAGGAACATTTTTCACGGAACATATAGCATGCCAATACATCATCTTCTAAGTAAGGGGGCAAGATACTTACAATGTATATACACCATAACTAAACGTCATATAATTCAAAAAGAATCTAAATAGTTTGAAAATGTCTGGAAATATATAATTGTTGTATGCTTTCAAATGTTAATATCTTTATTAGAAATTAATTAGAATGAATTAATCTGCTTTCATTTTTAAATTGGTAAGAAAAATTAAATACAGGTATTAAAATGAAATATTTTATCGTATTAAAAGGAGGTAATTTATAAACAATTGAAATGCATGACATTTATATGATACTACTGATTTTTGATTTAAATTACACACCAGAGAAAGTTAATACCAGTGTTGGTCAATGCAGAGCTTCACTACATATCAAATCATGAAAATGCTGTATTTACTTCTGTTACCATTAAGTTATAACTTGTGACTATGTTTACATTTCTTGACGTCTACAATTGTTAATAGCTTTTTATATATATCAATACCAATCATTTTACTTTAAGATTCAGATAACTTTTTAGAAGAATTTTCTTCTGTCTGCATACAGAGAAATACACACACGTTTCTGAATTAATAGTAACAGTAACATCTTCAAAGTTACAATGACAATACAACAATACAACCTAATTCGTTTGTAACTTAAAGGGTACACATGAAATTCATTTCTAACATAAAACTGTGCTATTTTTGTCGTTTTAGGGTGGTGTTTTTATAGAAGAGTTAACGCGTGCTAACAAAGAGATTCTGTTAACTAATTTTTACATTTGCGCGTTTCGTGACGAAGAGTAAACGTATTAAGATCGCACAACAGATAGTTCAAAAGGAAATGACATCAGAAGGTGATAAAACAACACTGGGCTTAAGACAAGAAAAAGATAATTTCATGTTTCTAAGTTAGTGGTTTGCTGTCTATTTGTTATTTCTACCATTATGTCCATTTATCTGTATATCTGTATCTAGTGTATACTAACGCCACACTGTATAGCTAACTGAATCAGTATTCAATATTTTGATTTTTCTTTTGTTTCACGGCACACCGGCACAATTAAGAGCATATGGCGGTTTTCCAGCCTTTGGTGATGGAGGCAGACTAATGTCCCCCTCCGGACATTACTGCATCACGGGTGTATGTCTGCTGTATGTCCGCAGCACAAAGCACACAAAACACAGCCATAGAGCCAGGCATAGCAAAGTAAGCCCGCAACAAAAAATACTGAAACGGAAAAACTTAGTAGACTGGTAGCTTCGATAATTCAACAACAAGTACATTTTAATCATATACAAACTACAAAAATGGGTAAGTGATAGATAAAAGGGTGTTGAGCGGTGTGTGTGCGGTGGGGGGGGGGGGGGGGGGGGGGGAATTAAAAAAAAAATGCAAGTTCAACAGGAAAAGCATGTTTCTAAAACGCAGTCTACCTACACTGCAAAACACAGCAGCGCAAACACGCACGTACACAAGACAGACCCACACAACTAACAGACACAGAGCAAACATAATGGGGCACCGTTTAAGACACACAAAATACATATCGAGGGATGAGATCAAAAGAAGTCTCATGGAAGTTAAAGAATTACAAATCTTCGGCGGAACATAAACGGCAATCCGAAAATTGTAGATTGTGCCACTGGCACCAGATCAGAAAGAAAATGCCTCCGTACGTGTTATACCCTACCCCTAGGTATTCTATAAGAACCATGGTCATGAACGGGAAAATATACTAACCCGTTTCAATCGCGCATTTCATACCTAAAACACGCAGTGCGGTAAATGTGTACTATGGATATCAAACAAGTGGTAATTTATCTTCCATTGAGTACCGGTCGCATTTCTTCAATACATCTTATCTTAGAAAAACAACGCGTAGTTTATAGTAATTTCAACGTAACACAAAAAACTTGCTTGAACTTCCCTGGTGAAGTTCCGTTCTAGATTAAAAAACCATTCTGATTGGCTGTTGTGAAAATGTATGTCAATCGTCACTTTACTACACGTGTTCGCTAAAATGTGAAAATGCAGCATTAATGTGCAAAATGAATAAAATAAACAGAACAGATGCAGACTAATGTACGATTTCAAATTAAATATCGTATACAAGATGACTTTCATTCATCATTTCGAGTTTTAGTGTAAAATTGTGATTTTTTTTAAATTCTGTTTTTGTTTGTTTACGTTTCGCCAAACATGTGCACACTGTTGTGACCTCTAGACCGGATGTTCATTAGGGAAGGTCAAGCAAGTTTTTTCTGTAACGTTGACGAAAGCATAAAATATGTTGATAATCTCAGCAATATGGAATATTGAGACAATGTGACTGGTGCACGATGGAAGATAAATTATCGCTTGTTCAATATGCTACATACCCATTCACCGAACTGCGCGTTTAAGTTGAGAAATGTACGATCGAAACGGGTTAGTATAATTTCCCGTTCACGACCATGGTTCTTACAGAATACCTAGGGGTAGGGTATAACACGTACGGAGGCATTTTCTTTCTGATCTGGTGCCAGTGGATTGTGCAAAGGTTATAAGCTTGATGAAACTCATTCGATTGACCTGCTTATGTATCGTTTTTTATCCTTTGAACTTTGATCAAAATAAACTGCGAAAAATGATGCTTTTGCAAATGTGCTAATGATTTCTTGTTATAAAATTGATAATGCAAATAATAAGATTAAGATGTACGATTCAGTCAGTTATGTTCATGCATATTAAAACTTTCAGCCTCAATTATACAGGTAGTATCATTTATATACTGCATTGTCGTCTCAACTTTATTTGACCTTATCTTGTCATCCAGATATTCAAAGCTTCTGATTTGGTCATTAATCTAAAAGAAGCGGGCCAGCAACGATCAGAAACTTTGATTACATATTTTGAATGAATCGTTTTAGAAGTAACAGACTGGATGAAAGTGTGCTGTTTGTGCTTTACAATTCCTGATAATGTGCAGGATATTTCGCTGAGTTAAAACGATTTCTTTTTTACAGATCGATATCCCAATATTAAGATTAATTTGGCAGTGAATAAGATTTGCATAAATTCTTTTGTTGCTAAGCAAACTATACTATTGGTATCGCGAAAACGTAGCAAAGTCATTGCAGTAATTTGGAGATATAGCATACTTATAGCGTGTTATCTATACACCAAACTAAGGTATGCTTTTATCTATTGCTACATTAATTATTTGTTTGTTTTGTTTAGGGTTTAACACTGTTTTTCAACAGCATTTCAGTTATGTAGCAACGGGCAGTTACACTAACAATGTGCAAGTGTAATTACAAGTATACAATTATACAAATAAAATGCACGCGCATGTCCACGTAAGCGTCCACGTATAAACGTGTCCGTATATATTTACTTGTGTACGCATATTTTTATACGAGCACGTACAGTTTGAAATGTGTGAAAGCAAGGTAGACTTTCGACCCAAATGGTACACCATAATTACACACTAAATTTATCAAACAGGTTCCAAATCCGAGTAAAAGGGAACACGCACTTCAACCAGACAGTCTCTGTAAAAGAAGACGTAGACCATGAAATATTGACGCAGAAGGTATGAACCTTTTCACTGGTTTAGTGAAACATAACGCTGAATTATATTTGAAACGGTTTAACGAAATTGATCATATCATCTTTCTATGATTACTTGTTTTTTGTACTATCCTAAGTAGCACACGTGTAAATTGTTTTTACGAATTTGTGCCAGGTTTAACCCATTACATACATTATGAATAGGAATATTGTGACTTATTTTGTGTTTAAAATAATCATGTTATAGGTATTCAAAGTAAACAAGAATAAAAGCAAATGTGCAAAACGACAAACAAGAGGGCAAAGATGCCCCTAGGTTGCTCACCTGAGTAAACACCATAACAGTGTAAACATATTTTACCTAGTGATTTCATGGAGACAAATAATCCGACCAATTTTCATTAAGATTAAATCAAAAATGTTGCCTCTTGAGTGCAAAGAAGCGTTTTCTTTGATTTGACTAGTGACCTAGTGTTTGACTCCACATGACTCAGATTCGTACTTATCTAAGATTTCATAAAAACAAACATTCTGGCAAAGTTTCGGGAAGGTTGCAGCAAAAACGTGGACTCTAGAGTGTATACAAGATTTTCCTTTGATTTGACCTAGTGACCTAATTGTTTAACCCACGTAACCCAAATTTGAAACCAACTAGGAACTGAAGATAGCAAACATTCTGACCAAGTTTCAAAGATAAAATAAAAATATGGCCCCTAGAATGTAAACAAGCTTATTCTTTGATTTGACCTGGTGACCTAGTTTTTAAACCCACGTAACCCAGATAAAAATACATCCGAGATTCCATGCAGACAAACATTCTGACAAAGTTTCATGCACATCAAATGAAAAATGCAGCCCTTATTGCATACACAAGTTTTTTTCTTTGATTTTTTACCCCAGATGACCCAGTTTCGTGCAAATTGTGCTAAAGATCAAGATAAATATTTTGACCAAGTTTCATGAAGATAGGGTCATGGACGTGGCCTCTAGAGTGTTATGAAGCTTTTCCTTTGGTTTGACCGTATGACATGACATGACCCACATTCATCAAGACAAACATTCTGACTCATTCTCATGAACTTCAAACTTAAACTGTGGACTCTAAAGTGTAAACAAGATTTTCCTTTGATTTTACCTATTGACCCAGTTTTTGACTCAAGTTTAAAATTTGACCTATAGATCATCAAGACAAACATTCTGACCAAGTTTCGTAAAGATTGAGACACAACTGTGGCCTCGAGAGTTTCCTCAAGCATTTCCTTTGAATTTACTGGGTGACCTAGTTTTTGACCCACATGACCTAGATTCGAATTTGACATAGAGGTAATCAAGACAAATATTCTGACGAATTCTCATGAGTTTCAAACTTAAATTGTGGTCTTTAGACTGTAAACAAGATTTTCCTTTGATCTGGCCTAGTGGCCTAGTTTTTGAACCCACATGATCTACTTTCGGGCTTTGCCTAGTAATTATCAAGACAAACATTCTGACCAAGTTTCATAAATATTGAGTCTCAACTGTGTCCTCTAGAGTGTTTACAAGCTTTTCTTTTGATTTGATCGGGTGGCCTAGTTTTTGATCCCACATAACCCCTGATTCAAACTTGACCTAGAAATCATCAAGACAAAATTCTGAACAAGATTCATAAAGATTGAGTTACAATTGCAGGCTCTAGAGTGTACACAAGCTTTTCCTTTGAACTAGCCTACTGACCTACTTTTTGATCCCAAATAAATCAGTTTCGAACTTGACCTAGAGAACATCAAGGAAAACATTATGACTAAGTTTCATAAAAATTGAGTTACAACTGTGGATTCTAGAGTGTCCACAAGGCAAATATTGACTGCCGACGACAATGCACGGCGGACGCCGACCGACGCTGGACAATGACCGGTCGCAATAGTTCATCTTGAGCACTTTGTGCTCAAGCGAGCTAAAAATCGATGTTTATAAGACCTAGATTCGTTTATTTGCATAAACGTTTTGATTATAACATGTGTTTTCGATTACATTTGATGCTAAAAAAATATGAAACCAAAGCGTTATTGTCTGAACAATCGTTAATATTAGGGGTTTTTTTCAGCCTAAAACTCTTATTATTTTTTGATAACAAATTGCAATGTTTACTAAAATAACAACAATTTGAATTCAGTATCCCACCTCTTGAAATTTGTTGAAAATATTTAAATCACAAGAAGTATATTTGTTTGTTTGTTTGTTTGTTTTGGGTTTAACATCGTTTTTCAACAGTATTTCAGTCATGTAACGGCGGGCAGTTAACCTAACCAGTGTTCCTGGGTTCTGTACCAGTACAAACCTGTTTTCCGCAAGTAACTGCCAACTTCCCCACATGAATTATCAGAGGTGGAGGACTACAAGAAGTATATATATCCACCAAACCATTTTTGTGCATTTCTATGTGATCATTATGTTGGAGGATCATGTAAGACGGGCTGAAGCCCGATATGTTATCCTTTTATAAAGTAATCATCATTATTATGACTTTTATCATAACCTAATGTTACAAGATTTCTGGGTAAATTCATATGGACAATACTCGGTTTGATACTACAAAGGACCAACCAGTGAACTGGGAAGTACAAAAATATATATGGAGTTGCAATTAATTTTCCTTGTAGGTCACTTTAAGTTGTTGAGTTGTTGCTGTTAGACAAATAATCTACCGTGTATTTGACTTAACATAGTGATAAAACAATTTATAGGTCGCCCAAGTTGCTCTGCCAATGGAATTGCTCCATTTCGTTCAAATCTGGCCATTCTATTTCACATACAGTTGTCACATCAACTGTTATGTATTGAATTTAATTGTTAAATGTTACGATTTAACAGACTGTAAGCCGGTTATAAGTTGAATACAGAGATTTAAGTTAATAATTTCTCGCTTCAATAACGCTCGCTCGAAATTAATATCTAAAACTACTGTATTCAACTTTTTATCGGATTGGTTTTGACATCCCCATCAACATTCATGATCCTAGGCCCAGTTAAGTATTACATGATTTAAATATCAAAATAAAGATTACCTGACAAAACTTTTTCACTGTTTTAAGGGTGTGTTTTAGTGTCCTTAAGCAGTGAATTCGGTGTCATTTGAACAGAAATTCTGAATGTGAATAATGAAGTGAACTATTTGTTATCAAACAAAGGCAAAGTATAAGATTCATATAGTCAGATGTAAATTAATTATAAACGAATTGTATTTTTTTTCAATATATCAAGTCCTTATTTCTCCACGGAAATGCCAAGTTAAAGGACAATTATTTTTGGATAGTTTACCTAGTCTGCAGAGAATGCTTCGAATTCGTCAAAGGACATTTAACTGCCTAGATGCCCCTTTGTTTTACAAATATGTCAAATATGTTTACATTAAAATTAAGTTCAATGTCAATGTTATCTCAAAGAAGTATTATCACATTTTCAAATTAATTCTGATGTTTTCTAAAATGTAGGGAACATTTCACTATTTAGATATTTTATCCTGCTGCTTGTGTTTGAAATTTACTAGCCTTAATTTTATCAAATTTTAAGATTAACGTGATTATGTACTACTAATATTATCTTTTTCTAATAATGTTGAGATGCTGTGTCTCTATTTGGTCATGAAAAAAGGAAGGCTGATTTCTGACTTTTCGTTCTGGTGTTGGCGAGTTAGAAAGAGCTCAACACGCCAACACACCAGTACGGCAAACTAGCGTGCCTGCACGACAAAAGCCGTATTTGTCGTATCGGCACGCTAAATTTTGTCCGTTCGAAGTACGTCGGTACAACAAAATACGGTTTTATCGTATTGGCCTTCTAAATTGTCATTTTGTTGTGTGAGAGTGTTGGCGCTCTTCAAACGCGGTAACACGCTAGAACGAAATGGCAAAAATATGTCACCATAAGTAGGAGGGGATGCTGTCATCGGCATAAATCTATCAGCTAATATGTAATGTGCCATTTAAATATTCAATAGAATAGGACCTAGTATTGATCCTTATGCTACCACGTAAAACCTCCAGAAGATCGATTTACATAAAGCACATTTTCACACAATGCTTTCAACTGCTAAACTAGCTATCCATTGTAGGTTTTCAATCATGTTTGTGGTAGTCTAAGGCAATAGGGACGTATTTATTTTTGTCTACGGTCTTAATCCAATCTTCTAATATTCGAAGGTCGCCACATGACCTATAATTGTGTCGGTACGACGTTTAGCCAAACGAAATGTATGAGCCGTATGTTTACTATAATCAGGCAGTTGAATGGTTTAGAATCAAAGTAACTAAATGTTCACATAAGTCTTTGGATAATTATTTTGCCGGATTTAAGTTTCAGTCAGTCATGCTTATACTTCATTACAATATATATTATTTTTTTTATTTTAAACTTTATTTACACAGAGGCGGAAACATTTACAATGATCATCGTCTGAACTTAAGTTGACCTTATCTTGTCATCTAGATATTTATAGTTTTTGATGTGGTCAATAATCTAAAAGAAGTGGGCCAGTAGCCGACCGGCCTGGTTAGCGGGAATGTAATTATTCAATGTGCTATAGTGACGAGCAGGAGTTAATTTCAATTTAAGTTAAACGTTATTTAGCTCTATTGTATTTTCCAGTGTGCTTGAGTTTATCAGAGAGAGAGAGAGAGAGAGAGAGAGAGAGAGAGAGAGAGATTTAAATCTGTTGTCTCTTATTGCCCTTGTTGTTTACTTGATGCATTCTTTACATATCGTGGCATGTCAAAACGCACTATTTTGCATCATCCAAATGTGTTTGATATTGTGTTATAAATCACATATCTATCAGGTCGATAACCGTTGCCTTATCGCAAGAGAAGCTCAATAAATTTGCGTTTTGTCAATAAAGCATTGCCGTTCCACTTGATATCCTAGGTTTCATAATACAAGTGTACAAAAAACCCCGCGAATGTCACATTTTATTGTTAGATACGTCAAATTGCTTTTGACAGTTTTAAATCTTAAGTAAAAATATTTAATGCGTAATTTTACTTACAAAATTATTGTATGTACATTTGTATAGAATTATAATCAATGTCAATGTATAGTTTTTTATCATGTCTCCCCCGTACATGCTGGAGACATATTGTTTTTGCATTCGCTGTCCGTCTGTCCGTCCGCCTGTTCCTCCGTCCGCATTAAGCTTGTCCGGCTTTCACAGGTCAAACTGCATATCGCCGGCACGTTCCGCTTCGCTTTACAAATGGCCGCCAGAGCTAAAAATAAAAAAATCTTGTCCGGCTTTCACAGGTCAAACTGCTGGATGGATTTTTACGAAATTCACAGGAGTGATCAGTGCCAAGCCTAGTTCTGCATGTCGCCGGCTAGTTCCGCTTTGCTGCACAAAATGGTCGCCAGAGCTAAAACTAGAAAAATCTTGTCCGGCTTTCACAGGTCAAACTGCCGGCTAGTTTTCGACGAAACATCACAGGAGTAATCAGTACCAAGCCTAGTTATGCATATCGCCGCCACGTTCCACTTCGCTGCACGAAATGGCCACCGGAATCAGTCACTGTCAAAAGCGTTTGTAGCTTACTTAAATAAAGCTCTTCAAACTGTTCGTTAGCTTATACTTGATATGTATTTTTTTCTTTTATTTGTTTAAGCAATTATTGCTGTGAGGGCCTCTCCTCTTACACAGGACCAAGTTGAAACTCTCGCCAATACCATGAGTATCAGAGCTACAAATCTATACAACTTAATGGATAATGAAAAAACGCATACCGTTAGAATATATGTCAAAAATGTCGGTAACGCGAACATTCAGGCTTCAGGATGGCGTCTGTATTTTCACAGCATGTACCTTTTGTATCCTGATATGTTTCCAAAGAATATGTCAGTAGAACTGGAAGTGGAACATGTCAAAATTGGCATGATTCAAGACGACTTGTACTATCTTGAACCAAGCAGATGGTTTGTAGCGATACAATCTAACGAAGTTAGGGAATATGATATCAAAGTCCCTTGGTGGTCGGTCTCTAGAACTGACTTCATGCCTCACTGGTACGTAGTGTCTGAAATTGACTTTGTTGAGCCACGTCTAGTGAACACCACAAATAGTCTAGGTTTGGAATATGTAGAACCTATTGATGACGTTAGACAGTGGAAGAGGTTCGCCTCAGACAAATATAACCCATACACAGCACAGGAAAGACTGCGAAGATACAGAGTGGAAGACAAGGGAAAGGTACATCACTTAAGTTCTTTAGAGCATAACTATTCTTGAACTTGAATATTCAAAAAGTAAAACATATAACAATTGACTGTGACATTATGAGTGTAAAATGTGTCCAGTTCTTACACAATCAGAGAACTTCCTTTGATAAAATGATTGGCTTCACGTTAACTGTTCTGAAATTCGCTTGTACTCTTGAAATTGTACCAAAAATGACTGTTCTGGAATTCGCTTATACTCATGAAATTGTACCAAAATGTTTTATTGTGAAATTAAATTGGTAAATTGATTGACTCTTCAAAAATGACGAAACATACAAACTTCATGGAAACTGAGGAGACGCCTCACCTAGCACGACAATGCGACACCACCCACGACAGTGCGACAATGTCACGATGTTCAATCGTATCGTTTTCCATTGTATCAAATGCCGAGCGTCGTGTGACATTTCAATGCATCGTGTCGCATTGTCGTGCGTGGTTTTGGGTTCGATACGATGCGCAACTTACGAAACGACGTGTGACACGACGCAAAAATGCAGCATGATGCTCGGAACACTGTAGGACGGACGATAATACAACATGACATGGCAAAATTACACTGACACGTAATGTTGTATTGTTGTGCGTCTTGACGCATTGTTGTGCATTGTGTTGTGTGTCGTGTTATATTGTCGTTAGTTGTGTCGCATGTCGTGCGTGGACTTAAAAGATGTTACAACATGACGCACGACAACGCAACACGATGCAATGAAATGCGACACGACGCGTGACAGTATAAAACGGCACGCACGAGCGTCGTGTCGCACGTCGTTTCTTATTGCCACGCGTCCTATCGCATGCCATGCGTCTACCTACAGGAATGGTCGGTCGGCACTAAACGCGTCATGTGACAATTTGACACAACGCCTCCCACAAGACGTGACAGTACGACACGACATCGCGACATTCATAAGTCATATTGCAATTTTGAAAACAGATGGTTTTGCAGAATCGTTTCCATTACCTAGACCAGGAACAAACGATAATACTTTCTCGTAAATAAAGACAGTATTTTTGTGATAGTGAGAGTGTCTAACATTATAGAGAATTCTGCATTGAGAGTGTATGTGAGGAGTAATCTAATAAGCCACTGCTTCTCTTTTCCTACAGATAGCGAAGCTTGTCATACAAACACCTTTAGAAGTTGTGATCAGTGAAGATGAAACCATTGTCAATGTGGACAGTTCATGGAAAAAAATTTCAGCAGATATCACTTATATATCAGTTGCCGTTTACTTTATTCAGCGATGTTTTTTACTAAATTGTACTTCTTTAAAATCCATTCAAGCAATAAAAGCTGCTGATGCAATATACGTGCACATAGATAATATGCTCGTGTCAAATAATGCAAGCCCGTGTTTGCCTCGCATCTCGCATCTTTATTGATTGAAGCTTCAGTACAATGCCCGTGTAACAAAATGCGTACCATGTTTAATATTATCTGGTAACTTCTCTTTTCAGGCATACTAAACATGACAATAGCTGACACCTTGCAACTGAAGAACATTATTATCCTAAATACAACAAATACGCTCGTCGTTCCAGAATCTTACACATTGCGAATAGATGCGGAAAACAGTATCATTTATCTAAATGGCAAGGATTTAGATGGAATATTTTATGCAGCAGTCACTTCAGAGTATACATGATGGTTATAATAGAAGAGATATCCCAGAAATTACTATTTGTGATGAACCAAGATTTCACTACAGGGGAATGCACATCGACGTATCTCGCAATTTTCACCCTTTATCCGATGTCAAGAGGCTTATCAGAGCAACGACAATGTATAAAATGAACAAATTACACATACATCTATCCAACGATGAAGGATGGAGGCTAGAAATACCCGGCCTACCCGAGCTAACAGAGGTTATCATGAAATACTATAATAATACACATTGTATTGTAAATCATAAAATGTAGGTTAACAGAAACAAAACAATTATCTAACAGAAAAGAAATACTAGTTAAATAGAAAAAGTGGAAACTCCAAAGGTTGCCAAACACGACAATTTCGTATTTGTAATGTAAAAAAAATGTTAATTACTAAATAATTTGATGAAGAAATTATCTTTAAGCGACCTATTAACTACTTGTTTCAGATTGGAGGTCAAAGATGTCATAATCCTTATCAGAGAACATGTATAATACCCCAGTTTGGATCTGGCCCATTTAATTCAACATCCGGGTCAGGATTCTTTTCAACAGAGGACTACAAAGAACCATTGAGATTTGCAAATGAACATCATGTCCAAGTTATTCCAGAGTATCCGTAGAATGTATTTTATTTAACGAAAAATTACAATAAACTAGTAAAAATGATATACAAGGATTTGCAAAAAAATAATGCTCTAGATTTAGAGATACATGCATTTATTAAAAAAAAAATACAAAATTGTGAAGAAAGTAAATATTAAGAGAAAACTGCATGCAAACGATATTTTTCAGCTGATACAATTTTCACATTTTGTTGTAAAATTGACATGTTACCAACTGACCATAACAAATTTTAAGATGTATTTTGTTTAAAAAAGCACATATAACTAAATAAAATAAAATAAAATAAAACAGATTAGTTTCAGAAGTCGATTCAACACATACATTTGTAAGACAAATGAAACCATTTTAGAAATAACATTACAGGTATAAAAGTGTATTTTGTTCACAAAGTGGCAAAGTTAGTAGCAGAAAGAAATTTGAGCCTTGCTGGATGGGAAGATGGATTTGCAGATGGTCATCATGATCCTATAAGACCTGGTGACATTGACACCAACAATAATTATGCGATAACTAGGAATAATATTTGGGAATGGAGAGGTGGAGAACAGGTATATAAACTGGCAAATGCCGGATATAAGGTAATTGAATAGAGTACGATGAGACCTTCCATTGACGACAAACAAGTAAACGCATACTGTAGGCTTACTTATTTTAGCGCTGTACTAATAACAGCGCATTTAGCGCTATCGCACGTGCGCTAATTCATGTCCGCGCATTAATTTGTCCAAGCATTTTCATGTACATTTTCATTTGATGATGTTTTCTTCGAACTTTTGCAAATAAATACTCTTGAGAGTTTGCACTAGTTACACTGCTTGCTAATATTTTAAGGTTTGTATGATATTCCTGTTTATTGTTCATATTATTATTTTAAATATATGATCATGCAAAATAAAATATTTAAGCTTGTAGTTTGTGTTTCTTCTCATTTGATGAAGTTGTTATCGATTTCCGTTTCACCTTCGGGCATGTCCGTTGTTGCAGTCGATTGTTTACGGAAAGGTGTGAAAGTTTGTATTAAGACACAATACATGTAGGACAAAGGGGATTCAATGATTAAAATGTGTGACAATCTCGTTTTATTTCAGCAATTATAACTAGTATACAGAATATAAAACACGCAGATTATTATAATTAAATACAAGAAGACAATACAGTTAGTAATACGTAGGCAATATTATACTTTATATACTGTACGTAAACATAAAGCTACATCACAGTTGAAAGTATCATTGAAAAAATACAAGTATCATCACGGCACACTATCTTAAAGTAATACTTGGTACATGATTTAAAGTTTTTAGCTAATAATTTCCCTATGTTCAGAGCATTGAGCACAAGAGGGACTGACAAGTCCAAAACTTTCTATACAATCGTCATTGTCACTGCTGCTGGTACTGGAGGAACAGTCAGCAGCATTTTCATTTCCACTTAACAGCTACTTTCGCAACATTACGATTGGAATGACAAATGAAAACTGAATTTTATTAGACTTTAATCAATCATCAGATATTTACTAGGAGTAACTAGTAACCAACTGACCAATTATCGCATTTTCGAGAGATTTACGGTATAACACTTACAGTAAATAATTTCAAATAAATCGTACTTTCTTTAGCCTGCTAACAGTGAAATAAGTTGATTTCATAATCAGTATGACGTATAATTACAGCAGAAACACATTACATAAAAATTGCCGACGGTTAAGTTTATTTCCGAAAATCTTCGTGAATCTCCGTAAATCTCCGAGAGCCTTATCTTGGACAGCGCTAAAATTAGAAATTAGCGGTCTCGCGAGAGCGCTAAATCACGTCCACGCATTAATTAGATATTTCACCAAAAATTGCGTTTGCGCTAAATTTTTGCCGCACTAATAAATGTATGCCTACAGTAATTGCAGGGGAGAATTATATATATTAATAAGTTACATATTTTAATGGTTACTAGTATTTTAAGATTATGGAATTCACAATATAAGTATGAGTGTATATGTAGGTTTGCTTATTAGATGAAACATACCAAACTTAATTTCAATGTCTGTTTCACAGGTGATTTTAGCACAGGCAACAAATGTATATTTTGACCAACCCCAAGAGCCAGATCCTGAGGAGCGTGTATTATACTTGGCCACGAGGTGTACAGACACCTTTAAAGTTTTAAAATTTATACCGGACTCTTTATATGATAACATATTTGAAGAAAGAAATGGAAAAACAACTAAGCGTGACATATGTGGCGAGAATTCGGAGAACTGTGAGTCGCTGAACAGAAAAGAAAATGTTGTTGGTAAGAATAGTATATTTCTATGAACAGTGTTACAAATATGTACATAATCTTGGATTCTTGTCTTTACAATTTCATAAGATAAGGTAAAACATAGAATATATGGTTTATTGCGTTACAGGCATACAAGGGCAGTTGTGGAGTGAGACTGTACGGACAGGGGGAAACGTAGATTATATGATTTTTCCTCGATTAGTTGCGCTTGCAGAGAGCTTGGCATAAGGCAGATTTTGAGGAAGAATCCATATCAGATGATGAAAGGGAAGGTAGATTTAGTCGTGAATGGGAGGATTTCTCCAATACCTTTGGATATAAAGAGTTGCAACGGTTAGATGATTTGGGCATAAAATATAGAGTACCGCCTCCCGGTGCAAGGTAGGTCTTTACAATATTCTATAAACCTTTCAAGAATCTTGTTTAATTCTATAATGCAATAAGTACTGGTACTTGTAAACATGTTAATACTCGATACTTGTTAATTTAATTTAGTGTCAGCCTTGTAATAATTTTTGTTATAATATGACATCATACATGTGTATGAATTAGTAAGATAATTAAAAATGTTGTGCTGGCACTTTCGTCAGACAGTTAATTGAATTTGATAAAAATAAAGTAAACTTTAATTTGAAAAACAACGATAATGACATTAAGTACTCGAAACGATCTCTCTGAATGTACACAGACTTTCTAAGGAAGCTTGTTTAACAATTTTTATACACCTTTGGTCTAAGAGACATCAGTTGTTGCAAAAGTTGCGCGATAACATCACATATACTTTAAACAATAAGTAAATTTTATTGTTAAAGAGTAATTGAAAATGGAAAGGTGGAGGTATCGGCAACATTTCCTGGGCTTGGGGTACAATACAGCAGCGACAATGGAAAATCCTGGTCTGGAGTGCGACAATGGAAAATCCTGGTCTGGAGTTCCTAATAGACAGAATATACAATGGCGGGATGACTCAAGTCTTCATTTAAGGACTTTGTATGTGATTATATTCTATTTTTATAACTACCGTATCCGTTAATTGAAGACTTAATGTAGACCGACTCATTTTCTAAATTACGTTTCTTCCTGAGAGCATATGTAAAAGCATTACGGTTATCTGCAACGAACTATAGTGGGTACTGGGCACTTACAATAATTTATATTTAAAAAGATTTACTTTTCCTAATAATTCAAATATTTCATGAGATGAAAAGTTTCTTATCAATGTACCTTCAAATTGCATGTTTCTTATGAACCGCTTTACGCAAAAACTACTTTTTTGTTTATCCGTTTGTTATTTACAATTTATATTTGCACCGTCAGGTAGTAAATTTTATCTAAAACGCGTTTTATTAGTTCATTATCTGCCTTAACACGCTTAAGATTGATATACGAGAAAATGTGGGTAAACAAAAGTTTTACGGAATGCATTTTCATTATGTAAACAAGGAACTTTAACATTACCTTAATGTTAAACAAACTTGATGATAAAGCTGAACCAGATATTTACAGACGTATTTGTGCTACAATAATTGTTCTCCTTTTCCAAAATGAATCTCAAACTACATACCACTGGAGTGGCTATATACACTTACAGACTGACCTAAACCTATCACGCAGTTCAATCCATTTAATGACACAGAAATATTTAAATGACTTAATTCAATTGTTTGATCTTCTAACAATAGAAATTTAAGAACGCGCACAACAGATCATTCAAAATTCAAAGATAAAAGAAATAGAAAGAACAAGAGCTGTCTCCATAGGATGACACATGCCCCCGATGGCACTTTGAATGAATAGTTATGGCCGATGTTAGAGTTAAGGATCTTTGACCTACGGACCTGGGTCTTACTGTGCCACACATTCATGCGTAGTTATTTTAAAATCCATGCATGAATGACAAAGATATGGACCGGACTCGCCCATCACTGCACTATCATGAAATATGTCCTTTAACGTCTAAGTGTGACCTTGACTTATGAGCTACGGTCCTGGGTCTTGCGCGTGACACGTCGTCTTACTGTGGAACACATTCATGCCCAATAATTTTAAAATCCATGCATGAATGACAAAGATATGGACCGGACACGCGCATCAATGCACTATCATGAAATATGACCTTTAACGTCTAAGTGTGACCTTGACCTTTGAGCTACAGAACTGGGTCTTGCGCGCGACACGTCGTCTTACTGTGCCACACATTTATGCGTAGTTACTTGAAAATCCATCCATGAATGACAAAGATATGGACCGGACACGCCCATCAATGCACTGTCATGAAAAATGACCTTTAACGTCTAAGTGTGACCTTGACCTTTGAGCTACGGACATGGGTCTTGCGCGCGACACGTCGTCTTACTGTGGTTCCCATTCATGCCAAGTTATTTGAAAATCCATCCGTGGATGACAAAGATATGGACCGGACACGAAAATTGCGGACAGACCGACAGACGGACAGACGGTTCAAAAACTATATGCCTCCCTTCGAGGGCATAAAAACAGAACAAAAATCAGACGAACTGAGGATTTGGAATGCACTCTTTTATCATATGTTAAAGCTAATTTCTCGTGACATTCTACAATGGGAAAACAGCTATTACTTATCGACTTAAATATCGTAATTATATTTCTCTGTAGTATCATAACCTAAATCAAATTACATGTTATATAGAAAGTAATCATTCAGTCTCATAATTCTTGTCACAAAGATGGCGTCAGTTGTCATTTGGATGTCTCATCTTACTGGACAAGTTGTTTTGTTTAAGTTTAACTTTAAGACCTGCTGAATGATAGGTCAATGTCAAAATACAACAAGTAGCTAAATCAATATTTCCTTGCCACTAAGAATTAGTATGTGCAAAACACGGTGTTTTAGTTCAAGTGTTTCATATTACGATCTGAAGTATTGTACTTATAACTGAGGTTTTAAATCCTTGTATTGTATGTGTAAGTTTTGATGACTCATGTTTGATTTTTTTTATTCAGGTAAGTTATCCCTTTTTTGGTTTTTCATTTATTATTATGATCATTATAATCATTACTATTGTTATTACTATTATGTAATTATATAAGTTTTGTAGTTTCATTATGTTAGGACATATTTTTTAGATCGGCTAATATGATACAAATAAATATGATTTCTGAGGTAAGTCGGGACTCGTTACCTAATTTTTAATCATTATGGCACGTGTGGTTTTCCTTTGATATCTTTGGTTTTAAGCTGAACGGAAGTGCTTGTTTCAGACACTGTTGTTGGAAATATTATAATGTATAATATTCAGCTTCTATAAAGAGGGATGAAAATGACCAGTGTTACTTTATTTGCAGGTCAGCCGATACCAAGAGATACAGCAGAGCTGTACAAGTGTTCAAGTGTAAGTAAAATTGTCGAACTGTCATATATTAGTTGACATGCTATGTAGTAGAATATCTACTTTGCTCGGTAAATATTTGGACAATATGACATTTTACAAATAAGTGCAGCTGATCCAGTATCCACATTCCTGATAAACTTATGATTTTATATAGGAAAGTATTATTCAAATGCCATTCTCTGCAAAACAAATCGCCCTTAAGCTTCCATATTCGAATAATTAAATATGACGTTTATGTATCAGTAGTAACATTTGTATTCGACAGATGAACCATTGGATTGGTCAAATCAGTCAGTGATAGATTACATTGCGGACAATGTCAAGGTAAACGTAGATGTTATTGATAATCTAGAGAAAGAAGGTAACTACATGCGGATACAATTACGGCTTCGAAATAATGGAGACATGGATATTCCAAGAGGAACGTGGCGGATATATTTCTACAGGTTCGTTTTTATTTGATGAAATCGCTGAAATAAAACAATATGTGTTGTCGGTAATTTAGAGCATAGAATGATCGTGTATTTATCTTAGAGAAACAAATTCTTTTTAATATTTAGTAATCAGCCGATATGCTTATCTTTGTTGCATAAAGACTCAGCATGACATATTGTTCTCGAAATAAAGTTCATGGGAATCAGCCAGGTGAAAATTCACCTGTCCTTGAAATCTGACTGGCGAACACACTTTTCGTAGTCTTTTGTTCTACCTTCGTCGAAATGGAAACTGAATGAAACAGTATTTAAGTATCATGCGCCTTAAAATGTAAACCAAACTTGACCTTAAAATATAACATCAAACTTTGGACTAACAAACGTGTGAAGATGTTCATTTCATTACCTCTCGTGAACAGATAGATAAATCTGTAAGAAACTCCTTTGCATTGAAAGCAACTAGCAACTAAGCAAAATAGTAAAATTTGGTTTGATCTAGTCTTTTGATAAGAGGTTATAAAATGTGCTATGTTCATCTTCATCTAGAACGGATTTAATGGTAATTCATTTATACAGATAAATTAAATGAGCTCCATCACATGATCCAGAAAATATAATCATATTTGGTCGAAGTGCAGACACTTCTTCTGTTTGCTTTGTAGCGTCATATATTTCCAAAGGATTACGTTGTATCATTAGAAAGCTTAAAGTGTTATATATATCAGCCAGCATATCTGATGTCCACTTGCTTCATTCTTACAATCATTGTTTTAAACAAAAATGAGTGGCCTCCGTGGCCGAGTGGTTAAGGTCGCTGACTTCAAATCCCTTGCCCCTCATCGATGTGGGTCGAGCCTCACTCGGGGCGTTGAATTCTTCATGTAAGGAAGCCATCTATCTGGCTTACGGAAGGTCAGTGGTTCTACCTAGGTGCCCACTCGTGATGAAATAATGCACGTAGGGGCACCCGGGATCTTCCTCCACCATCAAAGCTGGAAAGTCGCAATATGACCTATAATTGTGTCGGTGCGACGTTAAACCCAAAAACAGCAACAACAAAAAAAAAGAAAGAAAAAAAAGAAATGAGATTACAAGTGCATCGTTTAAATATAATAAAAAAGCAGACATATAGACGTTTTCAAAAATTGTAAACGGATGATATATCTTATACCTCCAGTTGACTTAAAATTCAGTCGTTTTTTATGTCTTTGAAGAAGAAAGGTTTTGTTCAGGTGTGTCTGTATTTAAGCGGTTAAAATTGCTTCAATCAAATCGCATACTCCTGACTGCTTGGAGAGTCGCAATTTGGTCTATAATGTACTGGTGTGACACTAAAGAAATAAACAAAGTTTCAATGGATTTGACCTTATATATTAGAGTTTCGTGCTTAAATTTTGAAAAAGCAAACGTTGACAATCAGATTAACTTCTATTCTAATTCATCTTGTCTGTGATGTATTGAAAATGAATAAGAAAATCGACAAGAATCCTTAAACATAACAGAAACGTTTTGAATGAATAAACAAAATAAATAAAACGATAGATTGATTGTGTTCATGAGAGGTAATTAAACGTGCAAAACCCCTCTCGCCCCTTAGCCTTTGCTTAATTGAAACTCTATTATTCATCAACATTGAACGAACGCTGTGATCCTAAAGGACTAGAAACACTGTATCAATGTACGGGGTGACTTTTATAACCGCCATACAACTACTGTTGTTATAGGTAATGAAATATGTCCTTCGTAAGAGTAGAACACAACCAGGCTGAAATTTTGTGAAGTATTTGTTTCTGATATTCTGCTGCAGCCTTTATATGGAGGGAAGGTCGAATGTTTGCAGTGTGGACTGAGACTGGAACATGAAAATGGAGCACTGTATTATTTCACACCTGACGTAGAGGTATTTCTTGGAATAGCCGCAGGAGAAACTCTAACTTGCCAGTACCATAATAAATACTGGATGGTATCGCGCACAGACAATATGCCGAATTGGTATGTAACTTCAACAGGAATGAAAGCAAAAGTAATCAAAAGCACGGAAAGTGAAAACCTAGATTATGTTGGAGAGTTTGATACTCCTGCTAAATGGAAAAGGACGAAAGAAGACCAGTATGATCCGTACTCGCCTGCAACCAGATACGATCTTTATAAAACTTCAAACCCTGCAAAACCATCCTATAAAATTGTGCCAACGCCAATGGAAGAAGCGCGAAATGAAGATTCAATGATGTCTTTCATTCCAGAAGACTGGAAAGTAGTGCAGTCTACCGATTTCCCATTTGAAGCGAACTATTTATCAGGTGATGCTATCAAACGTTTCCTCACTGATTGAATAAAATATGTCTGAAAATCATTTAACATACTTACTTGTGGCCAATAAAAATGGAGACGAATATGTCTTCTTTATCAAAGATTCGTAATTAAATTTGAAACTTCACTATATTTACAGCTATCATAGTTTCGTTATGCCTTCCCTTAAAATTGATATAGTGAGAACATAATTCTTGTTAGACCATTTGAGCTTTTTTATTTCAGACAAGCTCAACACACCCACTGGAACAGCTTCGCAAAGTAAAATTGTCACGTTTGTCAAAGAAAATCCGAGCAAACCCGGCCCGAAAGCGTATGATTTAAGCATTGATGTACATAAAAGTAAAGTGACAATTATAGCCAACAGCTCAAATGGTGCTTTCTATGGAGCCCAGTCGTTCATAAGTCTTGTTGAAGGTGGCAACGGCAATTTTATAGAGATGAACATAAAAGATACACCCAGGTGAGTCTACAGAAAAGGGCATTAATAGTTTACTGCTTTCAGGACATTCAATAATTAAGCTGTTGGTATATTTCGTTGAAAACCTTTATTTTTAAAATATTGAATTGAATCATGGTTTATCGACGTTACCTTCCAAACAGGAAAGTTAAAGGTTGAAATGAAAACTTATTCATTATTGCAAATATCAAGAATTTCCCATGCCAGATGATTTAAATAGCGTTAAAAGTATTGCTTTAGCAGCAGTTTCGTTGTAGTAGTATTGATATGAATGTCAGATCAAAAACTCCTAAATAAAACTGTAGTTTACATCAAAATGCCCATATAAATGTTTATCAGAGTTAAAATAGACAAATGTGATTAAGAGTTTCTCCAATACGTGTTTCGTGTTACAGATATAGTTACAGGGGCATTATGCTAGATACTTTACGAAATTTCAAGCAAAAGGAATGGGTATTGAACTATTTGGATGTCATGTCAATGTACAAGCTGAACAAACTTCATTTCCATCTGACGGATGACGAAGGATGGAGAGTTGAAATACCGACTATACCAGAATTAACACAGGTGTCGTATTACGTTATATCTCTGTGATAATAAAATCTATAAGAATATCCTTTTGTAATCATAGAGAGCATAACGTTAGGAGATTCTTTTTACGAGAGATGATGAGCTGTGCAACACCCCTCATGACCTTTAACAGCGGAATTGAAGCGATTCCTTTTGAGCCGATAATTTGAACGGACTCCTGATCTCAACGGACCTGCAAATATAACAGAGCCGAGTCCAATTACTTGTAAAACTTTTAAAGACCTCCGCACTAGAATTGCGACAGTGAACAATCTACTTGTATTTGATGATTTAACGCAGCCAAGCAATGTAAAAGTATGCTTGGTTTGACGTCCAGGTATGGAGTAAATAAAGTTCAGTTTTCTAGACGATGTTATTTACTTGATGTTGCGCTTTTTAAATTAATTTGAAATTTAAGGAACTCCATGTGCTCTAGATTTTATAACTGATTGTTAATAAATGATATGTTAATGTGCTACTAATGACAAAATATGTATATGTCAGTGTTTGTATAATTACATTCATACATATTTAGATTGCCAGCAAAAGATGTTACAGTGATTATAAAGGAATTTGCACAGTTCCACAACTTGGATCTGGACCGAATACAGACAGCTCCGGGTCCGGATACTATACCACTCATGACTACAGAGAAATACTTAAATACGCAAATGATAGACATATCGAAGTTATACCAGAAATTGAGACACCAGGTCACGCGGCAGCTGCAATCACTGCAATGGAACATAGAGAATCTGAAATTACGAAAATAAAGCAACATGGAAGAGAGAAACATCCAGAAAGTTACGTTCTCAGTAAACATTGTGACAGAAATGAAATATTCAGTTCCCAGAAATGGACAAGAAATGCAATGGATCCTTGTTTGAACACAACATACAAATTTGTAGAGTCTGTAATTGACAGTTTGATAGATCTTCATCAGCCAGTCAAGCCTCTAAAAGTGGTTCATCTCGGAGGTGATGAAGTTCCTTCCGGTGTTTGGGATGACTCTAAAGCTTGTTTAGATATGCTTGCACCAGGGCAACAAATAGAGTAACTATTACCATACCATTATTGTTAATAGTATGATTATTACTTCCGTCATTTCCCATATTCACTGCATAAAGTATTACCTATATTTATTTTAATACTCATGTTCTTTAAAAGTATAATATTAGTAGATATGTTTACAGAAGTTAACATTACCAAAGAAAACACAATCAATCGTTTAAATATTACAGCACTCATCAGTTGAAAAGAATGTTTTCAAAGCGTGTCGCTGACATCGTTGGCGCGAAAGGGTTGAAACTTGCCACGTGGGATGATGCCATATATGCCGACAATAAGCCGAATCCCATCACAGACTATGAATCGTATGTTAATTTCAGTATATAGTCATATCTCTGTTACTAAATGAAATATAAAACTGCGTAGGTCAGTTTTAAGTACTCCCAAAAATCTTACAGAGTTCCTCTTAACATATCTTCTCGTACTTTAGCTCACTTTTATTTCTGGTTCTTTTGTATCATAGAGTTTATTCAAAGTTATTATATGAAAGGGCTCTGCTTAATACCCCAGTCACAGATACGGCGCGGATAGCTACGTCTAGCTACGGACAGAAACGCAGTAATACGTATCGATCCGTACAAGAGCCGTACCTCAGAGTAGTCATTCGTATTAATCCGTACCAAAACGTGGTCAAAACGTATTCAAAACTTGCAAGTTTCTCCAACTTTTGAACATGCACAAAAGTTTGAACGAACCGTAGCCATTTGAGCGTGACTTTAGTCCAACTTGACTGAAACTGATTCATGCGTAGTTAAACGTACTTAAACGCAGTTATCCGTGCTGTTACGTACCTCGCCGTAGCCAAACGTAGTTATCCGAGGCTGCTCGTACTTAAGCATAGTTCAACGTAGTTTAACGCAGACCCGTCCGTGCGCTGGGCAAGTTGAAAGGCGCAGTAAAACGTAATTCATCGTAGTACCTCGTACCTATCCGTGTCCTGTATTGTTTTGTTTATTTCCTGTTTCTCACCATTTTTCCCGTACTAAGACGTACTGCTCCGTAGGTATACACTCACAGACTAATCCTATCCGCACAGTACCTCAACGCACGGACATATCCGTATGTGTAACTGTAGCTTAAGCCGATGCAAGGGGAGTTGTGGTGTTGCTATCTGTTATGAACATGCTTAACCAGCTTGTTTCTTTTGGAGTTTAGCATAGTTTTTCCACAGTATTCAGTTATGTAATGTAGTTATGTAGGCGGACATTAAATTTGAATTTTTTCCTTGATTCTGTACCAGTACTAATCTGTTCTTCCTCTAGCAACTGCCAACTTCTCCACGTAAATCAGAGGAAGATGATGATTGATTTTATACATAATGTCTTACATCAAATCGCCAAGGGTAGCATGCGGCTCGCCCGGGAATCGATCTGCGCTTTCTGTTCGTATTGCTTGGTAGTGTTTTATACTAGTTGGTGATAAAGTGTAAATGTTAATACTATCTTTGAGTACGTCCCTCTCGAAAATCCGTGCCATTGTAGCTTGAGAGCTAAAGATGGTAATTATATCGAAAAGGGAACTGTTGGCTTGAACATTTTCCTTGTCCTTCCCTTCCTTAATGTTGTATGTGACAAAACAACTCACCCAGTAATAGTCTTTACTATCACCAATCGCTGACATATTTCTTCATATAAGCACATACTTTATAGAGAAACATTGCTGCCACATTGATGTAAAGATCTTTAGATAATTCTTGCTTAACTAGCCATTCCTGTTGTAAATATGGTCACTTTAACAAACTATCCAATAAAATTGACATATATGGATTCCATTCATGTTTTGTAACAGTCTTATCATAATCCAATATATTTATTCATTTCCGAGGATTGCCTCGATTTCAATTAATTTTCTTTAGAGCTGTTTTGCTGTTACTTTTGTTTCATTAAATAGATAATGACGCTGCATGTAAGAAATAAAATGACCAGTTGATGAATGTTCTGTTTTAGAGAAGTCTATGTCTATACATGGAATAACCGTGGAGAAAATGCTAAACGGTCACCCGAATTCGCAAATGCATGCTACAAGGTATTGTATTTTTATTGATAAGCATATCTGGTTTAGATAAGGTGTAATAGGTAATTTCATTTTTGCAAAGAAAAGCCCAATAAAATATGTAATTGCTTCAAACATGCAGTATGTGAAGCGCAACAAATATGCAGTCAAACCTTTATTAAGCAGTGAGCCAAGAGATCAGCACCATCTGGTTAAGTAAGGCAGGTGGCTGCGGAAGACAAGTTAAACATAGAACAAAATAAGTAAGTTTTGGAAATTACCTGACTGGCTGCTTAAGGCAAGGAGTTGTTTAATACATATGGCTGCTTCTGGCAGGTCAATGGTATAATTATATTCTATGTACGTGTTTAATAGGTTGTTTTACCGTTAGATACCCATTTGTTCTTCGACCAGCCTCAGGAACCCGACCCAGAAGAGAGAGGTCTCTACTGGGCCACACGGTTTACAGACACAGAAAAAGTATTTGGTTTAAGGCAAGATGACATATATGCCAACATAGACGTTGATCGATTAGGAAATAAAATTGACGTGAACAGTTTATGTGGAAATAAAGAATGTCCAGCGGTAAATAAAACTGAAAATATTCTTGGTAAGTACCGATAGTTTTAAATATATAATGTCATATGAAATTGATTAATTCAACGATTCCAAATGACGATCAGTTTGAAACTAAATCAGCTTGTTAAGAGTGATATGAAACGGGAGGAAAATGAACTCTTATTCGTTAAATGTTACTGTATTAAGTTGTTAAAGTTACACGGATTTCAAATAATTTACAGATTCAGTTCCATGACAATCAATTACTGTTTACCATTTGCCTACTTTGCATCGTTGGCAATATCATACATACATATCATACTTATAAACGTAATATCATTGTTTATCTTCTGCGAAGACATGATCTCAAATTCAGTTCTAGGCTAACAAGCGTTGTAGATCTATCTATATACAGAATACTTGTTACTAGGTTAAACACATTATGTGAACTAGACATCAGACAAAATGTTAAATCTATTATTACAATTCAAATAGGTATTCAAGCCTGCATGTTCTCAGACACAATGCGAACTAAAGAGCAGTTTCATTATATGGCTTTTTCAAGATTGCTCGCCCTGGCGGAACGTGCCTGGCATAAAGCACCATGGGAAGACAATGCAGATACTGACAAAAGAAATGCTGAGCATGCAAGAGATTGGAAAGAATTCTCGGATAATCTAGGATACAAAGAGATTTCGAGGCTAGACAAATATACTGCTTATTACCGAACACCACCACCAGGTGCAAGGTAAGTTAAAAATGTACAAGTTCCTACCAACTAATTAGAATGATCTAATAAATTGTGGTAAAATCATATAGTCGCAATTGCTATAATTTCTACAGACTTAAAACCTTGTATTTCTAAACATGCGTTAATCGAAGAGGGTCTCCAATATTTCTCATTAACTGACTCGATCAAATCGGGTATGCTATTTATTTTTCTTTGGTAGCGTTACGTACTACCCATGATCTTCCTATGTGTTAAATAACGAACCTTGACACTAATCATGTAAGTTAATAATCATATACGTGTATTTTTGCTTTGGGTCAGTCGTTAATTTTGAGCAAAACAGTTTAATTCAAGACGATATTATGTCCAAAGATAATAAAGGTGCTGATATCTAGCCACATTAAAATACTGCATAGCGAACAGAAATAAAAAAAAATATTCTAAATAAGCGTAAATTAAACAAATCCTTTTCCGTTGCCTTAGAGTCGAAGATGAGATTCTCAAAGTGAATACAAAATATGCCAATCTTCTGGTTGAAATTAGCAGGGACGACGGAAACACGTGGAAAGTTTACGAAGAACCTAATCTAAATCCCGGATCACACAAACTACTACTGTGTGCAAAGTAAGGAACTACTTTATTCTAGAAATATAAAAATTTGTGGTATATATCTATAATTATACCTCGGCTGGATATCTTGCAGTCAGATATAAATATTAAAGCTGCACTTAATAATGTCTTCAAATATTATTGTGAGTTTTACATCTTTAAACATATGAGTTTCCTTATTTCGTATAGGTCCTACTTCGTACAATCTGTAGGATAAAGTTTTCTTTCGTATCTCCTTAGACAAATATATATCGAAACAATATTTGCTTGTTTCTTTTGTTTACAGTTTCCACTTTCAAAATATACATTCAAATTCTTACGTGTAGCTCATCCTGTGTCATATCTTCGCTATAGCTTAATATAGTCGCTTATAGATTTTAACGCTATTACAATACATTGCCAGTGCTTCTATAAACGCGCTGGTATCCTTTGTAAGACAAGCATTGTTTTCTTTTTTTTTACAGATCAAAAACGTCAGACGTTACTAGCAGACATACCGAGATTTCAACGACAATCGTTTCTGGTGTAGCTGGGCTTTCTAGTTATTTATGTCTTATTGCATTAACAGCATTATTTTACTTCATGCATTGAAATAACATTTCATAACTGATCCATGTGGCGTATCTACTTTTTGTGTGTATAAAATCAGAGACTAAAAGACATTTATAATATGTTGCATATAATCACAATTTAATTTAAACCGATGAAAAATCAAATCATTTTCAAGGTTTTATGATAGCGGCTGTTATATGTTAAATTGCATTTAAATGCATCTATCACTTTGTTGTTGGTTTTTCTTTCAGACATTTTCAAAATGTGTCTGTTTCTTTTAAAATATGTAATATGGTTGTAAATTGTAGAGTTTCAGTGCAATTCGGTCATACGGTTTGCACAGTGTACAAGCATTTTATTTTTTTTTAACTTTTTTTGTTGCAGAATAAATATGATCCAGTACTGAATTAAACCTTAGTATGGTTTTGTCATGTTATCCGCTGACAAAATATTGCATTTAAATATATAAAGGATCAATCGTTGTTTTTTTCTCAACTTATAACATCGTCAAAAATACCTTAAACCATAATTTAACACATCAAATGAAACATTACGTAATATCATCAAAGTTAACGTCTTAAGATGGAATACGCCTGAGCTGAGGTTACATGGTATTGTTTCGACATTTCATTTAATAAAGAATTCAGCACATTGCCGATATAATGCATGTTTTAATTTACTGTTATTTCTAAACATTTCAAATAATCCTATTGACGTTGGTTTGTGATGAAACGTCTGTCAGAATGTTTTCATATTCAACAAGTATCGAGTTGCTTATTATCCATCATATTTTTATATAAAACGTTCTTTAAAGTGGTGAAAAATTTGGGGACGATAGTGTTTACGTATAAGTCCATATTTAAGTTAAAATGACGTCATGACGAAATATGTAGAAACCCATAGGTCGTTCAACACAAAGAAAATGAAGATGTTGTAGGCTCGATCGGATTGAGCTTGCTAATGGACACCAGAGTCACGCCCTCTCGCGTCGGGTTGACCAAAGTTCAAACGTAACGCGTTACAGCTTAGTACCACAATACAACTTAGAGACATCCGCAGATGTATGAATATGGCGGGGCATATTGACCCTTCGATGATACACTAGAGTGCAATTCCATGAAAAGCGGTGTATGGTCACAAAAGAACTTAATAAACGGGCTCTAAATATGAAAACAATGGTTTAGAACTAAACAAAATTTAGAGAGGAGATTGAAGTCTAAGTATAGTACTTTCGAATTCTCAGTCATTAAAGGTTCAACATAGTCCCGAAACGAGATCGTTTTTGTTTCAAAATAGGTCTAAAGAACTTTTATTCAAATTTCGAATATGGGGCAAAATGGTTTCAATATAAAACGTAGGAAACGGACAATATAAAAATTTGCTTAAAATATACTTGTTTTGAAATTTAAAAATTTATACGTGTTACAACTTAGTATTTAGTCCTTGTTCCACTTTCCGCCTACACCACTCATCCCCCCTTTTTTCTACCCCTACCCCTTCCTTCTCCCCCTTTTTGCATAAAATTAAAATGTATTTGTTGGATATTTGAAGCAACCCGTCTATAATATTATTCCCTTACAGGTTCATTTTGTTGTGGGCCTGCTTTGCAAATGCATGGCTCTGCAGCTGTGTTTGGGGTGGTCAGAGCTTCCTACCTTTTATCTTTTTCTTTGAAAACCGCTTTCAACATTGTTTTCTGTACAAATCTTCTAAAATAAAATATTAATTTTGATATTTGTATTATGTAATTTATTCAGTGTATCAGTAATCAAGTTTCCTGTTGTAAGGCAGACCTAATGCACTATAGTTAAGTGTTTTCATACTATAAACACAAAAACGAGTTCTTTTATCATAATGGTGAAGTAACATGATAGATCAATATTAAATAAGCTGTTCAAAAAAAAAAAGTGCAAGTTGACAAAGAATATACTTAGCTTTATAACATTGTAAAATTGATAGAGATATTGACATTTCCTAAACGTGTACGTGTTTGCATGCGTGCAAAAATTTCATATAGTAGCACGGCGAAGGAAGTGTTTTTGTTGTACAGAGGCTGTTGCTCAGAAAGTTTACTACACATAGCCGTTTGGCTAATTGAAAACATCATTCTTTCCAAAGAGGTTTAGACAGAGGAAAGAAACATATTCGATATAGAATATTTTTTCCAAACTAAGAGACCTATGACATGTAACACACTTGAATAAGTGATGTGTTAAAATTGTTAAATGTTAAAAGACGCATTAAATAACGTTTGTTTAGTGCCGACTTTCAACATAATTTCAGTAATGTCACGACGGGCAGTTAACCTACACACTTCTTACCTGTTCTCCACAAGTAACTGCCGATTTCTTCACATAAATCTGATGCGGATGACGAATGATTTCAGACACATCTTCTATTGAATCGTCACGGAGAACAAACACGTCGCCCAGAGATCGAACTTACGATCCATAGATCTGCGCGCCCTGTCTTGAGCTAAGCGGGCGATTAAAAAAAAAGAAAAACATAATAGTTGTGATTGAGACTCGATGCCGCCCATTAGCGGCTGAGTAATAATCATGACATATGTGTGTGTATTTCTGTGTTGCCATTATCTATATGGACGTCTAAAGATTTGTCAATTTGCACGGAGGACCGGCGGTTCAAAATTGCAAAAACATGTTGTATTCACGAGATATAAAAATGTATTGTGATTTCATATGTGTATGTGAATATAAAGGGAATATTTCATATTTACAGCCCATACCCAACTAGGAACATATAGCATGCCAAAACAACATCTTCTAAGTAAGGGGGCAACATGTTTACAATGTATATAAACCATAACTAAACGTCATATAATTCATAAAGAATCTATGTAGTTTGAAAATGTCTGAAAATCTATAACTGTTGAATGCTTTCAAATGTTAATATCTTTATCAGAAAAAGTAATGTGGTTTTATTTGCCGGCTTTAAATAATTTTTACCTTATCTTATCTTTTGTCTGGACTAACCAGCAAATACACCTATGATTTAATCGGCCAACGGATATGAATAACTTACACAATACGTGATAAACACTGCATTATGTTATAAAGACTGGTCATCTTAATTAGTAGGAAGTGTTTGAGGAATTTTATTGCTTTTAACGTTTTAAATTATCCAGGTTTTTAAAAATCAGCACAACTTGCATTGTTTTAAGTGTTTTTATTCCAAAGTATGTTTTATTGCTCTTACATGTGAAAATAAATCTGCTATGTACACGTTGGTAACTTTTGCTATGTTATATGGTGTCCTAACAAAGTCATTGATTCTATCACTGATATAAAAATCTGGACAGTTTATTCTTGAGTGCGGCTTATTTATGAGCCTTTTTTGTCTGTAGTGAAATGATGGCTCATTTTCGAGACCAGTTAATTTTCAAAACCGGCTTTTTTTCGGGATTTCAGGGTAAAAGAATTCGATATGCTCGTGCGTGTCTGTAACAGGCAGTATTCAGTTCTCAACCTCTCGATAGTGTTATTTCAAAAAGCGGTTTATAAAACGTTAA
Source organism: Mercenaria mercenaria (assembly GCF_021730395.1). NCBI lineage: Eukaryota > Metazoa > Mollusca > Bivalvia > Venerida > Veneridae > Mercenaria > Mercenaria mercenaria. The sequence continues at coordinate 32,673,844 of NC_069362.1, forward strand.
AGAAGCGTCTGAAAGTGTTATAGGTATTTGCTGTGTATAGTCTATTACCTTCATGAAATCTCTTTTGTAAAAGCCATGGAAATTTAAAACCTTATTTTCATCATTCTAGATCTTCTTCCTAACTAATGGAGGAAGCTACGAATTAATGGTGGTTGAAATTATACCACTGGGGAAACACAACTCATCAATTAAAGAACATCAAACCAGAATTATAGAGTACCCACTCAAGACACTAAAGCAAGCAGCCTAACAATAGTTAAATATTATATACTGGAAATAATTAAAGGAGTATGACCACTGCAATACGGTGAAACTCAAGTCTGCATTACCTTTCAAAATCATGGCCGGTGAAAGTATTAATCTAACCAAGAAAATGAGGTGTCTTTTTGTCAAGGCATTTTTTAAATTTTTTCCTAATATTACTTCTACCTGTTTAATAATCATCCTTTTGCTGTTATTTTGATTACGTCATCTGTTTTTGTCCCCCATTAAAACAACTCACAGCGGAATTGTAGTCAAGTTGTAGCAGAAAATATAGTTTTAATAATCATGTATAAATATTTATCTTTTTACATGGCATATTTACATCATGAATCAAAACTTCAAATGCCAGCAGGGACAAGATATAACAATAAACAGGACATTCCTATGTAACTACATTTTGAAAGGATACTAGTACACTTTTATTTTCATGTTTGACCTGCATAATTTTACGCAATTGTAAGATCGGTTAGATGCAAGTCGGATACTTTTTGGATAGCGATGCGGATATTCTACTTTTTTCTCGTCTTTACGGGTAAATATACCATTTGAGAGCTTATAGATATCTGCAGCATACATTCAAGTACATGACACAATTTAAGATCATATGGCGGTTTCCTTTTTTTAGTGATGGCAGAAAATCCATGTACCTATTCAGGCATTACTTCATCACGGGTGGCACCTGGATAGAAAGACAGCTGCATGGCTTCCTTACATGAACAAGAGCTGTCGGAGGACAGCAACGCTCGACTTTTCAACAGCCTTGTCAATTGAACGAATACAAAAGTCGAAAAAGGGGCATGATTTTGTTAAAGTGCAAAACAGGGTTATGAAACCTACACAGTGCTTATCAGCTCATGACAGTGGACAAATGTGTGACGTTTCAATCCATTCCCATTAGCGGATACTGATATACCAGATCACACACAAAAACGTAACCAAAAACTGCTAAGTCGATAAAGGGGCATAATTTTGCAAAAATGCAAAGTTGAGTTATGGGATCTGCACAATACATGTTAGATCATGACAGTGAGCAAGTGTATGAAGTTTCAATCCATTCCCATTAGTGGATAATGAGATACCAGCTTAAATACGAAACCTTAACCAAACATTTCGAAAAAGGGGCATATATTTTTTAAAAAAGCAAAATAAAGTTATGGAACCTGTGCAATGTAAGTCAGTTTATCACAGTAAATAAGTGTGTGAAGTTTCAATCCATTCCTACAAGTGCTTTCTGAGATACCAGCAAAAAGTTCTATACCCCGAACAAGGTTTCAAATCCACTGTAAGAGTATATATATATTTTAGTACTACATGTGTTGTGGCAATAAAGCATTGCCGTCCAACTTTATTACATAAGATTCATATGCAAGTGTACGTATAACGCAAAGTCATGTTTTATTGTTAGATACGTCAAACTGGCATCGATAAAACGAAGTTGATATTCGTTCGTTTCATAATGTTACTTTTATTACAACGAAAACTACAAAATGCATTATCCGTATTAAACGTTTGTAGTTTAACAACAAATTAACTGTTCAAATTGTTCGTCACTTAATATATCTAAAATGTTTAACTTTTGATTATTTTAGTAATCATTGCTGTGAGGGCCTCTCCACTTGCACAGAACCAGCTTGACATTCTGTATTAAAGCTAAAATTCTATACAACTTAAGGGACAATGAAAAAACGCATACCGTTAGAATATATGTAAAAAATGTCGGTAACGCGAACATTCAGGCTTCCGGAGGGCGTCTGTATTTTCACAGCATGTACCTATTGTATCCTGATATATTTCCAAAGAACATGTCAGTAGAGATGGAAGTGGAACATGTCAAAGTTTGCATGATTCAAGGCGTCTTTTACTATCTTGAACCAAGCAGTAGGTTTGTAGACATACAGCCTAATTAAGTAAGGGAATATGATATCAACGCTGCCTTGTGGTCGGTATCTAGAACTGACTTTATGCCTTACTTGTACGTAGTGTGTGAAAATGATTTAATTGAGCCGCGTGTAGTGAACACCACAAATAGTCTAGGTTTGGAATATCTAGAACCTATCGATGACGTCAGACGGTGGAAGAGGTTCGCCTCAGAGAGATATAATCCATACACAGCACAGGAAAGACTGCGAAGATACAGAGTGGAAGATAAAACGAAGGTAAATTATTTGAATTCTTAAGAAAATAATCCTTGAACGAGAATACGACACTTTCAAAAACATTCAAAAAGCGTTGGAAAAACATATCACAATTAACTTTGACACTAAAAATATGCCTGACTGTGAAATGCGACCATTTCTTATACAATCAGATATATATATATATATCAGATATGTCGTTATGGTATTTGTGTTTAGCTTGGTCTCGCAATATATATATAAATATTTATAAATCATAAAAAATGAGGACACGCGAGACGCAACAAGCGACATAAATGCCTCGGGGCATGCACATCGATGTATCTCGCAATTTTCACCCTTTATGCGATGTCAAGAGACTTCTTAGGGCAATTGCAATGTATAAAATGAACAAATTACACATGCATCTATCCAACGATGAAGGATGGAGGCTGGAAATACCCGGTTTACCCGAGCTTACAGAGGTTATTATGATATGCAATAAAAATGATATGCATTAGAATAATACACATTTTAAGGTAACTTATAAAGTGCAGGTTACCAGAAACAAAAAACATCCTCACAGAAAAGAAGTACTTCAAAGTAGATTAAGTAAGAAGTACTTCAAAGTAGATTAAGTGTCAGGGTCAGGATTCTTTTCACCAGAGGACTACAAAGAACTATTACGCTTTGCAGATGAACATCATATCCAAGTTATCCCAGAATTCGACATGCCAGGCCATGCTCATGCTGCAATTGCATCGATGGAGGAACGATATCGTAGATATCACGAAAAAGGGAATGAAAACGAGGCTATGAAATACAGACTCGTTCACCCTTATGATGAATCAGAATATATTTTTAGTCAAAAATGGCTCGATAATGCTATTAATCCATGCGTCATTTCGGTTTATACGTTCATAGGAAAGGTGATGGATGAACTAATTGAGCTGCACAAAGAAATTCAACCACTAGACATTTACAATTTTGGTGGAGATGAGGTTGCAAACCATGCCTTGGAAAAATCAACAAAGTGCAAAGATTTTATTAATAATAACCCACAATATAACGTCACAAAAGGTTTGTTTACATTTTTTTTATTTTATCAGGAGATAGAGTGGTGATTAACTATGAAAGCATGATTCGTATTTAATGAGGAAATGGAAAGAATCTAAATTATCATTCCCTACGTAGAATGTATTTTATTTAATGAAAAATAACAATAACCTAGTAAAAATGATATACAAGCATTTGCAAAATATTGCTCTAGATTTAGAGATACATGCATTTATTTGATACAATTGTTCTAACAAAATTGTGAAGGAAGTAAAATATTTAGAGAAACCTGCATGCAAAAAAATATTTTTCAGCTGATAAAATTTTCATATTTTGTTGTAAAATTGACATGTTACCAATTGAGCATTACAATTTTTAAAATGTATTTTGTTGGAAAAGCACAAATAATATAAAATAAAATAAAATAAAATAAAACAGATTAGTTTCAGATGTCGGTTCAACACATACATTTGTAAGATAAATGAAACCAGTTTACAAATAACATTGCAGGTATAAAAGTGTATTTTGTTCACAAAGTGGCAAAAATAGCAGCAGAAAGAAATCTAAGCCTTGCTAGATGGGAAGATGGATTTGCAGATGGTCATCATGATCCTATAAGACCTGGTGACCTTGACACTAACAATAATTATGCGATACCTTGGAATAATATTTGGGAATGGGGATGTGGAGAACAGGCATATAAACTGGCAAATGCCGGATACAAGGTATTTGAATAGAGTACGATAAGACCTTCCATTGAAAAAAATTTTTCTCAGATAGGTAAATATATAAAAGCATATAGTCAGGAATTATATATAATAAGCTACAATGTTTAATGGTTATGAGTACTTTTTTTGGAATTAACCAAATATGTATGTGTGTATATTTAAGAATAAGGTTTGCATGTCGGATAAAATGTACCAAAATTAATTTCAATGTCTGTTTCACAGGTCATTTTAGCAAAGGCAACAAATGTATCTTTTGACCAACCTCGGAGCGTGGCGTATACTGGGCCACGAGGTGTACAGACACCTTAAAAGTTTAAAAATTTATGCCGGACTCAATATATGATAAAATATTCGAAGAAAGAAATGGAAAACCAATAACTAGACGTGACGTATGTGGCGAGAATTCGGAGAACTGTGAGTCGCTGAACAGAAAAGAAAATGTTATTGGTAAGAATAGTATATTTTTATGAATATTGGTACCGTATATACATAACATTCTTGTATTCACAATTTCGTAACGAAAGAAAAACGTAGAATATATGCTTTGTTTCCTTTCAGGCATACAAGGGCAGTTGTGGAGTGAGACTGTGCGGACAGTGGAAAACGTAGATTACATGATATTTCCTCAAATGATTGCGCTTGCAGAGAGGGCTTGGCATAAGGCAGAGTTTGGGGAAGAATCTATATCAGATCATGAAAGGGAAGAAAGATTTAGCCCGTAAATGGGAGGATTTTGCCAATACCCTTGGGTATAAAGAGTTGCAACGATTAGATCATATGGGTATAAAGATTAGAGTCCCTTCTCCAGGTGCAAGGTTTGACATTACAATATTCTTTATATATTTTAAGAATCTCGTTAAACACCAGAATGCAAGTTAGAATTGGTACGTATGTACATGTTAATATATACTTGATACTGATTGATTAAATTCAGTGTCTGCCATGCAATAGTTTTGTTATAATATATCGCATGTGTATGAAATTGTAACTTAAATTGAGAAGATAATCAAAGATAGTGTATATGTTCTTTATTCAGACAGTTGTATGCAAATAAGTAATAAAAATGAAATAAACTCTAATTTGAAAAATAACGATAACAACATTAGGTACTTTAAATGGTCTCTCATAAGTTGATTTCTAAGGATGTTTGTTGAAACAATTTTATATGAGACTTAAGTTGCTTCAAAAAGTTGCGCGATAGCATTGTCATAGACAATAAGTAAATTTTATGATTTAAGAGTAATGGAAAATGGAAAGGTGGAGGTATCGACAACATTTCCTGGGCTTTGTGTACAATACAGCAACAACAATGGAAAATCGTGGTCTGGAGTTCCTAATGGACAGAATATACAATGGTGGGGTGACACAAGTCTTCATTTAAGAACATTGTATGTGATTATGGTCTATGTTTTATAACTACCATATCCATTAATTGAAATATTAATGTACACGAACGTTTTTCAATATAATGTTGTTGTTTTTTACTTTCACCAAATGCAAAGCATTGCTGAGATCTGCAGTAACCTTTTGTGGCTATGGATACTTACTAAATAGGCCGTTACAATGATTTATATGTTTCTTATTTAGCATGGGTAGTCGACTCGGTATGAATAGACCATCTTATTTCCAGTCAGGACGCTACAGGGATCATATTTACCTATTCAGCATCTTATCTAGGCTAGGCCAATACTGATGGAAATAGTACATTAATCAACCAACATTGAATATTATTCGGGATTCAGCCCCGACCAGGAATCAAACCGGACTTCCTCACAAAAAACGCTTTTCAATCATGACAATCAACCTTAAGTGCAACGTATTAAAATAGCACTTATATCAGTTAGAAATTATTTATCAACACTGGGTCAGTTATATTAATTGAAAAATTGAAAACACCATAGTGAAATATGTATGACTAACCTCTAATTGTCTAGAAGTTATATAATTCACCTATTTTGACATATAGGACATTATCCATTATTTGATGGACGAAACTTACATATGAAATTGAACATGCACTGTTGAATCCCCAAAAAGTGTTTTATTTCGAGATGTTTCTTCATAAAGTACTTTTTGTCTGAGTAATGAGTACAGGCATTTTCTAATACTTCAAATATTTCATCAAATGCAAGATTTCTTATTAATACAGTTTAACCTCTACTTCGTACGACGAAACATAGGTATCAAGTAATTATTGATATATTTCTTAAGAAGGCTTTGAGATAAGTCATCGGAACTTTTAACAATCAGTTGGTTACTATGTTTTTCATTCAAAATTGAAAAGCGTTTGTAAGGGGTGTACCGGAGGTAAATTGCCTTAATAATTAAGATTTATATTTAACGGTCGTTGTGTAGGTGTATTGTCCCAGAGGGTAGCAAATATTTATTGCCGAGGCGGCCCGGGGTCGGTTCCAGACTCGTACACTTTCATGTCTTTTTAGTTTGCATTTTAAGATGGTTTAGAAACACAAACTTATGTTATAATGTTCTTAATAAACTTAACTTCAGTCTTAATGAAAGATAATTTTTAGTGAAATATCTGGAGTCTAGTATCTTTAAAGTGCACGTTTTTTTACTGGTAGGTCATTCTAGGTTGGTGCTCTAAGGATGTGAAAAGCACTCATTTATCATATCAGAAGCTGTAAATAAATTATAAGAACCGTATAAAATGTATGGTTTAAAATAAACATATATAGGTAATTCCTTGTGACAATCTATGGAAAGACAGCTATTATTTATCTTCTAATATTTCTCTCTGATGTCATGACCTAAATGTTAAAAGTATTCACTTAGTCTCCTGAACAACGCCAGAAAAGAGACTTCCGTTGTCGGTTGGATGTCTCAACGGTCCGGAAAGGTTATTTTCTGTTTTTAGTTGGACGGTTAGATCTATAGACCAGTTCTATTCGGCATTAATTGTTTGTTCTGTTACACGTTTACTGTTTTGTGCATTTTAGTTTTTGACTTTTTACCGAAATCTAAAGCTTTCCCGTACTTTTTCTGAAATATGTTTGGATAACGGATTGCAAATAATTTGATTAAGCCGCGTGTAAATACTTTGAACTTCGATCTTACAAACGCCATTGAACCAAAGATGTTGCTGCTCTCTGCTCCCTGCTCCCGCTGCAAGTTCCCCGTCAACAGGTCATTTGGTATGCGTCCATCATCCATTCTGTGAACGTGGCCGAGCCAGAGTAGGCGGTGATGGCGGAAGAAGGTGTTCATTGAAAAAAGTCCAGCTTTTGTGAGGACGTCAATTTGGTCACATTGTCTTTCCAAGTGATGCATAATACTCTGCGCAGAAAACGAAGATGGATCACCTGGAGTTTTTTTCTGATGCTGCATGCGTTGTCCAGGATTCAATGCTATAGAGTAGGGATTACACAGGCTTCGCGTACATAGTTTCGCCGCTGTTGACAGATTTTGCTTTTTCCAGACTCTTTTGTTGAGCTATGAGAGGATTGTCGATTTTTGCCAATTCTTTTTGTTTCCATTTCTACATCATGTGAAAGTGTGTGAAAGTAGTTGTACCAGTCTTTGATTTGATCGGCGCCGTTTTCCTCACGCCTGGTCCGATTGCTTTTTGATGCCGTCGAATATGCCCTTGATGTTTCCAGTATCTTTGGACTGATGGATTGTGTTGCAGAGTTAAGACTAGTAGTCGTCAACACAAGTCCGGACTTCTGTCTTGACGACATTGTGGGTTTTTAAGGCAGAGCGTTTGGCATCAATCAGAGGGGTGAGTTGCTTCATGTTGTGGTCGAACCAGTCATTCTCTTTGGATCCAATTTTCTTGCCAAAGATAATAGTAACTGCATTGTATGTTGCATTCCTCAAGTTGTTCCATTGTTGTGTTGAGGCTTGGTGACAGTCTCTAACAAGGGTGGAGTTTATAAGGCTGACAAATTCAGTTGAAAGGTGTGGCAACTTTGTCTTGGTAACATTCTAGGTGTTCCTTCCTGCTTCGTCCTATTGGGCCTTTAGGGTCTAAAGGCTTAATTTCAAAGGGTATGTCCAAGTTTTGGCCATCCTCAAATATGGGCGAACGCAAGAACAAGTCGCTAGGCGTTATAATGTCTCTCGTTCGACAATACTGCATCTCTTTTGGCGCTTGTAGGCCTTGTTCTATTTGACCGCGTGTAACGTCAGACCGGTAGGAAATCATATATCCCATCGCCATTTGCATAACAGATTTGTGACTGAATCCACGTCACGTTTAGTTGTAGGTAGGTAACCGTGGACGACCTATAAGGCGACAAACACTGAGATATCGGCTAAGAGAACGGGAAATTATCTGCCGCAGGTCCTACCACGGTCTAGTTCTTACGCTATGTCACCATCGCCAGCGTCTTTTGGGCCCTCAACCATAGCGGTCAGAGTTGGCAGAACTTAGTGTTTAGTGATGTGTCACGTTTCAACTTGTGGAACGCCGACGTACGTATCCGTATCGACTGACAACATTGTGAATGCTACGCTAACATTTGCTCTCTGCAGCACAATCCTTACGGTGGGGCGGAGTAACGGTCTGGGCAGCCATCAACCATAGGTTTATGCCACAACTCGTCGTGTGCCAGGGTAATCTACCAGCCAGATGTTACATCGGTCAGATACTAGTATTACGTCCTATGGTTATCCCTATATTCCGTCAAAGGCGAGGATTGGTCTTTCAGCATGTCAACGCGCGACCCACATTGCACGTGTCAACAGGAACATTTTACAGACGAGCAATTCGACTGAACACCATCTAGATTACCTTGAACGGCGGTTACGTCAACGTCAACCATAGTCTGACAACGTCTTGGAACTGATTACAGCGCTCCATCAGGAGTGGGCCAGAATCAAACGAAATTTGCTACGTAACTGGTGCGGGTCCATGGGGCGACGTCTTGCTGCTGTGGCTGCCAGTAGAGGTGGCCGCTCGTGCTACTGATTGTGTCAGTGAAATTCCTCTGACCAGGTTTTTAAAAAATCCAGACTTGAAGCATAATGCGACCATGAAATGCTGTCTAATTAACCATCAATTATTTTAAATAATCAGATTTGCGAATGGAATTGTTTTATTCTAATTTTGAATCACAATTAACAAAATATTGTACAATGAGTTTGAAAGAGGCGTTTCTTTTTCTTGTCAGTGTATTAGGTAAAGCTTATTCCAGGGTTTTGACCTTGGATGACGCCTTAATACCCTGTGCTGTTTCTTGGTGCTGAAGTAGGTGTTCCTCACACAAAAGTCGTGATAAGTACACAGTTCCAAGAGGCGTTGCCCGTTTTCATTTGATTCTCTACTCCAAAACAGCATAAGCAGTTTGGCCAAGCATCATTGTCATTTCCTACATGAGCATTGAAATCGCCCAGTATGATCAGCTCTTCCTTTTGTGGGACGCTTTTGATGGAGTATCAAGCTGGCTAGAAAATTCATCCTTAGTGTTGTCAGATGCCTTGAGAGTTGGAGCATGCACACAAAGCAGATTGATGGGTTCGCTGGTGATGTTAAATTGCAGGATTATCAATCGTTCGGTAAACTGAAACTTGTCCAGCAGTGAGTTCCACACTGTAAAGCCAACTCCCTGTTCAGGTATTTCCTCCTTCTTCTTACCCTGCCAGACGAATGAATATTCTGATTCCTTCAAGCTACTAGACTCAGCAAGTCGAGTCTCTTGCAATGCAGCTATGTCAACTTTCAGGCTCTGTAGCTGATTGTTGATGATGGCTATCATTTTTGAGGTCAGATATGTTCACTAGATCAAAAGTTAGCTAGTTGTTATGGTACGTACATTCCAGCACCCGATCCTGGGCGCTGTTTTCTTTGTTGTTTCTTTTTTTTTTCATTTTATTTCGTGCGAAAGTTACTGTCTATTTGTCGGAGTTTATCCTAAGCCCCACGCACCAGAGAGCCAGGTGGCCAGTGGCGGAGAAACACCTACTTGATTAAGGGCTGCTCAGTTTATTGTGGGCGGAGAACTTTTTCCACCGTCGGAATTACCCCTGTCCTCTGGCTGTACGCCAGTTCAGCTTTGGCTAAGAACCGGTAACTGCCATTCCCCGTGTCGGTTTTACGCTGAAAGCGTAACTGGAGTTTCTCTCCAGGGCACAAGGCCTGGGAAAGATGTGAAGCTGAGTTGCTCAAGTGTCAAAATCCCCCCTCTCTCAATGGCAGAAACCAGAGGGAAGTTGAAAGCAGGGACCATATTCACTGCAGGGGCTGCCGGAAATCTGTCAGGATTTGACAAACAACCGTCACTCTGGTTTTACTGTCAGGATTTATTCCCTAGCCTTTGTCTATCCTCGGTCATCCCAAAAGCAGAGCTATTTGACCCATTTTTGGGTCTGTTGATGTGTATCAGGGCGTATCCACAGACAGGTGGGCCCGGTATGCCACAGGTCTAGGGGCATACCTTCACCGAGTCCCTCGTAGTTTTGCCTTGGACCGCAAGGTGCCCAGTTTCCCGTGCATCGTCGATCGGATGCACTGCGCAAGTCTTTAGTGCTTGAGAGGCTGTGTACTGGCAAGGGAAGACTTACGCACTCTGCTCCTTTCAAAATATAAAATGTTGTTTACACAGCATTTATATGCCACTAAGAGTAAGCTTTTTTCAAAATACGTTGTTTTAGTTCATGCGTTTCATTTTAGGGTTTAAATTTTAAAATCTTTGAATTGTATGTGTAAGTTTTAAGGATTCTTTTTGATTGGCTTAAACTGGTAGACAGGTAAGTTATTCTTTTGTTGTGTTTTAAAGGCAGTTAAACAATTTGTAATTGGAAATGTACATGTACAATTATATAATCTGCCTCTACTAAGAGACACAAAAATGACCAGTATTACTTTATTTACAGGCCAGCCGATACTGAGAGATATAGCAGGGCTGTACAAGTGTTCAAGTGTAAGTAGCATACGTCAAACAGGCATTATTATTAGCTGACATGCTATGTAGTAGACTATCTAATTCGGTCGATAAAGATTTGTACAACATGTCTGACGAACATATTTTAATTGAGGAAGTTCTTGTTCATATGGCCATGTCCCACTCCACAAACCCGATTCGCCATTAGCTAACAAAATAGTAATAAAGATAAAGGTAAAGGTCTTGTTTATCATAGTGTCACCGCTATTGAAAGGGCCAGCCAATTTGGCTTATGAGACAACTTTATTATGCGTACCAATTACCTCCCAATTCATACCACTATGCCAGGCGCCAGGCGGATAGAAGACGGTAACCATTCATTTAACTAGTTCGCGGCTCACGAACCGGCCTTTTCGGTACGAGTCCCATGACAAAAATCCCTTGGACGAACGCTCCCCATGGGGCGCGAACCTTCGACCTCCCGGTCCCGAGGCGGACGCCTTAAACCACTGGGCAACGGTGACAAGGTAAAATATTAAATATATCGTTTAACATTTGTATTCGGCAGACAAACCACTGGAGTGGTCAGATCAGTCAGTGATAGATTACATTGCGGACAATGTCAAGATAAACGTAGATGTTATTGATAATCTGGAGAAAGAAGATAACTATGTGCGGATACACCTACAGCTTCGGAATAATGGAGATACGGATATTCCAGGAGGAACATGGCGAATATATTACTACAGTTTCATTTTTTATATAATTTGTTCATAACAATATCTGCGTTGCCGGTAATTAAGAACATAAATGATCGTGTTTTTATCTTGGAAAAAATAAATTCTTCTCCACATTAAGTAATCAGACGATACTCTTTTGTTGGGTTCAAAAAGTAAGGACAACCTACTTTTCTCATAAGTGCATAAAAGCAATCTGGTCATACCGTTAAAATGTAGTACAAGTGAAAAATGAATGCATAAAATGAAGGCCGCGACTCCATTTTCCAAGTCTACAGGTATCGCAACAAGAACACAACTATATTCCTACACAAACAAAATATGAATACGACTATTCTAAATCCTTAATGTTAAAAATATGTGATCAAAAAATCCTAAAACATTGTCCGTCCAGGTCATCCAGATCATTTGTTAAATGCATAGATATGTTTCTAATTCAACAAACAGAATGAATATCTTTCGGCTTTGTTCCAATTGTGCATGATAAGGTATTTGTAAAGCACATGGCTGTAGTCCAATGGAGTTAATTCCTCATGATTCCGATAGCGTTAAATAGACATAATTAAGAATGACAACACATTAAAACATAATTTTGGCGACAACCAGTACAAAACTCAACATATGGGTGTAAATTTGTAACTGTTTTAAAAAGAATATATTCTAATTTCTAAAGACAAAACAATGTTTCAATGGATTTGACCTTATAGTAACGTATTTCTAAATTTCGGAAAACCAGGCGATGAAAACCACCTAAAACTCTCTTCTTTTTCATCTGGTCAGATATACAGATGTGATGTACACGGATAGATAATAAAATCTGTACAAGGTCCTTCGTATGAGTAGAACGCATCCCAGCTAAATAAAACAATAGCGGACTCGGTTTAAATTCGATCTGTTCGTGAGAAGTTATGAAAAGTGCAACACCCTTTACGCCCTTTAGCTTACGCGGAAATCTTTTATTCAAAAACATTGAACGAACTCCATGATTTCAAAGGATAATAAGGTAAAACAACACTGAATCAAAGAGGGGACTTTTACAGCCGCAACACAATAATTAAAGACTGTCGCTGTTCTGTAAGTCGTCCTTCTGAATCGTAAAATGCAACCAAACTAAATCCCATCACATTTTATTAAAACATTTCTCTGTTATTCTTCTACAGCATCTATGAAGGGAAGGTCGAATACTTGCAGTGCGGTCTAAGACTGGAACATGAAAATGGCGGACTGTATTATTTCACACCTAACGTAGAGGTATTTCTTGGAATTATAGCCGCAGGAGAAACTCTAACTTGCCAGTTCTTTTTTAAATACTGGATGGTATCGCGCACAGACAATATGCCTAATTGGTATGTAACCTCAATAGGAATGAAAGCAAAAGTGATCAAAAGCACGGTAAGTGAAAGCCTAGATTATGTTAGAGAGTTTGACACCCCTGCTAAATGGAAAGAGACAAAAGAAGACCTTTATGATCCGTACTCGCCTACAACCAGATACGATCTTTATAAAACTTTCGACGCTGCAAAACGATCCTATAAAATTGTGCCAACCATATTGGAAGAAAAGTGAAATGAAGGGTCAATGATGTTTTTCATTTCAGAAGACTGGAAAGTAGTGCAATCTATCGATTTTCCTTTTGAAGCGAACTATTTATCAGGTGATACTATTAAACGTCTCCTCACTGATTGAATATAATATATATGTATATGGAAATCATTACGGAAATTGACTTGTAGGCAAAGAACAGGGAGATTTTTTTTGCAAAAGTTTTCTAATAAATTTGAATCGATAGCTTTCTTCAATCACTGTATTTGCAGGTAGTATACTTATGTTATCCATTCCCTTAAAACTCCAATAGTGACTAACTAATTTTTAACTCGATTAAAAGAAGTATGGAGAGTTGTTCTACTCGACCAGGCGGCGTGGTCCTTCCACGTCCGCATCTTGGTAAAAGTTTGATGCACTTCCACTTTATCTCTGTAATAACTTGATGGATTTCTTTCAAACTTAAAATAGTTAATCCTCATCACAACCCGTATCATAAGACACAATCGTCATAACTCTTGCAATGATATTTCATGAATTATCTCCCTTTTACTTAGGATTTCAGGTTAACGTTTTGATGCACTCTCACTCTACCTCAGTTTTTACTTCATGGATTTGATTCAAACTTATTCCACATCATCACCCACATCATATGACACAAGGTCCATAACTCTCGCACCAAGTTTTCATGAATTATGCTCCCTTTTTACTTAGAATTTTAGGTTACTTAATACATTTGACACAGACTTAAGCTATTGTCCAATATCTTCATCCACATTTGAGTCATTACACACTCCAGTGACAGCTCCAGCTTTTTCAGGTGTGCCTAGCTTGTTAACGCAGCTTCGAAATGATCGAGCCCGCTGTCTCTTGTGACAGCTCTTGTCGTTTATGTATTTGACCTTTTTAATTTCAGACAAGCTCAAAACGCCCATTGTAACAGATTCGCAAAGTACAATCGTTACGTTCGTCAAAGGAGATCCGAGCAAAACCGGCCCGGAAGCATATGATTTAAGCATTGATGTACGGAAACGTAAAGTGACAATTACTGCCAATAGCTCAGCTGGCGCTTTCTATGGAGCCCAGTCTTTCATAAGTCTTGTCAAAGGCGGCCACGGCAATTTGATAGAAATGAACATAAAAGATAAGCCAAGGTGAATATACATAGAAGGGTTTACTCTAGTTAACAGCTTTCAGAAAACTCCATGATTAAGCTACTGGTATATGTTAAGTATTTCATATGCATATATCTTCATGCTTCGTTGCAAAACTTTATTTTGAATTTTTGAATTTAATGATGTTTTATTGACGTTAGCGAAAACGCTGTCGTTTCTAAATAGGAAAGTTAAAATGAAAAATGAAACTTATTTATTATTGAAAACATCCCGTAAGTGCCACATAAAATATCGTAGATAGCGCTAAATCTTATTGTTTTAGCAACAGCAACATTCCGTTGTAGCAGTATTGATAGAAGCGTGAGATATGAAACACGTAAGTAAAATTATATAATTTACGTGACAATACCCAGATAAATATATATCAGAGGTAAAATAGATGATTAGTTTTTTCGTCCAGTACGCGTTTAATTTTACAGGTACAGTTACAGAGGAGTTATACCAGATACTTCACGAAATTTCATGCAAAAGGAATGGCTATTGAACTTTTTAGACGTCATGTCAATGTACAAGCTGAACAAACTTCATTTGCATCTGACGGATGACGAAGGATGGAGAGTTGAAATACCAGCTATACCAGAAATAACACAGGTGTCGTATTACGTTATATATTTATGATAATAAAATCTATAAGAATATCATTTTGGAATCATAGAGCGCTATCAATCATAAGGCTAGTAAACGTTTTTTGACTGTGTCTTTTCGTGAGAGGTGATGAACTGTGCAACACCCTCAGGCCACTTAGCAGCGGAATAAAACGGAATTCCTTGGTGAAGATACTTTGAACGGAATCATGATCCTAAAAGGACCAGAAAATACAACAACACGGGCAAATGTGTCTGAGACCGTTGCACTAGAATTGTGGCAGAAAGTAATCTATATGACGAACAATTTAATAGTCTACTCGGTTTGGGACGGACTGGTTTGATATTGGTCCCCTGCCCTACTTCGTCGCTCCCTTAACGTATATGTTTGTGCCTATTTGTTACTTCTCTGTTATTATAGCGTTCATTTGTGTACCAGTGTACATGTTCTCAGCCACCGTGCCTGTGTATACGGTTGTACAAACCAATATTTCCGTGGGCGGCTGTGTTATTTAAACGTAGCTTTTCCAGTTGACATTTGTCCTTGTTTTATTTTGACTGGGTCTGAAATGTTCAGGTATAAAGAAATGACCTCATTCATGTCAATATTAGAACAGCGAATATATTTCATTGATCCAAACGTTGTTTCTAATTCGATTGCACTTCCTATATTAATTTGAATTTTAAGGAACTCTGTGTGCTTTAGATTTTGTGACGGGTGAATTGATAGTAAAATTTATGAGTAAATTGGTGAAATTATAACGTAGACTGGCACTTTATATATGTTTTACTTTATATATTCTGATATTTTGTAATTTATGTTAGAGCTTTCTCAGCGGGAAGTTATTTTATTTACACTGTTTTTCTAACTTATTGAAAATAGGATAAGTGCGAGGTTGGCATGCACTGAACGCGTTTAAATCACCAGTTTGCTTTATATAGGTAACTCACCGTTCCAAGTCGGGGCCCTATTTTTAATTTGTTTTGTCCGTTTCTTATTTTATGTAACGTCTTGTTTGTTATTGTTTTTCTTTCCTTTCCTCGTTGTTCCCCCGTCGCCCCCATGCATTTACGAGTGAGGTTAGGTACCCCCATTGATCTTTCATGCTTGTCTTTGAGTTTGCTGTGTATGTGAGTATGTGTGCGTGTGTTTAGGTGCGTACGTGCGTACGTGCATGCGTGTGTGTGTGTATCCTTTATTCATTTTAATATTTTGCATTTTATTAAAATGTACTTGCTGTTGGATTTTTGAAGCTACCCGTCTGTTAAATTTTTCTGTTACATCTTCTTTTTGTTGTAGTCCTACTTTACGATGCATGGCGGTCTGGCTGTGTTTGGGCTTCTCTGTGCTTCCGGGAAATCTACCCTTACCTTTTTGTATGATAATTGTTTCTTCATATTTAGATTGCCAGCAAAAGATGTCACAGTGATTATAAAGGAATTTGCACAGTTCCACAACTTGGATCTGGACCGGATACGAACAGCTCCGGTTCTGGATACTATACCGTTCATGACTACAGAGAAATACTTAAATACGCAAATGATAGACATATCGAAGTTATACCAGAAATTGAAACACCAGGACACGCGGCAGCCCCAATCGCTGCAATGGAATATAGAGAATATAAAAAAGGGAAATGGAGCAACATAAAAATCCGAATCTTCCAGAAACTTATGTTCTCAGTAAACAGTCTGACAAAATTAAATACTCACCCTCCGTAAATGGACAAAAAGTGCAATGGATCCTTGTTTGAACACAACATACAATTTTATAGAGTCAGTAATTGATACCTTTATAGAACTTCATAGACCAGTCCAGCCTCTAAAAGTGGTTCATCTCGGAGGTGATGAAGTTCCTTCTGGTGTTTGGGATGAATCTAAAGCTTGTCAAGATATGCTTGCACCAGGACAACAAACTACTACAGCACTCATCAGTTGTTGAAAAAAATGTTTTCAAAGCGTGTCGCTGACATCGTTGCTGCTAAAGGGTTGAAACTTGCCTCGTGGGATGATGCCATATATGCCGATGATAAGCCGAATCCCATCACAGACTATGAATCGTATGTCTATTTATAGAAGATTTGCACAATGCATCTTTATTACTGAATGGAATATGAAACTATATAGGTCAGTGTGAAATACTCCCAGAAAAATGTTGAAGAATTTTTCTTTATGTGGCGGCCTTACCTATATTTTCATATGTTAGCTCACTATTATGTATGGTTCTTTGGTATCATAGAGTGCAAGCAAAAGTATTTTATGAAAGGGTTCCGCTTAAGCCGATGCACATTTTATTGTCTGTCATAAACATGTCGATCAGCGTGTTTATTTTTTGGTTTGGCAACGTTTACCAAAGGTGTAAGCTATATAACGGCGGACAGTACACTTGACAGTGTTCCTTGATTCTGTGCCAGTACCTGTACATGCTGCCAACTTTTTCACGTAAATCAGAGGTAGAGGATGATAATTTTTAGACACATTTTATTTTACAAATTGCCACGGAAATCGCACGCCTGGCCCTAAAATCCTAAAATCGAACTCATGACCAAGCGATCCCGTAATTTGCGCTTTCTGTTAGTTTTTGCTTTGTAGGTTTATATACTTAGGAAGGACTTTCCTTTTATAAAAAGGTTTTAACAAATAAATTTTAACACTGCTGGGCACATTCCTCTTAAAAGTCTTTGCCATTTTAGCTTTAGAACTAACGATTATATATGTGCTGAACTGTCGGCTTGAACGTTTTCCTTGTGCTACATTTCCTTAATGGTGTATGTGATATTCAAACTCATCCAATAATCTGTCTATATTACCGTCGATTGCTGGCACATTTCTTTATTCAAGCACATATTTGTAGAGACAAACATTTATCCAGCGTCGACATTAAGATATGTATTTAGATAATTCTTGTTTTACTATCCGTTCCTAGTGTCAATATGTCTTGATATATTAACTAACAGAATTTACATAATTATACTAATGGCATTCGTCTTTCCATTAATAATTTTATTATAACGATTTGTTTCATCATTTCTAAGGAGTGCATCCTTTCATTTCTGCTAAGATGTTTTACTGTTTCGTTTTATTATAGAATAGATAATGAAGTTGCATAAATATAGATTAGGTAAGAAATAAAAATACCAGTTGATTAATATTCTGTTTCAGAGAAGTATATGTCTATACGTGGGAAAACCGCGGACGAAATGCCAAACGGCCCTCTGAATTTGCAAATGCAGGCTATAAGGTATGCGTTTTCTCTTTGTCATATCTAGTTTCGATTAGATGTAATGGTTGTTTTCAGTGTTGCCAAAGGCAATTTAAAAGGTATTTGTTTCAAATTTGTATTGAGATAATGTCGATTGATTTAGTTCGCAGAAATCTAATATAATATGTGAATCTAAACAAATATACAGTCAAACCTGTATTGAGCATTCAGCCAAAGGATAAACACATTCTAGTAACTTAAAGTAGGTGGTTATTGAATACAAGTTGAACATTAAACACACAGTCAGCTGACTGGCTGCGTAAGGGAAGTCGCTGCTTAATACATGTGGTCGGTATTTCAGGTTCAGCTATAAGATTATATTATATATGTGTTTCATAGGTTGTTCTACCGTTAGCCACACATTTGTACTTCGATCATCCTCAGGAACCCGACCCTGAGGTGAGAGGTCTCTACTGTGCCACACGGTTTACAGACACAGAAAAAGTATTTGGTTTAATGCCAGATAACATATATGCCAACATAGACGTTGATCGTTTTGGAAATAAAATTGACGTGAACAATTTATGCGGAAATAAAGCATGTCCAGCAGTTAACAAAACTGAAAATATTCCTGGTAAGTGCTGATAATTTTAAATAAATAATATCATGGAACAGATTTATATGGAAAAAAAATAATTCAACACTTATTCAACTTTTTAAGAGTTATATAACACGAGAGAGAAACAAACTGTTATTCGTTATTTCTTTCTATATCCTTTCGACTACCGCTATCGTACACCGACGCACTACCTGAGACGCCAAATGCAGACTATATTTTTGGGGTTCTCCATTACCGCTACTGTTTTGCAGACGGGCTATCGCAGACGACTAATACGTACCAGAAAAATGGGGGTGCTCATTTCCATAGCGTATAATGCAGTATTTGGGTAAAAATTGTATATTTTCGCAATTGAAAGTAGAAGGAATTAACAAAAATATACTACATTTTTATGCTGCGGTAATTTTTATGTAAAACGGTTGCTACACTATGGTAGTTATGTCCATTGTGTGGTTATTGGTATAACTACACTGTGGCACAACTTATAGTTTCTTGTTTCCTGCAATAGTCTACAATGATATTTATATGCAGATAAAACAAACAGTTAATGTTATTTATTAAAAGTCACATATTTAAACGGCCACTGCATCACTGCGGCAGTACATGCTGTTTTGTGTGAATATGTATTAATACGCTGCGGCACTCTCTTTGGTTTCGCATTCCCTGCATTAAACTACTGTGGTAATCGGGGAATAAATAATGCCTACAGGGTAAGTTTTGATTACTAGTATAATCCTTTCGCAGGGTAACTTTCTCAACACTGTGGAAGTCCTTTAATTTCATTTAATATGTATAACTACACTGTAGTATGGCCTTAAAATTCAAGTTTCTCACAAAAGTCTACTATAGTTCTTAGTAACAGGACGAATAAAACTACACTGCGGTACTACACTGAAATTCGTTCTTCCGAAACTTGGGAATTATTTGCAGAGTGGTTTAGTTGCTGTACCACTTCTCCCTATGTCAGCCCCTACCCCTACCCAATCCCGTCTTACAAGACATATGCATCCCCACACCTATACCTAGTTCCTCACTCCCTGTAATTACTATAAGTACTCTTTTTTCCAGGCACCATAGTGCTTTGGAATTCCCTTCCAGTACAAATTGTGCAAGCCCCAACCCTCAACCAGTTTAGGCAGGATGTAACCAAACTTGCACACAATGCTTAACATGATAGACCTGTTTCTTTAAACTGCTTTTATCTGTAAGTCCTTTTTGTTTTTAACACTTTCAACTGTATTCATGCTTCCAATACACATCGTGTATTACTTTTATTCTCCTGTCCATTCTACGTTTGAAATTCTTGTACAGGCGCGCAGCTGCACTTAATACGCGTAAAGAGGAGTGATGAAGTATAAAAAGATAAATAGATAAACGTTTAATTAATAGTATGTTTTAAAGAGAGGCTTTAAAATATTCGTTTTAGCAGATGCAGTTTCTGCATATCTTTGGAAGTTTAAAGTTTATATTAGAGGAAAAAAAAGAAGTAGAGCTAACGAGTAAGGTTGTTGAACATCTGTTTGAACCGTATAGTGCTTCTAGACACATCCCTTTGGCACAGGCGTTCCTTGCCAGCTAAACCCATCTTTGTAGTTCTTTTAATAAGGGCGAAAATTCTTGCCATATGATTTGAAACCACAGAAATTAGTCGGACAGAAGGATGTTTCGGCAGGAATAATGTAATACATGTAATACATTATAATTCCTGGTTTCGGTTAGTACAATGAACAAAGGACAGCATATGACGCGTCAAATCAAAGATGGAAACATGGTAGCTAGAGTATGGAAGGTTACCGTTCACGAATTAGGAAACCCAAACAAACGCAGGTAGTTAATACCATTGACCGAGAGTTTCAAGACTCACATAAAATTATCTCAATGTCAGGGCGAACAAATGCTTGTCAGTTTTACAGTATGAAACTAAAGACCACCGGTTGTCTTCGAACACCAACGTCATCATTTGGTTCTAAGCAGTGTAAAGACAATTTACACAGGTATAACAATACTCTTCTTATTAAAAAAGTTATATTGATCTAATGAGTAGTTTTAAAGATTTCATGGTATTATTGAGTCATTGCTATGTTACGTGAACGTACTTTTTTTACTCCATGTATATAAATTGGGTCTGAGTCAACAAGTCGCTCAAATCCAAAAATGTACTCAAATTATCGCTCTTGGTCAAATTTCTCGAAATATTTAAGCATGTCAGATGAGGAAAAGTCTGTAATTGTATTATATATTCGACTGCTTTTAACAGGTTAATCTTCTTAGTACAGGATAAAATGTTTCGAGAAATCTAGCCCTTAAGTACAAAAGCCAGTTCCAGAGAAACTGGGTAATAATTGCAGCTGAAAATCAAAATGTCTTGCTTACATAAAAATATTTGTCATCTATTTTCAGGGTTAATCCCCGTGATCTTTTAAATAATACTTTCAGGGAATGCGTTATTTCGTATCATGCGTCCAGAACTGGGATTGGTTAACTAAAGAACAAGTCCATACAGACCTCCAATCCGAAAACGTCCGTAAAACTTATGGCAACCAGAGCAAAACTGGAAACTCCAGAAAATCGATTTCAGTATATATAACCATTGCAAATCACTAAATGTTATAATTTGATACGTTTTATTATTGCTCATTATTACTACATTTTAATAAGAAATCCCTTACTTCAATTTAGCTACATAACGGTTGCAAAAACTCACCCAGGAAGGTACATATTGAAATATAAACACCCCGTAAAATGCCAACAAAATTATCTTGGAAATCGACGAAGAAGAAATGACTGTCTGACTAGCGGACACTTAGCACAAACTGGAGAAAGAAACAGACAGTGTCTAAGATTAGTGACAACATTACATGGTGTACACATTTTTACTATGTGTCGTGTGTATATGTACGTTATGTTTTTTTGTACGAATGAGAAGGTTTGATTGATTCATCTTTTGATAATTAATTTTCACATGCAATATACTTTTCTAATATGAGCTGTCTAAAGGGAAAATGTGTTTAGAGTTAAAGTTTTGAACTTCAAGAAAAACATGTTTCATAAAGTTTGGCTTCTTGTGAATTTTGATACATTGTAATATGGTATAGAAATAATAATCATACAACCGGGCATATTAAATATAGACATAACTAACTTATTAAACAGTTCTACCGATGACATGTTTATCACAGTGAATTTTGGACACTTTATCTTTCTATGCGTCTTTAACAATGCTAATTACCCTACACCCCCCCCCCCCCCGCACCCCCTTGCATTTAGACGGCTATTAAAAAGTACCTGAATATAGATGAACGGTTATTGTCGTAAGTTGTTGACAAAATTGTTACATTCTTACTCAGTTTAAACGGACTACAGTACAAATTCAACAAAAAAAAAAAAACAGGAATTATTTCATGACTTTCAGTGAACATTTTGTGTAACATTACATATGCTCTATGTTACCTTTTGCGATGGTTTGTAAGTAATGAATGATCTTCATTTGTTATAGCTTTCACAACTTGCTTTCGTTTAAATATATATCTATATATATTTTTCTGTCAAATGTTTTTGTTTGCTTTTAATGTTTTACTTTTAGTCTCCTACCTGTTTCTCCGGATCGGACTATAAGTAGACTGTCTATCATGACATTTAGTCCAAAAGACGTTGTTCAGGTTGCGTAGCATTTGATATATGATTCTTCTTACTCATACCTGTTCATAGGAGATTGTCTGTACTGTAGTGTTTTCATTCAGTTGTTAATTTTATTGTTTTATCTTATTATTATCTGTTATAAAAATGTTCTTTTTTGCATTTTACTTTTAGTCACCTACCAGTTATGTCAGCGGACCATGTAAACGCGTCAAATATACGTTATTAAGGTTAATTTAAATTTATTCATATTCATAATCTGTTTTATGGTGTACACGATGCAAGTGCCAAAACAAAACTCAAAAATGTCGAATGACACTTCGTGGTAAAGCTTATAATAGTAGCTAAAAGTGTCTTTTCCTTAGTTTGTTATGCCTTACTGACTTTCAAACAGATTTTAAAATAACTGAATTTATTAATAGCATTATATCTAAATTAAAGCGTATCCCAGTTGCGAGCTGTATTCCGTTGATACTTTTCTTTAAAGTCCAAATTAAGGTATCAATTGTTTAATCATATAATGAAGAATTGCAAGATCTCATTTCACCGAAAGCACATTCATGTACGGTTTTGGAAACAGATCATTTTAGAGTCTGTTTTTGTTTGAATTTACGGTCATTTTCAACATTATTTTTGTTATATCAAGCAACCAGTTCAACTAACCATCGTTCCTGGGAAAGACCAGTACTAGACGCCAAAGTCCGTAAGCAACTACCTACTTTCTCACATAAAAAATCTTAGTCGGTAGCACAGCTCGAACCTGCGACCCTCCGTCTGTGAGAGGATTCAGAGATTACAAGTGCACGAATGTATCTCCTACATTACGGACCCGGACTATAAATTGATATAATGAGTATACAAAGGCACATGTGAAATACTGAATACTGTACCATATATAAAGCATTCCAGAGTATCCATGCATTATAATGCATAATGCATGGAGCTCAAAGTCAAAATTACCATTGTGTACTTTGGGATAATTTAAATGCATTCTTACCTAAAGTTTGAGTTTTAAATTTGAAAAGTAAATACTTCCATAGTGGATAAATTTACACACTACTAGTATGCAATTGGAAGAAGCGATGTGTGCATATGTATTACCGTTGCGGCGTAAAAACGAAGAAGCGTTCTGTAGAGAATTACCACAGTGTATATATGTATGTTTCAAGTGCAATAACAATTTAAAATATTACTGCCGCAGTGTATAAATGTACACTATTTCTGATTACCACAGTGAAATTTTGTATTTCATGGAAAAAAGTTCAGAACTACCGTAGTGCCATTGTGAAAGTAACTGGTGAAAAGTCTACAAAACGCATCAGTGGCAGACCCGTGGTTTTCAGACTTCTAGAATGCCGGAGCCGCATAATGCAGACATAGTAAAATAGCTTTAAATACCGTAGCGTAGAAATGAGTAATTAATTAAGTTTTAAAAACTGAGTTCGGTAATTACCGCGACGAGCAATCATCAAAACTAATGGGTATTTTTGGAGAGTAATGATCCCTTAATTGTCTGAAAAGGATGTTCTTATCAACAAATTGCGATAAAAATGATTTTAGAACATTATTGCGCACGAGACGTTTGGTTTTGTTTTTAAATTTTATGGAGACCTGTTATTTGTTGCGTAATATTATTTAGTATGTCATATGAATGATTTAACTTATTAGTTTAACTGATTCTATACCGATTTGTTAATAGCATAAATGAAAGTTTACACTTCAGATCAAATTCTGCAATAAATAAAAAGCATTCAAATTCCCCTCAGATACAAAGAAAAATTAAAAAATTCCGGTAGTCCTACGCTGTACGATGTCGGTAATCTGGACCCTCGTTTTGATGGTACGTTTTAGGCGTCTGCGGTAGTCAGTCGGTGTATGATAGCGGTAATAGCGACCCCCGTTTTTATGGTACGTATTAGTCTGCTATGGTAGCCGAAAGGATATAAAGTTGCCTCGGAATACAAGTTCGAGGAGGGTTATTCTAAAAATTATGACAATCGTGCTGGAATATAGTACACAGTCTGTGTACAGACTTCAAATGTAGTTTATCCCTTCAAAGTTTTCTCCCTTGACTTACCGTAGTCGAGAAATCCAAGAGGTGAACGCTACAGAGAAGTCTCCCCTTGGTATGGTTTTAAGTAACTGAAAAGTACAACTCCCAAATGCTTTATTCGATAAATAGTCAGCATCTTTTTCAGCCTTGGAAAGAGGACAAAGTAACAAGATCTGGTGAATAAACGGTGTGGTTGATTTTAACCTGTTTTCCATCTCTCGGTTACTTTTGGACGATGACATTTTTATGAGCCGTAGCGACTAGAGACCACGAAGACCAGTTTTTATTATAATTTTGTTTAACAGCTTTCAATATTTTGTCTCTTTAAAAGTTTCCGGTGACTGACTATCCTGACGGTGTAGGAATTTGTACAACAGTACCGCTTGAGTTAGAGAAGATGGAATACAAAACCTTTTTGACCGGTTTATTTCTTTTTACAATAACCAGACTACGGTCACCTTTTTGCAACCATTGTCTTTTATCAACGCAATTATGTGATACATAGACTTTTTCCAGGTCTCATATCCAGTTAGGAGCTGCGGCATTTTGCAATAATCTTTCAGCGTTTCTTTTTTACATATTTGACCCTACTTGGCCTTTGATCTTCGATTAACAAATGAGGCATCCATTTGGCATAAATATTTCTAAAACTCAAGTGATTGGGGAGGATCTCATGAGTTCTACCCGTTGGCATGTCAAGGAAAAACGCTATCTCTGACACCGTGTACCTGAGTCTTCATAAATCAGACGCCTTACAGCAGCATTGTTCTTTGGCTTCACTTCTTTTTTTGGTCTGCCTGGACGAGCCCTGCTTTAAGGACTGACTCACCATTTATCAATTACGTACCCACCTGTAAACAGTTTTCTGTGATACTGCAGTCTTCACATATGAAGTATGCAATTCACTGTGTATCTGCCTTGCAGGTATTTGTAAAGAAAAAAGTACTTTAATATACGCTCTCGGTTTCCATAGCTACATGTATTTTACCTATGTATATGGCTACAGTAGACTGATATTTGTAAAGAAAAAAGTACTTTAATATACGCTCTCGGTTTCCATAGCTACATGTATTTTACTTATGTATATGGCTACACTAGACTGATACGAAACTAAATGTTTCCGAAACGGTGCGCTAGCTTTTAATAAACCTTTGCAGGGTTATAAAGGCGTGATTTATGTATTAGCCCGGTAAACCACGAGACTCTTGCATGTCAAACTTTTACGGAAGCTCGCGATATTCATTAATTTTAGAATGGCCTTCGTATTTTGCTGAGATAGTTTCTGTCAGTCCCTCCTTGCTTATCGTTTACCTACTTTATGTCGTTAGCAATATCATATACCAGCCCTAATATTAAAACTATTCCGTCTTTTTAATATCTGCGAAGACATGAAGGTGTGACGCGTTGCAGGTATATCTAATCACAGAATATTTTTTACTGACTAAAACACATTTCTTTAACTAGACACAAGAAACTGTATTACAGCTTTTAATAACATTCATATAGGTATCCAAGCCTGCATGTTCTCAGAAACAATGCGAACTCAAGGTCAGTTTCATTACATGGCTTTTCCAAGATTGCTCGCCCTGGCGGAATGTGCCTGGCATAAAGCACCATGGGAAGACATTACAGATACTAACAAATGAAATGCTGAGCGTGCTATAGGTTGGAAAGAATTTTCGGATAATCTCGGATACAAAGAGATTTCGAGGCTAGACAAATATACTGCTTATTACCGAATACCACCTGTCCACCAGGTGCAAGGTAAGGTAAAAGGTACAAGTTTCTACCAGCTAATTAGAATGATCTACTGAATTGTCTAAGAATTATAAGGTCGTAAGTGCTGTATATATCTACAGGCTTACAACCTTTTACTTCTAAGCAGTCGGTAATCAAAGAAGGTCTCCATTAACTTCTTGAATTGACTCTTAGACTATCAAAACAGGTATGCTATTAATGTTTTCTTGGAAGTGTTCCATGCTTTTAAATTTTTCTATGTATTAAATCACGACTGACTGCACTAATCATATAAGTTAATAATCATACATTTCTATATTTGATCATATTTGAGCAAAACGTTTTAATTTCTTGACGATATTCTGTCCTAAGATAATAATGGTGCTGATGTCTAGCCACATTAAATACTGCATAATGAACAGAAATAAGATACATTTTCTAAATAAGCGTAAATGAAACGACGCATATATATCTTTTTCCGTTGCCTTAGAGTTGAAGGTGAGATTCTCAAAGTGAAAAAAAAATATGCCAATCTTTTAGTTGAAATAAGCAGGGACGATGAAAACACGTGGGAAGCTTACGAAGAATCTACACTAGACCCCGGAACAAACAAAATACTGCTGCGTTCAAAGTAAGGAACTACTTTATTCTACAAATATGGAACTTTGAGGAGAATTATACCTCGTAACCTCGGCTGGATATCTGATAGTCAGATATGAATTAGTTTCGTGAAGGCCCTACTTGGTAAAATTCTTAGGATAAAGTTTTCTTTCGTATCCCCTCAGGCAAATATATATCGAAACAATCTCGTCTTCTCTGTTTACATTTTCCACTTTCGACATACTACTCGCGCACGGTATTTGTAACGATGACATGTTTATGTTATTATTGAGAAAAGGGGAATCGGGTAGTGAAACCATTATCCGTGACAAAATAGTTGTACTACTTTTGAATCGTATTGATTATAAAGAAAACCCTGATTTACCAGGAAGTAAACCTGAATTACCAATAAAGACATAATCGACTTTTCCGATAACTTTATCGTTTTCTATTTATACACATTTAAATTCTTACGTGTCTGTCTCGTGTTAGGTAATTGAAACAAAAATGTGCAATTCATAGTCATGGTGTGTAGGCAAGAGACAAATTTTATAGTGTATAAAAATAATGAATGATTACTTTAGAGTCACTTATCTCACGATGGGTAAGGCATAAAATGCTTTTATTTACAAACCTTGTATGTCTACATAAAGTACAATCAAACTAAAATTATTGAATATTCAAATGTACAATTATTTCACGTCATAAAATGATTACGCGAAGCAAACATCTTCATCATCAATGCCATCCTGTGCCGTATCTTTGCTATAACTTAATATGGCTGCTTATAAATTTGGCAGTTTTCAGCGGTTTAACGGTATTACAAACGAATTGCAAGAGTTTTTATAAACGCTTTAGTACCCTTTGTAAGACAATCAATTTATTTCTTTATTTACAGATCAAAAACGTCAGACGTAACCAGCAGACATATCGAGATTTCAACGACAATCGTTTCTGGTGTAGCTGGGTTTTCTAGTTATTTATGTCATATTGCATTAACAACATTATTTTACTTCATGCATTGAAATAATATTTCATAACTGATCCATGTGATATATCTACTTTTCGTGTGCATTGTTTAATCAGAGACTAAAAGACTTTTATAATATGTTTATAATGTGTTGGATATAATCACAATTTCATTCAAACTACATACACGGAAGTGTCAAATTATTTCGAAGTTGTTGTGATAACGGCTGCTATGACGTTCAGTTGCATTTAAATGCATTTATCGTTTGCTTTCACTTTCAAGAAATTTCTACAATGTGTCTGTTTATTGTATAACATGTAATGGTTGAAACTTGTAGAATTTCGGCCATACCGTTTGCACAGTGTACATGCATTTTATTTGGTTTAGACGTAGTTTGTTGCAGAATAAATTTGACCCAATACGGAATTAAACGTTAGTATGTTTTTTTGTCATGTGAACAGCTGACAAAATATTGCATTTAAATATCTAAAGGAACATGCATGATCTGATAATCGATATTTCTTCAACTTATAACACTGTCAAGCGACAAAAAATATTTGGAGGAGATGATGTCAACATTTAAGTTAGCGTGACGTCAGAGCGGAAAATGTGACGCTGTACAACTGTACTTTAAATATACTACAGATCATCTAGTTTTGAAACTTGTTTACAACATACATTTCTATACAAATCTGCTAAAATAAATTATCAATTATGATACATTTTTGTTGACGTACAGAGACCGTTGCTCCGAAGAGGTTAATTTTCATAGTACATGTAGTTTAGCTTTAGAAACTATCACACCTTGCAAAAAGGTCTCAGCTCTCTGTTATTTAATAAGAAAAGTTATATGTGTATAGAATAGAACAGAATCATATTCGATATAGAATATTGTTTCCAAACATAAGAAACCTTTTCATACGTAAAACACATGTGTTAAATGTTAAAATCACGTTAAAATTAAAATTGTTTAGTGCCGAAATAACCCAGCCACTATTAACCTTTTTTTCAAAATGATTTTAGACAATTATCTTCCATGGAATCATCACGGAGAACAAACACGTTGCCCATGGATCGTACTTACGATCCATAGATCTGCGCTGCCTCTCTTGAGCTAAGCGGGCGGGATAAATGTACTTCAGTGTTGCTATTATCTGCAGATTTCAAAGAACCTTTTCACGGACGTTCAAACTTGAAACACCTATATAAAATGTATTGTTATTTCATATTTGTACAAGCGCGTGTTTATAAGACTTCGTATTATAACTTATTAAGCGTCTGAGGTGTAAACATTCAGCACGCGATACATACCTGTATGCACACGAAATTACGGTGTTCCTTTAGGGCCAACGCCTGCTCCCTTGGACCGCGAAGCGCGAAGGTTTGATGGTACGACGGCGGAGCGCGACAATACGATGGCGATAACACGACAGTACAATGGCGGAGCTCGACAGTAAATTGGTGACAGTTCGGTACAGGTATCATTGAAATGAATTTAACCTGGCAGCTGTTATTCAAACGAACATCAACCGCCTCGGTAGCCTAGTGGTAGAGCGTCCGCTTCGAGTGCGGGAGGTCGTGGGTTCGATCCCCGGCCGCGTCATACCAAAGACGTAATAAACGGGACTAGCAGCTTCCTCGCTTGGCGCTCAGCATTAAGGGGATAGTGCTAGGACTGGTAAGCTCGGTGTCAGTATAATGTGACTGGGTGGGGTATCATGCCACGTGTCTACGGCGTGATATTCCAGTGAGGCAGCACTATAAAGCTGGACATTGTGCTCACTGCTACAAGTAGACACCGTCGTTTATATGACTGAAAAATTGTTTAAAAAGACGTTAAACCCGAACACACAACACACACAAACGAACATCACCCGGGTGTTATTCAAATGAAAATAACCCGACAGAGTGTCACTTAAATGAATATCATCTGGCAGGATGATGATAGAAAAATATTAATTTACACATTATTAATGATTCAAATATAATCGCCGTTGGTATATGGCTAATTTACAACGTTTGCACGAGGTATAATAAAAATGAATTCAACCGACAGGATATTACTTACACGTATAAACAAAATATCATAGTATTCTTAAATAACCTCTAAGTGGGAAAATAAATAATATTTACATGTACTTAATTGTTTATGAGAAAATGTTAATTAGTAAGCACATATTTTAAGCCATGAAATGTTAGAACTATTATTGTCAGCTTGAAATAACAAAACAATACAGTAACACCCTTGTTTAAATGTTACTTATATCAAAGCTTTTTGGTAAATTTTACAAAAAAAGTGTTAATTAAGTCCAGGATAAAGTTGTTTGTTTTCGCTAACCCGACCGACTACCAAACTTAAAGTTTTTTTTGAAAAAAAATGGACAAAAAATACTTGTATATCTATATTTAACAAGATTACAGTAAGTAAATCCAAAGCACAAACATCCGTCTGACGTCATACCGACTAAGTGAATTAATTTGCATAAGCTTGACAGGAAGGCGAAAGTACGATGGTTATGCGCGAAGGTGCGATGGCGAAGCGCGACAATTAGATGGCGAAGCCTGACAGTACAATGGTTACACTTAGATGGAAGAGCGCGACAGCACGATGGCGAAGCGCGGCAGTACCATGGTGAAGCGCGACAGTACGATGTCGCCATCGTGCTGTCCTGTTATTGTCATCGTACTGTAGCGCTTTGTAATCATACCATCGTATCTTCGCGTTTCGCGGACAGGCTCTGGCCCTAACGGAAAACGTAGACAATACGGTTCATATATAAACAGAGAAAAGATGGTGAAGCGCTACCGTACGATGGCGAAGCACGAAAGCACGATGGTGACACTACGATGGTGATGTGCGACAGTAAGATCGCGATGGCGAAGCGCGGCAGTACGATGGTGAAACACGACAGTACGATGGACTGTCGCCATCGTGCTGTCGCGCTTCGCCATTGTACTGTCGCGCTTCGGCTTTGTACTGCCGCGCTTCGCCATCGTACCATAGGGCTTCGCGTTTATAGGGAGCAGGCGCTGGTTCTAACGGAACACCGTAAGAATTCGAACGCTCATCGTGTACGTAAGAAGTAGTATTAAAATATCAACCTAAGTAATAATATCTTAAGCTAACTTCTAGAAGATAATATTAGTTACACTGCTTGTTGGTGACAGGATACGGAATATACGCTGTCGAGGAAATCCATATTCGCCTGATATGGATTTTCAAGACAGCGTATATCCCGTATCCTGTCACCAACAAGCAGTGTAACGACTACCTTTTACATGCTCGCTATACTGATTGACACAATCTTTATATTAATAAAGCTACTTACAGTGCAGACTGGAATCCTGAAATCTTCCCTGGTTTTCATGCTTTGACTATAATTGATTAACACCAGCCATAAAATGAAAAATGAACTGTATTTTGACAGAATCACAAAACACAGAAGCTCATTTATACAGGTTATGAACTGGTTTTGAAAAACTTTTACGTTCCATCCTTTCGAAAAAAAATCATCACATTTTAGACGATGTCAGAAATGCCTTAAACTTCCGCTTTAGTCCTGTTTCCTGTTAATTCCTTTATCTTGCAGGTAGATTAAATGATCCTACAACAAACTGCTGTCTTACAAATGTGTTAATTTCTTTGCTTTACGATGATTTTACTAAAACAACATAATTTTCAACCTGTCAACGGTCAAGGTCAATCGCGGCCGTGCCATACAGAGTTACTGTTCTTCTATATAATTTCCACTCACTTCACGAACCTAAATTAGGTAGGAAAACTAAGAGCGGCAAGAAAACACTTTTTTTATCTCGGAAATGACATCTATAGTTTGGGCTTATAATCTGACTTGTTTTAATTACCCTAGCGATGCGGCAGCCATTTTGTTTTTAATCAAAATTCATATCTGTAATGTACTAGCAGGATATGGAATATATCCTGTCTCCACGTGACGTCTTTTGACCAATAGAAATGCAAGAATCTTGTAGGAGGCGAGATAATGCTCATTTCAAATCAAAAATCATTTCTATAATACGTTAATGAACCATCCAAAGGTGTTATAGGTATTTGATGTGTATAGAATAATCCCCTATAAAAAGCAATAGAAATCTAAACCCTCATTTTCATCATGCTTTATCTTCTTCCGAACTAATGGAGAAAACCAAGAATGTGTGGTGGTTGAAATTATACCACTAAGGAAACATAACTCTTCATATAAAGGACATCAAAACCGGCATACATAGTACCCAATCCAGATGGTAAGGCAAGTTATATTTTATATACTGGAAACAATTAAAGGAGTATAACCACCGCAAAACCTGAAACTCAAGCCCACATTTACAACTCAAAATCAAGGCAGCTGAGAGTATTTAAAAGAAAAAAAAACACAAGAAAATGAGGGGTCACACAAAATATTGATTTTTATCAAGGAATTTATTGAATATTTCCCAATATTACTACTGTGTGTTGAAAAATCATCCTGACGCCAATTTTTATTTGACATTTATTTGGATTACGTCATTTGCGTCTGTCCCTAATGAAACAACTCACAGCGAAATTGTAGTTAAGTTGTAACCGGTAATGTTGTTTTGATAATCAGGTATAAGTATTTATCTTTTGCATGGCATATTTACATCATGAATCAAAACTTTAAATGCTAACAGGGACAAGAGATAACAATAAACAGGACATTCCTATGTAACTATATTTTAAAGGGTTACAATGACATTTTCTTATTTTTACAGGCAAGTTATTAGGCCATTGTAGGATCGCTTAGACACATGTCGGATACTTATTGGATCACAATGCGGATATTCTACATTTTTCTCGTCTTTACGGGTAAGTATATAATATGAGAGCTTGTAGACATCTGCAGCATTCGTTCAAGTACATTGTGCTGAAATTTTATACACGCGAGGTTTTTATATTGAGATTATGTGTAGAAAATATATAAAACGAAACTCAAAGAGACGTCGATCCAGCCCGCGCCGAAAGTTTGTTGATATACTTAAACTTTAATATGCTAAAATTCGGAAATTTATACGTTTTTGAGCGGGAAAACGTAAGACGATGTACCACTTATTATTCGAAGGGGTTTTCACTGAACATTTACTAACTGAATAGCGAACAGTGCAGACCATAATCATCCCGTACGGACGTGCAGGCTGATATTTGTCTGCACTGTACGGCGAAGGCATACTCACTTGCCGCCAGCAGGCTAAAGGTTAGTGTTACAAGTGTTTCAATGATGTTACTTATGTTACGAGTTTCTATTTGTAGTAAAACTGTTTTACACCATTACTTAAAATTGACAAAACTACGGCATCAGTAATGCAATAGAGATCTATTCAAGTTACAAGTATGTTACATGGATGTTACATGGATGTTACAAGAATGTTAATTATAATGCTACGAGTGTTTGAAAATGTAGGTTTAGTTCTAATAAAATGTTACACCTGTTACCTCCAATTTCTTAAAATCGATCAAAAACCGTCACCAGCAGTGTTCTATAAGTGTTACATGGATGTTACTTGGATAACGAGTGTCTGTAATGAAGTGTCTAATTACGCATGCCAGCCCGGAACCAGAAAAAAATTGTTTGGGGGCACCAGTTTAGAACGAAAGCTTTATCGGTGAGGCACATAGCACCAAGGGAGGTGACGTCCCTTTGTGTTAGGGGGTCTTCCCCTTGAAAATATTTAAATGGCGGCGTTGGTGCACTTTTGGGATACAGTAGGGCCCGGCCCTGGTTCCGGGCCTGCCATGTTACACTTCATTACCTGGAAATTGGCCATAAGACTGTTTATGATAAGAAGTGTATTAACAAAAGAATATAGCTCTATATTTATGTTATGTGATGTAACAGTGTGTGACTTAATGTTATTCTTGTAACAAATACTAAGAATGTCTCCAGTTTGGGCAAATTTTGTGTTCTACATTAATTCCAGGCAGTGGTTGCAGTTAACTGCAATTACCTCATATAACGGCTGTATTAATTCCAGGCAGTGGTAGCAGTTAACTGCAATTACGTGATACAACGGCTGTATTAATTCCAGGCAGTGGTAGCAGTTAACTGCAATTACGAGATATAACGGCTGTATTAATTCCAGGCAGTGATAGCAGTTAACTGCAATTACCTGATTTATGCTAAACTCCTTTTTTCCTCATTTCAGACAATTAACAATGCTGTTTTCCCCGAATCCACCTGTTTTGGTGGCATTCCCAAAGTCATAAAGGAAGTCCTTGACTTGGGAATTTGATAATAGTTAAATCTTCTCATTTTGCTATTGCTGGCTTGAATATTAGCTATTGTGAATGGCTATGGTCAGTTTTAATTATAGATATATAGGTCACAGGGGTCACTGTTTTTACATAAAATTATATGAAATTATTATTTTGGGTTGAATGTTCAATGTCGTTTTTATTTAGAATGTCTAATGTCGAATGTTTAACTTCTCGCCAACTTCACGTTTTAAATGTTTAATTGTGTACTCTATTCCAATGCGTTATATCGAATGTCGAACTTCTAACCAACTTCACACACTTTCTTATTTCTATACAGAAAATCTGACCGCTGTCGATAATCTGCTTGAGGCATATTGTTTAGAATAAGTAAACAGACTTTATTATACTACATTAATAATGTTAATCCGAAAAAACTGCCAGTTTTGATAAGGATCGCAAAGAAATTCCGTTATTTTTATCAGTACAATACGTTGACTTTCTGAAAGACGTGATATTTGCAATTAGACACTAAATTTTGCTGATATACAAGTATGTATATAATTCTGGGTATATTATATCTTTATATATCCACCCATTTTGCTACGAACGAATCATTTACCATACTCTTGTGTATGCATATTCTTCTTTATGTATATACGTTTGGACGGTGGTCTTGAGTCATTTTAGTTTTCTTCTTACATGTATAAGCATAATAATATGTTCTCATATTGAATTTGAATGCGCGGTACCTTCTGACTCGGGAGAAAACTTATATCCCAGATAACTTTTTTGCAGAAGTTTACTTCAATATTTACAGGCTAAAGGAAAGGACGTATCTCCCGAATTACCAGATAATGACTCAAATGACAATACAACCTAATTCGTCTGTAAGTTAAAGAGTACACGTGAAGTTTAATTCTGTAGTGTTGTTTTAAGGGGGTGTTTTGACATAAGAGGAAATGTGTGTTAACACAGAGATTCTTTCTCTCAGTTCTGTTCACACTTTTACACATGCGCGTTCCATGCCAAAGCGTAAATGTATTATGACCCCATAACGGATTATTCAAAAGGAAATGACGTCAATGTGACAAAAACAAAGCTGACATTCGGGCGCATTACCTAGACATTTAATGACATAGATAGACAATATATTTATTTTTCAGTTTTTACACGTTGTATGCCAGAACAGCGCTAGTGCACGTTCATTTAGTGTTATAAGATCTCCAGAATCCACCGTGATACATTAATATCGCTACCGGGTCCGGGCACCAACCAATTACACCGGATTATATATTTCATCGACGGACCAATTTCTAATGTTTGTTAAACTTGTGCAACCCTTTTGTATTATCACACTATTGCAGAGTTACCGAATGTATTTTGATGTACCGTAGTATTAAATGTCTTGATGGACTGTTGGTTCGCTGTTGTATATATATGTGTATCTTTATACTCATGTCTTCATGTACATTTACTATTATGTCTTGTGTTATAATTACAATAAGATATTACTAAACTAAACTAAACTTACTCTGGATTCTGCAGATTTTATAACACGAGAAAGTAAAATATTAGAAACTGGTGATGCATAATAACGTAAAAGCTTTCTTCGAAACAAACACCTGACAGATATGTATTGGTTACACAAAATTCTTATATAACGACTTCAAAAATATCATGTGTATTTTAGATGGCCAATTGTAATTTTGCGTACTTGAAAATTCCTGTTTCCTTCACAAGTATCAAAAGTCAATAGTTGGTTATTAACATCAGCCAGTGCATGCTAACAAAGACATTAGCATTATAATGGCGTATCAAAACTAAACAACATAATAATATATAGAGTCATATACTAGTACGTGCTATCAAGGTAGGAAGATTCATGGATTTATATACATTTGCAGTTCTCGTTTTTCAGCAAGGGTTGCTGTAAATGCCTCT
Source organism: Mercenaria mercenaria (assembly GCF_021730395.1). NCBI lineage: Eukaryota > Metazoa > Mollusca > Bivalvia > Venerida > Veneridae > Mercenaria > Mercenaria mercenaria. The sequence goes on from NC_069362.1 coordinate 32,709,870, forward strand.
CCACTTACACAAGAACAATTAGACACACTTGCCAACACCATGAACATTACAGTGAAAATGCTGAATAATCTACGAGATAATGAAATACCACACACTTTAAGAATATACGTAAAGAATGTCGGCAACGAATATATCCCGGCTTCAGGATGGCGTCTGTATTTTCACAGCATGTATCTTTTGTATCCAGATATTTTTCCAAAGAACAAGTCAGTTCAATTAGAAATCGAAAATGTTAATATTGGCATGATTCAGGGGGATTTATATTATCTTGAACCCTGTAGAGGGTTTGTGAAGATACTACCTAATGAAGAACGGGAATATGACATCACTGCCGCATGGTGGTCGATCTCTAGAACTGACTTCATGCCTAACTGGTATATAGTGTCTAAGGATTCCTCCATCAAACCGCGGATAGTGAGTTCAACCAAAGATTTAGAGTTGAAATTTGTAGAACCCTTTCATGATGTCCGACAGTGGAAGAGGTTCGCTGCAGATAGGTATAATCCATTTTCAGCCCAAGAAAGATTGAAAAGAATCTTGGTTAAAGACAAGAAAAGGGTGAGTTCAAGTTTCTTAGAATTTAAACTGTGTTATTGGTTTGCTGTCTATTTTTTTTTTACTTTTACCAAATATATACGTTATCTGCATCTAATCTAGTATATAATAACGTTACACTGTATATCTAATTGAAATAGTATTTGACTATTAGATTTTACATGTAGTTGGATTTAACGGCACACCGGCATAATTATAGATCATATGGCGACTTTCCAGCTTTTGGTGGTGGAGGAAACCCCAATGTGCCCCTCCGGGCATTATTGCATCATAGGTGGGCATCTGGGTTGAAGCATCGGCCTTCCGCTTGATGGCTTCCTCACGTCAATTTTTACAACTTATGCAAGGTTTCGAATCCACGGCGGTGGTAAGTGATTCAAGGTCAAGAACCTTAACCACATACCGTGGAGGAGTCATTCAGCAATTCAACATTTAGTGGAGATTAAAGTATATATAATATTTAATGTACTCTTGAATTAAGAAATTGTACTTCATATATGATACATAATTCGCAAGCATTTCACTTTAAAGTGTAAAGTATATTCTATTTTATCAAAATACAATCGGTTATTAAAATTTTAGTCAGCACACAGACAAATGTTTGTACATTCTGAAGCTGTTACTTTCCGTCAGGTAGAAAAGCTAGTCATACCAACACCTTTAAATATCGAGATAAAAGACAAAGGAACTATAGACAATGTTAACAATTCCTGGACAATATTCTCGGCAATTATCGAATACACACCTGTTGCCGTTTATTTGAGAGGTATACAATAATTTATAATTTTATTATTCTACTTCAAAGAAAGAAATTGTAAAATATCGTTTTGAAAATGTACTTAAATGAAAACATGTTTGTTATGTATGCTGCTAATAAATATATGTAATTAGTTAAAAACATATCATTCGTATTCCTGGTGAATGTCTACCAGACTTGCGTATATGAATGAGAATAGTGACGATTAATTCTCGTGATTTTCCGCCTTTGATTTTACAAATGAAATTGTATATAAAACAAAAATATCTGTAATGATTGAACAGGCGTCTTGACTATAAGGGACCAAACTACATCTAGCCCCAGTGTCACGAAAAAAACTTAAATGATTGCTTAGCTAAGTCTACTTTTCAACGCTTGTTTTTGCCATTTATACGTCTTCAATTTTAATTTTTTTCATCTATATAAGAACCGTATATGACTATTTCATAGATCAAAACACAACAATTCTGAATTTTACAGAAAACGAATTTCTGTAAAAGCACATATTTTCGCTGGGTCAAAATTTTGTGAATTATAAAGTTTGAGTATGTTCGCGAGGTTTAATATTCGCGATTGTAATAAATGCATCCTACTTGAATTTGAATTATACTAATTGTGATTATTTACGCCAGGATCAATTTTCGCGAAATGTAGGGCCTCGCGAATATAGCGAAAATTAAATCCTCGCGAAAATTTCTTCTTTTACAGTATATAAAAAATTCAATATACTAAAGCAAATACTCAAGTTTGTTATGTCGTGCTTAAACAGAAATATAATATTTGCGTGCCTGAAATAAGTACTGCAGACAAATACTACTAATATCTAACTAGTATAACGTAGATATAAATACATTGCTATAGAAAAAATCAACAATAAATAACAATAACTTAAGCAACAGCATGATTTAAAAATGCCCCGATTTCACGAAAAAACTTAAGCTTGTTAATTGACTTAAGTACGTTAATTTGCTTAGGAAAAGTTAAAAAAAAAAACTAAGCAAATTAAGGTACTTACGTCATTTAACAAATTACAGAAGTATTATTGTGAAATTGAGGCCAGTCCGACACAGGTGACAACAAGAGTAACGACCTTTAACATGAGCACATATGCTACATCCTTGTTTTCAGACGTACTAAAGATTGGCATTGCTACTGCACAACAAACCAAGAATGTTATAATCCTAAATACCACAGACGTGTCACCAACTCCAGAATCCTACACATTGCGTGTAGACGCAAAGAATAGTATCATTTATCTTAATGGCAAGGATTTGGATGGGGTTTTCTATGCAGCCCAGTCACTGAGGAGTATACTAGATGGTTATAATAGAAGAGATATACCAGAAATTATGATATATGATGAGCCAAGATTTCACTATAGGGGCATGCATATTGATGTAGCCAGAAATTTCCATCCTGTAAGTGATATTAAGAGGCTTATCAGGTCAATGGCAATGTATAAAATGAACAAGCTACATCTTCATTTATCCGACGACGAGGGATGGAGACTGGAAATACCCGGTCTACCTGAGCTCACAGAGGTAAAGTATTAAATTTGAAAGAAAAATATGTAATATTTTATGATCAGGAAAAATGAAAGGGTGAGTGTTTCCGGAAAGAGGGCATGGGAAAGTGATGGAATTAAGAACAGTGATGAATTGTTATTGTAGCATGATGGTCCGTAGTAAAAGTATTCCTTGTTATTAACTGCTCATTATACGTACATAAGCTCACACTGACAGTCTAATCAAACGTTTTAAATTTACTTCAGGTTTGCGACATTTGTTGTAACTAAAGAAATATAGACACTCGCGCATATCTTAATTTAAACAAACAATATGAACTAATCAAAGATAGAAGTAGAGTCTAAAGAAAAAACAGTTAATAACAGAAACGTGAAAATACTTCATATACACGTATCAGTTCAACATGGAACTATTCTAATATTTTTCAGAATAATAGTATAAAGCACAGCCACATTTACATACATATTATGATATATGCAGACACCATTAGTTGATTTAGGTTGGGTAATGTTTATTGAACAATTAAATCTAATGTGTCTAGGACAGGCGATGTCGAATGATTTTTACATTTATCGCAAATACAAAACTATACTTAAATAAACAAGTAATTAATCACTATCATGTGCATATTACCGATCTCGATTTCAACAATTTCAATCGATTATGATTTAGGTCAGTGAAACAGTAAATCATAAGTGAAACATGTCAGTGTGTAATCCATATTTAATCTATGTTTTAGATTGGAGGCCGAAGATGTCATGATATCACTGAAAGAACATGCATCATACCTCAGTTTGGATCCGGACCATCAAATTCAACCCCTGGGTCAGGCTTCTTTTCAACAACAGAGTACAAAGAGTTACTTCGATTTGCTGAAACTCATCATATACAAATCATTCCAGAATTTGACATGCCAGGCCATGCTCATGCTGCCATTGCATCGATGGAGGAACGCTACCGAAGATATCACGTGGCGGGAAATGAAAACGAGGCTTCTAAATACAGACTCGTTGACCCTTATGATAAATCAGAATATTTTTCAGTCCAGCAATGGCTTGATAATGCTATTAATCCGTGCGTCGATTCGGTTTATACGTTCATAGGAAAGGTGATGGATGAAGTAATTGAGCTACACAAAGAAATTCAACCACTCGAAATTTACAATTTTGGGGGAGATGAGGTTGCAAACCATGCCTGGGAAAAATCACCAAAATGTACAGAATTGATCAATAACCATCCACAGTATAAAGATACGAAAGGTTTGTATCAATATTCATATAATCATAATGATTACAGAAATAACATATATAGCTTTATAAAATTGTATGCGCAAACTTTTTGAAAACTATATGCAGAAACTTTTCACATATACGAATACATAACATATGCACGAAAGGGATAAGAATGAAATGAATTACCTAATCTTTTTCCACCCCTATCCCTTTTTCTAACCCTTTTTCTGTATTTTGTATAAAAGCAAAATGTACTTGTTGGATATTTGAAGCAACCCTTCTATAATATTTTTTCTGTTGTCGGCCTACTGTGCAAATGCGTGGTTCTATAGCTGCGTTTGTGGTGCTCAGTGCTTCCAGGAAATCTACGCTTACCTTTAATCTTTTACAATGTTCTTAAGCCTATATAACAACGATATATTTACATAGGCGGAATGGTAATACAAGATATTAAGATATAGTGTATAGTAGATGAATAAGAGTATAAAGGCTACTGAATATGAGTATGTCAAACATATATCAAGAAAGGTACTTGATGTTTACGATATAGCTAAGTAAGCTCAATAAAACCGAGCCTGCAACATTTTACTTTTGTCGTCTTTAGCGACCACAGAGTTTCCAATTTTCTATTTTATTAGTATTTAAAAGAAGAATGATTTATGTATCTAACTTACTTTTATATGCATATGTATGCTCTTACTTTTTAATAGGAAGAAAAAGTATACAAATACTGTACACATTTTCAAAAAGGTGTCGGTAGAACAAAAATGTTATTAGGAAAAAAGATTAGATCAATTCTCTACTAATCAAAGGCTTGTTACTTATATATATACTTATAATATGTATATCTTAGACAGGTCTTATTAATCTCTTAATATATAACACTTATTGAAATCCAAATATTAAAGGTTAGTCATAGGACAAAATGTCCTACCCGTCATCAACTGCTTAGTAATACTAAGGCTTACAGCTAGAGCAGGGCGGAGGGTTATACTCCTGATCTATACAAAGAGGTTTTGAAAAAGAAACAGATTGCTTTCTCAAATGAAAGTATACACATATATAAAAATATAAAGATTGAAGGAAAGAAAAAAAATCTTTTTTTTTTTTTGGAATTTCATAGTTTAATTGATTAATATTAATTGTATATATATTCCAAAATATTTATATATATAAAGATTGAAGGGAATGCCTTTTTTGAAATTACATAGTTTATAAAGTAACATTACAACTTGAAATTCAATCTTTTTTCACGCTATATTAATATTATCCGTATTGTTAAGCAAAAATACATTTTGCATATGTATATTTTTATTTATTCTGCCCAAGTAATTTTGCTTTTGTAAACAAAGTGAAGTACGAGCTCAATAATCTTTTTCAGACATCAAGTTGTATTTTGCTGAAAGGGTAGCCACGTTGGCTGCAGAAAGAAATTTAAGCCTTGTTGGATGGGAAGATGGGTTTGCAGATGGTCAACATATCCCAATACAGTCGCACGACCTTAAAACGAGGAATAACATTGCAATTCAGGCGAATACAATTTGGGAACTGGGAGGAGGCTCACAGGCTTATAAACTAGCAAATGCCGGGTATAAGGTATATGAGCACAAAGTATATGGTATATGTGAAGACACACTTAATGATGAAACACTAATTGAATATATAAACTAATAATATACACTTATTTGTTTATCAGTGTTTAACACAAACTCAGATTTTTATAAGGGTAATTTTTCAAAACTTGATTTTCCTATCTTAGTTGTCTAAGACAGAGTTATTTCAGTGTGAGTATAAATTTGATACTTTACTGAAAAAAAAATACATGTATTGAGGTGGTGATTGGTAATACAAAATTTTATAAAAGTTAATAAAACAGGGATGTAGTTCTATATAATTGATATGTTTCTTTATATACTTCTCTAACAAAATCAACGAATGTAGTATAATGTTGTTTCAATATTAAATACCACCTTTAAAGAAGTATGTTTTGAACAGGTAATTTTAGGACCAGCTACAGTTTTATACTTTGACCACCCACAAGAACCAGATCCAGAAGAACGCGGCTTGTACTGGGCTACACGATTTACTGATACTCTTGAAGTTTTAAAGTTCATGCCAGACTCTTTGTATGATAATATATTTGAAGAAAGAAGTGGAAAGCCAATTACAAAGATCGACATCTGTGGTCGAAATTTTGAGAAGTGTGAAACTCTACAAAAGAAGGAAAATATAATTGGTAGAATTTGAGTTATTTCAGTTTAGAAAGACTTTTGAAAAAGGCCAGAAAGAATATGATACAAACTAATAAAGAAACTTAAAACGCATGACATGCATTTTGAACAATTAATATTTATTTACTTTTTGACCAATCTTTTCTGTAAGAATCCATTTCATTTGTTTTGCTGTTCCTATAAAGCACCATTCATAGTATACATCATTCTTCAGTATCTTGTTTAACAACATTTAACCCTTATCCTGCTAAATTTCTATAAAGAACTTGTCCATCTTCCAATTTGGAGAGAACCATTAACTGTTAAATGGGGTGCTTACCAAAAAGATCCTGGTTGAATAGCAAACAGTGCAGATTATGATCAGACTGCACGGATGTGCAGGCTGATCATGATCTACACTGATTACAAAGGCAAAACCAATCGTGTCCAGCATGGTAAGTTTTCATATTCAAAATACTTTGTTTAATTTTGAATCGATCTTTAACTTATCTGATAGGGTATTTGTCATTGCGCATTTCATCAACTTATACACCAAAACGTTTGAAAATATTTGGCTTTATTTGCTGAAGGGTTCTTATACAACGTTTAAGATATCTAATCATAAATATCTTTATTTGGGACATAATTTTATACAACGAAAAAATCAATTTTGCAAGAAATTGGCATTATATTCTACAGTCGCAGAGAGAGAGAGAGAGAGAGAGAGAGAGAGAGAGAGAGAGATGAAAAAAAGTTGAAATTGTCTTTATTCTCTATTTCGCGGTTGAATTTTCAAGTCTGAAATAACTGTTTTGCCACTGCATCAACATCTCCACTCTACAGAGCGAGACAAGGTATTCATCAGCGGCAACCTACAGGATTTAAATTATGTTAATACCAGCATCCTCGGTGAAGGTTTATTTCTTTTTAAAATCATAAGGAATGGGTCATTTAGATGTTATTTCTGCAAGAAATGCACTCAAAATATAGTTTCAGCTTACCATCGAAATACTAAAGAAGTACTGTAACAGTAACAAATAAACAGCGGCCATTCGAAGTTTTAAATTTCTCAGTTAACATGTAAAATAATGTCTTTTTTTTATTTTAACATAGGTATACAAGGGCAGATGTTTAGTGAGACGATACGTACTAGCAAAAATATTGACTACATGATTTATCCTCGACTTATCGCGCTTGCTGAAAGAGCATGGCATAAAGCCGTCTTTGAAGACGATTCCTTTTCGGAAGAAGAGAGAGAAAATAAATTAAGTCAAGAATGGGAGGCTTTCGCTAACACCCTTGGATATAAAGAGTTGAAAAGATTAGATGATATAGGCGTGCAGTACAGGGTTCCACCACCCGGTGCAAGGTTGAACATACATTATTTTATACATATTAATACAAGCATTGCAATCATGTTTTAAAGAAAAGGTCGTGCATTTTATGATGAAAGTTTGGTCAATAGAACTGTAAACAAAGTATGTCGATGGTATCTCGAGGTAATTTATATCTTTTTTTTTTTGTTTGTTTTCAGAGTAGACAGGAATGGAGAAATTGAGATAGCGACAACATTTCCTGGACTTTGTGTACAGTATAGTTATGACAATGGAATGACGTGGTTAAATGTTACCGTAGAACATAATATACACTGGCAGGATAATTCAAGTCTCTATCTAAGGACAGTGTACGTGGCCTATGTTTTCATGTTCTCCATATACATTATATCTGCTTAAATCTAAGGAATTCTAGAGGAAGCGTTTATATTACTTTACACTTTGTCTTGCATATAGAGGATATTTGTTTGTTTTGAGTGAATATGGAATATATCTCACTGAGAAGAGAGAAAATTTCAAATATTTTTAAGAACGCGTAGCGCGAGTGAAAATGTGAAAATTTTCTTATTTCGAGGTGAGATATATTCCATATTCACTCAAAACAAACAAATTTTCTTTTTATTTTATGCTTAATTACGTTCAGATGTGCATTTTGCAACAAATTGTAATCTCAGTGCGGGAAACAGACGCGCGTAAACAGACATGACGTCAGACGTGTTGTTACGTTATAAAGACGCACACAACATAAAGTTCCATTTTATTTCATTTTTGCTGCATAACGTTATGAAATTCTCATTAAGTAAAATAATTTGAATCGAACAATTTATACTATAAAGAACAAAGTGCGACTACACGTTTCATCCTGTTTTAAGCAAATAATTTAAAATTTATACACAATGTACAAGTAGATCGGCAGCTGTATCTCTCACAGTGTGAAAATATAGATTTCATATTTTCAGTGTGACTGATGAGATATAAAAATATTTATCTGATAGAATACAGTATTTCATTAGTTAGTATAAAATAAAAGTCGTCATTTGACGCTCTGTTTATGTATGTGCATCCTTTTTTATTATAATGCCACAATCCTCATTGTTATAGGTCAGCCAACACAGAGAGATTTAGCAGAGTGGTTCAGGTGTTAAAGGGTATGTAAATAGATTTTAATTATATTATTAAAGATTAAGCACTAATAGAAATTAAATGTTTATTTCTATCTTCCTCGCCATTATGTACTTTAGAGAGACATGTCATGCCTTATTTAGTCGTATTTCCAAGCAAGGGGAATGCTCTATTTAAAGTATATAATGGAAATATTATTACATCGGACAAATTATAAATATAATTAATAAAGGTACATACTCTGCAGTGATGTTGTAAAATGAGATACAAAATGACTCTAAGGGATTTCACTCACTATGAAATATAAAACGACTTCAAGCCTTGAATTATATCACAATTATGAAGCGGTAGTAAAATAGAAGGTCACAGGTCGTTCAACACAACAAAAACGAAAATGTTGCAGACTCGGTTTGATTGAGACTGTTCATGGACGGTAGCGGAAATGCTTGCTACCGTCCACGCCCTCTAGCCCCGGGTTGAGCAGAACTCAACATTTACATATGCTAAAAGTACAAAAAACAATTTTAGAGACATCCGCAGATGTGTTCATACGGCAGTACACATGGAACCTTCAATGCTACACTAGTGTGTAATTCCATGAAAAGCGGCGTATGGTCCCCAGTTAAAATAATTGGTTTGCCCTAAACGAGAAAACAATGAGCAGAACTAAACAAACGGGAATTTAGAAAGGGGATCTGAGGTTATGGAGCCTGCATATCACAGGACCTGCCAAAAGACAAAATTAAAAAGCAGGCACCATATCCAAGGGGTGATTAAGCAATACCCAAAGCTATGAAAGCGGGAGTATTGGAACCACCCAGGCCGAAATGTTCATGCTGAGAAACTAAACAGTACCAGTAACACGACATGAAAGTCGTGCTGAACGATCTGAGAAGATCGAAATATAAAACAGCATAATATCTGTATTATATATTAATGTTAATTATAGGAAATGCCTCTGCAGTGTAAATATTGTTCTGAATATTGAAATTGATGAATTAACGCACAGCTTTTATACAGTATTCGACAGTTGTTTTTAAACTTGATTACATCATTGTTTTAATGAGTATGTTTGTATTTCAGTGCTACATTAAATATCACTTTATGTATCTTTACCTCGTTATTTTGCACTTCATTAGATGAACCACCTCAATGGTCGGACCAGTCATTAATAGATTATATTGCGGACAACATTAATGTACACGTTGAAGTTATAGATAATCTGGAGAAAGAAGATAAATTTTTACCAGTAAAGCTGCAGCTTCGAAATGATGGAAGTATAAATGTCCCTGGAGGGACATGGAGGATTTATTTCTACAGGTTTCATTTAATTTAAATGCAGAATATTAAAGCATAATATACGTTAGTTTCCTCATCAACTTTCGACCATTTAAGATCTAAATGTCCATGTTGTCAAATGCCTAAAAATCAATTGGACATATTTTATCACCCTTGTTATACAAATGCTGACTGAATCGAGTACTAGTTATTAACAGATATATTTTACGAAATTGTGTTAAAAATTCCGGGGGTGTTTACACAATAGAATTGTGAAATTATGCACTTAAAAGGCAATTATACAAGTATACCAAAATGATATATTTTGCACAAAACAATGTAAAGTGAAATGGAAATAAGGTAGAATACAGCTTTTTTGTTAAAGGACAGCAACAAAATTTACATTTTTGTAAATTGGGTTTCATTTTCAAGAAGATGATATGCAGCAAAACAAGCATTAAAATAATGATGTATTGTTGTAATTGTAATACAATGTAATAATGGCGCAGATATGTTTAAACTTAGTAAGCAAAAAGCTTTAAAAAATATTAAACGATCGGCCCATCAGTGGAGAATATTTTTGTAAATATCTATCTAAAAATAAATGACTTATCATACCCCTACATAATTAATAATTTATCTTTTCGCAACAGTCTTTATGGATCCAAGAGCGAATCATTATCATGTGGTTTAAAGGTTGGACACGAAAACGGGGTACTGTATTATTTCACACCTGATTTGATTAATTTTCCGGGTATAGCACCTGGAAAAATATTATCTTGTTTGTATCACAACAAATACTTTCTGTCAGCACGTTCAGACATGATGCCAAACTGGTATGTAACGTCGCTGGGAATGAAAGCAAAAGTACTGAAAAGCACGGAAAGTCAAAGCTTGGACTATGTTGGAAAATTTGATACTCCTGCTAAATGGAAAAGAGCAAAGGAGGACTTGTATGATCCTTATTCTCCCGAAACAAGATATGATCTTTATGAAACTACAGACACCAAAGAAAGGCCGCACATAGTTGTACCAACGCCCGTAAACATCACGAAAAATGAAGGCTCAAGAATAACATTTAGCTCAACGGAGTGGAAGATCGTTGAATCTAGTGATTTTCGTTTTGAAGCAGAATACTTAGCAGGTAGTTATATCAGTCAATCGTTTGTATTTTTAACCCTTAGCCTGCTGCAGGCGAATTTAACAGCCTTTGCAAACAGCTTGGATCCAGATCAGACGCCGATTAAATCGGCGTCTGATCAGGTTCTAAGCTGTTTGCTACTCTGACAATATTTCTTCCAATTTTGGAGCAAACTGAATGAACTTTACAATTTTAGCAGACGACATTTCCAGCAGACGACAATTTATCTAGCATGCTAAAGGTTAAACAGTGCTTTTAGATACATACACCAGAATCAGCTTTGTGCGAATATTAATACCTTATAAGTCAATGTGTAATGCAATGGCTATTGTAAAGACAGATCATTAAAAAATGTTAATAAATACAGTATTTCAAAGTCATTATCAGATATTCGTCTACATTTAAAGCTATAAAACATATATAATTTAGCAGGTTTTGTTTTGAAATGAACCCGTGATATAATTGATATTTTATAAACTTTTTGTTCGTTTCAGTCAAGCTTAATACATCCATTATAAAAACGGGGCAAATTAACAAACTCGTTAAATTCGTAAAAGAAGATTCTAGCGAAAAACATCTAGAAGCATACAATTTAGACATCAACGGAAAGACACATACAATTACAATTACTGCTCAAAGCTCAGCTGGAGCTTTCTATGGGGCTCAGTCTTTGATCAGTCTGGTTGAAGGTGACGGTGGAACGTTGGAAGTATTAAGCATTAAAGACAAACCAAGGTAAGCATTATTTGATCGAAATGCGTATAATGTGCGTAAAATGTGATATATAAAGTCTTTCCTTTCGCTGTTACCGATAAATAGGAAAGTTAACGTTAAACCTATCGTCACGTTAATTCCACAAGCGTATAACTTCATTGTTTTCTTTTTGAGAAAAACGCGTATAAAGATCTGACTTGAACATAAAATGGGTGAGTTAGACGTTTGTGCCACAGCAATTTACCCTCTTATGCTAAACGCATATAAGTTAGAGCATGTTGTACAGCGTTTGGAGACGAATCCAACGGTACCAAACACTCCATTTTGTCAAAACTGAATTTATACGCTTCTAGAATTAAGGTGACGCTATGTCCTATTTAGAAAAAAAAACTCGATATCACACTCAGTCAAGCTGTAAGTAATATTTTTGCAAATTTTGTACAATAAAAGGAAGTTCTACAGGTTGCTCAACTTCACTAAAAAAGAAGAAATTTTACAGGCTCGGTTTAATTGAGCATGTTCCTGGACTGCAGCGGAAAAACAAGTTAACGTCCGCGCCTTCTAGCCCGGGCCGAGAGGAAATCAATATTTGCACTAGTTAAAGTACCAAAATATATTTTAGTGACATTCACAGGTGTGATTATAGACCTATGTATATAGAACCTTTATTGATAAACAGAGTGCCGTTCATGATAAGTGCATTATGGTCCCCAGTGAAATTTATGGAATTGCCATTGTAAGATGCTTTTGAGTACCAATTTACGACCATCATACATCAATCAATATTATGTGTGATTTGTTGATGAATCCCATAAATTACAAAGCAGAAATAATGATATTACTTAAACTCTTCCGATTAATACCAGTAGATGGCAAGCATTAAATTCGTGTCAGGATTGCATGTGACTAGTACTTGACTCCACAGAATGTTTTATTTGCCGGTCGAAACTCGTAGAAATATTGACTTTGCTACAGAAACTTGCGGATAACGACGATGTTGTTATTGTTCTTATCTATCTTTGTGCACGGCAGTCTGTGAACACTGGCATAATGTACCCATGTCTCTCCTCTATCTTACAGATACAGCTATAGGGGTGTTATGCTCGATACCGCCCGAAATTTTAAGCCAAAAGAATGGATATTACACTTCCTGGATATCATGGCAATGTACAAACTGAATAAACTTCATTTCCATCTCACAGATAACGAAGGATGGAGGTTAGAAATACCAGCTATACCAGAATTAATACAGGTATAGGCTCAGTTAGAAAACACGCATTGGATGCTTTCTTGTTTGGATACTAATTTGATCTGTATATCTGTAAATAATGCATCAAACTTTTTTATTAATTTTAGACAGACAGACAGACAGACAAACAGGCCGACAGGCAGGCAGACGGACGGACAAACAGACAGACAGATATAATAGAACAAAATGCTTCAAATCGTTTAAGATAACACAATATTTTCGTCTTACTTCTTTACAGTCTTTACTGTAGCGATCGAATTGCCTGCAATCGTTGATTAAATAGTTACCTAGTACGTAAACGTAGATGTTTTATAAGCAGGGAGAAAGTATTTTGTCGACCTATTGTATATTTTATACTTAGATTGGTAGCAAGAGATGCCACAGCGATTACAAGGGTATCTGCACAATTCCACAGCTTGGATCTGGACCAGATACAACTACGTCCGGTTCCGGATTTTACAGCGCAGAAGACTACAGAGAAATACTTAAATATGCAAATGATAGACATATTGAAGTTATACCGGAAATTGAGACTCCTGGACACGCGGCATCCGCGATATCTGCGATGGAATATAGAGATTTTGAAATAATGAGAAGAGAACAACATAAAAGCCCACATATACCAGAATCATATCTGCTCAGTAAATATATTGACAAGAATATAATATACAGCTCACAGAAATGGTCCATGCACGCGATTGATCCATGCTTGAACACCACATATAGATTTGTAGAGACTGTAATTGATGGGCTGATAGACCTTCATCAACCAGTCCAGCCTCTTTCAATAGTTCATCTTGGAGGTGATGAAGTTCCTTCCGGTGTGTGGGATACCTCCAAAGCTTGCGTAGATACGCTTGCACCAGGGCAACAAATTAAGTGAGTTTCTTTTTAATGCAGAATGTTTAAATAAAAAGAAAACAAGTTAGCTGTAAAAGCATCGACATAGGTTTTAAACAAGATGTTTGCAATTTCTAGTGAAGACACTTGGCATTGGAGCGGCTTATCAATCATTAAAATGTTTTCTCACATTTTCACCGTTTTTGCACTCGTAGAAAAGTTGTACTCAGAAGTGAATCACCGTAAACAAATCGAATACAGGGTCAGTTGAAACCATCATTGTTATATATTTCTAATTTTCTTTTGACCAATTGAGAGATTTTCTTCTTTTTACATTACATGGTTTGTATTAAACGCCCCTGTCATTGTCTCTGTTATATTTGATCACTGCAGGTCGTTCAGCACGAGATTAATGTCATATAAGTGTACCGTTTCATTTTTCAGCTTGTCCATTTCGGCTGGGTTGGTTCAAATTCTCCCGCTGTAATAGATTTGGATACAACACCAAACCATAGAAAAGAATGTACATGTAAATGGAACAGCATATAAAACATATATATTACTCTACAAAACGATGCTTAATTTACTGACATATGTATTAAATTCCAGATTTTTGTACACGTAACATGTTTAAATGTTGAGTTTTTCCAATCCAGAGCCAGAGGCGGTAGACGTTAGCTTGCATTTCCACTACCGTCCGTAAACAAGCTCAGTAAAACCGAGCTTGCAACATTCTCATTAATGTCATGTTTAGCGGCCTGTGGGTATCCGATTATTCTATTTTGGTTAGCATTATGAACATGGAAGAGTTGATTTACTTTTAAATTGTAGTACAAATCAACTGAAGCGAATGTTTCTGAAGCGTGTTGCGAGCATTGTTGCTGACAAGGGTTTAAAACTTGCCTCGTGGGATGATGGTATATATGGCGATGACAAACCGAATCCCATTACAGACTATAAATCGTAGGTAAATTTGGTATACTTTTGGAAATATGCATGTTTTTTGCCAACATAATTGTGTCTGTTTTCATAATTACCTTTCGCGAGTTATCAGTTTAAATATAAGGATTATACATGTGTATATTTTTCACATAAACCCAACGACTCTTTTGACAATAGCTGTTTAATATGAATTTCATACCACTTCATTAGATTGAAACATTGAATTGTATGTTTTTCAAGATCTATAAAATTGACTTTTGAATTTCCAACCAAGCATGACACGATTTGGTTGTCGATCTATAAATTGACTTTTGAATTTCCAATAAAGCATGACTCGATTTGGTTGTTAATCTATAATATTGACTTTTGAATTTCCATCCAAGCATGACTCGATTTTGTTGTCGGCGCGTCTGCTGGTCTCTTTCTAATAGAGAGATTTTCTGATAACCTTTCTGAATACTAATGAAATCTGTAAGAAGATCCCTGGGAAGTATAGAATGCAACCAAGCAAAATAAAACTACATTGAAACGTAAAATATCAACAATTAAAACAATAGGTGGTGGTGCAATGTTTTGTGATAGCTGATAACGGAGTTCCATCAAAGCAAGGAATGTACAATAAATCTCTGTTAAATCAGTGGGTTAACTTGCTGTGTCACATTTTGATGTTAAATAGAGAAAGTTCTAATAGATTGTGTCCGTTTTGTTAGTAATTAACAAGATCTATCAAACTAGAGAAAATAATCACAATTTGCGGTGCAAATATTTGCATTACCTGTGGACCTTATTATCTCCCTTTTGCAAGTTACTGCTAAGTACAATAACAAGAAAGACTCTGTTTGGCACAAAGATATCGGTAGTCAATGGAAACTATTTGACAGGTCTTTAAATAGTGTTATAAGAAGGCTTGGTTCGTTTGTCAGTTAAACAAAGAAGAAAAAAAGTGCGATTAACTTGGGTACTACGCGCGAACCGTTGCAAGTCCACCAAGACGTCATATTCTGCCCATTTCCGTCAGGTTAATCGTCTAATATGAATATACAACGGCTCGCCCATAAGACACTTCGCTAACATCCTCGTGGTTAAATTCCTGTGATTCCGAACAATTAGCTGTAGAAATTCGGGTGATAAAAAGCACAAGGGCCTTACTGATTTTGGCTTAAATTGCTTTTGAGTTGAACAAGGAAGGAAATATATATTATGTGATGAATGATGGTTTTGGCGCGCGGATTGGTAAGAGAATACCAAGACGCAAAAAATGAGATTTGCCACTTGATGACCATTCATTACAACACGAATGGATGTCGTTCAGCATAAATTTGACCATCACATTTCAGGGAATATGTTAGAATGAAAATCGTCAAGGTCTTCTCGCGATATATTGTCTAAATGCCCCTGAATTGTTGATAGGGAATTCCTATTTCCGGTTTTAAATGTGTTCAGAAACACGTAAGAACCTCGAGTTTTGGACGTATCTCAAATCTAGGATACGATTTCCCTACTGGTTAATGAGTTCTACAGCGACTTCATATACCAATGACGTTATCATTTATTAAGTGTGGTTAATCGACTTTGGTAATGTAATAGGATTTTTTTTCTAAATATTAACGTCTGACCATTTACGTCCATTTTTTTAATTAGTAAAATTTGATAAATATTCTTTTTCTAAGGAACCACATGAATATAAGAACAAATGTATCACATTTGCCAGAGTTTTCCTTTGAAAAATATTCATTATTCATCATGTCATTAGAAATATTAGTTTGTAAATTTATTTAAACCTCCTCTTGCCTATCATAGTTGAATAACCAAGACATACTGGAAATAAATGTATTCAAAAGGTACACGCAATTTTAAAAGTTACATTTTGGTTTAGAGTGTTAAAATATTCTTATATCTGTCTAATGAGGAGGTATCGGGAGGGGGAGGGGGTGATGTGGTTGTCGGGGTAATTGCAATTTTTCAAAAAAAAATAAAAAATGCTGTAACATATATTTCCAATATCTAACTCTATGTAATTGGCCTGTTTGTTTCTTGAATAATCTCTTAGAGAATACAGGAAAAGTGGAAAACGTTTAAATATAATCGACCACCTTCAACGGTTGACGTCTCTGAATACGCTGTGTACGCTATAAAACCTTAAAAACGTTAGACGCGCAATGCCTAACACTGGTAATTTATTCGAAGTATATTTTGAGTAAACATTATGCCATCAAATTGTTGCATGATGTACGGTTCAAAACGACCAATTTGACTGTAGTTCAGCATGGTTTCGATTGTTGGGCATGTTAGAATGAAATTTATAACGGCTTTCTTTGGTGTATCATCCGATAATCCGCGCCCGCGGTGTATCGAACAGATGCTTGAATGTTTACAAGTTCGTTTAAAGTTCCTGCACATCTGAACCCTGAACTGAGGTATATATCAGACAATAAGCTACGTAAAGGCTTTGATGATCTAATAAACATAATATCCCTATGACACTAAAGTGGTCAAAAAAGAAGTTATTTCATTTGATAAAAAAATCCCCTTTTATGTCCCATCGGCATCGATGTTGTCTAAACATGTTTGTTCTTCTCGGATTTCATAACGCATATTTTGAGAGTCATCATGTGATCATAATATCTGAGTAATTATATGAAAGTTATTTGTTTATATTAATTGTTAAAAAGTTTATATCAATATAATTTTATTTCAGTGAAGTTTACGTCTATCCGTGGGATAATCGTGGTATAAATACAAAGCGTCCGTCAGAATTTGCAGACGCAGGGTATAAGGTTAGTGCTTGTTACAATATCATTGCTTTTGGCGCCCGTGTAGTATCTCGTTGTATTCCAATCAATATTGTTTTATTGCATCATTTTCATCATGCTCATCCCAACCGATAGACCTCCTTTAATCCTTTTTTTAACGTGGAATGCTGTAATGATGGCTGCTTTTTTTTTAAATGTGGCTTCCGTTCCATTCTTTTCTCACCATCCTAGTAGTGTTTTAATGTGGCTTCTTCCATTCTTTTCTCACCATCCTAGTAGTGTTTTAATGTGGCTTCTTCCATTCTTTCCTCGCCATCCTAGTAGTGTTTTAATGTGGCTTCTTCCATTCTTTTCTCACCATCCTAGTAGTGTTTTAATGTGGCTTCTTCCATTCTTTTCTCACCATCCTAGTAGTGTTTTTGCGAGTGATTTCTTGCTCTCATTTAACAATCACTTAGTGTAAAATATACAATAAAAACCAGACTCCTTTAACATTTTGTTATACAGCGACTACTCGTGATCAAAACAACTAAAATAAGTTAAAAGTTACGATGCTTTACACAGTGGTATACCACGAAATAATCAATGAACTACTTCTTTACTGTTACATTCTTCTATAACAGGTAGTTCTTCCGTTAGCCACGCATTTATACTTTGACCATGCTCAAGGTCCTGACCCTGAGGAGAGGGGTCTTTATTGGGCAACACGCTTTATAGACACACACAAAGTATTTGGTTTAATGCCCGATGATCTGTACGCCAACATCGACGTTGACCGTTATGGACGAAAAATTGATATGAAAAGTATATGTGGAAACAAACCATGTCCAACAGTTAATAAAACGGATAATATTGTTGGTAAGTAAAATCCTTTTGCAAAGGGATATTTAAGTTGAAGTCGATTTGCTACATTAATAATGTGTGACAGTGCATGATCAGTCTCTAAACAAACCATGTCCAACAGTTAATAAAACGGATAATATTGTTGGTAAGTAAAATCCTTTTGCAAAGGAATATTTAAGTTGAAGTCGATTTGCTACATTAATAATGTGTGTGCATGATCAGTCTTTATAAATTGTACAAGAGAGTTTTAAGTTTGTATGTACCTTTGTTATCCGGGATTAACCTTGTTTTAGGCAATATATGCACAGCAAACATTCATCATTATACACTTCCAAGTGTTATGTATTCTTGATACATGCAAAGCAATTTCTAAGGACAATACAGATTTTAGGATGTTTTATATGTACATTGAACGTAATTTTATTACTCTCTGGTAAAGAAACAATTGCTTTTCCCACAAGTAATTTTCAGATTAAAGGCGTTGTCAAATAGATTAAAAATCTGCTTTTTACTAGGAATTGCTCTATTATTTGATTATGTAAATGATTATTTAAAAGGTATTGAGGCCTGCATGTTCTCAGAAACAATGCGAACTCGAGACCAGTTTCATTACATGGCTTTTCCAAGACTGCTCGCTCTTGCGGAACGTGCCTGGCATAAAGCACCATGGGAAGACAATTCAGATGTTTACAAAAGAAATGCTGAGCGTGACAGGGATTGGGAAGAATTTTCGAATAATCTTGGATACAAGGAACTATCAAGACTTGAGAAATATGGTTGCTATTACAGAATACCGCCGCCTGGTGCAAAGTATGTACTTATCAATTTTTGTACGTTTACGTTTTTGTACGTTTTTTTAAATATTTTTATGTATACCAAACATGAAGTTAAACCTAGCCACATTCCAAGTGATTTGAAGTTTTACGTTTTATTTCTTCCGTTACACTTCGACTTGACTTATTTTGATTGGTAAATCATTTGATCTTTATATCAATTTTTGACGGAAGCGCACTCATAAACACTCGTTTATAATTTAACTCATGTGTATGAATATCTGTGATATTGGCATTGGTTGATCAAGAATAATGATAACTTTAATTATAATTTTAAAAAAATGAGAAAAGCTAGTTAAATAATAGTTGATTTCTGAAATATACAATATTTCCCCTATTCAAGTTATATGCCGAAGTTAATATAGCTATTAGTCAGAAATACATCGGAAACCCTGGTAATATAAACATTTAAATCAGATATCTTATCATATACAAGTGATGAATTTATGTTTCAGACTATGCGGACTGTTTGATATCATTTGATTTTATCTATTACTATTTTTTATATCATTAAAAGTTGATTACTTTTTTCGATAGGTGACTCTAATAATTATTTTTTTTTTTCAAAGTGACGAACTTTATTTGTAAGTTCCTTATTTGTCATAGTTATATAAGAAGTAGTCGTTATATCTAAGTTTAGTTCAAGCTAAAAGCAAATCGATAACATTTTGCACTTCCATATAACCAAATAGTATTTGCGACTGTAATAAACAGAACTTGTTGTTTTGGTGTAAGTTGTTAATGTAAAAATCATTACAGAAAAGAAATGTGTTTTTGTGTATATAGTCCTTGATTCTGTTGGTTTAGAGTTGAAGATGAAGTTCTGAAAGTGAACACTAAATACGCCAATCTTCTAGTTGAAGTAAGCAGGGACAGTGGAAAAACGTGGAATGTTTACAAGGCAACAAAAATAAATCTCGGATCTAACAAAATCCTATTAAGAACAAAGTAAGTGTATTATAACACACACTCTGGTACAATGTACTGTTTTCTGTCTAAGAAATATATAACTCTAAAATAGTTGGACATTTACTGTACAATCAGTATTATAAACAAAATGATAAATTAAGTACATTTGTATTTTACTGCTGATCTATGGAAAATATTGTTGCTTTTCCTCTTCTATTGTATCGATGTATTTACCACGCTATCTTTGTAAACCTTTCAAGCGTATTGCAAAAATGATATGAGCCGCGCCATGAGAAAATCAACATAGTGGCTTTGTGACCAGCATGGATCCATGCTGTTCGCTTTCAAAGTCTATTGCAATTAGAAAAACCGTTAGCGAACAGTCTGGATCCATGCTGATCGCAAAGCCACTTTGTTGGATGGCGCGGCTCATATAACTTTTATTTTCAGATCAAGAACGTCTGGGGTTACGAGCAGACCTATTCAGGTTTCTTTGACAAACGTTTCTGCTGCAGCTAAACTTTCCAGTTGTACCCCTGCAGTGTTATTGTCTTTGTTGTACTTTAATATTATGATCCGATATTTGTGAACTTGATTAATGATCACTTATTGTTTTAACCAGCAAGTCCGAAACAGGTTTTTTATTCTAGAGGTCTCGGGCATTGAAGTAGAAACGTCTTAGTTTTGATGTCATTTTGATTCGGTTTATTTTTTTTAAAAATTGATACAGTCGACATCGTACTTGCGACCACCTCTATTAAGCGATCTTTGTATTAAACGACCAGCCAAAAGCCCTCCCGAACGTTTTCAGTATATATATTCATTCCATTAAACGACTCTTTTATTAAACGACTAGCGACCACATTAATGTAGTCCCAACAGGTAAAATATTCGACAAAAATATCTATTAAGCGACCGGGTACCAAAATTCTACTGGGCATTTCTTCATCTGTGTTATTAGCGAGTACGTTTTGCACGTGACTGAATGCAATTAACCTTTGTATCAGTCAAACTAACAAACAATCTAGCTATAATTTTCATGGTGTGTGGACTTGAAAAAGTGTTCACGATCACAGTTAAAACAGATTTTAAAACCATACATGTATGTTCATAATAAATACAGTTACATTAACAGTTTTTACAAATAACTTTCCTTTTCATCTGACTGAAATTCATTAAGAGACCTTTCCATTAAGAGACCACTTCTTAGCAGTCCCTTGGGTGGTCTCTTAATACAATGTCGACTGTATTAAAAAACGATACGTAAGAGATATGTCTATGTATGCTTAAATATTTTAGAAATTTCTTATAGATCCGAAGACAAATGAAGTCCAAATGTGTGTTTCAGCACATACGTGTTTTCTTAAATGTTTTCTTGGACACAGAATACTTTCATCATATTTATGTAAATTATGAATATTGTATAAAATTAATCGTTATAGCAAAATATATACTATTTTAATTTAGTTTATTGTAGAATAAACTGTCTGTAAAAATTGAAAATCGAAAAGAGAATTTAACACTTACATGACAGGCTTTGACACAAGTTTGGTTACTCATTCGATGATCAAATAAGGAGAAAAAAATACACCTAAAGTACTAAAAAAACAACAATCTGCTGCGATGGCAAAATAGGAATCAACTATATTAATATTGAATTAAATCATGTGATGTAAAGACTGACCAAACTAATTTCGTGAAACAATTAAAATAAATTCAGATGTTTTATTTAATGATCTGATTTACATTTGGTCATTTTTGATATAAATCTTGATTTAACCATTTTTGAAATGTATTTTTTGTGTTTATTGGTAATCAAGGAAGTACAGTGAAATTTTGTATCAGACATAGACTAGATCCTAGAATGTGATATATCTTTTTTACAGTTACAGTCTATATCCTATGTTTAATATTCATAGTCTGATAAATTTAACATCGTTTCTCTGAAAAAAATCTCTAGAATAGACTGGATTTTGACTCTTCGAAATTGAAATAAACAAACAAGGAAAAGCTGTAGTAATATCTTTATTATCAGTGCAGTAGCTAGTCTGATACTTTTAACCGATTGTTCCTCTAAAAAAATCTCTAGGATAGACTGGCGTTTGACTCTTCAAAATTGAAATAAACAAACAAGGAAAAGCTGTAGAAATATTATTATTATCAGCGTAGTAGCTAGTCTGATACATTTGACATTGTTCCTCTAAGAAAGTCTCTAAAATAGACTGGTTTTTGACTGTACGAAATTGAATAACACAAAAGGGGAAAAAGAAATATCTTATTTTCATTTATTTTATTTTATTGGGTTTAACGTCGCACCGACACAATTATAGGTCATATGGCGACTTTCCAGCTTTGATGGTGGAAGAAGACCCCAGGTGCCCTTCCGTGCATTATTTCACCAGAAGCGGGCATCTGGGTAGAACCACCGACCTTCCGTAAGTCAGCTGGATGGCTTCCTCACATGAAGAATTCAACGCCCCAAGTGAGGTTCGAACCCACATCGATGAGGGGCAAGTGATTTGAAGTCAGCGACCTTAAACACTCGGCCACGGAGGCCCCATCTTTATTATTAGCCTAGTGGCTAGTCTATATAAGACACTGCAATATAGAGAAATCATTATTTTCATTTAGCGGTACAAATAAATCTATTTGATGCATTAAGGGGACTTAAACATGTTGTGCACATCAAAGGCATGTCTCAACATAATCCGTCATGTGTAAAAAGTCCTTACGTCGTTTTAGGCTGCAAATCTATTTCTAGAAATACGTTTAGATCTACATCTTGTTTTGCATAATATAACGAATACTACATCACATTTTTGACCAAATGTTGTTTACGGATCAATCAGTCAAAAAGGATTTTAAGACAATATTGGCACCAGTTCCGCGTTTGTCCATTAAATAATTTTGTCTGTAAACTTGTATATAGACCTGAACAGCATGAGAATATGCTACGAAACACTTTAACGAATAGTAAGTGGAAAAACAAACGTATTTGACACTTTTCACACTAGTTGCTTTACACAAAACTTAAAGTGATAAAGCTTGAGGACGATGAACACATAACTATGAGCAATAAACCTATGTTTTCATTGTGCAACCAGAACCTCGCAAATTTTAATCGGAATAAGTTTCCTTCATATGAATTGCGTAATCACATTGAGGTCTTCCAAGATACAAGAAGTCTCTAGACACTTATCCTCAAGTATAAATTAGGATGTTTTTTTTTGCACCCGAAAGTTTGTAAAATGTTGTCGGAAATGTACAAAAAAAAATCGATTTTTCACACACCTGGTCACATGGCCTCTAACATTGACCTCATTCAGCTCATATACGTTTGAAATCAGTACAAATGTTTTACATGACTGACAGATACACAAGATGTATTAATGTATCCATGTAATAGATAGTAACATAAAAATTTAGTATCCAAGCATATCAACGGCAGCTCCATATGACATGCCGCGTTTTGATTAATCTAAAGAACGGCCAATTTTTTTATAAGCAAGGCATGTTGATTTTCGCTACTACATTTTGCTATGTTCTAACGGCTGACAAGGTAATGCGATAATTTTAAGATGAATATACATAAATAGCATTGACGATCTCTTTTTAAGGGCTCGATCACATATATATAAGTAATATAGGCATCTCTTCTTCCTCGGACATACCACTACAGCAAAGAAACCTTTCGAGATATTCACTAAGCATCTTTGTGGGATGTTCCCTATTGCATCAGTAAGGGCTCGAATTGAGTCACAAAACGTCACAAGTACACATCAGTGAGCACTGAGACACTTGACTTTCACTTTTGAGAACCTACTGTTGACGAGCGCCTTCAGTGACTGTCAATCATGAACAAAGTCCAGAGTTTTATAAACCAGGAATATTGACCTTCACTTTAAAAGTGTGCCGACTTCGTCAAAATGGCATTCCAATGTACAAAGATATAATAAAATCTACGAAAAGAGTCAATAGATATTAAGACCCCACAAAATGAACCAAGGAAATGCGCATACTTTTGGACAGAATTGCATTACAGACTTGTATATGGTACATCGGCATACATAATAAACAACATATTATTATAAGAATGCCATGTGACATGAGTCTTAGACAGATATTGAATTTTCATCTACAACATGACCAGATTTGAATGTGGATCTACCATTGCAGATCTGTGTTCACATTGAATTTCGGCCTACGATTTAAACAAGTATTTTAATGTAGGTCTACGATTGTTACCTGTGTCTATATAGAATGTCGATCTACGACATGAACATTTTTGAACATTTATGTTGGTGTACGATTGTCGGTCTTAAAATCGCTTCACATAGGAGAATCTTTTTATACTTATTTTTACATTTACAAACATTTTTAATACAACAAAAAAGAATTTGGTAAGCTAAGATTAACATGCAAGATATTTCCCCATTCTTGAATTCTCATTAGCTTATCTGCCCTTTTCTACAGTTTATTTTGAAAATATCCTGCCAAAACTGGAAGTCAATTAATAAAATATGTGAAATGAACCTTTGGAAGCATCGAATGCAATCAAGCAATATAATAGCCTCGGCTGAATTGAGTCTGTTCATCAAAGGAAATGAAATGTACAACAGCACTCACGCCCCCTAGCACCGGCGTATTCCGAATTCTATTATAGTACAAAATGTTCTCCATGACCCTAAAGGAAATTATAACAAAAGCGAGTCCCAGTATGGGGATACTTTTTATAGCCGCCACACGGCACTCAAAGACCCCTGTTGGGATAGTTAATAAAAATAAATAAAGGAGAAAAACTTGATACAATGATAGATGTATAAATACATTTATCCATAACTTCTCAGCATTTCTCACCACATGACATCACCTTTCATTGTTTGTTGGTTATCACTTCACGTACTGTACACTACCTCTGTCCAGAATACATCGGAGAGCATATCACGTAGAGACTAGTTTCTTATGCCCTTCAAAATACGAAAAGTATGAAATTGTCGTAAGACAACAAGAAGAAAATGGCATGAACCTCAAACATTCTCTTAGTGCGTATTTCCATATTTCGAAGCGAAAGCAATACATTTATGGCCTGAAATGAAAGACTAAATGAATAATATAATGAATGAAATGAACACTTACATGTAAAGGCACGCGAAGTACGTTTATGAAATTATCGTAAGTTAACAAGAATAAAAATGTTCTCTACTTACTCAAGTGCGCATGCATGACGTTGGAGTGCCGGTATGTTAATACGTTTGATGCCCGTCACCATGGTTAACCATAATGGAAATGGCAATTACAGATGAATGAATATATTGGAAATGTATAGGGATATAGGAATTACGGGTTGGTGGACTATTTACAAAGACAGTATGGATAACACATAAATTATGCAATAGATACAAAACAAATTGTGTATCTGACCCTGCGACCCCTTACCCCCTTTTTATAATTTGCATATAATTACAATGTGCTTGCTGGTGGATTTTTAAAGCAATCCGTCTACAATATGTTTCCGTTACAGCTTCTTTATGTTGTTGGCCTACTTCGCAAAGCATGGCTCTATGGCTGTGTTTGGGGTGCTCTGTGCTTCCGGGAAATCTACCCTTACCTTTTAAACATCAGTTTACTTTTATTTCAATGTATCATCTCTTTCCCCTGTAACTTCACAAGGTAAAACCCATAGGGATGCGTTGTTAACATGTTCCTGAATGCATACTTTTCATGGAGTCTTTTGTTGTTTGGTGAATTCTTTTTAATTATAAGACTCAAAATTAAATTCATTGGGGCATCTGACATTTTTTAAAGAATGGTACTTGAATTTCTGATTTTCTTAATTTCAGTGGGGATATAGCTTGTAAATACATCTTATATAAAAAAAGATCTTTCATGCCAACGTAGTAAGACTAAAGAAATAATGTAGTATTATAATAATGGCACATTTATTCATTTTAAGTTACACTCATGAGTGCATTGTGTAAACTATTTTACAGTAATACAGTTTCAAGAAAGGGGTGCTTAATTCTAAAAGTATCAAAATATGCATCAATATCATTGAACAAATGTAATTATAACATTTCTAATGCACACGAGTAAACCTGTATTAACATGTAGCTTGAATTGATAGGGCGGTGCTATTTTATACGCAAACCCAAAATAATTTTATTGTATGGAGACCTCTACGGTGTTCACATGTCATTGTGTAAACGTTTCATCAGTTCATCGATATCTTATACTCCATAATAAGCTGAACTGCCCAGAGTATTAGTGCAAATACTAACGCGCAATTATCAAAAACCTTTCCAATATCTATCCAAGTGACTTCAAGTTCAGGACAGACATCATCTTCTTTGTGGTCTGCTCTTTCCATTTCCGCTTTTGTTACGGTAGTCTCATCTTGAAGTCTTATACTTGAAGCGTGTTGGGGGTTATTCATAACTAGACTTTGTTTGTTGATATCATCTGGTTCAATGGCATCGGCCCATGTCTGTTGTCGATTCTCAATTGTTGTTACATCTGACGTGGTTTTTATATTATAGAAATGTTTACAACGTATTATCCTCATACAATATCGCAAATACTTCGGAACATCTTTTTGTCCATTGTTATTGTATATTCTCAATGAAACGACAGTAAGAAATAGTAAAATGACACTGTACATTAACATACATATCATAAGATAATTCATGTCTGATAATGGTTGAGATCCCTTCGGCATGTTATCACTAAGGATACCCATGTAGACCGCAAATGACAGCAAAACTGTTATTGAAAATGACGTTCTTTCTCCTGACTCCTGTGGTAGCAAGAATACCCAAGGATTAAGGAATCCAAGAGTAAATATTGGAATTATTAAGTTTGCAATCACATACAAACTTCGCCTTTCGAATTTTATTGTGATGCTGAGTCGCGAAAACGTCACTGTTGACGTCACAGACAAGGATACATCTGTCAGTAGCCATGCACTATGAGACTCTGTGTCTGGTTCAGCCACAGTTATTGTATGGTTTGTGTCCTCTATCAGTTCTATTTCGTCTGAACTATATCCCCAAGGTGTAATTAATATTTTGCATATTTGACGATCAAATGGATACTTTGTTATATCAACTGTACAGATAGTTTCCAACATATCTAAACTGTTCATTGCAGCGTTACCATTATATTCGATTTTCACATTCTTACTATTTGTACCGGGAGCGTTTTTAAGATCCGGGTAGTCAACCATAATCACATCCGGAGTCCAAACATCAGAATGCGGGAGTACAATGTGCTCAACGCCACCATACTCGGATGCATTCCAGGTTAATCTATCTTCTTTCCATCTAAAGGTAAATGAAGAGAGAAAATTTGCTTTGCCAGAAAGATCATCAAAGCTCCTTAAGCCCCTAAATGTAAAGGTAATATAGACTTGCACAGCATGTGACTGCAGTATCACTGGCCGGATCCGTTTCTCATAGTTACTCAGTTTATCTTGGTAGAGACGATTGACGTCGTCAATCACTTGACACTTTACCGCCACAGCTAGCAATGTCAAGCACAATGGTAACCTCATTATTTAATCTGTAAAAAAGAATATTGTCGCGTCAATAAGAATTACATGAAAATATATACGATTTTGAGTATCCGAATATTTATAGAACTGTTTTGAATCTGACTTAAAGCAGCCAGCTTCAGATAGTATAATTTTACACATAATGTTAGTAAACTACCGAATAAATCATGAATAAATTTGTTTATAACTATGTGGCCGGTCTGCAGATTTTTGCCATTCCATAATGCTCAGATTTTCACAGGTCCATTTTTTTTCAGCGTGTGTTTCGTTGTTTCATTTCCAGCGGTGTGTAAACCAGTCCTATTCCGATTTGAATTTTACAAAAAAAAATCCATAATCTAAACAACTTTTGTTACAATGCTATCGGTAATTCAAATTAGCTTTTAAATGCCAAATAACAGATAAATAAATACACAAATTTGTGTAAAAAACAATACAATAGGGTTATTATAATAGTAGCTCAATTTGGCTCGAGTGAATTTTGCTAGTTCGGATCTCATGAGGCATTTTTATATACATCTATACACATCGATGACACATCAGCGTCTTACGATTTTGTTATATACCAGTACAACTAGTACAATTCGCTACTGAGACAGATCTGCATTCGGTATTAAAATTGAAAAAGAAAGTGGTAAAAAGTAGCGTCCAAATGAAATGATCGTGGTTTGAAGCTTTCAAAAATATCAAAAAATCAAACAATCATCCAAAATAAACATATCAATCTTAACAGAATTTTTAGAACTAATGTGACTACTTATGACTATATAGTAAGAAAAGATAACATTGAGATATTTTTCATAAACTGAAATTTATTTATAACATTACTTACGTCTCCTTTCATAAACAAATAATGTGTATCCGTTGCAATGTTACAAGTTATTGTGAATAATGAAATGTTCAAATACATATATCTCTTAAAACCATCGTTACGCGATCTGTTTTACTGATAGTACCACGGAATGTTTTTCCAATTTCACTAGATCGTGTTGACAGTGTGCGAGGATTGTTTCAAAATTATTATGACTTATTATAGATAAATTTAGGGATCTGCAGAAAACGAATGATGTGTTCATCTCCTCTTTGAAATCTCGCCCTTCAGGGTGTTAACATATTCAAAATGCAATGAAAAGATAGTTATTGTTACTGCGGGCAAAGAACCAAATAAATGTCAGAACTGCGTAAGAGACAATGCTTATCGAAAGAACGAAGTTACCTTCATTGACGAAAACATGGTTTCACGGGCCAATTAAACCCGCGATCGCGATATAACAAAATAATGTAAAAGCAGCGTATGGAACTGATATAACTGTTGAGATGTGGTTGCTTCGCGTTGGTGAACGTATCGCTAAGAAACGAGGACGGCCAATATTTCAGTGACACCAAAGCAGATTTCATTCCGGGTAAAAACTGAAGCCTCGATTTTAACATAGTCGGAAATATAATGGTTCTTTATAATAAATGTATTGTATTATTGTTGATAAAATAAATGATTGGCCTCATGATTTATTATTGATGTAAACCCCTGGTGGAATTCTCATGGAAATAATTTATTTTACATCTAGTTGTGAGAGAAGTATGTCAATTACTACTGAAACAGTGGATTTTAAGACCTTTTTCTTATACAAGACAAAGGCAGAGCAAATATGCACCCTGAAATTTACCTTTCCCACGGCATTTCGGAATATCAAGCGCAGCTGACTTATGACTCCGTTGAAGCTGCATTAACAAGTAAAATTATTTTCAGTTTAATGGCTAGCCTTTATTGTAAAATAGTCCGACATTACTCCCTTACATGTAACAACGCAAATGATAGACATTTTAATTCGTTTACAAAGACGATACAACCTTAACACGACGTGCAACGTCTCGGGTCAAGTATATAGAAAACTATGACGTCAACAAGTAATCATTGTTACAGTTTATTCTCATCTTCCACACGCTAAGAAACACACAGCAAACTGAAAACGTACAGTAGCGAATGCATATATGTGTACATAATTGAAACACACGCAAGCACACACACATAAAGACCATGTCGATAGAACCGAAAAAGGGTGGGGCACCACCTTGGATAGAACATTGGCAAAATCACATCGGGGAGAATTAAACGTGGATATGATGAGCACCGAAGCTCCCGCTTAAACCCAACAATGCTCCAAAGTAACCGGACAAAATATAAAAAAAAACTTATTCCAACCAGAAGAAATCGTATGACGAACAAAGCACACATTTTGTAATTGACACTTTATTGGTTCCAAAATGTAATGTCCTCTTTCTGGAAGCCTGAACAATAGAATCTACCTTATACTAAAACTCAAGACTAAGGCTAATTTCTGACAGTATTGGCTAATGAAAAATGTAGAATCTATTGGCTAAATTTGACATTCATCTGACGTTTGCTAATAAGACTAATTTATTTACTTTATCCAGCACTGATAAAGAAAAAAAAACAATAGGTAACAATTATACAAAATATGCCAGGGACGGTATATACAGTTCAGAAAATGAAATCAAATTTTATTACAGTTTCTTTTCCCACTGAAATATAGTGGTGCGTTTTGTAGGTAATATACTTCGATATATTTTAATATAATTTAATTTAATTTAATTAATAGGTAATGTACTTCGATATAATTTATCTAGAAATTATAATGTGCTTTTAAATTGTTTAGAGTTTTCTTCATGAGTAGAAATGAATGCTACTTCCTACTGGACTAGAAATATTTTGAAATTATTGATGATAATTGTAAATGTCATCACTTCTGCGTGAAAGACATTTTATGCCTGAACAATCTTACATGCTTGGATTCTGCATAATTACCTCTAAACAATACGAATGAAAAAATCGAGAAAAAAAACATCTATGAAAAACTTTTCAAACACAATTGATCCAACAAGAAGACAATCCACGGAAAAGATGTAATTAAAGATGTAATAAGGCTTGATCCATGTTGGATATTTATCCTTGTTCGTTTTTATATTTTAACAGCAATTTCAATGCTATACATCTTTCTGTTTTACAACAAACTTCATTAGTTGTTAAATATCAAACCCTTAAGACTATTTCAAAGACTTTATAGATGGATTTTAAAATCCGAACATACTTACAGATTTTAATTATTTCTGTATATGAGTCATGGAATTCAACAACAGACTTATTTCATTCTTACAGTACTTTATATCCTGATCAAGAGTGTGAACTTAAACAGCTCTATGGGTTTAACTGATGTATAACATACATTTTGGCGGCCTAAATAGATTATTGATACTCCTGATTTATTATAAAACTATGGTAGATACATTTGTATATGTACTAAATCAGTTTTGTAAAAGTAATTCGTTTTTAACATTTATATTTTCATGGAATTGAGTTCGCTCTCTATCTCTCTTCGAAAATGGCTAAGGTATACAATTTTAATTTTATTCGGGTGTATAATAATTAGTTAACTCAGTTGGTTTTGCTCTTGCATCACTCAGATTCAATCCGTTGTAAATTTTACTGACCGTCTGAATGAATAAGCTGGCATTAAGTACTTGATAGACGATAACAATGAAAGTAGATTTAGATAAATATGTTGTTGTTGTTTTTACTATGCCAACACATTTTCCTCAGGAGAATAAAACTAATTAAAACCATATCGAACGACTTACATTAACTGATACCAAATCCGTTGAAGCACAGTTGAAATCACGAGCAAATATGAATCGTTTGTCTTAGCGGGTCAATTTAAAAAAACTGCTATACCTAGTTCCGAGATGGATACTAACTTATAACAAATCATTAGTTAATGATATTGCATTTAATTCAATTGCCTTATTTTACTTTATTCTACCTCATCTGCATCACTGATGCCTATCAACCATTGATATGTATTTATAAACGACAGACACAGCTTGATAAATGTTTATAACCGACAGACACAGCTTGATAAATGTTTATAACCGACAGCTTGATAAATGTTTATAACCGAAAGACACAGCTTGATAAATGTTTATAACCGACAGACACAGCTTGGTAAATGTTTATAACCGACAGACACAGCTTGATAAATGTTTATAACCGACAGACACAGCTTGATAAATGTTTATAACCGACAGACACTTAAGTCAAACAATCTACAACATCGCCTTAACAGTAGGCTCTATACACAGGAAGTATAAGGGCACCCTTATACTGTTTTTGTTTTGTTTTTGTTGGGTTTAACACAATTATAGGTCATAAGGGGACTTACCAGCTTTGATGGTGGAGGAAGACCATAGGTGCCCCTTTGTGCATTATTTCATCACGAGCGGGCACCTGGGTAGAACCAGCGACCTTCCGTAAGCCAGCTGGATGGCTTCCTCACATAAATAATTCAACGCCCCATGTGAGGCTCAAACCTGAGTGAGGCTCGAACCCACATCAGTGAGGGGCAAGTGATTCGAAGTCAGTGACCTTACCCACTCGTCCACGTACTGAAGCCCCCTACCCTTATACTCTATCCGACGATATAACATAATCTAGAACTTTTTTTGACAGTGACATGTTTAGAGTATTCCTGATTAGAGGTGTTTTGACTTTCGTAGCTTACGACTATTTTCTTGTAAAAAATAAATTAAACTGTAAAAATTATTTATAATTCAGAGCAACAGATAAGCTGCGTTTTTGCGTAAATACCCAATCAAATTTGCAAAATACGCCGTAGAATTTTCTTCGAATGCGTAAAATAATACCCAATTCTAATCCCGATGCATGCGTATCATAGTAGATCAACGTTCTAAATATTCAAGTCGTACACAAACTTCCGAAGATGTCCAGATCTCAGATCAACAGTAAAAAGCCTAGATCGTACATCAACATTTAAAAATGTCCAGGTCGTAGATCAACATTTAATGAAGGCCAAAGTTCGTAAGCATAGATTAGTATTCCAAAGATCAACCTTCAAAGGAAGTCCAGGTCAAAGATCGTAAACATTAAAAAATGTTCATCTCGTACATTTAAGACAAAACATGGCATTAGGTGTACTTTGCTAAGTATATAATCTATTATGTGCTAGCCGAAGAACACTATATTAGTTAAATAATGATCAGAAATTCTAACCTACTTCCATTTTACCTGACGGCAAATAAGACAATCAGAAATCGTCATGAAAGTCGTGACACTTTGCTCACAAATCCGTTACCAAGGCTCGTCCGAAACCATTTCATCGTGTAACCGATATCCCTTAACGTGAGTGGAGTTTTTGCCACTGACCTTTCAAGGCGATACCCTACTGTGTTGCTTCTCCATATATGTTTTGTGTCTGTTTGTTACTTCTTTGTTATTATTGCATTCATTTGTGTTACCGTGTACATGTGTTCAGCCACTGTATACCTGTACACAATTTCACATACTCATATTTCCATATGGAGTGCTGTATGGGCGGCTGTGTTCTTTGAATGTAGCTTTTCGTGTTGGACTTTTGTACTTGTTTTTTAGCCTCACACGTGCCTATGATGTCGCCCCTCATTCTTCAACATGCTACACATTTCATTTTCTTATGTTTGGGTGCCACCCAAGGCTAGCAAACGATGCGTGTTTGGGCATCGAACCCAATAAATCTGAATCGAGTCCAATTAAATGTCTGTTTCCATTTGGTTACAGTTGAGATTAATATTTTGGTCTTAAAGACTTCATTTCATTTTTTCTGTCTGAATTTGTATCATTATAAAATGTCTGCATATTATGCAAATGAAATGCATACTTACACCACGAAAGCTCTGAATAACGATTTAAGTAGTTCTACATATATACAACGTATAGAATTGTATCGTTGCGACACACTGTCGTATGGTGAGCCGTAGGTTGAAACCCGCAAGTGTCCCTTTGGTCATTATTTGGCACAGATTTGCACCTGAGTAGAACATCGATAGCTTTTTCATATGACATATTCTACATTCTTTCGTGATTTCGAACCCACAACGGCGAGAAAGTCAGCGGACCTGTCAGCTTCGGAAACCACCGTATTAAATTTGAATTGCAACGACTGTATTAGAGAGCTTTCCTAGTCAAGCAGCGTTCGTTATGGTTAAACCGTTTGTATGATTTAGGTCATGTTTTTGGCATCGAACATTGGTAGTTCTGCGTGGAATTTCTCTGTGCATCTACGTACATAGCAAGTACGATACATTCTCACATGCTTAGTTGTTTTTTACTTATTTTTTTACTTATTTTGTTGCCTAGAAATATTGTAAACGAAGTAATTACTCATGTTAGGAAAAGCAGAGGCAGAGATTCAACAGGAACGGTCACGACCGAAGCACGCAGCCTCCAACAAACAAACCTCGACAGCAGTGAATACAATATATATCTGCAGAAAATAAAAAGAAGAAGCAAACAAAAGGTAATGCAATGTTAAAATGGATATCAATAAAGAAACTACCTTATGCAGAGAAATAAAATATCTATACTTAATAGAGAATCGTACAGGAATTTGACATTTAACGGCAAATGCGACAGTACTGGAAATACATTATATACAAGGATGACTAAACATCATATAATATTAAATTTTAATTATTTCGAGGCAAAAAGGCAATATTTCGGAGAATTGTTTCGCATACATTTCCATATTTGTCATTTTTCCTCTGATCAATGAATCGTACTGTTCCAGTAGTGAACATTTGCTTAATCAGTTCCAATGTTCGAACTGAATGATAAACATCTCTCCTTAATGGTATTATTATATATTAATGGTCTTGGAAATAAAAAAAAAGTCAAAAGCTTGGTCGTAGCCTAATGTCAAAAGTCATCTCCATGCATATATTTTTGCCTGATTATAAAATATATTCTCGCTTAACAAATCGCGCACGCTCACACGGACTATTATCCATCTAACTAGTTTCATTCCGTGACTCTAGTCACCCCCGCCCCCTGTGACGGTCCGTAAAATGAAAGTGATAATTACGTCAAGACTGCCATCTATATTTAGCTTTTTTCGTGATTATCTGGAATAACTGAATGCATAACATTCATTTTACCACATTTTGATTACAAGGCAGATGTAAGCTGAGTTGTACAAATGTTGAAGATGCCTAACTGAATTGTAACATGTGATTTATTTCATACCCGAAAATATGCAACCAGTGGATCTCTTTGAATTCTAATACATGACTACCAAATAGAATTCAGTATGTGTCGGTATGTATACATTTAAAAAAGTCCTATTCTCTTCGGCTCATTAAGTCCCGCAAATGTATTATTTTTTATTCTTTACCGAGTCGCTAACCATAGTTATTCACATATTTTTCGGTACAGCTCTTACAGTTTCTTACAAAGTGTCATTCCGAATTTCTGCACTTATATTGAACCTTTCGCCTGCAGATGGCAATAAAATTCGAAGAAAATAGTAATGCCTTTCTTATTTCTTAACGATATAAGTCTAAGCGCTTAATTCTTTTGGTAGGACAATTCTTTTATGATGATCATGGTTCGATTCAACATGTGATGAAAAATTGTTTATGAAATATTTGGTACTGGAAGAAAAATAAAACGTTGGAAAATCGTAGTTCAGACTGGTTTATTTTGAAATTATAGGGAATACATATTTTTACTGCATGTGAGAATCCTGCAAACATTTGACATTATGGTTCGTTTTTTCAGAGGAAAACATGACTTTATAATGTTTCTTATAAAATATTTGGTAACGTTTCAAATCGTAATAATATGTAAATAGTCGTTTTCATTTTTTTTTTTTTTTAAAGAGGTAATTTAACTGTGTTCATTACAAAACTGAATTCATTTGGACTAGTTCCCAGCAATAATAACCCATAATTGTTTGTTTGTTTCGTGTTTAGTGCCGTATTTCAGTTATGGTTTTGTACTAGTATCACTGTAAAAGCACATATTTTCGCCGGGTCAAAATCATAGTTAGCAAATTTGAAATATTGAGTATGCACGTGAGGTTTTATATTCGCGAGATTATAATAAAGGTTATATTTATTAAGAAGTAATCAGTAAATGCATGCATTCTTGCATACAATATTTGTAAGTCAAAGTTCATTATGCAACGTCATGTTGTTTCAACGTCATCTGATATCATCGAACTGGCTAACTTAACCAGCAAATAAATGTCTATAGTTCTTGGGAAAATACTGCAAGACAATGCGCACATTGAATTTGCGTTCCGTATGAAGAACTGATAAATAAAACGAATGCGATTTCTCTTTTTATAATCGTATCTATTTAGGTGCTTAGGAATCCACCTTGAAGCAATCTTTCGTATGTACTAACTCCAGTTTTTCTTTCAATATTCCTAGCACATTTTCATAAGACAGATTTTGAACTAATTTCTTGTTAGTGCATGTCAATCAATTCTTTAGATCGTTTCACTGGTTTTCGGTTTCGTCATCAGGCTGTCAAATACATTTTTCAAATACATGTATATTAAAAATTAATAAAACACTCTTTTGATGTTACGCATGCAGTAAGATCAACACATTATCTATATCATATCAATGTTTCAAAAGTATTGAAACACAAAGATATAATTTAATTCATTTTGCTACCACGTCCCATTTTTTAAAAGTCACGAAATACGCATGAAAAGTGTTTTTTTTTTTTTTAGAGAACGAGTGAATACAGTAATCGAACGATAATTTGATATTTGTAAACAAACGCAGTCGGCCGTATTATTTACCAGTTTAGGTAAATCACGCATAGACGATACGGATTAGTATCTCAAACTGAGACTCGATGAACAAAGTTACTTTGAATGTACTGTATTAGCGCAACGCGTTAGGCCGCTAGGTATGACATCCGAGGTCCGGAGTTCGATACTTGGTTGAAGTAACCTTTTATTAAAAATTTTTTTCAGCATAGATACAATACCGGTTTTTCCACTGCCTTTGAAAATAATACGATAATACAGCATGCACGGGTTTTTCGTGAACATCCATTTATACCGATGGAATGTAAGTACAGTACCCCCCCCCCCCCCCCCCCCCACAACACACACACACATATTATTATTACACTAACATACCATTCCATAGCTCGGAATGGCGAACATTGAAGAAGCTTCTGACGTGTGATTTCACAGCCTATGAAGGCGAGAAATCTGAAACGGACACAGCTGACGATCTGCAACATATACAGTGGATGAGCCGGAAATGAAATGAATTGTAAATTGCATTGATTAAAATTTCATTGATATAAAAAAGAAAGAAAAAGAAATTAGAAAAATAAAAA
Organism: Mercenaria mercenaria; assembly: GCF_021730395.1. Lineage (NCBI taxonomy): Eukaryota > Metazoa > Mollusca > Bivalvia > Venerida > Veneridae > Mercenaria > Mercenaria mercenaria. The sequence goes on from NC_069362.1 coordinate 32,746,868, forward strand.
AGTAATACACGTAATAAGAAAAAAAAAGAGAAGACAAACTGAGAATCAAACTGTAATAAAGCAAGGCTACATAAATCATTTCCTTAGAAAATAGAGCTCGAACTCGTGCTATTTTTCGCACTGCATTAGATAACCTACAGCTTAGCCACCTGAGCTATTTCACCATTCAAGTAAATTGTAATTTTCATTCCACAAGTATCATAAGAAAGCCTATCTAATTTACCGTGATAACTGACCAACCTAAATTATCTTTCTTAGACTCGCCTGACATTTTCGCGCCATTTTAATTATCGTTCGCCGACTGTACCATAGACAAGAAAACGAAATGGTATAGACTATGAGCCAGAAGGGGTTTTGCTCCCCTCCCCCCCCCCCCCCCCCCCCCCAGGGGGAATTTTGTGGACCATAGTTTTTTGAAACTCCAATGTGTGGTGAACATTTTGGCATAAAGTTTGCAACTGGCGAGTGGGGCTTTTCTCCGTAACACCACCTTAAAATACGTTACCCTCAAAACCAATAATTTTTTCATCAATTTTTACAGACGAATGGTACCATTATGTTAGTAAATCATTTCAAATTTGCATATTTTATTACAAGGTGTATACTAGATGCTGCAATTTGATAAAATTTCAATATCTAAAATGTGATGTTAAAGAAGAAAAATATCGGAAAAAGATATGTTACCCTAAAAAAAGCAACATTTTTGGCATGAAGTTTTTATTGCAAATTTAGATGACCAGGTAATTAGAAATTGAAGTTACTATTAAAAAGTTCAAAGTTCAGCAAAAATAATGATATATAGATTGCTAGTATAAGTTAAGGGAAAGCATACTTTTAGCGATTCTTAAAATGTAACGTCATTCTTCCAAAATATGCTAATTTTCAATCATACCTACTTCAAACATGTTTTTCATAAAAATGTTCTATCAATTTTATATTGACATTCTTTAGTTACACGTAATACAACTATATACTTATTTATCAACAAACCTCTAACTTGTAAGATGTCTTACATTGAATTCTACATTACATTTTACGTTACCAAACATACAAATTATATTGTATGTCTACATTTTCTTTTAAACACACTTTATCAGTTGAAAAAAACAACAACAATATAATTCTGTTCTCAACAGTATAGTTTTGCATTTCAAACTGAAGGTTTAACTTAAAACACGTATAAATATATCAAATTAAGTTACAGTTTACGTTACCGAACAAACTAACTATATCTCTTGTGTTCTGTTACCTTAAATATACTGTAGCACTTAGAAAAAGCATATCTACAATTCATTCTAACACGATCCGCAGCAGCTGCTATATAAACATATAGCGAATTCGCATATACATGAATCTACGATAAAATATAGCTCTTCCATTCCGCCCTACGATTGTAACATGACTGTGAGATTCTACTCTGCTTCCATTATATACAGTATAATACCGACTAAATATTCGATTTTTCAGTGCTAGTAGTAATAAAAAGTACATCAAATTTTCTGAAACAAACAATTTCTAACTGATGAATTTATTTGTTGATATTTTTACCGTAAGAAAATGTTTCAGCCCGGTAAGTTTCAACTTCAACACCAGTGCATCTATGTCTGGTCGTGTGTGTAGTGTACAATTCCTGCGTTGTAGCTAGGCACCACAAATGTCAACTAGATTCTACTTTGACAGTAAATAAATCATAATTCATGTTCCAATCTTCCAGACTCAAGTGTTTACGTGTTTATATGCCGCCGCAATGTCCTAGCGTGTATGTTTCAGTGCCATCATGTAGGTGACGTGTACTATTTTTAGAAACTGCATATATAAACTCTGCATTAAGTATTTATCTCTGATTTCTATATCCGACCTTAGATGTTATTAAAAATAACATTTTCACGGCAATAACTACTTAATAATTTAATTAAAATTTATTGAATATCGGAAAATTCCGTTTGATGTAACGCTTTCCATTCGTGGGGAGGTTTTTATAATAGCATATGGCCAACCGAATGACATAGCGTGCTAAAATGTAGTGCTGTAAAATGCGAAGAATTTGCGTGGTTAGAATCGAAATAATAAATATGTTCCAATAATTTTATCAGTTGATAAAATATGGGCAGTCGTTCGGACGCGAATATTAAATCACTCGTGCTACGCACTCGTGATTTAATTATTACGCATCCGAACTCCTGCCCATATTTTATTAACTGATAAAATATAGGCACATATTTATTATTTCTTAAATCAAAATATGTTTTTAACATTACTTTGCATTTTAACTTTAAACCCATGTATTTAAAAAACAGTCTACGTTACAATTTACGTTGTACGTTACCTAACATATAAGCTATACATTTTCATGTATTCTGTATTGTGAACATATACTTTATCTTGGAAAAAAAGCAAACTTACAATGATTTTTTTTTTGTTTTAAATATTTTGCTTTCAATTCTAAACACATTCTAGAACCTTATTTACATGGTCCATGATTACACCTTCACGAGAACACTATGCAGCCAAACATTTTTTAAACAATTGATATATATATTCAGCTATTTAAGCACATTGAAGTGACATACTTATAATATACACAGACATTGCCCAACACAGTGCTCTATAAAGATGCTAAATTTAAAACAGGCATATCACGATATTTAGAAATCTTGTGCATGTTTATGCATACACATTTTACATTTTGTTAACTGCTGTATTTTGTAACTGTGATTGTTTTGAATGTACAGTAGATTCATTCATTTACATAGACTTCATCCAACATGTTGTCAATCTCAACTGTATCCTTAAGTAGATGTACATGTATCTTCTATGGAGCCGGTATCCAGTAATGGTCATGACTGGAATACTGTGACTTTCTTTAATACGGTATGTATATATTGATGGTAGTTCAATAAGACAATTATAGGAACTGCCTCAAAATAGGATATTCTGCAAGTGAAATTAATGTAACTCTAGTAGGTAAAGTAAAGTGCATTTGATTGCCCACTCTGAAGGCAAATTCTTACAAAACTAACTCTTTTGATGGCAAATATGGGACTTTAAACTTTTATGGGTGAATTCCGTTACCAATTGACAAGTTTATTCCAGACAGAGGACCTATTTGATTTCCAGTCATTTGAACCTCAACTGGTTTCTAGAGAACCTAAGGTCAGAGACAAATAACACTATTGGGGAATATTGTTACTAAAAGTCAAGCCACTTGTGTGAAGTTCGGAGGCCACTTTCTTCCAAAGGTTTGTGTACCTCATACTAGCAACCCTATTCAACATCAACATCAAAAGCCCGCTAGAGTACTGCCCTTCAATCACACTGGGCAGTTGCCTTTTAATAATGTTGTGTACCAACAGTCAATCTATCATTGTTTTATCTAGGTCATGAGGGCATTTGTCTAGGTCATGAGGGCATACAGGCCTGGTGGTTGCCACCACTAGAAACCTTATTGTATTCGGTACCACCTTCTCTAACAGGGTTCCATCTTCCTGCATTTAACCCAAGTGCATGTACATCAAGTCCATCTCCATGACAGCAACTATGGAACAAATATATGTTGAGCAATACTTGTCCTGCGTCGCAAACTGCAGTGTCGTTGTTTGGGGATCAGTGTCCTTCATGTCTATTTTACTAATTCCTTCATTCCGAGGTTGGTAGTTTACACTACCCTTACTGTGCACATTTCGGGGGAAAGGGTTGGGTTATGACAACAATTACTGTATGGACCTTGCTCCTGAAACTATGGCTTTACACAATTATGGAAACATCGACTTGGAGGGGCTGGGTCTATGGGATGTGTTCATGTCTCCTGTTCTGATGGATAGACCAGTAGGGGCACGTTGTGCCAGAGTCTCACTTATTGGTCTGGTTTTGGCTTGCTTACCCTTACTCAGTAAGTGGACGTGTGGATTTGGTTAAGTGGCGGCAAGATCAACTTATCTCCAGTGTGAGACTGCAGTCTCTACAACTGATGGTAGATATGGCTGTGCAGCCTTTATTTAACCACAACATCCTTTGTACTTGGGTTGAAACACGAGTCCCTTCCAGATGGGTATTGGTATTTCGGGACCTTTTGAGGGACCTGTCTGGTTTAAGCAATAGAGATTCTTGGGCTGGAGGCCTAGGAAAGGGACTTCGGGTCATGGATCATTTACTTGAGACCCTCGTTTAGATATGTGTCAGCAGAGGCAAAGCCCAGTAAGCAATAGACGCAGAAACTGTGTCCATCTGTTTGAAGTCTTCCCAGCTCCCTGGGTATCCCAGGTTTATCCCTGTGAAAGATGCAGAAGCTATGTCCATCCGTCTGCCAAACTTTCAAGAAAACCCAAGTTTCTCAGATTTGTATGTTTTGCTAGGTATCTTGACTGTGTTTTAGAAATATAGGTCAGAATGAGTATCCCATAGTACACATTAGTATGGGTATTCCAGCACGGTAATAATTTGGTACATTTCTCTTTGCAACCCAAGAGTTTATGAACTAATGCAGTATGTGTATCACCTTGCATACATTAGTGTCAGTATTATGGTCCTTGCTCTGGGTATCCCAGGGCCTTGATAATTTGGTATTTTTTCCAGGCATCCTGGAAGTTTATGAACTTGGGTAAGGGTATCCCATGATCTTAAGTTTTGTTATTATATGATATGTATGGAATAACTGCTTCAGTATAGTAATTAACCATCCATTGGGGAATCTCGTCTGTTTTAAGAAGGAAGTATTTGTGGTCTGCTTCGCATTAGATGTATGATTGTTATTGGCAAAACCTCTAAGTTAATTATCCTGCAGGGTATCCCTGTTATGTCTGATTCTGCAAGGAATCCATTTGGGGCCTCCCAAGCCCTTTTGACCCACTTTATAGAACAGGGCTGGGGGAGTGTAGTGAGAATGATGTTAATGGTAACCAAGGTCACTGTCAGAGGTCACAGGAGAAACAGCAAATCAGCGAGGAGGATCGACATCACATGGCTAGGAGGATCAATCGTTTACGAGGAGTATCTCCTCTAGACCAAACTCTATTGAATGCAGTTGTATTTATCATCAACAACCGAAATCTAAGGCCATCCGCCTTTTAGCGTTAGAAACCTCTTCCACCCCTAATAAGTGTGTATAGTGAATACCATTTTTCACTTCAAGCTCAATGTCACACTTAGTCGTCAGAGGTCATACCTTAGGACTAATATTGCTTCGCATTGCAGAGTCTATGTTATTTAATTATACTAATGATAATTATGATATGCAGTCATACTGGTACATTCAAAGAGCTATATTTTCTTAATATACATTTAAATAATATTTCTAATGAATTATAAAATCTATATACATTTATTTGATAATGTTGTACATGTCTGGTGATGTTTATTTATAGTCCAATGTATATTTTTTTTTAAATCCTGACCATATAGGTAATACCAATATTTTACATATTTTTTCTTTAACACATATTTCGGAAAGGTAACGTATCATATGTGACATAATGAATAAGTTAACTCTAGGGACAGTTTTATTATATATAAATTTAATTACTGAATTGTGTATTTGCCATTATCAGTATTTTACAACTTCAAAAATCATCATTGTTGATATATTTCTAGGTTCTAGTAATTTCAAAAGAAGTAACGTAAGTTATGGATAATACATAACATCTATGCACCTAAAATGATATGAACATATGATAATTTCTATTTTAAATACATAAACATATCTAAGCGTCTTGTTTATTACGATTAATTGTACAACAGGCATGTTTATAATATTAAATTAACATAAATGGTGAATTAAATGAAAATTTGCATTGTAACGTATTTTAAATCTCCGTAACTCGTTAAAACCCCAACGGAAACTTGCAAACTTTTGTCTGTGAATACCAACTACCATAAGGTTTAAGAAAATCATAGTGTTGAAAATTCCCCCTAGGGGGGGAGCAGGGTCAATTGTCAGCTCAAGGTCTAGTATGTTTTGATTTGATTGTGTACTAGAAAATGGTTAAATATCGCATAAATATTGAATAGTTTTTATATGGCACGACAAGGACATTATTTAGTTTTTGCTGTCATTTTCTTCCCTCATCACGTTTTACGATTGTTTGTAAATTTTCAAAAAACAGATTGAAGTTTAGAATGAATAAATTTATATGATAGTATATTATGTGAAATATTTTGAACTGTTACCCGCAACTTATTGCTCTGAGCGTACGGTAAATTTCAAAAAATGTCCTTTCAGTATTTTTAACGACAATATCAATATAACAATTTGCGGCTTAGCTGTTTTGTTAGGTATAAGTAGGAATTTTAAACCGAAAATATAGGGTTTTCTTACCAAGTATCATCAAAAATATAGGAATTCTTTTAGCTATTATAAAATCCTTCTACCGTCCAACTGTATGCAACTCACTTCTTTGCCATTTCTCCTTGTTGTGTTTAATTGTCACCACCTTAGAACTGTAATTTCAAAGAAATGCCTTTTATTTTAGCCAAGTTCGATACGATTGAGAGATTTTTTAAAATTTAAATCAATATCTGAGTAAAATTTTGTACAGCTTTAAATCTTAAAACAGCTTATAGATCTAAAGATAGCAGACCGAAAGAAAGTATGTTGAGAGCGGAGGGGAGTGTTGGGGAGCTCAGTTGCTAACTGAATACAAGATCTCAACGAAATAAAAAGTGTTAATGAAATTGAGATATGACACACGTAGAAGTCTCTAGATAATGAACTCCGTAATTGCTTGTGTACTTACTTCGTGATGCGTGTTAGAAGTATGAAATATTTAAACATATGATACTCAAGTCATTTGAAACAATCATTTGGGGAATCATTGCTGATTGCAAATACAAACATTTGTTTACATTTATACTTGAGCTTTCAAATTTATTCTATCATGAAATAATTCACATAACATTTCCATGCAGGTGTGGACCACTTCAAGTAAATATGTTTCAATAAAGAGAAACAAGAATGTTTAAGCACTGCGCATAAAGTACATGTAACACAACTCTTGTGCAAACCAATGCTTTACAAATCTTTGTATTTGATTTATATTGTTACTCCTGTAAAATTATATTTGAGCCGTGCCATGAGAAAACCAACATAGTGGATTTGCGACGAGCATGGATCCAGACCAGCCTGCGCATCCGCGCAGTCTGGTCAGGATCCATGCTGTTCGCTTTCAAAGCCTATTGGAATTAGAGAAACTGTCAGCGAACAGCATAGATCCTGACCAGACTGCGCGGATGCGCAGGCTGGTCTGGATCCATGCTGGTCGCAAACCCACTATGTTGGTTTTCTCACGGCACGGCTCATTTAGAATGTCGTTGTTTGTTCAATTATAAACTCCACTTCTTTAATCATTGTGATGCATAATTTGAGACTACTCTTCACCTCTTTCATAGAACAGCAATCCTCTAGAACGGATTAGGTATACGGCTTAAATAAATGAATGTACCAGAATAAGAATACTGTTTTATTCCCTCACTCTCTGAACCTTCTCCTGGATATAAGAAATCGGTCATACGGTAGACAGAAATCCTTGACATAGACAATTGGCTCGTCGTGAATTCCGTGACAAAGTGACGTTAGGTTTATTTTGCTATTTAAATTCCTTGTTCAATGGAAGTCACTTATCTGAGGCAAAATAACACTATATTACAAGAAAAAGTTAAATATTGAACTGTAAAATCCGTTTTCGATGACGGCAAATAATACAAAATTCGTCCCGAATTCCGTGACATTTTGATTAGGATCCCGTTATTGAGGCTCGTCAGAAACCATTTCCTCGTGTGATTAACATCCCTAGACTGTTGTAAAGTAATTTTATATTTGTTTAAATACAGAGAAAAGTCGAACATCGGGACAGATGCTAAATAGATATGTGTCATAAGTTGTAATTCACCTTCCCATGTAATCGAAATCGAATGTTAAAGCAATGAGTATTGAACAAGAGTGTTTCTTGGAGCTGGTAACTTATCTAATGCTGAATGAAAACATATTAAAAATATGTCCTATTGAAAATGTGTTTATCTAATTAACCGATGTCAGATTAGTTCATGGATTGATATACCAGTGTATGGTGCCAGGCTTTTGCAAAAACAGGGCAGTAAGACATTTAAATCCATGTGCCGAGCGCCAAATAAATCAAGAAAAGGTGCATGAATTGTTCAAGTGCAATATTACGAAAAACGAGAGCGCAAAAATTAGGTAAATACTGACATATTCAGAAATACTTCTATTACATACAACTTCACATCTATGTAAGTGTGAATCAATTCCACCTGCATTTAAAGTTCCATAAGGCTTAAATTTTATGTTAAAAACAAATGAGGCCCAAAAAAGTTTCTTTGTTTCCGGTAACATGCTCAAAAAAGTTAGGGTAGGTAGGTCGGAATTTTTTTTTTTTTTTTGGATTTTTTTTTATCAAGGGAGACTTTTCAGAAAGTGAATACAAACAAGGGGGTTATGCCTTTAGAGCATCAGTAAGTTGATTTTTAACATCACTTAGCATGTTTAAAGCATAAAAAGTGTAGTTTTGCAATTTTTTGTTAAAAAGTTGAAAAAAATATTCTCCAAGGACATAAAAACATTTAGGGTCGGGCCAAAAGTTTAGGGTAGGTCGGGATACCGGAAACAAACATTTTTTTACGCCTGATACAACTGTCCAAATAGATGTTATGCATAATTATATGGTTAGAAAACTGCTACTTTTAATACTGCACATGAACTTTTACAGCAAGAGTCATAACGGGAGGTAATTAAGAACAATAAATTCATTAAAGTTTCCTACTGTATTAATCATTATTCAAACCTTTGACAAATATCAGAGAAAACAATAATCAGAAATAGAATTTCACAAGAAACTAATGTATTTTCTATTCGTGACGGAATATGTGGCAGCCGCATTTTGAACAAACTCATTATGGACTTCTAAGCGATCTTACTAACAGGTCATTATCAAAATATGGGAGAAACCAAACTTTCAACCGAATAAATACACGTCAAAACTCGCAAGTTTTACAAGTTTGAGTCATTTCTAACAAGAGGGCAAGAATCATCTTATGGTCATCTTACAGACAAGAAACAAGCTTATCATGATAGATTTTATATACATATATTGGAGGATTCTTCAGAATTTTTGCTTATGATAACATTCTGGTTCTTGGACAACGCACGTTTTTTGTACTTTTTATGATACTATAAACATGTACCAGTTAATGATCTTTAACATTTAACATGTCCGCTCAAATTGTTCCTGATGTTCTAAACAGGGGAACTATTTATAAACTTAAGGTATTGTTTCTGTGCACATTTAAGAGCACAATTTTACTAAAATGTATTGTATCAACTTTGACAATAAATGTTCTGTCCCGAAGTATGCACTATTGCACATTGTGTGAAGATGAATGAAATATCGCTTTAAGGACATTTTCAGAGTGCAAAAAGGGAACTTATTTTGTCAAAATTAAAGTAAGATTTGTGTTACCTTGGACATAAACTTGCCTTATTATCATTACAATATAATATGTTTTGAAGTTCAATGCAATACCAGCATTAGCTTCAGTGGATCTTTAAAGACATCATCAATTTTGCTATATTTGGGGAATAATTTTGTCAAAATAAAAGAGAGTTATGGAATTGATATGTAAACTAACAGTTTTCATCAAATGTATGAACAGGTTTTGGAAATATTAACTGTTAATATTTATAGCCATTTTCAATGTGGAAAAAGGGAAATAATTCTGTCAACAGAGGTCGCTGTTATGGTGTCCGATATGTGAACTTGAATTATGATGCTTTCAACCTGATCTGAAGTTTTAATGGAATACTCCAATTTGTTTCAGAGACGTACAAAGAAAACATCATTTTTGTCAAATTATCCATGTCAAAAAGGGTTAACAATTTTGTCAAAATTAAAGGCAAAGTTAAAGAACGTACGTGTGTAAACTGACATTACGTCCTCAAATGTTTGTATGAAAGTTCAGTTAAGGGGGAATGGTACTTTGTCAAAATTTAAGATTTGCTGATTGTCTTATATACCAAAATAAACTTGAAGATATTTCCAATTGATATCATCATCTTTTAGAGCAATAAACATGCGTATGACGTTACCATGACGTCGCAAACATGACCCGTTTTCGCGCTTTTTACGTCCGTTAATGGTAGCACTAAAATAGTATAAAACTCGATACTACAAGCGTATTGTTGGCGTCAATGCATTAGATTATATATCAAACGACAGAATAAAGCAATTTCTTAGTGATTATTAACATGAACAGGTATTTTCTATCTGAATTTTCGAAGGAGGTTCGAAAACAGACATTTGGTTGTTTAAGAAAATTCAGGAAGAAAATCGATTCTGATCCATTTTGCAAAAAACTGGCCCGTGGAATTTTTGCCAAATTTTTGTATGTGAAAATTCATTATATTGTTAATATCTATGCCAAAATAGAAAAAAGTTCACCGAAGCGTTTTTGTAGTAAAACCGTTTGAACTTGACTACTGCAGCGTCGTTAAAAGACATGTAATCGTTATGTAACGTTACATGTGTTTATTTTAAGGATGTAGGAGCGAATTTTTTCTAACGTAAAGAATTTTTTCATACTCAGTGAGCTTGAAGAACATTTGTTTCCAAGACAAACAAGAGAAGAAAAAACATAGGTCACCGAACTCGTTTTAATTTTATAGGGCATTTTCTTCACCCACTGCTTAAGCATTTCTGAAATTTTGTAAAAATAGAAAAATGGTGATACTTTATAAAACATATAATATCCCACTTAATGTTATACGGATTTCGGGTGTTACAGGTTAATATAAATACAAGGTGATGCCAGTATTATATAAGCATAAATGTCACTAACAATTCTCTTTCATTTTCACATATTGACATAATTACCCCACCCACTTTATTGTCAATGGAAAAAACGTATTTAGATCTACAAAAAAAATTCTGACGTTAAGATTTTCAAAATATTTTGCAGCTTTAATGACCCACAAAAATGCTTCAAAATGGAAAGAAAAAAAGTTGGGGTCACCGTGCATCTAAGAGATTTATTAAGAAAAAACTGTTAAAAATTGGTGAATTTTGATATTTTTTGTTCTTTTTGTTTTAATATATGTTTTCTAGATAATATAATGTGCTATCTTGAAAACTTTTATTTCAATTATAGCTCATTATTATATGTATCAGTCAGGAAAATTTCAAAACCAAACCTAATCTACTTTAATAGATATTTGACATTACCTACCCCTACCCCATTGTAAATCTTACGTCAATTTTAGGCAAATACCAGCCAAAAATAAGAATGAAAATTTTTTTTTCTCAAAAAAATAGAATCTATTTGCTTAAATGGTACATTATTAGCCATATTTTAATTATCTATCATTAATTTTGGGCAAAACATTTGTTAGAAAGCACTATTCGGAGAAACATTTTTCAAAATGGCGGATATCCTGAAAAAAACGCTCGTACATCCTTAAATGGCTTGTCATAATTCTACCTGGAAACCTATAAACAAGCAGTTATGAGACATGAATTAAATATTTCAATCTAATCGTAAAAATATTACACATTTCATAACATGCAGTATTCCAAAATATTTTCATTGAAAAGTGCGTATCTTTTAAATTACTAGAAGTTCTTGATTTTCATTTCAATAGCCACTGCATGCACCTTTTTCAAACTCAGCTGCTCTCTAAAATAAGTCGCGATAAATACGGACAGTTCAGAAGGCTAAAAATGTTAAGTTTTTGAAGAAAGGGAGTGTCGGGAGTGATAATAAAACGGAGAAAAGCAAAATAGAAGAATCGTCGATTATGCATATTTTGGTAATGTATTTGACAATGGTTGCAAAATATGCGGAAAAAGACTTTACTGAAGCCCGCCCGCTTAGCTCAATAGGTAAAAGCGTTGGTCTACGGATCTCGGGGTCGCTAGTTCGATCCTCGGACGGGGCGTATGTTCTCCGTGACTATTTGATGAACGACACTTTTTCCTATTTTGGCACAGCCATTAACAAAATAATGAATTTTTACATACAAAAATTTGGCAAAAATTCCACGGGCCATTTTTTTGCAAAATGGACCAGAAGCGATTTTTTCCCTGAATTTTCTTAAACAACCAAATGTCTGTTTTCGCACCTCCTTCGAAAATTCGGATAGAAAATACCTTTTCATGTTAATGATCACTAAGAAATTGCTTTATTCTGTCGTTTGATATATAATCTAATGCATTGACGCCAAAAATATGTTTGTAGTATCGAGTTTTATACCATTTTAGTGCTACCATTAACGGACGTGTCATGTTTGCGACGTCATGGTAACGTCATACGCATGTTTATCGCTCTAAAAGATGATTATACAAATTTGAAATATCTTCAAGTTTATTTTGGTATATACGACTATTAGCAAATCTAAAATTTTGACAAAGTACCATTCCCCCTTAAATGCATGAAACGTTTTCAGAAATATTTAAAGAAATGTCAATTTTGGGAAATTTTCCGTGTGAAAAGGGCAAATCATTTTGTCAAAACAAAAGTTTGAGTTATCGGACCCGATATGAGAACTTGCCTTATGAGCCTACAAATATCGTGTAAGTTTCAACTTTATATCTATATTGGTTCTCAGGAAGGCATGGGTTGGACGGACGGACGAGACGGGACAAAGTGATTCCCATACAGCCCCAAACAAAAACCGTGGGGCGGTGGGGGGAGACGGGTTGGGGGTTAAATAATTAATCGCTGAATCTTCTGCAGCAGTCCATTTTATTTGTATCAGCACAATATGTTCTTCAAGCAGCTGGCAATCGCTATACTGACTTTCAACATGCATGTAGATCTACACACGTCAGAAATATTTGAAAATGAATAGCTCTATGTTTGACTGGATGATTGCAAAAATGAACAAAATCGTTCAACATAAGATGAAATCGGGTAACTATGAATTCAAAGCAAAGCTCCACACGCACATGGAGAGAGTGAGAGTGGCCGTGAAACAAACTGTACAGGAAAAGATCATCGAAATTACCTAGAAACTCAATATTTTACAATCATTGTCTTCTCAACTGAATGCCTACTCTGCATCTACACGAGAAGTTCGCAGTAAAAAGCGAGTTCATTACTACAAGCACCACCAAAAACACAGGTAGGTGGTCCTACTGATGTAAACGGTGACAGGATCGCTAATTGCAAATTATAAAATAAAAAATTCACGTGAATACTTTGAACTGTGTCTGATGTAATTTGTTAAAATAGAAAAAGTGGAAAACCACAGGTCGCCCAACACGACATAAACGAAAATGTTGCAGGCTCGGTTTAATTGAGTCTGTTCATAGACAGTAGTGGTAATGCTTTCTACCGTCCACGCCTTCTAGCCTAGCCCCGGGTTAAGCAGAACTGAACATTTACACATGTGATAAGTACCAGAATATAATTAGAGACACCCGCAGATGCATCCATACGGCGGTGCACATGGAACCTTCAATGATTCACAGCGTGCAATTCCTTGAAAAGCGGTGTATGGTCCCCAGTTAAAATAATGGGGTTGCCCTAAACGAGAAAACAATGAACAGAACTAAACAAACTGGAATTTAGACAGAGGATCTGAGGTTATGGAGCCTGCATATCACAGAAACTGCGAAAAGACAAAATTAACAAAGGTGTCATCGTCACAAAAAAAGCCCGCCGAGGTTGTCATTCTTGTATCTGACCTTTGACCTCTAATTGTGACCAGACCTTATACATGTACCTAGGGACCTGGTTCTTCGCATGACACTCCGTCTTATGATGGTGAACACTTCTGCCAGGTTACATCAAAATCCCTCCATGCATGAAGAATAAATGCTCCGGACAAAGTCATTCTTGACCTTAGACCTAGGGACCTGGTTCCTGCGCATGACACTCCGTCTCATGGTGGTGAACATTTATGCCAAGTTATATCAAAATTCCTCCTGAACGATCTGAAGAGATCGAAATATAACAGCTCTGATTGAATGTATTGGGAGACTTTTTACGGCCGCCACATGGCACAAACAACGCTGCTGTGACAATAAAATAGAAACAGTTGAAAGCAACAGGTCGCCTAACACGACATAAACGAAAATGTTGCAGGCTCGGTTAAGCCATAGGGCATCCTCGATATAAAATTGAAATAATATATTCACTATTTTGCCATAAGGTTTCTGTGTAGTTTGTGTTATGTAAATGTAACGATAAATTTCAGTTAAAAATACTTTTAATTTTCTGTGCAAATACATTTCAATGCATGTTTATCATGAAAAAATATTTAGTCTAATTAAAACGCGATCGCACTAATATCACTCAGTTACTTTCAGTATCGAGCGAGATACGATTAACTGAAGCACATGTTCATTAGAAATTAAGTAGTTGGATTTAACTAAGACTTACTAACATTATAATACAATTTCTTGCCGAATGGTCACATATATCCGTTCTATATTCTGTTCAGTTTTGTATTGTCAAAGCTAACATATTTTAGCTAGTCAATTGGCTACGTTACATCATTTGTTCTTGTCACGAATCTATAGGCATTCCAGGTGGTGTGTTAATACTTCACTATCTCTAGTTAAATTTCATGCTATATTTTCGTCACTTGAAAGGTGTTCTTAAACAACAAGTGAATTCATTTTATACTCTTCAATGTTTGGCTCCCTTATGGACAAAAAATAACATCATTTTTCGCGATTCATAAGCGACCTTCATATCGCCATATTGTATTTTTGTCGAATATGCGGACATTTATATTTTCCATATTTGCCGTCCTCTAACCATTTGATTCTTTTAATGGTATTTGTACGTCAGTTTTCTTCCTTTCTTCCCATGGTGCGAGCTCACTGCTAGCAAACACCCCAAATATCACGGCGGCAAAGACGGAAACTGCTGCAGCAATGTAAAACACAATTCTCCACTCTGCGCTTGTTTGCTAAAATCAGAACAAAATTTGCTTAATTACAGATTTTGACATTTTTTCATAACATATATAAACTAAACATGAGAACAATATAAATCTCGATAATGAACAAGTATTTTTTGTCATTTTCATTTTATACTCTTTTCAACCTCCTCCGATTGGCACGGCACGCTGGCGAAGAACCTGTCAAAACTGGTTTGGTTATAATAACCGCTAAATAAGTAATTGCAGGGTAAAAGACGTAAATACAAATTCTC
This sequence comes from Mercenaria mercenaria, assembly GCF_021730395.1. Lineage (NCBI taxonomy): Eukaryota > Metazoa > Mollusca > Bivalvia > Venerida > Veneridae > Mercenaria > Mercenaria mercenaria. Next base: position 32,762,030 of record NC_069362.1, read on the forward strand.
GAGACATATTGATTGTTTAAGATGATATGCCACAGCATAACGTATATTATTAATTATTGGGTTGTTTAGTAATCTTCCATGGAAATAAACGTCGGTATGAAAAATGGGAGCAAGGCGTTAGCCTAGCACCTATATCTATCACACTGTCCTCATATTCCCATGGAGGGTCACTAACCGACCTAATAATTAATAATATAATATTAACCAATTTGTAGTCAATGAAAATGTTAGAATCTGGTGTGATGTAAAACAAAAAAGTACATAATATTATAGGTTATACTTCCTTACGTTTTTGGTGAGTTCAGCTACCATTAAAGGTGCCAGAATTCCCGGTATTGAAGCAATGGCATTAGATATCCCAAATATGATAGATGCATACCTGAAAATATTTAATTTCAACCTGATTAACATAAACATATGGTCACACTTCTAAGAATTAAAATTGTATAGTGACAGTAAAATACAAATTTTACTAGACTTCAGGTTCTTCACCTGTAAATACAGAAGAGGTTCACATAATATTACATATGAGACTTATCCAGATGTCAGTAAACATCATTTTTCATTCGAAATAACAGAAGTATAGCTAAATACTGTCACATCTTAAAACCATTTGGTTTTTTCATCATCATATTCTCAATAAACAGAAATTACCTAGGTGATATATCAACAGCTACACATGTATGTCCGCCTACACATCCAACTGATTCAAAGAATGTACAAAGACATAGACAAACTATCACAATTTCTCGCAAACTACAATCCAGATACCCAGGAATCAACACAAATGCGGCCACACCAAGCAACCCTACAAATGAACAATATACTGCGCAGTTAATTTACCATGACATATTACCTCAAGTTACTGAACCTGTAATGGCAATCTGATATTTCCGTTTCGTTACTATTTTCGTAACCGATTTCGGAACTTCCCGGCTGTTTTATCTAAACGACATGAATACCGAAATAAGATACGATGGTTACGTAATCACACGGAAATTACCGACTGTCAATACGGGTCCACTACCTTAAATTGTGACGTCCTATGAGTTCTTGCAGGTCGTATAAACAAAGAACAAAATACTAAATTATCTGAAAGATCCAAATTTGTAAAATACATAATACGAGGGCTCTTCAAAAATAACATAGACTTTTTCTCTAGCTTTTATATACTTTAATGAAGCAAAACAAGAATATACCGTCATGATTTCAATCTTTCTACTAACTGCACTGCAAATTTGACGCGATTATGACCATGCAGTCAGGAGTTACGCCTCCTCAAAAACAGTCACTTACACGGACCCGGCGCACAGCGATCATATTTCAACGACGTTAACTACGTCGTGCCTTCATTTTGATGCTTTCATTAAGTTTGCATTAATTCATATTAAATTTTGTAAATTTCTTTTATAAATTTTCATGAGCAATACTTAGTTGTTTGTTTAGAATACTAAAAAGTTATGAACATTTATGCCACATATCTCGGACAGGGTACTCAACGTGAGTACTTGGTCTTTATCTACGGCGTCATACATTGGCGTTAACGTCCATTCGCAGATTTTCCGTTTTCTCCCTCCATCTTCGCTATCTTTAAGCAATTCTGGACCATTTGAGAATCGTTTGTATCACTTGAAGATAAAGACACAGATGACTGAAAATTGTTGTGGCGTCTGCTTCATTAGTTTATGAATTTCAGTTGCTGTTCGCCAAAATTTCTCCATAACTAAGCAACTGTCTTATTATCTATGCGAGTCGATGACGACATTACATGCATTATAAACAGTAATTCTCACATAGTTTAAACGTTGTTTTCTTCCGCCTCCCACGTCGGAATGACGCCATACTCTAGGTGCATGTCATCCTGACGTGTTGCTGCACTTTGACGTATTTTTGGGCAAAAAAGTATACTATTAGTGCGAACATTAGCGATCGAATTCAAATCACGACAGATGAAAAAGCGACTGCGCCGGTTATCCGTAGCTATGGTAATAAAAACGTTCGACGCGCTTCGCCTATCAGCAAAAATGTTACAAAAAAAGTATGACCAATTTACAGAAAGATTGCGAATTACAACGATATATTGCACATTGCTATTTGCATAATATGCGACATTTGACGTCAAAAGGCTACGTTATTTTTTAACAGCCCTCGTAGTATGCAGGTAGATGAAAGCCTAGAAAGATTTTCAGCAATATGGTAAACTCCTAGTATCTCTTTCGGGCAAAGAGATAAAAAATACTACAAACCATACACGTAGCAACGTAGATTCGTTCTGCAATATCTTTATATCTTTGAAAAAATATTATATGTTTAGGTTAAACGTATTTTATTCCAGCAATTCATGAAACATTTACAAATTAATAATTCGCGAAATAAACAGAAAGCTATTTGAGCTTACGATTGCCCTCTCTTTTCTCTTGCAAATTTTCGAAGACAGTTTAAGGATTGACTGGCCGTATGGTAGACTATCTTTCAAAACCTTTCTAAAGTATTGATCACTTAATTAAATTCTTTTATAAAAGAACAGGTTTTATGCATTTTATATAAAAATATATATAATGATGTAATATTCAGTTACAGAACTTTACCTGTCACTTGAAACAACTTTCGTATCGTTGTGACCTTTAAAAATTGTTTTGATCGTATCAAATCCGCTAATGTTGCAGCTAAAGTAATCGCAACCATCATTGTTAAAAAAGGTAAGGAAGAATATATCCCATTCTGAAAATAAAAAAAGGCATGACGATTCTGTTACAACGGTCTTGTTGTTCAAATATATCGAATGGAATTCTTAATGGACACAGAGTCGAGAAGGCCGTTCACTGATGCTGAAATAACTAGTGATTCAGTCTATTCGTAAATGTTATTGTATTAATCGTATAGTGATCATATGTCTTGTAACATCTGCACTAACATACTGTAATCAAAGCCTTGAGATGTCTGGTGGTTGCGAGTTTTGCTAGATTTATATATATAACTATTTTCTGTTTACATGCCAATCTATAAATATACATGTATGAGAAACAAATACAAATGCGTATAATCTAAATGGTCAGTGTGAATGGATACAGGTTGAGTAAGAACTACATGATCATTGATAATTCGTCCGCATTATTCATGAATGGGACTACTTTGTGTAGCACATGACATCTTTGGATGTGAATTGGAATCAAATAAAGAAGCTATATGATTGTCAGAAATACACTTGTAACTTTGATAGCTGGATAAACCCGCAATCAAAAATGATGAACGAGACAAATGCGTCGTTTCTCTGTAAACAGGATTTCAATATGAGAAAGTACCGCTTAAATTCGAAGAAGTAAGGAAATAAATCACGTAGACCTTGAAGCCACTCTAGTTTCTGTCTACTTGTCATGACTTGAAAGTAATCATTAACAGATTTTCCTTTGTTTTAAAATATCCGTATCATAAAATGGAAAAAAAAACTTTTTGTTTAATTCACGTTTCTTTCTCGACATTTAGTTTTCAGTTACACAATCGACACAATATAGATCAAAAGGCGACATTCCAGCTTGAACGGTTGGTAAAAATCAAAAGGTACCCGCCCAAGCTATTTACTACAAATATAAACAATTTAAAAGTATCATAGAAACAACAAAAATATAGTAGATTCCTATCAAAAATTAGTTATAACTTCATAAGAACAGCCATATAAATAACTTTCTATAAACGACACAAAGTTCCAGTTTAATGCTACATCGATAGCTGAACATGGAGACATTTATGTTTTTCAGCTTGGAATAAAACACGTTTGAGTAGGATAACTTAGTAAAACTTAACAAGAAAATAAGGTATAAACTGAACATACGCTTTGGATGTCGAATTTTAATACTTCTTTCATATATAGAGGTAAGCATGTTATACACAAGTAATATATCCAGTTGTCCGAGGCATGTGTGATAAAAATAACCCAAACTGGTCCGTAAGTAAGAATTTTCTTCCACGGTACCTTAGACTTGACCTACAAAAGCAAAAATTATTTTATCTGATTTTAGTTTGTACCGCTATAAAAAAAACCTACGACTGCAGAAATGCAACGATAAAACTAAAACATTAATCAATTACACGCATGGCCTTTGATTCTGTCGGTATAATATAATAGGGTTATTATAACAGTAGACTGATCTGGGATGCAGTATTCGGCTCGAGTGGATTTTGCAGGATCGGATCACACGAAGCGCGCAAGCGCCAAGTGTGATCCGACCGGCTTGCAAAATCCACGAGAGCCTAATACAAAGTCCCAGATCTAGCTACTGTTATAATGACCCTTTTATTATATACCTTTACCAGTTTGATTCTCGTTTTGTTCTTGAACGAAATCTTCAATGTTTATCGATATTAAATGGAACTTAGTGAAGTTTTTATTTGCGCTATTTATAGAAATGTGTCGGGTCATGCATATTTATAACAAGAGCACCGCCTTGCGGGTGCTGACGCTCATCTGATTTTTTTTTGTGTAATAGAAATATTGTCCTACCCATAATTTTCTAAGTCTAAAAAGGGCCATCATTCTTGCAAAAAGCAGGATAGAGTTATGTTTCTTGATGTTCAGTGTCCACTTATAATGGTGAAAAACTGTTGCAAGTTTTAAAGCAATAGCTTTGATAGTTTATGAGAAAAGTTGACTTAAACATAATACTCAAGCAAGAAAATGATTTTCTAAGTCCAAAAGGGGCAATAATTATTGCAAAAAGCAAGATGGAGTTATGTTGCTTGCTGTACAGGGTCAGCTTATGATGGTCAACAAGTGTTGCAAGTTTCAAAGCAATAGCTTTGATAGTTTAAGAGAAAAAATTGACCTAAACATAAAACTTAACCAAGACATTTGATATTTTCTAAGTCCAAAAGGGGCCATAAATCTTGCAAAAAGCAGGATGGAGTTATGTTTCTTGCTGTGCAGGGTCAACTTATGATGTTGAACAAGTGTTGCAAGTTTTAAAGCAATAGCTTTGATAGTTTAGGATAAAAGCTGACCTAAACATAAAACTTAACCAAGAAAACTGATTTTCTAAGTCCAAAAGGGGCAATAAATCTTGCAAAAAGCAAGATGGAGTTATGTTTCTTGATGTACAGGGTCTGCTTATGATGGTGAACAAGTATTCCAAGTTTCAAAGCAATAGCTTTGATAGTTTAGGAGAAAAGTTGACCTAAACATAAAACTTAACCAAGAAATCTGATATTTTCTAAGTACAAAAGGGGCCATAAATCTTGCAAAAAGCAAGATGGAGTTATGTTTCTTGCTATACAGGGTCAGCTTATGATGGTGAACAAGTATTCCAAGTTTCAAAGCAATAGCTTTGATAGTTTAAGAGAAAAGCTGACCTAAACATAAAACTTAACCAGGCAACGCCGACGCAGACGCCGACGCCGACGCCCGCTCAAGTGATGACAATAACTCATCATTTTTTTTCAAAAAATCAGATGAGCTAAAAATAGTCCAGCAGCATACAATACGGAAGGTACAATACGGAATTTAAAAGGTACAATACGGAATTTTTTTCTGTCTGTTCATATTTAATTGTGAAATACAAGCCGATTTTTTACAGAATTTATGTAGGTATATAATAAATTATAATATGACACCATATATAAAAATCTCCGGTGAGCGTTATACTAATTGTGATCTCTCTTCATCCCATATACAAACCATCGCTCGATACGTTGTGCTATTGACTGGTCTATAGTTAAAAACAGGTTTGCCTGGCTACTGAAGAAATGAGAGGGAAAAGTGAATTCATTTTAATAACTTAATGAATGGCTTGTATGTAGTTTAATTATTGATTGGCATATTAGCTATTCCAAAACTGTATACTAACTAGATATCCAATGCAGTCATACTCCAACTGAACTTCACAACTGAATTAAAACCATATGAAAAAAGTAAATATTTACCGATCTATCATATTTTTTCTGCATTACGTACAACTGCATTTACTCAAACATTTCTCTGGTACTGTGTCAGTATGTTTGCTCTAAAGCAATGTCATTTATTGTATGTAAAAAATTCTACTGTCTTTCATTGATCACTTACAGCTTGCTTTTCAATCGGTATATGGATATTCCCTTCTAGAAGTTTTCTTTCAGCTTCTGAGATCCTCGGATGCTGCTTAGGCGAACTGTAAACTATGTATAACCAGCAAGCCACGAACAAATATCCAATCAGACCTGTATCATGATTAGTCACTCAAAATACGGGTAAGTAAACTTATACCGATTTTCAAAACCGCACCTGTAACTAATATAGCTAAGTGGTATGTTTTAAAAAAGTTTTCTATTATTCTAAACTTATAAAACGAAGTGAAACCAAAACAGTGATTAAATACATTTCACCACAATTACCCCGCTCTCATATAATTGTTATACAAAAGTCATGATTTTTTATAAAAAAAATATTCCATAATGAATTTTGATGAATTAAATTTGTAAGAACACCCACTGGAAGAAGGAAAAGTTCATTCAAGGTAACAAAATGTCTAACGAAATTCCGTATTTTAAACATTGAATGGACCCCACTCCACTCCCTTGTGTTTGATCAGTAGTTGACTATACTGTAATCATTAAAACGCAATTACCATGTACGTAGAATACTGATGCCCATCCATTGTCAAACCCATGTGCACAGAGGAAACCCGCAGAGGAATACCCGAGTACGATGCCAAACACGCTTCCTGGAACAATGAAAAAACATTTTAACATAGCCTTTGCTTCCTACATAGTAACATAGTGAAAACTAGATGGAGCTAATTCAGTGTAAGGAAGCGGACTTCAAATGTCCAGCCAGTCATGGCAGTGTGTTCGAAGTTTCTTACGGAAAGTCGAATTCTTTCCTGTGAGAAAGATATGAAGATGTGTGCTTTAACCGAGGTGCCGCACAATTAAAGCTGGAAAAATCCTATCCGTTCTGTATGTGCTTCTTAAAACCAAACAAACATTCAATATGTGATTAGGTATTTGAAATGCTTTTACCAAAATTCTAATATTTGCTTCAGCATGAAAGTGATATTTTTCACGGCTTTATATAAACTTCACAAACGGCGCTTTTAGCTATCATATAACATATTCTTCACTTTAATTAAACCGTAGCTAATCATTCTTTTGCAGGACCAGACCTGCAATATTGAGGATGCAACATTAGATTAAGGTAAACACTTACCAAACCAGATAGCTCCAGAAAATCTACTCCGTTCATGGGGCAATGCCCAGACACCCGTCAACATATACCACCCTGGAGTACTTGCACCCTTATAAAGAATGGAATTGTATGTTTTATAAATTAAAACACATGGACAAAATGACAAAACACACACTCTGGTACATTCATATAAATCGAAAGAGTGTTGATTTTATTTCTACTCACGTGAAATATAATAAAACTCAAATTTCAACAGAAACAAGAGCTGTCTCCATAGGATGACACATGTCCCCGATGGCACTTTGAATGAATAGTTATGGCCGATGTTAGAGTTTAGGACCTTTGACCTACGGACCTGGGTCTTGCGCGCGACACGTCGTCTTACTGTGGTACACATTCATGCCCAATAATTTTAAAATCCATGCATGAATGACAAAGATATGGACCGGACACGCCCATCAATGCACTATCATGAAATATGACCTTTAACGTCTAAGTGTGACCTTGACCTTTGAGCTACGGACCTGGTTCTTGCGCGCGACACGTCGTCTTACTGTGGTACACATTCATGCCAAGTTATTTGAAAATCCATCCATGGATGACAAAGATATGGACCGGACACGAATGCACTATCATGAAAAATGACCTTTAACATCTAAGTGTGACCTTGACCTTTGAGCTACGGACCTGGGTCTTGCGCGCGACACGTCGTCTTACTGTGGTACACATTCATGCCAAGTTATTTGAAAATCCATCCATGGATGACAAAGATATGGACCGGACACGAATGCACTATCATGAAAAATGACCTTTAACGTCTAAGTGTGACCTTGACCTTTGAGCTACGGACCTGGGTCTTGCGCGCGACACGTCGTCTTACTGTGGTACATATTCATGCCAAGGTATTTGAAAATCCATCCATCGATGACAAAGATATGGACCGGACACGAAAATTGCGGACAGACTGACAGACCGACAGACTGACAGACCGACAGACAGACTGACAGACCGACAGACGGTTCAAAAACTATATGCCTCCCTTCGGGGGCATAAAAAAGAACTTTTATAAAAGCGGCAACATGAAAGTGAAGATGCAGTTGAAATGTATGTGTACTATTTTACCGTTGATAAACCCATTAGTACTCTCGCAACAACTACCATGTACGCACTTGTTCTAGCCATCGCAGGTATAAGCAGAGTGAGAGTTGATGTGATGCCTATACATGTACCAATCACATGTTTCCCGCCAAATCTTTCCGACAACCATCCACCCGGAATCTGCGACATCATGTAACCATAGTAATAGCCGGACAACACGAATGATTGTGTGCGTTTGGTCCATGTGAATTCACCAAGCTGAAATAGATAGTTCGAAACTGCATGTCTGAACGATACGGCTCAAGAACACGACTCGCCTTTCGTGGCTGTCCCAACAAATGAATGAAACACATAGAGTAACATAATTTGTTTAATGAGTGTTATCTATTAGAACAGGTAAATAAGTAAAATCCGTATGATTTATACTTCACAAAGATCAACAGTATATTTCTGTAATAGGCTTGGGGAAAAATACATAACCATAATAATTAAGGTCAAATGTTTCTTTGGTTTGTTAGTGAAGGATTGTATGAATGTTTTCAGATCCCAATCAGCTGAATTTTAATTTGGATATTTATACCTCATATACCATTACCACTTATATCTTTACTAAACTGTTCAGAACAGCTATAATATACATTTTACAAAGCGCACACTAATTATAGACATAATAACAAAATCTCTTTTTGAGAAAAGAAGTTTGATATTTATTTTTTATTGATTGATTGATTGATTAATTAATTACTTTATTTTCAGTAAAATAATTATAACAATAATACAATTAAAGAAATGAACATTAATAAATAATCAGAATATATGAGAAGAATATAATCATATCTAGACATGTTACCGTTAAAAGAAATTGTAAAAATGTTATCGTTTTGTAAAAGTTAATCAGAAGCCCGTTTATGATGCTAAAGTTCAACATAACTGAGACTGAAAGATCTATGATTACATGTATGTTACATATAGATCTACTAGTATACAATCGCCAAATTAAGCAAAACGGAAACCGCTTTCATGTAGAGAGTGTCTCTTTGGGTTTAGACATTGCAATATCTGGTTCTCAGCTCAGCTTTATAATGCATTTGCAGTTGCTCACACAGAAAGAAAGATAACCTCCATCGGATTCGAAAGGTTTGGTCTTTTTCGTTGTCTTAAACAAAAACCCTACGACAATACCGACTCGTCGAGACAGGCAGGAATACAGGTTTCAATACATAATAATCTTATAAGACACATTGGAACATTAACAACAGCAACATCAAAACTATTTGCAATATTCCTCTGGGCTACCGTTGTAGTGAAAACACTGGAACTGTAAACTTATGACAAGTTAGAAATATTATCAACATATCGGTTACAGCAACCAATGATGCGTTAGAAATGAGACCCGCATATGTGCAAGATAAGTCTGTTGACGAAAAAATATCAATATATACAATATCTAAAAGTTGTTTCCAAGCATACGTTAGGCAAATTCCAAACAGTAAAACCAGTCTTGAAAGCCTCTTCTACTTGTTCTGAATAGTTTGGTATAAGTTTTATGAAAACAAAAGCCGTTAACGTTTAAAAAATAACCCAAGGGGAGGTTTCAAAACACTTTACAAGTACATTAAGGACTTTTAGCGATCTGTTACCTGTAAATGTTGAGTAAGACTCGAGCTTATTACGAGTGTCTCAAGTTATAACCTTCACTGTTTCATATATATAAAGTATACGATGAAATATCATTACTTTAATTTGAGCGTCTGTAGGAACGTGACATCCTAAAATATCTACTAATTTATTTTCAGCAAATTGTAATGCAATACTTTGTACGCAGGAAGAACACATCACTGAAACGAACTGCAGATTTTATCCTTTTTTATTAGAGAATTTGTGTCATTAATAACAAGTAGAACCAAAACAACAGATCCTACTGTTCGGTAAATTAATTCCAGAAAAACGTTTTCCATAGAATTCTTCCCAAAATGTTATCTTTAAGTCGTTCTATAGGTTTCGGACATTGTTAAATATCAATATTATTAGCTGTATCAACATAATGTAATTTCTATGTCAATCACAAAAAATATTGTTTTTTGAAGGTTTACACATTTTGTACATGAAACATAATATTGTGTTTTGAAGGAAAAGGTGGAGTCAAGTTTAACATTTGATTACTTTTATAGCAAAAAACAGCTTAAACGTTTTCAAAAGGAAATATTGTTTACGGTTCGATATCCTCTTATCATCAGCATTTAGGTTTTTGATGTACATGTATATATAAATGGTATAGCCTGTTATTTAGAAAAACGGTAAAATAAAACAGTACATAGTTATTTGAATTTTTCATACTAACTTGAGGAGACTGGACATTTTCCAAATGTTTTGGTGGCTATTAGGGTTACTTATGATAGATTCACTTTCACTTAAGTGTATGTATAACTACTGCACACTCCAGTTATAAAATATAACTTGGATTTGCAATATGTACAGTGCACTTTAAACCACGATTTCGTATATATACCGCACATACTGTCTCACCATGGTTTATCACATTTCCTCTCTGTGGTTTATAATTTTGAACTTATATATTTTCGTCCTTGAGACGCGATATCAATTATTTTATATTTACGTCCTTGAACTCAATATGCATAATATTTTGAAATGGCCTTTGTACATATGATATTCAAGAGTTCAGGCTTTTGTATTGAAAATCAAAATCATTCGCTTGCGTCCGATACCGTATCGCCTTTCAGTATCTTTGCCCCCCCCCCCCCCCCCCCCCACCCCCCACGCACACACACACACACACACACATCTAGAGCACACTCTTAAACCAGTTTAACGCCGTTTTTCAACAGTATTTTCTATAAAGTAATGATTAATGGTTTATCTAACAATTCTGTATCACTACTAACATTTTGTTAAATTCCCCACCAGAGTAGTTGACGAATAATTTCAAACGTAAATCCCTTTCCAAAACAATCGCCTACTCGAACCCATAGTCCACGCCAACAAAAACGTTAAATAAAATAATTCATATCCAGATGTATATAATTTCAATTATCAGTTTGTTTTTTTTTTCAAATTAATTATGATATACTGGTTTAACTATCAGATTGTAACAAATTTGTTATGTATTACAAAACATGATTATATACAGCTAAAATTATCCAATGCGATGTTTCATGTTTCAATAGGTACAAATTACCAAACAGTTTTTACAAAACTGTGTTATCAAGGTATATTTACTGACAGTTTCAAATTCTCATTAAATAACTCGATGTTCTTTTCGGACAATTGTTTGCATATTACAATAATTATTACATTCAGAGGTTCTCTACTCGTACTCATACAAGTATAGCACATAGTCGGACACCACATTTAGTTCCATCCTATGTAATGGTCGGACATCACCTTGTATTAAGTTTGAACTTAGTTAAAACAAGTTTCAGGAAACAGCTGATAGCACAGTTTACTCCTAAGTAAGTTCAAACTTTGTCATAAGTAGGTTTCGTGAAACGGACCCCAGATGATGCCAGTCCGCTCATTAGCTTATACACGGGCACATGGGTAGTAAACTAACTGGAGACGGACGGCTAATTTACAATAACACGAAATCAGATATACCTTATATGGAAAATTGTTTCGCACATGCTTCCTGCATTTGTCACTATTCCTCTTGTCAAGGTCCTTATATGACGGAGTCGATCCGTTCCATTTGTAATGTACTGGCTCATTTTCAATGTTCGGGTTAGGTGCCGGATATCCATCTGTACTGGCATTACTATATGATAATGACCTTGAAGATAGAATAGTAAAACTAGCTAACGTAGATGCTTGATGCTGATAGTCTTCCACTTGGATAGATTGTTGTCTGTTCATAGAAACTATTGCGACACTCATGTTGGAGTTTAACATATACGCCATCACTCCAAACCAGACACCCATACAGAATAGCATCCATCGTTTAGAACACAATGTTGTCTCAGTCTCGCCATGTTCTTCGTCATTATCCGAACTGTTTATTCGACACATCTGAAAACATCAAGAAAAGGGAATTTATAAATGTATCCGATCAGAATTTCACCATTACATACAAAAGTTAAATGTAGCGTTGACGCGGTGATTTAGTAATATTATATTTCGATTATTCCATTAATTTCACAAGAAATGTAGAAGACTGTTCGATAACTTACTTGAATTTGAACGCGATTTTATATCGATATAATGATATTTTCTTACACGTAGGTCTATGCGTTTAGGTTTAAATCGTTATGATTTATAACCAGTTTTAACGCTCTGTTTATGTAAAATGTATAAATGCATTATACGACACGTTACACATTTCGCCCATATTATACATACTGAATTCGCATGCATTTGTAAAACTCAATAAACCAAGCTAGTTCAGAAAGACTTTTTTTGACGTTTTTAACTGGTTATCGATACGCTTGTGTTTGACACTATCAGTGGATTCTCCGTGCACAGTCCTACAGTAGTGTAATGGTTTAAGACCAAAACGTTCATCTGTCCATCTGTCTGTCCGAGAGCATAAATTAAGAAATTATGCAATAGTTAGAATATATAAATACGGTGACGAAGGCTTTCAATATTATGCTCCGGACAAGCAAAGTTCTAAAAATAATTTTAGAGATACATCCCAACAATATGCTCATCTACGCAAAATACCAATCATACCTTTGAAGTTCCACTGAAACCAGGCAAGCGGCTTTAGAGATGACATATGGTTAAAATCTATACATGGACTTAGTGTAACGATAAAAGTCATAACTTAGTGTAAAAAAACGTTCATATCATATGAAAAAACAATCTACATGTGCGTAACTCGGCTTACCTACTGATCATGCCTATGAGCTTAATATATTTTTTTCAAAATTACATTTCATTTAAGAGAAGCACGAATCCGAAACATATAACCCAAAATATTCACAACTTAGCCTTATTATATTTAATTCCTGTAAAGTTGTACAGGAATCCAGCAAGCGCCACTCGCATATAATGTCCACGTATACTTTATATATTAAAAAAAAAAGCCATCACTCTGTGACGGAAAATACTAATATATGTGCACCTAAACTTGTCACTGATCATTCTTATGAAGACACGTTCCAACAATACCGGTATACCAGTAGTTCGTAAAAAAATGACATTAAAAAGGCCATAATTCCGCAATAGACAATCTGAACGAGACGTACCGACAAGATTTTATATCATTCACCCCTGTAAAGCTTCACTGCATGATATCCGATGAACGGTTTATCAAATAGTCTAAGATACCACAAGAATAGATAATACACTAGACCTGTTCCAAACCAATATTTACTGAAACCATCCGCACTCTTCCTGGTGTCTACGTCTGGCTGGAATAATACCAACTAAATCTGTAAAGAGATCCTTTGGAAGCATAGGTGATAGAATGCAACCAAGGAAAATAATAGCACAATCGGTTTGAGTCTGTTCACGAGAGTTAATGGTAAGTGCAACACCTCTCACGTCCACTAGCTCCGGCCTAAGCGGAATTCTATCATATACATGTACGTAGATATTGAATGGACGGACTCCATGATCCCAAAAGACCAGAAAATATAACAACACTGGAGACTTTTTACGGCCACCACACGGCACTTCAAGATGGCTGTTGTGATAATTAATAAAAAATGTTAAAATATCCTTTGGAAACACAGAATGCAACCAAGCAAAATAATAGCATACTCGGTTTGATTTAGTCTGTTTATGAGAGGTAGAACTTACATGGAACAAGTCAAACGGCAGCATGTCAATACATGTGGTCAGCTGTTTAGACGGAATAGAGGCTATGACTATACAAGAAAGGCCCAACTATCATCCAGTTATATTATTTACAAGAAAAGGTGCCCGAGACTGATATGCATAGAACTAGCATAACTCGCGTAAAAGTCTGAAACTGAATACTATGGCCTATCAACATCATATACAGTAGTAATGGTCATTGCGTGGGAAAGTCAGCGTTATTTGATCACGCGGATCATGCTCACGTCATATTATTTCTCATTATCAGTTATAGTGTCGTAATACATTTAATCTCTCCTAACAAACATTTGCGTTCCTTTTTTTACTCTACTTTTTTACAGGGTCACTCAAAATGATTTTTGAAAGACCCTGTTTTTTATTCAGGCACGTGCCCAGGTGGGGGCCAGCCCCCCCCCCCCCCCCCCCCCCCCCCCAATAGTGGAAATTAGCCCCAGGCATGTTACAGGTAAAACTGTACATGATTGACTGATCGCTTGCCTTCTTTTTAAACGCGGTACTTGATTGGGTAGTGGAGAAATAACTGACCAATGAGGTTGCCCGATACATGGGATTGTACTCAATTTTACTCTTTTGGGTCCAATAACCTTACTTAAAAACTCTCATGGTTTTAAAAGTAGCTTCTTAATAAATCTTACAAAACGCAAATAAAACTCGTTACTTATGAGGGGTTTTATACATAAAAATATGTGCTGTTCATCGTCATTTGAAATCTATGATGTAAATAGTAACTGCCATAATACTTTGTTTTGTTGGATATCTAAAAACATTTGGCCATTTTGCAAATAAATCAATAATCTTAAAACTTCCACTTTTTTCATTATATTTGCTTAGAACAAAAGAAATGCAGAAAAAAATATTTCAGTGCTTTTATTTATTTTATTATTGATATTTATTTGTGAACTTAGTAAATCATTTCATTTTTCTACAAATCATGTCATTTTGTATATCAATTTTGAGCAGTTTTTGATAACTTTCTTTTTAGTGAAATTACTATATTATTTTTTTCAATTAGAAAAAAGATTTTTATATTATGATTGAAAGAAAAGGGTTGAATGAAAGAAATTGTATTCATTTGATTAAAATGAAGTATAATTACAGCTGACAATCATATAGTTTGTTTTATTATGATAAATAAAGTTGATTTTCAAACAATTATCTTCTTTATTACACTAAGACCTGGGTATCATACAGAAAAATAAAGTCCATGCACTGTGACTGTACAATCATACATACATTGAAAAGGTTGATGAAATCAAAGAAGTATAAATTTATTTTTATAGCTCTTTGATAAAATGATTAAAAAATAGACTTTTTCTTAAATATATAATACATTCATGCATCCTTAAAGGTGTTTCAGGTAGCAAGAAAATGCACCTTTTCATATGCCATATTAAAACTTTTTCGACATCGGTAGGGGATACCCCCCCCCCCCCCCCCCCCCCACACAGCAAAAAAATCCTGGGCACGGGTCTGTTATCAATACTTTCAGTTATTATTTAACCAATGACTTGACCAATTATATTTTGGTCGATATTTTATAGTTCTCATGGTGAGCAATTTTCTCTCTCCGAAATTAAGGCAAAATTTTCGGCAATTGAGTATTACAAATGTACCGGCTACAATTATGGTTTGTTTAGAACATTTTGTTATGTCACATCAGCGCACTTGTGTAGCACATTTCATTTTGTCATCTTTCAGGGCCCACCACTATACAAAGAACTTGAAGAAGTTTCGGTGTGTGATTTTGCGCATACCATAGCACGACAAAACGCAACTGAAAATACTCGCCACAACGAAACACTGAGGACGGCAGAATGTAATATTTAACAAGCAAATTCGATAAATTGGTATCCCCCGCAGAAAGGGGCAAAAATCCGGCAAAAAGTTAAGGATTTTACTAAGAAGCAAATAATTTCATTTGTCAAAATCAATTTAACAAAAAATGAATGTTTTAAGTGTACATAATAAATGTATGTGATGATGATCCTGAGTAATGAAATTGTTTTGAATGGAATATGTTTACTGTAATAAGCTAAGCTTTTAGAATTAAATGGAGTTATTTGAAATGTGAGCTTGAAGTGTAACTAGAATGAAATATTGTCTTCGTGTAATTTGGCACCAAGTGTTGCTATTTAACACGTACATTTTAACTTACGAGAACAAATGTCCTTAATATTAAGAGAGCACAATCAAGTAAGATATTTTGAACATGGCTGGCGGCGAGTGAGGGTACAAGGGGGGAGGGGAGGAGACCGGGTGAGGGTACAAAACTTCACATGTTGATTACAAGTATTGATGGAAAATAAACAAGAGCACCGTCTTGCGGGTGCTGACGCTCATCTGATTTTTTTTGTGTAATAGAAATATTGTCCTACCCATGATTTTCTAAGTCTAAAAAGGGCCATCATTCTTGCAAAAAGCAGGATAGAGTTATGTTTCTTGATGTTTAGTGTCCACTTATGATGGTGAAAAACTGTTGCAAGTTTTAAAGCAATAGCTTTGATAGTTTATGAGAAAAGTTGACTTAAACATAATACTCAACCAAGAAAATGATTTTCTAAGTCCAAAAGGGGCAATAATTATTGCAAAAAGCAGGATGGAGTTATGTTGCTTGCTGTACAGGGTCAGCTTATGATGGTCAACAAGTGTTGCAAGTTTCAAAGCAATAGCTTTGATAGTTTAAGAGAAAAAGTTGACCTAAACATAAAACTTAACCAAGAAATCTGATATTTTCTAAGTCCAAAAGGGGCCATAAATCTTGCAAAAAGCAGGATGGAGTTATGTTTCTTGCTGTACAGGGTCAACTTATGATGGTGAACAAGTGTTGCAAGTCTTAAAGCAATAGCTTTGATAGTTTAGGATAAAAGCTGACCTAAACATAAAACTTAACCAAGAAAACTGATTTTCTAAGTCCAAAAGGGGCAATAAATCTTGCAAAAAGCAAGATGGAGTTATGTTTCTTGATGTACTGGGTCTGCTTATGATGGTGAACAAGTATTCCAAGTTTCAAAGCAATAGCTTTGATAGTTTAGGAGAAAAGTTGACCTAAACATAAAACTTAACCAAGAAATCTGATATTTTCTAAGTACAAAAGGGGCCATAAATCTTGCAAAAAGCAAGATGGAGTTATGTTTGTTGCTATACAGGGTCAGCTTATGATGGTGAACAAGTATTCCAAGTTTCAAAGCAATAGCTTTGATAGTTTAGGAGAAAAGCTGACCTAAACATAAAACTTAACCAGGCAACGGCGACGCCGACGCCGACAACCGCTCAAGTGATGACAATAACTCATCATTTTTTTTTTCAAAAAATCAGATGAGCTAAAAATGAAACACATCAGAAATGTTCACAAAGAATGAACAGAAATAAATTTGATAGACGTTTTCCTGATACTCCTACAAATGTATCTGAACATTTCAATTCTGAAAATCATTCTCTTAGTGACTTTTTCTTTCATGCCAATCGACTTGGTAAAAATGACTGGTTTAGGCTCTTGAAAGAGACTCGTTGGATTCATACACTGAATACAGCCTGGTCTCGTGGCATGAATGCTAAAATATTATTTTAATCTTTCATTTTTTCACACAGATTCTTCCTAATGTATTTTTGCATACAGTGTTACAGTAATTTCTACACAGAAATTATACACAATGTTTGCACATACTTGACAATATATTCTTTCTTTTTTGAGAGGGGGGCTTGCTGTGGCTGTTACCTGTATGTTAAAAGGACAAGACAGCGGCGTTGTTTTGAACTTCGATTCATGTAATTTGAACATATATGTACTTTTGTACCTTCGCTTTCGAAATACCTGGAAGGACTGGCATTTTATTCAGTCAAAATTAAATTCTCTTGAATGACTAGCGTTATAACCTTGTTCTATGTGGTCCTGGCCTTGGTAGCTTCGGGCCTTTGTCGTGTGTGTGACCCTCATAGTCCGAAACATTGGTGCAGAACAATACTGATCAAGTTATAGACTGCAAACGAAAAGTTAAGACCTCTTAACCGTGACCTCAACATTTGTGCAATGGATCTAGGTCTTTCGTTTATAATTGCGATATCTGTGCCAATATCGAGATCCATTGATGAAACAGGCATTGTTCATCTTTGAGCTACTAGTGTAACCTTAACCTTAAAGCTATAAACCAAAGTACAGCGCAATGCTCAAATTTATATCTGTCAACTCCAGGACTACCTTAGTAGTCACGATTTTAAACGATCTGATATCTGCTTTGGGTATTTCAATTCTAAGAGAAGAAAAAGTCTACTTTTTTACGATTTTTATTTCAATTATCACAGAAAAATATATAAAGTTTACAATATCAAATTAAACATACAAAATATTTTCTGAATAGCACTGGCGCTTTAAGCAAATCAACATAGTGAAAACATGTAACATGTACTTAATAAAATAAAATATTATGCACTCAGTACCTGCACCTTCACAGGATAAAAAAATGATTGCACTGTTGTAAATTAGGCACATCACTAACAAGTTAGCATAGAAAGACTTGAAGCCCAAACAGAAAAGAATAAAACAAGCAAAACATTTATAAAACGTTCATCAGAAACGAATTAAAACATTAACAAAACACGAGACGTAACTATGTATTTCGATAGTTGCATTCTGTACACCCTTTTGTCTATAACGCGTTCATCACAAAAAAACATGCAAGACACGAAACTGAATAAATTGATTTAATGCAAAATAAATAGCCATTTCCATTTCCTGTATAGTATCTTGACCACATTTAAGTTACAATCTGTACTACCCTGTGAACTTGGTCGAAAATGAACCACTTTACTTTCACTGGAGGTAATTTCCGTATCTTTCATGCAATTCAAGTTTAATTTCTCTCTTTAAGGTTTCGATGGAGGCCTTGAGAAACAAAAATCAAACAACACCAAATCATAGAAAGAAAGAGTTGTTTGACATGAAAATTGAACAGCATGTAAAACATGTATATTACTTTACGAAACAAGTGTCAGTATACTGATATAAACATTGAATTCCGGAAAAGGGCTGCCTAAAGGGGCTCTACTTCCGGACAGTTAAACGCCTTTAAAAACTCACCATTTTCAAAGAACTGTTACACATGTTTGTTTTGTTGCATTTGCAATAGCGTGCGAGTGGTGAAATTTCACGTAACAAGGTGGAACATAGTTTTCAGCAATTGTTTATCTTTTTTACTTTACAAATGGCATTCATTTTCAAAGGGAGACAACTTTTTCTCAAAGATTACTTAAAATAATCGGAAAAAGTTGTTTCCGTTTGAAAATGAATGCCATTTGTACTTAAAATAATCGGGAACAGTTGTCTCCCTTTGAAAATGAATGCCATATGTAAAGAAATAATGATAAACAATTGCTGAAAACTGTGTTCCACCTTGTTATGCGAAATTTCACCACTCGCACGCTATTGCAAATGCATCAAAACGAACATGTGTAACAGTTCTTTGAAAATGGTGAGTTTTTAAAGGCGTTTAACTGTCCGGAAGTGGAGCCCCTTTAGGCAGCCCTTTTCCGGAATTCAATATTTATATCAGTATACTGACACTTGTTTCGTAAAGTAATATACATGTTTTACATGCTGTTCAATTTTCATGTCAAACAACTCTTTCTTTCTATGATTTGGTGTTGTTTGATTTTTGTTTCTCAAGGCCTCCATCGAAACCTTAACTATTCCTCAATTAGAATGAGGAATGAAAATGACCCGTATTACATTACGGGACATAAAGTGTAGATTGCGATTAATAATTTGCAGAACAATGCATGGTTATAAACTACCGCTTTTATAAATAACCGGTGAGTATCTAAAAAAAAAATATTCTTATTGTGTTTCTATCATAGGTATTAATATTGCTTTTTTCATATTAGATTTAAGACTAGGTTTTATTCCTTGATTACATATCAGGCAAAAATGAGTTTTGGTAACTGCTATTACCTCCCCTTTTTTCCTAAGGTGTATTCAGTTTAATTCGAAATACGCCTATTCATGATCTATTATCGAGATGTTTCTCACAATATATAATCATAACAAAATTACACTTCATAATCATGACAATAATGCCTGACAAGTATTTACAAGTCACGGCTTTCATTTATGATTACATGAAATGAGGGAAATAAAGGATTTTGACTTGACTTTGCATTACATATTAAGGGGACGCATATTGCTACATTCACAGTTCATACAGCAATGCGGAAGGGGTGCATATTCAAGAAATCGATGGTGGGAAAATAAAAAAACATATTCCTAAACTGATATAATACTGATGGACACCTGTAATATTCAGTATTTTGTGGGTAAGGATGTGGTACTATGAATGTAATAGGAAAACAGAGGTGTTTGTGAAAGAACATTCAACACAAAATATTAAGCTTTTGTATAAGGAAAAAACAGGTTTTTTACAATAACAGTGTTCCAAATAATGCTGAAGGGATGAGATTTTCTTTCTAACACACCAGGTTTGCTTAAACATGTAAAAATTTAACGCCACGTCAGTTCATCTCGGGATGGACGCCATATTTCTCATTGATAAAAAATAAAAAAATGTAAACAAAAAAATCAGAGTGGGATTAGCATTGCAAGGGCATAACATGACATTCTACACAATGAATACCTTAGAACAGATATCTAAGATGCTACACAGGTCAGGCGGGTTAAATGCATAACGTCGATCACTTGAAATTCATCTTGAAAAGGTGGTTAATTTTAGTTTGTTTACATGGTTTTTAATTTTCCCACGACTTCTCGGCGATTCACTGCAAATGTATTACTGCGCCGGACGAAAGGTAACTCTAATAAACAACGGGAGACAACTTAGGTGTCAGCACGTGTACGATTTTTAAAAAAAACATGTCGATGATTATAATTTCTTATCAAATAATGAATCCTATTCAGATATTCGTCTTTAATATTAGAAAATTATTAATTTCTGTGAACATTTGTCAAAAAATATTATGGACTACTTTGCGCATCAAACTGGTTTCCGCTTCAGTTGTGAGGCACTTCCGTTATACTTTTGACAACAATAACAAAACACAAAATGAATCAATAAAGTCACTTATAAACCGACTGCTACTTAAATCAGTGTAAGTAAAATTGTTGTTACAACATTATACATGTTCGTTACGTTATGAGATAAAGTTTATCTTGAACTGCATAAGCCATTAATTACGTTTACATGATATTGCATTTACAACTTATTTGACCCCATTTTTTTACGTGAATGACAGCATTCTCGTGCAACTCGTGCAAACAGAGTTATGAAAAGTATGGTGGAGAATTCAAGGACAAATTATAAATGACATTAAAGTGAGGATAACTGTATATTCGTCCAGTTTTGATCATTGACATTCCTGCTGTGTATTAGTAACTTTTGAGAACAAGATTAGAATGTTGCTTTTGCACATATACACATTGCACATATACACATTGATTGGACAAAATACATCGGTGACCATATTCATGTTGGTACTAAAGAATTTGGCACAACTGCGCGACAAATACAATTTGGCTGGCTAATGAAGTTATAAACATCTACACTGTGTAAGAAACATTGTTTGTGAAGCCTGTCTTGAATAATGTTTTATCTGTATGATAAATATCTTATTTAGCACTTTCTCCAACATGTTCAGCATCATCAAGCTGCATCTTGGCGAACTCCAGGAACACCTAAAATAGGAAATGTATGATTATAGAAATGAAATTAAAACAAACACAAACAATTATTAATCATATATCCTTTTCAGCAACACTTAATACTGACTAAAACAAAAGTAAAAGATGTAGTTGATGCAGGAACTGATACATCAAAAGCAAATTTTTATGTACCAAAACGCATAGGCATCATCCGTAGAGAACAGCTATAGATAAATACTACGTTTGCTTTACTTCAATACATTAAAACCCCTTGTAGTCATTGTACATGCAGAGAGTTAAAACTTATTAACTGAATAAGTTTTTAAAAGCTTGACAACAAAAACCATCCCAAACGCCAACAACGGATTTTGTTTGAACAATCATAAAAGATAAATATATTTGAATAACCCTTTATGTATTTATGTTCATACCACAACCTTAATCAATTACATGGGATGAAAGTGTGACAACTTTGCTTGTTTTAAATTGAAGAAATTGTCATGTTTGTTTTAAAAATGATTGTTTAAACGGAGAGGACTGCCCTGTCCAAATTAGCATCAACAATACAATGTACTTAGAAAAAATACACAAAGTATAATGCAGAATATTACACATGACTTTGAATACGGATGAGGCTTTTGAGACCTCTTTTCACATGTTTAGTCATTGTAAATTAAATATCTAATGTGTGTATGGATGTGTAAATAACTCCACAAAGACAAAAATTATAGCTGTCACTGTACACAGCACTCTAATTTATTTTGATGCTGGATAGTGAAATGATGCCAAGTAAAACAGAGCAATTACTGGGATTATTAATACATGTATCCCAGTAGCGGAAACAAAACCATCCATGCGTGAAATTTCTGAACTGTTAAGAAAATTAAATTCCGTGAGAAAATTAGGGTACCACCGATCTTCGTTCATCCCACTAGATAAAAGGATACAAAATTCATGAATTATATAAGCGGGAGTTATGGCCCTTGTGTCGCGTGAAGTGAGTGGTGATGATAAAGAATTACTTAAGGTTTGAAGCAAATACATCAAGCTAAAACAGAGACGAAGAGAAAGTGATCCAAACTTCAACAAACATATGGACGTGAATTCGGACCCTGAGCAAGTAGGATAGTTCTCCATATAATTTGTATAATCGAGCTAAAAAGAAAAGGAGCACAGTTGGGCGAAGAATGTAACCAAAACATATACATCAAACTCTTAGATGCTGCAACAAACCTGTTCAAGTGTTGACTGACTGAAGCTATACTCTTCTACTTTCAGTCGACTTTTAGCTGAAACAAGCAAAATAAATCATATCTTTTAAAATTAAGAAAACATTTAAGTCACATCTGAACAATTCAGGTCGCATAAATGGTTAGACGTATATAATCATGATCTTTAGCATGCTAGTGTGACAGACTTCTGTATCAGAAAATTTGAATCCTAGTCTGTCCAGGCAAATTTTTTAACAATTCAGCCAATGAGGCCTTAAAGAATATTCTCATTTTTAAAGTCCCAGTATAGATCTGCTACATACTTTTAACTCATATCAACAAAAAAAAAAAGAAAGTCCAAAATGCCCAAAATAATAATAAGTACACACCCTGCTCCAGGACAGAAAAGGCAACTGCCAGCGAATTGACATTATGCCTTGGTATTTTGTATTGCACTCTTTCATTAAATTCTTCAATACATGTTGAGTCTGGAAAGTGATCCAATATAAACTTCTTTAATATCTTCTTTTCATCTTCCAAATGATGACGTGTATCTTCATTTGTCAAGATCTTTATTTCCAACAAATAACCACTGCCGTATTTGTTTTTCAAATGTTGACTGGATCCAATGCATCTGAAACAAGAATGATGCAAACACTGCATGACACATGCGTTTTAATATTGCTTCTCTAAATAGTATATAAAGTCAAATAGCCGTTAACTCAAGAAAAAAAAAATGATCACATATAAAAATTGAAAGAATTTGTGCATGTCTATTCAATACTGGCGATGTACCAAGTTTCAATGAACCGGATGGAAACTTATAAGGAATCGAGTGCACAAGGGAAGGACCTAATTGCTGAACAAAATGCAAAAACCTGGGGCATAACTAGACGAAATTCTGAGACATGGCAATTCAGACAATACGTGCATGTTCATTTCTTGCTGATGATGTGTATCAAGTTTCATCTGAATTTATTGGAAAATCATAGGGAAGTGAATACGTAAGTTGTATATGTATTTTGCTAGTGTAAAAAAAGAGGCATTACCGTTGCTAGCACAATCATACAAAAGGGACATGTCCACTCATGTCAGTGATATATACCAAGCTTCAACTGACTGGTAAAAAAAGTTTCGAGCTGAGTACACATGGCACAGACGTAGGCGTAATATTGCTAAGTTAAGAAATAGGCTTAACTAAGACAACATAATCAGATGCGAAATGCACGTTAATGTCTACTTCATGTTGCCAGATTTCATTTAATATTAAATTTGATTGGAACATTAAGGAGTAGAGTAAACAAGGTACAATTATAATATTTTTATAATTGTTAATTCCAACAAGAGCTGTCACAGGAGACAGCGCGCTCGACTATTTCGATGCTGGATAGTGAAACTGGGCACATCTGAGGAAACTAGAGCTGTCACTGGAGTGTTTAATGACTCCAATTGTGGATGAAGATATTGCGCAATAGCCTTAGTCTATGTCAAAAATATCAACTTAAAGTAATAAGAGAGGTAAAGATAAAATGTATCAAAACACTATATAAGTATATCCTAAGCAAAAAGGGGCATAATTCATTAAATATTGGTGCCAGAGTTATACAGCTTGTGTCATATAGTGCGGGAGATGATGTTGAACAAATATTTTAAGTTTGAATCAAATCCATTCAGTAATAACAGAGACAGAGTGGAAGTGCATCAAATCTTTGACCTAAAATTCTAAGTAAAAAGGGGAAATAATTCATGAAAAATTGGTCCCAGAGTTATGCATCTTGTGTCATATGATAAGGGTAATGATGTTGAACAATTGTTTAAGTTTGAATCAGATCCATTCAGTAATAACAGAGATAGAGTGAAAGTGCATAAAACTCTAACCAGAAATTCTAAGTAAAAAGGGGAATAATTCATGAAAAATTGTGCCAGAGTTATGCATGTGTCATATAATGTGGGTGATGATGCTGAACAACTATTTTAAGTTTGAATCAAATCCATTCAGTAATAACAGAGATAGAGTGAAAGTGCATCAAAACTTTAACCTGAAAATCTAAGTGAAAAGGGGGGATAATTCATGAAATATTGGTGCCAGAGTTATGGCCCTGATGTTAGATGATGTGGATGATGATGAGGAATAAGTATTTCAAGTTTGAATCAAATCTATCAAGAATTTACAGAGATAAGTTGAAAAAAGAGAAAGTGCACCAAAACTTTAACAAAGGTGGGGACGCGGAAAGACGCCGACGCCGACATCGTATAGTCGAGCTAAAAACGTGGCATAACTCAGACAGTAATTATCGCACATGCAAGTTGAGACACTTAAGGTTTCGATGGAGGCCTTGAGAAACAAAAATCAAACAACACTAAATCATAGAAAGAAAGAGTTGTTTGACATGAAAATTGAACAGCATGTAAAACATGTATATTACTTTACGAAACAAGTGTCAGTATACTGATATAAACATTGAATTCCGGAAAAGGGCTGCCTAAAGGGGCTCTATTTCCGGACAGTTAAACGCCTTTAAAAACTCACCATTTTCAAAGAACCGTTACACATGTTCGTTTTGATGCATTTGCAATAGCGTGCGAGTGGTGAAATTTCGCATAACACGGTGGAACACAGTTTTCAGCAATTGTTTATCTTTATTTCTTTACAAATGGCATTCATTTTCAAAGGGAGACAACTGTTCCCGATTATTTTAAGTACAAATGTCATTCATTTTAAAAGGGAAACAACTTTTTCCGATTATTTTAAGTAATCTCTGAGAAAAAGTTGTCTCCCTTTGAAAACGAATGCCATTTGTAAAGAAAAAAAGATAAACAATTGCTGAAAACTATGTTCCACCTTGTTACGTGAAATTTCACCGCTCGCACGCTATTGCAAATGCATCAAAACAAACATGTGTAACAGTTCTTTGAAAATGGTGAGTTTTTAAAGGCGTTTAACTGTCCGGAAGTGGAGCCCCTTTAGGCAGCCCTTTTCCGGAATTCAATGTTTATATCAGTATACTGACACTTGTTTCGTAAAGTAATATACATGTTTTACATGCTGTTCAATTTTCATGTCGAACAACTCTTTCTTTCTATGATTTGGTGTTGTTTGATTTTTGTTTCTCAAGGCCTCCATCGAAACCTTAATGCTGTTTATATATATCAAATTCCATTAATCTGTATAGAAACTGCAGGACTTAAGCACTTGAGAAGATGTATTGGATAGACAAAATAATGGACTGATTGTTCAAATACCATACAACTCTAACTCTTCGACACCCGGGGCATAAAACCTTTACACACGTTACCTGACCTTGACTACACACACGTTTAACGGTCTACTATAAAAGTCTTATAACACTGAGTTTTATATCATATAAAGTGCTGAAATGATACCAAAAGGTTGTTTCTGATAAACTGATGAATTCCTCTACACCAATAGCGACAACCACGACAAAGAGAATTGACTGAATAATTTGCAGATCTAGACTATTATTTAAGCATCTCATAATTTGGTGAAAACGTAGTTCTTAACCACTAATTCTGGTAAATTTAAATCATTTTTACTAGAAAATATCATGGTAAGAAAAATAATGTTCATCTCTATTCCTGGGATAGTAACATGTACATGTAATATGAAATATATCAAACTATCAGAGTTCATCAGTAAGTTATATTGATAAAGTAAATTAGAACTCCGGAAAATTTAAATCAAATAGTAGTAGTTCCCAAAACAGTAAAACAGAAATACAGAATAATTTTGTTACAGCCAAAATAAAGTATGACTTACTATCTCTAAACCATTTGCTTTTATCATTTCAATACAACTAATTTTCAACCTACTGTAGTCTACCATTGACAATAATGGCTATCCTAGAACACAAAGCATCTGCTTCTTCCATATAATGTGTAGTCAATATGGCTCCTCTTTGGTATGCCTTAAAACTGCTGGATATTGTATCCCTATATCATACAGAATGTAAATACAATCATCAATGTCAGGCCTCTCCTTGCACAGTTTATGATATATATGTAACATATATCGGCAATGTAATAGCTTTATCTAAGATTCATACATCATACACTTTATGGAAAAAATGATAACAAATTGCAGCTACAACAAATGTACTGGATGTTATAGACCTGTTAAAATTAAACAACAACTAAAAGTTAAACTAACAAACAGAAATAATTACAAATACTCAAAACCTGAATCTTACATGTCACACTTCCTATTATAAGAGGGTAAATATTTCCATACCATAAGAAGCGTTTAGATTGTGGGTCCATTCCTGTAGATGGTTCATCCAGGAGAACAAATCTTGGCTGACCCAGCATACTTATACAATAACTCAACTGAAACAATTTATTTCAACTAAATCAAATTTTATTTCTATAACAGTACTTTTCAAGTCAAAAATTTGACAAAGCTGATTTGTACACTGATTTGATGTGAACATCTGATATATAAACATTGTATCTTAAATATTCAATATATGGTAGGTGTCATATGGTGTTATGTTCTGAATATCACTGGCTTTAAACAAGAGCATTAACATTCCATTGATTATTTGAATGAATCTGGTAATAACCATCCTATTTCCCTTGTTTCAATTAATCTGCATGAAAATACCTTTCTTTTGGTTCCCCCTGACAATTTCTTTGACCGCTTCTCACCATGCTTTTTCAGCTGGAAGTGGTTCATGTAACTACAGAGAAACATGCAAAATAATACTTAGTGATGTATTCAAAAACATTTCTGACTAGAACAAGTATGCCTGTTAATGTAAACAAGTTAACATTCCTATGACACTGGATACTAGATAAATACTTATAAAAACTTCCAGTTTGGAAAGATTTAGACGCGATAATACCCTTGTGTGAATCTTGTCAGCTGATTGTGACATTATTTCTCTCTTTAACTACAGTTATGAAAGCTGAAATAAATCTTTCGAAACAGTAAAAAGTTATTTCACTCGTCTTTCTCACCACTTAGCAAGACTAAACTAACTCACAAGTCAATGCAAGGGTTGATTTCATCAGGTCGTATGCCTCTAATTTTTGAGAAACACTGCAGATGCTCCTTTAAAGTAACACTATCCCATAGTGCATCATGTTGTGGACAGAACCCCATGACACCAAAGGAATTAAACAAACTTGACCTCACATCATGTCCACCAACAAATACCTGAAGTATATGCGTTATTTTTCATTTGATGTTGGCATTAATTTAAACAAGAGGGCCAAGATGGCCCTAGGTCGCTCACCTAAGAAACACTCCATAACAGTGTAAAACATGTTTGACCTAGTGATTTCATGGAAACAAATATTCTGACCAATTTTCATTAAGATTGGACCAAAAAATTGGTCTCTTGCGATAAAACAAGCATTTTCTTAGATATGACCTAGTTTTTGACCCTAGATGACCCATGTTCAAACTCGACCTAGATTTTATCAAGGCAATCATTCTGACCAAAATTCATGAAGATCAACTGAAAAATACAGCCTCTATCAC
The DNA here is from genome assembly GCF_021730395.1 of Mercenaria mercenaria. Lineage (NCBI taxonomy): Eukaryota > Metazoa > Mollusca > Bivalvia > Venerida > Veneridae > Mercenaria > Mercenaria mercenaria. Next base: position 32,790,439 of record NC_069362.1, read on the forward strand.
ATACAGAAGTTTTTTCTTTGATTTGACCAAGTGACCTAGTTTTTGACCTCAGATGACCCATATTCAAATTCGACCTAGATTTCATTAAGGCAATCAACCTGATCAAATTTCATAAATATCAACTGAAAAAAACAGTCTCTATCGCATACACAAGATTTTTCTTTAATTTGACCTAGTGACCTAGCTTTTGACCTCAGATACTCCATATTCAAAACCAACCTAGTTTTCATCAAGGCAATCACTCTGACCAAATTTCATGAAGATCAATTGAAAAATACATCCTCTATTGCATACACAATGTTTTTCTTCGATTTGACCTAGTGACCTAGTTTTTGACCCGAGATGACCCATTTTCGAAATCAGCCTAGATTTTATCAAGGTAATCATTCTGGCTAAATTACATGAAGATCAGTTGAAAAATACAGCCTCTATTGCATACACAAGGTTTTTCTTTGATTTGACCTAGTGACCTAGTTTTTGAACCCAGATGACCCATTTTCGTACTTGGTCTAAATTTCAGCAAGGCAATCATTCTGACCAAAATTCATGAAGATCAATTGAAAAATACAGCCTCTATCGCATACACAAGGTTTTTACGTGATATGACCTAGTGACCTAGTTTTTGACCCAAGATGACCCATTTTCGAACTCGGCCTAAATTTCATCAAGGCAATCATTCTGACCAAAATTCATGAAGATCAATTGAAAAATACCGCCTCTATCGTATACACAAGGTTTTTCTTTGATTTGACCTAGTGACCTAGTTTTTGACCCGAGATGACCCATTTTCGAACTCGGCCTAGATTTCATCAAGGCAATCATTCTGACCAAAATTCATGAAGATCAATTGAAAAATACAGCCTCTATCGCATACACAAGGTTTTTCTTTGATTTGACCTAGTGACCTTGTTTTTGACCCGAGATGACCCATTTTCGAACTCGGCCTAGATTTCATCAAGGTTATCATTCTGACCAATATTCATGAAGAAGAATTGAAAAATACAGCCTCTATTGCATACACAAGGTTTTTCTTCGATTTGACCTAGTGACCTAGTTTTTGACCCCAGATGACCCATTTTCGAACTCGGCTTAGATTTCATCAAGGTTATTATTCTGACCAATATTCATGAAGATTAATTGAAAAATACCACCTCTATCGCATACACAAAATTTTTTCTTTGATTTGACCTAGTGACCTAGTTTTTGACCCGAGATGACCCATTTTCGAACTCGGCCTAGATTTCATCAAGGTTATCATTCTGACCAATATTCATGAAGAAGAATTAAAAAATACAGCCTCTATTGCATACACAAGGTTTTTCTTTGATTTGACCTAGTGACCTAGTTTTTGAACCGAGATGACCCATTTTCGAACTCGGCTTAGATTTCATCAAGGTTATCATTCTGACCAATATTCATGAAGATTAATTGAAAAATACCGCCTCTATCGCATACACAAGGTTTTTCTTTGATTTGACCTAGTGACCTAGTTTTTGACCCGAGATGACCCATTTTCGAACTCGGCCTAGATTTCATCAAAATTATCATTCTGACCAATATTCATGAAGATTAAATGAAAAATACAGCCTCTATCGCATACACAAGGTTTTTCTTTGATTTGACCTAGTGACCTAGTTTTTGACCCGAGATGACCCATTTTCGAACTCGGCCTAGATTTCATCAAGGTTATCATTCTGACCAATATTCATGAAGATTAATTGAAAAATACAGCCTCTATCGCATACACAAGCTAAATGTTGACAGACGACGGACGACAGACGCCGGATGCCGGACATCGAGCGATCAGAAAAACTCACCTCAGGTGAGCTAAAAAGTGAAACATTGCGATTAAGGAATCAAGAGTAATCATTGTATTAGTCAATGAATTTTCTGCGATTTCTTGAGTGATGTAAATAGCCAGTATTGACTTAAAGTTGTAATGTTATATATTTATATGTTATAATACATATATAGTATATTGTAACACATTATTACTATTAATATACTATTAGTACTTTCTGTGTAACATTTTCAACATTTCAGGATCATGTTTGTGATATATAATTTACAGCACATAAAATGGAAGACTCTGCTGCCTAGTAAAGTAAACCCGGCGGTGAATTTTTTACATGTCTCTGCCAATGCAGTCATATGATGTGTTAACACAACAAGAGCTGTCGGAGGATAACTATTCAACAGCCTTGTTAACTGAATTAATATAAAGCAGGGCGTCAAGTGCTTTTGGGAGTCAAAAATATAGGTAGGATCCTGAAATATAGGTATTTGGGGGCCAGAAATATAGGATTATATAGGTTGCTTATAATGAAGAAAACAAGTCGGACAAGTGTTTTATCCTCCTCCACCACCTACCAGCACTCTCTTTTACTAAACATAAAATACAAAGGAACAGAAAAAGTGGCTACTTTTATGATTTTAAACAAATAACATTTTAACATATATCTTATTTTCATAATAAACTATTAATTCGCCAACAGACAAAACTTTACCAATACTGGTACTCAAATCAGTTTAACAGAGAATTAGGCAAACCAAGCCATATTGCTAACAACATATATCAGTACATTGTTAATAGAAGTATAAAATATTGTGTTGGGCCTGCATTTGTACATGAATGAAAAAGAAAACAATTATAATCAAACCATCTACAGAACAAAATTACAACAGTTTCATACTTACGAATATCATGATCTCTGTAAACATGATAACACATGGAGTCCCTTGACCCAGGGTCCTATAATATTGTTACATTAGACCTTCTTGGATTTCTTGGCATCTGTTTCTTTATCTTCATTCTTTCTCTTGGATGAATGCTTTTCTGATGAAGGACTTGACTTGGAAGAAGAGGCAGCTTGCTTGTCTGGTTCAGATTTTGAAGTTCTTGTTGAAGCAGTGGCAGAGCTTTTGGAACTTGATATGGCTGATTCTTGTTTCTTTCCTTTGCTTGATGATTTAGAACTACACTTATCTAGTCTGTTAACCAGTAACTGTCTCTTTTGCTGCTCAACTTCCCTTTGGTTTTCACGTACCCTGTCCATTTCCTTTCTTATACCCTCTATCTTTGATGTGGCTGTTACTATCATCATTTGTGCTACAGAAGCACCTTTCATGTCACTACTTTCAACAGCTTTAGAAAGCTTTTTGTTCCCATCTTTTAACAGTTCCTCTGCTACAGTCAACCTTGTCTGAATCTCCATTTCTTTTTTAAGCAGTGCTTTTTCTTTTTCAAGCATGGAGGAGGTCTTATTATTCTCTTCTGTTGCAAGTTCTTCCAATCTTTTCTTTTCAAGCCTTTCTTTCTCTCTCTCCTGTTTCTTTTTCGCTCTTTCTTCTTTTCCTGTCTCAATCCTCTGTTTATACTTGTTATGGGCCATTTTTGCTGCCAGAAGTATTTCACTGTTTAATGGTATTTTGTGAGGTTGCTCATCTACAGGATCACTGAACTTAACTATGTCCTTCAAAGTTCTGATGGCAGTAACAGTTTTCTCACCCAAGGCAACTCTGTCCTTAGTCACTACACTAGTGTTCACTGACAAACTTCTCTGAACCTCTAAATTTCCATGTGGTAATACCAGAGCTTTCTTGACAAGTTGGAGTAAAAATCTGTACTTGAGCTGCCCGCTATCAAGCTTCTTCACAAACACTTGTCTCCAATAATGGTCAATTCTATCTTCTTCTTTCAAATCATCTTCTGTTTGATATACCTTCCATTCATCCACAATATTAACAGTCATATTTTCATCAAAATGCATCTCCCTGGACAAAATTTCAGCATCAATTACAGAGCCTTTTTCAAATCTTCTGACTGGAGACAGGCAACCTAATGACTTTATAAGTTTGTTCTGGAAAGGAAGTCGAGTGACCAAGTATTTTGATACTGAAGTGAAGAATGCTCGAATTCCAAGGATTTCTTTGTGCTGAGCTGCTGATGATTTCATGTTTGATATTTCCTGTCGTGCTTCTCCCAAGACAATATCTTCATCACTAAGCTGATTAACAATACTGAAGTCCTGACACACCAAAATTTCAGTTCATGTCCATTGCCATCTACTTCTGATAGCCACCTATCTCGAAACTGACTCTTATTAGCAGGCATTATGAGGCTTAATTATGAAACATTAAGGCTTGTTTATTCTGAAAACAAAATAAAAACATGTGCATTTCCTATTCACATTTTTATACATGAAAGCTTTAAGAAATGGAAAATATTCCAATTGAAAAAAGAACTTCCATTACTTAAAGCTTTCCTAAAGCTGGGCTGGGCAGGGTCACTACACCTGAAAGGAATACAAATTTCAATGCCTAAAAGGTAACAGCATATTTATAAACTCAATTATCATAGAATCACTTCTTTTTTAATGGTTTGAATGGCCTTTGAATTCCTTGCTTACCACAAAATTTCCAGATTATAGGTATTTATAGGTATTTTGGCAAAATATAGGATTTTATAGGTTATTATAGGTAGAGGGCTAAAATATAGGAAAATATAGGTAAATATAGGTAACTTGACACCCTGATAAAGTCAATCTTTTTTGTTTTTGCTCGGTTAAACGTCGTACCGACACTATTATAAGTCATATGGCGACTTTCCAGCTTAGATGGTGGAGCAAGACCCCAAGTACCCCTCCATGCATTATTTCATCACCACAGGGCACCTTAGTAGAACCACCGACCTTCCATAAGCCAGCTTGGTGGCTTCCTCAAAGTAAGAAGTGATGCTCGAACCCACATCAACAAGGGGCAAGTGATTTAAAGTCAGCGACCTTTACCACTCGGCCATGGAGGCCCCTAAAGTCGAAAAAGAGGCATTATTTTGTAAAAATGCAAAACAATTTGCTTTGCTTTTGCTTGCTTTGCTTTTTGAGCTTAATGCCAGTTTTCAACAGTATTTCAGTTATGTAACGGCGGGCAGTTAATCTAACCAGTGGAGTTGGCAGTTACTTGCGGAGAACAGGTTTGTACTGGTATAGAATCCAGGAACACTGGTTAGGTTAACTGCCCGCCGTTACATGACTGAAATACTGTTGAAAAACGCTGTTAAACCCAAAACAAACAAACAAAACCTAACCAGTGTTCCTGGGTTCTGTACCAGTACAAACCTGTTCTCTGCAAGTAACTGCCAACTTTCCCACATGATTCAGAGGTGGAGGACGAATGATAGCAGACACAATATCCTTTATCAAATCATCATGGAGAGCATACAACCCACCCGGGGATCAAACTCACGACCCCGCGATCCCTAGATCTGCGCTCTCCCTATTGAGGTAAGCAGGTGGGTAAAAAAATGCAAACAACAGAGTTACGGAACCTGTACAATACATATCAACTCATCACAGTGGAAAGTAAGTGAAGTTTCAATCCATTCCAATGCCTGGGTACTGAGATACAAGCTTTTACATAAACTTGACCAAAAAATAGCTAAGTAGAATAAGGTCCATAACTTAGTATAAATGCAATGTGGAGTTATAAATCTTGTGCACTGCATGTCAGAAAATCAGTGAACAAGTATGTGAAGTTTCAATCAATTTCCACCAGTGATTACTGAGATACCAGCATGCATTCTAAGACTCAACAAAATGGTGACACAGACGCTGACGAATGTGTGGGTCCAATAGCTATAACAATTCTTTAAAAAAAAAAAATTAAAAGTGAGCAATTTACATAGTAACATCAGCAAATTGTCAAAGCAAAATCTGCCAAAATGTCCAATCTGTAAACCATACCTGTCCTCTGGTAGGTGCAGTATCAGCTGTCATTACATTCAGTGTTGTACTTTTACCTGCACCATTTGGACCGAGCAGGCCAAATACTTCTCCCACATCTACAGCAAATGATGAATTATCAACAGCCACAAAAACATTGCTATCTTTTCCTTTCCTAAAACATGTGTTTGATCCATTCTTGCTAAATTCTTTCCTAAGGTTAGAAACAACTGCAGCAGGTACCTTAAATGAAATGTTTGGAATGCCATTACTGTCTCCAGTAATACATTTGAAGCACTTTATTGTATTCTAGTAAATTCTGGAAGGAAATCAATATGGAACTCACTAATCTCCTGCCCTTTATCTAGTATGCTCCTTTCAAGGAATAGTTCTATTTATCATTACGGCCTGTAACAGATATAATAGAGCAAGCAAAGAACTGAAGTAAAACTCAGGAAATCATCGTAGTGGCATGTCTTCATATTTCTGCCAAGCTGGGGCGCAAGGGGTATTGCAATTTCCATTACCTTTCATGAACAGCCTCAATCAAACCAAGTCTGCTATTATTTTGCATTCTATGCTTCCAAAGGATCTTCTTACAGATTTTATTTCATATTTCTGCCAAATAATTTAAAATTTAGAATGTACTTTTAAAACCTGAATGTGCCAAGAAGGAAAGAGTTGATCTTGTTCATAAGTCATGCAAATGGTAATTTCTGAATAAGGAATATAGCTGAAGATTACAGAATATAATCATGCACAACACTTGCTTGACAGATTTGATATTTTATAGTCATTTATATCTTCTTTTTTCAAAAACAAACTGATACTTCCATGTGTACTTGGCCTCAAGTCTCTTAAAAGCTTAAATAGAATATCATTACTTCCGATAATGATTTTAAAACTCTGTAAGACAGGAACTATTTTCCTGCACTGCTATAATTGTTACTCAGAATTTTTTCCACAAACAAACGAACAATTTGCACATACCTGAGGTTGTTTCAGTAACTCCTGAACCCTTTGTCTCTCTTTTTTCACATCATCATCTTCATCTTCATCAACTGTTTCCCTGATATTCTCCAGGTTAGAATAACCAGATTCTTCCGTAACTTGGCAACCAAATGCTTCTTTTATACTCCCACCACTGTCTCGTGTATCCAGTAATCTCAGTAACACAGCATACAGCACAACTTGTACTAAGGGCTGAGAACATTATAGTTTGTATTTGAAATAGTAATTCAAATTTTTTTTCATGACGTTTACAATGTATAACTATCTTTCATACACTTTGATTCATGTAAGACATTTTTAGTTCCTTGTTGAGAACATGCAATTACTAGAAAAGAACATAATTTATGTTATGTTATGTTAACTAAATTAAACTTTAGCCCCTGCTCATAACTGAAATACAACCGAGACAGTACAAATTCAGATATTAATATAACAATTGATTAAATAAAAATACAATAAGTAAGTGTCTGCACTGTGGTTTTGACTGTTGTTTTTTTTTACATTTTCTATGATTCAATAAATTATTAAAATTTTTAATACTGTTTAAATAACTGAATCTAAATACTTACAGTAAATATAGCAACAATGATATCCATGGAAAAATAGTCTTTAAAGAGAATATTCTCTGTGTTCATGTGCATCTCTGCATTTCGGTACACCTGAATTATTCATGAAGAAGAATTGTCCGTATAAACAAATGAAAATACAGCAAAAGAAACTAAAATACACATTTACATATTAAACACTAAATAAATCACTAAACTGACTTCTAAGTTATATCATACTTACTAATTTGCCTTGTGAATAAAATAAATAAAGTATCCTACAAATTTACAATTACTTTTGTTAAGCAAAAGATACCAGACTTTCTGAAAACTTAGTACAATACTAAGATAGTCAAATAAAGAAAGTACTTTGCATATATACCAAGAGAACACTCATAATCCAGAGGCATTTTAAATTTACTCACTACCAACAAAAATAACTGACCTTATCAATGTAGAATAATCCACCAAACATGATGTATGGAGAGCAAGTACAGCAGAAAATAATATGTAAAATGCTGGCAATAGATTCACTGGTCATTGAATCAACAAGAGCAACAGGTAAATATGGCATGAACCCTACCTGAAATAACAACAGTATTTCTAGGTGCCTTTGTGTTGTCTAAGCAGTCATAATGAAATCTAACTAGAACTAAATGTGTACCTATAGGAGAGATGTTTGTATACAAATCCACTGTATTTTCTATTTTTAGAACTGATAAGACAGGGATCGGGTGGGCAGACGTCTAAAATTTTTGAACATCACGATGCCCCTATTATATGTCATTTAAAATGGTAATTCGTTTTAAAAAGATATTCTAATACGAAAATGTGAAAATTGCAAGTAATTCGAGAAACTGCAAGTATTTCAAAACTTTTCAAACTTTAAAAATCCATAAATAAGGAAAAAAGTTCTTAAAAATTAAAAATTCCATTCCCATAAGGAAACGATGTAAAAACATTTGTTTTGCCCACCGCCAGATAAACAGGTATTAATGTGTGATGTCACAGCGATCTCTCCTATAGGACACAAGACCAACTTCTGTCACTGTACATGCTTTCATGACTATAGGTGAAATATTTCTTAACATATGTTCAATATAAAATTTAAAGCACTCTGTATATTTCACTAGGTGAAAGAACCATTACTCTAGCCTAGCTGAGTGAAATCCTAAAGAGCAAACAAGGTGAATAAGTTTGCAAGCTTTATAACAATCCTCTAATGTTTTATGATCCTAGGTCAAGTACATTTTGAGACACAGGAAACCAAACTCTATTTTTTCACAAAGTCAAGGGATATAACTCTGGACGTGCAAAGTGAAAAAAAGAAAACCAAATGCACAAATTCACATGCTGGATAACATTACTACATTGTTTCATCTCTAGGTAAAATATTTTTAAGATATATGCAACACAAGTTTTTACAAGCAAATTCGATGAATTGGCATCCCCCGCCGAAAGGGCTTGAGGTGCGGAATGGTAAAAAACATTTCTGGCAAAAAGTTAAGGATGTTATTCAGAAGCATATAATTTCATTAGTCAAAATCATTTTAACAGAAAATGAATGCTTTTTTTTGGGGGGGGGGGGGGGGGGCAGCGGAGAGGTGTGGCAGTGGGGGTGACCGGGTGAGGGTACAAAATTTCACCTGTTGATTATAAATATTAATGGAAAATTAAAAATGAAAAAAAAAACTTGGTGGGGGATGGAGATGCATTATCGGGGTGGTGGGTAAGATCGAGTGGAGTGTAAGATGGGGGAATGGTAGAACACTGCATGCTAATAAATATTCATGGAAGGTTTGAAAAAAAAGTAAAAAGGAATGATTTTTTTTTTGGTGGGGGGGGGGGGGGGGAGGGGGGGAGAGGGGGAGGGTGTGTGACCAAGGCAAGGTGGTGACCAGGTGTGGGTACAAATCTTCACATGTTTGTACTAAATGTTCATGGAAAAGAATGAAAGAAGTTGAATGAAATTCAACCAATGGGTTGGTTTGTTATGTACAAATCTGTAGATTTTTAAACAATTAAAGGGCAATAACTCTAAGGAAAATTGAACAATTGAAAAAAAGTAACCCGCATCATCAAAGTATGTTGTTTCATACTTGTTTCAAGTATCATGAAATTCTATGAAACAAATTGTTATGCCTTTTATGCTTTTTTTTACAATCAAGGGACATAACTTTGGTTTGACTGAGAAAAATTTGAAACAAATCCCAAGTGCACAACTTAATTCACATGTTCAATAATTTACCTATGATAATTCATGACCCTAGGTCAAATACGTTTGAGATATGTGCACACAAACTTTCATGCCCTTTTATTAACTGACAGATGGACAGACATATTGATGAAAGAATTAAGGGACAAAATAGAATTATCTGAATATTCGCATATTTGTTTCTACCTCTATTTCTCCATCAAAAAATCCCAATTTTTATCAAATCAAAGGTGGCAAAATCTGCTTTTACAGGATCAAAGGGGGATAATACAACAAGCAGAGGGTATGTGGTAATTATTAATTATGTGAGGTTTGGTTATTTTGGCTGAGTGTCAAAATAATTTGTATATCTGATGTATTGATAATGTAACACATGAGCACAGATAGTGCTTTACTCCCTTTTTATGGTGTCTATAATTATTGCTGAATTGCTGTAAATAATAGGATATGGGTCATTTATGGATGATCTGGGTTGACTACATTGATAGCTGGATCCCAGCAACACCAATTATGTCATAAACAATAATTAAAGGGAACCAGATATGTGATAAGCAACAACTTGTTATATGATGCCATGTATTAATTTGGACCATTCAGAACGAGTTCTCAGAGTGATCATTCTGTATCCAGCGACTGAACAAGACACATTGGGGATCCAACTAATAATTTATCCCAGTACCTTGATAAGGACGTTATTGCAACTACACTGTCAGGGCTGATATATTATTAAGAAGAAGACATTTGAAGTTCATAGACTAAAGAAGATTTGCAAAATTTCAACAAGCTTTCAAGCTATAGGGCCAACGTTAAGGAGTTTTACCTTAATGGTAGTTGAATGCTATAGATGACAGCAAATATGGGCTGAGCATCAAATGAGACAGAGATCCAGAAATTAGTAATCTTCTCAGATAGTAGGATCCGAGAGTCCAGCTTATAGACCATTCAGCGTTACTGGCGAAGTACAGCCAAGGCATCAGGGACATACCTATATGTTAGTTGAATGCTACATGTGATAGCATATAGGCGCTGAGCATCCAGGAGTCAGGGCAATCATATACAGTTGCGATTTCAATTAAGAGGACAGAGGCCGCGTATCTATGTATGTTGTTGATTCAAAGATATTGTCTGATGGGAACTTCGACAAAAAGACCAGTCAAGTATAGAGTCTCCAGCCTGTAGGTTTTGAACTAATTTTTATCAATTGAAGATGATTAGTTTGAAACATTTAGTAGTTTGCCTGATCCCTAAAATTAACTAGGTTAAAATAGAAATCATTTACAAATCATTGGTACACGAATCATTTAGTCAAGGTAGCCAGAGGAAAATTTATGCATGAGATATTTGGTCTCGCCAGCTATACGTTTTAACGAAGGACATTCTACTTAGTTTGTCAGCTAGCAATTGAGCCCATTTAATTGTTCAAGATACTAAAGACCTAAGCACTTCCATGGGTCATATAATTTGTATCCTGACTCTGTGATGCTTGAAATACTGTGAATTCATTTAATTTCGTGGGCACAAAATTTCGTGGTTTTTGTTAAGACGGCAATTTCGTGGGGATATGAATTCGTGGATTTCAACTTTTGAACATAAATTGAATGGGAATTTTACTTGTTCGTTGGGATTAAATTTTGTGGATTGACACTACCACAAAAATTCGTCACCCATGAATATTAATGATTTCACAGAATAAGCATTTTAAAATCTATTCACCAGATCAAGGGGGAAAAACTGCTTTTACTCGGTCAAGGTGTATAATTTTTGGACTGATTACATATAATGGGTAGCTACTTACAAAGAAAAATATGAGAGGTTGTACAGCTTGGGCAGTCTCCCATTTATCAAATCCGAACGATATAATGTAGGACAGCAGTAAGTTTGCCGGAATACAGGTCAGGAACATCAAAATCAGAACACACATTGCACCTCCTTGTTTTAAACTATCAACCTGAAAAATGTAAAAAATAACATGTCGTTATAACTAAAGTTGTAGCAAATTTCAAGCATCCAAGATGATGATAGGTAAAACCTGAGGTTTGTGTTAAAATAATGATTATATACCAATGATAGCCCATCAAATTTCACTGGTTATGTAATTTCAGTCTCTCAGTAATAGTTTCTTTAACCTCTAATGTACTAAGCTCAAAAAAGAAAGGGGTATTACTGGCAAAGGCAACTTTAAAGCATTTGGCTCCATTTCAGTTCAATAGGCACTGTGACCTTGACAAGTGACATCCTAGTCAATGTTCTTGTGAAGACTGAGAGCTGACTTTTAACTCTTAGCCTGTTGCAGGCGAATTTAACAGCCTTTGCAAACAGCTTGGAACCAGATCAGACGCCGATTAAATCGGCGTCTGATCAGGTTCCAAGCTGTTTGCTACTCTGACAATATTTCTTCCAATTTTGGAGCAAATTGAATGAACTTTACAATTTTAGCTGATGACATTTCCAGCAGACGACAATTTATCTAGCATTCTAAGGGTTAAAACAATACCTAGTGGTCATCTACCTGATGACTTACAATCATCCTATGTGATTTGAAAGCTGTAGTCTAAAGAATTTTTTAGTCATTGTACTGATCAGAAACTGCTTTCAATCTCGAAGTCATTGTAACCTGAGATTTGATCTACTTGTCCCTAAAATCGACACATGTCACTTTACACACACACAATTACATATGAAGTTTCATGTCAGTATGCCAAAAATTTCTCCAATTACTGATCAGATACCACTATCAATCTTGAAGTCAATGAACTTTAACTTATTGACTTCCAAACGAACAGGGCCATCTACTCACCACTGGCAATCATCATAAAAAGTGAAGTTTCATACCTCTGGTCTGACTGTGATGACTCTGTGACAATATTTTATGAGATAATTATGCACAACACAAATTTGGAGGGTTATTTGGATAGACAGTCTTAGAAATGGGCATTTATTGGTATTTCTTTTACTACAAAGTACTTAACAAGTGACAGGAAGTACCCAGTTAGCAGGACAGAATGAATAAAAATTACGGCAACAAACTGTCCTTGGTTACCAACAAATGTCTTGTTTGCTTTGAGGGACTTAAGGACAGACAGACAAAGGCAAATCTAAGGAACCCACGCAAAACTTGCGACGACACAAAAGAGTTTTACCTGCAACATAAAAGTAATGAAAATGACCAACAATGCTGGAATTATGTACTTGATGATATCCATGACAACATAAGCTCCCCAGTACAATCTGTATGGCACCCCTGCTATCCTCAACTGGCTGCGTACTTTGGTCTGTAAAACAGAATTAACATTGATAAAATTTATTCACTTGTCAACTGATGCAATTTGCAATACAGTTCTTATAGCACACATTTCTGATTGCCACTGATTACCAACTAAATCACGTCATGATACATGTTAGATCTGTTTGTTTTGTAGAGATACTGTTTAAGCCACACCAGCAGAACTGATGTCATATTGACACTTTTTATCTTTTAATATTAGAGAGAGACCAAAGGTGCCATTCAGGGCAATATTTCAGATCCCAGCGTGCACCATCACGGCTCAAAAGCTGAGGTGAGAGGCAAAAAATATGAAATAAGCAAACAAACCCTGCAGCTACAGAGGCTGCAATATGTTAAATCTATAAAACTGCAACAAGAGGGCCATGATGGCCCTATTTCGCTCACCTGTTATCATTGCACTTGAGGACAAGAAGGTCCTCAGAAAAAATATCTAAGTCCAAAGGAGAGGAACAACAAAGGGAAGAAATTTAACCAAAAAAAAAAAATCTTACAAGGTATAGATATGTTAAAATACACCTAAAAATTGGAGGTACCATCCATGTTGTACCACAGACAACTGGTCTCGTGTTTTCACTACGGCCAATAATAAAAAAGTTACTAAAAATAAGTTATTTATAGTAACGTAAAAGGGAAGTAATAAAACAAAAATATTATAAGTGGACAAAAGAAGGATCTACCAAATAAATCTGTTGACATAAATGAAATTTCAGATCAGTATCTTCAGTAGTTATGGAGATATAACAATTTTAATTTGAAATAAAGGGAGGTAATTTGACATAAAATCAGTCCATAGTTATCTACCCTGATTGTCTCAGTCCAACTAATAACAATAATGAAATTTCAAATAAGTCCTGTAAGTACTAACTGATATAAATCATAATTAAAATCCATTTTGATCACAATCAGGGGAGGTAATCAGATATAAAATAACTGGAACCTATGATTGGATCTGATTTATCATGGAATTCAAGATTTATTGTTGTTAAAGATATTTTGGAAGTTTGTATCAAATAAAACCATAAATAAAGTCTCTATATGGCTGCAAAAGCCAAAATAGCCGATTTTGGACCTTTAAGGGGCCATAACTCTGGAACCCATGATGGAATCTGGCCAGTTGAAGAAAGGAAGCAAGATCTTGTGGGGATACAAGTTGTGTGTAAGTTTGGTTAAAATCAAATCATAAATGAAGCTGCTATTGTGCAGACAAGGTCAAAATAGCTAATTTTGGCCCTTTCAGGGGCCATAACTCTGGAACCCATTAAGGGATCTGGCCGGTTCAAGAAAGGAACTGAAATCTTATGGTGACACAAGTTTTGTGCAAGTTTGATTAAATTCAAATCATAAATGAAGCTGATATTGTGCAGACAAGGTCAAAGTAGCAAATTTTGGCACTATCAGGGGCCATAACTCTGCAACCCATAAAGGGATCTGGCCAGTTCAAGAAAGGAACCGAGATCTTATGGTGATACAAGTTGTGTGCAAGTTTGGTAAAAATCAAATCATAAATAAAGCTGCTATTGTGCAGACAAGGTCAAAATAGCTAATTTTGGCCCTTTCAGGGGCCATAACTCTGGAACCCATAATGGGATCTGGCCAGTTCAAGAAAGGAACCGTGATCTTAAGGTGATACAAGTTGTGTGCAAGTTTGGTTAAAATAAAATCATAAATGAAACCACTATCGTGCAGACAAGAAATTGTTGATGGACGCACGCACGCACGGACGACGGACGAAGGGTGATCACAAACGCTCACCTTGTCACTATGTGACAGGTGAGCTAATAAAACATTAAAGACAACAACCAAAAACGTAATTTCATTTGTTGTTATTTGTCACTTCTCTAAATCAGAACAATGCTTACCTGCCTGTCTACCACAATATCTATTCCAAAGCCTGAGGGAATCACTACAAATGCCATTGCCAGTAAAATCACTGATGAAAATGCCTCATTGCTCAGTGCTACTTCCTCGAAACTTGCAGGCCATGGCAAACTACTTGTACTTATGAAACTACTATTGTCAGTTTTTCCTGTCAAATATTCTTGAATTTTAAAGACGCTATTAGTCATCAAGTTTACTATGGCAGGAATGGCATGTATGGCACTGTCATTGTATAAAGCTGTAAATCCTGTTGCAACACCCTGAAAAATATCACAGCTGTCTGCAAGATCCTGCTCATTTTCACTCTCCTTCAATTGACACAGACAGTATAAACAAATAACAACTGCTCACATGCAAGTGTGTTTTATGTAGGTCTTTGTGAACTTGACTTTGAGTTAAGAGTAATGGTACTCAGGTGAGAGATAAAGTGCCAGCATGGCCACTCGTATTTTTGTTGTTTTTTTTGGGTGGGTGGAGGGGTGGGGGCGGGGGTGGCTTTGTTAATTAGTTATGGTTCCATACAATTTCCTATTTACATTTTAACCATTTCCTTTTCTATCTTCTGAAACTAATCAACAATAGTACGATTGGCAATGCATACCATATCTTATTTTGGTCATTACTGTGTGCAGCTATTTTAAAATTATTAGTTCTATTCATTCACAAAATGTAACGTATTAGTATACCTGAGAACTAAATTCAAACTTTGTGAGGTTTATACCAAGATAGTGAGGTGCAATGTTCATCAATGAGCTATAATTGTCCAACTTCTCTATGTTGTAAACAGCAGACAAATTCCCAAGGAAGGATCTGGATGGTAATGAATCTGAAATGAAATCATTTGAGCCACACCATGAGAAAACCAACATAATGCATTTGCAACCAGCCTGCGCATCTGTGCAGTCTGGTCAGGATCCATGCTGTTCACTAACGGTTTCTCTAATTGCAATAGGCTTAGAAAGCGAACAGCATGGATCTTGACCAGATTGCGCGAATGCGCAGGCTGGCCTGGATCCATGCTGGTTGCAAATGCACTATGTTGGTTCTCTCATGGTGCGGCTCATTTTCAAGGAAAACATTTATACATTACCCACCAATTCATCTTATTAAACCAAGTTTAGTAAAAACATTCCAAACTTCTATCTTAGTACAAGTCTCCTGTTCAACAGAACACTGAAACTGAATTAGGTGAAACAGAACTTGTCATTTTAACATTTAAGCTCGGCATGCATGAAGTGGACAAGGACAAGATCAGGCTAATTATGTTCTTGAGATGTTGCAAACTGTATTTACAGTCAGTGATTTCATACTAATACGTGTGTTGTACATGTTTGTTTGTTTGTTTTGGGTTTAACGCCGTTTTTCAACAGTACTTCAGTCATGTAACGGCGCGCAGTTAACCTAACCAGTGTTCCTGGATTCTGTACCAGTACAAACCTGTTCTCCGCAAGTAACTGCCAACTTCCCCACATGAATCAGAGGTGGAGGACTAATGATTTCAGACACAATGTCGTTTATCAAATAGTCACGGAGAACATAAGCCCCGCCCGAGGATTGAACTCACAACCCCGCGATCCGTAGACCAATGCTCTAACCTACTGAGCTAAGCGGGCGGGTGTGTTATACATGTATGTGCCTATGTAAAATATCATTCATTATTTCCTTAAGCATCAGTGGTGTCATAATTCAGAACACAACAAGCAAAGTCATTACATTATGTATACACTATGGATTTACTGTATGCACATACCTGTGTATGTGTGCACATACCAGTATGAAATCAAAACCTCTCTTTGTGATTTCATACTTGTACGTGTACATATACATGCCTTATACCGACTCACCAACATCATCATGCACCAACAGTGATGGTATAGGACCAAATCTTCCCTTGGTTGAAGGGCTATTCTTCATCTTACTGTAGTAGTACGGGCCTATTTCAAGAGATTTAGGATTGCTTCCCTAAATTTAGAAAAACACAATAATAAATTATCTACCGTATAAGAAACGACATTTACAGAAAGTAAGCAATCACTAATACAACAGTACTGAACTACAGGAGGGAGATATTTTGCCGAAAGGACTTTCACTCCAAACTCCTTGGTTTTCATTTCTTTCAAGTGATGTTACCACGAATGGTGACTGCACATGTAACAACTTTTTTATTCATTTCATAACAATCAATCTTATTGCAAACAATTCAATACAAAAATAATTTCATATTTTTGCTAAATATTTATAATTATGTATTCATACATTGATATTACTGAAGAGAATTAACATTCAAGGTGTATATTATTGTGAAAAATATATTTTAAGTAATAAAATTGACACATACAGAGCTGGTATAATTCAAATGTTTCTCTCAAGTGTATACATCTAAATGGCACTTGTCATGAATCAGGAAAACTCAGGCTTGGTTCAGGTAAATCATGCTTAGTTCAGATGAAGTCGGGCTTGGTTCAGGTAAAATCAGGCCTGGTTCGGGTAAAGTCAGGCTTCATTTAGGTAAAGTAATATTTGGTTCAGGTAAAGCCAAGTAAGTCATGCTTGGTTTTTACTTAAATACATTCTGATATCTGAGGTCTACATTCAGAGGATAATTCAACCATTGTAATATAATACACTTACCTCAAGATTATTCTTTGAATTCTTATTTACCATCAGTCCGATTACAACTAATATGATTGGAAGAAATAGTTGGTAAAACAGTAGCTGTCCATTGCGTTTGTTTCTGAGAAACCTGATCTTAAACAATGCCTTAAATCTTTGCATGGATAGTGCAGTTCCTGCAAACAATGTATGGAGGTATGAGTTACATATTGTAAGAATGAATGTCAACTCCTTTAGTATGTTAATTTTATACTAATAACAAAGAACTGAAATAATTCCCTATTTAGGTAACTACAAATTAAATTATGTTTAAATGGTTTTAAGAGAAGTTATTTTAAAACCTTCTATTATATAAGCTTGCAAATAAAAAAGCATTATAGAAAAACTTCCCTTAGTGTTAACATTAAAGAACTATAGCCACAATGTTAGGCAACAAAGTATGCATAACACACAATATGCACCATTAACAACAGTAACATGCAGGCAATACAAATATTTTCACAATATGACTATAGCACTTTTCAAAAATGGGGGACATAATTATGTCCCCCAAAGGTTAGTATTTAGGGGTTATTTGAAATTTCAGTGGGGGGGGGACATAGTACTTAAAGTAATGCATTATGTAATGTTGTATACTTTATCTATATAATTGGTTTGTTCGGAAGATCCTATGATTATTATTATACTTAGTCTAGTTTTGTCTGATTTGATCCGACATTTCACATATAAAATATTAGTCTTTTCTTTGAGCAGGTACTGTAATTTTGACACACTTAGATTGTTACTTTTTTTTCTCTACTTAAGTATGGCAAATTGTCTTGCAGCTGCTAAAATGTTATTCTTCAGTTAGCTGACCAATTCGCTACTTTTGATAGGTTTGCTAAAATAAGACTCTATTTTTAGTTAAGAAAAACACCCACATTTTCTGAAAATGAGACTGAAAGTCCTGGATGGTTGACATGGACTAAGTTATTACCACTGCACCATCGATGGCACAAAGTAACAATTTTTTGGAGTTATTTCAGACAAAAATGTACCAAAACGCAAGATTTTGTGCTTCAGGGAAAACCATGCTATAGTAAACGGTTATCCAATAATGTTCTGTGAATACATTAAAAGAAGATGACTTTTATCAGGCTGTCGATCATCAACAAAGCAATCGCCAGTCCTTTAGTTTTAAAGGCTAGGAAAGCTGTGAAGGTAAATGTGTAACAAAATCAACTTAGCTGTCAAAGGAGTGACAAATTATATCCCCACAATATGGCGTTGTCACAGAACTAAGTCAATGTCAAAGCCAAACTTGCTTCACCTTTGACCTACTGACCTCAAAATCAATATAGGTCATCTGCTGGTCATGATCAACTTCCTTATGAAGTTTCATGATCCTCAGCCCAAGCATTCTCAAGTTATTGTCCGGAAAAGGTTTAAATGCTCCGGATCACTCTGAACTTTGACCTTTGGAACTCAAAGGGGCTACCATGACCCACCTCCCTATTAGGTTTCGTGATCCTAGTCTAAAGCGTTCTGAAGTAATTGTCCGAAAATCCTTTTATATGTTCCAGGTCACTGTGATTTTATCATGTTTCACCTGTTTACAAAATATTATGATCCTAGGCCCAAGCATTCTCAAGTTATCATCTGGAAACCATTTAACTGTTCCAAGTCCCTGTGACCTTGACCTTTGACCTACTGACCTCAAAGTCAAGCCTGACCTGTATTTCATGATGTTACACCTATGTACCAAAATTTATGATCCTAAGCCCAAGCAATCTCAGTTATCATTAGGAAACATATCCGTCTTTTTTTTGAAGGTGGGGTGCAGGGGGCATAACAATCATTTCATTTGAGAAAAATCTTAGTAAGGGTGCTTCTGGCCACGTTTGTAGAACTTTCATTCAAAAGAGTTTCTGCTTTTTAGCAGTGACGGGTACTTAGTAATAATCTGGACAGACTTGAGAAAAGTATCGCTACGGATGCCAAAAAAGATTAAATTTTGGTATATATTGATCAATAATTTCATGCAATGTTCGAGAATTACAACCAAAAATGTTGTGTCAAAAGTACTGATATCATGCACTGTGTACAATTAGCAAAACAAATGTGCAAGCAGAATTAGGATTTTCACAATACAGCAAATGCCTTTAAATATCCTTTGCATAGCATTTGAAGGTAATGAATTTAATCCAGTTGTAGATCATCAGCTAAGCAAGCTCCAGTTCTATAAAGTCAAAACACTAAGAACACTGAGCATATTTCCTACCTGATTCAGGCATATGCCTGAGCTGCACTGCAAACAAATGTTAACATCGTTAAAAACGAAAGCAACTAAAACCATAAATATTAAAAGTTTGTACCAAAATAAACAAGAGCTGTCACTAATGGTGACAAATGCCCCCCGCAGGACCTTGACCTTTGACCTGGTGACCTTGACCTTTGACTTAGTGACCACAAAGTCAGTAGGGATCGTGTACTCAATAAGTACTATCAGTATGTGAAGTTTGAAGGTCCTGGGTGCAGTGGTTCACAAGTAAAGTGCCTTCATGCAAAAAGTTAACGTTGTGACGAACGTACATTGTGATGAACGGACGGACAGTTGGAAACTAATATGCCTCCCTTCGGGGGCATAAAAATAAAAATAACGTCCGAGGCTCAGTGTATGATAAATAACAAGAAGGCAGTAAGTTGCTCACCTCACCTTGAATATTTGACCTTGATTCCAATCAAGATCCATCATTTCGTGAACTGTAGTTCAAACATCTATAAATTTTAGCTACTATGGTCCCTAAGCGCATTCAAGCAAAACAATTTGAGGAGGTCCATTTAAGGGTACTTCTGACCAAGTTTATAAAACTTCCATCAAGTGGTTCATGAGAAGAAATCATTCAGAAGTGTTTGAGTTTAAGCCCAGATGACTATTTAGTAACTATCTAAAATATACTTGAGAAAAGTATTTCCAAGGATTCTGTAGTATATCTGACAAAAATTTCATAAGTTTTTGAAAAGATTCTTTGCTACTATTAGCTTTGATTGCCATAAGTGCAGTCATGCAAAACAACATGAAAGTGTTATCAAATAATTCTTCTGGTCATGTTTTAATTTGGTGAAAGTCTTTTCAAATGTTCATGTTGAGAAGAAATTTTTCAAAGTTTTTTTCTATTTTTAGTTCCGGCAGTCAGTCAGAGCTATCTGAATAGACTTGAGCAAATCCAACACAAGCAATTCATGAGAAGTTGTTTAAAATTTTCCATCAATAGCTTTAAAGTCATATGAAAATGTGAGGTCATGATCTCCTTGGACTCAACCCAAACAATCCTGACGTTGCAGGTTCACAATTTATCATATAACACAAGTACTTGTTTTTCCAGGAAGCAGACTCAAATGTAATTCCAATAAGATTGGTGCTGTCATCACAACATGCAAGCAAACATAAATTAGTATAAATAAAAAAGAAAGCAGTCCAATGTCTGAGCCATCTGAATTAAATTTGAACAGTTCATAAATGTCTATTCAAATATATAACATAACAATTTTGGTGAAGATCATCAAGATTAACATTCTGACTAAGTTTCATGAAGATATGGTCATAGATGTGGCCTTTTCAGTGTTAACAAGCTTTTTCTTTGATTTGACATGGTGACCTAGTTTTTGACCCCACATGACCCAGATTCAAGCTTGACCTAAAGAGCATCAAGATTAACTTTCCGACTAAATTTCATAAAGATTTGGGCACAAAGTGGTCTCTAGAGTGTTCACAAGCTATTCCTTTGATCTGATTTACTGACTAGTTTTTAAACCCACATGACCCAGTTTTTAACTTGACCTAGAGATCAACTAGACTAACATTCTGACCAAGTTTCATAAATATTCGGTCACAAATGTGGTTTCTAGCTTGTTCACAAGCTTTTCCTTTGATCTGACCTACTGACCTAGTTTTTGACCCAACATGACCCAGTTTCCAACTTGACCTAAGGATCAATCAAAACTAACATTCTGACCAAGTATCATAAAACTGGGTCAAAAATGTGGTCTCTAGATTGTTCACAAGCTTTTCCTGTGATCTGACCTACTGACCTAGTTTTTGACCAAACATGACCCAGTTTCATACTTGACCTAGAGATCATCAAGACTAACATTCTGAACAAGTTTAATAATGATTGGTTCAAAAATGTGGTCTCTAGAGTGTTCACAAACTTTTCCTTTGATCTGACCTACTGACCTAGTTTTTGACCCCACATGACCCAGTTTCAAATTTGACCTAGGGATCATCAAGACTAACATTCTGACCAAGTTTCATAAAGATTGGTTCACAAATGTGGCCTCTAGAGTGTTCACAAAGCAAATGTTGACTGACGACGCACGACTACCATGGACGGCGCACGACGGACGCCGAAGGATGCCAGACAATGACCGGTCTCAATAGCTCACCTTGAGCACTTCCTGCTCTGGTGAGCAAAAAATAATTAAATAATGAAAAGTTTATCTTAGTGGTTCCAAGTTGCATTCCTTTTTCAAGTATATTTCTGACTACTACCTCTGTGCTATTATTTTTTCACCTGTTTTAGGTTATTTGTTCAGCAGCTCTGTATGTGCATACATTGACAGGACATCTTTTTCCATGAGGATGTACGGGCCTCTGCTTTCTCTGACTGGGACTTTCCCTGTTGGATTTTTAGTGAACATCATCTGATTTTATCAGAGCAGAACGTTATAACGTTATAATTAATTTTGGCAGCTCTGATACAGGACTTCAAGCATAACATTTCTACCACTGGTTGCCTGCATCCGGAATGGTAACATAACTACACATTTATGTCTTACTTTAAAGTACTGTTTTTCCAAAAGTGGCAACATAATGGAATGTTCATGACTTACCTTCCAGATTTATCTTTCCACCACCTGAGGCTTGCTCACCAAGTGGCAACATAATGGAATGTTCATGACTTACCTTCCAGATTTATCGTTCCAACATTTTAGGCCTGCTCACCAAGTGGTAACATAATGGAATGTTCATAACTTACCTTACAGTATTATCTTTCCACCATCTGAGGCCTGCTCACCAAGTGGTAACATAATGATAATGTCCGTAACTTACCTTCCAGCATTAACTTTCAACCATCTACGACCTACTTATCAAATAGTGGCATAATGATATACTCATGTCTTACCTTCCAACAAGGGCTTCCCACCATCTAAGGGCTGCTCACCAAGTGGTGCCATACTAATATGCTCATGGACCTCATTCTCAGTGTCATTCACAAGTCTTGTTTCCATAACTGATTTTGGTTCTGAGAGGTCAGCATCTTTTTCTGTTTGTGTACCAAAAATGAATTAAAAAAAACATACATAAACAATCTACATTATGTAATTTAGAAATAAAAAAAAAACAACAGAAACTTAGCCAAATAAAGGTTACATTATTCCTTTCTCTACATTTGAAATGACTAGTCTATCAAAGAAACTTCTCCAGAACAAAAACAAAAGCTGTCATTAAAGGTAACTGCATGATACTCCACAAAAATTTTGAGATCAAGACCTATGCCCCTTCCTTCAAGTGTAATCTTGACCTTGAACCTACTGGCTAAGGTTGTATACTCTGCATGTCATTTTGGTGAAGCCAACAATTGTCATTAGTTTTATGAAAATTTTTCCAGTGGTTAAGAAGATAATTACAAAGCAGACACAAATTTGAGATATCTGATCTTTACATCTGTGACCTGGACCTTGGACCTATAACATGAGTTTGTGCACTCTGCATGTTGTCTGGATGAGATTAATTATTGGTGCTCATTTTAAGAAGCTCATTTCATGCAGCAAAATGCATTCTAGCAGTTACAAAGAGATGGAGCAGACATGAATTTAAACCGTTTGATCTTTGAATTCTAAACGTGGCCATGACTTTGGAGTTAAGACTCAGGTAATCTTAACTCTGCATGTTGTCTTGATAAAGTTAAACACTTGACACTGGTTTTATGTGATCTTGACTGGAAAAATATTTGATGCAAGTTTCGATGGTACCAATTTACAGCTGGGTAGACTGAGAAAAACATGATAAAGTGCCTTGCCCAAGGACACACTGCAATGGGAGTAGCCAGGATTTGAACCAGGGGCCTTCATCTCTGTAGGAAAGCATCTTAGCCCTCTAGACCAATGCGTCCATAAAGTTAAGCTATTTGACCTATGGCCTAAGTGTGACCTTCACCTTTAACCTAGATGCCTTGATAGTACAGCCTGTTCATCGTCTTGGTGTGATAAATATCTGATGCTAGCTCTGTGAAAAACTTCAAATGAAGGTAAGAAGATATGGAGTGGACATAGTCAAACTATTTTCAGTTTTCACTTCAGATGTGACCTTGACCTTGAGTTGTGCGCTCAGCATTTTGCCTTTAAGAAGTAAACAACTGTTACTTGATTTTAGGAAAATCTTGCAAGTGCTACAATATGGAGCAGACACAAAGTTAAGCTATTTGACCTTTAACCGCCAATTGTGACCTTGTGACCTGGTTTATGCACTATGCTGCCTTGATGAAGTTAATAACTGATGCAAATTTTATGAAAATCTTCCCAGCAGTCAAGAAGATATGGAGTGGACAAGAATCCAGATGGACAGACCATACAGACTAACAGAGGGTCATATAGCCCCCATATACTTTGTTAGTTGGGATTAAGTGTCTAAACAAATGTAATATGCTGCAAGTCAACTGCAGTCTTAAAATTAAGAAATGTATATATATAAGAAGCAAAAACAACATTAAAAACAAGAGGACCATAAAGGCCCTGTATCGCTCACTTGACCTACTGACCTTGAGATCATCAAGATTAACATTCTGACCAAGTTTCATTAAGATATGGTCATAAATGTGGCCTCTATAGTGTTAACTAGCTATTCCTTTGATTTGACCCGTGACCTAGTTTTTGACCCGACATGACCCAGATTCAAACTCGGCCTAAAGATCACCAAGTTTAACATTCTGATTAAGTTTCTTGAAGATAGAGTCATAAATGTAGCCTCTAGAGTGTTAACAAGCTTTTCCTTGATATGACCTAGTGACCTAGATTTTGACCCCACCTGACCCAGATTCGAACCTGTCCTATAGATCATCAAGTTTAACATTCTGACCAAGTTTCATGAAGATACAGTCATAAATATGGCCTCTAGAGTGTTAACAAGCTTTTCCTTTGATTTGACCTAGTTTTTGACCCCATCTAACCCAGATTTGAACTTGAGCTACAAATCATTAAGATTAACATTTTGACCAAGTTTCATTAAGATATGGTCATAAATGCGGCATATACAGAGTAAACTAGCTTTTCCTTTCATTTGACCTGGTGATCTAGTTTTTTATCCTACATGACCCAGATTCAAACTGGACCTTAAGATCATCAATATTAACATTTTGGCCACGTTTCATGAAGATACAGTCATAAATGCGGCCTCTACAGTGTTAACAAGCTTTTCTTTTGATTTGACCTGGTGACCTAGTTTTTAACCCCAAATGACCCAATATCGACCTCGTCCAAGATTTTATTAAGGATAACACTCTGATCAAGTTTCATTAGGAAAATTTTGACCTCTAGAGTGTTAACAAGCTTTTCCTTTGATTTGACCTGGTGACCTAGTTTTTGACTCCAGATGATCCAATATTGAACTCGTCCAAGATTTTATTGAGGGTAACATTCTGACCAAGTTTCATTAAGATTGGGCAAAAATGTGACCTCAAGAGTGTTAACAGTCAAATTGTTGACGATGACGGACGGACGATGACAGACGACGGACACAGGGCGATCACTAAAGTTCACCTTTGAGCACTTTGTGCTCAGGTGAGCTAATAACAAACTCTGGGATTTAACAAGTTAACAACAGACTAACACAAAATATCATTATAGAAGTCAGTAAGACCAGCCTAAGAAAATAATCACTATTTAAAAGTAAGATGTTTATTTCACAAACCTTCACTAGCTTTTTTTTAAATTTGACTCGTTCAAATAACTTACTGTATTTTAAATATCTATATTTAATGTATTGGGTGTGTTCCTACAGACAAAACAACAACAGCCTTTGAATTCTGATTTCTATGGGATCTATTGACCCCAATGGCCAAACAATTACTGCAGATGTCATGTTCAATTGACATACTTGTTAAGGTATGTCAAAGCAGATACATGTATTCTACCTACGAAAATCTTACATTAGCTGGAAATTTAGTTGTTCAAACAACCTCCATTAAATGGTAGTTGTGATCTTTCAAACATTTAACAGTTCAATAGTAAGCAACACTGGAACAAATGGAAGAATATTAATAGAAAGAACAAGAGCTGTCACTAATGGTGACAAATGCCTTGACCTTTGACCTGGTGGCCTTTGACCTAGTGACCCCAAAGTCAGTAGGGGTCGTGTACTCAATAAGTACTATCAGCATGTGAAGTCTGAAGCTCCTGGGTGCAGTGGTTCGCGAGTAAAGTACCTTCATGCAAAAAGTTTACGTTGTGACGAACGAACTAACGAACGGACGGACAGGTGAAAACTAATATGGCTCTCTTCGGGGGTATAAAAACTTGAATCTTTGATTAATATCCGTATGGGTGTGATACATATGGCTATGTTTAAAGTAAGCACAGCCATACATTTCATATCTAAACAGACACTAATTAACCATAATTAGTTTTCAGATGATAAACGAGTCATACATACCAAGTTCTAGAAATACTTCCTCAAGTGTTGTCATTGAAATACCATAGCTACATATACCAAGATTATCATCACTGCCAACTGTCTCTTCAAGAGCCTTAAACAGTTCTATAAAATTACAAAAACATTGACTTAAACTGTAAATGACAATAACACAAAAATAATGCAGTCCCAATCTACTAAATTGTTCTGTCGACAAAGTCTGCTGAATGACAATATCCAGTTGTTAATTTCATACTGCATTACTCTCATATGTTTCATATCTAAGAGAACATAAATTACACAATTTCTACTGATATATACACACCAGACCTCTGGTTTTAGTTGCTGTTTTAGTGTTTTAATCCACTGTATGAACAACAAAAAAAGATTAAGCCATTTGGCCTTAATTTCATAACCCCTTTTGATTACTGTTTACAGTTTTGAAAAGAAACATATGAATTTTTCTTCTGCTGGTACTCTGTACTAGGTAAAAGTAAGATACACTGTTGTAAAATGTTCTCCAGTATTTCTTGACTTACCTGCGAATTTAGAAACCTGTGCCAGGGGTAATGTTATATCTAGTTCCTGACCATGGACTCTGTTTGTTTCAGCCTCCGGTATGAAGTCACGTATAAGACACTTTATTCCGTCTGCATCCCCATCCTGGTCCACAACCACACTGAACAGATATTACAGAACTGTACTTTTTTTGTAATCTAAATAATTTCTTTTTTTAAATAATTATGGTATTTGCTTGTTACAAGATGGACAGTAAATCCCAAGTATATGCTAAATATCAGTAGTCATTTTAGGAGTGTAGGACTAAGCCCCTGACAACTGCAAACAGAATTTTATTGAAAAAAGAATCGCTAAATACAAACAAGAGGACCATGATGGTCCTGAATCGCTCACCTATTTCAACATGACCCAGTTGATAAACATTCAGACCAACTTTCATACAGATCCCATGAAAAATATGGCCTCTAGAGAGGTCACAACGTTTTTTCATTATCTGACCTACTGACCTACTTTTTGATGGCACGTGACCCACTTTCGAACTTGACCTAGATATCATCAAGGTGAACGTTCTGACCAATTTTCATGAAGTTCTTGTGAAATATATGGCCTCTAGAGAGGTCACAAGGTTTTCCTATTTTTAGACCTACTGACCTAGTTTTTGATGGCACGTGACCCAGTTTCGAACTTGACCTAGATATCATCAAGGTGAACATTCTGACCAATTTTCATGAAGATCTTGTGAAATACATGGCCTCTAGAGAGGTCACAAGGTTTTTCTATTTTTAGACCTACTGACCTAGTTTTTGATGGCACATGACCCAGTTTCGAACCTGACCTAGATATCATCAAGGTGAACATTCTGACCAACTTTCATAAAGATCCCACAAAAAATGTGACCTCTAGAGATGTCACAAGGAAAAGTTTAAGCACGGACGGACGCACGGACGACGGACGCTGCGTGATCACAAAAGCTCACCTTGTCACTATGTGACAGGTGAGCTAAAAAGTGCATAACTTCATAAAAATAGTAGCAAGATTTATGGAACCTACATCATTCAGTTAGTTTTATCATGGTGCATCATGTGTGAAGTTCAATTCAGTCGTAATACATACAGTGAAACACCGCTCGCTCGAGCACCGATGACTCGAGTACCTGGGCTCGCTCGAGCAATTCATGTGGTCCCGGCCGATTTTCTTCTATTTTCTATGTGAAATTACCATGACTGGGTCAAGCATCGGTAACTCAATCGCTCGAGCATGACACATGGTTAATTCGAGCAGTTTGCTCGTCCCCTTGCGACCTCAAGCGAGCGGTGTTTTACTGTAGTAACTAAAATATAAGCTTTCTAAGAATCATTAACATGTTGTTTATACAGGATACCAATGCTAGGGATATAGCAATAGCTCTTGTGAAATCGTCTCAGTAAGCTAAAAAGAATTACTGTATAATGATTAAAATCACCTTTCAGAGCAGGCATGGAATATCCAGCTTACACTACTGACTAATTATAAACAGCACTTACATGACTCAGATGCCATAAGATTACACTTCTATTTTAAACAATATAAAACATTTACCTCAGATGGTATCCAATACCAAATCTGTTTTTCAGAAACAATGAAGAACCGCAACATCTCAAGGACCCTCTGTTTATAATGGCTTTCCTGTCTGTAAATCATTTTATGTTTGACTGTTAAAGATCTTATTTCTGATATACGAAAGCCATTCTTCAATAAAAGGTTAACTCAAACATAGCAGCTTATGACATTCGAAGTAATACTTTTGTAAAATAACTAATATTTTCTACTATCAAATATTGGAATGTGTTGTTTATAACACAAAACATATAAGTTATGACAACAGGGCTTACAACCTAGAAAAATAAATGACAAGGCCACAAAGATGTATTTTTGGAAAAATTCTGATTCAAGTTGCTTTACGTACATACAAACAGTTGAACACATAAGAGGTAAGATTTATCCTCCACTAGTGCAGATACAGAGCAATCTGACAACAGTGGGAGAAATTCCCCAGATAACTGAGACAGGTAAGTTTTACATACAGACTGAGACATGTATGGCTCATATAGTCTACCTTTTGTGAACAGACAGAGTGGTTCTTAAATGTGTTCTGTGTAAAGCACCTATAGACAAGAAGACCCTTTTCCTGGATAACACAAGTACACACCTGTTAGCATGGTCAGCAAAACTGAAGAAGATCTCAGAAATTTCAAGAATCTGTACTAGGATTTGAACACAAAAACCTCTGGATTGACAGTCATCAAGTGTGTTACAACTTAACCACAAGGCTGTCCTGTTGTCTGAATAACTAAACAGAATTGGAGTAAACATGGTAAAAATATACCAGCTAATATATCAGCTTCATCCATGAAATGTGTGGTGAGCAAAATAACACGACCATCCTTCTTCTTTTTCAGAACTGACCAAAGGTGTCTTCTGGAAAATGGGTCCATGCCAGCTGTTGGCTCATCGAGGAATATAATCTAGATCATAAAAAGGCATTTCGAAATATCTTAGCATCAAACTATCATGTGTACAGCTTTAAATATAGAACCAACAAGTCAGGTTGCTCATTCTGTCACCATTTGTGAATAGAAAAGGCAAGCATCTTTTACTAGTCATCTAGATATTTTATTCCACCAGAAAAGTAACTAGAAGATGCTTTTGTAAAACAGCGCATGTCTCCCCCACTGCATAGTCGTATATGCAAGAAGTGAATAGGGGAGAAGAGCGAAAGTCAAAGAGACACTGATGGTTGGCTGCAATAGGGATCACCTATTTGGCATGTCCAATCATCCCACTAAGTTTCAACATTCTGGGCCTAGTGGTTCTCAAGTTATGAATTGGATACAGTTTTCTATGTTCGGGCTGCTGTGGCCTTGACCTTTGATCAAGTGACCCCAAAATCATTTGGGGTCATTTACTCTGCATGTCCAATTATCCTATTAAGTTTCAACATTCTGGGTCAAGTGGTTCTCAAGTTATTGACTGGAAAGAGTTTTCTATGTTCAGACCCCTGTGACCTTGACCTTTGAAGAAGTGACCCCCAAAAACAATAGGGGTCACCTACTCTGTTATTCCTACCTCCCTATGAAGTTTGAAGGTTCTAGGTCAAATGGTTCTGAAGTTATAAACTGTCAAAATGGATTTCCATTTCTGTCCACTGCGACCTTAACCTTTAACGGAGTCAGTTCAAAATCAATAGGGGTCATCTCCTCTGCATGACCAATCATCCTATGAAGTTTCAACATTCTGGGTCAAGTGGTTCTAAAGTTACTGAATGGAATTTGTTTTCCATGTTCAGGCCCATGTGACCTTGACCTTTGATCAAGTGACCCCAAAATCAATAAGGGTAATCTAGTCTGCATGTCCAATCATCCTATGAAGTTTCAACATTCTGGGTTAAGTGGTTCTCAAGTTACTGACTGGAAATGGTTTACCATATTCAGCCCCCTGTGACCTTGACCTTTAATACAGTGACCCTAAAATCAATAGTGGGGTCATCTACACCGCATGTCCAATCATCCTATGAAGTTTCAACATTCTGGGTCAAGTGGTTCTCAAGTTATTGATTGGAAATGGTTTTTCATGTTCTGGCCCCTGTGACCTTGACCTTTAATAGAGTGGCCCCAAAATCAATAAGGGTCATCTACTCTGCATGATCAATCATCCTATGAAGTTTAAACATTCTGGGTCAAGTGGTTCTCAAGTTACTGACCGGAAATCGTTTTCCTTATTCGGGCCCCTTTGACCTTGATCTTTAATTCAGTGACCCCAAAATCAATATGGGTCATCTACTCTGCATGACCAATCATCCTTTGAAGTTTCAACATTCTTGGTCAAGTGGTTCTTAAGTTACTGACCGGAAATGGTTTTCCTTGTTCGGGCCCCCAATCATCCTATGAAGTTTCAACATTCTGGGTCAAGTGGTTCTCAAGTTACTGTCCGGAAATGGTTTTCCATGTTCATCCCCTGTGACTTTGAACTTTAACTGAGTGACCCCAAAATCAATAGGGGTCATCTACTCTGCATGTCCAATCATCCTATGAAGTTTCAACATTCTTGGTCAAGTGGTTCTCAAGTTATTGATCGGAAATGGTTTTTCATGTTCAGGCCCCTGTGACCTTGAACTTTAATAGAGTGACCCCAAAATCAATAGGAGTCATCTACTCTGCATGACCAATCATCCTTTGAAGTTTCAACATTCTTGGTCAAGTGGTTCTCAAGTTACTGACCGGAAATGGTTTTCCTTGTTCGGGCCCCTTTGACCTTGACCTTTAACGCAGTGACCCCAAAATCAATAGGGGTAATCTACTCTGCATGATCAATCATCCTATGAAGTTTGAACATTCTGGGTCAAGTGGTTCTCAAGTTATTGATCGGAAATGGTTCTCCATGTTCAGGCCCCTGTGACCTTGACCATTGACGGAGTGACCCCAAAAACAATAGGGGTCGTCTACTCCATAAGTCCTGCCACCCTATGAAGTTTGAAGGTTCTAGGTCAAATGGTTCTCCAGTTATTGATCGGAAATGAAGTGTGACATACGGACAGACGGATGGACGGACGGGCAAAAACAATATGTCTCCCTCAGAGTGGGGGACATAATTATTTGAAGTACTAAGCCAACTTAAGTAGGTACTACAAAACACTCAAACTAAACCATTTTGCCAAAGGAAGTTATCATAACTATCTCCTCTGATTCAGTTTTTTTTTTTCAAAATAACAATTATACAGTTAACATGGTTAAATGATGTATAACTGTAACATTTTAAATTGTCATATCCATTAACATATGCTTAAAAATATCTACAAAAAATTCTGAATTATAAGCATGTAATTTGACAGTCATTCAAGAAAAAGGTAGACTGATGCCGTAACTACAAAACTGGCCAATAAAGAGGTATTAACATTACACCATTTTAAAATATAGTATCTTTTATGTAGTTACCAAACCTGATATTGTTGCCATGCATTATGTTTGTGCTGTGATCACTGATGTGTAAGGGGTATGCATTGCAGAAAATGAAAGCAACTAAAAACTCAAGTGTATCATTTGAGGAATAAGAAAATTCATTGTTAACAGGATGTCACTGTCCGTGAATGCAAAACAACACATTTCATTGATGTAAATGTATATAGTTATTGGAATTCTTTTTTATTTATTTCACTGGAAATAGTAACAGTCTGTTTATAGATGTATTATGCCTTACTAAGTTATTATAATTAATGATAGTGGATGATTGAGCTGTCTTTTAAGACATGTCAACTAAATCTTTTGTTTTCTACAGTAACTGGAAAGTTTCTGAAAGTGTCTTGCACTATTTAATGTTTTTGTTCATACATGTATTTCTATACTTTTTGTAACATCACTTTTATGCACGAAAACCTGACTGCTACAGAGAACAAGAGGGCCAAGATGGCCCTAGGTCGCTCACCTGAGAAACACACCATAACAGTGTAAACATGTTTGACCTAGTGATTTCATGGAAAAAAATATTCTGACCAATTATCATTAAAATTGGAGCAAAAATCTTGAGTATAAGTTAGTATTTTCTTTGATTTGACCTAGTGACCTAGTTTTTGACCCCAGATGATTCATATTCGAACTTGACCTAGATTTCATCAAGGCTATCATTCTGACCAAATTTCATGAAGATCAATTGAAAAATACAGGCTCTATCGCATACACAAGGTTTTTCTTTGATTTGACATAGTGACCTAGTTTTTGACCCCAGACTACCCATATTCGAACTTGACCTAGATTTCATCAAGGCAACCATTCTGACAAAATTTCATGAAGATCAGTTGAAAAAAAATTAGCCTCTATTGCATACACAAGGTTTTTCTTTGATTTAACCTAGTGACCTACTTTTTGACCCAGATGACCCATATTCGAACTTGACCTAGATTTCATCAAGGTGATCATTTTGACCAAATTTAATGAAGATCAAATCAAAAATACCGCCTCTATTGCATACAGAAGGGTTTTCTTTGATTTGACCTAGTGACCTACTTTTTGATCCAAGATGACCCATAATCAAACTTAATGTAGACTTTATCAAGGCAATCATTCTGACCAAATTTCATGAAGATCAATTGAACAAGAGCTGTCTCCATAGGATGACACATGCCCCTGATGGCACTTTGAATGAATAGTTATGGCTGATGTTAGAGTTTAGGACCTTTGACCTATGGAGCTGGGTCTTGCGCACGACACGTCATCTTACTGTGTCACACATTCATGCGTAGTTATTTTAAAATCCATGCATGAATGACAATGATATGGACCGGACACGCCCATCAATGCACTATCATGAAAAATGGCCTTTAATGTCTAAGTGTGACCTTGACCTTTGAGCTACGGACCTGGGTCTTGCGCCTGACACGTCATCTTACTGTGGTACACATTCATGCCAAGTTATTTGAAAATCCATCCATCGATGACAAAGATATGGACCGGACACGAAAATTGCGGACAGACTGACAGACCGACAGACTGACAGACCGACAGACGGACAGACGGTTCAAAAACTATATGCCTCCCTTCGGGGGCATAAAAATACAACCTCTATCGCATACACAATGTTTTTCCTTGATTTGACCTAGTGATCTACTTTTTGACCCAAGATTACCCATATTCAAATCTGACCTAGATTTCATCAAGGCAATCATTCTGACCAAATTTCAGGAAGATCAATTGGAAAATATAGCCTCTATTACACAAGGTTTTTCTTTGATTTGACCTAGTGACCTAATTTTTGACCCCAGATGACCCATATTCAAATCTGACCTAGATTTCATCAATGCAATCATTCTGACCAAATTTCATGATGATCAATTGAAAAATACAGCCTCTATCGCATACACAAGGTTTTTCTTAGATTTGACGTAGTGACCTACTTTTTGACCCCAGATGACCCATTTTCAAATTCGGCCTAGATTTTATCAAGGTTATCATTTTGACTTAACTCAAGGCAGATCAATTGAAAAATACAGCCTCTATCGCATATACAAGCTTTTCCTTTGATTTGACCTAGTGACCTACTTTTTGACTCCAGATGACCCATATTCGAACTTGACCTAGATTTCATCAAGGCAATCATTTTGACCAAAATTCATGAAGATTAATTGAAACAAGAGGACCATGATGGTCCTGAATCATCACCTGTCTCCATATGACCCAATTTTCATGAAGATCCATTGAAAAATATGGCTTCTAGAGAGGTCACAAGGTTTTTCTATTATTTGACCTAATGACCTAGTTTTTGAAGGCACATGACCCAGTTTTGAACTTGACAGGTAGATATTATCAAGGTGAACATT
Organism: Mercenaria mercenaria; assembly: GCF_021730395.1. Lineage (NCBI taxonomy): Eukaryota > Metazoa > Mollusca > Bivalvia > Venerida > Veneridae > Mercenaria > Mercenaria mercenaria. The sequence continues at coordinate 32,824,239 of NC_069362.1, forward strand.
CTCGCCAATTTTTATGAAGATCCCATGAAGAGTATGGCCTCTAGAGAGGTCACAAGGTTTTTCTATTTTTATACCTACTGACCTAGTTTTGACCACACGTGACCCAGTTTCAAATTTTATCTAGATATCATCAAGCTGAACATTCAGACAAATTTTCATGAAGATCCATTGAAAAATATGGCCTCAAGAGTGGTCAAAAGGTTTTTCTATTTTTAGACCTACTGACCTAGTTTCTGACGGCACATGACCCAGTTTCGAATTTGACCTAGATATCATCAAGATGAATATTCAGACCAACTTTCATACAGATCCTATGAAAATTATGGCCTCTAGAGAGGTCACAAGGTTTTTTTATTATTTGACCTACTGACCTAGTTTTTGATGACACGTGACCCAGTTTCAAACTTGGCCTAGATATCATCAAGGTGAACATTCTGACCAATTTTCATGAAAATCCTTGAAAGTATGGCCTCTAGAGAGGTCACAAGGTTTTTCTATTTTTAGACCTACTGACCTAGTTTTTGATGACACGTGACCCAGTTTCAAACTTGGCCTAGATATCATCAAGGTGAACATTCTGACCAATTTTCATGAAAATCCTTGAAAGTATGGCCTCTAGAGAGGTCACAAGGTTTTTCTATTTTTAGACCTACTGACCTAGTTTTTGACCGCACATGACCCAGTTTCAAACTTGACCTAGATATCATCAAGATGAACATTCAGACCAACTTTCATACATATCCCATGGAAAAAAATGGCCTCTAGAGAGGTCACAAGGTTTTTCTATTATTTGACCTACTGACCTAGTTTTTGAAGGTACGTGACCCAGTTTCAAATCTGACCTAGATATCATCAAGGTGAACATTCTGACCAATTTTCATGAAGATCCATTGAAAAGTACGGCCTCTAGATAGGTCACAAGGTTTTTCTATTTTTAGACCTACTGACCTAGTTTTTGACCGCAGTTGACCCAGTTTTGAACCTGACCTAGATATCATCAAGATAAACAATCAAACCAACTTTCATACAGATCCCATGAAAAATATGGCCTCTAGAGAGGTCAAAAGGTTTTTCTATTATTTGACCTACTGACCTAGTTTTTGAAGGCACGTGACCCAGTTTCAAACTTTACCTAGATATCATCAAGGTTAACATTCTGACCAATTTTCATGAAGATAAATTGAAAAGTATGGCCTCTAGAGAGGTCACAAGGTTTTTCTATTTTTAAACCTACTGACCTAGTTTTCGAACGCATGTGACCTAGTTTCGAACTTGACCTAGATATCATCAAGATGAATATTCTGACCAACTTTCATAAAGATCCCATGAAAAATGTGACCTCTAGAGTGGTCACAAGCAAAAGATTACGGACGGACGCACATACGCACGGACGGAGGACGGACGACTGACGCCACGCGATCACAAAAGCTCACCTTGTCACTTTGTGACAGGTGAGCTAAAAAAAAAGCCTTTATTGCATACACAAGCTTTTTCTTTGATTTGACCTAGTGACCTATTTTTTTGACCCAGATGACCCGTTTTCGAACTCGACCTAGATTTTATCAAGGTAATCATTCTGACCAAAATTCATGAAGATTAATTGAAAAACACAGCCTCTATCGTATACACAAGCTTTTTCTTTGATTTGACCTAGTGACCTAGTTTTTGACCTCAGATGACCAATTTTCAAATTCGGCCTAGATTTCATCAAGATAATCATTCTGACCAGAATTCATGAAGATTAATTGAAAAATACAATCTCTATCGCAAACACAAGCTTTTTCTTTGATTTGACCTAGTGACCTAGTTTTTGACCAAAGATGACCCATTTTCAATTTCGGCCTAGACTTCATCAAGGCAATTATTCTGACCAAAATTCATGAAGATTAATTGAAAAATACAGCCTCTATTGCATACACAAGGTTATTCTTTGATTTGACCTAGTGACCTAGTTTTTGACCTCAGATGACCCATTTTTGAACTCGGCCTAGATTTCATCAAGGTGATCATTCTGACCAAAATTTCATGAAGATCAGCTGAAAAATACAGCCTCTATCACATACACAAGCTAAATGTTGACAGACGCCGGACGCCGAACAATCAGAAAAACTCACCAGGTGAGCTAAAAAGTTGTTCATTTTAAGCTTGAATGTCTAATTTACTATAAATATTATGGTTACAGCACTTAACTCTTGCAGAAATACATCGACAATGTTAACATGATTTTCTGTTGCAGAAACTTATGTAATTTTACTTGCAGGTATTGATGTTTTTACATTTAAGATACCAAAACACTGACAGGGCCAATAGCACATTGCTATTGCTTATAACCTCTAGTTTTATCCTGTGTTGTATCATACTATTTTAACAATTACAGTTGGAAGCAGACATGTTATTGGTTATAACGCTATTTGTTATACTAAACTGCAAATAAATGGAACAAAGTTGTAGAGCTAGTCTACATATTTATTTAGATCTACTGAACAACCCTCATAGCTGGTGCCTGCATTTTATTTTTCTGTCCTTTGTAATATTTAACAAAGATTCCACAGTCACACAATACGCCTGTCGAGACCTTGTTAAGTTGTCATTCTTGTAATTGACCTTTGCCCTCTATGTGCCCTTTTAACCTTAACTAGGGCCCGGGTTTTGCACAGACACCTGTCTTACGGGGGAAACTTTGCACCAAGTTACTTCAAAATCCTCCATGCAAAAAATAAAAAATGTTGGAAAAATCTTCTGTATTGCCCGGGCCCTCTGTGCCCTTGACTTGCCCTAAAAAAACTGTTTTCATGCATGACAGGGTGAACATTTGTGCCAATTAATAAAAACCCCTCCATGCTGAAGAAGAAAATTTTTTTTTCATAATAAATCAGACCCAGGGGAATAAAAAAATTTTCCATCGAAACAGAAAAATGGTATAAATTTTCAGAAATGATGATTTTATCAAAGTGAAGTTTCAAAAGCAATTTTCATTTATCATAAAACCCAACCTTAGGGTTCCAATGATTGCTATGGCAAAGACAGCTTTTTTTGCCCACCCAGTGTTTTATTTTATTTTGTTCGCAAGACCACCCCCTTAAGAGCTTGTATCTAAAGGAAAAAACCCCAAGTTTTGCAAAAAAAATTATAAACCAAAAATTTAGGTACATTTTGAGGCAAATTTTGTTAAGTGGGAGTTGTTAGAAAAGATTTTAAAGGAAAGCGGTAGGAAGCCTTTGATTTTTTTTAAAAGCTTCAATTAAGATTCCGTACTTTAATGTATTTTTTATACCAATTGACGACATTTTTAACAAAGTGTCCTAAAACAGCGCGTTCACTATTTGGGACTTGACAGTAAATGAATATATTTAAAAAAGAGACTTACTTAAAAGGAAGTACACAAGGGGAAAAAATTCCATCAAATCCCAAAAAATTTTGTTATTAGGTTTGTTAAAACCAGCAGATGAGGATGAAAAAGTATTTTTTGATTTTCAAGTCTTATTTACATAAAACCCAAAATTTTAGTCAGAAAAAAAAGTTTGAAAAAAAAATTAAGTTTTTAAAAAAGGGGGGGGAAAAATTCGGTCAAAAATACAAATCAGAGTTAGGGGGTTGTTACCACACATGCAAGGGTGATGAAAAAGATCTTTTTAAATTTAAAGTCTTTTTTTATTTGCATTAAGTAGTATCCGAAGCGAAGATTGAAAAAAAAATTTAAATTAAAAAGGGGCATAATTTGTCAAAAAAAAATTAAATTAGGGGTTTTACCCACACTGCGTGTTTATAAACAATACATTTAATTTAAAGTATTATTTTTTAAAGTCCCAAAAGATAGTCAAAAACGAAGCTTTCAAAAAAATTTAACAAAAAAATAATTCAAAATAATCTTGGGCCTTGACTTGGATATAAGGGGCCTAGCCCTAAATACTTTTTTTGATACTGGACAATGTTTATGTGAAGTTACAGTTGTTAAGCAAAGAAAAAAAAGAATGACAGAAAAAAAAAGGTTCCCCGAAAACATTAACCTTAAAAAAAAACAAGTAAACACCTTGGGGACCTTGCCTTGGGTAAATTTGGCTCAGCCCGATCAATTTTGTTTGTATGTGGACAAGTTTATGTAAAGTTACAGAAAGTTAAGAACAGTAACAAGATATGACGAAAAAAAAAGGTTCCCGAAAAATTTTAACCTTAAAAAAAACCAAAGTAAAACCTTGGGCCCTTGACTTGGGGGGGCTCAGCCCTAAATATTTTGTTGTAGCTGGAAAATTTTTATGAAAAATTTTACAGTAAGATAAAAGAATTTTTAAAAACAAAGATTGACAGAAAAAAAAAGGTCCCAAAAAAATTTAACCAAGAGAGTCACGCCAACCCCGACGAAAACGGGGGGGGAAAGTGATAGCCCCCTTTTCTGGATAGGGGAGCAAAAAGGATTTTTCAAAAAATTTAAAATATAAAAAAAGGGGAAATTTTCTCTAAACAGCAAGTAAGTTCGGGAAAGTTTTATAATGGAATGTGTTGTGCTTTGTTTATGCGCCGGGTGTGGGCGATTTTTCAGTGCTTAAAATATTGATAGTTTTTGAATTTTATTTTGTTCAGAATTTGAAAATTGGTATAGGGGATTCCAAAAAAGTCGGGGTTTGGGAAATTTTTGAAAATTTTAAAGGTGAATATTTTTGGTTTTTGAAGTTTTTTTGTTTTTTTAAAAAAATCTTTATTGCAATTTAAAATTGCCAAATTTCATTTCGCATACCCTGCGAATAAGGGTTTTTTCGTGAGCAAATGTCACCGAGGTTTATTTTAAAAAGATAGAGTGCACAATTTTGGGGCAATTTCCCAAGTGACAAAAGGGGACCTAATCCATGATTATCAAAAGATAAAAGAGTTTCGTTAATTCATTTTATAGGGACTCGAGGGGAAAAACAGATTAGACGAGCATGGGACACAACAATGGGGTAAAAAATAAAATTGATAGGAAAAAACTAAAAAATGTACATTAGTTCAGGGGCAGAAAAACATCAAATTTGCTCCGTAAATACAGATCAGTTGAAAATAAACATCCCCATATGTGACTTCACCCTTAAAAATGAATTTCGACATTGTTGCCATAACGGGGCATGGCTGGTAGCTCTTTTGACAAAGGTGCTGGGGAAAACTGGGCCGACTTTTAAAAATGAAACAGTCCTGTAGTGGTAGGCGCGGGGGGGGGCGACCCCTTTTCACAGGGCCTAAAAGTGAACATTTTAAATCAAAAAAAGACAAAAATTTTTCCCCAAATTTTTGGTTTGGTTAATGTTTTACGGCGGAACTCCATAGGCTAGGTTGCCATTATATCCGGCCACCCTTTCCCAAAAAAAAAGGGTTTTTTTTTAAACAAAATATTTTCCTGGAGCAAAAGGGCCCCAATTTTTAAAACAAATATTAAAATTTGACAAAAACCCCCATCATTGTGGGGAAAATTAAATTCCCTTTTGATTTCCCGGAAAAATAGTGACACAAAAATTTTTTAAAGCAGTTAGGCATGTGGCGCTTTTAAATGTCATAAACCCAAAAATTAGCTGGGCTATTTGGATGTAGTGATAACCAGAGATAATGTTTGTCACGGTTTAAATATCGAGGTCATAGTCCTGGACTTGTTAAAAGGGAAAAGAGCCCGTGATATTTTGCTGTGATATTTGACGCTAAAAGTTCAAACCCCCCAGTACAAAAAACTGTGGTAAGGAAAATTACGTTCGATCGACTTGACTATTTCGAAAAGACATACAAAGAATTTTGATTTCTTTAACACACAATGACCCCATTGATACTATATCGATGAATTTGTGGCGGAAATTAAATCATTTAAATTTTCTTAGTAGAAAAACCCCCCCTTTGACTCCCAACTTTTGTGTTAAGACCTTCTTTCCCCTTGGGTTTTATCCCGCGCAACCCCAAAAAGAAAAAAACATCAGAAACAAAAAAAATTAGAAGGGAAAATGGCTGAAAGTAAGTCACAATCGATCCCCAATTTACCGAACAAGTTGCTGAGTGAAAAAAGAGCAAAAAGCTGTGTTGAATAAAACAGGCAAAATTGCTAAGGGGCAGTGATCATAAGGTTTATCAAAATTACCAAAATCTTTTGGGGATACAAATCAGGGTTTTACCATAAAATTCTCCACAGCATCTGCAAAAAGATTTCAGTGACTTCTTTATTGGAAAGTCGAAACAATCAGAAACGTTTAGCATCGAAAACCCAAAATTGTATTGATTAGATGAATAAAAAATGAATACACAGGTGTAATTTGTGATTTTTATCAAGCCTCGAAGCGAAGTGAAATCAATTATCAAAAAGCAGCGAAAAAAATCATGCAAAATAGATCCTACCCCAACTGGTTATTAAAGAAGTTTTGGAATAAACCCAGTGTAACAACAATTATGAAGGGGTTAGATGCTGGATGTCCCCAAAGGTTAAAAACTTTCCCGAATAAGCCCTCTTTAAAAAAGCCAAAACAGATTCTAATTTTCCCAAAAAACTATAGCTGTGTCAAAATTGGTTTTGTCTAAAATCTTAGAAAAAGTGGTAGTGTTCGAATTTAAATCTCTGAGGAAAAACGAACTTATGAGTTTAAACAATTGTTAAAAAATTCCCCCTCAACCCAAACCCCCCCTTTTAAAAATTCAAAAAGACTTTTCAATCTTGGTAAGAAAATGTGGGTATTCTTTTGAGCTTTATCTCTCTGCAGATTTGACACTATTGACCAGGGACGTTGATTATCGCCTTTTAACGTCACTTTTGGGGTTTAAGGGAGCCCCTGATGGATGTGATACCTTTGTGGGGGTACAAACCCTTTATGATGGGAGCATCACCCCAGTTAATGAAAATACAGGTACCCCCAAGGGGGTTTTTGGGAACCCAAAAAAATACACAAAGAACAAAAACCCGTGGGCTATCTGCAGAAAGCACGGACTGAAAAATATTTTTATGCGGGCGATTTGCGTTTATCAATATTTAAACCAAAAATAAAATGTTATTTGGGGGACCCTTCTCGCGTGAAATTGTTTTTAAAAGGTTAGTAAGTTTTGGGAAAAATAAAATGTTGAAATCAATGCTGAAAAAAAGAAATAATCTATTTTCATTGAAAACAAAACACAATCTATTTCAACATATCTGGAAAGTGACGGCTCTGAAATCAAACAATCAGGCGGTAGGAACCCGGTGCTTTCCCGGGTTCGAAATGGGTGGAGCAAAAATGTGATTGGGTGTAGGATTCTATGCACAGTTTCGGAAAAATTTGTAATCAGACAATATATAACCCCAAACGCAACAAATCTTAAACAATTCTTTTTACATCCGTTTGGATTATTTAATCTCTTCTATATGGAATTGAAAAGGTCATGAACAAACTGCAATATGTCCAAAAAAACGGCAGCTGAATCGTAACCGAAAATCCAGATACGACCCTATACGCCTGTTCTGGTGAACACCATTGGCTTCCGTGCAATGTAGGGTAAATACAAAATTATAACACATAAATATAAGGCACTCAAAATCAATCCCAGTTATGTAGCGAAATGTAGAAATATTACACCATCCAGAATTGAGACGCAGAATTTGCATTAAAAAAATGGTGCCCCCAAAGTCGAACAATACGTTTGGGAAGGAGCTTTCGAACGCTGCGAGGTTTTGGAATGCCCCCATTGGTATAAAAAGAGTGCAAGACCCTGCAAAATTTAAAAAAAACGTAAGACGCATTATTTCATACAATTTTGGCAACTAAATTCCACTGATTTTTTTTGATTTAAATGTAGGTATTTGCCCGGCCCAATTTAATTCTTTTATAAAAACTCCCCGGGGACAGAAAATGTTGGCGGGGTTTTTTTTTTTTTTTTTTTTTTTTTTTTTTTTTTTGGGGGGTATTGGTGTTTTCCGGGCCCTTTAGGTAGCGATTTACCCCTCTGGGGTCGCTTTGCTGTGTGAATGCATTTGAGAAAAATTTTGTTTAATTTTGTTGTTCAAATGTAAGAAATTTTTGTTTATTCTGCTTGACCCGGTCTTTGATAGGCGTTAAGTTTAGATATTGTCTTTTGTTTTGTTTTGATCGGCCCCCCTTCCCTTTAAAAAGCTTTGGGATCTTTTTTCCCTAGTAATTTTAATTCTTTTATAGTTTAATTCCCTTTTTTTTTGAAAAATTTTTTAAATGTTTTTTGTAAAGCACTTTTTTAACGTATTTTTTATGAAAAGGTGCTATTAAATGTGGTATATAATAATAATAATTAATAAGACCTAATGGGCAAGGGGAATGTTATTTTTTGTGTCCCCTTTGAAAAACAGGGTTTTCTAGGTACAGACAACCATTCTAAGAGACCCAAGGCAAAAGGTTTCTTTAACAGGAACAGTTTTTAAACAGGGGTCATATGACCTTATCTTTGACCTACTTTAACCAAAATCTAGGGCATGTGCCAACACAGGGAATTTTCCTAATTTTTTTGAAAACTTATGCCCAAAGGTTCTGTAGTAAATAAGTGGCAATGTTTTGAGTTTTGATGAACTGTGACCTTGTCCCTTTAACCCCCCGACATAAATATCGTGAGTTAACAACTGTAAACAAAAGCCTTTTAGTTACTGAGGGAAACAATTTTTAATTTGAGGTCATGTGACCTTGACCTTTGACCTATGATGGCCAAAACTTGGCCCCAAAATAATATCCAAGGCAGTCGGACCATTGCGAGACCAAACATTCTGTAGTTATTGGTTAGGAAGCAAAATTAATGGTCTGCCAAGTGAAAATACAATGAACAAAACAATACACACCCTCTTTGACAGAGGGTATAAAAATTATTAAAATAAACCTTTTGCCCGAATGCTTGGAATAACACATGAAAAATAAAGCTGCTAAACTGCGTTGTAAAAATTTTCATAACAAAAAGAGTTCCTTTTTTGTTAAGACATTTTTTTATACTCAAAAATGAAATTTATACCCAAATAACCCATTTCTACAGAACAAATGATGGAATAGAAGTACAAAAGGGGGGCCCTAAGGCCCCCGTATCGCTCACCTGATTACTGACCTAAAGATAATCAGATTTTAAATTTGACCCGTTTCATTAAGATACGGTCATAATGTGGCCTTTTAAAATGTTAACTGCTTTTTCCCTTTTATTTTAATCCGGTGATAGTTTTTGACCCACTGACCCAGATTTTAAATTGACCCAAAGATCATCAAGATTAAAATTCTGAAAGTTTATGAGATACGTTTAAATGTGGCTCAGGTGTTAACAAGCTTTTCCTTGATTTTACCCAGTGACCCAGTTTTTTGACCCCCCTGACCAGATTAAAAATTGACCCAAAAAAATCATCAGATAACATTTGACCAAGTTTTATTTGATAAAAGGGGTAAATGGGCCTCTCAGTGTTTAACCCGGTTTTCTTTTATTTACCTGGTGACCCGTTTTTTATCCCAAATGACCCAGATAACGGACCTTGAGTCATCAAGATTAAAATCCCGACCAGTTTCATGAAGATTCGTCTAAATGTGGCCTCTACTGTTAAAAGCTTTTCCTTTTATTTGACCTGGGCCCCCAGTTTTTTGACCCCCGATGACCCAATATAAAACTCTTCAAGATTTTATTGAGGGTAAATTTGGCCAAGATTTTAAGATATGGCCAAAATTGGACCCCTTTGGTGTTAGTAAGCTTTTCCTTGATTGACCGGGGATGTTTTTTAACCCAGATGACCCCTATCAAAACTTGTCCAAAATTTTTTTGATGGTAACATTTTGACCAGTTTTTAAGTTGGGGCCCAAAAATTTTGACTCTAGGTAAAAAAGCTTTTCCTTTATTTTTCCTGAGACTAGTTTTTGAACCCAGATGACCCAATTCGAATTATCCAAGATTTTAGAGGGTAACATTTGATAAGTTTCATTAAAATTGGGCCAAAATTTTTGACCCCCGAGGTTAAAAAGCTTTTCTTTGAAATTTTAATGGTGACCTAGTTTTGCCCAGAGACCCCAAAATCCGAATCATCAAGTTTTTTAGAGTAACATTTGCCAAGTTTTTTAAGATTTGGGCCCAAAAATTTACCTTAGGTATTAACAGTAAATTTTTGAAACGAGGCGGAGACAGACGACTGCAAAGACGCAACCCGGACAAAGGAGATTTCTAAAGTCCCTTTTCACAGTGCGCTGGTGAGCTAAAAAAGGATGCAATTTTTAAACCCGTGTTCTGAAACGAAAACATTGAAAGCAAAAAAAACCCCCCATGGAACATTTTAGAACATTAGAAAACCTGGGAAAAATTTTTTAAGGTAGTGCCAATGAAAGGCTTTCCCGTCTGAGAATGTCCAGGGATTTCCATGGAAAAAAAACATGGAAATTTTTTCCAGGAGTATTGGAACGGATTCCATGGGAAAAAACCCGTGTTCCATGGAAAAATTTAATAGTAGTACCCTGGAAAAATTTCCCCGATACACCCGGAAATATTCCCCGGTTATGGAAAATTCCCCAGTTCCCTGGAAAATATTTCCCCGGTTACCGGAAAAACTCCTGGAAATTTCCCCGGTTTTACCCGGAAAACTCCTGGAAATATTCCCCGGTTCACCCGGAAATAATCCATGGTGTCCTGGAATTTTCCCCTGGATTCCTGGTGTATTGTCCAGTCTATCCAGGGCATATTTCCATGGATTTTCCCTAGTTTCCATGGATTTTTTTCCATTGTATTGCTGCTTGAAATTTGAAAAGGTAGGCATATGGGGTCAGTCACAGACTTCAAAGCAGAAATTACTCGCCGAGTTTCTTACTGAAAAATTATGTAGTCAAACCTGATTTTGATCCCTAGTAGCTCAGTCAGGAATAAAAGATTCCTCATGATTAATTTCTTTGTTCAAACTCCTGTTCTGCCAAACTTTCCATTAACCGACAGAATGAAGACAGTAAAATTCTGTGTGATGTTTAAAGAGATGAAGTACTTTCACATCTCCGATATGTTCTGGTGCAAAACATTTACTGAAAATTGTTGGAAAAAGAAACATGTTAATCTCTGAACAAGGGACATACATCTGCATGTATTTCATGCAAGTAAAACAAAGCATTAATCTAATTTAAAACCACAATTTATTTTAAAATATATAAGGAACAAAGCATTAATGTATAATGAATAAAAGCATTTAAATTTTGTTCAAAACCACAATCCATTTTGATATTTATCAAGCATTAATGTCATTTATAACACAGTGACGCTGCATCCATTTTAGTGCGCCTTTGTCCTGGATGGTTGACCAAGTCCCTTAAACCGTTCCCGCACCATCACCGGGGGTTTTATGCTGGAAATTCTGAGCTATTACATCTGAATGAGAAAAATCATTTTTTTATTAGGAACATGTTAATTAGTCCATTTTTCAGGATAACATCGTTATGTTGAAATAAGTGAAATTCATGACTATGTTTTGTGAATATTGTGGAGTACTCTCACGTCAGATCAATATCAACTAGAAAAATTGCTTTGTAAAAAAGCGCACGTTTCCTCCAACCTCCCTTATCTGAAGTAGTATAGGCAAGAAGTGTCTACAGGAAATACAAAGGTTGCCGAAAAACTTTAACCAAACTAGAATGTGTCCATGGGACACAGATGCCCCCACTACATGACAAATACACAAATTTTTTCCTAGGGCGGGGCCTACATAACTCTACAATACTGAATGCAATCCGGACGCGAAACCCCAGGGGCACAACCAAATGCTGACCAATATCCCTTTAAACTTCGGTGAGTCTAGGTCAAATACTTTTTGAGCTACGCCGCCGACACAACATTAAAATGACAATTTTAACTAATTCAGGTGCATAACTCCTACATGAAACTGAATGAATCCGGACGCGAAACACAGGTGCACAATGCACATGTGACCAAATTACTGTAAACTTTGATGACTCTAGTCAAATAATTTTGGAGCTTACGGAGACACATTAAAATGACAAATTTTTACTAAGTCCAGGGGCCAAACTCCTACATAACTGAAGGTATCCGGACGCCGAAAACCCAGGAGCACAACTAACATGCTGGACCAACATTCCTGTAAAGGGTTTTTTTTTGTGACTCTACGTAAAATATTTTGGGGAGCTAGCGCGACACAACATTCTTGGACAGAGACGGAAGGCAAGACGGACAAGGGCAAATCTGTATGCACCTCCCCACAAAAGTGGGGGCATAAAAAAGGACTGCCGACTTTGGGGTTAAGTAAAAGCCACTTTCCAGATATGCGGCAACTTCGGGGCAAGTAGCATAAGCAACCTTTTCTCCGTTAAGTGGAGCTAAAAACTCATGGTAATAAATCTACTGTAAAATCCTGCCAAGTCGATCTTGGTCTTCTGCAGGCGTTCTCCCCAGATCTTGATGTCGAAACCAGTAAGTGACCTCCCAATGTACTCTTCCTCCTTGAAAAGTAGACGGAACAATGAAAGTTGCTGCTTACTGTATGATCCATTCCATTTTATCCGGCTCAAAAGCTGCTGCTGTAATTCTGTGTAAAGATATGGATATCAGGTTATTGTTCTTGGCTAAAGTACTCTCTAATGATGATAAAAAGGTTTGCAATGTTTCAGGTCTATTGCTCTCATTTATATTTAACAACTGACTGATGATAAACAAGCTGCAAGACTTAGATCAAAGCTATGTTTCTATGCTGAACCTATAATGATAAAAACTGTTGCTCGTTTAATATTAAGTTAAGTTGGACCTTTCTAATGCTAATAATTAAGAAAAATGTTCTAGTTATATAATTGGGTCTCCAATGTTGAAAATTTGAAGTGAAAAGTCACATTTACTAAAATAGTGGTGATAAACAAGTCTGCAAAATTAAAAAAGCTACAGCGTATCAGTTTTTGATATGCAAGTGTAAACAATAATTCGAGCCTATACAAAGTCAAATTTTAAGCTGTTTTATTATTAATTATTTGATAATTAAGCTACATATCTGAATAACCGCCACACAATTTATCTGCTGACATTCGGGAGCACCTTTCCAACGATACACTACTAGTTTCTAACATTCACTAAAGGTCTGTTCCTGAAATGAATAAAAAAAACAGGACTTTTTCCAATTTTCCTTAACAGTTTGAAAAACTACACAGGGACAAATCTATAACTTGGAAAGAAAATGGGTTATTACACTGACTTGCAGTTTAAATTATCATATAGATCAATTTAAACAAGCTTTGTCTGGTGTGGACAAAGTCTGACACAAAATGTTTTGTTAGAAACCCATGAATTACTCATTCAAGTGACAGGGCTTTTTCATCCTTTTTATTAAGATTTTTGTTTACTTTTAGTATTTCCAGTGGAAGTGTTGTCTGGTATCAATTTTTGTCACACTATAGACCAACAGCGGCACAGAACCATGTGTTTGTATTACCAGTCTAAATCCGTTATGTTCCCCCAAAACCCTCCCCCCGATTTTAGTCCATGTCAATGTTTGAAAGATATTTCATTAAATGTTAAACTATTAAACTCTAAATTCACTTACTGATACATTTCCGCTTGCTGCATTGTGTTCACAGTACATATTCCCACTAAAATTCTGTGGTGTTGCATTACACTGCATCTGAAACTTTTGTTAGATACTCTATTTTCCTCAACTATGAAGAGCTGTAATACAAATTTTCATGTGTACTTTAAGTACAGATTGAATTATTCCACAAAGAAACACAAGATTGAAATTGTTTTATTCTTAAACCTTTCCTTATAGTCCTGTGGACATACAGTTAACAATTCAAGGATCAAGATGACTTAATGTAGCTCTGCAGAAAATTAGGGATAATGTAATTACATTTTATAATAAATACTTTTATTAGTGTGTTTAAAATTACTTATAATAATTGAATTTTAAGTTTAAAGCTTATTTTATCCAATATAATGCAAAATTATCACCTGTTGGACATAGTTCCACATACACTGAAAAATTGTTTTCCAGCTGGTTTTATTCTGCAGTTGGCATTGTTACAAGTCCTGCTGAACAAACTTCAAAGGTTCTCAGGCAATTAAAATTATGGGTAACTCCCCATGCAGTCTTGGAGCTGTGAAATAAAAAGTGCACATATAACAAAACTGTGTAAACAAACTGTAAATGTTAAATTTCTACATGTATCTAAATTTAATTCGAAATTTGACGGCCTGATGAACTTGCTTTTCTTTTCCCATTTTAATCTAAAATTAATTCGAAAATTTGGCCCGGCCTGATGAACTTGCTTTCTCTTTCCCAATTTATATTGCACTGCAAGACAGTTAATGGTTGTTATGTTGTTTTCGAAGCTTTATAAATATTAAAATATCTTGTTCAAGCAAAATATTAAAGATTTCAGTTACCTTTTTGTACTCTCATTTCCTTGCTTGGGTTTCTCAGTACCGACTCGTCATGCAGGACCTGATGTTTTTTTTTTTGTTTTTCCCGTAACCGTCTAAAGTGTTTTGTCTATTTTAAAGAAAAACACATGTTACTTTAGTTTTACTAATTTATTTTAGCTTGACTGTGATGAAAGCTTTCAGTTTTTTTAAACAGTCTCAAGTCCGCTTATCTGAAAAACAGAACTGATGCCATATGAGAAGTCATGGTGTGACCCACAGTGGGGCTCGAACCCACGACCCGGGTTGAGCGGCCCACACCTGATCCCACTAGAACCCCCGTCCTATTGTTGTTACTTTTAAATGGTCGCAAGAACACTGTGTATCAAAACTCTTTAAAAAGAAAAGATGATGGGGTTTTTCAATATATCTCTTTTCAAGGACAAATGTTAAAAAATTTGGTTGTATCAGAGAAAACACAACAATATTTGGTTATTTAAATCTTAATCCTGCAAATTATTAGGTAAATATAATTGTGATAAGTAAATTCATTTTCATTTTTTTTTGATTATATGGAAAAACTTACTAATTTTTTGACTAATAATTAAAAGTGTCTTACATTTGTCAGAAACCTCTCACACATCCCCCCCAGTTTCCAAGCTTGTAAGCCCAAAGTCATCTGCCACATCTCCAGTGTTTTTCTTTGGGTGGTTTATTTCCTTTTGCTGTATAAACAAAAAAAAAAAAAACGATCAGTCAACCCAGGTAAAGCCAGAATTATTGTCATAAATCCTTATTAAAGTCGGTGCAAAAGTTCAGTAGACTTTATTTTTCAGCTTTCTGATTGCTGCATGAATTAAATATTTCATCTTCAAAAGACTCATGATCACAATGAAGATAATGTTACTTTATGTTTCTCTAATTCTCACTTGTTTAAAGGTATTGTGAGATCATTAAAAAAAACTACTCCAGCAGATCTGTAAATATTAATCAAGGACAATAACTGGGAAGATATTGATGCGACTGGTTTGTATGAACTTGACATTTTGATACTGTACCCATATATCTTATCAGTTTGGTTTAGTTTTAAACATGTACCAATTCCCTGTTATAACTGAATGGACACCAATTTGGTAATGCCTGGCCCAGCAGAATATGCATGTAATCATTGAAAACATGTCGCTTTTTCAAAATGTGCTTATAAAAAAAAATACACAGTTGTGCACAGAACCAGCTTTTCACTGATGTGGACTAACAAACTTAACAATACAAGACTATCCAGCAATTTATACTGAACAGAGATAGATATCCCAGCCAAGCAGCAATTCTTGTATATCCTGGTGTCAAAGGACCACCTTGAAGGTAAATATATATTTTTGTTAGTCTAACTAATTTGACGCGGTCTGAGAAAATATCGATTTCTCTTAGGGGCGATATCTCAACTGGCACCAAACACTTGAAAGACCAAAATAGTGAAGAAAATTTCCGATGAAATTGTCATTACTGCCGATTTAGGTTTAAATGCTGATTTTTTGTTGCAAACATGAGATAAATTTGAAAATAAAACTTACATGTATCAAAAGGGGGTTTATGGTGATTTTAAGCTGTTACTGTACACGATTGTTACCGGGTCTACACGGCAATATGCACAAGTGATAAAACTTGAATAACTTTACATGGCTGTGATTTATCCTCCATCATTATGGTCCTTCAAAGATTTATGGATAGATTGCCCTTCACAAATATAAAACAATCTTGACTGTCAAATTATTTTGACTAATATTAATCACCTCTTTTTTCCTCTGTATCTTGCCTTTTGGGGTTTTCTTTTGTTCGTGCTTCTCTGGCAGATTGTCCGTCTGAATCTGATGAGGGTTTTCTGATGGAGCATCATTGCTTGAAACTGATTTGATTTTCTTGACAAGCAGCATGAACCTGTCGCCCTTCAAAATATCTTCCAAATCTTTCCGTCCGTTCTCATCTGAAAAAATTGTACATGTATATTGATTACTAGTCCAAACTGGGACCGCGTGATAACTTAGGACTGTCACTGTCCCGTGAAATCCAACTAGAGGGATAGCAGTCATTTAGTCTAAATAATGAGACCTCGGGCAGACCGATTTTACATTTTGATATTTTTACGTTGTCTACGGAGGCGGATTCCGACAAGTCAAAATAATTTAACGATATTTCAACTCTGGAGTACAATTATATGGATCGAAGCAGTCATGTATGTCAAATTTCCTGTTAGCAAAATGAGTAAGGCTAATGAATACCTCTGCACTCGGGTGTACAGATTGGCACTTCTACTAAAAATCTGTTCCTGGAGTGCAATATGTACATAGTCTTTCGTCTTTCCAGTAATGGAATTGTGCCAATGTTTCGCCACATGTCAGAAAAATTATATGGTTACAGTAGCTACCAATATTTTACTTCAAGAAATTGTAATAATATACATCAGAATACAGCATCTGTTATGGTGGTTGGAAGCTAACTGCTAGATATATCAGTCTTCTTTACAATTAGTTCTGTTACCCTTTGCATGGCCGTGCACATGATTTTATGGCAGCTTTCACTGTATAAAATTTCCTTCAACGTGCTGTTATTATTACGTGGCGATAATACTGATCGATTTACTTATTTAATTTATGCTACATAAAACATTCTGTGGGGCGATATCACAATAAGCTGAAATGCGGAGGAATTTTCGACTAGAAAGTAGAATTACCTGTAATTTTCCAAGACTCCCTGCACATCCCGAAACCCCGTGGCACTTTGCTCGGGACCGTTTCTCCTTCCTTGTATTCAATGAAAAGGCTTTGTGGTTCTACGATGGAACTTAGGTTTAATAATATTACCAGTAATCGGGTCATTCGTATACCCAAACAATCAAAGCCAACGAATATTAATGTTTTCTGGTCGGAATCTGATTCTGGTCGTAAACTGACTGTCTTGAAATCTCACGAGTTTCAAATTGGCGCGAGAGGCTGGATGCTGGTGCATCTCGCGTGATTTGCAATATCGCGAGATATCTTATATGACTTATTGATATTTTTATATTTTTTTCCAGGAGGTGACCCCCCCCCCCCCCCCCCCCCCCCCCCCCCCCCCCCCCCCCCCCCCCCCCCCCCCCCCCCCCCCCCCCCCCCCCCCCCCCCCCCCCCCCCCCCCCCCCCCCCCCCCCCCCCCCCCCCCCCCCCCCCCCCCCCCCCCCCCCCCCCCCCCCCCCACCCCCCCCCCCCCCCCCCCCCCCCCCCCCCCCCCCCCCCCCCCCCCCCCCCCCCCCGCATTTTTTTACGAATGAAATCACCTGAAAACAATCAAACGTTCGTTTTAAAGTCTTATAGCGCTATAGCTGATTTACTATACTGTTGTATGCGAGTGATCGCCATTGATCGGGACAGTCCGTTCCAAAAACAGGTGTGCTCGGTAAATACGTAACCAGTTTGATACGAAATATAGTTAAGTTACATGATTAACAGTTTTTTTGTTCTGGTTTCTTCGTATCTTGGGCATATTAATAACAAATTATCATGTATAATATGGTTATATATAGGTCATTACATTTTCGTACAAGTTAGTTTTTTGTACGGACGATTCGAATAAGTTAGGAAGACCGGCATTTACTATCCCATGATGCTCGGCAAACTACTGGAAAATAATAAACAAACTATTGTGTGAACATAATTTATAAGATTCAGCAGATCTTCGTTAATTCTGGTAAATATATTTTAAAGAAAATCATAAATGAATCAGCTTTCAGAATGGAGACTAAGTAAATTATTTCGTCCCCGTTTTTTCGATCGCGTCTTCAACAAGTTCGTCTCACTTCGTCCCCTTTGAGTTTGAAGATTTTGAATGGTTATTTGATATTCCTTTTTTTTTTGTTTACATTTTTCTGGCGAGATTTTTATTACAGTAAGTGTCTAACCGTCAGGTAACCGGACGCATAGCCTGCTTTCTAGTTGCCCGATAACAATAATCCTCTTAATGTTTTTCTTGCAGCAGGGTACATGAAATTGATGAATCACAGTAATTTTTTAGGAGAGGGGTACCATGTTGGGTATCAAAAATTGTTATATATTTTTAGAATCAGAAGCAAATACGTCCTGTTTTGCAAACATTTGATCGTTTTTCTAAGGGCTAAACATTTTAAAAACACAAATTTTATCAATATTAGAAACATTGGTATGTTATAAATTCTGGAAGGCAGATCCTTTGGAAGCACGAGAACAAGGCAAACTGTGATAAATTTTGCAGACTCGGTTTGATTGAGTCTGTTCATGAGAAGTTATTGAAAATGCAAACACTACCAAGCCCCCTAACACTCGGTATTCAATCTCAATCTAAGTAAAATGAGTTGATATCAATGATCCGAAGGACCAGAAAATTAAAACACTGAGATGATGTCGGGGAGACTTTTTATGAACGCCTGCACTCGCTGTCTGTGAGTAAATAAGATTAATGTAATGACTTGCAGTGTTTTTCTAAAACATCACTACCATATGTACCCCGCTGTTAAAATTATATGTCATTTAAAACGGTTAATCATTTTAAAAAGATTCACCATGTACTGACTTATCCAAATGTTTGTCATCTGAAATCTGTACATGCATGATACAGGACCACTTCTGGTATAAGGTGAAATATCAACAGTTTCTGGTAGACTTTTGCCTGAAGCAGGTTTTACCCCGTGTTCAAGTTTTGCAAGTATTTTTATGAAAAAGTTTAGCTACTGCTTTCTGGATTTTGAAATTATAATTGCTGTTTGAGATTTGTTCTTCCAGCATCCGTTTTTGGTTGCAATTGAACAGATTTGATCATTAATTTCTGCCGACAGATTTCATTTAAAAAGAGGCCAAAATTGATTACTTGCTGTATAAAAATTTGTTTGATATTTATTATAGAAAGTAATTTGAGCCAAATATTAGTTGTATTTCCACTGAAAAATAGGAACGTAGGTTTGCAAAAAAATTGTCTGCATGAAATGAATGTTACAAATTTCTTGGCGGTAAATATGCCGATTGTTGTAACACTGTCCATGCTGATAGTTCATAATTTTAATGTATCAATTTGGCCTGTGGGATTTCTTTGATCAAAACAAGAATATAATATGAAACGATGCAAAAGCTCAAAGCGGAGCTCAAAAGAAATAAGATCTAACTTAAAAAAAATATAGACAAAGACACTATTCACTTTTTAACTCAAAAGAAAGCGAGAAAATTCAAGAGAAATCTATTCACTGTGAAAAGTTTACATTTAGTGCCATCATACTTAGATGTTACTGCGAATATCATACGATTGATGAATAATTTTTAGCAGTCAAATAAAGTTCTCTATTCACTGTTAGTCTGCTGAGATAACTACTTTCTGTCCGCTTGGGGCGCTTTTTTAGCTTCCGTGAAACTTTAAAAATCCATTACCTAATGTGAAAGTATACTTGCATTACTGTAAAGCTCGATTCTCTGGAACAGTCACTCAGTTCAGTTTCTCGTTTTTTGTTTTCAGACAGAAAAATTGCTCAATGATTTAATTTTTTTTTTTTCTTTATCATAGATGCATGGATGAAAGCAGCCATTTGTGCTGCCAGCTTAGTACGAACTGCTGGAAGTACTGGTCTATTGAGTTGTGTGGAAAATATTAAGTAGAAACGACACTTAAAAGTCCTATAGCCTGCCAACATAATGTTGTAGGTAAAGCCAAATATGAACAACTTCATATATTCACGGTATTAAAGGCCATAGCTCCAGATCATTGGAAAAACACTCACACACAAAAACTAAATTTTTTAGGTAACTGAAATTAATGATGTATTTCTTACGAATGCATATCAATAAACCTTTCTTCCTGACCTTTCCTATTATATGACTATTCCCTCCATTCAAATTATTGTACAAATAGCATATAATCAATATCCTTTTACAAACAATCCCCAAACATACCTCCCACTTCCCATATCCCTCCCATCCACTCCCATCCTTCCACCACCCCCCCCCCCCCCCCCCCACCCATCCCGTGCCCCAAGCAACTGATCTTGGTCTGCATTGGTCGCAAAGCAGAATCGACTGCCGCAGCAGGCTAAAGGTTATATTCCATGTGAATCTTCAGGTTAAATCACGGTTCTGCGAGTTACCGCCCTCAAATGGACTCAAATTTAATATTTGTCTTTAGCAGTCTTACAGAGACTTTCATTGTTTTCTTGATTTCGCATTTTTGAATAAGTTTGAAACAAAAAATATTTTTAAATGTTCATAATAAGACCATACTTCGATGAGAAAGGAAAGATCATTTTTTAGCCAAAATTCTAAGTATGTGTATATAGTAAGAAAATAATAATTTATGGGGGAAAATGTTTGTTTTTATATTTTCAGCGGGAAACCCAACAAAGGATTACCGGCTATATGAAACGGAGGAAACAAAAGTGTCCCTAGAATACTCAATGGAGGTAAAAAATTTATAATAATCTAAAAGAATACCACTGACTAATCCCTAGGTAAAGCTGTATTTAAATATGAGGCAAATGCACTACATTTTAATTCAAAAGAAAATATTTTAGTTGTTGATAAAAAAAAAAAAAAAGGTTATTAAGTTAAGGGTGAGCTGTTTATGAGGACATTTGGGGTCAGCATCCCCCCCATTTTCTTCCATTTTTGCGTTGACTTTCTATTTAAGGAAAAGTAGAGTTATTGCTCTCTCCCTGGTGTTGGTCATTTGCGGTTCGTTAAAAGTTTTTGATTACAGTCAAATATCTCTGTTACTATCAAGCTATTGACTTGAAATTAAAGCAGTTATTTACTATCAAAGGTCTACACAGCAGAAACAACATCATAACTTGATTTGAATTTTGACAGTGGTTATTACCCCTTTTTAAACTTAATATTTTTGGTTAAAGTTGCATAAGTTTTTTTCTGGCGAAGCTCTGATTCAGAATCATGCACAGAGTAAGGTCGGAGCGTTGCTGTTGTACAGGGATGCTCTTGTTACATCATCTCCTCTGAAGCTGTATTTTATCAGTCATAAATGTAAAGAATAAGGTCCAAAAAAATTTATCAAAGTTTTATTTTTTATTAACAGAAAACATCAATCATCTGAACTGAAAGAGACATGGAATTTTTTTTTTTTTTCTCAGATCCAGTTGACATCCTACATGGACTCTTCCAAGATTCTGATGATGAAAAATGATCATGAGAATGTTTATATGATACAAGGGGACCATGGATATTGTTGTTTCATCATTCAGGATCTGATACTGTTATGAGTTCAAAGTCATAAGATGAAAGATGAACAGGCTTGTGCGGACACTGAAAACATACACCGAAATATAGTGTCTCCATCGTAAGTGATCATCTCTTTATGTAATTCCACCAAACTGAGTCCTGTACCAAAGTGAATAAGCAGAATGATCATTTGTGGCTACAAGTGCCTTTGCCACAAGACACAATTTGTCAGACACAGCTCTCAGGTGTTTATTACAACTTGTTGCAGTTACATCTTCCAGGTAATAATATAGGTGAACACCAGTGGTAGAAAACTAAAAGCGTCTTGTGGCTTTAATAAAGTTACTTGAACTTACAACATGTAACTGAGTGAATAAATGCAAGAAAATATCTTGACACAGAACTGATTTTGCATCACACCTGGATGTGATGGAATCCGGAAAGATGTTCAGTGTTATAAGTACTATTTTGAACAAGCAAGATTGTTTCAGCTCCAAGAAATACTTGAAAGAGAAGTGTTGGAGATCCATAGAAGAATTTAGAATCCAATGAGTCAGAACATATTTGTGAATCACATGTGAAATGAATACAGAAAATTAAAGGCACAAGGTGGATTTCTTCATAATGTCTCAAATTTTAACATTGTCATTATTTATTTGGACGGCTTCCTCTTTTTAAGAGCTCTTCTACATCCCTGTGGCCAGTGTACCTGCTTATATAACGGTTACCACCAAAGGAGCGCTATACTAGAATAAAACATGGTTTTGTGGGGGGTGTGGCAAGGAGTGGGGAAACCAAAAATGAACATGTTTTTGAAAACCCATTTGTGATTTGATTTAGTGTCTATGTACCAGCAGGGCTTTACTTTTACTTGTCCTGAGACGATGTTGGTTGTGGACCGTGAAAGCTATGTTGATTATAGCAACTATGGATTTGCAAGCAAGAGCTTATGTTGTTGCAATGACGCAACACAACGGATTAAACGGATGTTTATACTGCATGGAGCCAGGACAGGTTGTTGCAAGCGGAAAGGGTCACTGTAGGGCCTACTTGTACAGAGACCACGCAGCAGACTGCGTACAGATGAGGACTATTACGAGAAAATGCAGACTCTGCAAGAAAGTACAAGAGAAGGGTAAATGGTGTAATAGGGGGTGGGGGACTGGAGCGTGTTATGGTATCTGCCATATTTTTCATTCACAATAATGTGGTATTGGATTATAAGAGCGGACATTACTAGGTGTCTCAGAAAAATGTTAGAGCTCTGGTTTGATAAGACAACACTCTTCTGAACAATTCAACATATCACAGAGAATGGGAGAAGTTGACAAGGATCTGAAAAGGATTAAGCCCCTGTATGTTATCCATGATTACCCCGGGTGTTAACAACACATACACCAATTGGAAGCATCCGAAAATAGGAATTGGCTATGTTTTACTCGTTGCCATGTTTGAAAGAGCGCTTGCCGGACATTTACCTAACACCATTTCAGGGGCCTGGTTGAAGCAGTTTACGTTCTCTCCAAGAAGGAATCAGTCCCCAGGGTCTTCAACGAGCTAAGATACTTCTGCAAGGCATTTGTCAGAAACATGCAGTTTGTATGGAGAGAGATTCATGAGTTTGAATGTTCATAACCTTACCCCCTATGTAAAGATTTGTTGAGTTGTGGGGCCCACGTGTGGGCTTGGTCTGTACTTTGCTTTGAATCTTTTAACGGGGAGGGATCCAATAAGTCTATTACATGGGAATGGTAATGTTTGTAATCAGAGATTTTGGACATTGCAGCATTCAAAAGGCGTATTGATCTGCACAAGACATTTACCAGATGGAAAGCAAAACTAAGGTGTTCATGCAAAAAAACATGGACTGGAAAGCTCTGATAAGGTTTGGTTCAAATGCAGATGCTATAATGTAAAGTTGTGAAAGTGACTCCTCTGTCAGTAAAAGTTTCAACACAGTGAAGATGCAAACTGAAGGAATAGGTAAGGACTCTGATGTTGAAGATGACTTTGTTAGTGTTTCGAAGGGATTGCACGCAAAAAAAAAGAATGGCTTTCATGATGTACGGCATGCAGTGCTCTAAAGTTAAGAAAAAAATTCTTACACTATTTGTTTTGGAGTAAGAGGATGCCAAATTTTGATCAAGTAAATGCGTAGAGGATAAAAAGCTTCTTTTGGAAAATGAACTAGGAAGTGTTTGCACTGGGCAGAGGTGTGGAGAAACAGAGGGTCTATCATCCAAAGACGTGTACCACAATTGCAGAGTTAATTTTTTTCAAGGGTAAGATATTTGCACTTACTGTGGTAAAGTTTATATATTTTGTTGCTACATATAAAAACTGTATTGGGCTGAGTCAAGTTTATTTTAACAAAATATTTATACCCACAGATCACATTTGGATACAGTTTGCAGTCAACACGTCTAAAGTTCTGTCCATTGTGTCTGCTTGTTACTTACTAAACTTTATTAACTACAATAACGATTTTCCGTAAACAGCATCAACTGTTAGCCTTTCAAGGGACAATGTACAGGAGGCACATAACACAAGTCACTTCAGGTTCAAGTTGTTTCACTTTGTGTCCACTATTTTATTTATCTAAATGGCTTGAAGATTGCCATC
The DNA here is from genome assembly GCF_021730395.1 of Mercenaria mercenaria. Classification (NCBI taxonomy): domain Eukaryota; kingdom Metazoa; phylum Mollusca; class Bivalvia; order Venerida; family Veneridae; genus Mercenaria; species Mercenaria mercenaria. Next base: position 32,848,364 of record NC_069362.1, read on the forward strand.
ATTTTAACATCAGTTGTTTAGGTCACAAAGACTACAGTTGGCTTGCAAAGCACCACAACCATGGCCACGGATGATCAAGTCAATTGGAGATCAAATAGCTTTATTTCATGTCTGCTTTCAACTTTGTAAACCACTTTTATGACTTTCACGAAACTAGCATCAGATTATTTACCATTTTAACCCTTACCCTGCTAAAGTTTATATATGTTTTTTTTTTTTTTTTTTTTTTTTTTTAAACTTGTCCATTTTTCTATTTGGATTATTATAAGTACCCTATACATGTGGATGCTATAGGGGTGGCTTAACACAAAAAAGATGCTGACTGAATGACAAACAATGCAATCTTGATCAGACTGCATGGTAATGTACGGGTGATGATCATGATTTACACTAGTCGTAATGGAGACCAATTCGGGTCCACGCAAGATAAGGTTTAAGTTGATGATGAAGAAGCATGATTCATTAGATCAAGGTGAAGGTCTGAGGACCTTTGTTTCCACTCATAGCAAAAGTCATAGAAGATTTGCATAAAACTTGCATTCCTTGTAACCTTACCACGGGTGACATGCAAAGCCCGCAACACAGAAGTCAAGGTCACACTTGAATGTCAAAGATAAATAGTTTAATTAGTGGCCAATCTGTTCCTTCTAAATACAGTATGATTTCGCATCAAATTGATCAATTGTCACCATTATGCGCTTCCCATGGTCATTAGGTCAACGTTCAAGTACCACTAGATAAGAGGCCTGTTAATTTGTGTCCACTTAATATCTTTTTCACACTGAAAAGGATTTTCATATATATTAGCATCAATGGCTGTACCTCGTCAAGACAACTACAGCATGTAAAAACCCAGGTCACATGGTTCAAGGTCTCACCCACTTTGTTCAAGGTTATATTCACTTTATTTCCATTGTAATTTAATAGAGTAGTGTTTGTAGGGTTTAGCTGGTATTATTTCTTTATAAATGACTCAGTGCTTTTCGTTAATTTTTGTTGTAATTAGAACGGATATAAATTTATTTTTTTGTTTTCATTTGGTGTAGGGACATAATATATATATATATTTATATATATATAAAAATATTTGATTATATGTTCTGTGACATTCTAAGACTTGTTTTTGAAAGACATTTCTTTTTTTGCAGGAACATGTATGACATGGTATAGTTCCAGTAGAACATCTGGGTGAACTTTGATGGTATTGATACAGTAGGAGGTGTATATGGTGCTTGCTTCCAAACAAAATAGAAAGGAAATGAATGCAATAACATGTTTTTGACCAGTAAATAATTGACTTCTGTCTGTAGGGAATGTCTGTTTGTGACATTAAATTAGAGATCCTTGCAATGAAAAACCAAATAAAATCACCAGGAGATGGGACCTTACTAGTGAAACTGAATTTACTTTTAAAGCAAACTTTTTTCTTCTGCAACATCATTATAGCAGCAGAAACAGTAAGCAATCCATAGGGATTAACTGATATAATTGTTGTACAGATCTTTCTACTATCCAAGGATTATCATGCTGTGGGACTGTTTCTATATGAATAGTGCTACTTGTTCCAAGTTGTATATTCTATGTTGTTGGAAAAATTGTTTGACTGGGGAACTTTTTTGATTTTATAAAGTTTTAAATGGACAGTGTTGAATATTTAATTCATGAACAAATACATATCAATGAGATGTACATGACTTAATTTCTTAAAATGCTATTTATTTTAGCAGGTATATGTAGGAAAAGATCTAGTTTTAAGTATTGTCATGTCTTTTCCTAAGAATTGTTTCTTATGATTAGCATTGCAGTGTTTAACAAGATAAAAAATATTTTTTTTTTAAAACATGATCAATATAAGTTCGAACCTTTACCAGGGAATTTTGACTACATTTTTTGACTGATTTAAATTAATTAGATGATTACATCAAATTTTTAAAAACTCAAGTATAATACTGCCTTAAAAAAAAATTTTTTTTTTTTTTTATTTTTTTTTTCTTTGCGTTTTGAAATCTTCAGGTCATTGCGGTTATTTTGAATACTTGGACATTAAAAATCAAATAATATATTTTGACATTGTACTTTTTTATTTAAAAAAAGCCAGAAAATGGACTTAGTTCAAGTCTAGTGATGTTTCTTGAGTCATTTTGAAAAATAATCTAAGTGCAAATACTTCTGTGTCCAGGGGAATTTTTCCAACAAATTTCCATACCCATTTTTAGTGGAGGGACATTTTACCATGCAATTTTCTGTGTGTCTGGGAAATTTCCTGTGTGACCTGGAAAACTTTCCAGTGTAACCCTGGAATACGTCACTTTTCCATGGAAATTTTCCAGGGAGTGGTGGATCCCCCCCCAGTGTTTTCCAGGGGTCAATAGCATATTTTCATGGGATTCCATGCACTTTTACTGGGAAAACCTTGCTTGTCCAGGGGACATTCTACAGACGGGTTTGGTCATATTTTTCTTTCACAAGCTAAAATTGTTACTGTTTATGAAAATGACTCTTACTTACTTCTGCATCTTTGTTAATCTTCAGTCTGCTTTTATCCTGCCAAACAACTTTCAGGGTGTTCCAAACATGTCATATCTCAACAGGATATTCGCTTGAGGACAAATCCCAGTCATACTCCGTATTTCTGCCATATCATTTGGATTAGACACATCCTGTTGAAAGGAGTTATTAAAAATAAAATTATCCAGTTCTGATATTAACTTATAGGAGGCTATTAACAATTTGTGTAATTTACACTATTCATCTCTGGCAATGTTGGCAAAGTGGCTATAAAGTGGTCCTGTGACACCTTACTGTCAAATTCAGAGATCCAGAGTTCAAAAACCTATCCAGGCACTGGAAATTTCTGAGATGTTCATGAGTGTCCCCCGCCACCAAACTAAGAGGCCAGTACCGGTTCTTTCCAAGAAAGAAGGCTATGCATGTATCAATGCCCTACACCTTGCAGATTAAAGAACCATGCTAACTATTCATACAATGCTATGCTAATATAGCCTTACATGCCTGCACCTTAATGTCTCTCCCTCTCTCTGTACTGAGGGCATTGTCTTATTCTGTCCCTCTAGTCAAATCTTTCTGTATAAATGCTCGCAGATGATGAACTGCCATAAATGTTTAAATGACAAGGGTGCTATATAAATATCGAATAATTACAGTCGAATACCGTTACCTCGATATTCAAGGGACTGTTAAAACTGCATCGACTTATCCGAAGTTCGACTAAAGATATCGACTATCTGGGACTACTTTGTACTTGTGTCGGACGTCTATATTGTCATTATATCCAGTCATTATATCCAATGTTTTTTTCAGATGGTTTGAAAGGGGAAAGAAATAATATAAAACGTAAATACAATTTTAATTTTATTGATAAATAAAACATCTTAATTAAATACATACAAACAACTTTTTATTTTTCAAAATATACATTTAAACATAAACATTTTTATTCCTTCCCGAAACAAGTCAGAATGCAGTGGCAATGTTCCTAGTGGACCAGTCAGTTTGCCTGTGCTAGCGAAAATTTGCCAGTTAAATACACTTATTGTTACTCAATCCTAAATGGCAGATTTTTACTCCGTCAAACAGAAAATATTTCATCCACATTAGTTGTTACATTGGAAAACAGCTTTCCTGCTTGCATGGTGTTTTATAAGAGTTATTATTGGGAATTAAATGCAAACTCTCTGACATTTAAAGTGGATTAAAGATGAAGTAACAAACAAAACAAACCCACAAACTATCTTGAATATGATTAATGCATTGCCGGACAACAATAGGTTGATTTTCACACCTTACAAATAACCTGGATATTTTTTGACAAACTGTGATATCGACGAAACCAGGTGTAACAAGAGCTGTCTCCATAGGATGACACATGCCCCTGATGGCACTTTGAATGAATAGTTATGGCTGATGTTAGAGTTTAGGACCTTTGACCTACGGACCTGGGTCTTGCGCGCGACACGTCGTCTTACTGTGCCACACATTCATGCGTAGCTATTTTAAAATCCATGCAAGAATGACAAAGATATGGACCGGACATGCCCATCAATGCACTATCATGAAATATGACCTTTAACGTCTAAGTGTGACCTTGACCTTTGAGCTACAGACCTGGGTCTTGCGCGCGACATGTTGTCTTACTGTGGTACACATTCGTGCCCAATTATTTTAAAATCCATGCATGAATGACAAAGATATGGACTGGACATGCCCATCAATGCACTATCAGGAAATACGACCTTTAACGTCTAAGTGTGACCTTGACCTTTGAGCTACAGACCTGGGTCTTGCGAGCGGCACGTCGTCTTACTGTGCCACACATTTATGCGTAGTTACTTGAAAATCCATCCATGGATGACAAAGATATGGACTGGACACGCCCATCAATGCACTATCATAAAAAATGACCTTTAACGTCTAAGTGTGACCTTGACCTTTGAGCTACGGATCTGGGTCTTGCGCGCAACACATCGTCTTACTGTGGTACACATTCATGCCAAGTTATTTGAAAATCCATCCATGGATGACAAAGATATGGACAGGACACGCCCATCAATGCACTATCATGAAAAATGACCATTAATGTCTAAGTGTGACCTTGACCTTTGAGCTACGGACCTGGGTCTGGCGTGTGACACGTCGTCTTACTGTGGTACACATTCATGCCAAGTTATTTGAAAATCCATCCATGGATGACAAAGATATGGACCGGACACGAAAATTGCAGACAGACTGACAGACCAACAGACGGACAGACAGTTCAAAAACTATATGCCTCCCTTCGGGGGCATAAAAACAATACAGGTAAGTTTGACATGACTGAAAAGTCTCATCGAGCTAAACAAAATATCGAGCTAATCATATCGAGGTAATGATAATTACATTAAGATAAATAGGGAAAAATCGGGACCGACTCAACACATCGTGCTAAACGGAGTATCGAGCTAACCGATATCGAGGTAACGATATTCAACTGTATACATGTATATTATAAAAACATTCTGAACTACTGTTTAATCAAATTAGAACATTTTACAATGCAACTATAAAATGTTCACTTTATGATAAGTAAGTTAACAATCTTGTGATTTTAAAACCACACAATCTGATTTAATTTTTAGTATATGACAACCAATGAGGAGTGTAGATTTCTTCTGATCCAAACAAATCCCTCATGTTACAGGCAGAATGAAACATACTTCCACTTACTATACCACTTTGATAAACTGCTGACTCAGGATATTACAATTACTAGGGATCATATTGCATACATACCAAACCAGCGACTTGAACCATTCCTGATGTAGGTCCAGTCATTCCAGTAAGTATATTCATAATTGTGGTCTTTCCAGCTCCATTATGACCTAGTAAAGCTGTTATCTGGCCTTCATATATATCCAGACTTAACCCTGTGAATGCAAAACAAAAATTCCAATTTGTGGTTGTTGTTATGAGGTTTATGTGAAACTGCAACCATGAAAAACAATCTAACATGAAAGTATACTGATGCCCGTGTAAACACAATAACACTCATTATTCTTCAAGTAGGCAAGCTAAAACGAATTGAAATAAGACAAAAGAACTTGAAACTTCAAGAACGAATAAAACTTTGCCACAGAGACTAATAAACTGAGAAACAACGAGTACTGTTTTATTAACAAAACCTTGGTCAAATGAACCTGGAATTAATAGCTACAACAGCATGTGACGCTTAATGGCTGCAATAGAAGATGACAGGTCTTAATTACTTTTTAAAATATAAAACTTTTACCATCCACTGCATTCACTTTTCCATCACTTGTTGCAAATACTTTTGTCAATCTATCAATGCTGAAAACAGATAAACACACCATATTACTGATGAAGGTTTAAAACCTGCAAGTAATCTCATTTGTGAAAAAATACAGTTCTATTTAAGCCAGATAGGTATCCATTGAACTCGGACTATCCTAACAAGTTGAAAGATTCAATAAAGCGATCAGATCTTCTTTTCAAATGACAAGTTTAAATTCCAGACCTAAATTTTACTGTCATCAATGTCTTGATATATGGATGTCATGGACTCATACTGATAAGTATGTGGTTAGCAAACAGTTTTCATTGATAAATCACCACCTTATACTGTACAAAGCTACAGTGTTATGTCTTGTGTGCGTTTACCTAACAGCAATTTTATCCTTCATCTCATCAGAGACCTTCTCAATATTGGCGTCACCATCCTTATCACTGTTATATGCAAAAGGTGAGAATCTCTGGTTGGTAAAAGATCCTGCTGTCGTAGACTTTCTGCACCAGTACGAGGGTGAAACTATATACCATGGTGGTTGTCTTGGTCCATATTCACCTATAGTGAAAACTCCGTAATTTGATTTTGTTGACAAACAATAACCACAAATATCATATTCATGAAAAAAGTAAAACAAGTGAAAATGATGACTGTTGTCTTTATGTCTACATACAATTATAGTACAAAATAAGGTAAATTGACTTGATCATTAAGGTGCAATCACTGTCACTGGAAAATAACATAATGTGACTACATCAAATTATTGTGTTTCATCTATAGTGCCAGATTTACCCTATGGTACACTGCCATGTTTCTACATATTTTAGGGACCTCCATGTTTGGTGTTAAGATCACCGACTTCGAATAACTTGCCCCTCACTTCTGTGGGTTCAAAAGCTTCTTGGAGTGATGAACTTGTTCATGTCAGGGAGCCATTTAGCTGGCTAGGGGAAGATCAGTGGTTCCACCCAGGTACCTTGGCTTGTCTGAAATAATGCTCAGTGGGGCAACTGTAGCTTTTTCCATCATGAAAAGTTGCAAAGTTGTCATATAACTTTAACTGTGTTGGCAAGACGTAAAACCAACGAAATAAGTAAAATATCTAAATACTGTGTTTTAAGAGTCTGAACTTCCATGAAGTATAGCCTGATGGTTTGTTGTGTTTAACTGTGTTCCATCTATCAGAAACTTGAAACAACAGCTTCAGAGTAGAGAGCTAACTTGATTTTATGATCCTTTATAACAAAATAGGGCATATCTGAGGAAATTCCAGCTATCACCAGAATGACTAATTCCTCTACAACCCTGCTTTGTCAGCAGAAACAAAACACTTCATCTGTAAAGTTTCTGAATTAAGAAGGTAAGTTCAAATATGTGAAGAAAATTGGGACGTATGGGTCCCCCAAATATTTGTCTATCCCTGGAAAAAATGTTGTTTCTGTGTTAACATTATAAGGTCTGAGTCAAATGGATTTAGTAAACACAGAGACAGAGTTAAAGTGCAAAACATTTAAAATGAAATTCCAAGTAAAAAGGGGCACAACTCAAGAAATATCTGAGCTAGAGTTATGAAACTTGTGTCATGATATAAAGGGTGATGTCTGATACTGGGCGACTAGTTTGATAAAGATAAATCCACTTCAGAAAAGAAAGTTGCCTGTTGTAAAAAATATATTTTATATGTTTTGCTATGAAGTTAGAGTCTATTTCCACAGTGTTGAATAAAACTTTTTTTTTTGTCACACCAACACAATTATATGGCGACTTTCCAGCTTTTGGTGGTGGCGGTGCCAGGTACTCCTCCATGCATTAATTCACCATAGGTAGAAACACTGATGTTCCATAAGCCAGCTGAACTGCTTCATTACATGAAGAATTTAATGCGGCAAGCAAGGTTCAAAACCTCATCAGTGAGAGAAAAGTGATTTTAAGTCAGCGACCCCTGAATGATAAAACTGGAACAGTGTCCAAGACTAATACAACTGTAATCAACAGTGTTTGCAGTGTTTCATCAAACATATATTACACAATTACTGTAGTAAAACAACTCTTTTACATCATAAAATTTACCTGGTATAACATTATCCAGGTAAACAGCCAGTATGAAGTACATCACAGTGTCAACAGCTAACATGAGCAGTGGTCCTAGTAGAGGAAACTCTCCTACAGTGAGAGTAGAAAAGGTCATACCATCTGGATTTACTATGTCTAGATATATTGCCTGAAAATAAAGCAATTTATTATGTAAGCAATGAAATGTTTTTAAAAATATCACAAAAAGACCATGACTGTAATGTATGTAATGTAATGGTATTTACGCTACTTAACAGTAAAAAATCTCTTTAGTTTAAGTAAGGAGCATTTATATAAGATATTCAACTTCAATAAATGCTGTTGAAATTTGATTTGAATATCATATACTGTAAAAGCAGAAATTTTTGCAAGGGTTTAATTTTCTCTCTATTTGCAAGGCCCGACATCTCGCAAAAATTAATCCTCCCATAAATATTACCATTAGTATAACTCTAATTCAAACAGGATGCCATTTTTACAATTTCACGAATATCAAACCTCGAGAACATACTCAAAATTTCAAATTTGAGAAATTTTGACCCCGCGAAAATATGTGCGTTTACAGTATTTTATAATTTACTACAAATATTTTTGCATCTTGATACATCAGATTACCTGATCTATAGCTAAAGCGAGTGCTACAGGAGAGAGTATGCAGAGAAGCCACCTTCCCCACACAGGTATAGTATACTCCACACCTGCAGACGTGTACGTTCTGGTCAGACTCACTATCAGATACAGCAAGCTGATCAACATTGAGGACACACTGGCTACACCCCCTGCTACCTGTAAACATATTTGTATACAATTACACTCTACATTAATATAATTTCCTGTTCTGCATTTGTATCAATACCAGCTAGTACAGACATCATAACATTTTTGTTTTTTCGGGGGTTTTTTATGATAAATAAAGATTTATAACAAGAGCTTGTAGAACATGAAATGCCCCCCTTGATGCATTCAGTAATTACAAAAGGAACAGAAGTTATATGCTCACTGTAAACATAAGTTCTACTGTTCTGGTTCAATGTGACCTTGACCTTATACCTATTGACCTCAAAATCAATAGGGGCATCTGCTGTTCATGATCAACCTCCCTGTTAAGTTTCGTGATCCTAGGCCCATGCGTTCTCAAGGTATCGTCCAGAAAGAGTTTAACTGTTCCGGGTCAATGTGACCTTGACCTTTGGCCTACTGACCTCAAAATCTAAAGGGTCATCTATTGGTCATGTCCAACCTCCCTATCAAGTTTCCTAGGCCCAAGCATTCTCAAGTAATTATCTGGAAACTGTTAAGTTTCGTGATCCTAGGCCCATGCGTTCTCAAGGTATCGTCCAGAAACTGTTTGACTGTTTCTGGCCAATGTGACCTTGAACTTTGACCTAATGACCTCGATATCAATAGGGGTCATCTGCTGGGCATGATCAATCTCCTAACAATTTTCATGATCCTATAGGCCCAAGCCTTCTTATCACCCGAAAACCATTTTACTGTTCCTGGTCACTGTGACCTTGACCTTTGACCTACTGATCTCAAATTTAATAGGGGTCATCTGCTGGTGATGACTAACCTCCCTATCTATATTCATGATCCTAGGCCCAAGCGTTCTCGAGTTATCATCCGGAAACAGTTTGACTGTTCAGGGTAACTATGACCTTGACCTTTGACATACTGACCTCAAAATCAATAGGCCTGGGGTCATCTGCTGGTCATGACTAACTTCCCTATCAACTTTCATGATCCTAGGCCCAAGCGTTTTTGAGTTATCATCCACAAACTGTTTAATTGTTCAGGGTCACTGTGACCTTGATCTTTGACATAAAGATCTCAAAATCAATAGGGGTCATCTGCTGGTCATGACCAACCTCCCTATCGACTTCCATGATCCTAGGCCCAAGCGTTCTTGAGTTATCATCCGGAAACTGTTAAACTGTTCAAGGTCACTATGACCTTGACCTTTGACATACAGATCTCAAAATCAATAGGGGTCATCTGCTGGTTATGATCAACCTCCCTATCAACTTTCATGATCCTAGGCCCAAGTGTTCTTGAGTTACCATCTGGAAACTGTTTAACTTTTCAGGGTCACTGTGACCTTGACCTTTGACATACAGATCTCAAAATCAATACGGGTCATCTGCTGGTGATGACCAACCTTCCTATCAACTTTCATGATCCTAGGCCCAAGCGTTCTTGAGTTATCATCCAGAAACGGATTGGTCTACATTCCGACCGACCAACATCTGCAAAACAATATACCCCTCCTTCTTCGAAGGGGGGCATAAAAAGGTTTACATAATGAATGATAGACTATGATTAAAACTATCACCATTTAGATTTATTGGAAATACAATGTCATCAATCTATTCAGATATAAAAGCTCGAAATTGGTAACCAATTTGCATAATTATACTGGCTTAGGTCAGATAATGGTGGAAAGAAAATATCCACAATTTTCTCCCAGTTAAAATGACATTTTCATGTGTTACGTGTCAGTTTCTGTTTTTATTTCATTGTGGACTTACACTTGACTTTTGGTTGCATTCTCAAGAATATATTTTGCAGTTATAGAAATGTAAACATACCATATTACACATGTTTATACATTTAGGGTCGGGCCAAAAATTTAGGGTAGGTCGGGATACCGGAAACAAACAATTCTTTTTTTTACGCCTTACAGATGTTTATACCGATATTTTTGCTATCAAATTGGAAGACCTTCCAAAGTGTTGTCAAGTCAGACAAAACATATGTCTGAGATGACCACTACTCTTCTTGGAGTTTTCTTGCGGTTTGAAGATCATTAATTTTAGGGACATATTGTTTCTATTCCTTCTTTCAAACGTGCCTGGCTATGTGTGACAGCTCTCAGAAGATTATTTTATATAGAACATATGGCAAATTTATTTACTACATTTAGGATGATATAGCTGTTAATTTATGAAAAATTTATAAAATGCAAGGCCTTTTTCGTATGTGTGAACATTTACCTGGATTATTATTCTACATACAATACAATGGGTAAACTCAACCACTCATCAAGTTCTCTATAAAACAAGAGCTGTCTCCATAGGATGACACATGCCCCCGATGGCACTTTGAATGAATAGTTATGGCCGATGTTAGAGTTTAGGACAATTGGATCTTCAAGATTAAGGTCATTCAGGAGTCAAGGTCATAAAATTATCTGTCAGTGGGAAAGACTTACCAAAAATGGGTATTTTGTTAGTGTGACCTTGACCTTACTTGAGTTAGTATAAGTTTGTCATTTATGGATGGATTTTGAAATAACTAGACCTAGGTCTTGCGCGCGACACGTCATCTTACTGTGCAACACATTTATGCGTAGTTACTTGAAAATCCATCCATGGATGACAAAGATATGGACCGGACACGCACATCAATGCACTATCATGAAAAATGACCTTTAACATCTAAGTGTGACCTTGACCTTTGAGCTACGAACCTGGGTCTTGCGCGCGACACGTTGTCTTACTGTGGTACACATTCATGCAAAGTTATTTGAAAATCCATCCATGGATGACAAAGATATGGACCAGACACGCCCATCAATGCACTATCACGAAATACGACCTTTAACGTCTAAGTATGACCTTGACCTTTGAGCTACAGACCTGGGTCTTGCGCACGACACATCGTCTTACTGTGCCACACATTTATGCGTAAACTAGTTACTTAAAAATCCATCCATGGATGACAAAGATATGGACCGGACACACCCATCAATGCACTATCATGAAAAATGACCTTTAATGTCTAAGTGTGACCTTGATCTTTGATCTACGGACCTGGGTCTTGTGCGCGACACATTGTCTTACTGTGGTACACATTCATGCCAAGTTATTTGAAAATCCATCCATGGATGACAAAGATATGGACCGGACACGAAAATTGCGGACAGACCGACAGACGGACAGACGGTTCAAAAACTGTATGCCTCCCTTCGGGGGCATAAAAAAAATAAAGAATAAAAATAGCTGACTTAAATGGGAAGCTGCAAGTAGTATGTATACATGCAATAATTTGCCTGTGTTTTGTTGCCACTTTTTCAGTCTATGTAAGCTTTCTATGATTACTTTAAATATGATGGTGAAGAAACTTGTATGTACTGATATACAAGCTTCAGCTTTTAAAATATATGATATATTTGACAATAATTTGAAAATAGTTTTCTCAAGCAAGTCATGTTGCTAAACTTTAAATGCAGCTGTAAAAAGATGTGGGACAGGACAAGGTGTAACAACTTCAAATTTTTAATAGGCTGTGAAGTCAATTCTTCACATACAAATACTGGATTTCAATATTAATTTTCAAGTTTTCATCACAATCGGCCATAAATAAATTTATCATCTAAAACTCAACACTAAACAAACAAATGTACATTTTCTGGTATCAGCTTACCTGAGCCTTACTGAAGAATGGTGTCAGTGAGAAGGACACTCCAATGATAGACAGACCATACAAGACCAGCATCAGGAAGAACAGCAACATATTACTGTTTGTGAAGAACTTAAATTCGTATGCTATCGCTATGACGACCAAGGTCACAACAATGATGATCACTGAATACACAAATCCCCATGACAACCTTGTAATGAAGATATAAATACATTAATATAAAACTGATTAAAATGTAGTGAACTCGCTTGTAAAATTCCTATATGGTAACCCTGGTAAAAAAGTACAGATAGAAAGTGCCATAGTAACATAAATATAACGTTAAACAAATATGATCCCAAGATGGCCTGTCAGAGGCCAGTGGGTATACAATTATGTATGCTGTGAACTTGATTTTTGACTAAATGACCTAAAAACTACAGTGATCATCTACTGACTGCAAGCAACTTTCCTACGACAGCCTACTTTACTTATTGAGCAGTAAAGATATTCAGTCTAGAGGTCACTTTGACTATGCTTGTGGGCCAAAGGTCAAGTAATTCTCAAAATATGTAGCAAAGAGGTTTTTGTGCTAACAGCCACTGTGACCATGACCTTTGACGTCAAAATATGCTGCCGACCAACACTGTGCCTGCAAACTTTGAGAGTTGCAGGTCAATTTCTTCTAAAAATATAGGGAAGATATGTGTGCAAACACTCGGCCAAACAGTCAGTGTCACCTTTACCTCTGACCCACTAAAGTCAAAATCTATAAGGTCCATCCACCGTTCATTGGCAACCTGCCTGGAAACAATATTTGCATTAACAGTTACTGTGAAGTGACCTTTGACCCGCTGATCTCAAAGTTCCCACAGGTCTCCCATTGTCCGTGAGCAATGTACCTGCCAAGTTGAGGATGGTATGTCAAGGCCTGTTCTAGATACTGCACTGAAATATTTTTTGTACTAAAAGTCACTGTAACCTTGACCTATGGCCATATGACCTCAAAATCAATAAAGGTCATGCATTTCCTATGGGCAATGTGCCTGCAAACATAGAGGATCAAAGGTCAAATCATTCTTAAGATACCAAGCAGAAAGATGGACAGATGTGCATATGACCTGTACCATGACCTATGCTTTAGGGGTATAATTAAGTGTACAAGAGGGCCGTTGTGGCCCTTAGTCGCTCATCTGACCTTGACTGTCTGACCTTTAAATATTTATGACACACTGAATCATGAATGGTAACAACTTTGTTTAGTATCAACTAGTGGCCCCTAAAAATGGGCCAAGTGCTACCATTTTACCACAAATTTAGGAAGGGATCTTACAATGATGCTACAGACCAGGCCTCATGGAGATCCACCCAGCAGTTCATTAAAAGAAGTAATTTTAAGTTTTTTTCTATTTTTGCTCTAGTGAAACCTAAATGGGGCCAAGTGCCCCATCTGAACAAAACTGGGATAGGACCTTGTAAAGATGTTACAGACCAAGTATAATGAAGATCTATCAAGCAGTCCATGAAAAGAAGATGTTTTAAGATATTTCTATTTTTTGCTCTGGCTGCCCCTACAAGGGCTCGATTGCCCCTATTTGAAAACAAGAGGACCATGATGGTCCTGAATCGCTCACCTGTCACCACATGAACTGAGTATGACGTCGTTTTTTCTATTATTTGATATAGTGACCTAGTCTTTGAGCTCATGTGACCTAGTTCTGAACTTGACCTAGACATCATCAAGATAAAAATTCTGACAAATTTTTATGAAGATCCATTGAAAAATATGGCCTCTAGAGAGGTCAAAAGGTTTTGCTGTTATTTTACATAATGACCTAGTTTTTAATGACACGTGACCCAGTTTTGTACTTGACCTAGATATCATCTCATCAAGGTGAACATTCTCACCAATTTTCATGAAGATCTCATGAAAAATATGGCCTCCAGAGAGGTCAAAAGGTTTTTCTATTTTTAGACCTACTGACCTAGTTTTTGACCGCACGTGACCCAGTTTCAACTTGACCTAGATATCATCAAGGTGAACATTCTCACTAATTTTCATGAAGATCCATTGAAAAATATGGCCTCTAAAAAGGTCAAAATGTTTTTCAATGTTTAAACCTAGTGACCTAGTTTTTGACCTCAGTTGACCCGGTTTCAAACCTGACCTAGATATCATCAAGATGAACATTCAGACCAATTTTCATACAGATCCCATGAAAAATATGGCCTCTAGAGTGGTCACAAGGTTTTTCTATTATTTGACCTACTGACCTAGTTTTTGACCGCATGTGACCCAGTTTCAAACTTGATCTAGATATTATCAAGATGAACATTCTGACAAATTTTCATGCAGATCCCATGAAAAATATGACCTCTAGAGAGGTCACAAGGTTTTTCTATTATTTGACCTACTGACCTAGTTTTGGACCGCACGTGACCCAGTTTCGAACTTGACCTAGATATCATCAAGACGAACATTCTGACCAATTTTCATGGAGATCCCATGAAAAATATGACCTCTAGAGAGGTCACAAGGATTTTCTATTATTTGACCTACTGACCTAGTTTTTGACCGCAGTTGACCCAGTTTCGAACTTGACCTAGATATCATCAAGATGAACATTCTGATCAATTTTCATGCAGATCCCATGAAAAATATGACCTCTAAAGAGGTCCCAAGGATTTTCTATTATCTGACCTACTGACCTAGTTTTGGACTGGACGTGACCCAGTTTCGAACTTGACCTAGATATCATCAAGATGAACATTCTGACCAATTTTCATGCAGATCCCATGAAAAATATGACCTCTAGAGAAGTCACAAGGATTTTCTATTATTTGACCTACTGACCTAGTTTTGGAATGCAGTTGACCCAGTTTCGAACTTGATCTGGACATCATCAAGGTAAACATTCTCACCAATTTTCATGAAGATCCATTGAAAAATATGGCCTCTAGAGAGGTCACAAGGTTTTTCTATTTTTAGACCTACTGACCTAGTTTTGACCGCACGTAACCCAGTTTCGAACTTGACCTAGATATCTTCAAGGTGAACATTCTGACCAACTTTCATAAAGATCCCATGAAAAATGTGACCTCTAGAGTGGTCACAAGCAAAAGTTTACGCACGGACGGACGGACGACGGACGCTGCGCGATCACAAAAGCTCACCTTGTCACTATGTGACAGGTGAGCTAACAAGAGGTCCATGATAAGTTATGCCTCTTGCATGAACAGTTTTGGTAGATGGTTATATAAAGAAAATGTCTGTGAAATTACTTTGAAATAGTGCCAGTGCTTTCTGACAAGAATAACTTTTTTACATTGAGTTTCTACTAAATAGATATGAACTGGTAATGCCTGTTTGCATGTGTGCATGCCTGCATGTGCATGCATGTGGTTGTTTGAGTTGGGGAATGGGGGTGGGAGGAGTAAGAGGTTGGGGAAATGATAACATAGAATACAAACAGACAATATCAAACAAGGAGATTTTTAAGTTTCAAACTACATACATATAGGGAAAACTGACCATGTCTCCTGGCGGCACAATGTTTTTTTAAGAATCAGTATGATCTGAACCATCATTGTAAAGGGTCATTTGTGCAATTTTTTTTATAATTGGGCCTGCTGTTTCTGACTAGAAGATTTTTAAAATTTCCAATATATACAAATAGTTTTTGTTTGTTTGTTTGTTTTGGGTTTAACGCCATTTTTCAACAGTATTTCAGTTATGTAACACGGGCGGTTAACCTAGCCAGTTTTCCTGGATTCTGTACCAGTACAAACCTGTTCTCCCCAAGTAACTGCCAACTTCCCCACATGAATCAGATGTGGAGGACTAATGATGTTAGACACAATGTCGTTTATCAAATAGTCACGGAGAACATACGCCCCGCCCGAGGATCGAACACACGACCCCGCGATCCGTAGACCAACGCTCTTACCTACTGAGCTAAGCGGGCGGGCTATATACAAATAGGGAAAAGGTAACATGCCCCCTGGTGGCTTTATTTTTTTTGACCAATCGGAATAGCTTGAACAAACTTGGTACAGGGTCAAACATCTGTGTTAAATTATTCAAAAGTCAGGTCGGCTGTTTCTGACAAGAAGATTTTTTAAGTTTCAACTATATGCATAAAGGGAAAAATGACCATGCCTTCGACGAATCGGAATAATTAAAACAATCTTCCTAAAGGGTCACCAAAGGAACATTTGTGTAAAATAACTTGAAAACTGGACCTGCTGTTTCTTACAAGAAGATCTTTAAAGTTTACACTATATACATATAAGGAAAAGTGGCCTTGCCCCTTGGTGGCCATGTTTTTTGAAAATCAAAACAATCTGAACAATCATGATACAGGGTCACACATGGGCTATTTGTGTGAAATTATTTGAAATCCAGCCGGCAGTTTCCACATGAAAAGATTTTTAAAATTTCCACTTTATACATAGACAGAATAGTGACCATGCCGGGCTCTGACAAATCAGAATAATCTGGATAGAGGGTCAGTCAAGGACCATTTGTGTGAATTATTTTAGAATTAGACTTGTCTAGCAGTTTATCGGGAGTTGTCATTTGAAGATTTTCAATTTTTTGCTCTGGCAGCCCCTATCTGAAACCAAGTGGAAAGGTTTGAATATCTTTGGAAGACTATGCAAGGAACATCCAGGTTAAGTTTCATCAACTTCTACCACATGGTTTTAGAGAATGTAGTTTGAAGAAAAGTGCTGACAGACGGATGATGGACAGACAGACGGGTGGATGCCAGACAGTGAGTGATCACAATACCTCATTCCAAGCATTTTGTGCTCAGGTGAGCTAAACAATAACCATAAAGCTATATATATCGTTTTACATTGACAATAAATAATTATGAATGTATTACCAGAAAGCTGCATCTCTAAGTCCCATCATCTTCATGCCTTCCTTGATTTTCTTCTCCTTCTCAGCAACCAAGTTTACAGTCAGGAAGTTAATGAAAGGTGAGTATGCAATGATGAAATACAAAGATGATAAAATCTGTATGTAGCTTGTGTCAGGAATATATCCAGGTTTAGGCATCATCTGAACATTAATTTCTGGTGGATATAGATTGGAATTGTTGAAATTTATTCTTGTTAAGGCTGTGTCAATTGCTAGCTGTATAGCTGAGAAACCTGTGTAGATATATGTGGCTGCAGCACAGTTAGACCCATCAAGTCCATTACCATTACGACATTGTGACTGATCTTGATATATATTGCCTGGATCGGAGCTTGCTATGTCTGAATAAGGAACACGTATAGCGTAGCTTAAATTGGTATGCGATTTAGTTGAATCATAATGCAGAATCACACCTGCAGCAACGTTTTGCGGTGACATTTTATAAGCCTGCACAGCTTCATCTTCATTGTCAAAATATAAGACATTAAATACACTGTTTTTTAATATACTGTGCAATATATCTGTCGTTTCATCCAACACTTTATGAGAATGTGAGGTATTTGGTGTTACCAAAATTTTACCACCAAATGAACCCAAGGTTTTAGTATCATTTAACGAATATACTGGAAAGCTGTTTATTTCTGGATAGGTCTTTGGTTTAACAAAGGACTTTATCATTGCTAAAATGGCTATGAAGTAAATCGGCATGAGTATCTCCTGAAATACACAGAAAAAATTATGCATGGATATATTATTTTGCATTAAAATGAAGGCGGTTCTGTTAGAAAACTTTTTGCATATACATGGTGGTTAGATGTTAGTAATAAGAAAATAAACAATTTTTCAACTTTTATTTTCAAAATTGTGGTAGTTTTTGTTTAAACAGACAACTGTTCAAACACAGAGCTAGATTTAGAGTCTTATTGCCCATTCTTAAATAATATCAATACTAAGGTAGGACATACAAAACACAGTTAACTCTCCAAATATCTAACTAGAAAACGCTTTTGTAAAAAAGCGCATGTCTCCCCCAATGCAAAGTCCTTTAGGCAAGAAGTCAATAGGGGTCAGGAGCGAAAGTCAAAGAGACACTGATGGTTAGCTGCAATAGGGATCATCTACTTGGCATGTCCAGACATCCCGCTAAATTTCAACACTCTTGGCCTAGTGGTTCTCAAGTCACTGTTCAGGCTCCTGTGACCTTGACCTTTGATCAAGTGACCTCAAAATAAATAGGGGTCATCAACTCTGCATGTCCAATCATCCTATTAAGTTTCAACATTGTAGGTCAAGTGGTTCTCAAGTTATTTCCAAAAAATGATTTTACATGAACAGGCCACTGTGACCTTGACCTTTAATAGACTGACCCCAAAATCAATATTGGTCATCTACTCTGCATGTTCAATCATCCTATGAAGTTTCAACATTCTGGGTCAAGTGGTTCTCAAGTTATTGATCAGAACTGGTTATCAATGTTCAGGCCTCTGTGACCTTGACCTTAACGAAGTGACCCCAAAAACAATAGGGGTCATTTACTCTGCATGAACAATCATCCTACGAAGTTTCAACATTCTGCGTCGAGAGGTTCTCAAGTTATTGATTGGAAATGGTTTTCAATGTTCAGGCTCCTGTGACCTTGAACTTTCACAGAGTGACCCCAAAATCATTAGGGGTCATCTACTCTGCAAGACCAATCATCCTATTAAGTTTCAACATTCTGGGTCAAGTGGTTCTCAAGTTACTGACCGGAAATGGTTTTCAATGTTCAGGCCCCTGTGACCTTGACCTTTAATTGAGTGACCCAAAAATCGATAGGGGTCATCTACTTTGCATGTACAATCATCCTATGAAGTTTCAACATTCTGGGTCAAGTGGTTCTCTAGTTATTGATCGGAAATGGTTTTCCATGTTCAGGCCCCTGTGACCTTGACCTTTGATGGAGTGACCCCAAAATCAATAGGGGTCATCTACTCTTCATGATCAATCATCCTATGAAGTTTCAACATTCTGGGTAAGGTGGTTCTCTAGTTATTGATCGGAAATGGTTTTCAATGTTCAGGCCCCTGTGACCTTGACCTTTTACGGAGTGACCCCAAAATCAATAGGGGTCATCTACTCTTCATGGCCAATCATCCTATGAAGTTTCAACATTCTGGGTCAAGTGGTTCTCTAGTTATTGATCGGAAATGGTTTTCAATGTTCAGGCCCCTGTGACCTTGACCTTTGACGGAGTAAACCCAAAATCAATAGGGGTCATCTACTCTTCATGGCCAATCATCCTATGAAGTTTCAACATTCTGGGTCAAGTGGTTCTCTAGTTATTAATCGGAAATGGTTTTCAATGTTCAGGCCCCTGTGACCTTGACCTTTGACGGAGTGACCCCAAAAACAATAGGGGTCGTCTACTCCATCAGCCCTACAACCCTATGAAGTTTGAAGGTTCTAGGTCAAATGGTTCTCCAGTTATTGCTCGGAAATGAAGTGTGACGTACGGACGGACGGACGGATGGACGGACGGACGGACAGGGCAAAAACAATATGTCTCCTGGGGGAGACATAACTATCAATTACTAATTTTATTCTTTGTTGCATAGAATTGATTAATACTCTTATCATATGATTTTAATCTCTTTTAATAGCTAAAAGATTAAATTATCCACACGATTTTATGCGGCCATATCACATAATGTGTACAAGTAATTAGCAAGTTGATCTAGCAACCACTTTCTGAAAACACCTTTGGTAAAAATTAAACTAATATTGGAGTGAACATTATCTGATTAAACTGTCAAATCATTTCATTTCATGGGCGAGAAATTTTGTGGTTCTGGTCAAAACAATTACTTTGTGGGAACATAAATGTGCAGAATGGGACTTTTGAAGATAAAATAAAATTTATATATATAAAAAGTGTTTTTTTTTTATTGGAATTAACTTTCAAATTGACCAAACCATAAAATCCATGAAGATAAGTTCCCCATGAAAATTAATGATTTCACACTAATTTTTCACAAATCTGCAATATATTAACTGTTTTCAAGGTTTAGATTAAAATGATTGGGGTTACCTGAAATGTCTGTTTTTTGTTTCTATTCTTCAAGAGAACATTTTTCCAGACTAACGCTTTAAACTGACCCAAAAATTTTGCTTGCGTCATTTTTTATGCTTTGTAGATCACTGGACTTGAAATCTTCTTTATCTGTAAGGAATCACAAACTTCAATTATGTCACATATTGACCATTTCATACAAATTATCTACCAGCATAATTGTTATCCATATAATATTATTGGAGCTATTTGAAATGTTTAAGACCTTCATGTAATTCACTTCATTTTTACTATTTGATTTTTAAAAAGTAATTTTACATACTACCAAATCACAGCATGTTATATCTAAATTTAAGGCCAAGCTAGGTTTTGTGCAAGGATCCATGAAAATATGGAACAAGGCTCCAGAGAGGGTTACTACCAATATAGAATCCAGGAACATCTGCCACAATGCTCCAGAGAGAGTCACTACCAATATAGAATCCATGAAAATATGGAACAATGCTCCAAAGAGGGTCTCTACTAATATAGAATCCAGGAACATCTGCCACAATGCTCTAGAGAGAGTCACTACCAATACAGAATCCATGAAAATATCAAATAATGCTCCAAAGAGGGTCACTACCAATACAGAATCCAGGAACATCTGACACAATGCTCCAGAGAGAGTCACTACCAATACAGAATCCAGGAACATCTGCCACAATGCTCCAGAGAGAGCTAGTACCAATACAGAATCCATGAAAATATGGAACAATGCTCCAAAGAGGGTCACTACCAATATACTGTAAACCTAGAATTGTTTTCGCGCTTTTTAAATTAGCACCTTTCGCGGGTAGTATATTTCCATGAAATTAAATAGCCATGAAAAACTCTGTTCTTACAAAAACAGGAAAGATTCTAGCTTCAGCTTATACAGATCGCTATAAAATGGTTCTGTGCTTATACATACCTGGATATTAATAATTCATATTCTAGTACTGTAATTGTATAACATGAGTGCACAAATCAACATTATTTCAATTAATTTACAATTTACTTATTTATGAAGCAACAGCATTTTCAATATGGATCCGTAAGGCAAACAGGGGATAAAAACAAAAACAATATGCATCTATCGAACGACATATACATGCAATTTGCAGTCGGCAGCCAATACGATATATTATTTGTAAGTAAAATATTGTGTCTATTTCTGCTAAGTGTGGATTAATCGCTTATTTAAATGGCAAACAAATAACAGTGTAATAACAGCAATTTACTGACTGTCAATAATTGGAGGTGTGAATAACCGTTGATATGCCGATAAAAAGGATTAGGGTGTATTTATAATTGAAGGGTACAAAAAAACTGAATGTTTTCAAGAATACTATAAATGCAACTATGCAGTGATACTTGCCTTATTATACTAAATATGTTCATTTGCGACTTCATATTCGCGGGATTCGCGATGGATATGATTCCGCGAAGATTTGTATCCACGAAAATGTTCATGTTTTGAAAAACGCGAAATATAGTATCTACGAACATTTCTAGGTTTACAGTAGAATCAAGGAACATCTGCCACAATGCTCAAGAGAGAGCCACTACTAATACAGAATCCATGAAAATAGGGAACAATGATCCAAAGAGGGTCACTACCACTATAGAATCCAGGAGCATCTGCCACAATGCTCCAGAGGATCACTACCAATACAGAATCCATGAAAATATGGAACAATGCTACAAAGAGGGTCACTACCAACACAGAATCCAGGAACATCTGCCAATGTTCCAGAGAGGGTCACTACTAATACAGAATCAAAGAATACCTGCCACAATGCTCCAGAGAGGATCACTACCAATACAGAACCCAGGAACATCTGCCATAATTTTCCAGAGAGGATCACTGCCAATATAGAATCCAGGAACATCTTAAACTTTGCTCTACAGAATCCAGGAACATCGCTGCAGAGAGAGGCACTACAAATACAGAATCCAGGAATACCTGCCACAATGCTCCAGAGAGGATCTCTAACTATACAGAATCCTGGAACATCTGCAACTATGATCCAGAGGGCCAGTACCAACACAGAATCCAGGAACGTCTGCCACAATGCTCCAGAGAGGATCACTACCAATACAGAACCCAGGAACATCTGCCATAATTTTCCAGAGAGGATCACTGCCAATACAGAATCCAGGAACATCTTAAACTTTGCTCTACAGAATCCAGGAACATCACTGCAGAGAGAGGCACTACAAATACAGAATCCAGGAACACCTGCCACAATGCTCCAGCGAGGATCTCTAACTATACAGAATCCTGGAACATCTGCAACTATGATCCAGAGGGCCAGTACCAACACAGAATCCAGGAACATCTGCCACAATGCTCCAGAGAGGATCACTACCAATACAGAATCCAGGCACATCTGGCATTATGCTCAAGACACAACAACTACCAATACTGAATCCACAAACATCTGGTACAATGCTCCAGAGAAGGCTACTACCAATACAGAATCCACAAACATATTGCACAATGCTCCAGAGAGGGCCACTACCAATACAAAATCCAGGAACATCTGCCATAATAATCCACTTTGGTGTACTAAGCAAGCCAATCCGCTTCTGTTCTGGTTACTATATAAATTAACCAATCCACTCCTGGGTACTATTATATATAAGACAATCAATCCACTTCTAGGTACTAAGCAAATCAATCCAGTTCCAGGTTCTCTCCAAATCAATCCAATTATGCATACTTAGCAAATAAATCCACTTCTGGATACTAAGCATATCAACCACTTCTGGGTAAACAGCAAATCAATCCACTTCTGGGTACTAAGCAAATCAATCCACGTCTGGATACTAAGCATATCAATCACTTCTGGATACTAAGCAAATCAATCCACTTCTGGATACTAAACAAATCAAATCACTTCTGGGTACTTAGCAAATCAATCCACTTCAGGGTACTTAGCAAATCAATCCACTTCTGGATACTTAGCAAATCAATCCACTTCTGGATACTAAACAAATCAATCCACTTCTGGGTACTAAACAAATCAATCCACTTCTGGATACTAAACAAATCAAATCACTTCTGGATACTAAGCAAATCAATCCACTTCTGGACACTTTGCAAATCAATCCACTTCTGGATACTAAACAAATCAATCCACTTCTGGATACTAAGCAAATCAATCCACTTCTGGAAAATAAGCAAGCCAATCCACTTCTGGATACTAAACAAATCAAATCACTTCTGGATACTAAGCAAATCAATCCACTTCTGGATACTAAGCAAATCAATCCGTTTCTGGGTACTAAGTTAATCAATCAACTTCCAGATACAAAGCAAGCCAATCCACTTCTGGATTTTGCCAGTAATGGATCCATTAGGCACATGCCTAAGAGTAATCCAGCCTTGCAAATCCATGAGAGCAAAACGCATCACTGCAAATCAAGGTAATGTTTTAAAGACACTTTTATTATATACATATACCTATTTGCAGTGTTATATCAGTCAAGACTAAAAACTCATTTGAAATGGTGAACTTTTTGACACACAGATTGTTACAATGCCATCACTAGGCCTCAGTGTTTTTTTTCTTGTATTACAAGTCAGACGGTCCTTATTTTTTCCAGAGAACTGAAATAACGGTCCTTATTTTTTCCAGAGAACTGAAATAACTAGAGCTATCACTAAAAGTGATGAATGTACACCACCCGCACCCCCCCCCCCAAAGTCCCATAACTCTGCAATTTTTGTTGTTGAAAGAACCTAACATGCCCCATGCACAACTACTGTTGTTAAAAGATCATCAAGAATAACATTCTGATCAAGTTTCATAAAGATTGGGTCTCTAGAGTGTTCACATCTTTTCCTTTGATCTGACCTACTGACCTAGTTTTTGACCCCACATGACCCAGTTTTGAACTTGACCTAGAGATCAACAAGACAAATATTCTGACCAAGTTTCATAAAGATTGGCTCACAAAATTGTGGCCTCTGGAGAGTTCAAAAGCTTTTCCTTTGATCTGGCCTACTGACCTAGCTTTTGATCCAACATACCCAGTTTCGAACTAGACCTAGAGATCATCAAGATTTACATTCTGACCAAGTTTCATAAAGATTGGATCACAAATGTGGCCCCTAGAGTGTTCAAAAGCTTTTCCTTTGCTCTGGCCTACTGACCTAGTTTTTGACCCAACATGACCTAGTTTCGAACCTGACCTAGAGATCATCAAGAAAAACATTCTGACTAAGTTTCATAAAGATTGGGTCACAAATGTGGCCTCTAGAGTGTTCACAAACTTCTCCTTTGATCTGGCCTACTGACCTAAGTTTTTGACCAAACATGACCCAGTTTCGAACTTGACCTAAAGATCATCAAGAATAACATTCTAATCAAGTTTCATAAGATTGGGTCACAAATGTGGCCTCTAGGGTGTTCACAAGCTTTTCCTTTGATCTGGCCTACTGACCTAGTTTTTGACCCCACATGACCCAGTTCTGAACTTGACCTAGAGATCAACAAGACAAATATTCTGACCAAGTTTCATAAAGATTGGCTCACAAATGTGGCCTCTGGAGTGTTCACAAGTTTTTCCTTTGATCTGGCCTACTGACCTAGTTTTTGACCCAACATGACCCAGTTTCAAACTTGACCTAGTCTAAGAGATCATCAAGACTAACATTCTGACCAAGTTTCATAAAGATTGGCCCACAATTGTTGCCTCTAGAGTGTTCACAAGGCAAATGTTGACGGACGATGCACACCGCATGCGACGGACGCCGGACAATGACCGGTCACAATAGCTCACCTTGAGCACTTTGTGCTCTGGTGAGCTAAAAACACAATTTCTATGTCAAATGGCAAGTGATTTACTACACTAACTGCTTTTTCAAAACAGAAAACTCACCATCCCCCAACAAAACCTTTGTTACAATATATTTATAGACAAACAGTATAAAGATGGCTATGTCACATGTGTACAATGTTATAAATAAACTGTCTGTGGAAAGAGCCCCGGCAGCTTCTAAGAAGTTCAGAATATGTATAAATCATTGCAAGTCAACAAAGATTCTTTGCTTTTTAAACTTTACTAAATTAAACTTCTGTTCAAGTTTGATGTGCTCGATTTTTTCAATGAAAATCAACTTTACGTTTAAGGTACAACTTTATATCACTGCTATGTGAGTGTACGTTACCGACCCTTCCCCCATGGCATATACCGGTATGTCATTATGCTTTATTAAGGACTGAATAAAGGCCTATTTGAACAAAATATTTCAGCAAGTCTGCATTATTTACTTCCCTTTGTTGCAAAATAATACTTATGAAATTTCTAAGGAATAAATCTTCATTACTATCATATCTTCAAAGCTAATTTGCATTACATCCCTTATTTCACTATATATACATATGAAAGAACCAAGATGACTAATTCTGTTAGAAACTTCATTTAAAGTATTTACAATATATATAAACATGGGATTTGATTGACAAGAACTTCCATTTTATGAATATTTATGTCATTTTTATTATTTTTCAACTTGAGTGGCAAACATTCTAACACAGTTTTATGAAGATCACCCCTAGAGTGTAAACAAGAGCCATGTTAGACATGGCTAATCCCCCCGCCAGGCATATTATAATTGAAGGCTAAAGTTCCTGGCAAGTTAGTGTCTGAAAGTATTAATTTTGGGGAAAACTTTGAAGAACCGTTGAGTTGTGGTCCGCATCAGGGGTTTTAAAAATGTGGAAGAAAGAATAAGTCAGTGGTGAGGTGGTTTACTGCTAAATTTTATTAATTTTCATGAACAGTATAGCTATGATGTTTTTCTATACGGCTACTGTAAATACAAGGAAAGGAAAGCTAACAGGGAACAAGAGTGCCAGAATGTCACAATATACGCCCGTCACAGCAAATTTCTTTACTCTAGCAGCTGTATTTACAAATGGAATTTTAATTTTGTGGTTGTTTAGTAATCATTGTAAGTCTTTTGTTTTTCTAAGTCCACAAAAAAACTCCTTACCAGGTAGAGATACCTTAAAATACACCTAAAATTGGAAAGTATCATCTATGTTGTACCACAGAAAAGTGGTCTTGTTTTTTCCCTATGGTCAGTTATAAAAATGTTACAATATAAGTTATTTATAGTAACATAGTAACAACTAAGGGAAGTTAATCTTAAAAAAAAAAAAAAAAAAAAAAAAAAAAAAAAAAAAAAAAAAAAAAATTGTATGTCCACACAAAAATCTTTAACAGGTAGAGATTGGTCAAAATACACCTCAAAATTGGATGTAGCATGCATGTTGTACTACAGAAAAGTGGTCTCGATTTTTCCCTACAACTAGAAATGAAAAAGTTACAACTAGAAATTGCTTTTAGAAAAAAGCACATGTCTCCCCCAATGCAAAGTCCTATAGGCAAGAAGTCAATAGGGGTCAGGAGCGAAAGTCAAAGAGACACTGATGGCTGGCTGCAATAGGGATCATCTACTTCGCATGTCCAGTCATCCCGCTAAATTTCAACACTATTGGCCTAGTGGTTCTCAAGTCAATGTTCAGGCTCCTGTGACCTTGACCTTTGATCAAGAGACCTCAAAATCAATAGGGGTCATCTACTCTGCATGTCCAATCATCCTATTAAGTTTCAGCATTCTAGGTCAAGTGGTTCTCAAGTTATTTTCCATAAATGATTTTACATGACCAGGCCCCTTAAATAGACTGACCCCAAAATCAATAGGAGTCATCTACTCTGCATGTTCAATCATCCTATGAAATGGTTATCAATGTTCAGGCCCCTGTGACCATGACCTTTAATGGAGTGACCCCAAAAACAATAGGGGTCATTTATTCTGCATAAACAATCATCCTATGAAGTTTCAACATTCTGGGTCGAGTGGTTCTCAAGTTACTGACCGGAAATAGTTTTCAATGTTCAGGCCCCTGTGACCTTGACCTTTAACGGAGTGACTCCAAAATCAATAGAGGTCATCTACTTTGCATGTACAATCATCCTATGAAGTTTCAACATTCTGGGTCAAGTGGTACAAAAGTTATTGATCGGAAATGGTTTTCAATGTTCAGGCCCCTGTGACCTTGACCTTTGACAGAGATATCCCAAAAACAATACGGGCCATCTACTCTACATGACCAATCATCCTATGAAGTTTCAACATTCTGGGTCAAGTAGTTCTCTAGTTATTGATCGGAAATGGTTTTCAATGTTCAGGCCCCTGTGACCTTGACCTTTGACGGAGTAACCCCAAAATCATTAGGGGTCATCTACTCTTCATGACCAATCATCCTATAAAGTTTCAACATTCTGGGTCAAGTGGTTCTCTAGTTATTGATCGGAAATGGTTTTCAATGTTCAGGCCCCTGTGACCTTGACCTTTGACAAAGTGACCCCAAAATCAATAGGGGTCATCTACTCTTCATGACCAATCATCCGATTAAATTTCAACATTCTGGGTCAAGTGGTTCTCTAGTTATTGATCGGAAATGGTTTTCAATGTTCAGGCCCCTGTGACCTTGACCTTTGACAGAGTGACCCCAAAAACAATAGGGGTCGTCTACTCCAGCAGCCCTACAACCCTATAATGTTTGAAGGTTCTAGGTCAAATGGTTCTTCAGTTATTGATTGGAAATGAAGTGTGACGTACGGACCGACGACCGGACGGACGGACAGACGAACGGGGCAAAAATAATATGTCTCCCCCAGAGGGGGGAGACATAATTAAAGCTTTTTAAAGTAACAACAAAGGGAAGTAATTCTAAAGAAGGGAACTGCGCATGACACTTCGTCTCATGATGGTGTATAATTGTGCCAAATTACATCAAAATCCCTCCATGCATGAAGAAGAAATGCTTCGGACAAAGTCATTCTTGTATC
Organism: Mercenaria mercenaria; assembly: GCF_021730395.1. Classification (NCBI taxonomy): domain Eukaryota; kingdom Metazoa; phylum Mollusca; class Bivalvia; order Venerida; family Veneridae; genus Mercenaria; species Mercenaria mercenaria. The sequence continues at coordinate 32,876,507 of NC_069362.1, forward strand.
TGAACTTTGGCCTCTACGTGTGACCTTGACCTTAGACCTAGGGACCTGGATCTTGCGCATGACACTCCATCTCGTGGTGGTGAACATTTGTGCCAAGTTATATCAAAATCCCTCTATGCATGAAGAAGAAATGCTCCTGACAAGGTTTTCATTCTTGTATCCTTTGACCTCTAAGTGTGACCTTGACCTTAGACCTAGGGATCTGGTTCTTGCGCATGACACTGCCTCATGGTGGTGAACATTTGTGCCAAGATATATCAAAATCCTTCTGTGCATGAAGAAGATATGCTCCGGACAAAATTTTTTAAGAAAATATGATAAAGGGGAATAACTCAAAAAATAGGCATGGTAGGGTTATTGTTCTTGCACACTGCACTTCCTCCCAATGTGTTCTATCAGTGTATGAAGTTTGAAGAAAATCCCTCCAGCACTTTTGGAGTTATGCTGCGGACAAATGTTTTTAAGAAAATAAGATAAAGGGGAATAACTCAAAAATAGGCATGGTAGAGTTATTGTTCTTGCACACTGCACTTCCTCCCAATGTGTTCTATCAGTGTATGAAGTTTGAAGAAAATCCCTCCAGTACTTTTGGAGTTATGCTTCGGACAAAGATCGTTGCGGACGGACGCACGCACACACCGACGGAGAGCATTTCTAATATCCCCTTCGCCTTTGTTGGGGGGATAAAAAAGGTATTTTCTATTGTTTGTCCATGTGTCCTGTTTTTGACCTGTGGTAACCCAGGATTAATCTTGATTTAGAATTCATAGAGACAAACATTCTGGTAAAGTTATATGAAGATCGATCTAAACACAAAATGTGGCCTCTAGAAATGGAACAGTGTTTCTCTATGATTTGTACTACTGACCTAGTTTTCAATTTTAGGTAATCAAGTTTTGAATTTTTCTTAGATTTCATTGAGACTAACACTGCGACAAAGTGTGGCCTCTAGAGAGTTAACAAGGTTTTCCAAATAACTGAACTATTTACCTAGTTTTTGACCCAGGATAACCCAGCAAAAGGCTTGTCCTAAATTTTGAGGGTAACATTCTGACCAAAGTTCATTATGATCAAGCTAAAACTGTAACCTTAAAAGTGTTAATGTAACAGTCAAATTGTTGACAATGCATGATGGACGATGCACAACAATTAATGCACAATGGTCACAGAGTGATCACAACAGCTTACCTTGAACACTTTGTAGATATCCCCCACCACTGTTACGGATAGTGGCTCAAACCTTTGACCATGAGTTGTGACCTTGACCTTAAGCCAACATGGCTGACTGATGGGTTCTGCACATCGTCTTGATGAGATGATCATTTGACCCAAGTTTCATGATTATCCTTCAAGGAATTAGGAGATACAGAGCGGACACGAAATAGAAGGCTCAAACCTTTGACCTCGAGTTGTGACCTTGACTTTGAGCCAACATGGCTGACTCATATGTTCTGCACATCGTCTTGATGAGGTGATCACTTGACCCAAGTTTCACAATTATCCTTCAAGGGGTTTAGGAGATACAGAGCGGACAGGAAATGGAAGGCTCAAACCTTTGACCTTGAGTTATGACCTTGACCACTAGCCGACATGGCAGACTCACAGGTTCTGCACATCATCTCGATGAGGTGATCATCTGACCCAAGTTTCATGATTATCCTTCAAGGGATTTAGGAGATACAGAGCGGACACAAAATGGAAGGCTGAAACCTTCGACCTTGAGTTATGACGTTGACCTTGAGCCGACATGGCTGACTTATTGGTTCTGCACATCGACTTGATGAGGTGATCATTTGACCCAAGTTTCATGATTATCCTTCAAGGGATTTAGGAGATACAGAGCGGACATAAAATGGAAGGCTCACACCTTTGATCTTGAGTTGTGACCATGACCTTGAGCCGACATGGCTTACTCATGGGTTCTGCACATATCTTGATGAGGTGATCATTTGACCCAAGTTTCATGAAAATCCTTCAAGGGGTTTAAGAAATACAGAGCAGACACAAAATGTTACGGAAGGACGGAAGACGGAAGGATAGAAGGACGGAAGATGGAAGGACAGACGGAGACCATTCCTATAATCCCCCACCACTCATTGCGGGGGATTAACTAGCACTTTGTGCTCAGACAAACTAAAAACAGTGTAAGTTTAAATTGATTTTAACTGATTACTAAGTGCAAAGAACCAATATTCTACTTAATACTTTAAAAATTTGCATAATAAATTTTAATGGCATTTGGATAAAAACAAACAAGAGGACCATGATGGTCCTGAATCGCTCACCTCTTCCAACATGACCCAGTTTTGAGTATGACGTCATTTTTTCTATTATTTGACATAGTGACCTAGTTTTTGAGCTCATGTGACCCAGTTTTGAACTTGACCTAGATATTATCAAGATAAAAATTCTGACCAATTTTCATGAAGATCCATTGAAAAATATGGTCTCTAGAGAGGTCACAAGGTTTTTCTATTATTTGACCTATTGACCTAGTTTTCGAAGGTATGTGACCCTGTTTTGAACTTTACCTAGATATCATCAAGGTGAACATTCTCACTAATTTTCATGAAGATCTCATGAAAAATATGGCCTCTAGAGAGGTCACAAGGTTTTTCTATTTTTATACCTACTGGCCTAGTTTTTGACCGCACGTGACCCAGTTTCGAAAATGACCTAGATATCATCAAGGTGAACATTCAGATCAATTTTCATGAAGATCCATTGAAAAATATGGCCTTTAGAGAGGTCACAAGGTTTTTCTATAATTTATACCTACTGACCTAGTTTCTGTCCGCAGTTGACCCAGTTTCAAACCTGGCCTAGATATCATCAAGATGAACATTCAGACCAACTTTCATACAGATCCCATGAAAAGTATGGCCTCTAGAGATGTCACAAGGTTTTTTATTATTTGACCTACTGACCTAGTTTTTAAAGGCATGTGACCCAGTTTCAAACTTGACCTAGATATCATCAAGGTGAACATTCTGACCAATTTTTATGGAAATCCATTCACAAGTATGGCCACTAGAGAGGTCACAAGGTTTTTCTATTTTTAGACATACTGACCTAGTTTTTGAAGGCACGTGACCCAGTTTCGAACTTGACCTAGATATCATCAAGATGAACATTCTGACCAACTTTCATAAAGATCCCATGAAAAATGTGACCTCTAGAGTGGTCACAAGCAAAAGTTTACGGACGGACGCACGGACGGACGACGGAAACCGCGCGATCACAAAAGCTCACCTTGTCACTTTGTGACAGGTGAGCTGAAAATAAAGAGAGTCTGGAAAAAATTGTTTTATTTATCTTTCTTATTGACTTGGAGGTGTTTTGTGGATTTTATTTTTATTTATTTCCTCCTCCACCTGTAACTTTTTAAAAAGAATCTCCTTATCTAAGAATACGGAAGGTCTTTTCACCCAAAGACACCCCAAAACACCCCAAGACACCTAGAATATTAATTTATTTGTATCATTTATTAAAAATATATATCTTAAAGACATGCTTATACAGTTAAGATAACATGCAGAGTAGATTTGTTCAAGGAAATACATCTAACAATATCAGCTGAAACGAACTTGTTATTAATGTGAAAGGGAGGTAAAGTTTACTATGTAAATTACATATTTATTTGTTTCCCTTGGATATAGTCATTCTGCAGATCCCGGATGCCCTTACAGTTAAAAACATTTTGACTTTTTACTCAAATTTACTAACATATTTTACAAACACAATAACTTCTGTATGGAAGGGAAATAACTGGATCTCATTTAGGCTCTATCATAGTTAAGCTTTTTGGATTATTCCCGTTGAATTATTATGTTCTAAAGTTTCCTTTTTTATGATTCAGAAAAAAGAAAATTATCACCTAAATCATTAAAATATGTTATTTTTTGACATTTTAATACCAAACAATAGGATAATTATTGTTTTTTTAGGTGTCTTAGGGTGTCTATGGGTGTTTTGGGCTGTCTTGGGGTGAAAAGACCCTCCCTCCAAGAATATATATTTCAGTAGGTGATTGCAACTGAATACAGGGTTTTTTACTTTTTAGTCACAGTAAATTAGTGAAATACATACTGTATTTGATGTAGGTATATATTCAGGGGTATTATCAGACAGGATTTCTAAGCAAGAAGTAATGTTACATGCATTCCTATAAATTAAAGGGAACAATCATACAAGAAACTCCATCTGCTAAATACCTAGCCCCTGTGAATCCATACATTAGGTTTGGCTAGTGGAAAGTAACAAGATGTAATACCAATCTTAACAAAAACAGCTAGCAATGTAGGCAAATATATAGAAATCTATGTGACTTTATGGTGAAAGTGGACTTCTTTTATATAATATCGGATATCAAAGAGCTATAAAAATAAATAGATTGGCAACTTGAAAGGCATATAGAGCAAATCTCGCCAACCTCCCGTGACAAAAAAACGAGATCTCGTTTACAGGAAGTGGTGCTTTCTCCACGCGCCATTTTGTATGCGAAAGCAATTATTCATCGGTAAAATATGACCACGCTTCTTTCGATGGCAAAAAAAACCGTGTACTTCGTGTCTTAAGACCATTTCAAATTAACCTAATTTTGTTTTAGAAGCTAACATGTATTTTAAATGTAGTTTTAAAGGTACAAATTGTAACTCCATGCTTGCCGATGTTTGTTTTTAGTAAGATAACGCTGAATCACGCTCTGACACGAGCTCACGCGAGATTATAGCCAGTTGCCATTCTGTGTATTTTATACTTCTTTGCTGATATGATCTAAGAATAAGTCCTTTCCGAGTTTAATCTTTTGAGGTGTGTACTGCAGCATTTAAAAGGTTTTCAGTCTTATAAAGAAAAAAAAGAACACCTGCTCTTTACTGTGACTATCATGACTAATACCGCTTTATCCGGAGAACATTAATCCGAACTTACGATTTATAGAGATTTATCCGGAAATTTGTGTTATACTTGTGATATTTTTGCACTGGAAAACATTATTAAAGATCCTACTTGTTTCCAAAATCACAGTGATCCTACACTCCTTGATGTTATTTTAACAAATAGTGCAAATCTTATTTCCAATACATGTAACTTTGACTGTGGTCTGAGTGACTGCCATAACTTTATTGGCGCTCAGTTTAAACATGATGTCCAAAAACTGAATAATAAATTTTGCACATACAGAACTTTTAAACATTCTGATGTTGAAAATTTTAATCAAGACTTACTTTGTCATATTTCTGAATTAGACTGCCAAAAGGATGATGTGAATTTATTATATGATGATTTTAGCAGGACTTTTTTAGATGTAGCAAACAAGCATGCACCTTTGAAAAAGAAAAGGGTTTTGCAGAAGCCAGTACCATTCATGAATAAAACTTTGAAACAAGCTATTTATAAAAAAAGAATGTTTTTCAATAAATTTAAAAAGAATAAAACAACTAAAAACTGGGAAAATTTTAGAAAATATAGAAATCTAGTAACCAGCTTGAGAAGAAAATCATTAAATAAATACTTTATTGATAGATGTGTAGGGGGGTGCAAATCCAAAGATTTCTGGTCAACCGTAAAACCTTTCCTCACAAATCGTGGGCTTGGTGCATGAATGTTGTAAGTCATAATTTGAAAACTTTACAGGAGAGAGAAAAAACTATTTTTATTTTGAAATATAAATTAAAACTAAAGTTTCCTTTATTTATTTATTGTTTTATGATAAATGCTTATGAGCAGAAAACAGAGAACACAGATTATTTCCACCAAAATTGATATTTTTAAATATAACTTAGATACAACATTTGCGCACTGAAATCCGAATGGAAAATATTGTGCACAAATGTTGTAACTAAAACTCCAGACAACATCAAGTGTGCATTATTCCAGTGAAGCTGAGTATTAAAACTAAATCATATCAGGAATATAACAGGGAATAAAATTTGAACAGATTAAACATAAAAATTACTTAATTAGATCATTCACATAATGTATTTTGACAAAAAGTTTTTTCAGCTCTTCAAAATGTATTTCACATTTCAAGGAACAACTTTATACAGTTACATAAATACTTTTGTCCAGTTTTGATACAATCATACTTTTATCTTTTATTTTTCAGCAATAAAACTAACCAAATTTAGGAAACCAAGGCCAAGAAAACTATATAAATGTTTCTTGGCAGGGTCATATTCCTAAAGACACCGTCAAAAGCGTAAAAAATTCAGACAATATCTGACAAAATTCAGGAATGTTTGGAAAGTTTTCATTTTTCTGTGACAAGAGAAATAATTGCAGTCATGACTGACTTAAAATCCTTAGAACATCCAGTAACTATAACAGTAAGTTGCATGTACCCTATACAAGGGTCTGCCTCTGTTCATTCCAAGAATTATGGTAAAGTATAATATTAACTAGTTATGTCTAAAAGCACTTATGGAAAGAACAATAAAACAAACAAACCATTGGAATGGATTACATTGAAAAATGGTCTTTCGTGTAAATACCTGTCCATAAGACAGCATGCTTGACTTTTCTCAGTGCTTGACTCGTGAATTATAGCTTTGTTCGTAAAAAGTTTATAAAACTTTCATAAAAAAATTCAAGTTAAAAAGTGGGCATAACTCTGTCAAAATTAAAAAACAAGAGTTATGGGGATTGTTTCTAGTGGTGTAGACTTTGATAGTAAATAAATAAGTTAATAGCTTTGCTAGTAATAGAGATATTTTTTATCAAAAACTTTTATCAATGCAAATGCAGGGAGTGCAATATCTCTAGTACTTTTTCTTAAAAAAATTGAGCTAAAAATGGCAAAAGATACTATCCTTTTAAAGGGAATTCCTATAGTTTTTTATGCGCATCTTTCTGCGCAGCCGACACTTTCTATGGAAAACTGAACTGAAGTCAACATTAGTTGAAACATGTTACAGACAATCTTAAATATGACGAATCTTGAATGAAATAACATTTTTGATAAGTTTTACCAGTAATCAAATGTTGATACTGGTTTATGTTGTATTGACAAGTATCATGCCTGACAGGTATCTTGTTATTTTTGTGGTTGTGTTTTCACATCGCATTTTAGTACAAAGACAGTGTTGTTCATATAATGTAAGATAATTGACTTAGTACTGATAAGACAATATCACCTTTCAGATTATTTAGTATTCAATTACAGAAAGAATTAAGAATTTTTAAAACTTTTTTTTAACTTTTAGCAGACATACATGTAATCAATTTGGCCAGGTTCGTGCCATTTCCGTCCGAACAGGTGTTGTATTCTAGCGGTCTTAGCATAAAATTTAGCCTGGTGACCCATACATTTTTAGCCATTTTTATGCTCACAATACAATTACCTATACATAAGAAAAACAAGAAAAAATTCTATTAAAGAGTTTTTTCAAAATTAAAAAATATATTCTTCACTATGGGTATTTTTCATTGAAAAAAGTTCACAAAAGTAAATATGAAACAATTTTTTTTTCATTTGTACCCATTATTGTAAGGATAGAGTATTACAAATTTGACTATAATATCAAATAAGTATATAATAAAATCTGTAAAAGGAAAAAAACCGTATTGTGCTGTCTTGATGTATATTTTGGTTGGTATTTATAAAAAAGCAGAAAATTATGAAAATGTTGAAAAATCGCTGGCAGTTTCAGCAACAGTGGGTGTGTTCAAAACAATTTTTCACAAAAACAAGCCTGGTGACCTATTGTTTTTATTTGTTCATTGTTTTCAGCACAAGTTTTCCTATCATATATGTGAATTTAAAAAAATTCTATGAAAGGAAAAAAACTATAGGAATTCTCTTTAAATAGTAAAACTTTACAAGATTTAGGGAAATCTGTAAAATTGCCTATTGTACACACCTAATATTATTCAACTCAACCATCAAAATGAAAATATCCCTGGATGCGCCGCCATTTTGACATTACAGGCTTTTGTATTGATAAACGAAGTTTCCATATGGAACGTTTTTAATAAAATTATATTATGCAGGTGACTATGATATTGTTCATATTAAGGTAATTCATCCTGAGAAACTAAAGCTATTTGTGTTGTTATATGCCCAAAAGGACATATTATGTTTTACCCCGGTGTCCGTCTGTCTGTTAGCAATTTCATGTCCACTCTGTAACTCTTGAACTGCTTGAAGGATTTCTAAAAAACTTGGCACAAATGTTCATCACACGGAGACGACGTGCAGAGCACGTTTTGGATGACTTGCCTCAGGGTCAAAGGTCATAATATGACATTGCTTTGCATATATTGCTCTGCATTGCAGTGCTCTTGTTTTTATTTGGCAGATCCCTTTTTTGTTCACTTACAATTATTATTTTTTGAATAACTTCCCTTTTACGTAACTATAAATAGCTTATTTTGAAACTTTTTCATTACTGGCCGTAGGGAAAAAACCCGAGTTCCTGTCTTTTGGACTTCAACAGTCAAATTCTTTAAATTTTGCTCCCATCCTCTGATGTAACCTATCGGGCGTATATTGCCCCGCTTGGCGGAGCTCTTGTTGATGATATATTGGCAGCAGCACATCATTGTCATGCATAATTAATTTCGGGAGTCACATGCATTTCTGTTTAAGTATCAATATAGGGTTGCTGTTTCATATATGTACAGGTTTGTGCGTGAAGGATGTTATTCCTTATTTCAAATAGCATCTAAGAAGTCCAAATTTAGACCTTTAAAATTTTCATGCAATTTAGACGTGCAATATGTCATAAAACATAGATTTACGTGTTTGGAATTAACTGATTACATTTTTTCAGACAAAGTTTAGGAGACACTTACATATATGTATGGATCTTAATGTACGTGCATGTACACATACCTGTAATAAATCTCAAAATTTCCTTTTTGAAATGCTTGAAATTATATTAGAAAAAAAAACTCACTCATAAAAACAAGAAAGATGCACTTTTTTCATTCAATTTACCGAGCATTTAACACAATTATTTGAATGTTTGTTTTAATATACCGCCAAAGAATGTCAGATATGGAGGCAGTTTTTTTATATTAAATTTAAAATTGAAAAATATAATTTTGAGGAATTTTTTTAGAAAACTCTGTCAGCTCTTTAAGGTATTATGAACTTTTCCGTCTTTCATTCTGGTCAGTACCGTTAACTGTTAAAAGGGGTGCTTAACAAAAATATACTGACAGAATGGTGAACAGTGCAGATCTTGATTAAACTGCATGGATGTGCAGACTGATCATGATCTGAACTGGATGCAAAGGCAGCTAGAATCTGTTGTGTCCAGCAGGGCTGAGAAATAAGTGTTTCACTATTTTGAAAATACTTCTTATGACTATTTGTCGGATATAAAAATAGTCTCATATTATTTAATAAATGCATTGCCAGTAAAGCTTGTCTTCTTAAAATGTTAAATAAGATTTTAAATCATAAGCAAGAGATATAGCTTAATTGTTTAAAGGTTCAGACAAGGCTGATCTGAGGTCATATCCTTCAAAAATACTTGTTTCTTGTTTATATCAAAATATAACATTTTATTTTTTCCCCCATTATTTTTAGGCCATTCTATACAGGAAAGTATACCAAGTGATGATGTCATAAGTAGTATCTACACTCATGTATCTTAAAAATAGTCTTCAAATGCTATCATATTGAATTTTGTGCTATTTATAACTCTATTTACCTTAACTTACAACAGTCATGCACAGAACTGTCAGGAAGTACCAGTGTGCGCATATGTTGTAAGTTGAGATACAACATTCATGCACAACGAAAATAATACGATTTGAGATACAACTTTTGTGCATTTTTTGAATTTTGCTAGTTACATTGAGAATATATTTATGATATTTTGTCATATAGTGAACATGTCTAAAATAATACATTTAATGCAAAAAAATGATTTTCACAAAAAATCATAGTTACAACATTCATGCACCAAGCCCACGAAATAAAGGTTGTACTAAATTTAAGGACACTATATTATTAGAAAAAGATAAACTTATTACTGATCAACAAGAAGTCTGTAAAGTTTTTAATGATTTTTTTGTGAATGTGGCTAGAGATATTGGTAATGACAATCTTATCCCAAATGAAGACCATCCAAGTATTGCTGCTATTTTAAATAATAAATCATGCCAATCAGAATTAAATTTTGAGCCAGTTACAGAAAATTTCATTTGTAAGCAAATCAATAAGTTAAACATAAAGAAAGCTACTGGAGCTGACCATGTATCTTCAAAACTTGTTAAACTGGCTGAACCAGCAATTTCGGGTCATCTTACTTTTCTGGTAAATAAATCCTTTTCAACTTCAGTTTTCCCCGATAGCTTGAAAATTGCCCAAGTGACACCACTGCATAAAAAGAAAAGTACACTAGAGAAAGGGAATTATCGCCCTGTCAGTATTCTACCAATTTTATCAAAAATTTTTGAGAGAGCTATTAATATTCAAGTTGTAAACTTTTTTGAACAACATTTTAACATGTATTTATCCGCTTTTAGGTCAGGTTATGGGTGTCAAACGACCCTTTTAAGGATAGTAGAAGACTGGAAACAAGCCTTAGATGAGAACAAATATGTAGCCTCAATTTTAATGGATCTTTCTAAAGCTTTTGATTGTCTACCACATGATTTACTGATTTTGAAACTTAAAGCATATGGTGTATCCGAAAATTCCATAAAATTAATACAAAGTTATCTTAGTAATAGGAGTCAGTGCATTAAGTTAGGTCAATTTAGCAGTGATTTTAAAGACATCTATAAAGAAGTTCCTCAAGGTTCCATTTTAGGGCCGATTCTTTTCAACATCTTCATAAACGATATCTTTCATTTTGTACAAGTTAGTAAATTATATAACTATGCTGATGACAACACTCTTAGTCTATCACATGCAGACCATGATATTAATACTGTTGTAACTACTTTGGAAAATGATAGCTTATCACTCATTAAATGGTTTTCAAATAATAAAATGCAGGCAAACCCAGACAAATTCCAAGCTATTGCTATTGGTAATAAGACAAAGAAATGTAATATCTCCTTCAATCTAGATGATAACATTATTCCATGTGATGAGGAAGTAAAACTATTAGGAGTAACTATAGATTTTAAACTTAATTTTCATTCTCATGTTTCAAGCATTTGCAAAAAAGCATCTAGGCAGTTGCATGTATTAAAACGCATTGGACATAATCTATGTAAATTAGGTAAACTTAACATTTACTACTCATTTATTATGTCAAATTTTAACTTCTGTCCATTGGCTTGGCATTTCTGCGGAGAAACTAACACTAAGAAAATAGAAAAAATACAAGAAAGGGCCTTACGTTTCATTTATAATGACTACTGTTCAGATTATGCAACTCTTCTAAATCAGTCTCGGCTTCCATCTTTGAAAGTTAGGTGTCTAAGGACAATTGCTATTGAAACTTTTAAAATAATTAATAAACAGTCTCCAGCTTATCTTCATGACCTTATAAATATTGATAATAAACCTTACTCTTTTAGGTATTCAAACACTGCAGAAGTGCCACAGGTAAGGACAACAAGATATGGTAGCAACTCCTTCCGTTCTTGCACTGCCAAGCTCTGGAACTCCTTTCCTCAACATTTTAGAGACGAGTCGAACCTAAATCAGTTCCGGAGCTTGATCAGTGCTTGGAATGGATGGAGTTGCCGCTGTTCTTATAAGATAAGATAAGATAAATTTTATTTTGAGTCGGCAAGACAAGTAACAATACAACATAAGCACTCTAGGTGCTTTTGAACCGACTATATGTTAACAAATTAATAAGGAACAATAGTAAAACAAGCTGTAAAAGAAGGACATGGTTTAAAAAAACAAAACATATGAACATTTAAATAATTATTGTTGCAAATTAACCTTAAAATTACATCTAGCACAAAGACAGAACATTATAATAGCATTGCACAATCAAGGAGATCTGGTATATAAAACAAACCATACATATTAGCACATGGAAAGAAACATAAAAATGACATGGCAGCATTTTGAATGTGATACTGATAGATGTTATATTTAACAACCATGTAGAGCAGTACATTTAAGACCATGTAATTGAGTTAAAAAACCATGTAACAGCTGCTGTTCTAGGTCAGTGACCTAAAAACTGCCATAAGAGAATAAATGTAAAAAAGTGAAACCATCAAAACAAGCACAAAAAATGCATAATTTAAAAGAAAGCTAAAGGAAGTTATCATCTCAGGATCAGACATGAGGTGAACTGAACAGCAACTACTACATGATAGCAAGAAAATTAAAGAAAGCATAACTGCAGGAAAAGCCAAGCAAATACATGCATAACTGTTGCTACTGTATTTATGCCAATGCTTCTTATGTACTGCATGTCGTTTGTTTTGTTTACTGTTAACTTCAATACATATTTTCCAATTGCATACTTCAGCATGCCGTTGTTTATTTGCTCTGCTAGCTTATAGTTGTGCTAGATACCAATTATATGCTTATGTATTTTGCAACCGGTAACTGCTTTTGTTCTTTGCTTAGTTTGCATGTTTCTGTTTAAAATGTATATGATTAAGTTTGCATTTTTACAGAAACTATTTAATATATTACCTGAGAGATAGGTGCTACTAATCAGTCTCTTTGAATCTGATTCAAGGTGATATTTGATTTTTGAAGACATTTTTTAGCTGGTGCACTCTTGTGTTATATATAATTTTTTCAGAATTTTACTGATTAGATCTTAATTTATTTTTAGACTATGGTCAAGATTAGCACAAACCTCTCAGCTTTTACTTTGTATAATTTGAAGTCCTGCAGTTGTATTATGTATAATGGGTTATTAATATGCTTGATAATTCATGTGCTTTTATATGTGCTTATTTGTTTGTATTGTAATGTGACTGTTATTTGTTAAGTCGGCTAATAGCTATTCATAGCTAATGTTATTAACTTATTATATTTACAACCCGACTATAAATAAAAATTTGTATCTTGTATCTTGTAAATTAAAACTATCCGAAATAAGTTACACTTACGAATACTTCACCGTGCAATCTCTTGTTCTGTCATCTTTCTCTCGTTAGAAAAGACAATTCTTGGTTCAACCTTTAATATGACAACGTAAACAGACGTGAAACTCGCTGCCACGTCATAAAAGTGATGAAAAATTCTTTTATTTCCTCCTTTTCGTTTCGTTTCATTTCTAATGGCCGTGCTGTCTCCCCGGTATATACCGTACACGTTGTACGTTTTCTTCTCTAGTATGTACTCTTATAGACTCTTGGTATAATATTTTGCGAAATTCGGTTGTTTTCATTTTATAAAAAGGCTTAAACAAATCTTCTGGATGCTTCAATGAAGTCATCAATTATAGCTGAAAAGTTTTCCCTGTGTTCTTTGTAGGGATCCTCTGCTGAATTTACAAGAAAAAGTTCAGCGCTGAAATCTCATGCAGATACCCATGTTAAGGAATAACTCCTGCTTTAACCTTTCTCTATGAACTTCATATATGGGACACTCGTCTATAAAGTGTATCACAGTCTCTGGTTCTCCACATCTGCAGAATGGCGTGTCTTTATTTCCTATTTTATTTTGGTATTCGTTAAGGCAATACCCACTCTGCAGCTGGAGCAATATTTTTTTATTCTTCAGTCCCTGAAAATTGATGTACTTAGGTTTAACTTCTTGCCTGAATTGATATAAATGTCGTCCATTCTCATTGATATCCCATCTTCTTTGCCATTCATACTACCGACCCTCTAGCAGCATGACAATATCTGCTTGACTTGTAACTACCTCATCATCTGTCATGCTTTCCTGCCTCTGTAGCTGCCTCTTTGGCCAGTCTGTCTGCTGTCTCATTCCCACTGATACCAGCATGTCCTGGGGTCCAATCAAGGTGGATGTCTACTCCAGCCATTTCTAGATCTTTCCACAGTTGAAGTATTTCTGATGACAAGAATTTGTGTGTTTTATTCTCCCATCCAAGATTAACAATGCCTATAGCAGACTGACTGTCACTTAATATTTTTAACTTGTTGATTTGTAATCTCTTACACTCTTCTAGGATTGTTTTAAGTGTTAACTTGATAGCCACCATTTCACCCACAAGGATGGATGATAATTTTGATACCGGTTGTTTCAGTTCAACTAACTCTGTGTTTGGAAGGATGCAAGCTCCAGCACCACAGGGACCTGGACTTCCTCTGCAGGGACCATCTGTAAAAGCCATGGCTGTTCTGTTGTCTACATCTGATAGTATATTTGTGATAATTTGCTTTGCATCCTCTACTTGTTTATTGGTTCTAGATTTGGAACAAACAAGATTGTTCCTGTAATCAGTCTCGTTCGGACAGCTGTAGATATTCAAGGTAGGAAAATTCTGGTTCTATACTATTCATTGTCAAGTTGGTCAGTGACTTCATATCTTCTATCTGTGTTAACATGTAGCCAAAAGGAGATCTGAATTTTTCAATTAAATTTGTGTGTTTTCCCATGTAACTTTCTAGTTTTCCTTTTTGTTTTTTGCAAATATTTTTCCACACTCTCTAATGCTCAGTTCCTCCCTTCTAAAGTCAAGTGGTAGAACCCCAGAAAGCACTTCAGCAGCATCTTTACTGGAAGGAGTAGGTAATCCTAGGCAGACATGCAGCTAATCCTTTCCTCTGAATTTTTTCAAGGGGTTGACAGTTAGCAATTTGCCAAACTGGAGCTGCATATTCAAGCTGTGGTAGCACTAAGCTAGTGTAAAGGTTAACAATGTTTTAACACTTATTTTTTCTGTTTTTGCTACTGTTATCAATGTAGACAATGTTTGTAATCCTTTCCTCTCCACATATTCAATGTGATCTTTGAAAGAAAGTTCCTTGTCAAGTATAACTCCTAAAATTTTTGGTTTATCTGTTTTTAGTAGTGTTTTCTTGTTCACTGTAATCTGTATTTGATCTATGTCATCCTTTCTTCGGCTAAATATTGAGTATTCAGTTTTCTCTGTATTGAGCTTCATTCGCCATTTCTGGGTCCATGCCTGCACTGCCTCTAAATCAGTATTTAATGATGTTTCTAATTGGTGTATATCATTTCCAGTTTTCCAAATGGGGACCGTCGTCTGCAAATTTTACTTTGTTACTTTTTACCTGTGTGAATATGTCTGCCAGGTAGAGATTAAACAGTAAAGAGGACAGCACAGATCCTTGTGGTAACCCCATATCTGATGAAAAGACCTCTCCCATTTCATCTACTACACTACATTTTGCTTTCCGACCTGTTAAAAAATTTGATAGCCAATTCCATATCTTCCCTCTGATTCCAAATCTGTACATGTTGACCAACAAACCATCCCTCCACACTGTATCAAAGGCCTTTTCCATGTCTAGAAATACAGCTAGTGTGTAGTTGTTTTCATTGAAACCATCATATATATTTTGCACCAATCGTAACTGCTTGTGTGGTACTATGATTTTTCCTGAAGCCTTCTTGTTCTGCATCTATGATGTCTTTGTGTTCTGAGTATGCATATATTCTGGAGTATACTATCTTTTCCATACATTTGCCAAGGGCACTGGTTAAACTTATTGGTCGGTAGGACCCTGGTTTGTGGTAAGAATCTTTCCCATGTTTCTGTAGAAACTTTACAGTAGCACTTTTCCAAGTACCTGGAAGTACACCCTTACTCCAAGACTGTTGGAATATGTAGGTTATCACCTCAATGAGTTGTTGATTTGACTGTAAAAGTAGATCAGTGTATATGTCATCAGGACCTGGTGCTTTGTTCTTTTTTAAGGTTTGTAGTACTGCCTCAACCTCTTCATATGTAATATGTCTATTTAGGAAATCTTCACCCCCATCTGTCATGCTTTCCAGTTTGATAAGTGCCAACTCATTTTCAACCTCTGCTCTGAACTTCTCATCAAAAGTCATACCATCTAAGTGTTTCCCACCAAAAAAATTTTGTTCAAGAAGTTTGGCTTTTTCTTTTTTGTTAAAAATCACTTCATCACTGCTGTCTACAAGAGGAAGAATACTGGAAATCCTCAACCTGATATGATGTTAATTGTTTGAATGATTTCCATCTCTCCTTGGGATTAGAACATTGATCAATATTACTGCACATATTGTTCATCCATTCATCCTTAGCATTTCTTACTTCTTCTTCATATCTTTCTTCACATTCTTTTATTCTTTGGAGATTCTTTGGAGTTTTCCTCTATTTGAATACTTTCTTTGACGTGTTTAGTTCTGTTTTTATTGTTTTGACTTTGTCATTTATCCAAGGTTGGTGTATTCTTCTGTTGCCTGATTTTACCTTTTTTCTTGGTACAGCTTCTGACATGCATTTATGAAATTTTTCTAGAAAACATGTGTATATCTCTTCTATATTTAACAGTTCAAAGTTCTCAGTTTTCCATGAAGAAAACTCATCTTTAGTGATGATGTACATATCCATTTCATTCATACAGTATCTCTCTGTTTCTGTGAACTTTTGGTCTAGATAGTCTTCAATATCTAACAAAACTGCTATATGGTCCGACCGAACATTTTCATGGTCAAGCGTTTTGCAAAGTTTAACATCCTTGTTTATATGAGGTTTGATGACAAAAAGATCTATAACACTGTTACTTTCCCTTCTAGTTGATTCATCATCATTTATGCAAATAAAATTTTCCAACCACTTGCAATTTTCAAGTAGCTCACCTGCCCCATTGTCTGTCACATTCCCCCCAAAGTTTACTCTTAGCATTGAAGTCTCCGGTAAGCATAATGTTTTTATACATTGTGTTGCACTGTTTTCCTTCCCTAGTTAAATTAACAAGTTTGTATCGTTGTCATCTTCAGATCAAGGGCGTAGTCATGAAGGGAGCTAGAGAGGGAGGTAGTTATAGTTTTATTTGGCAAACATGTCCATTTTATAGTAATATATATAATACAATCATTTTCAGTGATAAGAAATATATATTACTCTGCATTAATAAAAAGTAAATAAAATAAATATGACATGAAATTTGAACAATTCATAGAATACATGTTGCAATCACAGAAAAATAAAATCCTATCACTTATTTCTACTTAAAAAAAATCAACCCTGAAAAATCAAATGTACTTTAATATTAATATATTTTGAGATATTTTTAAGTAATTAAAACAGAGAAAATTTGATATGTAGTGCCAGCTAACCCATAAAGTCTTGCGAGTTTTTAAAGCAGCATGCCTCAAGATTTGGCTAAAAAAATCTTTCTTTCAAATTGAAGTTTGATCATATTATGAACATTAGAATATGAATTTTTGTTTCTAAAGTATTATAAAAGTTCCAAATCAAGAAAAAAAGACGACCGCGCTGGGACCGCCGCGGCAATAAAGACATTTTCCCGTCGTCGTAACCAATAGCGCTCAGCTGAAGTAGTGAATAATGACTTCAAAATATAGATATTTATAATCAAGACAGTTTACATGGAGTAAAAGCATGACAAAAGCTTTTCAATTTTCATCGTAAAAAGTAGTAAAAACAGCAAATTCTCATGTGTTTCCGTAACATAAAGTTTGTCAGTAATTAAGTTAAAACCTTCTTAAGAAATATGGCATTTATTTCAAGATATCTTAAAAAAATTGTTGTCGAACGATCTGGAAGCATGCCGCTTTAAAATTACAATTGCATGCAGGGTCCTTTATTGTACTACTGAAGAAATGGGGAAAAATGACCAAAACTATAATCAAAGCAACTAAACTCCCCTAATTCTATAATACTTCAGACTTTCTCTAAAATACTTACAAGAGAAATATGTCATGAATACTTTCAATACTTAAATATGTTTCTGTTATTTCTCAACTAGGACATAATCATTCATTAATTAATAGTCTTTTAAATGCCATTTCTATATTAGAGGTAACCACACCCAGGCGGACAAAACAGTTCTCCGATATTTTTTCCGGCATCTGTATTGGGGCAAGTATTTTCGACCCAAGAATCGATTAGTGCAAAATATGTAAAATATCTTTTTATTTCTATAAAATAGCATGAACAAAAAACATACCATGTGTTTCCCGTTTAAAAGCAACGTATATTGAGTCAGTTATGGCGAGTTAAAAGTGTGATTTTGTTGAAAAAATGCGAAAACGAAAAAAAGTTAATCGCGATATATTTAATTTATTTTTCAACTTATGGCTATAGTATTAACATCAGCCTTTAAAATAATGTTTGCTCAGAATATTGTGCAATTGTTATTTTAACCAGCAAAGTGCAATATTCCACGAGTTATATACATCCAAATATGACCTGGTCTTAAAAAGTGTGGCAGCATTGCACAGCTCAAAATTACTTGTGTGGCGAGACAGAGCAGTTCCGCCTCTTTTGTGATTTTAGTTTATTGAATAGTGTCTAAATAGTGATATCGAGCTCGTAACTCTTAAAAAGTCGTGTTTATTATTCTGACAACAGCAGATCATTTATAGAACATCAAATAAATTTACGTTTTGCAGTAATGGACGTACCGAAATGAAAGTAATAGCTTAATCAATAAGGAAATCAATAAGTGTCTTTGCTGACTCACTGGTAGGAACTCTGTAACCCGGAACTAATCCAATACGTTTTTGAGTAAAAATGGAAATATTTGGCAGCTGGTTGGATGTTTATGTCATAGGACGCTATTTTAACAGTACACCACTGATATTTTGTTATTTTCAGCGTTCTATATTGACGTGAAGCCATCAATGATAAACCATGATAAATCATATTATAACTGTTTTAACCCTATACCTGACCTATATGTCAGTCCAGTATTTTCTCAAAACCTTGCCCCTTTCTCTTCTGTTCATTATTAACAATTACTAACCTGTCATCCGTACCTAAATCTCCAATGCTTGGGTACTATGTGTAACGCTACATTACACGCGATACCTGGTCATTGTAGCGTTGTAGTTACATGTTACTGAGTAATACATACTTTGTACAATAATATATTTAGTATAGTTATACTTGTTTTCAGTTGTCTATCTGGCATTGACATAGAACCCACTCAATAAATAAAATGTATGCCTACTGGGATACGTCGACATTTAGACTATTTAAACTATAAGAATCCTTATAAATAGTCAGTCCATAGTTCAAACAAAGGCCACTCACTTAGATCATTAGGGAGAGCTATACATATGAGGCTGCGAGTTCGAGTTCAAGTCCCCGGATGGAACTTACGTCCTCTATGACTATTTGAAAGAAGACAATGTTTCTAAAATCATCCGTCCTCCAACTCTGATTCATTGGGAGAAATTGACAGGTATTTTTGGCGGAGAACAGTGTAGTACCACAAGTGAGGCTCGCCGAACTGAAATATTATCAACAAATAAACAAGCAGTGTTCCGTATTTAACAAAACTTGAAAATCTAATTCAGATCTCATGTAATAAACTATTTATAGATTGGTTGCATTCAAACCTCGGGAAAATAGTAATGATTATTACTATGATTATTTAGACCATTTATTAAAGTAAAATTAAATAAAAAAGACACAGGACGCTCCTGCTCGACACAATAATTTTGAGCTGTGCAATGCCGCCACATTTTTTCGACCATGTCATGTTTGAATGTCTATAACTAGTTGAATATTGCGTTTTAATCGCTTAAAAGTTGGATAATATTCAGAGCAAACATTATTTTAAAGGTTGACGTTAATACAATAGCCCTATGTTGAAAAGTGAATTAAATACACCGCGATAAACATTCGTTTTCACATTTTTTTAAAAAAAAAAAACACTTTTAACTCGCGCCATAACTTACTAAATATAGATTACCTATAAACGGGAAGCACATGTATGTTCTTCATTCATGCTACTTTTTACAGAAATTAAAATCTTTAACATATTTTGCACCAACCGATTCTTGGATATAGAATACTTATCCCAATGCAGATGCCTGCAAAAATATCGGTGAACTGTTTTGTCCGCCACGAACTGTTTTGCTCGGAACCGGTTAACGGTTGGTAACATGTTAAACATCAAATCTATATTTCACTGAATAAAATCATTTGAAAAATTTAAAAAGATGGCATGGCGACCAAAACGGAATGTTCCTAATTATTGCATTAAACACTCCAATTGCATAGTTTTTATGTCCCTCAACGGGAAGGCATAAGTAAATGGACGGTCAGGCTGTCCGTCCGTCAGTCCATTTCCGATTAAAAATTCTAACACGACCAGGTCCATTTTAAGAAATAATATATCCCAAACAGTGATTTGTCGTTGAACAAAATCATCGTTTGGAGTTTAGATAAAAAGGAATTACATAATACTAATCTAAACGACAGTGTGTATAGCTGTTTTCGCACGCACGCTCGCACGCACGCACGCGCACACGCACGTACGCGCGCACACACACATATTGTTTAATAAAGACCAGTCATCAATTAATACGCATGTGGATAATGTGAAAAGAGAAAAATGGTGCTTTTCAACGTTATTAGAAACTCTCCTTCAGTTTCATCTTTCAAAAGACAACTTTTTTCTAGCAAATAATCAAGTTCCTGTTTACCTCTATAGCGGACGGCGAAAAAATCAGATTCTTCACACCCGCCTTCGGACCAATTGCAGCTCACTCGCCGATGATCTGTTCTCCAAAAATATTACCGCATCACCCCTCTGCTTATGCGGACGGCCTGAAACAACTTATCATTATTTCTTTCAATGTACACATTACGACAACATACGTATAATACTTACAAATGAAATTAGCAGATATTGTCCTTTTACTCTAAAGACTATTCTCTTTGGAAATATGGCATTAAAGGATGAAGACAATGAAAGAATATTTCTTGCTGTTCATCACTACATTGAAAAATCCAAACGGTTTGATTGAGGCGAAAGAAACTATCCCAACGTAGCGATCACGCATCCATCTCCAAGTCGCTCCCTACCGCTTTCCTCTACATGTCCGAACTATACCTTTAACTTCTGATCAATGAAAAAACATTTCTTGGTTCATCGTCACCTCTACATTGTAAAAAGAAACGGTTTGACTGAGGCGAAAGTAAGTATCCAAAAAGTAACGATTAGACATCCATCCCCAAGTCGCTCTTACCGCTTTCTTCTACATGTACTAAACCTATATCTCCTGAACATTATTACTACATCAGTTCTTTAGTCTCCATTTCCATTACTTTAAATTCAAAGTTATATAAAAGAAAATAATTTTATCATACAGTCTTATTTTGTCCAATTATCCTTTTAGATCGCTATATCTTGTACCAATACTAAGTATGCAGTGGAGAGAATTTCTATAAGCTTAAGCTTTCAATTCAATCCACTTGTCTATACTATGTGCAAAACTGTATAATTGTAATTACTATGCGATACAATATAGATGAATAAATATGCTTAAACCAATGTCGCGGCGAGTAATAGCGAGTTTTATAGCCGCGACATTTTATGCAGACGGAGTGATTTGAATACACCTGTCCTTTTTACATTAAAAATTGATATGAAGTTGGGTGTAGCAGTAGCAAAAACATGAAATAGGCAGTAGCAGTGACAGCAGCAAAGCAGCAATAACAGCAGCAGCAGAAGCAGCAGAAGCAGAAGTAGATGCAGTAGCAGCAGCAGTAGTAGCACAGTAGCAGCAGTAGCAGAAATAATAGAAGCAGTAGCAGTAGCAGCAGTAGCAGAAGCAGTAGTACCAATAGCAGCAGTAGCAATAGCAAAAGAAGCAGCAATAGGATAAGCAGTAGTAGCAGTAGCAATAGTAGCAGAAGCAGCAGTAGGATTAGCAGTAGTAGTAGTAGCAGCAGCAGCAGTAGCAGTAGTACGAATAACAGCAGTAGCAATAGTAGCAGAAGCAGCAGTATGATTAGCAGTAGTAGCAGTAGTGACAGAAGCAGCAGTAGGAATAGCAGTAGTAGAAGTAGCAGCAGTAGCAATAGCAGAAAAGCAGTAGCAGGGTAGCAATAGCAGCAATAGCAGGAGTAGTAGCAGCAGTAGTAACAGAAGCAGGAGTAGCAGCAGCAGTAGCCGTAGTAGCAATGTAACAGCAGCAGTACCGGCAGTATCAGAAGCACCAGTGGCAGTAGTAGTACCAGCAGTATCAGAAGCAGCAGTAGCAGTAGTGTAGCAGTACTAGTAACAGCAGTATCAGAAGCAGCAGTAGCAGTAGCAGTAGAAGTAGCAGCGGTAGCAAATACATGAAATCAGCAGTAGCAATAGCAGCAGTAGCAGTAGTAATAAAACTTGTGCTATTTCTTCTGCTACTACTGCTATTTCCATTACTGCTACCGCTGCTGCTACTGCAACTGCTACTACTGCTTCTGCTGCTACTTTAGTGTTGCTTCTGCTACTGATACTAATGTCACTGCTGCTACTGCGACTGCTGTTACTGCCGATTTCAAGTTTTTTACTGCTGCTGCTACTACTGCCAATTTCACGTTTTTGCTACTTCTATTGCTACTGCTACTGCCAATCTAACGCGTTTGCTACTGCTCTTGCTGCTACTGCCGATTACACTTTTTTGTTACTGCTTCTGCTGCTACTGTTACTGCAAGTTTCACATTTTCCACCTTTGATAGTGCTATTGCTACTGCTCACTGCTATGTTAACATCCTATACATCTTTTAAAACCCGTTTCAGTTCCGGGTGAATCATGCTGTGCATTCGCATTTTCATAAAAAGTCGCGGGTAGGAAATACGCGACTTTTTTTTAAAGAAGCCGCGACTTTTTATGAGACGTTTCTTGGCATAAAAACTCGAGGTTTAAATGTTTAAAGTCGACTTTTTATAAGGTACGCATCATAAAAAAATATCGCGGATTAAAATCACGGCAATCGGCTACCTAAATTAAGAATATGATTGCATGGCTTATTCTACTATGCAGACAGAAAATGTCGTGGTTTCGTTTTTAATCCGCGACATTTTATGACAGGAGTTTGACAGAAAAACTCGAGAATTTCTCTTGGCCGCGATATTTTATACAATTTCGACATAAAATCTTGCGGATCTGGAAGTTGCCCACGACATTTTATAAACTGACGGTAAAATTTCTCGCGGCTTTAAAATGGACGCAGAAAAGTGAGGTATCTAACTGGTTAAATTAACAAGTTTGTATCGTTGTCATCTTCAGATCAATGGCGTAGTCGGGAGGGGGCGAGAGAGGGAGGTAAATAAATAAGAAATGGTTATTGTTCGAAGACTGCATAATATTTATATAGACATGTGACGGATTAGTGAACCGAGCAAGCGTAGCGATCGGGTAAGGTTACAGGGCTATAAACACCATGCAGACCTATTCTGAAGATGAGAACTGACTTACCTATATGCTCTTTTGATAGATAAACCTTGTTTTATGTTTGTAAAATTATAAAACAAATAAATGAAAGAAAGAATGATAACACACCTACCCTTACGAAACTGTTATAGTTTGCCGCGAACAAATGTTGCGATTATGCCGCGAATATCAGGCGAACATGCCGCGAACACTTTGATACAATTGATACAATGCTCGCGGGATGTTCGTTTGCTGTTCACTTTTCACATGCAAATTAGTTTTGCCGTGATCAAGTTGCCGCGAACTTCCCGCGAACAAGTAGCTGTGAGCTTCCCGTAAACAAATTGCTGCGATCATCCCGTGAACTAGCTGAAAACCACGACTACCAAGCAAAACCTGGCCAGAAATGTGCCCACAAAATACATAAAAAGTGCAGAAACAAATAAATTAATAGGAATCAGGCGAATATAGATCTATTGAATAAACTTCATTACCTAGGCTGCAACAAATTCAAATTGTAAATGTCTGAACCTTTTCATATCATATATATTATATTTTGAATTTTAACTTCTTTTTTTCACACTGCTTATAAGTATGACTACAAATTTGTCATAGCTTTACTTTTACATCTTAATTATCAAACTTATGATTTTTATATTTCCTTTTAGATAATCTGATTTAGCCCTGCAAATGTTTAAGCATCTATTTCATTTTCAAAATTCCTCATGTTTATATATGATATATGAGTATAGATATTAAACATAAATTTTCTGACTAACAACAAAGAAGAATATATTCCTATCATCCTCTAAGAATTACCATTCACTTTGAAAAAAAAATGTCTGTAATGCTTACAGATTTCCCTACAATCATGTCCAAAATATCTGGTCGTAATTAACGTATCAGACACATTCTATGACCTTACAGATAATGTTACAAATTAATTGATCTACAATTACCTGTTCTCATCAAAGCACTTCATGAAAAGTTTATCAAAAGATTACAGTCTTCTTATTTCTTCTCGCGATCATGCCACGATCACTGGTCTTCCTGCGAATATCCCGCGAACTAGAATCAAATCAATCGCGGCATGACCGCTGGTAACTGCAGCGAATATCTCGCGAACACTTCCTGCGAGTAGGTATGTTCGCGGCATGTTCGCATCTTTTTTGTCCATTTCGTAAGGGTAAAGTTATTTGGTACTTTGTTATATAAGAAAACGCCCAGCTTGCTACGCACTTGTAAATATATTCGACATGTCATTTATATTGCAAGAAAATCCGGGTAAACTCTTTCTATGTATTAAAAACGTACATATCCGTTATCGCCTTGTCAGGATTTGACACGGATGTCATTTTATCAGTTTTCAGACCGTGATCTTTGAAGAAACTCTAAGACTTAGGTTTTTTATAGTTAGCTACTTAAATATTTCCTTATTTATGAATTTATCTTTACATATTATTACAAGGAATACATGATATCCGTATCAGGTAAGCCAGCAGATTTGGCGTGCCGATAATGTGACACACAAATCGCTCAACTGGGTTCTCTTGTATATTTTTGGTAGAATAATTTTCGCAGGCTTGACACACCTCCCAGGGGTAGAGCTATATATGTATCATATACACCGATCGGGGTAACAGGAGTGTTATTGCACATACTACCTTTACAGCTTTGTAAGATACATGTTTTAACAATATAGTGAGTTTATATTGGTTGTTAAATTTTACTGATACTGAAACTTTAGTGTTTTCTTTTTCTTTTGTTCTATGTGTAAAATAATCTGATATCTAGGGTTGATATAACCCGCTCGGGAGATGTGCCCAGTCTAAGGACCAGTTTAATTTATTATACCTCACTTTTGTCTACAATGGTAAAATCCCATTACCCGAAAAGGAGATATTTTGACTATCAGAAACATTTTCAGTCTTTTTGACACGTGACCAAGCGAAAGTGACTGTCAGGTCATGTGACCGCGCTGATATTTTGAATGTCATATAAGGGCAAATAACTGCTTCAGGTTTTTAGCCATATGATTGCGTCCCTTGTACACAGTGTCATATTGTAATGACGTCGCTATTCAGTGTGTACACAACTGATTACCGCGCTAAAGATGAAACTGTTGAATTAAATGAACCAGAAACATTTTTAAAACTTTTTTATGTGTTTAGTTTTGTTCGGTATAATAAAATAAATACCATATGGCAGCGTGTGTGACATTGATATTGTCAACCCTCGGAACAGAATGTCACCACTCGGCTTTCGCCTCGGGTGACATTCTGCCCTCGGGTTGACAATATCAATGTCACACACGCTGCCATATGGTATTTATATAATAATTTTGTTTATATTTCGGTATTTATTTGCTTCGTATCTGAAGGTACATTGTGATGGCTCATTTCATGAAAATGTGAATACTAAGATGGTTCATTTTCTAAAATACAAGTTTGACAGATATGTACCATGTAAATTGTCAGAAAATCGTAATGATTTTCATCGCAGGATTAATAATGAACTTGGAGGAAATTTGCCGTGTTTGACGATCTTGCGATTTAATCATTTTCTCATGATCATGTCTGTAAAATAAATGGTCCTGTTTCACAAAGCACGGAGGTATCACACGAATATGATATCTCAAGATATGTAAAAGTGGTCGAAAATTTATACATTGTATTTAAAACAGATTCTTTAAGCAGACGACAGTCTTTATTTACTTAGTCACTCACGCGCATACTTTAATGATACGCACGGATTTCTCATATTTCTATTGTATTATAAATAATAATGATGAGACCTCTTAAAGACCCACCACAACCTAGTGACCTACTTTTTTCGCCCACAAATCTTAATGAAAATCATTCTTATAATACAGCGCAAAAGAATACAGTTATTCTGTGGTGGGTCTTTAAGCGGTCTGTTAGAAAGGAGATGGTAGGCATCAAAACAAAACAGCAAAATACTTGATGAAATATGCATAATATAATCTAGGGAACATAAAGAACTGTGTTGAATAGATTTGAATTTATTCTCGAAAACCCATTTTGATGATAATATTATATGTGCAACCCCAAACTATTTTTAAAGGCTCATAATTGTTCATTATGTGAATGTCATATTTTTATGGAGCTAAACCAAGTAAATTTGTTGTCAAATCCTGTTTAAGATCATTATTTTTACTAATATTTGTCAACGCTTTAAATACTGATTAAGTTTTATTGACCCCATTGATTTTGATTAACTCCCTTTACGACTCTAGCGAAATATGTTCAGTATTAAATATAGAGCTTTTCTCGTAAAATAATGAATAACATCTATTCAGGTTGATGTCTCATCTGTTTTCAACATAAATTTTAAAGCCTTATTAACCTTAACCCTTAGCCTGCTGCAGGCGAATTTAACAGCCTTTGCAAACAGCTTGGAACCAGATCAGTGATCAGGTTCCAAGCTGTTTGCTACTCTGACAATATTTCTTCCAATTTTGGAGCAAATTGAATGAACTTTACAATTTTAGCAGATGACATTTCCAGCAGACGACAATTTATCTAGCATGCTAAGGGTTAAAGTTGCAATGTTGCCTTCAATTTTTTTTTTATTCTGCCATTCAACAATTCTCACAGGCCAAAATTTTACACATGCATTTTCCTTTAAATATGCGCGTTTGACCATAGTATAAAAACAATCCAAATATCTTCAAAATACATATTCACGTAATGAATAAGATACTTTTTATAATGTTATGTATTGTGTAAGCTGTCAATTTATTTTTAGTATAGCAAATCGATCAAAGGTAATGAAATGCGGAAGTGTCTTCGAAAAAACTTTCCCGCGGGCACCGTATAAACACTAGTGCACAAGGACGAAAACGTACACACCCTTAGTTGAAAATGAGGATTAAAAGTGACTAAATGGATTAATATTCTAAATAATTCTAAACAAAAGTAAGTTTTCAAATTTATATGAAAATTAACATTACACAGGTACACACTCTTTTCTCCGTTTTACATAGTTTAGATTAAAATCACTAATACTATATTTTACAGTTACTGTTAGTATTTTACAACAAGTAAGACGAAATATGAAAACATGGCCGCCGATGGCCTATATAATATGTACTGTGAAGTCATACTATTCGTGAGGAACTACTTTTTGTGGACTTCGCGTGAGTCATCCAAGAAATAATATTCCGACCAACAAGTAAAACCAATTTCATTTAATGTTCAAAAGTTGCAGTCTTCGCATTCATATCACCAAGAAGCAGCTGTTTCGACCCAAAACACATAATTTCATACCCGCGAAATTAAAAAGATTATACAGTATAGCGACAGCCATTGTTTTTATGAAAAAATAAGGCAAATATGGGGTTATTTATAACTTAAAACAGCTGTGATTTTCTGACAGATTTTAACTTTTTTCAACAACTCTTCAATTTCCAAACTTGTTATAAAAGTACATTTATGGGACACACGTCTTTCTAAATGTCTTTTTAAGTGTATTTGTTTCTTTTTATTTGTTGTTAAAACTTTTCCAAAACAATGCTTTTCTTCAAATCCGCGAATTTTGTAATTGAATAATTAGTTCAGACTTTTCAAACCATCTTTCTTACATATGTTTCTTGGCTAAACAGTCAAGCATGAAATCAAATAACTTCATTTTGATATCTTTTGATACTAAAATGATCTCATATCAATGAGGTGTCAAATCCTTTATCTGAAAAGAAATATAGCAATTTAATTTGGTTTTCAATGAGTTATGATATGTATCTGATACTAAATGGGCGAAAAATATCAAATATTTAGAACAACTTGTTAGAGTCCTTGAAAAACACGAAATAAGAAGAAAGTTTTCTCTGTTTTACATGTAAGTAAACACCAGATTTTTAATTTTGATATTTCACTGAAACAAACAAATATCCACTATTATAGTTTTAATTCAGCTTTATAACTATTCAGTTTGTGTTGAAGACTAGGTACATAATTTTGTTGTTTTTCTTACACAGATGAAGTCCACAAGGATTATTCTAACCGTGACGCTGCTTTGTTTTTATTTTAGCTCCGGTAAGTCTCCAATTTTGTACTTTTTGTCTGTCTCGGGACTATGTACCAGAACCTCTGGTGGGTGAGACTGTAACTATGTTGACCTAGTAGCAAAAACAAAAATGCTTTCACTAACGTCTTTGTGTTCACAACTCATTTCTAGCGGAATATATTCAGTATTGAATATCTAACAGACATAGAATTCAAAAAATGTTTGAAACGAAAATCTCAAATGTCCCAGTCCGTCAGGTTAGCTTTCTGGTCGGGAGATCATACATTCGAATACGTCCTCCAGGACAGCAGAGCACAAGACTTCCGGTCAGAAGGTCGTACACTAGGATATGTTCTCCATGAAGATTTACTGGTCTGGGGGCCACCGTGGCCGAGTGGTAAAGGTCGCTGACTTTGAACCACTTGCCCCTCACCGATGTGGGTTCGAGCCTCACTCAGCCTGCGTTGAATTCTTCATGTGAGGATGCCGGACCGCATACTTAGGTTGAACTGACCGCATACTTCTGAAGACTGGTGCTATAATCAACTAAACAAGCATTAAATTTCTGATTAATAGTTAAAAATGTACACAATTTTAATCTTTAAAACATGAACATGCACAGTAATCTCAATGCTATATATGCAGTTGTTTTCCTAGCTGTTAACTGCCGACGGATTCGCCGCCGACTGGACGAGTTTGGTGAGATGATCCTCCTTACGACGGACAGAAACCCCATGGATTATAATGGTTATGGAAACTGGTGTGGACTTGGTGGAAGTGGGAAAACGATCGATGTAATCGACGAGTAAGTCAGTGTTAATATTCTGAAAAATTCGTATAAAATTACATGATACAATGACGCAAGGCACATTTTTATACAATCTCGCGAGGCATTAGGCCTATACACTAAATGACGTCAGGCGACCTTCAGCTTTTAAATTAAAGTACACAGGCTTAACTTGAAATTCAGGGTCAACGCGCAGGGGTCACTGTCTATTTTTTTTTTTTTTTTTTTGCTGTTAGGGTGTCAATCTTCAGCACTTTCTTACGATACTTGAGCAGTTAGCTTTTTATCTGTGTAAACATTTTTGCACGCGGAAAAAGTACAAATGCCACAGTGGTTCGTAACGGAGCAAGGGTTTAATGAGATTTTGAAACTTCGTTCGTTAAATCTCAAAAGGTACTTTTTGATGTTGTCTAAAAGTGTCAGTATATGCCTCAGATGTCAGATATTTCCGTATTTGAGAACCGCTGATCTAGACATATATATACATATCTAGACAATACTCTTCAAAATGACTTTCTTGTAATAACGGTTGATTCTAAGGAAATGACCAGCAGACGCTAATAAGTTTTATTACGTTACAAGTGCGGTTATTGATTTTGATTGAAGAACTGGTAGTAACCCGAACAATTTCTGACATGTATAGGCTGACGAATAAATGTCTTATGCCATGGTATGATAAGATATTATATGTGCTTGGATAAAATTCCGCATGCCATATACCAAGGATGGAGAAAAATACTATTTCTCTTCAATCCCTGCAATTCTGACTGATGCCAATTAGGCGTATTTTTCCTCCTTCCCTGGTTTATGGCAGTCTGATGCCAGTTACGCGTATTTTCCTCCTTCACTGGATAATGGCAGTCTGATGCCAGTTATGCGTATTGTTCTTCTTTCTCTGATTTTTGGCAGCCTTGTGCCAATTAGGCGTATTTTTCCTCCTTTTCTGGTTAATGTCAGTCTGATGCCAAGTAGGCGTATTTTCCTCCTTCCCTGGTTTATGGCAGTCTGATGCCAAGTAGGCGTATTTTCCTCCTTTCCTGGTTTATGGCAGTCTGATGCCAATTAGGCGTATTTTCCTCCTTTTCTGGTTAATGGCAGTCTGATGCCAACTAGGCGTATTTTTCCCCACTGGCACTAGATCAGAAAGAAAATGCCTCCGTACGTGTTACACCCTACCCCTAGGTATTCTATAAGAACCGTAGTCATGAACGGGAAAGTGCACTAACCCGTTTCAATCGTACCTTTCTCAACTTTAACGCGCAGTTCGGTGAATGTTGAACAAGCGATAATTTATCTTCCATCGTGCACCAGTCACATTGTCTCAATATTCCATATTGCTGAGATTATCAACATATTTTGTGCTTTCGTCAACGTTACTGAAAAAACTTGCTTGACCTTCCCTTATGAACATCCGGTCTAGAGGTCACGGCAATGTGTGCACATGTTTGGCGAAACGTAAACAAACAAAAACAGAATGAAGAAAAAAATCACATTTTTACACTAAAACTCGAAATGATGAATGAAATTTAAAAACTCACCATTTTCAAAAAGCTGTTACATGTCTTCGTTCTGATGCATTTGCAACATCTTGCGAGTGTTTAAACTTTACATAACTAGGTAAAGCTTCGTTTTTGACAATTGTTTACATTTATTTCTTTACAAATGACATTCTTATTCAAAGGGAGACAACTCATTAAGAATATTTTAAGTATCCAACTCTGTGGGACAGAACAGTAAAACATATATTGGACAGAAAAGTTGTGCATCAAGGTGCTGTTCATTTACTGAAAAATCTGTTATTTTGTGACCGTTCCAAGGCGGTGCCCCACAGTGTTCCTTTGTTTGTTCGTTTTGTCCTCTTGTGTAGGCTTTGTGTGTGTGTGCGCGTGTATGCGTGTGTGTTCCTTTGTTTGTTCGTTTTGTCCTCGTGTGTTGGCTTTGTGTGTGTGTTTGTGGTGTGTACGTCTGCGTGCTGTAGGTTTCGTTTTGGGGAGGCTGCGATTTTGGTACGTGGCATTCCCTGTTTGATATTTGTCTTTATTTTTAGGTATGAAATACGCGATTGAAACGGGTTAGTATATTTTCCCGTTCATACAGAATATCTAGGGGTAGGGTATAACACGTACGGAGGCATTTTCTTTCTGATCTGGTGCCAGTGATTTTTCCTCCTTCCCTGGTTAATTGCAGTCTGATGCCAATCAGGCGTACTTTTCCTCCTTCTCTGGTTTATGGCAGTCTGATGCCAATTAGACGGATTTTTCCTCCTTCCCTGGTTTATTGCAGTCTGATGCCAAATAGGCATATTTTCCTCCTTCCCTGGTTAATGACAATCTGATGCCAATTAGGCGTATTTTTCCTCCTTCCCTGGTTAATGACAGTCTGATGCCAATAAGGCGTATTTTCCTCCTTCCCTGGTTTATGACAGTCTGATGCTAATTAGGCGTAATTTTCCCCCTTCTCTTGGTAATTGCTGTCTGATGCCAAATAGGCATATTGTTAATGACAGTCTAGTGCCAAACATGCGTATTTTTCCCCCTTCCCTGGTTTATGGCATGTGGAGTTTCACTCAAGCGCATGTCATATTTTGATTCAGAGTAGCTTTATTGAGTAAGCCACCTAGCTCGACAAACCGTAGTGACGACGCTGGAATTATTGGTAATACCACAGTATATATATATTTATAACTGGGCTTATCTGTTATATTTCAGATGCTGTAAAGTACATGACAAATGTTATCTGAAGCTGAACCATGGGGACTGTGACACTTTGTTGAGATACAGGATTTACACAACAGAATATAAATGGTCATTCAAGTCGGGACAAATTACTTGTAGTAAGCTGTAACTTTCTTTCGTAATGTGATACAAGGAAAGAGACCTTTTAAAACCATGCCATGAATATACTACCACTTTAGATTCCTTACAGTTTGTTAACTCAGCGCCGGGTTATAGTGATGAGTACAGCCAGTCTAACTACCCCTCTGACCCGTGACATTCCGTGCAAAGCATAGTTGTAAATACATGTACACTACTGACCAGTGCACAAATTAAACCAACTAGAGCTAATGCGGCTTAATATATTATGTTATTATTAAGTTATTAAGCATATATCTATTTCGTGAATTTTAACAAAAACATTTGATAATTGTTGGTGTTTTTTTTTATTTATTAATAACTCCCTTACATCTTTAAACAATGTTTTAGAAAATAACTTTTTATTTACACTACAGTAAGTTCTTTGATTTTTATGCCCCCGAAGGTGGGCATATTAAAATTGCACTGTCAGTCCGTCCGACCGTAACTTTGCAAATTCTTGTCCGGGCTGTAACTCTGCCATCCATGAAAGGATTTTGAAATAGCTTGGCATAAATATTTACCTTAATGAGACGACGTTTCGTGCCTAAGGCCCCAGACCCCTAGCTACAAGGTCAAGGTCACACTTAGAAGTCAAACGTTAATAGGGTCTGTTTCGTGTCCGGTTCGTAACTTTGCCATTCATCAAGGGATTTTAAAATTACTTATCATAAATGTTTATCATAATGAGACGACGTATCATGCGCAAGACCAAGATTCCTAGCTCCAAGGTCAAGATCATACTTAGAAGTCAAAGGTTAATAGGATATTTTTCGTGTCCGGTATATAGCTCTGTCATCAATGAAGGGATTTTGAAACAACTTGGCATAAATGTTTACCATAATGAGACGACGTGTCACGCGCAAGACCTAGACCCCTAGCTCCAAGATCAAGGTCACACTTAGAAGTCGAGTCAAAGATTAATAGGGTCTGTTTCATGTCCGGTTCGTAGCTCTGCCATTCATCAAGGGATTTCGAAATTACTTGGCATAAATATTCCCCATAACAAGAAAACATGTCAGGCACAGACAACCAGTTCCCTAACTCTAAGGTCAAGGTCACATTTAGAGGTTAAATGTTAACATGGTCTGTTTCTTGCCCGTTCCATAACTCTTCCATCGATGGAGAGATTTTAAAATTACTTGGCTTGAACGTTCCCTATATTGAGATGACGTGTCAGACGCAAAACCAAGACCCCTAGCTTCAAGGTCAAGGTCACACTTAGAAGTCAAAGGTTAAATTGTATGTTTCTTGTCCGGTCAATAACTCTGCCATTCATCAAAGGATGTTAAAATTGCTTGTCAAAATTTTTCCCTATAACGAGTTGGTGTATTATGCTCAAGACCAAGACCCTAGTTCCAAGCTCCAAGGTCAAGATTACCATCGGAGAACATTTTTTATCTGGTCACAAAATGATTCATACCTAAACTGTTCTGACATATTTTGCGCAGACAACTGTAGCATTCTTTGGCACACTTCGGGGGCGTTTGTCACAATAATAGAGTCTGTTTCATGTCCGGTTCGTAACTCTGCCATTCATCAAGGGATTTCGAATTACTTGGCATAAATATTCCCCATAACGAGAAAACGTGTCATGCACAACAACCCGACCCCTAACTCTAAGGTCAAGGTCACATTTAGAGGTTAAAGATTTTAAAATATGTCCGTTCCATAACTCTTCCATCGATGGAGAGATTTTAAAATTACTTAGCATAAACGTTCCCTATATTGAGATGACGTGTCAGACGCAAGACCAAGACCCCTAGCTTCAGGGTCAAGGTCACACTTAGAAGTCAAAGGTCAACATTGTACGTTTCTTGTCCGGTCAATAACTCTGCCATCCATCAAGGGATGTTAAAATTACTTGTCACAATTGTTCCCTATACGAGTTGGTGTGTCATGTTCAAGAACCAGACCCATAGCTCCAAGGTCAAGGTTACCTTTGGGGAACTTTTTTTTTATCTGGTCACAAAAAGGTTCATACCTAAACTATTCTGGCATTTTTTGCGCAGACAACAGTAGCACACTTGGGGGCGTTTGTCACTAACAGTGACAGCTCTTGTTTGAGGTTCAGTTTTAAATACTTAGTATATTTTGAGAGTTATATAATTATTATACATGTATTTTTTCCCTATAAAATGTCAAGGTCAGTAGTTGCTGTTTAAGTTATCTTAAAGACCCACCACAAAATAACTGTATTCTTTTGTATTTCCATGATGGTTATCCTGATTTTTCGAAACTTCGGAATATAATAAGAAAATTCAGCAAATAAAAAAGATAGAGTCGTGTGCTTGATTTTTTGCTAGACTGATCTGAAAAATTTCGACCTCCCGCAAGTTTTCATAATGGGAGTCTATGGGAAAATCACAACTTTTCTAACATTTTCGCGGATAGAAATTTTTCTACAATATAGATTAAAATGAAACTTCTCAAAGTCGCAAATAAATATATGGCCTATAATATGATGAAATAAAATGTGTAGGTCCGTGTGCTTATTTTTGAGATATTTGGCTGTGATTAAAGTGAACCGCCTATTTCAAGCTAATTTTAAGACATTGTTTGAATTATTTAAAGTGTCAGATGTTTTAATATTATATTTTAACTTTAGAAAGGTAGTAACAGTGCCATTTTAATAAATTTACTCTCTGGTTGCCATTAATTCATAAACGAATTTTCGTTTTCGTACGCTGAATTCAGACATTATTCTACGTTTTCCGGATAAATGACGTTACGCCATCACTTCCGGTTTATCAAACGTGCAGAACTACCTTAATACGAATGCGATAATGTTACACGCTGATAGCCACACGAGAACTACATGCAGATATAGACTTGTCATAGTACGCTACTGCGGGAAATATAAAGTGGTAGTATTGGGCTGGGAATTCATGGCATGCTTTCACTCTTTGTATTATCCCCACGATCAAACCTGCATACTATATTTTCATTGAATAAGAATGTAATATTGTGTTCTACAAACTACTCGATAAGTGAGTCGTCTACTATGTATTTATAATTACATCCGCGTGATTTTGTGTACAGACAATGTTGGCCACACCTCCCAGGGAAATTCAAATTCAAATCTTAAACTTTTTTCTCAAAGTCATCTTTGCAAAATAAAACAGAAACAGATTTTTTAATAGATATTGTAAAAGGTCACTATGTACAAATGTGCAAATTAAAAAAAAAAATATGTTTCTACTGATTTACAGTAATTTCAAAGAAGGGTTCCCTGTGTGGTTTAGTTTATTGAGACGGAGATGTTGATTTATGAAAAGGGGCGTTTTAACTATAAGTCGGTTAAAGATACACTTATTGACATTCTAATGCATTAAGTTTTGCCTTCACTACGCTACGCTCCGTTTCGGCAAACTAAATTGCATTAGAAATATAACCTATACTTCTTGGTTATTAGAAATCACAATGTTTTTTTCGCTTCTCACGCAAGCATAGTATTGTATCTAATACTTCATATATTCGCTCATTAGTATTTATAAAATTTCAGACGAGGAGGATCCATGTGGTGCGAAGCTGTGTCATTGTGACAGCACTGCAGCTCAATGTTTCGGGGAACACAAGGACGATTATAACGCGGAACACAAACATAACGTAATAAAAGCCACTATCAAAAATCTTTTTGGCAAGCTAGCTTAGAAGTTCGGTTTAAAGCTTACGTCATAAATGGACAATCAGTTGCAGTAGCCGCGAAAGAAACCATTTCATGTAAATAATCAGTGTGATATTTAAAGTTAAAAACGGATTGTTTTAAGAATAGCCTGTGGCAGTTCTCGAAGCTGTAAATTTTTATTTTGTACATCGATATAATTTATGAATTAAATGTATTTGCAATGTATTCCGGCAAAATATTGAGAAAAAAACACAAACTTTATCATATTGGGATATGCTTAAACGAAAGGAAATATTCAGTAAACACTGCGTCGGTATGTAAATCCAGAATATAATTTCGCATTCAAGTTATGACATAAAGTTGCTTGATATCATTGCTTTACATATTCTGATATGTCTTCCATCAAAAGTATAACTATGTAGTTCATTTATTAGATCTGTATGACGCAGGTATTTTTGAAAATTACTCAGTTCGCATATATGAGTACCTTTACAGTTTAAAATAGAAAAAGAAAGCGCAGTGTTCTGAACTACCGTCCATTTGCTAACAAAAAACCAGGTTGTCATATGATAACAAAAATATATATTTCCTTTTGTTGCTTATTAACTATAAGATGTAAGTACATGGTATCAAAATATTCATTGTATACATATTTTTGATAATGGTCCATCAAATATAACGGTATTACATTTTGAGAACATTGTTTTATAGATATTTGTTGATTTAAGAACCTTTGTTACAAAATTATACCACCAATAATATGTTACTAAAGATAATGTGGCTGCTTTATATTTGAAACCCTTGTGACCATATCAGATTGTAATGAAAATAGCTGGTTTTCTGCTCTCCCTCGAGGAGGAAATAAAAGTATATATCTCTATCGGGTATCTCTGAGTATAGTTCCTATGGTGGCGGTGTTAAAAAGCCACAGGTATAAAAAGAAACGTTTCTCAAGTCGAGTCTAAGTTCTGCACTGACTATGTTGGTTGTTTGTTTGTAGGAAGGTCTCGGGGAAGACAGACCCAGAAAGGTTATCGTGGTACCTTCTCTATATAAAGAACATTATTATTACTTTATTGTTATTGTAATTATCGTCATCATCATTGGAACATGACAAGTATCTCAGACCCCTTTTCTGACATACGATCTACGATTCTACATGTTCATCCTTTATGCAAATATGTACGACGTAAGACAGCTTCCGGTCAGTTCAAGGTTCAGTATAAGGTAGCAGTCGCGTTTGCCAACTTCTGGTTCATACTGTTATTTAAAGTCCCTATGCTTGACTTAGATTGAATATTATTGTTAAAATACACAGTAATATGTGTATGCTAAATCAGTAAGACGCCATACAAGTGACTGGTAATCATAATTTGATAAAAACTTTAAGAAACTATTTCTATAAATGTTTATACCCTTGGAGGAAAAGTAAAAGACGTTAGCATTATTACTTACGGTGGCTTATTTCTGCCTTGTTGTGTTGTCGAGGCTAATACACAACATGACAGCATGACAGTGCGACAATACGACAAATAAAGTAAAGTGTCGTTCTGTAGCACTGTTGTGTTGGCGGGGCGAAGACACGACAATACGAGATCTTGACAAATTTTGGGCGAAAGAACGACATTTTAATCGTCAATACGGAAACACAACAAAACTATCTGTCGTATTGGTGGCCTTTATTTGTCGTTTTTTCATTCTATCGTATCGTCCTGTCTTCGCTCCAACAGCTAGACAGTACGACACATTTTATATCGTCGAGTTTTCGAGTAGACATGGACAAGGCAAAAACACATGTCTGTACATTATCACTACACTGTATTTACACGATTTATCGAACATGTACAGCTTTAAACCGTGGTAATCATTGTTGGGCGTGTTTATATTAAAACAAGAACATTGAATATAATACGAAAATCAATCAAAATCTGTATCTGCCAGAGAATGGGTCATGGGTGCCTGATAATCGTACTATATATTTTATTTCTAAACATATTTAGTGATAAAAGAATTTATGCAATACGGTTATATCATTTTACTGTCTATGTTACATACTAAGGACACAATTTTCAAGTATTGTGATGGATGACCATACGTTAGACTGGCTATATAGACTGCCAAATATGTTTTATCCTGTCACTTGCAGTATTTTCGACCCGATATCAGGGTGCCGTATATCTTTCTTGATATACCGTCAGTTGACACGTGAACAGTGATATACGGTCAGTTGATCATGTGTCCTTATGATCGATATTGTTGTCATAAGAAATTTTGCATTGAAACCATCACCATTGTGTTAGAAATGTCCGAACTAAGAAAATGAGTGGTCATATAATGAGCTTTTATTCAAAAATGAAGAAGTTATTGCGATTTTGTCGGTGATTACGTCATTATATAAGTGACGTCATTACGAATATATGACGTCATTAAAACGGTTGTCGCACACTTATTTTTGTAAAATAAATTGCCAGATATCGGAAAATGAAGTAATGACAAGATAAATAGAATAATAGGTTAGTGCCTAAGATGTAGAAAGTTTATCTGGCTCGGCTCCGGACGTTATCAGGTTCGCCTTCAGCTCACCCGATAACTCCTCCACCTCGCCAGATAAACTTTCTCATCTACGGCACTAACCTATTATTCTCTATATATACTCTTTCAATAAAGTTATTACATTGTATCATCATCATCATCATCATCATCATCATCATCATCATCAATCATCGTCATCATCATCAATCATCATCAGCATTATCATCATCATCATCATTGTTATTAAAAGTCTATTTGTCGGTAGCCAGACTAGTCTTACGTAAATTTTAGGAAATAATACAACACTCTATCAACAGTTAATGGGCCCATTTTCATTGACGTTTCCCATTTTAACTGACAATAAATTCTGCTGTTTATGATAAATGGCGCTTGTCACAAATCGTACTTAATTTTCTATATCTGTCAATAGTATTAAATTACTATCGTTTATTAAAAGCGAAATTTAATTTGATAGCATAAATTGATTATGATATCAGACCATCCAAAATTGGATTGTGCATAAAACACGTTAAATGAGACTTGTCATTAACGAATGGCTTCATTATTTCAGTACAGAAACCCACCTCCCGCCGGGATTTCTGTTTAAACAAACATTTGAGCCGCGCTATGAGAAAAACCAGCATAGTGTGTTTGCGACCAGCATGGATCCAGACCAGCCTGCGCAGTCTGGTCAGGATCAATGCTGTTCGCTAATGGTTTCTCTAATTGCAATAGACTTTGAAAGCGAACAGCATGGATCCTGACCAGACTGCGCAAATGCGCACGCTAGTCTGGATCCATGCTGGTCGCAAAGGCACTATGTTGATTTTCTCATGGCACGGCTCATTTTTTACATCACCAGTTGAAATGAACACTCTTTATTGTAAACAGAACTCTTTTTTTTTTTTGCATCACTTGAGATAGGATATTATCTTTGCAAAATCTATTATGCAGTAGGTCTCTTAATCCGCAGTGATTTAAAATAAAAATAAATGTTGGGTTAATGGACAACTTTTAAAAAGAAAAAAAAAGAAAAAAAATCATGCTTGTTTCCGTTTTTCATTATTTCTAAACTGTTAATTACTTTTTTGGTAAATTGTATGCGGTCTGTGTGATGCTGCTTTTTTGCAAAATAGTAAGAATTTTGCAGGACTGAGGCGGGTTCTCGTCCGATAAACTAATCATTATTTTAACCTTTTTTAAATAATTTTATAAAAATCGAAAGTTTAGTGTTACTCCACTAAATAGCAATAAAATATTTATCATGTCAATAATGGCCATTATAATTTTATAATCTAAAATCTTTAGATACCGTCAAAAATAAACTCTGAATTAATGAGCGCATCTCAAATTTTATAGCTTTTTCATATTTTTGTTGGTTCCAATACAAATATTTGTTCAATGTTTTAGAGTTTGTTTATCTCCTAAGTTTCACAAATATTTAAGACAACTGGACGTAAAATGAACATGTGGCATTGATTTTTAGAGCTTCGTTATGCATGACGTCACAATAATTAACCTTTGACACGCTATTGTCTTAGATGCGCATCAACGCGAATCAATAGAAACAATTAACTCATCATGCAATCCGAGAATAAATTGGAATTTCTTCGTGAATTATTAAAAAGGATGGGTATGTAGGCAAAGAAAAATAAATAGTTACTGCCGCTATATCTGAGATTTCTTCAGACGAGGTGACAAATTAAAGGAGTATCATTGAATGCAGTCATCAGTATGTGAAAGAGAAACTAAGACTGGAATGAAAAAAGTTTTGGATGTTTTGAAGCTGAAAATATTACTTTGCATAGAATTTTTTGCGGAATGGAGCGTACGACGCCCAAAAAGTTCATGCGGATTGCTGACACACTGGCAGCCAAAGGCTATCGAGTTGGACATCAACTAGGTGAAGGAACTTATTCAAAAGTCCGAACTGTCGAAAGAGTTGCAGACCGCAAGATGTGTGCTGTAAAAATTATTGATCGACAAAAAGCGAGGAAAGATTATTTGGCAAAATTTTTGCCAAGAGAATTAGAAATTATCAAGAGATTAAAACATAAAAATGTCATTCAAACATTTTTGTGTATAGAAACAAAGGAGTTTATATTTCAAATAATGCAGTATGCGGAAAAGGGTGATGTTCTTCAGCTGATCCACAGCCATGGATTCATTCACGAGCTAAAAGCGAAAACCATTTTTCACGATGTCGCAAATGGATTGAAATATTTACATAGCTTAAATATTGCTCACAGGGATCTAAAGTGTGAAAACATTTTAATATTCAAAAACAATGTTGCTGCGGTGACTGATTTTGGGTTTGCTCGTGCGTTCGATATAGATTCAAGCGATATGATGTGTCGGACATTTTGCGGAAGTACTGCGTACGCATCACCGGAACTGCTTCGCGGAATTCCATATGATCCAAAAGGGAATGATATCTGGGGAATGGGTGTCATTTTATTTACAATGCTGTGTGGAAGTATGCCTTTTAATGACACAAACGTGACCAGGCTTGTTCAACAGCAGTTGTCACGTGACATAAAATTTCCTCCAAGAGTGAACAGTAGAGTCAGCGAAGTTTGCAAAAAGTTCGTGTTCGACATTCTTGACCCTGGCATTACGAAAAGGCCGACTATTGATACACTTATATCATCTGACTGGCTCAGAGATTCTTCCTAGAAAATGTACTCGTTCAAGAAAGAGGAATAAGATAACAATTATCCTGCCCTCATTAAATGAAATTATAATGACGAGACAATAAAGGCATAGATAATAAATATTCGTCAGCATGGAACTTTTTTTTCTTCATTTCGACAATACATTTGTATTCGTCCTCTTCTTTTTCTATTATAACTGGACTACGATAGGGTCATTGCCAGATTTGTTTGAATATGCAGAAAATAAACGCGCT
This sequence comes from Mercenaria mercenaria, assembly GCF_021730395.1. Lineage (NCBI taxonomy): Eukaryota > Metazoa > Mollusca > Bivalvia > Venerida > Veneridae > Mercenaria > Mercenaria mercenaria. Next base: position 32,917,436 of record NC_069362.1, read on the forward strand.
ATTATGTACCAGTGTGATAAAATAGGGTTATTATAACAGTAGCTTGATCTGGGATGCAGTATTCGGCTCGAGTGGATTTTGCCAGATCGGATCTCTCGAGGCGCGCAAGCGCCGAGTGTGATCCGACCTTGCAAAATCCACGACAGCCGAATACAAAGTCCCAGATCTAGCTACTGTTATAATGACCCTTTTATTATATACCTTTACCATTTTGAATATTGTTTTGTTCTTGAACGAAATCTTCAATGTTTTTCGATATTTAATGGAATTTAGTGAAGTTTTTATGTGCGCTACTTATAGAAATGTGTCAGGTCATGCATATTAATGAAAATAGTCCGGCAGCATACAATACGGAAGGTACAATACGGAATTTAAAAGGTACAATACGGAATTTTTGTCTGACTGATCATATTTAATTGTGAAATACAAGCCGATTTTTTACAGAATTTATATAGGTATATAATAAAAAGCGATATCCCCTGCCCGTTGAACACCGGTCTTTGGCATCCAAACGTTATTTCTGGATACAGTTGTCTCTCATGACCCACGTTAAATGTCTTTTTTTATCAAGGTTAATGTTATCATGTTGTCTAGCCCATATCCTGAAATCTTCTTTGCACGTGCGTTCGATACCAACACACGCAAATAAAGGAATGTCAATACATTTTGAAAAATGTTAATTCCGCTGTATGCATATTTAATTCTCATGTAAGTAAAGGCATTCTGAGAAATTGGTAATGTAGATGGCGACTCCGGTTCAATCACATTTTGAACAATTACGGAAAATAATCCCGACGACAATTAAAATCATTGGACGCACAAAGCCGGTGACAGATAACAAGCGACTAAGGTATTGGAATACAAATGTTGGAGTTACTTACCTTAGATATGATTTCGTGGATAAAATTAATCATGTGTGATACCCTTTGGTTACGTTTACATGTTTTTGAAAATATCTACTGCAGTGATATCATATTTAACCACATTTTCATGTTCAACAAGTTCAGATGTGCTTTACATTCATATGTATGTACATAACTCGTGCTAAGCACATAAAATGAGAGCAAACTGACCAGAGGGGTATCCCGAGAACAAAGAAAGATAAATATGCCTGGCTCTCTATGAATCTTTAACGTGCCCGATGTAGAGCGCCGATACATCGAAGCCGTCTTTCGAGGGGCGAAACCAATGCAGACCCCTTATATAGTATACATCAATCTTCTAACGGAAACTAGTTTCAGAAAAAAGAGAATTTGAGAATTTGCTTATAACATAGAAGCCCCGTAATGTCACTCGGCAGTTTCTGTTTGTTTACGTACTCGGCACTTTCCGTTTGATTACGTACTCGGCACTTTCAGTTTGATTACGTACTCGGCACTTTCTCGGCAGTTTCTGTTTGATTACGTACTCGGCACTTTCTGATTGATTACGTACTCGGCACTTTCTGTTTGATTACGTACTCGGCACTTTCTGTTTGATTACGTACTCGGCACTTTCCGTTTGATTACGTACTCGGCACTTTCAGTTTGATTACGTACTCGGCACTTTCTGTTTGATTACGTACTCGGCACTTTCCGTTTGATAACGTACTCGGCACTTTCAGTTTCATTACGTACTCGGCACTTTCTCGGCAGTTTCTGTTTGATTACGTACTCGGCACTTTCCGTTTGATTACGTACTCGGCACTTTCTGTTTGATTACGTACTCGGCACTTCCCGTTTGATTACGTACTCGGCACTTTCCGTTTGATTACGTACTCGGCAGTTTCCGTTTGATTACGTACTCGGCAGTTTCTGTTTGATTACGTACTCGGCACTTTCCGTTTGATTACGTACTCGGCAGTTTCTGTTTGATTACGTACTCGGCACTTTCTGTTTGATTACGTACGTACTCGGCACTTTCTGTTTGATTACGTACTCGGCATTTTAACGCTTACAAAAGCAGGGGAATGCCGAAATCGCATATAGAAAATACGTAAATTGCCGACCACTACCTTAAAATCACACTCGAGCATTTATGAATACGGATCCGGGGCTTAAACCGTTCATTTGCCTATTCATGGCACAACTGTATAAACAGAAGTATTTCATTGAATTCATTTCGCGGTTGAATAACATTTAATGGCTTAGCACTTAAGCTTTATGTCGTTACATTTTCTTGTCACAACATTCTTTTTTACGGGAGATAGATTTATACTACCCAAGACTCTATAATTGTCTTCAAAAAAATGTCTTAAACATTTTCGAAAGTGCAAACAATGGGAATATACAACGTCTGTCTATTTCACAAATTATTTGGTATTCACATGCTATGATTTGTCGGCATGATGTGTTTGTTTTATTTCGGGGTTTAACGCCATTTTTCAACAGTATTTCAGTCATGTCACGGCGGGTAGTTAACCTAACCAGTGTACCAGTACAAACCTGTTCTCTGCAAGTAACAGCCAAATTCCCCCACATGAATCAGAAGTGGAGGACGAATGTTTTCAGACACAATGTCTTTTATCAAATCGTCACGGAGAACATACACCCCATCCGGGAACCGAACTCACGACCCCGACGCTCTTCCCTATTGAACTAAGTGGGCGGCTTTTTACCAATATTCTACAGAGGAATGGAAATCTTTCTGCCTAGAAACGTTAAATCTTTTATGTGCAATGTAGTTCCGTGTCATGCATATAAAATATGATCCAATTTCAACATTATTGTTTGTATGAACAGAACCAGAATCTCTTACGAGTAACTAACCCTTACCCTGCAAAATTTCTATAATGAACTTGTCCATCTTTCAATTTTGGGCGAACAGTGCAGACCATGATCATACTGCACGGATGTGCAGGCTGATCTTGGTCTGCACTGGTCGCAAAGGCAGAATCACTTACCGCCAGCAGGCTAAGAGTTAAAGAAATTTAGTAAGTGTATAACTTTCTTTCAGAAAAAATATTGTTGTTTAGGTCTATGTCAAATTTTACATCATAAATTTTCAAGAATTGAGCGTGAAAATACATACGATGGACTTAAAATAAGCTTTCCGTTAATAAAAGGGATCATAAGGAGGATCGGTGTTCTTCTGTTCACAGCTCACCGCTTAGAAATTTTTGGAGATAATTAAATAAAGGAGGAATATTTCGTCCTAACAACGAGGCTTTATATGGTACTTTAATAAAAAGCAATACTCAACAAATTACAATAGACATTTGTTGATTATTGCTTTTTATTAAAACACTATAAAGCCTCGTTGTTAGGACGAAATATTCCTCCATTAATAAAAAGCAATACTCAACAAATTACAATAGACATTTGTTGATTATTGCTTTTTATTAAAACACTATAAAGCCTCGTTGTTAGGACGAAATATTCCTCCATTATTCAATTATCTCCAACAAGTTCTAAGCCATGCTAATGGTCCAAGACCGCATTGGAATATCATAATTATAATCCAAGAGCCTTGAAGTAATTCTCCAAAATCGCAGGTCCGGCGGCTACATGTAATCTCTTGTCATCATTATTAGGTCGACAAACGGAAAATGCCGCTGCGGCAAATTCGAAATTGTATGCAAATCATCTCATTTATACAGTGAAGAGAGTGTGAATATGTCGTTCTTCTCGCGCAGTCTTGATGAGTTCAAATAACTTGTCATTTATTGGCAGAACATCTCATTTAAAATCGACCCAAAAGGCCATGCTAGCTAGGCTGTAATTTTCATCAAATTAATTTTTGACGTAGCGTAAATATATGTAGAAGAGGAAGCAATAAAAACTTGCCAAGTTTGTTTGATGGCCGTTATGTTTCAAGATGCATACTTTTCTATGACTTTTCATAACAAATGTTGTAAATTGATATTATGTCGACATCTGAATGTTCGAAATTAAGAACAATTCATTTTTGATGAAATATCTAAAACAAAAATCAGGAAAATGAAATTATGCAATGAAACAAAAATTTATTAAATGTTTTTCAGTGAATTATTGAAAACATTACAGTATAGTGAAATATATCTGTGAATTGTCATGATGAGTCATATCAAATATGCTATTCGCTGGTAAGAAATTATAAAATGGGTAAATTTGGTCAAAATGGAAAAATGTGTTTGTAAGCTCAAAAAATCTATCACTCGTAAAAAAAACAAAGACAAACATCAAACAGGGAATGCCACGTACCAAAATCGCAGCCTTCCCAAAACGAAACCCACAGCACGCAGACGCGCACACCACAAACACACACACACACATACACGCGCACACACACAAAGCCAACACACGTGGACAAAACGAACAAACAAAGGAACAGTGGGGCACCGCCTTGGAACGGTCAGTGGCAAAAACACCACTGGGGAGCTTAAAATAGAAAAAGTGGAAACTCCACAGGTCGCTCAACACAACAAAAATGAAAAAGTTGTGGAAATGCATGCTACCGTCCACGCCCTCTAGCCCCGGGTTGAGCAGAACTCAACATTTACACATGCTAAAAGTACCAAAAAAAAATTTAGAGACATCCGCAGATGTGTTCATACGGCGGTGCACATGGAACCTTCAATGCTACACTAGTGTGTAATTCCATGACAAGAGGACCGTGATGGTCCTGAATCGCTCACCTCTTCCCACATGACCCAGTTTTGAGTATGACGTCATTATTTGACATAGTGACCTAGTTTTTGAGCTCATGTGACCCAGTTTTGAACTTGACCTAGATATTATCAAGATAAAAATTCTGACCAATTTTCATAAAGATCCATTGAAAAATATGGTCACTACAGAGGTCACAAGGTTTTTCTATTATTTGACCTATTGACCTAGTTTTCGAAGGTACGTGACCCTGTTTTGAATTTTACCTAGATATCATCATGGTGAACATTCTCACTAATTTTCATGAAGATCTCATGAAAAATATGGCCTCTAGAGAGGTCACAAGGTTTTTCTATTTTTATACCTACTGGCCTAGTTTTTGACCGCATGTGACCCAGTTTCGGTACTGACCTAGATATCATCAAGGTGAACATTCAGATCAATTTTCATGAAGATCCATTGAAAAATATGGCCTCTTGAGAGGTCAAAAGATTTTAATAATTTTAGACCTACTGACCTAGTTTTTGACTGCAGTTGACCCAGTTTCAAACTTGACCTAGATATCATCAAGATGAACATTCAGACCAACTTTCATACAGATCCCATGAAAAGTATGGCCTCTAGAGAGGTCACAATGTTTTTTTATTATTTGACCTACTGACCTAGTTTTTAAAGGCACGTGACCCAGTTTCAAACTTGACCTAGATATCATCAAGGTGAACATTCTGACCAATTTTAATGGAAATCCATTCACAAGTATGGCCTCTAGAGAGGTCACAAGGTTTTTCTATTTTTAGACCTGCTGACCTAGTTTTTGTTCGCACATGACCCTGTTTCGAACTTGACCTAGCTATCATCAAGATGAACATTCAGACCAATTTTCATACAGATCCCATGAAAAATATGGCCTTTAGAGAGGTCACAAGGTTTTTCTATTATTTGACCTACTGACCTAGTTTTTGATGGCACGTGATCCACTTTCGAACTTGATCTAGATATCATCAAGATGAACATTCAGACCAACTTTCATACAGTTCCTATTAAAAATATGGTCTCTAGAGAGGTCACAAGGTTTTTCTATTATTTGACCTACTAACCTAGTTTTTGAAGACACGTGACCCACTTTCGAACTTGACCTAGATATCATCAAGATGAACATTCTGACCAATTTTCATGAAGATCTCATGAAATATATGGCCTCTAGAGAGGTCACAAGGTTTTTCTATTTTTAGACCTAATGACCTAGTTTTTGACCGCACGTGACCCAGTTTCAAACTTGATCTAGATATCATCAAGATGAACATTCAAACCAACTTTCATACAGATCCCATGAAAAATATGGCCTTTACAGAGGTCACAAGGTTTTTCTATTATTTGACCTACTGACCTAGTTTTTGACGGCACGTGACCCAGTTCCGAACTTGACCTAGATATCATCAAGGTGAACGTTCTGACTAATTTTCATGAAGATCTTGTGAAATATATGGCCTCTAGAGAGGTCACAAGGTTTTTTTCTATTTTTAGACCTAATGACCTAGATTTTGACCGCACGTGACCCAGTTTCGAAGATGACCTAGATATCATCAAGATGAACATTCTGACCAACTTTCATACAGATCCCATGAAAAATATGGCCTTTAGAGAGGTCACAAGGTTTTTCTATTATTTGACCTACTGACCTAGTTTTGATGGCACGTGACCCAGTTTCGAACTTGATCTAGATATCATCAAGGTGAACGTTCAGACAAATTTTCATGAAGATCTTTTGAAATAAATGGCCTCTAGAGAGGTCACAAGGTTTTTCTATTTTTAGCCCTACTGACCTAGTTTTTGAAGGCACGTGACCCAGTTTCGAACTTGGTCTAGATATCATCAAGATTAACATTCTGACCAATTTTCATGAAGATCTTGTGAAATATATGGCCTCTAGAGAGGTCACAAGGTTTTTCTATTTTTAGACCTACTGACCTAGTTTTTGAAGGCACGTGACCCAGTTTCGAACTTGACCTAGATATCATCAAGATGAACATTCTGACCAGCTTTCATAAAGATCCAAGGAAAAATGTGACCTCTAGAGTGGTCACAAGCAAAAGTTTACGGACGCACGCACGCACACGGACGGACGGACGACGGACACCGCGCGATCACAAAAGCTCACCTTGTCACTTTGTGACAGGTGAGCTAAAAAGCGGCGTATGGTCCCCAGTTAAAATAATGGGTTTGCCCTAAACGAGAAAACAATGAGCAGAACTAAACAAACTGGAATTTAGAAAGGGGATCTGAGGTTATGGAGCCTGCATATCACAGGAAAACTGCCAAAAGACAAAATTAAAAAGCAGGCACCATATCCAAGGGGTGATTAAACAATACCAAAAGCTATGAAAGCAGGAGTATTGGAACCACCCAGGCCGAAATGTTCATGCAGAGAAACTAAACAGTACCAGTAACACGACATAAAAGTCGTGCTGAACGATCTGAGAAGATCGAAATATAACAGCCCTGATTGAATGTACGGGGAGACTTTTACGGCCGCCACACGGCACAAACAACGCTGCTGTGATAATAAAATAGAAAAAGTGGAAACTCCACAGGTCGCTCAACACAACAAAAACGAAAATGTTGCAGGCTCGGTTTGATTGAGCCTGTTCATGGACGGTAGTGGAAATGCATGCTACCGTCCATGCCCTCTAGCCCCGGGTTGAGCAGAACTCAACATTTACACATGCTAAAAGTACAAAAAAAGAAAACAATTTAGAGACATCCACAGATGTGTTCATACGGCGGTACACATGGAACCTTCAATGCTACACTACTGTGTAATTCCTTGAAAAGCGGTGTATGGTCCCCAGTTAAAATAATGGGTTTGCCCTAAACGAGAAAACAATGAACAGAACTAAACAAACTGGAATTTAGAAAGGGGATCTGAGGTTATGGAGCCTGCATATCATAGGAAAACTGCCAAAAGACAAAATTAAAAAGCAGGCACCATATCCAAGGGGTGATTAAACAATACCCAAAGCTATGAAAGCAGAAGTATTGGAACCACCCAGGCTTAAACCGGTTTATGGTGCGCACCCAACCTCACTCTTACCCCCACCATGTTCCAAAGACACCGGACAGCGAAAATAAAAGTAATCAACTCCACACGTAATGGAAACAAAAAGGCATGGCATGTAAAACAGAAAGATGCTCGTGTATAAATATATAAAAAGCAAACCTTAGAACCAAAAACGTATGTACTCAATGCCTTTTCAGAAGACAGAGCAACAAGAGAAACACCCTTAAGGGCCCGACGAAACGGGCCTTTTATGAACCTGTCATACTCCATGTCTGAAATGCACTGAGCTACTTTAATTAATTAATGTACACATACTAATTTGTTCCATGTATTAAAATGCAGCAAGGAGCTACTATTTAGTTTCGCAGTCAAAATGAACTTTTCATTAACATCATCAAGAAATACGCATGACTCGACTAGTTCTTTAAAAGATGGTAACAGAATGTCAAGATCAGCATCAGAAAGGTGGACACCGTCCCACCGAACAGTCCCGGACAGTCCATGGTGACATCAAAATTTTGAGCCAGGCACCACCATAGTAAAGGGCTACGCGGTTTTGATTTTTGTCTTCTAGCCTCTTTCGTCGGGCCCTTATGGGTGCCTCCCCTGCTGCTCTGTCTTCTGCAAAGGCATTGGGAATATGTGTTTTAGGTTCTTAAGGATAGAGGGGCCTCCGTGGCCGAGTGGTTTAGGTCGCTGACTTCAAATCACTTGCCCCTCATCGATGTGGGTTCGAGCCTTACTTGGGGCGTTGAATTCTTCATGTGAAGAAACTATCCAGCTGGCTTACGGCACGTCGGTGGTTCTACCCAGGTGCCCGCTTGTGATGAAATAATGCACGGAGGGGCACCTGGGGTCTTCTTCCACCATCAAAAAAAACAAAACAAAGACAAATATCAAACTGGGAATGCCACGTACCAAAATCGCAGCCTCCCCAAAACGAAACCTACAGCACGCAGACGTGCACACCACAAACACACACACACATACACGCGCACACACACAAAGCCAACACAAGAGGACAAAACGAACAAACAAAGGAACAGTGGGGCACCGCCTTGGAACGGTCAGTGGCAAAAACACCACTGGGAAGCTTAAACCGGTTTATGGTGCGCACCCAACCTCACTCTTACCCCCACCATGTTCCAAAGACACGGGACAGTGTAAATAAAAGTAATCCCCTCTAGGTGAATCTCTAACACACCAAATGGAAACAAAAAGGCTTGGCATGTAAAACACAAAAATGCTCGTGTATAAATATATAAAAAGCAAACCTTTAGAACCAAAAACGTATGTACTCAATGCCTTTTCAGAAGACAGAGCAACAAGAGAAACACCCTTAAAGCCACGACGAAACAGGCCAGAAGACAGATATCAAAACAGTTCAGTCCTGGTAGGATTTAAAAACTGCTTCTCATAGAGTCCTCCCCCTCTTCCGTCAGACACAATCAAAGAGGGAAGCGTAGTGTCCAACTGTAAACGGGTTGAACACTAAACATGCGGTATGTCTCAAAACAGTTTGGTCGTAACCTCTTTTAATAAAAACAAAGAAAAATATCAAACAGGGAATGCCACGCACCAAAAGCGCAGCCTCCTCAAAACGAACCCCCAGCACGCAAACGCGTGCACCACACACACACACACACACACACACACACACTCAACAGCTTACACATCAGGACAAAACGAACAACACACACACACACTCAAAGCCAACACATAAGGACAAGACGAACAATAAGCATACACACACGCGCGCACACAAAGTCAACATACAAGGACAAAACGAACAAACAAAGGAACACAGTGGGGCACAGCCTTGGAACGGTCAGTGGCAAAAACACCACTGGGGAGCTTAAACCGGTTTATGGTGCGCACCCAACCTCACTCTTACCCCCACCATGTTCCAAAGACATGGGACAGTGTAAATAAAAGAAATCCCCTCTAGGTGAATCTCTAACACACGTAATGGAAACAAAAAGGCATGGCATGTAAAACACAAAAATTCTCGTGTATAAATATATAAAAAGCAAACCTTAAGAACCAAAAACGTATGTACTCAATGCCTTTTCAGAAGACAGAGCAACAAGAGACACACCCTTAAGGGCCCGACGAAACAGGCCAGAAGACAAATATCAAAACAGTTCAGTCCTGGTAGGATTTAAAAACTGCTTATCATAGAGTCCTCCCCCTCTTCCGTCAGACGCAATCAAAGAGGGAAGCGTAGTGTCCAACTGTAAACGGGTTGAACACTAAACATGCGGTATGTCTCAAAACAGTTGGGTCGTAACCTCTTTTAATAAAACGTTTGATAATCTTTCCAAATATATTTGGAAAATTACCGTGACCCAAGATCTTACGAAGTTTGTAAACCACATCCCCATAAAAAACGGGTTTAGAAATACCTTCTCGCAGAAGTGTCTTTAAATTACTATTGAATTTTAAAACTAAATCAGAATTACGATAATAAAATTTAGCAAAATATTTACGCAATTTGTAATAACGGTAGCCTTGCTGAAGAAGTTTACCTGTAATATATTGATTACGTTCATTGAAATGCTTGACATGACTACACGCTCTGGCAAACTGAATTATTTGAGAAATATATACCCCATAAGATGTAGCCTGAGGTACATCCCCATCCAAATGAGGAAAATTTACAATACTAAAATTAAAATCATCCCTCTTGTCATAAATTTTGGTATGTATAAAATTGTCATAAATAGAGAAATGTAAATCTAAAAACGAAGCATCAGTATCCGAATTGTTAGTTTTAATTAACTGAAGCTCCCTAGGATAAATAGTACCCACCAATTGACCAAAAAACGGATTATCCATATTAAGAATATCATCTAGATAGCGTGATGTATTATTAAATGCCGTTATAAAGTCAAATAGCCGTTAACGCAAGAAAAAATTATCAGACATAAAAATCGGAAGAATTTGTGCATGTCTACTCAATACTGGCCATGTATTAAGTTTCATTGAACTGGATGGAAACTGTATAAGGAATCGAGTGCAAAAGGGAAAAATCTTATTGCAGAACGAAATGCAAAAACCAGGGGCATAACTGAAGAAGAAATTTTGAGACATGGAAGTTCAGACAATACGTGCATGTTCACTTCTTGCTGATGACGTGTATCAAGTTTCATTTGAATTGGTTGGAAAATTATCGGGAATTGAGTACACAAGTTACAGATGTATTTTGCTAGGGCCAAAAAGGGGCATAACCGTTGAAGACATAATCATACAACAGGCACATGTCCACTCATGTCTATGTCATATACCAAGCTTCAATTTAACTGTAAAAAAGCGTTAGGAGTAGAAAACACAAGGAACAGATGTAGGCGCAATATTGCTAAGTTAAAAAAAAAAAAACAGGCTTAACTAAGGCAACATAATCAGATGCAAGGCATGTGAATGTCTACTTCATGTTGATGATGGGTGCCAAGTTTCATTTAAATTGGATGGAAACATTAAGGAGTAGAGTAAACAAGGTACAATAGTAACTTTATTATTGTTAATTCCAAAAATGAGGCACAACTCAAACAGTAATTATCGCACATGCAAGTCGAGACACTTCATGCTGATCATGTATATCAAATTCCATTGATCTGGATAGAAACTGCAGGAGTTAAGCACTTGAGAAGATGTAATGAATAGACAAAATAATGGACTGATATAGTTCAAATACCATCCAACTCAACTCTTCGACACCCGGGGCATAAAAACTATACACACGTTACTTGACCTTGACTACACACACGTTTAACGGCCTAATCTAAAAGTCTTATAACACTGAGATTTATATCATATAATGTGCTGAAATGGTACCAAAAGGTTGTTTTTGATAAACTGATAAATTCCTCTAAACCAATAGCGACAACCACAACAAAGAGAATTGATTGAATAATTTGCAAATCTAGCCTCTTCTTTTAGCATCTCATAATTTGGTGAAAACGTAGTTCTTAACCACCAACCCTGGTAAATTTAAAACATTTTTACTAGAAAATATAATGCTAGGAAAAATAATGTTCATCTCTATTCCTGTGGTAGTAACATGTACATATAAAACGAAATATATCAAACTATCAGAGTTCATCGGTACGTTACATTGTGACCCAAGTCAATTAAAACTACTGGAAAATTTAAATCATATAGATACATGTACTTATAAAAAGTAGTATCTAAAACAGTAAAAGAGAATACAGAATAATTTTGTTACAGCGAAAATACAGTATGACTTACTATCCCTAAACCTTTTGCCTTTATTATGTTAATACGACTAATTTTCAACCTACTGTAGTCTGCCATTGACCATAATGGCTATCCTAGAACACAAAGCATCCGCTTCTTCCATGTAATGTGTAGTCAATATGGCTCCTCTTTGGTACGCCTTAAAACTGCTAGATATTGTATCCCTGTATCATACAGAATGTAAATACAATCATCGGTGTTAGGCCTCTCCTTGTATAGTATATGATATATATATATATATATATATAACATATATTGGCAATGTAATTGCTATATCCAAGATTCATGCATCATACACTTAATGTAAAAAAAAAGATAGAAAATTGCAGCTACAACAAATAATGTACTGGATTTTAAGACCTGTTAAACAGAAATAACAAACAGAAATATCTATACACACTCAAAACTTGAATCTTGCATGTCACACTCCCTATTAGAAGAGGGTAAAAATATTTCCATACCATAAGAAGCGTTTGGATTGTGGGTCCATTCCTGTAGATGGTTAATCCAGGAGAACAAATCTTGGCTGACCCAGCATACTTATACAATAACTCAACTGAAACAATTTATTTCAACTAAATCAAATTTTATTTCTATAACAGTACTTTTCAAGTCAATAATTTGACAAAGTTAATTTGTACAATGGATTTGATGTGAACATTTGATATATACATGGTGTACCTTAAATATTCAATATATGGTAGGTGTCATATATTGTTATGTTCTGAATATCATTGGCTTTAAACAAGAGCATTAACATTCCATTAAATATATGAAGGAATCAGGTTATAACCATCATATTTCCCTTGTTTCAGTTTATCTCCATGAAAATACCTTTCTTTTGGTTCCCCCCGACAATTTCTTTGAGCGCTTCTCACCATGCTCATTCAGCTGAAAGTGGTTCATGTAACTACAGAGAAACATGCAAAATAATACTTAGTGATGTATTCAAAAACATTTTTGACTAGAACAAGTATGCCTGTTAATGTAAACAAGTAAACATTCCTATGTTACTGGATACTAGATAAATACTTATAAAAACTTTCAGTTTGGAAAGATTAAGACGCGATAATACACTTGTGTGAATCTTGTCAGCTGATTGTGACATTATTTCTCTCTTTAACTACAGTTATGGAAGCTGAAATAAATCTTTAGAAACAGTAAAAAGTTATTTCACTCGTCTTTCTCACTACTTAGCAAGACTAAACTAACTCACAAGTCAATGCAAGGGTTGATTTCATCAGGTCTTATGCCTCTAATGTTTGAGAAACACTGCAGATGCTCCTTTAAAGTAACACTGTCCCATAGCGCATCATGTTGTGGACAGAACCCCATGACACCAAAGGAATTAAACAAACTTGACCTCACATCATGTCCACCAACAAATACCTGAAGTATATGCATTATTTTTCATTTGATGTTCAAATATCAGATATTGGCATTAATTTAAAAAAGTGGAACATTGCGATTAAGGAATCAAGAGTAATCACTGTATTAGTCAATGAATTTTCCGCCATTTCTTGAGTGATGTAAATAGTCAGTATTGAAAGTTGTAATGTTATATATTTATGTTATAATACATATATAGTATATTGTAACACATTATTACTATTAATATACTATTAGTACTTTCTGTGTAACATTTTCAACATTTCAGGGTCATGTTTGATATATAATTTACAGCACATAAAATGGAAGACTCTGCTGCCTAGTAAAGTAAACCCGGCAGTGAATTTACATGTCTATGCCAATGCAGCCATATGATGAGTTAACACAACAAGAGCTGTCGGAGGATAACTATTCAACAGCCTTGTTAACTGAATTAATATAAAGTCAATCTTTTTTGTTTTTGTTGGGTTAAACGTCGTACCGACACTATTATAAGACATATGGCAACTTTCCAGCTTAGATGGTGGAGCAAGACCCCAAGTACCCCTCCATGCATTACTTCATCACCAGAGGGCACCTTAGTAGAACCACCGACCTTCCATAAGCCAGCTTGGTGGCTTCCTCAAATTAAGAAGTGAGGCTCGAACCCACATCAACAAGGGGCAAGTGATTTGAAGTCAGCGACCTTTACCATTCGGCCATGGAGGCCCCTAAAGTCGAACAAGAGATCACAGAGTGATCTTGGCGCCCACCAATGTGCCAATTCTTGAGTGTTCCAAATTTCAAGACTTACTGACTAGCTCAAGGTCAAATTTCATTTCCGTACACAACACTGTGCATGTGGTCCAAATTCGAAAGCTGTAGCTTGAGAAATGTGAAAGTAAGTCACTAGATCAATTTCAAGGACAAAGTTCTTTGTACACAAAACTATGCATGTGCATCAAGTTTGAAGGCTGTAGTTTGAGAAATTTGAAAGTAGGTCATTAGGTCAATCTTAAGGTCAAAGTTTATTTCGGTACACAAAACTATGCAAGTGGTCCAAATTTGAAGGCTGTAGCTTGAGAAATGTGAAAGTAGGTCACTAGGTCAAAATCAAGGTCAAATTTCACTTCACAACACAAATCTATGCATGTGGTCCAAATTTGAAGCCTGTATCTTCAAAAATGTGAAATAGGTCACTAGGTCAATGTCAAGGTCAAAGTTTGTTTTGGTACACACTCTTATGCATGTGGTCTAAATTTGAAGCCTGTAGCTACAGAAATGTGAAAGTAGGTTACTAGGTCAATCTTAAGGTCAAAGTTCATTTCGGTACACAAAACTATGCAAGTGGTCCAAATTTGAAGGCTGTAGCTTGAGAAATGTGAAAGTAGGTCATTAGGTCAAAATCAAGGTCAAATTTTATTTCGGAATATAGAACTATGCAAGTGGTCCAAATTTGAAGCCTGTACCTTCAAAAATGTGAAAGTAGGTCACTAGGTCAATGTAAAGGTCAAAGTTTGTTTCGGTACACAAAACCATGCATGTGGTCCAAATTTGAAGGCTGTAGCTTGAGAAATATGAAAGTAGGTCACTAGGTCAAAATCAAGGTCAAATTGTATTTCGGAATACAGAACTATGCATGTGGTCCAAATTTGAAGCCTGTACCTTCAAAAATGTGAAAGTAGGTCACTAGGCCAATGTAAAGGTCAAAGTTTGTTTCAGTACATAAAACCATGCATGTGGTCCAAATTTGAAGGCTGTAGCTTGAGAAATGTGAAAGTAGGTCACTGGGTCAAAATCAAGGTCAAATTTCATTTCGGAACACGAAACTATGCATGTGGTCCAAATTTGAAGCCTGTACCTTCAAAAATGTGAAAGTAGGTCACTAGGTCAATGTCAAGGTCAAAGTTTTTTTCAGTGCACAAAACTATGCATGTGGCCCAAATTTAAAGGTTGTAGCTACAGAAATGTGAAAGTAGGTCACTGGGTCAAAATCAAGGTCAGCTCATGTCAAGGTTCATCTTGCCACTCAAAACCATACATGTGGTCCAAATTTGAATGTTGTAGGTTATTGACAAGAAGTTTTTAAAAGCTTTTCCCTATATATGTCTATATGAACCATGTGACCCCCAGGGCGGGGGCCACATTTGACCCTAGGGGGATAATTTTAACAAACTTGGTAGAGAACTACTAGATGGTGCTACATTACAAATATCAAAGCCCTAGGCTTTGTGGTTTGGACAAGAAGATTTTCAAAGTTTTTCCCTATATAAGTCTATGTAAACCATGTGACCCCCGGGGCGGGGCCATTTTTGATCCTAGGGGGATAATTTGAACAAACATAGTAGAAGACCACTAGATGATGTCACATACAAAATATTAAAGCCCTAGGCCCTGTGGTTTTGGACAAGAGGTTTTTCAAAGTTTTTCCCTATACAAGTCTATATAAACCATGTGACCCCCGGGGCGGGGCCATATTAGACCCCAGGGAAATAATTGAATCTTCTTGGTAGAGGACTACTAGATGATGCTTCATACCAAATATCAAAGCCCTAAGCTCTGTGGTTTTGGACAAGAAGATTTTTAAAGTTTTTCCCTATATAAATCTATGTAAATTATAGAAATAAACAAAGGGCCATAACTTACTAAAAAATTGTTGAACCAGTCTGATTTTCAGGGGGACACAACTAGGGTACCAATACATCATTCTGACAAAGTTTGGTCAAAATCCCCCTGGTAGTTTCTGAGGAGATGCGATAACGAGAAATTGTTAACGGAAGGACGGACGGAAGGACGCCGGACCACGGACGCAGAGTGATTTGAATAGCCCACCATCTGATGATGGTGGGCTAAAAAGAGGCATTATTTTGTAAAAATGCAAAATAATTTGCTTTGCTTTGCTTTTGCTTGCTTTGCTTTTTGAGCTTAATGCCAGTTTTCAACAGTATTTCAGTTATGTAACGGCGGGCAGTTAACCTAACCAGTGGAGTTGGCAGTTACTTGCGGAGAACAGGTTTGTACTGGTACAGAATCCAGTAACACTGGTTAGGTTAACTGCCCGCCGTTACATGACTGAAATACTGTTGAAAAATGGCGTTAAACCCAAAACAAACAAACAAAACCTAACCAGTGTTCCTGGATTCTGTACCAGTACAAACCTGTTCTCCGCAAGTAACTGCCAACTTTCCCACATGATTCAGAGGTGGAGGACGAATGATAGCAGACACAATGTCCTTTATCAAATCATCATGGAGAGCATACAACCCACCCGGGGATCAAACTCACGACCCCGCAATCCCTAGATCTGCGCTCTCCCTATTGAGGTAAGCTGGTGGGTAAAAAACACGAAACAGGCCAGAAGACAAATATCAAAACAGTTCAGTCCTGGTAGGATTTAAAAACTGCTCATCATAGAGTCCTCCCCCTCTTCCGTCAGACGCAATCAAAGAGGGAAGCGTAGTGTCCAACTGTAAACGGGTTGAACACTAAACATGCGGTATGTCTCAAAACAGTTGGGTCGTAACCTCTTTTAATAAAACGTTTGATAAGCTTTCCAAATATATTTTGGAAATTACCGTGACCCAAGATCTTACGAAGTTTGTAAACCACATCCCCATAAAAAACGGGTTTAGAAATACCTTCTCGCAGAAGTGTCTTTAAATTACTATTGAATTTTAAAACAATCAGAATTACGATAGTAAAATTTAGCAAAATATTTACGCAATTTGTAATAACGGTAGCCTTATTGAAGAAGTTTACTTGTAATATAGATTAGGTTCATTGAAATGCTTGACATGACTACACGCTCTGGCAAACCGAATTAATTGAGAAATATATACCCCATAAGATGTAGCCTGAGGTACATCCCCATCCGAATGGGCAAAATTTACAATACTAAAGTTAAAATCATCCCTCTTGTCATAAATTTTGGTATGTATAATATTGTCATAAATAGAGAGACGTAAATCTAAAAACGAAGCATCAGTATCCGAATTGTTACTTTTAATTAACTGAAGCTCCCTGGGATAAATAGTACCCACCAATTGACCAAAAAACGGATTATCCATATTAAGAGTAAACCATTTCACTCGTGGCTACACCGCTCCTGAACCTTTTACACGTGGCTACAACGCTTCTTAACCATAGTCAAAATGGAATAAAGAGAAAATGTGTTAGTAAGCTCAAAATATCTATCACTCGTAAACCATTTCACTCGTGGCTACACCGCTCCTGAACCTTTTACTCGTGGCTACACCGCTCCTTAACCATTTCACTCGTGGGTACACCGCGCCTTAACCAATTCGCTACATCGCTCCTGAACCATTTCACTCGTGGCTACACCGCTCCTTAACCATTTCATTCGTGGCTACACTGCTCCTGAACCTTTTCACTCATGGCTATATCGCTTATGAAAATATTGCATAATCTATTCTTCGTTCGTATATATTTGGATTCCAACCAAAAACAAATAATTAAAAGGTTTCTAAAACTTGGCGATTGTATGGAATATGTTGAGGTCGTGAATGGATAGTAGAACATTATTTGAATTCGACACGTTTTGAACACTAAACAGTAAGATAGAGAGACACAAAGAAACATACAGACAGAGAGGGAATTAGTCTCAGTTATGAAGGTTTAGCGTATGACAGGAATTTATTGAGTTGATTACTACAAAGAAAACGCATGTAGTATCCAATCTAGTGTTTTGCATCAGAAAATATCGTTAAAAATCTGTTATCAAACAAATGTATATTTTTAATATAGAAACTACAATAAGGATAAATCATTCGATGATTTTATGTTGCTAAATTTTAAATAATGAAAATTCTTTATGTTTTCATGACAGATGTCAAAATTTTGTTGTTGTCTCAATTTTGATACATTTATGCCCTTTAATCTTTGATAGTCGAGAATGTGCTAAAAATGTATTTATGATAAGGTCATTGTGATGTCTGGATAATTCAAATGTTAAGATTGCCTGACTGATAAAATGTTGATTACTGTCAAAACTTGTTAATATTCTAAATACTTGTAGTTTTATTACCATGTAGCTTTCTTGAATTTGATTGGTTTATACTGTTAATTACAGTCACAGATAAGGGTCATTTTAATTGGTCAGTTATTATATGTTGAGAGCGAATATATTTTCAAGACAACAGGTTTCTAGGAGAATAGCTTTGGATTTCCAAGTAGAAATAGAGAATAATAAGTTAGTGCCGTAGATGAGAAAGTTTATCTGGCGAGGTGGAGGAGGTTATCGGGTGAGCCGAAGGCGAACCTGATAACGTCCGGAGCCGAGCCAGATAAACTTTCTCCATCTTAGGCACTTACCTGTTATTCTATTTATCTTGTCATTACTTCATTTTCCGATATTTGGCAATTTATTTTACAAAAATAAGTGTGCGACAGCCGTTTTAATGACGTCATATATTCGTAATGACGTCACTTATATAATGACGTAGTCACCTACACAGTAATGTGGTTACAATTAAAAATCGCAGTAACTTCTTCGTTTTGTAATAAAAACTCCTTATTTGACCACTCATTTTCTTAGTTCGGACATTTCCAACACAATGGTGATGGTTTCAATGTAAAATTTCTTATGACAACAATATCGATCATAAGGTCACATGATCCACTAACCGTATATTACTGGTCACGTGTCAACTGACGGTATATCAAGAAAGATATACGGCACCCTGATATCGGGTCGAAAATATTGCAAGTGACAGGATAAAGCACCTACTACCGGTTGCAAAATACATAAGCATATAATTGGTATCTAGCATAACTATAAGCTAGCAGAGCAAATCAACAAAATGGCATGTTTGAAGTATGCAATTTGAAAGCTATGTATTCATCTCAGTGTTGTTATATTTTCTGGTCCTTCGGGATCATTGATTTCAACTAATTTAGATTCGAAGATTGGATCATTGATTTCAAGTCATTTAGATTTGAAGATTGAATACTGCTTAAGCCGGTGCTAGGGGGCGTGGGCAGTGTTGCATTTTCCATTACTGCTCATGAACAGACTCAATCAAACCGGGTCTGCAATTTTCACTGTTTGCATTGTTTTCGGTGCTTCCGAGGGATCTACTTTCCAGATTTTATTGAAGTTAACAGTAAACAAAATAAAACAAACAACATGCAGTACATAAGAAGCATTGGCATAAATACAGTAGCAACAGTAATGCATTGTTGTGCATTGTTGGCACAACAAGAACAGCGAAAACTCTGTCCGTTCCAAGCACTGATCAAGCTCCGGAACTGATTTAGGTTTGACCCGTATCTAAAATATTGGCAGCGCAAGAACGGAAGGAGTTGCTACCATATCTTGTTGTCTTTACTTGTGGCACTTTTGCAGTGTTTGAATACCTAAAAGAATAAGGTTTATCATTAATATTTATAAGGTCATGAAGATAAGCTGGAGTCTGTTTATTGATTATTTTAAAAGTTTCAATATAAATTGTCCTTAGACAATCCTGTGCGCATGGGCGACAGAAGGGCGATACTACGATGTTAAAAACTTGAAACTACGTTGCTAAAAAGCCAAAAGTACAATGGTAAAAAGCCAAAAGTACAATGGTTAAAAGTCAAAACTACAATGTTGAAAAGTCAAAACTACGTGGGTGAAAAGCTGAAGCAACGAAACCATGATGTTGAAAAGTTGAACAACGGAATCACGATGATGAAAAATAGAAAAAGTGGAAACTCCACAGGTCGCTCAACACAACAAAAACGAAAATGTTGCAGGCTCGGTTTGATTGAGCCTGTTCATGGACGGTAGTGGAAATGCATGTTACCGTCCACGCCCTCTAGCCCCGGGTTGAGCAGAACTCAACATTTACACATGTTAAAAGTACAAAAAACAATTTAGAGACACCCGCAGATGTGTTCATACGGCGGTGCACATGGAACCTTAAATGCTACACTAGTGTGTAATTCCATGAAAAGCGGCGTATGGTCCCCAGTTAAAATAAGAGGTTTGCCCTAAACGAGAAAACAATGAGCAGAACTAAACAAACTGGAATTTAGAAAGGGAATCTGAGGTTATGGAGCCTGCATATCACAGAAACTGCCAAAAGACAAAAAGCAGGCGCCATATCCAAGGGGTGATTATACAATACCCAAAGCTATAAAAGCGGGAGTATTGGAACCACCCAGACCGAAATGCTCATGTTAAGAAACTAAACAGTACCAATAACACGACATAAAAGTCGTGCTGAACGATCTGAGAAGATCGAAATATAACTGAATGTACGGGGAGACTTTTTACGGCCGCCACACGGCACAAACAACGCTGCTGTGAAGTCGAACAACGAAATAACGATGATTAAATTCGAAGAACGATAATAAAAGTACGAAATAATTTCGACTTTTCACTGTCGTAGTTTCTTATTTCAACTGTTCAACACTACAGTTTCGTGTTTCGTTTTGACTATTTACCACCGAACTGTATAACTGTATTCTTCTTTTTGTTTTAAATAGCAATTGAACTTGTAACAATATTTCTATGGCATTTTTCATTTGTATATTCAGTCTCCTGCATAAACAGGCTATATACAAGAAGATCTTTTTTGGTAAATAAAACACAATCTAGCTAAAGAAAAGCAGCAGACTCAGTTCATGAAAGGTAATGTACACCTCTCACTTACCCCTAGCAATGACTAAGCATATGCCTCTCATGTACGTACATTGAACGGACACCATGATTAAAACGGTTCAGACATAATATAATCATGGGGTCACTACCTTAAGATTTTTTGTGCTTCCTCTCTCTGGTCCTCTACACTATAAAATAAATAGCTAACACATGTTTTCTTGTTCCTGAACGGCTGCTCCTGCAAGTGAGACTTTTTATAGTCATGTTTATTACATTGTAAAATTCAATTAAGGTAAGAAAATGCAAGTATCTCCGGAACTGAATATCATATATATTATTTATAAATGCAGTTTCTCTTTAA
Source organism: Mercenaria mercenaria (assembly GCF_021730395.1). Classification (NCBI taxonomy): domain Eukaryota; kingdom Metazoa; phylum Mollusca; class Bivalvia; order Venerida; family Veneridae; genus Mercenaria; species Mercenaria mercenaria. The sequence goes on from NC_069362.1 coordinate 32,938,648, forward strand.
TTTCATACTCGGTGGTGTCAAATATGTAAATTATAAACTGCAAACTAGAGGATGAACAAATGGTCTAATTCTGATTGTTAAAAACGGCTCCAGCAAGGAATTTTAACGTATTTCCTTCTCCCTTTATGTGATTGCACAAAACACGTAATTAAATATCGACAATCCTCCGTATCCAGATCACGCCTGTATGAATTATTAAAAATTAACAATGTTTCCCAAATTAACTGCTGAGAACTTCGAATTAAATGTCGAGAAGTAAATATTAACGTCATCTAACGCTTAGAAGCAGAAGGTCTTCCATTTATTATTAATTTTGCACATCAGTTACAGTGTTCACATCAGTTACAGTGTTCCGAGTTGCCCCGATATGGGCTAATAATTATGGAGAGTGACTTGGCATTCCAGCTTCGTATTTCGAAATGCTTATTATAAGAAGCAAGCAATAATATATAAAAACGGATTAATAGGTCTTGAAAAAAATAAATGGACTACAATAAAAATATTTTCTTTATGACCAGATTACAACAGTTAATAGGCAATATTACAACAATATCCTTGTAATCTGAAAAAGCTCTACGAAAAGAACAATCCGATACAGAACATCTGGCGTCTGTCATCTCCAAGGATTAATTCTGATTTACATGCAAGATATTCGACAGCACATATGAATATATTGAATATATTGTTTACATTTTTAAACCACATTGCATCTACAAAGTGCTTATTGTAAGCAATCAATAAGATGTTAAAGAAAATCAGGAGTGAAATTATAATGTGACTTCAATAACATATTTTCTTTACATGTACTACAATGGAAATATAATCTGAAAAGTAGATCCCTCGGAAGCACCGAGAACAATGCAAACAGTGAAAATTGCAGACTCGGTTTGATTGAGTCTGTTCATGAGCAGTAATGGAAAATGCAACACTGCCCAAGCCCCCTAGCACCGGCTTAAGCAGTATTCAATTTTCAAATTTAAATGAATTGAAATCAATGATCCCGAAGGACAAGAAAATATAACAACACTGAGATGAAGTCGGGGCGACTTTTTACGGCCGCCACACAGCACTTAACAGCCGCTGTTGTGAAGTAAATATAATCTGAAAAGTAGATCCCTCGGAAGCACCGAGAACAATGCAAACAGTGAAAATTGCAGACTCGGTTTGATTGAGTCTGTTCAAGAGCAGTAATGGAAAATGCAACACTGCCCACGCCCCCTAACACCGGTAATGTCTCTGAACAGAATGAGATTTGGAATTCAGAAGCATGATGCTTTCTGATTGTACTAAATAACTCCTCTTTGAGGAAGTGCCAGTCAAAGATAATATTTACTTCGTACCTTTACACTTTAACGTAAAATCTTTAACTACTAAAACTGATGATTGTATTAGTTTCCCTAGCTCCTTAAAAGTGCATAAGTGTAAAACATTTTGGTGAAACAAGTGATATTTTATATAAGCGCGAGAACAGCACAGGATATTACAAACCTTTGTAATATCGGTGCACTGCAACCCAAGTGTTTTTTGCTCTGTTGCAATGAAAATAAAGCTATTCGTTGCCAAATTGGTTAACTAAATTACAATCATCAACTTATTATAAGAGACTTATACTCATAAGGCTGTCCTGTTCTTTCTCGTCTGATTAGCGACTAACCAAAGATATCTCCGTTGAGCATATCCTATGCGCTTTCCAACGACACGATATTTATATTATAATGCACAGATGCGTTCGTGGGACACATCATGGTAAATATAGCAGATTATAGCCCTGGTGCATTTTCTGAATAGAAGAGATTGGTGTATTTGCATTCAATTTGTTATTTATTATGTTTATAGAACTTGAGATTTCTACGAATATCTAATTGTTGTGTAACATAAAAAATGATTGAATCCTTTCCCCAAGCTCCTTAATTGTTCACAGTTACTAACGTTTTTGTGAAACAAGTGATATTTTACATAAGCACGGCTCAACGCAAGTGTGAACAGCACATATATTACAAGTCTTGAATGCAGACCAGACTTGACTGACTCTGCTCATGGCATTCCGCTCACGCACTCGAAACATCTCTATTATACATTAAACACAGGATGAACTCCGCGATCCATCTTATCAGGTAAGAATTTCCGTAATTTTTAACTGGGCTGAATAACAATAATAATAACAGAAATATTATGTTCAGTGGAACAATAATGCTATCATAATTAGTGACAGTATGTTAAAATGGAATCTGTGACTATTCCTATAATATCTTAAGGTATGCAAAATGTTAATAAAATACCTGAATTACGAGATTTCCTTGTGTACGTTTTTTTACGTTCTGCTTTTGTTGAGAATGCTTTTAAACTTGATGAGGCAAGTTCTTGTCTAGAATTTGCATAACGAAAGACCCACCAGCACGCACTTTTACGTGTTTGTTATCCATTGAATTTGTAAAACATTTAACCTCGCAGCAGGCTTAAATACAGGAAAATTTACGTGTACAGTAACCCTTTTAAGCTACGGAAAAGGACTTCAAGTGACATATAACAAGTTTTGTTGCTTATGGTTGGTGTGTTGTTGGCACCTATCTCAAATTCAGCTAGCTACTAAGTGGCTTACAAATCCTATACAAGTCAACTACAGTGCCGGTGCCTGACATATAGTAATTGTAGTCCATTAGTCTTAATTGAAAAGTAATGTTCTTTCAATCCTGAAGACATTTTGTGTATACCATAACTGTCTGTTCAACACGTTTTTAGGGAGAATAATCTATCTAAGGAAGCCACCAAGCTGGCTTAAGGAAGGCCGATGATTTTACACATAGGCGCGTCCATGCTTAAAACAGGGGTCCTCTCCACCATCAAAAGCTTGAAAAGTCGCCATGTGAGACTAAAAAGCCAAAAAAAAAAAAAAAAAAAACAACAACAACAAATAATGCGCTAAAGCCAAAACGAAACCAAAATCTATAATCATTATGATATTGTCTTACATGAACTTATTGATTTAAATGTACTGCTAAAGCAGAAGCTTGTAGTGCCATTCAAGGCCTGCTTACTGCAAACCTTGCAGGAGTGATGCGTGCCATGTCCCCATATGCATATTATCGGTCTTGCGCATTTCAAAACGCAACTGAAATTAAAGAGGATAGAGTTTAATGAAGAAAAGCCCAAGTGCCTGTGTCGGGATTCAAACCCGGGTCGCGCTGGCGGAAGGCCAATGCTCTAACCACTGAGCCAAAGAGTCGAAACGTTTTTAAACGTGAGGCTATACTAAAGCGACCGTAACATCGGCAAGTTTTCAGGACATTTATGTCCTTTTATTTGTCAAATTACACGAATTTTGCAGATTTCCACAAAAACCTACAGGGGTTATTAGTGTCATGCCTAGTTTTGCATATTATCAGAATGATCCGGTTCAGTGATTTTCAGCAGAGTTATGGCTTTTGATTTGTAACATTTGGACTGTTTACACTTGTATATCATTATGGCGAATTTCATCAAACCTCACGCGTACATATCATTGTCATGTCCTGACTTACTTATTTTCAGCGGAATCATGACACTTATTTGTAAAATTCTTTGATATCTTTGCTACTTTTCATATACCACCTGTTGGAACTTCACAGAAGTAACGACTGCTAATTAAGCCTAATTGAAATGTCATAGATCAATGACTTTCCCTGGAGTTATGCCCCCCTAATCTGTGATATTTTACAAATGCTGCGTGTTACGTGGTAGGAGTTTATCGTGAAACCCAATATCAGGCTTTAGTTAATTTTTACTCTCGCCTTTATAAATAATTGCGGAGACCACGGTCATACAGCGGCCTACTGTTTGCAAGTCCAATGTGCTGCTATACAGCCATTGATACTCTCCACTAAAAGGTTTAAATATTTACACAACTTTTTGAACAGAATTTGAACAATGCTTGTTTTTCTGAAACAGAGTCATTGTTTCAGTATTGATGCAACCAATATGATGACCGACCTAACGAGTGTTATTGCTTATACAACAATCCCATTTTATTGAAATATACATCTATTAATGACCGATGATACTTGTACTGTTTAAGAAAAAAATTCCAAACAGGTATTTGTCGTCGAATAAAACTGCTGTTAAGAGTTCTGATGCAAAGGAATTGGTGCAGCCAGTGTTATATAATAACTGCAAATAATACTGACGTTTTGCATTTTAGTTGTAAAAGCTTGTGAATTTCTAGTCTTTGTTATACTTAGTACTCTTAAATACAGCCGGATGGTGCGCTGTCCTCTGATTCTTTCGAGCTCCTTTATAGTTCTGCGCTCATCAAAAACACTTTTCAGACTTTCCAGGGTATTTCGAGTAGTCCTCTAGTTACGAAATTGACATTGATGGATGTATTTCAGCACTCTTTTCCAGTAATAACTGACGCAAATCAAATCTCTACAATCTAATTTCTTTCCTTTCCGTTCAAATACAAGTTAATTGTCAGGCAGCAACAATGGCATTTCCGTATGAAGAAAACTCCTACCGAACGCGTTCTTAGCTCAAAACCGCTGCATATACAAAAAGTAGATTTAGGTAAAACAGCTTCGCATTTAAGCATCCAGTCTTATAAATTCTTGAAGACTGTTTTGTTCATTAAAAGACTGCATCCGAGATGGCTTATAAATGTTAAAATGTTGCTATTATGGTATCTCAAATCAAATATATTAGACACTACAAATAATTTTCTTTGTATAGAAATAACAATAATGAAGAAATACTTATGAGACATCACTTACAGCTTTTCATTTTTGATGTTACACGTTTTTATCATGGACGAGGTTTGATAGTCAGATTCTTAACTGGAAAATTTGTCATATGATTTCGCGAGTTATACATATAGTTATAGCGACTTCCAAATAATATGAAATATAAAAGATAAGAGTGGGCAAAACAGCCGTTTTCTCTTTGCTTGAATTAGTTAAGTAAAATAGAATAAGTAAAACATTGATATGTTTTTTCTTTAATATCCATTTAATCTATTTAATAATCATCGAAGAAGTAAAACTACCGTAAAAACATATTTAAAAATAAAAACTTTTTCCCAGCAAACAAAAGTTCTTCTTCTTCTTCTTCTCGTTCGCGGTATAGTCATAGCGATATTGCATGGTGCTGTGGTTCGTTAAGAGAGTGCCAATGGCCCAGCACCTTCAACTCTCTAGGTTTCTGTCAGAGTTACCTCACCCTTAGTTCCGTGTTCATACCCTACCCTGGGAACACACATAGCTGGGGGTCTGTTCATAGGCACCAGGGCGTGTCCACACACCGGTGGGCCTGGCATGCCACATGTCTGGGGGCAGACCTCCTTTCGAATCCCCTGCAGTTCTGCCTGAGGCCGCAAGGTGCTTAGTTACCGTGGGAGGCACTGCAAAAGGGGCTTGTCTGCAGAGAGGCTATGTACTGGCAGGGAAGACTTACGCACTCGGCTTCTTGTTCACCAGAAGGCTAGCCAGCGGTAGAGGCTGAAAGCGGAAGGTGACAAGCACACACCACACAGCACACCACACTTGACGCATCAGCAGACCAATGCCACACTAGAGTTCAAAAAAGGTTATTGCATTATCACCAAGTGCTTGATTCATTGATGTCCCATATGTTTGTACACATATATAATTTCTTTCAACTGCATTATATATCAAAATGATTACTAAGACTCGACTATATACCTTGTTCTTTTAAAACCATATACTATAACACAGCTCCAAAGAAGAAACTGTGCACATGTTCACGTATTCTGTCACCAAATGTCTACGATAAACAACTTCAAACAACCTTTAACAATATTATTTCGCATGATTTGCGTGCTTTTGGTAATTAATCATTTTATCTAGCAACGAAATGATAATTCAAATTTTCTAAGTGTCAGACAATTGATATTTAAAATCGTTGATCATTATCGTTAATTTCACATTGTTAATGACATGATTCTTTTTAACGATAAACAAAGTTAGATGACATTCATTTGACAAAACGTCTTGAAACAGCCTGTTTTCTTGGGGAAGTAATTTAAAGACAAATTCGTCGGTGTTCAGGAAGTGATTGCACGCACTTTTCAAACTTGGTTGAAGGGCAAATGTGGCGAAAGGTCTTTCAAGTCAACAAATAACTAGATATCAAGATTAAATATGCAGTTAAAGAGATACATTTGTATTTCTCAATCAGATCATTTGTTATGACAAAAGGATGTTATTTGATATTCTAAGAAATTACTAGAAGGCATATCATATAATCATATGGTAATTAATTACCATGGTGATATAAAAGGTTTACAATTAGTTCATTATGTTTTGCTGATTGAGAGAAGCACTAAAGTAAAAAAAAATCTCGTAAGTGAAGCAGTCTACACAACAGATAGATGTCTGACTTAGCGAGGAAGGAAGCCTGTAATACTTTGAATATATCCTAGCAAAGCTATAAATAGCTGTTACTAAGGCTTTCAAAATCAGTTTCACTATTATTAATTTATACATCTTATTCAAAAAAGAGTACAATACTTTCTTTAAATATGTTTAACTTGTGTTTTAAGCTAACTATGCGCTTTTCAAACCGTTTTAATTTTTAATTCTCCAAATACAAAACAAGTATAGAGATTAAATTAAAAAGCCACGCTAGTCCCCACCCAATAATAGAAACCTTGCAGTACTGGATAATAGTGTACATTACAGAAACATACACTATAATTTAAAACGAAATGGCTTCAACGTGAAAAATCAACGCTGACATTCCCGCGCGTTTCATGGAAATTTAATGACGTCGGGGGATAATTTATTTGTTTATTTAAGAAATAATTTAAGCAAAACAGTGCTTTATCACTATTTATACACGATGGGCGGTCATACGCCGGGCGTAAAAATTCCACGAGGGCGCAGCCCGAGTGAATTATTTCGAAAGACGTATAACTGCCTGATTTTGTTTGTTTGATTTGGATTTAACGCCATTTTTCAACAGTATTTCAGTCATGTAACGGCGGGCAGTTTACCTAACCAGAGTTCCTGGATTCTGTACCAGTACAAACTTGTTCTCCGCAAGTAACTGCCAACTTCCCCACATGAATCAGAGTTGGGAGACTAATGATTTCAGACACAATGTCGTTTATCAAATAGTCACGGAGAACATACGCCCCGCCCGAGGATCGAACTCACGACCCCGCGATCCGTAGTCCAACGCTCTACCTACTGAGATTCTAATATGAATTTTATTGTAAAATCTAGATCAAATATGACAGAACTGTTTCTTCGCGCATGCATGGAGCTAACTCAAGGGGCAGGACGTGAAGTGGTTTCACACTTGGTTCAAGCGAGCGAAATGGTCGCAAACTTACAAAATGGCGGATATTTTCTGAAATCATCGCGTGTTCGCTTGCTTTTTTATCAGGTAAGTTAGTTTCAACGGTACTTTGAACTCTATGAATATGTGCATGCATCAGTTCTATGTCTACGTCACACTCGGTTTTCCGTTTCAGGGTTGCAGATTTTAAATTCTCGAAGTTATTGAAGTTATAAAATGGTCAAGTCCATGTTTTGAAATTTGAACTGTGTCGTTTCTTGCCGTTTTTAACACTCTAATGATTAAACTAGCCTGTTTTTGGACCCTTAAACGAGACAAAAAAACTAATTGTGAAGAATTCTGTAAACGTTTGGCTCTGCATGTTTTCGGGATAGTGCTTTACCCAAATAAATCTTGTTCAAGCTCTTTTTGTTGCAAACTTGTACTTCAAGCAATTTCTGTTGCAAACTTTTTTCTAAAAAAAATGTCCAACTCTCAGTGAATGTTTATTGTGCAACTGGTTGAAGAGGCAAATCATAAATTTCCTCAAAGTTGCAACAGATAGCGCGAAATTTCAGATTTCTATTTCTAATCAGGTATAACGACTTTTTTGGCACAAAACAGAGACTTATTTATAGCTTTTGTGTGATTTTGGAAGATCAGTGAAATAATACGATGTAGCCGGTTTTGCTATGGTGTGCACTTGCCAAAGAAATTACTTAATGCAAACCGGATAATCTGACAAGTTCTCGTCTCAATTCTTAGTCCAAATTCTAAGTTCCCATCTCCATTGACCTGTATTTATAATTGACAGAAAATTTGTTAAAGATATTTTACATAAAAGAAATATTATATATAATCGAACTAATATATAGCAAACTTATTTTTAATTTCAATCGATCTGAAATCTACAGTATTGTATTTACTTGTTCAATTTATTTTTCAGGTAAAAACGCAAGACTGCGACAGCGGTGGGAATTCTCCTCTGGAATGTGGTATTTGCGAAAAGAAACCCCGTTCACGATCTTTGATTCAACGCATTTTGTCGTCACATGAAACAACAAACTACCAGGATATATGATTTGTTCATAAAAAACTGTTTTTCGTAAAATATTAGTACAGGTAGTTTTGATAGAAAAAAAACACAACACATTTATATACAACAGTGATGTAATAACATAATGACATAAATGTCGTATCGCTTTATGTTACATTTCTAGATTAATTGTACAAAAATATATCCCAGTCTTAAGATATGATTATGATGCAAAATGTTTTGAGCTTATTACAAGTTATAATAGTTGTTTATCCACCTGCGCAATCTTGTGTCGATATAACATGATCATAATACGAAACAAGGCTTTTGAGTATTGGTGATAAGATACATGTAAAATACCCCTTTACGGACATGCGGCATAGTTCATATTTTGTTTCTGAAACATAAATAGTCGTCTTTGAATATCTTATAAGTCATACTACTGTGTATCAAAACAATAAATAATTTGATACTAACACTAAAACACATGGACGATGTACAATGAGAGTAAAACTGAAATAAAATGTTCAACTCATCTATGTTACAGTGTAACATCTGCTGAAACATGAATGTAATTCTTATCATTTTGTCACGTGCTTAATTTTGTCGTTTAAAGTTTCTGGTTGGAAAATTGAATGGTTTTAAACAGAAACACATACCACAAACAACTTCGGAAAAGGCAAAATCCAAGTTGCACGGTATCCAAAAAGATGTAATCTTGGACACAAGCAATTTTATTAAGGCAAAATTGAAAACAGTAGATTTGGCATTTAAATTTGTGGTGGCAATCAACAGAAAACATCATTAACTGATGATTTTATAAAAAGGGATTTGACAAAATAATCCCTGTTTGGGGGTAGTATACGTCATTTTGGGCGTCCTTATTTTGACTAAATAACGGAGGACTATTTAGGAAATGGTCGAATTTGTAAATAAATGCTAAGGTTATGACATGGATTAATCCATGCATTGACAAACAAACGAACAAAATACGTAAACTATTATTTCAATTTTATTCCAAGTGCATTATATAAACATGGATTAATCCATCTGCAAATATAACATCCATTGCTGATAATGCCTTTACAATAAAACTCCAATATTTATCGTAGATCTTCAGGTAACAGTGCATGGATTAATCCATCATTCAGTTCCAGTCATTTCCAAATAATTTCTACAAAATATAGAAACCAATATAATCTTAAGCATGGATTAATCCATCATACAATCAGCAGAACTCTAATAAGCAACGCAGTCGACTGAAATCAAGAATTGTTCCAACTTTATCTCATTTTAGTTTGATCAAATACATGATCAGTCCACTTCAAGTGTAATATAAAAGATGGATTAATCCATCCTTTTATCTTGGATTGTTATTACAATGCCATTACTGACTGTGAAACGCACACTGTAGGTTAATCTAAATTGTAAAACCAAAAACATGGATTAATCCATGCATTGACTTTATAAGAAAATCAATACCTCTACCGAACAGTGCCAGCATTAATTATAGAAAAAGATGGATTAATCCATCCTTTCATCTTAGATTGTTATTACAATGCCATTACTGACTGTGAAATGCACACTGTAGGTTTATCTAAAATGTAAAACCAAAAACATGGATTAATCCATGCATTGACTTTATAAGAAAATCAATGATTCTACCGAACAGTGCCAGCATTAATTATAGAAAAAGATGGATTAATCCATCCATTTTTTATTTTTGTGGAAAAATATTGTTCCAACTCTATCTCATTTTAGTTAGAACAAATACATGATCAATCCACTTCATGTGTAATATAAAACATGGATTAATCCATCCTTTCATCTTGAACTGTTATTACAATGTCATTACCGACTGTGAAATACACACTGTCGGTTAATCTAAAATGTAAAATAATAACATGGATTAATCCATGCATTCAGTCTTTAATGAAACCAATATTTCTACATAACAGGGCTAACATTAATTATAAAAAAGATGGATTAATCCATCCCCATTTTATTTGGTGAAAAAAATATTGTTCCGACTCTATCTCATTTTAGTTTGAACAAATACATTATCAGTCCACTTCATGTTTAATATAAAACATGGATTAATCCATCCTTTCATTTGGACTGTTTACTGACTGTGAAATACGCAATGTCGGTTTATCTAAAATGTTAAACCAAAAACATGGATTAATCCATGCGTTCATTTTATTATGTGAAAATCAATACTTCTACTAAGCAGTGCTAACATTGATTATAGAAAAGGATGGATTAATCCATCTCTATTTTGTGTAGTGGAAAGATATTGTAAGGCCGTCTAAAATGTTAAGAAAAAGGCATATATTGATCTGTCCATTTCAACTTGTAAAAACAAATGCTAATATTGACAGAAAATGATGGATTAATCCATTCCAATTTTGTTTGTGAAACGTCTCACAAGTAAAATCAAAGATTAATTCATCTTTTTTCTATCATGTTTCCATAATTGCTACACACATTGTTGATATCGATAGAAAAAGATGGATTAATCAATCCCAGTTGCATGTATTGAAAAACACATTTATAAGCAAACCGTGTGAAACGTTTCGAATTTATGTAAAATCATAAAAGACCTGGATTAATCCATCTTTAGCAGCCTATTTAATAAAATACGGGAAACCAACGACCATAGATATAATATAAATTACTACATAAATCTTCTACATATAAAAAGGTAAAGGTAAAGTTCTTGTTTATTAAAAGGGCCAGCCAATTTGGCTTATGGGACACCTTTATTGGCGGAAAAAAGTCGGTAACCATTTAACTAGCTCGCGGCTCACGAAACGGTCTTTTCGGAACGAGTCCCATTACAAACATACTACGGACGAACGCTCCCCATGGGGCTCGAACCTTCGGCCTCCCTATCCCGATGCGGACGCCTTAACCACTGGGCCACGGTAACCGATATATATATATATATATATATATATATATATATATATATATATATAGTTCGTAGTACGTCATTTACAGCACGAGAGTCACCCAGGGTGTAAGATGGATTTTTCCAGCAGCGGTAAAAATACCGAAATTCCCCGTCTGGTAAATAATCTCCAAACTTTCTTCAGTGTACATTCAGTTCAAATGATTTCCAAATAATTTCAACAAATATTAAAACCAAAAGAATCTTAAGCATGCATTTCAAAATCTGCCTTAATTACATGTGTATAAATATTTATTTCAATGGCCCGGCGTTAAAGGCCTGGATCCTGGTAGTGGGCCAAGTGAATTCTGTCTTCATTGGTACAGTTGGGAGCTGATGACTGTTCTAATAAACTAGGGTCAAGTCAGTCTACCTTACAAATGTATTGTATCAATTAGTAAGAAGGGGAAACAGTGAATTTTATTTCAAAAACACGTAATACATATTTGTACATTTTAGTGAAAAGAAAAATATTTGTTGATTAAACGTCATTATAAAATAATAGGAAACCTATTTAGGAATACGTTACAAATTTCATGAAGGCAGTGGCTACGATTACGGTACCGTAATCCTAGCCTCCGGTTCTAGGATTACGGAAGTTCCGTATTCCTAGACAACCCTATGAGGATAGGCTAGGATTACGGAAGTAAGTAAGTAAGTAAGTAAGTAATTCTTTTATTATAGTGACCTGTGCATAATGTTACATGACAATACAAAACTATACTATACAATAATTACACCCGGCCCAATGGGCCTATAAGTCACTTTCAAACATAAATATTATTATAATTTCACATGATAAAAGTATAGAATAAAGACATCATTATATATCTGACAAACTTTAGCACATATATATCCAAAGACAAAATAATACAAAAATAATCAACAACTGTACGCATTCGAAGTGCATTGGTGATTAGATACCAAATGATACAGAAAACTGGAGATAGTGAAAGTTGTTCACTCCATTAGATGCAAAATAACTACCTGTACAATGATGTTTTCCTTTTTAAATATGCTTTTACAAGATACTTTGCCACTTTTCTTGGGCTATTACTCATTAAATGCCTTAGTTTACATTCTGAAGACATCGCATTATATTGATCAGAGTAGCTATCGTTAAAACATTCTTCTCTAATTCTACAATAGAAAGGGCAGACAACAAGAAAATGTGTTTCATCTTCGATCATATTTGTATCACAAAGTTTACATAGTCTCTGTTCTGGGGCTTCACCCACATAGCGTCCAGTTTCTACTCGCAGTGGTAAAATACCACACCTGAATTGTGCCAGTAATGAACGTTCATTTTTCTGTAGATTTAATTTCAAGTAGTGTTCAGTATTAAATGCGTCTTTAAAAGTAGTGTATGTCCGCAGTTTAGACACATTTCTTACGCCGCGTGACCATAAATTTGAGTAGAATTGTCTAACTCCTGCTTTCGCTGATTCATTGCTGATAACGGTTTTTCTGTCAAAATGATCTGATAATCTCAATTTGGACATAATACCTTGCATTTCACTACACCAGTTATTGGCACATCTATTATAATCCATATTGAATACCTTTTTAACAAACGATTATCGTCTAAGCATATAAGTCTGTTCCAATATCTTAACATAGTAATCCATCGTCGGTAATTGCTCGGGAGCCAACCTGTGTCTCCAAGTAAGGCAAGAGTTGGTGCGAATCTGTGTACACCAAAAAAGTATCGGAGAGCACGATTTTGTATATTGTCAATAGCTTGTGAGTTTTTAAAACCCCAGACTGATGCACTGTAGTCTAAAATGGGAACTATGCAAGATTCATACAACTTTCATAAGATTTAAATCCGAAGTCCTTCAATCTATGTATCTTTGATATGAGGCAACCTAGGGCTCTGCCTGCGCCTTTCGCTAGTGTATCGCAATTGTAAGAAAAGTCACCTTTGAAGTGGAAAATTACTCCTAGGTATTTATACGTGTCTACAGTTTCAAGTATATTATTCCGATAGTGAAAGTAAAATCTGTTTGTTGGGACCGACCTTTTCGGAAGTGTAAGCACTTTGATTTGTCTGTGTTTATTAGTACCCTCCATCTTTTACACCAGCTGTGTAGCTGGTCTAGCATATGTTGTAAGTCATTTTCAGAAGTAGCTAACAACAATATCATCGGCGTTATAAACAATATTGAAAATTTTGGGTTTTCCCCCAAATTTTTAAAACACCGAGGTCAGGTCATTGACCTCTTTCACCAGGTCATTCCGAATATGGAGAATAGCGTGGGGTGACAAGTTGTCTCCCTGTTTTACTCCGGTTTTGCAATCAAACCAGTCAGTGTATTTGTTATTTATGCGTACACATGATGTTGAATATTGGTATATGCCCCTGAATAGAATTGTACACTTCCCATCTACATGGTTGAAGCAACAGTTTGTACAAAAGCATGTCTCTGTCTATAAAATCAAAGCTTTTCCCGAAGATCAATAAAACTTGTATATAAAAGAGGGATTATTTCGCACAATATATTTAATGTAAAGTATGGTCCTCACATGACCTATCAGACCTAAAGCCATTTTGTTCATCTGCTAATATATCACTTTCGTCCAAGTATTTTGACAAACGTTTGTTAAGAAATGCACTATAAATTTTACTTATACACGACAGTAAGCTGACACCTCTATAGTTCATTGGAATCCGGGGATCAGTTGTATTGTCTTTAGAATGGGACAAATAACTGATTTTCTCCAAACAGAGGGAATAATGCTCGTATCAAAAAAAAAGCTGGAACAATTGTTGCAGCACCGAAATTAGGGCCCGGGAAAATTTTTTAATACGCAATTTAGGGAAATTTCATCGTATCCGCTGGCTGATCGTGATTTTGCATGCATTCACTATGTTTGAGATTTCCTTATTGTAATATTGCAGTTCATATTTTCGTTTGAGACTTTACAATGGATCATTTATATTGTCTTCTAACAAACGTTTATGTTTTTTTAGCATTTCTGAAATGTTCATTATCAAACTCATTATCGTCCACGCCATTGTACAAATTTTCAAAATCACGTCGCCACCTCTCGAAAACATCGGTTTCCTCATTGGATATTACTCCAGTAGAATCAAAAACCCTCTATAGGTATATTTTTATTATTTCTTGGACCTAGATTTTTAATTTACCCCAGAATTCATTCGGATTACTGGCAGACATACTTTCTATTTCAACGGCAATGACCTTCTATAATATCGCTCCGCTTTTTTTAATTTTTATCAAATATATTTCTTGCTGTGATGTAAATTTGACGCATTTCTATCCTTTTTCGTCTGCTATCGTTACATTTAAGATACTGGTCTTCTTTAGTCCGCATATCATTCCACAAATTTGTCAATTCCTCATTCCAGTACGGTTTCTTATTCTTGAATCGTCTATTTGTTCTGTTTGATGAACCGACTTTTCGGGATTTTTTTGGTTCATTTCAGTAAATATCAATTTAGTATTTAAGAGACATCAAAAATATGTTAGGACATGATAAATGATGTTGTAAACTTCTTATTTCACTTCATTTAAAATAGCGATTTTGATGCCTGCCTTATTATTCCGTGTTATCTACCGCCTTTTTGGGGTTAGTATAATCTTAAACGTTATATTAATGGGGGCCCCGCGGAAATATTATAGAAATATGACGGTAAAAGTTAGGTTTAAAAATATTATATACTTTGATTTTTTTATTTATAACCATATTGTATGTTATGAAAGACCTTTGTGTTGATTTGATGACAAAAATTGCGGGTTTTATATATGAAACATAGATAATTCTATAATATTTCCGCGTGGCACCAAAATTTTTATATAACCCAAACAGCGGATCGATAGCACGGAATAATAGTGAAATAAATAACTTTACAACGTCATTTATGCATGTCCAAATTTTATCTTGATGCGTCTTTAATATTTTCGTAATCCTAGCCTATCCTCACAGGGTTGTCTAGGAATACGGAACTTCCGTAATCCTAGAACCGGAGGCTAGGATTACGGTACCGTAACCTTTCATTAATGGTTTTTAGGGACAAAATCAAGTTTTTATTTTTGTCGAGTCTGTTTGGAGATGTGCACTAATTCAAAATCTTATAAAAATGTAACATTTACTCATCTAAAAATTTTGTTTTAATGCTTGCAGAATATTGTGAGTAACATTTGTCTCAGATTGAAAACCGTAGATTTTCAACAACGATAACAACCATAATAATAAAATCAACATTCATCGAAGGAAAATCAATTTCTTTAAAACTGTACTACACACGTCTTCACGGTCTAGCTGGGACCCCTTCTGTGCTAATTGCCCTCTAATCAGCTACTGTTACAAAAACGCTGATAAGCAACAGAAAAGATGGGAGTTGTTAATTAGATTGGGGGGACACATATATAGAAGTGGATCTGGGGCCTCTATAATGCAGTAACTGGATTAATGCTTAAAGACACTGATTCTGGTATGCCTGGTATGTGGTCTATGGATATGATAAGGTCTGCGTATTGGCGAAAAGGGGCCCAATACCAAGTCAGGACCTTTGGGTAGACTTGCTTCTGTTTTTTCATAATAAGCTACTGTATAGCTACTGTGCAGAAAAATAAATTGCAGGTGATATTTCTCCCCTTTTTATAGCAAATCAGTTCTCACCTTTAAAACGAGTTTAGAAAGCTTGACTGAATTAGGGCTAAATAAACAAAGTGATGAGATACAACAGTGTTTTATCATTATTTTTGATAAAGTAAGTTTTCTAACAATAATTATTACATCTCATTATTGCCGTTTTTTATTACAAAATATAAAAAATGCATTCAGGCACGTAGCTTTTAGAAGTAATAAATTATTGTGTATTTTGAACAATGATATATCATTTTTGCTAGATTTTATTATACATAAAAGAAAGTTAACATTATTTAGACAACACAAGAGGAATTAAGATTTTTGATATATAACACCCTTCTGTCTATATACCTTCTTTATCTATTAAAAATGCAACTGAACGCTTCTTTAATTTCTAATCAATCCAGCAATTATCTTTTTTTTTTCGTTTTTATTTTGTTACTTTGATAAAAAATCTTAATCATTAAATAAACAAACTTGTAATTTCTCTTATTAAGTTTTGAATAATTTTTTTAATAGTGAGAAATGCTTTGCTATAAGAGTTATAATTTAATTGGCCAGGACATTACTCAACATGATGAGCAATCAAAATTAGTATCTTATCAATTAAAATAAATTTGTGTACATGCTGAAAAAAGACTAAAAAAACAACAGCATTTCAATAATAAAATGCAAAACACAGGAAATAACCAATTTACCTGTAGGCAAAAAAATTTTTATGTTTTCTCTGACAATAATTAGGCACATGTCAAGTCTACAGGGGTTTTATGGACCCTTATCAGACTGGACCAGACAGGATCTTGTATATTGGGGATTAAATGGATGCGCATATACCACTTTTATGAATTTTGTACATGTATATAAATGTAATGGATGAAATAAGTACCCGCACGGTTATAAAAGTTCATCCTCATAAATCGCAGATGAAAACGACTACTGTTTCAGTTAGACTGTTTTTTTTCTGACTATTTATGAATTGTGGTAATTTTGATATTGGTTTATTTATCAACTAGAAGTAGTATCATATATAGTTTACGTGACTATTAAAATGTTATATGTGTTATACTATGTATACGTTACAACGATGGTACGTATTTTACAAGTTGAAAAAAAATTATATGTTCTGTTCTGTTCTGTTCCTCTACAAATTCCCCCATGCTGTATTGGTCAAGATGGTAAAAGTTTTTTTGTTGTTGTTTTTTTTTTGCCGAGGCAACCCGGATTCGACCCCCGGCTAAACTGCATGTTCTAATGTTGATTAAATGGCTAGGTTCATTAAAAAAAAATCATTTTACCCAAAAAATCTGGAGCGCCCAGCCCCTCAAATATTGATAGAAAAAGATGGATTTTCTGTATTTAAAACACATTCGTGGACTATTTCAAATGGAAGCCAAAGACATGGAATAATTCTGTCTTTCTTTTTGCGATTTCCCAAAAATTAAAATAAAAAAACACATTCACGGGACCATCACAAATTCAAAATCAATGATTTCGTGCCACCCATCCTGCTCTTGCACTTTTCAAAAAATTCTGCATTCAACTTTGATATCATTGATAGATTTTTCAATTACAGAGCAATTAAGAAGAATTTATATAATATATTTTCTTTACATTCACAGATCCTTACATACGAGAGAGCGCTATACAGATGGAAAATAATTTTTAATCAATCCCAATCGCAGAAATGTTTTAAAAATATATCCTTCGGCCATTTCAAAGGCCAAACGTTTTACATTCTTTCAAACTTGTACAAGGGTTAAATGAACGCCGATATTGACGGAAATAGAGTTTTAATACAAGTATTTTAAAAGACATTTCTAAATTTAAATCCATCATTTTTTTTGGGGCGTGTCCAAACTTTTTTGCCACTTAATGTTAATATCCGATTCAACCCCATCCCTATTGTTAAAATCAAATGCATGTATTAATCCACTCTGTTGTCTGCACTTTTAAAACACTCTTGCTACAATGCAAAATAATTATGATAATATGTCAACATCCAAAATTCGAACAAACACGCTGTCCTTCATTCAGTTGATAAAATATCGTCTGCTACCATCTTGATGATATAGTATTTTGATTATTAGGTCACAGCAGTATTCAGCATTTACTTATAAAATCATTATGTGAAATTTGTGTTCATATCCTTTGATGCTTTTTGTTCCAAGTAATTCCGCAGATGGTTTTTGTATACACTGTTCCAAGATTATTTTGTTTCCGTGGTATTTGTTTCCGTGGTACTGATATTGTTTCATGATCATTAACATGTTAACATACTTTTAATCAAATGTTACATAGGCATTAAACTGATTAATCCATCTCAACAGTTTCAACATTAATTTACATTAAAATCATGCCCCATTAATTAAAAAAGGCAAAGTACCCTGCGCCGCTAATTGAATCGCCCAATCAGCGGGGACACGCATTGTGTGTTTATTAGCCCGAGGCGATAACTCCTGTTGAAGTGACCGCACTCGAGAATATACACTGTCATTAATTCTTCAGTGGAAGACTTGGACAATAGGGTAAGTACATATTTGATTTATAATTATCTGTTAATTTTAATTAATTAAATTTAAAAAAAAATATGAATAGTGCGTTTAATTTTTTTTTTTTTTTAAGAACACATCATTAAACATATTTTTGTGCATCCGAAACACGAGTTTCTTCGTATTTAAATGAAAATGCAGATCTTGTGAATTGCTGTATAACGAAGTAAAAGTGAATGAAAAAACATTTAAACTAAAATTATATTTGAAATATCGATATGAAAAATCCGAATATAGCCGGAAACAATTCATTCATTCATTCAATATTATTCATACCAACAACAATCAAAAATTCATTTAAATATCTTTCATTAGTAATCGACATCAAACATTGATGCTACAAGGGTTTGAAATAAAGTCGAAGAAAAAATTTTATCGTGCAAACGTTTTTCATGAATCCCTTTGGGGAATTTAAAAACGAGAGAAAAAAAGTTGAAAGGAAGGAAAAAGCAGCTACAGTACCGATAAAAAGTTTCATTTCGTATAAGCAAATTTCTTTACGAATGAATTGGGCGGCACAGACATTAATTAATTATTCGTTCAAAACGTAATCTCAAAAAATGCATTAATGAAGTTTAATATATTTTTGATATTTCATCTTAAGAAGTTGGGTATCTAAGCGTCATGTATTATATCAAAAATTATATCTGTCATAATAAAAAAAAAAATAATACGAAATAAATTAACACACCACTCTTTGTTTACCTAGGGTCTATATATTTCGGAAGATTGCATGAAACAATATATATCTCGGGGGAAGGTCTATATGTGCACGTAAACCGGTATTCTATTACACTAGCCAGACCTGTTCACGTGCACTTAGGACATGCGCACGTGCATCACAAATTATTCTGAAAAAGAGGTTATCTGTTAGTAAATTATTCGAGTAGGTCTGTAATTCCGTCTTTGGTAAAGAAAAAAAAAAAAAAAAAAAAACACTGTCAAACTAGAATCATTCCTTTCAATTTAACTACCACTGATTAGGCATGTATACAGTATTACTAATTATTTGGGAATGATTGGCAACTCCAGTACAGAATAATGTATATTAAATCGGTTCCAGGATGAAATACCCAAGCTGAATGTTACTCTGCATAATATCTTAATTTTTATTTAGGTTAATCTATGAGATTTGAGTACTTTTAGATTTTATTAAGTACTAGTGCGCCTTCCCAATTGCGCTTTATCTTCTTTACAAACAATTATTGATCAGTGGCTGTTACTGCAGTCAAAATTACATGATTCCGAAAGAGTGCACTTGTGATTACACAGTAAAATGTGCATTATATACAGGGGCGAATCCAAGATTAGCGCGGAGTTTTAGGGGACCCGTGATCCATGAATATGCTCCTCGGACAATTGTTTTTGATGTGTAATTGAAATAGTGCAATCTCATTTTAATCTGGGCGTGATATTTGAGGCATAAAAGCAATATGAGCTGGGGCCATGAGAAAACCAACATTTTTACTTTGCGACCAGCATGGATCCGACCTGTCTGTGCATCCTCAGGATCCATGCTGTTCGCTAACGGTTTCTTAATTGCAATAGCTTTGAAAGCGAACAACTGGATCCTAGCCAGAATGCGTGGATGCGCAAGCTTTGGGCTGGATTGTATGGTCGCAAAACCACCATGTTGGTTTTCTCATGTTGCGGCTCATAAGATGAAGTTAGATTCGCCGGTCCCTACATTCGCGATTATAAATTGCGGCGAAACAAACCAGATATATCAATTTAGGACATTGAAATGTATGCTTGCGCCCCGCCCCCTCCCAACACACACATACCAAACAAACATGCACAAGGTAATAATTTTTCAATACGGACGAAAAAAATTTTAAATTTAAAGGGAAAAGCTTATAGCAAAACCGTGTTTTAACACTATTTATACAAGATAGACGGTTTTACGTCTGGCGTAACAGTTTCACAGTCCGACCGCTTAGTCAGTAGGGGGGGCTCAGATCTACGGATCATGGGTCGTGAGTTGGACCCCCGGACGGGGCGTATGTTCTCCGTGACGATTCGATAGAAGACATTGTGTCTGAATTTATTCGTCCTCCCACTCAGAATTAATCTGTGCAAGTTGACAGTTAATGCTGAGAACAGGTTTTTACTGGTACACTGATAAGGCTAATGCCCTCCGTTACATAACTGAAATACTGTTGAAAAATGACGTTAGACCCAAAACTAACAAAAAGTAATACTTTCACGGGCGCAGAGTTAACCGGACATCGACGACCTTTTGTGTAAGAAAGATCTGCCGACAAGTTCATTAAACACATCAGGTGCTCCGCGCTCATGGTGTCATATGCAGAAATACCTCGTACTTGGCTGATAAACTTTACTTTAACATGTTTTTAAAAACATAAAAATAATACGTGTTTTCATAATGATCTGAAATAAATCAATCATAAATATGTGTTTTCACAATGGCCTGAAATAAACATGTGTTTTCATAGTACCATGTAATAGATCCAAAGATTGTCGTTTAGCGAAGGCCAGAAGGCCACAGGGAATGTCGTTCATTGCGATTATTTTAAAATGTTTTAAAAATCGAAATAATAGAAAAGTTTGAATGTAGTACATTTTGCTCGTTATCAAACGATATCATAAGTGTTGCCACAGTGAACGTATTTCCTCCAGGCAAGGACGTGGAGAACTACCCCCGTGCTCGTGCTCTCGGGTTGTAAATCCAAGGGAGACTAATAATACACTTGATCATTCCATAAAAGCATTGCTAAGCTTAAGTTTTTAGCTTGAAATGTTAGCATCTACAGTTAATATTTCACAAGTAGTTTCTTAAAAATTTAAGTAAAGCTTTAAAAATTGATGCGGAAAAGTTAACGGACTTGAATACTGGATGCCTGAAAAAAAATTTAACACAAAAAGATTAGACGGTTTATGACGATTATTTTACTTGTCTATAAAACACGAAGAAAGAGACATTTAAAAAAAAAATCGTTTTAGATTAAAAAAAAAAAGTCCTTTTCAAAATATTATACTGACCGCGAGACTGAAAAACAAAAACTTTATTTTAGAAAACACATCATTTTCACACATTTGGACAAAATTAAAACATTAAGTTAGAAAAAAAATCGATCGGAACTTTTTACAGTCACAAAGAATAAGGAAAGTATAAAATTATTTTTTGAAATAAAAAATAAACCTGTCATGTCACTGTCACATATTTCATCAAAATGTACGTGAGGGGAATTATTTTGCATTTTAAAGTACAGTAGTCCTAAATATAGGTAATCAAGCAGCCAGATAATGGCGGAAAGAAATAATCCTCCATTTTTCCCCAGTAAAAGTGGCATTTTCATGTTTTATATAAGAAGGTCCTTTTTTATTTCATTATTGACCTATACCCGACATTTTGGTAGCATTTCAAGGAGTTTTTTTTTTTTTGCTTTTAAAGAAATGTAAATAAGCATATTTACACATGTATTCTTACCACAATTTAGAACTTTGTCAGTTTGGAAGATATTCCATGGTGTAGCATGTCAGACATTAAATCTCTGACTACAGAAGATACACAATATCTACTTTTCTTGGTGTTCTTTTGTGGTTTATAGGTCATTTAGGAACATTTAAAGGTAGTGATCCTTTTTTAAAAATGGGTCTGGGATATTTTTTCAGCTCGCAGAAGATTGGATTTTAAAAGAAGATACAACTTTTTTTCTTATTTTTACCCTTAAATACGTCCTAACATTGCAGACAGGTTATGGAACACTAATTAAGGGCAATAACGGAGGCAGGTTATGGGACACTAATTTTGACAAGGTATCGCTACGGAGCTGGGGTAGGGTTTTGGGTTAAAATTACATTGTGGATGTATTTGGACATTTTGTAGAAGCAGAATGAGAAGTGTAATTAATTAATTTATTTGTTTGTTTAGTTATTTTGGTGAAGTAAAACTACATTTTAGTAGGAGTAGTAACAGCAGATCACATCACTGCATTTTTATGTACTTCAAAAGTAAACAATTTGATGGTAAAATCTTCCCTTTAAAAATCTCTACCCTTTTTGTTCAGTTTGAAGACAATTCTTAAATTGAGGAAAGGGGCTGTCCGGCTATGTGTGACAAGAGTATGAACACATTGCATTTAATATGGAATGTTATTTACAGTTAATGAATTATAACAAAAAAATACAAAAGAAGTTACTAAAAACTATCTAGAAACATTTTAGATAATTTTTATCAAACTACAGTAGGAAAAATTTTAAAGATATCTATTTTCTTTTTTCGCGATGGAATGGGTTGGTGCGCAATGATACTAAAACTGTGTCAATCCCTCCCCATACCAGATTTTATCATAATAATTTTCACACCGGATCATTTATAGCCCTTTTTCAATCTCGGTATCTGTGGATGTAAGATCCCCGGAGTCCGTTATTTAGATTTTAATGCGTGTACTTTTTTTTCAGGTTGACACACGACGGAAATATGCTTATGTGAGAAGTTTCCAAAAGTTTGGCCTGGATTTTTTACATGTTCCGGGTATTCAGCAGATACTGACAGACAGCCTTTTTATCATTCAGAAGTTCGTCAAAAGTCAGAGATGAACTACCCGGGGAACCATGGTAAACCTCTGGTATGCGAGAATGGCAGACTGATACTCGTATCTCATCAGATTAAATTACACTTATGGAGATCATGAAAGAATATTTCCCTGGGTTTTTCGTTCATAACTTACTCTTCATTGCAACGGCAAAAAGAGAAGTCTATAGATCTTATTAAAAGGGCATTTTTGTATGTCAGTGAATAACGAAAAATCTGAAAGAAATGATGCTAAATTGATTTTATGCGTAAACGGCGCAGGATTTAATGTGTGAAATGCTGTGTATTACCTGGAACAACTGATACGATATTAGACCTTCCTGGTATTACTATTAGTTAGAAACAAACATCAAGAAATGCATGAGAGTATATTACTGATCTATTTTCTGCTGATTGCATTTAGGGCAAAAAATGAAAATAAAATATTATCGTATGAAAAGCTGTATTGAACTGAACAATCCCAGCTGAAACAAAACAGTTTACAGTTTGATATTTTATTTAAACAGGAAGGAATGCTTTGTGCATGAGAGCCATCGTCAAACAGTTTTAACGCTTAAAAGAATTTTGAAAATTGGACGATAGGAATTGGTCACACTGCAGTGTAAAATCTAAAACCAGAATAGCAAACCATGGTGGCAGCAATTAGAAGGGTGTATAACCCCAATCACTGATGAAATATTTATTTACCAATCAACCTTTAACTTAGATTAATTTCTAAAGCCATTGAGTTTATGATACAAAGAATGCGATTTCCTTCGTTCTTAAATTTGGGGAAAAAATTGAGGGAAAATATTTTTGGGCTGTTATGATTATTTTCCATTTAAACCAACCACACATGTATGAGCTGATAGAATAATCTATCCTTTTTTCTTTGAAAACCTATTTACTGTTTTCAAATTTTTTATAGAGGGATGGAAATTAATCTCTGCTGTACAACAGAAATCATGTTAAGGTACGCGCAACGAGAAAGGGTGGTTTGATTAACATTGAGATTGTCAGCAATGTTGTTTGTTTTTTCTCACTTTCATGAAATATGGATAGAATAACCAACATTTTCCATTGTATGTAGAAAATTTTGAAAAGTGTTGGAATAAAAGCTGGATTTAAACCGTGTCTTTGATTTTACGGGCCGAGACTGGGTTTTTGAATTGCTTCCACTAAATGAAAATGAATCCACCTTTTTATCAAAATGTGCATCGCAGTAGAAGTTTTTGAAATGTACAAGAAGAAATGATGGATTAATCCATGTCCGCGAACTGGTTTTTACTACATGAATATTTCGAATTACTTTATCTTTTATCAAGTTTTGAAAACTTGAACACCAAAACGCATGGACTAATCCATGTTTTGATATATATTTTAGACGGTCTTACGATTTGTTTTTTTTATATATAATAGGGGTGGATTAATCCATCTTTTTATCAATATGTGCATCGCAGTAGAAGTTTTTTAAATGTGCAAGAAGAAAACGCTGGATTAATCCATTTCCGCGAACTGGTTTTTACTACATGAAAAAAGTTACGGATTACTTTATATTTTATCAAGTTTTGTAAACTTGCACACTAAAATACATGGATTAATCCATGTTTGCATATATATTTTAGACGGTTCTACAATTTGTTTTCATTTATATATATATATATATATATAATAGGGTGGATTAATTCATCTTTTTGTTTAATATGTGCATCGCATGTAGAAGTTTGTGAAATGTGCAAGAAGAAATGATGGATAATCCATGTCCGCGAACTGGTTTTCACTACATGAAAATTTTTACGGATTACTTTATTTTAATCAAGTTTTGTAAACTTGCACACCAAAATACAAAGGATTAATCCATCTTTTGCATATATATTTTAGACCGTCTTACAATTTGTTTTCATTATATATAATAGGGGTGGTTAATCCATCTTTTTATCAACTTGCATCGCGTGTAGAAGTTTTGGAAAAGTGCATGAAGAAAAGATGGATTAATCCATGCCGAAGAAACAGGTTTTCATTAAAATGAAAGAAAAAATAATTTATCAAGTTTTGAAAACATGGGACTAAGAATGCATGGATTAATCCATGTCTTTGATTATGTATTTTTAGGCGGTCTTTCAATGTTTTCTCATTGCATATGATAGGGATTGGATTATCCATCTTTTCATCAATTATTTGCATCGTATGTTAGAAGTTTTGGAAATGGGGTAACAGGTTTTCCCCTACTTGAAGAAAATAATTTATCTTTATTAAGGAAGAAATGATGGATTAATCCATGCTTTTGACTTTACATATGAGATAGTCTGCTAATGTGTTTTTCACTACAAATATTGGGATGGATTAATCCGTCTATTCTATATTAACATTGCTTGTAGAAACATGTAAACATGCGCGAAGGAAGGAGGAACATATCTATGTCTTTCATTTTCAATTTTAGCATTGACTTTACTACATGAAATGGAGTGGATTAATCCATTCTTTATATTTTTATCAATATTTGCATTTATATGTGCTAGTTTTCAAACATGTACATAATATGATGGATTAATCCCTGTCTTACATTTTCCCGCATTAGATAGGGATCCATTAATTCGTCATTTTCTACTATCAATATCTGCAATGATTTGTAGATGATTCCCAAAACATGCAAAATAAATTTCATGGATTAATCCATGTTTTATAATGAACATTTAAAGTGTAATATTTCTTCGAAGTATGGAATTCATTTGGACTGAATAATGGATTAATCCATTCATTATCAGTAATAAATTCTGTATTCGCAGATGAATTATACCATGATAAAATGGAAATTATAGCTTCTTTTATTCGGGGATTTGCCAATGCATGGATTAATCCATGTCACAAATTCCGCGTTTTTTTGTAAAGTTGACAATTTCCAAAATAGTCCTCCGATATTTGGCCAAAATAAAGACACTCTAAACGGCGTATACTACCCCCAAACAGGGATTTTTTTGTCAAATCCCTTTTTATAAAATCATCAGTTCATAATTATGTTTGTTTATTTTCAGAGAAGACGGATTTAATCGCAGCCGAACATTTTCTTGTTATAGTTTATCAATTTCAATCCACTGCATGTATACAGCGTAACTGTTGCGCTGTATTTTAATTTGTGAGTTCGCTCAAAATATAGTCTTAGTGGACTCATCAACTCTGTAAAGTGACTTAACTGGCCGAACACCCCTTGGTATATCATTCAATTTTCTTAATGTTCCATACTTTGGTATGCTTCCTTTCCCTCGGTTAAACTCGTGATCTCTGCAATAAAAAGTAACGCAGGTAATTTGTGTAATATATTGCAATGTAAATGCAAAATTAACAATATACAATATAAAGAACTGAAAATTCAACATTATACACTGTTTCACTTGACGCTTTTGTTTTGTTTCTAACAATTAAGATAAATTTTGCAAGTAAACGGCATTTATGTTGGTCCATGCCATTCATTTCTGTAGCAATACTTATCTGTCTTCTGTATTATGGCACTGCAATTAATTTACTTTTCATTACTGGTTGGTAACCAACATTGCTTGTGTTTACTATAATATTACGCAAAAATGTATCTGACTTCAGGTTGCTAAAATTGTCGGTTCGGAAAAGGAATAGAAAATAAGAATAGGCTTACAAAATTTCATAAATTGTCTTTGATACCAGTAACACTTACCTAACGGTCATTTCTGATATACGTGTTAGCGTAGTTTGTTCAACTAATGAAGATTCATGTTCATGCTCTCGGGTCATAATAGCGTCTGATGATCATAGCATTTAGACCTGAAAAGATCTGAAAGAAAACAACTGCATGTTAAAGTCGTTATCTGTATAGTGTGTATAGATGGACAAGATCCAAAAGACAAAATGCTTCTATACACAATAGTCTCCGAAAGTTTGTTTTCTGCTTGCAATCCATACAGCTGAATCTATAAACAGGGAAGATGTTAAAATTATGTATGAACACTAACCCTAATCCTACCAGGTTTCATGAAAACATTAGGTTTTTTTTTTATCAACAGTTATATTAAAACATCAAAGGGCTATTTGATGCTTTAAAAATGTACGACCCTAAACAGAAAAGAAATGTACACGAGTTGCACAACAAACATTCTCTGATACAAATGTAGTTGGACACTACTTTTTCAGAGAAAGTTTGCAACAGAAATTGCTTGAATCACAAGTTTGCAACAAAAAAGAGCTTGAACAAGATTTATTTGGGTATAGCACTATCCCGAAAACATGCAGAGCCAAACGTTTACAGAATTCTTCACAATTAGTTGTTTTGTCTCTTTTAAGGGTCCAAAAACAGGCTAGTTTAATAATTAGAGTGTTAAAAACGGCAAGAAACGACACAATTCAAATTTCAAAACATGGACATGACCATTTTATAACTTCAATAACTTCGAGAATTTAAAATCTACAACCCTGAAACGCAAAACCGAGTGTGACGTAGACATAGAACTGATGCATGCACATATTCATAGAGTTCAAAGTACCGTTGAAACCCACTTACCTGATAAAAAAGCAAGCGAACACGCGATGATTTCAGAAAATATCCGCCATTTTGTAAGTTTGCGACCATTTCGCTCGCTTGAACCAAGTGTGCAACCACTTCACGTCCTGCCCCTTGTAACTGTTAGGTCGTCACGCTCTTTGTTTATGCACGCCAGGACCTGAAATGGTAATACGACTTGCGGAATAGTTCAGTTTGGGCGCAAAAGATGGCGAATTATTCTGCAAAGCGAATTACCAACTTAATATATGTGTAATTTAATCAAGACAGTTGTTCAATGTGACATTTCGTTTTAAACATGCTATTAAGTAAAACATGGCGCTAAATATCACGTCGACGTGACGTCAACATTATATCGTTTTGATGATTAAAGCATTGTTAGTCATACTAGAATAGTTGTTCACGCATTTTATGTTAGAATAGCGTAAGCGCATGTACATTTCGTATTATAACATCTTCAGAATCCTTCGGGATACGTTGGTACCCGAACCCGGAAGGGCGAGGGCACCAACCAATCCTTCGTGATTCTGCAGACGTTATAACACGAAAAAATGTGTTATCCCTACATTAATGTCTAATGGTAGTTAAAATTTATGAAATTATTAATATTAAAGACGGGTAGGTTAAATCTACGCAAATCTTGTAATTCGATATAGAGTAAGTAAAGTAAAACATATAGGCGAGGACGAAACATACATATTGCGGAACACAGTAGGAAATCGCTCTGAACTGTCAGTGGCAAAACCTCACAATTTAGGACATTTAACAGAGTAATTGTGACTTATCCACATCCTTGATCCCAAACATAATCCAAAGTTGCAGGAGTTAATACCACCAGAAGAATCCTTTACAAAAGCAATGGTAACAGAAGGCATGGAATGTAAAACACAAAAATGCTATTATGTATTGATATAAAAAGCAAGCCTAGAGAATGTCATCATACGTACTCAATTCCTTTACAGAAGACAGAACTTCAAGAGAAACACAAAATAATATATAAGCATTGCATATAAAAACTTCGGTTTATGGGTAACATTTTCAATATTATGGTACATGACCTGTATTATTGAAGACGTTATCATTAATATTTTTTTAAAAATCAGTTTTTGTTGGGTTTAGTCGCACCGACTCATTCATATGCCATATGGCGACTTTCCAGCTTTAATGGTGGAAGGAGACCCCAGATGCCACTCCGTGCAATATTTCATCACGGGCGGAGACCTGGGTAGAACCACCGACCTTCCTTAAGCCAGCTGGATGGCTTCCTCGCATGAAGAATTCAACGCCCCAAGTCAGGCTCGAACCAACATCGACGAGGAGCAAGTGATCCGAAGCCAGTAACCTTAACCACACGGCCACGGAGGCGCTTCCAATGTATTAATATTTATGATATATCAACATTTTAATAGCTTTTTCTATATTTTTATTGACAAGCGCACACATACATGATTTGAATTAACGCAGCTCTTCCTACACATTTTGACTCTAATACAAAGCTTATTAATAGTATTCTGTGTTTCATTTCGTAGTTGACGTCAGCCTATCTGAGTATGTCCTCTTCGTTTTGGCACTGATTGAACAATTCTAGAAGATAGGTTTCCCTGTAACTTCTACATTTACAAATATAATTGGTGCTACAGGGACAAGTAAAACGTTTAATACGCCATGAATATTTTGCAATATCGGAACGTTAATTGAGTGGCAAAATAAGAAACCGTGCCAAATTAACAGTCCGTGCGTACAAAGCCCCTGGGTGTATTTTGAAATAAACAACATGTTTCCATACACATGTAGTTTTTACTTCGCAAAATATTTTATTGCCATTTTAGGACAGATATGTTGCATCTTCCCTAAATCTACAACTAAACTATATTTTAAAAAATAAAAATGAAATAAAACACCGTCTTGCCCCTTACATAAAGAGACTCCAAGTATGTGGATGATAATTTATTGTCATTTTTTAAAACAATAATATCTGTTCGTTGAAAAAGAGCCGATTAGTCGACAAAAGTTGTTTTAAAAAATGATATGCACTTGAAAAGATTGCCTAAATAACCAATATTTACCATTGCTCCGTTTTTGTTTTTGTTTTTTTGTTATTATTATTTTTAAGTTGCCGAGATCGACTTTCGTGCCTCTAAATATTAAAACAGAATTACCTTGCAACAAAATAAAAGAGACCATATTCAAATATGCAATCTGCTTATTTAGGTCTTGAATCTGATTTGTTGATGTTTTTGTATTTCAAAAGTATTCTAATAAATAATCTTTCGTCGACTTATTTCTGCTTATTTTTAATTATTTGGTATACATTTTTATAAGTGTACGAAATAACATATAGCATCATAAAAACTGTCTTTAATAGCGTTTATATAACGGGTATATAAATATAATCTCCGCATACTTAACTCTACATTGTAATATTTTCTTATTTGTATGAAAAACGGGACGTATTATGGGAACGCCCCTGGCGGGCGGATTGGCGGGCGGGCGGCGTCAACAGACTTTGTCCGGAGCATATCTTCTACATGCATGAAGGGATTTTGATGAAACTTGGCACAGTTGTTCAACATCATGAGACGGAGTGTCATGCGAAAGAACCAGGTTCCTAGGTCTAAGGTCAAGGTCACACTTAGAGGTCAAAGGTCAAATTCAAGAATGTCTTTATCCGGAGCATATCTTCTTCATGCATGAAGAGATTTTGATGAAAGTTGGCACAATTGTTCATCATCATGAGAAGGAGTGTCATGCGCAAGAACCAGGTCCCTAAGTCTAAGGTCAAGGTCACACTTAGAGGTCAAAGGATACAAGAATGAAAACCTTGTCCGGAGCATTTCTTCTTCATGCATAGAGGGATTTTGATATAACTTGGCACAAATGTTCACCACCATGAGGCGGAGTGTCATGCGCAAGAACCAGGTCTCTAGGTCTAAGGTCAAGGTCACACTTAGAGGTCAAAGGATACAAGAATGAAAACCTTGTCCGGAGCATTTCTTCCTTATGCATAGAGGGATTTTGATATAACTTCGCACAATTGTTCACCACCACGAGACGTAGTGTCATGCGCAAGAACCAGGTCCCTAGGTCTAAGGTCAAGGTCACATTTAGAGGCCAAAGGTCAGATACAAGAATGACTTTGTCCGAAGCATTTCTTCTTCATGCATGGAGGGATTTTGATGTAACTTGATACAATTGTACATCATCATGAGACGAAGTGTCATGCAAAGTTCCCTTCTTTAGAATTACTTCCCTTTGTTGTTACTGTAAATAGCTTATATTGTAACTTTTTCATTACTAGTCGTAGGGAAAAATCGAGACCACTTTTCTGAAGTACAACATGCATGCTACATCCAATTTTGAGGTTATTTTGACCAGTCTCTATCTGGTAAAGATTTTTGTGTGTACTTACAATTTTTTTTTTTTTTGATTTTTTTTTTTTTTTTTTTTTTAAGATTAACTTGTCTTAGTTGTTACTATAAATAATTTATATTGTAACTTTTTTATATTTGACCGTAGGGAAAAACCAAAACCACTTTTCTGTGGTACAACATAGATGTTACTTTCCAATTTTTGGTGTATTTTAAGGTATCTCTACCTGGTAAGGAGTTTTTTTGTGGACTTAGAAAAGCAAAACACTTACAGTGATAACTAAACAACAAAAAAAATTAAAATTCCATTTGCAAAAACAGGTGCTAGAGTAAAGAAATTTGCTGTGACGGGCGTATATTGTGACATTCTTGCACTCTTGTTTTATTATGGATTCAATTCAATATTTCAGAATAATAAAGAGTTTTACTTAATATGCCGTTGCTAGGGGCGCACATTTCATTACATTTAGTTGAATAGGCTCATTATTACAAAGTATGGTAATATTTTGCAAGTTCAAATGATCTTTTTACACGTACATTTTTTTTATATGACGGTTACTTCTTTTTCGGTTTTCGAATCACTGTCTGTCTAGTAATATTTAGAATTGGTTATAAACATGTACAAAGATCTCTAAACGAGGAAGTAATGGGACGTGCAGAATCGCTGCAACTTTCAAGAAAGGGCTACAGATATACATTTCAATGCATACTAATGTTGGTTGTTTTCAAATTTATATAACAAGGCTGTGTAACTGACTTTATCAATAATAAGTTCCATATTTTCTATTAGTCTCTTTGTCGGAAATTTTTCCATATACTGTGCACTGAGGTTTTTATTTGATACATTAACATAATTGCATCTAGTTAGGCTCTCGCCGTAAGGTTGAAGTGACGCACATTAAATCTTTGACATTTAATGAGTTTTCTTTTTTTGCCTTAACAAGAGCCCAATAATTGACAAGAAGCAAATAGTGACATTTACATAAGGAGGCGCTGTCGCAGCTTTGTTTAGTTCAAGAACTGTATTACTTATTCACGACGTAATGTTAAGTATACAGTTGTAAATCATAGTAGTTTGAATGTTTGAGCATAGACAACAATGAAAAGAATCCAAATGCCATCAAACAAAAAAGAAAAATGTAACAAACTGCAAATATCCTACATTGCTTGAACAGTAATGTATACATATCATTTGATAGAATGTATGACCTCAGGAGGGTGTATAGCAATGAAAGACAAACCAAATTGCATGATGATGCAATTTATTTATCTTGTCTTATGACTACTGAACGATTTAGATAAATTTATTTTATAATACACCTTCGAGCTTTCTCTTTCTCAAAATATCCAAAGTCAGACGCTCAGTGCACGTGCCGGAAGACCACATTTTTTAATTCGATAGTATATCTCATTCGGTAAATATCGCATGTTACCGTACAGGGATCGATCCCGATTTTCGTCGCTTCACGACAAAAATCGGTAGTATCGATTCCCTATAATGACCTTATCGGAGATCGAACCCACGTCCCCATTGGGTCAGGCGCCTAGCACTGATTAAACCAAGGCGCTACCAGCCTTAATACTTCCACAACCCTAAAACAAGAGTGCCATGGATGACACGAACGCTCGTCTTTAATTTGCATTTGTTACAATATGACATTTAAATGTATCTTCTAAACAAGAATTAGCCAAGATAGACTTTGGATTCTTGCGCTCTGCATGCCCTCTCTTTGTTATCTATCATTGGCCTGTTTCATGATAGGCTGGTCATTTTAACTTTTGGCGTTGAACTATTTCAAACATAAACTTTTTGATGCGGAA
Source organism: Mercenaria mercenaria (assembly GCF_021730395.1). Classification (NCBI taxonomy): domain Eukaryota; kingdom Metazoa; phylum Mollusca; class Bivalvia; order Venerida; family Veneridae; genus Mercenaria; species Mercenaria mercenaria. The sequence continues at coordinate 32,971,323 of NC_069362.1, forward strand.
TAAGTTGTATGTAAGGAAATGAAACAGAATAAAGTCCTCAAAAATATCATGGAACATTTTCGAGATATTACATCTGTAATTCTGAAGTAACGTCTGAGACAGTCCGTGTATTTTGACCATTACTGTGGACCTTATGCTGTATTTTTCTACTACTGGTATACTTTAGCATAAATGTTTGCTTTGAATATCAGAAAAAAATGATATTATAAGATTTCTAGCAAGTACTGGTAGGCTACATTTAGTATTTTACAATATTTGACAAGTGTTGTGGTGTCAAAATTCAGAACATAGAATTTCTAATCAAATTTATATATACATATTTCTTTAAAAAAAATCGCCGATATTGCTTGTAAAACGGGTTGAACACCAAACAATTCATCCATAAGGGATTCGTAAAACAAAAATGTATTCACAATGTTACTGCAGATAGTAGGGGTACTTGGTAACATCAATGTTTGCTCGAAATTCATAAACAGTTATGGCGAGTATTTATAAAATGCTTCTAGAACTGCTTTACTATGTAATGCATGCATGTGGAGAAAGAAATGATACTAATATTTCGTTTAATTGATTTTACATTGGATAAATTTTCAATACTTTGGTTTAAACATATTTTATTTATAAGTCATTACATGAATAATATACAACAACAGAAATAAGGGAATTGGACAGAAAGCTAATTAGCTTACGTCTTTTCCCTTTCAATACTTTGCTTAATTAAAATGTAAAAATATCACCCATATTTTTCAGTTTGGCTTGGATTTTTTGAGGATTTTTTTCTGTTTTGCATGAGTACCTTAAGATTATAAATCATAACATAGACCTTCTGTTGGGATTAGTTTAAGGTTTGACTTTATTTCAAGTAATATAACCGGCCTAACAAATTTTCTAAGTGAGTTAAATGTTATTGTTCCAACAATATAAATTAAGAAAATGGGGATAATTCAAACATTATTAAAAATATGGGGTTTTCACTGAACAGTCCTAAATCAGTAAATTGTGTTTCACTATGTATCCTTCAGCGGTACCAGACGTAAGAAAATTAAATACTAAAAAGACAATTATTCGAAAATTATTCAAGATAGGTTAAATGTTTTTCGCTTTGGGCTACAATCACACATACGGATATGTCCATGCGTTGATGTACGGTGTGGATGGGATTGGTCTGTGGAGGGCGGACACGGAATAAGTACGGAGCAGCAGGTCTTAGTACGGGAAATATGGTGAGAAACGGGAAACAAACAAACAATACAGGACAGGATAGGTATGGCGTTCTACGTTGACCTACATTTAACTGCGCCTGGCAACTTGTCCAGCGCGTGGAAAGGTCTGCGGTGAACTACGTTGAACTACGCTTAAGTACGGTCAGCCTCGGATAACTACGTTCAGCTACGGCAAGGTACATTTCAGTATCGATAACTACGTTTTAGTAAGTTAACCTACGGATGAATAAGTTTCAACCAAGACTAAAGACACGCTCAAATGGCTACGGATCGCTCAAACTTTTGTGCATGTTCAAAAGTTGGAGAAACTTGAAAGTTTTGAATAAGTCTTGAATACGTTTTGATCAAGTGTTGGTACGGATCGACACGGGCTACTACGTTTCTATCCGTGGCTAGACGTAGCTATGTTTGACTGGGGTTTTTACTCTTGCGAATATTGACGATTATTATGTAAGCTTTCATTACATTCACTTCAGTGATTTCAAAGTTATCATAAAGATTGAATGGAACAGAGAGACAGACAGACAGACAGACGGACGGTCGGACTGAGTGCATTTCCATATCCCCCTCCCGCTTTGTGTTCGGGATAATTATTAGATGGACTTTGGTTTCGTAAAGCTTGTACAGGAAACAATGAACTATAAGCAAGCCAACTTCATAGCACTAAATTGCCTTTAACGTACTTCTGCTGGTAAGAATGTTATAGGATTTATACCTAAAGGCAGCTGAACTTTCAAACAATTACATACCCTCTTAACTCGTTGTTATATTGCTAAGATTTTGATGATGACAAGAAACAACAGAACGTTATTGTGTACGAGTACCACTAACAAAGCCAATAATGGGATTCAGTAATGCCGAAGACAGACAATTAGTCTACATCCTAAGTTGATTCCGCAAGCCTTCCGGAAAATTGTTTGTTCAAGGGAATAGCACTAATGAACATCGGAATGGCAGGAGCTCAATCAGCATCAATAAATCATGTTTCTATCTTCTTTTACCTGATTTGGACAGATTAAGTCTGATAATCCTATATAATATCCAAGGTAAATACTAATTAGACATTTAAGCTGACTGAAGTCCTTGGAAAATATTGAGGTCAATGTAATGTTAACTCGTTTTGTTTAAATCACTGTATACCATTTACAATATCAGCTTAAACAGATCTTGCATATGTCTTGCAGATCCTTATTCAGGCTTGCGGGGGTAAAATGTCAAACTTAAGAAACTGATCTATAAATGGTTTCGTACAAAGATTCTTCGTAAAGTTAGAATGACATAATTTTTAACATTTCTTCTTCTTTGGAAACAGTAGTACGTTAGGATAAACAATTATAGTAATAAACTGTTGAACATATGTTTACTTACGTGAACATTTTTATTATTCTTGGACAAGTACAGTAAGAGATTCCTACCGCATAATGAATATTTACTGACGTGTTTGACTATTTCTGAAGATGCTACCTTGTGTCATTCCCGGATATATACAAATGGCGGATACACAAGTTTGGGACTACTTCAACATTTTCGGACCGGGCATGATCTAAATGAATATTTAGTTATTATGACTGAAACAAAATGCTTAGGGATTCATATACTAAAATAACTTAAAGGTGCAAAATAAAGACAAATGAATAGACACAAATCTTAAAAATAACCTACACATTTTGTAATATAGTACTAAACATTATGACAGCCGTGCAATATTCCCTTGAAATCAACACAAGAACAGAGAAACAAATGATTGTTTCTGTATTTTCTTAGACTGACATGGGGGTCATTTTGTCCTATTTTCATGTTTATCGTTTTTCCGTAATCGGTCGGAAATTCTTCGGGATCACGTGATTTTAAAATTGTTTCAAACGAATATCCGTTTAAAGAAGCGCGACAAAATAATTGTATTTCCATGATGGTAATTATACACAACTTGCACGAAAAATATGAAATGTACAAAATTTATGTTTAAAATTGACAGTGATATATTAGGCCAAGAAAATGTGTTTTATGTCTAAAGTCTTATTAAATTAATGTAGCCATATGTACATAAATCAGTGTATTTAGTTAAATTTCAATCACATTTTGTTTCGGCAGTGTAAGACAGTTATTCATTTATATTCTTAAAACTACACTGAAAAGAGATTAACTGAAAACGTTTGCAGACGAAGATGTAAATACACTTTTATTCGGGAAGGGCCTGAATTGTTCTTCCGCAAACTTAAAGTATAGCTGTTTATTACCTGTATTATGAGAATGATTTTCATGAAGGTTTTGTGAGTTACAAAATTGTTGAATTCCATGTGCTAAGTTTGTAAAAACCACGTTATCGTTTGGGCATATAATATATTTTGCATCTATTTATAAATTATAGCCTCATTTCGTAGGATTCTTCCGAAAAAATCCGAAGATGCTCGACGGGTTCGTAAGCAGTCGGAAAACATACTTTCGGTTTGACATAGGCAACATTTTTTGTTTATTTGTTAGTTATTCTTGAACATATTCATGACTATTTGGTCAGATCTGATGCAGTGAGCCATATTTTCAGTAAATAGGAAGTCTAAGCTACAAACTCTGGTTTTCATATAATACCCGTTCGAGTGAATGAATGAATTTTTGATAGTGAAAATTCCTGTCAGAAAAACTCTATCAAACTTGGTTGTCTTAATGTAAGTGGTCTCCAAAAAAGGTTAAATTGCCCAGATTTTTGTGATTTGATACACAAGTATGACATTTTTTTGTGTTTCAGAGACTCATCTTGACAATACTGATATTGTTGATGTCAATGATTACGTATTTATTTCAAAACATAGAAGCCAAAAATATAAACGTAAATCAGGAGTTATTGGGATCTATGTACGTAATGAATTAGCACCTTTTGTTCAAATACTGCAGAATAATTCTGAATACATATTATGGGTCTCCATGAGTAAGACCTATGCTAATACGAGCGAAAATATCATTCTAGGCTCTGTGTATCTGCCGCCGGAGAATTCTCGTTTTTTCAATGAAGATGACTTAAATGATTTTGAAAACGAAATAACACAAATGTGTGGCGATAGCAAATATATTTTCATTGCCGGTGACACTAATTCTAGAACTGCAAAGCTAAAAGATTTTATTCCTACTGACCCCTTTATAAATGAATTATTCGATATAGACGAAAACATGCGAATTGACCTAAATAAATATACTGTACTTGAAAATCTATCGGTACCGTTAGAAAGGTGTTCGCTTGATACTAAAACCAATGCACACGGTTTTCGCTTAATCGAAACTTGCAGAAATAATAATCTTTTTGTTTTAAACGGAAGAATGTTTAGCGATAAAAATGTAGGTAATTTTACATTCAGAGAACGCTCAGTTATTGACTATGTTATAGCCACAGCGGATTGTGTTGAATATGTAACCGATTTTGAAATTATTAAAACAGATGCACTCTTTTCGGACGGACACAGTGTACTTCACTGGGAAATTAAGTTAGACAATAATTTAATCCCGGAAATAAATAGTACTGAAAACTTTCAAATTAATAAATCGCCATGGAACAGTAACCTCGAAAACGAATTCATAAATAATATTGATACAGATAACATAGAAACACTGTATTCTCAGCTACATAGCTATCCCCATTCTCAAGATACCATAGAAAATATAACATCACAATTACAGAAACTTTATCAGGACTCGGCAAGAAAAACTTTCCCAAATAAAACTAATTCGTATATTACTACTAATAAGGATAACAAAAATAAATCCTGGTTCGGTCCAAAATGTCATAAAGCTAGGAATAACTATCATGAAGCTAAAAACACCTTTCGCTCATACCCAACGGAAGTAAATAAATTACGCCTGCGCGACGCTAGTAAGATATACAAAAGAACAATTTACTTCTACATCAAAAAAGAAAAACAAAATAATTCGATAAAGTTGCGAAATATGAGTGAAAAAAATCCCAAGAAATATTGGAAGTTCCTTAATAACCTTAAACCTAAAATAAAAATAAGTCAGTCTCCTAACATTACCGAATTTTATGACCATTTTAAAAATGTAAATACTAACACGATTCTTGAGCAAAATAATTTTAATGAAAACATAACGCCTTCGCAGAACTCAAATATTTACTTAAATTCCCAAATAACTGAGGCAGAAATAGTGAAATGTATTAAAAATCTGAGTAATGGTAAAGCATCAAGTCCCTCAGACTGTTTAACTGTGTGCTAGACACAGGCTTCATCCCAAATGCATGGCTAGAAGGAACAATAATTCCAGTCTTTAAAAATAAATGTCAGACAAATGACCCAAACAATTATCGCCCAATTACAATTTTAAGCTAGTTAGGAAAGTTATTTACATCAATATTAAACAACAGGTTAACAAAATATCTTGAGGACAATAATATTTTACATGAAAATCAAGCAGGTTTTAGGAAAGGTTATTCATGTGCGGACCATATATTTACATTGTATTCTCTAACTGAAATACTTAAAAAGAAAAAGCAAAAACTTTTTTGTGCTTTTGTAGATTTTTTTCAAGCATTTGATAAGGTATGGCGAGTCGGTCTCTGGCATAAATTGTTACAAAATTCTATAGATGGAAAGTTCTTTGAAGTTATTAATAACATGTACAAAAATATAAAATCACGTATCTCATATAATGGATCTTTCTCAGACTCGTTCTTTCCGAAATAGGGGTAAGACAGGGTGAAAATTTGTCCCCTGTCCTATTTTCCATGTACTTAAACGACCTTCAAACTTACTTACGGAATAGTTGATCTGTTGGAGTAGAGCTACTTGATTCCCAAGATCTAACATTATGGCTTAAACTTCTTGTTCTACTCTATGCAGATGATACTATTTTAATCTCGAACTCATCATCTGACCTTCAAAACTGCTTGAATAGTTTCAACAATTACTGCACTAATTGGCATTTAAAGGTAAATTTAAACAAGACTAAAATAGTTATATTTGGGGCTCGACAATTGAGAAATTTCAGTTTCATCTTGGGTGAGGAAACTATTGAGATTTCTGACACTTACCACTATCTAGGGGTAACATTCTCCAGTAATGGTTCTTTTCTTAAAGCTAGAAAACACGTAGTGCAGCAAGCAACTAAGGCAATGTATCTATTATTTACTAAATCGATCAATTGAGATTTACCTTTAGACCTTATTATCAAATTATTTGACCACACCGTCCTACCTATACTGACTTACGGATCAGAAATATTTGGATACGAAAATCTGGAAATATTAGAAAAAGTGCATAATGATAGTAATGGACCTTTAAGGCCTGAGGCAAGCTGGGTATTTCATATTATTTTTAACATTTCAGTGTATATGTACTAATTATTATCGGTGTGAAAAATTTCGTCTGCATTCTTGATTTTATCTCAAGAGCAGAAAGTATGTACGTTATGTAAACCTAATGCGAGTTATTATGACGCCGTAATATTAAAGAGCAAAATTAACTATTTAACATAGTTTCTGTGATATTTTGACGTTGAAGACAACATGAAAATATGCACTATATAAACTATTGGTGATGTATGCATACTGTCATCATGGTACAAACTTCACATTAAATAGGACTAAATATTGTCCCAGATATATGATATATAATGACACATTTTATGTACTCATATGCCCGCATCAAATACTCTTGTATTTGGAGATGTTGATTTGCGATTACTAGTTATTGCTATGTAGGCCGGTATCCTCACTAAAAAGCATTAGCAATTACCCAGGAGATAGATCCTTACATAACTGTTTCCTTAACTGTATCTGCTGATACACTTGTAAATAAAAGAAATATAATCTCTGCTGATACGTAAACAGAAGAAATATAATGTATTGTGTTGAAGTCATTTGAAAACATCACTACATTTAAGCACACACAAATAGAGAACTATATGTGGCTAGTGCTATTATTATTATTATTATTATTATTATTTGAATTTTGCCCGAGAGATTTTAAGGATATGTCATTCTAAGAGGAGATAAGTGTATCAATGTCTTCCTTCCATTATTCCATTATCAATATAGCATTGATTAGTTAATTGAGCCGACGTAATCTGCTTATATAGGCATTTGTTACAGCTGTTGTATGTCAATCAACATTGACGTGTACACTGAAAATAGTTCAGTAGGGATAAAAGTACATGTATAACTCACGTAGGTTAAGTTACAAGTAAGCAAATGTCTCGTATGTATTTCTAAACATTATACAGGCGAACTCATATTGACGCAAACAAAACACACATTTGTAGACTGTGTAAATATATGCATGGAACAGACAATTCAAGTATGGTTTGTCCTCGGGATGCAAACCTTTGATTCTTCTAATTTATGCTACATGGTCCAATAGCCATGTATCAATCGCCTAACACTAACATTGGTTTATAAAGGATTTGCTTTCCTTTAAATATATCTTGAGAAATTAGAGAAACTGTCACGAACACTCTGAGTATAAGAAGTTACTGTAGTGAAAGTAAACGTAGAGTGGCTCCTCCGTAATCCTTTTGTGAAAGCTTATTAGCGGTTGTGTCAACTTGTGTGCGTGTCAGAGAAATCTCATACTTCAGCGTTTGATCCCAAACAAAACCAATTCACATTATACACATTTCGGAAAAGATACGCTTGATAATAACTGCCATTTTTTCATAATGCAAAGTTATAGACATAATATTTGTCACAAACTGACATACGGGCCTCATCTGTAGTTTAAATACAGGTATTGCATCATCTTTTTTTTTTTTTTTTTTTTGAGTTATTTAGGTAAATGTCAGACTTTACGCAAAAAATACCTTTCATGTTTTCCTGTATTTCATAACTTAAATTTACATGTAAATTTTATTAAATTCGGTTCAGTAATAAGAAAGTTGGTATTTTATAAACTTCAGTAATTTATGTTTTTATCCCCAAAACCACTATAACGGGCCTTAAATTGTCAAATTCAAATCCGCGCCAAAGTAGTCAGATTTCTCGGCTATATCGTGATTCCCGTGGAAATGCAAATAGTCACGCATAAGTCGTGAGTCCCATGAAATTAAGTATTTGGCGGGACATAACCCTACAAGTAGACTGGACTAGATATGCCTAGTGCACACCACTTTCGACATTAGACGAATTTACGTCAGATTGATTTTTCTTGGTAGAAATTTATGCTCGATCGAGAAGTTTATTTGTTAGATTTTTGTATAATTTTTGAATTACGATTTTTATTTAGTAAATTTTTATTCATTTGTACTGAAATTTGTGTAACATGATAATTGTAAAGTACTCTTTGTCATAAACAAATGTCAAACATGTCGTTGTTAATTATGGAACGCCGATACTGCATTGCATTGTTAAATCCATGTGGCAAGTCTAGTAATGTATGTAATATGTTATCGTAATTTGAAATTATTGTGTGCCAGTCTATAGCACATCTAAACAGTGTCCGTTTTGTTGAATGGAATTTGATATTATATTGATACCAGCTATTGTATAGCGTTTGATTTGCATTGAATTATGTTAATTTGTAGTCGTAAATAATAGCTGAAGTTTATCATTTCCTTATCTATAATTTTTCATCATAAACTTTTCATATCTTTCCATACTTTAACTTTAGACTTTTAAGTAATTAGTTTTAAGAAATAATGGAAGCAATAAGTGACGTTTTTTAATCACGTGACGTATGAACTTAGTAGCACTCATATTTTATATAAGTAGCACGTATTATTTATGGCAGCCTACGGAGGTATGGAGTACCCAAAGGAGAAGTTTTATGCCCTTACTTACTTGTTTTGCTATGGCGCTTACCATATGTTATATATTTTAGCTTCTTCCACCAGACGACGTTTACCTGGTGATGTCACGACCCGGAAGTACAATACCCGAGGTTATTTTATCTTCACTCGCCTGGATGTGATTTTCCCAGCGCAGAGCTTTCGTCCCTTGGTTGTGCAGTAACCCGCAAAGACGATGACTTTTGCCATCAATTGAAACAGCTCAGGGATGCAAACACCTACCATCATAGGGAGCCAAAACGGAGTCAACGTTTTCACGGTTTAGAGAGACTTTACCTGAAGATCTGTTGTTTATTTTTGTGCTACTTACAGTTCGAAGTAAACGGAAACCCCTGTGTTACGAAACGTTTAGTGTTAGGACTTTATACCTGTTAAAAGAGTTACTGAGCTGAGCTTTTTTCCTTCCTTTCTTACAGTAAGATTTTTTTTTCAGTTTTCATTTATTCATTGTAAATTATCATTTTCTGTAAATAAATTTGTAAATATTGTAATGGGTGTTGATTTGTTCTGATAGTTATTGTTCCCGGTACGTCCATCCTGTCACAATATTATAATATTATGTCTACCAGGTAAGCAATATCTTTTGGGTACCGTAACGGTTATCAAACGAAACACGTACAATACACGATTCTTACAATGCACATTTTGATAAGCGTTTTTTTAATCTTCAGTATGAACTTTGTTAAAAGCATTACAGATGTCAATGAAAATTCTAGTTTATTTAATACATAGTTTATGTACAGTTCTTAAAGATACTTTAAATTATGAATGCATTTATAGACTGATGGAATTAGGTAAAAAGGCAAACGAAGTGAAAAATTTCGTAGCTTTATAATTTTTCCCAATGTATTAAATGCTATCGTTCCAGGTTTCTCCGCTTTATTACCACTTTTATCCTGAAGCATATAAAAGCTGCTTCCACTTTTTACAATATTCAGTATTATATCAAAGATCTTTATCGTTGACGTGAATATTCCCAGTGCATCGATTAAACTAGCGTTGTATATTTATATACGATGAACGGTTATACGTCGGGCGTATTAATTTCACGAGACAATAGAACGAAGTATTACCGCCCGAGTGTAAATAGTGTTCAAACACAGGCTTGCTATAAATTATTTCTATTCTAATATGTCCTTTATTGTAAAATTTAAATCCAATTGACAGAACTGTGTCTTCGCGCATGCATGGTGCCGAATGGTAGGTCGTCATGCTCCTCTGTTTATACACGTCAGGACCAGAATATTTTTTACTTCGTTAAATAGTTTTTCCATTATCAAGAATTTGTGGAACTTGTCTAAAATAACTCTGGAATGACAGCTACTGTTTCTCAATGCACAAAATATTAACATAAATAAGCATGACAAATTGTGAAAAACTGTGTTTATAAATCTTTGATTACAGATTTAAAAGCGATCGATATGTACAAATAGGAAACGTATTTACTGTTTTCTGTATTCCGATTGTTCTCTAATATGTTTCGTACATATGACTTATATGCCCTTACAACGTAATGACACAGGAACGCAATTACCGTGTACCCTACATACAGGAATGCAAAACCGTACACCCTACATACAGGGACGCAAATACCGTACACCCTACATACAGGAACGCAAATACCGTACACCCTACATACAGGAACGCAAATACCGTACACCCTATAAACAGGACCGCAAATACCGTACACCCTACATACAGGAACGCAAATACCGTACACCCTACATACAGGAACGCAAATACCGTACACCCTACATACAGGAACGCAATTACCGTACACCCTACATACAGGAACGCAAATACCGTACACCCTACAAATACCGTACACCCTACATTGATACAGGATATATAAGGATATTATTTTCCAAGTAACCCTACAGCAACAGAGTAAACATTGTAATCGAAACAGAAAAGTTCGTAACGTCAAAAACACCCCAATAACAGCCTTACGAGACGATATCTTTGATAATCTGTAGATGACAGATCCGTTTTTCAGAATATCATTCAAAATGTTTACTTTAAAGTATCTGAATAACTTTGGGAAATAATTCTCGGAAAAGAATTTAATCCTCAACGACAGCTTCAAAACCAGGATGTAGAACATTCCAAGAATGAGAAAAAAAGACTTACGACGTTTAGTAAACACATTTTGCATTGATAAATTGGATCTATACGTTGTTTTAGAATTTATTTGAAGACAAGTTTTACCTGTCTCGTTGGCAGTAAACTTATATTTGGACCTTTATTTTCAAAAGGCTGTCAGCTCGTATGTTTAACAAAATATAAACTTAAAATACGAACTCTGTTCTGCAGATCAAGAGATCTTTAGCTCGAACCCCGATCAAGAAAATGAAAATTTCTGACATAATGTTATGTCCCAATCTAGTTTAGAAGACAGTAATGATTCTTGCCAAGGATGTATCGGTGCTACACATTGTTCACGTTAATGAAACTTCGCACACAGCTAGGCTAAGTTAGAGATATTTAATCAAACTTGGCATAGCTTTTTGGATTGAACAGACGGGGAAAACTGGTGCAACCCAACACTTTTTCTTTTTTCAGTTGATCCCTTTTTTTCCCTCTTAATGATTTCATTCGATGGATTTTTTCTTCATATTTCTTAATTAGAAAATAGGGTAATGAAATTGTAAAGTTAAGTTAAAACATTACGATTACTATTCTTTTGTATCTATTCTGAATAGTCAATATATACTTATTAAAAGGTCGGTATTGGATGGTTACCCGACCCATGCTGACCGTTTGACGGGGAAAATAAATGGGATTACCCTATTTTTTGGACCCGAAACAATAAAAGAAAAGTTCAAGATTTTCCTTACTTCAGGTCTTTTCTCTTTGACCACACAATTCTCACTGTTTGTCTCTAGGAAATCCTGGCCAAGTTCAAAATTGTGTTACCAAAGGTGAAAGACTACGAATTAAAGAAAACTCGTTTAATCACTCAAGAAGACACATTATCTACTTGATCATCATAGATCTTTGTCATAATGTTTGAATTAAATTACATAGGTAACAAACTAGATAATTTTCCACTTTATTTTCGTTACATTTTGAAGGATTTTCTTATAGATTTTATTGGTCATAATAATTGTCAGTATACATACATGATAATTTTGTAGCTGCGCCACTTTTTATACACCCCTTCGGAGAAGGAGGGGTATATTGTTTTGCAGATGTCGACCGGCCGATCGGTCTGTAGGCCGGTATGTAGACCAATCTGTTTCCGAATGATAACTCAAGAACGCTTAGGTCTAGGATCATTAAAGTTGGCAGGGAGGTTGGTCATAACCAGCAGATGATCCCTAGTAATTTTGAGATTTGTAGGTCAAAGGTCAAGGTCAAAGTTACCCGAAAGAGTTAAAAGGTTTTTAGATGATAACTCAAGAACGCTTAGGCCTATGTTCATGAAAATTGATAGGAAGGTTAATCATGACCAGCAAATGACCCCTATTGATTGTGAGGTTATTAGGTCAAAGGTCAAGGTCACAGTGACCCGGAAAATAAACGGTTTCCGGATGATGACTCGAGAATACTTGGGCCTAGGATCATGAAAGGTGATAGAGAGCTTGGCCATGACCAGCAAATGACCCCTATTTATTTTGAGATCAGTAAGTCAAAGGTCAATTTCACAGTGACCCTGGAACAGTTAAACGGTTTTCGGATGATAAATCAAGAATGCTTGGGCCCAGGATCATGAAAGTTTATAGGAAGGTTGGTTATAACAAGCAAATGACCCCTATTGATTTTGAGATCAGTAGGTGAAAGGTCAAGGTCACAGTGACCAGGAACAGTTAAACAGTTTCTGGATGATAAGTCAAAAACGCTTGGGCCTAGGACCATGAAAGTTGACAGAGAGGTTAATCATGACCAGCAGATGATCCCTATAGATTCTGAGGTCAGTAGATCAAAAGTCAATGTCACTGAGACCCGGAACATTTAATGGTTTCCAGATGATAACTCAAGAACGCTTAGGCCTAGGATCATCAAAGTTAATAGGGTAGATGGTCGTGACCAGCAGATGATCCTTATTACTTTTGAGGTCAGTAGGAAAAGGTCAATGACACAGTGACCTGGAACAGTTAAACAATTTTCAGGCGATAACTTGAGAACACTTGGGCCTAGGATCACGAAACGTAATAGTGAGGTTGATCATGACCAGCATATGACCTCTATTGATTTTGATTTCAAAGGTCAAGGTCACATTGACCCAGAGCAGTAGAATTTTGTGTACAGTGACCAAATAATTTCTGTTCCTTGTGCAATTACTAAATGGGGGGGGGGGGTGGGGGGGGGGGGGGGGGCATTTCGTGTTATACGAGCTCTTGTTCTGGTGGGGATGACAGATAATGATGTGATGGGAGATGATAGCATGATACCAGGAGAAAATCTCAAGATATCATGCCCCGAACCAAAGCTGTGAAAGTCATGTGAGCAATCAAGGGCCATTGTGGCTCTTCTGTGTTTTTACGAATAGTTCTTAAATTCAGTTATGGTATATAAAACATCTATCTAGTGTGTCTACGTGACGATTTTCAGAACGTCAAAATTATCTAGTATTATTGTTAGCTGCAGGGAAACACGGCTATTTCATTATATGCTTTAGGGAATGTTTGCTTGATTAGCGCAGTAATTGAACGTAATGATAAGGAAGATCGACAAAAATAATTGGCTAGTTTAGGGTAGTACTTGTTACAGAAATACGTTTGTTTTAATGTATCGGTTAGGAATCATTTTTGTCAGAAAGCGCCGGCAAAGCACTGTTTGCAAGCGACGTATTTAAAACACATACACTGCTTCAGCACATATACAAACCCTACATAGAACAGTATCACATCAGTATTTAGTTTAGCACAATGGGTTTTACAACAACTGAATGCGTATTACACGCGCCGTGATGTGGATCCTCCGTTGGTTTCAAATACTTGTGATCGTCTTCGTTCGTTGATTTTAACATGCAGTGTCCTAAACTCTTGATAATTTCAATTTCATTGAAATTGATTTTAATATACTAAACTTCAAGTATGTGCTAGGTAAAGTGAAAGCTGTCGAATGTTTCATTAGCTCTAACAAACAGATCAAATCATACCGTGTCTGTTATTTTTGCTTGGTTATGGTTTACGCTTCTAAAGGTTCCTCTTGTAGATTTTAGTAATTAACAACTATTTTCAACTACCATGTAGCGACCGTTAAACGTCATCCCGTTCCTGGACTCAATGTTGTTAATATTCTGGTTGTGTAGGACCATGGAGCCTGTCTGATTATTTTGCTTCGTTGCGTGCTATGGGTATCTTTGATTTTTACATACTCTATATTGAGATACAGGCTGAACACCACTAAATCCAGCTGTTCTTTATTTCATATAAAATCCACTCACTTCATAACGGTGTTTCGACATTTTCTAGCATATCAGATTTTCAGAGACTTATATTCCCATAAAGAACTAGATCGCTACTTCAGAAAAACAAAAAGAAAAGGGGGTGTTAACTTTTATATAAGAAAACTACAGTTCGTTAAATACAACCCGCTGAATTTACTACTTTTCGCTTCTTTCAATTTCTCTTTTCGTGACATTAAATTCTTACGCCGCCATTTTTATCTAGCATGCGATAGGAACATGCCGATTTCATTAGAATGCAAAGTGATACATACTGAAACGCGGTAGGGTAAAAGTAAGCACGTTGCTGCCGAGAAAATGCACTAGGAAAGGAAAAAAGATTAGTACTATTTATATCTGGACTACTTGTGACTAGACCTGCGGAGGCTTACATTCTATTTGGTAGTGATCAGCCTATAAGAGAACATTTTTGTTTGATTTTTCCATGAATTTGCATTCATTCTCAAGGTACACCTATTTCACAATGATTCTGCTTTGTTTTCGTGCAAAATATTGAGAAACATAGAGAAATCACAATTCATTACAGGTCACCCCCATCCCCAAAAATACGCAAAATTTAGCCCTGTGCAAGCAATATTTCAATTAATTTTACCTTATTCGTGGAATTTACATTTAACATCCATTTAATCGTTACGATGTTTGTCATTTTCATTCAGAAACATGCTAATTTAAATATTATTTAGACAACTGAAGTGCTAAAATGCGAGAAAAGACCTTTACTAGGTCCTAAAACGAACCAAAACAGTGCCACCTGGTCGAAAATTCGATCTAAATTCCAAAAACACAAGAAATTTAAGCGTTTTCAGCCATTTGTTACCGTTTTACATCATAAAGAATAGATTAATGGCATTTCCATTCATTTTCGAGGTGTTTCAGAAAATAACATGTATTGCCCCTTATAGGCTGAACACCACTAAATCCAGCTGTTCTTTATTTCATATAAAATCCACTCACTTCATAACGGTGTTTCGACATTTTCTAGCATATCAGATTTTCAGAGACTTATATTCCCATAAAGAACTAGATCGCTACTTCAGAAAAACAAAAATAAAAGGGGGTGTTAACTTTTATATAAGAAAACTACAGTTCGTTAAATACAACCCGCTGAATTTACTACTTTTCGCTTCTTTCAATTTCTCTTTTCGTGACATTAAATTCTTACGCCGCCATTTTTATCTAGCATGCGATAGGAACATGCCGATTTCATTAGAATGCAAAGTGATACGTACTGAAACGCGGTAGGGTAAAAGTAAGCACGTTGCTGCCGAGAAAATGCACTAGGAAAGGAAAAACGATTAGTACTATTTATATTTGGACTACTTGTGACTAGACCTGCGGAGGCTTACATTCTATTTGGTAGTGATCAGCCTACAGTGGTTTTGTCTGACCGAAATGTTTACAGAAATGAATAATCAAGCCTAACTCCTTACTGCCGGTTCCTCTCATGATGCTTTGACGGTCGCATCTTAAACATGATTTTCAGCAAATGCGAATTACTGTAGATCATTAAAATAGAAAAAAGTGGAAACTCCAACAAAAACGAAATTGTTGCAGGTTCAGCTTGATTGATTAAAATATTTCACATTCTTATAGACTCCCCCATTGCATTTGAATTATTAATATAAATGTCCTGCATATTATCAACTAGAAGCATATATTTGGATCAGCAAAACAGGTACAGTTTTCAAATGATAGATGTTCCAGGAATATTGTTTGATCTATTGCTAAGCTGATAAGTATTCGGTTCTATATATTTTCTTCATTTTTGCAGTGTCATAGGTTAACATCATATGAATAAAAAGGTTGCTGTACACTCGTGTATATCGTGAAATGACAGCTTTTATTCATACAGTTCTTTCAATACTTCTTATTTAGCCTATAATTATATCACCCTTATAATAGCCCCGTTATTTCTGTAATGCTCCCTTCTACTAACCCATGCTAACCATGCATCATTGCACTTGCCAAATGGTAATCATTCTATAAGGACACAATTTATATACAAAATACATTATCTTAGCAGCTGCAGTCTTCCGTTGGTTCTGCCGAATTTCAATAACCTACATATATTATATTTGAAGAAGATCCCTTAGCTGCGTGCAAAAAACATATTATCTACATGACCTACATCGTTTTTACATATAGTGGACATGTAGTCAACACACAGCCACCACTTCGTCATATGCTAGCATGTATGTTTCTCAGAAATATTGTACGTTATGCAAGAACACCTTAACAAAGCACACGGATTGTCTGAAGATGAGTAGGCTGGCAGTCCTTTTGCCACTGTATCAACGAATCTCACAACATCAAGCTGTATATAATGAAATGAATGAACTGGCACGCAGAAAAGTGCTGTTCAAATGTTCGAAATTAAATGTAATCACAAAGTCACCGTGTTCGAACGTTCAATGATGTGTGATTCGTGATAGAGTGGCGAAACACTTGTTATAAGGGCTGCCAAACCTACACATATACAAACGCATGCATGTTTGTTGGAAATATCCATATTCAAGTTAAATTGTACGTATGCATCAACACCTTAACAAAGCATACAAATGGTAGAATGTTACGCTTTCTGCCAGTGGTGAATCTTTCACAATATTCTATTACAGTTTTTATTATCAGACTTTGCCTCCTTATAGTGATGTCGTTTTCGACTTACTGTCAATTATCTAACACTAGTGTGACGAAACGACACAGCAAGTCATTAGGTGTTAAAGCCAGGTCCTCCTGGAAACAAGATCTTAAATAGGTTCATTAACATCAGTTCCTGAACTAAAGAACTAAACTGCTTAGCGTCTGGATAAAAACAGATTTATTCATAGTACAGTTTAGTTACAAAATACTTTGATAAAGATGGAGATTATGAGTGTATAACAAAACCGTTCTTAAATTAAGTATATGTTTATATAAACTGTAACATTAAACTTTCACGCATGTTTTATGATATTTGCGTTTTTGAAATACGTGCTCATTTTCGGGACATAAAATTATAGAAATATCTACGTTTATGAAATACAGACGTAATTAGATAGATAGATTTCTGTGTATAATGTACATGTTCATGGCAATATAAATAACAACATGCAGATTACAATGAACAAGTATGCATGTTAAATAAAGCCATGTCATATACATTATAACACAAAGGATGACACAAAAAAGAGATAGAAATCATCTCCTATTTCCATTGTGGTTCTTGTGTAGTATAATATGGTATGACAATTATCACAGAATATTAAAAAAAAAACATATATTTTGGAGCTTATCTCTTTAAACACAGCTTTTAGACACACTAGATCGGCTGAAACTAATTTTCGATCAGCTTATATTCTACCCAGGCTCATGTCTGTGCTTGAAATAAGGCTTAGAGGGGCACCTTGGCTCTTCCTCAACCATTAACACTGAAAAGTCGCCATGTGACCTGAGTGTTGATCCATCCGACAAAAATACAACAAGCATTGATAAGAACATGACATATTAAGTTATGTTTGGTTTTGTAGAGATATTAGAGCCTTTCTCAGCTGGGATTTTATTTACATTGTGTTGTCTAACTTGCTGAAAATAGGGTAAGTGCGAGGTTGGCATGCCCTAAACGCGTTTAAACCCCTAGTTTCCTTTATATAGGTTACTGACCGTTCCAAGGCGGTGCCCCTATTTTCAACTGGTTTTCTGTCTGTCTTGTATTGTCTGTTGCGTATGTTTTCTTGTTTGTTGTAAGCGTTTTTTCCTCCTCCTCACTCCCACTATCGCCCCCTCCTTTTCCCCGTATCTCACTTTTGTCAATCTGTGAGAATGAAAATGTGGCCATCTATGCAAACAATTTAGTCTTATTCAACCGCGCAGATCATCGCTGGGTAACTCATCGCTACGTAGATATATAAAATATTTTAGGCAGAATAATGCAATTTTAAATAAAGGCAAATTTCCTGCTAAACTTAAAACAAGCTCAATGCTAGCTGCTATGACCTAATTGAACAATGTAAAGTGGTTCCTGAAATAAGTGTGATTCAGTGAATTTATTATATGTTCTTTTATGGAGAAGTGGACTCCTAAGTTTTTAATTTGGTTTTAACTGAGCTCTGGATCGAGTACTCAATAACGGAAGGGTTCCTTGTGATACGAAGATAATATATATCGTGGGACAACGCAACTAAACGGGCCTCATGAAGAAACCGGTGTAACATTGTAAACTGAGGCCTCCATAGAATAATGACCCCCCCCCCGCCCCCGGGGTGGGGGAAGGTCAATAAACAGTGAATAGACTGGGGGTCAGTTTACACCGGCCTCGACTACTGTATGAACTGTAAATATGTATGAACAAATTATTTTTGTAAAGTGTTGGTGCGCCGTAAAACCCAAATAAATAAATAAATAAATTTTTGTAAAGATGACCCCTTTGTGGAAAACATTTCAGACCCGTTAGTATTTTATGTAATCAATTACAGGGGCGTAGGAACAGGGGGGCACGTGCCCCCCAATATTGGCCAAAATTGACAAATTTTCTTAATTTTACACTGAAAATTTACAAAAATTTTGGCTGTGCCTCCTCAATAATTACAAAAACATAGATCGTGCCCTCTCAATCCCAAATTGCTTCCTACGCTACTGAATTAAGCGGACCCTTTAACACTACTTGCCCTTCGGTATATATAAACAATCAGGCTAGATTGGCTAGACACACTATCAAAGGAGTTCCACAGGGATCTATATTAGGGCCTGTTATTTTTGATATAAAAAGACGTTTATTATGTAAATCATACATGACAATACCCTGTTATGCATATGACAATACACTATGATTCAGCCGCCGTTATGTATTCAAACAACCCTTAGAAACAGAAAGTAAATCCTTTATAAACTGGTTTGACATCAGTCAAATGCAAGCATCACAGATAAAAATTCACAACCATTTTTTTAGGAAACAATTCTTATAATGCATTAAAATCCTTCAATACTAATATCAAATGTGAAAATGAAGTTAAACTGTTAGATGTAGACGTAAATGTAGACTCAGAGCTAAATTTTAATGGCCAAAACAAACCCATGACACGGTCACGGATGTCCACAGTAAATTGTTGCATGCGGTACGCCAAAATGACCAAAACTAAGACATTTCAAGGGCACGGATGGCCACAGTAAGTGCTTGCATTTGTCACTTTGAAATTTCCATATTAAACACATGATACCGTCACAGATGGCCACAGGAAACCTTTGCAAGTCTCACATTGAAATGACTATTATACCTCCATTATAAGGTCACAGATGGCCGCAGGAAAGTTTTGCAAGTCTCACATTGAAATGACTATTATTTCTCCATGAAGGTGATGGTCGCAGGAAATTCATGCACGTGGCACTCTGAAATGGTCAAATCAAAGTCTTTACACGGTCATAGATGGCCACAGTAAATTCTTGCATACGGTACTCCAAAATGACCAAAACTAAGACATTTCAAGGGACGGATGGCCGCAGTAAATTCTTGCATGTGTCACTTTGAAATTTCCATATTAAACACATGATACAGTCACAGATGGCCACAGAAAACTTTTGCAAAAGTCTCACATTGAAATTTTTATTTCTCCATGATATGGTCACAGATGGCCGCAGGAAATTCATGCATGTGGCACTCTGAAATGGCCAAAAACAAAGTCATGACACGGTCACGGATGGCTGCAGTAAATCCGTGCATGCAGTACTCCAAAATGATCAAAACTAAGACATTTTAAGGGCACGGATGGCCACAGTAAGTGGTTGCCTGTGTCACTTTGAAATTTCCATATTAAACACATGATACAGTCACAGATGGCCACAGGAAACTTTTGCAAAAGTCTCACATTGAAAATATTATTTCTCCAGGATAAGGTCACAGATGGCCGCAGGAAATTCATGCATGTGGCACTCTGAAACGGCCAAAACAAAGTCATGACATGGTCACGGATGGCCGCAGTAAATTTTTGCATGCAGTACTCCAAAATGACCAAAACTAAGACATTTCAAGGGCACGGATGGCCGCAGTAAATTCTTGCACGCGATACTCCAAAATAACCAAAAAGTAAGACGTTTCAAGGGCACGGATGAAAACAGTAAGTACTTGCATGTGTCACTTTGAAAAGACCATCATTTCACCCATTATAAGGTCACAGTTATATTGTAAAAGGGCTAAAACAAAGTCAGGACATAAAAAATTATTTCCTTTCATACTTTTTATACACAACAATGCGTTTAAATTATGTGTCATACAAATATATTTCAGATATAAACAAAACATGTTAATAACAGAGAGATTCAATTTTTATTTGATTATGTCAGCGAGCATGACATTATTTGCAGTGGAGTACATATATCTTTCACATAGCTGTTCAGTATGGTACGCATGGCAACAACGCTGGTAACCCCACTGCGGCACATCTCTTCAATTTTCTTAGACAGGCGTGAGTCAATTGGTTCCGGTGTTATCTGAAGAAAAGAAAACTTTAATAAATGTTGAGGCTGGTGCACCAGTAATCAAGAGGTGGGATGACACAATAAACAGACAAAATTACGTCTTAAGCAAACAGCAGTTTAGCTGTTTACTATGGTATATTAAGGATGTGTTCACTTTTGTGCATTAAATTTATACTAAAACGCTTTGCACTGAGAAAACAATCTTCAGGATAATGAGCTCATTAAATTACTGACATGGATAGTATTTAGTATTTGACATAATTCCTCAGATGACTATGGTATGCCTTTTATAATCAACCTAAAACATTGCAGGACTTGTTCTTCTAATTACCAGACACATAGACAAGAAGAACAATAATTGCAAAAAAAAAAATTATGAACCCCCTACCCGCTCATATCCTATATTAAAATCAACAGGAAACAAGCAAATTCACTGAATTGATATCCCCTGCCGAATGATGTTGACAATAATGGAATCCATAGTTGGATCTAATATTCAGTAATAAAGGGCCAAATTTCAACTATACACGTGGATTACGATAGTACTTCATGTACATCATCTGCCTATCCATACCAACACTCAATTCCAAGTTTCAACAAAAACCTGATAAAGACCTTTTTCAAAACTTCTGTAGACAGACATTTTGGGCTATAAAATAGCTTAATAAAAAAAACAAAGGGCCATAACTCAAACATAAATGGATGGATTACGACAATGCTTGACATGCATCATCTGCTTATCCATATCAACAATCATACCAAGTTTCAAAAAAATCTGACAAAGGACCTCTTTAAAAATGCTCTGGACGGACATTTTTGGCTATAAAATAGGTTAATTAAAAAAAAAAAACTAAAGGACCATAATTCAACCAAATATAAGTGGATTGTGATAATAGTTGTTGTGCATCATCTACTCATCCACACCAACGACCATACCAAGTTTCAATAAAATTTGACAAAGGAATTCTTCAAAATTGCTCCAGACAGGCATTTTTGGCAATGAAATGGGTTAATTGAAAAACAACAAAGGGGCATAATTCAACCAAATATTAGTGTATTGTGATTATACTTCGTGTGCATTATCTACTCATCCATACCAATAATCGCACCAAGTTTCAATAAAATCTGACAAAACTGCTCCGGACGGACATTTTTTGCTATAAAATGGGATAATGAAAAAACACAAAGGGCCATAATTCAACCAAATATAGGTGGATTGTAATGATACTTGGCGTTATCTGCCCATCCATACCAACCGTCAGACCAAGTTTCAATAAAATCTGACCAAGGACTCCTTCAAAACTGCTCCGGGCAGACATTTGTGCTATAAAATGGGTTAATTGAACAACAATTGGGCAGAATCCAACCAAATACAGGTGGACTGCATTGATATTGGCATGCATCATCTACTCATCCATACAAACAATCATACCAAGTTTCAAGTAAATTGGACCAAGGACTTCTTCATAACTGTTCCGGACAGACAAAAGTGTGACGGACCGACGGGCGGACGGACGGACAATGCCAAAACAATATCCCTCCGCCTTTGGCGGGGGATAACAATATAACAGCAGGTTAATGAGGTTCTGCTATAATACCTCTTCAAATGTATTACATGTGTGGTCTTCAGTATATTACTCGGAATAATTTGTATTTTATACGGACCTCCTAGTTTCAGTAGTTTGCTACAGGGGATAGCCAATTTTACGACATGCACGGATGGACAAAAGTGAGACCCTTCCATTGCAAATGCGCTCCTTTTTGCATCCTCTTCCCCTTTACTTTGAGTTAGTTTTCGTGGCTCCCCTTTATTTTGGCTGCCGGGATCCTAAGGCGGTACACGATTGTTTTTTTTGCTTATATGGGTGCGTTTGTGAGCTTGTGAGTCTAAAGCGGTGCCCTACTGTGTTCTTGTATCTTACTTGTCTGTTTTTCTATGTTAGTTAGTTGGTGTGGTTGTCAATCTGACTAAAGTACATATCCTATTACGCTACGCATAGGATCTGAGAACGACCTATTCATTGCCTCGTTCTGACGATCCTTTCTCTAGCCAATCAGAGCCTAACTTACAACATCTTGCAAATCTACCTGTAGCCTTGACTTTTGATATTTACAATTTTTATGTCATAATGTATCAGATAGCCGGTTAGCTCAGTCGGTAGGCCACTTGCTTTGTAAGTGAGGGGTCCCGGGTTCGAGCCCTGGAATGACTGCACATTTTTCTTACTCTTTGACATTCGAACAAGTCGTCTGATTGGATAAAATAAAAATAGCAATACTGGAAATCTAAAATATACAGAAGACGAATGTGAATGGGTCGTTCTCAGATCTTCGTTTAGAAGATCAAGTACTTTAGTCAGATTGGCTTGGTTGTGTGTTTATCTTTGGTACATGTATGTCTGCGTTATTGTGGTTTACATTGTAATGTAACTGTGATTAAGGAACGTAGCATTCCCTTTGTATTTTCATCCTACTTTCCCCTTCAACTTCACCCCCCCCCCCCCCACACACACCTCCACCCCCACCCCCGCTTTTACTGACCACTTCCATCCCCTCTATCTATATTTGGCATAAATTTATATGTACCTGTTAGAGTTTTGAAGCAACCCGTCTGTAATATTTTTTCCATTACAGCTTCTTTTTATTGTGGGCCTACTTTGCAAATGCGTGGCTCTGAGGCTGTGTTTTTGGTGCTCTATGCTTCCGAGAAATCTACCCTTTCCTATTATCTTTTATGACATCCTCAGCTATGAAATGATGAAATTAGCATTGCGTATTAGTACTCAGAGGTACCAACTTGAGAAACAAGTGACGGGTATCAACAATGTACTCGGCAGGACTGAATTCAGTTGTGACCATGTAGATTAAGGTCGATATTTCATAAATTTCTGCATATGAAATGTTACTCGTATTATGTTATTCAATGTGTAGTTTAGGTATCAAATATGTGTAAGAGGTTCAGTGTTCATCATGATAAAACTAGGTTTGTGTAATGGTCTAGGGTTACATTGACAGTTGTGCACAATAGAAATGTTGTATCCTATTCTGAAACGTAATTACCTGTAAACATCATGGAGCTTTGTTCTACCTTAAGCCATGTACAATTTGTCGAGATATAATGCAAATTAATTTACTTAGATTTATATATATGGTGATCAAGATACGAATGGTTTTGATTTATACGAAGGCGGTCGAGGAATTTTCTTTAACTATAGACGAAAAGGACCCACTAAAGACGTTACGTGATATCTTATCGTTGTAAAAAATCTTATAACCTCCGATAAAATATCATAAATAGATATACCTAGAGATCGTGTACAGTAGTATGTACCTCCTAAAAAACGAATTTATATTTTGAAATTTAGACTGGCAAAATGTATGTACCAAATTGTTGAGAAGAAGTAGAAAGGCTTTCTACAGAGTTTACGTTTTCCTTGTATGACGGACATTAGCACTTCTACCTACATTGAACATTTTGTAGAAGATACATACATACTTTTTCAAAAGTATTGTTTCATTATGTTGATCACTATATCATTATTTCCCTGGTAGTCCGGGTGTAAGGAAAATTCAAACCATATACATCAAAAATAATAACATTTGGTTTAATTTAATGTGAAATTAGACCATTAAAAAGTTGCTGTACTTCAACTTTATAAAAGGGTATCTTCTTTCATTAACCAGGCTAGTTGGATAAGTGTGTTGGATGATTATTTGTTATACAAAAAATATCGAAACATTTCTAAAATAATGTTTTAAAAAAAACGATGTTTTATGTTTTCTACGACTGACATTCGAAGTATATGTAATAAATTATTTACAGTGAAAGCCTCTCCTCAATTAGGTATAAAAACTTTGAGAAGCAATTGGTCTACGAAGTATATAAATCATTGTTAAGGGAACTGATCTGTCAGCAGGGAGGAAGGTGTTCTTTCTCGTTGTAGAATAAATGATACCCGTTTGACTCATTCTTATCTTCTGAAAAAAGCAGATCAACTTTTGTACCATGTCAAACACTGCTTACTATTAACTTCGCTCCAACACGTACCCATACCATGACGTTCAACTTTTGAAAGAGTTGTTTGAAAAAGTTTTAATTAGCAATATTTTATCCCTTTTAAAGCAGGTAGGCATTTATCACAATGATATTTTAACGCTTTATGTGAAAATAGATTTTTACATAAATGTTTAATACAACTTCTATGCGATATATATGACATTTTTGTGTCGATTCACCGTAAAATCCAACACACTCACTAATGCAAACTTTATGCAAAATTGAGCGTGATATTTCAGTTACTACTATTCCAGAGATAACTATTCCGCAGCAATGCTAACACAAATGTAGCCTAGATAAATAATTTTAGATTATTTCAAATTCTTTATCTGTGCTATGTTTCGAAAGTAACGCAACACAACGACTTAATGTTCAAACGGAAAATGTAATTTTGTTTTGTTTATTCGATATACAGTATTGAGATGTAGGCCTTTCATTGCCCCACTGACTTTAAACATAGCTGAACGGCAATCGCAATTTATTTTTTAAAGCTGCTGCGAATGCACAACATTTGAAAATATTGTTTTGATATGTTGATGAAATTAAAAAGAAAATATATCAACGTAACTACGGTTAATTGATGTGTTTGATTAAGAAAATTTAAAACTTTGTAGTATTGCTAGAAATCAGCTAGGCGACACAAGGAATGAATGTGAATCGCGAATTATTTATCACCTTACATTATGAAATGAGCCGCGTCATGAGAAAACCAACACAGTGCGTTTGCGACCAGCATGGATCCAGACCAGCCTCAGGATCCATGCTGTTCGCTTTCAAAGTCTATTGGAATTAGAGAAACTGTTAGCGAACAGCATGGATCCTGGCCAGACTGCGCGGATGCGCAGGCTGGTCTGGATCTATGCTAGTCGCAAAGCCACTATGTTGGTTTTCTCATGGTGCGGCTCAAATGCTGTTTTTTTTTAAATTTATTCTGTTGGTATCGGTATATAGAAGTGTATGGTGTACTATCTATCACTAATGCACAAGAGATGTGTGCAGAACCTTCTATAGAATCTAACAAGAAAACAATTTTACAGACAAGAAAATGTGATTTCCTCGCTTTATTGGTACCTAACGTGGTGTTAAATTCTGCCTTAACTGAACAATTAGAATAACCATGTAGTATTTGCAATGCATAGCCGTAAATAATGCTGCAATTAGCAAGACTAAAATATAATACGCCCTGGAGGATGCTATGTACTTAGTATTAAGTTTCGCAGACAAATATGGAAAATGGACAAAAGTAATATTCGCGTGACTCATTCAAGGAGAATGTACAGAAACATATTAACTACTGTAGCCTTTTTCTATTATAAGGACAGTCTGTGACAAGTATTACTAGTTTTCACTTCCCCTTTTTACCGATGTACCATTTTCTTTCTAGCATTTATAAATAAATGCAACACTGATAATTTAAAAGGATATCATCTCCTAATCAAATAACAAACATTGTTTTAAAAGTGGATTTTTACAACTTTGTGAAAATAACAGCTATAAAATCTGACAGGGACAGTAAAAGGTCTTCAATGTCTGAAAACATACTCAAATCATTTTGAACAAGGCAAGTACTTAGATAAAATTAAAATGTTAATGAAGAGTGCCTGTAGTTGTAAGCGTTATATAGTTATTTGCCGGAACCCAAATGGTCTTAAGATATAACGACAGACCAATAGACATAAGCAAAACGAAAGCAATAAAAAACAAGAGGGCCATGATGGCCCTATATCTCTCATCTGAGTAGAGTTGTTTGCTTGAACAAATTTCCTAGCTAAAGCATTAGAAACAAGAAAATTAGGAGAATGGGTCAAGGTAAAGATTATGCAAGATTACTTTCGAAATCTGTGAAAGAAATATAACAGGTGGTCCAAATCCTTTTGCTGAAGCTCAGAAAACAAGAAAGTATATCAGTAGGTCACATTGATGGTCACTGAAAGTCTGTTTAAAGATCAGCATGCAAAACTATACATGTCATCCAAATTTCAAAGCTGTATCTTAAAAAACAAAAAAGTAGGTCAGTAGGTCAAAATCATGGTCATTGAAAGTCAGTTTTAAGATCGATGTGCAAAACTGTACATGTCATCCAAATTTCAAGGCTGTATCTTGAAAAACAAGAAAGTAGGTCAGTAGGTCAAGGTTACAGTCAAGTGACCCCTAATTACTTGTGGTCATAAGGTAATTATAATTAAACAGTCTAGGAAATATGATCAGATAATTTTTTAAAAAAAAAAGAAATCCTGTACAACTCATGTAAAAACTATGTGACTCTCAGGGCGGGGCCTCTTTTCACCCCAGGGGCATAATTTGAACACTTTTGTTAGAGAGCCACTAGGCAAGAAGATTTTTAAAAATCCTATGTAAGTCTATGTAAAACTTGGGACCCCCAGGGCAGGGCCTCTTTTTACCCCAGAGGCATAATTTGAACAATCTTGGTAAAGGACCACTAGGCAATGCAACATACCAAAAATCAAAAGCTTGACCTTGCAGTTTCAGACAAGAAGATTTTTTTCCTATATAAGTCTATGTTAAACTTGAGACGCCCGGGGCGGGACCTCTTTTCAACCCAGCGGCATAGTTTGAATAATCTTAATAGGGCACCACGCGGCAATGCTACATACCAAACATCAAAGGCCTAGATCTTGTGGTTTCAGACAAGAAGATTTTTTTTTTTAAAAATCTATTTAAATCTATGTAAAACTTGATACCCCGGGGCGGGGCCTCTTTTCATCCCAGGGACATAATTTGAACAATTTTGGTAGGGAACCGAAAGGCAGTGTTACATACCAAACATCAAAGGCCTAGGTCTTTTGGTTTCAGACAAGAAGATTTTTTAAGTTTTTTCCTATATAACTTTTTTCCTATATAAGTCTATGTAAACCATGTGAACAACAGAGCGGGGCCATATTTGACCCTAGAGGAATAATCTGAACAATCTTGGTAGAGGACCACTAGATGATGCTACATACCAAATATATAAAAGCCCTATGATCTGTGGTTTTGGACAAGAAGATCTTTAATGTTTTTCCTTTTGGTTGCCATGGCAACCAGAGTTCTCTATGGAATTCAATTCTTTGTATAATTTTAAAGAAGACTATCTAAGAAACATCCCTGTGAGGTTTCATTAATTTTGGCCTAATGGTTTAGAAGGAGATGTTGTTTAAAGGAAAGTATGGACGGATGGACGGACGCCGGACGGTAATCAAAGCCTTTGTCTCAGGTGAGCTAAAATGTAAGGGTAGATTTCCCGGAAGCACAGACAAAAGCAATACCATAAAATAGTCACTATAAAAGCGCCTTTACTTGTTACGTTTTTACAATCTATTTTACGTCTGAATGGCATTCTTACAGAATTATTATCTTCGGAGTGCCTGGAAAGACTAGCAAAATTTACGTTTTGATGGCTACATGTAATTAACTGTTATCAAGTTGGTTGGTATTATATCAAATATGGATGGAAAATAATCCGTTTGAATAACAAAAACTGGAAGTAACGTCATTTGTACACCGAAACCATCGTGTTATATACGCCATCAATTTCCGTTTAACGTTGTAATGATCATACAGAAGAAGAACGAATATCTTTTGAATAACGAGAATTTAAGGAGAGATTTATCTAAAATCAGAATTTTATCGCATATGATGGCTTCAGCTAAAATTTGGTATGAATTACTTTATTCCTTTTGTCTTTTTATTGAGATTATTATTCAGATATAATTCTAACAATAGTTACTTGTCTTACTTCTCAATTTCATAAGGATTACAAAATATACTATAATTTAAAAGATAGCAAGGCTGCGGAAATGTTATCTTTGTAGCAAAAATGCATTTATTTAACCACTTAGATTCTGCGGTGACCTTTCTATACTTTTTGTGACAATCTGAAACTGAAGCTGAATAATTTGATTATTAAACGCCTATTTTTTATACAATCCCACTGAAGTTCTCCTATTTTCATAACGTATGATTCGGTGATGTTAGTTGCGACTGTATCCACAGTCCCTCCCACATGGACGCAGCAACGATGTGATTTTAATAAAAAATGATCGATTGTAATTCGTTAATGTAATGTAAAATAAAATTGAAAACATATCTAAGAGTATGTAACATCCAAACTTCAAAACGTGAATCAGTTATTTTTCGATTTAACATTATAACCCACAAGTTATCGCTTTTAAACCAAGTTCATTAAACCGTAATATTCAATGAAAATTTAATTTCCCCGACAGCCATAATACTTTTAACTCCAGACACTGTGACTGGGATTATTGAATGTAAAATCATTGAGATGTTAGGAACGAATTAATCACTCATGCCTTTACTTTAATGGGTTCATTTGGTGTCTTTAATCATAAGACGGTATGATGGTTAAATACTGTCTTGAAGTTAATTACATGTACTTTTGAAGCAAGCGGGAAGAAGAGCTAGGTCCTGTCCCAGTCGTTTGTTATAGCAAAATACTTTCAGAGAAAAGAGATATGCCATAGTCAGTATAGAATCCCGCCATATACGTATTTTACGAGTATAAATTTACATATTTGAAGCAACATTACAGTCGTGAAAGTATACCTTTACACCTTGTTCTGATATTGTCTTTAAAAACTTTAGGTCCGATACGTTCAAATCAGTCTAATAAGACCCCGTCCTTTTTGTAATCTGGACTTTCCTCGCATACAATGATGTTTTAAAAATGTGGTTTAATGTAATTCTACATTGTATATTAATGTGTGTCAAATGTGCAGAACTGCCTTAACTATAAATCTTGGAACAGAAAGTCTCTCTACATATTGTATAATATATAACAGTCTTAGACTCACTGAATACCAAGCTTATAACGTCAACAAATATCTAACTTACAAATGCGATTACTTTCTTAAACGCGAGATGATGTCCAGAAATGGCATATTACTCAAGCAATTACATGCAAGCGTCCTGTAAATGTTTCGGGTCAGTGAATATATGAACTAATGACTGTTTGATGTATCTCTGGAACAGTAGGTCGACCACCCAATCAAGCAGTAATGAATTCATTCTTTGTCACTGACATATATTCCATGAATCCAAATTTCCTCATCTGCATGTGAATAGCGTCTTGGTATTCTTACAGACTACTTTAGCATAATACAAATCTCTGCGACGAACCAGTTTGGAAGCTAAATGTTCCAGGATGTTGTTTTTGTCTCGCTTAAATTTACTACAAAAGTGTCTTTATTAATTTACTGGCTGTGATTCGTTAACTGATAAATTGATTTTTATATAAATTAGGATGTAGAGTCAGCCAGATGTTAAGGTGGAATACACCTAAATTGTTATAGGGTTCCGTTTCGGAATTTTGTTAAACACAGAATTGAACATATTATGTCGGTTTA
The DNA here is from genome assembly GCF_021730395.1 of Mercenaria mercenaria. Taxonomy (NCBI): domain Eukaryota; kingdom Metazoa; phylum Mollusca; class Bivalvia; order Venerida; family Veneridae; genus Mercenaria; species Mercenaria mercenaria. The sequence goes on from NC_069362.1 coordinate 33,001,608, forward strand.
ATTAAGTACAATCACTGCTTTCTTAAAAGCTGATTTTAGACTTGACTTTTTTTAAACAATAAGGATAATAAAGTTTACGATAGTTCATGTAAGTAGAGTTGCTACATCAACTTAGTAATTACTTACAACCGCATGCAACGCCTCTTCTTTTTCGGCTTCCTGTTACTTATTGAACATTAACGTTTTGTGAAAACTGTAAAGCATCTCATTTGACATCTTAGCTTTAATATCCTCACGAGAACTAGTATATATCCGTTAGTGTCTTAATCAGCCGCAGCGCTAGGACCAAAAATAGACAAAAATTATTTCACTTATTACGTGACTTTCTATTGTATAGAGATGGTATCTAAGCATTCAAACTGCATCAGTTGGAAATTTGATAATTCAGTACCTTATGTTTATAATGAGTTTGCTTTCATGTATAATTTTTTCATGCTGAAAGGCAATATTCAATTTAAAAATGGTCCTGATTGGAAAATTGAACCCAGTGAATGATTCTACTGGGACTGCGACAAAGTATGAATAGATTCGTAGTCTTTCTCCAAAGTATAGACTCCTTCAAGATAGAGGTGTTATCTTTCAAACAGAAAAGATAAATATCCTCTTTAATAATTTACAAAATAATTCAAAGAGAAAAACAGTGTTTATTACAGGTGATAATTTACTGGTATGGCATCATCGTAGGAAACAAAACATTATTCATAAGAAAAACAAATATATAGACAGTATGGATTTTACATCGAATGATTTTTTAAAGAATAGCTAAGAGTACAAAATGTAAAAGATAGATATAAAATTGTATATATGTAAAGTTAAAACGTTAATATTAGATAAAAAGTCCGCCAAACACTGTAAAATGTCTCTGTAAAACTCTTGCTATCGTGAGGTTAGCGATATATGTTTCAGTGTTTTTTCAGTATATTTCCAAAGCCGAAAGAAATGCTCCCTGGTAAATATGAAAATCTGTAGTACAGCGAAAACAGTCTTTACAGGTTACATACTGAAATAACTATGTGTATAAAGTCTAATCGTACCGATGACTATAATTCTCCATTTACTCTATGTATTAATCATTATATATTTGAGTAAACCCTAAAACCTTATTATAGCGAATAACTATAATGCTATATACTGTACTATTTAATTGACCTGTCAAAACATGTTCCCGGCTTTCATGTTAATCTTATATAAGCTAGAACAGAATATAATGAAAGCCGGGTCCATTTTTTGACAAGTCAAATAAATTGGACAATATATTATTCTCAAATATATATGTATGGGCAACGGAACGGCACGGCGATTAGAACAACATTATAGACTGTGTCTCGGGTTTTACCTTTAAAGGTGCAAAAAAACTCGAAATCCCCCTTTGCTATATTAATAGTCTTTAAAAGGTATTGAGATAAAGTATGAGAGAATTTTGGGTAAACTGTATTTTGGTAATTGATAAATAGTCGAGAGGTTCTTTACAAAATGCAAATTAAACGTTTTCAAATTTCATCTATTAATTTATATTTTGCAGTAACGATTTTATTATTCATTTGTGTAAATGTGTACACAGTCTATGTGCACTATTAACATTTCCATGCCGAGTTCTGAATGGGCAGCTGTATTCGTTGTATGTGGTTTTTCATGTTTTACTTTTGTGGGTTTTCTACTTTTTCTACTCGATACGCATTTTTCTAACCGAACTAGGTCAGCATATTAGATCTGCCTTATTACTATCCCGGAGAGATCTAGTTTTGACATAAGCGTAGTTAAAAGGCTTTGACAAAATCTAAATAATCTGGATTTTCCCTAATGAATAAATTGAATTTCCCTGAATACGGGGAAATCAAGATATTACATAGGAACAAATAGAGTATTAACACGATCATTCCAGTGCATAAATGACATCATTTGCATATATTTTTTCTTTTCCCATTTGTCGATATAATACCAACAGTAAGTTACATTTAGCCATCCAAACTTCATTTCTGGACGACACACTTATTACGATGCATTTCAGTCGTAAACATTTTAAAACATACAAAGAAACGGCGTTTCAATATTGTCCTCCTGATGCGTTGTTGGAGCGAAATTTATTACCCATTCATTCGAAGAAGATGGGGTGTATTGTGCTCAAGTAAGTCGGTAGATATCTCGTTCCTTAGTAAGATTATTCGAACCAACAAAACTGAAGAAAATAGTGATAATTATTATATTGATCTTTATAACGTTGTACGGTTCTCGACTAAACGAAAATGAGACTAAAAACCCGTCCGTAAGTATTGACCTGGCACTCATGAATACTCTGTATATTTCTGTATTTTTTTGCCTCGAAGCTAGATAAAAGCCAAATACAAGATATACTTTTCTAAACTGATATCAAGTCTCATGTGCAGATAGCTACGCGGACAAAACATTCAGATATACAAATCTCAGAGTAGTGGTTTCGAGTCCTATGTCTGGCCATATCATATATACCTAACAGGCGGGAAACTTGCCCCACTTTTTTATGGCTCACACAAGCAAGAAATACACCATTTAACATTCTTTTGTGTACATATCAGTTCAACGTTGTAGAAGATGTCAATTAAAATCTTTAAACGTCTTAGATCTAAAAACACATTAGTTGTCACCAGCTATTTCAGGGATTTTTTTCAGGACAATCCAGGACATGAAACGCGTTCGTTCATTCAATGGACAATAAAGCAGCTGACGTCTGTGGACCAAAAAAAAAAAGATCTTAAAATTAAACTACAGAAATAAATTAAAAACGTAAAACATACTATATACAATAATTAAAGAATAACAGTAATATCGATAAAATTACATTACATTGAATTTTAAGACAATTTCTCAAATTTGTTAGAATCCATGGTAACATGCGTGGAAGTCAAGAGAGCTGAACCACCGTGTCATCAGTTAAGTAAATAGGTTATTTTAGTAAACAGATATTGTCAGGATGCAGTGATTGCGTAAACTAACGAAAACGTCAGAAAATATTGGCGAAGATCAACAGGTGCAATGTCAATATACACTTTCATGATTTTCCGTCGTCAGTATATGGCCCCTAGTACTTTTGGTGTATTCAGGTCAAAGGACAAGGCCACAGCCCAAGACTGAAGATGGTTTGCAATCCGTAACTGGAGAACGCTTGGGCCGATAACTTCATTGTTTAAATAAGAAGGTCACAGCAACTTGACACTGAATATTGAATATCTGGTTATCTCAGACAAGACCCAACAAAGAAAACGTCCATAGATTTTATAAAATTTCTTTTCTTGTTGCCTGTAGAGAAAAAAACATAAGCATTCTCTTTACTTCAAAGCAGATCAAAGCAATAGCACAATGTGTCTTCAATTAAGTCTTATTTTGAATGTTTTAAGATACTGATAGCTCTGTCGTCAACGAAGCCGATGTCGTTATCCTTACAGTTATAATAATGATTTTCTAAAGCATCAACCAATCACAGTCTAACGGCGTTTGATTTGTAAAGCTTCCTTATTATGATAATAAAAGTTGGGGGATGTTAAATGGTGTGTGTGTATGTTGTGGGGAGGGGGCGGGGGTAATGTAGATTGTTGCAGTCTGCATATCGTCTTATCATCACCTGCATGTATTCCAGTTTCAAGTCAATATATTTAATATCAAATTTTATCAAGTTATGCTCTTGACATAAAATATGATGGGATTTGACCTTTCTGTGACCTTTACTTTGAACCTACCACCCTTGTTTATGCACGCTGTACATTGTCTCATCACCACTTACCTACATCCCAAGTTTGAAGTCAATACGTTGAATGGTTAATAAGTTATCTCCGGACACTAAATATGAAAAACAGATCTGACGTTTGAGCTACATTTGTGACATTGATCTTAAAGGTACAGACCAAGTTCATGTTCTTTGCCCATTGTCTTCACACTACCTACCTATTATGCGAAGTTAAAAGTCAATACCTTGAATGGTTAATAAGACAATTGTTATACTCCGAAATTGGACAAACAGATCTGACATTAGAGCTCAATGTGCGACCTTGACCTTTGACCTATAGACCCTGTTCATGTGCTCTGCATGTTGTCTTATCGCCACCTACCTATATGATTTTGAAGCCAATACCTTGCATGGCTATTTAGTTATCATTTGGACTAAATATTATGGTTTTGACCTTTTAGATAATTTTTTGACCTTGACCTTTGATCTACAGAGCCGATTCAAGCTGTCTACATATTGTCTTATCGCCATCTACCTATATGCCAAGTTTATAGTCAATACTTTAATGGTTATAAAGTTATGCCCCGGACAGAAGGACAAAAACAGGCGTATAAAATATGTATTATGGCCTTGCTTTGACACTGTTTACGGAGGGCTGTAAGTATGCATTTATTCAGTTTGTAGGAACTTTCTAGGGACTAGTGTTCTTTGTCATAACTGCTTTTCAAATCACATTTTTGTTATTTTACACATTCGAAAGATATAAATTGATATTATAACGAGTGTATGAAAAACAACTGAAGTGTGTGATAAATATGTTTTCACAATAGGGTTCATGTGTGATTGTGGAAAGGTTTACATAAACCCGATAGCACATGTATTCTATATGTGATATTTAAATGTACAGTTGTATATAAGAGCATAACTTTTGAAGCATTCTTTAAAGATTGAAGCTTATTAGACAATTTATAGTGTATATAATTATAGTAATTACCTTACGGGTATTGTATCACTTATGTTAGAATTTATCTCAGCGTAAAATTATTAAAAATGCTTTTCGTCTACAAGTTGCAAATAGGGTAAGGGTTGGCGTGCCACAAACGCGTTTAAATACACAAGCTACTGACCGTTCCAATGCCATGTCCCTATTTTCAACTTGCAGAGATTCTACTTTTATTTTTGGTGCTTTATTACATCTTTCATATACACTCATCTGAGTTCACTGGGACAATGCCTAATAACCAATCATATCATGGATGTATCTGGAAATGAAGTTTTTACGTGCTCTTAGTTTCCGGAAAACGATAGTTAATACTTTTTCCTAGCTAAGCTACTGTCAGTCTTATTGGATCTCTTTTGTCAGTCTGATGCCGCTCTCATACTGTTTCTGACTGTCACATACGTGGCTTATTTTATCAAGTCGTAAAATTTATCGTTAGTTATATGCCAAAGTTTGCAAAATAAATTTCTTTGAATGTTGCATTTGCTTCTTCTTCACAAATAGTGCACAAATTCTCTAGGGATTTTTTGGAGTTGATTATATTCGACTGATTACAAAAAAAGAAGATTTAGTTAGATCCACTCATTACCATAGATATTGAATGGTATTTTTGTAAGTTTGAACGAAATAAAAGGTCAGAATTCTTTTTGCTTGATTTTGTATTGATGCTTCCCGGTCCAAATGTTTTATTGCAATTATTTTGTGATTCTATTGTATAACCTTTTATGCGGATTATTGTTGGAGCGTCATTCAACCAGGTTTCAGAGAAGGCCAGTATATCGAAATCAGACAGTTCAGCATAGAGAATATCAAGTTTGTTTTGTATACTCTGAACATTAAGATGAATGAAAGAAAGATGGTTTGATATTTGGCATAAATTTACATGTACTTGTTAGATTTTTGAAGCCTCAGAGCCACGCATTTGCAAAGTAGGCCCACAACAAAAAGAAACTGTAACGGAAAAATATTACAGACGGGTTGCTTCAAAAATCCAACAAGTACATTTAAATTTTATGCAAAGTATAGATAGAGGGGGATGAAGGGTAAAATGGGGGTAGAAAGCATCTACCACTTCGTCAGACTCAACTCTCAGCAATACATTATCACACGTTAATTCTAAGTATGAACACATGTGTAAAAACATTCGTATGTGTAGATGACGGCTATTTATATTGGCTTTTTCTTAATCGTGTGACAGTAAGAGTCGATAGGAGGAATTACAGAAATGCAGTCATAGCTTTGTTGATGACATCAGGAACACTATTATGACCAGGAGACCCGAACGAGAGATAAAACATAAGAATATTTGAGACATAATATGTAGTACGTATGAGACTAACAAAAAGGTAATCGATAAGGAAATATGAGAAATGTAAAACTTATTAGACAAAGAAAAAGTAGTAAGAATGTGAAAGTCAGACTGTTTTGACAAACAAAACGAAAAAAATAAAACATGGAAGGATCAGAGAAATATTTATTGACATCCCGAGTATTATCGTTTAAGGTTATTCTGCACGTTTTAAACAAATATTTTTCTGTGATGCAGAATGGTATTAAACAGTACTTTTTCAAAACATTGTATAGAGATGGCAGTGATATTTAGTGTTACACTATTTGCAGTAACATTTTCCTGAACAGTCAGAGAAATGCTTCAAAATGTGTAAAGTAAAAGAAACACTTTCAAAATGATTAATTGAAATGATAAATATAACTCTTACAACAGTTTACCTATGTTGTTACACATATGTGATCAATTTAACTCTTTTGCTACTAAACTTTTAAGCAGGGCTTCTGTACAATTTATAAAATAGTTGCCAGTGTAAGTCATGAGAAAAGTGTGGATATGGTATATCGAATACATAGAGTTTTAAACAAGTGTAGGTCATATTTTGTCTGCCTGGGCCCAGTTGTTCGAAACTTTAACAGGCGATTAAGCTAACGGTCGATTAGCTTTAAGGGTTATTTTTCGGCATTTCAGAAGACTTTCAAAAACAAATGCATAAGGTAAGAATTATGAACACTGAAAAATCTTTACAGTAAAATCAAAATATCATACTAGTGTTTCCCGCCAGGTCTAGTATTTTGAATCAAAATTTAACCGGCGGTTACTTTAACAGCCGATTAAAGTTACGAACAACCGGGCCCTGATCAGTTGTTGGGAAAACGAACTATTTAGGATTTCTTTCTCCTTTGTCTATTTTTTTTATGTTGGCTTCGGCTTATTTGTCAATTCAGGGTTGTTCCCCTTAGATTTTCTTGGGTAGATACCATTTCTACATTATATATGAAGAAAAACAGCCAATAAAGGGATAAGGTCGTGTGTTTGAGTTTTTGTAAAAGATAATAGGTAAGGGTAGATTTCTCGGAAGCACAGAGCACCACAAAGACTGATTTGAAAATATTGGTCATATGGTCAATTTCAACAATAAACTTCTGTGTGAAAATCAAACTCAAATTCCGACAATATAGATTTTAAAGACGACCTTTTCATAATTGTTGTATTTTTAAGCATGGTCATATGAAATGCGTATGCCCGTGTGCTTAATTTATCAGAACTTGCCAAATATCTGTTGGTGTCCTTGCATTGCTGATAACCTTTTGTTATAATTTTGAATGATTTTAAATCAAAACCTTTCTATTTTTGAGGGGCCTCCGTGGCCGAGTGGTTAAGGTCGCTGACTTCAAATCACTTGCCCCTTATCGATGTGGGTTCGAGCCTCACTCGGGGCGTTGAATTCTTCATGTGAGGAAGCCATCCAGCTGGCTTACGGAAGGTCGGTGGTTCTACCCAGGTGCCCGCTCGTGATGAAATAATGCACGGAGGGGCACCTGGGGTCTTCCTCCACCATTAAAGCTGGAAAGTCGCCATATGACTTATCATGTGTCGGTGCGACGTTAAATCCAACCAAAAAAATATCTATTTTTGAATTAATTTCATCTTCAGAAAGACAGCAGTGGTTGCCACAGAATAATATGGATTCCTGGAAACATGCTATGTATAAGAGCTACATGGGGAACATAGCGGCCCAAGTGAAGTCTTCAAAACGTCAACTTTCTGTACGAATTCTTTGCAATAAATTTATCAATTTTCATAATAATATGAAAAACTACACTGAGCGTCTTTTCTCAAATATTTTGTCACTATTTTGCCTTGAAATTATGAAACAAATAAATATTTAAGAACAGAATCTTATATTTCTACCTATTTTGAAGCTAAAATTAGCTAAATATCAAACACGTTTAACATCGGTAGCCAAGTACTTTCCATCTTTCTTACGACTAAGGTATTATTTTTTGACACTGGTATACTTCTCGAGAATAACATGACAGAAAATAATGCTATACATGTTTGAAATGAGCTCAAAAGTCAAGAAAATGTTGAGTATATTATTGCAATTCATTTGAAACAAAATTAACTCAGGGACTTCTGGTCTTCCTTTCAGCCTGAGCAACAGATTTTTAATAATAATAATAATAATTGTTATATCAATATTAATAATGACAGTCATGACCGCACCCCTCCTCTGGAGGTCATTTTACCCCTATTGCGAATACCGGTGCTAATGAACAAAAAAGTCCTTCATCTTACATATTAGAGATACGATTTTTCGTATTTGTTACATGTACGTTAGATAATATACATAAATTATTGAGATAACAAACTGTAAATGATAAAATGATTTTATTCATACGTTAGAAAAATACAAAACGAAACCTGTATAAAAACTATATCTCAAAATTGATACTTAGTGCAAACCTTGGACAAAACCTGAAAAAAAATGAAAAAGTAATATATGTTTTAAAATACGTACTCAACATTCAGAAATAATATTTTGTTACATAATTTAGGAGTCGTTTTATCAATTGGATAAAATTATTTAGAACATATCTGGATAATAAATTATTCAATGTACGAAAGTTTTTAATATGCTAAAATTTGTATTCACTGTTACATAATGACCAGTGTATAAAACCATCAAAGGTAAAGAAAGCAATCGAATGAGAAAAATGATCCATCTAGTGACATGTCACAATAATCTAATCCTGATATTTAAAGATAAACATAAGGCGGAATAAGGGCAAAGTGAGACAGACCTAACCCAAAAACCCTATGATGAAAGTCAAGGCTAATACAATCATCAGTGTACAGTCGGTGCCCAGTATCACGGCTAAAAAACTTGAGAAAACTAGAAATACATTCTACATGCCCACGGGCAGAATGTCGAGCCCGCCAGCACCTTTGGCCTCTAAGTGTGACCTTGACCCTAGACCTAGGGACCTGGTTCTTACGCATGACACTCCGACTCATAACGGGGAAGATTCATGCCATGTTACATCGAAATCCCACCATGCAAGAAGAAGAAATGCTCCGGACAAACTTCAATTTGACTTTTGACCTCCAACTGTGACCTTGATCTCCGAGATAGGGATATGTGGTTTGCGCATGACACTCCTTTTCATTGAGGTAAACATTCATGTCAAATATAAGCAAGATTGGTCCATGCATGTCAAAGTTATGGTGCGGACAAAATCGGACGGACGGACGCACGCACGGACGCACGCACATACACCGACGCGCCAAAAGTGACGACTATATCGAGTTCACCGTAAGCGGGCTCGACAATAAAAAATGTGAAAACAATAATAGAATTATAGAACATATTTCAAGCATGCCAGCTGTTAGAGGTAAAGAAGACTGTTTCGCTCTCACCCTTCGATATATCACTTTACTTCCTCAATGCACCAAAATATCATAAATATACGAAATGATAACAGAATATAAAAGACAATTTTCTTGATTTGGATTTATTATATCTCATTCAAACATGTCTTTCATCGCAGGGAACACTTTAAGTACCTCACAAGTCATTGATGGCATGTAAGTTTAACCATCGACTTCAACAAGTCAGCAGGATAACTTCCACACATTGACACCACGAAGCCACAGGGATGAGAGGCAATAGGTTTGAAGTCAGCTGTACTATATACTAACTGAAAACTTCCTCGCGTTTTTCGTTTTCTTGGAATTCAAGTCGCATGGACACAATGAAGATCATTTTAGCTTTTAATAATGGAAAACGACCCTAGGTGCCCTTTTAGAAAATGTTCGGGCACCTAGGTAGAACCATTCAATAAACCTCTGCAAAAGATGACATGACAACTTTTATTTACACTGTCCCGTGACTTTGGAACATGGTGGGGGTAAGAGTGAGGCTAGGTGCACCATAAACCGGTTTAAGCTCCCCAATGGTGGTTTTGCCACTGGTTTTTTTTCCAAGGCGGTGCCCTACTGTGCCCCTTTGTTTTGTCCTCGTGTGTTTGCATTGTGTATATCTATGCGGTGTGCGTGTGTATGTGTGCGTATGTGAGCTCGCTGTCCAGGGTCCTCCTCCAGTTCATGACTGGCCTTCCTCTCTTCCGTTCTCCCTGGGGGTTGCAGTCGAGAGCGTGTCTGGCTATGCTGTCAGGGCCTCTGCGGAGCACATGTCCGATCCACCTCCATTTCCTTTGCCTGATGATAGTGGCTATCGGTGTTTGTTTTGTAATTCTCCTCCAGAGTTCCCTGTTGGAGATGGTCTATGGCCAGCGGATTCGGAGAAGCTGTCTTACGCAGATGTTTACGAATATCTGTAGTTTGTTTTCTAGCTGTTTGCAGGTTCTCCAGCAATACATTTGGAAAAAAACTAAGAGAAAACTAGAAATTTTTCACAGAAAACTAGGGAAAAGCTAGGAAAATCTAGGAATACTGAGACAAAAACTAGGAGATATTATCAGATAAAGTGTTACATTGCTGCTGTTTTTCTATCGAATTACCATACATATAAGTGTTCAGCTGACTGTAAATTTGCTTCTGCAGTTCCTGTTATCTTAAATTACCATGGGTGAAGGCCAAACTATGTATCAGTGACACCAAACCACTACTGCCAGTAGCACAGGCAAGTCAGCTGAACATCTCTACATTGTTTTCTGCAAGAAAATCTTCAAACACATTTAAAACTGAAACTTTCAGACATAATGCTGCAAAACCGAAATAAATAGATAAATAAATGACTGCTGTAGACAAAAACAACACTGTTTAATTCGGACTCGAATATTTGATAGAATTTAACTTTTTAGAAGGTCGTCATTTAAATGTTGTGAAATATATTCACGAAGTTGAGCTGAGGTGATTTTAATGCAAAAATGTATGTTATTTTATTATTCAGTATTTATTGATGATTTTACATTCAAGACGTCACTGTCAACTGGGCTGCTAGCGCGGTACTACGATGTGACGTTATTCTATTTTAGTACGTAAGGTTTCTGATGGACAAGTAACTGGTTATAGCAGTACTAGTTATACTAAACTGCACATTGTAGAGCCAGTCTATGCAAAAATCATTTACACGTTACTGGTATATATTTGAAACCTTCTGTAATCATGGGTTAATAAATACAGTCTTTCAAAACTTTTCATGGTTATTTACTTGGAAAACTTTTGTGTATAGAAACAATACCGCTGTTCCAGACAAGACTATTCCCTAGTGATATTTAGATAAGCCTTACAAATTCCGGATAATGGAAACTCATCTTGCAAATTAGTGAAAGAGCTTTGTACTATAACATGTTTAGTCCACAAATCCATACACGTTCTTTTTATTGAGAAGTACTTTAGTAATTAGATATTTTTGTAAACCCTTGATGTTTCTCTTTGTGAATTACTCTATTTTGAGCTGATTTTTAGGAATCATAACACCAAGTAAGGTGACATTTGTCATCACTTTTATATGACTATGCACAAATTCCTATCATTGACATGTTAAACAATAGTCTGCGAAAACAAATTAAGATATGTGGTACTGTTCTTTTTATATGAATGCCTCTTTATTAACAAAATAAAATGAAAATGCCGACGCCGTTAAATGCTGTGAAAACCAAAAAATAGTGAAATGCGTCATCTTTTTCAATAAACTCTTTCAAAAAGTACATACTCCTATTGATTTGGTTGAAATGATGTTTGCTTTAACACCGCTATTCTGGACGTCCTCCTACCGCTTACAAAAATATCGAAGTCCAAGGTTTCCATTTCAAAAGGTAAATAAATTAAATACTTTGATGAAGATACTGTATTTGAAAACTGATAGGGAGTACAGTGTAATAGCTATCTTGTATACTCTTATTGTGTTAATCTTTATCTGATGAATTGTTCACTTCAAAACACATTATCTGCATATATCTCGTTTTGTTTTACATGTGTTACGATGTACATGTGTATCCCTATTTCCATGCGGAGTAATTAATTTATGGGCGACTGCACTCTTTGAATGTGTTTCTTTTCCAGCCGTCACTGATTCTTAACATAGCTTTTGTTGATGAATACTCGGTAAAATAAGCGTGATAACAATTTTAGACTTTAGTTATGCATTTGCATAGTTCAAAGTAAATACTTCAAACTAGTCTGCGCATTGCATGTTGCAATTGCAACATTTAGATCTGTGAATTTACGGTATTTAAGGCATATCATGATCGCACGTCACAGAGAAAATTGTCACTTTATGTCATATATATATAATATTATGTCTAAATTTTGTTTGCCATACTGCCTGATAAACCAAGATGAATTGTTTGATAATTTACTTTACCTTATCAAGAAGAAACTATATAGCTGTGATAAAATCAGTTAAAGGAACCAAGTTGCAATTAATAAACTGCGAAATATGAGTGAAAAGTAATTTTCATTGTGTTTGTATCTAAAGCACAAGATTGTGTCTTTGTATCCAAAAAAGAAAGACTGTGTCTCATGTGAAACTGTTCCTTGTAATTTAGCACCAGTAAACAAACTATCGAAAACTTTCACTTATGATAAACATGATTTGTCTTATTTTAGATGTGTTTTTGACAAATTCTCTAATGGATGTGATAACTTAAACGTACGCGAATCATTTAAAAGCCCGTATTAGCGTAAATTGCTCTTGTCACAATGCAATCGTTGGCAATTAGTTAATTTCTAAAAAATGTCTTGTCGACATTTGTGACAATTCATAAAGGAGTAGCCTGCGGCTTTGCTGATCAGTGAAACGATTTGTTTCCAAGGTTTCATAATTGCAAGATTTAATTGCGCAAGCTGACAGCAGCCAAATCAGTAAAAAAGAGTATAAAAGATATTTCTTTAAATAACAGCACATTCCAGATATAACAAGAATAAATCAAATTGTGTTTGCGTTCATACGAGAAGGAAGACACAAGTGAAGACGCTTTCAACAAACCCTGGCTTCATTTCTAACGAAACATAGAACATAAAAGGAAAACAGAAAGGGAATATCACTCTATAACCTTATATTTGACGTTAGAATAAAAGTTGTCACGAAAAACAGGCCTTCCATAAAAAGTTGTTTTAAAGGGTTTCTTTTGATTTAGCTTTGATGCACCTAGAAGCGGCAAAGCGGAACCATTTGTTGGAAACTGAGGACAGTTTATTAAACGATGCCACAGAACAAGCAATTCGTGAAAAGTTATGTAAAGGCCTCCTGATTTTAGCACTGGTGGCCCCAAAATGGAGCCAAGTTAAATAGAACTTGTAATATTGATACCACTGTATGTTTTTACTTTCACCTCTTTCTATATAACAATACTAGACACGTAAAATGTATGACAAGAAAGATTATTAATTTCCATTTCGTGAATCTACCTAATAGTATGCGGATGGGAATATGTACCCTGTGATGAATATTCATTCGGTTTGCAAGAGCGTGTGTTAATGTTGAGGATTTCAAGGAAAGTAATCACTATATATATTATAAATGAACATATTCAGTATGGATATCACTACTTTAAATGCATAAATATTTTGCTGAATTGTACTATCGCAAGTTAGATTTGGTCTTAACATTCAACAGTAAATCAAGGACACTACGAGAAAGATATCGAAACCTGATTTTCATGAGGATGTTGTTTGCAAACTTCAGGTTGAGCAGAACTTAACATTTGCACATGCTAAAAGTACCCCAAAAACCAACTTCAGAGACATGCACAGATATGTTCATAGGGCAGTGTACATGGAACCTATAATAATACAATAACTCTAGAAACAACGATAGAATTTAGCCAGTGTTTAAAAGGAACCGAGATCTTATTGTGACTTAAGTTTTATGTAAATGTGATAAAAATCAAATATAAAATGTCACTTCAGTCTATCGTGTTCACAAGGTGAAAATTAACAAATTTTTACTATTTCAGGTGACAATCAGGGGCCGTAACCCCAGAACCTACGATAAGATCTAATATTTTTATCACGGAATCCAAGATCTATTGTTGTTAAAGATATTTTGCAAGTTTGTATCAAATCAAACCATAATGAAGTCTCTATATTGCCGCAAAAGTCAAAATAGCAAATTTTGGCCCTTTAAGGGGTCAGAACTCTGAAACTCATGAGGGGATTTGGCCAGTTTTCGAAAAGAACCGAAATATCATGCAAGTACAAATTGTGTGCAAGTTTGATTAAAATCAATTGCAAAATATGGACTCTAACCTGTTAACAAAAAAAAAAAAAAAGTGGAAAACCACAGGTCGCCCAGCATAACATAAACGAAATTGTTGCAAGCTCGGTTTCATTGAGCCTGTTCATGGACGGTTGTGGAAGAACAAGCTACCGTCCACGCCCTCTAGCCTCGGGTTGAGCAGAATTTAACATTTACACATGTTATAAGTACCAGAATGTAATTAAAATAACAAAGTTTGGCCCTTTAAGGGGCCAATTTTTTTAACCCATGATGGGATCTGGCCAGTTTTCGAAAGGAATCGAGATACTATGCCAATACAAGTTGTGTTCAAGTTTGATCAAATTCGATCGCAAAATGTGGTCTCTATCATGTTTACAAGAAATTGTGGTCGGACGACGCCGACGACGGACGTGCGATCAAAAAAGCCCACCTTGTCACTACGTGACAGGTGAGCTAAAACACAAAAATGCTCTTGTATATTTGTATAAAAGACAATCCTTAAGAAATTTAAACGCATGCACTAAATGCCTTTGCAGAAGACAGAGCAACAAGGGAAACACCCATAAGGGCCCAACGAAACAGACCAGAAGTAATCTAATTAATGTCAAATATGCTTAAATACATTTGAGCTGAATGTTTTGTTTTAGCGTTGATACTAACGTGCATTACGACGTTGGTTCATCAACATAGAGGGCGTTGGGTTTTAGTTCAGCTACATACGTACAAAACCATATTTCCTTTCCAAGGAAAAAACAGAACAATGAGAATGATTTTATTAAAATCATGATTAATGTTTACTCTACATTACAAAACTATTTTCAAAATAATATCAAAGACATAACAATTATTGTTCAATTATTATTACAGAAGTATGATACAAAATATCGCTCAATTCCTCCTGTGTTTCACAAAACATTTTAAATATATAGTTTACATAACTCTGTTACCATTTTGTGCATCAGATTTTCACCGGCATGGACAATATATTGGGGATTAAGTGCACATTTAAATACTTCCCAGTATGTTTGTTTTATCCTCGTTGTCTATGTGGTTTAGTTGGTCTATGTTTTTTGCGTACACATCCTTTGTGCACACTTCCAAACATACACTGATGTAAGGTTTTGCTTTAAGGGGATTGGGTTCTTTAAACTTTACTCTTTCCTTGGATCTTGCCCCCCTTGCTTTAAAGACATGTCACAAGATCAACATATATCTGTAGTCATGTCCTTTGAAGCAAGAAATAGATTCCCTAATTTTCACAAAAATTATATCGAGTTTACACATCCTGCACTATCTGATTAGATTGGTGTAATAGCGCTAGTTCACTCGACAGGAAAGATAAGAATACAGATCTTCCCTCGTCTGTCCGCAGTGTCGTTTAAAGGTTAGTTCTGAATGACAAAAATATTACTACACGCCTAACACGACTATAAGTACGCAAGTCCCCCAAAAGATTATGTAAATTTTTGACTATAGACATGTATCACTAACTAGTGTGTCTTTTGTAAAAACTAATTTTTAAACTTATTCACAGAAAAATGATTATTAGGATTTTAGAATATAGAACGCTTTTATAATAAACGTAGTGAAAGTATTATCTTCTAGTTAGGACTGTTCAGGCTATTAACATCTTTTGTTGACTTTCTATTTTTTATACATATATTAGCTGAAACAGCAAAAAAACCTCTTTAGAGGCATTAAGGCGGTATTAAGAACGCGAGCAATTTATACTACTGAGTAATACTGCCATAGAATATCACTCGTTTTACATTTTAAACTTAAAGACTTTTATTCCATATTTGATAAGTCTAATAATTACGTGACTTTTCCAGACACGCGGTCATTGCGTTGATTTGTTGATAAATTGATACTAATGAATCTATTTAAGCTCTGTGCAAATGATTAAAGTGACGTATCTCAAATCTTTGACAGCTAACGAGTTCCTTTGTCGTTTTCATACAAACCCTGATAATTGACAGGAAACTAAAATGACATTATAGTTAGACGATAATGTTGCAAATGTCGGTCGCTTCGCTATGTTGAAATCTAAGAAGTGAGTGTAGAAAAAAATAGCTTTATCTAAAAATATGCAAAAATGTAAGTTTTCGCTTGTTGATCACAGATAGATATGTTCAAAGGGCATCCTCTTATACAAAATGACATTTGTGTTTGTATAGTATTCGGTTATAAAACGTAATGATCGAACAGACCGTGAATATGATCTGTATTAATGTACATTTAAATCCTATAATTTGATACATAATTTTATCAATTCATATAATACATATGTATGAGTGCGTGTATGTTTGTGTGGGAGGTCATTTGTACTACGAGTATGTATATCTGAGTGGTTGGTGTGAGATTGATGAGAGATTGATGTGACATTAAACAAAGGATAGATATTAGTATCAACTTATAAAAATGACATAATAGCAATAGACACATACTTGATATATTAAACATGTTGGTAACATTGTATATGCATTATGTAAACGTCATTTTTATTGTTTGTATGATGTACATGAAGGGAAAAAATAATGATAAAAAATCATAAATTACATCTAGAATAATAATTTAAATGTAACAGAATATTCTGTAAACTGCAAGCCCGCCCAAAATGAACTGAAAGCCAAAGTGGTATAATGTTTGTCTTTCACATGGTTTCGTCATATACAGTTTGTGAGGGAACCAACACAAACAACGTCTTTGCTTTGTAACCGTTTTATTGTAAACGTTCCTGTAAAGTTCTACCAGACATGTATATAATTTTGAATAAATTTGCAAAAGAAAGTTTGTTAAATCCATGCGTATAGTACGAGTCAAAGTCAAAATCCAAATACGTATTATCTTAAATTAGTTGTTTGCATTCCAAAGATTAATTGAAAAAGTACGAGAAGTGATCGTGGCGATATCATTGATGGCATCAAAGCAAGGAAGTAATTTTTAGTAAGAATTTAAATCTTTTTGACCGCTCGCTAAATTCAAGACTTTCAGCAATGCAACCTACCCACACAACCGCTTGTATGCTGTCAACCTACCCACACATCCGCTTGTATGCTGTCAACCTACCCACACAACCACTTGTATACTGTCAACCTACCCACACAACCGCTTGTATGCTGTCAAGGAAAGATTACGGATAAGCCATTCACCATTTCACGTCTTACTAAATGTCTCTAATGATATCTAGCAATAAATCCTTTAAAATTCAAAGACTGTATTAGACACAAGTCTTGATACGTTACAACTGGTGATCATCAACATAAATCGAGACAAAAATATTTGACAATTTATAATATTAAACGATATGTGGGAAAGATACAACTAGTTTTCAAAAGTTATTTATACAATTCCATAGCTAGACAGTTTAGACAAACAAATTTTACACTAAACGAACTAGTACGGTGTAATACAGTATTGGTCTTACACGTAAACGAAGCTAGTATGTACTTTCTGATCAACTGTGAAATATGATGTATATGCTCCTATTATTAAGTTTAGCTTGTAGTCTTATAACACTACATTGTTTACCTCACAAATGTAGGCTAAACATCGTACACACATATATATGGGTACTCCATATACCAGTGTTAATGATAATTATTACTTTTTCTTCTCAATGGCTGTTTCAAATTAATAACTTTTACTGTGTTAACTAAATAACATTACGTATTGATATAAGCTTCACAAAACATTTCAGTTACGAGGCTTTGAATAAAAAACAACTCAAACATATTATTTTTGATACAACAAAACATAAAACCGTGATATTATTTCTAAAGTAATGTTTATGCATTGTTGAAATTTTGATCCTTATTGTTTTGTGTCCATTGAAAAGATGTGTAATAGAGTTCTGCTTTAGCCAGTGCTAGGGGGCGTGAGAGGTGTTGTACATTTCATTACCTCTAATGAACAGACTAAATCAAACCGAGTCTGCTATTATTTTGCTTGGTTGCATTCTAAGCTTCGAAAGGATCGTTTACAGATTTCTGTGAAAGTAAGTACAAGGGTTAAATCTAGCAAAAGAAGGCATTTGTAGCTGCTAAGGAAAGCATTAAAGTGTAACAGTAATCAATACACCCCTTCAAAATACATGACAACTTAATCTTCGTACTTTCTGGTAAAATATGGAATTTGAAAATTCCATGCTAGTTGACATGCAAACAATGTTTGTCGACGGAACTGACAGGACTATTTAAGTATCTGTCCTTGTTATTTGGCTAAACCAAGTATCACGATTAGATATTTCAAACTCACGCACCCACATTACACCAAGACCATTCGCCGCTTTTCATGAAATTGCAGTCTTGTGAAGGTTCCATGTATACCGCTGTATACCTGCAGGTGTCTATTCTAAATTGTATTTTGGTACTTGCAATTGAGAGCATGGAGGGTGTTGACGGTGACATGCATTTTCACTTTAGTGTGTTAGCAGGCTCAGTCAAACAAAGCCTGCAACATTTTTATGTTTGTCATATTGGGCTGGTTACCTGTGAAGTTACCCCTTTTCCTATTTTGTAGATTTTTCCTTTTCAACCTATTGAATTTCTATAGCATGTTTGAGATTCAAACTTGAAAACATGTACCGTAAAATGAAAATTCCGATTTTAGATGCACAACACGGTTTATGTCTCCTCTAGTTAAAGACTCAACTTTGCATTTACACTGTCTTGTCATTTAAGATAAGTGTAAGATTGGCTAGCAAACCCGTTTACACCTCCAGTTCTCTTTTTAGCTCACCTGTCACGTGACAAGGTGAGCTTTTGTGATCGCCATTCGTCCGTCCGCAATTTCTTGTGAACACAAAGGAGACTACATTTTGCAATTGATTTTAATCAAACTTGACATGTATTGGCATGATATCTCGGTTCCATTCTAAAACTGGCCAGATCCCATCATGGGTTATTATTATTATTATTATTATACCAGATTTATATAGCGCCCTTTTCATGATCAATTTCCCGTTCAAAGGCGCTTTACATAGTTCAAATGCAGCCACACAGGGCGCATAATTCATCCTCTACTAGTACAGACACAGAGCGATCTGACCAGAGGGACAGAGTGAGACAAAGCCCCCACGACAGAGAGATCAGAAATCAGATACAGGCTTGTCCGGCTGACTTAGCCTAGCTCGTTGCGAATAGACAGCTTGGTTCTTTAACGTGCCCAGTGTATAGCACTGATACACGCAAGGGTTCCAGAGTAATGACCCCTTAAAGGGCCATAATTCGCTATTTTGGCTTTTGCAGCCATATAGAGACTTTATTTATGGTTTGATTTGATACAAACTTGCAAAATATCTTTAACAATAGATCTTTGATTCCATGATAAATCCGTCAGATGCAATCATAAGTTCCGGAGTTACGGACTCTGATTAACCCATGAAATAGCCAAGATTTGTTAATTTTTACCTAGTGAACACGATAGAAGTGACATTTTACATTTGGTTTTATCCATGCTTACAAGCAACAAGTCATAATAAGATCTCGGATCCTTTCGAAAACCGGGTTCTAGAGTTACTGCCCCTAAAGGAGCAAAATCTACTATTTTGGCCCTTTCGGCCATATAGAGGTTTCATTTATGCTTTGATTTTATACAAATTTGCACAGAATGTTTATCTTGATATCTAGGGCAAGTTCAAAACTTGGTTATGCGGAGACAAAAACTAGGTCACCAGGTCAAATCAAAGTGAAAGCTTGTTATCACCCTGGAGGCCAAATTTATGACCCTATCTTCAACTTGGTCAGAATGTTTATCTTGATAATTCCCTAAGCCAAGTTTCAAACTGGATCATGTGGGGTCAAAAACTAGGTCACCCACTCAAATCAAAGGAAAAGCTTATTAACACTCTGGAGGCCATATTTATGATTCTATCTTCATGAAACTAGGTAAGAATGTTTAGCTTGATGATTCCTATGCCAAGTTTGAAATTGGGTCATTTGGGGTCAAAAACTAGGTCACTACACAAACTGGGTCATGTGGGGTCAAAAACTAGGTCACCCGCTCAAATCAAAGGAAAAGCTTGTTAACACTCTAGAGGCCATATTTATGACTCTTTCTTCATGAAACTAGGTGAGAAAGTTTAGCTTGATGATTCCTATGCCAAGTTTGAAACTGGGTCATGTGGGGTCAAAAACTAGGTCACTACTCAAATCAGAGGAAAAGCTTGTTAACACTGTAGAGGCCACATTTATGACCCCGTCTTCATGAAACTTGGTAAAAATATTTGTCGTGATGATTCCTAGGCTAAGTTTAACAGGTGAGCGATAAAGGGTCATCATGACCCTCTTGTTTATAGTTACTGACCGTTCCAAGGTAGGTAACACTGTAGGGTATCTGACCTGAAACGGAGGTTATGATTTAAACTGATTTTTTTCTACTGATCTATTTATTTCGCATAAAAGTTTTATAGACTGTAAGTTTAAATAATCGCTATTATCAACTACAAAAGACCCTCAAGATTGAAACTAACGTCAGATATAAGAAACCACAAAACATTTAGTAGACTAAGTACGGGAAGCTCGTTTACATGTTTCTTTAAAGGCGTATGCTAGAATTCCCTGTATATGAGATGGGCGAAAATTTTCCTAATAACAGAATTTCTTTAAACTTTGGATATTGAAGGACAATCATCTAAGAAACAAAAAAATGCAATAAAAATCATAGGTCACCGGATTCGAAAAAGAGTTATCTGCCCTTGAAAACGTCATTTTTGGGGGAAATGCCGTTTTCAAGGGCAGATAACTCTTTTTTGAAACCGGTGACCTATGATTTTTTTGCATTTTTTTGTTTCTTAGATGATTGTCCTTAAATATCCAAAGTTTGAAGAAATTCTGTTATTGGAAAAATTTTCACACCAAATTCTAACATACGTCCTTAACTACATCGTTTTGGTATGTATATTAATTTCGCCTATTTTTTCCATTTCTGTTTCTGCTGACATTCTTACATTGCATAAAGTAGCGGAATAAAGTGCCAATAATAGAGGATTACGTAACTTCATCCAGTTTACATTGTATCGATAATTGATGGGTGACCTGATCTCCTTGTTTTGTCTAGAACTGACGCTTAACTTTCTTGTTGAATTTAGTTCTGTTGGACAAAGTGTACAAAAAGATACCCACATGCAGCACCGTTTTCTTTATTGTGAATTTAATAGTAATATTTATATCGTCGGGTTTTGTATTTCTCAATTATTTTAATACAATAGATCGGTTTTCTCTTTTTTCTGTTCCAGCAGAAATATGAATATCTACTAGAATATACTTCAAAGATGACAGAAAATAGTAAGTTAATAGCTAATATTAATGAATAAGATAAGTTGACTTCTAATTGTCCATGCTGTGTGTTTAACGAAAATAAGATTTGAGTTTTCCAAAACATTTATGTTTTAGTATTTAATATGTAATGATAACTTACTCCTGGGTATTATCATTTTTATTTACTAAATAGCAAAGTAAATAAGTTTGAAAGTAACTCAACTTTTAAACATATGTAACAAGAAACAAACGTGGTTCACTAGAGCCGATGAAATCCTTGCCGAAGCTCATTAGAGCAATTCCCTTAAACAAACATCCTTCCGGAAGGTCGTGGTACTACAACAGACATAATCAACTTAGAATGTAGACTAATTGTCTGTCTTTGGCATTACTGAACTCCATTATTGGCTTTGTTAGGTGTACTAGAACACAGTAAAAGTCTATTGTTTGGTGTCGGCATCGTAGTCGTTAGCAGTTTAACAATAGTTCAGATTGAAAGGCACAAAATGTCAAATTCAGACTTCGGACCCTCTCGCCCAGTAGAGTTTTACTAAATATCTATATGTAATCTATCTACGGACTACGGCTGCTTTATTGATGAAAATTCCCTGTAGCAACACTTGATTATATCAGTTGCCTAACTTTCATAAACAAACTACGAGACCAGACGTTCAATTTATGATAGCGTTCTTTAATTATAAGTAAATTAGTTCATTATTGAAATGTTCTAAATCCTAAGTTTAGATCTTGCATAAATCAAGGAATTAGGAATCTAAATTATTGAAGGACTTGGTGTTATAATATTTCCTAGGCCAATGGGGTCATTGAATTCATTAAATATAAGAATTCTGTTTAATATACAATTACTGAACGGCATGCCAGTCAAAAGTCGGAACTATTGTCCGATGTCGGAATGACCGAAGGCAAATTATGACCATCGACAGGCAGGCCATTTATTGTGTGTTTCATTACATGACATCAGGAATAAGTTTTCATGTTTTTTTTCTTAAAATCCTTTAGTAATGAACTATAGAGCGGGCAATAGCCCAAACTATGACCAAAGATTTATATAAGTAATAAAATCTGTTAGAAGATTCTTTAAGAACATAGAATGCAACCAAGCAAAAGTTTGATCGAATCGATTCATAAAATTTAATGAACCTATTACTCCCATCACGCCGCCTCGCACCTGAAGCGTTGTAAAGACATTTACAATATATACAGACGTTCAAAGCATTCTTTTTGTTGCTTGAATATATTTCGAATTAATTCTGAATACCTAAGTCGCAATGCGAGGACATCACACGCCAAATATCAAAGAAATATTTTGCTGTTTCTGACAAGAACATTTTAAATGTTTCCAGGATATACACAGGGGGGAAAGTAACAACTTCCCCTGGCGGCCATGTTTTATGACAAATCAAAATAATTTGAACAAGCTTGGTAAAAGGTCACACAGTGACCATTTGTGTGAAATTATTTTAAAATCGGGCCAACAGTTTTATACAAGAAAATGTTCAGTTTACACTATATACATATAGGCCAAAGTTACCACGCCCTCTGGTGGCTATGGTTTTGACGAATCAGAATAATTTAAACAATTTTAGTAGAAGGTCACACAAGAACAATTTATAGAGAGGACTTCAATAAGCGTACTGGCTTCCAGTCTAATCCAGCATATGTGTGTATCTTATTATCTAAAATGTACATACTGGGAAATAAAAAATATGTCTAAACCAAGGACAATTCGTGTGAATTTATTTTAAAATAAGGCAAGCAGTTTCATACAAGAAGATCTTTAAGTAGAATAATTTAAGTTGCATTGCAGAAAGGAATATTTGCTTTCATTCGTATCTTATTTATAATTATCTATCGTTACATAAAAAGTACTTGCGTTACCTAAACGGTTTATTTAATCATTTCTTAATCTTCAATTAAAACCGACCAAGTATATTTTTCTTTGAAATATATACTAACGATAGCCTTGAACCAAATTTGAGAGTGGAGAGTAGAATTGGTGTCCTATATACTCACCACAGCTTTTAACCAAGTTAGAAATTTCAAAGTAAAGTTGTTGTCTTGGCCTCTATACCTACCATATCTTTAAACCAAAACAAGAAGCTACAATGACTTTTCCTTCTAACACAAATGTATCTATCAGATTCTTACCAATTATTGCGCTCTTGTATGGTTACGGCAATGCGTCTCATTAAATGCCACAGATTTAATATCTGCCACTTCTTTTGACAGCGGAGAGCTTAAATGGATTTATCACTGTCAATTTATCACCTTAAGAGCTAAATGACCTAATGTTTGAAAAAGGCTGTAATGACGAGCAGATACGAGATATAACGTTGCTTAAGGAGGTAGGGTACCTTGTTACAAGGGTAAATTCAAATTAGTTGAACCGCAGCATTTTTTTTTTTGTATTTTGTGTAATATGAAGTTTTAACTGCTACAATCTCAATTTCGTTTGTCTCTGTCCCTTCAAGTTCAATTTTTATCCAGGTTTGAAGAACATGACCCTCCAAAGGTATTTCATATTGAAAGTAAAAGCAAAATACGGATATTTAACACTTTTCAGTGTATTTTAGTTTCATTGATATCCGTAGAAGTCTGCATAATTGATAATTTTACTAGTATGCACGTTAGCTTTCTAATATAAGCTTAAAATGTATATGTCGCGGGGCTCGTGTTTCCATGGTAACGCATTTTCTCTCATTTTTAAACAATTATGTATAAAAATAGGGGTTTTCGACGGCTTCAGTGCCATTCTGTTAATGACCAACATGGAATATTTGGGTAATATTATTAGCAAAATACCAAGCACTTTACATGGTACCCTATTTTTCTTAAAGTTTAAGGTAACCATGGCAACAGAGATGTTTAAAATAGCTTATATCTTGCTTTTTCTCGTAATTTCTTACAAAAAATATTGAATATTATCTTTCTAGTAAATGTACGTTTAAAACATATTATTTCTAACGTAAGTTATATTTTCGTGTTATTTGCATTTATTCAAACAAATTTCACAGCTTAGAATACTTACATCAGTACCCCTCGTCTGGCATTTTTCATAGAAAAATCGTTCAGTATGCTGCTATTATTCTCATGGATATTGTTGAAATGAAAATAAAAAGCCTAAGCTGTGTTTCTTAAATAGACCAGTGTCAACGCTTTTGATTTTTACATTTAGATACATAGGTCACGGGCTTCGTTTCCATGGTAACATCAATTCAATTCAAGAAACCTAATTTTCTACTGAAATTTGAACAATTTTAGATCTTAGTTTTAGTATGTAAGTAACAGATTATCAACGGAACCTGAAAAATAGGTACTACAAATCAAACTGCTAGATTTTTTATTTGAAAATGGCCGTAATAAGTAACCTTTCGCCCAACTATATTCCAAATAACATTGGTCACCATCATCCATTTTCTTACATTCCGCATAACATTTCAATATAAGTACATAAAAGAAGCAAAATATTGATTATTATTCATAGCAAAAGACTCGTAAAAATATTTCAGCAAATAATGGTTATTTGAAAATAGTTAAAATAATGGAAATGCAGAGAATTACGTACTTTCAAGGCAAAAGTTATTAATTTTGCGCGGTAACTGACACGTAACGTCATGACGTCAGTGACGTCATTTTAAGGCAGCATTGTTTTGAAGCGTTTCTGGGACAATTTATTCATTATTTCTGCATTATTAAACCATAAAGCATCAGATCGAAGACAGGATCATGATTTGTTTTCAGAAGAATGAATATACAAACATTTAGTTTGTCATAAACGTCGTCGTAAATCGTCACGTTAGCTTCCGGTTGGACATGCGCACATACAAATATGAAGGTAATCTACATGTACCTCCTTAAGGAATGTATAATGTCATATATTCTTGGGTTTTTTCCAGCACAAGCTGAACCGCCGAAAGATAGTGTCTGTAGTGCTGGCTAAGGATGCATGACACCTTATTTTGCTTTATTTTCGTTTCCTACTTAATTAATACCTTAAAAATATAAAACTCACTGCCTTAGGACTGCTACTTTAAATATTAATTTCAATACCTTAAAATGTATGCAGATCGCTGTCTGTAAACCGCCACCTTTATAATTTCTGAATATTATATTGAATACTGAATTGATAGAACTGTTAATTCTGAATTAATTACATATTATAACATTATCGGATTGTGGTGGTATTTGATGCTTTAGAGTGGTTGTGCTAAACTATTATATTTACTTCATTGGAACATTCGAATGCGGTGACTTTGTGTTTACATTATATTTGGAATATTTGAATGGCACTTTTCTGCGTGTCAGTTCATTCATTTCATTATTACGACTTGATGTTACAAGATTCATGAATACAGGGTGAGGGTTCCTGTCTATTAGGGCCACGCCAACCTAACAAATACATATTATGTAGAGAATAAGAGGCTACTGTCTTTTGATATCAATATTATCAGGTCAAGTCCGATATGCACGCGAAGGGGTGAAATTTACCGAGCCCCTTTTGCATATGTCGAGCCTGGTAACATTGCTATCAGGAGACAGTAGTCTTTAATTCTATTTATCATTTAACTCTGTCTATAATAACATATTTCCTTATCTTGTTTCGTATAAATTGATTTTGAAACAAAAAAACATAATTTGTTTGTAAATTTACCCGCTCCTGAAACATCTGGACGAAACAAAATGGCAGTCATCTTGACTTTCTGATATTCTTATAGAAGCAAACAATAAAATAAAGTCCTACCTGTTTAAAGATAAAAAAATAAATCACTTTTTTGCATAAATTAGAACAGAATTCTATTTCCACACTTTTGAGCAATTGATTTAGACAGCTGCTGAAATTTTTCTTCAAGACTCAGAAGACTAAGTCAGACATACTTTAATATTAAACTTTAAACTGTTCCATGGCAAGAATAATAATGAACATAAATACTTTTGCATCTACTTAATCAAGTATAAATGCCTTACATTAGGCATGAATCAAGAATGCATAATAAGTTTATTGTCTCAAGTGTATAAACCTTTCTAAGAGTCGATCCATGAGGTCAGCAAGTGCAGCAACAACCCTTGTGCCACAAAAAAGTCGACTGGTTACCTACGGGGATAGAAGTTTCAGGGTTGCCGCCGCAAAACTATGGAACTTTCTCCCTGACAATCTCAGAAAAGATTCATCACTTAATTCATTCAAAAGAGCTCTCAAAACACACCTTTTCAAAATTTTCTACAACACATAGATACCAACTGTGACTGTTTCTACCCATAATAAATATGCCATTGTTATTTTTGTAATACAAAACTACGGCAAGTCATTCGTCGCTGACGGAGATCTCTTAACTGTACAATTCATTATGTAATTAACTAAATTGACAATTCATCTTTTATTTCATCATGTCACATTTTTAACGGTTATGACGTTCTATGTGTGTGTTTTTTTTTTGCAGGACTTGAGTTTTACTTGAAGTGTGTGGTATTTCTATCTAATACAGTATATGATGGCACCATTTACCGGGAGGTTGAACCACTATATGCAGCCCGTCTGGGCGTACCAGATGTTTAAAGCACTGGTATTGGCAATAGGGATAAAACGACCTCAAGGGGAGGGGTGCGGTCATGGCTGTTTGTTACAATAAGGCTGTAAATATTATCATTGTTCATTTATGATACTGTTGTAATAACTATTATTTTTTATTATTATATACAACGCCATTGAATATATCATTTATAAAAAAGGCATTTAATCAAATTGTTCAGTTTCAGTTTTGCGATTGCATATGTCATGTTTTGTTATTTTCCTACATATCTGCGATGTGTCACATGTTTAATTGTAAAGCGCCTTTGAACGTATATTCCATATGAAAAGGGCGCTCAACAAATCTGGTATAATAATAATAATAATATTGTGATGTCTTGATGTACGTTTCCAATGTCATCATTAAGTACTATTATCTAGTCATTAAGTATTATTGTCTTTTCGATAAAAATGGGAGACAGGCAGACTTAAGGAAATTACTAGTTGAGATTATAGAATTTGTTTAGAAAATTGTCATACATCATACAAACAAGACCTAGTAGTAAAATTGAACTTGAAATGGAACTAATGTAAAACCTAGTCCATTATGTCTCTGTGAAGTTAGCGGAATAGCAGAATGGAAGAATAACTCCAACAGAATAGCAAAATAACTCCAGCCGAATAGTAGAATAACTCTAGCAAAATAGCAGAATAAATCCAGCAGCATAGCAGAATATTTACAGCAGAATAGCAAAATAGCTGAATAGCTATTATATTCTGCTTTTCTGTTATTCTGCTACATTCACAGAGACGTCCATTATTGGCAAAAAGAGAAAAAAGTAGGAGTTAATTTCCCGGAAAGACAGAGAACCCAAACACAGCTATAGAGTTCGCAAGATTAACCATTTTGCTTTTTAGTATTCTTTCCACGCCTTTTAACACCCTACCACCATTAAATCCCATTCAATAATAAAATCTGTAAAATGATCCTTTGGAAGCAAAGAATACACAATAGACTCGGTTTGGTTGAGTCTGTTCATGAGAGGTTATGAAATGTGCAACACCTCTTACGTCCCCTAGCACCGACTTAAGCGGAACGTGGACCTCGCGCTATTTTTCGTAATTGGAGTCTCTGGGAAAATCACAACTTTCATAACATTTTCACGAATAGAAATGTTTCTACTATGTAGATTTTAATGAAACTTCTCATAGTCGATAATAAACATGTTCTATAATACGGTAAAATACAATGTATAGGTCCATGTGTTTGTTTTAGGGATATGTGACCATGATTAAAGTGAACCACACATTTCAAGATAATTTTAAGACATTATTTTGATTTTTCTTAACGCCGAATCCAGGCTTTATTCTACGTTTTCCGGATAAATGACTTTACGTCATCACTTCCGGTTTATCAAACGTGTATAAGTACCTTACTTTAGGTATAATCATCAACTATGTAAACTGTAATATCTGTAAAACAGCAGAATGGAAATACCAGAAGAAACATCAATATATGAATCTGACATTCACCAAATAAAGCAAATGATTTAGTCTTGTAACACAGACAAAAAAGTTATCCCATATTCTTAGTTCATTTATCAATGCTAATATCATGACATTTCGGAGAGATTTTTCTCGAAAGGAAACGTACTAGTGAGCCTCACGTAATGTTTCAATGACAAATTGCGTTAAAGGTTATATAGTAGTAATTCGGACAAACATATACTTCCGTGGTGTAGTGGAAGAAATTTCATATTTTTTTCTAATTTACAGCATGTTCGCAAAAACCGGGAAAGGGCATTATTTCACTCGTAGAACGTATTTTACATAAAATTAGACACTTTTCATGCTAACATGTTATTTACTAAAAGAAAATATACGGTGTTTATTCTGCGGACTGGTGTCTGAAATAAGGCGATATGAGGGTACCTGTATCCGACTACAGCATACATTTCAACACCCTTTGTCTTTTTCTTTTCGTTTTCTTAAAGCAAATGTATGGCTTCTTGTATAAAATAGGTCTGTGACGGGTTGAAAATTCTTTTGTCGGTATATAACAGGTCCTAGAAACCTCAAAAATTAGTTATTGCTAAATTTTGCTATATATAGCTAGAATTACTATAAAACCAATAACCATAATGCAAAATATGTCAAAATCAAATACAAAATGGTCGTAATCGCGTCCCAATGTTTTGTAAGCTGAAAGACAATAACACAAAACCAAGATATTGCTGTCTCTTTTTCGGTAAATGCAGCAATATCTTGCTATAAATCATTGAAGAATGTGTCACTTGTGACACTCATTGTTGCATAAGATTAATTTTGTAATGAATTACCGCAGAAATTCGCAACATGTATTGAAACTGAAGCTGCATACATCTACAGGCTTTGTGATTGTCTTTTGTCTCATAAACCATTTAGATAACTAGTTCATATTTGATACTGACATATATTGAACAATTGCTATTGATGTTTTAGCTATAAAGCCAGATTTAGCTACTAACGTTCGACTTTTCTGGCACCTGTGTAACGTACACACATACAGAGCACCAATTAATCTGATTTTGTGACCTTCTTTTATTTTGGTGTTATGGACGATGGGTTATAACAATCACCAAACTGTGCCGCAAAACGTTTTTATCTGAAGATAAGATTTGCTTTCATAAATGTTATAGACTTAGACCATTTTTATCTTTTTATCAGGATAAAAGAAGTTAAGACATAAATCATCAAGCATGTAGACGCGGTTCGACCGAGTCTGTTCATAAGAGGAAATGGAATTTGCAATACCCCTCACGCCTCGAAGCACCGGCTTCAGCGGGAGGACTTTATGATCCCAAAACACTAAAACATAACAACACAAGTACACAGTTTGGAAATATCTTTCCTTGAAAGGCATATTCACTTAAGGATTGACCTCTGCTTTAACAAAACGCTGCGGATAAATTGTAAACCTTTGATATCATCAAATGTAATTTCCATATTCATAAACCATTACACGATATTGTGCCTGAAATGTTTCGTAGAATATCCCTTAACGTTCATTTTGTCATATCAAATGATCTAACCATTTTATCAAGATGCTGCATACTCAACCCGCAGCATCGTATTTGATTGATATCTGGTTATCTGATGACTTAAATTCTGTTTCTTTGAATTTGTCTCTTGTTTGATTCAGTTATGCCATATCTCAATTATTTTCTACTATTTATATTGCAACTAAATTAAGACACTAACATATATTCCACATTGCCCTTTTATCATAAACTAAGTTACATGTAAATGTACTTTTAAAGTTGTTGCAGGCTCCATATATTTAGACTGTATAACGAAATGATGGAAGAACAAACGGACAAAGAAAACTGCATATTGTCCAAAGTGCCTTTTTTGTCTGTACCAAATTATTATTAAACTATTGTTTGCCGGAAACGAACTAGCTAGTGGTGTAATATGAACCTATTTCATGTTTGTTTGCTTGCGTCTGTTTATTACTTCTGTGAATATAATTGCACATGTTTGTTTTGATTTGTACATCTGCTCAGCGGCTTTGTATTTCTTTGAATTTTCCATTTGTGCTGTATAACGGTCCTTTGAAAGGCGTTTTCTATTGGACTTTTGTCCTTCTTTAGTAAATGTATTGTAAAATCAACTTTTGTCATATTTCTTTACACAAATGTTTTCCATAACTACTTTTAAATGTTTGATGAAGAAACAATATAAAAGAACATACATATTTATATCTCATATTGCAGATTCCCGGTCCTTAAGCTTATGCAGGTTCCATTTGATATGATGGAGTGACTGACAGAACGAAACTCGGATATACCATACGCCCCATCTGGCCACTTACCAGTATAATATTTAAAAAAAGTTTTGTAAAACTGATAATACGGAGATTTTTGCAATTTCTGTATCATTTGTCAGCCGCGATACGAAACGACATTTATAAATTAATGGTAATAGAGGACAATTGTCATACATCAAGTGTCTGGCGCTTGCGTGTGCTTTTAAAAACAATTTTCCGTTAGAGCATACACTGTAGGAAACAGGTATTCGGATATGTCTAATTACACAATCCCAGAGAAGGTATGGTCCGTCTTGCCGTCAAATAACCGTGCTTTTGCTTCTTAACACTAATAATATGTAGTCCAGTGATTGTAGAACATTTTTGTATTATATAGGAATAACGCAAAAATGTTTCGGTAACAAGTTTTTTTATCGACTTTGAAACAGATATATTTGTACTTATATTTAGCACGTACTGCTTGGAAGTATATTTTGAAAACAAAATACTATAATCTTTCAGTGTGTCATCAGGAAGCATAGAGGGCAGACAAGAAAAACTAAAACGGACTTTATTTAACTGAGTTTGTAACTGAGTTGCAATGCAATTTTCAACTACTCTTACGCCACTATTCTACGCCGGCTTAAGGAGGAAGGTTACCTTCATATTTTAATGTGCGTATGCCCAACCGGAAGCTAACGTGACGATTTACGACGACGTTTACGACAAACCAAATGTGTTTGTATATCCATTCTTCAGAAAAAAAATCATGAACCTGTCTCCGATCTGATGCTTAATGGTTTAATAATGCAGAAATAATTAATAAATTGTCGCAAAAACGCTTCAAAACATTGTTACTTTAAAATGACGTCACTGACGTCATGACGTTACGTGTCAGTTACCGTGCAAAATTATTAGCTTTTATTTTAATAGTACGTAATTCTGTAGATTTTCTTTATTTGAGTTATTTTTTAAACAGCCATTATTTACTGAAATATTTTATGTGTCTTTCACTCTGAATAATAATCAGTACTTTGCTTCTTTTTTATAGTTATATTGAAATGTTATGCGGAATGTAAGAAAATGGATGATGGTAACCAATGTTATTGGGAATATAGCTGGGTGAAAGGTTACTTAATACTGCCATTTTCAAATAAAAATTGGGCAGTTTGATTTGTAATACCTATTTTTCAGTTTTCGTTGATAATTTATTACTTATACATGTATATTAAAACTAAGCCCTAAAATTATTCAACTTTCACTAGAAAATTGTGGTTTCTTGAATTAAATTTATGTTACCATGGAAACGAAGCCCGTGACCTGTATATCTAAATGTAAAATTCAAAAGCGTTGACACTGGTTTATTTAAGGAACACAGCTTCGGCATTTTATTTTCATTTCAACAATATCCATAACAATAGCAGCATGCAGAACGATCTTTCCATAAAAATGTCAGACGAGGGGTACTGCTGTAAGTATCTTAAGCTGTGAAATTTGTTTAAATAAATGTAAATAACACGAAAATATTACTTACGTTAGAATTAAAATGTTTTAAAGCTACATTAACCAGAAAGATGATCTTATTTAATTTTTTTTATAAGAAATTATGATAAAAAGCAAGATATAAACTATTTTAAACATCTCTGTTGCCATGATTACTTTATACTTTTAAGAAAAATAGGGTACCATGTAAAATGCTTGGTATTTTGCTAATAATATTACCCAAATATTCCATGTTGGTCATTAACACAATGGCACTGAAGCCGTCGAAAAACCCGTTTTCATACATAGAGAAAATGCGTTACCATGGAAACACGAGCCCCGCGACATATATATTTTAAGCTTATATTAGAAAGCTAACACGCATACTAGAAAAATAATTAATTATGCCGGCTTCTACGGATAACAATGAAATCAAAATACACTGAAAACTGTTAAATATACGTATTTTCCTTCTTCTTTCTATATGAAATACCTTTAGAGGGTCATGTTCTTCAAACCTGGATAAAAATTGTACTTGAAGGGCCAGAGATAAAAGAAATTGAGATTGTAGCAGTCAACGCATTAAATTACACGAAACACAAAAAATTGCTGCGGTTAAACTAATTTGAATTTACCCTGGTAACAAGGTAACCTACCTCCTTAAGCTAAATTCTGTTACAGTAAAACTCAATGGACACCATGATCCAAATATGAATTTTATTTGACATTTAGGTGTATTACTCTATGCATCGTATTCATAGTAAGTAACACAGTATAGGTTATGTAATTAATACAAATGTCATATGTACGTGTGTTGTATTTAGCACCTTTCTTTATGTTTCATATTTCGTACCAAAGATACAACTATCTTTACAACTATTAAAGAAGTTTGACAGGGTTATTTAGTGTTTATAGAAAGATATTAGTCATTGCACAGTTCCGTCAGTCAGTATAGTATTCGTAGTGGTAGTCCAAAATCGTATCTGTCGTGTAATACACACTATATCGACCCCAAGAAACAATCTGCGACATATGTATGAGAACGTACGAGACATCGAAGACCCAAGTTAATATTCGGTTTGACGATTATCATTATTTGTAAATTAAGACCTTCGGGCAAATTTGATTGATAGTGATATCGTTCTTTAATTTGTGAACTATTTATCCTTTAATAATTTACGTGACAAACTTTACAAATGAAGTATCAATTTGTTATTGACACATGGTTCAATTAAGTACATCTTTGAGATTCCATTATGAAGGTTCAACGAGTGCCTTGTTAATATCATTTACCAGCACCAGGCAGAAACAGTGTAACATACGAGGGGCGGTAGGGAAATATCAGGGGTTTTCATGCTCCTTCCATGTGCAACAACCTATTCATATTATATAATAGCAAAACTACATTTTATCGCCTATAAATCGGCCAGGTTATTTTCAATGAGAAATATATTCACGAACTGTTGAGTATTTAAACAAGGTAGGTGTTAGGGCTACGATGGACGCTTAAGCTGGGGGAAGAGAGATCTGTAACAAACTTTCTGCTTTTATAGAGTGAAAAAAGCTTGACTCAGTATTCAACGGTTGCTGAAAAGTTTTCTAAAGCCTGCATATCCCATTCGACATGTTTAGCTAGGGAGGGCAGGGCAAGCTTGAGGGGAAGGCCTAGGAAAGAGAGGACCGCTGAGGCAGTGCCCTCTACAATGGTGAAGAATATTGAGGTTTTAGGGAACAACGATCGCAGAGTCACATTGCAGGAGGTAGCTAATCAGTTTAGGATTGGTATAGCATCAGCACATCTGATTTGAAACGCAAAATTAGGTATGAGCGTGGTGAGTGCTAGGTTGGTGCCGAAACAGTCGACAGACCACTAAAAGTCATTCAGGGTGACCATAACAAAAAAGCATTTTGGGCTTTTTAAACGTGATGAAAATAAGTTTTTGAACTAAATTGTCACAGGGAAGGAAATGCGGATTCATTATGCTTAACCTGAAACAAAAGCTCAGTAAAAGCAGTGGAAACGAACTGTTTTCCTCCCAAGTTAACGCTCTCACCTGATGGCAAGGTTATGCCGGTTGCTCTTTGGGATTCACTTGGAATGATACTGAATCATTTCATGCCAAAAGGTCAAACTGTGACTGTTAGCTACTATTTAGAAGTATTTTTGAAAAACTCACGGAAAAACTCACACAATTGCGTCCCTAAATAGCAGACAAAATGATTATCCCTTTTTACATTACAATGCCCTCTCTTATACTACCTCATCTACAAGAGAATTTGTCATCTCCTTCAAGTAAGGTAAGTGGCAATTGTTGTCTCACCCTCCGTACCGCTCAGATTTGCCCTTTGAATTTTGTTTCCAGAACCTATAAATTATAAAACATATATAAGATCAGGGCAGCTTTGACTTCTGCTGTAAATCGGTACCTCAACAGGCAGTAGGTCTACTACAAGGGAATCAATTCAAAATCTCCCATGAAGATACAATAATTTTTTCAAAGCATTGAACGATTTTTGACAGATAGCAAAACGTCCGGATATTTCCAACCGCCTCTCGTATTTCATTCAAAATACACAGCGCCGTAACTGAAAGCGAAGGCTGAAAACAAATCAACAGTAAAAAAAATATGTTATTGCATAATTTCTTACTCGGAAAACGCTTTATCAAGTTAACCGATTTCAATTTATAAACTAAAGAAGTACATGAAAACGGGGACCAAAATATGTTTAGCACAGAACTAATCTGAGAAGAAGGGATATAAGTTTTATGTATATCGAACAAGAGAAAAACATCTTTTGGAGTAAAAAGTCCCCTTGAACTAACGGATATTCTAAGGTATTTGTTCAAGAAAGTCAGCCAAGAGACAGGAATACATTAGCGGGTGTCTCTAAATTTTATTTCGGTACTTGTAACATGTGAGTTAGTAACATTTTCGTTTTTGTCGTGTTGAGCGACCTGTGAAGTTTCTACTTTTCTCTATTTTAGTACGGTAAGTTCTGCTCAACCCGGGGCTTGCAGGCGTGGATGATAGCTTGCATTTCCACTACCGTTCATGAACAGCCTTATTCAATAAAATCTGAAAGAAGATTCTTTGGAAGCATAGAATGCGACCAGCAAAATAATAGCAAACCAAACCTGCAGTATTTCAGTTATGTCATGTCGTGCGATCTGTGTTGTTCTACATTTTCTGTAATTTTTATTGTCGAATAAAATCTTTCTATCATCATTTCTGTATGAGTGTATGAAGTTGCCAAAACATGTGACAAAGCCATTCAAGAATAAAAGATAAATCACCTTCTAATCTTTAATTTAAAAGCCAAATAACCAACAAAGTAGCCCTTTATCTCTAAAAATACCTCATAATATACATGGACTGCCTGTCCCTAAAATTCTTAATGCGTAATTTATCATTAAAAAGATAATAGGTAAGGGCAGATTTCTCGGAAGCATGGAGAACCACAAATAGAGCCTCAGAGCCACGCAGTAGGCCCACAACAAAAAGCTGTAACGAAAAAATATTACAGACGGGTTGCTTCAAACTGACAAGTACATATAAATTTATGCCAAATATAGATAGAGAGGGAGGAAGCGGTCAGGGATAGAAAGGGGGTGAGGGAGGAGGTTGAAGGGGAAAGTAGAACAAGGATGAATATACAAAGGGAATGCCACGTTCCTTAATCACAGTTACACTACAACGTAAACCACAAGAGCGCAGACATTCATACGGGAAACAAGACAACATACGCAACAGAAAATACAAGACAGACAGAAAACCAGTTGAAAATAGGACACCGTCTTGGAACGGTCAGTAACCTATATAAAGGCAACTGGGGATTAAAACGCGTTTAGGGCAAGCCAACCTCGCACTTACCCTTTTTTCAACAAGTTAGACAACACAATGTAAATATTTTTTTTGGTTGGGTTTAACGTCGCACCGACACATTTTAGGTCATATGGCGACTTTCCAGCTTTGATGGTGGAGGAAGACCCCAGGTGCCCCTCCGTGCATTATTTCATCACGAGCGGGCACCTGGGTAGAACCACCGACCTTCCGTAAGCCAGCTGGATGGCTTCCTCACATGAAGAATTCAACGCCCCGAACAAGGCTCGAACCCACATCGATGAGGGGTCAGCGACCTTAACCACTCGGCCACGGAGGCCCCAACAATGTAAATAAAATCCCCGCTGAGAAAGGCTCTATAATTAGCGAAAAAAATACCAAATTAATTATGTAAAACATAAAATTAAGGTAATCTAAGGTATATTACACCAACGTACTCGTACTCAACAACTTGTCTGAGCTTAGATCACTAAGAGCCTAACTTTTAAGCCAAACATTATAAGTCAATAATGTTCGAATCTAGTGTAAAATACGAAAAGCTTAAACAATTTGAAAAGGGTATTTGATAGCACTTCTCAGGTGTTATCTTAACCTTTCAGATTTAGGTCAGACCTGTACGGCAAAGTTGGCAGTTACTTGCGGAGAATAGGTTTGTACTGGTACAGGATCCAGGAACACTGGTTAGGTTAACTGCCCGCCGTTACATGACTGAAATACTGTTAAAAAACGGCGTTAAAACCAAAACAAACAAACAAAAACAAATATGAGCAAAACCGTTCGCTTCTCAGCGTGTAGGTCTTTTAAAATAGAAAAAGTGAAAACTCCACAGGTCGCTCAACACAACAAAAACGAAAATGTTGCAGGCTCGGTTTGATTGAGCCTGTTCATGGACGGTAGTTAAAATGCATGCTACCGTCCACGCCCTCTAGCCCCGGGTTGAGCAGAACTCAACATTTACACATGCTAAAGTACAAAAAACTATTTAGAGACATCCGCAGATGTGTTCATACGGCGGTGCACATGGAACCTTCTATACTACACTAGCGTGTAATTCCATGAAAAGCGGCGTATAGTCGAGAAAACAATGAGCAGAACTAAACAAACTGGAATTTAGAAAGGGGATCTGATGTTATGGAAACCTATAATATAGGAATAATATTTTATTACTCTTAGCTCACTAAATCGAAGGTAAGGGGTAAGCTGTTAGTATATGCGGATTATTCGACATACGACTTAAAACAGTTTCTCCTCTGAGAATATTGGCTAGAATTACCTCAAACTTGGTCTGCAGCATCCTGGCAAGGTCCTCTAAAATCTTTCAAATGATCCCATTGACCGTTTATAAGGGCTGTTAAGGCTAAAAGCCTTTAACAAACCACAGCATTGGTCTTCACCAAACTTAGCATGTAACAACCGTGTACAAATATCTCTGAATTTTATACTGTACGCTCCTTGCAATGTTTTCTCTTAATGTTATTCCAATAGGGACAAAAGTATATCTGTTACATTTTTTTATAGATCACTGTCAAATCGTTGAAATGGTTTTGCTTAAAGCCTTTTTGAGGTAACGATGTTTAACAAGACGGCCATGATGGCTATAGGTCGCTCACCTGAGAAACACACCATAACAGGGTAAACATGTTTGACCTAGTGATTTCACGGAAACAAATATTCTGGTTAATTTTCAATAAGATTGGACCAAAAATGTGGTCTCTTGAGTTTAAACAAGTATTTTCTTAGATATCTCCTAGTGAACTAGTTTTTGACCCCTGATGACCAATATTCAAACTTGACCTAGATGTTATCAAGGCAATCATTCTGACCAAATTTCATGCAGATCAATTTCAAAATACAGTCTCTATAGCAAACACAAGGTTTTTCTTTGATTTGACCTAGTGACCTAATTTTTGACCCAGATGACCCATATTCAAACTCTACCTAAATTTCATCAAGGCAATCATTCTGACTAAATTTCATGAAGACGAATCTATCGCATACACAATGTTTTTCTTTGATTTGACCTAGTTTTTGACCTCAGATTACCCATATTCTAACTCGACCTAAACTTCACCAAGGCAATCATTCTGACTTAATTTTATAAAGACCAATTAAATAATACAGCCTCTATCGCATACACAAGAGTTTTCTTTGATTTGACCTAGTGACCTAGTTTTTTCATCCCGGATAACCCATATTCTGACCTAGATTTTATCAAGGCGATCATTCTGACCAAATTTCATGAAGATCAATTGAAAAATACAGCCTGTATTGCGTATACAAGATTTGTTTCTTTGATTTGACCTAGTGACCTAGTTTTTAACCTCAGATGACCCATATTCAAACTCGACCTAGATTTTATCAAGACAATCATTCTGACTAAATTTCATGAGAATCAATTGAAAAATACAGCCTCTATCGCATACACAAGATTTTTCTATAATTTGAACTAGTGACCTAGTTTTTGACCTCAGATGACCAATATTCAAACTTGACCTAGATTTCATCAAGACAATCATTCCGACTAAACTTCATGAAGATCAATTGAAAAATACAGCCTCTATCGCATACACAATTTTTATTTTATTTGACCTAGTGTTTGATCCCAGATTACCCATTTTCGAACTTGGTCTAGATTTTATCAAGGTAATCATTCTGACAAAATTTCATGAAGATCAGTTAAAAATACAGCCTCTATCGCAAACAATGTTTTTCTTTGATTTGACCTAGTGACCTAGTGTTTGACTCCAGATGACCCATTTTCAAACTTGGTCTAGATTTAATCAAGGTTATCATTCTGACTAAAATTCATAAAGATCAATTGTAAAATACAGCCTGTATTGCATACAAAAGGTTTTTCTTTGATTTGACCTAGTGACCTAGTTTTTGACCCCAGATGACCCGTTTTCGAACTTGACCTAGATTTTATCAAGATTATCATTATGACAAAATTTCATGAAGATCACTTGCAAAATACAGCCTCTATCGCATACAGAATCTCAATGTTGACAGACAGACAGACGGACGCCGGACATCGAGCGATCACAAATATTTCTCAGGTGAGCTAAAAATAGAAAACACTTAAAACACCAACTTCTGATAGTATCTTGATGTACCGAAATCGATCTTAGTATTTGTATATTTCAATGGTTTGGCATGAGAGTTTCGACTGAAAAAAAAACAATTTAAAAGCACTCGATTATATAAACAAATTGAATGTCTCTAATACCAAGCTTGATCTGTACATCTATGTATGGATTTTGCTCAAGTCTATTCAGATTGTTTGGACTGACATCTGTTTTTGAAGGTTGGGGACACCAGAACCAAATAAAATAGAATAAAGTAAAACAAATTATTTTAACAAATTTTCATGAAATATCTTAAATAACTTTATCAGACTTTGTCTTATGAATTCCTTGTTACTTTGTTTCTGCCTGACCCATTTATCTCTCACTAGAGCTAACAAAAGTATTAGCTTCTCATAAGCTGATACATTGTGATCTCTCGATAAATTCTAAATATATATGTGAAAATGAGAGATCTATTTTGACAAGTTATAATGTTGCGAATGGCTCTAATTAGTGTCAGGTGATTGAAACAATAGGAATTCTTACAGGAATTGGATGACGAAAACGACATTAAGTTAAAAGTCATTTCTTTTATTATTTTAATTTATAGGTCAACTACAGTATAGCAGTCTTTTTCTAAAAAAATCAAACTGGAAAGTATAAATAACAGACGTTTTAACTGGGACATGACTCATGACTTGTTCTCGGTGCTTTCGAGGGATCTACTTTCCAGTTTTTATCACCTTCAGTTGTCACAGTCAGTCAAAATTAGTTTTATTTCTCAAATCTTTATCAACATCTACGGAAATACTCCCAATCAATTTCTGATAATAACTAAGAGGTCGGGGCAGTTGTTAAAAGCATGTTGCTATGTTACATGATATATGATAGTCATGTGTTAAGAGAGTAAGAGCAGTAATATATACAGCTTTGTTAGAAATAAAAACAGGATGATGACATTAGTACATATACGAGTCTAGGTGAGATGTGAAGCACTGAAGGTTCGCACTGTCCTTGATGTTATAAGGTAAGGCGTTCCAGTATCTGATCGTGCGGGAAAAAAGGAGTTCATATGATATTGTGTTTTTGAAGACGGAATGATAAAGTTTAAATTTCTAGAGGCTGTCAGGTAGTTATGATCTACAGAGACGAGGTTGTGTGATATTTTGTGCAACATTATTAGGGATGCATGTATTCTTCTCTGTTCTAATGTCTGCTATTTAAGAGTTTCAAGCATAGATGTTACGCTGCTTTGGTATGAGTAGTCATTTATAACATATCTGGCTGCAGCTCTTTGTACCTTTTGTATCTTATATGCTAAATTTTTCAGCCATGGATGCCATATAGTGTTACATTTAATAATACATCACGCTATCTGGATGATATTCTTAATATGGATTAGCCGTTTTTATACCCCCACCAAACATGTTTGAGGGGGGTATATAGGAGTCAGTTTTGTCGCGTCCCGTCCCGTCGCGTCGCGTCCCGTCCCGTCGCGTCCCGTCCCGAAATCTATTATCTCATTTATTACCAAATGGATTTGATTCAAACTTAAAATACATGTTCCACCTTATCACCCACATCATGTGACACAAGGTGCATAACTCTTGACACCAAGTTTTCATGAATTATGTCCCCTTTACTTAGAATTTAAGGTTAATTTTGTTGTATTTTCACCATATCTCAATTACTACTGAATGGATTTGATTCAGACTTAAAATAGATGTTCCACCTCATCACCCACATCATGTGACACAAGGTGCATAACTCTGACACTATTTTTCTTGAATTGTG
Organism: Mercenaria mercenaria; assembly: GCF_021730395.1. NCBI lineage: Eukaryota > Metazoa > Mollusca > Bivalvia > Venerida > Veneridae > Mercenaria > Mercenaria mercenaria. The sequence goes on from NC_069362.1 coordinate 33,042,540, forward strand.
TCCCCTTTTACCTAGAATTTAAGGTTAATTTTGATGTATTTTCACTATATCTCATTCTGATTGGCTTAGAGCCAAAGGGAAGTAACCTCTTTTTAACCTTTGTACTGAGTTTCTTCCCCTTAAATTCCAGGAATTAGTCTATTTTTAGAAATCCTATTTTTAGATTTTCAATATTTAGGTGTTTTTCTAACTTTTTTATTATAAGTCCTATGTAAAAAGTAAAAACATTTTTCCGTGGTAACATGGGTCGGTTAGACACTTTTTTGTATTCACTTTTAGTGTATCTCTAATATTAGAGATTTAATATATTTACTAGTATTACTATACTAGTATTATACTAGTATTACTTATATGTGGAAGCCCAGGATGAAGTACTCCAAAGTATTTTTTAAGATTCCTTATGGTTGCCATTCTTCTGTGACAAGACCGTATGGTGGGGGTATGAGTCACTCCTGTGACAGTTCTAGTTTGGTCAGTTGGTGGGTACTATTTATCCTAGGGAGCTTCAGTTAATTAAAACTAACAATTCGGATACTGATGCTTCATTTTTAGATATACATCTCTCTATTTATGACAATATTGTACATACCAAAATTTATGACAAGAGGGATGATTTTAATTTTAGTATTGTAAATTTTCCCCATTTGGATGGGGATGTACCTCAGGCTCCATCTTATGGGGTATATATTTCTCAATTAATTCGGTTTGCCAGAGCGTGTAGTCATGTCAAGCATTTCAATGAACGTAATCAATATATTACAAGTAAATTTTTTTCAGCAAGGCTACCGTTATTACAAATTGCGTAAATATTTTGCTAAATTTTACTATCGTAATTCTGATTTAGTTTTAAAATTCAATAGTAATTTAAAGACACTTCTGCGAGAAGGTATTTCTAAACCCGTTTTTTATGGGGATGTGGTTTACAAACTTCGTAAGATCTTGGGTCATGGTAATTTTCCAAATGTATTTGGTAAAATTATAAAACGTTCTATTAAAAGAGGTTACGACCCAACTGTTTTGAGACATATCGCATGTTTAGTGTTCAACCCGCTTACAGTTGGACACTACGCTTCCGTCTTTGATTGTGTCTGATGGAAGAAGGGGGGGGACTCTATGATAAGCAGTTTTTAAATCCTACCAGGACCAAACTGTTTTGATATCTGTCTTCTGGCCTGTTTCGTCGGGCCCTTGAGGGTGTTTCTCTTGTTGCTCTGTCTTCTGAAAAGGCATTGAATACATACGTTTTTGGTTCTAAAGGTTTGCTTTTTATATATTTATATACGAGCATTTTTGTGTTCAAAAATCAGGGCTGTTATATTTCGATCTTCTCAGCTCGTTCAGCACGACTTTTATGTCGTGTTATTGGTACTGTTAAGTTTCTCAGCATGACCATTTCGGCCTGGGTGGTTCCAATACTCCCGCTTTCATAGCCTTGGGTATTGTATAATCACCCCTTGGATATGGTGCCTGCTTTTTAATTTTGTCTTTTGACAGTTCCTGTGATATGCAAGCTCCATAACCTCAGATCCCCTTTCTAAATTCCAGTTTGTTTAGTTCTGCCCATTGTTTTCTCGTTTGGGGCAAACCTATTACTTTATCTGGGGACCAAACGCCGCTTTTCATGGAATTACACGCCACAACCCGTGTATCATTGAAGGTTCTATGTTCACCGCCGTTTGAATACATCTGCGGATGTCTCTAAATTGCTTTTTGTACTTTTAGCATGTGTAAATATTGAGTTCTGCTCAACCCAGGCCTAGAGGGCGTGGACGGTAGCATGCATTTCCACTACCGTCCATGAACAGGCTCAATCAAACCGAGCCTGCAACATTTTCGTTTTTGTCGTGTTGAGCGACCTGTGAAGTTTCCACTTCTTCTATTTTACATGCCATGCCTTTTTGTTTCGATTACGTGTGTTAGAGATTCACCTGGAGGGGAATACTTTTATTTACACTGTCCCGTGTCTTTGGAACATGGTGGGGGTAAGGGTGAGGTTGGGTGCGCACCATAAACTGGTTTAAGCTTCCCAGTGGTGTTTTTGCCACTGACCGTTCCAAGGCGGTACCCCACCTTGTTTGTTCGTTGTGTCCTTGTTTGTTGTGTGTGTGTATGTGCGTGCGTGTGTGTGTGGTGTGCACGTCTGCGTGCTGTGGGTTTCGGTATGGGGAGGCTGCGTTTTTGGTACGTGGCATTCCCTGTTTGATATTTGTCTTTGTTTTTTTTACAGTATTCTAATTGTGGGGGAACGTGTGTTTTGTAGGCAGTTTCTTTGATATTACGGTTATTACATTGAACATTTCTTTTTTATAAATCTGAGAGTGTTACTAGCTTTTGAAGATGTAATTTCAATATGTTTTTTCCAACTAAATTCATCACTAATAGTAATCCCAAGATATTTAGCATTTTATGTAGTTTTTAGTTCTTGATTTGGTAATGTATATGGAAAGATGATATTTTTTTCTTTTCTTTTTTTTTTTTGAGATTCTTATGATTTCGCATTTATCATGATTGAATTCCATAGACCATTTACGTTCCCATTCTTCTAATTTTGTCAAATCATCTTGAAGTTTGTAAGAGTCTACTAATGAGTCGATGGTGAGGTATATGATGGTGTCATTAGCAAATAAGCGTATTCTACTTTTAACAGAGTCAGGAAGGTCATTGATGAAACAAAGGAAGAGAAAAGGATCCAACACTGAACCTTGCGGAACCCCTGATACAACTGGTAAAGAATCAGAGTGTGAGCCTTCAACTACTACAGATTGAGAACGATTACTTAAGAAAGATTGAATCCAGGATAGAGATGTTTTGTTGACACCAAGTTTCACGAGTGTATAGAGAAGGAGTTGATGACCTTGTCGAAAGCTTTCGAGAAATCCATTACGATGAGATCTGTTTGTTTTCCAGATTGGAGATGGTCAAAACTTTCTTGTGTGAAGGATAATAGTTGAGTCTCACTGTTAGGAACGGAAGCCATGTTGGAAAGATGTGAGAAGATTGTTGTTGTCGAGCTGTCGCATGATGTTTGAGACCATGATATGCTCCACTAGTTTGGAGGCTATGCAAGTCAAAGAAATTGACCGATAGGTGCTGGCTTTATATTTAGGACCCTTTTTGTATACTGGTTCAAAGATAGCAGTTTCCCAGTCCTCTGGAACTATACCAGTTCTCAGTGAGTTTTGGTAGACTTTAGTGAGAAAAGGAGCTGTTTCGAGAGAAAGTTCTTTAAGTAATCTTGGCGACAGCTGATCCGGACCAGACGCCTTGTTTGAATTTAGATCCTTGAGCATTTTCAAAACACCTTCTACAGTTATATCAATGTCGGTCATTTTATTCACTTGTTGAATTTTGTCGCTTTCAAAGAGGTTTAATTCACGAAGTTGTTTAAGACTGACTGGTTTAGGTTTTGAGAAAACAGATTCAAATTGTTTGTTTAGAATTGTAGCTTTATCATATGGTTTGGTATAAGTTTTACCTTCAGATTACAAGGGTGCTACACCATGATTGTCTGGGTTTTTTATGTTTCACAAAAGAATAGAACTTTTTGTTATATGCACTGTTTTTGTTAGTAGCTTGGTTGGATATTGTAGTATGTGATATAAAAAATTCTAAACAATATTAGAGCTATAAATGGTTTGTTGATTTCATCATCACATTTCAGAGTGTTTTAACAGATGAGAAAATGTGTGTTAACAGAGAGATTCTCGCGCTCACGTGCTGTTAAACACTTTATATATAAAGCATAAGCGTGTAACGGCACAAGAATTCAAAAGGAAATGACGTCCACGTGAAAAAATAACCCAGACATTCCCGCGCATTTCATGGAAAATAAAACACGTTGAGGGACAATGTATTTTTATTAGTATCCCTCGGGATACGTTTGTACCCTCGCCCTACCCGGCTCGGGCACCAGCCAATCCCTCGAGATTCTGCAGATGTTATAATACGATAAAAACATGCGTTATATCTATAGTGTTAAGGCATTGTAATTTGTCTTTCACCAGAAATTCAAAATGCGGCACCAAAATCAGAGAACCAGTAGTAGGGTAGAGATATAACCAGCAGTTAATCTTACGAACAGTGAATTGTTAAGGCACGCATACAGGTCAGAAGTCCGGAAAGCAGCTAGTCATGTACGCAGGTTATAATAATGATAGCCATCATGAAGCATCTTTGTGGCTATACTGATGGAATGTATTGTGGCAAGGTAGTTACGATCTGTATATGATTATACTAGGCAACATTTAATGACATTTTTCACCTTTTATACGCCCATTTTGGAATTTGTGATTTGCGGATGCGTCTGTCTGCCCGTGCCCGCGAAATGATGGTTAAGTGACTTCATAACGGTACTTTCTCTTTGATGTCATTCATTCCGTTCTGTTTATGTGACCTTTTTCTTTTTATGTGACTGATAGAACAATAGAGAGAACAATGGGGGTGTCACATAAATACCGTTTCGTTAGAACGTCCGTCCGTCATAATTTGTGTCCTGAGCATAACTTTATAACCATTACCGGTATTAACTAAACTAAACGTATAGGCAGATGGTGATAAGATGACATGCGGAGCACTTAAGTCGGTTCTATATGTCAAAGGTCAAGGTAACGGATGGAGCTGGAAGGTCGAAATTAGTCATTATATTTGGTGTCCGGAGCATAATTAAATTACCAGGCAAGTTATTGAATATAAACCTGGCCTGTAGGTAGGTTGCGATAAGACAATGTGTAGAGCACAAGAACCAGTCTGTAGGTCAAAGGTCAATGTCAGAGCCACAAATTGAGCTCAAAGATCAAATGTGTCTGTCACATTTCATGTCCGGAGCATAACTTATTAACCATTCAAGGTATTGACTTTAATCTTCGGGTGTATATAGGTAGTGATAAAACAACGTGCAGAGAATATGAACCTGGACTGCAACAATCTACATTACAACCAATCCACAACTCCCTACCCCTCGC